>NW_026095912.1:7855336-13090804 GCF_023614345.1 Adelges cooleyi
AGAAGCTGCTATCAAAAAGTTGGGAGGGGGTAAAACACAAAAAAAATGTGAAAAATTGAGATCACAATATATAAATAAATATGAAAAAAAAATTTTAACTTCTTATTAAACCCTATTGCCTATGAGATATTGAGTGGCCTATTGAAATAAATCACCCTGTGTATGATAATTTATGTTCAAAAAATCGCAGCTGATTAGCTAATTACATTGTTATTACCAATCGTGTTTGTATATTACCTGGTAATAACAACAAAGTATCATAATACTCAATACTCGAATTAAAATAATTCAAGTAAGGGGACGTTTTTACGTTAACTAAAAGAGCGAATCCGGCATTTTTTTACCCCCAAAAATTGTTAGTGCCACAAATTAGTAGGGGTACGTTACAATTTATGAAAAATAGTTGGAGTACTTTGCCCTTCCTCCCAATTCAAGCACTTATAAGTTATAATACCTATTATAAAAGAATAGTATGATGCCGTATGGTTAGCCTGAGTTTTGTTTATTAAATCAACTTCACGGGGCTCCCGCTCAGGTCCCAACAGTAAGAATAATTTATTTCTATTATTTCTATTATTATATTTACTTTTTACTATTTCACTATAAGCTTACATTCTACATAACTGTTCTACTATTTATTTTGTTTTTGCCATTTATAAAGCAAACTTGAATTCACTTTTGTTATTTCATTCTACGACTTTTAGATATTATTTAAGTATATAAATCACACATTTAATTCAGTAATTAATATTTTAAAAATTACTAAAATTCTTAGAAAACCTATACTTGTGAAAAAAGATTAAACATACTACTTTCGTATTCACAAGTACATTATGTAAATAAATATATTAAACAAATACAATTTCACATTACAAGGTATGATAATATATTGAAACACCTGAGAAAATTGTAAATTATAATGATTTTTGATTAATAGAAGAAGATTTAAGAAATAATTTTTAATAAATAAAAATTGTAAACCTTGCCCTTTTACTGTAATAAAAATAAAAATTATAAATATATTTTTATTTAAAAAATAATAAATTTAAATATTAAAAACACATTAACTTTTAACAAACATTGTGATTAAATTAAATACTGCATTATAATTTTAAAAAATTAATAACACAAATTGTTATACCTACATACTTGATGTTTCATTGTGGTAATTAATTGTACAAATATGGGAAATGAATATCTGGAAATAAAACATATAAAAATTAAAATGTTGATAAATGTGATATTACTTGTAAAGGGAAATAAATCCGGATTTTCTTAAAATTTGTAAAATCTGGTTTACGGATTTCGAAGTTCAATAAAAAAAATCCGGATTTACGGAGAATCCGGATTTTACAAAGAAAACGGGTTCATGAAGTATCCGGAATTAACAAGAAATCTGGATTTCAAAGTTTGAAGTTTATAAAGCCAATTTGTAATTACTAGATCAGCAGTGCTTACAAGATGACCTCATTGTTTTGTTTAAATTAGTTGACTTTTAATCCCCTATGAAATACTATTATCGGATCCCTTCAACTAAATTACAATGAGTTTTATGTTTCTAATGAACATATTAATTCTATAAATCTGTATATTAATAGTTTTACACAATACAAACAAAATTAAACGAGTTATTTTTAGTCTGCTTAAAAATGTAGAGATGAAAAAACATTTTTAAATCGCTTTCAAGGATGCTGTGATAGTCCGAAAAATAAATTAACTACCAAAATAGAGGTATATTTATTGAACTAACAATTACACATCACAGTTTAAGCATAAAATTACGATTTTGTATAAATTGCCTATACTTTACTCCTTAAAAATGGGAGATGCGTCGCCCTTTGAAACGGAATATAAAGTGTGGTCGAATGGAAAATTATTTTACTTATAGAGGAATTGATTTATTTTATTTGTTAATTAAAGTAAAAATTGAAAAAAAAAACTAAATAAACAATATACTGGATGATTCTTTTAAGGCGCTACACTAGTTTTCTCTTAAAATACTACTAAATTTGTAGTTTTTCTTTTTTTACAATATTGGGCAATATTCAAATTTTTATTCTTTTTCTAGAGTTCTATCAACTTTTAAAACTTAACTGGCTAATTTACTTAAGACGGGAGGTGATAGTTGGTCAGTCAATTTTTTCAGCAAATTATTTTTTATTTATAAAGTTATTAAAATATGTCATGTTACTTTTTTTATTTTCAAAAGTTTATAAAGCTTTAAGAAATACTAAAAAATATATAAACTTGAGTATTGTCTTTTTTTAGAATTTATAACATAAATAATATGCTTATATATGCTGATAATAGCCTTGTCGTCTGTCGTGTCGTGCGATTTAAGAAGTGGGCATGGCCACTTAAGGTTACTAATGGTAACTATTTAATACCAATTTGGTAATTATCGATCGTGGTTACTTAATCAGTGAATGCCATAGAGTACTCGCGAAATAAATTTAAATTTGATAAAATAATTTCTTATAAATATACCGTATACGGCCCATCAATGACAAACCGGCATTTAATGCATATAGTGATAGTAATAAGTATGTTCAAATTGATAGTAGATAAAAAATCAATTGACCGCGGTTACCACACTTTAACCACCTATACCACACGATACAAAAGTTGAGCTCAGCTCAACTCTAGCAAAAACCCGGTAGGTCATGGTTACTCAATGATACCGTGATTACAACGGCCAATTAGAAGGCGATATAAGACACACGACACGACAGACAACGTAGCTGTGATACCACCTTAAGTAAAAATCTGTTATGGTTATTTACGTTACCACAACCGTAGTAACGTAAGTAACTACAACCGTGATAATCTAGGTAACCGCAACCGTAGTAATCTAGGTAACCATAATTGTGGTAACCTAAATAACCACAACTGTAGTAGCCTAAATAACCACAACCGTGGTAACGTATGTAACCATAATTGTGGTAACCTAAATAAACACAACCGTGGTAACCTAAGTAAACACACCCATGGTAACCTAGGTAGCCACAACTGTGGTAACCTAAATAACCACAACCATGGTATCCTATGTAACCACAACTGTGGTAACCTTAGTAACCACAACTGTGGTAACCTTAGTAACCACAACTGTGGTAACCTTAGTAACCACAACTGTGGTAACCTTAGTAACCACAACTGTGGTAACCTTAGTAACCACAATTGTGGTAACCTAGGTAACTACAACCGTAGGTAACCACTACTATGGAAACTATGGTAATCATTACCATTGTTATGGTAACTTTGGTAGATAGTAAATTGTAACCACGGTAACTTCGTTAAATGTATTCAAAATTTAGTCATATGCATATATAATTATATGCAATATACAATATTAAGTACTAATGTTATTTTTCAATGGTAAATACAAATCTACGGATTTATAACGAAAATTCTGAAATCCGAATTTATAGCGAGAACCATAAAATCCGGATTTATAACGAAAACTTGAACTCCGAATTTCGGATTTTTAAGTTTAAAACTCCGGTTTTTTAAACTTCTCAAAATCCGGATTTTCCCATCACTAGATATTACACATTCCATATCAATTTCAATTTTTATTTTAGTTAACATACCTAGGAAGTATTAATAATTAATTTAGTATAGTTATAAAATAAAAAAATAAATTTAGATACAATTTAAATTTTACTAAAGCAATTTAATTTGTTTTAATGTAATAAACAAAGGGGGAAAAACACATTTATTAAACATAAAAAGAGAAGTTATAAAATACTATTGTAATTTTTATTTTTGTAATTTTATATTAGGAGTTATCAATTACTCCTATGAAAGTAAAAAAAATATTAAGACATTTAGATTAACATAATAAATACAGTAGTCGCCGTTTTTTGAATTCACGGATTGTTGACTCATTCGTCTAGTCTTATAGACAAAACAGTCTGGGCCCAAATCGTCGCACGTATATTAACATTTAAAAAAAAAAATCGTTTATTTGTCTCACAGCTCTCACTACACTGGTAAATTGGATCAACGACGACACTATAGAGTGGCCGCTAATTTGTGTCTAAAATAAGGTTATTTTTACCTGGAAGTAGTAGAGTTGAATTTATAATTTAAGTTGAATACTTGAATGTTTCTCAAAGATTACTAGGAAATGTTTTGGTCCCAAAGTGAGTCCAGTAAGCGTCGACTACCATAATAAAAAATGCTAACAAAAATTATACACTACATATGTAGTGTATGGTCTTGGATATTTTTCTTCATTCTCTAAATAATATATTACACCAAAATAAAAGAAATCTCTTTTTATGAAAATGTTAAATGTGTTTTTTGACTATAAGCGTGTGCAGATTTAAATCAAAGCATTTACAGCCAATTAAAATAGGCCCTATAATAATATTTAGGTCCTAGTAAATTGAGGTAAATAAAATTAAACCAAAATACTTTTTTGTTTTAACCCCATATCATATTAGAGAAATATAATTTGCATTTACGGTTTACCTACCAACCAATATTTTGTGGAAACTAAGATAATAATGTTAGAAAATATTTTAGGTACATACCTTTCACTGAAAAATAAAATGTTCACAAAAGTTAGTTACAATAATAAATTTAATGATTTAAAATTTTAAGCATAGTTACCATTCTCTAAATATGTTTGTGCGGTCATCATAATTGGTTTACTAGACACTGCAAGCCCTGGCAAAATTGATTGTACAAATCAATATTTTATATTATAAATGTAATTTTTATGATATTTTAAATAAACTATTAAATATTTTGTAACGACATTACCTTGTATTAATAGTAAAAAGATTGCTAACATTTTTAAAATATTCGATAAAATATTCATGGTTCTCAAAAATTGTGTTAAAAATTTGGTAAGGATAACCTCAAACGCTTTTGGTAACTAATGATGTGTAAAAACATTCCATAACAAAAAAACAAGTGTAAAAGTTCAACATAAAAACGTATATAAAATTCAGCTACGTAAGTACATCGCAATGATTCAAATAAATTTCATCATAAGTAAATAATTAAACAGATGGGATGCGGTATACGGGATACAAAAAGCAATAAAACTCTACAGTAGGTATATACTACTGTTGTACATTGTAAAATAAACATTGCCAGCAATTATTTTATTTTGAGCTATTATTTTGACCAGGGACTAATGAACCATAAAATATAAATTTTTTTAAGGAAAACTAGGTCAAATATAGTGAATTAGGATTTACCATAACTACATAGTTTTTAATAAGTTAGGGTCATTGGTATAAATACTATTTAATGAGGTTTATATATTACAAAAACATTAACAATTATAATTTCAAGTTCCTTTGATATAGTTGATACATTGAGCATATATAATTGATAAGCTCTAGAAGTTTGCCTTATTGTTTATATTTTATAATATTTTTAACTATTGAGTTTCAAAACTCATTGTTGTCTACTGACAAGCATTTTTAAACTTTTTATATTTGTATGGTAATAAAATATACAATATAAACAACAGAAAATTTATTATTTATACTATTTTAAATGTAACTTAGTGTTATCGATTTTAAATACCACACATGTATTGTTTTTGTTGGTGTTATTATTAACATGATACTATAGATATACAAATACATTAGAAAATAAAATATATATATATATAAACCTTTTTTTTTCTACTTATCAAACATCAACTAATTTAACACATACATTTTATATCAAATTATCATTATACATACGAATACTTGTATATCAGACATAGATAAGAAATTTGAAATTTCACTTTATTTCACCTTAGAAAAGGTGAAAATATTTAACTAATTTGGTTTCCGCATGTATCAAGTACATGGTACATGTATAATTGAAGTAAAAATATAATATTTTGCGATTACAATACATGAACCTACATCATGATAATTATTAGTGTAATATAATAAATAGGAAAACGAAAAAATATTGAATACTAAATAACATTTTTGAATAAAATCAACAATTTAATATGTGATAACTAGTATAAATAATATTATAAAATATGTTTGTAACTAAAAAAATACTGTTAAAATTTAAATAAATAGTGTCACTTGTCTCCTTATTACAATTAGACGTCGGTAAATTGTTTTATTATATACCGGTCTAATTATATGTTCCTTTGTAATTCGAGTCGTAGTATCTTGTATCATAATTGTGTTTTTTCATCTGTCTGTCTATCCAATGTCTGAACAGGGCGACGTTCACGTATACTCCGGGAGTCTTGTCTTCTCCACAGCCTATTCCCCACGCCACTATACCGGCTTGATGGTATTGTTCGGTTTTCTCAGGCATAGGACACATCAATGGACTACCACCGTCTCCCTAAAAAAATATATGCAGCTTAGTACTATGTAGGAAAGACAACGTTGTCGGATCGTGAGATTATACTATTTTTATTTTAAGGCATTATGTCAAAGGTATATTTAAAAATGTATACTTCGAAAATCAAAGTGTATAGTTTAAAATTTAAATTACACAATTATGTGGATACACAGTCATACATATATGTAATAATTATCATTGCTCAGACTCGATGACTAACGTCTCAAGATATTATTTATTTTATACGGGTATACTGTATATTCTCTATTGAGTCAAATTGAGTATTTGTACCTTACAAGGCCATTTAAAGAGTTCAAACTTAAAACGGTGTTTTTGTGGCTTTAAAATCAAAATATGTTTTAAACGTTTAAAATGTTTCTAATATTGGTTATACAAATATATGCTTTAGATGTAGTCTGTAGATAAATCGTTTAGTAGAATTATATTTTTCTAGATAGTTAAGTATTTTTAAGGGATCTGTTTCGATGTATACTTTTATGGTATACGTGGTAAACTAATACTGCCAACAAAATAAAAATGAAAAGGTTGTAAAACATACATGCTGGAGAACAAAAAATATGGAGAGGAATTCGAATACATAATTTTAATTTACGTCATTGCTAAAATTACTTTTAAGACGTGAAAGAGGGACAGTTAAAAATAGCTTACTTGAGATTTCATTATATTCTAGGTATGGTTGATGGTGGTGAATGTGTTTTATGTAGTCTATACATGCGCCGTTTCTAATGGTTAACAACTAGAAATAAATTTTTTACTCACTTTGCAAGTGTCTTTGCCAGATTCTCCTCCGGCGCAAAGGAAACTTTCGTGCAACTTGAAATTGGGCCCGAGTCGAGTGCGTTTTAACGCATCTAAACAAGGTACGCGTGGTACGATAGGCAATTCAACTTTTTTCAAAATGACTTGGTAAGACCCGACTTTACCTAAAAAAAAGTACAATCATATTCATAAAAATAAAAGAGTATAGAGACCAAAGAAGAATAGCGAAAGAGAGTACGAACGAAAAGAACCAATAAAAAGTTAGAAGACCTACACGATGGAGAAGCAAGTATAGTTTGGTTAGAAGTTAGAACCTTAAAGAGCAGTAAAACAGGATGGACCGGACACGTGTGGAGATCAGTAGGAAAATTTGTGGTGATAATAAAATATAGGTTAAACGTAAATAGACATGGAGGACGTCCTAGACAGGATACAGAAAGATTTGAGGTGGCTAGGGTGCTAAAGAAGCGGAAAACCTCAGGATAGATGCAATGGGAATTACACCTGAAGAAGAGGAGAAATATTATTCTTCAATGAATTGCGTAACACAATTTAAATTCATGAATGTTCCTTAAAAATTTACAGAGATACTTATAAATGTCATATAAGCTTACCGAAAACGTCCTTGCCCCAACCACTAGCGAAACACCGTTCTGTTTGGAAGTAGAAGTCCTGTGAGGGAAGACAAATTGTGCCGACGTTTTCTTTAAGCATAAACGGATCCTTTAAAAATATGAGAGCTACGTCGTTGTACAGGGCACCGCCGTAATATTTCTCGTGTTGCACTATTTTCAACACTCGGCCGTCTTGATGCGGAAAAAGTTCATTTTCTGTTTGCGAATCCCATTCGCCTGCACGAATTACCAATTTTGCCTGATCTTTTATATGACTAGGTTAATAAAATAAAAAATAAATTTACATATGTTATACTATCAGCATCGATGGCTTAGGAGACCTAAATTAGGGAACTATACACTATTTAGCCTATAAATAAAGTAACTAAAATGTAAAAAAATATATTCAAGCTATTGTTAGGTGTATTTTTAAAAAAAAATAACTTGCTATCAGAGATGTTCTAATTATTATTCGAATAAAAATATGCACCTCAATATATCCTATGAGAATTATTTAATAACATAAATCATAATCGATTTTGTTTAATTATTTTTATTTGCAATTAGTTATAAATGCAGAAAAAAATGTGTACCTGCATTTAACATTTTTTTTTTTTTTTTTTTTTTAATGTAGTTTCCTTTTACCAAATTTAGAGAACAGAATTGTAGCTTCAATGAATCGTATTATAAAAAAAAATGAACGCGTTAAGTATAGTATTTCTAGAAACGTTATGTTCTGCTATGTATGCCGTTATAGAATTGAAATAAAATTTGAATATTAAGGTTAAATCTGGGAGGGGGGCTTAGGTTTATGTGATAAATAGTAGACCCCACGACATTTTTAATGTGTATGCCTGTCCAAAATTGGTTTAATCAATTGAATGTAAATATATTACTCGTGTAAGCAATGGTAGGCCGTTAACACGACACTGGGGTGGATTAGCGATCCGCCGCACACGTATGCTTTTCCTTGATTAATGTGGTCTTCCTTGAGTATAGCCACCATCCAAGGGAATTCGCCGAATTGCGCCTCGTTGTTGCTATGTCCAGTTATTCTGAATCCCACTCCACCGGAATTCCAATGACCGCATCCTGCGTAGGTCTCTTTGTAACTTGTTGGGGATTGAGTAGTCGTTTCCGAAGGAGAAATAGGATTATTGCAACACACTTCTAAGTAATTGGAACACGGACCATCCTTAATTCTGTAAATAGGAAACTAGAACTTTTATAAAAAGAATGTTTGATAATATTAACTCTATAATAAAATAGGGTATTCTGGTCACAATTGATAGCAGTTATAGTTTAAGACACAGGCAGAAATATCAGAAGAGAGAGGAGGGGCTTGAATCTTAAGTAAAAAATAAACTGCACTTAGGCTTCGCCTAACGGTGGTAACAAATATTAAAACATGTATTTTTACAGAATATGTTCTTTGAAGAGCAACTGAAGAGGTCGATGCAAGAACCGGCTATCTCCCCTTATTATCAACAATTTTTTTTATGGACAAATTATTTACATTTTCATGCATCAAACAGTAAAACCAGCTATTACCTACAAAGATATTACAAAACGCATATTAATGGTAAATTGGACAATGGTTTTTTTTGGCCGCCATGAACAATTTAAAAATAATATAGAGATAGCCGGACCCTACAACCCTAGTTCTTGCACCGGACCCTACAACTTTTATCTCAAAATGTATTAAATTTTCCAAGCACCAAACGATATGCTTTATATAAATTTGATCTACTGCAGTAATCATTCATAAGCACCAAGAAATACTCCGATAATCTTATTTTATTTTATGAAATAATAATAATAATAGGGGCCTCTTTTTGGGCGCTAAGCTCTTAGTAAGATCTTCTGATCTCCGCTTATGAATTTAAAACTGATGATATAATTATATTATACAAGAATCAAATTTAAGTACGGTTTATTTCGACATTATATTGTCTATATGACTATATCCATAGTGTGAAGCAAATAGAAAGATAGTGAAGGATAAGCAAGTAGAGTGACCGGATTAAATCTAATAAGATCTAATTTCACTTGTGTAGTTGTGATTTCACAATGCAGAGAAGAAGCTGGAAGCAAAAGTAACTTGAAAAGTGAAAAGTATAGTACTTTTAAACAGTTTGAACACTTTAATAAGATTTTAATTCAAATTAAAATGTTTAAGTCAAATAACTATGTTTTTTGATGAAACCAAAATGAATAAATACAATTTAAGCACGAGTCATAACCAGTAATGCCAACAAGAGAAACTAAAATTTTGGGAATATTATAATATTAATACCTAATAGGATCCGGAACGAACCTTATGTCGATCAATCCAGTGCCATCAGTGTTAATCGACTGATTGCTGGTACACAAATAGTACGGTACACATGTACAGGCCCCTTGTTCTGGTTGGCCATTGTCTATTCCACTATTAGGTGAGACCGACGAAGTTTCATCTGGTGGCGCCGGGAAAACTTCTAATATGGCTTCGTCAATGACACTTGGCGTTTGTGCCAAAGTAATTGTCGTCTGAAGCACCGTCGACACGGACACCAATAAAATAAATAACTGTGAAAAGATAATACAACAGCAAAAATGAGATTAAACCATTGAAAAAATTAACCCTTTCGTTTCATAATCCTTCAAAGTTCACATAGTCACTGGACTTGTCACTCAAGGAATATGATTTTCAAGGTTTCTCCCTTGATACGGATGTGCAGAGTAAATTATAATATATAATATTGATTTTTTAAACTCTATTATGGTAATAAGTAAATAAGATAATTAAATCAATTAGTAATTGAAGGGTTTTAACTACGGTAATTAGTATGATGACTGTAAGATAACCAGATTTACGATAACAATGTAGTCCATCACAGAGTTAAGGTTTACCGTATTAAAAACAAATGCGTTGTTCGATCTGAGGTAATATTGACCCTTGGCCATTTTATTGACTTGTATTATAGTTATACACAGTAGATAGCCGTCTTAAATTCTTATATTGGTATTATTTATTAATATTAAATAAATGTATATAATATGTAAATAAATCGGACTTTAAATTAGGTACGAGACTATACAATTCAGCGAATTACAGTTTACCTACGACGAAACGAGTTTTGAATAATCGAAACAATAAGGTTTATTTGAGCTGTGCACCTTATATTTATTAAGAAAGCCGTATACATATATTATACAAGACAAATTTAGATAAGACAACGTAGCCTTGACTCGTTTCTTAAATGTTCGTAAACGTAAATATGTTTGTACGGGTTTATTATTATTTGCAAATTGTAATGTTACCTGACCTACATGAATAATTTTACATTGCAATAAAACATACGAATGGCACCTAAAAGATTATGTGATGTACAGTACATAAATTATAGTTTCGCTAATTTATTGAGATTGACTTAACATGGTGTAATATACAATCGACAGGATCCATAAGAACAGTCCTCATCCAAAATTATTCAATATACCTAATAATATGATTCATGGGTTTTTTCAGACATATTTTTTAAACACCATGTTTAATTGTCTGTTGCCAATAGTAGGACAAGGTTCGGTGCAACATAAAATATAAACATAATAATATATTATTACTTTCTTTATGTATGTAAACTTTCGTTAAGGTAAAGAAAAAAAAACAGCGCAGTATTCTCTAAAATCATTTGAAATGTAAAAAAAATATCCCAATCCCCCCCCCCCCCCCAAATTGCATATAAGAAAACATATAAGTGAAATTTAGTTTTTAAGCTGGCTGACAGCTCTGTTTTTGTTTTGTGAGAAGGATGTGCTGAACAAATTTATGATATTTGAAATATATATGTGTAAATATATATATATATATATATATATATATATATATATATATATCTAAGATAACATTTTTGAAAATAAAATACTTTTTATAACTTATTTGAATAAATTATACAATATATATTACAATTAAGTTATTGAATAGTAATTGATCTCACCCCATTTTACATTGTTTAAAAACAGTTTTAGGACGAAATGGTTTTTAATGATATATTTTCATCGTCGAGTAAGCATAAGTAATAGCATTTTATTAACATAATAAAAACACTGTGGAAAATGTTTTTTCACCATACTGCAAATACGATTTCATGATAAAGTTTAGCCAAATTGTACACCTAATATCAATAAATAAAGGGTGTCCCAAAAATAGCACAACTGTTTAACTGGCGCAACCATGTTAAAAGTTGCGCTATTTTTGGGACACCCTATAATACCAAAGTCAACCCAGTTTCCAACAACGGACATCGAAAATTATTCATTGCCCCCCTCCCCTACTCAAAAATAAAGCTCAAAATACATAACTGGTTACATTAACACTAAAAAGTCAAATTATGCATATAACAAGAAATCTAAACGAAATGTGGTTGTTTTTTGTACTACAGTCATTTTGTGTAAAACGACCGGTTAGTAAATAGAAAATACAAATTAAAAGTAGAAACACTCTTTTTTCTTTCTCATCCCACACAATTGGAGATTGGGGTCAACTAAAATGCATTCATTCGTACAAATGAATGATAATTAATCTTTGACCTAGTGTCTGATCAGCAAAGTATAAAATTAATATTTTAAAAACATTGTAAATGTGTTTTTTAAATATTTGATGCAGACAGACGTCGGCAAGACAAAACTGCTATCTATACCTTGGGTGTGGGGTTTAAGCTCTTTTGGTCTAAGCAAGAGCAAGACAAATAATTATGTCATCACACTTCCTAAATACACCACTATCGACTATATTATACTTATTATTTGTTATTTACTGAATGCGCGCCGACAGCACTATCTGCGGTATTAGAGACGCCCCCCCCTTAGATCAGATTATTATTTGTATTAAGATAGATGTTGTCACATTGTCAATTGCGACGAACACTCACCGGCGGCGACGTCGGTTGACTTCGGACTGGATGCATGACGACGGCACTGCTCGGATGTGCGCGGGCAAGACGTTAAGGTATATTGCAAAAATATATTTTCTGAATAATAATAACAATAATAATAATGTTGGCGATGATAACAGTGATAATGGTCGGAAAGACGGAGAAAAAGCGCCGATCGCAACACTGCGCGGCGGTGCTGGTGACTTTCGGGTTTATCGCGGCCTATCTCGCTGGTCCGAGTCCATGGTCTGTGGTAGGGGCCGGCAAACGTCCATACAATAATAATAGCGTGTGTACCAGAGAAAAATCCCACCACGTTGACTTACGTACGTCGGATCGTATTAATTTCCAATCCCCACCAGACCTTCGGATCGTATCAAAAAACAAATAAACAAAATCATTCGAACTAACACATTTATAGTATGCAAGTATAATTACACTCGTGGCCACTTCCACTAAGAAAGAGCCTTTTGTCATGGAACGCGCGGCCAACGCTTATTGCATATAGACAGCATATTCGGTTATCGGTTAAAATAATATTATCATTGTTTATATTATAATAATTATTATACACCTAGCATATCCCTAGGCTATATGGCGAACAAGAGCGTCTCGGTGATAACAGAATTGGTAAAGGTCGTTAGCGCGTTCGTCCAACAATCGCGTACCTGCTACTTATGCATCGTTTGTAATATAATTATTGTTCATTATAGTATTTCAAGACCAATATTGTTGTAAACACTTTGGGTCAGGCACGAGCGAACCTCACCCGTGGTATAGGTAAGCGCAACCCGTAAACCAGAAAAACCGGCAAACACTAGCACAAAATATACGGCATGTTAAAATATACTTATATACATATTCTTTATACGTATCAAATTAATCATATTATTAATGTATGCCAACCGACGGCTTTGTGAGTCCTTGGAGATGTCGGCGGAGTGGGACGTTTGTGTAGTGCGATTATGGAAAACGATCAGTGGCTATTGGCCAAATTCGAATATTTACTGCTCAAGTATTACAGTCGGTTGTATCAAGAGTAACGAAAAAATAATCATTGCGAATTTCCAACAACTGGGTTAAGAAAGTTCACAAATATAGTATAAATTACCCCCAGTCCCGGACAAAGGCTATTGCTATTATCACTCAGAGTGACGTTCTCAACTTGAAACTATTTTTAATTATTTCTATATCATTGAAATGTACGTCAAACGAAATAGTCAAGTTCAATGTTCAAATTTTTGTTCAGACCAGATAATTTAATCAATTGTCTAAATCCTTCAAAGTTCAAATACTGAATAACCAGAATGGAAACTTTAAACAAATTAAATTGGTTTTTATGAGCCTGTTGTTTTTTTTTGTGACTGGGAACCAGACTTTAATAGATAAACTTTAGATAAAAAAATCCAAGAAAACTCGTGATAATTATACTTAATCGGCAAAAACAAAATGTCGGACACTTGTCAGTCCCGGCCTAGGTTTCTCTTCTGGTTATTCTGTACTTCAAACTTCCAAGTTCCAACTGTATTTGTTCAGTGGTGCAACGAAAGAACCAGAATGTTTTTTTATAAGTTATATTAACTTTTGTTTAGGTAGAGTGATTAATTGTTGAACTACCGATTAGTTTTAGGTAACAACATTTCATATAATATAGGTAATAATTATTATACTTTCCAAGACAGCGTTTAATTTAATGGTTTGTGTTTTACTGTTGTGTACATATTAAATACCCATATTAAATGCAACCTGTTAATTAGCTGTGATAACTAGGTAGGTAGATGTATTAGTAATTAGACACTAGAGTTACAGTAAGCACTTTTAGTGTTTTTCACTTACTGTTAAAATGCCATTACAACATATTGTTATTGTAGAAATACGCTTAGTTGTTTTATTTTAAGATGATAATTGTACGTTTTTCCTCTAAACATATTCCACAGGACAAATGTAACGGGAAAAAGTGGCACGCTTGTTCAGTACATAATCAGATTTTTTTTTTAATATAACATGTTGTGTTCATATAATAAGCAAGCAGCAAGAATAGATTTTTACTATAAAACCATTATAGGTGAATGTTGATAAATAACAATAATGTGTAGGTATTATTTTAATTAAGAAAAAAAAACGTACGCCATTGAATACGTTTTGCATATTAAAATATGATTTTACAAGAGTGTTTCAGATTTTTCCTTTACGCTGTTATTATAAATTGCTCGATGGCATTGAAAATCGTACCTATCATTGACGTAGTCAGTTATGATGTAAATTAAGCTTACATCGTGCAAAGAGAATATACACAACTAATATATCTACTTTGGATATTGTTTATTATTTATTGCTAAGTGTTCATAAATCTTCACGTTTCTCGAAGCTAATTAAGGAGGCGTGTCGATAAGTTATGAGTCAAATAAAAAACAAATAATAGCATTGTGTATGGGTCGTTCACCACGTATAGTTTCTTTTTATTGTGGAAGTAGTCGACTTTTATAGAGAGGGTTACTTAAAAAAATATTACTAATGGGAAAAACCCTGCTCGCCTGAATGCCAATTTATCGAATTTACATGTATAATGTCAAAATTGGTGCTTCGTCTTTAAAATAATTAACGAGCGCCATTCAAGGTACAGTGATTAGTTCTATACACTATTAAAAATAATTGAAATGATTTTCAGAAATAATAGTTATTATTTAGAACAGGACATTTCAGTTGAAAAGTTACGAACATGTATTTATATTATATAGCTCAAATGATAGGTCCACGTTGATATTATTACCCATAATAACTGTAAAAAGTAAAAACCTTATAAATATATTTAAAATAAATACTTAACATGATAATCGTTTTAGCATTTTTTTTGTAATACTCAATATTAAATATTTCACTAATAATTTATTAAAAAATATTAATCGTAACAATTATTCATAACATTTAAAAATGTTTTCTAAGATTTATATTGATTACAGTTGTATAGGATTTATTTCAAAAGCACCAAGTTAGTTTTTAAGATAAATACTAGAAAACAATTCAATTTTTTCCACAGTCTACTCCGGTTAGTTATTTTAAAAACTTTTAATTTTGTAAGTCTACGAGTTTTTTGACAAAGTTTAGAGTCGTGTTAATACTTAAGAATTTGTTGGTTAATTTACACTTTAGAATACGAATTCAAAAATAACATACAATGCTCATTAGTCAGGCATTACGAACTAGTCACAAAAAATGTAATACAAGGAATTTAGAAAAAAGCTACGAAAAACTAAAACTTGTGAAAAAAACTACATCGTTATTATTATAATGTTTATATTTAACTTTTATTATAAATATTTTGAAAGTACTTTGGTTGTATTATCGAGATTAAAAATTAGCAAGACTTATCTACATTTTTGGATAATATAGACCTTGTATATTTAAATAGCATAGACGTATTAACTGTAGTGGCCAAAACATTAAACTATTATTCATTGTTGAGTAATAATATTAATGTTTTAACCTACCCTAACTAGGTATATACAATTTTTAACATTGCCTTTAAAGGATGTCAAGTAAAAATATGCGCCATAATATCATAATTTATAGTGAAAAAAAAAATTATGTGCTTTGTTAGTATGATATTAAAGTCACGCTTTCTTGACCATTGGCTGTATATTTGTCTATAATAATAATTTGTGTAAACAATTTAAATTGTAAAACCTTTATTTATCACCAATTTTTTTTTTTACTCGACTGTGAAAGGATGAGGGTATGTGTGTATAGTTTATGAACTGCTAATATTTTTCTTAGTTATTGCTTGTAATACTTTAACACTATCTATAATTTTTTATTACACCGTCTTTTATTATGTGATAATGCTTAGTGTACATATCAATAAAAGATAGTCAACATTCAATTGTTTGTTTGACAATCCTAGATTATAATCATGCACTCCGTAAACAGTTGTGAAAGAATCACATTAGTTTTGGGATGTAGCTATACATACAATTGAAATTAAACTTTTAATTGATTACCCCTAGCATGTTACTTGATAATATCATAATAACATGACACAGGTTGTATAAATCAATTAGAGGATATTGTTTTAATAATTGACTTTATTGTTCGTTAAACAAAACATTAATTTCTATAGTTTCGAGGAAGTACTGTACCATTGTCTGATATAATATGTTTAATAACTAATAATTATTACAAATAATATAAACAGCATAAGCATAATATTATAAATTAAACTATCAACTAAAAAAAAATTATGAATATTCGTTGGCTAGTATGGTCTTTAGCTGTTTATTGAGCCACTCAGAATTGGCTAAGGTAGAAGAGTAAACGCCTGGCACTTGTTCATCGCCACATCCAATTCCCCACGACACGACGCCCACTTGAGTGTATTTCTTCAACGCTGACCTAGCTGAATTTTTCACAGCACACACTAACGGTCCACCGCCGTCTCCCTGTATATGACAATGAATAAATTGTATTATACTATAAAGAGACTCGAATTTCGAAAAAGTCTAGAAAAAATGTATAAATTTAATATGATGAAATGTTATCAAGCCAATAGGTTACATCTAACGTTACATCCTTTTAAAACTCTATGACCAAAAATAGAGTGCTTTTATAACGGTTTGGTTATTTTCTGTCGGTAATGCTTACCTTGCACACGTCTGTTCCTCTAGCACCACTAGCGCATACGAAACTGCTGTGTAAACGGAAAAAATTGCCTAACCGGGTGGTCCTTAACTGTTTCTGACACACGTCATTTGGTACCATGGTCAGATCAACTTTTTTTAGCGTGTATTGATACCGTCCCTTTTGCCCTGAACATGACATTGCAATGAAAAAAACTATAGCCAATTGACATTACAATAGTTGTATACTATTAATGACGATGCTAACCGTAGTCGTCTTTGCCCCATCCGGTGGATACACATGACTGAGGGTCATAGTTTAAGTGTTTGCCGTTGCCTGGAAGGCAAATAACGTTGACGTATTGATCCAGTACGACCGGTGATTCGAGCTCAAGTAAAGCTAGATCGTTGTACATAGATCCGTTGTTGTGTTCGGCATGTACATACGATCGAAGAATTTGACGGTCTTGGTGCAATTGGAAGTTCTCTATCTGGCCTTCGCTGGACTGAGTATCCCATTCACCGGCTCTCACTTTCATCAGTTCCAGCTCTTGGCCGCTACATGAAAAATTTGATTTTGAATTTATTTAAATAGTATAAACACCCAAACCGTTATACAGAATTGAATTTAAAAAAAGATATACCTAACACAATGAGCTGCCGTCAAAACGACTCTTGGATGTATCAACGAACCGCCGCACTGGAAAACGTTATCTACTCTCGTGCCTTCGTTGATGTCGACTTTCAATAAGGCAATCATCCAGGGAAATTGGCCAAAGTACGTGAGAGTTTTATCTGAAAATAAAAATAAAATCATTTAGATAATTATACTTATTAGATCTCAATAATGTTAATAAAATCGCGATTTAAGGAATACCTTGGGCACCGGTAATCCGTACTTTGGTATCTTCTGATTGATCATTGTAAGAAGATGGTGGTGGCAAGCCAACTCCACACTCAAGGTTACTGTTTGAGTTCTGGCTATGACTGCCGCTACCATTTTGCTGTTGGTTTTGATTTTGGTTGTTTTGTTGCTGATTTTGATTATTTTGTTGTTGATTTTGATTATTTTGTTGCTGTTGGTTTTGATTATGGTTCGTTGGTTGGGTGGAACTTTGTGTAGACTGTTCAATGATTGGTGGTGATTCAGAAGTTGAAGTATCAATGTTGATCGAACTTGACGAGCCTTCATTATTTTCTACACGACAACACACTAAGCCGTCAGTACAGCCTTTTTCGTTTGATCTAAAATAAAAATGTTTTATTAAAATAAATTATGATTATTTACTATTACAAATAATTATTTCTACAGTAAACAGTTTTTATTTTTAGTGAAAAATAGTACTGCCGTATTTCAAATACTAAAAAGTCAATAATAAAAGTAGAAAGACAAAAATAATAGAAGTTCTAGTTATAACTATTTTAAGTTCTGTTAGACATTTTTGTTTCAAAAATTAATGTATGGGATAAATAGTACATACAATAGTATTAGCGAAAATTAACTCTTTTTAAAATATGTTTTATTATTCGATTAATCAGCTATATATTTTACCACTGGTATTTAACAAAACGCAGTTGATTTGTCTATAGAAGTAGAAGTTCATTTTATTAATACAGTGTTTGAAATACAACAAAAGGGTTTATGCAAAATACAATTTTTTAATTTTTTACTTCGAATATGGTTTTTTAAAAATATTAACATGTACCTACCCAACTATTAAGAAATCCTCGTCACCTAATGAATATACAATGTACACTACAGTTTTAGTCATTAATTAGAAGGACGTTGAACCCTTATTTATTAAGGTGTTCAGTATAAACAATTTTTTGTAAAAACTTAATTTAAAAGTTAAACTGTGATGTATAATTATTAGTTCAGTAATTAAGACTCTTTTTGGTAGTTAATCTATTTTTCGGACTATCTCAGCAACCTTGACAGCATGGGTTTTTTCATCTAAACATAACTACGCATATTCTCTATTATTGGCTAAATTTTTGACGGTATCAACATTTTATGTATAAAATTTTAAATATATATTTTATATACATTTTATAACCTTGATTATAAATACTTAGTATGTATTTTTCCCTGTTTTAGTCCCGTGAGTCAACCCCTCCCAAACAAAAAAAGTTTATATTTAGTAGTTAGCTCATAAACAATATTCTTTTAATTTTTTACTTTTGATATTTGCACTATATCGTACTTGCACATTTAGTAAAAGACATTATATACTGGAATCATCATGTAATAAAAGCATACGATTATATTTTATTTTAAAAAAATTATAAAGATATAAGAGCCCAGAACAAAATTACCTCTCAGTTTTAAATTTGTACTTTTAACCTTGACGATTTTTGTGTCAGATGATTAATTAACTACTTATGAAGATTTAATTTTATTTAAATTTATAGTTAGTTAAATAGTGTTATATAGTATACCTTATATTATATAACTTATTATTATACTTATAGTACTCAATATATTTTAGGTGTTCGCCATTGAGTATTGTGGAACTGAACTATTAACTATCAAATGATTGATTTACTTTGACATCAAACTTTAGGTATTATTTATTGTACATAATTAATAATCGTAAAATTTCCCAAATACACAAAATTGATATCGTTTTAAATGAGTGATGTTTAGTCCCGTGTACGAGATCCCTCTTTAATTTGTCTTGATCACATTTGTATCATTAAATTAATAGCTTATAATTATAAACAATATATAAATACCGATAAATATCGATTGTATTAATTTAAAAAAATGAATACAAATTAAATTTATGATAACTCACTCAAGGTCTCTCAAAATAACACGGTGACTCGTATTACAAAACACTACTGTTTTTATTTCCGGAGTACCTGTATATTAAATTCCTATACATTTTACCGCCAAATTGTTTTTTATAAGTTTAAGGACAATTTGTTTTATGTTATGTAATTAAATTTTTATTTTATTCTATGTTATAACTTATATATACAGTATACTGTATGTATGTTACGTGTCTCTATATGCCATACGATAAATAAATAAAATAGGACAATATATAAATGTAACTTGTAAATATTTTCTAATGGTGCTAATTAGTTTTTTATTATCTCTTCCAAAAACAGATATATATATATATATATATATATATATATATATATGGGGCCTGGGGGGCATTCTAAGTCAAAACACACGGTTAGTCAGGCTCGGCTTAAGTAGTTAGGTTTCAGCTTAAGTAAACCTACACTCTACTGCTCTATTTGGACACATGTGTCATAGATAATAAATAATGTATATGTTCGGTGTAGTGAATTGATAAGGTATAGATGAAAAAAAATACATGTGCATTTTTTAAATCTTCTGTTTTTAGTTTTAATACAGGTGTCACTAAAACATGAGATGTTATATTGATAAATTTGTTCGCACCTATAAAGTAGACGGGGTCATAATTGTAACTTGTTAGTGGAAATGGCAATAGCCACCAATCTCACCATGTCCAATTTTTTTTTAAGTAGGTAAATAATATTTCCATTTTCCCGGGTTGAACTTAGTTCCCACACCGCTTCTGCGTAATATACATGTTAAAATTAAATTACTTCAAACTTTGCCGTTGACATTATAACCAAAGTTTGAAAATAACTTGATACGCGAACCCATTGCGGGTGCACCGGTCACAGCACTATAGAGCCGACAATGTATTGCTATTTATTATTATTGCAATCTTATTTACCCCAGGGCAACGTTGACGGTCATGGAGGCGTCGCACAAGTAGAACAAAACGCATTTGCAGCGTTCGCCGGCCACGGTGATCACTGGGCTCTGGTCGTTGCCGGATTGAGGCGCGGCTGCGGCGGGACACGATGACAACAACGCCGCCACGACGGACAGGGCGATCGCTTGGCCGGCATTTCGCCCGAACGACGTCGTTATCATCATCAAAATAATATAATATTGTTATTGTTTTTATTATTATGTTATCGTTGCCGCGACGTGATGATAATAATATTGTACAACACAATTTCGAACGTACGCCGGAGAGTCCGAACGATGTCGTCTTACTGACGGGAAGGAACAAAAATAAACAGTACTAATAATTTACGAATTAATAAAAATGAAACTATGGTTTCGATACCCGCGGGGCGTTTGAAGACCAGTCGGCCGAAACGGGAAAAGTAACAAATGTGCTCGTTTTATGTTTTTATTGTTGTTGAGCCAAGACGCCGCTGGCCAAAGGTTAATCGCGAACACGTTTCTACCGCTAACTGCCGATGCGGCCACCGTCGCGGCGCGGCGGCTACCTCCTTACTTTTTAAAAACCGCTTTGACCAATGTCCGTGAAAACGCGCACATACAATCATGAATCATAGTATATATATATAGTACAAATCATAGTTCATACTATAGGTACATATTATACAAATCATTCGCATACATTATACACTTACAGCGATTCCATGAACACGGGTTTTTTGTTGTGTACCATATTCCTACCGCCGGCTATTGCGTAGGGTATTGGTAAGCGCATAATATGCACACAAGTAAAACACCACAATATAGGTACTACATGCTAATAATTGTTGTAAAATTGACACTTTACCTATGTACTCCAAATGTACTTAAAAAATATATATTATATATTTTTTTTATGTATACAAAGTATGTGTACATAATATTTTATTATTTTAATTATACCCATCTGCATTCAGTCTAGTAGTAGACCATAGGCAGAAATACATGAAAAATCCAAAAGGAAAGTGAATATTTTTCATTGAGACGAGAGTACAAGCGGATTTTACACTCTCGAGCAGTGGCACTTAACCCCCACCCTTTCCCTTGGGCCCTAGCCCCTCCAAATGTCTTTAAGTTCCTGTGGAAATATACGAGTGTATATTATAGTAATGTTTATGTTTTTTTTTTTAATATAAGTACAAACTGCGCTACAGTTCTTAAAGCGGTTAGTAAACATCAGAACCAAGATAATTTCCATTTTAAGAATAATTAATAAAATTAATTTTTAATAATATAAAATAATATCTAGAAAAAAAAAGTAAATTTATTCTAAAAAGTTTCAATTTATGTTACTTATAAAAATCGTCCAAAACTTGATGAGTAGAAAAAATTGCATACTGCACGTGTTCATTTTTTGGAAATAAACTACCTCTTTAAATATTATAGAAAGTTTAGCTTTCAATTTCCTTTTTTAACGGTTTTGAGTTAGTAATTTAACCGCTTTTCCTGAGTGAGAAGATTTTTTATTTATTAGAAGATTTTATTACAATAAATAAATTTCCCACGAGAGTAATTTCAAGAGAGTTGGAGACTTGTAATTTATGGAAAAAAAAGTTATAGCTCATTTATTTAAAACTAAAAAAGGGAGATGAATGATGAACCTTTCTTGACCCAAGCCACATATGTTTTATGTTCGAAATTATTATAAATTAAAGAAATACTAAAGTACTACACATTTCATAATTTCTATTGATCTATATAAGTAAGTTTAATAATAGAATCACTACTAAAATACTAGAAGAGAATTTTTATGTCTTCTATTATCTTCCTTTTTATGACCGACAATATCATAATATATCAGTAAACAACAATAGCGGTATAAGTTATAACTATAGGTTAATAGGTAAGTTCCAATGATGAATATATCAATAGGTATAGTAAAGTACATTTAACGTTATTCAATAGTTTATATTTTCTTTATTCAAAAATATGTTATCCAACATGTATGTAAACTTTTAAACTTTTTTTTTTATTAATAGCTAAATATACACTAAAAACCTTTTTTCACCCCCCCTTCATGAGCATCCGTATTCCGTAGAGAACCGGAGGAGGAACACTAAAAAACCTTAGTTTCTAGTGAGTGGTATTGATGCTTTCTTAATGATGACATCTACAATCGAGGACAGTTTGTTGTGTTTGGGTTTTTACTAACCGATAACTGTGAAATTATTGACGTCATAAAATTTTAATTTTAATTCCAATAATTGCCCTGTAGATGTGTATATACAGGTTGGTTCAAAATAATAAAACACTAATGTTTTCTTAAAATAATTTCTATTTTTGTAGTTTTTCTTCTTGATAATATTTTTGTCTATAATATTTTACAATACTATAAATTTATTAAATATTTACCTTTTTTAGTATTTTCTAAATCTCTATCAACTTTTGAAACTTAAATGGAACGTACATATTTTATTAACTTTTTTGATTAACTATAATGCGCTGAACATGTTGTCTGGTCGATAACCAGTTTTGATAGTTATTTTTAGTTTATAAATTTGAAATTTAGGATGGGAGGTGGGTAAAGTAATGCCAAATGCGCGCAAATATAAGTAATAATATATAATAACTTAAAAAATAATTATCTAAAACTGGTTATCGACTAGTTTGTTTCAAAAAAATTATTTTTTAATTAAATTGATTTAATACATGCATTACCATTTAAGTTTAAAAATTAATAGAGCTCTGAAAAAAATAATATTGTAAAATAACAAACTAAAGGATCTAAAAAAAAAAAAAATTATATTATTTTATAAGCAAATGAGTGTCTTATCCTGAATCATCATACTCGCATGAACCATCTTAGTTATCTTAAGTGCAAAGGTGATACGAAACAATTTCATGGTTAAAAACGAGAAAACAATGTCAATCTTTGAATTGAACTTTGAAGTAATTTACAAGGATAAATCATACTGTGTAATGTTTGTATACAAATATCGTACTTGTGCTCAGACGAGTACTTCAAGTTTATTCATTAATTTATAAAAACTACTGAGCTTATAAAACCTTTAAAATTGAGCAGACATGGAGAAAATCAATTATATAATAAACGAGTTATTAAGACAATAATAACAATTATTTTACCTAAAAATTAAAATACTATCTTTCAAATATTGTTAATGCTAAATGCACATCTGATCGTTTTTTAGGCGTTCAACCCACATAATTAAGTTTTATTCAGATTTATGCTAAGCATAAATAATTATGAATTTTTTTTTAAAATATGTTAAGCCTATTAGTAATTTCGCTAAGTGTTAATGACAAAATGAGACAAAACAGTTTTTAGTCTAATGATCTCAGGTACTTGTTAAAAAATGCTCATTATTGTTTTTTAATATAATTATATAAATTATCCTAAATTGTATTAGCTTTTCAAATAGCTAAAGACTAAAGTAATTATTTAAAAAAATTAAACATTACAAATTAGGTGTAACGGGTATTTAATAAAATAATTGTCATTACTCATAAAGTATTTTTATATCATAAAAAGTTACATATATTTTATGTTATTTTGGAAATACATTTAGTAACAAGTAGGAAAATAATTGATATCAAAATTAAAGATTCTTAAGTAAATCTCTACTATGTAAGTGCTAATGCTAATTATGCATTATTAGAATATCAGTCATTCGCTAAAAGCAATATGTCGTTTCATGTTATTTTTTTTTTACATAATTCTTATTTATATTATAATTAATTCTTCTTCTTCGGGCAAACGGCCGTTAGGACCATCCCGTCAAACACCCCTCCCTAGTCCGAGGCTTGGTGTTTGAGTCCTGAACGTTAGTTTTTTTTACAAGGCAGGGTCGTTAGCTCTGCGCTTAACCCCCAATTTGGAAGGTCAGTCTACTCCAACCAATTAAGGTCAGAGTAGAGAGAACTGGACCAGCTAATTAAAGCAAGTCTAGTTCATAGCTCGGGGCCCCGGGTTCGCCATACCCGTCACGCTAGATTAGCGTTCCCCCGAGGGAATATTATAATTAATAGAAGTACAGAATTATTGTACTTCTATTTAAATTAAATAACACTAGAAATTATAATTAAAAATAATGTATTGAAATATAGCTCTCCAATTATTATGATTAAGTATTATGATTACCGTTTTGACATATAAAGGTTTACCTAATCAAAGTGTAAGGTAAAACAACATAACAATATATGTCTTCTTATGGGACTAGGGTAAATCTGTTTTAACAAAGTATATAATTAGTGTCCTGTGTTCGTATAATATGTATGTATATATAATATTTAAATACATACAAATTTAGAGGGCGATTAAACTTTTATTGTTAAATTTTAACCCGAAAACCCGATTACTACCATAGTACAGGTTCACCATTTAATGCTTTGTTTGTAATATGTTACAAAATGTCTTTCAGAGGTATTATGTTATATTATAAATAATTTATACCCACATAGCAGATGTTTTTTAATTCTGTACCATACGATTTCGATTTTGAAGACCGATATGTTTTTTTTTAAAAAGGTAAAATTGTACTGCATACAAAAAGGAAAATAATGTGGCATTAGACCGTGTTAAATAAGTGCTGAATATTCATTTACTGTAAAAATGCTTCACATGCAAGTATTCCTTATAATATAAATGGTGTGGGCCGTATTCTATACATGTAGAATATCTGTTCGAAGAATTCGGGTGTAAATGTCACTGGCATAGGATAGCATATTTATGAGTTGGTCCCTAACACTGACCGTAACCGTTGAGTAAAAAGGACTTATGTGTCTTGCCTTACAGCATATGATTTTTTTTAACATTTTACAGAACAAGGGTGGGAGACAATTTTATCAGATGTAATATTCTGTCATTAGCAGACATTTTCTCTCATCAAACACTCCTATGACTCCACACGCAGTACGGTTATGTTTACTCTATAAAAATTGTAAGTATATAATTTTTTTAACAAATACATATACATCGTTTCTCTGAATATTACGCAGATAGCTACATAGTTGAATATACTATTTAAATAATATTGATATTCTTAAATATTTATTATACTGTCGGTTACATGTGTTTTGTATTAGTTCAAATCACATTAATACCTAATAATAAAGCATATTTTTTTAAACAATAAATATAAATTTAGTTATATTAAATATTTGAGTGTGTTTTAAATTAAGTTAAGTATTCCAACGAACGATTCTTCAGCACTTTTTCAGTTGTCATTACATTGTGTAATTTGTTTATATAAAACGTGGTTTGTGATATCGAAAATATCTTGATGCCAATGTAATAAAACTAAAACCTTAATTATAGTTTACATAAAAAAACTAGTTTTACAATAATTAATTAAACAATAAACGGTAATAGTATTAAACAATTTAATATGGTAGTTATGTTATACTACTTAAATATGTCCATAACACGGACTCATTTAGACTTCACTCGCATCATTTATAAAATAGGTACATTTAACAATCTAATTAACCTGTAAAACAAATCAAAAAATAAAACTTTAATTGGATTAATTACAACTTTCTTTTATTAACTTGAGCATTTTTTACATTATACTATAGTTACACTCTTCAGACCGTCTCATAAACTATTTTTTGCTTTCATAGTTTAATTTATTACTAGGGACCACAGATCTCTTGACACACAGAATACTCTTTAATAAACGAAAAATCAAAACTATTATCTAATGTCTGTTTTAACTGCATTTCTTATCTGAGGCTGTAGTCCATCCTAATCAGCACAAGAATGTATATGTCTAATAAATATTTATAAAACCGTTAATTTTTGGTCAAAATTGATCATAAAATAGTTTAAAAAAATATTTTTTTGTTGACTGGGCCATATTTTGCCTTTTTTGTTTTATAATTTTTAACAGTGAAACCAGTGACAAAATAAGCAGGGGGAGGGGTGGCTAAGCTCCCTGGATCTTCTGAAGTTCCTCAAGATATTTTAACAAGCTCATATCGGTTATTTTTATTAATATTATGGTGTAGCACTGTAGCTTAAGCTATTAACACTGTTTACTGTTAGCTGTATGCTAAAGTCCTACGGGTGGAACTTAGTCACTGTTTCAGAGGGCTACACATTTTGTTAACATACATTTGAAAATTGTATTGTTGGCTGAAATTTAAAGTAAGATACGTTTATTTAAAATAAAAAAAGTTTTAAATTTTTTTTAGGAAAAAAAATACTTTTTTAAGTCGCGACATTTTAAACTTCATTTTTTGTGTTGAACTTTAAATAATTTACTATTGAGTCCCTCAAAAAAATTAAGATTAAAATCTTTTTATGAGCTTTTCCTATTCGTCAATTTGATGTTATGTTATCATTACGATTTATAAAATTATAACTAATGAATCATAGAATTAATTATTTGAATTAAAAATTTTTACATTATTGTATACTAAGAACATTTTCAAAAAAATGTTTAAACTATAGGTATACCTACTTTTCTGTAAACTATTGGCTATTTAGCGCGCAAAACATTTTTCACATTTAAATTGTTGCACATAAACAACAAGATATTTGAAGAGACTACAGAAATTGATGAAGACTTATATCTACACATTTCTCTAGCCTATATTTCCATCTATGCAAATACAGTTTATGTACTAATAATAATAATAATAATAATATTACTATCACAAGAAAATTAGTTCTATTTTATGACTATTAAAATGCATTATAATATAAAACTTATTCTCAAAGTATATTTTTGAGTAATAAAAGTCAAAACCTTAATTTTGGGACAAATATTTCTATATAAGTATAAAACGCAGTCACCAAATTTAAATATCTATCTGCTACATATAACATACTTAAACTTTACTTTTTTATCATGTATATTAAATATTATCGTATACTCAATAATAATAAGGGATCAGACGTTATCGTATACATTAATATTGACTATAGTTATAACACAATTTTCAATTGCTTTTGTTTAACAGACGTTTTTAAACTACCTAATAACAGGAAACAGCTCTCTGTTTATATTAAATGTAGTAAAATAAACTTAAAAAACTATGGCGTAAAAAAAAAAAGAAAGAAAAGAACAACAAATGTTGTTGAAACAGTGAATAAAATCATAAAATTGTCTAAACCTGTTCGATCTTAAAATTTTAGTTATATTATGAAATAACATCTGACTTTCAAAGCTTAAACATGTAATGCTTATTGCTTAACATTTAATCCGTAGGTTTTGAACATGTATCATAATGTTCGATTTATCACACTTTTTCAAAGCTCTCAGTCATTCTCATTTAATTTTTTTCTCAGTCATATTACAATTTACGTCAAAATATCAAATAGATTTGTTAAAATTAATAATAACCCTTGTTTTGAATTTAAATTTGGAGGCAAAAACAGTAATGTTGTTCCGCCGTATTAGTGATAAATGATAACGTTAAATCAACGTTGACTCAATTCGATTCAACCAAACGTCAACAGCCAGTAGACCTGTCAATATAACGGCGGTAAATAATATTCAAACAATTAATAAAATAATCGATTACTTAAATAATCAGTACGAGATTTTCAAATGTGATTTCGTTATAATTTTTTGATTTGAATATTTTCCATAAATAGGAATTATTATAATATGGAATTATTTAATTGCGTTTTAAATTATAAATTTGTAAAACCAAAGTTCGACGGTTAAATGTGTTATTTTCTTCCATGACGAGCTTTTGTCTATCCTCCCGATTTGTGAACCCCTATAGCATTGGGGACCATTGTTTGTCGGACTAACCTGCCGTTGACCGTTGACTAATAATTTGTTTCGTCCATTTCATTTCGCCGCTCGAAAAGAACAATTAAGCGAAAGTCGCGTTTTTCTGACAGCATTTATTTGGCCATCACTCAAAAATTTACTTTCCGACTCGAAATTGTCGTGTTCTGTTTGGAAACTAATTGCACGATCGTAGTTATCAATTGTAAGTATGCGCTTAGTTTTTTTAAACTCGATTTTCCCGTTAACCGTTCGAACGTTATCCCCGCCGTGTGATTGACCACATGGCTTTTCACACTATAAATGCCTTCTTAATTAATGCTCTTCACTCTCGGCTTCTACTCAAGTCGGTTGTTGGTTAAGCGTTTGTCCTTTTGTATGATAATTGCTCAATTCTCTTTTTTTTTATTTTCAATGTGTAATATCTACGATTAACTTGTTCAGCATACCTAGTCTGGCTACATCGTGATAATCCTAACGACCTGACCTAAGCATCTTATAACATTGATATTAGCCATATTATGTGTTATTATATTCCTATTTTTATTGGTGTAAAATTTGTAATCTACACTTTTCACACGGCCATTGTATGATGAAAAAATAACGATTCTTATATAACTTTCCATACCCAACCAGAAAAGTAATATTTTTGATATTTAAAAATTAGCCATTAGCAAGGGCTAATTATAGCCATGATGTCCTCACACACCCCAATTATTATTCATTCATCTTCTTTTTTTTGTATCAAAACATTTATATTTTGCTTCATTTGTTAATAAACAATAATGACTAGTAATTAATTACGCTTGCATATTTTATGTTAATATTTTTTGTTAATACCCTAGTAGGTATTCCCTACTAAGTTTAAGTCAAAGGTTCAGCCGAATAACGTTCTGAGAACCAATCTGCAATGTTTACAGTATCATTGGTTTGTTAGCTTTTGGTACTTATTGATGATGTATAATGTATACATTTCTGGGGAGAATTATAATTTTAAAAATAAGTTAAAATTGGTTCAAAGCTAAAAATGGTCAATTTCACATGAATCTGACTGAACATTTGATTATTGAATTGCATATAATCACGAACATAATTTCGTAACTTGGAATTGTACAGGATAATAATAAATTAATTTTTTTCCTCCCTAAAACATTCTAAGTTTTACAGTTGAGTGTAGTTACTATAATTATTAATTGTAGCTAATAACTTGACAAAGTTTTGCATTCGTATTTATTAAATTATAATTAATTGAACTGGTACTGTTTTTTGTAAATTAATTAAATTTTATTTTATTTTATCTCTTAATTATAGTTACTAATCATTACATTTACAATAATATTTTCATGTCTAGGGATTTGAAAATAAAAAATATTCTTAAGTAACATGTTACTTTGCAATATACCTAAACTTGCGCCATAATGAAGTTATTATATTGAAATTTTAGAATCCTTTGCGCTCATTCTGCTTGCATATTTTTTTTTCTATAACACTTAAATTAGTACTAATTACTTTTACGGATTGACATTTTCGACCAGATCCATTTTACTGGACTTAAAAGATAATTTAAGTTTTAAAATATTGCAGACTGCTCATAACAGATGATCAAGTATTAATTTTACAAATTTGTATTTGTATTCTTTTTGTATGTTGTCAACATAATCATACAAAATGCAGATTTTTATTTATGCATCAATTTAAATTAATATAAAATTATACTTTTTGTCATTTTTCTAAGCCTTGTTACATAACACAGTAAATTAAGAAAAATCAACTTATATTTTTAGTAAGTTAACTTAACTCTTAACTAGTGACGTTGGTACCGCTACTCATTCAATTGTGACTGAATTCTATAACATATTATATCTAACTACAACTGATGTTTTGTTTCAACTGATAAGAACAAAATTGATACAAGAATATACTAAATTTGATGTTTGCATCTTTGTTTATCACTAATTAATTATTTCATTTTGTTTTTTTTCGTTTACCTATCTTATTTAATGATCATTTTATTTTATTAATATTTAACCTGTAACTTAAATGGTGAGATCTAACCTCACTGTCTGCTTATCAATGTAAATCTTATCATCACTGTACCAGTTACAAGTTTAATATGTATATCGTCCTATTATTTTTTTTAATGACATGAAATAACTAATGAAGTAAATAATACAATAGATCAATTTAATGATTTTTATTTTAATACAAAATATCCAATTATAACCTGAATTGAAGGGTCAACTGCAACAACCGACTATGTCCACTTACAAAATGTTAAGGGCAATCAAAACAAAATTCACTATGCTATTTACTGCAATGGGCTTGGAATATATTAGTTTTATTGTTGCACCAAATTGTAGATAATTTTTCCGTGAAAAACCCATTTTTAATAAAAAAAAAAATTAAAAAAACGGTTGGTTGTTGCAGTTTTTTATATTATTGTACTTAAATTGTTGTAGAAACGGACATTCTCACAAACTTAGCTTAAAATCAGTTATAGTTGAACAATACTAAAATTACACGCAAGTTGTTTTAAGTTATACATAAGCCAAACTGGTAAAAAAAGCCATAAATGGTGTATTATATTTGTATTCTTTTTTTTTACATAATTGGTTATATACATTTAAACATAAAATGTTGTTCAGTTTCATTGTGATAGTTATAAAACTATAAACATGTTAATGTAAACAACTTTTATTAGCAGTTAAATTTAATTATTATCAAGTATAATTTTTTTTTGCAAAATTATTTAAAGTAAAAATATAAGCATATTCTTAATTATTAATTCATAAAATCACAGATAAGAATTGGTTTCTATCTGTGCTAATCATTAAAATATAATTTTTGATAAAAATATTTCAATTATTTATAACATTGACACAATCCTTCTAAACATCTAATTGATACCCTTTTGGTTGTTGATTAGTTTTTACTTGTTGTGTTACTTAATAATAATATAAAATTATCTAATTATGGTTATAATAAACTCGTTCACTAAACAATTAAAGATTCAATTGCTGGAACAATGTTCGTTTTGATAAAAAAGCAATAACTATTATAATATAAAATATATCTTCATGAATATGGCCTATTCAATTTATTTTTAATGAACTGGTCCTTATAGATATGTAAATGTTTTAGGGCACTCTTCTATGTATATGTATGACTTGGTTCAAAATTCATTAATAATTGTTAACAGTATTATAAAAATATATTAAACCACCAACTTACTAAGTTTAATATTTCAGCTACAAAGAAATGTAATATTTTGTTATTTATTATGTAAATATAACAGCTTTGATTATGTTTTATATTTTAAAAAATCGTGTTTGAGAATTGAGTATAACAAAATAACAATAATTAACGGAAATGTTTATAAAAACTGGGTTATATTGCCCCTTACTACGGCAGTTAGCTCGTTTTGAGATAAGCCACACTTACTCTTTGATTGGCACTTATTGGACCTAATTAAAGAGGATATAACCATTTAATTTATATACGCGTAACAAAAAATAATTTTTTTTTAAATGTATGCCATATTTATTTACAGCACTAATATGTCAGATTGGGATTTTTCTGAAACCGCTGCTGAACCCGCTTCCTCCTATCCATCCAGAGAAGGAGGTCGTGGACGAGGTAGAGGACGTGGCCGGGTTGGATACTCAAGGAATGACAGAAATGATGATTCACAAGGCGATAGTTGGGGAGGAGGTGGAGAAGGAGATAATGGTTACAATGGAAATGGTGATGGCGAAAGAGAAGGTGGTGGACGTGTCCGTGGCAGAGGTGGCCGGGGAGGTGGTAGAGGAAGATTCAATGATAGACAGCAGGATGGCGGTGATGGTGGTAACAGTTTCGGTGATGACGAACAGCCACCAGTATCTGACAAGCCTAGACCAACTTATATACCAGCTGAAATTAATGACGACGACATCAGCTGTAGTATAGACGTTGGCACCAATTTTGACAAATATCAAAATATTGATGTTAAAGTCAGTGGCGATTCTGTACCAAAGCATATTGAGAATTTTAAAAGTTCAGGACTACGCGAAGTGCTCATCGATAATTTGACTGCTTGTAATTATACCACTCCTACACCCATTCAGAAATACGCACTACCAATTATAATGAATGGTCGAGATATGATGGCTAGTGCACAGACTGGCTCAGGAAAAACTGTAAGTTATAAGACTGTTGTTATAGTGTAAGACGTTCTATATTGTTTTAATGTTCTGTCCTATCTGTATTACATTGGCAGTGTTGATTATTCTTTTTTTATTTCTAGGCTGCATTTGTTTTACCAATATTACACACTTTGCTTAGTGAACCAAATGACTTAGTATATGAGCGAGATTATTGTGAACCACAGTGTGTAATAATGGCGCCTACCAGAGAATTGGCTATACAAATCCGTGAAGTCGTTTACAAACTTGCAAAAGGTACAGTAATTAAACATGGACTGCTTTATGGAGGAACTGCCACTGGTTATCAAAAATCTCAAATTGTAGTAAGTATCTGAAATTGTGATGTTATTATTTGGTTCGAGTTTATTTTCACTAATATACTGTTTGTTCATAGAATGGTGTTCATATTATCGTAGCCACTCCAGGCCGCTTGAATGATTTTGTTGGACGAGGCATTGTCTCATTTAAATCTGTTAGGTTCTTTGTATTGGATGAAGCCGACCGAATGTTAGATATGGGTTTTAAACCAGATATCGAAAGAATTTTGGATCACGAAACTATGGTAGACTTGGTATGTAAATAACTTATTAATTATAAATTGACCAACGTTTGATAAAACTATTTTTTTTATATTAGAATTCAAGACAAACTTTATTATTTTCTGCCACACTCGCTGATGATATCCAAATGTTAGCAAAAAAGTTTTTAAAACCAAACTATGCTTTTGTTGCCGTTGGAGAAATAGGTGGTGCTTGCAAAGATGTTGTTCAAGAAATCAGAGAAGTGTCTAAATTTGAAAAGAAAAAAGAATTGATAAAAGTTTTACAATCATTAGGTTATTACTTAAGCTTTTTTTTTTTTTACAAAACACATTTAATGAATGTTACCATTAAATTTCAGGCGATATTTCGGGTACCATGGTTTTTGTCGAACAAAAAAGAAATGCAGATTTCATTGCTGCATTTTTAAGCGAGAAAGACTATCCTACCACCAGTATTCATGGTGATAGGGAACAGCCTGAAAGAGAGCAAGCTTTAAGGGACTTCAAAAATAATAAAATGAAAATACTAGTGGCCACCGCGGTTGCTGCCAGAGGCTTGGGTAAGTCTATCAAGCTTCATACTAGTTAGTTTTTTTTTTTATGCTAATATGAGTTGATGCTTTTTTGTCTAGATATTAAAGGTGTTAATTGTGTAATCAATTTTGATATGCCTTCAACCATTGATGAATATGTACACAGAATTGGACGTACTGGTAGATTGGGAAATTCTGGAAGAGCTGTATCATTCTATGATGGCAGTAGTGATAGCGGTTTGTCTTCTGAACTGGTTCGAATTCTTAAACAGGTTGGTGGTTATCACACATTAATATCTTGTATTAAAAAAAAACAGAAACAACCCTCCCTCTTCAACTATCTACCAGCTTCACCCGGGATTAAATATACACATCACATTAGTGTTGAATTAAAATAATAAATCTATCAGAGTTATTCGTGGTTGATAGATTTTCCCTTCTTACTATCTTATCTCCACCTTAACCTAACCTAGCCTAAGCCATCCTTCTCTTTTGAAATATCCATCCCATGGGTAGGTAGAAACCTAACCATAGGTTCCTGGCTTACTTCCATGGTGTTTTTTTTTTTTGAGGATCCAAAAAAAAATCATGCCAACTTTGATCGAAATAAGTGATCTTTACAAAGAACATACTAATTTTTATATATACTATGATATAGATAGAGGTTATTTTTTGTGATTTACTTAAAATTTGTTTTTATTTGTAGGCTGAACAAGAAGTGCCTTCATTTTTATCTGGTGGCAGTTATGGTGGTGGCAATGACTATGATGGACAATCGTCATTCAATGACATCAGATCAACGGTAATAATTTTTTATGATAATTGTTTTAATTTCTTTGCAGTGGCTTGCATTGAACCGCTCGAATTACTAGGCCATGTTATGCTACATTGTTCAACTTCCATATTAATCTTTTTTTTATTAAATTATATATTACAACATGAATGTAATGACCAACATGTTGTTGTTTTATCCACATTTGTGTATTTCACTGGCGTTATTTACTACATCTGTGCTGTCGGTAATTTATTTGTAAGATTGTCAAACAAACATTTTTTTTGGTGGAAAATAAAATGTATAAGTTTTAGGGGAGGGGTTAAAGTTATTTATTTTACTATAATTTAGGGTTAAAACGATATTAAACAATCTTGTATGCTTTCAAATTGTTCTATTGACTTACATAAACGAGCAAATTATAATTTATACATAAAAGGTAATTTTATACGAATTTTCTTACACAACTATCATCAATAAGCTTGCACATTTTTTCAATTCTAAGTTCATTTAATGTTCTTTAAATCATATCAAAAACTTAATTTTTTCATTCTGGTTTGATACCAATGTTACTTGTTAAAATTAATAAACTCTGGTAAACAACTTAAGAGGGGAAGATGTGTTTAACATTATTTTGTATAATTAGCGTAAAAATATTTAATTTTGGTTATTTTAATGAAGTAACAAGGTCGATGCAATTGTATTCCTTCTTAATGTTCTTTGTTATATAAAACACTGTATAATGGGATTTGCTAGATATACTCTGATTTGATTGTATATGTGTTTTTTTAGGAACCCGCGGCTGGTGGCGATGACGGAGATGGCTGGTAAAAATCAACATGCTCGCTGGAATGATTCAAAAGTTTACAATTGTTAATAGTTATATTTTTTACTGTTTTATTATTTTTAAAACTATGATTCATAATTTGTTAAAAATTATGATTTTTGATCGATTTAATGTTGACAATTTGTATTACCTTTTATTATTTATGTTTAAACTAAAAAAAAAAAGAAATGAGGTTAAAGTTTGTTTTAACCTATTTTATCAAGTTAAAAAAAAAAGATATTTAAACTAATTTTGTTATTGTTTTACGACCAAAGCTTATATGAATAAAGTATTGGTTTGGTTTATTAATTTTTCTTTTTATTGTATGTTAGTTTTGTATATCTGCAGAAGTGTCTTGGAATAACGTTATTATCAGTAACTATAGTTATAAGTTATAACTTGAAACAGAATTTATCAATAACTATTATGTGCCTGTTAGTCTCAAATGTAATAAATATGGGACGATTATATGACCTTTATATAAATCCTTAATTCTAACTAACAACTTTCTAGTGTGACTGTTTAAAAGTCGGCCGGCCTTTGACTAATAACATTGATCATAAATAATATTTAAATTATTTATAATCAATGTTAATAATTAAAATAACATAATATTTTTGATGATTTTGTTAAAATAGTTGTATTACTTTTTTTTAAATTTTTTGAGTAAAAGTTATCTCTTGTTTTGATAAACCTATTTAGCCTTTTATTTATTTTAACAAATGTTGGTTTTCTTTTTGAATTATTGAATCGTACAATTTGTTGACGTTCCTAAATTTGAAATGTATAACTGGTAAATTAAAGCAAACTATTTTAACCATAATTGGTATTGATTTACCTACGTCCTGGTAATTTATTTACATAGTTGAACGCCCTATATAGCCTAAGTAGGTACCGACCTATAATAATTACAAATTTTAATAGGGTTAATATAAAAGAAAACCTAGATGAAGATTTTTTCCTTGGCATTTCTTATATTCCCAATATTTGGCACCAAACAATTTTGAAATAGCCTTAGACTTGCATTTGTTAATTATTAAAATAAAGGATACAATAATTGGACATAATTCTATGGAAATTTGTTTCAGGGTCCCTTGGCCTATTGCCCTAATCTGATCAAGGGGATCTACTTTTATTTAATTCGTTTTAGTCAACTACTATGAAGCAATCTAAAATTTTTTTTTCCAAATAAACTTCGTTTTAATTATTGTTTTTTTTATTTTTCTAGAACAATTTTTAAACTGATCAAATTATGAACTTATGGTAAAATAGTTTCTAATTGCAGTTAAAATTAAATAAAAAAAGTATTTCATTTTGTTTTACGCTATTTATACAAAAAATCTTAAAACTAATGTGTTGCTGGTTTTTAAAAATTAATTTAACCCTAAATAATAGTTTTTATTATAATTCTATGATTATTACAGAATGAATGCTTCAGAAAAAACAATTTTTTTATGTAGAAAAATAAAAGTATTAACTAGGTATTTGATCAAACCTAGTATTTTCTGGGTAGTTTCTGTGCTACAAAATGCAAAATTATAACATCGAAAAATTAAATTAAAAATAATTCAGGTTTTTAAGTATTCCATGAAAAAGTTGAGTCGGAAAGGACACTAGTTTGGGAAATGCATAGTAATTTTTGTATGTTAAAAATGGAAAAATTGCTTCTTTAAATTTTCTTCTTTCTAGATTTACAAAGTTGATTTTAAAACGAATTGATGTATATTATTTTTATAGAACAATAATGACCAAGAGGACAACTTTGGCGACGAAGAAGAATAGCAGTCAATGGTGTGAGCGACAAAGCTGTGTTATGTTCGACGTATTTGTATTTACAATCCACCTCCATATTATTTTAAATTTCAGCTAATGTCTCTTTAAATTACATTGTTCCATTTTTTATCATTATTTAACTTTCATAGCTAAATGTATCTGACAAATTATTATTATTAGCAATACCTAATAATGGAATAATTTCTATTTTTATAAGTATGAAATACCTATTACTTGCATATGCTCTTAATTTATTTTGAAGTAAATGATCAGGTAAAGGTATTATTTGAGATGGTTATCTTGTTGAGAGGATATTTGTAGGCAGGCGCATAGCAAAATGTATAAAATGTCAATATTTTATTCTCCATAGCGATTAAAAACATTTTACTTTTGAATTAAAATACTTAAACAAACGTTAAACATTACACAAACAACAGCAGCACGTTTCAAACACAGGCGAAATGCAAACACAAGAATCACTCGAGAATAGCGAATACATCTGGTTTAAGAGCGCCAAGCCACTGGACTATTCTTTTAAAAGTTTAAAAACCGTTGGGGGTACGTAATAAACAATGTTTGTTGCTATTTAACAATTTTTTACTTGCTATTTAAGGGTAAAATAATAAAAACTCTGGCCGATTTAAATAAGACTAGGATAGTGTAAAACTCACTTGTAGAGAAAAATATGTATAGCATATCTAGCGTATATATGTATATATTCATTTTGTAAACATGTTGAAGTTTTAAAGTAAAAAAAAATACTGACATTAATATTCAAATACAGACGCCTCAGACAACCTAAGCCATTTGACTTCAGTTAAATTATATTTTGAATGGGGCTACTTTACTGCGATACATATATATATATATATATATATATACAAAAGATGCGTGGTGTATACATATATATATATATATATATATATATATATATATACTCCGAATCTATGAATACACCTCTTGATTTGTATTTATGAAGATTATTAGTCGTGTTTAAATAAAAATGACCTTTGATGAATTAAAGGTCTGGCAGCCTGAATTCGGTCTTAGCCCCCCTATATATTTAGCCTAAATTTGGTTCTAGCCCCCTCTCTCTTTGCTATACGCAATAATGTATGTTATGAGGACATTTAAACCGCTTGCTATTGAAAAATAGTTAACACTTCCTCTCTTCCTTCACATTTTTCTGAGTGGCATTAAGTATTTCACGTTTGAGATTTAGACATAATATTTTACTGTCTCACACTTATTTGGAAATCTGTTTTTTTTACAACAAACCAGAGAAGTGTTTTGCAATTTAAAGCACATTTTTTTTACTGTTTTGCTATTGAGTCTGATGGGGATCGAGTTTACAATTTGATATTTTTACATAACAATTAAATCCCACTCTATTATATTTTATCCATCCGATCAAGCAGTGGTTTTACATACATTTCAATTTTTTTTGTGCTCTAATATATTCTATATTCATTAAGTATTAAGCATTTATTTGTTATACCTAGTCACTATAATATCACTACAGTGTATATTATTATAATAAAATAAATTATAATTCATTTTTACTTTTTTTTTTTAATGTAGAGTTGTCTATTGATATATCAGTAAATTAATGATGCGTCTATCTAAAATATTTCCATACGTTTATTGACAATTATAATGTTATTCCAATAAAAAGTATTTTGATAGACACTTAAATTAATCTACATATATACTAATTGTGTGATGCATATATATACTAATTACTAACTATAGGCATCATGTAGATGTTTACATATACGTCACACATACATACTACGTCTTTTTAAGGTCGGTATATTAGACGTTACAGTGTTTGATAGGTTTTGTGTACTATTTAACCTGATTTCAAAATTGTTATTTTCTACCGTGTTCAAATAATTATTTTTTTTATTATTGTAATTTTTGTGTAAACTTATTTTTGAATAAATAAAGCTAATGAAGGAAATCACTAAAACTCAATTATTTTATGTTAATATTTCCATTATATTTTGAATTCTTGAAGTCTACAAATGTGTATATCATTTCTGACTATCAGCTCAGCACTATACATTACATTTATTGATAAATGCTCTTTTTTTAATAAATTACGTTTTTTTTTGTGGACTTTTTAACTAAACTACACTGTACATTTTTTTTAGTAAGGCCGTCGTTGATTATCCATATAGGTGTATTTTGTGGTCATAACAGATTTCTCGTGATGAATTGTAACATAATTTAATTATTGTAGAATTGAACGCCGGCGAAAAACCGCTCTCAGCTAGGGTACACGGTACGCCAACAATAAACAGACAAACCAACCGCTACCAGACGGGATCGCTTTGGCTTAACAATAACAACCTCATTCACGTCGACGGACTTAGGAAACTTGCGGAAAGGCTACTCGTATCAGCAGACTATTTGTCATGGCTAGACCTGTCTAGCAATAGGCTGATGGCGGTAAACCCTGTAAGTAGAACAAGGAATAAGAAGGACCTATATAATATATAAGAAGAGTCCAAAATACCTTAGGTCAACAAAGGTCCATCTCGATGGATCAATCTTGTAGTATGAGCTTTTTTAGACCTGAGAGCCATATACACAGCATTGCTTAAACTGCAATCGTTTGACAGCAAACGATTGCAGCTTAAGCATAAAGACAATAGTAAAGAAATTAACACTTAAACCTTTAACCATAAAAATAATACCCTCATAATTTTGTCATCTTCAGCGCTAACGACACACTGAGACTATATATATATAGCAAAAAAAAAGTCAAAAATAAGCAAGTAGCCAGAATATTGATTTTAGACCGGGTAAGGCATTGCGCAAATGGAAAGGAGGCTTTGAGGACTGAAGCTCTCTTAAAAAAAGATTAATATTACACATGTACTATGTATAATGGGAAAACTATTTTTATGAAATACTTTTTAATTAATCTGTGAATTTTTTATGATGAAGTCATATTTTGTTGTAGCTATAGACATTGCAAAATAAAATAGCTTTGTTTAAGTTGACATTTTTCAGTATTTTTTTTTATAATACATTTTTTGTTTAAACTTGATGGGGAAACCAGAAATTGAACGTCATATTTATAAAGTTACAGAAGTTTATTGATCTCGCGTAATATATTGTATTTTAAGTGGGGCTCGCCGCTCGAGGGGTAAAACCTGATATCACAACGCATTTTTCAGAACAAAGAAACGCGAATAAAAATTGAAAAAAAACGTCCTCTAAAGTTTTTATTGTACACTGGGAATTTGTAGCATATGTACCTACTATCTTTTCATTTTAATGTAGAATTTACAATTATTGAATTTGTTCTTCTTATATGCTCTTTTTGGACCAGTATTAACTATTTAATTAATTTCGGGGGGGGGGGGGGTAGTCCGGGCCCATGTACACATATCTAGGCTACGTGCCTGTGGACTATGGTCAAACAGCTATGCCAAGTAAATATCTTTGGTCAAGTCTCTTTTTCAAGTTTAAGTTAATTATTTCAATGTTGCAGGAGTTGTTATTGTTCCCGAATTTGACCGTGCTGTACATGCACAACAACCGGATTTCGGATCTGGTGGAGGTATATAAGTTGCGCAGGTTGACCAAACTGTTAACGCTGACGTTCAGCGGAAATCCGTTGGCAGCCATGGCCGACTACCGGTCGACGGTGGTGCGCATGTTGCCTCACATTCGCAAGCTGGACAACTCGGTGGTGGTGCCGTCAGAGCGCGCGCCGTCCAGTCCTCCAATAAGGAAGTGTGTCCTCGCCCGTCTGATGGCTGAATACCCGGACGACTTCGATGCGCCACCGTGGAAATCACCACCGGATCCGCAATCACCGCCACCGCCGTCGCTGGTCACCGCCGTCAGCATGTCGATGACGGACTAAAGTTTTATTTATGATATTAATAAAAATGTTTTTTTTGCCCCTTCTATATAACCGCCGTTGATTGAACGTTGTGCTTGCTAGCATGTACTTACTCACGAAATTGTTTTTAAATAAACGTTATAAAAAAAAAGTTGTTTTCAAAAAAAAAAAAAAGAATCCCTGGTTGAGAGGCTACTACTAGCGAGGGTGAATTCAGTGGCGGTATTGATGGGTTGAGAGCAGTGGCGTATACTTTAATTTTTCGTGGGAAGAGACAAAATTGTCGTAGGAAGTGGTTAGAGTAAACATTGGCTTGAGTTCGACTTAGACATAAAATTTTAAAATTTCAAAACATGTACCTACTCGCTAAAAAAAGTATGCGTTTTTTCCATTGGAAATTATTTTTTAGGCAGCTGTGGCCTGTAGACATTTTATAATTGAACAGCTGAGAACTGAAAACAGAAGAAGTTTCTACTTCTTCTAAGGGAAGAAGTTTTACTCTCTACGATGCCAAAAACATATAAGAGATATTAAATTACGATACGATGTACCTTATTATCTAATTTTATTACCTTATTATCTTGGGTTACTTCTAACGGAACATGTAATCAAAATAGGCGATATTTTAGTTGTCTCTATGGTAAAAAAACAATCGATTGTCAACGTAGTCAAATGACTTGCACAATATCAATCCTTATAATTTATAGACAAGAGTTGTTTTCTATGCCGTAAATCTATCAAAGCAATTAAATGTATTTAGGATTTTTTTTCTATTGTTGAAAATGGATCATTTATTACCGGAAGGAAACGAACATGAAATGGAAGTGGAAATGACTCCTGTTCAGACACAAAGTTCATCTACTATTATCAGTTCCAAACAAAACCAGATATTGTATTCGGAAAATTTAATTCCATACGAGCGTGGTGAAATGGGATACAAAATCGTTCGCAGACCGTCCCCGGTAATATGTGTTTTACACGTCATGCATTTGATTTCCTCCTATTTTTTCGTAACAAGATCATTTTTTTTTTAAGACACTCAAAACATCTGACCAATACAAAGAAAACACGATGAGATTTGCAACATTTCCGCATTACCGTGTTCCCGCAAACCTAACGCCAAAATTACAGTACGAAATTATAGTTACTTCAAACAATAATTGTATTTTAAATTGACGAACAATTTTTTAATTTTTTTCAAAGGAATATTGTATCGACTGTTGATATGGGCTGTCGGCTCGACTTAAAAGCCATCGCGTTACAATCAAAAAATTCTGAGTTCGACCCTACGCGAATAAGCGCAGTAATCATGAGAATACGTGAACCGCGCACTACAGCTCTAATTTTTTCTTCGGGCAAATTGGTAGTTACCGGTGCCAAAAGCGAAACTGACTCTAAGCTGGCCGCCAGGAAATTTGCTAAAATTATTCAAAAGCTTAATTTTCCCGTAGTAAGTCAATAGTAACACAACAGTAGATAATAAATAGCAACATAAATAATTAACGGATTTTCAATTCTTCAAGGCAAAATTTTTGAATTTTAAAATTCAAAACATTGTCGGAAGTTGTGATGTAGAATTTATTATTCGCCTCGAAAAATTAGACCTCGCTCACAGGCCATTTAGCAGGTTTGTTTAAATTTTCATCATTTACATATTTAGATCTATTAATTTATCAAAAAACTATTGCCGGTTGGCAAAACATTTATTTATATTTTTAAAAATATTTTGGTCGGAAATTTAACGTCTTAGTTTTATGAATAATATTTTTTTAAATATTTAAACAATATATTTTGGAACACATTAAATTTCTGGGCAAAAATTATGAGAATGCAATTTAATTTTAAGAGCACCCACAGGTGAAAAGTCAGGGGGCGCCTATGATTTTGTAATGGATTTGGGGAAATGGGGATATTAAATGTTATTTTTTTTAACTTGCAGAAGGGCTAGGGGGATGCTCCCACCCTTGATAACATACAAATTATGAAAACAGTATTTGAGTTTTTGTCCAACTGATATAGCCATTTAATTTGTATATTTTGTCCGTAATATAGTTATGAACCTGAGTTGTTTCCTGGTATCATTTTCCGTATGATAAAACCACGTGTTGTGGTGCTGATTTTTGCGACGGGGAAAATCATTATAACAGGTAATATAACTAGAAAATAACTTATTACAACATAAATTTGTTAGTTTTTGGACTTTTATAATGGGATATAGCCATATAATAAAGTGAAAATATATATTTAAAAAAATACCTAGCTTCTCATGGAGTTTATGAAAAAAACTGCCAATTTATTTTTTATATTCAATGATATATTATTACTCATAAAGTTATTCAAAAATAAGTCAGATTTCAGTTTATTATTTGCCTTTATATTATATCCCATTAATAATAAATTTGTTTTTCTAAAAAAAAATAATTTCTTGTAAGTAACTTAATAAATATTATTTAAAGGTGCTAAAGTACGTCAAGAAATTGTTGACGCCTTCGAGAATATTTATCCAATACTAAAAAGTAACCGAGGAAAATGGAAGATAAGAGAATTGGCCTAATGTGTTTTATAAGTTGTGTATTATTATTATTTTGTATGTTATTTATGGTATAACAATTATTATTTATAACTGTTCAAGTTTAAGTTGTGGTATATTAAAATGTATAAATAAATGCACCATTATGTTATCAAGTTAAATTAAGTTTTTATGTTAATAACCTGCTAACATTTGGTAACTGATTGAGGAAATGAATAGCAATGCAACTTTTAAAGATAGATCTCAGTAATTTTTTAAAAATTATTTTGTTCAAAAAAAGACATATACATCTCGGAATCATTGATTCTTTTTTACAATATTACAAGTTACAACATTATTTTACACAAAATTATAAATAATTTAATAAACAACAAATAATGATAAAATTCTAGGTCTGTTCTAAAAACGATCTCACGAAATTAGTTGTATCCTAATTCCTATAGCATCAATAGGTACTTCTCAAGTCAGTCTCATTACCCAAAAAATACTTAAAAGAGATAAATTACAACTTTACTTTAAAAAAATATTATATGGTATTAAATTAACTTTTTATGGTAATTTAATTAAGTAATAATTATGGGTACCTACTATCTATTATATTTAAGAAGTTACACTAATTTGTATTAGTGTTTTAAGAATTGTAAGAATTTGATCAGTTTTAGTATTTAGTTATGTCTAGCAATACATTTTTAACTTTATAATAATCATTAAGCAATATATACTAGAACAAGTGCTGTAATTATTAACGCTAGGTACGTTGATCACATTAAGTTTAAATTCAATGGATTTTTACATTTTGTTTATATTATTGTTATATCATAATGTAATAAAATGTTTTTTTTAATATCTATAAATATAAGCTTTTTAATAGAACTCATGTTAAAATTACTTATTGAATTTCAACATGTGAACAAAGTGAATTATCAATATAATTAGAGCATGGTGTGTAGGTACACATTTGATTTGCTCTTACACTATTAAACAATTTATAAGATATTTTGAAAACTAGTTGATGGGTTGGAAAAATAATGACCTTATGAGTAATTAGTTATATCAAATTATAATATACATTTACATATTTATGTTAAATGTGGGGTGGGTGGCCGGTATTGTGCAGCGGTCATGCCGTTGGATATTACGCGTACAGTCATCAGTTCGATTCCCAGCACAGTACAAACATTTCTCGCAGTATTCAGAGACTACAACAAGTGCCATTAACTGATTGCACAAGAATGCTTTCCCTACTAGGAATCTACTCTCCTAGGAATAAAGAGCAATGGAAAAACAAAATTTGTTTTATTTAAGTATAAGTAACAAATGATTTATCACAATAGCTATAGTTTATAAATAACTGTACATATAGACCTATAAAAAAAAAAAAATAATAATATATATAGATATAAAAATTCTCCAATAATAAAAAAAAAAGTGTGTAAAACTCAGATATATAAATTTTATAATAATAATAATTATTATAAATTATATCTTACACTAAAATGTATTTATAAATATACTTATTATGTATTGTTTTTATAAGGAAGTACATGGTTACATAATTTGTAAAAAATTATTTAGATATTTTTGGGTGATACCAACAGTTCAAAGACAAACAGACAATTAAAATTTAATAATTAACTACAATTAAGTGTAAGCGATCCACAGTAGAAAACGGCAATGAAGTAGAGAAAACCCTGAAAAAAAAATTGTACTTATTTAAATGTAGTAATATAAATTGCTAATTTTTTTTAAATAAACAACAATTTAATTAATTGACTTTTTTTTATGTCCTTTTCAATAAAGTTTTTGGTATTATGCCTATTTTGTCTGAGTGTGTTCTATTTAGGAAAGAATAGTGTTAAAAATTTGTTTTTAATTTGAATGTTTTTTGGCCAAATTAATATTAGTTAATTAAATCTCTCTTATGTTTAACGTCTGTTATTCCCACTGATCTGGGCTTAGATTTGGAATTTTTGGGCTTATAGCTGGCTGCCGACCTAATGCTACCAAACATTTTAACCCCAGAGAGAGAGGTGCAAGTGGCCATTTCTCCCCCAGATAGTTGCCTGCCCAAAGGAACAAATTGCCGCCAGTAGCTGAGATTCAAATTGGCGACCGTGCGTTGTCTGCCTGCGCCTATAAATGGTTAATCAAATGTGGTATAGTATTTTTGTGTGTAATAACAAGACAGTTTTTTTGACAACGTAAACTATACTAAATTCGACTCATGTATTGTTGTAAACCAACTTCAAACTTACAAGGTTTTTTATTAGACATTGCTTTAAATAAAAAACTCCCCCGTTCAATTTAAATATATGTTGAATAACATTATTTCACGATAACTATCTTAGTTCACGTATTATAAAAAGTTGAATACAATTTTATAATTATTATGTAAATATATTAGTCACACAATTTATGTTCTTAGGTAGAGAAAAACTTTATTTTTATTTTTAATGCATTATTTTATTATTTGATAAAGAAAATAGTACAATGTGCAAGAGCAGAGTATAGAGTAATTAAAAAATGTACTTACAAGTCCAATTAAGACAAATAGGACATATATTTTAACATTTTTCCAAAATAAAGAACGTTGGAGCGTTCGACTCTGAACTCGAAAATTCATTGATTGCGAACATAAGTTTTCGGTTTTATTGACTAAAAGCTCCAGTTTCTCTCCCCGTAGAGCTACACTGTCTAAAATAAAAATGTTTCATTGAAAAAATCTTGACATCTAAAAAGTTTTTAAAGTTTAAATCATTTCAATTTACCAATATTTCGAACCATAATATCTTTCAATTCATCAAGTTCACCATGAACTTTCGACAGAGCATCATATTCACTGGGACTAGAAAATCTTTTCTATAAAAAAAATACAAAAATTAATTATAAGCCATAATTGTCCACAACTGATTTAAATGGCAAAACTATTCAATCATTTTTAAAGGTGTACCATTTCAGAAGCAAGCACTGGTGCAAATTCAGAATTCATGGAATAAGCGATAGCAGTGTAAGCTCGACGACCATAAGTGGCTTGAAACCGTCGTTTTATTTCATTTAAAAAGAAAAAAGCTTTTGATCGTTGAAATTCCTGAAATATATAAATATGTTAACTTTTTATAAAAATATGTATCTTAAAAAGTAATATATTTTCTGCTTACATCGTCTGTTATACACATGTATATGATTTGATCTTCACAAATATAATGGTATAAGTAGCGATCATGCAAAAGACTTTGCTTTTTGTTTTCTGGACCAATTTGAATAAGGACGCCTTCCAGTATTTCTCCAAAATTACCTTGATAGTTTGCGTGCTTCGCCAGTACGACCATTCCTCTGGCCACAACACTGTAGAAGAGCGGCATAGTAGCTAACCAATATTATTTTCCTAATAACAAAAATAAATGTTTTATAAGTGAGAGGTAAGCAGTTATTAAATTTAAGTAACTCATTTATTTTTTAGTTACCAACAGAAAAAATTAATATTAAAGTTGGTCATTTTTTAAACTTAGGAGTTGTCTTAAATAAATTAATCATAGCTCATATATTAACAAAACTGAGCATTTTTTATTTAAAAAACAAACAATTATTTAGAAACGATTATTATTTTTAATTTCCAATAAATTAAACTTAATAATAAAATAAAAAATTATTTAGTTAAATTGAAAATATATTAAATCATTATTTTTTCAAATAAAAATGTATTTAATTTTTTATTTAAATAGAATGTTTTTTTAAATAATAATTATTAAATATTTTTAATGTATTTTTTTTTCAATAAAAATAATTTAAATAATGTCTAAGTTTGTATGCTATTTATAAAAATTGTAACGATTCTAAATATATAATTAATTATAAATTGTTTATATCATAATATAGAGTAAAACACATATTAAATGGCCACTCTTTATCAGTTTAGCTTAAAAATTAAGTACTTATACGCAGGCTCATACAATAGTAGTGCGTTTTTGATTCAGCGCAACTATATTTTCTCAACGAACTTAGTATAACACAATACTACAACTTTAAGACTAAACTGGTGAGGAAATATTTAATTATATTTATTTAGTTTTCATTAAAGACTATGGAATTTAACCTAACCGAGACAAATTTTAGCTTTGGATGTTGAAACGAAACAGGCATCGTTTTCAATGAAAATAATTAATAACTTTTAAATCTCATTATAATAAAATGTGTTGCACGATGAAGTGAACAAAATACAAGCTTGTAAGTCAATGTTTACCTTCTATAAACAGTAGGTATCTAAGCATGACAATTTTGAATAATCAGTTCCTTGAACATGTATTTAAAAAAAAAAAAATGGTTTAGAAAAACATTTTAACAATATAGGTTTATGGCTATGACAAAGATTACAAGTTTTCCTGGCAACATGACATTATTATCAGCTACACCTTAACTACAATACTTTAAATATAACTTTCCGTCGTTAATAAACAAATTAGATAAAAACAAAAAAGTTTGATAAAATAGTAAAAAATGAATATATTATTGAGGTAGTGCGTGAAGGTAAATAATATTTTTATGGGACTAATTGCAAGTAGCGGTTTTCTATTCTAACGAGTGACAGACTTTGTAGTTAGAGCAACAAATAATAATATTAAAATGTCCAGATAATAAATTTTACTCACTTTTGTCAAATATCTATTTTACTACGCAACGGTCATGCTCGTGTACACAATTCGCCAAAACAAAAAAACAATTTAGTGATTTAATTTTTATCTTGTAAAACAAAAGTACTTGCGCACACACACATATACACAACACGACGAGGGAAGCCTAACCAACACGTAACGAAGCAGATACAACCGAGTACCCAAGGGAAATCGATGCGATACTTGATGATGTAACGTTATTGACTACAAAGTGCAGCAGTATACAGAGTTTATCAATACATATATTATATTATTGTAATAAGTCTGTATTGATTTTATTTTTTTGTAACCGATGGTTCGAGTTACTACTATCTGTCGAAGAGAGAGAATTATCAGTATTCACTATTCTGTATTGTTATTATCAAGGTGTATTATTATTGTGCAGTCTACCCAATAAAAATCCATTATCGTTTATCAGTGAAACGATAGGTACTGATAACTTGTCTAATTGCCTCACTTTCGATTTTTGGTTTTACGCCGTTATGTACACACGAGTAATTTATTGGTATTTGTATCTATGTAAAACATTTTATTGTTTACTACTTCATTATCTAAGCACAGAATAGACTAATTTTAGTATTTTCTGTGATCCAAGTGTGAAACCCATCGGTTTTAAAATACCTATTTTCCCCATAGATAATGGAAACTATATATTATTATGTACGGAATAAACTTATTAAGTACAGTATTTCCTTGATTTAATTTCCCAGTTATTTAGACGCTAATGTACACAGAACACAATATTACATTACTTATATATATTGTAATCTGTATGTATGTACTGAAATCAGAAACCAGAATTCTGAAATCTGAAAAGGTCACGACTTGCTAATGAGTTATGATGGGAGCCTATCTGAGAAGCGAGAACTAAGTTCTGAGTCAGGGCAGCAGTAGCTGATAACCCTGTAAGTAACGAATAACCACTACTGTGGTCGTACACATACCATAATATTGGTTGTTTACTATCTATATTGTTACAGATACGGGCACGGCTATTACTTGTGATATCTGATATTGGCAAATGCTATCTCTGCCGAAATTAAAATTTTCTTTAAATGAAAATAAAATACGTTTTTTTTCTATGTTGTTTCAGTATCTGTAACTGCATTGGTATATAACAATTTCGAAACGCTGCTATAGTTTTCTTCTCATATCATCAAACAGAGAAAACACAACAAGAAAACATACAAGTGTACAACATTGTAAGTAACTTGATGGTACTACTATCGACCGATTATGCATTTATTATTTTAGAGCCGTATCTGAATACTATTATTTAAAACAGTTTCGAAAATTTGTTTCCAAAGACGCTACTTTATTACATAATATTATAAATTATAGTTCCCTATCTGCGGTTAGCGCTTAAAAGAGTCAATTATTTTTTTAAATTTATTAATTAAATAATTATAAAATTAATGATTTATAAATTATATTAATTACTTTTATGAATCAAGTCTAGTTGTTTTTTTAATAAACGTGTTGGCATTTAAATTAGGAATATGTATCAATGCCACAGCGTCCAGTCGTATTTATGCTGATGAACAGTATGTCCACTTGTTAATCGAACCACCTACAATTCGAAATTCTGCTCTCCTACAGCTGGCAAGCGCTGTAACTACCAACATTTTGCAGATGATATTTTTACATAGTTTTTTATTGTTAGAAGATTGTCTATTTTTGTTGCTATAAGTAAAATCATTAAAAAGTCATATAAAACTCAAAAACCCGTTTTAAAGTGTGGTATCATTAATTATTTAAAGTGGGGCTGTACAATTTAGAAATTTACTGAAACGAAAAAGCAGGAACCTATAAAACCTAAATGAAACAATTGTATGTACGAGGTAGTTACAGTGTTTACCAGTAGTAGCCAAAAATTGACTCAATTATTGTCTCAACTAATAAAAAAAAACTCAATTTCTTAAAACTTTGCTTTTTATAGTTACGGCACTTGCCAGTAGGAAGGTGGACAAATATGTTCCGTTGGATGCGCAACAGAGGCTACTTGACCAGACTAGGTAAGTGTTTTGCCATAATTTCATTACTTTTGAAAGTCTATACACTTATGACTTAATTTAAATTAACACTAATATACTAACACATTGCTATTATTAACATTCATGTTGTTTTGGCCTTTGAGGCGCTTGAGCTATACATTTGTCTAAATATATTAATAGTAGTGGTCGTATTAAAAAACAAAATTATAAATTATATTTTTAGATGTGTCACTTGTCTGCTTAATATATTGTCGATAACTGATAATTATTGTTTATAATAACTAGGACAAATGTTATTTTTGCTGTTAACTTTCACTTCTGTAGGAGAGAAAGTGACATTTTTTTCCAAAAAATGTATTTTTTGTAGGAAATGTATTAATAATAGATAATCAGTTCTGTTTATTGAAATATTTTTCTATAGTACACATTTTTACAGTTTGTAATGTCTTTAAAGATAATGCCGGTATATGTATAATGAAGTTATGAATATTTTCCTAGATAACTTAAACTATTTAGAAATAATTATATGTTTATATTTTAAGTCTTAGGTATTGTATTTCATGCTTTGTAATAATAAGCTAGCATATCTTATTTGTATTACTCCTTTTAATCCTTACTATATTCCCTAGTTATTCAGAATATAGACACTTGTATGTCTTGTATGTGTTTCATGTTTTTATAAAAGTGGTTTTAATGAAAAACCTAATTCACAAAATTGAAAATTTAAGGATATACACTATGCCATACCGCACATCACTAATAACGTTGAAAAACACATCACTAGTAAAGGGTTAAAGTAGTATCACGTTGATGACATTTGTCAAAACATGCATACATTTTCATTTATGTAATATTAAATAGGTACCTAGTGTATTAGTTGGTAATTTTTAACTCAGCTGGTTAGGCAGCACTAAAACATTAAACGTTTCATTTATTATAAATAATTACGCATATTTAACATTAAATTTAATCCATATATTAAAAATGTTTTTTCATTTAATGGGTCATAAATTATGTGACATTATACTTGTAATTTTTTTCTAATCATGATTTAGTGCTAAGAACTATTTTAGGTTTATTTTATTTTTAAAAAAATGAAGTGCTTAGACAAAATAGATAAGTTTACTGTTAGAATTAAGCTGACACAAAACATATTAAATTATAAAGCAGACGAACCAAAATTAACAACTGTTAATTTTGCGTTAATATGTTTTACGTTAAAGTAGTCCAATAGTAAATGTAGATGTTTTAAGAAAAAAATATTATAAATCGGTTAAAAGTTACTTAATGTATGATAAAATTTATATTTTTTTTATTTCCTAATTCCAAATTTTTAATTTAGTTTCTGCTAAAGATTTTTAATGTTGAAATTTTTTTTTTTCTGAAATTTTGTACATTATATTTATTGATATTTATTTTTATTAATAAATCAAAAATTATCAATTGAAAACTCCTAATTTTAGCATTTTAGCAATTTTTGACCTATAATGAATAATTTCGAGATTTGAATGTACATTTGCAATGTAACGGGTTTTTAAAAACCTTTTATCCCTATTAAAAATAGCATATACATTAATTTTTAATGTTCATTAGTAATTGTTAGTTGTATATCAAAAGTTTACAAAAGAAATCCAAAGAAAATATTATTTGCTTTTAAATATTTGTTTATGAAAAACAGAAATTTGTTTGATGAATTAAAAGAAAGCTGTGATTTTATGGTTTTTAAAAATATTTTTTCTAAAAGAGTTGTACTTTGTACACATTAATTTTCGATAGTATTTTTTATGTACAAATATTTTGTCAATCAATTTTATAATAAACTAATAATTCGTGGATAAAAGAACCATATAATTGTTTGTTGTTGCAATCGTAGAGCAACAAATACATTTCTCATTTATTTAATAATAAAATATCTATTAACCTAATTTATTCATTATGTGTTCATATTCTATTAAAGTTAGTTATTGAAGATTTATTGAAAAGCTGTAGACTTAGATAATCAGTGTTTTTAGAGTTAATCTTATGAGTTGCTTACTTTGAAGGAAAATAGTGAAACAAAAAGGATTTAAAAACCCGTTTTGTCTTAAAGTAATATCTTATTTGTAAATCTGCCAAATCGTCTTCTTAAATTTGTTATCTCAGGTTAGCATGTCAGTGGTGCAAAAAGAGTAATTTGATTAGAGTGGTAGAGCATTTTAAATAAAAAATAGTACACCTTATATTCGGAGTAGACACAATAATTTTTTATTAAGCTGTTTTTAGTTTATGAGCAGCTCGTTATTTTTCCGTTAAACCGTACAAACACTCGATAATGTTTTACTATCCGTTTTTGTTTAAGCATAAATGTAAATATTTGCATGTCGCTTCAAAATTGTATGCTGTTTGGGATCCGTTGGCTCGTGTAAAAAGGGCGTGCCTAACCGTTTTATTTGGATGGTGTTTGATCGAATGGCTCTTATAATAATTATAATTATTATGAAAGCCATGTGTTCACACCTTTATAGGCGCTTTGGAATGCTAATGATAAAAAAAGTTATTATTATCTCTATAAAAACGTTATTGTTTCTACACCGAACATGATATTATCTTTATGTAGATACTAGTATTGTTATCTGCGTTTTTTTATTTCAGCTTTTAGTAAATTGCGCTAGTATTATATTATATTACGAGTTATGAAATTTTCTACTTTTTATTCGTTTTATAATTTTATCAAAAGTAAAAAAAAAATTAAGTATCCCCAAGTTCATCTTTAAAAAAAGGTCAAATTTCTTTACAAATTGAGAATAAAACCAAGGTGCTAAATCGATTTACATTTTTTTTCTGAGGCTAAAGTTGTGTTATAAGAATTTAATAAATATATATTTTATACTTTATTGTGATTTTTTCTAATACATATAACTTATTTTTTAATTAAAAATCGACGGTTTAACTCTCATAGAAAAAGTTGTAAGGTTTCCATTAAAAAAAAATGTATATTCGTTCAATAGATACGCAAAATGTTTAGCACCTTAATAAAAATACCAGTTTCCCTAAAAATATTTTACTTATCCCGATGACGTAACTAATCTAATTTATTTATTATTAAATAACGTCCACCAATCGTTTGCTTAAAAGTATTGTCTAAGTAATTTTCTTCGCTTATGATCGATCATGTCTGTTCGATCTGCGATAAACCTGAAAATATGTAATAGAAGAACACCGAAGTTTAGAAATTTAAAAACTAATTGAAAAGGACCTAATTTTAATCTGACATGTTTGATCTAACATTATTGAGTTTCACGTTATTTTAGTATGCTAGGTATTACTTTTAATTTACGTACGATTATGTTGGTTATTTATAGTCAATAGTCGAAAGTTGTTGATGGTGGTAGTATTATTCGTGTTCTGTTTGCATGGGCATCAGTGCGTGTTAACCCCTACGATTTTGTAACAGTAGTCAAATAATTATATATATGGTCATGTATAATGTATAATTTATGAATATATAATATCTATAGATCAAAATAGACCCCCTAACAATAAAAAATAAAATATGAACGAAACTATTGGGCTACAATAAACGGTTGGCATGCAATCGTTAATCGGGTCCTAAAACAATTATAATCGACTGCTATCATAGAAATATTGTATTATTATTAGGCGTTTTAAGCGCCATGTCATGTTGGCTATATTTGCTTTTTTTATAATAATTTGCGGAGCACAGGAGTGCTATTGGATTACTCCATAGTTTTTATAGTGTTTGTTTGAGGTTTTTTTTATTGGTAGTTGTTTTCTATTGTTTTTGCGTGAGTGTGAATCAGTGAATGTGATTTTGTCGGTTACACCACCCGAATATAGGGTTATCACGGAACTGACTATTGATAGACGATAGTACTGACAAAAAAATAAACAAATAAAGAACTCACAAATAACTGTAGCCACACCCAATAATAATAGTAGGACATCTGATATAATATAGAAACTCTCCGCCCAAAAAAATCAATATTAAAACATCCTCGACATTGAAATAAATCAAATAATATTGTGAAAAAATCGGTATATTGTGTTACTTCTAAGTACGGAAAGGTCGCATTAGGATAGCAACACTTAAAGAGCTTAAAGTTTATTATGTTCATTGTTCTATAAAGGACTGTTTGTCGCCGTTGTCGCTTGTCGCGTTTTTGGCCTTTAGCTGTCAGAAAAAAAAAATTGTTTTTAATGAAAAAAAAAAACTATATTTGTTAATAAAAGATTGTAGAGCAATCTTCGACGGGTACAAATGGATTTGACATCGGCCTCTTGAATAATTGGCAAAGCGTTCAATTGGAATTGATTGAAATTAATATTAATATATTCCAGACAATAGAACGCACCTCCCCGTGGTGAGCTTTGATGGATTATATTGTAGGGCTTGTGTGTCACTTAACGCTACCGGTATGTACATGGAAAGCGTAAAAAGGAATTTGTATTAATGAATTCGATGGTATAGAGATAGAGATATTTATGTATAGGTTACAATGTACTCCGGTCACGAAAGGTTTTTAAATAATTGATATAATAATAATAAAAAAAAGGCAACGAAACCTGAATTGAACCCCGTCGGATTATTAAAATGTCTGACGTAGATTATTTAGGAAAAATAGTTTTATTATAAAAAAAAACCAAACAAGAAATAAAAATTAAAACGGGTAATTAGCTCTCAAACTACATTCACATTAGACATTAATAGCGAGATCGTATTTAAAATTAAGTGTTGCGTGTTCCTATAAATCAAAAAGCCCGCATCCATAGAGTCAACCCCGATAATATATGAAATACTAGGATATACTGTTATATACTGTTTTTAAACCATTTATAAATCTTCCCCATTGTCCTATAATTGAACTCTGGTGAGCTGCAGAAATGAAATACATTTTTGGGATCAATTAAAAACTTACCTACTTTAGTTCGTCCTGAAGACCTGAGTATGATTGCGTAACATATCAACCGCTATGTACATATACATGTGATATAGATCTTAGGTATTGAAAAGGGTAGAAATTCCATCAGCGCCTGAATACCCAATGTCTCGTTTATATAGTGTTGGTATTAGTTTTTATCCGACTTCTGTAATGGAAAATAAAAAAAAAACTGCAATAAAATTACACAAATCCAATCTTATTCTAAATATTTACACTAACATTTACTCTAAACGCAGTGGTTGGTTTTGTATACAACACACACTACATACAGAGAACTTAAAATGTTGTTTGAAAATATCTAAATTATACTTTATAAAATAGCTCAACTTAAGTTTTGGAAATAACGTTGGTTTTATTCTATTAAAATCAAAAGGAAACCCTTTCTTTTTTTTATTGAGTCTTTCCAAAACAATTTCGAAAAAAATATATTTTAAAATTGTTTGGGCAGAACAAGGTTTTGTAAATACAATTTTAATTTTTTTTTAAAACAGAGTTTTAGTTGAAAACACTTCAAAGGTGTTTACTATGTAAGTAAATTATGTAAATACTAATAAGCAAATAATAACTTGTATACATTTATTTAAATTAATAAATAATGAAGTTTTGGTAAATTAATTTGTATTGTTATGTTGTATTGATTTAACATTTTTACCAACAATAATAGTGTTGGAGTTTCAGTTAATTTATTCATATTTTCCTTCTTACAATTTAATCTTAAACTTGGCAATGTGTACTTGCAATCAAACATTACTCATTTTAAGATTTAGTCTAAAAATATAAAAAATATAGAAGTGCTAATTTTAATACAATAACAGTTACCTAGGATTATCAGTAATAATTATAACTAAATTATAGTACCTAATATTATTTTTGGGTTAGTCTGTTGAACTGTTTTATATTACACACATTTGTTTTTAATCTTGCAGATCTCACGTTGAGATGTACAACGTTCAGAATACGTCAAGCTCTAAAGAATAACATTAAAAATAACTATTTCATTTTTTATATTTAGCAGTAGTTACTAAAATTTAATAAGATTCAGTATGTACATAATTTAATAACAACAAAAAATATCATTCTTATTCATTTCTTTATTATAATATTATAATTCAGAGTCACTGTTCCTTTTCTTTTTGGAAAAGTGCCAGAGCAGACAATCTAGTCATTTCCACCAACCCAGCCAGCTTTTGTTGTCAAAATTAAGACCATTATTTGTCTTCATAAAGCTAAAATTATGATTTTTTTTATAAAGGGTAATTAACCTTTAAATTGAATATAAATGTTAAAGATAGATTGGCGTCTGGCTATCATTGTAACGGCTGAGCATCATATCGTCTTTCAGACGCAGTCGGCCGGAAGTAATTTCTCTGTTATTTGTTTTTCAATTGGGAAGATCCAGCTGGCGCGACACACATCAGAGCATTGTTAGTCTTTTGACAATTATTACCTGTAAATTTGTTCATTTTTGCATTTGTACTTTATTAAATAACAAAGTTACAAAAGGTGCTTATAATTTTTTATTTTGTAACTCCCACAATAATAATAAACATAAAAATACATTTTTTACGAACCTTACTCCTACAGTTTTGTAAAATTTAAACGCATAAAACCGACTATAATCGATAGATTTGTTAAAATTAAAAATTGTATTTTACAACTTATTAGACTGAACTCCGAGAGGATTGGGGGAGGATCTAAATTTTATAATTTTACGACGAATAACAGTTTACCTTTTATATTTTGTACTTCTAAAAAAAAATGAAGTATTACGTTTATTCCGAATGACGTTGTCCTTTGTCAACCTATATTCACAGTTTTTTTTTTGTTTAAAAATACATTATGCTTTGCACGCGGTGTTATGCATGACTTCTACTGTAATATGGAAATTATAGGACGAACAACCTGCTTAATTGTACGTTTTTCCATTTTAGGTTGACGTACGGGGGCGTTAATTATACATACATATAGTATTATTGTAGTATACCGGTACACTTTGTTAACCGAAATTTGTGTACCGATTATTAAAAAGGCGGTAAATACAATCTGTTTCCGATTTGCTCAAAACCGCTTATTATGCGATTCCGCTAATTTTTCAAGTTAAGTCTAAGAGGATATTTTTTGGTAAATACTTGCCGAACATATGGTCGTTTTTATAATGTGCAATACAGCCACATTAGGTAGGGTAAAAATAAATATGCAACTTGAGAGCATAGTATGAAGTATTATATTTATATGTCATTAAGATACTCACGTGTGTTCAGGTAAATCGGTCTGTCAGCTGGTTAGTCTTCAAGCAGTAGCCCAACAATCATCGTGCTCACTAATGAACATATAAACATGTATATTGGTATTTACTTCAAAACGTCTAAATAATGAATTTATTACATTATATTCCAAGTACCTATAGTGTTTGTTTGAGCAATGTGTTAGTGACTTGAGCTAGCGGTAGTTACACATCTGACATCAGTATTCAGTATCTTTCATATTTTGAAATTTATCTATTTATTTCAAAATTCAAACAATTTGTAAGTGTATGACCCCTTTACTGGACAAAATCTTTCTCTCTTTGCACAATTTAATAGGTTTTTTTTCTTAAACGAGCATTCAATCTGTTTTAGTACCGATACTAATTATTATTCAGTGGTAGCAACAGGCATCTTTATTGATGTGGCAAACTTTTTTCCTATTTATTTTTAATGAGGCTTATAAATTATATACAATTTTCATTTTCACAACTAATAAGCGTGACACTTGTTCCATAATGCCCTAGCTATACCGTATAAAATGTAACTGTGTTTCTATATATTTTTTCTGAAGTAGGTATGGCGAAAAAGTGAATTTTTAAAGAATAGACACGTTGAATTATTTATTACCGGTTCTTTATAATATATATTGTCACATAATAGTTTCGTTCGATTCTCGTACCAACCCTTGTTGTTATTGTAGAGCGTTAAAAACCCAAGTCATTTTTTTCCCCATAACTCGATTGAGCTATTTCAAAAACAGTTATCGTTGGCCTGAATGATTTATAAGCAGTGTACATTATTATACTTTATATGTACTACTATATACTTAGGTATACAATACGATTTATTATTACTGTGACCTGTGTGTGTATATGTGTTTTAAATGTATTGTAGTAATAAGCGACGAACGGTATATCACCCTGTACACGAATAGCTTCCAATTCTGTTTGGCCTAGACGACGGCGCTCGCCACGGCTGACAAGGTACATGCTTAGGCATCTCGTATCAATCAGTGTTCCGTTTGGATTCGCCATCAGCGGGCGTTTGAAACTTCCGAAACGTTCACGTGCTTAGTTTTTGTTTCTTTCTCTTCCAATCAACACTTTTGAGTCTTTTTTTTTGGGTTTTTTTTTAGTTTATTGCGTTTAAATACTTAACACAAGGGGTCTTAAAATAATTATCTTGTGACTATTGTATTAATAACTTAAATTTATATACTACATTGTTTTTTTCGCGACAAGATCATAATTTATACCGCCGAGTCTCGTACTCGTGAATTCTGGTTTTCCAGATGTTTTATTATTAAGTATTAACGATAACAAACGGTAATTACTGATAGTTATTATACAATATATTATCTATATCATTGCAGTCTGTGTTGTCGGTAATATATATGGACGTATAACCTTAATAACAGTGCAGTAATTAAACACCAGATAAACCGGCGTATCGCTGTAAGATTAGTGACGACATTTTAATAACATTTCTGATGTATTTATAATATATGAGTAACTTTTGTCTGCCATTGAGTGTACCGTAACGCGTATCGGTTCGGTTCAATCGTAGCATCGACGCTAAAAAAATATATTTACCTTAAGTTTAAACTATTATTGTATTGGATAACGTGTTAACGTGAGTATTTTATTTATCTTCAGCTTTTGTAGTTCAAATTCTTCCGTAGATATCAGCAGTCGTGGGCCGTGGGTATCTCATAACGTTAATAGTAATAATGTTTATGACAGTTTTCACTTTTCCACTGTAATTTCTCTTAAATAGACTAAATTATTAAAATTGAAAGTCTCGAATCTAATCGTGTAATTATGTGTCATTAAAATGATTGCAGAACTATTTCACAAAAATGACAAATAAAAAATTGTTTAGCATAAGTGCAAAAGTATCGATTGTAGTATTGCTAGGGCTTATGTATACTGTCGAAATTGCAGACAATTTGAAGTGGATTTTACCTTTAAGGCATTTTATTGATTTTTAGTGCAAGTTTGTCGTTTCTTTGTTTAATGTTTTTTTAAGGACAAAACGGTGTTAACAAACTGGCTCTACTGGAGGTAAAACCCAGAAGATGTCTTCCAGTTAACTCGAAAACAACTGCTTGATTTTATGTATCAACGGTGTTTTTTTTTTGTAATTTAGTGTGTAAACTTACGTTTAATTTAAAATTTATGCTTAAGTAAAACATGATCGCGTGCACAGAAATCTAAGTGATTTTCAGTTAAGTGACTTCCTATTTTTCCGAGTACTTAGTATAAACAAGGAAAAGTTTGAACAGGCTTTTACTCTACTTCTTAATATTTGTTCATTATTTTGTAACGTTCAGTTTGATTTTAATTTAATTAATGTCGTGAAGAATCAATGTAATTTCGAACCCGTATGACCCTGTCGGAGGTCTTTCCATTCGGCTGCAGTTAGATAATGTAATGTAGTTAAAAGTAATTGAATAGCTTTTTGAAGATGTTCGTTAGTTGAATATAGTGTTTGTGTCTGTTTCTCGGTTCATTGCTGTTTTTAATTTCACGGTATCTACATTTATCAGATTAATGGAATGAATTTTGTACACTCATCGGTCTGTTAAAAAAAAAAAATCATGATAATATGTTAACATAATTATAGTTCTTTATGATAAATTCAGAATTAGTTAACTCGGGTAAAATGAATGTGACTTAGAATAAATATTGTCAAATATTATCGATAAACACCTCATGTTATAATTTTACATAAATTATTTTTATGATATATAGAAAAAAAAGATTGTTGAACAAAACATGTTTTTTTTTGGTTACATTACTAAAATTTGTATTTATTGATAATTACCATTAATGTGTGATAAACTTAATATCCAGAGGTTAACTTTAAAAAGAGAAGGAAAACGTCTTAGAATGTTTAAAGCGAATATAAAATAAGTTCTTGGCCAGATAGTCTTTATTTTGCAAAGCTATGGTGCGTCAAAGTCGGAATTTAAACAAAAACTTGTAGAAGTTATTTTTGGCGCGTCTTTTGAACAGATTTCATTTTTTTATTATATTCTGGAAAGTGAATTTGTTTTTTAGTTTTTATTTGTATGAAATTTTCCTTTTTCCGTCTTCTTTAAATTTCTACTTAAGTACTTATTAAACGTAAAACACAACCGGTAACATTAACCTTCGCAGAAAGCTAAAAAGTGAAATATGCGCGATTTTGTTATTTTTACTTTTATCTAAAAATTGGCTCAGTTTCTGAAATAATATTTTTATAGGTAGCTTGTTTGAAATTATTGGACTCGTTTATAGTTTTGGATTGGCCCTTAATTCCGTGTCCGGTCGTTTTCTTTCCTCGTATCAAGTGTCTTTAGCTCGTTTTATTATATTTTGTTATCTAACTGACAACCGAAAGGCGAAAAGAAATTTTTCTCACCCAAGACGGTAAATGTTGAGATAAACAACATAGATTAATAACTATACTGTTTATTTGCGATTAAATATATATATATAGGTATTAAAACTTGATATTTATGTCCGCGGGTAGGATTAATAGGATTTAGACCTTTATGTATGTGTTAAACTTCAGAGAGTTTTGCGTTCTGAGAAAATAAACTCAATCAAATTGGCATACTACTGGTACTCGTATGTACTTTACAGTAACGTCTGAGGTGTTTGTTGTGTATTCAAGCGAACCGATATTAAGGAATTCATTTGGAAACTTCACGCATTAAAATTAAACTCAATTCTAGTATAGACACTTAGGTAATGAATTCTAAGTCGTTAGTGTAATAAACCAACTCCAACTATATTATTATGCATTGCTGTTGCTTCACACGATCTGTGTCTCATCGACCGCCAAGCTTAACTGTTTAATTTCCAACGACGATGTATAGTATAGTATGTCGCATTGCATTCGTTTAATAAGTTAGATGATAATTTACTCTGAAGAGCCTAAAAAAACAAAACAAAAGTTTAATATTCACATTAAAAATTAAATATTATGTTTTTCTTGAATCTTTTAACCTTCATCTCCCCTTCTCCGTAAATTGTTCTTCACCTAACTTAATTAAGCTAATAGTGATATACATGATACACAGTATTGATCTATATTTTCTATTATGTAAATTTTGTATTTTAAATACTAATAATTAAGGAAATAGAAAATTATTGAATAACTAATTTAAATATCATTAAACTTATTTATTTACATTTTATTAACCTAGTAATTATACTTTATAACTTACCACAATAATTATTTCCATTATTACTGAATAGTAGTTGTATTTATCCATATTACCGTTGTAGAATATGTATAAATTAATCACCGGATTATAATTAAAAGATAAAACTAATAGTGTACTGTTTACAATAAAAATGGCAGTAATGATAATATGTAACAGTAGTTTTAAAACTATTAACATAATATTGAATTACTGATAATATGAAATTGATAGTTATTTAATTTAATCAAAAGTAAGTAAATTCCTGTCAAAGTACCATTGATATCAATTATCATACAAATATTGACTATGTTATGTTAAATGTAACTAATAAATTGTTGTACACACTAGAAGTTTAAGGTCAAGTGCAAATATAAACGTAATTTTTTAATTTGGTATCTTGATTATGGGTCAAGCTTCAACTGAGTTAATCTGTATTTTATTTTCCTAAAATAAAAGTATTAATATTTATAAAATAAAAATTAATAATTAATTATAAATAAGTAATTTGTTAATATTTGAGCGTTATTTTGATAGAACGCAACTTTAAAATTTAGACTGCACATTTCAACCTCGATTTTAAGTTTTCTTTTTATTGATCTTTTTTCAAATAGATTTTATTTTTTCTATACACTATTGGATAAACCGTATACATTATAATCTTATTTAATCTTATGTCCACTCATTCAACTTCTTGTTAGAAGTAGAAGTAAATTAATGACTTTGTAAGTGGATAGGGTAGACGGAAGAAATGAGTAGGGGTGAACGACCTCAGATACTTCTATATATTTATGTCTGTATGGATTGTGTGAGAAACAGCGTGATCTTTATAGAGCATAATCTAAACCGTCTCTCGTCTTTGGTAATCGGTGTCATAAAAATTACATACTTGGAGGGGTGGGGGTGGCGTGCATACTTCTAACCGGCATTTATCGGGGAACCGGGGCAGAGTTATTAATTCCGGCTTTTATTTCTACTAAACGTTCTACCATTGCAGGCTTTGCTTAGGCTTCATAAAACCTTTGTTTTATGGTCGTCGTTTTGGATTTTCCTTTGTTATATAAGATAATTCCCCTAAGAAACGCCGACATCTTGCATTTCAATGGATAACAATATATACAAATCTTCTACCCAACTAACTGAGTGATACCATTGAGTATATATTGTAATATATACTCAATGGTGATACACAGAGATCCAGATTCTAGTAAACGCTTTTCACATTTACCGATTAATAATTGATTATCGACTGCAACGGTTGTTACAAACTATTGTTTTGTCTGTGTTCCATATCTTGCCCTTGACAAGGAAAATATTACCATTTTTTTTCTTCAGAAAAAACAAAATATATTCTTAAAAGATTCCTAGTATGATGCTGCTGTGCTATACTTACCGTTTTTACAGTATTTAAAATGTTTAATTACCATACTCGAGCCACCGTAACTGGTGTTACCGACGTTTTTTTAAATAATAACATGTATACTGTAAGTGTAGGCTAGTTTACACTTGGTAAATAATACGGTACGATAACATGCTATAATATTGATGGCGTCACAACGCTTTTTCGAGCTATAGTGCAACGTTACAATTCACAATAACGGTTTGATGTTTTATTTTTTGTTAGGTATTAAATTTAGTACAAAAAACAGCGTTGGATCCAGTGTTGCAGTTAGTATTTTCTGTAACATTAACACACGTGTACTATTAACCAAAGAATCGAACATTTATTAGACTGACGGTTCTAACGACATGACAGCCAATTTTTGTACACATTAATTTTTTTTGTAACCTTAATAGATCTATATCAACTTTGGTTCGGCTAGGTTCCATAACGGTAATTAGTTCTAAAAAATCGAATAAATTTATCTTGGTTGTGAAATAACTGGATTCTCCATGGCGGACAAATTACTTAGATAAAGAAATAGCCTCAACCCGAGTCTAATGTCGTCATGTTTTATGATAGGAATCAGAAAATAAAGTTTTAGCCTGAAGTATTAATAATTATGCGTACAAATTGATCCATTTGATTCAAGTTCATTTGCTCTTAAAATAATTGCAATTTTTTAGTTGTTTTTTTAGGAGCCACTTTAGTTTATGTTATTTACAACATTAAACTGTATTCAAATTTGTATCTTTTTTGATATATATTTTCTAAAGCTCTATCAAATTTATAAACTTAAATTGTAACGTATATTTACATTTAATTACATTTTTAAATTGGGAATAATCTACTGAAAACTGACTAGTCAATCACCAGTTTTGGATAACTACTTTTTAAGTTATTAAAGCTTAAAATTCAAGACAGTATGAAGGGTAGGGTGAAGTTTTATTTTTATCTGCGAGCATTACTCTACCGCACTTCACCTCTTGTCCTAAATTTTAAACTAAAGTAACTTTATAAGTAATTTTCCAAAACTGGTTGTCGATCAGTTACCATTTTCAGCAAAATATTCTTAATCTAAAAAAGTTAACTAAATAGATACGTTACCATTTAAGTTTCAAAAGTTGATAGAGGTCTGGAAAATATTAAAAAGGTAATTATTTAGTCATCTTATAATATCGTAAAATAATATAAACAAATATGTTTTCAAAAAGAAAAAATTACTTAATTGCAATTATTTAAAAAAAAAAAGTACCCTTTACCCTATATACTATACCTTAAACCTTTGTATTATAATAGGTATTCATATTTCTTTTTATCTCATGTATAACTCCGTAAGTTTTCATTAAAACTTTCTATTTTAAGTGGGCAAACTAACCTGTTTAACAATTTTTATTTTGCACTGTGTGACTTCTTAATACTGCACTGATCTCTGCGGAATTTGAACAAAAGAAGCGGCGGTTAAACTAATTTGACTGTTCTTTGCTTATGAAGGCTCTTCAATCGTTTTATATCATTGTGGGACTTAAAAATTAAGATTATAATTAAAAATGTAGAGCACAATTACAAACTTTGTACTATAGAGTACTTACATTAAAATATATTACATGTATTTTTATGTATATATATAAACATCAGCTAACTTATACCAACACATTATGTATAAAACATATAATATATTATACTGTGTAGGTTATACAGTATATTATAGTAAATTCATTTGTATTGGTATATTCTAACGTTTTGGTAGATAATATCATATCACTTAATGAAATACTATTATTATTATTATTGTAATGTATACTGTTATATGTGCGTCCATACATTTAGGTGCCTATACTCATACGATGTGGTTGATTGCTTCGTCTTCCTAGCCTGTCTTCCTACCTTGTTTTAACTACCCAAGTGCGTGCAAAAGTGTTTATTAATATAAAAAAAATCCATGTCGAAAAAACCAAATACACATTCACCGCAGTCCTCCGATAATCACCAAGGTAAGAAAATATTTTACAAAAACAAAAAATGTAATTATCATAATTAAAGGGTGTATAATAATTGTAATAAAAAGTACTCTCATAATTATTAAAACCTTCTATTCGTCCCTTGTTCGCGGTCAAGTAAATGCCATATACTTTTTTATTTAATTAGCGTTAAATTTGTATAGGTACAGTTGTGCTGTTTTTTTTGTCAATTGGATTTTATACACGCAATACTTTCTAATTTACTTGATAAACCTAACGGTTTTATGCTATTGAGTATAAAAATAATATTGCTGTTGCCACTATAAGAGAAAAAAAGATTTATTTTTATTTTTTGCTGAGTAAACGAATATTTAACGACCCCGCCGGAGTATAAAAAGTAAAGGTACTTTTGTAAGAAAACTACGAGTTTGATGTTTCTCAGTATAGAAAAAGTTTTAAATTGTTTTGCGTCAAACGTTTACTTTTTTAAAAGTAAACTTCATAGGAAATATATTTATGTATATTGCGTTAAAAAAACTAAGACTTGTGTAGGTAGTTTTTAAACTATTAAGTTGGATGTGCGTGCAATCAGGTATCTAAAAAAAACAATAATATGTTAAAAAAAGATTTCAATTAAGTAAAAAGACGGCGTGTTGAAGGTCAGCTAAGGTTTTAAATTGTTAAAATGACTTTTATTAAAACTTTTCTCATTACATTATAATTTATGCAATACAAAATGTTTACCTTTTTTCTAATGAAAGTAAGGTTTGTAGTAGGTATTGCTTGAACCCATGACCTTAAAGTTTTTTTTTAATCAATATAGCTTTTAATGTTTTAACATATTTTACCTTTTAAATTAAAACATTTTTTTACGTTTAAACATCTTGGACATCTTACAAGTATGCGTTTATCTCTAAAAAAAAAAAAGTTACAGTCTGCTTAATGCCTAACGGCTAAAATGATAAAACATGGAACATACTTTAGCTTGCTGGTTTCTGAATAGTGATTATTTCTGATTTATAAGGTGTTCCAGAAAGGAGCCACATTTTGAAAATTCTATAACTTATTAATATTTGTATAAAAAAAAAAAAAACACATACCATTGTGTTTAGGAGGTCCTGAGGTTTATGTGTGGAACATAAAATCGGACTTATGACCGACCCTGTTTGCCGTACAGGCCATCAAAATACTGTCCATGAAATTTCGGATGACGCGTTTGCAGATTTCAACGTCTAGGTCTCCCATCACTCGCCTGATATGCCTGGTTGAGATCACGAGGTTTTTTTGTAGACCTGGGATTTTACGTACTCACGCAAAAAAAAAGTTGCAGGGGGTCAGGTCACAAGACCGTGGTAGCCACGGAAATCAGGCGAGTGATGGGTGATCTAGACGTCGAAATCTGCGAACGCGTGGCCTGTAGGGCAAACAGGAGCGGTCATTAGCCCGATTTTATGTTCCACACATAAACTTCAGGACCTCCTAAACACAATGGTATGTGTTATTTTTTTTGTACAAATATTAAATAAGTTATAGAATTTTCAAAATGTGGCTGCTTTTTGGAACATCCTATATAATCCTTGCGATTTATGATGGTATTATAGTCTTAATTATATGTTCTGGTCAAACTTTTTTTAGTAGTTTTATAATATCTGGCCTTAATCGATTTACTGGCAACATTTATCAATATTTAACATTCCTTCGAATGCCGTGAACTTTATGCATGACGACGAATCGTTATATACGTTTAAAATAGGCGCGCTACTTAAGTATCGCAATTTAGTGTCGCTATTAAGTGTCGTTTTCAGGCTGGAGGGCCAATGTTAATGTTCCATGCTAAAATTAAACGGTATTTTGAATTTATTTAATTTAAATCACACTACTGTAAAATCAATACCATCTGGACTTTGCTGACATCCAAGTTAAAAATATAATCATTAATCATTTCAAGTACTTTGTAAGATTAACGCATGGGAGATTTTTCGATCTATGTCAATTGCCTAATTATATACTCTCCTGCACGTTTATAAAATTAATTCATTATTTTGCTCATAGTCTTTGTCATCACGGCTTCTGCAATGCTTTTGTAATAAAATATTTATTTTCTTTGTTACTAGTCAGTACGTGCTGTAAATATATTAAAACTGGATGTTTTTATGGGCGAATCTCAGATAAATAAAAGAAAAGGTAGGAAAGTATGATAGAATATGTGACAATTGGCAATGCGAGATCTTCATATAATATGAAGAGCAGTAAGGTGTTGAATGTGAAACAAGGATGATAACCATATTTTGAATGGAAGCTAATGACGATGAAACATAAAATGTTCAAGGCTATTAGATATTATAGACATATGTCTAACGAGGCTATTTGTAAATGCTAATGTTATTTCCGGGGGGGGGGGGAGATTAAAACGAGTTCGCGCACTGAATGTGATCCAGTTTTGATTTAAAACACTTATCGCCACTATAAGATACAAATAAAGCTAGATTTTTATTATAAATGCTGTAAAATAGCTCGATTAGTACACGTGCAATCGTCGCCCTTTTGAGAATGCGAACAAAATAAAAAGCTTATATAAGGAGTAAAAATTAAGTTGATAACCCGTGTCAGCAATCTAGCTTTATGTATATTGAGCATGCTGGATAATATGTAATTATTTATTATTATAAGCATATGTGCAAAACTGCCTTGTATATGTTTATTGATTTTAGTACCAATCGTTACCATATTGATCTTTGACAAGGCGTGTTTGGCCTTTTTTCTTTTTATATTTTTTTTATTTAGATCAAAATGGTTACGAAGAAGAAGGCGGTCCTTGTTCGGATGCCGTAGACTGTTTAGGATTCAGGGATAGTCGGACGATTTACATAAATGCACCTCAGCGGGTCAAGAGCTGCTCAAATCGCATATCCACCGCCAAGTACAGTCTGGTATCGTTCCTGCCAATATTTCTGTTCGAACAATTTCGACGTTACTCTAATTGTTTTTTTCTACTCATTGCGCTACTGCAGGTTAGTCAATAAGTTATGTATGTACTTGTAACGTTTTAAGACAAAACTAACATAAACTAATTCCTCTTTCAACTATTATTGCGTTGTAATAATAAAATTAACTCAATAGTACAACTAAAGTTGATATAATAATATGTACAATGGATTCATCCAATGGATTGGGTAATATATATGGTTAGGTGTATTCCATTACCTATTCTGTTTCATAAAACATCATTAATACATTTTACATTTTTAAAATTAAATTTCTCTCAAAAAACTGTTAACAACTTGAATATAGAACACATTATTAGGTACGAGTATCTTATAAGGTGTATAGTATTGCTTAATATATACATTTTGTTTTGATAACTGTAAGTGGATTTAATGTAATATTTGTAGTCCCCGCCTTTATGGCCACCTTAAGAACTTGTTTGTACAAAATTTGTCCAGTCTCCAACCTACTAAAATTAAGCTAGTTTCGTTAGCTTAATTGTCATAACGCGTCTACAATGAATAAAGAAATCTGCGGTTTTTATCAATTTTGGTCGAGTAATAACAATGACGGATGAGTTGAAGGTCGATTTTCACCGTAAGGTTTCTGCCAGTCACCGGATATTGGTGTATTTTCACTAAATTAAACAATATTATTTGATGTGCTCAGTTGCGATAGTATCAACTGACAACGCCTCTTTTACAAATATTAATGGGATGTCGGATATGTAGATATTAAGCTTATTTGTTTCGTCGTATACAATATACGTATAGTATGATGACATCACCTCTTATACACATACTATGAAGCTTAAATGATATACAAGCTGTGATAAGCTGTGTTAACTTAACCTTGATGATAAATTGATTTTAAATTTCAACATATTCTCCCCAAAAAAAACTAATGTTTTCGATATTGAATTTTTGTTTTATATTTTCATCAAAAAATTTGTACTTAAATTCATAATCATATACTATATTTATATGATTTTTAAATGTCTAAAATAGTGCTTTTGTAAAATCTGAATTTTTGATTTTCCATTACTAATTAATTCACTTGTGCGTTATAAGGTCTGAGGCTTGAGCTAGGAGATCGATGACCGCGTATCTTTTGAATTGCTGAACGACCGTTTCCAGGAAATTATATGGCTCCTCTACCCCAAGTGAATTCTTAGGAAGCGGATAGCATGTCCTGTTTTTAATTTATTATAAATTCTCTTACTCGTTTTAATTTCTACTGTCTACCTCAATTCCATTATAGAAATCGCCACGATCGATAATACTATTAATGCAAATACGAGTAAATACGATGATCTGTAGATTATAATAAAACACTTAAACCCGTCCTCGTGTATCAAGTGAAGCGTTTAAATTATGTTAATGTTAATATCTTAAATCCCAAACACTTAGCTTTGACGGAAATAAATCTTTAAACGCAGCATGGCACGGATGTAAATCTTAAGATTAACAAAACGCTTTTACTGCGACTAAAGCGACCGTTGCGTATTTTGCTCAGAATCATGTCTTACGGCAAAAGCGATGACGCCACGACTCGAAGAATTTTGATAATTTTTATTTTGTTTGACTGTATAGTGCTTCAATTTTCAAAATGTATGTTATACACATCGTAATAAGACTTTAAATATGATAATATTTTTAAACTTTTATTAGCGTTCTTTTGTTTTTTTTAGTAATCTAAATTTCTCTTCCAAACATAAAAGAAAATATTAAAATCTGATTATTTAACGAGACTTTATCAGTTGTAACTTTTCTCATTTTTACCACCAAAAGGACTTTTATACACATGTAAAAATATAGTGCGTTAAAAACTTTACATTAAATTTATCTCTAACACAAGTATTGCTAAAAAGACATTTATTATTTTTATCTACTAATTTTAGTATAATAATAAAAATTTTACTTAATTAAAATTATTTGGATTGGAGTATTTGTATTTTGTATTTACAATTTATCATTTTTTTTTTTTTTTTGTAAATATAGTTTTTGTCTCAAGTGATTTATTTTATTTTTTCGGAGTGTGTTTTTTTATGTTGAATAGTTAAAACAGTTAATATAGTTTTAACATTTTCCTAGACGTGTTTAGTTTTTGAGTTATGCCCGAAAATGTTGATTTTTTTATCGTGTGCAGGAATTATAATTAAAAAAAACTCATTAAATTTTCGAAATCGAGATAGAAACAAATTCTTTTTTAAAAGTGTAAACGCAGGGTTGGAATTAGTTCATTATGTAGGAACGAGGATGGGAACGAATATAAAACTTTTTAAAATGAACGTTCACAATAATTAATAAAATTGTATTAAAAATCTTTGCATTATCATTGGCCATTGTTGCTATTAAGTATAAGCTGAAGGTTATTTTAGTAGTAAAAATTTAACCTTTTTACAGTTAGGGCGAGGTTCAAAATATGCTGTTAAAAATTGTCATTAAAACACAACGGTTGCCGTTACGGCCGTCACTAAAGTGGTAGGAGTAACATCACTACTGTCGTTTCTAGTCGTGGGGAAAAATTCAGAAATTTGATTCTTGTTGCGGCTGAGGATTTTGATATCTGGTGGTACTTACATGTTCAAACATATGATATGGGCGTACTCGAAAATCATTTTTGACAGCTTGCCGCCAAGTATTATTGATATTGATGTGATGTAATGAGGGGAGTTTTTTTTTTTTAAACATGACAAATGGAAAACACCCAAAGGGCGTGGTTTGGACACTTTAGACACCAGCGATTAGATAAGAATCGTAGTCAGCTTACCATGACATATGAACCAAATTCAGGTTGATCCGTTAAAACTCTTGGGGCCTGACCTTACGGTCATGGTTAAATTTATATCGTAAAAGGTTAATGATACCCGTGACCTTTTAGTTTCAACGGGGGTTACTCTAGTTTAATATGTCACTTTATCAGTGCCCCATTTAATATAATATAATATTATATTATAGCTATACACATACATAAATGCCATCGCGTAATAAAGTTTCCGAAATTGCTGTAGTAAAAGAAAATAACCTAATATATCGGATTTTACGGCGGTCTCAAAAATGCCAAACAAATTGATGTGTTTTACTTTTTTCCCTTAACTATATTTTATACGGTTTTTTGCTTTAAATTAGATTATTGACATTATTATTATTTATCTTGCTACCGACATGTTTTTTGTATGTACATACAACTTATGTACTTATATTTGAAATACTTTTTAGTATTTTATACTTACATTTTAAGATAAAAAATACTTTGCTCTTATATAATATTGATAAATTATATTAAATATTTTGTTTAAAAAAATCTATTTTAGTGAACTGTCACTAAAATGTCAGTTTTTCTGTTATGTGTTATTGTATTTATATTTATTTGAATATTATCTATATTAATTATACTGATACAAAATCTGCAGATGTCAATTGTCGATATCGATTCGAGATTACTCTGCAATATGTGTAAGCTTTGAATTTTTTAAAATGGTGATGAGTTTCAAAAAAATGATTAAATTCTCAAAAAAAAAAATTAAAACTAATAAAATTTATAAGACGAATATGTTTAGGATATGGTTGTTTTTGTGAGACATATAATATTAAATCATATAATAAAAATGATTTCCTTGTTTCTCTGAATAATTTTCTATTTATGTTAAAAAAAACTTTTTTCTGTGTTTTTGTTAAACATTTTGTTTTTTTGTTTCAGCAAATACCTGAAGTATCACCGACTGGTCGGTTTACTACATTAGTGCCTTTGTGTTTTATACTCTTAGTATCCGCAGTTAAAGAAATTATCGAAGACTTTGTGAGTACTCAAAATGGCTTGTAAACCTTTTGATTTCTATCGTGTCTTTTTCGTTTGCAGAAGAGACATAGAGCTGATCGAGAAGTTAATCACAGACAAGTGGAGGTGCTGTCTGATGGAGCGTGGACACCAGAACGATGGGACCTCATAAATGTAGGCGACATTGTCAAAGTAAAAAATAACACATTTTTCCCGGCCGATCTTTTAATAATTTCTTCGAGGTAAGACAGAGTAGTTTATCACTTAATTGGGATATTTGAATGCGGTATATCAGTTTGATTTATTATTCTAATATCTTTACGTGTAATCATATAGCGAACCACAAAGCATGTGTTACATCGAAACGATGAACCTAGATGGCGAAACCAACCTCAAAATCCGACAAGGTCTTCCAGAAACGTCACAATACATTGACCCCAAAGATCTCACACACTTAAAAGGCACAATTGAGTGCGAACTTCCAAACCGATTGATATACGACTTTAACGGCAGTTTGAAACTATCGGATAGAGTGTAAGTACTATGGAAACCTCTTGAACGTAATAAATAGAGGAGGTGAATAAGCTTGGTAGAAAATAAAAGGTGGGAAAAGAGTAATTTGACCAACCAAGAAAAAAAATAGTTAAAAAGTTCTCATGTGTAGTAAAAACAATCCCCTCCTTCTTAAGAGAGTGAAAAATATTGCATAGCTAAAGAATATTCAAACAAATATAAAATTAATTACTATTCACAAGGTTAATAGTATTGACTTTAACTGAAAATTACTAAATTTCCTATAGTATTAAGGAGAACCCAATTTTCTGCCAAATTTTTGCTTTAACTGTTTGTATTGGTTAAGAACTCGGTATAATGGTTATAATGTTTAAATTATATTTTTAGTTTTCCTAACGCTTGACTTTTTTAAATATTAGCTTAACCTTTCATAAATAAACGATTTACGTGTATTGTAGGTAACATTTAACGTCAACTACTTGTACATATTTTGTAATTTTTAGTTTAATGTGTCTACATTATAAGTATAAATGCATATTTTTATGTAACTCAATTATTTTTACAAAAATAATAATAATTTAAAAAAATTATTTTTTAGTTAAAGAAAATTAATTTTGATATTTGAAAACCAAAAAATCCAAACGCGATTTTAGCTTTTAATGAGTTAAAAAGTACTTTTATAAAATACTTTATGTTTTAAAAACAAGTACATATTTTATAAATTATCATTTCAAACTGAAAATATTTGTAAAAAAAAAAAAAACTAAGAAAATTGTATTATTAATTGCATATTGAAGCATTTTTAAGCACATGAAGTTTCTAGCTCTAGTAATGTTTATTTTCATTATAATTTATTTTTTTTTAATCGAGAAATTATATTTTGTGTAATGGATTTTAAAAGGCTAGGACAAACTGAACGAGTTATGATATTATTTAGATTTTTATTCATATAAATCACTCTTATCTTGAGAAATAGCACACTCAGGACAATGACTTTGTGGTCTCTCTCGGCTTACCAAGTGATCATGTACATTTGTAAAATTATGAGCACACCATTGACGCACTCCTTAATCCTTTACTGTAGATAAATATTTACCTGGTACGATTTTTTCAGGCCACTGTCTTTAGGTCCAAATAACTTGTTATTGCGGGGCGCCATGCTACGCAACACCCCATGGGTGTGTAGTGTAGTGGTTTACACTGGCCACGAGACCAAGCTGATGATGAACCAGACGTCTGCACCGTTGAAAAGGTCAACAGTCGACAAAATCGTTAACACACAGATAATAATGTTGTTCTTGTTGCTGTGCACACTATGTTTGGTCAGTGCGTTTTGCAACATAGTCTGGAGTAAACAAAAAGGTGTCAAAGACTGGTACATGGATTTGAAAGGTGAGTATAATTTGAAATTGTTACTTAATGGTTATTTTTTTACTAATGACGAGCAATTGGCCCCTTCAATATAAAAATCAAAGTAATTTAACAATTTTTTAATTATATTGCAATACAATTACTTTAGTTTTAAACTAATGAAATGATATGCTATTTTATGTTATTTTATTAAAAGAGTAGTCGATGTTTATTAATTTATTGACATCTTCTTAAAAAAACAGGCAGTTTAAATGCTCCAGATATTGTAAACTTATAGACGTTCTCCCGTAAGTTTTTAATGTATTATACAATTTTAAGTTTTAAAAAGGCTCGTTCACATATTACTTGTGTGCACGGAAGTATAAAAATGCATTTGAATGTTATGATCAATGGGTTGACACGACTCATAAACGATTCAGTTTTTATATATATATATTTTTTTTTTTGGCTATGGCCCCTTAAAATTAATCAAGTATCCCCATCGATTGCCGTGTAGCCTGGTAGGAAAAAAGACAATTATGTATAATGAGTTTCTTTGTTTAGTAGGAACCTATAGTTTCACGCTCAATCTTCTCACATTTTTTATTCTTTTCAACAATTTGATTCCAATTTCTCTTCAAGTGACCGTTGAGGTCGTTCGCTTCATGCAAGTAAGTAATGACTCGGTCCTTGTCAATTAAAATGTGCAATTGATGTAATTTCCCTAACCTACTCTTTGCGTTTCAGGCGGCGTTCATCAATTACGACATTGATATGTATCACGCAGAGAGTAATACTCCAGCCATGGCCAGAACGTCAAATTTAAACGAAGAACTGGGCATGGTCAAGTATATATTTTCCGACAAGACTGGTACGTTAACGAGAAACGTCATGGAGTTTAAACACTGTTCCATAGCCGGTATCCTTTACATGGAAGGCAGCAAAAACACACTATTAGACGTATGCAGTTTTTTTTTTTTTTAAACAAATATTTTTAACTTTGGTCTAAAAATGCCATTCTCATTTTGCCAAAAATTATTATTGGCCCTTTTAGAATCAAGGTACACTGTGTTGAAATATACATATATACCCATGGTTAAAATATACAGGTTATTGTACATCGTCTTATATTGTTATCTTCAGAAATAAAATGACAGCGTAACGGGATATAATTTTTCCTATATACTTTACTATTACTTTATATTTTAACGTGTACTTATATACTTGATTTTGCTGCACGTTACGCTGACATGTTTGTTCTTATTATCAAATATTTGATGAAGAAGGGGTATATGTGCAATAACCTTGTATCCTTCAATCATGTATGTAACATAGAAAATACTAATTGTTTGTGACGTTCATTTCAGAACTCTAAACATCACCAGACCAAAGATTATGTCACGGAGTTCTTAAAAATGATGGCCGTTTGCCACACGGTCATTCCCGAAAAAGTCAAAGGCTCAGATGAGATGTTGTATCATGCTTCGTCTCCTGGTAAATTATTATATTTGTGTACAGTTGTGGATTTGTATTATTTGAGTTGCTCAATGAGGGTCGCAGTGTTCATAATTGAAACAAAAATTTATTTACCAAATTATTAATATTAGATTGAAAATGTAGTTTTTGGTAGTCTTAAAGAGCGAACTTAGTTTTTAAAGATAAAGAAATAACCATTTTTTTTTAAATCGATAACAATACTGTTGATGTTTTTAACTCAAATTTAAACTGTTGAATATTTCAGATAAATTACATACAAATATTCTATTCTATAATTAATGAACACTTTCTTCAAATTGTTTAGTCAACATTGAATATAATACAAAACACTCCAATGTATAACTATTTATAATGACAATATACCTCAAAGTTATTAATGTATATAAGTAATAAAACTAAAATTGATTTTTATCACAACATTTCTTTTATTTGTTAAAATTATAATATAGTTTCGACATTTGATGTAACAAGAAGGAACTCTCTAAGTAAACATAATTTCAGCTTTAAATAAATAGGAATAAAACTAACTATTAAATTTTATTGAAATTATAATATTGATATATTAAAATTACAATGCTTATGACACTTAGAGAATAATAGAAAGCTGATAAATACTGTAACATTTATTAAGACATACAACATACCTAATAGTACACTTTAGTGTTAGTTTTTTTAAAAAATTATTATATTGAATCATATTTATTAAAAGAGGCCTATCGTCAATCATAACAGTTTTGTTTAGGTAAATATGTGTCAAAAGTAAACAGTTATATTTTAGTACTAATTAAGAATATCATTTTTATTTACAGTAACTACTTTTTTTTTAAATTATGATATCACTTCTCAAAAAATTAATTTTTTTAGTGGTGACGTCATATTTCCATTTATTAAGGAGTTAGGTATAGGCAATTTTTTTAAATCCTTAATTTTAAGGTTGAACTATGATGTGTATCTATTAGTTCAGTAATTAGGACTCTTTTGTGTCAGTTCATTTTTTTTGGACCATCACAGCATCCTTGACAGTGATTTGAAAAAAATATCATTTAAATGTAGCTACGCATATTCTGTATTATTGACTAAATAATTATAGACAGATTCTTTTTACATATTTTTAACAATGAGAACTTTATCTAGGTTTCTTCGTCGGTTTTTTTATATTATTCACCCAACATTCACAATTTATATTTCAAGTCTGACATTTTAGTACTTTTTTAAGTATTTGTATTTAAAGAAAAATTTCTGTTTTTCTAAAAATAGTCGAAGTTCTTCTCTTTTTACAGGTTTTAGAATGTTTTTTCTATGAACATTTCGCTTTGACCTACATGCATTTCCATAAACACGTTTTTACGATTATTTTTAAAGAGTATGACGTCCTCTTAAAACTTGTAAATTTAAAACCAAAAATTAATTTTTTTTTTAAACTTCTATTATTACATGGTATTTTTAAATTTCATTATATTATCTTAACTAGTTTTATGTGTATTTAATTGCTTTGTGATTTTTATTCAATTAGTTTTAACGTAAACGGATGATATTTATTCCTTGTAGATGAACAAGCTCTTCTAAAAGGATGCCAGTCATTAGGTTATGTATTCCATTCTCGTACGCCAAAGTCAATCCACATAACTGCTTTGGACGTTGAAGAAGAGTACGAATTGCTGAATGTGATTGAATTCACTAGTAGTAGAAAGAGAATGTCTGTCATCGTTCGAACACCGGGGCAAAAAATTATTTTATATTGCAAAGTAAAGTTATAATATTTGGCTTACAATACAATTTGTATGTCGAATATGTGTTAATAATCAAATGTATGCATTATTAGGGAGCTGATACTGTTATTTTTGAACGTCTCTCTCCGGACGATCCGTACAAAGACATTACACTGGAGCACCTTGATCAATTTGCAAATGCCGGTTACCGTACCCTTTGTTTTGCATATGCAGAGATCTCTGAGAGTTTCTACAAAATATGGAATGAGGATTTCATTAAAGCTGCCAATACACTTAAAGGCCGAGAAGAAGCCATTGACGAGGTGGCTCAAAAAATTGAAATAGAACTAAAATTGCTTGGCGCCACGGCCGTCGAGGATAAATTACAGGATCAGGTACATTTGATGACATCAAATATTAATCGGGTTATTTAATTTGGTTCACTTTCTATATTAAGGTACCCGAAACCATAGCGTCTTTATTGAAAGCAGGCATTAACATATGGGTGCTAACCGGAGACAAACAAGAAACGGCAATTAACATTGGTTACTCGACAAATTTAATTTCACAAAGCACATCGCTTATAATTCTCAACGAGACTACATTGGATGTAAGTATAAATTGATTTAATTGAGATTTTGCACAACGTTAAATTAAATATGGTAAACAGTTTACCATCTATTTTTATATTTACTTTATTTTATGTTTTGCAAAACACTGAATTGAGTAAAGTGTTCCTCGGTATAAATGATAAAATACTTAATGATTGTGAAATTTAATCAAAGGAACTTAGAGAAGCTCTGCGTCATCAGCTAAATATGCTGGGCACAGCTGCCAGTAGCCCCGAAAATACTTTTACATTGGTCATTGACGGCCAAGCACTGAAACACGCCTTGTCCCACGATCTTAAATTGGATTTCTTGGAGTTATGCATGAATTGTAAATCGGTGATTTGCTGTCGAGTGTCGCCCATGCAAAAGGCTGAGGTACAAAGTTTTTTTAGAGTTTTTCAATCATACAAAGTGGCAACTAATATTAATATTTGAATCAGGTAGTAGAATTAGTAACAACCAACACGCATCAAGTGACACTTGCGATTGGTGATGGGGCTAACGATGTTGCGATGATTCAAAAAGCTCATGTCGGTGTTGGAATCTCCGGCGTGGAGGGACTGCAGGCAGCATGTGCGTCTGACTATTCAATAGCTCAAGTAAGTCGACTGATATTTATCATCATAAGGATCATAAGCGTGCATTTTTTGGCAAAAGTTGTTCTCATCTTGATCCCTCCATTTGTTAAATAAAAATTTTAAAATAATGTTCAATTAATAGTCAACCAGTGGGGTGGTCGTTCAAATTTATCATCCTCATCATGCAGTATTGCATGATTTTTGTGTTTTTTCAATAAAAAAGTGTTAACGATTTTTATTATTATTATTATTTTTAAATAATACCTTATACAAATGTATAATATTTAAAAAAATAGTTATAAACATTAATTTGTAAGACAACACAGAGACGTACTTTTGATATATTATCAATAACAATTTTGTAGGAGATTACCAATTAATAATAGTATTCATAATAATTTGGTATATTGTGGTGTTTTGATGTTAAAAGAACTATAAAATATTGCAGTAAATGCTTATTGATTCATTTAGCTTTTAATTAACAATCATGCAAGCGGCATAATATTGTTGCACATTATTTACCTTATCCCATCGGCAAATTTCTGAGTACGCCCGTGATAATAATGTGCAGATATTTTATATAATAATAATAAAAACAATATAATCGTTTGTCATTTTACAGTTTAAGTACTTGTTAAAGTTACTGTTGGTGCACGGAGCGTGGAACTATAATAGAATGTCAAAGTTGATTTTGTACAGTTTCTATAAAAACATTTGCCTGTACATCATCGAACTGTGGTTTGCGATTTACTCCGGTTGGTCTGGACAAATCATATTTGAGAGATGGACAATTGGATTATACAACGTGGTAAGTTTTCGTAATGTAATTTTGTACACATTTTATACTTGTCTGGTAAACGTGATCAATATTTTATTAATTTTTTCTCGCCATTTTAGTTGTTTACAGCTGCTCCGCCAATGGTGATGGGCATATTCGACATAGTGTGCACAGCACAAACAAGACTAAAATATCCTCAACTTTACTCGAAGACGGCAGACACGTTTAATGTTCAAACATTTTGGATATGGGTGGTGAATGCTTTGTTTCATTCGTTCTTGTTGTTTTGGATAGTCGTGTTTGCTTTAAAACATGAAGTCGTGTGGACCCACGGTAAAGAAGGTGGCTATTTACTCATGGGTAATTTCATTTACACGGTAAGCGCAATATACAGTAGATGAACATTTTTTGAATGTTACGACGAGGTTGTTTACATCTGTGAAGATGTTGCTTACTTCTTAAATAATAACTAATATTATAAAAAATAATACGAGTAATTTGAAAAATGACGAGTTGGTTGTCCGGCCAACCAACCGGTCATTTTCTTCATCGGCTTCTGTTTAATTAAAAAAAAAAATATTTTATTAGCCAAATTACTTAATATTAAACAATTAAAAATTCAAAGGTTTTACTTATTTTTTTGTCAAGTTTTGTGTAGACAATCCAGTTGTGACATTCAATAACACCTCTATGATAATTTTTATTTGTTGAGTTTTAATGTTAATATATTTTACGCTTTTTAGTATGTCGTCATTGTGGTGTGCCTTAAAGCTGGCCTACACATACAGTCGTGGTCTTTTATTGTACACATCGCCATTTGGGGCTCCATCATAATGTGGTTTATATTTTTAGTAGCATACAGGTGAGTTGTATAATACAATGTTGTATATTTTATTATTATTAGCAGTGTTTGGAACATTAAAAAAATTAACTGATGATAAAATGTTAAATAAATATTCATGTTTATTAAAAATTTGAACATGGTGCTATACATCATTCTCTATTTAATTAACGCGTTCACTGAGATGGTAACAAAATTAGAACACATACTTTCCAAACACTAATTATTATTAGTTGTCGTGATGACATTATTATTATCATTATTTATTTCAGTCACATTTGGCCAATAATGCCTGTTGGCGCTATTTTCACCGGTATGGATACAATGGTGTTATCATCACTTATGTTCTGGGCACTACTCCTATTTACTCCATTCGCTGTCTTGAGTTTTGATTTGACCATTCTATCGTAAGTATTTTTAAGGTGTAAATTTTATATTTTGTCATGTAAAATTATTTACAAACTCATTATGTAATCTGCTTGTATGGACAAAATTAAATTACATAATATTCAAAACCTATTTTCAGACTCAAAGAGACTCTCGGCAAAAGTCTTGTTCAGGCACTCCGGCAAAGTGAACTACACAAAACAGACCCAATTACCGTTAATATACGGGAACATAGGTTTGTGTAAATTGTTGTGATACCTAGTGTGCTTCTAAGGATTTTAAATACTATGTACATTAAAAAAAAAAAAGTTTGCTAATAAATATTTTTTGATATGTTTACATTTTTAAATTATTGGTTGTAATTGTTTGTTGTGTTCTGGATATTTTGCGTTGGGGTCATTCTATACTAACCAGTAACCCATTCATGGTTTGAAAAATATTTTGAATTGCAGCGTGCAACCGCTTTTATTAGATACCCGTTTAGAGCAAAAACTGGAAAAAGCTTTAATTTGTTTATTTTATTTTTTGTCCCTTGGCTTTAATGCGATCACCGTATGATAATAAAATATGTGCACGTTTGTTATTTTTGTTTATTTTAGAACAAATGAAAAGGCATTTCTGCTTAAGAACGTTAAAAATGTTTTCAATTTCAAATCTCGGTTACAATCGAACAGCGATGTCGAAATGAACCGTAAGTGAATTTGAGAAGGACTTGTAGAATATATTTAATTTTGTTTTTTTTTTAATTCAGTTTTATCCTTGTTGTATACTATTTATCTTTGTTCTATACTATTTCTAATAATTGAACACAAAAGTACTTGTGCACGGACAACGGTTTTTTCTGCACGGGTTTTTGAAGTAAATAGTACAAATTTTTTTAAAAAAATGGTTCAGCACGTTCCCTTTCCCGTGGTCATCGAAATACGACAGGTGTGGGCCATGCTGACGGATTGGTTGTTGTTTTTCTAGATGGTTTCGCTTTTTCACAAGAAGAAGGAGGTGCCGTCAGCCAGTCGGACATGATACGAGCGTACAATACGCGCTCACGGACCCCCGAACGAGTGTAACTATTAATTCTGATCAGCAGTGTTAACTGGCCAGCTGTGTAAATCAGATGACGTATTGTCCAAACAATAAAAAATAATTATAACATTTTTAATATTTTTTAATTTCATTTAAAACCCACTTTTATATAATTATTGTTATTGTATCGTTGATATTATATCTATTATTTTTTACGGTTTTTATTATTATTATTATTATGTTGTTTTATCTTAACTTTAGTCATTAAATTGATCCTATACCAAATTCCCACCAACGGGTGTACACCATAATAATATTATAATAGCGTACGTCCGTTTTAGATTGTTAGGTGTGTGTTGTGTGTTTCATTATTGTTATTATTATTTTTTTTGTTAATCATCTACGTGTAACTATTTAGTGTATTTACATCACTGTGATAAGGATATATATATATATAATTTATAATATAATATATATATAATTTATTATTAAAAAATATTTACATAATAACTGAATATTATATTCAAATATATCGTAATATTTTTTTACATACTTATTATTATATAATCTTATATATAAAACTAAAACTATAATACTTGCCTTTCACAATATTAAGTACAAAATATGGGATAACGTTTTTAAGTTTGCTGTTTTGGCTAACAACATACTAATAGCTATGTTATATGGCAGCTGTTATTGTCAATCGTTTGTAATTTTTATATACCTAAAATAATATTTGTTTTTTTCTAAACGAGTCATTCATTTTTTTTAAGCGCGTTTTGTGATCTACAATGTATTATAAGATAAGATAAGTTTTTTTTTAATACAGTTATCGATTGTTTTCCATTCGGTAATAGTAATTTTGTTTGCGTAATTCAGTCTAGCAATAATTTTTGAATTATTTATTGTTATACTCAAAATGTGTTTGATTATAAACAGCTGTAATTCTCTTTAATGTTAATAAAATATTAGAAAAAACTTTTACTAAATATTTCATTAATTACACAATTCAAATTTAATAAGTTATTATTTATATATTTATGTGATATAAACAATAGCGTTTTGTACTAAAATTTTCGTCAGACTTTCTTTTTTACAAACCATTTTTAAGACGTGTAACGGTGGTATTTTGTAGAAAATAATAATTTGTATGTAAAGTATTAATACTAACAGTAAGTGTACGGACGAAACAAATGACCATTATTGTTCGTTGTTGTTTGAACCTATATCTTTAATGTGTTTTTATTTGAGATTATAAAACAATCATCATAAACCAGTTTTTTTATTTATTTTATTTTTTTGTTGATATAGCTCTGAAAAAACTACAAAACTGTAATTATTTTAAGAGAAATAGTGTCGTATCCTTAATGAAGCACTCTGTATTCGCTGGTTAAAAAATACTTAAACATTATTACTGTCTTTAATAGAATACGAAATAATGGGCAGCGCTGCCTAGTCACAATTACAACATACAACAAGATTAGCACTATACGACCTATTAAAAATAATTTACCATAAACCCAGACTTGTATCAAACAATTAATTGTTCTAAGAAGCTGGTGTACATATTAACAGTAAAACTCTTTACAAATTGTCTTAAAAAAAACTAATTAATACAAATAATTGTACAAAGCTATACACAAGAACTATAAATTTACTATTTCCTTCTGATAACTCAACAAAATTCTTTGACGGCTTCAAGTAGAACTTTAAAAATGTTTAAAATTATACATGATGCTTTATACTTATTTTAGTAACTTATATGAGTATGATAGATAGCAATAGGGAGAGTACTTTACCTTTTATCCCGTAAAAATTTAATTTAGCTTTACTAAGAATTTTATTTAAATTATTTCTGTACATTTTAAAATACTAGTTGAAGATCATAAGCTTCCCTACTCGTAGTCTACAAGTCATTTACTAACATTGTTAGCATATTTTCTTATTGTATATTTTTTTTATGTACATATTGTAAATATTATTTAAAAAAAATGATATTTAGTATACTATTAGTATATTATGTTCAGCGTACTAGTAATCCATGTTTTGGGGAATTTACTTAGTTGTTTTTTTATACATTAATGGTTGCTTATTGGCTAGTATTTTTTATTGTATTTGTTTATAATTCTAGTTAGGTGTTAATACAGTTTGCAGACTGCAGGTAATATATCATTTCATATAACTTTTACTACTCTTTTATTGCCTATTATTTCAAATTTGTTTTACATCAATATTATTGTTTTAGGTTAGTTTAGGACTCGGGTATTTATAATGATAAGACTGATTTGTATGAAGATAGAGTAATTGATAGATATCAATAATTGATGTCTCTAAAATAATTGCATTTTAAATTTAATTTTTAACAAGTTCTATATTTTCCTTACAAAGATTTTGTAAATGTTTTTCATTAAATTCTTAAAATTTAAGACTCATAAATTTACCAAATTTATCGATTTCTTGAATAATCGTTTGAATTTGCGAATTTATTAGGTTTATTTTAACCAATTTAATCCTTTACAGCCTTAATAAAAACCATTACACAAGCTGAACAGTTCGTCTTCTGTCTTCATTAATTATATTTTTATTTATTACACTTTAGACACTTAGACATTTTTGTGATTAGTTGAGATTATTTTATTTAACTAGAGACACTGAACTCGGAAAGTAGTCGCCAGTCGGCTGCTCTTGCGGTTGGTATAAGACAAAACTTTACAACCATAAAATAATTTAGTGATTAGTTCTTATTAACAGATGAGAACTTATTAAAATCACAAAACCACTTTTATATTAGTTACAATACTTTTAAAATAGAATAAAATCTTGTTTTGTAGAATTTTAGAAGTGGTTTACAAAAAAAAATTATAACTTGTTTTACAAAATATGAGATTATCTTCAGGTTAAGCAATACAAATTTTACAAAATGGATGTATTATGAGTGTATAGAAATTCTTTAGTTTTGTTACACAGTGGTAATTCGGTTTTACATGAAATTATAATCGGCTAGTATCCGGTACTAGTACTTAAATGTAATTTGTAGACTTTATTTTAGTTAATTTTTACTTTTTTGCATGTAAAGATTGTTAACGCATTATATAATTAGGTACATACTTAAAATTGTTTTGCTATTATGATCCATCCATTCAAATTTAAACGTCAAAATACTTGGGAGAGACAATTAGTCATTATATATACTACCTTATTTTGTTTAAAGTTTAATTAACTAAACTTAAAATTTAATAAAAATATAATTCGTGTATAAAATAATGTTCATATTAAATGTAATTGAAAAAAACACTAAGAGAAACAACCATATAACACACGAAGTACATGATTTCAAATGTCAATATTAGTTCACAAAGTGTTTTATTATATTGCATTATAATAATACTCAAGCGGTAGGTAACTTTAAGTATAACTAACGTGCTGGCTGTTGACTCGGACAAAATTTAATTGAAGAACACTTAAGGTCACCATTGTACAATATTCATACGTTATAGGTATAACAAGTGGATAAACGCTAATTGAGGGGGAGTGGCGGAGGAAAATAGCTTGTGAAAAAGGAAGTCCCTGGAAAACTTGCGCCATGGAGGGGTGGGTGGATTAGCAAAGAGCGTTCTTTACATAAAAAAGTAATTGGATTTAAAAACTACACTGTTAATGTATACAAATGCTGTTATTTGAAATCGAGGTTGGACCAGTGCAGCGACTCGTTAAGGCTAGTGTTCCATTGTGAACAGTTCATATAGTAGGCATACATCTATGGTTGGTCTATGAACGTTCAAAAGCCGGAAAGTATATGTATGAATGCGATAGACAATAAAAAAATAATTCATTTTGTATGCAAACACAAAGATCAAAGCATTATTTACCTGATCTGCCTAATTGAAAAAACCAAAAAAAAAAACTCTCCAATCAAGTGACCTTTTTTTGTAGAAATACATTTTTACTTGACGAAAAGTAGTATATAAAGTGCATTTGGTTAGGTTAGAAAATTATACTTCCATACCTATGAATAAAATAGAAAATCGGTGTTTTAGCCTTTACGATGGAGATATTCTATTCTATAAATAACAACATATTTTTAGAAAAAGGAAAATGTAATCACATATTTTGATTATGATCTTTAAAACTTATTTTAATATTTAAATTATGTTACAATAAAATCAAATTAAAAATATATAAGAGTCGCGTTACCCTTTCATTCTTTACAAAATGTAGATTCATAAATGATGACGGTACAAAAGTACTACATTTTCGGTTAAAGTCTCATTAAAAATAAATATAATTATTTGTATATCTAATGGGAGAATACTTGACATTTGTATTTTTCCGTAAGTACATTTCCAAGATCTGCGTTTTATTTGCATTTAAAAAAAAATTATTACATTGGTACTCTGGGTGATTGTTGCCTGGAAGCTAAAGTAAGAAAAATTTTGCTTAGTAAGAGTAGCGTCCATCAAGTCGTTGACAAAATGGTTTCAAAAAACTACCATTAGATTTATTTAAATAACGAAGTGTACTAAGAAATTAAGAATTATGCTTAGGAAGGGTAGATATATATTTCTGAGATGAAAGTAGAGAAATGATGGGTTCTTGAACAGAAAGTAAAATAATATTATAGTTTAAATTAGGCGCTTATATGAAGAGGACGCTACCCACCCATTTATTCAGAAGTAATGTAGAAAAATTTTTCGCAAAATCTTAATTTATATTTAAGGTATAGTGTGTTCTTATTAGTTGAAAAGTTGTCTATTACTTTATTAACCATGTATTAGGCGTTACTAATCCAAAGAGTAATTATTTTAGCTTTTACAATAAATACACATTTTAATTTTATAAACAATCATAATATAACTTATAATAAGAATAACAGTTTCTTATATTTTTAATCGGTGCTTGATCGGATATACCAGCGTTGTTACCTTTTTTAATTTTCGTTAGGATACAAGGAAAGCATAGGACACATTTTTGAATAAGAAAATTGGTGTCAATGACAATTAACTATCACTTAATCACTTATGTAATAATATTTTTAATAATACTACTAAATGTAATATAATGCGAACTCAAGAAAATATTAATATATTTCCTCTAGGCACTATGCCGGTAATAAATAATAGATTTTTTAATGTGGGCTCAAGTTCATAACGTCCTTGTTCATAAATAATAATTTAGATATTTCACTTTCACGCAGTACGACACAACGCTTGGGAATTTATTGCGCGAGTTCGTTAAATATACTTAAAATATTATACATTATTTTTATTGTAAAATCATCAAAATATTATAATCACAATGATAAAATTGCCCACAATATCGGTGACGGTTTACTATGATCATCAGCCACATGGTTTACTCAAATTTGAGTTTTCTCTGTAGCTAAGGCGTTGTAGTGTTATTTTATTATGGCGTTTGGTTATAGGCACAACCAAAGTGGGTGTTGACAATGTTACACTCAAAATTGACCGGCCCGTGGAGCTTCAGCCTACAGCAGTTGTAAGTATAGCGCTGTTACAAGACATAATCACACAATTAGTTTAATACAGTTGTAACTGTTGTGTAGTGGTCCTCGCACAGACACAGCTGCGAAAGCGGCTGACAAACGTCAACAGAGTCTACAAATATTCTGTGGAGTTCAAAAATTGTACTTGACAAACTTACAATTGCGGTGCACGTTTTATGTAGAGGAATGCCTTATGGGTTTTGACAGCTGTAGTTGACGATAACAACAAGTGTATCTGCGAGCATTATTGATTGTCACTTTACTTAGATACTTCATATTGTTTTTTCGATTTTGTTGATATAAAACTTGTCCCATTTTAATTCGAATATTACATGTTCGTATACGTTATAGTACTACCATAATACAACTATATAGATACTCAGAGATAGGCTACATTTTTGTTTCTGAGAAAATGTATAAAAAAGGGTTAAAGCTACTTAAAAGTATATAGGACCGACTTAAAGGGGGTTTGCTTCCCTTCTTTATACCCTCATAAAATATATTCTGTTTTATTAATTTTATCAATGGACGTTTAATACATATTTTTTTTAATTTCAATTATATCCATAAAAATACATATTTTATTTTTCGAACATTAGAAATCAGTTACTTTTAGATTTTCTTTTTTTTGTATGTATATATTTTTGAAACAGGGGAAATGTATACAAATATTATGACAGTTAGTTTAGTCCTTGTGGTTATTTCCGTGTATTGTGAGTACTGAACACTGTATAGAATATAAAATGTATGAAAAGTCTACAGAGAAATGGGGAAATGGTATCCCAGTGGGCCTAGTTTAATTGCAAACTGTTGTTATACAAATTAATCCTTTGTTGCTAGATTTTTTCAAATACAATTTTATAGTCAGATTTTCACGAAGAATTTGACGTAACCGTATAGCACTAGCTAATGTACATGGGCCATGTTTTTTTTGGTCCCTTCATTTTATGATTTTGACCAGCCACCCGTGTGCAACGCTTTAACCCGTGCTCGCCGGCTCGGCAAACGATTTTTGTCGTTCCAGTTTTTATCGTTTTCTCTTTGTCATCCGCGTAGAATGTTATACGATTTAATAGTAAAATCATTGTCTGCTTGTATTTGTATATATGTATTCATGGTCTATGGACGTTATACGCATACATACAGAAAGCAGTATGATACAATTTTAAATCGGCCTAGTCGTTAAATCGGCCACTGCACAGTCTGAGGGAGATTACGTTTTTACGACCGTTAAACGCGTACCATTGTCATTCTGATGTATTTTTTTTATATAGCTGTGATTGTGATTATTATTATTTTGTTTATAACACTCCAATAACGTATTTGCTGTTTTTATATATTCAATTTACAAAGTCATCGACTCGAGTACTGTATTGTTTACTGACAAACAATTTCTAAAAAAAAAACCCCAGCAGCATAAGACAAATGTACGTACACTGTACACACTACATTAAAAGACCTTAAAAAAAAAAACAAAACATTTTTACCAAATGTTATAATGTAAACATTTTTGGGAAAATATGATACAAACATGTTAAATAATAATTGAAATGTCAGTAGTCGTTTAGAAATAAGTAAATTATTGAGTTGTTTTTCAAAATTAAAACAAAAAAATATATTTTTAACATAATATCGCTTTAGTTAAATTTTTAATACATTTTTAGGCGTATACAAAATAAATAATTCCACTCTTCATTTTAGGGAAGTTCTTGGTTATTTTAATAATTTATGAAAAATAAACAATACTAAAAAGCGGCCTAACTATATTGGCTTGTTCCATTCTGCTTGCGTATCATAACGAATTTACAATAATAACACACGGGGTTGATGTTTACACAAATAGCAGATGAAAGAAAAGTAAGTGCGGTATTGTTGTTGACTTTCGTTTTCTTAGGCTTGTTATTTCAACGAGAGAAAAAACGGCACGTTTGTTTGTACTTTTAATAATTGTGTTATAACTTATATTGTTATCATGGTCTACAATACTACTCTGTGAGTGTACTTATTTCGTACATGTGTTATACAAGCATCGAGGAGCTTGTTATTTGGTTTTTTTTTTGTGTAAATATTAATATTATTATTTATATATATTATTATTATGGCTGCAGCTCTGAAGTACAGAGCATATATGATACGGGTGGTATGTTATATAACATCTTGGTTAGGTTAAAAATATTTCCTTCGCTCACAAGTAAAAAAACCAAATTCAGAAAAACGATTTAGATTTTCCATCGTACTCAAAAAGTTTTAAAACTATAAAAATGAAAAATATATAATTTTGTAGAGAACTAAATTCTGCAAAATACAGGGTACCCCCGAAGATTTGACAAATGAAATAACTTTTGTTCTAGTGAATATTTATGAAATTTTTTTTTTTTAAATAATTTATACTCATTTGCGCTATAAGCACCGTAGTTTTTATTGCACTTACCTGTTTTACTTTTTTAATAGTTTTTTTATTTTTTTTATTACATATTTTTATTTTTTTCAAGATAGCCATTTTGTTCAAAATAATTTTTAAAAAAGAATTGCCAAAAAAAATTTGGTTTTTTTTTATCCGTTCAAAAGTTATATTCATTTGAAAGTGAGGATGACTGATGACGGGAAGTGGAATGCGGTAGGTAACGCGCGCTGATAACATTTTTCATTAACCAGGTGTTATGTTTTGTTTTTTTGTTCATTATTGTTATATAGTTAATTTTTTTTTCAAATTTTATTTTAATAAAATATACCTACTAGTACGAAGTACCTATATAGTGCAGTAAAACTCATTAAAAAAAAACTCATTTTCACTTAAAAATTAAGTTATATGTTATAAAAACTTGTTTTTGCATGTTTTTAATTTTATTTATGGCGATTAAAAAAAAAGAAAACATGGATACATCTAAAAATTATCCACATAACATTTTTTGGGGGTTTTTCACAAAAAGTGATAGAAATATTATTTTCTCAGACATTTGTACAAAATGTAATAAGTTTCATTTGTCTATTTTATACTTACATGTTCGATTATGATCCTAGGTTAATACAAAGCTTTCAAATGTGATACAATCACTTATTTGTTTTTAGTAATTCAACTGTGTAGTTCATGCGGTGAAATTTAGCTTGTTCGTAATTTTACCGCTAGAGGCCACGCCTGTTTTGTTAAATATTTTAATTGATACAGTCTTACTGGACTTTCAGAAATAATTTTTAACTCATTTACTTTACCTGAGCGCTTTGCTTATTTTGCTACCGATTATATTATTATGATGCAAAACGTAGGTAAATTAATTTTGGTTTTTACAATAATCATTAACAGATTTAATAACAATAATAAGAAACTTTGAATACAAAAATACGCATTACTAAATAAAATATAAAAAAAATACACAAAAATTGTCGGTTTCTACAATTGATTAATAATAGCTTTAGCATTTGCTTTGTATGCTTACAAACGCCCTATATGTGTTTGAACGATTTATGTTTGTGTGGACTATATTTGATTGATTTTGTTATGTATGATATTTGTATTGTCTGTGTAAATATATATTTCTGGTATAACGACATTTTAATCAGTTATTTCTATCTGATATACTTGACCCATCATTATTTTGACTCAATTGGGCCTTCATAATTTTATATTCGTCGACTTTGACTTCGGATAAGTAACGAAACAGATCTGTATAGGAAGATACATTTAATACTCTTATCTGCACCACCAACTCTTTTGTTTTGGATTTCTCGTTGTCTATATTAATTAAAACAATACATGCGAAGAACATAAAACACCAATTTTGATTTTATTTACTCACAATAGATCACTTCGTATACTGTTATTATTAAGTCTAATGCATTATTGCGGACGACAACAATAAACTGAAATAAAGAATGTTTTACAGGAGAAATACATTAAAATAAAAAAGAAAATGAATAATGTTCGAGCTGCGGCATATAAAAAAAGTAAAAACCGACTAACCGATTTGACGTCATTAGGTACTCGGTGTTTTTTTACCTTATAAACAAATATTTTTTCATATTACATATTATGTGTGTTATAAAAACCTCATAAAGAACGTAAAAGCAAGCAGTTATTTAAGTAAACCAGAAAATGAGAATACCTAAGAATGAACACTTGATGATTTACTGAGCAATACCACAGATTAGACTAAAAGTAATTTAGTTACCTGAAAATATAGGGAAATTATCCATTGAAGACAACACTGTATGGTAAGTTGTGTTGTCGTTAAGACAACACAACTGTTCTCATTATTTCTTTTGTTCATACTTCATTTATTGACCATAAGTTAAATTGTATTATCAATTCGAATAAAAACGGTGAATTATAAATACCGTTAACTACCAATCAAATTAATACTCTAATCTCTTATATAGAATCTTTTTGGAAAGGGTTGAAACCTAATCAAAATGAACCCCAAAGAATTGGTGTTACTTTATAATTGTAATAACCAGAAACCTTAAATTAATATTTTAAGAAACTATAACAAAACACAAACAAAAAATTCTGTTCTCAACAAAATTATTTTTTAACAATATTACAATATAATAATATTGTCATTATAGCAATAGAAATACTAACAAATTGATCATAAATAAGTAAAAAAATATAGTGTTTATCAAAATATAAGTACTAGAACCATAACCTCAACCCAGTACCAATACGAACTGGGCCTTGTATAATATATTTTTTTGTATGCCGTAATAAAAGCAAACTAAAAAAAATATAAGGGTCTATCGCCTAGGTTCCAATCCCAATAATTTGTGGAAGCTTCAAGACCCAAGGCCTTACATCTCTCCTGAAATGTAGTAGGTATTCGGCTGATTTACAAAACAAAATGAAATCGACAAAAGGCTCTGAGGGACCGAAAATGTGATGTACACATACCTATTATTTTGTTGTCTGTTCGTTGTCCTCCGGTGTAACTAGATAGGAGTCAGGAGACCCCAATTTCGCCTTTTAATCATGTCTCCTGCTATTGCAATGGTATGTGTAATACCGTACCATAATGCAAAGATACAGTGGATTCTCCCTCGGTTTTATTGTTGAATGACGAAACCTAAAAAAAAAAACGGTTTCCATTTGGGGTTTTCGCTTGTACGTTATTAGCGGCGGAAAACATATTTTCTTCAAAGTAAATGCGCGTTTGTAAAACTCAATAATGGCGTTTTTTTATTCATCCTTTGTAGTTGATGTACAACTGTAGCATGTACACACAAATGCATGTACACAAGAGCACTTTGAAGTTTCCTATTATGTTTACATGTTCGGGCGACATCAAAAGTGAACGACCAATAAAATAAAATAAAAATGCTGGTGTTTATTAAACACACAGACCGTCAGTCCGGAGGGTAGACAATATTAAATATATTAATAAATGTGTGTTTGGTCACTATCAGACTATCGTTGTTAATCATAAACAAATAATAACAATCTTGTAAGGTCGTTTTTTAACATGCTGTAATGGAGCACGATTGAGGTGTTTTTTTTTATTATGATGTAGACTTATTGACGCTAAAGCGTTTTGATACAAAATAACTTGTTCGTTAACTCTTATAGGTGTACAGCTGACATACATAGCTGTACGATCCAATTGGTATCACTTAAGCTGGGCAAAAAAGACCACTTAAATACTAATCAAACCGAAGGGCAAACGAATTTAGGACAATCACCGTGTTTTCTGCTTCTTCTGTTACAACAATCTTTTTTATAGTGATGTTAATTAAATGATGTATATTGTATTCATATTCGATACGGAACGCTCTGTGCAAGTCCGCAATGCTATTTGATTTTAATTGGCTTATATTGATTAAGTCATTGATAAACAAGACTAATGACCAATGTAGAAAATGTTTATTATGTGTTATGATACGTACAAACTGAATTTGTCAGTGAGATTTTTTTCTTCGGATAAATTCCAAACTATTTTATTAATTCATATTCTTATTTGTAAAATAAAATATATACATTTTATTTTTAACTATGATATATTAAAAGTTAATTAATTATACGTATAACACGTTTTCATTTTCCGAGTTTCATAAATCTTAAAATAACTTAATTATAAAATAATTATTCTTATTCCGTGATTATATTATTATGCATATCTTTGATTTTGAAACTATACATTTTTGACGGGTTACCATTTCTAAATTAAAAACATATATTATAAACTCTAAGACTAGTTCTGAAAAACATAGTCTTTTCAAATCTATTGTTAAAATTTAAGTATACACAACACGTTAAAAATAGCATATCTTACACATTTTTAATATCCTTTAAAAAAACTGACACGCTAAACAAAATCTAAGACCAATTTTTATTCAGCCAGAAAAATCTAATAAACTTATTGCATTTTGCTGGGAATAATATTTTTTGTTGTTGTGTAATTTTAATATGCAGCATGAAAACATATTGTTTTGTCCAAAAAAGGAAAATACTTTTAGCACCATCATCATAATTGGGTACTTTATAATAAAAAATAAAATTATAATAGAAAAGAAATTCTCAAGTCTTGTCGATTAGTATAGGTAACAATTCGGTTTCCTTGTTTACGAAAGGGGATATTAAAATGATACCTTTGTCCCTTCTCTACAATTTTGGAACGTCAATTTTTGGGCGTTCCCAGATTACGCCTATGTTTACTATCTTTATAATATTTTTATTTGATCCTAAACAGTTGATGGATCTTCTGAAAAGTATGATCGACACTGGCATGCATATACATTCTGAACTTACCGGTTTATACATAGGGTGTCCAGTATATAGCGCCTAATTGTAAAACGCAATAAAACACACACTATATATATATATATATATATATATATAGGTATGTATGTTAATTAAGCCATCGTCGACGGCTATTGCGTTTATATAGCGGCCTATATACATATATTAATAATTACATACATAAATGTTATTTTGTGGCTTTTAAGGCTCACGTCAATATTGTTTTAAACTAGATATTGTCGGTATGTCTTTTAATAATAGATGATATTCGAAGAATCGTAGAAGCTTCGAACGTCGCATTTAAAAATAACTGATCCTACAATTTTATCGCGTGCAACATCGTCATATTATTTTACAAGGATTGGATAATTATGACCCAACCCATTTTTCACCATAAATTCCATTAATTTATAGTTTTTGTAGGTATTAAAAAAATTCTAAAGTTTCGAGTTGCTTCACTCCATATTTTGTTCTCTGATATCACAGCTAATAACAGTTTTTTTTTTTAGTAATACTTTTAGTTTCCAACACTGTTCGCTCGTTTTTCTTTAGCTTATTGTCCCGTAAAAAAATGTACCCACGCGCAGTGATCTCCATCGCATCTCTTTTGATTGACAGCGTCTTATTGTTGCCCAGGGGGGTGATACATCATATGAAATACAATTTATGTACAGTTTACAGTGTACACACAGTTCCGAGTTTTTAGGTTCGTACTTACATTGTTATACACATAATAATATTATAGAAAACGACGGATAATGGAAAACCCCTCGAACCAGGCATGCGCTTAAAGTGGCATATAAACACTTAAGCCCTTTTCACACGATTATAGTTAATGTGCTATCCCTATTTTATTATAGTATGGTGGCCTCTAGGTTCGTGTGAATTACAAAAAGTATACTAGTTTAAGGAATGGCGCTAGCGAATACACGGTATTTGTTAATTGAACATATCCTATATTTTCATCATTAAACAACATAGAAATATTGACAGCCAATCAGATTATAGAAAATGTTATCATAACCAACTACCGAGTATTCTATATTGCATATATTTTGTTACAAAAAAAAAATGTTCTATTTATTCGGTTACTTTTTATAGTTAATACTTAGCATAACATACTATATTTCCTATGAGTTTGAATAATAATTATAATAAATAATTATGCCTAGTATATGTTCTAGTGTGTGCTCACATTTATGGTGTGAATACAAAACAGCTATAATTCTAATAAACTAGATTAATTGCAATATTTAATACTAGCTAATAATTTAGACACGGTGCAATAAGTATTGTCATTTGAAAAGGGCTTTATGATTAAAGATGCTACCACGCGCTTGTGTTAGGCAACTTTTTTAATATTATTATATTATGCAACCCAACAGGGCGGGTGTGTACGTATGCCGAGTAAATTATTGTTAACGACGATTTTTGGTTTATTGCCGGTATATTTTACACGTTTGTGCGGTAAAACAAAATTTAGAAAACGATAATTTTAAACGCTCTGTGGTCTTTTTTTCACACTTCATCTCAGAGGGTGGTCGTGGCTAACGACCAGCGCATATGAGTAGGTACTAATAGTAATAATAATGATGATTGGCCATATCTACTAATCGAGTGTTGAGTTCGAAGCCGGTTCTGCGGTACACTCAAAGAACTCAATAATACATACACATATATATATATATTATAAATAATAATAGTTAAGTATATATTTAACTATTCGAACATTTTACGCGTCATTACATAGCTAGGGTTTATTTCAAACACAGTATGTTCTATCGGATTCCTGATTTTATGTATCTGATATAATTTACCAGCCGCCTACTGCATGGATATTAAATTTGTCGTATATCGATTATACGGTTGGGCTTATCTTTAAAAAAACTCAGAAGAAGTCAGTTTTTTATCGTTTAATTACCAGAAATTTTCAAAACTTATTGATACTATACATTTTTTGTAATATTAATCATATACTTTGCTGATTCTCTCCCTTCGTATAACTCATTCAACGACGATGACCGTTAAATTACCGTATTTTGTCTAACTTTGACCTTGTATGTCATATTGAGTTTATTTTTAATCGCTTCTTGGTTAATTTTGTTTGACTGGAGTTAATTTTTAAAAAGTTGTTCTGCCTTATCTCTGTCGGGTATCAGGAAAATCACGTTACTGCGTTTTATAAAAACTAATTAGAAAGTTGTTTAGTCGTTAATACAACGCCGGTCGACGACACGTTTGAATATAACTAAAATGTGGCCATGCAGATTTGATGATAGAGTTTTCTATTAATAGTAAGTGCGAGACGACAAAAATAGACAAGTCAAAGGCCGCAAAGAACCTTAATATAATGAATAAATCAAAGGTAGAGTAACTAAGAGTGATACTATAAAATAGAGATACTAAAATTGAAAACTTTCTTGTACTGAACTATTACGTGGATGGTAAAAACTATTACGCCTTTTCTTCGATGACATTTAACAGTTAAGTATATAATTATTGGAAACCATGCTAATTTTGCTAATAATGCTAATTATGTAATTTTTATGTCACGGAAAAGGGATAATATGTACGGGTTTTGACGGAAACAGCCTACCTATGGCCAATTTAAGTATTAAAATCAACCTACCTTTTTTATTAAGTTTAAACTAGTTAATAAATAAGTGTTAAGGCTCAACCTTATAAGCACTTTTATAATACAATGTACTCATCACTACTAGATGTGGTGTAATGGCAATTTTTTCGTTTAACTTTTAAATAGTTTTCTTTCCTGTAGTACCCGTTTCGTAGCCTATTGGCTTATAATAAATGGACCAATTATAATATTCAGGTTTTAAATTTAAAAATTAACTTTTATTTTTAAACAAATCTAGTAGAACTTTAATTTTTCAACAGCTGTCGTTTTAAGAACTTTTTTTAATAAAAGTTGCTGTATGACTGTTTTTTTGGGACAGATCTTCAGATAGTCGCCAACTTGACAACTAAAACTTGCCTTACCTTTTGCACAGTACACAGTCTACGAATGTAGACACAGGCTATAATATCATATAAATTATAATTTTAACAAGGTATAATCTGTCGCACCGGTTTAGTTCCGTTCGATTACACGACACAAGACCACGAAAATTAATTCCGGCTAATTTATGTTATTAATCAAATATTATATACCCACAGGTGATTTTTTTAAGTGATCCACTCAGTGTCTCATAGGGTTTAGTTTTAATTAGTAATTGAACGATTTATAGTTATTTCAATTTGTCATGAGCATATAATTTTAATGTTGCCCAAATTAATTATTTTTTATATAAAACGAAAATTAACGGTGACGTATTTGTTTTTAAATTATGAATAATTAACTAAAAATGTTGAATGGCTGATAACTAGTTTTGAATAATTATTATTAGTCATTAATGTTTAGGACCAGAGGAAGGTGTAAGTGTAGTTTTTTCTACGCGCATTACTCAATCGCACTTGTCGTCCTGTCCCAATTTTTAAACTCTAATAAATTTAATAATTAATTTGGTAAGGGTAGAAAACATAAGTTTGTGAAAAATTGTATAAAAACGCTGTGAAAAAATAATTCTATTACTATTTATACCCTATGAGATAATGAGTGGTTTACTTACTAACTGCGGAAGTATTTATTTAAATTAGAAAATTATAGCATTTTAATATTCATTAAATTAGTTTGTTGTCGATTTGCATACAAAACGTATCCCGCAATTCATTCTACATTAATTATTATATACATATACATACTTTTTTTTTTCAAAACCGAATTAAAAACCTGTTAATATCGCCGTGGCATTCAAAATATGATTATTATATATGATAAATTGAGTACATGCATGCCTATACCCAATAATGTCAATGCAATGTTTGACCTTTAATACAGCCTGCTAAGTGCTGTATTATTAACGCTTAATTTATTGCCAGTTTTAACACGAGCTTCCTCAGGAGATTCAATCTCAGATCAAAACACTTAGGTGCTCTAGAGAGTCTTAAACACAAAGAACAATGATATAATTTTTAAAATTTAACAAAATATAGTGCAATATTAAATATATGATATAATATCACAAACGGGTATAACGTAACACAAATAATTATTAACTTTAACATCAACAAAATATATATGTACCATGGTAGACGCAATTGTAATACAATATTATTTTCTCCTAGTCTCTTAGACGGCGTTAAGTACTAGACGAGTTATGATTTTTACTATGTTAGCTCTCCGTTACAATTGTTTGTTTGATCTACATGAAGTGCTTTTATTGATTTTTAAAATATAACATTCCTCGGATCGACTACACAAAAACGATGAACTTTGATGAGTAACTGATTGTATTAATTGATTAAAAAAATACATTTGAAAGGGTTTAAGACATTATTTCGAGTTTTTTCCATGTCTTAGTTGCTGTAATCACTAGGATTGACAAAGAGGTTTGAATCATCTGCTGCTCATTTCTGGTACGAAAGACATTTGAAACGCGTCCCGAAAAAAAACCGTTTAATTTATCGATATTATTATAATTATTATTTAAATATTTTATGTAAAACATTTTTTTTTTAATGCAAAAAAGCCGCTCACTATAAAGTTCATAATAATAAGTTAACCTAACCGCGTGCTTTTAGGTTGTATTTTATTTTTGTTGCATATTATGTGTTTTTATTAGGCAGTCGCATATACGTCTTGTCGCAATCAGAGTTTGTACAAACGAGAGAGCATATTTACGAGCACGGTAACAACACAAAGCGCGTCCATTTGAATAAAATCATACTTAATCATCGACCACAGCCGTAACGAGGGAAGCGTGCGGCCGTTTTTGGGACCGGACAAGTGTTTTTTCATTTTTTTTTACAATAATAACGATAATAGTGTGTATAAATAAAATATTATCATATAATATACTTGTATATTATTTCCCGTTCGCCAACATAGATTCGTGGTTTAACTCTGGTCACGGTCTCCAATAGCAATTATAATTATAATATATTGAACCCATGTAATACCGAAATGATGATTGCCCCTATAATATTGTAAGTCAAAAGTAAGATATAAATTTACGGTTATTCTAAATATTTCTATACAGACTATAATGCCATCCAGCAACCTGGTACAGGACATGAATAAATCTAGTCATTTTATACTTGTAAATTAAGCAAGGCTGGTTTCGGTTTAGGATTGTGTTAATTATGTGGCATCGAAAGAAATATAATTAATGACATTACAGATTAAAATGTTTAATCGAGTTGAAATACATTTAAACATGCTGAATATTAAACTGTTGTACAAATTTATAAATTAAATTTTTAACATCGTTTTGTAATAGTTCCATGTCAGACACAAACTCACAAAATACCGTTGAAATATAAACATATAAAAAAAGCCAGTACCTACAGTGGGGACGGAACATATTGGGACAGAGGAGATCTCACATGACTACATGAATTATTACAATTGTAAGTGATAAAATCAATTTCAAATAAACGCTTCGATGCGAATCTGTAATGGTAGAAATACAAACATCGATAAAAGCATTGTACGCAATGATAATAATGTGCTTAAAAATGTATTTTTGGTAAAAGTGTGAATACGTTATACGATTAGGATCTATAATAATTGCCTCTGTGATAATTTATTGCCATAGTTAACCGTACATCGTACTTAAAAATTAATACAAATATTTTCAAATACCTGTTGGTTCACTCTACACACGGTTAAAGTGTAATTTTATTTTAAACATTTACATTTTTATAATCTGTTCTGCGCGACTTGTCACTATATTATAGGGACAGTAGGAATCGTGTCAATGTATATCCATTCAAACTGGCTAATAAATTATAGGGACAGTATGGGTTTTATCATTTTTGTGCTGAATTTACAAGAACATTGACTTTTGCAAAACTTAATCATGTTATATTAAAAAAAACAGTACAGTGTAAACCAACACAGTATATATATAGTACATAATAAATAGAGATAAAACGGTCAGCTCTGCGTGGAAGTTAAAATCCTTAAATTTTCGTTGTACATAGCTAAAAGCATCAACATGTAATAATGCGTTTGTATGCAAAAAGGGTCAGCTTGAGTTAATTTGACAAAAAAAAAAATTGTTTTTTATAACGAAGATCTTTACAGTAATATCATATATTAGATAAAGTGGACTTATTTGTAAGTCAAAAAAGGTTTCTCGAACCATCCCTAACTTGTCGGTAGATTTAAAACTTAACCCGGGAGTACTAATGTGTTGTGTTTAGATGGTTTGAAAATTGGGATGCACCTAAATTGTGATCCCTGTGTAATAATTTACTTTCGATTGAATGGTATTTTTCTAAAAATCATACATTTTCATGACATGGATCCACCTTAAATGAACAATTTTTGAAACATGCCAAAAATAATGATAATTAGTCATGATCAAAAACGTACCACTTGGTAAAATTTCCCTTATAATATCAGAGTCTAAGCTCAAGCAGCAATTACCGACTAATCTTTCTTAGACATTCTTAGGCGAAAGCATATTTTTGGTTGACAAGTCTCAGATATTGCCGTGTGTCTTTGTAGTTGCTAGGTTAACTAAGGAGATGTAAAAATCTCTCACAATAGTGGACAGTTTTAAATTGTCTACGATAGCTGTTGTCCGGCTAATGGAGTTTTACTGTTTTGGTATTGATGGGTATTGCACTGAATTAAAAGAAAAAAGCAAGCCGTTTGCTTTAAATTATGTTGATCCGACCGTGGAGCTGTTGGTCGGCTATATTATTATTATTATTGTATTTCCTTATGATTTGTCGAAGTGTAAACCTGTCGGGCGCCCCCTCCTGAGAACCCGCTGTAGTTTATTGTAATGATAATATAAATTATATTAAATTAGGCAGGTTTATTCGGACCGCATTCGTCGCTTCTGTTGCGTCCGGGAAAAACAATAATAATGTAATAAGCGCGGAATAGGTCTGAGTGGGAGGAGAGAGAGCGGACCTCCTATGGAAATTAAATAGTATATCATAATATCAAATTATACTATTATACATCAGATGTATTATAGTTATTATAATAATAATTATTATTATAATCCTAGTACAACGTTATAGGCGATGCCTATTTGTAGGAGGTGAAACAAGAGAGGACGTCGTAAATAAAACGTCGGTAACCGCACGTGTTCTATTAAAGATCTCATTAATGTTCGAATAGAACGTTTATACATATTTATATGCGTATTTTTTATTTATTACTTACTATACTACTGAAACAGCGGCCGCCGCTCATTTATAAGTATACTGTACTTATATTAAGCACTATATTATAATATCGATATCGTACACCTAACCGACGGCCGCGGGTCAGGGTTTATATATTTATTATTGTTTATAGAGCGCCATAAGGCACAAACAAATTATATAGCTACCTATATTATCATGGCTAAACGGCGTTGACGCGGTTTACTGTTCTAAAGATCCAATTTATGGGCAATGTATATTATGCGAAAAACTAAAATTAACAAAAATCCATTGAATTAACTGCGAAATCAAACACATTCTCGATGATCGTTCTCGTGTAGCTTAAAATTTAACTTTGGTTTCAAAATTCAAAGTAGATACTGAAAATCATTGGCGAAAACCACCGTTAGAGTATGAATTAATCGATATTATGGCCGCAAATAATAAACAAGTATAATAATAAGGTGGATACTACTATAAGGTTTGGACTATACCGGTTGGTATAGTATGGATTTAAAAAATACAAGGTAAATGTGTTTTTTTTTTGTTATAAATATTTTATTTTTAAGTTTTCATATATTTTTTGTAACCAACGAAGGAAAAAACAACACGGGTGAGTGCGGACACGTACATGCACCTTGGCTGTAAAAATTTAATAACATAATATGCCAATAAATAATAGGATGTCGACCGTAATGGAGTGTAATTAAATATCGAAACACGTGTAATAAAAACCACGTTGGACAGTTTTAATAGCGTTCACGCGTGTCACGTTTATAAAACACTCTACTCGTGATTAAAATAATGGGAAAAAAACCTATGTGTATAAAAAATACTGAAGGAAAATGGGTACGTTAAGCAAAAAAACAAATTATTAACTATAGATAAACATTCGATTTTGCAAAAATAAAGTGATCTTGGCTGGTTTCGAACATTTAGATACCTATAAATAACAAATCGAATAGATAAACTATAAACATATTCTAAAAAAATTCTAACTTCAGAGTTCAGACATCGTAATTGATAATTATTTATTTATTCTGAAACTCGTGCCTTGTAATATGACTATAAATTATTGTATTTTTCAGCTAAATAATATTATATCGATTGGTCATAAATTTAGAAAAATCTTGGCAAGATTTGTGATTAAATAAAAATAAGTGAAAAATAATAAAATATTTATAAACTCCTTTCATTACAAAAGTTGGTTATAAGTCATTACAGAAGTAGTTGAAGTCGGAGATAGAAATTTTTATGAAAAACCATTCTAATTTCGATTCAGGTTCTCATTAAATTAAAATTTCGGTTTTTGTTCCGATTTTATTTTGAAAAGAATCTTAAATGGGTTGGGAATCGATATTTATCGGTACTTAAATATATCCATTAATACCAGCAACAGCCATACCGGAATAAAAACTTATGTTTTTTGGCCTACTTTCTATTTACGTAAAACACATTTGTGGCTTTATACAAGTAAACTGTTGTTTTTTTTTATTTACTAAATAAATGAGGTTTGTAATATATTTTTTATATACTAAATGAATAATTATACCAATAGGGTTAAACAATAAAATAATTATCTATATTTATGGAAGAGTCCTTAATAATCAAATACCTTGTATTGCTTATACTATTTAATTTTTCAACATATTCGTTACTGAAAAGTGTTAAATAGGTATACAATTTACACAGGCAAGTTTATACAACATTGATAAACAAATAAGGAAGACACAAAAAAAAAAATTAGAAATTAATTTCATGCTGAGACATTGATATAAATAATTACTTTGATATTAATAATGAGTATGAAGGATATCGCAAGATAAATATTAAATAATCTACAAGTCATAATGGCACAGTTTTTATTATTTTTTAATACCGAAAAAACACGTATAAAATGTTATATTTACCTTATAAATTATTTAAAATTAATATTTTTAACTCAAGGTAAAATTCATTGTTGAAATAAAATTAAATAAACTGTGTTTACTTTTTTAGGCACTCCTTTAATGCAACAAGTATACATAATAGACATAGTTTTTTTTATGTGGATTCTAATTATTAGCCGTGCTCAACGAACGGTATAATATTTAAATATAATAGTCAACTACTCCTCCTAGGTTCGTAGTACATGAATGAAAACCGTAAGTATAGGCAAAATCGTTTAATTGATGGTGTCATGATGTCGATTAAGCAAGCTCGCAATGTAGAACCAGCCTGACGGATCAAGAGCTGCTCCCAAGTTATTTGATGTACTAGTATAATATTGTGTGTGCTACAATATCACGTAGAGTTTTATGCCTCACTCCGTTCGATTACTACTAATAATAAAAATATTTTCTTATTATATTGTGTTATTATTGGCCGGACGGAATGGCATGAACGATTAAGGCGTGCGCACGATGATGTGCGTTTAAATAATGAAAGAAAATCTGGTAATAGACAACGGATTCGGATGTAAAACACAGCTCAGGAATTGCAAGTAACGTGTCATCGACACCGAACAGGATTTACGACGAGGCTTCACAATAATACTAATAATATCGCTAAGACTAAATCCGTCGACGGTTTAAGTAAGTGGTATATGTACACAAAATTGTGAATGGGCATATTAGTGATTACTGATTAAGTTCAGACGAGTGTATTGTACACGAAAAGTGATTTCCCCGTGAGGTTAAACAATACGCACCTATTGTTATAGCCAATAATGTGATAACAAAACAAAAAATTGAGTAAGCCTAGAGACCTAGAGACGTTTTCTATTTAAACAAAATTTTCACCTTATCGTCGTACCGATTTTCCTTTGTAAGCCTCGCGAAACAATATCTGATTTGGAGTGTATTAAGGAACAACGTTATTTTCTGAGTAAAAATCAGTTGCGAAACTCGCCATAGATAATGCAAAAAAAACATTATCTGTTTGAAACCAATTTCTTATTATTAATAAGTAAAGGTTTGTCTTATGTATGCGATACATAATATCTTTTTTATTGTAGGAGATAAAAACTTTAAAGCTAATTTAGCTAACGTTTATTCATGGCTTCTCGTCCCACAAAATAACACGACATATGTTTTTTTAAATGAGAGGATTCTTTGAGATGAATTGTTTCAAGCGTATTATAGTAAATGTTTTTTTTAAAGCAGCACGTGACCAGCCTCAAAATATATCAAAGAAAAATCGTGTAAAATATGTAAGACTAGTTGAGCTTGATAGAAAGATGCGCAAAGAAGTTGCAGGGATTATTGTTTTATTGTTGACTGGTTTATACTTGTAATATTAAATTATTTTTTATAAACCTAAGAAAAAAATCTAACGACTTGGTCCAAATACTAAATAAGTAAATCAATTATTTTTCCAACAAGTAGCTTTTGTGCAAGGGTCGTGAATGTCATTTGTAAAATGTTCAGCTGTATTGTGAAAAGATACTCTATTTTTGGGTACATCATCAGCATTATCTGCAAAGTTGCTTGCCGAGGTAATACTATTGTTATGTGGAAACAATAAATGTTCACTTGTCATCATTGACTCATCTCGATTATTGTTTAGATCGGAGGAATTAGGGTCGACTGTCGACCGGAATAGTAGGTCGATTGTCTTAATAAAAACCGACGATTATTTGGAATATTACTTGACAGTTTTGTTAGATTTAGTAGCATATATCTACTTTGTTTTGTTGCGCGACGCTAATTTGCCAACAACGCGATGAACAATGGTTCTTACCAACTAAGGAACTTAGTCTTATCAACCCAGAAAAAAAACCACCTAGGCTAAGTTTAGGACTCGCTGAGTTGAATACATCTATGATTGGACGATCAAGGATCTTAAAACGAAACGAAAGGAAATTGTTTTACAGGATAATTTGAATTTCACATGTCAAGAAAGGTCACGGTCAGCGGTTTAATGTGCCCGTCGAAGATATTATATCCCTCCGATCTGGCAGCTAAAATCCTATTGCATAACGCACAATAATCCTACGCGGTCCGTATACCTAACCTCACAAGAAAACAATATTACAACATTTTATGTTATATATTTATGTCTCAAAAGGTTTTAAGAACTCGCAATAAAAACCGTGTTATGCTCATTTAAGTGCGTCTTGCCGAAATCTCTGGTTCAAACCGTTATTTTAGTACTATGTGTCGTGTATCGTTTAAGGGTCAACCAGAGTAATAAGTTTGGATAATATAATAATATGCTCAGAGATCCTATTCGTTTTAGTGCTCTTACTAAATACTACTAAATAATGCCGTACTAAGCAAAATAACAGTATTTCAAAATGTGGGAAAATTTGACGAAACTTAACCGATTGATTGTTCTTATAGATACGGCATTTAAAAATCGAATTTATTATATTTACCTATAATTTTGTTGCACTTAAAAGTGTACAGGGTACTAACAGATTAAGCCCTTTTAAAAACCTTATTCGTCATGTTAGAACAAATAAAGATACTAATAAAAAAATTAACTCATATAAATTTACTAATAAAATGTTTCTAAATAAGTATACATAGGTACAATTCAAAACGCTAAAATAGGTATTATGATAGTACTGAACTCGAAATTATTCAAACTTAACACAAATCATAAAAGTAAATAATAAGTATATTGTATAGGCATATAATTATAATGCACTGTTGACTGTTCTTAATACGTTTAGTTGTAAAGAATTAAAAATTTTTAAAAATTTGTACAATGATGAAATATATATTACATTATAAAAATTATAACACAAATAACATCAATCAAATATTTACTTTATTTTTTTGAAAATGGAGAAATTAGGCCAAATATTGTCCTGTTTTTACTTAAATCCCTGGTATTAATTTGCGAACTCAAATATTTTAAGATAAAGGGACGGTTTTATGAGAAGATCGGCTTTTAGTTACTTAAGTTATTAGTTGGACTTAATACCAACTTGATTGTACTTTGTTTGGACACTTATAATTTATATTTCGAAATTGTTTGCCTGATTATTCACTTTTTAAAAACATTTTCTGGTACAAAATAATCTCAAAATACAATTTTAAATTAATTTATTTTACTGTGATAATAATAATATTATTATTATATTGGTGGCCACCTTAACTTGTACAGTTCCAAATAACAGTGTATACACAACAGTGTGTTTTTATTTGCGAAAGTCCAATTAAAAAGCGATTATTTGATTTTGATAGAATCAAAATGTACAGCATGACGGCTACGTGGTTTTATTTTGATCGAAATGAATTATTTATTATATGGAATTATTTTACACAAAGCGCGGTCGTTTCACAGGAAAGGTAAGCAATATTCTAGTTTGAACAAACAAAAAAAAAAAGAACTCACACAAACCCGATGGCTTAACTTGAATAGGTTGACCTAATTTTTTTCCTCCAAAATTATTAATCGTTAATTCGGTTTTTCCATAATTGCATTGTTCGCACTTTTTTTTCCCATGGGCGTTTCGACCTTTTCAACGCAACGGATTTATTAATAGTAATTTATAATCGACAGACAACACCTTTACTTTTTCCAATGGTTTACCTCTACCCTTTTTTCGGACTCGGCCCTGTTTGTGGCCATTCCCCCTCTTGGCCCTTCTCCTTTTCTCTCAGAAACTTTTAAACCGCACGTCGTCGGTTTAAACATTATTACAAAGCACACACACATAGGTATACAAAAAACGGATAATTCCAAAGAAACTAAGGTCATCAATCATTTTACACCGGGCAATATTCGTTTTACAGGCAAAGTCCCTATTTTATGCCCGCAATTGAGCTTTTTAATAATTTTTGTTCTCTATAAAAAAAATATGTATAAACAATTTTAACAAAACGCTTGGCAAACGTCAAGTGTGGGGGGATGAGCTGAGGAGACGATGGCGATAAGAGGAAATCGATAATCCTTTGATGGCTGATAAGATGTTATTATTTTAGAAAAAATAACTAAAAGCATATTCGTTAGTCAACGTTTTAAGCTTTGGCTAAAAAAACCGGGCCAAGTACAAGTCGTACTTGCGTAATTAGTGTTCTGTAAATTTATTTTAGTTTAGCATTTGGCATAACCGGCACGGTAAATGAATACCCGGTAACCTAGGTAACCTTTAATGTGTTTTTTTTTATTAATATTTTTTAAAATTTAGTTTTATTTTACCAAACAAGATACCAGACAACCACGTCAGTTAATAACGGTGACAACAAAACTGAAGTAAGAAATTGAAATTGACAGGGCATACATTTTCCTAAACTTACTTCACTTCTCGGGTCGCCTTCAGCTGAACTTGACCCATTTAACCCCCCCCCCCCCTCAAAATGTGACGGACTATCCTCCAAAGTAAATTTTGAATTGTCACGTCTACAATTGGGTCACTACTTACAAATTTATAAATTTCGATTGTCTACGTCAATTAATAATTTTTTAAATAAAGGCCTGTGACAGACGATCAGACACCGAGGTGACTTCATTAGTGTTGGTATGGAACACTAATTAGATGATAACCCTTTAGAAATGTTTAGAGAATTATACATTTTCTGATATTTTGTTGATCGTTTCAGAAACATTATATTGTTTTTTTTTTTGGTACAACGCCAACACGTCGTTGTACCAAACCGACATAAACCCCAAAATATCCCATAAACGATTACCATTGTAAATAAATCAGTCGTTTTTTCTCAAACCCATAAGTCACTATTTAAACCAAAATCTTTTTTTGTTGTTTTAGACACACTTTCTATGGAGAAATTCCTTTTGTTACAGAGTTTTCATCAGTTCTAAATAGGGATTATTGATTTGCCGTTCACAAGAGAAACACTATTAGACCAACCAATTTAAATTCAAATTTTTGATAATGAAATAAATGCGTGTATCAAGTAAACTACTTCGATTTAGTTTTCTGTAATGGTGGAAAATGTTTTCCTTGCCCTGTAAAATAGAGATTTTAAAGCGTTTCTCAAACGACTGATTCAAATAAAATATATAATAATTATAGTATGGAACAATATAATTTATAAGAAATAGAAGATAATAATATAACAACACGATAATATGTGAACCGGCATGGTAAGTAAAGAGAGCTACTTGCGATTGAAATAGCCGATGTAGTTTTTGGATCTGTTGACAGTCACTTCATTGCCATTGCTCAACCGATAGCTACGCCTAGCTAGGATGGCGTCAACGGCCGCAAAGTGTTTAAATCTGATAAACGCAAAGTTAAACTTGGTCAGACTTCCGCCCTTGTTGTGGCCGTTTAGGATTCGTACGCTGGAAATGTGACCGAACCGCCTGAACGTCTCCCTGAGGTGATCCGGCGTGGTGTCGTCTCTGATGCGGCCTACAAACACCTGGTTGGTACAAACGTTCTCTATTGCCACAGGCGGATTCCTGGACTCTGTATGCTGTTTGGCAGGTCGTTTGCGGTAGTCGTCTGCCGACCGGCACTCGATGGCATCATTGTCTGGGTCTGGATCTGGGTCACTTGGCCGTGGTGGCGCGACGGATTGCTGGAAGTCGGCGATCACTTGCCCGTACCGAAGGGTCGAAGCTCTTATGTAAAAGCGACCGGTCCGGTCGTATTCGACTAAGAAAGCCTGGACGAAGGAGCGCTTGTAAGGTTCGCGATACGGTTGGCAGACGTCCCCGACGACTTCCACCAACCATTGGTGATCCGAATACCGAAGAACGTCTGCCGAGCCTATGTTTACGGTGCTCTGTTCAAAGGCCTGTTTGTTGATCATGTCCCTGATTTGATCTGCACCCGTGGCCACGACGGCAGCACCTGTTACGTCCGCATAACGGTACCGGCTGTCTTCTCCGAAAAAACGCCACACGTGCTCGGGTGTGTTCGTCAACAGAGTGAAGTACGATCTGACCAATTCGTAGCCGACCAAATTCTCTACGTCACACACATAACCCTGACTGAGAGCAGCTGCCATACTGAATGGTTCGCTGATAATAACTTGGCTTAATAGAGCAAATTATCGCAACGAGAGATATTTCATGAATAGCAAATTCTATCATTTTATAAGGAAGTCAAGACGATACATATTTATATATTGGCCAGATATCAATTAATGTATCATTAAAAAAAAAAGTTAAATGTATTAGTAAAAACTAAGCACAGTTTAAACTAAGTACACTGTGGTTTATAAGAAATTTGCAAAGTTTGGTTGAGGTAGTTGTTAAATCGACATCCGAAAACGTAGAACCCCATGCAGAGTTAGGCATTATTCAAATAAATTTGTATTTAAAATAATTCATCATATCATAAATTATCTAGAGACCCGTGTAAAATATAATGTACAACACAACTAAACCTTCTCAATTTGTTCTCTTTCATTTTTCCTGCTATTGACGCAACTCTTGAACTTATTTTTACACAGCTATGTCCAGAGCCGTCTTAGGCTATGCAGAGGCCCTTTAAAAAGTAAAAAAAAACGTTTTGAAGAAATTATATTATTTATAATAACGGGGCCTCCATCAGGTTGGGGACCTTGGGCTTTTGCCCCACGTGCTATTAGGGTAAAGATGGAACTGGGTATACCGGCCATACTTGACTTTTCGATTTTAAAATTCGTTGGGTATTTCTATATTTTATTCATACATATAATATTAAGTAATGAGTAATAAGTAACAGAAAACTGTTTATAATATTTATGTAGACGGTATACAAACGAGTTGTGCCGATTCAAAATCGAAGGTTCCCGACGTTATCGTCTGGGCTCATCTTTTCCCACATAAAGATTACCATGACGGATTATTATAATTATGCCATTAATAATTATAGATTACTGCGGGTCACAATATTATCGTTGTAATGGTGTGAGAGAGCGAGAGAAAGGCCTGCGGCTTGTATCAACTATCTGTGCACCACAGCAAGAGAGGACGTTTTTTTTTTTTTACCTGCAGTACAACAGGGTGGTTACAGGTACGGGTAGGTAACGTTGCCCGGAGCCATTGGCCTCTTGAAAATGATAAAAATTCAATTAGTTAAAAAAAAAAAAAATTAAAAAAATATGTATATAAGTATATGTATATTTTTTCATATTATTAAAAAAAAATCTGGCAAGTCGGTAATTTAATTGTCCAAGATTGTATATTGTTATTGTGTAAGCCGACTGGACGGAAAAAATCTAATTGGTGTAAACTGTAAACACCAAAAATCAATTTAAAACTATAGCTAACAAACGCCTGACGACTTCAGCTAATAGGGTTAATAAACAAAAATATAAAGAACATTTTTTTCCTCGAAAATATTTTTTGTACCTTTAATAAGTTAATGGAATACAAAAATGTTAGATAAACGTTTTTCGATCTCCTGAAAGCTATGAAAATTGCTTTTTAATCATTGATGTTATCTAAATAGTAAATAGCTTACAAATATATTTACTATTTTTCTTATTCCGTTTAGTTTTTTTTACTAAAAAAAAAAAATTAATTTAATACTACTTTTAATGGAAAATATAAAAACCTAAAACGATTTTTCCACTTGTCGTTTGATAATATTGTTTTTTTCTTTGTTATCCACTATTGCTTCTGCAAATACTCAAGAAGACCAAAACGTGTGGTATCACGCAAATTTCACTTATTCGAATATTATTCGCTTTAACCTTTATTTCTTGGAAAACCGCAATTCAAAAGAAAATGGAATGGTGTTTGTGCTTTACAAGAATAACTTATCAGATCTGACAATTGAAATAACATTTACAGAAGCATTGACATTTTTCAAAAACGATTTCGTAAAGGAATAGAAATTGGCCAAAGTGGAAACAACAGTGGAACAACTCCTTAATGTCGTCTAAGACGCTTGCAAGTTCATAGTATTATGAACCTACTTAGTATGTACACATCATTCCACGTTATACTATACTAATTATTATATATGCAAATTAAAAGGCTTGCTCGTTAATATTAATTGGCATAATATCCTTCATTTACTATCTTAGGCTAAAGGTTTTCTGGTAGAAGTATGGATCTTATCATAATATTGTTCGTTAAGTCATAGTTCATCATTTTGTTCAGTTAGCAAATTGTTTCAGTTACTTTATATAAGATGATTAAATGGAATAACTACACATTTCACTCAAATCATAGAATAAATAAAGAGATTTATCCCAATAGTAACATATTTTACAACAGTACCCAAGGTGGTTTTTATTTAACATATTAATGGATACTAATTTTATATTCGAATGCAAATCAACAAACATACAACAAAATAAATAAATTAAACCAAATAGATTTTTCACATATTTATTTTTTATCATAAGATACTAACAAGACATCAAAAAGTAAAATATGTTATGGTATTCTAAATTCGCATGTGTTAAACCAAAACTGTAGGTACATCTGTCTTTATATAATTCATATTGAAGTAAATCACTGAGTAGATGTTTGACGAGATTAAAAAATACTGGAATCATATAACCGATTATATTTAATATATTGGAAAACATTAAGGCTTATAAACATTATGTCCAATAGTTTGGGCTCATAACTGAGCTTATACTAAATTTCCCGGGCAAGAATAGGACCACGGAATGTTCCTCCTGTCGTAAGAGGCGACAAAAAGAACTTGATGCAGGGTAGCAGCTGCATCAGTATCAAGCTAAGGCGCAAAATGAATGACATTGGAACGGCTTAGTCTTGAAGAAATGCAAGCAGAGCTGAGTACAGCGGTATGGTTGCATCACTGCGATGTGGAAGGAGACGGAAGACCCACCACATTATTAATTATTCCTAGTAAAAATCATCATGGATGCACAATCTGAGGCAATGGTTTGATTAAAACAGCAACCAATTATTCAAAGCGGCCAAAGAGACAATCCAGATTAACAATCCGGCTTATTATACCATCTACAAAATGGTTCTAGTCTTTTAAAAAATACTTTACTTATGTCACTGAAATCATCTTTTAAGTATATTTTTAAAAACATTTTTTTCGGGAGATGTTGGACCCTGACTTTGATGTCAAGAATACAATGAGATCTAGACCGGGTTGCACTTATCCATGACATTAGGTAGATTGAGACTACCATTATAGAGAACCGCAAACTTCCGAAAATCTGACTTAAAGCATTCAACTAACAATAGACAATTATCGACTTGTGAGCTTCAAATAGATAAATGGACGGCTAAACGGTAGTCGATACTCAATATGCCGTTCGTGGTGGAGATCAAGTATTTAGGCCAAGGATGATTATACACTTACTGATAAATGCCAACGCGACATTTTGATTAATACTAAAGGCCAGCGTTGCACAAAATGTAAGCGTGTATTAAGTTGCACGATACTAACGTTAATTACTGTCTGTAACAATATTAAATCCTTTAAGCTTATCTAGACTTAAACAGTTTAAACTTGATTAATTTGTGAGCATACGGTTATTATAAAGTACAAATGATATGAAGGTAAAATTGTACTTTTGATTACTCTCAACATTTTTTAAAAGTTTGTCAGAAATTTTACATTTATATTTAATGGTATAATAACTGATTTTAATGTTCGCCAATTTTGTCTTTTGTATTTCCTAGTTACTTTTCAAATAGGATATATGAAACCAAATTAAAAAAAATTGAAACTGGGTATTGTTGACTTTTTTATGGTATATTTTACATAAGCCATTGTAAGTTCTAATTTCCTTAGACGGTAAAATAATAATAATAATTAATATTATTATTATTATCATCATCGATATTAGGTTTACCAAATAGCTATTTTGTGTAAAGGGTGTTTTGACCGGTCGTTTTTATCTAATCAACAATATAATACCTGTTTGCCGTGAGGTAGGCGTTGGTCGGGTCTATACCGATGATAAAAAAACAAGTATCCAGTTATAAAAATGGGCGTTAACTGCTTTGACGGTTCGATCTTGCGTGAATGTCGGTATTAGACCGGATGTTTTTTAGGGAGACGATAATTATTATTGAGGCGCATAGCGCCAGAAAAGCTTAATTCACAAAAATTTAATTTTGTTTTATTACATTACACATTTTAGTATAATATTTCAAAACCTAACCGTCCAAATCTAAAAAAAAAATGTATTCCCTAAATGTCAGACTTTAATTTAATGACTTTTTTTTTTTGGAAATAGTTGATTACACAAATCCACACATGCCCGGTGAAAACAGTTTTGAGCCAATCAAACTGCACCAAAGATATATTTGGAATAGCTCATTAAGCGCCTTGTTTGCGCGCTGTGTTATGCAACCTAACGCGTTTCTTACTTCGTGTGCTCTTCTATTTTGGTGTGCGAAAATCGAATAGGCAAGGCGAATAGTACAGGTAATTGTTATTATATAACAAACGCATTTTCCTCGGAAACGGCACTAATTGGACGAGTCTGCGACCTCATTAGCGAGGGCAATAATAAATTATTAGTTTTGCTCTGGTAGTAATCGGAGGGCGGTTTAAAAGAGTCCTATCCGAATACCTACTCGGAAAGCGCACAATCCGCGGGTGACTGTTGTCAGGAATTCAAATGACGAGTTGCTCGACGTCATCAAGTGCAGACTTGTAAAGAATACCTTATTGTATTCCGAATAGCATTTTCAAGTAAACAGCTAATAAGGTTTTTGGATTTCAAAACGAGTATTTGTAAATATAAAAAAAAGCATCATAATTTACATCCATTATATTATAATTTTAACCATTAACCATAATTATTTTATATTATCATAAGTATATTGTCATAAATAAATGGTAACATTGAATCTCTCTTTGTAAAATTATTGTATAATAACAATATGAACACTTGTTTTTTGTGACTTTATAAAAAAAAATGTATAAAATGTAATAAATACTCGGTAGAGAGTTTGCGTGGTTTTGTTTTTATAATGCTTTTAATTTTTGTTTCCGAGTTTCTGATAATTTATTTTCCGAAGGTCCGGGAGGAATAAATATAATTAATCAAGTATCGAAAATTATTTTCCCTATTCTAATTCCCCAGTTCAGAAAGTTTTTGTTAAAGTTTTGAGAATTTATTCATATTTTCAACAACAAAAACAAAAAAAGAATTCTGCTTAACGATATTACTTTGACGTTCTTCTTGATAATAAATACATAAGCGGTCCAGAGAAAATTGAAAAACATTATTACATTACACCGTGGAAATTCTTTTTAAGTACCACTTTGGCGAAAAAGGTAAACAATTGGAGTACATCGTTGAAATTTTCTAAGAACAATATTGAACCCGTTCCAGCCACTCCAAAAAGCTAATTTGTCATTTAAATATTAGAAAAATATAAAAATATTTTTACTGTCTCAAGTTAATTAAAACGAAGATGTTTTTAAAGAATTTTGTTGAAGAAAATTGCCATTCCTTAAATATTAAAATTTGAAAAAAGACAAACAATCAAAATATGGTGTAAATAATGGTGTTAATATTTATTTATTTATTATTATTGTAATATATAATATTATATGTATCTATATGTATTTATAATATTATAATATACATTAATTTAGTACCAAAAAAAAACTGTCTAGCATTATTATTTTTTTGTTATTTAATTAATAATTTATACGTTTCCGTTTACGCTTGTGAAATAAGTTTAAAAATACATATTATCGACTTGTCTTCATCGCGACTTAATACACGGTACATTTGGTCAAGTTGTAAAATTAGTTGTTCAATAATCCGCATCTATACGCAGCATAATATGTTCATAGAATTTACTGCACATTTATGAGTGTATTCAAGTTTATCATGAAGTCTATGCATGTGAATCACAACACGACGATGAGCTTTGAAAATTACATTTTTCACTACTTGTATCTATTTAGTACCACCGGAGTTTTTAGCTGGTATCCAAAGCTGAGAGAATTGAATTCAAAATGATAAAGGTCTTTTGCAAAAACATTATATTATTATACTGTGCACATGCATGCCAGTCCACTGTCCACAAACGTGGAAATCTGCCAGAGTTGTTTTTTTGTTATTTTTATGATGCCGCCAGCCAACAGGCCTTTTAATCCTTTAAGCCGAACACCATTTAACTAACTACTACATAGATGAGTCACGTGCGATAAACACTACAATATAATGACGGCGCACGCGTTAAACAACTTTAGGTAGTATTTCGTTTGCAGTTTTCATTAACTAAATGGACCGAAGAATCAATAAAACGAATACGGTAGTATAAAAATGTTATTATGCTCGAATACAAGTATAATAAACTTATAACGGCGGACTGGCTGTCTATGTAATAATAATTATTACAGTCGACCGATTTGGTTAGCGTTAATCGACTAACAAACTCCAATATATTAATTAAAAATAAAAATAGGTAGAGATAACAACATTAACGGCTTTATCAGGCTAACACAGTTTCGGAAATTCAACTAATTTAGCATATAAAATATAAATAACATTGAAAATCGCTCATTTGACTTACACCTTACTGCAATTATTGTACATTTAACGAAGAATGAATAAAACATATTCTATAAAACTATTCAATTCCTTTGAAATCATCTCTTACAATTAGCATTTTTGTTATAATTATAAATACTAACGTCTAACAATAATGTATAATATTACCAAACGATTTTCACATTTAAGATACTTCCAATCATTACCCATTACCAGTAGGCTTACAATAAATTATAAAAACTAAAACTAAAAAAGAATCTTTGAAAGATAACGGAAGGTTGTACAAGAGAGTAGAAGTTGAGTACCTTTTTTTCGTTCTCATACATTCTTCCATACTATATTTCATGCCTGACTAAATATAACACATGACTAAAATAATAGTCGTCAAAAAGAATCTATGGTATAAGGCATAAGCTATTATGTATTGTGGGGCAATAATAAATACATTAATGTGTCGCAAGATTCTAGTCGGTAGTCGTTTCATTTCTACTAATATTTTATTGAACTATCGGTATGTTTTATTGCTTTATTCAACATTTAACTTAACACGTGTTCGCTGATGGCTGTATCAAAAAAAAGTAATAATAATAGCGATACAGTCTTAAACTCTTAAGATTTAAGAGCAACAAAAATATATTACTGGGATTTAACGATACTTCTAGTTGGAATGATAAATAAAACCAACGACGTTTTATGGTCCTTTTTCTAAGCGATAAAACATTTATTATTTTTACCGAAAAATAAAAACCCATAACGTTAAGTATAGGCAGGCTCATCAAAATTGATATCTCCTGAACAACATTTTAGATGTCGTCGAAAAAATATCATTCTAGCAATTTATATGCGTTCAACATTTTGATAATAATACTATTAATAAATTCTAGGTTAATCCTTCTGGTATCCTTACACCGCGGTTGATAGGAGACGAGTCATAGCAGAATGCAACATAGATTTCTTAGTTTTGCGAGTTATACCTTACATTTGGCACACACGGCCCATCATGATTATAGACCTGTAAATCAGGTACTTTAAACATGGTGTAAGCTTTGTAAACAGATTGTAAGGTGGTCATGTTGATGCTCAACGGTTAATGCAGTGAATTAACATTCTAGTTCTCAGCTTCATTTCCAGGCATCAGAGACAATTCTATTGTCATACCATTTAGCAGTACACATGTTGCGAAAAATGCCACTCTCTTTTCGATTAAACTATATTGTCTGTATGTATTACTATTATTACATTATATTTGTTCTTATATAATTCTTTATTGGTGTGTTGTTATTTATTTTTACACATACTTGTATTTATTTAAAAAAATTAAAGTCGATTCATGGGATCTAAAATGTAAGTCAAAGAAAATGGAATATCGAACGAGGCCCACACAAAAAAAAATGTATTTGTAAAAGTATATTAAACTACAAAAATGAAAAAATTATGGCATTTTAAAATGTTACAAATATTAGAGCTATAAATTAGAGCACGTGAAAAAAAATGTGATTTTATTTTGGACATTTGCCGCATGTGTCGAAAATCTGGAGGTCGAAAAGATTTATCGATGCAACACAAGTTGGCCAATTAAATCGAACAAAAATACTGACAACTATGATTTACTCCTCGGATTCCATAACGTCTGCGCTCATTTAAAAATTATAAAAGATCTAGTGCAGCGCAAACCATTTTTTATTTGTCACGTCTGCAAAATTGTCTCGACGCGCTTAACGTCGTTCTCGATTAAAATACACTTGTCACACTACTTTAGACCCGTTAAATGGCGATTAGCCGAATGCGTTGTGTACTATACAGCTTAAGCTTTTACTTGAGACGGTATTCAAATAACAAAAACCATTTCACTCATAATAATTTTACCATGTTAGCTGAAATTAAATTTAAAGTAAAAATCAACGATTCTATAATGGAAAAAATCATTTATATTTATATTACCATGTTAAGTGTACCGGACAAAATCAACGCCGCTTTGTCTAAATTATTGTTACAGTCTATCTACTATCGTTTTAAATAACGGCACCACGCTTATGCAATTATGATACACGAATGCAATGCTGGAACCTAACAGTTATAAGATTTAAGATTTAATAAGATTTAAATTAGTAAAAAATACAACTGTACGTCGGTCTTTGTCTCTTAATATGTTCAAGTAAGCATGTAATAATTATTCATAATCAAATGAATACAAATTTATCTTCTACGTTGAAGTAAAACACTTTTTATAAAATTCTTTGAAGCTGATTTGAAAAAGTTGAAACGAATGACAAAAGGGTTTAGTTTTAACATTTTTTCTAGTACTGAGCTTGGACATTAGTAAATCAACTTTGACATTAGAGTTTTAAATATGTAAATATTATACCTAAATTATTAGGCCACTCCATTGTGTGGAAACGGTTCTATGTTGTCATTGGTTGAATTATAACTGAGATACTCAAACGCATAATACGGCTAAACTGGTTAAATGTATAAAAACTCACACTACATAAAGTATGAATTTTTCATTGTAATACATTTGGAAAACTGTACTTTGGCGCTTTATTATTCAGCGAGATGAAAATAAATTAAACTGTTTTCATGATTTTACCTAATGCAAAATGTATAGGTAAACAGTTTACATAGTAGCTTATTTACTTAATATTACATTTTGTCTAACTTTAAAGTACACAACTTGTTTATTTTATTGCTAGACCCTGGGTGCCACACGAAAACTTACACTTTCTTCAAATAAAAACAAGACGTAATAGTTGAATATTTTATAACAATTCATTTGTAATGTTTTTTTCAAATACGTATGAATAATATTTATTCTTTCTTTCAATGTCAATGTTGTTAAGTATAAAAAAAATTTCCTGTGGTTTTATCATTTACCAGTAACATTGTATTATTCTACTGAACGTTAAACGTTTAAATTGGATTTAAGCACTGTGAAATAATTATAATATCCAATAAAAACAAGTGTATGTGTGTTGAACAAAACTAAACCACTAACAATTCATACAAAGGTGGCGGTAGTTGCCAACACGTTTGACAGACACTTGGCAGATATGTGCGGTTGATGATACATAAATAAGTACTCCAAGAGTCATCTAAAGTAGGATGTGTAATGAAATAGATATTCATTTTGAGTTGATGTTTTTATTATTATTATTATTATTATGTCTATTTAAGTTATTAATGAGTTATAAAACAAAATAAGGGGAATATTCAGTGTTAAATTGCAAAAAAAAAAAAAATACTGTTTATGGCTAAAAATTTAATAGCGCCCATTTTATTTAGAATTTTATTACTCTTCTCCTGTGTTTTATGTAAGATCTAAATACAATTCAAGATTTATTTTATTTTATTTAACTGTGTCTCGCATATTTAAATTGATACTTCATAAATTTTAAATTGAATATAATAAATACCTATACGTCCAATAAAGATCAATTAATGTGTGATGCAAATTCTAAATAAAAGTGATTTTTTTTCTGCAATAACAATAAAATATTTTTGAAATAAAAAGTACTGTCGAGGTTTTTTTATAGAGTACGATAGTATATATATATTTTTTAGTTGCAACATTGTTTAATAGCAATACAGTCATAAAATTGATATGAGAGCAGGAGAAATCATAAACAAATCATTGGACATAATTTATCCTAATCGGTACCTAGTTAGTTGTAGTACCATCAATGTATCCAACATATTTTATTAATGTTAGCAGCCAGGTAGCGTTATAATATCATGGCAATACTGCGCTAACATGATTTGGAATTTATATGGTTTTTTTGCACCTACTCGATTACACAAGCTTTGTCAGGATCCGCGGTGCAAGGGCACAGCTTGCACAGTCTTCAAGCCGGTCCTGATGTTATCTCGGCCGCGGCTGTAGTTTAGTAATGTATTAGCTATAGCTTGATATTATAAGCGGCGTACGTATGTGGTACAGCTGTTATTGCGGTTCATACGTTGTCTGTATAGGTACGGTTCGATATTTATACAGTTGAATAATTTAAAAAAGCGTATAATATAATGTTATCATACTATATATACATATATATAATTAGAACGCACAAGAAAAATAACCGGCCGTCCACTGCAATGGCGTCTTATGCTTCGTCTTAAACGTGCTGGACGCTATATAATTATGTACAATGATCAGGCACATAGATTAAAATATTATAATACCCATCATAATAGTATAATATCCTAAAACGTCCATTGCCGTTGCGCTTGGCTACTGCAGAGATCCACAACAGAAACGTATCACTATTCGCTCTTTATAATTTATTTCCTTGCCTTTTTATTTATTTTTTTTTTTTACTCACTCACAATCAGTCAAAGCTGTCAAATAGTAACAGAATTCTATTCGGGCCGCGAGCTCTCCAGGCCCATACCGAAACGGCTTCGTTTTAATGGGATATTGGTGTTTTTCCCGGATAGCTCCAAGGATAATACAATGCACGTTCTATATACAGACACTTTGCACTGAATTCGTGTCAAATGTTTTAGCAAGCTGGCACCTGATTTTCTTCCAATCGAACTACGGGTTTGTTTAAAATCAAAATGGTCGAAAAGCGTTTTTTTCATATACTTGATCATACTATAGAAGACTTAGTGTGGCTAGAAAATTTGTATTGCCGAAGGTTTCAATACCATTATTTCCATCTTCTTCTCGTTTGGAATATTAACATACTTTAGAAAATGTTGAATGTGAAAACATACTTTTACTAGAATAGTTTAATTAAACTGTTTTCTGGGCGTCAGATATGTTCAAATCAAATAAAAATAGTACATTTTGTGATATCTGAAATAAGTAAATAAATAATAATTACTCTATGAACAACTGGACGAATCATTGGGACCTGAGGAAAAGAATATATTTAAAATGTTAAAATTCTTAAAAACAACCGATCTGTACAATAAATTATAAAAAAAAAAAATGTAAATAATAACTGTAATTAGTTGTTTAACTAATGACCTATGTTGTCGATGTTTTTTAAAGATCAATAAAAAAAAAAAGTTTTATGTGGAGATGCTTAAAAACCAATCAAATAAAATGAGACTTAGTAGTAAATTCTTGTGATCTTTTTGATTAAGATTTAAAAAAAATGTAAGTTCTGTTAATATTCCATTTAATTTATATATAGAAGTATTGTAGAAGAATTGTTATATAGGTAATATAAACTATAGCAAATGTATTATTTAAAACAATTATAAAAGTAACTATATTATATTATTTGTGTAAATAATAATTTCGTTAAAATATCAAACAATGCCTTGTATTTGTATGGAAATACCTGATGAGAGTATGATTTCATACTTAAATTATTCTTTAGAAGAGTCAAGAGTAATAAAAAAACGGCAACCACTTAGCAATGATTATTCTTGCTAGATGGATCTTATATTGTACTTCATTTACTACAATATTTAGAATAATGCACGAGGCTCTGCATTGTTAACAATATATAAATAGACGTGTGCTGGCGACGATTCACTGATGTATTACCAGCCGGGTAAGTAGGTTGAACAAGAAAAATGGTCACGAATTTAAATTTTGAAGTAAACACGCTTCGACTAAGTTGTTGTGATTAAATATTTTAACTGTATGTAAACAATTAATAAGTGAGTTTTGTTGTGCTTTTTATAAAACAAATCTGAAATAATAAAAAAAAAATGTTTCTTAATTTCAATTAAGGTGAAATGAATTTGGAATTGTTGAGGCTATTTTCACCGAAGAAATTTGGCTTACATGTCAAGTGTTGACTGGAAACAAATAAGCAAAATCAAATTCAGTATACTTTTTAAACTTTGGAAAGTTTTCCCGAATTAGAAAGGCCTATGCACCAGTGAAATTAGTATTTTTTAAAACTGTTTTATGTGTTGTGTGCCTGTTTCTAAATCTTTCTAATTTTATTCTTCTAAACATTATCACGATCAGCTCCCTATGCCTTTGTACTTTGGGTAGAGTCGACATTATTATATGGTTGTGTACGTTATCATTCTTTTTTCGTCCATCTAACGGATGTGCACATGACACGCACACTTGACCCGTGTCCTATTAATTCTTGTTTTCGTCTGTTAAGTTACGCCGCACATCCGCTTTATTTTTGTCCTTTTTTTCTCATTTTATTGCCTGTATTCTTCGCGTTAAAAATGTCATTTAAGTCGTTTTTCACAACCGTCCGTGCCTTATGGTCGGCCCGAGTATTGTCATTTGTTTAATTCCTGTTAATGGTTCGCTCCGCCGGTAGTAATTTGTTATAAATAAACAAACCGTTTATACAACGACATGACGATTTCATTAAAACGGTTATTGCGCTTAGACCCGGGATTAAACGCGGAACACTGTTGTGATGACATCTACCTACTTATGTACTCAGTCTCAAAATCCTAGTGTTGAATTCTACTAGGATCCAACTAGATGTATAGTTGGACCAACTATGTATTTTTCCCGTGTGACGAATCTGAATATTGATTTTGGTGTTCTAAGAAACTGTCGAGCAATTTCATTTGTAAAAAGATAAATCAAACGACTAATTTATGCGCTTTAAATGAATGTAAAACATAATAATATGGAAGTTGGAACATACTCTCGCGTGTCTTGTTGTCATTCCGCGATTCGTATCTATATGAAATTTACTATTAGAGCGAGTTCTTATGTCAGGTGTGTCATGATACTATTATGTATGTAATAACACGATAAAGTCTCACTTTGAAATATATCTATCTGTGTAATAATCATGTGACTACCGTCTTGGTCGGCCTATATACTGTGCCAGGAATATTGTATCAGTTACACTGTGGCGGATTAGATACATATAATATAATAATAATAGTATTAATGTACGATTGCAACCGGTCTTAATATGTCGCTTTCACCGGAGAAAAGACCACGCGGGTGTGTTTTTATTCAATTATGAGAAATATAACAACGTATTACCACTGTTATTGGCCGTTAAATATTAATGCACGTATTGGACACAATTATAATGACACATTAAAACCATTTGACATCTACAGCGGTATCCGTAAAAGCCTAGATATAGTTATCGCAGTTGTCGTAAGTGCTCGCCAAACTGCAAATCAACTGTCTTACAACTTATTTAACAATAATATACAACAGCTATATCAGCGTGTAAATACAGCAGTTATGTAATAAGTAGCCCACGTATATCTCTATATAAAATAAATTCCTATTATTTGTTCACAAAACTTGGCGAGTTCTTTTGTTTTAACATAATTTAATCAATTTTGAGTTCTGATATTTTTTGCCACACCTTTCAAATTAAATAAAAGTATAAATGTTTTATGTTATGAAAAGGCTTTAGTTAATTAATTTATAATTTGAAAAATGTTCGCAAATACGAACATACTAATATCAAAGTATTTTTGGTAAAAGTATGAGTTAACCTTTAATTTCCTTCTTTTTTTTTGTACCACTTCCACTTGATCAATTCATTATTAGTTTATTTTTAAAACGGCCGTGTTTGAAAATGTGACTAGCAAACAACTAACGCCTAATTTTTTGATTTCCAATTCATATTTGTGGCTTGTTGTGCTAAGTATACTAAGTTTTTGATTGCAATGCAAAAAGTAAATTGTAAATAATACAAAAGCGTTTCTATCTCATTTAAATAAAACAAATTACTTTAATTATATTTGCGGCCCTTATTGATCACCGTATACTTTTGTAGAACTTGTTGAAACAATGCGAAGGCAGATAAATATCTCGGGTGCTTTCTACGTAGTATAAAAAATAATAATAATAATATCAAGTCTGTTGCGAAATCGAAAAAAAAATCGCATAACATTATAATAATATTGATCTGTTTACAAATGTGTGCTATGTCGGAGAAATCGGTTAGACACACAAGACTTGCTGGCGAACAAACACTGATTTGACTTGATAACAATAAAACAAATTGAACCCGTTGTATAGAACAGTTAACACCGAAACTGCTTTCAAACAAAATACTACCCACGCTTATGTAAAATATAATATATGCTTAAAATGAGCTATTCGAGGTGCTCACATCAAAACTACACGATGACACGTCATTTCAGCGAGTTATTTACCATAAAATTAGCATAGACAGTTTGTAGTAATTTTTTTTGTTTTACTTATGAACTAACATAAAATATGGCATAAGTGCAACTAGCCAAAGAGAAATCAGAACACCAGTCATTTTTTATGGTAAGTTTTAAAATGTGCAAAAAAGTTGAAAGGGTTTACATATTTCACAAAATAACCAAAAAATAAATTCTAGTTACAGAATCATAAAGGTACAACTATAATGATAATTGATATTCATAATTAGACATTACGTTATTGTCAATAAGTAATAACTAATAACACTAGATAAAGACAAAAACGTAATAGCTAGTAAGTTCGAATCGTCCTTGGCCACCGAGTAATTTTGGTCGTCACGGGTCATGATGAAAGAAAGACAGTGAAGACTAAATTAAAATTTTGCTAGAGAAAATAATATTTGCAAGGTAACGATAATCAAAAATAAGAAATGAGTATAATATATACAATACAGTAAGACAAGATCAAAGCTGAGAAGTGTTCAGTAAAAGTTTTTTTAAAAATAATCATTCGTCCCACAAGTCTTTGAGATATTATAATAAAAAATTCATTTCGTCAGTTTTATTATATATAAGACCATTTTTTTAAAAAATATTCATTAGTCTTTGTGTGTAGATACAAGACTACATAGAGTTTTTTAGAAATGTTATATTCTTTAGATTTTTCGGTCCGGATAATGCAAATTCGCGACTACGTTTCGATTTGTTAAAGAAAAAAGAAAACTCATTTAAAAATTAGCACAGATGCGAGAATGTCCACAAAAGAACCCATGGTCGCGGTTTTATATTATATTTTAAAAGTTCTGTTCTTACACCGAAGGCTGAGGCCTGAATTCGCACATACGTTAAATACACTAAGTAGTACAAAATTAACATACTTAAAAAGAGTGATTCCTTTTTTTTCAATTTATCTTACTCGGGTTATCTTTCATAAAAGTGGCTATTGAGGACACCCAATTGTTTCTGTCCTTGCTTTTTTTTCTGTCATAATTCCTTTATCTATTCGACACTTTTCCACTTTTAAATATCTTACCAGCTAGTTAAACCCAAACAGTATTTCAATGTTATAACAGACTAAAATGATTTTTAACGCTTTCTATTAGTTTGAACTAAATTTCATTGTGCATTATGATACTATGTTTGTGTTTAAACACTGTGAAGTATGGGCCATTGTTTTGACATTTTTATATCTTTGCTTTGGCACATAAACGAAAAAACCGACACCGGTTATCATAACGAAAAAATCAGCTGATTTATCTGATAAGATAAGAGAGATGAGAGATAAGATAAAAATGTATCCCGTGGTGTTGCGGACTCGTACGCAATCTGTTAAAATATAATATGTAATACCTTTCTTAGAAAAATAACTTTAAGCCAAGTCAAGCCTAAGTTTAGTTTGTCCAACCATATAGCTAATAATAATGTTTTTCTCTCCTCATTTGGCCGATGAAATCAAATGGAAAAAAGAATCACACGGGCTGTTTAGTATCATTATGCCATTACTTTATGCTTGTAATAATATATATTTTAACTGCTTTCGTGATTTAATTAATACAGTCTGTGAAAAATTGGTGGGTTTAGTTGGTAAGGTTGTCCACATTTATTCTATTCTAATGTTAGTTATAGGTATAGCGGCAAACGATTATAAAAGCAGTGTTGATGCCATTCTTGGCAATTATAATACTAAGCTGCTAATAATATTGAACTAATTTTCAACGGGCAAGAGTAACATGTACAACGACTGGGCGACTCACGAATAAAGAACAACAACACGTTAAAAGTATTTTAAATTGTTTAAGACTAACCGGAAGAGTATTTAACACAGCCCACAGGTATACTTTTATATAATTTGTAACGAGCTAACTGGTTTTAAACTGGACATTAAAAAAAAAAACAAACATCATCACCGATAATTATTGTGTTAAAAAATATTATTATCGATGATAATTTTATTTGATCAATATTTGAAACGAATAACATACGAAATAGAAACACTTAAACAGTCTAAAATAACATGTTGGGATAACATTAAACTATATGTAAAACTGTAAAATAAGTATAATCCATTATAGGCGTATGCATTCTGATTTCTGGGTAATTAGACATTACTTTGTACCTATAATTATTATAATATGGTGATAAAAACGCTAATAATGTTTTAAAAGTAAATTACTATTCTCCCTGAGGGAAATAATAAAAATACACATAATTTCTAAAAAACTCAGGTTTTCGGGAAATTTTAACATTTCCATAATCAATTTAACATTTTAAACAAAACTGAAAAAAATATTGACTTAACACTTATGTGTTTTTTATACACTTTCGTTATTATTATTACTTTCATGATATAAGTAAATCTCATTGAAAAATTAGTATTATAATATTGTGTTTTTGTTTAAAGTACAGATTTCCAATTACAAAAAATGTATTCGCTTACAATTTTACGTATAATGTTAATATTCTTTTTAATAACTTATTTTTAATGAATTGTATAGTCAAATGATTTATACGTCCATAAAGGTTACGAATATAACATTTATTACACATCATGTTTTACAATTATTATTATTATTATTTTTTTTTTGTTCAGCGTGTCAAAACTAAAAATGGTCAAAGTTAATAGTTTATTTGATTAAATGCATAATATTTTAGTTGAACAGCTAGCTTCCAGGTACTTCGGTCGGTATACCGATACTGATAAACGTTTGTGAATTATGACTGGTCATTATAAACGCAACTTTTCAACTGTATCGTCAGTGTCGTTCTCACTTTGTCCGATACCATAATACTATCATATTGGTACGTTGGCGAATTTGCCTCGTGCCTTTGTGCAATAATAATAATAATAATCGTTGTACTTTTTAACTGCCGCATGAAATATGACCGTTTGTTTCCATTACCAGGAAGGGCGATAAAACAGCTGTCGCCGTTCGTGAACGTTCAGTGAAAGGACTAAAGAGCACAACTATACCTACCGCCGGAATGGAACAACGAAAGCTGCATCGGCTGAATTGATTATTACACTTCTTATACTTGTATATACATGTTGTCTACTTCTTAGACTTATATTACACACACTGTGTGCCGTTTCGTAATGTCTCCGGGCTGTATGCCAGACGGCGCATAATTATTATCATAACGATCCGTTTCTCTTCCACGACATTGTACAACAATGTCATACAATAATAATAATAATAATATAACTTTATCGCACAGTCGCAAGTCGTATAGTCTTTGACATTAAGTCGGGTTCGTAGACTTCGGTTTAATGTGCCCGTTTGCCAGCCGATTATATTATTCTACTTAGCCGTTATAGTATTGCGGTTTGCATTCACTGCTAAATTGCTGTGACGGTAAATTCACACATGCATTAAATTGTATTGTTGGCCGTTAAAAATTAAAAAAAAAAACAAAATGAAAACAATTAAAATATTGATATTTTGTCAGCGTCAGTCGGTAATCAGGATTTGTACTCGTCAGCTGATGTTCTCTTATCAACATCTGCTTTTATCTTTCAGTACAAAAAAAAAAAAAAATATATATATTCTTTCGCATATAAAGCGTTTGACCCTGCTATAATTTATCATGTTTGGGATAATTCAATAAAATAATAACTATATATATGCGACCACTAAAGTGTATTGCTACGGTAAATCATTCATATAATTTACATTCATCTTGAATTGGTCAAATCGAAACAATTTTTGTACCTTATTATTAAAAACTCAATTATTTCTATGAATATTTTTCGGTTAATATATTTTAATTTTTATCGAATTCCGTTCGGATTAAAAATAATTGGCAAACCCAAATAATAAATTATTTTTTGAATGTATTTTGACGGGCAACCAAAATAATAGCTTGAGGCAGATCGAGTGACTTATGAATTTTTGTTGATTTAGTAGGTTCTAGTAGTCGCACAACGTTTTGGATTTTCTATTAATTACTATTAGGAAATAACATGTTTTTTAATGATTTTCTATTTTGTATCCTGATATATTTAAATGAACATGCCTACACATTTAAATGTATTTGGTTTATTAGTATTTCGATTTTTTAATAAATGTAAGTCTAATTGGTTCTTTACTTTTACTTCCTTTGAGTGACTAGTGTAATTTTTTTCCTATACTCGAATTGTTAGCTGTTAGGTTTATCTGTTTTTAATTCAATTTAAGTTTCTGTATGTATATTACATGTACTACAATAATTAGAATATAATAATATAGGTTATGTTATACTACGATTTTTATCAATAAATTGTCAGTTAGGATATATTTAAGTGTATATTGATGATTTTTTGAACATGTTTTACATATTTGAAAAGGGCGATTTAAGTAATGTCTACTTTTTTTTATCGAAAATTGTTCCACAGTTATCAATAAAACTGTTAAAACAGGCTTACTGCCATTCATCGAGTTCGACAATTTAGTATTATTATTAAGTCATTCCACAACTCTATTTACTTATGCTAACAGCGAATTAAAACCCGGGATGGGTGTTTGTAAGTCGCCAAAAATCGTAAAAAAAATGCATTTAGAAGCTCAAAAAATGGGAAAACGCGCTTTTTCTTTTGTAACAAAATATGTTATATCTTATGTTTTAGAAACATCCAAAATATTATAATGAAACATATTTTCGCTGAATTCAAATGGAATGACCCTTTGTCGTTTTTTAGCAGCAAATCCTTTTCGATCATATTGCAAAATTGTTTTTCGCATATGTATAGGTAAAATGTGCAATACAGTGTAAAGGGCCGTTTGGACGTTTCGGGTCACAATTTCCGGATGAAAACTTTTTTTTACGGATTACCATGCGACATTCTAGCAGGTTGTCCGTGCAAAAACAGAAACAACAATAATAATAATATGATATAATATAATAATCGGCTTGACTGGGGCACACGTTGATCTGTTTTCCATCAAACTCCGATGACGCATTACCCGGTGGAAATTGAACGGTTTTAATCCCCACATGTCCGTCGAACAAGGAAAATAGATTTTCACTTTGTTGGTGTTGTTTTATTTTTTTTTTTCCAAAAGCATAAATCGCCGCCGACGAGTCGTTGTTGTATGTGCACACGCGGTGTTGACCGATCGTTAAAATGTTTTGTATTTGTCCAAAAATAACAGTAAGTAAATTTCTACCCGCAATATTATAAAGTTATTATACATTGAACACTGTTTGCTTGCAGTGTAAACACAATAATATTTTGGTTATATTTGTGTGTATATATATATATGCCTACATACCCCGTTTGTTTGGCCAAGGATGGGTCTGTATTTGTGTAGTTAAAAGTACTAAAGTAGTATATATGTAGGTGCGAGTGCAATAAAAAAAAAAATCATATTTACCACACAAGGCGCCCATTTGAATAATATAACATTGTGTTTTTTGACGGAAAGAGTAAATACCTGTGTGGTAATGTTTCCATGGTGCCATTTTTCGCCGTAGCTGTACACAAACATACATCCTTATAAAATGTTGAAAATAATAAAAAATACAACCCTAAATAATTAGTTAGAAAATAACATAATACGGTTGTTATGAATAATTATACCTGATTATTTTTCAGCATTCGTGGTTTTTATTTTAAAAACTAAGTAAATAATCGATTGTTATACAACGAAAATGCATAGTTTAATTTACAGTTATAGACTGGTAAAGTACATTTTTGTAGAGGGATTTACGGGAGGGGGTAAATGTGAGAAACGGGTCCCTCTTTTCTTGCCAATAAAAAACCAGAAGTTGATGTATAGAGGTAGACCGAATAATTATTATGAAGGTGTAAGGTGTATAGGGTGTAATAAATAATATAAGGATATTATCTTATATTATTACACCCTATTATAGATATAATAAGGTATAATAGATCGATTTTATAAAGATATATTAACAGCTAAAGAAGTGTGGAGGGAGAAGACGAGTAAATTTTAATTGAATTCAGTTCACGATTTTACGGTTTGTTGTTGCCGCGGTAAATAACTTTCAATGATTTGATCTTTAATCACTTAAATACCATTTTTTCCTTTATAATTGATTATTTCTTAATGAACAATGTTTTCTTGCGTGAGAGAAATAGATAGAGAGAAAGAAAATAAAAATGTTTGAGTCCAATTAGTATGGATAAAGCGATGAGTAAGAAGGCGATTAGTATAACTTATAAGACGTGTAGGTAGGTATATAGAATAAGACGTAGTGTCTTTGGATGCAACTTTATACGTGTAATATAACCCTTGGGTGTTAATTAACGGAGAGACTTATACAAAGCGCCAAACTAATGTACCAATATTGTGTACATCTTGTAACCGAGTGTAAAACGCATACCGTTTTGCGTTCATTGAAACTTTTAATAAACGTAACCTATCCATGTGTTGAGTTTGGCGAAAATTCTAACAATTGTTTGATTAGTATCAGTCTCGATTCACTCGGTTAGTAAACACGAGTCAGAGGAAATTGATTTTTTAAATGGCGTACGCAATTTTGATATTATTGGGAACCGTCGAGGGTAGAAACAATTGGAATATCCAATAGTAAATAACCATTGACGGGAAATCCGTTCAGTTAATTTGACGTACATTGGAATTTATTGGCCTTACAGGAATTCCAAAATGTCTCAATGTACCCAAATGAAAAATCTACAGTCGGATAAACATAATAAATTGCAAAACAATCCAGATTATTGCCAAAATAATCGTGTAATGTGCTATCGACTAACTAATTATGCGGCCTCGAGTATCCCTGTTGCAAACATACTGCCTATCCAAAACCGTTGTTGACATAAAATGTATATTGTATTAAATATTCCATAGAGGAGTCAGCATAATGCCTGGATTTTATTTACATATATGCAATCACGGATCACCAGGGCGCCATTTCCATCAAATAAATGGCGATTGCTCAAACGCTGGAAGTATTCATGTAATCTCATTTCCATAATCTACATGCGGATCATCTAATTTCACACAACTTGTAAAAACAGTAGTAAAGTTTAATGCTTATCTGAATAAAGAACAGTGTTGGAATATTCAAAATTCATAATCGTCTTGCGAGCAAATTCGACCGAAAAGCCATCATAGACTAAACACTTAACTCATCATTTTAATTTTAAAAAAATATCTAGTGTTATCGAATAAAGGTCATCTTAGGTATACTGTATATTATCTCACCGAAGGGCTGTATCATAACATTATGGTTATCATAATAGAATTATGTTTTTATAGCGCTGACTACCGAAATATCAGCATGTTGTACATGGAAATGTCATTAAAAAAAAACGGTATCGTCTCCTCTGAAAGTAGGTAAGCACAACATGAAGAATACAAGTATTGTGCGAGTTAACAAATGTCTTACATAGTATTACAATATTACTAGGTAATGGGGCCGATCAAATTGTCATGTGTGGTTCGTTTACGGTTTCAAGAAATAATCACTTATGTCGATTCAATTAAAACTTTAGGGGAGTTTAAAAAATAACATATGATTATCAGCCAGTTTTAATGGCTCTTAATCTATATACAATTAGTGAAAGGAAGGATACGAGTATTATTACATTTTTAAATGGTTTGGTTTCTGGGTCGATCGATTCACCTGGATTAGAAGTAAAAAAAGTTTTACCAGCCGTAAACGGGACACACGTGGCCAACTGTTATAGATAAAGAAGAACGTGTGACTTGACTCTTGAGTTGTGAAGCATTTGTGCTTTTTGCATACATTGTGTACATGTGTTGAATATATAGCTAAAATACACGCGGTAAATGATGCGTGCAAAATATGGATCGTTCCATTTTTACACCGTTCACTGATCTCTGATATATTAGGTCTATGGCGACTTCATCAAAGTCGGTTTGACACCAGGAAATTGTGAAAATCATAATGGTGTATACAAGATGCGTGCAACGCAGTTTTTTTTTTGTCAATACCACAGATATATATATTATATTAACCTAGATAGCCGACTATGCATTCATAAACGTATACTCAAAAATAAAACTTGACGGCCTTATGCAGTGTGGACAATGTTTACTTTATGTTATCAATATTTCATTGTGGTATGAGGTATAAGCACCGAACTTAATATGTTATGTCAAGCGTATTCAGATTAAAAAATGTCCCGACCTGAGATATAAATACCTCAGAATATAATAGAAAGCCTATAGATAGATAATTTCAGTTCACCAATGTTTCTGGTCACACTGACGAAGGAAAAAGCATGATAGTGACATGTAATCCGCAAAAACAAAGTGTCAGTCCCGGCCTAAGTTTCCCTTCTGCTTATTCTGTGGCCTATCTATCATAGCGATCGTGTCCATTAACATGGAAAAAAACCTCTTTGATAAGTGACTCTATACATATTTTATAAGTCTGTTTTATATGTAATCATTTCAATATAGATACTACAAAAACACACGATATTTGCATTTTTTGTTTTAGGATAATAATTATTGTCTATGCTAATGTCTGGTAATAAATGAAAGGGGGCGTGTAGCCACTTGCGTCGGTTTAACTATACACAACGGGCGACAAAAAAACCAACGGTTTGGGTAATAGCAACTCACATAATGTATATTACATCGATTTGACACAAATATATATATATATATATATATATATTTATTTTGTCACCTGCTAAATGTCAGTATTATACGCACCTATCTAATAGTACCTACCTAACGGCTAATTGTAATTTATGAATTAATGCATTGACGTCGCGTGGGGCCAAATGCGCGTCTACTAATACGCTAATAGCTATAAAAACTACTAATAACACTGACTGTTATACACATACACATGTAATGTTTAATAATTATTCAGTTCTAATCTTTTTTATATATTATAATAAGCAAAGCATACCATAAAAGCACACATACAAACCCTATGAACTGGGCTAAAACAATCAATACGTAAAATATGAGCAAGATGTCTAAATATGTATATAGCTGGGTTATGTGTATTGAAATTCGTATAATATAATTATTATTGAAAAAGGTATTTCCTTGGGTTCGCGTAGGAAACGATACTAATCGTGCAAAAATCAATGTGTGATGTGTCAACAAATTACAATACTGCAAATGGGCATGCGGAAATAAAGGGTGCGCACTCATTTAAGCATATGCAAATAGACTTGTAATATTCTTTAAAAAATTATCCATCATGCTTGCGCCACAGTCGGTTAACCAACGCAACCCCATCCAAACAGTGCGCTTAGAATTTAGATGACATCTTCATAACATGCGCATACATTAATAACGAAGTCCAAGATTTTAGCAGCTAAAAGCACTAGGTAAGTAATATTTTTGCAAAAGGCATACAGCATAATACATAATGTGATATACCGAAGTCGTACCAAACACCCGTTGTCTAGCCATCATGATCACTTGAGGTCTGAATTTCTAAGGAGCAATACATAATATTTTCAATGCTAATTAACAATGGAACTGTTATGTACGATGAAAGCATCAATTCGACCATTGGTCTATTTAAATAGACTAATTAAAGTACAATTTGCTCAGTAACCGTAAAACTCTAAGAACCCTGATACTATACTTACGGTTACTATTGTCTGTTAGCAAGAGTATTATATTACTCGTATTTGCTATTTGTATTTTACTATTGTCTATTAGAATGTTCATACCAAAATCACGCCAGATATAAATGAATCATCTATTAACGGTTTATGAAACTTGTAAAGTTTTGTGCAACCTACCATGACTTTTTTTATTTTAATAAATTAATAATAATCATATTCCTGGTGTCTAAAATGCATTAATTTTTTTAACTCCATACTGAGTTTGTACTATGTATGGTGAAAAACGTTGAAAAATATTCCAAAAAATAGAATATTTTTATTCTAAATTCTTAAAGAATTATTAAAAAAAAAAAGAAAATGAATAACTACAAATTCATAGCCTTGTCAGACACCTTGGATATTTATTGACACAAACGTGTCTTAACCATGGCTTAAATGTCTCAATATAAATGTGCCTGGATATTTTTATGCCACGATAGCATCATATTATATTCTCATTTTTTTTTACAACAGTGGTAATTTTGTAGTTTTATTTTAACAATTTACAATAGCTTTTTGTTACTAATATCCCCAGTGAGATAGTTAAGTTTTTATTTTAGAAATTTGTTTTGCCAAAATTGTATTTTTCCGTGTACCTAACGCGCAATGGTATAATAAATAGACTAAACGTTAACACCCAAGTGTCAGTTAAAAACTGCAAAAACTCGAAAATGCCTATTAGTTATTTGAAATTTGATGAGTACTACTGCAGCTGCAGTTTTTAACCGGGCCGCCCATATGACGGTGTCGACGAATCCTGTGGAATCTTTACTGCAGTTTCAGATTTCTCGAGACCATCAGTCAAAGAGGTTTATTTCTCAGTAAAGCATATGCGTACATTTATTATGTTTTTATTTTAAACATGACGATAAAATAAATATATTTGGAATTTTAAAATCAATTAGCTTTAACAGTATTCTATGAACGTCGACATAGCTAGTTTACGTTCAATAAATTAAAAGCACGATATCGCAACGTCCTTAACGAAATTTACTTTTTTATTTTCTCCGTGGGATTTTTCCATTGTACACTCATCGGATTTTTATAATAATTTCATTGGCAACTATCGCCAAGTAATACTTGTTCATTGCAGAAAATAAATGTACTCTAACTTTGAAAAAAAAATGCTATTTTTTAATGTTACAGCCAACTCGTTTGTATTTAAAAAAAATATATATATATTATATTTATCATTTATCACATACCGGTATTACAAATATCGCTTACGGCTGTAATTTGTTTTAAATAACGATCTTAATTTATCCAGCTTAACAATATGTTAATACTGTGATAGTGGTAACAGGGATATATTATTGTAACCTTCAACGTGGGCATTTGATCAGATAATATGAATGAATGTTTTAACTCTTGGCTCAGTTTTGTTTTGTTAGCATTATAATATGACTTTGGGCATTTTGTATAAAATAGAACTATCATTATTGCTATAATTTGCGCTCTTTATAGCAAACATGTTGTGCGGGTCAGTTCCCATTGTGTCATCGACCACAATAATATGTATATAACTTTTTTTTAATAGTGCAATCTATTATGGGCAGACCCATTTTATGGGCGAACTGATTACATATATATACCTACTATTATGCCACGGTAGTGATTAAATACCTATTTAATTATTATTTCCCATACAACAGCGGTGCAATTTTACAAGACAGTTAAAAACACTAATGCGCACGTTACCATTATTATTATTTTTCCTTTAAACTTTACCGCAGATCCTTTATTTTGGTTACGTTGATTACACACTAGTCGCTTTAAGCTATAAATAACGTTATACACAACGTAACAGGTATATATTTTTTTCAATACAATATAAATAGATAATATTTAATCAAATTGTTTATGTATAATATTATATAACCCGATATACATATAACTAAGGGCAGATCCAAGGGGAGGGGTGCACTGGAGGCGATTGCCATCTCCGTTACCAAAAAAAAGTACTAGATATATTATCATTTATCCAAATCAATTATAACTGATTACAGGCATCTTCCTTCGAAATGCGCATGCTTCTAGTTATAGGAACTATACATGTAGTTCGGCTAACAAAAGTTTAGTTGACCCAACTATTTATACTTAGTTATGCCAACTACAATATTGTATTGAGTCCCTATAATACCAATAATTTTAGTTGGTTCAACTATGTATTTAATTCCGTGTACCAACTGTACGGATCCAAGCGGTTCAAGGACTGAAACTTCTATTATTTTTACAAAAGATATATTTTATTATATTACATAAAAAAATTTAGGTGAATAATTTTACCATCAATTATTGTTAAAGTTTAATTTTATCGTTAGATAACATTTTCGCTAAACAAATAAAATTAAAAAAAATAATTCTACTACAGTTTTATTATATAAGGTATAGTAAAATACTAGTCAAATATAAAACCCTGAATCCTCTAAGCTTATCAGTCACTTACAATAAATATATTTTCTCTATTGAACCTCGTGAGACTAGAAAAAGAACAATTTTGGATACTTCGTTTAATGAACACAATAACCCAAAACTGCAAATAAAAAATTTTAAATTATTTACTTGACTCTTGACCATGAATATCGGACTTAATTTTACAATTCCTGCTAACAAAAAAATAAAATTATTAACTACCAAACCCTTGTAATGATTCTATAGTTCTATCAATTTCAATAATTACATTCTTTTGAAATGACTACAACAGAGTTTTACAAAAATAAAAACATTTGGTTTGAGTGTTAAAAAAAACACAATAACGAATTTTACTTATGGAGTATCAATAGTACCCACTATTATACGTACACATGATATTTGTGTTTTACTTTGTGTTTTTGTTTCTAATTAGAGTCATTAGAAAACACTAATTTTCGTATTACTAACATATTTGTAGAAGCAAAGATTTAAATATTTATTTTGTAACAATTTGTTTTTGTTCAGGCCTGTTTTGAAACATGTTTAAAATTCACGGCGGTTCCCGATAAGTCCCCGCGGAGTCAGAGACTTTACTCTTTATAGTTATTCTTTCCAACCCCATTTGCGATATCTCTTTTCTTATTAATTATTAATCCCTATGTTTTCATTCTACTGCTACTTCTTATTTTTTATCATTTTTACATCTCGAGTGGGCGACCTCTTAAACATTTTTTTCACCTTCCGATCGCAATAGGTTAATAATTTAGTAATGCATTTTAACGTTTTAATATATTTTCCATTTTTACGGTCTATAATAGTGTACGGTTAACGTTTTTATCAGGATGAATATAATACAATTATTGGGACTAGCTTTATACATTTAGAGCCTATCCCTCATAACTCATAAATATCACTTCTATCGGCTTACCATAGTGGTTTTATTAACGCGTCATTAGCGGTGTCTTATTATGCAGCATAATGTGTTCAGACAGCAGACTCAAGTTATACTATACATACCTACGGTGTTGGCCGTGCGTTTCAGCAAGGGAAAAAATAACCGAACGCTCTCCTAGGGAAACCTCGACGAGTTTCGAATTCCATAATACACTATACATTAACACACATCGGCAAAGCTGTTAAATTATTCGATTCGGTTTTAATTTTGCGGTCGACACGAATAACACAATATTGTTTAATGTTGTTTTACTAAGACCGCGGCGCCGCGCCGGTTCGACCCACGCATTACGCGTTGCCCGACAAACGACCACGGCTATATAGTGTACTTAAATACAAGTGTGAGAAAACTGTATATATATATTATATGTGTGTATACTTGAAACAGGTACTGTATATATTTTAATCCAATATACGATAATATTGTATATATATATATATATATATATTTATCTAATTTTGTATTATACCATAGTATATATATATATATATATATATAGTATAATATGTATAATGTTGTGCATGTTTTATACTTCTCGGTATCCGAACGCATGCGTTTATCGTAGCACGACGACCATGACTATGTAAACTGCAACGTTTATAATAAAAATATCATTAAACATATTATTATATAACGTATGTAATAGTAATCTAAGCCTATAATAATATAAGTCGACATTAAAGTCTACAATATATGTCGATTTTCGACTTTTTCCGTCATTAAGTGTCACCTTTTATGCGAGCAATCCCTATAAAGGTACATGCGGTTAGGCGCCAATAGCATAATTATTATCCCAAGTGTGTAAATATACTGGCAATTGTACACCGCAACGTAAGGGGATATTGTTTTTTGTTTTATTTAGTGGCCAGATCGCAGCCATAGTGGTATCGAGTAAAATGTATATATATACATTTTTTTTATTCCTTTTTTTAATAATATAAACTTTAATATAATAATTTAAGAAGAAAAAAAAATACATTATTTCACATACCACGGTCGCCGGCAAATCGATATTTTATTTAACCCGTGGGCAATGACGATTTCACACATATTTAATGCAATACACAAACAGGTATGATATTATGTTGTGTATTATAATGGAAATTGTTTTAAGCGTTATAATAGCTGTTGGTGTATCCGCAATTACATATCTACAACACTTCTTATGATGGTAATGCGTAGTGCTAAGGGCGACACATGTAAGACGCCGCGCGAACACAAATTTATTATGACTTTTTTTTTCTTCCCATTTTAATTTGCATACACCAGCAAAATGATTTAACACTTGTTTGTGCCTATACGCACGGAACTGCTATTAATATAATATAATATCCATAGTAGATATAGGTAACTGTATTCTCGATCGTGTTACCGACTAATACATTTTCAAACGGCTAATGCAACAACTATATGGACGCCTAATTAGAATAATAATAATAATATGCATCCGACCAAATCATGTCGCATTGTATTAGCGCCGAGACGTTATTATATTAAAATATTACAGATAGGAATACCTACTCTGGCGTTCCTACTATCGGCCAGTTAATATTAGATACTCGAAAGCGGATCTGTACCCTGTTCGTTCATTGTCGGAAACTAAAAATGTATTTCCTACACTTACACAGTCGTGGACTCCAATTTTATGTGCGAGGCCTCGAAATCTGAGACATTACAAAAGAAAGAATGTGTAACAAAACTATAACAGCTATAATGCGAATTATAACAAATTAACTGTTGACGTTAAGGGATGATTTGCAGGTATACGGTTTCCACGATTACGTATCCTCTTATCTAGCTAGTCCATTTAGCATGTTAAAAGGGGCAATGTAATTTAAAGAGAAAAAAATACCAATGTGCATTAATTTCAACTATAAATATCATAGTATAAAGCCAGTTCTTCACACTTTACATATAAAACATATTTTTATAATTTATTAGAAACATAAATTACAGTATAAGTGTATGCAAAATAAATAACATAAAATTAATAATATTTATTCGATATGTTTATGCTATACGAGCTAAACTGTCATTGGTTTTTAATCATATTATGTTACTTACAGAATAAAACATTTTTTTAATTTAATAGTGTGCAGCAAAGTATGCTTCATATAACTCGTGGCGTTTAGATTTAAATTTATATCATACATTTTTTTTGTTATTTTAAAAATGTTATCTCATTAAGCTGCTTTTAGAATAGAAATTTGAGGGGTGCAATTTATTAAAAATTATATTTATGTTTTAAATATTTCAAATGTCAACGGAATTTTGGGACAAGCTATTTATATTATATTATAAGTATCTGTTTGAGCTTTAAAATTTCTTATCAACCCCTTGTTTTTAGTTGTTCATGATATATTAAAAATGTATATAATAATTTATTTTAATTTATTATTATGGTACTTATTAAAATGTTCACACTCTTTGTTTGATTTCTAAACAGCAAAGACTACAGCACTCAATATTGTATTTAATATTAAAATAAATTGCTTGAAAATAGAATCGAGTCTAGACAAAATGCTTATTGATTGTTATCATTTTTTGGCTTATGTACAAATAATTATATCTGAAACTTTGAGTGCCAAAAGCAATACTGTAATTGCTGTAAACGCAGCATTTGCCAATATTGAAGCTAATTGTCTCTTAATAAGTGATTAAATTTTGGTAATTGATCATTTTCAGTATTATGTTTATTTTACTAGTATCTATATTCTCTTAATTGACACAGACAGATTTCATGCGCTGTATGGAATCGCTTCCGCCTTCCCGTGACTTTTGTAATGACCCTCACGACGTGAAATTATAATATAAAGGACTCGAAACCTTTCACTCCAAATAAGAAGACTTCGTTTCGAAAACCTCCTACGGCAAAGTCTTGAGATCAAAGAGCCTTTATCGGTTTATTATGTTTACAAAGCAAGTAGCGAATTTACATAGCGGTGTTGTTTTGTGAATTTCTCCCAATCGAATGACGCCACGCAATACTGTCTTTCTTTGGGTGATGAATTTCATTTTCAAATATTGTGATCAGAAGAGAACATTTTATGTATAAAAACAAAAAATACCAAAGTGAACTGAGATCTGTGACTGTTGTGCTGGTGGCACCCGGCAATCTGTGTAATTAGTAATTAATAATTTATTATCTATTGTACCGAAAACCCTGTCTGAGACAGTATGCTATGGAAATACAGATTTAAAACTTAAAGAAGAATTTATTATTTACAACATAACCTTTGTGGCTGTACGTAGGTCGAATAAGACCTTTGTCTTATTCAAAAGTCTTAAAAAGTTTTTCTGTTCGAGTTTTAGCCTCTATAAGGATAACATCAGGGTGATTTTTACAATCTCTCGACAGGATTGTGTACATTTTTTTTTTAAACCGTGTTCTCTGATTTCTGTTCATTAGAATGAAAGTCGATGTGTCTTCTTTGACTGCGGTCTACAGTTATAGTTTGACCGCCATTTCTTCCCCGTGTGTTCATAAATGTTCCCACCTAAGTCCTAACTGTGCTGATAAAAGTATGTATTTTCAAAAACAAAAATTAGAAACTACTGCCGAAAGATGACTTCTTCGCATTGTATTCGATGACAACGAATTTGACGACTGTGATTTGAGTATATGCAAATACGGTTATTAGATGTTCTTTCCGGTAACCTACAATGAGCCTACACGTTTCCAACAAGTATATAGCTTTGTGTTCTAAACGATTCTCGGTGCTAATATGTACACCTCTTACTGTATGAAAAACGAAGAGTTGCATTTACAAGACTCAGAGACACGCCCACCCGTGTGGACATAATTTTCCACCGGCCTATATACAGATTATACAATACGGTCGTGCAGTAAACGTGGTGTTTGCTTACCGCTCACTCGAAATAACAACAATAATAATAATAATGAAATAACAATAAAAAAAAATCATAATTGTATATTTACTAAAAAAAAGGGCGCATTAAATCTCTAATCTTAATAGAACCAAAGATGCATGGGAGTTTAGTGAACTCCATATATTATTATTATATGATGTGATCTAGTATGTGTGTGGTACATTAAATACATTTGGCGGTGGTTATTTTTTCTTTCACTCTTCTCGCTCTTTCTCAACGGGTTAAATGAAGTACACGAGTCATCTTCGCAGGACGGCGACCCACACCGGTCACAAGCTCATGCCGTACCCATATACCTATGTGTTCTGGAGCACATTATACATATATATTGTGTATATTATGTTATACAATCATCTATAAAGGTACACGATAATATTTTCATATTGACTCTGCGCATTCCGTTTTCGTAGTGTTTGTTTAACGCCTCAATTGTTCGTCGGTCTCTTCACATTTTATATTAAATAATAAAAATATGTACCGCGCTATATATTATTATTATTATGTACTTACCTTCACGTGCGTATCGAGTCGATAATATTTATTTTTATAATTACAATCGTTCTTGTCCGTGTATTATATTTTTTCCCCCTCGTCTGCGGCATGGAAATTTTATTTCGGCCGTTTTTTTTCTACATTTTTCTTTTGTACATTATTTTTTTATTCCCAATAGGTGTACACACATACACACACACACACACACACACACATATCAATATATTATCATACTATGTCTATAGGTAGGTACGGTTGTTGCGTTTTTCTCTCCCCGCACACGGTATAATATTATTGTGTACATGTGCAGGACTTCCGACGTTAGCCGGTCGTTGTCAATCCAGTTTTCATTCCACCGCCGTCAGGGGCACCTGATGAATGGAACCAAGGAATGACTGACATCTGCCTTTTGTTGTGCACACATTTGTATATATATATATATATGTGTGTTATATAAGAAGCCCGCGAGTATGCTCTGTGTATGTGCGTAAAACTCTTCCATTATGTATGACGTAGCGTGTCCCGCCTCCGCACCCTATACCGCGACCACAAACCTAACTTAACCACATATTGCCCGTGTGTATTGTATACCGTTCGAATATTATACGGCTGCTGTTGCTGTCGCTGTTGCTGTTGTGCGCGAGCTTCCCTCAAGATAATATAAATAAATGAAGCCAATTCCGCCAAAGCACACCATTTATAACAAAAGCATTCTCCGTGTGTTTTTAATGCGATCCGTCTATACCATCATATACGCGTACCAACGATGTATATGTATATAAATATGTGTACAGGCTGCCGCGGCGGTTAATGTACGGTTCTGGTCGGCGACGAGATTCTTATATTATATATGTCATATAGGTACACAACAAGTAAGATTTTTTTTTTGTACCCTCTATATATTATATCTATGTTTTCCTTTGCTGAAGTCGTATATATATGTATATACCGTGGAATACACACCAGCGTGTGTACATAATACAATATTCTTCGTCGCATATCATAGGGACACAAAGGCGTACCATTAATTTTGTTATTGGCTGATTTAAAGCAGCGGCGATGCGCGGCCGCATACCAATCATATATTCGCGTATATACACACATATTATTTTATATTATGGGCAAGTAAGGCGGCGGCGGCGGGGTTGCGAGTCTAACATAATATTATTATAACGTCGTCTCCCTAGACCGACCGTCCGTCCGCCGTTAATAATCGTCTGGAGCAATAGGTACAAGACACTTTTGAATTCGATGCTTACACAGCTTGCCATTGGGAGAGAACTATCTTTAAGATGATAATTTTCCTCAATAAAAAAAGAAAAAGAAATATAAATTTTGAATAATATATAAAATATACATACTAAAATGGTATAATATGTATTCAAATAGAGTAAACATCTTTTCAATCATTTATGGCCTAAAAGATATTCCCAAAATATTTTCATGATAATTTTATACTTTTTTGAATAGCTCCATAAGAATTCCTAGGAATGGGGCCCAGAAGAGCAGAGTTCATCATGTATCATTATTTTTATATTATAATTATTATTATTAAAACTTGTCTTTTTCGCTTTATCCTATAGAAATAGAATCAGTCAGCGAAATCATCCCTCTCTCCATTATAATTTTGCTATTCACCTCACATAACTCCATATCTGTATTTATGTAACATCTATCCGTTTTTCCTTGGATCTATCTCTACTTTGAATTCCATTATACTAAACTCTAAACTCTGTCTCGCTCTTAACCGAATACTTCTTTTTTACCACACTCCACCCGTTTCACAATTTAATCTCTATAGATTTCTACTATAACATTAAATTAATTAATAAATACAAATTACACCCTTCCGGTTTCGATTAAAACGCGTCATATTTTACTATAATATATATTTAGAGCTTACACTCCTGGTCTGGGTTATAACTTCATACTGACCAGCGGTTCTATATATTATTCATGCCGAGCAAATGTCCGAAACATAACCGTATTGTATGTAATAAATAAATACATGTACCTATATAAATATATGCTGAAACAACAGCAGTCTGCTGTGGAGTGGATTCCGACATGATTAAGGTCGCCCGTAAACGTTTGTCGAGGGGTTTGCGATAAAAAAAAAAATAACATTATTAAAACTGAAAACTTCTGAAGAGTATTAAATGCCGTGTTCGCGCGATGCCGGCAACAACAACAGCAATAACATACAATAAATAATACATGTGTAAAGTTATAACCATTCGAATTTTATAACAATACAAAAACCTTTCAGCCCCGTATCCGGCTAAACGATGTCTGTAGTTGGCTCTCCGGAGGGTAGGGGTGAATATGCTATTCATCGGTAAACGCTTGAAGTTTTACACTCAGACCCAAACGGACCTTCCCTGGGGATCAGCTAAATTCATGTAAATACCCAAAAGGATATCGACAAGCGCCATTGTCGTTTCGATGGTTATTTTATATTATATAGGCATTCCGGGTAAATTCCATCGTAATGTAAGTCTACACCATTCCGTTGCCCTCCGAACAGTGGCCGATTTAAAAGAATGTCATTTTTTTAATGTTTGAACTTGGTAATTGACAATATCATAATTTAAAACAAGTCACTGTTATCAACGAGTGTCACTGTTGAAGCCAACGGTAGTATACTAGCCTCTGCCTTTGCCTAAACTAGTTTTAACGTATGTCAAATGAAATTAAATTTTATACTCTATTTAAAATGTATTAAATTAAGCCAACGCTGGCTGTGAATTGTATAATGCGAATGAAACATACCTAGTAGAAATAGAGCTTTGCACTGAAGCTAATAATAACACAAAATTCAAACATTTCGAAATAGAGTTTCTTTATAGAATCTCTAGAGGACTTTTTTTTTAAACAAGTCTTCTGATTTTTAAGCCTGTCAATTAGACATACTAAATATAAAGGGTGGTCAATTTTATGTAAAGATACTCATTTTTTCGGAAAATAATTGCAGTTTTGTAGTTTTTCTTTTTAAAAACATTTGTATTTATGTTATTATAAAATATTACAATTGTACAATATTTTAGTATTTTTCAGAGCACTATCAACTTTTGAAACTTAAATGGTAATGTATATATTTAATTTTGCCTTACGTCAAATCGATCAGCCTGTACACGAGGATTGCAAACATCTAATCTGGGTTGCCGCAGTTATACCGTTTAAAAGACCACACAACCATACCATTGACGGTGTGCATTTCCTATAACATATATTATATATGGCTTGCGTGTGTTATCGTACATTATCCTATGTTTACATCATTAATGTTGCGCGCAATACATTAAGGGGCTTAAGGTTAGGCCCGAGTGTACTGGGATACAGGAGAGTAGCACCGAGCACGCGACGGAGCAGATTCTATTCCAAAACGATTAGCCCAAGCGACGGGCGATAATGTCTGAAGTAATTAAGATGTGTTCCCCGTCTTTGGTTATAGTTGTGTACAAAAACCGTTTTACAGTTTAAAAGAAACGGATTGAAATTAGCGTGATACCGGTATACCGGAATTGAGACACAACACATTATGTGTGTAGGTATATAAACGAGGGGAGTTTTCGCTATTAAAATAAATTGTTTTCTCTGATCGTTCTCAAATATAAAAGTATAGAGGCAGGCGAGGATACGAAATTCGGTCTAAGCTAGCCATATCAAATACTGAACAAAATAGGAAAACAATTATAAGTGTATCATAATGGACGTTGTTATTAAATATACTAATGGAATCGAAAACCGGACCTGCGCGTAACGTATTATTATAATGGGTTGTACATGATACTATTTGAACGTACGTGGGAAAATATGAGAAAATAAAATATAGTAATAAAGAACTGGCCATTAACTTGTAAAAAATCATTAGTTTACACCTAGACAAGTTAATTAATCAAACATATTGTTTATGTTTGCTAAAAAAAAATCTTTAAAACGATTTAACGTTATAAAAACTGGATAAAAAATTTTAATGGGTAGGTATTATAATCGGTAATACCTATTGATAGTAGATTCTATTCATTAAGATAGAAACTATTAAAATATAAAATCATATATCGTTATAAACGCTTTAGGTTGGATATACAATTTATGTAAATTAATTGAACTAAACTGAAATTATAGCAGTAACTAGTTCTGACACCTGTGGGGTTAGAATAGGAAGAAGTAAGTCTAAAAAAAATATACATTTTTTTTTTTACCCAACGAGGATGATTTATTAGCGTTTAGCGATTAACATTCAACAATGCACAAGGTTTTAACAAATTAGTATTATATTTTCAAAGCATACAAATTTTCCTCAAAAATATTTGTGTAATCTAGCCCAACAATGAACCGTCTAGAAGAGAATAAGTGGTCGTAAACCGTCTTAGGATATGCCATACCAGAATGACCCGTTGAAGAATGAAGAGCCACCGATGTGCCCAAGTCCAACCTTGCAACAGACAACACCAGCTTTGCAAAGTGTCCTACTTTCTGTCAGATAATCTCACTGTGGGCAGCCAAAAAGTACTCAAGATTATAAAAAAAACAGGAATACAAACCAACATGTAGCCTCAAAGTACAAAAAAAAAAACAAACTGAAACATAAATCATACATTGTATACCACGTGTTTATTATGTTTTGTTTGTCTTTTCTTTTTTACAATTATTTTTTAATAAAAACTGCATAAAACGTTGTAGCATAAGATGCCGAGGTATTACTTTTTAATAAAAAAAAATTATGCATCATTTTATTATGCCGATTTCATCCAGTACAAAGTGCCGAGTGTAATAATATTTATTAGGAAAACGAATGTTACAATGCCTACCGTTGGCGCACGAATCGTTGCAAAACGACTTAAGAACATACATGTAAATAATATATTGTGTTTCATAGTAGCTGATGCCTCTCGGACTTCTGTATCTGCGTAGGTCTTATAACAGTGCGAGGAAGCACATTAACAGCACATGAGCGGTATTCCGCGGTATGACTTTTACGATGGCGGCGAAAAGTCATACAACCGAGGTGCGCTTAAGATGATGCCATGAAGAAATAAACCATTAAATTTAACACCGTACGCGCATTTGCTAGAGCCCAACGCGTCTTGTTGTTGTAACGTCGCTTGTATCAACGGGCGACATTAACTGATAAATTCAATTTCAGACTTGAGTCCACAAAACGATTACACTATTGGAAGATCATTGATAAACAATACACGAGTAATAAACTCGGTTTATACGACCTCAGTGGGACGCGTCCGGTTTACACCGCAAATAGTGGCAACACAAATACATTGAGCGTTAAAGCAAACTATACAAGTACAGGCACCTAAGAACGATGAGCTCCGGCAATGAAACGTTAAACTCGTGACTAAAAACTCATCATCCAGTCAGAAATTGTCTGATCTATATCGATAGTTTGTCGTTAAAATATAAATGCAACAATCTTAAATCTAAACCGTAATAACAAAGCACAATACGAAAAAAATACTTCCCCAGTTGGAAGAAGCACACAGATCGCACCTTTGATTTGATACAATTTTAAGTCTAGTTTTTAACGAATTAATTGCACATGCATATTATTTATCAAAAGGGCAGTATGTGTACATATTTTATATAATAATAAAGTTTAGCAATATAAGCAATGGGAATTTTATAACGCTACTATTTTGAGTTATTGAATTGTATTAATTTTTTTTTATTCGGGTACTTTCTAATACTATTTCAATAAATATTATTTTATTTAAATACCTGTCGACAATACATTGAAATTAAAACAAATACTCAAAAGACATTTATACAGCTTGAATAGCGTTTCTGGGAAATTCCGCGTTTAAAAAAAAGACAATTACACAACATCTAGCTTCGCTTTCTAGTTTATTAGTCAATACGTCGTAAACAACCAAAGTTTAAACTGTTTATATATTGTCATTACCCTTTGGGGTTTGTCTCAGATCCCACAGCTTGTACTTAAAGTATAACTCGAGACGGTCTTTGACGATAACATCTGTGCGTCACGAGAACCCCATACTCTGAATTCGGAAAACGATAATTCAAAGATAACGTTTTGTGTCGACGCCAATTCAGGGAATATCAATAAAGTAATTTGCACGCCGGGACTTGATGGCAATGCGAAACAAACGGCAAAAGACAAATGGCAGCCGTTCGACAAAAGTCAAGTTTTCCCTAAGAAAAAAGTACATAGCGCAAGGCTGTTTTTTTTATTGTAATATATTTTATTAGAGAACTTATAAGCTTGCACCATATCCTAGAAGGGTGTCAGATGTGTCCCCTCCTCTATTAAGGAGTTTTTTTTAGAAAAATCGCCAAGCTCAGTAAAACATTTTTCACGGTAAAAACTTTTAAAAAGACGCTATGCGGGGTCGGCATAAATTAACGTCCATATATTATTTTATTGTACATAATGTATATATATATATATATAAACATACATTACATCCATTAAATATGACCGTACAGGCACGTATTGGCTAGGTAGGTACTTAGCCGATAAATTACAGAGGGTTTTTTTTTAATGGTTTTTATCGCACTCTTAGGTCTATTAGTATCTACAGGCGTCCCAGTCCTGTACGTGCATTCCAGGTATAAAGAAACGCATTTTTCAACCAGTGAAAAACTACTCAAAACCTTGGAAAACCATAGGATAACCTTTGACCTATGTTACGGTACTTTACGTTTTCAAGAAACTCACTGGAAAATAGGTAAATTAAGCGAGTTTGAAATAGGTTTTATCGCGTACAAAATACTGGAATTGTTTTGATAGGGTCTTACAATAAGTATTTATTAAAAAAAAAAAAGCATGGAAAAAATACTAACCCGGGGGAGACTGCGGTCTACTGGCTTAAGATTCGGAGTGATCAACCGGTTTTGATTAAAATATTTTTACACTTAGAGTTAAAAATTCCGTACTCGTTTTTGATAAGCTTTGACAAATTATAAACATTTAGGTTTAATTTCCATTAGAATACATGCACTTAGATTCACCTCTAGAGGTGGGCACAAGATACGAAATTTTCATACACACATAAATCATAATGTACCTTATAAGAATATTACCATTAAGTATATACAGTATGTACTCAATGATATTACTTATTTGTACAACATGATGTATTTGTAAATATGTATTAATAATTTGGATAATTATTTAATCAACTTTACGTTTGACTTAATGACACCTGTATTAATTGATACTTAGATACTTATTGCCTATCATTCATGACAATGTATGCAATGTATAGTTTAATGAATAATGCCAAAAATTGAGATTGGCCTTTTTAGATCCAAAAAATTTCTTTCTTTATATTACAGCTATGTAAATCAATATTTATTTTTTACCTCATCTCATGTAAAAATTTTCTAGTCATTTATCATAAGCCTAAGCCATAACATTCTTAAAAACTAACACCATGAACATTTTGTGCAAAAACCTATTAGCCAAATCAAAGTCAGAGAGCTTAGGAAATAATAAAACGAAATTGCTTTTCAAATATTTTTCACATAGCAGTATTATCTTACATCGACAACTTTATAATGGAAACCTTCGGCTAAAAGAGTCACTACAATTGGCCAAACCATAAAACTATTTTATATATTCTTTATGAACTTATAAAAACTTGTACGATTCATTGTTATAGTGTATACGGTATTCGATTTGGTATAATAAAGGCGACTGAAATTGTACAAGAAACTAGAAAATTAGGTTAGTGAATAAGTTATTTACTTTATTAATATACTTTACTAGTGGACATTTATTTACTTACTTTTTCAACTGTCTCCAGTCATAATATTAAATTCGCTTGTATTTAAAATATTAATGGAGACCTTTGGCTCACGTATTTATTTATTAAGCATTAAACCTATAGATACAGATGTGAAGATAGAGAAAACATTGTGAAATGAAAGTTTAATAAATTAAATAAAAAAAGAGGTAATACAAAAGCGATGAACTCAGGGGGTGTAGGCTTCGACCCCTTTGTGCACCGCTGCTTTGTTGAACACTTCTAATAACAACTTAATTCCGTTAACTTAAAAACAGTTTTACAATTCCACTGAAAGTCTCTACTTGGTCCTACCGTTTCCCCACAATAGTACTTCAATATAATTTCCCACCCTAATTGGAAAAGTTAAATAGTGACAAATAAACTTATTTTTATTTCACAAAATGTCAAACCGTTTGTAGTTTTAATCATAGTATTATTTTATGTACAATTTTTTCGTGGATACTTCATATTTCTATGTATGAATTTTTAAGGATGGAGCAATTTTTAGGTAATATTTTTCGTAGAAATTTCAACTTCGATTCAGAAGGATCACTTTCCGCTCACCACCTATGTAATTTTTTCCCTCGCAAAAATTTCATTGTCAAAGTTTTAAAATCTGTAATATAATAAATATTTTTGGGTTATAACATGTTTTCAAATTTAGAGAGATGTAGTTTTCTTTTTTTGAAAATCTACTTTAAACCCAACTTACTAGTCCTAACATACTTGGAAGGGAAAAGCGACAATAATTTTAACATCTCCTCCCACCTCTAATAAATGAAAGTTATTGATAGAAAAATAGAGCTTTTTTTAAATAACTCAAAAAATCTGAAACTTGTGAATGCGGCATCTTTGACTAAGCTCCGCGAAGCTAGTAATATGCACAAAGAACGAGCAGAGTGCATTATTGAAAAAAAAAACAGTTATACCCAACTGTGATTTAGCAGCTGAACTTTGGGTTTAAAAGCTTTTTTGGTATTTTTATAATTGGTCATAACCAAACTCTTATTACAGCTTTTAGAAAAGTCCAATTCACCCTGTAGAAAGTTTTCCTTATTCAAATAAAAAATAATTATTATCATTAAAGCGTGAGAGTTTTTCCTGTTTTACTCACAAAACCCACCTAAAACAAGCCCTTTAAAATGTTATAAGGTCACGGTTAGCTTTGAGTGATATGTCTAGTATAATTTGTATTAATTGTATATGGACAAAATAAATAATAAATTTGTGAAATATTACACTCGCCGTCATTAGTGTTGTAGTGTATACACTGGGCCTGTTGCAACGGCTTTAATAAAAGACAATATGATGAGGGAAAATAATATAACTCTCCGCTTTATAATCTTAAATATTGCATTTTTGCATTTTACAAAAATAATTCATTTTAAATTAATGGAAAAACTGTCAAATAAGTCTTGGCAACGAAAATTGTTGGCTTTAAACATGTTTTCATAGTTTAGTAAATACTAAATACTCCATTGGCCAAAACGGATTTCCAGAACGAAATGAAAAACGATAACTGATAATATGTATGTACATTTTTTATGTCTTTGAAAAATAAATATTTGAAAATAATTAAGAATACATACAAAATAAAATGAAATTGTCTTAGTAAGTCTGCAGAATTAAAACGGTTTATGCGTCATTACATTTTCAGTAATTTGTAAATGTTGTGTAGTGGTTTTTTTTTGTGTACATTTTTAAAATGATTAACGCCCGAGAAGAACACTTAAATCGTTGGCCTACGTCCATTTCTTCCGCCCTGTTTTGTTTTCAAAAACCGAAAATGTATTTTTACTTGCACACAAACAGATCTCTTAGCGACCTCGATTATACCGTTTCCACAGAACACACTTGTCAATTGCAAAGACATACACACAAAAAAAAAAAATGTCATCTCTTAAACTTTAAATATAGTACTCGGTTGTACACTTTACATATGGGGTGTGACGACAAAGATAGTAATATAAGGCCTTGTTACGGTAATTTATACGTTATTATTTTTAATAATATCAAAACGGCCGAGGCCATTTCGGTCCATTAACGCGATGAACACATGCAACCAGTATAGTATAAACGTTTTTATAAAGGACTTGGGGTAAAAAAGAAAACCATAATCCATATCATAATAAAAAGTAAAAGTATACATGAATATGAAAAATTTGAAAATTCAAGAACGGTCCGTTTCTTAAGTAATTTTTTTTTAAAAGCATAACGCTATTTTGCGCACTTTACATTAAAGTGTGTACGCGAAAAATAATATCCTCATAAAACCCGTATTATATTTTATTATACTCCCGTCAGTCAGATCTCATTCTTAAGTAACACATACACATTTTTCTGATAAATATTTATAAAAAAAAAAAAAAAAAAACTACAATGTACATTTAAGTACAACCATGGGGATTACAAAATCACCAATATGCAGAAAATTTGGAGAAGAGGACGAAACGACGCACTATATCTTGTGTGATTGTAGTTACCTAACTACTCTAAGGCAAATTACATTTGGAAAACCTTTCCTTGGAAAGGATGAAATCAGAGATATTGGAACAAAGGAAATACTGAGATTTGCAAAGGACTCTGGACTATTCAACGCACAAAGTTATTAAACTGAGTTGGACGTAGGTGTGAAGGCTACGTGAAATAGGACTTTGGTAAGAGGATGAGCACAATGGACCTACAGGTCTGAGTGCATGGGCACTTATTGGGCCCACCCACTAACCAACTAAAACTAAGTACAACTGTACTTGTTTGCGTTCTTCGGGTTGTTTTTTAAATGTATTTTCCAGAAAATCGTTATAATGAAAAACGTTTAAAATGTGTATGTTAAGTACAAATTTTATAAGAAGATCAATTTTTGTAGATGTATTGACATTACAGCTCAAATAATAATTAACAAATTTTAAACAAGACAAGTGTTAATATTACAATACCTTATTTATTATTTTTCGATATGGTTATACAATTTTAATATCAAATCAAATCCAGGTAACATGATGACAGTCAATCAAAAATATAACCCATATATACTGTGAATTTGCAGGTTTAATAATAAAAAGTCAGGAGGGCATTAGTTGGTCGGGGCATATTGGGGTGAGGATACATATTTTGTATTTTATGGTAAACATTTAAAAATTAACATGACCCAAGGCCGTCTTCCAAATTGTTGGCTTTTTCAACTTTCATTTATTCTTAGTGTATGAAGTTATTATTTTGACTAAGCTAAGTTAGCATTTTCACCATATTACTTTTTTAGGGTCCAATGTCCATAATACCATTATTCAGTAAAAACATTACTTCGTGTACCTATTATATTCAAATTTAATATTTACACTCTTTTTTGATTTTAAATAATTATTTACCATAAGCACATAAAATTGTATAGTATTTATATTATGTTTGTTTTCTTTTAATTTAAAATTATTGAATCTTATTACATGTATTGAGTTTTTATATTTTTTAGTTACTTAAAATGTCGGCCGCTTGTGAAATTTTAAAATGCTGTATTATCTAAATCTTGAAAGAAGTATTATAAAATCTAATTTGTACACCAAATTTAAAAATATCAAAGTCTTGAATAAACCGTTTAATTTTTTTTTTTTTAATTTAGTGTAACTCAAAAGTGATACAAACAATATTATTATCTAACCAACGATAATAATACTGAAATACCTAGGCCACTATTGTATATTATGTTAGTTATTATTTGGCTATTTGTTTATAGTGGAAAACTGAAAATGCACTGGAACAAAACACAACCTTTGTCGTGTATTTTCCACGGTAATACTTGTTATTCTGTGATATAATAGCGGTAAAATTCCTGAAATGTCTATAAAACAACAACAATAAAACCATTATTAGCGTTATTAAAGCTGGGCACAAGTCGTCCGGGTCACCTTACATACATTAGTAATATTATACATAATATATTATGTGTTTAACTCTTTATTAAATCGCATGTATTTTCGGACACGCAAAACTAATTCTAGTTTGAACACATTTAACTACCTAGCCTATTACTGCATCTAATTATATTTGTGCTTGATCACGTGTATACAAAATATATTTGGTGGATATTGCAGAAAGTTGATAGAATTATAGAAAAAACGACATATTTTGATAGCGTTTAGATTTGTAATTAATTAGACTTGTACTTTTTATTTAAAATTAATTTAAAATCTTTTTTTCTGACCAGCAATGTTTTAAAAGTAACTATTTAAATGTTTATATTATTTTTAAAAACATGTTTGTAAAAAGTATTTAAATGGCAATTTCTGACAAAAAAAAAGTCATAAAATATTTATGATTTATGCTATTAAAATTGGTATCCTAACTGGTTACCTATCCTAGGAACCTAAGGCACTTTTTATTGCCACGTACCTAAAAATTGGTTATTATGTAGATAAAAAAAAATAATAGTTTTTTCAGGGCCACGACATTTCATGGTATTACTATACAGGGTGATCCGTTTAGTGTAAAACACTCATTTTATCAGAATACAATTTTCGGAAGCATTCTCCGGATAAAGGGCCTGTATGCAAAATTACGGGTTTAAGAAAAAGCAAAATAAAAGTTTTTAATGCTTTTATTGTAAAAACCTTAATAAAATAACTATTTTGTGGATTTTTGTGATATACAGGGTTTTTAATTATTAAAGCGATTCATTTAAAACTACTACCGGAAAAAGGCCTATCAATCGAAAGGCCCTTTGTCCGTAGAACGTCTCAATTTACCTTTTTTTTTTCTTTTTAAAAACAATATTTTAATTAATTTTTTTGTAAAATATCATAAAATTACCACATTATTTACCTTTTTTAATGTTTTCCAGAGTGTTGTTCACTTTTGAATCTTTAATAGGAACGTACGAGTATACAGAATACTTTACTGAATATTTTGAATGATCAAAAACCAGTTTTAAAAATGGGCATTTAAAATTTTAAATTAAACGAATAGTTTTATTATTTTTCATTACATTTACCGTCCTAAATTTTAAATTTTAAGCTTGAGTGTAAATCAAAATAATTATCCTTAATTGGTTATCGATCAGTCAACATTTTTTTAAAAATTATTTTTCATCAAAAAAAGTTGATAAATATATGTTACTATTTAGGTTTTAAAACCATTGATAGAACTCTGAAAAAAAAAAAACAAAAATTATACAAATTTGAGTAATTGTCTGATATTGTAAAATAACATATACTTGAGCGTCTCTTAAAGGAAAAACTACAAAATTGTAATTATTTTAAAAGAAAATTAGTGAAAAGAGTTAAACAGATCACTCGGTATACATCCGCTTTATTTATAATATATGAGTATTGTTATAGATACAGCCGTGATGTGGACGGTCGGGTGTTATGTGTTTCCATACAGCGCTCATTGTATTGTAATTCGTTTACCTAAGATACAATTGACGCAGCACTATGGACGGAATGTAGGGTATAGACCGGAATGTACGATAGGGATCTATATTATGGTAGGGATGAGACTAACACAGAATATCCAAGTCTGGCAAAAAAAAAAAAAAAATCCCAATATTAGAATGTTCCATCTACGTCATTTGTGAATTTCGCGTGTCGACTCATATGTTGATAATCACTTATCACTTGAAGTTTAGATTGTATACCGTGCGCGTTTGATTATTGTTCAGTGTTTAACACCTGTCCCTCGTGTGTGTGTTTCATGATGTGCAGATCGTCATCTTGTGCTGTGAAATTTTGTAACAACAAATCTTGTTGGTACAAATACAAAAGGTCAAATACTGTTAATGTAAGCTACTTTCGATTCCCAACCAACGCACAGAGGTGAATATTAATTATACTTTTTATTTTATTTTATAATTATTGGTGTTTTAATTTTTCATTTTGTACGTAACTGTCTAATTTATTTGTCGAATTAAGACAAATAAATTAATTAACTGTAAAACATCACATTTATTTAATAAGGATCCGCAGATTTTATCAAGATGTTATCGTGTATGTGAAGCACATTTCGATGACCACATGTTTCTTAATCCACGCACACGGAACCATCTATCAATAAAAGCTGTACACACATTATTCAGTGGTAAGAATTCAAATAAATTTATTTTTACAATAATTGATAAGGTGAGAACCAAAAGGTTATACTCGCTAACATATATTTTAAGCCAAACAAATGTGTACTACTTTAAACCATTTAAAAACAAATGATAAAGCAAAAGGGTAGTTACATAATATGTATTTGTACCTCTAAATGTCAAATAAAAAAATAAAAAATAATTTTACTACAAGAACAATATTTACCAATTAATTGTAGCACATTTTAATTTAAATATTAATTACTTTGAAAACAACTGAAAATGAATTACAATTTTAATTAATGTTAAACATTTTTAATTTTTGACTAAAAAGAAAAGCGTAGGCCCTATTCAACAAAGTCCAAATTAATTGAGTTAAGTATTATGAAATGTATGTGTCACACACAAATATTGAACCAAATTTATATTACAAAAGAACTTACAATATAAAATAGTATCTAAAATGTTATCCGATCAATTAGGGACTTCGTTAAATAGGGCCCACGCTTTTCTTTTTAGTCAACAATTAAAGATGTTTAATATTATTAAAAATTGCAGTTAATTTTCAGTTGTTTTCAAAGTAATTATCATTTAAAATAAAATGTGATATAATTGATTGGTATATTGTTTTTGTAGTAAAATAATTTTTTATTTTTTAGTTCACTTTTTTTTGAAAAGCATGTTTTTAAAAAAGTTTTTTTAATTTATTTATTTTTAACAAATTTTGGACATTTAATAGGTACAAATACATATTGTGTAACTACCCTTTTGCTTTATCATTTTTTTTTTAAGTTTAAGGTACACATTTATTTGGCTTAAAATACATTTTAATGGTAACATATTTATTTTATTCACTTAAATTAAAAATATTCTACTAAACATTTTGACTGGTCGAAAACAGTTTTTAGACAAGTATTTTTAAAGTTTTAAGAGTTTAAAAGTTATGATAGGAGGGGAAGTGCGCACAATTAAAAATAATACTACACTCCACCTTTCCCCCTGCTCTAAACTTGAAACTTCAAAAATATTTATCCAAAACTGTTATTGACCAGTCAAAGTTTTTAGTACATTGTCCTCAATTTAATAAAATTAAAGAAATGTATGCGTTACTATTCGAGTTTCAAAAGTTGGTATAAAAATAATAAGTTTAGAAGGGGGATAGAAACATAAATATTTGTGAAAAATTGAGATCACATTATATATTTACACTATAAAAAAAAATCGAATTATTAATTAAACCAAATATACATATTATGTTGATATATTGAGTGGTTAACGATAAAATAATTAACTGTAGGTATATTAATAAAATTTAAACAGTATATTTTAAAAATGTTTTTCTGACTGAGTTGTAAACTTTTGGTATTTACTACTTCCATTAGTTCTATAAATTTTATATAAGTATAAAAAAAACAACATTTTGTTGATTATTAGATGCAATTCTTGCTGCGAGAGAAAAAGGGGCCGCAGAAGGAGAAGAACAAGAACAGGAGAATTGTATAGTTAAGGTTGAGGCAGAAGCATCATGTTCAAGACCTATTGCCGACGTACAATCCTCGCGTGTATCATCACCAATCGATGACATCATATCTGAGAGTTCTTCGACTAGTAGTGAGGTACGAATTAACTCCCAAGAAAATAGAGAACTGAAAACAAAATGTGACTACTTAACCCAGCAAATAGCAAAAGCTCACAGTATTGAAAATGTGTTAAAGTTATGTGAAAAATATTTGTCGCCAAGCTTAGCATTAATTGTAAAAACTCAAGTATGTCGTGCCGATAACTTTGCTCCTGACTACACTTCTAGTAACGAAGACAAACAGTTAGCTCTTACTTTATACTTTTTAGGCCCTAAAATTTATCAATTTTTTCAGTCTACACTTAGCCTCCCCCCACCAATCACATTGAGACGCGTAACTAGACGCTATGACATTCATCCTGGTCTTAACGATTTTTTTTTTGATTTATTATCATTTAAAACGAAACATTTTCTACCGAAATCATTAGAATGCGTGTTGTGTGCTGACGAAATGCCGTTAAAAACTAATTTATTTTATAATATAAGTAAAGACGAGATAATAGGTTTTAACGAAATGGAAAACCGCAAATCATATGACCCTGCTAAGTATGCACTGGTTTTAATGTTGAAAGGTATCAATACAAATTGGAAGCATCCTGTAGCATATTTTTTTGTATCAAACAGTTGTACCGATTACGATTTGCGGGACATAATTTTTTCGAGTATTTTTAAATTGCAAAATATAAATATTAATGTAAAGGCGTTTATTACTGATATGGGTTCGAATTTTTTCGGTCTATCAAACGATCTATCCTTAAGTCCCGCACGACCGTATTTTGAAGTCAACAACCAAAAAATTGCTTACATATTCGACACTCCCCATCTATTAAAAGCTACCAGACATATGTTTTTTCAGCATAATTTCAAATACGACGATAAGTTAATTGAAAAAAAACATTTGATAACTTTTTTTAACGAAGAGAGCCAAAAAGAAAAAGATTTTCGTACAACTACAAAATTGACCAACTCTCACATCTTTCCTGGGCCCTTCGAAAAAATCCGAGTTCATTTGGCAGAGCAAGTATTCAGCACAAGTGTTGCTACTGGAATGATAAGGCATTTGCATTTAAACGTTTTATCTGATTCTTCGGTGCCTACGATTAAGTTTATTGAAAATATGAGCAAATTGTTCGACATATTTAATTCGTCCAAACACCCAGCTCGAACGATTTCAATAGGCCTTTTAAAAATAGCGACGTTCAACGTGCACACTTAAAATGTATGGAAGATTTTTTTACTTGATTACAAGTTTATAGTAAAAACAACAATTCGGACGTAACAACTAGAATGAAATTTATCAAAGGTTGGTTGATTTCAATTGCCGGTCTATCACAGTTGTGGGAGTCGCTAAAAAAAAATCATACCAAATATAATTATGTTCTGTACACAAGTCGAATAAACCTGGGCTGCTTGGAAAATTTATTTGGTACATACAGGCGACAAAATAATGGTGACAACTTAAACCCAACGCCAGTGAAATTTTTTCGGTCGTTTAAAAAAACGTGTCGCTTAACCTTTTTTGATTGTTTAGAAAAAGGAAATTGCGCAGAGGACTTGGATGCGATTATAACTGAAATTAAGTCAAACCCAATTTGCAGTGGACACTTTGAAATACTATTTCCCGAAAAATCGTCTTTGAAAATCAAAAACCAAGTTGTGATAGGTTCAACCGACTATCGAGATTTATCGCTCCCCGAACAAAATACCTTTTCATATGTTTGCGGGTTTTTAATGCTAAAATGTATTAAAAAACATAATTGTAATATTTGCCTTAATTATGCTAAATCGCAAAAACAAGTTGATTTGTCATTCTTGCAATGTTATTTTAAAGCAAACGAAGAACAAGATAATTCTGATTTTGAAAACCCAACAATGCCACAACACGCGTTCTATAATTTTATTGACCAGCTAGAAAATGTTTTTATAAATCGGTTTCCTTCAATTGCAATAAACAAAGAAGTAGCGTTGAAATTAAACTTAGCCGTGTGTGTTGTTAGATTTAATCATCCGTGTCAAAATTTTAATAGAGATTATTTAATTAAGTATTTCGTAAGATTTAGAATTTACACCGCTGTTAAGTTTCTAAATACAAATTTAATATCGGAAAAAATAAGAAAAAATACAAAATTTGTTATTCTGTAACATTTGTAATTACTTAAATATGTGTTATTTTAATTTACTAAGGTTTGAAAAAAATTTAAATTGTTTATTAATAAGTGTATTGTTATTTATAAGTATGAAGAAAACATGTTTGTAATTTGTATGTGACATTAACCTATATTATGTTTCTAATTTATATTTGTATATGGTCAGCTATCTTGTTTTGGTAGACCATGATTATTTTGTTCTTTTAAAAAATTGTAATAATATTTTAATATAAACGTTACCAATAATGTCATGAAAAAACAATTTTTTTTTCAAACTCAATTATCTAACAAATTTTAAACCTACGTTCAAGTTTTAATGCACGTTTCCTCAAGATAGTCGCACTGATATTGGCGGGTTAAACGAGAACGTTTTTTTCAACTCAATTATCAATATGAAAATTAATGGTAATAATAACACAAATAATGATTAATAGTTCAATTATTTTTTGATTTACTAATCGTCAAGTACAACAACTAATACTATTTGAAATACGAACACGAACAGATGTTAATTGTCTACATTTAGCTGACTGATCATGAAAATGTGACCTTTTTTTGGATTAAAAACCACAATACATCTAGTTTTTCCTCCGTTAACTACAAATCTGGCTTCTAAAGGAAAGTTAAAAGGATGATTACTATTGTGTCGTATGTACGCGCTAAAAAATACAATAACACAAATAAATATACACAAAAAGAAAACATATACAGTGGCCTCATGTTGAAGACCAATAAGTCGAATAGGTTATAATTATTAGGGATTTTAAACGTTTTTATGGGTTTACAAACCAAAAAAATTTTAATTTAGAGTTTTGTATGCGGCCTGTTCTAAAAACACATAATTAATATAACTAATGTAAAAAATTCTCATTTTCCCCAAGTAAGGTGGAAAACTGATGCATAATTTGAAACAAACAACTCCAAAAACATATAACTTGACTATATTTTTACTATATGATTAGTAAAAAAATTGGGTAAGTAACCATGTGAATTATGAAAAAGAAATAATATACAAAAGTAGCTATATTTTTCTAAACCTTGCTAGGCGTAAGTATTCTGGGTATTTTCAGCTTAAACTTTGAACATATTATACTATACGCAAACTCTAATGGGGTTCAACTGACTTATATTATTAATTTAATATATATACCAAAAATTTAATTATGTATAATTTATAGGTACATTTGTTTTTTAGAAAATATATCGAAATCATTAATATATTTTTAGCGATTGAAACATGACACCCTAAGAAACGCGTAGCATAGCAGACAACCCTTACACAAAAACTTTATACTGTGTATATATATATTTAATCTGGTAATTGATACACCTCAAAGCGTTAATTCCGCGTTCTAATTAAAAGTTACAGTCGAGATAAATGAATAATTAATAATTTACTTGAAATCGTTATATTTATTTTTTTTTATAAAATTACATACCCAAAAAATACTTAAAAACATATAATTAATGTGGTTAAAGTCTATATAACTCCAAACATATATGGCCTAAGTGACAGTAAAGGTGAAATATTAATGAACGCGTCAATCAAGTCTGTCAATAAAATATAGCGCTAAAACTATTGATGTAAATAAAATAAAAAAGTGTAAACCCAAATGGCTTGCTTAAATAAAAAAAAATACGCCCAAAGCGTTTGATGAGTGCTTGAACTGTAGAATATAAAGTACAAGAATGTCCTTCGCAAACGTCATTTATTATTCAAACGGAATATCTCTAAGGCAACCGCATGTTTTTTTTTATATACCTTTGTAATGTAGTGATTATGCGATTGATAAAATATGCGATGAACCGAGTCAGTTCTGCATGCTATTAACAAAAATATGCCCTGACTAAAAAAAAATTCCACCCAATGTGAACTGTAAACTTAAATCTAGGATTGAATTCGAAAAACCGGGCGATAGGATACAACTTATTATGTTACTATAGATGAATATTTAAGTGAACTATATAATTATGAAAAATTAATTTCTGTAAAAAGAAAATAACATTTATATACTGCGTGAAATGTTCACAAAAATCACATCTATAGTAATTTAATAGCAAGTTGGCACGAGGAGTTTAAAAAAAAAATGCTTAATACAAACGATTTAAAGGTGTTTTCAATTAAAAAAAAACACTTTGTTTCTTGTTTTAAACTAAGTTTTTCTTGTTGAAAATATGAAGTAACACAACTTTATCGACCTCGGTCTAAATGTAAAAAAAGACAAAACGACGGTTCGTACAATTTCCAAGACGGCCAAAAAATGATTTCTTTTGTTTTTAGCCGTTATTTTGGGATTTAAAAGCTGATAATTTTAAATATGTTACTGGTTAGAAATGTTTACAAGCATACACTAGTGAATCGAGGAGATACTTAATGAACTTACATTACCTTTACAATCAATATAACACAATCTTAATATCCCAAGCAGCAAATTAACCGTATTTTCTTAATGAGATTTGATGCAAACTACTAATATTGTTTCTTTTATATTGGGTCTATGTTTTAATTAAGTCTATTTATGAATTATATAAAGTTTAGAAAACATTACTAAAATATTTATTTTATGTTAATCCTTGATTTCTCGTTATAAGATGATGTAAAAATATGTTTAAACAAATATTGTAATAGTTACTAGTTAGGTATCATCGTTACAACTAAGTATCATTTTTCAATCAGAGTTGGGAGAACTTTTAATTTTGTCAATGTCATAATATACCCTCCCAAATGCTTTAAAATAGAACTGTTAGATTAAAAAATAGGTTAAGCTAAACAAATTAAAAGATATATGCAATAAGCATTATAAATAGTCTAAAAGTGTAGATGTTAGGTACTATATTTGTTTTCAACACATATTAGTGGTATTGACATACTGGTTTGATACACTTGATATGACTCAATTAAAACACCAGCGCAAACAGGGAGGACCGTGAGCAGGCTACCACTAACCTCGCCAAGGTGACGATGAAGCACCTACTCTATCTTTTGTGTACTTAGTTTCTTTACATCCATTTCTGGTTGTAGTCTTACCAGTTTGCGATTATATAGTCGAACCATTAAAAAAACGATAAAGAAAACAGGAATTATACCTAAGTAAGAAGTTTGATTTTTGTTTAAAAAAAAAAAACTACAAAAATGACAAAAATATAAAGTAATATTTTATATTAAAACTTGTCTCAGTTATTGGAAATGGAATATTGATTTTAGCAAAGTATTTATATATTATCGTCAGTTAAGATTACACGCTCTATTGTTTTGGTAATATATTATGTATTATATAATATGTTAGGTATACGTCTTGTAAACGCTGACTGTTTGAAACCTTTGTCGTTAATGAGAAATGTATAATTGAATTGAAGCAATGTAAGGGTTTTCTATGCTGCTACGCGTTCTAAAGAGTAACTATACACAAATAACTAATTTTCAGTACTAATAAAAAAAAATTAGTAACCATAACATTATAATTTTCTCTACACCTGTTCTAGATGTTAAAAAAAATTGAAAAAAAATGATTCCAAATATTTTTGTTTATTTATTAATTTAGCTAAAAAACGGACGTCTAACTTAAATTTTGGTTGCCAACATATGTCAGAAGCATTCTACATGAATGGTATTAAAATGTAAAATTGTGTAAGTTATATGCTTATCATGTGCATGCGGATTATGTGTTCGGAAACAAATTACAGCTGCGTACCACAAAGGGTCAAGATGAATCAGGTTCTGGATAAACTTTATCAAGTGTTTGTCAAGTAACATTCTCCCTACTTCGTATAGCTTTTTTTAAATTACACGACTAACCGAGAACTATAAACCACCAGATTGGTGGTTTAGTCTCAGTTAACTGTCAAATGTGAGAGCCGTAATCCCGTGTCTTGTTGCACATGGTGCTTTTGGGTCTATGTCGTTTTATACTATATGTTTGTGCTATACTCGAGTCTCTCAGACATTTGTTTCATTATAATTAATATAAAAAAACTCCCGTCACCGACGACTGTAAACAGATTTTCATCCTACTTTAAAATTAATTAAAAAAAGAAAAAAAGGCTTAACGACGCGACGTTGAAAAATGGGATATGACCAGGTAGCTAAAAATGTGTTTAAAAAAATACCGAAAAAAAATTAACACGGGTTTGCATGTTGAACAGAGATTAAGCTCGGACATTGACAGATTGATGGATGTATTTTGTTTATATACAAATTAATAATGTCGCTCTCGTTGCCCAACTTATGTATCGACAATCGGATGGTTTTTAATAAAATATATTCCTTGAAGTAATATAATATAACAGCTGGCAAAATATTGCTTTTGAAGAGAAAGTTTAACTAGTAAAGTTTAATTAGTTTTTAAGAATTAGTTAAACTTTGAACATGTATGTGTATACTGTACATAACTTTTATACGATTAAGTTTTTAATATGTTAATTTCATACCGCGTTTGCTAATATTGTGCTGTGTTTTTTTATAATTGTGTTTTTCAATACTCATTAGTCTGATGTTAGTTTAGCTTAAAATAATTGGCATTCGGAGTATACCCTGGGAGGCTAACTTCAATTACAACTACCTAATTGTAATACATTTGATTGAAAATTATGTTTAAATGGTAATTTAAGTAAATCAGATATAATTCGATTATGTAATTTGACTGATATGATTATCACATTCTGTATTCGTTTAAAATTTAAATAAAATACTGTTTAAACATTTTAAAACTAAATTAATAATACTTCTGTTTTTTTCTGCTGTTTGATCACGGTCAACCGACTCGCATAGAAGACGAGTTTGAAATAGAAAAGATATTATCTTAAGTTTTTTTTTTGTGTGAATAATAATTATTTCCATTTGTTGGTAATAAATTTCTAAAGATCGAAAAAAACATGCCATTGATGTAATCTTACTTATTTCTGTAAAACTGAAATTTATTCGCAAAATAATAATTCTTATATTAAAGTCCGGGCGGCTTGCTTTGTGTATACTATAGAAATATTTGATTAATTATAAATGTATAAAACATAAAATGAAAAACAAGTGAACTCAACAAAATTTAAAAATCTCAAGAAAAACAGGAAACGCGCTATAATTCTGGTCGCTTGATCTGTAATTAAAAAATCAAAATCCTAATTATAGTGGGAAAAAAAAATGAAACGCCAGTCGTTGGCAGGGGGTAAACCTGTTTACGACACGTCGACACTAAAAAGTTAAGCTTTAAATGGAATTTAAGGCCCGGTCGCTATTAAAGCTGCATGTAAGTTCAGTAAGTACCTGTTTTGGCGGTTACCCCGTTGTAACCTTGGGTTAAACTATAAAAATGTATTTTTTTTATGGATGGTTGTATTTTTTTTTTCTATTATCGACTCGGTTGGACTCGCTTAAAGTGTTTTTGATTTAATGACTTTTAGCGAAACTATATTACATGCATACGGCTTTGGAAATAAATGGGCTGCCGTTTGCTCATTAGTGTGTAGTGGAATCCCTTGGTAGCAGTTTCTCGGATCGCCGTCGTCATGACTTTTAGGTCGTCAAGTACGTTATTAATTACATACCGGCAAACTTTGTCGATGATACGTAGGCAGATCCGGTTGGAATGTTAGGGTTGTTTAAATGTTTGCAAATCTATTGTTTGCACTTAAGTATTCCAAAATAATTGCCGTTGCCTCTTAAATACAGACATAATGAATGTAGTCTGGTGGGAATAAGCTGTTCATACGTTGAACGCCTATACAAATTATTATTAATTCTTTCCAAAATATAACATATTATAACAGTTACATTATAATACTAAATTATGTATGAACAATTTTTTTTTTTTTGATTTTAACATTTAAAAATTTCACATAATATATATATATAAATATATATATATATATATTAAAGATATTTAATAGAGTCGAGTAGAGTGAAAATACTATCAATACTAGCATAACTTGGAAACGTTATACACTCAATTAACAAAAAAAAAAATTTTTTCGTCCAATTCCAAATTTTAAACGTTCTCTTATCCCCTTTTTTTAATACTTAAATGTTTTTTTTTAAGTTGAAAAAAAAATTCTTTGACCAATGGCCATTGGTAATGGCTTTGCGGAACTACAAACCTTTGAAAATATTCTAATATTTTCAAAGTCCATTAAAATCGAATTTGGTCTTGATGAAATTCAACAACACTTTTTGAATTCCGATTGTGAACGTGGAAGGCATAGTAATAATATATTTCTAACGACAGCTGCCATTATTCATGCAGCACTTTGATGATATTTATGATGATCAGATGATTATTAACAAGACTATACGGATATCTTAACGCCAATAGCTATAATTAAAGCACACTGGATAACAATGTATAAGCGATGTTCTCATCGATGTTTAAGTTTTTTATATGTTTATATATATATATATGTGTGTGCATTTGGTATTATTAAGTCGGAGCATAATGCACAGTAAACAAGTATACCTAGAGTACGATGATATATTATAATATGACATGACATTATAATCGGGTTTATGGTAATTTATTTGTCGGATCGTCTAATTACACTCTGTGTTGAACTCATGACAAAATATAAAAACGTCTGGCTAATGCAAACCCGTTCTAAGCGTATGTCTGGTATGCTTTCAAGCCTACGACGCTCAGTAAATAATAATCAGAGTTAGTCGAAATTCTATGATTTTCAAATCTCAAAATCCAATTTTTCGCAAATACGATATTGAAAGTCTAAACCTATTTTTAAACCTATGAGCCCTAAAAGGTTTTCGGTTTGGGATTTTCACATTTCTATAAAACCTTGGAAACTACTTCGAATATCTAAATATTTAACACTGTAAAGAACTTTAACATTAGTCACACGACCGAGGGCTTATAATCTGTTCAAACACCTATCTCTAGGTTAGGTCAACAACTTGATTTTTTAGGATAGATGCTCGGTCGTGGCTGTGTGAGCTAATATAATTTACCGTTCAGAGTATTACTATGATCAGGCCAAACAGAGTGGCTGGACCATGTTTTAGTATAGGCCATGAATAATGGAGTGTTTTATGTTAATGCGTTCCTGGTGTTGTAAAATTGATAGAATAATATGTCATATTGTAATCCTATAAAAACCGACACCTCATAACCGAGAGAGGTGTTATCATCGGTGGCGGTCGTCGGTTCAGCGTGTTGTTCATAAAATAATAATTATTGAATTATAATAAATGTAAACGGTACAAATTTGCATACCGCGTTTCTTGTGTATGTATATGCCTAAGTGTGTGTTCAATGAATCGGTTAAGGTTTGGTTAATAGACGATAAAGCAGTTGTACGTTGTACATCGGTTCCAAGACTATAAATAACCGCAACACCAACGGATGAAGTGATAATCTAAATAGTAAAAAAAAATATATACATGTATAATAATCTAGAACTAATGTGCGCCATTAGAGTAGAATACATTAAAACCTGTTAAGAGGTGAATTTTAATCGATTGCAAATTACCTAAAAGTTAATTTTTTCGTTGTAAATTATAGATAAAATAATTTGTCAACGAAAACGATTCGCGGTTAAATTATAATAATTTATTGGTTTTTATACTATGAATATATTTCTTATAAACAATATGTACATCTTAGCGAGGTCGTGTAGGTATGCATAAACTCATCGATTTGGGTTAGGTTAGGCTGAGTGCATCGACAGTTGTGTTTCGCGTGGGCACATAAGTCGTTGCATGTATTTACAATATTATATATATATATATATATATACATAATATTCCATCGCGAAGTAACATACATAATAATATGTCTATAAATATATATATAAATACAGTCGATGCTGGATGAAGTCACGGTTCACCTACGACCGTGCAACAGTTTTAACATAATATACCATTGAGAATCGATAAACAAATCCTAGACCGGCGATTTAAATCCATTTCGGTGATATTTTTTTGTTTTATTTTTATATTGTATAGTTTTTATACCTTTGTCGATGCGTGCTAATCACACGGGTGTGATTATATCATCTATTTTATCTTGTATATTATAGTATTATTTTTAGTGCTGCACCGTTCCCTGTTTTCGTTTATGGTAAAAATGAATTTATAAATTACTATAGTCGGGAATCTGTCGACGGCAGAGAAGATTTAAAAAGAATATGGAAATAATATAGGTCAGATTAAAATACAAAGACAAATCTATTTAACCAGCTTCAAAATGTGACCTCGGTACATTATTCACACGGTGTCAACTATTGATGAAAACAACTAAGAGGAAAGTAAGTGAATAATAACAAAAAAAAAACACATCCATTTTCTATGGGTCGTTCATTACTTCCCCTCCCCCCAAGATCCCAACAAAAAAAAACATTTTGAGCCAGCTGTCAGTTGAACTTAACGCAAAATAGTATACTTTATGTGAATAACCTGATAACATATTAGTTTGGAGAACAATCAGATGATAAATAACAAATCATCTTTTATTTTATAGTTTTCTATTCGATTATTTATCACAATAATTTATTCTTTATTAATTTAAAATTGCTAGTTGAACGTATGTAATTCTTTATAGATAGTTTGAGTATTTTTAAAATTTAGTACATAAATAGTAAACGGATAAAAAAAAATATTATGAATAATTAGTTTTAATAATAAAAAAAATGTCTTGGTTTCAACTGTGCTGATTTAAACTCTGCTGGTTGGATGTGCTGATGAAGAATCATTGAAATGTTTGATTGTGGTTATATCACTTTCAGATTTAATAACTTTGTTTACTCCTCTTTCCTAACTTCTTACTCAACGGGTTTAATACTTGGTTTTACTGATCTAGTTTTCTACTTTAGCATTTTCAGTCCCCCGTGCCAATTTAATGGCATAACAAAATAAAAGTCGTTATAAAATAAAGTCCAATTATTTCTTTGTGTAATACATATACATGTATATAACCTATATAGCCTAAATAATATCAGTTATACACTTTATACCAACCCCAAACGCCCAATTACTATGCTAATGGCATAATGAATGATAACCGTTATAACGCCCATTTGCCATTACAATGGCATGTCTCAGGATCTAAAGACTGGAATGACAAAAAAATTCAAAATGTTGTTAATCTCTTAGTCTGAATAGTATTTAAATGTTTCCGAAAGAAAACATTTTTTTTCATTGGATTAATCTTTTTCGAAAATGTCCTACCGCCGATAGTAATTAAATTGATTAAATCGTATAATCAATATAAATGTATTATATTGTATTATAAATGTCAAACTGTCTGACTTTAATAATATGCAAATCATTAGTACTTAAGTCAAGAGTAGTCTGACAAGTGAGAAGGGTTTTAGTCGAAATTACAGTACATTTAATATATTCTTGAGTATAAAAGGAAATGTTCTAAAACGTCAGTTAGACCAGAAATAATGCAAGGAAGTGAATGTTGGGCATTTGATAAGATGAAAAGAAGACGGGAATAACTTAAATAGGTAGGTATGTTAAATAAGTCTTAACATACGCTTTTAATTACTAAAAAAATATTATAATATACAGTGTTTCGATTAACGTAAGACACTCTTATTTTCATAAAATAATTACAACTTTGTAGTTTTTCTTTTTAAAAACATTTGTACAATTTTTGGTATTATACAATATTATGAAATTATCAAATATTTACCTTTTTAAGTATTTTTCAGAGAGCTATCTATTTATAAAACCTAGATGGGAACGTAGTCACTGAAATTTTAAACTTTAACAACGTTAAATTTAACTAACCAAAACTAGTAAGTCAAGTCAGTCAGTCAAAATGATAAGTAAACTGTTATTATTTTAAAAATGTAATTAAATACGCATGGTCCCGAATCACTTTCAAATTTCATTAGTTGATATATCTCTTTGAAAAATACTAAAAATGGGAACTATTTTGTAATTTTATTTTATTATAGAATAACAAAAAGAAACTCTAAAAAGTTATCGTTATTTTCTAAGAAAATGAGTGTGTAACGTTAAATGAATAATTTGGTATTCAAACTTTAATATCAAACAGTCATTATTTTTATTGTACAAATAAGTGAATTATATAATTTTGTGGAAATTATTTTACCATTTTACTTCTTAAACTACATATCTTGCAAAAAAATACTTTTTACTTGGACATTAAAAGCTTTTTTTAATGGCAACATACAATACAAATATTTAATTAAAAACCAATCCCAACCTTAGCTAAACTAATTATTTCATGGGAAAAAATTACTAGTCCAAGAAATTTTATACACACATTTTATCATATTTCAGCCTAGATTGCAAAAAAAACCCAATTCAAAAGAGTTTTTAAAGTTCTTTTTCCAGAACATTGTTATTTACTTTGACTGTCAAAGTTAAAACTTGTTGAAGGAGATATTTTTTTAGTGCATTTGTATTTTAAACTTTTAGCAGTCACTCTTTCGAATAATATGGTTTCTTATCATTTTTTAGCTTAAAACTACAACAAGTTATCCTCAACTCTGAGTCTCATACGTCATGGAACAAAAATACTCTTTTTTTTACTTTAACCAAAAATTAATTTATACTATTTTTAAAAAAGTTGTTTATTGACGACCATATTATAAAAAAAAAAAAATATGCGGATTGCCTTATCAGTTTGAAATCTTATTAATTAACTATTATACGACGTTAATAAGTATCGCAATATTTATTATTAAACGGCATCAAATGTAATTATTGTGTTGTTATTATTATGTATTTTCAGCGATTATAATCGGACGATTGAATGGCGTTTAATAGAAATATTATACAGTTTTATTTATTCAGCGTATAGCATGTTATAAATAATGAAAAAGCTTTTAATTAAAAAGAAAAATTGCTACTATTAAAAAAAAAAAAATACATACATATTAATATTATTTCAGTTTCATATTATGCAAACGGCACGAACGAGGTGCGTTTGAATCAGTTGTAACCTTCTGGCGATTTAACCAGATCTAAAATATTTTTATATTAAAATACCAATGTTGGAGTGGACAATGATATATATTATTGTACAAACGGCGAGTAGAATGACGCCTGGTCATAAAGAAATAATTGTAAATCAATATTATAAGTACAGGGTTTATCGCCATTGTGGTCATTTTCATCCACAAAACCTATAAAAAAAAAGTCTTAATATCATCAACACGAACCATACTTAACCGACTTTGACAGTAATTTCATTCTAGTGGCGATAAATATAGAACAGAATATTATAATTTTACACTCGTTTGTGTGCCGAGTCTGTTTATCCACTCCTATCTTTAACATAGAAACGACCTTAACGCAATTTATTATTTAAATTTTATAATTTATAAATATTTATTAGTCTCCTCTAATTTAGTAGAACTATATAGCGATATTGTATATCAACAGTACATTCTATCCCGAGTTCTATCAAGGTAGAACGAGGATCTATTCTATTCTATCCCATCGTATTCTAAGATGAAGCAGACTAGAGCAAAAGGTCATAAATAGAAGAAAAAAAGTGAAACAGCCCTTTAGATAAAATCATAATATAGATTTGGTTATTTTCTTTTGGAGTAAAAAAAACAATTGTAATCGGTTTATCAATTAACTTCTACAAGAGCAAAAAAAAAAATCAATGACAGAGCCATTCGAAATTAAAAACGGTCGCTACATACGACAAAATTAATTAAAAGTCAAGTCTTTTACAATATATTACATATCATGTACTATCATTGTATTAAGGAACACATGTGATTTATGAACATCAGGGTAGATATATAGTCGGTTAGACGGATTGGCCAAATAATTGTGTATTGGGATTCGGGTTGTGGATTTGTTTTCTCGGTGTTACATACATTTTTAATACAATATATCAAGGACAAAAAAATTACTAATGGCATACGGCACTCGGAATCCATCGTTAAAGACCCTGGCCGCAAACCGAAAACGGAAGCCGCTTATCGTTCTGGCGCATTGCCAGAAACTTTCTGAGGAAATGTGGGGGTTGGTGTTTGCAGTTCGGTTTAATTTCCTGCGTGAACATACACAACTGATGGGAAACTCTCGATAGTGTTACCCCACAGTCACTTGGTGTCCGCCGGAATTCGTGTCCAAAACGGCCGAGTTTCCAAATGTTTAATTAAACGTTCACCAAATTTTTTGATACTTTTCAAATTGAACTATTTATCTGCAGAGATAAGCCGTTCAACCAGAAACTCATTTCATATAGTATAGTTTAGTAAAGACTTGCAATGGCCATGTTAGGGCACTACGATTGTACTATTGTATATTTTGATTTCCGTGCACTGATCAAATGAGTGTACATTTTAGTTTGGCTCTATGACGTGTACGGGAAGGCATGACAGTAAATATTCAATCGCTTACATTCAAGTGCCGAGAATCAAATGTATTTTAACAATAGATTTTTATAAAATTGTAGTAAGAGCAAAATACAAATTGTACTTTGTCACATCCGATGTGATCTAGTGGGTGAGGTTAGCATTTTGTGTAAGGTAATTCGTTTTTTTTTTATTCAGTGAATAATAAATAACTTTTCATCTGTCGAATAATTTTATTCGTAGCTCTACAGATTAAAGATAACGTATAACAATAAATATATAAATTATTAATAAATAAAATATTATCTTAAATATTTACATTTTATCGAATTACATAAATAAACATCTAAGCTAAATATAAGATATATTTTTCTTTTAAATAAAACAATTGTTTTAAATTATTATATATAAATATGTTTTTTTAAATAAAATTAATTATCTAAAATTTAGATTTTTTTAAACATAATAATACATTATCTATACAAAAAAGTGTTTGAAATCCTTTAAAAAATTATCTTCAAATAATAAATAATTATATAAACGATCATGTTTTATTTAATACATACAATTTATTCGAATAATGGCCAACAGGTGATGTCCATTGCTTTAAAGTATTGGTAACTATTTCTCCTTTCATTAATGAAATGTGTAATTTTCAACTACAAATTAGAATGGATTATTGTCAAAAGATTCCTTAATAACTTAATCCACAAATGACTATCTTAAGTTGACTACAAATTAGAAATGAACAAATCATAGATGTTAAAAAAATCTAGTTTAAGGAGCACAAGGTGCGTTTATTATTTTTTTAACCAATTAAGCAATTTCAAGAAAACACCTTGACGCGAATCTATAGATAATAAAAAGTGTAAATGGAAATAAAAATAACTGTAAAGGCAACATTGTAGTTTTAATCGTCTTATTTTTAGGGCGGGGTCTTCAACAAATAAAACTTGACTACAAAATTTGAATATTTTTAAAAAATGTTATGGATGTAAATTAGATTTATCTCCAATTAAAACCAAAATAGTTAAGATATGACCAAGAGATTAATTGAAGGTTTGTTAACTTATTAGGAATGTTTAATTTTAATAACGAATTTACTTATCACGGGAGCTACCAAAAACATGCGAATTACATTATAATGCGGTCGTTTGCTGGTGTTACAAATCTGGTTATACAAATCTCCATAAGTTATTCCATACAAGTAGGGTTAAATATTCTAATTAACTGAATGTCTAAATGTCTAAATGCAAACTATTTATTCTTAAGTATATATTGTCCTATAGGTTTCCACTATACTTTATAATAGATCAGAATATATAAATGGATAAAATAAGTACAATCAGCTCAACCATATAGTACTGGACTTACACTTTCCTAAGAGGCTTAATAAACTAGTGCCTCTTTCAAGGAGCATCTTATAGCAATTTAAATGAGTATAATATGGAAAAAATTTTCAATCGTTCAAATAATTAGCATGGAAAAAAATAAACAGACATTGTTGAAGGTTTTACGCTCTAAGACCAATACTAAGACTAAGACTAGTTCGCGAGTTCATCCGTAAGTATTTTAAGGTCTCCTTAGCATATTTTCTAGTGTTCATCGTAGGTATAATTATAGGTTTAACTCTGTGATTAGATCTAAGATCACAATCGTTAACCTGAGTGCATTAACGTTGAGTGGACTTATTAGAAAGCAGCCCGAAAACAGGAGTAGGTATATAATATGTTTAGATTTTGTTAAAGGTACTAATAGTTTATTATATTAATAGGTTCCAAATAACTCAGTTATTCCTTAACCTAACTGTATGGCTATGAATTGCTTTTTGGTTTAAATCTAACAGATTTGAGCTGGTTCCCGTAGCTATTTTTTAATTTAATTTAATACCTTCAGGTTTTGCAATCATTTTCGCTAATCGATAAATCAATTTAATCTTAACTTTGTCTTGGCCAGTACTCAGCGTACAAGTGTTCGGTTTCAAAACAAAAATAATAATAAATACAAACGCCGAAAAGGTCATTACAACAAGTAGGTATCTTCCGCACATGTGAGAATATTTTTACGTGCGACATAATAATTTATTGGATTGATAATTTATTCAGGCGACCGCAGATTAAATGGAACCGATTAAAATACAATATCAAATTTCAACAGTTATGTAGGTAATGCCAAATACAAAGATATATACATGAAAACCAATGTCAATAAATTCGGGAAAGTCCTTCGATCCACGGTTCGAGCATCGAATAGGTAAAACTAATTATTATAATATTTAATAGACGAATACACCGCGATATATACTTATAACTTATCTAAAAAAAAACTTATGAGGAAATAACCATAATGCTTTATAGGCATACAGGTATAATAATTTGTAAACACTTCATGGCACTGTGGTTGTATTAACATGATTCCCATCAACGAAAGATTTCATCTATGATTGGAAACTAGTTCTTGTTCGCATATCTGTGAATCTGTATTTTGTGCAAAATATGTGGGGCGTAAAACGATAGATTAGCATTAAATTAAATTATTGTATAAAAAAAAACACAAAAAACCTACAGATTATGCTAAACCTAAACGTACTCTGTTATAAAGATTACTTCGTCGCACAAAAAAAAAATGTTAAAACAATGAACTACTTAGATGAAACGTATAGCTGTTAGACGGCTTCAATTCATATGGCCTCATAATAGTATTTAGTTAAAATAACTATTATTTAGTTAAGTCGGTTACTTTCTTTTCCCGGTGAAGACCAAACAAAATGTATAATATAAAGCAGAAAATTATTAAATTTAAGCTGTTTATCTTAACGCATATTTTTATAATGTTATTGCACAAACAATTTAAACCATTTGGTTTAAAGAGTTTGCTGCTTAGCAACATAATTAAATGCATTGGACAGTTATACCTAAACAAAGATGTTATGATGTTTACAATGTTCGTTAAACTTAATTCATTTCTCATAACTAAATCATACACCGATTTAGGATTAAAGGAACAAAGAATTAGAGTGCACTTGGTTTATGGCGGTCATATATTTACATTGTAGTATCACAACCTACATTAGTTGTATGATACAAGTGACCAAATTTGTGTTGTCATCGTGAAAAGATCAACCAAAGCCATTGGATTCGATTTCTTGTTGAAACTACAAGTAGGTACAGTATCAGCTGCAACGGTCAATACTATTAAACGCTATGTCCGGCGTCAATAGTTTCATTTGGAAATACAATAGATCATGTTTTTGGATTATTTCCTTTTGCGTTTACTTGCATTTACTTCCTAATGGTCGCAGTAGCTGTGCCTCAGCACTCGATCGCCTTTGTGTGACCGCTGCTACATTATAGACTACCGGCCGGTCAAGAAGTGCTGTTGTGTTGACGGCAAGCGATCTCGCAGTAGCCGGGCAAAATTATTAATCGACCGATACAACAGTGATAAAGATATCCTGACCGTCTTTGCATGCATATTCTTCGATTAAACCGTGCTTCGTATGCGTTTTGAGTTCGGGTCGTGGACAATAGACATAGTTAGGTAAAATGTCACGAAAATGGAACGACTCGACTAGTAGCAAATGTACAGCGAGACATGCAAAAACCGTCGAGTAGAGCATTATCATCAATCGGATGTAATTGTGTTGCAGTCAGAATGCCACACACACACACACACACTTAAACACGTCATACCTCTTGCATTTAAAATTCAAATTTTACAGCCCATCCGTTATCTCAAAATTGTATACTAAAAGTTATTTCAAGCAATACAATGCCTCTATGATTTGAGTCGACATTTTCGCTCATATTGTTTAAAATGTCTTTTTATTTTAATAGAAGCCTATTGACACGTTTAAGCCACAAATAGCTAGTCCATTTATTTTGTAAACAAAATACATATCTTGACATTTTGACTTTTGACTGATTTTATAAGCTAACTTAAAATGGTTAATGGTAAAAACCTAGTTATTTTTATAAAAGTGTATAGGGGAGAAAAAAAAATGAAATTTCCAGTGTATTATTAAAATAATAATCACATTAATAAACGTGAATGACAAAAATTGTATGGCCACACATTTGTTTAAAAAAACACATAACTTTACTCTTTTAGTTCTCATTATTTTAACATATATACAAAACAATATATATTTCTCTTCGTATGTGTTAATCTGTAATAAATAAATATAAAATTAAAAGAAAACATTGCATTGCTTACTGTTAATAAAGTATTGAAGTCATTGAATGAAATATTTTGATTGGAAGTGTTCAAAATACATATTATCATGTCATAAAAAACTTGCACACACAATTGAATGTTAAAAACGGTTATTTTTTATTAGGATTAAAAATATGTATATAGTATAAAGGCAATTGATTTTTATAATAGTAGAGTGATAATAGATAGGCATATTTTATCCAGTATACATACATGCAATTAATAAACACTATATCCAGTAATATCAACCCTATATTTTTTTACAGCACATTCATTACTTTTGTTAATAGCAAGTTGGTACTCGGACAGTTATAAACATAGAAAAAAAATATGAAAATAGAAATGTTTTTTACAGATTAGTTATACAACTAATAGTAGCTACATCTCATATGGTATACACAAAAATGTTAACGTTTCAGCTTACGATTAACTTTGCAAGAGATCTTTTCTGGATTACAGTTTTCGGTTTCAGTTATTTTTTCCCCATTATTATTTGTCTTTTTCAAGCATTTACTTTCGTTCAAGTCGTGCAACTGCAGTTTCCCTGCTTGGAATGGTCCGTGACCGAGGGGTTTCGTACCCGACGACAGTCCGCCCGAGCTCCTTGGTCGTCGCCACGCGATCTCGCAGTAAGCCGGCAAAATCAGTCGGCCTATGCAACATTGGTGAATGTATCCCGACTTGAAAGCGGGCAGACCGTCTTGGCAGGTAAAAATCAGCGTAGGAAGCAATAAGAACTCTTGGCGCAGAGAGTGGTTCACCGCGTACGTTTGTTTGCTGATTTCCAATCGTGGACAATAGGCGTAGTTTGGTAAGATGTCGCCAAGATGGAACGACGTGGCGCACAGCAACAAATCCACTGCAAACCATGCGAAAACCACCGGGTGACGCATCTAGACCGCCGACATGGATTCCAATCGGCTGTCGGTCGCGCTGTTCTACATCAACGAGCAGTTATAAATCACCTCGCTCCGGCTTCAAAATGTTTAAAAACAAATTTTCATATACAGCCTAATCCGTGACAGTGTCAAATTTTTGGTACAAAACAACAGTATTAAAGCAATAATTGTCCTCAAAACTTGTTATTCGAAGTTTTAGAGAGAAAAAAACCAAAATGAATAGTAAAACGGTTAATTTTACAAGTGGAATGACTCACATACGTTTAAAACTACAAAAACACAGTATGCTGTTTCGTTGTTAATATAATATAATTTAACCGTTTAAGTCGATTATAATACGTTTTTTTTTACAAGTGTTGGTAACGAAGGCTTACAATCAGACATTATAATAATACATGTATTTTTTTCTTTCTAAAAAACCTATAATATGTCGTATGCAAATAACGGTTATAAGCACTTTTTCTATGGCGCAGGTGTTTGGTTACTCCGATGAAATGTTGAACTCTTTAACGCGAAATTCCAATACACACAATGAGCTCGGGTAAAATAATAATACTCAGTGCAAAGATTACAATCGATACCGATGACGATTATTTAGTGACTGCAAATTATATGCATACCAAAGACAGTATTGTGTTTAGATAACGGTTTTGAATTGGTTAACTCAAAATATCGAATCGAATAAATCACCACATAATGCGTATTTGTATTTATATAAACTTGCGAAACAACTGTAATTGGTAAAAACTTCTAACGACAATTAATGGCCAAACTAGAATTGTCTTAGACGTTAAGATCCATCTTCGTTTTGCGGGGTCTGACCCAACAACGATAAGGCCCCGAGAGAAGAGCTCGTTTCTTTTTTAAAAACTTTATCAACGTTTTCACTTTTATCCACTCGCCGAGTTACATTAGCGCCCAAGCGCTTAAACAGCCGTCTCGGATCCAGTTTTTAGCTTGCCAGAACGTGTGATCGCGTTAACCAATGTAAGTAGTCAAGTAATATTCAAAGAAATAAACGCAGACAATGCAAAATATATGGTTTATTTTTAATTGTAAATTATAAAAGTTCACGCACCAGCCATAAAAAATATATTTGTTGTTCTCTTTGTTAACATTGACAAGTAGGCTGCTTTCGTCTAATTATGTCATACAAAAAAACCGTAGAAACTCAATACAATATTACCATGCTGTTGCCATAAATTTGATTATAACAGCAATGAAAATATTAGATACTTTTGATGAGTAATAATTCATTACCTACATATTTTCAAAGCGGTAGGATGACCACAATAACAAATTATGATCATTTTATGTACAGTGTACTCGATAATTTCATACTACCCGTCGGGTTATGCTGTCCGAGTGCGTATATCAAAGGACAAGGGTCGGATTGATCTAGGTCATCAGCCGATAACGTTGAATATTGAGTGTCAGTGTTCAAAGGCAACCAAATGATGATACTAAAAGCCCATTGGCTCATTCTCACATAGATGAAAGAGTTGACCGACTAGTTGCAGCTAAAACAGCCTGGTAAATATAAAGCGAGGGTCAAGACAATGCATTTTGCTGGTATAAGCTTTCAATTGGAAACTAATGTATACGGGAAAGGCCACGAGTAGGTTAACGCCAGCCTTTCAAACGCCGTATGTTCATAAATAATTTATAATAACGTAACAACTATTATAATCAGTGACGTACACGAAATGGTACAGGAGTGTAGGTCAATAGGCTTTTCATGAATACGCTTTAGCTTGGGTGCATATAAATATGGTTAGTAGTCAAAATAAACTAAAATATGCCACTATTCAAAAACGCGAACTTATAACAACTGCTGGCTTGTTTGTCGCTTCTATTATGTTGTTTGAAGTCTTAACGATGAAGCTTTAAGCTATTTACCCACCTGTCTGTGTACACCAATCGGTGAGGGTGTTTATCGTTTTCTTTCGGTATTATAGCAAATATTTTTCACTCTGACGGAGTATTAAGTATACTCTGTGCGGTGTGTTATGTGTCTCGTGTATACGAAGTGTGTTGGATTTTGTTGATCCGTTGCAGTGCGAGGTGTACCGAAAGCTTTTTTTTTTATTATTTAATAAAACAAAAAAATACCGCACACTTAGGCATAAACCGCCCGCGACCGTTATTAAGTTTTATTGAGAAAAACTGTCGAGTGTTTTTGTTTTCCATTATTTTCCCCCACAAAATTCCCTTCTGGATGGAATTACTTTTTTCGAAGCCGGATGTTTTAAGATTTGCTCGACGACCGTTGCCCGGAGGCCGAGGATTTCGCTGGATCAACAGCCGTACAATAACAGCAATTCGCGCACCCCATCTAGCATATTATACCAAAACACATATCCGGCTACTTATAAGGGTCCAGACTTTAGCCCCCGAGGACCTTGCCTGCCGTGACGAATGTCCGGGTTACGTTACAACACCTGTGACCGTTCGGGTCTCGGATATATATGATAAATATTATGTCCGTGTCTTCCGATAGCACCAGCCACGTACACGTTTACCGCGTCTAAACTGTCACAAACTATTAATCATACTCGATTCGGTATTTTATTAATTTGTCTTTATTTCATATGTAGGCTCATCACATGGAAATCTCCAATAAACCGTAAACTCTACGCGCGCCCAGTATTTCAAACTGACATAAGTGGCGAGTGCCATAAGACACTGTTCCACTCGGTAAGAGACCGTCTAAAAGGGTTTGGAAGTACATTAAGTTCATTAAAAACTTACGACGATTAGAGTAAACAACCCTTGCAGTTGTGTCGGAGAAAAGGACAAAGTGAAAATTGCAAACTACGTTAATGCATCTTGCAATAAATGTCACATCTGTCCGACGAAAAGTTAAACTAAAGTACAGCTGAATCGTCAAGTATACTACTCTGCCCCTCCCAAAGTCTAATTATTGATCTGTAGAATGGGTTTGCATAATTTCTCCATAAGTCTCTACTGATGGCTTACCTTGCTGTCGTATCTAAAAGTGCTAAGCTTTTCCGGACACTATAATCAATTCAATCACGTTTTTGTTTTTATTTTAACTGAAACGTTAAAATAAAAATGTGTTTGGGGAAAAATGTGTAGCTAACCTTTAAGCTGATAAATGCAACTATAAATAGTCGGTCTAAGCAGTGGGCTATTGTAAAACCGAGGAATTTGTTTGACAATATGGATTTATACCTTGAAAACTATATTATTATACCTAGTAGAACGTTCTACTAATCTATTAGGTAAGCTCAATTTATTTTGTCCTTCGCAAATGGGTAGGATATGAGAAAAAAAAACAAATTTGTTTAGGTTAAATTTATGAGTCTTCTGGTTCAAAGGGCATATCGTTCTATAATGCTATAATGACCAGAGGTAAAATATATATTTTTTTCGGATTCAAATTATTTAATTAAAAAAAAAAAAACTAGTGGGGTGAGGTGAGGTATGGTCGGTCATTGGATCGACGGTAATAACACTAGTAATAAATATTTCACTCATTAATCATAAAGACCGGTTCCGTTCGAATTTGTTGTTTGTATAAAAAACAATTTAACTTAAAATGTATACAAAATTTGTTTACAAAAATAAAACACAAAAACTATTGAAAAATATTAAACCTATTTGTATTAATAATTTTTTTTTAACAAAAAATCATCAACAAGTAAAATACAATTTATGAACGAAAATATTGAAATATATCTTTTTTATTATTTTGTATTTATTTACCTAATTATTTTTGCTATATTCAATTGAATATTTTACAAATCTTTCATACAAGCTACACACAAACCATAATTTCATCATAAAGATGTAGTATAATATGAACTCATCTCTTACGGTAATGTGACAAGGTGAGTATACATAATATTAGTTATTTATGATTATTAAACATTGTTAGATATCTCTAATTCAATTTTAAAGATTAATACTTCAAAAAAATAATCATTACTTTCTTAAGATATTTTTGTAGAGTTAAATTCACATTTACATGATATTTTACCATAGACACTCTACACGTGCAGTGATGGTTTGCAAGTGTATAATTTGACATCAAAATTAACGTTTTCTCGCCACTCCGACAATCTACATACACCGTAGTATGTAATATATGCAATGATTTATGTCGGTAAGTAATGTATTAGATCCTCCACACAAGTTGTGTTAAATTGTTTCGACGCTTTTTTAATTATTAAAAAAACACCGAATTATGACGGTCCCGGTGTAAATTAGGCCAAGGACAATACAGTTGATATTTTTTTAACAATATTATAAAAATAAATAAAATAAAAAAACATATCCATTGAGTCCAGTGGCTATCGTCGGTGTCGTGAAAGAAATGCCGACGAGTTACTATTCTATAAGACCTACGCGGTAAGGAATTTGTTTTCCTGGTCGATCGACCGTAAATCAAAACACACCTACACCGCCAAAGTGGTTACAAGTATAGCTACATACACACATGCATATAATAAGGCAAAAAGGAACCAAAACAAGAGGTCTTGTCCTGCCCTGTATAATCGAAGCTGAGAAGAAAGAGAGGAGAGTCGCAATAGTTTGTCATAAAAGAAAACACATTATAATATTATAATAATATATGCAATAAAACACTGTGCCAAATGTGATGCAAATATGTCAAGCAAAAAAAAAACGGCAAAACTAAAATGTGTTTACTCGTACACAGTACATGAATTTCAATATGGGTGGTATGATTATAATAAACTATTTAAAATACATAAATTCCTACATAAAAAAAAATAAATTACCGACTTCTACAAATTCAACAAGCAATTCCAGCTAGTCACGACCAACGACTCGATAGTATTGAAACGAGTGACATAGTATTTAAAATTAATTAAAAATAATAATAGTAGAATGTCGTATAATAAAATTATATTATTATATTATTGAAAACTAATTAGAGTGCTATTACACAGGTTGTATGTTAAAGATGTTATAAATAAATCATTAAATAATTTCATAACGTTATTTAGTCTATTGTGCAGCTTATTACTTACATTTGCTTCTATCGCTTGATTATAGGCGTCGAAAATTACAACAACAAGTAAATATTAGGTATTCACACACCAACTTGTTGTTGTGCCTAAAATCTAAATTAACTCACCCCAAAAATCTACCTCTAGTGTAATATGCAAATATATACTATAATTCCGGATTTTAGCTTAAACGTGCTCTAGGCGAAAATGTTGCATAACAAAACTAAAATGTGTACTAATTGGTTTTCTATAAATATAATAAAACAACAAATTTTCCATCTGTCCTAGCTTAAGAGGCCAATTAAAGGCCATCGCTGCCTCATTCAGAGAGACCGGAAAAAGTTAAACGTGATTTTTAGTTTTTAAGCAATCGAGTCAAGCATGAAAAACAATTTTATCATTTATCATAAGTCGAATTATGGACTTGTTTGAATTCTTTATAATTTCAGACAACTCTATATTGACTTCGGAAGTCTGTTTAGACATCCTATTAACGTTTTATTATTATTATGTAGTACTTAAATCCGAGAATTGAAGATTAAAAACAATTTATTTAATATTGTAAATGTTTTTATTTTATTTGGAATAATAGTACTCGACAAAATACTTAGAATCATTTGTTTATTGGTGTAGGGTGTATGGTTATCCGAGTACAAAACTATCAAACTATACTTGTACTTATTCTTCGTATAAATTGTATACAACTGGCAAAATTAAATTATTTTAAAATTGTTTTTGCATTATAAATAATTATTATCGATATTATATGCACTTGTAATTGCGGGTGAAAACTTAATGTACACAAATGTATTTTTTATCATTTACACCTACACTTCGTCGGTACGGCATGGCTTGTCCCTCCCCCCTCAATTTTTGTGCGTAACATATTGTGTGTTTGGCATAGGGCAAAAAATGTAGATAATGGTCGGTCGTGCAATACAATACGTGTAGAAAGTGGATTTTATTTTTACTTAACGTTTTTTATGCCTTTCGTTTGGTTTGTTGTTTTAGCACGTCGTCGTAGGTAATAATAAAATATATTATATTATACAATACTAAAATATCGACTGGACTGGCACAAAAGCCATTATCGACCACACCCGCAAAAATCTAAAAGCTAATACGCTTGACCGCCTCAACCGTAAATCCTATTATTGAGCCGAATGTTTGTGCACGGCGACAATGCAACGGTTGTCGGCATATTTGCTTATAATGATTTTTTTTAAACACATCTTATGTATACGTTTATCCGGACATTAATAGTGAGTGTATTGGTAACGCACAAAATACCATAATATAGTCATGCCGTTGCCTCGAGGAGAATATCATTACAACAATATTGTCGACTGCAAAACAATATAACATAATAACTGAAAATAATAGTGTAAGACATTGTCGATATTAAATATACACACAAGGTTAAATGAGATATTATAATATTTTATCTCTAGACAGACTATAGAGATCCATATGGACGTATGGCCGTTGACCACGCCTCTATTCGCTTGGGTTAGGATAGGTCCGTATTTGCTCTTAACTCTGTGTGTGTGTGTGAATGTCTGACTTAAACCTTAGGCTAAGAAGGGCTGTACAACATGTTTAATGGACCGCGGTGTGTATTTAAATAATAATAATTTTGATATAATCGTTATGCGAAGTCCAGCGCTGAAGGTATATAGTTTGATTAATGATTAGATACCTACATCATATTATACATATACATATGTGTAACGGTCGTTAGGGGCGTGCCGTTATTATACCGTCTTGGTCTAAATGCAATAGACAGAAATGCCCGAAAACGATTATTGGTGTTTGACGGCCTGACAAGATTCCAACTAGGTATATAATATAATAAGCATAATATATAAACCGCTCCAGATGATCGTCTGGATATTCAATTTATGTACATACCTAGTAGAGTATAAAATCGTTATCTTTTTAATCTGGCATTCAGTGTAAGTCCAATGGCGTTGTACTGTCGGAATTTTTTTTTTACAGGGGTTCTGGTACTCATCCGAAAAATAATTTGTTCGAGGGTGGGTATGACTTAAGGTGGACATTTTTTGCATAATATTATTCCACATTAATTGTCCTAATTGGTCTAAGCTGTCCAGACTATAGCCGTTCGGGGTTCTTGTATTAATCTCGACGCAGTGGACCGAGTTGGCTTGGTGATAGACGGTCTGGCGTTGGTCCAAGTATGAATACCGTACGCGTGACCCTACAGGTCATTTGATAAATTCATATGTATCGCGCTATTTGAGTATTTAAATGATTAATCGATTTTGAAAAAAAGGAGAAGGCGTTATCTAAAGAATTTATCTGGAATATTTGTTGATGCGATTGTTTTAAAGTAGAATAAATCGAAAAACCCTCCGGGGCGCGTCGCACAAGTAAGAAAAGCCAAAGTATATATATATATATATATATATATATATGTATATATAACGGAATTAATTATTTAAATGACAGAAAATTTATGTGGCGCTTAAGTCAGGACGCACCGCAATGCCATCAGAACTGAAATAAAGGTACACATTTTCATTTGGATAAAAGTACAAGTCTGTTTTCTGAGAAAATGTGTACGAGCCGTTTGCAGTCGTTTATAAACCGTCATTGTAACTACATGTCTAAATCATCAGACGACATACGCTGTTTAAACAACTTCCCTCCCCCCTCCTTTTTGTTTGCACATGCATTATACTTGTAAACGTTTAAGTTTTGGCTAGCCTAAAGGCGACAATTAAAAGTTAAATTATTATTGCGCGTAATAGATGTTCCTATTGGCGGAAAATAAGAAAACAGTGATGAGTCACACACACAAGCCTCTATATTCTTTATAACCTGATAACTGCGAATAACTTAACTCGTTGTTGTCGTTGGATTACCTGCCGAGCACATTGACCACAAAAATAAACAAGAGATGATGCAAAACAAATTATTTTTTTAAGTGGAAATTTGCTGGCAAATCGCCCTGTACAATCCTCCATATGTGTATATTTTGATTTTTACTGTTATCTTTTGTTTGTTGTCATATTATGTTTGTTTTCCGGTAGCCTGTGGTTTACAGATTTGCTCCAAACTCGTTGTATACTTAGTATAGCATAAAGTATATAATTTATAAGTTATAATTTATAACACAGCTATTTAGAAAAAAAAATAGTTACAAGAAGGAGGTACAAAAAAGTCGAAAAGTAAAATAAGTGATTTAAGAGCAACTAAACTCTTTAGTAAAGAAATCATTTAAATCTCAAAATAACTAATAAATGTAACTGACTCGACGGAGAGAATACATTCTATTTAGTTTAATCTAACATTTACATTTTTAAATATTAAATCTTAAATATCATATGATCTAGCAAATCCAAAAGAAACAACCGATCATTATCAAACGCTGAACCAGAGTTGGGCATTTTTTATTCGAATAATCTCTTTATTCGATACTATGATTTTTTCAAATGTCATTAAATGATACGCAAAGTATTTAGAGTTTAAAGCACCGTAGTTTCATATTTATCTTGATAAGGCAAAAATCTTCATAGAAAACCTACCGGCGACCGCTAATTAATGGTGTGTATGATAATAATCGTGTAGGATCTATAATGTTATGATCTTTGCCCTATCAGGCGCGTGTGCCTTGTGTAATCGTCTAGTGTTTTTCTATAGGTTTTATTATTATTAAACTATGCGTGTTATTATTTTATTAGTTACACTATTTAATTGGTGCTATCGCGTAACGTTGAAATTAATGTTAGTTTAGAAAGTTCGGCTCCGGCCGGATCATAAAGCGTTACGCATAAAAAATAATAAGATTTTGTGTTTTCACACGTTTTTTTTTCGCGCCAACAATCGGCCGATTCGAGTTTTGCATTCGAATACAGGATGTAGATTTTCTTTACAGTAAACGCTATTTTAGCGAATCTCTTTTGGCAAATTCCAGAGCTCTGACTGACATCTTTTAAAACTTTAACATTTAATTGACTTTTTAAATTGATAATAATAATAATTGACTAAAAGTTTTTACTGGACGATAACCAGTTTTGAATGTTTTTTTTTTCCTTTAAAGACAAATATTTAATAATTTAATAATATTTTAAAATGACATAAGCAAACATTTTTCAAATATAAAACTACAATTATTTATAGAGATATTGAGTGTCCCGCGTTAAATGGATCACCCTGTATTTTCTATTTCTATTTTTTAGGTACGACGGGTTCGTGATAACCGTTAATGACCTCAGTCGAACCGCTAATTACACGTTAATCGATGTGAAATTATCAAAAATATCATAATGTATGGTCACACCTACGCGGCGGCATGGTGCAACATAAATTATTTTTCAGAACTCGTAGGACCAATAGAGAGAAACATATACATATAGTAGGTACAATGTCAATTTATCTCTTATTAATTTATACCAGACAATTTATACGATTCGTTCCACCATCTGTGTTAGTCGTCCTAGAGGATTTTCTAGTTGCTCAAATTAGACTTTCGCGGATAAGTAGAGGTTCCCGTTTAGGTATCTTAATTTAGAAGTTATTGCATAGTCCCCAGAAACCGTACAAATATGAATCTGATAGGATATGGAAATCTGATTGGAATTCCTCACGAGATGCTCGAATGGGAGAAGAAAAATTAGAAGGGAATCTAAACCGGCAAGACGATCAATGGGCTTCCTAAAAGGATATCCTATATAGTAATTATCGCATAAGAACCCAATAGAAATAATACTACGACTTCCTTTGCCATTAGAAATATTTCTGACTTCATATTATCTACTCCGTTAAACTTGCACACATCTAAGATAAGATGAAACTCTTTTTATTAGCATTTATTTGCACTTTCACCTTCAATTTTATATCTTTATTTTTATTTTAAAAAATGTATAATTTCAACAGATTAAATTTTGTAATATATTTCGTATTATGTTGTATGTATCACTAACAATTTCTATTAGGTAATTCTATTGTTTATTGATAAGTACAGTAAATACCCTTAAAACGTTTTTTTTCAGTTTCCTGACTGAGTTTTAATAGTATACTGTATATTTTCCCCGGACGCAATGCTCACAATCAGAATTTATGTTGCACACATTGTGTGTACCGCGATAGTCTGTGTTTGAGGACTTGCTAATCACGAGAAAATCAGCAACTTGCTTTACTTCACCGTCAAAGACATTTTTCTTAAACAGAAAATGTTAAATCGTTAAAATATAATATAATTTTTTGTGCATTTTAAAGTGTTGTAACAAATAAATAAATAATGTGTTAATAGTTTTAAATTAAAAAAAATTTAAATAAATAAGTTATAAGTTTAATATTTTAATGAAGCATAGTTATAAATGTTTATAAACTTTCCATATAATTGCTGTTAAATGAGTATTGTTTATTGGCTGCCTTGAATGTGTACTTTCGGGTATTGTTTTCTGGTTTAATCAAAAGGCCCAGTTTGGTCGATGAAACGTTTTACAACATTTTGCGAACAAAGCGATTATTAGGAATAATTGAATGTACGCTTTGATTTTGTTCTTATTGTTCTTTTGATCAAATACACCAATCAAATAGTGAATAGTTCACATACATAACGCTGTATACAGTATGTACATTTTCCCCATAAGTATACTCGGGTACTGCAGTGGTGGAACGTTGTTCAAACAGTAAATTGACGCAATTCGATGAATGTATTGTATATATATATATATAAACATGTAGATTGTCAAAATGCTATCCAAATATTTTCCTAGCGTCCGCTTTGTGTACGCCCACGGCTGCTCTATATGTGTCTATATGATGTGTATATATGCCTGTTAAGTTATATATGTCTGTTGTTTTAATCGCACAACGATCAGAGTCTGATGAAAATCCGCGTTGGAAATTGGGTCTGCTAATACAATAAAAGCTAAAAGCCCCGGACCATAACCGAAAAAGGCAGATATTTTAGGCTCGTCCCGTTTGACTTTGTTCCGGCCGTTTCTCCTTCACTGCGTGCAAGCACTAGTTGAGTCTAGTGAATTGCAATAATGAGATTCATCCCAATTGCGATGGCTTAAAATACATGTATTAGTCAAAGTAAACAACGGAAGAGTGCCCTTTGAAGTACTTTCAACGTCATTCATAAGAAGATAACTCTACCAAATGCCCCTCCCCAAAAAAAAAAGATTCGGTCTACCTATTTAGTTTTATCGGACTAAATAATTGTTTAATTACTTTTTTTAAGAGGCTTATTCATCACGTACATAATAAATAGTAAAGTTAGGACTATGTTTTTCGACAAACTTGATTATTCAAGTTCAAATGCTCACAGTGTTATTGCCAGAGAAACGGGAAATTCTTAATGATATTTGACACGTGTATCCAACTTTTACAATTAATCAGAAATGTTGTACAACAACCGTCTTATGAGATGCACTTTTCTTAGAAAAACTGTGAATTTTAACGTTGAAGTATATTTATACAACATCAAGGATAAGTTTTTCTTAATTTTTACTCGAATAATTTTTGATTAAAAAAATATAATGCAAGATAATAAAAACTGAATTATAGAATATTTTATTTTAAAAATGTTCCATCGCTTACAGTTCACTTTTACTTTTATACAGATGTACTTTTTCGCTAAAACTTCTTAGTTCCTTAGGAAAATCATATATTTAGACGCAAAAAAATAGTGTAATACACCATTAAGTTATATTAAAATATATAATATGTTTCTGTAATTTCTGATCGATGTGTAAAATTGACTATGTGCAAAACTATCACTTAATGACTTTTGTTTTAACATTTGTAGATAGTCCAATTAATACAACTATAAGAATTATGAAATTATCAATTATTTAAGTAATTCGTATTGTCAATCATTTTTCTAGCATTATCAAATTTGTGAATAATGGTCTAAATTCTTAATTTTTAAAATATTGCTCAAATATTGCTCAAAACTAGATGACATCACTTCGGCATTGGATGGCATATGATATTGTTGTAATGTATACGTTTTAAAATAATAACGAATTTGTCGTTAAAGATAATAGCCGGTACTACAATAATTATTGTAGTTTTATTTTTACATTCGAAAAGGGTTATTGAAATGCGGCCGGTTTGAGTTAACTTGACAGCTCTTTGTTACGGACATTTACCTTTCTAATTCGATAATTATACTCTGTAATTATTGTGCACTATATGTACAAACGTTTAAAACTATTGTAAGCTATCAAAACACTTTTTTTTAAAGCTTAAATTCCTACCCAAATCCCAATCTAGAAAATGTATTACGTTTGATTCACACTACTCCTTTATCGTTATCCCTGGCACTAGGTACTTGTAACTGGTCATGTACTCAATGACTAACAATAATTACAATACACGGATACAAATAGCATAATATTATTCTGTGCTCGAACTCGGCAAACAAAAGTTCAACGGTCACGTGCGAGTTTACAGCCGGGCTAAAGTGGGTAAATTCGCTTTGGTCAATTTTATTATTATTACTATATTATTGCTGTATTTTCTTTGGGAAAAATTATGTGCTGGCACAAAGGTCAAACGACAGTATAATAATAATAACAATGATAATATGTGGATTTTAGAAATAACCTGACTGGCGCGCAGGTCTCATTGGCCGTTCGTGTAATATATGCAAATGTGGTGAAACACGATTCTTCAATATAACATACATCCGACATTATATTGTAGTACTTATTTTTTATGGGAATTGATCGGTTTTTTTTTTTTTTTACTTGGGATAAATATAAAACTCAACGCCGTCGTGACTCCCAGCCAGCGCGACCTAAATCTCCGAATGCGCGCGTTCACGTTTTTTTTTACACACAGTTCTGTTGTGATCCTCGGATAAGCACAAAACATATATAGGTATAATATAGGAAAAAAAAATTCCAACACTTAAATCCATCTTGCTGCACGAATGTGACGGACACAATGGCCGTTTGTATGCGTAAGCGTGAGCATACATTGTGAAGACAAAATCAAAAAAATTACTTAACATTTCCGATTATATGAACCGATCCTCAAGGGGTAAGGATAGGTAAGGTTGAACTTATGCTTGCATTTATAAAAAAACAGGACTCCGTTTAAAAAAGGGTGTTGGGCAAATTGACTCAGATAATCTAATGAAAACAAAAAACAATCATGATTCGTGACAGATGAGTAGATAATTTAAAATTGATTAAATGATTGATTTAGTTACTTTTGGTGAGTTAATGAATATTTAATCACAACTAATTTAATCCACAGTTCTAGATTAAAAATTGAATATTTAATCAGAATTGATATAATTTTAACTGAATGACACATTTTTGTTCAAAACTAATTTTAATAATTTAGATTTATGTGTATATTTGAACTTTAATATACTAACTATATATACATAATGCCATACCACATTCGCAGAATAGAAGCTCTTGTCAATACCGTAAGATCATGTTTGAATAACAAAAGATGACTACTGTGCTAAATGTTAGAAGAGATACCAACAAATAGACTGAAACTTAGAAAGCCGCCATGACTGACAGCTACATAGAACTTAATGCACAGTTTAGCGGTAGTAACTCGTGGAATGAAGAGTGGCAGATGTCAAACACGTATCAATTCACACCGCTTCAGTGAATCTTTTGTTACAATTTCCTGGTTATAATTCGGATTATTATAACATCTGCTCTAACTCAAAAAACTTAATTTGACCAATATAGTTACTAGAAATGTATATACAAGCCAATTTCCATTCGCCTAGTAATACCTATATAGCATTTAATTGATAATTATTCTTAGGTAAAACAAAATGGAACGGTACATATAATGTGCTTTTCTCTACTTTTTATAATTTGTTTATTAACAACAAATATTAGGTATACACTTTTTTGTGCTGTTGTATTTTTTTTTTTAATTTAAACATTTATCAAGTAACCGAGTGTTGAAACAGACAGAAGTTTTGTCGAGATTAAAAAGGTCAGGACAATCATATAAATTATAATTATTGTGCGTGGAGACCGTATACAGTATAGCTATTAGCTAATCCTTGGTCATTAGTCGACCGGATGCCACGGCCCTACAATCTCACACGTTTTACTATTATGCATGTGCTTGGGAGAAGCTTCAACAAAGTCGTCACCGGCAATAATTATAAAAGTTTGCCGTGTCGACTACAAAATGTGAGTCTAGAAGAGATTAGTGTACAGAGTCAAAAGTATACAATATACATATTATCACATTTATTATTTTAATAATACCTCGTTTCATATCTGCTCTTTCGAGTCCGATCAGACTAATAATCGCAGTTCTCCACTTTTCTCTAATGTACACTCTATTTCCATGTTTTCTATTATAGGTACAGGTATTATTTAAGTACAAATAGGAATTATGTTCATACTAATAAATTAAGCTTAAGTGATCAGGTTATAAGTATTAAGTATAAGCGTTGTTCTTTACATTGTAGCTGTTTTACTAGAGTATTAGTTTATAAATGATTCAAGTTATACTATATTTCAACATTAATTATTAGTTTAACAAGTAAATTTAATAAGATTTGACTAAAGTGTATGTAAATAAGTAATAGAGTAATTTATAATATGTCATAAGTGGCATGTAACTCAGTTTGATTCCCTTAAACTAATATTCATCAGCCCACGAAACCGTTAAATTCAATAACCGTATAAAGCGGTTTCTGTATACAATTAATTATAAACAAATACATATATAGAATCCTGGTACAAATTTGCTTACCAGAGCATGTAAAAACTTCTGTATTCTTGGAATAAATGCGGTATAAAAGTATTAAAAACAAAATAAAAAGCAGAATTTAAAAGTGCTCACAAACAGATAGTACAATTTTTTTCTTCACTTACACTTTAAAAATCAAGCATTTCGGAAAAGATTTAATTTAACATAGTATGAGTAAAATATTTCCCATAGCAATTTTCAATGAATATAAATTATTAAAAATAGGTCACAGTGAACAATTTTGAACGTTTGTAAGGTTATTTTTTTATTATTTCTTAGGAAAAAAAATAATTAACGCCTGAACTTTCTAAAAACTACACTCAACCAAAAATAATATAAAATAATATCAAACCAAATAAACATTATGTTATCAACCCGTAATAAAACTCTTTATTTATATGAAAAAACGGTAAAAGAAATGATTACGTTAATACATTTTATCAAATTGATAAACAAACAAATTTCTGATAAATGTATTATTGATACAATGTATTTTTTGATTTCCGTGGTAAAATCCTTTTCATAACAACAATGCATTATTATGCTCTAAAAAAATTTATAGAGTCAATATCAATAAAGTGTTTATCAAATTATTCATTTTTATTGAGTATAACATTATTTTTCGCTCGGTGTATCAATCAAATACATCTAAAATGTATTAATACCAATTAGTTTATAATAAATAATAGTAAAAAGGGTTTTAAAGATTAAATTGAATTTGTTTGTATTACTAACAATACACATATTTGTTTAAAAGACATTAAACAAATTATAATGTAAATAATACATATTATAAAATTAATAAAATATAAAATACCAAATCTTTTATTTCTAAAACAAGTTTTTGATCGTACACTAGTCACTATTAATTATCAATCGGACCTTTTTTTGTCTGTATTTAATTTAAATGTTTTTTTGATTTTTTTAAAAGAGATATTGAAGAAAACTTATAACATCATCCATAAGAAAACATTAAACATATAGTTTTCATTTAGCTCCATTGTAAAAACATTTTTAATTAATATAATTAAAATGACTCTTTTGATTCTTATTACTTCATTTTTAAAGCCTTTACTATTGATATTTTACCTTTTTAACGTTATATTTCACTATCGACCTAATAGGTGTAATTATCTTTAATATTTTAACATTTGCTCTTGCCAAATTGGTATCTATTAACCCTTGAACTAAAGATTAAATTTTGTAATTGTCGATTCCATTATTACTCTTGTGAGTTTTAATACGGTGAACATTTCTGTAAAAAAAAAACAGAAAAAAAGTCTTATCAGAGGGTTTTCTCATAACGTTACAGTATGCAAGCAGGAACAGGAAATTAAGGTGCACTCTGGTGCTTATGCAAAACCGCATGGAACAAAACTTGATTTACACAACGCCCCGGTTTATAAGAATTTTTATTTTTTACATACAGTATCCGTTTAAGTACACAAGCCTACGCCGAAAGCGTTTGCAGGAAAATCATATGATCTTTTCGCAGCGGTCGCTTTTTCTATAGGTTGCTTGTAAACGGGTAGGTAATTCTTATCTACCCGTTATAATATATGCAGTTGTAAATTATACAAGATCGCTATCGGTTCTGTTATAAAATACTTCTACGCCCACAGCTGTTCTTGAGGAGACGTGGGATCAGTAGTAACCGGTGCGCAGGGTCCTGGAGTCTTCTGAATGGAGGGGCGAATATTCTTAGATAGGTAGCCGTTCTAACGAAGGAAAAAATGGTTAGTTTTAATTACCCCAACAACGAGAGCAAGGAGTGGTAAGACCTAAGGCTCTAGCACAATCTACAAAAAAAAACCAAGACGTTGAAGTTGACGGGAAACAGCGAATGGTCGCTAAGTTAGACGTGGCCATCATTTGAGAACGATAAGAAATTTAAATGTAGTTTTCAAGATAAACGTGTAAAGCCAATTCAAGAATGGTGTTAAATACCTGTTATCTTTCTCTCTTTCTCCTGTCTAGCATTGATGCAAGGGTGGGCAAAAAAAGTTCACTATTTTTTTCATATTAGTATAAATTAAGTTAATTAAAAAAAAATGACTTAGTTTAGATTAAAGTTACTGTTTAAAAATGATAAATAGTTAACTTAGATAAGTTAAAAGTGATCTAAGAAAATAACTAATGTAAACTTTTCAGTTAGTCGATTTTATTGAAGCCCTTAATATTGTATACAAACAATAGAATGTTATTATATTTTTATTTAATGGCAGATTTAACAGAGCTGGGATATTAACTGGTAATTATAATGTATATATAAAGCTACTCCAATCAAAATACAATATCGTCGTTTTATCTTGATGTCTCAGACAAACACTTAAAACATTAACATTTAATATTATGTAAGGTAACGATCCAAGATAAACCCTAATTGAGTAGTTTTAGTATAATTTTAAACGATGAACGCTGGCGTTGATGTGCACGACATTAGCCATGTTATAGCGTTTATATTTATATTTCGAGTCTTTCAAAAATGTACAACCGATTTGTACTTTCATAACAATACAAGCAAAGTAATTCCACTAAATCTTAATTGTTTATATAGTTATAATGTACCTATATTCCGCTGTATGAATGTCATGTATACAATGATGCCTGCAAACCATGAACAAAAAAAGTTATATATACTGTATACATACATATACTATATAGATATGAGATATTCTGCGTGCGAAAAAAAGTAATATATTTTCAAAACTTTAGTTACCACTTTCGCGCGAGACGACTTAAGATAAAGAAATGCGTCGACCGTATTAATGTCACACGTGCAAAAAGAAAAAAAATCCAACTATAAATTTATATACGTTTTAATGATTTACTGGAGAAAATCCGGTAATATATTATTTACTCAAACTTTGCACACTGCAAAGAAATAACAGCATAAATATGACATTTTAAAAAGATAAAATTATTTATTTTTCTTGGAGCTCGGCGTTCAACAATGGCGGCGTTAAAAGAAACGCATTCACAGAAATACTGAATTATGTAATTCATTTTGAAAAGTATAAGTATACATAACGTTATTTGTTTTTTTTAAGAAGAATAAGTTTTCTAATTCCGTTAAGTACAAAAATGTTTTTTTAAATTATAATTGCAATTCCACGGAAGTTCGAAGTACGTCAGTATCGATGAATAAAAAATTAATTAAAATTTCATTGAACTACGGAAAAGATTAATAAAAAGTGTAGTATTTGTAATATACATAATAATGTAATACCTACTATTTTCTTCACAGTTTTGTACAATGATCATATTAACAAAACATTATTATCAGGTACTTTGTAAAAGATCTTGAAGGATTCGGTAATTGTAGGTGGCGAGAGGAGATTGTTCGCTTTGCTTTACCCGCCATTTAACTGCTAATAGCTCAATATTCTCGTAAGTATTCACTCAAAACTTGATATCGACCAGTCATTATTTTTATTGTTGTTTAAATAATACAGTTGTGCATGTATAAGTTAACTATTAAAGTGTACCCTTAAATGTTTACTTTACTTTAAATGTAATTTAACTACAATTACAATTATTTTACAAAATAATTACAATTTCATAGAATTTTGAAAATTTTTTACTTACTTTAGGTACTGTATTTAAACTCGGTTAAAAGTCTCATTACCCTTTACAGTGATTATACTTAAAATATAAGGATAACTGTACAATACTGAAACTATACATAGGTGTAAATGTTGGGAATACAAAAAATATGGCCCCTTAAAAAAATATTTGTTTTAGTTAAGTAAAAATTACAAGACATTTTTTAGCCTAATTATCAAGATGGTAGAACTCTTTTAAAGCTAATCTTTTCTGATACCTAAAATTAGTTTTTCAATAGGTACACCTAGAATTTTTGAAAATTTTGAAGTATTGAAGTCAAATAAGTAATTTACTATTGCTAAGTATTATCTTAAGTTATAAAATTAAAATAGCCAGTTCACCACAATAATCTTCATCGATCGCCTTACCGAAATCATTATTATGGTACATTTTTGTACAGATAGATATAATATAATATTCTTGTACATAAGTCACATGAACTCTAATAGATAATTGGTGGTACTGACATGTTAAAATTGAGTGTTATTTAATATTGATCGAGATATAAATTTCTTTTCGCTATAAATTTCTTGGTAGCATTATAAAGAAGTAAAAAGTGTAATATTTGTTTTGCAATTTATTTAAATTGTATGTCATAAAAATTATATACTTTAACGGAGGTCATACGATAATATATCAGTTTTATTTTTGTAGTATATTATTGTAACTGTGTCAATCAATACAAACATACGACGCACTGTCATCGTGTTACATGGTTTACTCACGGTGCGGTGACTGTATTATAGCAAACTTAAGTAACTTACTGAAATATACTATTTCGTTGTGTACACCATACATATTTTTTTAACACTTTTGCAGACATCAAAACTTTTTATATATTTCTTACGTTTTTTTTTTTGTGTAACGTTATACATATCAGTTTTACAAATCTATATTATATTATAGATAATAATAGTCACGACCTAGTTAAGTATAGTTTTGCCAGTGAAACCATGTTATGGTAAAAAACTTGTTTAACAAACAAATATGTAGTAACATATATAATAGTATTATTCGATATAAACCATTAAACTTGTTAAGGAAGAAGAGAGCTTTAAACATATTGGGCGACATATATTCTTCCATAGTAGGTATTAAGATTTCTTTATCCCTTAATTAAATACAACATACTGTTTAGTTTGTTCTTGTTAGTTGTTTATATATGCAATTTGCAGTCGTTAAAATAGCTGACATTACTTTTCAATTAATCGATTAATTTGTGAACTTATATATTTGATTTGTTTTGCTTAAGGGTCGTAAAATACAAAACATTCATGTCGAAAAGAAATGTCTTCTTTATATTTATAATAATATTTCTTCGATTAAGCTAACATCATGGTAAATAATTTCCAACGCAATTGAATCGATTAAAAAATTATCAGTTGAGCGGGTAATAATTATTAAGGATGGTTTTATGCAAACAAAATTGTTAACCTCTATAGCGGATGTAATAGACGGATAAAAAAAACGCTGTTCTTAAATCTAATTAAATTCATGTTGTATTGAAAGGATACCGGATACGATCTGTGCTATTATTATTATTATAATATTTATCATATATTACGCTGTTTGTGGATTTACCGGACAAGACCGAGGAAAACATATTTTTTTTCTGCAGCCTTAGAAATACATACTGTACAAGCTTATCGTAGGTATTAATCTAAAGCCAAACATCCATAAACGGTTATTAGACATTTACCTTGTTAATATTTTTTTATTATTATTATTAATATAAATAATAATAATAATTATATTCATGATTTATATCTTGCGCGGGGCGGTTATTAAATGGCGAACCATATATCATACCTAGTTATGTGATATGCGACGGAATAACTAATAATATTAAACGACAGTAGCAAAAAAAAAAACCTATATCATCCGCCAAACGTCCATATTTCATTTGAAAATGCATTTTTTTATTCGTTAATTTAAAATTATCTTACAGAATTATACCATACCGGTCGGATTAACAACAGATCAAATTTAAATTTTGCTACTTTCTAGGACCACCATATGATTTTTTTAGCAATAATAGTTCTCAAAGATTATTAATATTTACCTTGGCAATACAATCGATAAGTCATATTATAAATTCACATGTAACACAACACATTGCTAATATATTATAGTATAATAATTTATCAAACTCGTTCTGCTTATAAACATTACAAGTGTATTTTCAAATATTTGAAAACGACCGAGTGAATGATGATTGGTGTATTTGAATACTGAATAGTTGTAAAAAAAAGGTTTGTTCATGTGTACGAGTATTTGCCATTGGGTTCAACATATTTATATGTTTTATGATTTTTAACAATTGTATTATACATTTTTTTTGTTTTTTTTTGTACTTTTGCCTGTATTATAAATAAATAAATTGTAAATGGTAATCGTAAAAATTATCATCATTATTGTTCATTTGAATAAAGAATATTATGAGCATTTACAAGAATGTTTTTACTAACTAATGTAATTGTGAAATTTTGGTATTTTTTAAATCAGTGAATTGAAATAGTTTGTCCGAACAAAATCAATTATTTATGCAAAACATAATAACATTATCTGATTATAAAATATAGCTAGGTACTTATAATTAGCAAAAAGTAAAAAGTTTGATCAATTTTAAAATATTATTCAAAAATATAGCCACATCCCATGTGTTAAACATTGATGTTAATTTTATATATTTTTTTTTGTTAATAATAAAAACCCGTACCGCCTCGGAACGTATTGTAATAATATAATAATATGTACCAGGTACCTACTATCCGTCGTTTGTCAATGAAAGACCAATTGTGTTTTAAACGACCGGATTTTATGCAATTTATGTAATTTGCCATTCTAAACGATACCCAAATAACGTATTAGTCGTTTCTTAAAGACCGCTACTTAGGTATGTACATAAATTATATTTTTAATATTGTTTCTTTTTAATTATTACTCTTTTGTTATTTGCTTAATTTTATTAATATGATTTATGCCACCGACTAAATTATACGTCCGCTAACACATAGGTACACAAACTAACATTCTATGAATATACATTTTCGAATTTCCTGCCCGTTAATTATTCAAACCCGGTGTATATAAGTAATAATAACACGAGTGGATCCAGTTGTTCAGGAATTTGTCGGTAATATAAATGATACTAATTAATAAAACGGTACGTACATCACTCGTGGCCGGTCATTGGGTCATTAGCATTAAACAAAGTAAACACATCACACAAATGGCTTTCAGAAAATAATCCTACAAAAAAAAAAATTAATAATATGTTCCAAGGTGCAACGTTATCTCGTGTGTAATAGCCCTGGCGTGTAATATTTTTAATCATACACATGAAAGTAATTACATCATTGCTCTCGCACAATTATTTTGGTTTGTTATAATAAAATACCAAATTATAATATGCATATTATTATACATATAATATTATTAAAAACTAGTTAGTAGACTATAAAATGCGTTTATAGACTACTTTGGTTAACGACTAGTAGACAAATATGGTAAAAATTATTCTTAGTTCAAAAAGCTCATAAAATATATAGGTTGCCATTTATGAAGCTTATTAGTTTAATATTTATAAGGTTTTAAGAAACGTTTCAACCTCTAGACAAAAATAAAATCAGAAATAAAGCATAGATAACATATTAATCCGTTAATCTGAAACATTTGTTGTGGTGTGTCACTTTAGTTATGAGGTATTATAAGATACAATATTATAACAAGGGCATTTTTAAGGGTGTGCACTACCCCTATCTATCGTACCACAAAAAAGAAAACCTACAACAAATTATATACTTTGATAAAAGAGGATTATCATAATATTATATTTGTTTGTCAAATGGTAAACTTTATCGATTCAAATTTATGAGTGCACTAAAATTTGATAGTTAACAACTAACGTGATACAAAACACGGTTTAGGAGCAAAATACGGTTGTACATACATAAGATATGATATATTTGTTTTAAACAAGTATATGCAATTATTTGAACATGAATAAAGTAACACAAATATAAGTAAAATAATTTATTAAAAATTAAATATTTGCACATGCATTAATTTAGTATTTTGAAAGATAAAATTAGTTATTTGGTAAAAACAATATTATTGAACAAGAATGAATTTTTGATCTTGATAAAATGTACTAAAACAAATGTTTACTTTGAATAATTCTGAAAGATTGCTTTCACTCAAAATAATATATATTTGTAAAGGGTCATAAAACACACTTTTAAAATTATATTGTTGTTATTTTTTCGACGAGCTTTGAAATTTACAGAATTATTAGTTATTAAATTAAATACAAATTTAATTTTTCTACGTCGCAACTTTCAAGTCAAGGCATACAAAGGTTTGAGTGAAAAACAAATTTATATAAATTGAAAATATCACTTAAAACTGTAATGTAACGAAAACAAGTTCTTATATTAACGATATAGGTAATATTATTATACCCAAACACGTACAACAATATCTTTCTGGGCAGACAACTGTTATTTGCACAAACAAACTCAACGTTGCACTCTCCTTATCCACTGAACCGATTTCATCATGCAGCAAGTTTTTAGATCAGAAATTGTTCTTGAAAGTAACTCTAGTTGACAAAAATATAAAAAGTCCAACTTGAGTGAGTTAATCTTTTGTTTATACCACATTCAATAGACATTGACAAACCAAAAAAATTGTATTATTAAACAATATTCGACTTTTTTTATCTTGTGTGCTGTATTGAAATTTAATCTAACCGAGAAGTGTTATAACTTAAAATTTCTATTTAATACTAATTGTTTATGTATACGGGGAGATCAATTCTGTCAGCACATTATGTCATTGCAGTTCTTTAAGTGATATAATATTAATATATATTATATATATTTTTAAAACCTTTTTATTTATGCTATTTTATAATACGTATTATAAAATTACCAAATAATGTTCATCTGGTTTAGTATTTTCCAGAGCGCTATCAACTTTTAAACATAAAACTTGTAAAATCAAACACAGGCCAAATCTTTTATATCTAATATCTTATTAAAAATCAAATTTCTCAATTAAAAAAATAAAATAAAAATGCTAAACAAATTTATTAATCTCTATGTATAAAAATGTATTATGTATGTTCGAACATACCAGCTCTGAAACGCCTGACACAATTTCAACCAAACTAGGTACCCGACATAATAATATTATAAGTATTATGACTGGTGAAGTATTAAGTGAAGATGGAATAGGGTGACATGTTAAAAATAATCTAAAACTACCTATATTGTGATGACAAATCCATAGTTTTGTGAATAAAATATAAATACCTAGGGAAAGTCGGGTGAACCCAAGGGTACCCATAGGTAAAAATTTAGGGTTATCATTTTGTAATGAATTTTTGGGGTAATTTCTCCCACCACTGTCCCCTGGGTAACTCGGCTAGTAATTTTATAACGATTAATATAAGACTAACGAATTATGTAGAAAAAAAAAAACAAAGCATTTGAATAAATCAGCTAAACATGGGGGTCTGCCGTGTGAGATTTAATAGTTTAACTCCTTCATTCATCGAGGGGCTCATGGAGATGGCGCGACCCGTAACCGCGGGACGGTGCGCGTTTGGCCGGTAGACAGCGCTGCGTTTGGCGAGGCGGAAAAAAAACTACCGCCGCCGCTGCCGTCCGTCGTGCGTTTGGGCGCGCGGTGTTGCCGGACCGTTGCGCGTTAACAGCATTTTCGTTTACTACCATACCGTCCATTAGTACCGCAGCGCCGACCGTACAGTGTGGACCGCGGTTATTGTCGCGCGTTTTTCGTCACCGCCGCCGCTGTCGTTGTATCGGTTACAATATTTATCTTTTTGTTTTTCGAAATTATTTTACCTTTTATTTTTTTTACACCGGACATTGTGTGTGTGTGTGCGTCGCACGCGTATAACAAAAAAAACAAAAAAAAATAAAACATATATACACATAATCGGGGTTCGACCGTATCGGTTATATTGTGAATAATAATAGTAAAATATATATTGATAAAAATACAATATTATATACCTACCTATATATTTTGTTTTTAAATGGTTCGTTGCGGCCATCGACGTCGCCATGTCTCGGTCGCCGCCAGCCGGATGATGAAGACCCAAAGGATCACCGCCGGCCTGGACTGTTAGCCGCAGGATAATAATATTATTATACACATTTTTCTCTTTCTCTCAGATATAAATATTGTTTGATTTTTGAAATCGTTCGCCACGATCGGTTTATCGAGCCCGGATGCCGCTGAAGCCGTCGCGACGTTTAATTTAAATTAAAACGATATAATATTTATAAAATTATTTTCAATTTTACCATTCATATTCCACGACTCGAACGTCGTTTTCGTTAAAAATAGTCAAGTATCCTAATTTAATAAACATTAAACTAATCTGAACCGCCATGGTGCTTTTCGACGACCTGTTCGGTTTCCCGGCCATACCCAGGTGCCTGAGGCCTTTCTCCGCTGCCAGGGGTCCGACTTCTGTAAGGGGCACCATGTCTTGCACGAAGATCACCTCTTGTCTCACCCTAGTGCTGTTGATATGCTTCGAGACGGTTTTGCTGTCGACGGTCAGCGATTGTACCAAGTCCTTCACCGTACACTGGAACACGTCCAATTCAATGTGAGTAAAAAATTTTAAAAATCATAATAATTTAAACATTTCTATCCCAACATATACAGTCTTTATTGTTTTATTTTTTTTTTTTTTGGGAGGGGGGAAAGGGATTTTACCCCAAAATAATACAGCCGCACGTCGGTCGTGTTTGTACCCCAGTATTCATAGTATTGGATGGCTCACTGCTAATGTGTGTTTTGCATTGCACTGGGTACTCGCCGGCCGGTCGTCATTGACCATATTTTTATAATAATAAAATAACGATAACAACAATATAATATTAATACTTGAATAATTATAGATACCTATATGTATTTTCATACATATTTTGTAGTCGCCGGTTTATTTTTAAATGGCGAACAACGACGATGTGATAGTAATAAAACTGCTGTGATAGTGTTAGCATTTTCCACCCTATGTGATTTTATAATAGCGTTATAGTAATACGAACGGCTATTATACCGTTTTCGTCGTCGTTGTCGTTGTTGGTGTTATCAAAAAACATGTCGTGATAAGGATTTTGAACGCGCGCGGTACACTTAACGTCATGAGGAGGAACCCGTGAGAAACAATGAAACCAGTTTTTACACATACAATACAATACAATATTTCAACGTAACCGGTAAACCACGTTATTTATGGGCGTACTCTTTAAGGTGCATTATAATATCGTGTACATAATATATTATTAAAGACACGTTATAATCGGGGTACATTGGTGGTAGGCAGGTACGCCCAAGTAATTATTATTGTTATTCTTTTGTGCGCCGGACTAATGTCTTAGGTATGCGATAATTAAAAAATTACATTTTTCTTTACCGATTTCCAGTATTTACACAGTCGACGCCATTACAGGTAACGGTGTGTGTGTGTGTGTACCATATAAATAGTTTAAAAGAGTAATTTCCGTGAGAAACGCCATTCATCGGTTTGTAGGTATGAAAATAGATTTTATTTTTAACATATTATCATACCCGTTTATTAAGTCGGTTATAATATTCTTATTCTACTCGTCGGACAGTGTCCGCCTCGAGTCATAAGGCTCGCGTGCTAGCGTAATATAATAATATATGATATTATTATAATAAATATGGGAAACTCGTGGAAGAGACTGAAATATCCGACCTGACCGCTACCGAGGACATAGTTTTTCCGGTGCCAGATACAGTTGATATTATTATTATAATAGTACAATATTATGTTTGACCCGAAGCTAAATAAAAGAAGAGTCCTCTGGGTTGGTTCTTAGTAAATCCTCGGTCTCGACTGCGGTCGGATTTGCAGGGATATAATAAATAATAATATGGCGTTTGGCGAGTTCATTGTTTGCCTTCGGGACGCAATCCCCGATAGGTTTTTTTGTGGAAAATAATAATGTTGTTGAAGTAAATATTATTAAAAATGACATTATCTCTGCGCGTTTCCCGATGTAGAAAATATACTATTATGTCCGGCCGTTGGATTTTGCAAAACTCCGGTTTGCATCCCATCGGTTCTTATTTATCAATAATAGACACTTAACGCATGTTGTACACATCATGTGTTGCACTTATTACAAATAAGAATGTCGGTTAACGGCGCGCGCGCTATTAAACGTTTGTCGTCGTCCGGTCTAATAGTTTAAAGCATAATATTAATAATACTAATTTCTCAAAATTCGTTTCGGTTTTCCACTTTTTATGGCCTCGTCCGTACTTTTTTTTTTGTAGTCGCATAAAAAATGATTATCCGTCAGTCCGCGGTTTTATATTATTGAAATCTCTGGGCCGCGACCATAACTGCTATACACAACCACACAGGATGAGGATGAGGATGTACGGTTACAGACTTTTTAATAACCTATACCGTGTTGGAGTATTGTAAATTGGACAGACGACCTAAAAAAAAAAAAAAAACAACACGAGGAATACAACTTGAAACAAATGAGCGTCGTTATCGTTGTGTCCCGGCGTTCAAACCCTATCGTCGTGCGATAGCGTTTGAACGCTTTTCTGAAAAGGGTATTCATTTTCAAAGTGATAATTATTAATTTATATGATAACATTAGCGACGGATCTTCGGTGTAGGATCTCGTCGACACAAATAATTTAAACCGCCCTATAATGCGCTATAACGCTTATATTAATGAGTTTAATGATGTTCGATGTTATAGTGAACTGTTACTTCAACATCTATAGCATAATGCACAGTAGACACGGAAATCAAATAACTCTCAGAACACAGTCAAATAAATAAGGGTATAAATGTATTCGATAAAACCTAATAATTTCAATTGAGGTTAAGTGGCGTGGTGGAATAATTGCAACTTTTAGAGATAGTGCGACTGCTAAGTAATAATTAAATATAGTAAATTTTGATAACCACCTGATTTTAAGGGTTATAACATAAAATAAATTCTAAAAAATATTATTTTATATAAAATTATTCAGCTGTACTCATCCCATTCAATTAAAGCTACTCTTCTTCACCTTCACCAGAATATTTCATGGCTAAATTTTAATCCAATCGACAAAAATAATACAGCTAATATTAAATATTTTCAATGTAGTGCCTTGAAATGTTACTTAATCGTGTTTGGCGTTACCTAACCTGACTGACCTAGACTTGTAAATCGTTTTTCGTCGGTTTCTCGGTCGTGCAGTTTGGTTTGTTCTTGCATGTACCGTTCTTAAGCGCGGTCGGCGCTATCTTAGATTCTCGTCATTTTGTAAACACTTTTAAAAGTCGCATTTTCCGAATGATTGATCGCTCCAAAAGACATTACCCTATACCGTCGCTTCGATGCAGAACTTAAACAATTTGAAACTTTTGTTTTCGCATCAACCTCGTTTAGGAGGTCACTTCGGGCTAGCTGTAATGACCGCTTAAGTCGCGCGGCCCCCGTTACAATACTTACAATGTGTTATATTAGTATAACGTGAAAACATTGTAGACTAGTTTTTTGCGTTGCAGACAGGCGGTTTTCTTTGAAACACCACAAACCCAGTGCCGGTATTATATTAATTATATTCCAATAATATGATAATGATGATGATGATGGCGGTACAGTAATGTAGCGTATCGTTTATAGTGTAATTTTTATTTTATTTTACCGATAAGTAACATTATTCTCCGACCGACTCGGTGCATGCACGGACGTATGTATGTTCCTATACTATATGCACGTGTGTGTGTGTGTGTGTGTGTGTAACCGGTTTCTTACGATCCGTTGGTTGGAGAGTCAGTGTGTGCGCGAGGTTAACCTTGGGAATTTGATGAATGTTCATGATTCTTCGGTTTGCTCCTCCTTGTGCACCATAGTCCATACACCGTATTATAAGAGGTCTCCGGCTTCGAGATAATACAAGCGGTATATATAGAGAAAGAGAGTATGACTTTTTTTTTAAATATATATATATATATATATATATATATATATATACCTACCTACCTATCTTTTAGAACGTTACTGCACCCACCCTCATTATTCTTCACCTTCTTCTTCCTTCCGTCGCTTGTGTGTGTGTGTGTGTGTTTGTTATGGATCGATAGGTTTTCCGTGATAAGACCGGCACCGGCCGTGATTTATATTTATACTTAGCCGAATATACTTACCGGATTTGTACAATCCATATAACTCGATGTGTTTATAGAGGTACCGGTTGGACGTCGAGCCGTGAGAAAAATGCCTTACTAAAACGCTCCGAGCGAAAAATAATACAACTTTTTTCAACTTCATTTATAGAATATACTTAGGACGATATACTTATAGGAGATCCCTGTGATAAGAAAAATCATTTTCTGCTATGTGAACAATGCAATGAGATGAAATGCAATGAGATCTACAAAACTGTTTGGCTTGAGTGTGTGCAACCGCTGGGTTTTAAACAATTTGAGTAATTTTGTTTGAAAAAAAAAACGATTTTGTTAAGTCCACTGTCGGGTCACTCGGTTTTTACCGTCGTCACTTAGGTATATACATGCATAGTATATTAATACACGTGTCCGCCCACCGGTTCGGGTTTAGGGTGGACACGGAAGACGTCGACTGTGGCTGAGAATTGCGTTTTGTGCTATGTCATAACAATAATAATGTATACATAAAAAAAAAAAAAATAATAAAGCACCGACGAATAAGCCAGCCGCAAGAAGAGGTTTTGGAAAACGATGCTTGAGACGATAAATATTCGTGAATTTTTTGTTTTATACATTTTATTGCTACATTGACAACGATGGCACAAGCTTAGGCATTTTTTTCGTCTTCTTCGGGACAGAAAAAATTATTTTTATTTTTTACGAGGGTAAAAAAAAATACGAAAAAGAATCCGTTAGGATTATTGTTGTAAGTATTACGGCTTGCAGTTGTATGATATAAGTTTTATTTTAACGACCCGGCAAAGAGTTGTCTGGTAAAACGCATCTCGTAAAACGCGCGTCCGACATTCCCATTCGCCTATAAAATATAATATTATACTATACTTAACGGACTAATGCAATTTACATGCCTTTATGCCTGTACTGCTAACGTATCCGAACAGATAAACAATGCCTATCACCCTTTCACTGTACATGTATATGTAATTGTATTAAGCACACACACAAATAATTAACCGAATTTTTTAGTTGCCGCCAGCCATTGTGATTGTTTGGGTTCTCTTTAGCCCTTTTAGCTTAGTGCATAATGTACAACATTTGCTGTGTATATTGTAAACGGATTATTGATTTTATTCGGCAGGCGTACATTGTACTTACGTTCAACACATACGGGCCCGTTCTCTTTTATTATTATTATTTGTTTAATCGTTTAACAGTACACGAGGTTAATTTTGCGCAGATCTACACTTGCTGTTTAAATGTGTTGTGCTTTTTACATATGTTGTGAGCAGTTTACTGGGGGCCGCTTCCAGAGAGTTGCATTATTTTCATAATCCATTTAAATTGTACTCTGTTAAATAGAAATTTTTCATCCGTAATCAAGTTAATGGAAGGGGAGGGATCGATTCGGACGAGTAAGTCTTTGATGGATCTAACTGGCCATCGTCACCGAAAACGTCCAACGGTTAGTAGGACCCGATTGAACCATCACCATGCATTACATAGCTCCCTCTTCTTTTTAAACTTATCATATTATTATCCTTTCTTGTCTCTCCAATGTACGTACCGCCGAGTAAGGGCCGGGTCACCAGTTTAGTGTTTTCGATCGTCGATAGGAGATTCAGCGATTTTTCGCCGGGAAGGGTCTAAGAGTTTTCAAGGAAAATAAGAGATAATGGAATTGAGAAATGAAAAATAGTAAAACGGATAAGACGTGTAAGAGGTTAAAAGAAATGCATAGTGGAGGTAAACCAAAGAAGAGCATGATGGGCATTATCATCCTTATGATGAATAAATAAAAAAAATAAAAAATGTTTAAGATAAAAAACACTAATGTGAACGGAGTAGACAAATATGGGATCTATCCTGCTTATTCATATATATAGTGCTTTTAGGTAAAACTGTCCTAGTCAACCCCCTCGCCATATTTTATACGGCTGGAACACTGTCGATTTTCTGAAGCGTATGGCTACATCGGTTCGATGCCCAAAGATATTTGTGAAGATATCCGATAGTAACTGGGGCCTGGGCTAAACTACAAAATGATGCTTATCGTGTACTGTGTACAAATTGTCGAGCCAAAGGCGCATATGGAGAAAAATCGGTGTATATAAAATATGCATACAGCAAACCGACACGGTTGTGTCCTACGCTGCTGCTGCGGGCGGCACTCGAGTGCCGCTGTCGCCGGAGGGGATGTTTTTTGGAAGAGTTGCCGGTAGTACGTTTAAGTGTCAATGCGTCGTCACCCTTTTTTTTCGTCTTCACCCCCGAGCATGCACTAGAGCGATAATTGACCCGCCGGAGCCGAGGGTGGTACCCATAGTGGTAGAGGGTAGCTGGTTTTGTAAAAGTTTTGCATATAAGTTTACCGTACTAGTGCCCCGACTAAACCTAATGCTACGTTTGACGATTTTTCAAAAAAACATTTTTTTTTATATATTCATTATTTGTATAAGCTGGTTTTGTATTCGTATTTTGGCAGTTTGAACACAATATGTATTTAACAGAATTTTTTTTCTTAACGAAAAACACACACAAAGGTTTTCTCTGGTTAAGAAAACAATAAGAAGCTGATTTTTTTTTTGCTCTTCCGTATGAGATGCACCGCCGATCGAAAAATAACTTTTTTTATTTTTTCTCTTTACAATATAATAGGATTGTAACTGTAAACAGATTCAAGTATATTACTTGTTTTTTTTATGTCTGTGCGACCTCCGTTTTTTGACGTGTTATGTGTTGAATTAATTTTGTCACCTTTCTCCGAATATAATAATTATATCAAAAGTTATAAAAGTTATAGTAGAATTTTTGAGAATGGTTTTTTTTATTTGTTTAATTGACCGGTTATTTTTTAATTTCGCTAAAGTTCCGCACGTCTGTATCATAACGGGTTTTTTCAGTTAAAACTTTTTCTGACTGTTTTTTACTCTACTACGTTGTATAGCAATGGAAAATACAATTAAAAAATGTGTGAAGTGAAGAAATTTAATATTCAAACTTTTAGTAAAACGTGGAGATATGTTTTAAACCGTAGCCGGGTCGCGTGCATTTAAATAAATTACTCAATATAGAAATATCTATAAGTACATTATATAACGTTACTATATGTAAATTCGTTTTTGGTAACTGAGACTAGTGTGGCAGCCTGTGTGCGTAAACATTGTAAGCTGCGGAAGGAAAAAAATTGAACTTAGTAAAATGTGCTATCTAAAGACCGCAAAACGTTGACTTTTTTCATATATTCGGAATGCTTATGGAAAAAGTAGAATTTTTTACTTTGACTTCAAAACAATTCTCACATTTTACTAGCATGTCCACCTTTTTGGCAAGTTGTTATATTCAGTTATACTCTTATACATAAATATCGGTATTATAAAAACCCTATTTTTACCAAAACTAACATAAATGTATGTATCTTTGTTTTTTTTTACTTTATTGCCTAATATTAAGTGCTATGTTTTTATGGGAAATCCTGGACGCGATGGAGAAATAAATTCTAACATATTCTAAAGTAGTGTAAAAAAAAATCAACCAGATTTCTAAGTCATCTTATTTTAAGTTATGCAAAAATCATGTTGCATTCAGAACAATCAAATCAAATTACAGCACAGTGATATTTGAAAAAAAAAATATTTCTCGCTATCTTTCTGTTTTATATCCCATCTGATTATATTAACGTTACTTCTGTAAGTATGGCTGTGTCAGTGGTGCGTGCACCAGCTCGGTAGTCGTTTGGGAAACAAAATTAATCTTAGTAGTAGTAAGTCCAGTGTGTAGATGATTATTAATACGGGTCGACGGTAGATCCGAACGGCGATAACACGGTCACTTGTATTGCGCGGCCGGCAATTAAAATGGGGATATTTTTGGTTTCTTAATTGAGATAATAATTTAATATTAAATAACGTATTCGTCCCGTACAGAGAATATCAGTCGTGGTGAGTAATAATCGTCTCGATCGTTGTTGGACATATAAAAATCCGTGATCTTATCGGTTTAAATTAAAATTTTTAAAAAAAATGCGTTTACCATACTAAGACCCAAAGTTGTCGATGACGTCGACGAGTGGTCGCTGGTATAACAAGTACACTTATTGCTCGGCTATAATACTCGACAGGTCTAAATAACAGCTGTAGTTAACGCGTCATACACTACAAAAGACTAAAGGTATGCGCGTAGAAAAAAAAGATAATACCAATAAAAATCTTTTTTAAAAAAAGGCAAATTCAAACGTGAATATCAACAAAACCATACTATATCCGGTGTCAATTTATTTTGATTTCAATGCATAATATTATTAAATAGGTTTAGGCTGTTATGTAACTTAACCAAAGTAAATACTATAATTGATTTGGTAATTTTACTCGAGGCTATTTGGAAAAAGTTGTACATTTCAGCTGTCTTAACTATTCTGCCAAACATATACTCGTTAACTCATTAATTATCATCCTGTAAAATATGACAAAAATAACATTTACACCGTTTACACCTGATTTTAACCATTTGTTGTATATAAGTGATATTATTAGTAATCACTAATCTCTAACTCGTGTTGATGAGTTTTCCAAAAATGTTTATTTTATTAAAATTTCATCTTATGCAAGTAATAATGTCAACTCCTAATACTATACAGTATGTTTGCAACTAAGAGTTAATAAGCATTGAGTTCAATTCATAACTAAAATTTACTTATTAATGCTTAAATTAAAACCCAAGAGTACCAATATCATTAAAAACTACACGACGTTATATTTATACAAAAACTTTTAACTATATGTCATTGTACTTTATTTGTGATTTAAAAACAACTAGACGGGCTAGAGATAATCCGATTTCAGATTTGTATATTGAGCTCATTAAAACAAGCTTAAAAAGTTTAGATTGCAAAATAATTGTCGAAGAACCGTATTATTAGTATGCGAGTTTTACATAATATATTCGTACTACTTAATATTGTTGTTTGCTCTGTTGCACCGAAATAAAACGCACACAAGATGCACTTCAGAATTCTTTGAAAACAATCTCTGCCATACGACGAGTATGTACATTATAGGACTAAGTTTTACACCCGCGAAGCGTAAACAATAGACACACTATATATTATTGATAAAGTATATCCATAACTATATATATAATTATATTTACATAACTATAATAATATGTAATGTACTGTGGCATACTATACTTAATACGCGTTTGTCTAATTTGTCATTGGGCGAGTAATAACAACGATAATAATTTTAAAAATCACTACCGTTATTATGATGTATTTGAAATGTGTCATGTGTGAACACATGATAATGTACACAATCGATTAATTCTATCGATACAGTTCAAGGCTCTATCTGCTCGACGTCGACTGGAATATTATTATAATAATTATTGTTAACGTACAATACCGTTTGACTGTTAATTTGTCCAAGATAATTGTAATAATGTGGTCGATCATTAATTGCCTCTTAAGCGTTTTTCTATGAAATGTCGTTTGACCGATTCAACGCTTAAAAATATATAGGGTGATCCATTAACGTAAGACACTCGATTAGTGACGATATATTGTATGGATCCATTAACGTTTTCCAGAAATTATATTTTAATAACCAAAATTATTATCATATTAGCCTGGCAAAATTGCGGGCGTTTGGATTAAAATGAAATGTTATGTGTTTTTTTTTTTTTTACTAAGACGAAAATGCTAATCGACATCGCAATTTTCAAATGGAATTTAATGATTATCAGTCATAAAATATTAATTAAGCAAATAAAATCTAAGGTTTTTATTATATTAAATTCTAATATACTCGTGGCGTTATTTATTACTTTATTTAAAAGCTATTTAGCAGTTAATCCTCTATAATATAGTCAGTTTTACTTATAGAGTAGAATTTGTACAAAAATAAAACATAGGGAAATTTAATACCGTATGAATATATTAGTTCAATGATTAATAATAATATAAAGAAACTACACGAGTTACAAGGATGACTTCGTTTTAGTTTATTTACATTTTGTCATAAGACTATTCTGTACTGTTTAACAAAGTATGGTATAATTAAGTATCATTCCGGTGGTGTTTTTTCTTTATAAAAAATCTCAAACTCAATCGTCTCGCTTTCTCACGGATAAAAAAAAAGTGTTATAAATTAGGGTAAACTATTTTGATGATGGTCGTATCGATCAGCGGTTTATTTCTCGGATGGTCGACTTGTAGGATTAACGATGTTCCGTTTACAGTTTAATAAAAAACAATAAAAAAACGGTAACGACGGACGTCAGGTAGCCACGGTTACCACGGTGTCTGGGCGGTATAAAGCGTCTTATTTAAGTAAGCAATAATATTATTGTCAAAAAAAAAAAATCCTCGGCTTAAACGACAGTTTCCTTGCACCGGTTTCTTCTTCGGACCGTCCCGCTACCTACCACCCGCAATCTCCACCTCTACTACTACTCCCAAGACCTCGTGTCCTTTTAGTATTATTATTATATTATATTGTGTTCCTTTCCACGTTTTACACACCCGGGATCCTCGGTCTGTGCATGATGGTCCTTCGACGGGTACATATATATATATATATATATATATATATATATATATATATATATATATATATATATATGTGAACCGAGTCTGTACCTATATACGGTCTGACCTCGGCTAACCTATACCCCTGCACCCCAGCAACAACACATACCAGCTGCATACCTGCGCTGCCAACCTCTCTCACGCCGGCACTCACCCGCTATATAATATATACAGTATGTATGTATTTATAATAATATCTGTATACATAAGAGACGTGCGACGTACGCTACACATAATACCCGTATATTACTACATAATATATATATATACACAACAGCAATGTCACTACTATGTTATTATTATTATTTCCTAGGTTATTTTCTTCCCTTTACCTCCCCAACGTTTTTTGTTTTTTTGTTTATATACGATTTATAGGGAACACGTGAGAGCCGCCGCTGTCAGTGATACACACTTGCAGCATAATAATATCATCATAGGCACGATAATGTCACACAAAACGGATATCATACGATAATTATACAGTGCCCCGTGGAGAGAGATACGAAATTCCATTAATTTTTCTTTTCGATTCGTCGCCGAGGCGACGTTAAGTCCAATATTTAAGGTACTGTTATTATTATCTGTTATTACTATTACTTCCTTGTATATGATGCTCCGGCGTGTAAGCACGAGCGGGACTTATATAATCCACATACGCACATTCATACCGTAGCACGGTTCGTTGGTGGTCTCCGTACGTAGAGGTACTTCATACGTGTGGTTTGTAGGTACTGGAAAGAATTTTTGTTTTTTAACATTCGGTGTTGTGTAACAACAGAAAAAAAAATTGATGTATTTGACGTTAACATTAATTATCGACGTCGCCAACATTTTTTTAGCTAATTCGACCGAATTATATTGGCGACACACGTTTTTTCACCTTCTCGGAATTAAAAGAAATATTTAATATGACAGTCCGACGGTGCACGATTGTATTGCACCGACGCGACGAGCTGCATGGTGGTTAAAAAAAATATAATAATTGTTGACCGTCAGTCCCTATATCGTTTGCATAAACAGTCACCGAAATCTAAAGTTACACTCCTTCCACGCTTAGAGCTTGATTGATTTTGGAAACACCAAAATTGACACAATAATTAGTGTGTTTTTGCCGCCTCTGCTCTAAACATATCTAAGAGAACTCGAACTCCACAGACATCTGTCAGTGTTTTATTTCTCAACGTTTCAAGTTTTGAAGCTTTTTCCGTTCATGTATTCAATGGTTATGAATTAAAAACACACATAAAATCCTATTGAGTAATTATATGCTTGTTTGAAATGTATATGGTTTTCGCGGTGTCTTATAGCACACACGTCCTTATTTGCACAATAGTATGTGAAGTGGGTAAACATTACCAAACAGTAAAAAAAAACTTGCTTGAACGCATATTTATGGATTGAACCCATCAAACATATCCGTTACACTCGTCGAATTCCATGCCTTGGGTTTTTTTAGTATAATTCTTGCGTTTACCGGATATTTATTTTAAAAAAACTTCTATTGTCTGCAATCGGCGTTTAACATGTAGGACAATAAACCAATAAAATTCGAAGGATGCGCTTTTGCTATTGTTTATAGTGTACACTTTACCACTATACACGTCGGAAATGCTAGTGGTATTTTTACAAGTAAATAACACTTGGCCGGCAGTAATATGTGATTTTCGCATTATTTAGTGACCACTTTAAACAACAAATATGGAGATCTGATTAAGATGCAAAAACTAGAACTTTAACTCAAATAAACTACAAATTTAAACTATCTTCTAGAGAGTCCAAAATAAATTTTGTGTTATACCTACGTCAGAATGTTACAGTGCCTACAGAATCTACAACACTAAATTTTTAATCAAACTTTCCTCATAACTAAGAAACAAATAAGTTTAAAAATTAAAAGTTTTGTAATTAGAAATACTTAATACGCATTTACCATTAAAGTTAATTGGCCAATTTAAAATTTCTTCTAGTCACATGTGTAGCGGATATCGCCTATATATTATGCCCCCCTAACCGCCTTTTCATACGGTTCGTAAATTACATACAAGTGAATTGCTTATCTATAAACAAATTCGTGTTTCGGTCGTTTTTAGTGCATAAACTTACAGTGTTTAAGCTTGAATGCGAACCTCGATGATTTTTTTATAATAATAAAAAATAAATAACGTTTGCGCTTTAGAGTTTATGTTGTTTTCTTTTCTTTCGCTGGTCAGATACTCTTGGCAGGCCCCTGACACTGGTAAAAGTTAACATGGGGAAGATACTTATCACGCAAAAACGCGACGACCATCTTTTCTTAAATCTACACCACTATAATAAAATAATAAATAGATTTTACAAAATGGCCGTCACTTTTTCTTTGTCTACATCGAAAGTGACCCTTCTGCTTTCATCTATTTTGTGCTCTTGGCGCGTGTGCTGGCCGGGAAGTTTGATACGGAAATCGTGTACTTACGGTTTTCGGGGCGAAATTAATTACACCGAGTGCTAGTAAAGCCACTCTGGTACATTGTAGCTCTGATCCGTAGCGTGTCTCTCCCCAACACTGTAGTGATTATTTCCTTGGCGCAAGCCGGGGCCGTGTAAAAACGCCTGTACCTTTGCCCGGTATATCCAGAACAAAATAAAAGAAGAAATATTAATCCCGCCGAGAGTTGTTGACGTGTACCGCCGGAAATCTGGATTAAGTCGAATCCCCGCACCTGCCAAACTAGACCGTATCTACTGTGTTAATAATCGCTTCTCCTCTCTGCTCGTGTAAACACACTGCATTGTATATCCTACAGTAACTATACTACTATAGGTATGGAAAAAAAGGCAACGCCGACCGTTACCGCCACCAGGTGCTCCCGAAAATCCCGCCACCGTGAAAATAGCTTGATTTTGCACTTCATTCACTGCACTGGTGTATTTATTGTAGTCGGCCAACATATAGTAATCGTTTATAATACTATATACTTTTATTCGGAGGGCATATTACAATATAGGTAGGTACTCAGCGGGAGATCATCGCCACCGCCGCCGCCGCCGTCACTTCGGCTACCTTAAAAATATATTTTAATGTTTTATTCATCCCCGTGTCGTTGTTCTCTCGTTTGTCGTTGCATTGTGCTAAAAAAAAAAAAATTAAAAAGAACCGGTTTTCACACGCCGCAGAAGTCTTGACACGGGTGTCAGCCGGGTTGGCTTTTTTGTTTTTGTTTCATGTACACAGTACACTCGTTTTGCGTTATACATATCTATCTAGTTTTTTAATATTGGCGAAAAAAAAAAATAAAAAATAGTTTTTCAAGTAGGGGACAACAAAACGTTTGCCGGAGAGAGAGACTTGTCGAGATACATCAAAATAATATGCCCCGCTCGACGTCGTGAACACGCATGTGACGCTGCTTTATTATGTATGTAATATGTGTGGTAGGTACAAGTGTGTATACCGGGTGATCCTTTTAACGTATGCCACTTATATTTCCGAAACAAAATTTAAGGAGTGAGTGGATATAAGTGTTAAGTGACATTTTTTTCTAAAATAGTTTTTATCGAATGAATGACAGTGTTGTATTACACGTTTTAGCAAAATATTATGATTATTTTCGGAAATTCGCAGTTGGTGAAGGTGCTATCAAAATATTATTATTACTTTGTAAACAAATACGTTGACTATAATATTATCTAGTGAAAAGTTTTGAAATTGTCAGTTAACACCTTTATCCACTCACCCCTTAAATTGTTACAAATTTATAGTTTTTCTTTATGAAAACATATTTATTTATGTTGTTGTACATTATCATAGAGTTCCCAAATATTTTCCAAAAGCCTATCGACTTTTAAAACTTAAATGGGAACGTATGTAGGTACATGTATTTAATTCCATTTTTAAAATAATAATAATTTGCCGAACATTTTGGCTGGTCGATAATATTTTTTAATGTTATTCAATTTTAGGAACTCTCAAATACAACTTGCAATTCCATAAATAAAAATGTTTCTTTAAGAAAAACCGTATAAAATTAGTGTCTCACGTTAAATGAATCACCCTGTATGTATATGAATATAGTGTGTTGTTAATGCACACGTATATGACCGAGTGCACCGATGCATAATGCACTCAACGACGCGACGGTAGAACAAAAGAGAAGCGTTTTTTAAAAAAAAAATTTTATCACCCAGGCGAAAAGAGGCGGACGCCTTTAGGCGTGGTCTAAACGAGCTCAACTCCCCCCTCCCCTTCTCATTTAGCCGCACACACGCGTAGTGATTAACTCGATGCTAGTTTGCGAACACATCAGTCACTTCCCCTGTTTTTCCCCCATTTCATTCCACAACCCCGGGCTATATAGAGATATCATTTTATAATATGCTAGACTACAACATTATGCAGTAGGAATTTTTCCAATTAAAATTATTACAGCGCCCGCGTCAAAGAGATAGGTGTCCTCTTTCCTTTTGACCGTCTATGAGAATATACGTTACACGATGTAAAAAAAAAACGTGTACAACACGCATGAATGCAAGGATCTGTGTAAATAAGTACATTTTTTTCACACTATATTTGTCTCGGCTCATAATCTATTCGAAAACTAGTAAATAAAATTACATAGAAAAAGTAATGTAAACTCGTGTAAACACATCAATAAATAAGAAAATATCTCCATCTTGTGTTATATTTATTTAACGTAGATTTACGTTTCCTTAGTTAGGGTTGTGTTTAGCAATGCCTATAAAATATTTAACAGAAGATTCGCAGGATCGTTTCAGTTGACACAAGAAATAAAAATCAGTAACATCATTACTGGCGGTTTTTTAATCATTTATTTATTACCAGATTAATTTTGTTAAATTAAACATCAAACATCATCACTATTTAAATTTACTACTGCCAAGTTGCATAACCGCCCCTGAAGTAATACAAATGGTGTCGGTCAGACAAATGTTCTCTCTTACTCCAGACATATAGTTGTCTTTATTTTTATACTATTCAACTATTTCTACTAGACCAAAAGTTTACCTCTCCCACCTGTAAATCTGATCTATCTTACTGGTTTTGCCTATTATTTGTCATTTTCCTCTATTCATTATACATGCCCTTGGCTTATGATTGTTCCTGCTATTATTAAGGCAACCTCTATACTCATCCATTTTGACGTCACTGCCATTTGTCTATATTATTCTATGTCCAACACACGTTTCCATTTGTCATTGTTGGTTTCACAACAGCTTTACTATCTAATCAATCATGATCCATACGATTGGATCGTTCAAATTATTAATGAAACGTTAAATCGTTAAATATTCCTGACCGAGTCAGTTTTTCGACCACTATAGCTTAAAGTGGCTACGAACAAAATCAAGAAACTACGTGGGAGGCGCCGATGAGCGATCATATTAATGTATATATATATTTTTTTTATCTATTATAAGGCGTGTGATGTATCGATGATATTTTACAATTATAATAAAATCTAGCTCCAGTTATTATTAAGTGCGTAGCGTTATTATTATTTTTTCGGTCCGTCTTGCGCCTGTATAGTAGGTATAAGAGTAATAACAAATGCGATTGTTGACCCGCGGGTCCGATAGCGCCTCCTGGTAAGTACTATAAATATACAATCCGACGTCCAACGCAATTACATAATTTATAATCAATATACGGACTCGGGACTCTATATAATTCCTTCGGATCGTGTGTAAAGTAAGCCTCGGTCTGTATTCGATTGCTATATTGCATGAACATGTTAGAATATTATTATATTTATCATATATATTTTTATTTTCTTCAAAAAATCACTCGTAAATCAAATCGAAAACTAATTCTAAGCGATATAATATGTACGTATGTATGTATGTAGAATACTGCCGGCGCCCTCGACGCGGCCGCGGTGGTGTGAAGAGGCGTTGTTTTTTATGTTAATAAAATATATTACAAATGTATAATACATAAATAAGTTTTTGTCGGTCTGGCGAAAACATATTATACATATGTGTATACACATGTAAGTCCGTTGCCCAAGCGTGTGTGTCCGTTAGAACGGAACCGCCAATATTCGGAATCCCGAAAATAAAATAAAAACACACTAGGTTACAAACAACGAGAATGATACTTAACAACGTTGGTATAAAACAATTTAATTAACGCTCTGGGAGCTGAGGAAAAAGATTAATTTTATGAAAATGTATAACGTGGAGGGGGTGGGGAGGGAACGCGTTCCGGGCGAAATTTTTATTTTATTTTTTTATAAATAATATTTTATTCACGAAGGTTTGTAGAAAGAAAAAAATACATATGTAAAAAACGACTCGGACCGCCATCACAGATTATTCAGCATACGCCGCTACTGTGCGTTTTGACCGTGGAAATTCAATACACACAGTTTATTCGGGTTTCTCGTTTGTAATTCGATCGGTTATCTCTGGAAAAAATACCTTGTATGTATATATTATGTATATTATGTGGAACTATATAGGTAAATATTATTCGGTGGCGACACACGAAAAGCAGCTACCTGTGCTCGGTGTCCATTCGGTATAGTAGACGGTATATATAATATTATTATAATGTAAGCGCGTTGTTGTTTCAAACGGGGTAAAAACAGCCAATGAAATTTATTTTTTCCATTCTCAATTGAATTGTAGGTATTAATTTTTTTTTTATGGCAGCGAATTCAAAATATATGTAATCCATCACGTTCGATATACGGTTGACTGTTTTTTTGTTTTTGCTAAAAACATGAGGGTTGGCAAAATGTATATATTTGTATTCACCAAACAAAAATGAATTGTTTTAAATAAAAAAATATTTTTTTAGAAAAAAAAACATATATTAAACAGAATGTTTTGTTTGCAAGCTTAGTAACCTCAGCTTATATTCAGGGGCAGAGTGTCCGGTCTAGAAATGCATAATCAGTATAAACCTAACCTATCTATTGATTTAGAATTTTTTTTTGTACCAGATTTCCTAAAAATTTAAATCAGATCTTAAATGTTTTCTAATACTTTATCATATCTAAATGTAAATATCTATTATGTAAATGCAATATCTAAATATTTTGAAAAAATATTTAAAATTTAATTATTTTAATTGATCATCTAAATATAATAGGGTAGTAAAAATAGATATAAATAAAAAATACATTCAACTGAAGAAGTAGTAGAACACAAAACGTTTATTAGTCTTTTAGAGTAACAAGTATAAAAAAAACTATCCATTTTAGAAGTAAAACAGTTTTTGTTTTACATGTTTTGAGCCAAATATTTTTGAGTATCCTGGATAAAGTGTAATTTCTCAGCTTGAACTTAATTTCCAAACAGCCTCTGCTTATATTGCTTGGAACGTTAGCCTAATCCTTTTGTGTGCTATTTTTTTGAGTGTCAGTGGAGCGGTCAGTCGTATTTCTTTGTCGTTTTTTTTATTTTAAAAGTTTATATATATAAATCCATTTTGTAAGAAAATTGAGAGTTATAGGTCGTTGTTGTGTAATTTTTTTTTTTTTACAAATTACAGCTACCACCATACATTTATATCAAAGAGCAATACGGGTGTCTCTTCGGGGTCGTCTTTGTCGCCGCATTTCACACGATAATGGTTTTGTATTGTAACCATTACATGTTATATATATTTTGTACTGGCCATATTATACACAGGTATATTATATGGCGATACAACAACTGCATTCCTAGGGCGGCGCTGGAACATCGGCAGCTGGTCGTTCATATATATTATTTATGTATATATATAGTACAGTTTATGTGCATTGAGTAGCACTGCTGAAGCACGGCCGTATATGTCAAGACCAACGCCTCTAGCAGTAATCCCATTTGTTAAATTGTGTTGTTTCATTACTGTGTAACGTGGTTTTTGTTTTTTCCATCAATTTCGACCGAATTAAAATCGTTTAAGATATCAATTGGTTTTCGCCGCACCTTATTTGCTCATTCTATGTTTAATGTGAATTATATACTACTAGCGGAAGCGGCGCACATAGGATTGATCGCCTATGATCGGTTCATCAATGTAAAGGTGTGCCGTTCAAATATCCCATGGGTATAGATATTGTTATAATCCTGGCTTGATCCCTTCCCCTTAATTACCTACATCGGCGATGTGAAAATCATCACAATTTGGTTTTGGCCAACGCCGGAACAGTTCTAAAAAACAGGTTCTATGTGCATCAGTAGTATATTATAGTATCGTGTCCTTTATAGGGGTCGTAATAACAGCTAAAACAATTATCGCCGAAGCCCGAAGGTGTTAACTTCCTCTAATTTCCCACAAACACCGTGGTGTATTATTATATAAAATAAAAATATAATTGTTATCGCATTCGTTTGGTGTACCAGCCATGGGAAAAATAGAGTTTTTAAACTGGTGACAAGACACGATACAGACAGGATATCTACAACAACATAATATAATGACCGTATAATTATATTTGTATGACGTTTGTTATTTTAACCCAAACCCCGTTGTCGATACATACTCGGCATCTCCAGTTAAGCCCGTCTGGGGTAGGTATGTAAGGTATTTGATTTCTCTTTTTTGTTGAATCACAATGCGTTAATTTTCGAAATCCAAAACCTTATTTTGACAACAATTCGGAACAGACCGTCGAACGTCGTCGAGAAATAAAAAACATCAACCATCCAGAGACGGTCCTGAAATTCCAGGTTTACCATGGACCCATTAAACAGCATAGTACGCACTTGTACGCCATATTTTTCATACGAATTTCCTGTGGACTTGGGGAAGAGGAGAAGTAAGAAGGGATTGCCTGCCCTCGTCAACTTGAGCACATAATATATAATATATAAACGCCTACACAAACATTATTATAAATGTGTATAGCGTGATCTGTACCAGTTTGACTTGCCGTGACGCCGAGAATGGTATGTTTTTTTTGCCACGCTTTTTACATGTACTTACCCGAAATGTGTAGAACGGGCGGGAGGGGTACATTGAGGGGAGGGCCCGTATATTTTAATAATATATAATGTAATTGAAATAAAACGATACCGGAGCACGTATAAAACGGGTAAATACCTTCTCGACGGTGGCCGTCGTCGCCTGCCAGCAAAAAAAAGTGTACTTATACAAGTATATATTATACATAATATTATACACGCGGCCCTATCGTTGATTGGCGTGTTCAACACCATTAAGAGAAAAAATAATATTGTACCCAATAGCCATACGCTTGGTGTACAACGTAGCTTCAGGGCGTATACTTAAGCGCACATGATACACTGTACAGCATATTCCACGAAAAATCAAACGCCATTGGATTTGCATTTTGGATTTGTATGAATTTCTTCAAAAACTAGTTTCTCGGAATTGTTTTCCACTTTTGATCCCGAAACGTATCGAAAGATACAAATAAAGTACACAAAAAAGTCAAACGCCGAATGAGTCGGCACGGAATGTGTAACCAATATGCGTATTATAATACATTACTATGTATACAAAATGTGAATTTTATACTTGTAAACCTTGAGCGTTGTCTTGATGGAAAACAACGGCTTAACTTGTTTTTCTTTTTAAACCGAGATTAAACTTCACCCACCCCCCACTAAAGCCGCCAGACAGGGTGAAAACTACCGGTGGCGGCAGTAATGGTAATAATAATAATAATAATTAATATTATTATTCTATGGGTCCGACGACGGTCATTATCGCATACCGGATAAACATCAGCAAACAACAGCAGCATTCGACGGTGGCGCAAATTATTTCTCGATATGGAAATTGTTTTCCTCCCTGTCTTGCCGCTCTCCTGACCGTATTATTATAATAATACGTTAGAAACGTGTGCCGCTGTGCGTGCAAGCCGACCCGAAAAGGGTTGATTGAAAATTTGAATAATTCCTCGTTTAATGTAAATTCTCGCGGTCGGTCCGTGAACTTTACTCATACCGAGCTAGCCTTTCATTGCGTTACTTTTACTGATATACCGTTGTATAATATAGGCTATTATGACTTGGCATTATGTTTGGGCACAGGACGATTTCGAAAAGGTTAATATACAATATTCGTTTTGCTTTCTAAATGTCATCCTTTATTTTTTATTTTTAGTCCTCAGCAATGATCCAAATTTTCAACCTTATTACACGCTACTGCTATTCCCCGGCTATCGACAAACAACAGTTCTATACCTCCCCAAGTGGGCGAAAGATACACACACACACTTCCGGAAGTCAGAGTGCGCGTGTAAGCGAAAATCATAACGCGGAAGTGACTCTCTCCTACCCTCTTGGCGAGATGACTAAGTCCTCGTCCACCCTAAGTATAAATCTTCATTTTGACTAATTCAATATTATTTAAACATATAAATATATAGCGTGTGTCTCGCCCTATGCGATTCGATGGCACGAGGGTGGATCGCCCGAAAACTAGCGCGCGCCGCAAAAATCAAAAACCCTGTGTATTATATGTACATATAAGAGCTTTTTTTTTTCAATCTCATAAATTGCTTTTTACGTACTAGCTCTGCAAACGCGGTTTTTAAAATAATATTTCACGGGCTCTCTCGCGCGCACATAGAATGAGGGCGTTCGTTTTTCTCTATACGCTAATGTCTTGTACGCACGTGTTGGTCTGTGGGCGAAGACCCTCAAGAATAATTTTCCCCCCTCCCCCTATTTTGTGTGTGTGTGATATTGAAATCCAATACTGGACCGTCCGTCATCGGCGTGCGATGGTGCCAACAGCGAAAAACGGTTTCATACTGCAACGATAATATTATTATAACGACCGGAGATTATTATTTTTGGAACTAATTTAGTTATTCAAATCAAAACCAAAAAAAAAAAGTAATTGGGATTATCGGGCGTTTTCGTCGAGGAAAAAAATATTTTGATAAGTTCTATACGTTTACTCGTCTTATAATGTATGCGTATAATAATAAATATGATATATTATGTTATGCATATCGTGTCTTTGTATACAGAGCGTAGCCCGCGATGCTTAGACAGTGCGTGTGTGTGTCATCGAACCGTGATGATGGCGACTGTCGGTTGCAGTGGGGTGAGCCAGCGAGTTGGCTGTAAATAATATTATGCTTGTGTATGTGTGTATATAGTTCTCTGTACATTTAGAAACAAACCGGTTTCGCATCCACACATAAACAGTAGACGGCCCCGAGACCGACGCTGGTGTAAGTATGGGACGAGGAGATGGCCGTAGTAATGATTGTCGGTCGAGGAAATGGTCTAAAAAACACTATTGAGCTAACCTAAATAATTTTTTGCAATTATTTGTAGAAGTCTAGTCGGGAAACGAGAACGTTGACCGATCAGCTGTGTACCTACAGAAATGATTACAATAATAAAACTTGTAGTAGGTACACTCTAAGGCCTAAAATTAAGACAACGTGACTTTATGGGGATGTTATATCTTGCGTCTAATGTACTCTTCTAGATTATAAAACGCAGAGTTTGTCTACTATTAAGTACTCGTTGGCAAAGTAGTTTGTTGTAACACATTAGTAAGTCCAGTTTTCCTTAAAAAATATTTGGCCAATAATAATGGATTTAATACATTTGGTATATCTAGTGTTAAACAAGAGACTGGAGTAGAGGCATGTAAAATCTACTAGTGATAGAAATTTGGTAGAAATGTAGTCTAGTCAAAATGTTAGTAGATCAACTGAATTTGAACTAATTTACCAAGTTTTTGAGTTTTTTATGTTACCTTGGCTATGCTTAGCTTGGCGCTTGCACATGTACCATGTACCACTTTGCTCATTGGACATTTTATTACTAATTAATGATTCTGTAGTGCATAGATCGTCTTACACTGACTCAACTGGAAATAACGTGATTTCGACGGTAACGATGATAAAGATCATTGGTAATGATTTTTTTTATCTATGGAAATATCGGGTTATCTAATAACTCTTGGTCAACGTTTTTATGTGTAACACGTAATAACTTTTCGCTAGTGCTGTGCTTATTATAAAAATATCCCGGCAGAACGGCGGTTGATAAAATAAAATATAGGCCTTGCTGCTGTAACTATAATTATTATCATGTTGCGTGCACTTAATGTCTGGCGTTCGTGTAATAGCATTATTTTTAAAATTGAATTTGTAACGGGTTTTGGGGTTATCGATGTGGTTTATAGTGTACATATTTAAATGTTATATATTTGTCAAATTGAGTCCGTTTCTAAAAAAAGCATAATCTGTACAATTTGGAAAAGGTCGTGGATAATAATTATAATAATATGATAAGGAATGATGCAAGAGTTTGGCAAATTATAATGGATAATATATCGTTTATCATAAAAATTAAACCGAGTCCAATAACGTACATAACAATATATTATATTGGTTGGAATTTATATAAAATAAATAGCATTGATAAAAATTTAATTGGTTTTGTAATTTTATTCGATTTCTTTTCTAAATAACCAATTCAATTTGATATAAATAATTGCCAGTAAGTTTAAATTGGGTTTTATTTTTTTCGAGAAGTCAACGTTGATCAGTGTTGTTTGAACCTAAATATTTTCTGGCCTGTGGACTTTTGTTCTTTTGTATTTCACGTATATTATATATTTGTTAGCTAAAAAAAAAAAAGGATAGTTTACGGCTTTCATTATTAAAAAATAAATAAAATGTACTCGGTATTAAGTGCAGTCCTCGGATACGATCTGTTTGCAGTGAATAAATTGTGTTTTATTGCTGATGCTTCCTTCGATTTTATCTCTTGCAAAATGCAAATAACTCCTCGGGTTATGTAAATTTGGCCAGTTTCTTCTTCTTCTTTTTTTATTATTATTATTTAAATGACAGAAAAAAAAGAATTTTTAACGAATTTGTTTGATAAGTATAGTTGTATTTATTTTTTTGTAGTGTAGGTATATTATATATAAACTAAAATGTATAAACCGTGTCGACGGTCGCGGTGTTAGAGTATAAAATACACATATTTAATTTTTTTTTTTTTTTTTTGTTGAAACGACTATGAATTTTTTTTAAACATTACCTATTAACATTAACTATTTGTCAACAAATAGGAGCGGCGACTTGTCTGCCTAATATATTAATACCTCCTTATTAGTAAACGGGTGGACGACAGTCGAGCACTTCTAAAAAGTTTACATTAATAATTATAAAAATATATATATTATAACGTGAAGTTTATCTAATTATCATACATGTTATACTAGCTACTTAGTGTATACTTTGAATAAATCATCTTAATATATTTGATTTTAACAATGTATTACGGGTTAATCATCGTCCATCGATGAGCTATAATTTTATTTTATTTTTTAATTGATCTACAGTTAACTTTTGTTGTCTGGAATTTTCATACGGGTGTAATATTTTGCTTTTCAAGTTTATTAAAAATTTAAATTGATTCTTTTTTAGATTAGGTTTGGATTTAAAAAGACACGTCTTGAATTATTATAGCTAAACTGATTTGGATCAACTGTCATTATAGGCTTCACACTCTTGTGACTGTTCTTGTGAAGATTTCTGTGCTGATAAGTGATAACGGTTCGTTACTCTAAATTACCATGTAAGTGTTGTTAATGTCAGATTGGCCGTGTTGACGACCCATCAGGGACAATTGTATAGTTATTTAATTATATCTTCTTGTTGAATTTTAATTAAACATTATCCAATTATGTTAATGACAGGCGAGCTCCTTTTAAAAAGGTATACTAGTTAGCTATCGTGGCCGACAAGATACCAATAAAGGTACATTCGTTCTTGGGCAATTAGTGTTTTACTACTAATAAGCCTTTTAACAAACACACGTTATAGTCTTTTATTTCTTAAGGTTATGGGCACGGATACCTTTTATGTACATTGACGACAACACGGCATAGGGTTGTTGTTGTTTCGAAAATCCGGTTGGATCAATGTTCTCTACTGTATTTGGTTTTTTTAGCCCATTGCCATTTTTAATATCCTTATAATAGGTAAAAGGATTTCGCTGTATATTTGTAAGACACTGTGTACCGTTATCAGTAGTGTTAATTCGGATACTCGTTTCGACCTGTCAGATTACCGTCTTGTACTTAAGTCCCGAGCGTGTATATTAAATATTATTATAAACTTATTATTCCCACGGTATTTTCCATCTCAAAATTCAAAATATTTATGATGTATTTTTTTAAACGGTAAACGATCGAATATCACAGAAGTACCACCGCGTTACAATATTTTTATATTGAAGCTTTGTTCTTGAAAAAAAAAAATACAAGTCCCACACTCAACTTCTTACTTTGTACCTCGCTCGTTGTGCGTTATCCGATTTAAGACAACAAAAAAAAATGTTTATGCCATAGAAATATTGTCTGGAAAAGTTTTTTATTACCACTCCGGTCGTTAAGAACGCGCGCACACGCGTTATTAAAATATATCACGACAGTAACTCGAACTCTGATCTCGTTCGCTTAGCGTTTCCCGTTAAGTGTTCGAAAAGTTACAATAATAATATCACGGTGATCATAATGATCTTATGTTATATATATATATATAACATATATATATATATATATGTACATATATATATATATATATACATATATATATATATATGTATATATATATATATACATATTTTTTTTTTTTTTCTATATATACACGTGTGCGCTCATACAAAGTGTATATGGGATAAAATTATCCACGGCAAAACGATCTGTCTACCAACTTTGCACGACCGATGAAAGTTTTTATCGTTATTTTGCGTCTGAAATAGACTAGCATAATATTATTATGTGCTTGGTATTTGGTAGGCGGTTCTTTTTAAATTTATATACCTGACACAGTGTCAAGTTTACAGCTTCATCTGCCATATGGATGCGGTCTTAAATGTAATTTGTTGTAGTTGTCGACAATAGCCATCGATTTAATGTCAAAAGGTAATCGTAGTTTTTATGTTACTTTTTTTATAAATTAGAAATACATTTAACTAATTTAAAAAAAACTTAAAGCTGATTCAAAGGAGTTTAATGTAGGCAATATTTAAGATAACCAAACTGCTTTGAATCCCTTTTGATCAAAAGCTGGTATTTTAGCTTTCATAGCAAAACTCTTATAATTTATTCGAATTAGAAATCCGTTTAATAAATACACTAGGGAGTGACTTCTACGAAATAGTTGTTTTTATTAAATTCTACAGTAGCTCATTGAAAAGTTTATTGCCTCAAATCCGTTTTTGTGACTTAAACCGCCTCTAGATTGATTTATGTAAATTATTTTCAATAGTTTGGTCGTTAAAAAGCTATTTTTGTAATAGTTATTTGAAAACACCGTTTTCGCAACTGCGCTAAGTTTTAACCGTTTATTGAAATCGCGTTTCTCACTTACGCTCTTATCCATTATACTCGGAACGTTCTATTAAAACCGTGTTTTTACAGGTTTTACTCAAAATGGGCGTTGGTTTTTAATTTTTTCCCGGAAAACTCGTGCGTGTAGATAATACACTTTAGGCGTTTGGTTATGCACCTACATAATATTATTATGTATAAAAACGCCATGTGTGTGGGAAAATAGGAAAAAAAAAGCCTCGCACGGAACGGATGACTTCTGTCGAGGAGATGAGACCGGGAGATAACAGAACTCGTTTGAGTGTACGCAAATCGTGTGGCGCAAAAGAGAATAAGGCAAAAAATAAATAAAAAATGATTACACTCGCTCTGGGTTCCGGTCGGACGGTCACCGCGCGATTTTTCACGATTCCGGTATAGGACTTAGCGCATATTTTTTTGCCGGCCAAGGCGCGGTAGGTACCTACCTATGCCGGTGAAACGACTACCAGTATATACTTGCCGGATGAAATGATAAGAGGGGAGGAAAACAATAAATACATAGTAACGTCTGGTTCATTTTATTATTATTATATACACACGCGTATATTATATATATATACAAGCTGCAAATCCTATGTATATAACGACTTCCGAAGGATGCCAGCAAACGCCGCGGTCGCCCGCTGGCGGCAAAACTTTAAGGTGGAATTAAAAACCGCCGACGGTGACTTCCTGTCTTAAAAAATAAAGTTTTATTCTATAAAGAATTCGCCGACACTTTTCAGCCTTCAAAAACACATTTTTAGATGGCGAAGGGATGATAGTTATTTTTATTTTTGTTGTTCACTCTGCGATTACCATTACCGTTGAACTCTCCAACAGTCGGACGATTAATTATTATATTCGACATGATAATTTTAATTAATGCTGTTCCGCGTCAAATTGGTGGTTCGAGTAGTGGTGAAAAAAAACATATTTTATTTTTCTGTTCCCCCGGTCGTCGTGTGGTTGAGGGGGAGGGCAAAGTAAGGACTAAACCTATATACACGATATTATACATTTCAAACTCGTATGGGCAACGACAGTGTTTAATAACCGTGTATCATTAACAACGCGTTTTACACGACGGTTATAATAATAACATAATAGTTATCGCATGTCGTACGACCCACAAAAAAAAAAATAATAATAAAAAAAATAATTACATTAAATTCGGTTCCAACATGAACGCCGCAACGTTTGTTTTGTTGAATTTATTTCATATTGTTCGGACCAAGGCATTATTATTGAAATTAAAACTCGAATAATAAATATATTTTTATTCAAGCAAGGATTCGAAAAGTATTTTCAAATATATTACTGATACAAAGGATTGTTTATTTAAATAAAAATCCAAGTACTAAAATCGAATAAATACATACGTAAATAAAAAATATAAATTCATATATTTTTGTTAATCCACATCGAAAAAAGTGTGTGTGATAGTTGTTCAAATAAATGGATTATATATTGTGCGAGTATTAAAAATAAAATATTTAAATAAAAAACTGGTTGAAACGGTCAAACAACATACCTAATATGATCATATAAAATCATGAACGCAAAACGTTTTTAATTGCTTTAGATAGTGGAACGGTGACTGTTGAAGATGGACCCTGCAGCAATGGGTTCTAAACTAAATATAATATGACACCATGAATATAGATCCGAAAATGATTAAACTAATAAATATTTGTTTTTATTTCCCAGACCGGATCAATACAGTTTCGGACATTGTCTTAATTAACGTTGTGTGCACATTGCGGCTATTAGCGTAGAATAGTAAAAAAAAATATATATATATATATATTATTATAATAATAATAAGCATGCGCGTTAGTCGAACGGGCTGCTGTCGCTGCGGTTAGCCTCCGGCGGCTAGGTAATGGGTCTCGGCCTTGTTCATTGAGAACAAATTGCTGTATACATACATAATATTATACACTACATATAGGCAGTATATGTGAGTGTGTTTTTCAGCATATTACCTACATTGTATAACGCGCACGCTCGTATGTTAGCATAAGGTGTATGTTATTATTATTACGGTTTTTTTTATGATGTTTTAATCGCCCGGCATTTTATTATTATTATTATAATTTTTTTGGCCGTTAAAATTTTTAGCAACCGGAGTAAAACAAAAATATACACAGCCTCTATTGCCTCTATAGCCTCTATTGCCCCTACCAACTCTCTCTCGACATTGACCGTCGAATATATTGTAATATAAAATATATATTTGATTAACTACCCGTTTGTCGATGGCTATCGATTAATATATTCGATTCGGTGGCGGTTTTAAGTTTTTTTTATATAATAGTATGTTTGAGAACATTTTTTCTCTTTTTTTTTTGGTCTATATTATCATTATACGATCGGCGACTACCGCTTCTTTTATTCGTTATTATTATATATTTTAGTCGCCTCAGCGATTTCAATATCGAAACGATCATTAGCATTTGCATACGTAGCTAATTAGTCGACTGGACAGTGTCACGAATACCGAAAAGAAGATGAGGGGAGGGTAAAATAAAGAAAAACTACTCCACCGCAGTACCCATGACGGTTCTCTCATTGTCTATTCATGTACACGACCGTTGCGTCCCGTTTTTTAACCCGCAACGTGTGTAAGTATTAAAAAAATAAAAAATAAATGTCTAATGTCTATACACGTTATATATTATGTACATTATGTATAGGATGTTATTTAACCCCTTCGATAACGATCGGGCCTGATGAGCTAGTAGACCGCGACCGCATAAATCGGTCGCCACGATAATAATCGATTATATTATACAATAAAACAAAATTCGAATACATTTTGGGTCGACTCTCCGACGATAACGCGGCTTAACTCAAGCAAGCCGCCTCTGTTATAATTATTGTATAAAACTGTCGTTAAAACGCCCAAGACGGCGATGTTCGTACAAGTCGGTTTTAGACTCAACAACGCCGCTAATGTCTATATAACACATCACATCCATGTGGCATAGCAAGAGCATATCGCTCGAGGAAGCCCCATCAAAATTATTTTCCCAATTGCCATTGTCAGTGCGTGTTTATGGCGCAATTTACAAGGAGGTTACTTGATCACCGTCTCGACCGTCGTCTCGGTTTATAATGTATTAGAATAGAGCGGTAGTTTGTCTTTTATTGATCATTTATCGCTTCGGATTCCATAGCCGAATTGAACATAAAATTATAGTTGAAGTTATAATCATCTAGTTTCCACCACCACTGTACATTGTCGATTATCTGCACCCGAATGTGTTACAGATTACTTGTAGGTACTTAAATACAATTCATAAACCTTTTACTCAAGCAACATCAATTCAGGACATAAAACAAAGATTAAATATACATATTTGTATGATTTATTTACGAGCTATAATTGCATTAAATTGCAAATTACATGTTTTGTATAAGAATATTCTTAACTAATATGATAATTAATGACCAGAATACCAGAAAAACTTTCAGCTTTTGTATACTAATTGTTAAATAATTAAATAAATATGAATTATGGCTGATGTGATTTATTAAGGTTCGGACGTCATACAAATTAAAAAAAAAAATATATTATAATATCTCATGAACAAAGCGTTTGCTGGCATGCATTCAAAATATAATGTTTTCATAGATATTCCATTCATATTTTTCGCTGTTTAACCCGGATACATTCGTATAATAATCAGGTTCCGGAAACTAAAACCACCAAAATATGCATATAATACCTGTGCACGCATAAAATTACTAAAATACGTAATACAAGTTACAACATGCCTTACAATTTTTTTTTTTTTTATAGATTTTCATTTTTTTTTTTGCTTAAAATTGGGTATTTTTTAAACTAAAGCGTACTTTTTTGAGTTACTTTAATACAAATATATATGTAGCTTTTCGTGTATAGACATATTAAATTTTATTGTATAAATTATAACATTTTTTCTTGTTAAAATATTTTTTTACTATCTGTGTTAGTCGTCGCCTATATTAAAAATGTTCATTACAAAAATATGTTTTTAAAACATTCCCTTCCCAAGATATTTTTGAAATATTAACTTAATACGTTGTTGCTAGTCGAGTGGGATTTATTAAAACACAATTAAATGTACAAAAGCAATTTTCGTTCTCGTATAATTGCGATCACCTTGTTAAGTTAAAAAATTAATTAAACAACATGGACAAAGAACCACTTGGCCTTGCTTCTTAACTCCGCATTGGCTTCCGACTGGCCGAAATGTTTTTTTCCCAGAAATACATTTACAAACCTCTTCATTAAACCGTACGGCAGTGTCGCTACGCCATTATGCTATGTAGATTTCGGAGGGTGCTTTGGAATCGGATTCGGTCGTTATCATCGTTCACCGTCCGCCGCGCAGTGGAATCAGTAATAATAATGAAAATACATTTTTAAAAAAAACTTCCTCGAATACTTACTTACTTACTTACACGAGAGACGTGACGACGACGACAACGTCAACGCGTGTCTTCCGGAATGTAAAAAAATAAGTAAAATATTAACAATGAACGTCGTTTTGCTTGCAACCCTCTCCGTCCCGGTTAGGTGGTCGGTGATTTGCTGCAAACTAAAAAAGAATAAACTGTCGCCACCACTCGAGCACGTCTTGCCAGCGTCGCAAAGCGTTTTATTGAGACATCACGAAATGATGATAACAATAATAATAGTAATAATAATTTATACCGAGGGGGTAGTATATTCTTTGAGATTTGTTAGCGCATTTAGCTCGTTCGAGTATCAGCACATCATTACCACTATCTCCAAGTAAGAGATAAAAAAATATTATCTGTATAATATTTATATACCTATGTCATATGCAGTGTATTTGTTTATTGTATAGAGACATATATATTTATGTAAGCTTGTTACGACAGTCGCCGCGCGCTTCTTCTTAAATGTTTATCTGACAAGTGACAAGTTTGCCATTTTTTCTGCCTCTTAGCTTTATCACCCGTCGGCCTATCTCTACTCCACTTTTAACTAATCGGAATTATCTCGATTTTATTTATTATTATTTTTACATTATATTAATTATAACATGACGTCCAAACCGCATTTCCTAGTCTGTATAGTTGGACAAACTATTATATTATATATTTAAAAAACATGTACTCATGTCCGTAGTTCCGTCCGAGATGTCTTAATTGGCGATTCAGAAGAAAAAAAAAAGAATAATTATTGTCAATAATACAAGTTGCCATTGTGTTGCCGACAGTTTTCCGGATGTTTTTTCGCTTTGCAGGTTTTTAAATTGCGCGCTCAAAAACCGACGGTGTAGATTTTTTTTTTTTAAATTACAACAATAAAATGCAACTTGGACGACGGTCTTATCCTCGCACGATCGCCGCATTCTATAGTGCGTCTATCTGTTTATGACCATAGCGACGACCGTTATAGCTAGGCCTAAGGAACGAGAGCTCTATGCGTTGGCGAAGAGATGGCAGGGAGTGGGGATGGGGCTCAGTGGGCAGTTTTTTACGACTACCTATCTCTTCCCCTTACCTCCTCTCCGCCGACCCTTCACCTCCTCGCCGTCTCTAATTATTACCCCGTTTTTCGCGCTGCCTTATCTCGCTGCACTATATACGTTTACGATTGCATTTTTATGCGCCTATAAAATCATTTCCTCCGCATGTGCGATGTGCCGTTGCCCTTTCCGCTGTTACTTTTTTTTTCCATCCTCTCATTCTTTCACCTCTCTTTGTATATCCGACGCTTTATTATTATTGTGGCGATATTTTCTTACACTCTGTTTTGTAGCCGTTGGGTTTTTTTTATTTTTGTTCTGGTTGAAATTTTTATTCCCGTGTAATCTTTTAATTGGCAGTTTTGCTCGCAATGCCGCTAAGCGGCCGCGTCCGTTCTATATTGCCTTTTTGCCCTCTTACCGGACGCGTTTTTATTTTATTTTATATTTTCGCATTAAAGTTCCTAAACGGTATATTCACACGTCATAGGTACTGATGGCTTTTCCCCGCGACCCGGCTACCACCATTATAAAAAGTAGATCCACATTCGGTCGACTACCGTCGCGTCCCGTAGGGAAGCGGCTTATCGAATTAGAAATCAATAAAAAGGGGTTAAGTTCGGTGAAAAAATAAACGCGTCCCGTTTCCGCGACAATGACTTACACGCGCAAAAAATAGTTTTTAAATTCTGCACTCCCCCTCCCTCTACTCTATCTCCCTGCACCTGCACCGACGCTTGTATAACACACTTACACGGCTATACCTTTTTTTTTTTTAACTCCCCGTTTGTAATCCAAACGCGACATCGTGTCGTACTATACACCCCGTCACGAGTTCCCCTTGGAATAAAAAAAAAATTAAAAAAAATTAACCTTAATTGTGTCGTTTGGTGTGCGCGGCAGATGCGCGGCAACTCAAGGGGTAGGTAAACCAGTTATACACATGGCCAAATGGCAGCTGGTGCTGCTGGTGGTGGTACTTAAACATAGGTGTTGGTCTACACTAATTTCGAATTATATGCAAATGCATCGCTGGTCTCGTACCTATTATATACGTTTGTCTGTATTGCATATACAACACACCACCCCCTTCCCGAGCCTTTCCCAACAGCAAACTCAGCACAGGAAATTAATATAACTGCTATACCGCGTTGCCGTGTTTCAATATATCTATCTAATATAATGTAATAACGTTAAGCGTACCCGCCGGAGAGATTGAAATTTAATTTTTTACTTGGCGTTCGAGATTCCTCGCCTCTTCTCGTGCCCGTGTAATTTTTACATCAGCAAATTTTACAAAACAAATTTATATATACATACATGTACATGCACAAACAGAATATAAATAATAACCTCTTGGGTTCCCATCTGCCACCGACGTCTTATTGTAGGAAAATGTGTTCCCCTTGAAAAAACCAAGCGCGTTATTTAAACTTTCCGCTTGCGCTTTCATAAAGTTGTCGGCGTTTCTTTGAATTTTTTTTTCTTTTAAAACGGCAGGCTCTCTTTTTAATTTTTTTTTACGCATTGCCAGGCCGTACGCCGTCGGCCGGATAATTAATTTTTCGACCTTTTGTTGCGCTGTATCGGGAATCGGGTAAATCCATTTACGGCGTTAAACTTCAATTTTTAATAATTTTTATAAAAAAAAAAAGAAAACACCAACAACAAAACAATAAAAAAAAATATGTATATAATCAACGAAAAAAACGCGTTATTATATTTGTATTACTCTCTAGTTATGTATTTAATAATAATAATATGTTGTTTCCCCTCTTTTCTTATCGCAGTTTATTCATAAGAGTTATAATATAAGAAATGAAAAATATATTTATTAAAAACTGCTGTATTGTATGTGCTTACTCAGCTCGCAACAACAAAGTTATAAGAGTTTTTTCAATAAAAAAATATGTAATATACCTATATATATTTTTGCGTAATTACAATTTTTGTTATTAAAATTTAACCTTGTTTTTTTTTTTTTGTTACAGGTAAGTGCACAAACTGTGAACGTTAAACGCCAGGCGAAAATGTTTAATATATTTTCATACAATATACAAACTCCAGACATACTTTATACGTAATGTTGTACACCTATTAAGTACCTATATATTATTTTATGCAGAAACTCGGTGACGTTTACAAAACGCGTCCGGAAGCCGTCGGAATGTAATTATAAAAACATAATAAGTATTAAAAAAAACACACACACACATTGCGGTTGAGGTGTAAACTCAATTAAGTCAAAATCCGGAGTCGACGTACGTGCAACACATATTATGCTTTATTCGGTGATTACAATAATAATTAGTTACAGTTCTCATGGTAGGTAGGTACATAATATAGGAGTGATTGGCGGAGGACGTTGACTCTTAATTTTTTACCAACCGTATAAACGTCCCCTAGTCGATTATCGCCTGCCTTGGAGGTAGGTATATACTATATAGGGTTGTGCACACCGGCAATTAGTATCTTATTATACTGTATTGTGTGGGGTAGGTACGCATCTACAGTATTTATTCGCCGTCCGTCGTCCGATAGGGACTTCACGTCCTCGAGGTGTCACGTCTACTCAGCTGACGCCTTTTGAAATGCAAACAAGCGATTTCCAGCTGGCGCTTAAACAAAATATAATAATACAACAACGCATTATGTGATATTGTTGGTTTTGTGTTCAATTTGTTCGGCCGGTACATCGCTTAGGCTCCCGACGTTTATTAATTTCTAATTAACCAGTAGTAGTAATCCTTCACATGACTTTCGAGGGGTGCGCATTAAAGGGGTTTGACAGTGACTTAGTTTTTACTTATTATATCACTCGGGCTACACTATTCCCACAGTGTAGTGCCCTGTTGACACTAACAGTTTTCAGAAGTCAGTTGTTATTTGTTCAAGCCTGAGTACATGCGGTCGCGTTATTAATTTATATTTTTTAGTTACTTCTTGAGGTGTTCTGTGTTCGGTTAGCGTTTTATACTAATAAATTGTTAGCAGTAATAAATATTTGTGCTAATAGACAACAGGATGGTAGTTGTTTATATGTATAATGTTTTGGTTTATGTAAAAAAACACTTTCCTCTTGGCGAGTGTGTGGGTTTTGACGAAATCGTTGTCTGCAAATAATACAATTTTAAATAACTATTGCCGAATCTGTAATAAAACTAAATTGCTCGGCCGAGTTAAGGTAAAGCTGCCGCTAAGAGATGGTACAGATTCGTAATAGGTGCGCTGGGTTGGCTTGGAAACACGTGTACAGCATGATTTGGCAAAACATGAAACGGATTTTTATTCTCCATAATTTCGCTATAGGGTACGGTTTTTTTTTTACGACCACTTTTAAATACAAAGTAAGCGACCGCGTTTAAAAACTAAACTCGCTTAAAAACCCTTCGGGCGCTTTGTAACAATATAATATGTTGTTTGTGCGCTCTTTGTAACCGTCTAAAGTCGCCGTCGACGCTTTTTTCCTTTTTGAACGTCAGTTATTGTTTATTATAGTATTTTACTTAATCATACATTTTTTTGAATGAGTTTATTAACTATGAACTCAAATTTTTTTATCTAATCGACAAGTTGCTTAAAACTAAAAAGAGAATCAAGTGATAAAGATTTAGGCTTAAGTTAATTCTTTTGTCTAAGGTAACGTGAGACAACAATTTGTCGGTTAATAAATTGATTCAAACTTCAAGTAGTATAGATGTCAGTTTCTGATGTGCAAAATGATAATGATGTTTTAACAGTTTGGACGTTCCACAAGGCGAATACATATAGTTAGATACCATGACGTAACAATGATATTTTGATACCTATAGGTGACTATGCTGATTTGCTATTGTATTCTTCTATTGAAGCGATTCTTTTTTCTGCAACATTAATTCATTTATTGATATTAAATTACAAATGAATTAATTTTAAACCCGATGCGTATAAGTTCTAATGGCTTTTCTTCTAACTTGTTGAAGTCTGTATAACGAATCGTTAATTTGTCCCAAGCCAACAGCGATTCAATGCCGGCTCACAAGGTTTTGCGATGCCATGTGCCGACCATAATAGTTCATTGGACTTATTCATGGGAAATTCGTAGGACTTAAAGTTTTATTTATACAACTTAAACAATTGTGCTTCCTTTCAAGGTTTGGCTAGGTTTGTTCGTGGTGCTATAAAACAGTAGTTTAATTGAAACATATTATGTTTTATTTACTATCCAGTTCTTATTTTGGGTTAACTTTGGAAGTACATCTGAACTTGACTTTTGAAAACTCCAATTGTGAGCGTTGCGAGGGGGGGGGCCTTTAAGAGAGGAGCCATTTATGGTGCCCCAAACGCCTTACTTTTGCTCTGGCTAGTACCTAATAATGCATTCATCGCATGTTACAGTGTAGGCGTTTTAATACCTGTATATATGGCGTTAAACGAGGTATAGGATTTCGGTAGCAGACACGTTTTTTGTTCAAGACGACAACAACCGTCGTCTTGTGTATTTGAAGTGTGTGTTTTTTTTTCGGTTGAAGACTATTGGCCGCCAGCTCGACCGTGATAATAACATCAGATGCACGCACTCGGTGTAAAGTAATTTTCTCGTTTTTCGGTCCCCGCGCTTTGATGTGTGTCGTCTTCGAGTGCCTGCCTTGTGTACGCGCTTAAAGGGGAAAAAAAATAACGTGTGAGAGCAGGGAAAAAAAATAATAATTCCACCTCGTTTCCGGTTCCCGGATTTGCCGCAGTGCTTTCGTAAGACACACATATACACAAACGGCTGTTTCAGACCATTTCACTCCCGTGACGGGCGTTATCCCACCGACAACCTTAACACCAGCGCCGTGTACTTCTATTTTTGCGTCCTTTGTCTGACCTCCTCCCCTTAGGCCTTAATACTTGTACAGAAGCACGTGTGTGTGGGGGGGTGCAAGTACAAAGAAGAAAAACCAAAGAAACGCAACCGGCCCATCGGCTTTTGGATAAATTGACCTTAAGCGTGCACACTATAGCAAACGTGCAGCTCGTGCGTTGCCATAAAAATCTCCATGTATGTTATTTTCTCTCTCTCTCTGTCTGTCTACTTGTCTCTTGGCTCTCCAGCTATCCTTAGTGGCCCTCGTGAGTCTATACGTTCGTGTCTATGTGCGCAACAGACCGTATAAAACCACGGAGCTCTCAGCCGAGCAAACTTTTAAATCTACCAGAACGCCTATACTGATGCTCTGCAGAGTGTCCACAAAATAATAATATAAAGAAGAAGAATGTTATAAATTAGTTGAACGAAGAAGAATGTGGTAGATTTTTGTTTAATAAGTAATTGTCGTTGGCAGCGGATAGTGTGTTATGGTACGGCAGTAAATGTGTTATATTATTATTATATTTTTGTCATTTAAAAGATTCAAATTTCTCCTGCGTTCATTAACAAATAATAACCGAGAGGCGACACCGTGTTTTGGCAGACTCTGCACTATAAAAACGTTTATGGTTTCACAGAGACATATACATATTTTCTATAAAATAACTTAAGATAAAAAACCACTCGTCTGTCGAGGACGTCGCGACGTCTCAATTTCTTATCGAACGCGGGTGGTTTCTTTTTGGCAAATAAATGTTTTTCCTCTCAAATTCAAATTCGTATTAGCGTTCGATTGGTTGGGTTCTGGAAATTTCCTAGACAGTACAATGTATGTATAAATCGCGCTCGGTGGGTGGTCGCGTTTCGCGTTTAACCGACTTCGGTAATGTATAGATGATGTGTTCATATTATAATATATGTATAATAATATATTATTATACAATATATATATTGTATTATGGTATTATGTTTGCCATAGCGCTGCCGCCGCCGCCGCCGTCAAAAGTGTGTAACAACGGCTGCTGCCGCCTTTCTCCTTAAGTATAAAACGATGTGTGATGTCAAACGACATTTCTTTACCTTTACTACCCTACCCCTCAAACCTTACAGGTGTATAATAAAACAAAAATCCGTTGTCGTACGTGGTCAGAGATTGCGGAAGAGTATATATGAGCTAATTAGCAAATCAAAAAAAAAAAACGGTGAATAAATTAAAGCGCGCAATGTATAAGAGGCCAGCACGAATTGGACTCTATAATAATATTACATACGAGTACCCAGTGCAAGGCTCCGGTCATACTGGTTTCATTTTTTTTATATATACTTCCTCTCTCGCATACACATAAACACACACACACTCAAGCTTATCCTATATTATCTTCTCTTGTCGTTGTATTCTCCTCCAACGGTACATACCGATATCAGTGGCTCGATCGCAACGTACACACTCGCACAATGGATATAGTATATACAGCGCTATAGGATAAATACGTATATGAGGTGTGCATAAGGATAGATAGAATAATAACAATAATGATGAAAAAATATGAACACAACAGCAGCAGCAGCAGCACGATGCTGTTATTTCGGACTAAGGAACGGCTGACCCCTAAAAAAAAAGTAGGGAAAAAAATGAAGCCAAAGAATAATAGTGATTAGAGCGGATATGAAAAATAATATATTATGATGTACATATTTTCCACGGATACGGTACAACTGCAGTGCAAATAATAATAATAACTAATAACGCAGCGGTTGTCCGCGGACATACCTGCAATTATATATTATCATGTTTGCAATTTTCTATCCGTACTCTAAATAGGTATAGCGCAATGCTAAAAAAAAGTATGTCAGCGCAATCATGGAAAAGGCGAATAACAAAAAATAATACATCACATACGCCGCATAGTTGGACCCGAATTAAGAAGACCCGTCTCTATTATCCTGTCGTGTTTATAAGTTTATAGTTTCTTGCTGTGTGCCCCTCCTTCGAAAACGGACTCAAAGATAATGTCAGGTGGTTGTCCGATGGTTATCGGTTCTACTCAGCTACAGCCGGTCGTCGTGGTCCGACTTACCGTTTCCTCTTTGCTCGGTCCACCGATTCCCATCTCGCAACCGCGTACCATTATAATATGTACACCCACTGCAGTCCGACGTTTAACACACAGATATGCCACAAGAATTATACCATATTATCTCCTATCGGATCTCCGACCCGGATTGGCCCCCGTCCAAGTCCAAGTATTCCTTACCGACAACGGCCATCGCGAGCCCCCCCCCCCCCGTAAGTGCATGCACAGATAATGTTTGTTATTTGTTTGTTTGGTGGTTATCGGCAAACCGACATCAAGTAAGGTCTGCCATTATTTTCACACTTGTACCTACTAGCAACTTGGGAGGAACCATACCCCGGAAGTTAATTCCTTTTTGCAAAAAAAAATTGCAGCAAGAATTTGTTTATCGAAATCAGTTAAGTCCAAAATGGACTTAAATAGTAAAACTCTGACCTACTAAAATAGTAGGTCAGAGTTGGTGAAAATGAATTTTTTTCAAAACTCCAACCCAGTTAGTTGTTTTAAGCGTACAATATACAGAGTAACCCAAAAAATCCTTATTTTTAGTTTTATGCGGTGGGTTTAAACAAACACCAAAAAAAAAACCAGTAATCTTTGAAACTTTGCAGAGCCAAAACTCATAATTTCGAATACTTATAGGACTTTGGAATGAGTAAGTACTTGTTCGGATTTTTTAATTTTTAGGTTCACCATGTTTTAATTTGTTTGATATTTTTTGTTTTTTAGGTATTGATTTTGTTTATATGTCTTTTTTTTTCTTATTGTTCGGATATTTAGTTATATTTTGGACATTTCTAAGGTTTTTTTATGCCGTTAGCTGTTCGCAGCTCTTATAATATTATATTATTAACGAGTACATACTACATATCCATTGGGTTGGCTATATTGTGATCTCTGCCTTTGGTCTTTGGCCGCACCGGCCGAGAGAGACCGACGTCTGCTGGAGAAATGAAAAATCTCCATTATCGTTTGTTACATCTACCCGTGTAAATTTTCCAGCGGTCGTGTGTCATATATTATGTCGCATAACGCATTCCGCCGACTTTTATTTATTTGTATTACTATTAATTTTTTTTTATTGAGGTGCTTTTTCTCCGGAACGCTGTCCAATGAATAATGGATGCTTTTACTCGACACCTCTTCTTCGTTCCATCCGTCTTATCAAACGCCATCATACTCGAACCGATAAAAAAAAACATTAAACACGAACGATTCCACTCACTCGCGGTCGTTTGTTGGTTTGTGAACTTTGACCGACACAATAATATGTCTGCGCCATAATATCGTCTCCGGCAAATTAAAAAGAAAAAAAATCTCTATTATTCCTTCTTCAATAGGGGTTAAAGAATAATTGTGTGTTCTAACTCTACAATTCTCGTCTATCCGCAAGACGTATAGGTATTCTAACAATAGAGTTTCCCTTGAACAAAGTGAGTGAGCCCTTTTCGACTACTATAGAGCTCGCAAACATCGGTGTACTAATCCCACGACGAGGGCGTTTGTGTGCCTTTAGGTTTTGAACTATTATTATATTTTTGTTACTTCGAACCATGTTATATAATAGTATACACGTGCAGTGGACTTAACAGTAACACTATATCAAGGTGTTCGCGGTACCGGCGCGTGGATTGATTGTATGGTTTATATTTAGAAACTCGATGGACGCGCGTAGGGGTGTATTTTATACACTTAATATATGTAAAAGCCCACTATTGGGGCAGATCTTGTTTGCAAGTCGTGCACAAGTACCATAATTGTATGTTATATCAGCTATATCACGTGGCGCACTTTCTGCGAAATCCTTTTAGTCTTTTACTTCTCGGGTTTTTCTTACACTAGCACTAAAGAACTGGTGTTTTTGTTTTGTTTTGGGGTTGTTATATTTTCTACGCCCAGTGCACATGACGAACCCACGCCGCATGCCGCCATGTACACGTGCGTATGATAAATTTGGTCGTTATTGTGCATATGCATAGGTCTTTTGTTTTATTATTAAAATGAGAATTTATATTAGTAAGATTTTTGACTGGAGAATGTTTAACAATTATGTTAGGATAATGAAACATTTATGGCTACCTTCAAATTAAAATCCTCATCCTTCCCCTAAGCAGCGCCAGCCGTAAAATAACAATATCAAGTTATAAGACTTACGTAAGTATTCTATATTTTATTGAATTTCAAATAGTATTTGATATTTTGAGTAAACACACATACTTTTGTAGCGTAGGAAGATGTATTTTTTTTTTTTTTTTTAGTTTTTACACGTTTTGGGATTGGTTTGTTTCACGAATAACAATCCACATTGATACACACATCATAATATGTTATACACCCATGTGCGTGCCTAGGCCAGACGAATGCCGGGACATTTTTTACGGGCGCGACGATTGCGAAATCCGAAGCGAAATCGATTAATGGCGTCGATAGCGCGTTTATGTGTCTTATAATACAATATGCAGCACCGGCTTTGGTCGTGTCTGGGTACGTTCAGCAATGAAATATATTCGATTAACAATGAACCGACCGGCCGGCACCTACGTGGACACATTTATTACGTGCTGCAGCTTTATATAGTGCGGGGGAGAAAGAGATATATCGTACACCCGTGTGTATGTACATATTTTATGTATGATATATCAACCTAACCCGAGAGATTGTTACCCACGGGCGCAGGTACACCTAACCTAAGTGCACATTTGTTGTTTCGAAACGCCGCACCGAGCTCCGATCGACAGCATATTGACACAACGTTATTATTGTTATATTGTTCATAATACAGCTGTTGCAGTATGTATTGCACTGTCGGGTTATCAGTCCGTTATCAATTCTAGTCGCACCCCTTGACGTTTTCAGGTCAACACTCCACGCGTTGACCCTTTCGGAGCTCACGACTGTTGCCGACGACGCTGCTGCTGCTGCTGCTGTACCCTTCTTGGTCATGCCTAAGTATGTCTGGTAGAAGAAAACCTTTTACTGGTCTATGCCGGCACAAGTATTTCGCAAGTGTCCTGCGCATTAAGCTGTTCGTCTATTTTATAACGCCTCGCACTCATATCGAGATTGGATTCGACAATATTTCATTGTGTGTGTCCTTTGGTTTTTTTCGAAAAAATGTAACAACTGGTCTCGGCGGGTGGACGATGACGCGTGCGACGCTTTTGTACATCCATTTTTATACAATAGGTCTAGATCCGCCTTCACCGAATCGCTATGGCACGTGCTATGTCCGTTTATGTGAGCTTCCGGCGCGCTGCCGTTTTTCACCGTAATCAGTTATGTATATAATGCATATGCATGTTAACCCCTAAGCACACACGCGCGCGCTCTCGCATTATTTATGTACACAACAAGAGGATTGTGTGAATCGAAAAAAAAGCCGTACTTACCCGGAATTTATCCGCATTATGTAGCTGTGCGGATTATCCATGCTGCAGCTGTCGGATTTTTGATTTAAACATTCAAAGCAGAATTACAAATTTTATTTAAAAAATTACATGTAAAATACGATTTTATTCCGTAATTTTGAAATTGTTCGAATGAGCATGAATAATGAAGAGAGAGGAGTGGCTGGTGGGCAGAGTAGGATTAATCCATTCTAATAGTCAAAGGATTGGGAAGAATGCACGTTTAGCCCTCAAGCCATTGTGAAATTGTCTTTTCTCGGAAAGCTTTTAAAAATATTAAAAAGGATATACTTTAAAATTGACATTGTATTTAACCAGAAATGTATTTTTAAAAAGTACTTAATTGCAGTAAAAAGTTCAATCGAATTTAATCCTTTCGTGGTTAGCATCAGTTGCCATTAAATTGAATTTTGAGCTTACAAGTTACAATTTCAAGCATCTTAAGCTGTTGTATCACATTTACTATAGTATGGTATTTACACAGAATAAATTAAATCAGAAAGGACAGTTTCCATGTAAACAAAAACTTGGCGGCCATGTTTTGAACCTGCTATAATCATAATAAATTACATCTATACACGTTTAATAACAATTTTGTATAGATATAATACTCTACTGATAAACATTTTAGAAGATGGCCGCTTCGTTTTTTGTGTGATAAGTATCTGCCCTGTGTTCATTTATATCAGTGTCCGGGACTGGTAAAGTCGGTGTTCGACACCCAAATCTTTAATCGACTCCAACTTTAAATTTGGACATTTCCCAATGCCCCAATTCGTCCATGCTGTGCGTTCGAAATACTCCATAAGAACCCATAAACTCGTTTTGTAGTAGTTAGGGTCCGGTCGTTACAATAATAATAATAATAATAATAATAATAATAGAATAACGTGGCGTTTTGTATTTTGTAATCACTAAATAGGCAATAACCCTGTGCGGTAAAAATTTAGCCCATACAATACTAGTAGTACACGTATTGTTATGTATTTTATTAGGCCATTTTTATCCGAAAACTGGAACTATAAAACGTTGGAGAAAAAATAAAAAGCCATTTCTCTCCTTCTCGGCCGGCACCTCGCGAGAGTGAGAGATTACGTTGCTTTTTTATTGCTACCATTACACGGGCGTTATCACTGGAAACTGGACGACGACGGTCGTACCTATTATAATATACACATAATATTATATACCTATATACAGGCTGTACAAGTCGTTAAACGCGTCTGCCGCCTCCGTCGTTCCTCTAATATAACGTGCTAGGGTTAATCACTAGTAGAAAAAGATGTATAGGTGGCTCGAGCTTAAGCTATTTAGTTTTTGGGCGACCCGTACCCCAGGGGGGAGGAGTGCTCCTTTACGACCAGGCCGAGTCGAATACTTAAACTCCAAGCCAGCACAACTGTGTCGATTTGCTATAATATAAGAAATCGGGTCTGCGTTTCGGTTAGGTCTAAAAAAACGGCGGCCGCGTTTTCCCTTTTTTCTTATACCGCGATTTTCCTCGGTCTCCACGTTGTCGCGAGGTGAATGGACAAAAACTAAGTCCTAATTTACATAACCATAATAATAATAATTATAATGTACTATTATATATTGTTGTCCATAGAATAGAGTAAAATACACTTTCACGCACGTATACCCTTGATGCGACGTGTCGTCGGCTCTCCTATACTTTCCATACATATTCGTTTGTCGGTTTCCAAAAAAAAAAAATAATAACACCCGGGTGTTATATCGTTGTGTGTGTCCACCAGGTGAATAGCGTTGTTTTAAGTACACATATAATACGGTTCCTCCCGTGGTACGCTGATCTTCGGTTCTGTGTCATCATCCGTTGTCACCTCGCCCGTTTTAAAAGGCGTTAATAGTTTTGTTTTTCGGTTGTACTCTTACAGGCGTGATATGTTTTTATAGTTTGTACTGGAGCCGAAAATCAAATACCATAAAAATATACGACCGCAAGCGCTATAGGTAGAGAGCCTTAAGCCGGATCGGATCTCAGATAAGCACAACTCTGTGTCGTCCAACCGCTTTTGCCGCATCCGAAGATCAAAACTGAGCTGGAACAAACACACAGCTAAACCCATCACGCTCGGCACCTTTGCGACTGACCTAACCTAACCCTTTTTGGTGGTGAGGGAGGGCAGACTGTATAGACAGCATATCGATGAAAATACCTACTCGAATTTACCGTCCGAGGAGTTGTGCGAACTCCTTACACATGACATATTATGATAAATGCATAAAGATTTTTCACTAAGATAAGGCTCTTCTAGTATTATCAAGACCTACTCGTGCTATTGTCCACACATTCCTGTCGATGTGGTGTTTAATGTCTTATGCGTGAGGCATAAGAGAACAATGTGAATGTGCGGATTCTACTAGTCAAGAAGTTAGGTTTGTAAAAAAAGATTCGAAACTAAAATATGTCATTACTATTGAGAAACGAAGGATTTCAACATTCTCGCAGGTACATTGCGAATTCGAACAATATCGTTGTCTTTTAATTTCGAGGATTGTCCAATGTCTTGCTGACCGCGAAAACAATTCATATTTATATTACAAATAACAATACATAATATGATATGTATACCTATACTAGTCGAGTAAATCCGATCAGGCCCGGAGGGCTCCGTTGTCGACATTACATATTATTATTATTATTATGTGCCGTGATCGCATAACAAGAGCCGTGGGCGGCGGCGGGGGTGATCGCATAAGTGATGTAATAAATACAGTTAGTTAAAAAATAAAACAATTAATTCTCGTATTTTTTGGAAACGACGTTTCGCAACAAAAATACTATTTGTTTACCAAGCTTATGGTAACGGCGTTTGGCTCCTCGAGGTTAGCGGTAACAACTATCCAAATGCATATATTATATTATATATCTACATATCATTTACTAGAGTTCTACATTTTGCTCGCGGACAGCAATAAAACATGCATCGTCATCCACACATATGTGCGCTATGCGGTTTCGTGAGCTTTGTTATAATGCTTGTGTACAATATATATCATAAGGGCCGTGCCCCCTCGAATGTCTTGAACGACCAGAAGGATTGCGCAATCCAAACCGAAAACTTACATATTGTAACAAACGTCATTGTCGTTTGAATTATATTTGTATTGTGTTTGGTCTGCAGATATGGTGGGAAGTAGTTTGGACGCAGATGGGGCCAAAGTTCTAGCCAAAAATAGGTTGTCTTCTTTTTAACCGTTTCATATTAGCTGTTATACGGGCAATAAGTTATTTCCAGCTCATCCGCGCAGTCTTATGTGCTCCTGGTTGTTATATTTTGCGCTGTGGCTTAATAATACAATTTAATATCGGCTATTTTTACATATTGCAACTCGTGTAATAATTAAATAACCATTATACGGCTCGAAGTCCACCAACCGTTGTGTCCTAATGGGATCTTTTACGATTGCCAATTATACGTGTCATTATTTTATACAGCGATATATAGGCTATTTCATTATTGTATATATATATATTTTTTTTTATTGCGTTATAGGGTAAAACGCGACCGTCATTCTTTTTCCCCGTGTACCGCGATTTGTCACACACACACTCACGCCGAACTGGGTCTAATTCGATAACTCGGTCTGGTACAAGACTCCTTTGATTCGTTTCGGTTCTTAAACAATAATATCCTATCGATGTGTGTGTAGCATATTATTACATTATGATGCGTTTCCGCGTGAGCGTCTGGCAGCCGTTAGAACTAAGTATATGGTATTTATATATAGACTATAATATGGTAGCGGTGGCGTGCGAGACAAATTCAATTCGGAAATGATTCGATTTTTATTACACGTGCTTTTTTGGCGGGTAAAGCGCGCTTAAATCGAGTTACAGCTGATGTAGGTTTGCCGGTAATAAAGATCCCCGGGGAAAAGTCCCCGGAATCTCTAGGAAATTGATCTCCTTAAAAAAATATCCTTAGAAATTGAAACCCTAGAAAATGTTTTCCCAAACTGTTGATCAATAACATGTTCTAATATTAAAGTTGTCAAAACAAAAACTTTTGTTCGAAAGCTCTGTTAAAAGTAGCACTTTTATATGTACTCAAAATTAATAGAGCTATTTTTTTTAAAAACGAAAGTTTATTTATTTGCTTGATCTCTGTATAATATAGTACTACCTAACCACCTTAAATATAAATTGAGCGAAGTTTGTTTAGGATTTGTTTGAAATATTTACATGGTTTACGGTTACACCAATATTTACATATTGGCTTTACCAACGTTAACACCGTAAATATTTTGTACAATATAGTACTGTAACTTACTACATTGTACCTTGGAATCATTTATGGACGTTTTTTTTACTCAGGGTAATTTTCTGGGGATCAACTTTTCCAGGATGATTAAATTATTTGTTTTTTACTACCTTATAGCGACCTCATTTTAATTGTATACATTTAAGGAGAGGGTAGGGTCCACGTTCGAGAGGAGAAATCCAATTTTCCGCGTCGACGTTCTTAATATTATCGCACCCGCCACCGCCGCACTTGTGCCTCCCCCTTCATTTGACTTGCTCCCTTTCCACTTCACCTCCCGGACAAATTCCTACCGAATATATTTAACTGAACAATAAGATTCGCGGGCCAGGATAAGTTGTCGTTTTAATTGGGAAGAATGCGTATATACTGCTTATAGGGTGAAAGGAAACGTCGTCGTTGTCTTACAGCTAAGCTTCATAATAATAATAATCAACATCATAATAATAATGATCTAGTTATTATAAACGAACTGACGAAGGAGAGCAATGTAGATAGTGGATACCGATCGATAATTATTATAAGAATATACATATTTAAGATAAAGAGATAGAAACACGACGACGCTGTAAGTAAGACATCAATTACTAATTTGATTCTCACATCACGGATACGTTATTATCCAAATAAAACGTTTGACGTATAATTTTGTACTAATGATTATTGTTAGCTTACAAAGTTATGGTTTATTTAACTTATGATAGAAGCCCGTGTTGACATATTCAAACATAACCATCGGGTTAAAGACGTAGCCATCACGATTAGGTCTCCGTTGGATTTTATCTAATGAAAAACATTATTTTAACATCGACTGTGATGTACACTGTTTGTTTTTCCTAGTACAGTATGGTCGTATCGCCTTGTAGCCGTCCTGGTTTAAACAGAAAAGTAATAATAAGAAACTTGAAAAAAAAGGTTATCCGTCCCGGAACGAATAATAATACAACCGTTTACCCTACCGGAACAAATGCGCGCCCTTAGACTCCGTTAAGCCCATATGGCATATCCCATTAAAGTATTAAACAAACACGGTTTTAGTACGAGTAACAGTATTGCCTATATTGCTCTGTATTTTATAAAGAGAACGCAGACACAATAAAATACATAAAATTCAAAACGGCAAAGGACATCGTGCGGTTATATATTATGTTCTTCTGATCTGCGCCTGATCGCATATAATGTATTCTAAACAAAACAATTTGCATGATATATGATTGTGTTTATTGCTATATATTTAATGGCTATACTTAACGGGCGGTCTTGTTTTGGTCTTTCTGGACCTAAAAATATTGTTAAAAAGATTTGTGAAATTTGTGAATTTTATTTCGTATTATACTCGAATTACGTTTTCGCCGCTCGAATTATTGTGTAGGTATATTCGATTGTGTCTGTTAAAAAGTAATTAAACTGTCATTTTTGTTTAAAACTTATTTTTTTTTCCATAATTCCTACACATAATACGACGACGACGAGGTGGAGGAGGTGTGTTCGCTTTATAGTGTATAATAATATTGTAATTATTATTACTATCATTATATCGTTCGTGTGCTGTCATTCAAAGAAGAACTCATGTGAGTGTATGTAGTGGCGGTGACGTTTATGGGCGTGAAAACGACTGCAGCGACGGAGGAGGAACTTAATATAATAACGATGAACGAAATTCTAAAAATATTATTATTATTATAATAACAACGTTTAAGATGGGAAAAAAATAAAAACAGAATTTGATCGTGTTTAACCCATCGCCACCGCCATTTACTACAATTATCGCGCTTAAAACCGCTCGGGGTACATAAATAAATATTATAATATGCAACAATATTCTCACAGCATGCCGCCATGCGGTTTTTAATTAAAAATTTCATAAACCGAAATCCCAGGGTTATGCACTGTGGCGGCAACTGATATAATATATTATTTTACTCGTCTTGATCGCTAAATAATTAATGAAAATGTTTTAACGGCCGCGTCGCGTGCAAAAGTATAAATCCCAGCCGATATTTGAGAAATGTCTTCATAATGAACGTCCCACACAGAAGCATGTTGTATGATATTCGTAAAATATTAAAGGAATTTCGTTATTATAATCGGTCGGTCTGTCTCTCTGCGCTTTCCCGTTAATTCAGCCTCGATGCCAAAAGCTTTTAGTTTTTTTTCCAATTTTTACCACTTTTTTCTTAAATATTGCCCATAAAAAACTCCTTAAAAACAGACCGCATGCAATCCCCTTAAAGTAGGTACAAACAATTTATATAAATGCCCTGCGATGGCTTGTTCGTTGTTACTCGGTGCTATATAACCTAACCTACACTTTTGGATCAGGTGCATCGGGGTGCAACCGGGCAGATAAAATATTGCCACAAACCGCGCGATAATATAATAATTAACAATCGCCGTCGTGCATAAAGTAAAAAAAAATGTAAAAATCCAACGGGTATAATATGATATGATTATATGCGACGGCAAGGTGCGGAATTTTTCTCTCGTACCACCGGTTCGTATAATAAAAATAATAAATACTCGTTATCATGTTGTTATTATTATGCGACGAGACTGTTTGGAATAACTCCAGGACGACAATTTTCTTTTTCTCCTCTCGCGTGTGACGTACATAAAGGAATTTGGTCCCGCGTAGCCTGTTAAGTCGAGAATATGGGTCCAGACGACAACAATGCCCGTGGATATAACGTTGTATTATGTTGATTGATTGATGCGAAACGACAGTAATCGTTTCACCGCAGCAGCCGTGGTCGGTGCAAAGGCTGAGCTGGCACATACAAGGTGATCGATGGGCGGCCGAAGGGCCACGAATATGAAGCGAGGTAGGGGAGGGTAGTGGCGAACCGAGAGAGGGGATACGCTTCGCAAGGGTCGTGTATAGTGTTGTATATACACGAACGGACACCCTTAATTAGCGGCCTCCACCACCCGGCTAAGTAAAACACTGCCCCTGTTGTGGGGGGGGGGGAGGGAAGTAAGAATGGTAGACCGGGGTATAAATGAACTCTTTTTTTTTTTTGTTAATTAATTTACCCGTTTTGCTAAACGAATGTAAACTCGAGCCGCGACTAAAAAAAAAAAAAATTATGCTCCCAAGGGACGCGTCTCTCGCGGTGCATAAACTTCTCCCGGTGGAAATTAAAATCGTTTTGACGGGGGAAAAATGTACAACCCACCACTATACAATGCAAAAACCTCAACCAACCCCTAATGACCGAACAATTAGTATCCCCGTCTTGCCGTTGTCGGTCTGATTCCTTGCCGAGGCGGCAAACATTTTAATGTATATTATACTTAATTGAGACACACTGATCTCTTCTGGCCGTCCTCCGCTCCGATACTTCCATCTCACCAAAGTCCCAACTACTAAAATTCGGCCGTCACCTTAGTCTTCAATTTTCAATCAAACCTGATATCCGTAACCAATGGTGTAGCCTGGTCAATGGATGGGATTAAAGTCAATGAGAAATGGGATTAAAATATACTAAGGGGGGTTGAAATCCCCCCTTGCTGTGTATCACTGTCCACACTATATCGGATATCCTTCTACTTAAGGCAGAGCCATCAGCACTGTCGATTATCTCAGACTGTCTTTCTGTTCTTTTCTTTGCATTCACATTCACCGCGATTACCACATAAACTCCATTAAAATAATATACAATCGGAATACAAAACGCTATAATAATATTTTATGACCGTTAAACGCTTTCGATTCCGGTCGGGTAAAGCTGTGTTATAATATATTAACATTGTATATCCATGCACACTGTATTATCCGTCGCCCACAAAAAATGTGTTTACAATAAAATAAAAAAGAAACAGGATTTCGTATATATGATAATAAAGTATATGTGAATAATTGGACAATTACCGCGAACCGCGCGTAACAAAGACCGGACCCGGTCTGTGATGTTTATTTTTTTACCATTTTTATTTACCTATATGGCCCCTGTAATTATACCTGTCGTGTCATATATAAATCCCCCGACCCCCTCCGACAAAAAAAGAACTACTAAACCTATTCTACCTTTCGTTCGTTGTGTACTCGCACACACATACACATGTATTATATTTGTTGGCAAGCAAATAATGGACGGTATAATATAATAAACAACAAATGTGAACATACGGATTTAGACAAATTTCGATTTACTATAATATTATGGGAAGTATAAAAAAAAGGAGAAAGCCGTATATTAAAAAGGACCACGATTTACATTACTATTATAATATTATTTACATTGTCGCTGGACGGCGGCGGTGTATCTCATAAGATTGTGTACAACGAACTACAATTAGCATCACATATGTGTGTATTACAACATAATCACGGAAAGAAGCATAAAGGGTCTTGCCCGATAAGTATAAGTGTATACACTAGCTAGTTGGAGTTGTTTTACTGCCTACAATAATTAGAGGTGGCCGTTATAAAGTCATATTATGCTGCTGTCGTTTGGCAGTTTTAATATAATTATCAGTATCCACTATATATTAATAATAATAATCAGTAATCAGTATTATACTAGAAGTATAGTAGAGAATGGTTGATGTATACAGGATGATCATCATTTTATCGTGAACCACTTAATATCTTATAAGGTTTAATAAGAAATTAAATTTTTTTTTCATAGTATTTTTTATGAAATGAGATCTCAATTTTTCACAAATTTGTTGTTTTTTACCCGCTTCAAAACTGATTATTTTTATAATAACTTTTAAAACTGAAATGGTAGCATACATATTTTATTAACTTTTTAAATTAAGAATATTTTACTAAAAATGTTGACTGGTTGATAACAATTTACTAGAGATAAGTTATAAGAGTTTAAAAGTTAAGACGGGAGGGGATATTGAGTGGTTCACAGTAAAACGATCACCATGTATTATTATTATAAAAAATTACCGTGTGTTAAGCCGCTGTCAGCGGTCCGAAAGGCTCGAGTAGGCCGGTTTAGTCCCTTGTCACATTATTATTATTATTGTTGTGTTATCGGTGGTAAAAAACCAAAACAAAATTATCCCAATAAATACATTGTATATGTATACATTTTCAACGCAACCTCACACAAGATGATAATATTTCCATATAAAACAAGCCCAAGCGGATAATTTCGATTTATTACACGTGTGTTATTTAGTTTGTGTGTGCGTGCCGAAGTTTTTTATTTATTTATTACTATACATTATATTTATACGTTATTTTTTTAACCAGAGTCCGTCTCGTTATTGCGCTAAGAAAAGAGAGACAGAGAGAATGTCGTTTTGCATGTTTAACGAACTATTGAAATTTCAGCGCACGTGTAAATCAAATATAAATACCGTTTCTTTTTCTTCAACTCGGGAGACGCGACCGAGCGATATATTTTATTTATATTTGCCTGCTCGAAATTTTGCAAAAAAAAAAAATTAAAAAATGTACTAAAAAACCGTACCGGTTGCTATCGTTCTTATCGTTATTTATTTAGTTTTTTTTACAATAAAATGCGTTGTTCCTTATTACTTATTAACGTTGGCCGGTCGTCAAGGAGGCGGGGCTTAATAATTAAAAAACAAATAAGAACACCTTTGTCGTTTCCAACGTATTTTCCAAATACACAACAGATCACCTATATTACATTCTGTGTTTCCGTCTTCCGTTTTATCTCTTATGAACTCTCTCGTGTGACTTATATAGTCATTGAGGATTTTTATTTTCATTAAGATTTTCATAAGGTTTCATTGTTTTTTCCCACCGTTATTGAGAACAACATTTGAATTAATAAACCAATGATGATTGGAATGATTTATGATCATTGGCGCGACTAACACCAACATTTAAAACCAATGAATGAGATTTTCAAAGTGTTTTTCTTTGGTCGGCTTACTTAATATGGCACCTTATGAAACTGAAAATTAAAACTGACGCTTAAGCAGTTAAGGGGGTCTTACTATACAATAGCTGCTACAGAAAATAATTTTAATTTGCTATCTTGTTACAAAAATCACCTTTACCCTTTTTTATCGACCAGCCCCGACCCGAGTACATGTTGACAATCGTTTTCCACAGAACGACGTTGTTGTTAGACATAGAATTTTGTATAATTCAATTCATATTCTCGTAGCCTGTAGTTGGTCTTTCCCTTTCGGTTCATCCATAAATTATACGTGCTTACATATTTTACAACTTTATTAAAATATTATATATGTTTCTAGTGCCATATGGGAGATGTTACTTTGTGTATATATTATACTCCCTGTGCTGAGCTTAAGATGATGCGACCGGCGGACTTGTGTGCAGATCTTTGAACGCGATAACGTACACCGCACATTACCGGCGTGTCTTGTTGTTTGATAAAGTCGACGGTCTTAATAAATTACCGCGGCGAAATGCGTTATAACATAAAAAATTACCCTCCCGATTGTCGTTAATATTATTATTGTAAGTACACGGCTCATAGGCCGTTTGCACTCTGTCCAGTGTAAATATATATGTATATATTATTATATGCAAATATCGTGTCTTTTTTGGAATTTTACCGTGTATATTCGAGGACAATATAAATCACCGGACGACCAATTAACTACCTATTTTTTTTCTCCCAGTAAAATACATACATAACATATTATATATCCTGACGGGTGACAAAAAAAAAACAAAATCAAGTAACCGCCGCTCGCGGGTCCATAATTTTTTAAACGGGCCTTAGCTACGCATAATATAATATGAGCTCGTGCGTTGAATAGGTCCGATTGTCTTGGACGTTTCCCCAGAACCGGTGTAATCATTTTTGGCGCATTCCTATCTCTCCGTGTACGTATAATGATCATATTTATTCCCCGGCCATCGTCATCGTACACACGAATCTCGGGCAGGTAATAATAGCTGCTCACGAGCCAATACGGCGTTCATAATCAAAAGCGACGCTTCCATATTATACGTCAGACAACATAGGTATACCTGTTGTTGTCAGTCGTTGCGAGGGGATGAAACATATTGGGGGGGGGGGAAGAGGCTTCGGTCGGCCATAGCGTTTTCCAAGGGTTTCTTCTTGCAGCGATGGCCGTCATGTTACGCAACACAAATACTGTGTTCCCGGTCTGGTAGGGCCAATATTAATTAATATAGTCAAACCGAGTTCAGTCTGTGGTGAAATTTAATAATAATAAAAAAGGTTTCTTTTTTCAAAATGATCGTCTAATGTATTTTATAATCTGTTTTAAGGCACGTCCATTCGATAACGAAAAATATGAATGAAGTGTGGAAACTTTTTAAAGATGTTCAGACCATAATATTCACTATTATATTGATATCCTACATTTTACTCCTTATGTGGTGTGGTGTACTCTTCAGATAATTACCCGATTTCTTTATGTTTCAATTTTAAATGTTCTCAATTTACTTTTTTTTTTAGCTGAATTAACTTTAAGAAATACAGTGTACAATTTCAAACGCAAAATTAATGTATAATTTATGCACACTAAATTCCCCAATTAAAAAAAAAAATAATATTTATATTTTGAGGAATTTCATAGTTATGCCAGCATTCATCTTGTGTACTCATCGACGTGCGCAGTACCGTTGGAAAAATTCTGCACGACTTCAAAGGAAAATGAATAAAAAAAAAAAACAAAAGGTGCGCACTGCGCGTTTTAAACCAGTTGTCGCCGTGACCTGAACCGATACAATAATAATAATAATAATATGTAAGAGCTATACCGACCGGTTTAAAGAAAAAAAAATGCCTTCGGTGAAATATTGTGTACATTATTATTTTCCAAGTACACGGCGAACGTCCACTCGGAAATGCATTAAGTTTAATGTAAAACTACAAAATTATGTTATCGAGAGCCGTTGTTGCGATCCAATCATATAAATATATTTTCAAGAAGTATAATATACTCTTTAATATCGTTTGTCCGTGGAAGCGAACCGGTCAGTTTTGTTCGCATTGAAATTTGAATAATGTGACATTCCAACGTTGTTTGCTGTGTATAAATTATTATTATTATCGTTTGTTTACTACATAACCTACTTATGCATTATACATCCCCTGTCCTTTGCACGGTATGCTCGGTTCCATGCACTTGTATTTGTCTACAATGTATTGTTTTCAACGGATTGACGTTTATAATTGTATAATAATATAAGAATAATACTGTCCTCGCGTAACCGGGTGGTAAAACTTCCGACCATAAGTATACATTGTTTACTTTTCGAAAGGCTTTGGCAGGTCTCTCGGTCGTGTGCTTGCTGCTCAAGTTAATTTACTAAGTACAGCAGAAGGTTATGTTGTTCTTGTGGTTAGTTCAGTGTTTTTCCGATGTCAAAAATATCCGAGAAACGCGTATGACGCCCTTACCTATAGGTGGTTCGGCCGGAAAGTTTGTGCTTATACTTGGAAATTGAATTTGACGCGACAAAGTTTTCATAATATATTTCCGGACTTAAGCACGTGCGCCGGTGATTATTCATACACAAAATATGTTATTTTACACAAACACGCATACACAATAGCTCGGTCGTTCCGATATACTTTTACTTAAGTTTTTTCGTTGAGTAGGTTAAGTTTACTATTTACTAAATAGCAAGAAAAAAAATAGCAACAGTATTTGTTTTTTTATTATTTTTCGTTTTAATTTATAATTTTATTAATTTTATATGCTTTACATTGTCTCAGTCGTATATTTTATTTTTCAATCAAATTTAAAGTACATTAGTTGTAAGTAATATTATCGGTTAATTGAACATAATCGACATAGTTCTCCAGAAGTGTTTAGTGCTTTTGAAGACAATGAAGTTTATCGCGCATGACTTTGTCGTTGTTCTCCATGCCTCTATACTAATATATGTATATATGTATTGGAAACTGTCGGATTAACCGTTCGTCTGTAAACGATTCGCTTGTCATTCACAGACGAGGAGCGAGAGAGTGATTTTGACGGTCGCCAGACGGCTGCGCCCATATTATACATGTACCTATACAAGACGGGCGCATACCTTTACGGTGTGAGTCAAGGTCCCAGACGCCAATTTTACGGTTCTTATAAAACTTAATTGTATTTAAATTTAATATTTTAATTTATTACCTACACCCGTAAGTGCGTGTGTATGCGTTTAATTTCACGCCATTTCCATAGCCCACGCGGCTCTATACTACAATACCGTATAGTGTAATATACATACTTATTACAAAATAATGTGCGTCACGGGATCCGGGGAAAATAAAAAAAATAAAATATAATAAATTAAATAGCCTCATCGTCGCATCTCTCCGTCAGGGTCCTTGTGGCATTATAACAATAACAGCAAAATAGAAAAATATTCCTCTTTGCTGGGTCATAAAAAACATATAAACGTTCCGTGAAATTGTTCTGTCCGCCAAATTTGTTGCGCACAATCCAACCAAACGTACCTTTTATGTATGTTTTTTCTTCTTAAAAGAAACAAACGATTATTGTATCTTAGACAACGGCTGTAGTTTTACAAATTATGTCAAACGACGTTTTTAAGTATATAAACATATTATGACTGTGTCCGTGAAAATATTACTTCTCTGTTAAATATTATAGTTCTCTCTTCTATATAGGCCTGTGCGCGTTCTTCCTAAGGCTGACAAACGGCGGAAACACATAATACACCATTAGCATATCATTGTAAAACAAGATTGAATAATAATAAATCGGTAATATCATTGGCCGACATCATTACAAGCCATAAAAGGTTAACGTCGATTAAACACGGGGCGGCCGCGGTACACAATAAATAACACTTTTACATTGCCTATAATAATAATAATACACATATACATACATATGATAGATACGCGTGTAAGGTATTTTTATGTCCATTAAAAAAAAAATGCGTACAACTACTATACATATATAATATATATTGGTATGTCATAGCGTTATTATGTAACAATTCTATATACCTATTACTATTTATGTAGGGATGAACACGACGCCCTAAACGCGTTGGGTGCACCCAGGTCGCTTCCGTTTACGATTAAAAAAAAATATATACCTACTTGAATTGCCTCTGGGATTAAACAAATTAAATATAACTATAATACAATTTGCATACCGTTAAAGAAAAAACTAATAAAATATCAATTATAATAAAACGCGCTATAATTTAGTGTTGTGCTGTTAATGTTATTTATATTCGACCTAACATTGTTCAGACGACTCAACATTAAATTGGAGACTAACTTTAACTGATAATGTTAAATCAAAAATCCATAAAAAGTATTTTAGTACGTACTCACGTTCATTATTTTGTAAAAAGAGAACATTTTATTCATAATAATATGTTGTTGTTGCTGTAACTTTTTAACTAACAATATAGCTGTTTAAATTTATCGTTACAAATATTTTCAGTTATTACTTCCTTAGTGGAAATTCGTAGACGTTTGACCACTTTCAAAACACAAAATACCTGATTTGGCTGGAGCGTAAATTCTTCGCCAACAATGTTTAATATAGTAAATATTTCGTAAAGTTTCTTATTTTCAATTAAACTACAAATTTGCCGAATCGCCGTTGTACTTATATTTATTATTTTGTCCTAACCGGTGGCCGAATTCTTGCCAAATACTTACTGCATTGTTGACCGACAAATTATCGTTCTTAAGTCTGCTGCCCATGTCCATTACCGTTTATATATAAGTCCCATGTTCGCAACTCACCCTCGCGGTACATTATTGTGTATATTGGCGAGACATTAGACATTAGACCGAGGACGTTCAAAATTAATAGGTCTAGTACCGCAGCTGTCTAAACACGATAATTTGTAAACGAACTTAACGACCACTGTGTCGTTTGGGGGGGAGCAGCCCGAGCTGAAGATATTGTTGTTATTTCGTATAGTGATAAACGACAGGTCATAATATAACATATTATTATTGCGTGTACCTAACTTAACCGCTACACAGGAGGGAAAGCGACAACGCGTTAAAAATTAGTCTGCGACGACCGACAACGATGCTGATGATAATAACAATAATAACAATATTATTATTATTGAGTTTCCCATATGGAATCGGTCCGTCGGTCGCTGGATATAATATTGGCTTTTTTATAATACATATTTTGTATTGTTCGATTCGAGAATTCCAATGGACTTCTCTGGGCCTCAGCGGCGAGACCGGTGTAAAGTGTGATCCCGACGGGTACTTACTTTTTCTCTCACTATCTTTCTCTCTCTGATCGTTCCCAGCCTCGCATTATCACACATTGTGCGCGACCGGACGATTTGTGTGCAACAATAACAGCGTTCCGAGGTGATCAATAGGTCTCTCCGGTATGTCCACCACCATAGTAATAATATAACGTATGCTAGTAGTGTGTATTTATACATATTATTATACACCTACCACCAGCCGCGTTCCGTCGTGATCGGGACACACAACCCATTAACCCTGTACTCGCTTGCTTATAGGTATATATATATATATAGGTATATACATTCCCTATGTGTGTGTGTGTAATATTGTAATATGCCGCATCCGGAGAACCGATTGAAAGGCATGTCGGCCGTCCGCACGTTAATGGGCAAAAGGGTGTGAAAGGTCATCCGGTCGTCGTTTAAGCGTTGAAAGTCTTAAAGACGAGTCCGCGTAGACCACGTGAGCGGGCTCGATGAAAGCCGCCAAATCGTGCGAGACCGATATTATTGGCGGAGCTTATCGATCCGTCCGAACCCGAACTCTGTAAGTGTGGTACATAATTGTCAGTACCGAGTTGTTAGTAAAAAGAATTACGTTTGGCAGACCCGACCGTTTTTGACAACTGTGGTGGGGTCAAAACGCGACCGCAACGCTATCAGTGTCACAATAATTAGCCGTTCATAATTTATATGTACATATTTACTTATACTAATTGCTCTTTGTTTTTTTTCTGTTTTAGGTAAGTCAACATTTTATGTCTAATGGTTAATAACGTCTCGAATTCGACACAATAGGAACGCCCGCCACACGAGGTCGATCCAGGTTTAATTTTCGAAATACTTATTTTAATTTTCTTGTATTATTATTATACGCCACCGAGTGTTTGTAGGGGGTGGGGAGAATACACGCCACACAGTCCATTAGTGATCGGCTAGCGTTGAGTTATCGTCTTGTATGTCAACAATATTTATCGGGTCTATTTGTCTTGGGACGTTGAGATCTTTTTGATTTATTGCGGAGTCCACCTACAGCATAACAACGCGCGGCGGTCGTTATTTAATAAGAAGAAACGTGCGATAAAGCTCAAACAAACTGGTTCCATAAAGAACAACTCAACTCCAAAATAAATATCATTGTGTTTTGGGTAATTCCAAGTTCTTCTGTGGTAGAGACGCCATAAGTCCCATATTGTCCCGGCATCTCCGTGATGGTTAATAATTTTTCTAATCAAAATTTAACTTGTCGAATATCCATATAAATTGTATAGATAAGATAATCATTTTCTGTCAGTTTAATCATTCTATCTACATAGTATAAAGTAATACTAAATTTAAAAAAAAAACACTTTTCCAATGTCATTGTCGAGTGTCGACGCTGTATTTTTAAACATGTATTTCATTTAAAACTGAGTGTTTAATGAAAATTGTTCCAAATTTCATAAACTATTATCTACCAATAAATATTTACTAAAACAAATTAGTTCTTCTGAAAAATATAAAACAAAAACTAATACAACAGAATATCTTATATATATATATATATCTTATAGCGTCAAAATCTGTCGATGTGAACATCAACAAAATTATAAAAATTATATATTTATAATTTGCTATTTTTCTTATTTTGTTACATATTCAATTGAAATTTTCGGATGCACACATTTTGATATCATTTTACTAGGTATTTCTTTTTTTTTTTTTGTAATATTATATTAGTTGCCTAAAACTTAAACGTTTTATAAACATGTTTATCAATAGAAAGTTTCTATAATTTGTTTTATTTTACAAACATAGAAATACAATTTCGTTTAACTCTTTGTTACTTTGTCAGGAATTTGGGTTTTTTAAAAATTTGGTATCCCTATTTTGCGGTCGCGATGCGTTTGCACCGAATGGTCTTTTTGGTTTGTATTAGTGTTGAAGAAAACCCTACTGAGCTCCGCATCAAAGCTGAGATGTTCCTAGTCGAACGCAAATTCCATTTTATCCACGTTGACGGTACAAACCAGGTTTATACAATTGCTTTGATTTAGTATAATTTGTTTAATTATTATTGTCGTTAACCCGTTTATTAAGGTGGTAGCGCCGATAAGTCGTTTTTCTCGAATAATAATTATCATTATCGTTATTATTATTGGCGTCTCACCGCCGCTGTTGCGCGCAACAGACATTAATTAGTTTAGCAACAAATCATAACGTTAAAATATCAACAGGTGGTATAGTAGTAGTTGTAGTAGTAGTAATAGTAATACTTGACAGCTCACCGCGGTCTCGAAAGACGTCTCCTGTATATATATTATATATTTTTACGTTATTAGGTACCGCGTGTCCGGCTGATAGGTGTTATAATAAAGTTATGATATTATATCGTGTGTGTATTATTAGGAAGAAATAACCGGACGCCGTTGTATATGTAATTTAATATACCTACATATTACATACATTTTTTTTTCTATAAAAATATATACAAATATTAATAATTACGTTCATTATTCATATAAATACCGAATGATAATATTAAACGTCCGATGGTGTGATAAACAGTCGCAATTCCCGTTGTTTGTAATATTTCTTTTTTGATTTTACACCATTTGTAATATTAATATTATCATGTTGTTAAACCGCTGCCGTGCCGCCGCCGCCGCCGCCCCACGACGATCGAGATCTATCTCTCTCTCGGTTCGGATGTTTCATTTGTATACACAATATAGACTCGCACACGGACGTTATAAATAGCTATACGTAGGCTTATACCGTGTGTTCTAATCCCCGGGTATAATTTAACATAAATGACTAATCAGCGGACCCCCTCCCGGTAAACAGGTAGCGACGGGCCACGGATAAAAAATCACGGTCTGCATTAAAAACAAAAAATAAAATAAAAACTTGCTTGCTTGCTCGCTCTCAACGTGCGTTTCTCTACTCGTGATGAAAAATCGCATTTGTGTAATAATATTAACGGAACCGGGTGTACGCGATAATTTTATCATTATATTATTATCCTATGATACTTCACTTGGTGCTGCGGTAAGCGCGCCCATTTGTTTGGGGTTGGAGGAGGCACGTTTTAATTATGGCGAATCGTTTTTGGCAAACCGAGTTTTACGTGCTGGAGCGAACACAGCCATACAAAACAGATAAGACATATAATAATAATAATAATAATATGTACGTTTGTGTACCTCATTATTATGCTGAGGCAATCACAAATTAGAGTTGTCTGTGTGTGCGATAGAGAGAGAGGTAAGTACAAAGCTGGATTTTATGTGTACACAATTTTTTTGGTCGATTAAACGCTAATAACGTTTTTAAAACCACTGCGCGGTTTTTAGTCGTTTTTCGCCGAAAAACATTTTGCTTGTGAAATTAAAAAAATCGCACACACAAATTTGTATCCGAGTCCTACCCCATCACTGCTGCGTCTACCTTTATTCTGTGGGTAATCTGTTTAAAACGTCCTGTCGATTAAACCTGCATACACACACACACACATACACACACCCTTAAGTTCGGACAAAACCTCCTAGATAAAAATTACTGGCACGACCGACCGGCTCAGTCCTTTATGCGTAAGATGTTTGCTCACGAGGTCGTCCGCCATTATGGAATAGTAATTGTTATCGTTGCCCGGCCGTGGGAGTCGATGACCCATTAAGAGAGTAAAGTAAAGCAAATACAAACGAAGAACATAATATATAATAGCCTATACGTGTGTGTGTGTGTATATATACATACATATATACATATGTCATTATAATATTATTATAACCCCCCCTTACACGACCATCGCCTATGACCCGTGACTTCCAGTTATTTTGCCGACTCTAGCGCTATTAGGTATGTAAATACCCAGCAGATCAACCCCGGAATGTCTTATAGGAAAATAATTGAATACTATGACAGAAAATTAATTACTAAGAGAGCCCAGTGTGAGTCATTCACCGATTAATAACCGTCTGGCTGCGCGCAATTAATATTTTATTGTATTCTCCAAATGACGGTAATAACAAATTGAATAGTCATAGTGAGTTTTATGTTAAGCAATTCGTACGAGTCTGTAATGACATGCGAATCGACAAGGGAACGCGCGATAAACGCGAAGAAGGGTCGTCAATTTTTCCCCAAAAAAATAAAAAGACCTATAATGTAGTTTAATAGACATATGCGTGAGTGGGTGTGTGTAATTTTTTTCCCTAACCCTTTTTTGTTTGCTTCTCAAATTAACACACGCTCCCACGGGCCCGATAAAACTGCCCCGTTCGGTTCTCGTAAAACCTTCATAAACCGTGTAACGCTCACCCTTTAGACTTAGGGCGGGGAGTGGACGGGTTAAAGTCCGTCTTCGCACATATAACAATAATAATTATACAGCGTACAAGGTGTGCACTGTACGGATAGGTCCAAATAGTGTTTTTCGGGCTGTTGAGGTCTTGAAGTCTCCGTTAAATGGGTAGATGAAGAACATGTGATTATTAGTCACTCATAACAATGTCGGTCAGCCAAAAACAATTATTATAGGTAGCCCATACAAAATAGTATAGGTCAATCGTCCGTGTACCGCAAACGTGACTTCTTCGACCAATTAAGACGCGAGACTAAAATATAGGTATTATGAGCAATAATAACTATACAATATACCGCGTCTGAACAACGGACGGTTTTAAACGTTTAACCGTTTATGATGGCCACTGATTAGTCTCATAATTAGCCAACCGCTTGAAATTATGATTAGATGATGTGTTGAGATTGTGAGAACCATAAAGTACATTGCACGAAAGATCAACTTCACATCTGAGAATGTTTTAAAAATCTTGTTAGTATCTTGCGTTTTCTCATTTTTTTTATTTAAACCCTCACTCAATGTAATCTGTATTATTATAAAGCGTTCATTCTTATGTTAACTGTGTCGTGCCGAGTTATTGCCTGCGCTTATATTACAACAATATGTTTGTACACAAAGTTTTCCACTCTCCGGGGATTATTTTCGGTTTTATGTATTATGTTTTACTTCGCTATTTTCGGAAAAACAGTTTGTGCTTTTCCAACGTTTCTACATTATAAGAAAAAGAAATCGTCCGCCCCGAAAGTCATGCGTGCTCGGTAAAGAAAAGGCAAGTGTGCGCTTTAGGGTTGTATGTAGAAGAGGAGAAAAGGAGAGGCGGTTGTACTAGAGTTCTGGAAAACATTTGCCAAACTCTGGCGGAGGAAGAGAAGAAGGTATACCTGGCTCCGCAGGTGTGTGGGTTATACAGGTATTTTATATTATTATATCGGGTAGAGCTTAAGCGGTGGCCGTCTCTGCCGCGGGGTGACTTTTCACTTTGTATAAGTCGGATGTGCATAATATATATTTTATTTTAGGCGAGCCAACTTTTGCGTTTTAGTCGTCGGTGGTCTCCCCGTGTTCGTTACACCGGTACAGTTTATAATAACATTCCCCGAGGGCAGCTTTTGTACATTACCGCGGCAGCGTGTGCGTTTATAACCTTTTCGCTTGTTTCCTAAGTGTATTATTTCCCTTAAAATTGTAAATAGAAAAAAACGGTCTGAGCCGAACGAATGTTTTGGAGGAAAATGTTGGCCTACCTCTATTTGCCTTAAAAATAAAAACAGCGAGCGCCTTAACAAAAACTTAGTACATTCTTGTACGACACAATTGTACCCATGGTTGTAATATACAATCAGCGTAACGGGAGCCAAAATACAGTATATATTATGTACACAATAAAATGTACTGTAATAAACTGATATGCCCCTATGCTGAGATTTTATTTCTAAAGATAACAATTCCAGACGATGTGCAATAACCTGTATATTCCAACCATGATTGTACCCCCATTTCGATTGCAACCGATGTCGGCCGAACCGGAAGTCGTCGCAGTAGCAACGAACGAGCCTTTTTGGAAGAGTGGCCGAAGAAAGACACAAAGAGACTATTGCAGTATATTAATACTTGTAAAGGACCTTATTGGTTTTGGGCGATCGGGGGCCACGGTACACGTGTATTATGTTTTTTAATCTAACACGATTTCGAGGGTCGCGTCGACGGCCAGTTCCCAGTGTATTACTACAGGACACGATAATAATAAGCGACGGACATACCGGATTATACCTGTACTGTCTCTCTCTCTCTTTATGCGTGCACCGTGTGTACAAATTTATGCGTGATAAAATCCACGGGTCGACGTTAGGTATTAAAAAAAACCTCACGAGTTACCTTCCTCTCCTATGTGCTTGCCAACACGATTGGCCGACCGTATCGTCGCGGACTAGGACCGGAAAAAGGAAACGGTATTCTTTTTTTTTTTTTTTTACTTATTATTATTGGGCGAAATCATGTCCGGCTGTCCGACGTTTTTCTTTTCGGTGTGTACAACATAACACTATTATTCACTTAAGGCGTAAAAGTTTACACCTACTTAACAGCACAGTGTGTACAGAGTGTGAAGTAATAGAAAGTACTATCAAGGGCAGAGAAGGGGGAGGACAAATTGCTAAAACAATGTTGAGCGCCATTTTTCGGGACGTATTGATTTCCATCGGATTTTTCGACCGTTTCTCAAAAGAAAGTATGGAAGGGAGGGAGGGAGGGTTTAAATTTCACGAGCTCTTCCAAACAAACACAAAGCCTTTGGATTTCCGTTTTGATAATAATTGTTGTTATTGTGTGACGGTTGCGGCATGAACTTCGGACGAAGAAGGATCTGCCGCCCGCCATGCTACAAAATAAAGCTGTGGAGGGTTATGGTAGTTGCAGTAGCATATAACTCAGTAGGTATTAAAGAGCGCAGCTGATATATATCGCCGCCTTGTCGCTGTATATAATATAATGTGGTCGCATCCATTGTGCGTGAGGTGTAAACGAAGGGCTCAGAGTGTATTGTTTTTTTTTTCATTCAATCGCCGAACATAATACTTACAAGCCGCATGAATGACCGCCTCAGTCGCGTTAAACAAAAACAAAACAAAAAAAATTATAATAAAGACTAGAAAAACCGTGTTTAAGTGAAAAAAAGACCGTTTATTGTTATAACATGTTCACGATGTTGTCTGTAGTCGAATAAACGTCGGGTTTTCTAAACTCTCATATTATATAATAAATAATAATAGTAATGTGCCAGTTGATCACCGTGTAAGCCCATCGCTGAGCTTAAACAAAGGTTGTTGTTGGGAAATAACATTTTTGCTGCATAGACTTTATTGTCAAATATATAGTGGCTGGTTTGTGGCGCTAGTCGTCTTTAAGGACAAAACTTAAATCGTACCCCGAGTGGAGAGCTTGAGATTTCGAGTACAACGGTCAAGAGAGATTACTATCCTATTCATGGGCGACTGAACTAGGCCTTGAAACCTACTACCGGTCAAAATAACGGCAAACAACGGCAAGAATAGTAAAATAGGATAGTAGAACCGCCATATTATAGACAAAATGATGATAGAATAAATGGTCGGTAACATCCAAAATTAAACTTACTCAATATATAAACAACCACCATAAACAAATAACGTTTAGCCGTTTATGGACTCGATTTTTTTTTTGTTTATGTTCCAATAGTTACATAATATTATATACCCATCAAATAACGCTAAGTGTTTGTATTTTGGCTTAACCGTTGTGCGCTCAAATATTGACATTATCATAATGACGAACCGGTCGATATTGGTTTTTGTTTTCATCTTTTGATTTCCCTAAAAATAATAATGGCGCTTTGCTCGGTACAACAAAACTAATAACGGTGTTGTTTGTGCATGATTATTTACATATTACAGTATATGGATTCCGTGCGGCTTACACGCGGATTGACTGTATAAACTTTTTAGAATTCAGAACACTATCTATATCTAAAAGGTGTATGAGTAAAACCTCTTAGGCACTACTAATGTATTCCGGAGGCTTATTTGCGGGCGACCGCGTCGACGGCTACAAACTTTTTGCTGTGCGACGACGGGAGCTCTCTTTGAAATCTATTTGTTACATGCATAAGTATAACATGTCTTTATGTATTCATAAGGGCGAAAAGTAATTTGTCCGCCCGAAGCTAGTGTCAACACGACGGCATCAAAGGACCGACCGACGGCCGATGAAAAAAACAAAACAAATAAAAATAAAAAAAGACTTATCGTAAACCAGCCTAAAGATAAACGTGTGTAAACAAATCAGAGCACAAAAGTGATAACGGCTAATTTGGTCACATTATTTTTGTAGTTTGTTTAACCTTTAATTTCCGTTTCTTTTTGGTTTATGCAAATGTTTTTTTTTTTGTTAAATTATAGCAGTAGGTAATTGTTTTATCAAAATCCGGTTTAGGGGTGCAAAGAACATAATTCTGAGTTTTCATATAGAAATAATTGTCAAATTAAATATCCGAAGTTTAAAACATTTTACTCGAATTTTTAACAATCAAATGATATTTTTTTACAAGTTACACGATGATAATAAAAAAAAAAATTATTATTCAATATTAATGTTTTAGTATTTATAAAACATTTCGTATACATTTATTTAGTTATTAGGCATTATTCAGGACATTTTTAAGCCATTTTTTTGTTACCAACTCCGAGTCCTAGTAATAAAGAAACAATTGATAACCTTTTTTATATTATACTTTATCGTCTCGTGCACTTGCCACGCCATTCACCCTCTATTGTCATATTCTTAACCCTCGTTTTAACATTAACGGTTTATTTTATGTCTCATGACTCATTCGTAGAGACATAGAACTATCGGATCTGTTAAATAAAATATGTTTTCCCAGTTAATTCTTATTGCCTCTAATAGTTGTGACGTATGCATAGTGGAAATAAAAAAATAGTTCTCTTTTAAACAGCAACTCCATAACATGTTAACTTAAGTTTGGTTCTGATAGGGCTTTAACAAATCCTTGTACTTATAAATTCTGATAAACGTATTCGGTTGTATCCAGTAAAAATATGTTTTCCTTTTTGCCTCAAACATAAATGTAGCCCAATAACAGAATGACTTGGTAAACTGTCGTTGGAAATACTTATAGAGTATTATTTTGATTGTTTTGTGATTTTTGCAACGCGCTTCTACCACGGCATCACAGTACGTGCGTTTTGAATGCACTATCTTATGGTAGATAAGTAAATTATAGGTTTAAGAGCCTCGTGCGCCGTTCGTGTATGACCAAAAATATGTTAACCATATTGGTTCCGGCTGAAGATAGGTTTTTTTTGCATGCCATCTACGGATTTACAGTCTTAAAATCGCCTCTGCCTAACGCGTTTTCTTCGAATTTATATACATACGATATTGGGTTTATTGCCTATATATTATATTACATTGCATGTGCATTCCGGTCAGTGTTTTCAATGTACGGAGGTACTATAGATTTAAGTGTGCCTCCGAAACTGTGCTGTGGAATTGTAAATTGGGACGACAATACAATACAACTCGGTGATGCTTATACATTTCTTCAGAGTTCTTCGAGAAAAAAAAAATACCAAACACTTTCACGGTCCGACGACGATATTATGCGCCGTCTCGTTTGGTAGTCACCTGATATATTTATATACGCACAATGATTCAAACCTTTTTATTTATTGTCGTCGGAAGAGTTTGAATTATTTCCGCGTGTGTCTTGAACATGTTTACGGCATCGCATCGTCCTTATAACCCTTTCTTCGTTTTGGCCGTCTGAAAAAAGTGCGTACAAAAAAATAACAATAAAAACAACATAAGAAAGCAGAAAAAATAAAAGGGGGTAAACAAACACCGTATAGTAGTTACCGGGTACATTTGGGACGGGCACATACCCTTTAAATGTCTTCCGTATGTTTGTGTAAAGGCTGTTTAAGGTCGTTATTATTATTACTATTATCGGGCTTGCCGGCGGGGTGTGCGGAACCCGGAAAGAAAAATACACGTTTACAATATACACACACACTCTATATGGAGTCATCTAATAAATTTTCAATCCGTTCTCGGTCACAATCACTCCCAAGTCGTTTTTACCTATTGTGCGTAGCGTATCAAATTGTGTATTGTATTTACCCGAAAACAACATGACTCTTACAAGACCACCTGGACGTACCTGGACATCCAGGATATCTTAATGTCAACAGCGACAGTGACTAACGTGGATTATAAATGGATGTTTTCAAGTATGACCTATGCGTAGATTCTTCAATCAGCAAGTTGGTCACTATCGAAAATGTTATCAACAGGTTGGCTTTGATTTCTAGTGCTAAATTTGTACTTACATTGCAGTGATATTATAACGTTTTATAACATGAAGGGGCACTTATAATTTGGTTTTCTCAGAAATTATTATTATTTTAAAGAATTTTGAATAAAATTACTGTCAAGTATATTTTATTTACACTATGTACATAACTTGCGGATACTTCCACTCGAGTAGCTTGAATAGCTTGCTTGTATATTTTATTATTTCATTATTTAAGCGCTACAGTATCCATAGTGCGTTCAAATTAGGTGTGTGTGTGTGTGTGTTTTTGGCGTTATACTTATTTTTCGACCATAAAAAGCGTTTGGTCGTTCCCAATTGATTTTCAGAGATTTTATCTGCGACGATGATCGTTATCCGCGCTTTTGTATTACTCCAGACTTTACTTATTATTATTATATCCTAGGCAAAGAGGAAGTGTACATTATATTTTATATCCGTGTGAAGAAAACTCGCCGTGTATGCGTGCCCGGTCGTTGATAGGTTTTCTCTGTAGTACATTGTATAATGTATGCGTACGCAGATAAAGCTTATACAAAATATACACACAGTGTTAGTCCAGAACAATGGTGACCATAATGACGGACAATGTGTTTGTTATTATTACTATGCGGACAGGAAGAGTTTTCTCGGTAGTATTTTTTTTTCACTCTTCGCCACGACCGTTATGACTTATTATCGGTATATACACTCACATTTTCTTTTAGCACTTTGTCTTTCGCCGATTTCTCACGGCTGAGTGAGACACAGCTGAGTATACATTGTGTACTATGTCGACATAATACTATAACTCTACCCTGCCCCTTTGTAAAAAAAAAGAGAAGAACTTTCAGTCCTTTTAGACGAAAACCCAAACAACTTGATTTAAATGTTCGTAACTCATTCGTGTAGCTTTTATTTTGACGAACATTTTCCGTGATCGTCTTAAAGGTTTAAACGACCATTGTAAACTCTATTAAATCGACATCTGCAAACAAAATGGCCGTCCCACGAATAATAATGATGATAATAATATTAATACTTCTTATTCTTCTGCGTCGTTCCGTGAGATTTATGTTGGCTTTTGGTACTATCTTCGTCCGGACGACCGTTTAACGGCGAGTTAATGAAATCTCCAGTCGCTCTGATCGTCTCGCGGCGGTTTTTATTATTATATTATTTATTTTGGATCTTGGTTATGTTTTTGCTCTTTTACCGGACCACCAAAAGATCATCTCGTCCCATCGCCTGCAGATTAAAAGAATGCGACAGGCATAGTTTTTAATAATCATTTTTGAGTGTACATCAAGAAAAAGATCCGTCGCGCGCTTTACGCTTGTACATTTTGTTTTAATAACTTGTTTATAGGTATAACTTTCCGAGTGGAAAAAAATAACCACACATTTTGTGTGTATGTATTAATCGAGTCGGGACAATCGTCTTGTATTAAATAGGCATGCCCGTTGTATATAGAAGTCGTCGACAAGTGTAGTGTGTTTGATATGTGTTCTGCTGCCATTGCCGCCGATGTGCTGTGGACCGTGTAATAATAATAATAATAATAATAAAACATTATGTAAAAAACAACGACCGGGCGTCGTATAGGTGTCGACCTTCTTCCCCACTCTACGCGTGTCTATAATGTACACACGAGTATTTAATTTTCAATAATATTAAAAATAATATAATAAATCAGAAGAAGAAATTATTACCGAAATTTCGTTGTAGAACACGAAACGTCTTTCGATGCGTGAAAAATTCGACGGCCGATGATAAGAAGACTCGCATTCCATTCGTTTCGCGTTCATTTAATACTGTCGGGGCCGGGTTAAGTCGTCTGAAACTTGTTTTCTTCCTTTCCTCGATCGTCAATGGCATAATATAATACACGTCCGTATGTGTTAAACCAGCTTGTGAGGCGGCGGCGGCGGCATTTTACAAGCACATAATATTATGTAGATGCGCCGTAGGTATATTTCGTGTGTCTGTTTCGAGAAAAAAGTAAAACAGTAGACGTGCCGCACATATCAACCGAAGCGGTGATATTACATGTGGAAATGTCGGATTTAATTGCTTCTGATGAACCGAGAGAGACGCTCGCACAGATGAAATATTATAATATACAATTAATAAACGGCCGGTATGCGTTAGCTTTAAGTCGTTTTGCGTTCCAATAACGGTTCACAGTCTACACAACAGCTGCTGTAATTCCCAATCGTAACCGTGCTGTGTGGCGACCACAGGGTAGGGTGTTTATTAAGAATTGGTCTTGTAAGTTGTACAATTTCATAACTTAGTTGTACGAAATCAGGATTTTGAGAACTAGGGGCAGCAGCTGAGACAATTTAGATAGATTACGAGTTGGGTATATTCTGCAAGCCGGATGTGAGGTAAGGTGTAAAATATTAGTTGTAATTGGGAAATAAAATTGCGTAAAATAAAAGAGAGATAATGTTTTCAAATGGTCGTTGTGTGAGAAAAAAAGTAAGTGATAAGATCTAATGATGATAATGAATGTAAAGGGGAAAAGAAAGCAGAGGAATAACCGAAATAAGATATAGTCGTAGATACTTCACCGAAGAATGAAAAACACAGTAAATGAGCACTTTATCCAATTTAAAAATGTAGGGAGTACCCAATTAACTGTAGTGATACCGAGTGTGTGGCTCTATATATCTAATGAAATCGCTCTAATTGATAAATATATGAATGGCTATTTTGCGTAAAGATAGTGAGGACTAGATCCAATTAGTTCTTTCTTGTTAATTCCTTCCCTCTGCAATATCTTGTTATGTGTTATGATTTGCATTATTTAACTGCAAACATTGTCTAGCTTACTTGTTTGTTCAACGATAACATACTAGTTAGCTGTTTATAAATAGATAACTTTTTTTATAAATATTATATTTATTCTTCAGTAAATATTTAACGTTAACATGAATCGATGCCTCAACCCCTCGCGTTATCGGTCATAGTAAGATATTTTCAAAAGTCGAATGAATATGATTAAATATTATATCGGCAGATAAAAGGAGTGTGCCTTTATAATATTATGTATCCTTTATAAAAACCGTGACTCTGATGGAAGAGGGGGTAAAAGAGACAGTGGATAAGTGAACAGTGAAAACACCACTTACATATACATAGTGTACAAAATCCTTCATCTCGGTAGGTATTATATTATATTTTTCTTTTGTGTCGAATTTTGTGTATAGGACACGCCTGAACCGTGATGTAATGTGGGGGCACCCAGCTTTTTCGCCTTTTGACTGGCGTTCAAAAGGAAAGGAAAAACACTGCAAGCGGCGGTTATATTCTATATATTACATAAACTTTATATAGTGATTTATGGCCGCCTCGCCGGTCCCACGCAAACCGCGGCTTTAGACTTGAGTTTTTAATTTCCTAGTGCAGTCACCCTATACTACACGATTGTATGGCTTACACGCGTGGTGTACTTACACATACACAGGGCTCAAAAGGGCTTAAAAATTGCCAAAAGCATTTAGACGGTTGTGAACTTTTCGCCGGTTTTTTCGGTTATGTAATATTAATGAAAATAAAACGTAGCCTACAGTTTTGGTCATCCCCACTCCCTTCCCATTATTACCGTATAAGTAACTTGGATAGTCTGCGAAAAAACAAAAAGTCTTTACACGAACTCGGTATGAACGTCAATTGTCGGGGGTCGGTGTACACATAGTTGATGTATAATATGCTGGAATGTCGTTTGTATAATTTGTAGATATATATATTATATTACATAGGCCCGAGTTAGCCGCCCTGGGTATATATCGCGGAGACAGGAGGACGTTGTTTGACGACGGACACACAGTAGCGGGCGGAATAACTTTGCTTCTTTTGGTTTTTTTATTATTTTTTTTTATTGTAATGCGCCTCTATATAAATACTGCATCGGCGGCCGTTATTATGCACATAAAAAGATCATTTATTAATCGGAAACGGCCCGCAAAAAATGTTAAACAACCCTCGGACCGTGTTTTGAATATCTTATATATACATACACTCAGTCGTTGTCGGTTCTCCCTGCCCTCCTCCCTTACAACGCTTATAAAAACATGTATATTATTATTATTATTATAATACCCGTCTCGTTTTTATATCGTCGGCCGATCCGTCATTTTCACTCTAACCGTCCTCATAAATGGTACATAACGTTATAAAAATGTATATTTTATTTCCAGTTAATCAATTACTATATATTGGTTTGTGTACTGTGTGTACAGAATTAAACGATCCGTCAACGACTCCGGTCGAGCGCGGTTTATGTGCATAATAATTTTGAGCTTTCAACGCGTCCGGACTAGACGATTACTCTTGCAGACACTTCCGGTTTTCATCGATCGGCTGTGAATTTTTTATACATACTGTCTAGTGACAAAACGCCGTCGCTATGGTCTTATCATCTCAAAACTCTGCAATGTACTTATCGACATCTCGAGTATTTTTTTGAAATCTTAATGTAAAAGAGAGTTAACAAAGTGTCGTGTGATCGTCGTGTAATTTCTTCGAAACGCTCTTGACGACCACGGCGGTCTTGCGGAGTAGGCAAATTACTGGCAAAAAAAAAAATTTAATTTAAAAACCTACACAGTTGCTCGTACTCAAACGGTAGCCAGATGCTGTTTTCCGCTTACTCTGCATTATTACAATATATACATTCACTCGATGATGATAATAATAATACTATTCTTATATATTATACTAGTTCTGTTGGTCGAAAACCCGGTGAATTGTCTCGTGGGAAAATCGTATTGTATTGTTTTACTGTGAAAAAAATATTATATTATATCTTTATAAAATTATATGTAATTCAAATATAATCATCATTACTTTTTGTTGTTGTTATTATTATTATTTTTTATCGACTATATATACAAACTCTGCGTCTGGGTGGTGGGTTATTCTCCGGCTAACTCCTTTGTCTTCGACACTTGTGCGCTGTTGCAAAACGTGTAAGAATTTGACACTATCGACGAGTATCACATAAGTATATGACAGAACAATAATATTATAACAACGGTCGTCGTGTCGTCGGCGGCGTCGCTGGTAATTATTTCGTGTCTTCCGCGCTTTTTTTCTTACTTTTTTTTCCATTCCCTTTTCTTTTCCGTCTCGTATACTTACTTACGGTGTGTGTGTGTGTGTGTGTGTGTGTGTGTGTGTGTGTGGACCTAATGGCGGTTCGTTGTTGGCGACGCGGTCGTGTAGTCGTCGTGACCCCCCAACCCTACGCCTTGCACCACCACCACCCCCGACTACCCCTCGTCGGCGTGACTAATGCTCAGATCATGTGCGCCAATTAGTAATCCCGTATGCCTCGGTCGCGCCGGGAGAAGTAAATAATTACCCATTAAACGTCGTCGTGAGCCGTCGGGCCGGCAACACCGGTATATACAACTTTAAGCTCACCACAGTTAAGCTGCGTGGCTTACACACACACACACACACTCACTGCTTTTGTATTCCTATATATGATGTACTATATCAACGTTATAATGTATAGAGGTATACCCACTTACTTACTCACTCGTATCAACATGTGACCTGTACCGCGGTGTTGTACCTAACTAATGACCGCATAGTCGACGATATCTCTTTATCGTTAAAAAAAAAAAATCCTCGACTAAAACGTTGGAAAACAAAAACTTGACAATAACAAGTTTTCTGAAAAGCAACTAAAAAAAAATCCCTTCTTCTCGTGAAAAATATTTTTTAGTTGTTCATCATCTTGTTACAAATCATTGTTTGGATAATACAGTTGTCAAAAATATTCAAACGATGTGTTAAAACTGAATTGTTTTAATCTCTTCCACGGTTGAAGTTCAAGTTCTATCTCTCATATCGGCCATAACAAATTATGAGACGAGTGTGTTCAGATTTAAAACGGTCATGTCCTCTTATATTATTCATGTTGACTTGAAAATAAAATAACATGTGTACTGGATCCGGCGCCTGTTGTTTTCAATAATGTTAACTTTTTTTTCACCATAAACAAACGGATTGCGATAATTTATTTGGAACGTGCCGCCGACTTTTGGAGGCAATCCCAGGCCGCACAGTGGTCCGAGAGTGAATTCTAGGCGCTCAAAAGTCCTATTAATAAATATGCAAAAAATATCAAAACAATTATGAATTATTAATTTTAATATGTTTATTAGACATAATATAAAATTTCAAGGTCATATGTGTACCTGGACGTTTTTTATTGCTATTTAAAGTTCAGTTTTTATAGTTTGGCGGTTATTTTGATTTAAAAAATAATATTTCGTTTACAATTTTTTTACCCTGTGATATTTTTAAAAAAAAATTTTTAATTAAATTTTTAAATTTAACTAGTAGATAACCAAAGGAAAAAAATATTTTTTTTTAAAAATAATTTTTTTCAAACTAGTTATGATAATTTTGAATGAAAAATATCAGATGTTTTACATGTTTTTTTTTTTAAGAGAGTAGTACTAAAATTTACCAATTTTTACCCACATAGCAATACATAGGTGTTGTAGAGCAAGTATTCAGGTTTTTAAAAATATTAATTTTTATTGCGACAGACAAAAATTAATTAGTACACAAGGCAAATTAAAAAGTATGATTTTTCAGTTTAGCGGTTATTTTGTTTTCAGAAAATAATATTTCGCTTACAATTTTTTTACCCTTTGATATTTTTTTTATTTTTTTTTTTAATTTAACTAGTAGATAACTAAAGGAAAAAAATAATTTTTTTCAAACTAGTTATGATAATTTTGAATGAAAAATATCAAATGTTTTACATGTTTTTTTTTTTTAAAGAGAGTAGTACTAAAATTTGTCAATATTTACCCACATAGCAATACATAGGTGTTGTAGAGCAAGTATTCAGATTTTTAAAAATATTAATTTTTATTGCGACAGACAAAAATTAATTAGTACACAAGGCAAATTAATGAAATAGTACTATTTTATTGTACTCGTACATACCCAAATCTATTACTATGCTGTTTGACATTTAATTTGATACAGAATAGGTATAATGCTTCAAAGCTGTCAACATTTTATCTACTAATTGGTTGGTTTTTACTTCCTTGTAGTATAAACGTCTACAAGTAGTGCATTATTGTGTTATGCACATAATAATTCCAAAGTTCAAATAACAATTTAGTTGTTTGACAACATTTATATTATGAGCGTGATAGGTGCTTTTGATGGTTATCTATTTTAAGTATTGCATGTGATATTATAATTGTATCACTGAAGTCAATGCATAAGCTATTGTTAACTAGTGCAGTTTACACGTTTTACTTTCATTGAGGCCTTATAAATATTCATTTTTTTAAATATTAGTTAATTTATATTATAATTTTGGTAATCTAATTTGTAATACTTTTTTAAAACATGGATGTCCATTTGGAAAGTAAGTACAAGTTATTTTATATGTCTAATGTAATATACAGTGTGATCAATTTAACGTGACACTTAATTTTCTTAAAAATAAAAAAAATGCTAAAAAAAATAATCGTTCTCTTATATTGTAATATAATATAAACAAAAATGTTTAAAAAATAATAATTATAAAAAATATAATAACTGTTGTATTTTAAAATAACATAAATAAACATTTTCTCAAATAGAAAAATTACAAATTTGCAATTATTTATAAAAATTTTGTTTTTTCACCTCCATAACAAAAAGTAGGTATATCTAGGTGAAAAAAAATGTCAGGTAAAAGGAAAAAAATGTTCGTATTTTTGTTGACTAGTCGCAAAAGTATTTTTCATTTTCTTTTTACAAAACACACAATATATACTATGTTTTTTAAATTATGTATAATTTTGCCAATTTTTAAGACACACAGTTCTAACTACCAGAATTTAATAGCTTATGAAAGATTTTAAAAATTGATTATAACTTATAAGTTATAAGTATGACTGAGTTTTAAAAAGTGGTTTATCCTCCAAAATCTATGGAATATTGAAAAAAAATGTAATATAAGTCAGACAGTTATTTTGTCGAAATGTACTTATTTTTCGTTGAGGACGTAAAAGAACAAAATAAAATCAATTTTTGAACCAATCTTCTACATACCCGTTTTTAAATTCAAAAAAATGGTTTAATATTTAGTACATAAAAATCATAATTTTTTAAAATAAATACCAATTAACACAATTTAACTAAAAATTCTTCTTTTAGTATTATTAAAAAAAAAAAAATTTAAGTATATATTATTTTTATTTGATAGATGATATTGTGGTCGAAAAACGTCAAAAATATGTTTTAAATCGGCAATTGTTTGAACTTATGCGTCAGAAATGTTCCATGCAATGTGTCACATCTGTAAATGCCAGAAAAGAGATGTTTAATTATATTAGTAATCGATACTGTGGCCTAAAATGGAATAGTTCATATAAAACATCTGTAGAAAGTTCAATTTTAAATTTTTCGTTGACATTGACAAAAAACTGGAATAAGTCATTTCGAAATTCCAAAAAATTTCTAGTTAAGTACAAAGAATGGCTTGATTTGTCTTTTTGTTTACCCCAAAAAACACTATTAAAAAAAAATTATATTTTAAAAAAATCAATTGGCCGTCCTATTAAGAATTTTAAGGATTGTGGGGACAGCACTAAAAGGCGAAAAACGAGTAATGCTGTAGGATCTTTAGGTATGTCTTCTATTGAAATTCATCACGCGTCGCAGCATAGCTACTTTGTATCTGGACAAAAAAGTGTAGGACACCTAATAAAGGAGGCTACAAGTTCGGCAAAAAATGCATCTAACATTTTGAAAACCATTTCAAACTCCAACGCTTCAAACCTGGTCCCTTATACTGCAGCCGAAGCGTTGGCATTTTTTGTTGAAAATGATTTAACGAAGAGACAGTACGTAAATATTAGATTATCAGCCAAAGAACGGAAAGCCGATATATATCCAGCATATAATGAAATACTCATGGCCAAAAAGGAATGTTACCCAGAACGTTGTATTATATCTGAAACACGCTGTGAAGTTGTACTTCAAGATCTCCTTGACCATACTGTCCAAAGAATATTTCAAATCCCTAATTTAAATTTTAATGAAAACTGTTCACAAGAATGTGAAATTATTTATAAGTGGGGTTGTGATGGGAGTAATGGACAGTCACAGTACAAACAGTTGTACAACGATCCTGAGTCAACTAACTATTCGGATGGTAACTTATTCCTTTTTTCATTGGTGCCTTTGGAGTTACATTGTTTTAATGAAGCAAAAGAAAAAAACATTATTTGGAATAATAAAAAGCCTTCATCTACACGTTTTTGTCGTCCGATTAAGTATATGTTTGAAAAAGAAACGATTCAGACAACTTTAACTGAAGTTGGTAAAATAGAAGAAGAAATAAAAAATTTGACAGCCTCAAGAGTTATATTTAATGGTAAAGAAGTAATAATAAAGCACATATTATTGTTTACAATGATTGATGGCAAGGTAATTTCGTATTTTAGCTAACAGATATATTTTTTTTATATTTTTAATTTAAACACATTATTATCATTTTAATTAATAGGTGTGTAACTCTTTGACTGAGACTTCGAGTCAAAAATGTTTTATCTGTGGTGCTTCTCCAAAGCAAATGAATGATATTGATAATGTCTTTAAACAGAATGTTAATCATGAGTCATTCAAATATGGTCTCTCATCACTTCATGCGTGGATACGATTTATGGAATGTTTGTTACATGTATCGTACAAATTAGAATGTAAAAAATGGGCAGTACGTACATTCTTTTTGTTATTTTATTTATTATGTATTAATGATAATTTTTTAATTATTTTTAGCCAAGAGATCCGGACCATAAATTAAGTGTGCAACAAAGAAAAAAACAAATTCAAGACCAATTTCGTTTAGAAACCGGTTTGTTGATTGATGTTGTACTGCAAGGTAATAAACTTATATTAAAAAATAAGATGTTGAAAATAATTATTATACCTACATTTTTTAGGAAAAGGGAATACTAATGACGGCAACACTGCTAGGAGATTTTTTAAAAATACAGAAGTCACTGCTCGTATAACAGGGATTGACATAAATATTATAAAACGTTTTGCAAATATTCTTTCGGCAATTGCTAGCGGACGTGAAATAAATGCAGACGCTTTTAATGTTTATGCTTTCCAAACAGCAAAAATGTTTACGGATTTATATCCTTGGTACTATATGCCTGCTAGTGTACATAAAGTATTAATTCATGGAGCTGATGTCATACGATTCGCAATACTTCCTATTGGTATATTGTCATTAATTTATTTTACATAATATACTTAATGCTATTATATTATGTGTGCATTTTTAGGCCAGCTCTCTGAAGATGCCCAAGAAGCCAGGAATAAGGACTACAGACAAATAAGACTGCACCACACAAGGAAAAATTCGAGACACAACACAAATGAAGATTTGTTGCACATGCTCCTAGTGTCATCAGATCCGTTTATATCGTCTATGAGAAAAAATATTAAAACTAATGTCGTGAAATTTTCCGATGATGTTGAAAATTTATTTATTATTAAAGCTGATAGTATAATAATTGATGATTGCAGTGATGACTTAAATGCATCACTATCAGCATTAGAAATAAATTAAAAATTTCAGTAAATTATCGTACTATTTCATTAATTTGCCTTGTGTACTAATTAATTTTTGTCTGTCGCAATAAAAATTAATATTTTTAAAAACCTGAATACTTGCTCTACAACACCTATGTATTGCTATGTGGGTAAATATTGGCAAATTTTAGTACTACTCTCTTTAAAAAAAAAAAACATGTAAAACATTTGATATTTTTCATTCAAAATTATCATAACTAGTTTGAAAAAAATTATTTTTTTCCTTTAGTTATCTACTAGTTAAATTAAAAAAAAAATAAAAAAAATATCAAAGGGTAAAAAAATTGTAAGCGAAATATTATTTTCTGAAAACAAAATAACCGCTAAACTGAAAAATCATACTTATTAATTTGCCTTGTGTACTAATTAATTTTTGTCTGTCGCAATAAAAATTAATATTTTTAAAAACCTGAATACTTGCTCTACAACACCTATGTATTGCTATGTGGGTAAAAATTGGCAAATTTTAGTACTACTCTCTTAAAAAAAAAAAACATGTAAAACATCTGATATTTTTCATTCAAAATGATCATAACTAGTTTGAAAAAAATTATTTTTAAAAAAAAATATTTTTTTCCTTTGGTTATCTACTAGTTAAATTTAAAAATTTAATTAAAAACTTTTTTTTAAAAATATCACAGGGTAAAAAAATTGTAAACGAAATATTATTTTTTAAATCAAAATAACCGCCAAACTATAAAAACTGAACTTTAAATAGCAATAAAAAACGTCCAGGTACACATATGACCTTGAAATTTTATATTATGTCTAATAAACATATTAAAATTAATAATTCATAATTGTTTTGATATTTTTTGCATATTTATTAATAGGACTTTTGAGCGCCTAGAATTCACTCTCGGACCACTGTGGGCCGGACCGGTTTCGGACGATTTAAATCAATATAATAATATTATAATATCAAGCGTTTTAATATAGTGTAAACGCGGTTTTGTCGAATTAGCCGTGCCCCGAGGGTCTCATGATACGTTTGCGCGAACGGTATTTTTTTTCCTATAATATTCTATACTTGCGCCCTATAGACGCCATTATAATAACGTTACACGGTTTCGTATAATAGATTATCGCTTAATTACTATGTACGACGCCCGTCGTACTTAATGTGACGGTAATATTGTTATAATATATATAATATAAACGGTTTTATTATAATATATATTGTAAACAGATACCGGATAATCATAGAGTATCCTATTCTAGACAAACGAACCGATTATTCGACCCCCAAAGGGTTATGGCTGCCCATAGTACTCATCTGTAAGGTATTTATTTATTTTTTATGCGAGGATAACGCCCTTGTGCGTTACACATTGAACACGCCGGTCCAATAATTATACTTAAAATAGGATAAGTTTTTTTTTTTTTTTACTTCTGTGCTTAGGTAATAATTATTATATTGGCCGCTACCTACGGTGTATCGTGGGTAACGCAAAATAGGCGCGACGTTAAGCGTTTCATATAGGCCCTTAAACTATAATTCGCATGATCTTCCAACACGTCTCATATTAAATAGACAAGTCTGCATATTTTCCCACTGCGCAACGCGTTATAGAATCAATCACGGCTAAGTGATGATCGTTAGCGTAAATGCTAGGTTAGGTTAGGTTAACACACGAGAGCCCAAGGGCCAACTACTACGAAGGTCCATGGGAGTATTAAATAGAATTCGTATGGATTGGGCCGAGCCAGTCGAGGAGGACAGAGGTATTTGTTATGCGAACCGTTCCTTTTATTAAAGTTAACCGAATTCAAAACAGTTAGATGGTTTTGTTAAGTCGATAAGGATTAGATCAAAATTAATAACATAAACGAGTCGTTTACTTACTATAGCACGAAAAATTAGATAGAAAAAGTTAATGTTTTGGATATCACGTTATTGAACATTAGAGGTTAAGGAAACCGAGATAGAGGTAAGCCAAAGAAGTTTAGCGAGTGGACCCATACATTGGTATCCGGAGTGAATATGGAAATACATAGGATAGGTGTATGTCGATCTACAAGTACACTGTGTCCTGTTAGTATATTAGAATGACATTTTTTTTTTAAACATTATATTCTAGGGCAAGTATATATATATATCATTTTTATACGGACCCTTCGGCGGGGTTTATTCAAAAGAAATACCAAGTCGTTGGCTTTTGCTGAAAAAACATACTAATAATATCACTTAAAAATGGGCAGAGAGAAAAAGAGTGACCTAGAAACATTGAGAGAACCCTGCGGGTTTTCTTTGCGTGTGCGGCCTGTCATGAAAACGTTGCCGGGACGATTTAAATTTAAATTTTATAACTTCTCCGCACGCATCATCCTTAAAATAATAATAATATTCTTTAAAAATACATGTACACAGACCGCAGTGTACCCGTTGTTTATATGCTAGGCTAGGGCGTTTATTAAATTTATGCACGCCTGTATTATTTCTATAAACGTATTTTGAATTTAGAATAAAATTAATTTTTAGCGTCATCCTGTTCTAAGACAACGGTACGTTCTTGGAACGGCTTATAAAATATATTTTTTGAAACATATCCGAAAAAAACACCATTGTATTGACCTGATAAAGTAATAAATTTTGACAAACGGTGCTCGCTTAAAAAAAAAACTCATGTCGGTACGTTTTGAATAACAAATTAATAGCGCCACGGTTCCTATCATCGAGTCGATGATAGTTATAATAATAATAATAATATAATATGTAAATTAGTTGTTTATGCCAAAGAGCCAAAAAAAAAAATTGCTTTGGGATATTGTTTTTTTTTTTATTGTCAATTTTCCTCATCAGACCGACAAAGAACAAAAAAAACTGTACCGATTATTAACACCGTCGGCGTTACGCCCTACAGACCTATACCAATGGACTTTTTAATACAGTGTAAAAAATAAACAGCTGTACAACCTATATACTTAATACTGTGGTCGGTGTCGTACAACGAGTAAATCAGATAACGACCGACAGGCAACACTGGGCGAGTCAATGATTTATTGCTTAACTTCGTTAAGTCAACTATGAAGTATTATTAATTGAGTTATAATAATTTTTGTTTTTTTTTTTTCAAATATTAATAATTGTAAACGTTTCGCTCGCTTTCAACTCATTGTATTTCATTTACAGTTGAACTTATTTGACAAAAAAAATCATCGTGTTACAGTTTTTTTTCTTTTTACAATTCCTGGTTGACTTGCTGCCCATCGGAAATCAGTGTGTAGATTCCTACGACGGCGGACTTTGACGTATAAAATCAAAATGTACTTGCGAGACAAACCGCCGCGTGTGGTGGAGCTTTCGGTTGATGGATTATAGTCTAGGCTGCTTCGTCGATTAGGGTGTACCCGGTCTTTGGTATGCACATCAACGTGTGTTGTAATCGGTTTATTGGTACGGTCGGGGAAGGAAGAAAAGAACAGCGGGAAAAGGAGGAGAGGTGGCGCAGAGGTAGCGAGACCAGGTCGGCAGATCGAGTCCGCTGATAACGCGCTTTGTCCGTCACGTCGAGCACGTTGATGTGTACTTACTCGCCACGGGTTAGGTATGCATAAATGTGTAGATAAAACGATGAAAAATAAGTACCTGTACAATAACATGTAAGCGCAGATAGTAGCACTGCAAGTGTATAATAAAATGACGGTGCACCTCGCACGACTTGCCGACGGACCAAATCCGACCTGACGTTTGCATGTGTTTCAACGCAACGACGAGGCGAGCAAAGGAAATAACATTATCCAGAAGAATATAATATTGAAAATCACGTTTTTTTTAGAACTTGTAAAAATCGCCGAACGGACGACCTATAACCTATATTATGATTGTATAAACCGCGACCCTAACCCGTGTGCCGGCCAAACAATTATAGTTTGCTTGTGATCCGTGTTAGGTCAATTAAAACCGAATTACCCCCAAAAACCGCCCGACCGATTATACAAACACACTAATCGGCCAACGGTGTCCTATATTTGTTTTGTAAATTCAAAATTTTCAATTCCGCTGCGGAAACGCCATTATTATGGTTGTTGTTGTTATTATTATTATTATTATTCGATCAGCTCGGCTACCCACGCACCACGTAATCCTCCCTTAATACTATTGTGTTGCATACTCGGTAGGTAGGTATATACCACAGTCTATCCAAAAACAATAACGGTCCGGTGAAATCGTGCATTAATTTTATAAAATACAATAATTCTGATAATTTTTTTTACATTTTTTCCCAGACGCATTCTCTCCCAGTACTTGATATTATTGTGATCAATTGCGCTCTAACTCTTTATGAAACCGGTGAAAATTTCATTAATAAACAATCGCTCAAGTCGTATTAGCTTCGATACAATTTCAAATTTCAATTATACTATTTTATTTGTTACCTCCGGACGTGGATTTTTTTCCCATAGAACCACTTGCTCTCCCATCGGATAGATTTGAATTGATACAAATCACACAAAACGCGGCCGAAACCGATAATATTGTGTAAATCACCATACCGCGCATACCTTCTCTCTTAGGAAGTATTTTGTTATTATTATTTTTTTTTTTCGACCTGCAGCAGCAAAACACATAGTCGATATTTATCTTTGGGAACTGCAGCAGCCCCCGCCGCCACCATATCAATCATGACTTTTCTCTTTACCCGCGACCATCATTATTATTCATCATACGTCAAAATATTTTTCCTAAAACGAGATACACGCGGCCGATTATTATTAGTATACATATCTGGCCAACAGTGTCTGTACATACAATATATGACCAACGTGTGTGTTGAGTTATGGGAACAAAGAAAAAAGACGAACGGTATGTAAGGGGGAAGAATAAGAATACCGTAACGAAAAACGGCCGACCGGAGACCAGATAGAAGTGTACATATGAGTCGATTGAGTATATTATATTATATGATTTTATACCCAAAGAGAGTGATAAACGTGTTCACCCATTCCAACCATTGCCGTTGTTGGTCGCACAACAGAGTAATCTGTTTTCAACATATTATAGTGTCTTGTAGGCTCTTGTGTTTTTATAATGAAATATTATAAATCATACACAACAATATGTATCCTCAATAATAAAAATATTAATAATATCTCCGGGATCCAATATATCGTAGGGTTGTATACATACACACACAAACGGATATTGTTTGCTGGACAGAAAAATCATTGTAGTGCGCGAAACGATTGCTATCTTTCTTTATGGCACCCATTGACGCTAGTTTTTACTTGTTGGTTGTAGCAAGTCTTCGACCGTTTTCCAAACGCATAATATTTATATTTATTATAATAGTTTTATTTGAACTCTTGTAACGCGATCATAACGCATACTTTATATTAGTTCAAAATTGCAGACCTACGAATAGACAAGAGAGGGCTTAAAGGAGCGAAGTGAATCATCTGACCTTTTAAATGTTTAATCTGATCGTGTCGCGCTAAAATATAAATTGAGTTGTACAATTTATCTTCGCCTATAAAGACCGTAATATTATAGTGAAACTATATAAAATTAAGTTGGAGTCTGCAAAAAAGTTTATATTAAACAACTCTAACAATGTACGCGCAACTCGGAGTCAGCTAAAATAAGTTTATATAATATATGTAGAAAGTAGAAAAGTTTTTTTTAATATTTTATTTGTATAGAGAAGAAAATATATTTTTTTGGCATCGGTTTGAATTAGTTTACGACAAATGCCATTTCTGGCTTTTGTTCGGTATCGGTAATCATTTTCGTTTTTTTTTTTATAATTTTATTAGTAAGTTCAGCGGAGCTAGACAGCTCGTGATGCAGCCCAGAAGTCCCCACGCTACCGACGGTTAAAAATGTATTATGTTATGTTATTTCTGGTTTAGTTATAAGTTATTATACTGTCTGTATCTGAACCAATGCCTGCCATGCCGCGTATAAAAAATAAAATAATGTGTTGTGCGGTCCAATTAAAATTACAATAATTATTGTACCAAAAACAAAACTAAATTTCTCATGGCGAAACTATAACTGTTGGTTTGATTTTTAATTGAGTACTCGGATCCTTGTAGATTAATGCCCGATTCACAGATATAGCCCTTAGTTATATGGAAGTATACAAGGTCCCATACAAGGCGTGTTACTAATATTGTGTAGTGAATTTAGACACAAAAAAATAGATTCGCGTTGGCCGCTGTTTTCTAGTAGTAAATAAAGAACTCCATATCTACATTTGTAAACGTCGCCGCCCGAAATAATAAATTATTGTATCATTTTTCTTTCGTGTATTTTTTTTTTTTTTACTATGCCATTGAACCCGTGTTACGTTGGTGAAAAACCAAAAATCGTTTAAATCTACAAAAAAAAAACATGTCCTATAATAGTATAATATTCGTAATGTATACAAATATATTATTTTTTAATGGTAATATATTTTTATTTCACTCCGTGTAAGATATAAAAACATAAAATCAAGATTCTTCGAGTTTTCTCTGCTAGGAAAATATTAATTTGTTTTTCGCTATCGCCGTTGCGCTGATATATTATGTATGTATATAAGTGTTGTTTGTGAGAGAATTGCCGCCGCCGTTTAGAAATAAGGCGAAAAAAAAAATAAACGTGTTGGCATAAATTAAAGTGTATGTATGTATGTATGTATATAATATATATAAAAAATTATAATAATATCAAACGACGGTTACACTAATGTAAAATGTCAGTGGTGGAAAAACGACGGCAGCGATGGCAATTACACATTAATCCGATGCAACACACGCATGTATACATGTATATAGATAGATATATATGTATCTATTTAGATATACACCATCAGCCTAACCGAAGTGGTGTGGAACCGGAATTTTCGATTTGCCCTACAGTCACCTTAACAGGAAACACATTAGTCGGCCGTCGCAGATAAATCAATACCTACGAACAAGCGCCTGTTTTTTTTTTCTAAATTCCAATTGTTCGATTTGTAATATACAATTATAATATTAATATATTTTTATCGGACGTTTTAAATAATCGTTTTTTTTTTCACGCCAATTTCCTCCTGTTTGTGTGCGTGTTGCCGCCGCCAACACACTTTAAGCCGAAAATCGTTTATGCGTGTGATTATAAATACATCATATCGTATCATAATATCGTATTAATGCCGTTTCGATCCAATTAAAACGTCCGACTCGTTCCGGTTATGATATTATATTACGGAATGTGTGTCCGCCTAATATCATATGCATATTATATCTAGTAGAGCAGCGAGGGATACCTAGGTATGTATATATTCACTTGTGTACCACGACCCTCGTCAAGCGACCACCGTTTTATCGTTGACCGCAAAACTCTCGTGACCTCTACCTTGGACGTATGAATAATTAGTCCCATCATTGGACCCCCAAAGCTGCTGCCGGCGACCGTGACATCTTTGCCTAAGTCATAGAAGGTAAACCCTGTGCGGGGGCGGCAGGTAATGTAATAATCGCGTTACATTAATCGCAAGGAGAATAGTCAAATTATCATTATAAAAATTGTACAGTGGGTTATGAAAATGTATTAGTTAAACCGCTATCATATTATAAAATGATATTTAATACATGGTGGTAATCCCATTTTCGACCATAGTGAGGGTTACTACAGTTGGCTTCTTACCCATCGGACAACAATATTTCAAATAACCATTATGTAGGGCCGGTGACTTATGGGCGTTAAGCTTTTATATATTTATTGGATCTTAACAGTCGTCGAGAAAACGTGTCGGTATTTGAGAAATGAGTTGGGTTTTTTTTTTTTTTAATTACTTCCAAGTGTTTTTCGGGTACACACGAGCGTGTGATTATGGACGAGGAGCCGCCCTTTCTGCGGCAAACGACCGTGTGACTCGATGGGCTCCTTATAGGTATTATTATAGTGATGTGATGGCGGTCATGTTAGGAATTTGTCCGACGTGCATCCGGATGGTCCGGTAAATCGCTACAAGTTACAACCATCACATCAACACTAAGAGTACTTAGCGTGTACCCGTTGTAACCATACATGAATACTTACTTTTAATACGACACCATCCTCGGGACTTGTAACGACGAGCGTTTCCTTCGCCACCAAAGGAAACTATCCGTCCATATTGTAGTTTTCCACACAATCACAGTATTTTTATATACCATCGCAGTTGCTGTCTGTATCATGTCTGTGCTATTCGAACGTAGCTCAGGATTTTATTTTATTGGTTTAGAATTATTATTACTATTCGATTAGGATCTATAATAGCGCACGACCGGGCATGGGATATCTATTAATATATTATTATAACCGGGAGGCGGTTGCCCAACGGAAAAGATTACCGCCGACCGGGTAATTGGTTTTTCTTTATAAGAGTAAAAAACAAACTGTACATCTAAACCAGAGCTTCCATGTATAACATTTAGAAGGCTGCGGTAGAGAATTTTGTTTGTTCAAAACCATGTACAAGTATGTGTACAACTATATAATAAGCAATATACGGACGAACAGAGATACTCTCTTGCAGTGCTCTGGCGCGTGGAATTGCGAGGCTTAAAGTAAACCAAAATCGTTTCCCTCTTAGATCTTTTTTTTTTATACTCCTACGCGACATCGCTTATGTATAGGTAAAATACCCGTTTAGCAAACACAATGAACAGCCGTCGGTTTTATATTTTTTCCAGAAACTCTAAGCATCATCTCGTCATATATATCTATAGACTGTATTATATTATATATGTATGACAATATATTTTTATAGTACAGGACGGCTACCTAAATAAAAATGATGTCCAATGGGCAATGATATTGTGATAATGTTGTCAGCTGCTCAAGACAGCGATGTACAATGCAAATTAATCGTTTCAATGATTTCTTTTATGCAAGTGTAATATGCCTTTAGATCTTTGATCTTTGTGCGGACGGTCTGCCCTGTGATTTAGATCACAATTTTATGAAGTTTTGGCTTAATTTCCTTTATTCTTTATTAGATCTCCTAACATTAGAATACAGCATACTCATTTCTGTTTGTTTGCTCTTCGGGTAAGGCTATATTTTGACTAGTGTTTTCGGATTTCATAGCATTTTTTTATTGTTATTTCTTGGTGGTAACCCAATGCGGTTCGTTCGCACAACACGTTATTAATCGCACTTACATCGCAACACTATATATATGTATTATATACCATTCTTATTTGGTTGGCTCTTTGTTATTATTATATGACTATTATTTTTTGCTATCCGAGTATACATATATATATATATATATATATATATATATATATATATATATATATATATATTGTACGCAGAGGAAATTCGAGAAAACAAGGGGCGAAAATAAGTCTTATGTAGAGAAACAAAGCCTCCAGTGTACACTCTGTATATAATGTTGAAAGAATACAATACCGGAGCTGTTGTGTGTGCGAGGAAGAGAGGAGACGGCTCGGGCTTAAGTGCACCGAAGGCTATATACGGTCCGTTTGGGGTTGACACCATGACCACAAACGTTGTCGCATCGAGGGTGAGCGACAAAGATGGGCTGTCTCAGATAGCGTTTCTTCTCGCACGTCGTTTTCAATAATAATTTTTCCACCCCTTTACCCTTCTGTGTTGTTTTGAGCTAACCCCTGCCGTACGTGCGCTAACCTATCATAGACATAATTTTAACCGACAGAAGGACGGACTGCTCTGTGTATTGTAAAAGGAACTTGCTACTTTCTGGGTTGTAATAACAATAATACAGTGAAAGGGACAGTTTTAAACGTTAACTGCAGTTATGGATTTTTAAAGCAGAGCTAAGTTTCCCATGAAATATATTGCCTCGGTAGGCCATTTTAAGGATGAATAGTATAAAATTGCCATTACTATAATATTAAGTAAAACATTTTTGTAGTCTTTTTGGTATAGATTTTGGTAATTTACTTTTTATATTTTAAATATGAAGATTTTCTTAAGGGGACACTGACCTAAAATTTTTAATTAAATTGGCTTAAGTGGAAAATATAAAAATAACTGTATTGTTAAAATTGTAAAATTTATAAAGAGATTAAATATTTAAAAATTCCTATTTTCTTAAGACAAAAACGCCTCCAGTCGCCGAAGTGTCCTAAAATGTCAGACCTGGCAACGTTTCATTTTAAATAAAATTGTATTGTTTAAGTAGAAAACATTATTCATTTTCCACTCGTCTCTCACCCCGGGGGCTCGTGGGTCTAAATCCTCTTTCATACTTAGGGAGCCCTCTAAAAAAAAACAACATTATAATCGCTTGTGAGCAAAACTGCGTTTAATCAAATTCCTTTTTTTGGCGGCTGCGTTTGAATGGTAGAGTAGATTAAGCCTACCCAAGTCCCCCACCTCCACGATCACCGCTTATGTCTCATCTGTTATGCAACCGAGAGTACGATGTCAAAACATAGTTGTGCCGGTATTGGTGCCGACAAACAATGTCCGGACTTGGAGTAGATTTGCATTAATTCTTTCATGTAATGTATAAGTCGCCGTCGTGATATCTATTATGGTGTATATTATTACTATTATATTGTGTACCGTAATTCTACGTTAGGATTATTGTTATTATTTTTTTTTAATCATAGTGCACGCGACCGCCTCGCCGGTGGTTATCAATTTACTTCGGTCCGTGTGTTGTGCGATGGGAAATCATCACACGGTATAGGTATATGTACGCGTTGTAAGTACACGTCCGGCCGGGTAATAACGATCGTATTATTTCGCCATTTATTATTATGTCCGGCCTTATAAACTTGTCTATATAAGTATGTACACCAACGCTTGTACGGAAGACTTAACGGCAAGTCGGAAGTGGCGGGGAGGGGGGGGGCGCAAAGGGGAAATGTACAAGTCTTAATCGATAATAACTTCTCTGGTAGACGACCGGCACACATATCTGTCGATGATGTCTCGTTTTGGAGCCGCTTGTTCGAAGGGGGAGCAATCCAAAACGGTTTTAAAAAAATCCTTGGCTTGCACAATTGTCGACGGTGTTGCATAATAAAAACAACCGCCAAGTAGGTGAGTTTTTTATTTATAAAAAATATGTTTTCCCGAAATTCCGTCGTAAATCTCGGCCTCGTAAGAGCTCTTGCTCGTTTATATTATATTCAATATGTATGGTATTTATAACAAACAGCGGTGAACGTAATAACGCATCATATAACACGGATATTATTTATTGCAAACAGCATATAAAAAAAACATGCAAGCGCAATAACCTTTTTTGATTTCATACGAGTGCATTATTATTACCCTGCACGACGCATCCTCCGTATGTACAGGATGTCCCGGAGAGACTGGCGCAGTATTTACTCTATCGATCTTGTCTAAAAAAACTTTAGCAACTTATGGTTATAAATATATAGTTAAGAAAATAATCATGTCTAATTTCGAAATTCACAACATGTTTTCCAAAAAAAGCGATAAAACAAAAAAAAATTATTGTGACTTTCTTTGTCGAAGACAATTAATTGTGTTTAGTAATTACCATCAACACTGTAACCTTTGATTAAAAAATACTATACAGATTGATTTCTTGAGGATAAGACACTCATATTTTCTTAAGAGAATTCCAATAAAAGTAATTATCCAAAACTGGTTACTGACCAGTCAAAATGTATTTTAAATGTTAATTACATATGTACGTTAATATTTAAATTTTAAAAGTTTTTAGAGTTCTAAACCCATACAAATTTGAATATTTTTTTAGTATTGAAAAGTAAAATAAACACAGCTGTCTCCGAAAAGAAAAACTACAAAATCGCAATTATTTTTAAAGGTAATTGAGCGCTTATTGTGTGAATCACCCTGTTTACGTCGCTAGTTTTTATTTATGGGAAATCCGAGAAAAAATCCGTCGTCGACAAGAACTAGGTCCTTAAACGACTGCGCTGCGTGCACCGTACCGGAGCTGTTGTTTGTGTGTTTTTTGGCAACAATTCAACAACGCATAAATCTGCACTTTGAGCTGTGATCGGCGGGAAGGGGAAGGCAAGGAAGGAGATAAAATTTACCGCCGGTGGTCTTGACAATTTGTTCGATATTTCGCGGTCGAGCAGATTTATTTCCTTACCCGGAAAGAGTCGCAGCCGCCGACTTAGTTTCGCCGAAAAAAAAACGGTATTCTGGTTTTGTTTTTAACTTAGCCGCCGGCTTGTACACTACTGCACAACAAGCAAACCGGGTCGTTTATGATATGATATTATGACCTTTTTGGATTTTAATATTAATTACGGCCGGTGGTCTGCGAACGTCACGATAAAAAATGATTTGTCGTCTATGGCTTTTTTTGGCTGCTGTTGTTGTTGCTGCTCCCAGCAGCGGCTCCTCCACCTCGTTTTCACCTTGTGTCTGCATTGTACTTACATGTATAATATAATATACGAGACACACACATTCGACACCGCACGTACAATATTGGCGGTAATATTAATTTCCAGAAAGGAATAACGGGTCCTTTAGTTCCTACGACGAGCGAGGTCCTCTTGCGTTGTAACACGGTCTATAAATCGTCCGGCCAATTCCGGTGTGCACAGTGTGTTGGCGCGTGTGCATGTCCTGTTCATAAACGCAATACTATATTACAATAATAATAATAATAATAATGGCGGCGTACACTATTGAGAAGAGAAAAATAAATTATTTATGTCGAGGCTGGATCACTGGATTTCCCACGATGGTTTTTTGATCATAAGAAATACATATGTTAAGAGTACCTACAATGTAAATCTGTTCTTAAGAACTAAATAGGACCAAAAAACATGTTTAAAATCCTTGATATTTGTTAGAAAATTGACATTTCCAGAACAATAGTTGAAAAACTTGGGCGGACTGGTGATTTGTTTGAATAAAATGTAGTTGCATGGTTTTCAATTTTACATTATAATAGTTTTAATTGTCTAGTCTAAATTTTCAGTTTTGCTAATTTTCAATGGTGTTTAGGTGTTTTAATTTACAACTAACTCGAATGAAGAAAATCTTTAAGGGCGCTTTTACGGTTTAACTGCTTTATGAAAAGTGCATACCAAGAAATATGTTTCACACTCAAAACAAATTAGCGTGGCGCATTTATTTAAATACCGTGACATATTTTTTTCACATGAGTTTAGAACCAAAAACAAAAAATAAAACGTTTTCCAAGATAACGACTGAGCACGCATAAACGTTTTCGCGTAAAAACGTTTACGGGATAAATGATGACGGGAGAAAAAAGAAATGATGTGCATTTTTTTATTTGTTTTTTATTGTTACTCTTTAAGTCTTTCCCGGCGGTGACGGCGAAGAAGTTGGTGGCGTCTATAGTCTGGTCATAATTTTCGCATGTACGCGCAAAATCTGGTGTCGTTTTTCGCCATATTATTATTATCGTTACATCATATGTATGTATGTATATATATATAGATACTCGGGTATGAGGTGCAATATAAGAGAGAGAAAAAGCATAATTCCGGTGGATAACCGTTAAAGGCAAGTATGCGGTAAACGTTTAAAAGGGCCCTGGGGGCGGATCGCGGTCGGGAGGGAGGGAAGGTAGGCGCGCGATACTGGTGTTTATATTATAATGTAGGCGCGGGCAAAGCCAAATTTCTAAGTGCGTTCACGTGGGAAACGTGGGAGGGGGGAGCAGGTTAGTTTTCAAGAGGTGCCCCTTGCACAAACGGCGAGGGGCGGCCAATAAAAACAGCGGCTGGTTTTACGACCGGTACACAGTAGTAAAATTTGTATGTGTGTGCGAATTTTATATACCTCCATCGCCGCCAAGTGTATATATAATAATAATAACCACAGTCCACCCCCCGTCCGGCCTGCGAGAAACCGTTTTTCGCCGGTGGAAATAAAAACCGTACTTACCCGCACTCTATCGCTCATGTCTAAGTACGACACGGCAAAGAATCTCTGAAAAACCACCCGGGACGGACAAACCGATTTTTAAGTGTCACACTCAATAATAATAAAATTAATATTATACGCTATAAGGAGAGTGATTTTTTAAAGACTTTTCGCCACCACGACTACGACAATAATGATAATAATAATTTATTGTTTTACGGCCTTTAAATTAAGCATAAATTAATACCGTGTTCCCAGCCAGTGCCGCTGATTATAATAAGTTGACAGGTTCTCGAAACGTTCACAAAATCGTGACTTAAACTACGCATGCTAAACTGTTAATTTGTTCACCCAATCACTTGACTGTTATTGACTCCATTAGACAATATGGCTTTAAGGTTGTAATTGGTCCAAGTCAGAAACGTTTACGCCAAATAGGGAGAAGCTTGTGATTGAGTGTTATTTGTGTTATTTTCATTTTAAAAGTAACAAATTTCAGTTTTCATCATCATACATTATACATAAAGTTTCGCTTTTCCCCGGCCGTTTCTGGTGATTGCGGCCGTCTGATAAATATGTAAAAGCCTCGCGCGGGGAGAGTTCAAAACAGCCACAAAAAGAAAAACGTCTTGATGGTGCACACACAAAAGAAAAGAAAGGCGGGTTTGCAATAAAACTAATGAATAATAATATTAAATGGCGTATCCCGGACGAATAATAATTGGCAATAACGATAATGGCGAACCGACGATTAAACACAGACTTATAATAAGGGCACGTTTGGCGGCCCTTCCTTTGTCGACTCAAATTATAGTTTACAGCAACCAAAATGTTATTCTGTACATTGGGTCTTAAAGGGTCGATTTCACTTTTATAACTTCTAGATACAATTCTTCATAGCTTTGATGTCATTGGACCTTTTAGATCTAATAGGATAAAAATATACGTACGAGCAATGTCAAAGAAAATCTATCCTATGATAATGTTAACAAACATATTATATTATTGATTATTATAGAACCGCTTATTCGCAGACCACAGTTTAACCTTATTCGACAAATGCGAGTATGTGTTCATAGGCAAATTAAACGTTTCCCATTACCACAAGTATAAACAACTATTTACTATCTATATAATTTGTAAATTGAATATAAAATTGTGAAATGTGGTCACACTGGAATTAGTATTGGCAGTTAATGGGCCAAAACAACTTGACGCAAATTAGGAAACGTTTTAGGCTTGTTTTTTCTTTTGCTGTCAACTTATTACACTCCGTCTTGAGAGCGTGATCGAAACGGATTTCGCAACAATTACCATAATATTATAATGTGATTCGAAAAACGATTATGGGTCGCGGTCGGAATTAAACGACTCGGCGAAATGGCAGTTTGATTTATATTCTTTTTGGACGTTATGCGCCTCGTCGCTACCAAATTCGGCGTTTCACGTTTTACATACCTTTTGCCTAATGTGTATTTACACACGGGGTTGGGGGAGGAGTGTAAGGCAGTTTAGAAGTACAAATATTTAGAACGGCGTTTGCTTCTATCTGCAACAAAAGCCACCGCGACAGTTATAAGGCTACGCAACCGCTCTGAATGCCAACATTATAAAGATGACAAGAGATATATTTATATATTGTAATATCAACAGCAAGTGCTATTATTATTATTATTGTTATTTTAGTGTATCACAAACCGGACGGTGGACATGTTATAATGACCGCCACTCTGACTCGGATAGGATTAATATTATTCTTACACGGGCAAAAACTCCAAAACCAAAAGGAAGAGTAAGATTGGTGTACAGCCAATACTCGTTTAATTATTATTTTTCTATCTTTCCACATAGTGTATACCTAATATAATAATTGACATTAGGATCGTGTACGGAGGCCGCACTTAGTTGTGCGTGCCGCAAACCACTATATAATATTATGTACAGTCTCCTCGTTTTTCATTATACTTATACTTATATATGCTGTATCATGTGTATTATGTTGTTTGCTGTTTCTCGACGCTAATTAAGATATGTGATCTCTTGTTTTTTTGCAGGTAAGTACAATGCACCGGTAGAACATAATTATTATCAGAGGTACACTACACCTCTATAATATTACTACACGCGTCGGCCGGGTCGAAGAATCTTGCAACTTTCACGCCTTCGGTATACACTACAATCACAACAACGCCTTCGCCGGTGACACCCTATCTATACTTACGTATATAATACATGTGCTTCTTGTGTGTGTGTAGTGACCCCTTTTGCACGATAGTGAATCTCGGCACGAAACACACACACAAACTTAAAGTTTTATAGGTTAACTCGTTAACTGGTATATTATTATAAATTGCGTATTATACACTGCGGAGTGAACTACTGAAATTGCTGCTGTATGCGGACTATTTGACCGGTTAAATTTTCTCTGGGTATTTTTGTTTGAAAATTAATTGTTTCCTAACCTCATAGGCTATGGGTCGCATATAGGTATATTATAATATATGAGAGTGATTTTTGTAGATGGCAGGCGCATACGCGGATAACGAGCCCCGTGGACCGCGGTGCGCGTTCATATTCCATCAAGGCTGGTGTTCAAAGCTTACATGTTCAATTATTTATTCAGTTTTGATATTTTTTTAAACTCAGTTATATTTTAGTTTCTCTATTAACATAACAAAATCAACTCGCTTATTAGCTTTTAAACTGCAACCTGTCACTCGATTGATGATATTGAATTAAATAAGTTTATCGCGACTAATTCGTCCAGCCTTGATGTGTTCAGTTTTTCGTTTCACCGACTTCGGGAAAAATAATTTTATTTCGATCCGCGTTTGACAAAAAAAAACGTTCAAATGGTGTATTTATTTTTAACGTCAAACGATGATGGCTAATAAGTGTTTGTGAGTTTCAAAGGTCGAACCCGCACGTGCCTTCTCCTCTACCTTTCCTTTGGCTCGACGGTTTTGCTAAACGAAAATCATCATTGGCACGCGAGAAAATCCACTGAAGTATAAATTAAATTAAATATAGGTACCGATATCCGTTTGTACTATTTATTATATGTGTCGCATGGACTACTTTGATCTTTTTTTTTTTGAATATAACTCTCTTTGCCGTGTTATTAGCTCGAAGCCCTAGTAAAAGAAAAAAAAACGCTAAATAGTCTTTTTAAACGACCAGCTCACTTTTGTAAAGTGCTCCTTCCGCGCCCTATGCAGGTATTTGCTTTTAATAACAATAATTAAAGAACTCGACTGGTCTTTGACGATCAGATTAATAATTGTATTTGCCGAGGGATCCGATATAAAGACATTCGCCGTAAAACGTGAAAAGTAATCTTGCAAGGTTTCACTTAAGGATCGCGCTACTCTCGCCGATGAGAGGGTTCTGGAAATCGATTTTTCATCGGCCTCCCGGGTAAGCGTTTTTTTCTTCCCCTCAAAGACCGTACACAGTTTTATTTCTCCTTCATCGCCGGTCGGATCATTCGTTCGTTATTTCTATTAAGCGCAAACGTTACCTGTTATACAACCAGCACCTCGTTGGGGCAAATTATGTTCAGGTAATTCTGCGGATTGGGAAAGCAATATAAGAAGAACACTGCACGCGTGTGTGACATAGGCGTATCAGTAAACACGAGTACATGTTCTGTATAAGTAAGTCGTTTTGACCGACGAGTGATCACTTTGATCGATTCGTCGTTGCAGGTTGTTGTCGAGTCGTGTTTGGCCTTTTCACGTTTTTCGTTCGCCATTTATTTACTATTACACATACAACATACACTAGCCATGCAATGTATCCGGGACACGAACGCCACTGTCCTCGTTCACGCACTTGTGTGTAAGTCGAACACAATGTGCAGTTGGCAAGTATGTGCAAGTATGTTTGCACAAAACGTCAGATGGCCACGGTATCGGTTAATCCGATCTACCGGCGCTCCCGCGCACTAACCGACTAACGAATTACCCGCCGACGCTGGCCTCCTCTGTTATTTATTTTTAATTAAAAAAAAAAGTAGGTTTATAAATGTGCTTCCAGTTCGTTTGCATCCGAACGAGAGACACGATTTTTAAACTTTTTTTTTCTTTTTTTCTTAGTTTTTATCTTTGCAAGTGTACACACACGATTCCTATTTAGTGGTGCATACGCGGAGAGGGGAAGGTCAATAGGGAAGAAAACCCCATAGCAGGACAGGACCTGAGGCGAGTTTTAACTTTATGGCGGTGCACACGAAGACTGCGAAATTATAATTGGAGTAGGTATATACAGGCGAGAGGTGTACAGGCTATGGTCGTGGAAGATAGAATAAGATTAATAGAAAGCGGACGAAGAATTAGCCCGAGGAAGATCAAAAATGGACTTAATAATATTATTAAAGTGACAATTAGTGAAATGCTACGATTAATGCTGATTATGTGCTTGTGGCGATTATTTGAACATTTCGGATGGTACGTTAAGGACAATTAGGTTCGAAACTGTCAAAACAAAATACGAAATTACTATAACTAAATCAATGTAGCCCGTATTTTAATATATAATTGGTACCATTGGCGAAATACAATACAATACATTTTTAGATGAATATTTCCTGGCTCTAAAAAGTATTCAACTCTTCACGCGTTTCAAGACGTCTGAGGAACCCCAAAAGCAAAGGACGTGAAACACTTATTTATTCTAAGAAAACCCCTATCACGTCACTCTTCTGTCGTTTTATACAGCTACCGTTGGACTTTTACTAGCAAACGCGACTAGCTCTTTTTTATTATTACTTTTTTTTTTGCTGTCCGATCGTTTTTTGTCTACTTTCGGCACGACCATTAAGCCGGCGTTGAATGTCGGATAAAGGCATGTGCGCGAAAAAGGTAATTTATCAACGCGTTTGTATACAATCGGCTGATTTTCGGAGCCGGTCCCTTCGTTGACGCGGATCTCTCTCGATTATTTATGATGATTTTTTTTTTTATAAATAAATACCCTTTCGGCCACACATTGACGGTCAAACAACCCCGACAATGACGGACGAACCGACACTGACGCCTCGGCTGAAAATGATGAAACAATGGCAAGCCCATTACTACTAGAACCGCGGTACCGGTATCGTGTTGCCGTCGCACATTATATTGCTATGACATGCCCAAAAGCCGCCGTACCCTGTCCGCCTCGTCGATAAATCCTGTATCATTCATGTGGCGTAGCACAAAAAAAGCGCCAACGTCATTAATTTGAGATAAAAAAAAAGTCAAGCGTTGTCAGAGACGCATTGGCCAGGGACAATGACCCGACCAATAGCAAAACGAGAGTTGGCTATTAAGTGATTTTCTTTTCAATTGTAATACAACTTCGACATGTTGTAATCTCACAAAAAAACCTTTTGATCGACCAAAATGTCTTCAACGCATTTTGTTTTGATCCGTAACACGACCGGTAAGTCGACTAAATTCATAAATTACCAAGATCTTAATGCGCTAATCTGGTACTCGTATAGAATTGCCTTGGACTTGAGCTTGCACTAGTCTTATGGAGCATTAATGGAATATCAATACACTAATCAGGTATTATAATCTATTTAGAAGCTCCTGGAAATTTAAATAATCAATTTCCACGTGATAGTGTGGGGTGGTGGAAAGCATGTATAGGCTGTTAGGGTGGGGCTGTTTTATATTGATATCAGGATGTCTGCTCTGGTAGAACCCTTCTTTACGTACCTAAGTACCGATCCATATAGAGTTAAAACAATTTTTGTCGTGTGGACCATTCCGTTAGGGTCTTTCAACGACTTTTTTATTAGTAAGAAGGACAGTGGCGACACGAGGGTATTCGGCATGTATTTCATAACACACACACAATCGAATCTGTATAAAATATTCTAACCGTTACATAAGACCAATGGAAACCAAGTTAATATGCTCGTTGTATGTGTTCTGCAGAAAGCAGTGCGGGTAATTAATTCGATCGCCTTAAGTTCTGCGGGCCTTTTAAACGCGTACCAAACGATATATAAAATTCATATAATACACGGTATAACACACAACATGTGCACACTGCACACACGGGTAAATATCAAAGCAAATGTCGTTTGCTTTTGACTGTGCGACGACCGCGAAGAATCATAATCGTAATTAATATCGAGCATGCGAGTTGTGTACACACACACATATATATATTATATATATGTATATACATGTCTTTTGAATACATCAACCCTTTTACTTTGCGAGGAAGCCTTGCGGTGCATAATAATTATTATTCCGCACACGATTGTCAGTATAATAATGAGAAACACAATATTGAACAACAATATATGAATTTCAGAGTTGATTGAACATTGGTAATTATTTAGCACTCTAATCAATTCAAAGAAACATTCGACACTTTGATTTTTAAGATTATTCACAACATATGTAAGAGCTTTAGACATCATATTATAATATAGTGTCTACCTCAACTTGTGGTAAGCCCAGGGAGGGAAATGTCGGAAGAAGGTAAACCACGGGTTCTTATAGCGAAACAGTGGCAGTAAATTATGCATCGGCCACAAATATCGACTGGGTTTTGCCCGCAGAGACCAAGCTAATTTATGCATAAGCGTTGCGGGTTTGATGTTTTACCACGGCTATATAACATTTGATAATTCAACGATATCGCTCTTCCAACTCTTCCCCCTCTTCCTCTGGTAGCTGTCTAATACCTTTCCAACCCCTCCCCTCTCCGGTTTACATTATTCAGCGTTTGTGTATACTCAGTGACAGTTTTTGTGACTGACGGGGTTTTTTTTTTTTTAACGTAGCGCGTGTTTCTTCGGCAAAATAAAAAAAAAACAGAATATAAAATATATACACTTTGTGTGTGTATGTGTGTGTGTCTTTTGAAAACTATCCTAGCTTCGTCGCTGACATATAGAGAGAAAAAAATGGTTTTCCTTTTTTTAAAACGCTGTATACGCCCGTCGTGACTTGTCACGGCCCGTTTCTCCGTTAAAAAACATTAGGACCGAAGTGCTATTTTCCTTCAGGCAGTCGCCTGGCAGTGCGAGTATGCTTATATTCCAAGTATAAGTCTGGGCGTATGCCGTACCCGATTCCCGGGTCATCCCCTCCGGACGCTTCCTACACGTTTTAATGGAATAAGCTTCCCACGCCTGTGAGTCGGTGTCCTCTTATTTTTTTTTATTTTTTTTTTCGGTTCACATATGAAACTAGCGTTTCAGAATATATATCGTCAGATTTCCACTACCGATCACTTTCACTTGGGCCAGGGACTTGAGCATTCTAATATAATTATAACTGTCATATCATATCACATAACCGACCAATTAACGAAAACGCGTTGTATAATATTATATGCATATGTCGAATTGGCCTTTTTTGCGCACAACAATGCTGTAACAATGAAATTTTGGATCTGATTGCCTGCCGAACAAATATCAACAAAACCGCGAGACACGATTGGCAAGGGAGGGTAAAGGGTTTGGAGAGAGTTTACGGTATAACATATATACCTATATAAAATGTTTTATAAGTAGGTACGAGCCCGCGTGTGTTCTTTTGCTGAGTCCACAAGTTTTGCCCTGCCCGTCGTCTTCCCTCTCCCGTATGCTTGTTGTTTACTCGAGATCTTATGTGTGAGTGTGTTTGTGCAGGAGATGTTTGTTGTCGGGTTGTTTAGCTTGGCAAGTGCTTTTCGGTTCATGCCTAAGCCGCGTGTAGACTTTACGGCCCGCGAGTTGGTCCTAATTTGATCGGAAAATGCAATGTTAAGTGAAATATCGTTTTGTAAATCCTACGCCGCCGCGTTCTCTCCCTCGTGACCACCTCGGCCCGGATCATAAGGGAAGCGACGTTTTAATTAATAAAGAAAAATTATAACTGTTTTTTATTACGATATATATATATATTTATATAACGATATGGATTTGCGCTGTCTCGAATATTTTCGTCTTGACGACGACTTGAGGCTCGTGTGATAGTAGCTGTTATTATATATAAATGCCGAACGACTCTGGTAAGACCGGACGGCGGAAGGGAAAATGTAAAGCCTCCGACGGGTGGCCCGTATACTTTTGTATTACACTTAAGCCTCGACGAATTAATAACAATAATAAAAAGGACTGGTGTTTCCGAGAGACGTTATATTTTTTTCGGTTCGGTTTCATTTCGTTTTTTATCTATATCAGCCACGCACAGATGTGCCGGCCGCCACGACTTAAATTCAAAGTATTCTCCCCCCACCCCCACTCTTCTGATGACGGCATTTCCTTCCCTCGCTGTCGTTTTTGTACAATTTTCGATTTGACGGAATAAAATCCCATTTTTCGAACTCCTCGGCACCGGGGCGTGGCCATTTTCTCATTGCCGTCGTGTTGCGGTCAATAACGTGGCAGACTGTATGTACGTTTTTTTTTAAAAATTTTTTTTTTTGTTTTTTACTTTTGGAACTCTACGGCCGTATCTAGTTACACTAGACAGGGCCAAGGAGTGAGGGGAGAAAAGATAGCGTTGATGGCCAATCCTATAAAAACAAGTCAATACTTTTGAAAGTATACAAAACGTCCGTTACGCAACACCTTGAAGGCGGTCTTGTGTGACGAGAACTTTGGCCAAAGTCGTTGTGAACTTATAATGGCCGTAGAAAGCCCAAAAACGAATTTCGAGAAGTTGACCGGAGTTGTTTGGCAAAGACAGACCACGCGGAACACGTTATCGTCGACGAGTTTGGTAACATAATACTTATAAGATAGCTGCAGTTGTTTTACCTTGTATGTGGCCGTTTGTGTATAATATGTGTTTGTGTGTATGAGTCTAACGCGTTTTGAGGTGATTTTTTTTTTTTTAATTTATAATGAAGTACTTTTTATTTATTTCGCCACCGACGTGTATAAGCGACGGTGGCAGCGCTGTCAGGGTGGATTAGCGGTCGGGACGAAAATAAAATCCGGTGTTCTTTAAGGAATGGAAGAGGAAAAAAACAGCAGCAGCTAGAGATTATATATTTATGTACATGTACTTGTATGTACACATATAATAATGTCGGTTAGGTTTTTTTTTTGACGACTACGACGGTTTTTGTCTTTACGGCCGTCCAAACGTCAAAATACGCACAAAAGACGGCGGCCGGTCGTCGTCATCCGGATGCCGCTTAGTACATGTGTTTACTCAAACAAACCGTTTTGTCGACACCTTTTGGACGGACGGAGTCTCGAACATTGTCTTTATCCTGGCCCTTTTGAACGTGAAACGTCTCCCGTGAAGGCTTATACAAATAAGTCAAGACTTGGTACTTCCTTGTCCTTCCTCTCCTTTTTACGACTACACCTATATAAGAGTTGGTAATTTCTTACTAATACTTTATGTTGTTACATATTTTATTAAATCAATTCGACACGTAGTCGAGTATTGAAAATTTAAACGATCTGCTTTCATGTCTTTCGACGACGATAAAAAAAATACACTTTTTCGAAATGCCGTCGAATTGAAATTGTTATTTGTTTGTACTATTCATGTTTGTCGCGTCTGAAGTTGAACGATATATTTTCAGCTTCCCGATACAAAGTAAAATTTCATTATTCTTATTCTATAAACGCTTTGCTTCCGTCGATGTGCAATTATAATTACTTTACCTCGCCTTATTGAACTTTTACAGTAGCTCTAAATACGACCCCCGCCGCTTTCAACGATTGGAAATACTATTAAGCTCTCTCGAGTCGCATTGCTCGCCATTATTACATTATTATAAGCTCTCGCTAATCCGAGGCGAGGGAACAGAGGGGCGGGAAGCAACGACATTGTCGATAATGTGAATTATTTGGAATAATTTGTTTTTAAATTTGTATTTTTTATTACTATAACTAATAAGAACGTTTCGACCGCACGTTCCCACGTTTCGACGTTCGTCTTAACTATATTACCTACAGGTACGGTTTAGGCTCTGGCCTTACTTATATATTTAGATAGTGTGTTGGAAGTCTTTGGGTGCGCTGGCGACGAAAAGCGGTTGTGATGTATTAGTTATATTCATCGTACTCGACCATCGATGAAAACAATGATGATGATAATTGCCCGTTTGTCAATACATTACTGTATACCCGTGTAAGCGGCTCGCATAAAGAGAATACACAGACAACAACATATAATATGCGATTATTGCATTTTTCCCAGAGCTGATTGATAGGCCGAAAAACGTTGGACGTCGACCAAACGAAAATATTAATATTATAATGTACAAATAATAACCATTCGCCATTCGGCCACGGGAAACGCGGCATAAAACCTCTTTTTAATTACCGACAATTAGACCGGACCGCAGTGTGAATTATGATGGTTTTCCACGTGATTGCCGGGTTCTAACTTGCACCTCACCTCCCCTCGCTGTCGTCCGAAAAACTCGCCCGACCCGGGGCACGCCCAAAACCGTACAATTCCACTTAACCGCCATCAATCAAACCGCTAACCATATTATACCTAGTCCGTGCGTAGGTATATACATATATATATATAGTCGGTTATTTATCGTCAGAACTTTCTTTGACGGCCCATAACGCGATTATGAACGCCGTTTACGACCCGTCCGCGTCCTCACCGTCGTCGTCATCGACGGTTCGCATCAACTTTTTCTTCTCGGTCGCAATATTAACGGCAGATTGACACGAATAATGCGATTCCGTCGATTTTTCCAAAAGTCTTAAACCGACCATTAAGCGCCACCGTATCGAGTTGGGGTGGATTGTAATGTAGACGCGACGGTATGTCATATTATTATGGTGGAAATAGTGCGGTTTTCCAGAAACTCTTTGACATCCGTCACTGACCAGTCAATAGTTTATCCATGTTCAAAAAGGAATGCCTAAATTTTAGCAGAGCAAAAAGAAATATGTATCCAGACATGGGAAAGTTACTTAAATGTATCAAAAGAAGTGAGAATCAAAAGTTAAATAATACCTTTTGTTGATTTTTTAGTTCATAAGTTCAAATATGAAAACGGCACAAGATAATGTTTCTTATTTCTGAATTTTTTTTTTAAGTCCACTGCCTGCCACTAGAGAGTGAGAGGCACATGTATATCGTGTAGAAATGCAGTTAAGAATCCAGAGACAACTTTTTACTTGATTGCTGTCCTTATGCTAGAGTCTAGACTACCACTAGGATTCAGGAAGTGTATTTGAATTTGTGTTGACTAAATTTGTTTATTGGTTGGCCGTATTTATTCCCAGAGAGTATCGCCCTATTGCAGTTCTCCTTGAAGATAATTTGATTTCTTGCGGTGGTTTGGTGGCTATCATCGACGGTCGTGATAGGACCTTGAGTTGTTTCTAGCCAAACACGGCAATTGTCACTCCAGTCTGCCCGTTGACGTGCCGATTTATATTTCGACACTAATGGTACTGGCCGACGGCGACACGTACAGCATAATAAATTCTGACGATTAATCAACTTTTGATTTCTATTAATTTTTTTTTTTGGTTTTTATCCAAACCGGCGACCAGTGAGTGAGATAGGAAACCGTGCGACAGCTGTAATCGTTTTAATCGCTCCGTTATTATGATAATAATAAATATTTCTCCGTCGACTATAGTGCACACAAATAATACTTATAATTTATTAAACGCCGCCTCCGCCTCATCGCGTTTGTCACTTACCCAACACGACGTTTAGAAGACGTTCAATGGCCAGTAAACGGGATTTATACGCTATATTTATTATTATTATTATATAATATACAGTTCAGAGTCGACGTTTTAATCCCTACGGGACACAAACTTCGACGTAAACTTTTGCCGCGGTTTATAACTTAACGGGCGAGCGCCGATTTCTTCTCAAACAAGTCCTGAGGGTCGACGTGGTGCACTTGCCCCTTGTCGAGGGAAACAGAGAATCCCGTGGTCTCGTTACGATAATTTCGTTTTATATCTGCGGTTAAATGCAACAATAAATGTATATATACATAACCGTACAATATTAAAAGGCCGGAAAAACCTGTATACATATATATGTACTCTACAATCCAAAATAACGCTGACTAGTCTCATTTTAGTGTGTTTTAAATTATACCCACGTTTCCTATGGCATTTAGGTCCTTTACAAAGTCGGGCTTGAGCGCATCCTTCGCGTCTGACCAACTTGTCTTGTAAAAAAATAATGCATGGTTTCATTTTACTCTTGTTTTATTGTAGTCTACATATTTGTATAGATTAAAACATTAATTATAATAAACACCTATAATTATTATGAAATCTGTCGACCCATCCATAGCTCAACTCCTTTCAATCTCCTTTGGCCATTGAATGGAAGCAATAATTTCTTCTTTTGGGTTTTTTTTTACATTTTTAGATGTAAATTGGAAAGGTTAGGAGGTTCTTGGTAGCCCAGGACATACAATGCTGTATACGAAATTCTTACCGTGTCCTTGAATTTTAAATGACATGAAAAGACCTTTTTCAGCCAAACCGAAAAGGACACTGCTTACTGTATAAGATATATATTATCATAATTAGGACTTTGTGGTGATATTATCGGCTTATGCGGTTAGTTGACGACTCTATTAACGCCGCGACTTTTTTATTTATTTATAAAAAATGTGTTTTCTTTTCAAGCAATGATATTTTATAGACAAATAAGGGATGATAGGTGGTGTCGTTATCAGGGTCGTTATTAGTGCTGTTATGTAGGGTTTGCGTGTCTAGGAACTGTGGCATGTTTAAAACGCATTTCTCGTGTAAACGTCGATCGTAGGTGTATTCATGCATACAAATATATACGTATCTTTTAAATAATTTCTAGAAAAAAATACACAGGAGGAGGGTAGGATTCCGTTTTACTACCCGTCGAGGACTACCAGCCCTCTGCCGAATCTCCACGAATTACAGTATAAAAAATAAATGTGTTTTTTTTGTATTGTCTTGCCAGGAAATTAAATAACCTTTTTCCCTACCCCTCCGGTCCTAGTCTAGTCGAATCGAGGGCGTGTGTGTATGTGTACCGAACAGGTGGGACAACACAGGCAGTTCGACATGTACAGGGTGTTCAGAATTCTAAGGTACATTATTTTGTTTATCAAAACTGTTTTGGAAAGGTGTAGGTTTTTCGATAATCCAACATTGAGTGCAAAATAAAACTTCTCGGGTTGTACTTAACTATTTAAAAAAAAATGTTGTATATTGATAAAAATTAACTTGAATCAATTTCAACATAATCGTAAATGGCAACACAAAGCATTTGGTACAAAATAAATGGCTTATATCGATAAAAAAAATATGCTGCGTATCCGCGATTCCGGAGACCCTGTATTATGATGTACAAGTAGTGAGGGGAAGTGTGAGGGGGTTGACTGCGGAATATGGCTCCGGGGAATAGGCCCGTAGAATATATTATTATAATAACGCCGTACAGCCTTATACACAATAGGGTTTCGTTTAACCGGCAACATTGTGTCAGTGTGTGTTTGTGTAGGTATAGTATAGTTAAGCCCTATCACGGGCCAAACAAACCGTGTATTAATCGAGTTTTACCTAAAACAGAGTCGGTTAATACCGCGACGATAATTATTATTTTACCGACCGCGGTAATGTCATTAATGAAAATCCGTATCTATAAGGTACATAAATGCCGTTATTGTTGTTTAATAAAATCCACCATTTAGACCACGAAGGCCGGTCAGAGGTCCGGTTGATCGGCTAAAAAACAATCGCGGGTAGGTATAACAATATCATTATCGTTTGGGCTTGTAAATAAAAAATCATTTCTCTCGTCCGTTACACGTCAATAGCGCACGGCCTACGCGCGTTCGTCCATTGTCTATATCAATAATAAATTAGGTATATACATTGTAATGTATGTACTTACACATAATATAATAATGTCGTGTGTGCGTTAGGCGGAACGTCATTTCTTCCTCTGGATCGATTTGTTATAAATGTACCTGAAAGAGAGATAGATCATTAAGGATAAAACGATCAACGGCCGAGGGAGTGGTGTCCTCCTCCGAGTGAAAGAATAGTCACGTGCCGCCTTGGCTCATGCACGGGGAAGGACTGAGGTCGTGGCGGCGGCCGTACAAAAGTATACTTATAAGTTGATTTTCTATATTATTAATGCGCACGTCCATTACCTCAGCCTCCGCTCGGCAAAGAAATAAAACAAACGCTTTTTGACCTCGTGACATCGCGCCCGGGTTAGAAACGCTGCACTTGGGGCCCGGCTATAGGTATAGGTAGTATACGTTTTGGAATCACTGTTGTTTATCTGCTCGATACTCTGGCCAAGTATCGCACTGAATAACTCAATAGAGTTTCAATTTTGTTTCTTTTGAATAACCCTGACAGTGTGGCGTCGATGTTTGACTCGACGAGATTCGGGTTCGTATAAATGATAACTAAATGGCAAGCGAGGGGGACAAAAAGGAAGAAAACAATTATAACGTTTATTAATCCTTTCTTCGTCGCCAAAAGTAATGATATTTAAGAAGAAATACACGTAGAAAGTCACGAAGGAAGAAAAGAAAAGAGAAAGAGATGAAAGAAAACAATAAAACGATGAACCCGAGTTCGCTATTATAAATATAATATATATAGTATATATCATACACTCTGGTAATGAGTTTTTAAGCCTTAATTTGTTCTCTCGAGTGCACGAACAACGTCGATTGCCGCACACTGTCGATACATTGCGCAGTTATTAATTTAAAATATATATATATATATATATATAATCGCAACGATATTAATCTTTCTTTGTACGTTGTTGTCTTGAAAACTATTTGTATTAAAACTCTGATTCTACTAAAATTGGTATACTGGCATTGAGTGTTGCGTTTAATAAATTCTCGGATAGTTTGATATCGAAGTGATGGTGTTTTGCACGGTTGGGTGGTGTAAGTAGTTGAAATGAATAAGAATAAGTGTTCTGCTCGACCGTTTATAAATTGCATATAAGAGTTTTTTAAATTTATTTCAAGTGCGGACTGGTAGCCCAATGGTTACATTACATTACAATATCATTTATATATATACATAGTTTTGACATATTTGTAATCACATAATAATGCAAATTTTTCAAGACAGTATATGTATAAAATTACGAAGAAGAGAAAGATACCATACAGGATTATCAACAATAGCTAATTCTTCCCCGATTGAGATATTAAGTGGACATTTTTGATTGCGAATGAAGAGTGAGTTTTTCGAGACAGTGTAGGAGTAGCTATTACTGATTTCGGGTAGCGCGTATACTCGACCATTCTATGACAAATCTACTTGAGTAGCCCAAGTAGCCTCCACCAAGCTATCAGAAAAATATATCCATTAACTACTACGCGGTGAACGTTTACCTAATTGTTTTGGTAAACTTAAACTATTTCACCCCAATAGTACACCCCACAAAAAAAAATCCAGACTTGACACTGCTCTCCCTCGACGTGCACTTACAACGTGATACGACATTTTTTAAAAATTTCAATATTATCGCTTTTAATTAAGCGAGCCGACCTGTTTTTTTTTTGTTTCCCATACATCGACCGCCTTCGGTGTAAACAAAAAACTGTGTAGATAAAGTAAAAAAGTATGTCGAAAATGTTAATACAAGACTGCGGTCATCGCGGGGTAGCCGATGACCACACACGAATTTCCTTACATATGTTATTACATATTATACATTTCCTCGTACCGTAATATGTTACAATGTGATGTTTATACAGTGAAGCGGACGCCGGCCTGTAATAATATATCCTCTGGAGTGCGTGGGACGACGAGATATGATTGTGTTTTTTAATAACGGTGTTTTGGAAATTTTTTTGTTAAAAAATGCCGAATCACAGAACACTCAGAAGTCGTGGGGCAGTCGTTCAGGGCTACAGCGATGAACAACAATAATAATTCTTGTTTGTTTTCACATTTGGTTTTATTTCCAGTTGCGGGTCGCTTGGACCTAACCTGGGTCGAAAATTGTGTTTACTATAGGATACATGTACATATAAGCAATGACTTGGTAGTCTTTTTCCGTTTAACCCATGCGGTTATACCATAAGACGTATGGCGGTCAATGGCAATCCGATTCGCGTTTTGCCTATGTATAATTGCTTATTATTATGCCCAAGTGACAAGCTGGCAAGGGTCATTCGCAGAAACGTGACGCTGCGGCGATGAACTTTCAGTTTTGTGTGCATATTATACGGACATCAGTTGTGCTAGTGTATAAATAGAGCTCAGAGGCCCGGGCAACTCACCGTCCATACAAAAGGCATCGAACCCCGAGGGTTAGGGTTAGGGTATATAAAATTCCCAGTCTCGATGAGAGTTTAAACCTACGCCAAAATTATGTACACTTCGTGGGCTGAGGAGGCGGTGAAAACTCGGCAGGAATTTTGTAATAAATTTGCAGCAATTTTAAAAGCAAAAAAAGTTATTCTCATAAAGACATCAAGGTATGGAGCTGCATTTATTTATGCCCAAGTATGCACTAGGCAAATTATAATATCATAATAATAATGATCGCAGATAAAAATAACTCTTCACTAAACCCATCCTCCCGTCATAAATTTGTTTAAACTGATAACTAAAAGTATTTATTCAATATTGGTTATCGAAAAATAAGAATGTTCAACTTTTAATTTAAAAACTCGATTAAATAAACACGTTACCTTTCAAGTTTCAAAAGTCGATAAAGCTCTATAGAAAATACTAAAAAAAAAATAATAATAATAATGTAATACTGTGTAGTATTGTAATATAGTATTAAACGAAAATGTTTTCAAAAAGAAAAACTACAATGACTTTAAGAGGAAACCTGAGTAGAGCGTTAAAAGAATCGAATTTTCTTTTCAATGTAAACACTATACTATATGTCACACAGTGGTTGAGTGAGTATATATTATATATAAGAAATATATTTATTTGAATATTATGTTAATTGCCTGTGAGGTTTATTAAAGGTCGTCGCGTAACACCGCAATCGTTGGGTTGTTGCAATTATAGTACATTTTTTCTAACTCAATTAGCACAATGTACGTTACCGATTAAACGATTTTGTACTAGGTATAACAAATTTGTGGCCAAAAAAAAAAAATATTTTCAAAACGTAAACCACACAATGTAGTCGGGTCTCGGCGACAACCGGTTGTTGTTTAATATGATATTTATTATAATCCGCCGTACGTCTACGACCGTATAATAATAATAATAACATAATAGATGTGTATCTATCTGAATGAATATTCTGTCGTCATCTCTGTCATCGTACACCTGTGTACACTGTAGCATTAATTGACGGTGGTAGCAATAATAATAATAATGATCATAGCGTTAACTCTTGATATTATAATATATCCGACTACAGTGCGTTTGTACGGCATAATTTGATCATATAACTAGCATTATAAATGTTGTACGTGTAATTAACATAAATTAATTTATTCCAAAAAAAAAATTGAATAGGTATATTTTACCTAGTCAATATTTTAACGGGTTATCCGTGTTATTCCCTCTCCCTTTTTTCGTTCAAGAGGACAAATCCTAATTTAGAGCTTTAACTATAAAATACTTATTAATACGTTAATAAAGACTTTTAAACTGCAACGAACATGTCTGCTATTCACCAACGCGGAAAAAAATATATATTATACTACCCAGTTAGTTTGTTTGTACCCATGTTAGTCCGGATTAATAACATCTTTTGGACCTTTTTATGACTCCCACCACTTTTGGGTATGTAGATTAGGTATCTATATTTTTTTAACCAAAACCGTTGAAATCTTACTAAAATAGGACTGGTTATGACCAGAGATATTCGCTTGTGACTGGATGTGTGATCTAGCGGTAATGTGTAAGTAATTCTACCATATTATGTATGAATATTCATTGCCACCCAAGTGGAGTTGACCGCCTCCTTAATAACCATCGCGTGGCCATATCTTTTCCGTCTACTGCACAAAAGATGTGCCTACCATTTGTTTGGTTTTCTTTGAAAAATTGTCTCGAAATCGATAGCTTTTTTTTCTTACTGTTTTGGCACGATCGATCGCCGTAACTGATGTATGCTATTATAATAATAATAATTATGTTCGTACGCGGCCGATAATAAATTAAGGCGAGTTTGTATATTATTACTATTTCATGACGGTGTAGTGTACACCACTGGCAGAGCTATCGGCCTGGCCAGGCACGACGGGCACAATAATTATCCCTTTTGCCACTCTGGGGACTGCGGTCGCATCCGCGGCCGTTACACGGTTAGCCTTGCAATAATAAATCAAACCGAACCAAAAACCTTTGGTCGGTAACACTATATAATGTTATTATAATGTAAAGCACACGCTTGTATATTATAAAATATAATAATAATAATATTATAATAAAACGATTGATCTGGACGGAACGCGTGACGCCCAATCCGACCATTGTCGTCATCGTGTATTTATTTATTGCCACGATGATAACTACAACAATGATGTTAAAAAAAAAAACTTGTGTATTATGTGAAAGAAGAATAATACATATAAAGCCTTCGTAGGCTGCGAGGAGATGTTGTCGATGTCGTTTGCAAAACATTCATCTTGTAAGTCGTTCGAACTTTGCCGAAGTTAACGCTCGACGGTGCTTGTGTTCATTTTCGATTCGCCTATAAATCAAAAAGTGGTAATATATATATATATTATATATACTTATAAACTATCCGTTTACACCGCGTTAAATCATATTTATTGCTGTGTTTAAACAAAGCCGGTGCACCATCGCCGCGGTTTCCCGTTATCGTAGTTATTTTACATTATTCTGTATTATTATGCAAGTAAAATAATATAACATAATACAGTCTGTCAGCTGTACCCCATAGGCTTTTTGTTTGTTTATCAATTACAGACATCGGTTTGCCTAACACGGCACGCTGCACCTCTATCTAACGTCTTGGGACCAGCGAATAGAAGTCCCCGACCCCGATAAGACTCCCAGGAAGCTCACCTCTGTCCCCGTGAAGCACTCATGGGTCTTTGGATTACCAATAACCGACGTGTATCCAACTATATAGGTAGTAGAAGAAAAATCGCTTTACAGTTTTGATCATTTCCAATGTGTTTGTGTGTAGCAGAGAGGTGCGATCAATATGAAATAAAGCAATATAGGATACGGTGCAAGTAAAACGTAATGCAGCTATGGTATAATATTTTATGGTGACGTAGCAGAAGAGAGATGTTGAGGGGTAGATATAGTGTCTAGGAAGGGAGGAGAGTTAAATATATAATAATACTCACGAACAGTGTATAGATATACCAAGCGAGTTTTGTCTGGACTGACCTTTTGAAATATTTTTGTAAAGCCTACCATACTGCCATCCCGTCCGGGTTTACCGAGCAAAACGGCCGTTTAATGGAAATACAAAAACAGGAAAAGCAAAACAAAAAAAAATACATCCCTTTCCCTTTCTACCCTGCTCTATTCCTTTATATGATATATATTATGTATGTGTATAATGTTGGTGTGTGTGTGTGTGAGTATGAAATATTATTATAAATGTGTGTCACACGCACCGCTCAGCACTTTTTTAACTAATGTTCCCTCGTCCTCCCCTGGCAGAAAGCACGGATTCAGTTGGTATTTTTTTTTTTTTACCGTTACACTCACAACGTTTAGTCGATGTGCATTATACAGTGTAGGTTTCCTATGTTTTTCCTGCGCGTACGCCGTACGGGAAAATTGCTAAAAGAAAGCAAAGGGTGAAAAATCTCATTTAGCACACACACACATGGGTTTTTACTTTTTACACCACAAGTACTTGTATTATGTAGGATGGAAAAAAAATCTTCTACTACTACTACGCCGCACGGCGTTTGATGAGTGTGTAAATCATGTATACGCTAAAGCATGTATTGGACAGTGTATATTATAATATGTGTGTGAGCACTTTGACCGACCGACCAACCTTTGGTGCCCTCATAACTTCAGTGCCGTCCGGTTTTTCTATAACGAGTAATCGGAGCCAACGCCGTTTTGTATATAATTGATAAAAAGAAACCCAGGATTTTTTTTAAGTCTAAGCCGACTGGTATTAAACTCTCCTACCTACTTAGCAGTTATCAAAACATAAACATGATTTGTTGCATGAGACAGTATATAATATTATTATGTTGTATGAACTGTGGAAAAGGCAAAATATAATATCATTAATATTAACACGATACCTCTCGTCTCAAAACTACCCTCCCTAAGCGTTAAAACTGAAGATTACTACTCTTCTCTTCGAGTCTTGGGAGGCTTAGTACGTCGTCGTAGCGTTTTGTTATAATTGTATATTATAATATAATGACAGTTGTTTAATATATGTGTGTATATATATATATATAGAGAGAGAGAGAGAGAGAGAGTGAGAGAAATGAGAAATGAAAGGTGAAAGAACGTTGAGCGAAGGGAAAACGAAGAAACCGTGATTTATATATATATATATATATATGTATATTTTTAAAGGACCTTGTTCTCGTGGTGTTGACAAGTGACTCGCGACGCTGTCCTTGTGCTTTTGATAATAACACCGCGTTTGCCCTTCTCTACCCTTCGCCTTGAACCGAGCTCGAGATCCCTCGAGTAAGCACTTTTAAAACGAAAGTCCCCCGGAACGAATGAATGTGGCCAGAAACCGCGCAGAGGGAGGTTTTCTTTTGCATTTCTTATTCTTATTATTATATTTGTTCGGGATTTCCCATAAAATATACCGTTAAGTACACGAAATTGTATATATAATTCTTTACTGGTGCGCACCTTTTTTACCGACGACGAAAAGAAAACTGTTCACAACAATTTCACGATGAATTCCATCGAAAATTTTAATGATGTTTTTTTTATACGATTCGACCGAGTCGCCCACGCGAAACCGCCAAAGTCGTTCGTTATATTATATATTCAATAATCCTTTTGTATAAATCATTTTGGATTTGATCGCAGTTTTCGACCTCGGCGGAGAGTCGAGGGGGGGGGGGGATGTTTACTTAACGTAATATAATAATATATTGATTCGATGTTATATTATGCTATTTGCCGCGGTACGCACCAGCGTGTGTACACGAGTTTGTTAGTATATTTCGAACACTCCATAAGTGAAAACCGTTGGCCAACGTACACAAACCATATAGTAATTATATATTATATAAAGAAATGAACTAACAGATTATACTAGCTTGTATGCGATAGTGAAGTAAATAGTAGGACTAAAACCAGTATGGCCACATAAAAGATAGAAAAAAGTCCACATTGTAAATCGATTGGTACTCTATATGTTAAAAAAAGTTGATTTTTTCAAGATACTAGGTATTACCATTAATGTTTTATCACCACGATATATTGAACAGTATTTTTTTTTCTTTCAACTAGACAGACTAACTTACAGTTTGCGTCACATTAAAAACAGCTATAGCCACCCCCTGACACAAACACACACACACACACAAATACACAAGACTTTTGCCTTTTGGCCAGATTCAACAACCGGAACAATATTACTACAATTCGCAGCACTGGTCTTTTATCAAACCGCACACGGCCGTCGATGGGAAGTGTGTGTGTATTTATATATATATAAACATTTCCCTAATCAAACGACCTGGTGGGGGAAGGGGTAGTAGAGAAATGTTATGCTCCACCCCATATGTATGTATATAAATATCCGAAATGGAGGTTTTATCGGCCTTGCGGTCGGCTTGGCAATTTTTTCCAGACCGCCACCGCCACCGCTACTGCCAACCCTATTCCATGCCGTGATATACGTTTATAAACGTATTTTCCCGTTCTATCTTTGGCCAACTCACTCGGTCATATGATTTCCAAAAATCGATGGTACCCATGATGGTCCTATCGAAGCCCGGGACCTCAGAGTCGGGTAAATGCTTATCCATTAAACCACCGACAGTCTTATACCGCCGTTGGATGCCTTGTTCGTCTGTGTACCCCATATTATTATTACCAGTAGAAAACAATGACCCTCCCACGGACCACGGCGGTAAATGTATACATATGAGGCTTTTGGTCGTGGGTGGTTAGTAAGAGGTATTATTGTAGTGTACTCGCAATACAAACAACAACAAACGTCGACGATCGCACGCAAACCGCTTAAGTGTGAAAACATTGGAAAACTTTTCCTCGTATTCTACAGTGTACTAGGATTGACGGATAAACACGAAATGTTTGTCCTTCGAATTTTGTTTCCTAAACGTCTTCTATTATTTAGTCTCGCCACCGCGTTTTTAACTACTTCTCGGGTTCTCGAGATGTTTTTACAAACACAACATGTACACTACATATTGTATTGACGCCATTTATATTGTACACATATAATCAACACTTATACTGTAGCCGTGTTTGCGCCCACAAACGTACAGACCATAGTGAAAAGTATAAAGATAAAATTTACTCAAACGATTAGCATCCGCACAATAATAGAAGAAACTGCGCCGGATAAATGTAGCGCTATTTTATTTGTCTAGCGTGAACAGATAAACAATTAAAATTAAAAAAAAAGTTAATTTAAACAAGAAATATGTTATTAAATGGATAACATAAAATTAGTTAAAAACCTTTCCTATTGTATAGTTTTTTTTATGCTGAAAATATGTGTACCTTGTATTAGGTAATGTAAAACCTTTGATTAACTGCGCGGTAAAATGAGTAAATGCGGCGTACAGTGGATGCCCGAGGAGAACACCCGAGGGAAAACACTTAACCTGTTCCACTTTTAATAGATGTGCTATTACAAAACGGACATAATCGGATGATCCGACCGGGTGTGAAACAATAATTATTATACCCATAGTAGGTTGGGACACGTGCCGTTCTTCACACGGTATTATAATATGTTTTATTTGGTTCTCCCTTAATGTATGTGCACCGCCGGACAACAATAAACTGCACACGGTGTGTACCTATATCGATTAAGCGAATTAACCCGAGCGCGCAGGTACATGCATAATACATTATATATATATATATATATATAGGATGTAGTTTTGAGTGTGTGTGTGTACGACGATGAGCCTTGTGCGCTTCGACTGCACAATATTCTGTTCCTCGGCTTGCTCTCCCCCGTCATCCCTTGGGTAAAGTTTGGCGAATTTACCGTTGTCTTTACCCTCCTATCTACTACTCCTGTACAGGCCTAACAGAAATTTACTGTGTTTCGCCTCGTGCTCCCTTTTTGACGATCACAACGCCCAAGCGATCATAAAATAATCACAAACCATAGACGAACTCGTATAGTCTACTTAATTTGTTGCCGGCTAAAAGCAAAGGGAAAAAATCAGTTTTCACTGCCGAATGCATGAAGTAGATTATGGAATTTACTCTGATCGTGCGTTAGGAGAGGGTAAGTATAAATGTATGGAACTTAACTCGTGGACAGTCGTTCCCCCGTGGGACGCAGTATGGAAAAGTATAGGAGTCATTCAATCAAGAAAATTGAAAGTAAAATAAGTGATTGGTTATAGTTTCCTAGTATTATTCTAGATTTCTTATTTATTCTACTCATTGTAAAATGTTTTGAAAATTAATTTATTTTCCGTGAAAACATATTCTCTTTAATTGAGGTTGTTAAAATGTTAAGTATAATACCGATATTCTAATAGATCACCCAAACTGTTACATATTATATAAGATTTCGGGCCTACATTTAAATGCTATATTATATATATATATATATATTAAGTATTAACTTAGAACGGCGGAAATATAGCGTCGTGTGCGCCGGCAATTATATTATTGCGATGCGCCTTAGTCGATTGATGTACTTGGGCGGTGCCCATAACAATTAAATTAGAAGTTATGCGAAATTTCAGCTGTGTGCATGTATTGACGTTTGGAAGATATAATAAACCGCTGAAATAGTTCATAGTTCATAGAAATGTATAATGACATTTCTATGAACTATGAGCTATTTCATAGTGATCCATTTAACCCAAGACACTCGTTTTTTTCTGAAAATAATTACATGTTTCAAAAATGCAACTCTAGGAAATATTTTTAAAAAGGCGAATATTTAATAATATCATAAGATATCATAAACAAACATTTTGTCGATAAGAAAACCACAAAATTGCAATTATTTCAAGAGATATTGAGGGTTTTACGTTAAATAGATCACTCTGTATGCATTTGGTGTGTGCCAGTGAGTTGCTTTTGCGCTAGACCGAATCTTAGTCAACTGCACAATGACGGCTTGCTATCGACATGTTATAATTAACATTTTAACGAACCGTTACATTGCTCGTTTGGTCGGTTATTTATCGGTTTCGGGCCGCCCGAGCTAGACACATATTTTACCCGACCAACACTAATAATAATAATTACAACCCTAGTCGTAACACGTGTGCGGGGGTTGCCAACAGAGACCGGCTTTGCTTGCAGGCGACGGTTGATTTTTACAATGTAGCAGCTACTCTTGCTGCTGCTCAGGTCGTTGTGTGTCAAACGCAGGCCACCGTCACCGTCGTCTTGAGTGTAGTTTTTTTCCTTTCCGCACCCTTCGTTTCCCAGTGAAATACCTATATATAACATGTATACACCCATACACACATCAAGTCTATGTAATATTTCACCCTGTGCGCGTACCCTATCCGAGACACATGTCAATTCCCCCGTCTCGGCGGGCGGTCAACCCGTAAAACGCGTTACCGCCAAACTAACCGCCCCTCCGCTTGCTCGCACAAAGCCCATATTATCCCCGACGATAAGGTGAACCTACAACAAACGCCGGGTGCCTCCCCTCCCTGGTAAAAGCTTAGGGTCCGCGGTTTCCCGCTGTTCAGGAAATTAGAAACCGTCTCTGTTCGGTGCGCGCCGGGAGGGGTCGGCCAACGACGACACGCCTAGCTTAGGTTTGTAAAAAGACGGTTTCCCCCCAAAAAAAAAATAGTTTTTTTTCACCATTACCTACTTGGCCGAGGCGTCAGCGGTTTCCCCTGTTCGAACCGATGATGTTTTGACAGCGGTCCGCTCGAATGCCCGGCGTTGTTTCATTAACAAAATGTTATCATAGCCTTCACCCCTTATTTGATACGGGTGATAGAAGGACATCAGTGTCAATGTTGTTACAACTGTTCGCGATTCGCCATTATATATTTTGTCACACCGCGCATCACTATAGCAGCTCATTGTACCTAATAATAATAATAATGATGATGTATATCATAATATTGTATCTTAACGTTGAAATTGGCCAAGTTTTTTCGTCCCCCTCCATTCCGTCGTGCGTCAATCATCCTCTTCCTTCTTCTCCCGTTCTGCCAAAGTTCCTAAAAATTAATTAGTTGACAACGCGTTGACGGCTTTTATCGCAGTTGTCGTTTTCGTTGAGTCAAAAGCGCCGGCGTATACTTGTCACTGCAAAAACAACAGTTTGCAAGTATATAAGTTTAAGTGTCGCACACCGAACTCCCCGAGTCAATTTACACAAATAACAAACTTTAGTTAGAACTGTCGTCGGCGCCGACGTTTTTGTTATATTACTCTGTCACGGTAAACAGTGCATAAATGTCATTTTAACAGTGATATAATTTAATAACAACTACATAAAATATAGCGTGTATGCCTTAAACATTATGAACATTTGCTTGAGCACATTGCAACAGTTAACCCGAGACATATCAACAAGACACAGACTATAATATTTCACATTTACCAATTAGATTCTTCCAAAGACGTAATATCCTCGGTTAGACTAGGTTAGGTTATAAGTAAGACACATGTTATAATATAAAATCATCCCAACCATAAAAATGGGCTAATTACTCTAAAAACTATCTAGTTCACTACACCGAAAGTAATATAAATTACCTTTGTCATCGGTGCCCAAGGCTAGGTTTGTCTGTGCTTATGTTCTTTAGTAACAACAAGCGTACAATACGTTCAAGGCTCTCACACCACAGTTAAGTAACTCATTTAAGGTTTAAAGCCGGGAAAATATTATTTCCGTTGGAACATTTTATATTAAAAAAATAATTACATAAACTTGAGCAAGACACTTGCTTAGCACTTCTTCTGAAATAAATATTATAAATAAAAAAAAATACACGATTTATAAATATTCTGGTACCTACTCCGGTCAGGGTTGATTTATTTTCATTTTTCGCTCGGTTAAGTACAAGTTCGTGGAGCAATACATACAAGATTCGACGGTGGTAGCAAGATAAATGGCCACGGCAGCGATGCTCCTTTAACGTTAATTAGCAAGTTGTAGAAGCCTATGTAAACATTCGATATTTTCCATATAGCTTTAATTATTATTAGTACTACTATGTAGTTGTTATATTATATATTGTATATATAACTCGACGCGACACGTGTGGCCACATGTTTTATGTATTATAACGTTTCGGTTTCAATTTCATCTTTTTTTAACGACCGCGCCAAAACTTTACTATTATTACCTACTACTATTCAGAATCGATTTAAACAGCTTGATCAATTTAACGTAAGGCCCACACACTTTTTTTTTTAAACAATCTCAATTTTTTTTTTTGGGGGGAGTGAGGGGGAATACTTTATTTTAAAATAATAGACAACATTAAAATTTTCATCTTTTTTTTTTGGCCACTTTTTTTTTTTGGACCACTGTGCAGCGGGTTTATTTATCTGGCAACTCTTCAATATTTCTCCCCTTTAGGTTTGCCGTCTACTTTAAAGTCAAGGCGAAAAACAGCTGTGGTCGCTTATGACTTATATGAATCTGCAGGTCACGTCCCCACAGACTCATATAATATATAGGTACACTGAAGCAATTAAACTTAATACGCTAGTTTGGAGGCAAGGGATTACATTAACACAATTGTTGTATCCACTGCACGCTGTATGTAAAATATATGTATATAGAATACAAACGAAGACGGCAAAAATAACGACCCTGGTATGGAAGTATTGCAACTATTAGTATTATTATTCTACTTGAGGTCGGTGTGTATTTAAACAAAAACTTTTTTTTTACGGCCGACTAAAAGCCGCGTGTGAACTTTTCCTGTTGTGTCGAAACTTTATTATATATTTTTATACAACCGTGACGTGGTGGGTCGATCGGCCACGGTTAAATATTCGCGTTTTGTTTCCAGTGTATAATATTATATAATTGTAGCAGAGAGACCTTTTCGAGCGTAATTAACCCTCCCGAAAAAAAAGAAGAACATTACTATCGTTTGCCATCTTTTGAAAATATGCGCGTCATTACTCTGTTATAACGGCGGGGAGGAGTTGCAAACAAAAACAAAAATACCATATTATTTCGACCGGAACATACTATATAAAGTTCTTTGGTTTTTTCCGGCTTCCCGTCGTTCCACGGCCGGTCGTTGTTGCTTTTGCTTTCCATTATAATTTTCCAACTGCAGCCGCAAAAGTCGGAAGAAGAACCTTCGGCCACACGCGGGGGGCCGGTGGTGGTATATTATGTGCATCTAGCTACAACTACAACAACAATAATAATAATAATACAAAAACGGTAGCCAGCAGATTTTTGGAACTGTTCCACCGGCCGCCTTGGTGTGATGTGTGTTTTTGTATGAGAGAGAGAAAAGATACCTGACGGTCGTTTGCCCCGGCTTCTCCTCCTAGCCTTTGCGGTCCGGACGCGCACGGTTCGCCGCCTATTTCCGGTCAGTACTCTCCGTTAGATTTGCCAATAAAATCCATACCCGTCCCTAAGTCGTGCCGGCCTGGTTGTGTGTAAAAAAAAAACGAAAATGCCTATTATTACTTCGATACCCAACGAATAGACCTAACCGCCGTATAAACGGTACACGGACAGTATAAAATACATTTTTATTATATATTATTATTTCACACCTTCTGTGACGTGTAATGTGTGCGCACAAACAATGGTCGGGCCAGAATAATAATAATAATAATAATTCGCCCATATAATGTTGTTTGCACGCTTAGGAAATCTCGCACGACGAACTGGGGTGTGTGCGTGGGTTCAGTGTGTACACAATATAGCGCACAATAATAATTAGAATATTATGTACCGCTACGTGGAAGAAGAAGTGAATAGTATGGCGCGTATTATATTATAGGGATAGCGAGTCCGGGTGCGCGCATTACTATGTACTGTGTATGTGTGTGTGTTTGTACGTGTTCACTTAAGTAATTATACCCGAGGAGTTGTTATTATTGCGCGTCTGGCCTCGGCTCTTTATTATTATCGGTGCACGCGTTTGTTCTTGTACCGGCTGGCGCAAAAAAAAATTGTCGCTCATCTTTAATTGCTATTGAACACCACGTGTTCTCTGGTTTTTAAATTATCGGTCAGCCGCGGTGACGGTCTTTCTTTTTGGACGTCTGTACAATATTATATTATAAGTTTTTCTTTTTGGCATTAGCCCGACGTGTCGTTGGCGTATAGTGCGAAACAATCGCACGGACGTCCGTGGTAATTATAATCATTACGAGCCCATTATATATTAGCCGTATGCTGTCCCTACAGGCGACATCCGAGTTTGCCGCTTTTATTTTTACCCATCAAAGACCGTTACCGTCTCATCATCATCTGCCCGTGCGCTCTCCGTCACGTGCATGACACGTATTAATAATAATATACGAATATAACGAACCCTCCCGCCACCCCCCCCCCCCACCACTGCAGACGATCTCGTACCATAGTGTAAAAAAAAAATTATGTCAATTCCAAGAGCATTGGCCAATGGGTTGTCGTGAAATTGTCACCTTTGACACGTTTTTTTAGCTCCCAAACGCTGTGCGAAAACTGAAGGATTTTTTGTTTTTGTCCTATTTTATTTTTTTTGCCATCTCAACGCGAAACGCACACCGTTCGAAAAGCATCTCGTCCTAGATGTGTTTCTTTTTTTTTGTGTTGGTTTCGTGTTGTTTTTGTTTTTTTTTTTCACTTTATTTAATCGTGTATTCGGTCAAACTACTGCAGAACATCGACTGCGTTTCGGTTGATCGCCGATGCCAAGCACTTGTATATTTGCCAGAGGAGATACAGTGCTCTAATGACTGCACTTGGATTTTTTTTTTCACCACTTAAATTCTTTTCGGCGACGGTTCGATAATATTGGATTTTGTCGTTAACGCGTATCCGGACAAACCAGCGCGTTATAGTTGTACCTGCTATGTAATAATCGACCAGAACGCCTGCAATGTGTACATTGTTGTTTATATGTCTTGTAGAGTGTAAATATCAAATCAACACATACCGTTTCTGGCCTTATCCTAACCTCCGTTTTGGCGGACGCCGTTTAAAAGCGCGGCCTCGTCGTCTGAACGGTTTGGTAATCCTTTTATCCAGCCTTTGGTCCACGCTGCAAGTCTCTTAATTGCCGGCCTATATTTTCACAGCGTTTCTTTTGATCTCGCGTTTTGGCTTTTCCAAAAGTCCGTTCGCATGCCTGCTACAGTCCTCCCCTACGGTGCTAGTTACTCCTCTCCTGCCACCCTTTGCCACAGTGTATACAGTCTGGCACGATACTAATAACGGCGCTAATAGTAATTGCGTGTTAGCCGGCCGTTCGTCCGCAGTGTTTAATAATGCGTAAAAGACCATTAGGGATACCCCCCCCCGTCCACTCATGTCGAGCAACGGCAACGAAAGTTATTTTATTATGTGTGTGTGTGTGAGTTTGTGTTTTTTCAAATGCGTGCTGTCGGTTCTTCTTTTTCTTCTCCGGCGCCACCCATTTTGTTTAGTTTGTAAACCGATAAAAAATATTACTTGACAAAAGTAAAAAAAACTCTAACAAGAGGCAGAAAATATGAAAAATGGAAGCTAAACTTGTGAATTGTGTATCAATAAATGTGTGAACAAAACTGTGTGACCACGGTTAGCAACAGTCTCATTAAAAACCGTTCTTGTCGTAAAGACAATATTTTGCCAGAAATTTACATTATTTTTCAGTTTTTTTTAATATATAATAATTTGCTTTGTAATTTGTATTAATAATCAATAAGTTTCAATTAGCCACGCAGGCTGATTTTCTATTAACTTGGTTAGCAGTCAAACGGGAAGTAATAATAATAAAGTTCTCTAATACCCCTTGAAGTTGTTTTAAACTTTCCTCGCAGCCAGGCACTTAAAACATGATTATCATTAATTTAATATCTTGCTGGTTGTTTTACTCTATTGCAAGAAATAATAGCCGAACGTGGCCTGAACCGATAATATTGTGCTTAGCCTATCTGTCATCTTAAAATATGCATATAACTGTGATAGCTTTTTGATTGAGTTATCACTGGCATTTATTTATATAACTTTTTCTGTATTATTTGGCCGTTTTTTCTCTGTCGTCTCGTTTGGCGTTTAAACACGCTTGCTGGGTTTTTTCCGAATTTTCTATCATTTTTTCTCTATGAAAAACGTTTATTTGGCAACTTTCCAGATTTTAGGATACCCTAAAGTCACGGTAAACCGACCACAGATGTTATATACGACTATTTGATTAATACAATCGGTTGGAAAAATACAACACAGATAAAGTAGTTCGAGGTTTGCCGAGGCTGCTTGCTCAGGAGATGAGTTACTTCAGAGTAAGTACTTTTGACATTTCCATGTCTTAGCTCTGGCACATAACCGAAAAAAACCGTTCGTTACAAAAGCGTAACGAAAAAAGAAATGGGGTTAAAGATGAAGTTGGGGTGGGATGGGGTTGGGGTTGGTGGTGGGAATTAGCTGTGGTGCATAACCGAAAAAAAGCGTAACGAAAAAAGCATAACGAAAAACGTGTTATCTGATAAGAGATAAGAGATATGTTGTACGTTCAACGTTCAAATTAGAACTAAATAATAAATTCAAAATAGTTTAATTCTCTATGTTAAGTTACTTTTGGCCAGATAATAAACACTACAATTTTAGCCAGAAACTTGATTGTACATCATTTTTTAACCTCCTTGGCTTATGCTGTAACTGGAAGCTCCATGTAATATATTTTTTTTTAACTATAATTCCACAACTAATCTTAATTTATTCGGTACTTCAACGAGACATGAAAATGTTCTATCGTGGTTGCAGACTCAGCTAAAAAACTTTTTACATTAAATATAGATAGTGTGAATTTGTTGTGGTTGAACAGGTGTAGGTTATGTTATGTAGGTTCAAAGTATTACATAGTTCAGGAGCCAGTCGTTCATGATACTGAATTGGTAAAATAATAAAGGCAACCATAACATTCTATTGGGTGTGCCATTGCAAACAAAAGTATTTCATTGTGTCAATCACTAGCCAATATAGTTTTACTGGCCATAACAAAGTTCATAATCCATTAAGCCTTTGGTTTTTCTTAGCCCAAACGTTCGTTCGACTAACAAAACCTAATCTAATCTGCTAGTTGATGCGCGCCCAAGTCACACCATTATTTGCACGCACGAATAACGTAGGGTTAAGGACTTTTTTTTTCGAAATCACATTTTCTCACAACTATATTATTATAATATGTAAAAAGGTCCCTTGCCGGTTGCGGTGGTCCGTACTCGTTTGTACTGTTGTATGTATATAATATTACACATTTATTATGTATTATATTCCGATCACAAAGCGCTGCCGTCTACAGACTCCCAACGGACGGACGCGGAGGGCTTTTAAATATATGAAAATTAAATTTAAAAGGATGCTTGCCTTATAACGACTGACCCGCATTACGGCCGACCATATGTACAAATGCCAACGACGCGTTTGTTGTAGCGGTTTTTGAATAATGCATCTCGCGACCAGACAGTGTCGTCACAATATAATAATATATTGTAATGCCGTTGACGATTTCCTCGGCGAGGTAATGCAAACCGATCATTATATTATTGCATACATCGTGGAAATCCATAATATGCGTTTATTCTGGCCTTAACGTCGGGCTAGCTCAACCCTTACAAACGCATAATTATTTCAGAGGAAGAATTGTTGTTGTCATTCTTATATAAAACGCCTCAACTCTAGCGTATTTGTACGTTTTATTTAAGCATATTTTACAAAAAATTGTATTAAATTAACTAAATTCTTTATACCGCTATTCGTTAATTAATTTGAGTTATTAAACATTCAAAGTCTGGCATCTCCAAGACAACTACGTTGTAAATTTTTTTTTGTTATTAAAAAAACAATCCAGGAAAACTATATTTTAGAACCTCTGTTACACGTCTATACTCTGTTCGTCAAAAGAATATGGTTGCGCAGAAACAAAAACACATTACTGTACAATTTGCCTCCGCAGATGGGTGTAAACGTTTTTGTTTCTGCGCAACCATATTCTCTCGGCATAGGTGCATCTTATAAAGCTGATCGGCTACCTACGTATAATATTATAACTTGCCGGCTTCTGGGTTGTTCATTGTTTTCCCGTCGCCATCGATAAGTCCAACTATTTGTTAAAGTCGTTCATTATTGATATGCGCGTGTAGTGCAGTGTGTGTGTGTGTGTGTGTATGTACTTGGTCCGTTTCCCAACGAACGCGCGGATTGTTGGCTTATATTATAATGGTAGAGTGTATATGTGTGTAGTATAGTAGCTAGTATAATCTATGTGTATATACACAATGTAGGTTCGTTATACAGCAGTCATAATATTCTCTAGTCCCCGGATCGATTTATACCGGACGGGGATCGCGAAGACGACGATGTCCGGAGAGACGTTTCCTTTTACATCATGTGCCCGTGTGTGTGTGCGTGCGTGCACAGTTTCACATAATAATAATAATGATAATAATAATAATAATAACGATTGTGAAATCGTTAGCATACCGACCCCGAAACAATGGCCGCCGCCGTGTCATACGACTTCGCATCAATCAGCTCTTGCTGACGGCGGCGGACGTTTTCCGAATGGTAAATTTGCGTACACGGCAATGAATGAATTCCGCAGTCAGATATATCCATTGTGTCCAACCGTACAAACACATATATTTCATCTGTGTTTTCCTGTATAGTAGTGAATCTGGGAATGCCTATGGGATAGCGTTGACAAAGCTTAATGGTATTCTTCGATAGCGTCGCACGTGAAAACGATGAACATTTGCGAGTGGGAGATTAGAAACTCTGCTCTCTTGAACATAGAAAAACCATTCATAACGCTGGAAGTCTTGTAGAATTTTGCAGTAAGGTATGGCCAAATAGGAAAGTGTTTTTCTCAAAGAGTCACTATAGTGAGTGAGCGTACCTGCAGGACGATCGTTGGGAATTGGTAAATTCTACTTGGAAATTCTTAGAACTCTGAGATCTATCATAAGAATTCCCGGCCTTTTTCAGGATAGGACTCGGTTCATACTGGATCATTTTGGGAATGCTTTATTTTGATCTTGCCTCAATCTTAGTATCGGATATTAGGCAATGCGCCAGTTTCGATAAGAAATTCGGCCAATGTTTACTACCAGTACGGGTCGGGGTTGAACAAAAGCTAGTAGCAATAATTTACCTTTTTACTATGGTCCGTATCACGCCTTAGCGTGACTATATGTATATGCGTAATTGGCAAATAAAAAGTTGGCGACATGCGATGTTGTGTTTCTGTGTGATATTTAATCCGTTATGTAGTTTATATCTGCCCGGGGAGTTTTCTCAAACGTTTGCACAACTCGCACAAGTCGTGTGTTCAATTCACATTTGTGCAATTACATATTATTATTATTATTATGCTAGTGATTCGCGAGCGTAATGTGCACTCTTGAGTTCTGCAATTATATCATTTTACTGTATGTTTTTTTTATGTATACAGAACGTGTAGAACATAATGCGTTAACGGGGAGGTGAGGGGGACATTTGTGCGAACAGCCTCGAGGAGTCGTTTGAAAAACTTTACGGTATCCCGTTTTTCGTTCTTTTGACAACATCCCTTGCTCTTATACCGTGCGTAAGTTGTCGTATGTCGTGTGTACATATGTGCGGTGGCGCTGACGGTCGTTTCTGCTTTACACCGCTTGCAATTTTTTTTAATCATAATAATCCTAGTCGAGTAGGGAAAAACGTCCTTTGAATACAAACCCTCACTACGCCTATGCGTACTGCGCACCGGCTCTAGAATATTTTATTATACAAAATAGTAAAAAAATAATAAACGACGGCGACGTTTGCGTTTTCTTGGCCATTACCGTCGTCACCACCCCTCGACTCTGGTTAATAGACATAGAAATATGAGGGGCAGGATCAGACGGCCCGGGTATACGCTCGCCTGTATTGATTTTCAGCCGGTTGTTATCAACATTTGCTCTTCTTCCTTCCGCCCCCATCGTGTGTACATTATTATACACCCTGTACACATTAATATTATAATAATTGTATAACGCGCCTGTGAGGGGCGATTAATTGATTTCGTATGGCACGCTCATCAAGCACCGTTCGGCGGTCTATGAAGGGTCCGTGTATATGTATAGATACACTGTGAACGTCTGTAAAGATTCGTTCAAGTCTTAATGAACGTGTGGCGTTAACGATACCCACGGTTTTTGTTTCGCTTAAAAAAAATTATTTCTTTACAATGCCAGTGTCAATAACGCGGTCGACGGGTTCATTTTCCTTAGCCCATTGTGTCGGCCGCCGATATTGAAATCGAGCTGCTCTTTCTTTTTTCTTCTGTCTTTTGTTCGGCCCTAAATGTTCCTGAAGAAAAGTACGCGTTACAAGCACTTTTGTCGTCGCCAACGGAATTAATTTACCCTCTTTGCGGAAATCCAAAAGAAAACAATACGAGCCGTCATTGTCCGTTTTTGGCAAACAGAAAATTATTATTATTATAATAATAAACGCGTTTATTGTTCAGCCGAAACCCGTACAAACCATCTCTCTGCACCTTCTCTCTTATACATCTGATGGTTTTCACTCGATCATATATTTTAATCGTTGCATCTTTGTATTCAGAGACGAAATCATAATTCGCTCGGAGCCCTCTTTTTTTACATCATCCTGTTAACTATATAGACCCTTTTAATTCCTAACAGTTATCAATTATTATTTTTTTGAATCGAGCGTTTTTAGTTTTAATAACCGTTTTCGTTTATTAAGTTGAAATTGTTGCTCTGTATAATGTACTCTACAATATACAACATAGTAAATTTGTTAACAGCGACAATGATCTAGTGCAGTTATAAAAACAATATGGTCGAAAAAGTTTAGGATTGCCGCTGTTGTTGTGTTGTGCCGTTACCGCTCGCCTTCCTATAGCGGCTTTAATGGTTTTCAACTTTTAAAGTAGTTCACGTTAAACGGAATATGGTCGAGTCGCGTTAGACCATTGTGTGGTGGTCATGTAATTGTAACAACCCGACTCTGATAGAAAAAAACAATAATACTGTCAAAGTTTTAACGACAAACGTTGATGAAATGTTATTACTAAAATAATTTCTCTAAATCATATTTTCTTTAGATTAGTAGTTGCATCTCATCTCACCACGTCATATCACATTTTTATCGTTTGTATTTCTTTACAAAAATTGAGAAGTCTATCCAGAAATATCGATAAAGTTCTGACACGTTTATGGGTATAACTGTCCGTTATCTAAATGGAGATATGACGGGGATAGTAAGTATAGCTATTATTGCGCGGGCGGCGTTATCCGTTTTAATTAATACAGCACTAAGAGTTATGTTCTCGGAGAGAGGGGAGAAAAGGGAAGAGAATGAGTTGACTTTGGACGGATACCCCAAAAGCCTCGGTATCGTGGGCGGTGATCGATCAATCGGTTAAAGGATGACAAGGATATTGCTTTGCGACCCAAGCACGGCGTCCGCGACCTTTGTAGATCTTTTAAGAGACTTATCGTTGTGGCCCTTTTTTTATTTCCTTTGCTGACCCCACATTCGCTTCGTCGTGTCTTGTGGATGGACGTGCGTGTGCTACGGTGACAGCTTCAGCATCAGCCAAAAGCATGTACAAGATAACGCACGCGTTTATATTATAATTATAATATGTACAAAAGGCGTGATGTTTCGAGCCGTTACATTATTACCGAGTACCGCACGTGGAGTGTGTCAGTGGCGGTTATTATCGAAATGACACATTTCGGTGTGTTTAACTTTGTGCCCGGAGACGAAACAATACAAAACTTGTCTGTTTCGTGTCCCATTATAGCGCAGAGTTTATTATTGTACATGTGCATGGAGAAGTGCTGCAAATGCTTATATACGCGATTAACGTTCATCAAAACTGTGTGCACAGACAGTGTTCAAACAGTCGTTATATATTACATTCACATTGCATCTTCGATCGTTTCATTTACTCAATTATCGGTGTATAAGAAAAGCGCTGCTATACTCGGGTCAAAAGTCTTTAACCTCCAAACGGTATAAACGTAAGATACACACCAATGTACCTTAAACCACTACAATAATAATAATTCTCTTCAGTATGCATAATTTGGCTTTTTAGTATTGTAAAAAACATATTTATACTCTTGACAATAAGTAACAATATTTTCATATCACAATGAATGAATGTTTTTGAACAATCCCGAGAAAAGTTTAGTGATTTATAAGTGTTTAAGCAAAGCCGGTTGATTCTTGAGAAGTACTCGCCAATCTATGCCGTGCACTCTACGGGACGTTTTAATAAATAAATAATACTTAATCCGAAAAACTCAGTGACTTCTTGTCAAACAATGTACATGAAATACCTTGTATGAATCATCATAAAATAGTACTCGATTCGAAATAGACTATATTCGTTCGTTGTGTGTGCTCGTTGTGCTGCCACATACGACCGGATGCTATTATAGAACAAAATGAACCTTGTGGAAATGGAAATGTCTGTACGCATTCGTTGTTCGCTTAGTTGTGTCGGGTTGTTTGCGATTAGATTTTTCTCGCATACATTGTCCGCGGTATGCTTGTTTTTAATATACAACCCGGTTACACGGTCTGTGCGCGACGGCGCGTGTACAGGTAAACGACTCCCGGAGTGGCCGAAATTGATTAGATTTTTTTCGCACTTAAACACCTCGCCAGATGCCAGATAATATTTAAATCATGTGTTGATCCGCCGGAAATTCACTAAGCTAAAACTAGTTTCGGCGGGGTAATAATCATCGAATAGTAGCCGTTGTCGGGCCACAACGCGCTACGTTCGGTAAAAGAAATACAATTGTAAACGTGTTTTTTAAACTCTATATGAAGATGAATGTAAAGGAAAACAGAGGAAGATCGAAGACCAAAGAAAAGATAGATAAACGGACTAGAGAGTGATTAGCTGGGGTGATTGAACGAGATGTAGAAGATCGAGCCTACTACATGTACATAGTTGGGGGTGTAAAGCAAAGATGTGTTTTTTTAAACTCATTTGAACTACTCTTGGCCGTAACAGCCGATGTCGCCGAGCCAGTGTAACGGGGAAAACGCATTGGCGGCGACAAATGACCACTGGTGAGGTCGTAAACACAACAATGACATTATTGAGTCTACTATACATACATAATGTGGACGATTTATTTATAATGAATACACAGAGGCTCCATGCGATTGCGGTGGAAACGTCGGCTAAACTCGTAGATCTTCTCTGGCCCGCACAGAGGAAACTCGTATCGAACGGGCAACACATAAATCGTAGCGCAGAGATAGACAAGAGAGATAGCAAGCCGAGATAAAAGAATTAATCAACTACTGGCGCTATGTACAATCGCCGCAACCCTTTTGCATGGATTTAACGCGCCGACCTTCGTGGGTTATGGTGAGAGAGAGAGAGAAGGAGGGCGTTTCTACATTATTATAACCTTGTTTCGGTGTTGCCTCGTCCGGAACTAGAATACGGCCGTTGTTTTCAATAATATGACGATAAAACGTTGTGAACGCTATTATTTCGTTCGGACTTAAGTGGTAAAAAGCTCGGCCCCGACGACGCGTCGGACCGAAAAACAATATTAAATGCGCATATAACGCCCGGCACGATGTTGTTGTATTAAATTTAAATAGCCAGTTTGGGGTTTCCGGGGTGGAGTGGCGGCGGCATGAGGAAATGGCAGCGCGAACGTTGCGGACCTAGAGGAAGCCGGATGTAATTAAGATAAGAACTCGGAATGGGTGGCGTGGGGTCTTTTGCAAGGCGAAGGCGGTATAATATGTATATACTGCAGTTGTGGCGGTAGCTTTTTACGGCCGATGATTTATGGCCCCAGGACAAACCCTATGTGCCCGCGTTTCCCGCCGAGACACTCACAAACATACCCCCTTAAGCAGTAGGTTCGGATTAGACGTTGTGTGTTGTGTACAGTTTCAACAAAATCTCTGCGACCAGCATAATATCGGCTTTGCTTTTTGCTCAAAATCAACATTGTGTTATGTCTATTGGTTCGTGCCAGTCCATCAAGTGGAATCCATAGCCTTCCTTTGGCGACCGTGTCGTTGTACCTTAAAGGGTCGTGGGCGGAACGGAGCCTGTGTATGGAATTCCCCTCGTCATAGCCTGTCGAGTAGACCAAAAACTTGGGTTTTACGCTAAACAGATTCGTAAAAAGGACATAACCACCTCTTGGGTTCTTCGAGGAGCCTTTTTCGCCGGCGTGTGTCGTTAAACGCAATCCGTAATCGTTTGGAAACGCAGCCCCTACGTAGAAAATACTTACAGGTACTGCCGTTTGTAGAAAAGTCGAAAGTCGGTTACCATTTGGAATTCTCGCTTTTTATTCGTACTATTTTCTTTTGTATATTAGTCCGTCCTACCGTGATCCGAAATTTTCCAAACAAAGAAGTTCTGTCGTTACTACGATACAGTACAACCAGCATAATATAGTAGTTTCCAAAATGCACTGAAAGTAATAATAGTATTCGGTCGTTTTTTAAAAATGGCGTTTACCAAAGATGAACAGATCTCTATAGGAGTCTTTTTTTACAATGATACAATAATCAATATCATAATAACGTTAGGTTGAATGATTATTAATTTAAATAAATAATTATAAAATAATTATGCACGTCGATTTGATAAACGGTGAATATTTAAAATAGTAAATTCTAAGCTACGTAAGAAAGACCTAATCTCTAATTTTAATTGTTTTTGTGAAGTATAAAAAGAGTAGTTAAGGCTAAATAACAACTATTTTCTCCTAAATCCGATATACTCGTGGATCGTGGTTGCTCTTTATACCTTAGAAAATCAAAGGAGGTTTGCCTTTTAACTCGATAAGGGTTTAAGTACCAAGAAGGTTCACTAAGAGGGTTGAGCACATTGAAACCGACTATTACGTTAATGCGTTATTGTAATGGTTCTCGTGTACATCTTGTGGTCAACGGTCAAACCACCGAAGGAATAAAGACCCGTAGTGCGCAAAATTCTCTCTTATGACGAATAGTGTCCCTCGATTTCGGTCGACTTAACCTAGCCTGAATTTGTCCATCTTAAAGCCACAATGCTACCCTAAACCGGACAGTTGAAACTTATCCCCAATCTCAACAGTGTAAATAGTATTTACCCAAACGACAGCCCTCCATATAAAGAGTATACATATTTATTTTGTATTAATTATTGTCATTGTTTTGTTTCAGGTAAGTACCAGCTGACGTTATATTATACGAGTATTAACGACAACAGTGCAGAAGTGTCGCCGAAACGAGGTAAAAAATAGCCAATCGTGTGTAGGTCATTCATCTGTTTTTTTTTTCTTCAAAAATAATCCATAATCGCACATAATATTACTTATTGTAAAGCACCAATAGTACATGTATATTTTCTATCATAGTCTATTCAATTAACGTTCGCATTAAAACACTAGGTACATGTGCTTTTGGTGTTTTGCCTTTCGACAGCAACTGAAGTGGCGTCGTCGCGTCAAGGTATTTAAAGATTAGGATCGGGTCTATTGTTTGTTAATGCTTTCACTACTTAGCAGTGGTAAAAGGGATTTTCCTGGTAAAGAAGCCATCCGGAAAATTCATTAAATCCCTAATGTTTAATTAGCGCGTTAGTTTTCGACCTGTATGTGCTCATGCACAGGTGCTCGACATATGTAGCGTATCCAACTTTTTAAACTGAAGAGGCGATTACAAAATCGGATTACATTTCACGTTATTAAAAGCCATCGCTCGGCAACCGGAAATTAAACTCGTCTGACGACAAGTTTACCGGCCGCAGAAAATACAAATAAATTAATCTCCCCCATTGACGGTTTCACAACTAATGTACAATAGACAAAAGAACTTTTTTCGATAAAAAAAAAAGTGTGTGTTTGTGTGCTTAACTATAAAACATGTTTCGCGTTTTACAAATAAAGTTTGTTTTGAGACTGTAATAGAAGTTGAAAAAAATATTTATACATTTATATTTTCTTTATTGTAGTTGCTATACAGTTACTGCTACCCAAAGGAGTGACCGTTTTTCTCATATCATTATCTCATCTTTTATCACGCACTGTAGCATCTGGTTGCTAAATATGTTGTGTGTTTAAAACACTGTAAACAAAAATATTTCTCATATTCATCGGTTCTCTACTATTTTACGAACAAAACTATTAGTATGTGTTCATTCAGGGCAGACAGAGGAAAGGGTCAAGAAGCATTTGAGTTTCGATTCCAATGTGGTGGAATGACTTGGTAAAATTGCATGTATACTAGCTATTTGCTGCGCTACAAACACCCGCAAGTAGGTACTGACCTTCGTAGAACGTATGTATTGATAACAATAATAATATTATATTATATTATTATTTTTTATTGAACAGAAGACGTTTCGCCTTCGGACGCGTTATGTCCGTATCGAATCGGATTGTTGTCAATTGAAGATTCGCGCCTGTATACGGTCACCGCCGGTGGTGTAATTAAAAAAAAACCCCGTCAAGGACTTCCTACAATCTACCGTACTTACCGGTCGTACAATGCACACAATAGAAATGGAATAGCAGACGATTATCACACCAGCAAATTAAAATAATTACAACTATTATATCGTTGTATTTTTGTCGCTTGCAGTCATTATGATTACTGCCTTAAGTTTTCACATTTTTGCCTCAATGAATTTTTTTTTGCAAATTAAAACCGTTTTTTCTTTTACTTTTTTTGACACCTCTTCACTTTTCTGCTCTTATCGAATGCCGTACTTTTGTTTTTTTGTCCGTCAAGTGGCCTATCGATTCACTCTTCACACCGCCTTTTCTCCACTTGTACATTAGAGCCGGCTTTCACTCTTCTCGACGCTCTTATTTTCTCTTCCCCGCCCGAACGGTACCTAAGTCGGCAACTCAAACTTTTCGAGTATTGTATGAAATTGTATTCATCGCGCCCGCCACCAACATATTATAATATCTTACACAAAATAATAGTTGTGTCACCGTGAACCTCTTGTCAGTCGACCTTTGCGGGAAGTAATAATCGGATTACAGCTTGTCGTTATTACCAGGAATTTTCTTCTTCGGTTTTCGACCATCGTCTCCAATTAAATAGACTTAACTTTGAAAAACGCCCCGTTCGTTTTCGTCCCTTGAAAAACATCATTCCCCCATTGAAATCGTCTTGTGCGCGTTCCAAAACAAAAAATGTACATTACATAATAACGTCACGGCCTCGTAATATTAATATTATGTATCACATCGGTACCTAACAGCGTATACAAAGTAAAAAAAATAACGAAAATCCTATGAATCCTCTCTGTTCGACGCCAACTCGCAGACGTCTGGCGCGAAGGACTCTGCGCGCTTGTAATAACATTCATCGGAAACCGACACCGTGGGCTATCGTATTGTTGTTATTATTATAACAATAAAATATAATATACACACTCTATATTATATTATTATAATAATATATGTGTAATACTATTGTATTGTTGCTGCTGTATAGGATTGCAATGGAAACGGTTATTAGTCGGGGCGAAGACCGCACGTCGAGCCGGTGACTCATTTTGAATTTTTTTTCCCTGGCCGACCAAAGCGCACAGTCCAGTTTTTGAGCGATGGCCATATCGCCTAATGGTGGTAGTTGAAAACATTCGCCGGGTACAGGGTCATTTCCGGGTAGACCATATACACGCTATAATATAGGCCGGAAGCTTGCTGTACACAAGCATACTTGGAAAATTGATTTCGTCGGTGCGCATTATAAATTACGCCGGTTTAACGAATTGACATTTTCTTGGGAGTATTTTTCACTGTGCGGTTATACATATTGTACCCTCTTCGTGTCGCCTACGACAGATATGAATAATATTCAATGGCTCGGCCGGCGGCACCCACCCCAACTCGGAAATCCCGCACGACACGCCAGGAAGAATCCCCGAGGCCAATTTAATGGCGCTTAACAAACCGGCCGATAACAAATTGCGTTTTCGGGACGTTCGCCATTCACTACACGGTGTGCTAGGATCGACGGTAAGAGGCGGAAGACGGGGGGGGGGGGGTCGGTGTAATGTGACGTGGAGGGATTAAGCCCGGCGGTGTGTATTCACGTGGCTGTTGCAATGGGTTGCTGATAAATGACGCGTGCGAGCGAAAGAACGAGCGGCCCGGACAAATTCCTCGACGAAATCCATTTTTCCCTTCAGCCGCCGATCCTTTTATGTGTATGTATGTACGTATGTAAGGCAAAAGTGGGGTTTTCCAAGTGGACCTGAAGGGTCCTGTCGATTGATGGGAAATCTGTGGCGGACCGCCCGAATGTCCTGTCGACCGAATCATATTATATATATATATATATATATATATATATATATATATATAAAGGGGAAAACACACACATATATTTATAAATTATATCCTTGAAAAAATGGACGAAATATGTTAAAGAGCATAATGCAGTCGGCCGGAAACTGCTTAGGAAATCGGCCAGCCGTCTTATTAGCACATTTGCGGTATCTCTCCTGTTCCCGAAGTCGATTACGCATTAATGTTTGTGCTGGTGGACACATACACATAAACATCTAGGCGGAACTTTCACACTCTGGACCTGTTCGACCCAATCGGATTAAAAAAAACGGCACACATTATAACCAAAGTAATAAGAACATATCAAGTCTCTATCGCTCATGATATTTCAATATCATTTAGTGTTATAAAAGGCACAGCAACACATACAAACCAACATAAACTTTATTATTGTACTACTGTGATTATTTCTTTATATTGTGTAAACGTTATTACGTGCAACTTTCGAAGAAATACAAAAAAAGATAAAAATACTAGACAGACGTGACCCGGCTAACGCGTTTTTTACTTTATTTGCCGAACAAACTAATCACCTAATGGTCTATGGAAAAAATCGTGTGGGCACTTGTAGGGAATAACCTCCTGCATGTGTCGCCACAAAAAGGTACATAAAAGTATGGGGAAGTTTTTCTAGTAAAACATTGCGTGGCACTGTACAAGACAGTTAAACAATTTGTACGGGCACACTGAAGTTTGCACACAACTTTGCGTTTATATACAACACGTACACATATTATAGTATTGTATGTCTATTCGTTTGTATTGTTCGGTTGTTGCGTGGTTCCACTCGGCTTTTGCTTTAATTATATTACGGCTCCCTTCTGACCGTCTCGTCGATAAAAACAATTAGAGATTTGTTTTAAAACAACACGCGCCAAACTGCAGTTTTAACCTTATACAATGTATCAGCTATAGAAGCCGCATTTTAACTGCAAGATGCATTGTTACGGTACATGTACCGCAACTTAACGTGAAGAAGAAGCGGTTAGACAAAGACCGTACATAACCTAACCGACAACGTTAACAACAAAAATTGTATACAGGGTGATTGGTTAATAGTTTGCCCAATTTTCAAAAATATAACCTTAGCCCTTATGTTTTGAAACCTTTTAAACTTATGTTTTTTAAATGTATCTAACATATAAATTGTATTAACTTTTTAAGTTGAGGACAATTATCTGAACATTTTAAGTGGTCAATAACCACTTTTAAATAATTACTTTGAAAATTATTAAAGTGTAAAACTTAGTACAGGAGGTGGAGCGCAGTCGAGTTAAACATAATATTACCCTCCACCCTTCTTCCTATCCTAAATTTTAATCTTTCAAATTAATAGTTCAAAACAAATTAAAGTTTATAGCAATATAACACAAAAGGTATATGGCGTTTTATTGATGAAAAATATATCAGATTTAGGCTTACATAGCTATAAAAGTATGGAAAAGAACAATTTAAATAAATCTAATATCTTCTAAGATATTGTATGGGTCATAATGAACCAATCACCCTGTAAATAACCACAAACACAAGGTACACGGACAAACGTGTTTGGTTAGGTGTTTTTACATCACTCGGTTTGTTACTTAAAACGAAAAAACGACATTACGGTCAACGACTACGCCTAGTGTTTTTTATTATCTCTATGGGAAATCAATATGGACGCGCGGGGGACACTCACAAAGTATTATTATATGTCCAAGTTGACCATTTTGCTTGTAATCCTAGGACTTCAACGCTGTAGTAACTGCAACAGTTTTAACTCTCACTGTACTTAAATGTTATGACTCTTTGGATTCCTCTAGACATTACACGTTTACTTCTATGTTAATACATGTTTGTTCTAACATACTATGTCTGTTTTCATGCTTCGAGCTTTGTTTTACACGGCGTTTAATGCGATTTACTCTTAGTCAAGCCTTTGCATTTATGCAGATATACTTAAGCGCCGTCTTCGAACATTTTCCGCGATTGCATACATACAACGACATCATTTACTTAAGCCTGCATATTAACAGTGCAATTGATGTTTTCTGTACAACAAAATAGGCATATGTGTCGGGCAACAACAATATATTATGCCGGTCGATGGCGCGGAGAAGAGGAAAACCTATAACGAATGCCCGCTCGGTATATAATATAACTATGTATGCATTATACTATATGCGCGTTAACTTTATCTTCCTCTCCGCCGTACGTTGTACTTATGCGATATAGGATTTATTATTATTGGCGTGGTCGTGGAAATGAAAATAATATAATATATATTATATTCAATCTCGTGTCAGACGTTGGATTTAGAATGGCGGCACGGAAAAGCTGTCTTCTCTTTTGGAATTCCATAGATTAAGCAAGCAAAAACCTCTTTTTTTTTTTTTTTTAGCGAAAAAAATTTGCTGGCGAAAAAATACACGTTTTACTGTATTAGAGGCCTAAAGGATTAGCCAACGACACAGCAAAAGTGTACTTGAACGGACTCGATGGTCTGCTTCTTAAAGATTTTCGGAGGGGTTAGAGGAAGCGTGTCACCTCGATGTTGACTATGAAGTGGTGCGGAAAGAAACTCGAAAAACTTATATACAGCTTTTAACGACTCGAGATATTGGAGCACTCTTTTTTTGTTTTACCGCCTCGAATAATAATAACTGTCGTTTAAGAGCGCCGCCTTAAGTATTTTGGTCAACAACGTTACTTGCGCTAAGACCGTTATATTAAACTTGTCGATTTTCTTCCGTCTTGGTTTTCTTTATTATTCAATCGGCTTAAACATTAACAGGCGAAAATACGTCAGGTACCCACGGGGAGAACTTACATTTTTCCGAACAATACTTAAATGATTGCTCGGTTCCGAGAGGAAACGCACGTTTTCCAAAATAAAAAAAAATAGTTTCTCTTGTGATGATATTTTATAATATATCATGCAAACGGTAGTAACGCCTATGGTGAATGTGCTCATACGGCCTAAGGGTTGAACGCGTATGGCGGTATTAAAGTTGTGTGATAGTCGAATCGGTTTAAAGTATACACTATATATAACATGGAATTTAAAACATTTTCCCATTTTGACTGGCATGCGCAAAGGTCGAAAATATTTGATGAAAGAAAACGATGAACAATATTTTCCGGTAGACGAGCTTTAACATTTTAGGCCAAAAAGAAAGCTTATTACGTTATTCGGCGTTGAGGAAAAATGATTTTTCATTCAGAAATGCTTTATAAACATGTTTTTGATGTCGTCTCAGACAAATTCCTCGGTTATTACAGTTTCAATATTTGTTGTATCGTGTTTTAAAAATATCGCATACCCGTTTGGAATTGCGCCTTGATCTACAATTTGGAATCAAACAATTCGGGGGGGGGGGGGGGGAGATCTAAGATAATTTTGAGGACGCACTTTGCGAGTCTCGTGCGATTAATAACATTTGAATAATTTTACATATTCCTCGGTGTAGTCGGATCTTAAGGTCATTCAATATTTTAATTATGAAATTTTACATACATCTGCCCTTTTCTAATTAACATAAATGTATAATAACATCCTATTTAGTAATCTGATGGTTGATAGTAAACAGGTGAAACCAGCGCGCTGATTAACTTCATTGTATAAGCATGTGTGTGGACAGTGAGAACTTATCCATTGGCTGTCGAAGACTATTTGGATTTTCTAAAAAAACATCGGCTTGAGATTCGGACCCACGTAAATCTGAATAATGTACTTGTAAACAAATAGGTGTTCTCTCAATTACCTATAATTAGACACACATTAACGTCCTTTTATGGTGCACAGTGCTTACATGGGGATATTGGTAATTGTTTTTAATGTTTATTGTGTCCATTAAACTATAGGTTTTTTCCATCTCTAACGCATTGTGTCGACGACCCACCGGGTGACTCCTATCGCCGTTGACCATCTAAGCGCACGTCGCGCTAAAACGGAGTCTCCCAAATATTTTTTATTTTTTTCTTGACGAATGTCAAGGTTTCTTAAAAGAGACGTCCAACAGCGTTTTGATTCGTGCGTTTCGATGCTTATCTCCAAAGTAATGTATCCTATAAAAAATAATTTTGAACTCTCCTTCCGGTTCGCACTGGAGGATGTGACGCTCAACTCCAAATCAGTTCTTATTTCTAATTCATTTTCACCGGAGGAGATTAACTATTGAAATTCGGTATAATATACTTAATGTTATTCGGCAATTATGCATCGAGCAGAGCTGCCTGTTTAAATAGAAAGATTAGTGCTTAAACGTGCTAAATAAGGTCGTTCTCGCTATTCTTATGCAAATTATACTGCCGAGCATGTATCCGTTAAGGCCGCATCCTGAAACAAGAAACGGCTCGTTTACCAATTTGCTTGATAATAATTTTTATGTTTTACCGATCGGACGCGCGCATGACTTCTAGCGTCTCGGACGATTATATCCGCTTCTCAAAACAAAAATGAAAACACGTGTTGGGCACTGGAAAACGTATGTTGTACTTATGGGTTATGATATTATTGTTATTTTTTTATGTTTCTATATTCTGCGTTGTTTACGACCGGATTGCCGGAGAAAGTGTGCGCGCCGGTAAACAACACAACGCCACCGTTGAATTCCAAAACTCATAAATGTGTCTATACTAAAGCGATGGCGGCATCACCATCTCCATAATCACAATAGAACATTCTTCTATAGATAATAATAATAAAAATAATAATAATAATAATACAAGAGATCGCGGCGTCTAGTCTGACTTATTCCAAATTGCCTCAGGCATCCGATAATTTAACAACAATGTTATTAGTTGCGTTCATTATTCATTAACGCCGTCCATTTGAACGAAATTGTGAATATTCAATTGGAAATTATCAAAATAAAGGTACCGCTCTTTTTAAATAAGTGTCGACACCGCCACATTCTACTTCAATTGTGGTAAACGACATAGAGAGAACTTCATTTTGATAATTGGAGAATTCAGTAAGCTTTTCGATTTGGTCTGCTTAAGAAGTCACCAGATAATTTTTAATAGTTAAAGCCAATCAACAAAAATAACTAATGTTGCAGCAGAGTAATATAGATTACACGAGGACTTGCTATACTGCCGGCTAGCCCTCTTCGGTCAACAACTTTATTTCAATTTGATATTATGAGTTTATGCTGGGGACACTTAGTTGTAGTACACATAACGATAACGGCAATAATTAGTGATGTCGCCGACGGCCACTTGGAAATGCATGCCGGATAACGATCAAGTCAAACAGGAGAATTGAACATTTTAATTCGGACCCGAAGCCTCAACGGAGGATAATGAGCAGAATCTCTTCGAGTCCCACCCACCCCGCCGTGGACGGGATCAAGTCGACGAACAATGTATACACATTATATAAAGTCGATTGAACTCAAGCAACTCCGGACTCGTTAATTACCACCGGCCGCTTGTTAGCGTGCGAACGACAACCGGCTTCGTCGTCATTATCAAATTATATGCGCCCCTCGTCCGCTGATAATTATCAAAATTATTCCGTTGACATTTCTAAAGTATTAACTCGATTGCACGTCACTCGACACATAGTGTCAGCAGTATACATTACCGTGTACCGGTCCTACATCAACCTTGTGTAACCATGATCAAAACACAGTAACCCATGATCGTGTATGGAATGTTTTTAGCCAAGGATTTTTTTTTTTAATTTGTTCTGACTACTGAAGCATCTTGGACCGCAAAAGACTAGGTTGTTTATTCACTAAAAAATGGCAACTAACTATTCCTAACTGATTTTTGCCACCCCTGCCAACTAAAAAAAATGCTGTCACTCCTTTGTCGTTGTATAAACATAAATATTAGACAAATTAAATAAGATAAATGATGATAAATATATGTTTTATGGAAAATAAGTAATATATTTTCCAGGCCGTCTTTGCCGCCACATAGCACTCTTTTCCCCTTTTTTCTTCTGCCCAATCCGGAACCCCGATATCATTGTTACTCTATACAATATACGTCACTTTAAAAATCATTAGTCTTCATTTTTTAACATTATGACAATCGGTAGTGACTTTATATATGCTTGCAAAAAACGCATACATTATTTAAAAGGGAAATGTATATCCGCCGCCATCTTACCCCCTCGGCTCGTTCCACGGGCTGTTCCTTAAGGTTTGCTTGAAACGTGCGCTTTTTTATAGGACCGCTGCGGGTAATATAAAATATCAGGAAGTGCATGTGCGCGTTTCGCTTCGGCCAATTATTATTTGATGAAGAATATAATCTTCGTCGTCAATATTCGTGCACATCCCGAAATTGGATAATTCAAGACGGACTGCTTATTACTGTTTCTACTCCTCTTTTTTTGTTTAACGATTGGTCTCGATCGGCGATTATTACTCTGGTGTATGTGAGCGACAACGACAAGAACAAAAAAGCCGCCCCGGAACTAATAACATTACAATATTAATAAACGAGGTACGCTGTATTGCTGTATACATAAACGTGAGACGCGTGCGCGAGACTTTCTATGTAACATAGTTTTCGATGAGATTTTCCAAAAAAAAAAAGCCGTTAGTACTTTTTAACACCGCCATGCTCTTACGGTTTATTACCGTATAAATGTATATAATAATATGTACAGTACACTGGACACGTGTATAGTAATGGTAATAATAATAATCGTGCGCGGTGTCAGCGACTGGCCGGTGTAATTTGGGTGGAGTATAATTACCAGACGGGGCCGCCGCCTTTGGAAACTCAATAAAAAACCGATAACCATTAGTAGAGTTGTTAAGAGAAAAATGATCGGTATTTAAAAACCGTCAGCGTTGTTGTGTACTTGTATATATACATAATAAATGCATAAAAACGTCGTCGCTTGTACGATGTGATAGAGTCTTGTCCGTCGTTATACTTTCTGATAATTACCAGATACGATTCGACCGAAAATCATTGAAGGAAAAACGTTTTATGACAGAATCACATACTCGATAAAGCCTATTTATTTGCACTATAAAACCGTTTGTCGAGTACACAATATATCATAGAAACGTTTAAAAAGAAAAGCTGTAAAAACAAAAACGCCGTTCCCGAATAGACATCTCTTCAGAGTACACTATACTATGGCCATAAGCAGTTGCAGCAGCAACAGTAACCTAATTTAATCCCGTTTTGTTTATATGGTTACACAACTGATGCACACACGCCATATAGCGAATATGATAATAATGCATAAAAAAAACTATTGCAGACGATATAAAATCTATAGCTTTCGGTCGTTTCGTCACTATACATAATATAATATTATATTATATGTATTGTGTATGCACATGTGTTACTTTAGACGACAACAAAAGGTGTACTTGTTATAATTTATCAGTTTTATTAATACCATGTTTTTCGTCCGTGCCCCCAATGTATTATTCATAATAATATTGTAATGTCTTATCTATCGACGAATCTACATAGAAATCTTACACGGGTTTGAGAAGTCCTGCGATTGAGTCTCCCTAAGTATAGTTTGTGGAAACGCTAGGCACGTATTCGAAAACCGTGTGATACCGTTCGTGTCGTCCAACAGAGATTTACTGCTGTCAATCAATTACAAATCGTTATAAAGCGATTAGCCAATGCGAGTAACATAATGTACTCTAAACTTTAAACGTTAGGCTCTCGTTTGGTTATAATATGTCGTCGCCGTCGGTTAATTACAGTACTGCAATAATGAGGAAACGGTGTATGGTGTAGGATACAGAGAGCTAAGATAGCGTTGGTAGACGAGTTGAGGAAACTGGTAAACGCTTATTCGCGAGGACTAGTCCGAGAATTATTACTTGTTCGGACAACATATTTCGTCGTCTTACATGGTACCCTATGGTTTTCTTTTTTCCTAAAATTAATGTCTACCACTCGTTTGTCGCACGCCTCGCCGAGGGTATTACCCTGGCCGACAACTATACTTGTGTAGACGTTAGAATACAGACACTAATGTCGTCGAATTTGTCAAAAGACCCCCGGGCCGTCCAATATACACCGGGGTACATGGTTTTTGTCCATTTATATTTTTTCCTTTTTCTGTCATACAACTACAACAATATTTGTCCTTCTTACATTATATACAATTTATACTGACGATGCCAAAGTGTTTAAAATGTTGATGCACTTTCTCAAACAGCCGTTAATCGTTTGGCAAATCCTAAGTTCGGGATCACTAAAATATTTTTTCAAAATTTGTCTGTTAATTGTTTATAAAGCAATTGTTACATTAACTATTTAGATATGTGCGACTGAGTTATGTGAGATTTAGATAAAACAGATGCGATTGGTCAGCTTATCGAGTACAACAGAAGAACATATTAGTCTTCACCTTAATTCCTGATAGTTATTTTTCATTTCGTTTAATGGTTAAATGAACAAAATTTAACAATAATATGATAAAAATTACTGCTTTATCTATGATTGTGTTGCGGTAAACTTTATTGTCTGCCGCACTGAGTTCAATTTATGGAACGCATATTCAGATTAAAAAATGTCCCAACCTGGGAGGTAGCCATTTTTGTGTGTACCAATGTCATGGAAAGTAAAAATGCTTCGTTACTTTTCAATGATACATATAGTATATCCAAATTTTTCGCGGTACAGTGTAATTGATTATTTCGCAGCTCCTCCGGTCGTTTACGGAGAAAAAAACGTTTATTAATTTTTTGTGCGTTTGAATTATTACAAGCCCTGTATGATAATGTATTGGGTTGTTGTCGTTGCTATTATAACGTGATTGAAAAATGTTTTACTCGCCCGTACCGCACATGGCGGCGTGTCAGGATATTTTATTCGTCAGGCGCGTTCGAAAAATAAATAATAATAAATACCTGCTCGGTTCGGCTAAAAACATTTCTCTTTTTTATAGTTTGTGCACAGGAATTTCGTTTAGACTTGTTTTATTATTAGCTGTGCGCGCACACAAGACCCTTGTGCGCCACACGATTGGTTTTTATTAAAAAGTATATAAAATAAGGTACTGCGACTACCTAATATATATACACGCAAAAGCATCGAGTACTAAACGTCTTCCCGAATGCCACCAAAGACGCCGCGACGTCACTTTTATATATAATAACAGCTTGTGATAGCTCATGGTACGGTAGCTGGGTGATCGGGTGGAGATTTGATCCCGGATTTGTATTTATATACCTAGATATTGTACCCGTTTCAAAAGAAAATCTTTTTATGGCAAAGATAATGTATTAGTTACAACGCAATGGTAACCGGGACAAGAAAAAAAACAAATTTCTGTTATTCTGTAATTTTTGTTTGTTTTTTTTAAAAGGCGTTCGGTTTTGCGATTTTTCATTACACTGATTTTGGGCGTGCCGCCTTTCAGTTTACTCTGCCCTCGCCTTCTTCCAGCTCTATATAAATCTTAATTTAAACGCACCCGTCGCCTGTGTATTGCGAATTCAACCAGATTCGACTTTTTGACCTCCGTGTAATGCCAGTTTTGTTATCTATCCTTCCGACCACGCCCGGATGTTTATCTATGACAACAACTACTATATATATTTTATAATTTCATATTTTTCCCAAGCGACGGCAAGTAAGTAAATTAATCTAAAAAACGCGTGTTAAAGTACAAGATGATTCTCTAGCGGATCCAAGAAAAACAATTTCCATTGCTTGTATAGAAGCCCCTACGTCACAATGATTCGTATTGTTCTATTTCTCACATCTCTTCCTCTATACTTCTTTGTTACGTTCAAACACAACACAACAGCTATAAACCGACGGCCTGTGTTTTTTGTATAATTTTATTAAGAACGCTACTTGTTAATAACCGTGAGAATACTTAACCGCGGTAATTTCATGACCGATAGATATATTCATTCGCCGTCTCGCACCGTGCATAAAAGCAATCACACACACACACACTCACGCCCAATATTCCCTCGAGGGATGTTCGCTTATAATAATATTACTTATGTGTTTTTTGTTCTCTCCCGCAGTAGTAGTAATAGTAGTAGTAATAATAATAACAGCTTGTGTAAACGATCGGTCGTGTCTATTGAGTAGTGTGTAATAATAATAATAATAATATATAATATATATATTTTTTTTGCTCATTTCTTCCATACAGTCTCTTTCGAGCCGTCGGTTCGTGTATTCGTTTTCTTCGGTAGCTACATACTCGGTGTGTCTGAAATAACAACCCTGAACCGGTGGGTCGTTTAGTATTTAGTATACACGGGCAAACGTTAATTTCTCAAGTTACCTCGACCGGCAAAGACGTGTGTAACGTGTCCGTAAGCCACCGATCGGTCACGCGATTCGAAATTGTGGTACTTAAAATTATTATAATAGTACTAATATATTATGTATAAGCTATAATATTTGTTTGGTCGTGTTACAAACCGCTTCTGTTTTATTTTATATTGTTCGTTAAATATTTTGTTCCCTTAGACGAATTACCCGGGGGGCTACTGGTTTGTATTATACATTTTTTTTTAAACGAACCAAATGGAATTCCTCGTCTGATCTAGATCGGGGATGTTCGACTGTGCCGTTGTAGCCAGGAAATTCTGTACAAAACCAAGGCTATACTAACAAACGCCAAATCACAGATAGGAAATATGTTGACCATTGTGGCCTTAGGTAAAACCTAACAAAACCTGATCTGCCAGTTTAACAATTTCCAATCAAAGCTTAAGCAAAATGTATAAATGAGTTTGAAAATCCATTGTCCACAAAAAAGGGTGCTATATTTCTGTTGCTGATTGGGCTGTCAATGTTCCTTGAGATACAATATAGTACAGCTTAACCTATTCCAAAACACCAAATGTTCCTATATTAATTGGTGACCTCCACTACTTGACCTAATGGGGAATATGCTTATTATTGCTCTCTCTGTGCCTCACCAAGCTCGACGCGTTTCTTAATGGACCTATTAAGTATATGCTATAATTTAATACACTGTCGACCAAAACCCACGAATCCATTGTATGCGTATTATGATAGTACCGTTTCTTACATTGTTGCAAGACGCCGGCCATCGAGTGGGAATCGATGATTGTAATCTACACGGGCTGCCACTAATTCTCTTGTGTAATATCGTTTAAGAAAATAATATTATCTCTCCTAGAAAACAAATTCACATTAACTCGCGACTCCTCGACAGTTATCGACGGCATTAGACGTTTAATATTCTGAACTGGCCAAATATTATTTTCCAGTACCTATATATTACATACATAAACCGCGATATAAACGTCCCACGGACTCTTATGTTCTCATACTTCCGGTATATCTTCAAGACTTGAGCTATTGTCCGCCTTCAAACAATATTATCAATAAAAATCGATTAACGGTTAGGCGGAATATGAGAGAAAATCTCTCTGTGCCCTCTGACCGATGCCGAGGTCCAAATGCGCGGTACATAATGATTTATTACTATCGTTTGCCAATGCTCAGATTTCATCAATTCTTGTACCTACTACTACACTGTAACTGCCTGCACATATGTCGGTCTAGACACAGATTACACGCTTCTCTTAGAGGTGTTCGATATCGGGAATTTTTTATTATCCTTACCGTCTTTGCTTAAACGACTCATTATACAGAATAATAATGCGTATCATGTAAAACGGTGTAACGGCCGTCGCCGCCGGCGACATTTTCAAAAACGTATTCGACTTAGTTGATATTTGTTTTTTTATTAAAATTTGTTTTCTTCAGCTGCACTTGCGCCGATCCGAGAAAAGCAAAAATGTTATTGTCAACGACCGCGTTCGCTTTTACTTAGTACTCGGCAAACGACAACCGAGGGACTTATGGAAAATAATAATAATTATGTGTCGAGATGGAATTTATAAAGTAAAAAAAAAAAACTTTGTGCCAACTGAGGAATGTAATTATCAACTCGTGTCGAGTAAAAAAAAAAATGGAGAGTAAAAGAGATAATTTTGTCGAGGAAATTATGCAATTATACGACGGGTTAAATTAGTTTTTAAGAGTGATGATAAATTAAACGACATTATATAAGTTTTTCAGCGTTTCCTTCTTTTTGTTTTGTTTTACTCAAATTATGATAATTAAATTAATACGTCGGCACTCCTCTTGAAAAAAGCAATAATAATAATAATAATAATAACATTAACAAGACGAGTTTTTTTTTTTTTACTGACACATTTACACGTGGCGTTTTGAAACCATCCACTTAAGTGAACGCGGTCGATATATAGTTATACCCAGTGCACAATGTAGCCGTTCGGAAAATTAGTATAATTCATTGGAACAATTAATAATATTATCATAATGATTCTATTGACATTATGAATGCTTGCAAAGAGCGTCGCAGTATATTTTGTATGCTCGAGTGCGGCAACAGGTGCTTATTCCGGGTGTTAACCCAACTACTTATATGTCTGTCGAACGTATCATTATTATTATTATTATTTTATGATAATAAACTGCTATATATTTTGCTAAGCGGATATAGGAATATCGCTACGGTACGTCGCATCAAGTGTGTGTGTGTGAATACCAAGCATATTATAGCGTTATCACGGCAACACAGAGCCATAGCTGGTTAGGTGTAATATCTTATATCGACGATTGGGTCTATCGAGTATTGTAGCAAAAAAAGGCAAACTCCCGTACCCGTTTAGGGTTACTTTAAAAAAAGTGTACTGCATGCGACACAATAGTGTAGGGCCGAAGACGGTATCTATGTGGCTCATCGCGTCAAAGGGTGCTCGTGTCCAGAATTTCCGGAAATAACATTTCAATGTTCGTTTCTTGGAACGCATCCGTATCTTATATTCACACTATTATTATTATACTTTTCAATAACTACCAATATCGACGAAAAGTAATCGACAACGGCGGCATTCGCTCTCGGTCGTGTTGTAATGTACATAGGTACTAATGAAATTCAAAAAAAAAATAACTCCATCGACCCCTTTGCCCCAGCCAGAGACGCACCTCGTCCGCTCTTCTTAATTAATATACGAAAACAATGCGTGCAGGTATGTCGTCGCCACGTATTGAGCTGTCCACCACGTGAAAAGGGGTTGGAGTCTGGTCGGTGTATTGCATTATCGTAACTACCCTTAGGACCCACCGCTGCCGTCACGTCACAAGACGGACGGCGGGCGTACCTAGATAAAAATATATATATATATAATATAATAAAAAACACTTTGAGAGAGACCCGATGACGCGATTAAGATCTGGATGGAATGGTTTTTCGAATATCAGACGGTATCGATTTAACCATTTTTTTTTTAATATTATTATCATTGTTATGTATAACAGTCGGTAGTCGATATCTCGTTGTATATATTATTATAATACATGCATTTATGTATATACAGATATAATTCGTCGACGGGTCAAACGGCTACGTCGTCTCGTTCGCGCATAAATTTATAAATACCAGTGCATTTACAATCGATAGCTGTTGTGGCCCACGCATTCCTATCGAAATCAATCAAAATCCGATGGGTCGTATGAGTGTGTATGTATCTCTCTCTAGCAAGTCTGTCGTAGGTACACATACACAACATTATGCGAATCAGACTGTAGTGCTCGGCAATTTACTATGATGAAATGCTTTTAGCGGCCTCGTGTCCATTGGCTGGCGTACTCGGTAGGCTTTCTGATATCTGTACACATTACTCGTGTATACGTCCTATATGCGGTGCCCGTGGATCTGAACAGTAGACGGTAAAGGATGCTTTTTATTCGGTCTTTTGCCCGCGGTGGCTACACTGCGATGATTTCGCGGCGCGTGGGTTGGCCGACCTGCTGCGCTGATAACGTTGGTCCATTCCGCGGCGCCCATACCAGTAACAATAGAACATCTGGACTCTGGTTCTTAGTTTAAAGTTCAGTCTGTGTGAAGTTATGCATCCCCGACGCATATTATCGTATGCTGTTCGATCATCGATAACGCATTGGGCAGGACCACCCACTAAAAAAAAAAAAAAATTAAAAAAAACGTTCCGGGCTTATATAAATCATTTCTCGACCTAACCGGACAATGACCGATGTTAATCGTCCATCACTCAATACCGAATACAATTCTTATAGATTAGAAGGCGCCCGCACAAGTTAATAATTCGCGTGCCCCGGGCGCACCTTCCTTGGAAACCCTAATTGCGTGAATACTTACATATTATATTTTCTTCGGACCAGATCGTTTGCGACAACATCTTTTTGTAATGAAGCCGTTGTAAACGATCACGGTTATAAGGTATAGTTTCGCGTGAAACATCAAAACACCTCGTTAATGTTTGAACAATCCACATGTTTTGAAACTGTCCGTCTTGGCCGATCCGAATTCGATAAGTCTGATATATTTTCCTTTAATAGAAACCAGCCAATGTTATTATAGTTATGACAACGACGCGGTGAGCGGAATTGATCGAAAGATAACGGCGGCTGGACGAGTATGGAGAAAAATAATTATTAGGGTGGCCGACCCCCTTTTCTCCACTTGTAGACTGCGGGATAAGACCAAGAAGAATAAAATGCGATTAGGTATATGATAAAATGGGTTTGTTCGCCTTTCAATGAAAACCCGTGCGCGGAAAATGCTTTAGGGGTTTCGCATTGGCCGAAACGACGTTGGTGGCTTATATAGTGTAAACACTATTATATATATATATATATATATATAACAATAATAATGATGATGGTAATAAGTAATAACGGTAATGGCCGTGCACCCTGACTTGGTGATACGTAACGAGGTCATAGGTCGTCGTGTGCATGGGACAAAACCAATATATTGTACAAAATAACATACAAGGTAAGTGTTTGGTCGTATGCATTATTTTGTTCGACGTCCCTTGGGTTCTCCGAGGAGTTATTCTCGGGCAGCGTCGTTGAACCTAATGGCCGTACATTGATATCGTGCAAGTCGGTCTACTGTCTTTGGTGGCGGTGTGCTCCGCCGAATAATATATTTTACAATAACAACAGCGTGCATCTAATCTGGCCGGATCACTGGGGATTCGTCGCCGAAATCTTGAGACACGACAGGGGCAGGTCGACACCAGTAGTACGAGGATCAAAAAATACGTGCACCTCGTAAGTTTACCGTGTAACGTAATCCTCATGGCCGCGGAGAGACCGTCAAGTTATAATAATATGGCAGGTGCCATATTGAACGGTGTACGACGACCACGATGCGGGGAGGTAGCCCCTACCCACCCATCTTTTAAGCATCGGTAGCCATCTTAAGCACACCGGAGTATTGGGTTACCGACATTTTTTTTTTACACGAGAAAACCCTCCTTGCTTTTTTTAATAAAACATATTATTTTCTAGTTACGAAAACGCAAAACCACCGACTGTGTATAATACATGTTTTCGATAATAATAACTGGTCTCCGGACAAAGAGCTGAGGGTAGTGATGGTTTCGTATATTGTTTTGACTCTGCCGAGAGGGTAATAATCGTAATTATAATCGGGTTAATACAATTTAAATGTAACGCCTATAACGCGTTAGAAAATAATAACATACAGTCTCGACCGTAGCGCACTCGACGCCCGTTTTACCGCGGTGGCGGTCATTTCTCTTTATATTAATATAATACAAGACCGGCTGGTATGTGTGTATTCCGTTTTAATTGTAATTCCCGGCTCTAATAAATAGGAAAAACAAAGAAAGAGTCTCCCGGATATTTTACCCTGAGTTCTTCAACGGCGGGACATCTTTGTACCCGTTCAGAATCGCGTGAAAAATTAAACCGTAACAACCACTCGTGTGCTCTTGTGCACCAAAAACAAGTCAGTCACGTGTGGCTATCCATAACACTAAAATAGTATAATACCAAAAAAAAAAAAACACAAGTACTACTTTCAGAGCTCAATTATAATTCAATCGATGCCAGTGCGGTGCAAGTCATGTGATCGAGCTGTGGCCGCCAACGGTTTACTACCTCGAGTATATTTTTTTATACTTTATGGTGGTAATGAGGGTTTGCAATAAAGTTATAAACAGAAATGTATAATCTTGATGACTTGCAAACGACACTAAGTCGATTTCCAACCTTACACTGGCTTATACTCCATAATTATTTCGAGTTCCTTTGGTTCTATTTCAACCCTTACGGCTCGCGTTTAATTACTATTTCTAGCTGGGTTTTTTTTTGTGCTCTCTCTCATTACACACTAGTGGGGAGCGCACATGCATTCTATACAATATTACACATGTATACAGCTACAGACAGAGTGCAAAAATTACACGAGTTGTTGTACACACATATTATACATGTATATGTATATAATGCGACCACCGTTGCACCTAGCAATTTGTATGTGTATGTGTGAATGAAGGAGTATGTGTATGCGCTTATACTGGCGTTCATTAAAGTATGATGCTTTGTTACGACACCCCTGGAGACCGACGGCGGTGGAGGTGTAAGCTCGAAGCAATTCATTTCATGGAAACCCTCTTGACTGACATTGATCTATTACTACGTGCTGTACGGCTAGCTTTTTTTTTTCTTTCTCTTATGCACCCTTCACACCTCGTTTCCTACCCGTTCACCGCGTTTTCTTCGCTCTAACTTTAAGCCGACTACAAAAATGTCGGGGGGGGGGCGCCTTTTCTTCCAACCGTGACGTTTCGCTTGTCGCTCTCCGTTATAAATTATTAATTATCGTAAAACGTCGAAGAAGGATTATCGTGTACGCCTTATAATACGTACATCTACTGTATAAAGTTGTGCACAGTATTGCGATATTGTGTCGGGGCCGGGATAAGGTACTGGCACGGGGTGGCGCCTGACAAGAACGCTGTAGTCATTGTGCGGGTGAATAGGAAAACGCGCGAATTTTAATAACCCGACGAAGTCGTTAAGTGGAGAATACAAGCAAAATTTTCGGTTGTGTAATCTGTTAGATTACACAGATGATAAGAAATTGGATAGCTAGTTTTACTTGAATTGAAAAATATTTAAATTATATAATTTTGTGGTTCTTCCAATAATAAACGAGACTATGAACCAATTAAATTATGGACGGTGCATACTATAACCCTACCTCGTTTAGGTTTTATTGGACAACATAATATTATGAGGGGTAGTAGAGTAGAGGGAGACATTTTGCTGAAAACGCCCTATGTAATTTTAATGGTTAAAATTCTATGTAAATACTTACTTAAATTTCTTCTCTTTGGATCGATATGCCTACGAATGGTACAATAAAACGTATGGGCTCAATACCTTAGTTGAGGAAAAAGATGGACAGTGTTGTCATGAAAATCAAAGAAAGAAAAAAATAACGCGAAATATTTCAGCGAATAACGTTGTAAATTACAATACTGTTTAAAACCTCAAATGTTCATGTTTATTATCTACTCTTGCGGTCTATCCGTTTTCTCTTATCTTGTTCCGTCTTATCGATCGCTAATGATTCCTTATGTTATGGAACGAGCTCAAAGTGGTTAGTATGGATTAAAGAGAATCAGTATTCACTATTCGTAATATTCAATGCTCATATCATACTTATTATTATTTTAATTAAGTTTCGAATCGTTTTCCCGTGTATGATTTATTGCTGGACGCGTTTTTACTCTCGTTAACATAACATTGCAATGATAATAATATAGTCAGCAGTTTGCCGTATAAACATTGTCGGTATTGTAGACGGCCCGAAGGCCTATATGGACTACCGGCACTGTAAACATATGATAAACCTGGAAGCTGGCGATTACAATATTTTGAAAGTTCGCACTGCAGGAGCGGGTTTATCCCGGGTAGGTCATTATTTGCATACACACATCCGGTCGGCTGGGCTGTTTGCTTAGACTATATTCATTATATTTATATAAATATATATATATATATATGTATAGCTGTTGTATGACAGTGATTATCGTTTATGCCGGGTCGGCGGTTTTTTGCATAAAGCCCCGCGTGATGACCGTCCGGTCGAGACCAGAGATTAGTCTTGCCGTCAGTGTTTGTCCAAGCATATTTACCATCGTGTCTCGTCACCAAAGCTGCTAGGACACGGCAGTCGCACGTGGAGATTTCTCTCTGACCGCACACGCCTCTGCTGCTGTTGTTATCAAGTCTACTCTATATGACATTCTATTGATTCCCATCGTTATCTATACCCGGAAGTCATTTAATAGTTTAAAAAGCAAAAAAAAAAAAAAAGTTGTGCGTTATAATTATTATTTTATTAATCACTTATATCGAGCCAATAGGCCTTTTTTCTATCTAAGTATTCGATTTGAATGTTGTAATCCGTGTATTTTGTTTAGCGCTGCGAGTTAAGCTCTCCAGTATGCCCATTCACAGTGCAGGACGTTAAGGATATAACAATGATATTAATATTATTATTATTACTATAGCTGCCTCGTTAATTGAACGAGCAATGCTGTGACGTTGATGCCGTCGAACCGAATAGTGGAAAACCGTGTATTCGACCGTCCGTCAAACACTATCTCTCTCTCTCTCTTTCTCTTTATCTCTGTGTATATATACCTATACACGCCGACCCTTTTCGTCCTGCAGACCGCTAATTGAAACGTATAGACTGATCCCATACTACCGCCAACGCCATCCTCCATCAACTACCATCCTCTGATCGTTTTATTATTTTTAAATTATAATTATTCGTCGATGTATGTATAATACAGAGAAAAAGCAGGGTTTAAACCCCGTGTCATTCGCGTTATTAAAATGATAATATTATTTCAACGGACGTTACAGCCAACGGAAAGAGAAGAGGTACACCAACCATAATGTGTATGTATATACATTATAATGCCTTTGTGTGTTCCGTGAGGATCGCCCTTTGTCGGCGGTCGCAACCGAGTGAAATCTGACACTGACAGTGATTCATATAATGTCCCTTCACGCCACCTATACAACCTCTTTGCCAGCCCTCGGTTGTATTGTTTATCCCTTTCCCGTCACTTGGGACTCCTTGCCCGGGTCTCTCGCCGCTTGGCGTTTAGTCGCCGCCAGTGTCACCGGTTCAAAGTTCCATTGTGAAAGCACCAAAATTATTGCATTACTGTGATCGGCGATCGCCACTCGAGGTGTTCGAATAGGAAACAGTCGGAAAACCACTCGACGCCCATTACTTCTTTTATATATATATATATATATATATATATATAATGCGGTAATGCTTGTTTGTAGTATACTTACATATGATATAAATTGGCCCATAACTCATCTGGCGACATTGTAACCCGGGGAGACGTGCGGCGGTCTAAAAACGGTTTTAAAAACCACTGCTCAATCCGAGTGCCGGCAATAAATCAACGCGGCTTGCTATACTACATACTACTGCCATTACTACTTACCCGAGATTACTGGGCGATATATGTATACCAGATGCTCGGCGTCAAGAACCAATTAAAAAAAAAGGACAAAATAAAAAAAAAAAACCCATAGTAATTCAAACGGATTATTTTCGTATGCGCATTGTAATGTGTCAGGCGTTTTTCTCGCTGTGTGCAACTCGGAAAGAACCTGAGATACAATATTGTACTTGTGTAAAAAGTATACGGTTGTTGAGATTTCGAAAACAAAATTATCTCTCGAGCGATATTTTGCCGTTAAATAATTAAATACCTTCAAGTATATGAGAGCGGCCATACAACAATAAGGTGAATTTCACAGCAGTTTGGCGCTCAGGAATTATTCTTACTGAACCTGCTGTATTATGTGTGCTCGCCTGTATACTTGGACCTTTGTGTGTATATAAACAGTTTTTACTTAAGCGAGTACCGTTACGAGGGAAAACGGATATTAGGTAAGGAGGAGGGCGGAATATTCGGCATTCTCCGGAGCAGTAAAAACAGGCGCTTAACAAAAACTTAAATATAAATACAGTCTTGTGTATTCGGGAACCGTCGTTGTTGTTATTTATTTATTTATTTTCAGTTTTTATTTTTCATGTTTAAAGAAAATACACTCGATAAAGAAGAATTTCTCGAGCCAAAGTTATTTAGAGGTACGAAGGCCATATACTATAAAATAATATGATGAAAAACTCCACAGAGTTTTAAAGTCGTTCGAACAATGCGGCTGCCTCCCCTCCCCCTCGGTTTTCTACCCACTCCTAGTATACAGTGCAAAAACCCAACGTGTTCTGCAAAAGTTCCAAATATCGCCCCAGGAAACCCCTTCTGTTGTTTTAGCTATATTTAACTGCAAGGTAATCAACACAAAGACAGGCCGATAATAACAGCGGAAAACGTTTTTATTTTTATTTTGGAGAGTTATTTCTTAAAACACTTGGAGACCGCAAAACTGCAAAGTATTTGGATTTTTTTTTTGCTCGACCGTCCAATTTGCACTCAGTTCCCACCGACTCCGTAGTTTTCCGGTATACATCCCCCGTTATTTGTGGATATAAATGTTTGTATATGTACGTGCCGACCCCCTCGGTTGGCGCTCCTGAGACCTATAGAACCTTGCGGGAGGTGTGAAAATTCTTCTCTCGCTCTTTCTCCTTATTATGGCCGGTATATTTTATAATAATAGAAAATTAAACCCCCCTCGGGCTTGTTGAAGCCCTCGTTGAACTTGCGCCGACCCGCATAGAGAGTAGACGTATAGTTTACGCATGTACTTGTGTATTATCGCTACTACTATTATGCTCCTAGAAGTATTTTTCCCCTCTTTCATATATCATTACTCTAGAACAATGATGATGACGGCCGTCGCCATTCCCCTACCCCACCGACCCCGGACCACTCGACGTTCCATTTTACCTCTCGAGCCCATAGAAAACCGTAAGGCCTATACGTTACCACCATGATAAGGGGAAGCCCGTGCAGGGCGTTCCTAGGTCGGATCACCGCCCACGGCCGAGGGAGACGACAGAAAGGATAAGAAGTGTCCGGGCCAAGAGAAACCATGATGGAGAATTTTTTATTTTTTTTGCACGCTCCTCGATTTGTATAAGACATTTGATATGCCCCGGAACTCGTCTATACGACATCTGCGTCCGTCACCAATATAATGTAACCACAGTCTCTCGAGCATGAGCTCTTCTGTTCACAAGCGGCCATTTTGGAAATATATAACATAATACATCATTTGTACAGTACACACGAATAGAAACTGAGCCAATTACATGCGAAAGTTCATAACATTGTAAATTCCGGAAAAAGTCAGCATTTTAATATGAAATGTATTAGGCATGTTTTATATTTAAGTTTGACCTAGGACATTAGACATGTCTAGAATCCTAGCTAAGTTTAAAACAGGAATTTTTAAAGGCTGTAAAAAAAAATATAGTTGTCCAACTAAAAGTGTGGTTAATACAGGAACAATAAATTTCTAGTTGTAATAACTAAATAAATAGTTGAGTCAACAATTTTTTTAATTAAATCAACTATAATTTTAGTTCGACCAACTAAATGTTTATTAGGCCTAATTATATATACTTTCCCCTGTAGTGAATCAAGTAGTTTTATGGGTATCATCAATAAGCAATGATATTAATATTATAACAATCAAGATAATATGTCCCTGTTTCACTTTGTTCGTGTTATTTAACGTGTTGCCCACGGGTTGGCATCGAAGCACTGATAAAATCACATTTAAATTGGTTTTACTTATTAACCGCGATGTACCTACTTATTAGTCGTTTTTCTTTTTGCATCGATAAAAGCAAAAGAACAAAGCTATTGCAATTAAGGTCACGCGTGAGATATGCATATTGACACAACAAAAGCATCCGAAACACGGTTGTTTTAGTGTACACATAATTTATGTATATGAAAGTATATATCTGCAATTCAGTATATTTATGCGAACGGAATAGTTAATTTGAAGCGTCAAAGGGTCAAAGGATGATGGTAAACGATACGGCCGTTTCTTGTGTGTTATTGTATGTATATTGTGTATAATAATAGGATGCTACACAAAGAGTCTATTACACTTTGACCCAATTGACAAGGCCAAAAAAGCTACTACTTAAGTCTCGGGTGCATGTTTCAGTTATATTATAGCCAATACATAATGATAACCCACCGCTGTTCTTTTATTCATCATAATATATTACGCAGAGACACTAATCTGGACTAATGAAAACTATATTATATTTTCCCCCTTAATTCGCATTTTCATATTAATACATATTAATTAATAAATCATAATTTTTGTTAATAAAACAGCATTTGGTTTTGACGTATCTTTCAATGCATCATACACACACAAACGCTCAATTTACACCTATATATATGTATTAAACCGCAGTCCGCAGTAGGGTTTGGAAGCCATATTAGTGGTTGATTTACTATTTAATATATATATATATATACCTATATAGTGTGCTGTGTGCTAGTGGGGCGGTAATGGAATTGGCAGAGCACAACAGGGCCGTTTCGCTCAATTAATAAAAATAATATTATCATCAAACCATCGCACGGTGAAAATCAAAACTCGGCAAAAACTACAAAAATCAATATCCAAGCGGTCTATCTGTACGCAAGCCATACACAGAGAAAATCCACTCCAACCGCAGAGCATAGTATTGCACCTCAATAGGGATTAGTCACTTTTAATAGAATCTTGGATGTGATCTTGTTTACAAATATTCTAATTGTAATTAATAAAAAAACAAATTTCGGTGAGGTTCTTCGTAATTTGAGAGGCGTAAGATCTCTAAAACGTTTCTGGAATAACAAAATTACAATAATTTTTCACTCCTCTTATAAGCGGTAAAAAACAAAGTATTCTAGCATAAACTTAATTACATATTGTGTCAAACTAGTATCGGTTTTAATAAGGATACGCTGACCGGACAAAATATTTGTATTAAACACTACTTCAGTCAATTTAGAAATCATTAGTCTTCATTTTTCTTTAACGTCATCAGAGTCGATTGTCATAATATTGTTAAAAAAAAAATAATAATGATGATACCCACACCACACAATTTGGGGGGGGGGCGGCAATATCCGTAGTCCTATATGTAGCTGGTGTAATTTTGTTTTTTCACAAATGTTGATGACTTTCGTTGTAAACCAATGAGTAGTACCCGACCAGAGTACCAAACGGTACTATTGGCCCCCTCGAACTCCATAAAAAAAATAATAACAAAGGAATTGTTTATGCCGGGAATCGATTAGCTATGACGACCGTGCTAAGACCGATGATGATCACGATGACGGTTTTTACTTTTAAAAAATATTGTTATTATTATTATCTCGCGTACGTGAAACGGCGACGGTACAACCCATCGATGACTTGACGCATTCTCTGGTATAAGTATTATATATGTGAATCTGTATGTGCTATGTAGCCTGTAGGATAGCCCAGCTCTGCGACTTACTCCGTTGTGTGATATTGTGATTATTGTTGTTATTATGGGCTTGCCCGTTTGTAGAAAAAAATAACCGTGTGCCTATATAATGCCCTTGTTTGTTAAGTTTTTTTTTTTTGAGAGAATTCGAACGCGCTTTGCCTAGAAGATCCCTTGAGGGTTTGGCAACAATTGTAAGATGTTTTGGGTTCTTTTTAACTTTTTTGTTTTTACAATATACCGTGGCGATTACTCGACACGTCAAATCCCGGATCTGGATTTCGATCGGAAAGTGTCTATATTAACAATATAATGGTATATCATAATAATAATTATTTAAGTTTGCTAGAAAATCACGAGATACGGACCTCCTGGCGGGGAAGGCGCGCCGCGGGAATCTTTTATATTATTATTATTAAAAACAGTACCTAAATAACATTACACAGATAATAATAATAATAAATAAAAAAATCGTCGGACAAACTTTGTTTGCAAAAAATAAAAAAGAGAAATCGTCCGGCGCGCGCCTGCTGTTGCAAACTTATGTTTTATTATTGTTCTTAACAACCATAATTAATCGACTGTCATCGTCGTCGTGATTTTCGGAAGTTGTTGTACAATACTTATCGCAATTATTATTATTATTATTATTTGCGCATTTGGGTTAATCCGGTTGTTTTGTTTCGTTTACAGATTCCGGATAGACAACACGGATCACATAATCGACGTGAACAAGGGCAACATGCCGTTCGAATACGACCAAGTGAACATCGTGTGTCCTGTGTACGCACCCGGTACACACGAATCCGATGCCGAGAAGTATATCATTTACAACGTGAGTATCATACTATTATCATTCACAACGAAAAAAAACTTGGCGATTTTACTGGCAACAAAGGGTGGCTAGGCCAAAACCCTGCCAGCGTCATCGAAGGTGCCGCGTAGAGGTTAAAAGGAAACGATTGCATAAAACTAATAGCTGGAAGCAAACTAGAAAGAACAAGCAGAGATGAGTTAAAGCATGATTGTCGAGAAAAATAGTGACAATTTTAACTAGAGTAGAAATAAGAGCAGTGGCTGGACGTGGAGGGGAAGTACACGAGTCAGAGTAGAAAAAGAGGAGATTTTGACGGCCAACCTCACTCGGGAATCTGACTAAGAAGAAAACTAATTCAAATAGATGATAATAATCATTTGCTAGATAATACACAAAACTCGTACATACTACAAGTAGTCGATTATCGTATTGTCTCAGAGAGAATATTTGTTAACCTTCTAGTTTAATATTCCTTGAGCTCAACTATTATACATAATTTTTTATTGGATTTACCACGTTCTGGATATTTTTTAATTATACCAACCGGGGCCAATATTTCTGTCGTCAGTACTTTACGCGTTGTGTGTCTGTATTACCAAAGGGCCAAGCTTCTAAGATATAGAGGAACGACCGAGACTCTTCTCTTCTTTTCTGACTCTATTATCATTTATTTATTTATATTTTATTTCCTATGCGGACAATAGACCCATTGTCTGTGGTCGAGGTGACGCTGTTCCAAGACCTTTGACTCGGAATACTTCTTATGAGCGCCATTCGGTATTATACAGACTGTGTAAATTTGGCGTGTGCATTGCAATGCAGTGTGTGTGTATTTGCTTCATACACACACACACACACATATAACTTTTAGCCAGGACCTTTTCAAAACTCGGCTCGGCTAATTGGTAGCTACGGCCATACTCCATTGTATTACCGCACAATACCGATTTACCGCCAGTTTTTGTTTGCCCTGGCATTATTATAATAGTGTACACGAGGCCTCCACTGTCTCTCTATCTAAACGCATAATGATAATATATAAAATATCACAAACTCTATCCGGAATAACGCACCAACAAATAATGATAATAATGTATGTTTTTTAAATCATTCGACCAGCTCATCTTCTCAGCAAACATCGTATTTTATGCATTCCTACTTTAATTTAAATTAATTTTTACCAAGAAAAACATGCCATCTTTGCTCTAGACCGCCATTATTATACTGAACGTTTTACTTCCTCGCCTTCGTCCTGTACAATAGGGGTTGGCTCACCAAGTCGTCTCTCTCTCTCCACAAATCTCTACCTATCGTTATTTCTTTATTTACACTGTATATTTCCGTACATTTTTTATCACCTCCACCAACTCGTTTTTCGGTGTACCTCGATTTCTAAATCCTTCTACAGTGATCTCTCCAAGACTGTTTGACTGTTGTAAGCGCTATTATTTTTTGTGGTTGGGGCTTTTCAAAATTATTTTATTTCTTTACTATTTGTAAACACAAGTGTTGCTCAAATTTTTTCTAGATTGTTTTACTATTCCGCATTCCTAACATCAATTTTTGTATTTGTTTCATTATGTTTAGCGTCAGGTTTTAATATATTTTTTTCGTTTTGGCTTTCAGGTGTCTAAGGAAGAGTACGACATGTGCCGCATTACAAATCCCAATCCTAGGATCATTGCGTACTGCGATAAGCCTTACAAGCTAATGTACGTCACCATAACGTTCCGTTCGTTTACGCCTCAACCCGGTGGACTCGAATTTCAACCAGGACAAGACTACTATTTCATTTGTGAGTATAAAATCTATCTCGACTCAAAACGATTGATGTGCAAATGTATATTATAGTGCTTTATATATGCCTCGGACTCTTTAGAGCATTTTGGTTCTTGGAGGTTTTACTTTTTTGGCCAAAACGATTTTCCCAAATATCGTATACCCAAAACCCGAATTCGGAAAATGATAAACGACTCATCCGTTTTGAACGTTTATCCGCGTCCGGAAAAATAACTTTTATTCGCCATACGGAAACGGCGACGACTGTTGCTATAATAAACGGACGGAAAATCAATAGCGCACCGAGCACAGACCCTTTTCCAATTACACGTTCGGGTACTATATGTATAGAACAATAATAATAATCACAGCTTTATTTGGTAGTTTTTTTTTTTTTGTTATAACTTTGATCGGTTGATGCGTTTCAAACATGTCAAACTGTGCACCGCCACGTCCGTATCGAATACACTTACCAGACCGATCAGCTAGTCGTTGTCCTTGTTCTCCACTAGCACCATATCGTTCCTTTTCTCGCCTCCTTGAATGCACATCAGAAGACTATTTGCACGGTTGTCAATAAAATCACATACCCAACACACCGGAGATGGCAAAATATGTCACAGTGAAAATATGATTCATAGCAAAACCAAACTAGTTATAATATATTCTATCGATGTATGTAGATAAAACCTTAATACATTATACATACAACACTGCACGACAATAGGGTTAAAATAATTGTAATATAAAATTTAACCGTTCCCGCAGTTGTCCTGATAATATTTGCATTGGCAAAATTTAATGACTTTTGCTTTTTTTTATGCTCATTGTGTATTTACTATTTTTAAAAACATTCACTTCTTCGTATCAATGTTTTAATTCTCATTGTAACTGTTCTGCTAGCTTTTCGATTCAAAATAATAGCTGCGCGTTTAATAAGCCATATTAGAACTATTTGACAATTTCCAGAGACTATAACACTTTTTAAACGTTACCATAATGTACCTAGTACTTAAATTTGAATTCCTAATATTGTTGATTTATACGTTTAATAAATAAGTCATTTAAAATAGTAAAACTAGAAGTACTTTAGTTACATACATTTAGAGGTATCAAAAGCTGTTATATTTCTAGTTTATCTAGTTTGTTAGTAATCTAAAACAAACCTTTACTAGCATTTTCTAATAAAAAAAACCATAGGATTTTAGAATTATTAGCATTATACTTTGACATTTAATGTGTTTTTTTAGCGTTTGAATTAAATTCGATAACTTGAGTACTTTAAAATGTTATTAAATCGAGAATTATATGTTAAAAATTGCGGCTATTATAGTAGACTAACCAGTTTTGAAGCCACTAAATTTAAACATCCATATAAATATTTACTAAGTTATTTTTGTAAACATAATTTTGTTAGTATCACTTTAACGATGATAAATATGCACCGCATGTTATGTTGTGTGTTCCTTATAAAGTCATAACAGTGGATCGGTGATTTTTTTATTATTATTTTGATTGGGGCTCATTTAAATAATACATTTTGTATTTTAGTCGCATTTAGTAGTAATTTACGTTTCTTAACCGTGCGACAATCGTGTTACATTTTCTTTGTATCATTTTTTATCAATACTTTTTTTGTTTCTGCGCTTCATTCGTATAGTTACTTCCATCATATGCACTCATCTAAGACAACTTTTTAACATTCTTTTCAACTATTCGACATTGTGTGTTAACAGCGACTTCGTCTAAGGATGACATACACCGCAGAATCGGCGGCCGTTGCTCCACCAACAACATGAAAGTGGTGTTCAAGGTATGCTGCCGGCCGGAGGACCAACAACAGAACAACAACCAGAGTGAGTGTCTTCAAAACTCCTGTTTTGACCAAAAACTGATTCAACTTAAATCTAATTTTGATGTTTTTTTTTCACCCCTTCAGACGTGGCCACCCGACCACCAAACCCGGCTATTACACAACGGCTACCGGCTCCCGTCAACACGCACGTTTATCCTCGCCCCACTTCGGCTTACTCGTCCACAATGTCGCCTTCGCCCAAACTGCCACCGTTCGGCCCGTCCTTGCACAACAAACCGAATCACAAAAAACAATGTAAGTACCATCAGATAAGTGATACATGGTAACATACCCATAATAAAATGGTTTTCAGTGAAATAATTGTTTTTTTATTTTTTTTATTTGCCCAGCCGAATACGACAAACATCCTAATGAAGTGGTCAAAAACGAAGAGCTAACGTTAAACGGTGGTCAACGCGCCGTCACCAGTTCCGCCTTCATCATTCTAGTCTTACTCACCATTGTCCAATGGGTTTCGCGATAAGTCGCTAATTTTAAACACTCTGTACATACCTAAACGGTTTATTATTATTATTATTATTATTATTACTATCATTATTATTATTATTATTTTAAATACTATAAATAATTGTATGTACATACTACTTGAACATTTTTTTTTAATTTTTAAAATAACCCACCACCACCAACCACTACCGCTACTATCGTAATAATAATAATAATCATCCCTTTCCAATAATAATTTAATAATAATATTATATATTATAACACTGTGTTGTGTATTATTATAAACGATTACATTGTTATTATTTGTATAAAAGCTACGATAATTCTCGACTATATACCTATACATCATCTAATACATTATATGTTATAATAATAATAACGAACGTTGTGTTGACAATTAATGTATCGACAGCAAAAACTATTTGACTACTGTGTATTTGTGACTATTGAAATTATAAGAATAATACTATCATCATAATATTATTATATAACATGCGTGTGACGTGCCAAGGGCGACAAAATGACGACGAATCTCAGTGTGTATGATAGTAACAGTCACATTTTCTTTTTTTCTTTTTATTTAAGATAATTAAACAATTATAGTAGTTATTTGCCATAAGCATAGACGACATAAGTCGAGCAATATTTCTTTACCTGTATTACCTACCTACAATTTTTTTTTTTTAATTAACGTTTCCCTTTCTCAGTTTTTCTATCGACCGACATTCAGCGGCTTCTTCTATTTAATTTTCAATCCCCAAAAAATGTGTTCGTTCGGTTCAAATGCCGTCGGACTCATTTCATTCTTTCGACACAACAACAACAATATTTGTCATCGACAAGTTGTGCGGTGTTTCTGGTTTCGAGAATGAAATGTATCCGTCGTCTTAAGTTTGACGACTAGACGGACAGTTAAGTAAACCAAAAAAAAAAAAAAAATTACACACCAGTCCGTCCAGTGGTCAAACAAAACCGCTCACACACACAAAATAATTTCGAGTTAATCTTCTGTCTTCAGTTATAAACATTATGTTATATCTTATTACTGTCAATGTGATTTATTTTATACTACATCTACAAAAAAAAAATAGTCCCGGCGAAATATCACAAAATACAATTTTCTAACTTTTTTTATCTTCTTATTTTTTTTTCATTTTAGACAAACTATTATTTTTTTAAACGAAATTATGGTATTTATTATTTTTTTTTTTAACCTACTTATAATTTAATTTCTGTGATCATTAATTTTTAACGTTAAGCACTTTAATATTAATTTTACATGTGTAAACATTTATTAGTTTCGTATTATAGTTATTATTATATGTAATTAAATGTATACTTATTAATAATCTGTTTAATCGTAAACGGATAATATTACAATAATAATTTTTTACACCATACAGTACCAGTTAACGGGTTTTTTTCTACCGTTGTATTTTTAATATTTGTTTTTTATCATTTTTTTTACATTTTTTAAATAAGCTACTATATGATATGTAAATAGTATCGCTGTTTTGTGGGACAAAATTGAATCATTTGGTTATCTGTTGGTTAAAAAAAAAACAATTACAACTCATATCACTCGAGTACTGTATGATGTAATTATTATTATATTATTTCATTGTAATGTGTATATATTTTCCAATTCTGTATTGTAATCGTCAAACCTGACTTTGTCGATTATAATGTATAATAACATTATCCATATTGTCTCATTAGTCCGTGTAAGCCCTTACTCGCTTGGCTGAGCTTTTTTTTCCTACGTCCCAAAGACAAAATGGAAACGGAATTTCAAACTAATTTAATAATGTTTTCCCAAATTCACTTTGTAGGAAAAAAATAGACATTAACGGATACACTTCGGTTTGACACCTTTCGCTGGTGATAACAATATGTATGTAAATCATTCATTTCATTTAATAATAATACATATTATTATACATTAATATTATAGATATCTTTTATACATAATATATATATACATATTTATATAAGTAAATTATACATAATTCTATTATATAATATATTATTATATTATATATATATATATATATATATATATATATATATATATATATATATATTATAATTTATAATAATCGTTTTTGAACAAAACAAATTATTTTGTATAGTGTATTTTAGGTTTTTTTTATTTTGTTTTTTCTTTCGTACTGTTTCTTTACACGAACGGATGTTGTTTGTCGAAAGCAATTAAAAATCTTTTATGTACAGCCTAGTCGGTGAAATAATTGTTTATTTAATTTTTATACATAATATGCATAATCAAACGTGTTCTAAGCTCTACACCGGCGAACTAATATATTTGTATAATATTCATAACGATAATTGTAATTATTATTATTTAATTTACTCTTTTACATATTACTTAATATACACACATATTTCCCTTTAACCCATTCAGCCACTCACTTCTTCGTTTCAATCAAATTCAATGATCCATTAAGTATAAAAAAAACTATAATTAATGTAGAGTTTGTATTGTTTGTTTATTTTTTTAGAAGTATTTTTTTATGTTTTTCAAAGTTCCTATTTATGTGCAAAAAATTACAAACAAACAATTAAGGAAACGTTAAAATTGGTTTAAAATTATAATCGATAAGAAAACAAAAATCTATTATTTTAACGTGCGGCCGTTCTAGCTTGTCTACGGGCTTACTATATTATCTATTTAAACAATTATTTAAAATATAATTTTTATAAAAAAAAACCAACTTCGACGTTGTGTTCAAAAGTATTAAGTAATGTATTATTATAAATGTAAATTAAAAAAAAAAAAAAACACTGGCTGAATGATTGAATGACAAATGAATTCTTACTAATTAAGCAAACTGACTTTTTTCGTTAAACATTATATTTATACTTAATATTGTATAAATATTTACTGGACATATACATGATAATATTATAATTTATATAGTAATAGTAACGCCATGTGTTGAGTAATCAATTTTTTATTTAATATTATACAATATGATGTGTAATTTTGTTTTGTTTGTGTGTAGTTTCTTAGGATAGAAGAAAGTCCACGTGTGATACGTGTACGTTCTTCGATTTGTATTGCCATATACCCGCTGTATAAAACATTGTCAAATATATTATATATAAATACATAGAAATTTAATTAAAAACCGTGTATTAGCTTAGAATTACCTTTGTATGAATTTAGAACAGGGCACTTAATACTTAGAACTGATGTGTACTCCTATTTGTGCTGTATGTACCAGATAAATATAAGATATGTGAAAATTACCTGGTGTGTTTTTTTTTTTTTTGTCCATACGAATTTATCGTATATACCTTTAGCTGACTTTACAGACACCTAACCTCGGTTCTTAACCTAACCGGATTAGGCTGGGTCAAAAATATATTTTATAATCTCAAAATACCGCACTGTAAATTCAATGTCTCCAAATCAGACATTATTACACTTGTTTATAAAATAATCGTAGCAGTAAATTGTCCACTAGGCATTAAAGGTAGGTTTTTATGGTCTATGGCTACCGATTTTATACTGTATTAGTAGAAATAAATGTCAAAAGCGGGCCACATCCGTGAAGAGGCGCCCCGTTTTGCTTTTATTTGTCTCGGGCCTGTATAGGTATGGTTTTATATTTTATTAAATACTTATGATGAAGAGATGTACTTTAACTATACTTACCGTATGTATATTGCGAATTGTCATAGTATTTCTTAACGTTTCAACGTTTCCGGTAACAAATAAAAAAAAAAAGCTTAACTAAAATTCTAATCGAGTAAGCTAAATTAAAATTAAGCATTGTTAATTACTCATTAAACTTATAGTGTTTTGAAATTTTAAACAAAAATATTGACCTTTGTGTCTTATTATAGCTTACATAAACAAAAAAAAAATGTTTGAATTTTATTATATGCGTAAATCAAAAACGATTTAATATAAAAAATGAATGTAGAAAAAAAGTTACTTCGTGTAATTATTTAAAAATATAATATACAAACATTTCTAGTCTTCAGTGAAATAAAAAAATTAGTAAAAAAGTTTTAATATATTTGATTGTATTCTCTGGTTAAGTCGCAGGTAAAATGACTGACGCGAATGTCCGTGTAGTTAAAAGTCACCTTTGCCATTCGCCACTGTTTGTAGTATAACCGTACAATGTAAGTAAGGTAAATACTTTTGTTTCGTCCTTCCATAAGTAAACTGCAGCTGACGTTTGTGTAGGAACGTTTTCCGGTAAAAATTAAATTACTATACTTTGGCAAAATATATTTCACTTTCAGTTCAAAATGATTTATTACTTTTGTTAAAATAAACAATTTTGTATTTTTAAATCGCACAGTAAAACAATTTAATTACACAACGCTGACGTTCTCAGTTCCAAAAAATCACAGAGTTTACATACTGAGATGTGCACTGTGTCGAGTAATGATAACATTATGTATTCTATACTAAATCACTATAATTATTTATAAAAAAATTGTTAAAAAAGACATTAACACTAAGTTTATGATTCTTCTTTAAAAAAATTGATCTAGTGTTAACGGTTAATATAACCGAACAAATAAAAAAAAATTACATTTAACAATATGTTTGTAATGTAAAAAAGAGACGAATAAGTTATTTTAATTTGCTAATAATGAGACTGGTTGTACACAACTTGTACCATAATGTTCTCCATGACGTGGTCGGCTTCCTTCAGTCTTTTATAATATTTATCCAGCAAATCTGCCAGATTCGAATCATATTTCTTGATCGCATTGACATTGATGTTATAAAATCTGTCGCTATTCGCAATGTAGGCCACTCTAGATCTTTCTTTATCTCTTCTAAGTATATCCAGTTTTTTGCCCTGAAATATTAACGTTGTCTTAGAAAAACAACTCATGTTTATACACGGCACGTGCATTTTCCTATTAAATTAGTGGAAATATTTATATAAAAATAGTTGTACACTATTTACGTTCAATAAAATGTAAAATTTTGATTTATAAAATTGTGTTATACTTGATAGTTGTAAGACAGTATTCCTAAGGACCAAGGCTCCGATTTTAGAGCGTATGATACAATTATACATGTTTTATTAAACATCCATTTTTAGTTTTCAGAAATTCTGGCTCTATAAAATATAAAAATGTGAACTCTGCTAAGACGCAATAAAAATTAAAACTTATAACGTACGGCCTCTCCATACATTCAAAAAAACTTCAATTAAAAAACATAAGATCAGCAATAAGTTAATAGTTCTAAAAATATTTTGTTTGTTTTTAATCGAAAAATAAACATAAAATGTGTGATAAAGATTTTTGTTGTATCGACCAAAATGACGATCCATATGATTATAAAAGTTTTACATAGTGTGAGACAAAGGACAAACCCTAGACCAGAATTTCATAAAGGAAAAATGTTTAAGGAAACACACAAATCAATCCCCCATTTCTTAAAGGAAATCAAAAAGCTACAAACAGTAAATGCCATTAAAATTCAACCGCACTGGAAGACACCAAGTCAATATAAGTATTAAAGCATATGCAATTTAAGTATTATTTGAGTGTTCTAATTGCCTGGAATGATGTTAAAGTATTGTATATTAAGGGGATTGCATGCGGACTGCGGTCCGTTTTGATGTTTTGGACCAAAAAGCAAATTATGTAAATAATTGCCAGTTTAATTGATTTAATTACAAGAAACTGAACATTTCAAATGATAATCGGCTTCCTACATATCATAGTAAAGTAGCTAAACAACACAAATCTTATTACAGAATTGAAATTGGCCCATCGTATGTAGTCGACATTTTGCCTGGCTATTGGCCTAAAATAAATGGCTTTTGTCTTAGAAAAAATAATTTAAATTAAGAATAATACCTTGAAATTTATACAAATTAACCAGTAAATTAATTGACATGGTCGAAATGTGTAATACCACTTTTTCCTTTAAATATTGCCTATATACAACTTATTAAAAACAGACCGCATGAAATTTCCTTAATGAAAAAATAATATGTGATCAATTAAATTGATCGCATCATAGAATAATTTTAGATTTGTCACCAATTGTCGATAAATTACAAATTATTGTCTTATTTGTTTTTTCAATTCAACTGCGACTGTTGATTTTTCAGTACAAAAATAAATAAAATACAAAAAGTCAAGTTAATTTAACCATCCACAGTTGTTAACGTTATAATCGACTATTTGAATTATATTATATTGTATCAACAAACATCAATAATTATTCTCGTTTATCTTAATAGTGGCCGAAATTTTTTTTTTTTAACGCATACTTAAGCAAAAATAATAATTTAAGAGTCTAACTTACTTTGTTATTGAAAAAGTCGTGGGCTTCCGCGTATACTTTGTCGTTTCTTTTTGCGAATCCGTCTATGAGGTCTCTAACGCTGTCGATTTCGTCGGACTTGGGAAAACGGTTGAAGTACTCGAGGACCCGTTGGTGCGCCGATATGCCTCCCTGGTGAAAATAATGCATTTTGTTTGGAAAAATGTCTATAAGGAATATAGGTATTCATTTTTATCCGGTTTCACTTACGGTTGGGACGGCCAACAGCGACACTGCCAGACTTAGGACCAAACATGATTTCATAGCGTTCATAGTGTTGGTTACTGAACGACTCGTCTCGTTAGTCGCGGATAGGCAACTGAGACGGTTTCAAAAAGAAAAATGTGTATTAAATACTCGACGACCAGATAACCTTTCAGACGGTGTTGTTTGTACCTGTTTGCATTAGATAACTTACTATTCTCGGTTCGTTTACAACAAAAAATGTACCTAAATGATAGCAGTACACATTTTGTATGTGCTCGTTAAAGACGGGTGTAAACATGATTAATTTTTGGGAAAACGTGATTTGACACAATGCAAACTTTGTACCGGACTCGTGTAATGGATCTAGTAAACAATTTTATCTGCGCTGTTAGTAGAAGAAAACAACCGGCAATAACAATATGGATTTGTTTTACCATAAAAAACAAGTATGTTTATAACACTAATCATACGTCTTGTTCATATAGTGTACTGACTTAATCGACAATCATTGTCTTGTCTGCAGTGAATAGCTATGGGAAAAAAATTACTAAACATATTGTTACGCAACAAATAGGCTTTAATAAAAAGGAAAAAATTCCAATCACAAATTACCATGTATATAAGATAAGAAAACGTGTTTATACCTAAAATTAGATTTCTTCTAAGCACAAACAAACCATTATGACTAGTCGAATACATTTTTAGATTACACATTTTTTTTCTTTTAAATTAATTTGTTTATTTTATTTTAATAATAATATTGTACCTATTACTTCAATTAAACTCTTAAAAATACGAGTGAGATATCATCTGATATTGCAGTAAGTTCTATGAACTTAGACTAAATATAGCACTCTCCAGTTGAATAAAGAGCAATAACGAAACAAATTTTTAATTTAACAATTGATATTATATTTTAATTTAATAATAGTTGTAGATTTGGCTGATTAGTGCTAAATTTAAGTAATCATACTAATTTAGGTATAAATTTAAATTTAAAGTTTGATTAATTTCACAGGAGACAGAGCAAGCAATTAACAGGCGAATATAATTACATAATAAAAAATCAAGTCCTCAAATGATAAAATTCCTGTGTCTTCACTTATCGACAAATCACATTAGTACGTTTATTGTAGTGGATGTAAACCACCGGTCGAGTGAATAAAATCCTTTTTGTTACCATGTAGATTGTAAAATACAGACTACACAGTATTAAGATTTTCAACAGGTATGACTTGTATTAGGCCTAATTATAATACTAGGTCTTATAATTTATCCAATAATTGGTTTTTTAATCTTTTCATAAACATTTTCTAGAATAAAATTTGCCATGTAATTTTTTAATGATGTCAATAAGTATTGTTATTAATTCTAATAATTTCCAATTCAATACTGCTATACCTATCCAACTTAATTTGATCTATATCCAACAACTATATTTTAAGACAAACACAACGAACTCGGACAACTTAAACCTGAGAAACGTGTTTGTGCCTTGTCGAAGTTCGACAAACTTATGACGAACGTCTAACTTATTTGAAACTGGACCATAAAATATGTACCTACCCGTTTTAGAAAATCTTGTTTGCACAAATTGATCGTTTTCGCCGACACCCTGTACCGAGAATTCCTGGTTAGTGTACATGAAAAAATTGTCTTAGGTAAATGTTTTCCTAATCTCCTAGATTGTTCAATGAAATGCCACCCGGACAGCCACATTCTCCGTCACTTTAGGACTTCAATAATAATCACCACCACTCGAAGGCATTGAAGTGAAGGAATTTCCATAAATATAGATGTGCACATTTTTGACAAATAACTCTCTCCTCTTTCTCACGATATCAATATAGGTAAAACGAGTAATTTTTCTATGTAGATAATTTATAATTTCTAATTTTCTAATTTCTTTCTAATAGATATCTTTTTTTATGTATAATTTTTCTTCAACTTTTATAACCTATACAGACTCTATTTTTTAATAGAATAATATACGTTTTTAATACTAACAGTTGCTAAATGTTCCTTAAAATACTATGATTTAAGTTTTGAAAAAAAAAAACATTTTAATTCTTCATAACATTTACTGATTTATTAGGCATCGAAAGTGACACAGCTTTTTAATTACTTATGTCTTACAGTTAATTTCTATTTGAGGAACTGAATTTTTTTAAAGTTTTTCAATCGAGATTAATACAATATTATCAATGCAATAAGCTAATGACCGTTAATAATATTAAAACTGAAATCAACAATGTATTTCGATCGGCGCATGAAGTGTTAGTATTGAAAAATCCAACTACATCCGTTTTCAAAAGTATTGCGGACTTTGTGTTCCAGAGTACAAATACTAATAATGGAATGAGTTGTTCTCAACCAAAATACGCAGTTGTAGGGGTATCGTAATAGTTATTATCAACTTAAATACTAATTAACTAGATGCAATTATTATTAACTGATAACTCATCTGTGTTTATTTTACCTACCGCATAAATTATAGTGAACTGAAACATTGTGAATACACTAACAAGAAATATTCAGTGTATGTTCATCCTTAAGTATGTTACATAAACTTTAAATCTATGAATGTAGCTGATATATTTAACTACATGTATATGAAATGAATTTTTTTTCTAGCCCTACCCCCCCCCACCCTTTCTATTTCATTTCAAATCCTTGAAATTCAGACTGCTTTTTATTCTACTTTTTATGACTCGTTAATTACCTCTTAGCTCAAAGGAGTATTCCTTAAACCAAATTTCTTTAATAATTCATTCTTCTTAACAGCTTAGCGGACCATGTAGATCCATCGCTTTAATAGTTCATTACTGTTTAATAGTCCAATACAAGTACAAACGTGTTCATAAATTTGTACTCCTGTACTCACTGTTATCAAATGAAAACATAACTATTCGTGTACTTACGTCAGAGTAAAATGATAAAAATCAAAACGCTATCGGGTAAAAAAAAAAAAAAAAATGATTTGATAATATTATATTGCCTACCAACTATTTTGTACATTCAAAAATATTTTTAACACATAATAAACACTTACACGTCTAATGATAGTAATTAATACAAAAAATGATTACAATAATAATAATAAAAGAAAAAAGGACAAAAAAAAACATTTATCGCTAAAAAAAAGTTAATAATTTAATGTAATTTAGTTAAAAAAAAGAAGAAAAACAATAAAAAATACCCATTTTATAGTATTATTAATTTTTTGTTATGAGCAGAAAACAAATTCTAATCGCTAATATAACGCAAGCCAAGTTGCAACTCCGTTTTTTAAATTTTATAATACATAATAATAACATACATTACATAATATATTTTTTTAACATAATAACATTTCTGAGTGAAATTCCAATCAATAAGAAAAGACAATTTTTTTTCTTATAATACGCGCCAAAGGCTTTGTGTCAAGGTGGCAAACATTTACATGCCAATTTTTATTACCAAGTAAAAAAAAATTGTTTTTATAAAAATGTGATTTGAATTTTGAACATATTGCTACAATTTTTGTTTTAAATACGGACAAAATGCTGAATTATTTTACGAACAAATTAATAGAGTAAAGATAATAAAGCCATTAAAAACGAGTAAAACGGTATTGACCATATTTTGATTATCAAAAAAAAAAAATGCATGGTAAGATCTTTTAACAAGCTTTAAAAGATAAAAGTGTAAATTGTAATACACTAAAAAAATAAGTTATGTTATGATATATATTGAACCGTGAACATGATTGGATAATATTGTGCATAAACAGTAGCTTAAATTAAAAATAAATAATGACAAAACTTATTACTCTTGAATATTAACAAAATAACTTTGGAAAATGAAGAATATGAAATGTTTTTTTCACATAACAAATAATTTTATCGAACTAGTGCCTATTGCAGTTGTGGGAATGGCCAAAAGAAAAAAATGTAAGGGTGGCTCAGAGCTTGACAGTGCTAGTAAACACATTTTGAAACTACATTGATTTATAAAAAAAAAAAAAATATTTTACATGAAATACAATTAAGGCTGAAACTAGTAAAAATTGGCACAGCATTTGGTATAGAGATTAAACTAAATTTTTTTTTTATACAAAAGTAGTATAGGAAAGTTTTCAAGACTTATAGTTTTAAATAAAGAAAAAAATAAAACAGTTTATCATTTTAAATTGCTCAGCTACGTATACAAGTCTTACCGCCTATTGCTTAAAGATGAAAATATTCAAAATGAGTAAAACAAGTATTTTTGTTGTACTATCAACTTGTTAATAATCCAACAATATTGTTTTAAATACAAATAAATAGAAAAAAGGTTATTATTACACAAACAATAATGGCCATAATAATAATAAAATTTAAAAAAAATATAGACTTATAACTAATGCCACTTAGGCTTTTGTCAATACAATTAGTTTAACGAAAATTCAATTAAAAAAAAACTTAATAATATAATATAATAATCAATGATAGAGAAAAAAATACAAATGACGGCTAAACATTAGAAATTATTTGTTAATTAGAAAAAAAAAAAAAATTTGTTTGATGATGTTATGAGTGCTAATAAATACAAAAAAAAGTCAAAACGAAAAAAATTGTGCATGCTTTTTCGTACATTAAAACTATCACAAAATATCACAAATAAACATAACGCTTTATTAGATTTAAAAAAAATAAAGTAATAACTATCGTCATTTTTTTCTTTTGCACGCGAAATTTCAAAAAAGATATTTAAAAAATCGTTTACAAAGTAACAAGAGATAAACAAAAAAAGGTTAAAGAATAGTGTAAAAAAATAACATACAGATAAACGACTAAAATACAAATATTATTGTTCCTAAACAATAATGTGTGTGTGTGGGGGTGAGTGTGTTATAATCTTATTGCAAACAGATAATTCTTTAGTCTAATTCTTACACAACGTAAATTCATCGAGCAGTTGCTGTTAACTGTACACATAACAAAAGAGATAAAGTTACAAATTAAGGTGGTCGAATGCCATGACTTAGGTCATTTACTTTTACTTTAAATATGTGCGAGAAGAATTATAATAATCATTTGAGATCTAACATTATTAATATATTAATATTTCATCATTAATTTTCTTAAAAAAATACAATGTATTTTTTTTTATATAGAATGTATACATACATTATTCATGACTTGCCTCAAAACAAAATTGCTTTTGTATCTGAGATACTTCAATGTTTTTTTGGGGTATTTTAACAATCGAGAGAATTATTATTTATTTAATAGGTACTTTAGATTGTTGTTCGATATTTAAATGACTACCTGCCAATAAGTTACGCATGTGCTAAACAAGCTAAACATAGAGTACATAAATTACACAATGGTACACAATGAACAAAACCAAAAAAAACCGGTAGTTTGAAATTATTATGTAAATGGAAACAACGTAATAAATTATACGTAAATATATATGTACACATATATATGCGCCTACTAAACTTCCTCAATGGAACATTGAAAAACATCAAGAAGTGTTGGAAAGATAAATATTTATGGATACCGACTAGATTGAAAATAATAATGTTGAACTAAAGCTTATAAGTTTATAACTATGCCTGTTAAAGGTTCATAATTTAAAATAAAAATAGTAATAATAATAATTGGAGCAAAAGAAAAGGGCGAGCAATAAGATAGTGTTTCAGGCGTGGTGTGTATCGTTATTGCTTTTTGGCTCATCATTGCCATTACCGTGATTAGATTTTGTATCTTTTTGTTTGTATTTTCTGTTAAAAAAATATCCTTTGGACGACTTAGTGGATTTGATTTTTACGATATCGACGGTAGCAGGTGGCACCACTGCGTCCTCTTTGACCGCCACCGGAGAGTCCTTCTCTTCGGCTATCCTCGGCAAACTGTGATTGTCGGACGTCGCATATTTCACTTCTTCCGGCGAACACTTAACGTTGGCTACGACAATGTCAGTGTCAAGATGGCCATCGACTACATCCTGCCGTTCGTTTTTAACGCCTTGCTTTATAGTCTTGACAACGGACTGCGAGTCCACCGACAACGTTCTGCTGTTCACTGGCGGTGACTTGGACGTGACCGTCACTCTTGGAGCGTGCAAGGTCACCTTCAGGGCTGGATCGCACAGCGGCGATATCGATGTGGACTTGTTCTCGGCCATGCGCGGATGCAGGCGGTCTGGGGACAAGGCACGGCGCAACAACGGTGAACCGGGTTCAGAACTCTTAGGTCGGCCGAAGCTTTTCTTTCCGGACGTGGGTGTGGCTAACAGCGAAGACGGGCTGTACGACTGTGTAGTGTTGGAGCTGCCTGGTTGGTGGCCTGACGAAAACGTAAGCGGGCTAGGCGATCTGGTTGGCGACTGCGGCAGAGGTGATGGTGATGGTGTTCTGGCCAGCGGCGACAGTGGTATGTGCCCGACAGATTTGCGCCGGTTGGGGGAGTGCATGTTCTTTGTGGCCGAGTGCAGCTTGTGCTTGAGACCGTGCAGAGTTGACGGCCGTTGATAGGGCGTGGGCGAATTCGGCGTGACGATCGGAGAGTTTGAAGACGAGCTAGACGAACTGGTCGAAGAGTATTCAACCGCGGTGGGCAGTGCATTGGCTGCCTCAGCTTGAACGGCAGGCGCTCTATTTGCCAGAATTGTCAACTAAAGAGAAAAAACCATACAAATTATTTACATGTATGCAACTAAATGGCAAAAAGAACTAAAATAACTCTAGAGGAGTTTCAGTTAATTCAGGAAAAATTTAACAAACAATTCAGCCGACAACTTGGGCTTAAAAAAAAAAAACTAGACCCAATTGAATTTTTTTGGATTTAAATAACCCATCTAATAGAATACATTTTTAGGTAAATAAAAAACATTAGGAAAAAACCCAAATATTTTACATATTTTTAAACTTAAAATTACAGCACGCTAAAACTTCTTTAAAAATAGTCGAATTAGTTCCAAATTTAGATGGATTATTCTTTAGATAGTGCTAAGTACCGATAAATGTTAACAAACCAAACAAATAACATAACCCCTTTCCCCTAGTAGGGGTGAAACTTTTTTCTTTATTTCGCTTTTTTAGGTGATGTTTTAGGGATTAAGGTCTGAAGAATAGTCCGATAGTAGATCTAGAATAGGGCTATAACATATAAAATGTTCTCAAAAATCTGTAGTCAATTTTATGTTATGAAAAGTTTCACTACGCGAGTATGATCCACACCAGCAACATTCCCTTCCAAAATGGTCTTGTATAGTACCTGCTGATAGTCCGGAGTGCATTTTGTGCTGATCTTTCTGAACAACGAATTTTTGTGATGTCTTCGTCTGCTTTCGCCTGCCGGTATATCTTTCCTCTGAGAGCGTTTATGTCTATGGGAATGAACAAAACCCAACGCGCGGTGTCTGGAGTTTGAGGCTAATTTGCTTTTGCCAGGTTCACGCCTTCGTCCGCCGGTTTTTATCGAAGTAAATTCAAGAGGAGTGGAACGCAATGTAGCTTTATCGCCGCCAGACAAGAGCAACTGCAACACTTGAGTGTGGTTCATTCCTTGAACAGGTTCTCCGTTGACGTGGGTAATTAAATCGCCAGGACTTAAACCCGACTCGAAGGCAGGACTTCCGCTGTCTACCGCCTAATAAAAATAGAAATTATTATTATTTAAATAACAAAAAAAAACCAACAAAATTACCAAATTAAGTTTTAATTTGGGTTTAAAAAAGATTATTTTAAATTTAAGGAAGAATAAGATAAGAAACATAGTCATATAATCAATCTGGTCACGCCGTAAATTATTTAAGTAAAATATATACTCAATATTAATATGGGTTTTGACGTAATGTAAATATCATGTTATACTGTATAATATATACAGTATATTACATTATATACTGTATAATATATACAGTATATTACATTATATATATGTATACGAGGTGATCCATCTGATATAAACACTAATTTTCTCGAAAAATATGAATATTTTCAAAATAATTTTTTCATTTACTTGTACGCGTAAATACATAGTTTGGTATTTTTTTCAATATTTAGAAAATGTTTACTTTTATCCCTTATTTGTATAAGAAATATGGACTTAGTTTGTCAAATGCGAACATATGTTTTTAATTCCTTAGCTAAGTAATTATATATATTTATAAGAAGTATACTTCTTAAGTATTTGAATTCTACCGCGTTAGTTGATAGGTAGAGTACTGATGAAACAACATGTGATAGGAGAAGGTGACTAAGCTGGTTATAAAGTAACTATCAAGCTTAGAGCAATATTAAAAGTTAAAATAATTTGTTAAAATTAATTTGTAATCTATGAGAGACAATATTGTGATCAATAAACATTGAATGTTGTTTCTCATTTTTACAGGTTTGTAAATTATCTTATAAATAAGTTGTAAATAGCGTAAATAGCCTTATAATATAATAAACTCATTTTTACAGAGAAACGTTTCAGTATGTTGTTAAATTAATCTTGCCCCAGATTAACAATAAATAAATTACATATTTTATATTTATGTAGACAAAAAATGTATTTTAATAAACCATATTTACTTTAATAATACTTACAAAACTTTTACCATTTTAGTATAAGTAATAAGTATTGCGATATTTTCACAATAGTGTCTTTTTATAATAAATATATTTTACTATAACAAGTGTTCAATCTTATAATAATATATTAGATCTACACTTTTTAATAAATTATTTTAATGCGTGTTAGTTTCAACAACTTGATAACCAATATACACCAACTACACAACGTTATTTTTACTATAACTTGGTGAAGTAGTATGTTATGACGTAAATCATACTTTGGTAAACATCACTTGAGTTTGATACAACAGATTGTAAACAAAAAAGTATCTTGAAATAATATTTTTTCTAAACGTTTCTAAATACAATATTTGCCAACCACTTTACAATAAAAACACGTCACAATGTACGATAATTAGCACGTAGCACATATTTACTTACTGATACTAAGTGGTGCATGGTGTAGAAATCACTATCACCAAAGTAAACTCGAATAGTATTAACCGTAAAGCCAAAACCGGAAGGTCCTCTACGCAGAATGATCGGTGGTTTCAAACTGGTGATTAGTGGCACTTCTCGACATGGCGAATTCAAAGCGCTCGATGACCCTTGTGATATACCAATCCCACAATCTGTAAGAAAAGTATTGGTTATATTTTAAGTCATAAATATTGAATTTTTTTCTAGGTAGAAATACTTATCAACAATATCGTACCTGGAGGAATCATCAACGATAACCCTGTGGCTGAGAAACTTTTTATCACCGATCTCGTCCGTTGACCACTTCCAGAAGAACTTTTTGACGTACCCTGTGATGGTGGTAATGTCTGACACAAATTTGCAGTCACAGGTAAACTTAGAAACTCTTCTTTCTTCTCTTTAGGCGGTTCGTCAGATTCGTTTTCCGATAAACTTCTTAATTGACTAAACAATCAATATTTAATGGATTAAAAAAAAGGAGAATTTGCAAAACAATTATCTCTATTTATAGTAAATTACATTTATGTTAATCATAGCAGAGACAAAATTTTAACTATTATAACTTGCTATAAAACCATTTAACTATTAGTTTGCTATATTACGACGATAAAATTTTCAATTTGCTGTTTACCCTCTAAGAGTGTTCCTATTTATTAGATTCAAGAAAATTGATCGAGTATTCCATTTATAAAAAACAACAATTTAGCGAGATTAACAAATTACACAAAAAGATTAAGTTAAAAAGTGTTGTTAACTCGTTCAATTAGTTAAGACCAAATAAATTAACACATCATGTCAAATGTTGAGAGAGTGAAGTATAATAAAATTAATACAAACTATAAGATATCAATTTTTATGTAAGAAGATAAATTACTGTTTGAGAAAAAAATTGTAACTAAATATATCATTTGAATTTATATACTGATAAATAGTTTAAAAACTAAATGTTATAGTAGTCAACATTTCTATGAAACTAAACAGTTTCTGAACGTTTAAAATAAATCCAGACTGTGTGGTTTAAACACAGCATAATCAGAACCAGTGCCGCCAGGGTTATGATAATAGTACTCTATTGCTGTGCGTGCTTTAACCAATTATAATAAAACGATACTATAAAAAAATTATCTATTCTGACCTAAAACTAACTTATTGTATGTTACAATAGTACACTTTTTATGAATTTTGTTTTTAGATTTTAATGAATGTACACTTTTATTTTAACAAGAAAAATGGAAATGAAATATCTGAAAGTATAAGTTAACACTGTTTACTGTATTATTGTATTTTATCTATGTATTTATATACCTGTGTAATACACTAGGTATAATAAAATCTGTTTCGCAATGGTATTGCAAGTGCAAACATAAAATAAGTTTGAAATAAAAATTATAATTATGCTAAATTTAAGCTCTTGTGTTAGATCAAAGCGAAAACTGCTTTAACCCTTTCGTTACTGATATCCTCGTACGAGGATTTAACTTTAAAAAATCGAATAATATATTAACGTACTATCATTACCAAAAATGTCTTTAAACACAAGTTCTAGTATAGATTGATGATAAAAAAATCGACACAGCTATATAGATAATCAATATCAGTCTGATACGTAATTGTTGATTTTTTTTTTTTTTTTAATTCTCAGAAATGAAAGGGTTAAAATAGAAGCTAGAAAAGTACATACTAATAAGTGTTTAACTACTTACTCATATGAAGCACACATCAATGTGTAAAATACAATTTAAAATTTTTTACAGAAAATCAAAAAAATAGAAAGAAATTATTTTATTGTGCAATTGAAAAGTGAACTATTTATTATTATCCATGTGTAGTTGTGCTCAAAGTTACAATATCAAAAAATTATAATAGGCGATCAACGCACAAATTAACTTTGGTACAAAAAATTTGATTATCAAACCTGAACCAATCAATTTTTGGTATTATATAATATCCAATGTCTATGGAAGGAATTATAGGTACTTAAAAAGTGCCGTTATAAAATTATTATGACACTTCCAAACATTTTAACTTTAATAAATACTGCATGCATGAAACAATAATAAATCTTTGGTATAGTTTCGAAAAACATTTTAACATTGAAGTATATTCTTTGTCAAAACATTCAAAGCGATAAAAACTAAGTACGGATAAAGCAATAATAAATTATATAACACAAGAAAGGAAGAAGTAAATAAATAATAATAAAAAAAGAAGGCTAGTGTAATATTAATGGCTTACGGAGATCTGTCATCTTCAACTGAAATAGAGAATTTTGGTATACATTCTTTGCTGTATAAACGTCGCCTGCGATTTATTTGGGGTATACCATCATTACCATCACTGTGGGATAAGTCCAGTGTTGTTTTTTTGGCGACAGGCGATTTAAGACTTTCGTCTACTGTTTCTCCTTCTGAAGCCGATGTGTCACATACACCTTTATATAATAAAAACACAGCCGATTAGATTTTAAAATAGCAAACAGTTAATATATTATCACAACTGAATTTAAACTTAGTTACCAGTACTAGTCGACATGGAATCGTCTTTGTAATTGATTGAAGGCGACAGTGATTGATAATCATTGTTCATGGACAATTTACTAGTAACTTTTTTGAACTGAGGTGAACAAGAGGAAAAAGTGCCCAAGATTAACGAATCGTCATCAGTATCTTCATCGACTTCGTGGTTGTAACGATCGGTTCGAGCTGTAATTGTATGCCAAATATGTGAGCCAAACGTAATTCAATACCGTTATTGTTGTACAATAAAAAACTTACAATCAAAGTAACTTGTGTCCTCTTCGTCGCCCAATTGTGGCATAAACTCAGCTTTTTGTCTTAACAAAGAGTTCCAGTCGACCCCATAAAAATATGGGTGATCTTTTACTTCATGCGAACCGCCAGTACCCAGTCGATCCCTAGGATTTTGCTGTAATAATGCTGATATAATATTTTTTGCTTCTGGTTGAATAGGCCATTCGTTTTCGTCAGGCCATTCAATATCATCTGTCAATGGCAACAAGCTCCAAATTAATACTCAAGTTAAACGTTTATGTACAAAATAAGTGTTCTCACCATTTACAGTATGTGCGAACAGTTCTTCGGGTGTTTCACCAAAAAATGGAACACAACCAACTAAGAATTCATATAAAATAATTCCCATTGACCACCAATCAACAGGCTTCCCATAACCTTGTCTAAAAAACAATACAAATTGTTAAAAATAACATTTCAACTTGTTATTTCAATAAAACATCATACCTTAAAATTACTTCTGGCGCTATATACTCAGGTGTTCCAAAAACCTGTTTATCAGAAAACTGTCGAGTATCACGGTCTACGTGTACTTCGTACAAATTAGTTGCCACTGAAAACAAAATCAAATTAATTAATAGAAATTATGTATCTATTTAATAAAAAAGAGTATTTAATTCTCAATTAAAATTAATACTCACATGACATTAGACCCATTTTGCTTAAACCAAAATCTGTCAGTTTAATATGGCCCAAAGCCGTTATAAGAAGACTATACATATGAATATAAAAAAAAAAAATCAATAAATACACAATTTAATAAATTAATTTAACCTCCTATCAGTATTTACACCGCTTTCAAATTAGCTTGGGAAATTTTTTTTTCTCCTATTAAGTTGATATTCTATCTTTCAGAGAATAGCGAAAGTTACACCAGACTGATCTCACGAATTTAAATACAGTGTAACAATGTTCAGTAAAAGTGGTGAGACTACTAGGAGGTTCAAAGAAAAATATCAACGTACTTGTCAGGTTTAAGATCTCGGTGTACAATTCCATAGTTATGAAGATATTCAACGGCAAGTACAGTTTCGGCAAAATAAAATTTAGCCATATCTGAAGGTAATGGTCCGATGTTTTTTAAAAGAGAAGCACAATCTCCTCCTTCCACATATTCCATTACAAGACATAGATGTTTCTGTTAAGACATAGTTAAGTTAGTAACAACACATAAAATTGCTTATTCCACATTCGGTATTAATGCTCACCCTAGTTTCAAAACTACAATACATAGTAACTACAAATGGATTGTCGGTAAAGCTCATTATATCACGTTCGGCAAATACTTGTTCAATTTGATTACGTAACATTAGGTTATTTTTTATTATCTTTTTCATTGCAAACCTCTGACGAGTTTGTTTGTGTCTTACAAGATAGACAGCGCCGTAAGCGCCATTTGAGATCAATTTAATTACATCAAAATCCACTTCAGAAGGAGGCTAAAACAGATAATAAAAAAATATTATATTTTCCTTTTACCAATAAACCTAAATTAATTCTTACAGAAGAAAATGCATCTTTCTTAGTGGATTGTTGAGTTTTTTTCAATGAACACTCTTCTAATTTTTGGAAATTTACATCAATATCTATAACAATAAATTAATTTATCATTAAAATTGCGTATTACGAAAAACTAATGGCAAACACAACTATGACTTACCATCGACCGAGTTACGAGTTAAACCCAATTTCCCAATTATATACTGAGGTATTTCATCTTTGATACCCTGGCAAATTTTCGCTTGGCCTTCGGCTTGTTCTAATAACTGATAAAACTCTTCAGGATCAAATTCCAAACATTCCAGTAACCTAGCAGGCCTAGATATAATAAGTAGTAATTTTTTCATTGTTGCCGTTAACAACCCTGCTGCTTCTTCCGATTTCTCTTTTGCCTGTTTCAATGGATAAAATAAATTAATAAGTTGCTCAAGAGAGCACATACCCATATAACTAATAAATACCTCAGCTAACAATAATTCCAAATTTTCAGACATTTCATAAAAATAACCTCGCGTTATCAATTTTTCTTCAGATTTTTTCAAACAATCTCTAGCTAATTCTAAAACTTGACGGTTAACAAACCGAACAATAGGTATAGCATCGCCTGATATGTCCAAGTATTCCAAACTAAGTTTTTCGTATTCTTGGATAAACATTTTCAAACGTTCCTCCATCTGTTTTGTAGCCTGCACGGATTATAAAAAACGATTAAAATTTAAGTATCAATAAGAAATCTTTTTAAACCAGAAATGTCAAGAAAAATAGTTACTTTAGGAAATCTGTCTTTGTAAAGGACGTTCATCATGATAATATCGTTATCCACAATTGGAGACCTGCTAGGACTGCTGCAACAAAGACGACAATGTATTAGAAATGGTACTTCGATTCAAACACGAATCAATATTTAACCTTAAGCTCCTCGAACGCGGTCGGTTGAAACGGGATTTTCTGTATATTATATTATCTTCCTCTGCACTGTGACTGTGAGTGCTGTCATTGGACGAAAAATGTTTAGAAAACATGTTCAACTCGTCCGAGGTCGGCATGTTGGGAAGCTGATGCAAACGTTCTTGGCTGGAACACTGGGACTGCAAATCAATATTATCTGTACTGAAAATCGTTCCACAACTTTGGGTCGCTTTTACGCTTACTGAAACATTAGAGCTTCCAGATGTGGTTCCATAACCGGACGACGGCAGTGATGCAACGGACCATCTTCTTCCATCGCGGCAATCTGTTGTTAGTAAATTGTACGGCCTAAAAAGTACACGTGCGTACAGTTTCGTTTCGTATTGTTATTTACTACTTATTATAGTTGATTAAAGTCCCCCGCCCCCTGACTACCTCAAAAAGAGAAAGAAATAAACTAAATATCCCACTACTCGAATAGTTAGTAGTTTTTTACAACTGCTGTGCAAAAATCAATTAAAAACAAAACATTTTTTTTAATAAATCGTCAATACCTTTTAATTGAAACAAATGGAAAATGGGGATGCGAATGAGTTACTTTTGGACTTTCCAGCGGACTGCCTGTTGATTGTAACAAAAGAAAAACGACAATGTAATTAATAATCAAACGTCATCAGTGATTTTTACGTTTATAAATACTTGACATGGGGGAATGACATCTAGGCAAAATGGGTGATGTGTTTGATATAAAGCTTTTACGGTGACTATTTTTGTTTGAACGCCTTCCACACCCTACCGCAACGTGTAGCTCTCTCTAAAATACACCAAAACATCATAAATTAATCACATTCGACCCTTCGGCGTTGCGCTGACACGGTCAACAAACAAAATATATATAGCTTACCAAACTAGTCGATAACGAAGGAGCGGACTGCCCTAAAGTACGGTTGCGCATCAACACCAAATTAGACAGTTCTGGAAACAAAAACAAATTCAGCATTGTTAATTATTTTAAATAAGAAAAAAACCCTTTTTATATTCTTAATTAAAAATGAAAAATATTTTATTTTTAAATCAAACGTTCGGTATAAGTGTACATTTGTGCTTGACTAGAGCACAGTACACAATGCACTCTGGTTAAGCCCTTACGGCTAACGACAGTATTTAAATAATAATAAATTATTATTTGGTAACGTGCAGGTTCACACGAGACAAAATTATTCAAACGAGTCGTGCTTAAGAATAATTATTAAGAGCAATTCGTGATTAATACTAGGAGGGTCGTGTTAACTAATCAAAAGACACACACTTATACAGTCGTTCTATAGACACAAGCAGCACACATATTGGATACATTTTCATTGGCGTAGCGATACTCATATATATATTTTTTTTTTCATTAATTATTATTTATTGCAATTCAGATTAATTCGTTCGCTATCGATAGAAGCGTACTAGAAATAGCTGTTTAATTCTTTAAATAAATAAAGATAAACTATAATTAGCTCACGCATACACACACTTGTCATGTGCAACTCGTCGAGTATATTGCAAGAGAGCTCCGTCGTTCGATGTTATCTTTTTCGATGAGTCTGCGAGCACTCCAAGATCCTTTACTATTAAAACTGTACCTAATAAAATTTTTGTCTTTTTTTTTACCACTATAAATCGCCAAAAATAAAAAAATATTAACCAAAACAAAAATTAAAATAAAAAAGAGAAATCGTTTTTTATCTGACCATAATGCGTGTATGCGAGTATTACACTTACAATATAGAGGTGCTGTGCATTAGGTGTAGCGCCTAATTATTATTGTATAAAATTGTGTATTACACTCAGGGCGCTACTAGAAGTGTGATTAAGCGAAGAAGAAATGTGGCCTAAGTAAAAATAATAACATATAATAGGTTGAGTTAGGTCACCGGTATTTTGTGCCGGTTTAGGTTGTTGGGCGAATAGTTTTGACGCTTTTCTCTAAAACAAGACTATAACTAACTATCCACTAGCAGGTGAAAACTACTACTTTCTAAAATAATAATAATAATAGGTACCCTATAATACTAATACTCGTTATTATCGTTATTATTATTATTCAACGAATGGTTATCTAACGATCTACAGTTGACAAAAAAAATCTGGTCGACCTTGCCGTTTTCTTACCGGATTCATTCAATAACAAAATGTAATACAGTATAATTTAATTTTTATTTTTGCATAAATTAACCAACAAATTAGAGAAAGCGGCACACTTGGTTACAAGTCGAAATAATACACTAACTAATCGTTATCGAATTTAAGGGGACAAACTTAACACACGTGAATGAGCCGTCGCGGTTGTGGTTTACGCGTGACATAGCACTTAACATTTGCAACATTAAATAATATCTTCTCGATTATTATTTATTCTATGTATTATTAATTATAATGTTTACTCTTCGCGTGCGTGAAAGATATAAAAGCATTAACGAACAACAGTCCGTTCGGAGGTGAATCTACTAAATAAATACCTATAGAAAAAAAAGATGACTTTATTAATTGCATTTGGATCAGAAGGGTTTTTCGTTAAGCCCACACTATAATAAAGTAACAATTAATAACCCATTTTCAATTTTGCTGAACCTTCTCTAATTTAATCATATCCTTATATTAAATTATAATATTTGAATATTGGACTTATTTCAAGTACTCTTAATCGTTTTATTAATTTTTGTAATGTGTTGCTCCGGGTTCCCTAACCAGGGAGTTTTTGGAGCCTATCTCCTTATTTATGCCGGAAGCATAATGGGCTGCTATAGTTTTATCATACATTTTATTCGCGTTAAAAACATTGTTCTCGTCCCTATTGAAAACTTGAAACGAGGTCACTGGACGAAAATACTATTTATTATTATAATAATATCCACCGCAATAAGCTTTGTAGTCTCAGATTTAACGTGACAACACTGTAAAATGGTGCTCGTGACACGCATTAATAATTCAATAAATAATGGATGCACTTTTTATTTTATTCTCATTATTACATTTATCACTATCATACACAATACATCCGATGGTCGATAGCTACGTTGTGTGTAGGCGGTACTGGTTTTCCAGATCGATAACTCATATAACCTAAATGTGGAAATGGTAAATTTCTTGATCAAGACATGCGCGTATACCGTTTTTACCGCACTAGCAACAAAGCTGTAAAGTACAAACGCCCACAACACACACGAGGGTGAGTTCGTAAAAGCTCTTAAAAGCACGAGACAATTACACATTAATCGTGACCAATCCGAAAATTTAATATTGTTATAACTTAAAAATGTATGTATATATAATCAAAGTGAAATAATTGTACACATCATTTTTGGTGATTGTGCCAGTTGTTGAACTTTATTATGTAAATAGGTAGGAATAATAGATCGACTAATTTTATAATATGTAAATTTTGAAGGAAAGGTTTTAATAAGGTTCTTAATAACCTCCACTTGTATGTTATACAAATTAATAACATATCACATTTTAGCGTTACTTTGATAAGAATACAAGATATAATTCGTTAAATTACACGAGCTTAGAATTATTCAACAATATTTTTACAACAATAGGAGCAGTCGCCCCTATTGCCCGAGTCCGTCTTTGATCCGCACACACAAACACAGAGATCAATCAATTATAATTGATGAGCGTAATAGAACTCATATTTATTCAACAGGCATTCATTGTTTACTTGTCGTTAACCAAGAACACCGAAGGCCGCGGTATTGTAGGGGTCGAGATCAGTAAAATATACAATGATAAAATGTAATTAAATTAGTCAAGCGCAGTTTTAAATGCCGTGTGAAATCGCCGCTAAGGTGAAATCGTGAGGCGAGTTTAGAGCGTGGGAGATAAGTAAATAAAATTAAAAAACCTATTGTTGTCACTACGGTAATGTTAATATTGACGAGACGAAAACTTATATATATATATATATATATACATGTATTTTTTTTTTTTTTTTAATTTTACAACTCGGTCGAATGCTCCTGGTGGTGTTAATAAATATTGTTACTCGACCGGTATTATAAGGCACGGGAGCTGAATTTTAAGTCATGGCTTAACGCGCCAAGAGCAGGGGGAAAGCGAGAGGAAGGGAAGGTAATGGAATAGAGGAGAGGGATACTGACAAAGCGTTAGACGCCAATCTGATCTAATCTAACACGAATGATACGATATTATTTTTGAAATGTTATTAGCTATTACTATTTTGAACAAAATGACCTTCACAGCAGTATTTCATATTACTAAGTACGGGTACGCACCTTTGACTTGACCGCGTTTATCCGTCTTTTCGTAAGCCGACCACTGCGGCAAACGCACATAGCACATCCTGTTGAATATTATACTAAGCAAAAGAAGAAGTAAACAATTCAATTTCAACACTGGACATACAATGTGGTACTGTACACGATATACACACGATTGTACCGTCACTCTACTGGAATGTTTGTAGGTTATAATAAAATCGCTTATAATAATAAATTATCATGAATTAAGATGGACGACCAGTCAAAGCAAGACTGACAATGGCATAACGAGGGACTTTATTTGAAGAGTTGTTGAATATGAACGGCCCGCGACGAGTAATGCAGCGAATCCATTTGTTATACCGGCGAGACACAGATAACAAAAATAATATTACTTGATTTGACAATACGTATTGCATATAGTACACCGTTCACGGTACAGACGTGTGCGCTTAGAGTGTGCCATTGAATTAGTCACATGATATTTTGTTCAAAAGCGGCCAGTCAGATAAAAAAAAATGTTAAGTAGTCATAAGCGTTTGTCAAGGTGGGCCAGGTACATGCCCAAAGGGAATATCATTATAAAAAAAGTTTATACTTATTTTTTTGGCCAAACGAAAATCTTATAATAAGGGTTTTGGTACTTAGGCCCAAAGCACAATGTCCTTTAAAAGACGAATTCATAAATAAAGTAACAATTGAATTATTATTTAATTATAATATTATAAATGAAGACCAACTAATATTTACCTAAAACAAAGCAAAGGCTTTTTCCCATAACTGAACAAAACGATATATTTGTTTAAACAAATTACAAGGCTAGGATTTAAACATTTTACAAGAACTGGTTTGTTGTACCTAGCTTAGTTTTCTTGGGTATGGCTTGAGAGCACTAATACTAACTCGACTCTTTCTTTAAAAGAGTAAAATTCATAAAAAAAAAATTAAACCTCATATTAACCAATCAAACCTAAGTCCTAACCAACAGGTTAGGTATTGTATTTACTTGTATGATAAAGTAAGTAATAGTTTATATTAGTTGAATACTTTATAAACGTTCAGTGTTAAATATGTTTTAAGTTATAAATGGTACAAAAAATACCTGTTTTAATTGTTGCCTTGGAAATTTAAGCTAAATTAGGATATACTTAAGACACTTATTTCAAATATTGGTTTATTACCTCTACGTGAAAACTTAACCAGTTAAGGCAGTCAATGCAAAAACATATATGAAATTATTATTGCACGAATAAAATATAATAATGCATTTTATAGAACAAGTGTCATTAAAACTAATATCATTGAGTACACTCATATTGATATAATCAATGCTAATTTACATTATAATAGCATTAAAAAAAAATAAGATTTTAATTAAACGCATTAATTATAATTGAATATAATAGCGTTTAAGAAAGCGATTAAACATGTACACACGAGAAATCTCATTAATATACATTTCCAGAGCTAAGTGTACTGCTAAGATAGTCTTGCAAGTCCCAGTAGTAATCGATGTACTTTGGTTTTTATCACAAAAACTCTTGTTGTACAGCGTAATTATTACCTTAAACAAAATATCTATTTTTCGTACATTTGTATACAATTCTCTATTTGTAACTACTTTCGAGTAATAATTATTAAGTAACCCAAGGTAACTCTCGGAAGGTAGTACCCCCTTAAACATCCCCTCTGCTTTTAAACGAAAAACTTAAGACTACACGAGTAATCAGTTAAAAGATAGTGACATTAGGTTAATCATTTCTTGACGTTCTTCATCTCCTATGAAGGACGTTCTATTGTTTTTAGATTTAAGGGACATCCACAAGCTGTTTTTTTAGTCGACAACAAAACTGGCCAGACGAACAAAACCAATTAGACTCAAATGGTTTCTCCTTTTCTTTAAAATTAAGATTAGTTTCTTTTCAAAAATCCCAAGTATTCGGAAAAATTCGACCAAGTTAATCTCACACAAGCAATTTTTTTTATAAAAATAGTCCGTTCTGAGTACATAGCGCGGACAAAAGCCAAAGGCAAAACATACAATTTTAGTTTAAGCAATTCGTCCGGTGATACAAGAAACGACGATACTTTGTCACCGGGCAAACGCAAACGAATGTGTTGCCAAGCAGAGTAATGTGACGCTATTCGATACTATCAAGTCTCATTGAATCATTGCGACACGTGCGAAACTTAAAAATAAAAAAATGTTATTACACACAAACGCCGCCTAAGTTTTTGCAAGTCAAAAGTCAGGAATAATAATAATATATATAGATATAAATCATCCTAATGCCAATATACCGCGGTGGTGCATGGCCACAAGCTGAGGGATGTCCGCCAAAATCTACTGTATGTGCCAAAGTTTTACGCCGGCGACATTGATTTTCGTTTCGTTTAACTTGGCATTAACCGCGTTTGAAGTATTTATTTATTGAATAACCCACCTCAAACAGATTTTTGTCGTCAACTCGAAACGTAATACTGGCAATACCACACAGGTGGAAGTGGCAGTGACAAATTATTAAGAAAATATTATTTCAATCCACTTGGGTGCCGACCAATAATCGAACCAAGTATTTTCACAGTTTGCCGAAACGTTTGCTCTACGCCAGTTTGTATAAATAAAAAACAGCAAAAATGCAACCTAAACGTTCAATGGTATTTGTTCATTTTTAGATTAGTATATTAAATCTAAGATATAATAGCTCCACACAACAACTGTTTAATAGAGTTTACTAATCAAATTTCGTCGAAGAACCTTAGGCCTTCAAAAAAACATATTATACATAACATTTCGCACAAATGCATTACGCTGGAGTAACCTCTGAACCCACGATTTCGTTTAACGTGCTGTAGTAAACTGTTTTCCAATAATCTTTATCTTATCGACACAAATGCGATTCGTCAGAGAGATCTACGTGCAGGCATTTTCTACTAAACTTCATCCGTTCTCGCGTAAAAGACAAATACAATAATAATTATGAAGCTAATAAGTAATAAAATTAAGTATGATGATTATTGTAACGTTGCACAACACAAACGCGTTCTCCACAGGTTATTCGGTCAAACTCCATTGTACTTTTCACTTTAATCGCACTTCGATTATAAGTGTAGGTTTTTTTGAGTTAATTAAAAACGTTTCTCAGACAAAAAATAATATGTGATTATTTTACAAAAAGTAAAAAATAAAGTTATACCACATTTTTTATAACGTTAAGAGCCAGTGTTGCATGTTCCACATAATATAAAAGAACTCCCCTCGTGACTTCGGACATTACGGCTACATCGTTTTTATGGCCTTTTGGAACCTATTTTTTTATACAAAAAAAACTCATACATAAATAATATTATCATTTTTTATATGACGCAACATTCAAATAGAAAAGTGGATAAGATATAACAATGCCTAACAGCATTGTTGACCAAAATGTAATTGACTGAATTAATAAAATAACAATTCCCTATGCTAACCTTTGGCAGACAAACAAGTGCTTGTTAATAAATGAAGATAAAACAACATTTTAAATATAATATTTGTGCACGTTATTATGTAGCACAATCGTTATAATGTTTTTGAAGCGTTAAAAAAATAGGCGAAGTGAGCTATGTTGGTGACTGAGTACAGCAAAGTGACTACACATAGGATAAATACACTGAACTATGTTTTTAAGTGGCCAGGAAATAACTAATTAAAATTACATATCGACCTGTCAGAATTTTCAGCACCAGAGTTGCTGAAGTTGCAAAGTCAAATTGCGTGCTAAAAATAAAAATATGAAGGTTGCGTTTGAAAATCGAAAACTGGCGATAATACAATTCATTTGAGAAGAGCTAATATTATAGTGTTGAAAAATGTACAATTAATATATTGGTTGAGATACCGCGGACAAATACATTTTATACTGTATCATATTCTAAATTGATTGGGCTGTACATTAACATTACAATGAAATGCAGTTGGAGTTTGTTTAGAGAAACGCTATGCTATAAAGAGTACATACCAAGCCAATAGACGCCATGTTACGACACAGACTATACTCGTATAATTTAAAAATTATACTTTAATAATCGTTATATTGGATACTATGATGAACGGGATTTTTTTAAAAGAAAATTATTAAATATCAGCACTAAGAAGCGTTTTAACAAACTATGAAGACAACACACGAAGTAATAACTGGTAATAAACGTAAAAAAATACCTCAACATAATAATAATATCATCCACCCATAAATCAAGATAACGGTATTATTTATTTTATTTTATTAAAGTCTAATGAACTTACAAACAAAGATTTAAGACAATGTTTTAGAAAAGTATACCAACACTATAATAAAAAAAGACAATAACTCTAGTAAACGTGCGGCATGGACATTCTGTAGACAGTAGACGTTACTTTTTTGAAGTGTCGGTAAACATTTTAATTATAAAACTTGCCGACTGCTAAATAAAAATAGAAAAATAAATGTAAACTATTAGTGAGTATGTGTTTGTTTTTAGCGTTTTCCCCTCAAATGGCCTTAGCGGTCATTAAAAAATTGAATATAGGTGGTTATTTAGCAATTATAATATAGGCGCCTCTATTAACTTTAAATTACAATACAATTATATTATTATACTTTTACAGTAAATGTTTAAGAAAAAAAATCGATAATATTTATAGCTCTAGCGTAGCTAAGAAGCAGGTATTTATTTTTATCGCTGCATTGACAATAACTGGGCCGATTTTTCCATGTAACAAGTTCGTCCATCTCATTAATTTACACGAAAAATACTTAGTAAGCTCAAAAGTGAACAAATTCACCTAATCTCCTTAAAAAATCATAAAATATACGACTTAAAATATCAATATTTTTATCACAATTGATAGTTTTGTGTTGTAGCGTATTTTTTTTAAGTGATTTTACCACTATCATTTGTGGAATTAAAAAATCAAATACAATAATAATAATAATTAAATGTAAATATTTTTACGACTTATCGCATGCACGGTTCTCGAATGTGGCAAGTATTTATATACATTATAATAGACAAGTCCTTTTGTCGAAACTTATCAGTTTTACGTTATAAACGTCGTTGTTATGGCTTTGTCAGTATGTGTTAACCTAAATACAGTAATCTATAATGAAATCGTATTTTTACGTAGAGGCTTTTAGCGTTATACATATAATTATATTTCCGAGTTAAAAGCCCGTAAAACACACCACAGGATAGGTTTACAGGTTTTTTCCAAAGTACTTTATCGATTTTTGCTTAGAAAATTTGCACTATTTACAGCTACAATACAGCGAGTTCTGCACGGTTTTCGCCTGGAAAATGGGATTACCTTTCATCTATATAATAACCCACACAAACAAAACACTATAGAAATGTATTTATAAACCGCCATAATGCGTCGTGGTCAGCGAGTTTATAGAACTTCCGAGAAAACGCCACTGGTACATGCATAACCCACACATCATTATGGCTAAATGTCACAATGTCGTTCCTCTCCGCCTACCTCACTGCTAATACCAACATATGCATTAAACTATGTTGCTAAACATAACTTAACGGAATACAAAACATACCTCCGTGAAGGGATAACCTCAATACACAATTACTTTAGTGTTCACTTGTCCGGACCATTTGGCCCGAGTCCTGAAACGGAGCAACAGGTCGAGTCTGAAATTCCATCGACTAACCTTCCTAAGTATAAAAATATAAAATGTAATCTAAACCCTAGAAGACAAGTATACGCTTATATAGATGTTCACGCGCCCTAATTCTTAGATAATAACGAAAATTAGAACAATGGTAATTTCTAATGGTTCTCATCAATATTATAACGATGATCAAAAGAAATCCAGCATGGGAGATCGGATCAGGGGGGGTCGAGGAGGTCACGTGTATATTATATTCAAAAAGTAATCGAAGTGTCAGATTTTTCAATTGAAAAATATCACAATTTTAAAGTGTTTTTTTTTGTTTTTAAGTAAAGGGGTAAATTTTATAAACTTTTGCACCTGAGTATACAACTGACTTCATGAAGAAATCTATACAGTGGTTAATAGTCATCTAGATCTAGACACAACTATCAATCACCATTTTAAAATTAATCAATTTTCAGCTAAACGAACACTTAAAGGCCACATTGACTTAATTATTATATGTAAATCATTAAAATATAAAACACGATGTTTTTTGGTAAAAAAATAACCTACTTTATTTATCTGTTGTTACACTAATGCTATATTAGTGTATAAGTGTATTAGTGTACTAATTCTACATTCTAAAATAAGCCAGATAATAAAACAATAGTTTAACACAAAAACCTATACATTAGTACAGGTAAATACCTACTATCTATATTTCATAATATATTATTTGTTGTATTATTTTATTGACACCTAAATCAATTAAAAAGATAAACTGAAAAATGATTAACTATTTTTTTTTCATCTATAGGCAGGCCTTGTCGTGATAGCCATACATCTCTGTCGTTTGATTTATATAATAACCCATCATTAGTTATTGAATAACTTTTCACTATTAAATATAATACATGGATGTATTGTTTCAGAGGATGGTATTGAAATAGTCTTATATTAATGGAGGCTAAATAGAGTCGATAAGAGCGATAAGACCCATTAGACTAAATTACCTTTAGTAACAATTAAATATTTTAATATTAAAAAACCCCAAAGCAATAACTTTGTTAATTGAACATTAATAATCATAATAAACCAGATAAGTAACACCATGGCAGGCAAACTAGATAAATATATACAGTTTTCAATTGATTCATGATTAAATATAATATTTAAGCAAGAAAGTAAACTGATCGATTGATGTCAAAAGTGACTTTTCTACACAGAGAAATATTGAACACTGTAAAGCTAATTTACAACAACTTTATCTGATTTGTACATAATAATATGTAACATACTAAATAAACTAAAATAGAGAATTCAAAGCGATCTCAGAGGCTTGGATTGTATACTTAACTTTGTTATATTTCTATCATGTATTGATTTAAAATATGAAACAACACTATAGGTTTTATAATATAATGTTAACCTAAAAATCTACAAACCAATAAAAAAATAATAATAAATGAAACTTATTATAACAAATAAATCAAGGAAATAAAATACTAATAACAATTGTGATTAGATAGCTACAAAGTAGCTTACAAAACAATGAGAGGATTATGATTGTTTGCCTACTAATTCTAATAAATAAAGTCTTATTTTATTTTCATAATTTCTGATTTCATACAACTCTAAGAGGACCGTTATATCTTTAAATACTTGAGTTTATTTATACATTTTTGGTAATATTTGATTTTGTATTATCTATATTTATTTCATACAACATAGTTCACAGTGTAGTACATAGTTACAGTGGGGTATTTAGATGAAGAAGGTGTTTGGTGTATAACCTTTTCCGTTATGAAATAAAGTAATCATTAAAAGAACCGCTTTTCTTAATTTTTTTTTTTTTGTAACCACACAGTAGCATACAAATATTGACCATCAAAACAAAGGCCCTGACATTTTGTGTTTACTTTACCTAAGGGAATACCGAATATATTTGAACACCGTTTTATTCAATATTTTACATAACATTATAAATCAAGTTTTAAGCTAAAAAAACTAAGCAACTTTCTTTCAATCATTTTGTTTAAAGGAACTAAAAAATTACATAAAAGACCTTTTATCGATTAAGAAACGTTTTTTAATACTTGTTAAATATAACAAATTCATGTAATTTTTAGATATTAATTTGAATAGGATAAATATTAATAAAATAGTTAAAGAAATAAGCTCTCTGCAACCATAATGTTATAACCAATATAAATTAGAATGATTAATCAGTAGAGCTAATATAGTAATAATAATTATATCTATATATGTGTAAACATTGTCCTTAATTGGCAATTGTTATTAATAAAATCTACTGAATACACGGCAAATAAACAATCAAAATAAACATATTTTATTAGGTTAGATATGTTTTCAATAATAATCAAAATCAAATATGTGTACCAGGTACTTATGTATAATTAATGATTATTTATAACATACCTACTTAATATTCTTTTTATACAGTTTTAATTCTTAAATATAAGTATCCACAAAATACACTAAAAATCTTAATTATAAGAAAAAAATTACCCTTACCTGAACTACTTGATGTAGAATTCTTGCTCTTGTGTTCTTCTGAATCTGAATATCTACGATGGTCAGACTCTTTGAGAGACAGCTGACCTTTCCAAGATCTTCTGTTTTCCATTATTAGGATGTTTTCTTGTTATTACTCGTTTAAACAAAATGTATAATCTGTTAAAACTATAATAGCCATTTCTGATGATTGTTGTGAATGATTAAATGTTTTGGTCGAAATTAATAAAATTTACTCCATCTGAAAAATACAATACATCAACCATTACTTGCACAGGCCTTAGGACATATCGAAATTCAATCGAGTACTTAGTAATATGAACATATTATTATAATATACCTAACTACTTCTAACAGATATAACATACAAATACTTAATATTATTAAATTACTTTATTTTGTATGAATTTATTATACATATTATTATCTTGTATAATTGATAACAAAAATAATTGTTTTTATATGCAATTCATGATACACTAAATTCATTTTTTTTTTTTGATAAACAATGATAGGTAATCATAATTTCAATATAGTCAATAACTTTTGGACTCGATAACATTTATCATATTTGATGTATGTATAAATATAAATAAATAAGAGCTAAACATTTAATTAATATTTCTAGTATTTTGAGACTATTTTCAATATCAAACAAATAAATCCTCTCAGAATACTTGTAATTTGGAATTTATTAAAATATATATAATTTGATAGGACCTAATAATTAAAATAATACAAATCATATTAATGAGAGAAAAAAGTATGGTTCTCATATAGATTTGTATATTATGATAAATAAATCTATACATTTATTTTAACTGTAAAAGTTTCTTTTTTTTTTTCCTAGCCACCTCAAAATATTTAAATAATAGATTAAGGACTTTTGAGCATAAGTTTTGATAAATTTTAAGGAATCAATATCATCTGCAACGTTAATATTATTCTGACGGTCAGGCGAGCTAGGTGACAGATTCGTTAAAGACCAATGAAGGAATCAAAAGTATCAGATAAGATATTGTCAGATATAATCTAAGACCTAAGTAATGATCACTTTTGTTTTTAGGTAATGCAACGGCGTGCTGTACCGCTCATCGATAATCACCTGTGTGTCGTACAGAGTAGTCGGTCGTCAAAAACTGACGGCCAGCGTGCAAGGGACGGTGGCAATAGTAGTCGAAATTTGTACAGGCGACCACGACGGAAGCTGGTTCTTAGTTAACATGATGTTCGCTATAACAAAACGTGGACGACAAATATTATAATACTTGTCGCGTGGACGAAAAACTCCAAATGCGGTGTCAGGTTCTCACACACACGTCCTCGGCGCACGATGAGGATGGCACGACGACAGAGGCCGTGGCCAAACGTTTTTACGCTGTATAACACGCGACAGTGGTTTAAAAAAAAACGAAGTCACAATAATAATAATAATAATAATAAAAAATAACAAATAACAATATCAATTATCAAACGACGCTGCTGCGCTGACACACAGACGCCCACGATTGCGAACGAGCCCACACCACACGGACGTGAGATAATGACGGCAGCGGCCCCTGCGCTGGCGTCCGAGCAGCTGACAAGCTATGGGTGGCGGACGGAGAAAAGGGGGGAGAGACGTTGCGATGGAATACTCCAAACAACGGTTCGGGGAAGGGGAGATAACCACTTACCGCACCGCGCACGGTTACGGCCCCAACCGCCGCCGTCTCGACTCTCGTCGGCCTCCCGCGGCCCGAGGGCGTTAATATAAGTATTGTCTGTATAGTGTATACTGTATACCTATTGGCCGCCAAAGTGAACAAAAAATCAAAATGAAAATTGAACAGCTGTACGTGTGCCGTGGCTTATCACTTGTCGTTTACAGCTTAACACCCTACAGCTATTATTAGATATAAGCGTTTTTCATAAAATTATAACATACCTCCTAAAAAAATTGTTTCATAAAAGTTTCGATAGGGTTTAAGCGGGCGGATCAACGGATTTTGCCGACGTCATGGTCGTCAACGTAAATGCGTACCGTAGAAATTAATAGTTTAATATAACAAACAAACTGAGCATACTGTACATAATGAACGAACAAAAAAAGTTCAATCTCCTGTCGTTGCTACCGAGGTGACGTCATGTCACGAGGTCGAGGAGAGAAGGCAAAAAAAATGTTTAACGCTCCCTCTTGGTCTTTAGCCGTCAGTCATAAAACGTTTTATCCACTGGTCGTGTGTAAGATTGTATTTATAAAACATTATAATTATTATTATATTAATATTTTCTACAGCGATGTCAACACTATAATAGATAAAAAAAAAAACGGTGTACACTTTTAGTAGCCAATTCCTAAGACCAGGCTTAAGGCTACAGCGCACGCAACTATTATCGTACACACATTACGTAGGTATTTTACACATGCCAACCTATGGACCATTTTTTCAGGAATTAAAAGAACTATTTAAAATTAACCGGGCAATAATAATAATGCAGAAAACCAATACAGTGGGGTCTGGGACCGGGGCACAGTGGGAACAGACCTTATTATGTAAAGTCGGTATAAATCTGTACATTATAATGATGTTTTACGACCACTGACTACACATTCTTGAGAAAATTGAATATATGTTATAGCCCTACTCTGCTCGTCAATCTACCTCTAGCCTAATTTTCAGACCTTAAGACTTAAACTACCCCTATAAAGCGTAACAAAAAAAAAGTTTCCACCCCTTCTGGGGGAAATGTTTTTAAATATTTGTTTGTTTTGTCAATGTAATATGTACATTTATTTTCAATACTATGCCTAAAGAATATTTCGTATAAATTTGGAACTAATTTGACTGTTTTAAAAAAAGTAATAGACCCGCGTTGTTTTAAGTTAAAAAAAAATATGTACATTTTTTGGTTAATTTTCACAATTTTTAAAGGGAGGGCCAAGGGGTCAAGTTAGTTATTTAATGTTTGCTCAAAGAATACCCTTCAGGTACGATTTGTGATCTATTGACTTGCTACACAAAGAAATCGGTTCAGCTATTTAGAAAACATCGTGAGCGTAGACACAAAAAAAACACTGCTAAATCACTGACACTTATAACTTTCTCAAGACCAATTTTACTAGAAACGGAATCACAAGAACACCAAATTAATATCGGTTGTCATGTTAACATAATCAAAAAAAATCTCAGTAATTAGGACTCTTTTTAATTTTTCGGACTATCACAGCATCTTTGACAGTGGTTTAAAACATGTTTTTCATCTAAACATAGCTACGCATATACTCTACTATTGACTAAATAATAATCGTAGAATATTTATTTTTACTTTTACTAATTCTAGATAATGAGAAATTTGTCTAGACTCTCTCATCGGCTTTGTATATTTGTATTAACATTCACAATTTATATTCTAATTCTGAATTTTGTTTTGCTTTTTGAAGTGTATGTATTTAAGGTCAAATTTAAGTTTATAAAATAACCGAGGATAGAGCCTAGTTAAAGGACTTCTCTTTTAACGGTATCAAATTGTTTTTTTCTATGATGACTTCGCTTTGATCTACAGGATTTCCCGTAAACACGATTTTACGATTATTTTTAAAGGGTATGAAGTCCTCTTAACGTCTAAAGGCAACATCTACTGACGCAAAAGGCAATATTATTATTAATGATAACTCATATGTTTTAACGAGCCGTTTGTCCATCTGTAAAAATATGTACATTTTAATATTTTAATTGTCTTTGACTTTCTGTGATATTTTTTTTAATACGCAGTGCGGCGGGAAAGTTTTTTATCTCTCAGCAACGTAACGGTGGGCAAACCAGTTAATGACCTATGTACATTATTTTATAGGTAATAACTTATAGGTTGTATCACAAGATGATTCACCTGGCATCAATTATGAACTAGTTTGTAATACTATATTATATGAATATACTGGTCGTATGTAAATTGACTCATCGATGTGTCCTCACCATCCTGCGTCCTACCCTCAGTGTCATTTTGATTGGCTAGTATTAGTCCCTTGATAGTTAATATTTAAAATATTGACATAAAAACAAATAGAAAAACAATTCAAAATCACACACACACACATAATAGATGCAGTACAAACGAAATGCTGGTTATGTAGTTAAAAATAAACAGAGTTGTGTTTATTTAACGAAGAGATCATTAAGTAAAAACCCTTTATGTTTTGTGATAGCTAGAGCCTAAATATATAGTTTTGTTAATAATAAGTATACACATTAAATAAAAACTTTTCAACTAATTGCAAATGCGCTAATACTATACCTATAACTTGTATTCCATAGCGTACATGGGACATAGAAGTAGTCTCAAATCTACAGCTTAAGAACGCTACCATCCCCTCCAAATAACACACAAAAAAGCCTGCTCCCAAATTTTGACCATCCAAAAATCAAAATGTATTTCGCAAAAACTTTTATAATATTTTAATTTGTGAGTAGTTTTGATATAGCTGCATAACATTAAGCCTATTATACAGATATTATTACAGACAAAGTAATCTTGCAAGTTGCTACAATCTTATATAATTTTAACTATATCTATATAGTAAAAAAGTATTTATAAACTAGTATTATACGGTGTGTATAATCGTATATTGAATAGTTTATATACTATAAGCTATGTTTCACAAATTTTTTTTTTATGACGTTGATTATGGTAATTAGTTGATCCATTTATAGAAGCTTGCCGGTTATAACTAAAATATCTCAGTTTATTATTAAATTTAATATTTTTAATATTTGATAACATTTACATAAAGCTGAACAATATACGTCATTGTGTTATATTTACGCTTTAAATATTATAATTAATACATTATTATTTATTATATGCATTTAATACGAGAAAAACAACCATAGTGATGCGAGTGCGAATAACACAATATTTATATCTATTCTTATTTATTGGTCTCAATATGCTAACATTACCCATGTATACACTCATTGGTAGAGGGTACTTATAAATACTCACTAGTTAAGTCGTTACTTAATCTCTTTAATTCTCTAGTCAAGCGATAATTTACATTATACAAATAAAAATGTACCTACATGTTTTTATTAGGGACTTACATACAGTTTAATTAAAATCAACAAGCATTGATACGTACTTTTGTCTTTTTGGATTTAACCGGTTAGGTATATAGTTTGTATTTGTACCATAAAAAAAAATCGTTTGGCTATAATGAGTTTATCTATTCGTCGTTCGTTTTTATTTATTAATATATTATGAACGGTAAATTCTGTTAAAATGTTCAATGCACACACTAACACATTAATATATCAACAAATTATAATATTAATAATATGTATCGCTTATGAAACGGAAACATCTACCTATAAGTAAACCCTTATAAATAGTTATAGTACAATAGACAATGTTTATTAGAAGTGACTGACCACGAAATAATTTATTTTATTTTTAATTTTCGCATGTAAACTTAAACTATTTAATTAAACGGGGTTATTTGTAAATAATAATATATTAATTTGGGAATTGGTAACATAACAAGATAACATAATAAGTATTGATAGCTTCCGGAGCATAACATGTATTTTATTAGAAAACCCGTTTCATAGATAAATAAATAATACAATTGTACATTTAACTCTACTCTAAACCAACAGTGAAGGTGCCACCTATAACTTTTAAGGGGATTGCATGCGGTTGGTTTTTAGAGGGTTTTGTGTAGGCAATATTTAAGAAAAAAGTGGTTTTAATAAATTTCGACCATGCCAATTAATTTACCGGTTAATTTGTATAAGCATCGTGGTATTATTTTTAATTTAAATTATTTTTTCTATGAGTAAAAACCATTTTAATTAATATAACGTACATTTGTTGTTCTATCGCACAGGCTGAACAAGTGATTTGATAAGTAATCTGAAAATAGATTTGAATTCGTCATGAAGTTTACTTCTGATCGGTCAGAGTACTTTTTTGATATTTTATTCCTACTATGTATAAAACACGTTTGAATATTATATAAAATTTCAAATTATATAAAATCAAATTTGGAAAGGGTTAAAATTGAAAATTGAAAAAAGTACCTTGACCGATCATAAGTAAACTTCAAGGCGAATTAAAATCTGTTTTTAGATTGCTTATCGGATCACTGGTTCAGTCTGTGCAATGAAATAAAAATGATGTGTTTTTATTGAAAAAACCGACCGCATGCAATCCCCTTAAACGTACTTTAAACCCTACTTAAGTTCTCTATCTAGGTACGTAGAAAACTATACATTTTCAAAAAACATTAAATAGTTTTAAATTATAAAATATCTTTAGTATATAGTGGATTTCAACCTTTTAATTAGAAAACATTTCTCACACACGTACAATAATTGATACAGATAAAATTAAGTCTATAAAGTGTATTTAATATTTTTGAAATAAATAATATTCTTAATTAAAAAAATAATTATTCATCAAACTTTCAACTAAAAATTACTGTGTCCCAGTAAATATCAGTATATTTAGCGTACATCTTGAGAGTTGTGATTTTTGATTAATTTTTGTCTGTTGATTGATGTGGGTAATCCTTGAAAAATACCATTAATATTATTTTTAATAAAAATGTATATTGTCGATGTCATATAATATAGTTCTGTCAATGGTCATTCGTCACGTTCGAATAGTTGCCATATGTCATATGTTCTAAGTAGTATAATAAGCAATGTAATAAGATTACGTTTATAATTTATGATAGCTAAATTTAACAGTCCGCTAGTGTTATATTAAAAAATAATTAGGCTGAGAAGCAGTTGATGCATGTATCATCTTAGCATGTGGTCAGTGTAGCCGTTGCGTTGGTTAATTAATAATTTTATATCTAAAATTAAAAAATGTTTTACTTAAGCTTCTTCATTTATGTTTTTGATTATTATTATTATCCAAATTAAAATAGACATTTAGGATATTATTCTCAAAACCATAACCTAATTTCATACAAAAGACGTAAGTTATGGTATATTGTAAAAAAAAATGTATACATAACATATTCTATAATATCTTATCAAAAAAGCCTCCTCTCAGCCATCAAGAAAGAGAGAAACAGAAAAAAAAAGATCGATAATAGTGCATGGTTTGTAAAATTTGTCAAATGGTCACCAACACTAGAAAAAAAACCAAGTATTTCATGTAAACATGTTTCAAGTAAAAATGATTTTATTAATTATTGTGATTAAAATACTTCTATTAATTGCAGTAATAATATTTATATTCTATCTAGTTATTACCATAATGTTTGGGGTTTGAAAACGAACATTTTAAATTTCTGTTTAGATTTTATTTTTCTAAATCATTTAGATTATTTTATATTGGTGGAATTGCGGTTAGCTAATGATATTTTCAATTTAGAATTAGGATGGTAGATTGTTTCGTACTTAGAAATGACCGCAATATTTTAAATAGTGTGCACATTAAAGGCGGCGGTGTATTAATAGCCATTCATCACCGTTTCTCCTCTTGTCTGTTACTCTTATCCGATCCAGGTATTGAATTTTTAGCAGTCGAAGTTAATACTGCGGCTACAAAATGCATTATAGTTTTAAACTATATTCTGTCAAATAGTCCGGCCGATATTTATAGTATACATTGTTATGAACTTGATTATTTGTTAAAAATTTTTGCTAATTTTACTTTAATAATTGCTGGAGATTTTTATCTACCTAGACTAGAATAGAATAATGATGGCGATTTTGCTTTTTGTTCCGGTGCTTCCACCCTCTAATCTCTGGTTATATCAGAAACTATTGCTTTTGGCACTTTAATCCAACACAATCGAATACGTAAACATAGTAATATTATCCTCGATCTCCTTTTTTGGTAAATTATTTTTCTATGAAAGTTACCTACCAACAGTAATTTTTCTTTTGTTTCGATTAATGTTGACTACTTATGCTTATAAATAGTCCTCAATATTTATGTAACAAATATTCACTTCTTAGTTCCCAAACCATTAGAACTTAATTTTCTTTGCTCTATTGAGTGGTAATCCATTTCAGATGACAGATATAGTATCACTGAAATGTTAAATAACCTTTACTAGATTATATATGACGCTATTAATTTATTCTTTCCTAAATTTTCTGTCCATAAATGCACTTTCCCTATTCGGTACAGTAATAAACTTAAACGGTTATTTTTCAATAAAAAACGTCTTTATAAAACATATTATATTATAATAAGTAAAGATCCCATTATTTATAATAAGTTCTCACACACACGAGTTCTTTGTATTTCATGTCAATAAGTTACAAACAGATTTTTCCTATGATCCCAAGTACTTTTGTCTTTTTATAAATTAAAAAAGCCGAAAACCGCCACAGGTCTTGTTGTATATTGTCTCTTATCAGCAGTAAAATATTTTCTTCGTGATAAAGTAACTATTTACATTGACATGGTTTTTTACACGAAGCACTGTGCTCTGTGGTACGAATTAATTGTTAAATTATCTATAATATACATATGATTATTTTTGGGTGTTCAAAAACCTTCCAGTAACTTTACCTTACTAGGTCCCAGTAACCTTATCGGGTTACTATGCTTACTATTGAATGTCAAAAAATTGTTTTGCAAAACCCAAAAATAATAATTTACATATTTTAAAAACGAATTCGTAACACAGAGCACAGTGCTTTGTTAGAGAAAACCACGTCAAAGTAAATACATGCAGTAAATAATACATATTGTGTAGTTACTTGGTTGTCACGGAGAAAACATTTTACTGTTGATAACAGATAATATAATATGATAAGGCCTTTGGCGGTTTTCGGTGTTTTTTTGATAACTGGTAACACAGAACACTATTGTCTATACGATTGTCTGGCGGCTGGACATTGCCGGTCAAAGTTCAAACTAACGTTTTGTTTTTTTTTTAATGTAAAGTTTGAATTCTTTATTTTTAAGTGTATTTTTATAATTTGTATTAAGTTAATACGTTTAAGAGTAGTCGATAATTTATCGAAAATGTCCAACCAAAGGATTTGTAAATATTACTTACAAGGCAATTGTATGTACGGTACTTCTTGTAGGTTTTTGCATTCTGAAAACCGCCAAAACCGTGCAAACGACCAGTATTATGATGAATATCAACCAAGAAACAATAGTAAGTAACTAAATCCCAACATAGTATGCTTATTATTTACTGTTTATCATGCTTTTGGTTCATCAGGCATTTGAATTTATTGAATTGTTTACTGTTATGTATACTATGCATGTATCGACTGACTAGAACAAAAGAGTTGTTGTTCTATGTATTAGTAAATGTCATATTGTTGAGCTCTTTTTAACGTCAAGTCAATATTGAAATATGTTCAAACTTTGATTACTGTAATATAATTTATATTAACATGTATCATAAATATTTACTAAAAAATTAAATTTGAAATTTATTTATCCTATAGGAAGAGGAGGAGGAGGAGGTGGATCATATTACAATCAAGGTACTCGTCATAACAGAAGAGACGGCGGTGGTGATGATTATTATGATAAAGAAGAGGATAGTTACAATTATCCTAAGAAGTATGATGATGTGTCACATGGTCAAAATTACAATAACAAAAAGCATTATTATCAAAAAAATGACTATGACAAAAACTATATTAAAAATAATGAGTATGATTCACAAAGCAACTTCAGTCAACGAAACAACCGCAGATCGGACAGAGAATACGATATGAATATTAACCAAAACCATAATAATAGAAGAAATATCGCTAGCAATAAGTATAATGAAAATCAAAATGAATATAGTCAGATAAACAAATTTAATAATACAAGGTAATTTGTAAATATATTGAATTCTTGTGCGTCTCAGGCTATGGCGGAATAAGTACTCCAAAATTGTATCCACCTCTACAAATACTATCCTGTTCTATTAAGAGTTATGTGAATACTCAGATTTTATTTTGAATTATCAAATGATCAGGAACATTTTTTTATTTACTGACATTTACATTTATAATTTACTTAAATATTATGCAATAACTTACATTTGAGAAGTTGTTTTTTTATCAAAACAAACATGATTTTATAATACATTTCTAAGATGGCGTTTAGTAACAAAAGTCATAACCTATTATTTGTTTATGCCATTCATTTTGGTTTAATAATTAATATGCGTTACTTTTTGATTACTCTTCAATTTCCTTAGAACATACTTTGCTTTACATCATCAATTATTGGGTTAGGCCTAATTTTCTTGATATTTACAGCCTTACTGTCTTCTAACTACAAATTCGCAAATTTAATAGAAAATATGGCATTGATTTTATTTCACAGTTACATTTTATTAACTTGTTTTTATATTATTATATTAACTGTTGATCATTTTTAATATGGTAGCTGTCGAGATGTGTATATTTGGTTAAAATAAATTTAATAAGTCATTTAAAACTTAAGTATTATTGAAAATAATACTAACACATTTCTTTGTCAATTATTAATGGTCAGTAGAATAATTAAAGTATTATAACCTTTTTATAAAATATTATCATTCAAATTTATTAGATGACTAAAAAAATATTTTGCAGGGATAGTCTTACACAAAATGGTAATGATCAAAGACAAGCAATGTTGAAATTCTATGAAACTGAAATGTATGTATAGATTTTAAAGTTGACCGTTTTTCTAATTAGTATATTTATTAGTAAATGTATGTGTTTTTTCGATTTTTTTTAGTAATAACTATCAATCACATATGAAACAATTACTTTCACTAAGTGTATGGCCATTCACATGCTCTCATCCTATTGGACATACATACCCCATTCAACCAATTGGTATTCTTAATTTGGTAGAAGTTTCGTATGAAGAAATAAGGTGTGATCACTATCTTGCCAAAATATTAAATCCTGACGCAGTTTTAATTCACGTAATAATACATTTTTTTAATAACCATGAACATAACTAATAAAAACTGTTTTTTTCAATAACAATTATTTTGTTTGATTGCTTTAGAAACAACTATATGATAAGTTGTTGCATAAAGCGCGTTGCCAAAAGGAAGAGATAATATCATTAGGAGAACGTGTATTAAATGATATGGTAAAGTTAATTTTAAACAAAATAATAATTAAAAAGCAACTAGAGTGTGTCTGTAAATAATGTATATTATATTTATCACATGTGATGTGATAAATTGTTTGCTTTCAAACTAAACTATTAACTTATGTTGTGTAGTTCGATAAGTGAACTCAGAAAAATCATCCCAGTTACTAATACAATATTACAAATCTATTTTAATTTTACAGCTTGCCACGCTTGAAAAATGTAAAACAATAAAGAACAACCCTTCGTACCAGGACATTATACAAATGGATCCAAACAGTTACTGGAACATGACCATACAATTCTTATCCTCACATGATGCGAATAGTATTTTGTCGAATATCAACACTCAATCTTTTAATAATGCAGCACCTGCCAATGAACAAAAAAAGAAAGCGGTTAAACCTCAAACTCAAATTCTTATGCAAACCGAAGTGTACGGAAAAATGGATTGTAACGAGTTCACCCAGAATGAATTTGTTGATTTCATACCCATAATGCCCCCACCTCAGAAATATTGTCTATAAAAAAAATCATTCAATATATTGCATTAAATTATAGACACCTCAAATGTTAAAATACTATTTATACTAGAAAATCATAATTATTTTTTTTAATTGATTGGATCAATAATTTGTAATTATATATTTAATATTTTGCTTTTTAACACAATCATTATTAATAATTTTTTTTTAATTTTGTTATGAATAATGCCAGTTAAATGTTGTCTCCTACATGTTTATAAATTAAAATTTTGTTGAGTTACTAAATTATCATGTTTATTATGTTTTAAACAGATTGATTTTATCAAGTCCCTATAAAATTATATATTTATTCATGTTATCTCGAGTTTAAATCAATACACTTTTACTACTATTAAGTATTTATAAATTTAAAAGCATTAGAGTGACTATTTTATAGATATTATATTTCATCCTACGGTAACAAATCTAATTAGTAAGTTAGAAAATAAATATTATAATATTTATTTCAAGAACATATTATAGTAAATAGGTTGATAAGTAGAACTCATATAAAAGAAGTGTTACAATTCAGCTGCATTCGTATTCATATCACTTACTTAACGATTTTAATTTTATAATATTTCTGCTCTAAATAATAAGATTTAAAAAAAAATGGTTTGCCCTAAATTTATAAATTATTGATAGACATTTTTTGAAAATACGAACGGCGGCTACTCTTATTACTTTATGGTTATAATTAAAATATGTTCTATTGAACGTGGAAAAAAGTTATATACAAACCAAAAATATATTTCCGTCAACAATACAGGATAGAAAATGGGAAGTATATGGTAAATGGATTAAAGTAGGCGGCCCACATGAATTTTTCAAGTACGGTACTGTAAATAAATCCGGGCCCTCATTATATATTAGTATTTATAATAATTTTATTACAATTTCTAACATTTTATATTTCATAAGGTGCCCAAAATATTGGTTACACAGCTTATATTGCTTTTAAACACCTCTATAAACATCTACTCCAAAACCTAACAAAGACTGCTGTACATTTTTCCACATACAATAACAAGTACGATGCGTTTCAATATTTCATGTAATGGAAGCCTATTATATAACTTTTTTCATGGTATTATTTTTGGAGAAAATCCGCTTCTCTTACTTAAAACGCTTCGGTTTTTTATTGGTGCAGTAAGCTTATCACTAAATAATAAACAAGAAAAGCAATGCAATGTTTGTTTGAATGTACTATAAATTAGCCAATCACGTGGATGTTTTTCTCTGTTATTTGATGATTTGGTATATAATAAGAATTCAGAAAATTGTTTACCAGCTAAGTCTTTAGGCATAGTACTTTTTATTTTTAATAAATTGTCGAAATTAAAAGGATTTGCATCAATAATTTTTTGACGAATATCGTCGTTAATTTGTTGAGGCCACAACCCAGGGTCAGTAAAATCGTTAAATTCGATTTCACGCGAAGAACAGACACTCGCATTTCTATGCTCGTGTATTTCTACCTTTACGGACACTTTAGCAGGACATTGTAAGAACGGGCTTAAAAGTGTTACAAGATTGTTCAGGGATGTCAATTTCTAATACTTTGTTATCATGTGATATAGTTTTCGCAGAATGTGTATTGGTTTGAACTGGTTTGAAAAATGTACTTATTACCAGACTGTTTGAAACTGCTTTTTTATCTTTTTCTATTTTCAATTTCCGTTTCTGGGATCCAGATTTGTGCTTATAAAATGACATTTTCGTATTTTATTCAAAATATTTTAATTTAAATAATATTGTACGTAGACAGTACCACAATTACCGCCACAACTCGGGAGATTGACGGTTGTGATAAAAACTAAAATGCATGCTATGACCGCGGGTTGTTTTGACTTTGGTCGTCGATAAAAGAATTATTATCTTTTAATGCCAAAAATAGCACTAGTAGGGGCAGGCGGCAGACTTTTGCTTTTATCGTCCCGGATTTTTTCCCCTTTTATTTTTTCCAAGAAATGCTCGCCCTACCCGCCTACCGTCCTACCGACACCAAGTGGCCGATCCCATCAAATAAAAATAATATACATTTAGATTGTTAAACAACATTTTGTATTATAAGAAGTATTATGTATTATAGTAAAAAATAATATTATTTATATACCAATATTATATAAAGATATAGTGACTGGGGTGGCTCGACTCATTATATTTTTCTAATTTAAATTAATAATATGTTTATATTTTGTTTTTTCCCCAGAGAGCCCGGGCCCCGGGACCCTAGTACTCACTGACCCCCCCCCCCCCTTGCGGGGGCCCTGGGCGGCATAAAAAAGACAATACTTAAACCACGTTCTTTCTTAAGAAATACAAAATTTCCCTTTAAAGAGTTCGTTCAATTATATATATATTTCATTCTAAATTATTTTAACAAATTTTGACGCTGTATGACTAAAATTGTTAATATATTTTTTTGTAAAGTGTTTAGCGTTCATGAAAGAAGATAATATTTTAAAAGGAACGGAAAGCGTCAATTTTTTTACAAATAGAGACTAAAACGTGTCTACCAAATCGATTTCAATAATTTTTTGTTTTATAATTTAACATCTTCTAAATGCGGGCTAAAAGACCGATTTTTTTATTTTAAAAAATTTGTATTTATTTTTATTTTTTTATAGTTTTTCCTAATACATCTAAGTACTTTTTTAATCGCTAAATCAAAAATCGGCCTTTTAGCCCCCATAGAAAAAAATAGTACGCTTCGCATAAAAATAATTGAAATCCGTCCAATAGATACGCCAGAAAATGACTTCTCAAAAGTAATTTTTTATCAAACTACCGTAATAACTCAGAAAAAAATAACTTTAAAAGTATTACAGTAAGAAAATTGTAATGTGTTCACTTTTAAATTAGTAGGTATATGAAAAATGGCTATTGGATCAATTTTTCTCAAATATTGCCTATCCTTTGCCCCTTAATAAATAGCGCTTTCCGTTTACATTAAAATCAATTTTTTTTTTATACGAGTAGAACCTAAATGTTAATAGAATATTTATTAAATATAAACTTTAACAGAGAGTTTCACCAATAGCAAGGAAACTGCAAGAGAATAGGGAATTTGGACATATTATATAAAGGTAAAAATGTATTAAAACGTTAACGAGAATCCACACTACAAGCAGATATATGGGCACATGTATATGTCTAATGACCGAATAAATGTCGATTTAAGTAAACCCACATTTCTAATTTTCTGATTTTTAATCCAAAATATTTTACATTTTTTTTTATACTTACAGTATCATTACTAGTAGTAAAATCATATCAAAAATTAATTATATGTAGTCAGTAGTATAAACTCGTTTAATACTTGTCAGTGTTGTAAAATTGTGTTCCCAGCGATTATTTATTGAATTGTTGCTACTTCTAATATTTCCAAAATAAACGACCGAAGCAAACTATTTATTACATATGTAATTCATTCGTTTTAAAATTTAATCAACTTATATGTTTTGTAAATTAATATTGGTCTACACTGTAATCAATTGTCACGTTATAACAGAAAGCAGCCCGATGAGTATTTGACGAAACATTAGTTTGTCTTCGTGTACGATTATTCTGACCGAAGATGTCTCATTCAAATGTTAAATTATCTTTCAACCAAATGTAGATACATTTAATATCACCCATAGCCTCTACTTATTACATAAACAGTAAACACGATACAGGTACAGCAACCGCACAAGTTTTGGTTATGAAATTATCATGGGTCCATAGACAAAAATAAAAATACAATTAAGAAACCAATACCTTCTCTGGTCCACTTTGAAACGAATACCCGATTTAATCGAGCTGATTGAAAGCATTCACTATAGTTCATACGAACACATAGGACGTCGGTTATCGTAGAACTGATAAAAGAAATGCTAAGACGTTAAAACTGTAAATACTAACTGCTTTCACTGACATGTCATGTGTATAATAATATGGACAGTATTTTTCTTACTTTGATATAGTTTTTTTAGTGAAAAGAACAAAGCGGGTTAGGTGAAAACTGAAAAGCAAACCAGTGTAGAGAACTCATTCGTAGATAAAGAGGGTTTCTCCAGACAAATGTCCCGTAAGTCAGAGATGAGAAGTGCAGGTGCAATTTAAGAAAACGTCCTTAATATCACAGAACAACTTAAATGCAGCGAGCACTGACAAACTGTAATAGAATAATTCTGAAGGATATCGAAATCAGAGAACGAAAATGGGTTAAAGTGTTAACTCATCAGTTAAAAATTGAAAACAGAACGTAGTGGAATATCATAATGTCTATATATCCCCCTGGTCTAAATTCCCACGTTGTTGTCACAGGAAGTTTAACAATTAGGACACGACTACAGAAAGACATCCGCAGCAAGGAGAAAGGCGCCATACAGCCTAGCCATGAGTTCGTGTGAGGAAAAATACAATTAACACGTTACCATACTGACGCAACCTCAATTAAGTCGCCTTATACTATGTAGGCAGATTTGGACATGTCTATCGAAAAAATTAGATTTTATTTTTTTGACAAAATTCATTACCGAAATTTTATGGACCGTGTTATCGAAGATAACTAAAATTAGCGTACATTTATTGGTGGCCGATATCGCCACGAGGTCCACGGAAATCTCGCTGTGGGGTTAATGCTGTTTCGTTTCGTGCCTTTGGAGAATCTAAGTATGATAACTTTAAACACTCCAAAAGCACTACTCACAGGGGAGACCACGTGAAGGTACAGCACACCTCCCCCGCCCCCCATACAGTGCTCCCAACATTTGATAAACCAAAATATATACATAAAACAATCTGACAACATTACCATGTGTACTAGCACCGGGTGATTGGTTAACTATGATCCGGTCAATATCATTGAATGTAATAGACTTTTAAGTTATTAAACTTTAAAATTTATGACGTGAGGACGATTGCGGTTGAGTAATGCGCGCAGGTAAATACAATAGAAATTTTAACCTTCCTTCCGTCCTAAACTTTAAAGTACGTTTATTGGTAAACGACAAGTTTTTAAATTTTCATTTGTGGCCATAAAAGTCAAGCATTGTCTTCATCGCCCGTATAATATTGTACTAGTTCAAGTTAGAATACTGTGGTCTATAAAATATCAAGAGCCCTGTATTACCTACCTACATGGTAAGAGTTTTACACCGGTCACCAACCTGACGCAACCTCAATTAAGTCGCCTTATACGACAGGCAAGAGGTACCGTGGAGGTATTCTAATCCCGCTCCACAGGGATCTACATGACGATTACGGTTGAGTAATGCGCCGAGATGAAAATAATACTAATTCCTACGTCCTAAATTGTTAAGTACATTTATTGGTGGTGGCAAATGTAGCCAGAAGGTCCTAGGAAATCTCGCTGTGGGGTTAATGCTGTTTCGTTTCGTGCCTTAGGAGAATCTAAGTATGATAACTTTAAACACTCCAAAAGCACTACTCACAGGGGAGACCACGTGAAGGTACAGCACACCTCCCCCGCCCCCCATATAGTGGTCCCAACATTTGATAAACCAAAATATATAGATAAACCTCTTTTGCGTCCTAAACTTTAAAGTACGTTTATTGGTAAACGACAAGTTTTTAAATTTTCACATGTGGCCATCAAGGTATCGCCATCGCTCGTATAATATCGTACTAGTTCAAGTTAGAATACTGTGGTCTATAAAATAGCCCTGTATTACCTACCTACATATTATTCACAATTGGTTGATTTTTCAGGAGCAAATTCCATAAGTAACTAAGTATTAGTATGATTAGTTAAAAATAAATAAATTTTGAATGGCGATTATAGTTATAATAATAATAAGAATAATAATAATAATAGTAAAAAATAATTTAGTATAATCACTTGTTTTTTCATTAATTGTCTTTACAGGAAGTTCTCGTCGTTTTTCAGATATTCGAATTTTGGACACTCGCGCAGCTTCTCTATAATTCTTCGCCGGGGCCTATGTTTCAATATTAATACAAATGATATTTTAATTGTAATTTATAGATGAAATTTCAAATAATACCCAAATTAAAAAAAACTGACTTTTTCATTCAACCATCAGAACACCAACGAATAATTATTCTTCAATAAAATGGTTACTTTTCTACAGCTTTTGAATAGTGTTCCGTAACGACTGTAATACATCAAGACGTGCATACATTAACAATCATCTTTTATAAATGTTGAATAATTTCATGTACTTAATCATTCTTATTACTTTATCATTATATATTACATTTTCTGATAGTGAATATAATAGTTATTACATTTTTATGTCTGACTAGATAGTACATGTATTACATACATTATTTTGTTATGTAGCATCACACGGCCAAAACATCTTTATTCATCAGTAAGTTGATTTAAAATTGCTTTTTAGATGTTTGCGACAAATGATGGACAGAAGTAGTAATTGTATTGTGTTGACTGGCACTCGTTGTAATAAGTATCTGTAACACACAAGTTGTAAACATTTTGTATTACAAGATTAGGTAATGATAATAACCTACTTCACGGCATTTCGAGAGTTGACACTGCTGCTGCTGTCGAGGAACATCATAAATCAAACGAACTGAAACGCTCCATCATACTATGTAGGCAGATTTGGACATGTCTATCGAAAAAATTAGATTTTATTTTTTTGACAAAATTCATTACCGAAATTTTATGGACCGGGTTATCGAAGATAACTAAAATTAGCGTACATTTATTGGTGGCCGATATCGCCACGAGGTCCACGGAAATCTCGCTGTGGGGTTAATGCTGTTTCGTTTCGTGCCTTTGGAGAATCTAAGTATGATAACTTTAAACACTCCAAAAGCACTACTCACAGGGGAGACCACGTGAAGGTACAGCACACCTCCCCCGCCCCCCATACAGTGCTCCCAACATTTGATAAACCAAAATATATACATAAAACAATCTGACAACATTACCATGTGTACTAGCACCGGGTGATTGGTTAACTATGATCGGCCAATATCATTGAATGTAATAGACTTTTAAGTTATTAAACTTTAAAATTTATGACGTGAGGACGATTGCGGTTGAGTAATGCGCGCAGGTAAATACAATAGAAATTTTAACCTTCCTTCCGTCCTAAACTTTAAAGTACGTTTATTGGTAAACGACAAGTTTTTAAATTTTCATTTGTGGCCATAAAAGTCAAGCATTGTCTTCATCGCCCGTATAATATTGTACTAGTTCAAGTTAGAATACTGTGGTCTATAAAATATCAAGAGCCCTGTATTACCTACCTACATGGTAAGAGTTTTACACCGGTCACCAACCTGACGCAACCTCAATTAAGTCGCCTTATACGACAGGCAAGAGGTACCGTGGAGGTATTCTAATCCCGCTCCACAGGGATCTACATGACGATTACGGTTGAGTAATGCGCTGAGATGAAAATAATACTAATTCCTACGTCCTAAATTGTTAAGTACATTTATTGGTGGTGGCAAATGTAGCCAGAAGGTCCTAGGAAATCTCGCTGTGGGGTTAATGCTGTTTCGTTTCGTGCCTTAGGAGAATCTAAGTATGATAACTTTAAACACTCCAAAAGCACTACTCACAGGGGAGACCACGTGAAGGTACAGCACACCTCCCCCGCCCCCCATATAGTGGTCCCAACATTTGATAAACCAAAATATATAGATAAACCTCTTTTGCGTCCTAAACTTTAAAGTACGTTTATTGGTAAACGACAAGTTTTTAAATTTTCACATGTGGCCATCAAGGTATCGCCATCGCTCGTATAATATCGTACTAGTTCAAGTTAGAATACTGTGGTCTATAAAATAGCCCTGTATTACCTACCTACATATTATTCACAATTGTTTGATTTTTCAGGAGCAAATTCCATAAGTAACTAAGTATTAGTATGATTAGTTAAAAATAAATAAATTTTGAATGGCGATTATAGTTATAATAATAATAATAATAATAATAATAATAGTAAAAAATAATTTAGTATAATCACTTGTTTTTTCATTAATTGTCTTTACAGGAAGTTCTCGTCGTTTTTCAGATATTCGAATTTTGGACACTCGCGCAGCTTCTCTATAATTCTTCGCCGGGGCCTATGTTTCAATATTAATACAAATGATATTTTAATTGTAATTTATAGATGAAATTTCAAATAATACCCAAATTAAAAAAAACTGACTTTTTCATTCAACCATCAGAACACCAACGAATAATTATTCTTCAATAAAATGGTTACTTTTCTACAGCTTTTGAATAGTGTTCCGTAACGACTGTAATACATCAAGACGTGCATACATTAACAATCATCTTTTATAAATGTTGAATAATTTCATGTACTTAATCATTCTTATTACTTTATCATTATATATTACATTTTCTGATAGTGAATATAATAGTTATTACATTTTTATGTCTGACTAGATAGTACATGTATTACATACATTATTTTGTTATGTAGCATCACACGGCCAAAACATCTTTATTCACCAGTAAGTTGATTTAAAATTGCTTTTTAGATGTTTGCGACACATGATGGACAGAAGTAGTAATTGTATTGTGTTGACTGGCACTCGTTGTAATAGGTATCTGTAACACACAAGTTGTAAACATTTTGTATTACAAGATTAGGTAATGATAATAACCTACTTCACGGCATTTCGAGAGTTGACACTGCTGCTGCTGTCGAGGAACATCATAAATCAAACGAACTGAAACGCTCCATCATACTATGTAGGCAGATTTGGACATGTCTATCGAAAAAATTAGATTTTATTTTTTTGACAAAATTCATTACCGAAATTTTATGGACCGGGTTATCGAAGATAACTAAAATTAGCGTACATTTATTGGTGGCCGATATCGCCACGAGGTCCACGGAAATCTCGCTGTGGGGTTAATGCTGTTTCGTTTCGTGCCTTTGGAGAATCTAAGTATGATAACTTTAAACACTCCAAAAGCACTACTCACAGGGGAGACCACGTGAAGGTACAGCACACCTCCCCCGCCCCCCATACAGTGCTCCCAACATTTGATAAACCAAAATATATACATAAAACAATCTGACAACATTACCATGTGTACTAGCACCGGGTAATTGGTTAACTATGATCCGGTCAATATCATTGAATGTAATAGACTTTTAAGTTATTAAACTTTAAAATTTATGACGTGAGGACGATTGCGGTTGAGTAATGCGCGCAAGTAAATACAATAGAAATTTTAACCTTCCTTCCGTCCTAAACTTTAAAGTACGTTTATTGGTAAACGACAAGTTTTTAAATTTTCATTTGTGGCCATAAAAGTCAAGCATTGTCTTCATCGCCCGTATAATATTGTACTAGTTCAAGTTAGAATACTGTGGTCTATAAAATATCAAGAGCCCTGTATTACCTACCTACATGGTAAGAGTTTTACACCGGTCACCAACCTGACGCAACCTCAATTAAGTCGCCTTATACGACAGGCAAGAGGTACCGTGGAGGTATTCTAATCCCGCTCCACAGGGATCTACATGACGATTACGGTTGAGTAATGCGCCGAGATGAAAATAATACTAATTCCTACGTCCTAAATTGTTAAGTACATTTATTGGTGGTGGCAAATGTAGCCAGAAGGTCCTAGGAAATCTCGCTGTGGGGTTAATGCTGTTTCGTTTCGTGCCTTAGGAGAATCTAAGTATGATAACTTTAAACACTCCAAAAGCACTACTCACAGGGGAGACCACGTGAAGGTACAGCACACCTCCCCCGCCCCCCATATAGTGGTCCCAACATTTGATAAACCAAAATATATAGATAAACCTCTTTTGCGTCCTAAACTTTAAAGTACGTTTATTGGTAAACGACAAGTTTTTAAATTTTCACATGTGGCCATCAAGGTATCGCCATCGCTCGTATAATATCGTACTAGTTCAAGTTAGAATACTGTGGTCTATAAAATAGCCCTGTATTACCTACCTACATATTATTCACAATTGGTTGATTTTTCAGGAGCAAATTCCATAAGTAACTAAGTATTAGTATGATTAGTTAAAAATAAATAAATTTTGAATGGCGATTATAGTTATAATAATAATAATAATAATAATAATAATAGTAAAAAATAATTTAGTATAATCACTTGTTTTTTCATTAATTGTCTTTACAGGAAGTTCTCGTCGTTTTTCAGATATTCGAATTTTGGACACTCGCGCAGCTTCTCTATAATTCTTCGCCGGGGCCTATGTTTCAATATTAATACAAATGATATTTTAATTGTAATTTATAGATGAAATTTCAAATAATACCCAAATTAAAAAAAACTGACTTTTTCATTCAACCATCAGAACACCAACGAATAATTATTCTTCAATAAAATGGTTACTTTTCTACAGCTTTTGAATAGTGTTCCGTAACGACTGTAATACATCAAGACGTGCATACATTAACAATCATCTTTTATAAATGTTGAATAATTTCATGTACTTAATCATTCTTATTACTTTATCATTATATATTACATTTTCTGATAGTGAATATAATAGTTATTACATTTTTATGTCTGACTAGATAGTACATGTATTACATACATTATTTTGTTATGTAGCATCACACGGCCAAAACATCTTTATTCACCAGTAAGTTGATTTAAAATTGCTTTTTAGATGTTTGCGACACATGATGGACAGAAGTAGTAATTGTATTGTGTTGACTGGCACTCGTTGTAATAGGTATCTGTAACACACAAGTTGTAAACATTTTGTATTACAAGATTAGGTAATGATAATAACCTACTTCACGGCATTTCGAGAGTTGACACTGCTGCTGCTGTCGAGGAACATCATAAATCAAACGAACTGAAACGCTCCATCATACTATGTAGGCAGATTTGGACATGTCTATCGAAAAAATTAGATTTTATTTTTTTGACAAAATTCATTACCGAAATTTTATGGACCGGGTTATCGAAGATAACTAAAATTAGCGTACATTTATTGGTGGCCGATATCGCCACGAGGTCCACGGAAATCTCGCTGTGGGGTTAATGCTGTTTCGTTTCGTGCCTTTGGAGAATCTAAGTATGATAACTTTAAACACTCCAAAAGCACTACTCACAGGGGAGACCACGTGAAGGTACAGCACACCTCCCCCGCCCCCCATACAGTGCTCCCAACATTTGATAAACCAAAATATATACATAAAACAATCTGACAACATTACCATGTGTACTAGCACCGGGTAATTGGTTAACTATGATCCGGTCAATATCATTGAATGTAATAGACTTTTAAGTTATTAAACTTTAAAATTTATGACGTGAGGACGATTGCGGTTGAGTAATGCGCGCAAGTAAATACAATAGAAATTTTAACCTTCCTTCCGTCCTAAACTTTAAAGTACGTTTATTGGTAAACGACAAGTTTTTAAATTTTCATTTGTGGCCATAAAAGTCAAGCATTGTCTTCATCGCCCGTATAATATTGTACTAGTTCAAGTTAGAATACTGTGGTCTATAAAATATCAAGAGCCCTGTATTACCTACCTACATGGTAAGAGTTTTACACCGGTCACCAACCTGACGCAACCTCAATTAAGTCGCCTTATACGACAGGCAAGAGGTACCGTGGAGGTATTCTAATCCCGCTCCACAGGGATCTACATGACGATTACGGTTGAGTAATGCGCTGAGATGAAAATAATACTAATTCCTACGTCCTAAATTGTTAAGTACATTTATTGGTGGTGGCAAATGTAGCCAGAGGTCCTAGGAAATCTCGCTGTGGGGTTAATGCTGTTTCGTTTCGTGCCTTAGGAGAATCTAAGTATGATAACTTTAAACACTCCAAAAGCACTACTCACAGGGGAGACCACGTGAAGGTACAGCACACCTCCCCCGCCCCCCATACAGTGCTCCCTACATTTGATAAACCAAAATATATACATAAAACAATCTGACAACATTACCATGTGTACTAGCACCGGGTGATTGGTTAACTATGATCCGGTCAATATCATTGAATGTAATAGACTTTTAAGTTATTAAACTTTAAAATTTATGACGTGAGGACGATTGCGGTTGAGTAATGCGCGCAGGTAAATACAATAGAAATTTTAACCTTCCTTCCGTCCTAAACTTAAAAGTACATTTATTGGTAAACGACAAGTTTTTTAATTTTCATTTGTGGCCATGAAGGTATCGCCATCGCCCGTATAATATTGTACTAGTTCAAGTTAAAATATTCCGGTCTTTAAAATAGCCCTGTATTTTCTACCTACATATTATTCTCAATTGGTTGATTGAACACACAAGTTGTAAACATTTTGTTTTACAACATAAGGTAATGATAATAACCTACTTCTTGGCATCTCGAGAGTTAACACTGCTGCTGCTGTCGAGGAACATCATGAATCAAACAAACTGAAACGTTTTGTTTAACCATCTTTATTTAGATTATTGAGGAAAAGTAGTAATTGTGTTGTGTAGTCTGTAACTCTTTGTTGTAGGCATCTGTATAATCTGTAATTACAAATAGTATCTAGAAAAAACTGTTAAGCATAGTTATGGTTAAATATATAGTAAAGATATAAAATCTACTTGAACCCTAAACCATAAAAATTATACACTTCTTGCATACACGTGTTACGATAACAACATCGTTGTCGTAACATGTGTACTCAAGAAGTGTATAATTTTTATGGTTTAGGGTTCAAGTAGATGTTATATCTTAACAAATAGTATATTTTACAGATGATCTTATCCAAATGTTTTATTATTTCATGTATTTTTATAATTTTTTTTTATGACCCTTATTATCAGTTTATCGGTTCTTAAAGGACCATTGTTGCTTTCATGAGATTTTGGTTTTAAAATGGATTTGCTGTCATTTATTTTAACTTAACCAGTTTATGTTATTTTTTAATTTATTGTGTTTTTTTTATTATATTATTTAAATTGTTTGTTTACACAGGGGTTGATTTAATATACAAATCAGTCTATAGACATTAAATGAAAAGTCAGGAAAATTATTTTTTTAGTAAATGCTTTGATACAAAACTGCGACAGTAATAACAATTTAGTAAAAATATAAACATAATACAATGATGTTATAAATATATATTGGAGCAACAAAAATGGAATATAAACATAATTGTTGAAAATATTTTTTGACGTTTCATGTCTTAGCTTTGGCACATAACCGAAAAAAGCGTTATGTTCCAAATGTGTGTGTGATATGAAATAAGAGATTAGAGATAAGAGATATGGGTTAGGGGTTGGATGGGGTTGGCGGTAAAAATCGGTTTTGCGTTGGGGGTAGGGGTAGAAATGGGGTTGGGGTTGAAGGTAGAAATGGTGTTAGCGGTGGGAATTAGCTGTGCTATACTTACAACGATCGAACTAGAACTAAATAATAAATTTAAAATAGTTTAAAGGGCCAAATTCTTTATGAATTGTTTCAAGCAGATATTATGAAAACACTAAAATATTAGCCAGAAACTTGATATGTTTACTAGTCACCTTAGATACTAACTTGTTACTGTTTGTTAATATACTATTTCACTATCTATAATAATTCCACCACTACTCTAAATTTATTCGGTACTTCAACGAGACATGAAAATGCTCTTTCATGGTTGCAAACTCGGCTGAAAAAGGTTTTTGATCAAGTTTCCCTCGACAAAAATATCGTCTTCTCACATGCAAAAACATTATGTCCAAATTCATTGTCTTAGCCACAAAAATTAAAAAGTGCAGAAAATATTAAAAAATTAATGAGTTGAAATTTAAATTAGGAAATGAGATTAGGATTGATGGATGAGGTGGTGCAAGGAATATCAGGACAAGAGCAAATTGTGATAGGTGGTGATATGAATGGACATCTAGGGAGTGATAAGACATGGTATGAAACAGTACACGGAGGTTATGGTTTAAAGAGAGAAATTATATGGACGAGAGAGTACTTGATTTTGCGCAGAAATATGAGATGGCAGTTGTGAATACTTTTTATAGAAAATGATAAGAACATTATATAACTTATAAGAGTGGAAGGAATAGATCACAAATAGTAAAAAAAAAACAGGAGGAGAGATGATTGGTTGAAGTACAAAAGATGAATTAAAGAAGCAAAAAAGGTAGTTAGGGAAGCAAAGTTAAAAAAGTATGATAGTTTGTATGAGAGATTGGGAACAAAAGAAGGGTTAAAGGAAGTGTATAATTTGGCAATGTTACAATGTTTGACGTTATCAACGAGTTTTCAGGTGAACCAGATTTATTTGATAGTGATAAAATTATTTTTAAATAAACGCTTCGTTGGCCGACGCGAATCTGTTAACAGTAGGTTTAACATGTACTGTCCAAACCAAGCATAGAATAAACCAGCACAGTAAGAAAGAATTGTACGTAACTGAGTAGTAGTAGCAGTAAGTAAGAAGAGCCAGGAGGTTTATTAATAATTTTTAGTATTAGGGTAGATACGATTAGGGTTGATCATCTATGTAAAAAAATGTAATGTCATATAAATTTTCTCCTTTTTTGGGGTTTTCCTGAATAAAAAAAAAAATGTTGTCTAAAGATTTTTGAAAAAATTTCATATATTATAGTTCCATTCTAGATTTACTTACGGACTAATTTTAAATCATTAAAGCTTTGCTGGAAAAAGTTAAATTAAAATGTATCTAAAGTATTATATAGCTTGCGTACGAGTCCGCAATACCACGGGATACATATTTATGTACCTAAGGTGGCTAGTAAACATATCAAGTTTCTGGCTAATATTTTAGTGTTTTTATAATATCTGGCCCAAAACAATTCATAGAGAATTTGGCCCCTTAAATAATTGAATTTTTTTTTCATTTCTATTTTGACCGTTGTTAATACAACATATATGCCACCCCCCATTCCCACCCAAACCCCAACCCTCATATCTTACCCCCTAGCTCTCATCCCCTATCTCTTACCCTCTATCACTCACCCTTTATCTCTCACCCCTATCTCTAATCTCCTAACTCTCATCCTCTATCTCTTACCCCTTAACTCTCATCCCCTGTTATTTTTCGTTATGATAACCGGTGTCGTTATGATAAGCGGTATCGGTGTCGGTGTCGATTTTCCGTGTGTGCCATAGCAAAGACATAAAAATGTCAAAAAAATGTCTATCCCTTCTAGGAGAAAGAGTTTATGATAGTTATTTTGGTTTATCAATGTTTAACGGTAGTACTATGTTTAAAAAGAATTCCATACAAATTTGAAACTAATTTAACTAATATTTAAAATGTATAGTGCCCTGTAATTTTTAAGGGATGAGTTTTCGGCCCAATTAAGTACCTTACATGTAAGATTTCTGATTTAGAGAATTGCTACACGAAGAAATTGGTTCAGTGTTTTAAAATATATCGTTAGTCCATACAGAAAAAAAAGTTTTAACACATGATTTTAAATACAAACTATGTAGTATTTATCTATGTTCTTTATAGTAATAATGATAATCTGAATTAAAAAAATGATTTTAACACGTTAACTGTCCGATGACCCCTACGTGGTACATGATTTATTTATAGATAAGTCCCTAATTTATTAATTAACTAATTAATTAAGTCCCTATCATCTCACCTGTCCAACTGTGTTATTATGAATTTCATAGAATATAGTCCATACAAATAAATCTCCTGAGAAATAAATGTTTGAAATGAACCACATGTGGATCATGGACTACTAAAATAGGTTTAACGTGACCCATATATGGATCATAGGACTGATAACTTTAGATTTAATTTAGCATTAGGACAGTGAACGTGTTAAAATTGTTTTGCATGAATGGTGTCGATTATGTGACTATTCATTTCGACATTTTCATTTTTAAACGTATTTATTAAGTGGTTTAATAAGATATCAACGATAAAAATATCGGCAAAGACGAAGATTAAACCTACAAATTAAGTGGGAACCCCCCCCCCCCAATCCATTATTCGGATATATTGTTTATTTATTCATTCAAATGATAACCCTCTTTTAAAATATTTACTGGTTTAGCATGAAGAAATCGTTTCAGTGATTTAGAAACTATCCAGGTTAGCACATTAATGCGTTAATCCGCTTCATTCATCGAATGCCGTTAAACAGATGTAAAATAGAGTTTATAGAGTTTTATTGGATGAAGGCGGCTGAATTCATCTGAAGAAGATAACAAGACAGGCAAGGGACCAGTATAGTCAAAAGGGAAGCATGAGTTCCTGGTGATGCGTATTGGTTGTAAACTTTAGGGCACTAACATGAGATTGGTCGTTTGATATGTGGTGAACATGTTATCATATTATTATGTTGTCATCGGGAGAGGGTGGTTAGGATAAAATCTTAGAATTTTTGTTAAAAGGTTCGAGGCTAATATTGCTGTTGCGAGTGTTCTTACCTAACCGTAGAAGGTACATGGATCACACGCAGTACATATATCTTAAATAAAATAGAAAGGCTGAAAGGGCAGGTATATATATATATATGTATATATATTTAGATGAAGAAAGATAATTTATAGAGAGAATTACGTCCAATACATACTAAAGTATTAGTAATTACATCGCTATAACGTTAATGGGGTTGATGCTTCGAAAAATAGAGCTGTTATAACTTATAAAATATACTTAATTGTGTTAAGAGGACGTCATACGCCCAATTTTCCCAATTTTGGAGACAATGTAATAACATTTTTTGATAAACCTAATATTTAGCTTAAAATTTAACATTTAAAATCTAATTTTTTTAACTTTTTGAAAATAGCTGTAACTTTTTTTCATGTTATTATCGTCAAATTGCATTGTCTTCAAAATGTTGTTATCTTACAATTCCATAAAATGAGTTTTTGCTCTAAAATTACTAGTAAAATGCATTTTGCGTAGCTGTATAGATGAACAATTTTTTTAAAAGATGCTGTGATGGTTGAAAAATAAATTAAATACTAAAAAAAGAAGTTTTAATTATTACATTACTAATTACATATTATAATTTAAGATTTTGCAAAAACTATATTTAAGGCGTTCTTCAGATAAATGGACTGTCGACTGATAGTCTTTTTTTCTGGAGATCGTTCGTTTTAGTTCATTTTGATGTTATTTATTATACATTTGATGTATTCGATTTAATTTTTTATGACAGCTATGGAGGAAATTCTCATGAGTTCATCTTAGACAGAACTATTATTTAAGTAAATACTAATTATATATATTTTATTTATTTTTTATTATATTTTTTTTTTGTTCTTTGGAATAATACATATGAAGTCTTTGTATATTATTAGGGAAATAATTTTAAAAAACGTCATATATCACATAAATCCACTAAATAATAATTTTTTTTTAAGATTTTTACTATTTAAAAACATTTGTAAGATATTTAAAGTTAAAATGTTGTATATAAAAATATCGAAAATATTAATTTGCCTTTTCTCAAAACCGTAATTTTGCATATAAGCCCTTTGTCCGGAGATCGCCTCAATTGCTAAATAATATTATGATACAAGTCTTCATTACCTGTTTATTGTTATTTTGTACTGCCATCGAAATTCTTTCATTTTTCTTTGTGAGTCGCTGTGAGCCAGTATTTTATTGGAACTGCAACGACGCGACGCTGAAAAAGTAATCACGTTAAACGTCCCCTATCAAATAAACGATATCCTTGGAACCACGGTTTGCTATTCCACTAAATTTTACACGGTTACATTCGACATTAGGTGGATCGTTGTATCATACGTTGACCGCATTTCGAGGAACGACATCAAGTGAACGTTGGTCGGAATTTCCGCGTCCAACACCCAAAGGAATGACAAGTAGGGTTTGGTGGGCTGTTTCGACGCATGCCCAGTATGTCCTAGGGTACCGTCTTTTATTCCTCGGGTGTGGCATCTATAAAATACGTATATAAATACACAAGTATATATATATATATTTATATACAATGTACTGAACGAGGGACAATAACTTTTACTTTTACCCTCTCACCCTCGCGTCATTTAAGCCAGTGTTTCGAATGGAGGCCATTGCTTGTTTTGCGCAGTACAATTTCGGAATCAGCTGCGCACCTACCCCTCCACAGTGTCACAGATTTTCTCGTATTTCCTCTGGGAAATAGAAGACACGAGTAATGAAAAGGGGTACATAGTTCAGCTCCTTTGTCCCGGGCAGAAATCCAAGATGAGGCAACTAGCGGCTGTTGCTACGGCCATGGCCACTGGCCCAGCTGCTTCAGCGATCCAAAGGACGCATTACCTCACCCTGTCTCGCATTATTGACTCGCGGCGTTTTCTCCAAAACAGCGAAACTGCCATGCCGTACTTTCGATTTTTAGCATCGTTTATACACTTTAATAAGAACAATACTGCCTATGTTTTAGCACTGACGATGGTCAATAATTAGACAAATACTTTGATTGAATATACCTGTAGTATATATAAGTTCGTTTTCACAAAAATACAATTTTTTTTAAAAATTAAGAAAAATAAGTATAATAAATTCAGATATAATTTGGTTTGTTAAGACTGCACACATTAATACGTTAAAATAATATCAATAACTAATAATAATCTTTGTTTGAAAAAAAGCTATTATTTATGTTGTACCTATAACCTAATTTGTTGTATCTCAACGTTGGGTTCTGTTTTTGCTCATTTCATAGGAGAATTACGAGATTTTGTTTAAACTATTAAGTAATGTGATACTCCCTATCTATTAAGGACTTAGATATAGGACTCTTTTTTGGTAGGGGATTTATTTTACTTACTATCACAACATCCTTGGCAGTGATTTTAAATAATATTTCATCTAACATAGATAGCAGAATGCGTTTTACTAGGTTCATGGTGGTTTTAGGATAAAATCACCTATTATTATAGAATCTATATAATATAGATAATAACATTTTGAAGACAATGTCATACGCAATTTTGAAAATAATAAATTTATAACCATTTTTTAAGGTAAAAAATATGATTTTAAATATTAAGCTAAATATTAGGTTTATCAAAAAATTCGCTAAATAATAATCGTAGAAATTGTATTTTTACACTTTTTATTATTATTATTATTAACCCAACATTCACAGTTCATAATTTTTTTTTCAAAGACCATTTCGCTTTGACCCATACGCTTTTTCATAAACATATTTTTAGGATTATTTTTAAAGGAAAGTATAAAATGTAAGTTTTAAAAATTAAATAGCAACCTGCACCAGCATTAGAATCATAACGATGTAATGAATAAAATGAATAGCTAATGTCTAGTTATGAATTATTGCCATTAAAATTATATTGACGAGGATAATAACATGCATATTCAATTAATAACAGTACAGTTCTGGGTTCACTGTTTCCCGATCCAATAGGCACCTCTAAACGCTAATAACTTAAGACGTAATTATCAAAGCAGGTTATTGATTAGTTATGGTATCGTTATATTTTTAATAGGTTAATAAAACAAGTAAGATGTTTTTTTAAAGGTATTATACAGAAGTCAATCAGCAGTAGACCTATACCGTGTGATTAATAACATTTCAACGACATTCATGATGTCACGTACTTATAGTGCGCTGGTTTATATTTAATTAATTATAAATTATATTAAAAATTATAATTTTGAGCTTGTCGCTTTTCAGGATTAAAATACTAATCATGTTATGCAGCGATTATAAATGTAAACAGCTTTTAAAATGTAATAAATATTATCATACGCATACACTAAATAATAATTTGGTATTAAACGGAAAATACAAATTACACATTTCCAAATAACCGTACATATGGACCGGTGGCAATCTGAGCTATCATGCACACCTGGACACCAACTACTAAATAACATTTTTTTTTATATCAACCGATCAGTCTGAGGTGTGTGGTAACGTAATAGCTCAACCAGAGTGGTCAAGATTTCTGTGCAAAACTAGAGCGCTATAAGGTGTAAAACTGTGTATGGTATGTTGTATACTTGTAAGTTGTATGTATACACTTGTGTACCTGCATGTATGTACTTGGGTGTGTAAGAGGTTGACTTGAATGTTAAAGAATACTTTGGATTTAACAACTACTGTTCAAGAAAACAGATTATATACATTCATAATTATGAATTGATTAATCTATAGCCTCTTTGGTACAATAAAACAGTAGGTATATAATGATTTTAATACTTATTTTGCAAGAATAAAAGAACAGTTTAATATCAATTAAAATAAATCAATTTAAACAAAATAAAAAAAAGAATGTGAATTTTTTTTTCTAACAATGGGTATATCAATCAATAAATGCTAAAATAATAATACAACAAAACACAAACACAAATATTAATACTTTCATATGACATTTCGTAATCCAGCCGGTGGTGGCTACAAAATCCTATATACTATAAGCCAAACAAATGTATAGGGAGGGAATGGCTATTGTTGACATAAAATATAAATCGTCTCGCTACATTCTATTGACGTTCATAAAAAACGATGTCCCTTTGGCCATATTCTAGTGTTAAGATGACCTGGTATTTATTAAGAAGTTCGGTGTAGGCAATATTTTGTAAAAACTAAATTTAAAGTTTAAACTGCGTAATGTACAATTATTATCAGTTAAATAATTAGGACTCTTTTTTTGTAGTTAACTTATTTTCCTAACTAACACAGTATCCTCGACAGCGGTTCTCAATATATTTTTTCATCTAAACATAGCTACGTAGAATGCGTTTTACTAGTGATTTTATAGCAAAAATACCTATCATGAAATTGCGAAATAACAACATTTTGAAAACAACGTCTTATCCGACTTAGAAAACAATAATGTAAAAAAAGTTATACATTTGTAAAAAAGTAAAAAGATGTGATTTTTAGTTTTAAATATTATTCTGTCATTTTTCGTTTTTGTATAAACTCTTTCCCCTAGAAGGGATATACATTTTTTTAATTTAAAATTTTTTCAAAGCTTTAATGATTTAGGTTTGAAAATTTGTCCAAAGGTAGATCTAGAAAGAAACTATAACTTAAGTAATTTTTTAAAAATCTGTAGTAAAACTTTTTTTATTAAGGAAAATACCAAAAAAAGGGGAAAATTAGACTTTGTAATCAATTTCCCAGTTGCTATGTGATCTGTGTGAGTGAATCTACAGTCAACAGGCAATGAAAATGTTTTCATTATATTGTTAATTACATTATATGGAAAACTATGGCATTACCTTTTTTTAGACAGACGACCAACCTTAATCGTATCCACCCTAATACTAAATGCTGTTTTATACTATTATGCCTAATATGCATGGTTTGAATTGTACTGATTTTATCACTTTCAGTTTAGAAGACCTGTGACCTTTTCGTCCCTACTATGCCCCGACCCTATTGTACTAACTTTTTTATTATATGTTGGTAATTTCAATTTTTTCTAGTCATTATAATTATTGTATCTCCTTTACTTTTTGTTACCGACTGGTTTATACTTTAAAAAAAATGTATTGCATAATATATTATTAGCCAATACTAATAAAAAAGTTTAAGTGTGCTGTAAATGTATGTCCCTATCTAGTTGAGACATCTTAATATTTATTACAGAAGGGTTATTCTTTTGCCATGAATTATTGAAGTCCAAGAACAATGTTGGATGTATTCTGTTTGAATACATAGCAAATGTTAAATAACTTTGTTAGTGACTTATTAAAGTTATTAACAAATTTTTGTCATTTGCGTAAATTTGAAGACTATTTGAAAAAAACATGACTTTTAAACAAACACTCATCAAATTCTGATAGTATACCAATTGTCTCTAAATACATACAATTGTGTGGACACCGGACATCTGTTTTTGAACAGCCTTGTTACAAGTTGAGAGTATTAAAATTATTACTTGTGTCGAATATCTATGGGCATAACGCTGTCGAATAAAAAACCTTTAAAATGCAAGTTTAAAACGATACAACCAAGAAAATTATTAATGATACATCGTCATAGCTATAACACCTACTACTATTCGAGATTACAATAAACCACTAAAAATTATGTGTTTTTAATTAAAAGAAGTAATAAATTCATCGGTTCCCAAATAAAATATAGAAGTATTACAACCCATTATTAAATGTATTGCTTTCCTGATAATTCCATCGACAACATTAAATTAGTACGTGACAATTCCCAACGTCGACATCGAAAAATACTTTTACAACGCAGCGATTAAAAATATTATTGACTTATTACATTAAAAAAAAATGTTTTAATTCGCATAGTAGCTAGTAAAAACGAAATTTTAATAGATTAACGTTAATTAAAATTTGTCCAATTGGTTCGTAAAAGTACGTTATTATTGACAAATTAGTTTTAAAATTGATATAAATACCCGTACAACGAAAACCATTTTTACCTGTTACCCTTTACGTCTTCTGTGTAGTCATTGTCAACTACGGCTTAAAGATGTTTTTCTGGAATGTAATCAAAGTTATTGCAATCATTTCGGTTTTGGTACGTATACCTATTTGATAGTATTTAAAAAAAAAAAAAGTCTATCTTTTTTTTTTACCATGGATTACATTTGAATTTTCAGTAATACCTATGTTCCTTCTTTAAATGTTCGTAATATCTTTATGTTTTCTATACAGCTATTCAGAAGTTACGTCTGCCTTTCTCAGACATCTTAAATTTTCAAATATCCCGATCATTTAAATGACCATGTCTCGCACTTTCTATAATTTGTCTGCTTATGTGTAAGCATATCTTATATGTACTCGATTTTTGAAAAATAACAACATTTTCCTTTCATGAGATTATTTTTTTAATGACATGTTTATAAAGACAACTTAGACTTAAGAAAATGTAAAGATTTAGGGTCAGTAGTCTATAATCTTATAAACCAAATAGAAAACTAAACTACATTTTTAATAATAGTAAAACTATTGTATGGGTTTAGTCGTTTTACTAAAAATGTATGTAAACGCTTTAACGACAATAAATACGTGAATATGTGTATTTATGTTCATAGGACGTTGCGTGCGGCCAGCTGCCGAGTGGTACCAAGCTTGATATTTATTGTTTGCCAGCAAAACTGTTTGGAACTGTAGACGGCATGGCTACTATTGAAGTTAAAGGGACTAAAGTGGCCCTACTTTCGTTACTTCCTTATGAAATTGTTAGAAAACGTTGTTCCAATGACGAAATTCCAGTTTTAACCTATCCAATGAACAAACAGAAAAATAGACAAACAAAAGAAACTCCACCAAATCCCATGGAAAAAGGATGGCCACCCATGGCACCTAGGTTGGGATAGACATTGATACCCTAACGACTATGACCAAAATCTGTAATTAATAATAATTGGAATAATTGGATGTTATAATATATTAACAATAATACTAATAATAACTGGAATAATATTGAATAATTGGATGTCTATGATACATTTTTTTTATTATTAATTCATTATGATATAATTATACTTGATTCTGAATAAAATATATTAACGCAGTAACGTGTTATTTGTATACTATATTTATATTACAATTAGCATGGGTGGAGTATATAAAAATGAAAAAATATATGCGGTAACGTTTCAACTTTTGGTCATTCTAGTTAACCTAGTTTCGATGCAGAGTTCAGAACTGAGAAGTAATGTCTTATTAAAGACAAGTCTCGCGAGAAATAAAGTCATGTTATTTATTTTGTCTATTTGTTGGATTTAAATAATAATAATAAAAAAAATCCTGAAGCGTATCAAAAAATAAAAGGTTTAAATACTTGTAACAAATGTTAAAAAACAATATGCACATGTGTAAGTAAAAACGTCGACTGTCTTCCGATAACAATAATTAAATACTTGAGATGGTAAGACAAAATACAAAATACGCTTGTTAGGAACTGCTTCATCATACTGACTAGGCACAAATACTATTGTGTTTTATTTGTAATGGTTTTTCTATTTTTATGTTTAGACCCACATTATCTCCTAAACCGCTGAACTGATTTCGTCATGTAGCAAATCTATAGATCAGAAATCGTACCTTAATAGTTATTATTGGACCAAAAATGACAAGAGTTCGCCTTTCCTCTTAAAATGTAAAATGCCCCTAAGACTACATTAAACCACTTTACACCTAGGTAATGTTAAGAGGAACATTGTATAGTAAATTATGGTCTACAACTTTGAATAATTGGATGTCTCATGCATTTCTAATTTTCTGAATAAAATACATTCGGTAATATCAAAAACATTTTATTTTCGTACAATAAATATATTAATAATACAATCAATAATGATCTATATAAATATGACGACATTTAAACTATTTATAATAATTTATTATTTATATCACCAAAAGTGGGGTTTTCACCTTTTTTAGCTAAATATTTATAATTAAAACAGTCTGTTAGCTCATTATTATTATTATTATTAGTAAATAGTCAAATTGGATTACGTAAGTATCAAAAAAATATCTCTGTGTGCCAAGTATTAAAATCATGGAAGTTTTTCGAATAATGGACAATATCGTAATCTACATTATACATGTTTGGTTTAATGTCTAAAACTTTTTATTAAACGACATTCGTACAATCGTCAACTACGTCTGTACAAATAGCATCCAAATCACAGGTGCGAAGAAGTTACCTCAAGTGAAATGGTATCTTATTTCTTTTAAAGTTAAACTAGATTGTTGAAATAAAAAATAAAAAGTGTACATTGCATTCTTCTTAGAATTATTAAGTACGCGAATATTATTGTTAAAAACATGTTATCTATGTAAGTATAATTATTTTTTTCTGTGTCAGGTATTACAAATAGGTACTTAATCATAATTAGGGTGGATCAAAATACATTATTTTTAAATTGTTTTCTGTTCTTCTCTCGACATTATGTTCTTTGGGGTAGAAAAATATTACCCTATTTTTTCAGATTTTAAAATTGATTTAGAGGCTACGAGCATAAGTTAAAAAAAAAAATGTAAATACTATAATTTATGTAAGAATGAAAACGTATGTATAAATTCAATATTATACCTACCTAATAGATATTTAAAACGTATTTAATTTTACACTCACAACTATTACTTACTAATACTTACAAACTATAATACATTATAACTTTTTTCTTATGTCACTACAGTCTATAACCTTATTGTAACTCAATTCTCATATTTTACTAAACTAACCATTATTTTTTAATTTTCTTTTTTTTTCTACGCCTTGTATACATCTTAAAGTACTTGTAAAACATTTATACGTTGAACCAATTAACTTGTAATAAATAAAATAAAAAGTTTTTCAGCCGAGTCTGCAACCACGAAAGAACATTTTCATGTCTCGTTGAAGTACCGAATAAATTTAGAGTAGTGGTGGAATTATAGATAATGATATAGTATATTAAGAATCAGTAACAAGCTAGTATATTAAAACATCAAGTTTCTGGCTAATATTGTAGTGTTTAATATTTGGCTTAAAACAATTCATAGAGTATTTGGAGTATTTATAGAGCTAATTCCACCCCCAACCCCAACCCCATTTCTTTTCTCGTTACGCTTTTTTGGTAACGCTTTTTTCGGTTATGTGCCAGAGCTAAGACATGAAAATGTCAATAAGAATAATAATAGTGTCGTAACTTATTTTAACCCAATCATAAGACTTGAAGTTATATCGAAAGTGATACAAAGTGATATTAGTTTACTAGAATGAACGTTACGCGTTTCATGCGTTGTCATATTTTTTTTTATTTCATACATACATAAATATATATATATATTTTTTATAATATGCCATCATTGCTAATTGTAATATTAATATAGCATAAAAGTACACGTTTGTGAGTATATTTTATTTTATTTAGAATCAAGTATAATTATATCCTAATGAATAAATAATAACGAAAATGTATCATAGACATTCAATTATTCAACATTATTCCAACTATTTTTAGTATATATTATTATTAATATATTATAACATCCAATTATTCCAATTATTATTAATTACATTTTTGGTTCGTAGTCATTGATGTTCCAATTTTCTATCCTATATTACGTTGAATTATGGGTGAAGGCCATCCTTTTGAATGATCCATGGGAATCATTGTTGGAATATTATCTTTTGTGTCTCTACTAAAAAATAAATAATTTATTTAGAATCAAGTATAGTTATATCATAATAAATTAAAAACAACAAAAATGTATCATAGACATCCAATTTTTCAATTATTTTAGTAGTAGTTAAAGGCTCATAGCATTTCAATGCCTATTCTTACCTAGGTGTTATGGCTGGCCATCCTGTTATCGGGGTTTCCTCAATGGCGTTTGGGTCACTCGTCTCTTTGATATCTTTAGGTGGAAATATTCCTACTTGGCCAACTGGAAAGGTTAAAGCTGGAACTTCGTTTTTGGAACATTGTCTTTTATAAGCTTCATAAGGAAGTAACGACATTAGAGCCAATCTATGCCCATCTATTTCAATATGACCCATCAATCCTCCACGCTCAAACAGTTTTGCTGGCAAACAGTGAACATCATAACCAGTACCCACCGGCAGCTGGCCATACGTAATGCCCTATGAACACAAATATTGAATTCAAATAAATCATAAATCATTAAATAAATATATAAAATACTAATTTTGGGTTGCTCAAAACTTAAGTTAGTTTTACACCCCGTGTTTTAAATAATCACGTTGTTCAAAAATTATTTATTAAATCAACAAAGTTATGTGAAATACCATTAAGTGGAAGAATACAGGCGACAAAAATATTATTTTAGTCTACAATATGTAGGAAAATGTTTAATAGTTGAAAAATGGAAAGTAACTGAAGTAAAAACGTTAAGATGGAAATATAGAATAACACTAAATGTTAACTACATTTTTGTATTTATCTCAATTTTGTGTACAATTTCTTAATAATATACTTATACAAAAAAAAAACTCTTTAAAACTTAAAAACTTTTTAAATAATCTAGTAAAAAATTAATAATTTGAGGTGATGTTAAACATACATTAACTAGAGATAAATAAGAAAAAAAAGTAATCGGTGGACCACATTTGTGTAATTTAATAATTTTAATAAAAAATACTGTTAACTTTATTGCCATTAGGGTGATCAGAATATTTGCACATTTACGATGGCTGAGAAAAGTACACGAGGCTTCTAAATAGCTTTTTTTAAAAAACAATAGATTAGGCAACTTAAAAGATGTAACATAGGGAATGCTAAATTATCAAATGAATCTAATGAATAATATATCAATAGTAAACAAAATAAACGGCGTTTTGTAAAAAAATACTATCTATAGTAGTTATACGTACCAAAACCGAGAGGATCGTAATAGCTTTGATTACATTCGAGAAAAACATTTTTAAGCAGTAGTTGACAATGAACTGTCGACAATGTACTGCACAGAAGATGTTAACAGTAACAGATGAAAATGGTGTACGTTGTACGGATATTTATATCAATTTTTTAGATTGCATTTTTCATTTTTAAATGAGGTTTTTAGTTTACTATGCAATATGCATGTCATAAATTTTGTTTTAATTATAAAGGTCGATAACATTTTTAATCCGCATGGCAAACGTAATAATTGTTATTGATGTAATCATAAGGAGAGTAATACAGTTGGTTGTAAAACGTCTATTTTGTAGTTGAGAAGCTATAAATGTAGTACCTTGTTAATTAGAAAACACATAATTTTTATTATGAAGTTATTAAACTTGGTTGTTAGAACTATAATAAGTTTGAAAATAACTGAATGTGTCGTTAATATCTATTATTTTCTTATTTAAGTCATTTATTACCTAATAAGTAGTATCGTTTTTATACGTTAAGTTTAATCTACTTACATAACCGTTTACAATTAAAGTTATTTAAAATAATATACTTAATAGTTTATTATTTTTCTAGCCACAGCTACCTATACAAAATTGTAGGTAATTTATTATATAAAAACAATATAAAGAACAAACATTTAATATTTGTGTATAATAAATTGTTTTTTTTTTTATTGTAAATCCATTGTTATTACATAAAAATAAGTATTACATAATAAACATAGAGATTATCTACCCTAAAGCAAGTTTGCGTTGAAGGTAGAGAGCGACAGTTTACTTACAAATAATAATAATAATAAGGTGTACATGATAACTGCTTGTAAACGTATATAAAACTTATTCTAAGTACAATAATAACCAGTTATTATTAGTTATTTTAACATTTTTATGTTTATCAGTTATATTCTTTTTAATAATAACAGGCATAGAATTAAAATAAGTAGGACCCAGGTTCCAGGTAGTCCACGAATTTTTGACCAAAAGCTTTTTTAAAATACATCACTTTAACATCGTATGCTAAATGTTCCCTTTTTGTTTTTTCATTATTTATATTTCTCCAATTATCTATATTTTTACCTACCCATAAAATGGAATTTTTTTTTAATAGTAAATCCACAGGTAATACTTGAAATAATTTAATGTTTTGACTTGTTGAACCTTCAAGAGTAGGTTTCTGTAACCATAATCGAACAATTTGTCTTTGTTGGATTAATAAAGGTTTTATGGCATTAACAGAAAGGCCTCCCCAAATAAGTAAACCATATTGCATTAATGCTTGATATAATGCTAGATATACTGTTCGAACAACTTGCATTGGTACTACTGTTCTAAATTTCTAAAAATCATAACTCATAGTACGTAGACGCATTACTAAATTGTTCACATGCAGATTCCATCTTAGATTCTTGTCAAAATTCGACCCAGATAACGAATACTAGAGACGCTTATTAACGTTTTGCATTTTATATCATTGCATGAGTTATTATTATCGCAGACATGAATTTTTAATGTATCAAAATTATCATCTCTCAATCAATCATGAAATTCATAAACATAGTTTTATTATAATTTATCGATAGTTTTCTATGGTTTAGAAAATCGACTACTCTTTTAAAACCTTTAGTAGCTTTAAAACGTACATCAACCCATGAATTTCCTGAGAAAAGTAAGCACGTGTCATCAGCATAGGTAGTAATAAGTCCTTTTATTTTTAAATTACAGACACTATTTATGTACAAGATAAATAGAATGGGACCCAGTACACTACCTTGTGGTACTCCATAGTTTAATACCACTTCATTACCAATAAAGCTATTTATTCGCACTATTTGCCTTCTGTCTTCCAAATAACTCTTAAACCAATCTAAACTTGATGAAATAATACCAAATACAGGCAAAATATTTAAGAATGCTGAGTGATTTACTGTGTCAAACGCTTTAGTTAAATCTAAAAATATTGCCATTACTTTCTTGTTATTATCAAGTGCAGAATTAATAAAACGTGTGGCACATGTAGTATATAAAGCATTTTCCGTACCTAGTCCTATATCTAATGTTATTCTCTAGCCATTTTGTTTTTAACGCCTCCCTCCTTTGCTCTAATTTAACTCCTTACACTTTTGTACTCTCTTCCAACAAAACTAAATCATCAGCAAACAATTAACACCGAGATGCTGTCGTCCTGTATGTCCTTCGTAATTAAGTAAGTTCATCTTACTTAATTTATCTCATTCGCTAAAAAAAAAAACAAGTATGAGTTTAATGAACAACCATTCTAAAAGTAAATAATTCTTCTATTTCGCCACAATTACACACACATACACACACTCTTAACACTAGTTTTCACGCCTATTAATACATATTCTCTATTTTTAAATAAATTTCATTTCCAGAACTACCCATAACACCTCTCTTGGTGCCATGCCGAAAGCGAAATTTTCTATATAAGTACGTTTATACGTTCTCGGTGCTGCCGTGTATTGATTTGAGCAGTGCGAATTTTGAGTTCATCGCGCACGTGACCCACAATAACCTGCTGGGAACAGGATGACTTTTGTCTGGAGAAAAGGCGCCTATCCTCTGTTTAATTGTAAGTACGTATATACGTCCTCGATGCTGCCCTGTAATTATGATCAGTGCGATTTTGAGTTCATCGCGCACGTGACCCACTTTAATCTCCTGGGAACGGCAAGACTCATGTCCGGAGACAGGACGCCTAACTTTATCCTTGGACTCTGGGCAGATGATCGATATGAGGCTGAGGGTGTAGCGGCAGACTCAAGCGCAGCCGCGTATGCCTGACCGAGATGCGGTCACGTACGCCAACGCGGGCGCAGACATCTACCCCTATTCCCTTGCAACATCGATACATGCTCTTTACCGTGTCCGTCCTCTCATCTGCTCTCCGTGCAATCGACCGCTGCTAAGCCTTAGAGTTTGCTCCGCTCGGTGTAACCACAGGGTAAATTATTAATTCTGTGGAATATTCGGCATTTTGACTTTTATTACAAAAAAGGAGTATACATTTATTTACAGTATTATCTATGTGTTTGCACTGACCTTCCCTTATGGACGCTAATAAGCAGAAAACGTAGTTAATATTCAGAGCTATTGTTTTCGACCAACCACTGTTTTTATACAAAAAAAAAAAAACCTTCTAGCTCTTTGTAATGACTATTGTGATTTTTTTAACAGTAGTTATTTAAGGAACATTTAATAACAGAAAGGGATGAAGTACAGCTTGAGAAATTTAGTGAAATATTCCAAGAACTACTTAATGGGCCAGAGCACAGAAGAATTACGCTACGTATGACGGGAGTGAAACATTTATTGAAATTCTCAAAAATGGATAGGCCCAGAGAAGATAATATAACATCAGAATTACTCTAATTTGACTAGAGCGAGTAGTTGGGACATCGTGAAGAGAAGAAAGGATGTCAAAGGCATATTTAGTACTATCAAATATTATACTGTACTATCTTGCCTTGAGTCATATGGTAATGAAATAGTTGGTGATTATCAGGGAGACTTTAGAACAGGTATATCAATACCTAACCAAATACGAACAGTACCTAAAACAGATTGTAGAAAAATGCTGAAAGAATACTCATATGTGAATGGTTTGTTCCTCCGGGAGAGCGACCGTGGAGGGAAAAATGGTCACCTATTTCACTTTGGTGTCAAACTTGTTTGGTAAGCGTTATATCGGTAGCCAGTTGTAGTACAAAAACTGTGTGTCCCGATTGGTAGGGAATAAACGTTAAAATAAAATTGTACAACGAACGGGTCGGAGTCGAACCAAAAAAATTGTTTTTCTGCTTTTCATTTTTAAACTACTGTTTTTCTTTACTAACACTGCGTCGTCTCTATCCGAAAATTGTACATTTTTGTGAAGACTTTTTTGACTTTTGTCCTGGTTTGGAAAAACAAAGTACTATTATTAATTATAATATGTTTAACGAACAACTACTCTAAAAGTAAATAGTTCTTCTATTACACACACACACTCTTAACACTAGTTTTCACGCCTATTAATACATGTTCTCTATTTTTACATACATTTTCTCTTTAGAACTACCCATAATAATTCTCTTGGTGCCATGCCGAAAGCGAAATTGTCTATATAAGTACGTTTATACGATATCGGTACTAAATACACATTGATTTGAGCAGTGCGAATTTTGAGTTCATCGCGCACGTGACCCACAATAATCTGCTGGGAACGAGATGACTTTTGTCATTCTTCGAATTATTGTACATTTTTGTGAAGACTTTTATGATTTCGTTCTGATTTTGCAAAAACAAAGTACTATTATATGTTACTTTTATTATCCCATCAAATATACTAGTTTTATCACTAAAAAGCACATAACTTCAATATAATAGCACATAACTTCAAAAATATAATAATGCACAGTAAGGGGATTGGATGCGGTCTGTTTTTTTTGACGTTTTAGACCAAAGAGCCAGACAAAATTTAGCTACTTAGGATGATCCGATTTTAATTCTGTAAAGATATACGAGTTCTTTGGCAACCTTACTAGATTATGTAGAAAACAGATTTTTTGCTTTTCTCTATGTAAAAAAAATTACAATTTGAATTACAAGAAACTGAAATGTTTAAATGAAAATCGACTTCCTACATAACACAGTAGATTAGCCAAAGAACTCGAATCTCTTTACAGAATTTAAATTGGACCATCCTATGTAGTCGAAATTTTGTCTAAATGTTTGGTCTAAAATAAAACAAAATGGCTTTTACTCATAGAAACAATTATTAAAATTAAAAATAATACCTTGAAGCTTATACAAATAACCGATAAATTGTCACGGTCGAAATTTGTTAAAACTTTTTCTTAAATATTGCCTATACAAAACTTCTTAAAAACAGACCACGTGCATTCCCCTTAAATTATTTTTAGCAAAGTAAACCCCAAACTTAGTTTACTTAATAAACTAGTTAATTTTATTCGTATGGTTATTAAAAATGATGTATTCAATAATATGAATAAATTGCCAAGTACACGACAAAAAATATTTTATTGGATACTTTAAACTCAAGAATATTTACACCGACAGTTACAGTTAAGAAATGTAACTAGTAATAATTACAACAAAGATTTTTATATGAAACGTATATATCTGGGCTTGGATCTAAAAATCTTAGCTTACATTCAGTAGCTTTTGTTGACAGTTTAAGAAACCATTTGTATTATGACTCAATCCAGAATGTTTAACCGTTTATTACCAAATTGTTGGGTCATGAAAATAAAGAGACTTAATATTTTATAGAATCTTTGTGTTTTACTTTTAAAAAATAAGTCAGTATTTAAAACTTGTAATCAAGTAATTATTATTATATTGCATTTATTGTACTGAAACTTCTCATTTTTATGTAAGTTCTACATAAGATTTATAGTCGTTCAACACAAAACACTATTTGTATTAAAATTTTACTTATTTTATGTATAAGTAACTAAATCATAAAATAAGTAAGTTTTTTTACAGAATTTAATTTATTTTGAAATCATAATTACTTATGAAAAATATAAATGCAAAAACACAGAACAAACATATTTCTTTAAGTAGAAATTATCATTAAAAATTATTTACCGTCATAGAATATACAATAAGTACAAACTATTAAATATAAAATATTAATATATTATTAAATTTTTTTTATTAATAAATTAGTGTTTTTCAGTTTTTTCACAAATTAAAATATGACAATGATGTTTAAATACTTAGCCTTAAATTAATAGCAATGGTAAGTTAGTTTTACATTAAAAAATTATATAAACACATGTTAACTAACATTCACAAAAATATAAAGTTTTTTTAAAAATTCATTGTTATTCAAATATACGCTATGTTTTAGAGACCTCCAACTAAAAAAAAAAATTTAAGTTTTTTTTTTATTGTGGCCATAGTTGTGGTGTTTGCACGCCAGTCGTATCGGGTGTAGACGAGGAAATTGAAGGAGAAACCGTATTGGTGGCAGACGTACGAGTCGAAGTTACAACCGATATATACTGTGCTCTATTTGCATCACTACTATGTGGTATCTGATCTTGAAAAAAAATGTTAGGATGATTTCGTTGAAAGTTCGTTGTCACCGCGTGAAATCGTGTATCCTCAGGGTTCGTAGTATACACTAGTTGATTGTTCGGCAATAGTATCGCTGCATGCCGAGGTACACTTTTCAAATAGTGGCCGGTTTGTTGTAGACGTGGATGATGAATACCGTGTGTTTGTGGTTTTTGAGTGTTGTATATTTGTGTTGTGCTACTAATTGGCACCGTTTTATAATAAGACTGCTGTGGATTGTTAACACTCCCTATTGAACACGATTGTAATGCATGTATATTTGTAGGGTGTTGTTGGAAATTCATATTTGTCGGCTGTACACGTGTAGAAACGAGCTGAACTTTATTTGTTGGAGTCTGTATTGGTACAACGTTTACTTGTTCGACATTTTTATTCGACCCGTTGGGTGATAGAGAATGTTGTGAAACTAATATGGTTTGCGACGGCTGTGATGAAACATTTACTTGCCGCGTTTGCGGAACAGCTAATCGATATTGTGGTTGACAAACCTGTTGTATATTTATAAATTGTGGATTTGCTTGGTTGACTATTTGGGGAGGTTTTTTCTGTACTTGTGAATTTTGCAATACTCCTGTATTTTGCACATTTGTTTTAGAAGGCTGTTGAAGACCGCTAAATTTAGATTTAACATTACTGGGTGGTCTCATCAAATTAAGCGGAGGAGCCTGATGTTGTTGTTTGGGAATAGTTGTAGTAAAGCCCATTGGTTGAGTAATCAATTGGTGTACATTTGGTGGCTGTGTTGGTTTCAGATGGAGGGATGGAAGTATTAAATTAGGTGATGTCAATGTATCAGGAAATTGCAAGTCACTCATAGATGGGTCGTCCGTTTTTTGTAAAGTCTCTTTTATTTTAGTAAATGACCTTTGGTATTTTAAACCCGATACACCAATTGATATGTACTGATCATTTACTAACATCAAGTTCATTTGTTTATCAAAACTGGTTTTGAATGCAGGTACATTTTTTATTTTGTCCTTGTAACACCTGAAAATTACATTTTAGTTAAATAATATTTATTTATTCTATTTTTTGTTTTATTTTTAGCTATTATTAATTCAATTTAAGTTACCTATTGGTATCACATTTTAAAATAAGTCCACAGTCCAAAGCCACCAGTAGCACCTTGGTAGTTAACCACTGCATTTCGTTTATCACAGTGGTACCGACCGTACCGAACCAAATACTCCACTTTTTCAAACCAGACAACAAATCCCATATTATTACACCACCTTCTAAATCTGTAACGATTGTTTATAAATAATTAAACATACATATTACAAGACTATCCTCTAAGATTAATACTCTGACGTACCAGCTGACGCCAGAATGTAAGGATCTAACGCATGAAATTGTAAACATATAACATGATCACGATGTCCTTGAAAAACTCTGACGCACCGTGCGCTTATTATGTGATAAAGCCGTACTGTGAGGTCGGTTGATCCTGTTGCCAAATATATTTCATTGGGATGAAATTTTATACTCTAAAAAAATAAAGATCTATATTAATATAGCTAATTGATATCGTTTCAGATGAATTTATTTAATTTTGAATATTACCAAAACATGATCTCTGTGGCCAAAATATATTCTTAATGGATCGTCGAACGCCAGACTCCATAGATAGCCATTAGAGTCTGTTGCTCCAGTAGCTATTTGTGAGCTATACGAAGAAACAGTCACACAACTTGACACGTGATCTTGGCTGTAAGAAAATTATTTTTTATCAAATTGTTACACGACATGGCTAGAAAATGCCTCATCTATGTTATTAGTTTTACAATATTTTAATACTAGATTCGGGAAAACATGTAGATTATGATGCTTTTAGTGCTTTTATTTTTTAAACTTCAGTTTATAATAGGATACAATGTAGAATACTTTTATATTTGATGCTGCAATAATTGAGTTGTACGTGAAATTAGTAGTTTTGTAGTTGTAGTAAAAAATTAAAAAAGTAAAGGAAGTGAGTAATTGTAAAACATATTATTAGTGTAACTAACAAAAACCACTCACTTTATTGTAGTTATGCAATCGCCAGTTTTCATATCCCAAAGTTTCATTGTCTGATCTTTAGAAACTGAAATAAATTCATTTGTATCTGGCAATTGAACTAAACCAAATATTGACCCTCCATGACCACATAACACTTTAGCTTTTTTAACATCATACCTTAAATAGTATAATAAATATAAAATATAAAAACATTTAAAGATTATTTTCAATCATTAAAATACTGACGTTTCTTTGAGACATTTTTTATTAACTCGTCGGTTTGTGGAAGAACTGTATGAATTTTTTGAATTTGCTTCATACATGTCAAAAATAGACGATTTATGCTTCTTTAGATTGTTGTATCTTTTCCACAAGTAAATTTTGCTATTTTCAGTACCAGCGATTACATAACTTTGATCGTCAGAAATAATAGCGCAAGTACATCTTAACATGAAAAATTAAAAAAATACTTATAAATAAACATACATATTATACATATTGAGGATAAGAAACATGTAATCTCTGTAATTAAAGTTACTTTAATTTGTATGAATGAAAGTAGGATTAATAAATTAAACAAAACAACCATACTGAAATAAATAAGTAAATATTGTATTCAATTAAATAACGCACTTGTCAACGTCTTTTAAAAGAATTTGTCTGAGATTAGTTAGATGTATGTCATCATCGATATTTTTTACTTCAATTTTGGTTTTATGCAATTCCTCGATATAGCACGGAAATTTCTTTCAACAAAAATTCATATTTAATTATTAATTTACAAGACTATTAAAAAAAAAAAAAAATGCACAAGGTACTTGTTGTAAATTATAATTTTTTTTTTTTTTTAATAATTATTATTTATAATTTATAAAAGTAATAAGATAAAATGTAATTTGAGTTTAACTTACATTCCGCAATCGTGAACATCTACTAAACTTATTATTTACAAAGTTTACATATGGATTGTCTTCCGAGTTATAGTCACTTGAATCACAGACTGAATTATTTGGCGAATCACATGTCGACTCACTAATTGAATCACTCGTTGAATCCTTTAATTTTTAGAACAATGTGATAATTATGTCAAAGATACAACTAATTGGATCATCAATAAAACCCACTTCAGAATACTGCTTTGATTCTTTTTTAACTTTAACTGGATTCTTTCTGCTCTTCTCACTTTGTTCTTTGTTTTGTTTGGCTTTTGAAAGCTTTAAAGTATATAATTAAATATGACATTAGAAACTATGATTATACAAGCATAATAATAGTTAATATTACAATTTTATTAAACAGTTAACTTTTGATGAACTTTAGATTTGTGCTTAACCCATGGTTGTGTGTTCTAATTACTTTTATTAAAAATACAACTATACTTTATTTGCCTTTTATAACATAATTTAATAACCAAATTATTAAAAAAAAAAAAAAATTATAAAATAAATCAAAAATAAAATAATATTTCACTATACTTATTGAAATTGCAAAAAAAAACTAATGAAATAGAAAGCAAAATTAATTGAACAACCTCTGTTTCAATCTATGTCAATTAGTTATTAAGTCTTTTCTATAATATTACTTTGAAATGTATTATAATTACATTGCAAGTTAAAAAAAAATGTTAAATCAATTATATATTTGTTATGAAAATTAGCATTTAATAGTACAGAATACTATAAGTAAAATAATAATAATGTTGATTAAAAATTACTTTCTTCTTCTTCATTCGATGTTTTCTTGAGGGCATTAAGCGTTTATGTAGTTTTGAAGTATTCCCATTTTTTCCAAAAATCTGAATTTGTTTAAAAGGTAACAAATAGTTTAAGAAGATTTATAATATATGCCATGAAAATTGTGATTAATTTAAGTACACTTGTCAATAAAAATATTTAACAAAAAATAACTTTTGATATTTAAAAAAATTATAAGTTACAATAGGTCTAAGTATCTTAATGACTTATATGAATAAGAAAACTTATTGGTAATTATAAAATATATTTTTATAACTGTTAGTCAAACTTTATATAAATATTTGTTTTATTAAAAATTATTCTTTTTTAATATTGTTGGCATGTGTGAAAAAAATTCCTTATAAATTAGGCTTCCAACTGTATCCAAGAGAATGGGTCTGAGAGAGTTCGCAGGATTTACACACGCTGTGAAATTTTAAATCATCTCCAGTGTTGGATAAGCGTTCAAAATAAAATTTTAGGCATAATGCATATACATAAACGTATAAGCATTTGATTGTGTTCTTAAGTGTAAGTATATTTAGTTTTCTTTTTTTTAAATACTTGAATGAAAAAAATACTATTAATTAAAACTCTTTTTAAAGAACATTTTTTAAAATAAATGTAACTGTATAAAATAGTTAAAAATGTAAAAAGAAATAACGTTAATAAGATTAAATTTACATATTTACTAATTTGAAGCTGTGAATAAAAAATATAATTAATTTAATGGTAAATAACATTATATAGTAGTATAAATTTTAAATAATAAATAATTAATGTTATAATAATATTAAATTACTAATGAAAATAAATTGTCAAATGACCAACTTTTCATGTGCACTTTTATAAATTTTACTGAAAATATCTTATAGAACATTCTTAAATTGAAATAAAAAACAATAGGACATTACTATACTTATTCTGCTACTCCTTTGCATTGATTTGACTTTGTTAGTAATTTTGCTTGAAATTTTCTTTGTTCTCAAATCGTTATGCAGCTTTAAAGTATGAAATATGGTTGTATTATGTTAGAAATTATTACAATATTAGTTATCACAGTAAAATTAATTTACAATAAAAAATTGTCGCTGTCACGCAAAAAGTAACCAGAGGTTCAAGACCTTTTTAAAAAAATGTTCTTGCCCATTTAAGTATACCCCAAAAATGGCATAAATCCACTTAGATACTTTTTGAATGGCAGCAACAATATAGTTATGGAAAAATATTCTTTATAGTCGTCAAACACAATAATGTAAATTTTTCAGTTACAATAAACAATTCTTTGTGACTAAAATAATTAAAGGCAGTTATTAATTAGTCTGTTTAAAGTCTATTAATTATTTTTTAACTAAGGAAAATCTTAATTTACTTTGTTGGCCGATTTTAAAATTTGTGAGCTTATGTGTCTTTTAAATCGAGAGTTTTCTTTACTATTTGTTACTTCCTAAAACATGTATAAATATTAATAAATTATTATTGAATAAAATACAACTAATTAGAGGTGAAATAGAAATAGATAGTTTTAATTTACTTTTTCTTCAGATGACAATGGTGTAGAGCTTTGAGGGCTTTCACAACGACGTTTCTTGGACCTCGAAATTTGTTTTTCTTTGCTAATTGTTGCATTCTTTAACTAAAATAAAAGATCATTAATTATCAATTTCTCAATAACATTGCTGTAACTTACATTTGGTTTTTTCGAAGAGTTATCGGTTGTAGAGTTTTGATACAGCATTGTTTTCTTTTTTCCTTTTTTTATATCCTTATTGAAGGCAATAAACATTAATAAAGTAAAAACTAAGTTAAAAATAAATTTTTAAAAACCATAAAATCCACAAAATGCATTAGATGCTAATTTATTTTTAATTAATAAACATAATTATAGTGAAAAATTACTTTGAAATCTAAAAAAAAACTATTTTGACTAAAAAACAAACCAAAATCAGAATTTTACGATTTCTTGTATAACAAAAAAAATTAATGAGTAAATAAAGTTTCTTAATAAATTTAAATTTTTGACAAACGTACATATGTGTTATCACTTATGTTAGTTTTATGTTGAATTATATGTAACCATACCCATTGGTATTAAATAATTATACATACGATTGTAATATAATGAAATAAAATAAAATAAAAAAACCTTTGATTGCAAATGTGTAGTCAAATAAGACAGTGTTATATTATACATAAATTTCATCATTAAAAAAAATGTCTAAATGTATTTACTTTTTTAGTTGTACTGATGCTTGGTGGAATGAGACTTTTGCTACAATGAGGTTGTTGGTGATCTTCTGTAGTTGAAATTTTATCTGTTCGTGGATTGAATCTTTTTATGGTTGTTAACTTAGTATTGTATACAAAAAACAAATGATGGATTTATGTTAACACTTAAAAATGTTATTGAAAAAAGATAGATGGACTTACGATATGTACCATATCTACATTTTAAATATTTAAATGTATATAAAGCATTAAAAGTAACAAAAATAAAATAAATATCCATATTTCAAAAATTTCAAAGAAAAAAATTGATAATCATTGTTTTAAAGTGATTTTTTTAAAGTGAAAATTTGCATATAAGGTAATAATTAATATTTGATATTAAATTATTGAACATCAATAATATTTAGTATTTCCAAACATGATAAAAAATTAACAAAAAGCATAATCATTATTTTTTAAATTAAATGTTTCATGACAATAACAGTTTTTAGTGTTGATTTAAATTAAATATTTTACATAACTTAAAATATAATACCATATATGACTTGTGGATTCATATTTTACTACTTACCTTATCATATATAGGAAATCAAGAACAAAATAATACACTTACATTATTATAAACAGCTGTATTATTGGAGTTTTTGGTGTTCTTGCTAATGTTACTGTTTGTAATATCATTTTGTGTATTATGCAAACCACCTTTACTTGATCTCTAAAAATCAAAAAAAATATGAAGTAATAAGTACACAAAAAAATTAAAAATATATTTCCAAAGTATTAAACATACACATTTTTCCAAATTTTTAATTTTGTTTGTAGATATACATTTTTCATTATTCTCATCTTTTCCTATATTAGAAAAATTATTAGTTTCAGATTCGTCTAGTTTTTTTGTCTCATTAACTGATGACTTTTCGGTGTTTGTTTCAAAATAATCTTTAACCACTTTTATTGGATCGTCAATAGGAAAAATAATATCAAACCAGTTTTCTACAACCTAAAAATTATTTTAGCATGAATAGTGCATTTAAAAAAAATTAAGAACTATACAACTTACATGTTTTAACAAATGTCGACTGTCAAGAAAACGCATTAAACATGCATGAAATTCACTGTTTGTCTCAATTATATACTTATTCTGCCTATAAAAATATAAATAAATAACTTGTTTAATTGTGTGAGAGTACAAATATTACTACAGATTTTATAATAATTCTAAGGAGTAGACTTTATTATATATTTACAGTTCAAAGTATAATATTTAATGTAGTAGAAAAAAAAATACCAGACTGTAAGAATTTTTAATTAATTCAAATTAATTTTATTGATTAGTTAAAATACCAGAAAAAATATTGATTGGTTGTATGCTTATTTATATAATGATATGTACATTCTAATGCAACTATATCTAAAAATAGGAAGAACTGAAGTAGTAACAATAGAATACTGAAGTCTTAAGAAACGGGTTTAAGCCCGTATCTATTAGATACAATAATTTTAATAATTAAATTAAATTTATTGATACTGCCAATCACATAAATATTTTAAAAAAAAAGTTGTATTCTGGTGTTTTTTTTTCTTTATCTCGATCATTTACAATATGTTATAGCTTACAAGGGGAAACTTTCATGTTCTTCTAATTTCTATTAATAAAGATATATTATTAGAGGGTTTTAACCATAAAGAAAATTATATTTCTGCATTCACTATTTCCACATACTAACATCTCAAATGATACATTTTGCACATACGTTTTTTTTTCTCTGTAAGCATCAATATGTTATATGATAAAGACTTGTATTCATATTATATAAAAATAATTCTGTTCTGATAGTATTAATTATTATGTTAGTATAACACTTGGACAAGGTCTTTTTGTATCTATCAAACACATAAAAATGATTTACCTGAATTTAGTAATACACGTTAAATTAGAAATATCATCCATGTCGTACGATTTTTGCAAATCTTGTAGAAATAAAGTTTTTTTGGCACTTTCAAATAAATATTCATATGGTTGAAAAAAGTCTTTTACATGTTTATGGCCAAATATAGAGTGAATATTTAAATATAAATGACTATATAACGGTATTTTCATGCGTTGAAGTTCTTTTTTATAAGCTTCATTTTTGATAGTACGACTCCAGCTTTCAAATCTAAAAAATTAAAATGCTTTCAAATAAATTATTAATTTAAAAAAAATTGAATTCATCAATTGTGTATTTTACATACTCAGACACCTGGTCTTGAGCATCCTGAATACAAGTTTGATCATCACAAGACTCCAATGTTTTAAAATTATGTTGAACAATCAGCATATTCAAATATTCAACTGCACTTTTGGTGACTACACTTGGGTTTGTTATGTACGAACTCTGTAACAAAATTAATTTTATAATTATTAAAATTATAAAACGCAAAATCAATTTTTTTAAAGAGCTTACAATACGATTTGTATAAAAACTATCAGATAATTATGTAAAACCTATACAATATTACAAATGTAACTTAAATTGTAGTCGGTTGCTATTAGAGCTGAGACCTCGAATCAAATTTTTTTATTATTTGAATTATTCGAATAATCGAATAATACTATTCGTATGAAAATAATTCGAACATTCAAATAGCTATCGAATAATTTGAATAGTTCGAATAATTCGAATAGTAAAAATAGATTATTAAAAATAGATCAAGAACACCTTAGTTGTCTCTTAATTATTATTTTTTTTAATCTAATTAATCCTCCAAAGAAAATGATAAAATATTCGAAAAATCAGATTGAAGATTCGAATTTTTTTTATTCGAATAGTCCCATCATTAGTTGCTATATTTGGTAAATATAAAATATGTGATTTTCATATGTATTTTGTGTAACCTTATAAACTTAAATAAATTGGTTTTTACAAAATTTTAGTAAAAGAAAGTAGAGAAAGATCGCTAGCTTTTCATCTGTGCAATTTAAAACTACATTCAATGATTACTTAATGAGCCCTTCAAAAACATACCTAAACCATTCTAACATTTTACCTATAACATAGGTATAAGAGAATATATTATTTTGGCCTTCCCTAAAGACTCCTAAAGAGATGTTTTTTTTTTGCAGATTGGGTTTAAGCTACACCTCTGTTACTTTCAAACAAAATAATTTTAGACCTTTTATTGAATGGACTACAAATATGAGTAAAATCATAATTCCAAGATATGTGTGAACAGATAAAATTATTCGGATATGAATTATCAAGTTATTTTACTCAAACAACTTTGTCTTGCTCTCCTACATCATACAAAATGTTTGATTTATATTTGTACATTGCCCGTTTTAGATATAAGTTGGTCCATTTTACAATAAACAATAGGGACAATAAACAATTATCTAAATAAAATCATATAACCTTTGGTCAATTATACATTCTTTTTATCAAAAATATTGACATAGTGGTTAGACTATGTTGGCCTAAAGTCAACAGTAAATAGTTTTTAGTAAAAAAGGCTATTGCTTTTGTATCAATTTTTTTTAAATAAATACCTAATGTGATTGGACTATTATATGCTTTTAAGAAAAATAAAGATCAAACAAATCTAACAATAGAAAAAAATTATAGGTAAACTATTGTTGTTCAGTTTTTCAAATTTCAGTTCCAGGGCTTGAAAACGTTCTTTTAGTTTTGGTTAAAATGTTAGTGTTATGAAATTTTTTATAATTTTGTGTTAAAAGTTGTAACGCTATTAAATGTTAAATACATTTTATTAACCATAAATATGTATTATTATGTTATCATGATCTTCATGTTTTGAACATCTGTTATTACTTTATTTCTGATAAGTAGATGTAATAAAAAAAAAATTAAAAACTTTAAGGCACTCGTTTTGTTGCCAAGCAACCAAGAGAACAGGTACTGGGTAGCATAGATAAACAACAATCGAGTCATGGTGCATTGATTAAAATGGTTCATTGATTTTGAAACAAATGTACGAATCTATGTTTCTACTCCGTCTCTATATAAATGCATCCCATACCTATACTTACATACACAATAACATAACTTGGACAATCCACATCACATATTTATTTTGGCCATTAGGAATAAGCAAACATTTTTTTATCATGGTTGTTGTTTTATGTTTAACAATAACAATTTGTTGACAAAAAAAATTTATAGCATTTAAACGTTAACATTTTAAAGAGTTTGAAATTCGATGATGTACAAATATTGAACTGCCAATGTAATTTGAACATACCTATTTAAATGTCATACATTTATACCGTTAGAAATCAAAATTTTGTGCAAGTTAGTATTTATGTCCTGGTATTAAATACAAATAATAAACTCACATCAATATTCCTATTTTCCAGGTACTCGCCTACAACAGCGGAAACCGAATTGTCAATCGACATTGGACTGAACAGTCCGCCATCGTTTAGAACCGGTTCCTGTACCGTCTGCTGTTGCTGTCTGCTAGTGCTCGATTGCTGTTGGGTTTGACTGGTTGCATTCGAACACCGTGACTTGGACGACATGCCTGGCTTAACGAGGACGTACATGATCGAAGCGTTTGGACAACGGATAACACTTTACAGAGAAGAGAACAGACGACCGTTGGCGTAGTTCGACGGCGACGCCGGCCCAACTACGGGAGACAACCGAGCAAATCCTGTTTCAAATAATTGATTGTTTAAAAATCGGTACGTGAAACTTGAGTCGATGGATACCATCCAAACCAACGAGTACCTATTGGCTATTATAGAAAAATATGTTAACTGAAAAACGATCGGTCGCCTGTAAGCTGACGCTAAACCTCTTTCGGCCTTTAAAGTAGTTATCAATCATGGTCGACCAACTGATACCGCGGTGACGACATGGAGGTCGTTGAGCCTGCCTCCATCGCTACCCTCCGACCACAACCGCGGCCCTGGCCCAGGCACAGCGCCCAGCGCCCGAGCCTCAGTACCAGCAGCGGCCGCTATCAAGCTCACGGCGTTTGTTTACGTTTTGCAAGGTTTTTGATATTATAAATATTTGTAATATTGTGTTTGTTGTTCGCCGTCCTTGCGAAGAGGAACCGTAATCTATTATCGACTTCGTTGTCGGTGCGCGATCGCCAATAGACTAGGTGAAACGGCCAAAAGTAAAGTCAATACATTTATTTGTTGGAAAGACGCTCACACACACGGACAAAGACAAGTATATCACACGGTAGAAACACACTACCAGCAACAATGCTAGTGCCGACCCAACTCATTGGTGATAGTCCATAATGTGCATTGCAGTGGACAGCGTGAACACTTAAAACGACAACAAACCCTTCGAGCGACCAAGAAGATTAACAACATACACATACTCGTTATTAGTAAGCGCCAACTAACAATAAACTGTAAATAAGTCTTCATGCGTGTTTACGTTTCAGACACGTAGCCAGAAAACGTTAGGTATATAATTTTTGACCCTTTAAACCTTAAATCTAACTTAGTTATAAATTGTAGTTCAGAAACGGAACAAATTTACTTTACCGGACACCCTTTTTTTATTATGTCATCTTGTAGTGTTTTTACGCTGATTACATAATATTTGTAGAGTAGGTATGCATTAAAAGTTATACACATATTTCAAAAAGTAGTCATTAAAATGGAATATAATTCTTCAACAATATATATGTATTTATATTATCTTATTATATCTTATATCTTGTTTTAAATATGTTCCTTTGTTACTTGGAGTGTTTACTTCCATTCGTATCTAAAGTTACTAAGTAGGTATGTATTGTAAAAACAGAAGTTGTAAAAACAAACCACAGTAATAAAAATAATTGACATAATTATGTGTAAAAAAAAGATAATTTTCTATTTTTTCGACTTTTCTATGAAATTTTATTTTTTATGGACATTTCAGTTTGAAATTAACACATTTTATGTAAAATTATCTGAGCTTTCTAAAAAAATATTAAAACAATTTTCAAATTTTATGCCATGCGAAAATAAAACAACTTTTTAGACTCAATAAACTTTTTAAACTAAATTTTAATGACTTTTTGTTACACACAAAATCAATATTTATTTCAGAAAGGTGAAATTATTTTACATAAGAACTGATTTTTAATTTTTTTTTTTAAAGATAAGATACTAAAAAAAATTATAAAAAGAAGTGTCCATAAAAAAAAATTAAATACTTTTTACGACCATGACCAAAATAATTGAACAAAAAATCAAAAAAAAATTTAATAACATTCTTCTCGTTGTGATAGACATGTAAAGTAATTTCAAAAAAAATCTAAAGGGAGTCGCTCCATAGTTCATTTGTATTTTATGTTTTGACCCATATATATAATAGAAAATGTGTTGCACTTATCTAGTGTAGCCATATAGCATAAGGTAAACGCTTATGAGACTTTATTTATTTTAATTTTATTAAAGGTATAATCTAAGAAAAATGGCAGTTCACGGATCCACACCCAAGCGCAAAGAAATTTACAAATATGAAGCACCGTGGCCTTTGTACAGTATGAATTGGTCAGTACGCCCAGATAAACGGTTTCGGTAAGAACTAAATACTATTTTGTATCTATAAACTATTCAATTATTGGTTATACAACTTTAAAATTATTTATTTGTAATTTCACAGATTGGCAATTGGAAGTTTTGTAGAAGAATATAATAATAAAGTTCAAATTGTATCATTAGATGAAGAAGTTTCAGAATTTAGCCCCAAGAGTACATTTGATCATCCTTACCCTACAACAAAAATCATGTGGATACCTGATAGCGTAGGTTATTTTTTTAATAATAACTGAAGGTTATTTGTTGGTCCTATCTTTGTACATTTTCTTATTGTTTTTTTTTTGGTATCTTTAGAAAGGTGTGTTTCCAGATTTATTAGCTACTAGTGGTGATTACTTGCGAATTTGGAGAGCTGGTGAACCAGAAACAAGATTAGAATGTATTTTAAATAACGTAAGTTTTATGAATAAACAATAATAATACATTCTTACACCAAAACTATGATTGTTTTGGTTTTAAGTTTTATTACTTATTTTATATTGTCACAATCACATTAAATGTATAGACTTATTATTACTTATAATATTATATTATTATTATTACTTTTATTGAAAATTACTGTTGTATTATAGGGATCAAACAATTATTATATTGTAACTTAACTAAATATAATTAATTTGTTATCTTTTTTTAAGAATAAAAACTCAGATTTCTGTGCGCCACTTACATCGTTTGATTGGAATGAAATCGATCCAAATTTAATTGGTACATCTAGTATCGATACAACTTGTACAATTTGGGGTCTTGAAACAACACAGGTAATTAAATATATACAATTAACCATAAAACATATGCTTTGTGGTAAAATTGTTTCTACATTTTTCTTTTACAGATAGTCGGACGAATTAATTCAGTTGCTGGGCACGTAAAAACCCAACTCATTGCTCATGATAAAGAAGTTTATGATATAGCTTTTAGTCGTGCTGGTGGAGGTCGTGATATGTTTGCTTCAGTTGGTATGACTATTTTAATCACCAGATAATAAAATTATAATACAATTAATTTGACATTTAAAAAAAAAACCTTATAGGAGCCGATGGTTCCGTACGAATGTTTGACCTGCGACATCTCGAACATTCAACTATTATCTACGAAGACCCACAACACTCCCCGTTACTCAGACTTGCTTGGAATAAGCAAGATCCCAATTACCTTGCAACTGTCGCAATGGACGCGTGTGAAGTAAGTGAACAATAAAATATAGATTATTTATTTCCAACTAGAATTTCTTAACATTATAATTTATTATCACTGTAGGTAATAATACTAGATGTCAGGGTGCCTTGCACACCAGTAGCCAGATTGAACAACCACCGAGCCTGTGTTAACGGTATCGCATGGGCCCCGCATTCATCATGCCATATTTGTACTGCAGGTATGTTTTTACCCATTACTAACAGGAAAAATGACTTGATATTTATAAATGATAATGTTTAAAATGCTTATTTAATTGTCTAAGGAGATGATCACCAGGCACTGATTTGGGATATTCAGCAAATGCCTAGAGCCATTGAAGATCCGATTTTGGCTTACACCGCTGCCGAAGGTGAAATAAATCAAATACAGTGGGGCGCTACTCAGCCGGACTGGATAGCAATTTGTTACAACAAATCATTAGAAATATTACGCGTTTAATAATTTTGATGCAAGGATTATATGCGTACTATTGGGATTTTTTTTATTAAATTTAATTTCATTATTCCCCATTTTTTCCATACATCACATGAGAAATTAACAGCAAATGCATGACTTCATTAACGATCTTAATAATAATATTAATAGTATATATAACCTGGGTTTTATTGGATTGTTTGTTTTTGTTAGAAATTATTTACGAGAGTGTGATTTATTTATTTATTTATTTTTACCTTCTCTTGTTTCGTTTTTTCTTAAATTCTAATCAATAATAATTAATATATGACATCCATTGTAAAAATTAATTTTAGTTTGATAACGCTTATTGTGTGTCGGTCTTTTTTTTAGACAATTCTTTAGCTTGAATATATTCATGAAGAAGAATACTCATATTGTTAGGAATAATAATGTATCATTTTTTATAGACATCTGGTTTATCAAATATTAAAAACTAGAATAAGACTTCCATGATTTATAGTATAATTATATGTAATAACTAATATTTTTTTTTTTTGTAATAGATTATATTAACTTAATTAATATTTTTTTATAGTGGTGTCCATTAACACAAATGATATATAAATATATTAGTGTCGTCTATGATATATGCGAAATGTATATAATTACCAAACTATAATAATATTTTGGAACTATTAACAATTGTGATTTTTTTTTATGTATAAATTAATTATTACGTTATCGTATATTTTTATAAAAATGCGATACTATTTATTATTGTAATTTGTAGTGTTTATATTATTAAAGAGTGGATCAAAATGTTTATATTTAATAAACAATAAAATGAGCCACTGTTGGCATTGCAATTTATGTTTATCAGTTATTGAAAAGTAGTTGTGTTTGTTTTATACTAAGTTGGCAATGTACCTATACATTTTTCTGTGCTTAAATCTATGAAATAAAATACGTAATATGAAATTAAATATTTTATAATACATAACCACAAGTGTTGTTTAAGTTATTTCTAGATTATAATGAAATAATTATAATGTCTTTTTAAAATGTATAGTTGAGAGTAATTTTTTTAACATTTATTGTAAACTAGATGTTTTTTAGCACACAACTAACTCGGTAATAATTTTAAATAATTTTGACAGATAATAATTATATTAGTATATTTTGTTTGTCGATAATTGAATACAAGTTAATTGCTAGTTTATAGTGTCTATAATAATATAGAATTTGGTTGCGAATCATGTAGTCATTAACTTTGAAAAAAATTATGCATTTTATACTTTTTATGACATACTAAAAAATGTATGCAACTAATTTATTTTTTTAAACATATTTTAATTGATGGTAATTTGTTTCATAAGAGCTTAAAAAATGTTTTCACTTATGTTAAAAACGTGTAGCTCTTTTGTAATTTTAGCGTACACTAAAATTAACGTCATGCTGAAAAATGTGTATTACACTTGAAATAATACAAGACAATGTAATAAGATATTACAATAATATCAACAAATTAAATTATTAGCTATTTATTGTTGAGTTTATTGTTACGGTTTGAAAATGATATCACCAAAATGGAGGCCGTCATTAGCAATACATTGTTGTAAGCAATTTCCGAAGTTCTCCCACGATCTTCGGCACATTTAATATGGGTATGACCACGATTTCTTCAGTGATTCTCTCCTTCAGGTCTGCTAAGGTATAGGGACGATGTTTGAAGACCTTATCCTTAAGGAAGCCCCAGAGGAACAAAAACGCACATGCTAAAATCAGGAAAGCGTGTTGGCCAGCCTACGTCACCCCTTGAGATACCAACCACTCAGGGAACATTTGTCGAATAAAAAACTAACAAATTTTGAGCTGTGTGCGCTGTAGCCCCTATTTAGTTGAAACCATACATCCCCCAAGTCATATTCTTTATCCATTTCCTCCAACCAGTGCTGCAGTTAAGTGTCCGACATTAGAACATATCGCGCCGAAGTGACAGTGACAGCCCTGTTGTCCTCCTCAAAAAAGTACCAGCCGATCACCCCAAGTCGGGACCCAGTATTTCCCAATTTGGGACATTGTCACTTTAGTGGAGTAGAATGGTCTTTCATGGAGTTTCCGTGGGTTATTTTCAGCTTAGTATAGAAAATTCTGTTTATTTACAGATCCTAAGATCGATGAGTAAACACTAAATATCGGCTACAGCAATTTATTGCTCCTGACAACCGCCATCTTGGAGGCATAATTTTAAAAACATAACTTAAAAAACGGGATTTCACACTGATTTTAATAAAACAAACAGATTTTTTCTAAGTTCTACTAATCGTTATTTATAGCCCTTCAAAACTCGTCAGTCGGCTCCGCCCCACCCTGTATAACAGAGCCCAGAGGCACTATTCTCGAACTGCCAAAAAAATATGTTTTTAACATAAGTGAAAAAATTGTTTATCGCTTAAAAGTCATAATATACATAATACTAAATTTAATGACGTATTAACAAAAATATGTAAACTATAGGTATGGCGAAAATACTACAATTAGAAATGCTAATAACAATATTTGCAGTGCCGTCGCTAAGCAATATTCAAGGGGAGGGTGTCAAAATAAAGATGCAGACTTCAAACTTTTAATAATTTCTGACTAAAATGTTTGATTATTTTCTTAAAAATTTTATGAAATTTTATTTAAACCTTTTGAAGAAAATGAATGTGAATTAATAATAATTGAAGCAAATAAAAAAAAATAATGGGTAATTTGGTAATAATTTAATGATTTATAAAATTTTGTAGCTATTTGTATTAAAATGATGACTAGTTTTTTTTGAACTTTTACATGTTTTTTAGGTAGTATGTTCTATAATAACATTTTTTATGCAATTAAAATTTATGTATTAAAAAATGTTCAGGTCCGTCTTCCGGTCGTTGAACAACCAGTAGATTTTTTTTTTTTATCTTAAATTTTCAGTGTCTTTTTATGCATAATATAAGGTTAGCAGGATTATCCCATTTAAATGTTGAAGATAGATTTTTTTTTTGCTCCACTCTAATGTCCATAGATACTCATAACAAACAAATATAATTTTAGGAAATATTTATTTGGTTAATTGAAATATTTAGTTTTATATAATAGGAACTTAAAATATTATATAATATATGAGTACAAAGAAAATGACTACACTTTAAATACAACACTCTTAAATTTTACAACTTACAAAATTGAATAAATGATAATTACATGACTTTTACACTACAAATTAATACAGATATAAAATTTTCTTTTTCTTTGGTTTTTAACTGACTATAATCAAGTATTGGAAATAACATACATATATTACATTAAATTAAAACGTTTTATTCAATTTTCACATTCTTGACATACTGGCAAAAGTTGGTGGCTGGCTTGTTTGTTTATGGACCATACAAGAACGAGCAACTGATTCAAAAAGTCTATAAAAAAATAATATTCATTAACAAGTACCTACATTTATTTCTGTCCACTAATATTATGAACACTATGTTTAGTTAATTACGTATAATAAAATATTTAAAAAATACTTGACCAATTTGACTTACTTTTCTATTTCAGGTGCGCAGTGTACAAATTCGTGGTCCCAAAATTTATAAAGTGGGTTCTTAATTAATTCAATAAACGTGATCAACAAGCCCCAAGGATGTGGTCTATTTACAATAAGTCTTTCCAAAAGTACTCTATAACATAATTAAATAACAATATTGATATTAAAATAAAATACCAATTTTACTCTATACGTTGATTAATATAAAATGTTCTAACCGTGTTATTTGTTCTTGAATAGCTTCACTGTTAGCTTCAGCAAACAATAACAAAAGGGTACAACTAAAATAGTGTGTGTGACTGTTAGGAAAACGTAAATGATTTACCATGGAATTTAAAAACAAATATCGACCTAAAACAAAAAAATTAAATTTTTTATTTATTAACTCTTTGAGTTGCTCTGGCTTCGTCCAAGGGGGAGCCAATTCGGTCCAGTCGTTATCAAGTGATGCGTATTTTTAATTTTGCATCATCATAGCAGAAGAACATGTTAGCACTCCAAAAGAGTTAATTATAGTTAGATTAAAATATTCAATCACTTGCAAAATATGTTACTATGTTTAAACCAGTAGCATGGCTGTGCTTATTCTTGTTATATTACTGGTATTTACCTTCGTTGTCAAGGTCCACTGATAAATTTTGAAATATGTCCATATGTGCAGAATGTGCAATCGTTGAAGTGTTAGGCACTTGACCTTTACTTCTAATGTGTTGTATAGCTTGGGTCCCAACATACAAAACAATAGCATTTAAGAGTGATAAATTATAACGCATCCCTGGTTCGACACTGGTTTGTTGCAAAGTAGAACGGATGTCAGACAAAAAAGTAACTGGAGACCGTGTCTTTAGATACAAATCCAAATTCTATACAATAATCAAAAACGATTACAATATGTTCAATATTTCACCGCAACATACCGTATGTTAAGTATTTTACATTTTTGAAAGTTTGAGGTTGAATGTTGCTTTGGAAGTCTGGACCAATTTTTGGAGATATTGCTATTTCTTTAAGAACATCTACTTTTAAATTCGGAGTAAACGGATCTGGTAAGCGCATATTCCGTGGAAAAGCAGACAATATTAAGTTCCTCATCTAATAAAATTTGTTAAAAATTATTTTATCACATGCTCAGAATTAAAATAATTATTTTTGGCAAGCTTCACTTATGGTATAGGATAAGGCAAATAAGAAAACAAAACCTGAACGCAATTGGGCGGTACGGCATCACAAAATCCATAATGATACTCGCACAAAAACTCTGGAAAATCATGCAACAATATCAACATTATTCGCAATGCTCCTTTGTATAATAACTGAACAGGTTTAGCTAGCTCAGTATTTCGTAAAAATGGCGCTAAGTATTTTAACAGATCAACGAGCAGTTGAGCATAGAAATTCCATCCTTGGACATCGGTATTTTGCTTTTGATCATTTGTGTTCTGCCGCTAAATTTATCAAAAGCATATAGATATATTATTTCATATGAAAAATAAAAATACTGTTAGTTTACTTCCATCTTATCTAATATATATGTATATATATATATTTTCTATTATAATTACATTAAGTTATATTTTATTTACCTTTTCCTGTGTAGTTAAACTTAGAATTCGACCAATAAATACACGATTAGATATCAATTCTATCCAAGCAAAAGCAAAACCAGGAACTTTCTTAGGTCGAAGTAGGTGATAAGTATGGCAATAGGCAGCTAATGTCTATTACAAAAATAATAAAATTTAGTTTACTATTAATTTTATTATTTCTACGTAATCCAATCTTACAGCGCTATTGATTGATTCTAGTACTGGATCCGGTGTGTTCAACTCAAGAAAGAGCATACTTAACATTCTGTGATATGGCAATTGATAAAAACCGGGACCTTGTAGCTGATGATCTTGAAGTAATACACCAACAATAATACCAAGTACCTAATAATATATTTATACATAGAAAACAATTTTAAGGGGAATATAAAAAATTAAATTGTGTAATTACTTTATTTAAAAGATTAGTTTTGATAGTTATGGCGTTTGTATCGCCAGAATGTTTCACTAACATCACTATGAGGTTTACATAGGCATCGATAGTGTTGGAAAGTTTTGTCCGCACTGCTGTCGAAGACGGAGTTGAGTCTGGTAGTTGACGATAACATAACTCCACTATCAACTGGGAGCTAAGTCGGAAAAAACGAGTAATGATGTCATCGGACTTCAAAATTCCTTGAACGTTCATCTAAGCAGACAAAACATGTAGTTGAAAAAAATTTTTAAACACAACAGTAATAACTCACTTGATGAATATAAATATTAAATGTTTTCGCAGGATCTCTATTTGGTGAACTGGTATAAAGAGTCAACCATTCTTTTAGTAAATATTCAGTTTTTTCAAGCAAACCAGGAGGATCATCAACATCTCTTCCCTGTATAAATATTTTCAATTATTTATTAATGTAAAGAGACAACGAATATTTTTGAAATCTAATTTTGTAGTAATAAAAATCTACACTAACTCGTAACATTCCATGCTGAATTTTTAGTGTTGATGTGTTATTATTATTTGTCAGTCTATCTATAGAATCACTTTCTGCATGCGACGGTCTTATCACTTCAAGAATACTTGCCAGTCTATAACAAACACAATATAACACAAAAATACTTATTATTGTATAATTCTAATAATATAATAAATATATACCCCTCGGGTGTAGTGAGACCACTTTGCAAAATTGAACTTATAGCATCGATTGACGATTGTAAATGCTGTTGGGTAATTGGAGAATTAGTCCGATTGTCGATTAAATAATTTTGCAAAAATTGTTTAACATATGCCATAGCGACATAGTTGGTTCCATTCTCCATAGACATAGCTAAGTACGTATCATACATAGTCATATTCACCATACCAGCACGAATCAGTATGTCAATTGCATCCAGATTGTATCGCAAATCATCTCTAGCTCCAATAAGAGCCCTAATTAAAAGAATAAAAAAAGGCATTTTAATTAAAAATTTTCTTGAGAGTGAATGAACAAAAACCAACTTGGTCAATGTTTTGTTAGTCCACTGTATGTTGTATGCTCGAGGATCTTGAAATGCCCTAAATATATTAAGGAGCGTGTCACGATATCTGATTGTCATATCCAAATCTCGATTTGCAGTAGGATTTAAACCGTCTAAAAAGCTCTCGAGAACCTTGAAATCAAATAATTATAATAAACAAATTATAACCATGTATAACAAACAATTACGCTGTTTTTACTTTATTGACAACATTTGCTGCAGTAACAACATCACGGCTTCTTCTCAATGATATTAATGCTTCCAATACACTATGCAAGTTTGTTGGTTGTGTTGAATTAGAAAGAATTCGTTGATTTGCCAAGTACAATTGTAAAAGTGTTTCAACATCATTGATAAGTTTTTCATAAATAATAGTCATCTCATCGGGTGGGTTACTCTAAAAAAAAATTGGAAATACAAATAAATAATAATGTGTAATGTTATTATACATTTTAAACACTGATAACACTGACATTCTTGGCCACGAATAATGCAATTGCCGATTGGTCCAATGGTTGAAAGCTTGGTATAGATTTTGAGTATTCGTCATAAAGGTCTAACACCTGAGGAGTTGGTAAATTAACTTTGTTACGAAGCAAATCTGGTAAGAATTGAGCTGCTTGATTACTAGCTACATCTTGTCCAGCATAACGACGCGATTCCATTTTGCACTTTTCATATTCCTACAAAAAGTAGGTGTTAATAATAATAATGAGATCAGGTAACATTTGTAATAGTATTTCATATAAATCGAACTTACTGTTTTTAAAGTGTCGTCAATTTCAAGTTTTGCTTTTTGAGATACATTTTGATGAATAAAAGAACATGTCAATCCTAAATGATCATTTGCACAAATAGTAGATGCTTTGTCAATTAGTTCTATCTGGGCTTGTTTAGGTGACTGAAATGAAAATAAACTTTAAATTAAAAACCTAATTCAAACCCAATTTGTTTATACAAAATACACATACCGCGATTACACTTATAAAGTATTGTTTTAAATTTAAATTTAACGTGTACAAAACGTGTTCCCGAATTCTATCCAATGCGTTTGACGAAGTTATTTTTTCTATAAATAAATGAGCCGCTTTCCTCATAAGCAATTCATCTGGATCCATACTAAAATCCTAGTAACATATTTTTAATAAAAACCCTATCATTTAGCATTTAAATTAAATTAATTAATTTACTTTTTTGACAATAGCTATAGTAGTATCGGCAGCTATTTTAACAGTTCTTTGCACTACCGGTTCGATCCAATCTCGGACTGTTCGGTGGACAGCTGCCCATACACAACCCTTAAGTTTTGGTATTTTTACAAATCGTGGTACCTACAAAATAAAAAATGTTTAAAAATAAGCTTAAAGTAGACTAATTTAATGTGTGTGTTATTTACTAGAGTATTAATAGCAATAATTGGCGACATCAGTGATGCATTTTCAAGAGTTGAAAGGTTATATTTATCGTCGATCATAGGTGAAGGTGAAATTTCACTAATAGATGACGTAAGTGTTCTAATTCCTCCAGATGCCACTATTTCAGTAACCATCTCATCATTAAATATAAACACTGATTGTACAGCTGAAGCGATCTTTGTGTGTTGCATTTCGGAAGTCATAATCGCTACAAAAAATTGCATTTGTTTAACAAATAAACAATATTTAAGAGATAAGATAGGTTTAAAATAAGTATTCAAATTTAAATCTTCTATTAAAAAAAATGTAATCTTAATTAAATGTTTGAAAAACTGACATAATAAAAAATGCTATCATAATACTATTCCTAATAGTATGATTTTTTAAAATATAGTTCTGCACAAAATGGCTGAGATATGAATAATTTATTTACTGACAATTAGTAGTAATCTAAATATATTTTAATATTTTTAGAAGTATACTATAAAGTAAAATAAAGGTGACAATTATTACTTAGGAATAATTTTTACTTTTAAACGAATAATAGGCAATATTTAATTATTTGTTTTAGATAAAACAAAAAAATATCAATTGTTTTTTATTTAATTTAATTTATTAATCATGTCGCATTGTGTCACTATATTTTTACCAGAAATTTTAAATAAAACTTAAAATACTTTACCTAATGAACTTTATTATTTATTATTTAATACATCAATACTTAAAAATATATATTATACTAAATATACATAATGTTTGTAAGAAATAATAAATTAAGCATATTAATAATAGTACTTATTGTAATTAAAACACTATATTAAATAAATATTAAAGTTACGTTACATACCAGGAATATCTGTTTCCATCTGTTCTTCTACTGGCACTTCCTCAACATCAGTAATTGGTTTCTCATTCGGATTCTTTTGTAATTCAGGATTATTAAGTATACAAGAAGGCTGCAACTCCTTAAAAAATACAAACAATAAGAAAATATTTTTAAAAAGAATTATTTTCAAAAAACCATTTTTTTTACCATGAGATTAAGTTGTAAAGTTTTACAAAGTACTTCCACTTCAAACTTTAATGATAACTTTAAAGCAGGAGTACGGTGAAGTTCAGCTAAAGAGTTCATAATAGCCATCGTCCAAGGATTCTTCGGTTTAAATATCTAGATGTATATATTTTTTTTAAATCAAAAGAAATCAACTAAAATATTTTATTAATATATTTTGTTTGCCCTTACTCTACTTCTAGAACACGATTCTAAAACTTTTGTTATAAATGGTACAGTATATAGTAATTCTTTAACACCTTTACTGTACGAATCAACCAACAACATTTTAAGGTCGACATCTTTCATCAATACGGGTCTATTTTTTCCTATTGTAATCATCCCATACCAATGGCCTAAATTTTTTAACAAATTTCTTTCTGAAAAATTGTTCAAATCTTTAGCGCAGCCCAACAGCACCTGAAAAAAGTTAAATACATTTACATTTTACTCATAACAAAAAATTATTAATTTAACTGAAAACTCAACTCACTTTTATACTTTTTAAAGTGTCTTCCATAATCAAAGAATTAAATCTTGCATTATCAAAACAGTCTACAAAATTTAAATATAATGCATGGAAATTTGTTTCAATAATGACTCGTCTCATAATTAGATATTGAGATAGCCACGGCAAATAATCATTAATGATAATTTCTTTGGCTTCGTTGCACTACAAATATGTAATTAAATTATTAAATCAGTTCATTTTTTTTGTGTGGTGTAACATTGTAAGTAACTTTAAAGTATAATTTACCTTTACTTGAACATTAACTTGACTCAAGTTGTTAAAGATAAAAGCTATTTTATCTTGAACGCTTTCGGGTGGAATGATAATGTTTTTATTTTTTGTGTCAAGTAATGAATCTACAGATGGAATAATTGCAAACGAAGGCTACATGAAAGAAAAAAAAAATTACACAAATATATAAACAGTATCAATATTAAAAAAAAAGTTAAATAATTCAATGTAAATACTTACTCTTGATGGCTTTAAAGCATTTAAAGAGTTCGTACTCATATTTACTGTTGCTGGTATCCCTGAGGCTATCGTGGTATTAACAGCAATATTTACTGAACTCTGTTGATCGCCTGTAACTGGCCCTTGTACCATCTCAGTCTGTTCTATAAGTCTAGATGATGGTGGTGGCTCTTGAGAAGTTTTGCCATATTCTACATACTAAAAAAAAATCAAAATTAAATAAAATATACTTTTGTTATGTGGATACTAATAGAAAAAAATGAATTTTTTTTCTAATAAAAAACGTATTGTTATTAAAATACCTCAATAAGATGCGGAGGAAATTGGTGATAATGAGGAATAGCTGCAATGTGGGTGCAATACTGATGATAATCCTTCAATCGATTTTTAAAACGGTTCAACGCAATTATTCCAAAATTATACATTTTTGTGTCTGGAGGTGATTTTAAGGAATCCAAAACAAAACGGAGAGCTAAACATAGAACTTTATAATTTCTAAAAAAAAATATATTTATATATAAATAAATAATAATAATAAAAAATACTGGAACAGTGAGACGTGGCGTGACAAAGTCGATAATCTAAAAGCGCAGTGTTTTTTAATAAAATTAAAAAACCTGTATTACATTATTTTTTTGTTTTTATTTTTAATAGTTTGTTGTAATGCTGTTTAATGTTATTAACCGTGGTCACCGAATTAGTAGAATGTGAATAATAAATAATAAAGGATGTGATATGCTGTATTGTGGCTTTAGCTACCAACATACATGGGGAGATTGTTATTTTGCAATGGAAACTATGAAAACAGAACTTTGGTATTGCGTATAGTAACGTTCAACAACTAAATGCGTCCCTATAATATGCGCAAACAGGAAAATACGCAAACCTTTTGATTTGTAGCTATAGTCAACAAAAAAAATGTATTTTAAAAAAACCACTTCGAGAGACATGCTGGACTGAAAGACATACCAAGCATCTTAGGTAAAATACATTTTCGCACAGCAGAATTCATTTTTTTAAATAAATATTTATAAAATACTCAAACGAGTATTGAATACTTGTATATTAATTAAATCCCTTTGATACGGAAATGGAGAATGCTGTCTTTGCTGCTTTATTATAAACGGAATGAATGCTCTCTTTGCCAAGGACTGGTAGTACCAAACGTTTTATCTTAGTGAAATAATATCAGAGTTAGCCGTCAATGCAGCATGCAAAATTGTACAAAAATGTTTATAAACTTGAAACTTTATAAAAAGTTTAGATTGCTGACTTTGCCACACAACACTTCATTAAATTTTTTAAAGCTTTGTACAGCACTTACACAATAAAACCATGTTGTATAACACCGCCAAATAATTGGGCTGTTATATTAAGTTCTGTTTCTGGATACTCATGAAAAAATCTATATTCGTCAAATAAATTCCTTAACACGCAGCAAAATACATCCTATACATTTATAAATAGATCATAAAATTAAACATAGTGTTACAACTTTAAACTAAAATATATGTCACCTTTTCACGTTTAACAGACGACTCGAGAAATCTCTTTAACATGTCTAGTACACCATCAATACTTAATGAGTCAATAGTAGGCGTCAAACTATAAATACGCTGAAAGTAGCTATTAGCTTCGTCTTCTATTTCTTTTGGCATTGGATCTGATATGTTATCCAAAAACATACTGTTTTCAACTAGAAATTAAAGATTCAACAATTAAAATAACTTTTGTTCTAGTGAATATTTTTAAGATTTTTTTAAAATTAATTTATACTCATTTGCACTATAAACACGTTTATTATTGCACTTAACTATTTTACTTTTCAAAATAACCATTATAATCAAAATAATTTTAAAAAAAACAGAATTGGTGAAAAAAATTGGTTTGTTCATTCGTTAAAAAGTTATAATCATTTAAAAGTATGGGTGACGGTTGACAGGAAGTGGAGTGCAGTTGAGTAATGTGCATACAGTTATTTTTATCTGCACGCATTATCTACCGCACTCTACCTCCTACCCTAAGGTTTAAACTACGAAAACTTTAATAATAATGATCCAAAAGTGGTTGTCGACCAGTCAACATTTTCAGCAAATTATGCGTTCCCTAATGCCTTAAACTAATAAAAATAATTATGCATAAAAACATCAAATCAACCCAATATATCGCTACACTAAGGACAATAGCACGTACCTAACATTTTATCAAAAATGAGTATTTAACATAAAATAATTCGTAATCTCCTTGCGGACATGTTATATTATCAACTTTTTTTCATATAATCGGTTATTTCCCTCAAAAATCACGTTTATGTAATAACGCGTATCTACTATTTAACTGTGAAAAACGTAAATAATTTGATAATTACCAAATTATTATGACTGATAATTTAGTAGTTCTCATACTTTAAGTATGAAGTATGAGAAAAAACTATTTAAAATTTGATAAACATTGTACAAATATGTAATAAATAAAACTACTTTTTTCAAATCAAAGTAAAACGGTTTCTTGCTTCCCCTGAAAAGTTGCCAAATTGTAGATACGTGGAATTGTCGTTGTTGTAATGATATGTGGAATTATCGATGTCCAGAAGTACCTTCCTATTGTTATATTTTAGACTTACAGATGATAGAACCCTCTCTTTACGGCGAGAAACCCGCATACAATTGACATGTTTACCTGTTATACTATATGTACGTATGTTGTACTTACAATTTTGTATAGGTTTAGTAGGTGGTGTAATAGCTGGTGTAGTAACTGGTAGTGGCGACATACAACTCATCATATTAGGTGGCACACTTAAATGGCTCCACATGTTCGTACATTGAACGCTTGTTGATGGAGATGTCATAATTGAGAAGTTATTAAATCCAGAGGGATTCCCAAACATATTTTGAGATGGTGAAATAGGGGCTTGAATTAAATGTCCCAATGACACTAGACACATATATTTAAACAAAATAAATTGAGCATGACTAGAAATGAGTGATTTTTAAACCTGGTAAGGTAAACGCAGAGCCTGACGTAGGATTGAGTCCAATATTAGTAAGACTAGTAGCAAGTCCTGACAACTGGTTCACATATATTTGGGAAGATGATGCTTCCATAGTACGAAGATGTTGTGGTTGACGTATTAAAGTTGGTGGGGGGCCGATTGGGTTAATGCGTGGCACTTTGGTCATATACATATTAGTATAATTTGTTACCATTATCATAATAGCTTCTAACAAATTTGGAGTAATGTTTCTGTAAATAATATTAAAAATTTAATACTGTTAGTATTAAATATCAGTTATTATATAATATTATACTTTAATAGTTTTTGTAAATTGAAAAAACTAATTGACTTTCACAATCTAAAATTGTATTTTATTTTCCTTTATAAATGTACAATTCATTAAAAATACATTTTTTTTTTCAAAATGAACAACAAAGTAGACATTTGTTATAAAAGACTCACCCTGAGTTTATATTTCGCAAGCAATTTAACATTGTTAAAACAGTGTCAGATGATAACGTTGTATATTTTGAGAAATTCTCATCTTTAGCTAAATATCCAGTTAGTTGAGGGCAACGTTTCTGGCCATAACATATTACACGAAAAATTATTATACATTTATCTAACTACCATAACTAACAGACAATAAATTACACCTATAAATATTTAATACAACAAGTTGAATTATAGTTTAATCAAATAATTTATAATTTAATTAATTTAAAAAAAAATCACATTATTCAAATTTTGTTTTGATTAATAAAAAAATGACATAAAAAAACATACATCTATATTTATCTATAAAAAAATTCAATTTCTAATGAACAAATAATTAATTTACCTGTAAAAATTTGACACACGAGGCAATAAAATTTTCACCATGTTCGCGAATTTTATCTGAAAGCCATTTATCCAATTTCAAGTATTCACGCTGAGAAGCTAAACAAGCTAGATCTATAATAAAGGTAAACTGGTGAACACTCAGTAAAAATGATAATGCCTAGAAAAAAAAATAAAAAAATTAGTGATAAAAAAAACATTGAATTATTATTTTGTTACTTTTAGGTCTTGTGCTATATCTAATATTCGTGCAAGTTTTACATGGTCACAATCGCTTCGCATATACCAGTCACACATTGACTGAGCTAAAGTATGTTTAAGCCCTGTGTTCTAGAATAAAAATAATTAGAACAAAATGAAGGATTTTAAACTAAATAATTAATGTTTTGATAAAAAAATAAGTAATATATATATTTTTTTTTTTTGACATTAATTAAAATTACATTTTTAATACCTGATGATTCCATGCACGATTTAAAACAATATCGGAATTGCTGTGGTTTCCAAGGAAAATTGAGAAAATAACACTAAAAACTTCATGTCTAATTATATTGAGAGGCTCATTGGATTGTATAAGAGCAAGAGCTAATATATCAGGACAATTATGAACTGGATACTTCAAGCAATCTTGTATTTCATAACAATGACCTCGTTCCGCCAAACCAAACAATGCATCGACTAAATCAATTGAACGCCTTTAAACATAAATAGTAAGGAACATTAACTAAAAAATTATTTTATGGTACATAATTTATAAAAGTAGATATTCATGAATGAATAGATACGTATACTATAACTTTACCAATTGTTTATGTCTTGGTTTTCTGTACCCGGCCTAACATTTAAAAAGTCAACATTAACTCTACGACAAGGATAATCATTAAAACAGAATATATCAGAATTTTGAAGACAATATTGTAATAAGGACATCTGAAATTACATATTACATTTTAAATATTATTAAATTATTTTTTTTTTTTAGTATGGATAACTTACCTGTGAGTCAGAATTTGTCCACTGGTAATAAAACATTTTAATTGGGAAGCTTTCTCTGAGGAATTTTTGTTTCTTCAAAGCAAGACGAAGAGTAGTAATAAGCAGGACTAAACCTTTTCTATCTTTAATCATAAAGTCAGACTGATCTAATTCTTTAACTACCTCTGTCCATGATAAAAGTGGATTCTAAATAACAAATAAAAAAAAAAAATGTAAATAGCAATATAACAGTCAGATGTTCTAGAGTCTTAAAATGTTGAACAATATTTCTATAATAACTTAATAACGTAAATCTTACCACGTCTAGAACTGCGCCCACAAATGCTTCAACATTCCATGTAGTTAAATTAGCGTTAGAAGTAGTCAAATCACTCAAATCAATACGGTTATCTCCCACCCAGAAGGACAAGAGTGGCTGTGTTTCTAAACCAGAGTGACTACGTATCATCATTATTAACACATTAGCAATAGATTTTGGGCCAAAAACGAATGTCACATCATTTCCAGCAATAATTGACATCAAATTCTTCTTGCACTCATCTTTTGAAACGCAAAATGAGTAGCCTATTTCCATCATGAAATCGGCTAACGATGTATCCAACTGTATAAAATAAAAATTAATATTACTCATAATTAAGCAGTTTTTCATAAGCAGACTACAATCAAAAATCAAATAAAAGGTACCATCTTAATATTAATTGTTTCTTGATCCATTTTAACCATAGGGTGGTCAGGCTTATTTGAATATATCAAAGGAGCCAATAAAACCGGGGCAACCTCTAAAGGAAAATCACGACGTAAGTTTAACAACAAACTATTCTTTACTTCTTTACTAATACCTGTAAAAAAATGTAGTATATATTTTAAAAAAATGTTCTGAAATAATGCTCTATTAAATAATTTAAAACAACTCTTATCATACCAAAATCTCGATTGGTGACAGAAAATATGTGGCATAGTATTAAATGAAGAACTTCAGGACTAGAATCATGCAATCCCCCTTCAGTGACTTGATTACTATGGTCTTCTAAGAAAAAGAAAACAACAACAATACAATTAAACTTGAAAATAATTGAACAATAATATTATATTGCATACCTAAATTAATATAGAATTTAATTAGTTCTGGTAATTTTTGTTTCACATACTCTAAGGCATATGTGGAGTAGTTGACTGATTCCAAACATACAATTCCAAAAACCACTTCTTGTACAGGACTTAGATGTAAAAGCCTACTTAGCTGTATGAAAAACTTTATCGAAGGTTTCAATAGCTAAAGATTTATTATAAAAACAATTTAAATACAATCAAATTGTGAAAGATAATGATAACAAAACTTAAAACTTTAATTACTTTTGAATTAGCAAGTGGATTGTCTAGTGCAAAACACAAAATTGAAAAAAGCGAGGGCTTGTTCAAAAGAGTTTTACATTGTTGCGCTAAAAGTAGAGCTTGATAATAATCTTTATGAGATGTACTTCGTGGTCCTTCACTGTCTCTCAAATCTATATGAGAAAGTAAGCAACGCAGTAAATGTCGATCAACTTCAAATCCTTGTAATTGGATGGCCTTAAAATTAAACAACATTCACAAAAATAAAATAATTTGTTTTGAATGCAGAGGAAATGTGTTTCCTATAGCTTCACAATTGTAAATATTATAACCTACACATTTCTAAAATCTTAGAAAATATTATGAAGACTATAAAATAAATAATTAGTAGAATAAATGACCTACATTTTTTGGGTAATTTCAAAATAAAACTCAATTTCATACAAAAACATGAATTTGCCTTGAATAATACCAGTGTTGAAACTGCACCACTAATATTGTATGTAATATAATTTTCCATAATTAAGAGGACGTTATTCACCCAATTTTATAGCATCAAAAAATACCTACACAGAATGCGTTTTACTCGGTTTGTGATGATTTTAGAGCATAAATACCTCAATTAAAATGAAAGCTGACAAGATTTTGGAGACAACGTTATATCCTTTTTTTGATAAACCTAATATTTAACATTTAAAAAAAAATTTTAAATAGCTATAACTTGTTTTCCAAATCAGATACGACATTGTCTACAAAATATTGTTACCTTTTGATTTCATAACACATGTTTTTGTCTAAAACAACCATAGACCTAATAAACTTATTCTGTGTAGCTATTTAAATTAAAAAATAATGTTAAATCGCTGTCAAAGATGCTGGTGGTAGTCCAAAAAATTAATGAACTACTAAAAATGGGTTATAATAATTAATAAACTAATAATTAGTTTAAGCTTTAAATTAAGATTTTAATAATAATTGCCTATACCTAACTCCGTAATAAAAAATGATTAAAAAATGGGTACTTTAAAAAAAAAATGTTATTACCTATAAGTAAATTGAAATAAATATTGTTTTATTATTTATATCAGCATAATAACATGTTTTTCTAAATAGAAATCAAATTAATATAGATTCTTTTTAAATTGTACATAGTTGTTTTGTCCAGAAAAAATAACTTAGTAACCCAAAAAATTAATATGTCATTAAGCCACTTAGACAAACATATAATTAAGCAGACATGAAAAATATTTCATTAGTTTCAAGGTTCGCAGAGGGTGCACAGTGTCACTACGGGGGGTGAAAGCTACTAGAAATGAATTTAAAAATATGCATTCAATTATAAAACGCCCAGAGACATTCTAAATAATAAAAAACTTCTCCGGTTAATGGAACAACATTAAGGCATGAATATGTTTTTGGACTGTAACGAGGGACAACGTATGCATTGTTAATTCATTTTTTATATTATCAATTTTTGACGATGGCGTAAAAAGATATGTCAAAAGCCAAAAAACATATCTAACTATGATAATTACCAAAAGTTCTGACTTACGTTCAATATTTCTTGAACACTAGAAGTGTAATTTTTCCTTGACAAATTAGCGACGAGAAAGCTGATTTGTGATAATGTATAAGACAAAGAATCCAAGTTCATAGTTCCATGAATGCTGCTTCGAAAGCTTCAATACAATTTGAAGCTCTCTTGGACGTTCAGAGCCGTGAAGCTTGCTAAAAAATTATAACGTTTCAGTACTGAGAACAGCCGAAAAAGGACGGGACAGATAAGTTATTACAACATGGTATTCCAAAAGCGCAGAAAATTCCAATCTCCATCGACCCTCCGCCGACCGTTATGAGGACTTTCATTTTACTGGCATAACTGACTAGTGCGTAGTGACTCGAACAACCATAGACAAGTGTACAACAGCGACAACTGTGTTCCACAATCACGAATCCCTTTGGCTTTGGCCGGCCGACCGCTAGCGCCTAGCGCTATATTGATTGCAGTTTGGAGGTAACTTGGAAGAAATTACCATGTTGTTTCACCTCCAGCGTCACTGCAATAGTGATAACGCTATGGTTTATTTGAAAGTGTGATAACAATATGTAAAATGTTAACAAAAACCTAGCAAGCCACTTGATTGACTTGAATTAACCGTAAACGTTATAACAATGACAATAATTCAACTACACTTAATTATTGCCAAGATGGCGAGAACGACCATTACATGTTAAACATGTAAACGAAACTAACTTAATTGGTGTTACACAATTATTATTATTTCATTGAGCCCTTAACTAGCTCGATCTTAGAAATAAGCAAATCTAAAGAATAAGCGAGGGCAAAGCTTCCCCTGTTAAACTTTAAAGTGTTATTCTCCTCAAATTACCTATTCAAAGAGTACATTGCAATAAAAACTTATTTTTCCAGAGTTAATAATTGTAAATAATAATAATAATATAATAATCCGAATAGGTATATTTAAGACAAAACATTTAAATTAAACTGCACTTCTATCGAATTATTTTACAGGCATCTAATTTAATAATAATATTTATTTTAAATTTTAATTCTAGTTTAAATATGCATGCAATAATATTATTTCAATAATAAATATTACCTAATGTATCTGTATTTTACTAACTAGAGATTTACACTGAAGCGTATATTTATGATTGTAAGTGGTATTACACAGTGTGTTCCAATATGAATATACATCTAGGGCATTCCCATATGAGCTCACCGTTTTTCCAAAAGTTAAAAATTTAAGGTTTCAATATTAAGTTTAAAAAAATAGAAAAACATTTTTCGGACGAGTCTGCAACCACGAAAGAGCATTTTCATGTCTCGTTGAAGTACCGAATAAATTTCCGGATAAATAGTTTAGGTTAGGTTAGCGAGTCACGACTCACAAAAGTCGAAACTTTGGACTTTTGTGAGTCGTGACTCGCTAACCTAACCTAAACTATTTATCCGGAAATTTATTCGGTATATATATATTGTGTATTCATAACGTTCATAATAGAATCTGTAATAATTCGATCTGGTTTGTCAACGCGGAGCATCCCGAAAACTAGGTTAATAAAAATTAACGATTCCTTTAAGTATTTTTATGTACTATTCTTTTTATATACTTTTTTTTATTATAAAACTTAATAAAACTTTCCTTTCGTCAATTATACTTGTAACCAATTGTAACGCAACCCCATCCCCATCCCTCATCTCTAAACTCTTATCTCTTTTCAGATAACAGCGTGACAGTTTTTATGGAACGTTTTTTTTGGAACAAGTTTTTCGGTTATGTGTCAGAGCTAAGACATGAAAATGTCAAAAATATATCTTTCTTGTTATGAAGTGCAAAATGCACACTTAAATAGACAGGTCAATCATTCCAGCCCCTTTCGACCCGTCCGTCCTTAACTCGAACTTTATCATGTCAATATAAAATAATTACTTATTCCAACTGGTGTATTTATGATTGAAATATTAGTTAATATCTAAATTTATGATAATATGATAATTAAAAATTAATTTAAAATTAAAAATAAACAACGTTACCTACGTAGAGTAACGGCATCAGTGATTGGTACTATAATCCAGTCTTTGGCAGCGCATTGTTTTTTATATCTGATATAAAAAAAAACACTATACTGCCAAAAAGGTAGTGCCAATCACTGGTGCTCTTACTATCAACTAAAAAGAGAAATCGCATCATTTGTTGAGTTAGGGGCTAAAAAAAGGCTTAAAATAATGTTACCCCTCATTATATTGTTCACTGAACACATCACACAAAAGTACATTAATATTTCCTTAGCGTAGTGTATATTCCATTAACAGGCCTAAGGGACGCAGTTGAGATTTGTCAAAGTATTATATCATTATAATTTAATATACTGGCGTACTAGTGGCCCGGTGAAAGAGGTGGCAATATCAATTAGCGTTTGCTGTCAAATCAGCCCCGAAATCGAATTCGTCAAGAAACCACACCTAATGTAGTCGAAGTAGGCCTTCAACGACAGCTGTTGAGCTACTACGAGCACTGCACTTCTCATGTTTCTCTCTTGTTGAAAAATAAAAATTAGTAATACTACTACTACTTATAATTTATTATTAGGGCTCGGGTGGTTTTTGAACTCGAATTGCAATTTTTTTCTAATAACCCCCAATTTAATGCTTATTTAGCTACAAATGTGTTCTATGATCAAATATTAAATAATGTCAAGTTGTTACGCATACTTGTGGAAAAATAGCGGTTTAAATTTATGTAGGTAAATTTGTAATTTTTATAAATTTTCGGAATTGAAAATTTTAGACTCGGGTATAATTTCAATGTTATATTATTTCTATTTTTCCAGCAGAAAATTTGTGTAAAACAAAGTTAGTAGTTTGTTATCTCATATACCATTCTGTAACCTATATTTTATTCTGAATGCTGTTTTCTGTACTGAATTATAGGGTTTGAAACTAAAATACAAAAATTAAACTGTTATATTATTTGTTTCAGATAATTTTTGTCTCATTTTTAATCATAACTCGGTTAATTTAATTATGTATTTTATTAAGTGTAAAATATAATAGCCGGTTAATAAAAATATTTTATACATAGTAAATAAAACGATTCTTCAATAATTATGAATAACTGTCATAAGCCTAGGATAAGTAAATTTTAGTAATATACTACTATGAAAACACTACGTTTTGTTCGTTTAAATCAATTTCTGAAATGTATTTCAGATAGTCGATAGAGTAAACTCTAAAAAAATAAATAAGAAACTCCTAGAACTAATTTTTTCCTGAATTTAGAACTAATGTAGAATTAGAAGTTTTATTTTAACGAATAAACAAATAATGATAAATTTCTGATTTTTGTTTTACAAGTTAAAACTTTGGAGGTGATTTTTTTTTTACCAGAATCTATATGACGTTATGCTACTATAGTTTTAATCTGTAATTTGAAATGGTCTATTTTTAAATATTATCATGATATATCTAAAAGTGCTTTTTGTTTGCACATCTATTTTTCTACTTTGTGACTCGATGCAGGTGGTAATCACTGGCGAAACCCCAGTTTTTTCTAGGATTTTTCCTCTGTAATGTAATTATACGGCGAAACTATTATAAAAAAATATGTATCTCGTTCTAATAAGCTTTTAAACGGTAAAAAGATAATTGGATCATTCTATGTAAGTTGTGTTTAATATTATTATGCAGATATACACACTCAGCATAGGCATAAAAGATACTCAGTATTTGATAAAATGAGAGGATAAGCTCGAAAGGGGATATCCTATTTTTTATTGAAGTTTTACGAGTGCTTCTATTGTGGTTTTTTGCGCTTGTCTTTTTTTAGGAGTTTTAGGTCCTGAATTCAGGTTTTCATATAATAGGATTTTGTATCTAGTGTATAATATTGGCCTTAAAATATGTTAAAAGTATAATAGAGATGTTTTATTATACAATATGCGATATTTTTATACGGCAAAAATGCACAATTGCCATTTATTTCACTTATAATAATATTTGGAGAGGAAATGTAATTTCCGGTCGTCGCTTTAGTATTATGAGCTTCACAATAACAGATTTATCTGTCACGTCATTCGTGTCATTCATTTGTGAAACTCTTTAGTACGCAGATGAACTCGCGGTTTTGCGTTACCAACCCTGGCAAAATAAATCAATTCTGTCAAACTGCTCGAAAAAAAATAGCCCCAAAAAGCAGGCAGCCATTTTGTAAGCTGTGGCACCTACCCTCTGGAGACTACTTTCTCTTGCATAACTACACCACTATAAAAACAATGGCGTTGTGTGGGGGGTGGTGGGGCTGGTTTATTTGAATCAATACATACAGCGTCCTTTGGAAATATTATGCCATAAGACCATGGCCGGATATTTGGGGGCGCTTGGGATTATAAAAGCCTTAAGAAAACACTAAACCTAAAATTACTACATTTATTTTGATTTCAAAAAATCTCATCTAAAAATAAATGTAGGTATTTTGAAAAACACTAATTTTAAGTTATAAGGCTTTTAGTATTCTAAGCCCCATCCTCCCCCCACAAACGTCCCCCCATACATAAGACCATAACATGTTAAACTTTGCAACAATGTATGCGTTTAAAATATTTTTATATTGTCTACTCGAGGTACATCAAAGCTTATAAAAGGTACATATAATTTTTATTTTGTTTTAAAAATGGTGTCATTATAATAGTAATCTACGTTGGATTTCTAACTAATTTTAGGCGGTAAATTAAATTCGAATAAATGTAATTCATCAGATTTTGCATCATTCATCATTCCATTATTACTTCCATCTTTCAAATACTATCAGTTTAAATAGCAAAAAGTCAAAGCTGTTTCGAAGCAAAATGCGTGCGAAGGGATGAAAGTTGAAAAAAATGTTATGGTTTCAAAAACAAGTGCCTGACCAAATATTTGTCACGTTATCTATACAGCATTACTCGAATACGTGGGCATTGACACTTGACCTCGTTTAGGTCTCATACGCAAACGTAGGAACATTCGTATACACTATACGCAGACTCGCAGACGCGTACGCAGAACCCCAGATGCGGCCATGGTCGCAAACACAAACGCAGCCGTAACACTGAATTAACGCGCCCATCACCACTCCTCGCATCATCGATTAGCGTCGGTGTTAACCCGCTGTATACCCGTCGCATTTTCGACAAATATAAAACTTATGGTAGAGATAAGATTGTCAGGTTTAAAAAAGTTCTACAAAAAAAATACGCTAATATGCAATAGTAAAATCTCGAAATATTCTCTTCGTTCCATTAAAAATCGGTAAAAAAATGTTTAAAAAAAGCTCCAACCTGGAAATAATCTCTAATCTTCAAAATATGCTATAAAATTATGCAAAATAACATTTTTTCAACAAACTATCTGGTCAATAAAAAAGTACCTATTTTTTAACCCCGTAGATTTAGGAAAACCTAAATATCTCCTCTCTATAAATAAATTAATGAACAAAAAAATATCAAATGTTCAATTATTCAATTGAACAACAAATAACACAATTTCAACAAAGAAAAAAAATATAACTGCGCACTATTCCTTTGTGAGATAATAAAAAAAAAATTTAAAGTTGCGATACATACACTAGTATATACAAATAAATAAATAAATCGACACAATACTACAAACACAAATAGTAATAATTATAATAGTCGATTATATTAGTACATAGAGAAAAATAAACAGCGTGACATAATCACGGTATACTTTGGTTACTAAATAGATAGAATGAGTCCCAACCCTAAGCTCAAATGTTTTTTATATTATTCACTCACATGTCTCTATACAAGAAAAATTACTTTATTATTGCAACACGTTTCCTTGACTATCTACGACGTATTTTATACCATAAAGAAAAATTACAGTATTATCGTAGACTCTACCTATCCGGTTACATAAGATATTAATTATTATTCCAACAAGAAAACATTTTTTTTTTGTGAAAGGTACTAACTACTAATAAAAAAAGTAATTATTTACAAAGCCTTTTTAATTAAAAAAAGCCATTAGAGTGGAGTCGGGACATAATGGGGACGGAGCACGTTGGAACAGGAGAGGTCACAGGTCTATAGGAATTTTTTTAAACTGAAAGTGATCTGTTGATATATATATACAAAAAATCATTGGCAATAGGTAATGCGCCTAAAATTATAATTTTAGTATTAGTGTGGATACGATTAAGATCGATCAATCGTCTACAACAATTTGTTGTCATTGTTACTTATATATTGTAAATAAACAGCATAATAAAAATAATTTTCGGTTACCTGTTGACTGTTAATTCCTGTTGCTATGTGTTCCTATTACGGTACAATTGTAATATTTACCTTTCTTTTTGGTTTTTCTTTAATTAAAAAAGTTAAACTAAGTACAGATTATAAAACTACCTTCGGTCTAATATTTAGACTTCAAGCCCTAAAATTTCATCTAAAAGAGCGAAATAAATAAAAGGTTTCCATTCTGTATGGGGGGAAAGGGATTTTTTATATTTTTTCCGGTCTGACAACGTATATTGATAATATGTAATCTAAAGAATATTCCATACAAATTTGAGACTAATTCGGTTGTTTTAAATGAAGTTATGGCACGCCGAAATTTTTAGTTAAAAATATGTACATTTTTGTGTGTTTTTCTAAATTATTTTTAGACGAAGCGTCTACACGGGCTACAAACGTTGTTATGTAGATCTTTTATCGTTCTAAACAAAGTAGGATAAAGATACTTAAATTTCCTAATTGCAATTGTGTTCAAGCTGGCAAATATAATTATTTATAAACATAATTGATGTATGTTGACGGTAAACGCAAATTGATTTATTGATCATTGATCAAATTACTCAAATTAGTAGATTTAATACTAGGCAAATTTGAGGTAAATTTTCAACATAATAAAGTATAGCGTCAATCAGCAAAAATACGAGGGGATGACTTTTGATTTGGTTTAACTTGTTGCGTAAGCAAAAAGTATTATAGTATTGTTGTACTGTGTAGGTAGTGCTTTTTATATTTTGGATTGTACTGTGTTTAGGGACCAGATAAATACGATTAGAATGTATTTATCACAAATAAGTTGAAAACGAAAGGAGTCGGCTTTTTTTGCCCATTATAATTTATAAACCGTGCCACAAATATTTAACTCGGGATAAAGCAAATGCACATAATCGCTGATGTTATTCTGGGGTACATTGTGGACATTTGACTGCAAACTGCCAACACTGCACGTTTATGTCGAGCGGCGCTAATGTAAAGAATACAAAACGCAAGGGCTGGTAAGGGTACCTACGTGAATAATTCCCTATTACACGTTGATGGTTTTCGTGTTCGTTTAGGGATGTTAAAAGAGCATACCCAGCCGACCGTACACCCAGCCAAGTCGTTAAGTATTGATCCAGTGAGGGTCGAGGGGCCTTTCGCGCAGCCTTGGTATTGTCATGACAACCCGGCCGAATGCCGCATTGCTGATCGCACGGGACAGGGGTCGTTGTCCGCATTTACCCCACGCCTGTAGTATAGGGCCATATCGCTTGCGCAACGTGTGTTTTGTGGGTCACGAAATAACGATTTTTTATTTCAGTGGTTCCCAAAGTACGCGCGAGGCGAGAACATGAACATTTCAAACTGGTGCTGTTGCTTATACCCGTTTGTAGCATTTCTCCTTTAAAATATCATCGCCAAACTTAATAACTACAATATGATTTCGAATAAAGCGTACCCACCTACCCAATTTTATTTTTATTATCGCCATATCAACTCGGCGCATTGAAATAATTGCCAATATATATTATATATAAAGCCTATAACAAAATGTAGGCTCTATTATTATTTAGGAATAAATAGAAACTTATAATATTCTTTATGGGGTTGCATTTTTTTTATATAATAACAAATTAATATACAATTTTGCACCGATCTCGTATGTGTGCGGATGGTCAACGAGAAAAATAAATTGACAGTAATTAGTATATCCTTTTTTTTTCAACTAGTTTTTTGTCGGTAACTGCGTAGATTAAATGTTGAAGTGGTCGTCTAGTGGCGGTTGACACTAACCATTAAATTGAATTAAATTGAGTTAAATGTAATACGTATCATGTCTACGAATTGCGACTTTGCACTCTGATCCGAGTTTGATAGTCGAATTCTACTCAATACAATACTAGAAAGTTATTTACGATTATATGATTAAGTAAAATTCAGCTCTGAGTGGTTTGTCAATTGGGAAAATAAATTTACTTTTCAATAATAGTCAATTTTTTATAAATACATATGTATGTCCTTTTTATTTACCAAGGACAACGCATATATTTTAATACGTATGACATATGTTGGCACAAACAATTCCTTATCAAGCAAAATTAAGTTAAATTAACCGAATATGACAAATTGTGATGTTTGGCCTTTAGGTGATATCTCTATTATCGTTGTACCGTTTTGTGTGTAGTGTACAATAAATGCCTACCTGCTTGCTACTTTAGTGACTTATCAAAAATCACTTCTGATGCCTTTTTATCGTAAGGTTGTAGATAAATAATATACGCTATCTATGTACAAAAATTAACTGGTGTAATGTGTTTTTTTCACACCAGATGACGTTAACCGAACTAGAGATTTATTTAGTTACTAGAAACTGAAATTAATTTACTAACACCATCTAGTGGTAAATCTCAACTCTTGGTTCTACTCTTCAACTACTTTTATGTGTGATTTTGGTACTTACCCAGCGTTTTCAGAGGCAAAAAAATGTCCATTTAGAAAGGTAATAGCATAAAATGACAAATTGATGGCCTGAATAATAATTTGTTTGTTGAATAACAGTTTAATAAATCGTTGAGTAATTATATAATAAATGGGTCAAAACTCAAAACGTTAAATATAAACGAACGTTTAGATCGACCCTCCACCGATTTTTTTTGAAAAATTTGAAAATTACACTGCATGTATGTTACAATGAAAAGAATAGTATCAACATTTTTTTAAAATTATTTTGGCCATGGTCGTAAAAAGTATTTTGAGTTTTTGTCTTGACTCTTGACACCTCTTTTTTATCTTTTTTTTGAGTATCTTTGGGCATCAAAAAAAAATGTTTTAAAATCAGTTTCTCACGTAAAATAATCTGAGATTTCTGAAAAAATTGATTTTTTTAACCGATTTATTTTATTGATTTGAGTTAATATTCTAAAAAATTGTGTTTTTCGTATTGCCTTAAATTAAACAATATTTTAAAATATTTTTTCAGAAAGCTGAGAAAATGGGATCTCCATAAAAACGATTAAAAAACCAAAAAAAAGAGGTAAAAATTTATAGAAAAGTCGAAAAAACATATAACTATTTTGAATACTGTGGTCGTTTTTCAGTAGTTTTTTCAATTGATTAAAACATATTTTTTTTTAATGCTAATTTACATATAATTATGTTTTTGGTTAATGTAACAAGAGTTATATCATATATGAATATTTCAAAAAGTAGTCCTTAAAATGTAATATAAATATTAATTTCTATCTTGTTTTAAATATGTTTCTTTGTCACTTATAATTTATTACTACTCGTATTTACTTCTAATCCTATTTAAAGTTACTTAGTAAATATAAGTATTGTACAAATACTAATTAAATATAATATATATTAGCTATTTGACATAATTTCAACACCGGCAATTACTAGGCAACTGCTAGCGTCATTTTATCTATAAAAAGCATCCTATTTTGATTAATACTAGTACTAGACATAATAACTTAAGTATAGGAAAGTACCTATCAATTTCTCTATCTCTTTACTAAATTCAACTTGTTCAATAATTTACTAGTATTAACGATTTAATAAAAAAAAAATTAAAATATTTAATATGTTTAATTATTTATGTATTTTTTATACAACATTTAATTTACATTTACTATTGTAGAGTTCTTTAACTTGTAATAACACCAATAGAAAAAAATACCAGCTTACAAATATTACAATAAGTGAAAAATGTACAACGTGTGTATCAATCAATTTCACAGTAATATATAATGTTAATACTTTATTGGCACAATAATATTTATGATAATCACGTTACTGGAAGTCGGGCATAAATGAACTTAGTACAGATCTATAATATTTTGGCTCATCAAAATACTATATTTTGCTTAGATTATTATTTTAGATAATTGTCTACTCTAAAACCAATATATGTTTGTTTCTACCACACAAAACATTAATAATTTGAAAAACGAGTTGAGATATTATATAATCTTAGTATAATAAGAGCATTCCAATGAAATTATAACGAAAGCATACAGTAATTACAGAAATGCAGGAAATCAGAAAAACATATTATTTTCTTTCGTTGGCAAAGTCATTTTTCGGCACTAAATGTAACGTCTTACAGAAATATTGTTTGAATATTTAAGCAATACTCGTAAAGTCGTAAGATATTAATTGTCTGTTCAAAAGACTATTATTAAACATTTATATGTTTGCCAACTGGGTTTAATATATATATATATATATATATATATATATATATGTATTTATACATGGTATATTCAAATAAGTTATTATTATACATATATATTTCACAATTAACTCAATCAATATTATACAAATCAAAATAATCAATTTAAAAAATTACAATAGTAAGAACAAATAGTGGCTGGTAAACGACCATGTTTGGTTTGAAATGTTACTATAATTTTATTTAAGTCAATCCTCCTCATTCGGTAGCATATTAAAAACAATTTTATTAGTTTTCAAGTAAGAATTTTTTTACGAAAAATTAAAATTTCCATTGTTAATCAAATGTACGAAGAAGTACTTAGATTTGATCTAGGGGTTTTAATGTTAAGAATTTTTTAAAATAAATTTCTAATATATTTATATTATATTATATATATTAGAGTGGTTAAAAAAACTTATTAAATTATTATTTTGTATACTTTTCTTGAGATATAATATTATTTGGATGAAAAGATAACTTTGATATTTTTTTCAAACTTTTAACCCCATTTCTAGATGAGATTTCTAAATCACGAAACTTTATTTTTCTACTCAAAAATATATAATATAATAAAATGGAATATGTAGAATACTTAACAAATATAGACAAACAAATTTTATCCAATTTGTTATATATTTTTGTTTGTCTATGTTTGTTAGAGATTCTATAAATTTAATTTTATTGTGGAATAAATTTTGCTTACTATTTATTATTAATATTTTAATTATAATTTATTTTATTATGGAAATAAAAGAAGAATAGATCGAGAAAACGGAAGAAAATAAGTATTTCTGTGTGAAAAATAAAAAGTTTCATAATTAGAATTGTTTTCTAATTTTTTTGCAATTTTTGTTTTTTTTAACATTAAAAAAATGAATATGTTATTATTATGATTTTGTAATTATATAGAAAATATGCTATGATTTTTTTTATTCTTTAAAATTAGTTTAGGATAGTTTTGTTGATTTTTTCTTATCAACAATTTTAATTTATTTTGGTTCATAACTTTAGCAATTTCGTATTGTTTTTACCAAGTGAGTATCAACATATATATTTTTTTTTATGCTGATGATTTTTTTATAAAATATTTGTTTTTTAAGCATTTATTATTGAATAAAAAAAAAACTTTAAAAATTGAACTTTTGATACAAAATCGATCGAATCCACATCTAGAAATGTGTTTAAAAATCTAAAAAAAAATATCAAAATATATTTGATCCAAATAATATATTCTCAAGAGAAGAAAAAAAAATTAAAAGTTAAGGTTTTTTTAACCACCCTAACATAGATATATAAATATTAAAAATTAGTTTTCATTTCACAAACAAACAAAAAGTTTAATAAATCCTGCAGTAATCTGTATGTGTTATACAATAACTAGCCAAATATTATACGTGTAGTTTAAGTTAAAATTGCCTATTTATGCAAAATTAGAAGTTAAATATATTAACGCGGTGCTAAAAAGGACAAACATTATCACAATAAAATATTGGGAGAACCACTTATACGTAGGTTCAGGTGGTACAGCTCTGTAATTATTAGGATGTTTATACTGTGCTTTTTTTTCTTCAATATACGCTTGTAATTCTTCATATTGAGAGGCTTCGTCGTTTTCCTGTGATGAGTCGTATTGATGTAGTTCTTGCACGAAATGGAACCATGGTAATTTTGGTATATCTAAACAAAAATATACGACTTTAAATAGGTACATTAGGAAGCAAAAGTCATTGGCATGCGATATGCCATAAATATATTATGTCAGTCGCCAAGCACAGACACAGAATAAGTGTATGGACGAAACTTTTACAAAACACTTTTGATCTTACCTACGATTGTACAATGGGCTACATATATTGCGTTAATTTTGGGATTGTCTTTTTCACCCTATAGAAAAAATGTTGATAAATAAAAAATATAATGAAATCAAAGTATTTAATTGTTAGTGGTCTCTCCTACGCAAGTTTCTATATACAGGGTCGGACCAAGCAATATTCGCACCCAAAGTAATAGTAAATGAAATTTAATTGAGTTTTCGAATTTTGCGCTTCCTCCCACTTGTTTAATATTTTGTGGCTAAGATAACACCCCCAAGTTCCGACCCTGTCTGTAGAATATAGAATAGCAATATGTAACTTTAATGTATTAAGACTCATATCATGAAGGAAAACAAACTAATTTTCTAAAGTTACAAAAAGTAACATACTTTCACAAAGTCTACTCGTATCTGATTAGACACAATTCTGGACCTCTTGTTTTTCCAATATAAGGTTGAATCAAACACTTGAAATTCAATATATACGTCATGAGCAACTGAGTACCCGACTTCTTCAAAAATATCTAGGTGGGGTACAACAGTGAGACCGTTCAGGACCACAGAGAACACCTGAAATCAATGCTCTTTAATACCAGTATACCTATAACTTAATATCATTTTTAATAGAAATAATTAGTACTTTTTCGCCTGAACCCATGAAGTAGACTTCACTGAATTTCAACACCATCACGTAGTCACCCTCCATTTGAATGTCGATCGGTATTGAATAGCCGAACGTGTTGAGAGCATACCTTTCCGTTTGGTAAAGAATCTGGTCGTGCTGTGCTACTCGATGTATGTATCTATTTTTCCCGTAGTCAGACGCGATGCCGAAATTATTATAATCTCTTACATACCGTATCCCATTAAGATCCACATGTTCTTCGCCGCCAGCGTTAACGGCAAATATTACGTCCGCTGGGTTAATGCAGAGACAGTGAAACGACACATTGACAATAATCAGTATTAATGCCTGTACAAGCAACCCCATCGTGCACAACTTCTCTCGGTTTGTGTTAAGCCGTTATTGGTTTGATAATTACACCGTGACACAATACGCCTAATAACGGAAAGAAAATAGACAATTTTAAACTGACTTAGAGTACTGCATTTACGCATAACAGTAGGTATACGACACCTGATATTATATAGTTACCTGTTATTGCTACCACCTTTATTGCCAATGCTTGCCCAGTATATTAAACGTCCAGATAATGTGAAGGGGTATACTATAATATATAATATATAACTATACTATAGACGAGTATCGAATATTGTTATTACGTTCAACAGACGGTGAAATTTAGTTATGACTTACGGTTTTGTGTGCTCGGTATTCAAGATGAACTCGGCGGCTGAAATCGTCCACTAGTTATCAGCAGAGCTTAAGGTACTCGTCTGAATTGTATGTACTCGTTTATAATAGCACTGTTGCTTATGCCGCCGTCTTACGGTCACCGCCCACGTACGGAGACGCCGCACCAGCCACCAGGTTCTGCAAATCCCGAGTATGCCCGAGCTGTGCACAGTTGGTACTTGCGACAGCAATCGATCCGGGAGCGTTGAATGTGGGGTCGTTAGACCAGTGAGGACTAGCGGAAAGGGGGTAAGCAGAAAGCAGCCTCTAAGCGGCAGGGTTTTTTTACCGAACTGTTATAATATGCGAATAATATCCGTGTAATATTATTGTTTATTACTTTACATATTATTGCTATACGAGTACTTGTAGATAACAATAACATCATTGATTTTTCCGAACACTAATTTTTACCGTTTTGATAATCAAATCTTGTAAAACAAAGCAAAGTAACCCGGGTTGGATTAGCTCAAAAGTAGGTCCGAGGATTTATTTTTACACGGATCTTAGGCCAGGAGATACAGGTGTCCTTGCGGGAAGTCAGCAGTTCAATCTTTGTTCTGAGTGCTTTTGATTGTATCGCAAATACTGAGATAGTAATTTTATTTAGATATTTTAAAATATCCAAGTAATTTATAAGTATAAATATATATATATACTCGTATATGTGTATACCTACCTTTTTATTTTAGTTTCGATACGACGATACCTACCCTAATCTAACTGATGATAGATCTAGTTTAAAACTAGGCTAAAACATATACTATTTACTCAAAAATCTGTTGTAAAACTTTATTTTTATTAAGGAAAACCCCCCAAAAAGGGGACAATTGAACTTATACCGTTGTAAATTTCCAGGTTGCTTAATTTGAATCAAAAACCAACAGGTTTATAAAAAATAAACAACGACAATGAATTATTATTAACAGGCGACCAACCCTAATCGTACCCACACTAATACTAAAAATACAATTTTAAGACCATTATTGGCGATGCTTGTATAACTATGCAGATAAGCATCGATGAAATTATTTAAAAGTGATTTTATCACTTCCAGTTATAATAATTTATGTGACCTCTCCCTTCCCAATAAACTCCGTCTCCACTATCTCCCGACCCCTCTGTATTGATTTGTTATCTTTTTATTTTGTTTTGTGCCAGGACTGCCAAACAGCTGAACCGTGTAACATCTCAAACAGAAATCGTACTTAAAATGTACTTTTTGAGCCCAACATTTTAGTGTTAAAGTTTATCCCTTCTCCTTTAAAATAAAAATAAAACAATTCTTTTATATGCGATATAGATACGTTGCAATAATCGTCTATAGATCCGTCGTAGGGTTATACGGCTATGAGTACAAATATGAGACGTATATCACCAGAAAGCCCTTAATATTTGCTAATTTACAATTATAGTTTCAAAATTTAGTCGGCAGGTAATATATGTTGCATATTTATTTAAACGGCACATAAGTACAATATGCGATTCGTCAGTTTCATCGTCCAATTCTGGCCGTCCTGGCGTACAAATTAATCACGGAATATAGGGCGGCCTCTAGCAGTACAATTCAGTATCCACGGCGGTCCATCCAGAAATGTATTATTATCAACATACTAAATAGACTTTACAAAATGGCCGTCACTTGTTTGCTTATATTGAAAATGATCCTTCTGCTTTCATATATTCTGTGCATCTATACATAAACTCTATAATCCATCTGTGATGACACCGGTGGCATTGGTGTTCGTTTTTAAATCCGAAAATCTCCGATGGCACCTAAGATGGCTTTATCACTCGCCTTGTTTCCGAGAAGGTTGATGATATGTGGTTGTCATCAAGGTGGATTTATCAGGTGTTAACACTCTGCCGATTAGCTGATTGAAAAAAACGCTCCAGTTGAATTCTCCGCTAGATGGCGTTGGATACCCGATAAAGTCTCAAAAAACATGAGCTTTTGTTTTGAAAATCATCCCTTTGAGCGCGATTAATGCTGCACACGTTGTTCAATTAAGATTTTTTTAGACTTAAGACTTGGTTACGTTTTTTAACCAAATAATGCCCAACAAATGTTTTGTACCTGGGTGCAATACTGGATTGCCCAATGATATTAAATCATACAAAAATGAAAAAAAAAATATCCATCTATGTTTTATCCTTCGCAAATATTATGCTAACTCAAATATTTGGTAAACTCGATAATGATTTAGGATGCTTCGGGTTTAATTCTTATGACATGGTATTCGTACAGAACTTTATACTATTTAGTAGTTAGTTTTTAACAATTTCTTAGCAAGACTAAAGCATGAATGTGTCAGTTTAATGAAAGTTAAAACAAATATCTGAAGTATAGACTAGTAAAAGTTGACAATAATTATTGAATACATGCAGCAATCTATTTAATAGCATTTTTAAATATTGTATATGGTTAAGTTAGGGACAGTTTAAAGGTAGAGTTGAGTAAGGTCTAAATTAGGAATTCCAACATATATTATGCAATAAAACATAGGGTAACCTTCAATTTGCTCAGTTATATAGTTTTATTATTATGTAGGATATAATTGATAAATGGAATCAAAATTTCCAAGAGCCGACAAAAATTTAGCTTCACTTCATCTTCAGCAAATTATTGTTAATTTAAAAAATTAAAAATATACTTACGTTACCATTTAAGTTTCAAAAGTTGATAAAGCTCTAGAAAATACTAAAAAAGATAAAAATTTAAATATTGTTTTATATAGTAATATAGTATAATCAAAATGTTTTTCAAAAATAACCACTACACATTTGCAATTATTTTAAGAGTAAACTAATGTAGGGCGTTAAAAGAATCACCCAGTATTTTAACCCTTTGACTACTGCTGTCATGTATACAATTTCTGTTCAAATTATTTTTTAGTACTATTGTTGTACAAGAAATGCGTAATATTTTAAGAACTACTCCATTTTTTAATGTTTTTTTTTATCAATGTTGTACTGAGTAATATCTCAGTTCAACATTGATAAACAATTTTTTTTAAATATTGCTATAAAATATTTTAACAACAAGTAGGTAAATTCAAATATATTAATTTAATGCAGTATAGGAAGGTATGCACTTATTAATGCAGAAGCCAAAAGGTTACCTATTTGGGCATAACTAATTACTAATTGAAATAATTAATTCTACATAACACTTTAATAAATTTCTTAATGTATTGTAAATGTATTAGAACAACCAAAATTAATAAAACTTTAATATAATTGATATTTGATGTAAATAACTTCAATTTAAATCAATTTTGCGTATGCTGTACATGCATTGTTGAGACTTTATCGGGTAACCAACGCGATCTAGCAGAGTGTTCAACTGGTGCGATATTGTCCATCAACCTTTCGTACGGTAATGGGTAGCGAGTGTTAACACCTGATAAATCCACCTTGGTTGTCATCTCATTTGTTGTATGGTGATAACGTTTAATTTTATATTTTAATAATATTATATCATAATATCATAAAATATTATATAATGTACATATATATATTTATAATAATTAATTTTTTATTTATGTAAATTATTATGTTCATGATAACACTGAAAAAACGATATACCCTTAATATCTGATAGTGCCATCAGTGATGCCACCGCTGACGCTATTCCATGTATAATTGCAATATAAGCTTAATATTAGTATTACATAATATTTTAATTAGTATTATTCAATTTATAATAAGAATATACCTATCTATTACAAAATATGCTGGTCTGTTGAAAACACCGATATTTATACGTTATTACTTATTATCAAAACTATAGTTACTACAGGGTTGCTTATTCGCATCAAATACGTCTGAGTTAGTTTAAAAACTATTAACTGAGTTATTGGCTAATATTTGCAAAAAAACATTACACGTGTATAGTTGACTATGTCCCGAACGTCAAGCGATAATATTGAAACTACCTCAGTCGATTCGTATGTATCTGCCACAGATATTACCAGCAGCAACCAATCGTTGCGCACCGTCAAACAAAAGTCGCCTATCGAAGAAGTTCAAAATAAATTTTTCAATATGGTAAAGTCTTGTGACGTTTCGTCTGTAAACAGTATGCTCAGCGATCACAAAGACCTGGATATCAACTGCAAGAATTATCATGGCATGACGGGTTTGAACTTGGCCATCGAGGGTAACTGCGAGCCGATTATAGATATGTTGTTGGCGCGTCCCGGACTAGATATCGGCGACTCGTTGATGTACGCTATCCAGAATAACCGATATTCCATTGTCGTCAAATTCCTTGACATGTTACAAGAGACCAACCCGGAGAAGGCGTTTGTCGGCTACGAACACTCCGCGGTGTACCCTCAATACCTGACGCCACTTATGTTGGCCGCCCAGTGCGGACTGTTCAGAATTATTAGCTTACTACTTAAACGGGGGCACACCATAGCCATACCGCACAAGCCCACGTGTGTGTGCAAAGAGGTGAATGTAGATAACTTACGTGCCTCGTTGCGAATAATAACTTATATTTTGCCGTACCAACGGAATGCTTTAGGTGTGCAAATCGCTAGCTCAACTTAACAACGGACTGGGAGCGGCCGAGACGAAGCTGTCCGTCTTTCGAGCAATCTCTAATCCAGCGTACATATCGCTGACATCCGACGATCCGATATTAACGTCGTTCCATCTTAGCCGGATGCTCCGGGATCACGGTGACGTAGACAGGATATTCAAGTCGGACTACCAAATACTGGACCTGCATACTAGGTTGTTCGCGGTCAACCTGATAGGGCTGTGTCGGTCGTCAGCCGAAGTGGAGTTGATACTGTCTAATCAGGAGGGTTGCACTTTCTTCGGTACGTTCCCGTATCATCGGTTAGTGCTGGCCATGGATTTGAAACAAAAAGAGTTCGTAGCACACGCGTACGTCCAACAGACGCTGGAGAAGGCGTGGGCCGGTGACTGGTACGAATGGAAGCGCTTGGGACCGTTATACAAGAGTTATATCGTGCTGCCTCGGATAGTACTGCTACCTTATATTATGCTGCTCTATTTGCTGGGGCCGTACACGAAACGCGGCCAACACTACGCGTTGCCTGTCAACCGGATGCTCAATTATTTGGCCTCGTACGTCGTGTTTCTTGTGTTACTCACGTACGCCAACAACCTAGACAAGACGCAGGCGAATCAAAACTCCATGTATATCGTCGCGCTCAAGTGGGCGCTTTTTGTGTATTTCATATCGTTCGTGGCGCGTATCTTCAGATTGGTGTGTGTACAAGGGCCCAAACGGTATTTCCGCATGCTGTGGAACGTGTACGATTGCGTCAAGCTCGCCGTTTTTGCGGTAACGTTTGTCTGCTGGGGCCTGTCGTACGTCAACAGTGGCAAGGCCGCAGTCGACGACAACTCGATTACTACGGTTGACCCGAATGACCGCCGTTATTGGCACTGGACCAACCCTGTGTTGATCGCCGAGGGCATGTTGGCTATTGCCACAGTCATGTCGTATCTGCGATTATTGTTTCTGTGTCAGCTCAGTTATGCGCTGGGCCCAATGCAGGTTTCGCTGGGCAAAATGACCACCGACTTCTCGCGGTTCGCCATACTGTTCGGTATTATTATACTGGCTTTCACCGCAGGCCTGTGCCGGCTTTACCAGTACTACGACGGAATGACACAGGTCAATCCCGTCAACGGTCGTGAGATAACACAAGACGATTCATTCGTCAGCGTGTACTCGACGCTGAAGACACTGTTCTGGGGTATATTTTGCATGACGTCGTCCACGGCCGGGTCGGTTATCATCGAGAACAACGGCGCGAACGACATGACAGCAGCACTCGAGGAAATGCCGGAGGTCAACAACCACTATGTCACGCAAGCGGTGGGCACGTTGTTGTACGCGATATTCGAAACGCTGTCGGTGATAATCATGCTGAACATGCTAATCGCCACCATGACCAACACGTTCCAGAGGGTCACGGGTAACTCGTACATCGAATGGGTGTTCGGTCGCACCCAAGTTTTCCTATCGTTTTCCGTGCACACCGATCTTCCACCACCGCTGAATCTGATTCCGTCGCTGCGTTGTTTCGTGGATACGTTCAGTTGTCTGTGCAAGTGCTGCAAGGCGGGCGCCAAGGGCTTCATGAACATGGTAACGTCCAAAGCTAACCAGAAGAAAGGGAATTCTGAAGACCTATACAAAAATCTCATGAGCAAACTGCTAAAAAGATATTTTCGAAACAAATTAACAGAAAACGTAGTCAGAAAATGTAGTCCATTGTACAGTTAAAGCTTAAGTTTAAGAGATAGGTAGTCTTAGTTGTATATCGTCTTTTTTCGCAACTACAAGATCATATAGGTACTGATTTATGTAAATCTAAAGGTACACAATAACGTGTGATTAATTTTTCCAAAGTATTTTTTTGTATTAAGTATTTACAATATATCAAATTGGTATTTTAGCGAGCAAGTAATTATTAATTATCTAATTAAATATTGTTAGATATCACCTAGATATCCCAACGATGCCAATTACGGACTAATTACGCAGTACGCTGCCCCTACACGATAGCCATATATATATATACTACACAATCAGGAAGTAAGAAAGACAAGAAACTTCGAATTTTGTTGTTTAAAAATAGATACCTAGAGCATTTACATTATAATAAAGTATTATGTTATCAGTGATTTAGTCTTTCATGGCACGATGTTGTTACATGTTTGTTTAAAAGACATTATAGTATATTTTCTTCAATATTGCTCACAATAACTAAACTACCTATTAATTGTAATCTTGTTTGGTGTATCAATACTCATAAATAAGCATGAAAAAGTAGATTATTTCTTAATCAAAATAATGCATTTGTTTAATAAAATATCCGTATTCTATTTTGTGACAAGGTTGTCCACTATTTTGCCACGATTTATTAAACAGTATAATTTGTGGGTTGTGTTTTTACTAACAACTATTTACCGATTTTACTATAGTTACTACTTTCAATAATAAATAATTAACATGTAAATTGTCGGTAGCTATTTTAATGTTATCCACGTTACTTATTTCCATTAGCAACTTGAACTTACCAAGTTAGCATTTATATTGAAGAAATAATTCTTTTTTAGATGACTTATGTAAATAATAGAATTGTTTAGTGTTTACTTTTGCATCAACTTAAATACTATCATAAGCTTAATTTTTTCTAAAAGGCAGTGATAGCTTTAAAGATCTTTTATATAGTATAGTTATTATAATTAAAATAACCTCATAGTAGTTATAAGTAATTAAGTAAGTTTTTTATTTTAGCTTAAAGTATAGTATAATAAATTATTTTAAGTCACAGTAAATCAACAAAATATAGAAAAATAAGTAAAGTTATTAATAAATTAAGTAAAATAAGTAATTAATTGTCAATATTTAGATTTACATAAATTTTTTTGATTCTGATTTAAAGTTAAAATTAATATTTTTCTTTTGCTTTTGCTTATACTAGTATTTATGTGTAAATAATGTTTTTATAATTTTCCTTTAAAAAAAAAAAATTAAATTATTATTATTTACCGAGTCAATATATTATGTTACACTACTAGAGGAACAAACAAAGTATGATATTAATTCTCAATTTTAAGTTAAAAAAATTATTCATTTGAAGAGATTAGTTTTTTACAAACATTGATAATTGTCTAACATGATCACGTGAATAAGAATATTATAAAGTCGCTCAAACTTGTGGTTCTTAAGTCATCTTGAGAGTATATTTTAATAATATATTTTTTAATGAAAACTAATCACTTAGTACTTACCTATAATTTAGTGCAGATATAAGTATTAATATCAAATAATATTAAAAAAAAATTTTTTATCTGAGTAAAATCACCTAAAATAATATGGTGGATAAGTAATTGTAGAGACTAATAAGTGATGACCTAAGTACAATAACTAATACTTGTTATACATCATTAAAATAAATAGAAAACAATTAAAAAGAAGAGTAACACAATAATTTTTAAATAGTAATTATAATAGATAATGAGTTTACACATGACATAATTAACATTTTATGATGGATACATCAATATTGTTCTTTTATTTCACGTATACTATTTTATTATTATTAGGCGTTATAAACTATTAATATATCATTTCTTAATTACGCTTTTACTCAGGTGCGTATAAATAATATTATAATTAAATACAGATCATAATTGATATAAAAAAAAGATACAATGATAAAAAAAAATTTGGGAATAAATAATGCTAATTAGATAATTTAATTATGTGTTGTTAATAATTTATAAATGACTAGCCTATATAACAATAGATATATTTTATATAAAGCCTACATGAGTGAATTGTATTAAATTCATTATTCAATAAATATTATTATACTTTATAAATGTAGGGTTTTACACATAATAGTAGTAAACCAATAAGTAAAAAAAAAAAAAATTAGGTAATAATTAAAATCAATTTTAGTTATTAAAATCTAACATCTAGTTTCATATAAACCACTTCGCCCAATATAACGAACCCATTTTACTACATCATGATCAGAGTAATTCAATTTTGGCTCAAAAACCTTCAAATAACGCACTTTAAAACCTGATGGAGCGAATGGCACTTCAAAGTTCATTGAGATTGGTGGTCTAGTCCATTTCTTTTTGGTGTCAGTTTCCAGGAGATCAATTTCAGCTGATAATTGCGTTTCCTTCATTCCTGCCATTCGTTTGATTTTCCACACAATAGCATTATCCGAAGCTTTGTACTTAGCTTTACCTTTTAAACATAACAATTGTACTCCAGCAGTATTTAATGGAGTTGGTATTTTGACCTCGATCTTTTGTCCCAAAAGCGAAGGTTTGAAATTAGACTTCAACACAGCCTTAACTTCCATACGTGTGCGACCGACTTCACGTACTAATGGTATAACTCTAAACGGCAATGATATATCTTTAGTAGTACGATAACGCATTAACTCAAATTCACCGTCTGGAGGAATAAAACTTATGGAATGCTCAGTTTCAAATTTGGAGAGTTTAACACACTGGTGAAATTGGCAATCGTCAATTACAACCACAGGCTTTCCTGCAGCTGTCCTGGAACCAGTCTCGTCAATAATTTTTGTCCCTTTCGATTCCATTACTATTTTGTCATTGATACCGAATTTACATTCGGGCATTCCGCTTAAGTAGGATTTCATTAAAATACGTCCAGCCACGTGAGCTGACAATACTTGTCCCTGAGGTGACATCAACAGATTAACATACTCGAGAACATCCAAAAATAGTTCATTGCGACGATATTTGATACCTTCTCGTCTCCAACCAATTTGACCAGTGACCTGAGACGTAATTTGCATTTGTTCTTCTTTACTTTGTGACTTCACGCCGGTCTGGGTGATGAATGTTTTCAATACACCCGTGTCACAATTTTGTGGGTACCCGAAATCCAATATTTCGTCCAACAGTTCGTAGATGAGAACAAAGTTGTTTTTTATATTCTCTTCATTGATCTTACCGAAGTAGGACTGCATTACTTGAGTGAACCGAATGAGAAACTCAAACACCATTGCGCCATTGACGTTCTGCTTGGTGACTGCGGCCAACCAAATGTTCGCTCGACGTATATGGAAAAACGACGTGCGCGCAATGTTCGTGACCGGCGACCGTACTTGCTGGCGTGCATGGATGACGTTAACACGAAACGCGTCCACTGCATTGCGACCAATATCGTCTCGGTAAACTCGAGATATGAGCACCTCGCCTTTGTGGTTGTACATAAACAAACCGCCAATCATGATGAAATCGGCGTCGCTCTAAATAACGAAACTGTAAAAACAAAACAATCGTTCAGTACTTGAACAAACAAAATAATATATATTTAAATAAAATCCAATTACCTAGTTGTACGCTCAACGGCAACAAGAATCAAGATTATAATTTGGTTACAGTTAATAAAAAGATAATTTACGGTCGGCGTTTCCCTTTTTTTTTTTGTCATACAATATATACATGTATGTATACGGTCATACGTCTATTGATCGAAGTTAAACGAACGTTATCAAAACAGTTTGCTGCAACGTCGTTATCACTACGGAGGTAAAAATCGTGACATAACGCTAAACCGGCCAAAGAGGTCTTATAACACTTGAACGGCGCGTAAGATAGATAAACAAGGGATTATGGTTCTCACTACTCTTAACTTAAGTCTTAATTAACAAGTTAACACATAACGCAATTGTATTCTCTAGCAACTAGAAATTGCATCCCTTAAAAAGTGAACGTTTTGATATTCAAAAAGAGAAATAACAAAAATGTTACGAACTATTGCCTATATTGCTTACATCAAGTTTATTCGAAACATTGTACATTCCGTTTGGTGTTTTTGCTATGAAAAATATTTAACTAATTTATTATTTTAAGCTATTGGTTTGTATGTAAATTATATTTTCAATAGTTATATGCTTACGTACAGTAGTTTAATTTGTTTTGTTCAGATTTCAATGAAGTGGCACGCGCTTCAAGGAAAGCGAATCTAGTATGAGCCCAGCCAATGTGTTAGTAATCAGATTCATTTTGGCGGAGAACGTAAGATGTACAATAAGAGGGTTGTTAGATTGAAGCAGGAACCATGTTACCATTGGAAAGAAACTTGAGTTTCTATTCTTGGAAATAAGTAGGTATTCAAGTTAATATGATTTAACAATATGTGAGATTTAGACACAGGTTAAATTTGATTAATTTAAAAATTTTAAAAGTCCACATTTATAGTAAACATAAAAAATTAAACTGAAACTTTACTATGACTGTTGCAGTGGCCATAATTTTTGTTAAAATTAATAACTTTTCGGTACTAATTTAGTATTTTTACCACTACAGTAAGGAACATTATTAACAATTAAAAATCAGGAACTTCTTTTCTTTTATTAGGGCAATAGTGTGAACTTGATTAACATTTATTCTTTAAATGTGCAATTTTTAATTTATTAATTAAGTTAATTGATACAGTGATTTCAATGTTAGTCCACACCTAAAAACAAATGAATGCTATATTTTGGCAAAAATTAGTTATGATTTATTATACTTGAGCCAAATCATAATTATATTTTAGATGGTAATTTAAGGGACAACGTATTATTAAAATATTTAGTAGGTTTGAAATGAAATGAGTAAATAAAATTCTTTCTTTCTTTCTTCGAAGCGTTTTATAGGCCATTTAGGCTCATTGCCGCAACAATCACTTGCCTTCAAAGGTCTCTGTCCCTAGCATGTTCTTTCCCATTCTCTATTCCAAGTTCTTGACCACTCTAATCTTCTATCTTTATCTAGGACGCCCTTTTGGCCTTATTGTGTTTGGTCTCCATTTCATAACTTGTACAATTGGACCTTCGGATCTCCATACGTGTCCAGCCTAGGTTAATCTACTACTTTTTATGACTCCGTTGATATTTGCTCCTCCGTACAGGTCATGAATCTCCTGGTTTGTCCTTATCTCATATTCTCTTTCATTGTTAATTTTTGGTCTATAGATTTTTTTTAATATTTTCCGTTCAAAAGTTGCCAGTTTAAATTCATCCGACTTTGTTGTGGCCCATGCCTCACATATATACAAGGCGGTAGTACTGGTAAAGAGTTATTTTTGTCTTCCATGATAAAATCTTTTGTTTAAATAGAGGAACCAATTCAAAATAACGTCTGTTTGCCGTTGCTAATTTAGGTTTTATTTCCTCATGGCTATTTGTGTCTTGTTGATGTCTACCCCTTGGTATTTGAAATCATTCACTCTTTCAAATTTATTGTCACCAATATCCAAGTATCGCACTCTATAGTTAATCCTATATATTTTGTCTTATCCTCATTTATTGTTAACCCAATTCTCTTTCCATTTTACAGTAAATTTCTTGTAGTATCCTTTAGACTCGCTTCATTTTCTGCTATTATAGTTATTTCATCTAGGTCATTCCATGCCAAATCACCTTATGTGCGTACGAGTGGATTTTTGAAATGCCTCAAACTTGCATATCCTACGCAGATATTTTCATAAAATCAGAAAAATGAAGAAAATTTGTTGTAAAAACACCTTAAGTTCACGATCACGTTACTTAATGACTAATTATGATATGGAAATGGAACTTTCACTGAACAATTTGAATTTAAGTGTTCTTTTTCATAATGTACTTAAACAATTTTTTTGTCAAATTTTAAAGTACTTAAAAATTGAACAACAAATTGAACATTTTATTAATTTTATTCAATTTTTTACTAACTCAAGGTCAAAATTTCAAATATTACAATATTACAATATTAAAAATTACAAGTAACCTCAAAGTTTGACATTTTACTAAAAACTGATATGTTTAAGAGCCTATACCTTTTTATGACATGAACCAAAAGTTTTGAAATTTTTAAAGTACTTACTTGTATGTATGTAAAACATTTGGTACTAGTTTTTTAATGGAGACATTTTTTTTTACTAGGAGCTGTAAGACTGAATTTCTCTTTAATTTTAACTCCACTCGCTGTTACTAGGGTTTCTCATACAACCGATACCAACGCTATTTTGAACAGAGCTGGGGACAAGGCATCACCTTGCCTAGCCTATTACTTTTAAGTCCTCTGTTACGACATCTCCGAACTTCACCTTGTACTTTGATTATTGTTATAATATTTAATTAACACTGTTTATATCTACGAATATTGGTGCATGTGTATATTCATACATATTTTAAGAAAAAAAACTGCTCATTTTTATATTTTAGTCGTATCCAATTATCAAATTAAATTAGCAAATCAATAGCGATTACAGATTTCTTGTTTTGTATAGTTCAAAATTTCGAATCAGTGTGAAACGTATTAGTTAAACAGTCCCACTAAATTAATTCAACTGAATCACTAATAAAAAGTTAAGCAGGAAAACAATTTTATGTCAGATGATTGTCGTTATTTGAATACCTATACTACCTTTGTTGGTGTGTAAAAAATGTGTAACCTGATAATGCTGTGTCTAGCATTCTGTTATTTCTAAATGTATCAAATAATAAAATAAAAATAAAAATATATTATTATAAATAAAATGTGATTTTTATTGCAGACAATGAACATTTGAAATTTAATATGCCGAGAGAACCTGTGGCTGTAGCAGAAAAAATATTATGTTAGTAAATAAATATTTGAAAAGTGTGTAACATTTGTATTAAATAATTTGTATTATTTATTTTTATCCAATATATTTTCATTCAAATAATTTAATTGATCGTAGATTTAGGTAACTAAGATTAATTTAATGTATAAAAAGTATGATCCTTCCATATAGTAACTTCATTATTTATTCATCAAACATATATAAAACTAAAATTTAAATAAAATACAATACATTTTTGTTTTTCATAAATTTGAATTTCTTAATTATTGGAGTTTTTGTAGATTATTTGTTTTACACTTTTTTACATTTATGTTTTACATGGTACATTTAAATTTTATTAGTAATAACTTTGAAATTACTAACTATTTTTTCTCTTAAATTTTTTTATAATTTTTTGTTTTAACCATAAAGCGGTTTTAATATATCTTTTAGTTTTTTTTACTGTTTAAAGGCTATTTGGTGTAAGCCTAACAAAGGTCACTTTTGCATAAAGCGATATAAGCTATAAACTTTATTTCCGTGGCATCGATTAGTAGTTACAATTTATCAATACTATTATTTACTATTCATTGTCAATGTTTAAACTTTAAGATTCAATAAAACTTATTTTACTTTCTAAATCATGAGTTGTTATTATAATTTATCGCAAGCATTAACACAAGCATGAACGTTGACATAATACATACTCCAAAGTTATACATTTTTTTATTATGTTTATATATGTTGTCTAATATTCTAAAGTGAGCTCGTAATTGAAAATATATCATTTTGTAAAATTAAAAATATCTTAATAGTATTTTAAAAGACAATTTGAACATGTCTTAAGATCTATGAATCATAACAATGTCTGTTTGCTAATTAGTATGTACTAATGATTAAGTATTTTTTGAATTACAAGTATCCACATGCTTAGTCATGGAAGTGGTTTCCCTTGCTAATATTTTTAATTTTAAAATAATTATAAATAAATATTAATTTGATTATTTAAAACTTGTTGTCCATAATTTTTGATTGTAATGTCTATTTTATAATCTTAATTTGATTTACTGCCTTAGATAAAGCCTAGGTCCTAGGGCCTAGGCCCTAGATAGAAAGAGTGTAGAACAAGTCCTTATATTTAGCTGTACTAATATTATTTTCACTTTTAAAAACCAATCCTTAATTTAATTTTTTTTTAATTTATAACCAATTAATAAATAAGTTTTTTTTAAATTCACTAGATATAACAGAGAAAAGATTAAAAGGATTCCAAAAACATTGGGAGCAGATCTTAATTGCATATATCAATGCGTCTATTTCACGTTCACTCAATTTTTCATAATTTGTATCAAATTCTTAACTTCAAATCTGTTTCAAAAACTGTTGGTTAATATTATTTGATTACAACTCACTTCAATCTTTGAGCACTTTTTTTACCATAACTTTAAATAGAAAATTAAAGCCAGCTACAATATTTTTGTTCTTAATAAATCTGACATTTAGTTGTCAACTAGTGAAATAAAACACTAATTCTAAAACATTCTTCTGGATCATTGTTTTCTAATTAGATCTATATTTTGGCGTTTAACCATTCTAGGCATGTTCTTTGAAATCTTTTTTCTTTGTCTATTTTGTTAGTTTTTCAAAATAGTTATGAAACTCAATATTTAATAAGTTATATTTGAGATTAATGAAAGCAGGTCTTCGTGTTTTATGTTTTAGACCAAAAAGCCTAACAAAATTTAGGCTTTTTAGGCTGGTCTTTTAATTCTTAAAAAGCAACGAGTACTTTAGCTTCTTTAATATGTTGTATATGGATTTTAATTTTTTTTATTTGAAAAAATTCGTTTTTATAATGAACAATGTTAAAATTTAATTAATTTAATTACAACAAACTGGATTTTTAAAATCAAATCGGTTTTCACCACAATTTCAAATTATTTTATTCTTACAGATATGAAATTGGACCAGCCAACGTCTCATAATTGTTATGTCACATCAAAAGCACTTATATCACCAAAATAGGTACTACTTAAAGGAAAAAGTATAACCCACGCTTAAAATAATTATAATATAAAATAATCTAATTATAAATTTACAATTATATTATTATAAAATCATAAACTTCTGTTGATAAAGTATAGTTTATGAAATTATTAGAACGAAGCTTTGCTTATGCACATTTTGTGTTTGCATATGTTAGCGTTAGGGATTTTAAACCATAACATAATATGTAACTTTATTATGGCATTTAGAAAAAACTTAAGCAACACTTGTGGTTATGTATATTAAAGAAATAAAATAATGAAATATTTAATTAAACCATTAACCACAAAATATTTTTTTCTTTAGAACTATTTATGGCTAAGCCGGGCTGAACTACGTGAACATAGTTTAATTTGTGTATTACTAATGTTTCTCTAAAATGGAAATTCTTATAAGTTACTTTTTTTGCAAGAGCTATTATTGTTGATAAATATCAAAGGGCAGTAACATCAATAAACCTGCGTGTAATTAGCCATGTTTAATTAATGCAAAAAAAAAAACAACACAGTCGTCCAATGTCAACTAAGTTTATTGCATTGTACAATGTAACAAATTACAATTGTTTTTATTATGATTAACAACAAAATAAAGTATATAACCTAATACAATAAAAATGTCAAAATGGTGACATAAATCTGTTAATAATGATAAAAAAAGTTAAGTATATAGATCAAAGAGTTTTACTAAAATTAACTTAGTAGAATAATAATAATAATAACCAAACATATAAAGTGTATAAATAATATAATAATATATTAACTATAATATATATATATATATATATATATATATATATATATATATATATATATATTAATATATTTGGCGAACCTATCGATGAACAGTTAGATCCGCATGCTAATGTAATTAATTAAACTTAGTGACTTAAGTATGATAACAGCTTATAGTTTATACTTGTCGTAATATATATTTAACCCTATAAATATAACAATTTAATGTATATTTATCCTAAGTGTGTTTAGTAAAATTAAGTGACCAATCGTAATTAAGTTTAAAAAACAATATGTAACTTCTCAGGCTTAAGAAATATAACACATACCTAATATACCTATAGTTATGGAAATCACGGACGGCGCCGTTACCATAAAAACTAATAATAATTAAAATAACAATAATGCTAATTATTGTTTGTGATTACACATTTTGATAATATTCTATTAAAATATACCTATGTAGAATGTGAACGTAATGTAAATACTGTTAAAAGTAAAACTGTAAAATAAGAGTTATAATCTATGTTTTAGTTAAAGTTTAATAACGAATGAAAGCCGAAAAATCAAATACCGAGTAGTATAGCTCTACGAAAGTTACAATTTAGAAATATAAAGGATGATAAAATGAACATTTTAGTTATAATAAATTACAATTACGTGCATGTGATAAGAAAACTGGTATATTATATATAATTGTTTTTAATTGTGCGTAAAAAAAAGAAACAAATCTTATGTATAATACAATAATAATAATGCATCATGCGTGCATGATATTTTTTAAGTATAATGTACTAGGCATAGTGTTTTGGCTTATTATTATTTCTTATTTATTAAATCGTATTCACTAATAACATATATCTATGTGCACAAAAGTATCACAGAATACATATTTCTAATTTTTAATGATAATAATGTATTATGTAAGTAGGCGAAAAAAACCTTTTGTGGAATGTTAAAACGCAATTAGATATACTTTATGTGTGGTTAAATCTCTGCTATTTTTAATTGTATTATTTATTTTTTATTTTTGTTGTTATAATATAATTTAAAAAGTGTATCTCGGTGTGAGTAACGTAACGTCGAATGAAAAAAAATCATCAACAATGTTTGCCTCTGAAATTTGAGCAATGAAACATTTTCAAGTACGATAACAATAATACGATCAATGAAAATAACACTTGTGGTCGTTGTTCAAATTTTAGAGGTTTTCAACACTTATGTTTATGACAATATTTGGTTTTTAGAATTTTACGATAAGCAGGTTAAGAGAGATCCATCAACTGTATCATAAAATGCTGAAGACCTTACATGGGCTTGCCAGCTGTTGCTGTTATGGACTTATTTGAGCGCATTACTTATTTGATTACAATAAAAACAAATTTACAATTATTACACAAAGTACGAATTAATATTTTTTTTTTTTTGATTATGATTTCAATACAACAATACAATCTAAGCTATACGATTAGAGATTACAATTGGTTAAAATATACCGTAAAATTAATAAAATTAATGGCGATAAAAAAAGGTACCCGATTTATTATTAGGTAGGTATTGATAATTAATAGAAGAGCTACAAAATGAGATTTAAATTTTAATAATAATGGAACCATTTACGGCCCGCTTAAATATGTTAACGTAAGATTTAATAAAAACATAATCGTACCGTTAATGAGATGATAATGTAATATTATTACAGTAAAATGTTTATAAAAGCTGTTGTGTTTGTGTTTAAACAAGGTAGAACAGTTAATGGCTTATATTTTATCGAGTTGAGTGTTAAATGTCAACATTATTGATTTTTTTTAAAAATTTTTTTTTTTTTATGTACTAATATGTTCGTCTGGAGCTTCAGAGTTTGATCTATAAATTAGATCCAGACGGTCGGTCTGTTGGCGCGTCTTGGCTACTCGCAGCTCCGCTGTTCAACGCCATCATTTGCATTTTGCGCACCACCGTCGATGCTAGGAAGGCTTGCTGGAAAACAACAAAAGCAATACAACTTACATTAATACACAAAATTACTAAAAAACTACAATCCGTACAGATGTCTTAGAAACGAGTAAGTACATCGTCGACCGAATCCCGCGTGTAAACGCTATCCGGACAAAAAACATGTATCCAGTGAAAAATATAATATGTGGTGAACAAAACAACTAGGTAACAATAGGTGATCACACAAGATGCATTTTTATAAAACGATGATGTTAATATAATATTACTGTACCTATGTACCGCAAAAAGTCTAATAGGTAAATGATAACCGCCTCAATTATTGGGAAAACAATTAAAATATTTTTGTAATATTTACCAATATTTTCAAAATCTTTTTAGATCATATTTTAAAAAGAAAATAACTATCGTAGCAACATATATTAAAACACTTTTTTTTTTTTTAAATATTTGAAATAAAAAAATTATACATGTTTTTTTCAACTCCTTATATAATTTTTATAATTGTAATATTTTCCTCCAAACTTTTAGGTAATATTAATTTTAGTTGGACAATAAACCGCTTATTTAACGGGAATATGACCCGAGCTGTCTACAGAAGAAAATCCAAGTGAAGGGAAGAAATAAAACACTAATATGTATATTACAATAACATAAAAAATTAAAAAAAAAACCAGTAAATTATTATAACAATATCGACACCATCGGTCAAGTTAGGGCAATTAACAATGTTATGGTGATAGTACCTATATAGTTAAAAAAAAACTGTAAATATTGGGAGTAATATAGTATCGGTCGCTTAATAGTAATTAATTCATTAACAATTTGTTGTCATTCTGACAAATATATCGTGATTAATAATATATTAGATGTAATTATTTTATTGTATGCAATTTATCTCCGAGTGCTATATACTCAATTTAATGATAAAAATAGCAAAAAGAGAAAAATTCTTACATCTTGTAGAGTAGTCTGATAACAACGTTTATAAAAATTATTTTTTTGAACGAGGAAAACCGTTCTACAGGGCGCATTGCATCGTACTTTTGATTTTTGTTAATGTTACTAAAAACCGAGAAAAAAATAAGCAACAAACTTGACGAAGACCTAAGATCTTTCCCTTTTCGAACAGAAAGCATATTAGTGTAATCGGACTACTTTCAGGGTAGCGAGAGTTTTACTCCCTAACAGGTCCTGCGCAGGCTCTTTAGTGTAGAATTCCCATGTGTTTTAAAGGGACCCAAACAGCTGTTTTGTAATGCTACTTATCATACTTAGGCAGTCGGTTCTCGAATCTAGAATTTTACTTATGACTTTGTATTGAAACATTGTGTTCATTTAGTCGAGTTTAAGATAAATACGAATTTGTTAGCTCAGTTTTAAATATATAATTTATTTTAACGCGGTATACCGATTTATAGTGAATTATTGAAAAAAGTTTACCATTGTTATTATTATTAAGTTATGTGATATACGTGACCATTAATCAACCAGACGATTAAGAGCTGAGGTACGTATTAGTTTTTTTTAATGCTTTTAAGCAGTTACCTATAAGACAATGTTTAGTATCGAAACTTAAATCTCTTAATTTGGAAATGTGCAACATATTTAACATAGGCGCAAATACGGGGGGGGCTAGGGTGGGTTTAGCCCCCTCCAAAAAATTAGGTTATGCTTACAATTTTGAAATACAAAAATATATTTACTTATATATATATTTAAAAAAAAATTCCAGCCCCCCCAAATTAAAAATTGAAATTACGCCTATGATATTAAAATACAATAGGCATATATTTTTTTTAATCATAATATATTGTAGTACATGCATTTGTCTGCGTTGGAATTTAATTAACCACTTTAAATCAAAGTTACAGTTAAACCAATGACATTAACAATTGAGTTGACAAGCTTGGGATTTTTAATAAGTGAGCTTATAAAAGAAAATATTGTTGGGTATATGTTAGCTATTACCATAAAATTGTTGCTACACATGTAAAGAAAACGCATTAAGTAATTTTAGTTTATTATTAAAAATAAGTCATAGTTTTTAAACTATTAAACAATTAGTTGGTCTTCTATTCTGGTTTGGCGTTGTACAGCTGTGTTGACAGTGGCAAAACTGTTAAACGCGTAGGTACTTATATCGGTCGCAGTTTTATGACCATATATATATAAACTACATTTTATTCATACAATGGATGTTAATTAACTTTTAAAAAACTTTTCAATTTTACGATGTAAGTCTCCTATAAAATATTCGACAGCTTGAGATTATTGTAGATGTTTGATGTTTGATTACCTATTGTGCGATGGATCAAATATAAAATGTTGTAATTAGATTTATGTATATTTTGGGAGTGATCGAAATAGCTATTTTTGATTATATAATATGACATGTGCATGTAAAATTAGTATATTTTAAGCGTAACTTTGTGTTTTATTGATCCGTCTCGGCGCATGGTATTAATTTATTTTAATAAATATCATTTAAAAGAGATATGGATTGCAATTTACTTTAAAACTGATTGTATTTTTTAAATGTTTATATTATAATATTGTATCATAAAAGCGTAATGGCGAACTTTGGCATCGACGGACGCTTTTTGCGTTCACTCTGTTTATAGTCTTTGGGCATTCGGTTTTACGGCGAATTCAATAGATTGCAGCACTAATAATAGTATTGTGAATTTATATTTTATTGTTAGGTATACGACAAATGACAACCAACGTAGCTGCTACGTATAAACTTTCTATGAAACACAATCGCCAGTCGTTATTTACAAGCTCTATAGTGACTATATAATTACTATGATATGGATCTACAATAGCTGTAATATTGTCTATATTACCTATTGTAAAAAATCACATGCAAGAATGAATCTATTTTTCGGTACTATAATATAATGTAATTAACTGTATAATCAACACACGAGCGTGTAATAAAGTAATAAAATCTTGTATACCTATTATATTATGATATCATATAATACTTATTTGGTAAATTGTTTATAATTTGACAGAAATATATCATTTATTTGGCATATAAACTAGTAATTCAGATTTTAGCTTAGGTTATTTTATTTTAAAACATTAGTTTAATAAAATTCCACTAAGCAGAATGTCTTAAAAAAACTCGATAAATACCAAAGAGAGCTCAAAGGTATAAATACATTTTATTAAAAAATACATAGAAGTGAGTAAAAAAGATAACGCTGAAATTTTCATTACAAAAAACGGACATCACAGTATGAATAAAAGAAACTCAATGCATACTATGTAAAAATTTGAAAATATGTAGTTGATAAAAATACTGCTAGGTTTGAAAAGGACAAAGTTTAAAAAAAAAAACATATTGGAAAATAGAGATATTTTTGGTTACAAAGTAAACAAAAATATTGTATTATTTGAACTTTTTATTTGATAAGTGTTGCGATAATATGTAACCCATAATAAATATAAAAAATATTAAAAACAAATTTTACCCGCACGAGTGCATTTTGTGGACTAGCTCTATTGCATTAGTACAATAATTATTTCATATAGTTCATATAAGCGTGTGCGATATCTGAATATCTGGCTATGTGAATCACAAGTGTGGATGTGAATGTGCATATTGTAGTATAATTCCCAGTTTTAATGTAAGTGGCTTGAACTATGTGGCAAAAATGAAATATTGGCCAATTGATTTAGTTAAGTGGACAGACAAAATGCGTTTACTCCAATATTACTCCCTAAAACGCTGTTTCATTTCTAGATACACGAGTGATCAGGCTTTTTTTTTGGTATCCATTCGAATGATTTTTTCAAAACATTATTAATTTAATACGGTGGAAAGCACATTAATGATATTATTTCAAATTAGGATATTTTAGCTATAATTACAGCCGTCGCATAAAAAGAACAGAATATATTGTAAAAATTGTCAACAATGTATGCTACAACCTTGTTGAATGTTCGATTAAAGTCTATTAACGCAATAACGCTGTCTTTTAATTTCCGACTTAACCGTATCTGGCACATAAACCACTGAAGCATGCCCGTAAAATCCTTACATTTTTAAAGGTTAAAACTTTCATTTTTTGATTCTCAGTGCGCTTAGTGGTCGAAATAAGGGGATGAAAAAATGTATTCTGAACTCATCAATTTCAAATAGCTGTGATTTTTTGGTCAGTGTTGAACACTCTCCACTTATATTATAGTCAAAATAATTAAACGTACAATACCCAAGCGAGTTTTTATTGATCAGAGAAAAGAAAATACAAAAACAATTAAAATGAGTGTTGGTCAAATTAAAGGATTCAGTATCCTTATCAATAAAACTAGGCACGGGGACCGGGGTGGAACGAAATAGAAATTTTACCTGAATCCCTTAATCGGTATTCTTGATATTATGTTCTAGGGTTGGTCTCGTGTTATGATAAGGGCTTGGTGAACGTTATAGTCATTTTTATGCGGTAAAAAAATCGACACCACGCAATTTTATATTGTATATACAAATAAAACCACTAACTAGGAAAAAACAACAACATTGCAAGCACACTATGAAATGAGAGACACTTATCTAATCGTGATTGCTGGTCTACGTAGGTTCAACATAATATAAAAAAATATTTTATTACGATTACATTCAAGAAAGCCGTTGGGCAAAACAATAACTAGAGTATTAGTTAAAATAAGGTTAGGGAAATTGCAACCGACGCGTGCTCTAAATTGACTTGAAATTAATATTAAAAAATTCTTCTAAAAATTTGGGATTTAATTTTGATGTCAGCACGTTTGTACCAACTCACTGTAGTGAAATATGAAAAGCGTGTACCTTAAATAACTCAAGGTACTTCCTACAAAATTCTCGTTCAAATGATTCAATCGATTTTTACAAAAAATTAAGGTTTTCAAAATGTTTAGTCTAAATCAATCTGCTAGAAATTGAGCAAATATTGCAAAATTATATATTTTTTGTTTAAATAATTTTTTTTTACGAAAAAAATCCTAATTTCTTAGATATCTGGCTACTGGCCCTTGTTAACATCGAAATTAAGACCTCAATCGTTTTAGAAGCACATATAGTTTCATCCATTTCGAGTCAATTAGGAGATGGCAACGACTAAAAGTGCCCTAACCCTATTTTAATGAACCACTCTAATGTGTCTATTTTGTTTACTATAGATTTGGTTGTACACAAACGTCAACACACACACACACACTAATGTTTTGTTTATACATATTTGTTTTTTCTTTGCGTTTTTGCCGGTTCTACCTTCTGCACCGTAACTATTATTGCCGCCATCGTTAGACTCATAAGAATCACCGTCACATTCGATTTCGGCTTCCTCTACAATAGTAGTGCACTTCTGTCTGCCCGGCCCGGGCGTCGTCGATGATGCGTCAGCGTCTGACACGTTCATCGCTAACCTCTGCATTTTATGCACCATCGTTATGGCGTTCATTAATTGCTGGAAACACACACAGACACACGTCATACACACATACACACTCGGGGACAACCGCTTATTGTTTGTCAAGAGTCTGTGGTGTAAAGGCTACACAAAGACGACGGTTTTGATATAGGAAGACTACGCTTTGATCGGATTTAAATGAAAATTTACGATGTGACTATAATATATCTATCGAATAGGTATATACGCTTGACGCTTGCGGTTCAACCTGCCTGTCTGGTTATTAGTCCATAGTGCATATTTTGAAGAATATTAGTTTATATAAAACAAAAAATAATAATAAAAAACTATACAAGTACCTTCCATCTGGTTTTAGCGAAATTCTTCTTGAGTTGTGTCGAAACGGTTTCGTGGATGTTCTTGTTGCTGGCAGCGTTACCGGATATCCTGAATGGTCATAGTTAAGATTTTCGTTACAAGTTAGCAAAGGTAAACGATACTCTGTTGAATTTTACAGACTCGTATTTGATTGTTAACAGTTATAGTTTACACTCACCAAGGGTGTGCCAAAGCTTGGCGGCACGTGTATCGCTTTTCGGCATCGACGCACATCAGTTGTTTAATGAAGTTTTTCGCCGAATCGCTGATGTCGTCCCAATAGGGGGAATCAAATTCGAATTCGCCTGTAGGGAATATTAAATGTTATGTGATAGGTACCATAATATGTGTCGTTAGTCAGAACGTATTAAAGGCAATGGTGCAACTAGCGAGGGCCTTAGGAAAATGAGACTTTGGGGCCCAACTTGCCAGACGCTCCTAAAGGTCAAGACGCTTAGAAACGAAACTATAATAACTCTGCAAAATCAAGACTCAAGAGTAAACAATTATTATTGGTACAGAAATATATAATTGCTCCTTAGAATATTTCATTAAGTAGTAATTTATAAAGGCATTACTTTAAAAAAAATAACAGTCCTTATTTTAAATAATATACTTAAACTGTAGCATACTTTCTTAACATAAAATGTTTGGATTCTTATATAGTTAATTGACAATTAATTCAAAGAAAACCTTTAAAGAATTTTTTATAAAATTTTAAATAAATTGTATGCAATTGTAGGATAAGTTTAATAATACAACTGTAGATAAAATTTTGTTTTTGTACAAGATGGGTAAAAACAATAATTTGTGTTTTTTAAATTATATTTATTTTTTATCAAACCTTTCAAAATCTGAGCGAATAGATTGGCATCGTTTTCGTCATAAAATGGCGGGTAACCACATAAAAGGATGTACGATATCACACCAATGCTCCAAACGTCCACGGCTTTTCCATACGGTTTTTGTGCCAGTACTTCTGGAGCTAAAAAAATGATCAAAGAGTATACAATTATAAATGTTAATTATTCAAATGGGGGAAAAAACATACATCTTTTAATATTTGACCTGATTATTGTTCACTATAACTTATGATTAAATTAAAAAAAAAACTGTTAAAATGATGATATTATAGATTCGAGTATATTACTATTTTTCATACGTCTAAAACAAATGAATGAACTGTTTTTTGAGTTATATAAATAAAATATGCCAGCGTCAGCAGGGAAAAATGTATTTGAACACACGCTATATGATATAGCGCATATACAAATAACAATGGACGTTTCCAATGAGTATTTAGATGTTCTGAATTATTTATTCCAGGATTTCCAAGACATCACGCAGCAAGTACTTTAAATTTCGTGCACGTACGTTATGTAACGGCACGTGCAAATTATTCATGCAGAGAAACTATAAAGAGATTTTGTTCATATAATGGATGTTTGTGTAGAATATCCTTTTTGGATTCAGACCAAAAGTTCGTGTACTACGTAAAATAGGGTACTTCGAATTATGTTTATACGGTTCGATACGCTGAAAAATCAAATTCAGAAAATGTTGTGACACCGAATTATTTTGATACCTATAGTAATATTATGCCTATTTTCGAGTAATTTCTGCGGATAAAAAGTGCTACAGGAAAAAATGATAATAGTCTATTTTTCTAATGTTTTTGTATCGCAATGCAAAATTTCAGAACACCACTAGCTTTGCCGTAGTAAGTATTTTTAAAACTTCACTACAGCGCGGATCTTTTTTAGACACATTGATCATGGATCGAACAAACCACAAGAAGATGACTATAGCTAACTATTCTTACAAAAAATTGACCATGATTGTTTTCCCCATAGTCCTTTATATATTTTTATAGCGAGAGAAGGAGACTGATGATCTAAGATATTGCAAGATCGATATGGCACCGTTTTTTGACAATAGTACATACTTTTAACATAATAGTATGCACAAAAACGCGTGTTTTGTCAAAATATATTTTAATCAAATCTTACGCGTGAAAGGATTTATGGTTTCTGAGATCTGTTCGATGCATGTATTAGTAATCAGATTTTGGTTTGTTTGTTTTATTATTCAAATGCATGGAAAGGATTACACCGAAATAATTTGTATTCAACAATAGCGAAGAAACGCTAGTAAGTCAAGTTAGTAGTTCGTGTGTTCTAACATTAACGTCGAACCGGATTATAAATAGCAAGTAGAAATTGACTATAAAGATTAAAATGATTATATTATGCCCCACAGCTTATACATATTTTTCTTTATCAAAATATATCTAATTATTCAAAATGTAATAGATTTGTTTGTGTTATGATTCTGGTGAATTCGTGGAGTTTTTTTAACTGATAAAACATTTTTATGAGATCCGTGATTAGATACATATTATAATGTATAGAGAATAGAGGTCAACTCGGCTGACGACTGGTACTTTTGATCGATAAAACTATTAATAAAAACCTAACTAAACCTAACGATGAACCCTGAAGTTTCATATTGTGAACACTGCAAATACATTCTTTGGACTTTTTTTGTAATGAGTTTCTTATAAATTATTTTTTTTTATGTTATAGTAAAACTTAAAAGCAACAACGAACAACTTAATTTTTTAACCCCAAAAGCAACAATAAAACTTTAATTAAAAAACTTCTTGGCAGCTCAAAAAACATGCACAAACATTCATCACAAGAACGACGCCACCAGACCGTAATAACTCTATTTTATATTTAGTTTCTAAATTTTTTTCTGACAGTAAAAATGATTTCTCAGTATTTTTTAAATTGCGAAGTTGATAAAGCTGTAGTTGTTGTTTGCAAACCACGGTTCTTACAATATATTTTATCTTATTTCTTTCTTTTCAAAACAAAGTATATTTTGACTTATATTAAAATATATTTTAAAGTAGTTATTGTATACATTTCGGTGGTGCTCTTAATATGTTTAGTCAATGCTATTCCTATAAGTTATATAGCAGTCATCACTAATCCTAGTGTTAGCTTGATACAAAGAATCATAATCTGTATTGTCATATAGCAACCATCGTGTGGTTATAATAGATTTAATTAAGATTTAAAATATTATATTAGTTAGAATACAACAGTAGCGCCTTGGGAGGTGGATGCGGATGTCAGATTTGTAGAACGATACGATGATTTAATAAAGCAGCCACATGAGCTGTCATTCAGAACAACAGTTTATGCCGAAGTGGTCGTACCATAATAGATTATTTTGACAAACATACGCGGATTATACTGGTTTGGCATAATTAAATTTGATAATTTGTTACTTGCAACAATTGTATTACGTTAAGGGAAATAAGTAAACTGTGAATGGAATACAAGAACATATGTTTAAAATAATATTATTATACTGGGGACTGACAATCGTTTAGATTTTACATATATTTCTGAATACATACATTTGAACTTGTTTTTTTTAAAATTTTGATTTTAAAGCGAAATGATAGATAGGTCAACTTGAATCAATATGATTTAACTAATCAACTGCTTGACAAATATAAGCTGAATATGACTATAAAAATACAAATCAATTTTGAATTGTCTTAGTATAGATTATATATATATACTACTTCTAGCAGTTCTGTGGTATTCCCACGACAGATATAATATCCATCACTCTTTTAATGAAAAAGAAAGCTGTTAGCTCTTTGACGTTTAATAATTCTAGATATGAGGTCCTCCCTTTAATAGTTTATTACTAGTGTTTATCTAATAATTATACCTGTTTGTGATTCAATGTGTTTGTATTATGTATATACAATAGATTACATAATATACCTATACTTATCTAAAGCGCATAGTTTATCTGACGAGGCATTTCAAGATACAGTAAACTGTATTTATCTTACAAAAAAAAGTGTTATTAATTTTCTAGTAAGGTGTTATATTATTTGTACCCACCGACATAGCCAGGAGTACCGCAGGCCGTTGCCATAACGCCAGAGTCTTCGATTTTTGATAAACCAAAGTCACTGATCATGATTTTGCTGTCTTCGTCCGTACTGTAGTACAGAAGGTTTTCGGGCTATTTCCATAAAACGAATCATGTTATGATAATGTAATAATATTTTATTTAAAAAGTAATAATTTTGAAGTCGCAGTTATTGTGAAAAAGTAGCAGTTCCAAAAACGGGTAAGGCAGTTTCAAATAGGTACCTTAAGATCCCTGTGCACTACACCCTGTTCGTGCATGTAATCAACAGCTTCCAACACTTGGCGGATCAAATGAGCCGCATCCTTTTCGGTGTACGATCCTTTTTGCACGATACGGTCAAACAATTCGCCGCCAGTAACTCTGGAAAATAGTGACAGACCGTATAGTTGTATAGGTAGTAATTAGTTTTGTTCCGTTGCTTTGTTATTATAAAACTTCATCAAAACGTTTGACATCTCGAATGTCTCAAATTAGTGTCATTAAAGAGTATTATAAGTTATCAAACCCTTATCACTTATTATCTACGTATAATTGTACAAAACTTGGTCTTTTGTAGAGCTTGAGACATTTTTGTTGAAACTGAGTAAATATAAAAAGCGATTTTTCTATTTCATTATAATAAAATGAAACAGTATTCTTTATAAGAAAGATGTAAGAATAAAAAACAACAAATGTGACTGGTATCTGGTAGAAGCGTATAGAAACGATAGTAATGAATAAGTAAATTTATTTTACAGTATTGGAGCAAGTTGGAAATCAAAGATATTATCTATTATGCCTAACGGCTTATGTCAATGTCAAAAAGAGTTTGAATAAATTAACATCGTTTTATAGCTATTAGGATGGTATTTAATCTGCCATCTTACCATTAAAGATGGAAATCCCCGATTGCAATTAACGGACCACCTAGATGCCAATCCTGAGCTATCAAAGTTGAAAAATAAATGTCTACTGGCTTCTTAAACGCCCACTGTTCTAGAATAACAACTATAGTTTTTCTGATTTTTAAGATTACTTCTACTATTTTATTTTTTCTAGTTATGTGTTTTCTTTTATGGACATTCAATAGTATACGTTTGTTGATTATCTCGAAGATTAGTCTTATTGTAACCACCAATTAGTCATACCAAGTTGTATTTCTAACAAACGTGAAAATTCTCAATATAAATCGAGTTTCAATAGGTTTATTTTATGCATTTAGTTATACTTTTCATGCGTTTATACACAAATTGGAATGGGCCTAAAAAATAACAACTTACATAAAAAAACGTTTTTTAGCCATATCAAAGATTTATACATTTTTTTTAAAGTTCTTTGTTGTTTGTAGATTGGGTCGAGTATTTGCAGAAGTCTTTTGTTGACTGTATTATAAATATGAGACATAGGTTAGTAAAGTTTTATAAAGAAAGCAGAGTGGTTTTTGGTTGACACCCCATGTCAACGGTGTGCAAGTGATTTTATTAAATTCATTCTAGTTTTGCGCAACTGTTTTAGTTTCTTTATGTGAGTAGTCCATTTTAGTTTGATGTCGAAATGCATAGAATTTGATAGAACATTATGCTTTTAGACTTGTATAGTATTGGTCAATTGCGTCTAACTATGCTTTTTTTAAATCGAATGCAATCAGTATAAGAGGTTGGTTTTTGGTTATTTGTTTTACATGTGTCAGTTTGATGGTTCGGGATTGTGTCAAAAGTTGAGTGATTGTGGCGAAAGCCCATATGTTGTCTGTTATTAATTTCGATGTTTTCAAGTGCTAATTGAATGTTTATTGTTCATTATTCCATTATTTTACCTAATGTATTTATAGTGATATTGGTATGTAGTTGGGATATTAAATTTGCTTTTGGAATTGGTTTAAATAGTTCTTTTGGTGATAGAATTTAACCCAAATTCACTTAAAATATTTTCTTCCGCGTGTTGTTTCAAATTTATGAGTTTGAATCACAATTTTATTCATAGATACTATTTTTAAGTGTTGAGTGAAGGCTTCAGTCATGTTTGTAAGAGATATGATGATGATTTCATTGTGTTGAAAATTAAATTAGTTACACTTTTTTTTATATGTATTGTTGATTTTTGGCATTCCGTTTCACCATGTTATTGGTTTTTTATTCGAAGAGTTAGTTTATCTTATAGTTTGTTGGCGGCTGTTATTTTTTTATATTATTGAGTTTATTTTTATTTATTTCCATTTCTGTTTAAATAGGATTTGTGGTGAATTCGTACTTAACTATTTCACTGCAGCGGGCCCAGTTAGGGTTTTAGGATACCAACGAGAAGTTAGAAGGGGTCATTTAAGTATATATTTTCTAAATTTCATAATCACAAAACCCGCGAGCGATTTACCATCAAATTTTCCATAAAATTATAACGATAATTAAAACTAGATCAAATTAATTTTATAATAATAGATGACACTTACAATTCCATGATCAAGTAGACTTTTGATTTGTCTTCGAACGTCTCCAGCAGCTGTACTATATTTGGATGAGTGAGCCTGTGAACAAAAACGGTTGAATATTATTACTGTGGGTTCAAGTTAAAAACGGTTTTCGGTGATCCGATACTAGTAAAATATAAATAGTGTAAATAAAAGCAAAGCTAAGCACATCCGTTGGTTTTGCAAAATCAAAGTGCAGTTATAATTTCAAAATAAAAACAATTTTAGGTATTCCGAATTAACTCTAGTCATAACAAAAATATTCCTATTAGAACAAATTTAACTGAGAAAATTATATCACTGGGGTCTACACTGTTATAAATACTATTTTTTTAGTTACAGGGTGAAATGTTAATTTTGGCTAGAGTTAATTCCGATTTCCATGTGAAAATCCGATACCCATAAAAAGATTTTAGTTAAGGCCTCGACGAGGGGCACCCCCTGTACCTCCGGTAAATGTTGCACTAATTGAGTATTTTTAATCATAATAGAAGCCTATTAAACATCCACCGAAACGATTTTTTTTAGCGACACTATTTTATTGCTTCTGCGTGCGGACCTTATCGGTGACCCGGCTACCTTTTACCGGATTTCCTCGACCGTTGAGCTATAAATCTACCGACGACCAATATGAAAATACTTATGTGATGTGGTATCGAGTACCGATAACCCAGAACAATGTCTGTATGGCGCACAATAAATCCCAGTGAAAGCTCAAAGCGTGAACCCGTCAGTTAACGCCGGGCATATGTGGTATAATGAAAAATGGACAATACATTTATTATTTTCATTCGTTTCGTTTTTGGTTGTTCCAACCAGAGGCTAATCCATCACGTACGTAGTAGTATCAACGGTTAGAAGTCACAAAACAGGCGGGTGTGATATATCGTATTAAAAAAAAATGATGTTCGCAGCTTTTAAAGGATGCGGAATACGCTTTGTTTATTAAAAAGTTCAGGTTTAGAAAAGTTGAAATTAAATTTTCACGTTAACACTGTTTAAAACTAAACCAAAAGTGTTCTTTTTTTCTTTTACTTTATCGCAATCAACTTATAGCGTATTTACGTATTTTTCTTTATAAAGTATAAAGTATAAATAAGCTTTACCTACTTTAGCTTTGATGAAAGAAAATCATTTTTAATATTACCTAAGATATTTTTCTTACTTTTTTGAACCTTTAATTTTTGTGTAATCAATTTCTGGTGTTTTATTGAACTTTATGTTTTTAATCAAAAAACATAAGGGGTCGCAGTAAAAGTCATTTTTAAAGGTACGGTGAAAGGTCTTTTTTTGTGTCAAAATCGTGTTTTTATAATAAATTTATAACGCGCCGAGTACATAAAGCCGTTTCGTGTTTTTTATACGACAAAAATGTAGGTACGTGTTCTCCTCAAAAAGCGTTAAGGTTGGCTAAAAAAACAGCCGGCTGACATTTCGAGCGTACACAAAGGAGATTTTGCAAGAGCGTCAAGAAAACGATCATTACTTATCGGGTTCACTATTGTAAACACAAGTAACACAAAAAAATAATGAAAAAAAATGACAAAGCTTTTGCGCGCGCAGGTGTTTCATATCATATTTAAATCCAAGTATAACCGAGCAAAACATATTCCTGATAATTAACTAACGAATTGTATACAAATCACATATTATAACACCTGCCGGGTTCAAAAAGACTTTGACCTGAGTGCACAGAAACTGTGTCTTAATACGGAAGTAAGATGTATTTTATTATAACGGCAGGCGTAGACTCGAAAACGTATTCTTAACGTTATCTTATAACTGGCCGTTTTAGTCGATTTTAAATTGCCTCGTTTAACCGGCAATGTATTCACGAGGAAAGTAAATAGGCTGACTTATATCTCGTCAAGACGGTCGTATAAAGCAAGTCTCGGTGCTTACATTAGTTATAGGTACCTGCCGACATCGATAAGGGTTGTTGCTTAGTCTAAATGCCGTACTTAGCGTTATATTATTATACACGGCGATTGTTTGATATGAATGAAATGACAATAATAAAAAGCCTGGTTTATATTAACGTATAATGTTTAAGATCTACAGAGAATTATTCCTAGATCATTATTTAACTTCAAAAGTGACCGCTCAATTACTTCATCGTTGTGTTAACAATTACCGCAGAAATATTATATTCTCTACCTCGTTTGCTCTTGGTACAGTTGCTAATAACTAAGTTGGACTAAAACGAAAATATTAAATTAAGTAAATATATTTCCTGTATTTTATCGGGTAGAGTAAGATTATCCACTTTGATATAATATATTGAAATCACTTGGTTACTACGGGTCAAGATTTTTTTCAAAAAATGTTTTAACAGCGTTACCATTGCATAAATAGGTTTTTCGTCTAATTTAGTTTTTTGTACAATTGAGTAAGCTTTTTGAACTTTTGCATGTTAACTTCCACCACACGCATTGCAAGATTTTACCATCGTTTAGGTATACTATTTTATATTCTTAGAACTGGTAATACCCTTGAGACTGGTAATCATAAGCGTAACGTCTATAAACATTTATAGTAGTCCCATGAATGTTCGAACCGTGTACGCTTTCATACATACCCGCTCAAGGTAAAAATGTTCAAACTTTCTTTATCGCGTTTAGTGTGCACACAGGGGTAGGTGTTAAACATAAAACATTATACATTCACTTGGAACTATTAAAATCGTACTGCTGTAATACCTAGAAGCTGTATTTTTTAACGGAAAGCATATATATAAATATAATGCCGAATAATATTATATAAATATAATTTTTTTTATTCATTTACTACAAATTTTGATATCTAAATAAAAGCCAATTTATATAAAAAACGGATAGGAGATGTTATTTTACTAGTGTAGAATTATGGCTGCTAACTTGGATTACATTGAAGGCCATAAATAAATTGGTATATTTTTGTTGTACAGCAACAACTAACAATGATTATTATATTTATTCTATTTATAAAAAATGTAGTGTGTATATGTATGTTCTTAATAGGCATCCAAACCGCTGCACTTTTTCGTTCAAAGTTTGCACTTATATTATATTTGGATCCTCGAAAGAAATACCATAAGGCTGAGAAACACCTAGCACTCTTAGGATATTAATTACGAATCCAGTTCTATATCCTGGGTAATCTTTGAAACTACTGGCTCGATTTCTAGGTAGATGGGATAACAATGAGGATGAGGTAGTATTTTTATTGTAAGCCAAGCGAAGCCGGGCACACTTAGCTAGTTTTAAATGTCAAATTAAATCTACGATTTTCAAATCAGATATTTGTAAAATCCTACCTATTGGAATTAATAGAATTAATCGTTGGAAATACCCAGCGTTAGTTATTATTTAAAGACAAATTTTACCAGCGGTCTGTATTTACTTTTTGATATGTTTCATAATTTAAGCTTACGCCCTTAGCATGTTGTAAACGTGTAAGTTACAACACCAATAACAGTTAAATACCAGAATCTGCATACTTTAATGATACGTACAAATTAGTACCAGAATACATCAAGATTTAAGTTGTAGAAACAAAAAATCAGATTTTGTAACTAAAATAGTCAACGAAACGTTGATCGATAGTGGCAATATAAAACCGAAAGATAGTAAGAGTGGAAGTATATTGACTTTGCTTGTTTTTAGTGGTCATCTTCTTGTACGCCTAATTTGTTTCGTTTAATTCTGTACTGCACTCGGGCATAAAATTGATTTATTTTTTATTTTTGATGGACTCGCTTGGGACATTCATCAAGTCCTCTCCTGGGCGAACTTGTACTCCGGCCTGTTTTCCCTTAACGCTATTGGCCGCCGAACAATCGTATTTTCGTCCCAAACCGCCTCTTGAGATTCGATCCAATACTCCAACTACGAGCACTAGGGGTTATTTTCTGTATTGAAAATTCAATATCCGTATATAAATGTATTATGCAAATACAGTTGGGCAAAATCTCCCCTGGGCTAGATCACAAACGGATCCGCACGAAGAAGGTCAAATTCTATGTAAATCGCGATTGGCGCTCACAAGAAACGTTTTACATAATAGAACTACTTATACTAATATAACCAATATAGGGTCCTTCTAATGACATAATACCCGACAACGTTGCATTATGTTTGACGTGACCACCTTGATCATTATGATAATATTATTACTATATTATTATTATAATATTATTAGTCTCGATCAAGAATTATATCGATTCGCTCTCAGGGAAAATTGCATAAAATCAAAGTAATTAAAGTAAGTAGTTTTATCGTGTGGCCGCCATAGTGACTATTGTAAAGGGTATTAAAAAAAAATTACGCATTGCACTAAATTTCTATTGTGTTGTGAATGCAACGACACAATAAAAATGTAGTTCAATGAAAAAAACAACAAAATTGACGCACTCATCATGGTCGAATTTTATTGAGTTCTTTATGACAAGAAATAGTGCACGTAAAAAATGCATTATCTATTGTACTTAAACTCTTGTCAACCATTGTGCAATATCCTTCTAATTTAGAAGAGTTCCAAAACGAATTAGTTTCCTTGTACTTTATCTAAGTATTAAAAGAAAAATATAAAAATTAAAATATATTATACACTTTGTCATAATATAGACTTGTAGAAAACCTATTTAACAGCACAAGTGTACAGAGAACTTGGTAAAAGTCATTAGGGAAGAGAGTAATATAAGTAAATTGTTTGCTATAATTAAATAGATAATTCAATTTCGGCCTTATTAACAACCATTGCCACTATGTAATGCAGAAGCTACTCATAAACTACATTTTTGTTTTAATAACTTATCCAAAAAACCCTGTATTAGTTATATGATATTTACATTAATTACATTAATATGTATTTAGTACATCAATATATACTATTACTAATTATTTTGATAAAGTAATAGTAGGTTATATTAACTTACTATTACTACAAGGTGTGCAAGTCACATATTCTACTTTCATTTGAAACATAGTATACAATGCTTAAGATATTAAAACGTAATTTAAAAAATTAGGCTATTAATTTATTATATCTGTTATACAATAATATAAGCGATAATTAAATTGTATAATTAAATAGTTGTCCCTTATATTAGAGTAAAAATGTTAAGGCATGATTACTTTCTTGTCTGTATTAACTTAAATCATTATTGTGCATTCAAATCTTATTTCCAATTAATAAATTCCATAACAGTTATTTCGTAATTATAAAAATAATTTCGTGAAATGATTTTCTTTTAATTTAAATTAGTTTATTTTGGGTAGCGATGTTTCCTCTGTTGTTTTACTTTTTAATGACTTTAAATCAAAATTATGAAGATTTTAATGAAACTTTCTAATATGATTGTGTTGAAACATTCACGGGTTGATATATCACGTGGATGATTTTCAGATAATCCGTGTCAATGGTTGTTAACTTTTTAATAGGTGATCAACATTTTTTTTATAAAATTATATAATTTAAATTTTGATAGTACTTTATATTATAATATATATTATTATCTTAGTTATTTTTTAAGGTGCCAACATCATTAAAATACGATATTCTTACCTTCCTAATAAACGTGATATATAAACTATAACACTAGTTAGCTAGGCCAACTTTTTAAACTGCCAGTTACTCAAAACTAGATTGGTAACTCATGTAAAGTTTAAAAAGTAAACCATATAAAACTTAATATAGTTTTAAATTTGTTTTGAAACTACATTTTTAAAATTAAAGGGTTTTTTAGGGTTTCCAGGGGAGACCATACGCGGATAAGAGCGAAAAATGAGGATAAATTAACTTATGTCGACGAGGAAAGAAAAGAAAGGTTTCGCGAGATAATAAAATTAAAAAAAAAGAAAGGGAAAATAAAAACACGGAAGAGACTTAAAATTGATTCGCTCCCGGTATATTCTGCAAAAAAGGGATTTTAGAACGATCAACAAGGGTGTGCTTTCGGATACGTATTTTCACTATGCCTAGTCACGTTGCTATCCAATAAAACTGATTTCGGTCCTCGGTTAATCCGCAGGTGACACTATGACCCGTTTGAAAAATGCACACAAGCTACTAAAAAGGCGATAAGCAAGTACAATTCTTTTAAAACATAACCAATATACATTCATATTACAGTCCATTATATAGAATAGCACGTGGTAAGAGTTGATTCGTAACTTAAAGACATCAATTCTTTGCAATCTCACTTAAATTGTAAATTCATTGTTCCTGATTCCAAAACTGCGAAAAACCCATTTTTCTACAAAAATGCACTTAGGTCGTTGTTCCTCCGAAGCCCCGATATGCTGTCTTACGCGAAGGGCGTAATCTATGAAAGTAGACGCCAAAGCACGTTTAAAGAAACTAGTGTCAGTTGATTTTCTTGGAAAACTCAGGGAAAACAGGATTCCAACTATCCGTGCCTATTGTATAAACTACCAACCAATAAACGCCACGTCTATTCCGTGGTTCGCAAAATAAAGAATACACACAATCTCATCACTTGGTACATATAAAACCCATCACTATTGGAAACCTTTTTCACACGCGAGCACATACATACATATATTAGGGTAGTCTTTTTATGGGATGTTGGAGAATTTTTATGTTGTTGCCATGTGAATTTGTTTTAAATGAGTAAAAAGTTTATTTTTCGGGGTTCTTATTTGAAACCCTATGTTTCTCTAGTTATGCAACATATTTGGTATTAAAGGCAGTTATGGTCCCTATTAACCTAAGTTAAGACATTTCCAATTTTCTAAATGTATTATTGTTGAATGTTGATACCAAAATGTATGGTGAAAACATATTATCAGTCAGATTCAACTTTGACTTGTTATAACTTCGTGTAAGGCCGAGTCGACATTTTTTTAGATCATATATTAGGCATGCCTTTATTCAAAAATCGTTTGAAATCCAAACTGATAATTCAATATTAGTTACATATAAAGTACCACCGAATCGGGAATAGCTTATATCGCTTTACTCATAAACTAAAAAGGAAAAAAAAATTTTACCAAGACTTATTGTTTTTTTCTTGTTACAAGAAACCATTTTTGTATATATAATTTGTATTATATTATAATATTATACATTCAATTACAAAGACATTTTTTTTTGACGATGTAATAATTTATTATATTTTATTTTAAATAGTTATGAAGTATTCGACAAAACATATTTGTACTCTTATTTTTTCACTTTTTCTAGAGCAAATAAAAAATATGTAAAACATAAATAGGATTTTATTTGAAAAATTGTACTGTATACTGTTTCGGATGTAAATATTGTATAATGATACGCATACAAAAAAAAATAGTGTAAATAGAGTTTTTGTTAATATATAAATAATTTGATAATGCATATAAGATTTTTTTTATACATGTAAATATAATACACATTATTAAAATTTTATATTTTTTATACTATATACATATATATATATTATACTATTGAACAAATATAACATGTTTACACTAAACCATGAGTCCTTACCAGCAAGTGAATATTTTTGTAAGTAGTCTAAGGTTTGTGTATTTTAGGCTGAGGCAAAGTTTGCTGGGGATTTTGGCTAAGCAGATTACCCAGTATTTACTAAAAAGAGGTCACGAAATAATTATAATTTTCACTCCTTAACTTAGTATATTAATATTAAGCTTGTTGATTTTAGTTTAGAATTAACAGTTAGTTCTTAGAACCTTTACCTGTAAAAAATTATTTCAAGGGTTCGTTAATTTGTTTTTTTTTTTCGTTAAAAAGAGTTAACCCTTCAATGCTCATTGTTGCATACTACGTATTTTCTCAAGTACCTTGTAATGTTATTGTTTTGCTTTAAATACGATATCTGATTAAGGAGTGGGCTTCATGTAAGAAGACTGGTCATTTTTCGTTATTGTCAGGCTGAGAAGTTATTTTCCTTTTACTTTAATTGACAAAAATGTTTTATTTGCAAACCCTAAGACTTCACATTTTACACGCGCTCCCGTTAATAGAATGGCTACCATCCAATTTATGTGACAGTTATAGACGTGCATTTTATCTTTTTACGGCGAGGGAAAACGCGTTATTATTCATTTGTGGGATTTACTGCTGTTGTGTATACGAGTACAATATATTTTCAGTAAAATTTGAAAAATAAAAGGGCCAAGAAAAAGAAAACATGTGAGCGCGATAAGAAATATTTTTGTATTTCGTTTTGTGTGAAAAAGAATTTCAGACATGCTCGCTAATAAAATGACGTTTATTCTGTTTTTACAAAATGTGAACGATTCTAATAGAGAATAACATATTAAAGTTTTTTGTCCATAAGAGCATGGTATTAATAACAATTTGACAAGCTACTTTAATACAACTTCAGAATAGATTTAGATAATATATATATTTAAATAATTAAACGTAATTTATTCTATCTTGTGCTACAATTCGTTATTTAAAATATAATTTTGTTATTGCATTTGGTATAAATATATTTTAATTTGGTCTCCTGGTATAACTATAACTGTCAAAAAAAATAATAATACAGTGGCGGCAGTTATGTATGATACCATTTTCACAAATTTTTCATCGATAATACTTGTTCATCAAAAACCATTAAAGCCAGTTGAAAATGTTTTATTGTATGTTTAACGACAATAAAACGCTGCTAATGGCCTGCAATAATAGTCAAATAGTCATTAGCTGCGATTTCAGGAATTTAACAATACTGCACCACACCTAAGTTTCATACTTGATTTTTCCTGTTTTTTTATTATTACCTTATTTTCAAATACCATTATGCATGTGCACTTATACAGAATATATTTTAACCAGGAAGCAAAATTATTGAAGAGAATGTCTCAAGAGTATTTTAAAAGCAACTTTTTATTTTTATTTAATGGAAAAGTTTTATCAGAAAAAACTTTTATCTTAGACCCTTTTAGCTTTAAAGTACTCTCTTTCTTGTTAGGTCTACTTGTACATAGTCGAAGAAACCTCTTTTTTATATTAACTATCGATTGTAAATTCTTACATTATTTTTAAAATTTTTATATAATAATCCAAATTTCATCATACAGGAATTGTATTTATAAAATAATGGTTTTAGCATTTTATGGTTAAAATAGTTTTTAATGTTCAAGTCAAACATTTTATTTTAAATGCTAATTAAACCTATTAAAAGTCTTATGAAAACATTAATATTTGATTAGCCTAATAAAGGTAGAATAATATAATGGAAATAATGACTGACTGATAACTAGTTTGGTTAAATACTTTTTAAGTTATTTACCATTTAAAGACATATGTTGAAGGTTACATGTTATTTATTCTTTCTCATCTAAACTTAAGATGCTAGAAACTAAAATAGTATTTATTTAAAATTGGTTATGGACCAAGCATTATTTTTAATACATCATGCTGCGTTTAATAGATAATTAAAATATGTAGGTTGCTATTTGACATTTACAGTTTCCCAATAAAACAACCTTTTTTTTTAAAAAAAAAATAGTTTTACTTATATATTAAATACAAGCTTTGATAATTTAATATAATACCGATTTTTTTTAACCTTTTTATTTAATATAATTAGTTGAGAAAGTTACCTTAACATGAAATTTGAATGACCGTGTATATTATGTCGTGTAACAAAAATTACATTATATATTATAGTCTTTATTTTTTTATACGAAAACATTATTTGTTTTTTTTAAATACTTCTCCCCAAAACATTAAAGCTAAAAAATATAATGTATAGTGTCTATTTAACAGTTTACTGAGCTTGTTAAAATTATGTTTGTGATAATTACACGATGTTATACATCAAATACTAGGAAAAAAATCATTTATATAATAAGTACTATAATGTTTTAAATAATACATTTAAGCTTCAGTGGATAGGAACACCGGGATACCGGTATGTAAATCCCGGTAGGCTTTTTTCTAATAGGTTTTCCTATATTTATCTTATACTACAGTGTTTGCTGCTGAACAGATACCTACCAATAAATAATAATTTTAAACTATTTAACATATTATTACCCAATACAATTTATGTTTACGCATCTTATACAGTAATAGATGGGTTTTGTCCTTATATGATATATTTTTTAGAAGGTTATTTTAGCTCTTTAATAAAATGGTCCATAGTAAAAACGTAAAAAAAAACGACCGAATACAATTATTAGTGTTTTTAGTAAAATAAATAAATAGTAATAAGATACGTTCTATTTCTATATTTATTATTGTCTTTAATAAAGACACATATAGGAAATAGTTGTGACATCAAAGGACAGTAGCATGGAATAGTAGTAATTTAAAGTGGAACATTTTGTAAACCTTATTTGAATGCTAAACGAATGGAAGAGGCAAAAAAAAAGCAGAACTTTGGAGATTGAAACGTTTGAGTAATTACTGAACTAACGATTAGGCATAACCCTGTTATTAACTGACGAATCCCTGAAATGGTCTAGGAATAGTTTTGACTTTAATGCAATTGATAGCAATACAATAGACAATTTTCAACCCCGTAAGTTTTCCATTAATAGAAGTTTCTCTGTATAAAGTTTGGATTTTAAAAGAGCAAAGGTGAACTACAGTATTTCTGTTAGATGTTTTTTGTTATCTGATGGTAAGTGTTGATTTTCGTCATTGTATTTTCATTGTTGTGAAAAATGAGTTTGAAAACTATTTATGTCTTTATTCTCTCCTCATCTCCTACTATTTTGTTTCACAAATTTCACTTAACGCGATCTGTCACATCTTTCACGTGTATATTGGCTATACCATATCAATCTCAATTTTGTCTAACCATATTTTTCGGCCGTCCTCTATTTATTTAAAAGTCAAGGCCGGAAAGGTATAAATTCTGTCCTTTTTCTTTTTGATTCATTTTTATTAAACGCCTAAACTAACTCTCATTTCATTTGTTCTATGACAGGGGTTACACATAAACTTGTTTTTATTTTTCCATTCAAGTTACTCTACACATCCATCTCTACATTCCAATTTCTTATCCCGACATTTTGAATCGTATATCATGACCGGCCTTACAATCTTTATAATATGAGAACTTCCTTTAGGCTAGCCAGTATTCCTTACTCACATAAGCTCCCGTCACTTCACACCCTTTCATCCAGTCACGTCTACTAGCCACTAGGTATTTCTTAAAACAATTTAGAATGAAATGAGTGTAGATCTTTGTAGAGAACTATTACACTATTTGTATTGTTTCAGTATTATGTTTTTTAAGTATTAGTCAAATGCTTTTAAATAATTTAGTATTTAGTTTCTATTGGGTCTAAGTTGACAGTCAACAAGCATATTTATTTCCAATAAAAAATTCAGAGATATGATTTTGTTTTTAAAGGTTAATCGGGCGAATACAATAAGTTGCCTAACTCATTTTAGCTAATCATTGAAATTGGTCTATTAAACTCAAGGTAAACTCACACTGTGTAAAGAATTTAAAATACGCTTGAAAAAGAATATAATTTCGGTTGAATAATAGTATTGTTAAAAACTTACTGAAAACTTTATTTACCAGAAGAGTAGTATTTGGACATTAACCATTCCTAAAGTCAAATCAACCTTTCGCATCATGTCACGCGACCGACAATGTTTATTGTTTACACGTAAACACAATAAATTATAAAGTTGTTCGGGCTAAGCATAAATCATAACAATATTATGTACACCATATTTTAATCCAAAATGTATGACTGAAGGGAATGTGCTACGATAAATCTACCGGACGGGTTTAGCCGTTTTGTATAAATGGAAATATCGGCATGGGAGAAACATAACCGTTTCATTTCAACCGTGAGTACGTGAATGGCGTTAAGTATAGAACGAATCGACGGTAATAACACAGGTACATATTGATATAAATCCAATACATTGTGTCAACGAGGGCCGTGTCGTCAGTCGATGCCATTTACATAGAAATTTCATTTGTACGTGTCACGTCCGATCCGACTAGGAAAGTGCTCGTCAATCGGCAGCTTTAGTTTTTTTGTACATTGAAAATGCCATTAGTACTAAATAATATGGGTTTCGACAGTTCTTGAAATATATAATCTAACTGAATTTCAGATTTCAACGAGTCTAATATAATAACATTAAACTCTTTATTATGATATTTTCCGGAAACCTTCAATTTACAATAATCGAAACGGCAAAATGACCTAACCTTGTATAAATGATTAATACAAATTGTTTTCCAACGGATTTAGGCAGTTCCTTGTCTAATACTAACCCCATTACAAAAAAAAAAAAATGTTAGAAGAATAGGAAAGAATAATAAACATGTGTACATAAATAATGACTAAAAGTCTTCTAAATAGGACCCTGTAATAGATGTGTACAAATTTGTTTAACACCATGCCAGTTTTTACAAAGAAAAAATATGTTTTCTATGATTTTATGGAAAACTGAAATGACACACTTTATTTATATTAATAATTGTTAATTATAAATAATATTCTATTAAATTTAGGTTTTATCTAATTAGTATTTATTATGCATCACTTGTTTGTATTCTTTGTTATTTTTGTGTATTAATATTTAACATATTTTTATAGAGTTCTTAACGGATTTTTTTTTATGAACTGTTTGGCTACATATGCCAAGTAGTTAAAGCATTTAAATAGTATTTTGAGTTGCAGATAGTAAATTTTAATGAACAATAAATAATTTTTGGTGTCACTGTCGGGAGTTGTATAATGTATATTATTATTCTATAAACAACAGTTAAATTAATACTTACCTATTATTCTTTATTTTTCCTCGGGCCACTGCCCACTGAAGTCGCAGCTGATCAGCTGTCACGGGTAGCTATATTATTTGTTATGATTCATATAATTAAAAATGGTCCAGTATCCACAATCTCCCACCGAAAATAATTAAAGTAATGACAGCGGTGGCTGTGAAGTGCTGTGTTAATTCAAGGACATGAATTTAATAAACTTGCATAATAATAATATAATGAATAGTATGAAAAAAGACTGTCAGTTTCATACCAGGAATTCATAAAAGTTAATGATATAGCTGGACCGTTATAAAGCCAGGTATATCATTTTACATTTAATAGAATAAGTCATAGCGGACAATCGAACCGGATAATTATTTTAGCTAAGCGTCCGGTGAGTAAATGCATTGCAAAAATCTTATCGGATGCAGCATAATTATTGTTCTCTATATCGTTGAAATACTCATGTATGTGTGTCAAATAAGTTTAAAACGTGCGTATGTGAATAATGAATATTTGTAATCATATTAGCTTGAATTCCACCCCAATGATGTCTAACTCGTTTTCATAATCATTTAAAACGACTAACCGCAGAACGTGCTCTCGAGATTCATTGTCTCTCGTGTCTTTATGGTCGCTCAAGAAATATATTTTTACTAGAAAAACCAAATACTTGCTTTTTATCATTTTCGGCTATCTATGTTGTCGGGACCGTGCAGTTCACTATTGGCCAAATTATTTGTACAGCGCATGCATTTTATATGACCTAAGTATGAATGTTATGTTCAGCTGCTTAATAAATATAACAACGACATGACTATCGAAACCTGTACGAGGTTCTGTGACGAGCAAACTTGAAAAGCAAAAATACATATTATTATTTGTTTTCACAGCAAGACAAACCGGTGTTATTAATTAGTCCGTAAACCTCATGCAAATCTTCTCTGTTAACTTGCTGTGTGATGCGCAATTATAATAATATCCAGTTGTAATAAGTACGAGTGAATCGCTGTTAGTAAGAATATTATGTATGTTATTATCTTATTGTTAATTTTAATAGTTGATAGTTATTAGATTATACATTTATAGAAATATGCGAGCGTGGTAGAAACGTTGCGAGTATTAGCGTTAAAAGTGGATACAGTGGATGTGACAAGTACAATCTATAAGATTGAATCGAACACCTTGAATGATCAGCATAGATAGATATCATCGATCTCTAGACCTTCACCATTGATAAAGACTCACCATTTACCCTCGTTCTTATCGTCGGTCCCTGATTGATCACTTCTCTTCACTGACTTACTGAACCTAGTATAAATACAAACGATTATGTATGAAATTTTGTTTTGGTTTTTTATTGGTACTATGATCGTTTTTTGGTGGCAAGCTTTTCGGATTTTTTACAATGAGAACAATGGTCAATTGAACTAATAACTTTTGCAATACAAAAAGCTAAAATATTGTATCAGGCGAATGGGACGCGTTCTGCAAAGGCTGGGGAGTGCTTTTGAAACTTCCTATTCTCGTCGTATGTGCATTCTAGATTTCTAGATAATATAAGTTTTGATGTATTTAATGTGCTCTAATTATAGAAACATCACAGAAGCTTGCAGAATTGTAGATAGTGATTTATCCAGAGGTCAAGAGGAAACTTTTCATGGAAAATACTACTTAACGCATTATAGCATACGACCATGACTGAGCGAAACCTTCCGTTTCAATAAGTATACTTGTTTTAGTTAAAATTCGATCGATATTTAGTTTAGTATACACTCAAGGAAGCGTTTTATGAGAATTGAGTTGTTTTGAAACTATACTAGCAGCGGTATCAAAATATATAAATACTCGAGGACTCGAAAGAAAATGTAATATAGGTACATATTTTTCATTATTTTATTAGCTATTAGGTATAACTTACACGAAAAGCAATTTTCGCCGATTTACTGGATCCGCTGCCTTGTGTTTTCCCAGAAATACACTGTAGCTTACCTTATAAACTCTTATTTTCAGTTTTATAGCCGGATCTCTCTACACGTCTTGTGGTTACTCGGACTTTTCAAGGTTATAATAAAAACTTGCATAAACGACGCATATCACGATTTTACACATTTTTAGAGCTAAGTACAAATGTTAATGACCAAATATTAATTTTTAATGTTAAATTTAATCGAGTGCACACTTAAGTTATTGGTTCAGCGTGATTAGTGTCGTCTGGCCAACAAACTAAGCCACCAGATTGATAGTCGAACCGGTGACAGTGAGCGCCAACAAACTTCTGCCTTATCAACATGGAAATTCGTCTTGCTCCTTTTCATAGAAATAATTCTAATCTAGTAGTTTTTATTCAACTTTGAGTGCCAATATTATATTTGCAATAGAAAGATACGCAAGAGATATAAATATACAAACAGAAAACAATAACCAATAATACTTTCCTAACGTGGTGTTTCATGTAAGACTAGAGGTAGTTGAAATAATCACGAGTCGTCGTCACTATTAGCAGACTTAACATGTTCCATATTATATAATTTTAGTCGTTAAGTTTTAAGTAAACTGTAACTTTTTGATAAGCTGTTTAATAGGCTTTCCGTTACACTGGGTTAATGTCATGGATTCTTTCTCAAAAAAAAAAGAGGGAAACTTCACATAATTTTATCAACAGGGTATTTACCTAATGTAATGATATAACAAAAATAATGATGTACTCTCTTGAGCACAGGAGCGAGGGCAAAAAAAAAGAGTAAAGTTGCACATCAGACAAGATGTCAACGAAACGAATGTATCCGAAAATCGTTTGCAAGTAATTTACCTATTTTTTTTTGCCTTAAATTGAGCAAAGACGATAGCTTAAATTGTATTCTTTTCTTTAGTCTAAGTGTCGTGAAATAACGAGGAACCTTGTAAAAACGGTTATGACATAAACGCCGATGGCAGTGTAGGACGTCGGCTGTCATACATGTGCGACATAACGCTTAAGGCAAAGTAAACGGTATGGTTAACACGCGTTGTGATAAGATGAAACACTCGAAACCGCTTTAATGATATCGTATAGCTGTGAGCAGTCATTTAAAAACAATGAACATTGTTTCTATAACGAATATAAAATATGTATGGCGTTCGTTATAATTGCCAACAGAGTAAGGAATACTATTGGGTAACTAACACTAAAAAATGGATTAGGCTACCGAGTTAGTAGCTCTATATATTATAACAGGTATGTGAATTCATTTTCAAGTAAATTTTTGTTTGTAACTCGTAGAACATGGATTGTTGAGGACTGTGCTTAGAAATGAAGATTTATCGGTTTACTTTTATACGAAATTATTCTGTACAACTAACAACGTATTGAAATATTTTAAGAAACCTTGCGGTTATCCGATTTGGATGAATTTATAATCAATCAAAACAACCGTACCGCGAACATATTTTTTGTTATTTTTCCGTAAGCGGCTTCCAATGAATTCCAATATGTTGTGAATTCGCATTATAACCACACATGTGTCTCTTATAATATTAACGTGGAGCGAAAGGCAGTCGGCTTACTCGAAAAAGGAAGGGAAAAAATGTTTATAGATTACTGGTATATAGGTATGCTGGCAGCCGTTCACGGTTGAAGGTAAAGAAAAGAGTTTCAAAGAAATCCTTCGAAAGTATTTTATACAGTTTGCGACTTAAAGCAGCGGACGAATTTAACGTTGTACATGTGTGTTAACAAACAGCTGCCACAACTTTTTTTTAAAACCTTTTAGAGTGGCAAGGTGAGAGAATTTCACCGAGTGGAGAAGGGTCCTTTCTTTTCCCCAATTTCATTGCGCTCAAAACATCATCAACACGGCAATACTCAGTTAATGTAATTAACAATGTTTAATATTGTATATATTAAACAATACAGTTAGTATAGGCGGTTGCCGAGCCGGCCTGGCTGTTTTACGCCCTAAAAGTACTGCAAAAGACTGGAGGAGAACGGCGTAGGCCTATTATCATCATTGATTTTACGAATAATATTTATTTTATGTGATGATTTAATTAGGGTCAGCCCAACTGTAGAAAAACCAAAAATGATTAATTCAAATACTCCAGAAATGAAATGTGTCACAACCGGAGTGACAGCAGCAACCTTATAAAGTATATATATTTTAAAGTGAATAAAAGCCAGTTCAGTAGGGTCGGGGCATAATGGGGACGGAGCTTTAGGAGGGGGGGGGGCAATTGACAATTGGGGGGGTTTTGACAATTTTTTTCAAAACTATAGCTAGTCAAAATTTTAAACAGAAAATTTGTATAGTTTTTTTGTTTTTCCTGATTTAAAAGGTATAGAAGCCCCCCTCTCCCATTCCCGAGGTACTAGATAAAATTAGTGATTAATAAAATTGCTATTCGAAGAAATTGTTCCAGTATTAAAAAAGTTACAGGAGGTACAAATTAAAAAATAAAATTACACATTGTAAAACCGATATAGCCTCTCAGCTCCGCATGGAAGCTACTACAAGATACTATAACATACAAGTTTTGAAGCTGTTGATGAGCCTGATGTGTCAAGTCCAGATGGTATCGCTGTCGTTGTGGAAAGCTACATTATATTGTTTTGGCAAACAAACAAAATCATGTTTACTCATCTAGCCGAACTTATCACGAATTAGTTCAACAGCTCAAATTTGTAGACTCGTTCATGACTGAATAGCCTTAAAATTGTTTATTCGACTAATATTTCGAAGTCGATCATTTGGTAAATTATTGAATTCAAATTAATCTTTCTTTACTACTTGGATAAACTTATGTGAATATATTAAAAGACCTATCGCTTTAAGAAAAACCTCGTTTTTAGAAGACCTCCGCGTAGACGAAAGACGCAATAAAATAATAATAATAATAAAGTAGTAACGTTTATGATGGTATTGTACAACGCCATTAAATGAAATTTGATGGGAGGTGAACCGGGACGAAACACTGTACTATTAATAATAGCATTTTGAGTGCAATGAAATTTGCTCCGGTGAAGTTTATGAGTTCAAGGAGGGCCATAAAACTAGCTGTTCGCGTATAATAGCGCACTTTGATCCACGCATACATTGGACGTGGCTGTTAAACAACAACCGTAAGTATATGCGTTTATTAAGAGCAATACTTAAAGGTACTGTTCGAGAGTTAAATACATTTGAATAGTTTACATTACATTCACATGCATCTTGTTGATGGGAAAGGAGAGCGGCCAGCAGTATCAGTATGTCTTAATTAATATCTGATGTAAGTTGTGTATATTGCTTTAAATCTACGTCGACCCTGTTGTCGAAATTAGCCAACGCTTCATTGTAAACATTGGCAGAGATCAGAGGGGGGGGGGGAGATGTAATACAAAAAGAGTATTTATGTATACATTTTTAAACAACAACGTTTTTTGAATACTAGCTGTTTTGAAGAATATAAATTTCGCCAAACTTATTTCCAAAGTACATCAGTGCGTCGAGGTGACTCGGTGTTCTTTTAGTTTTTTTTTTAATTTTCCTCGATCAACAATATAAAGTGTTTATCATAAGTCGACAGGTCGATAAACTATTGCGAAAAAAGATATCATAATAAATAAAACTGGACCATTAAGAAAACAAGGTTTGAGTACAAATGGAATTTGAAATATATGTGCGTTCCAAAATGCTAGCCAATACACTTACTTAATACTATTTGGGGAATACCGTTTTGAAAAACTTTTTATTTACTTTGAGATTCAATGCACGTATTACATTTTACATAAGTCATGTTTACGTGTATTAAATTTTTATTCTGTTGTCTTCAAGTATGAGCTTAACCGAATGTAAGCCCCTTATAACAATAATAGGTAAGTCGTGTTACAGTAATGATATTCGGGGCGTCTTTTTTCTGTATTTCTAGCTAATCGATAAAGAATATGTTAGGCCTTTGTGAACAGCTACTACAATATTATATTTTCAACGGTTTGTTAATGACTGTATGTAATTCGTAAACAAAATTATTATATTAATTTCGGTTTGAATCAGATCATATGATAATCAGGTATATAAAAAAGCATTTCTAAAAATGTTCATAGTTCTCAAGAATTTGAAATTACAGCATATTACATAAGTAGCCTTAATTTAAAAAACAAATATTTTAATAAATAAAGAAAATGCAACTTATAAAGAAAAAAGAAGATGTCATCTTTTAATCATATTATAATTTTTTTTTCATAAATGCATTATTCTGGTAAAAACTTTTAAAATTTAATTTCTATAGCTCCTATATCAATTTTCTTTAAAGTTTTGTAAAAGTTTTTTTCAGTCCAAAGATTGATATTTTATCGAGGCATAAAATTTACTGTAATTTTTTGGTGCAAACTAACTGGCAATAATAATAATAGTCGTTTGACCGCTGCGCGGAACTGTGTAAAATTGTTAGGGATTTCTTCATATTAATTTTGCTTTGGTCGAGTTTTGCACAAATTACGGTCTAATAAGGTTATATTGTTCATGATTAAAGATTTTTAGGATAGTAAAGAAAATACAATTTGGTCGAACAAGAAATGGCGACGGGGCACCATCGCCTCGGCTCAGCACGTAGCTTTTAGTACACTGTGTAAAACGAGTTGCCGGATTAAATATAGCGGCGCTATTAAGGAATAGATATGGGTTCATAAACTATAGTTATCACCGCGTAGTGTGAAGTCCAGTAGCTGGTTTGACCCATGTAATTTTTACAGGGTGATAGGTTGTCAGGGTAATAAGTGTTTTATAAAAATAAATTAAGCAACTTATAAGTTCTATAATCTCAAGAAATTTTACTTTTTAGTTGAATAAATTACTAAAAAGAGGAATAGACATGTATTTTTAAGGCTTTTTAGAACAGTCTACATATTTGGTCAACTATATGAATAGTAATCGTTATAAATGTTATACAAAAATTATTTATAACATTAAAACATTTTATTAAAAATGTTAATTCAGCGTATTTACCGATTTACCAATTTATTACTATTTACCAATTAAGAGTGAATATTATTTTTTAAAACTAAATTATTTCACAAATTCATTTTAACTATATACCTACTAGAACTATTATGTACACAATTAGCATAAAAGAACAAGTGACAATGTAGACCAGCTGTTCATTTAATAGTCATTATTCCTTTCTACGTTTGTATGTTACATAAAAACGTCTAAAAGCTAAAATAAAAATGGAAATTCCAGAATGGTCTAAGACGGTCAGAGGCTTCTGAATGTCCGGACACTCCCGAAAATGGTCAGAACTCGTACATTCAAAAGCATATAGACCGTCATAGAACTTCCCAGATCGTCATAGGAACTCGATGGGAACCATTTTTATTGCAATGTTAAGGATATTATTGAATTTCATTTCAATTGTAAATTTAACCTAATTATTTATATACTATTACCAAACGTTGTATTTATGTGAAATGATTTTTCTTGATCATTTGGTCAAAGTCATGTACTTTATCATGGCTATTATAATGTAAATAAATATTGCTGTTGAATCATAATAAAGTGAAAAGGACATCTGAAGGGGATTCCAAGTAATATAGATGTGGAATACGAATATATTTGAACCGAAATCGTTATACTCGTCTGAACTCGAAAAGAAAGGAATATTTGAGTCGGGAAATTCGATAAAAGCCGAGCGGACAAAACGATTTAACGAGGGTTATCAATTTATAACCTGAGGGGGTGGATGGCTGCGAAGCATGACGAGGAAGTACTTTTTCTCGTTATTACTTTTCATATAAGACCTATATATACCTACATATTTATATATATATATATATATATATATATATATATATATATATATATATATATATATATATACTTAGAGAAAAAGAGAGAGTTATATGAAGTATGACGAAGAAACTATAATAAAACGTAGGTCACGTTAGTAAATAGTGCTCGAAGAAAAGAGTCTAAAAATTCGAATGTAAGAAATTCAGAGGTGCTGACCGCCGTAACACAATTTTCAAGGCCAAAAGACTAGCTCGTTCACGTCGAATGCCCGTTGAAAACAAACTTTACCTATTGATGAAATATAGAATCCATACATATAAATAAAAAATAACATAAATATTAAAAGGGCCTGGTAGAAGGTTTTTTCATACATTTTAGATTTAAGTGTTTTGAGAGTTTGACGATAAAAGAGTCGTTTTATAGTTTTGGAGCTCAAATTTACAAAAATAATTTTAAGCTGAACAATATCAAGCTGATACATACTATAGAAAATGACAATCAAATAAACAATAATACTTACTCACGTTTGTAATCATATTATATTGGGAATAAAATCATTTTCAGCACACAACTTTAGAAATTAATTGCAAACCCCATGTAAATAGGTATTTATATAAATACCAGTTTTTCTAAAAATACAAATGGTATATAGAATAATTCGTTCTCAATGGTATAAATCCAACTATAAATAAATGTATTATAATATGTAAATTTAAAAATATATGTATTTTAATATTACATTTGCAAGCGTTTTTTATAACTCTGTACAACGTTAAAAAAAGGCGAGATAACAATTGAGGGATGTGCATTTAGTAAATAATTTTAAAATGGATAACTTAAATGACAGTTGGGTAATTCTCTTATTAAAGTAAGCCACATAGACACCTTAGTTAGGTCTTCACTCTTCGTTAGGAGTATACTATTGATGCACACCGGCAATTCCTGAGTAGTGCGATTTGATTAGATGTATTATGGAAATCAGGCGGTCGCTGCGGGTTTAACTAAAAACTTATCTCGAAACTGACGAATGGAAATAAATAAAAATACCGTTAACCAAATATTGGTCATCCGTAAATGTTCAACGGGAGTTTTAATAATATTTTGGTTTGTTTGCTTTACTTGTTTTTCCAAAGAAAATTATTAGCCAAAAGAAAAAAAAATAAAGAAAAACAACGCAAATAAATAAATGACATTAAAAAGTTTCAGTTTTTTTGTTGTAATTGTTTTGCGTCCGACACGAAGCGGTCGGCGTTAACGCTGCTACAACACATTACCATTGTGTTTTACTTGTGGGCAAGGGAAGGGATGACCGAATTTCGCAATGCAAAAATAATAACAATGATAATAGTGATAACAAACACAAAAAAAAATATATTTTTCGTTTTAATCGCGTGCGACCGACTTTGTTGTTATCGCTTATGTCCAAAAACACTGTAACAGCGGTCTGGAGTTTATTTATTGTTTAAAAATGTGGTTTTGGTTTTTTTTGTTCCGACGCAAATTCAAAAGTGTGTTGATTATGTTATTTTATACGTGTATTCGGTGTTGCCTAATATTGTAATATTTCAGAGTTATTCATTAAAGATAGATAAGACACTGATTTACTTTTAAAATAATTACAATTTTTAAGTTTTTTCTTCTTGGAAGCACTTTAGTTTATATGTTATTTTACAATATTAACAGTATACAAATTATCATCTTATTTAGTTTTTTCTAGAGCTCTATCAACTTTTGAGACTTAACGTAAACGATATAAACTTTATAAATTAAGAATAATATGCTGAAAATTATGATTTTTATAATTACTTTTAATGTTCCTAAATATTAAAATAAATGATCTAAAAATGGTTATCGATGAGTTAAAATTTCCAGCAAATTATTCTTAGTTTACAAATTTAATTAAATATATAAGTTACTATTTAAGTTTCAAAAATCGATAAAGGTCTTGAAAATACTAAATAACATAACAATTTTAATATTGTAAAATAACATAAACTAAAGTGCATCCAAAAAGAAAATAACTTCAAAATTACAATTATTTTAAGGGAAAATGAGTGTCATAACCTTAATGAATAACCATGTATTTGGGAGCGCCTTGTATAACAACCAAAGTTTTTAAAACGAACAAAATTTTCCTTTTAAAACTTCATAACGTTAAATTTACTTTGTTCGCCGTAAGTTTTTGTTTGTGTACAGATTTTTGAGTACAAACAAAGCGGCTGTACACAGTAGACGTGTTAAGAAGATAATATTTTATAAACACAGACTAGACTGTCTACGTAACGGCCAAGTGAAGTAATTCAAGCGTTTAATTACAAAATATTTTGAATTTTTTTTCACACTATACAGGTGTATTATTATTTAATTATTGACAATTCTGCTGATCAGATATAAATATATTAATAAACGAGGGATATGTTTTAGCTTTGTATGAAATATCTAATAGAGTATTTGGCTATAGATTAAGAAAACAATGCAATTCACAATAATTGTCTAAAAAAAATTAATAAAAATCATAGCACAATTATAAAGAATAATAATATTGTTGTTATGTTTTTAAATCTTTAAATTATTTTGGTATTAGATAAAACATTCACAAATATTTTACAATAATTGATTTTTGATGGTGATTTTTTTAAAGCGATCCACTCAATATCTCATAGGGTTTAATTAATACATTTTTTTTCTTTACGTTTTTATAAAATGTGATCTCAATTTTTCACAAACTAAACCAACGAATTTATACGTTGTAATGACAAGTTCAGACAATGACTTGGATTCTATGAATGACAGAGGTTCGGGTTTTATTCGGTTCATGACAAGTTTATCAGGGCATAATATAATTTTTGAACGAGTTAATATTACTTTATTTTTAGTATTGTTGAGGTGGTGAGTTTTGTTTCTCCACGGTTAACATCTCTTGCAAAGCCCCAAAGAGACGTCCAAAAAGGGTTACAGAAAACGGGTTCCAATGGAAAAAGAAACATATCTAATGAGTAAAGTCGCGTGGGACAGAGAAATTCAATCGAAAGAGTAGGTGAATATAGTAGTAGTCTTAAAAGTTGAAAGTAAACGGACATAAGTTTAAGTCCAGTTTACCCAATGTCGAAGACACAACAACCGATCGACTGAAATACTGAACCTTTGGGAACGTGAAAACTTTTAATAAAAATAGCAGAAAAAAAACTTTGGGGATTTCATATACAAACGCGGTTTGTATCGTGCACTAAGTAGTCCACTGATATTTGTAAAAAAAAAAGCCAAACTGCGGAATAATTCAAACAAAAGGAATTAGTGTTTTTTTAGTTATACTTTGGTGGAGTGGAAACTGCTAGACGGAGTAAGAAGTCTTTACAGAAAACCGACATTTTGTTTCTTCGCTCACTTTTTGGAGGTAAAAACTTTAATATAAAACAGGTTGAAAAATACATTTTGAACCGGCCACGCGTTTTCCCACCATAACAACTATAATCATGACCGTTCGATTTTATTGCTGATTTAATTCCGGTATAAACTTCGATTGTTGTCAATGTACAAGCCATGAAATATAATTTACAATATTATAATTTATGCTCCGCAATTGAAACACGGTGAAATATTTAGTATAACACATTACTATCAAATAAATGTGTTCGAAACCTAACTAGCCATCTTAACTGCCACCCAAAACATTTGGGCGGTTCATATTGATACCCATTTTTTTGTAAAAAAAAAAAATAGTGTTTAGAAAATAATGTATCAATATGCCGTCCAATAGTTTATATTATTGAATTATGCATATACAAATCGGTCATAAATGTAAAATTAAATATATGTCGAACATGTGGCTCTTACTGCTGATACTAATTTAAGTATAAATTCAAAATAAAAAAGCTCACATCATTGTAGAACCTAGTATGCTAGGTAACATAAGTAAAAACATTATTTGTACAAAATATTTAAAAAAAAATAATATCTATGGTGGAACTGGAAATAATCAACCTTTTGCTTTTGGGTTAATTCAAATCAAATATTAAATCAACTTTTAGGATTTTTACCAACAAAATCTAAGGTTAATGCCTTGTATACTTTTGATGTATTATATACATATATATTATATTATTACACATTAGTATCTAGAATAACGCAAAAGTTCACAGTTCAATTACCATGATTATCGAAATGAACGTTTCAGTGTAATTATAAATTGCTCGTCTCAATTTGCCCTATAAACGACGTTATTGATTGACCTATTTGTTGCTGAATCGTAACTATATTTTAATTAACTCGACATTTCAAAGCCTCCTCTATAATTTTATTGCTCTTTACCTTTATTATGGTTTTACATGGAATATTTAATTGCCATCGTTTGACACGAACAACATAATTAGAATATCTAAAAACTTTTAATTGTTCTCAGTGATTTTTGTTCTGAGACTAATATAAAGGACGACAAACGCGTTCTTATGTCTACTATTTTTTTCAGAGTAATAATAATTGTCAATAAAAATATCAAAATGTTTGTAAGATTTAGTGCTGGACTTCATATTATTTGAGGGGTTATGTAATTTGATTGATGTAGTGACAACCAAAAGGTCTTAGACAGAGTTTTAGATGACAGTTTTTCCTTGTTTATACAGGCTTATGCGGGCTGCTTGAAGCGACTCGATGGAAATTGTTTTTGGTTGTAATAAAAATTGTAATTACGATTTTTGAAAAAGTTGTGTCGTCTAACCAAATTTAAGTAAGTTCATACTAATTTGAATATATGATTGTAAAATGGCCACAGAATAAATTACAAAAAAAAAGTATACAAATTTAAGTTTTTTCTCCTGTAATAAAGTTTTATACAAATCAATTGTATCTGTTATTGTTTTCACCGCTTGAGTTTTTATTATTCTTAAGAAACGGCACACTTTCGCTCAAGATTAATGATTCGTGTTTGAAATGGTTACTTACTTGTCAATCATGTTTTTCGCATGCAAACAATATTGTGCGCTTTAGCCTTCTTGTGTTTGTAAGCTTAACGCATCCACCCATAAACTATTTATATAATTTGACACGAAATTATTATATTTTAACTAACTTTCATTAGGAACGGTGATTACTATTGGTATCGCTAAACATTTTTATTAAACGTTTATTTGTGGATTTTTCTTTGGGTCACTTCTCTGAGCTGTTTTATATGCAATATGTAATATTTGTAATAACCAGCGATACAGAGGTGGCACGAAGCTAAGTAAAGAAAAACCAGTGGCGTAGCTACCCTGGGCGCATTCAATTTTGGGCGTTTTGTACGGTTTACTATATATTATGTTAACGTGTATTATAGGGCGCAAAAAAAATATCTTGCTTCTGGGCGCTTTAGTCTCTAGTTACGCCAATGAGAAAAACATAGCGACTGCTTATGTAACACGATCCACGAATCAGGGCAATCTTATTTAACCCTTTTTTTTTATCTCTTTAGCTGTTTGCTTTAGTACAGGCTACTTAGTCTCTTATCAGTTTTCTCAGCGCTTTCCTGTTACTCTACTTTAAAGCATTTTATGTTCTTGCTAATTTATTTGTTCTGTTATCCTATTATCCACTTTTTAAACTAACAAAAAGCATTGTCGTGGTATGCCATATATGTTTCTGGTTAGTACCTAAGGGATAAAACTAATACAAACGGAATTTAAGGGAAAGTTAATTTTCAGAAGATTAGATGTTTTAATAATATTGTAGACTTTTTAATAAAGGGGAAATGTGGTTTCCTCCCACATTTCAAGGTAAAAACCAGCTGTTAAGAGATCATATTATGGAGTAAGTATTTCAAAAATTATAAGCATGATATTCTTTGTTTTGTAATTTCCCATATGTGTTTGTCTTTGATGATTTTTGTAGACTGATTTTTGATTCTTTGAGAAAAAACCAATTAACCGGATCAATGAAGGGTTATTTAATCTCCTTATCCCCATTCTACGGGTACGACTCTAATTTGTACATAAGCTGATTATGTTTTTATTGTCATTTAGTAAACGTAACCTAGCTCCTTATGGATGCTATATGAAGTATTATATTTTATAACATTAATATAGGTATTGAACTATATAGAACCGTTTTACGGACTGAAGTTATTATTATGCTATAATATCGTAACGGGTGTTCGAGTACGCCGTTTAATGTGAGGTAACAGATATTGATATTGGGTTCAATTAGATTATTTAGAATGTGTGTAGCCATACTGCACAAAAAATAATAATGATCGTAACAAGCAGTAAAGCAAAAATAAAAATAATAATGTCTTTAATAAATATTTATATTACCTCCGGAGTACTTTGATTTCGTTGTCAAGAGAGTCTTCTTTTCCTTTCAAAGCTTTTTTGTCGATTATTTTTACCGCGTACATTTCGTTGGGTCGTTCCTTACTCACGGCCAACTTGACTTCGGAGAACGCTCCTCTGTAAAACAACAAACGTAGGTAAATAACATTTGAAAATGAATGGCAGCATAAAACATAGTACATAATATAAGGAACTCGCAGAAGTTTCTGCTTGTGTATATCAGAGATTCAAACACTAATGCTGCACAAGTTGATTCCAAGAAGTGAATCACAGAAAACAAAGTACACCACCGGCACAAGAGTCTGGAGTCGAGTCTAAGCGGTTGTGTAAAATAATATATTATTATAAGGACAACCTAACGGCGGCCCGAAAGCGTTTTAAGTGCCAAGGTGATTAATTAATGAGCGACTGTAATATCCGTTTAAAATTTATTAAACGACTTCGCGGGCACGCTTTTGCACTTCCGGTCAGGTTTTCAGCCAACTTGATATTTATTGCGCAAAAAGCTTCTCTGCTGTTAAAGGTTAAGCGCATTAGTCGTCTTTATTATTGTGCGTTGTATTTTTACTCGAGTGTTAAAACCTTTACACCGAATAATGTATCATAAAATTGTTGTAATTTTTGACAACGCAGTGGCACAGAATTTATGACACATCTTTAAAGGTGGGCAATAACACATTGACCCCCTCTCCTTATAAGTACAGATAGATAACATTCGTGGTTTATAGACGTGTCGATCGAGTAAACCGGTCCAGTAATAAAAAAGTTGGGTACAGACACAAAAATACCACATCACTGTAAAAACCTATCAACCTTGTAGAAACAAAGGTAAAATTCGAAATAGTAAAAGAAAACTTTTTGAGTGTGGTGTTAAAATGAGAATAGTCAGGTTGGATGTAACGGATTTTCCGGATACAATTTTCTTCTTCGTCTAAGTTAAAGTAATAAAATAATTGTTTTAAGAAAACGTAAGTTATGCACACGTTTTGTAATAGTAGTTTTATTAACTAGAATTTAAATACGAATTTCGGTGACATTCCTGAAATGTTTATGTATTACAAAACGGGTTATTTTTTAGAGAAACTTGGATAAAAAAGATTTAAAGTGACATTCACTTGTACGTTTAGGGTAAAGGAGACAAATTACATTTATCAACATTTTTAGCGAGGGAATAAATAGCGGTATAGATTTTTTTTTTATGGAAATCGCATCTTATGGATTATATCTTTAAAAAAAGTAGTAGCTACCTTGTGCAGTGTACACCGACTTATACACGATCGGCCTGGCATAACGATTTCTTACTGAGTTACACAAACAATCATAATGGTATATTTTCTACGATTCGTTGTCAACAATATATGTAAGATTTTACGGTTAATAAATTAAATTAAATTTTTATTTTCTCTAGTAAATCGTTAACCAACTTAAAAGGCAATTCTATTTGCATATTATAATATTATTAAGTCCTCGGTGGATTGCAATATACATCATATATTTTTTTATACACTTTCATGTATAATTTTGTCTCCCTTAAGAAGACATATTTTTGTTTGTTTATTCACATTTTATGGCGGCATTTTTGCGTTATTCGATGGCGCACATAATATCCATAAATCCCCAAACATGATATCAGACATATTAAACGCATAGATTCCACGCATGATTTAAAATCAGGTCAATGCATTTAGATGACTTATGGTATGCGGTATTTTCCACCATCTACCGTCAGTATAATATTGCTAAACTGCGGTATTCCCTTCAAACACAACCAACGAGATACAAAATATCATGTTGCTCGAATGTGCGGTTGTGGTTTTTATTTTAGACCTAAGTACACGAGATCACAATTATTGATCGATAACGGTTTAACCCTTTTTTACTCAAAAAAAAAAAAAAAAAATTTAAAAAATATTTTTGCTATTTTCGACAATTGCGACAATTTTGAAATTTTTAAAATATGGATAGATGGAAAGCTCGGCTTTTTTTATTATAAAATATGTCAATTGTAGAGTGGTATGAGAATTATAACTGAGTGAAAATATGACTTGACAAACGTCGGAAACCCCCGCTGATCTAAGACAGTCCGCATCAGGGGGTTTCCATCTTATACCATATCTTTACTTTATTACTTTATATTTCCACTAAAAACTAGAATAACATTTACAGCCACGCAAACATTGGTTTTAAAAGGATTGAAAGCGGTCTGTTTTTTTAGAATTTTAGGTCAAAAAGCCTTACAAAGTTTATTTATTTATTTACAGGAACCTGAATTTTTTACATTTTCTACATAACCTAGTGAATTAGTCAAAGAACTAGAATTTTTTTACAAAATTGATATCGGACAATCCTAAATAGGCGTAGTTTTGTCAGGCTTTAGGTCTAAAATACCACCAAAATAGTGTTTACTCATTGAAAAAATGAGATAAAAATAATACCTTAAACCTTACACAAATTAATCTGTATTTAATTGACATGGTCGAGTTTTTTTTAAAATCGTTTTTCTTAAATATTGCTTACATAAAACTCCTTAAAATCCCCGCTTTTAATCCCCTTGATACAAAAACGTAACATTTAACATAACAATTAACTTTACGGTGTATATTAATAAAAATACAAATCTCAAAAGGGTTTGGCCAACCAAATCCTCTTCCCCTATAAATCGCTGCACCTAATCTTTTTTTTATTAACTTTCCTTATCTCCATGTCTTTAGTTATAACATTCATCCACTTCTAACATTAAAACTCTATACACTTATCCATCTTACTTTCTTGTCTTATTTTTCTCAATTTTCTACTTTTTCTAAACATACCTAACTATATAAATGTATAATCTCTCAAAAAAATGCACTTCGAAATAAACGTTAGTAGTCTCTTGAGGTAAAACAAATGGCGGTAAATTATAAAAATACATAAGATTGTCTTAGAAAAACGTATTGTCTTAGTTTCGAAAAAATGTTTTATCTTAATGTAACACTTTGAAAACGACCTTTAAAGGTGATATTTTAAAATGAGTCGCATTGTGATCAAGTAGAGCCAAATTATTTATGTTTCTTACAACGCCAATTCACCTCTCCGTTTGTCATGATAAATAAATCAAGTATTTGTATGTTTTCTTTTCTTTTAACAATTTGAATGAATGCGCGAAAAAGTAGTTGACGGTTGAACATATGTGGCCCGTATAGTTTGATATTTGCCGATTCGCTAAAGGGCCATAATAATTTATTTACATACACGTGACGAGGGCGTGTGTGGGTCTCATTGAAATGTATGTGGGTATTTGGTGGTTTTTTTTTTCTTTTGAGAATTATCAGAGGTAGGCGAACCGATCGTACGTCTGGAACGCTAGACGTTATAATTTTTCGGATGAAAAATTTCAATCGTATTCCCATTGTTGTCGAGAAAAATAGGCAAGACGATTTATAAAACTAAGAATAAAAACGGAATGAACGTAAAATGCGGACAATAAACTTAACTTCGCCATTAAAACGACTATAAATGTATAATAGAAAACAATTACCTAGTGGCGGGGCGAAGCAAAAACCTTAAGGAAGATTTATGCGCCACGAATCTTCTATTTTGTATACCAAAGCAAACGGCTGGGTCAACGAGCCCGAAAGGCCAAGGACTTTATAAAAGAACAAAGTAACTAACATATATTTTCGATGAACAGAAAAACAAATACATATATATTCATAACCTATATGTGTATACGACGTGTACACATTTATATGGTAAATGGTTTTTATCTGCAGTATGGCAGAGTTGGATCTCGACAAGAAGCAACTATCATGCGGCACAATATTTTATGAGAACACCGAGTTTGATATGCGATGTATGTGCCTTATAAGCTTAAAGGAGTAAAAGCAAAATATGCAACGTTATCGTTCTGCATGCATCTTCTTGATTGCACATCTCTTCCCCTCAAAGTTCAAAGCGTTTTTCAACGGAAATTCCTCTAAGAAAGTTGCCGTCATCGTCGTCGCGGTTATGTAGGTGATATTATATTAAAGAAAATAATAAAAAATATAATAAAAGGCATAAATAATATGGATGCCATCGTATTTGGATATTGCTATTACCTTCATCATCATCATCATCATCATCATTGTCTTCATGCTCATCGTCGTCTTGTCGTTTTTCCCCTCGACCGATTAGGATGACGCGAGCAAGTAAGAACTGCGGCAATGATAATGTGATTGATATTAAAATGAAACCTTGCCTGTATAAAATATTTAAGCCCTCGACCCTCCACCCCCGCAGGTCTCCCATCGCTTCCAACGCCTGTTCCCGGTTTCGCAGAGCCGCAGAGGACTTAACGTCATTACTGTAAATAATAAAAAACCGCCGAAACTACTGTCGTCAACATCACCTCGGCAGACGATGAAAGCCACGGTAATTGCTCGGTAAATTGCGCCCTATTCATCTCGAATGGCTCTTTCCTAACATATTTCATAATGTTCGCTGTTGGCCTTTCCCACTACCGATTCTCAACCGCCACCAGTCCTCCTCTCGAACATCCCAAGGTGCATAGCTTACGATATTTGTCCCTTTTATATTCGCTTCCGTTTCTGTTTATACGTTTTGCCGACTATATTATATCGGTTTTCGATTTAATAAACGAGGCCATGCCAATACCATGCCGGTGACCATCATGACAGAAACATTTAATAAATCACGACACCGTACAACCAGTCTCGTGCATGCATATGTTAAAACGTATAGTCTTTACTATATATGTATTGCATTCGTTAAAAAAACAAAAATGCCGCCACCCTTTAAATATGCATAATTGTCCCTTGATCTATGTGCAACCTAAATTGTAAATGTTGGTCGATAAGTCATAAATAGAAATTAATTCGTATTAAAAACGCTACAATGTGAATCGGTGAACTGAGATTAATTAATATTTTATAGTTTTTGACCACCCTTTATTGGGGGTCAAATTACATGTAGATTTATTTTCAAAGTCCTAAAATCGAGCCCAGCACAAGCATAACAAAAAACATAATTTTTTTCTTTTTGAAAAATACTGGTTAGCATTTTTTATAATTCTAAAATAAGGAATAATAATCCTCCAAGCTAATTAGGGTATAGTTTGATTTACTTATTTTTCTTGCGACAGTAAGAATGGCATCGGTTAAACTTGATATAAGGACAAAATTTTAGCTTTTTGATTATCAAATCTGTTTATAGACAATATATATAAAACAATAAGTTATCCAGAGTGTTGCTGGTAGCATAAAGTCTTTTTAAACTATATTTTTTCATTTTATTTACAATGAATATTTCCACACATACATAACATGACACAATACTTTTTTATGTAAGCCTTTTCCATTTTTCATTTCATCGCAACAGCCTAAAAAAAATTTCTGTTTGCAACAATGACTTATTTATGTCATATGTTACTCCTTTCTACTTCAACTAATCTAATCAACTATTTTTTTCGACTTGATATTTTTACATTTATTCATCCATACACATTTTCACTCATCGCACATACTTACATTTCTATAATTTTACAACTTGCTTTTCAAATAATAAATAAAATTGTCGACATCAACTGTCGAACACTATAGGGACAAACACACGACGACATGTCAAACTTGGGAACTTTTAAAATATTCGTCGAAGAAAAACGCTGTTTGATTTGCTAAGGTTTCAAAAAATAAAAAACCTTCAAGTACTACAACGGTGCCCTCATACATATATGATAAGGTATACATATAAATTATAATATATATTCAGGTACCCGATATTTGCTGAACTTATACCATTACAAACAACATAATGATAGAGAGCATAGTAATTACTATTAAATATAAAATAATAGATTTTGGTGGCGAAGAGGTGGGTTCATGGCATTTGATCACGCTAGGCTTGCTACGCTAAGTGCACAAACACATGTAATGAAGTCGGAATCCAATAGCACTGTATGTTAACATTGCGATTAGGATGGGGTTAGGCTAGGTAAGACTGGTTAAAAACGAGGAGGACATAATAATGTCTATCAATAAACTCTATGTTTACACGCAAAACTTTTAATGGGCTTTCATTGAGCAGTGAAGTTTTGGAACACGTTTAATCAAACAAACCCTAAAAGCATGAGATTTAATCTGATCGCAAAACTATGTGCAACCCACGGTTTCGAGACCAAACGTAAAATACATTATTTATATCGGAAGGCATAAAATAGTTTATAAAAATAACTTTTAAATAAGTAATGTCAAAAATAGTTTAGCGAGCACGAGATTAGATTTTCCATTTAGACGAAAAACAAACAGCCGGATTGAACTAGTCTTAGACGAGAAAGTGCCATTTTTAAAAATATTTTTCTCAAAAGCCACTAAGTCTATCTCTTTGAGTTAAGCTCTTTACGTCGACCGACGTTTTATTTGAAGTCTTTTGTTGGATAAGAAAGTCGATCTCACAAATTGGTCGATTTCACAAACAAGTTATCTTGTGAATTGCATCCAATGTTCATGCCAAAGTGAAGCTTAAAAGATAAACGCATAAACGAGTTATACTTATAAAAGTAAAGTCAATACAAGTAAAGTCCGTTTATTAATTTTGCTATTGTTTGTATACATTTTATATATTTTTTTTCTGAATTGTATTTTAAGAAATGTGTTAATTATTGGTCAGACAAATGGGACATCAATTTATCAAACTTTAGTCCTTTTACACACAAATCATTTAATTAATGTAAGTTGTATTGTTAGTGTTAGAATTCATAATTTTATTTTATTTTAATTGAATGCTTTCAACTTTCACATTAATATAGGACCAAATGTAAATTTCGAGGCAACTAATTTTTATTATAAGCTTTATATTTTATATAGAGCAATATAATATTATAATAACCGATAATAAGCATTACTAACTGCGAGGACTTACAATAATTATTATCGTTGTGATAATAATATTATAGATTATCTACAATGTCTACAATATAATATAATAAACATTATTTTAAACTGATATGACATGGGAAAAAAATGTATGTTCAAACAAAATGAGAATGTATTTTTTATGGATGTTACATCCATTACATCCATAAGTTTTTCCATGAAAAATTTTATGGAACGCGTTTTAACGTCGGTATTGTCTGAAATAGTATATAGAAATAATAAAGTGATCGGGAAGTGCATTTTGCTTTTTTGAAATGTACATTTTTGTTCCTTTTTGTACATAAAAGAATCACTATTGAACGAGTGTGGCCGAGTGTGTTTTAAAAGTGCTTTTATATGAAGATAGCGTGTTCGTAAGTGTGCTTAAGACTTTTACCGGAGTTAAATGTTCAAAAAATAAAAAGAAAGCTCAAATATACGGTGTTGTTGTTACTTTGAAGAACATTTTATTCTTTTATGTAAAAAATATAAGTGTACATTTAATTTTTGAAGGAAAAATGTTTTAACATAGGTTTGACCGGCAATTGTTTTAGTTAAAGTTATAATTTCAAGAATGAATGTGCACACTTACTGTCTTCATATCTGGTTGAATGTAATGACAAAAAACGTAGTATACAAATAAATTATAGGTGATGACTATTATGAAATTGAAAAAGGATGGCGTTTTAAATGGTATGTCATATTCGTTTTTTAATACACAAGGTGGTACAATAAAACACCCCCATTTTTTCATAAAATATTTGGAATTTTTAAACTTTTTTTAAAAAATTGGTAACGTTTAAATGATATTGTTGTATATTTAACTTACTTATTTTTAAATTAAAAAACTATTTGCTGAAAATTATGATAATAATTACTTTTAATGTTACTATATATTAAAATAAATTATTCAAAACTGGTTATGGACCAATCAAATTTTTCAGCGAATTATTCTTTATTTAAAAAAATAAAGAATATATATGGAATTAAAATGCTTAGTAGTATAAATACTATGCTTCAAAGTGTTTTAACTGGAATAATATATTTTCAACCGTACATACGTTAACGTTAAAAGGACGCACACACTTTTAATTGTTTGGCGTAAAGACTTGATTAAGCAGAATGCCTTTTTTCGCTTCATGGTGGATTTTGAGCAAAAACCAATATTATAAAATTTAATGATGATGACTTTTCGAAGGGAAGGTAATAGCCGTTTTAAAAAAAAGATTATACACTTTTTCAAAATAGTATAAAATGCAAGTTCTCGACATTTAACATTAAGCCAAGTACTTATAGGTTGATTTATTGAGGAGAAGACTCGTTTTTTCTTAAATTAATTCCATTTTTGTAGTTTTTCTGTATATATAGAATATATATGATATATATAATTAAAAAGTAGCTATATCGATTTATGTATCGAAAGAGAACAACACCCATGTGGATTGTGACATGATTGACCTTTTTAAATACAAAATTTGTAAAGAATCCCTCAGGGAGATGCGAAAGTTGAGGATATAGCAAGAACGTCTACGTAAGCGTTGACCAAGTTTGAAATATTTCTGGGTCATAGGTCCTTATTTAATTTTGCCCAGGGGGACAACATCACGAGGAGGTACCGACATAAATCAGTTTTCGGATTTCCGCACATGAAGTTTTCCCAACAGATAAATCGTACGCTCTGGTATTCAACATCTTTATTATATTGAACCAACTGTTTACCATCTTATTTATCGCACTGAACAAAATTCAAATCGTCTTTACACGAATGCGTCCGTTAACACATCAGTAAAATAATAGTATATTAGTTTGTAAACACGGTTGTTAGTAAATATTTTCTTATGTTTATCGTGACACTCTATAAGAAGTTGTAACTTTTTTCGGACTTTTCTTATTTTGGTCCGGCTGGATCATCTATCTGGAAACTAGTCAGCCTTAGGTGTCCATTCCAAGCGTAAGTTCAAATTACCTCTATATAATAAAGTTAAAAACAAACCATACAAATATCAAAAATCTTTTCCCTAAGAAGGGGTGGAAACTTTTTCTTTATTTCGCTTTTATATCTGAAGTTTTAGGATTTTAGGTCTAGAAACTAGACAGAAGGCAGATCTAAACTGGGACTATAATATGAACAAAGTTCTCAAAAATCTGTAGGCAAACTATTTTTTTATTAAGGACCCCCCCCCCTTCAAATAAAAATGAAAAATGCAATTTGACCTTTTATGTGTGAGTTAATCAACAGGCTTTTGAAAATATTTTCATAATATTGTTATACATGGGTAACAATGGCAGTTAATTATTGTAGACAAACGATCAACCCTAATCGTATCCACCTTAATACTAAAAATACATTTTTAAAACCATTATTGACAATGCTTGTATGACTATGCAGATAAGCACCTATGAAATTATTTAAAAGTGATTTTATCACTTCCAGTTATAATAATTTATGTGACCTCCCATTTTTAAACATTTTATTCTTAAGATTGATAAGATGTCAGTTTCATCTCCAATGAATTTTAGCCCTCTTCGCTCTTCCTCAATGACATTTTGAGCGTTTCCCACAACAATGTCTATGTTCTGAAACGTTGACAGTCGTTAAGCTTTGATGGACCTTAACCGAGCGCCACTACTCCAGTCGAGTTTGGAAAGTTTACAGTCTAAATTTTACTACACTCGCTGTTCAGATAAATTGATTTTCAGTGGATGCACGTCCGCCAAAGGGCTCGTGGAACATTCAACAACATAAAAAAAGCCGTAAAATTACGTTAATATCCGCCCACGGTTCAAAAGGATTCTGTGAAGTCGATTATTTGATTTGCAGCGTGAAAAAATGTACATTGAAAATTATACAAAACGGTTATCGATAATAATAACGTCTGTATACATATAATGTTCTTTACTTTACTCCTTAATAAACAGGGACATGGCGTCTTCTTAATATTAAATGCACAGGAAGTAATAACAATAGCTATAGTAATACCGTCTGAATCGTGTTTATATTTTTCAACGAATTAATCAGTCGGGGTACTTTCGAAGAAACTCGCGAAAATATAAATATTCCCCTTATGGAATACCATGTAACGTTATAAAAAAACAAGTTAACAATTATTTTTCTCCCAAAATATTATCCTCGAGCACCGAACCGTAACTTGAACTTACCAACACAATTTTACTCATGGAGTACACACTCAACGAAGGCAAAGAAAGTATGTTTGATGTCGAGCAATAAGAACTTTATTACATTTTACTGGAAAAGCAATTTCGCCGGTATTAAAGAAAAATTATAATAATTTCTTCGTACAAATAATACCTATACCTCTCTTCTAAATTAATTTTTCTACTTATTTTGCACATGTATTCAAAAAAAAAATCTGCAAAGACGATTTACATAATTATTTCTGCGTACGTAAATGAATTTTCTAATACAATTGTGTTACCTAATTAATTAATTTTTTTATTTAAATTCAATCAGAAGGTTTGCATTAAGACACATTTTTAATACAACCAATGAATCTAACACGGTTAAAGGTACTTGATTTGGATACTTGAATTTACCAGCATAAAGTTATGTTTGGACTTGTTTGGCGCACAGCAACGACACCTTTGATAACTCCTGATAATGTAGAGTAGGAAAGAATATTAAAAAGTGTCACGAGCGAATGAAAGATTTTAGATTGTATTTTTCTCCATTTTCTTTTTCCAGGCAGAAGAGATAGCAGAGGAGGTGGTGTAAAGAAAAAAAATGTAGGTTGGTAGGCAATCATCCCTATCGTCGAAATTACAATACAACTGTCCAACAGTGTATATTTTCGATAAGGACCAAAATAGCTATAACTGCGGTAACAAAATATGTAACATTGTAAACGATCAAACAATATTGATAACAACAATGTGGGCAAGGAAATAATATTTGAAATAGGGTTTCTAAAGTTATGACACTTTCTGTACCGGTACATTTGATATTAAGTTATAATTATTATTACTGGCGTTATTAAACCAAGTAAATAATAACTCAATAGTTCTTATAATGTACACGTTATACAATATTAGCTATAACTGTTAATCATATCCTTTTAATTAGTTCATCGACCTCTACGACTTTCAATAAGATCTTGCATAATTTTAATTAATCATAAACTTAATTAACAAAATCCATTTAACGCGCAATTAATTTACCAAACGTCACAAAGAATTGTTACTTTTGATTTTTTTAATTGTACATAATAAATGACCTGAAACACAAAAAAACTAACGTCAGAACACAAAACTCAGGCTTTGCTAACTAAAATCATACCAAATAATGTAATATATAAGCCCATTCACCTCTTAGGACAACAAAAAAAAATGCTGTAAATATTGTTTAAATGTTGAATTGTTTGTATGTATTCACCACGATATGTAACAATTGAATATGATTTCAACGATAGATGCTGATTGCTGAACATAGAAATCAAAAATCGGTTGAAAAAAAAATACCTACCTACTTAAGTTTGGAGTCGAGTTAAATATCAACGATTTAATTTCTATTGTACAGATTCAATAGATTTTAACCGGGTCTGATATTTTCATTAATGAGTCGACTAAAAAAAAAATCAGGCCATTGAACTCACAGAACATTTTTTTGGCGAAGCAAAAAGGACTCGAGGCGGAGGATTATCGTTAAATGATCTGTAAATACATACTTAGTGATTTTACAAGGCGAATTCAAAAAAAAAATTGGTTTGTTATTTTGACGGCATGTTTGAAAACTAATTTCAATTCGTCGACAAGTTTACTTTCGGTCGCATCAATTGTTAATGATGATTTCAAATAAGAAGTTTTACAACATTGTTTCGAAACGTAACAGGAAGTAAAATAATTAATAATTCCATCGGGTCGACAAATTAATGAAGAAAAGAGAGAATAATTTAATTAAAACCGAAATCACGCCCCAGGCGAACATTAGTAAATTTGTGAACCAATTAAAATCGATTACTGAAATAAAATTACAAATATCCATACAAGTCCGTCGTCAAACGAGTTATACTACAATAGCGTTTGATCGATTAAAAATGTACGAAATAGGAAATTTAACATAATTATAATTTTGTAGTTTATTTAGTAGGTATTTTAGTTAATGAGTTTTAGACAATATTCAGATTGTTATCTTTTTTGTTAAATTCCAAAGCTTTATCAACTATTTACACTTAAATGGGAACGCATATAATATTTGAATCACTTTTCAAAATAAGACAACTTGGCCGAACATTTTCTTTGGTCGATAATTAGTGTTAAATAATTATTTTTAAGTTATTAAAGTTTGAAGTTTAGGATGGTGGAAGGGCGGAGTGTAGTTTTATTTTATCTGCATGCTTTTACTACCATCTAACCTAATTTTTAAACTTAAATAACTTTAAAAGCAGGTAATTATTTAAAACTGATTATCGACAAGTCAAAACTTTTAGCAAATTATTCTTACTATAAAAAGTTCTTAAATTATAAACAATATCATTTAAATTTTAAAAGTTAATGGAAAATAATAAAAAAAAAGTTAAATACTTTATACATTTATAGTATTTTAGTTAATATTAATAAAATATTAAATGTTTTCAAAAAGAAAACCAAAAAATGAATATCACTTTTAATGAAATATAGTGTCTTACGTTAACTATATTTGTTTTTAAATAGCATATAAGTGCTGAGTCCAATAATTACAGTTTCGTCCTTCTTGCACAAACCCCCTAAAAATATTTAATTATAACTACACTTTTTAAACTATCGAATTTATGTGATATTTTATATTGTCCACTTATTAAGAGTCTTAACGAGGAAAATTGACATTTTTTTTTTTCAATTCCAATAACCGTCAGAAAATCAAACGAAGATCAACATTCCTTCAAACGGTAGACGATAACAATTATATCCTTCTCATCTTTTTCTGAAACGCGCAGCCATAACCGGTAAAGTGCATGTTGTCTCCTAGTCATTTCACGCAAGGTCACCGCCATACATGCAGATAGAATAGTGAAACATTTATACAGCGATGATAAGTTATTATTATACTTAATTTCCGACATACAACAGCGCCTGCTCAGATATATTCAGATCCGATATCTCATCTCTTCGTGCATCACGGCCGATCTTCTGTCTCAATCTTTATCTCTTCCTAATTTCTTTGATTATTTTTTTTTAAATTTGTTGCACGTTAAAATATTATGTCTCACGATGGGTTTAAAACCGTCCAGAAAAGCATTTTGTAAATGATGGTTTCTTACAACATTAAACTTAGTCATTATCCAACAACAATGGGTTCGGCTTGCTTAATCCTATTACATTAAACGTGCCTCTTAACTAGCATCCAGGGTAATGTTATAAATGCAATATAAAATTGATTAAAAAACATAAGCACTTTTACAACGTCAGTACACAAGAAAATAAGTGGCACAGCTCAAAAACGTTCAAAAAGAATATAATATTAAATTTTAAACGAAAAATGGTTTATTTATCTGTTTGATTCAGTGGTAATATGTTTGTTTAATTTATAAAGATAAGATGTTCTTATGCACAAGCAGTAATGAATCAAATATTATGTATCGTAGAAAACCACAGCAGAAATTGCATTTTAATGTTGTCTGTTTGTAACCAAGTTCCATAAACAACATTTATTTATGATAATAAAAAACAGTTATAACAATGATATAAAATATTTTTCTTAATTTTTACACGAAGAACCCTTTTTTAAAAGAAATTCCTTACTTTTAGATATGTTGTGGCATAAAATTACATTGATCCCATTTTTTCATTAATTTTATTGTACAATGGTACACAACCGCCTTTTCGTCACGGTTTAGATATTTTTCAATCAGCTTAGGCGAATCAGAGGCATGTTTCACTGACACTGTGTAAGGCTTACACAGCACAAAATTGTGTACACATCTCTTGTTTAACCCTGGCGTCGTTTTTTCCCATATAGATGTGGTATCGTGGGGTCTTAACTATGCATTATGTATTATGAATTTAAATGGATTTTAAATAATAAATATTTATTTTTAATTTCGACATTTTTTGATGTTTTAATAAAAAAAAAAAAAAATACAAACCAAATTAAACAAAAACGTTGAGTTTCTATCATACAGTAGGACGCAATATGGTCGAGAAATATAAGGTTGAAATTTAATTGATAACAACTAAAAATTATCTTAGCGAAAAATGATTTTTATGGGGGTATTTATTTTAATTAGTATAGAGGGGTCTATACTAACTGAAGGTTCAAGCCAATCCTCTTTTGCTAATAAAAGCCTTCGAGTGTTTATAACATCTGATTGAACAAAATAAAACAAGCACTTTCCGAACGCGCTTAAGTAAGTTTACGCCATGCTTTTGCCGGAAAAAGCGACTGATTCGATTACGTATGTAGTCATATAGGTACAAATCAAGCGTGTTGCATCCTAGTGTATATATTATGCAAATTAAACTCTAAGGTACATTCAATTGTTTCATATATATTCCACCCGTAACGGTGCTCTGATTGTCATTAGTGTTGTCGTTGTTATTGTGCACAATAATATAATGTTGCGTGTTGCTATTTCGTTAACCGGAAACAATCGCACGAGGATCGTTGTTTTCCTTTTGTATTAACTTTAATCCTCTGAAAAGTTCCTCCGGCACTGTTCATTTCCATAACATAATCGTCTTTGGAATCGGATTAACTGTAGTGCCAAGTAGTTCGACACACGAGTAAATGATGCAATTACTTACTCTCCATCGCCTTTCTCCGTTTAAACTCGACCACACGTTGTGTATAAACAGACAAAGTTTCGGCGAAGTGTTTGAACGTTCCAAGTGGAATTTTAACGTCGAATTTATTATTATTAATTAATTAATTACTTTAATAATCGCGAATAAAGGCGGGGCGACAGTTGCTTAGACGAGTATCAATATAAATTGGAAATGTTAACTATGTCGGCGAAAGCCGTTAATCTTAAAGTAATAAAAAACTGTCATGTCGTGGATCGAGTGTTGATTAGTTGAGTTTACGACTTAAGGGGATTACAAGCGGCCGGTTTTTAAGGAGTTTTGTATAGGCAATATTTAAGGAAAAAATAGGGTCTAATAAATTTCGATTAATGTCAATTAATTTACCGGATAGTTTGTATAATCTTCAAGTTGTTTTAATATTTAAATAATTTTGTCTTAGAGTAAAAGCGGTTTTGGTTTATTTTACACCAAAAAGCAAGCCAAAATTTCGACTACGTAAGATGGTTCAATTTAAATTCTGTAAAGAGATTCGAGTTCATTGGCTACTTTACTGTGATATGTAGGAAGCCGATTTTCATTTAAAAATGTCAGTTTCTTGTAATTAAATTAATTAAATTTGCATTTTTTTTTTCAATATTCAAATTTCAAACCCATATTTAAACAGCATAAAATCAAATAAGAAATGGGTTAACTCCATTACAAATAGAATTTCGCTAATTTGAACTCTAAGAAAATTGATGTCGCTTTATAAAGACAGAAGTTTTTCCTCAAAGTTTATACTAGCCAACCGTTGGCCAAGCGTATTTAGGGTATAAAACTTGTACTCATTATCTAATAGACATAAGTCTTAGTGTTTCGTGGAACAAAAAAATGTAATAACAATTTCGTTCGTCACTTTCGTTTAATTAATATCGAATTACTTTTTGTACGCGAAGACGTTCTTATAACTTATCTTGTACTATGTTTCTCGAGGATTTATGTAGTTCTAGGAATTATTCAAAGACAAGAGATGTGTAACCCGCATTGTGTTCTTGATAAGTTTGTATGTGGTATTTACTATCTTTATTAGTCATATCACTACTATATTATATATACTAGACTACTATATTATACGTCTTGTCAGTGACAGGGTATAAATTCCTCATGGAAACAAACCTACAGCTGCAATACTCGGTTACCGTCACCGGTATCTATTCCACTGTCGAATTCAATTTCGAAACTATTTTATATTATTAGGCCCGTCGAAATTGCTAAGGTCGAGCAATAATAATAATAATTCATAACCGTTGCGGTTGTAAACGTGAGTTATCAGCTGTCCGGCGCTTTATCGAATATTGTTCGATTTTCCACCAACTCATCCACTTCCCCACCTAGCCGTCGCTCAAATCAAGTTTGCGAAAGTAATGATTATAATGTCGACGTTAATTTCGTTTTCCGAGTAGTGATTATATCTTAACTCTGCACGTCAAAGCCGACCTACCGTACTGCTTACTGGGAAAATTAACACAAAATTTATAAATGGTGTCTTAATTATAATTTTGGGTTGTCCGAACGAACTTTACCTTTTAATATTAATTTGAAAATATTTAACACACTTTCGAAGAAAAACGATGGCTACCGGCGGCTAAAGGTTGGCGTTTCGAATAGCATAGCAAATAGAATACACATCGGACACGACTTTTGATCTCAACCGACGCAAAGTAACGAGTCTCATTTCATTTCCTGTTCAAGCTTTTACTTCCACTTTGATCTCTGCCTGGCAATACTGTTACATTCGTGTATTTCATGAATATTTTTAAATGTATTTATGTATTTAATAAATTGATTTCATCGTCTTATTGCAATCATTGAGTACTCTACCGATTTAATTTGAATAAATCGATTAAAAAAAATCTCAGGTCATATTCATTGCTATAATAAACACCGCTTCCATTATAAATATAAAGACCATAAAATATATTTGAATAATCAGTTTACAAGTGTGTTTTTGTTTGATTTTTATGTTAATTTAAGTCTATAAACTGCAATAGTGTTATCGTCGACGATCAGAATGTTTATAAGCAAATATTTACTAATATTTTTAATAACAGCTTTTCTCACTTTTAATCTTTCAAAATATTAATCAAACCGTTTGGTATCAAATAGTAGATTAAACAGTTTAAAATATACATCACAAAATTATGAAAATAAAACCACCCATTACAGGTTTCTACCGGAGTCTAAACTCGTTCAAAAGCACATTCTTCCAACGAATTTTTAATATGTTTCTCCGTAGCGCATATTCCGCTTAAAGAGGACAAACAAACGCTTTGGGGTGTTTTTTTACATTTCATCTAAAAGGTCTCTTCGGCGAAATACGGTTATTACTCACATGATACGTCACAAATATAAATACCTTCACTCATGAAAATATCCACATTTTTAACATAGTTTCGCATCATTTTAGCATAATATATAACGATACAAAAATTATAACAGTGCCGTTAGGTCTTGTTTTAAATATTACTTGCGATAAAGCATAACTAACATATTTTGCAAAACCACTGTTGTTGGAAATATTTTAAACCAACTCATCGGTTTTTAACATTATAATATTATCTAACACAATATAATAACCATGCATTATTATTGATTAGTAACTCAAACGCCATTTAGGTTTTGTACATTTCAGAAAAAGGAAAAAAATAAGTCTGTATCGGTTTATAAAAATAATTGTAAAGTAAATTAAAACACCGATATCTAAGCTGATCGATTAGTTCTTCGTATTTATTGTAAGAAGTCAATTGACTTGTAAATTATACTTAAGCATAATATTTACACAATATATAGAACCATAAAATATACTAGTTACCAAGATTCTCACTGCGACGCTTTGAAACAAGTAAACTAATATTTAATGCAAATCACTCACCTGAAACAAACATAAAACAAAAAAAATATAGTTAAACCGTTTTTTATAAGTTATAAACATAATATTACAGTTAGTTGCAAAGACGCTTAAAGGGTTTGGGAGAGATAACATTGTAATTAACGTGGTTAAGTGGTTAGTCCACATGGTTTATATCTAATTATGTTATTAATTATTATTGTAGTGTAATTTAACTTTATGGTAGTCCCAATCACTGCCCGAAATCGAGCCACTCCCCCATTACGCACTATATTATCAATTCGAATACATCTTAAATGGTGGTAAGGACGTAGAACGGCGCTAATTTGTGTAGTACACGTCATTGAAGAAATATTCCTTTAGGAATTTGGGTTACCAATATGTTTTTCAAATATTTTACAAACACTTTGTATTTGACGTCTTATGAAAGTTACAATTAACAATAAAATAATAATAATAATATAAAAACTGATATTTCACAAACATACATAGTTAAAATGTTTTAAACTATATTTTTCGGTAACAAAAGGTTTAAAAAAATGTAATAATATTTTTCACTATATTTTAAAATATATATAAATACTTTTTGTGCTGCATGGGAATAAAATAGAACAACACACTTATAATATAAACTAGAATAAGCTGAACCTAATTCATAGTTTTAGAATATAAATAATATTTTTGACTTCGAAAACTAAATTGAAGAAATTAAATCGAAGTAACAAATAACAGATTTTTAGTTACAATACACTTAAATGAAAAATAATTGTTACATTGTAGTTTTTGTTAATGTTGTAACCAACATAAATTAGCGAGGATTGCAAAAACATATTTTTTAAACTGTAATAAATTTTACTATTTTTCAATTGGATAGTTTACACAACTACAAAGGTTGTACTTATAAACTAAACAAGCAAAATGTAATATTTGTTTTTATCAATAAGATTAACAGAAAATGTCTGTTTAGTAAAATTATTATAAATAATTAATATATATTGGCTATCGTCAAAAAAAAAAAAATAGAGTATAACCGTTAGAAAGAAATAAGTGAAGTAAAAACGACATTGCACAAAGGTCAAGGAGATTAATTTTGACGGTCGAACGGCATTGAAATATTTATCTTATTACCCGAAATATTTTTTATGACGTCATTCGCGCAATAATTAACATGTTTATAAGTCAATTGATAGGACCGAATTGATAACATTCAACAACGTCAAAGATCATTAAACACATAATATCAACACGTCATAACGTACCTAATAATACGACGAAATGTATATTTTCCAACAATGTTTTCCTACTCGTTTTAGGCCTTTAGGTGACAGATTAAGTCGCTTTAATATTACTATCCAGTCCACAGGATCGTTATAATAAACGAAGATAAAGAAACGCGCGTTTTTTTTGTTCTTACGACGGTTAATGTTAATTTTAACGAGTGTTTCCCGGGGAACAAAAAAAAGTAAAAACAAGAAACAAGATTAAGTCAAAGCCGGTCGTCGTGTTCCGTTTGTGTTGGCTGGCATAATGGTACAAGTTGACACGAAGCGAAAGTATACACTGTTTAGTCGACGACAATGAATGAATACATATTATTTTCTCGGTTCATAAGGAAAGCACACAAAACGACCTGTTGCCTCGGTCGGCCCTAAGACAACTGATATTGTCAACAGTTTAAATACTATCCAAATATAATAATATAGTTATTGTTATTTAATTGACTTCAAATAACTTATAAATTTATATTTCAGCAAAAATGTTCTCTTTGTGCGGAAATTTTAACATCTCCAACTTAGTAATATTTTTCGAATAAAGTTCAAGTATCCTTCTTGTTATATAATATGAACCATTGATCTGTTGTTTGTATTTTAGCTTTGTAAAGTATATTTTTGTCTAAACTAAACTGAATATTACCAGAGAATTTCTTGAACATAAGTTAAGCATATGACGTCCGGAAAACGTACTCATTTTAAGGTACACTGAGATTTCTGTTAAGTTTTATAACTTTGCTAATCACATTAACCGATTATCTATAAATGTTCGAACAGATGAGACTCAGCCACATACTTCTGAGAACTAGCTTCATAATTGTTAGGGTCGGATGACAATCTGTCTCCATTATCGAACAAATACCGCTAAGTCAAATGGACTTTAGTGGTCAAGCTGTTAATGGCTTAAGTTTTCGACTGGTCACGTCTCTGACCCTTTGCAGTAGAATCATTATTGGATAAAGTCCATTTCTGTGTTGATGAATGAACATGAGCTCATCCCCAGGGAGTCCTGTCGTGGTTTTACCGTTGTGTAATACAACAATGAATGCTATTCGGGCCGACCGTGCAGGTTGGACTACTAAAATGTTTAATTTATGTTGATTGATTAAACAACTGTCTTCCAAACAGCCAAATAGTGTACTAGGTTGGAAAGCCCAGACTAGCATAATATTCAATGAGTTAACCGATTATTGCGGTTTTCCTTCTTGTTTTGTAAGGTACAAACTATAAGTCTCGATTAAAAAAATTGAAAAGCGAGAAGAAAGTCAAAACATTTTTTTTGTACATTTACAAACCGCTGTGATCGATGAAAACGATTATGCGGTTGGCGTTATTACAGTTTTGCCCGCATGTCGATAGGATAATGATTTCAGCGTTATTTTGTTTGAAGAAAACAAAAACAATGATTAAAAACGGTTGGTTATAACGTCGGCAACTAGGGTGGTGCGCTGATAGAAGGCGTTTGAGTATTGGCTTAGAGACGTCTGTGGCCGTGCTTGGGTTTACTCGTAAATCCATTAATCTTTTTCTACGCGTCATTGGGAGAAGAGCGCAAACCGTTTAATACACACAGCTCGTCTCAGGACTATTAGCGAAACGTCAATCACAAAAGGGTATCGGATATAAGTCGCGGTATATAAACATACACACAATATACACGATGTGAGCATGGGACGAGGGTTAGGGTAGTTGCTAAAGCACAAAACAATGTCTGAGAATAGAACAATGCGGCCCCCGTGAAATAAACGCGCCGACGACTAGGTCGGAATGATGGCAAAAACAATTAAACCAAACGATATAGAACACTGGTGTAAGCAAACAACGACGGTTCATATAAAATTGTTTGCACGTCTTCTTCTCGAAGTTTGCACGAGTAAAACGTCGAATGAAAAGCCCCGTACGATTGACACTGAGTAAATACCTGAAGTGCTGAATACCTAAATCAAAAACAATATCTACAACAATCCCGAAATTGTTGCATCTATTCTTTGCTCCAAAGTCCTTTAAAATAATTTAAAGTTATTTCGTCTTGCGCAGCTTCCTTCGTGAGTGGTTTATCTTACGAGTGGAAAGAAAATCAAATAAAACACCAACATTATTGTATTCCATAAAGAGATTGCCGTGCACTCAGACAGAGTCTAATAGTTTACGAAATATATCCGAAAGGAAACATATTTTAGAAGCGCTTGTACAGTTTGACGGCCGTGTCACTGGCGGTTGTTTTCGCCATATCGATTAGAAGAAATTAAACAAAGAAACATATAATACACGCAGAAATAACAATCCCTGCGTGCCGAGTATGATATACAATGTAGAAACTAGGACTGTAAATATGGCAGCTCGATTGAGACCTTGTGCGAAATTGTTTTCACGATGAAAATAATGCACGGTTTTTCTTTTTAATGTACGTACATAAGATGCGTAGAACATTATCAGTCGACATATCGTGTGTTTAGTTCGGTCTCGTACAATTTGTCACCGCTTGCATATTAAACTGTGTTGTACATAAATTATTATTATTATTATGGAGCGCGTGCCAGAGAAATAAGGCACCAACGACATTTTTCCGCAGACTCGTTCGTTATAATTTATGGAGTCTCCATTATTATTTGCGGTATGCCGGTATTATAATATTATTATCATTATCTTGCGCCAGCCAAGAATTGGCAAAACTAACGCGACGATAAGCAGTGTAGTTAGAAAAATAAGAAAGAAGCTGAGAAACAACTGCCGATCGATAACCGAGAGGACAAGAAACAAGGAAAAAATATATTAAATAAACTCTGTAAGAATAACAATAGCGTGGTCTTGAAAAATAACAGTTTGACGGTATGTTGCCCACAACCGTAAGTTCAATGTTATTCTATAATATGTATTATGTTTAGCATATAAATCGATTTTGTCCAACGTTATGCTTATACGAAAAATTACAGTTTACCGTTATGTATAAACGCCATCTGAGCATTATGCGGCGCAGCGGTCCCTAAGTCTGTTAGCGGCAAAATTGTTTTCAATTCGAATGATTTGTTTTTTTAACCTAAAAACCGACATAAAAAATAACAATTTTCAAGACCAAGCCATCCAAGAAATAACACTTGGAAGTTTAAGTTGAAATTAAATTAAAAAACTTTGAGTGTTACGGCCTTTTCATGTTAACCCTTATAAAAACATTGATGTACCTTCTTCTTCACCTTATCTCACACAAGTGGACTTATGTCTACTTAACCCATTTTCAATTTACATTGTTCACCCACTTCTTCTTTAGATTACCGCTACTAGGCTTCCTCCTTCAGATCACTTATTTTTCCTTACATTTCTCCTCATGTACTTTAGTTTATTGGCTCTTCTTTTTCGTTGCAACCTAAACAACTTCTAAAAAAATATAATATATATTTCCTTATATTATATTCCAGCACTAATTATTCGTCGCATCTATCTTATCCTCATTTCAGTGGTTTCTTTTAACATTTAATCCATCTTGTTCATGTTTAATGCTTAACTCCATACGTCATCACTGACCTTATTTATGTTTTATACGACTATATTCCCTTTATCAAAAATGAATGACACTAGTTGTGTCACACAACACACCTGTGGCCCGTTTCTTAATCACCCATAACTTCTATGTTTTTTCGCTTAACCTAAGTACTCAATTCTATTAACTACTAAACTCGCGAAGTATAAACGTGCACATTGTTTTATAAATTTTGTTTATTTATATTAAAAAATAACGGGCAGTATAATCATTTTGGTGACACAAAATTCACAACATCTGTGTTCATGGGTCCTGAAAATAGTTAAATTGAAAGCTACTGAACACAATTAGAAATATGAGTAAATTGTAAATTCCTTTGCATAATATGTTCAATGCTCGTTACTATGTGTAATTGTCATAGTGCAATTATTATGATTATCATTGTTATTATTACACAGACCGAGTATGATCCAATTCAATTTGCGTGGGTTCGTTTTTCGGTTGAATTAGAATCGGATCGGTAGAGTGTAAATAAATGATGATGTACAAATGAACAAATGATAGTAGTTTGATTACAAAACAAAATGCTAATATAGCGTTGGATATTCTCGGTAATATACATTTCAGAGATCAAAAGCAAATAACATAGCGGAGTAACGCTTAAACTGCTAATAATACTAATTGTATACAGATACAATAAATTAGACCAAAATATGGGAATCTAAACAAATCACGTGACCATAATAATAGTCTTTAAAATAATATAATTATGGTTGCTTTTAACTTAATAAAATGTGGTTTGGGTAATATCACACAGTATAGTGTCAAACCCATACCATACTCAATGTTATAGCTACGAAGTAGACAAAAATATTGAAAATATGTTTTATTTTTTGTATAACGATTATAGAAAAATTATAGTATATTAGAAAATATTTGACATTTATTAGCAAGATCATAACTATGTAGTCTAAAAATTACAGATGTTAAAAAGTAAAGGCTGGGAGATAGTGTAATGTGTTTTTATTTTTATCTATGCTACTCGTTCGATCCTCAGAAGACATTTTTGTACTTTAAATCAAATTTTTATTGTTGAACTATAACTTTTTTTTTATTAAGTTGCAAGTACAAGATAATTTTGAACGTGTCTGACGGTACTGTTCAAAGATAGTAAATCAGTACTTTACAGTTGGAAAACCTAAACGCATTTAATTACTTCAAATCTTTAATGACATAGAACAGTGTCGTGAATTCAGTAAAACTTTAAATGTGTTAAAAAAGATAAATAAACACTGTTACTTCGAAGTTGAATTCGATTTCTATATAGTTTTGACATTTAGCAAAAATTACAAATTTATGTACAAGTTTCATTTGTTTTTTTTTGTGTGGTAGTGTGGTTTTAGACACAACTTTTTTTAGTAGGAAAAAACTTCTGCTTGTCAATTTAAAATGTTTAAATCAATTCAAATGATATTTAATCAACGCCTAATATTGACAATGGGTATTGAAATGTTATAAGCACATTACATTAAAATTTATGTAGACATATAACCAGCTGAGGTCATAATTTGTGTGGTCTTAGCCAACTGTATTAGTTTGTTTAAAAAAACAATATTTTATGTATTCCACTAAACCGATGCAATAAGAGTCTTCGTTCGCGACTAGGCATATACTTTTCAGAGACGTTTGAAAAGTCGACGATTAACATTGGCTACAGTACATTCTTCTGGTCGTATTGGTGCGAGTCTTAACGTGACGGATTTTCAAAACGAAGGCAATGAATGAAGAGTATTCGTGCACTGTTGTATAGGTGGTATAACCATATAATATGCACGAGCTGACGTTATTGACTTGAATCCTTGTCGGTTCTGAAGGAATCCAATGCCAGTAATAACAAAAGCAACCCCAAAAAACGATTCGTCGAAGGGTGGTGAATAGCCTTTTTTTTTTATTATTGACACCGTGGTTAGAGAGCCTGTCGCATTGGTTTATAACAAATAAGTTTCCCGTTTGCTAAGCTATAAAAGATAACGCAATAAGAGCACAAATCGCTTAAAGTGGGGCTTATAGATTTTTTTTTTATATTATGCTATCGAACAAAGTGATGTATTTCGTTTTTATTTACCAATCCAATCACACAATAACAAAACATAATATTATAATATAATGTTGAATAATTGATTTTCGCTTGAGTCAAACTGCATAAAAATTAGCAGAAGTCTCAAATCACGAATAAAACATTTAATTCGTTTTCAACGTTTCCCAAGCCCAACGAATCAATTTTGAACTTTAATCGTTATTTAACCATTCAACTTCTCAAAATTCAAAGGATACATACAAATAATATAAATATTATAATCTGTATAAATTAAAGACTATAACATGGTTATTTTAGAAGAATAAAACTAAAATAAATTTTAAAAAATCATTATTTATTTATTACTTAATATTTTTCGCGTGTGGTTTAAACATAACTAGGTATTACATCGAAAGGTAGGTTACCTATATTATAAATTTATATTAGTTGGAATCGATGCAGTAACATAACACAAAAGTGTAATAAAAATACACATTTTCGTGCAAACTTGTGTATAATTATTTTTTTAAAAATGCTAGTCTGTTATCGACAAAAGACCGGACGTCCGGTACGACCATCATATTTTTTGCGATCAAATTCTTCGATATTGTTCTAAGCCAAAAATGTGTATATATATATATATAAAAATGATATAATTATAGTTTCTGATGAAATTGCGTGGCGTGCATATTAAAAACACCAATCGACTTATTAAACTTGCACACAACAAGTTGACCTAAACTACCCCATTTGGTCAGTTATAGATAGAAACCTTTATAGGAAAGTTGGTTTTCCACGTAAACAAAAATACATAGGTACGACACGCCATTTTAATGACATAGTTGAGAGGAATTATTTTTAATAATGTATTTTTTCGTCGAAGGTGTAGTTTCGACCACTTGTATTTTTTTTACGCTGACCTTAAGGTTAAAATTAAATTATTTGTAGAAGTTTACAAACATATATATGTTTGAATCGAATGGAATTTGCTACCGTTTGTGATAACATAACTTTCACTAGAATGATGATTATATTTATGGCCTCTAAATGTGCGAAGTATTGTTACTTGTTTATCTCATTTAAGTACTTATGAAAAATTAAAAAAAAAGAATATCCAAATATCCAAATATCTCATAAAAAGTTAAACGCTATTTCAAACCTTGTAAACATTATGTTACTTACATGTGATTTTATTATTTTGATATATATTGTATCCCACGTGTTTAATTTCTTTAAAAATTCTACTGTATTGTAAAATAATGATTTTTTCGAATATTTGATAATCTGTAAGTTATTCTAGGTCCCATTTATGTGCCAATTAATTCTCGACCCTTTGACTCGCAGCGATGAACTCGAGAACTTTGCGCTAAGGTACCTACCCAGCACTCAATGATCCGGAATGCAATTAAATATCCTCTCAAACCCAATTAATATATACTGTTAAAATGTATTAAGAGTAGGCTCGGAATTGCTAATGTACCTTTGATGTGTAAAGTTCCGAGTCATTCCAATATTGCAAGCAAACAACGCGACTTTATGTCGATTGTAAGCCGTCCGAAATCGTAACTGTTTTACTACCGCTATTGGAGTTGGTTTTAGCTGGGAACTCAAAAAAGGACAAAAATATAAGCGAAAATTCTATTTAAACGCTTTTATTTCTGTTTCCAATACTCAACAAGATCAAGGAAAGCCGGGTTACAATATCGATTCACAAAACGCATCCCACCCATCTCCTAAGCACGGGCTGGCAGCAACTTTTGTACACGATTTATTATCGATCATTTAAGCTACTAGTTAATTTCAAAATGCCACGGATTCATATTCTTTCAGGCCCAATAAAAAAAGCGTCGCATGCGTGCACGGCAAAACCAAAAAACCGATGACACGACTCGTTTCGTCTCGAACGCTAAAAACGCGACCGCATGATGGAAATATCTATTTTATACACAACACATACATTTACTCACATAATGCATAAAACTGAAAATATATGCTATGTAATCCGTCGTGCACAACAATTGTACAACAAATATGATAAAAAAAAAAAGTTAAAAAAATAAATACTATTTACAGGTTAACATTTCGAGTACCTACTATGTGCACATCCTAAGCTCCCGACGGTATTATAATATGATAATGTCCGTTTTTTTTCTTTAATTTTTAAAATCTCGACAACGGTTTTTTTGTTCTCCTTAAAGTTTTAGACCTACTCGGTAATAAACGCCCCTCCCCTCCATCGCTTAACCAAACATAGCGAAAAAAAAAGTATATATACTTAACCAGGTCGTTTAATGAACATAAAAAAGGGAAATGTTTATAATTCCTCTAATGCCTTTGTGTGCTGCCGGCAACCGTTATAATAATAATCGTACTGACCGACTTTTTCCGACAACGACAATAAAGCACGATATAATCTAAAACCAAAACGTATTGCGTTCGCTCTAATTAATTACATGTTTGGTTCAGTGAAACCATTATCACGTCTTGTTCTTTGCCATAAAACTTAATATATATATTATAGAAACGACTAATTTCTGTCTCATGCCAGTGTCTTTAAATTGTATTATTCTACTCATAAAAAAAATATATTAAACATATCCAAAGTACTGCGTATAAAAATACATTCAATCGAGAATGGTCACTAAAATCATGTAATGTCTGATGAAAACTACAAAAAAAAAAAAACCAATACATAAATTTTAAATTTAATTGGTTGTGTTGAAAACAATATATTTTGATATATGTATTCACATTATAAATCCCGGCGTAATTTTTTAACTATATGACAATCATTCTATTTTGTTATCAAAAAACTGATAAGAATATATGAAGAACCTTTTATCCGTCGTAGTTGTGGACAGGTTAGATTATTCGACTAAACAGCTGTTGATCGAGGCATTTTGACATGAATCGTAACACATTCCAGATGGAAGTTCTAGGTTTATTACACATTCTAGTGGAAATTTCAAAAAAGTGTACACAACAAATTGATATTTTATTATTGTTAGTCAATCAATCTTCATTTCTCCGTTTGATATTGTGCGATTTTAATTTCTTATCATTATTTTTAATTAGGTATTTATTTTTTTTATAAATTTCATGTAGTATTTTATTGTCAGAGCTCTAACGTGTCTTATAAATATTAGACCGGTCAATACATTTTAAATGTTAAGTTCGCATATTTTGTATTATTTGCTTAGTTCGGTGACATTTTTAAGATAAACACAGTAAAGCGATACTTAAAATAGCAGTTTGTGAAATACAAAAATGTTCAGAGGTATTAATATTAAACACTTTTCCCAGCGAGCCATTTCGACGTCACGGTCGGTTGAATTTCCCATTTCGTTTTTCCAAACGGTGCCTTTTTGTCTTTTAATCGATAAATTATGATAATTTTCTTTTTAATAACATATCGTCATAAAAAAAATTGCTGGTATTTTAGAGACGGTTTATAAACAAGTAGAAAAAATATATCATACGACCAATGAAATCGATCATCTATCAAGTGTTTGCTCAGTTTATGCTAATAAAATATACATATATATATATATATATTTTTTTTTCTTATTTACAATTAGAAAAATTCCCAGTATTTTATTCCATTCATAGGCATTGGGAAATGTGGAAAAAAAATCGTTTTATTTGTCGGTCAACAACACGACGTTATAGGCTGAGAATAAATCAATAGGTCACTCGAACTGATGAATTGTTATTGTGCGCACTATTCTACGTTGTCCGATATATTCAGATTTGTAAACCAGATGTTTTTACAGCTCAATACTGTTACGATAGCCAATAGAAATAATGTAAATTGTACAAGAGCTATTTAGAATAATCAAAAAATCATTTGTTTGATGAAATATAGATTGTTTGACAACTTCTTCAGTTGCGTTTTTAAATTAAAACCAAAATGTAAAAATTAGGTTGTACACTAATGATATGGATGTTAATTATTCAATATAGAACAGAGTTAACAAATTGTAAATTATTTTTTTAACGACCGATAAACTAATTTTGTTGTTTAGTGTGTAGGTTTTATGATTTCGGTTCTGCACATCAATAGATTTGTTTGTTTTCTCTACATGAAATGATGGCTTTGCATTTAAAACCTAATCGGGGTCCGATTGTCTCGAATTAACATCAAAACATACTCTACTCGAAAAGTTTTAATGACAATAATACAATCATCCGTCATTTAAATATGAATGCGTTAATAGGGTGTTGCCCCTCGGAATGTTTTTGTTTTTTCGGGTTAATTCTGAACTTATGCAGCATTTTACCTTGTTCAAGTTTTCCCCGAAAGTATTACATGTCTAATGCACATTGTCCGTGCCGGACAATACGAGACCGAGATTAAGATTATCCGATTTATTTTCGATTAAAACCTAATGCCGTATGCTCTACGACGGACCTGAGGATAAATCATACATTTGAGCTAATTACCAGCCGCGTAAGTTAAACACAAAGCTTTTGGGGTTATCCTCTGTAATTTATTATGACTCTTGGGTTTTGGGATACCGAAAATGTAGACCAGCTACTATTGTGAAATGAATATATTATTGAGGAACAGACTAAATTTAGTCTATTATGTAATATTATAATATTATAAACATACGTGCGAGGTTATTGTTGTTATCCCTCAGATATGAGCGCCAGATAATTTTCTATATAATTTTAGGTACAGTTTGCGCCACACCGTAGATCGTACAATCCGATAAAAATATAACAATACAACCGTATAATTTTCGGTATAAAACCGAACAAAACCATGTGCCTTTCAACCGCATAGCATAACTTTTGTAAACTAATAATATCGTATGGTAAACATACATATAGAGCAGCGAGTACGAGGAAAATTATGGCGCTGAAATGATCGAGTTTTGTGTTTAGCACGTCCTACTATACAAACTACCAAGAAACAGTAATAGTACTAGTAAAGTAATATATAAAAAATAAAATTATAGTATGATAACAATATTGAAATGCCATCACGACCATTATTAATATTGTATTTTTTTTTTTAAACAATTATTGTGGTATTAAAAAATATTTAATAAACCGACCAACGCCAAACACCACGGACCAAAAGCTATATTAATTATTATTATTTTTTATTAACTTCCCCTTATTTCTCAGCTGATACGCGATCCTCCAGAGACGGGTTCGCGTCAAGACTAAAAAAGAAATAGATGTTTCGTAGAAATATAATATCAAGGTGAATTGAGTAAATTTTAAGCAGTAAAAAACAAAATGGCACGAGGGTAAAACGAATTAAGGAACCGACTCATCCTTAATGGAATAACTTAACACAAAGTTTTCGGAATAACTACTTATAGACTGTACTAAGAAAACTGATACGGAAACCAGAATAATATCTCATAATATGTTCTAAAATAAATGTTTAAACACATAATATCTTATACATTCATTAAACTTCATACCTATTCCAAATTCGATTTTGTAATAATCGTATATCACAAAATGTATATATGATATTATTTTTTTTGTGTTTTATTATAATATATGAATATTTATAACTATTCTTAATAATAGACCAATCGACCTCGTACGTGCTTAAACTGCTTAAATACTGCCAAACTGATCTCTTATATATGCGCGTTTATTAACTAGAACGTTGAAATTATGTTTAGCTATATTATATTTGTGCAAAATTAAAGAGGCACTGTTATAGAATTGCCGTTGTGTTGATTTTTTACTGCGAGTATAAAATAAAATAGTATGGATAAATACCAAAGTAAAGTAATTTAAAAACAAGACAAGTGAACTTATGTACTTGTGTTCCTATGTAATAATGATAATAAAAAAAAATACATGATTTTTGTGATGGTTACGCATCGGAAAGTTTCGTTTTATACAAATACAATACTGGAAAAATTGAAGTCTACTCGCTTTCGTTGGCCATTAAAAAGTATTCGAAAACAACATGCCGTTTTAATGAAAAGGTATTCAACGGCAAACCCGAGTTCACTGGATAAAAACGAGCCACGAGTTTTAACAATTGCTAAGGCTGAAAGTTAAAAAAAAAAAAAAATAACTAGGAGTAAACTTTTTATGACTGTATTTCTCGGCTTTGCAGTAATTATGAGATGAACTTTTCGTCGGCATCGAAGTAATTATTTTTGCATAATTATTCAGCGAGTTTTATTGAGGATCGTAAAACTATTTTTTTAAATCTAAAGTTCTATAAGCTTTTTAATATAAAGCCATAATATTGCTTAATGCCAATTAACCACGAATTTATAGATTACCTAAAAAATGTAAATTATAAAACGTTGCCTTTAGATTTACTCGTCTAACTATATACAACAATTTACCTATACAACAATTTCATTCCTATCATTTATTTAAAGTTAGTATAACACTTGTTTTACAGTATCGATGATACATTCACATTGTTATGCTTTTATTGCAACTTTAGAAAACTTACTTAAAGATTTAAGTGCGCCGACAGTTGACCTTTGGTTTTTACACGGGTGCTGATAGATGTCACATTGGATCAATAAACAAGTAATACATTTAGTGATTTCACTGTTTAGTTTGCCTATCTATCTATACATTTTTTGTATCATTATATTACCATAATTTGTCCAATTACATTTTTTTTCTTTGTAAAGTGACCTAATTATTTCCATTAGCTCCTTTTTACCAGTTTTGAATGCTATACTTGCATCGATTAGTATTATAACATAAAATCCCATCCAACGAAAACTAAGGCGTTGTATAGATTATTTAAAATCAAACGGCCCAGACAGACTTTTGCTGATAAAAACGCGCTTTCTTGGTAGTTTTCCAAGAAATAGTACTAAAACAGACGTATTTATCTTCTTTTTTTTTAATCCTCCCCAGAGCTTTTCTACTGCAAATGTCATGTCAACCAAGTGACAAACAACCGACCTGCACACTGTACTATCCCAAACTGAGTACGGGGAGGCGCTCTGAGGTATTGTAAAAATCTACCCCGAGTTCCCGGTTATCGTTCAAGTCTTAAGCACATAAATCACAGAGACTACCACTCTCAGGTAAAAAAAAACTGTAAGACCCAAAAATTTGCTGCAGTAGCTGTTAGTAGGCAACTACTACTTTAGCTGTGTTATAAAGCTCTGACGTGAAAAACAAAACTCAAAGCGCTGATCTATCAAATAGTCCCATCCGGTGTTTTTTATAAAAAAAAAAAGTAAACGTTTATTATTAATTAAAAACGCTTAGGTTTACGGCGAATTTTGTGAAGCTCGATGCGCGTTTTATATTTAATGCGAATTAATGTAGCGATTGTCGGTTTTAATCACCACATTAATCTGCTTTTTTCGTTTATTTACCATTGAGCAGCACCATAACTCGTTTGTGCACAGCACTATATCAATATAATGTAGTCCAAAGCAATTTCTTCGGGGGTTTTTAATTTAAAATGCTGACGAATAAAATCCTAAACATAGAACGTGACAAACGCATCATCAATCGTTAATTTAGTAAAATACTTATAATATTTACTCAAATGCTTGCTATGTGTAAGCTTAAGAAACTCTTATGTAATTTATTCTAATTTACTCCCAAGGGTCTGACCAATATGTGATCATGAGAAAGCCCGCTAATAAAGTGCCGGGCAAGTAGAGTCTAAACTCTAGGGTATAAAATGGTCGGTCACTCTAAAAGGTTCATATTAATTTGTAGTATCGAGGACCCACTGTAGTTTTAACCTGGCAGCATTTATAACTGTTACAGTCATGAATATTCAAAAGGCATTCCTCGTTCGTCGAAAAACTACAATTTATGCACTTATGTAAGTTTTATTCCAAATTCTTTACATTATGCTAAGTGTTCTTGAGTTTCAAACAAGCTATGATTAAGAAATGAGCAAAGCCTTTTGAATCTATGGTTTATTTATAGAAATCAAGCCCATTTAAAACGTCAATTAGTGTACAAATTTAGTTATGAACGATTTGACCAAAGATAGTATTACTTAAATTATAATTATTATGTTAGTATTTTTAACTTCATTATAAGTGGATCTACTACTAGATTGCTACCAATTGGGCCCTATTGTACTTTGCTATGGTTAATTTGATAGATAAAAGGTTAAGTTGTTTCAATAAACTATTCATAATTGACATAACATGAAAATTACAGACAGTTATAAAAACATTTCCATCATTTTTACAAGCAATTGCCGTATTTAGAATTAAATTACTTCAATTCAATTTTTTCCAAGCGGAACTTGTAAAAAACAAAATCATTTCCTATGCTTTTATAATGCTACCGCCACGTTACAACTTCTGTATCTTGTGTAAACGACTTCTACTACCTTCTAATAAATTTCACGATTAACTTATTGAGTTAGTCCAGGTAAATACTTTTGTCAATATAGTGTAATTTAATAATATGCTGTTAGTTGGCTTTTACAGACCGCCGAAACCAAATGTGTGCTCTGCCATTATTATTTCCTACCCTTTTCAATCCTGACTTCCTCTTAAATCCTTATACACCATATCTTTCCTGAAGAAAGGTAGCTCTATATTTACACTTGAAATCATGGTTTGATTAATAGTAACTTAATAATATGATTGTAAAACAAAGTAAAACCGTATTAAATGGCTTAATTAAGTTGGCTACCGATCACTGATGTTAATAACGGTTTTAGATTTATAAACAACTTTTTATGAACATCGCTTTTCATTTGTGTGCTTTTATACTCAAATCGCACAACGCAAAATACCTGTATAGACGGCAAAGGTGACGACATTTGCTGGTAGTTGATGTTAAATTTTCAAATATAAATCAACACGTTTTATTTTATTACAACCTCCTTATTATTTAAAAACTTAAGTGGTGGCCAGATTGAGACGAGGAAAGGCGATTAGATGCTATATTAAAATCTTATGAGTATAATTGAGCTTCATTCGTGTCGTTAAGCCGGGCTTTACTGTTTTATCCTACATACTCGCGACTGCCGTTTCAGGCTCGTATAAATGGTAATTTCGCACCGTGTTATTGCACAAATTCAATAAGATTGTTATAGCGATACTGTATCTATGCGTGTGTGTAGATACTGTGCTCGAGTCTATACACGTGTGTTTACGGTGCCCCGGAGTTAACGACGCTTTGTTGTCGCCTATTGATTACCTAATATAAACACATGTACTATATACATATAGGTAATTTTGTTTTTACTTTTAATAACCGTTTTCCGCTTCATTATAAACACAATACCGTAATGGCACGCAGACCAAGCCGTACAACGTGGATGTCACGGTGGCTACCTATACATAAGTCGAATGTCCGTCATCGTTGTACGTTTGTTTTGCGGACTTTCAGCCTTTTGGGTATTTTTGAATAATATAGCAATAAGGATTTCCTGAAGACCTGGTGGAATTGTAAGACACATCATTATTGCTTGCAGCCAAGCCAAAAATATCGTATACGATCCGCCTTGAACTCTATCGCCTAACGTACAAAGTAAAACATCTTATAGAACACAATAAGTCGTTTCAGCTTAAATAAAATATCGATAGGTTAACGTTGACTTCAGCCAAACATTTGTGTATATATTTATTTTGTAATTGTGTCTCGGCCTTTATGGATGTGTCCAATTATTTTTATTTATTTTTATTTAATGTTTGCATTAAATCAATTATTTACATTTTGGTCGTTCATCTGATTCAACGTTTTCTAAATTTATTAACAAGAAACTGATATTAGCCTACGAGCACCCGTCTTTGACCAAAATACTAATATATACAAATATAGGTAATACACAGCAAAACCTGGCAAAATCTATTGTAAAATTAGCATAATACACCAAGTTCATGAAGCCCCAAGAAAAAGCCTAACTTAATAAAGGAAAACTTTAGGGACAAACAGCGTAAAAACGACCTAGCGGGCCGTCAAATCCCACGAGACATCACCGTGATAGACAGGTGGCCTCATCGACCGGTACAAAAGTTATGGCCCATCCAAACTATAGACGACTACTTACAAATACACTCGAGAAAAGAAATTTCGACCGAACAGTATAAACCGTCGTTTATATTATGTAATTTCATGTGAAGTGCTGGTAACTGCGATTCTAGGTCATACGACGAGATCTATTGACGACCGCTCATCTATTAGTGAGATTTTTTTTTAATTGTCGGTTTGAAGATAATTTTAACTGAAGTGGGCACAAAACTGCGCAGGATCCCAAAAACGCGTACCGTCAAACTTTTACACCTATTTATTATACGGTTATGTCGAAAGTAAAACTTTCAACCGTTTTACGCGCCAAGAAAACATTCTGGGCCAAGCGTAATGTTATATTAATGTTTATCGTGTAGTCGTCGTTTTAATTTTACCGCAGCTTTGTCGTACAGAAATAACAATAGTACATCAGTATCGCATAAGTTAGGTAACTAAAGTTGGTAGAATATGATTTAAAAAAAAAAAAAGTTACCACCGAGAAAAGTAAAATGTCTCAAATATTACAAATAAAACTTTTGCGAAAAATACGCCAAACAAATATAATATAAAAACTAAACAAATCATATTTTCGATTAATGTGTAACTTTTTACTAATGGTCGTGTTCAAAGTTTGCTAATTTTCCTTTCCCGCTCGTTCTTTTGGTCTTATGTTATGGCCAAAATCAATTTCCGTTTTGCCCCTCAACAGCATTTTTACTCTAAAATGTTAGTATTATATGATTACAATTTGATTGGCAATGGATTTGAAAAGTTAAGTTAACGGCGTACCACTGAATGTTTACAAGGAGATAATTTATTAGTTTTACGGTAAACAATTCTAACATAAAAATTATGGGTTACCGAGTTGTCCATGCAGAACAGACCTTCGGTGTTTGGTTGGTGCGCTGTATTGACGAGTAAAATGTAGATTTAACGCCAAGTTGTTGAATTATTAGCTGGAATTCAGAATCGGCCGTACTTTACCATAGAACATCACATGATCATTCACATTATAGGAAAAGCTTATAGGGTTACAAATAGCATCGATTTATCTTAAATAACAGTATTCGTGTTACACAAATCCACAAATTAGCACGTTTACCGGGTTATTTGCATAAGTGCTCGAAATTCCCCTGACCGAACACAAGGGTGTAAGTTCTCAATGCAAATAATTGCCCCTCGCACATAAGTCGGCCCCAAAACGATTCGAGGACATCACGGCTGGTCGGTACAATAAATATTTTCTATGTAAATAGCGGATTCTACCTGTTTGCCCTTTTGTTCGCATTATCATTTTCGACCGTTTCGATTGCACTCGTGTTACCCCAAACTTTTGGCGTTTGTCCATTTCAAAGGCCACGTCCTCTCCAAACGATTGACCAACGCCTTCAAATTACGCCAGACCGAATTCGAACGGTCCTTCCAAGTTCAAAGACGAACCGATAGCGCGATGCCGTTGAATTTAGTTGAATATTCTACACAAGAGGATTATAATCATCGTCAAAGTGATCTAACTATTATTAGGTACGATTTTACGGCGATTTAAAAGCTAATTGAAGAATCTAAACGATTAACTTGGTACAAAAATCATAGAGCTTTCTGTTTTCCCCTCGATTTGTGGGCATTGGTTTAATGGATTTCATATATATGTATATATAGCGTTTAAGTGTCTCAAAAACGTTTAATGCGTTCATTAAACATATTTTTTCCTCTTCTCCCTAATCAAGCGCTGTTTATACACCACGCACGACCGTCCAAACGCTCATGGTCTACAAAAATTAACGGTTTGTACGCTAACACCGGTTGGAACTGATCTGCTGGACAGCTTAGAAGTCATTAAATTTGCAATTGCACCCGTTGCAAAGTCGTTGTTAATTATGATTAATGTGACTCGGCGTCATGGACTAGGTCATCGGATGCACGAAAGTCGCGCTATTCCATTGGCCAAATTATCTCCGTCGTTAAGCCAAGTGTTCTAGTTTTAAACATCTGGTTTTTTTCATTCCTGAAGGCCAAATCGCTATGCTATTGCAGCACTGCTCCCGACTCTCGGAAAACGTCTCAAGACACGTTCGGCACCTACGTTCGAAAACTTATATCACGCATATAATAAGAGCACTTCCTACAAGCAGTCCGCTGGTAACAAAAGCATGTCGAATTTCATGAATCACCCTGAACAACAACCATAATCCCGGTGTAGAGTCCCGAGTTCGTACGATGTATATACAGGGTGATTTTTTTTATCGTAAGCCAGTCAATATCTTAATGGGTTTAACTAATAATTGCAGTTTTTTTTTTCACATAGTGTTTTTATATAATGTGAATTTAATTTTCCACAAATTCTTATGCTCTACCCCCTCCCCCAAACTAGTTATTTTTATATCAACTTTTGTAACTTAAATGGTAACGTATACATTTCATCAACTTTTTAAATTGAGAATAATGTACTAAAAAGGTTGACTGGTCGATAAACAATTTTGGATAACTATTTTTGAAGGTATACATTGCTATTTAAATTTCAAAGGCGATACAAAAATAGTTAGTTTAAGAGGAGGTTAAAAACATAAGTTTGTGAGATGTTGAGATCACATTGTACAAAAACATTATGAAAAAATACATTTAATGTCTTATTAAACCATATGATATATTGAGCGGCCCACGATAAAAAAATCACCCTGTACAATATATACCACAAGTCCCGTCGCGCAGGTATTCCGACCGAACGGGCTCGGTCCTAATTCAATCCAATAGGGGTTGCTTTACGCGTGCTACATTGCCGGGGGTGCATAAACTATTTATATTATGTAACATATTGAATTATATATATAAATAAAGAGCTTTTTAAAAGGATGAACCACTGCGAATATCCTTGTGTACACTATCAAATATTCGCCAACATGATTATATATTTACCGAGCAAGCTTTAACCAACATAAATAAATAAGCTTTAACAACCACTTAATGTTGTTTACGGACTTCAGTCGCGTATTGAGACGCAATACCTTCAAAATGAGAGACGTCAGTCCGTGGTGTTTTTCGGTTATTGAATGTCGAATAATAATAATAATAATAAATATTAAGGAGAAAAATAAGCATCTAATAAAACGTCATCACATTAAGACACACTTTGGAGCACAATAACTCATACAAATTTAAGGGTTTAAAATGTTTTATAAAAATAATGTGTACATAAATATGTATGTATTGTATAATATAATTAAATTTTTTTTTTAGGTTTTAATTTTAAAGTTTAAACATACAACAAATAATACATATAATTAAAAAAAATATTCAAATAACTCATTATTTCAATAACAACATAATAAGTACATAAATAATCAGTAACCGCCAATTCATTTTTCACGCTATTAATGGTACTTGTATCTAAAAAAAATGACTGTAAAAGACATCAGTGATTTACCCCCAAGTAGTTTTCCGTGTCTGCCAGAGACCATAATATAAATGATAACCACAAGACAATTGAAACACATTCATTATATTAAGCGCTGTTAGCCACAATATAGCCGTAATTTACTGTCTGTAGTAAATTATATTAGTGCCATTTCATAAATGTAATGTAATACTTCTGAAATTATAAAAAAAATACATGTGAACGCTTATGTTAATGATTGATTTCTGATCCATTTTTTCCAAAATTGCATCGTTTATGCCATTTAAACCTATGCTTCTTGTGCTTTTCGGATTTGTTTTATTTTCTACTTCAATTTTTGTTTTCAACCGTTTACAATTTCAAACTTACAATCTAATGATCACAAGTTTTTTTAGTTAGAAATAAAACAACAAATCACGTTTGTATTTTTGTTAGCCAAATACTATACAATATAGATTTGTTATTTTTTCACAAGTCATAAAACACGTTGTTACAATTTCCGACACAATAAATAATTTCCTCGATATTAAAATTCTTATTCAAACCCTCATTAAAGTAATATAAGAATGCTATTATTTTTATCAATACATTTTCTGAATTTAAGACTTATAAAGTACGGATTCCATCGGTTAAGCGGTTAAAAAAATTAATCGTGGCGCCTAGCAAAAAAATATACATAATACCCATTATTGTAAAACCCACCCCGCTTCGACATAACGCACCTAAGCTGACCAAATTATATCCAAACCTCAAGTAGAATAACGACTAATGGACTCAATGGAGAATGTCTTAGGTTCGTTAAAAAAGGTCGAATGTAGTGTGTTTAATGTAATTTTAATTATATTTTACAGCTGTACGACTGGTGTTTTTTTTAATACAAAAAAATAATATGACCAACAAACATAATACGTTGACTACGACATGAGGAAAATAATTATTGTAAAACATTGTAATAACAACTGAGCTCTAGCTAATAAAACATGTTTTAACGAGAAAACCCATATATGTATTATAAAATCTGTACTGCTGCACTTCGTTTAGTTTGAATAACATAATAATATTATTATATTTGTCGACGTGTACAAAAACTCTAATCAATCAATAAAAACTGTTAACGGGCCGTAAAAAATACAAGTTAGCAATATTAAATAACCAAAATAAAAAGTTTAACAAACAAAAAGAGGTTTGCAGATTTTTTTTTTATCGATATAAATAAAACCAATTACCATCGACACGCATGGCGGCGGACGATAATATTATCCAAATTTAATTAACCTCCAAACTTACTCGGGTTTGTGGTGTATGGGAATTTAATTCTAAGATTTTTTTTTTAGTCGAATAAATTACTAATGGGATAATGAATGCAAAATATAACAGTTAACGTTGTATGTGTACCTAACCAGCTAGCGAATAAATGGATTACAAATCGGCTACATGATTTAAAAGACGTAGCTATTTCGTCGATGGTAGAAAGATTTGAAAAGTTTTAAAAATATTTTGCGCTGAGGCCGTTTACAACCTTTGCGGTTGTCGAAACGCCATCATTAATTTCCACCGTTCTAACCGTAAAAATAATTGAGTTGCGCGAAAACTTGCCCCAGACACTTTAGCGGCTGTGCAACTTACAAGTCGCTGAAAACTTTATTTTTTGAAAGGAAATATTAATTAAAAACAGGAGGAAAAAAGGCCGCGCACTAAAAGTCATTAACCGGAAATGGTTTTACCACTCTCGACTGGGACGATGTAAAACAGTCTTTATATAAAATGAGCAGTGTCTTGGCCAAGACCCTAATATATGGTCAGAGCATGACGGTGTCAGGGAAAATTCTGGTTTTTACTTTGTCAAATCGCTTTAGGTTACTATTAATGGGTTGACAACTACATATAAAATGTAAATAAAAGAAGTGATACAAATTTCGGAAGTATGTAATTCAATTAGTTATATTTACTCTTAAGAGGCCTATTGGAACAAGACATCTGGGATGTGAAAAAAGCTCTTATCAAAACTCCAAACCAATGTCTTCAGGTTAGAAGTAATTTTTGCTTATTGCTGATTCGTTCACACAGTCTGTCCATCCCTTCTTGCTACTTGGTTTTGAGTAATTTTTAAAGATTAAGAGTTTATTAAGGATAAAAAGTAAGTTCATTTAATGAGTGTAGAATAACGTATTGTGAGATTAACTATAATAGTTAACAGCTGTTTCTGTCTACATTTTTGTAGTAGACAAAAACTATACCAACGTATTATGTATCTCTCTCTCGAACAAAATACCATTAGCATAAATTCGGACTGGGTCTGCTAGTGGCTTTTTTGCTCCAAAGAACGCCTCGGATCTGATGACATGTTATAGCACAGGGTAGAAAAGTGTTTGTTGAAAATAAAAAAAAAACGAGTTGCCTTAATGAGGATAAGAAGAGCGACGGTGTAGTTTGGCGTGGGAAGTGTCGCATCGAAATCGTTTTGCAACCGGCGACGCCTCACATTGATGGATCGACTAGAGGAAGAAATAAACTTTTGCTTGACGGAGGTAGCCTAATAACACAGACGAGAGAAGGCTCTACAAACAACACAAAGGATACCAAAAATCCGCCACCGTACCAAAGTTGGGGGGGAGGTGTATATGACGAGCAACAACGTCGTCTACCCAATTCCACGGCTCTCTTAATTTATCGTCGGTGCGGCCCCTTTGTCTAAAGTGAAAATGTCTCTATTTACATGTTATCCTATACATAACCTCTACTCACCTCCATTAGATTGCGTATACACCTAATAATAATTTACAAGCGCAGCGTTTGCAATATTATATGAAGGAAGTTTTTGGCTTACTGTGCTATTTAAAAGCAGAGCGTTTCTTCGGTAGACTGGAAGTTTCAAAATTAACTATTGTCATAACTCTTACCAATTGTTATTACTCTTACTGGCCTTTCGTACAAATTCGATTGTTTTTAATCAAAAATGATTTCTATGGTAAACGTGAACCAAAATGTATATTACACACCGTTTTATCGATAATTGTGAAACTTTAACGTAAACGCTGATCGTTAAATACTTAACAGGATGAATATTTAAGCTTGCTAAGCCTTTTGAGCGCATATGGGATAACGTGGAGTAACGAGCGGTACGTGTCTCGGTGACTAACATTGGTTATACACCGAAACGATGGGTAAAAAATGAAAAATGAACGTTCCATTCAGACCTGCCTCCGGGACAGCTTCCAACGACCCCGGTCGTATCGTATCGCCATTCTCTCTCCCTCTCAATCTTTTTGCATGTATTTCTTTCACTCGCACTACTTGATCCGTTTTCATTTCCCAATTGTAAACCGAACAATATACAATTGGGCAAATGGTATTTTTTCGACGTCGCTGTAGTAGTTACTGACCGAATTTCGGCAATTTTTCATCTTTTGCATATGACTCACATACGCCGACGATACTTTTGCGGTCAAAAACATGGGCAACGACCTTTCGAGCGTGGGCTCGCCACTAATAAAATGCCAACAAAACGCATATTCATGCACATATTTATAACGACAAACAAAAGCATAAAAGTCGTAAGTTTTATAAATGCCGAACATCCAATAATTATTACCTTAACCCATATGTTGTTTTGTGAAAAGCCTTCGATAACGTCAGAATGTGTAATGTTATAATATTGACTTTTGATTTGGGTAATTGACTTACTATCTATATCCAAACTTTATTATTTTCAACTGATTTATCGTTTATATTGTTTTCTTTTAGCCAATGGTTTTCTAAAGAATACCGCAGTAGAATTATTACATTGTATGTAGTTTTTTGTTCAGTGACCGTTACATTTTCAAATTTCTAGGCCTTAAGTGTGCGCTGCAGTATTTTTACATGGGGACCGCCATGGAATATTATCTATCTGGTCTTAAAGTAAACTGGATTATATTTTGACTTAGGAAAAGACGTCGCGAGAATACTTCAGTTCAGAGAGGGCGCCACGAATAAAAAAAGTTTAAGAGCCACTGTTCTATTTAAAGCTGACTTGTTGTCACGTGTGGCGTAAGAGCGAGCTCAAGATAGACTGGTCGGGTTATACTAAAGCTCTACAAACATACAAAAACCCTGGGAAACCCCACAAACGGTACATTAAACGTTTTATTTATTATCAGACTGTCGTCGCAGCTTGTTGATATAGATGTAATGAATTCGTTAAGCTACAGGACGGGTCTTTAAAAAAAAAAATGGTTTTATTGCCGAACGAAGCCGACTTGTATAACTTCTACAAGTACAGAACTTTCCCGATTAGGAAGACGCGACGCGTATAATACAATATAATATAGTTTATGTTTGTACCGTTCGAAAATAATAAAAACCATTTGTGCAGAACAGATTGTCACGATCGATAGCTGGTATTGCTTGCATGTGACGGGCGATTGTCTGTAAAACCATCAAAGACCGGCGGAAGGGAAATAAAATAAATAATAAAAAAAGACACCGACTCGGATTTCGCCGAGTAATGGCGGGGCTTTTACAGAAATTGGATTTGAAACGGAATGACCGCGGCTGCAGAATCGGTAAGCGAATGATATCTGAACGTTATTTTCGCACGTGCCGTAAAGACGTTGAAACCGTTCTCTATACCTGTCCGGGTAATAATACAAAGAGATGAACTAGAATAATATACTATAGCTTGTATGCGACAGTAAAGTAAACAGTAGAACTATAACCAGTATGGCCACGCAAAAGGAGTCCACATTGATCGTTAGACGATAGGTACTATATAATATATATGATAAAATCATTTTTTACCCCTTAGCTTAAAAACATTTTTTAATTTTATTTCAAAATACCGTTCTAGATATCTTATCACCACGATATTACACCGAACGGTATTTGTTTTCTTCTAACTAGGCAGCCTGACTTTAGTCCTACTGTTCGCGTCACGTTAAAACTACTAGTATAGCCATCCCCCGGCGTAATACTATGTGTATACTCGGATAGGGTAAACGGGTCTCGTATAAATAAAAATTGTAATTAAAAAACCAAACAAAACACACGGGCGCATTGCGGCGGAAAAGGTATAATAGTATCGTGCGCCATATAATCGTGCGCTGCGGCACAGTGATTGTTAACACCGGGTGCAAACGCTAATTCGTTATATGAGCCCGTTGGGTGGCTGGTTTTTGTTTTTGTCAGTGCAATAAAATATTATACGATCCGGAAAAGGTCGGAAAACCCGACATTTTCGTGTAGCACACTGCCTCTTGTTGGTTTTGGCTTATTTTTAATTACGAAAATAGTAAATTACCGACTTGGCCGCCACCACCCGCGCTCGTTAACGGTGAATATGTTTCTGTGAAAAATAAAAGTCACCTCCGCAGAGATGAATTATAACGGCCATATAAACATGTTTACCCGAAAAGGTGGTGGTTTTGGCGACGACTTGCCAAAAGTGGTTGAAAGCAAAATTTAATAAATTGCGCTTAAATTCATCGCTACAAAAAAAAAATCTGGATTTCGATTCACGAAAACGGTTTTATAAAGAAAAACGTAATCAACACTTGTGGTTATATAAAAATTATAATAAAATTAATTATTTAAATAAACCCTTAACCACACACATAATTCTCTATAGCATATACATATTTCGGCAGCAATGTTACCATTATCAGCGCAAACAACAACAGACGGAGTCAACTGATACTGAGCTTTTATAAAGGTTTATCTCATTTTCAAGCGGGTTTTTTAGTATACAATCGAATCTCTACTCTATTTCATTAACGCAATGCCTTTTCTAATATACACACACAAACATAAATACATATAAATAATATAATTTTGATACACTGTAAATTCTTTTGGGAGGAGCTTTGAGATTTCTGCATTTGACGTTGACTCGATAATTTGTTGAGTCAGACAAGGACTGTAGTATAGAGTATTATAGTATTGCTAAACTAAACGTGCTTGCGTTAGATAAAGGTTTCACAATAATAACGCCCAGCCGATGATAACATGCCGTACAGCCTGTGGTCTGTAAAATAAAACAAAAAAAACGAGCAAAAAACTAAAAAGGCCTTTTACTTCCGCTCTAATAATTCATGGTACAGAAATAAAACGCAAAATGTTTGTAGAATATATATTTATACAACATAAGTGATTTTATTTTTGTAAGTTTTATACGCCAAGACATTACATAGACAACCCTAAATAAATATTTTAATGTTTCGTTTTTTCGTGTCACCGCTTTCCAGTTGAAACTTTTATTAGAACAATAGTTTACGATAATAAAGATGTTTAATAAAAGTTTCGAGTTAAAAAAAAAAATTAAATTATTAAAGGTAATTTTGGGATGTTTGAAACTTAAATTGCGACGCAACGCTAACTGTACTTTTGAATTATTACTGGGAACTTTTTTTGTACACAACACAAAACTTAGTTATAATAGAAATATAATTATTATTAACAAAAAGAAAATGTTAAACAAATTGGAAACATTGGAAACTTAACAAGAAACGTACCTGTATAAATATAAACTTTTTAATAGAAAAATTATTTTCTGAAAATATTGACTGGTTGAAGACCAGTTTTGAACAATTACTTTTTAAAGTTGTTAGAGTTTAAATTAGGGAAGGAAGATGAAGTGCTGAGAAGTAACGCGCGCAGATAAAATTAATACTTCACTCGACAATAAAATAAATAAAAATGTTTTCAAAAAGTAAAATTACATTAAATGTGTTTTACGTTAAATGAATCACTGGTAAATATTATGCATTTTATTTATTAGGACTTGCTCGCTGAAGTAAAAACGCCATTAAAAAAATAAATAAATAAAAGTTCTTAACCAATATTATGGTTTAGCCAATGACATTAGGAATTAATAAATATTAAAAAAATGTGTGGAAATCAAATTTATAAAAACTTTTTTCAGCCAAAAGATAAAACTCTCTAAAACGCAGTCATCTTTACTATTAGAACATTATTAATTTAATATTTCAACGGATTGTAATTTTAGAAAAACCGGATCACAGTACTAGAGCTTTTTATTAAAGTTTCGTAAATCATCGCAGACACTTTAGCAAGTTTAGTGTTTAATATTTCAATCTGTGTGAAGTAAATAACAGCAAAACGTTGAGCCTTTAATTAAGCCTTTAACTATATTTATGCTATGACAGGTATGTAGTGAACCTTTCGCGATATATTCGGCGTTTATTGTCAAAATGGTGTCTTATTTCTAGTGTAATCTCACCCTGGTCTGTAACTAAAGCCCTGTAGCCAACCATCAAAAGCTCTGCTGGTCTGGTCAACTCATATTTTTTTTTCTTTTTTTTGTTAAAAGTCATGATGTGATTTGAAACCAGTCGAACAGCTAGCCAAAAAGAAAATGTTTGTGAACCCATTATTATGCGTCGGAAAAATGTTCACAGAACTAGACTCGCACAAGTTTGTTGTGTAATATAACGACGTTAAATAGAAAAAAAATTCCGAAAAAAACTGATCCTACTTGGAATGTAATATGATGTAATTCAAGAAACGAGAAAACCCTCAGAGATAAAGGAATAATAATATTTTTGTACTGTGTGTGTATTATTTTGTCTCGTAGGTAAGAGAAATCTAAAAACTTTCAAGAAAAGAAATATACTCACGCAGAGACAATTCACAACAAAATTATTCACTTAAAGCCGACTCCAAAATTCACAAACAAAAATGAATAGCAGTTATTTTACAAGTCCATCGATGGATGTATATTTACTTATTGTGTGTATTTCAGTCTAGATCAATTCTGTAAGCAAATTTGAAAACTAGTGCGTGTAATAGTTGGTATAATATTTATTATTATCAATCGATAATTATTAAATTTACTCATTTGCTAGTTTTCCAAACACTGAATTAAGCCCTTATTTTTTTTTTTTTTGCTTTAATTTATTTTTTAAAATTATTATGTTTAAATCACTTTGTATTATCCGCTTTATTCGATTCCTACACACCTTTAATTGTCTACATTTGAGTTCAGTCTACATTCGGGTAAATAATTTTGGCATTTTTTCCCCTCTATATTACCAATTCCAATACATTCAAATTGAAATTGCAAATAACACAAAAGCATATATATATTCTATAACCGCGTTGACGTGTTTATCTCATTTATTTTTTAAACGTTATGAATTCGATACGTGCTCGACCTATACGTTGTCGGTTGTATCGCAACCCGTATTCGTTTTTTGTTCAAACTTAATTTTAAAAAACCAAATGTGGCATGAACGTCACTCACTCACGTTTAATCCACACAAAAAGTCGAGAGACCTTCGTGTATATGCACATTGTACAAATTTATAACATTTGAAACCCCGGCCGGGCTTTAATGCAACTTTTTTTCAAGGATTAAAAAAAAAATTTCGACAGCACGTGAACGGATTAAAACAGTGTAAAAATGTTTATAGGTATACTTGCACAAACGCGGCAATATTGACTCTGAAAGACTGGCGGTGCTCTATTTGTACTCAATTATATCATGTACAACAAAAAAAAACCGGCGATAACCGAATACCAGACCTACGCAGCAGTGGTGACTAAATCTACATTTTGTGTACAAAAAATAAATAAACACACACACATAACGCCTAACCGAGCAGCAAATATTATATTGGCGTTTAGGACGACGGCGTTGACAGGAAAAAACAAATACTATATACTGTACTAACAGTGTATTTGTGTTTGTCAACACAAGCTTTCCTCTGACACTCGTTGGATTATAAACAAAACCAATATCATATAGTACCATTTTCGTCGCTATTTTAGAACAATAGCGACCGCGCAGACTTTCCACTAAATCGACTCCGTCTGAAGCAACGACGCGCTCGTACTGAGGCATTTACAATGGATTAGGAGTTTTGGCATGGACTTAAATCTAAAATAGCTTTGATTCTCAAAACCATATTACAAACAATCAATGGTGGCACTTCACTTCTCGAGGCCTACGGATACAATTTTCAGGGCGGTCCTATATTCGCAACTTAAACCTGTGTCTGATAAACATCAGCTAATCGAAAGACCAAAAGTTATTGGAGTCAAAATCGAGTATATTGACTAAAGATTAATTCGTCCTAATGTACACTGCGATTACGAGTCTTGGGTGTTCAGGCATTTTTTACTTATCACCGTTTCAATATTTTCATTATTATCTTTCGGCGTTCGTATTTGTTGGGCAGGTTCTCTAAAAAATGTATTTATTACAAGCCACGTACAGAGGTATCGATCAGATGTGGTCACATAATTTAAGGTCTCCATAGCTCTTGCAAACAAAAACGTTCGGTCGAGGGGCTGAGAACTGAGGAGGTGTAGGACGCGTTTATTTGAAGAACAATAGGTCTGCGACAACGGCAGCAATCATAAGAAGAATGCGATTCCTAAGACACAAACGAGTATTGTCAATGACATATGACGCGCATACACGACACGGTCGACGTTTTAATTAATTAAATTCCCGTGTCTACGTAACGCAAGTTATTTAATTGATGGCGCCTGATTTTCCCTGTACAAACATAATACACACACACATACATCTGACAAGACCTCCGTCATAACACAAACATACTGTAGGTACATAAGTACAACCTCCAACCAGACGACGGCGTGATGTGCTGACAAACACACAATAGACACATCCGAAATTTATTAGCCTCCCCCCGGGGGTAGTGTCTTGAACCTTCTGTGTAAACGCACACAATATATGTATTATGTATAACAAAAACGTCTCTATAGGTATATACCGATACTGTGGGAAATTATAATATTAATTATCAGTCAGGGTTTAGCATTTTTGTGCAGCAAGTCCGTTGAAAAACAATAAGCCACCCCGTCAACCGACAGACAACCTTTACACGCTATATTATGCGTTCATGTAGTTTCAACCGAACACAGGCCGACTAAATTATAATATATTGATAAGTATTATTACATAATACAAATATTGCGGTTGGCGCAATATTTCATAATAATATGGAAAACGAGTTTATCGAGGCGCTTATCAATCCTAAACTAAATGGATTTACTAATGGTGATGATGCATAACCGACAACAAAATATGTCTTCGATTCACAACAAGAACCGTCAATGGTCGCCAATCAGATCGGTTGCCTACAATCGGATATGATCGATCAACAAAATTCTTAGCTCGTACATATTGACCTCTGGTGACCGACTTCATTGTGGAAAAATTCCGAGGTCGACAAATTTAATAGAAACACATTTAATAACTACATTTGAGTTTTCACGATTACTTCTTTTAAAAAAAGCTTTTTTATTGTTCTCTCAGGCACTTTTCCCGACTTTTTGTGGTTAGCTGCCGTAGTCCTCGACAACCACTCAGAAAAAAATTCCAAACTTCAAACTAACCAACGTTTGTTTATACCTCTAAGCGCCTCTTTGTGCATATGTCTATACTTTTTTCCTTTCACATCCATCTCCATTACCACCACTTAATCTCCTATCTTCTCTGTAATATTGTGTCATATTTAAAACGCTTATCTTAATAAGCCAAAACTCGTTAAAGGTTTTGTGGCCGTTTATAGATGTAAATAAAAACGCATATTACTTACTTTCTATAAATTAAAGAATTAGTTTTCTTGAAATCGCTTTAAACATTCTTTTAACAGTCTACAGGGTGATTCATCGGATGTAAGGCACTCCATTTTCTCGGAAAATATTAATACTTCGAGAATATTTTTTTTTTTTTTTTACTTGTAGGTACATATTTTACTATATTTTTCAATACTTAGACATTTTTTACTTTCATCCCTTATACGTAAAAGAAGTATAGAATTTGTTTTTTTTTAATGAAAACTTGTGTTTTCAACTCCATAAATATGTCGACAAAAATGTTTAAAACATTTTAGCGTTAGAATTTGTAATTTTCATCAACCCGTTGAATTGCTATGACTTTGTAAAGATATTACATTTTCCCCTATTTAAGAAAATAGGGAGTTGTCCAAAAATACCGTCACTGTGTTTGAATAGGTAGATAAGAACCGCTTTTGTACTATTACCTCAACCGGCTTTATTGTGTCGGGTTACCGCTGTTATCGCCTATCGAGTAATGTGAATATGAATTTATGATAGGCTACTGTTTTTTTTGACAACTGAAAAAAATCGGGGAAACGGAATAAAGTTACAGAAAACGAACAGATTGATAATGATTTAAAATTCAAACGCTAAAATGTTTTAACATTATTTTGTGTACATATTTATGAAATTAAAAACATATGTTTTTAATTGGGGGAAAAAACATAGTCAATTTTTGTTTTACGTGTAAGCTATGAAGATAAGAATTTTCAAAGTATTGAAAAATATAGTGAAATATATACCTAAAAATATAATTCTCAATATATTCATGTTTTTCGAGAAAACGAGCGTCTTGCATCAGATAAATCACCCTGTATAGCACTCGTCTATTAAGTGGGTTAGACATTTTAAATAACTTTACTGCTACACCGTACACGTGTTTGGTACCCGAGACCGTCGAATTTATTATTTATACTCCGCAAACAGTTTCTTCGCAATTTTTAAAAGAAGCCTTTTTTTGTTTTTTTATGACGTTGTAACAGGATACCATATTTTGTTATGAAATAATCTTTATAATCGCGCTGCATTCCAGTAGACCCTTTAATCCCGACGCGTTATTAATAATAAAATAGACGCCTCCTCGGTTGAACAAAATGTAGGGCGGAAAAAAATGCTGTCTCGTTCACCCGTTGGGAAATAATGGCGATACGGGCAACGTGCACGTCGCCATTAAGTAATTACTTTCAGTATATCATCGTTTCAATTAAAGCTAATACCTACATAAAAAATGTATCAGTGATTTATAACTAAAACTTAATTTATGTAAATACAGAAATAAAATTAAAGCCATAACAACCTACAACTCAATTTTCGTCGAACCAACTCGAAACTAATTAAAACGTTCTAACGCTCAAGTGTTAAAATTAAACTCTCACGCCAATCCGAAAACAAATTATTCGCGTACTTAACGTAATTTAACGAGATCAAACAAACAACGTTGTCAAAAAATGAATAACGTGTAATCTTCTTTGAAGTTTTATACAACCTGATATGATATGGGGTACGCAAAGATGATGTAGGAGATCGTGACGAGTGGAGGTTTAGGACAATGGTGGCCAACCTCTATAGTTGGGACGAAGGAGGAGAAAAGAAGTAGACAGAGATAAAGAGACGAGGCGAGACGGTTTCAACGATCCGGATTGTACGGCATAAGACGAGGGGAAAGAAGACAAAATACATATTTTATGTTATTTTCTTATTTTAGCAAACGTAATGATGGGTTTTAAACTTTTTTATGTCTATAGAATTTCCAACAATACTGTTCTCGAACAAGTAATGATCTTTAAAGTATTGCCTTTGGGACAACATTGCGGTCACGCTACTTACTCCCGGCTATATTGTAATTACTACTATATATTTTTACTTTCGGTTCAAATATAAAATATTAAAAATACCCCAGCAATCCATACATGTTACGGTTCGCCGATACAAACGGTTTTGAGCGGTACATTTTATTATCCTTTCCGCGGTGCGGAGACTATACTGTATCCTGCCGAACGTTGAAAGGGAAAGTGGGTATACGCATACATATAAAATACATATTATTATTGTTAATATATACTAGACGTCGTGCTTAGGCTTACATTTCGTGCTTGCCGAGGATAAACTTTTTTCCACGTAAAAGGCACGTCCTGTTGCCAAGCTACGCACAAATGTTGTCTTCCACGATAGTATAATGTCAACCAAGACCGGAGCAAGTACAGCATTTTGTGTTACTATTACTATTATTACTGTTATTATTATTGCTTTTATTGTATTGTCGACCGACTACTATTATTGGACGTAAATTGAACAGGCCCGTTTTACAGTGGTCTTTGTCGTTATGTGAACTCACCCCCACCCATAATGTGTAGGAGCTTCAACGCCAACTGCTTTTGTTCATAACTATTATTTTATTTAAAACTTGATATTGGATTGCTGTACTCAATATAATGAAGTAAGTTTTTCGAAAAAGTACAATAATAGCCATTTCACTCTACAACTGAATTGTTCAACGGTTTATTTACCTGAACGATTCGGCCTATTTCCCAGACATATTTTTTTTAGCTTTAAGACAAAGAGTTCTGGATACCTAAAAAGGTACTTAAATCGACATTCTTTAACTCACTGTACCTACTCTTTGTTTTAACCATCGTTGTATCAACAAATAAACTTTTGAATACAATAAAAGCCGTGAGATTCAAATTTCTTCACCTAAGACTTGAGTTAAACGAATGAACAAAACGTGTCTGTTCTTATGGAATTAACGGATTTTTTAAATATGAAATTTGTTTTTAATAATATGTCGCCAAATATTTCACTTTTCTCAGAATATTATCGTAGAACTCAATTACAAACATCTATATTGAAATAACCGTCGATGGAAAATACAATCAATTAGCATTGTCCTTGCAATTCAACCTCTTATTTTCGCCACAAAGTCGCTGCTCTTTCGTCTATATCCTCGATAAACCTAACCTAACCGTTCGAACGATTTTTATATTACTATTGGAAAATTAAACGTAGTCCAACCAATATGTTATACCTACTTGCAAGGAAAAAGTATTTAAAGAGAACAGAAAGCAGGTATTTTTTCTGTTTGTTTTTTTTTACATAAAAAAAATCAACAGTTTTTTTATTTTAATAGTATAAGCTTTAAGCTATAAGATATTAAGAAATCACACAATTAAACAAAACTTGATTTTGAAATGTCTCATTTGTATACAATGTTACTCCACCTGATCGTACTTCACAATTTCCGTTAAAAGCATATAAGACATGCGATATAAGATCTAGATTACAAACTGTTGTAACAAGTAGTTTACATATTATTTATGCGTTTATATTAGAGTCGAGAAATACTCGTGCCTATTTGTGCCTACTGGAAACGAACGCAAAGTCCAAATAAAAAACCAGAAAAAATCTTATATGTAACAAAACGCGCATATGTTAATATTATGATCAATGGCATTGTTATTATAATGCTAATGAGACTTGCTCAGTTTATACTTAGAAAACGGTATACTTTATCAATGAAAATCGAGTGCCGGAAAAAACGAACAATACTAAACAGCATATTATAATATTATGCAAACCGTTCACACAAACGTAACATTTTATTGCAACGAACAAAAAGTAGTAAAAAAAAAATGGAACGCTCGTTATTTATCTGCCGGCACGACGAGCCATTAAAGATTCGCAGACTTTAATGTTGCTAAGGTAATAATTAGTTTTAATTTATGTACGACATACTATCAGGTGCGTCGGTTTGGGTGGGGTATAACATTAAAATGTAGCCTTATTCCCTGCGTTGGCCTGCCCAGAGTGTACCGTGTTGCACAGCAAGCACAACTAATATAATTATGCAATAAGGTGGTTTTCAATGTACCAACGTGGTAAAATAAATGTCCGAAAACCTAGATTGCCCCTATCTTAACGAGTAATACATTTTAGATATAGATCATTATGACTTTAAAATAAAACAAATAGTAGGTGGACCATATTAGCTAAATAATTTTTCTAATACAAACTAGAATCAGTAAGATTATAACACAGATATATATATATATATATATATATATATATATATATATATATATTCATATATAATAAACTAGGTTGCTAAGTGTACATGCCACCAATAGAGATAATTGAAGTTACCATTTTTCGCCAGTTTTCGCAATTTTATGGGAATTAGAACCTTATCACATGAAAATATGTTTATAACAGTTATAAGTTAAGTTGATAACGCAGAATCATAGATATACATATTATTCTATAGTCACGATGTAGAGAAGATAAGGTGACACTACTCAACTTCTTATCAGTAAAAATCTGGGGTCGAATGCTTCAGGCATTTTGGTAGTTCAGCTTCGCTGTACAGGCGGCGCCACCATTCGCCCGGAGGCCGATATTTTCTATGCGGCTTATGGACGATAAACGTTTTATTTTTTATTTTTATGTTAATTATTCTTTATTTGGAGTTTTTATTATTTTTATTGTCTTATTTAGTAATAAGTAATTATTTTGTTAATTTTTTAATTGTGAAAACTGTGTTTTTTAACGGTGTAACGATCATATTTCACCTGACCGTTACTTCGCGTCCCAAACCTACTGACACAGCACCCCCGACATTAAAGTAAATATTAGAACTGGAATATAGCTTTCATAATTAATTAAATTAAATTCATTCTGATCTAGTCTTTGTCCAGCACAGTTATTTATTTTATTATTTTAGCTACTCTACTAATATAAAGTAGTATTACAATACTAATTAGTCATTAGTATACATGGTCATAATTTCTAGTTCAGAGTAATAGAATAAAACTATAGTGGAGCAAATATTGCCAATAAATCCAAAAGATCTACATTAGTCAATTAATGTTAATTGTAAAAATGAATAAGAACAACAGTATTTTATAATTATAGATGCCGCGGTTTATTATGTAGACACAAAATATAAACAATTATTTGTGAAGCAAATATCATCTCTAGGAACACAATGCAGAGAATATGTCTCTACTTCGTCCCTAGACTACATATACGAATATTGTGGTTTTTAAAATAATATATAATCTATAGCCCTGTATTAAAATTAAATTATATGTAATATATTTTTATTTAGCAATAAAAATGACAGTAACGTATAATAATATGTAAAAAACCCTATTAGCTCCATGTAAAAGTCGGCCTCCGGACGAATGGTGGCGCTATCTACGTGACAAAATTGTACTACCAAAATGCCTTAATTTCTTGACCCACTGATTTGGTTGGAGTGGCGTCACCTTATCTTCTCTACATCGTGTCTATAGTCTATACACACATAAATCCCACAAAAATGGCGGACGTCGACTTCCATTCTTATCACGAGCTAGCAATCTAGATCATTATATTTATCTGTGGATTATAATATCTTCTTCATTAGCGTTGCGTTTCCTCTGTCAACGGCCGTGTATCTTGAACTGTTTATTACTTTTGAACTATTTCATTTGATTCTGTTCAGTTTACTCAAAACTAGACGGCGTCGGAAATGCGACCTCGAGGGAGATTGTGCACGCGTTCATCTCTTTTGCTTTAAGGTATGTGTTATCGTGACGACCCACACCACGTGAAAGTCACGCTTTAGGTTCAATACAAGCGCCAAACTGTCGAGTATATTATGTTTTGCACAGCCTATACATGTTCAAGGTGTCTCCATACACGTACATTGACACGAGCGCGGTCACGATACACGTTTCTATTGCTTCTTCTATGGCGGTCGCCCATACGGTTGTAATCACCGCTGTCAAATCTCGAATCTTGCAATGATTTGAATAACGATTTATTATATTATTTATTACTATAGATAATCCGCAAAAATCCACGTGTACGACGCAAAACACTCCAGTACATGGCGCTCATTGGTCGAATTATTAGGAATCGATCAGGAGTTCTGTTATTAACGAAAATCCAAAATATTTGAGTGTAACTTTAGATAGATCACTTACGTTTAGAGAACATTGCGAAAAAACAAAGCTCAAAGTAAATGCAAGGAACGGGCTATTAAGAAAGCTCGTAGGATCAGCATGGGGCGCTGAACCACATGAAGTAAGAACAACAGCGCTATCTCTATGTTTCTCCACGGGAGAATATGCGAGTGCAGTATGGTGTCGCTCAGCTCATGCAAAAAAACTGGACACTGCCCTTAACGAAACGTGTAGAATAATTACGGGATGCTTAAAAAACACACCAATCGAAAAGCTGTATATACTAGCCGGTATAGCTCGCACCTCATATTAGACGACCAGTACAAGCAGATTTGGAAAGAACAAAAATGGAAACAGACACTAAACATGTCATGCATGGATCTATAATCCCAAAAAACCGGCTCAGGTCACGTAATAGTTTTCTAAAAGGAACTATTAAGCTAAACAAAACACCATGTGAGTCTAGACTCGACAAATGGGGAAAGGAAGTCACTTCCGAAAACCAATGGATACAACCAAAAGAAACTCTACCATCTGGCTATAAGAACAAATGGCAGATATGGAAGTCCCTGAATAGACTTAGAACTGGTGTAGGACGCTGTACAGTCAATTTGAAGAAATGGGGACTACTGGGAGAAGAAGACACGACATGCTCATGCGGCCAAGAGCAAAGCATGGTGCACTTACTTAGGTGCCCAGAGAGCACACACACTTGTTCCGAAAAGGACCTTATACATGCGAATCAAAAGGCCATTGACGTAGCCCAATACTGGGCGAACACTGTGTGATTTTACAATTAACCGACCATGACAATACCAAAACATACTGTGATTTATATTATATTATTTATACAATTTTATATATTACCACAATACTATTAGCGTTACTATTTATTTATTTATTAATTTTATGTATCCTATTGTTATTTTTTTGGTATTTATTTTTATTTATAGTTTATGTTGTTTTATGTTGTCTGACACGAAAAAAAAATGGCGCTCATTAGTCGAATTATTAGGAATCGATCAGGAGTTCTGTTATTATTAAACCCAATTATTATACCCAATACAGTTCCAACAAAAGCATACATTTCGGTATCTTTCTTTGGACGGTTTATAAATGGATCAATGTATCAATTATAAATGTATAGCTTGTTTTCTCGATGAATAGTCCATACAGAGATGGCCAATTATTTCATACGCGTTCGCGAACAGATGCAGAAAACGGTTCATTGTTTAGAGAATTAAAAACAGTAGGCATTAATCGTTGAAAAATTTAGTGCAGAAATTAAAAAAATTCAACTGTTTTAAATTTAACAAAAATCATTTAAAACATATCCCAGAGGCTAATAAAAAAGCTGTAATTGAAGAATGTATATATCGTGTATCCTCGTGTACCAAACAAGATTATAATCAAACTTTATTGCCTATAAAAAAGGCATCGCTAATGATATACTCTAATGGTATTTAGATTTTCTGCCGAGATAGTATACTCTTCGTAAACGAGTCTTGGGTCAAGAAACTGCAGGAATATCATTGGGTCTATGTAAGATGCCTTCGACTTAAATGTTATTCCTACATAGGTGTTTATATAGGGTATATTGCTAGGATTTTCTGTGCTAGTATAGAAGGTACTCAATAAAGGTGAATACGATTTTGCCAGTGAATACTCCAAAACTAGCTAGAACCAGTTTAGTGATTACAACCGAAATGATACCATACGGAATGAACGTTACTGATAATGATTTCCAAGGGTTCAGACTTAGCAAGCCAAAGCTCGGAAAATAAATGTGTAAGTCGTATTCTTCTACTGGTTTAGTATATTTTATGGCGACACGACACCACATTATTATTATCAGGGCTTGGCGGAGGCACACAATATTGCATACACAGGCGATATAAGGCCATGTTGCCAGTGGCCACTGCTCGCGTGCACTGCTTATGAGTTGTGTAATATGTATATAATACAGTATATATTATGTAAACTAAGTATACAACACATTACACCCGATTACATTAATTACATTGGTCCGCTAATCGTATTTAAAGCTTTATCACCGATATGAGAAGCAATTTAAAACCCATCACAACCTACATTGTATCCACAGTATAGACTACACATTCGGTTAAGTCAATGTGGTGTTTTGTCGCCGAATATGTACACAGAGTAAGTGCGCGCATTTTATGTATCTTTCTGTGTCCTCAATCATAGATAATGGGAGAAAAATTGATATTATGAAATAAGAACCTCTATTAAATATTTATTAGATTTTTTGCTTGCACGTGGCTTGACTCCAGCTGTAGTCTGCTTGCCTAATTAACCAACTCATTAACTTGATTCGCAGTCAGGTAAGAACTATAACGAGCAATGCGACTGTTTTTGCCACGTTATCAGCCAACAAGCTTTTGACTGAAATGTACGCCTCTCAGGCGTTGGTACTTTGTATGTATATATTTTTTCCAAGGTATAAATGTATTTTTTGTTCACCGTCATCTGGTCCCTGGGTAGTATTGTCGGCGTCATTACTTTTGTCCGAAATAATGAAGTTTTCCTTTCTGCAACGGGGTTTCCATTCCGTTCTCAAAATGTTTAATCCTGTTACGTTAATTCCTTTGGGGTCGCCTTAGGAGTAATTGACAACTGCAGGCTATTCATAGCCATAAATGTGTTGTACGATCTTTACTACCAAAGCATCGCCCAAAAACGTGCAATACCAAACCGCCGACAAAAAAACGATTGAACTTATTGCACTTTTGGAGTGTGACTTTTGTGTGGGTTCACTTATAGAGTGTGTGATTTACTTATTAAACGTGCTTGCCGATAATATTACATTTACAATGTGTTTTCCAGATGAAATTACACTGACTTTGCTCATAGATGGCTGGCAGGATGAAAATCGCATGTAAGCTGATAAACGAACTCACCACAAAATGATCCTCGTCCGACGAGTACCCGAAGACCCGCGATAACGGTAAGTGAAAAATTATTATAAATAGTAGTAGAGCATATTTAAATTGAAAAAGTATTTATCTACATAGTTTTGCACTAAAAAAATAAATCATGATAAAGCTAGTACAAAAAAAAATGTGTGTATTAACCTGAGAATATAACATGCAACATTAATTAATAGTCCGTCACTTTTTTTGTTTACATTGAAAGCGATCTTCCAACTTTCATCTATTCTGTGGTTAATTATTCTTTAACTTGAATTGTTAGTATAATTATTATCCTGATATTTGTAGCGATAGGTTTGTTTTTTCGTGCAAGGATTACTTTTTTTGTTGTTAATATAACATTCCGATTTGGTACTTGCGTGTCTTTCCTTATGGTTTATGACCCGTTAACGTTACCCGTTGTACGGCATTAACCACGTTTAGAGGCTTATAAAACTTTCGTCGAAAGCGTGTAGGACTTCAAAAACGACGTTGGCGCAGTTTTTCATTATTCTGTATACATTACGTTGGACGACAACGTAATACTACATTTTAATATTATGTTGTGTTATAATATAGCATATAAATGTATACAGGAGAAAACAACGTGGTACCGGCTAGTAGGGCCGCACACGACATTGAACTAGTTTCGGCGGCCGACCTAGCCGGCGTTTTGTGGATTGTAATCATTTGCATGCATGCTGTGTGCCGTGCACCTGCTACATACGAGTATACCTATACCTACACTGCACACTATAATATAATATAATAGTAATATATGTTATTTGAACGAATCGACGGATTTGTCGTCACTTGTCCGTTTGTGTGGGATCTGAGCGGCCTCGAGACGGGACAAAACCGAAAACGAACAAAACGGGTTGCCGCCATGGAGATTGTATGATATAGTTTTACCAATAATATTGTTCTTTGTGTAATCAAAAAAAACAAAATTCCAACTCGCGATGGGCTTATGGTTTGGACCGGGCTAGTGTCAAGGCGAACCGTGCAACGTTTTCGGGCACGTACACAGTTTTATACTTCGAATAATAATAACATAATAAAAGACGAATTCAAACGTCTTATATTATACACACAAACACGCCCGGCATAGGCAACACTATCGCCAAGTGAAGTTGACCCGGAGTGGTCGGCTCAAGGCCGACCGATCGTCTGGTTTTGACCGTACCTGTTTAATAATAATAATAATAATAATGATAATCTATCATCCATTATAAGCCGCGCACGGTTTACCGTTTTCATTAACCTCTGACGCCGTTTAATCGTGTTGCGCCGCATGCATTATCGCACAAACATAAATAAATACCTACCTACACACAAATGCGATCGGCGTGGCATCTTATCAAAAAGTATTTTGTCGACTACCGGTTGCTATTCAAACGATTCTGAACGTCATCGCCACAATCGCATGCCACCGTCGAGGTTTGAACTCTTCTTTTTTTTTTTCTAATGTTGTTTCGCAACTTTAATTTGGTGTACACGTCATACAGAGCAGACACGATCCAAAATCGTTTAAACGCATTTTGTTTTCTAAAAAGTATACATGACTTCTTGATGTTGACGAGGTGCTCTAAAAAAATAGCAGGAGTTCCTTCGTCGCGGGCGTTGAACTACTTACAGGTGAATTACCGGAAACGGGATCTCGTGTGCGCCCTTCATAACTTTTTGTCGGAAACGCTAACTAAGTTTAGAACGTGACATTAAAAAAAAATGTACAAACTTCCGGTATTCGCAATGCGTTTTACGCTCTTAAACGTACGCTAATTTAACTTTATTTCCCGGACCTTATCCACAACACACCGTACTGGATGTCTGAAAAGATTTGGCGATCTTTAGAGTGTGTATAAAGCTAAGGTTTAATTTTTTTTTTACTAACTACTCAAGAGTTGAAACAGATTACAAATTCTAATTATTAATTTATTTGCTTTTTGTTCTTGTTGTATATTTAACACATGCCGTATAGTATCTTAAGATTCCGCAATACTATAGATAATGATTAGTAGCATAACACAAAAACCAAGTAAATACTTATCATTGTTTACTACTTGCAATAAACTGCAATGTCTACCATAACAGAGTAATAAATGATCCTCTGTACCGCATTAATAAAAAAGATTGAACAATTGTTGTTGGTCGAAAATCAAAAATAAAACTTAACCTAACTGTTGACCCTACACTTGATGGATTTGAGACCAAGACTCGCCTATCGACAAAAACACTTTTTTTAGAAAAATCAGTTCAGTCTAATACAACGTAGATAGCCAATAGGTGTCTTTTCAAACTTAATTTCAGGTTGCCTACGATGATTTCAGAATGTGAGCATTAATCTTTAGACCGGTTAGGGGTTAATGGAAGACATGTTAACCGTAATAGCTATAGAGGATAATGTCGGTGGATTGTTTCTGTGTGTCCATCACTGCTGTACATTTTACTGGGGTTTAGTGCACACACACCAACATATATATGTCCATTCTCGCTGCTTTCGAGAAACATCACCGATACGTTCTTTTACTCAAGAAAGCCTGCATACCTACACTTGTCGAGGCCAGCGGTTAAGACAGGATAAAAACGACCTGGCTACGATGATAGACCGCGGGCGGAAAAGTCCACGAAAATAATATGAAATATAATTTTTTTCTAAAGTATATATATTTTTTTTACTTTTCGAACGCACCGGGTATCTCATAAATAACTCTGCGCCCCGGTACGGGTATTAAATGGGTCGTATTCCCTGCCGACCACGAGGATCCTTTTCGCCGTTTTGTAAGTACGAGCGACCAACAAAGTACACAAGTTTTCAAGCTAGTCGTTATATTATACAGTTGGCTTTTCAAAATGCAGTGTATATATTTATAAAATATATCATGCGCGCGTGTGTTGTACATAGTTTAAGTTTTTTCATCTCTATACATTATACCTACGTGTGCCCCCGGGACCGGGCGTACGCATGCGTTTAACTGCCGCAGGTATACATTATGTATTAAGTATGTGTACGTTTTATTCCCAGAAAAATTGCATCATTGTACCAATACCTTCTATTATAGGATATCATCAAAGAATTCCAAATGAAAACTGTGTGGAATGAGTGGTGAATATGGGTGGATATATGGTTATATATCTAGCAATTAAGTCCGGTTACTAATTACGGTGACGTTAACCAAGCACAAAAGGTTATATCAACTGACTTTATTTTGTATACAAATTATAAACACCTTAACTAATTCCAACTGCACTATTTAAATATTATTATAGATAATCTTGTACAAGTATATTGTGTACTGACTACTGGCTTTAAACAAACATCTCAAATAGAATTGTTATCGCATGCTAATTAACGGGAATGATACTTAAAATATTAGCACTGAACAATGTTTACTTGGGAACATTTAGATATTAGGTGTGTGCATAGTATAATTAACTAAATAAGTTATACCATTTCGGTTCGTTAGTGAGTAACTAACAAGCGCATGGTATCTAATCGCTATTTGTTTTTTGCTATATTATGTTTAATTAGTATTTCCTGCGAAGTAGCCCGACGACTATACCGAAACCGGTAACTACTGTATGGTTATTTTAAACATTCACAGAAGTATATTTTTTAGGTAATTGTTTTTATTGTACCTTACACATAACACTACAGTATTCTCATAATCAGTGTGGAGAAGTTTTTTGTTAACACAATTGGAATGGTTAGAAGAATAAATAGATTAGGGCAAGGTTGCCTAACGCTTAAAATACACTATTTGTCGTTTGTCATAATATATACAATTAATATACTAGTCAAATGCACCAATAACAAAAACTGTTGAAATTAGAAGAATTATACATAATACTATGTAGGTATACACTTTAATTACTAATGCAGATATTCGTGTTCAATTACATAATATATTTAAAATGTCCACTGAGCATTTTAAGCTATCAGCGTATGGACGTGTAGACCGCGTTGGTCGCCTGTAAGACATACTTTGACGTATACCTACACAGAAGGTATTTCTGAGAGAGGCGAATGGTCGAAGCCGACATTAAAAAACACGTCGTATAACTTATAAATACGAAAGTGACGATAAATAATAAATGAGACCGAATAGCAATGGTTGCCGTCGCGTGTACGCTATTTACGTACCAGAAACCGCCGGGTGGAATAGGACGGAAAACTTTAAAAAGAGAAAAAAACAATTTAAAAAAAATATATATATTTCTATACTGCATTTATTTATTTTTTCGCACTCGTGAACGGTATCCGAGAAAGAACCGGGAAAATGTTGTATGTCATAAATAATCGCAATATACATTGTACACATCTCGATGTGTCGCCGTCCGTGTAAACGACTATAGACCGAGCGACGGGTTGTGTTAATTTTTCAAAACCAGTAAGTGCGCGCGACCGTGTAAAATAGTATTCACACTTTACCGCCGACGGTTCGGTATGAACGAATGTAGTAGCTGTCGTTTTTTTTTTATCTTGTGCAGGATATCAAGCGAATATTATCGTTAAAAATATATATATACCGACCAGCCACGCGGTAATTCATCGCAAAAAGCTTTCCACGGGATTGACCGGCCGGAAGAATATATTGTACAACGCCGACGACCAATTGGGTCGAACGGTTGAAAGGCACGACCCATACACAGTTCATTGGGCCGACAGAGTGCAAATCCGACAGACTATATTATACGAAAACGGTAATAAATAACATTAGCATACGGCATGGCGCCGAGGTCGTTTGTGAAAAGCCAAAAAAAGAAAAAAATAGGAAATCTTATACGAATGCACAAATGCGGCAGTCGAAATAGTTATTTTTTAGATGGCCCAAAAACGACGACCTTTGACAAAATTGTCGTTTGGAAACTATGTTCACTACAATAAAACCATAAATGCAATACCCAGACATCCGTTGTGAAACGTTTTTCTCTCTGAATCCTCGTGGATAACGCCCAAGCACGAGGCCGTTCGTTTTGACTATACTATATACATCAGCTGTATCCCAGAGGCGCGGGTATTGTTGAAATTATAACTAAACGTTAGATGGGAAATTTAACAGGAGGATAATTGTAAAATTACAGTATTGCATATTTTTTCATGAGAAATTCGTGTTAATCTATTGGAACACAAACAATTTTATGGTTTCTCCGTGAAGCTATGGAAAATTTCTTTTTACTTGGCAATATCTAGATAATACCTTGTTCTTGGTTTGTTTCTCGTGAGAGTGGTGTATTTAATATTAATTTTAAACACGCTTGTACAACTGACTAAGCTATGCTGTGTACAGTCGCCAGAAAATAATCTGTGCTAACAAAATATTGTTTATTAACCTCAGTCGTGGCTATATAAAAAAAAACTATATTGGATATCACTGGTAAAAATCGTCCCATAGCTACAATAAGTCAAACGGATGGAAGCAACATTGTTCTCGGAGCTTGCGTTCCGAGAAAACGCGAACGTTGTTGGAATCTCTGAAGACAAAGAGGAAGTCTGCTTGTTCGTGGTAACAATTGTATATTGTCATTCACTAGATAAAGGCGGAATCTGCATACGCAAAGTAATGAAGTCTTCACACATCGAACGTATTATAGCGCAGTCAGTAAACCGCAGGACGACGAGAGCCCATTGACACCTTCGAGGCAATGTCTCATATATTCGTCTTACCTAGGATTTACTATAGGATTAGTATTGCAATAACGTATGAATATTAAAAACAATTAGTGACCTTCCAGGATTCCCATGTTACTTCTACATAACATTAGCCAGGTGTTCTAGAGTGTAGTCCATCATAGAAATCATAAATGTATAATGCGTGATCGTTGCTAATGGAAAACCTGAAATGACACTCTTATCGTTGATTACAACTTCCTTCTGTCTCCAAGTTACTTCAGACAAAAGCTGTAGCAATAGCTGGTATTTTAGTGTAAATTTAGAACCAGAGCTCAGTTTATAGTGAATTAACTTGTTGATTGTTTCAACCGTAAACATGTAATGTGTTCGCAAGTATATTACAGTTAAATTGAACAACTCCTTTGACTCAATGACAGTAAAAACTATATTAGACACTATTTGCGAGATCTAAACGGTTTACATATTATAACGTTCGCAAAGCGGTAACAAACACATCACAATAATCATCTTGTCAGGTTAGGAAGCCAGTACGAGGCCAATTTTGGTAACCGACCAGAAACATATACGCCAAATTTCGTTGGGTCGAGTTGGGACCATAATTGCGTATCTTGTCGGTTGAATAAATATTATTATCGGCTTAATTATCCGCTGTCGACCCGTCGCCACCGTCGCCCGGAGGCTGTTTTGTTATTTTAATTTAAATCCTTACTCGGACTCAAACATCCCCTAAACATTACACGGTACCCCAAATTACAGAGTAACCATTATTCGGGTGTTCGTCATCATGTTTTAATAAAACTGATTATTAAATTTGACATATTTTTTTACTGTATACAAACCGAAATGGAACTCTCACTAAGGGTTTGAACACTATACTTTTCGATTACAGCGCTTAAGGTCTGTTCGTAATTGATGATCGCTCTGAGGCTGTACGGGTAGTGTGCAAATTGAATCATCAGTGCACCATTTTTTTTTTTTTTTTTGACACTCCGATTGTTTGATTTGCGATGTTGTCGCAGTTGTGTGTGTTCGCACTGGGCAACGAATGTTAATGTACTTGAGACAGGTCGAGACGTTCACACTGTATAACGTTATGCTGAAAACCATCAACGAGAGTCAACGTCATGGATATGATGACGATGCAAATTAAATGAGGAAATGAGAAAACGTGCCATTCGCTCAGTACATACTTAAACGGGTCTGGCAGACCTTTTTTTTCATCCGAACAAAACGCACGTCGGTCAAAAGTAATAACCGTTATAATAACGCGTCATATTATTACAGTTTTTTTTGTGAAATCACAAATCATTAAAAACAATAACCGGAAAACCCCTTTTCAATTTTCATATAACCCAAACGCCATTGTGCGTTTAAATGTCATCCAATAGTAATAAGTATTTGTTTTACAGTCGCGGAGGGGAAAAAAACTTTGTGTGTGCTTACATGGTGTTTACTTTAAATTTCAACCTTCACCTTGACGGTTCTCTATCACAGCCCACCACCGCGGCCGATCGATCGTGGCGACCGTATAAGTGGTTTTTAAATAAACCCAATCCCATGTTGTTTTCTCTCGCTATTATTATTCGTTAGCTAAACAAGTTAACCGTTAAGACGTTTTCTTCCTCGTCAAATCGCGTACGTAAACAATAATACAACTATTTACTTTACAAAAAAAAAAACAACACGTTTTTGAGACAACTGTTGAAGATTTGCTCTGTCTTAAGTCATTTTCTAAAGTACTTAGATGTGTGTCACATAATTTCCGTCCCTTATCAGATACTTAACCTCGTGAACCATTAGCTAATGGTCAAGACGGGACAAGTTAATGGTTTATGATAAATTCAGTAAAATAAATCTTTTATTTTTTATAAAAATCAATTTATGTTTAGATCTGTCCCACCCATGTGTTTACTATATTATTCTCTTCATCTAATATAGTGCACTTTTTGGCTTAGATTTGTTAATTATTATTGTTATTAGTTTAAATACACATATAAATTAAACGAAATGTATAAACCAATACTAATATTTACTAACTTATTATTCCAGACGTAAGAAAGTTCATAATATTATTGGTATCACTTATAGTCGATTTTTATAATGAGGCTTTCAGCTTTTGTACGATAATGGTCGTGATGGTAAATCATGATTTTGTGATAACTATAAGCCGGGGTCAGGTTATTATATACAGCCTCGGGGCTTAGGAACTTTCTGTTTATTAAGGTAGAAATGATTTGTCAATCGATTTGAAGGTCGGTAGAGAAAACGGCGGGGAAGTAAAGGAAAAGTTTCAATGAACGAGCAGCCCTTAATAATTCATACACCGCTACCGTCGGAGGCCGGTCCGAAAACTTATAAGGTCTAACTTTGTACTTCGGGTATGAAAATAGACCAAGCTCAATTTCCGGTTACATCCGATTGGAATACTTGTTATCAAAGCATACGGAATACATTTATAAGCCCAGATCTGAAATTAGATTATACTTTATCTTTGTAATTTCATAAACACGAGGCTAGCCTTTGAGGTAAGGATTTTCTAATTCTGCCGGTCGAACGCTCAAAGCACAGCTGGACACAGAACCTCATTAGCTTTGACCTCCCAAAACCGGCCCTAAAGCGAGACACTTTTTCGTTTTTCAAACGTCACATGCATGCAAACGTAAATACAGCACGAGCTCTATCGATTTACCGATTCGTTACTGTCAAACTCTAATAACCGCAATTGGACCCACAGAGGAGTACTGCAAGAGAGGCCGTCGGATTATTCTGCCGCCTGTGAAACCTACACAGTAATAATAGTAATTATAATATATGCTCGTGCACACTTGGATATATTTATGTTATACATATATATTATACTAACGGCGGTATAATATAGCAGCCATACATCATAAGCGATCCCTTTTGTGTATACAAACGCGACAAAATTTATGATCGCAAAACGGATCATATCGGGCCAGCAAAAACGGAGAGAGAGGCTTCCTTAAGTATTGTAGCAACTTGTTAATAACACAAAGTGCGAACTAGTTCAAAGTGCAAGCGCGGAATCAAGATTATGATCGAGAACACAAAATAATAATTTTTTTCCTTATAGTAGAATTTGTTTTTATCGCCTATCGTTTATAATTAGATGACGAAGTCAGTTAAAAAAGTGACATTTTGACATCTAATCAACTTGAAGCATTAAAAGATTGAAAACTTTGTATAGTAAATTATTTCTATTAGTTGTTATATTTCCCAATAAAACATAATATTTCTGAAACCATTTTGTGTTTTAACAACTTAAGTTTTTCTAAATAAAAACATAACAAAAATATAGGTAATTAACAAACATCTGGTTAAAACAAATAATGAATAGTATTATCATAATGTTTCATAATAATATGAATTCGTTATAATAAAATTATTATATAATAAAATTGATTAAATACTTAATTACCAAGAAAATATAACAATTATTTTAATAATAAGTTAAATAAATGGCATTGTTTTAATATCATGAAACATTTTGTCAAAAAATGAATAACGGAATGTAATACAAATAACTATTCAGTTTGAGTTTCAATAACTATACAATACGTATATTAGACATTAACTACTTTTAATAATCTTTTTTAAATATTTTTCTATGGCCTGTTTATCAACCTGGTTTGGTTGACATACGTTTGTAAAATAAGTGTGTATTACTCAACTGGTAGAACAAATTAAAAACTAATTTATTCGTTTATGATCACGTCTGAATCGAGTGAGTAATTATCGCTTAGGCAGTAGATTATTGATGTTTTCGAGTACCTATACAGGTAGGTCTCTGCTGTAAGTATGTAATCATATTTCTATTGTACAAAACAGAAAAATTATATTTAATTCGAACGCTCGAGATATCTATAGTATTGTGTGTTGCCAAACTTATGGTATACCCCTCAAGGCTTGGTATTTACTGAAAGGAAAGAAGAAAGGCATTTTTTTGTCTACTACCGCAAGCTATCGGAATTTGGCTTCCGTTTGCCTTGGCCCTATTCCGTCGTTATTCGATCGCTCGACCATTGCCTAACAAAAATGTTCGACTGTGACCAATTTTCCGACCGTTAATATATTAATATTTACACTATACATATAAACTGAAGCCTATACAAGTTAGGTATGTCGTTTGAATTACTCCCCCCCCCTCACTTTAAGTCCGAAGTAATTATGTGGGTGCATTATATATTTTATAAGTCGTTATTTGTAATTCCATATAGGTTTAATTCGGAGCCAAGAAGATATTGGTTTTTGTTTATTTTCTTATTAATTTCACTATTGTCAACTATCACTATACGTTTGATATAAAATAATTTTCAAAATAATTAATTGTTGTTTCCATCGATGAGTCCGACTCGAGAAAATAATTAATCTCGAATCAAAATAAAAGCTATAAAACAAACGGTAAACACTTGAATTATTGAACATGAACTGCGGCGTTGTCGTTTCTTTGTGCGGGTCCGCCTCGTGAAATTAACGATTGTTTGGTTACACCAATGTTTTTTTTTTATTTTCATTTTTTTAGTGACACAATAATGATTAATCCGAGAAAAAAAACAACGCCAGAGGAGAGTATTAAAAACAAGCGCTAGTACCAAAAGAAGAAATTCAATGCTCAAGCACTTTTTTTTTTAACAAGGCGTTTTCTTAAAAATGATAATTCACGCACGACAAGAGTACTCGCATTTTTTAGGTCAATCTTTATTGCTAATATCGAATATAGGATTAACCTTAGAACCATTTTATGATTGTAATTTTAAATAAAAACTATTTTTTAGTTTTCAACCACCGAGTGTAAAAAGATAAGGCCAATAAAGGATGTTAACATTGAAAAGAAGCGAAACTGCTCCAAGAGCTCAAAAATCATATTATTTACAAATAACAACGGCAGAAATTAAGTGCGGTTCTTGTGTTTTTGTTTTTGGAAAACAATTCAGTTAGAATAATTTTTTTGTGAAAATAACATTACAAAAACATTTTGAGAATAAATGAAACAAAAACAATTCCTTCGATATAACCCAAATCGATAAAAGTTTAAAATTATCTTAACAAACATGCTATATTTTCACGAATTACAAAGAATATTCTATGTAGTACCCTGTACTTAAATATTATTTTTTAAATTTATCACTGTGACTGAATAGTAAATTACATATTATTATAGTCTAAAATAAAAAATGATGAAACTGCTGCATATAATTTATTTACCAGCATTGTGACTGACAGCTAATTAACAGGTTTCAAAATCATTTTTCGAGAGACGAAATTACTCAAAATCGCTCAAGATAAAACTTAATTAAAAATAACATTGAATTTACACGAGAACCGCATCTCACGTGACAGGTAGGATTGAACGACCAAAATTATTATTCTTAACCATTAACCATCATAGATGGAAATAACTCGGGTGTTTTTTAAGCCCCGCCCAATCTCAAACAAACTATAGAGAAAAGTGTTTCAAAAATGATCAGTTCCCCTCTTCCAATTATCAACGCAAAAAGATCAACGTATCAACAGGATCGTCCGGCGTTTACACGTTTCCGTATTAAGTTTGTACAGTTATGAAGTAAAAATGGCGGTAGATACTTTTATTTTAAAAGAGACATACCGCAAACGTGACGGCTGTGCTGGGGCATTGTGTCGATTACTAATTAGCTTCGTGTTGCGCGTCATCATAGGACGCATCACGGGTCACGGTATGACGGTAAAAATATAAATGTTAAAAGAAATATTAAAAATATTTTTTTTAAAAATCGAAGACTTGGCGGTCTTGGCACAAAAATCGTATGTTGAAATGGAAATCAAAGACGGTCAGGGGGGCAAACGGGACGAGGTACAAGTTAATAGGGTCACACATCCTGTCATGGCGGGGGAGGTTAGAAAACTTCTAATAACGTCTACGAATATTTCCCAAATGCATGTGCTCGCAATTATTATTATATTATATTTTTATGTATTAATGTACAAACACCAGACATCCCGCCGTACAAGGTCAAACGCGTTTTCGGTCATGGCGACGATGTCATTAAGAACGCGTTAAAAGCTCAAAATATTTTTAAGGTACAAAAAGAAACCGTTCTCTACTAAGAAAGAGCTGACCCGACAATGAAGAGAAAGTACAAATCGTTGTACTCGAACCCCAATTATTTATATTTCCATCTAATTATTAACTTTCTATAAAAACACAAAAACTACTCGGACGCTTCAGCTCTAATGTTTTAATAGTAAAATTACCGCTTGAACGTCAATTAATGAGATCTTATAATATTTATAAATTGGTTGAAGTTTGTAAAGGATTTCTTTGAAATTGCTAACAGTTTACACCTATACTTGCAAAATGGCTTTGGCAACGTTTCGCAAGCATTTCACCTTTCATGGCTGGCTATGTTGTATGCTGGTTAAGTGATGTTCGCTCCACTGCTGCCTGTAAAGTGAAGCGATCGTCTCCACAGTCGTCGATAGTACATACATGGTAATATAATAGCCAGATGATAATAATATATCCACTATTTTTTTTCTTGCCTTGTTGTTTGTCATTCACCGCCGCTAGTTCCTTTTCGCGGAATCTCCCCCTCCTCCCGACTTTTTCTTCCGTGTCCTAAAACCACCCTCTATTTTTTAATTGACGACTTTTTTCCCAGTGTGGCTTCAGTTAGATTGCGTGTTACACAGAGGCAACACACTGTGTATTGGTATGTCGGCTATCGTGACTAAGCAATTAATTAACGCGCATGTTCCGAGTATAGTAAATTATCCATATAGAACAACTCTGGTATCCATTAATAATTCTTGTGCTTAACGAATTCTCGTGTTAACAATACAGAGTAGATCAGACGGTAAGGCGACCGCTTGGCTACTGGTAAGAATAGCGCACGATCTGTACCGTTTTTTGTTGTTTGTCGTTATGCCTTCCTATTTACGTGTCTACAACGATAATAATTATACAGCAGTATAATAGATGGCAATTAATATAGACAATGCACAATTTCGACCGGTCTTGTACACTATATTATGCTTATTAACTGCCGGGCCTAAGGCGAGTGTGAGTATAATTAGCCCGACACACGCCGTAATCGCCGAATCCTTGAGTATCCATTAACGCAAACGGATTGGATAACAATTAACCGTGTGTCACGTAATTTACCGCTTCGATTCAAATGTCTTATGCGGCCTTATGGTCGGTAAGATGTACATCGAATGTTCAGCCAAGATAAAAATATATAGGTATGGTAAAAAAAAAGCACATAAGTTAAAGAGTAACTATACTCAAAGCTCGTTTTACAAATACCGAAAAATTCAAAATGTACACTCCGACCAGAATTGCAAAAGCCCGATTTATTTTTTTTATCTCGACGCAGTAAAAGTTTTTTGGATTTTTATAAGCCCAATAAAATCTTTATAAAGTATGTAACTCTAAAAAAATATTAAATATTTGCTGGGTTCAAACAAAGTAAACATACTGAACGGGTTTTCGTTAACATTGAATCAAAAAAAAAAATACTGAATCTAATTTATACCATATTTTACATTCGAAAACAAAAAGTACTTTACTAAGATTGATCAATATGATTATAATACTTTAAGGTCCAGGTCGTGGCTATTTTTTAATAAAGGCAATATTTGGAAAAAAAGTAATTTCAGATTTAGTAATTTTTGGTAAACGGGAAAATCAATAAAGCCTTGTGAATAATTCGGATTTTGATCATTTTTTTTGTTTTAAAGAGGATTAATTTCAAATGTTCATTAAAAAATAAAAAGTACAAAGACTTTAAGATAAAAAAAACATTATTGTAGAATTTGAACTTTTTATTAGATATAGGAATTACATTTTGAAATAAAAATGGAGATTTTCATAAGACCGTAAAGGAATGTACTTCTTTCAAAACAAAAATTAAAATCCAAACCTTCTACTAAATGTTTTTCTTTTTAGGGCAAAAAAAACTTACTGCCACTGAGATAAGTGTCTCAACTCTCAAATAATACCAAAATTCGAACACGAAAAGTAATTGTGTACAATCTTATACTTACATAGATGATTAAAATTTAACCATCACAATATTACAGTAATTTTGATGGTAAAATGTTGAAACAATTATTATATACATTTTTTTTTTAAATGTGAATTTCTGAATTTAGATTTATTATAAATCTATGAAAGAACACAAGTTTATGATATAGTGCTAAAACTTGAATAGAAACTACACTTTTAATGATACAAAATTAAAAATAAATTTATTAAATAAAAATAAATCTTTGTTAATAATAAGTATTTTTTTTTTTAGTTTTAACCACAAAATTCTAGATTTTTAGATGTATAGCTAAAGATTTAAAATATATATATTCTAAATTTGTATTACGTTTACCCGTACTTGGCGTTCATAAAAAATATACTGGACATTGTTAAGTGAGCTGAACACGTTATATTCGCCATTCGTGTACTATACACAATTATTTTCATTGCTCTGGAGAACATTTCCCGGTATTTCCACAATAATACCTACTATTGCCATACACGGTAAAATAATTAAAAGGGTCGAATCACCTGCACCGAATTCGGTCAATCAGTTTCAGTCGACAAATTTTCATTTTGGGTCGGACTGAAGAGAACTTGTTATACTATAATGTTACATATATATGATATTTTTTACAACAGTATATAATGTACAGGGTTCCGGTACTTGTACGGGGTGGTTTCGATGATTAATTCGGGTCCCATCAATTTCACTAAAAAAATACACATTCTCATAAATAAAAAACCCGACCGTTTGAGTTTTATACGCTCTACCCGATTTCCGAAAACCAGAAAAACTGCGTTTACACACAAAAAGCACATGTTTTTCTTTCGGTGATATTATTTTAAACGGGTACACTTTACAACGTCAGTATACATACGGTGACGTGACGTTTATATGTATGTATCAAAAGAGTGAACATTTTATGGTTAGTATATTTTATTATTCGCACACTTCTTCGAAGGGAGAGGTAAAATAAATATTATGCTTATATCCCAAAGTAGGCAAACATTATGTTTATCCCGTCAAAAGCAAAAACAATAATGGAGTTTTTAGAAAGCAAAAAAAAAAAGGGATCGCACAATGTGTTATTCAATTTCAATAGGTAATATAAATATATTATACTGTATTTTCGACGAGATGGACTTGGGCGCGGTCCCGTCTCGTTTTAGCAGTTGGCGTCGAGTCTAAGTGATGTTAAACACACACCGTTGCGTTTTGTAATAGAAACCGAGCCACGCCATCGCTTCAATTCGGCTGGTGTCCGATTTAGCTGTCTAAAAGCTTTCTCAAAAGCCTGTGTGTATAATAATATCTAATAATAAGGGCGGCGAAATGGCTCAAGGGGAAATCGCACAATTCACATCGGAGTTCCCCACCCCCAGTCGTCGACAGTGACATATCAAAACAGTATTAAACTACACGTGTAAGTGGTGAAAGAGAAGAATATTTATGCACAACAAGAAAAACGGCCGGGAGCAGTCACGAAGGGGGGGGGGGCAAGAGTCAGTTTTGAGCAGAGTCAAAACGGTTTTTTGGGGTTTTGGTAAAAGATTTCTACTTTTTGTTCCGATTATAGGGTTTGAAAACGTTTTCCATTTTTTTTTTTTTTTTGAAACGGTTTAAGAGAATTACAATTGAATAATGCGTTGTGAGATCCCTTGTGTGTTTTTTTCTTTCTAAAATCTCCATTATTGTAATAAACGCACTCGGAATTGATAACGACCATGACAGATTGGACTCGAGACGGCTAAACACAGAGAGAAAGAGAGATAATTATATTATATTGGATGACAGCAAAAGTTGCATGGTGCTAACCAGGAGGCATGTCGTCGAATAATATTATTGCACGTTTCACTCAAGTTAGTAGGACTCCTGTTGAAACGCTCCCGTCGGCTCTATATTATGATAATTATTTTAGCAAACGCGAAATACCACGGTCCTACTTTGCACGTGAGTATTGAATTTTCGTGCGCAATACATGGAATTGTGTATAATATACAATGTATAAAACAGCCAACCGATAGCTGAATAGGTAAAAAAAAAAAAACGATAAGAAAGCATTGTGGTATGTTACCGAACGCGTCGCTGTACACTACACACCGTACTATACTATCTGTTGTTTGGCGTCTGGTCGTGTTCTGTATGTATCGCCAGTGATGCAATTATTGGTGTTTCATTTATTTGTATTTTATTAATACACTGACCCCAAAACGTAGTTCGTGCGGCATTGACGTAGGTATAGGTAGATAGGTAGGTAGGACTACTTGCTGTACGTGATAACGACTGGCCGGTTTGATGTCACGGGAAACTACAGCAGACGCACGTTTGGCCAGCCAACATAATATCAAAAACTTCTCTAGCAATATATAAGAATTTAGCCCATAATTTAAAAAAAAGGCCAGTTTAATTATTTTGGGCAGGGGTTAAATATTTTTTTAAGGTCCAAGATCGAAGTTAATAAGTACTAATGTTTATTGTTTAAATAAAGCATGTATAATAATTACATATGTATATATTTTTTAATTATTATTATTACTGTCGTTAGCTCCGATGAGAAACTAAAAAATATTTTTAGAGAACCACAATTTTTTTTCCTAACAATCGTATCGATTTATTTATACAAGGTGGTTGGACCAAAACTTGGTAAGTCTCCCCCTACCTAATCAAAATCGCAAAATTTAACATATTATTCACTTTGAAAAATGGCACGGTATGACTTTCAAAGTAGTATCAAATAAAATTGAATTCTTTTTTGGACATTTCCCAAACGATTTGCAGTCAGAACTAAAAACGGTATCATTTAATTTTTTTAATGAGTTACACTTAACTCTATATAATTAAGGTTCTACTGGATTTATAGAGATTCTAGGCACTATAAACATTATAAATATTTTATAATTGGATGTTCAAAATTTACAGTTTAGTCTTGTAGCTAAGACAAATACGAAAGACATAATGATGAACATCGAATGTTTATCGTTAAATAATTGCTTAGACGAGTAAGTAATAACTGTTTAAATAAAAATACCACCCTCTTGTATTTAAGTTGCATCCACACGCGAATAAACACAAGACAAATTCAAACAACACAATTTCAAAAACCAATAAAATTAGCCACGGCAACATACACTCGAGTGGTGAACAGCACTCGAACACGATATCGTACAATATGGAGTTGTTATACTTAAGATATATAAAGGGTAATTCGATATACTTGAACTCAATTTCAATACCGCCTATCGCCCCCTTATAGTAACTACCTTCGATACATCATTATTCATTATATTGAATTGATAACAACATGTCTTTAACATAAAACCAACACTTTAATACTTTCTTAGCTTCGAATCTAAACTAAAAACCACACGGGACTAATGACAGTGAATTGGGCTCTCTGATAGGAATCGCACATCTTAGTTGGAGCGGTACGAATGGTTTTCGATAAGAAACACAATCGATAAATATAAGTATATGTATAATATGAGAAAAAAAGTGATGGCAGAGGCGATTAATAGCCGAGTGGGAAACTCGTCAGGTACTTACGACGTTGTTTTTTTTGTTTTATTTTAGTTTCTCATTAACAAAAACACAAAGATTCAATTATCGAATCGACGGACAAGTTGGAAAAATAATTATCTTAATGCAATCAGCCGTTGGCGAGAATTATTACAGGACTTCTCCATTCGGCCGCCTTAGTTCGGTTCTCGCATTCAAACAATTCTCCTCTTAATTGTTATCGACCTGCTGGCACTAACGCTGCTTCGGTTGCATTTCCTTTTATTTCATTAGTTTTAAAATAGAAAATTAAGTTCAAAACCATCTATAGTGACGCGATGTCCGATGTCGTACAAAAGGAAAACTCAATTATTTTATTCCTGTAAAACGCACTCGCTGCGACGGCTACGCCCAATCTACAAAACAACAGTGCCGCGGTAGTCTTTGTTTGGTATAGTTTAAATAAGAAAATAATGAATAATAACGGGCATGTTCGGTAATGATACCTCAACACTTAAATTAGTAATGCACCAAACCAATTGTCCACAGTAAACACACATGGATATAGTTGGCTTGTTGCTTGGGTTTAGAGCCCTATCGTTATTTGCAAAATAATATCAAAAGCAACAACTGTAGGAGTGAAATTTTAAGTATTCAAGTTAATTTTAATAGTTTTTTTACAAATTTTTTTTATCACTATTTCCCAGAAAATTTAATAACAATTTTGAAAATCAGCGTAGTTCTCCACAAGACAGTATACCAATTTTATCATGTTTTTTATACTAATATAAATCTTAATACTATATAAATTCTATACGGTAATTTTTAAACTTACGCTCACCAAAGACGGTGCCAACCAAATGTACTGTAAAAGACTACTACCTAATATAAATGATAAAAGAAACATTTAATGATGTATAAAAACGCTGTAACCTTCTGCGCATTCATTACCTACCCTTATCGATACAACTGATTTTTAGTGTGGACTCATATAATATTTCTATATACATACTTATCTACTCCATTATCTATACAGTATTATACAAGCAATAAATTATTTATGATGTTGTCGCGTGGGCAGAGGTCAAAATAACTTCACGTGACTTCCCAAATCCCTACTGGGACCCGCACCACAGTTTTACACATACTAACAACCGTACTATTCGTTGTAATACATAATAGGAATGAATAGAATAATATTTTGTGATCGACGGTTCTCGTTTTGAATTCACAGAATCTTCATGCACGCCTTGTCGATACAGATAAAGGAAGAAAAACAAACTTAGTTAACTACCTATCCGACGGTATTGTTTTCTTTTGGCAAACGTTTTCCCGGTTTTCTTACCGATACCGCGTGGATAAGAGCCCACTAAAAATGATGTACAGCTTTTTCTTGATAGTTTTAAGGAAAACGTCCAACGTACGGGATCGGGCGATAGGCACTATATATATTTTATTTTATACTACCAGGAGAGGTTATAGAGATACGGATAAAATATCACATCGATCCTTTTATTAATATTAAAATGTGGAGAACATTATTACTTCGTACACCTGCAGTTGACCGATAAGAAAAAATACATAAAACACGAAATATTATAACAAGACTGGCAGAGTTAATGTTCTTTTCTATTCCCCTAGTTCGAATTTTATTTCAATATAATGATAATTAAGTAGTAAATCGACGATTACTCATAAACGCGTAATCTACAGAACTAAAAAGGTAAAATAAACTTACTAAATTAATACCAGTGCATTAAAAAAAAATTGTATTCTATTTGGCGGCATGCGTTGTATCCAAAAATAATTTCTAAGGGAATTTAACACCATATTTTCAACATTTCATGGACTAATTTTGAAAACTAGAAAATTATAAATGTTATTATTTAGTAATGGAGTCAAGTAGGGTAATTTAAAACTAAAGCGCAAATGAAAATGCATTTAGTTTATAACAATAACCATAATAAAATTATGTTTTATTTAGAATGTTTAATAGTAGATGCATTTATGATTTTTTAATTGTTAATTATTGTAATTCGTATCATTTCGTATTGTGTGTTTTTTATTAGTTGCCGTGTAATGTTGTATTTATTTTTATTCAGCCTGAAAATGACCAAAGGTCGAAACCGGTAGTTGATCGATATTTGTAATACTCGTGGCTACGTTAGCAACTATAATATTTATATACGTTTTATAAGTACTAGTTTAAAACATTTATTTGTATAATTAATTAATTATCAGCATATGATTAAAAGTTTACAACTAAAATTCAAATCTGATAGCCATTTATCTTAAAAAAAAAATGCTTTATATTTTCCTTATTTGTTTAGAATTACTTCGTTTATGCGAATATTAAAAATGATAACATGTTTTACCAATACGGCTATAGCTAATAAAAAACCAATTCCTAAGCACCATAGCTAAAATTGTACATGTAAACAATTATTATAAGCTAAAACTAATACGAACGAACCTATAAAAATATCACGATTGGTTTTTTTCTGCAAATATTGCCTATATTCGCCCCTCGGCTAGTAAATAAAAAAAAAAAGAAATATATTCATATTAGAGTTCATTAAAAGTCAAAACAGTTAATAACACTTTAACGGCCGGCTTTGAAATATTACATTTGAAATCGATTAGACCACATTGTTTTTTCTTTATATACTTTTCACGGCCAACCCCTAAAAACAACAAAGAAATAACACTCGACGACGTTTTCGAGTAGCACTATCGAGTTGGTTGTTTAAAAAGAGGGTCAAAGAGCTTCCGGGAAAGATAAATAAGATTTTAGGGTTGGTTTTTGTTCCGCGTTATTTCAAACGATAATTTCGGTTGGAAAATAACAGCGCAAACCAGTTCAATCAGTGACAATAAAGTCTATCCGAACTGAGACGTTCTGCTGTTAATAGCGCTTGTTTAGATAATAATAGATACACATTCTAAACGTGCATGGACAATAAGTGCGTACTTATCTAGTCTGTGTGTGTCTGCAGCTACCGTTTATTAGTCAATATCATATTATTATTATCGAGTATACGATAGAAGTATTAGGCACCGAATGTGATAACAATAATATCAATAGAGTAACGGCGGTGGCAAACGATAGACGGTTGCGGTCGTTCCATTGGCGGTGGGTAAAATTTCTCACGCTGTCAAAAGTCAAAAACCCACGTGTACACCTACCTGCGTTTTAAAACAACAACACAGACGTCAAACAACTAGACCGAAGGTGATTGAGAACTCGGAATCGAAAACCGTAACGTTTTTATTTTCTACATAGGTGTTGTTCATTGTACAATACCGTATGGTAGCGCCTTCCGCACTATTATTTATTAACCTGTAACCGAAATGAGCAATTCTACCTATATCATAGATAGGTCGATGATTGGCAACACTAAAATGGTGATTGGTGACATTGTAAGTTAAGTATGTTTTATTGCTAAATAAATAAATGAAATAATAAAACTAATTTGAAGCCCTGTACAGATTTTTTTTAACAAATAACATACATAAAAAAGTTGTACAGGATTTTTTTCGCTAAATCTGAATTTCTCTAGCAACGTAATTTGTTTTTCATTCGCCTCCAAAGATATAAGCCTTGATATAAAACAAAACAAAAACACATTTTCTTATTATCTATTACGTATAAAAAGTTTTTAAAAAACATTTATTTGGACACTTTCTAAAGTCAGCAAAGAAAATAAAAATAAAAATGTCTGCTTGAAATTAATTTTAGAAAATAATTCAAACGTACAAAAAAAAATTAAAAATACTAAAAATTGTTTTTTTTTTTAATGGAACGAAGTGAAGAGAATCAATGTGTTTTATAATAAATTAGTAGTTACTATCTACTAGTTAGTATTATTTAGAGTGAAATGAAAATTATACAGTGACGCCAGTCATTTTGTATGTACATTTCTAATGAGTTACAGTACTCATTGTAATATTAAAATGGAAGTTGCTTAAAACGGGGGTAAGATAGATTAGAGTAGAAGGATTTAGAGGTCGAATGAGAACGAAGAAATACTGGTTGTGTAGATAAGTAAAGACATCGTGGTGTGTGGTGAAGATAAAAGAAAAGAGGTTTAAAGTGACCAACCCCACTGTTCGACAATATTAGCACTTAAGTGCTTAACGAACGGATTAAGATAATAAAATTACCAAATGTATCTTGGGTCTAAGAGGGTCCATTTCAAGTGTTGGGGAAAATAGATCAGATCGCTTAGCATGCAAATTGAGAAACACCCTACAAAATTGTATTCCGAGGACACAGTCGTGTAATACAACTGTCAAGGAGCTAATTTGCCAAATGTTACAAACTGCGAGCTTGGTCATTTTGGGCTCAAGGTTAGACCTATGTATAATAGGCGAACGTTTGAACTCTTGTGAGCCCGAAATCGGTAAGACTGTTTTTATAATTTGTTTGATCAACCTCGCAGCATCAACATATTTATACACGCCATAGCATATAGCTTATCTGAGTGTGTACGGTAATAGATTTAGATTGATTAAACCCAGTCTCGTGTGTGTGTTGCTAAGCCGCGAAGACTGTTAATTAAAACTCGATTATGCGACACTTTATCATCCACGGCCCCCAACATTACATAATAATTTATACACATAATATATACTTATATCAACAGATTCTGTCGGTAGCCCGATCGGTAGCCCGTGTCAGTTTATTATTATTATATTTTCAGTGAGAGTAGTCGCAGATGTACGCATCATTTAGGTCGACAAAAAGTTTTCAAGGACAGAGTTTTTCCACCGAGATTTTATATAATATATATACATTTTTGTTTTTCAATTCCGAACGCAAACGGATGTCCAAAACCACAACGTTATCGCATCCCTCGAGTACAGAGTAATAGTAATTATATGTATGTATAAAAGCCGACGTGGTGGAAAACGGGATTGGCCCATTTGCCCAAAACATAAATTCAAATAACCCACAGGACTGTGTACCTACGTTGTGTAATAGGGTAACTTGCCGTTGTCAAGCGTACCGGAATTCGATAATAGGATAGATTAGACGGCGAATCAGACCGCGGGATATTGCGTTGAAGACGTCCGTTATGACTTATTAGGGTTTGTACGGTTAACGGGTATGAAATAATTAATAAGCCGCAGACGACAATTGCATTTGTGCCGTTTAAGCGGTTAGCCAGCCCGAAATCGATATGGTGGTACAACAAGGTTTGTATAGGTGTTGTTTGTACGGAACAAATGGTTCTGGAAAATCACAGCGATAATTGAAATGGAAAGAACCAAAAGTAATTTTTACAAAATCTGATAAGGGAGGAAATTGAAAACTATACTTTCAGTTTACTTATGGACGATGTTTAATAGTTATTTTTAATAATATCTCTTTTAAAATTAATTGTAAATAGTAAAACAAAGAAATAAAAAATATTTCATTGACAAATAATTTTATCAAAAAATTTGGTTTTGAATGAACTGTCACTTGTATCCTTTTGGTTATTTCAGAACTTTAATTATTTTTAATATTTTACACGTAAGACAAGTACGACAGTAGGTGCCACTATATGAGTACTTAAAACGGTCAGTCCTTAATTCTTAAGGTCAGTTTCAACAAAATGGCCAACGCAAGAGCACAACAACATATGACTATAAAAACATATAATCAGACCGTCTTTTAATAAGTCCATACACATTTAAAATTCAACATGATAATCATTTTCCTATAGGCTAATTCTAATTATATTAATCTGTTCGGTTAATAATCAATATATAACTGAGCTACTATACATATATTTGTTTTGTAACTTTAGTAATATATAGTAGTAAATGCGTTATTTTAGTTAACATAAGTAAAACATTTTTATAAGTTGATGGCCATAAAATATCGACTAAACATCGAAAGCGGTGACAGTAGACCACATATTTTTTGTTAATTAAAAATTGAATATATTTACATAACTTAATACCGTATTTTAGGAGTACACTATTTATGGTACGTGCCACGAGAGGGCATATTTGCGCGATACCAAAACGCGTTACTCTCGTTTAATACGCCTGCATGGAGTACAGCAATGTATAGCACGCTACCCGTTCAAGGACATGAATCAAATGGAAAAAAATTACAGTAGAGATTCAACATTGACATGACGAAACGTATCGTTGGTGGCGTATAAGCTACATTTTCATACTTTTAAAGAAAAACATGTCATAGGTATGAAAAAGTTTTTTCGTCGGTGACTAGGATAACCGACAGTTTACACCTTTTGGCCACACTAGTCTACAGTCCTAATTTTAAGTTAGGCATAATAGGTTTTCGTCATTAGGCCCAACCAAGGTAATGTTTGTCCATTATACGTGTGTACATATAGTGTATAAGTAAATGGATAGGTCATTATGTGTTCGAGCAATCGCTTTATCCCAACAAAATGCTTTTCTTGCGCACTCACCTATTATTTACCTACATACGTTTGCCGTTAAAATTAACCCTTAACGCATGGCTTAACGAGAATATCCACGTTTAGGGGCACAAACCGATTTGGATGCAAAGTTTGCTCGCTAATTGTTTTAGTCACCATTAAAATTCTCATTTTGTTTGCCGTAGGGCTTTGTAGTTGCACATTTTAATAAAAAAATCTATCACAGTGAGGACGGAGCACATTAGGATTAGGGAGGAGATTACAGGTCTTCAGGAATTATTATAACCCATTATGATAAAATCCTTTTTAAATAAACGGTTTGATGGCAATCTGTAGGGAGTAGAAATATAAAAAAACAATACAAGCGTTGTAAAACTTATATTGCGCTTAAAATTATATGTTTAGAATATAAGGGTGGATACGGTTATGGTTGATCGGCTAACTATAATAACTTGTTGCCGTTGTTTATACTTATAAATCATATGTAATTAACAATATAATGTTTTATACCTTTATTAACATTTTATATATTAGGATATTAAGGTTAATGCCAATTTGACAATTTTTGCCGTAGGAACAGTTTACTTTTACATAGTATACCATTTTTCTACAAAATAACCTTGTACACGGAAAAAACAGAGTTTGACCAGTTGTGTAGTTTTCTCACGTAGGTCCTTTTAGACTCATAAAAAGAAAACATAAAAGCATATTATTCAAGACCCTGCGTCGATTGTGTCTCAATTAACACTGTTTTTATTATAACTGTAAACTTGATGAAATCCATATAAATCACTGACTAGCCGGCCTTGCCTCTGCTGCCCGTTGTGGATTCGAAAAACAAGTTATTAAAGTATATATATTATATTATTTATTCATACACAGGTGGTCCGTCGACTTGGGTCACGTTAACGCGCACCTAAAGCAAGGCGACCGCGGTTTAGGTGATATATTATTATCGCATGGTATACAAAGCCCAGATCGACCAACAGCTATTCATCACCGAGGAAAAGATTACTATTATATTATTATAGTACCTATCGTTAATGTCGGTATCGTTCAGTCCGCCATTTCGATGGAATGGTATGAATAGATATTAATATGATCAAACCGAGATCGCAACTGCATGTACTATTTGGACGTCATACGCATAATAGTGATGATAATAATAACGTTGACCAGTTGATGTCCGTCTTTTCTGGTCATGACCAGAAAAAAAAATTATAATAAAAAAACATCAATCGCTTACAATTTCCAACCTTTCTATTTAATTACATGTAAATCGTTGTTTTTTTTTTTTAGAAAAAACGACAAGAATGTAACTTATATTAAAATACTTGAACCGCATAATATTGTATTACATAACAACAGCGACGACGGGATTACCGACCGCCAAATAAGGCATAATATTTACATAGACAATTTGCTTCTCATGTATTTCTGTCTGGCCAAATAAAGTCACACAGAGATCTGAAATTTTCAAAACAGATGAACGGAAAGGCACCTCTAAGTCGGATTTCAATTTTTCAGCAATCATTTTTGACGGGTTACAACGCAGCTAGTAATTTAAGGAATGGATGGATAAAGGTGTTAACTGAAAATGTTTTAAATTGTTCAGCAGGCACATTTTAGTCAATATATATTCAAATGCTTGGAACTTTTTTCATTCTTAAGCTCAACACACATTCAACTGTTATAATATTTTGCTAAATTTTTAAATATATTCCAACACTTTCATTCATTTAAACTATTTTACAAGAAATGTAAGTTAACACCTTTGTCCACTCACCCCGTTCAATCACAATAATTTTAATCTATCATTTAAAGCGCCGTGCCGACAGTGTATTTCAAACTAAACACTCCAATTCGAAAAAAAGACGTTTACAGTACAAGACCATAATATGAAATGTATAATAATGTTAATAATTAAGACGAAAATTGTCGGTATACCAAGGCGTCTTTGATGACGTACCTATATCAATAACCACACAAACAACTGGACGTTGTCTGTATCACTTTAATGTGTCCGACAAAAACATTTCGATGGTAAAAAAAAAAAAAAAATCTTCAAACTAGTCGACCGTATCTATATATGGGATTACGTAACGCACCGTGAATTATGCACGGGTTTCACGTGACCGGTCATTAAAAAATATGAACGTCAAAACATCATTATAGGCATTATTAATATTATTATTATTATTTTTTTTTACAAGTTACTAGTAAAATGAAATACAAACACACGATTCGGGTATACGAAACGTTATTGATAGTTTTTCCCAATCCATCACTAAACTATTGTTTTGTAAAATCTTATAGTCACTCTAGACGGTTTAAGAGCAGATGAACTTGAACTTCTTCTAGTTGACTGAGCGGCGCGACGGCGGCCGTGACCGGTTCATGTTCGGCTGCGGTCTCGGCGACAGGCGCAACCTATGGGCCTATCAAAAATAGTAGTGGACGCATAATCGCCGTCAAATAAACTAACCCAAGTACTATTACTGACAGAGCCGGTAAATGGAGGATATGACGTCAAGAAAACATACAGATACAAAAGAGGGGGTTATCTTTTTTTTTGTGCATTTGTGTTGATAACAATAATTAATTAATATAATTAATAATTTGCTATCACATCAGATCTCACTGTACAAGACTGGCCAACGTTATGTTGGTCAAAAATGCTTTGCTTCGTTTTTTTTAACGGTAAAATGAAATAATTGAATTTCAGAAAAATACAACTTGAGTTTTATCATAAAAGTTTATGATAAAACATAGTTATATATATATATATATATATATATATATATATATATATATATATATATATATAAAACACATTTTATAATATTGTTGAATTTTTGGTCGGTGATTATTTTTTATTCAAAACTCAGTTAACCTAGAAAAAAATAATGTAATACTTCTCGTATAACACTGTTTTCCGTGGCGATTTTTATTTTATAGATTACATCAATCTAATTAACCAAGTTGTAAGAGTAACATTTTTATTTTTGCTTAGCTTAAGTTTTTAGTAGATAGTAACTTATTAATTTAAAACTTATTGGAAAAAGTAACTTTTCACTTTCCAACTTGTTAACGCCCGCTCTTGCGATTTTCGTCGTAGATACGAAAATGAAAAATGCTCAAGTAATTTGTAAACCTAATTGCAACACGTACTATACTTGTCCTTCTTACATTGTAAGTTACAGATAAAATTATCTGTGACTTACTCACGCTTCAACAGATCTTCAACGTGTCTTATCTCAATAATAATCTACAATCCTACCTACAAATTAGGTTAAGTTAGGTTAGGACTCATGACCGATTCCGCAAAACGTTTACAATCCAAAGCGATTTGACGGTCGGGTGCGGCTCGTCACGGCAGGTTAACGATGACCGACGGGCGTGAAGAGACAGTAATGTAAGAGTATTATTCCTTCTTTTGCTGTCATGCTTTAAAAACCATTTAAAAAAAAAACCCCGGGAAAATTTTAAAGAATTTCTATATTGCACAAGTTTGCCCTACAACACGGGATAATAGGCGAAAAGAAGCAGAAGTATTGAAAGAGTAATAAAAGTAAAAAAATGTTGAAATAGCACCCACGAAACCATGAGTTTTTTATTTTTTACTGTTAAGGAAAGGGGAGGCTCAGATGTAGTATGATTTTTTAAACGTTTATAGAACCAACTAAAGTAGCTCTAAGCGAATGAAGCAAATGTAAATGATATTTTTCGATTAAAATACTTTTTTTTTGGTGTTTTTCTCGATTTTGAAGGGCAAGGAGTGAACTTTTTTAATTTTTGGACCAACAAAGTATCTAATAGGTACAATTTTTGATCTCTAGACCTTACTACATAAGAAATCGTGGATAAACACATATCATTGTAAAAAGTAAAAACAATACCTTCTCAGCTCCGTATCGAATCTAAATACTGTCAAGTCAACACCCACAAAAACAATATTCCAATAGCAATAAAAAACTTTTGTCGTCGTGCTTTGGCACAAACCATTTCGTTCGAGGAATTCAGACGAACAAATTATTATGCATAATATTTGTAGCAGTTTCAAAGTAAAACAACGCCCTGGAAACTCCTCAAAGTTGAGTTAATTAAGAAGGGCGCAGCTATCTCCTAATGATGTACACAAACACTGTTTTATTTGTTTTAAAGACAAACGGCAAAAACGAAACGCCAAAAGAACCGCCAACCGAGTTTTGATTATTCACCGCATTATTAAAATGTGAAGTGTACGGAAACACTTCTCGTATGGAGAGGTAGACATTTCGAGTCCGTTGACAGTATTTAATGAGGTCCCAAAATGTTTGTTAACAGTAACTTTAATTTAGTTCAATCGAGTCCTTTTTAAAAAATATATATTTAAATTCATACAAGATTGCAATATTTTTCTGTTCACGATGTCAAACAAACTAAAATCGGCCTAAGTACTGAGCCGATTATCATACAACGAATTAGTAATATAAATTGAGTTATTTATGATCGATGAGTCAATTATAAATTAGTAATACATTAGAGAGTGATTAGTCTCGTGCAAACCACACCGAGCGGCTACCACTATAGTATCAATAATAATAATAATAATAATAATTGAGAAATTAAACGTGCAACAAAAATAAATCCAACAATTATGATAGTTTTGATTACCCAGATATTGATTACTCAGAGAATCTAGCGTAACGTCAATGTTTAAAAGCAATGACCAAAGCTTTAACAAATCGAATTAACATCAACCGTCATGAGCGTTTATTTAGTACGTTGAATCTAAGATTTTGTCTCTCAATGTTTACCGTGTAACTATTTCCGGTGGTATAGAACAACTATCATGCGACACAAACAAAATGCTGATTCATGTATAATAGGTGTTAAAACGATAAAACCCCACATGCCAATCTTAGATTAATGTTGGGTTCCACGCTGCATTCGAAGCATAACTAAAAAGTAACAGAAATAATAAAACAAATCTAATTACAGTGCAAAGTCAGTCCTTAAAACTTTAAAATTTATTATGTCGGTATAAATTTCCTTTATTGGAATAATATGTAAACAACGATTCGCGTTTGATATGTTTTCTTCGGATAGTTTATCTGAAACATTTGAACTTGCGAAATGTACAACAAAATTTGATTTTTTTTTTAAACCCAAACCACAGTAACCTAAGTAAACCCTAAATAGTTTGGCTACAGCTACATGCCCCAAAAAAGTTTCGACCACTTCGACGAACACCGGTTGCTTCACACGCTGAAACAAAAGGGGGTTTTTATAGCGATTGCGAACAACTCTATAAAATATCCAATAAAAGTCTAACAATTCCAATTAAACAACTATGCCACGTACACAAAACTGAGAGACTAATGGATACTTAGAGACTTTATTGTTAATTGAAAAAGTCCATTTTGAATTTATACATTTCTTATAACACAATAATGATATAACTGGGCTACAATATTTCAATAAGTAATTATAATAAAAATAATTTATATTCGATTTTTGTACACAACAATAGTGTGAGTATTCTTCTCCTTCGCTTTCATCCCAAATATTTCTATTTTCAATACATCTTTCACATATCAATTTTACTTGAGTTGTATATAAATCTTTCTTTCGCTGTATACAATGAAGAAAGATTAGTAATGATAAAAAAAAGCAATTGCCAAGCCTACTGGGGAAGAATTTCGGGAAAATTTTGGCTGGGTTTGTCTCGCCTTAGTAGTGACATGATAATTTACTTTTTTTTAACTCACACACACACAGTCCCTGAGATAAACACGGAGGTGGGTGGACATTGTATGACAGGTACGTAACACAATATTGTCACAACACAGCACATTATACTTCAAAATTAGTGTAAATCAAACCTATAAAGCGTCGTTTTCGAATAACTATGGAACGTTATTACAACAGCGGGACAACATAGAAAATTATGATGCAAATACAACAGCGGCGTTGTACCCCAAATAGCTACTCTGCCTTACGTTTTATATAAACACGTGCGTAAGATGATATTAAATTTCCGGGGTACGAGCATCGTGTTCATGGTAATATCCATCCATTAATTAAGCCCGACCGAGTTGTGTTTCGCTGGGAACGGTTATACTTAGCTAACACACATGGCAAAGAATTTCATCACCCTCCCTCTAGAAAGTCCTAAAATGAAATAAGTTTTATGATACAATTCATTCGGTTCACAGCGACATTACTACTGTGCGCTCCATGAACCCTGCTGTTCGCGAATAGCCAATATGACTACAAGTATAATTTACTCCAATTGTAGAATAAATTGAACAAAACAATGGATATTTATAAAGAAGCGTAAAAATAGTGTATGTGTGTGTTTATGTAGTAAACAGTTTAATACAGAGTCCGAGTTCATCGGAGGTCAGATCTTAAAAGCCTATTAATGTAAGTAATTGATGTTCAGGAATTTCGAATTTTGGGCTTAGTTAAACGAGAAAATCGGGAAGTTGAAGAAGACGTACCTGATAAAATAAAGTGTGGTTAGGTGTAAAGAAAATAAGCAACAGCTTTGATGGAAAACAACAATATCTTGTTTAGAGCGAAAGAAAGATTTTATAAAAAAACTGAAGATTTATAAGTGAACGATGTAGGCAATTAAAATGGAAATTGTTAAGATGGATTAGTGAAGTGGCTGGATTAGAAAGAGCTAAGAATGAGTACATAACCAGTCGATAAGGAATAACGCTGTGTATCAGGAAACATAAGAGGAAACAGATTAATATGAGTTAGACGCGTTGGAAGAAGAAAAAAATGAAATAGTCAAACAGGTAAGAAAGGTTAAAGAGAGATTTAAATATAGGGCAGAAGAAAAAGTTGACAGATTTTATTAACATGAAAATGTAAAAGTAGATTAAGATATGACCTTTCTTTACAAAGAAGTTTAAAGAGATAAAAAAAATATATAAGACTAAGCAAACAAGAAATAGGAAAAAGCGTAAAGTATTTTGTATTTGCTTTTCTTTCAACTATAGACCTATTGAACCAATTGAGTACATCACAATACGTGTAACTTAAATGGACTATTCGTAGGTAGTATTTTTAATATTTTAGTTTTGTTATAGTCTATTTTATAGCCATACAGAGTGAAAATCGTAGTCGATTTGTCATGATACAAATGAAATAATAAGAAATTAATGCTGTCATAAAAAGGTAAACTGACTAACTTAAAGCGTTGATTTTTAAATTATATATAATATTAAAATCATCAATGCGTACAATTATTTTTTTACAATAAGGTTGTAGCTTTTTCTCTATCTTTCGCTTAATGTCGGAACCAGTTTTCTTACCGATATAATTTTAGGACGGCGGTGTTCGGATTCAAAGATAACAATACCAATCGTTATTGTTGCTGCTGTTGTTGTTAAAGACAAAAACGAATTAGCCTTAACTCGCGTCATGGCCGTCGTAACCAACAATATGGACTTGTGTCGTAATGACACAAGAGAGTTTTGTGTTTGGACGAAGAAGAGAACGGGCGCGAGACGGACAAGAAGTTATGTAATTGTACAGAGAATTGAACAGTGCAGTGTACAATTTTAATTTTAATTTTATCCGCAGCTATATAATTCTAATCTGGCAAATAAAATATTAATATAAGCGATTACTACAGTTTCCAACAGAAGGTAATTGGCTAAAACCAGTTTTGACTTGATGAGTGCGCACACGCACTCGACGATAATGATTGGACTATTACAATAATAATAATATTTCTTCTATAAGCTTTGCGAGCCGTTAAGGCTCTTCGCTTCCGAACTTATCTGTTCCATTCTTCTGTTACATAAGCCCAGACCATACTGCCATTTGAGTCCAGTTTCACCTCCATCAGGTCATTCTTTACTGTGTCCATCTTAATTTTTTACCCCATATGGAGCACCCCATATGTTCTTTTTCAATCAACCTTGGTTTACTAGTACAATCTTAATAAGCGAACCATCCGCTCTCCAAATATGTCCATACTTAATTATTAACAATCTGACCAAGGGCGCCGTTGTGGTTATAACAATAAGCAATTATGGCTGTTAATTACTGTTAATCATAAGTAATAATAATGACAACGTTTGACTTTTTTGGAAACTATAAGGCCATTGCCTAGGTTACAAGTTATAACTTACAAGTGTTCATTCTCGGAAGCCAATACAACAGAACACCCCTTCTTGACATATGTATTGTACTCCTCGTACATGGCACATAGCTCATCTTAGAACTGAGATGAGTTGGTCTAGGTTTACTACTGTAATCTGCTGAAGGAAACTTAGCTATAGCGATACATCTAACAAGACATATAAGGCAGAAAACAACAATAACACAATAAACGTGTAGGGCGTAGGTATTATAATAATGTAATACATGTGATATGCGATTTAAAACATTAAAAAGAGAAAGTATGACACACTCGAAACGACGCCGGTGCATACCCCGATAGTTACTATCTGCTTATTATTAATACTAAATTAATCTATACTTGTTTTTTTATACAGCCAATTACGGACTCGTGTGGACAATAGTTTGTATGTCAAACATACCGACAATGACATAAAACACGCCAAAGCTCCCAGACAGCTGGATAATCAATACACAGATAAGTTCTAAGCCATAAATCCAATCACTGATACGAACACCGTAATTAAAAATGATGCAATTAAAAGTACCCATTGCATCCTATTCATCATCAATATAATATGTCAGTATAATGCAGGATTTCATTCGGGATTTAATAAGTTGCGCAGTGAATTTATTGTACTCAAGAGTATTCCCAGTATTCCAGTATTCCCACAGTCTGCTGATTATAATAAGGCCGCGGCGACAATATTAAAGCGGCCAGGTAAATGATTAAGTACAAATTACCGTTAAGTCTTCACCTCGGTCGAGGGGATTTTAATTGGGTTTACCCTTCGCATCCGTCAGAGAATTGTTGTGTTTAATTAACGGACGGCCCTCGAGTCTCGCGGGGTAGGATATACTGAAAATATAGATGCTGCTGCTGCTGCTATCATCGCTTACACACAAATACCCAATTTTCCTCAATATACTTGCAGGAGACGTGCCTGTCGGTGAAGATCGTAATAGTTAATGCATACGGAGTAGACATACTTTATTATAATTTTAACCTTTTGACAAGGCCGTTCCCTCGAATCGATACAGGTTAGATTACACGTGTCACCAACCAATCAAGACGTCAGAAACCCACTGAACCCATGACAAATATAATTAAAAATGTATAAAAGAGGAAAATCCACGTCCGAAAATGTTGAGTAAAAGTAATTGAAGTTTTAGTGTTGACCAAAAATCTCAAACCCATAAATTCTCGTCAGATTTTGTTTGGTTTGAACTTAGCAATTTTTTTAAAAATAGGTTTTATCAGATTTTATTAGGTTCATATATATTGTATACCCAAAACAATTTAACTGGGTTGGATTTAAAAAAAGTTCGGGGTTCTTGTCAACTCTGTAAAGTTTTTTTCATACGACGTTCAAATTAACACAAAAAAATAAAGATAGGTTAATAAAGATTAACACTAAAGTATTTAAAGCTGGATAAGACGGAAGTAAAAAAAAAGAAGTAGTAGGAATAAACAACAAAAAACATGTAAATGTGTAGATTGAACAAATTTAGTTAAATATATTTGGGTGTGTGCGCCTCTATTTACAGACGAAAAATTAATTTAAAGTTGACATCTACTGATTTGCAATTTTTAGTTGTAGCAGTTAAAATTGGGATGATATAAATATATAATAATACATACAATTATAACAAGTTAAAATTCTGTTGTAATAATAAATCGTTTACTTATAAATTGGATTAAAATCGGTTAAAACCAAAAAAATGTTATTTGTACCAGTGTATAAAATAAACGAATTTATACATATCAAATTTCAAATTACAAGAAATATAGATATAAAAGGGATCTGTTATGGTTGAGACTTGAGAATACTGTAGTATTCAGTTTATTTATGCAAATCTGCACTTTAACACTTAAAAGATACAAATATTTTAACTTGCCTTTCACAAGAATGAAGAATTAAAACGCGGATTGCATGTTTATTGTTCTTCTATTCAAAATATAAAATTGTTGAATAAATCATTGATTAATAATTTTCTTTTCACTAACTTCAAACACACATTAACAAGTATAATGTTAGTTAATATAATGTTAAATTAAAATTAAAGATTTGTTGTTTTGATTTCAATAAAAAAAAAACCCTGATACTGAGGTAAATGTTAAAGAAACAATATTTCTCTTGTACTCAATTTATTTTTAAAAAAAACTGCATTCGTAGTTAACCAGTCATAATTATTTTAGTTATTAAGAAAATTATAAACTGTTAATACATTTCCAGATAAGTGCCTGTACAAAACAAACGAATATAGATAATTAATATTTTACCTGGACGGGTATTACCGAACCGGTGTATAGGGTCTATTATGATATAATAACAATAAAGAAAAACCTACATTCTCTCAGCTGTATGATATACAATAATACAACCAGCCAATATTACTTTTACAAACTTTTTTTTTATACTTTAATAGTTAATAATTCGTCGAAGTTTGATATATTATAAAAAAAAAACCATCCTTTTATGTGTTAAGAATTGAATGAACTTAAGCTATGTAAACGGTAGCGTACATATTTTATTAACTATTTAAATTAAGAATAATTTGCTGAACATTTAGACTGGTCAAAAACCAGGTTTGAATAATTATTCAACTTTATAAGTAATTACTTATAAAGTTATTAAAGCTTCAAATTTAAGACGAAAGGGAGGGTGGAGTGTAGTCTTATTTTTAGCTGTGCACATTACTCAACCACATTCAATTCGAAACTTATTATCGAAAAATCAACATATTCAGAATATATATTCATATATCGAAACATATTCAGCGAATTTTCCTAATTTCAAAATTAAATGCTATGCAACACCCGCAGTTAGAAAAATAAAATCGTTGATTTAATATACTCACATTTTTTTGTTGAAAATTTGTATTATTATTACTTTTATGGTTATTTTATAAAAACAATCTGTTGTCTTCACCTGTATGACGCATACTTTAAACAAAAAATTAGAGTAAACGTTTTGTGCGAAAAAGAATTCTTAAAATTTTCCTTCAAGCACAGCAAATGTTTGGTATTTACTCAAAAATATGAGTTTTATCGGGTTGAAAACTTATCTAGGTTAGACGTTTAAAAAAGATACTCATTTTTTCAACTCTGACAATTATACATTAAAAAATTTCATTAAAAATGTTAACAGTCTAGAATAATAATGTAGACAAGACGACCATATATTGTTATTGTAATATTATAATCATATTTATTAAGTAACCGCACGTTAACAATACATTACAAGCAGTGAGTAACGGTAGAATATTTAATAATATATAATATACCTAATATTAATGCATGAGCACAGCATCGCGATAATTTATTATTTCCCATAACATTAAACACTGCCACCAGAATAGTTTATAAAATATATAATTATAAGTTATTAATGTAGATATAACAATAATATTTTTAAAAAAACACTAACACATAATAATATGGATTCACGGTCTGTACCATTAAGGTGAACTATCACTATTACTGACGCAAAACCCATATACTAATAATAATAGATAAGTGGCAACAATGCATTGTTGTACTGTCTGCAAACTTTTTTTTTTAAAATACTGTGGACCCCATAACGCTTGTTATGTGCAAAAAAAAACAAATTAAAAATCACTACACTGATTGATGTTTTTTAATTTTTTTGTAACCATTTATTTTCGAAAAAACTTTTTTTTTATAGTAAATGAATCAAATAATGAAATATTTAAAAAACCCTTAACCACAAAAAGTAATACAATTTAACGTTAACGAGTATTTCTGCAGCAATGTTACTATCATTAGCGCTTACAACAGAATGAGCTAAAAGGGTATTATTTTTTGTGGCAACATTTCATTAAATAATGAAATAAAGTTATTTATTTTCTAACCGTTTATTTATTGGAGATTTTTCAAGAACTATCTCATTGCCGGATGAACATAATAATTTCTATTGTTTTTAATGCCTTGAAACCTACATGTTATGTATACTGTATATGTATACATTGTATTAGATTATTTTGTTTAATTTTTGACACAATATTATAACAAAGATTTTCACACGCTCGTAAATACATACATACACATAATATATTATACTGTTAATGGTTATTTTTAGTTTCAAAACAGTGGACTTGAATCATATTTTAATATCTAATTAGTTGTATTTTTTATTTATACAATGAGCAACCATGAAGAACACCTATTACAAACACACACAGTTTTTTAACCTTTAACACATCCTATAAGTGTCATTCTTTTGGACGGTTTGAGAAAGCGATAATATGCCAAAATCTCAACTTAATACAATATATCACTTAAACATTAAAAGCACCTACCGTCGCCGATGCTGACGAAAAGGGCACAGTTTTTTTAAACTACTTGAAATTATGTAGCCTATAAGATAGTACATATTGTTTAGTGTATTGTATTGTATTGTTGTTTAACACATCTTATTATAATAAAAATACAGTAAATAAAACCATAATAAATTAACAAAAATATAATAATTTATACAATATGTAATAGTAATTTATTTTTAAGTCCTTGGAAATAATATCCAGTTTTTATCAAAATATTAACTCTTTTTTTAAAAAATATTTTTCATAAACTTGGTTTATATGAGCTTGCCTAAACAAACAAAAATACAAACTCGAATATCCTGATAAAAATGTGATTATTACAGGAGTAAATCTACAAACACACTACAACTGATTTTTTAGGCGTGGTGTGATAGTAAAAAAAAAATTAACTGCTCATTTATTTGTAAAAGCTGGGACGAGGGTGTTTTTAAAGAAATGATTTTATGCACGCACACAACTAGAAAGTTTATTTCAATTTAATGTCAATACTTGAAATTTGTAAACAGAAGTTTCAGAAGTTTATCCCAAAAAAACCAACTATACCTTAAAATAGTAGGTAAAGTTAAAAAATAAACCTAAATTGTATGCCACTTAATATTTAACCTCCGAATGATATTTTCTAAGAATAACGAATCATAACACAAAATTATGGTAGTATTAATAATAGTAATAATACAATTATGTTTTTAAACGGAATGGACATACTCAGCTCAAAAACTTAATGCTGTGTAACCTAAATTTTTAATATTTATTCAGTTTTAATTTCAACTGAAATAACCACCTACATAATACATTATCATAAAATATTATCGTTGGAAAAACAATCATTAATTAGTTTAGGCTTTCTATTACCAAAACTCAAATATATCGCGTGTTTAATATATTTTAATGTAATTTTGTATTTGTTTTCCATTGGTTTTTCGACATGATCGTTGGGTACGTCTATACAATACACATGATGTACTATATATTGATTTAATAAGTTTTTTTGCATGATCTAGATAGAGAAAAAATAAAAAATACATTCGGATAAACCGATTAGACTTCGACTACCGAATAAACGTCACAAAACAATTTTGTTTTTCGATAATAACTGGTTTATGGTTTTTTATACGTATACACGAAGCGGTGCGGTTGCCATTGATAAACGGTATACTTAGTACTAATTTGTTTTTTTTTATTTCCAATCCGGTTGAATTGTATAATAATAATATACGTTTACAAATACGATTGAAACAAAACAAAATATGTAATGGCGTATTACATTTCAGCATTTCGAAGAATCATATGTATTTTTAAACCAGCCAGAACAAACAAACAAAAAAGAAGCGGATATCAATTCGACTAGTTGATTATATTTGTTTTTTATGTTAAATCGATAACGGATGTATGTGGAAACTGTGTGTACGTCAATATTTGTAGAAATACGCAAAACTGGCAGACTGAAGGCACGTAAAAGAACGTGGAAATGGAAAACATATTTTTTAAATGTTGTTTACGCGTTTGTATAACGTGTCCGTCGAGGCCGGTGGCGAATCGTTAATACAGCAATACCAAACAAGTTATTTAAACGCACATTATAATCACAGTATTTGGGAACAATGCAAACTTTACTTGGGTACAGTGAAAACTGTCGGGAACACTAAGTGTGGGTAGGCGAAGAGGTAATCGAAATGAATCCGAAAGAGTATATGTTTTATAAAAAACAAAACCCCTAGTAGTATGTATACGATTTACGAATGCAATCGACCGGTGGTGCACTTCACAATTGGCAATTGGACTACCATTATCTAACCGTACCGCAATCACACTAAAAGTTGTGAATGTGATAATGATCGAGAAGGGTACAAGCCAGAGTAATATGAATTCATCTAATAGGTATAGTAACGGTAAACGGTCACCGGTGTACGGTCTATTGTTTTTTTTTTTTTTATTTTTTAAAAACATTTACAATCTGTACATAAATATTATACAATAAGCAAATATGTTAACAAAGTAAATATGTAACTTGGAGACTTTTTTTATTTTTTAAAAACATTTACAATCTGTACATAAATATTATACAATAAGCAAATAGGTCTATTGTTTAAATTGCAAAACGCGGACACTTTGTACGGTCCGAATATGGTTTTAAAATAAAATATACCTAATATTTACCATCGAAATTAACCGATATCAGACAGGAAAAATATATACATTTGTCGTTTTAACTTTAAATCAATTTCACTAACACGAGAACAGCTGTGACAATGATAATATTCTGAGGTTATGTGTCAAGAAAAAAAAACGTCAATTTTTTATCTATTAACGACAATTTAATTGAAATTAGTCATATGTATACTACATATAGGCGCTCAGAAGCCAAACCGATTAACTACCCTTTTTTTTTTTTGCAAATAATATCATGGTTGGATTTCGCAAAAAAAAAAAGGGTAGTTAATCGGTTTTGCTTCTGAGCGCCTCATATTATATTATAGTTACTACCTCTCATTTCATACTTAAACAGAACTTAAGTCAGTGGTAATGATAACAATCCACGGTTCCTTCCTTTTATTTGGAATGTAAAACAATGTTTAAACCGCACCTAACAAACATTTTTAGGGAAGAATAACTCCTTCAATTAGTATGCACCGGTAGTAGTTTGGTTTAATATAATTTAAATTACCGTAGTTGAAAATATTTTACTACAATAGCAATAACGATAATTAGTAATTTATAATTAATAACAAATCGCCGTAAACACAAACGATCGACCTTGTCCGGTTAACAAAATGATAAAAACCGGCACACTATTATACTAATGTATTCCAACATTAGTTCTGTTTTTCGCGACTTTCATTTTTTTGTTGTACATCGTAAATGTGACTAAATCGTAAATATAATATGATTATTATACAACTGGTCTACCGAGTACCTAATACCTATATAAGTAGGTAATACCTGTACACATAGTCTGACCGATTATTATCAAAATTCTTGTCTACCGGCAACTTTATATTTTCAACGTGAAAGTATCAATATTAACCATAATTTCCTACAACCTTAACTGCAACCATTAGCCAGTATATATATATATATAAAACAATTTTAAGTATTTTAAAAGTTTTTTTTTTTTAGTTTATCTACTACAATTATTCCTTTCTTTGCAAATCTTGTCATTTTTTTTTTTAATATAGCTAACATGTCTGATAAATTAGATGAATTTTTCAACTACATCATGGGGTGAGCTAGTAAACCAGTTTAGGTAAAAAATAAGAGTGCTCTCGACATTTTTTGAACGCTAACGTTTATGCAAATGTGGGTAAAAGTACCAGCAGATTTTTTGTTGATTTACATTATGATGTTCTACAACAATTTAGATACAAAAAATAAAAAACCGTATAATTTTTATTTTTTAAATAGGCTTTTCATGTATTATGGCCATGTAAACAATCGAATCTCGAATTATTACATTCTATTCTTATGGTAATTTTTATAACAATGATATTTAGGTATTAAATAAACACAATAGGTCAGTAAGTACGTCACGCGACTGTCCGAGTTCTTGTTGTTTTTGTTTGATAACATTTATAAGGATTCATTAAAAACAAATGGTAGATCGTGCGTATAATATTGAAGGCAGGAAAACAAAAAAATATGCAAATAAAAAATATTATTTATTATTACCAATAGTAATATTATTGTTAATTATTATAATAATGATCATAAGACTAAGAGTTTAGCCGGGGCTGATGTCCTTGACCATTGGTCTGTACGGGAACTACAATTATTTTTATATACATAAATCTCAATTTTTCACACTTTTATCTTCTTAACCGCCTCCCCAATTGCTTATTTTTACATTAAATTTTAAAACTAAAAAAATTGTAATGTATATACCTATTTTATTAATTTACCGACAATTTACTAAAATATAGACTGGTCGACAAACCGATTCGGATATCTATTTTTAAAGTTATTAAAATTTAGACTGGAGGAAGGGTAAAGTGTAGTTTTACTTTTATCCGTGCACATTACTTAACGGCACTTTTCCTCCCGACATAACTTTTAGACTATGTAATACAATAAAATAATTAATTTAGGAAGGGGTTGAAAACATCAAAATTGGTGAAAAATTGAGATCACGTTAATATTAAAAATAATTCAATTACTAATTGAACTCGATGAGTGGATCAAAATAAAAATCAACCACTCTGAATACATATCATTTTTTTTTTTAAATCCGGTCTAACCAGAAAACAAAAATACTCAATTATCAATGAGAAGACAAACCGTATGTAATATATTGTATGTATGTATGCATAACGAACACGGCGTTACTCGTTACTATAATATGTAATATTTTGTATTGTTGTCAAAATTATTATTATTATGAATTATTTTCGTGCTTGGCTGAAACTTCATATCAACACGAAGAGAGCTGTGAGTGTAGTCAGCTGTTGTAGTGGCGACGGTGGAAGAAAAAGAGAATGGCCGGGCAATCCCGGTGTTATTTAAAATCTAACGGGTTTTTCTTTTCTAAAAATCACCGAACGCGTGCTCCGAGTAAAATAAATTACTGGCGATATTATTTTTTAAGTACTCACGTGCCGAGCTGGTCTTTGATGTCGTACTTGTCCTCGATCGACTGCGCCTTCTCAGAATCCTTTTTAGCCTTCTTCACGTCCTTCTTGCCGAACAGAGGCATCGCGACGGCAATGGATATCCGCAAAAAAAAACAAATAATCGAAAGCACAAAACGTATGTATTTCAAACCCCAAACTCGGGTTCGAAATCCAAAAGGGCGAAAAAAAATGTCCGTGTTCGCGCTTTAAAAATATATTTAAAAAAAGTCAATCACCCAAAGGGGACCGTTCAAGGAAAAAAAAATGTGTAAAAAACGATTAGCCGGAGCACGTGGGAATTTTTTCCCCAAAGACGAGCAGTGGTGAAAGTACGACGAGTGGCGAGACGGACAACAGGAGGTGACCACAACCACGTCAACACGGTACGGCTGTTGCGATACCACTGACAACGAGGATGGGCCGTGGGCGGCGGGCGGCGGTGGACACGGTGGCGGCGCGCATTGCCCCTGCCCGGCCGCGGCGGCGGCGGCGGTGGGAAGAAAAACGGTACACACATTCGCGCGCGCTCACACACTTACACGCACCGTGAATGCATAATAACAATATATATTATTATTGTTATTAATTATTATATTTAAATATAATAATAATAATACATGATATATTACAGCTATATATGCAGGGTACATTTTTTTCAGTGTTTATACTATGTGATCTCAATTTTCCATAGGCGTAATTTCAATAAAAAAAACTAAGGATGCTTAAGCTCTGCATTTTACAGGTATTTAAATTTGAATTTGAATTAATCAGGTTAATAGTTTTTTTCCGCAATGATGTGGAAAGCAATTTAACATTTAACACTTTAGTTTATTAAAATTTTAAATTACATAAACACGAAAAACTAAAAAATTCGCCTATGAAAAAACTCATTTAAAAGTAAAAATGAATACATATTATACTTAATCTACCATTTAAGGTTTAAAAGTTGATAAAACTCTGGTAAATAATACAAATTTGAACATTTTCTAACATTGTAAAATAACATAAACTTTAGTGTCACCAAAAAGGAAAACCACAAAATTGCAATTGTTTTAAGTGAAAATGAGAGCCTTGTCCTTAATGTATCACCCTGTACTTAAAATTTGCATAAATAATAACGTAACCGTATTTAGTAAATAAATATAAAAACAAAAGATATCACACGCATGATACGTTAGAATAATTTTCTTAAATTGTACTCCAAATTGAGTTATCTAAAAAAATCGAATCTTTTTATTCCATTATATTTCCATGAATTCTAAATTAATACAGAGTTCTAAGTTTTATTTTAACTCTAAATTCATTGGTTTTTATGAGATTGTTGTTCTGTTATTTTTTTCATTAATACTTCGTGGCAATTGCACAAATATAAAAACCGTCCTCGTTACACAGTTTGTTAATAAAATGCCACTCCTCACTATCATCTATCTTCTTTTCATGTAATTTTACAATATTTTTTTAGAAAAATACTAAAAAGTATATACAAACGTACAGCCAATAGGGAGTTTACGGGTTACCGGGTGAAGGGACATTAGTTATTTCTTATGATCTTTAGATTGTACACACATTTGTTAGCAAGGTAGTAATTAAGATGGTGTTAAAGATCTAAGTAAGTGTGTGTTCAATTTCAAACAACAACAAAATCAAAAAGGTTATAATTTTTTTAAATTGGTTTAACATTTATTCCTATCTATTAATAAAATAATAATTACATAATATTTCTATACATTTACCCTGCAAGTGTGGATTCTTAAAAACCAACACGGAAAAAGTACAAACATTGGATAAATATATTCATTAATAACGGTTGTGTAAATAAGTACAAAATTATTTTAATTTATTTGGTATAGAGATGTAGAAGACATTGCATTAAACTAAAACGTCCTAAAAATTAGCTAGAAGTTTTTCAATAGAATGTTTGCTGGATTTCATATCTCATTGTTATAATCAAATAATTATTTATATAGGTATACACTATATTATAATGTAATTGTTGAGCTACACAAATTATATTTCATACAGAAGGTTAAAAACATAAGTTATTTTCATAGATTTAAGTTTTTAAGACTCGCACATTATCTTCTTTTTAGATTATAAGCTAACCAAGTTCTAAAATACACTATTTAAAAGGCCAAACAGTACTTTTTAGGAGGGGCGTTTCGTTATTTCGAAATCAGTATTTTTTTAGTCCTGTTTCCGTACTATCACTCGTATGTATATTATAGTAATAGTTAATACATTATGCATTTAAATTTATTAAAAACGTATATTAGAGGTAATAAACATAATTTTTACATTAAAACAATTCTTCAAAAGATATTTGTTTGACCTGACTGACGTATCAGTTACTATGTTTCTTATATATATATATATATATTTATATAACATCCATCTATACGTATCTTAGTATATTTGTAGTACCTATTTATTTAATAAATTGATAAGTTATTTCGCATGTCATTTAAGTAAAAATTAATTTAAGAAAAAAAAGAGCATAATGGTATTAGAGAGGTCACCAGTCTTATACCTGAAAACGACAAAATAACTTTCAATAAATTACTTAGTTCCTAAACTTTTATATAGTAGACATTTCTACTAGTTCAAATTCCTCAAGTTTCTCTAGTTCAAATTTAATATAACTAGTAACTAATTATGCTAACAATACCATTTGAGATTCTTAAGCCTATAATACAACTACTTATCTATAATCCATTTAAAATCATCGTCGTTTACTGTGTAAGCTAATTATTGTACACTCGGTGGAGACAAAAATATAGCAAACCACTCAAGTAAGATAACATACAGGCCTTTAAAAGAATTACTCGTGGTCATGAAAAAGTTTTAAACTCATTCAACCTTTATATAACTTTCATCACGTACTTAATATTAAAACGTAGACTTACACTAAATCAGAAAGCTTTAAGGACTTACTGAACCTACTTTATTGTATTTTTTTTTTCATTTTTCATTTTTACTGTACTTCTACGTACATTATTTGATAACAAATTAAATCATTAGTACCCTAGTATAATATTATTTCAACGATAAAATATTCCAAACTTAGTAAATATGTTTTGTTCAGTAATTAGCTTGATAAAGTATTTTTACAGTTGCTTAAAATAAGGTTAGGCTCCAAAACTGCGAGTTAATTCTGTAATGTTGGGACTTGAAAACAATTTTGTTTTAAACAAGCAACAAGATGTAAACAGCGTTTAGGAAAGAACAAGAAGAATATGTCAGTAAAGTAAGTTTTTTTTTTTTGGCAAACTTGATTTTAATTTTTAAGATTTAAAAACTTAAAAACAAAAATACCGCGTTTTTTGCAATTGTTATTATTATTATTACTAATGGCCCTAAAGACTATTGCTGGTTTTAATTTCACTCGTTTAAACTAAACTATCGAACATTAACTTCGTCAAAATATTGTCATAAAATTATAACCTATCTCTTTTCTCGAGTATAACAGTAAAACGTTTTAACGATTAAAACAGGTAATTGTTTTTGATGTAGAATTGATCCTTTAAGCAGAATTGTAATATCTTGTAAGTCTAGAATTTATTATGTATAACAAATCTTATGACACCATAAAATGTTTTTTTTTAATTACACCAAAGCCGCCACTTAATGTGAAATAAAACTGGTAAGTACTAGCTGATTTAAAACCCAAACGTCATGTCAAGAAGTTTACATAAGTTTGATGAATTTGTTACATTTTTTTTAGCAAAATATTTTACTATCTCCGCCTTTTTTTTTTACAATTTTGGTCTCTGAACTATTTTTTAACATTGACGTCAGCAACAATACAAATAATTTAATATAAACTAGTCAGGGTCTATAGTTAGGCAACACATGAGCTATGAGTAGGTATTTGCTCTTGTGTTGCTCTTCGGGCTATCAATATTCAAACGTTTTCGAAGAAATACTGGCGGTTGCTCTGTCGTCATCTTGCACCCTTATTGCTTTAACATGAGTACTTAAATACTTATGATATTATACGTAAAGTAAATCTCTGTTAATCTAGTTTCTCGTTAAACGGCCCTGTTTGCTTTTGTATACACTACACAACATAAGCTCATACGCTCGTTCGAGTTTAAGTGCTGTTTATCGTTATAGGTACCCTAAATATTGCTTACTTCCTATACACTAAACGTGTAGCAAACGCGTTTTGCACGCTTGCAGTTCTACAAAATAACATACAATACAATTAATATCAGATTAAATAAATTAAACAGTATTGTTAAATTTATTATCATATTAATATTATCTTGTGTAGAGCATACGTAGCGCTGGAATATGAAACTTTATATATAAGGCCATAAGGGTATTTATCCAACAGATTATCTACCGTGTGTTAGGTATTAAATTTTACATTATTATTGGTGATCTACTACTATTTTATCAACATTTAGTGTAACTGATTTCGGGCAAATTTAAACAATTAATTTTAATTTTTAGAAAAATGCACAAACATTTTTAAAACATTATGATTTAACAATTCTCTGCTAATGAAGGCAAACTTATTATCTCTCCGGATTGCGACTGTCTATCGAGATACGATTATAGTGACTTAATATGTCTTCTTTTTTTCATTCTTTATTTCTTGACGTAACTACTGTTTTAAAGTTTTGGCCGCCACTAATACGCCATTTATCTCTATCTTGTTTTGTTTCTTTCCATATTCTATACCCAGCTATTCCAGATCTTCTTCTACTCCTTCGATCCATCTCTTCCAATGACTTGTAATTTCAATCTACAAACTATAACGAATCGTTGAATGTTCATTGGTTGTGCAACTTGAAACGAGTAGAATGGACAACAAACGAATGCAACACCAAAATTATATTGAACGTGTAAAACAAACAAATTAAATGGGAAAATGATATAGTTGTACAACATTGAGCTGTGGGAAATAACAAGCGTGTTTGTTCGGTACCGTGGCAAGTGTGGGCGACGACTGACGTGTACCAGGCAAACAGGCAGGTATATCAAGAGAAAAGATGTTGCCCGTGTGCTGCGAACAAAATTAATTGAAACGAATAACGTCTACTAGTGACGTTAATTGTTTCTGTAAAATAAGACCCATGGCGTGAGCAAGACGAATCGAATTCGAAATAATTTGAAAATGACACAAATTACTTTAGAATGTATCGACGTTTAAGAAAAGAGGATATCATTATGTTTGCAGTTACATTTAAACAAAATCAATACTATGTGTTAGCCGAAATTTATACACAACCACTGGATTTCAATAACGGTTCACAACTATGGTAAAGTTACCAGTGTTTAGTGTAACCAAGTAAATATTGTGTTATGCAATATTCAAATGAAAATACACGATTTTTACTCACCAAACATTATTTGATAGTTCATCTAACCCAACGTTCCATGGCAATTTCATTATAATGCCCAATCGAATTGCTTATTGAATAGGCAACTGAAATAATGAGTGAAAATAAAATAATGATTGACTGCGGAGAGTTAACGACGCCAACGATTTATCATAAAGAGGTCAAAACTGATTTAACTGCGAAATCAGTCAAACGGTTTAACAAATGATTCGGAAACGCCCAAACCAAGTGTGTGTAACGTTTTGATTCGAACGTCCGGGACCAAAAACGTTTTCGATTGCAGTTTAACATTAAATGCTAACCGAGGAAGACCACAGCACATCATACATTTAACTACACTAAAGTGCACACAAAATATTTCCAAATATACGAACAAAAGTTTAAGAGTTATCCATTTTGGTGTTCATTAGCATTTTTGTTTAAATTTTTAGTCAATTGCTATTCCCAAAGAAAACTAGTATAAAATAAATGAAAAAATATAATTTCGTCTTTCAATGGTGGTATTTCTTTAGACATGATTAAATTACTTATTGATCAGGTACTTGAGTCTTTAGTTAATATAATAAATACAGGGTTAATTCTTAATAGTTTTATAATCGTTAACCAATTTATAAAAAAAAGCAATTAAAACAATGTAGACAATTACACTGGTCTGCAAAAAAAAAATTTTTTTTTCTCCTTATTATTCTCATGCATGATAACATCATATTTGGTGCTCTAAACACGAAATTTAACATACAAATAAATACAGCACATAGATTTTGAATATCATGTCTATTTAATCAAAAAACAATATCATCAAAGTAACAACAAATATAAAAAAGTGAAAAAAGACTACGGTCTAAGTTTTACAGTGAAAAATGCTTATTTTACAGTCACAAGTTATAGAAATATCAGTATATTTATCTCATTATGGTAATATAATTCAAATTATTTTGTAGTTTTTTTCCTTTTCATCGTTTCCATCGAAGTTTCTCGGCGAATCGACCAACAAAAATCAGCAAGCATTGCGGCTGACCATTTTCCATTGTAGCGTCTTTCAATATGCATAATATCCTGATGAAACCTTTCACCATGCTCATCTGATACGGCACCAAGATTTTCCGGAAAGAAATCTATATGAGAGTCCAAAAAATGAATTTTGAGTGACATATTGCACCCTAAAGCTTTATAAGCAGAAAGAAGCTCTCGAATAATTTGTCGGTAGTTATCAGCTTTTGTATTACCAAGAAAGTTCATATCGAAAAATCTAGACGTGATAGAAAAAATCGACCACCGGGAACAGATTCAGAGCATCAAAATCTTCATATTTATGACATAATTTTTTGAAGGAGGATTTTGTTGCAGACAAGTGTTATAGGCTAATAATTGTCTTTTGACAACTTCCTCAAAAATATTTGTAAGAGTAATTATAATAAGGTTTCCTTATTATTCAGAAGAAACCAATTACTAATACTAAGTACTGAAGATTCTATTACGGGTTCTATTGTATGGTATAGTGTCTAATAGTTAAATGAAAAAACTTGAAAATAAAAGGCTTGAAACCTAATAAGGAGGTCTGAAATATGATAGGAAGCTTAGTAAATAAGAGGGTCAGAATTGGAAATGCAGAATATACCGTGCTTAGAAATCAAATAGTAAATAGAATTGAAAAATTTTGTTTTTTGGGATGAGTTATACTAGCAAATAAAAGATTTAAGGGGATTCGATACCGGCCGTTTTTTTCAGTCAAAACACATCAATTTTTGTCCATCGCACAGGCCGAACCACTAATCCGATAAGTAATTTGAAAACAGTTTTGAATTTGTCATGAAGTTTACTTGAGATCCTACAAGGTACTTTTTTCAATTTTGAATTTTAACCCTTTACAAATTTGATTTTAAAATTTAAATTTTTATAAAATGTTAAAACGTTTCTTAATCATAGTAAGAAAAATATATTAAAAAAGTACTTTGTAGGATCCCAAGTAAACTTCATAACGAATTCAAGTCTGTTTTCAGATTACTAATCGGATCACTGGTTCGGCCTGTGCGATGGACAAAAAATGTATTATTATATTAACTAAAATGGCTTTTACTCATAGACAAAATTATTTTAATTAAAAATAATACCATGAAGCTTATACAAATTAACCGGTAAATTAATTGACATGGTTAAATTTTATTTAAACCACTTTTTTCGTAAATATTGCTTATACAAAACTCTTTAAAAATGGTCGGTTTTGAATCCCCTTTACGAAGATGTAGTGAGTAGAATAAATTGTGATTGGGGATAATGATGGAAATAATAGCAATAAAGTGATCAGTATGTGTCAATAACGTTTTGTTTAAGATAAAAAAAACAATTTTAGAAAATTATACCGGGGTCACAAATGTAGTAGTTAATTGCTTTATGTATTGGACAATAAAGAATAAGAATAAGAGTATGTTTTTAGTGATTTCAACTCTAAAGCCTGCATAAATGGTATAAAACTTTTTTATACCCAATAATTACTAGCGTTCGGTACTAGTTCGAAGTTTAAAATACGAGTAGGCGTGTCGCAGTTATAATATATTATTTGCAACCGTACCACATTTCACAGAAAACTTATTTGAAACCAACATAATCATCACATTTCATTAAACTAAATTTAAATAAAAACTTTTAATGATAAAAAATATATATTGGAAAAAACCAAAACTAAAAATAAACTCATTAGTAAAAACAGGAACTTCTGTCATTTACATAGTATTAAATACTAAGCAAATTTAATTTGCATAAATAACAAATAAAACAAGTGAACAAGAAAAAAATGTTTGGAAAGATACATCCGATCCAAATCTTTGGCATATTTGCTTTACAATTTCCCTACTCATATTGTACTACATGTTGTGTTTGAAAAAAATTTAATTTTTTTGCATTTTTGCAAAAAGACAAGTTTAATTATTTTATTCGTTCCATCAAAACATAGTTTTAACATCAAAGCTGAATAATTTAGGTCAATGCAGCAGCTATATAGTTAAAAATAAAGCATAAAGCTTAACAGTATTGTTAAATTATCTTTAGATTTCAATTATAGTTTAGTCTAAGCATTAAAACTATTATTAAAAGATGAAAAATTAGATGCGACTAGAAAATAAATCAATAATATTTTAAGCGTAAATGTTTTTGTTTTTATAACGCATTTAACAATGTACGAATCGTCTTTACAAGCAACAGTAAATGTGTTTAAATATTACACAAGATTGGACAATACATTTTACATCTAGTTAGGTTAGGAAAATATATATACATGTAACAAATGGTTTAGGACATTGTCATTTTATTTTAACAATCATTGTTGCACGGTGTCGCAGGTCGATGTGAGGATTTTATGGGTTGTAAATATTTAGATGGGATACATAATAAAAAAAGGGTAGTGAAAAATGATATTGAACATTAAATGCAAAAAAGTACCTATGCAATGCCCTTGATATGTGAAACGCTAAAGCCGTGTTATATGTTCCTCCAATACTCATTCGATACCTACTTAGCGGTCTTTGAATATCTTCTTTGTGTGTTTAATTTAATGTGTATGATTACCCGCCCGCTCCAGTAGACATTACATAGGCAAGTACAATAAAACTGTTCAAGTGATTAGTTTGTATTATATTGGACGGTCGTTTTAGGTAATTACAAATATTTGTATATGAAATAAAATATTTTTTTTGCTCGACTAAAGCAATGTCTATTTTCAATAAGAAACCGGGAAATTACCGGGAAATTTTAAACGAAATTACTTAATTAACCCCAGACGAGTTCATTAATTAGTTCTTAAGTAATTCATTTGCTGTTAGTGTCGAAGGGCAGTTTCGTTCAACAATAAAGTAAAGTAATACCCGCAGAATATGAAGTCGAGTACTTGGGGTTAACGTTTGATAAACGTCTAACATTGAGCGCGCATTAGGTATGTAACAAACAATAACCTCCACAAAGACTTAACAAACCACAAACCCTCAACGAACTGGCCAAAACCCACTATTCCAAATTTAACTCTAAACTACACTCCCATTGCAACCCTCTAATTAAAAAATTATCCTCTGTCTCACTTATTACTAGAATGCTAAAAAGGCAATGGCCCAGGGACCTACTTAATGTATAAAAATTAATTATTCTGGTCAGGTGACACTGCTGAGAGCTTTTCTATTCATACATTATTGTCATTGTATCTTTGTCATCAGACTTGCTGATTATACATATTTTGTACAGATTGTAAAAAAAGAAAATATTTAAAAAAAAAAAAGAAACGTGAATTAAAATATTTTTCTCATACCATTTTTGAGACACCATAAGCCGATAATAACTGCAATTTGTAAGTGAATCAACAATCAACAGGTATTTGAAAAAAATGCATTAATTGTTAATTAAGATATTATAAGGTAACTATAGCAAAAAATCATTATAGACAGACGATCAACCCCTTAATCGTTTCTACTCTAATACCAAATATACATTTTTTAGCACATTATTGACATTACTGCTTTTATCGATATTTATATTACAGATTCGCATTTAAGCGATTATTTGAAAGTGATTTTATCACTCATATAGACCAGTAATTACACCCGCCCCAATATACTCTGTTCCCACTATACCCCGACCCCATTGTATTGTCTTTTTTTATGTTAACTCATCAAATAATAAATAGCATATTGTGTGATACTACTGCTTAAACAGATATTGTGCTTTACACAGCACAGCTACGACGCGAGTTCGCATATCTATAGTTTTAAAAAAAAATATCATTTATTTTAAAATATTGAAAATACTTAGCTACAACACATTGGAATGCGTTCCACTGATATGCTGAGAAATTAAGTATGAAACCATTTTCACGCACATTGGTGCAGAGCAATTGATAACTTGTAAAACAAAATCATCATGATCACATGATCATGGTCTGCGGTGAATGTCAGAAACAGGTTAATTCTTCATCGTTACACATGCAATTCTCTATGCAAATCATTTCCGCATAGTATCCCATCAAGACTAACCACGAATATATCATAATAACTGTGAGCAAAAATGAAATAAAAGTTAAAAACTAGTTTGAACTATAATTTTTAAAGATAAGTTTTAAATGGTAGTCTGATGAAGTTTGTAACGTTCAAACGAAATTATATTCTTATACTTTATATACACATTGTAAGCTTGGACAGCGGTGGATAGTTCAGAAGGGCCAGTTAAACAACAGTTAATATATTAATAATTCTTCATAATATATTCTTTGGCAAGGGAATTTTATTTTGAAAACTCAATTATTAAAAGGTTAGGGTCGGTTAAACACTTTTGTCGGTATCTACTATCTACTAAGAAAATTCACAGTTTGGTAAAAATATTTAAATGAAATACTAGGGAATCGCGATTTTATCAATTACAGAGTTGGGGAAATGTATATTCTGTATGTATTTTTAAATATACATGATTATGTTAACTTCAAAATTGCTTAACTAATATCTACCATAAGAAGCTAAATATTGAAGTATTCATTCAAATAATTTAGATTGACATTTTAAAAATTAATTTTTTTTAAAAATAAAACAACCACGGAAAATAAGTTTAAAAACCAAAAAATCGTTGGTGACCCAAAAATTGGTTAGGTACTATATATATATATATATATATAAATTAATTAATAATTACTAAATAACATTAGTAATGATAAATAATATGATTTCATCATTTCGGTTTCTATTTTGTGCTCTTACGGTATTTTCTTCCGTAATTGTTTTAATTATCACATTATCTTGTCAGGCTATTCTTTAACAGACGAACTCGACTTACTCAAATTTTTCGTAATCATAAGGACTGAAATTATTAAACCCGTTGTGTTGTTGGTCCAGAAATCAAACTCTGGATCCATTTCCATTTCCTCTTCCGAAGTCATATTTTGTGGTATCGTTTCTAGAGATAGATCCTCTTCCGTGGTCTCCTCTTCTACCAATCGGATTAAAGCACTTTGGTTTTTTTCTTTTACTGAAATTTTCTCACTTTCTTCCATTTTCAGATAGGGCTCCGACTTCACGCCCGGATATCTTAAGCACAGAAAGTGACATTTAGAAGATTAATTTTAAAAAAAGATTTATAAATTCTTGATTATTCTATTGAGGGTTTTCTGTAGTGAAATGAAGATTATAGAAAATTATAGATAACACTCAATTATTATCGTTTTTGTACATTTAAATTATTTTTGCTAGAATAATTACCATTAACGAGTGATTTTTAGTTGTTAGTTTGAAACCAGATTTGTGATACTCACTGGAGGCATTGTTTGTAAATTAAATGTTTCACCAGACATTGAACCGTGAGATTTTAAAGATATTTATTTTTATTTGAAATGACTTCGGTGGGCAATCGTAAGCTTAACGAGAAAACATTAACCGAGATAATGTGCAATCCATTTATCTACACAACGCGAACCATAGTTGATTCAAGAGGGCGTTGTTAGACGATTCCGTTGAGTTATATGCCAATTAATAATAATAATTCTTTTCATAGAATGGGATAAGATAATTAGTGTAATTAGCCGTACAGTTTTTGACGGTATTGAATAATTAAACTAACTCAAAATCAAATCAGATTAAGTTTTTTTTCTCCAATTATTGATAATTTGTATGAACTCTTCAACGTCGGCTTCTTGCCAAAATTCATTAACGGCGAATTTGTCTTTTTTTTTATGTCACTATCTAGTGTAAAGCATAATTTTCTTTCGATTGATAAGAGGTGTTCTTAGTGAATTTACCACTATAAATGCCTTTTTATTAATCATTTCATATTTTAACCAACGGCTAATACTCATAAGAAATCGATAAAGCGAAAACTCATTATTACCCAATATATTTGAATACAGTAATATATTAGGTTTCATACAACAATAAAAATTGTGAATACCTTAAAAATTGAAAATTCTGTAGGGTTAGGACCAAAAATCGAATATTTGAAAAACTTTAAAGTAATTTTCTGAACAATAAACTTTGTTCCGTTAATGAATTTTGGCAAGAAGCCGACGAATGACGATAATATCTCAACGAAACAGTAAAACAATAATGATAATGCCTTTACATACAGCTGTGATACAAATAGAAACATCTCATACTATATTAACACATCTCGTTATGTATTTAAATCACTTTTCGTAGTTTTACTCAAATCATTTTTCTAGAGCGTTTTGGAATCAACCACCTTCCCTCAAATCATATTTAATGCGGTCTCCCACCAACTACGTATACTGGCTTACTCCAGTCATTATCGATTTTTATTAACCATCTCTGATTGGGCTTTACTTATCATCTGCACAATGGTTATATTAAAGTTTGAAATATATACATAGTTTACAGCTATTCCTAAATTTATAAGTTTGCTTTTCCAACGTTTCGGAAGCCTTCATCTTCCATCATCAGAATTCAGACGCATCCAACTTTCGGCAAAGCCAATTTGTAAATTAGCAGTAACTGTAAACCGTGTAAATATTCCAAACAACATACCTTTGGCAAATTAACTTCAACCAATTTAAATAATAAAATTACTTCCTAATTCAAATTTGAATCAATATGTTTATATTATCTGATCAAAATGTTCAACATACGCTTTAAAAATAATACAATACTTGGATTTGGAAGTGATGAAACGTAAATCTTAACCTTTTGGATTCTACATGATAAGCTTGTTAGTTATTAACCTAGATTATAATGTCTTACCTCCAAGAGGCCGTGTTGAAAATCTCATTGAGTTTCAACGGTATAATGATAGGCATAGGAGTAGTCGGCGGTTTCATTATGGGTTGGAACGTCGTCATCGTATAATACGTATTGTTGTACACCCAAAAACTCTCCGGGCACCGATGGTCCAAACACAAGATCCTGAAAGGCAAATAGACTAAGAAAGTGACCGCCGATTTATTAATTTTTGGTCTTACTGTGTGTCGAATTTCAAAAAGGTAAACGAGACGCAAAATATCCAAATAGCAATAAACCCTGACCACATAAGCACCGCCATTTTTATTCGTAATTTATTTTCCTAAAGAAAACCAGTAGACTGTAAAGTTAAAGTAAATACGCACAAAATGAAGTCTGTTCGATACAGCATGTCGACTGAAAGTGGAATTATCATTTCGAGTTACTAATTTAGTATAACCAACAGACTTTATTTGTCGACTAAAAACAACCAAGGTCTGTAGGCTTCAAGTGTATTATTCACGGCTTAAAATTCTATCACTGTATCCTTTGCTTATTTAGCTGAGTAATAATTGATCCAGTACTTCTCAGACTTTTTGGTACCACGACCCAAATTTTTCCCCAAAATCTATCATGACCCACATGGTTTTACAATGCAAGTATCTCATAACAAATTATGAACTCTGAATGTACTCTGAACCATACTTTCTCTTCACTATTTTTCGCGTTAACGAAAATTTGAGAATATTCGATAGTCGTGTTACACGTAATATTACAATGTCGATTTATAATACTTTATATTTTATACAGTTTACAAAACATAAACTTCTCGCGACCAACAAAAAGTTGTCATAGTTTGAGAAACGCTAGTAAGGTAATCCTCATATAACAGTTTATCAATTAAAATCTAATAGTTTTCGATACGCTTGAAGATTGTAACTGAGTGACTTACGCTGAAGGATCCGGAAATGGCCATAATCCAGGTGACTATTATGTAAGTATTCAAAGTGGCTATCAACACACAACTAACTGTAAAGTATAAGTAAAAAACATGACAGACTTAATGGCAATCGTTCCAAGTTGAAAAAAATGCGTGGTTAATCACAACTGCCTGACAAATTCTGTGAAAACATCTATGAGACATCAATATGGTCTCATGCAAGAAAATTATAAGCGGCTCGGCTGCTATTGGCTTACAAGCGAAACATTTTAAGTAGAAAAAAAAGTTTTGAATATCCTCCGAAATAAGTAACCAATTTAATAGGTTTTATCTGAAATTTCCAAAGATAATTTTTGTAAAATATTGACGTGCGCATTGCACAATGCTACCATCGCTAAAGATTTTTTTTTCACAAAATAAAATTGATTTGGCCAAAATATGACAAGATCGGCAGAACCAAATTGATCAATGTGTTATTAAAACAGCTGTGGTACGATTTCAATAAAGGTTCTCTTAGCCCAGCGAATGTAATTGAGATTGAGCTTATAAACAAACAGCGACCCCTGGTACCGGTTTATGGCAGTTATAAAAAACACATTTATTTAAAGGCTCTTGATTTTAACTTACTTGGCATTGACGGGTTGAGCATTGTCATGTTGGCCATGATGGAACACATAGCTCCCACCTATATTTCAGTACGAGAGTAACAAAATCAATGTAAACATAATCGTTTTAATGATTGACAAATAAAAGACCGCATTTGTACTTACACAAAAATAAAAAGTAATTATAGAAATCCCCACTTGCAGGGAAACGAACTTCAGGAAACTTTTTAGTTGCGGAACGAATACAAAAGAGACCACATTTACCTTATCTTGCCTTTCCGTCATTTTTCCCATTATAACTAATTCACTGTTCTATCGAAAATAAAGCAATTTATTTTTGTTTTACTAAAGTTCGATCAACAACAATTAGCAGTTGCTAGGTAAAAACTCTAAAAATACTTATTCTTGTACGAGTGTGTATCATATGTTCACCAATGGTATAAAATATGATAATAATTTGATTAATGACATAAAATAAATGATAAATAATTTCGTATGATAGTTAAAATATATTGTTATGTATAAAAAAAGTAACTTTGCGTGGTGTGTGTTTTTTCACCAAACATTTGAATTAACACATAATTTTAAACAAAATTCTAAAGTTAGAACTTTCTACATACTTTTAAGAAAATCTTGACTCAATGGTTAATTACATTTGGTTCTTGCTCTCAAAATATTAAAAATATTATTTTTTTATTATATTCTGCTTGACAAATCGTAATAAAAGTGGCATTTTTAAACACACTAACCCCTTCCCCTTCCTTTGAACTCTTACCTCTTCGATCTTTAAAATATTTAGGTATTTTTATTATTCATACAAATATAATCGTATTTATTCCAGGCAAAAACTAGCATTTACAACTATAATAGTTTATTATAACCTAATAATTCTTTGTGTCCTACACTTTCAAACAAAATTTTAACACTATAGTCACTATTGTAGTGTTGTATACTAAGACCATACATGTTTTGCAATAACTGTTTTTAGATTTTGTACATTTTAATTGTCGAAAATAATATTTAAAATATATATTAATATGTATCAGTCATATCCATAGCAGAGTTTATTTGTTGATAAACATTATTAAATTTTTAGTAATTTAATTAATTTTGCACATGATCAAATTTCAAAGGTTTCCTGCAGTGATAGAAGTGACCTATAACGAAGCTCGTCAAACGGTCGAGAGGTGACTCTAAATACCGGTAAACTGGAACTGAATTATTATAGTCGAGATAACTTTGTTCAGTTAAATCTCTGGTCCATAATTGGCATACTTTAAATTCCAAGCCAATCTATTTAAACGAAACCACTTCAATATTAAGTGACAATATTTTGTTTCAATCATATTGATAATGGCCATTTAAAAATTCGGGGATTATTCTGTCCAACTGAATCAATATTGTCTGTATGCGACAATTTTACAACATGGAAAAAATATGTTCAATAACTATGATCTTTTTTTGGCAATTTTAACTTATAGCTTTACAAATATTTGCCTGTAATCAAGCTGAAAATAATTCTGACATATTGTCTTTTCATTCCTCTGGTTGACCGACGCCATGGTTTTCACTTTCCAAGTTTGTACAATAAAAATAGATGTATAAGCAATACAGTAAAATGTCTATCTTCTAAGTATTTTTTTGGTTGGATGTAAGAAATAAAACTATGGTGGTGTAAAAAATTTGTCTCGTTTCACAACGGAAGTAGGTAGTCGAAAAGGTCAGTCTTATGGTTTTTGTGTGGCTGCTCGAGTAGTTGTTCAAACCGCGACCATTGAGGCGCTGAGTGACTTTTTGCCAAAAAAAAGTAAATTAATGGCCACTTAAATTCATGACGTTTAAAATGGTGGTATCATAGTTTGAATGTATTCACAAAAGCATGGTTTTATTTAGTGAATTGTGTTTTAAAACATCTGCGTATTTGTATTAAAGTTCATTCCTCTGGATCCTGCCATCAACAACTATGAACTAACAAGATATAAGTCCTATAGACTTTCTACTACAATTCGATTTCAGTACAACATTATTATGTAAACTCTAGTCACTTTCCTTCAATCTCATTTTTTGGTTTTTTACTGACTTTTATTTCTGAAGCGTTTTGCGAGAAAAGTGCATTCCCCTGTCACCTTCATATACAAATATGGAATGAGGAAAGCTGCTGACCACAAAATATAACAAGAGGGCGGTAACTAAGAAATATAAGTTCTTTTCCAAACTTTTTTTTCAGTTAAAAAATTAACAATAAACCACGATTTTTTTAAATGACCCATATACTCAAAGTAAATCTGGACTATGTCAAAGAACCGTGCTATTGATATAAATGTTATTAAGTACCAATCACTTTATAGGGAAAGCATTTAAAGATTACTAACATTTACATACTGTCCAACGTTATTGTATGTGTAACAATAAGAATTAAGAGATTAGACAAATTCAGCGTGAACGTGAAACTAATACATATAATTAACCCGAACTTTACTGATAGTATAGTTTAATTTTGTTAGTACATCATGTCAATCTATACAAGAATATGGTAGTTAAAATATCTGAAGCTTAGACGTTCTGAGTGAATTAATTTGTTGATTTTTTTATTAATACATTTCTATCTCTGATCTCTGTCTACCTACACAGCAATTAAATATACTAGTAGTCCATTATGTTTACTAGTACCGAAATTAATACTTACTTCGCCTACATTAAAAACGTTTAGAATATATTGACAAAAATATTGGTCTAACATTAAAAACCAGTTTTGATATAAAACTAACTTCCAGTACTCAGATTATGTAGACTCGTATAAAATTCCTAGTCTTAACTCCTAAAAAGATTAATTTGACACATAAGCTCCAATCAATCGTAATGTTTCAGCTAATGTCTTAAGGTGGAATAGGATCGCACTCCGAAGACTAAACCAACATTACTAATGGGATGTGATTAGTTAGAAGATTTATTTTTTTTTTACCCAATGTGGTTTTAGCTTTTATATTGACTTATGACCAACGTATCGTGTGTGTTTTATGTTTTAGTATTATACTTGGAGTACAATGTCTGAGAACCGTGAGTACTACGAAGAAGAAATTGAACGAGAGCGACGAAACCGACATTCAACTGCGTCCAAAGAATATTGTTGCGCTCTAAAGAATTACAATAATCAACAAAAACAATTGAGTAAAGCTGCCAACCCATTTTTCCGCCCTGACTTAAAACCCGCTTAATTAATATTATTATTTCAGAACAAGTGGCGGAAGTAGTGAAAAAAATAGCCACCGGTCCGGAATGGTATCAAGAGTTGTCACCCCAGCAGGTAAGTCGGTAAGGTAAGAACTCGCACTTTACGGAATTAATTAAAAGTTTTAAAACTGAAATTAACGGCACTTAGCTGCCTTGGGCATTGTATATTTATAAATATATTATCTCAGCCCTATCTTAAATCCTATGTACTAACTATAAAAAACGGGTTCAACCACTGAAAAATAGAAAACGGTAGTATATGTTCATAAAATATGCTCAAATAATTTAAATTTGTCGAGAGGTAAAAATTCTTGACATTTTCCGAGTTAACTTTCACTTGAAATGTATGCATCACGAATACTCTGACCTATCTTATAATCTGTGTAGTTCATCTTACACTTCAGCTGAGTAAATTGTCTTAAACGTGTATTACACGATCTAAGAGAACAATAATTATCATAGTTTTGTTGACAAATTATTATGAGCTTATATTATATTAATTTCTAGTAATTATATCTAGTTTTATAAGTGACAACCTAGTGTCAGGGCCAATCTATCGGTTTGTACTAACAATAATCGGCCAATGTGTGATTGTTTTCGTTAGAACTCTATTCTGTGTAACTTGAAAGAGAACTTGCAGTTGGACTACGAAGAAGGCAAGTCCGGACGAACGAGAAAGTCTCTCAAGGCACTTGGGATCAGCACGTTCATTCCGCAAGTTGTGATCGCTGAGGCTCTCGTTGCCAGTAAACTTTACCCAATCGACTTCCTGTTTGAAATTAAAAAATACCTGGATCAAAAGACAAGCACACTGAACGCTGATCCATCGAGTACATAATTGTACACTATAATAATAATTCCGTCACAAATTGGACAGCTGAAAATCGTTATTTTTTTTCAGACACTCGACAACGCCGACTTTATACGCCCCAAGAACGCATTTTGATGTCCAGTATAGTGTTTTTGGCGTTCCCGTGTCTCATCAATAAGCTCGAGTACTGTCTCGATGAACCCGTAGCCGATAAAGAATGTAAGATCCAGTCTAGACCGACTATTTCGATTTGTATAGTTTGTTACACGTTTCAACGAGATCATTTGTTCTACTCCAGTGTCTTATATCTCTCTGCCGAAACAGAAAAAATGGAAGGCTAACCCTTTGTCTCCGTATTTGGACGTTAATCCGGAACCCACGGCGCCAACGACTGAAATCGATAAAATCAAGTGGCACAATGCTAAATTCAAAAGTCAAAAGACCCGTAAGGCATACATGACTAAGAAGAAAGAGCAAATTCAGCAGATAAAGGTAGATACAACTTTAAACAGCGAAATACACCTGTTATTATTTACTAATAATACTCTTCGTGTTATGGTCAGATCGACGTCGAGAGGAAGACCACCCTCAAAATGCGTATCAAGTACCCTGAACATCCTTTGGAGAAAATGTTTTACAAGCCACCTGTGGTAATGGACTTCAGAGAGCCGTCAGGTAATGCTACAACGTTGTGTCGCATGAGATGATTTCTAAACGGTGTGTATAGTGCAGAAAGTGAGAAATGCTATGAAACACATGATGGAAGGATGGCTCTGCGAAAGTAAAAGGGTGGTAATATACAGGGTGACTAGGGAGAGTAGAGTGGAAAGTGAGTTACTGTTCAATAAGAAGTTGGCGTAGTAAGAAGTTAACACTACATGGTTGGATACAATTTTTAAAAGTTTTAAATGAATATTTTGTGGATAACAAGAAGTCAGCAAAAAACCAATAAGCTCATTATAATGTCAATAATCAGCGGGGAACTTGTCTAAATTACCCTAAGAGACATTGCAATGATAAATTCTTGAGAGGTTCCCAACACTACTTTATTGTTGCTGTAAAAAATTACACAAAATTGTTAATTTTGAATTATCACAACCTAACCGTGTATGAAATCGTCATAAACTATCTCTAGTTCACATACATACAGATAATTCATGTTAATACTGTAAAATTAGAGTGTTTTCCCTCTTGAAACAATATAATTTGTACTATATAGCCACGATGTACAGTGATACTGCAATGTACCCAATATATAAAGAAGCTTGATCTACTACTCAAGCTTTTAATAATGGTCTAGAACAATAATTTTATCACCGAATTAATGTTTACATAGTAAATAATCATTATTTTGTTTTTATGTTAAACTTTTATATTTTTTTACTCGCATTTAAACATTTCATAAAACAATTTATTTACGAAATTAATGAAAACGCCTAAAAAAGTTATACTAAAAACTCTTTCCGTGTAAAAATTTGTTATCCTTAATCAAGTAAAAAATTGTTGTTCTAGAACTGTTACATTCCATTAACCATGATTTTTGCTTGCACCATAGAGAGATAGAACACTTGTTGAGTGGCCTCAAAAAAGAATTTCTTTGTACATAACTTCGGCACCTATAGAGTATTTATCGTGTTTAAGCTTTAGTTACTTTTTTCGGGTATAGAGTTTCTACTTAAATATTAAGACGTATACGTTATGCCGTTGGGTACTGTATAGGTGCTGTAGTATAATACGCTCTATGTTTATAAGATATCAGATTAAAACATATTTGAATGGATGTTCTGTAGTCATAGACCACGATGGATTAAAGAAGACAAAGGACATCGAGTGGCTGGCTGACCAAGAAAAACCGACAGTGGACGCCGCCGACGACAGCCGACGATTGGCCGCCCAGCAAGACGCCACCGAAATCAGCGAGACACAATCGCCTCATCAATCGCTCATAGAAGACGAAAACGAGACGCCGGACGACTATGGTTGGCTCAACCGCGAGATGGCGGCTCATTACTCCATGGACGACCTGAGCGAGACGTCGGAAAACATACCGTTGAGCTTTGAGGACGCCACGGCAATTACGGCCAACGTTCTACCATCCGAGGCCAGCGCAACCGTCAATGTAGTTGTGGCACCGGCGGGAACACCAGAAACCGTGTGCCAACCGCCGCACGTTGTCACCACCGCCGGCATTTTGTCGGCCGACGAAAAAAACAATCATAAAGCAGTTAATCTGTCCGATCAAAACCCTGTACTGTCCGGCAACCAGGACAGCCGCCTGTCGCAAGCCGAAGCCATGTTGCTGCGAATATTCCAAGAAAAAAGTGGCGACTGCAAAAATGTCCAACAGTTCCAGAAGCTGCAATCAAACGTAAAGTATTATAAGAGTATTATACAAGATAATTCTCTCTCAAATCAGTACTAAGCTAAAACAGCTTAGGTCATGTTACTTAAATTAAAATAGTTTAATAATAATTATTTAATGAAATGTGTGTTGGTTATTTTTATAGGAAAAGGATACCGTGTTGACCAGCCAACTAGCCACAGCTTCGCGAACTGACAAAGAATCCGAATTTCGGGATAGAATAGAAAGAGATAAGCTCAACGTGCTGGAACTCAAGCCGTCATTAGCTGAAATAACTAAAGCGTCTACTTTTCACAAAGAAAATAATGAAAACAATATTGAAGATGGGGTAGGTAATTAATTATTATTCAACAACAAAGAAAAGCGAAGTGATGGCTTATTCCCCTTAAAGTACATTATTTGTTTATGTGTGCTTATTTCTTACTTACTTTTCTCAAACTAGCGAGATTTAGATTTAGCAATCTAAATTTCCTCTTCTACCTTCAACTCATATTGCTCGGCAGTCAACTTTAACATACTTTATCAGTGCCAAGATTGGGCGAATGGATGATATTTCTTTATGCTTGACTGTCTCCAAATTGTACATGATCAAACCATCTCTAACCCGACATTTTGTATGTGTATATCTACAGGTAAATGAAGAAGTAAAAATCGATAAAGTGCTTCAAATGTTACGCAACTTACCAGCATGGAAACAACTAAAAGTAAGAATATTTTACAAAAACCAGTCTTAAGTGGGTTGTTAATTTTTTTTTTTTTTTGTTAAAATAATTGGTAATAGAGAATATAATTTATATTTTATTCCCACAAATACTTTTAAAATTTCTTTAAATCTTTACACAGGCTGTGCTACGGTTTTTGGCAATTCTCGGTGATCCAATAGCTAGTTTCCCAGAACTAACTGAATTGCGTGCCCTAAAGAGGTGGTACGAGATCCGGATCAACAAAGACAGATATCTTACACGAAAAAAAAAACGTTATTTTTTAAATCTTACTTCTTTGTTTCTAGTTTGTTAATTGTCAGTAATAATCAACAAGTATTTATATTACAGTGGATCTCATGCTAAAGTCTATAGAAGCTTGGAACAAACCCAGACCGAAAGCTACTAACGTTCCAATTCCTTCAATGCCTTATCCGATTAAAAATTCTTCACATAATGAAAAAGTCACATGGAATCAAGTGGAGGACGCGAAACACAAAGTAATTTGTTTATAATATTAACAGTTTTTAACTAAAACAAAGATTGTTGCCCATTGATATCACTTGGAATGGCGCATAATGACAACACTATTTTGTGGCCTAATTTGTTGAGAAAATATTTTTAAAACGTAAATTTAAAACTTTTCTAATAGTAAAAATACTGGACACATGTTGGAACATTAAATGAAGAAGAACTATAACTCGTTTTTTATTCGGAAAAGAAGTTGTTCTCTTCTAAGAAATAGTTTTGAGATGAATGATTTAATGGCTTTGGCCTTTGCATCAAAATTATGTCTAGCATAACTCATCTACTGTTAATACCTAGGGACAATGTAAGCAAATCTAATCCCATTTCAGTATTTAAGTAAATGAACCTTATAAATCAGTATTTAATTTTTTGATAAAACAAATCACACTCCCGGCGCCCGACCTCGTACATTTATCCATTTATAGGAAAAACATTAGGTCATTAAATACCAAAGCGTTCAAGGCCATACAATAATCATTCCCTTTATTTTAGCTTACCTACCTAGTGGTTACAGGAAATAACGAGTAACTATTTAAAAAATAACTCAAAACCATTTCAATAATACTTCATACATATAAAGTGTAAATACAGTTTCTAGATTTTCTAGTTTATAGATGTTTTTTTCGTATAAGAAATGTTCTTATATATTCTTAGTTAGTTTACTTTTGTTATTATATTCTTAGTAGATGACCGTTATAATAAGAAAAAAGGAAAAGTATTAGATGTTTTTAAAAATCGATTTAAAAAAAGTGAGAACCTGTTAATAATTTAACAGGCAACCAGAAACACCTCAAACCCGCATACAAGTGTTTATTAGTATATTTACTACATTAATAGTGTTTATCCTAATTTATATAATAAGGATAAAAATAATTGTTACATATTTTTGTATTCCTAACCGGTTGATGTATCATATTAATACATATATGTACCTGTATAGATAGAAGTTGCAAAAAAAGAATACATCACCAAAGTGAAAGAGCTGGCGATCGACAACGCTAGGGAACTATATCCGACCATGGAGTGCATTTACTTCAAAAGCAAGGTGAACAGAAATTTCAAACAAACTTTCTACAATTACTACCCGGCCAAAGAAGACGATTGCTTAGACAACGTGTTGGGTACAATACATGAGATAAGGAAGCCAACGGCCGATACTTAAGCTACGTTTATCGTTTTGGGCATAATTCGACACACTAAACAGGCTTGACATTCAGCGTAATTATTAGCAAAATATCGAGATAAAAATTATAATAATAAAGAAACGTACGTCTTTATACTGTAAAATGATCCTCAACCGATTTTGAGAATTAAATTAAAATAAATTGTTACGTTATATTTGTGTACTCCCTACAAACATTTTTTTATTAAATTATTATTTTGGATTTCATTCAATGCCTCTACTTGTATTTCCATTTTTGTAGCTTAAAACAATTCAAAGCGCCAAGGCGCACCTTTACGAAAGTGGAACATTTTCCAATCGTGTTAAGGTCAATAGCTACTACTGAATTATACCTGATTATGCATATACTAACTAAATAATTGCCAAGTAATGGACATATGAACTTAACGAGGTATCCATAAGTTATAACAAATGGCATTAATAAAACTAAGTTATACAAAAAATGTCTATGTATTTTGGAATTTTAAGAATCTGTAGTATAGGTATATTATTTGTAAAGATATATTAAAGTAATAGATAAGTAAGGAAAGTATAGATACATAATTAAGCAAAGTAATTAGAGTTAATCACTCTCTTAAAAGTTGTGAAATTGAACGTAAGGCTTGTATGTTAATGGATTTTGCATTTTTTTTTTAATAAAGCACTAATAGGTTTATTTATAACATAATCAGCTAAAAAATTATACATATAGGTATTAAGTTTTTAACATTTTAAAGCATTTTACACATTTAAAAAAAATGTCAGTTGTCACTAAAAAGTTGAGTAAAGTTGAGTTAGGTTATTATACCGAAAACTATAAAATTACGGATTTGTATAAATTTTCCTTTAATAATTAATTGTTTTTTTTTAATTTTATAATTTACACTTGTGCTTGAATTATTACTTTAAATAAGTAAATATTTTGTACAAAATTGTAAGAATTTAAGTTTTAAAAAGTTTTTTTTGCGTTTTATGGACGTTAAATTAATTTATTTTAATTATTATATTCTATTTTCAGAAATACATATGATTTATACATTTTAGGGTATTAAAAACTGTCGGTTTTTGGACATATTAGGCCTGAAAGCCTGGCAAAATTACGTCTACTTAAGATGGTCCTATTTCAATTCTCTTTTCTAGGTTATTGTGGGAATCGGTTTTTTATAATTCAATCAAAATTGATTTATTTATTAAATAAACGCCCGTAGGCTCAAGTACACTACAGTAAAATAAAATAACATAATGAATAACGAATTGATAAAATTGATAAACATGACATATAGAAAGAAAAAATAACTACAATTAGTACAGTATAAAATAATTAAAGCAAGATCACACAAAATTTTAATGAGTAACAGTGCATATATATAATTAAACAAATAAATCAATATCATTACGCCTATTACATACACGAGATATAGGGTTGTTGGAACCATATGATGTGTGGTGAAACGGGATTGAAAAGGTATGGATGGACCGGGAGTTGAAGCGGGGATATGAAAGTTAAGAAGATGTAGCAAATCTGGGCAAACAATATTACCCTTTATGATTTTCGTAAGGAAGGAAACGTCAATTGATTCACGTCTAGTGCCGAGTGATACCAAATTAAGGCTGGCCTGAATAGAAGATAAAGTGGAAGTAGAACAGGGGAGGCTAGGATCAAAACCAAGGCGTCTCTTATAGCCAATGAGCCGCAAGAAACGTCTTTGCACCCGCTCCAGTGATTCAATATGTCCAATTTGCGTGGGGTTCCATAAAACTGAACAATACTCTAAGAGAGGTCTGACTAGTGACACATACAAGGTTTTAAGACATAGTTCATCATTAAATTCTTTAGTGCATCTAATTAAAAAGCCAAGGCTTTTTAAAGCTTTGGTACACGATTTTTCAATATGAGAAGAAAATGAAAGGTTCGATTGAAAAATAACTCCGAGATCCTGGATGGTATTTACTTCAACCAATTTATCATCGAGGATATGATAGTCGTGATTTATTTTGTTGCGAGACCGGGTGTAGGACATGTTTAGGCATTTAGAAGTATTTAACTTCAGACCGTTATCAAGACACCAAACATGTAAATTATCAAGGTCTTTTTGAATAAAATAACAGTCTTCGATCGAAGACACATTATCGAAAAGTTTGAGGTCGTCCGCGAACAGTAAGTGATCACAATAACTAAAACAAGAACCAATATCCATAATAAAGATGGCAAACAGTAAGGGAGAGATATGTCCACCTTGAGGAACGCCAGAAGGGGCAGAAAAGGGATGTGACAAGAAACTATTAATCTTAACTTGTTGGGTTCTATCTGATAGATAACTATTAAACCAGGATAACAAAGGATCGGAAATACCGTACAAACGCAACTTCGTTAATAGTAGAAAGTGATTTACAGAATCGAATGCTTTACTGAAATCGGTGTATATGACATCAGTTTGTTTACCCGATTCCACGGATTTTAAAATAGCATTATAGAAACAAAGAAGATTTGTTTCAACTGAGCGTCCTTTCATAAAACCATGTTGAGTGTTATTAATTATATTTTTAAAAGATAAAGTTACCCAGGCATAATTAACTTTTCAAGTAATTTAGGCAGTGTAGATAATTTAGAGATTGGTCTATAATTTTATATCAAATTTTTATTGCCTTATTTATGGATCGGGGTGATATAACTATTTTTCATTGTAACGGGAATACACCTTTAAGTAATGACTGGCTTAACAATTTTTGAATAGGAACAGATAAAGAGTAAATACAGGAACGTAATAAGATATTAGGGATGTCATCTGGACCAGGACACGGATTTAAATCGAGAGTACTGAGGATTTGAAAAATCTCTCCCACTGACAGCTTAATAGTTGCTAAATGACAAGTGCCAGGGCTATAAATAATGTTACCAACACCGTCATACCCGTTTATACTATGAGAGGAATACACAGAGCTAAAGAATGACTTAAATCAATTTGACACCGCATAACCACCTGTCGAAGATCTACTACCAAACTCCATTGTATCAGCTGGTCAGACCGTAGACCGGCAGGTGTTGATAGCGTACAAACAGTTTAGACGTGATAAAAACGTACCTCTAGACTACGAAGCTCACTTTACGTTAGAAGAAACTGCTTTAATCACACTGCCGTTTACAACAATTCGACTTCCAAACAAACACTAAAGTGTAATAGAATTAGATTTGTATACAAAACAAAAAATACACTATTATTGACTATAAAAACACTAAAACAAAAATCACTGTATTTACCATATCACTGTTGTTATTTAGATTTCAAAAGTTATCGCTGTAAACCGGTAAAATGTCGAATAAAATTGTGTTTAAATCCTATTTGTATTTCTCAGATCTTTTGTACTCCCATTATTGATTATTTTAAGTAAATAAAATAGTTATTCAAAAATCTAATTCCACAATAAGCAGGGGAAAAGAAAGATGTGCTTAGTAGACGTAAATATGTCAGGCTTTTAGGTTTACATTGGTTTCTTGTAAGAACACTTGTAATTACCTGTTCCTTATAATGACTTTTACTTGTAGAACAAATTGTATACGTTAAAAATTATACCCTGAAGCTTATACACATTTTTCTGAAATAAATTGGTACGGTCAAAATAAATTTAAACTACTTTTTTAATAATATTGCTTATATAAATTAGAAATCCCTCAAAAACCAGCCGCTTTCAACCCCCTCATTCCTCAAGTTCCAAAACAAATTATAGAAAACCATTTTTCTTCTCAAAAATGATTTTTTTTGGATTCATTAAAACGTTTAACACGGGTTAAAAATTAATAATGAGAATCCGCCATAAATTAACTATTTGTAACGGCTCTAAAGTACTCATAGTAGTAATAGTAGTATACTCACAAACATACAATCTAGTGGCGCTCTCTGTTAGTTAAATTTTGCAGCTACCAAATTGTTTAGACATAATTAGCACTCGAATTTCAGATTTTTTAAATTTTATAATTACAAAATGTTTTTTTAATTATACTGTATTATATTATTTTATTACATTATTATATACTATATATATTACGTACAGTATTATGATTTTCAATTTCCATTCATTACATTTCTTACGGCTTAAGACAAAATCTTTGTTTTAAATGTTGACTGTTGCATAATAGATACTGTTGTAAAGGCTTTATGAAATTTGTTTATCTTCAAATCCCATACAGAAAGTTTTCACAAATTTTAAATTAATGATTTATAATTCGTTTTAATATTACATTACTAAGTACTACTGAGAGTTCTGAGGTGGAAAGAACTACAAACAATATTATATTATCTGCAAGTATCAGTTTGTGTGTTCCGTCAAATACTCTAGGTTTGCCTAATAAACCATACACCATTTGCTAAATCGACAGAACATTATTCTCCAGTCTTAAAAAAAAATGGTAAATTAGATAAATTGAATATAATAATATAACATTATGTAGCGTACAATTCTTACTTGCTAATTAGAATACTTATAGATACCTAAACAATAACTTGATAAAGAAGCTATTTAGAATAAATATAATTAAACATTCTACAAACCATGTATAGGAAATTTATTTCTTTTTCAACAGTTAAGTTCATATTTGTTGAGGTTTTAACAACTATGTAGACTTTGTATAAAATGAAAAAATGGTTCTTTAGTTTAGAATACTTAGCATAATTAAAAATACTGAGAATATGCGATTACTATACTTAGTTCACTTGATGAAGTCAAATGTTGTTGTGAAGCTGTTTCATCCTATAAACATCCTGACAGTAAGGCTTTATTTGGTCCAAAATATTTAGTGTCTTACTATGGTTATATTCTGTATATAATAAATAATAATTGAAATTGTTACTTAGCCAAAATTACATTATTTTATATAACTATAACAGATATTGGCTAAGATTAATAATATGATAAAATGAATAGTATGATATTATTATTGTAGACAAACGCAATCTCTAATTGTAAAAAAAAAGTTAATTGATTATTTCTATTCGAAATTAAATATTTTTAAGATTTTTTATCATTTTTACAGTAATATCAAAAAGGAAAATTATAAATTTACTTTGACTGATGCATTAAGCAAGTATTGAAAGTCTGTATCTGTTCTGAAAACTATTATGGGATAGGCATTTCAGTACAATTAAAATTAGAATTAGTTATCGTGGACCACACAGGTGCAAAATTAATACCATATAAGTAATATTACACAAATAATTATTTATACTAAAAATATATTTTAAAATGTTTAAAAAAATTATTATAAGAAATTTAATCGTAGCACACATATTGTCAGAATTCAAATCTTAGTTTAATGTCATCGAATCCATCAAAACATCAAAAAATATGTAAATTAGTATGCCAGTAAATATGTTTGATATTTGATTACATAAAATATTATTTATTTTATTATAATACACAAAGACAACTGGCACTTTGTAATTAAAACAGCCAAAATTGTCTAAATTCTAAAAAAAGATTTGTTGAAAAAATAAATGTATTTTTTACACACATACTTTTTTCATATACTTTGATATACAAAACAAAAAAAATCAAAAACCCTATCTCCCAGAATAGGTGGAATCTTTTTCTTTATTGTGCTTTTTTAGGTGCAATTTAACCTTTTAGGGCTTAACGTCTCAAAATTAGACTGAAGACAGATCTAGAAAGGGGCTATTATAACATATGCAATTTACTCAAAAATCAGTAGTCAATGTTTTTTTAATAAGGAACAACCAAAAAAAATTAGGAAAATTACAATGATCTAAATATAGATGTTTTTGTATTAGAGTAATTCTTCAACAGTGATTATATCTTCCAAAAATATTTGTATTATGTTGTATTTGCCTATTGGTAACAACAGCAACGAAATATTAAGAAAGACAAATGATCAATTCTAATTGTATTCATCCCAATACTAAAATACAATTTTAAACAAACATTTGCCTTCACAATGCTTTTATCGAGATTCCTCAACCTACGGATTCATAATGGAGTGTTTATTTTGAAAGCAATTTATCACATTTAGTTAAAATAAATTATAAAAATCTGTGACCTCTAATCTTAATATTCTTTGTCCCACTGTTCTGGCTATTTTTAAATATTTGTTAATCGTGTTATTGACATAATATTATCTTGAACAAAAGTTTTGTTACACCAAAAAAAAAACTGATTATTTTTTAATTTCCATTTTTGTTCAACTAAATTGTATTACTATTTAGTAGTCCATTTGTCATTATGTAAAAATAAAATACAATTTTCCTAAAATACAAATTAAATTAACTTATTTAAATTCTCTTTTCCTAAAAAAAAAAATCTATATATTATATATAAATTATAATAATAATATATACAGTATAGGAAAAAATCATATTTTTGAAAAAATAATTTCACTAGTGTAAAAAAAAAGTTTATTTTGTAAAATGTCACCTTTGGCACGATCCTATACCTTCCAATATCTTTTGAATACATTCGAGAAAAATAATACAATTATTAATTAATTCTATTAAAAGAAATCATTTTAAAGTAATACATTTTCTATGAATAAAAATATAGTCATATCATATATTTGAATTAAAATAAGAGTAAAGTTAAAATAGTTAAATTATGAAAATATTTGATGATTTAGTTAAATTTAAATTAACTCATAAATGTATACCTAATTTATATAATCATAGTTAAATTATCAGCTAGGTATGCTTGATACCTTAAAAAAAAATGTACATTACATGCAACTTTTGAAATTTAAACATCAACGACGTTGGCCCCATGATCCACCTGCAGAAGGCCCTCCACGTCCCATCGATGGTCCACCACGGCCCATTGGTGGCCCACCACGTCCTCGACCGCGACCAACTGTAACACACATCATTGTTATTCAAACAAACTAGTGAAGCACATTTAAAGCTTGTTTACCTGACGATCGAATCATGCCACTTTTCCCCCGGCCGGAGGCCCCAGCCATGGTCGCTTTGCTTTTAAACATCGGTGCGTTCCGTAGCATGTCGGGCAGTATTATAAACCGAACTTTTGAACCACGAACGTAGCAGTTTTCCATTTGGGCAACGCGGCCGTCTCTATATGTCACGTGTACGTGCGTTATCTGCCAAGACAATATAAGGTAGAAATTATATTGCTTTATTTTACGGTTTCTACACCACTAAACATTGTAATTTACCTGTACATTCATGTTGTCCTCGGCTTCAATGAGTTTTCCACGGTAGACCTCTCCGTCTACAGTTTCGCACGTTATTATGTGCCCTTCGGCTTCGTGCAGCACTTTGATCGGAACGCCTATACTCATTTTGGAAAACGTTAACTAAAAAAAAATTCGGTTTTTCAAATTTTAGCTATGTCTTTCCTCCGCCGCCTGTTGTTATAACGCAAAATTACGCCTGTGCTCTGCGGCCCGGCTTCGTTATCTAACGTTTTACCGTTGTCATGGAAGAGAAACCATTTGGTCACGGTATATTGGAGGTGCAATAATATTTTAACCTCATAAAAGTGGAGGTATCGTTCCCTTCAATATGAGTGGTTAAAATATTATTGCACCTCCATGGTCTTTCAGACCGCCGTGATAAAAGATAACGTCTTTCCAATACATATTATTATGTAAATTGTAAATACTAAATATTAAATAATAATATGAAATATACTGATCAAGGTGGTTTTATAATATTATATAAATTATTATAAATCCACCTTGGTTATGATATATGGCATGATACAATATATTATACAAATTATGTTCGTGGTCTACCGTTTTGTGTTCTATCGGCAGCTGCTATTGTTCAGCCCATAGAAAAGAGATTAAGTTTTGATTAAGAGATTTGGTTCAGCCCAAAAGTCAAAAGGCATCCCACCGAGGCATGAGCACAACCGAAAATTATTTACACTTCCGAATTCTGACTTAGACTTTAATCTGAGTATCTATTTTCAATTAATTTATCATTATTATTATTATTTTTACTACTCCCCATGATTTCAGGTAAAAGTGTCAAAAGGCTAGGTATTGCATTATTCCAACAAAAGATTATATTTTCAATGATATAATTGATGTACAAAGCGTTCCAAAGAAGTCGAAATCGAGTGATACTGGGAGTCTAGCGGTTGAAGAGGTATAAATACCTATATTTTTTGTAGTACACATGTATTTTTAATTTAAATCAAAAAGACTTGAACAAGTATGTTAACTATTTAGTTAATATAATTTGTATTACTAAAATATGAATTGTTATTTATAAAAATGTTTTAATTGCAATTTATTAGGTGCCATACACAATATGTAGACTAAAAGATATGGTTCGACATATTTATCATTTGAAAGTTGTTATAGAAAACCATCAGCTATTCGACAAGGTAAAATTAAAAAACTACCAATATAATGAGCATGTGCGATTTTTTTCTCTGGGCCTCCTTAAAGATAAGGTTTTCAAACAACATCCTCGATCTCTAAAGTTGACACATGATCTTCTAAGGTATAGGGGTGATGTTTGAAAACCTTATCTTTAAGGAATTCCCAGAGAAAAATATTGCACATGCTCAAGTCAGGGGAGCGTGCCAGCCATCCCACGATACCCCTTTGAGAAACCAACCACCTAGGGAACATTTGTCGCAAAACAGCAAGTGAAATTTGACCTGTGTGCTCTGTAGCCTTGTTTTGTTAAAACCATACATCCCCAAAGTCATATTCTTAAGCCATTTTCGTCCAACCTGTGCCATACCCATCAAAACAAACAAAAGATCATGTATAACCTTCAGAGTTCGCCTACAGCAATGTATTACTGCTGACCGCCCGCCATCTTGGAGATATAATTTTCAAAACGTAATTAAAAAAATAGGATTTCCTATTAATTTTAATAAAACAAACCGCTTTTCTCCAAGTTTTACTGTTCGTTATTTATAACCCCTCAAAACCACGTCAGTCAGCTCTACCGCACACAGTATTACTTGCTCTCATTTATGACTGGCGAGTTTTTAACATGGTGTGGGCTGTAAAGTTAATCAATAGTATGGTAAATCTATACAAATAAAATAGACTTACTTCTGAATTACTAATATATGTAATGTATTGATATTACAAAATGTATTAATAAAACAAAAATTAAAATTTTAAATTATTATAAACAAATACTACCAATAGCTTAATTTAGTAATTTTTTTTTTTTTATCATTCATGTTTGTTGTCTAATGAATGTTGTTTTAAAAGGTTTGGTCTAAAATAAAGCTGGTAAAGACTGACAGTGACATAATAAATCCAGCTTGCAGCTTAAAATAATATGACCGGTGAAGTACAGTCATCAAGTTCTTTATCAAAAAAAAGTATAATTAAATTTTAAGTTATTATTTTATTTTAATGTATCTAATAAAGTATGTTACATTTTCCAGATAATTTATTTAACCAATTGATACAGCCAAAATTATTCTCCTGCCTTCTACTTTGGATGACAATACCATTATCTGAAAATAAAAACGATTTTGTACAGCCACCATTAGCAATAGAAGTTTATTTCCAACTGTCAAAAAATGTATTAACATTAATAAGAACTATGAAATTTCTATTTGGATTTATGGTAACCAGATAGATATAAAACATTAGTATTGAACTTGCTTATAATCTTTAGCAATTTAAAGATAATATTAAACATTTTTAGATAATATTTATATGCAACGGCTTTTTTTTTTCATTATAACAAAAACTTAAATTAGATTGTTGTGACACAATGAATCTAGAAAAAAATTAAGCAACACTTGTGGCTATATATTGTAAAGAAATAAAAAAATGAAATATTTAAATAAACTGTATTTTGGCAGCAGTGTTACCGTCATCAGCGCATACAACACACTTCTCAGTAATGATGGAAAAATTACTGCCGAAATACGTATATTTACAATGTAAAGTATCATTTTTGTGGTTAAGAGTTCCTTAAATATTTCATTATTTCAATTCTTTACAGTGAATGAGAAATCTGATCGAATCAAATTCAAAATGTTGTAACAAGTGCACGGTGTTAATAGTATTTTTAAGTGTGGTGTAAAAAGGAAGCTGAGGAATGAGAAAAAAAACTGAGTATTAGTCCTATAAAACAAAAACACGTGAGTGTATCACAGAACACGCGGAAAAATTTAAACTTCATTCTTCAATAGGTGCCACTACCAAATGTTGCAAGTGGAAAGAGTTCAGAGTAGATTGAAATACTTAAAACACCCATTTGATTCAAGCCGTAAAGTCTTTGCATTATCCGATTTTGTACTTTTATTTAAATCAGGAATCCCATGTACAATAATATAAACTTAAAGACAACATTTATTTATCAACTATTATATTGAATATTAATTATGTTTTAGGGATTAAGAGTATTGTGGTACAAAAGAAGCTTTTAATTTATATTTAAAAGTTAAATATTGACGACTTTAATACTAGTTCAATAACCATGTAGAATAATATGCTTTATTAGACAGGTATCTAATAAAGTTCTTTATTTTATACTATAATTTTTAGTTTTTAAATAAGTTATAATGTGTCAACTATATGTATTTATATTTAATTTTCTTATGTAGCTTCAACCGAATTAAGAAAAAAAAAGGCTTGGGACTACTTTCAAAAAGTTCACAAAGAAGACATAAAACATCCCAGAAATTTAGGAATTGTACCTCGGATAATTGCCCAAGACCTAGACTTGACGCCAATGTCAAAAATGCGAGTTCGACTACGTACTCGGGTATTAACAATTTATTATTATTATTGTTTGAATATTTTACTTTATAATTATAAAGAGACATTTAGTAAAATACATTTTTATTTTAAGGTTTTTATTATGAGTATGGCAAACACAATATGATACTACATTGTGGTCAAATTTTAGTTAGAAAATTGATTTACATCTAAGGAGAGGTTAAGGTATGATACGATAGGTTTATAATACGAGTAAAATTAATTTATGTTTTGTGACATTTTGTATTTTAGAATATGAGATTTTATACCTAATAATTATTATTATTATTATTGTTATCAGGTGTTATGATAGCTCAGCTAGTATTAAAAGCAATATCACTGCTAGAAAATATTGCATTATATATTGATGGTATAATGTGTGTTGGTGCCACTACCAATTGTCACATGTGAAAAAAAAAACAGAGTTGATGGAACAAAAGATAATTTAAAGAATTACTTTGAAACATTCAATTGATCCAAGTCATAAAATCTATGTATGTTGTATGTATTATCTGATTTCGTACATTTTTTTTAATGTGTCAGAAATTCCTTGTACAATAAAAACTACTTGAGGGTAATTTTTATTTGTTATTACTTTGAATATTAAATATGTTATAGGGATTTAAGAGTATTGTGGTATAAAAGAAGTTTTAAATTTAATTAGGCTCTAATAGTGGCGTATAATAAGGGATGAAAACATGACACGGACAAATCCGTTTTTTGAGTTTATAAAATCTCATTAGGATAACTGGGACAATTATCTAAAATAAGCAATGCATTTTAGGCAACTTCTGTTTCTGGGGAAAGTTTTTCATTAAAGGTAAAAATAATATTTCATGAAACCATTTGGCAAAAACCGACTTCATGCGGATGATTTCCAGTTATCTATTTCACTGGTTTTAAGCTGACGTTTCGGACTTATTGCAGAGTCCATCTTCAGGGTGATGATAGTCACGACTGTTCATTTGTCGTTGCCATGCTGAGTACAAAATTAAATACGGTGAAATTACAAAATAACTTATCACTAAAAATTGTTGTGGCCATCTTCTCATTTATCAATCAGTATAATGTTATTGCTATTCATTATTTGTGTATAAATATAATTTTAGGATAAATAAGAAGATAGTGGCCTTCATCCAGAAACCATTGTTTATGTTAAGTGTCCTCTCTGACTTTGTCTACTCTGTTCTATAGTTTCGGGTTTCCCGACAAAAACAAATTAATTTCTTGAGAAAATAATAACGAGTAACTTTTTTAATCTCTGTCTAATTAATCAGTGACTATCAAATTTCTTTTTCGATTACTAAAGTGTTGCAACAGATCATAGGTGACAGTTTGATAGTTTTGCCCAATCCTAGGTGAATTGTGTTTCTGTTTAATAATAATAACAATAACATTTAACAATGTTAATTTAGTTATTATTAATAAAAGTTCTCTGTCTGTAGATAATGTATTGTAGTATGTAGTAGAATATAGCCATGAGAAAATAAATCAGGCGTTACAGTTTTATAATTAACTTTTACAGGACGTACTTGCTGGGACTTGGGTAAAACGGACCCATTTAACATGCCATGCTTTACCCTAAAAATCAACAAACCATTTGAAATAACAAATGAATGTGATCAAATCAATTACACAAATAATATCAACACCAAAAAAGAGAAAATATCTCTTGCCGATTGAACTCCAATCATAAATGAAGAACTAGAAGCCTAAAGCAATCAAAAACATAGCATTAACACATTTTAATAGAATATAGAATTTATCGGTAGACACAAATTTTCCGAATTTGTCATTATTGTTAACTATGTTAAATTATACATATTTTAATGTAAAAAAAATAATGTTTTAAGTTATAAGTAAAATCTGGCTGGGTTTTAAGAAAAAATGTATAAGGAAAAATGTTTGATAAAAAAAAAAGAGAGAAGCATACCAGAAACAAAATATTAAAGGCTAATACTAATTCACTTCCTAAACCAAAAACATAAAAAAAAATTGTTTTATTACCTACTTTAAAAACAAGAAAGAAAAAAGAACACATTTAAAAAAAAATACAAAATTAAGAAACAAAAATGTTGATACAGTCTCTATATAAAAAAATAATCATTAAATATAATAGACAATAAGCAAACACCAAATTATATTTTTAAACAATTTTTTTAACCTATTCCTAGAAATTCTAGAGCATATACCAAATTGGGAACTTAAGTCAACTTTTCAAAAATCTTACTGATGTATTCTCATAAAATAAATGATCATATTTTTATTTTGAGAAAGGGGAGTCTAGTATGTAATATAATATAGTCATAAAAAAATTAATTAAGCGTTACAATTTTATGATATTTAATTAATATTAACCTATATAACAATAACACTAATGCAGCAATATGTACATGTAGCCCACATCATTTTAATGTAGCCTAAGTAAAATTATATCGATTGTGTTTACTATATATCAAAATAACTCTCTCGAAGATACTGAAGGGAATTATTGTACATTGTATTGACGTTAATTGTACGCCTTACAATCCGATGTTTTATATTTTTCTGTACATTTTAATTGTTTTTGAAGACCTAACGTTTTTTGTGTTTAATTTAAAAGCGTTACTTTTACTCATTAAAAATAGTTTCGGTTAACTTCTAAAAAGAGCCACTAGAGCAACAATAAGCAATAATTTTTGGATATAGACCTTAATCTCTTAGGTTCTATATTACAAATATAGCCACTAGTCTAATTTTAATTATAATTAGATGTAGTACCTAACGTTGACTAGCAATAGTATTAGGAGATGTTGGCTAATTGTCATTTAAGTGTCGGTTAGCCCGCTGGCTCTGATATAGTCTCGAAGGGCTAAGAAATAAATAGAAATTTTATCATCTTGCAGTGTCCGCTGGTTAGGGTGAACCGAAATTTGACGTAAGTGTTTTACTGTGTGTGTTATAACGTGCGAATATTAAACAATATCAGAAGTAGAAGCATTTAGAATTATAGCCTATTATAAAACTCTTTTGATTTTAAAAAATTAAATAAAGAAATATCAATAATAATAGAACACGTTAAATGAATATTACTTTAAATGACTTTGTTAATATATAATATATTTAATTGAAAACTGGTATTTATGATAAATATTAAAAATATTATAACACTGATTTAGTTGATGAATATTATTTTTAGTAGGTTGCTAAAAAGCAAAACCAAGAACTATTTAAATATTGAGAATTGCTTTTAAACTAATATATATTTAACTAACTATTTTTATAGATACAAAAAAATGTCTAGCCAAACTTCACCAACACGATACGTTAATAGTATTGGTACCACTTCTGCTGTCAACTACTTATACGTTTATTATTTATTTTGTAAGAATTATTGATGTAGGGTTTTTGTTAGGGAACGCTGCGTTTACTAAGACTAAATAAATCAGCCTCCACGTTTGGTCTGTTGGCTACTTGTGATTATTAGAGGTCAGTACCGCGGTTAATAGATGTATCGTGAGCCAGTCCAGCGTACACAATTGGCAGATTTAATTTTTAAGGGACGGCACTAAATAGGCAACAAGCGATGACAAAACCGTTTTAGGTGCTGCAATCTGCAGGATAATATATCCCAAACACCGAATGTCTGCGAGCGGATGTTCAAAGAAAAATTAGGGAAGTAGCTGACAGAGTGCGTTGTACCGTAACTCTCAATGCGCCTGTCTGGCCTAGCAATTTCGGGTGCCATAATAAACCCCAAGGGTTGTCGGTAGAGTTGAAGAATATAAATCAATAAAGTTTAGTTCGGCGTTCTGTCGACAGCGTGGACCGTACGCTGATGCTAGTAACTTTTGTCGCCTCGTCTGGGTACATCGCACGCAGTCTATAATGGCGTTATTTCAATTTTGTATTAGGTCAGCCGTGTTATGGTTGCCCATTGCCGCCGTGTTGTATCAACTAATGTCCGAGAAGACCCATGCAAAACATAACGGTTTTTGTGACAACGACAATTTCAACAATCGACCTACACATCATGCGGTATTTACCAAAGAACTCAGCTCGGCCGAATACGGGCCCGTAAACGCGTACAAAACTCTCAACTGTTGCGCCAAAAAATACGAGAGTCTCGAATGGTTCAAGGACGGAAAACCTTATCCTTGGGCCGACGGCGTCTCCAGTTTCACGATTAATCCAGACAGCAGCAACCAGACAATTTACACGGAGAACCTGAAGAAATCCGACCGAGGCAAGTATACGTGCGTGCTGACCGACTACACCACTACCACAAGTCATTCGTTTCGTTTATCCGTCATTAGCCAAGGCGGTTATCTGAAGGGATCGCCGCTGTGGACGTACAAAATGTCTAGCATATCGTCTCCGTCCGGTCAGTCCGTCCGACTGTACTGCGAAGCGTTTGTGGGCAAAGCGAACTCCGACTCTAGTAGCACGATAACGTGGAGAAAGAAAGGCGAGCCACAAGCCATACAATCCGATGGTAAATACGTTATCGAAAAAGTCGTCAGGGAAAGTGATCTTGTGCTGGGTGCGTTCCTCTACATACATAGAATGGTGGATGCGGATTACGGTGAATACGAATGCACCGCCACAAACACGGCTAAGCAGACGGCCGTACACTCGTTGATGATTTTAAAATCGGTCGGCCACGAACAAACCCTCCCTTACAAGCTGCAGGATCGCATCGACAGTGTTTTTCACACCACTTGGTTTTTCGTCTGGATCAATTCCACTCTGCTGTTGTGCGTGTACGTCCTTTTGTGGATCGAATCGATTTCCGTTAATTTGCAGAATTTAAAAGTGCAACTCGTCAAGCGCCTAAATATTATGTTGGGATGTGAGCGCACGATAGCCGTAATGATATTTTTCAGCAAATGCAACCGACCCGAAGCGGTTTACATGAAGGCAAAATTGGAACAGCGTTATGATTACAACTTCTGCGTCAGCGTCGTCGATTTAAGCCTGGACGCCATCAGACACAATCATTTTTTATTGGCAAAAGATTGCGACTTTGCCATTTACATAATGGCATGGAACGATAACGAGTCAAAGGAGTCATATCATTTATCGCTGAGACGCTACCAGAAATATGGCAAATGCAAAGTCGTTGCCTGCGAGATGCCGAACACGCCAACAATATGGTGTGAAGAACTCATATCCAACGTGTATGATCAAATGGAAGACAACGATCAAAAATAATCAGAACATAATCATTACATACATACTCTCTGTAGTCACATTTCAAATGTTAGAAAATTCTCGGGTATTATTATCTTTTATTATTGTATAAGCGATTCCTAAATAATTACTTCCGACAAGTGTTGACCACTCTTGTACTTTTTCTCTTTTGTACCTACGTTAATTTATTCCGTTGATTATTTTAACTTGTTTTTTTAAATGTATTATCTATTATTATGTTGTGAATTATGTTCACTGACTTCTTTGGCTTAATTTTATATTCAATTTTTTTGCCAACAAAATCTTTATGTGGTTGTTTGTGTACATTTTTTTTTGTCATTTTTCGCGTAAAGTGTATTAGCAGAATACACTCATCGTAAATTTTTCTAGATGTCTTTAAAAATATTATAATAGTAGTTTTGAAATTAAATTGTAGTTTTTTAAATTGTAGTAACACGATACTCATATGGTGAAAATGAAAACTTTGTTGTTTTTATTTATTTTATTTTTGAATTTTCCGGTCTAGAAAATCGATAGAGGTCGCAGCCAGCCCACTAACGCACGACGGGTGGAATCTTATTTGTAGCCCGGGACAAATCCACCCCGAAGCACAGTCTCACACATTAAAGACACTCTTTATACACACTACCCGGCTGTCACCACTGTATTATTGATTATATAGAAATGTGTATTCAATCGGCAGTGAATTTCTTAGCCACCCATTAGTCAGTGCGGTGGCGCATGGGAAATGAGGCTGGGTGTGAAGGGGGAGCTGGTATTGTTTGTATTAATACATGTATAAATGTTAGTCTGCTGTCTGCAGCTCCGCGAACAGCTCTCGCCATCAGACCCTGGATCTGAACGGGGTCACTCGTTTGTGGCTCGTACATAAAACCGTTTAAGAGCCACATACCTACCAAAGCAAATCGACGTCCACGGTTTTTTTTTTCTTTTCATAAGTGTTCAGGTAACATGACCGATTACCGTCGGTGTGCCCGTAAGGGACTTCTGTTGTCGTTGTTTCTGATGTCGTCGGTACACACCACTATACAGAGAACGTCGCCCAGTAAGTATACAGCTAAGTCCGAAAACGGTTTGGTACACGCAGACCTGACGGCGTTTTTATTATATACAGGTTGCGACCGAACTTTTGTGAGCCTCAGAGATCCGAAAAACGGCACTTTTCGGGCACCTAACATCGTCAACACCGAGCTCGAGTCCAAAGTGTGCGTGTACACATTTATGGCCGGTTTGCACCAAAAGGTCTATGTGTCATTCACTTCTTTTCAGCTGCGGAGCATTCCTCCGGAGTGAGTACGCCTGTTTGGCTATTCTCGCTTTAGCCTCCACACGTTCTTTTTCAATTAAACAGCTGTGATGCCGATTCCCGTGTTGATGTCAGGCGTGGACAATTCAAAATATCGACAATCATTTAATTTTCACTAATGACGAGACGTTTCTTTTGCTATTTACCTGAGTAGCACTTCGGCACTACTAAATCACAGAACACTATACTTATATCACATAAATAATTAGATACGTCAGCGAGTATTGAATCCAGTGTTGGACATCAGGGCCAGACGTTGCAGCAGGGGTGACCTCTTGGGGCTAGTAACCCTCATGGGGGAGGGGTAAAGGGGTTATGCCACCCATCGGAAATGCGTGTTTTTTGTCGAGAGGGGATACTAAAAAAATCATCGTCATCATCATAATGTTTTCATAATGGCCTCATGAAGGCCCAACGCTGCCATCATGAGATGGTTTCTTGACGAATTCGCTTCCGGGACGGGTCGTCAATCCGTCCCCGGAGAGGAGGATGGCGGTTCCTTTTCACCGGATTATTGCTCGCCCAGCAAACAGAGCGCCTGTGACCGAGTGTCGAACCGGCGACAGTGAGCGCCAACACACTGCCGCCTTACCCACTCGGCCACTCCTCCTCCTCAAAAAATAGTTTAATTATTAAACGCAAAATTATCCATAGTTATGTGGGTAAGATTTTTTATCAGGATCCGTTTAAAAATAACTTTCGAAAAGCCTGAGGCCCTGAGGCATTTTTAATCTTCTAAACCCGTCTTTTCTTATTTTCATGACAAATAATAACTTGATATTCAAAAGTCATTTAAATTTTTATTTAAATCTTTTTTTTTTTAAGCAAATAAAAAATTATTTAGTTAAATTTGAAAATTTATCTCAATCATTTTTGATTGGTTTTATCTTCGATATGAAGCTGAGAAAGTATTAACCGTCAAGTGTAGTTTTCCTCTTTTTAGTTTTTCCTTTAATAAAAAAATGTTTTACTACATTAAAGAAGTAAAATAATGAAGTATTTAAAAAAAAAACCTTAACCACCAAAAAAATAAAGTTGAGCATATACGCGTATTTCGGCAGCAATGTTATCATAATAAGCTTACAACATGCTGACTACAGATTTTTAAGAAAATTGTAAATGTTATAGGCTATAGCCCCACTTTAAATCTACCTTCGATCTAATTTTCAAACTTTCAGTCCGAAAACTTCACTTGAAAAAGAGAAATAAAAAAAAAACGGAAAAAGGTTTATAGTATTTTATCATATGGTCTTTATTTTAAGAATATTCTATACAAATTTTGAAATAATTCGACTGCTTTTTAAAAAAAGTTATAAGGTGGTAGTATTAAACGTTTTTAATTTTAAACTAAACCAATAAGTTAGGGTTCTTTTAACAAATATCAATGAACATATTCATTTTAAACTTACATTATAATATAATAAAATTAATATTATATTATAATATTTTAGTTATAATATTACAAGACCATAATCACAGTACTTAATTAAATCATGAGTAAGTAAATTAAGGAAAAGGCATAGACAAACAGAATAAGAAAATGTGAAATCTATAAAAAAAAGTATGAATTTACAAAATTAGTTCAACGTTTCAAAAGACTTATTCATTATATTTACATTACTTTCATGTCTCCGGAAGGACATCCTAATCACTGTACTTCATTTTCTTTAGGTATTAATCGTCAGTGAACCTAATTGTATTAGCTGTTTGTCAGTATGTACAATAATTTTTAATATCGCTTATTACAAAATATATTTCTTTTACTAAACATGAAATTACTCCAGATACTCAATTTACAGTCCTTAATTTACAGCAATTAATATGAAGTAACGACTGCGTATAATCGTAGAAAGTGGTAACTACATATTTTAAAATAATTATTATTCTTATTATCTGTATAATAAATGAGCACGCAGTGGAGTATTTTGGGAGGGTGTCCTCTAGTAAATGTATTATCAGATTCGTTGTAATCAAATCTAATATGGACACACCTTGAAAATTTGACCCAAAAAACGTCACTGATTATACTTATTTTATATTTAGCAGTAGTTGTAGTAGTAGCAAATAGCGACAATAGTGATGAAGAAACTGGAATTTTCACTTTGACATATGGAATGATGACTAGTTTTTCGTTAAGTTCTCCCAAAAATATAAACTAAAATATTTACATTTTGTAGGTTTGAAAAATTCAAACGAATTTTGTATTCACTAATTGGAGAAACTTAAGATTTCTCATCTGTCAAATTTATTTTAGAAGAACTATAAGCACTCACTTATTAAAATTTACCTTGATCAGTAAAATAGATAATTTTTTTAAATAAAAACATGTAACAACTGTTTTCTTGGGACTTTCTCTTAGGTGCTTACACGAATATGTGGATGTTTACACAGAGGTGGAACTTGGCAAAAATAACAAGGATTTGGTCGACTCTCCGTTTGACGGCAGATACTGTGGTGAATCACCGCCCAAAGACAGAATGTCTTTGTACAGAACCTTAGGGTTTAGTTTCTATACAGACAAGAATACGACTTCCTCAGCATTGTTTGAAGGTCATTATTACTTCGTCGATGAATGTAAGTGTCATACCTTCGTTAAGGGGAAATTTAATGAAATATGTGTAAAAAAAAAATCCATATAATTTGAAATGTTGTTATTAAGTGATGGTACGAGTAATAATAAAAACAATAGCAAACATAGCAAAGGAGAGAAAAATAGATAAGATAAAAATTATATATAGGTAAATTATGGAAAAGGTATGGAGAAATAGAAAAAGAATATATGAAATCTATAAAAAAAAAGTGTAAATTTACAAAATTGGTTAAAATTTTCAAAAGACTTATTTATTATATTTACATTATTTTCATGTCTCGGGGAGTCGTAAAGTCTAACAACGTCAGATTAAGTTGCTCAACCAATTGTTTCCATTCAGTTCATCTGAAATTTGCCTTTTTTTTTAAAAAAAAATGACAATTTTTTTAAGAAATCCTATGTTTTGTTTCTTCTCTCGATTTTAATGACTGCAGAATTCTATTCAATAAAATCCACACCTCCTTTTCATGTTAGATCTATACACAAATTATCCTAATTATTCTGCCGTTAACGGTTTATTGTCTCCCTTATTATAAAAAATTTAATCATGGCTATTTTTTTAGCCTCGAAAAGATGAGTTCACACGATCCACGATTCAATTTACAAATATATTTATACTTGTAATCCAATAATCCAGCAGCTGGAATAATGGATTTTTTTTTTAATCCTGTAGTTTTGGATTGATTGACTACTTGTAATTCATAATGGATTATTTGTAATCCAGTAATCCAAAAATAATAATTCTGCAAATCTCTGCCTATAGCTATGTATCAGTTTGAAACGGCGAAGCGAAATAGTCTATGCTCATTTATATTCCACTCAAACAAAAACGAACAAGGTATAATCGTGACACCAACGTATCCCGCAATATACCCATTAGGTTTACAATGTACGTACCTGTTTCTTGGACAACCCGGCCAAAGATTACAGTTGGAGTTCAATGATTTTGATATAACCTCTGGCGGGCAGCAGTAAGTGAATACCGCAATATGTTTATAAAACAACAGACGTATGAATTTACTTTTACTTATTAGTTGCCCCTTCGACGTAGTCAGTATATACGACGGCAACGATACAAGCAGTCCATTGATCGAAAAATATTGTGGCCAACATCGCAATTTGGTTGTGTATTCCACCGAGGAACAGCTTTACATGACATTTGATACCCTTGAGAGAGCAACAAACCCACAACGTCGAGGATTCAAAGCGAAATTCAAGTTCAGCCAGGACTTTGTTACGTTAGGTAAATCTTGGGGCAATCGTTAACATTGAAACACATTATATTTCCTTAAATATAATCCGATTTTACACACAACAACAAAATTTATCGGACGATTCTATTTCACAGATTTCATTGAGAAAAAAGACGGTGAGCACATCCGAGGTACGGAATGCGATCAAAAAGTATTGAGCAAGAAGGCGTCGTCCGGATATATTTACAGTCCGAATTATCCACTTCCATATATGAAAAACGTCGTTTGCCGATATTTCATATACGGTATAGAATCTCTACAAGATTTGGAAATAGTCAAATTAGAATTTCTTTCTTTGCATATACCCAAGACAGACCAAACGGACCAGAGGTAAAAATATATGTATTATATACTTATATTTTTCATACACAAAATCTAGCAGACCGTCGGATGCGTAATTTTATTTGCGGCATTTATCGATTTGTTAAATTTAGTTGCACTGATGGCTACTTGAGATTATACCTGAAAGGTCAGGAAGAAAAGAATAAATACGACTTGTTCGACCACGAAATTTGTGGCGAGCAGACTTACAATAAGGTGTTTCAGAGCGATGGTCCTAGGCTCGCTCTGGTCTTCAGTAGCGAAAACATAGAAGGTCGAGGTTTTAAAGCCAAATTTACTTTCATACCAGGTAACTAGAAATTCCTTTATTATATAGATTTGTATGACTTTTTATAATAATAATTATGTTATCCTATCAACTCAAAAAGTAGAGTACCTCGTGCCGGGAACCCCGGCAACAGACAGTTCGTGCCATTATAGTTATCGTAGCTCTTGTATTAAACAAGGATACTTTAATTCGCCCAGACATCCGTACTACTATCCAAACGGGTTGGACTGTACGTTTATCTTCTATCTATCGTCTGATGAACAGATCACTTTGATATTCGATCACTTCAAAATCAAAACCACCAAATCTAACACATCAATCGCCCAATACGGGTAAGACATATGAGTATCGTCTACTACTAAGCTCAATGTATTGCATCTTTACACCACCCATTTTCAACACTATAATATTATAATTATACCCCACTAATATCATAATAATCACCTCATTCAAATAATCGTGGACATGTATTGTGTTTAGAGTAACGGTTTGTACCGAAGACTGGCTAGAGATTTACACAGTTCATGAGAACAACGTGGACCAATTTATGGGCAGATACTGTGGCAGGACGACACCCGGACCATTAGAGTCGGACTTGGGAGCTGTAGGCTTAAAAGTACTAATGCACACAGACTCCAAAGGCGTTTACACGGGCTTCAAAGCTAGATATTTTTTCAAAGACGCCAAACCAATAATCGGCGGTAGGTTATTAATCGTATTGGTTTGTTATCGGTACGAATACTCAATTTGAATCATTCGAATCGTTTGTTTTTGTAGACTGTGGCAGTAAGATCAGTTATTTACATTCCGGAAAAATACTAAGTCCGAAATTCCCAAAGAGAATTAATTCATTGCCAAAAGGAATGATAACAATGACGTGTAATTGGTTCATTAATGTTAGGCCTGACCATAAAGTATTGTTCAATTTTAATTCATTCGCGGTAGAAGGAAACCCTTTAAGTAAGTTTTTTTTGCACAGCGTTCCGAGGAAATTTACAATAATAGACTATTGCCCATCAGCATAGGGCAAACACTTCAATAACTGTTTTTTTATTACAGCTAAAGGGTGTGGAATAGCAGTGGTAAAAATTTGGTCGTCAGCTGGAAATCCGCCGTTAGAACTTTGCGGCAAGAAACTAACCGATTCATGGCAATTTTTGTCACACTCCAATCAACTCAATATCAGGTAACTATTATGACAAATCCCTGGACATATTCATCATTACTATTTATTTTTGGAATAGCTTTACAGTAGCTGGGAAATCAGATATGGGCAGCATTTTTTATGCAAACTGGAATGAAGTGACGGAACGCGGTGGTAAAATTCACAAAGTTGTAGAAAATATACCTAGCCTTGGCTCAAGAACGTAAGTTATGAAGAATGTAACAACAAATTTCGGAAAATATGTTTAGCGTTTTCGTTGGGTATTTACTCAAAAATATGAGTTTTGTTGGATAAATGCATGTCTAAAAAAGATATAACTGGGTTGGGCTTTAAAAAAACCCCATAGCTTTAGTTTTCAAATCTCTGTAACATGGGTCGTACAATATTTAACAAAACTGCAATTCTAGAAGTTCGAAATTTAGAAAAAATATCAGTAACATAATAAACATAAATACGGTAAAGCTAAGGAGCGTTATTTCACCTCTGCTCCCTCCAAAAAAATGTGCTCAAAATAGATTTTTTTTAAATTTTATCTTAGGTAAGTAATGTAATGTAATGTAAGATAAATTTTATCTTAGGTACAATAATGATGAAAATGAAAAACTGTTTTATATTATACAAAAGAGCTGTAATATTGTTGATCAATGATCACAGTACTAGAATAGTGTTAAATTACTAATTATTTTTCTTGTTATACTTTTAGGTATTTGATGGACACCAAGCAGACACAACACTGGTTATTTTGGCTGCAAATTGTTATACTATACATTAAGGCAATATGGCAGTGAAATTGCTAACTTTCTTGTTTTTCATCCTACGCTTTCGAACTTTTTTCCCCTAATTCCCCTTTGAAAAAAAAATTGTTTAAATTAAAAGTTAGCATAAGCAAGCTCCAAAAGTGTACAACTTGTCTAAAAAGTGCAAAAACTTGCACTTTAACATTCAGAGCGAATTTTTCGACCCATCCACATGTTCTTTACATCCCAGAGGGCAAAAAAAAATGTTTAAAAAAAAATCGAACATTTTTAAGTTTTTCACTACCATATCGCCTTAACACGTATGGAAGCGGACACAGGGTCAACATATTGTAAAGTATAGACTCGGGAAAAGGGTATAAATTGTTTATATAATAAACAAAGTTATGAGATATGTATAACTCCAATTAATACATAATACACGGTAGGTAGGCTGTTAAAATTATATACTCAATAAAATATATGATGTTTAACATATATTCTAAAATATACATAAATAAAACCTAATTTATTGTTAATCCCATCTTACCTTACTTTTGTCAATTACATGAATAACCGTTATGTACCTCTACGCTGTTTGCTCAATCGCGATAAATTCTCATTAGGCAATATTAAATTACCATATACTCATGAGTGATTTATTTAGGATAAGACACACATTTTCTATTAAAATAATAGCAATTTTTTAGTTTTTCTTTTTAGAGAAACTTTAGTTAATGTTTTAAATTTAGGAGTGTAGTAGAGTAATGCACACAGATAAAAATAAATAATAATACTACACTCTTCTTTCAGCCTTACATTTTTAACTTAAATAACTTTGGAAGTAACTATCCAAAACTGGCTAGCTACCAGTCAAAATGTTCAGCAAATTATTCTTAATTCATAAAGTTAATTAAATATGTACGTTACCATTTAAGTTTAAAAAATTCGTTGAATTCTAAAAAATTCTAAAAAAAAGTTTACGTAATTACGTTTAGTAAATTAATAACATTTGACATAAATAACAATGTTTTCTAATAGAAAAATTACAAAATTTCAATTTTTTTTAAGAAAATGAGTGTCTTGCCTTAAATTGATTACGTGATTAGGGCTAAACATTCTTACAAAAATAGAATTTACAAATAAAATTTATGGTATATATAGATACTGTTGTTAAGTGTTGTTAACGAATTTTTTGTTTAAGTTTTACCCATGTTATAATCATTGTAGTGTTTATAATAGTATACTAGAAGCACTTTAAGCTTTAGAGTAATAAATTATGCCAGTACGATCTCTTTTTAACATGTCAAATCTTCTATAATATAAAATGCTAAACCTTGAACGTTGCATTGAATTTATTACGAGTATATAAAATCATAAAAACACCTTACCATTGTTATAAGAATTTATATTATATTACCTATGTCTAATTAAATGTATACGATTTACGGATTTACCTATTACCTACTATTATTAAACCTTATACAAAGTTGTGTTTATATAAACCAAAATATTGCAATATGTACTATGTATACCTATCGCTACATTTATAAAATATAACAACCGATTATTTTAAGTCTATAAAGTATAGTTGACTTCTTTATGTTTGACATAACATACTATATTATGCGTTTGTAAGTATATTTTACAAACATTTAGCTATCTATATTTGCTAGCTTACTTAATTTATTATGAAAATATTACCAACCTGCAAATAGCCATCATTACTAAAATTTCAGAAGCCAAACAAATTAATTTGTTTTTTTGTAAGTGTACAGTATTATACACTGTATACATCATCGGTTTTTGTTGGTATCTCTATTAGGTTAATATTATTGTATATTTAATATACAGAGTGATCACTTTAACAAAAAGATAATCATTTTCAATAATCGCAATTTTACAATATTTTAAATTTATTAAACGTTTACCTTTTTCAGTACTTTCTAAATTCTAGAGCTCTATCAAGTAAAAAAAAAAAATTATATTTAATTATCTTTATAAATTAAGAACAATTAGCTGCAGCTGGTAACTGATTAGTAACCATTCTTAGATAATTACTTTTAAAGTTTAACATGTAGAAGTTTAAATAACAGGAGATAGAATGGAGTGTACTATTATTTTTACCTGCAAGCATTAATTACTTCATTCCACTTCCCGTCCTAAATTTTAAATTTTAGTGGATAATTTCAAAAGTTTTTATCCAAGCCTAGTTATCAACAAATTTGAATATTGTTTAATACGTATAGTAAAATAACATAAAGTGTCTCCACAAAGGAAAACCAACAAAATTGTTATTATTTTAAGAGAAAATTAGTGACTTATCCTAAATTAATCACTTTTTATACACCTTCATTAAAAATGGTTAAAAAAAATTCAAATATTTAAAAAAATATTACGTGTGTCGCTGACACCAATGGTGAGTGACCTTGAACCTTATAACATCTTAAAATTTAAAGTATACTATATAACTCTTTAATTATAGATCGAAATTTCTCAGGCAATATAATAGTAAGTAAAACTTCTTGAACAGATTTATACTACATTTATACATTAAGTAATATGTTAATAATTTTATAAGAATATTTAAATTAATTTAAAAGAAAAAAAGAAGTTATAAGAGTATCCACACTTCATGCAGATACATCGATACATTGGTATGTCCTGCAGTCTAGTATCTCTAATCTATTATCTTTAATCCACGATCTCTATTAATACACCTCCATAATCCTCCTTCATACTTCATGACGTCAGCACTGTGACACAAAACGTGACGGACAAATTTTCGGAATGACCTCCATATCGATGTCAAAATTCTACTTTTTGATTAAATGAAATTTAAATGCTCAGAGGCACGCTATAATAATAAGATAATGTGTCGCTTAAACCTTAAACTGTCTGTCTCGAAAAGTAGAACACAATGCACTATGCACATAATACTAATTATTAATCAACACATTCGCATTTCCATATCTGTTTTATATTTATCTATTATAATTTTGCATTCTGTATACTAAAAAATCTTTTATTAATGAAAATGTGCAAACTGCTTTAGTGCTTTATTCAACTACTGTTATCCAAATACTGCCCACATCCTGAGTCTAAATGTATAATAATATATTGTTATTTTAGCAATTACCTACAATCTACATCTACCGGGTTGTACCTACTGTCAGAATAAGATATTTTTTTGATTACATATTTTATGCATGACCGTATTCGCGTCGAAAGTGCATTTAAAACGTATAAACCTATAAGTTCGTTAAATTCGTCGATTGGCCTTTAATTAAATCATATTATATTATGATTAATTCATGTTATCTGTATTTAATCGTTATGGCGCCACTCGCCACCAGGCAGCAGCAACAGCCAATCAAATAAATATTCGTTTTTTTTTTACATAATAGGCCTGTAATATTACAATGGGTGCAAGGTTGTGTTGTGTGGAATCCAACCATGTGTGCAATTTGCGGCAATTATGAGCGCGCGATGAACTGTTTTGATAAGATAAGAGCAAAATATTGTGAAAAATATTATATGATTAGTAGATACTGCAGCTAAAATAATAAATAATAATATTTTTTTTCTCATTGCCAATATTATTGGCGAAAACAAAGGTACATAATAAAAATAAACCGCATTCAACGTCATCGTCTGACTTGTTGTCGAAAACGAAACGCCAATAGCGGCAAAAACATTATCACCTAAAGCGCATTCGGGCCGTTCCTATTTCTAATGAATAATGTTACCAAAAGTCGTAATATTCAATTATTTCATATGGCTGTTTTCCATACACGGGACCTGTTTGGCCATCAAACATCCAGTCATTCTGAGTGAGTACACCATGCTTGTGTTTGTGTCTGTCGCTTTATTGACGAAACGGCGTACCCGTTAATTATGCTACGATTAAGGTCGTTCTGCCCCAATCGTCTCCTAAAACTTCACCCATTGTTGTTGGCTTAAGAACATTTTAATGACATTGACCATCCCTGGGAAAATTCTTAAACCCACCTAATATAGACTGTTATTTGACTAAAAAACTTGCTAATCAATTTGACGTAAGACACTTTGCTATTTTCTGATGACAATTTTTTTTAATTTTAGATAATTATTTTTTATAATGTGTATTTTTCAATTTCTATAAGTTTTTTTTTTAATTCAAGTCAGTTTGGTACTTAAGAAGTTATTACCATTTTGGTATGAGCCAGAAATTGTGGCAGATTAACAGTTAGTAACATAAATATTGCACTATACCTTACCTTACACTTATAAAAAAATGATAACCAGCAGAGTAATTATTCAAAACTAAATGATATTGCCCTTGGATAATTCTTGACTTGAAAAGTTGATTAAACATGTCTGGTATAAAAAAATTTCCTTAAATTGAACAAATTGTGATTACCTTACAACTTGAAATAAATGTGACTTAAAATATGATTGAAATGTTCTCAAAAATAAAAACACAATATTGTATTGTATTTCACAAATGATTGATTAGGTATTTAAATTACTGTAAAAGATAGGATAACATTTATTTGATTAGGTAAAGTTATGAATTACTCAAACTGATCATTCAGTTTAGCACTTGACTTGGTTATAAATGGTTAATACTTAAAAACAATATTATGTATTTAATGAATACTTGTAGAGTAAAAATTGTGATATTATTGAATTTCTATACTTGTATATACTTAAGCTATGAAACCAAGGGTTTGCTCTCTCCTTAATAGTTTCCTTATCAAAACCTGATATTGAGCCTAAGAATCATATTTTTTCTTTCAATCCTGTCTCTTAAAATTATGCCTCTAACAGCAAGCTTGTTATAATGATAAATACATTTATTTCATTTTTGTTATTAACATTTATTCAATTTGAAATTATATAAGCTATTTTTTATAATAAAGTAAAATTAATATGTAACTTGTTTTGCTTATTTAAATTCAATATTTTATATCTTAAGAAAAATTGATTCATGTTTTTTTTTTTTTAGTTCCTGGCGATGGAGGTAGTCAAATTGAAGCAAAATTAGATAAACCCAGTGTAGTACATTATTTATGTGATAAAAAAACCGTGGATTATTCAAACATTTGGTTGAATCTAGAACTTTTAGTACCATATGTTATAGACTGCTTGGTGAGTATCAATTTGAAGTTATTATTTCTTAGACATCACATTAACATTGTACCTTTTAGCTTCAATGAGTAATGAGAAGGTATTAAGGATTTTACAATGATATGTTTTTTTATTAGATAGATAATATGAGACTGATCTATGATAACAATACACGTACTACCTATAGTCCGCCTGGTGTTGACATTAGAGTAGCTGGATGGGGAAACGCCACTGCTGTAGAATATATTGATCCAAGTTTAACCTCATTTGGAGCCTACTTCAAAACTATTGGCAACGCATTAGTCAGCGTTGGTCTAGAGAGAGACGTATCAATTCGAGGAGCTCCTTATGATTTCAGAAGAGCTCCGAGTATGACCAAAAAAACTGTCTATATTTATTAATTCATGACTTATATTTACCTATTTAAATTTTTAAACTTTTAACAGATGAAAATGCTGAATTTTTCATTAAGCTTAAGACCCTAACAGAAGAAACATATGCTCAGAATAACAACACGCCCGTTGTTTTTATTGTGCACAGTATGGGTGGCTGTATGTCTCTTCAATTTTTGCGCAACCAAACACAAGAGTGGAAAGACAAACACATCAGAGCATTGGTATCTTTGGCTGGTGCTTGGGGTGGAGCCGTCAAAGCGTTAAAAGTTTTCGCTGTAGGTATGCTATGAAAATCACTATTGTCTGTTACCAGTAAACGTTCTTATTCACTTATGACCGTCTACTTCCTTAATATGTAATTATTGTATTGCTTTTGATGTATACAGGCGATGACTTAGGAGTATATGTACTCAGCGGTAGTGTTTTGAAAGCAGAACAAATAACTTCACCTAGTCTAGCGTGGCTATTGCCGTCCCCTTTTTTTTGGAAACCAGATGATGTACTAGTTCAGACTGAAAAAACAAATTTTACCATTAGCAATTACAAATCATTTTTCGAGTATGCATATATTATTACCGTACCTACTAGTGATCCTACGAGAGATGGTATTTTTGATAAAGCAATATTTTATAGGGGCATTAATTATATAACAGGCTATGAAATGTGGCAAGACATAAGAAAATACAAAGATTTCGGACCTCCCGGTGTCGAAGTCCATTGTCTGCATGGTAGTACCGTTACTACAGTCGAAAAGTGAGTGGACAGTTCCAGTTTCTATGGAATATTCTCACTAACAAATTTCGTTTTTTTTGTTTTTAGATTGGTTTATGGACCTGGTAAATTTCCAGATAAATATCCCGACATAAAATACGGCAACGGTGATGGTACTGTAAACATGAGAAGCCTCGAAGGTTGTGTTTATTGGGCTACTATGCAAAAGCAAAAAGTATATCATCAAGTTTTTCCTGGTGCCGATCATATGACAATTTTACACGATGAACGAGTGATGGATTATATTAGTCAACTCATGGAAAAATTATAAATGATAGTTTATCATATTTTTAGTCCGCAGACTGACGAAAAAACACTCCTTGTGATTTTAAGGGAATGTCAAGAGAGCTATTGATCAATTTAATGTTCACTAATAAGTTTTTAAAGCTGTTCCTTAGGCTAAATACTTTACGGTGTTTAGGACAGATACATTATATTTGCTCAGTATAACCTAGAATAGAAACTGAAATATTAGTTATGGATTCAAAACACACTAAGTTTTAACTTATTATTGTTGGGTATACAATTGTTATTATAGTAATATTTCATTGATATAACCTCTAAATATGTTACAGCGTTTTTTTAATTATTATTATTGTAACCATTTTTATTTTTTTGTTAACTTTAAATAACCATTATGCGACTTGAGAATTTGATAACACTTAACACCTATTTAACAGACAAATAGTATCATTTTTCATAAACCATAATATATTATTCACTTTTAGCAAAATGTTAAAAGAAAACTTTAAATTGTATGTACAATTTCGCTTGCTGCTTACACTTCTAACAGTTGTTAAAAGTTCAGCTAATGTAATAAAAAACGTGTGTGTGTGTATAAATATATATATATGTATATATTAGGTCATTATCGAAATCAGCTTTGAATTCAACAATTATTATTAGACAATAAGATTACAAATTTTAAAAATATGCTTAAAATTACACATGGGTGAATAATTAACAATATTGTGTTGAACATTTTTTCAAATGTCTGTTGACAGTTAATTCACTCTCTCATAACACAGTAAAAGTTAAATTTTTCACTTTTAGCTTCGATGCGGAGCTGAGAAGAAGGCTATATTTTTTAGTTTGGTTTTTTATGTCTGTTTATCCACGATATCTTAAGTCGGAGAACCGATTTCTTCATGTAGCTAGTCTATAGATCAAAAATCGTACCTGATAGTTCACCCCTTCACCTTTGATTTCGAGAAAAACAAAAAAAAATTGACATATTTTTCAACTAAAAATTTACGGCGATCTATAATAGTTTCAAAAATAATCGAATTCGGCTAAATTTGTATGGAATATTCTTTAGATATATTGAGTTACTGGGAACTTTTTGTTTGGTTTTTCCTTATTAAAAAAAAAACGTTTTAACTACAGGTTTTAGGGAACGTATATTATGTTATTATACCACTGTAGGTCTTTAGTCATTTTTCAGACCTCAGCCCTAAAACAGTAAAACTATACCTTAAAAAGCAAGAAAAAAAAGTTTCACCCCACCAAGGGGAAAAGCTTTATGATAAGTTATCAATAGTACTATGTCTAAAGAATATTTATAAAGAAAACTATGTAATTCGTCTATTTAAAAAAAAGTAAAAAGAGTCGTAAAACATCTACATATTTTTTATTAATTTTGAATGGCAAATGGTGAACTTTTGAGATGTTTGTCTCAATAAAGTACCTTTCAGGTTATTTATTTATAGAGTTGCTACGTGAGGAAATTAATTAGGTGGTTTTAAAAGATATCGCTAGTAAAAAAATAATAAAACCGCTTCATTGTTCAAACAATACCTTGTCAGATCCGGATCAAAACTAATAATATACTAGTATAGTACATTCTATCACTTAAAAAGAACATGTATGTATGATTAGTATGAAACAACAAAATTAAACAAATATCCAACTTTAACGGACTTCTGGGCAATTTTTTCAGAAATTAGTAAAGATTGCGTGGGATGCAGAAACAAAATTAACGAAACGGCACTTAAAAGTAACAAGGGATAGGAACTGAAGAGAATCAATTTTTTCAAAATGGTTTCATAGTAGTACCACATAATAGATAAATGTAGTACGGAAGTAGTCCCTAGACAATTTATATTTATAAAACTATATTAAGACAGCACAATTTTTAAAAAAAGTATAATAGTTGGGTTAGAGAATAAATATTCTTTAAATGTCAGTCTACATGATGGCCGGGTAATCGGACTTTGCACCCCAGCCATTTGAGTCGGCCTAGTGGAGCAAAGCCGTCCACCGGTTGTCGCAAGGGGAAGCAGAGGGTGATGAGATAAGATAACATAGCCACGGTACCGTGTCAAAATCGGTTAATGGAAAATTTATCAATTAAAGAGCAACTTGGCAGTTAGCAGTGCAAAAAATACCTTATTAATTATTAGTGATGACAGTGTACACAAACAGCAAATATTTGTTAATATTATCTAATTCTGTTTAAAAAAAAGTGTTTACAAAATGTTGTATAAGCTTATTGAAACTTTAAATTTCATGCTAAAATAGCATTACAACATATTCACAAAATATTAAAACACATGTTTGACATTTTGAAAATATTTAAACATGTTTGCGATTGTGGTAAAATTGTCAAAGAGTGAGTAAAATGATAAGATAAGGATACAATATATTAAATAAATATAAATGATATTAAATATGTATTTAAGCTATCATAACAATACAAAATTAAATAGAACGAATATAATTAACATTGAGTAATAAGTTCACAAAATGGTATAATAAAACAATTAATGTAGTTCACGAAACGTTTGCGTCAATAAAAAATAAATTTAAATCACAATTATTTATCAAAATCATAAACTATTGTAACAATTTAAGAAAAACAAATTTATTTTGGTAATAATAATAATAATTAAAAATAAAACAATGAATAAAAAGAAAACGAGATTAACAAACTTATGTGAGGAGCATCGTTGATCATGCTCCACAGCATCAAATTACTAAAACAATAAAATACATACACATAATGTCAATAAATACAATATCTTTAATAAATATCAGTCTATTTGGTCCCTTGTGTATAGCACTTTATTTGGAATGGATCAACAATTTCGTTTTTAATGGGGTTGGTATTTTGAGATTTAATTGTTACTTGTCCTCATCATAGCCCATAAACCAGCAGCCACGCTGAATCCAAAGAATAACAAACCAAATCTCATTCTGGGTATACGCCATATCGGTGCATAGTTGAAAGCATTCTTAAACGGTGGTAAAGTGGATTTCATGCCTTTTAAATGTTTTCGCATTCTATAATCGTCATTTAAACTGGCTAAGTAGTCGGCTCTAAATTATGACAAGGCAAAAAAAAAAAATCAATTAACACATTAATTAAATTAACAGTCGTGGTGTTACTCACTCTAGTTTCACCCTATTTTCAACTTCATTTTTATATTCAGAAAGTGGGTGATCGTAGAACATTTTTGTAGCCCGTAATAGTATGTCTTCAAAATCTAAATCTTCAGGAATCTAGAAGAAGTAATTTAAAATAATAAAAAATTAACTTATATTTTTAACACAAATGAGATACCTTTGAAATAGCTGCATGAACACTAGCCATATCGCATTCAACACTTAAAACCGCTTCACTCCTCACGTTTATTAATTGAGCAATTACATACAAAATGATCTCTTTAGGCGATGCCAAGAAGTAATCAAATAGTCTAACTACCTTTTTGTGCTGACTCAAGCTATGACTAAACCACGACAATATCCACGGTAAAGCAAATATTGTACCAATTCCAGACCTAAAAAAAAATGTCAGCTTCATACAATTGTTGTTTTCATCATTCAAAAAAATAAGTATTATTAGTATTGATTTATTACTTCAAAATGAAAGAGTCCAATTCTGGATTGAGCTCCGAAACTAAAGGAAAAACTTGCAATAACAAATATGATGTTTCTTCCATTGTTGGCATGAGGAACAGTCTTAAATGATTTAATGATAAATACTCCATAATGCTGTAAGCTTTTTCTTGACCAACTTCAATTAGGAATGTAACTGCGACATCATGGTAACCCTATAACAAATATCATATAATGTGTCTTTTTTACAATAAGTGTTGCTGTTTTATCAACTTAATTGGACAAATTTAAAATAATAATAATAACAGTAATCAACATTAATTTTGTAAGATCTATACCAATAATTACTATTTTAACAAGTGTATATACTTAATATTATACTTTTATACTTAGACCTTTTAAATAATGTCATAATACAGATAAAAATGTGTAATTCAAGAATTATTGTAATAATAGTGTTATTGACTATGCCAGTTATTTTAAATTAATATTATTTTCTCATGATTCATTGTTATTTTTATATATAACATATTATAAATAAAATTTGAAAATTCTACCCGAAAACCTCAAAGCTAGAGCCTAGGTTTATTATATAAACATAAAATATTAAAGAATGTATTATTAATCAAACAAATTCAATACCTGGTAATATTTTAACTCGGGATGTTCAGAAATAATACTCAATATAATTGCTATCAGTTGTTTTTGTAAATCACCAATTTTCTCATGCGAAATGCCAGGTGGAAATCTTTTTAAACACCTCCGGACATCCATTACAACTTGATTGTATTCCGGATGGCTGTTTATTGATTCCTCATCTAATAATGGTTTGTTTTCATTAGGCAAGTTTAAAAATAGTGGCCATACTTCAGATCGCACCACCCCTAATTTTTAAAAAGTAAAAAAAAAATGTTTACAAACATAACAACTTGTACAAACACAAATCAACATTTTTACTGACCACTAACTAATCCTCCTTCAGCAAGTGCAAACTTTCTTAGTTCATCAACATCTTTTTTTTCGCGCTGAAGTATTTCATTGATTTGATCGACCTTAGTTTTATATTCTTCTGGTATCAATTTTTGAACTACAAATTTTAAATATAATTTTAGCTAAATAACGATAAACAATTTTTTTTTTGTTTAGTTGTAAAATTTGTTTGAAAGTATTTCAACCTAAAATAAAGAACTTCTAATCAGAAATTTATCCACACCCCAAATATGGACCACCTTATTATATATTATAAATAATTTATAAGCTACTAATTTTCTCGGAATAAGACATTTTAAATAATGTAGTATTTTTCTTAATTTTAAAACTTAAATGGGGTCATACATATTTTGTTCATTTTACATAATAACAAGAATAACTTGTTAAATATATTACCTGGACAATAACCATTTTTAAATAATTAATTTTTAACAATTTAGTAATTAAAAAGTGTAGGCATATGGAGAAAGGTGCATAGAAAAATTGTTTCCGCATGCCTAAATTTTCAAATGGTAATATCTGCACTTCAGATGTATTTATCCAAAACTGGTCGACCAGCCAACATTTTTATACACTATTCTCGGTTCAAAAGTATAATATTCTGTTAGAATTTGTGTCCCTATTACAATGGCATACAAATAATTAAATAAATTGTATCCAAAGAATATTTCTGTATATCACAAGTTTGAGACAAATTTTACAAATATCCAAAAAGTTATAGCGTTTGTTATTGCACATTTTTTATGTAGGAAAGTGCACATTTTCTCCATTTTTGTACTTTATGACCTATCTTTTGGGTACAACTTTTGATTTATTGACTTGCTACCTGAAGTAATCTGTTCAGTTGTTTAATAGACAATGTGATTCCACAAAAATAAACAATAAATAAAAACTATACCTTCTCAGCTCAGTTGAATCTAAAAGTTAAATATTATACAGAAATTATATCAAATTATAAAATAATATCAGCAAAAATGTTAAATATCATAATATTATTATCTGAGAAAATCAATGGCTAATATTATAGTGACATTTCTATTAAGTCACTATAGATTACGTTAAATAGATTACCTGGAATGTATTAGTTTTACGTAATTTACATAACAGTGCACTTTATAAGTCAAAATCATGTGATAATCAACTTATTATTGTAAAATTTATTTTAAAACGGCAATAAAAATTTATAAGTATTCCTGTTTTGTTTACAAAAATCAAGCTATCGGCAGCCATGGCCTTGGTTACCTTCATAGAAATCAATGTTCGAAAAGCTTGAACTGTCCGAAGAGTTGTCAGAATCATATTCGGACATTGTAAATTGACTGTAATTGAATGTTTCTTTTTTCGTTCGCTCAACACACTTTTGCACGCTTAGATATTAAGTATAATTAATTATTAACCAACAACAACGATAACAGCAACGCGAACGAAAGTTGTGTTGTTTTTATTCAATTATAGTAATAGGTAATAACGTATTGAATATAAAATTAAACACATACACTCTTACAGGCGACACTTGATGTTTAGTATACCGATTTAATAATAATAACACTAAATTATAATGTACTGTTAAAAACCATATTGCGGACACAACTGATATTTTAAATGCCGGGTAATCCTGGTGTGGGTCGGACCGAACTTATATAAGTAACAAAAAATCCGTAAACTGTTTGCATTGCGATTGCCGTAAAACCTTGTTATTACTACTATATTATTAAATTATATATATTTATTATCATTATATTTATTTTAATATTTGTTTTTGTTGGCGTGTGTGTGTATGTGTGTAGTAATATCATAGACCATAGTTAATGGTCGACAATAAAGATAACGAAAGCGCTTTATCAGTTATCAGTTATCACACTGCCGTCATTGCCGACGTGTACCTAATAAAATTATATCTATGATGCAAAAAAATATATGTATATATATATATATTAATTATGATTCTAGTAATTATTTTCTTATTACACCTAATTTGTGCATAGTATGTAGGTACTGCCGATTTGACGTTGTCTACTTGTTGTATTTTCTACATTGATATTATTTAATACAAATGTAAACTTGACAACACAACGTCAGACACGTTCTGTATAACATTAAATTATGCACTAGGTAAACCCGTAATGTAGTGCATCAAACTATATTATTGAGCAGTCAATGTGGCTAATGATTATATCGTTATAATAATATACTATGTATCGCAGCTGTTCCAGTGTTCGTTGCCAATCGGTACATTATAGTTTTTTTTTTCGCTTACCATAAATACTCTTACCTAAGTCTTATTAGCTGTTTTAAATGTTAACTACGATCAACAAAAAATTCTATAGTTCTATACAAACATAATATCGTCTATGAATGCCTATAATAACTATACTTGGGGCAAGACTTTCAAAATGCGGATATAAAAAAAAGATAGGATGCTCTTGTTAAAAATAAGAATATAAAATGCAAAACTGAAAAATCAATTTGAGGTAGAATTTCGTTCATTATTCATCGAATTTTATTTTATGGCAATATTTTAGAAATTGACATGCACTTCGAAATTTTTAACTATAGAAATCGACAACATTTTACCCTACAATTAGGCTCGGTAAGACTTTCGGGAAACCCTGTATACAAGGAAAATACTATTTTGTAGTTTTTCTTTTAACAGACATTTATTTTTTTATGTTAATTAATTTACAACTTAAGGCCATAGGGTCGTTCAACATAATTTTCCTTTCTAGTAGAGTGATTACAATTCAGCAAGTTGCAATTTAAAAAAAAAAAACATTTTAGTGGATTCGGGCATAGTGGGGACGGGAGAAGTCACAGGTCTACAGGAATAACTAATAGTGATAAAATCACTTTCAAATAAACGCTTCGATGTAAATCTGTTTCTCACTTTCAGTTAAAATAATTCCTAAAGATATGAGACCACCCCTGTTCCACTGTTCTAGCTTTTTTTTAAATTAAATTCATTATGAAATTATTAAATAAATTAAGTACCTAGATGTTTTGTAAAATATTTTATAATTTTTGAATATCTTCTGTCTTAAGTAGAGTAAACAGTGGCCTAGCGGCAAAAGTTTAAATGATTTCCTGGGATCGGCCGGCCCTAAAATAGCGATTAAAATCGTAAACTTGACTTAATTGTATTATGTGAATTGATGGTAATACATGTATTAGCCCTAGTAGCATCCCTTTGGTGTTCCCTTTTGGGAATACCTTGGAAAACCTACCTAGGAATTCCTTTTCATATCCAAATAGGCATACCATTTGCTTGTCCATAAAACCTTTGTATATTTTCACATTTTATTTTAGTACCTACAAATTGAACCTCACGAGAACTTCTCAGCTTGGTTCTTAGATAACAACAACAATATTCTACTTCTTTATTCACGAATCATTTACTATAACAATTAATCTTAAAGTACCTATATATTTTTTCTTGATAGGTATTTACAATTTCATAATTAAAAATATTAAAATCTTTAACTCTTTTAGTATTGTTTAGGCATGTACAGGTAAAACATTTTAAATTGCCTACCTAAATAAAACTGCACTACTCTGATTATACAAATTTTAAACTAAACAAATTGTACGTTAAAAAATATACCTTATTGACAAACATAAAAAAGTTGGCATAATCAAAATTCAAAAATTGGCCATAATTTTCGGTTATACAATTTTCGACACCAGGACTCCCGACTCTTACTAATGAAACCAAAATATTGACTGATTGGAAAAATATCGTTGTTTTACAATATGCCGTTCGTCCGGAATTTCGGGGTAGATTCTTATATAGTAGAAGAAGAGAAGATAGATTTTATGCATATAACAAAATAGGCTCAATTATTTGTGACTTGTGAGTTGTCTTGACAAATAATATCAGTTATGTCATATTATAGTATAATATCTTATATCAACTATATCATCGTATGGTGTGAAACTCTGTGGATTTAACATTAAATAAGAATATAAATGTTTGTCAAATCAAATAATAATGATTAATATAAATGTTTTAATTTTTATTTAAATTAAATACAATCAAATGTGTAATATTTTATTAGCTTTTACATTGATTGATATAGGTACCTATAGATAAGCGGTGCTACGGGCTACCTATATATTACGGCAACCAATAAGCAGGATTTCCGTCGTCAACAGAGGTACCTTCTTCATATTTTACTATTAGTCTGTCCATAAACTATGACGGAGGTACCCCTGTTGGCAGCTGCAGCAGGAAATACCGCACAATATTGGTCGCCGTTCTTGTGTATAGCATCGCTTGTTTGTATATTTTAAAATCTGATATTTCATAACATGTAATTTTTTATTACTTGGTATAAATGTATAATAAGGTTTAAGTCAATTATCTATATTGCTTAAGACGAGTGTTTTCGCCATTCAGTGCAACTGTTTAAATATTGTTAGAAATCATTTATTTATCATTTATGTATTGTCATATTGATTGCATTTATAATATTATTATTATCAAATAACACTGTAATCTCAACTTCATTCAGGCATTTGTTTTTTAGTAGACAGGCACTTATTATAAAATACATCAACAATAATATTACTGACCTAATAACAACGTAGTTATTCATTTTTCTACAGGAAAAATGTAATAGGTAATTGGATAAATTAATGACAGTTTATAAATACCTAAATAAATGTTTATTGAATAATTTATAATATTAATACTATATTAAAATAATACTTATAAACCGTGGACGTGCGTAGGCCACTGTAGGTGATACGTATTAAGGCCACTCGTGGAGAAACAGGAGTTCGACAATGAAGTTGCGCAGCAATTCCAAGGATTGGGTTGTTATGCCGCTTGGAATACTATAATAGCAGCTAAGAGGATATTGGCTGTCTGGAGTATGGACTATGGCCTGTATATTAAGAAAAAAAAACAATAACAGCACAAAATCTTTAAGAATCATTTTGATACAAAAATCATTAAAAAAAAATGTTTTGCCAAAGTACAAGCGTTATCGCCAATTAATTAATGATTGTATAAACTATTAAAATGTTCATTTATATATTAATATTTTTATAAATTTTAAACTATTTGTTGATATTTAAAATTTGAATGAATTTGGCAGCGTCTAAGCAATCGTCATTAGCATTGTTAGTTTCCTTTCATTTTGTCTGTATTTTACAATAAAAATGTTTGCAATTATACATCAAACCATTTTTTATCCCAAAAAAAGCAATTTGAAATTTTTTTTTGCCATTTTCCGTTTTTGCGACTATTTTGGTATTTTTAAAAAGTGGATAGATGGAAAGCACTTTCTGTCTTTTTTTTTACTATAAAATATGTCAATTTTAGAGTGGGATGGGAATTATAATTTATCCTAGGCTGTCCTAGATCAGAGTGGGTTTCCGACGTACGTCAAGCCAGCTTGTTTAAACAGTTGAGTGGAGAAGCGATAGTATTCCTCAACACCCAACTTTTGGAAAATTAAAGAAAACTGTTTATTTCCCTATATAATTTATAATAATTAATATATTGTTGAATATTAGGTATATTATTATTATTATATTATTTATTTATAATTTATAAATAAAGTTTCAATGGAAATTGGAATATTATCCTTTAAACGCCCAAATATAAGTACCTTTTAGCTTGATAACATAAAATGATATGATATCGAGGCTCGAACCAACGTGTCACACACAGACAGCGACTATGTGAAACAATTTTCATATATTATTTTCTGTGTCACTCAATAATTGTGTCCTATGGCTGCTGTTGCAGTCTGTGTCACGGTATCACCAGATGTCGCGACCGGCCGTGCGCAGTTGCGTGTTTTGGTCCGTTAAAAACTTAATCAATAGTTATTATTATTACATTATTGACAGATTCGGCGCTTTCGATTTGATAACAGAAAGTTGTTTCTAGTAGTTGTTTATTACCTACATGTTGTACTGCCAGCGACAGGCGACTGCTTCGTATTTTCTAACCGGGTAAGATTATACATTTATAGTTTATACATCATAATATGGTCATATCATATCAATATTATCATAATAACATTTCATAAGAACATTAGACAATTGCCCACGTGATAACTTATAAATTATAATGGTTTAATCAAATAGTGGTGATGTACATCGCGTTTGCATTCTAATGACTCTTTGGGTTGTGAACTGAACCTTTAATCATATACATATATAAAAAAAATGAAAAGCCATTTTAAGATAATATGAATGACACCTTTCTCGCGTAATAGATGAATTCATGAACCACGATTTCCTCACTCGTCTGTGCCATATCAATCCATCACAATTGACGGGAGGGTAGACACGAAAATACGATTTTTCGTGGGAAACCAATGATTTGAATAGAAAAATTATATTTTTACTTTCGCTCCATATTCTTACTCCATTACTCTTGTTTTTTTCTATGGCTACTAGCCGTTTACAATAAGGCTAGCTCGACTAATCAGCCTCTAAAACACTGCTCAATATGGCTTTGGTCCAAGAGTTAACAGATCAGTGCCACCACTCTCTTCCAAACATGCCGATGTTATTTGTACTTAATTTTCTGTACTCTAAGTTTTAATAAAATATAACTTTTTATTACAACAATACATTGTTTAAAATTTTCTTTTTGTGCTATTTTTTAAGTAACTAAATGTTCCAAAAAAAATCCTTATTCTTTCTAAGAAAATAGAGTAGTAAATGTTACTCAAATTTATTTATTTCATCCTACACAAAACTAGGTTCTCTGAAGCCTATGAAAATATAAAACCGGGTAGTTTAACAAAAATGTACTTGAAAATATCAACTTTGATCGATTCTTTCAGATTTTTGGTTAAGGAGAATGCATGCGGGCTATTTTTAAAGAGTTTAGTATAGGCAATATTTAAGAAAAAAAGAAAGAAGTTTTAATAAATTCGACCATGTCAATTCGGTTACCGGTAAATTTGTATAAGCTTTAAGGTATTATTTTTAGTTTAAATAATGTTTTATATGAGTAATAGCCATTTTGGTTTATTTTAAGCCAAAAAGCCAGACACAATTTCGACTACAAAGAATGGTCCAATTTTAATTCTGTAAAAAGATTCGAGTTCTTTGGCTACTTTATTATGTTATGCAGGAAGCAGATTTTTATTTTAAAATGTCAGTTTCTTGTAATTAAATTAATTCAATTTGCATTTTTTTCATTATTAACCCAACTTTTTTAGAAAAAAAATCAAATATCTGTTTCCTTCATTACCTAGTAAAGTTACCAAAGAACTCGCATATCTTTACAGAATTAAAATCAAACTATCTTAACTAGTCGAATTTTTGTCTGGCTTTGAACAGACCGCATGCAATCCCCTAAACGTTTTTTGTATAATAAAATATGTATTTTTATCAAAATAGCGCATGTGTACACATGTGAAATCATTAATTAATTTTTACATTCATAATAGTTATTCCTTAAATGTTTTAATAAGCACCATTATGCTTTTAACACCATAATATTTTTAAGTTTTATAATACAAAATAATAATTATATCAAAATAATAAAAAAATATTTTATGATGAAAATACACAATTTATTTGTCATCAAAAAAGTCACTACATAGGAGAGGGTCGATAGCCACCGTTGTTCCTCTTTCAAACCCCACCATTTTTTTTTATTTTTACCAATTAAAGAAAATAAAGATTACTTATCTTATATAGGCTCTCTAGCCTTTTTTTTTTTTTGACTGGGATTTTACGGGTCTAGACCACTACGCGCCGCTTACTGTTTACACAATGAATTGAACGTCACTTTTAAACGTGCCCTTGTGAATTGCATTTATATGCCGTCATTAAGAGGCTAACCTTCCGTCATTCTTGGCTTGAGTTTGCACCGAAAAAAAAACCGGTTCTACGTTTTTATTCGATATATTTTATTAACTGTTATCGTTTTATTCTCCACCGACCACTGCAATAACGTCAACGTAACATCGGCTACGTTTTGATGACCATAAAGACTAAAGTACTAATATACTTGATAAATAATTTATTATTAAGTTATTCTATACATTTCCAAGACATCGAGATGAAAGATCACTAAGATGAGCTATGGCAATCGTCATGGCCAACAATTGAAACGTGAGAGTTATTTTGTTGTGTTTTATACACTTTATTGGCAATAAAAACTATGGTCGGTGGGAGGCTATGCATGTAACAGATAACCCAGCACGGCAGTTATAATTTTGTGACTTTCAATCGCTGACGCGATTACAGTAAGGGGAAGTTGGGGTGATTTAACAACCGTGTCAATCTTTTTTTTTCGCCGAATTGCATAGTTCGGTAAGCGATATAATATTATTGTTTTACCATTATATTATGTGCAGTGTTAAATTAAAATATACATAAATACAAGATCAAATATAGTAATTGTTAACAAATGAGGCGAATTTAAATACAAAAAGTATTCTATTTGTATTCAATATGTTAACATATTATCGCATTTACATTTTCCTCACTTGTTTACAACTATCCCATTAAATTATAAAATATATATAATATATTGGGTATCTATATAATATATTTATAAATATATATCTATATATAGGGTGTTTTTTTTTTAAATATGATCCAATCAATATCTCATTGGTTTTAATTAGTAATTGCCTTTTTTTCTGTAGCGTTTTTTTATCCTAAACTTTAAAATTAATTTTTATCCCTGTAAGAGTTTAAAAAAAATATCGCACAGTATAAACTCTTAATTTTATAGTATAAACACGTGGTACCAGGCGCTTCTATATTCTTATTCAAGGGTATAATCTTGGTTGAGGGCCTAAAAAGACATATTTTCGGGAGTTTTTTACGAGAAAAATTAAATCCCTTATCCAACCCTCACATTTTCTACATGTATTTATAGGAATACTTTAATTGATTCATGGGGTCTTATAAAAGAAATGTCTTAAGAATGCATTGACTGAGGATACTTTGTGTGTCCTTGGTTAACGACTGAATTTTTAGTTTTTAAAATCGTCAATCATCATAGTCTTCAAAATCCACTTATATATATATATATATATATATATATATGCATTTTGAAAGCTATGATAGGTTTAGAAACTTGAAATTTAGTGTATGGCTTATTATATGAACACAAAATAAGTATACAACATTTGTAAAGAAAATTATATCAAATTTTATGAATCAGTCGATAATCTGGTATACGTTTTCCATCTCCAATACATAACTATATAACGGTTTTCCGTTGGTGCTAAACATGCTGGGTGAAAATTCTATGACTATGAATGATGATTACAATTTATAACATCACAGAAATATTTTTTTTAATTTTGAGAAATTTAAAAGTATGATTATTAAAACTGGAGATAAAAACACACACCCATTTTTCATAACGTCACAAATCTACAACATTTTTCAGAACTAATCTACAATTAAATACACATAGGTAAATTATTCGGATCCTAATTTTCGAATACTTACCTTAATTAGAATCCAGAGTATTCGTATGATACCCATTTTTATTTGTAAGCATATTAGTATAGTTAAATTGGAAAAAAAATTATTTTTGTAAATTGAATTGTAATATTTATTTTAATAATTATAATAAAAATCGGAAATAATTTTCTTTAAATCGAATTAATATAATTAAAATATTCAATTAGTCATTTAATTTTACAATTGTTAGAATACGCATGTTATTACTTATTAGTATCATTTTTCTTATTTATATTGTTTTCTACTTAACAAGAAGTAATAATTGGGGTGATTGTCAATAAATAGGATAAATGTTACGTTTAAAGAAAGTATGAAGTTCAACTAAAATGTAAAAACAATATGTAGCTTACTTAATATTGGTTTGTACGTTTTACAGTAAACTCGTCCGCAATAAATTTAAATAGATAATGCATAATCATTATTATTTTTTTTACTCAACCATTTTTTAAACGGAGTATTTATTTTATGATTATAATATTATCATAATATTATCGGGCGGCCGGTGGGAAGACTATTTAGCTAACAAAATATTAATCATTAGGTCAACTTATAGTTATTTATTTATTAGCTTTAGTCGTGTTCACCTGTGCATTTTAAATGGTAGATACTTCTATCCATGGGACCCGTTGTCAAGTAAGATTTATCTTTTTGAAAATACAAATTTTAGTATGGCGTAGCTGTATTTTATTCTAACTGTTAGGTACCGTAAAACCGGGTTACTTGGGACTTTAAGGGTAATTTAGGACATGAGTAAAACAATATATATATATTAAGAATATATAGTGTTTTACCCAAGTCCCAAATTACCCTTAAAGTCCCAAGTAACCCGGTATTACGGAGACATTATAATCATTACTCTGATATAAAAATAAATGTACTACGTATTATAAATTATATGTTATAGATCTAAAAAAGTATTAACACGATAGATACAACTATTCTTTTGTATGTGTATCACTATTATTATAAAACTCTTTTTTTGACTGATTTTGTAATTATATTTGCATCATATATTATTTTATTGTAATTTCTAAAAATAAACTTATGTCTATAGCTATATAGATTCTATTTAGTTAACACTTTTTTCATGTACATATATATTTAACTATAATAATTGTATTTATTTATTCGTATGGCAATAATAAAATACTACAACTCAGTAATTCAAGACATGTCTATTATTTCCACGTAATATCATACCGTAATGTTTTCGTCAGTTCGTCAGGAACATCCGTTTTAAATGTACCTACTGTTATAGACTTCAATTCGGAATTATCTAATGAATTCTTGTATTGTGTAATCTCAGGTTACATTCATAATACATTAACGCTACTTTTACTGATAAGATTAATATATATTTCAGTGATGTACAAACCCACGTATAGCAGTCGTCACAAAATTAAAACATTATATTCTACAAAATTAGAAAAAAATAGTGTTTTTTTTTTCTGGAAAAAAACTTTAATTAGAGACGTTAATAAGGTCTTTTAATTGTATTGAACCATACGGTTTTTAATACGTCAAAATGCATAATTATTGTCATAACATAACTTGGTTCATACTTATATCCATATCTTAAGTTAATATTGTAAACGTGAAAGTAGGTTTGTTCGTTATCCCTTTACGGTTTAACAACTGAACCGATTTTGGCGAGTATTGGCAGAGGTTTCTTGAAGACCGAAAAATACATTTTATGTTACTTTTGAGCTCAATTTTTGGTCAGGGGACGGAAGGGGAGGGTACACATTTTAAAACATTTAAAATAAAAATTGTCCGTAGAATGAATGTGTAAAATGATAGAGGATTTGTATGAAGGCGCGTAAACTAGTGTGCAGAGATTTGAATAGGTGAGTGAAATTAAGTGTAGTTAAATGAGATGGAAATAGGCAATAGAATGTATAGTGTGACAGAAAGCTGTCAACAATCGGAGATAAAAGTAAGTAATGCAGTAAGGTTAGCAATAATGTATAATATATGGAAATGGATGTTGGTAACTGGACAAGAAATATGAAAGAAAATGGAAGTAGCTAAAATGAAAATGTTGATATTACTAGGTTTGACTAGAGGAAGTGAATGAATGAATGAAACATCAGAGGAAGTTTGGAAGTTACGCAAACAACAGGAAAAATGGGAAGACGTAGATTGATTAAGATGGGCTGGTCATGTTGAAAGAAGGGAGAACAGATAAAAATTTGCGGAGAGATGGGCTTTGGCTGGTTGGTCTCATTTTTTATTAGAAACAGACATTAGAAGACATTTCGGGAAATCAAATTCCTATTGATCTTTACATATTACAAACGAAAATTCTTGTTTTCTGTTAATGTGTAAAATTAATATTTAATTTTGTGACTTTTTTAGAAGCGCCGGAGAGTGAACATGTCGAATGAGGATGATGATCATTCTAGAGCAAAACAACATGTCGAACATGTGTTGGAGCATGCAGAAACAGTCGTCGAAGAAATGAGACAACTAATATTTAAAATGGAAGGAGAAATTGATAATGTATGCAAATCTATAGACTCTATAAAAAATTCCTGCTCACTAAGTAACTTTACTGCTAGTAAGTCACTTTAAATTTATGTCATGCACGACACACATTTTTGGTTATGACATTTTCATACTCGCATGTCCATCTGTTTTGATATTTCTACTTTTGTTATGGTTCTATATTCATATCCGTTCCGCCTTACTACCATTTATTTATCTTTCCACGTAGCCCTACAGACCTGCAGTCAAAAACTAAGAAGGTATAATTAATATTTTCACTTAGTAGAGGTTGAACATTTTACTTATTTAGGCGATGTTTTTGTATGAATGAAAAATAAACTTAGATTCTGGTATTTGAGATTGCCATAAAAATAATTTTTAATGTCGTGTAATACTATTGAAATGATAAATTTGTTAACAAGTGTTTAGTATAAGTTTTAATAATGGCACGAAATCTGTACATTGGATATAGATACTCTTTTTGAATAGTATTATAGCTCTGTATTCTATTGGAATAATAGTCAAAAGTACCTACTACCTAACATTGTTTTTTCAATAAATACTATAGTTAACAAAAATACATTTGTTTTTTTTTTTCAATTTTCGATGGCTTAATTAAAAAATGTATGTACAAAATGACGATTTTGCTGAAGAACACTAAAGCATTTCCTTTATATTTGTTTACAATAAAGTACCTGATGCGTTTTTCAAAGTAAAATATCCATTCTATTATTAAGACGATGTAGTGAAGAGAATTATTCGAGTATTCAAATAGTCCCCCCCTTCCCCTAAAATTATACAGTAAACGCATTTTGAACAAAAAAGTATTAAAAAGTAAAAGCGTTTTTTAATTAAGCCGCCGATTACCATTTCAATATTGATACTTATATTGTTGTATTTTATTGTAATGTACAGCCGAAAAAGATGAAGTTTACCAGAGAGCTGAACGTATTATCAGCCGATGTAACGACCTCCAGATCACGGTGCACACTACCAGGGATGAAATCCAACAAAATTGTTTGCGAGATGTCAACTCATCAATTGATAAGATTATAAAATTGATACAGGTGGATCCCGACAATGCAAGATCTATTTGTCGTTCATACTTAGACGCCTGTGGTTCATCAGGACACAATTATGATATTGCATTCGAAAAAGTGGTTTTAGGTTGTACACTCGACGACCAGAAACGTATTCGCAAACGACTGCAAGGATTATATGATTACATTGTTTCTACCTATGGTACTGTAGAATTTCCAAAATAATGGTTCTCAACATTGTTAAGCACAAATTCTTCTTGTAAAAACTATAACCATCTACTTTTTCATATTTATAATTATGTGAAATTTGTAATTACTACTATACTGATTAAAATATTAATTAAGATATTTATTATGTAATATATAAAGTTTTCTCCACACATTTTAATGCTTTTATCTCAATTTTAAGTTTAGAGTAAAACTTGTAAAATTTAAATACTGTGAATAGTTCACAAATCGAATAATATTTTGCTACTATTGGGCTCAATATCTCATTCTATATACAGCTAAATAATCATATAGTTTCTAATAAAAATAATTCTAATCAATTTCACTGAGATATTATCTAAGACATAGTAATTTAAAGAGAAGAAATTTGTATACACTTGTCACTTGACTTTTTCCCAAATACATATTTTGGAAAATCGTTACACACCATTTAGAAAACTGAGTATTAACTTTGTTCATTAAAAAAATAAACAAGGAAACGTTACAATGCATTCACTCATTTAATTTAAAATTATTTATCAGTATTATCAGCGATACATATTTAATAACAACTTTTAAGCAAACACAGTACCTATAAGTATACCTATTAGACTATTATAAAATATAAATTACACCAACATCGATAAAACTACTAGTTATGAAATCAAAAATAAATACTACCATTTCATAAACTCACTAAAAGTAATATTAATTTGTACACATATTCGGCCTCTCGTTTCGCAACAGCAAAATCGTTAACCAAAAATAATTATCTTTTACTCGAGGGCTAATTTATAAATATTTATTCAGTATTTTGTAAGTCCTTTCAATAATCATTTGTCAACGTATTACTACACTGCGATGATGGGCAAATCAAACTGCGAATACATAATATGCTCTCTAAGAAGCCGTAACCCGTCATAATGACTCGTAACAACTCGAAAGCTGATATATGAGAGATATTCGTCATTGTACACGATACAACAGGAATAGTGATTAAACGTTAATATTATTAAAGAAAATAAACATCAAAGTTTAAATTACGAATTCGGGACAGACATACTTTAACATTTTTTTACCTTTTGAATACTAGTTTTGAGTTTTTCCAATTAGAAGTTTTTTCTTTGAAAAATGTTGTTACTTATTGGAAGTGGTGGACTCTGGGATGTGTGAAAACTTACTGGATGTCCCAATGAAACTCAAAGACTTAATACATGATTTGATGGAGCAGTTGAAACATTATTTTACACAATATCTTCAGTGTTTGAATAACAATATATATTGATCATAATGGTAGTTAATGGCAGTGCCTATACAATTTTACATCATACTAACATACCTACACTAATGTTATGCGATATGGACACTGAAATACAACCAACCTTCAGGCTTAGAAATTAATTATATGCTACATTACACAAAATAATTACATAATAAGTTATTACTTGTTCACCGTATTATGATGAAATCGCAAAACAGTATAGTTTTATAGATAATATTGTAATAATAAAATGTGAAATTATCATTATGAAATTAAAAGTAAACAACACTATCAGTTTTATGTTATCTAAACACCATACAATTAAATAATTGTAATATTGATAACTATTGTTGCTCCGTGCTTGACATTTGGATTTTTGATTTCGCGTAACTCGTAAGTACTAAGTATTGTATATTTTTTTTATTGTAAATTTGAATTTGCTTTTATTAATTTTTTCTACTTAACTAAATTCAACGTTTGAGTGATGAAATCACTACATCTAGCGCACGTTTCTTCAAACAGACATCCGTCCGGTGTTGCTTGTCGGTCGCTGTGGTGTGTATTAACTAATCAAACAAATTAACCGATGCTAGGTAGTCCGCTACGCCAGTCACACATGCACTATTACCTGGGAATTTGATTTCATAAAGATAAAGATTAGACATCTCGTCGAACGTGGATGGATCGAGCTCCAATAAATTACCAATCGGGTTTTGTGTTTCCTTAGGAACTCGATTGTTAGAAACTATGACTGGTGTCTCTAGAAGAATCTAAATGGGCAATCATGGGCACACCAGGTAACTAAATCTAGCACATCAAGTGACTTTAAAGTCAAATAATCTTATCTATTATTACTATCTAAATTTACCGATAAATAATTTTCAAGCAAAATATAATAGTTAACTCGTGAGTAAATACTATAGTGCAAATGTCAGTATCAAATATCAATACATACTAGTTTGTTTACATACTTATGTTAAATAAATGAGTATAAGTATTGATTGATTTGGATTGTATGTGTACCATATCTGTGTATGATTTCGCAAAACATTAACTTGCAATAATTTCAGCTAGAAGTTCATATGTTTTAAATAGTTGATTTTTTATTTAAATTTATATGTAATTTTTTTAAATTTTAGGGAATAGATAATTTGTCTTAGACTTTCTGCAATGCCATTAAGTCAATTTTAATATGATTATTTTAGGTAAATGATATCATTTTTTTAAACGTCAAAAACAGGATTTTAAAACTATTGTCTGAACTTTAAAAGAAATTATTAAAGAGGAAGAGTCAGTTTCAATAAGTCTTATTTATTTATATTCCATTTAATACCGTGGATTACAATTTCATAGTAAATCTTCCAAACAAATGACCTCTGGCAAGTATAGCCAGCCTGATTATTCATCTTTTAAACAATATTGTAAAGAAGCGTTTGTATAAATATTTTTCAATTTGTTTTACATCGGAGTTAATCTATATAAAATATTGTGTTATATATATATATATTATTTCTTTTGGTCTTTTAAGTATGCGAGAATTATATTATAAATAAACTCATTTTATATAAGTAAATAAATAAACGCTAAATATTAATTCTGTTTAAATTTACAAAAAAAAAATGTATTTAAGTAATTAGGCTAAGATTAGAATACAATACATATATATCAATAACAAAGCTTACTCGTCGTATTTCAATGTAGTTACCATCATACATAAAAATAATAATAAAACTTGAGTCCATGTTAAATTTTTCACAAAGTTGTGTCTGCCAAAGACCGAAACTTATACAAATAAATTTTGTGATTTCCAGCGTTTGCAATATTTTATTGCTTAAGAATTATTTACAAACTAAATGAGAGCGTATGAAACGATGTGTACTAGTATGACGATAGATAATGTGATAGAGACAATTAAATGATAGAAATATTATAGATGGAAGGATAAGCCTTGTATAAAAAAAGATAAATAATTGTTTATGATAATAGAACAATATATTACTCATAAATGATAATTATTTATTAGTCATTACGGGTAGATTAATTTTTATAAGTGTACAAAACTAGTAAATTTAGCGTAAATATTTTTTTTATAGAAATGCCTTATTTTCTTTAGTGCTCAACAAAAAAAATTGTCTACCAATTTGTTTAATCATTAAAGTTTTTTTTTATTATTATCTCTAACAAAAAAAATAACTTGATTTTTATTAATCATAAAAGTAGTAAATTCTGAAAAGACATGGCAAACCATCATATATTTCAAACAATGTATCATGTATTACATATTTTTTAAGTGTTGATACACTTTCTGTTTTAACAGTAAACATTGCTGTTTGCTATTCGTTAATAGTTGTTTTAGTTATCAGTAGTATTTGTTGTTGTTAGTTTTTTAAATTTTATGGACACAAATGAATTTTAAATAAAAAATTAAAAAAGATAAATAATTTATTAGGATACTTGATATTACAACTAACATTCTTAAAATATTCTAATTATTATATATGTTTTTTACTTCAGAAAAAATAAAGCCGCCTCCACCGCCAAAGCCAATTTTGTTGTTGACCAATTCAGACGACTGCAGCTGCGATGAACGACACAAGTATGTTTTTTAATTAATCAGTTGTGTAGGAGCTTTTGTGAATTAATATATATATATTTTTAAAGGGTTTGTTCAAAACACAAAATGGATAACCCTAGTGACAACATAGCAGTATTGAAATGTCACATAGACTCGTCAGCAACAAAGTATACGGTTAAACCTCCATTGCTCCCAAAGCCTAGTAATATTATGTACAAAGCTAGTCCATACAAAGTTAAACACCAGTTTCCAAGCGTCAAGGATCAGACTGCGGATGAAAACAATAAGACTGTTAAATCAATTGCAAACCGTATTGGAGGTATTGAGATTAAAGATGATATTTCTGTTTTATACAATGAAGGATTGAAAACCGACAGCGACGTCAATTCGAATATTTCCAACCTAGAAGTTCCTGTTACTATTAATAGTCCTTTAGAAAATAATGTTATTGATAGTGAAAACAACAATGTCGACAGTATTACCATCAAGTGTACAGATAATGATTCAGATTTTGAGTTTCAAAATGAAAGTCTGTTGAATGATTACGTTGTGTTCGACACTGACATGCTTGGAGTTGATATTCAGAGCACAATCATCGAAGACGAGAAATCATCTATTGCGAGTGACTCAACTGAACAATCATACTCTGTCAGGAAGAAAATAGTCAATTGGTTCGGATCGTTTGGCAAAGGAAAAAATAAAAAGAAACAGCGTAGCTCTTTCTACAATAGTCAGAACGAATCAGATAAAGAAGAAAATGACACGGACTCCCATTCATCAATGGAAGAGAAATCCAATGAAAAACTGGATCTCAATGAATCACTATCAATAGATAACATAGAACCAGGGGAAATAATATCGACTAAAACAAAATCTTTGAGAATTGTTGAAGAACTAATATCAACTGAGAAAGTGTTCATTGACGTTTTAAAATTGTTGTGCAAGACATTTGTGACGTTTGTTGAACAGGCTGGTAACGATTTCAAGCTAATCCCATCTAACGAATTGCTCAAAATAATCAGTCCACTTCCCCAGCTGCTTAGTTTAAATGAAGACCTCTTGCATGATATGGAAAAGCGTATGGAAAACTGGGAGCAACATCCAAAAATCGCTGATGTTATTGTGAAAAAAGGACCATTCCTGAAATTGTACTCTACTTACATACAGAACTTTGAAGCTCAATGTAACTTGTTGGATGAATGCTGTCACAAGTATCCTAGATTTCAAAAATGTGTTAAAGAATTTGAAGCTTCCGACGTGTGTAAGAAACTTACAATCAAACATTACATGCTTAAGCCCATTCAAAGAATACCGCAATATAGAATGTTGTTGGAAAGTTATTTGAAAAATTTGGACGAATCATCAATAGACTACAAAGACACATCAATTGCTTTGAATATTGTCTGTGACGTAGCTAATCACGCTAATAAAAGTATTAAACAAGGTGTAAGTGTCTTTTACAATAAATATATATTGCATGTCGTTATCTTATTTTGTTGTGTCAATGTTACAGGATTGTTTGAGTAAACTTTTGCAAATACAATCACAGTTAGGAAATTATGAAATCATCAAACCGGGCAGAGAACTCGTAAAGGAAGGAGAACTTTACAAACTGTCTAGAAAAGACATGCAGCTTCGGTATTTTATATTGGTGAGTGGCTTAGAAACAATATCAACATTTATGCTGTGTGAGTGTATACACCCATATCTGAACAATTGTCTAATTTTTCAGCTCAACGATTGTTTTTTGTACACTTCATACTATGGGACGGTTACGGGATTAAAATTAAATTACGAACTCCCACTTAGTGGGATGAAAGTCTTTTTACCATTGACTGATGACTATTATAACGAATTTAATATAATTACCATTACAAGAAGCTTCACTCTGAGAGCTCAGTAAGTCTGTCATTCTAATCCTGTTTTGCTGTCACGTGACGTGATAACTTTACGATCGTTGTTCTAGAACTCCGGAGGAACGCGAAGAATGGGTCACCACACTGGAGGAAGCCATTCGAGTTCATAATAATAAACAGCTTACATTTTTGAACATGAAGTTTATACCGAAAAACGCCGGCTGTGAACCACTCAAACTAGGGCATGAAGTATGCACGACTTGTTAACCCTTGCCTATTAAGTGTACTAAAAATGTAAACATTTTTTTCTTAATTTAGGCTCCGATTTGGATTCAAGACTGTCGTGTGACCATGTGCCAATCGTGTGCTGCAGAGTTCACGGTCACATTTCGTAGACACCACTGCAGGGCTTGTGGAAAGGTAAAAATATAATTTTTGTGCTCGAATAAAACAAATGTTTTTTTTTATTTCACACATTCGGTATGTTGTTTATGTAAAACAGGTAGTTTGCAGGAGTTGCTCGGAAAACAGAGCACCACTCCATTACAGGAAATTCCAATCGGCGCGAGTGTGTGACGACTGTTTTGATTACTTGTTCAAAGGTTTGTGTTGTGTTACACAATTGATATGTGTATTATCTTACAATTAATAATTTTCTTTTATAGAAGTCGAGGATAAAATTGTGGAAGTACGTCAAACTACGTCCAACTTGGATGAAACAGATATTCTTTACAAATTAGACACCATAAAAAATTCATTTAAAAAATCTGGATTGTGGAATACCAAAAGACTCGTAAAATACGTTCCACAACGCCTTAAAGAGGTAAATTAACTGTTGTTGTTATCCGATTACGCCAAATGCAATTTGTGTGTAATTGTTGGATAATTATTCAAAACACTATGTACAACGACATACCTTGTTATGTATTAGGTCATGGCCAACGATACAGGTTCGCAAATAAGTGGCTGGTTGTATCAACGGGGTCGCAAGTCTTGGAAGCGATATTGGTTTGTACTGAAAGAGCAGGTTTTATACACTTACAAAGCGTCTGAAGATGTGGTGGCATTAAACACTGTACCAGTGTTGGGCTACAGTGTACAAACATTTCCTGAGGTGATAATTGATTGTTTATTATCTTAATTTTTTTTTCAGGTTAGGCATTATTCAATACATTTTTATTCGAATATAGTTATTCAGAATAAAAAAAGATTCATGTATTTTATTTATAAGTATTTTTTTAATAGAAGATTATTCTATATTCACCAAATAATTATTGTCAACTCTAAACAATAGTATTTTTTAAATTTTAGGGTACAAATTATGAAGATTTTGACTCAAATTGTGTTTTCCAATTAGCTCATGCTGGTCAGAGACCACTAATATTTTGCGCTGATATCGAACAGTTGGCCAAAAGGTACAACGTGAGATTTTTATTTATTTTTAATTGCACCGTATTAACAATATGTATAAATATTTGATTTCAGATGGATTAACGCTTTAAACGAAGCGACTAAATTACAATAATATAAGATTTGTTGTAATTAAATTATTCCATTTTACTAGTTTTCCATTTAGGTTAGTTTATTACATACATTATTTTAGACCATTAACTTAAGCTGCAATATTTTACCCAATATTATTATTTTGTTTTAATCGGTGCTGTATTATTTAGTATATCTCTTCGATTGGAACCATTAATGGTCACTATAAGATTTATGAAAGAAATTATAATAATTTTCATCAGTGCCTTAATATTAATAACCTTTTTTTTAGTCATAGTGTATTTTTGTTTTTTTTTTTGCGTTTGCGTGTGTGTGATTAATATTTTTGTATACAATAATATTCAATATTATTATAATATTTATAACTACCAAAGTTCATTACAATTTATGCATACCAATTATTGTATTCTTATATTTTTCAATATAATATATATTTATTGTATAATATACACAATATTGTTAGTTTTATTGTAAATTTTATAGGAATAATGACTATAGTTGTTAAATTTTTGCACTGATTAATAAAATTGTTTGTAAGTTATTAAAATAACTCGTGTAAAAACTGTTCGTTTTTTTTAATTCTCAAGCGGACCTGAATGGACAGACCTTAAAACACGAATAATAATGTGTTAACTAAATAATAGTTTGTATGTTATCTTTTAATTTTGAGATAACATAATTATAACCACGGTAGACAACCGTGATTATAACCATTACAGATTTGGTATTTTGTTCATAGAGTAACATTTGATTTAAGTCTGCAAATCTTTTAAAACCTATGCAATATAAATTATAATACATGATTTGGCTCATGCGAAAAGGGTCCTATCACTTTTATTTCATTTTGAGAAAATTAAAAAAAACATCGTAGTTCTTTGTGAATTTATGATTTTTAATGATTTTTTTTTTGTTGTTCACATAAAACGTGTGTCAATAACGAAAATTGCTTTTGACTCTAGATATTATAGTTAAAATAATAAAAAATGAATTGGATTAAGATCTCTTTTTGCATGTGTGAAAAAAAAGTAAATTTCTTGTCAAAATAATGTAATTTACACGGAAAACGTAAATAACAATAATAGCAAATATCGTTATATTATTCAAGGTGGATTTAGATTAGATCTAAATCCACCTTGATATTATTATTATAGTATATATAATTGTTTTATATCAAGTCATAATAATACGTTGAATCTACCCCCTAACAGTAAAAATCCGCGGTAAACTTGTTTTTGCCAGAAATGGCGTTAAGGACCCTTTTTGCATGAACCAAATCACTTATTTTGATAATTTAATATAATATTTATTTAAAAAATACCTTTTAGACTTAATGTGTTACTTACGTTAAGACTCAAGTGCCGTTTCTTTCACTGGTTTAAATTTAAATTTCACAAGCTAGTTAGGGATATTGTAGTATGAGATTGAAAAGACACAGATCATTTGTCAAGGATTAAATTATTTATTTTTATGTAAATTAATAATGCTTGTAAATCCAAATGATTTATACGGCAATACAGTTACATTGATTCTAATTTATTAAAACACAATTTATTATAATAATAAAATAATAATCAATGGCAGTTTATCTACATAATCACATTTCGATTTCATGGTGAACCGCAACCAAAATTTCATAAAAAAAAAAAAAAAAATGTATTTTAACATGTTATAAAAGGATTTATAAATAATAAATATTTTATAAATGCTTCAAAACAAAAAAAAAACATAAAGATGTACATTTTCTAAACACTAATAATATGATAAAAATATGTATTCAAAATAAACATTAAGTAATTAAAGAGTGATTGACACTTGGAGGGAACTACGTTAATTTTGGTGTACGCACTGAACATTTTATTCGCATCTGCGCTATTACGTTAATTTTAAAAATACATTCAAAAAGTGAATTTTTTTATAAACGTGCTTAATAAAATTACTAATGTTTTACTAATCAATAATAATTAATATGATTTATATTAAGTCATCGCACATCACAAAGTTTATAACTATCTAATAAAAAGTATAAATAACATTGGTCACAATTTTTTAGATTGAAAACAATAATAACCATTATCATTTTTTTTTTATACAATCACTAAAAACTATAAGGCAATGTTCATACATCATTAATTGACGACGACTTATTACGCTAGCTAACCTTATTGGCTTAAAATAATTATATGTAATAAAGAAGGTAAGCACAAAAAGTTACGTCACACATTTGCATCTACTTAATTAAATAATTACATTTTAATATTAAGTAAAATTTTACAAAAAAAGAAAAAAATAGCTTAGATTGTCTACACAGACAACAACTTGATAGTCTACTCTATGCTACAAAGTCAACTAATCGTACAAAAGCCGGAATACTAAAAACATAGTTGTTCGGTACATTTATAAAAAATAAAGTGTTTTAACATTAGATTGTAGTCACTAACCAAATATTATTATTATTTATAAGTTCTTAACCGCTATCAAAATTATTTTATAAATTAAAAGGAGGCACCATTCAATTAGCAGCAAATTAGTCTCAGAAAACTTAAGTAAACAATATAAATAAAACGCCAAAAAATATCCTCATTGAACAAAGAATTAAAATGCATTTATACAAAGACAAGAAGGAAAAGAATAAGTGTCAAAAAGAATAATAATTAATTTTTTTTATACATATTATCCTAATAACCTAAATGCTTATCAATTTATATATATATTATTATATATGATATGAAGTTCTGCGGGGAATAAAGATCAATGTAAATTTTTTTTTTAAATGAGATTTTGGTATTAAATTATTTGTATTGACGTATTGTATCTTTAATGTGCTCAAACCAGGGAAAAAAACGGATTAGTCAAGAGTAACTATCACCGGAAGTTAAGGCATACAGGCAAAATGTATTACGTTTTGAAATTAAAAACATGACTTCCTCAAAATGAAAAAAAATTTACATTGATTTTTTTTCCTCACAGCCCTTATATATATATATATATATGTATATCCTAATATATAAAGCATAATTTACAGTTGCATCGATTAGAGTAACTAACAGTAATCTAATTTTTACACGTCTTCATTTCGTTCTTTTTTAAAAAAATTGACAGTCAAATATGATAATTGAGTTCAATGTTAGTCGTTCTGCCAATTTAGTATTACGCAATTATTCAAATTAATTTTTTAAAAAATTATTTTAAAGTATTTAGTATTATATATTATCTATATCTATGCACCAAGTTTTGTTTTATTATCACAAAGTTTTATTTAGATAATATCAATTTGTTATATAAATTTTTAAAACCGAACATAATAATATTAAATATTACCACAAGATCTTTCTAAGTAAATTACTTTTTGAAGGTTTTTTTTTAATTTGATTGACATATTTTAATTCTAATGAATGGTAAAAACACATTGCAGTTACAAATTAACTGCTGGAAAATGAACATAGAAATCAAATAAAGAAAAAAAATATTTTAATAATCTTGGAAAAGTAAAAACATCGTAAGTGTTAACAATTATCTAATAAAAATAAAACAGAAATTTAACGATTGAGGGAACCAAAAATAAATAATAAAAGGAACAAAAATTATATAGTAACTGAAGATGTTATCATTTACGAGTTGACACTTTCGACAATGGTGTTTTTAATTATTTCTCCTAAACTATTTGTATCTAAATATAAGGCGTCTTTTTCTGAAGTACTTAAGCCAACTGCCAAAGTATTGTTAACGTCCAGAGTGCTGCACGACTGCAAAAGTTCAGTGAACGATTCTGGCCTGTTATCGAGTGACGGTCTCTGTATGCGGTCGGACGTAAGCGGTAGAAATGCAGACGTAAATGGCTGATACAGTTCATACGAAGAATGCCCTACATTTTGTTGGTAATCGATCATAGGGTTATTTTCAACGGAAACTACAGTATGACTATCGTAAGCCGGTAAAAACGAACCAAAATTGTAATCATGCGTGTTAGACTCATAGTTTTGTTGAGGATAGTACGGTTGTATGTGTCTTGAATCATGATAGGGTAAGTTTGGTAATAAAGTCGATGAAACCATAGCCAACTTATTTTCTTCTTCTTGCGCTTCTCTCTTTTTTATTTCGAGTCTCATCAGCGTATGTATGAAATGCTTTCTTACTCTTGATGGGTTAAACTGTACACGGCCAACTGAATTTCCACAACCATCAACAGTACATCCACACGGAAAATTCATTCTATCAACCTGAAAACAAAATACAAAAAATTGTTGAAATTCACGATTGTTTCATTTAAATACCTAACTGGCCTGATTTGAAATTTGTACTTTTAAAATACGTCCGTTAGGTAGGTTTAATAAAAAAACATTTTATGGCCAATTTAATTAAAAATAATTTATGTGATTGTATTTGAACATTATTTAAATAATTCCATTGATTTTAAAATTTACAGACAAGTAGACAAGTTATACAAGAACGGCAACCGATATTCACGGATTTCCGTTGTCAATAGAAGTACTCTCTAGACTAGTTTATTTTAAGTCACAGCCAAGTATTCTTGCTATACCATCTATCCGTGAATAAACTATTACAAGGGTACTTTTGTTTATGACAGGAATTACCCAAAAAATTGGCTGCTGTTTATGTTTATAGAACAATATCTGTGTATTTGCTTATCTGTAAATTTTATAATCTATGATAATTCCAAATAAAATTAGAATAATCCCAAAATCTAGTCTTTTGGAGTTTGGACAAACTACAAATTATGCCAATGATAATAAATATTTCCCTGTAACAATTTTTAACGAGCTATAAGACTTATTTAATAATATTATTTGTATACACACTTGACATGTTATGCCAGCTTGAAAGCAAGCACATGTGTCTGGGTCGCAAAATCCCCGACATAAGCATCCACAAAACTCTCTCGACAGTCTTATGTTGCGGCAGTCGTCTTTTTCTGAAGAGTCAATTTTGTCCACACCAGCAGCTCTTAATAACGCACGTCTTTGACGAGTTGGAACAGGCTGTGAAAATAGTAAAATGTAAATTACATAATTTAAACAATGAACATTGAAAATATGAAATATTAGATTCATGAATACTTTAATCTGCATAATTAAATGGAACATTTTTTTTTTTAACTCAAACTTAACTGAGAAGAGTTAATAAATGGAAAAAAAACTTTGTTAAGAAGTAAAAATAGTTATAATTGTAGCAGAACTGTATAGATAGAGTTGAGTACCGCTGGTCTGATAAAGTTTAATACGGTGACCAAGATTTGTCTAAGCCAGCAGAACCAGCAATTAAGGTGGAACAATTTGTATAGATGTGACCAAAATTCATAAATATTTCCTTACCTGTAAAAAGCAGCCATTACTATCAGAATCTAAATCAGCATCAGATTCGGAATAAACATCATTTGCACCCATGTCGCTATCGCTATCATCAGTATTTAAACCAGGAAATTCGGCATTATTCATGTTGGAAATGTTTCGGCGGATTCTTCTCTGTTCAGTAATATATTCTGGCAAAGAAAATACACGTGACGCACAGTGAACTCTTGTCATACCAAGAGTAGAGCCTCCCTATATATATATATATAACACAAAATTGATAAGTATTAAAAAAAAAAATCAAAACAAATTTAATTTACCTGAGACGGAACACATGTGAATCCTTGAACACGTGGGAAATAAAAAACTGTAACATTAGTAAAGTTTATATTTTTACGTTTCTTAACAGCGATTTCGCCTGTTGGCGAAATATAACTGGCCCTGTTGTGTTTTAAAATTCCTTTCACAAACTTATAGTTATTTTGAAAAGTATTTATTTCGGGAATAGAATCTATATATTTTGGTTTTAACACTTCCATTGCAGATAAAAATTCATTAGACGTCCTCTGTAAGTCTTCAAAAGTAGATTCCGAGTTAGGGGTAAAACTTTTATTATAAGGTACACTATGTAATGGAACCATTGTATCAGAAACATGGCTGTTTTTGTCGTCAGTGAGTTCTGATCCAAAACCGGAATCGCTACCGTCATAACGATCTTGCAAACCATCCAAATCCAATTGAATACCGGTCAATCCAGTATATATATTGTTATCATAAATAGAATAACTGTTAAAACTAGAAATATTGGTCGCAATCTCTTGAGTTGGTGATTTCATACATACTTTTTTAACCGGAGAGTCTAGGAAATAACTGTTGGTTCGTTTGAATGGTGTTAAAGTACTTACAGAATCGGGTTGTTCGTTGAAAAAACATGTGTACTCACTTGAATATGTAGTCAAATTATTTGAATTTTGACCACATTGAGATAATTTATCACTGTCGATTTCTCCAATTGTAAAACCTTGTTTTTTGTTATTTGTACACACATTATTTACGTTATTATAGTTAGTTTCATTTGTACTTGAAATACTTTCTGTATTGTTTGCATATGACATACTACTATCGTGTTTAAAATGTTCATCATTGCTAAATAGCTTTGAATCACAATCGAATAAGTTGTTTTCATTAGTATTGGGTTGAACATTTTTTGGACCGTCTGAATTAATTGAGCAAAATCCATTTGAATTTGTATCAAACAAAATACTTTGAACTAAAAACTCTGACTCTGATGTGGCTTTTGCAATATCTGAGCATTTTGTCGTAATAGTAGTCAGACAGTTAGATCCCACGTCGCTCAGGACTTTGTCAATACATTCTATATTTGTATTGAATCCCTTTAATGGAGTGTCCTCTACAACATTATCCAGTTGCTTCATTGTCAACGAGGGTAAGACACATTCAGGGTGTACGTTCATTGCATTATCGATTCAAATACCTGAAACAAAAAAAAAACCACACAACATTAATTACAGCCATACGACATCAACGTATATGAAAACAAGTTGCGCAGACACAATTTAATCAACTATGTTGTTTCGGAACCAAATGAGTAGTAATTTCTGAGAGCAATTTTTTACTAAGAAAGCATATAACCAAGTAAAAGAAATTTAGACTCCCGAGTTTTGACGGCAAGTCAATCGATTATCTGGTAGCGACTAACTACGCTAATTCGATTGACAAGACAAGGCCGCCTGCTGATGTAGATCCGAGTAACGTTTACCTGAGCGGAAATCACTAGAGCTCATTTTCGAATGGATCGGTCTACAACTGGACCGAGACAAAACAATTATTGACGGGCGTAGACCACTCAAACGGTTGGGAATCGACGGACAAGCCGAAAAGCAGTGCGAGGTTAACGCACGAGAACCGATAACGGCGGCAAAACCGACACTGGATCTTGGCAACGGACGGTTATATACTTACATCAGGCGACCGTCCAAGTTGCGTAACCCGTTCTCTTCTCCATACCAACAAAAAATAAAATAAAACAACAACCGAAATATCATAACATAGAAGAAAAAAAACACCAACTACATAATATACATATATTTTATATATTATTATCTTATGGTCGCTGTTGTTGATCGGTTGGTATCTTCAGTGAGATAATGCAATATTGCAATGCAATTCGTGTGCGTGTATACTGTAGTCTGTATAGTATATCGTGTACGTTCTATATTATCACTGAATGCGATCGTGGTATACTAATATAATATAGTTTACATATATACTATACGAGTATAATAGTATTATAGATGTATAATAATGTTGTGTTTGTCCGTTTTGTGTATAATATTATATTATATATAAAAAAAAAATAGGAGGCGGAGCTTAGATATCGGTAGAAGTGGCAACTCGGCGGCGGCCAGTAACCGACCACAATCCACATTATTATTCTTTTCCCAACACCGTTGTCGTCGTCCCGCGTCGGGCGTCCGCCGACAAAAGAAAAAATAGTGGTGTACTTAGATGCGGCCGCCGCCACAGCCGTGACGCAAGGAATAACAGTGAATATCATGAAATATTTTACTTCCACGCCTCATCCTCACCTCGACGTACGTCACGGTCGGCCAACCGCCAGCCGATCACCGCGGTTTCTGTATTATTATTACTATTTCACTATTATTATAACTGATAACATAGGTTAAGCTCTGCACAATAATAATAAATAATTTCGCTATGAAATAATATTATTATAATGCTATAATCATAATACAATACGATACGATATAGGTACGTACATGGGTATTGTAGTTAAACCGGCTGCTAAATAGACTCATTGCAATGTTTACAATATTGTACCGGTCGGCTGGTTTCCAAAACCACAATAAATTCGACATAACCTAACCTAATCCAAAAAGGCTTGACCTCAAAATATATCGACACCCCTAGGCGTTCCTCTTCGATTGCTCTAGATCTGAAACCTTGTAGTTGCGGTTCACTGCAAAATATATTTGTTTTCTCTTTTTTTCGGTTACGTGTGACCGTTGACATTTCATTTCGGAAGCTTTTGACTTTATTATTTATAAATCATGGTAGAGGTAGTTCTTAGGCTGTTGATTGCCAATGCAGTTGTAGAATTCATATGGTTCAATCGATAAACCGGAAAACGGGTTACCATTGGAAAAAAAGTTTGACAAAGGAAAGACAGTAGCTGTATGTAAAAACTAAAATGTGATAGAAAAGTTGCATGATCGCCAGTCATTTTTGAAACGGTGCGTGCGACTATTCATTACATTCTAAAATCGCCAAAACAAAAGATTTCTAGGAAATTTCCTTGGACATCAGAAACACCCTTCAGAGTTTATGGATTTTGTGTTGTAGAGTGTAGACGGTCAGTTTAGGTATATACCATAATAAATAGGTCACAATAATATATAGTATAGAACCATATTATAGTATTCCTGGTTTTAAGCTCTTACAGTAAAAGCAACAATAGCAGTGTTTTTAATGCATGTAAAACATTAAGATAATTGTATAAACTTAAGTTAGTACATAAACAGACCATCTCAACGGTAAAGACAGTTTTAATGTTGTGTGTCTAAATTTTCCCTCTGCGATTTATCTATATATCAATACATGCGGTTGTGATATTGTGTTTATATTTGTTAAGTGAGAACTAAGGAGTAAGGTCTCAGAGAATTCTGCAGTGAATTGACAACAATAATGAACAAAGTTCAAGAATTTTTAAATTGGGCCTAGTGTTCATTTACTGGTTTTGTACATTCTCTGGTGGAGTCACTTTGTATAAAATATTGTACAGTAGTGACATGATAAAAACTAAATTTGTAAATCGTTTAATGTAAGTTACAACGCACGTTTACAGGAGAATCATTATTATCAGTTCAGAAGTTGAAAATAAGGGTCTCAGTATTATTTATTGCAACTTTAGTCTTTGTACACCGAACAGACGTGTAGGTATAAGGTTACTAATTGTAAGACCGAAGTTTCATATTGTGTAACATTATGGCTTACATGTTAAATTATTCTGACAGGTTCGTATAAAGTTTACGCATACTTGTTAGTTGTTTTATAAGTATAATAATATGTATCTTTAACCATCCAAACTGACTTCAAGGAAAGTTTTAAAAGAATAACTTGTATAGAATAACGGCTTGTCTTTATACTTATGAGTTATGTCGAACGGCGAACTTAGTGTTTTAGCTGTACAGCTGTATTTTACTTCAATTCATTAAGAAATGAGTATAAGATTACAGGATGGTTCATTAAGGATAAGACACTCATTTTTAAAAAAAATAATTGTAATTTTTTAATTGAATAATGCGCGCAGATAAAAATAATTCTGCACTCGGATCTTCCTCCCGTTGTAAGTTTTAAAATTAAATAACAATAAAAAACAATTATTCAAAACAGGTTGTCAATCAATCAAAATTTTCCACAAATTAATCTTAATTTAAAAAAATAATTAAATGTGTACATTAACATTAAAGTTTTAAAAGTCAACCCCCTCAATCTTGTTACCAAAGGGGGAAAATACAACGAGCGTAATATTGTTGTATGATAAAACTCAAAAAACATTTTTACCTTGGAAATTTTTCAGAATTTTAGCACTTACGTCATCAATCAGCTGGTCAATGAAATATTAAAACCCATAGGTATTAAGATCGTTTTGGAGAATTTTTTTGAAATAAGAGATTTGGTAATACAGGCAGATATAGGAGTGAGAAACTTCATACCGATTATAGATTATATTACCGTATTAGTTAGAAAATTGTTTAATACAAAGTTTTCATTAAAGCCATTTTCGGTATTCCTCTTTTCTGTCATCAACCCCATGCAATGATTTTGCATACACGAAATTATCGGTTTATTTCAGTTAGCAAAAATACAGCGGTTATTTTTTTAAGCCCATCAAATGTTTACTACTCAAACATTACTCAAAAACATAGTTTTCATGAGTTTTATTGGGTTTATATTTACAGAAAAAATCTTAACTGGGTCGGCCTTTTTATCAAAAACACCAGGGTTATTGCCAAATACGGGTTTATTTTATTTCTACATTAAATATTTTTATTTTACCTACTTATATAATATATTCAATGGTAGAAGGAACCCATTCTTTGGTTAGGTATAATTATAAACCACTTTAGCCTATAGCTCAATAATATCACATCATAGGCCCACGATACTTCTGAAGTGAATAAACATTGTATGTCATACCTACAAAACAGAAAAAGAATATTCAAATGTATCATGAAATAGTCGATGACGTCTTATAATATGTTATTGGGTGTCCAAGGAATGAATAAAATACCAATACATTAACGTCAAACAACCCTACATCACGATATTCTTGAATGTTTTCCGAGCTGAACGTAAAATATTTAAATATACTCCGACATCTTTTTTCCGTTAACAATATAATAAAATAAATATGTCAAATGAATTTTTCTGACACAAGTTTAATTCAAAAACCTGAGTATTGCAAATAGCTAGTTATAATGAGTTGTGTTTGGGCAATCACACATGTGAGCCAACTGTGTAAGTGTGCGTCAACTCAAGTTAATCACCATATATATGTGCGTTCATGTCTTAATTTCCTACTTCTTACGTTTATGTTAATTTATGAAAATATATTTTCCTAATTAGCCAATAAGATGATATGATGAGAACGTAACGAAAGTTAGACGGATGTTGGAAGAGTTAGGGTTGTTAGCCAGAGTAGAGTGAAAGTTAAAAACATCATTTAAATTAGAAAACAGGCAGAGGAGTGTAGGAATTGGAAATGTGTAAGTTTAAGTCCCAAATAGGTAATGATATGCCCATCGAAGCAAAATCTGAGGCAGATCCATTAGCAAAAACCATTTTTTGGTAAAGAGAATAAACTCACATTTGCCAGTAACTAATGTATAGTAAGAAGAGAGCAATAATTCGTGAGAGAGAAAAGAAAGAGAATGGTTGAGAGTGGAAATTACCTCAATTCGTTTACTATTTTACGCATAAAGGACTATATCATCAGCGTAGAAGAGAGAGAGCCGAAATTATAAAGCTCATATAAATGCTTAATAAAATAGGACATAGGCAACTTCCTTGAGGAAGGCCATGGTAGCGTGTAGTAGTTAGGTCACATGGGAAAGAAAAGGTTAGTGAGCGGTAAGAGAAAAGGGATGAAATATAATTGTATAAAAGTAGAGTAAGGACGTGAGGCGGGAGATAAGAATGGAATGTGTACGGAGTCGGAAAAAAAGATGAAACTATTTACATTCGCATAAAGACGCATAAATATTACACATTATACTTTATAGTTAATTGTTTTAGTTTTATTATTTTTAATTTCCATTTTACTAAACACTCATGATCATCGCCAGGTTTTTTGTATTTCGATAGACATTTTCATTGTTTTTTGTATAGGAGTTTTTTCAAAGAGCAGAGAACGGATTAATTTTTATTTTTAGCTAAAATTAAAATTTTATGGAATCATATACGAAATTACAAAGGGGAAAGAAAGTAAAAACCTATTCCGAATATTTCTCGGTAATCTATCAATGTTAGATATATTTTATTGTTCAAACTAAGTAATTATAAATTATAATATTATTTATACTTAATAAGCAATTAACATTTGTTTATTCATCATTATTGTTTAAAGATGAAATAATTAATTATAGAGCTTTTTTGTTTTACCTAAGTAGTTTTTGAATTTTTTTTTCTAAAAAAACCAATAGAAAACTGTAAAAAATAATGTTGGTAAACATTTTCATTTAAACATGGTTAGAACTATTGTGAAATTATTTCACCGGAATCACCAAATTTTCATAGAAAATAAAGAAGAACTTTATCTGAGCTTAAACGTTTTAAAATATTTGATAACTTAATCCGTTAACTTTTAATGATTTATTGAAAAATACTAAAAACTAATCTTTAAAAATGTATAAAAAAAAAATGATTTGATCTATCGAAAAATCGCTATGTTAAGCATAGTTAATATTCTCCTTTATTTTTCTATGAATATTTTATGAATTCAGTACCATAAAAGCATCCATTTGATTATTAAAAAAATACATTATACACTAGTTTTCTACACATAAAAATATACAACGTAATTATTGTCCAAACCGTAACTCGTTAATAAATTATATCGAGCATAAATGACTCTAAAACTATGGCGAATCGAATTTTTAAGCCCATGTTAATTGTTAATTGCGTATTGACACGATAGTCAAAGACTTACCGTTGGCGGCGAGTCGTATGTCACTTTCCAGTACTCCAAGGGGTGCGACCAGCGGGCGTCGTTGTATCAATGTGAATTATTATCATTTTTTCGAAATAACGGTGGCGTTACGACGCGACGCGATTGGGTTTGAGTGCATTTTAAAAGACAAAAGACTGAGTAAACGGCCGTCGAGGGGCGCTGTTTCTTTGGATTTTCTCCGGCACGGCATCGCGGTATATCGCTATTATTATTATTATTGTAAGTTTTTTATCGACGTTACACGGCGCTATTCGAGTACAACCGGCCGGTCATAACAAATATAACTGGACTGTTTAACATTATCGCTATAAAGCATTATACAATTACAACGTATTTGTAAATGACGTCAATAATAGTGTACAAAACTGCAGTTGGCGGATTTTCAAAGGGTCGCGCCGAAACAAAGTTGTCGTGCGAGCGCGCCGGGTTTACGAATGAGAACAGTGGGCGACGGACGACAAGCGTCGGTATTATAATAACGAACTCTCTCTTCTCTCTCTCTCTCTCTATGTATTTTATATATATATATATCTTTGTATATATATATATACATACATATGCACATAACACGAATGCCGACGCTGAGCTTTTCGGTTAAGCTCGGGGGTTGATGTACGCAGTCGGCGCTGTTCGGGCTCACGGCAACTTGTGCGTGCAATATTGATCTTCGCATATTTTGATACTATACCCGCTCCGTGGACTATGTGTGCGTGTTTACACAGCTAGTGTAAACGAAACTGTATACACATAACGCGAAAGCGTTTTTATACCGTGTCTATATTCTAGCCTTTTCCGTTTTTTTTGTAAGACAAATTATAATAATAATATACAATTGTTATTATTATGTGTATGCGCAATCGAACCAGCGCCCGTAAAATCTAACTAAAAAAAAACACACTAAAAAATAGTACATAAAAAAAAAAATGTTATTTATAACAAAAATATGATTTGCCAAATGTCGGGTGGAAAAAATGTACCTACACAGTTGTGTGCTAATTATTTTGATTCAAACCTCACAAGTGCTAGTTACTAATTAGTAATTTGTAATATAAAATAAAATGAAAAAAGATAAGCAGACACTGTGATCTTAACCTCGCGTTTTAATTGTATTTTTAAGCAAATATTGTAACCGATGTTTGGTACATGATACAAAATTGTAAGAACGAAATACAAAATGGGAAATTTTTTTTAATTCAAATTTTAAAGGTTTAATCCACCGACTACCAATGAATAATGGTTACCTGCGATTAAGACTAGGTTAAGAGGCTTATCGACCTAGAAACCATAACGAAAAGCTTTTTTACCGCCCCGACCCTATAGTAAGCACACTGTAGCGCTTGACTGATTACTCGAATGGTGATATCAATTTTCCTCTTTAATTTGACTCGCTATAACTAAATTTGTGTGGTGATTAATTAAGCTTGACTCTATTAACAAGAGTCTCAAAGCCCTCCCCCCTCCTCCACTAGTAGGAAGGAACAATTTTCAATTTTTTTATACATATTAAGTTGATTTAAATTTGAGCTTTATCCGTTTTATCATACCTGGTTTAAGACGGTTAGTTACGCACTACGCACTGTAAATAATTATCCACTACAAATAATATTTTATAACAGGGTCAAAACGCCAAACACGAACGATTGTTTGGAACTTTTTTTTTGAAAATTACACACCATGTTTGTTGCGATAAAATTAATGTTTTCATTTTTTTTTTTTCATTTTTTCGATTATTTTGGCCAGAGTCGTAAAAAATATTTTCAGTTTTTTACTTGATACTTCTTTTTTATACATTTTTTATAGTATCTTCCTCATCAAAAAAAATTATTAAAAATCAGTTTCTTATGTACAATAATCTCAGCTTTCTGAAAAAAATATTGGTTTATTTTTTCGAGTAGCAAACTCTCATTAAAATTAAGTTTATAATCTAAAAAGCTGTTTTTCCGTGTTGCCCAAAATTTGAGAATTTGTCTAATATTTTTTTCAGAAAGCTAAGATAGTTTTACATAAAATGTGTTAATTTCAAGTTGGGTTCTCTATAAAAACGTCCAGAAAAAAAGGTTGAAATTTCATAGAAAAGTAAAAAAAACGGAAAATTATACTTTTTTTTTTACACATAATTATTTCAACTAATTTTATTACTGAGGTCGTTTTTTCCGAATAATAATTTTAATTACCTAGTTCAATTAAAAAAAAGCCTATTCTAAATTAAGGACAATATTCAAGAAACCGCTTTGATGTGAATCTGTGGATACTGGACACAACTTTGCTAACCTTTTATAGTGTTATAGGAACTTTGTTTTACTTTAAATAACAATTTTCAATTGTTTTTCTATCATTATTCACGCGATTTATTTTATTACATCATACAGAATATTAGGTATAATGATGTCAATAAAAAAATATGTCTATTGTCTATAATATGATCATAATTCATGATCATTGTCATTCAGTTTGTGTGTAAATGGCAAATGCATATTATATTTTAACGCTTGTGTACGAGTCCACTGTACGTTTTTTTATGTTAATCTGATGTGTAATTGTTAGTGTACACACATACACATACAAGACAAATTATTTTTAGAAACCATAGACCTATTTATTACGAGTTGATTTGTCTGTGTTATAAACACTATGTGATTATAAATTTTTAAAAAATGTCCTTATCTTGAAAATTATATAGCAATTATTGTTATATTATCTTTTATATAATTGAACACTATTTAACTTAACAGACGAGAGACAATCATTATAATGTGTTTAAAAGCGACTAAATTCATTTAAAAAGATAAAGATGATATTAAACGTTGTATTATTTGCATAGGTCAGACTATTGGGGTATAGACATTTAAAAAATATATTATTATTTTATTTTTTCTTCATAATTGATTCAAGTTTATAAGCACAATATCAACGGCAGACTAATTGCTTTAAATTAAATGTCACATAATTAAACATATAATATGAAAATCAAAACTAAATTGAATAATATCCATAACTACATATTATTATGTATGTAAAAATATAATATGTTTTGCTTTGACGGTGAAACTGTAAACGACTTAAACGTTGACTTTAAGTCGTTTTATTATATAATAATTATTATATATATTTTGGATCCAGGTATTTAACAATTTTTACGTTTCAAACTATGACTGTATTTAGCCTTGAGTTCAACGAGTATCATTATATTTTAATATTTTTTTATACTTTTTCTAATGGAGTAATACATTCACGTTGTCACTGCGACTGAAGGTAACTGATTTAAAAGTAAAAAATATTATTATATACATATCTATAAATATATAATTATACAACGATTATCAATTGACGTATGCGAATTTCTCAAGTTTTTTTACCGTAACCGGTTCCTTCCAAAAATTACCTTGAAGTTTCAAGAAAACTTAGAATTTATAAATCTCGAAGAAACAAATATAATGTCTTTTTAATTTGATATAAGTTTGGAAATGTTTAGTGATAATAAATCCACTTAAAATCAATAGTTGAACAAAACCCGCATAATTAAAAAAAAAAACCCAAATGCACTAGAGTAAGGTTATTAAATTATTTTGGATTTTTCTAACTGCTTACTTTTAATGGTTTTCAAATTTATATGATATTTTTTATCTCTTGATCAAAGCGAACAATAACTATTAGTATAGTTATTGTACTTGTACGTAACTAATTATAAGTAATTGTAAGTAATTATACGTGTGAAACTAGGTATGTTTAATCAAACAATTATAATTAAAATCATATGTATTGGTAAATTTTGATTATGATTAGTGTTAAATTTCCTGTGAAAACAGGTAATATATTTTTTAAACCCCTAAAATAAAATTTGTAATTTCTAATAAGATATTCTTTTTAAATCAAAATTGAAAAAAAAAAATAATTTCAGACTTATATTTTTTCTGAATAGTTTTCAACTAGTGTATAAGTTACAATAATTAAATGTTTAGATAAATTTACTTTATGATACGTTTTTTATCGGTTTTAAAAATTAATCGAAATATTATTTTTTAATTAAAATTTCTTTGCTAAACGTCTTAAGTAATTATAAATTAACAATTGTAAAAATCCTATAATGCAGGTAATAATAAATATAAGGTGAGGGTATTCCAAGCGGTAGGGTTTTTTGACGTTTTAGACTTTTTGGTCTGAAACGTTAAATTATCAACTACTTACTTAAGATGGTCCAATTTCAATTCTGTAATTATATACGAGTTCTTTAGCAACTTTACTAGGTTATGTAGGAATCAGATTTTTGGAAAAAAGTTTTTTATACTAAAAAATGTTGGTCTAAAATAAACCAAAATTGGTTTTTACCCATAAAAAAAATATTTAAGTAAAAAATAAGACCTTCAAGCTTATACAAATTTACCGGTAAATTAATTGACATGGTCGAAATTTATTTAAACCTCTTTTACTTAAATATTGCCTATACAAAACCCATTAAAAACAGACCTTAACCGCTGTTATATAAAAATATGTTTTTGGCAAACATTTTTTTTATAAATACATGTAACCAATGTTGTATTGTTTCAACAAATAATGTAAAACTTAACATGTGTTCAAAACTGTAAAGTATTTGAATTGAAAAATTTCAAACCGTTTTTAGAGTATCAAACAAATTGTTTAGAAAATACTTTTTTTTTGTATTTCCGATTTATTTTTCATAATATAACAATATACATTGTTTTGGTATTATAATCATTAACGTGTTTAACTATAAAGTAATCTGCAATCTTAAAGTATAATCATCAAATATACTTACAATGAGCGTGTAAGTGAATTTTATCGAATCCAGTTTTCGGATGGTTTTCCAATAGCCTAATTATACAAATCGGGCGATTCGGCTGATATTTTGTGTTCCCACGGTTCTTGTCTCCTACCGTTTGTGTAATAATTTTGAAGATACTACTTTCGTGGATACCGTTCAACGGTTTTTGGTTAGAGATAAAACCAGGGGAAACGGTCTAATAAGTCTAACGAATTGTAGGGGCAAAAGTATACTCCAGACGGAATTTGGATCTTCCGGTAGCCCTTTCCGAACGGCTGACGATCGCTTTCAACAGGTTTCCGAATCCCTCGATTATACGTGAGGGCCCCGAGGCCCTAAGTAGAATAGTCATGCCACAAGTTAAACTAAAAAAATCCAAAAAAAAAACTTTAAAAAAAAAATCATAAGACAAAAACGCTTCGTAAACAAAGAAGCTCGAGGAGAGACTCTGAAGACGACTGAGACTTAACCAACGTTGTCCAATGGAAATAAATAAATAAAAAAATCAACAATTATACCGGTTAACGATAAGGGTTTGACTACCAAGTACCAATCTATTGCCAATGTAATGCCTACACTAAGCAGATAACCTAAGCAACCCAAGTAGGTTCATGAACCCGATATAACGCGAAATGGATGCACGCGGCTGCACACGGACGAAATTGGTGTGCCAAAAACCAATTAAAAAAATAATAATATTTAATTAACTTAGCGACACTTGAAAACGGTATCTTATTATATAATAACTCGCAGATAGTCTTAAAAATTAAAAACCCAGCACAATGGGTTTGCCGTTTGTGCGATAGTGATAAATAAAATCACTGTTAAAAAATTGCTTCAATGCGAAAGTATGTAGATCAAAATAAAATAAAATAAAAATGTTATTTTAGGATTTTCCTCAATAAAAAAAATGTTTTGTATTCTGCATATTTTTTTATAATTTACAGGTTAACATACATGGCAAGCAGATAGCAGTTATATTTTCAGACATAAGTAATAAAATTAGTAACAATCCCCAAACAAATTAACTACTAAAATGAGTTAAAAATTACAATCCATTGTAAGGAAAGAGTGAAGGATATTTTTATGATTTTGTCGAAGTTGTACTTAAAAAATAACTCAAAAACAATTAAGAAGTATTTTGAATATTTTTCGTTAGTTGTACTTAGCGTTTTTATATGTTTAGAATGAATAATGCGAATGCCGAAAATAAATCAATTAGTATGGTTTTTTTTTTATTTTGAAGGGGATGAGGTGAAAATAAAAATAATTTATACCTTTGAATTTATTTTAAAATAATCATACAAAATAAGGGGCCCAGGGCTACATTATTAATGAGAAAATTGGTATAATTTTCTTTTAAAGAAGCTTCCACATAATTTTGTAATGAAAATGCTGTGGCAAACCCAACATTTATTTAAAGATCGAATTAACAGAAAAAAGGGGTTTACAGTTATTAGGTCCGCGAAACGAGGAAACATAGAGAAAAATAATTTTTTTTTTTATAACAAAATTAATTTTTTCAATGCATACTTTTTTTCTGAACTTAATACCTAATTTCAAATAATCTATTAAACAACATCTATGCTTTTGATTATTACTTCCCAATAGGTATATTAACAGCAATTTAGAAAATCCAAATGTCTAAAAACAGTTTTACAACAATTTGTATAAAAAAGAAAAGATTAAATTAAAATGCTACATAATAAATTATTTAAGTGCGGTTTTCACTTTTGAACTAGTTTTTTAACCAGATTTTGTAAAAATATATTACATATACAAATAAATAAAAAAACAAATACTAAAATAATGCTAGAGTAGTATTTGTTATTTTTTTACGTATGTGAATAAATTGTAAAAAAGTTATTTGAATAATTTTTTATTTTAATATTAATTATTTTTGAAAATATATTGAATTGTGTTTTTAAAATAAACTGTAAAAAAATTATTTGAATAAAGTTGTATTAATTATTTTTATTCGGATACCAATATTTTTTTACATATGATGCCCAAGTGTAAGTAAATTGTTTAATATTTTATCCACATAAATGTCAACTTTCAAATGCTTCTACAGAACAATTTGCTAAATGCCACTTCTTAACACGTCTGTGCGCTAGACCATCGATGTTACATTTGTTTAGAAGTGGACAGTTTTTGAAAGTTTTCGGCCCCTAATCGTCTAATCAAAACTTTTTAAACAAACGTTTTTTGTAGTTATTAAGTTAATAGCACATGGTTATTGTTTATTGCTAACAACGGTTAACAGTGGTATATACATTGTTTTAATATGGAACATGTTTGTGGGTGGTTTCAAACCGTTAAAACCAATATTTTATTAATATGACATATGAGCCCTTCTGCCACTACACAACAATTATAATTATGTTTCCTAACCAGAACGCAGAATTTTTCATAAATAAAAATACACAAAATAACTTTTTTTTCAAAAACGAATAGATGGAACCTTTTTTCGAATATGCGTTTCAATTCATTAGTTATACGACATGTTTTCTCTGTTCGATTAGCACAAGTTTTTATTACACCCTTTGCAATTTTAATAAAAATACAATGAATACAGTTATATAGTAGTTACCCAATTAAAAAACAAGTATTTTGAATTGTGTAATTTATCACAATAAACATTATTTAAGAGTTAAAAAATACACTATTTTTTTTTAATTACCTAATTTGTACTTAGCTAATAAAAACACAAAACTAAATTATTTTATTTTTTTAAATCTATATAATTTATGCATACATTAAATTGTTATCGAAGTTATTAATATCATAAATAATAATTTAACAAAATAGTATACAAACATTCAATACCCAAATTAACAGTGTAAAAATGATTACAATCTAAGAAAAAATAATTTGGTAATCATCATTAATAGCGTTTTCGTATAATACAAATCATTATAGTATTATTATAACTTATAAGTTATAAGTATACATCTACATAACAATTATCACAACCTGAAAAATATTACAATAATATGATAAGACCTACGACGGTAATATGTTATGTCCAGGAATAAAGCATACAGTTAACAAACATGACAAAATTACAAAAATGGAACGTGGTATCAGTACCTAAATGAAATAAACATTATGGATACATACTAAAGTATAAAATACTGATTCTTGATGAAAGTAGTCAAAGAGATTAAAGTGATTACAGTGTGTCTTGAGAATGCTTAATACATGCTAATATTTAAGTACGGCTTATTTTATAATTACCCGTGATATCAAATAGATATTTCTATAATAATTTTGTATTTTAATTATTGTATACATTAATTACAAATAATTAACTTGCAAAAAAAAATAAAATTAAGCTATGCAATTCGAATTATAAAACTATTGTCATAGAAAAATAAGTGTTTTTGCTGCAACTGATTCATTGGTTTGATATATTAAATCTATTGTTATTTAAATTAAATTAAAATTAGTTGACTAATAAATAAATTATTAGTACAAGTGTCAATGTATAAAAGTACAAATTTTGTATCATGTTATTTGAAATTATACAATTGTTAATGTATACTTTTTATAATTTAATTTAACAATACCACAGTTTTTATAATCAACACAAGTAATTAAATTTATTTCTTTAAAATTGTACGATCTTTAAATATATATTATATAATGAGTGCATTTGTGTTGTACATACGTTATATATATATATATATATAAAAAAAAAAAATTGAGTGAGCTACAGAAAATATGTACAGTTCTTTTTTTACTTAGTTAAATCAGTTTTCACATTTTCTTTTCGAGTTATGACACTATATATATTTATATATATGATGGTTTATTTTAAAACTTAAACAACACTGGTATACTTTCGAGTATTAGACACATAATTTTTAAATAATATAAATATAATTGCGACTAGGGTTCACATATAAATGCTATAAGTTACCTACTAATATTTTGTATTATAATGAAAAGAAGTGCTAAAAAAAATGAACTGTTAAATGTTACACAGTTGTGATATAAAAACTCTATTGTAAAGGAGTACTAGTTATGACAAAAAAAATTGAACAACAGAAATATCGCATTTTATAGGATTTAGCTGATATTATTAAAAATTAAAATAATAAATATTATAGAAATGTATACAATATACATAGACTGTGCTATAAATTCACTGGATTACTTTTTGTAATGCTAACAATGAATTTTTTCTAATGTTTGTTAATTTAATTAGTATTTTTAATTGTCGATACCGGCAACAAACTTATGTTGGTATATTAAAATACCAACCTTCTTAAATACAGCTCATCCACATTACCATAGAATTATAAATAGAAAAAAAAATAATAACAAAATGCATACATAATTAGTGTATACGATGTACAAACTTAGGTCTAATGAAACTGGTAGATCTAACTGGCATATAAGTTTTGAGTCTTCTCAATCTAAATACTCGTACGTAGCTGATACACTCTGAAATAAATCAATATGTATTAAATCGAATGTTATGTTTTATAAATGTTTTTTTTATTGTTATAATACCTCTAATTCTGGAGGATTTTCCTTCAATAGGGAAATGTGACAAGATCTACACAACAAATGAGAATCCAACGGGTAACACCTTTTATCGGGTTCATCAGTTAGTTGCATACCACACTCCTGTAAGACAAAAAGAAAATATATGAAAGTGGTTTATTTTATTCAATACAAAATTATACAATACAGTTTCAAAATTTAATTCATTTTTACCTCACAAATGAAACAATCCACGTGGAAATCTTTATCCATTGATACAACTCTTACAGTTTCTTCAGTACCCTAAAATTAAAATACAATTTATTAGTAAAGTTATGTCAAATTATTATTTTGTTGAAGTTTGTTACCTCAACTGGTGTGATGCCCTGGCCACAAGCAGCACATTTTGGAGCATATTTCCTAAAAATATATCGGTCGTATGATTGATTAATCTAATTAATATGTATGTTTTTTTTTACTCAACTGTTAAAAAATATGCATTTAATAGATATCTTACCTATGATAGTCAGCGACACAGTAAATTTTGTTGTCTATGTCCACTGTAAATGGGATTCCGTCCAAACAACCATTACATATACAGCAGCGAAAACAACCAGGATGAAACGACTTTCCCATCGCTTGTAAAATCATTTCCATTATTAGGTGTCCACAAATAGAGCATTTTTCAGCAGTTTGTTGGAATCCTATATACTATTTAAACAAATATTTAATTGATTAGTTAAAAAAATTACTTAAAAAGTTAAACTCAATACCATATAGTCTTCTTCGCAATAGACACGTCCATAAACATTGTAGAAAGCTTTTCCACGAAGCGCACGCCCACAAGCACAACATATGAAGCAATTTGTATGATATAGATTACCCATTGCTTGACAAGCTTGGCCAGCACCAGTAACTTTATTACCACAAGTATGGCATATGCCTGGAAAAATTAAAAAAGTTCAACATAAATCAGAATGAATTCGATTTTTGGCAGATTTTATTTTAAATAATTTGCCATACTGTATATAAGTAAACTCATTTTAAAGACAATCATTTATCTTTCAACTAACTGTCAATTTATAATATTATATAAATATAATATAGATTATATTATTTTTACTTCTAAACAACTCTTCACTACAATACAAATGAAGAATGTCCATAACCGAAATTTTTATTAAATATCAAAAGTACCACAGTTACAATTTTAAAGATCCAATTCAAACTAACTTTACGACAATTATACTTAAGGTTGATTCACACATATCAGTTACGAAACGGTTCAGTTCCGACAAATTGGGTCAGTCTCAGTCATGAAAAATATTCTTTTGCTAAATCTATATCACGTTATCTACACTCATCAGTTATCAAACCGAACCCGATCCGTCAGTATCCCTTCAGTCACAGACTCGAGCTATTTTGTATTCTCGGCAACAATATTTTTTGTTTGACGGACGACAATTTGTGCGGAGACAAACATTTTTTTAAATTTATTTAATTTAATTTGGATAATTTATATTTATTTTAATAATGAATGACAAACAACTCATCGAATGTGTTCGTCAGTATGATGTGCTGTATGATTTGTCAAATTCCAAATTTATAGACACTTATTATAAAAACGAAATATGGAATATTATGTTCTTCCTCCTTGTCCAAAATGATTGCAATTATACCTAATTCTTTGTCAGTGAACTTAGCCATATCGACGTATTAATTAATGCGTATTTTTATTTATTAAATATTGCTCAATTTGAATGCGTTTACTGATGTGTCTCTTCACTGTCTCAAAGCAGCTGACCAGACTTCTCGGAACTGAGCCGTCTCGTAACTGATATGTGTGAAACAACAATGACTGATTAGTCAAAATCGTCTATGACCTGACTGACTCTGATCGGAAACGTCACTGTCTCGTAACTGATATGTGTGAATCAACCTTTAAAGTTGCGTTCATTAAGAAATAAGTGAATGATTATGACGTATAAAATACATAATAGTGAGACTTATCTATGGTGTCTGCACTGATCAAAAATATTTAAATGCAAAATGTTTAAAGCCTAAAAACTGTCGTACAAAAAAAATAATTGTGTATCTCAATACTTCACTTACAGTCATCATTTTTAAATATTATATATAAGAAGTAATGATTATTTTTTTTATAGTTAAGTTTATTTTTCTTTATAATTTTGTGACTTAAATACTTATTTTATAATTTATAATTATAGAATATAAATTACCAAAATATTCTCCACCAACTGCAACTTCTTGAGTTTCCATTTGTTCTTCTAATTGTCTAGTGAGTTCTTCAATTTTTTTTTCTGCTTCTGTCGGGCCCTATTTGACAATCAAGTATTAATAATTTAAAAAATGAGCTTTTAAAAATACATTTTACATCAAATAATAAAATGTCTAATTTGAAATACATTTGTTTTAATTACCATAGGCCGCGGTGGAGTAACATTATACGGCAAAAGATTTTTGGCTGGCTGCTTTGCTTTAGCGGGTAATGGAGGTGTTGGTGAAGTACGAGACGACACATTCGAGTGATGTACTGGTAATTCTTGCTGGTATGCTGATGCTGTTTGAAGGATCTTAGCCATTGAATTATGTTGTCTTTGAGATCTGGACTCGGCCAGGGCAGGTTGTCCGACTACACACATTTGTGGCGACAAAGTTGGTGGTTTGTACGTTGCAGTAGCTTGGGAATGACTGATGTTATTTACAGAGTTCAGTTTTGCATGACGTGGGCTGGTCTGAGACATGAATTCGGGAACAACTCTAGTCGTATGCGACATTGTAGAAGGTATTGGTTTTATATAAGGTACAGCATGTTGAGCAGGATATCGAGCAGTTTGGTCTATCGACTGGGAGGGTACTTGAGGACCGGGCTTAGCCGGTTCATAACCAGCATTGCTCTTAGAGGGATCTGACAAAGCCTCATACACTGGTGGCGCTTCATAAGGGGGTACTTCTTTCCCTATTGGTGGTATATACTTAGGATAACTTACTGGAACTTGTGGTTGTGCTTTACGATAATTTGATTCATATAAAGCCGATGAACCTTCACAGGAAACAATACTAGTTCTAGGACTGGAATGTCTGGAATCTTGAGATCCACCACTGGAATGTGAGCCTGGTCTAGGCCTTTGATGATAGTAGGTAGGTGTTTGAGTGACCGAACGACTGCTACCGTAATAATCAACGTTTTCATATAAAGGTGACGATTTTAATAAAATATCATGATTGAGAGACCCCATACTAGCTCGAGGACTTGGTGAATCGCGATTCACCATCGCATTGGAGTATGGCGGTGGACTCGACAATGAAGGTTTTAATCCCATATTATTCCTAGGATATTTTCCTTGGTCAATACTGGAATGCAAGTTGCTATGAATTCCATTCATGTTATCTATAGAGTTATTAGTTTGCAATCTATCAACATTGTTAGATAGATCTAATGATTTATATGGAAATAATTTGGAATGTGTTGGAGATTTCTGATCGCTAACTTTCAAATTTGAAACACAATTCAGTATGTAGTTGTTGATATCCTGATCTGTCAGAACAGCAGGTTTAGTACTAGAGTCTGTACCTTTGTTAGACATAATACTAGATTCAGATTTTCCTAGTATTTTTCCGTATCCGATGTTTGGCATTGATTTCTCGTTCTTTTTTTCTGGGCTTGTTTTCTCATTAGTGTTTGGGGAATAATTATTTTTTTGACGTTTATCCATCGTTATTATTTCACTGAAATAAAAAAAAAACAAATATGTTATGAATAGTATATACAAGATAGTATACACATTAAAATATATTCTATTATACCTTAAACAATTTGGCAATACCATGTCTTGTAGGGCAACCCTAGAGAAACCAAAATTGTATCAGACCATTTAAACCCTAAGAATTAAAAAAAATGTAGATAAATAGGTAATAAAAAACATTATAATATTGGAAAATAATCAAAGTATGCATAAGTTTAGAAAAAATAAATAAAAAATGAAAATAACACTAAAAAAATTGGTGAAATTATTCAGACGACTTATTAAGTAAAAAGATAAATAAAATAATTATCATAACAGAAATTAGGAACAGAAGTTTTGAACAACTATAGTTTAATACACGTGTATTAAACTGTTTACCTAATAAAATATACCTAGATGAAACTAATTTTTTGTTGTAACATATTTATAAAGTTAAAAAAATCACGGAATTTAATAAAAAATGTATTTCTGAGGAAAAAAATGATACAAATTCACGTTGAAGGAAAAATTTGCAAAATTGTGACAACTCTTTATTGTTGTCTCATCAAAAAAAAATATATTTACCTACTTTTAACAAACAAAACAACCAGGCAGCTGATAACAGTCACTTTAAAACTGTATACTATAAATGTTATACATTCATATAGATACAACAAAAAAATATAACGTAAGAGAGAAAACATTTAATGCATAGAAAATGGTAATTAGTTAACTGTTTCTAAAAATGTTATCAGCACAGGTCTACCTTTGTTACCAGTTTCAAATAATTAAGAATCATTTCATTTTTCTATCGATACAATTTGACTTTTAAATGAAAACAAATTTGTTAACGTAACCTTGCATGTTATGTGACACAAAGAAATCATAATGTACAGGTATCGCTAATGAGTGTGATTTGCGGTAAAAAATAAAATTGTGGTCGTCATAATTCAAATGCCCGTTGGTGCAAAATACATAAGTCACAAGTGATTTCGACGGTACCGCTCGACTTTAGTCAGCTTATCCGAAAGAGTAAACCGAAGTTCTTTGTGGCTACAGAGGGTCCCTCGTTTGGGAGGGGTGGTGCCTTCGGGATAAGTGTACTTAATTGTTTTTTGTTTTTATAAGAAGGCTTACCCGTTTCAGATTGGTAGCGGCTAGGCCGTGCAGGCCGAAGCGAACTGGTTTGGTCGCATATTGAAAACGATTTGTGGCGAAGGCAGTTGTACGTGAGCAACTATGTTAAATGATTGAAACCCATTCCAAATGAACACGAAGCGAAAAACCTTTCAGTGATCGAAACCACTATACCCGTACTTGTCGTTTATGCACGCCCACGATAACAACAACACATTACAACGAGCTGCGGACAGAGTCGAGGAAAAAAAACAACACAACACTGAACACACATCACATCAGCAAACGGGATGTGGTGATATGATGATATTATAATCACGGAATCGCGCCGCCGCGGGGAGGCGACGGTGAGAGATGGTCGGATGGTCCGACGGTGAAGGGCAGGTGGCCAGGCGGCTATCGGTGCGGTGGCGGGTAAGGGAAGGGGGGCGTCACTGCTGCTCACCGCTCACGTCTGCTGTAGGTAAGCCCATCGGTGTTTGGTATACAATGTAGCGGTGGCGCGGCGGGGTATCGGAGGGTGGCGGCGCAGGTGTTCAATGGTAGCGATGTGACCAACGGCGGCGGATAGACTAACAAGTTAAGTTGGCAACAGTTACTCGAGGAGGCCGCGAGCGAATTCGAACGCTTTTTGATTTTTATCTAAAAGCAAATATTTTGAGATAACTAAAAAAACATTAGCGATTGCCGATTACGATTGATCCAACGGACTCCAGAGGCGCCGTTAAGGGGGTTAGCCGTTAGGGAATAGATGTATGTCTTTCGAGAGGACCCTTTTTTTCCTCTGTACACAATTTGTCGACCTGAGATACACACAGTACAGTGCTCAGTAGAACCACTTATATATACACCTATATATGTTTATGGTTAGAGCACGTACATATTTAGCGTTCCATACGGCTTTGGTGTGTAACAATTTGACATGTGCAGCATTCCAGAGAAACTAGAACGAATAATATAAAGGACCACTGTGCACGATCAGCCGCATATTGTACATGTCTATATGCCAATAAAATAATATCGTACAGTCAGCAATGTAATGTACATGCATCCAAATGTTGAGCTCTTAATAGTCACTTTAACATTTCGGCCACAAACTATAGAAGCTCAATTCGTGATCTGTATAACAATAATAATAGAAATAATAATATGACCCCATTTTTTAATGTAATTCGACCGAGTATGTATGCCGATGCTGTTCAATTTATTTAGTCGGACTCAAGTTTTGTCAACTAATTTTAACAACAGACAGTACCTATTTCACAAAATATCTACCTGTTTATTTGCCTTTAGAAAATTTAAATCTTTTTAAAAGATTCCTTAAACCACTTAACAGAAAAATAAAATATTTTTAGAATGTCAGAAAGTTTTTGTAAACATTATAAAAATATTTTATAAGTTTTGTTTGGAAAAAAAATGTAAATTTTTACAAATATAATTATAAAATATTGTTAAAATATCATAGAAATATTTTAATAATTATCAATATTTTGAATAATATTTTAACAATAGTTTCTGAATTATATGTATAGAAGATAGATCATTAAATGATGGTGTATGCGAAGATGATGTGGGAGATCATGACGAGTAGAGGTTTAGGATAAGAGTGGCCGACCCCAAATCGGGCCAAATAGTTAGTATGAAGGCGAAGGAGAAGAAGAAGAACATAATATAGTATAATGTAGAGCATATAGTATGGATGTATAGTTGCAAGACTTCTTTAACTATGTAAATTGTTTTGTTGACTATTATTCGATTTACATCATCCACTTATTTTTAACAACGGACAACCACAATACCGCAGTAGAAAATATATTACATTTTTAATTATAGCTTAATTTTATTATTATCTGTCAAAGCGGACTCTACGACCTAAAAAAGTCCGTATTGATTACCTACAAGAGTGTATAGTATTAAGTAGGTCTTCTTCTTTTCCGAAAAGCTAGACCTTATCGCAGGGTGCAGCGAATATAAATGTTCATTCTTCATGTCTTTCATGGCTTTATTTAACGAATAATAATGAAGTAGTTTCCCCCTTAATTTTCTCATCGCAGTAACTGGCTGTTCAATTTGCTCCAAATTTTGCCAAGAATAGTCTGTTAATGAGCTGTACCGCCTGTACCAGAAGTTGCTTCATTGACCTAGTGGCGTCACACTATTTAAACATCTGGGGAAACATATTATATTTTACACCCATCCACCCAAAAAATTCAGTCATAACATAGAAATATTACTAATTTTTAACCCTATAGTATGCTTTTATACTAACTGTTCCACTAAGTAAAGATCAGCCATCCACCTCATCCATACAATCAATGTGGTATAATTTATCTCAACACACATGCGTGTACATAATATAGGTAATAGGTATATATATATATATGTGTAGACTTTTTACTAATTTAAGAATTGAACCATAATTATAAACTCAAGCGTAATGTATATTATTTGTTAAATACAAAATATATGTTCTTCCTGTGCACGGCTTGCTTAATTGGTTTTTTTTTTTATTAAAAAGGAGGGACGAGTTCTTAACAGTTAGTTGTAAAATACGAGTATTGACCCGGTTGACTGAAAATCGACAACGATATACCCTTGAACCTTAAGGTGATAACAATATAATAATATGTATAATTTGCAAACTAGTGCAGTAGAAATTTTGAAACAATTTACCACAGCTCATGTTCTTCGATAGAGTTATTTTTTAGTTGTAGGCGTTCTTTATATTGTGTATTGCTATCAGGTTTGAAGCAGTGAAAGCTGACTAAAGTAATATACAAGTGTTAATCCGTTGGTCGCATACCTACACATAAATATATATATGTATATATATAAATAATTTGGTGATTTTTAAATATCCATTAAAATGATCTGACATGCTCAAAACGAAAGTAGTTTTAAAATTCGATGGGTTAAAATATATCTATATACTCGTATAGTCGTGTTGTATATTATATGATGTATTTTTATATATAAACTAAGCTTTTGAATTATAGATTATAGTTTTGAGCTGGCATGAGGCCTTTGTTAAAGAAATTTAAAAATTACCTTTTTTAATTTTACATACATATGTCCAAAAAAAATGGTCTTTTAATCAAAGGTTAGCTTGCGTATTGAATTCCTTTATAAAATGTATTCCTTAGCCCTTAAGCCTTAATAATTGTGCCTGCCCAAAAATAAAAAATAAAAAACTGACTACGGCACTACAGTCTCGGTGATGTATAACAAATAGACGTACGAACAAATATAGTTAAAATTAAATTATTATTATTTAAAAAATGTATGTATTTATCCGTAAAATATTACTTTAAAATTAAAACAAACCACTTAAAACAATTTTATAATTATCTTTCACTCATTATAATTATTGGCAATACTAGAAAAGTATCATTGTAAATGTATTGTGTGTATGAATAGAAAAACTACTTTGGTGCGATTTATACATCGTGTTGTTAGAAAATGTACAGAAGATATCATCCAGTGTTTTATCGTTTTTTTAGAAATAATTTTTTGATCAAACATTAAGTTGAATTAATAATTTAGAACTTTGATAGAAATTTAAAAATATATCAACAACAACAAAAGGCGTTACCTATATTATATTATTTAGTCTGACATTAAAATCAGATACATTCGCTGTTTGTAGGAAAGAACATTGGGATAGAAGCTTATTTGTTCATTTACTTAAAGTTTTCTTTTTTTCATCATAAAAATGCGCAAACACCACCTAACGGATAATAAACAAATTGAATGTATCTACTAAGCGACTATTACGCAAACCGCAACTGAGTTTTACTTGGCTAGATACAGTATAATAAAACTTCAGTAAGTAGTATGGATCTGTTTTATACATTTCATACACAAATTCGACACTCTCGTTTGTCTAATTAATTACCTAGTTTAAGTGGAAATGCTATTTATTGGTTATGACTCATGATATAATAAATTATTACTGACAACTGTTATTCAAATTTAACTCATTTATAGTAGTTTTATCTAATTTCCAACATACCATATAATTGTAAATAATATATAAAAGCTCGGCGTATATTATTTAATGACTATTTCAATAGTAATAACGCCAATGTATCATTGAGTCGTATAATAATCAGAATTATTCTTATGATAGGTTACTTGTTAGCTAGCTACCTATATTACATAGACTTTTGCATTTAGTTGAACAAACCTAACTGATTTAGTATTTACTGAAGTCAAAACTCAAATATAAATAGTAAACGTGTACGTAAAATTAAAATAATTGTAGACTAGTAGACCGCTAGAGTGAATGTAGTGCTAGCGGCAAAATTATATATTATTTTGATTTTGCGGAAATCATTTATGAGCAAAGATTGATAATAATTAACCATTTCGAGTGAAAGCACTTCCGGTATATAATATGTTGTTACTACGCCATTGTAGTTTATCAATCGCATCTGAAATATTAGTTATTACTGTACTTATATGGTAAATAATAACAAGAATGCAACAGTATCCATTTAAATACTTATGAACGTAACAGTACATACACATTTGTTTGTCTTTAATAACTTATAATAGACTATAATAGATGGACGAGGTAATGTGTGTTTGTTAGACAACATCAGTCAATGAATATTTGCCTAAGGTAAATAGCCTGTATTTGCCTAACGTAGTTTATTTTATGTCGAAGCTACAGGCTACTAAAAAATAATTTTATATTTATATACATACATACACTACATTATTTACATTATATGTAAATAATTTAGGTAAAATTACCGTAAGAAATTTAGATAATATGTATTTAATTATAATTTACAATTTGTTTTAATTTTTAACGCAAAACCAAAATTTGAAAAATTGGATTTTTATTTTATACTTGTTTTTTTTACAAATGTTGGAATCGATTTCTGTTTTTAAGTTTTCATCAAGATTTTAATTTTAAAAATTAATATAATTATTTAATGAATCAATATTAGTTTTAAAGTTGACCAAAATTAAAATCTAGGTATTATTACCATTATTACCATTTATGAGCATTTAGTTGTCTGCCAAGTACGTGACTACTTGTCAGTAATAACTAGATAACAAAGAAATATCAACTTTAACTTTGTTCTTACTGAAAATAGTTTCATTTTCACGTCGTACATTATACTTAGTAGTGTAATTTCACAATAATTAGAGTTACACAATTAGGTTTGACACGTTAAACGTATGTTCTCACCAATTGTTCTAATTTTTTTTAAAGGGCCGGTTTTCCTAATGGCCTTAGGGGGCTCTCTTAGCCTACCCCTCCTTAATCTAGCTCTGTTTATTGGCTTCGTTGTCTGTAGAATACTATACTATTATTGTACTTAATATCGGCATTATGTTTGTTATTTTTAGATATTGTAATTAACACAAACAAATGATACATCTAATTTAAACATAAACCATTGACTATAAATACTATAATAATATATTTTATAATCAATCTGCATTGATTATACCTGCGTGCAACATGTTTTATTTTTGAAAATGTTTGATGCCGCAGCAAAATATCGAAGTCAACGAGTCGCTGAATACTATGGCTTATAAATATTAAAAATATACAATATCTATGTAATTGGTAATCCGTGACCGCGTATATGGTCCATTGAAAGTTAACACAGTCATTAAATTATCATACTATTGTGCATAAATGTATCTTACATATTATTTTGTTTACGATTTTTTTTTTTTTTTTTATATACGTACCGCTAAGCTAAGTTATTTGCAAAAGGGCAATATTATCTAAGTATAATATGTTGTAGTCAAGTTTATCTTTACTGCCTTTCTATATTTATTACACCTGTTAATATGTAGGTACACATTGAGAATATATCATGGTGAAACGTTAAAATGAAAAGCGATAGACTATTATGATTTAACGAAGACTATATAACTATTATGAATAATTTACAATAAATAATCTAACTTTGTTATTATAGGAAAATCGGTAGTGTCATGGGCGCTACATAATATATTATATAATTTTTTTTTGAATACAAGGCAATGTTAAAAATCATCTTTAGGTAAATACATATCTTGTATTACAGGGCAGACCAATTTGTCATATATATATATATATATTTTAGACAATTTTTTTAAACACATCGTAAAGAATAAATCAAAGTAAAGTCTCATTTTTGTATCACTTGGCGGTATTCCCTACTCCCCTTCCCAATTCATCCGTTTTTTTTATTTGTTTAAGACGCACCACGTGAGTCATGCATGTGAACTGTTCTTTAAGTAATATATTGTTATAATAATTTTAAAACAATAATCTTAAATCACTGTACTTTACTCGCCTAATTATTTTATAGTAACCACAGCGGTGATACTCGGGTTCATCACGTTCTGCATGGTTGCGTTTAAAATTGTGTTTAGGTAATTCATATTCTTTACCAGCGGATTACTCAGTGAACAATAGTAGTAGTCACTATATTATATGTGGTTTTCTTTGAAAATGATGTCATAGGATAAAAATATAAAACATTTATGTATTTCGTCATAACATAATAATCAGATAATAATTATTATTTATACGAAATAACAAACAGTCCAGTGACGGCACCGGGATATTAAAGGTCATGAGGGCTTGTAATATTATGGTTCTTAGATTCCGATCTAAAAACCAAGATTTAAGCATTAAACTTCTAAGGCCCTAATTTAAAATTTTGATATTATTGTTTAATTGAATACGATAAAAAAAAACAAAGAATTTCGAAACAAAATTGTAGCGGAAAATCATAATTGTATTGTAAAAAATATTATTACATTTTTTTTTTTAAATCACTAGCTTATGTTTACGGATAATATACAATATATCTAACATAATACACATATTTAACATTATTTATATTTATAGAAAAGTTATATGAATATAGTTAGGTACTTATATTATTTTAAAAAAATAACAAACTATTGATAAGTAAAAAAAAAAATTAATTTATTCAAACAATGTATGCACTTTTGACTTTGAAAAATTACTTTAAAGTAATTCTCCTTTTTTTATGTGAACTACTCGTACTATATAAATTAATTGTGTTTCTGAATTTAATGCAGAACTATACAGGAAGGTCCAAGGTAGGACACTGGAGTTTTTGGACAGGAATTTACCCACCCTCTGGTGCTGACTGCTGCTACTGAAACAGGCATATTTTGTTGTACTATTTAAGTATACTATGATATTAATATGCTGCTAAGATAGAATTAAAGATTTTATTTCAAATGGCGCCATCTGGCGTTATTATTTTATCATTCATCAACACGGATAATCATTTCGAAAATGATGTTATCATATTATTATAGCTGTTAACGATATCAACGGATTTGATTTATTTTTTCATGATAACAATTGCCGCTCGGTGTTCGCGTTCACATTTAACTTTTTCAGAAAATCATCAAAAAAGTATTAAAAAAGTAATTATCTTCACATCTTCAGACATTTTTCATCAGACTGTTGTCAATTCGTTCAGAGGTACGGTATCTATCTCAGGTTTGAATTTATTATTCTCGTCGTTCTGATCGCTCTGATAGCAATGATTATTCTAATAGCTTTGGTCGCACAAATCGACATGTCCAGAAAAGAAATTGTGTTCGTTACCGGCAATGCGAAAAAACTGGAAGAAGTCGTTCAAATGTTCATAAATTTTTACAAAGGAACCGTTCCGTTTGCTGTTCGTATATTTTAGTTAGTTTTGTTGTGCTAGTAATTTTCATGCAGTTTGACATTCTTTTTTTCAGATTTCCTCCAAGAATGTTGACCTGCCCGAACATCAAGGAGAACAAGACGATATTTGTAAAATGAAGGCTCGAGCAGCGTATGATATTATCAAAGGGCCATGCATCGTAGAAGACACTAGTCTGTGCTTTAATGCTTTAGGCGGTCTTCCAGGTTATTCAGAACTTAGATTTTATTTTTATTTTGAAAATACTGTTTAAATTTATTAGATTTTTTTAAAATGATTATTTTTAAGGTCCGTACGTGAAATGGTTTTTGCAAAAAACCGGACCAGAGGGACTACATCGCATGCTTCATGGGTTCCAAGACAAATCGGCGATGGCAGTGTGTACAGTGGCGTATGTTAATGAACTAGGCGAAATAGAGTTGTTTAAAGGCGAAACAGAAGGTTCTATAGTAGAACCCAAAACAGAGGAGACGTTTGGTTGGGATTCATGTTTTCAGCCAGAGGGGTATAATGTAACCTTTGCGGAAATGCCAAAATCAGAAAAGAATCGTATCTCTCACAGGAAAAAGGCAATGTTTCAATTAATGGAGTTTTTAGACAAAAATATAATTAAATAACTGATTATACATAGAAATACAATTTTTTTTTAATGACAACTACATTAAAATACACTTGTTGTTATTCACCATTTTCATTTATAAAATGTGAGTCACGAGTTTCATATTTACATATAAAATCTGTCAAATATTCGATTCACATTGTATATATTTTTACCAAGTATTTTTTACACCATATTTATATATAAATATGCTAGTAGCAGTTTATATAATATATAAACTTGTATATTAATGACTGAAAAACTTGTTTACGTGATATTAGTATATATAATACTAATATGTTATATTAGTATAGAGATGTCAAACATATTAATATATTATTCTTCTTTTCGCTATTGCTCTATGTAGGTACTCTACCTACTAAAACTATTACTATATATTAATAAAAACTAAAATCATTTAATAGGCTGAGATAAGGTAAAACCTTATTTTTCCAATTGAATTTCTTTAAATTGCATATTGTTATTACATTAAGCCTAATTGTTGTTTACCTTTTTTGTTATTTAAATTAACAACTTGAAACTATTGTTACAATACTACTATTACTATGACAATCTATATTTTAGTGTCAGTGTACGATGTAAACATATTTATTTAGGTATTATGTCTTGAAATATTGTTGGCAGTTGAAATAATACATGAAAAAATATTTTTTTGAAATTATAAAATAACAACTACTTTGATAATATATTTAGCAATATCATGTGGCGCTGTTAATCATATTCATTCATTAACAATCGTTATTTACAATGTTAGTAATAGGTTTTTTTTATTAAAAAAAGTACTGTTAATTTCTTGTCGAGCACAGAATTATTTTATTCTGTTGGTTTGAGTACTAGTATTGTCAAGTATTGTGTTGAATTAATAAATACTTAACTAGATAAATACTTTTATTTAGTGAAATAAAAATGTTATTGTGTTGGAGAGAAATAATCTTTATTTATGGTGAACAGCGTCATATATACACGCGGTCCATCCAGGCTGCATCGTATGGGCAAAAAAAAACATTTTAGTTTTTAATGGACTAAAATAAAAATCCTAATCGCTTGGTATGGTGTTGAAAATACAGTTTATTTTTGTTTAGTATTTAATTTAGGTAAACAACTAAAGAAAACGTATAGTATTTTAAATTCGACTAATACTATCCGTTGCAATATAGAAAGCCGGATTTCCTTTGCTATTTATTTTGCTGCCGGAGGTTGTCAATTGTCTCTGTTTTATACCCTCTCGGGAGCTATATAATACTTGCTATTATTATTTATTTTGTTTGAAAATTCTTGAGGTGGTAGACGCCAAAATAAAAAAATATGAATGGTCGTTCAAACAGTTATAACAATTGTTTTTCTATTATATATTATACAAACTACAGTTAATAAATTAATAATTGTCTCCCACTATTGTCTCCTCTACTAGTTCATTTAGCATTACCTTTAAGTCTTTTTTATACACTGTACTTGTATTCAAATTAAATATAAAAGAGAAATTTGTTATTTTTTGTCATCTTGAATTTGACTATTATGTTTAATGTTTACTTAAAATTACAATATGTAATTTTTTAAAAATTTTAACATCGATGTGTGATTTTTACATGTTTGGGAACGTAAACACGAATCTTAACTTTGTGTTTTATTTTTAATATCGTTGTTAATAACAATGGTACCTAATGAACAACGTGTTGAATACCTTAATGATTTTCATCTTTTTTATTTTTTTTTATCAATTTATATTGCATGAACTTAAACTTAGGCTCTACCTAAACTCTTTAGGCTTTTAGATTTAAAATTTTTTTTAAATTCGATTCTTGAAGGTTAATTTTCAAATTATTTCCTGTGAAGGGCCCGCACCACAGGTTTAGTCTAAGCGTCTAGATATTTTAAATAAGCCTCTGAAAGGGGAATTGCCATAACATTGGAAGAAATTACTGAAAATAAGAATTAACTTCCACGTGAGAAATTCTTATAAATATTAAATATAAAACAATCATATTGCCAACATTTTTTTACAATATTTAGTAGTACTAGTATCTACCAGGTACATTATGTGTATCGTTCATTGTACCAATACAATAATTAATTGAATAATTTATTTACAAATATATTATAGTGTAGGTACTCCGTAATAAAAAACCCCTTTTTTAAAATAAACGTTCTAAAAAATGTATTATAGAGTATAGATAAAACAATTATTGTTTGACCTTAATCGAAGCAGTTTTAAAACACATCAAACTGTAAATGGTGAGCTTGAAAAAAACTTTCTATGTATTTCAATTAATAATATTGCTGGCCGTGTAAAAATATGTTCGTTTTAAAAACAAATTAAAAAAATAAATTAAAAACAATTAAAAAAAAAATATTAGGGGCCGTTTTGTCATATGTTTTAGCTGCACGAACTAGGGAATCGGTAGAGGGACGAATGGGCCTACAACATGATACATGACGAATCACGAAATCACGAATGCCATTGGCCCCCTCAATATGAGGTACTCTATGCCGACTTTATGGGGGGAGAAGATGAGAGGCGAGAATGAGTCGAGAGCATAGCACAGAAGAGGTGGTACTCTAGACGCCACCCTCGCCACTGAAAGATTTCACCTTATGGTGAGTTTGGAACGTTCAGCCACCGGACTTGTGCTTAACCACGGCACTGGCCCCGTAGAGAAACATCCACCGCCTGGTTGCTTATATACTAAACAATCGGCCGGAAATGATTACATGCGAGAAGTCTTCTCCAAAAAATCTGAGTTTAGCACGTCAAAAAAGGGTGTGTTCTCTATAGCAATAGCGTTTGTCCCGTAGATAGCACCACCTTCATCGTTAAGGGTGGTTAAGGCGCCCCCTGGACTGATATGTTGTGCTCAGAGCGAGGCCAGTCAGACCTTTAACCATACCGGTTTACTTTTTGGAAATACGACTAAGTTATTGGATATGCCAGCAAGTTACTCGAATTATTAAAAAAAAAATAGAACTTTATCTACACTTTGATGAGCATATACAATTATATTATTAAGTAAGCAAGTAGCTGGTTTTTGCAGTTCTTAGGTTGTTGGGTAGACACAGCATATTACTCACCACTCGATAGATACATAAAAATATAAAATAAATAACAATTTTTGATAATATTTATAAAATAAAAAAGTGTGACAAACTAAATACTATACCATCTGTATATTCTCAAAGTGTAGTAAAGAAAACAAAATATTTTGTAATTTGAAAGTTGGGGTAAGTATTGTAATTATTTGCTTGTATTAATATAATTATGCTACTGTTAACTTCAATACGTAGCAAGAAGCTATTGTTTTTACAATAATGTGATGTGTTTTGATCTTTTATTTATATTTTTATCTGTGGACTCCCGATATCTTTTTTATCCCTGAATCGTTTTCTTCATGTAGCAAGTTTATAGAGTAGAAATTGTACATGAAAGGTACTTCATTGGACAAATAATTAAAAAAAATCACCCCTTCCCTTTCAAAACACACAAAAAAATGAGTTATTTAAATGGTAGCTTATAAAATGTATTTTTAATTAGTTAAAAAATGTGTTTGCTTTATAATTATTCCATTATTACACAATACACTGGCTTAAGTTATCACAGACAAATAAATAGCCTGAGTGTAGTGATGGTTAACAATTATTATAATATCTTGTACAAACGGGTAAGACCTCTAAACATATAAACTAAAACACCTTTTCAAACTGTGTAAAAAAGGCCCTTGCGACACAAATTAAAAAAAGTAGACTAACCAGCAAATAATTAAATGATAACATATACAAACTGCCATATTGTGATTAATAGATACATATTATTTATTTTTATTTTTTAATTCATATATCATTCAAATAGTTTTTTGAATCTTTTTAATTATGTACTGACTTAATAAAATGCTGATGCTTAAGTATTGCTCTTATCTACCATTACTTAAAAGTCGAAAAGACATTAAGCCATATTCATAAAAACACATACAAATTTTTTTAAAATTATTATTAAAACATTATATTAACATAATTTTATAAAAATTTTAGCTGTGTGGAAAATTGAAACGTTTTGATTTATATTTTATGGTGTATCATTTGTATAAATTAAATTCATTGCCCATGTAAAAGCAAATCTTACTAAAAATACATGGATTTCAATTATTTGTTTGTATACACAATAAAAACAAAATAATGATACAATATTCAACTTATAAATAAAAACAATGTACGAGTTTGTTAAGTTGTATTGTTTATTATTTTAAATAGGTACTTTAAAACAATAGTATAATAATAAATTGTTACTTATAATAATTACCAGATCAATAGAATAAACATTAAACATATATAATAAATTCATTAAATAACAAACAGTAATAATAAAATTGAAGATTCAATACATATTTTGTTTAAAACTAATACTAGTAAATGAGTATAATATTAAAATACAGATACACTTCCATGAAAGAAAGGCTATATTCGTGCTACATAACATAAACTAAGTCTGTAAAGATTGGCTAATTAGTGAGCAACATTATCAAGTTGCATTAAGTATATTTAAAAGCTTAAAAGGAAGTATAAATATTTTAAATTTAAATATAATATAATTGTTGTTTAAAGGAATGTAAGTAGTATATAAATTTAATACGTTTAACTTTGATTCAAGAGCCTAACGTTGCTTTTATAAACTTTGCCTTTTTGAATTTTTTTACCGATAAAATAGTTGGAACCGATGTCTGAGTTTACATCAATACTTATGATCTGTTGAAAAATATAAAATAAGTACACACATTTTTTAAATATTTTATAAGAAAAAAACAATTAAAAAAAAAATCTTCTACGTCAATATACTAAACAGTAAATGAGTATTATTACTTGGCTAACTATATTTGATACTGGAATCTACTTTCTATTACCTACTACAGCAATTTATTTATTGAAAAAGGTACAGACATAATTTTTCAAGGGTTTATATACTCAAATAACTTACTTCACCGGCACTGAGTCTGAGTTCACTGAGATCTCGAGGTTCTTGACTAGTAATGACTTTTGCCTGCTGCATGCGACCTAGAGCCGGGGTATCAGGTGATAGTGTTGCAATATTATCATGGTCGGAAGGAAATCTAAAACAAGTATCAAGATTGTAAAAAAGATTCATTATTTTAAGAATAAAACGACATCCCTTACGAAAACTAACACATTTAATCATCCTAAAAAATTTAATATGTTGACATAGTAAAATATGGTAGTTTTTCGTTGGTGTAAAAGAAAAACACATTAGTGTTTATTGAAAAAACAGTTAAAATACTACCTAACTTAGTTGTTTTTGTGCGAGTTTTTCTGAAGGAAATTTAAACGTGTTAGTTTTAGTAAAAGGTGTCACTAAAGTAATGTGACAAACAGTTGATTTTAATCTTTAACTTATAAACATAAATGTATGTTTCGATAAACGACCCTGGTACATAATAGTATAAACCAGATGTTAACCATTAAATTCACAATTTTTTAACTTTAAAAAAAAACAATGTTTTTAAACTAATTTTGAGGTGTATAATTTGATTCGTATTTACAATAATAAAATTGATAATAAATATTATGTGTAAGTCCACAAAGAAACCAATAGATAGCACCAAATATTTTTAAAAACATACATTACTGTAAAAAAAGAAAAATAACAAGTTGCAACAGTGTGTATTTAATTATTTTTTAGTTGTTGATAAAAATATTACCACCATCCGATAAAAGTTTTTAAACTACATATTTTAATCTGATAAATGAATACCTATTGTGTTTTGTTCAAATAAATAAATAAAAATATACAATGCTGGGCAAAATCATTTTTTTTAAACTAGTTTAAAATAGACTTAAACAAAAATTTAACTTTGTTGTAAGTTATGTTACTTTTTCAAAAATAATACACTTTTAAGGACAAATATTCCATTTTTTTTTTTAATTAAGATATATTATAACAATTACCTAAACCATAATCATTTATTTGTGAAAATAATTAATATTTTTTAATAACATTGTTGTTTTGGAAAATAAACCGTTAGATAAAATTATTTTGTATTAAAAAGTAATTTTTTTAGTTAATATAAGTTAGCGAAAAAGTAAATTTTTAACTTGTTAAAAGGAACGGAAAGCGCTATTTATTAAGGGGTATAGGATAGGCAATTTTTTTTCAAAAATGTATATAGTAGCCATTTTTTATATGCCGACTAATTTTAAGGTGAAAAAATATTAAGTTTTTATAGTTGTAATACTTTTAAACTTTTTTTCCGAGTTATGGCGAAAGTTTGATTAAAAATGACTTATGTAGATAATTTTCTGGCGTATCTATTGGTGAGATTTTAATTTTTTTTTTGTGAAACACTTTTTTTATGAGGGCTAAAAGGCCGATTTTTTATTTCAGAACTAGAAATTTAGTTTTGATTAATTAAAAAAAATTAAAAATATGAATAACGTTAATTGAAAACAAAATTTCGGCTTTTAAAATTTAGCCCCCATAGAGAAGATACAATATGAAGAACTATACAAATACAAAAATTGTTGAAATGCTTCGGTAGCCAGAAAGTGACTTTACGATTTAGGCTTCATTTGTAAAATATGTATGCTTTCGGTCCCCCTAAGTAGCTTAATAGATTGATTTCGTTAAAAAAATAAAAATTATTATGAAAGATTGTGTTTGTCACGTCACTAAAGACTTTCCATATATAAGACTATCACTTCAAATTTATTTTTTGTTCTATAAGCTAACCCAGATAAATCAGATTGTAGACTCATAAGAGACTCGTGACATTTTAAGTAGAAGGCTGCTTGTGTATCAACAAAATCAAGTAGGTGCTGCAAGTGTTGAGGTTGAGCACTTGGCACGCCTTCCATAAGCAACTTGGTTATTTCTGCCTGGCGATCATATTCTTCTTGGGCTATTTTGAGATCATTTTCAGCCTAAAAACCATTAACAAACATTAGAGAAATAATTTAAAATAACAATACATACTAACAAATTAAATAAAAAAATACACTTTAACATTTTATTTAATCAAACTAAAGGCACACATTAAGTATCTTTTGATTACCTTTTCTATCTGTTCTTCGATAGTTGGACCTGTTTCATCCGGCTGCATGCAATTATTTAAAAACCCATTTATCCCATTAAAAAAAAAAAATGTATTTGAAAAAAAAACCTTAATACTAAACCAGTATAACAATATCATACCTTATCTTTTGTCGTTGCAAGCATTCTGACCTTGCGCACTCGTGTTTTGCAAGCATCTAGGTCAAGGCTATAATATCATAATAGAACATTACATTTATTAACATAAGAATAAAACATTAAATAAAAAAAACAATTTTATTACCGTCTTTTTTCCATCAAAGAGCGTTCCTTAACAACAGTTTTCATATCTGTTTCCAAATATTTGTTCATGGGATTAACAAAGCAATCATTCGCCGACTTGACAAACTCCCTTTGATTGAGTCCTAAAGTTTGTTGGATATTACCAACTTTTATCAAAGCGCTTCCTAAAAAATATAAAAAATAAAATAATACAAGATTTAATATAAATTAGATAAAATTTAAGATTAACCTGTCGTAGATAGTGTTATGTTTTTTAACATGATTGGTATCATAATTAGTAATGATTGGTAATTGGTAATTGATTAGTTATAATGGGTATGTTATGCTAACTAGTTGTTTTTTTATTCGTGTGAATTATTTAATGAACTTGGAGTAATGAAACAATGATATAAGTGTTTATCTATTTATATCGTACAGAAGTTAAATTACTTATTATCTTTTTTATTCAAATTTTAAATTTAAAATCAATTTTTGATAGTAAAAAAAATGCATTTTATATAAAGTAAACAACCCCCAGTACTTAATATATTATTTCTTTTTATAAGTGTTTTAAATACAGTTTATATAAGAAAAAATGACACTTGCTCGCTTTATTTGTTCATTTTTTAAAAGTATGAAAAAAATGATGTATACTGGTATACATATTTATTATATATATAACATATATTGGTATCGTGTGACGTTAACATAATATTGTGCTGCAGACTTTGACCATCATACCCACAAATAGATGTTTACATTTTTTTTTGGTATAATATTATGTTGACAATTAGTTTATTAGTACATTTAGTTTCAAAACAGTCTATTATTATATGAACAAGTGGTTCTTAATATAAGTTTATTGTTAGCGAAACCCTAACTTCGATAACAATGAAAGGTTAAACACATTCCAAAGTACCGTAAGCTGTGTCTGGTCCAAATTCATTTCCTGCTTCTGTCATAGCTAGACCCAAGTACTCCAAGCTACTTAATCCAGATTTCTTCTTGTCCAAAAAAAATAAATTTTCCACTCTCATTCCTGAAACAAATAATACTATATTATAACAATAACAACTAATTTATTGCCAGACCATAATCATGGGGATTATGATCTATGTTAAGAATGAATGCAACAAAACTCAAATAATATTTATGTTGTACTCTCTAGATTTAATTTCATAATATGAGGTATTCTTATAATAAATTAATTTCTAACTTAAGTCCAATTTTAAATCTTAATAGTTAGGAAACCTTTTTAACAGTATATTTTTTTAAAAAAACATTTAAAATTTAAGATGCATTATTTGTTATTCTATTGGCCTCACAGCTCACTTATTATTTCACTTATGCGTAAAATCAAATTTGAGGTAGTTTAGAGAGAGGTAATTTATATGCATATTAGGTGTTAGGATGATTTAGCAGATTTAAAAACAACAATAATAAGAAAAAAATTAAATACATTTTTACCTGGGTTAAGGCTTAAAATAAATTCCATATTCTTTATTATATTTTCGGTGTTAAGCTTGGTTTTGTCGGAAAAGTTGACCAATTGCTCGAAATTTGGATCAAGTTCTGTTTTCTCAGCTTTACCCAATTTTTCTTCAGTAAACTAAATAAAACAAAAAATAAATTAGTTAGAGTTAAAATCATTTTTTCAAATTTCAAAAATTGATATTAATAAATAAAATACTATGCTGTACTCTAAAATTGACTTTTAAAACATAATATTGTCCTCTATAAAAGGTTTCATTTAATTGTGACTAAGGTTTCAATCTGTGTTTTTTTTTACTCATTAGATGATCAATCAGATAAACAATCTGTTAGCTTTCAATGTTTCTCACAAAATTAAATTTATTGGATTACTAATAGGTTGGTTCTCGACGCATTAGAATGGAAATCAATTAAATTAGATGGTGCGCTAGTCGAAAAAAAAAAGGTTTCACCTTTTATTGATAATAATAATTTTATATTTGGCGTTTTGTAATTAAACAATATTCTTTGACTTTTAATTAGATGTGCCATCTGACTTGTTAAAAGTATTAAGGAACACACAGAATGTGACAAAAGTGAAATACTGAACTGACAAATTTGAAGAATTTACACAAGTGACTTATAACCAATGAAAGTATGAAAAAATATTTTGTTTTAAGTTACTTGTAGTTTATTAAGCTTAGTGTTTTTTAGAGCCTCAGATTTGTATTCTATAGGTCCATAGAGGTTTAAGTAAGAGTTTGTACAAAATGAATTTTGTATGAAGTGATAGCTTTGATTTATATTGTAGGAATCGTTTAAGTATTTGCAAGCGGACGTTCAGTTTCAGTTTGGATAAGATAAGCCTATGTAATTTTTTTGGTCGAATTGAACTTCTAGATATTTGATAGTTTTGGCTGGCGGTATTATTCTGTTGTTAAGTTTTACATGTGGGCAGATACCTTTGTCGTATATAAACTCTGCTTGAATGTGAAGGTAATTCGACAGGACTTGGATAAATTAATTTTTCAGTGTGAACAATATGAACGAAAATAATCAATACTGAGAAATTATGAACTTGAAATTTACGTACACTAAGCCAATAAGTTCAAATATTAGTAGACGAAAGACAAATAGAAAGAGCAAACCACAGAAAAGCATAAGAGACCCGCTACAAAGAAAAATAGCAAACAAAATGTACGACTAATTAAAAATTTAACTACAGTTATTTTTTTGCTGTCGGAAAATATAACAAAACTTCAAAACTCATTATTTAAACTGTATACTGTCGAGTTAAAAGTAAATCTAAATTGAATCAATAAAGATAGTTTGGCATAAAGTTTGTGATAAAGCTAACGGCTATAGGCCAACATTTGAGACGAATGCCAATTAACGCAATCAAACGTTCTTACTTATCACCTAAGAGTGAAGACAAATGGAGACCCGCCAACGGTTTTTTGGTCTACATTTTTGACGCACCTTAACAAAATAGAAACTCGGTTTTGTGTTAATTTATTAAAGTTCACCTGCACGGCTCGGCTGAGGGCAGTGCCGGCGTCCCTGATTATTTGCTTGACGTTTTCCAAGTCCATGGTTTTCCTATTGAATCCAAACAGACACGACAGGATGAATCAACGAGTTAGACTCTACGATGAAATCGATAGCCGTTGTTGCGCTGGTTTGTTACTTATGGCAGCCGTGACGTTATTGGGAGCACACGGATAACGCAATTAGGTATTTAAAATAAAGTGTAAATTGTAATTTTCTTTGCTTTAGTATTGTTTTGTTGTTCGTTCTCCAGACGGCAGACACTGAATTTTATGTTATTATATACCTAATCTGTTAAGGCACATTAAGAGATAACGACAGAATAGCTGATAAGAGAGGAGGAGATGACTGGGCGAGCTGCTACCGCTGTGGCCTGTGCTGCGTCATGGACTGATCAATAACGATATTCATTTTTCCACTGAGCCGCCGCAATAGATGAAAATCTGACGCTCACCGTACAATAAGTAAACATAATAAATGACAAATTATTATAAAAAAAAAATATGTCCTGTAAGTTTTCCTATAAATTAATGATTCGCAAATCGAAAATGACCAATGCTTACTTGCTTATGTTGTATTTATGTTTTCAATAAATAACCGATTGTTTAATAAATAGGTTTACTAGAAACAAAACGCGTATAATCTTTTTATTAACTGTGAAATTTAATAATAATAACCCATTGTATTGATATTTTTAATGATCACAATGTGATCGAACTCACAACGGTTAGTGTTTATAATATGCCAAACAGCATACCTACACAAGTAGAAATGCAGAAAAGTCTATCCGCCCCATTCGCTCTTTATGTGTATCAGTAATAACCGGCTTAATTTAACGTTATTCAATATTTTGTTAATTGTTGTTCGTTACTAAATTTAATTTTTCCCAAAACTAGATTTTTCCTTAGAAACAGTATTAAACTTTCTATTTTTTGAAAATATTTTATTTTGTGCAACGAGATATTTTAAAGCTCTCATTACTCTGAAAATTTAGCTATATTTTGGTCCTATGGATCTAGTGCCTATTGTTGGGCTCTTTACTATACACGAATATATTGTGAGTGTCTTCGGTTATAAATCTTAGTGCATATTTTTTGTGTACGTTAATCTATGAGTATGTTTTCGTGCCTTCAAGTATTTAATTTGACTTTAGGACTTGATTGTCCCTTTCGTCACGATTCGTCCTATAACATTTGAACAACTCATCATTCAGTACTTGAACATTTACATTATAAATAATATTATTTTATATTTATTTGCCCTTTAAAAAACGATTGTTTGATAAAAACTAATTGTATGTGTAACATTTTTATCTCTTTCGTCAATATTGTGATATGATTTCCCGTCATAATAATAATTAATAACTAAAATTATTTATTCATTACACAGGCTGCGCTGTGTAATGATGATGTATTTTATTTACCGCTGTTCTTTGTTTTAATATAACAGAGCTGCTTCTCGTGACCTCTAAGTATAAGATTTGACAGCCTCGTGAAAATGCTCGATTAGTCGGAATCTCAATAAATTACTCTCTCTCAAGGCGCCTATAGACTCTGTAGAAGTTTAACAACTAAGACCGGAGTCACAATAGTTTGTGTTTTAATAGTTTGCCGTAATAATTATTTGTTATTAACGTTTGTTAGTATATTATGTTAGGAGTAATAAAAATAAAACAAACATCAATTAAGCATTTGTCAATATTTGTTCGTTAAATAACCCAGGCGGAGTTTTTGTATCGATTTCTATTTAGGTTTCCAAGAAAAAGGGTAAGCCAGTGTTTGCTTGAGCGGTGAACGCTTTCGAAGAAGATTATTAAAACAAAGGGATTTTATTTTTTATTGTACTTTCAATTGAGGACTTGAACTAAACGAGTTTTCTCTTGTTGAATTAAACGAAAAGTTCTTGTTTTGCATTTGCATCTGCAAAAAATGTCGCTTTTGTGGTGAATTCGGTGCTCACCTTAGTCACTATTTTTTTTAATAAAAAGTTTTCAATACTAATGTATAAAGATTCTTTAGAAACAACTGAAAAAATACTATTTAACAGAAAAGTATCAACATTAAGATGGTGTCAACAGAAATCTAACAATCTAACCGGATCTAACAGAAAACCAATTATTTTTTACTACCAAGTTGGCTCTTTCTTTTGTAATTTATAGATCCGCGACTGTTTTCGACTTTAGTCATTGATTAAAGCAATTCTATTTCTTTGATGACTTACAATAGTCAAGAGGTGGGTGGATGTAACTTATTGTTGACGACCTGTTAAATGGTTCGGCAATTGCTGATAAAGCATGTTCTCTAGATAGCGGATGTGCTGGAGCGAGAGGTCGGGGTACACATCCGTTTGACATATTTCAACACTACTGTATTCTAATAAAGTTACTGAGGTGTGTATAGTTAATAGAGATATGGTAACGGATAGTATAGCACAGAAGGAGACAATAAGTAGAGCCTGGAATTAAATATCCTAAAAATGGGTTAAATATGATACAATTAACATACAAAGAAACGTTGTTTAATATGCAATCATATACGATGAAAAATCTAAACATGCAGCTTTCTGTTGTTAAAAAAAAAATATCTATTTTCAAAACGTATAAAACATAATATATACCTTATGAATACTTAAAAATCGCAACTTTAAGTACTACAATAATTTAAAGTATATATCACTAAAATCATCGTTTAAATTAATTTAAAAAATCTCAGCATTAATGATTTTTATTAGTACAATTAATAACAATCATATTATATGTTTCCGTTTTTTTCTGGAGCTGTTAGGTTCTTTTTTTCAATTTTTTTCAACCTAATTGCATTCATTGATTTTTATGAAAACATTTGCTGATTTTATTAAATAGGAATACATAAAATATGCTCCCTACTATACGCGTTTTACAAATAAATAGAGAGTTTTAATGAAATACAGATGTATATTTTCAAAAGTTGCTCTACTTTATCCTTTTATGAATAAATTGCTATTACCCCCCAAATGTTTAAAGTACAATTTTGCTTGCGTATTTTAAAGAAATATGTGGTTTTGTATTTGAAAAAGAACGAAATTATCAAAACTATATTTTTAGTGAAATGTGTTTAGTATAACGTTTTTTTAGTAACTTTTCATATATTTTAATGATTTAATATTAACGATACCTACAAGAATAATTTATTTTTTGTTCCAATGGGGATAATGGGGATTGTTAATTTTAATAAACCTAATATTTGTACTTATAATTTTAATAACATATAAAAAATACAATATGTTTAAATAGCCATAACAACTTTGTCTTCAAAACTTTGTTCTTTAGCTTTTTGGTTTCCCTTCGATAGCTTCATAAATCACAAAGCGAGTATAGGTATCAGTATAGGTAGTCAAGTATAGGTAGGCTAGAAAAGCTGGTTTTCTTAATAATGGTAATTTTATCATGTCTTGGATTGTACAATAACCTTGACGACCTGTGTGTAGCTATGCAATGCTATTAAACATGATTCAACAAAAAACGTTGTCACGGGGTCCTTTATTGTCATTATTATTGAACATTGTCTTCTAAACCTAATTATTGTTAACAATATCGAGCCATCATGTCGGGAACGGTTCCTTCGCTGAAGCCTAAGTTTTTTTTTGGACTTACCACAGGCGTCCACGGTAATTGTCTGTGTGCCAACAAAAACGAACTCATTTATCCGGCAGCTGGTTTGATAATAGCACACAACTTCAATCAAAACACCCAAAGGTTTTTGCACTTATCCGAACCGCAAAACATCATCACCGCGATGGACATTTGTATCAGCAAGTAAGTCTGTGTAATGTAAACTAAATTCAAACAATTATAACTCTGAACGACTCTGGTCTCAAAATGTTCAGAATCTAGTGCAAAGTTTTGAATAACCAATAACTCAAAATTTGATTTTTGTGACAAGAGGTCTCTTTTTTTTTCGCTTAACTCATGCCAAATGTTCGACTATTTAAAAAAGTCCAATTTTTTGTACAATTTGTGTAAAATAATTTTATTTTCTAAATAAATTGTCAAATTTAATAAAAACTAAATAATTTAATAAATAAAAATGTGATTTATTATTTCAACCGTATGGCATAATTATTAGTCTGAACTCTTAAAAGATATTTTGAATTTGAAGATAAAGAATTTGAATTATATTTTTGTATACTATGCTACTCAAAAATAGTATATTTTCAACATGAAACATCGGCTTTGTTTATTTTTTTTAAGAATTCCTCTTTCGGTGTATGTAACTTTATCAGTTTCACAATAAAAATACAATTTTTTTTAACGTATATTTAAAAATGTTCTCTATTTAAAACAACTAATATATACAATTTATGGAGGAGGACTACCATAAGGAAAATTCTACAGCTTACAACCTATTGGCATTTACCAGAAAAAAGCTTTATCGTTCTGTATGTTTTTTTAGGAAGGAGATTGTAGACAGAGGAAGAGTAGGGTAAATGGATATTGTTGATGTAGGGAAGGGGAGAGGGAGATGATATAAGAGGAGATGAGAGGAAAATGAACATTTATATTAACATGAACACCAAGTGATGATGATAGCCCAAAATATCTATGATACTTTTGAATCTATGAGTGGAGAAAATATCTTTTTTTTAAATTTTTATTATTGATCCGGCGTTAAGGGCATACATCTAAGGATTACGCGACCATTTCAGAAATTTGCTGGCCGTGGCGGACAAGGGCGAAGAGTCGTCGATCGTCCTATACGACTTGGAAACGTTCAGGAGGAAACGGGTGATGCCAATGCCAGGCGACATGACCGGAGACAGTTACTTTGTTCAGATCAAGTTCACCTGCGACGGATCATACTTGGTCGGGCTGTCCGATGGCGTCGATCCAATCATGTACTATTTTGACTGGTTCCGGTCGAAGATCCTAAACGAAACAAAGGCGACCAATCCGCCGGAAATCGTCGGTCCCGTTACCGACGTGAGTCAATTTGCATCTGCCGTGTGAGACTATAATAACGATCATTTAATTTTGTTTTTTTTTGTTTCGTTTTATGACCAGATCAGATGGCTTTGAATCCGGTCGACCCGCGAATCGTGTGTTTCGTGGGCAAAGGTCTGTTCAGACTGATGGTCTTGGGCGATTTGACGTGGAAACAGTTTGGATTTCAAAAAGCCGACAAGTTCGACATAACCACGGCGTGCTGGGTGAACGGAAACAGGCAAGCGTCTAAATAGTAATTTTCGAATTTTCCATGAACAATTTTGGCCATACTTTTATAATTCAGGGTTTGAGTTAAAAATGTCCGAAGACAAAAATAATAGAGATGTGTAATACTAAAATAGCTGCTATTAAAAAATGTTAATAAATTGTAAAAACGAATTATTTAAAGTAGCACCTATTAATTTTTTTAAAAACATTTACTAATATTAACCGGACATCTCATATTTTGCGGTATTAAACATCTCCAAAACTTAGAAGAAAAAAGCCCAAGTATAAAAATTATTTTGTATCTATTTAGAATTTCTTATGTCATTGGTAGTTTTTTGCGTGTACTATTTGATAAAATGTAATAATTTAAAAAAAAAAATAAAAATTTCGTTTAAAATTGTGAAATAACTAAAACACAGTGTAGTTTTAATAAATTATTTTAACCACTCGATGTTAAAATTTCATAACGTTAAATAAATTTAAAAAGAAAAATGTTTTTTCTGTGTAAATATTTTCAGTTTCACTTACCCATTTATTTTCTTGCTACCCTTATTCATTCCACTCAATATTTTTCATTGGTTTTATAGCTTGAGTTAGTGCAAATATTAGATTCTCGAAACAAAAACAACTGTTAAAACTAATATTATTTATATTAGTTTTAATTATATTAACATAAATATTAAATATTTATTATACTCATGTTGATAACTGTATAAATATGTATCGTTGAAATAATAACAAGGACGAGAAAATATTATACGAAACGGCTTTATAACCATACTTAGTGGGTACTAAGTTAATAAATGTAAGACTTTGTTTAAATCTGTGTTCACCCTATGCAATTTGAAATCGCTTAGTTGGCGCTCTCTATTGTAAAACATAAAAAAAGATTATGCTTTTTTAAACTGTATTTTGCTCGTATAGATAGCACCTGTGCATTGATTTTTTATATTATGGTGAATCATTTGTACAATTTTTTATAAAAGGTGTCAAGTTGTTTTTATATTTTTGTAAACTATATCACCACAATATTAGCTTTATCTATAGTCAAATTTAACGGTGAAAATGTCAATAAAGTCAAAATTGCTTAACAACGTTTTTGGATCAACTTTTTTACGATGAAAATATGTATTGTATAATTTGACGTTATAATTTATGTATCTCTCTTAACTATCTATTGCAAAACCATCCCCAAACTTAGTAACTGTATTATTTTTTGTTTCATCTTTTTGGTCGGAGAGGCAATATTTTGACTTATTTATGCGATTATTGTAATTGTATAACTGGTATGCAATTATACCTGTCATATAAGGCATCAGATCAATACGCACAATAAACACACACAAAACTATAAGTCTGTTTTGATAAGTACGCTGTCCTATTACATACTCAATAACTAATGAGGTGGTGGTTTTGGTCTCGTGCAGAATTTTGGCGGGTACGTCCGACTGTCGGTTGGTACTAGTAGACGAAGGTGATCTAAAAGCAGTATTCATTGTACAAACGTTGCTAGACCTCGACCTTACGATAAAGTTAAAGAATCCTGCAGACGTGTTGCCTTTGCCCGTTAAATACGAACAGAAAACGTGTATCAAGTGCTGCGTGTCGTTCGAAGGAGGCTTACTATTTGTGGTGGGCGACTTTGAAGTGTACTACTTCGAGTTAATGGATGGAAGGTAAGTACAACAGGTAGCTAATTTAACTAGAGTTAACCGTCGTCAAAAGTAGAATTAGTTCCAAACTTGTTTAGAGTAAGAATTAGGTGTAGCACCAAAAACTTAAACAAAAAAATCATTAACGCTTTTCCCTTAATATGCGCAAATTTTTATTTGATTTGTTTTTCAAACCCAAAAACACGACTGTAAGCAAATTTATTGCCAATAAAGTAATTTTTATTGGAATGTGATATTGGTACGGTTAACAGGCTTGCATCAACGTTTTTTTCGTAAATGATTTTACCACTTATAAATTATAATAATTCACAATGCTCGTTTTTTAAATATATATACTGTAAAATAATACTGAAGACTGATAAGTAGAACAACTGATCGCATAGGTATAGGAAACGGACCACGTTCACTTTGGAAAATCGTGCAGCTTCGGCGGATGACGAATCGATGGAAGATCAATTAAACGTTATCGATATGATATGCTTGAACGTAGAAAACGACACCTTGGCGTGCGTCACCGGACAGCCACAGCTTTACTGGGCGGAGCTCCAAGGCAACAGGGACATATCAGTGGTATAGTATAAATCCGGTTTTTTGTGCTATTAAAAAACACCAACGATCAGAGTTAGCATCAATAAGAGTTTTTAAAACTGCACGTGCCATTTTATGGGTATGCATACACCTAACAAAACCCATGTTTTCAAGTAAATTCTAAACATTTGATGGGCTTAAACGGAAATGTGACGCGGAAATGGCGACAGGAAATTTCTTGCATCCGGCCCACTAACTTTTCCATGTTAAAAATGTTTTTGGTTTGGGCTTTTCCTTGCCAACTCTGCTAACGGTAGGGTAAATTATTTTATCGTGACTATGACGATGAATCGCAGAAATTCAAGCCTCTGGGAGCGACATTACATCACGGGCCTATATGCGGTCTGTCGCCGTGCAAGTGGAAGTCGTTCTTTTTGACGTGTGGTATGGACCGTACCGTTAAGGTATGGAACTATTTGGAAACGAGAATGGTGTTCAGCGAACAATTCGACGAGGACGTGCTAAGCATTTCGTGTCATCCGACCGGTCTGTACTGTGTGACGGCTTTACGGAGCAAGGTTGTATTTCAGTTGATTCATCCGGATTGCCTGGTGACTTGGCGAGAGTTTCCTATTGCGAATTGCTCTATAGTACGGTTTAGCGTGTCCGGCCACTTGTTCGCCATTGTCAATCAACTGGTGGTGGAAGTCTATTGTTCGGTGACGTTTCAGCAACAATTCACATGTACCGGACATACGGATAAGGTTAGGTATTCTTCACGTAAGTACACACTAGTAATCTGTCATCGACCAACCGTGTTTTGTAAAGCAGATAAACGGCATGGAATGGGCGTCGCACGACTGGAAGCTATACACTTGTGGTCGGGACGGAGCGATTTACCATTTCAATTTGTTCACGAATGAAATGGTCCTCAACATCCTGCAGACTCAAGAATTCAAAGAATTGACCGTGTCTAAAGACAGTAAACAGATATTTCCGACCTCCGACGACGGTAGGATCAGGGAGATCTATAACAATACGGTGAGCGCACGAAGAACAGTATCTTTGTCGTTAACGTGAGTCAACTGGCAGTAATTTGATTTTGGATAGGTGATACGAAACAAAGCACTACCTGACCATCTGCCTTCGGGGGCAATCGCGTTGTCCCGTTCAGATGCCATGATTTTCTACGCTACACCAAGCGGAGTAATATTGTCGTTGATGTTGCCCATCACGAATGTAGTTAAGGTTAAAGAGTTTAGCGCGCATAACAGAGCAGTGACAAAGGTTTGATTGTACCGATCTACCTTGAATTTGTCTTCAGTTGTTGTTCCGTTTTAGTTGCGTTTGTCCATCGACGACACAATGTTGTTCTCAGTATCTGATGACGGTAGCGTTTGCATATGGGACGTGTCGGACGCCCGAGGAATGATGGCGCACATGAGTGATGATTTTACGTACTCTGAAGAATTGCTGTTGTCGTCGTTGAACATAAAAGAAAACATTGACTACATAGAACATCTCAAAAATAGAGTGAATGTGCTGAAGAGACAGAGAACCTATGTCATTTCTGAACTTGAAAAACACAAAGAGAAGCAGATAGTGTCTATAAAAGAAACTCACGCAAAGCGTTTAAAACAATTAGAAACCGAGAAAGAAGTAAGAATAAAATAGCACCGGAGTAATGTTCGGCTTGCCCTTTCACCCAGGGGTTTATTCGGTTTTTTAGTGAAAAAATTTCATTATAATAGCCCTTGCTCTTAAAAAGACTAGAACAAATTATCAAGGTTCCTACCAGCTAAATCATTAAAATAGACATTAGCCTACACGGTTAGTTGTTATTTTACTGGCATAAAAGTAATGCGATCTTCTTCTTTAACTTTGCTCGAAAGAATTATGCTTTTATATACTTCATCCTTTTATCAAATACGGGTTTTACTTTTACTTTCGTCAGGTATAAATTATTATTGTATAAAACTATTTTGTAAATGTTCCTTTATTTACAGAATAACACTAATCGGTTCGATTCTCAAATAAATACTGTGGAAGCAGAAATTAATAAGGTGAGAGAAGCAAATAATCTCGTACTGGAAATGCTGGACAGTAAATATGGCGAAGCGCTTTTAGTGGAGTACGAAAAATATGCTGCTCTCGAAGAAAAACTATTCAAAGTGAACGACGAGTTGACCGTGTAATTATATGCCTTATTTCAGATATCCGAATAATATATTATGAAAACCGTCTATTTTAGAGAGCTAAACCAGTTGTTAGAAAAAGAAATCGTAAGAATGAAAGAGATACAAGAGCAGTTCGCTCGCAACTTGGCAGAAAAAGAAAAAATTGCCCAAGCTGTAAGTTTTATTTACATCACACAATAGGACGTGTCTAACCAGACCAGTTATTTTGTTAGGTTAAAGATGCACATAATATAGAAAAGCAAGAAGTGTACTTGAAAATTGACGAAATCGAAGACGATAACGACAGGAATAATTTGGAAAGAGACGTGAAGTCCATAACTAAAATGAAACAGTTAAAGAAGGTTAACGCGCGCCTTACTAAGGAATTGGATGTTTATAGAGTGAAGGCTAAAGCGTGAGTGCCTATACTATACTTAACTGTAAGCATCCGTTAACACAGCTCTGTATATATACAGAGCTATTAAAAAAACAGAAGACTATTCACGGTTGGTCGCCAAGTACATTGACGATATTGAAATAACGAAAGACAAACACAAAGCCGAGGAAAAACTTATAGAGGTCCAGCAGGCTCAATTGCAAGTCCAAAAAGAAACAATAACTAGGATTGACAAGGCGATGTACGAAGGGAAATTGAAAATGGCCAGGTTAGATAATGAACTGATGATACTGAAGATCAACAAAGAAGAAAGGCAATTGACCATCGAACCGCTGGAAATCGAAATGGGCGAGAGAAACAAATCGTTTGAAGGCGTAAGTCAAACAATTGGTACAAAAGCGATTTCATAAAATAAAACGATCAAATCATTCTAAGCAACAGTTTAAAATTATATCAAAACAAACAGCTGTCAACAAATAGCTTAGGGGTTTAAGCAATTTGTTTTGTTACAAGGGCTAAAAAATAAAAATATATTTTTGCTACGAAACATACACAAATATATTAATGTAATTTAAGTATTTTAATTTGATCCATCGTTGAAACCTAATCGGTTCTGATCGATGTAGATTGGTCGCGAATTAGAAGACAGATTGCGACTCAAGAAACGCACCGAGTTGATCGTGAGGGAACAAAGGGATATGATAAAACATACTAGTAGGGAGTTGAAGAAAAAAAAGATAACTATCCAGCAGGTAACGGCGTTCCTCAGAAATGCGAGAATCGACATCCATTACGTGTACGAGCATTCGGACAACCAAGCAAAGCTGAAAGAAACCGTTAAGGTAAGTGCACAAGTAAATGGCTAAAAAAACACTGGGTGTCGATCGGTACGGTTTTTGTGGTGCAGAAAATGTTCCACAAGTATGATACCGGCAGAGTAGGCGAAGGGGCGAATACAAAGGAAGGTGCTTTCACGGAAATGTTCAGGCAAAGGGAGTTTTTAGAACGTTCCTTGGCTAGTCTCAGGAACAGGATGGCCGTGTGTGATCGCAAAGTGAATTCCGGTCACAGGGTCGTAGAGGATAACATCAAGCTGTTGGAGACGGTCAACAAGCTCAGAAGAGACCTGGTCGTGAACCGTTCCAAATACCTCACTCTGCAGCGCGTCATCGGCGCTGAAAATATCCAGTTAATGACACCCACGCAGGCCAAAGAGAAGTTGGAAGAGGCCAACAACAATGTAGCCGTAACCCGGGTAGACTACAAAGGACAAATAAGGGTCAGTCGGATTTGTTTACGCGCAAGTATCACATGGTACAGTTACTGTTATCGTGTTTCTTTTATGATTTTAGACTTTGAAAATAAAACTAATGCAACTACAAGCGGAAATGACCAGAATAAAAATGACGAACAATTTCTAGCAAAAAGAGAGTTGATATTTAAAGAAAAAACCAACAAATCATGTAGAATTTCAGTAACACAAATAGCTTTGGTAACATAAATATTTTACGTCCTATAATGCCATTCGCAATCGAACGGAATTCAAGACAATTTTTTTTATTCAAATACGTTTTTTTTATCGGTATAACCTTGCAAATTGCATTTTTTAAATTACTTGGTCAATTAACAGTATACTGAAATTGTGCTTAAGTCGAGTTTCGATAGTTAAAATAAAAACACACACATGTAATATAAGTACCACTTCAGTTTATTTATATTTACAAACAACAAAAATTATAGTGCTATATAATAATATAGTAAGCGTTTGCTACACGAGTATTTAATAAAATATGGTGCTAACTTTTGATGGTATTTACAATAACTTTGTACTTCAGTCTTTGTTATATGAAAAAATACTACATATTACTTTATTTAATCTGAAGATGCGCGTATTGGTATGTTATATGGAGGATAGATGTTGTTTTTGAATAATATAAAAAAAGAATCAATAAAAAAAAACGCTACATAATAAAATTATAAATTTAAAAAAAGAACTTAAAATTATATCGTTTCAAACGTTGTTTTTATAAGTATTTTATTACATTAAAATGTAGATATATATTAAATAAGCTATTCAAATACATTAATTTATGAGTTATATCATAGCGTGGTAAAAATTATAATTAAAAATGTAATTTTTTCTTAACACTCTAAATAAAATCAATATTTTTGCTCGTTTTCAGAAAAACAATAATTCAATAAGTTAATTTTAAAATTAAAAAATAAAACATTTAAATATAAGCCTAAATGAATCTTAGTGATATATACATTACACACGTGGCGAAAAACAGTGTTGAACTACATATTGTGATATTTAAAATGAAATAATAGGATAATAATAAATTTGTTAGTTGATTGGTATACCGATGATAGCGCTTATCTGTAAAATACAGTACGTACATGTTTTATATGTTTTTAGCCATATAAATTTAATTAAATAATAATAAAAAAGAGAAGCGCGAAGACAATTAAAAGTTTCGGATGAGTAAAATCGTGATGAAGGCCAAGGTGAGTTGGCCGCAAGACGCTGTTGGGTTGCTGCCGGCAGATGAGTTGTTGTCTTTGGATCTAGATCCGGCATCGGTGTCGCACACTTTGCTGCAGTCAGAGTCCTCGCATATGTCACACGGAGTGGCCACTCGTGGTTCATAGAAGACACGGGCACGCCTCGCTAAAAGCATAAAACACACGATAAATACATACGAAGAGAACTGTAAAAATCGAGAGCAAAACCAGCAACAGAAAGGCTGTGAGGAATGACTCGTCTTACAAAATAAGCTTGCAAATCGTTGGTCTAATCAGTCAGAGTAGGTGTGGTAAGTTGAAATTTTGTGTTATAGCTAAATGTCTACCTCTGCGGTGGCAGGTCTTAAACGCACAAAGCTCTATGCAAAAATACACTCAAGCCAGCATACCAACTGACAAACTAAGTGGATCGTTATACTCACATTGATCGTAGTAATCGTAAACGGTGACAGGTACCGGCTTTTGTTTGGCCACCTTGTGGGTTCTGAACGCCGAAATTGTCGGACAGTATTCTTTGGCCATCATCTGAAACGGGAAATAATGACAAATTAACAACACATTCTAGAACCAGAAGGAATGTATTTATGGCTTTGTATTTATGGCTTACCTTGTCGAAGTAGAGCATCACCATGGTATCACCGTATTTAGTTTCGATGCGCTTCACGTTGTTGGACAACATCAAACTTGGCAAAGCGTCGTTGTCAACAGTGTAACCAGAAGGCAGCGTTACTTCCATCACGGCCATGTTGCTGTCGTTACCGCCTCGGTATCTAAACAAAAAACAGAATAGATAAAATACTGGATTTATTTGGCATTCAGACACATCAATAGCAAAGCGTGGCATAGCTTACCCAGAACAGATAGACAACTGCAGGTGGTTGGTGTCCGAGTTCTTGTCAACTTGTGGGTCCAATGAGAACAAAGGCCAAGCTCCGGTCACGTTCACGTTGTACTTGTAAGACACTTTGACAATAGCGAAACCTGTGCCCGTAGCCGTTATGTTAACCATGCGGGTTCGTTTGGGAAGCTATAATTAAGATATGAAAACAACAGATTGAAGCGAGACTGAAAGGTAATTTTTTAATTTAAATTACAAGGAGCTGTAAAGCCAGCTTATTAAACTGGACGATTTAGCTGTCGCAATTGTCTCAACACACGCTTAGAGCTAAATACAGATAAATGCCGCATTACTCAGTCTACTATGCGATCGGAGTAATGCGACTATCACATATACATATATATACGCCGATTACAACTACCGACATTAGTCCACTAGACACCAGCTGGCCAACTTTTGATCAGCATCCCCACACAGTTAAGCAAACGTAGAATTTCAAGGTGGTGATTCAAACTCACCTCTATCTGTTGCAACGTCATCGCGTTGTCTTTGGTTACTTTGAGCTCTGTCTGTTCGTTCTTCATGTAATGGAACGTGGCCGTCAATTTTAATGATCCGGGTGACATTTTTTCGGCCATCTGAGAAAGCGCGTACAACGTAATGACAGTGTCCTAAAAAAAAAATTTCAGTATTGAAGAAATTGCTGACCAGGTCTGCTGTCGATTTTTTTTTTTTTTTTGTAGTAAGTACTTGGCTGGAAGCGAATCCTCCTTGGTCATTCTGTTGCGTTATCAACCAGTGTAGGATGGGAAGAGCATCTTCGACTAGTCCTCTCTGCAAGTAAGTTAATAACCCATAAGCGGTCATCTCGACGTCTATCGAATTGGGCTCGGATACCCACGGGTTCTTTTGATCAGACGGACGTTCCATGCGTCTCCACCATTTCTTTTCGTCTATACACAAAAAAAACTACCGTTACAACATCTGTAACTGATTAATTGTGAACTCCCTCAATCGACTCACCGACTGTGTTAGCTTTGAGTTCGAACAAGTTGAAAGCTATGCTTTTATCAGGGTGCTGGGCCAAGTGAAGAGCGTACGAGGTAATTGCCAGTGCGTATGGGTCTTCAATTCCCGGCAAGTTCCTAACCAGGTAATCGATTGCCTTGTTTATAGTATTGCGGAACAAAGGCGTCGCACGTTGATTCTCCAGAAAAGCGATGAGTGTGTAGGCCGTTAGTGCCAGTCCTTTGGCCGCACCTCCTTGCATGGCGCTGTGGCTGACTTTGCCCACCTCGGGAAAACTGCCGTTGCCTGCTTGGTTGTTGGCTAACCATTGTAACCCGTCCATGATGACCTTCTCTTCGATGGGTATGTACGGCATAGCCTGTCTGAATGACTTGACAACGTATGCAGTCAACCTGGTAACGAGTTTGATGGTTAACTACTTAACGGTAAAAAAGACAAAAGGGCGGTATTCAATTACCATGTGCTGCCACTGGCGTCAGACGATCCGAAAGCACTAAATGAACCGTCAGACCTGCGGTACGTTAATTCCTGCTGGTATCCGGTTTCCATATACCTGAGGGATTTTGATTCTATTGCTTCAGTAAGTTGTCTGGTGCTCTGAAAACAATAGAGATCATTACAGGGCGGTGACAGATATTCGTTTGAAATAGAGTAGTTGGGGAAAATGAGAAGGGAAACCTTTCCTTTTGCCCAAATTTTGAAGGCGACTTTGGTGAGAACAATATCTGATCTATCAGACTTACTTTGAGGTAGTCCAAGATGACGATATTGGGCACGAAGTTCAACATGTTTTGTTCTCCACAACCGAACGGCATTTTGATGAGAGACGCCAAGTTCATTGTGCTAGGTCCCAATATATCACCTATATAACAAACGTGCGTCAACATTTATATGGAATAATATTAGTTTTTAATTGAACCGTTTATGTTTTTTTGTGTACAACGTACCAACAGCTCCGATCTCAATATACTCCGATTCAGGGACGATATTAGCGGGAATGTCCAAAGTAATATTTTTCTCAAACGTTGTGTCTTTTCTGAGGTCTACAAAGAACGCTTTGTTTTTGTAGATAGTTTCTCCCTCGGGCTGAAAACCAAATCTGGGTTAATCTCATTGTCTGATAATAATTTCCTTACAAATCCCTACTAAGGTTAGTCTGACATTTGATGGGTTAAATTTACAATCGTTAGTCATTCCGCAAGTTTAAAAAGTAAGTAACTTACCTTGACCAATAGTTTCTTGTCGATAGCGTCCCCGGCCAGTTTGCTTGTGGCAGTCAGCTTGATACTAATGTATCCCAAGTCCTTCGCTTTGATCAAAAACGAAGTCGGAGCACCCGTGCCTGCTTTGATACTCAAAGTTTTGCGTTGGTATAGTTCCAATTCTATAAAAACATTACGTTTATTATCTATCATTCGTAGTATTGAAATTGATTAGAATAAGACATTTTGAAGTTATAAGTACTCACTGGAATCTTTGATTTCGTTGGAATAATCGGCAAAATAGAATTGACCAACGTTTTCCAATGTTACATCGGCTGATACGTCCTTGCTGAGATAATTGAAGACAACCACTGGGATGGCGACCACTTCACCTCTTCTTACCGAGTACGGCAAGTCGACAGATATGAAGAACGGTCTGAACACTCTAAGCTGTAGAACAATAACGTCAAACAGTTAGTGTACAGTATTGCTAGTTCGCATCCTACAGCGGTAACAATGACATAAATGTGTTATAGAACTATAAAATATGTCCGTAAATGATAGTCCACTACAATTCAATGAATATATTTAATACAATTTGACATTTTCTTAAAAAAGAAATCTCATTATTTAGAATAACTTCTGGTTTAAATCCGTTATTTAAGATTCTAAGTGTAGCTTATTAAACGAAAAAAATACCGTTTTAGACAAGGTAAAGCGTTTAATAATGAATATTCTTTGTAATCTAACATTTTTTTAATTGACGATTGGTCAAGATTGCTGTTCTGGGTTAATTTAACGCCCAATTATTTATGTAGCTCATTACTACTGTTTAAGTTGTCTACTGCAATTATTATTCTGAGACATATTATATAAACGCAAAAGTAATGGGTATTAATTAAGTATGGAAACAACTTACTTTTTTCGGTGCGTTGAGAAGACCAAGACCATAAAGGGAATCGACTGAGAAAGCCATAATCACCCAAGAGGTGATGGTATCAGGTACAGTGGATTTTATGGATGCACGTCCATCTTGCCTTCAGTAAGAAACGACAGAGAGTTAAAAATTATAATTGCTCACAAGAACTTTTTACACACTTTGCATTAACTGTACTTATACTTATCATAATATTTTTCATCGGTTTAAAAAATTTGCACGCAAGCTTTTACTTTAATCGTTCAACAAATATTAGTTTACAACAAAACGTTGTACTGAAAACGAATAATTCAGAAAAAATAATAACAGCAGAAATCGATAAATAAACATTAATAACAATGTATAGTGTATACTTATTAAATACCGCATTAATGAAAAAGTTTTCAAAACAACTTATAAAGCACATAAGCATAAATACAGAAAGCGAACCGTTGAAGAATCGTATAAACGGATATCCCCATAAAAGCGTGACCCGATAACTATATTTAACAGTTTAAAACATTTTTAAGCCGTTTGAAAAATGAAAACTTTAAAGCGTGCGCAAACAAATTCAAGAGTCAAACAACGTAGGCCCGTGGATTTGAGCTAAGTGCCTAATACGCACATAAAACCAAAACAATACAACTTAAGCAATTTCATTAATAGCACTCACTATCATAAATCTATCCTAAGAATTTGTATTCTCTAAATGACTGCTTCAAACAAAAGTTCTACAAATGGGTTTTTCGCGACGTATACTTTCAGAAAGCGTATAACAATAAAACGCAATATAAATGCCGCGTCATTCTCAACACTTAATACGTTTCTTATTTTGATAAAAGCAAAGCGTTTTACTTAAATTATTCCATTGAAATCCATTTAAATTCATGTTCGATGCGAGAAAAGTTCAAAATTAAATTTTCGAGTCACTCTGTGTATTGTATGCATACTGTTCTATGCACACAGCGTATCGCTTATTATATAGCTGTTGGGCTAAACAGTTATTTTGTATTGACAGAATACATTTTGTATTTTGTATAAGTACGAATCGATCGTTTTGTTATGTGATAATTTAAGTTAAATAAAATTGAATAGTTATGACTGAAAATATAACAAAAACTCATTGTCAATTACCTAACGATGGTATTTGAATGAGCCATGAATGAGTTCTAAATCTACTAAAGAATCGTAATAGCTAGTAGCAGGAAAATCAGTATTAAAATACCACAGTAAACTGTTACAAATATTATTAATTATATCTTATGTCAGCCTGATAATCGACATTGTAAAGAGTAATTCAGAATATTTTTATTATTCCATTTGTCACTAGATAACCCCACTACTAATCTAAGTTAGATGTTCAATAAATTATGTCTAATCACCTACTTTACCAGACTACCGTTGCTTCCTAATCTTTCTTCATTAATTTCTGGGTTCTATTTTACTATTTACTCATTTTTATCTCGCGTTTTCTGTTATTCTCGTAGCTTCCAATCTATCTCTTATATTTTACACAATCTTTAAGCAAATTACTTCAAACAGCCATTTCAGCATTCTCATTGTGGTTATCTATCATTGTGGTTATTTTTATTTTACTGGATATTATTTAATAAACATATGCATAGTATTTTTGTTTGTGGCTTATCTACTTTATTCTTAACTAAGTTATATAGTGTAGTTTCACTAGTGCGACTCAATAGTGATTAACAGTACTCCATTCATAGGAACAGGATAAAGCATACTATTTCAGATTTTAAAGTTTATTGACATATGTTAGGTCTCTTAAACTGTACATTGCAGTCGGTATGTATATGAAAAATACTCGTCGAGAGTAGAATTTTAATTTTTATTTGGTTTATCGGCTGGGCTCATCCAATGTGACAAGTTGTTTGACTCTAAATATTTGTTTTTTAAAGCGTTTTTCAGAATTGGCAACAAAACAATTCCTTATTTCTGGATAAAAACCGCAGACATTTCTTGGCCCGATATACTTGGGTTTTGATTGCCAACTCTGGGGTTTTTTTTTTTTAAGCGTATAAAACAGTAAATAAAAGAAGAGTATAAATTCGACTTTAGACTTAGTCCTCGGGTGTGTGTCCGTACCATGTGGATAGATTAGTGAATAGCCAGGTGTCTTGGAGACGGTGCCTTAAGTGGACGCGCGGTTTGTTCCAGACGGGTGCGGGTATGCGAGAAAACGCATACGGGCCGGCCAAAGGGGGCCGGAAGCCGGGCCTGACGACTACAGCCGGACCAATGTCGGGTTTCACCACCGGTTGACCCGGCGGAGGGATCGGCCGGTTCGTCGGCCGCGGCTGAGCCAGTAAACTCTTGCCGGCGGTCAGCCCTGTTTAACATAAAAACAATAACAACAACATAGGGTCAGACGCGCATTGGGTTCCACTAACTAGGTGGCACTATCGACGGGCTGACATGCTAATACCCGCTGACGGAGGATAGAATTCTCGGGGGGGGGGGGGGGGTAATAATTGGCGTTTCAAGGAGGACAGTCATGGAAGAGAACGAATCTCGGTAATCATAAAGCTTCCATACGATCTTGAAAGAATCCTGGTATTAATGACAATCCAAGTTTGAGAGCACCTAACCTAGTTTGGGTTTACAATAAGGGGAGTGTCCGTTTTGAGTTAGCTCGACAGCTATTTGGTCATTATCTACGATGAGCAGTTCTGAAGTGAATTAAACAAAAAAGGAATGCGTTCTTTATTCATAATAATCAAATACTGAAACCACTATTAAAGGTTAGAAATACATGGTTCGATTTGGCAGTTTTCGTTCAATTATTTACTATACACAAAAATGAATCTTAGGAAGGACGCAATAGAAAATTGGAGGTAATGCACATACTATGTTTAACGGGTCTATATATACTAGATTGTAGTCCCTATAATCAGTATTGGACAAGAGTTACCGCGCTCAGAAATAGTTTTCTACGTGGTATTGAGAAGTGGATGTAGGCAATGTAGATGTATGTTGCTTGAAGAGGATTTAGGGGAATAAAAATAGAAATAGAAAGAGCGCATCTGTGATCAACTTGAACTGGTCTATAGCTTGTGGGTATAAAACGGACAAGAGATGATGTTGTGAGCACGAAATAGGTTTACCGGGTAAGGTTTATTTGTGTGGAAAATCGAAGTAACCCAAAAACGCTCGAAGGTGTGATTGTTTTTGACATTCGTTAGGCGTGCACAAGCCGTTAATCGTTTAAAGCGTTAACCGTTCACCTTTTGCATGCTAGACTCCTTGACCCGCTTGTTAACCGTGTCATTATCGTTTATTTACCCGGCTTCAATGGAATCCCACAGCCAAGTCTCGGGGAAGTTCTTGCGCACTTTAATGCCGGACGACGACGTTACTGCACCCATAGTGGACAGAGGCGGTTGCTGGTCTTCCGACAGGTCTTGGTCGTCCATCATGTTTGACCTGAAGTAAACTGTACACGCACACAAGCGCGGCCCCAAGTTACATTCCAGCAAGTTAATAATATTATTATTGTTATGTTATTCTACTTTAATATATTATTATAATGTACATTCATTGATCGTGGGCGCTAGCTTTTATGAATGCAGGCACTAGGTTTGAACTCAACTCATGCGGTAGATACTAAGAAGAGCTTTTGCCACTCTACCTATAGCCAGAGCCTGTAGGCCATAGACGTGTAAAAATAATTTATCAAATGGATTCATCTAAAAACCCTACAATCGAGGATGAGATGGTAGAAATTTGGCAGTTTAAGTCACTACCTAATGATATAAAAACTATTTCAGCTCATATGAAAATACTGCACTAATCAGGTCACAGTCGGTTATTTATTAAGAATAGTACCTATAAATATTTAATATCCATTTAAAACTATAAATAACTCATAAAAGACTGAAAAGAAATCTGTTTTGATGCAGTATTTGAACTACCAAAACAACGTTTAGACTTCCTTTGTTTCTTTATTTCTGTTGGAATACTTCATACAAGTCTAGTAAGCTGAATAGCCTTCCACGATGCATCTTGCGATAGTAAATTCAAACCTTTTGAGCAGCCAGTAGTACGTTATCATTCTATAGTATGGTATTATTAAGTATTTAAAACTTCAAAATATGGAGAGGAACAAGTATTTAACTTAATTTGTCTCATATAGCACGTGTCAGTTTTGTTAATGATTACTTTGCTCTTTTAGGCAATGTTGAACTAGAATTTTTTTTAGTTTAACCAAAAATAAAAAGTTCAAGGAATTTTGTAAATATATGTAACAATTATCACAATAATAAACCATTACGTAATTTTTGTTTAGAGTTTAACTTTTAAATTGTACAAAGTTGGCAAAAAAAAATTTATTTGGGTTGTTTTTCTAACTCTGAAATTGTTTTCCAAAAGCTTTGAGTCGTTGTGCTACCCATCCAACACAGTTACAGTATTAAATATCATTACTTTTAGTGTAGTTTACAATATTATTTTGAATTAAATAAATTATGTAAATATTATTGAACAAATGTAAATTTGTGTAAGTAGTTTTAGTTTAAGTATTATTGTAAGTTTTTTATTAGAGGTTTTTACATAAATATGTCTTATGGCGGAGGTCTGTAGAAAATTTTCGCAGCACTTTTGTGTGAGAGAAGAGGAATTTGAGTAGGGAGACATTTCAAGAGGGGAGGCATAAGGGTATCGGGATGGGTAGTGGGCCATAGACGCCATAAGTCATATTTATGATCTAATGTCTTTCCTTTAAGGGAAATATGGTAGTTTTTTTGAATTTATTATTTTATATAAAAAAAAAATTGGTCTGTAAATTAATTATACTATAATACATCTACGAGATATGAAATTAATTTTGCTTGATTGTTATTTAAGCATTTTGTAGATTTCGACAATTTTGTGGTTTTAGACTATGATAAAACTATGTTTAGTATTGGATTTATATATGCATATATTATTTTTATTATTTTTATTATTGTTTTAAATATAACTTTTTTTTTTGTTAAACAATTATTCTGTTATCGTGAGAATATAATAGGTTTTAAAGCGTGCTGGTTTTTGTGCTGGCGCCTAATCACAAATTGGGTACCTAATACTACTTTGTTGGGGGACTGTTTGCCGTGATATTATGACGATGTCCAGGAGAAAATTGGGTGGGTGTCGGTTTAATATCATAGATTATAATAGATTTAGTATTAACTAATAATAAACTATTGAAAACTTACTCCAAGGTGCGTAATCATGGACGTATCCGTTGGTCAAGATAGTTGCTCCGGATTTCTAGGATATTGAAAAAAAATATTATTCTTTCATCTTTAAGCATTTAACCAGCACAACAGCCACTTACGTCAAAAGCTTCTTGGGCGGTAAACGAACCGGGCCACCACACCATGGAACGTCTGTCGTCCCAATTTTTTATGTAAGGCAAGTATTTAGCGCTTTCGCTGTTGTCATACGTCCTCAATTCGTCCAATACGTTGTTCTGGAATTGAAAAAAAAAAAAATAATATCTACATAAACGACCACGGTTCACTTAAAAATTGTATTCTTTCTCGACGCACATTAATGTATGATTTAAATGTGAAACTCAAGTACATTACACACATTGGAAAGGGTAAGAGAGAGGGGTCGGATTATTTCCGGGAGTTAAATGTTTGTTAAACGATGGATCAGTTTTAAAAGGATCTAAATATGTATGAGCGACGATCGGGTTACAAACTCACATGCGTTATATCGTTGCCAGATTTCAGTAACAGTACACTTTGGTCTATTCCGGTGATACCGATGTAAGAGTTGGGCTTAGCTTCAAAGTTGATGTCCACGGGAGTGTCTGGTTCGGCTTCATCGCGGCTCACGTCCACGTTGATCTAAAATCCGGTTACATCGTTATCGCACTTGCTTAGATGGCACACAAACATATAATAGCAACGTATAAGTACTTACAAAGTTCTGCAAGACTCCATCGAGTTCAATGTCTATGGCGTCGGCGACTACTTCACCGTTGTCTTTTACAAACTGCACAATTACATGGGCGGTAGGAGCCATGGCGTAAGTGGCCAAGAACCGTAGGACGACAGTGCGTTGACCTGCTGTGGGTACTTGAACGGTGCTGGCGACGATCACATCACCTCTTCCAAGTACCTGGTAATTGACGTAGTGAAGGGGTTCCGTCGAGTTGACCAGTATTTCCACATCCTTGTTGACCTGTGAGCACATAAGAAAACGGTAAAATCGATTGCTTTTTGGATAAATAACGAAGAGTCTTACCGTCGGTCGTTCCGTCAAGACCGTGGCTTGCACGAACGTTAGACTAGGCGAGTTGGATGCACTCACGGTAGAGAACCATTCCTTGAGATCCAAGTATTCGGCCTGGAACGATTTATCACAAACGCTGGCTTAGTTTTATGATTGTGTATAACGGTTAATTTAAAAGTGTTATTTGTTGCATTATATTGATTGCAATCTAATTTTCGAGTGATGCTCTAAAGCTGTTAAAGTTATAAAAAAATTAATAGTGGCAAGAATTTATACCTCGATGCCAAGAGTTGTAGCGTTAATTGGCGGGTAGTAGTTGAGTGTAATCATTCCGTTTCTCTGCAAGTAGTAGCTTTCTTCGGCGTACTCGGCACTGTTGTAGGAGAGTCCGTGACGAACTTTGATTGGGTTCCTATCGTCGTACACCGGGGTGCCATCATGGTGGCTCAACCTTATCTGTATAAGATAACAAAAAACATGTTTTAATGTGGTCCACGCAAAACCAAAATACAATGCACTCACGTAGGCTGTAAATTTCAAACCGGGTTTGAAGTACTCTGAGGCTTTAATCAGCTCCATCCGGTACCTGTGCTTGTGCAGCAACACATTGGCCGAAGTGTTTTGTGATCTGCCAGTGAGTGCCTCTTCCACGGTAACCTCAAACCGAACTCCTCGCTCATACTCATCGTTTAAGCTGCAAACAAGAAAAGTCCACCGTATCATATAAACTGTTAGCATTAGCCGTGTGTCGGAAAATTTACTTTAAGTCTTTGACGACATCGAACTGCACGACCGCCTTGCCATCGATGGGCACGACCTTTCGCAGCGGGTTTTCGTATATGGGCTGAATGACTTCACTGAAGATTGTTGGGTACACGGACACCGTGGCTTCGCCTTTGACGGCCTTACCATAAGTGTACCTAAACGGATCAGGCAATATTTGTTGTTAAAAATATGATTTTTTGTTATTATTAAAGTACAGTGTGCACATAAAATACAATAAAAGCATTGACAAATATAATCTACACGTACTTTGCGTGAATGGTAGCCGACACAATGGACTGTTTAAATGTCGAGTGTTCGGGCACGTCGATGGTTACTTCGAATTTGGGTAGTACATATTCTGCCACTGTGAATGACTTGTGGAATATTTGATCCAGAACGGTAACTGTTATGTTCCAGTCACCCAGCACTGGCTCTTCGGACAATTGGAATTCGGACGAAAATACTCCACGGGTAGTAAGCGCTCTGCTCCAGTGTTTCACTCGGTTGCCTTTACCGTCCTGCGAAACGTTCGATAAATAAGTTTTTCAGTCCTTGAGTTGTGTTGATTAAACGATGGTGCAACTTGGGTAAGAGGTTAAGAAATGCTGAGCAGGGATATTCACTGATTCAGTGGTAGTAGCTCGTATCTCAGTTCTAGCCAAGTCACGCCAATGTGTTCACAAAAGCACTTACCGTAATGAAAACGTCTAAAGCTCCGGTTACTGTTGGTTTCAAGTGAGAATTGAGGACGATTGCTCGGAACTGCACCTTGTGACCCGGTTTGTAGATGGCTTTATCTGTCTGGATGAACACAGAGTAGCTCTTGTGTATGTATTCCAACGCGGTGCTGTTGACGAATTCCAAGCCGCCAGAGCCGCGGGCTGTCAAATTGTAATTACCCGGTCCAACGTCACTGATCTGTAAGCAACACCGACGAAAACAATATAAGTATGTAAGTAAAACGATTCAACTGTCGAAGATCAACAAAGTAAGTCAAATGGGCTTGTCATCTACCTCGAGTCTAACAATCCTGGTGGTGAACGGTTCGACTTTGACGAACTGTGTGACTTTAAAATTGCCTCCACTGTCAGGCTTTCCACTGACGTCGACGACCACGGAAGTCAACGACGTTGTGCCTTGTACGGTGACGGCTGCATGGTATTCCGAATTAGGTCTCAATACTTTGGGGGCCACAATTGTATAAAAGCTGAAAATAACAAGTGACTTAAATTAAATTAAAATTAATCATGGAAATAGAACGTATATTAGAATTTTATAACAAGCAGTCCAATAAGAACAACTTTAATGGGAAATTAGCTAAAAGTCCAGCTACTGTTTTGTTTTTATATTAACATGTTGTGTGTGTCATCTAATTTTATTTTATTCATGCTCGGATTTTCATACATTATTAATCCCTTTGTCACTGTTTTCGACAGTAATTTATATTATATACATTTTTAAAATGTATTTGTATACATAATCTCTATATATTATGTTCTTGTAACTGTACAGGCTAAACAAAAATGTTATAAAATGACCTCTTAAACTGTTTGACCCAGAGTTCTAAAAACCTTAATTCACCATCGCTAGATTTGTATTGTTTAAAACATTCAATCGGATTGTAGTACTTCAGTAGTCAATAGTTATTATACTAGTTGCATTATTTTCAAAAAAATCATTGTTATAATGAATATTATTGTCTACAGCAATTGGAATACACACGACAGTGATAATTAATAAATATTAACAATAACACATGACGTATTGTCTCGAATGGATAAGATACATATGTAATCGTTAAATAAGATTTATAATGGCATAGTCACAGAACAGCAGATACAGTGTATAGGTAGTAATATAGCAAGTAATAATAATTAATTTAAACATATCGTTCCGTGTCCTGAGTTAGACTAAACCATACGTAACATGATCCTTACGCGGAAGGAAGTCGCATAATAACACGAGTAATTAATAAATTATAATATGTTTTCGGTATCACGAGAGCTGCATATCTCTAAATACGGAAAACGGAACACCTGGTACTACAGAAAGAATCTGTTTGTAATATGAAAAAAATGGTTATTGTGTTTATGGTTTGCCTGAATAATTTTACTGTAATTAAAATATAATAAACCTTTGTACAGTATCTACTTAAGGAGTTCTAAGTGCAAGCAGAAGAAGACAAAATAAGAACAGACGAAAATTCAATAGGAATCCCGTTCATGTATTTAAATTTATGCGGCTTCTAGGTATCGTATACCCTTAAAAATACCTTGTCGTCTCAAAAATAAATTATCAAGAAACGACAAGGTCACTCGCTATGTCCAAGGGAGTCATGCTTAAGAAAACCTGCTGGAAAATTATTTGGCACCATTGGGGAATTTGTACGTCCTTGGATAGGAATCCTAAGGACTACCCAGAACTAGTATGGTATTCACTTCCGTCATAAAAACAAAATCTAGCAGTATTTGAATTATTACAGTGATAATTAATCAGTTTTTTTTTTGTATAGTTTCGTTTTAAATGCTTGTTTGCGCAACTACCTATGCTTGTGTAACCATAGTGTAACAAACGAGAGCTGAGATGATGCAAAACGATTAAAGACTACAGCTATTGTCACATCGTTATTGCAATTTTTGATGCTGTGAAGCTGCAACAAGAAAAATGCAATGTAATAATAGTTCAAAAAAACCAAAGAGTTACAAATCAACCGGTATCAAGGCTTGTATAGGAATCTTTCACGAAAATGCAGAAAACTCGACAGTTCAAAAATTACAGAGTGCCTAACAGCTCATATTTGAATATTCCTCGATCGACGAATAGTTAAATAATTAATCATACATTAATATTGCACATTAACAATAACCTTAATTTATAGTAGCAACTACCAAATATCAAGTGACGTTTTAGTAATGCAAAAAGCTTGTGAATAAATAATACAGGTCAATGGTGTTTGCACTTCAAGAATTACTATGCTTGACTACACGTGTATGATTGTTTTGCTAACCATCCGGGCCCCGATTAAGCACATTTACAGTAACTATATAAGCGCTTGAATACCGCACATAAGGAATCAAAATGATAAATTGCGTTGTGATTTTTTAGATGGGAACGAGTTTTGATTTACTTTTTTTCCAGTTTATAAATCATTTATTTTTTCGTTAATTTTAATTTAATAAATGTCTTACAGAAAATGTTGAACTCTTATTTTTCAATAGCGAATATTATTCAATATTCTTTTGTCGAACAAGCAGATAATTTATAAGATCTAACGCATAGGAGGCATTCGCCGTAAACCTAGTGTGGGGCACCTGTGTATAATATTTGGGTTCTAAAACTAATCGATTTACTCGTGTGGTCCCGATGAAAAAAATGATCATTGTAATAGCTTAGTATTGTCGCCGTTTTGGCATTGGGATCTCAATAGAAAATCGGTTCGCACATAAATTATACAATATTTAGATTTCAAAAACGCCCGCCGTTATATTGTTATTGTAGGAGCTGTTCTTTTGATAGGTACAAGAAAGGATTTTTTTTTAAGCCTTTCCGGTTAGGTTAATAAGACCCATATGCTAGTCGTACCTATTAGCGTGCACTGCCGGTGTTTGTGTGGATGTGGGTTGCACGTAAAACAGGTATTTGTTAGGAAACCTTAAGCAACCGACCAACTGCTACCGTAGCCAAGCGTACGTCCGCTCTTATAATATCCGATTGTTGTATTTGTGTACACTAAAACGGGTGGTGACTCGGAGATGAGGGGTTAGGATACTATTGGTTTGTAAATTAAAGGCACGGAAAAACACTGAAATACTCAATATTCGTTTACACTAAATAGAGCAGACTATCAATATTATTTCTGATCACGTTTACTGACAACGGCAATCGTACTACTGCACTGGCGAGAGTAGCATATGTCTTTGTGGAAAAATGTGGAAAGCCAAGTAACACCAGTAAATACATTGATCATCGGGTAGGTAGGTTAACAGACTTTGATACGCCTAACGAGATCTTGAGAATTTCTGAGATTTGAGATTTCTTGTCGAATTCGTTATCCGGGAAGGGTGGTAAGCGCCAGACGTTTAGCCCACTCGGCTATTCGGCCAGAAGATGCATTATACACATTATTGTTTGTACCGTGTATTTTATTTCATTCATTAATTTTAAATAAAACGTCCAAGCTCGAGTTACTCTAGTTTCGATACAAAAATCTTCTAACGCTAGTATATATTTATATATGTATAATTATAAATGTCATATTTTACAAATAACATTTTCCTAGTAATACTATGTGTAATACTATACATATTGTGCGAACCATTACCGTTGAAATTCAAACCGTCCAATTATTATCATTTCACAGACTTGTCAGTCGTATTATAGAGTGTTCGATGGATGTATATTGGCGTCACAGTTCTACGATTTTAGCATTTGACTGAATAATATATATATGCAATATTCCATTGAAATTGACTTGTTTGGTCCTAAGTGAAATGTCATTTCAAACACGAGTAGTATATTATAATACAGCGATTGTGATTACAAAATTTAATTAGTTTTGAGTAAAGTTATAGAACTGCGAGTATAATTCATTAGCATTATAAACTGTTAAAAATTCACAAAGAATCAATTAAAAGGAGCTAGAAAATTAGAACTTAACTCCCAAGTGTTAAGTAAAAAAAAAAATGAAATGAAAATACATTAGTGGTTAGTTGGGCATTAATGTTGGTAACAGAAGTAGATAATTTTAGTTTTTATCATTTATCTCATTTGGAAACTTTGTATATAATAGCAAATACCTTGATTAGTCCAAAAACGACCAAAACTAATAATAGCACAAAAATTATAGTAAAATTGTTATACAAATATTAGTATAAACTATTTATGAGGAAACTGTTGTCGCGATATTTTTTTAGTATTACTTTCATTACATTTTACTGTCCGGGTTAATTGTTTCTGCGAGTAACTAATAGCTTATCAAGTTTATGACGCAATGTATTTACTGTTTTAAGTATCTACATATTTTGCCGGTTCTGCAATATGCTACGGGAATAGTGTAACGTGTCTGTTAAAAAATGTGACCGTTACAATAGTATTAATGATAATATACAACTGTTGTCTATTAATGTTATAATATTATCTAGTAACATCAAATTGACATTTCTTTTGTATTTCTTTGAAAAAATCATTTGTTGAGTCACTTCTTTAAGCAAATTAGTTTTGAAATAAAAAAAAAATGCATATCTCGAATTTTTCATTGATGTGTTTTGATGATCGAAAAATTATACTTTAGACGTATTAAATTCCCAGGTTGCTAGTTAGTACAAGCGAATGAATCAATAATCTAGGTATCAGAAACATACTTTTGTGATATTATTGTTAATTACGATGTATGGGTTACAAAACAAATTATTATAGACAGAAGACCAACCCAAATCGCCTCCGCCCTAATACTAAAAATACAATTTCAAGCACATTATTTTCTACACGATGTTTTTCTTTAATTTTAAACGTTATAAAGAATAACCTGTAATGACGTTTATGATGCTGTATATGACCATGCCATCGACCCCGTGGCATAGGTCAGATAATGTGTGTTTGCCAAAGTGTTGTGCGGTGTTGCTGCCGTATAACTAGGAAACGTGTTACCGGTTAAGTACGCGGCATAAGCATAAAGTATTAAATATGAGTACACTATAGTAATAATAGTAATGTATTATCTGAAACGGGACTCGGCGGGAGCACCGTTATAATAAATAGTCAGTGAGCATAACTCATAAGCGCCTCCGAGGAGATTTTTTTTACCGTGGTGGCGTGCTCGGCCTTGACCAAGACAATACTTGAGCGATGCGACGACCGTTTTTTCTGAAGGAATGAAAAAAAAAACAATAAATGTGGGTAAAATCGAAATCAAAGCGATACATATGCGGTGGACTCGAACCGCATGTTTATCAGCAGCTAACCTTTATGGGAAATATCTAATCACATTCTTTATTTGCCATTAAGACATTGAAAATCGTTCAAGGGTGATATGACGGTAAGATAACTCTCAATGAAAATGCCTAGAAAATCTCAGTTTTAGCTGGGAGTTCACAATAAATAAATTGCTACAGAAATATTAAATTCGGTTGCGCGGTTAGGTCAAGTTAAGTTAAGTGCCTCTCGGTAACACATTCATCAAATAACTATATTTAAGCAGTTTTTTTTTAATATTTGCTAATGGGATTATATTTATTTCAAAATTACATTTGAGTTACATATAACTTAATAATTATACTATACGTACTAAGAAATATTTAATTTAACTTAAATTATAAATAGGTCTTCTGAATTTTAAGTAATATAGATCAATAACCTTTCTATACTGTCAAGATTATAAGAAAACAAATTAAAAACCTTTTCCAAATTTGCTTTGTGAACTAATAATCGGGTTATTGACCGAGTGAGAGTTGTATATTATTCATTTAATAGTCCGTGATAAATGTGTCTAAAAAATATTCAATATATTCTATTTTTCAAAATTTGAACTGACCTCATTCGGTCAATACGAAACACATTTTAAGTTGTTTTCTCTCTAAGTTATCAATATTGCTTATAAGTTATAAGTAACTCTAAAAAGATGTTATTTTGAAATGTTGAATAATATTTAGCTTTGTGAAAAATAAATGTCGGAATGTACCTATTTTAAAAAAAATGTTTTAAAGTTGTTTGAAAAAGCAAGGAAAATATTAGTCGTAAAATAAAAGACACTATTAATGTCAACTTCCGAATCGGTTTCCAAATCTGTATTATCTGTTCACATTTTTGTCGGTTAACAGATTAATAGAATATATCAATCGACACTAATCATATTTGTACAACATGCGAGAGTGATAACGGAAAAATCATTTTTGCCGTTGGATATGAATTTTGTTCTTCTATTGGAGAAAAACAATGTATTTATTATACCTAATAATTACAATAGATTTTCTTTTCTTTACCGGCAGTGACGTTTCGGGATGCACACCACGTCGAGGAGAGAACAAGTGAAATTGGTTTGAGGTGTAATTATTATTTGTACACACACACACTCAGAAGACTATTGTTTTCGAACACTAAGACGTTTTGTTGTTGTTGTCACTTTTACTAGTACGTTTATGAAAATGACAATAATTATTATTATTATTATCACTACCGCAACGGTGCTTGACGTCACGGCCGGCGGCTTCGTGACATAATATTATTATTATTTTATTATAGCCTAACGCCGCCGTGAGCTTATACTTAAAACATGCGTTTACAGGAAATCGTTGGGAATAATTTCTGCACCTAACCTAATCAAAACAACGTGTCCAATAGCAAGAAATTTGACAAATACACCGACGGGTTGATTAAAAAATGTTGCAAATATAAACTGTATAATATTATACTTATTACACATGTTATGTTTGGCCACAATGAGTTTATTGTATGATTTGGTAAAGCTTAAAACGTCACGAATACACGGCTTCGGATGTGAATAATTATAAGGCCAACATCAACAACCTATGGAATTTTGATGTCTCAACCCATATTGCTATTTGAGCAAACTTTGATAAAGTTTTTTTCGTTGGACCGTGTCACATTGACGATAGTGTTTTTTTGCAAATAAAAAAACATCATGTTTTCAATTATTATTTGTCTAATTAACCCGGTCAATTATTACTGCGGCAATATGATCGAGACGTTTAATTATTGAACGTGGGCAAGTTTTAATTGCCTTACAAGCCGTTGCAATTAATATAATATTTCGGAGCGCCGCTAGTCGAGTATTTAATTCGGCCTGGCTTTATATATCATATTATCTATTTTTATTACTGTTATTTTTTTTTCCTTTGCAACTGTAACGTTTTAAAGGTCTTGTAATAATTGGTAATTGACTCGCGGTTAAACCGTTTTAGACCGCACTCGGCGACCGTTCAGCGTTTATACGCTGCGGTGACTTCTCTCAGTGGGTTTATCGGTGTTGGTAACTTGATGCTATTATTATTATTATTTTTTTAACTTATCAGACTTCTTTTTATCATAACATAAACGGTTAGGTACGGGGCGAAAATTCTACTAACCGTAAGCCGATTCACACGTTCAACGTAGTATCAAAATATTATTGTACTTAAGGAAAACTACAGTGTTTATTAGGTAACTTATCAGCCATCAGGTATGTTTAGTTATGGTCTCAAGGATAAAGTGAGGAATATTAGTTAATCTGTCAGGACCCCTTTTTATAAAAGTTCATTTCAGCAACTTATGACTGATGAAAAAAAGCTATCTATTGTGTGTGTTGAAACAACAGCGTGCGACTGACGGTTGCGTTGGTAGAGCATTATATAATATGATATGTATATCTCTCATTCATAAATCATTAATTGTTTTCGGTGGTCGTTTTGTTCGCCACAAAGAGCCGACAAAGAGAAAATATACCGCATCAGATACACATATTCCGGCCGAATCTCGCTTTTTATATAAATATAAGCATCTGTAGTACGTTCATTACGTTATACATGTACAGAGTAATAATGCCGGCCGTAGGTTTTAGATACTAATTGTCATATATATATATATGTAATCTAGGTATATTATAGTCGACGGCGGTGGTTTCTTTGGGTTTCGAGCGAAGTGTCGGTTCAAAAGGGAAATCTGAAAATGCAAAATATGGCCCGACCATAACTATATGCATCCCACTTTAATACAAAACCGCGGTTCCGGAGAGCTGACCGCCCAGTAAAAGTATAATAGGCGTGGGACCAGCCAAATTGTAATTTATTGAATAAAAAAATACAACGATATAGCCATGTAAAAAAAAAAAAATAGATAATAATACAATAAATGACACTTTAACGTTATACCGTCGCACGACATAGCCTATATTTCACGCGAATCGCTTTTGTTCTACTTTTCCTACTAAAATAACCGAATGCGGCCACATTGTGCGGAGTGGGTTTGCTAAAATATAGTCAAAAAACCGTATTTGAATTGTGTTTTCTTAAAAAAAAAATTTCAAAAAAGAACACTTAATACAAACAATAGACAATACCATAGACAAAAGTTGATTTCAATAAATTAGAATTTTTCAGAAGTATTTTAAATAAGTGGCTAATATCGGAGTCATTTAGAAAAATTAAATAAAATAAACTTAAGTTATAGTAAGAACAGTCATCAAGCATCTATAGATTGAATGCCAGATGTTGTGTAATTTTTGAACACTGAACAAATAATATAAATATAAATCTCACATTGTATACTTTTTTGTCTCTTTTATTTGTAACAATTATTAATTGTGAATTGCATCAGTATAGTTATGTAGTTTTTCCTTAATTGTTGCCTTATACGATACGATGATAACATCATATCCATATCCTTATTTAAAACATCCACTCATTTATGCTTGGGTTTATCTTTACTTATGCTTCTAATTCAATCGATTTTATTCAATTAAGCAATTAACTAGTTTAAGAAATGTTCAAGATAAAACGTCTCAAAAACAAATAGTTTATACTTAAAATGTACCTACCTACATTAAATTATTTAATTAAAAATAAAAATGATCAAAGAATCTGTCTTGATAGTTCAGAGTAATGACATGTCTGAAACAAATACTATAATGGGGTTTAATATACAATACTGCTCCGGATGGATCTGTCTCAAGTTTAATCATTATATTATAATCCTCTATTGTGATAAACTAGACGTCCAGAAACACGTCCTACGGTATAGTATGCAAATTACAAATTATCATTTAAACACTACTGGGGCAAATATAATTGGAATCAAACACGAAGTATGTACTTGATTAAGATTCAATAACAGAAACCGCCCCAAGCACTGAATATAATTTTGAATTTATTTTTCTAAAGATTGAAAGTATAATATTTCTTTATAATAATTTCACCTCGTTTTTTCAGTGTTCATGCTTATATTGAATTAATACATATAATAAAATAATAATAAAAACCCTTAACCGTAAAAATTATATACTCTCTCCAATAAATATAGTTCGAGTAAGGGGTAAGGAGGTGTGGGGTGGCACGTCTCTTGCAGTGATTTTTCCTGATTATGGCCCTTGTCTTAACTTGATTTGATGTCATGTGGGTGGGTATTTTTTTAGGGCACGTGAGTTGAATAGGATTATTGGCGAAAGTAGCTACAATGTTTTGTTTGTGTTTTTTTGTGGGCGCCTGCCCGTCCTCTCAGAGTAGAAGAGAGAGAGGAGAGGGTCGTGAATTCATTTAGACTTATTTTCCGACGTCTCTTTTTGTTGTTTTTTGCAATGAGCAACATTTTTTTTGCGTGTTTGTTTGTTTTCTGCTTTACGGTCGACCGTCCGGGACTCATCGTGAGACCTTTGCCCCGAAAACATATTATTATTAAAACAAATTTTCAGACCCGGAGGTCGACCAATGTCATATTATGTGCGTCCGGGTAATATAGAACTGTTACATGCGCACATTCAGACACAGACACACAGACGGATACTATGGAAAGTCAGCCTCGAACCGTATAGGGCGCGACAATAGGACAAGTAGGTCACGTCACAGCCGGAACTCGACGGTGGCAATTGCGCGATGAAAGTTTCCAGAACGTTCAAAGCCCAGAAACTTTGGCACAACGTTTGTACATACACACACAAAAAAATAACATAACATAACAAAATAGTTAAAAAAAAAAAAACTGTATGCGAAACAACCTATTACTGCGTTTGATCTAGTATCGAAATTACCGCTTTACTAGACCTTCCCCGGAATAATATATAATGGAAACAGAATATTATTTTTTATACAAAACCTAAACAAAAAAGTATAATGCCATAAATTTCATTTAAAGCGAGCTCGCCTGCCTAACCCAATTGTGTTCTACCCGACAATAGCCGCTACAGTTTTGGACGGGCGACAAAAGCTTAGCAGAGAGATGAAATGAAAAAATTATTTTTTTCAAAAAATTAAGTACAAGTTTATTTTAGCAAAAATAAGAGTATACAATTGGTTTTAATTTAAAAACCGCATTCAGTTTCTGAATTACATAAATGATTTAACTCCACTACTGCACAAGTCATCATCATCATCATCATTATGAAACTTAATAGTCCTACCGAATAAGTAAAAATAATAATTTATATTATTTGTAAGATATGATTTGATTTTGCCACAATTTATTGAAATTTATTAAAATTATTTTAAAGAATCAAAAATGCAATTGGATGGTTTTAATGAAAAAAGGCATTGGTCAATTTTATTATAGCTATTATAAGTTAAAATACAAACATTAGTTTTTTTTTATAAATTTGCCTTTTTCTATAACTGGTTTCAAAATAAATTGAATGTTTAATTACACACGTTTTCAATATATTTATTTTTTAATTATTATTTTTCAGATATCTAATGAATTTGTACGATAATGTTGTATTTATAAATGAGAAATAATAAGTCCTCTACAAAAATTCAAGTTTAACACGATCTAACTTACTAAAACGGTTGCCTCACTGTTCAATTTATTCAAAGGATTTTTTGTTTTATTTTTTAGGTTGTGTTGTTTTTTTTTGTGCCTATTCGGTCACACAGGCCAATTGAAATTGACCTCAAAACCAATAGCAACGGCGTAATAATATAAAGTTTTGTTTCCCGTGGACTATAGTGTAAAATAATAACCACAGGGAAAACTGAATTGGTCAAATATAACGTTGGTGAGCTGTAGTGTATTATTGTTTTGCGGTGCTGAATAAAATGTTTCCTCTCCGTTTGTGCCATTGTGTATTTTTTGATAAACGAATCAATTTTACGGACAATTTAAAAAATCGGTCGAGCTCCATTTGCCGCCAGAAATAACTGCTGGTGTGAGCCGTTGGGTTGAAATTGAGTCATTATCGAATTACTTAGCACGATTGGTCGCGGTCGGGTCGTCCGAACAATACTGCTAAAATTTAATAAAAATCGTTTTTCGGTGGTTTATTTTACCGGTTTTCTTATATCCTCCCTACGGTTCTTGGCCGTTCTTTTGTTATAATATAATAATCATAATAATGTTATATTAAAGCTATTGATTTTTGGAATGTAAATTTGTTTTATTTTAACGACTAAGACGGGTCCCAGTGAAACAATACCTTTTTTAAACGGTAAACGTCCATAACGTGAGTCTTCTTCAAGAACTCACCTACAATTATTTTTGGCTAATTAAAACGACATAAACGCGACAAACAAACGATTAGTGTCTCGGCTCAAGACGGTCGTTTTTTTTTACCCACAGAGCTGTTGTACAGTCATCGGTGTTGTAATGGGGAATTCGAACACGGCTGGCGTGTATGAGTATTTTTGTATAGTAATATCCGAAAGAAAAAAAAGCAGGCAATACTTCTGACCTTGTGGTATTCCTTTCTGACAGACAACTGTTTTCTCTGGTACAATACTGTGTATTGTCCGGATGAATAATTAAGTAGTATTACGAAGTAACGGATGAATAGTTAGTCTTTTTTTTTTTAATGTTATCAAATGTAAAATGGCTGAACCCAAATCCTGATATTATCTCGACGGTGGGATTACTCGATCAAGCCATACAAGCCGATCGATATGCATCCCTTGAAAGAAATAATGTAGGTACAGGGGTTTTAATAAATAAATGTAACAAATAATAATTACCATCATCGTGTTATATAATAATATTATACTTTATTATAGTTCCCATTCTACATTAAATCTTATCGTGAAAACATAGTAAATTATATAGATTTATTTTATTAGTTAGCATCAGCTGACTCAAAAAGGATGCGGTGTTATTTAACTAAATAGTGCTTTTTTGTAAGGTGTTACAAAAAAGCAAACAAACATTAATTACAAACAATAGTATAATTAAAATTATTCTCACCCTTGGTATAATATTTTACTGGTTAATTTATAAAGTTCAATAATATAAAAGGTCCTACTTGTGCAATCGATTGGTCAGTCCGACCCTGATTCTATAATTTATGTTTTAAAATAAAATAGCCTCTTTATTTTTACATTTATTTTACAAAATTAAAACCAAATAGTTGATTTTTTATTATAGTTTATAAATAAAATAATCAACATGAGTTTAAAGAAAAATATGAGGAAATTTGAGTATGTATAAAAATAGAGAGAATAGAAAATGGCGAAAGAAAGTAAGTGCATAAGTCTGGTAGACTAGATATATAAAACATTAAATGTATTTAAAAAAACTTACCCGTTGGCTTGGGTTTGGCTAAAGGTCGTCGTGGCGAACGCCAATAAATACAGTAATGCCGCAAACATGTCTGCTCTGCAATAATATAAAAACACATACATAATCAGATACATGTACAAAATGGTATTAAAACAAAAAAATGAAAGCTTCGTGATGTTATCCCATCTCTTTTCAATACTGTCCTCTGCACACGGGAACAATGCCAGCAAAACAATAGGTATAATTTCGTCTGTACTATACTATACCCATCGGGCCGGTAATGGCGGAAAATATTTTTTATCATCAAGGTAAAACTCGCCCAAGGTCTTAGCAGGTATCATTTGGAAAACAATTATTTATAATGTAAAATTTTGAGAATTTTTTTTCTCCAAATATTATTATTCAATTAATGAATTCTGTAAATAGACAAACTAAATCATATTAACAAGCAGTTCGTTCGGTATATACATAAGATATCTGCAAGCTTAAGATTTTTACCAGCATACTAATAAAATTATCATTAAAAAAGAGGCATTAATGTATTAAGAGTCTATATAAATACAGAGTGATGAACATTTTCGTTGGCTGAATTAAAAAATTATCTTAGTAAAAAAAAACAATTTCACATTATAAAATATAGACTATTTTATTTACCACGTTTTTGGAAAAAAAACTTTTCTATTCTTTTTCAGATTTACGGTAAACTAATTTTAGCCAAAAATTTACTTGCAACATTTTTTAATTAGGTCGCCGATTTTTATCTTATAGCTTAGTTCAGGTATTTTTATTAGCTCGTAAAATGTATTCTTGGCATTATACAAGATTGTAGCTATGTATAAAGTATGTATAAAATATGTAGGTATAGGTAAGTATAAAATATGAATTATTATAGTAGGTTTTCTCACTTAGGAATTTGAACTTTTATCGTACAAAAGAGATTTGCTTAATAGTGTTATACGAATGATTAAGTTGATGGTTGAGTTCTGTTACTTTCTATTGTTGTGGAATCGTTATTAATTGTTTATTTTTTATAGAGGATTCGACGGTAGCAGGATTTATGGTCTATCAGATAAGAAAACAGATGACGGAGTACACCAAAGAAAGGATGTATCAGGGAGAAGGAAGACCGATGTTCATTTTAATGTATGTATTTTCTCGAGGTCGAAAATGTTGGAAATAATGTGGTCGCTTTTGAGATTTAGGCGTGGTTGAAATCGATAAAGATTTGGTGTGTGAAGCGTGTAATCTAAAGGAGACAAAATATACACTACTGCGGTCCCATCCGTGTTGGTCATTGGATACCCGTGTCAGAGTGGTCGTTTTGCAAGAGGAAATAATATTCCCTTACTAAGACAATATTGACAGGGATAGCCCCTGAAGGGATACCGACCTTTTTTTCATTTCAGCGCTATCGGTTTCCCGGTATACACTATTTGCGTCCCAAAATATGGTAAATTTAACTGGCAGTATAATACCTATGCATTTCAGTTTTCAACTGCATCTCGGCTTAGACTAATGCGGGTAGAACATTGATCTATACGAGTATAAAGAACGGCGCTAGATAATTAGTGAGGTACTTGGCACTATACTGGACACACAAAATATTGGTTTCGTTTACTCTTAAATTAGATATTAATAAAAACCTTACACCGTTTCAATATTTATTTTTAAACTCAATAAAGTAAAAAAGACGAGATAGAGCCATTTTGGACAGCCAACATAACCGATCCGAATTGATCTCGCTCATTATTAATTGTAATATTGATCGAAATTAACATAATAACATTGTCATACACAATAATTTTACTCATTCGTTTTGTTGTTTATAAATTTAATTCATAGCACGGTGGTATGTTTGTCGCTGTAAATTATATCAAAATCGTGTAAAACTACTTTTGATATGATTTAGCGCAAATACGGATATACCCCTAAATACCGCTGATATTTCTTAGTAACATAAGTTTAATAACTTAGAGATCTATTTATTAATGACAGTTTTAAATTGGATCTTGGACTTTAATAGATAAACTTTAAATGAAGAAAGTCCAATAAAGCTGCGCACCAAGGTCGATTGATTGTAAAAGTGATTTCTTAAAACTGCGTAAGTACAACACGGTTTTATGGAACAAGTATCAAAACACATAAAACTTATAGTATTTTTCTAGCTGAATCCGAAGCTTGCTTTAGTATTGGTAAAGTAATATACTATTTCATTATTTTAATCTAAAAACTTCTTAATAGACGAATAGATTATTTATACTTTAACATTTTTAGATGCAATTTAAAGATTAAGCAAGAAGAGTAATTTCTATTTTTTTTTAAATGTGCCCAGTCTTCGTATTTTAAAATGATTTTATCTTAAAAAATAATTATCCGAATCTGGTCATCGAAACGTGCATTCACAACATAACTTATAGGTTTCCAATCAACAGTTAATGGAAATATATAATAACAATATAATCAGTTAGCAAGAGAGAGGTATTCGTTGTGCATTTCTTAAAAAATCGAAATAATCACATTATTGTGCCAGAAAGGTGCAAAAGAAATGGACAAATAATTAATAGAACTGTTAAAATCTGCTGTGTCGTGATTAGCGTATCGTAGGATTAAGTTGCCGGTAGACGTTTTTTAATCCGATAACAAAACATTATTTGCCTGTGCAAATCACGCTGGGCGGAATCCATGGTCGCAGAGATCTTGGTGAGTGTGTCTCGTTTGTTGTTGTTCAATAATACATTTTTATTGTGATTCTGTCCCGGAAAGAAAAAGAGACGTGACATTTTTTTAATATTGTTTTAGTACATACCAATATCAGATTTATGTTATACTGTTCACCCGGGGCTGGTTGGCATAATATAAATTGAAAAGCGAAAGCTATTATACGGGAAAAAAAAAGGATTTGATTCGAAATTTCTACCTTTTTCCGTCCGAGATAAGACCGTTCAAGTGGAAAGATTCGATTGGAAATAATTGTTTTAAATAACAACGCATAACGAAGATATTAATAATGTTATGGGCGCTGCTCGACGGCATATATTCGATATCGGATGTGAGCCGTTAACGTCTGTATAACTGACATAAGATGCTGCTGTTGTTGTTGTTGTTGTTACTGAAAACCTTTATGGGTAACACGCTTGGTTAAGACCTAAAATGGAAATAAAATAATTTTCACCGAGCAGCGTTTTCACGCAGAAACGCCGTTCATTGTACCGTATTGGAAAACCGAATTCTTCTTCTGGATACATTTAGGTGTAGAATAATTATTATTGTTGCATTAAGTTTTTGTCTCTTTAGTCCCGAATCCGAAGACAATTGTAATTAATGACGGTTCGTCGGTACCTTACCGACAAGCATAGAAAACGTCACGTCATCGACCAAGGACTTTTTCGTTTAAATACATTTCTCGGTGGACAAAACCAACCATCGACCACCGACGGTCTTATGGAACAGAACCAATCGATCCGTTTCGCTTTTAAATATATATTACTTAGTTGGTGGCCGAAAAAAGGAGTAAACAAACATAATAATATTATGATAATATGTTTATTCGGTACACGGTCAAAATTACAAAAAATCGTACGACACAAAATAATACAATATTATTGTTTAATTTAAATGTGTATTTATAGCGGTGGGGAAAAATACAAATGTATGTACAATATTTGCAAAAGAAAACTAAATGAAACCTAATAACACGGTCATTATTTTTTTTTTATAAATTTCGTTTCCTTGGATATTAAACCATTTTTTGCATAAAATAATATTATTATTTTATATGGTTATTATTGATCGGGGGTAGGTTTTAAGTTGCCCAAGGAGGGATGGTAGAAAATAATACAATATTTGTTTAATAATGTTATTGTTAAGGCGTACAATTGAATTCGCCATTGTAAAAACGTCATAAGTCACAGATTTTACAAAAATGATTTTTTAGTTAAGTTGCTGTTCCTTGCAAAAACATCAAAAATCAGGTAGGTGTTATATTGATTTAATGAAATATGTTTAAAGGTAGACGATTTAAAACTATGAATTATGAATCAAATATTATAAAAATAATTTTATAAATAACTGAAAGTGTAAAGTAAGTTACATCCGTATTAATTTATTAATTTATGGTTAGTATTGTATTTCGATTTTATGACTTATGTCATTTTTAAATTGGCCGATTATTATATAATTAGACGGCCAAACTTAGATTTCCTATGAAAATAACCTATCAAAAAAGTTGTTATAGCGTGCATCAATACAGTGCATGTTCTGTTAAATGAATATTATAATGATCATAATAAATATATTTTATAACATACATTATACACACTAGATGCTTATAATAATATTTGTTTTAGCGATATCTCAAAACAATTAAAAACATCTCAGTTGAATGTCTAACTGTAACCCACTAAATTTTTGTTGACTTCAAAAAGCTTAAATTTAAAAAAACGGAAAGCTATTACGGGGAAAACGTTCACTTTTTTTTGAAAACATAGTCGATAGGTCAGATAGGTAGTTAATTATTTAGATTAATTTAGGTTATTTTAATGTAAAAAAAAACTGTTAACCTAATTCAAATTTATTTCATTATCGCATAACTAATATTTTTTTTTTAGAATTTTAGTAAACATGTTTTCAAAGTAAAGTAAAATACGATCAAATAAGTAGGTAGTGATAAAAGTTAAAACCATAAATAGCCAGTGTAGTTTTAAGTCGTCATAATTTTTTATTGTTATTCTAGACTTTGGTCTCGATCGGAATCGTTAAGTGGATTTTCAAAAACTGCCGACTAGTCTAATTATAAATGTTATGTGTGCCACTTGACGAATAATGCTTAGTGCGGTTTTTTTTTAATGTCATATCGTGTGAATTTTTTAAGTCGTAAAAGCGACCGACAACAACTTGTATATTCTGCTCACGTTTTTCGATAAGAACAAACGTCCGACGTGGGTTTTCAACCATCATAATGCGAGTTCAAGACGCTAAGTCCTGCACCTGGCGACCTATCTCGGTATTGCCAGTAAAGCCGTTTAGACAATAGATTGTGCAAGTTTCAAAGTGGGTAAAACTAATCTTAAGCGTAGACGGTTTTCCTAAGCCAATGCCAATGGTAGTATGATAAGGACACGAGGAAATGATGTCGATAACCGTCCGTTTATTTCCTTGTAATCAAGGTATCTGAAAGTACAACGAATACTTAATAATGTTAAGAATCAAAAGGGTAAAATATTTGTCTTCTTTAAATTACAAAAATAGGAGCAAATTTACGGAAATTAGTCATTTGTTACAAAATTGTATGATTTATGTAGTCATAAACAAATACATCTAAGAACAAGTTATTATCGACCAGAATTCAGAAATAATTTTTTTAATATTTTCCCCTTGAGATTTTTTAGTGAGATTACCATATAACGCAAAACGTTTTGAAATTCAAAAGGTAAAAATACCATTTTGAGCACATTTTATCGATTTTTAATATTATAGATTTGCATCGAATCACTCTCGGATGTAGTATTTTCATCAGTCTTGAGACTACACCGATCTCACTACGCTGCAACCACACATTGCTGGTATTTTTTTTGGTCATCAGTATAATGATAAAGACAATATTATGACCGACCCAACGAACACCGTACAGCAGGGGGAAACGAAGCGTTTTATTGCAGGAAGGGACAAAACAGCAAGTAAGGTATAGAATTTGACCGGAATAATAACTAATACATTATAAACTCGAAACCCACTTGGGTCGCAGGCCCGAGGGGTAAATTTAAGTTCACCCGTACAAATACCAAGAACAATTTGGCACTGTATATTATACAATTATACTTCTTGTAGGTTGTTTTGTATTTGTTTAATTAATTTTGACCGGGTGTTCCGGAAGACCGTTATGGTTTTGATTGAATTTCCCATAGTAATATAATTTTCTAGTGGTCTGGTTTTCCAGTCCAAATGCCATCTACTGCAGTAATATTAACAGCGCATACCTTTAGGCTTGAAGGGTGTTTTAGACGTGGAATTCAGGTGTAATGGAACCCAACCGCCACACAAAACCCATTGCCTATATTATAATAGTCATTAACGGTTATGAACCATTACGCGGCCCGAATGTGTAATTCTATTATTGTAATTTGATTTTCCACGCTGCTAATAGATGTTAATGTTAGTGTTAATGTTAAATGCAGCTAAAACAAAACCTTATGTCTACGACGAGCCGACCGGTACAACGTTTCACTCGTTTGAACGATAATAATCATAAAAAATAAATGTCTACTACATTTACTCATATAGTTCTGTATTATTAATTATTATCATTGCCATGCCCATTGAATCTTCATACCTCAGATGAAATACAAAAAGCAAACTGAGAGGGAATTCGTTTTTAGGCTAAAATAATATAAACCATAATCCATTATATATATTATATTATAATATTATTTTATTTTATGCTTGTATTTTTGTTAACTATTTTGAATTATATCAATGTTGTAAGCGCTTGACACAAAAAAAACTACCGATTTCCTATCAAGTGATTCTACGCGACATTTTAAAATACTTTTTTTAAAAAGGTAAATCCAGTGAAATAATTTGGTAACTCCAAAAATGATTGTCATTAACGCTTTTAAACAATAAAAATAAAATGTAATTTTAACATAACTCATGGTAATTTTGATTTGGAATTACTGTAACAGAACTGAAACAATTTTTTTTTCTAGATCAACCATCATAATTGTGTAATACATTTTTCAATTGAAAATAATTAGTTATTTGTCTGAAGCAAAAAATATTGAATTCACCTTTTAACAAAACCACATATATGATACTGTATTTTAAAATATTTTATTTTTTTAATTATTAGTTTTATATTTTATTACCTTAGACCTGCCCTAATCTGATTGCATTTCAAAATAGAGGCTTGGAAGATGAAAGACTAATTAAACATTTTTTTTAACATAACCTAACTTTAACAAGCGTAAGACATTATCTCCGCCATTTCCTAATCAAAAACATTCATATTCTATGTTGTTCTAAGATGTATGTACTTGTCGTTTAAGTTTGGTAAAGTTCGCCATGAATTCAGTTTCCTCTTTAAGATATCCACTAGATAGCTTAATCACTAATGTAACTTATTTTTAGTCTACATTTGTCAATCTAATATAATATACATGTTTTTTTAAATTCCTATGGTATTTAATGCCATTTTAGAAGAATCCTTTTCGAAGGCAGTTTTATCGTAACATATTAAGCATATTTAATTTAATTTATCAATAAATGATTTTCTATACAAAAAAACATGTTTAAAACATAACAGTTCTAATTTTTAACCTATAACTCGTTTGATAGCTTGACGAATTCAATAAACATATTCTGTAAGAAACATATTCTAGTGTTTCTAACGTCGTGTGAGTACAATTAACACGAAACAATTAACGTTATATTGTGAGCGTGTCACTCGTCAATAACAATATTTATTATCATTCAGTGCATCTTTATTGTGTGTCGCCTCCGCCATATCCTTCCGCCACACGGCTGGGGGGATTTTTTTTGTGATATTATAAAAAGCCAACAGCGGTCTATATACCTAATAATAATATAATATAAGGTCCCGCGAGACGTCGAGTAACCTCTTAGCGTGATCTCTATACGAGACAATCATAATATTATTATTATTCTAATAAAAAAAAATAAAAAAAGTATTCGTATACATAATAAGTAGTTTTTTTTTCTAAAACAATAACTGCCTTCGTTCTTGCGCACAGACCCCCCCCCTCCCCAAGAAAAAAAAATATAATTGTCTGCCGACACACACACACACATCTCTACACAAAATGGAATAATAATGATAATAAAAAAATGTATAATCGTGGGGCGAACGGACAACGACAACGACTGGTGCCCACGCCGACGCCAGCTATTGTGCAACGACATAAGACATTGGCTACAATGCCCACACGTAGGTATGAAACATCATCCGTACATGCACACATCACGTCATATTGGTAGGTACACAACGCTGTTAAACAATACGGATAGCGCCGATGATGATTATCTAAACCGAAAAATAATAATCCTGCGCCGGAGGATTCGTTTAATCGTCAAACGATACTTGTTCCGTTGCCTCGGTCCATTCAAATGTGCTGTGTTTGTGTATAACAACGGCCGACGACCGTGTAATCACATTAAAATACAATAAGCGCTTTGTTGCCCGGTGGTTCTATTATTGAAAATGCCCGAATAAAACGTGCAGTTTTTCGCTGTGTTGTGTCCATCGCTATCTACACACAGATAGATGCACGTACATCTAATATCATTATAATAGATGGATAGGTAGGCAGGTCATAATGGAAGACTGTGGGGATGTGCTGTGTGTGATATTATTATGTCGGCGGCAATACAAATATTTAAATTACAAACAGCTCCTTCGGGGCGGCATTGAGTATCCGCTATTCGCCTAGAACTTCTCCTGTTATACTTTTTTCACCTTGAGCGTTTTTTTTTTTTTACAGACAATTCGACTAACGCCCACGATCGGTCAAGTCTTACGGATCAGAACAGGATGCCGGTTACTTGTTATCATATTGTTATAAAAAAAACATTTCCTTAGGGTAACCCTGCGAGCAACTACAATTACCGAGTGTTGATTTGCACGGATCCGAGTCGTGTTCATTCACGGTTCGCATAGCAAAACATATATTATATTAATAGACCTTCCAGATCTGAAGCGAAAACATTTTTTGTATTTGTTAGCATTGGCAATAATCGACCATGCTACGAGGCGGTAAAGACTTGAGACGACATTCCAATAACTATAAAATAAAAGTGCTATTCAGAGTTCAACTATGAACTTTTGAACAAACCAATTCATATTCAAATTAAGTGACGAGACGCTGAACGAGGGAGGACATTAATTAAAGCTTTGACGCTGGGTTGCATGTAAAGCTACTCCATTCATCTTTAAAATTTAATAAGCTAATCACGAGTCGATCAAGTTTGAAAATGATAATTGAATTGGAGAAACTCTTCACGAGTACAAGACTTCAACTTCACTGTTATCTGCATCGCGGCCAAAGGAAAACTTGACGCCGCCGCTATTTCAAAACATACCAAAGTGATTTACCTTTTTCAAGAAAGCAACTGCTTACTTACTGTTATAGTAATTAACATAAACGTGATACAACGAGCGTGTCCGGGTTTAAACAGTATTCCCCGGGTTAGGTTAGGTATTACCGGTTGCATGACCGTGCATATACAAAAAGGCCAAACAAAAAAAATGATTCAGCGCCATCTGCGTTGGGTCGAACCGACGTCAGGTGCAACCCTTCGTCGTTTAAATACACTTTCACGACTCATTTCGATTTTTAGGAATATTCCAATTAAACTATTGGTGCTGTTATTATTCCCTGGGAGACATTACGATATTATTTATACGTCCCGCCACAGTGTCTGCTTCGTTTTGGCACGCAAGTCCTTTATGTAATTATTAATCAAACGAAATCGACTATAAATCAAACGCGGTCGCACGCAAGCCTATCTGACCGTGAATTGGAAACTAATAATATTAATCACCTAACTCAGCTGTACAGGCGCATAAGCATGCACTATGTATTTACGGCAAAAATCTTGATGGAAGCCAATATTGGTAAAAGTCACGTTCAGCCAGCGATGCGAGTATTGTGCGGACGTTTTTATATAAATATTATTATTTATTACATTACTAGTTTGGCCACGTGATCGAACAACCCACAATCAAGATCTAAGCTTCGATGTCATCTATAAAGCCATCTAATAATGATATTTCGTCAGAAGTATTTGTCGACGCCGTCCAGATTTTCCACGGCTAGTGAATAGAGTATGAAGCTTGCAACATATACTGTTGTTGACGTTGTAGTTATTGTTATTGTTGTGAAGAGAGAGAGAAAGAGAGAAATTGTCGCCTTTGGTAAAAACATAATTGTGAATCGAGTTCTAACAGCGAATCTCCTCCTCTCAGCACAAACACCGGTCAGTTGTATTTCGAACAATGCATGATAATAATATTATTTTGTTGTCTATGCAACGCCGTTTGTGTGTGTGTGTGTGTGTTACGCTTCGTGCCATTTCGACTTTGCGGGTTCATCGTCCTCCGTGTCGCACAGTTATTAAATACAGCTCGTAAGGCGTTTAAAGCAGACGGATTAAATTATACAAATCTATCAAATCTGGTAACAGACCAAGTCAGTACACGAATAACGACTTTTCCTTAGTCGGTCAACGGTGAATCGAGTCGAATAGAGCAATTATTTGAAGGAGCAACAGTTTTTCTACTTACTAAATATGGTACCGTAAACAGCCTTAACAACTGTATGTTCAATGGAAAACGGTTAGGGGATACGGTCATTGTAAGAACTTTAACTACCTTGAAGGCTATACAAAGTTCTGTTTTAAGCTTCTTATTAAATCGTGCCTTTGTTTTGATAACACAGACAAGGAATCGCGTGCATTTATTTGCACTTTTAATCGACATTTTTCAAACTGGTATTGACCCTATGACAACACACGATTTTCTTGTTGTCAGTATGATCAACATTTGTTTGGGAGATTTCAGGTCTTCTACATGAAATCCTCCTGGCACTTGTTAACACCAATATAAGGGTATAACTGCTGTACAACTGGGACATTTACACAAATAGTACATGTACAGATACCTGTTACTATTTGCTTGGAAAATGTATATTTCTCGCGAAACGTTATTGCTGATGTCTATTAGTGCGGGTTGACCTAGAACGAGTCACGCGTTAATGTCGTATTCGTCCGGTTTGCCGTTATGTTTACAGAATATAATCTTATTCAATCCGTCGGACGTACCTACTATGGTGATTATATCAGATATTTTGGCTCGACTGGATTCTGGCGACGGCAAACCGGAGCGACCGCTAATCTCATCAGCAACTGCAGTAATACCCTCGCATGTACTTTTTTTCAATACAATATATATTTTTGTTTTACTGTACGTCGAGGAAACGGAACTGTGGTTTTGCACAACGCATCGTGTTGACCGAGTTACACTTATCCTTTTTTGCCGTGTAAACGGCAGACTGGACGATGGGGATGGGGAGGGAGGGTCATACATCGCAAATCAAAATTATTATTTTTTTACCAACAACTAATTACATGCTAATATATTTCAAAATAATCATCATACAGTCCACTCGGACGAGATCCGGTTTTTCTTTTGTTCCATTTGTATAATATAATATATATTTATAGTAAAAATGTTATTTTTTCCCCTATACGGACAAAGAGCAAAACTCAAACAGCGCGTGACTGCGCGACGCATATACACTACAAGCGAGTTATTCACCTCTAGAGTACTATTTGCATTTTAGATAATAATATGTAAAATACGACGGTCTATTTTGCGATGTCTGTACAATATCGATCACAGTATGTAAATCAAAATAACGGTTTTTAAGTTTGACTAATATGTATAGCCACGTGGGCGGTAATACATTTGACTTATCCGTGACCATCGGGAGTGCTGAATGCTGTTCAGGATTCGTTACGATTATGGATATTTTTCTTTTTATAATCGTAAGAGTGCTAAAAGAGATAACTTCTAATGTCTTAAGCTTTCGCAGGCATTTGGGGTTGGGTTAAAAAATGGATCGAAAACCGCGCTAAACGTGTTGCCCGCAATTCCAATGAGTTTAATACGAAACCAACTAATTGAGTTAAACATAGTTTCAGGTAGTCGGTGGATTGTAGGACTTTGCTTGAAACTACTTGAACCTTTGTAAAATTAATTATTTTGACGTTAGTTCATAATTCGGTTAGATGCTAGCGCACAGTAGTGTTTCTTAATTTTTAAATTTTTTTCTTTGCCAAGCAGTAAATGTATGCTGTTATTGGGCGAACGACGAAGGGGATCGTCATAACTTCTTGACCGCATTGTTCTAGGAAAACGCAACTGCCCTAATGGTCGGCTTAGTGACGCGTCTTCCCTTCCTCTCGCCTTCCCACAACCCCCTTGTTCGCTTTATTGTATCATAAAGTTTGGGATTGAGTTCTTGGCTTAATGCCGTTTCTCGTGATTTCGGCCAAAACGCATTAGACGACAGAGAGGACGTCGTGTACTTGATGCATTTGTTGAAGGACTCTTGCGAAGGATAAGATCACTTATCAACTAAACGCCGACTTAACTTTGATCATCGACTGTAGCCACTACATTGTGCAGAGAGCTAATTTAAAGAAAAACGTTTTTCGCCAACGCTTTTGCCCTGTTACATTTTTAGTTAAAAGAAACTATACATTTAGTTGGGCCAACTATTTGAACATATTATGTAAATGCACAAACATAATATTATGTATACCTCCAAACTGGCCATACTCAATGTTAGGCATATAACATGACCATATATTGTTATATATATTTAACTCTGCAGTCTGTACTTAATAAATAGCTAAATGTCTTTAAAAGCTTAAGAAATGACTACGGATATACTTGAGTTGAAGTGGTGAACGTTAGCACATGTTAGACTAACAGGAAAATCTTGATCTCGGTAGATGCAAAATAAAATTTGACTATAAAATAAAAGATGTACGCCAACGACGACGGTGAAATTGACTTTTTGATCTTAATCGTTTATGGAGATTATTTGTTTTTAAATTCCACGTCTGTTCAGCGAACGCAAGTGTGTCATGCATATAAAGCGTTAATAGTTATTTACGACCGTACATATATATATATATATATATTTTTTTTTTGGCGAATGGGCTTGCCGTTTTATACTTGTGTACATATCCGTAAAAAAATAATTTCATGCAAAAAAATAGAATAACAAGAGTGGGCGTCCCACGCGAATCGTGTAAAGCGTTTTGGCGTACAATACTGGTCCGGTCGCCAACCGAAAAAGAGAAATCGCAATACATACCATCGTTATTATTGTAATTTTGTTTTTATTGTTTTAGCACAATTTAACACTATTCAGATTGGACCCGAATGGTAAAAACTAAAAAAACAATGGGGAATAAATTTACTAATAAAAAAAAAAACGTACGTGTTATTTATAACGCGCATTTTTCATTGTATTTTTGTAAACGTTCATAATCATAAATCCGTTTCGCAGTATTTAGTTTTACGATTGCTGTTTATATACACACAACTGCCAAAGCTTTTATTGGAATGGTTTAAACACACTCGGGACTGTTTACGGGTCCGTCGAAATCCAAGCGGATGTTTATCTGTCAATCGACATGTGAAAATCAATTAATAATAACGAATTTTGAATTTGTATACGAATCGTCGTGTCACTCGCTTTAATCGGTTTCGAAACGAGACGGCCCACGGGTAAAAAAATAAAATATAAGGCGTTGGTAAAAATATAGAAGTAGAGTAAGGCGAGGGGCACGGCCACCGCTGATTCATCTGCGTAGGCGTTGGTCAAAGGAAAAAAAAACTTTCAATCGTCGAAAAACATATTTTAGCAGTAACAAAAACCTTGTGAAAAAAAAACATTCTGCAAGTGACACTGAGTTTATCGAAGCTCATCACGCTAAACAGTGGTTTTATTTAACCTAATCCTACCTAACAAAATTGTTATATTTCTTATCGACAAAAAATATTACAACGTTCAGACTTGATGGCAAGCTATTTTCCTCTGTGTCGCTCAACGGTGTAAAATTCGACCAAAAAAAAAAAAAAAAATCAATATGGTCTACCAAGGTCTAAAATTGGTTATAACGGTCGCATTTATTTGATATTTAGAACTAAAATCATTTTAACATACAACTGGACGATTCGGGTCTTGGGTTAGAAGGAAGGGAGAAGAAATAGTGGAATGTTTTTTTTTTATTATTGTTTTTAGTAAGAGTATTGTGTATTTCGAAAAAACTTACCAAAAAAAAAAAAAAATACCTATTAAGAAGTCTAAACGTTTTTTTGAAGCAGTACGAATTTCACCAGACATAAATAATTGGTCCTATTATTATTATTATCATCATAAAAAAATAGTTTACCGAGCAGACAGACGGTTCTACAATAGACTTCCGTGGACAAACGTGGTAAAATTTTGTAAGATTTTTTAGAGGATAAGCCGCCGCCGTTTCCACGGTTATTGTACCGTGTTCTGTTCCGATGCTATCCGGTCTTTTGTGTTAATTTGTTCAGGGTCGATTACTACCCCATTTACTATGGGACGTTGTTAACACGTGTTTACGGGCCACTGGACGCTGTTGCCCAAACACAATATCCTACTATACCCCTAATGGTTGGGAAAAAAAAAATGTAAAAAATCGAGAGTACCGGATAGTGTCTGAACGTGTCGGAATAAATAATTAGAATTCGGTAGGACGAGCCGCGTTAATGCGTTAGATAACAACAGCAATACAATAACGATAATAATAATATATACACCAGTGAGCTCGGCCTCGCTAAATAAGGATCGCCCTCATATGGACACGACAAGGCCGTCTTATGCAATTTGAACATTTTTATTAAAAAAAGCGTCGGCGTCAACCCGTAGGAAATGTTGGAAACGACGGTATTTTACCTGCATTAGCGCGTCATTTGCGGAGAATATTAAAAAAACGTTTTAGGAATTTTCGCCAAACAATTGCAACACTACTGTTGAATTTGTATAATGTCAAAATAACCCAACGCTAATGGTTTTGTAAGTGACTCGCACACGCAAGGCTGTCAAAAGGCCTGTCAGTGGATGAGGAAGTAACTCTGCGAAAATAGACGCTCTTTCTATGTGTAATCGTATCTCTTGTCTTTTTAGATTAGTTAAGTCGAAAATTGTTTCTATGTACTTTTTTTGATAATTCCTAAAAAAATCGTGAAAGAAAACAAATACTTAATTTTCTAAAGACTGTTACACGTGTATTGCTAAAAAATTATATGGTCCAATAATATAGTAATTGTACATAAAATAAAATACATATTATTACGATTTAATAAGAATTACCAACAGGTTTTTGTGTTTTATTATAGTTTGTAATGTGTTGAAATCACATTATGATCAAAACATAACATATTTTTTTTAAAATTAAAAACTTGGTTATTTGTATTAAAATAAATTGAATTTACAATTGGCCTATTTATTATATACTGCATGACATATTGCTATTTGGTGCTACCCAATAGTAATTATTACCAGTTGTTATCGTTCATCTACAACAGCTGTTATCAATAAACTATGATCATTCCTTATACCTTACCAGTGATGACGTCCTGACTTGCTAACCACTACAGTATCCAGTATACATATTTCATGGTAGTACCCTAATACATTTCTTTATAATATTTTCGAGTACAAAAAAAAATCCATTCGGCTAAAGTCCTCGGTTTACGACTTAAATAATATCGTCGTAAATCGAGTGAATAATCCGTTTTTGGGTTTTCTGTGATCAACAACACGTTTTCTTCATGTATACCTAGTGTCTTTTTTTCCAAATGTTTTTTTTTACAGTTTTTCTGAGACTGTTTTACGATTTTGTTACATGCCTGCATGTCTATAATAACCGGGGACAAGGTGAGGAATGGTGACAAAAAAAAAAATAACAATAAAAAGGGTAAAAAAAAAAACCTCCGAGATAATTTTATGTTCGTGTGTTCACATAAACGTGTACGACAATATTAACAATTATTATTATTGTAGTATATTTATTTGCCTCCGACTCGGCTACCGGTTAAGTACATAATATTATAACGGCGTTGAGCAATAATAATTGTAAACGAATATTAGCGCTTATCCGAAAACCGTTTATCTAAAGCTATTTGGCCAGTGCCCAGAGGCGAAGTGGGGTGTGTACCTGCTAATTGTTCATTTGTCGAAACGGGAGAAATTATTTAACGATGCCCCAGGCGGTATACCATCATAATACCGATTGTTTATGTGTGTGTGTATATAATATATATTCATATGTATATATGTACGAGATATATGGGCCTGACACGACAGTCGAGGAAACGCGATTTTAATTATCCGTAGAAAGGTCCGGCCGATGTTATACGGTCGTCCTCTGAAATTATATTGTTACAACCGGACAAAAGTTCCCGGGCATACGCAACGGTATGGTATAATGAATAATTAATTATCGTGCCACAACCTCGGTTGTGTCTCGACGCCTACGCCTGTCTTGCAATGTGAGAAGAAAACGTTTGGACTTTTTTGGTGGGCGTATAGTACAATAGTAATAACATATAACAACTTGAGTAGCCGAATTTCGTGATCCTTATGGTTTTTACACACGACTTCATACGAGTTGGTTGTGTTAGGTAAGGTGTCGCTAGGCCACATGACGTTACCCGTTGGTCAAAGACCAGCGTAACAGATGGCCGATGGCCCCCAAATGACAAAAATGCCTTAAAAACCGGATCCCGTAACGGATATTAGTATTCGTTATTATCATTATTATTATTATTATGGAAATGCTTGAAAATTCCTCGGCACCCGTCCACGATCGGTGGAATACAATTATTGTTATTACCCGGTAACACGTTCGTCTATTCAGATCTTCTTCACGTACACGATGATAATAATAATAATAATTGTTAAACACGAAAAAAACAACTGTATAGTTTAATATTATCTTCTTCAGCGCAAACGGTCAAGAGGTAAAAAATAGTTCAAATACAAAAAAAAACCTCCTCCAAAATATAGTCATGCGAGACGGCACCGACAATATAGTCTTAACCCTTTTGTTTTATAAGTTTTTGTTGATTTTAAGACTAATGTGTTTTTGTGGATAGGGCGCGCATCTTTGTAGTTTTGGTTTGTTTACTAACGCATTAACGGCACAGAGACTGCCGCCAGGGGTTATTATTACAGGACATACCATGAGTACATAATATAGTGTTTTCTAATATATGTACCACGACAATAAGCTTCTATTGTTTAAAGTGTACACACAAGGTGGTAATTGACCTTGCCGAAAGTCCAGTGTCGCCGAACTCCCAAAATCACTATAACCCATACTCACTGTGTTGTCGTAACTGTTATGAGTTTTTTTCAACTAATTTATCCATCAAAACAACCCGAGGAGATCGACCTAGAGTTTTGAGTATTAACCAATGGATCATATATATCTTATATGAGTTTGATCAGCTCTAAAAGTTGTTTTTGAGCAAACCGATGTTTTTATAGAGTTGACGTTCAACGGTTTCCATTTTAGTCCTAACCACATTTTTAACAGTCACGCTCTCTCATCACTTTGGCAGCTCACACTCTACCAGGCTTATCGTCATATAGCGACTCTATTTTAGGGGTGTCAGGTTACTATAGTTTAACCCCCCTCCCTTTCCTTATGGGCATATGGGCATTTTTCATTAGCCCTAGGGATGCCAAACACATGAATCCACCTGTATTTGCTCAATCAACTATCACAATTTGCGCAATTCAACAACATACATTACCTATTAATCCATTTAACTGATTTTTATTTGACATAATATCACCACAATGATAAAGGTATTACAAATGTTTACTTGTTTAGTTTACTAAATTCTTACAAAACTTTAAATAGCACAAGTGGAGCAATGGACGTTAAAATAATTAAATGGCCTAAAAACCAAAGTCGCGGACCGGTCGACAAAAGTGAAAACTAAGGTCTAAGGCCTAAAGCCTTCGGGTTTTTTCTATAATAATTAATATTATAATGTAATGTTTTTGTGCACCGCCCGGACTCCTAGTCGAACCTTGTCGCTATATGCGACATAGACGCAAAATACAACAGACAATAAGACAAATGTTTTATTTTATTATTATTGTTATGGTCTGTGCAGTGTCCCCGAGCGACATTTCACATTGATTTTCGACACAGATTCTTTTCACTACATTTGTATGCCACCTGAATAATCCGCTAAGCAGTACCGTAGCCAGAAATTTATTTTCGGGGACAGCAGAGCATTAGTTATGGAGTCCTGTAATATTTTAACAACAGTCGGCAGTTTGCGTGCCCGTCCTATATGTTCCTGGCTACGACACTGACGCGAAGTACCTGCGACTTAAACATGATAACCCTGCGTGCCTTTCATAAACAATTGTACACAGAGATTAATGATATTCTTTGTACAGCTATGATCCATAGATCTCGGGAATTAAAAACGATATACAAAAACATAGTATTGCGCAAAAATGAAAAAAATGCTAATGGTAAACACGATTGTCGATTACTTACTTGTTTCGCATGATTGTCGCGGCAGCGCTACAAGGACAACGTTGAAGTCTCTTTTTGCGTTAATCCGTCTGTTTTAACAGCGCATCACTGTGGACGATCGGACGCGGACGGACGCGGTAAAAAAATGAAAACAACAGAGTTCAAAGACAATTTTTGGATTATTTTTCAAAACGGTCAAGTCGGCTCGTGTGTAAGATTGTGTGTGAGTAGTAGATGAACGACTCGTCTCAACGTGTGTCTTGAATACACTGATGCCGTGCGTGCGTTCACCGGTCGGTCGTTAATTAGGCACGATACGGCCGTGGTCGGTGGTGGCATAGGCAGAGAGTAGGAGCACAAGTAGGTAGAGACGGTGGCGGTGGAACGGGTGGGCCGAACAGAGCATAATATAATATTATACGCGCTGCCGTGTACATGTATAATAATAATAATAATAATATTGTTGTCGAAAGAGGAACTCTGAACGTCTCGAGTTTAGAAACCAGTTTTGTGTGCGACGAGAGTACCAACGATTTTTCCTCGGGGGCATTTTCAGATATACCTACCTAGTACCTACTATTGCATACACACACGGTCATGGCGACACAATATATACTTACGCGGGTTCCTCTAACCGGTGGAGAGCCGTGGTCGCCGTGGCGTCGACACAGTAACTTTGGTGACGGAAGGCCGCCGGAACTTGGCGGTAGCTTTTTACGGTATTCCCCGGTAACCGACATGTAGTCATCGTGGGTTGGAAAAAAACGTCACTCTGTTGACATTGAAATTGCATGTGATGTATCATGTCGATTGCAATTGAACGTGTTGTCATAGACTTATGTGTCGGCCTCGAATACGATTACTGCAATAGTTGAAACCCGCCGAGTGTTGTTCCGAGCCCGAGTTGTTCCAAACCTATTAAAAAAAAAACCCCCGTTAATTAATAATTATTTTTTTATTGCTTTATACGTGCTGTGAAGTTATCTCGGTCATTCTTATAATACCTACTCTTGATATAAACGTCAACGTCGAGAACCGCCGGTAATGGTGAATAGCTTGAGATCATAATTTGTAAAATTACAACATTTGTGGTTATATATCATAAAATAATTAAAATTCAAATAAACCCTTAACCACAAACATAATTCTCTATAGCGTAAACGTATTTCGGCAGCAAGTTAATATCATCAGCGCATATAACAGACGAGTCAAGACAGATAGTTTGTTGTATGCGCTGCTGGTATATTGCTACCTAAATACCGTATACGCTATAGAGAATTATTTTTGTGGTCAAAGGGTTTATTTAAATAATGAATAATTTTATAAAAAAAAGTATATTTTACACAGTTATTTTTTCCATTGCCATAATATTGATCAAAGAATAGTCTGTTTTTTTTTGTCAAGACCATTTAAATATGCGAATTCGAATATTTTGTATTTAGTCTTAGAAATATTTATAAGTATTAAGTAATTTCTGTTAAAAGTTAGACGCGGTTTTCGATGTTGTGATCGAAAGGTTAGACTGAAATCAGGTCTGATGTCTTAGATTTATACATAACCTATAATTTTTCAGTCATCAACCGACTTATTTTGCTCCGCCTTTGCTGTCCAGCTTTGTAGTATTTTGGTTTCACACGATTTTTGCTTGGAATGTTATTAATTTTCTTTTTATTGGATAAATTCCCCAATTATAATACATCATACAAATTGGTAATATAAATAATATTATTACAATAATAATTGAGATTGTAAGTGTTGAGGTCAGAAACTAATACAACGCAACGTGGGGAATTTTTTTTCCCAATACAATGAAATGATTAATTTATTGAGTTTGCAGATAAGATAATTGTTCGATATTAATATAAACAATTTCTCGTCAAGTTCAACACACATTATCAGGATAATAATACAATGTACCGATTACACTATTATGTACCTATACTATTTCTGTAGTAAAAATGTATAAAGAAAATAGGTTTAATGCTACAATATCATGTCAACGACCTTCAAAATGACAGTTTAGTAGAAAACTTGTCAAAAACTGTTAATTACGCAGCGGTACGCTAAAGAAAACAATACCTACCGATTTCGTCGAAATCTTTAGGATGTGTCACTTGCACATGTTCATAAAATTCTTTAAGATTTCGGTACAATTTTGTGTGTACAACACGCATTGAAAGTAGCCCAAAAATTGAGGAACCGACTAAAATGATAAAATTGGCTTTGTTTCTAAATATCTACACTAATGACACCGTATACCCGTTAAATCCAACGATGAGAAATGACAGATGAACAGATTCTAGCAAAATTGAAAAACCCGCCTGTTTATTCTTAAAATATGACAGCGTATCGTATAGCCATTATAAACGTGACAGACCAAAAAATGTATATTAACTTTTATCGCCAAGTAGCGACTTTCTCCAGCAAATGGTCGGCTAACCATTGACTAATTGATGTATTTTCCCGCCATAATTATTACACTAATGTATGGCCGAAACAATTATCGTTATGGCTTATGCGTGCACACTTAGAAATATTAATAACTACCGACTATTGGACGTGAAATGTTGGAAGAGACATCCGACCAAATCAACAGGGTGATGATATGAAACTCAATTATTCGAGAACATAATTATTAATTACCTATATTTACACCTCATTCGTATTCCGCATAGAACTTATCAAACAATTTATAAATATTTTATAAATATTTATATACAATAATAATTTTCACATTTTGTACATACAGCTATACAAAGCAAATTATTTAAAACTGTAATCTTTTCTAACAGGAGCACATGCCGGAACGTTTAAAAATGTAATTCAAGTTTTTTTTTCATTCATTTTAGCAGTGTAAAAAATTCAGAACGCTTCAAGACTTGTCGTTTAGCGTTGCGCTATTAATTATTATTTTTTTTAAAAATATAATTAAAATTCACGAATACCGTCTACTAAATTAATTCTGAAAAAACCTATATTATACATATGCTTCTAAAAGGCAATGCGCAAACATATTTTACTCGTATTAGGTTATACCGTCTAAGAGCCCGGGGTGCCGCAACTATCTAATATCTATAACGTCTATACTCTATACTATAATAACAAGAAGAGGAAGTAGACACTATTCTAAAAAAAAAAACTATTACAAAGCTATATTATTATACAAATATGCCGAACGATTTTATACAAGATTTTGCATTTTTTTTTTTTAATAATAATTTTATTATTATGATTATAGTCTAATTTTAAACGCGTTACGCTATAAACGATTAATGATAGACAATTAAGAATTGATAAAAAAACCAGTTTAAATAAAAACCATTTTACGAACACTATATCTTAGGTAGGTTTCTAATAAGAACATGAAATCAATCTACTTACTAGATAAAAAAAACTTTAGCCTTATAGTAAATGCTAAATTGATAATTATTATAATTTATTAAAATTAATTTTTTTATTTACTGCATCAATAATAAATTTAAATTATATTAAAAATTGACTTATAATAGATGAAATAGGGATTAGAAAGAATGAGATCCTGGAATGTTTAAGTTTAAGTAAATTTCAATAATGATGTCATTTCAAAAAAAAACTTGTACTTTTTATTTTTAATTTGTTTTATAACGTTTTGATGACAAATTGACGACGGCAAAACAAAACTTAATTATTAGTTTGTGCATTTTAATTTTCCAATTATTCTGTTTTTTATAAATAAGAACTATTATTAATATTAAGATAGCTTCAACAGAATATAAAATAATTAAAAACATATTATGTATTAAATTAATTTTCTATAGCGTTTTTCACATTTGTTGGTCTATTATTTTAATATTTGACAAATTTAGATCGTTTTATTTATCTTTTTATTTAATAATATTATTGAAGCATTTTATATAATAATATATTAGTCGAATATAATATTACAACTATAGAAATAAAGTCATTTTTAAAGTGATATGTTTATGTTATATATCGAGTTAAGATAAGATGTACTTAATTATGTGGAGGATATGTATTTATATTGTACATTTATAACATTTTTACTTAAAAGAACAACCTACCGATTAGCATATGTGAATAGCTAAATGTGACATGTAACTATTACAGTTTTTAAGTCTTAACTTTGTTATATTATGATTAAAAAAATTGCAATTTTACTAGCGTGTAGAATGTTATTAATTTAAATAATTACAGTACTACCTATACATATTATAAAACAATAAAATTCGTTATTTAATAGTTTAGAGTTAACTTAAGATACTTAGAGATACTTAAAGACCTGGTAAATAAAGCTAACAATTAGGAAACACCTAGTTTAAGATTTTTTTTTTTGTAAATTGAAATTTTAAGAAGGTATTTTTGAAGTTGAGTTACTTTTTTTTAGTATACAGAGTGCTCTGTTTACTTTGTATCATTTTTTTTATGTATTGTAAACTATAAAAACCTTAATGAGGATTGAAGTATTTGAAGATAAATGACTAATTATTGTCAGAGAGCATAATTCTTAGAAAGTTCCAAGAGGAGTGTTTGTTAACTTCAGATTAGCACTTGACACTATCTTGAATAATTTACTATACGTAAGGTATTCATTTTTCGTAAAAAAATTACAGTTTTTCTTTTGAAAGAATTTGCATTTATATTATTGTACGATATTATAAAATCACCAAATATTTTCAGAACTCTAATATATAAAATATAAATATGTAAATAACTTTTTAAAAGAAGAATAATTTGCTGAACATTTTGACTGAGTATAACCAGGTTTGAAGAATTCATTTTAAATTTATCAAACTTTAAGTGTGAACTCAGTGTGTTTATTAAACCCAACTCAAAATGTTTAAAATCAAGTGGGATAAATGTAAGTATAATACAATTAAAAAAAATAATATTCATTATTATTTTAGTAAGTATAAATCATTTTTTATTGTATTCGAAAAAAGAAAGATTGGGTACTAAAATGTTGGTTCTAAATTGCAGTTATTTTAACAGAAAATGGATGGCTTACGTTTAATGGATCATTTTGTATACCTAGTCATCCACTTTAATAGTTCTTTGGAACTCAAAATAACTACCCATGTTCGGTAGTCGTATATAGTAGTTGAGTATTTGTGACTGGTAGTTAACACACGTGTTTACGCGACCAACAAGCTCGAGTTGCGTTGCACAAATTGTCTAGATTAATTTCGTTCGTTGACAGAATGGGTTCACATTATATATATTTAATTATCTGAATGACGATGTTAGTCATCATCCAACAAACCCTAGTTTGTTTACAAACTAAACAACAAAATTTCAAATATTCACTTGAACTCTTAAAGGTTGCAAGGCACCGAGTGAGTTGAATGAGTTGAATCTTTTACCCCATTGTTCAACTTTCAAAGGATAAACTTTTTAGGAACTGGTTAAAAGATAACTTTCTAGACATGGCTGACGTTTGGTATGGAAATAACATCCAAACAAATATTAAACTATTTTTTACTAATTTTATTATCATTGTGTTGTATTGAAGTTTAACAAGTCTACACAAAGAAAGGTGCTAGCGATATACTGTTGAGGTTGATATAATTAGCAGGTACAACCATTGCGGTTAGTAGGGACACACTATCTTTGGCCGCTGATGCTATTTGCACCTCGTAAGGTCCCATCAAATAAAATAATACAGCTGTAATAGATTAGTTATTGAACGATATATTATTATTAATTAATATACTATTACTTTATTATTATTTATTTACAAATATTATACCATTATTAATTTATATTTAGATTAGGTACCATTAGGACCGATATGATTTTTAACACTGCCTTCGGGTAAAATTTATAGTTTATCGGTTTAGCAGTAATAATAATAATTATGATCATAATGATCGTGTAACGATTATTGTTATTATTATTATTATTATTATTATTATTGTCGGTTACTGCCTTCAGGGGATTCTGACGGACGAACCGAATAGAGGATGGTCATCGAACCGTCTGTTATTATTCTAGCTTGCCAGGTATATAGTTCTCTTGTGAATTTCACAGGTCATTCCCCACACTTGTCCGTCACATGAGAACGCACTTCTGAGTTCTGTCTTATGACTATTGCTATAGTATAGTACTTATTGGAAGCCGTCCATACTCCAAGTTCAAAGTCATGACGTTCAACTGATATTCACCGAAAACAATAAAAAACCATTAGGAATCAGCATTGCCGTTTAATGACCAAGTGTATTTTTGTTGAAGCGGCCAATAGATTAGCAAAAAATATATCAAATTAAACTTTTTAGGTCGAAGAAAATATACGAGGCAGACTTATTTTTTAAAAAATATGTTTATTCGACTAATAATAATCAGTATAGGATGATGCCGCTCCCTTCAAAATTGCATGAACTTTCTGAGCTTGACGGCTAATGACGAGCCACTCCCAGTTGGCAAAAAGTGTGGTCATAAGTGAACAAATATTCAAGATGATTCATCGACAATGAGCTAATAATTTGTAAATAAGCTTTTGTCTATCTGTCAGTTGTCAGCCAATAACTTACAATTAGTGTAGAAAATATTAGAAACAACACTAATAATCGTTAAAGTGCTAATTGGAACCAACATGAAATTAGGATTTTTTTTTGTTCAAACCGTCAATATTATTTTAGTGTTGTCAAACAAGTACTTATAATGAAGACGGCGTGCTTGTCAAAAGTTTGTGACAAAAAAGTAATTCTACAACATCATAAACAATTTAATAATTATGTATATTTTACAAAAATAAAAATTTTTAATTTTATAATTTTTTATGAACACTGTATGTTTAGAAACCATGTATAACAATTATATTATATTCATCAAATTTAGCAAATAATTACTCACTAATTATGACTTATAATCATTATACAACACTACTTCGAACACAAGAAATAAAACAAAACCATTTTCTACATTTCTCGTTGAATATGAATCTGGTCTCAGATTTTGAGTAATAAGGCTTATTTTTTTTAAAAATATACTTTTTTAAATATGGTCTTAAAGAAATTTTTCCTGCTAAATTTAGAATGAATTCCCGAATAAATAAAAGTTATCGTTTTAAATATTTAGTTTTTATTTAAATGTAAGAGGGAAAAAATATTTGTTTTTTTAAACTATAGGATATCTATACGTTTAAATCAGATTATGCTAAATTTTGGTTGATAGATAAGTTGAACTTTTAAAACAAGCACATTTTTTTTGTAACATGTTTTATATATTTTTAATAGTTTTCAATAATAGAAATGACGGCAACACGTCTGACGCCTGTGTTAGTAACTTACTGCTACCAAATATATTTTAAAACGTAATCGTCATTAGGATCCATAATGAAATGGATGGATTAAAATGTATGTAAAGTAACACCTCATTTTGATATATACAGAATCGTTAATACAATTTTCAACAATTTCACTAAAAGCTTTACCATCACAATATTACATTCTCCTTTGTTGTGATTTGTTACTCTTAACGCCGACTATAAATCGAACTAAAATGGAGTTGATCTCAAACCGACGTCCTAATCAAATTAATTTTAATTTAATTTATAACGTACACTTTGAGTAACATTATATGAGAGTGTCCATTAAAAGCCATCCATTAAAGAAAAATATCTTTTCTCTAATTTAGTTACCTATCGTTTGTGTAGCAACCCTTTAAAGCTTTTGAATTAATTTAACTGATCCTATTATTATCAAAATATTCTGTCATCCATAAGGCCATAAGTGATTTTATTATCTCTGAAATTAATATATAGAAAATATCATCGTTGAATAACAATATCCGCAGTATATTATAAAAATGTATGCAATTGTGAACAAACAGTTAACAGTTATCATTGATACTAATTAACCACACTGGCATTCAACTGATTTAAGACAGTTATTTTTTGAGATGGCATATTTAATTTGGTAGATCTAGAGTGGGGATATACCATATTATAGTTTTCTCACATACCTTAGTCAGACTTTTTTTTTATTAAGGCAAAACCCATAAAATAAGGGAGAAATTACACTTTGAACGTAGTAAGTTTTTTAATTGTTGTGTGTGAATCAATAGAGCGGTTATTCAAAAAATGTTTACATTACATTGTTAATTACGGCGTATAAGTAAACATGACAAAAAACTGTTATGGATAGAAAGGGTTGCTTCAAAGGGTGTAAGGAAAAGTTTGTAAACGTTTTCGGTAGTACCTACTACATGTGTAAAGAGTATTTCATACGAATTTGGAACTAATTCTACTATTTTTTAAAAAGTTATTGAGTTAATTTAAATTTAATAAATATGTAACTCATTGGGTGTTTTTTCTAGATTCTGATTGGAAAATGGTGAATTTTTTTATATTTCTGGCCCATTAAAGTGCATTTCACGTACGATTTCTGATCTTTAGAGTTGCTCCACAAGGAAATTGGTTCCGTAGTTTAGAAGATGACAAAAAAAAAATGCAAATACAAATAAAATTATTGTACGAACATATTATCCTCTCAGATCTGCATCAAAGCTAAAATAGAATTTCCCACTGCTAGGAAATATTATGTGTGCTGGCATAATATTACAAAATTCACTTTTGTTTCATCTATCGCCCGACTTGTGACTGTATTATAACAATGATAATTATATTGTACAGGACAACGTTTCCTAGTTGACGTTAGTAACTCCCACATTGTAATACGGTTTAAGCCCACGCCCATCGGATTCATCATTATCATACAACTATATTTTATCCTTGAAGTTTTCTATTGTGCACAACATAGATTTGCAAGTTCGGTGCGGTGATTCTAAGTACAAAATAAATAAAAATTAAAGACCCTCGCCGAACAAACACAATATTATGATATTGTTTGTCCAAGTATCATCAATAATTAACAACTATCACATTTTGATAGGCGATTCACGCTATAATATGTATGTATGTGTGCCAATAGACAACTGATTATGTTTTAGACATTTTTAAAAATAGAATTTTGAGAAAATTTTACTTATATTATTTAGTTTTGTGCAAAACGCATACGTTTTAGCACACGCATGTGCTATGGGATAAGCTTAAGTATTTAATAATATAAAAGCAATTTCATTTTGACATTTCAACCTAACAAGACTGTAAATTCGGTGTCATATCTGACTACCATCTAATAGTTTTTTTTTATTAGCTTTACAGTTTTTTACATGCACAGGTAATTTGTAGTTCACATAAATTATAATCGAGTTAGCGTTTTAGAGTGACAATTTATGATGAAATTTTCTTTTGTTTTAATGGGCAATAAACTATAAATTTTAAAACGCATTGCCGTTTAAAATTATTTTTTTATACACCAATTTTCCATGATGTAATTAGTCGATGATATTGTAAGAGTTAATTATTAAATACTAAACCATTCACAAACGAAAATATTCGGCCAGTAATTGTTGTTCTACGCAATAAAAACGGTCATGTAACTTATTTGACAATATTAATACAATGCATTCAGTGGCGGATTTTGGACGAAGTCACGGTTTGCAATCGCCCTCGGGTAACACTTTTATAATTAATAAAGGAACAAAAGCTACCTCGAGCAAAATTCAAAAACAAAAACCAACTATATCATAATTTACCAAGTACTTTTTGTTCGATGTAGCAGGTGTCGTTATGTCTTTTTATTGACATTCAGTGGAATTAATGATGGTAATATTATTATAGATAACTTTTTTCCTCCAAATGGGTTTTATAATATTAAATTTTGATTTTTAGAGAATTCTTGAACGTTTTATTTAACTCATAAATCGTGTTTTTTTAAGATAATACAGACAACACACATGTTAAGGGTAAACAATTGTTAGTAATAAAAATAACGAAGTTAAATCCTATTAAACAAATTAATATGTACATCGTGTCAACAATAGCACAAAAATACAACGCACCGTCGAGTAATATAATTTCTTCGAAACGTTAAGTAAAGTAAAGTAAGGTAAAGCAATAATACACAATAAAGAGGGTTGAGTAAAATAAGGTTATTTACTTAAGTCCAATTAACATTCCCAGTAATACGCCAGTCTTTACCCATCCCTATCAACTTCCATTTCTTTGAACTGAGCTAAGGCTTTAAGCCAAAAAAGCAAGACGCGATGAATACAACTTGCTCGTTTTAATTTTCAGGATTTGGTTTTTTTGCTTAGCTAATAAATATGTATAGCACAAATTCAAAACGGGTTCTTCTTACTAGAAACACGAGTTTCTTAGAATCATATATCAATATTTGCTACACATTTTCAGTTAACTTTAAGCATGAACGCAAACATTGTACATACATGTGTTAAAGATTAATTATACATTGCATCAGAAACGAAATTTTCGAAGAAGCTCTTTATATAACAAAGGAGATAAAACGTATACATCATAATTTGGTCTTAAATAGATATTTTTGTTGACAGAAAGTCTGGGAATAATTTTTGTTTTAATTATTTTTCATGTATCCTTTATCCTGTATTTTTAATCTAATAAACGAATTACACAAGATTTTTTCAAAGCCAGTCGTTTGTTGAAAAGATATTTCGGTTTTCCTTTTAAGGAATTCAATAACTGCAAAAGTAATTTTCCTTTTTAAATAAGTCTTAAATGTTGAAATATGGCGATCACTACATCTCCCCATTGATTTGAACTTGCAGTATATTTAAATATTAGTTTAACAGTTTCCTCAATTCCCAATTGGCTTTTTCACTTTAAAGCTATAATGAAATAAATAAATTGTTTACAACATTATTCACAAATTTTTGTTCAAACGTTGCTAACTCATTGCTCGGTATAATAATTATTTAATGTACTTATAAACATGTAACATTGCATTACTTTTTAGATATACTTTCTGTAACCAAACTGCCATTAGCTTAGCTTTTCAGAGCTTTTTTCCATCCATATTTTTATGAGATTTTGAACGTTTTTTAGAAGATCTCAAATCTCAATGTCACCTTTAATTGACGCCAATAAATAAATATAATAATTGGTATAATAAACAAAATATTAAGAAACTAAATCGAATAGGTACCCATATTTAGTAAGATGGACACAACCTTTAATAAGGCGAACTGCCAAAATGACATATTATACCGGGTATACTTATTAAAATTAATACAAAATGAGTTTGCTTAGTCATAGTATGCCGCTTGTGTTAATTATTAATGTTAATACATTAAAGTGGTACTGAAAAAGGAACTATTATTATAAACAATATTATAATATTCGTCATCGTTTATCTCGCTTAATAATAATAAAGCGTGGATTAAGCACAAATACTTTAGGAAACAGACAACTCCTATTATTCAAATATAATGTAACTTGGAACGAATTGTTCTAAATTCATGGTAGACTTGACTTTGGTAATATGTTAATTTCCCAATTTTTTAATACTGTGTTGATATAGTCAAAATAAAATCTTTCCACCTGTTACACGGGCGGGTTTTCGTGAACTTGTTTATGTAATTGTATATAATAAGATAGTGTGATGACATTTGATCTGGTAAATAATATTATCCGGGTGTGAATTGATCCGCATTAAGACAACTGGTGTCAGCATAAATAGTAATAACCGGATACCGTTCTGGTATCATTCTGTCTATTTAAAGTATTAAATAAATAAAGGTTTTTTGAAGTGTCTTTGATTTTGTTTAATAGTGCGATGAACCAATATTACAAAATATAAAAAACGTGTTCATAATAGGTACCTATTAAGTTTTTTTTTTCAATTCAAATTATCAATATATTGTTAAATTTAAATTTGTTGCATTAAAAAATATCTAGATACCAGATAGATAAACCGGTTGCATACTTTTAAAACACGTTAATTGTAACCAAGTTAATATGCAAAAAAAACAATTGATAGACACTCGTTAAATACACAAATAACTGACAACGTTTTAGACTTATGTTCAACACACAAAACATAAGCAAACCAATCGGCAGCTCTTATTATATGACACTGGCTCCTTAGGTGTGATATATTTTTGTTAGTAAATTTGAATTATTCACAGTTTTTCTAATATTGTGCTCCTGTATAATATACATTTATGATTTTAGATGTTTTTCTATGAACCGTGGGACAGTCGGCCTGGTAAAATAGCACAGCTAAACAACTCGCTATGATTGCGCTATTAGGTACCTACACCTAATTACAAAGTAGACAGAGGAAGAGTATAGCCTCAGTAAACGGATGTGCGAAATAATGTCATTACAACATTACCAAATCGCGCATCGTATGGGAATTTCTTTTGATTTCGGACGTTACGTTAGTGCACGCAAGCATCCGCCTCGTAAATAATGTCAAGGTCTTGACAAATCTATTGTTATTTGTAACCCGGTAATAACGATTATATAGCAACAATAACGTCGGCCAAGCACAGCGGGTCGACCAGAATACCAATCGGACTGTCGGTGGGTAAAACAGGCAGTGTTGTGTCCAAAAGTGTCAGTGGCTCTCTCTGAACAGCTGTCAACGTTATGGTGTGTCATCAGACTGCGAATGTCGACTTGAATCGACAAACACTCTTCACCGATAGAATCGAGAGTGGTTTTTTAAAACTATGATAAGAACAGTCAAGAAAAAAAACATGATTGTTAAAATAATCCAAGCTAAAAAAAAGCCAGCAGTCAGCACAATGGTGTTAGGACTTATAAGTCAGTATTTTTTTTAAGAAATGATTACAATTGAAAGTGATAAAAATACTTTCAAATAAAAGCTTCGGTGTGTATTTGTAGAAGTTGAGAATATCGTTGTAGTAAACCAATAGGCTAATTAACGACATAATAAAAATATTTTTAGGATGATACCTGTTGACTGTTGACTCATACACACTCAGTAACCAATTACGCAGTTACTGCGGTCAAAGTGTAATTTTCTCACTTATGGTTTTTCTTTATTAAAAAAAATATAGACTACAGATTTTTGAGAAAACTTGATATGCTATAGCCCCGTTCTAGATCTAACTTCAGTCTAATTTTCCTTAAGTCCGAAAACTACACAGATAAAAGCGAAATTTAGTAAACGATTTTAGCCTTCCAGAAGAAAAGGTTTATGATATTTTGTTTGGTTTGTCAACGTTCATTCTGTACAAATTTGGAACTCATTCGACTATTTTTCAGAAAGCTATTGAGGGCCGCGATTTTAAGTTGACAGATATATAAATTGTTTAGATGTTTTTCTCAATTTTGTAGGGGAAGCTATTTTAATTTTGGTCTTAATAAAGTATCTTTCGGGTACGATTTTTGGACTACAGACTTGCTATAGGAAAAATAATCAATTCAGCGATTATAAAAGACGTTTGTGCTTTGTATCGAAGCTAAAAATTCAGGACGAAAGGGGTTCACTTTTAAATTCTTAAGAACCTTTGATGAAGACACCCATGTTCTTAGAAAGTGTGTACAATTATGTAATTTTTTTTTCGGAAAACCTTCTAGCTTGTTATTTTACATTATTGAACAATATGGAAATTTGTATTCTCTTTGGTAAATTCCTGAGCCCTATCAACTTTTAATAGTAACGTTTATGCTAAATTAACTTTTTAAATAAAAAATTATTTTCTGAACATTTTGAGTGGTCAATAATAATTGACGATTAACAATAAGTGGAGTGTGGTATTATTTTTATCTGCGCATTACTCTACCGATCTGAGCTCTTCACCTCCTGTCCTAAAATTTAAACTCAAGTTCATTCAAAAATATTTATCCAAAACAGGTTATTGACAAGTAAACATTTTCAGCAAATTATTCTTAACTTAAAAAGTTAATTAAATATAAATGTCACTATTTAAGTTTTAAAAGTTTTTCAAGTTCAGATAAATATTAAAAGAGTTAAAAATGTTCAAGGTGAACAATATTATAAAATAACATTAACCAAAGTGTTTTCAAATATTGCAAATATTTTAAGAGAATTGTAAGACACGCGTTACTTAATAAATCGTTTTCTATAAACTGACAGCTCTAAAATTATATAGTTGCCTCTACATTTTTTTTAACTCTCCAACTTGTTAGTGCCAAGTATAGTGAGCAGTGCCATTAAGAAGGTAAGCGCAGGAGCCAAATGTCACGCGCCATACAAAAAAATAATACTGCCCTCAGAAGAAAAAAAAGTTAAAAGTCGAACCGGGTAACCCAAAAGTTTCTTTTATCATTGCTGGAAAAACATTTTTATGAAGCGCATTTGGCCGTTTTTAGTTGTATTTTTCATTGGAACATATATTTTGTTACCTGTATATGATGTGTAACGCGATGGCCAACTCCGTAGGAAACCGTCATTAATAATATAGTGATATTATCCACCTATGTTACGTTAGTAATAGGCAGCAGGTCTAATTGCAAGTCAATTTTTGAAAGTGCATAACTAGTTGAGATATAATTTCACCGTAAGCTACAGCAAAAAAACACTTTATTTTATTATGTTTATAGTATGTAATTTATTCCACAGATAATACCTAAACATATGTCACACGGTTGAATGGATAGTCGTATGACAGCTAATGCGATTATACTACCGGAGGGGACGTTATATTAAAATAACCATTGACGAGCAGACACATATCATTCAAAATTATGATTGAGGTTGGTGACCCGTTATTATATCATCCAATGGATTGGAAATTAAAAGTTCCCAAATGTTTAACTTTCTTGGTATTTTCCAGAGCCCTGTCAACTTTTAAAACATAAATGGGAACTTATATATTGAATATAATTTTTTTAATTAAGTATAATTTTCTGAAAATATCGACTAGTCCATATCCAATTTTGAATAATTACTTTTAAAGTTGTTAAACTTTGCAATTTATTTAGGACGGCAAAAGGGTGGTGTATAGTATTATTTTTATCTGCGTGGTCTATCACAATCCGCCTCTCGTCCTAAATTTTAAACTCTAGTAACTTTAGATTTTAGAAACAATTTGAATGTTGTCTAAAGTTGTATGATAACATAAACTAAAACTGCAATTATTTCAAGAGGAAGTAAGTGTCTTAAGAGTACTAGTTGGCTATGACACTTCCGGGTGGTTTATGAATAGTACTGTACATTACATACTTGGTAAATAATGAACTTAGGTTGGGTAGGCGGTGTGGTGACTCATTGTTCAAGTGACGAACGAGTTTCAGTTTTCTGCGTGTGTTGCCAAAATCTTTTAACATTCACTACAAAGGCGTTGAAGCAATATTGTGAATAATTTATGTTGTTATTTCGAATGTGACTCAACTAGCAGAGGCAAGTGCAAAACGCCATTATATATTGTTATAAATGGTTTTGCAGACGGATCAGAATTCAGATATTAGTCACACTAGACGATATGACGGGACAACGCAATTGTACACCCGTTAACGGTCTAAGTGCAAATAAAACACATCCTATTGTGACCTGGATGGTGTCCACCTTTGAGTTTCTATAAAACTTTGTGCCGGCGGTGATTCAAACCCAATTGTTTAGGTTACTCTTTAGAAAACGCAGTTAATAGTGTTTTGTTATTTGATTTTATTCGATAATTTGGCTTAAGTTTAATTTTAAATATGTAATTTATACCCAGACGAGCCAATAATATTAGATTTAAAATATGAAATATTATAATTTGTGTTTTAATTCAGATTTCCTACGTTATTATAGCGGCTGAAATAGTAAATAGCCGCTATAATGTCTCTATACAAATATTGTAATTATACACTAGAAAATATGTTCAGTGAAGTCACAAAACATATAATTTTTGAATAACGTCCAGAGAGATTACTGTTTTCTGATTCTACACTTACACTGGGACCGCTTTTTTTGGCCTTGACCTTTCAGTTTGTGGGCACTTTCTCTATATAGGTACGACGCCAACGAAACGATGCAGTTGTATAAATCGTAATAAAAAACAACTTAAAACAACGCCTTTGGGATCCGTTGTCAGGCAACTTATACGACCTACGTGTTTTTCACTCGCAGGGATACAATTTAACAGGAAACAATAACTTACGTCACAAACTTGCTAAACAATCTCTGCGTTCACCCGACTAAGAAGTTCTAATAGAAAACACTAATGTATAACATCATAAATATTTGTTGAATTTTACAACACGGTTAATTTTGTAAGGGCTGTAATGTGTTGATATAAACGGTTTATTTAAATATGATAAATGGTCAACAAATTACAATGAGAACTTTATAAACATTTTGTTTTGAAAATAGTCATTTTGGACTTTTAATTACCCTGTAAAGAAATTAGCATGATCAAAAGCAATCACGAAATAAATAGATAATGTCTTTGTTTTAATCGTTAATAAATGCTGACATTAATAGCCTTAATACTATTCACGTAGTGAGAAAAAACTAATAAATTCTATTTATTTATACTTTTCTTAGAGCTTATTTTTGATACCGATCGATATTGTTTTTCTTTAACATTTTTTTATGTTTTTCCTTTATCAACAAAAGTGGTTGAACGGGCTTTTCAGATTATGGTAATTGAAATTCCGTAGATAGGTTAAACCGATTATTCTGGAATCGGGAATTCCATTAGTGAGTACTGTCAATGAGTATATATTGTACAATAATATATAGTTTATATTCAACAGTATTACTTCTCTCTTATTTACTGAGCACAGACAATTCTTAAAATTGTATTGTACTATAAAACTTATTTTAGTTTTATTTACTATATTTTTTATTTCATAAAAAATACATAAAATATGTTGTAGATATTTATTGTTGAAGTAGGGTCACTGGACTCCTTCTTCAATTAAATTATTCATGTCAAGTTAATAATAAATACCTATCAAATTTGTTTACCTCTTGTTTTCCATATATATATAAAACTGTTGTTAGTAAGTAAATTGTCAATTAAGTTTTTAAGTTTAGTATATAAACTACCTACCATTCCAATATTTTTTAAAAAATGACAAGAAAATAAATTATACATACCTACTATACACTGTTTATGTACTGTCATACATTGTGAAAAAATAGTCTTTTTTATTAGAAACGTTATTTCTTAAGTATATTTTTACTTTTTTAAAAAAATTGTAAGCTAATAAATTTGAATTATTCTAGAAAACATCTTATCAGCTTTATTTTGAATAAAAGTACAGTAAAAAAATATAAAACATTAGGTAGGGATCGTAGCCGTTCCCCTTGTTCCGCTAAATCCAACAGTGTATAAAATATTGAACGTGTCTAATACGAATTTGAAATAAAATTTTGTAAAATAAAAATTAAATGTTAATAATGTTGTTCATAAACAAAATAAAAGTAATTAAAAAGATAAAGTCCGATTGACTTTTATAATAAAAACTTACAAATAGCATTGTTCATTTTTTTAGTCTTGCAAAAAAGAGCTTATAGTGTTATGTTTGTTTGAATTTTATTATAATAAATTATAATTTTTAGGAAATCTGGAAAAAGGATTTGATTAAATTTTTTAATACTTTTTTTTACGAGTCTCGGGGGAAACATTGTTTTAACGAGCATGGGTCAACCTAAAATAGCAAAACGATAGAAAAAAGCATCAAAGGACTAGAAACCCAAGTATTTCGGACATAAAAGAAATCGTTGTAAGATATTTTTCCTTTCTTCAATGCAATATTTCAATGGATTCCCACGCGAGATTTGTTCTAAAGGTTATTTTTCATTTTAGACAAAAATAGTCTTTCATTTATTTATTTTTTGTTCAATAGCAATGACAAAAACAACCATTATTGATGGTCAGTTAGGTTACCTAAATAAAAATGATAGTTTTTGTTAGAACGGTTGTATATCATTTTCTTCATAATACAAAACAATAGTTGATCTTGAGTACCTCGGTTTTTGAATTCATTGCTCGTTATGCTTTTTATATTCCCCTAAGAACAAAATTAAGGAAAGCTTTAGCATTGCTGAACACAAGACTCAAAACAGCGTTGTTCAAACAAACATTGAATAATATAATCAAATGTGATTCGGAATGCCAAAAAAAAAATGAATTAAACCATTTACGTTTTTATGATATGTATAACTGTTAATGACACTTCCTATACTGAACAACAACTCGTTTTATTTTAGTTTTTTTTGTTGCTCGGAAATTATCGCTTGGCTTCTTTGCATAACGAGGATACAAAATCCGATATTATACTTTGAGCGCTAAACACGCATAGTTTACTTATACTATACTTAGTACTTACCAGAAATATGTTTTATAATATGTGTATTTTATTCATCCAATGACCGTGACACCATCGCTCTGCCTCGGGATTAATGTCTTAAATTATATTTGGCTCTTGCATCGGTTTTCCGAGAAAAACAATGTCTGAGCGTCTGAAATATAACAGTTGATACTTAAGAAAGAAATTCTCGCGTAACGCAAAGAAAGACTATACTCTTGACATAAGATAACATACTGACAGCTGTCAGTCAGCATACATTTACTATAAGTGTAAAATCAACATGTGGAGCCGTGGTTGCAGTTGCATAGGCAATATGATAATGTATAATTATGTTTAAAACAATATTTAGAGGTTTTTTTTTTTATAAAAAATGAATTTGTTTTTAGCGTTGCAAGCAAAGTCGAGAACTTTTATTTTACTTTGATTTCATAAATTCAAAAGCTTCTAAACATAGAATGTAAGATGGCTTTTAATTAAATTGTTCGGTGTGTCTTTAGTCTCTAAATCTATCTTCATTGTTAATACTTCGCAAACAAGTACAAGACAGCTTTAATATCAACTCAAAATACTTATTGTGTACAAATCGAGAATCTTATACATTGCTGAAACGACCGATATAAATAGTGTTGTTGATGTATAATTCGTATATTCGTGCTTAATAATTGCTTCGCAATAACATTTTAAAATGTTATTTCCGGAAATCTAACATTAAAATAAACTTTCGATAATAGTTCTTAAGTATTAAAATTACTGGTGTATAAAGTTTAATAACGATGATTAATTTCTGTTTAAGTCCGTCAGTTATCAATAATTATAACTTTTTACAGTTTTGGAATTATACATTTCAAAAATCACGCAGCAATAGATAATATAAATAGTCCATCAATAAGGCAGATAATGTATAAGACAATGTACAAGAGTCTTAGCAAATAAAAATGTTTTAATAAAATTAGTCAGCACCTGTTTAAAAATTAGTGCACTGTTGCGGACACGAATTCGTTTGAACTTGGAATAATTTTGCTCAAAACACTTTGAAAACAACACCACCAAATTAATAAAACCGGCATTTTTTTACTGGAAGCTGAACTCATTAAAACACCTAAAATTCTTATAGTTCAAAGAAAAAGCTACGTTCAATGTTTTAAAAATTGTTTAATTTACTTAAGAGCGAGTGTTTTCAAGTTTTTATTTACACCTTAAGATAATAATAATTAATGATATTTCTCTGAAAGCAATACAATTATTTTGGTAGAAAAAAAAGTACATAAATTATTTGTTTGGCATTTATTCATTTACTTTATAATTGAAGGTCTAAGATTCTGCATAAATTAATTTATGCGCAAGTCGTAGAATTAGGAGTGTTTAATTCTTCTTATTAACTTTATACTTTGACAAAGCGTTTTGTTGATACTTTAAAATCAGGATTAATTAACTGATAATGATAATCACATAATCATCATATCACATAATCACTTGTTGGCATTAATTTACCACAGATCCAATTAGTAAATTATGACAGAAATCTCGTTTATTTAGAAAAGTGTATGGTCCCAAAGATGGGATATGAATTTTTAAGAAATAACTGTCAACTATCTTCAGTTGTGATATCGTGGCATAACTTTTAACCTTAATTAATTGTTTAATAAAATTTATTATTATACGTGTTTATTGTACAAGTTCCGTTCTCTTTGTATGCGAATTTTTTCCTTAAATATAAACTCTTTTATATCAGATTCTCGACGGTTAGGTTTTTGGAAGCCTTATGATATGAGCCGAGCAGTTTTATATATTATATTATATAGTAGGAAAATGTTTTATTTTAAAAGTTTTTAATTTTTGAGAGTGTCTGTATAATACTATGTATAAATATATAAAAGCAAAAGGGGTGAATTTTTTCAGTTTTTTCAATTCTTTTGTTTTTGTCAACTACCTTTGTTACTCTCTGGCACCAGTGTTATGTAGATGGACATTACAAAAAAACAATTGAGGCTCGCAGCAATGTAAAAAACGTAGTCTTAAATTATACGGTTTATATATTTGTATGGTTTATTTAATTTAAAATACATACCGAGTTGCGGTCAAAAAATACAAAATGTAATAATACTAATACTATGCACCCCGTCAGTTGGAGACAATGTTATTTTTGAACGTTTAAGAAATTATATACGACATCACAAAATAGTGTTGTATGTAAATTTATTCTGAAAAAGAACCTATACTAATCGGTATTTTAGTTCTTGTTGTGAAAAAATAAAATATCAAATGCGTTGCACAGTGTGTTATTACGTCCTTAATATTTGGTCGAGTAGTAAATCAGATTCTTCCAGTCCCGAGTATTGGATTCCTACGTTGTCGCACACGTGATCGAAGATGGCATCTGCCAGATCGGCGTCGATATCATCGTCGAACAACTTAAGACAGTTGTCATCGGTAATCACTGACTTGTGCATTAGCCCGTAGTCGCGGTCGTCGTCGTCATCGTCATCGTCGTCATCGTCATCGTCATCGTCGCCGCCGTCGTCGTCGTCGTCGTCGTCGTCCGAGAAGGTCGCATTATTACTGAAGTGTTGCCACTGGTCGACGATCATCTTGAGGTATTTGTCTTTCTTCGTTGCCAATACCGACACCGTCTTGGGCATGTGCAGAAAATCGACTAGCTCTGTGATTCTCATGCGATAATCGTTTTCCAGACAGCCGACGATCGAGTTCAACGCCAAGTCGAGCATGTGCTCGATCTTGATCGCTCTGTCTTCGTAACCGGGAGAAGTCCAAGTCCTGTAACCGCTGAAGCACAACAGCGACACAAACTTGAACGCCCTGTTGCGTACCGCGGTGTGCAAGTCGGCACAAGCACTGTTGTAGACTATAAGGTCGTCCGGTGTCTGAATGGCATCGCGAACCACTTGTTTTATCGTGGTCAGTCGGTTGCCGGGCCGTATCGTTTCTTTCTCCACGTACTTCCAGCTGTCGGTTTGCACGATCCTCTCCAAGTCACATTGCCGGACTGTTTCTTGGACATAACCGGCGTTGTACACCTTAGACCAGCAGTGACGGTACATGACGGTCAATGCCAAAATGTATAGTTTCATTTTTGTGGAAAACTGTGTCACAATGGAACACTTGAACACTGCACGCTTGTGTAGATCCGATAAAACAACTGAAACAGATATTTTGATTACGTTTTGCTTACCTACCGTTTAACAAATTGTTAGTTTCAAACTCATAACATATAATGTAAAGCTATAAAAACAAAAAAAAAACAAAGCCATCGTCAACACGCTATATTTTAATAAAAACATATTTGATTACTGTTGGGTATATTGAATTCGTGTTGACTTAAGTCTCGCATAAATTACATAGCATTATTTCATATTGTACGGGTTGTGTTTAAGTTATTCGTTTATGCTGGAGCGCATAAACTGTAGTGCTTACGCTAATTTTGAACTTAAGACAAGAGCTGTTGTGACCTAGCAGGTGGCGTCGATTAAATACTTGAATGCGAAAATGATTACAATATTATAATTTAGATTATGTACTATGGAAGAGAAGACATTGCAAATAGATTGTACACACACGGTATGAATATACAGAAAAACCAAATTTGCCCTAAATATGTTTCTGTATTGCACACGTGTTTGAAATTCCTATGAAATGTATTAACACGTCATGTGCAACGCTCATATTATTAATATGAGTAGGCTTTACTGGTAATAAGACAAAAAAAAGACGTTTTGAATTTTCGAAATTTTAGTATCTTTCTATTATATAACACAAAAGTACTAAAATCTTTCAAACAAATTTGATTATACAACTATTCGGATAATACCCAATTCTGTTTGCAAATTATACAACGATTATTTCTAACTAATTTTTAAATAGGCTTCTACTATTTTATTACGCATATTAACAACATTTATATTGGATACAAATAAAGGATATTTGCCGATATCTATAATTATCATTTCATTTACTTTATCATCAAATAAAATAAAAAATGTACATTTTTTTATAATATTACAATTTTCAATTACGTAGTATTTCAATTTGTATGATATTATAATAATGAAAAAAATAATTGAAGTTCACGTTATAACAATATAGAGAGAGGACCAACAACTAATAATATAACACTGGAGTTACTTTTTTAAACTGGTAGACTAATATAATACTTGTGGGACAACTAAACATGCAATCACAAATATCATTTGAAAAATGCGAAGTATGAAACTTCCAAGACCAAGTATTGGCTTGGTAGTTCTTTGTAATAGACATTTTTTAATATAGGGTGGTTCTTTTAGCATCTAACATAAATTGTATGAATTAATTACTTAGATTTTTACAAAAAACAAAAAATTTAAGAATTGTTTTAAAATGAAATACTAAATTATTACACAGTACTTTTTTTTTGTACCTCCTCCCCTTCATCAAAAACTCGACACTAATTTTTATTTTGATATGGAAACCTCTATAACTAATTACGTATATATATATGATATTTTTTTTTTTTACATTTTGGAAGCTTAGTTTAAACAAATTATTGTTATAGTTATTAGTATTAAAAGTGATAAACTTGCGGTGAAGGGGGCGAACGTTGGTTATTGGACTAGTAGATAAATTTTAAAATTAACATGTGTCCAAAAAAACAAAAAATTAATAATTTAATTGGTCCAACCAAAATTATTATACGTCTGCATTGTTGCTAAAAAAAAGAACTTAGCAATTCTCAATAAATAAACGAAAAGTTTACTAATATAGTTATACACATTATATATTTACTCTGAATATTACATACTTCCCCTGTGGGTGGGGGCCAGAATACACCCACGGCAGTTCATGCCCGTCGTAAAAGGCGACCAAAATGGACCTAGCAATGGGCAGCAACATTGTTAGTATCAAGTATAGATTTGTCTATATTTGAATAACATCCCTTAGTAATAAGAGATGCCATTACAATGCAGAAGGCAACGGAAAACCACTGCATTAATTTTCCCAAACATCAGGCAATGAAGGTTAAACATAAGAATGAGGAGAACCAGATTTGCAACGACAAGGCAAGGCCTTTAGTAAAGAAGAAGATATTACATATTTAGGTTATTGTGTTTAATTACAATTGATAATTTTAATTCTCTATCAAAATATTGAACTAAATACAAAATTAAATACAGATATTATATAATTATTGAAGATAAAAAAATAAAAAATCATGTGTTATGGTTTTGCATTATAATGTACAATTTTTAGATTTGACAGCTTCGTGGACAACAAAACTTTTTAACTAAGAAGAATTTCGGTTTTTTGGTAAATCTAAACTTAAGGGGTTTTCGATTTAACTGTACTTCCAACTGACCAACGACTATTACCACACCAGTAATATAGAACCTACTATCCAATTTACTACTTCTCTTTATTTAAATACTTGTAAACATTAGTACCTACATTCAATAGCAACTGCTATTACTACAAACTGTAATTATTAAACTTTATCTTTGAAGTCAATGTATACAGCGACAGTAAGTATAAGACAGTGAGCTAAATATTCATTACATAAGTTTTAGTATAGCCGAGAGAGTATTACACGGTACAACTTTCCAGAACAAACGTTTAGAAATGTAATATTGTATTTTATTGAAGCATTTCTGTTCTCTCCGGCTATAATATTTGTGTATAATAATATGTGAGAATAGTTTCTGTTTCAAAAGTAAGTAGTTACCCGATGGTTTAGTTGCTCTAAACAGAAATATTGTCTGCAATGAATTTCGAACGAGGCGTTATTTGCTGAGAAGTTGTGTTTTAAGACCAGAACAGCGAATAATGATTTCAACCGTTAAAACGACTTTAGGAGTTACGGCAAGTTAATTTAAATCACATATACAGGTGTTCGTAGAAACATATAATAGTGATATGTAATACACAGAATTCATTATGGAATGAATGCTTCTGCCAGCTTTTGTAGCAGTTTGCAGAGATAATGTGCAAAACTTATGATATAAATTATTCGTCAAACTGCTGCTGTATTACATTAATATAATTTATGTATAGACACATATTAAGGGCATACATATATCATGTAATACTCACTAAATTAATTTCACCGACGCGACGTGTAAAGTGAATAATGTAAAAGCGATGGAGAGAGATTTCGGCTGGTATAGATTGAAGAACAATTTATTGTTTCGCTAAAAACTATAGAAAATAAAAAAAAAATGGTCTGAATAATAACTAATTGCAATTAAATGAGTTATTAGTGATGAGAATATCGAGGTTTCAAAATACTTTTATCAAATTCGGTTAGGTTTTTTTTTCTTTCTAACAAGAAGTTGAATAATAAAATCAATGTTTAAATTATATTTTTTGCTCACTTTGCTAAAACCGTGATCCTATTGCATTTAACAACTGTTTTCTGTATAGTCAAATCAGATGTGACAGCTATGATTTATTGGTAGTCTATCGTTTTTTATTATTAAATTAAATTTGATACATCAATATATTTTCAAAGACAAAATTTATTATCATATTTTACAGAATATATTAATATATTATCAACACGCTTGATTGATTAAACGTTGATGATAAATGATCGGGCGCAGATGCGAGATAGAGTGAATGCCTGTTATGAAGAAGTTGAAAGCTTTGAAATAAAAAGATAATCAACGATCAAGTGTCCGCCGGTAGCTACAGTAAAAAACTCGATGAAAATAAATACAAGTGTCCCTGCAATGCAAAAAACTGTCACCGTTATATTTTATACCCAAGACATTATTAATTTTCTATAAACGAGGGTACTATAATACTGCAAAACCTACAGAATAAATGAATTGCCAAAAAGAAAAGGAGACCAATGAGCCTAATATTTTTGAACCGTTATGGATATTTTAAACTGTTCTATAAAATATGAGTGTACTTGTAACCACAATCATGCATGCAATCAAGAACTGTTGTTTATTTTACCGAGTGCGTTGTATTTACACAAACGAATGCTTGGTGAACTTTGAAGCGTTTCAAATTGACATTCGTGCTACAATGTTTACCAAATCAAAAAAGTATTTGGTTTTAAAGAAACGCTGCATGGTGTCATAGCGTAGGACATGATGTGATAAATTGATTTTGTTGAGAAATTGTCTTGTCTTTATTAGTCTTCCACGGATTTTAAGAAAAATTTGTAGAAGCCATTGTTAAAATTATTGGAATAATTTATAATTTTATGAAATTTAAAAATCTTAAAATTAATTGCTTTAAAGTTTAAACTAGGAGTTACAAATTGGGTTGCCATTTACATCATCTCTCAAAATACATGAATAATGGTGATTGTGTTAGGTATTTGCCAATTATTGTAAATTGCCTTTGTGAAAAACTAACCAAAACTCAAAAACGGTTTTTTTTAAAACTTTATAGAAGTTGGTAAAATTTATCACAATACGTATTATGATTAATAATACATATTATTAGTACTTAAATATTGGATTCTCTTTTGTACAAATAAAAAAACTTCATTTTTGATAATGTATATTTTCAAATTATTAAGTAGAGCTAATATAATATTTATACTGTATATTTTAATCTACACGACATTGTTTTTAGTCGTTTTTTAGGTGTTCAAAAACCGTCAATGAACATTTATCTCGATGGTTACCAAATAATTTTGAATAAACACACATTGCCTATAGTGAAACGGAGTCTAAACAGTTTAACATTTTTAGTTGTATTGTGTTTGGGAATTTTTCATTTTGTGTTCTCCAAAACATTATTCTTCACTATATTCTATAGATATAATATTGAAAATTAGTACATACTATGAAGGGTTGTGCAGTTTTTGAAGGTGGAGACCAGGCACCCAAACAGGTACTTATCATTGAGTCTATTGACTATAAATTCATATTATTATTTTCATACAACTAATAAATTGTTTGTTTCAGGTTAAGGTTGTTAAAGCAGACGATGGAAGTAGCAACGGGCCTTGTTACGTTCATCGTTATGAGAGGTATAGTTCGTTTGTCAACACACCGAGGTTTAAAGCAAACAAACCGTCTTGTCCTCAGAAATCGACCCTGTTGAGTCACAACTCCGATTCAAACCTTACCAACACATTTGATTTGTGTGACGTGTTTGTCGGCGAGGTGAGCAAAGCTATTTGGGTACATAGAAATAATAGCCTTAGGCACCATAATGGTTAACTATTACCAACGAGGCCCACAGTTTGTTGGATATTCGAACTGTATGCTTAACGTTTAACCCTAATAGAACCGGAAATGTAAATGATAACCCTATAAAGCGACGACAAATTCCGCTAAAATACTTTAACTAAGCTCAATGCTGGCGCTGCAAGTTTTTTTTTGATCTAGGACTTCTTTTGATGAGCACAAGCGGTCGTTTAAAGCAACGATTGCTCGATTAAAATTATAAATGTATCTAGGAAAAATACGAAGATGTTGGTTAAAAGTATTTCTGACCTATGCTCATACAAGCAGGCTTACTCAATAAAAGCTTATGTCCTTTAAAACGAATATGATAATATTATTATGTCTGTTTCTCTATGTTATAGGATTACAACTTAGAGAAACCTCAGACGGGTCCTCGCAAAGAAAAAGCGCCTGAAAAAGGTGACGAGTCAGCTAGAGAAAATGAGCCGGAAAAGGAAAAATCGGCCGGCCTGCTTGTAGCAGTCTTGGATTCGAAAAATTCTGATTTAGAAGAAAAAGCGCCTACGCCGGAAGATGAAGTTAAACATAATCCAAGAGTAACCGTAGAATCTACATCAAGGTTGAGTGAGGGTAACATAAAGATTGCCCGTGTCGTTACAGGAATCGTTATTGTCGTTCTATTCGGCGTATATTTCACAAGGTTCCTGATGAACACAAACGGGTCCTGGTTCCATTAGGAATAAGTCGTTGTATTATTCGTTTAGTTATTATAAGACACTTGACGGTATACTAAGTTGCGTCGAGAAAACTATCATTTCGTTAATTGTAAAACAGAATAAATAAAATAATATGAAATTTGTAAGACGATAAGGCCTTGTTTATACAAGTTTGAAAAAAAAAACAAGAATGAAACTCATTGTTTATTTATTGCTGTGCTTTTGTGTAATTGGATGTGCACTTCATTACAAAAGAAGTATTCATTTTTAATTAGTACATGTAAATATAATGATTTGTTTAAACGGTAATAATTAGGGCTCCCTATTTTACGTGAATCACGGCTCACGGATTCAAGTGAAATTAATCACGAGTTTATAAGACTCGTGATTGGAAATTGTCCGTGAATTTATAATTTTATTCACGTGATATTCACGTGATAATATAATATACGTGATCACGTGAATTTCGTACAACGAATTCACGTGAATTAAACATACGGGTTTAATATTACTTTTATTCACGTGATCACGGAACCGTGATCACGTATGTATTACTTCACGTACGAAACCGAGACCCCTAGTAATAATGTTAAGATGTCATGAATTTTCTAAAAAATTAACTTTCTCTGAATTATAAACATTTCCTGTGTTACATGTTCAAGTAATTAAAGAAAATGCGCAAAACGTTCAACCTAATGAAGATTTGATTACATAATTTCAAGCCATAAATGTAAATGATAAACCCAAGAGAAAACTCTGAATTAGCGTGCGATGAATATTTAAAATAATAGGGTTTAACGTATGAAATCTGCTTTAATAAAAACCGCTGTAGCAAAAAAAAAAGACAAATGGAAACAGTCACCACAAAACTGAATCACTAAATAAACAAACAAGCCAAAGCCAATTTAGCGAATTAAATGTAACTTTTAATTATAGAACTTTGGAAGTAAAGCAATAAAACCATTTGAGTGCAGAATAAAAAAATATTTCATTTACATTCTGTAAATTTGTTCTGTTGTATTTTAATAATAGTAATGGAAGTTGTGTATTGTAAAATAATTATTTTTTATTGGTATTTTACGCTATACATAATTTGTTGTAATTTAGTTACTTTATTTTTAAGAGACAAACATGTTATAAAAACTTAAAGCACCACTAAAGGTACTTTTTTAACATTTATTTTTGAAAATTTAATTGTGCAATGTTGTATAACATAATAGCTGGCCCTGATATTATTTAAGCTGTTAAATCAACTATTTGTTTTATACAAGATAATTTTGGATCTTTGTAAAAAAGAAGACTTTCGAAATAAAACTGATACAAACACTTACATTGAACTAAAATATAAGGCCTCCGATCGAGACTTATAAAACGGTAAATTAAATAATAAACCAACAACGACCAAGTAGGTTTCTACATAATTTACTACCGGGACACTATGAAAAATATATTACAAACTGTCATACAATAATGTTGTAAAAGCTGTCTAAAAATCGAATTTCTGGTATTAAAATAAGAAACTTGGTCGGTGACGAAATCCTCGAAGATATAGACTTGCATTCTTAAAATAATTAAATAATTTAAAGTATTGAATATTTTTTTATTAAAATATTTTTATTATTAAAAGTTAAGATTTGTTAGTATGGCAACTATTATTTACATCAATAGTGATTTTTTTAAAAAAAGTTTTCGACAAAAAAAATGAATAAAGTTCTCATAAAGTAATCAACGATCTACCCGCAAACAAAACCACAAATCAACTAAAAAAGAAATCGGTCGCAGTAATCACATCCAACTAAAAAATGATGTCAACGAAATTTAAAGCACTATAGTGGATCAAAAGGGTTAATAATATGAATTTCCCATTCGAAATCAAACGAAGTTTAGAAAAATGCAAGTTTAACAGCATTTTTAGATCTCAAGTCGGACAAACTTTATGTGGTTATAATGGCTGTAACGAACCAACGACTTTTTGACACGTTGCAGAAGTTGGGGACAAGACGCTGAACATCTTTAAAGTGTACGAAACGGCTACAGTGAGCTATTCTCAATCAATCGACTCGATTGGGCCCATTGGGACGATTCTAGTCTAGATGATTCAATTTTGGATGAAGTTTTTACTGAAAATATCTATATAATCTTTTTCGGTTTGGCGACGCAAATGCGAGTCATCGCCTATACTGTGTATATTGACATTCTGCTGAGAACCGCAATGTATAATATATCCAAACCGTCTACATGGAAAAAATAAAGCTACTCGATCAATACTATTTCATATTATTGGATTTTTATTTACATACGTTTAAAATCGTAATCGTAGCATATGAAAACATGCATTTCCCAAAAGCCTACCAAATATGTTGGAAATATTATAGTTATTGAAAATACTGAAAAACTCATTATTTATGTGGGTAAAGTATGATTTGTATTTGTAGTTGAATCATATTGTAATATGTTAATTCTTATTATATCACATTACTGTTTTTGATATATTAATTTTTATTGGTGTATTTTCAGTTAAATATTTTGTTGTACTTAGAGCCTAGTTGATTTGAATAGTAGGAGGACTAGGAATCAAGGATGTACTAACTAAATTTGCCACACAGCTAATATAGGTACCCGTAGGTTAGACATTTGGGGAAAAAATGGAGTTACTTGTATGTACATTTTATGCATAGAATTTTTTTTTTTAGTATTGATTTTAATCAATTATATTATACATCTCTGTTGTTTTCGTGTTAAGCAAATATTAATGTTTGTTTGCGTGAATGTAAATAAATCGGTTATTGATCATTTTAAGACGGCCTACATTCGAAAGGTTGCAAACAAAATCTAGACACGATCTTTTACAAGTAGGTTATTTACATTGTTTACCGAACAGAGATAAATTAAAAAAAAATAAACACTAGAGCGGATGATAGTAAGTAAGTCAGTAAGTTTTGCATGCTCTTAAATAATAGTCACAAAATGGCGAACATTTCATTGTGCGTTGTAATATTATCAGCAATCGTTTGTTCGGCCGGTTGTGCAGTATTATCCATCGACAAAATAAAAGCGATGAATAAGTACAATAAAATCAACGCGTTTGATAGAGGAAATTTTGGACATCAGTATAAAAGACTATTGTACCTCGACGAACAGGAAGTGGATACGTTCGTTGAAAAAGTTTGCGTGGAAATCGAATGCGATAACGTGTACAACATTTCCGTTTATTTGCATTTGACCAGGCCGGATTTTTATGAGTTTTCCCAATTAAAGGCGTTGCACAAGTCGATGATGTACAAAACCGTTGCCGGTTACGGGTACCTCGAGTGGCCGCAGAAAATCTTAGCCGCTGTGTACAATCTCAGTGCGACCACCGAGATGTATTCACACGTGAATCTATTGTGGCTGTACTACTTGTACTCGAAAAAGATAGCCATATACATAGCGTCTGATGACAACGCAGAACTCTATCTCGTCATTAAGAGAGTGCACAACGGAATGTACGAGCTTTTCCGGGACACTCTGCAAACGAATGGTTGTGAAATGTACGAAGCGCTTACGGATAATAAAGTCGAATACAGTACTTACATGCGGGAGTTGGTCAACGCCCCAGTCAATCCGGCGATGGTGTTCGAGCATTTAGCGTATCAAGCCCAACAGCTCCGAGACAACATCGCAAAAGGTATGAACGATCTAGGCATAGAACACTACGATTTGAACCGGCTGTATTTGAATTTTGTGATCGACGACACTAGGAAAATGGAATACATTTTGACCAAATTCGGAGCCATCAAACATGCGGTCACGTTGAAAGAGTTAGCGCATGCTAAAATGCGAGTGGTCAAAGACTACACGATACCGTTACAACAGTATGTTCGGTCGCTTTATGAATTCCATCATTATTTCATTGAGTTGTTGAACACAATAGTGTTGCGGATATGTTGGAAGTACTTTGCGTGCATAAAAACGGTGTCCAAAAACTTTCGGAAGAAACAAACCTGGAAACTTTACGGTCACGTGAAGGATTATGCAGATTTCTTGAAATTAAACGATACCGACCGCGTTCGTTTGCTAATGACCGATCTGAATCCAAAGCACATGTCTTCTTTGGACAACAATACCGTAACAGATGTAGAATCTAAAATCGTCAAATGCATTAACGATAAAGGTGGTCTATCACAAGTCACTATGGTCACGCATACCGCCGAATCCTTAAGGAAAAGTGACGACGGTGTATCTTCAGCCGTACTTAAAAAATTCGCAACAGAAAACCGTATTATTTTTACTGATAAACAATCGTCTTCTATTCAAGACACTCTACTGCAAGCCGAAGTGTTTGTCGGATACGTGAAGCAAATATTTTCAAAAGTAAATTTTGAGGTTATACAATCATTTATGAATGTTATCACATCAAGTTACTTTAGCTTGTATTGTAAATTTGAAGAGAATAGCAAATTTTCAAGTACTTAAATTTGGGAAAATAGAAGTTAATGTTGTTGTAAACAATTTAAGTTGAAATTCAATACCTTATTTTTATATTTTGTGTGTGTAAGTACAAATTACCAATTTTTCCGATTGATTAATTTCTTTGATTGTTCATACCTGTTAAACCCGTAGGTTGGTTGTCAGTTATTCCACTTCCCCCAATTCTACCAATATTCTTATGGCCTTATATGTATCATAACTGCGAAGTCTTTATTTATTTGTCCTATAAAGAAATTACGAGGTCATTTTGCTGTTCTCTCTATTTTTCCTTATTTTATGTTCAAAAATTCCATCAAACTCCGTTTATTGCTAATAATATTTTCCTCTTTACTCTCTGCTGCCATCCAGTTTATTTTCACCACCACATTTTTAGAGTTTCTTAAGATTTATCTTTAGCTTTGATAAAATTGAAGTTAGACCAACTTGTGAAATGTATTACTATTAAATAAAAACACTATATTATTGGGTTATAACATCGTTCTAGATTACCTTCAGTCTAGTTTTTTAACCTTAAGACTTTAAGCTTGGCTCGGAAAAGAGAAATAAAGAAAAAGTTTTCATCCCTACTGTAAGAAAGGGGGTGATATTGCTTGGTGTGTCAACGTATATCAATAGTATTTTATCTTAGAATATTTCATACAAAATTGGGAGTAATTAGGCTATTTATTTAAGATAGTTTTACAATAAATTATTGATAAACGAAGCTTAAATTAAGTTAGTAAATGGTATTATTTCTTGTTCCTCACTTCTCGAACGGATTCCTTTCCATGAACCGCAATATAAATGCCACTCATGCCTAACATTTTATAATAGACCCTATCGCACTAATTATGGTCAAAATATTCTTTAAATATAATTCTTAAGCAAGGTAACTCGTCCAAGCTAGATTTCTTCTTTAATACAGTCTATCTGCTATAAAAAGCCAATATTTTGATTTATAACAGCTAATTTTTTTTTTATCGTATAATGTATATTAATTGTTAGAGCTAAATTAAAGTTAAGCGATAAATTACTATCAAACGTGTTGGAGCTATTTCCAAATTGTGACCTTTTATTTGTTTTTTGTTAATGTAAATTCGCCGTTCATCCATACAATGAGTTGTCTAAATGCATTTGTACGGAGTTTTGGGGTTGTAAATAGTTTGATTGGAGTAGGTAAAAACTAACATTGATTAACTTCTATTTGTTTGAGTGTAAATTACTTAGGTTAATTAACAACATATGTCTATATAGTTAATTAGTTTTCAGTCGCGAAGAGTAAATTTGCAAAAGTTTTTCAAAAAACACCCATTGACTAAAAAATTTATAAGTTTCTTGTTTTAATAGACAGGCTTGATTACTGGATAAGACCCTAATGTCTCTAGAGGTTCTTATCCTCACGGATTTTAGTATTCACGGGTTTCTGAACCGAGAATTATTCAAAGGATAACAGACCTTTTCGTTTGATTTCTCTCTCATTTGTACATCTAAAAGGAATATTCAGATCGGCTCCTAAAATCGTATAAGGACAAGAAGTCTTATAATCGTATCTACTATCAACGTGAGGAGGACTCCTAATTTAGAATACCTAAACAGAAATATTGTTGTATCATATTGTAATTAAATACATTTAATATTTTAATGTCTAAAATTGTAAGTATAATTATTATTATTTTAATTTTACTTACCATGTGACAGTTTTCTGAAGTTTTAAATTGAGTTTGAACCATTCATAGAATCTGGCTCTGCGGATGTGTGACTGGAATTATTTTATACCAATATATATGTTTAATATATTACTTCAGATCGTATATTAATATATGTTGTAATACCCAAGTTTAGTTTTAATAAATTGTTTCATTTTTCGTGTACAAAATATATGGCGATAATAAATGGTTTTATGACTCTTCACAGTTAAAACTGTTAAGTTTAAGAATATATATTTACTCGTAACTATTGTATTAAGACCTTAGTATTTAGTACATAGTCATTCTTAAATAATTTGCTTAAAGATTGGGAAGAACATGCGTAGGATAAAATTAATACCAATGATGTAGTTAAATGTTTAAAACATTAGGTTTATTGTATTTTGCTCAGAATTTTGTATTTTTATAAAATCCAACTTTATCATATAGAGTTCTGTTATAATAATAATTGTTACAAGTTTAATAAATTATCATTGTACACTATAAAATACATATACGTCTAAATTGTAATAGTTTTTATTATTCATGTCTTACTTCGCTAAGGAATATCCTATTTCTAATAATAATAACAATAATAATAATAATACACATAATATAAAAAATAAGAACATTCATAATAATAATAATAATAAATGTATAAAAAGATTTAAAAAACTGGCGAAGTACATTGTTTAATTATTGACGAAAAAAGAATAAATTAAATAAACGTTTGAATTCTTTTTGTATTATATTAACTTTAAATATAATAGTTATTATGTTTACTTTTTTAGAAATTAAAACAACTATGCTATTTGATGTTGAGAGTTCAAAGTCGTCCTGAAAAAATGTAACAAACACATTTGTTCAGTGATTTATATAAAAAACGAATTCATTGATTAATTTTACAATAAATTCTTCGGGAAGGACAATATAGTACAGTTACCTAGGCCTATGAAGTAAAGAAAATCGTTTCATCGTTTCTGAGGAAAATTAGAAAAAAAAATAAATTAAAAAAATGTTTTCCATATTTATCTGGAATCATTGTTTAAGGGGCCTCTACACATGTGTATTTTTATCGAAAACAGCTCATTCTACTTCAAACTTTTTAGAATACTCCGTTTTCAGTTTTGAAAAAAACATTTGAATTCTGCATAAAAGTTTCGACTGTGGCACAAATTTAATTAAAATTATTTTTTGTTAATTTCTTATTTCAGATTAAAAAAGGTTCAAAATAGCAGTTTTTCACATTGAAATAATTAACTAAAAAAATTAAAAAATTGTGCCACAGTCGATGCCTTGAAAACGTTATGAAGAATTCAAATGTTTTTAAAACTTAAATCGAAGTATTCTTAGGAACAGTACGTTGTAGTAGAAATGTTTTCGTACCATAATAACCTAATTTGTACCTAAAAGCACTATAAGAGTTGGAAAAAAAAATTTATAATTTATCAAAATTTATACTTCTTTCCTTTGTTTAAGTATATTTTATGTTTAAAAAATGTAGCTTAATGTTAAGTTTTATCGAAAAATGAATTAAACAATGCGCCTTAATAAATGCTCCCGTTAATGTTTTTTCAATTAAATGACAATTTATCTAATAGTAATAATAATATAAGAATTCAAGGAACTCGTACGCATTATATTCATACTTGGCATTTGGTTGTAGGGACTGTTCAACCAATTTGTGATTCTATTAGATCAAATTAAGGAATAACTCGACAACGTTTTGGTGATGAACATAGTCAATATATTGTTGGTAGTTCAACAGTTGCCTGATCAAAATAATAATTACTTAATGGAACGATAATCATAGTGATTTACTACCGGGCACTGATGTAATTACGGAATTGAATCCGTTCGTTTGGTGGGAACAGCGCCTGCGGAACACGGAAATGTTGTTGTAAAACATAAAATACTGCGCTTTAACGGTATTGTATCTGGCTTTGTAGCAAAATGCTCGAAAATAACAATGAATTGCACGCCGGGGGAAAAAAATACAATGAAAAGTGCTTGGCCGCTATTTATCCGGATACGGCTCATCAATCGGAGCTCAAACAAAAGTCTATAAAACCGCTTCTAACTCGCATACAAAAACAAAACCACAAAAAATTATAAAAACAAAAAAACCTACTCGCGGAGCATGTCAGTTGAGGTGATAAATAATCCCTTAACTGCCGTTGGGTATGTAAATAAATATAAATTATTGAAAACTATAATAATTTATCCCGTTGAAATGTTTTGTTTATAATTGAAAAAGAAACCCCAAATATATGTAATTTACACGATACCCAGTGAAATAGTGCTTTACTCGAAGAGTGGTAATAATTAATACCAACATGTGAAATTATCAACTCGTTTGTTTTTATTAAAAAAATACATAGTCTATAACTATTGATCCAATTCCGTTGTACTTGTTTTAAATGTTTACTTTTTTAGTTAATACAATTATAAAAAATATATATTATTAGCTAATTTATGCTGATTCAGAAATGTCTATAGCCGATTTGAAGAACTTCGGGAGAGACTCCTTCTGTCTCCCATTTCTAGTCAAGCCATTGGGATTCACTGTAATCGTTAATAAGTCTGTCCTCAACGAAATTTTTACCTTTTGGAAATAGTAACGACTTACACGCTATTGAACCGATTGTATTACAACAGCTGTTGTTGGCAGCAATGTAGAAAATTGGCTTATTAGCGTAAAGCATATTGGTTTATTAATATTAATAATAACAAAAGAAAACTTTCAAACCCAGAAATGCCCTATTGACTTCAAACTTTTTATGACCCATACTTTAAAAAAAAATGGTTTATCGTGCAGAGGATAATAATGAGGTGGTAAAATTTAGTTTTATATGTCTCATTACTTATGCCACACTGAAGTACATTAAGAATCTATAAGCTATTAGCTATCTATGGTAATTAATCAACGAGTTGACTCTTCGTCGTTGTGCTTATGTAACAACAAACGCCACAAGATAATTATAGATACAATAGGATATTGGTAATATCTCATCGATCATTGAATCTGAAGCGATCCATGAGTTTTGACAGTGAATTAATAATTGACAGATGATAATATAGTTTTTCTATTTGATTAGTTTTTATTTGAACGTGTCGAATAATGTTATTTTTATATTTAAAAATTTCGTAAGTATAATCTAGTAAAGCATTGACTTACAAACGACTTCGGCGTGCTTGGAGCAGTGTATGCCGGTAGCAGTAGAACATTCACAGCTACTGTTGGCTTCAGTGTTTCCACTCGAAGGAGCCTCTTCGTTGCTTCCCAACGAGTCTTCGGGAGATCTGGATACCTCGGTAGTGTCGTTTGTGTCGCTCATGTCAAACGAATCCCTGTTCTTTAATTTTCTACGGCCCTTGATAGATGACTATGGAATACATATAATACTAATTTGAAAATCATAAAAAAAAAATCAAACGCGTTTTCAATACAACACAAATTGGGCATGTGAGGTATTTAACGCGTTTACATCCGCCATTGGCGTCCTCCAACCACAGTTCCGTTCTAAGGAGTGTACGAAAACATCGTATTGGAAATACATAGTAATGTACAATTGTAAAAAATCAGAGTTTGTAAAATTTTGTGGATTCAAAAAAAAAAAAAATTTGGTACACAAAGATTTCTAATTTTTGATTTTGGTTTTTTTAGTTTCGTTTAAATAACTATAAAAATATTTAGTTTTGTTGTTTAATGACTATTGCTTTAAACACATATTTTTATAATAAAATTTAAATACTAAAAATTCTATTTTAAATTTGCAGGTATTATATTATTTAATGATAAACATTTATTTTTAATATTGAAGATAAATATACTATTTCAAAAAGTGGCTTAATAGGCTATCTTTAAAAAAGGCAAACTTGTATATTTTCAATTCACCTATAATTATAAAATAATAACCCTTAAAATTTACTTATTTAAAACAACAATTATAAATTAAACACTAAATACTAGAAAAAACTTAAGCACTTATGGTTATATGTAATAAAATAATAATAAGTGTTATAATAGTTTTATAATTAAGGGTTTTTATTATTATTTTATTACTAAATACTGTTTTTTAGTAGTTAATTTAAATTAACATTTTATTTGACACTTTTTTAACTAAAATATTAATTTCATTAGAAAAATGGCCGTTAGGTGAAGTTTTGAAAACCTGTATTTGATTATTTTGTTTACCTATATTATTGTTTTTGAATTTTTACAATAATACAAAAAAATATTACCTACAAATGAGGCGTTTTTTAGCTTCGATGTGGAGCTGACTGAGTATTGTTTTAACAATAATGTGTTTTTATTTTTAATATTGTCTTAGATCCTATGTGGATCTTAGAATAAATTGCTTTTACAATGATGTGTTTTTTATTTTTTCGTTTCTGAACCCACGATATTTTTTTAGAAAATATCAGCGGTTTAAAAAATTTAAAAATTCAGTTACCATTGAACCGATTTCTTTATGTAGTAAATGTATAGGTTAAAAATCATACCTAAAAAGTATTTTATTTGGTCAAAAACTAAAAAAAATTCATCACACATCCCAAAAATTAACTTATTTTTCATCTTAAAATTACGGCACCAAACCATTTATTTTTAAACAGTTGAATTACTTCCAAACTTGTACTAGTACTACTTATGTATATTCATTGACAACCAAATAAATAACGAAAACCTTTTTGTCCAAAAGGGATAGAACATTTTTCTTTTTTATATTTAGGTAAGTATTAAAAGTATAAGACTATGTAAATTTAAAAATTATTAAACATTTTCTTGTTACACACTATATAAATAAATATTAATTTAAATTCTATGTTCATCTAATTGAAACGAGAATAATAAAAATGAACTTCTAAACCTACTTCTTGGCAAAGAAATCGACATAGCCTTAATTTCTGAAACCCATCTCACTAGTAGAACAAAATTCTCAATTCCTGGTTACAAAACAATAAATAAAAATCACACGGATTACTCTGCTCACGGTGGTGCAGCTATTATAATTTAAAATACTATTCAATTTTACCAATACATCGAATTTAATGAATATTTTTTACAGTCTGCTGCCACAAAAATAATACTAAATCATGTACCCACTACAATTGCATCTGTATATTGCCCTTCTAGGCATTCGGTCTCTTCATAAAATTACAATAACTACTTTTCTACTCTAGGTCACAGTTTTATCGTAGGCGGCGACTTAAATGCCAAAAATGTACAATAGGGATGTTATTCTAACAGCCAAAGAGGAAATTCTTTATTCCAAGTTGTAAGTAGTAATCACTTTTTAATAATTCTGCCACAAATGCCAACATATTGGCCTACTTCCTCAAGCAAACGTCCCGATGTAACGGAAATATTTGTCTCAAAAACTCCAAACCACATATTTCACACAATAGAAAATCTACTAGATCCATGTTCAGACCACTCACCAGTTTTATTAAATCTTGAAACCTTAGTGCCTCAATGTTTAAATAACCCTTCCCTTACAAATGGAAATATGAACTGGCCTAAGTTTCAAAATATTATAAATAGCTACATCAATCTTAATTTAAGTCTAAAGTCACCTGATGACATAGAAAACGCGGTTAATAATTTTACCACATGTATTCAATCTGCCGCCTAGGAGTCATGTGCCCCAAAATCACAGCAAACCCTGATCTACTCTCTTCCCTTACCTGCATTCGCTAGAGGCCTAATTGCACAAAAACCTCGTGCAAGAGGAATTTGGCAACGGTCACGGCTTCCTTCCGATAAACGTTTTTATAATAATCTGTCAACGCGTGTCAAACACTTATTAAAAGAGCTACGTTCAAACTTCTTTATTAAGCATATTGCTTCCCTCTCAACCAAAAACTGATCATTATGGAGAACAACAAAAAGTATTCTACGTTTTCACTCAACAATTCCTCCTCTTAAAAAAGACGATGGAACCTGGGCCATCTATGACCATGAAAAAGCCGAATTTTTTCGTAAACACCTCTCTAAAGTTTTCCAACCCCATCACGATATCCCAATTCTCCCATCTCTACAAAATATTGAAGAATCTTTATTAACTCCTTTACCTATGGGATATAACATTACCTCCTTAGCATTTTTCACCTGTAGAAGTTCGAAACTATATAATACATTTGCATTAAAAAAATCACTCTGATATAATATAATCACTACAGAAGTAGCCCGTCAGTTGCCAAAAAAGCAATTATTTTTTTAACATTCATATTAAATGGAATACTGCGTCTGTCTTACTTCCCAGTTCAGTGGAAATTCTCGATAATTATTTTGTTACCGAAACCCAACAAATCATTGAATGACACTACCTCGTACAGGCCCATAAGTCTACCTCCCTTCTTCTTGAAAGTGTGCGAAAAACTTATTTTAAAGCGTATCACCCCAATCACAAAGGAAAAAATATACTATCTGACAACCGATTCGGGTTCCGTGAACGTCATTCGACAATCCACCAGGCACATCGTTTAATTGATCTTATATCGTTTAGTCTAGAAAAAAAAAACTGTACCGTACAACAGTTTTCTTAGATGTTTCTCAAACTTCACCATATCCTACACCCCTCTTACTTTTTACTTTTTAAATCCTATCTCAGCCAACTCGATTTTGCCACCAGAGTAGGCAGTGATATATCTCAATTGTATGAAATAAAAGCAGGCGTCCCCCAAGGAGCTATCTCCACCCCACTTCTTTTTAATTTATTCACCTCAGATCAACCAACCACCCCCAACACTAAAATAGCCGATTATGCAGATGACAAAGCAATAATTTCCATCCACGAAACCCCCAATGTAGCCGCTGAAAATTTACAACTGCATCTTGACGAAATGTCAAAGTGGGAATAACAAATGGCGTGTCAAAATTAATAAGAGTAAACCTGCCCGTGTAACCTTTACGCTACGCAAAAAAAAAAACCACCTCCAGTTTTTATTAACAACACCCAAATCCCAATTGAGACCAAAACAAAATATCTGGGACTTATTATAGATAAACGTCTCACATAGGCACCCCACTTACAAGCGAAAAGAATAGTCCTAAATCAGCGCCTAAGGCTTCTTCGGCCATTACTAAACAATAAATCTGAAATTAATTTAAAAACAAAACTTACGCTATACAAAATGTTACTCAAATCAGTATGGTCTTATGGTATAGAACTTTGGGGTTCAGCAAAAATCTCCCACACAAACAGAATCCAAGTGTTCCAATCCCGAGTCCTTCGGACCATCATTGCGGCACCTCCTTATGTTTCCAACGAAACGCTCCACAAAGACACTTTCCTCCCTACCGTAGTCAAAGTAGCCAAAAATCACTACAAAAGATTCCGAAATAGACTCCAGGGACATCCTAATCCTTTAATTGCCGACCTAGCCTCCAATAGTCTTCCTGAAAACCTACCCCGTCGCCTAAAAAGAAAATGGCGTAGAGACCTGCTAACATAATCTCCACTCTTCCAGCCATTGGAGTTCCATCATTGGATGGTTTCTTCAATCAAGTGCTACACTGTTAATTTTAATTAATCATACCATATGCTTATTGTACAAATATTTTAGTGTATAGATTGTATATTTTTCTAATAAAGAAAAAAAAACTATTTAAATAAAGCACGTTTGGACTGTTGAACTATTTAATTTATTGTTAACATTTTAATGAAATCGTTTTATATATTTTGATTGTAACTAAACACCATCAATTACATTTAATTTTATTCATCTCGTTTTTTTTTTGAATAAATCTATAAAAAACAAAAGGGATCATCTTCTCACTTTCTATAAAGGATTATTATAAATTAAAAAAAAGGTATGACGTGCCGTACTTTTAAGTTGAAATATATATAAACATTTTTTGGGTGTTTTTCCGATTTTGACGAGGAAGAGGAGATTTCTGAGGTACGATTTCTGGTCTATAGAGTTTCTACATGAAGAAATCAGCTCAGTGGCTAAATATGATATACTTATGGTAAGCGTATTTATTTATATGACTGTCAATTGATTTAGTGATAAATAGGCTAATTGATAAATTATTCGTTTGTATAGTAGAAATGTTTGTTGTATTGTTTTCTGTTTTTTAGTTGAATACTTACATTTTTCTGAGATGTGTTTTTAGTAACATAAACACGGAGCTCGTTATTTTTTAAACGTTCTATTTTAACGGATTTCGTTCGACACACTAAAATCTAATAAATATAATGTATGGCTTTCGCTCAAACCTGTATTGAGAATCTTCTGTGCTGCAATTTTTTACCGCCTTTTCGTTTTGAAATATGTGGGTTTTTGTACATTGCATATTTTATTCGGTCTTTTTCGAGCTGTTGATACAACCGAATGAGTTCCTCCTGTTTAATAGAGACAATAGTCTAATCCCAGCGAAAACATTCTGTGTACTCTGTGAGAAAATTCGCCAAGTATGAAAAACAGAAGTCCAAGTAGCAGATATTGCAATTTTCTTTCCATTTTGTACCACAACCTCTTATAGGACTTGGACCATTTCGTTACCATTTATGACTTACCGTTATGGTTTACTGTTTAAGTTGGCGAATTTTTACACCGAGAGTACATCCAAACGTTTTTGATCTACTAGTATTCATTTTTATTTAGAACTAAGAGTACAGGAATCCTTTTATCCTAATATCCATGTATTCTACGTGCATTTTAATATTTCCTCGACTGAAGCCTGTTGGTTAACGACTTAAATAAGACGGGCCACGTGGCATGGGCGAAAAACAACGAGATGACAAGTATTATTACTACCACTTATGCAACTTTTACTACATACTACCAAACGTTTGGAATTGACGCGTTATTGTTGTAGTGTGCATAACAAGCGGTAGTGGTGTTTGATTTTAACATTCAAATGTTGTCAACAGCTCGTCTTTCCTTGTTGTAGTCCTATAATCATATCTTACGGTCAAGTCTGCTCGTTCATATATCCTCTGGCCTCGGTCAAAGAAATATTAAAATAACAGCCTTTTACATGGCAACAGCCAAAAGATTCCTATATAATATAGATATTACTGTTATGAGCGCTCCTCTAATTAACCAAAGTTCGTGCCAATATCGAATATAAAATATATGTCAATATCAAAGTCTGCATTGTATACGAACCGTGATCAGGACCGAAATTAATTTTAATGTGCACTATAAGCCGGTATCTCTTGATGGTAAAAATATTTACCTTTAACCTTACATCATTGCCATTCAAGTCTGAATTATTGTCGTTCTCAGTCATTTCGACTTCGGTTTGAGAAGGCTCAAAAGGGTCATCAGTAGAATCGTTATGCTTGTCTTTGTTCAAATGTCTTTCGAAACAGATCTAATACAAAATGCGTCCATTATTATTATAGTTTGTTAAGTATTTAATACATTATTTCATCGTCAATAAAACAATATCCGCTATAACGTTCATTATTGTATGCGCCCAAATACTTAACAGTTTGATTTTTGTTAATCAACTAGTTGATTTTTTATAATGTATTTATACGATTTGGCAAAAATAGTAACAATTTCTGAAGTTACAGATGTACATGACATAATAATTATAAAACATACACGTATCATACCTAAGCTTTGCACAGTTTTTAAATAAGGAACGTTTTTAGAATTTTGTTAAGTGCCCTTTGTTGTGTCCATTAGGATAAGGAAATATATGAGAGATTAAGTCAAATTTGTAATATAATTTAAAGTATAATTGTATTATTGTATGTAGATATAATAAGTAGTAATAACTTAGTATAATATATAGTATGTTAAATAGATAATTATTTAAATATTCACATCGATTCTAAATAAAATTACTAACAAGATAGAATAATGTATATTTATAATCGCTCAACGGAAAAAAGTTATAAACAAAAAACAAAGTTCAAAAAACAATAATTTCAAAACATATAATAAGTAAAACTAGATAAATGGTAAAACAAATAAGCTATAACAACATAAAACAAAAAACCAGAAATCATAAAAAGCAATTTAAGTTTTTTTTTATAGCATGACCTAAGGATAATTTGGGTCTAAGCCCTAATTGTATATTTTTGTAGATATTGAGCTATATTATTATGTATATTATACGCTGAATTAAAAAGTTTAAATGAAGTAAAGTGAAGCAAGGTCCAATAGCTGTCTGGTGTTGGAACGTATATCAAAATTGTATTCATCGTCATTGTCAACAAATTCTTCTTCCGGTGTCCCGTCTGGGTATGTTACTACGCTGAATTTTTCTCGGGAGATCGTGTCTAGATCCTGGAGAAACTGTTGGGGTTTCACATATTACGTCTTAATATTTTACATTTAAGTGCTTATATAATATAGTTATTTTTTACAGATAACAATGGTTACCATTTTACAATTTCTAGAAAATATCATCTCCAAAAGGATTTAGGTACACATCTTATATAATTCCCAGAAACGAATGGCCGATAGGGTTAGCATAAAGTGTTAGCGCTTACTGTCACTGGTTCAACACTAGGTTCTATTTGCTAAGTGGGGGACCGCCTAGTTAAAAGAAATCGCCACCCCCTTTTTGCGGGCCCGGATTGACCACTCGTGATCTTATATTTGCTTCCAATTTTTTGTGAGGTGGAGAAGGGTATAGTAAAACAAATATTTTGTATGAATAAATATTATGTTGTAGACACGTCGCGTCGTGTTAAAACCAGTGGCGGTTCGCGCTTGTGAGTCTTATATGGGTGTATTCTGGCCTATGTCGATCATAAGACTCACAACTAGACACCTCTAGTTTAAACTCTTCTGTTGAGAAGCATTTGAACAAAAAAAAAGTTGGTAACCAAAGATAGAATTTTTTTTAAATCATTTTGATATTTTCCAAAAAAAAGGTCTAAAATGTATTTATACTGTAAACATCTATTTTTACAGTTTTAAAGTAAATTATTTCATTAATTATTAAGTTACCCTAGTAACACTAGAAAATTTAATACTGTTTTTTTAGTTTTAGGAAACTATACATTTTAGTTTTATTTCCCAATTTTGCCAAAAAATCGTTTTTATCTTAGATTTTTTTTTTGAAAAACTTATTTTTACAAAATGTTTGAACAAATAAAACTGTAGGTAATAAATCCGTGGATAGGATTCTTATCATTAAATATTATGAATCGATTGAAAATTTAACTATTTTGTACTCTATTAGAGGATTATGAAAATATAAAAATAAAATTATTTATGATCCATCTTCTTTATTAATGAAATAGTAATATGCAGTTTTTACGTGTTTGGCTTTTTTTCTCTAAAATGAGCGTTTCCTTAAACATGAGAAATTGATGTATACATATATTGGTTATTTAATATTATTTTGTTGCTGAGTAAATCAACTGCATTAACTGATATTGTAGCTGCTAAGTGAATCCCCAATGCAATGCTATTTCATAATATGAAACGACATACTAGATTTGTTTAGAATAACATCGTGTTAAACGTTTTATAGCCGTCGAACATCCCTGGTCCAACAACAGCTAGTTATTTACAGTAAGTATAATACTTAAACAACTAGCTAGTCAATTGGAAAATATATAGGTATTATTCATGCTTCCTATGATCATTTATTTAAATTTTTATCAAATTTTGCATTTACCTTTGGAACGAACACCATGAGCAACGTGAAAATGTTGGTCAGCAGCCCGCGCACGTAGAGAATCGCAAGTATTATATCTTTTCTGCCGCCCGTCCACTCATATAGAGATGAACGGACGGCGTAAAACGAAGTACTCACGAGTGCTTCGGACATGAGCGCGTAATAAAGAAATCTGCGCTCATCGTACCGAACAACTGCGTGGCGGGCAACATGGGCAAATCGGATGCCGACCATGAGAATTGTAAGTTCACCTGTAAGCAACAAAACCAAAATTCAATATCAATACGGGGCGGGTATATTATGGGTTCTTCAGATTTCTGTGTTAGGGAAAATTGCGTCGAGCAGTGTGATTGGATACAAAAAACCGTTATACCCGTCCAGCCCTCTCTTTTTTCCCCTACCCCTTTTATCACGTTCTTATCTTATAAACGCTAATAGCTCAACAAGTAATTACTGAACACAGAAAAGAATAAAGGTAGGTTATTATTGAACTTTTAAAATTTACCCTCGAACACTACCCTTAAAATTTAAATTAAATTAACATGGATATGTTATTGGGCTGGATCTATTTTAAATTTAAATCTGATTTTTGGATGTGTAAACTTTTTAGCATAATCATTAAAGACTTTAATGCATAATGTATTGGCGTGAATTGAAAACCGCTTTAATGAAAATCGCCAGTAAAAACTTTTTCTTTAGCTCAGACTTCTTAAGTTTTTTAATAAGCATAAACCTAAATAGTTCGTTCTAAATTACCCAATCACCTGAATTCAACGACTTTTTTATAAAGTAAAGTTTGAGAACTTTGCAACTGGAAATTGTTCTTAACCTCAATGAAATCTGTATAATTAAAACTACATTATACATAATCAACAAACACACTGAACGTCATAGAACTACCAGATCAAAAATCTAAATGTTTAACCCCTAAGAAGTAGCAAGAAAATTTTCAATTTCATTAACCGGTTAATCTTAATAAAATTCTCCGGTTGTACTAATAGGGTTATCGAAAAAATCGAATGCGAATTTCCGACTGAAGTGTACCACTGAGAACTTGAAAACCAATTAGATTATCATTGTCATGCTCAAGGAACTGGTCGAACCTGAGAAAGCGTTGCGTCCTAGAGACCACTATTTTTACTACCAGCTAAATCAAAACCATAAAAAAATCTTTTCCTTAATAAACTCAAACTATTAACATGGTATTAGATCATAAATTTGGTTTTAATAACCATCATCCTTTCATTGATCAGGTTCATCGAGTAACAGCAATCATTGAGAGATCATTTGAAGAAAAGGCATACTGTTCTGCAGTACTTCTAGACATATCTCAAGCTTTTGACAGTTTCTGGCACGAAGGATTGATGTTTAGTACTAAATTACTCAGGAAACTGCGGTCGATTGCAATTATCTTATCTACGGACATGAATGCCTACAGACTTGCTATATAAAAAAATTTGGTTAGGAACAATCCATGAATCCAGACATACACAAAAAAACATATATAATACAAAATCTCTTCAGCTCCGCGTTAAAGCTAAAAAAAATACGTCTGTATTTTATTATACAAATAGGGAACTCGATGTTTGAACAAAACCCATTTTTTTTCTGAAGTTCAACATTAATTCTGCGAAATTATTATTACTCTCCTGGCAAACAGTTGCCAACGGCTGAAGCTCGTTTTTTTTATTTACTCTAATAAGCCGTCTTGATTGGTATGGTAACTAGGATGAGTTTGTGATCTCAGAGCAGTAAAAACAAACTGGGGTTGTGTAAATAAATTCGCCACGTCTGCACGTTTCGCCGATAATGTGACACGTGTTGATGTAAGTCTGCTTTTTTGAGTACTCGCAAGTCAATAAAAAATCGTCAGCAAACCATTACACGCTGCAAACACTGTATTCGTCACGTACCTAGTTACTTTGTTGTTAACAATATCAATCGTTATGGGATTCTCTAAGTTTCGATTTTCAGTCGGTTTAGTCTTGCTATACCGTCAGAACATGTATATATGTAATAATTTAGTAATAATTTGACAGCCATAAACCTTATATTACAACAATAGCTACAACAGCCGTTTTGAGTAGTTATATGTAATAAGTAATTGACCTGACCAGATGCAAGTTCAATAATTAATGTACTCAAAACTTACTTAATCTAATTTGAAATCGTCTTATTAAAGCCATTTATTTTAATGCTGGTAACCGGTAATCTTGTGCTTGGTAAATTAAATTTTAATTGAATCTCTTAGTTAATATAATGTACAACAGAGTCGAAATTCTAATAAAATCACGGTTTAATATGGTAGCTTAGCGCAACCACATGGAACAGAAAAATGAAAGTAAACTTTGGATGTTTAAATAAGGAAGAAATGTAATTAACTGGAAAAGCCGGCATAAATCAGACGAGGCAAAGGAAAACAAACTTTAGATTTTCTTAATTAAATTTCTTAATCTTGTCCATGACGTGTATGAACAAAAATGTTTTGTACTTTACAAGATAATTATTAAAGTATATTGCTTTACTGATGTTAAAAATCATTGGGTAAATACAGAAAATGTTGTACAGAATAACTTATCAAATTAGTAAACTTTCTTTATTCAAAGCAATTATTTTTACTCGTGTTCACATTTTACCAGTAAAATAAATATTTAACCTAGATTTTAGGTCAACTTACTTAAATATTTCATTATATTCGTATATTTTAAATCATGTTTTTTAAATATATTTAAGCCAATAATATTATGTAATTATTACCTTACAGAAATGCATAGGACTCAATTATTATTTTTGAGTTTAGCTGATTATAGCAACTTATTATTTTTTTTTTTTGTGACTTCGGGCTTACATTTAGTTTTTTCGTTTTAGCGCGACACGAGTTGAAAGATGTACAACAAAAGTCATCATTAATCTCTAGTCACCTTACTAATAATATAGTATAAATGATTGAAAGTTATTACCGTAATCAGGGTTCTATTTCTTCCAGTGTCGATAATAGTTGTACAGTCCAAACGTGAGTTTAACATGCAAAAGCCGCCCTTATCGATTAATGCGCAAAGGATAGCGAAATTCAAATTACCTAACACGCGGTAAGGGACTAAAAGAATTTTTGTCTAATAAAAAAAAAAGCACGACTACTCGTGTGGGATTACAGGTGAGCTCTATCGCTTAAGTGTACTTTAGTCGTCAGTGTTTCGAGTTTTTTATATATTATGTAATAAACAAGTTTAAAAGACTTTTCTGAATGAACTGTCGGATGGATTTAGTTCTAAATCAACGGCTCGACACGCTAAATGCTAGTAGACACGTAAGCAAAAGTGTTTGCATTAATTAAACAAACTATTTTGTACAGGTTATGTGTAGTGTGCTCGTTTATAGTTTACCGTTGACGTTTAATAGTACAATGTAGAGCTCACACGTCAGCACACAAAATACAAAAGACCGAAAGTAATTTGTAAGACCGCCGCTATAAAATCGCAGGAACCATCTTGTTGGTAAAATATTACGGATATGTGCTTTGGTGTTTTGATTTACTATCGTGTGCACACGCCCATATAACACAGTCATTAGTTTTAATTGTACGATAAAACATTGGTGCGTGGAGTATTATAATTTATATCTAAAGGCAAGCCAAAAAATGTCAAACGTTGCAAAAAATTGAATTTCTTAAACTTCTACAATCGACTGTTGACGATACAAACTAGCGTGATACTGTCGTTTCAACAGTTTTTTTCCCTATGCTATATTTATATACTTTTTATTGACGTGCTCACCGCAAAATCCCCTTGGGTGTAAATGTGTATGAGCGGATTGACTATTGACTTGGCGTCAGTCAGCAGGGATATAAAAAAAATCTCCCCATAAAAAAACGCTATAAGTCGTTGAGGGAGACAGAAATAGATAAATATGGTAATTTATTAGTTTACCATATTCGACGACAAGTAAGATAAAAAAAACGTTTTTCTAGACTTTCCTAAATCTCAAGTGTGTGCATGTGTGTGTGCTAATAATCTATTAGTATCCTTAAGATGAAAATATGTCAAAATCGTAAAATGAAACTTAGTAAAAAAAAAAAAAATTTACTTCTTTTTTTATTTATTAGCGAAAGTTTTAACAAACATTAGAATATACACGCATTACTTAATTCGTGTAAATTTCGTTTGTGAAATTATTTCAGATAATTTGTTTTGTAGGCAATATTAGTTAGTTAAAAATCCTACTTTACCGATAATGCGTTTACATGAATATTAAACTCACGATGTAGCTATTTTTTTGGAGCACATTTATGATTTTCAAATATTCTAATAAATAAATATTTAATATTCATATGTATGTACATTGAATATATTGTATAAAATTATAATAAATTATATGTTTTTATAATTTCAACAAATTAAATAGGTTTTGCTATTTGAAAATCAAAAGTTGCCATCAAAAACACAAAATTAGGAGGGTGGTAAAAAAACCAATGTGAAAAATTGAGATCACATTGTATAAAACAAAATATAAAAAAATATTAAATTTCTTATTAAACCCTATGAGATACTGAGTGGATCACGTCAAGATGACCACTCTGTAAGTTTATTTTCTGATAAAGCATTTGAAATTTACTTATACATATATATATATATATATATATATATATATATATATATATATATATAGATATATTCAATTTCTTGTGACCTAAGATACTTGACCTAGTGCACTTTTCTACGCTTTTCTAACGCTATATAGTTATAAATAATTGGATTAATGGACTATAACATTATCGGTTCAAATTCCAGGGATTTTCTTTATTCTGAGGATAAACGATTTCTTTGAATAAAGAAATAGACACTCTACTCTCATTCTATGGTTTCATTATACTTGTTTAGTCAAACCCGACATCCAGATCCTATTCCTTTTTTAGGACAATAAGCTAAACAGCAAAGAAGGAGGCTTCTATTTACTGTAAACAAAATAAACTAAATAACTTCTGACCTGTTTCCGTGACGTAGCTCCACCATTGAACTTTGCATGTTTTGTATATACTGCCGTTCGGAGCAATTCTCTCTTCTACTAAGTCATATCCTTCATTTATATAGTTCAAAGTGTTCGCGGTGTAAGCTGCCATATAGAGACAACAAGCGAAAATGCCTAATAACAGATACACCGTCAAGTCATGTTCACGAATAGACCATTGGTGAGCTTTTCTAGTGCGGAAATGCATCATGATTCTGCAAACAAACGTCGGACGTCAACAGAAAAAACAAAATACTTATAATTAACTGTGTAGCCCCGTTATGGGTGTTTTTTCATAGGTTTCGACGGAGTTACTAACCTGTACAATTTCATGTTAATAGACCCGTAGCAGGAGACAAATCCAATTTCGCGTACCCATGGAATTACTAAACATACCATTAAATCAGGCTCTTGGGAATGAAGTTGAATCTGTGAGAGGAAAAGAAATTATTATTTATATTTTAGTAAAATTGACCATTTCTAAATTATAGTATTTTATATATGAAAAAAGTCCACAAAATTAACATCTATAACACCTATAAGATCCATAGATGTTGAAATGATAGCTTATGTAATATGTCTGTTGTTGAATAGGAGAATATTTTAATAACAAACAAATATTTTACATTATTTAAACGATTTTATTATAATGCTGAGTACTGTGTAAGGAATAGGAATTGATACAATTTTTTTCTACCAATATTGATTATGATATTCTTCTAAACTTAAAAGCTTACAAGGTTGTTCAATGCGAAACTGTAGTTAATAAAAACTAAACAATATAAATAAAAAAGTGAGACTTAAAAGATGTGAATTTAAAAAAAGGCAACGCATTGATGTAATTACCTTTTTAAGTAGAAAATTGTTAATGGTTGTAAGAAATCCAATAAAAATATAAGACAAATATATGTAAAATTAATATTATTTTCAAAAAAATCGTTTTACGTGAAGTTTACCACTCTGCATACATGTTTAGTGTATGGAAATATTAAAAATCGCAATAAGTAACTAGTAAGTATTACCTAGTGAAAATGAACTATTTTATAAAAAGTATTTTGTGTAGCTTTTTTTTCTTAATAAAAAAATCTAAACTGCTACAGATTTAATTATGTTTCAAATACGGGTTTATTTTATAGAGTTTATTTATATGAAAAAAACTACTCATTTTAAGAACAATACCATCTCAAATCCGCATTGAAAATGTAACTGTGCAATTAGTTATAACACACTAAATTTGTATTGGTCTCACTTGACTTACCTCCGTTTCCATTAAAAATGTACCCACAGCTATACTTTCTAACATAGACCACATAGAATTTTCGATAGTCTGCAAAAAAATAACAACTTAATTAATATTTAGTTAAGGATTAAACTCAATTTCACTAAACATTATAATGGAATAGTATATTATAAAACAATTATAAAATGTTTTTTTAATTATTAGGATGACTAATACATAGTTTTATAAAGGTAAGCCACAAAATAAAAAACTGATTATTCTGTTTTCACTATCCTTAATTTAAAATACTCCTTTGTAATTTTCAGGTGATAAAAATTAGAAAATAAAAAATGTATTTATTATAGTGTTTATACTATGTGATTCGTGTGTGTTGATAAATTGTTCGATCAGTTTTCTTACTTCATACTTAAGTACAGACAGCGTTTAACAGCAGACATTTAAGCCAGCTATAAGTTAAATTAAATATGCCATCTCTTAAGTTTTGATGGGAAGTAGGAGACTGACAAGAAAGTATGTGTTTATTGTATAGGCGACCGCGCCATTATCTAAATAGTCATGTAAACAGAATTATATGAAGTCCCGACATCATTTTAATTTATTTATTGTTATTGTTGTTTATTATTGATCTGTTCAATTTACATATAAAAGCTTCTATAAAAATATACACTAGAATTTCAATTTGTTGTGTAGTGGGTAAACTGATTTATTCTGATCAACGTTTATTTATTCTCAGAACAATAATCTATTAAAATGGAGATTCAAGTATCAGTTTTAATTTTTTTTTTAAATTCACATAATTTATACATATAATCCAAGGTCTCATTTTGACATAAAAAACAAATTCAGTTTATTAGTAACTTACGCATTTTTTATGAGTTAATAACGATAATTATATGTCGATTGTAAAGTTTTCTAATGACAAATATAATACTATTAATAGCTTTTCAAGAAATCATAAATTTGGTTGTACATGATCTAGATGGTTGGAAACTATTATGAATGGAATTTGCCCAATAATAAGGGCCGTGCAAGTGCGAGATTACCTGTCCAAGTTTGTTTAGCTACATTAAAAAGCACTTGTAAAGGTATGGTAATGTAACTTTATGCGGTTTGTTACATTAAATAATAGCAGCCAAACAGCCGCGTTCGATTCATTACACTATTTCATAAAACTATTTAACAACTTCTGCGGTTAGTACAAATACCTGCTTTTGGTGTTAATCGAACCAACGGTCCTTTTTGAATTCCAGAAATTCCAATTACATACTTAAATAATCCTACGGTGAAATAAACCCTTAAGTCCACCATAATAATATGTATTTGTATAACTTTTATAACTATTATTGGCTGGCTTGGTTAAGTTTCTCTAAATCCTTAGCTACATTATATCCATAAAATGCCAGGCTGTGTTTATTTATATGCTATCAGCTATTGCCAAGCGCACGGCTTGTGTACACGAGGACAATTATTTTGGTAAAACGCATACTTTGACTCTTGATCATTTTATCAAGTCATTATTCCAAACTAATAGTAATTGCAATGGAAGTGTGATAGCACGAGAATGGTAGATTACATGTCGTTTAGTTTGATTGTCTGTTTTTAACATGTTACGCTTAGAAAGCAAGCGTTGAACGGATTAAAGAAGTTTGAGTATTTTAGATCAGTTATACCGTCGTGTAGTCTTAATTTTTGGCAAACAATTTGAGTTCAATTTGACAATGTCACATTCACATTCACTTATTTATCATTACTATTTTTAATGTAAAAATGTTGCATCTGTTCAATCTGGAAAACGTATATAAAGTGGAACTGAAGCCATTACTCTGCCATCTGCGTACTTAGTTGTAATAACGTGGTAATATTTAAAGTTGTTTTTATATTGATGAATGTCGGGCGTCTCGTTTGTGTATTAGTAAAAGCGTGTTAAAGGAGGTTTGATGGATGACTACTCGCTAATTCCGAATGCCTACAAGAGCTTAAAGCGTTATTACACCCTAACGCTGTTTACCGACTTCTTACTGAAGTGTTTCGGCTTGGATTATTTTTCTGGAATCCTATTATAGCATGTTCATTTCCTTGAACGACGCGTCGCTTTTCGGTAATGGCAAACGCAATCATTCAAACCGTTGCCAATAATGATGTTTACGATTAAGAAAGGATTAACTAGTACCACGGGTGACATCTCGGTTTTTCTTATCTGAACTTATCCAATGTCTCTAATCGGTTGGGACGCGTTGTAAATTTTGATAATTACATTTTAACAATGTCCATCGCTCGTACACTCTAATAGCACTTAAATTAATTTTTTTTATCAGTTTTATAAATAAATTTATGTGCGAAAAATGACAGTGATAAAAGTGCCTATACGAGTATATACAATATAATCGAATTAAGAAAACCGTTGTATAATAACATTTTTCACGAATAACCGGAAAATCTGTAACCCGTCAAAGTAAATTGAACAAACCATCAAAAACCATAAACTCAATTTTATGGCAAAGATGTAAAACGTTATAATTAACTTAACTTAAAATATTTAAGTGCTTATGCCGTCCATTAAATTATAATTACAAAATAACCAACTTAAAACAACTATATATAATAACTTTCAAGCATTTTTTATTATAATAATAGAATTAAAATATAAAATAATATTATAATAATTTAAATATTACTATAAACGGAATATTTATAATATTACTATAGTTGACTGATTGTGAGTTTAAGGAATAGGTTTTTTTATCAGTTTAAAGTCTTAATAAAAACATTAAAAATAGTTGAAAAATAGTCAGGAAACATTGATTTAATACGCCATAAAATTTAATTTAAATACCCATCAGGTACTGAATTACGTAAAAACACTTTTTTTAATATTTATTCTTCAAACGTGTCAGTTTAAATAATACCACTGGTATCGCATGCGAATGTTATCGTTTGGGATTTAGTTTTGTGCATAATGTTTTTAATTTAAAAATAAACTGACACAACCCGTCAAATTGCATCACCTCAGTGACTTGTGCTAACTATTTTTTTTGTTTACATGGAAACACAACACCGTTTGTATGTTAGATCAGCGGACACGGTTCTTTTTGAAAAGTATCAACATTTATATTTCTTACGTTCAAATAAACATTAAGTGTCCAAAAATATCACTTGTTTTTGCTATTTTTTTAAATTGTTATAAATGCATTTATTTTGAATTTGGCGGAATCCAATTTAGGTATTTTAAAATTGTTATGTACTTCTTTTCAAAAATCAGTACGAATTTCTGAACCAAGTTGAACGAGAATCGTACCGACTGGAAAGCGATTGTTAAATTAAAAGCACTATAAGACAATGGACCTAGACTTTTATTTTTGGTTACATGAACGTTTCAATCGATGCAGAAATGCTTTTAAATTGCCTATACAGGGCGCCGTTTCACCGAGCTACTTGTTCGCTTTACTTGAGGTATAATACATTATTACAAAACAAGTGCTTTGTTTCAAATTTTATATTCTGAGACTTGGCTATGCAACTTGGTGGTCTTATTGAAACAGATTTTATTCATGCGTACAAATTGTACAAAAGTGCTTCTTTATTACCAGAAATATATATCAAAGAACATGGATAACAACGCCCTTTTGAATTCCGTTATAAGACAAAGTTAAAATTACTCATTGATAGTGAAAGAAAAAGCCATAAAAGCATTTGATTAAAGGGAAACGAAATTCCTGCGTCGCTATTGTTACCGTCTGGTTGTATACATTTAAAGTGAAAGACGGTACTTGCTAAACGGGACTCGAAAAAAGTTGTTTTGAGTTGTTGGAGATTTGAATTGGGGCGCCGAAATTATTATATAATACCATTGGGCGGTAAACTACATAATAAACCATTTTATTGCCAGTGCCCGAACAGTGTTATTTGCAGGATAATAGCTTTTGTATAGATGTGTTCGGTATTACGCTTATGAATATGACAGCAATAAAAACAGAAACCAAAAAATATATTTTGAATTCGGCAACGTTTGTGGTGGTATGATGTGAAGAAACAATGAAAACTGTAAAACAATAAATCGCGTCGGGCTTGAGAAAGAGCCAATGCGTACTTAATGATAATCATAATATAAATAATAATAACTTAACGAATATTTATATTAATGTTGTACATTATCACAAACAGCATTAAGTCCACAAACCGGACATTTTTTTAAAGTCTATTAAAATGTTTTCTTTTGTCTGTAAACCATTTTTTTAAACTTTTTTATTACATTATTTGTAACTCTTATTATATAAATAAGAGTAGGTAACATAAACGACGTTAAATGCTCTCAGGAACACATTAATCTCTCTATTGTACTTAATATCATGTCATACACGACAATGTTTAATTATTGTTATATGAGCAACAAATGCTTATAACATTCATTAATCTTCACAACAATCGTACAACAAATATAATGTTATACTTTTGTTTGTAACATGATGATAACAATACATTATTATTTTGTTTATATAATACATATATTTATATATGTTTGTCTGTCTGGTTGGTATTTTTCTGGTAATTTTTAAGCATTTTCTCTTCTTTGACGGTCCTTAATAGACGCATAATATATTAAAAAGGCGTTTATTTTTAATTATTTTAGATAGCTTTCATATTTTTTAACGAAGTCATGACAAGCCAGACGTCATTTGTTGTTTTAGTCGTAGACGCGCTTTTACATGAGCGGTAATAAACATTTTCATGGTATAATTAAGCTTAAAAATGCTTTAAGTAGCTAACATAAAGTAAAACAATAGAGTGGTGCGATGTGGTGGTGAAAATAAATGACGACAGTTACTTATCTCACGTACCGAACTCATTAACGCGGTTAAATAAATTACAAAAAAAAAAATACCTTAAGCGTTTTAGAAGAAAACAAATCAACCGCTGTCAATAGTTTTAAGTAAAAGAACGATTTTTATTCAACATTGCGGGCCTTTAGATGATAAATAAAACAAATTACAGATAAACTTCTTTAATAACACAATACATTAAAAAATATTAGAACTTAGATGGTTTGCCAGGGGTTTTTGAAAAAAAAATAATGCAAGTACTTATATAATATCATTAAATAAAATGAGTTTTATCACTTCTGATCATTGATCGTTTGTACTTGAAAAATGTGTTAATTAATCGTATTTAACAACTTTTAATGTGTTAATAGTTATGTGTATGGAAAAATTAAATCGTCTTGACCAGAATAATTCATTTTGATTTGGTATTATTCCATTCGCTTGTATTTATTGTATCAATTTACAATAGTAATTGACTGTTAATATTTTCATGTTGTTGTTTGGATTAACCACTGTTCGTTTAGGATAGCATAAATTAAAACGTATCGTTTAACGGTTAAATTGTTTGAAAAATAATTTATTACACAAAGTTGTTTATGACATTAGTCTCTTAACGTTTTTTGATCGACAAGTAAAATTAAGCTGCGAATAATTGTTTGCTTCTGTCCTATATTATAAATGCATTTCAGTTGTCACATTAAATATGGAGCGATGGCAAACAACATACAATGGCCCGTTTAATTTAATGTGAATAATTCAGTTATGGTGGATAAGAGCACATAAAACACAAGTGTTGGGAGTTTAACTGCAATAGTAAAGGCACAAGGTGTTCAAGAGAACCGTTTTGTAGACAGGTCGAGTACAAACCCTACGCGATTCTACTGTATTGTAATGTAGGTACCTAATATATATTAAATAGTACACTGTGTATATAAGTACTGTATATATACTAGAGACTAAAATATGCTATGTTGTCTAATAAATACTAAAGATAAAAAGCCAGTATAGTGGGTCGTGACATAGAGGGAAAGAGGAGGTCACAGTTCTAAAGCAATTTATTATTATAACGGAAAGTGGTAAAATCACTTTCAAATAAACGCTTCGATGCAAATCTGTGGACAGAAAGTCCAAACTAATATTGTCAAAACCAAGCACAATAAGAAAGTATTAAATTGAGGACCAGAGTCCACAAATTCGAATCGATTCAGTTATAATAATTCCTGTAGTCATGTGACCTCCCCGTTTTCACACTGTCCCAACATTACCGCATGTGCTTTTGTATTATTGTAATATTGAATACATTTTTAGTATTTAAAAAAATTGTATACATATATATATATATAAGGTGAAATCAAAATTTGTATGTATGATCGCCTACTTAGTTATTTATAGAAATAAAATCACACATAATTGTATCTAAGATAGCCTCTCAGCTACGAATTGAAGCTAAAATTAGTTGCATAAAAAAATTAATTTCTTCAAATGTTTTCTGATAAAACGGTCTCTGTTACTATAAAATAAATAGTTAATACTTGCCCTGTCTTGGCGTTTACGGTGAGTGATATACATTCAATTTAAAGATCTTTTGCAACCATAATGGCGGCAAGTCATTATTTTTAATGGTCTTATTTATTGTGCGTTGAAAGAGATTTTGGCGGTTTGGAAAAGTCACGTTTGTAGTTGAACGGCGACGTAGAGTTAGGTCGAAACGAGAATTCTCTACTTATAATAAATATTATATAGGAATACGTCATAACGTTTACGGTCTATTTGCTTTTATAAAAATCACAGCCTGTGCCGATATAAGTACGTGTCATCAGTACGGCGGCACACGAAAAGGTCCAGAGGTCTTTCCTAAGTAACCCATTATGCACGTTACATATCCGCTTTTAGCCGATCCGACGATTCTGTGTATAAAAAAAAAAGATGGTCCATTGTATAAAACCTAAACAGGGATATTGCAAAAAAATCATACTCTTCACCGGCTCGGCTGCTGTTAAGGCTTGCTCGACTTAATATAATATGGTTCTTAAAGTACGAGAATATTTAAGGAAATAGTAATCAACTATGATTTATCGAAACAAACATTAAGGAAAAATATTTTTAGAGAATGCCGAAATGATGACATGTTTATAAAAACACTATACTTATCAAATGTAAGTATTAACGTCGATAAAAAAAAAAAATCTGCCTCATTTTCAATACAAAACGTATTTTTTTTCAATTCATCTAAATTAAAAAAAAATCGAATTCCTTTTGAAAAAATATTTGTTTTCAATTTTTTATATAATTTCTATTTACATCTCTTTACATTCTAATACATACAAATGTATTAATAATGTTAAATAAACTATAATTAACATATTGAACTTTTTTCACTTTTTTGGTCACTTTTTTTAAACTATACTGTATTATATAAAAATATGTTTAGAGATTTGGGAAAATAGGTTCTTAAAAAAGTCATATATTATGTAAAATAATACAAAAAATAATAATATCCTAAAGTATATTAATCAGAACATATAAAGTAATTTTAAATGTATGAACTCTTTAAATATGTTTAATGTATATTATTATTACTTAACTCACTACTTCGGACATTATCCTAATATTTAATTTGGATAATTCCAGGTCCTCGTAACAAGCTTGATAATATTTATGCGTTGTTGTCTGCTGGATATTTTGTGCTGAGAAGGCTTAGTTACTATGTATATAAGTACCGTTTATAAATTAATATACACATATTTATCATGAATCATGATCATAATAAAATTAAATTAAAAGTAAAACAGTGTCGGTTGTTTACTCGTTGTACCATGTTATTCAAATATTAAATATTGTCAGATATGATTTTGCCTTATTTTATATTCTAAGAATTAGACAGTCGGAGAAAATATGATAAGTAAGTAAAATACTTGTTATTTTGAATGAATACTAAATTTATGATGAAAATATTATTGAAACATTTGTGTCATTAATATATTTTGATATATATTTTATATCTTTTCAAAAAAAATATAGAATTAATAATATTATTTTTCATTGAACATATATTTTACTATTGAAATATTTGTAATACATAGGTATAGGTATTTATTTCTGAGATCAATGAAACGTGAAAGTTATAATATCCATTATTGAAGCGACGTGACATTTACCATAAAAGCCAAATGCTTATTCCATATAAATATAAGTGGTGTGTTGGTTGTCACGTTTGCTCGGCAAAAAACGTTTTATTGTCACCAATGTGTGTGTGACATTGTTATAATAAATTGTTCGCCATAAATAAAAAAAATAGGATACGTTCTTAATTCTAAGCAGATTTATGTGTTAGGTATATGAGATAGCTAAAGGCGATAGCGGACAAAAAAAAATATATAAGGGCGGAAATAGCATTGGCGAAACGTCGTCCGACTGTTTGAATTATTAGAATTTTGGTGGAAAACAAAAACCAAAGGAGAAAAAAAATACAGTTTGCGATAAATTTAACCTGCCATCTAAGCACACGAGAAAGCTGAGCCATTTACATGTTTTTGCCACTTTCTCATTTCAAAAACGCCGTTTTTGCTCGCTAGCCTATAACAGTCTCCGTCCGACCGTTTACACTTTGTACGGTTACACTGTACTAAGTTTTTGTTCACCGACCGAAAACGATGCCTTTATTTTCGTTTTCCTTTCGTTGGTGGGTTCTAAGCCGCTGTTGTTCTTTTGTCGGTATATTATACACATTAATGCACTAGCTCGCAACATTAGCGAGCACACATTGTGGCCAAATGACAATGTATGGCTGTATAAGTGTCGGGTTACCGCAATAATGCCGTTTGTCCATTAGCAAATTGAATGATAAAAAAAAAATCCAATCTTATCTGTTGTTAGACGTTTGTGACAGTATAACAATATGTTTTTCCGTGTTCTTGTGTTGAGCTTGTTATTCAGTCATTGAAACATTGAAATTGACATGCTTAACAATTAAAAACCCAATAAAAGACGATGATTAAATGAGATGTTGAAGAACACATAATGAAGAGACAGACCAAGGGCAAAATACAAGACCCAAATAATTAAGGATATGAATATTGGAAAATACAAGGCCCTGAAAAAATTAAGTTGCAATAGAGAAGCATGGGAGTGCTGCCACAAACTAATCCGAGGATTAATAACTAAAAAATTTAAAAAAAAACCACTATATTGTTTGCATTTAATTGTTGACGTCATGTAAAACGGCGTTTGACGTAGGCAATTCAGCTACACGCCGGTCGTGCGTCATTTTAATATAATAATTATTATGACTACCTATTATCTCTTGCACAAAAATCAAATGTATCTAAATTTACTTAGTTCCATTTCTTTCGCCTAAACGGTTAAGTTTAAGACGACGGGGAAAGTTAAAATAATCATCAATGTATATAGTATAATGAATAAATAATAATTTTAGACACGTTTGATTTTTATAAATCTGAGTACTTCGGATCTTTCTCATTAGACACTTGTTATAATCGTCTTGATTGCTAATCATATTTGGTATTTTATAATTACTTATTTCTCCCCGTTTTAATAAAACCGTCCGCTTTCGCAGAAATTAATGAATTTATAAGACGATTTCTAAAATGTTCAATTGTAAATTAAATTAGCCAATTTTAATCAAGTAATACCTAAGTGTGAATAGCAATAAATTAAAGTAGTATTATGAATTTCGTTGCCAGTGAACTCTAAGTAGATTATATTATAAAACTATGTGCAATATGAGCCGAGGGCGACTTATTTTATTTTATATTTGTGCAAATATTGCAAAACGTGATTGCTATGAGCAACTAAACATTTTAAAATAACTCAATTAAGTGAATAATTCTGTTAAATGTTTGTACAGGACTCGATGTTTCTCTTATTTTCAATAAAATTGAAATAGTCTATCTTATTAATTATCTTGTTTATTAGCTACATATTTTAATTTTAGAGAATCGTATTTTGAGAAGGTACTTTTCTGATTAAATATTCATCCTTAACCGTATGATTTTACTCGTTCACTATTTTACCGCAATTCACATAAAACATGTTTCAATTATTGTTAATAGTTTCAACTGAGCTACTGAAACAATTTTGAATCCGAGTTCATTTAAAATAACTATTGTATTTTGAATTGGAAACAGATTTTTTTTTATGTTACCAAAGTAGCAACAAGTTCACAGAAAGCAATTTTGCTTGAAAATAGAAAATCCGAATACTATAAAAAACACTATTTTGTAGTCAGCGTCATACTGTGCAATATAATAAAACAATAAAAGTGTTCCATTTAACATTTAATATCAAAAAGAAAAACATCAAAAGAATAGTTAAATTGCAAAATAAATGAATAAACGATTTGGGTTCGTAGTAAAAAAAAAAATAAAAACACTTTAGTCATAATAAGTCGATTGGTTTCCATAAGAAAGTATGTATTTATACTCATATAATTGTATAAATGATTTTGGAACCAATATTGATTGAGAATTATTAACTATTGTTATTTTTCATAGAAAAACTAGTTTTCGGTATTGTATTTGTAATTATTTTGATTTATAAAAAAAATAAATGACATTAAAAAATAAATATTTTTTATAATAATTGTACTTGTTCCCAACATATTGTCTTACGCATGTCTCATTAAAGTTTTACACAATTACAATTCACTGTGTTGATTAATAAAAAAATGATTTAAGCGTTATAGTTTTATGTTTTAGTATTTTTAGAATTATACATTTCTTAAACCACGTGTAAAATAATTACAATATAAATATATTTTAATTATTTTAGACATTTAAATTAAACAATTAAATTATTAAAAATAATTTTGTTTTTTTTTCAGTGTACAATCAAACTATGACTGTATGTGTATAAAGTTTGTACACAGAAAAAGGCAGAATTTAATGTTTCAGTAGCAATAAAGATTAAACCGAAATGCCCGTAGTTTGGCCTAAAGTCCTATAGTAAACAGATGCGAGCGTTAGCTTTTAAACGTTAGTTTAATCTTAAGTAATAATTATTTTGCTTTGTTTAAAAGAAATAAAATCCGAGTGTAGCAAGTTAGTTTATGTGATAATATTTCTATTCTGAAACTTTGTTTGTATACTAATCTTTACTATAGCAGTACGATTAAGCTAATGCTTTAATTAAAAAAGCTCTAATGTGTTATTGTTCACTGTTATTTATGTTGTGTATTTATAAACGAAAATCTTTTTTTATAACAATGCATGTAATAATATACAAGATTAGTTGTAGTATAATCTGAATGGCTCTACCGGTATTGTCTATAAACGGTTTTTAAGACAGCATTAAACCTTATTGTTGTTGTTATGTATACAAGTATTTAAAATGGAAATTTTTTATCTTTTAAACCAGATTAAGGCAAACTATGTATTTTTCATACAATTTATATGTAAATTCGACCTTTTACTAAAATATATCTCTAGAATAATCAAATGTTTTGAACACGTCTACTCAATGAAATTCGTCGTTTTTGAGAAAACTAAGATAACTCCCCACTGATTTACTGAATGAAGCTTCTGGGTCGTTTTGTTTTCAGTAATGGCTGTTATATTCATAAAGCTAGTCACGGTCTATTCAATACCTGCGATAAAGCATCACTGAACACGGCATCGGATTATACAAGCTCGGCTTAAAGATTTTCATCAGACACCGAAGAGAGAATGGGCTCCCAAGAATACAAAATAATGATATTACACCCGTTATCTATTTAATAGTATTTCTTAATCAACTTTGAAAACTTAAACATGGAATCTCAGCGTTGGGTGATAAAGAAGAAACTCTGCCTTGACCTAGTTTAGTTTAGCTTCCATTTGTACACTGAACAAACGGCAGGCTTGGCCAGTCTTACTTAAAGTTATTGTTATAACATCATAGGCAAAGATCAGCGGAGATTGAGGATTCGCTTGAAAACTAAACCGTATTAATTTAAACCCATTGGCGAAGATCAGAGGAGGCTTGGTATAATATAAATCTTAAAACATAAAGTTACTGCAATACCTACATTTTTTTTTATGGGGAGATTTGTCGAAATAAAAATAAATGTGGTACTAATTTTAAGTTTAAGGGTTTTAGAATCCCAAGCCCCTCTCTACTGATCTCTGCCATAGACTCTACCGTTTTAGAAAATTGGAGACTTCGTGGAAAATCTACTGCTTTGTAATAGTGTCAATTGGTCCAATTCGGTATTTTATTCCGCTAGTTAACTGTGTTACATTCTGGTTGTATACAAATAGTGTATAGGTAAAATAATATTTTTTGCTGACAACCAAATAGTTGAAAAAAATTATCGTTGCAAACTATACATAATTAAACAAATATATTTTTATTCAAATCTTATTATCGAATTTTTTACCTACAATTCATACATTGAAAAATGATTTTGGCCAATCTCCGAAGATGTGCCTGGTCCGGATTTGGGAAAACCATTCCCGCATCGCTGCAGCAAATCAGACCAAAAACGTCGTGCAATGACGGCTGCCCACCGAAGAAGCCATCGGAATGTCCATCTAAGTGTCCTCCACCCAAATGTCCGCCTAAGTGTCCTCCGCCCAAATGTCCGCCTAAGTGTCCTCCGTCCAAATGTCCTCCCAAGTGCCCAGATGAATGTGCGGAAAAACGCGAAGACAAATGCGAGGAAGTCAAGTACAAAATAGTTATGGTGAGACACGGCGAGAGCGAATGGAATAAAAAAAATCTATTTTGCGGATGGTACGACTCGGAGCTGAGTTGCAAGGGCGAAGCTGAAGCCCTAAGTGCCGGCAAAGCACTGGCAAAAGGCAAATACGAGTTCGACTTTGCGGCCACGTCGTTGTTGAAGAGAGCGCAGGACACGTTGAATATTATTCTTAAAGAACTTAAACTGGAGAAAATTCCCGTTTGCAAGACATGGCGGTTGAACGAACGTCACTACGGCGATCTCACCGGTTTGAACAAAGCCGACACCGCAAAAAAGTTTGGCGAAAAACAAGTAGAAGTCTGGAGACGCAGTTACAATGTGCCGCCGCCTCCTATGGAAAAAAGTCACCAGTACTACAAAACCATAGTGAACGACCCTCGGTACAAGGACGAGCCGTGCAAGAATGAATTTCCCATGACCGAATCTTTAGAGTTAACGATCAAAAGAACGCTGCCTTATTGGAATGACGTGATCATTCCACAACTGAAAGCTGGCAAACGTATCATCATAGCAGCGCACGGCAACAGTCTCAGGGGTATAGTGAAACACTTGGATTGCATATCCGACAAATGCATAATGAACTTGAACCTTCCTACCGGTATTCCGTTTGAGTATGTACTGGACAAAGATTTCCGTCCGTTGGTCTCGATGAAGTTCTTGGGCGATAAGGAGACCGTCAAGAAGGCAATGGAAGCGGTTGCGGCCCAGGGTAAAGCCAAAAAGTAGTAACTAACACCGAGAATATGGGAACAATTTGTTTTAGAATTTTCTTGTAAGTATGTATTGCCTATTATACTCGGCTATAATGAAGCTTTAAGTTAATAAATGAAAATTATTATTATCGCGTCTAGTTCCAAAGTCTTTTGAAGGGTTCTCTTTACTGTGCAAATTTTGCGAATTCATCCATGAACTTTCCTAGTGGTGATAATGAACAGGAATTTTTTAGTTGTGCTTTTACCCAGGTGTAATCTTTAATATGGCTGAATTTTAAATTATATAGCTACCTAATAATAAAAATAATATTAGCCTAACAATAATAGTTTGAAAACTATCAGATGTTGTCTTGATAAATATATAAAGAACATATATGGATGGTTCTGAATACAAGTGAATCAAGTTTATCACAGCTGGTTTTCAGTAATTGGTTTCTAAATTGCTTTTCATTTAATCTATTCTGTGGTACAATGTTATACATGTTGCCATTTTGTGGCATTGCGATGAACTAAGAATTCGATTCACTGTGGGACTGAAAGATATTACTTTTACGCCAAAAACCTCACAAAAAATAAACTTTGCTGACTTATGTACTGAGCCCTCCATATGCGATTAAGGTAGCAAAAATTGGTTATTTTTTTAAAAATCAACAGAAATACTTAAAAAGTAAGTTTACAACAGACTTTATCAATGTTTCTACTTAAGTAGCGGCGGAAAAAAATGAAATAAAATCCATACCCTTTATGGTAAAATCACTGTTTCAAATCGTTTGCCAAACTAAGGCATCCATCGCTATTATTTTGAAGTTGTTAATTGCAAGAAAAGTATGTACAGTTAAAATAGTGACACAATGATATGTTAAGTTGAAATGACTAAATAAAGAGACCAACTAAAAGTATAGCTGCTCTAACTTAACAATTAGTTGGCCTAACTATTTAAGACTTACCAGTTTTGTGATAATACATTTTGAGTTTACCTATCAAAAATTATTTATTAATTTTATTAAAAGCTGGACATTTTTTTATTAGAAAATAAAAGTTATTGGACACAATACAGATATGATTTTCATCTGGTGATTCCTCTAGGCCACACAACTTTTACCAACTTAGACTGTACTAATTTTGTCAGGGTTGAGCTATTGTACGCAGTTTTCCTATATTTTTCTAAATATAATATTGAAACAATTCTTAAAGCTATTCAGTTCCAGTTCTACTCTCGCAAAGTTGCTGCTACAAAAAATAATTTAATAAAAAAATGTATAATAAATAATTGGTATGGCTTTTTTTTTTTTTGTGAAAGCCGCCAACATAAAATGTGATCTTAGCTTTTTTTTTATGACAAATCCCGTAGCAGTACGCATTTATGGTTGTGTATAATAATTTCCCCTGTGACAGGTAGGAAATAATATAATAACGGTGAATACATATTTTGTTTTGTTAAGGCGTAGGTAAGTACTACACATAAATACTAAGCTCCGAGCCCTGCGTCAGGAGAATATGAAATAATGTATTCGGTTAAGCTATTGTGCACATTTGCATTATATGTATGTATTAACCGGAAAAAAATATCATCTCTCGGGCGCTGCTTTCTAATTTGATATCTCGTGGAAAATAGAGCTGCCGCGAGTGACGAGTACAGGCTTTGCCATTAGATGTACTTATATATATGTATATTAGGTTAAATTGTATGCGATGTCGACTTGGGTTTTGTTTGACAAATTCGACGTCGTCACTTTTATTTAAAAAAAAAAAAAGAAAAACAGAGCAAATAATATGGTTTATTTTCAAGTCTACCCGAACGGTATAATGACCGCCACCTGAATGTCACGCCGGGTTCGGGAGACAAATACGTGGGAACGAGATAAATTATTATTTCTACTGGCGCCGCATCGGCCACCACCGGATCTGGATAACGGCTATTGCTATTTTGTTTGTAAAGTGACCCCAACAACCGTCCCGAGCCCTGTCCGCAATAATTTCCAAACAGGCTTTTGTTATAAATCGTTATCGTTTGAGAACAGCTACGGTTTGTAAAATAGGCCTTCGTAAAATCTGCAAAAAAAAAATCTACTAATACCTACTTCTAAAAGCGAAATTTCAAAATTGTCTTTCAACGTGCTGGTTTTCATTGGACGTACACGATTGTCGAACAATAAACCCGTTAAAAGCCCAAGAAGAGTTCCTGGTAAAATATTTTAACTTTATGATTTTACATTTTTTTTACATAAGAATAAAAACATTCATTAGCAACATGACCTAATAACTTAGCCAAAGAATTTGTGTCTGTGTCTTTACAGAATTGAACGGACCATTCTAAATAGTCAACTAGTCAACATTTTATCAACCTTTTGGTTGAAAAAAAAAACAGAATCTTCTTGATTATTGCATTTTTTTAATACGATGTGTTTTCTACTCTTTAAAATCTTTAATTTCTAGCTAGTATTATTAAAGCTGTTTTATAATGTATTTATATAATATGTTAACTAATAATATGTTGGATAAATTCGTATTTTCATTTTGATATTATCTGAAATTTTTATTTGAAAATCTTCCTCAAAAACTTTACTATCTAAAAACTGTTATTTATAATAGTTTAACCGTGCAAAGGTATAATGAATTTCACATACGTTTGACAAAAAATTCTTGGTTTACTCGTTTGGATATAAGTAATTATTTTGCCAGGTTTTTGGGCTTATAAGGGTAAATCGATTTGCTCCGTATTTTTTTCCCCGTTGTCCAAATTAGATAATTTTTATATAAAAGCTTTTAGAGAAATTACAAGCCTGGGCAGTGTAAATGCTTCGCTAGTACCTGCACGCGACAGGCGCCCAGAGAACAATGTAACTTCCAAGGAGTTGACAGATTCCGTTTTTATGATATATGGTGTTTAGTATATAAATGTATATAGGAAGTGAATACACGAAGACCGGCGGTAGTTGCACGGTTTGATAGGAACTATCGTCTCACGTTGAAGCGTGTGCACAAAATACCCGGAAACCTCCTAATTGATTAACTTGGGTCGTGCCAACCGCGGTGACCACTCGTTCTTTCTTTATGTCTGTATGTACACCACAGGTTAAACCAGATAAATAACTCGGTCGAAAACGTGACAGGTGTGTACATTACCGTCATCCCAAACGGGAAATAAAACTAAATTGCACCAACTCGGGCACTATAAAGGATGTGTGCGCCTCTATGGTTGCTTTAGGAATTTTACATTTTGGACTGTGATTCTTTTTGCACGATTTATATTGCAGAATATAAAATATTGGTACAAATTTGCATTTAAATAAAAATCGAGTTCTTTCTTATGCTTTTCTTTAATAAAAACAATTTCTCCTTTCGCCCTGTTGATATACAGCGTTATCTCTTTGGGTGAAAAATTATATGGCAACCCTATTGTGTTGTTGTCAAAACTGCTAGTTGTGTGTTTTTATATATAAAAAAAATGTAGATGAAAATATACTCTATTTGTATTCAGTTACTGCGCGTTTCTCTGGTTTTTATTGGCTACTTTAAGTTGTATTATATTTGTGTCAACGCACCAGCATAATCATTTCGCTGATTTCAAAATCGTTTGCTCTTCTGGGAAACAAAAAAAAAATATATCCCCAACTGTATTCGGTATAGGGAAAACTTTTGTTTTCGCGTTATTCTCTATGCTATAATAATAAAAAAATAATAATGTTACACAAAAGGCGAAATAACGTTTTGATGATGAAACAAACGAAACTCGGGGGGGGGGGGGGGGGTCAGAGACAGAGTTCCTAGAATTACTCTTTTATGAAAAACATAAATACAAATATTATATGTATATATATACATTTTTTTGACATTGTGTTTGTGGAGTTAGAATTGTCCACGTTCCAATGTTTTATTTTATATTCCAAAGTGCGATAAAAGCATGTTTCGAATAAAGTTTTTCCAGTGAAATCCGATTTGACGATTTATATTATAATATAAAAGTAAATTCCCTCGCAAATTCTACACATATTTCGCTCTCTAGGATTTGTATTTATTTATTACCCAACCGAGTTTTCTCGCGTGTACCATTCGTGGAAAATCATTTCCGAATCGCTGCTACAAGTTTCGCAGCAAAAACGACAATAATAAGACGGAACAGTGCCGTCCGCGTGTCGTGTAGTCATAAACTTGTACAAAGAAAAAAAAACGGTGAAAATCTAACGTTTGATTTTAAAATTTATTGAGTGTAACGACGGCGAACGGCCTAGACTGGATCACAATGGATTTATCTAACTTTTATCAACGTTAAGAAAAAGAACATATTGTATTAGTTAATTTTTCCCGAAACGGTTCAATGCCTGTTTTTATTAAAAAACATTTTAATTTATTTTCTTCTATAACATGCATTTGGTTTTTTTTAAATATTAAATATCTGCGATTTCTATAATCTAATATATTATAATAAAAGGAAAACGGCAGTAATAGTTTAAAATAACTTACCCTTCTCTTCCTGAATACAAACACGCAGATTACGGTCAACAAAGTTAACGCCAAGTTAATTAAATGCAAGATCGACACCAATGTTGACAACCACATTTTACTCTTCTTTACTCTGTCTTCTCGAAACCGTTGATAATAATTGTAGCCACAAAACTGTGAAAATACAAAACAAAATAGACATATCGATTAAATTTAGAGTAAATATTCGCTGTAAAATTTGTTTAACTATTTCACACAGTGTCATAGCGCAAAAAATATACATTCTAAATAAATGATCATTAATTATTATTGTAAGTTTGTGATATTCTAGTAGTTGCACTAAATCAACCGAAATCAAACGTTGAAAGCCCAATTTACTTATTTATGCAGATCTTGTTGGAGACGGTGTGCAATAACCAGAGACGAAATTTGACGAGACGTTCGTGGAATATTCAAATCTGTTCATTCAACCGCAACTCACCGATTTTGTCACGGATGACTAGACACTTCTATAGTTGCCATTAAACCTTTGATTAGCTGAATTTCAGTGTGAAATCGAACTTACTCAGTTTCTATAATTTTTTTCTCGGAAAGACGTTCGTTATTATAACGTAGCGCAATAAACCAATTACAAAATCTGAATAAAACCTCAAAAATATGTCTACTTGAAAAAAAGTACATCTGGTTCAGACGAAAGAGTAAATGAAACAAATATAATGTTTATCAGAAATCCTATTGAATTATTGAATGACAACTAATATATTTTCATGATGTTTATATTCTACTGTAAATTCTATTAATTGGAATTTAAAAATATATTTTATTTATATTAAAATGGTACGTTTATAGTGAACAAATAAAATAAAATTGTTTTTTTCATAAAATCTATAATCATAACACAATTAGTTTATATTTTATCCAACTTGTTTTTAGTGATCTTGTTGATTGGATAAATATAATTCACAATACAAACATCATCAGCTAATAACTTTTAGTTTCACTAGATACTATTAGAAGGTATTCAGGAAATGTTTCACATGTGACAACTATAATTGTTTTATTGTTTGTTAAAACAACGATATCGATATATTTAATGAACGGATAAAACGATTTAATAAAAACTACAAGTTTTAATTATGTTTATATTTGGTTATTATAATTATTGAGGGTAAATCAGATTAAACCAGTAATGTATAATAATAAATGCTGAGTATTATTTTTTTTGTTTAGCTAAATTTATTATTTTAATTGTTGATTGTTGTGGACTTTAAATATTGCGCGGGGGGCATAAAAAACATGATTGAGTTATTATTGATAATTTTGATATTAAAAAAAGCAGATGAAGTAATTAGTGTCACTCGGTACCCATTGTTTATTCAGCCTTTTATTTATACCATTGAGTTTAAGCTATTTGATGTTAATGTAGTACAACTATAATGTTTTGAGTTAGCAGGAAGTTTTTTTCAGAAAATACCTAGTTTTCGTTCTAGACTCTAGTTTATTGTAATTTATTGTGTACTATTATAATCATATAAATTTAGCTGTAACAGCAAAGTTAAGTTTTAAGTTTTAAGTGCTTATGGAAAAAACGGTTTTGTTTAAGATTGGACACATTTAATGGGATAGAGCGAAAGTATCCCCCTCTCAGTGTGGGTGATACCGTGATAAAAAAAAAAAAGATTGGAAAAATTTGCAAGAGATTTAGTTAATGACCCACGTACTCGGACCAGGCTAAACTTGGATACGTTTATTTCAACAATTAAAATTTGTTAAAGTTTCAAATAAAATAAATATATATTTTATAATAAAAAAAAACAGATTAGGTCATTAAAAAAACTTCACCGAGCCATTAAAAAAGTTTATAAAGATACTTATTTTTAGGTAAAGTGTATCTTAAATTACAATTGTTTTCAAGTCGAGTAATTAAGGGACAATGCATAAGGGAAAGATATAGCATAGACCCTCATTAATGTCCTTTACTTTAAAAAAAAAGTTAATAACTTATTTGTTTCTAAGACATTTCAAATGTACTACAGTTGTAGTTTCGGTTCTATTTCGAATTTCACTTCTATAATTTTGTTAAACTTGGCGAGTAAAGCTTAAGTTTGATTTCCGAGAATAGCCCTATAATGATGTGTCTAAGGAGTGTATTAAAGAAACTTTGTTCCGGTTCCGCCGTTTTCCCGAAAGTAATTGTGTGTCAATAGATAAACTTTTACAACCTGAGAATTGTCTGATTTCGGACGAACCGTAACGGAGACTTTTGCTGCTTTTATTAGTTCCGCTCGCCAAACTTAATTGGCCCTTTATAAATCCAAATTCCGAAAATCTTAAGAGTGCAGCGAGGAAAGAATCGTCGTCAAAACATAAATAAATAAACGATCCCATTCGTCGGTGGGATAGGAGTCAGACTTAACAGAACTTTTGGTATCCAATGTAGATTAATTATTAAAAAAAAAGAAAGAAAAAACTCATCAATATAGATATCGCACAAAGGCGCTTAACAAACTAAATCCCAACACCTTCACGGTGATATAATACTATTACTGTTCACATTAGTTTTATCCTTCAAGCAAATAAGGTCAGCGGATTTGAATTCATCCCGTATTAACTTGTAATACATGACGTCGTTTATCAACGATGGCTTTACTTTTTATAGATAAACCTCATTATTCAATATATTATTATACATATACTGAGCTGCTTCCAAGATTTTTCTCCTCCGAATCATCTTTCGGTCTCTGTACACGTTACGATTTTCTCAATTTTAATCATTAAATTTGTTTGTCGATCGATATAATAATATTGTGCCAATTAAGGTAGACAGCTTTTTGTTATTCCAAATTCACCGTTAGAAGATTATTTTAATGTGGTTTTTTCTTTTTTTTATTCGGCTGAGCGTTGAACGGTTGTTTTACTTAAGTATTGACCGTTTTCGATATCGGGTAACGAATAATTTTCCATAGAAATCAGATTTGTTTGACCTCGTTCCATTTTATCATAAACTGTACAGACCATTTGGCAAAACGAACGGCTTCCAGTTATAAGTTTTTCGAGTTTTCTAGAATAAAAAAAAATTCAGTACGTGACATGTGTCTTTTATTTTTGCGCCATGACAAAAATTATTGATTTCCAGTATTTTTCAGACGACTGGATGCACCCACTGTTCGGCGTTTCTGCGCCATTAGCGATCAAAACATGTTTTATATTATATATTTATTGTATGGTTCGACTGTCGTCACCATACCTCGGTTCTGTGCATTATTATATTAGATAACCGTCTTTGAACTTAATGTAGTATATATTCCGTTTTCTGTTTTTCTGCAACATAAATAAACTAAACGAGCAAACCAAAGTATACATTTCGTTTGGAAAAACCGTCGCGTAACACGTTCACTGGTCCACATCATGTCGGCGTTCAGGCAACGCAGAATAAGCTGTTTAGAATATTAATAAGATTATAATATCGCATTGTTATATAAACTATATATTATCTCGTTCAACATGTAAATCATGTCTAAAATACTATTTTTTTAGTCGTATTTCAGCTGTACAAAGCGCAAACAACAGACAATTTTATTGTAGTAATAAATTATTAAACATTTACATTTTGTCGCTGGACCCTTTTGATATTATGTGTAATATCAAAAATGTAAGTTAGTTTCTTAACTATTTTCTTTGTTGATATTGTTATGTCGTGTAATTATAAATATAGAGAGAAAAGTATTAAACAATATTCTTATGCTCAGAAATTTGTTTTAAATTTTCTTCTATTTTTAAATAAAAAAACTGTTTCTAGGTCATAAATTAAAAAAAAAAAATATGACAGTGTTTTTAAATTAATAACTTTTTTTGTTATTAACCCCCTTTAAATGGAATTCAAAATAGAATAATATCAACTAATCCTTCATTCTCATTGACATTCAGTTTTAATTTTTATGATAATAATTGTAGGTGTAAAAAAAAATGTAATAAAATACTAATATAGTATTCATTTTAGATTTCAACATAGTACTATATATTTTAGTACATAGAAAGATATTAAAACGGTGAAATGTTCGAGCACTTATATAATTTAATAAAACAGCCAACGTACAAATGACCTTCAGCTCGACAGATTTAACTTTGTACATGGTATAATATTTATAATATTTAGTTTGTAGAATTCATTGCGTTTGAATTATTATTCATCATACTTTTATTACTCCACATATTTGGTTTCAAGACAAATATCAACGTATAGCATAAACATCACGTTCCGGCATTTTTGAGCTCAAATAAATCCTAGTCGAACTTACAGCAAACCCAAATAATCCGTCTCGTTTCTTTAACAGCTACACTACAAAACATTCGTTTATTGTTAAGTGGTCTATTCATGAAAATATCGTTTTATTATTACTGCCCAATTATTTGATCTATTACCAGTAAACATATTGTAATAACGCGTTGGAGTTGTTTTTAAGTCGAATTCGCAGTCACTATAAAGAAATCCTAATATATATGGACCGGTCGACATGATAAACCGTAAAGTTTAAAAGCTAATAACACCTTTTAACTTTATTTGTTTTAATACTTTGTCAACTTTTATTCCTCTCGTCATACGGCATGTCCTTTAAGTTATGGAAATTTATTCACACAAATAACAAAAGTCAAATGTTGTAACGCCCCGTGTTGAAGTTTCCGTTTATGTATTACAGCATAATTTAGTATTCCTTTCAAAATATTAACGTCTCCATTTTATAATTTTAAATACAAAACGTTTTTTTTAACGTTTGTTATTTTATTTCTTCCCGGTATTAAGCTTAACCTTTTATATAACAGAACTATTTTGAGGCATACAAAGTCTTCGCTTTTTATGTAAATTTTAAAGATGACATTACATTTTTACGCATTAGCTTTAAATTATGTTTTTGCTTAAAGAAAAATATCACATGTTTTTTTTTTAAATCGAAATCGTTTTACATGTAAGTTTTACCATAAAACGTTAGAAAATCGTTTTGTAGTTTACAATTTCTAATACACTAGGTTACATGTCATCTAAGTACCTACGTTAAAAATATTTGGAATCACTGAAGTGTATAGAATTTTGTAACATTTTCTCATTAATCTTCTTAGTTGATTTATATTTTTTTATCCATAAAATAACAAAGATAACAGTGTTATAATATATTATAGCACAGTTCTTTGTGCAAACGTAAACGTCACTTTTTTCAGGTAGAAGTGCTAAAAAAAAAAATTCGTTTACCAGTCTTCAAAACCATTAGTTAGTAAAAAGTTAAAAATAAAATAATAAAATACAATTTTTTTTTTTAATTTATAAAAATTTGAAACTAATACATTTGAAAAAATTCGTGTAGTATTGCATAATTATATACCAAGTTCTTATTTATATACTTAAGGATTTTATAGAATAAATACTATATTATAATTTTCAAAGCTTTAATTATTTAGAAAGTTCCTATTATTCTATTTTATGTTACAAACCGAAGAAGTATTTGTATAGAAATGCATTTATGTAAATAGTTCAAAATGTATCCCTAATATAAGTATACAATGAGAAGAGATTAGGTATATAAAGAGAGCAAGAACCAATTTTAGGCGAGTTTTAAAATAAAATTAGTTGTCTAAAATTTCACAACAGAATTAAAATTTCAACCAAAATATAGTCAGAGTGGACAATTAAAAATATTAATGTGTATTTAAATATTATGAATTGCGAAGGGAATGATCAAGACGTTATTGTGAGGAATCCCACAGTATTTTTACAAAACTGAAGTAAGTTATTTTTTATGTCGATTTACTTACCGAAAATTTGGTGTTGCAAACTATATATTTCATATAAGCTGCTTAAAGTTTTTTTGGGATTTAGTCAGACGATAAAAACGTTTAAAGATTTACTGGATAACAAAGTTACTCAACGACTTAACCATCTGGCAAATCTGTCAGTAATAACTAAAAAAACTTCGGCGATTTAAAGTATTGTTTGAATATCGGTATTTTTTTTTTACCGTTGAATGTGTTATAACTATGTTCGTATTTTTCTTTATTTTTTGTGAGCTGGCACTTGATCTCTTGTATTTTTATTTGAACTTTTCAAGCATCTCATACATATTTGTGTGACATGCTTACACGATTGTCCATAACTATTGCCGATGCAGTTTGGTTTGATTGGTTATACAAAAAAAAAAAATCCCCAGCCATATAGCACAAAAAACCAATACCTACACAAGACCTTTACTAAAGCTCAAACGAAGGATTTAATTTTCCAGTTCGTGACCATACGTTACAGAATTGAAGCTCAGCTATCTCCATGACAACACGTGTACCTAGCCACTTCTAAGTACGTGAGATACATATACGTGTGGTGTTTACCAAATATTTTATGATAATAAAAAACTCACCACCTGCCGAAATCACATGCCGGAGAATAGAATTTAAGTGAAAAAACAACTTGTTAAAAAAACACAACTTCCGTTAGGTTCAACCCAACAAAAAACGAGTCCCAATGGTTATAACGTTAAGCTGTTGTTTTCCAATCCATTGGTCTATATTGATGTTATTCAAATACTAATAATATTTTAAATAAATGTATACTCATTGGAAAAAAATTGCTACTCCTTGGCATTTAACCTCGGTAAAAAAGCAACGAAGTTGTTTTTTGAATTTTGATTACACCGATTTTCGTTTCCAGCGAAAACTTAAAAGTTTTACATTTAAGAGATGTTGAACCTATCGACTTATTTTTTTTTTAACTATAACATCTGTTATCCAACCGACCGCACAATATAATTGTTATAATGTTAATTAAAAATTATTATATTTATTACAAATTGATTAATCATCAAAATATTTTAATAATTATCATCCTTTTAAAACCATAAGGTCATTTAAAGACAGTATAGAGCGCAATAAAACATTTTTGTATTGAGTGTTGTTTAGGTAATAATTAAAACAATATTTTAGTTAATAAACTATTATATTAGCCATCAATTTCCAAGTCGTTAAGTGGGGTACATGCATTTTTAGTGGCTAACAGAACCTTAATGTCGATAATTACAAATTAGAGAATTAAGAGGGTGGGCGATGATTAATGATAAATGAGTTGTTAGTAATCTATAATAATACTAAGGACAAGTGCACTATTGTTCAAACGACATAGAAATAATTACCTAAAGTTTGTAATGTTTTAATAAGTTTAAGAGATTATTTTTTGAAAATAATTCATTGTAATGAAGATTGATGACATTTTTTAACTAAAAAAATAATCAGCCGTTTTCGTACTTAACACTTGGGAAGTTTATTATACGAGACACATAGTATGTAAATGGGAGCAACCGTTTCCTATGTATATATATATAAATAAAAAGCACCCAGTTGTGTGCCCTGATGTGGTTTTAAACTATGCAAAATTCATTCTGGATAAGTGGCCAGGGGATTTAACGGTGTGTGAAAAAGAACCCGTCAATATATTTAAACTTGCAAGAGTGATCCGCGCTAATGGAGCATGTCGGCTAAAAGTTTTTGGATATTTTGTGTCCGCCAAATGAGATAAAATATCTATATTGGTTTAATCGGATTTTCGTAGAAATATATCAGACTTGTTTAAGTTTGCGGTTTCAGTTGATTTATTATTGACAACCGAAGTTATATGCTTTTTATTTTTTTTCTATTCGAACCGATCAGATTGTCAGACCGATTGAAAAAGGACATCGTCTACTCGTCTGACATGGTGTTAAAAATTCAGATAGTTCACAATTGATGACCTATATAACCTATGTTGACTACTTAGACTGAAATTTGAACTATACCAATCCGCAACGTACGTACTCGGTACAGTGATTCATTAAGGATAAGGCACTAATTTGTTATCGGAGTAATTATTTTTGTAGTTTTTTTTTTTTTGTAAATATTTTGACTATTTGCTAACCGCAAATTTGGATAGTTTCTTTTCGAATAACTTCAAGTTTAATATTTAGAACGGGATGTAGGGTGTAGTATAATGTTAGTTTTATCTGAGCGCGTTACTCAACCGCACTCCATTTTCCGTTCCAATTTTTTAACTTTAAAAATAATAATCCAAAACTAGTTATTAACCGGTAAAAATATTCAGAAAATTATCCTTTAAGTTTAATAAAGCTCTAGAAAATACTGAGAAATATAAAAAGTGTAATATTGTCTAATATTGTAAAATAACATAAATTAAAAAAGAAAAACTACAATCGTTTTAAGAGAAAATGAAGGTCTTATGCTCAATGAATCACCTGTATTACAAATATTTGTATTTTATGTCGATTTAATATTAAATGTAGGTATACTATATAAGGATTTTAGTTGTTTTTTTACTAACCATTAAAAATTAAATTATTCTACCAATTTTTATATTTTTTATTAAAACTACAATTTATTATTGTTTGAAGCTTAGATGGTATTTTAGATTTTTATGAGAATTTAGGAACTCGAAATGAGCATTTTGAGAAGTAGATAAAGATAATAGATAAAGGATAAGTATTTATATTAAAATAAAAAGCGGCAGGATCCAATAAGGGTTTGGTATCTCTTATTACATTTTTTAAATAGGTCGAGTATTTTCCTGTCGATGTGGATAAAAAATGTTCGCAATAACCGCAGGTATGGTTATCTTTCTGGAGCGCGTCGGCAGCCTATATATTAAAGGTGCAATAAAAACATTAGTACCGTTGGTCTTAAATTTTTATTCGACTGAAAAAGCGTTTATTGGGCCTTAGATATTTTCGATACGTTTAAATAAACCCAAGCCACGTCACACCGAGGATTCCTTTAATTTGTTTTGTTTCGTTATAAACACATAAAATCCCACAATAGATTATACCAAGGAAATGTGAAGCCATCGATTTGATTACAAAACGTACCACTTATATATTATTCGTTATCGGATAGAGATGCGAGTGGAATATTATACTATACTCAGAAGGGTATTAAAGCCCACGTGAGCCCTTTTGTTATAAAATAATATAACGGCGGTTTTGTTTTAGTTAGTACAGGGTGATTCAATAAGGATAAGGAAATTCAATAATTTTTAATTTAAAAAATGAATTAAACATATATACGTTACCATTTAGGCTTAAGAGTAATAATATTTTATAATATTATTATTTTTCTGGGTTCGTCTATTTTTAACTTTCAAACATTATGTAGTGTGTCCATAAGGATTTTCTAATTAAACATTTTTTTTTCAGCTTCAAAGGCCATTTAGGCCAATTGCTGCATTAAACCCTTTCTTCTTTTTCTGCCTATCCATCGCTACCGCTCACTCCTAGTATTCCTAGGTCCTTTGCGACTTTAGACCATCGTTGCTTAGGTAACCTAAGGGTCTTTACCCCTGTAGTTTCCAATTCAGGACTACTTTTGTGATCATGTCAGACCTTAGTACGTGGCCTAGCCAGTTTAATCTTTTGGCTCGAATTACCCCAGTTATGTTTGATTCTCCAAAGGCGTTATATATCTCTTTATTTGATATAGTATCGTACCTTTGGGTCAAATTATTTATTTTCAGTCCACATATCCTACTAAATTGAAAAATTATCTTAGCTTTAGGGTATGAGATTTTTTTCTTCTAAATAATTCATATGTAATAGTCTATAAATAGTAGGAACACGCTTGAGTAATGCACAAATATATTTGATGATTTTGTATTCAACGTTTTGCACTGAAACAGCTGTATTCAAAGATACATTTGCTCGATTACTTTCCTGTACGTTCACTGCTAAAACGTTTTCAGAGAACGTCAAAGGCTGCTTTCGTTACTCGTTAATTAAATACGGTTTTAGTATTCCGGAAGTCGTTCAAAGGGAAACCGAATGTACACAAATCCCGTTGATTCTTGTGTCAATGCCGCTAGCACTGTAATTACTTAATTTAATCATCCGTCGACTAAGTGGCTCCATCAAATGTTCTTAGCACCGTACAAAATTATTTTAGTAAGCAACAGTAATGAACTCGGCAATGTAATGAACTTCCGTCCCTTGTCTATACGTCACACAATGAGCGTCGACGCTTAATTCAATTATACAATATATTGGAAACTACTGCTGGAGAATAAAATGATCTGATTTATAATTTACATAAATTAAAAGAAGTAAAAAGTTCATATTTTATCAGAAACGGAAACTTTTTTGCCATCTTCATGATTAATTTACATAAATGTTTCCCGTTGATAACTTCTGCAATTATCGTTTCGGATTTCGTCGTCATTAAAATGTACATAATTTCCTTTTGTTAGACCTTATTACATTTTTTTATTTTGGCAAATCGAATTAATCTATGTGCTATATTATGAATGTAAATTTTAGCTTCTCTTTAAATAAAAATTGATTGTACGAACATTTTTCTATACTTTGTATTTTAGTGTATTTTAAATATAATTTTAAAGACATTTTACTTCAACAAATTATAAAACGTAACAATTTGAATAATTTTACAAGCATGCAAATAAAAAAGGACATATTGTTGTAATACTGAAATAATATTTAAATCCTTTAACCATTAAAAATTATATACTCTCCGCGAATACGCCGTATTCCGGCAACAATGTTGTCATCTTTAGCGCTAACGACAGGCTGAGGAATTTAATACTTACTACCTATGTATAAAATCCAAAAGATTTATTAATATCGGATATTTTAGGGTATTTCCGGTTACATTCCAACGTATGGTCTGGGAAAACGTAAAAAGTATTAAAAATAAAGTATAACTCAATTCCCTCTTCCAATTGTGTCCTAGGTACTGTAGGTAAAATATTTTACTAACGAGTTGAAACATCAAACTGACATTTTATGAACATGTAAAATCATTCTTAAGCTAACAATTAGCACGGTATGCGCAAATAAAGGGCTAACGAATTAAAAATGCAAACGCGATAATCACTTAAATTAAAAAATCCCCCGAATAAGAGAATAGTCGTTTGTAAAAAAAAAGTAATTAAAAAAAGGCACTGATAAAAACACAAAGTTGTTTTGCAATTACAGTATTTTTGCTTTAATTTAAACTTGCTGTATACATTTTTTTTTGTAACGTGCTCTTGTGAAATTTCCATTTAAATCGTCACGTCATGTGGTGACAGGGTTATTTGTCGTGCCCTGTTATTTGCAAAGGGTTCAGGTATACCTTAATCGTGTACGAGATTAAAAGTATACCAGATTATGAGCAAACGACGTGGTGAGGACTTGACACTTGCAAGAGAAAGTTTTTCCACTGTGTTTAATCTCCTTAGAGCCACCATCGTTTGTCACATTATCTTGGAAAATTTATTTGCCTCCTAGTACGGAAAGCGCGTTTAGCGGTGGACTTATACCGGCCGACTATAAATACTGGTTAAAAACAATAAATATTTGTAAAGGAAGATATTAACTAGTTTGTGCAACGCTTGTGCCTAACTTGATTTTAAATATTGCTTTTAAACTATTATCTAAGAGAATAAGATGGTCATTCAGAAGTCAGACAGTCATTATCTTCTGTTCCTCATTTTGTCTCTGGTCAAAATGCCTTCCTATCGATTAAATTAAAATGTATAATAGAAAAATGTCTATCATTATTTTTTACCTAAAAAAAAGTAAAGCTTTATTCTTAAAAAAAACAATCAAGTGTAAAAAATGTATTTCTACCCGAATGACTTGATAAACGATAACATTGTAAGTAGGTATAGCGTAAAGTGGGATTTTTATGGAGTTTCCTACCGATATTATAAGATTGTTTCCCGGTCTTTGCGCTTTGGCCGTTATGTTGAAACGGAGTGACGTTAGGCGGATTGTATAAATACTGTGCTTGTCACACAGTGAAAGCTGAAAATGTCGATCTCCCCTTATAAATGCCAGAGTAAACAGACCAGTCAAAATGGAATTACATAGAATTCACCATTGTTGTTAAGCTGTTGATTTAACATAGGCAATAAAACGCCTGTTACTTATATGTAAAATACCACGACCCACAGGAGTAGTTTAACGTCTCATTTTTTTACAACGGTATCAATAATTTATATTTACTATATTCCAGTCAAAACAGACATTTTACCGAATAAAGAGGGAAGGATATACGTGTAAAAATAATATCGACAGTTTTATTGATGTGTATTTGAGGACTCCATTGGATTTTCTTGTGTATTATAAAACTTTTCGTTTTCAGCTATATAAGTAATAAAGTAATTCAAACTTTTGCTGGCTATAAATTTTACCATGGAGAAATATTGCATCGATGAATGTACCCGTTCTCTTAGTTGTTAAATTATTCGTTTCGGTAATTTTTAGTTTATTTAACCGTAAAAATCTAAACTACTTTTGAAAATAAATCCCAGAAATTGGTTTTACAGAGCGATTATAAGTTTTAATATCTTTAGAACTGTGAAATGAGAAACTTTGTGGATTCATTATAAATAATATTTCAGCCGGCTACTTAGTAAAATAATTTAAAGGGTTATTTAGCGACTTAAGAGTTTTCATAAGGACGTCGCGTCTGACGAGATCTTTGTCCATATTTTATTTTATTATTATTGTAATGTAAACTACTATTTTCTTCTCTGGTCTTAGATATACATTCATTCTTATAACAAAAACCTTAACATTTTTGGCATTATTTTTTTTATGGTATCTAAAAGTAAAATATAGAGTAATATAAAGTAAAATATAAAGTACTGTATATTAAATAATACTATTGGAAATTGTTTAGAAAAAAAAAGTAAATTCATGTGAATTTTATCGACGGTCTTATGTCGTCTGACAGTTCTACATATAATATTCTAGATCTTTTACAGCTTTACCTATTGTCTGTCTTTCTTTTCTACATCTATCTATTACTTATGAATTATTTACTATAGCATACCATACTAATACATACTACATACTAATACACACATACTAAACCTTTATCCTACTCCTTCTCTGTTCTCTCTGTTGCTTCTGATCTGTTATGCACCGTCTCTGTTGATATCCGATTATTTTTAATTTGTATTACTTTTTTATCGATTGTTAGTATCAAAATCCTTTCTCTATGTCTTACACACATACTCTGCGTACCTCAATAGTTTTGGTATTTTAGGAAGAAGAAGAAAAAGGTATTAGTTATATATTTTAATTTTGTACATGGTGTATTACACTTTTTGTTAATCGAGGGTCGGTGAGGCACTAAAAAACGAACAGAATGAATTAATTACTGCCACAAACGCCACGCCGACCGATGTAATATATTTCATTACTTAGAGCATTAAAATAAATAGGCGTATGTACCTTGAGCGCTAACTTCAGTGTACAACAGCTAAATGGATTGTGTTAGTTTTCCATTTTACCTCTTACGAATCATCAACTTGGTCTCTCTGTTTTTGTTGAATTATCCAAAAAATTCCCTTACGAATATTTTTATTCTAACCACAACACTATGCTTGCAAACTTATTTTCATTTTTCGTTGAATTTACTTTACTTAAAAAAGCCATTATTAGAATAAAATTAACGAATTAAAAATAGTGTATAAATAAAGTATATAAATAAATTTTTAAATAAAAAGTGAAAACATTTTTTTTTCCAAATTATTATTCAAATAAAAAGGTGTTAAAATATTCACAATTTTGATGAACAGCAAGACCTAATTTAACAACAAGCTCTAAAAGTTTAACCCAGACGAAACGGAATTCAAATAAGTATTAATGCATAATGTGTCACTAAAACTTTGTTTTAATATAACTTGTCTGGAGGCATTCGTTGTTTATAATTAATCATGTTTCAAGAAGTAATAACACTTTGTAGACAGCCGAGAGAAATGTTTATGACGTTTGCAATTATTTGCAAAATTTAAGTGTCGAAAACTTTATATTTTATGGCACTATTTCTAGCGAGCCGATAGTTGTTTGCCATTCGGCCAACAGAATTAAATTATAACTATACTCCATTATGGAAATTCACATATCAATAAAAATAAGAGTAAAATTTAGTTTCATTCGCCAAAATAAATGTACAATGAGGTGAGCGTATTATCATTGTGATTCAAAACTTGTATATTTAGCATTTCAACTCTCCTAGACTAAGAAATATTAAATTAAAAACAATTGTAATTCGACTGAAATGGATTTTAGCTTTAACCATTTAATGCGTTAATTTTTTTTTTGGTGTAATAAACGAGAGTTAAAGAGAGTTTTTCTTCAACAATTGCATACGACTATACTCTCTACTTAAAAAGCAAAATCATTAATTGTTTAAAATATGTTTTCTGTTATTTGTATAACAATAAAATGATAAGCTAAAAACATATACTCACGTGATCTACGTTGAATGAAGAAGTAAATGAATTGGTTTCTCTTTTAAAGCTGAGAGTTTAAAAATGGATCTAAAACATAAATACAAAACTGTTAAAATAAAAAACATAATTATTTTTTTAAAATTAATTTAGCTTTAATTGTTTCAACACTTCTTGCGAATTAAACTTTATGGCAGTGCTATGCACTTCAAATATTCAGGTAATTTCTTATAAGTTATTTTGTTTTTTTAAATTATTCATTTCGAACGACATTGATTCAAATAAATCCGGATATAATATTTGCTCTCAATATGTTTGGATTCGCTTGGGGCGGTGCGCTATTGCGGTTTATTAATCGCAATAAATTAATATAATATATTCCCATTGTCGCTGCGGTTGACTGTTTTATAATGACTTTTTGATACAAACGGAAAATGTAAGCCAGCGGACAAGTTAAACGAGTGGAAAGGTTATGACGTCAATATAATAATATCTTTCTCTTTGTTCATTCTACAACAATAAAATATATCATCCTCGGTGAACTATACCGTATTCTGATCATACCATTATACTGATTTTCGCGATACGGATATGCCATACAATATTTAAAACAGTAATCATTCAAACAGGTCGCCTTGTGCTATAATACTACAATAGAACACTTCACAGGTCGACTGAGAACTCTTAAAATTAAAATAATCCATCGGCTTTATTATCGTCGAACTACAGACATGCGTGAACGGAAAATGCAACTGAATACTAGTCATATGTTTCCTGTCAATAAAATACAATTTTCCGTCCGAACAACCTTTCACAGATAAAACCAATTCATCCGTGAGATTATTAAATTTCCTCTGACGACTTCTCCGGTTTTCCTATTCCTCTTCGTTTCGTTGACTGGCCCAATAGTAATGCCATAAGTAAATTATGTACACATACTGTATCGTGCATTGTTCACCGCACTTTACACTTGCTATTAGCATATATTTTTTTATTTAAAATCCGTTTAGAAAATGTGCACTCAATGCAAATCAAGTAAGGTTAATCTAGAATAACAAAGCGACGTGTCTAATAAAACTATCACGGAGATCAAGTAATACATATACTATGAAAGAGCAAGCTGAAAAGAGGGTTTATGGAATAATCTTGGTGGAAACGGTTAGCGAGAGTGCCTTGTGAAAAAAAGTCTCCATTTAGGTAAAAAGAAGAGTTTACAAAAATGCAGCGAGACCAATGACGAAGTATAGAAGCGAATGTTGAGCGTTGCACAAGATAGATGAGAAAAACATGATAATAGCGGAAATAAGATGTTAAGATATAGTATAATGTAACATTAAGTCAACCGGATGGTGTTTTAACGACGTGAGTATCTAAGCTGTAGTCGAATAAAATATGACGACGAGACACAAACCCTAATGTAGTTAAGGCGTGTCCAAGAAAGGAGACATAATTAATTTGTAGTATATATAATATTATAATATCATAGGTAGGTAAGATTGATCCGAGTGGCACAAAGACGGAATGAAAGTTTACCGAGACATATACAACGAATGAATAGAAGCGTTTGTTGTAGATAATATAGCGACAACCGTAAGCAAATATTATAAGTACAAGGATAATACTATTATGGATGTGCACCGCGTCTGTGGGCTAAGGCAAACGATGTGGTCGTTACGTTTTATACGCAAAACAAATTGGTATTACTTACATAAAAAGCAGTAATGTCGTTCGATATTCCACTTGTAATAGAAAGAAATAAATTATAATTTGTCATGGGTAATCCGTGGTTTCGCTGGAGAAATACAATGTAAGTAGAACACTCCCATGTACTCTACGGATTTTATATATAATATATCTAAAGAGATTACTTGAAACTAAATATGACGCAACCATAATGATGACGAAAATAAAATAAAAATCCCATTGGCGGTGACGGGGTAGATACGTTGGCTTAGACACAGTCGGCTTTAGGAAATGCTCATAATATATAGGGTGATCCATTTAACATAAGACACTCATTTTCTCGGGAAATAATTATAATTTTGCAATTTTAGTTTTGAAAACATTTTTGCCTACTACAAAAGTTATTATTTTACATTATTACAAAACCACCAAATATTTATCTTTTTAGTAGTATAGTAGTATCAACTTTAATGGTAACGTATACCTATTTTAAATTACCTATTAAATAATTTGAATAATTTGCTGAAAATGTTAACTGATCGTTGACTAGTTTTGAACAATTTAGAACGGGAGGAGTGCGGTTGAATAATACTCGTGCTAAATTTTAAACTTTAATAACTTTAAAGATAATTATTCAAAAGTTGTTTTTGGTCAGTCAAAATATTCATGAAATTATTTCTTTTATACACAGTTGATTAGTAAATACGTTATCATTGAGTTTCAAATATTGGTAACGCTCTTGAATTTTTTAAAAATTATGTGATCTTACAAAATATTATTAAAACATAGATGAAATATTTACAAAAATAAAAACTACAAAATTATAATTATTTTCTAAGAAATGTATTATCTCACGTTAGATGGATTACCTTGTAGAGACTAATACTGAGGTCACGGGGTATGATAAGTTCAATGGCTAGGTGGAAGCAAAATAAAAAAAGTTTGCCGAATTGAATCATCGCAGACATTATTCCATATTGAATTCAGTGAAATAAAACCCATCTTCGAGATGTTTTTTAAAAATAATTTGATATTTTCTTGGGAAAATTCGCATCGAAGCTAAGATAACATTATGTAACCGTTTGTTTTTATTTAATATTTCTGTCTTCATTATGTTCAACTGCTGTTTTTTATTTCATTTTTCCACTCGAGCAAAAAAAACATCACCGAGACGAGGAAAGTAATGAAACGCGGGCCATAAGTAATGGTGTAGTTTACAAACGGAAGTAGAAATAGGATTTTAAACGGCAAATAAAAAATGAACAGAAGTTTACCGACCTTAAAAAATTGTTTTTTTTTTAATATAAATTAATTAGATTAAAAAAAAAATATTCAATATTAAACTAATGATTGATACATTTGTTGCACCTTAAACGGATCTACTTGATGTGGCTTATTCCCAAATTCATGAAAAATGACTATGTTATAATCGTTTTAATGCATAGTTATGTACACTTACAAATTTTTACTATTTAGTAGTAACGTTTATACGATTAGTAAACTGTAAATAAATATATGTAGGTATCTTAACTTGAGCCATACTCCTAGATATTTTATTTAATTACATAATTTAACTTTATTTGTTTAGCTTATAAAATAATTGAAAAAATATTAATGTGTTAAAGCATTTTAAATATAATGTATTTAATGAAAACACAACGGGTAGCCAGAGCTAACACAACATATGGCCAAGAAGGTATAGATGGCATAGAAGGGCTGCTGATGGCAAATTTTTTTATGTTCTACAATAAATTCTTTTGAAGACCAACGTCTCTTATTTAAAAATGTTTGAATAATATTTATCATTATTATGTATTTTATACATTTTATACATACTTGATATGTACTATGCATTTAATATATTGAGAAGTTTTGTTTTGAAACGGGTGGTGTAAAATCTAGGTTTTAAAATTAGGTTAATTATGCTCTTAAGTAATGTTTAATCATTTGTTATATTGTCGATATTGATTGTGGTCGATTTGTATACAAGTAGCCACGACATCAAATTATATTAGGACAGCAGATTCGACTGGTTAAAAGACTCTTTACAAAAAAAAAAAAATCCTAATTAGAAACCTCAATTTTAACTTAAATATTTATGTATACACATGTTTTTTTAATTAAAAAACAACATTGTATTGATCTTGGCTTATAATAACAACCAGAGAAATTCATTTTTATCAAAAAAAGTTATTTTCCATGAAAATGTTATCTTTATTATGGTGTAAAAAATGGAGTAAACCGGACCACAAGATTCAAAGATATTGCAAAACGAGGAAGCTTTAAAGATAAAGTGGCCTATACAGAAACACTTCCAGTCGAATGTCCGCGATATTAGGAAAAAAGAAAGAACAGAAATAATATCGTTAAATAAACAGTTGATTTTTATTTTCCATATTATAATATGGTAGTTGAACCTTAAGAGCGCGGAAAATGTGCATTTGTGTATAAATAATATAACAAGATTATGCATAAATGCGTGTAGTTATAAAGGACAGTGAGGGATAGACCAAACGGAGATGACTAAACTGTGTTTTCGGTAGTCGACATAAATCAGAAAATAGGCCTTGTGGCGACAATCACAGCGAGCAAGGTCGGAAACGGGCAACGTGGAAACGACTAAACCGGAAGAGAAGTGCTATTAGGACTAAGGATATACTTCTTAATTATTTTGTCCACCCACACATATATCTCGGTATCCCGGAAGTCTTCGCTTTTGAACGACAGTCCAATTTCATTAACCGCTTTCATTAAATTTATAATTTAATTTGAAATTGTTTTTTTTTTCGAAAGCAGTAAGAATTGAAGGTAATAAAATTATACGTAGGAAGAAAGAGGAAGACTGAAAAAGAGGTGATTGGATCCGATTGGGAATGATCATGTGGGAGATGGCGTTAAGTGGAAGTTTAGAACAAGGGTGGCCGATCCCAAACGTTGGGATTATGGCAAGGTTTATGCATATCCCCACTTTATTATATTATTAGTTCATAAAATAGCAGCGTAAGGGTACATTATTGCTTTTTTAATAAATATATACACAATATCTTTATAAAATAAACTATTTTGATTGGTTAACCCTTATGCTATCGTTTTATTTTTATCTTCGAAATTTCTATGAACAGGGGTATGCAATAACTTGGTATATTTAAATCATGGTTGGGACAAAGCCAAAGGAGAAAAAGAAGACAATTTTTGGTGGGTTTTTTTTTTATTAAAACTAAGTGCTTAACTAGATGAATAAAAGCTTTAAAAAGTACAGTTGCACGGTGAATATGATATAAATTTGAATACAATTATTACTATTATTATTACTATTCGATGTATAATATATTGTCACACCCTTATAGTGAATGTACACAATACATGCTTTCATAAATTATCATTATTTTTTAACTGAACATCCGATGACCGAAATCGGAAGGTCATATATTATTTGGGTTTTGAGACTCGACGATAATAATTTATGGGCGTTGACATGATTGCCCGAGGTCTGTATAATCAGTGACAATTTATGCGGACGGCTAACTAATAATTATAGTAGCATAATATTTGGTAATTGATCCCTGCGGTGTCGACTCCGACTGAACCACTGCCAAGACAGCACTACCAATCGTTTGATTAAAATGCAACAGTATAATTATTTGATATTATTTTAGGTAAACTCATTATCCTTTCGTGGTCCGACCAACGAACCGAACGGAAACCGACGGGACTAGACAGAATATATTAATATTTAATATAATATTGAAGGCACGGCCTAAAAGATAATGCGAGTATAACTAGAATTTAAACAACTAAATTGTGTATAATTACAATATAATACATTTATCCCTGCCCGAACAACTCAACGTTATAATATTTGTATTAGCTACTATCTACTCATAATGCATAATATCCAACATTTTGCATCAGAAACCGGTCTTGAACAAATCAAACGTTGAACTACAAGCGCATAATATATTGTGCTTATATAGTGTTACTGTTATAAGTATTGGTATTTATGTCAATGTATAATATCCAGCAATATCGAGTAAAGGTATATATTGAGAACTTCATCTATATAAAATAAATATATGAAAATCTGTTAATTAACAACAATAATCTCTGTGTATGTATAATGTATATAAATCATACAGTTGTATAATATTATGCTTAGCACGAGTACCAGGAATCTGATTCATTTGTCTTGTACTGTAGTTTAAATCAAGATTCTATCGCTTTCATTTTGCTTAATAATAATAAAAAAAGATTACCAGTTTATAATTGTTGACGAAGATAGGTATGAAGTCATTATTAGTTTTTAAGTTATTCTTGTGTAAATTAGTTTAAAAATATCAACTTATTTAAATAATATTTCCTTAGTAATACCATTTAACTTTACTCTTTTCGATTTCAACTAATAATTTTTCGTTGACATTTGTATTTGGCAGTTTTATATATATATATGTATATATTTAAAAAAAAGAAAGCTAACGTTTGTCTGACATTTGTTTTACTTTTTTCATAAACCGGAAAATCGAAACGCGTTGAACTGATGTCATTGGCATTTAAAATATAGTTATTATTGTTTTTTTTTTTTTTTTTATGTGTCCCTGCTTTATCTTTTTTATGGATAATATAATATAATATTTATATACACAGAACGTGTCAGCGCCACACTTCTCCCCGTCATTTTGTAGAGTAAACGTTGAAGCTATATACAAATGGAATTTGCTATTTTTTTTTTTAAATCGACTTTTTCAAACAACGGTCGAGAGCCAAGAAGGAAATCTTTTTTTCAGAGTGATTTTTCTTTGGAGATTGGCTGTCTTGTCGACTTGTTGTTTTTAAGGATTAATGATGATCCAATTGTCAACCTTCTCCTTTCGGTAAACAAACTGTGTCTGGCCAATCTTACAATAAATACTCGAATGAAATAAATACTGTTCCACATTCATCGTTAAAGCAAGATAGGTAAACTGTTGATTGTTAATACGCTGTAATCTTACACGAATCACTGCTTTTCGATACTACAACTGGTATAGAAGGGATGGTCGATATTCTTAGAATGATCAGTTAGGTTACTAATAGTTTGGTGAAGACTTAATCAGTCCTTCCAGTAAGTATAATTTCGAAATGTCCTCTATTAGTTTAGTGCGCAACGAAATGGAGTATACATTTTAATTAAGATAACATTTTTTTAGAAAACAATCCATCAGCCGTAACGATAGTTTAATCATTCAAACGCATTAAAAAAAAAAGTGATCATTAAAAGCGATAGTGATCATTTGTTGTATTCCTATGAGAATTCGGATCCGTTTTCCGTACAGTTTAAATAGTCCATCCGTTGCAGTTTTATTATGTACTTATAAACGTGTTCTACTATTATTCAACAACAACTATTATTCGTTGGTCAGTTAACTACATATGGTCTGCAGTGCATGAAAACGACGATTTTTATCATTGGACAACATTAATTTGAATAGTGTACACAACTGACAACGGCCGTCTTCGTTTCATGAATAATATATAAATTCGTTGTACAAATACATAACTTTTTATTGTTATTATTACGATATTGTTATTTTAAACGAATGTCCGATAAAACGTTTATGAGGCTACAGGCTATCTTTTTTCTACCCGGACTTATATCGTCATTAAAACCGAAACATTTTCCTTCGCCAATATCAAAACCACAAGAGAGTTTTTTATTCTACGCCACGATGGACGACGGATATATTTCCACGACACGGCCGCAGTTTAACACGTACCAAAAGTTTAATCAACCAAAACTAATTCAAAGGACGTCTATTATTTTATAAACTTAATAACGCCAAATGTCAAAAAAAATATACCTCTGATGTTTGTAGAGTGCGTCGATGATAAACTCTTGTTTGCCTAAACCTCCCGCCTAGCTCAGACCATAATTTTAGTCTGCCATAGCTTAATATAATACCATTGTACGGTGACGTCCTTTCCTGGACCGGAACGTGAAATGGATAGTAAAAAACGTTGAAGGCGGCGATAGTACCAAATTTGACATGATTGGATATTACTACTTCATTTGGCGTTATCAGAAAGGTTTAATTGAACAAATTGGACGTATTCAGTGACGTTTTCTACGTGTTCTTTGATGAAAATTAGACAGATCTGATCTACAATTAGATGTTATTGCTGATAAATTGTACAGGTATATTAAAAATTTATAGTTTTTGAAATGGAAAAAAAATTGTTTTTTGAGGCTTTGGGTTGATATTAATTAACGTTTCAAAGTTCGTTCTACGCCCTTGTTCAGCACATCTTAGCACTTATGGGATTAAGTCACCACTAAATATAGTATTTCAAACCCATGTAATGAGTTGAAACCATTTTATTTTGTTCTATGATTCGGAATTCAAGTTTAGGCCATAAATTTTTGGTTATAACATTAACATTTGTAATAATTATTATATTAATTCGTTTTTAGGTGTAGGCGCGTGGCGGAGTAAGATAAGGCGGCAGTGTATCAACACTACTTTGGCGTTATTATTAAAATCAATTTTAAAAAATCCTAATTTATCAGTTTGTGAAATGACAAAATTTTTAACACTAATCTCCACATATAGCGCAAAATATGACAAAACCGAGTGGTTAGAAAAAGGTAGGAAAAAAACGTTTTCCCCTTTATTGTTATACCAAAATCTCATCACGTCCAAAGTAAACAAGTAGGTCCATTAGAACAACATGAAACTGGAAGTACTAAGAGAATGAAGTCGTCTGAACTTAATAGCCTTTTCTCGGGTTCCGTTCTAGTTATATTTGTGAAATAATCTTAAGTCCGGACAGCAACGTTTGGGGGGAAAAGGGTATTTATTAATCGTTGCCAGATCTTCTTAGCTCATTGTTTCATTTGTTGGTTTGTGGTGGAAATAGTGTTATTATAGTAAAGTATTGTGTATTATTCAACGGTTGACGTTCGACGACCACGGCGATGATGAAAAAAAATATTCATCCGAACATGATAACGCGGTTATAACTTTAAACTTAATCGTTTTCAGTATAAAGCTTTTCTAAAACGAAATGTTTAACGTTGTTATACCATCGCACGAGAGAAACGAACTCGTACACCAAAGAAAGGCCTCTCTGATAATCTCTTATATAGAATATTATATTGATTATTGTCTTATCTATATCGCTGTGTTTAGTACTTACTCTTGACTAAAAAAGTGCGTACTGTAAACTATTATTATAATGATACGGTTCCTCTATCCCAAATGTCATTTCTTTCATTTCCAAGTTAGTCCAATTACTTTTCTCAGCGAGCGAAGGACTAAATTATTATCTCAGAATCACCTTTTAAAAAAAACTAACTGCCTAAAAGAGTAGGATTTTGTAGCAAGTATCAGATAAGTCGCTATCTGTCCTCAAGTTCGAGCAGTTCTGTGTACATTTCGCGTCCTAACATTTACTTTAATATACTTTTTTAATGATTTTAGTGGTAAATCGATTTTTTTATTGCATCCTGTCAAAAGACATTTTAGCTCGTGGATATATTTTAGTAGCATAATATAAACGAATATATTTTACCTGTGCAAAGGTGAACATTTCATTTTTACGGTTGTTTTAAGGATCCACAAGGATGTTTAACGATGACCGAAGCCATTTTCCAAATAAAGAAAACTATAACGGTCAGTATAATGCAGTATTATATATACGGCCAGACTCCTTTATAAGAAAACGTTCGATAATCTTAACTGTTTTGCCATTCAATAAAAATGGATGTACAAGATACTAGAATAACCTCTCCCTTCTCTGTCTTCTTTCACATACACTTGCTAATATATATATATACATACATATATCAGGTATGTTATGATTTGATAAAAATATATATGAAAAGGTTGTAGGTAAACGGACGAGATTAAAAATAATGTCTTTTTCGAGTAGTTACTGGGAAGTATATGTACGAACGGATGGACAAATTTAATTTAAAAGGGCACTATATGGGTAGGTATACCGCGCTGTGTATAATTCTTTATTCTCCCAAGGGCAACAATCGGGTCGTGTATTTATTATAACCCGAAAGCGCCGTTCTGACAGAAATCCATTGCGCTCTCGGTATGATAACAATCTACTATTGTGGGCGCTATAGAAAGAGAACGCGCTGTGCATCAACTGTAATATACATTAGGTAACGGCTGATGGACTAAGGGAATATTACAGTTTTCGGGTTCTAATCTAAGAGAACGGCCAAAAAGCGAACAATTCGGAGTTTCTAGACTCGATGGGACGTCGGAATGTTATCACTTATATACATGCACTGCAAGAAGCCCGTATTATGTGCCCCGACAATTTACTCTCAAGAGATGAATCGCAGCCACTCCAGAGGTCCTATCACACTTCTATTATTACTTAATTATTAACTCAACGCGGCTTATTTGTTGAATATATATATATATTTAATAAATCATATAAATGACGAATCTTAATACATCTCTTTGTTCTCAAAAATGTGCGTATGTAGTTTTTCCCTCATACATTACTTTGTTGAACACCTTTGCAAACCACTGAATTATATTGTTACTTTGTAATGCTTTCTCCAGGGCTGCGTACTATACCTATTCGGTTCTAGTACTTTTATCTACTTAATTTCATTTATAACTTTTTCAATAACATATCCTATAAGGTCCTGCTCGCGAAATTGTTTACTTGAATTATACCTATTTCGGTTTTAGGGACGTGCTTTCCAGGAAAGATCTTACACCTTCCAGAGTAGTCTGATGAGAATAATTTTTTATTGAAAAGATTTGCATTCGACTTCGATTTTTGATTAAGTTACTACTTATTGAGAAACAAAGTAAATACAAATTTTGCAATAACTAGTCACCTCAAACTCTTATTATAGCGCGTTTAGAAAAGCTAAGTCCCCCCGTAAGAAGGAGTTTCTCTTTTCAACAACAACAAAATACAAATAATTGTAATCCGATTACTCTACTCTGCGAAATGTTAGAGTTTTTACTGTTTTACACAAAAAACAAGTCACGCGCAGGGTCTTAATGGTTGGAAAATTAAGTTTCAACCATTTAATTCCACTCTGGTTTCTCATGAGTTTATTTTTTCAAAAATCCTTCATTCAATAATCCATTAACATATTGTTTTCATTCCTCTTTCGTATTTTCAGCTCATACCATCAATGTTTTTGTTTTATCATTCGGGTACCTTTAATTTTAAATGTCTAAGCTTATTATTATATCTATTCTTCTGTACGCATCTATTAATAAACACTTAGTTTTAGGACTTTAAAATCGCAGCATTATGAATAAAAGATGTGCGACATTGTGTCCTCCCTCTTTTTCATGTATTACATTTATTTACTCTGCCTCTCACTCTTCTTCCACCTCCCTTTATCCTCTTCTCTTTCTATATTTTATACGTTTCATTTACTCTTTCTTTTTTTTGCTTTTATTCCACTTTTATATTACCCTACCTCTCTCCGTCTTTCATTTTATATTTTTATTAACTTCTCTCCCTTCCTTAATTTTCTTTTTCTTTATTAACACATCACTCTCTCGTTATTCATATATCTATCATTATTATTTTGCTCGACAGATGTAAGAGTATACGAAAAACCAGATTTCAAAAATGTAAAACATATTCTTTGTTATATAATTTCACATATTTTTGGGTGCAATTGTCGAAATTTGTTTGAAAACAAATCATAATTCATAAGTTATGAAATTAACAATTTTTAAATTCCAAATTAACGAAGCAATACATTGGTTTATCGTAAATAAAATAGGGCGTTGTTATAATTATATTTTGGTTAAAAAGGAATTGAGGTTTTATTTATCAAATAAAAGAATATTAAATATTCAATAGTTATATTAAAATAACATTATTATTGTTATTAGGGAATATTCGGTTATAATAGGTATACGGCAGAAATGTTTTGCGGCTTGAACACACACCACAAATAGTTTGCACCTCGAGAACTCCATTTGTAAGGGGTAGATCGGTGACCAATGAATTTAATAACGGGGGAGTAGTAACGATAATACGTGTAGCGTGAACCCCTAAACTTTTACAGTTAAATCTTAAGATACTTATTGTACTAATAAGCAAGCTGTCACCATAGTCCCGAAGTAACTACTATACCACATCATGTCCCTTAATAAGTATAAAACTAGCTTTTTGAAATAAAGTACCTTAGTACTTAAAAGTTTATCTCTAATCGTTGAGTAATACTACTAATTACTAGTTTTTACTAGTAAATTAGCTAATTATATTATAGGATGTTTATCGGTCTTAAAACTAATATGTTCACAACTTTATCTATTGACATTGGTGGAATCCACCAACCATAAGTCCAAGTCTTCGAAGCACATACTAATAAATTAGTAACAAATGGTATTAAATAAACAACTTATTGCATACACCTATGTTTTAATAAAAAACAATATGGTAAGAAACATATTTTTTGTCCTAAATATTGAAAACTTATGCCGTTTAAACTCTGAAATGTATAGTTAATATTTTACTAAGGTATATAGTTAAATTATTTTGTTTTCTATCAACTAAATTCCATTTTAGTCATACAAATCACTAAAATTATTACTTTGAATTGTTTTAAATATTATTTCCTCTTACAAAATTTTCGACAAGATACCTGTAATTATTGGTCTAGCATCCTCAGTGATCCATGTAAAATGTGTTTAAAAATTAAGGGGTCAGCGGATAAAGGTGTTAACTGAAATTTTTTCGAAAATGAATTTTATTGCATGAATAAAAGTGTTATAGTGCAATAAAAACATTATATCAGCCGGAAAAGTTGTTGATTCATGGTTACATAGTTATTTCATATATTGAGTAGGTATGTACGTTAGACATAAAACATAGCATTTATAAACATTGAAGAGTTACAGATTTTAATAATATTTATAAAAAAAAAAAAAAAAAGTCTAGTAAAATCAACTGATTTTATCACAAAAATTGTAATTTTAGCAGGAAATAGCCATTAAACTAAACCAAGATATGTAATTAAACCTTTAGAAAAACATATATTATCTATTTAATGGTATCGAATCTTCATTTTTGAAAAAAAAAAACTGTTAGTTACGCGGTATTGCAGTTACAGTTACAAGTGTATAACATATCTGATCGTCTATTAATCAATTATCGTTTCTCGAGATATTCTAATTGAATCATTTATTATAATGCATGCGTTAATAAAAGTCATATTACCGCAGAGCCGGAGATAGAAAGATCCTTGACAGCGGCGGCTAATTCCTTGGCAGTGACGGCTAATTCCTTGGCAGTGACGGCAAATTCCTTGGCAGGCAGCGACTGAAAGGTATCGTACAGTAAACGATACTGAATTTAGATAATGCACGCAAGTCGCCTGGAACACCCTCAGAGAACCGCCAACAGCGCGCCAGTGGAAATTCTGATAGGCCAGCACCACCCCTAGAACGACCACCCTGCCTCGTCTCGAGCATAGTTTAAGATCGAATTAACATATTTGATTATTACAATTTCGTCTAATGGTTTTATCACGTGCGTCATACTGGACATTTTTCTTCTGTACCAATTTACCTTTTTTTTTTTTATCCATCTTCCCATCCCGAATACATTAAATGTATAATTTGGGATTTGAAATATTAAAAAAATATGTAAAATATTAAAATATATGCTACATTGGATAATGATATAATTTTGCCCTGATGGGACGGCGGAATTGTACGTTAGACACATTAATGATTTATACATTGCAGTAAATTTAACACAGATGGGTAGTATCTAATATACAAGGCTTTGAAATAATTCAATGCCCAATTCTTATAATTTTTTTATGTATTGTATGATTATAATATTTAATTGTAGTATAAAATATATTAAACGTCTAACTGGGTAAAGCCGGGTATAATAGCTAACCAAAACCAAAATCATGTTAATGTCGGCTACGGGTAAAGCTGGGTAAATTTAAATTCACTCCTAAAAATAGTACAATAATACACGTATGTTAAAATATGTAGTCGAATTTAAATTTAGTATTCCTAAAATCAGACCTGAATGGTTATATGTTTGTTATACCTAGTAAATGTACATTTTATATTACTGTTTTTTTATTTGTTTCCTTTCAATCGATAGTAATCTATTTAAAGAATAAAAATCGAAAATATCAGAACCCTAGCTCAACTGAGTACTTTTTTATAATATTTTATTTTGCATTCGATAAACATGAGAAACTATAAATCTTAATTGAAAAAATTCTAATTTGATATCTAATTCAATTTTTTTCAATTTGAAATAAGATACTTAATACTAAAATATGAATCTTAAAAATAACTTTTTTTATACTTCGTAAGTTTTTGTATTTTTAAGTTATCAAGTTTTTATTTGAATTAATTTCAATGGACTGTAACTTGATCAAAACAATTTTTATCGTGAAATATCAAAGTAGTATTTTTGAAGTTAGAATGTTTTAAATGAAAAATTAAGCTTAATCAACTTTCCTCTTTTTCCTTTTTTTTCGCACTAATTGTACTAATATTATAATCGAGTTTTCTTGAAAATCGTTGGAAAAAAAATCAATCGAACTAGGTCGAATGAGTATTATCGACGCAGTTATCGATCAGACAGTGTCGTCGATCATTTGCTGGACCATTTTGTGCGGCCTCTCTTCGATGAGCACTTGCATGACTTTCACCCGACTTGGGCCGTCCAGCAGATATTGATTATCCACCAGTCTCTTGAGCATATGGCCGGCTTCTACGACGCAATTGTAATTCCAGTGGTTGGTATAAACGACGGCCAAGGCTTCGGCGACGGTCTGGGCTTGCACGCTATCCAATCTGTTCTCGTCGACTAACCGACCGCAAAATTCAATGGTGGCGTCGCAAACGACAAAATTGTCATTCCTCAGCAACTGGGCCAAATGCTGTACGGTCCTTTGCCGTACCTGGGTCCACTGCGCTTCCCCGCAGCTTTGGCAAATGGCGAACAGCATTCGACACCAAGGCAAGTACAACGGCATGCCGGCGGCCGGCCAATGCGCCAGCGTGTACTCGACAAAAGCCACGGACAGGTTGGCGTCGATCTGGCGAACTGCCAACTCAAAGCACTCGTTCAACGTCAAAATATAATGGACCAACCCGTTTCGTTTCATCAGGGGAGGCAACACCTGTGTTTAAACGTAGGTTTTTTTAAAAATATATTTACATTTTTACAAAACTTCACACGGTCTGGATAGGGCCGTTGCGTTCTAGTCAGGGTTGGCATCAAATAGCCCGGGCTGTTTTGTTTTTGCCGGGCTAAATCCATTCTATGATTTTAAAAAAACAGGGGCTGTTTTCAGGTTTTTCCACTAAACTTTTAAAAATATTGGTACTTGAAAAGGACCGTTTTTCGGTATTTAATTAAAAAATAACCCGTCTTTGGTATTATTCTACTTTGGTAAGCTTTTTTAAGTAAAATTGCATGAAAACAATAATACTTATACAAGTACTATTCAAAATGTCTGTCAGGATAGTTCAGGTTAGCCTAACCTAACGAGGTTACTTACTTTCGCCAAATTATTGGTCAGATTTCTGTAAATTGTCAATTTGAATGGACAAATGCTACCGGTTTTCATAACTGTCAAGTGTGTAACTGAAGTGTTAAAGAAAGACGCCAAAACTTGTCAAGATGAATAATTTCATCATCGGTAATTTTAATATTACCTTAACCAGCACAGCCGGCACAATCAGCTTGCAAGTAATGTACGATTTCAATATTTCCAGCAATTCTTTAACGCCTTTGAACTCGTTGATTTGCACATAGCCATATTCGGCCAGAGTGTTGACGACCCCGTGGTATATGAAATCCCTCAAGTAAGGAGCCACTTGTAACAGTCTCAAGAGGATATGCTTTATCCATTCCCTTTCGGCTTCCACACAACTGTCGAGTCGCCGGATGGACGCGTTGATAAATTTTTTGTCAATATACTGAGATGCTTTTTCCGGGTCGAATCCTTTGAGGTCCAGGAACGCGTTGAACACACTGTACACCGGACTTAACTGATGAAATTCCCACATCATCTCATTGTTGATTTCGTCTTCGCCCGAGTAACACGACACAGGTAGTGAGCGAAAGACGTTTTCCGAAAACATAACTGCAAACAAAATAGAAAACGTATTATCGATCACAATAATATTAGGTATGTCGTCGCTTAAGATGCAAAACCTCGCATCTCGTTTTTTGGCCAAATCAAGTTGGCCACACTGTTATTTGTGTTATGTACATAACCTTCAACACCCTTTACACAAACACACAACTACACATAAGCATATTTATTACTCATATTATAATGATGTCACTCTGTTAAATATAAAATAACCGCACATCTATTATAATTGTAAAACGTGACTAATGGTCAGTATTAAACTACACCAGTATAATTATCTAACACAATGATTAGATAAAATTACAAATATATATTTCATATACAGAAGCTATTCGGTTTCCGTTCCGCTTAATTAAACTATATGGGAAAAATATGTTATTACCATTTTATCGCAAATTAATACTAATTAAAATAATCATCCGATGTGCGTCCGCCCATCAATAAGCTAAAACCTACACAATTCCCACAATAATACATTACACAAATTATCATGTCCATATAAATAGGAGTAAGATCCATTGCTAAACCAGACGAATTACCAAACTCAGTATACTACTCTGTGGCAGTTTGTCCATTTTATGTTTTACAAGTGTTAATAAAAATCAAACTTATTTTTAAAAAATCTTCAATTATTTAAAAATACATCTTCCTGAATTGGTTTCGACTTCGAACAACAAATCAATTTCTTAATAGTTCTGGTACCAGTGACTAGAACTATTACATTTGATTCAATTTTCGCGGGCAATTCAATGATGGGCTCAGTATTGTGACAAAGCCAATAGGTAACGCTATAATCGAATAATTGATAACACGGTTGTAATTGCTATGGAATGGTAATTGTAACTGATTTTTTCTGCTCTCCTGTAAAGTTGAGAAAAATGAGAGCATGAGGTGTTGCATGTTGAGCGACAGTGTTAAATGTGGCCGAGTCATTAAGTGAAAATATTTTGGATGGAGAAAATCAATTATTAGCTGTCGGACAGCCGTTTCCGGGAAAGAATGGTCCAGCCCAGATGTGTTTGCTAATGAAGAAATGTTGAAAACGATCACTTTAGTTCTAATATATTTTTGTCTAAAATACAATATCGGGCCTTTGTATTTGTGTAGTATTTTAAAAATCCCTATCTTGAAGTATACATACTACATAGTACTATCACGTTTCAATAGTTTACCACAAATTTGTTTATACACTTCAGAAGGATAGACACAGTCTTCGATTTGATTGTTGGACCACACGGATTTTAGATTGTTCAAGTAGGCGATCTTTTGTTTTAATTTTGGATCGTCGATAATTGTCGGCACCGAGAAATATTTGGAACACACTTTGAGTACACTCACAATTGTTTCCACCGATTCCATATCCTCGTTGAAATAATAAACCATCAAGTCCTGTTGGTCTTCGCCAAGAAAATAATTTGTACACTCAACTACTGTACACCATGTTGTGCATATTTCCTATGCATTTATTTTGAATGAAAATTAGTTCTCGGTATTTGAATAAGACACAAACAATTTTTTTATAAACACGTCTGTAGCAATGTATGTATTAAAATAGGCCAAATAGTATTTATCGACCTGTCGTGTAAAATTTTATTAGATGAACGTTTTCCTATATTTTTTTCTTAATTTTTCAAATTATATTTTTATAATAATTATAGTCACTGCCAACATCAGTTTTCGAAAAACTATTTTTTTTACTATTAATATATTAATGTTTTCATAAATTGTACTTTATAACGTCTAAATTAGAGCCAATAATACATTTTTTTTTATCAAAATAATTAATTAATTAATTTAAAAAAAAATACTAGTCCGATCCTCTTTTTTTACTGATGATTTTTTTATAAAATAACATATGTTTCAAATTAATACTTACGCCTAAAAAAAGCAAAACGTTTTCTGAAAACCGATGTTTGCAGATGCTAAAAATAATTTTAAAAATCTAAAAAAATAAGATTATGTTTTTTTGACCGCTGGAACAAACTGTCACAATAGGAACCAAATAAACACTTTTTGGACTACTCTGAATTACAAACATATATATTATACTAAGCTGTTTTTTTACACCATATTTTTTGTTCTTCCTGAGGCTTACCCTTTCAATTGATAGTAGCCCATTAAAAAAAATCAGAAGTACATTGTTATGACTCTTTTTTTTTATTTAATAAATATGGAAAATTTTATTTTTTCATCTACAAATTTCTAGTTTCAAAAATAATTTAATGTAAAGCTAAAACATGATATCTGAACATACTTAGCAATTAAGATTAAATAATACTATAATAATATAGTAGTTAGAATTACAAAATAATATATAAATAAAAACATTGCAATCACAATTATATGGTTAAAATTGTATTTATACGATTAAGATTGATTGTCATTCTATAATAATGTGCTGTCATGATCACGGTTCCAGTGGTTAGGTGAACAAAAATAATATAAGGTCTTCATTTTAATTCACGTGAATACTATTATTAAATACCTAGACTTCTTATGACTGTAGCAGCGATTTAACCGTCAATGGCAAACTTTGTGAAATAATAATTTGTCATGCTTTGTCCGATATGTTCAAAAGATTTTACACATTTCTCTATAATTTTCCCTGCTAATGAGAGAATTGCCAAACTTTCTCTTAACATCCGTCTCTCTTGTCTTTCAAGTTTGGAATTTAAATTAGCGAATTGAATATCCTATTTCTGGATACAAAGAGAAGACGACAATAGACTTTGTCTATATGCAAAACACGTTTCCTGCATTACAGTTCACAAATCACTGAACATTAGCTATCCCGTCGGCCGAATAGCATGCACTAATTAAATGATAAACTAGAAGCACGAAACTATAACTCTGAATCGAGATGATTCAATTATGGTCGAAAATTTCGAATTTCAGATTTATTCGTCTGTAATGATATTGCATCAATTTTGTGAAACGGCGCCACCATAACATTCAAGTGTAAAACGTTAAATGTCTTTCTTGTTCAACGATTTTCATGTTAAAATATACCACGTTAAAATAATTCTGAGATAATTTCACTGATAATCTAGAAAATGTATAAATGAAGCGTTAGAGAAAATTATGATAATAATAAAGACGTAGATGTTAAATAAATTAGTAAAATACCTAAGACAAATAATATGGTAATATTAAAACGGGCATTATCTCAAAATAACATAATTCGAAAGTCTCAATATTTTATAGTAAAATAAATATTACAAATTTAATAAAAGATTCTTGTATCTTCAATTAATAATATTATTTTTTGGGACAATTACGCCATCTATAAACCGTTTGTTTAATTTAAATTTTATGTTTTTTAGTCACATCTTTTTCTAAACACACAAAACCTCTTTGAGTTCACTATTCATATATTTTGTATACAGAAAAGTTATAGATTTATTGTAATGAATATACTCGTTTGATAATTTATTCTTTTTCGTTCTTTTATTAACTATGACTAAAAGCTGAAATAAACTAGATGTTTTTGAGTTTTTAGATAAGTACAAAAGTATTTACTCTAGTTATTAACCTAAAATTATCTCCGTAGAACGACATGTATAATTTACTATCTATAGATTCCCACCGAAACTTTTAAAAATTCCAATTTGTTTTCAGTATTAATTGTTCCAAAAATCCGCGACAGCCCTCAGTAGCATACAATTTTTTTAAACACTCGCAGCTTAAAAAATACCAGTTTATTATTAAGTGAACCTCCTTTACAAATATAGTATTTGTTTGATTACCAGAATATTTTTTTGCATAAAAGTCTATGTCTAGCACCTGGCAAAAAAAGGTTGGTATTGATAAAATCTACGATGTGTAACACCGATGAGTTACAAAATTAAATTGTGTAAACATTTTGGCAATGTTTTGTTTTCAAATACAGGAACACTATTTTAAGTGTTTTTCTTGTTTTTTTTGAAGGGTAAGAAAAAACGTTTTTATATTTTTGACCTTATAGAGATATTTTTGTACATATTTTCTGATGTATAAACTTGTTACATAGAGAAATCGGTCTGGTGGTAAATGTATTATGGTTGATACACAAACAATTTATTATAGTAACAACATAATTAATAACGGCCCCAAAAACATTTCTACTTTGTATGACCTTGCAAAATTTAGCACGTCTAAGTCGAAACTAGTCAAACCAAAAGGTCAGATATTTTTTTAAAATAATTTTCCCGATGAAAGGTACGATTTGTGATTAAGAGATGCCACTCTATTTAATCGGTATACCAAAAATAGTTCTAGGGCTCAGAGACATTTAACAAAACGCATCAATGTAAAACATATTTTCTAGAAAAAGAGTATTTTGCATGTTAATATTAACGCCTGGATTTTATTATAATATTTTCGGATTACAAAATAACAAAAGCATTCCACCAATACGTCGCCTAAAGCTGTCACAAACATATTTTACGATAAAATAGTATTATTGTTGTTATTGACATGTTGTTCTTCGATAGTTCCCAATAAAACCAGTCACTGTGCTACATTGAAAATAGTATTAAAGTTATATTGTTAATTCCAATTGAAATTCATAGATAAGGCCTACTTTACAGTTTAAAAGACGAACTTAAAAAGAAAAAAAAATGAATGTGAAATACATATTTATTTTGTGTTTTGTAATAAATTACTTAGTAATTAAAAGTGTTGCGGACGAGCCCGAAGAAGAAAAGCAACAACAAATCCAGGTAATTTTATCTCTGTGGTGAAAACACACTCTTAAAATGTATAAACTTACTTTTATTTTTTTTTTTTGTGAATTTATTTAAACAAACATTTATTGATACAGAGCCGATTTCTAGCTTGTATCACATGATGGATCGTTAATGACTGTGTGATTTATTTTGTTCTCTGGTCTAAACGCATTCAAATTGTGAAATGAGTTTCTTATGCAACGAATTATAATGATATTAGTATAATTCAATTTCAGCTTAGAGATCATGTGTTGTCATTAAATAATTCTTTAACCATCAGTTCTGAAGTGCAGTCAAACATAAAGCAACTTGAGGACGAGGTAATTTTTTTAGATGATAAATATTTAATTTTAAGAAATTGATCAAAATATTTCATTTGTAATGACATATATACGTATTAGTTTCATACATTAACGAGTATATGTCTAGTATGTTATTGCCGGTGTATACTATTCTTGGTGTAACTTTCCCCACAAATAATTTATTCCATTATGATTGAATACATAATTTTCTGGTTTTAATAGTTTTCTGATCTAAACGCATTCAAATTGTGTAATCAGTTTCTTGTGCAACGAATTATAATGATATTAGTATAGTTTAATTTCAGCTCATGAATACCATTTTTTTAACCATTTTACTTATAAATGATTTACCTGGTGAACCTAATAGTACTATTAGTCTGGATATGTTTCGTAACTACGTGAATGATGCCGAATTAAGTAAAACTATATTAAACAATTTTTATTTCGACGGCACACTTTCTGATATAACTAAAAGTAAGCATGAACTATACTTCATTTATAAATAAATATAATTGAAAAAGTTAAATTAAAATAGAAAAGGTAATGTGTTAGTAAAAATTTGTCGCGTTTGAAATTTGCCTAAGCTGTTGTACAGAAGCCAATGTACAACTGCTCTTTATACTCTAAAAATGTATATCAATTAATAATGTATTTTTAAATTACATGGAAATGTATTTCTTTTTAGACGAAATGACTCGTGATAAATTTAAGTATATCATAAGAAGTGCAAGTACATTATACGAGATGGGAGTAAATAAATTCACTGGACAATTAAACGCTAAATTTAAAGAACATTTTAAAACGTAGTCATAATAATAACTCTAAATTAGTCTGTTGTTTGTAAAATTTACAAATGTTAACTACGAATATAATAAAATGTATTTAAAATATAAAACTATTAAAATTATTTATTTATTTGTATAAAGCATCGAGCAAGGGTACTGAGTACAGTGCAAGGTATACTTACCAATACGATTGCTGCACAAAATATTGAAGAGTATAATCATGTATAATAATCTATATAATAAAATACAGTAATAAAAGTGTAATGTACGGTTTATCGGCTGATTATAGTTGTAGTTTTGGACTTATGAGGAACATTCCAAAAATGTATAACGTCTGGAATTATAAGAAAGCATGCAAAAGAATAAGAGTTACTATCAATTTCTTTAATTAGTAGTTTGTATAAAGAAACAGAAATCATTCAATTGTCTGAGTTTGTAAAAAAAAATTATTTAACACCATTAGCGACTGTATACAAATTAGTACCACCATGAATTTCCGTTCTATATTTTTATAAGGAAAACATATAATAAACGACGTTGAATTGAATCTAAAAAAACAGTAAGTGTTAGATAGTTGTGAAGTGGGTTCCTGATCTGCCTCTGAGAACAGAAAGGTAAGCTAATTTGGCAACAAGTAAGAAGTGTTATCAGCTAGTAAGAGATAAGTGATAAGAAATAAGAAGTGTTGATAGTAGCTCAATTTAGTGACATCGTAGAGGCAAACCATTAATCCACAAGGTGGAAGTAAACTTATAACTTATAACAGTTCCAAGATTCCAAGAAGAGATTAGAACCACACATTAAACTTTGAACCATTTACTATTGACTCAAGAAAACGCAGTGCAGTACCGGTTCAGTGTTATTGTATTTATCGTTCAGTGTGGTATGGCTTCGTGTAAAAGTTCAAATATTTTGTTGAAATTAAAATTTTTTAATTACCAATAACAATATTATTCTAAAACAATCATGGTTTATAAATTTAGTGACAAACTCAAAGCATAATTAACTTATTGATTGATTAAGAATTAACTTTTTGACGAGTGTTATACCTTGTGTATAAAGTAAAACACATTTTTGATTAATGTAGATAATAATATTCGCAGATGTTTATTATGAAACCCAAATAACAAGAATGACGAGATGTGCCGATGTAGCACTCGCCACCATATATATTTATATAAACTGCTGATACGTAACACTTCTTTCCTTTTTTTAATATTTAAAATAAAATCAAAAATAATATACTCAATCATAATTACATTTTTAATAATATATAGATAGACAATACAAATTATTATAAAAGCAATATCAAATTATCATATTTAGTACAAAAATAATAATTATGTGTAGTAAACATGTTTTTATAATATGCAAAAATAATACAGTAACATACTTATTTATAATCACAAGGAGAAAAACGCTGAATAGGGTTTTAATTCTAACAGGTCAAACAGGTCTAGGATGTTAGAATTTCCTTTTTATACGCTTTGTCAAAATTTGGTGACCAATTCCATTTAATATCCCTATATAGAAGCAAATAAAATGGTTTTAAAATATCTGCTGCGTTAGGTATAAATTAAATATAATATGTTACCAATCCTAAAAACGATTTTAGCATTACCCTTTGCAGGGTCCAAAACGTTGGTTAACAACCATTGACGCGGATATATCAGAAACACATTCAGATTTTAGCATTGTTTTATTTTTTGGAATTTGAGCTAAAGAAATAGCGTCAGTGTGTTTTGACAATGTGTGCAAGGCTTGCTCATCAATTTTATGACCTGGATATTCAATTGACTTTTTGAGAAAACAACATTTATTTCTTTTAACTCTTAAGCCATATTCTGAAATAACATTAAGTAATTTTTTTAACCTATCGTTATGTTGCTCTATCGTTTTACCCGCAATTATTACATCATCTTGAAATACACCTACGCTTTCTAAATTTGCAGTGGCAAGCTCCATAGCTTTCTGAAATTCATCTGCTGAACTTTTTATACGAAATGGATTTCGAGTGTAACTGAATAAACCTTTGTGTGTGTTAATGGTAGTATATTTTCGATCTGTCTCTTTAATTACCATATACTGTTGCTACGCATTTTTAAGATCAATTTTAGAAAAATACTTTGAACCGCTAATGTTTGCGTATAGATGTTCTATTTTAGGTAATGGGTACTCCGTTCCCTCTAAAACTGGGTTAATTGTAATTTTAAAATCACCACAAATTCTTACTGTGCCGTCAGGTTTTAAAATTGGAACAATAAGTGTTGCCCATTCGCTGTAGTCAACAGGAACTAGTATTTGATTGACTACTAAACGATTTATTTTTGTCTCTACATTACTTTTTAACGCTAAAGGAGCTGACCTGGGTTTGAAAATTTGGGTATAGTCCCTTTTTTAATATTTAATGAAATTTCATATTTATTAAATGACCCCAAATCATCTTTAAACAGTTCTTTAAAGTTTTTTAATATTTGATTCAATTATAAATTATCACTGTCATTTACATTTTTATATAAGGGTGAGTAGTTAATTGTATGCGAATCATTTCTACCTATTAATGGAGGGCCTCCCTTTTCAATGACATAAATACACATTTTAAAAGCCTTGTTCGAATATTTCGAATTTACCATGACTGGTAAGGTCACCGATAGGTAATATCGGGCTTATGTTATGTCTTACATAATCGTATAATGAAATATCGTTGTCTTGTAAAACTATAGTACTAAAGTTAGAGTCATACATTTTTTTGGATATAACACTGTACTTAGACCCCGTATCTATTTCAAAATTACAATTTTTGTTTTCAATTGATAGGTTAATTGTATAAGGCTTTATTCTATTTTGATAATTATGTTGTTCCCTTATACAAAAAAAATGTACCAGATAATCTATACGTAATATCATTTACATTCGAATTCTGTGATGTAAATTTATTTTGGGAAGACTTATTATATTTTGGTTGATCATTCTTACCCTTTTTAGTACACATAGGAGCCAAGTGACCTTTGACATTACAAATGTTACAGCTGTAGTCCTTGTATTTGCAGTCCTTTTAGGCGTGGTTTGAACGACCGCATACCCCGCACCTTGGTTTATCTGAAGTTGTCTGACGATCAGCTGGTCCGATCTCAGCCATTTTTTTCTTTCAAAGTAGCCTCTTTGGCAGTAGCATTTCTGAGGGATAACATCGAATTGAGTTCATCCTACTTTTAGTTATTTGAATCCCGTTTCGTATCTTAATATGTTTGAATTGATTACGTAGATAAGATCGTAAGCATAGTCTCCTTTGCTATTATTAGGAGGGAATTTGCACGGATTATATTGAATTGAGTGCCAAATAAACAATGAAGTTGGACAGTTTTCCCCCAAAATTTGGTGACTTTTTTTAGCAAGCACTAATCGGACAACTAACAGTTGTGAAAGTTTTCATGCAAAATTAAATGCATTGTTTCACTCAGGACATCCGAATATTTTTATTCTTGTTGTCACTCTTCTAGGCATACAGTCAGATACCTATATTAAATTACGAAGCAATGCAACAACAAAAACATGTAAAAAAACATTGGAAAAAGTACAATTTTTACGGGAGCAGAATATCAAATATCAAAATAAAAAAATTAGCAGATTTGACTACTTAAAATCTGTTTCATTTAAATTTTTACCAGCAACTATTTAAACTCGGACATTGTTTTAATTATTTTTAAAAATTATTAAAATTGAAAGTTTTTTTTGACCATTTATAAACAAGCAAAGCATTTGTAAGCAAGCACACACATTTTTGGGAGACTAATCAGCCAACCTCTACGTGGTGTCTCCTCGATAACGATAATAGGCTGAAGGGACTCAACTCAAACAACCAAAAAAATATTTGTTGGACTCAATTCCGACAACCCAAAAATATTCGTAGGACTCATTTCAATATTTGGGACTCAATTCAATATCACCGTTTCTGAGAGGCTTGTGAATGTTGTGCTTACTTTAGAAGCATCTTCTTCAAATAGTCGGTCTTGCAATTTTTCCGGATTCATACCCACTACAAAAATGTCACGGATGACAGTAGACAAGTCTGACGAGAAATTGCATTTAGATGCAAGGTTTTTACTCGTTCGCACTTACTACGTCCTATACTAAAATCCAAACTCCCGCTTCATAACAAAATTCTTATTTATAAGTCAATGTTAAGACCAATTTGGTCATACGGAGCTCAAATATGGGGTTGTGCCAAACCATCCCAACTAAAAAGAATAGAAGTTTTCCAATCGATTTCCCTCCGTACAATCACGTCCGCCCCATGGTATGTTTCCAACCTCACCCTTCACAATGACTTACACATCGAATCAGTTGAAAATTTAGTTAAGACTCATTATAAAAAAATTCCACTCTAGATTACTCGAATCCATTAATAGCAAGCCAACACACAGCTACTATCCCAAAAAAAACCCTCGTCGTCTTAAGAGACATTGGTGTCGAGACCTCCTAAATTGTAATGCTACCGTTTAAGTTGTAGCCGAAACCTGTCATAGGGTCCTATCACTGGATAGCTTCCCTACTCATAGTCTACAAGTCATTTATTACATTGTTAGCATATTTTGTATGTACAGATTGTAAATGTTATTTAAAAAAAAAAAAAAAAAATGCAAGGTTTTTGACTCGGGCACCCCATTCAGCAACTGTTTCATCTGTACGTTTATTGGCTTGATAATACGCATGTCTCGCAGCGAAGTAGGACTTTACTGGCTTATAGTACTTATTTAAAAGACCAATAAGTGTAGCATAAGTCTGAGTATGTGGTGTGCTTGGAATGCATAAACTGAATAAAATTTTATGAATTTCTTTACTTACTGATGAAAGTAATATGGTTTTCTTTTGAACTTCGTTTTCGATTCCGTTTGCCAAAATCAAATTTATCAGCTTAGATTCGAATATGATCACGTCCATTTCCGGTTCAAATGTTCCGGGTGTTCCAACTACTTGATTGAATTTAATTGTTTCTTTGGTTTCAACCATTTTTTTTATTAATTCACTGAACTTCTTATAAACGTAAATAATTTTAACTTACCATTAATTTTTTTTTTATAAATTCACTGAACTTCTTAGACACGTAAATAATTTAAATTTACTTTTAATAGACAGTATGGTCTATGTGAGAAATAAAGAATTTTCCTCGTCGCCAATTTATTATAACTTATGTATAATGTAAAACACAATTTTGATTAATGTAAATAATAATATTCGCAGATGTTTATTATGAAACCCAAATAACATGAATGACGAGTTGTGCCGTTGTAGCACTCGCGTATGGTGGACAATCCCACCATATATTTATACCACTATATATTTATATAAACTGCTGATACGTAACAACGAGTGAATAATTTTAACCGTTTTACCACTTCATCCCTTAAATTTGTCATTATTAATGATTAATGTAAGCAATTCTATAAACTCGATTTTTTTTTTAATTTGTACATAAAGTTAATTTAAATGTTAATGTTAAGAGGACGCCACATCGGCCATTTCTAAGGAGTAAAGTATAGGCAATTTTTTCGAAAAATCTTAATTTAGAGTTTGAACTCTATACTTAACTGTATACTTATTAATACAGTATTGAGGATACTTTGTTGATTGCAATTTTTTTTGTCAGACTATCACAGTCATTTCTATAGGATAAAATACAATTTTTTTGCCATCAAACTGCTTTGCGCGAATTAATTTTTCCCAGGCTTCATAGATAGTTAAGGAAATAAATTCATACATATAATTTATGACAAAATTATCTATTTTCCGTCATCCGTATTTTTTCTATACACCTAATACAACCAACGCTATATCATTTTTAAAAAAGTCAAAAAAGTCTTTTCTTAATTAATTAATTATTCATTAACTGGTTGAAATTTTGAAAAAAAGGCGATGGTGGAACACAGACAATATTGTTGTCTGTATTATGAAAAAATTTGGTTTCTTAGTTTTGATTATAGCCTTTGTAAAATTAATCCGCCCAAGGCGGGTTTTTTGAAAAAAATAACGGGTATGTGACGTCCTCTTAACATTATTTTTTCTGCAGATTTCTCTGCAATAATTTTAAATTATAAGTACGTTAATAATTTTTATCCTAAGGCTAATATGGCTAATTTAATTTTTTTAGATATATTATCATGGTTTAATAATAATTTCTTAGAGTTTAATTTAAATAAATAACTAAGCAAATACTTTTCAATATTCAAAGTAATTGTAGTATGTATAATCTAATCAAGAGGTCATTAAAAATTGTATTCCATGAATAAAAAGAGTTCTGGCGTTTTCTTTTTTTTATAAGATAGGTTTTAACACTATGGTAACCTTTAACCAGTCGTTGATTTCTTACACTTACCTACTTTTTAACGATTGTTTTTATGTAAGACGTTAGTAGTTGTTTCGACATCCGACAGTTTTATTGGTCTTTGCCTGGACCCGACTAATACATATCTTCAATCAATTATAAAGACCTAACTATAATTGTATGACTGAGCACTGGCAAATTATCATCTGACCCGGAATGTATTATCATCTAATAATTAACGTTACAAGTTGCTCGAATTAATAAAATTGTTTGAAACTCCATCTTGAACTTTGAAACGTAAAATTATTACGAACAAAATTCATTCGGTGTACTCGAAGCATATTTTTTATACCAAAAACTGTAATTAGTTCACATTCAATTTGAATAGGATTATCCGCATGGTAGTTGAACATTATGTCCTGGCAGCTGCTGTTTGCTGGCTCGGTCGTATAATATAATTATTAATAATAACATTAAAAGAACGTCAAGTTGCTCATGCCCATTTTGCAGAACGCTTTAGTCGGTTGAACAATAATTTAATAATAATTCAGATTTCCGTTTTAATTAAGCGTTTGTTTTAAAATACGCAATTTAATTTAAGCAGCTAACGATGTAAAAGCAATTCCCCTAAAATAGTTTCCATATAAAAAAACAACATTCAAATAATGAACACGGTATGTTTTTATTTTATATCAAGGAGTAAAAAAGCATCAGGAATTTTTTATGTAGTAGTGAATTATTATATTAATTTTTCAAACTTCCCTGTATGTATCTGTAAACTAATTATTGAAATTTAACGTTTGAGACAATAGCTCGTACTTAGAAAATAATTACTGTCTAGTCCACTATGTCAGCATCTTAACATCAAAATTGAAAGTGACATAAGCATACGTGGAAAATAATTTGATAAAATTATAAAATATAATAAAAATGTTCTATAAACATACTTTATTATTTTTATTGTTATCACTATTTAAATACAATTTCCATCATATTCTCCACGCAAATAATGCTTGAATTTACAGTCTGGATTATCATAATAATATTGAAATATTTCTATGAAAAAATCATATTTTCATATATTTTTAATTGACGGGGTTGTCTATTTATTTATTAAGTATTGTTTTGTAGAATTCTATCAGTCTGGAGAAAACTGATGTATTCGGATTGGTCAACTACTGCATGCCGAGCAGATTTCTTCATTGCATCTCCAATGATACACTGGCGATGGTAAGGAATTACCATTATGGTCTGAAGCAGTTATCTGCGGACTATCTGACGTCGTTCCCGATTTGTCAAACTAATAAAGAATTCTGACTGGGCAATGTGGAATGTTTCCAACAGTATTTTAAGGGGCTCCATACAGACCATTTTTTCAGTCAAAACACATCATTTTCATTCCATCGCACAGGCCTAAACAGTGATCCGATAAGCAATCTTAAAACAGATTTGAATTTTTCATGAAGTTTACTTAGGATCGGTCGAGGTACTTTTTTCAATTTTTAATTTTAACCCTTTCTAAATTTTATTTAAAATGTTGAAATTTTATATAATGTTCAAACGTGTTTTATACATTGTAGGAATAAAATATCAAAAAAGTACGTCAACCTATCTCAAGTAAATTTCATGACGAATTCAAATCTGTTTTCATATTACTTATTAAATCACTGGTCGAGCTTGCGCGATGGAACATAGAATGTATGTTATATTAACTAAAATGGCTTTTACTTATAGACAAATGATTTAAATTAAAAATAATACATTGAAGCTTATACAAATTAACCGGTAAATTTATTGACATGGTCGAAATTTATTTAAGCCAATTTTTTCATAAATATTGCCTATACAAAACTCCTTAAAAATGGTCTGTATGGAGCCCCTTAATAGTGAAAATTAATACTAAATTGATTTTTCTTAAAAAAAAAAAAAACTGTAGTAAATTTTAGATTTAATCGTTAGTTAGACAATTTAATTACAATTAATGTATGTAATATGTATTATCGTTAAAAATGTCTCGTACCTGTTAATCTAGCGCCATCTATAATAGTTAATTTGATAATTTTTTGTTTAAAACTTGTCATAATTTTGTCAGTATATCAAAGTAGTATATATGTATAATCGGGATTCCCCGTAAACTATGCACAAGCAATTTCTATTTTACTTTACTTACGTTTTTAGATGGCTAGCTATATACTGTTGGATAGTAAAACTCCTAGCGCTAACATTATTATATGAATTTGATATCAGTTTTTATTTTGGCCTACTGCATGCCTGTAAGCATTTTAAAAATGACTTAAGAAGAACTCGTTATAGTCTATAAAAATTAGAATGATGTATATACTCTATATTCTAATATATGCTTAAAAACTGACAAAAACCAAAAACTAGTAGGCGATGATAGATTTAATTTTTTTTTTAGTTGATAACTACAAATATAGACCTGTAACTTTCCTTGGTGGAACCCTGAACCACTCTTCGATATATCTACGATAAAAGTTTATAAAATATGTTATACCGCAGGAGTAGAAAAATTAAGTAAAAACTTTAAAAAATATTTTCCTATTATATGACTTGTATTATATTATCTGTGATTCATAGTTTTAAAATATAATCAACCTTTGGCCAAACATACTTAACTTGAGTGGTTTTTAAAAGGAATAGCAACTCGTTTTCTAAAATGTAGGTATAAATAATAATAAATAGGTAATAATAAAAAAATACTTAACTATTTAACTAGAAGTACCGAATTTATTCATACATTTTTTTTGAAAAAACAGTGACTCACCTATGTCGTTTTTGAAATGACCGATTCAATTATAAATTTGATGTTATGCGTGATTATACTATGAACTATTATGGTATAATTTTTGCATAAATAAAATATAGTACTACAAAATACGGTATTTAATGTATTCTTTTATTTTCATTTTTTTTTTTAAGTTAGGATATAATCAGTTTGTAATTTTTGAAATTAGATACATGAATTTTTATTTTTTATTGTAGACTTATTGCTTAATTAAAAAATCAGGGTTCCCTTTCCTGGTATTCCCTTGAATTTTTCATTTTCTATCCCGTTGATCTTGAGTGTACCTTCAGCCCATTGTATCGACCGTAGATCTTCTGCTTGAATTTCTGGGACGTATATGTCGTTGATAACGAGTGTTTCGCCATCAAACGACTGGGTTACAGAATCTAAGATGGTGACTACACCTATTGAAACGTTTTCAATAAATTAAATGTGATATAATGTATGATAATAACTCTACCGCGAGGTCGAATTAGACTTACCTGTACTAGTGAAATTCTGTACACCTTCTTTACATAAATACCCTATGTCACGTGACGCCACTTCTGGATCACCGTGGTAGTCATAATACACACCTTTTGCATATCTGTTACTGGGAGTCACACTGCGTGAAGTACTAGCTACTTCACTCGGTTTAATAATTGGTTCTCTCAGTCCAATTGGTTCACTCGGTTCAATTGGTTCACTAATTTCAACTGATCCATGCCGTTCAGATGTTGGTACTCTATTCAGTTTAATTGGCTGACTAAGTTCAATGTTATTGTTGACATCTTCATACATCCATTCATCATCTAAAACAAGGTGTTATCGACTGATATATCAATAATATAATCTTAAAAACGATGTAGCTCTCATCGTTTTGTAATCGAGTTTAGTTCTATTATTTTTAACTTCGATGAGGGGCTGAGGAGGTATTAGTTGTAATGTATGGGTTTGTTTTACAGTAGACACGTTAAATGTTGGAAATAATGCTGAAGTAATTATTTATTAGTTGGTTTTTTTTTACAACATTATAACTTTCCCAATTGACCGGTTTAAATGTTAGACGATTAGTCTCGACGAAAAGTCAACGACATCATGCTGCACTTTTTTTATTGACCCCAAAAAATAAAAATAAATTAGGGTAATTTAATCATATTTTGTTGTGTAAAAATATGAATAGATTCATAATTATATTAAATCGATTAATCGTCTGTACTGAGAAGGTATAAGGTATATTTAATTTTCTGTTATTTCATCCCGAACCACCAAAAAGCGATTTCTTTATGTAACAAATTTATAGATAAAAAAGCTTACCTAAAAGATTACTAACTCTAATACGACCAAAAATAAAGAAAAGAAATGTAACCAATTCTTTTCAAAGTCGCTAAAAATGTAAATGTACAATTTTTTCAATTTAAAATTACGGCACGCTATAGCTTTTTAAAAAATGGTTGAATTTTTTTAAATTGAGAGGGGTACCTTTTAGTTGATATTTTTTCTGATTTTTTGGTCTAAAATATACCACAATGGCTTTTACTCATAGAAACAATATTTGAATTAAAAACCATATCTTAAAACTTATAAAAATTTACCGGTAAACTAATTGACATTGTCGAAATTTATTAAAACCTCTTTTTTCTTAAGTATGGCCTTTTCACAACTCTTTAAAAATATACCGCATGCAATCCCTTTAACTACGAACAACAATGATTAAAAATATTAATCATGACTGAAAATGTTTATCGTGATCAATATTTATATAGTCATGATTAAATTTAATTAATCGCTTTTAATAATTAAATTAATCAGTATTCGTATGATTATTTATGATGTATAAATAATCAACTTTTATTTAAAACATTTATTTAAATTAAAATATATTATTTAAATAATGCGCAACTTTGCCGACATGAGGCCGCAATTTATTTTCAATTTAATTTTTAAAGCAAAATAATAATAACAAAACAGTTTACTGTGGAAAATAAGGATTTTATTTTTGCCTAATATTTTTTACCGTACGTAATTTCTCATCCAATGTTATTTCCAAAATTAGTCACGATAATAATTACTAAAAATCTCCATGTCACCAATATACTTTGACCCCACTATGCCCCGACTTCGTTGAGTTATAATTTTTTATACCAAATCTTATATTATATAATTACCATCTAAGCTGCCTGCTAATGGTGGTTCCTCGCCGCCACTACACCTGAAACGCAAACGTTTATATTTAAATAAAAATGAATACACGAAAACTCTAGATTTGATAAAATATTATCACTCTTTAAAAAAAAAAAAAATAGAAAAAAATACTTACGCCACGTATGCTGCCAGACTAAGCAAGAGAAAAATTGTACTATTCATCGTGTTAACTGTTATAATCTGTTATGAACTATTTAGTTCGACTCTACTAAAATATTCAGTGTTTTCAGTATTTATAATACCAAAGTCAACGAGTCTAGAAATGATTGACACATAGTTGGGGGTACGGATGATTTTAAGTTTTTGCGCACGAATAAAATCCATATTTACATTTGTTTTCAAGAAAATATAACTGTCCATAAGAACACATGAGTTGTTTATGAGCATCTTATAGACATTTTTGCGGATATTAATTTAACGCTCGAGCACTTTAAAATAATTATACTAAAAAATATGTATTTGCTTAGTGCATAATATTTTTTCAAAGAATTTTTTGCTCGTAAATCGTACACAAAAGGTACTTTGTAAATCGAAAAAAAAACTTCACTACTTTCTTAAATCGACGATTTTGATACGTTAATGGTAATTTAATTGTTTAATAGTTTAATATTACTATATTTTACTTTTTAAACATTATAAATTTCCGTTTTAAGAAGTATTACAATTTAGGTCCAGTTTTCTGCTTAACATATAGAGTAGCTTACTATTCCACTATTTTTCGTTGAAAGTACGTGTCATGTACAAGCGACTCACGTTGGTTCCAAATAAAAAAAAAATTGTTTATATCTTCCGAAAATATTAAAAACAAAATTCTATAATCCCGTGTCATTATAGTGGGAAAATATTCAGGGGAGACTGACACTTTAAACTAATAATACCTACTAAAACAAAAACACCTAACAAGAAAAACCTTTATTGTTTGTAGCATATACTATATTTAATCATTGCTTGTAAGTCTTGTACTTGCAGCATACAATTTAATTTACATATTACTTATTAGTATAGTATTATGTCTTAAATTGTCGGACTTAACCCAACAAATGACATTTTTCCCGATTTGTAAAATGCTTTTGGGATGTTTTTTTCTAATCTCTAAGCAAAATGTCTAGTCGATCACAAAAAAACAAAAATCTATAACAGAATATATTGTATATTACACGGGAGTGACTTGATTAATACTTGAACATGTTAAATCCCCAAGCATGTGCAACGTATTCAGTTTTGAGAAACGGTGTGGCTTTGTGTATGTAGACTATGTAAAGTTCAATAAGCTATAGCAGTACACCATTGTACTCGATATTCGTATTATTTGCAAACCACATCTGCACGAACGTTTTGCCTGGCACGTGGAAAAAAGGCCAGTGTTATTGAATTTGAGAACAAAAAGCAAGATACAAAAATATATTGTATGCAATAGCTCATCAATAATAATTATAGTAATCAAAATAATGTACAATTGTAGCTCAAAGTGATAAAATCACTTACAATACGCGAATCCTATGACGGTGAACTACACTTTAACTTGGCAAAAAAATATTTTTAACAAATTGTTAGACGTTCCAAGTTGGAAATATGTCCATCGTCTGCACATTTAAAAAAAAATTCTTTAATGAAATATTATGATAGAAAAATTGCCAACAACGTGACAGTATTTTTAATAATATTCATACTACACATTGTGAACAACATGGCTGAAGCATTGATCAGTGGAAAATTTGTACAAAACATTTGTTTTCCGCTTTGTATAATTAAGTTTTTTTTCTTGGTCCAAAAACTACACCACAAAAAAATTTCCCTCTTTATAAGAAAACAGACTACTGAATTTTGTTTTTCACTGTATACTGGTAGAGTTGTATCAAAACAGCACCTGAAATAAATTTGGAACAAATCCCAACTTTTTAAAAAAAAAATAATGGTCTGCTGTATTTTCAAGTCGAAAATTTTTAAATTTGATGAGGGATGAAATAATTTGATTTTTGGCAAACATAAATGAAAAACATGTGTAATGTATAAGCTTGCTAAATGAAGAATTTAGTTCAGTGGTTAAAAAAAATGTTGTGAATAAAACACATAAAATAAAAAATACATTCAAAACAGCATAGCGTAGTTAAAACCTTTACCTTTACATGACATTAAATAAACAGTAACAAGAAAATTTATAATATTTGTTAATGCCTATTAATTAGTAATAAACTTTCTTATATGTTCAGTTAAGCAAATTATTAATTAAAAATATATAATATTATAACAGTATTCACCATACTATTCAAAAACTATTAAGTTTTAATAGTAGAAATATCTGCTCCTCCACCCTTTCGTTATATCACTAAATACAAATAGTGTTTTAAACAACATACTATTGTTGTTACTACTTATTAATATCGGGTTATATAAATTATTATTCCAAAGCTGGAATATAGATTTCAGGTGATGTCAGTGTAATTTAATTTGTTTTATGCCGTTTACCAAACAAATTTAAATCACTTTCGACATTTAACTTAGATACGGAGCTAAGAGGCAATTAGTTTTGCTATAATGTGAGCATTTTTTTTTTGTCTGTACCCACTGTAACTTTTTTAATACTGGACTAATTTCGTTAAGTAGCAATTTTAAACATCACAAACTTAATCTAGTTCTTATCTAGGGGGTCAAAAATTTTAAAAGTTTACTCCATCGCCCTTAGAACCGGGAAAAAAAAATTTCAACTTTTACTAGCTACAATTTCAAATGTACATATTTTGTGTGACCCCTTAACGGCAACAGTCTCAAATTTAAATTATGCCTATTGCTTACACTATACGTATACATATTATATTGTAATGTGAAGCACAAGTATACGAAAATGTTTAGTTTAAAATTCGAAGGTCACGAAAAAGTATTTTATAGCAGTTTTTTATTGCACCAAATGTTAAATTTTTTGTACGTTTTTAGCAAAATAGTTTTGCAACGCCCGTAGCAATGTAAACAAGTAATCAAAGACATCTGTAAATTTTCTACAAACAGTATATATAATATATTATAAGAAAAACTCATTTTTGCAGTTTTTTACTACATTATGTATGATTTATGTGTTTATGCAGAAACCCATAACATGAAACCACGTATTATTAAATTATTAAGAGTTTTTTGTCTAATATAAACGATTTGTGAGAATTTTATGTATCGATATTATTTTTTTAGGGATTTGGATTAGGTACATTACAACTTTATGTATTATATTGTTTAACTCTGATCTAACAGTTATAGCAAGTTATCCTTGTTTTAAAAAGTTAGTTAAAGATATACGTTCCTATTTAAGTTTCAAAAGTTGACAGCGCACTCGAAAATATTAAAAATAGAAAATATTTGATCATTTTATAATGTTGTACAATAACATACTATAAATGTTTTTAAAAAAAAAAACATAAAATTGTATTTATTTTTAAAAATATTTTGAAACCTATTTTTTTTTCAAAAAATCTTATTAACCAATCGATTATTTTTTTAAACATTTACTCGTACAGTTAATAGTCCGCCCAATAATGATGCATTTTTCAAAAATATTACGCCACCTCTTATTCGCCACCTGTTTTCAATTCTCTTAACTAGTAACATAACTACTAAAAAAATAATGTTAAATTTTACATTAGGATAAAACACTGTTTAAATGTCACTTTTAAAAATCATAAAATATGAAATGTAATATACCGGTATAAATAAACTAGGTGTAATAACTACATAGTATCTAAATCATTTAAATTTCTTGCAGTAGACTATTAAGAAAGTTTTGTATGTATTATGGATCGCCATCTATTGTAATGATTGCAGCACTTGTAGTCCTAAGTAGGCGGTTCGCCTACAGATGGAGCTCTTTGTACGCTCAACGGCTTTTAAATAAGTTTCTATAATCTATAATATTATTATTATTATTAATAATAATATGTTGTTATGTTAGAAATAAACACTTCCTAGTTCCTGGCATCGTTTATTTATTTTAACAAAATACAGTATTAGTCGAAAAGTATAGTGCATTATCTTATAGTTATATTATTGAGAATCACATATAATAAAATAGAAATTAAACAAGCAGTGTTTAACATAATGTGTTACAGTATTATAATAAATATAATATTATTCTAAATTTCACTAAAAGATCATATCTACATATACAATCTCACCATAAACAAATAAATCTCAGAAGAACGGGTTGCTAATAAGTCAACGAAAAAAGGCTTAAAAAGACTAGGTATATTTACTTTATTGGAAAAAAATTAATATTATATTATACCAAGTTTAAATGCTGTTAGTAAAATAAATAAATAATGTAAAAACGAATTAAAAACCATTAGGTGTTTAAGATTGGCTTGCATTAAATGATTGAAAATGATTCCAAACTAAAATGTACAGTATTTGCTATAACTTATAATTACAACATGCATTTATAAAAATGATCAATAGTATGGTACTGTAATAGCTCAACTGCTTTTGAACTTGTAATAAGAAATACATTTAATTAAGACGTTCCAAAAATCATAATATCTACGTTAGCTTTAAAATATTTTCAACTTAATTTTTAGTTTTTTTAAAATCAGAATATTAATAATTGTAATCAATTAAAATGTTGTAGTGATAAAAAATAATTTAAATTTTGTCCTGATAAGTTTTCAGTCCCTGCTTACAATATCCTGCCATGAATTATATGTTAAACTATTATTCCTATTAGTACCTAAATAGAATAAACGAAAATGCTTAACTTGAATAATATAATTTACCTCCATTTAAGTAATAAAACATGTATATATTTTTTTTAATTTATCTACTCTCTTCTACCATACGGAAAATAACTAATTTTTTCCAATAATGCCTTTTTAAAATAGACTACATAAATTGTATACATAGCTGATAACGCAATTGATATTATTTTTCGGATGAGCTGTGGAGTTCAATTAGAGCTTACAATCGCGAATGCAAGTATTATAGTTATTAAAAAATATTTTTTTTATCTAGTAATTATATATTTCGTTAGTATACAATATAATTTTCTTAAACGATGCTGTTGCAACGCAGTAACCTTTTTTGTGTTCTTTAAAAATGTTATACAAATAACTGTGTAAATAATAATGATTTTTGATATTTGATGTTTAGTTTGTACAAAGTTGTTTTCTTTAAAAAAAAAAAAATAATATATGACTTTATATGTTTTAATAATTCTGTTGGCAATCAATGACACAAATGCATTATGTTTTATATTTGTCTAAAAAATGTAGATAAACAATTTTAAAATGTTTTTTTTTTTAATATATATTTACCGTGTAGGGTACTTAATTACAAATATACCATAAATATCAATAAATACAAATACATTTTGTTTTTGGGATTCTGTAATGACAAACGGATATTATTAAATTGAGTTGAGTAATTATCCGTAATCTTAGAAATGTGTGACGTCGCAGTACCGGCTGGAATTAAACGTTTCATAAATTGTGGCAATTTCGTGACGAAATTATAATACTACAAATAACAGTATATTATGTTATTACTTATTTATAATTATAATTAATGTACTTACGATATAACATGTAGACAGATGTGATACCTGGCGCCGAACAATACCATTCTCAGCGGGATTTGTTTTCATCACAATGCCGGCGGGGCGGCTCAAAAACCTAACCCTTATAACTTAACGTATTTGTTTTCCATTCATTTTTCCACCGCCGTTCCGGTCTCGCCCACCACCCTCCGCCGTTATATATCTCTTTTCCGCGCTCTGCCCTTTCTGCTAACTTTCTCGTGTGCTTCTGTCAGCATTTTTTCCCTCATTATTATTTCCAAGTCAAACCAATACGAATTGTGTGTACACATACAAGCACACAGGGTGTGGTGTAGGATTTATACTCGTGCGTGTGTGTGTGTGTGTACATCGCACTGACAGACGTCTGTCAGTAGGGTAAAAAAAAAAATCTACGATTTCTGTTTTTTTTTTCACTTCCCTTCCCCCCTCTTTTTCCCTATACAATTCAACAGTCATCCTACGCCCCGATGACTTTTTCATTAGTGCAAAATAACAATCGGACTCGACGACTAGTAAAAATTAACGGATCAGTGATTTTCAGCGCCCTTCGGTCGTGTACTACAACTGTAATTATTACCTACTATATTGTTATTGTTATTATTATTCAATTTAATCATTTGATTTCCAAAATTCTACTACTGCCTAAACCATTTGTTACACCTAGTGCTATAATGTTTACATTTGGGGTTGCGTCGATTAGGTTTTAAAAACCACACTCGCACAAGCAAATCAACTTCACATTTCACGATTGACAAATGTGCGTGCTGAGTTTGTATTGGAGGTTTTTCAAATAACATAATAATATGTATTAAAATTGTAGACAAATAGTTTACCACGTTGCAACTACATTCGTTCAAATAATACTTATCATATCATACCAAATTGAATTTTATATGACGTTATAAGTGAAAAAAAAAAATTAATTACTATAAAAAGTGAGAAACTAAACAAAATTACATGAATAAAAAAATATGAAACTGACACAGTAAACAAACAAGTCAAAGGAAAAAGTGAAGTAGAAAATTAGACCAATAAAACACCAAGCACAATATAAACTAGCGCTTTTCCGTCCAAGTACAGTGCAGAAAAAGTTAGTAAAGTTGGATCAAAGCAAGCCAAGGTTGAAGGTTGAAAAAGCAGTCAATTATTTTTGAGGTGTGAAGTTAACTTTTTATACTGTGACCCACCAAGGTACTAATCACATACGGTACGGGTCGATAAAGACGTTACTCGAGTAAATAGGCTAACTGGAAAAAAAAAATAAGAATTCCTTTTAATATTTTACTCAACTGGATAAAATTATTACATGGAAATATATATGTTTATTTTTTTTTCTACGCTATAATTCGTGCTAAGACTAAAAGTAGAAATAACTTTTTATTATTTTACTTTAATTAGTTCCAGTTATACAATACAATTTCAAGTGGTTATTCATTTAAATTAATTATCGAAGGATTAAAAACGTTTACAGCATAATTCCATTTTTTTTTCTATTGTAAATTTTGGGTATTTTTTACCCAAAGAAAATGTAAAAAAAGTAATGGGATATTTTTAAATTTGATGTTATTTAATTAAAGTGTGTACCTATTCGCTAAACAATTGCACGACCAAAACATGTATTTGAAAAAAATAATTTAAAGAGATGTTTTTAGAATTATAATATTATTGTACTATTATTAGTATTGTTTGATTACTATTATTAATGTATTTTTATCGCCAGTGTCGAAAATAATAATAGTTTGTGATTATGTAAGTTTTCCTTAATAACTGGTGCCTATAATAATAATTTGTAATTAAAAAGCTTTGCTTGAATTCAACACACTTATTTCTATCATATTTTTTGTTAGATAACTTAATACGATTAATCTATTATATCGATATAAACTATAAATTGTTATTATATTATAATTTATTTTATAGTTTATAGATGTTCGGATAAGATCCGATGACGAGTTAAGTAACTGCGATATTGTTTTTAAGCAAATTTCTGAAGGCTTACTGTGTGTTAACGGTTCGCCGACATGACATTGAAAACAAATTAAACACACTGTAAAAAAGCAACTTATCTCGTACGTGATTATACTAAACGTGATCACCATAAATTTAGTTCGATCAATCTGTACGAATGATAATTATTAAAACATTTATCTTAATATTATTCAATTTGGTTAGCAAACGCTATAGTATAGTTTTATGTCATATTATCTCAATTACAGAAAGGAATGACAATTAATTTTAATCTTGTGCATTTGCCAGTTTTAAATGAAATGAAAAAAAAGTGGTAGATACTGTTCGACTACATTGTCAAAACATGGGTCAAGTATAGCTAACAATGAAAATTAAAAATAATTATACGTATAATTATTATTATAATTTTATAATAATATTTTATAATTTTATGCATTAGGTAATGTGATTATTTTGGTTGAACAGAATTGCTATAATAATTTACTACATAGGGTTTTAATGATCTCTGTTTTGAAATAATAATGTTTTGACTGGTCGATAACCAGTTTTGGATAACTATTTTTGAAGATTTTTAAGTTTCAAACTTAGGGCAGGAGGAAAGGTGGAGTGTGGTATTGCGTTTGTATATGCGTGCACTTCCCCTCCCGTCCTAACTTTTAAACTCTCATAATTTAAAAAATTGTCGTTCAAAACTGGTTAACAACCAATCAAAATGTTTAGTAAAATACTCTTAATTTATAAAGTTAATAAAATATATATGTTACCGTTTATGTTTTAAAAGTTGATGTAAAAATGATCAGTTTGGCAGGAGGTAAAAACAAAATAAATTGTAAATTGTACAATTGAGATCACATTGTATGAAAAGACTATGAAGAAAAAAATGAAATTTCTTCTTAAACTCTATGAGATATTGAGTGGTTGACGATAAAATGATCACCCTATATTATACTATGACCATAGCTGATCGATACCATCGCTGTGCTGGGCCCGCGGGTGTCTGTTACCGATTTGATGGTCAGGGGTGTGCTCGTTTTCATTCCGTCCATTATTTTCAATTGTGTCAATTTAAAAAACCCAGGAGGCGCTACCGTTGTCCTACACTAATCGAGTTACGGTCGACGGCACAAACTTCCGCTTCTCCGAGATTATACCGTTGGGCTTGTTCATTTATTTATTTTTTTTTACTTTCTAATCAAATTGTCGCCAGAAACGGTGTGACCGCCCGCGTAGGGGTGTAATATAATATAATATTCGAGACGTCCCGGGGGTGTTGAACCGCTAAATTCTACCCTTGAAACGCTGTCAACGTTATACAATACCAATAAATGCTGTTAAAATAAAACATATCTTTTTTTAACCTGGCCGGCGTTTGTCTATAGTGTTATATTATTTTCTCAAGAACGATTATCTAAAGTTTGTATAAAACATTTAAAACACTATTATTTTTTTTATTTATTAGAAGTCTAATTTTTTCAACATACAAATGTTTTTTATAAGTATGATGGGTATATTATGATGTATACAAGGTGCAGAAAGAAAAAACAACAATGATTAGTTTGGTGAAATATGAGAATTGAGATACCAAAGTATAGACTTTAGTGACAAAAGAAAAAAGTTATAATTTATCATAGTTTGTGAGTGTTGGTACGTGCTTGTTTCATTCTTTGCTGGTGGAGTCTTGGTCCGATAATAGGGTAAGACTTTATTTAAATGGTTAATGCCGGTCGTAGATTATCACCAATAATAAAAAACTTTATAGAATATGTACACATGGCACATAGTTTGGAAGATTTTTAAATAATAGTAGGCAAAATAAAAGAGCATAAATTGAAACGGTTTTTAGTAAGAGGAGAAATGGATTAATTAAACAAGTAAGAGAGGTAAGTGCTTAAGGATTTAGTTGTAAAGTGTTGAATACAAAATGTGTAAATTTTATAGAAACATGGAGGTATATAAAATAGGTAGACAAATGGTGGCGACCTATCTGTGAAAAACCTGAGTAATATGTCTTGTGGTTAAAAATAAACAAGTAAAAAAATTCTGCCAAATTATTAATTGATTAACTTTCCCAATAATTTAGCGTTTTTTTTTTTTAATTTCAGTATTATCTCATTTATCTATTGTTATCGGACTATCGGGTTGATTCACGCGGCTGCCTCGAATATTTTGCATGACAAATTTGTCTTAGAAAAGCGCCACTTGCTATTTTTTTAAACTTAGAATGAACAAGCGAATTCTCCAACAAAGAATAATACGGGTATAGAGTATATAGACTTAATTAAATAATAATATTATTACGTTTATTAAAATATTCTGTAATTGTTGACCGATAAATTAAATAAAATTACGAAAACATAATGTTTGATATGAATTTACTGGCAATTACAAACAATTGCTAATTGCCATATTGTCAATCTAAATGAGAACGCGTGTTTCAATGACGCAGAAGTCTGTGGTTAATTAATAAAAACCCGTGCTAATCTAATCAAGTAATATTCATGCGCGTCACACCATACATTTAGAACTACACTCCCTAAAACAGCATTAATTGTTAGAAAATTACAACTTTCAGATTTTTCCTTTTAGTTACACTATAAGACCTGTCTTTGTGCCAAATTTTACGTTTCTACCCATACAGGAAGTGTTTTATAATTTTGATGATGAGTGAGTGAGTGAGTCAGTAACAAAAATGAAAATTTTGAAATTCTCCCCTTTTGAAAAGGCTTTTACGAAGGACTCAAATTTTTACAGTATCCTAAGCTACTCGAGCTTAATCAATGTTAAAAATTTCATAAGCTTATCTTAAGAGGATACACTGGCATTGCTGGAACTTGGCCTGGCGCACTGCCGTGCGCTCAGATAAGTAAAAAAAACTACTGCCAAATTATTAATCCATTAACTTTCCCAATAATTTAGTGTTTTTTTTTTAATTTCAGTATTATCTCATTTATTTACTATTATCGGACTATCGGTTTCCATGCTAACATATCCCAAAAAAAAATTGTCTATCAGAGTCAAAATGTATAAGATAAATTCGTCTTATAACAGCAAAAATAGTGATAACATCTATAATTTGTATGCTATTGAGCCGACATTTCTTAAATTTGTTTATTTTTTTCGACAAAATAAATGTGTCTAGGATTCTAATTCCTATGTATAGGTAAATATATTTTTTAAACCATGGTTGCACAGATGTGATTTTTTAGAATAGCTAAGGACAATAGTGATAAAAACATAACAATTATTCTAATTGTGGCCAACGATCGAGATCAGTAACTTTAGGTAAAAAGTACGGATCAACTTAATATGTTTTTATTTAGTATTTTAAGCACTTATATAACCGTGGTATAACCTTGGTTACGTGCCAGTATTGTTTTTTTTTATTAAAATCTAAACCAATATGTCTGTGATAAAAAAATATTGGCTTGTTGTTAGTCATCATGTTTGCAGCTGCAAAATCAGATACCGTATAATAATTAGTCAGTAATCATTTTTCCTTTGTTTTTTTCGTTCGACATGTTGGGCGGCAGCTGTTGCTTTTTTGTAAGTGCTCCGATTCTAGGGACGTCTGCAAACAATAACAAAACCACACCCAGGCCGTTTAGGATACCGATTGCAGGACTTAACTAATAATTATCTCACGTGCACTTATTTTTAAAACATTGGCATCACCATTCTCAGCCAACTATTGAAAACCGCACGTCAACTCCCCAAAATTTAGAACATAACCCAATGTAAAATATATAAGACCAAATATTTGAAAACGATCTAGGTGTATATTTTAAACTTTTACTGTTAATACTTCTTTGCCTTCGACATCAAGCTACCTTATTGCAGCATTTATCATTAACAGGACCTCCATTGTTTAACAGTTTAATTATTAGTTATTAAATATATCATTTATTTTGTTTCTAAATCTAATCTATGGCCCATATCTTGACCCACGAACTGGAGAATAGAGATTACGAAACACTGAGAAGCTTCAAAACATGTAGCAAAAACCGTGCATATCAAGGGAAGTCGCAAAAAGAAGGTTAATGTGGGCCGGTCACGCCTGGAGAAAAAAGGATGCAATAATAAAAGCAGTAATTGATAAGGATCTGATAGGGAAAAGACCACTAGGTAGGCCATTGTTAGGCACAAACATTGTATTATTTTATAATTTTAAGTCTTCGTCACCAAGATGTAATCTTGTAGCCTCACTTATAACCATTTGCATCAACTAAATTTAAAATTTAAGTATAGTTGCTGTTTGTTACAAACGGCTATTAGTCACCTAAAATATGTGTTGTTCAACAACTTGTTCTGCAGTTTAAGGCGCGTGAGTCAACCAGCATTACGGCGTATCACTCAATTTTTGTAGCTAGCATTATTATCAGCTATTAATCGCTTTGCTTCTGGTAAATTCTATTATGAAACTCATCCAGTAAAAAAACAATTTGTCGTGTTCATAGACCTTAAAACAAACCACATATAATTTTACAATCAATGATAGAGTTTAACTATTAAAGACTTTCTTGCATAATATCTTCTTCTCGAGCTAAGTCTATATTGAACAGACCTTTTGACAGTATACTTGTTACCAAAGTGCCTAACATGCACTATTGCCGTGGAAGGGGGAAACTTAACTGATTGTTCTGACTATTTACATAATAACAACAGTATAGTATATCAACTATTACTGAACAAAAGCGAAACTAACACTATTTTTATAACCTTGCTACAATATACTTTATTTTTATTTTTATTAACGTTTATTATAATATTTACAACCTATACCATATTATGTACAATAAGTAAATTTGCTGGAAGAAACAATGACAGGGCGGTTAGGAGGAGGCTTATTTTAGAGCCATCTGTACATAAGAGTTTAAATTTAGTTAATTTACATTAAATAAGTCTCTTGACCAATTACGTTTGAGGCGTCTGTTTGGATTGCCCGGAAGTGTTTTTGAGCGCAGCTGGGTGACAAGTCGGTTTGAATGGCATTGCATTTTGGAGGGTAGTCTTAGATTAAAATATATAGATGCGGTCTATTTAACTGATGTGATTTTGAAGTCTTTATGTAGGGAGTTGTTTGTGACGTACCACGGGGCTTTGGTGACCAAGCGGAGGCATATGGTACTGGAACGCCTAAACAATATATATATATTTATAAAAAAAAAAAAACATAATCAAAACACAACACAATATTATATTGTTACTAAATATTCTTATTAATAAAAACAAATTTAACATAATACATGTGACACATAATATATAATGATTTTTGTAGAAAAATGTTGTACTAAAATAATCTAAGATTATATTGAAAAATCGCTAAGATAAGGAAGTCAAATTTATTGAATGGCTTTGTAAACCAGATGTGGATAAGACCCGGTAAAACCGATGTCTTTGCGGTTGCACACAAATCTGGAATCGTTTTAATTATGAATTGTTTACAAAATAAAAAAAATGGTCGACCTCAGCACGATCACACTTGGATGTTGTTCATGACAAAGAAAAATCCGATTACGATCTACCAAACAGTGGGAAATATGTTTAATATCAATTCAAAAAGAAACAAGCCGGCTGACATGAGCTTGCACTTGAACGGACATGGATCATCTGATCTTCGTACTCTGCTCTTATGGGGCGCGGACCTGCAAACGCTATCGCACTTTTTGGTTTTTTCGTCGAAGGCGCCGCTGCAACAGTGGCGGAACTGCTGGACCCGCTTGGCCGGCAATCCGTCGGCGCATTTGTACTGAACGTTGGCGACGGCGGTCAGGTTGCCGGGGCTGGTTCGCGACTGTGTGGTGATGAAGGCGTCGATCCGCGGCTGTGTCTTGTTGGCCGCCGGCATTCCGGGGTGTTCGGCCACGATGATTTTGGACTCATCGTCCAGCACCAGGTACGGGCAATCGGTTTTCGTGACCACGGCCCCGCTGCCGAAGCCGCAGATCGCCAACAACAAGCAAAAAGCTACGGTGAAACGCATGTAGCAAAACTAGGTATATAACGTCGACGTGAAAAGAATAACGACTGCTGTGTACGTTGTGTCCGGCGTTTGTCCGACAAATATTTATATAATGTGTATAAGCAAATATTATAATGTTAGTAAAATAATACACAACGATAATAAAAATAACGATAAACTACGCGATAACAATGACACTGTCGTTATTATTATTATGTTTGGACATCGGTAATTATATGGGAATTTATATAAATATAAATAACCAGTAATTAATATAATACTATCACGCTTTATTAAGATTTAGAATAATTATGTGGCATGACAACATTAGTAATAACGGCGATGACGTCAATATGATAACTAAAGTGACACGAGGTACAAAACGAACCGGTCAGCGCTTATCTATAGGATGATTGGTATACAAAAACTACAATTATATACAATAATAAAGGGCAATCCGGGACTATTATAAAAATCATAACCTCAGAAAGCAGAACATAACCTATTTTATGTACCTACCGTTTTTTTTTGTATTAGAACATGTATAGTCCCCAAATACAATCCCTAAAGGCCAAAGCCGATTTTAGAAAAACATTTATGTGTGTTATGAAATCTAAATAGAACATTTTTTTTAAGGAAATATTTATTTGTTAAAAATGATCACGTAAGTCGAAATAACATATTATAGTTACTTAAGAAATCAAAAGTAACGTCATTACTGAAATGTTTGTTACACTCTTATGTGTCCAACTAATATTGTTGTTCAATTTCACCGTTAATTTGCTTAATAAATAACTAGTATCTTAACTATATAGTTAATGAAATTAAAAAGCTTTCTCAGCTTTGCCTTACTATTAATACTGTCACTAAGGGATCAGTTTCCTTGTTTTGCCCGATTGATTCATGTCGAGAACACATTTTGTGCTACACTTTTGACTACGTAACTCTTAGATTTTGGATGATATAATGGAGATATCAAAATTAATCTTAAGGGATTATAATTATAATATAATATAAAACATGTCATTTGACGGCATTAATCATTAGTGACAACATTCTAGTAAATATAGAACTAGTGTAATTTTTATCTATTTATAATTTTAATTTTTAAATGTTTATTACTATTTACTAAGTATATCTTTTTGAAAATACCGAAGTTTATTTTGAGTAACATTTTCCTTCAATTACAGTTTTGTCAGTTTTCTTTTTGAAAATTTGTTATTTATGATAACAAATTAACTTACTTTATTTTAACATTACCAAATATTTATTATTTGTTGTATTTTCAAGAGCGCTATCAACTTGTAAAACATAAATAGGAACGTCTACATTAATTCAACTTTTTTAAATATTTTTTTGAAAATTTCGACTGGTTGATAATCAGTTCAAATAATTTTAAAGTTAGTAAAGATTAAAAATTATGATTGGGGGAAGGGTGAATTAAAGTAATAATTTTATCCACAGCAAATGTGATTGCTAGTAATATTGTGTTTTTTTTTCTTTTTTAGTAAAATCTTTATAAAAGCGTGTTTTTTTTTAACATTGTATTATTTTGTACCCTCACTAAGACCATTTGCACCAACTATACTTAACATTTAAAGGTAGTTAAGCAATACTGAAATTATAGTTTAAACTTACTTCAAACTTAAGTAAGAAATCCCTTGTAAGTATGTTGTAAGCAATGTAAGCTGCTAGTTGGTGCAAATGGCTATTAGTCATTAAAAATATGCGTTGTTCTGCAGTTTTAAGCACATGATTCAACCAGCTTTACGGTGTATAGTAATTACTCTATTTTTGTAGCTAGGATTCTTGTCAGCTACTAGCTAGTAATCGCTTTGCTTCTGGTAAACATGCATTATCGCCGTGGAAGGGAAACTTAACTGATTATTCTGACTATTTACATAATAACCACAGTATAGCATAACTATTGCTAAACAAAAGCGAAACTGACACAAAATGCTTATCGTTAGCAAATAGTTAGCGACACAAAATAAATTTGAAAACGACTTCAAATACAAAAATGATTATTACAAATGACAAAAGAAAAAATAACACTATTTTTATAACCTTACAACAATATATTTAAAAAAAAACAATATACAATATACAATACAATATTATATTCGTAATAAGTATAATATTCTTAATAATAAAAAAAATTAAACTTTATACATGTATGTAAGCGACACGTAATATATAATGATTTTTGTAGAAAAATGTTGTACCAAAATAATCTAAGGTTATATTGGAAAACCCCTAGGAAGAGGAATTAAAATTTACTGGATGACTTTGTAAACCAGATATGGTTAGGTTGGTTGATGGATAAAACCCGGTCTTTGCGGTTGCACACAAATCTGGAATCGTTTTAATTATGAATTGTTTACAAAATAAAATAAAAAACGGTCGATTTCGGCACGATCACACTTGGATGTATTCATGGCGAAGAAAAATCCGAATATGATCTACACAATATTAGTAAACTCGTACGTATAACCTAACCAGTAGAAAATCCATTTGCCGATTTCCTTGAGCGTGCCACAGAAACCTTTACTGGGCGAGACTGATCTTCGTGCTCTGCTCTTTTGGGGCGCGGACCTACAAACGCTATCGCACTTTTTGGTTTTTTCGTCGAAGGCGCCGCTGCAACAGTGGAGGAACTGCTGGACCCGCCTGGCCGGCAATCCGTCGTCGCATATGTACTGAACGTTGGCGACGGCGGTCAGGTTGCCGGGGCTGGTTCGCGACTGTGTGGTGATGAAGGCGTCGATCCGCGGCTGTGTCTTGTTGGCCGCCGGCATTCCGCGGTGTTCGGCCACCGCTTTGGCGTGGTCCAAGTGCGCAGCGTCGATGGCGGCACGTACGGTTCGGCTGGCCGCCTTCTTGAGCGCGCTGACTTTTCTCAGACTTCCGATGACTTTGGACTCCTCGACAAGCACCAGGTACGGGCAATCCGTTTCCGTGATCACGGCCCCGCTGCCAAACCCGCATACCGTCAACAACAAGCCAAAAGCTACGGTAAAACGCATGTTGCAAAACTAGGTATAACGTCGACGTGAAAAGAATAACGACTGCTGTTGTACGTTGTGTCCGGCGTTTGTCGCGGCCGCATAAATAATATATTATAAATGTATATTAGTAGGCTATTATTTATGTTATTAAATCTAGTTAAACCTACCAAAGGAGCTAACACACTGATCTCTATCGTTGGGCAATGGCGATACGCGTTTTCCCAAAACGTCCAGTGCACAATATAATATGGGTGATTTTATTTAGTAATAATAATCGATAAACTAGCTAATAAAAATAAACTAATCAAAGATAATTTTGTATTCTATGGAATGATAATTATTAATAAAAATGGTAGTAAAATAATACACAATTATAATACAAGTAACGATGCTAAAAAACTCAATAAAAATAACGACAATGATAGTACCAAGTAAAATTCACACAAAAGTAAGTTTTAATAATATAGAAACGATCGAGAATACGGCCGGCGGTGAACTGGTTTTGCCAAAAGTTGTTGGTGTGTGGACGGTCGGCACTACGGTTTTATCGATGAAATCGAAAGTTCTAGAACAGTAATAACCCTAGATAACGGTTTGTCTTTAGGCCGACGGTCGTCCATCACAAGAAGCACTCATTGATTTTCCATTAACAATATTACCGTCGTCGATAAACTACGCGATAACAATAACACTGTCGTTATTATTTACAATAATAAAGGGTAACCCAGGACTAGATTTATTAACATGGATATGTTTTTGGGCTGAGTGTCATTCTGTAATACGTCATTCGTGTATAGACAAAGATGTTATGTAAGTTTTTTTTTATGTTTGGATATCGGTATTTATATAGGAATTTGTATAAATAAATAACTAGTAATTAATATATTATTTAACACGTTTGATTAAGACTTAAAATAATTATGTGGCATGACAACATTACTATTAACTACTAATGGTGATGACGTCAATATGATAACTGAATGTGACACTAGGTACAAAACGAACCGGTCATCGCTTATCTATAGGATAAGTGATAATACAATAATTACATATACAACTAGCTGCACGTGTATCCGACTTCGCATGGGTTAACTCACAAATTATACAAATTATTAGTTTATATGTGAAACCGTGTCTTTTTGGTCAGAAACTACGAATAAATATGATCATCTGTCAACCGTCCAAATGTACACGTAGGAATAAACTTTCACTAAATTTAAAATTTTCCAATTTTTCCTATCTAACCTATCCTATACTTCAAGTTGGACCAAATTACACAGTGTAAAAAATGTCATCAAGATCAGTTTAGTAGTTTCGGAGTTCATCGCGACCAAACCATGTGACTGGAGATTTTTATAGATAATAAAAAGCAATCCGGGACTAGATTAATTTTCTTTTATGTGTATCCTCTAAAAACACATAGGTTTTAATCCCATACCACAGAATAAAATATGAAATCAGAATCATAGATTAAATACATGTATTTAATCTATGTTAGAATGGAAAGCTATTGTGTAAACGAAAAAACGGCGGTCATTTTCTCAGTGGAAAAAAACAAAAGTATAAAAAAGATATAGATATAAGAATAAAAGAACAACCTCTGAGAAATTAGCCGAAAAAAAAAACCAACGCGGTCTAAATCAGTACAGTGTAAGCTAGCAGTCGTTACCTACGATAAAAATAGATTCGTTCACAGCTGTACACCTTATGACAGCCGTCTAGACTATAGTTTAATATAACAAAAAAAGCAAAGTATAGTTAACTAAAATAAGAGTGGTTAATAGTTGCAAAGTTTTTAAAAAATCACTTTCAAGAAAACGCTTTGATGCGAATCTGTGGAGATTGGAACCCACTTTAGTAATTTCTTACTGTTCTGGTTTGGATTGGCTTGGTTTTAACTATGCTGGGTTAAACTGTGTTGGTTTGTTCCTAAGAATTCAGTACGATTCTTACTATTTCCAGATTCGCATCGAAGCGTTTGATTGTCATAAAATCACATTTAGATTTAATAATTGCTTCGACTCAACTTTGCTAATTTCCACTGTACTGGCTTATACTAAGTATGCTTGGTTTTTTTAACATTAACATACTGTTTTTAATTTTTAAGATATATACATTTGAATAATTGAAAATATGCCCTTTCTTTATGCCATATTGTTTCATATCTAAACCAACTATCGAAAATTGATTTCCAACAAAACATATAAAAAGTTCTAACCTACAACATTTATAATTGGGGTTTTTACTCTAAAACAACCCAGTGAGCCGTGTTTTTGGAGTTAGAATACTATGTTTAGGTAAAAAAAAATATTTAAAATCGATAACAAAGATGCTGCGATAGTCCGTAAATAAATGAACTGCCTAAAAAAAAATATTATTACTAATCTAATAATTACAAATTACAATTGAGGCGTATAGTTTCAAAACCAGCCAAAATCACATTTTGAAATTGTTCAGGAACAACAAAAAACGAAAAAGACCTTAACATTTTACTCTATGATTTTGTAATAAATATGAAATCATAGGTTTAGAATGTATACATATTAATATCAGTTGTTTTTTGCCGCGAAAAAAAACGTGTTTGGATATGGCTGGTTTTGATAAAAATTTCGTTTGATAGGTGATTTTGAAATCAACCACAATTTTCCATGGTCAGTTTAAACTAGAGGTCTCAGTCAAGTACGTGAAAGCGAACAATCGTGTATTCGTTACACGAATACACGAATGTTCTATTCGAACACGTACGAATTTTCGTGAAAACGGGTATTCGAATAACGAATGTACGGGTATTCGTGAAAACGGGTATTCGAATAACGAATGTACGAATATAGTGAATTGGTCACATGGTTACGCCATAGCACACACAAGTCTAGAATATAAGTAAAAAAAATCGGTAAAAATTAATATCTTTCTAATTTTACTTTGAAATACTTCATAGTAAATTAACTTATACATTTTCAGGGTTGCAAAATTCAAATGTAATGCCTATGTTAAAATTTACTTCTCATTTAGAGGGGTTAAGGGTGTTTTTTAAAAGAGTACAGAGTTAATAATTATATTGCCAAAAGGGGCACCTTTCATGTACACTTTTTATCAATAATAATTTTTATTATCAAGATATTATTTAAGACTAGTTATCGATAAAACAAAATTGTAAGTACCTAGGGACCAAACTATTGGAGATGTCTTCAAAAATATATGTTATACTTTTAGGATGATTAAAAAAACCTGTTTTTACAGAAAACATATTCAGGGAGAGATTCGACCCCCAAAATCCCCCCCCCCCCAAAGATAGCTTCATAAAATGTAAAATAAAATATAATGTATTATAAATGTAACCATTAATGTTTAATAATAATAAAGCTTTCATAGTTTTTGTAAATTTGTTTTTATATTCATATTTTCTTGCAATCGTTGAATTTTGCATTTTATAACAATTTATAAATTTGTCTTTATTTTAGGAAAAATGTTTTTTTATTGTGTAAATAATTTTTGTCACCCATTATTACATTCAAATATTTCTGTCAGGGAATGCAAATTTGTAATGAATTTGGTTTATTTAGAGGATTAAGACGATAATTGTAGATTCAAATCTTAATTATATCACTTATTGATATTTTGAGTTATTCTTGTCACATTTATTATATTATAAATTGTTTATTTAGTAGTGAAAATTATATTTGTATTTTTTTTTCTATGATTTTTTGTAGGTAACGTTATTGTTTATTAAGTTCATATTTGTTATTAATGAAGTATAATCAAAATTATATAATTTGTTATTTATGATAAACATTATATTATATATGACATAAAAGCTGGAATTTTGTAATTATTTACTCAGGTTTTTTTACTGAAATTAAAATGATATTGAATGATTAAATTATGTTATATAATATAAATATTATTTACAGTTTAATTTTTATAGACTCACACTTTATTCAAAAAAATTAGTTAAAAAATAAGACCCTGTAAATTATAAAAAAAATATATACATAATACATATGTATTTAATAAGGCTAAATCAAAGACAACCTACATATATAATCAATTCTATATTAAATAAGTGTACTCGGAATTTATAAAACAATAATAAGTAAATGGCGATTAAGTTACAAATATACAATTACACGAATATACTAACACACTAATATACGAAAACACGAATATACGAATGTACAAATACACGAATACACGAAAACACGAATATACGAAAACACGAATGTACATATACACGAATACACGAAAACACGAATACACGAACTATTCAAAAGTTCGAATACACGTATTTTCGTGTACACGTGAAATAAGAAGCTCTAGTTTAAACCAGTTATAGCTCTATTTGATGTTCAATATTTTTACAGGACTTGTAATACAGTGTGACCATTTACAAAAAACAAAAAACCCAATTTTCAAAAAATGTGCTTTTGGCTGGTTTTGAAACTATACGCCTCAATTAAAGTTTTAAATTGAGATTTCGCTAAAAATTGCCTATACCCATCTCCTTAATAAATAGCGGTACGACGTCCTTAAGGCCCCTGGATACCGACCGTTTTTTCAGCCAAAACAAATCATTTTTGGTCCATCGCACAGGCCGAACCAGTGATAAAGAATAAGATATCAAAAAAGAACGTAGACCGATCTAAAGTAAACTTTATGACAAATTCAAATCTGTTTTTAGATTACTTATCGGATCACTGATTGAGCCTGTGCGATGAACGAAAAATGTACTATTATATTAACTAAAATATGGCTTTTATTCATAGACAGAATGATTTAAATTAAAAATAATACCATGAAGCTTCTACAAATTAACCGGTAAATTAATTGACATGGTTGACATTTTTTAAAAACCCTTTTTCTTAAATATTGCCTATACAAAACTCCTTAAAATTAGTCGGTATCCAGGGGCCTCAACTGATTAAAAATTGAATTTATAAATTTATTCGAGACAGATTTAATTCTTAGAAAACCACAAATATATATTGCGTATAGTCGTAAGATGTTCACAGAATATATATCATAAATAACTTTGTTAAACTGTTTCTTAAAGTCAAAAGTTAAGTCTCCTAAAAAAACCAAAATTTGAAATTGGGCCCCATTGAACTAATAAGCCATTCAATTTCAGTTTTTAATGTTTAAGTTTATAATATGAGTGATAAAAATATAAAACTACCCACTTTTAAAATCCATATAGCAATTTACACAACTAGTTGTTCATATTTTTGGCCAAATCATGTAGATTAACCGAGTTGGGGGTAGTTCTTCCAAAAAATGATAACGCGTGATAAGAAATAAATGTTACATAACCTATAAAATGTGTAATACTACAGATAGTACCAACATCGATTTTACCAAAAACCCGCCAAGAGAAATTTCGTATTTTAATATCAAAAGCATTGCCTTTAGTTAAGTTCTTATCTTTATTGCAAATTGTAGTTAGATCTTTATCAATTCTCTAATTAATCGTGTATTCACTATACACGTAAAATTATATAATGTAAAACTCATAATAAATTACATTATATTAGTGTGTATACATAACTTATAAGTATATGTTATAATTTAATATTATTTGGTATAAAATAATAATAATTTTATTGAAATTTCCCACAAATTGTTTATATTACTATTTAAATAAAACATTTTTTTTACTCTTTACCTAAATTAGTTGACGATTTCAAAAGTATAAATTAATTTTACCACATCTTACATATGTATTCTGTAGTTAAAGAATACAGGTAGGAGCTAATGAGCTTTGTCTTCAATCTTGTCTTTTAGAAGATATATTATTAACAAAATTTGGTACCTAAAAGATATTAAAGCAAGAAAAACGGAACATATGACACTTGTAGTTTAAATAACTAGAATAAAACTCATATTTAATTTTCAAGTTTCTACACAAATCAATATATACATTATAAATTTAGTCCAAAGTGAACCTATTGCCGGATAAAGACTTGTGATGAGAAAAAAAATTGTTGTACGGCCCTTTTGCATGGGATAATAGGTAGATAATAAGAATATTACATAATATAAAATTATTGTAAACTAGATTAAACAATTCTGTTATATTAATAAAAATGATCAAACTACGGTCATAATCGTATAAACGTCATACTTAATAAATATATAATGTAATTTAATGCAATCTTGCTTTTATGTTGGTGAGATTATCAAATCAGACTGATTGTCTTACTGAATTTAAAAAAAAGGAAAACTAACTAAATAGTATCCCGTACCATACAAATTATATATATATATATATATATATATATATATATATATATATATTTATATATATATATATATATATAATAATTAAATAATAGTATTCAATACCAAATAATGTATTTTAAATGTCTGTATTAAAATACCTTGCAGGACTGAATGTGATTTATAATCTATTAGTAGGTTTTTAAAATAATTATTATTCACTTAATATTTTACAGAAGTTAGTTTATATTAAGCTACTCTGGGTATATATTTTTATTAAAGAAACCAAACTAAACAATATGAATTTGTTCAGTAAAAGTTATTCATATGATTTAAAAATATGATTCTATTTTTGGTCAATATAAATTTGCAAATTTACAATTATCTTTTGATATGAAAATGTCCATATTTGTTAGAAGATTGCATAGCCCATATTTTATTAATCTATGTACTTATTCATTTAATATGGCCATTTACTTAGCAATAACCAAGTCTCTACGATGAACTTAAAGTTTTAATACTACACAAAAACTGTCTACATTCCTTTTATTAAGAAATGTATACTTTTCTTATATTATAAAAAAAAATAGAAATAATACATATTATAAAATAAATAGATACAATTGCAAGTTGCAGCATCTCATCATATTTATTTATCTCTTATCTCGTTTTCATCGAGATCTGCTATTAAAGCTCTTTTTGCCCACAAAAAGTTAAATAAGTTATAATAAGACTGATTTAAGTATGTTAATATTTACTTAAGATTGGTCAAGTTGTGAAAATTTAAATGATATAGACGTAGCTTTGGACATATTTAATGGGAAAATTAATGAGGCTATTTCCAATTCCACTAATATGTATATAATAAAATTATCAAATCAGAAATTAAAAGGTTGGATATCAAGCGGTCAGGTTAACTCTATTTTAACTAAGTGAACATTTAAAAACAGATTAGATAATCCCATTTTTATTTATCATTAATTAAAAATGGTATAATTGTGTTAGGAATATCTTATACCCCCATAGTTTTGTTTAGAAATACTAGATCAAACTAGTAGAAGATATTTCTAACTTTATACTGTTAAACAGTTGTACTTAACAATGAAAAGTATAAAAGTTGTAGGTATTTAATTTAGTAAGTGCCCAATAGTTTTAACAAATGTGTCTTCATTCCTATACACAAAACGGGAAATAAATAATTGTTCAGTAGTTATTATCTATTATTTCAGTCGGTAATTATAATTACTAGACTGTAGCCATTATAAAGCAATATCGTTATCACTGCCTCTATCAAAAATATTTGAAAAATCATTAAATCCCAAATAATGAAGTAATATAATATTTAGTTATTAAAATATATTTACATGGTTTTACGAGTTTTTATAGTTGAATTTGAATAAAACTGAACATATGGTTTTCAATATTAAAAAATATTTTAATCTGGATAACTTAAAGTTTAGAGGTCAAAACTGTGTAGAGATACAAAATTGTGTTTCATGAATTATGATTCATATAAGATGTAACTGCGTTACTATTAAAAAGAAAATAGTTGTATACTTTGATTCATTGATAACTGACTAAAATGAAAATATCAAAAATATTAAATATGTTATAAAACTATTCAATTATTATCAAGACATTATTTATATATATTTATAGTTATTAGACAATAGCAAGTATTGTTAAGGGTTAAACTTACTAAGGCTAATTTATTATTTATTTGTAGAATCTTTAATTATTTACTACATTATACTATGCATATAAATAAAGATAACGGTGTCTGGACTTTATAATACAATTTATATCGAACACATCATTGTATAGCAGAGAGAGTATTCAATATGTTAAACATCCTTCATTTGAACGCATTATATAATATCACTTAATACAACACACAGATACAAATCACTCGCTATCGAGAGTTAACGTGTCTATGAGAACAGATTTAGAAAAAATACATTTGGTTTACTTTTACTTTATTGTGTCAAAAACTTCATCTAAAAACTAATGCATTTCTAAATAATAAAATTATAAATAAATGTATACAATATACTAAATAAGCTTTGAATCTTTATCATAATTAAATATTATTTAATATAAAATTATCAAAAAAGTAAGTGGTTATTAAAACATGTTTTCAGTTGTAAAATAACACAAACAAAAATGTTTTGAAAAATAATTTTACCTGATTGAAATTATTATGAGAGAAAATTAGTGAATCACACTATATAATAAGGCTAACCAAGAAAAAACAACTTTTATTTCTAAAAAACAATATAGATTTTCTGTCAGGCTACCTATAGTAACACAGTATACATTTCAGACCAATTTTATAACTTATAAAGTACAGTTCATAAAGTTTGATAAGTCATATTAAATAAATAATAAATAGTAATAATAGAAATAATAAATGTAATAGTTTAAGACACACCAAATAATCTGGTAAATAGTATAAAATATATAGAAATATTCAATTATTTAATACATAATATATTAATCAGTGAATTGACATTGATTAAAATACATTTTTTATGATACTTAAGTAAAGATATTTTTTAATTAAAAAAAGTATATTTTATAAACTAAACATCAAAATTTACAAATGTATAATTACTTGTTTTAGCAAAAAAAATTGTATCGTTTTTTTTTTAATCTAAGTATTCAAAATTTTGACTACACATTTTTTCCTAACAACATCGACATAATTTCACAACAGTTTACAAATTTTCAATCTTTCAGTTAGGTCAAGATATTTTTACAATAAATTAATATTTTAATGTTATTAAGGTAAGTAAATATTAATGAATAAGTAAATACAGAAACTACATTTATAATTTGTTTGGTAGGCTAATAATTATGTTTGTCAAAATTGTAATAGTAATATACTGTTAGTATCTTTAAACTAATACAGTTTTAAGTCTAGAATATTATAAGATATTGTTTTGACACTCAAAGTGTAAAAATATTCAAACAATAATACAAGTATTCAAAAAAAAAAAAAAAATTAAACAATCTTAATTTTGTTTTAATGTAGTTGAAAATTAAAAATATTTAGCCAAATGAGATAGTAGTGTAGTAGTCATAAATACAGTACAGTTTATATGGATGTTGAAGACAGGATAATAAGTTTTTCAATAAATAGACAACTGAATTACACTTGATTAATAATAAATTATAATGACACTTTTTTAAATAAAATTAAACAAAATATAAAGAGATTGGAGATGATACTACAATGTCTAACAGCAGGTAAACAGAATTACTGGGTGGCGTTTATACTGTTAGTTTGAAACACAATATTCTTCCGGGGGTTTTGCACAAAATCCAATTAACGTCAACAACAAATATTCAAATATAGTGTCAAAAATCAGTCTATGGATTACAGTGTCCATGGAGAAATATATGATATGTCCATTTAATCTTCCTCAGGTCACATTCCAGCTGAAAAAAAAACCAATTGTTAAATAATAGTAATAATAATTATAACATTAAAGCAATTTTAAATGATTTACTAATGTTATCGTTTGTTAATTGTGAAGTTAAAATAAATGTAATTAAAATTGATACTTTTTTCAGGGTGTTGTACCGATTCTGTCCCAGTTCGATTTGAGGCTCTACCGCAATCGGGAGCCGAGAAAAACAAACGAACGACACAACCGTCCTGACGACTTGACCGCACTAATAATTAACACTGAACAATAATACTCATTTAAAAGTTAATATTTTAACTTCAAATCATCACTGTATCTTCGATATCCCACCGATCTTCCCGTTCGACCCCGCGTTCAATCGGTTGTGGTGAGACAATTTTTTTGATCTGTCGTACTCAAAAAACGAACAAAAATTTTTACAAGAAAAACACTCACTGTCACGGAGCGGCCGAGGAAACGCGTATTCTTTCCGGCTGCTACGACGCGACTCTATAATAAATACCCTGAGCTTATACAAATTTAATTGAAAATAAATTAGCATCATCGTAATGTATCAAAACGACTTTTTTCTTAAATATTGCCCATGTAATACTCCTTAAGAACCGCCCTCTTTCAAGGGATGCGTCGAATTTGGTATTTGAACACTGCGCTTAAGGGTAGATGATTTATACAAAATAGATGATATATTATAGATATTCAAATAACAATGGATAAACGACACAAACCGGAACGGTTTCGTGATATAAATGCGTTAAAGCTTTTGTGGATTGAAATTTCACATATAATTACCACTGTCGTATAGCCACGACAGCGGTACAGTCGTGACTACAACATCCTGATGATGAACTCTGCAATGAGTTCGAAACGTCGATCTAAAAATACTAACGTGGATATACCCGAAAATCAGCAAAATGGACGGTTTCATGAATTAGAGTCTAAAACGGAACCCAAATAACAGGATTTGGAGCGGTAATTTAAATTTAAACCGGTATTCGAAGGTATACTAATATTGTGCAATTATTAAGGTTTCAAGTCCTGTTTTTGAATACTTTCGTAAACTGCCGTGATTTATTCATGAAATAAATAAACTTCATGGTGTAATAAACAAGTTGACTATTGCCAAACGACTAATTATGTTTGATCAGCTGAAAACAAGTGACGATTGTGCGCAAACAATTTTCGGTTAATTACATTCATATAAATATATACCTAAACAAGTGTATAGTTTTTGAAAACGCGTTCTCGCGTCCATACTGATGAATACAAAATAAAAGCCAATGTCTTCGGACACGGGTGCCATGTACGACCAAACGTCTTGGCAATCGTATGCGACGCTATACACGTTATGCGGTGGTTTGCTGTTGATAGGATTGATCGTGTACAAGCACACGGGCGGCACAAGTGGTATCAAAGGACTTAACGCCGTATTTGGGTCGGACGACAGCATTGCCGCACTGGTTGAGAAGGCCAACGCGGAACACCGGTTGCCGGCTGTGGTCCAGATGCAGATGTTGATCAATTGGACGCAGCAATTCACTTCCACACACTTGGAAACGTTGGAAAAGCGATTCGAGCATGCGTTTAAACGTCTTGAAGAGATTGACCGGATGAATCAACAGGCCGAGCTGTCTTTGCGGTTCGAGAGCGTTCAATTGATTAAGGGTTGGAGGCACTGTGGCCACTTGGGCATTTGTCCTGTGCACGTAGGCGTGCAAGCGGCTCCGGAGCAGGAGTATCAGGGTGGCGCTGGCGACCGAAAAAGTGTTAGGTATGCATTTTCAGTGGATTATTTGTCAGTGTCGTGCCCTTATAGAAAATACCAAATCCCTCCGAATGTACCTATTTAACTGTGAAGTTAATAGTTAGATCACCACGTAGTCATCTTGGTATTCAATTGGCATGACTTCAACATGATTTGTTTCATTCGTATAAGATGCATGTAATTCATCATTTGTCTTTCTACAATTTCTTAAAGCAAAAATCAATTATTATTAAATTGGATGACATCGAATGAGAAATACGGTTCAGTATCGTCATACGCCAAAATTAATACTGACTCTAATCACCTCCACACCTATACCACGTTCTTGCTCGTCTGAAATCAATACTGACTCTGCTATATCCATTTTTTAGTTTTACATTTTCGAATTCATTTATTATACAGGAACACTTTCTTAAGCTCAATCGGTATTTTTTTCCTTTAACTGTTATTTATTATTGCCCCCTAGACATATTATGATCTATGTCTCTATACGTACAATTTTGTTACAGGTTCAAGTTACCCACAGAAGAAAGTGGCTCTACAGAGGACGACCGTGATCGAAGTGTGATAGACAGAGGGTTTTCGTTTTTCAGTTACCTTTTTGGCACATTGAGGTGTTTAGGATTAATAGCAAAAAGTGCATTTGATTTTTTGATGAATCCGCAGAGGATGAAAGCCGTTCTATTGAAGCTCGTTCAATGGTCCGAGTTGTGGGTAAAATTCTCAGTTGATGTTTCCAATGACTATACTGAAGTGGAATTCAGCTTGTTGCCGACCTTGCCTGAGCCTATGTCTACGCCTGTGCCTGTGCCAACTCCTACACCCTCTATACTTTCGTCTACGTCTACACGAAGTAACCAATGAAAATGCATCACTATCTGAATAAATACCGTCTTAAGTTAGTAAAGAAATGTAAGATAATATAATAACACAGCGATTAAGATTGTTTTCCATGTATCTTGCTCATAATAATTTTCGTAGCATACATATATTATCATGCGGTTTCATGTTATTGTTTTATATTCTTTGTGTGGACATAGTTTGTATTTCATAGTTTTGTAGTAGGCATCATAATATTCGATGACTTAATTAACTAAAGCCAGCTCAATATGTCTTAACTTATCTGCCCTACGGGTCACTGACAAAAAGTTTATTTAAGAAGACATACATCGTACTCCAGTTTTCTGCATTTTTTAATGCGCAAAATGAGACATTGATATCTCCCACATTGCTGTACAGGTAAGTTAAATACTCCCGTGTGATTTGATCAAATTCCCTAAGTGTAATGGAAAACGACGCAACATTTTGTTTGCCTCTACAAGTACCATAACATTTCGCAGTGGTATTATTTACCTCAGCGGAACAAAGGTGATAGAATGAGCCGGTATAAATAGCTGGTTTATCGTTGGCGCAAAGATATAATAGACCTACCTCGGCCTTTCTATTCTTTGTCGATGTGTATGCTATGTAGTTGTTCGTCAGACATGACCAAACATTTTCAGGACAGGCAATTGAAACAATGTAAGTAAGAAAAATTGTTAATGTACTTAGCGCACTCTAGTGGTGAAAAATTCAACAATGAAGTTATCTTGGCCACTGAAAATTGTATACTTTTGTAATTTAACCATGCCATTATTCACAATTTGAAAAAAAGTAGAGTTAATCGGTTTGGCATCTGAGCGCCTCATAATCGTTCATAAAGTCGTGCCTGATTAGGTGGCATAAATGTTCTACTATTAACATGCATCTAGCACCTTTGTTCGATCACCTGGAACTGCTGAACCGGAGATCTAGGCTTAGTCAGTTCGCCAACAATTGATGCATTGAGGCTAAGAATTTGACAGGAGGATGCGAACGGATTGTAAAACAACAAAGTATGCTTTCTAGACCGAACAAGTGTCTTTTTTTAAATTCTAAATATTAAAAAACTGTCCCATGATTTAAGGACTCGTTAAACGATACACTTCTTAGAACATTTAATTACCAAAAAACATAATAAAAGTACTTTTTTAAAATATTAAAATTAAATACACATTTTAATACGTAGCTTTCCATACGCACTTTTAGGGTTGAAAATTAATAACAGTTGTATTTAATAGAACTTTTACAAAAATCGTTAAGTAACATGTGTTCTTAAATGACAGTTCTTATTAAATATTAATTAAATTTTACGAATTTATTTAAAATAAAAGTGCGGATACCATAAAAACTTCAGCTCAATTGCTTCGAGTATAGACCGAAAATATACCCGTCATGGAGTTCGGATGATTTGACCACTCACAACATTCAAGTTTATTAGGCCAGACCTACAAATTCTAATACAATGCAAGTTCATTAATCAAAAGTTAAGATTAACCACGTTAAGTGTATTATATTAGAGGCAAATTTCCAGCAAAATATTTTTAATTAAAAAAAAACTAATTAAATATACAGAGTGATTTATTAAGGATATGAAACTCGTATTCTCTTAAAATAGTTGCAATTTTGTAGTTTTTCTTTTGGACATACTTTAGTTTATGATATTGTACAATATTAGAAAATATTAAAATTTTTATCTTCTTTATTTTTTTCTATTATTTATTAAGTAATTTGTTAATTTATTTTTCAAACTATCACAGCATCCTTGACAGCGATTTAAAAAAAAATCATATAAACATATTTACACTGAATGCGTTTTACTCGGTCCATAATTATTTTAGAGCAAAAACGCGTACTATAGAATCGAAATATACCAATATTTCGAAGACAATTTCATGGACAATTTTAAAAATAATGACGTAAAAAAGTAAAAAAATGTTATTTTAAATGTTAAATATAAGGTTTATGAAAAAAAAGACATGACATGTCTTCAAAATATTGTCATCTTTCGTTTCCGTTATAAGAATTTTTGCTCCAAAAATATCATGGAGCGGAACGAGTAAAATATATTATGAGTAGGTATGTTTTAACACTAGAAAATTGTGTGTATAACGTCCTCTTAATGAATCACTTTGTAAATAATAATTAACAATATGATAAAACTGTTTTACCGATACCAGTTGATTGTTCACTCTCATCAATTGTAATTTTCCCCTTTTATGGTCTTCCCTTGATAAAAAAAAAATTAAAACTGTATAATATGTTAGCCCCGTTTTATATCTACTTTCAGACAAATTTTTAGACCTCAAGCTTTAAAACGACACATAAAAAATTTAAAAAGAAGGGAAAGAATTTTTGATATATTTGGGTGATATTTACGCATTAATCTATGCGTATAACTCAGGCCCATACTGGTCCACCGGGATAGTCATGTAGCGCCCTGCATCTCTCGTTCAGTATTTTTATATATTATATGACATATGTAGGTATATATTTTTTTCCCTACATTATACCGATTGATGGTTGATGATTGGGTACGGGAAATAATTCGGTTTTATTTATTCTTCAACCATTGAACCATCGCATTGTTAACTATATACTCCACTGAGAATTGTCTAGACTTTAGACACAGCTGCCCCCACGGTGGTCAAATAAAATTAAAAGGTGAATATAGCAAAAAATAAAAAATGATAAAACTAGTATAATTTAACCCATTAAATATATGATTTGTGTTAAATATTTATGATGTGTCTACAAAAAAAATCGTAAATTATCAACTAAATTATGTTCTATTCTTCTAACCTTAACCATTCGTAAATACATTTTCAAATCAATATTAGATGTCTTATTTTGATTTTCAGATTGTATTGTAACAACCCCTAAAAAATTATATTTAATTTAATTATTTTACATTAAAACTAAGAAATAATAAAATATTTTTCTAACATATAACACATTTATGCTGTGACGACATTTTAATACAAGCTGCAATTTACAAATGTTTTCATTATGGTGTAAAATATCTATATGAATTCCACCGATTCCATTTTCGACAAGACAACTAAAATATAGCATACTTTTTTATTAAAAATCAAAAACCTCATTCTTCTAAACGATCAAAACATAGAAAACCCTAAAATTACAAATTTAGTAAAGCCAACAAGCCTTGCGTTTACAAGTTTCTTAACCCAAATTTATGTGCTTTCTGGTAATAGGTATAACCAAAAATCCATTGTGACTGAAACATTGAAAAAAGTTGAAGTTATCAAAATGTATTAAAACAAGTTTTTGTCAATTATTACTACCCCTCCCTATCCCTACTACTGTTATTATCCCCACTACTCTAATCAGTTTACCAGCAATTTTTTTCATAGGGACAAGTTGGGAGGGAGGTGTGATGACAAATATTAAATAACTATGAAATGAACGTGTTTACTGTGAAATAATTAAATAAGAGATAATTAACACGCTATTAAATCATTAGAACATTCGTGATAAGAAAACAGAGACCAGAATCCAAACGAAAAATAAAATGTATTGAGTGTATAAAAATATGCTTTATATGTTTCTAAACAAGTAATTGTATAATAGATATAAAAGCAATTGTCATGCCTTCCTGATACAAACAGTTTGTACTACAATACAGCCCTGATACCCCCGAAATACCAGTGATCCTGAGGGCTCTCATACAGGAATGACAAATTTTGTAAGGATACACGCTATGATAGTCTTCCAGAGAAACACAGTAGGCCATCTTCTTATTTTTCTCCTCATGTTTGATAATCTCACGGAAAACCAATCTTATTTCTTATACTAAAGAGCTGAGGATTTATTACAGTACATAGGAACAACGCGTAAACTTCTAATTTTAAATTCCTATTTCAGTACTACTTGGGAAGCTAATGGAACAATCCTCTAATTGGCTAATTAGGCTAATTTAAATTACCCAATATTTAAATTGTCGAAGCTATCATCATAATACAATGAGACTGAAAAAAAAAATCGTTTTCAAAAACTAAAGTGGTGCAACAGTTTGCAATTTAGAACTTATTGTTATTTAAATGTCATTTTAAATTAGGAAGTATATGCAAACCATAAAATAATGTTATCAAAACAGCGTCTTGATTATCATGTTTTACTGCATAAAGTCAATGGTCTCAAGACATTATCTAAATTCAATTACTGCACGTGATTAAACTCTTGAATTAAATAAATGTACAAGACATAATTATAATTGATAATAACTAACATTTATTTTTAAGACTTTTACATAACTTTTATCAATATTTTTTTATAAATTTAATTTAATCAATTTTGTAATGTCCCGGCATTAAAGCAACGTTGATTTACTAAATACTAATTCTGGCCGAAAATAACGTAGGTGAACTGTAAATAATTACTGTTTAATAATTGTCTGAAAAAAAATAATTTTGATTTGTAACCAAAAAGTACATTTTATTATTTTTCAATCATTTGTAAGAAAATAAAACGGGAATGGAGAAAGAAAATGAAAGAAAAACGAAAAACACATCAAAAGATTGTTGCAAAGTAAATGCAATTTCTATACTAGAAATGATGGACACAAGATCGATGATTAACGTTGGTATTTACATGGGATTGTTTCTAACATCAGTAACACTTAAATACATTATTAGTGAATAATTGTACTGAAAAATTACAACTTTTAAACATATTACAATATTTTTACTTACTTTTTCAACGTATAGTTTGAGTGGTATTGTGATGGTTATATGTGAAATTCTTTAAACTCTTCAAACTTTAAATACTGAATAAGTATTAGATATTTTTATTGTTGTTCTATAATATATTTTTTGAAAATAAAGTCTCATAAATAAAGAAAATGCATGTTTAACCTAATTAGGACTAAACTAACTGGTTATTCACTGCTAAAAATCCATCTTGACAACAGAATAAAATTTAAAAGAATTTTACTGAGACAATTTTAGAAGAGACTATAGATTGAATATTTAATGAAAAGATATAGTTTTTATCGACTTACCCAATACAAATATGGCCAGTCAGATACATTCTATTTAAAACAGATGCACTTAATAACTATAAGGGATACACAAATAAAAAAACAAATCTAGTCAATATAAACAAAAAATATATATATTTACTTACCTATTTTAATAAAATAATAGAAATGATAACATTCTGGCTTCTAAACAATGTAAATAATTGCACACGTCGAATATTGAAAATTTAATAATTCATTTCATTACAATAGTATTGGTTTAGTTAAAGATACAAACGTTAAAACATCAATACGGCAGCATACTGTAAAACTACTACTCATTAACAGGTGATAACATTCGATGAGTTCAGATAAACCGACGTTTTCGAATAAATTTTTGCCACCGTTGTAGTATTGTGTGTTTGGTTCGTGGCAAATGACAATGATATATTATACTATAATGATCTATTCCAAGAACCACGATCGCTCATAGTGAATTTCATAACGATTACGATATAAAACGTGTTCTCAAATTAAAATATAGCAATAAATAACGATAAAATATAATGTCCATGAGCGTATATACTTCATATGACACCGTTAATTAGATGCAATGAATAAAAAAACAGTAAAAACCTAACTACGCATATTGTAGTTGTGTGTATCTTTCTTGAAAAAAATTTAGAACAAAATATTAAAATCATATAAAGAAAAAACAATAAAAAAAAAAGTGGTAGTCTTAGGATTTGTTGAAAAAGAAAATTTGGCTGGTTCACCTCGTGTGATTGGGATAAGGCGTAGTATAAGAAAATTTAACTTGAGAGCATCCAAATTGCATGCAAAAGATAAGAATTGAAAAACAAAACAACTGAGTTGCATGTAAAGTATATGAGTGTATGATAGGTAAATCTACGGTACGTCGCAGGTGCAAGTAACATTTTTTACAGGTAGGTAGAGTTAATAGCATAGATTTTTACGATAGCACCATTAAATCTTGAAAAGTAAAGCAAGGAATTATTAGCGGCAGCTTTAAAATGAGACAGTGCGGATTTCGTATAGTGTTAAATGAGAAAAAACCCTTTTTGTAATATTATTGACGGTTACACGTTTTATTTTCAAACTTTTTTAAATAATAAAATCAAGAGATAAGTTCTAGACGATCATGCGTTTCATACTTAAGTTTTATGAGGAAACTAAAATAAATTTATATTTGACATTGCCAACACACAACCATAATTAAGGGAATGTTAAAAAAATATATGTGGACCAATGTGGTAGTTATGTGTGGTGGAGTATCAATTATCTTAAGTTTTTGAAACTTTAATGATTTTATACTTTTTAAATATACGTCTGAACAGAGAAACATATGGTGCACCATATTGCGATGACAACGCGAGCAAACGTAAACAGCGCAAACGTAAACCACCATGAACACTTAAGTATTCAAATAAAAAAAACTCAAATAAAAAAAAAAATGTAACGCCCTAACCAGTAACCAGAAAGCACCGGAAAACTCAAAAGTGTTAAGTTTCCATCCACTCGCCGCGGTAAGCTTTCGACAACTATGAAAAAGTCCAAAGCCGGACAAAGAGACTCCACCGGAACGACGTCTGCCAGACCGGACGACAGCGACAGTGGGCGACCGCCGAGCCGCCTGACACGTAAATTTGCCGTGCCACCACGCGTATTTCCGCGGCCGCGGCACGCCAACGCCGAAAAAACTTTGCCGGCATACGCCAGCGGGCTGGACGACGACGTTTGCGGTGACAGCGCATTCGACATTGTCGATCACGGCTGTTTGACGGTCAAACAGGTGTCCGACATGATAGCCGGACAAACGCTGTCCAAAATTCCGTGGACGACCGACTCCGGGTTGAACGTACTCTACGAACGATTCCACCATGACGACGACTTCAACAAAGATAGCGAGTACAGCCGGCAATACTGCAGCAGAGAAGAAACGGTGATGAAGGCGCACGAGCTGACCCGGCCACCCGGACAGGGTCGAGTGGCGGCCGCCGACGAACGTGACCCGTTGTCGTTGCTGGCGTGCCGGTGCCAGAATTCGCACTGTTCCGCTTACCTGGACGCCGCGGTGGACTTTCTGGCCAAAGCGCGAGAGAACGCCGAAAAGGAATTCTACATGGCCGCCAATGGCAAACGCAAGACTCACAATACATGCGTGTACGAACGCGTTGTCATGTGGCTGGCGGCGGTTGCGGCCGGCGAGGAAGAAGATGTAGACGAGTTCAACGACCTCAGGGTAATTGTTGAATGTGTTAATTTATAAGGGAAACAGATAAGGTAGTCAAGGTAGTCTATCTTGTTTGGCTGGTCGAGGAGGTGAGTCGAATGACAAAAACCGCTGCGATAAGAATCAACACAATACAACATAACTTATTCTGGTTAATTAGTAATATCGTTGGAAACAGTTGTAGCCAAGTAATTTTGTTTTAAAAGTAGTAGCTTTGTCTTGCGGAGAGAATCAATAATAACTGAAATTAATAAGAAATATAATTTTAAAAAATGTTCCTGAAAATTTTGTAGGTACGAATCTCGACTATAGTAATAATAATTCCTATTACATTGTATGACAAAAATTTGTTTGACCCTTTTTAAAATTTAGTTTATTATATTTACACATCAAGAGAAAGATACAACTATACATAATATCAAAATCGTATTCGTGTGCTAACTTGTACCCGTTAAAAATTCGAGCGATAATTTATAATTGTTGATTTATAATCATTATTGGAGTAGTAATCAAATGTTGTTTTTATATTTAAATACAAAGCGAAAAATATATCGTTAATTTATTTTTTTTAATTTAAAGTGCTATTGAGCTGATTTGATAAAAATATATTTTCTTTTAAGGTATCTGTAATTCTATCCACTCAGTTAAATAATTTTATAGAGGCTTACAATTTGCATGACTTTTGTATAATACAATTAATACGCATTCAAAAATAGACCTCAAATCACATAAAAAAAAATAACACAGTTCATTCATTTTAGCTTGTTTTTGAACGTTGAAATTAAGAAAAAAAGTGTTTTTAAACTTACCTAAAACTTAAAAATGTATTTATTATTATATTTGTATGATTAATATGTATCTATCTGTATATATCTATCAGTAATCTGTTAGATTTATTTTATAAAATTATTATGTTTTTAAGCAGGGAGTCCATCCGTAAACAACATGACGACACCAAAAATAAAATCTTCTTCTTTTTCTCTCCCCTCCACTTTGTAGCTAAAATACAGGATTTATAGAATAATACAGATTTATGAATAACAATATTGCTGCAATGAACGTTGTTTTTTGACAGCGAAATTCTTGCGATGATAACCCACAATGTATCCGACTGAATATTTTCGAGAGCGATCAGAGCAAGGTGGACCATAGACATCCACTGTACTTAGGCAAACAAAACTGTGAGCTAGCGTCGAAGCGTCGTCGTGACCAAATCTTAAAATGCGGCCAGAAAAGGAGTTTGTGGAAAAATCCAAAGTGTCGATTCACAAAAGGCTCTTCAAACGTCAAAATTATACCGATAAAACCACTGAAGAAACACGCACAAGCCAGAACCAATAACAACCCTTTAAGGTTAAATAAATAGATTACACTGAAGTACTAATTAGGACAGCATTTCTTTGATGTATTATATCTAAAAATGTATGCTCTGAATTTCTGGATTAGGAGTGGTAAAATTATAAAGAAATCCAAAAGAAACATCGACCTGAGTCGTTAATACTGAGAGCGAATGAAATAATTGTAGATTATGTTTAAATTTAGATTAAATACAGTTTTTTCAAAAGCCTCATACCTCGGATAGGATATACAGTTAATATATTATATAAGATGCTTTAGAAGTTGCATCAATAGAAAAAACCCGAAAGAGATGGGACAGAGACGGTAACATCACGTCATTAAAAACGAATTGATAACAAAAGGAAAAAACGTGAATGGCGAGAAGCAATGATAGATTTAGGCTAATCAAATAGATACCTATGTGGATGTTAAAAATAAAAAATTCTCTTTTAAGGGTACCTTGTCGAATATTTTAAATAAGTTATAAAGAAACAAGAAGAAAACTCTTTGTGGAAATCCCAAGAAGAAAACTCTATGAAAATCCCGGATCAGGAAGCTTAAAGAACGATTGTTAGACTTCTTCAGATCATTCCTAAGAAGTTTGTACAGGGTGCTGTACCTAACCTAACCTAACCTACCAATTTAACGTATAAGACACTTGTTTTCTTTGAAAATGATTACAATTTTGTAGTTTTTCATTTTGAAAACATTTTAGTTTAAATATTTTAAAACGTTGAATAATATCCAAAATATAACATTTTTTATAGATTCTAGAGTTCCACCATTTAAACTTCAAAAGTCGACGGAGCTCTGGAAAAATGAATGTTTAATAGTCGTATAAAAGAACAACAACAAAATTGAAATTATTTTAAGAGGAATAAAGGATACGAGGGTCTTAGGTTAAATTGATCACCCTGTACATTAGAGCATGTGATTCTAAGGGACATCGGCTATAAGATTTCCGGTGCTGTCGTGGGACCATATTATTATTGTGATAAATGAATGGAAACGAAGAGTGTTTAACCATTCGGTCAAACAATTTCTGAAGCTGATGTATCCCACTATGCGACTGCGTTTTGCACGCCGTGATTCGCACAAACGTTAAGACTCGAGTTGCCCCTCCAAAAAAAAAACAACGGCCGTTCTAACAAAATTACACCGTTTCCCCGCCGTCGTAAATTGAAAAGTCGAAAGAGGATCGTGGTCGGACTATTTACGGTCGTATTCGAGATTTTCAGCCCCGGCTAAGCGATAATTGGAACGGGGCGGGGGTGGATCTCGAGTGGGTCGGGCAGGGTAATATATACGAGTGCCGGTAAACAAAACGTTAACAAATAAAAATAAATAAAGAAAAAAACCAACAAGCTCCTACACATATTGTGTAGGCTTTTTGTAGTGTAATAATTTTCCCAAACGTGTCGTTGCGTACTCGCGGGGAGGAGGCCAGGCCAGGTCCCTTGGGTCTAGACCATATTGATGTCGGTTCGTCACAGGGGATTCGAGCGTGTCTCGTTTTTCGGCACCGCCGACTAACTGAATACAACACCACCTCCAACATTATTGTCTCTGCCTTTGTTTTCCAACCGCCAAATGCTATGACCCAGCAAAATGCCCAGCAGCCGAAAGTCCAGGTAAATCATCCAATAACCGTTGTAGTGTATAGTCAAACAGAAGATAGCATGTAGTTTCTCGGCAATAAGGTTAGGTTAGATTAATTAACCGTCTTTATGAATTACGAAAACGTTGATAATAACAGATTGTTTTAGAAGAATAAAGCGTAGAAAGCTTGTTCAAAAATATCACTGATAAACGTCTACCATTACTCACACTGAGTTGGTAACACAACGGTTAGCAAACATGTGTGTGTGCTAAGAATTTTCCAGATAAAATCAATTTTTTTTCCCAAGTCTCTAAAAAAAGAATGATAAAAGAATTTTTACCGGTCGCAATTTCGGCCATGGAATTTTAAGACCATTAAATCTACTGTAAAATTACAAAAAAAAACAAAGAATATTTTACATCTAAATTTGCGATCCAACAAATTAAGTTATCCAACACGAATAACAGCTATTATTTCAACAAATACATAAATGAAGTCCTATTAATATAAATCTATATTCCTCTTAATTATAAAAAAAGTGTAGATTTTTTTGTTTATAATAAATTGATATATATTAATAATACTGTGTCTAAACTAAACGTATTCAAATTGATCATCAGCCAAGTAACAGTAAACGTTTTTTCAAAAAAAAAAAAAATCAATTAATCATTGGTAAATGATCAAAGCTTTAAAGTTTATCTTTTAAATTAAAAAAGTTAAAACAGTAAAATGTCTTCTTTTTATATTTTTCCCCTCTGAAATTGGAGACCCCGGACATAAATATGGCATCTATTTTTAAACCGTTCTCTTTCTGTCTTTGTTCGATTTCTGGATTCGCAACTTAACGACAAAATAATGTTTATCTAAAAATTAAGAAAACCAATTACTTGACATTTTAAAAACAGAGCTTGGGATAGTGTCAAGTACACTTATTGTGGCGCTCTCGGGTCGATGACATTTCGCTATTCGATTACTCACTCAACTACTAAAAGACAGATGCGCATTTTCGCTGTTCACCGTTAAATTATAAAGGTTTGGTGTAAAGTAATAATATATATATATATATATATACTATTAAGTTTCATCGAACCAGCATAAGTTTTGTCCACCGTTCGAGTAAGTAGTGAAACTTTTTAATTAACAAATTAGTTCACTGCCGTTTCTAAGGAAAGCTAAAACTCGTTTTTGTCGATCTTCTTGTTTGCAGTAACAAAAATAATTATGCGTTGGGCACTCAAGAAAAATGTGAAGGGTTGTCCGGAATGAATTATTTTAAAAAATTTAGTTTTTTTCTGAATGAAGAAGCGTTTTTGTTTTCCGAATCCCGTCCATAATGGAGCCGTGCACTGTCAAAAGTAGTCAGTTGTCGAAGCAATTTTTCGACAGAACGGCTGCTCTATATTACATATTAATATGATCCCGTCAAAATTCACACGGACCCATTAACGACCCGTGGTGGTCCATAAATCTTTCCCTCCAAAAACTCGTTGGCGTTTCAACCCCGTTTTGGACGTACAAAATGATTGTATCTAACACCACGGTCGGTTACGCATAGCACGCCGGTGTTGTTTTTTACCAGCCGGCTGTTTAACGTTCAAAACAAATCATTTTAGTTTTTTATTTTGTCCGGGAAATTGGGAGGGGGCGTGATAATTGCACCCGCAAGGATAGCTGTTGATATAATGGCCCGTAAGCGCGTTTAGTATGGGCTGCAAAACTGACACACCCGGAAAACCTATTTGCTCCGACGTACAGTGTAGTATATAATGATTAAAAACATTACAAATCATATTTTTTTATAACGATAAATTTTAAAAAAATAAGACTACCTGCATGTAGGCTATCGTGGACGGAAATCTAGACAATGGCAAGCTAATCGACATAGGTAAACGCATCATACGAATACAGAAATAAGTAAACAAAAATATATACCTGTTAGGGTCATGTTTATTGTTCCACAAAAAGTTTATAAGGTAATGTAAGTGTGATTTTAAAAAAAATACAATAATGGAAATTTTTAATTTTTATCGAAAGCTTTTAACGACGGTGTATTAATTTATTAAACATTTTTAATTACCATATTTTATTTAAGTAAAAAAACTTTATTATTATGCAAATGCAAAAATGTGCGTTTAAAGTTAGCTGATAATTTTACAAATACAATTCTGTTTTCTGTTACACTCCTATTGGGTAACTGCGAAACCAACCTTAAGGTTGAATACCAAGAGAGAACATTTTCTTTTCCAAAAAATTTAAATGTCAAGGGTCGACCCGAAAATTCATCTAACTCCAAATTGATTTTATAAGTACAAAGCTGAAATCCATTAAAATGTAATCTGTGCGAGGCAAAAGCACCTACTGTAAAACAAATTATTTTGTTAGGGCTTAGGATTTTAACAGGTGTTTCAACAATACAGCTCAGCAATAAGTCGCATTGTAAAATATTTACATGTCTCTTAAGCTCTCCCGTTTACCGTCAATATATCCATAACAGCTAACAAGTATTGTCGACCAAATCCGATTTAATGGCACCTTTAAAAAGGTAGTGTCAATAAAACCCTTGTACATAACTGAACATACACAAAGATAAATATAAAAAAACTCTATAACCAAACACACACAAGCATTAAATTATTTAAACAGCAACAAAAATCCAACATACTATTTGGACTTGGGTAACCCAAGAGAATCCTCTAAAACGTTGCTATTTCCCTTAAATAGTGAAATATGGCTATGCATTTAATTTTGCTTGTGCTGCAGTTAATAAGTAGATTCACATGTACCGCTAAGTTAGTGTTCTTATAATGCACGGCAACAGAATATTACACAATTTCAATACTTATACTTTTTTCTTATGACTATAACAACTGATTTGCAAATTTGCAATCCGCGTAGCACAGTGAAACCAACACATAGAGTGAAATTTCCACAAATTAACGTTTGAATACTGTTTTGTATTATTAATTGAATGTTCGGTCTGATAATAAGGTGTTATTGAATACTTTTTCGGTTTTCTTATTTTTTTTAGGAATATTAAGCTATTGACCAATCTAAACCTGTTTTAAATACTTCCTAGAGTTTTCAGATAATCATCGTGCAATATGCGAGGAAACCTATAAAATCCATTGATAAACATTTTGTTTTTCTTTGATACTGTAAAATTTTATTCGGACCAAACCTTCAATTATTGTTTTTCACAATATTGCATAGTTTTTTTTTACGGTAATAAGGTGTGAAAATCAATATAAATTTACTAACATTTTATTATTATCACGTGAAACTAAGTATTTCCTAAACTCCACAACAAATATAATTAAGGCTTGGTTAATTAAACTACTCGACGTTGTTAATAAGTGTACAATTAAATACTTTTCATCGATTAATCTGAAACGCAAAGCCAAATATTTATCTAATTACGGGTTTAATGTGATTTCCGGATAAATAAACTCTCGTCCAAGTGTGTTTGGCTAGCAAAGTCATAACAACACCGGCAGGCACGTAATTGAATTTGTCGGTCATATCCGGCGCACGTCCCTTGCGAGAAGGGGTTTTGATCGTGTAGTAGCGAATCAAATACTATGTTCCACTTTGGAAAATAATACAGGAAACAATATAAGTTTAAATAACTACTATTCATTAATCTATATGCGTTTAGTACAAATAATTAAACACAGTGAAATGTAAAAAAAAACCCTAAAAAACATACAAATTAATAAAGGCATTACAAATATTAACATATTATCCGTGATTTTTTTTTTTTTTGAGTTATAGTGTAGTTGTGACAGAAGTCAGAACTTAGAAAATCTACAAAGAACACAGTTTTTTGACAATTAAAAAAAAACTGTATGCTCAATTTTTATCACGTTTTAATATACATATACATTTTTTTTAAATTTTTTTTAATAATACAATCTGTATTAAATATACAATAAGCATTTGTATTATATTATATATAAAGAACTTTCTTACTCACTTCTGTGAATTTTTAGTTGCTTATAATAGCTTATGTTAGATTGTTTCTCATCTAATCGCTTTTAAACGGAATAGTCGTATCTTTAATAGATTCTTTGTCAATTCAATAGTTAATTGTTGAGGGAAACAACTAAAAAGCAGCGTGCACCCCCTATTGGCATAGCTAAATTACATATCCTAGCATGTGATCTTAGGATGGCACGTGGTCTTATAGTAACTCTTTCAGTTCTTTTTTGTGCCCACGAGTTTTTCTTTTTCATCGATTTTATTATTTACTCGGCTTGTGTCCCGTTGCGCGCGCCGTACCTACTTCAGTTTTTCATTTTCTCGCCTCTCTCCCCTCCACGCGAATACCGCCGCCGCCGCCGCCACGACCACCTCAAATCCCGCTCGGCTTTTGGATTACACCACACCGGCGGGACGAGCACGACGAAGGAAATAACGTTATCGCGTTCACCTTCGGCCGCAGGCTTACCCATCGTCGACGGGACGGTGCGGAGCGAACGGGCCGAAGGGTGACGCAGGGGATTTTACCGCGCTAGTTTTTTCATCGCCGTTTTCCCATTCTCCGGCTCGTCCTCCCCGTCCCTCTCCGGGGCCAAAAGCACAAAAGAACATAGGAATAATAACAACAAAGCGATGATGAGAAGGAAGGGCCGCGGAGAGCGGTACGCGTGCGCCTCCCGGACCGAGCAATGGCGGAGTAATGGCACGCGAGACGTGGCGACCGGGCGGGACGCGCCGACACTTAGCGAAATTAAACCCCTCCGGCGGCCGTTGAGGGCGATGCGGTGGCCAACGCGCCTGTGTCGTACCGGGTTCCCTCGCCGAGCCGGCGACCGCCCGAGGTTTGCCCGCCGTACCCACGTTCAGCCGATAAAAGCTTAACGTACGCACATACCCCGACCGGCACGGTACCGCGCACATTCCACCACCGCCACATAGTAGCCAAACACACGCGTTCGCACCGCCGCCCGGCACGCACCCCGAGCGAACCGCACCACCGGCACATGGCCGGCCGCCCCGCGATCGCCGCCAACGAGCAGCAGGACGCGACGACGACCGCGCGACCACAACCGGTTGACAGTGACAACGAGTAGCGGCCGTAGCCGGCCCGTTTAGCAGCCGTCGGCACCATCGGCATGTCTACGGTGCTCCGGCAACCGTCGTCGTCGGCGCCGTCGTCCGGAGGAGCGCCGCAGCCGTCGCTTTTACCTCACCTGCACAACCACCACCATCACCATCATCATCATCTTCACCACGGGCATCACCTGCTCGGGCCGGCCACCGCAGCAGCCGCAGCCGCAGCCGTAGACTTGCAGGCGGCTGCACACAACCCAGACGTCCTTTTAACCCTATTGGCGAGAAACAAGGCTTTAGAAGGTGAGATCCGCTTTCTAAAAAATTATTTTCGAGCAACACTTTCTATACTACATACAGTGCATAATAATAGTAAAATGTTTTATAATAATATTATAAAACCTATTTTATCATAACGTTGTTTTGAGTATTCGTTTATAAAGATGCAAAAAAACTTTTATGGGCATCAAAATAGAAATGGAACAAGTTAAACTGTTATAATCACATTGATTATACAATTTGGAACAACACTGTTATAATGAGTGGTGCCATTTCAGTTGTATAGCAAGTTATTACAATAAGTCGAGATTAGGTTTTAAATAATTTATGGTGATTGAACTTTGTAATTTCTAGTGTCAAAATAGAAAAACTATAACTACACTACGATATATTTTGAAAAATTGTAAAAATTTTGAGGAAAAATAATTTAAAATAGTAAATATCAGAAAAAATATTTGGCAAATAAATTTATTTATAATTATGTTTTTCATGAATGGTCAACAGGTTAATTTTAAATTATAGATGATTTAAAGCAGCATTCACTTCGGTGAATTTGTAAATGTATACCATAAGGCATAGGAAAAATAGGGATGCCAAAACTCATTCTGCGATTTGCAAATGGTACCTCCAATTTAATAATAACTAAATGGTTATTATTAAATTATTACAAGAAGTAGATTATTTTTTTATTATCTAAAAAAAAAATTAAAACTACAGGCTCATCTAATATTTTATTAGCTCCGAGCGTTTGAAAGAGATAGAACAGTCACCAACTTCGATGTCGATAATAAACAGCGATACAATTTTAAAACTGATACAAAATTGCAAATTTGAACTCGATGGACTTAAAAACTAAAATGTAAGAGATATTAGTTTCGATCACCTTTTTTGAGAATATCCATAAAATTCGATGATAGACTAAGTCTTTCAAAATATGAAAACAGAAAAAACTATAGGTACTACTTGTACATCATAGCTGTTTATAACGGTTTTAGTTGTCAAATGATGCCTAAAAAAATGTACTAATCTCCCCTCCTCTCATCAATTCCATGGATACGAAATCACTTTAAATAAGCCCTTCCTTAGTTTTTTAGGGTAACATAAATATTAAAACACTAAAAAGTTTCAGTTCGGATAATTTAATCACTAATATTAAGTTTAACCAAGATAAAGATTTTACACAAACTAAGTATTTTTATTTTTTGTATTACTTAATATCTAATAAAATATGTAAATTAAAAATATAATAAACTTTTTTATGCAAATTCAACTTAATTTAAAATCGACCAGTAAATGGCTAAGCAATAATAAGAACTATAGTTACATTAATTATTAGTACCATTACCAATAATAATTAGTAAATATTACTTCAAATTGTATTTTGTGGTTGTTTGTTATTATGCATTAAACTAATAAAGGTAAACTTAGTTCTAAAAAAAATACACAATGAAACATTCCTCAAGGAAAATCTGTATATAACTGTAAATTATAATACTTTAATTTATATTTTTCAATTTTAAAACATGACAAATATGAGGCTAATACAAAACGTAAAAAAAACATTAAAATAAAAAATAAAAATATTATTGTTGGAACAATGTTTATTTGTAGCCCAGCAGGAAGTAACACCGTGGCGAGTATACCTAAGTAATAAAAGATAAAACTACACAATTCGCTATTATATTTAGATCAACATGGTAGTGCCCTTTGGTTAACGACGGTTTGTTTGGATTAAACTAAATTTTTGACTTGAGAGGAAAGGGAAACTATGGCTTTTTAACCTTTGAAGTTTAAAGTTTGTATAAGTTAATGAAGTCATATAAGTGATGTGAACCATAAAAAATGGATTTTACAATAAAGAACCTGTTATTTTAGTTATTTAAAACATCTCATAAATAATAACAATTTCATTTAAGTACAATACAATATATTCAAATACGAATAATTTGATGAAAACGTTTTTGTAGAATCTGAATAGTATAAAATGTATAGTTTTTAGATTTCGGATTATCCGTATTTTTTTGGATATCATTCTTATTTTTTAATCCAAGTTAAATATTAAAATTACCGTTACAAGCTTGAATATATCTGCATTTATCACATTTATTTAAAATAAAAATTACATCGTTAAACTTAGGTACCAGATTCCAAGCATTCCTCGGTTAATAAATTGATTATTAATTTTACATATAATTAATTCTAGCCAATACAAAAAAGGTCCTAATTAAATTAAACACAGATAGATGGCGCTGCAAATTTTTACAGACATATAATAATACCCACAGTATTATTGCTCGCGTTATACATAGGATTAATGAGAAAAAATAAAATAAAAATCCAACAAATCTAGGTAATTCGGATATTCTCAACACTAATACATTTATTTCCAAGTCCAAAGACATATTAAATGTATAATTGTGAAGTATCCTGACATTTATATGAAAGATTGATGTGTGGCCTTAAAATGTATTATCGATACAATACTATGTAAGGTTTACAATTCAATTTATACTATATAACTATTTACTAAGTAATGTACACTTTACTATGTACTATTACTTTACTTTACTTTACTTTACCTATGCTCACAACGTCGTCTGCTACATGTTGACATTTCCCACCTAGATAGGTGGCTGCATTTTAACGGGGGACTATTTAAATTGTTGACTATTTAGATCATTTAGGTACGTACAAAATGCAAAGGTTCAGTCTGTAACGCGTCACGTGGGCGTCGCCATTTTCTGCAAAAGTTGGCCGGGGTTGACCCGAATGGATGTTTACGGTCAACTCCGCCGGTGCTAGGATAGTGTAACGGTGCATGCAAGGAGTTATGGTTTTTATGAAGCCGAGCGAGAGACACGCATGCCGTAGCCTGTATACTTGACCCTCCCTCCCTGGATCCGTTTTAGTGACGGTTTAATGGATCCTAAGCGCCGGTAATATATTTTTTTATACGGGCCCCGGGTCCCTTTGCTGAATATGTTTTGCGTGATCATAGTTGAAAATACATAAAAAAAAAGTACCTAACACGAACCACTCGTACTCGGTCAAAACGACAGAAGAGCACAAGAGATAACCATCAATCGCGACATACGGTGGCACTCGGCCATCAAAAAAAAAAACGACCGTCCGTCCAATACCATATTACACACACACACACACACACACAATGAAACATATTATAATATATGTACATAGAAGCTGGCGACTACACCACCTGCTCAATATGGGTATTACCACGATTAGCCGTATACGTTGATGATTATAATAATAATAATAATAATAATTCCAATGACGGACCACCCTCTGCGTAATGGCCCTTATTAGTCATCATTATACTTTGTGTACCAGTTGCATGTAAACGATCGTTTATATTATCATCGTACTTGAACAGTGCATTACGCAAATGGTATTCGAGACACTAATATCGAAAACATTTAAAAGAAAACAAACAAACAATAATATCGTATGGGCCACTCGATCATTGGTTCAATGACATTTTTTTATGAATATGTAAATAGCATTATTTGTCCAACGACGGGGATAAAAAGACTCAATTTATGCATTATTATTACTAAAATGCATCCAAGTTCCGATAAAATTGTCTACGATTCTTTCCATGGGATATATTTTTAGATAGCCACAAATTAAGCGTCGACAACCAATCTGAGCCACAACGATTCGTTATTGTTCATGTATTACTACATTATTATTATATTGTCTAAACATGTCCAACTGAGAAAATGATGAGTCCTGATAAGGTTTCTCGGATGTCAATTAAAATCGTCAGCTTGACAGAACGTATGGCTTCCTGTGCAAGAATAACATCATCAATTGTTATTGAAACTAATTGTTATTACTACAGTCCGAACGAGTCACTGGACGGCGTCAATGTAGGTTTTCCGTCAAAAAGTAATTACCGAAGAACGAAAACGGTTCGGAAAATGATTACAATAGTCTTTTTTTTATAGTCTAAATCATGTCCACATTGCGTCCACACTTGTGCTTTACTTGATATTGACAGATCTTCATTGCAATGGCAAGATTTGTGACTAGTAAAGATAGTAACGATAAAACGTATGAGTACCGTTTTATAGCCGAAGGATTATTAAAAATCACTAAATATGGTGTTTTTCCTGTCCTCTAAAGTAAGAAGAGCTTGTGCGTTGTGAATTATTTTATGATTGGTCTAACAAAGGTATTCAGATTGCAACAACGCATCTACCCAAATAGTTTAGACAATTAACAATATCTAATTAGTGTCAAACTCATGCGCGTGAAATATTGGTTTTTCCATTAAAAATCATTTGTTAACACCTGAAAAAAATCCAAAGCAAAAATTACACGACTGCGTTAAGTTTTATCGTGTCGTTCAAGCATCTTGAACGTGTTCTTACATAAAAGCGTCTAAAACCTTCCCCTCCTCCCGCCGTTGTTTTTTATACACCCATGGTTTGACCCGCAATTAAAGGAGATCGGTTAGGTTAAACGGTTCGCTCTGCCGCCGTTGCATTTAAGTAATGAGCAAGACCAAAGCAGAGACGGGCGCTGATTAAAACGCGAAATGGGCTTTTGCACCTGAGCACTTTTTTTTCATGACTCCATTACGCGTTATTACAAATATTTTTCACTACAGGGCTCAATATGGCACTAGAGATTTTTCGCCTTTCCCCTCGGTCGTTCAGGTTTCCACTTAAAAATGACCCTAGCAACACAACATCGCACATCGACCCCGCGAACCGAAATAATTAACAGGAAAAATGGCTACACTGTAAAAACTAACGGCTGGTACGAGTGGTCCAACTACTTAGCGATGGCTATTTCTTTTTAATTAAATTTAACATCATTGTCGACGTGGTCGTCGTACTTTCAACAGACACGTGTAACACAATGATGCGTGCCAACAAGAAGGGCTAGAATGCCCATGTGAAAGACGAGCGAGTACCTATCTCTTGCACAGAATTGACTTTGTCGATGTCTCGCCCAGGCAAGAGCACACCCCAAGATAGACTTATATATAAAATACTTTTATAATCGAAAGCAGAATTTATCCAAAGCTAAGCTTTCCCAGGATATACGTTACTACACTGACCATCATTCCACGAAGAAGTCTCTTCATCACTTAACTCAAAATCATTTTAAAATTAATTATGAACACTACGAATGACAAAGTATAAAATTAATATAAGTTTGTAATAATTCTATACTTACAACTTCTATCTGCGCAAATAAAAAACTCATTTTAACTTAAACAAATCTTCAAACAGCTGTTTTAAAAAATTAACATAATAAATCTACACAGAGTACTGTTCCATAATGTTGTTTTTACGTAATAATTGATGGATAATTTTTAACCTGAAATTCTGCTCAAAAATATTAATCATAAATTAATGTTATCATTTATTAGAAATATTTCAAAAACTTTTTGTGAATAACACTTGTAAGCAATATGTGTGGTTAATGTTATATAAGATATTCTTAAAATATTTTAAACCAATTTTAAAACATGTTACTTACTAGAGAAAATGTTTTTCTTTGTACTGGATGATGTGAAATCAACAAAGGATATTATTTACTTAAAGAAATTTAACAAAATGTTTTTATATTTCAATTTGTTTTAAAAATGTTGTCAAATTGGTTGTTTTAATGTGCTTTTAAAATATTTTTAAAAGTGAAGTACTAACAACTATATAACAACGTTTTAATCACAATTTGTATTAATTAATATATAAATGTAATATATTGCTCAACAATTTGTTTTCTTTATTATTAGAAATAAATGTGTAAATTATCTTAATTTTTAAAATACTTAATTGGTAGTTAATTCATCAATAATATTTAATTTATAAACTGATAAACAATTTATTGGGGTTATATTGAAAAAGAATTTCGGTCAAGTAAACCGTAAATCGTATTGGATTTACTGTGGAATTCGGTATTGTTCTAAGATGATTGCAAGCTGGAAGTGATGTGATTTATAGCATGCAAACGAAAACCGTTGGCAAAACTACATTGGGGCACTTGTTTTATGAATGGACGCAACTTTCACATAAATTACACGGTAAATAGGTGGCGCAACCCGACGTCTTCGCATCAGGTGTGAGTATGCTGTATGCTGTACGCATGTGATATATATGTACATGTATTCCCTTGGTAATGGCCCAGCGGCTTAACTTCCACCGTGAACTTTTATGTAATCCGTTGCAAAGTAATAAAGATCACAGTATAAGAGGTATATGTACAGCTATCCCGCGAGAAGGCTTTTTGATGGACACCCGCACTGACTTGAAAAAAACTTTTTTCATCATCTGATGGAAACTAGGTTTTTTTTGATAAACATAAATTTCCTCTATCTATTCTTGTACACTTTTTAAATCCTTAACAAATTGTACATAAACCCATGACGTACTTTTTTAACGTTTACCACATGTTCAAAAAATTCCTAGCTACGACATTGTGTTTAGAACAGAAGTGTACAATCCGATGTCAACATGCTTGACTTCATGGCGCATGATTAACAGACTTGGACGAGTATTATAATATGTGTTGTTGTCGGTGGGTGCCTCGTTTGGAATATGTGTCGTGCGCGCGCCTTATGCTCTTATAGCTTGCACGGTCGGTTGGTGCCCAACTCAGCGGGATACCTTTCGAACGCTGGTAAAATGAACGACGGTGGACAAAAACAAATAAATAAATAAATAAATAAAGACGAGGACGGAAAGTAATCAACCGATGAATTACGTCCAAATGTTTCACTTAGTCAAAAAGCCCGTTGCGACCCTCTGCTGTTAAAATCGGCCGAGGGATTACCATTGATTATCACTCGTTAAACCTTTCCCCATAGGATAAGTCACAAACGCGATAAGCACCGTCGACATGTTACACGGTGACCAGAGGGGGGTGTACACGACGTATTACGGTCCGAACACTTACACGGGGGGTGAGGATTACCATAAAACGCCGATATACATACACACGAACACGGTACCGGATAAAGCGAGGGGGAAATTAGCCGTGACAACGTTTTGCCGATGGGGTGGCCGCCAAAGCTTGCTGTATTCGAGCCTAACCGTCGTCACCGCACCGTCATTAGAATAATCGACTTGGCCGTCGGACAAACATAATAAAACGTTTTAAAAGATTATCATAATCCAGACTGGTTCAAGAAAAATTTTACTCGTTTTCAAATTCATCACATCGACGGCTTTAGCGCAGCCCCACTTCATAATGTATGTACACCGTTTGGCGTTAAAAGCCCGTCGCGTCATTCGAAATGGTTACTCGGCTGTTGTTATATTTTATTTAGAGTTTCAACACATATATACCTAAAACACCAACCGTTAACGTTGTAGAGTTTTTTTAAACGTAACATACCGGGACAAGTAGGTAAGCGCAAGGGTAGACATACCCTTTCTAATATCACTCTGATACACTGTATGCAAATAGATATCTGTTTATTTTTTAGTAAAACCGTGTATGACAATAACAGATGATTTCGGCGTCTATTCTTGAATAATTTTCCAACATTTTCACTTGTTGCGCTTTTGGATCTATCTTATTTCCCACTCTGCCTAATTCTGAATCAATCAAAACCTAAATATTGTTGTATCTAGGTTTTAAGTGAGCTAGTTTTACATATATTTTGATTTTTACTGTTTTAAAAATGAATACTTGAAATGTAACTCGGAGACCAGGTATTCGCAACATTTATTTTCAAGAATTTTGGTCGTCAGCTTCATATAAATAAGCACAGTACAACAGCTAGTCGGCATGGGCGGTTACTGCTTACGTGTCGTTAAGAATCGCCATTGTTGTTTTTTTTGACAAACTTCTCTTTGACAATTTGCACTGAGAACTATAATGTGCGGTTTGTGTTACTAGTTTCGGGTTGTTACAAAATAATTCATTTCAAAATGAACTCCAGGAAAGGTCATGGCGGTCTTTTGCGCCCGCAACCAGAAGTACTGTATTGTTGTGATTGCCGCTTGTGTACGGTACAACCGTACTACAATAATAACAATAATAATAATAATATGTTTTACACCGAAAGATGGCACGTGACTTCGTACGTTTAGGTCACATTGTTTGCATGCTCTCATTGTGTTGCAAGCATTGCCACGGGGACTTTTACCCTCGACCAATACATTACATTACACTGGTGCACCTATAGAAAATCTCTCTCTTGCCGCCACTCCATTAATATCGCGTATGTTCCTCGTTTACTATATATCTCGTTTCCCTAATGCGTTTCTTAAAAAAAAAAAAATATATATATATATTATATACATTTATATTTAAAATAAAAAAACACCAAAGAGCTTTGTTTTCTTGCGCGTGCATCTTTTTTTTTTTAACGCCTATTGACAATAACAACCCCCTACACGTGACTGCTGATCCCTTTGCGACAAATAGTCGTCCGACCGATCCGTTTGTGCCATCGACTTAGACAGGACAAATAAACAAAAAAATAACAACAATAATAATAAACACAATACAACAAAGCATCACCGACCGAGGGACAATGATAATAATTATTGTTATTTACAATCAATCGCAGTGTAGCATTAACGCCGGTCCCTATATTATAATAATACACTCCCTAAGCGCCGCTTTGCTTCCATTCATACATACGTTAATACTCTTCTACGGCACTCTTGGCACGCGTGGGAACCGTCAGGACATGGCTAGAGCATAATATTACTTGGACTCGGTGGTATAGTCAGAAAAGAAAACCACGTGACTAGTCAGTGTAAAATGTAAACATATAATTTTTCCTTTTATAATTACACAGTATAGTTTGATTTACCGAATATGGAGTCCACCACAGTATTTTGGCTTTGGTTTCATTCGGTTTTTGTATTAAATGATATTATGAGCAGGTAGTTTGAACTTGAAAGATTTATATTTTTCGCAAAAATTAAAAAATGTCATTTATACTATTAAATTACTTTTTTTGCCCAGATGGTTTCCAAACCTCATTTGACCTATTAAAATTAAAAAATTATTTTTTTTAATTTTGTTTTAAACTTAAATCCAGCGAGATTTTTCCAATTACATAAAAGGATTATTTCAGTGTTATATATAATACTTTTTTAATGCTAAAATTGTAAACTTTGACCAGAAATTGTTCTGGAACCATATCATTATAAGGTTCTGGTCGAGTCGAGCTTACTACTAATATTTTAATAAATACTGTTACTATAATTTTGCACTAATACATAAAGGACAGACAGACATTCATTTTTATATAAATAGATAATAGTATAGACAAGTGAGTTAAATGGCGGTCGTCATAAAATGATTAAGTGATGTATTTCATTGCTCATAAATGATAAATAAAAACAATTTCAAGTATTATTTCCTTAAGGATAGATTTATAAGAGATAATTTTTTAAATTAATATTATTTAGGTACCACCTTGTTGAAAAATGTAATACTTTTTACCAATAATTGTAACAATATATTTTTTTTTTCCAAAACATTTTTACAGGAAATTAAATATAACTGTATACAACATTTCAATAATATTTCCTAATTAATATACGTTTACAATAACTATTATTAAGAAATATATTATCGGCTTGTGGGTAAAATTCTGTAGGGTATTAACAGTAATGTTAAATTATTCTTAATTTAAAAAGTTTATAAAATATATACGTTACCATTTAAGTTTCAAAAGTTGATATAAAAAATAACTAGCTTGTGAGGGTGTTAAAAACCGCGGGAGTTTGTGAAAACTCGATATCACATTGTATAAAAACACTACGGAAAAAAAAATTTTGAAATACCTAATAAAACCCTACAAGATATCGAGTGGACCACTTTAAAATAATCACCCTGTATTATCTCAACACTCACGCGAATCAGTCATATGTATAATTACGGCTGTACTCTAAAGTCCAAACAATATATTAAGTAGAGGGCAAATCATACCCAATTAACCGCATCTAGAAAACCATTGGACTGGACGATATAGCAATGTATATTTGCATATCCTTAAAAGTGCACAACGCCGATTGCAAATAGTCATTCGCAAAATTGTATTTACCCTTCGGCTCGCCGCAAACAAACACGAGGGTTCCTCTTTTGTTTTTATGATGCTGCAGCGTTATATTCATTTTTATTTTTTTTTTGTTCTCATTTTTAGTATTTGCTTTTCGGCAATGTTCGCCCGCAGGGAATAATTTTTTTTATCAAACTATTTGCTTATATTACTACGCAGTATACCCTTAACTTTTCTTTGCCATTACGGTCTTTTGGTCACCGCCCTTCAGAGGTTTTCGTTTATTAATTTGTTGTGTCAACACTCGACATTTTCCACAAACAATTCCCGTACCGCATGTGATCGACACTGCTGATGAAAAAAAATAAAAAATACTGTTGTTTCGAACAGTGAAAATATTATGAGAGAAAAGGTATAACCAAAACAACTAAACTTGAGCAAGTGAATATTTACACTTTAAATCGGTTCAGGTGTATTAGACTAAAACATATTAATAAAGTACAAAGAAAAAAAATCCAATTAAGCGAATACTAACATACTCATTTAATTCAAGAGAATTATTTACCTCTATTTTCACAAAAAAGCTAACAGAAGGGTTGTGTTTTAAGGTCAATTAATTGTATGCTTCGAATACTCGGATTAAAACGCTTAGCTTTTAATAATTCAAATAACCTAATTTCCATCACTACTAAATATTTATTAAATTATTTCAGTTGAGTAAGACCATTATGAAATTATTTTTAACCTAATATAAACTTATTAAGTTTGATTTGAATGTTGTCAATTTATTCAAGCTAACATTTTATTTGACCTTTAAGTCACCTTGAGTAAATTTGATTTAAATGTTTTAACTGCTTTAATGTTTTGGTTTTAGACCAGTCATTGATTTTTAAAATAAAAAGGAGCTAAAATCAATTTGTACACTATTAATGATTTAATGTACTTTGGCCTTTCAAAACTTCGGCGTACTCTACATGTATTATTCACAGTGTAATAAAACCACCACAGGTGAGAACGGAATAGATAATAATTACATCTCCTCGAATCACGGTAATGGATCGACCTAATAGGCGGATAACGTAACCGAATAAAGTAAACCGAAGATGTATATGGTAAATAATCGAGTTAACCAGACAACGAACAGGTGCGATACGGTGCGGTAATAATGTCGTTGATGATAAAATCTCAAATACCAAGAGGGACGTAAAAACTTCTAAGTATAAAATCCGGACCGTAGTAAGAGCGCTGTTATAGAAACGTTAACCGGCAAAATCGCAAGTTTAACGTGATTAAACGCAGTCTTAAATAGAACGCCAGTGGGGAGACGCCGCCAAGAGAACGGGATATTAAATCTTTAATACTTAATAACATTATCGTAAGACGGTGTATAATTTTATGTTATTTTCGAGGGAGCGGTGTCTCCTTAAAGAGGCGAATTCCTCTCGTTAGCGAGCGCTATGGCTTTATTCATTTTCGTTCTCCTTTATCCGACTTAACGTGACTGTGGCCTGGATAGCCGTGTGTAGGTACATGTGTAGGTATATAATAGATGTGGTCTATATTATAGATAGGGTCCGTGATTGTGAAGGTGAAATTATTCTGATTATCAGCTGCGGGACTTGCGGCCGATCCGCTAAAAATATTATTATATATTAATAATAATACTAATAATAATTATTGTTATTATCAAAAATCGTGTCCGACATCAGGCCGACGACGGGGTGCGCCGTTTAATTTGTTGATTGAAATATACACAGCATTGTACACGGCAGGCTAAATGGCATGAAAAGGGAGCCGCGTTGTGGCTTTACTGGTGTGCCCGTCTTTACCATCTGGCACGCACGCACACGCATAATCTTACCCACCCCGTTGGCATTGCCACCCCATCAATTACCGCCACCTGGAGTCAATGCGCTGCATCCCTTCGCCAGTCACCCCCGGCCCTCACTCGACGTCCCCCCTTTAACATGTTTGTATAATATGCGCGTGTACACTATATACCTATGTGTGTATATTGTATATATGTATACATATTATGTGTGTATAATAATATCGAGTGCTACTTCCATCCCGCACTGGAGTGTTTATCGAATCAATAAACACTGCAGACCAACAATGATATACCCGTTGAGCACCGGCTGATCTCGGTCTGTCCTCGGATTTGACCGTTGGATATAATTAGCGCGTGATAACCGTAATAAGGGGATGTTTATACACTGAAAAAAAACACCTAATACATTCATGCACCAAAAAATAGACAATCACACCACTTAACTAGAAAAAAAATAACAATATATTACGCTGTACAATTTATTAAAAAACGATTAAAATAAATTGTTTTTGTTTTCAGCTTTGTGTAAAAAAATAAGTCATTAATTTATAAAATCATAAAAAGATACAACATATCATAACTGTTTATAACATTCTATAAAAAATATTATTCAAAAAATACAGACAACTTTATCTTGTAACTAAATAACAAATTATTGTGGTACCCAATTTTTTACTTATTTTCATACGAAACAATTATAATTATTACAAAACTTTTAAGCGTTTAATTGTTATTGTCCATTTTATTATAATCAATTAATTTCTTTTTCCGTGAAATAAATTAACAGTTCTTCATTAAAACTCAAACAGTGTTATTACCTTTGTATTTTTTAGACTTAAATGTAGCAATATTACTTTATCTGTAATAATAAAAAGAAAAGAGTTACTTGTTTTTAGTTTCCTATAATCTAAAATATACAAAAATGCGCAACCAGTCTTTTATAAGGGAAATTATAAATTATATTTTACTAAGATAAGAACAGCATAAAAATGATTTTTAAAACTGATTGAAATTATACACCATTTAACTTTAAGTATTAGTAATTAAATAATATCATTTTGCTACTGTAAATTAAATTGTTTTCCTTCAACGAGTAGTTTGAATTACTTTACTTCCAAGACTTGGAATAAAAGAAAGCGAGACAAGGAGAGAGACAGTCAATGAAATTAAAATGCCTTACAGAACACTTTAATGATTTGAGTACTGTTGTTATATTATTTTGAACTTTAACTTTATCATTTTTTCACTAATAGTAGTTAAAGTTTTCTCTTTAGAACTGTTTTCACTTTGTACTCAATACTTTGTCTCGTATAATAGCTGTGTCGGTATTCAAAAGGTAACAGTGATAACTAACCTCTTGTTAAAATTCTCGACAGCGTTATACTATTAAGTAATATTTTGTTTAAACAAAATTATCACAAGTCATTATATGTATAATAACAAAACAAATATTAGACCATACTACAATAAAAAAAAAAAATTCTTTTAGTTTTTACTTGTTTGTTAAAAAATAAAACAATCATATTTTCATAATATTATTTAGACGAAAACCTATAAAAAATGGCAACACGCATTGTCCACTTTCTGATAAATATGTTTTCTATTATGTTCTTATCGTTGATTAAATTAATCTGTGTCCAGTTCGACCAAATTTCATTGTAAATAACTGTTTTCATTTGCGGTTATCAATACAACTTAATGGAAGCCAATTTTACAGCGTTAGATCTGTGCTCTTATATCGCGTAATAAGGTCAAATTTAATGCCCAGTCTACACTAAAATAAATACTTGGCATCTTCCTATGTTGTAGTAATATATTATTAATTGGCAAATGCTTCTATTTATTTCATATTTCAATAAAGCCATTAACGAAAAGAAAAACTGCCAAATTGCAAATGTTTCAAGAAAAATATGTGAGTCTTATCCCGAATGAATTACCTTGTATTCAACTATTTGAAATAACCTTAAGTTATTTTATAATGAAATAAATGTATAAGTTAAACGCCAAAGTAGTTTAAACCTTATCAAACCTAGTACAAAAATAATGATAATAATCGCTTGAAAAAGTTTAGATCGTGAACAAAATATACGCTACAATCTGCACATACATATACGATCTACGCTACATTGTCTATAAATATTATTAAAAGTTGACAAATGATTTAATTTCAATCAAATACTCTGCCGGTTTCCAGTCCCGTGTACGCCACCAGTGAAAAAAAAAGACGAGGTTTAAAGTTTTGCAAAGTTTGTTGTTTATGAATTTTGGGAATGATTTTTGCTAACAAAAACAAACAAACAAATAGAAGCAAGTCAGAAAGGTAAATTTGAAATTTCTACAGCACATCCTATTTTAAGAACAACCGAATAATCTCTCCGTGTAAACCGTATTGGGGGTGTAAAAAAAAAAAACGTGAAGCATCGCCGAATGTATTAATTTAAACCAATCCGGCTCGAGCTTGATATGATGATAAAAAAAACTAGGGGAGAAGCGGCGAAAGGAATCCAGTAGTCGACTTTTTTATTATATTATTTTTCAAAAGGTATACAAGAGGAGCTAAGTCGTAAAAAGACGGGTTCACTCGAAGCACGTTATTATTGTATATTTTTTTCTCAACAGCAAACTGCACGTCGGATAATAAATATATATATATTTTTCCCTTTTACAACGACTTTTTGCCTTTTGGACGGATAAATTAAAAACTAGAATTTACTCAGAAGACTCTACACGAAAAAATGCTGAGTGTGATTACATTTCTCTTCAGACTATGCAACGGTGCGGCGGCAAAAAAAGCGGTCCAGTAATACTGTCGTTTATTATTTTTTTTTACATAAGTTTCTCACCAACGCTTTTTGCTTTTGTTCTTGAGATTTTATTTGAAAAGCGCTTGAAATCACAAACATTGCTCCTTTCTTTAACGTCAGCTCAAGCTCGTCTAAAAATGTAGTTTCCGTATTTATCGACATTACAATAGAATTTACGGTTTGACAGTGTCGCATAATATGTGTGTATACAATATTGAATTTCAATATTTAATCAGTTTTGTATAGAGGGGACGAACACTATATTAGCACGGCTACAGTGACTTTGTTATTTAGTAAAATAGAATATTACGCCGATTAGGCATCTGTCTACAGTCGTCAAAATATGATAAATCCGAGAAAATAATTCAAAAAAATAACCGTAATCAATTAACAAGCCCGTACCGATACGGTAAAAGAAATTTATATATATATATTTTTTTTAATTTAATTTTTGCTAAATCGTTTGTTCATGTTCCGCGTAAACAATTAATTAAACGTTTCAAACAATATGTTTTAACTCAAATAACTCAATAGACTCGCATAAACTTTCGGCAAAATAGGGAGACCAGTAAGTAAGTATACTTTCATTTATTGACAATATTAAAATATTTTCTAAACTAAATCATGACCTGCAAAAAATGCAAACTAATTTGTTTTCAACTTGATAATTTTTGGATTTATCCATTTCTATATACCATCTTCAGAACCGTTGTCAGCACATGAACAATAAAAAATACATCCAAAAAATTATCAAATTAATATTTTAGTCCGTGAAAGTTTTAGCATATAATTTGTTTTGTTTGATAATGCCACTGGCACTAAATTTACTATAAAATTAATTGGCAATAATTCGTGTTTTTATTCTAATTATAACGGTTAGGTTGCTTAAATGTATTATTTTTTTTTAATATCAGCCAACTTATTTGACGAGATTGTTTTTTTAAATATATTAAATTGTTTTATTGTGTTTTAGCATTGTATACAAACGCCGTTTCACCTATTTTGTTTCTTATTTCTAAAGTTAATGCAAAAAATAACATTAACATAAATTTACGTTTTAATTTTAAGTACTATTTCTCACTAAGTAAAATGTTAATGATATATTTTTCTAAGTTTTTTTTTATACATTTTTAAAACTATTTTGTTCTTATACTGTCATTTTTTAAGAATTTTACCAAAAGAAGTAGATTAACAAGAAAATACAATTTAAAGTACTCCAAGTTTCTATCTATTATCTTATAGTAATTTAAAGTCGTTTTTTTTTAATTTGTATGTTTGGTGTACAAAAATGAATACTTTAAGTTTACAAAGAAACGAGAACAACAACAGAATTAGAGGAAAAAAATTATTTCTATCAATTATCACCAACAGTCGTAATATTAAAAATAAATTTAATATAATAATATATCAAGTAAGACCACTGATGATCATACTCCTGCTTAATCTTAAAAACAATTAATCTTAATATAAAAGTAAACTCAATAGAGTATATTAAGTAACTTACAGTTTTTGTATTAATTTTTTAGTGTTAATTAATACTACACAGGCCGCAGAGTAAAAGTATATTTTATTATCATCATAATATCTCGACGAAAACTCTTATATTTTTGTAACAACTTTCACATATTTAAACATACAATTATTTTTCTCGATCATATTTCTTAAATATTATAAATAAATAACTGTGATGTACATTAATTATTAGTTATTTTGAAATTCTTAAACAATCATTACACCTATGATATTTTACTCGAAACTCCAGTGAAACGTTTTTACATTTCTGTGGAATTTACTAGGGAATTTTATACTATTTCTTAAATACCAGTTAAGTGGTTTCCGTCAGTGTAATACGATTTTTTTTTAGTTGGGTATGAGAAAAATGTACAGTTAATGATTCCATAGACACTATTTTTATAAAATTGGATTTTTTCAAAAACAGAATACGTGATTATGGGTTATCTATAGCACAACGGAAGGTCTTCCAAAGGACATTACGAACCATGAAATGTATATACTTTTGGGCAGGTTTCTTTCCTCTGAAAGATGATAAACACTCACTCAATCGGTCGGCATTTGAGTGGTCATAATTTATATTTTCAATCGGCAAAATTGCCGGCGTTGACGTCCGCTCGGCAACACGATCGCACTTTTTCCGTGGCCATCTGTTGTACTATACTTGAAATATATATAAATGTGTGTTGTTTTGTATATTATATGTATGGCATAGTATAAATGTCACAAGGTTTGCCGGGGAACAACTACGCTATTGTGAGTCCCTGCGACAATAATAGTGCACTGCGCGAAACGATGGATGCCGTTATATTTCACCCGTTATCATTTCTATTAAAGGGTGCCAAAAGCATAGCGGGAGAGGGCGTTAAAAAGCTAGTAATTGATATTGATATATTATATTATTATGTGTACAAAACGTGGCGAAAAAATGAGTTTTAAAACGGCCGTTCTACATAAACCTTTAAACGGCATCAATTTAAAACCATTTACATAATATCGGCGACCACACACATACATACACAACATTTACCGAGTCATTTATTCGAAAGAAAATAATCGTTCAGCAGCTTTAGTGTGCGAAATAAACACTTCCTAACTGTGTCTAGACGTACAATTGGTGTGCATTGTACATTAGCAATATTAAATAAAGTATTTTGATTTTACAATTAATGTGACATTTAAAAATATAACTAAAAACTCGAATAATAAATACATTCTTATGTTTATTTGAACAAAGATCATAAATAATAATTTCAAATACAATTTTCTATGAATACTTTTAAATAACAATTACAAAATTATTTCAATAAATGAATAGAATACTAATGAGTCGAATACTATAATAAAAAAAATTGTACTTATCTATTACGGTTAATTAATTTGTGTATAAAATTATGTACTATAACGGTATTTAATACTTAAGAAATAATTTCAAAATATACTTTATTATTTGAAACGGCAGATACCAAAATGATTTGATGCGCTAAATAAAATTGTACATACATATCTCATTATCTGCCAACTATTCACGAGTTTGGATCCAAAAGGTTTTATATGAGTTTTTTTGTAAAATTAAATCTTTTCGTCATTTAGATCATGAATTACATGAATTATACCCGATTTTTTTCTAGCTAATAAGGAGCTCATACGTTAAGAATTAAAGAGGTTATTATTCAGTCCAAAGAATTCCTATATAACTACACAACAACATTATCGCCAACCTTAGAAAGAACTTTGAATAATCTATTTACTTTTAGCAAAAAAAGGTTGTATATAAGTCAAAAACTATTTTATTGGGAACAAAAAGTGCTATGTGTAATAAGTAATATTAAATAATATCAAAAATAAATTATCAATATTATATAATATTAATCAATACCACATGGACAACAATATTGAGCTCCTCTACTACTACTTCTAGCTATTCTAGAATAAAAATAACGAATTTTACAACAACAAAAAAAACTGACAGAATCTTTTGGATCAAACTTTAGAAAGTTTTTTGTGGTGTAGTACTTTTTTTTTTTTTTTATAAAAAGGTTCTATGTAATATTTTAGGTTTAGTTTTTGTGCCAAAAGGTTCTATCTCTAGAACTATATGATTCTAAGTTTGGTTTTATCCATGTTATCTTTACATTGAAATCCAATCATTATAAGCTGAAAAATATTTGAATGCACTTAAATTATCTCTCCTGAAAAACTATATATTTACACATAAAACCTTTTGAATCCAAGCCCGCGTATTAGTTATTCGAATACAATAACCTATTTTAATTGGTTAAACATTTTGTTAACACAATTTTAATTTTGTGTTGCTAAAATTATTTTTTATACAGTCAGCTATGAAAAATTAGTTGTAAATTGTTACTTATTTGATTAAATCGTTGTAGATATAACTTTGTTTGTTTTTCGTGTAGCTGATAACTTATCATAATATACAACAACTTACAAAATAGATAAACAAAACATAAATACTCGCCTGTTAGAACACATAAGTCTTCCATTTGCTTTTAATATTAGAACAAAAACTAAGTTAAATAGACTAAGCTAGATAGAAAAGTCGATTGACTAATTGCGATACTACCGTGTACTCGACTATATAGTGTTTTTCCAAAGTTTCTCCTTTTATTTTAACTACTAAAGTTAGTCGTATAAGTCCAAAGCATTAATATACTACATACAGTTAGACAATATTGGTAGAATTTTTTTTTATGGCAATCATTTGTTGTTTCTACACTAGTTGCCTGCGAAATAGTGATGACTTGTTTGTATTGAGTTTCGAATTGGCCTTACTTCAATCACTTGTCGTAATGCATGTAAATCGTAGATCGACAGTTTTGTAATATCAATACTTCTTATTCAGTAATGATTTCGAAAAATGTCTTTAATTAACCAGGCAAAGTTCACCTGCAGTTACTAGAAATCAATGTCATATCATACTAAAACAGCCCTTTCAAAATCCACTCGCAAGCGCACTACGTAGACGAGCATACTTGAGTGTATCAATTTTGCATTTTGTTATTTTTTCCACTCGAATCAATCATCGATGACCGAAATGAATATACATATACAAAATATATTATTATCATAGTATTGTTCTCGGACTTTGTGTACCTAATCGCGTATTGCTTAAACGTCCCGAGTGGCCATTGTGCGCGGTATTAAGAGTCTGGCCGTGTTATTGTTGTTGTTGTGCGAGAACAAAATATGCTTTTGTTAGGCGAAATGTATAAATAAAAAAATCACTCGAACCTTTTGTAAGCGCTGATACGACCAGCTTGTGTATGGTAATGACTGTGCAGGGGTCGTCTCCGCGCGTGGGGTTGACCTGTCCGTGTTATGAATGAACAACATAGTAGAACGATGGACTCGCCTGGGCCTGTGTATCGGTTACCGCTCGTTTATCGGTATAATAATCCAATTTAACAACTATGCACACAGCACACGTCCCTCAGACAACCCGTGAGCGCTACCGTTTAGCAAATAAGGTGTAGTGTAAAAGGATTGTACAAAAGCCTGGTCGCTTCAGTCCGGTGGGATTGACATATAAGTGATAGGTTGTTATGTTGTGACAGAAAAAAAAAGAAAGAAAATAATCTTCTTCGATACACATCGTTGTACAGCTGATGCTGTATAGCTTAGATGATTGTACGTTTTACGATTTCAAGACGAACCCGAGGCTATGGCGTGACGGCGGGACAGAAGTCGGTAGATCATCGATGGTTTGTCAACTCGAACTGAGAGGAAAAATCAAAGTGTTTTATTTGCAAGCTATAGTGACTTTACAAGCTGTAGCGTCCATCTTCACTTTAGGGAATCGTCTAATGCACAAGACCTGGCGATATATTTCATTTAGGCTGAGTAATTCTTTTTGTTGACAAAGATACTTCAAATTCGGTATCACGTATGATTTTTTAGAGTATATTGGTCATTAAGTAGGCCAGTCAACCTACATTACTGGTTTAAATACCTTACATTTTCATTTTTTTTTAAATTCTACACGAAGTTATTATTATTATTTTTTTTATTGGAAAAAATATACAATTTGATACAAAATGGTAAGTGTCTGTGGAGCGTTTCGTTAGAAACATAAGGAGGTGCGGCAAGGATGGTTCGAAGGACTCGGGAATGGAACACTTGGATTTTGTTTGTGTTGAAGATTATCGCTGAATCCCAAAGTTGATAAAGATTAATATTCTTTTTTTGATAGTTTATTTATTTTTTGGACTATCACAGCATCCTTGACAGCGATTAAAAAATTTTTTTTTATCGAAAAATAGCTACCTATATTCTCTATTACTGGCCAAATAATAAGCTTTGAAGGTTTTTTTTTACATATTTAAAATAACAAGAACTCTATCTAGGTTCCTCTCGACGGCTTTTTTGTATTATTAACCCAACATTCATAATTTATATTTTAATTCTAACATTTTTTTTACTTTTTTAAGTGCTTGTATTTAAGGTAAAATTTAAGTTTTGCAACAAAAGTACTTATTTAAAGTTCTTCTCTTTTTAGCGATATCAATTTTTTTTTCTATGAACATTTCGCTTTGACCTATACGCTTTTCCATAAACACGTTTTTACGATTATTTTTTAAATAGTGTGACGTCCTCTTCAGACGCATATGTCGAATAAAACAATTGTTACAAGTTCAGTTGTCATGTTTAACCCGCATAGTCCGTTTACAGACACAAACTGAGTCAGGCAATATCTACTATCCTAGGAGTTGGACTCAACAACAAGGAGTTAGAGTCAACGTTATTAGGTATTGAACGTTGATATACCCTACACCTTAACCCCAAATTACTTAATACCATATAAAGAAATGCGTGGTCCGTTCTAAGTGATAACATTTAAGTTTTTCTTTTATGAATTACAAGTTCATTAGTAAAGTAGAGAAGAACTTTTACTAATGAATGGTAAGATAAAATAATGAAATTTGGCTATGGAAAAGAGCCCATCAGGCTTTAACAATAATAACTATAATAATAATTTTAGATTCTAAAAAGTAAAATTTACGAAAAATATTATTTAAATTAACTTTTAACCAAAACATATTAACACGTTGATGGCTTAAGCCCGGTCTGGGTTTTTGTTCGAGACATTATGATATAATTCAGTATTCTGTTTTATTGGAGGGGGGGGGGACCCAGTTGAGCCGACATTTTATAATTTGATTTGTACGGACGAGCTCGGCACCCAAGAACAGTAGGGTTGGCTGATATTAACAATAATAATATTTCCCAGCTACGTTTCGGGACGCCCTAAGTCGCGATAAATATTTTATTGTAGAATAATATTATAAATTATTATCGTAACAACGTAATGAGAGTTGGAGAGCGTCCGTCCTGGGAATACAGCGGCGGCGGACAACCCTATATTATGTGTATTTGTACGCTTGTGTTATTGTTGCTTTGGGTAGGTACTGTTGTGTATTGTATGAACGCTGCCAGATTTACGTCCCGATCGTGCAATTATATCGGATTAAAAAAAAACAAAAAGTGAAATATTAATATAGTAACTGAATACAGACGGTGGTGGCGCGGGTTGTGTGTGTGTGTGATAATATCGCGTTTTAGGGATAGACTTGAGACTCGTGGAGGAAAGGGGGTGAATTTCGATAGCGGTGGGAGTGCACTCGGCCGCCGTTTACCGCCGAAGGCCTTGCCCACGAACTGTACTTTGCCGTTTTATGTTGTTTGTGGGACGCACGTGTACCGCACGCGTAACGCGGTCAAAAAACTAGAGGAAAAAAAATTATTCAAAACCTCGACCGTCGTCCTTGAAGTCTCTTGTTTGGCGACGGTAAACGTTTTGAAACGACCAAAAAATTATATACAAAAAACCCAAAAGGGACACGCTTCATTTGTGTGGTGTGTACATATTAATTTCGTAATGGACATTGAACATTTTTGCAACGCTCCCGGCGACCTAAGCTCGTCGTTTAATTGAGGTGCTTTAACCTCGCGTTGTTTGCCTACCAATCTAGAAAATTAAATTATAAAGACCACGCGTAATGTTCGGCCTACAAGTTCAAAATGGTTTTCATCAATTTCACAGCACGTGGGCATAACCCTGGCATACGCTTCCAAGTATTTTTTTTTTTTGCAAGAAATATTAATGAATAATTACAATACGATTGAAGTCGATACAAAAACAAGGGAACAACGATATTATTAATTTATTCACGAGCAACCGCTAAGAAGTCAAAAGAGAGGACTCGGTTTACTAGAAAATCACAAATTGTACTAATCCAAAAATATTTGATTAAAAGTTTGGTTAATCGTATGTTTTTTAAGATTTTAAATAAATAAAAATAATTTTTTTTTAAATTAAATTTGTATTTATATAATCTGTTACAGTGTAGAATAAAAAACATAATAGATTTAAATTCATAAAGGACAGATCGACATAGTAAAGAGGCCTCCCAGTGGAGGAACTTCAACAGGGTTAATTAAGGATAATATTTACATTTTATTTTCCTATTGAACTAGTCGGTCACGACCCCACCGCCTTCTTAATCTTTTTTTAGGATTGCCAACAATAGTTATTGATAAAAGTTCAGAAATAAGAGGAATTAGAGTACTGACTTGTCCGGCTTCTAAAGCATATTTTGTAGCGTAGTTTGACAGTTTCAGTCACAATAGAAATGTTTAGGTCTTTATCAATAGAGTGATTGGAAACAATATGAAGCTTTACAGATAGTACATATTAAGATATACCATCTGTCTTACTATTTTTAAAAAGTCATACGCGTTTACCTATTGTACCTTATGCGAAATATACTACTATCTTTTCAGGGTTGGTAAATTAAGTAATTAAGTACCCATTTGTTCGAAGACTAATACCTTGCCACAATATAATTTTCTAACATCTGTAGCCCACCGTTTGCCAGCGCATTATTCACCTCTGCATATTTTTTATGATTTATGATCAGCCTCTATTGTCAATTTTGAATTTGTTGAATTATGCTCGTGGTAAAACTACTAGCTTTTACACAGTTTTTTCGACGCGTCACTCTTGTACAATTATTAGTTTTAAAAATATATATTTGTCAGTCATTGGTCAATTGGTCAGCTATCAACAAGTCCTTCGTCATGGCACGTTTTAAAGGGGAAATTTTACCATTAGACCATAATATTCTACGGGTGTCTTTTTTATGCTACGCATTGCATAGTAGTGTCCTGTAACTTGTGTAAAACAACGACGTTGACATATTGTTAAAATAATAATAAAAAAACAATTACTATTATTGACCATTTGTACTGTTTTAATATATTATTATATAATATTAAAATTTAATTAATTTATGGTGTTCCACGGCCTGTTGAACGCAACGTTGGGTATCGCTAAAATGGGCACTCCTATTGCATTTAAGTATTTGCTTTATATCGGTTATAAAAACGTGTAATCACTTACACATTGCACTTGCCCGCCGATAATCGACGTATTGTGCAAACCCATACAGTCGATTTAACAATCAGAAATAAATCCCAAAAGACTGTGTCATTGGCGTATAAGTGTATGGTGTGTATGGGACGAGTGAGAGGGAAACACATATTATTATTTTTATCACCAAATCGTATGTCATCTCGGGGTATTTTTTTGTTTGTTTCGGAAGTGCTAGTGTTGTTCTTTTATGTAAAACTCTATACAAACGATTAACGCGTTACAATGGGGATACATTGCAAAAAACCACAAAACTCAAACAATAATGCTGCAAAAAGGCAGGAGCAAAAAAACTTCCAAAGTATTTGACACTACGGTGAAAATAATAAAGTTTAAACAAGCACCAAAAACATATTTCTATATAAAGTATATTTGTGTAGATATTGAACTATTCACATTTGTTTTTCGTGTGAAAAATCAATACCTGATCGTTAGCGAATAACGACTAACGGTCAAGTACCTCTTCTAGTCACGCGAAAAAGAATACAATTATTATAATCATAATCGCATTCGACTCTCTAAACGTTTAAAAATAATAAACAGCTATAAGCGTTCTCATCAAAAGATCTCCCCCCCCCCTTTCAAAAATATGTAAATACAAAATCGACAAACTCGTTTCAAAACTACATTGTCCAAAAAGTGTAAAACTATCCAAACCTTATCGAAATTTTCATCACATTACTGTTTTTTAAATAAGCCCAATTTACAGATTAGACAATATGCATTTGAATCAAAGTAGATACTGTGAAATTGTTGAACTAGGTAAACTTCAAGATTCGAGTAGTTAAACTATCGATGGAGTAACCGGATTCTTCGCATTATGGAATAACAATAATTTAGTTTCCATTAAGTATTATTATAATTTTATACTTGGATTTTTCTTCGTCATATTTTACACCTGAATTTGTTGTAAGCAGAAGTTTGAAATTAGATTTTCAGGTTTATTAGGTTTACTTCAAGACATTCTCTTGTCTGGAATATCTGATATATGGCATTAAACTTTGATTATTTCCGGAGCACACTTAAACCGCAAAGAATCCAAAAATACAAGAGGGTAGGTATGAAGTGCCCGCGAACCAAGCCGAGCAGATGACATGAGAGTGTGGCCGCACCGCTGCGCCTCAGAAAAACGGCCTGCAGGTCTTAATCAATCAGCTTTCAAGATGGATTTGCACTCGAGATGTCAACGGGCGAACCGCCACTTCGGTCGTTACGGATGGCAGTACATGCCATGATTTCCTAGTGTTTATTTACTCAAAGCCAGCATCCCCTTTTCGACTGTTACTAATTCGATTTCAAAGCGGCTGTGACCAAAAACGAGCGCTTGCAGTAAAAACAGAGACAAACGGAACGGGCGGATGGTGGTAAAGAATAACAGTTTTTGAATCACGTGCCAAACCGATACGGAGCACAAATAATAATTAGGTCTGATGGGTATCGGCCGCACTCTTGGGGTTTAGCGCACGCGACCTGTCCGGCATCGCCGCCCGCAACAGTGCCGCCGCGCCGTGTCTGTTCTTCTTTTCGCCTATACCGGCAACCGTCTTCTCTCCTCTGGGGATTCCCCCGTGAAATTACACCGCACGGTTTTTATCCGCTTTATAATATTATGATCATTTACCAGAGGCCGTTTTCGAGAATTATAATTCACTTTGTACTCCGAACCCGTACAACGCAGGGTGCTCACACACACACACACTATTATTCTATAGGACTTCCCACTGTGTCTGTGTGTGTTTATACGCACTGTACACGCGACCTTTCCGACCACAGCCGCTACCGGTCGAGGGCCTAAACCGAGTCGGCGTTTCTTCTGAATTCGGCATATGGACATACAGAAGAGCAATGGTTAGGTACCTAAGTCATAGAGTAATACGGTATCTTTCCCCTTAATCGTTTCGCACATTAAAAAAATATGAATATCTCTCCAATTTTCTAAAGTTCAATACATTTGGCATCCTGGAACTAGTCATGAAACCATAACCAATGGAAATCCATTAATTTTTGCACGTTTATCAATGCTTGGGGTATTGATCGATTTTCAACCGGAATCAAAAATCAGCATAACCAATCCGATTAAAAACCATAAGCATTATTGAATGAATCCTAAAAACACCTCTTTATTATCTGACATCCAACTACTCTCTGCAAACAATCACACGAGAAAATACACATTTTATTGCCTTAAGAAATCGCTTGGTTATTTAACATAAAGCCTGATTTAAATAATGTCATTATTTTCATCCGATTGACCTAGTTTAGGAAATATTTCCACAAAATAATTATTAATTAGTTATTATGTCGATTACTAGTGATAACTTTATAAGTATTTAACAATGACTTAATACTGGTAGAATGCGCAAAAGGGCTCCTAGTAATACTTTTAAAAAAACACCAAAAAAAAGGTTCTCAAGTGTAAAAGACTAGCGAGTGTATGATATAGTTTTTTATACTTTTGACTTAAACAACTATAAAAAGCATTGTATCACATTGTTTTTATAGCACTTAAACATTTAAATACATTATTATTGTTATTATATTAACATAAAACACTTTTCAAATTATTAAATTACTGAATTTATTTAATAATTTGAAAAATGTTTTTTTTCTTTTCAGACAAGATGTCACATGTGTGACTAATATTTTATATAAATTGGGTATAGTAGATAACTTGAATTAGTCTTTTTATACCACAGGCAAAGATATAGTACAACATAGATCATAGATATTTCAATTCACACAAAGGAATCTAACGTTTTTCAATTATTAAGAAAACGAAAGAATGACACTATCGATGTGCAATATCACCGCAATATTATTTAGACTACATAGAGCACCATGGTCGATAAGTATTATGATTGAGAGGGTGAAATAGAGCCCAAAATATGAAGCTTAATGAAATGTGTCGCCGTCATTCGCGTGCAAAACCTCATTAGGTAACAAAGGAATGTGCGTATACTGTGTATAATGTGCGGCTCCATAAAGGCAAATGCATTCGGCGTCTATTACATGGGCGTTTCCTCACTCTCAATATTGGAATATAATAACATTCGTTTGGCAGTTATTGTAATAACTAGCCGATTGTCCATTCTTTATAAAATAAAATATTGACCAAGAACCGACATTACCACAACGATAGAAAAGCTTTATGAACGCTAAGATATAGAAGGTGCAGCCAAGTTCAGCCCAAAGGCGAACTGGCCAACGATAAGCTACGCGGTTTTTTTCTTGATCAGGATGAGTTTGATTAGAATTGAAACAAATTAAGGTCAGGTTCCTATCGGTTTCCAATTGATCGCGGCTTTTATTCTATTTACTTTGTAAGTCCATACTTATTACGTCCTTGTCCATTTACATTATCCTCGGCACTCTTGTTTGGAATTCCGATTCATTATTATTATAACTTTATTCCTTTCCGTGATTTTCCCCGTGTCAGTTAAAGGCTCAGCAGCGATTGTCCTCGGTGTCTATTATCTAATTTTAAAAGGTAATCCAGTTTTTTTTTTAGTGATTGACTTTAATTATTGTCATATGTTAACATATAAAATTGTGGACATTTTGAGATCGTTAAATTTAAATTGTTTAGTTTATGGTGTTATTTTGACTTAGTTATTATTTTTATCGATTTTTTTTTCGTTCAGTTTTTCCTTTTACAACTTAAATCTTAAATAAGTATTCATTAGACTTTTATGTCACTAGAATAACGTTTTATCGGGTCCGATTTTCAGTTACAACACACCCTAAACCTCGGACAATAGTGCAAGTACTCTTATTCAGTTTTGAAGTAGATCGAACTAGGCCTTTCCCAGGCCAACAAAGCCAAACGATATTCTAAAAAAATATTTTCCTTGAACATTTTTTTATATAATACAAATAATCCTTCTTTTTAATTCTATGATATACTACCTACTGTGCGCTGTTTCAAAAACGGCGTACGTCTCACTTAAAGTCGCTAAGCTGGACTCGAGTAGTGCGCACAAAATGTTCTTGGGCTTTTTTTTTATCCTGCTGGACCGTGTCGTCTACTTTTACACTTCAATCGTTGTTGCGGGAAATCAGTAAACGCACATAATGTATTGTATTCTGGTGCACACAGATAGTGCGGGCTTTTCGAAACGCTTAAAGGGCACGACAGATAAAGGCGCCTGTGTAATGGACCCGGCGCGGCGGCCAGGCGGTATAGTTTTCAACAATATTGTCGCCGGGTATAGAGCATTAGAGGAATTACGGGCACCCGGCAAAAAGGGCGAGCGAGTAGGCGACAGATGGCCGACTGCGGCTCAATGTAAACCGTCGTCGGCCCGAAGTCACATTACTATTATTATTATTACCATTATTATTGCTGTCCCGCCAAAAACCATACCCGGAGCAGTTAGACGGCTTTTTATTTTTATTATTGTCCGTACATACCCACGAGCATAATGCGAATACAGTACAATCGTCTAAAAGCTATATGAACGCGCGGTGCGGTAGAAATATGCACTGTGTGTGTTTGTGTGTATAATAGTACACTGCTCGGGCAAAGATGGCATATGACTTCTATTGCGGAGGTTTTTTTGTTCTATTATACAAAATAAATGTCTCTCTCCCCGGTCATCGTTTTTACAGTCGTTATAGCTTTATGGCGGATATTATTTTAACTGCACTGATATTTTCGCCGATGCGGAGTCACATATCATTACCATTGTCCGACCCACCTGTCGTCAACCGAGCACTTTATGCTTTTATTATTATTTTTTTTTTATTCTGGTATACGCGTCATAGTATGTGTGATCTTACCACTCATTTAAATTTCCACCGGCAAACCGCTTATATAAGTTGCATTCGAATAAGGAACGATACCCGAGGACTGGTTAGGACTCGGGGACGGTCTGAAATACGGTACGTAATGGTAAAGGATAAAGTATAGACAGTATGGTTTCTATAGGATAGTCTTGATACAATATATTTATCTATGTACCGATCCAAGAAGCTGCTTAACCATTACAATCTCTAATTTAAACTCGCAAAAATGTATCATTCTACAATCTACATATCATTAGATCATACATTACATCTACCATGATCTACATAATATATTCATTCATCAGTGCTATTCTATAGACGAGATCTCGTACCTATAAGGGACTTTATTGGGTCAACATTTAAAAAAGTTCACCGCTTCCTCTTCAAGTTCAAAAAAATACGCCAAAAAATTTAACTTATTTTTAACATAAAATTGCGGTGTGCTTTGACTTTTCTAAAAATGGTCTACTTAGTTCCAAATGTGCATGCGTTATTTTATAGACATAGTATTACCAATATACGATGCCATACCCAATAAATATCAAAAACCCTTTCCACAGAAGAGGTAGAGAACTAAAATTTCTTCTTTCTTTTTCTTTTTAAGGTGTAGTTTTAGGCCTTGTGGTCTGAATATTAAACTAAAGGTAGATCTAAAAAGGAACTAAAACATAAACAATTTTCTTAAACATATTTGGCTAACTTTTTTCTATTAAAAAAAAACCAAAGTAACTAGGTAAAATGTTCACTTTCACAGACAGACGATCATACTGTCGTACCTTCCCTAATAATCAAATATTAATACTCCTTTTAATCACATTATAGGTTTTACAATGTTTTTATCGGTTATTATATACTTCTGTTTTTCATAAAATCACCTCAAAACGTTAATTTGAAAATTATTTTAATACTTTCAAAAATTCAGTAAGCCTATGACCTTCTCCGTCCCCACTATGCCCTGACCCCACTGTATTAGCTTTTTTAGTTAATAGCCTTCACTCAGATAACTTTTTTTGCTTCGATCTTACACAAAGCCGAATAATTGGCTTTTCAAAATTAGTATTTAGCAACTAAAACAATATACCATCATAACACCATGCATTAACACGTATTCTTGGTGTTTACGTTACGTGAGGACAGATTTATTGAATTATCACTTTGTAAAAAACGAAATGATCAGTGAGTAAGGGAATATATGTCATATTTTCTTGGACCTATAAAAAAATTATTATACTGTTATTGACTGGTGACTATTAAATTACATTAGAGTAATTACTAACTAATAATATTTCAAAATACATTAAAGATACAGTATACTTTATTTAATATTATTTATTTGATATTGACCTATGAAAAAGTTTTTCAGCCGAGTCTGCAACCACAAGAGATCATTTTCATGTCTTGTTAACAAGCTAGTATAATAAAACGTCAAGTTTCTGGCTAAAATTGTAGTGTTTATTATCTGGCTTAAAACAATTCATAGAGAAATTGGGCTCTTAAACTGTTTTGAATTTATTATTTAGTTCTAATTTGAACGTTGAACGTACAATATATCTCTTATCTCCTATATCTTACCCCTATCACTCACCCCTATCTCCCACCCCTATCTCCTGTCCCCAACCCCAACCCTATCCCACCCCCACCCCTTATCTTCTACCCCTATTTCCACATCCAACCCATCTCCGTGTGGTAACGCTTTTTTCGTTACGCTTTTTTTCGGTTATTTGCCATAGCTAATTCCACCCCTTTCCCGTACCCACCTCATCTTTAACCCCGTTTCTTTTTTGGTAACGCTCTTTTGGTAACGCTTTTTTCGTTACGCTTTTATGGTAACGCTTTTTTTCGGTTATGTGCCAGAGCTAAGACATGAAAATGTCAAAACTTAATACAACTAAATTAAGGTTTCCAAATCCTATTTAATTTATGCAAACGTTATGAGACAACCATATAATTAAAACTTGTGAAGTTTCGAACCATTTTGTGGCTTCCAAAGACAACGACCTAACTGAAAAAAGTCGAATTTTACAGTCTATTGAAAAAATACCTTTTTTAACTTTTGAACAAAAAAAAACTGGATAATTCTGACAAATTAATTAATTCATTCTTCAGTTTTATTTATCGAATTTATAATCCATCATTTTTTAATTCAAGTGCCAACAAAAACAGTGTCATTCAAATGTGAATAAATGTATAGGTCTCATTCGGGAAAAAATAAATAATTCTGGTTATTATTTATGTACTATTAAATCACTTGTAATCCGTAACTGTTAAGGCTACCATCAGCTCTTTAGGCTATATTAAAGAGTATTTTTTTTTTATATTGCAAAAAAACTGATTTTATAGAATTCAAATTGAGATATAAAAAAATTGTTCACCTTTGTTCCATCTAGAATCGTTTCGAAGTTATAATAAGTTTTTTGTAATTTATTAGTTATAATAATTATTAAATTATGCGAATTGTGCAACACATACAATCGTTCACTAACCGAGCCAGAATAGACTAAATATACTTGTTTAAACAAATAAACTAAATTTTAGAAAACGATGAATTTTAAGTGAAAATTGTTTTATTGCACGGTCGGGACTATATTTCATTAATTTTACCAGCTTATTACCTATTGTAGAGAGTAAGTTAAAGAGATTACTTCTGTTGAAAGAGAAACTAGGAAGATGCAAAAGAAGATAAAGAAAATCAAGTATAGTAGGTGCTTCATGGGTCTAATGTGTAGTATAGTGAGAAATAAAAAGAAATGAGAAAGAGAAAGCAGGAAAGAGATTATGACCAAATCTTAGAGGAGCAAAAGAAGTATTCCTTTTCGTGTAAAATTAAAGCCATGAATGTAAGGTTTTCTTGTGTAATATACATTTAAAAATGTATTAATAATAAATACTTAAGAGGGAAATAGGATCTGAACAGACAAAATAAGTTAAACGGAAACGTTGTATTGAAACGCAGGGCCAAAACTTAAATTTACTATTCTAGGAAATGTTTAAAGGGAGTAGAGCTTTGAGCAATTAGAATTTATACGTCTCATGCAGTAACCGCTGACAACGTAACACGTCCTTGGAGTAATGCGGAATAAGCTTTCGTCAAGGATGTTTTCCTAGTAGAAATGTTTGAGCTTAAGCGCCTAATACAGCTCGCTGTGGAAATAAGTTTTTTTTGTGCGCCATACATACAAGGTACGTCAGGAGCCTTATAATGAAAGCCGGCACCACCCTTGCAAGACGAGTTTTTCCTACAATACATAATAATACACACACATACCTCTACTCCTCACTTCACCCGTATAGATCCACCGCTCTTACCGCTCTCCCCTTAACCCCTACATATAGTATAAAAACCACCCCCACGCACTAGGAAATCATTTTTTCCCCTCGGTTTTTTTTCCTTGGGGTTTCCGTCTTTATGTTTGCCTCACGACCTCCCCGCGCCACCCCTCGGCAGTCTTAAAATAACATATAGGCGCGCGGTTCATCACACACACGCTGACTGACGGACATGGTATCCAAAGTCCCGCGCACGCATATATCACATAATGTATACGTACATACTCGTATACCTAACAACATAAATATATTATATATATATATATATATATATATATGGAATATTCCATCCTATCTATGTAATATGCCGTTGTACAATAGCTTCTAAGCCTGAAAGGAGCAAGGGCGACTATTGTCAGACGTACACAGAACGGATGAATAGGCAGTTGCGGTAGAGGAGGAGGAGGAGAAGAAGAAGGATGAAAAGGCGGCGATGGGTGTGGTCGGTGGCCGCGAATGGCAACACTCGCCTGCGTATCGATCCCCGCCGCCGCCGTCCTGTCCTTCCATTCGGCTCCTTTTTTCTCAACCCTCGTTCATCCCGTTTCCCCGACGACAACCAAAACGCCCTCGACAACAAAGGGAAAAAGCCCTCCATCCTCGCCGGCAAAAAGGGGAAAACCGGCCGCCGAGTCCGCCGATTCAGTGTCGAAGCGCCCGGTATCCGCGACGGACCCGTTTCATCCCGGTTGATGTTGTAGATTTTTTTTATTTTTAAAATAATTGTCCAAAAAACATTCGCCCGCGGGAAATTTGCAGATTCTGTCGAAAAGCATTTACACGACTTGCCTTAATACCGGTCACGATCAAACAAACGGCCAACTCCAGTGAGTCTTTTTAAAAAACCATTCAGTTTGGTGGTCCGGAAGCCGTTATATTTTGTCGCTCGTCGTTGTTCCATTTCAACCCGTCCAGGTTTACCATAACATGTACCGATGACCCGTAGTATGTGTGTTGTTATTGCGTCAACGGTCGAAAATGATAGATTCGTCTTTGCACGCCAACAGCAGCAATGAAGAATCGGACACCGCCGACTGGTTGCCAAATTCGTTTTTGCGTTTTTTCCAACAAGACCTCAGTAACGTTCCCGTTAAGATATTAGGTACGTCATGCACACATAAGTCCGAGCTCGCTTATTAGTTATTACTTTGTGTGTAGTAATTTTGTACGCCAACGATAGGGTAACGTACAGCTGCTTTAATCGAACTAGCTACCCTCAAACGATTATTATTAATTAGACACGATTTGTGTGAGTTACAATAAAAAAAAAAATACAGTCAAAATGATCCAATGCATTGAATCAAATAAAATAATATTTTACTGTATAACTTGTGTTTATATGTAAACTAATTTCAACATACGAGTACAAATCCACAATACGATTTTTTTGTGTCGACATTTTTAAAATGATGAACGTAAGTGGAATTTCCTTTAAATTGTCATAAGACAAATTTACATTAAAATACTTAGTTCAAACTACCAAGAGTTCAAACCAGTACGTTTCGAGTGCTAATAATAATATTATTATCTCCGCTATTTTTTTTTTAACGGCTTGAATAAAAACACTCAAAATTATAAACGGTTTTACTCGACATAGTTTTCCAACATCGCAGCGCATATTCAATATTGTACAAATAAAAAAAAACATGTTGTTTAAATAACTGTGTTATACTATGATAATAAACATTATGGGTTATTGTGTTTCAGCTAGTATACCAAAGTGTGGTGGCTGTCAAGAATTAATTCTGGACAGATTCATCCTAAAGGTCCTAGAACGGACTTGGCACGCGCGTTGCCTTAAGTGCAGTGAGTGCGGAGCAACACTGGCCGACAAGTGTTTCGCCAGAAACGGAATGCTCTTCTGCAAAGACGACTTTTTTAAGTGAGTACTAACCATGACGGAACAATAATATTATGATGTAAAAACAAACGCTTCGGTTTATCAAGTAGTTAATTATTATTTATTATTCGCCTAAATTATATAAAACAATACAACATGTATTAAGTGGCCTGTTCCATTTTTCTTTTATATTTTTTACTTTTAGAAAATACATTATTGATGTAGCTATAAAATATAGTTTAGGTAAATTTAACATAGTATAGATCATGATAATTACATGATACGTGCATTGGTAGATAATTATATACCTTATTTAAAAACTGAGCTTCACAAAAACGCGCATAAAAGGCAATTCAAAGGCACTTTGAAATAATTTATTCCGTTCATTATCCGAATTGAATGAAACAATAACAAGTTTAAATTATATGTAGTTTGAGAATTGTATCTGGGAGAAAATGAGAGAGAATAGGCTTATACGTATACTGTTTAGACACGTTGAACGAAGAAGCAATAGATTTTTTACTACAAATAGTCTTAACAAAATAATAAAGTATGAAATGAAAAAGTGAAGGCGTGTTAAAACAGAGAAAAGTAGAATAAAATATGTCCAAAGAAGCAGTAGATTGACGTTAAGAATGAAAGTTCAGATATGACGAGAATATACTTTAACTGAAATATAAACCTCCTCTTTAGGATGGGCCAGCGATGAACTTACATTGGCTGTCTATGTTATTTCCGATTCCTGAAACGGATATGATAAATACAAATAAAGACATGGCAGAGTAAGTCAATAAATTGCCATAGATGTAAGATGTGTGGACCAAAGCGCATTTGGCTACCCGACCCCGTTTTTATAACAAAATGTAATGCTTTCCATTCGAGTCCAGTTCAACGTAAATTTAAATGTAAATAATAATTATGGAAAAAATAAAAACTATAAAGTATGTGCGAGATTCAATTTAACTTGATTAGGGAAGTTACACAAATTATACTTTATATTTTTATCGATAGATAGTAAACATAAGTTTCGCGAAAACTCCTTTTTTATTGAGGTTTTAGTTCTTTTGAAAAATTTGTTATCAAATGGTACCTATTCTAAATGTAACGTGACGTACATTTGAAAGAACCGGTGCAAGAACCAGCTACCTCCACTTTTTATCAAAAATTGTTTTTTCATGAAAAATGATTTACATTTTCGTGCATCAAACAGTAAAATAGGACTATTACCTGCAAAGATATTACAAAAAGAATTTTCCCCCCGCCATTAGCGGTGAATGGGACAATGGATTTTTTTTTGGCCGTCCTGAACAATTTCAAAATATGGAGATAGCCGGTTCTTGCACCGGACCCTTCAATTTCCGATAAACTCTCAGCCAAAACCCATAATATTCATTTCACAAATATATTTATTTCTATAGATAACGCGTGACAATGGGAGGGAGAGGTGAGGGGGAATACGTCGAAATTTTTTTTATCAATAAAGCCTTGAGAAAAAAAATATACGGAAGGTTGCTCTACGATTCACATTGACTTAGTTGGCGACTGTTTTTAATGTTGTTGCCAGGAGGTACGGGACAAAGTGCGCCGGTTGCGATCTGGGAATTCCGCCCACGCAGATCGTCCGTAGAGCTCAGGACCTGGTTTATCACCTGCAATGTTTCGCTTGTGTCATGTGCGGTCGAACGTTGAACACGGGCGACGAGTTCTATTTGATGGAGGACAGGAAACTGGTGTGCAAGCCCGACTACGAGGCGGCTAAGACAAAAGGTCGGTAGAATTATTTGTACCTTACCGCTAACCGAATCGATTTCAAACCCAAGGCGTTTGTTATTGGATTCGAGCGATAACATGTTCGCATATTAAATCATAAAAGCTGTTATGTTGTGTTCGAAGAGGGCGGATGCTTGGACGGCGATCAACCGAACAAACGTCCGAGGACGACCATCACGGCCAAGCAGTTGGAAACGCTCAAAATGGCGTACAACAACAGTCCCAAACCGGCCAGGCACGTCAGGGAACAGTTGAGCCAAGATACCGGATTGGACATGAGGGTAGTTCAAGTGTGGTTCCAAAACAGGTTAGTTAAGCACACATTATACTACATGACATCTCTATCGATGCGAATCGTGAAACACTTCACAGATCTAATATTATACCATCTTTAACCGTACGATTATTGTATCGCCAACAAACGTTTTAACCTGTAACACGAGTATTGTCTAACAGCACAGGTTGAATATATTGGTGGTTTAGAATTTATAAATGCAAATCTCGGTTACCGCGAAATCAGTTCAAAATGTCTATTGGTTTGTCGACACGATGACCAAATTACGATAATTTTGTTTTGTTAAACCCTAAAAACTGTATTAAGGGAAAAAATTTGAATTCGCTAAACATTTTTTGTATGGATTTAGTTAGACGAAACGTAATTTTAACACTTGTGTTATATTGTGTTTAGTAATAGTATTGACTGTTTTTCAGACGAGCAAAAGAAAAAAGGCTGAAAAAAGATGCTGGCAGATCTCGTTGGAGCCAATATTTCAGAACCATGAAGGGTTCGATATCGCCTCGAAATGACAAAGACGATCTCAAGGTTGATCTCGACTCAAACTTTAGTCATTCACACGGTACGTTTGTTATTGTATAATCCAAATATGATGTATATTAATAGAACTTAAGGATTTCCACCAAGAATATCAATAACTTTTATTTAAGAATAAAAAATGTACTGTTTTTACAGTGTTCACAATACTCACGTTTAAACGGCACATTGTCGCTAAATGTTTGTATATAATAACATACAATTAACCTGACAATGTAATAACAGGCCACTCATTTTTCATGGACCTTGAGTATCATCCTATGTACGATAAATACCTTATTTCCTGTAAATTAGAGTGATAATATATTATACCAGCTTAAATAACGACAAAAACCATTTCAGAATGATGTACCAGTAGGTAAACTTGATAATGTATGACATTTTTTGACATCCACCTGATACTTGGAAATACTTTAAGTTCAACATTATTTGCACCTGTAATACACGACGTGTAAAATAGTCTTATGTAATAGTTTCACAGGTGCCAGACACCAATCAAATTTAGTTTACTTGTTCTATTAAATTTTAAGAGTATGCAACAAATCCAATCGTGTGAAAAAAGTAAAGTAAAATAAACGTGAACTGTTTTACTGATAACATCAAAATAAATAAAAAAATAATAATTTTTGAGTAAGAAATGATTCTGCTACGGTCGTAAAAAAAAGCGTAGCGTTTTTCCACGCGCTGATCGTTTATACTCTGTTCTAACAGTGCAATTGTATAGCATCCGTCGTTCGTTGTATCTATGTGCTCCGGTTGAGAATTTTATGTTAGGCAATAGAAAGAAAAGCAAACAAAACTAGCGAAGAATTAAAAAATAATAAAATTGTCGTTTCGATTTTTTTGTCGCAGTTTAATGACGTCTCATCGATATCTTAAACTAGGATATATATTTTATTTGTTTTGAAGAAGAGAAGGTACATAAGCAGCAGTTGGAAAGATAAATCGATTTACTTGTATAGACACTAAACAGATCTCTCAAATATACTTTAGAATATATTTGTTTTTAACGTAAGACACTACTGTTCTCAGAAAATAATTACAATTTTGTAGTTTTTCTTTTTGAATGTATTTATATAATTACAATATAAAATTACCTAGAATTTATTTTTTACTATTTTCCTTGGCACTATCAGCTTTTAAAACTTAAACGAGAACGTATATAAGTAGTATGTGTACAACGAATATATTTAATAATTTTTTTTAAATAAGTAGAAATTTGACTGGTTTATAACCTGCTTTAGATAATTATTTTTAAAGTTATTCAACTTTAGAATCTAAGACGGAAGATGGAGTACGGTCGAGCAATGTACGCATATAAAAATAATACTACACACCGCCCTTCCTCTTGTTTAAAACATTAAAATTTCATAGCTTTCAAAGTAGTTATTCAAGACTGGTTACAGAATTTTAAAAAAAACTGTCAAGTTTAAGTCACCCTCAAAATACTTCGTTAAATGCTATGTACAAATGAACTTACAAATAAATTATATTATAAAAAAATAATTTAATGTCGTCAATCTTTAGTTTTTTAGTACTTTTACACGGTAATCTCGCAGTTTAAAGAATACATTATTTTCAATAAATGCTTGTTTTGATGTCTAATTCACTTCATATGCACTAAACTACTCTAAGTTTTAAATAATGTGATAGCTAAGACGCCTCATCCTCGAAATCTCTTTTGATTTTTCCACACACAAAGTTCACAAGTTTTATATTTAACACTATCGAATGAAATATTTATGAACTGCGTTGTATACTCTTATTTCTGGTTTTCGGTTTTCCATTTAATCATTTTTTATTTGTTTTCTTAGGATGTTGAATATAATCCCATTGGGCTGTATATTTTTCGTACAGCGGTTTGTAACCTTAGTTTTTTTTATCAACTCGCTTGTGTTTGCCTCGATATTTCTTTTTTTTTCCTAAACGGTTATTCAACTTTTAAGATTTATACAGCTCTGCCAGTGACGCGTTGGACTTATTTTAGATGCCAGGCCACAGGTTTTCTTGGAAATTAATTTGAACATACATTTCCACCGACTATGCATACGCATCCAAATTATTATTTTACTACACAACCAAGGACGTCAAACATTGTCTAAAACCATCCACTCTTCTTCGTCGCGGTTGCAGAGCTCATTAAGAAACTTCACTATGACAGTGACTGTAGCGACTACAGAACTTTTGCACTCTCTCTGTCTCGAGCCCACGTCTCCCGTTGCTTTACACCCGTTTCCTTCACACTATTTCTCACTCGTATGCAGACTTTCTTCTTTGAAAGGTTTCTTTAGGTTTTCGCTGTCCATCGTCGATTTTACCTTCTGTTTTTTTTCTGTCTTCGGACTTCAAACTTTACCATTACCATGCACATACTTCAACGGCAGGTGTTATTCGTCGTACTCCTATAGGGTTGTACTTTTTTTTTTTTTATTCAATTCAATTTTTATCGTTTGCAGACTTGGAAAGCAACGACAGCTACGGCACTAGCACACTGACAATCGACCAAGAACACAGTTCGCCGTTGCCGGGCAGTCACCATCACAAGTTCTTGCCCGGTAACTCGTCGCCGTCTTCGCGTCAGTACATGTCGTCGCCCTCGCAACACGTTACCACGTTTGCGGCCGACAACGGTTACATCACCGTAGGCAAGTTAATCATTAAGAACGAATCGTTTGGCGGCAACGACTCCGCTTGAGCCCCTCCCAACGCCCACGCGGTCTTTGTTGCACGTCACACGATACAGTATATATATATATATTATATAAGTATATGTATAAACATAAGCTATTATTATTACTATTATTGTTATTGTTATTGTTCATCCTGAATAGATTTAACACGCCAAGACCAAACGATTGACCCAAAAAAAAAAAAAAAAAATCGAAGCGATCGCTAAACTTTTTGTTATTTTTTTCTCTTTTTCTCACACGTTTTTAAAAAACCCTTCTTCGTAATACTTTTATAGCGCTTATGAGTTGTTTTTTATCTTTATCATTGATTTACTTATTTACAAAGTTGAATAACTAAGCAATAATTGTTCTTTTGAACAGGTCCGACACATTCCGCTCCGTCAGAGCTGAGTGACAACAGTAGCACTCACGGTTTCGCGGATTTCCCACCGAGTCCGGATTCATGGCTGGGAGAAACACCGCACAGATACTAAAAGAACAGATTATCAATTATTATTATTACTATTATTATCAATATTATTGCTAAAAAATAATATTGATTAAAATTTAACGATAACGACGAAAACACATTATCAAACAAGTACAAATAAAAATGTAATATAATATTGTGTTTAATTATTTAACTAAAGTAAAACGGATATTATATATATATATAAATAATAAACGGTTAACAGGCGAGATTCGACCGACGGGTGTGATTTTACGATACCTAATTATTTTATTCGTAAACGCGTTTTAGATCACATTGTACATAATATAATATAGGTAAGCGCAAAACACTGTATAAGTAAATTTTTTTACGATTTTTTTTTTGTAATCATATTGTTTATTTAAGAGGGACCGAACGGTCGGGTTGATTATTATTATTACCAATTTATTATCACCTAATCGTGTTTAGGAACGTTTCCTGTATAATTATTATTATGTCATGTGAAATGTGAAATGTGTATCAATCCTATTATTATTATTATTACTATCATCATTAATATTATTATTATTATTGCCTTCCTACCTACCTACGTACCTATCAGTAACACTATCCCTGTATTGTACTACCTACTCTATTAATAAAACGGCACAAATATAAAATATGTTGTGAAAAAAATCGTTTCGTAGGTCAATAGATAAATTATATTATTTTGTACAGTTAATGTGTTGTGTTCAGCCTTGTGTACATAAATTATTATTATTATAACCGTAGTTGTTCTTGTATTACCTATTTCGAGTTTATACTACATTATAATTATTTTGCAAAAATCTATATCGTTTTTTCTGCAATTTGTATTATGCGTACAATTATTATTATTATTGTTACTATTATTGTAACCATTAAAATTGACGTTGAATCTAATTACCTATTGTTATTCCTGTCATTTTTGCCGTTTCAACAAATCCATAAAACCCACATCAAGAAATTGGTCAGGACAAGATTGGATATATGAGGTCGTGCTATTTTCAAAATGAAATATAAACAATTTTTTTACAGATTCAAAAACGTACATAAGGTTTATATGTTACTTAACGGTTTTATAAACAATAACAAATGGAAGCTTTTGGAGTCTAATAAAATAGTGTGTTCAATTGCATTGTATAAACAAATTATTTCAAGAGGTATTGACATTTATATAATTTCACATTTGTTTCATTGTTTTTTTTTTATTTTAGAAATTACGTATAGCTGTATAGTCGATTTGTTTAGTTTAGTTTTTAAGAAACAATTGCTGAAACAAAGATAATATATACATACATATTTGGATTTCAATAAATTACCACTAAGACAAATGTTTGAGTTCCACCTATCTACTTAAAATGTAACAATTAGATATCCTTTAAGCCAGAGAGAGTTAGCAAAGACAACATTTCATCCAATAAGTATTATTAGTTACATTGAATAAATTAAATAATATTTTTTGCATGCAGGTGTGCGTGCATTTAAATTTTGTCGCGTTCGAGGTATATATAATAATAATATAATATATTATAGATATACGACATGTGTGAGGTCGTTCAACCGCTGCACAGTGGGCTGAATGAAAATTACCTTGCAATAATTTATAAATTAATACATTCATTTTTTTAAATATTTTACATAAATTTATAAGTTTTAAAGACCGCTGAACTCAAATTAATATTCTGTACAAAATTAGGAACATTAAGAGGAGAAATACATTTTAAATATTTTAACTTTAAATTACATCTTATTATTCGGATTTATTTTGTTAATTTGAAAATAATTGTTAAGAAAATGTACGCTGAAAAAACATAAGATAGCGGATAATTTCCATGCTGAAATAGAAATCCTAAAAAAAGCAGTTAAAGATTCTGAAAGTAATATTACCCAAGGTAGATTGTTTTCTTAGACAATGTATGTGTTAGACTGACTGTATTCCAGTTCAAAAATGTGCTATTACTTTGTGTAATCAAAAAGCAATGAATTAATTTGACAAACTGTTTTACAATAAACTTTCCAGTAGAAAATAAAACCTTCAGCGGTTGTTGGTGTACCTAATGTGATCAGTAAACAGATTTTGACCGTACTGCAAATTTGATCGATTCATTTTCATGCAGCTGATTTTATTAATAAATCTATACAAAAAGATCGACAAATTTATAGACAAACTAGGTAGTCTAAAAAACGATTTTGTAGTACCAAGTTTGTATTTGTCAGCAGAAGACTATTTCCGATTTTCTAAAAAACGTATAAGGCTGACAACATTTATGGTATGAAAATTACCTATTTATACGTTTTTTATATTTTTATTTTTTTTTATTTTACAAAAAACAATCTATACAAATATGTATGTACAATAAGTTTTTTTTTATCTAAATTATAACAGGGCATGTATATCTTGAAAAGGAAGCTACCCATTGGTAACACCTCTATAGTAAGTTGGGTTAGGTTATAAGTTGTTTATTTTATGTTAGTAAGTCTCTACTCCAGTTACGTTTTAGTCTGCGTGGAGGGTCGTCAGGGATATCGGCCGTGTGCATGCGTTTTATTAGATTTATACGATTAAAAACTGAATGTGATAATAATTATTTTTTATTCAAATTTTATTTTTTTTTTAACTAGAACCAAATATAAAGAAAATTTCCGTCGATAACGCAGAAAAAAGTGTAATAAAGTTAACAGAAGATAGTGACGGTGATTTTATTTTTGCTTATAATTATTACCATCACAGAAAATTGAACTAAAAGTTAAATTTATATAGCGTGCTTACCGGTGGCTTACCTTTCAGTATACTCACCTAAGTATAGCCCACGCAATGGCATGTGTGCTTCATAATTGGTTTCACGTCTTGCAACGTACTTAACCAAGTATAGGCCGTTTTGCCAATGCATTGATAAATAAATAAGCGCGTACTGGACGGAAATCTTTTAATGTATCTGAGTCCAAGTACTGCCCGCCTACTTTTAAGTTTTAAATATAACGTTTACCAATACGACTATTCTCAATTAGATGAGTAATTATTTTGATCTTAGTACATATTTTTTTGTACTTTGGCTTGTTCTTTGGCCTTTATTACAGTTATTTTTTTTAACACTTATTTTTTTAATGACACTTAGTTTTTATTACTTTTAAGGACATGAGGAAAATGTAACACATTTACCAAACAGTAAAATTAATTACTTATGAAATAATGAATAACTAAACAGAACAAATAAATAACATGACAGTGTTAAGATGCGCTATAGTTTGCGCGCAAATGGTCATCAATTTATCATTATCATACTTTTATGTCATATAAAAATATCTTATGTGCAACATATTATTAATACCATTGCATTTATTAAATCTCCGATGTAACATTCATAACACGTAAAAGGTATTTTATAATTTAGTATTCACATAAGATATTTATTAAATTATCAATATGAATACGAATTAGAAAAAACGAAACAATTGAAAGAGCAATTGGAATAGGTGAACAAATCTCTCAGATTTAATTTTTATAGAATTAAAGTTTGATTGTATTACCTCTGAAAGTTGTTATTGAAAATAGCATTAAAACGCTGAAAACATCATATTTTTTTTTTAATAAAAAAAAACACTTCAATAAGACTTTACCGACATAAGTACGATGGTAGTTAGTACTATCACGTTTAGTTACAATACATAACATGTAGTATTATAAAAGTTTTGCTTAGGAATAATGTTGAAAATGTCACCAATTGCATATTGTGTACTTTTGTAACCTTGTATACTTTTTTATATTATAATGTATGTACTATGTACCTAATAATCCTATACTTTCACTCTGACCAACGGACATATGTTATTGAATGTCTAGAGGTTAGTCGGTTAAAAAGCGATTGTGCGGTACTTACCTTGCTATTAGAGAAAAAAAGTTATAATAAAAAAAAATGTCTAGAGATTTATTCTATTTATCTTATAAACGAAAGCCTGAATCAAGATGTTAATCATTCATATATAACAGTTGGTATAAATCTACTTTACCGGGCGCATTTTTTTTTTGCTCATAGAATGGGTTTTTTGCATTTAGAAGCGGATAGGTCAAGTTAAATTAAGGTTTTTGAGGCTTCAACTGTTTCTAAACGTTGAAATATTAAAAAAAAAAAAAAAGCTGGATCGCACACTCGATCGAACCCGCAAGTGCCGCAACCTTTTGGTTGATGGATCATGTTTTCGTCCATGACGCCATCTAGACACATTTACTACTGTTGGTAATTTATGGGTATTAAGTACTCAATTGACAATGTTCTTTCTAAATCTAAATACTTCTAAGTACGAGTAAAATATAAAAATGAAATTATAGCTGATGTAATAATAATTGCCACATTTATTGAAAATAAATTATGACAATATTGATTTTAAATACAACCGTAGTGTAAAATATAGGTAGGTAATACTTGCGAGTTGCGTCAACATATTGGTGCTGCGATGTATCAAAAATTCAAAGACCCAAAATTTGTTATTTTTCCGATTTTCAAATTGCGTGTAAGAATATTCATATTAAAACAATTGAATTATTGTAATAACAATGTAATTATTGGCATACATGTTCTTATTTAATGAATTTCGAAAGAAATAAGTTTACATAAATCGAGAAATTACAAAACCTGAAACAAAAATCAGAATGACGTACAGAAAAATGCTGACTCGGTCCTTGCCGATGAGTCATGACTCATGAGCAACATAGAGTGGAAAAGGCTACAGTTATCATCAGTATATTTTTCAAACGTAACTATAAACAAACTGCGGATAGCGGAATGTGTTTTATTATAAAATGTTTCGTTATCAACAAGTTTTATCTTGGTCCTGATAAGTTTACCGTTGTTATCACAATATACCTTATACTACCTACAGTACTTATTTACTATAATATTATGATACCTTAATTATTATACTGCAAGCTGCAGCTTATAAGTTGTAATACCGCATACTACTTCTATTTACTAGAACTATATATACTAAACAGTAAAAAGTAGTATAATATGGGTCTACATGTCTTTGGGTAATTACGAATCATAGCGATCACTAAAATATTAACCGGTTATAAAACTTCTACTATCAGCAAATAAAATATTGATAACTGAATACAAAATTACCACGTAAAATAGTTGCATACATATTCTGCGGATTTCACATAGCAAGATTTTACTCAAATGTAATTAATTTATATTCGTTTTTAAAATACCAAAATAAGTAAGTACATTTCGTTTTTTAATTAAACTAGTAATTTATACTAAACATTTTTAAAATAACTCTTAATCGTTTAAACGTAAGTTATATATGTGTGTGTGATAATATTCTTAAATTATTATTTGCGTTTTATCTAGGTGAACTACAAGTATTATGTTAACAAAGTTTAAAACCAAGTCAGCCCGAATCAAGGGCTTGGCTTTTCATCTCAAAAGACTGTGGATTTTGGCCAGTCTTCACACTGGTGTCATTCAGTAATGGGATTATCGTATGTGCACTTTGCTGAATAAATTTGATGAACACGACGGACCAGTTCGCGGTATCAACTTTCACAGTCAACAGCCCATGTTTGTATCAGGAGATGACGATTACAAAATTAAAGTATGGAATTATACACAACGTCGTTGTCTATTTACACTTCTGGGTCATTTAGATTACATACGATCTGCCATGTTTCATCATAAATCCCCATGGATACTATTTGCTTCAGATGATCAAACAATTCGAATTTGGAACTGGCAAAGTCGTGCCTGTATTTGTGTACTTACTGGTATGTATATTTGGGTGATCCACATTTTGGAATCATAATCCTAGCGAACTGCCTAATAAATAGATTTCAATAAAATAATAACGCTAATAATTAAATTATAAAAACATAACGGATAATCTTTTCTTTAGTAGTAAAAAAAATAATAAAGTAAAACTAAATAAATAAATCACATTAATTTTGTAATAATACAAAATAAAAATATATGTCTAAGAATATAAATGATAATTTACAATGCCGTCTTTGAGCACTGTAAACAAATATGCCTTGGCATATTACAATACAGCATTCAGACTGGTTAGTCTTATACATCTTTAAACACCCGTTGACTAGCGTTACTTTAATATGCGTTCCGGGCATGGCTCTTTCAAAATCCGGTTGCGAACAATTAAACATTTTTCTCATTAATATAATTATCGAAAATAAGAATTTCTTATTAATTCGATAAATATATTTTATTGAAGTGTACCTAGGTACACTTATAACACAGAATAATGAAATACAGGAGGAGATAAAAGCAAGAATACATGTAGGCAATAGATGCTATTTTGGATTGAACAAGCTGTTTAAATCAAGAATGCTGTCTAAGAGCCTAAAGGTACAATTTTATAGAACACTTATTCGACCAGTGGTGATGTATGGATGCGAAACTTGGACACTTCATAAGATACAACAGAATAACCTCTTAGTATTTGAACGAAAAGTGTTGAGGTCGATTTTTGGCCCTTGCATAGATAGGAATACAAGAGAGTAGAGAATCAGACATAATGTGGAGATCAGGGAGCTCTATCAGAAACCAAACATAGTCGACGATATAAGAAAGAGGAGGCTCTTTTGGGCTGGCCACGCATGGCGAAAAGAAAGAGGCCTTATACACAAGGTACTATGTGGCTCTCCAGAAGGCGTAAGACCACTTGGTAGACCAAGGTTGAGGTGGGAAGACCAGGTGTCAAAAGATGTGGAGCGAGTTGAACCGGATGCTGATTGGCGAGTCCTAGCGGAGGATAGAGAGAGATGGCATGGCATATGTTTGCCAGTTTGGTCTTAAAGGCCGTCAACTACGAAGAAGAAGAAGATATGAAGTAATATAGTTTAATTACTGATCATAATCATAAACCTAATAATATAGTCACACAAAGGCTTATCTCAACTTAAACTTTTATTTAATTCTAGGATAATCATTATGTGATGTGTGCACAATTTCATCCTTCTGAAGATTTAGTAGTGTCGGCATCTTTGGATCAAACCATACGGGTGTGGGAGATTTCTGGATTGCGTAGGAAAAACGTTGCCCCTGGTCTAGGAGGGTTTGATAGACATATGAAAAATCCAAATGATATGTTTGGACAATCCGACGCAGTTGTTAAACATGTACTTGAAGGACACCACCGAGGTGTTAATTGGTGCACGTTTCATCCTATAATGCCACTCATTGTATCCGGTGCTGACGACCGTCAAGTGAAATTGTGGCGTATGAGTGATTCTAAAGCCTGGGAAGTAGATACGTGTCGTGGCCACTACAATAATGTATCCTGTGTTGTATTTCATCCAAAAGAAGAATTAATCATATCTAACTCTAAAGACAAAAGTATTTGTGTGTGGGATTTGACTAAAAAAACGTGCTTAAATACATTTAAACGAGAAAACGAACGATTTTAGATACTTGCTGCTCATTCAACTTCTAATTTATTTGCTGCAGGACACGATTCTGGCATGGTAATATTTAAATTGAAGCGTGAAAAGCCACATCATTAATTTTGGCCTCGTCATTGGCAAAGCGGTTACTGGAACTCGGTCCGCGGGCCGATGTTGCTCAACAAGCCTGCCAAATGATCCAAGCCTGTGACAACCCAGTAAACAAAATACAAGTAACCTACGATCAGCACAATCCGTTTGCAATATGTGCTTACTCTTGTTTACCAATCTACAAAGGAAAGGAAGAAATCAAATGTCCATACTGTTTAGCATCATACCAGCCTGTCTATAAAGACAACGTATGCAACATATGTCAAATAGCTTCCATTGGCAAAGAAAGTACGGGACTCAAAATTACCCTACCTAACTATCGATAACCATTTATCTCATGATGAGCCTTAAAGGTCCGTTAAGCTGATGAAAATCATGATGAACTATCGATAACTATTTATTATTGTTGACCAGAATTTTTTTGTTCTTTTATCAATGTTCTTAGCTTTTATATTTTATCTACAGTGTTATTACTATTATTATTGTGAATATTATTTTAATATTTTTTTATTTTAAACAAACTTTACGTTATTGTTTTGTGTATTAATAAATGAAAACCCAACACAATTAGAGCATCGCGCATTTAGTGATGTCGGGGAGGACATTAATGTTTTTTATAGCTGAATAATATAACTTGAACAAAAACATTTTCAATGTGAAAGATTTAAATCTGTAGATGGTAAAAATTATTAAATATCACTTCACTATTAATATAAAACATTATTTACAGGTAATTTAAATTTTCAGTAAATGTGTTTGTGACCGTGCGAACAAACCATCAAAAACCTACTAAGTTTTTAAGCGTTCAATGATAAAATGTTTTACTTTAGATTTTTGTTATTTATTGGACATTACATGTGACTTTTCGTCATTTTGAATATAATATCATCATAATTAGAAAATTGTAATATGTGTTCACCTTGAAATTAGTAGGCATACGAAAAATGGCTATTAGATCAATTTTTGTCAAATATTGCCTATCCTTTGCCCCTTAATAAATAGCGCTTTCCGTTCCCCTTAACTACTTATTTCAATTTTTTATTAACTATTATGAATAGCTGTTCTTCAAATTCTAGAGTAATGTTAAAAAAACTTAAATAAATAAATTGTCATAAATGGCAAGCTTAAATACCTCTATAAATAAATATCAATTTATTTTCTAAAGAATACTTTCCTCTCCACACACACGTGTCTTGCGATTCGTTCGCACCGTTTGAGCTTACATTTCCTTAGGTACTCGTGTCTTGCGATTCGTTCGCACCTTGTACCTATCCTTTCTCAATCTCTAATTCTTTTTAATCCAGTGTAAACAACGGTTCTTCAACATTTGAAGGTATTTGTTTTACTCTGATGTGGGATTTTTTTTTATCTGTATACACTGTAACTTTTTTAATACTGAACCAATATAATTTCGAGAAAAAGAGTCGGATTGAGTTGAAATATTTATTTGGTATGCCCGCATACGTCAGTTGTATCAAATTTAAATTAAACCCATTTCCCACCCCCCTAGAAGGGGCTCAAGTTTTTTTGTTTTTTTAGTTTTTTAGCCGTAATTTTAGGACCTTTAAGTTGAAAATTAGTCAGTACCTAGAACTCATATGTATTCATAACGTATTGGTATTTTATTTAACTAGAAAATGGATAAATTATATTATACATGAAAGGCTCATAACTTATCACTAATAACAGTAAGGGTTTACCTACCATCAGCTATTTATCCTTCCCATACGTAGTATCATTTTGATAAGGGAGGCTCGGTTTAATAACAGATTTCAGTGAGTCTTTATGGGTTGCTTTTAATAAGATTAATCATCAATGATTTTCTGACCTAAATCTGGGTATAATAATTTATTTAAGGGGATTGCATGCGGTTAGTTTTTTAAGGAGTTTTGTATAGGCAATATTTAAGAAAAAAGTTGTTTTAATAAATTTCGATCATGTCAATTAATTTACCGGTTAATTTGAATAAGCTTCATGGTATTATTTTTAATATAAATTATTTTGTCTGTGAGTAAAAACCATTTTAGTTAATATAACATACATTTTTTGTTCCATCGCACAGGCTGAACCAGTGATCTGATAAGTAATCTGAAACAGATTTAAATTCGTCATGAAGTTCACTTATGATCGGTCAGGGTACTTTTTTGATATCTTATTCCTACTATATATAAAACACGTTTAAACATTATACAACATTTTAAATTTTAAAATCAAATTTGGAAAGGGTTAAAATTAAAAATTAAAAAAAACCCTGAGCGATCATATGTAAACTTCATGGCAAATTCAAATCTGCTTTTAGATTGCTTATCGGATCACTGGTTTGGTCTGTGCAATGGAATACAAATTATGTGTTTTGACTGAAAAAACAGACCGCATGCAATGCTCTTAACATTTTAAATTCTTACATCTTACTATTTTTTTTTTTTTTTTTATATATAGAAAATTTGTTTTTTTCAAGATCTGAAAAAAAAATTTTAATTTCAGTTTTCTTATTTAAAAAAATAAAATAAAACATATCTTGGTAAATTTTTATATTTTGCATATTTTGGGAGTAAAAAGTGAACAATTTTCCTTACGAATAACATTAAAAATAATACAGGGGCATAGTGTGGACGCAGTGTGCCACGCGGCATCTGAGGTTAAGCTGTGTCCGTTACTGCTTGATCCAGGATGGGTGATCACTCGGGAAAATTTTCATTATTAAAAAAAAAATAGAAATAAATCTTGGCCCATTCCCGTTATTAGACGAAAAGATTTTATTTAAGTCTCTGATTTTATGATAAAAATTTCAGAAATTTAAAACTGGTCGAAATCCATTTTTTTTAAATTAACATAAGAAACCTCTATTTTTAAGGCAAAAATTTGTGATAAAAATTAAAAAGAAACTAGAAATCTTTTACTAGACCAAAAGAAGTTTAAAAAAAAAAAATTTTTAAAAATTTGAGGAGGTCAGGCCGATGACCGCGTGGTTTGACTCAGAATGTCCCATATATATTTAAGAAAAATGTCCAGCCCTCCCCACCCCCCCGAGTTAAAAATTTAAATTGGGTCTATGACGCTAGAGTGACTAAGTGTACTGTTATATGTTACATGTATTAGAATATTTGCTTCATATACGACAAATGGCTATTAGTAACATTCATTTAGTGAAATTAACTTTTAATTATTATATATTTGATGTTTTATAAAAATTAAATATTAAACACTACTCTCAGAGTCTCAGGACTTATGTTGTTCATTACTTAACAAAAGAATACTCACATGTTATAAATTTTATTATTAAAATGTTGAATTGCCTAGAAACGACATTTTAACAAAAACAATCATAATACAGTGATAACGAAACTAATGTTTTACGCTGTAGATGCTTTCTGATAAACGTTGATCTATATTTATAGAACGAAAATTTTACGTACAATACCATTATGCAGTGTTCCATGAACCCACAGGTATGTATTAACTGTTTTTCAAGTAAATACATAATATATTATAGAATATCTTTACTAAGTGAGTGGTTTCCAACAATTTTCAAAAATGTATATGCATGGGCTCCCGGTGGTGGGGGCAAGACAGGGCATTTGCCCGCCCACTGGATGTCAAATATTATTTTGAAAATGTTAACTTTTATTATTGTTTAAATAAACTTTTAATCGATATTTTGACTTTATTATAGATTTATAAATATAAAATTGATAAAGAAAAATAAAAGTTGTCTATAACGATATACTGTAGAGAGGTTTAAAATGTAAGCCCAAAAAAACGAAATTTCATTATGACCCTTCCTGATAAATTTCCTGCGGGTGTTCATGTGTATGTGTACCAACTGATATATATATAAACTGTATACAAACTTTAAGAATCTTTGATAAATGCTTGGTATAATCTTTGAATGTGAACTTGTGATAAATTCTAGGAAACTCATGAGGCATGTGTACCTACAAATTAGTTCACTTATTAAACTGATTGGCATTATATAAATTAAATTGAAAAAATGATCAGTTTTTTTCTTATTATATTATTAGCTCTGTAAACTTCAATGATTGATTTATTTCTAAATCTTCTGATAATTTTCTATGCTGTTTAATGATCAATTAAAGAACATATTTTATTTTTATATGTAAACAGTAGTCAGTAACTCTTTTGTATTTTGTTTTATTAAACTTTTTTTTATAATAACCCAGCAGCCAACGGTTTAAATTTAGTAAAATATAATCTATAGATTTAAATTACTTTTTAATTAATTTAACTGATTAATAATTAAATAATATCCTTTGTTTTTGCTTATAATTGCTTTAGAAGTTGTTTAAAAATTTCAAAAATAAGATTTTTACTATTCATTTGGTAATCTTTAAATGACTGTGTAAGTAAGCCTTGTAAATTTATAACTTTAAGCCTTTTTGATCGGGAGGAGACAGTGTATCTTTTAGTTTTAGGCTTCGATTTCGGCGGAAAGTTTGTACCCTTTTTTTCTCGAAAAGTCTCCTAATTCCTATACTCAAATATTTGGTAATAACTTGAAATTGAATAATTAGAATGTGCACTTTTAACACACATTTTTTATTGCACTTTCTCAAAAGTGTTTGGCAACCATTTTTTTAACCGCCAAACACCCCAGTAAGTATTAGCATGTTGTGATGTTTAAAGCCTCTCGTTAATTTTGCCGTCAGAATGTACAGGAACACGGGCCGCAATATGGGGTCATGAATGTGTTGATGCTGATGAGAGACGACCTGAACAGATATGTGTTCAAACTTTCCGGTCAATCGGCCGAGCAGATCAACTTCTTGCACGTGTTGTCCGCCCTCTTCGCCGTGGTCGCGGTCACGGTACATCAGGTTTTCGGATTGATCACTGGCGTCGTACCACTTGTAGCAATGTTCACGCACTTAGCACAGTTCGTTTTGGATCGCAGTCTTGACATTGCCAGCACCATGCACGTGCGAGACTTTGGGTCCAAATCGCTGGTGTTCGCTTTTCAAATTTGTTTGCTCGTCACCGTCTTTTGGCTACTGTTTGTCGTCTACATGCCCACGCTGAAGCTCGAAGTCGCCATTCTCACGTGGGTCGCCAACGCGCTCCGACTTAATCTCTAACTGATCGGCACGATCACCGTTTAAAAATTGCTAAATATCCGTACTTAACGCTACCCTTCTAAGTGTTGTGCACATCGTTTTATAATATTACATGCTTGTGACGTGTGGAGAATTAAATCAGTATTTTACTTGGACGTTTACGAGCGTCAATGTAACAAAACGTTAAGAGCTATCAGAAGTATCGGCCATACCGAGCTAATTGCTAGACGACTGCCGTTTTGCAGCAAATTAACAGCTGCACTCTGTTAAAAAAACAATCGTTATTTTATATATATAATATCATTACAACAGCGCCCTCTATAATTGCTGGCAAACGACGCATACATCGAACAAGTAGTAGAAAATCCACCGCTAGATTGCAGTACTTTTATGCAACCATGATCAAACCCGGACAGTATAGAGTCTTGCGTCTTGCGTTGAAAGCAAAGCAAAAATTAACGTCTCGAAAAGAAATCATGTTTACAATAATTCATATTGCATAGTCATTTTTCCTCCCACGAAAATCCCAACTCGCCTCTTATTCTGCAATCAAACCGTGTTGAAGCAAAAAGGCGAAATCGAGAATTAGTGTTTTAATACGATTTATGCCCTGCGTGGAAAGACCGTTTATGAGTTATAAGATCCCTTTGGATCTAGCACACTGCTGGACGGAGTACCTGAAACAAGTTTTTGCCGTCGATACGTTAGACCGGGTTAGAGTATCATCGTAACAAATTTTACCTGTTTATTACCTTTCAAAAAATATATTTTAAGCTAACAAAGTCGTGATACAGAAATGTATTTCTGCGCTTTACAGTTTATTCCCTACGAATATTTTGCAACCCTATTCTACATATTTTTTTACTTTCGTCTTAAATCTCTTTGTCTACTCCGAACATGTAAAGACATTTGTGCTTTTACGTAAATAACACCAATCCTTTTCAGCATCGATTCACCGATCTACATAAATCGCAAACTGGCTAAATCTTACTGTAATATCTCTTACCAGTTTTATTATTTCTTATCCCTCATTTTGTGGCTGCACTCATACAGATGTACACATGTTCTTGTTTTGTCACACAAAACACCCGTTGCCTCTTACCATTTCCACTATTTCATTCTATCCATCATCCTCTTTATTCTCGCCCGTTACTGATACTAAACACAAAATACTTAAATTTGTACCTCCACATCTAAACGTGAAATCATATTATATTATGTCATCTAGATGACTACGTAATTGTCATTGTTTTACACTTGTAAAGTCTATGGCCTTTGAAGACTTTGAACACAAAGGTTGAAGATGGAATTTGGATGTTTTAAATTAAAAGAATACTTTCAATAACAAAGATATGGTAAGCTATGTATTTTCACAAGCATAAATTCAATACACAAACAGTATAACGAGTGTCTTGTTGCAGGTATGTTGAGCAATACACAGCCAGGACACTCTGCCTCTGCCCTGCAAATCGGCTGGTATTTACGCAAAATTGCCATCCGGGTGAAATGGAAGGAGTCATTGGCATCCCCGCATTGGTGACCTTTTTCAAGTTGTGCAATCGTTAATCCTTGAGTCCGGGTCGTTGGTGAATTGGCAAGCTGTCCACTGTAATTCGCGGAACATTGTCGGATACATATAATTTATACAATATTTAATGTGTTTATTTGCGCATTTTCGCAATATCCAGTTGTACAAAGTATACGGTTTCTTAGTATTTGCATAAATAAATTGAATTTATAATTTACATTTATAGTGTTGTTAACCTTTTGGTTACATACAAAGTAGAGAAAAACCCATTTAGGTTGTACATAAAATATTATTAATATTCAAGGAGAAATCGGCTTAAGTGCAAATCTTAGCTAATTTTAGCAAGTCATAACACACTTCTTAGTATATATACTTGTATTTTTTCCTTTATTCTGCGGTAGTAAAAAGATAAATTAATAAGAAATCTATTTTAATTGCAAAAGGTAAGTTTTCTTGCTTTTTGATCTAACTGTCATACTTGCCTCCTACGCCCTATTGGCTATTGGATATTCCAACATATTATCTATATTGTGTCCATATGTTTGACTGATAAGATATAGACAGGGAATGAGTTGTGGACGGCGCCGTGCCGTCCACAAGCTGTTAGTAGGCCAATGAATAATCAATAATAGAAACAATAACAATAATGGCGGTTTTTTAATTTCCACGTACACATGTAGTTTTATGTGAAGAGTTAAAAAAATGTATTTACAGTAAACAGGTAATTGGATTTGGTTGTCAATCACATTTTAGACAGACTTATTTTTAAGTCATCATATATCATAAGCTCATTGTTACAACACACTTTGTACTTTATTCCATGACAACCGGCGTGCCAGCCAACTACGGTTTTCACCGTTAACAGCAGCAGCAGCAGCAGCAGCAACAGCGCATGGCTTTTTACATCCCTACACGGTGCACCCTTGGACCTTTGTTTGTAGCATTATTGATATTTGTCGTCCGCGGTCTGTGCTTATTACTGCGTCTGTTTCTGCCTGTTGTTTTTGCCTCGTTGAAGTTCACGATGGACGGTGCAACTCCAATTTTAGATTCACATTCCGGTAGGTAACAAATATATATCTACTAATATCTTAACAAGACTCCTAGTTAAGTACACCTACTGTACCTACTCTAGATTATTTACAATGTTCATTATTTATGACTAGATGGCGAACCAAAAGAAAGCAATCACATCGCTGAGCAAGAGCACAACGACGAAAAGAAGCAAACTCCAGAACCGCATTGTTCTAAGTATAATATTTAATCACTGTAAAAATAATATAACTAAGTTGTTACCCTACTTAAAGGGGTAGTAGGGGAATTCGCCATTCTCGTGATATTCCAATATTCGTGATATACCAAGTACCCGTTATTTGGCTTTTTTAAGTCCTTAATTTCAAAATAAAATTGCTAATAGCATCATTATTAAAAAAACCGAAATAATCAAAACTATAATTTTTACTTTACACTTCCGAAAATTGACAAGAAAATCCCTAATAACATTTTCAAAAATATATAATATTAAATAAGACGAGGCATAATGGGACTCACCATACTAGGGTGGGGAGGTCACAAGAGTTATTATAACTGAAAGTAAAAAAAATCACTTTAATAAATGTTTCGCGATTTTGTAGACGGTAGAAATACAAAAATCGATAAAAGCATCGTAAAATCTACAATTTGCTTAAAAATTGAAATAATCATTTAATAGTTTGATTGTGTAATTATGTATACTGTTTTAGCGTTAAAGATTGTAAACTTGACCAAGAAGTATCTATGCTAACTGAGACCAGCAAACAAATAGGAGCCATCTCAAAAGAGATTCAGAACCAATCCCCTGATGTTGAAGTTTTCAGTAAGTTAACGTCCTGTAAACGTTTCAAAGACATCTATAATGTCAAATTACACACTTGATAAGTTAGTAGAATTTTATATGGGTTAGCATTAATTACCACAAAAAGTCATTGCTACAATATACGGCATTACTCTGAATACAAAAATCCATAAAAATGTATATTATATACGACTTAAACATAATTTTTTTTTAAATTTCATAGTAGGCATTTTTTTAATCAGATTTACAAACAAATATTTTCTTAAATTTACATATTTTATATTAATAATACTTAATTACTTCTAAAAATATATACTAGTTTCCAAACTACTTTCCCGGCCCCATTATATTATTGTATCAATATACATGGATCATGGCATTTTTATAATTTTATATCTGCTATATTAAAATATTAGCTTTACCCAGTACACACTAATTGTGCTTTTGCCTTAATCAAAGCGTTCGATAAATACTTATTTGTGTAGATGTAATACGCATGACATAATATTATATAACCTACTTTTAAATTATAAACAAAAATGTGCCTATTGTTACATTTCGGTGAAATAGAAAAGTAATTATGACGTAGATAATATGACCACAAGCAAATTAAAATCTATGTATTTTTATGCTATAAAATATAGATTTCATAAAAAACGAACATGATTATTCAAAAAGAAGAATTACAAGAAAATCTGCAGCTAATCAGCTTAAGTAAGTGTTACGGCAAACAAAATACGTAATTTAATTTATGTGTAAATTTGTTCCCATTTCATACTTAAACCCCTAATAAGCATTGGAATTACTAGGGTACCCTACCTAAGTTTCAATTTAACTAGTCGTTCTATAATTTAATTGTTAAATAATTATATTGTTAAAGCGGTCAAACAAGAGATGATGGAAATGCGCTAAGCCAAAAAGTGGAGTTCATCTTGGCTGAAATTCGGAAGCAAAGTTCTATAGGTAATTTCGTCTGTGGGACTCTGTTGGGATTTCATGTGAAGTTGAACTAAATCAAACGATTTTTAAGGGCTGAAAAATATTTCTATTTTGTCAGAACAATACAGACGATCACGATGTCATTCGCCAACAGTGTGCACGGTAAAGTTTTCGAGTAGTCACGGACAATTTCCGTCAAGAAAATTTTACGACATTAATGGCAAATTAATGTTCGCGGATGGCCAAAATTTTACTTACATCCAAACAAGTACGACATCGAATAATAGGTGAGCAAGTACCCCAGAATTATCAGATAAATACGGTCACCGCGATTATTTATATTTTAAGTAACGATACAATTATCAATTTTAGGAAATTACGTTGTTCAAAGAACAATCTAGGCTGTAGGTCGACAGCCACCATGCCGCTGATACCGGAAAACAGTCCCATTATCGTCCATCACCAGCATTGTCATGGGCCGGGAAACGACATAGAAATAGCTCTATTTTTGGAGGTATTAAGAGAAGCTCCTTCCAAAGACAATTCACCGTTAAAAGACATTTACGATAATGCGTGCAGGAGGTATGGTGTTACCTAGTTCGTAGATATTTTTCTGTTGAAATTAGTCAACTTATTGGCGGCCAAGTTTATTACACAGGCCAACATAAACCAGTCATCTACCAGCTACATAGCAGCATAAAATAATTTGTCTGGATTTTTTTTTTCTAGATTTCCTAACGCTGCAATCGAAATTCCCAGGTGCAAAGCTTTCGATATAATGCGACTCGTTCGCAGCAAACGTAATCCGCCTGTACCGGAGAACTTAAAAAGAATGGCGGAAACCATAGTGTCAGAGGTTTGGGGATTGCGCCTTTTGAACACTACCGATGACGATAACGACGTGCCGTTTTTTCGAAGTACTTTGGAATATGTGGAAAACGAAACGGTCATCACCGGTGGACTAGTGTTTTCCAATGTAGAGTTTCTCCTAAAGAACAAGCATCATTTAATTAAAGCGAACACCCTCGTCGTGGACTCGTCGTTGGGCGTCGTCCCTCTTTCTCCGTCCGATGTCGACCAACTAGTGACCATACACGCGGTATTGAATAAATTTGTAAGTTCACACTTGAACACATGTATCTACCCACAGGACGACCGTTAGGTTTGGAAATTCAACTCACTTGAACATGTTTCCACTATCCGAACTAATTGAAGTAACGAACACCGGATGGTCAAGTCGTTTTCCCACAATTATAGTTATTATTCCTATAGTATGATAGCTGGTTTACTAGTCTCTGTGTTCGTGTGAATTACATACAAAAAGTATACAAAGTTAATAAATGGCGTTAGCGAGTACACGACTTTCGTTAAGAGAACATGTCGTATTTTTAATCCGCCCTTTCTAAAAAGTGTTTCGAGTATAAAAAATAGTTACACCTACAAAAACATTTACTTATTACCGTAACTTAGGTTTGGTGACAAATCCTATATGCAATTGAATCGGTCATTTCAAAAACAACATAAACCTTTTTTAAAAGGACTGTAAAATTTAATGATTTATGTCGTTTTTGAGATGACCAATTCAATTTTTGATTAGTTATTTTTTTATGAATATTTTTAAAAATAATATGATTTTTTTAGCACGATTATAAATTATAATATTATTTGATAGTTTTATCAGCTGTAACTAAAACGGCCGGTAAATGTGGGTATTATTACTTAACGGTTGCTCTTAAAGTCTTAAATATTTAGAGTGAATCCCAACATTAGATCAGGCTTAAGCCGGTGCACTGACTTTAGTATACAAGAAGTCTGTATTTTTTTTCCCTCGTTACTACAATATTATAACATTAACTTTATATTTGCATTATATTGACAACCAATCGAAATAATACAACTGTGTACGATTAATTTTCAGTGTGTTCCTGTGGCTTATGCAATTCTCAACGGTAAAACGGAAGGCGTTTATTTACGACTTTTGGAATACCTTCGTAAAGAATTACTAGTCAACTTATTCGACTGGAAAAAAATAAAAATAATTTCGAATTTCGAAACAACTTTAAGAAGTTCGATAAAAAAAGTAATTCCTAAGTGCAAAGTGGTAGGATGTTGGTTTTACTTTAATCAGGTGAGTATCAAATATTTGCTAAAGTAATCATAACTAATATCCCTTAGGATTTTCCCAAACCCACTCTCCATAATATAAGATAAAAGGCTGTTCGGTCCTTATGGTAACAAAATGAGGATGTGAATTCTCTACTTAAACTAGCTATTATAGATAGGACACCTTATACGATAATCCCATTAAGCGACTTACGGAAAATCTGAAAATTCTTAAAATTAATTTTTAACTTAATAATAATTTTATATTTTTTTTTTCTAGAGTATAATAGGATTCGTACAAAAAAATGATATGGTGCCATTGATCCATAGTGATTACAGATATGCTACAATTTTGCGATTGGTGAATTTCGTTTAATTTATTATCTACGGACAGAGCTGGACAAAACCCATTTATTAACCTAAAAATTATATTTTAATCAGTTTAAATTTGGGATTTTCAAAATCGCTTTTTTTGGAGATTTTACCAAGCTCTGCCTACTAAACAGTTAATACTAGTCGAATGATAAACATTGATCGTGTACCGTTTCGTATTGCTTACAGATTGTAGCCCTGCCACTTCTCCCACCGAAAGTCGTTGCCAAGTTTCCAAAGGACTTTCACATTGTTGGAGCTTTTGAAGCCATACAGAAGATGGCCTGTAGACTGAAAATGAATCAGTTTCATAAACTATTCGAATTCGTTCAATTTTTTTGGATAGGATTGGTGGGACCAGCGGCCTTTACAGTACACAGTCAAGATATCCGGGTCAACAATTTCATCGAAAGTTTTCACAGTTCTCTGAGAAGCCTAATTGGCGTTCACCCTCCGGTCTGGAAATTTTATGGTATTTTTTTCACATCCGAAATTCACATACTAAACAGTTTTGCTTAAACATGCATACTACAACGACAAATTTCTATTTTCTTCGACGATTTTAACCGTAACCGTTAATCGCAGTGTGCACTTTATCTGTTTCTTACAGATAGATTACGTTTAGTCGAATACAGAGTTCGTAAAGAAGCATCACAGTTGATGAACGGTCGAAGGGTGAGATTTTACAACAAAAAAAAAAACGCTTAATGCTTTCAATTCAATGCATCATAGCCTTGAGCTGAGGTTTAATTAAAACACATACTTTGTACTGTCAGGTCGAATCGTCAATTGTTCTTAGCCGTGGAGACACATGCAATTCCCATCTGGCTACTGCACTTGAAAACATCAGAAACGGAAAGACCGACACTCTAGACTACCTTAAAAGAGCTTCGTATTACACTAAAAATTACATACACCAACATATCGGCATGGTACCGTACGGTGAGTGTTTTTTCAGCTGTCAACTGTTCAATTTAACTCCAAATTAGTTGTCTATCCTTCTAACCTGCGTGTCCCTCTAAGTCGCTAATCATAGATAACATTTTAGTTTAACTTTGAGAATGATTTGTTTCCCCTTACGCTCCTAACACACGTGTATACCTTAATATAGGTCATAGGTTAAGTTCCAGAGTACTTTTTGCTCTCACACGAATCATTCATTCTGGCAGGTTTGTCTCTGCGGACTGCCCTAGGTCAGATGTTGAGTCCAAAACGTTTATACTTATTGAATTTCAGATGACCTGGCCATCGATCAACTGACAATCCCGGTAAAGATCCGATCGCGATTAACACCAAATCCTCAAGCTATGGCCGTCGATGATCAAACGGAAGACAGTGCATCGCTTTGCCATAGTGAAATGACATTTGACGATTTGCCGAGAAGAGAGCGACGGCGCAAAAAACCTCAACCTGCTTCCCATAAAAAATAACAAGCTATACTACTTTGGGTCGTTTTTTTTTTTTAATCCTTTCGAAATTAATTTAGGTTTATATAATAATTATTGGTCGTTACTAGAGCTAATATTATATTCTACATAGCCTTAAATGGCACAAATTCGGGGGTGCGAGTACATCCTCTCGCGTTACCTAACATTTTGACGGAGTTGCAATAGCACAATTTTGCAATCCTTGAAAATTGACCACGATAGTACAAATTACATAGAGTATACCTTTGACAGATAAAGTTAGCATAATATTATATTAGAAAATAAACTAACTATTTATATTAATATAACTATTAACAGATATTAATTTACCTAAACGTATAACTACTATTATTCGTACTTATATATCTATTATGTAACTTTACATGCGAAAACCATAAAAAATATACGTATAATAGAAAAATAGTAACCTGTAATATTATTATGTTTTTTTTTTCAACTAGCTATTAAGAAACAAGGTTAGGAAATACTAAACTATCTATACCAAACCATAAACTATAGATATCATAATTTATGGTCGTATAACTAGTCAATATGGCATAATAGGTTAATTGTTATTGACTAGTTAAACTACCTAGTTGAAGTTTAGTTAATTTGAAAATATGTCGACTTAGTTACACTATAAAAATAGTTTTAAAACAAAATTAGGTATTTGCTAAGTTAAAAACTATTTGCAAAGAATATAAACTAATAATAATTATTATTTATTTAGTTTTCATTTATAAGGAAAAATCCAAAATTGTATAAAAAAAAATAACATTTTAGTTTACTGAAAATATTTAATTAAATTTAAAATTTGCGATGCTCAATCAAATTAGAAAAAGACAAGAAAAAATGTGTTTGTGAGAATCTAAGTTACATATTCCCTGTAAAACTGTTTCTCTGAGTAATTTATACCTCCTGGATTATAAAAATATTGCTTAATAACATTTCGGAGTAACCACTAACCTTGTTTATTTTACAGTATCTTCATCGTTAAGTTATAATATTATGTAATAGAAAATTTTAATAATAAATGTAATTATATGTATGGTCTTTAATACTTATTAATCGTATGTATGTATACTAAGATATTCAACTGTATCCAATATTTAACTTGTACTTTCAAACCTTTTAATAAATTACTATGCTACCTTACAAGAATGTTGTTACTTTTATATTCGTTAAACACCAAAATTATTATCCGATAAAAGTATTTAAGCTTGACTTTAGAATTCAAGAGTATTTTGTTAAAATAGATAACATAAAAATGTAGAATACTAGCAAAGATTTAATAATCATCAATATTTTCTTATTATTTGTTTAGATTTTATAATAACATAACATTAACTTTTAGGTTTGTTGGAACATGGCTAATAAAATAAATAATTAAGTTATTTAGTCATATTTGCATCGTTGTATGCAATCAATATTGATTTCAATTATTTTTGTTATCATTACGGTGTTTATCCAATCTGTATGTTTTGGGAACACCCTTAATTTACCAGCTATTGTAAGGTTTCTAATTTTGCTCGATTTGATTAGGTATAACATACAGTAAAATATTAACAAATTTGCAAGCACATAGTTACATTGTAGCCATCGACAAGAAGCTTCGATAGTTAGTTTTTGACAATTGCAGTCATCACAGAAACTGAGATATAAATAAGTAGTTAAAGAATTCTAACAGCTAGCGCCAATAAAAGCAACTACTATAATTTTTTGGTATAATATATAATTTTATTTATTAAAATGTATACTATACACATTTCGAGACATTTCGCTGTTGTCGAGTGAAATGCTCGTCTTTATATAAATCAGTTACGATACAAGGTAATAATAATAAATATATATATTTTTGATTATCTATATTTTAAACACAAATTATATGTTGATGTATGGTCGCTTAATACAAAATCGTTTTACAATTATTTTTTACTTTTGTATACATTTTATTTTTTTTTGTAAATAATATAAAATATGTGTTAACAAAATAAAAAACAACAAAGATTATTCGATAATCTTTAAGGAGCAGTCCTAATATTAAATATAATAATAATAATAATAATATAATATTAACATCACAAATAAAATTTTACTAGTCTTTTTTACTGAATAAAAATTTTAATTAATAATACGTTACGCTTAGGTATTTGGTAACAAAATATAATATTTATAAAAAAAAATTAAGGAACATAACTAACACGCAAAAAAATTTGTTTTAATAGATAAAGAGGAAATGATAAAAAAAACATTAAAATTATAAACACTACGATAATATTAATAATAAAAATTATTGAAAGTATAAAATTTTAACTTAACAGAGAGTGTAAATCGAAATAATAGTATAATAAACTAATAACTAGTATAGTAAACGATAAATAATTCTAAAACGTTATTAATTAATTTAATAAGCTATAATAATTGTATGTGATATTTTATAAATAGTGTATTTATATTATATTTAATATTGATATACATTAGGTTTCAAGATAAGTATTGGAATAATACATATATATATGCCTATTAAGACATAATAATTTGATAATATTTTGTCAGTTAATATATTCTATACACAAGTAAAAATAATAAATGTGTATAGGTCTGGTTTTTTTTTAGTTAGGTATTATAAAATTTTAAAAATAAATAAAAGTTCTTTTAGTCTTCATTGGTCGTATCTTTAAGTAGATTTTCTTGTTCCGGCTGAGGAATTCTAAATAACAAGAAAAAGTAATTATGAATCATGAAAAAAATAACAATATTAATAATAACTATTATAAATTAGATATCCTTTAGCTGCTAAATGTGTCTTACATTCATTATTTAAAATATATAACTTGTTAAATGTTAAATTCAAGCACAGTAAATAAATAAATAATTTATATAAACGATGATTAAGTTAACAAAAAATGTTATTTGAATAAAAAATATACAAATGTTCAATGTACCAACAATGTTCAACGTATCATTTTTTAGCGTTCAGTTCAGAAGAATAGTTTTTGTGTGTGTAATTATATAACGTTCAAATGCACGTGTAACTGTTGTACGAATATTTATATTACGATATGTTCGAATCGTTATTAAGAGGGCGTCGCACCGCCTATTTTTAAGGAGTAAAGTATAGGCAATTTTTCACAAAATCTTAATTTAAAGGTTTAACTGTGATGTGTAATTATTAGTTCAATAACTAGGACTAATTTATTTTTCGGACTATCACAGCATCCTTGAAAGAGATTTCAAAAAAGAAATTTCAAAAAAAATTTCATCTCTACATGTTTAAGCAGACTGAAAATAACTCGCTTAATTTTGGTTTTAGAGTAAAAGCACCCATTATAAAATTAAAAGAGAACAATATTCCGGAGGGCAAGACGGTGCGTTTGTTTCATTATTCCAAGTTTAACGCTCAATACATAGTTTAGAAATAACGACTATTTTAACATTTTTAAATGTTAAAAAAAAAAAAAATTTTTTTTAACGCACCATCTTACCCTCCGGAAAATTGTTTTCTTTTAATTTTATAATGGGTGCTTTTACTCTAAAATTAAAATTAAGCGAGTTATTTTCAGTCTACTTAAACATGTTTTTACCATTGAAAATCACCGGTGCGATGCCCTCTTAACTAGTGAACTGAATGTTTTTTTATTTTAACCGTTCATGTTTGTAACATTACGGAACCCTATTATTAATAACAGGACGAAAGGATCTTACTTGTTTGACTCCATTTCATGTCTTTGGTTAATACTCATGTTTAACTCTCCTTTATCCAAAGTATCAGACAACCATAAAACAGCAGACAACAGCAAAGCGACTAGAAAATAAATGATAAGTATTCATGTTATTCGTCACCATTGATAACTACAGATAGCTATCGTATCAAATTTATTACCAGTCAACAAAAAGCAGAAAAACAATTCTACCATGTAGTAGCCGTCAGCGTCTACTATAATACCTGTCAGTAAAGCAACGGTTCCGAGTCCGAGGTTTTCTACTGCTTGAGCGCTGTAACATGTCAAAAGTATTTTTGTAAGTCCAATAACTCTATCCTTGAGAAAATACGATTAAGGAGGCCGCAGCATGGTTTTTACATAAAAATATTAAGTATAGATATCAAAAAAAAAAAAACGCCACCCCATTGATAAAGTTTTTCTCTAGACTTTGTGAGAAGAAACCTAGAAAATTTGTCGACATATCAATACATATTTAAAAAATTAAAATCCAACATTGGGAAGTATGTCTAATTGAGCACCGCTTATTGGTCTAAAACGCAAGAAAACTAGTTATGCTCAAACCCCCTTAAGGGGTAGATTTACCAAATTCTCACAATGTATAGACAAAACTTTACCAATGGGGTGGCGTTTTTATTTTTATGATATCTATACTTAATTTTTTTTTTGTATAAACCATGCTGCAGTCCTCTTAATAGTCATATTTCTTGTCAACACCGTTTGAACATTACTCACATGCCGTACGCTGTTCCCATCTGATATTCAGGTACAACCATTGCGATCAACGGCCATAAAGCACTAGCCAACATTGAATACGATGTTCCCATAGTCAACTAAAGTACAGATTACAGTATGGAGTTTTAAAAAATATAAATAAATTACGGTAGGTAGAAGTTTGTTGAAAACCATCACTCACCATCGCCACATATGGATTAATGAAAGTAAATGTCAAAAGCATATGAGCTACTAGTGTTCCTAGTACTGATATGAATACCCAAAATACATTTCGTCCAGTTTTGTCGATCACAAAGCCGAACAGAGGCGCGAGAAAGGCGCCTAAACTGTAGATCAATCCGTTGATGATGTTAGCTTCACCAGGAGAATAGTTATATTTTTTCTCAAAAAATACCCTAGGAAAAAAAAATGAATTACCAACACATAATTGAGGTAAATATAAAACAACGCTGAATAAATCATTAAATTAAAACAAACCCCAAGTCTTAAAAAATACATATGAATGTAATATAGTATAATATATTTATCATCGAGTCACATTAAATAATTAGGTTGCAATCTTACTTTCCAAGAGCCACAAATGGAAATATGGACGCATAATAACAAACAATTATAAACGATATGAGCCAAAACGATTTGGTAAAATGTTTGACGTCTGTCAATTTAACAACTTCACCGGACTCGGGTAATTTTCGGTGAAGCAATTTTTCCGCTCGTTTGTCTTGCCAAGCGAGCAGCAATCCGCTTACCAACGAAATGACACAAGTCAAACTCGCTGTACGAACATAATAAACAGAAGCCGTTGTAAAAATTACACAACATAATAATATATTATCTCTGATCTCATTATACAATTATAATTGTGAAATTTGATCAATTTACCTATAAGTAACACTATGGACATGGACACATTATCAGGACCCTGATAAACTGTCTTGACATACTTGTACAGCGGCTCCATAACAAGGAAATTCACTGTCGATCCCACCCTTGCAAAACTCAGTTGAAATCCAAACACCATATTAAGTTCCTTTCCTTTGAACCACAACACGGCATAATTATTTTGCGCAACTGCCAAAGATTCACCGCCAGTTCTATAAAAGTAAGTGAAAAATGTAAATTGCAATGAACAAATTATTAGTCATACTAATAATTAAAAAAATTATTAATTATAAATTATAAAAATTATAATCACTACAATATTAATAAAAATAAAATAAAAACTAGTTAAAATAAGCATGTTAAAACCAAACTATACGTTTTATAACTTTACAAGTCTGAAACGAGTACACTTTCCCTTATTTTAGATTTACATTGTTGCATAAGTAAATTGTTGGTTGATAAGGAAATTTAATATTGAATGTATAGTGAAGTAGTTTAATCTAAATAATAAGTCTGACAAATTTATCCCAATACATTTAAGTATTTTACAAATGATAAATAACATGATCTTGGTTAATAAAGTTAGCATACAAATTGAATAGAAATTTGCTATAATGAAACTATGTATATTTTTATAAGTTTTTTACAGTATCAAAAAAATAGTTCAACTATTTATTAACATTTGACTCAAGATTTATAACTAAAATTCTGTTTTATAAACTGTTCTTATATTAAAATACATTTTTTGTTTTAACCAGTTCATAGTCAAACAATTTTTTGTTACTGATGAAAAACTTTGAAAAATACTATGTATACATTGATATTTCATATTATAATAACTTTATTAGAATTTAAATGTATATTTATAAAATTTTACCCAAATATAAGACGGCCTAGAAGCATCAGCCAAAGTGTATTGAAATACGCACCAGCCGCAAACACTATTTGGCCGATCACGACCAATAAAGCGTAAATTATGGTACCTAAACGAAGTCCAAAAACCCTAAAAATGAAATACATAATTAGCAGCAGTAAAACAATTTAATTGACTTCCTGCACACTAATCAAACTTCAAACCTGTCAATTAAAAATCCACCGACAATACACAGAATAACGTTTGGCCAAGCGTACCAAGAATATAGATACACAAACTGCGATGTAGTTAGGTTCATGTCTTTTAAGAAATTGTCTTGTAATGCTCCAGGGTTGTCATAACAAAAATATGAACCTAAAATAAGAATTTTTTTCTCATTAATTTGTATATATCTAAATACATAAACATGTAATTATACATATCCTATAGGTATTAACATCAATGTAGTTATTGTAGTGCGTTAGGCTTACCGAATCCTATTATGCACATAAAAAATAATGCCAAAAGTCGCTGTAGTAAATGACTTGGGTGTTTCCATGTTATTATGTCTTCTTCAATATGATGATACTTGACAGACCCAGACGCCACAGGCTGCTCATCTTCCATTGTGAAGTGTGTTAAAGAAGTTCTCTGTAACAATTATAAATTGGTTATTTAATATACCCTAACAATGTAAAAGTCCATTAAATGGCGGAGAATGAGCGTTTAATTTATTTTAACTATAAAGAAAAATTGTATTAATGAGATTTATGTCTTTACAATATAAAAAGCAAAAACAATATTAACCGCATAACAAAAAAATATAGAACACCTTGTATAGTTTGGTAAATTAATATTATAGAAAATTAGTACAACCTATTGGCCAGTCAAAACAGATTTTAAGGTTTGAAGAGATAAGCGTGTAGTTATTTTTAAAAATACTTTCTCATTTCTATTCCTACCATATGGTACAGAATAACTATGTAAAGTTTGTCGACGGAAATGTCGTAAAATTTATTAAATAAATAATTGGGAATAGAATTGAAACAATGCTTGAAAGATCACACTGTATTTAATTACTCCTATTCTCAATCGATGTGAGCAAGCATAAAAATATCAAGGCCAATATCATTCAATAGTAACATCAGGAATGCTACACGTGAAGGTAAACACCATTTTCGGCATTGCAAGTAAGAATGTAGGTATAATATTATGGATAACTACAGTAAATATAATTTTATTACAGTAATACACTTAAAATGATAATAGGATATAGACTCGAACGTCATATACTCGTAAGCATAGGAGAATAATGTTTTTAATACCATTTTTCATTATCAATATTGCCTAGGAAAGTAACGAGTAAACGGATTTGTTTCAAATACCTAAAGATTAAATAATAATAAAAAGTACTCGCCTGTTAAAATATCTCCGTAAGTTGTTACTGACATTATCAACGTTTTATTCGGTAATACAATGTCATAATGTAATGAATAAAATTATTAGGCAGCCAAAGTAAGTAGTTTAAGTAGTATAAGTAGTTCGACTTACCTAAGTGTTAATTTTTTTCCTCGCTTTTTAGGAAGTTTCTTCTTTTTTTTTTTAAACAATAATTATTGTAGTCATACTTCGTCGGTGTACTTCGGTTTTCGGTGCTGTACTGTGGCGGCAAAAAACCCGTATGGCAATACAATTGTAAAACTATTATTATTATTTTATAACTATTATATTATTGTTATTTTATTACATAAATACGATCCGTGGTGAGGTAGTATTCGGTGTCAAACCATCGTGTCGCGTCCGAGCTTAAGTGTTTTTTATTGACGAACAATGGTAGCGCAGTGTTGTATTATCAAAGACCGTCACCAGTCATATGTTGGACGATAACATTGTCTACTATCTGTAATAATAATAAAATATGATAAAACAATAATAATAATAAAAAATAAAAAATTTTACCACTTTGCACAATTTGTCACAAGTCACAACCCGTATAAATTTATTATCGTACTGCATACAAAAACAATCTCTATTCTCCATCAACTAACAGCGGCTAAAAAATATTATGTGAAAAAAACAATAATTCTACCTCCACCACCAAAGCGGCGGCTTGCCCAACAGCTGTTTTGCAATTTGCAGATACTATTGCTTGTTTTAGCCATATCATTATTTTGTATATGTATATAGCTCACTGAACTGAATACATGGAACGCGCGTTGACCATGAGTTTAGCACATGATAACAATAATAAATTACAGTTATTCCGTGATGTCAGTATTGAAAATTATCTCCTTGTCGGAGGCTACCGTTTTGAGTCTGATAATGTTGTACTCTCTCTCTCTCTCTCTCTCTATATATATATATATATATATATATATATATATTATTAAATAATTTTGTATTTTATATGAGCTGTACTTAATTAAATTATGTTATCAGTTTTCTTATTTTGTAAAAATAATAATGTAATAATAGTTAAAAAACAAATTATACTATGTCCCTAATTTAATGAAAATTTTCAATTTTAAAATAAAAATACCCAAAATAAGAAAGACTAATTAGAATCATGTATTTGAAATAATAGTTCATTTATTCTCTTTATTAAACAATTCAATTTTTTCCATTTTATTGGTAGGTATGCGCCATCGTCGATAAACATCACAAATAACATTTACAGATAGATATTATATTATATAGGCCAGCGTTTTCTTGGTTCTCTTTATTTGTTGACACTTTAATCATTCGTATATTTGAGTAAACCACACTTTGACTTACAATAGTCAATTTTATAATTTTAGTATCGATGCTTAGCTGAGAAGGCTAAAGGTACTATTTTTACAATATGGTATAATACTTACTTTTGTTAAAAGACCTACGATATCTTTTAAACCGCTAAGCCGATTTATTCATGCAGCGTCACTATAGATCAGAAAAAGTATTTATTAGTTAATTTAATGGGCCTAAAATTTTAAAAATTCATCTTTTAAAAATCGAGAAAAACACCAAACAAATTTACACGAAACCCAAAAGAAAAAGGTAGGATATTTACAATTTACCTTCAGAAAATTTTAGGTTGCTATATTATGTGAGTCGACAGTCAATAGGTGTCCAAAAAAAAGTTTTCATTATATTGTTAATATTTGTTGTTGGTTTTACAGACGACCTACTCTATAGCTAAAAATACAATTTTAAGCACATTACTGTTATGACAGTGCTTTATTAATTAATATATAATTATATTTCTACCATCTGCAGATATGCATCGAAGCGTTTATTGAAAAGTAATTTAATCACTTTAGATTTTAATGATTTCTGTAGACCGATTTCTTTCGTCCAAATATTTCCCATCTGTACTGGTTTTTTTTTATAAAAAAGTCTATTTAAATTTAATTAAACCCGCTAAGTTCCCACTGACTATTTAAAATATTCTAAAATTAGATCTTATTTGAAAAAAAACTGGTTTCTTATGTACTGTAAAAAAACAATAATTAGCGTGAAAGCTGTTCAAATACATTTTTGTTTTTAATAATTCTATCTAATGTATTTTATACAGACACTTAAAAAGTCTTGTAAACATATCTCGTACTTCAAGTCAACTATGTATGTTTTGGAATAATATAAGACTGTGGCAGCTAAATTGGCCAGGCCATATACGTTTTCTAAAGCGCTTAAACTTTCTGAAATCTGAGTGTAAGCAAAACCATATAAAGACGGTGGTCGGTGTAGTTACAAAGAAAAATCAATACTCTACCAAGTAGCATTTATTTTTTATTTTTTTCATCTTATGTTCCAACGGTTCCAGTGGTTGGTAGGTATTATATTCGCACCCCTTGGCAACGGATAAAGCCGCGCAGTCGCACTCCGTGCAGTCTCTTATATTTTTTTTTGTCTGACTAGGGGTGGCAATGACGGTGTAGTCCTTCCACCCTTCACACCCCATTGACCCCAGACTTCATACCCCCGTGACGTTTTCTGCGTACAGCCTTGCCTGCCGGTTAGGTATGGGAGAACAATATTGATCGTGCCAAACACGGTATTTGGATTCGCCTCAACGCGCATGTGTATGTTCTATATATATCAAAACTATAACCGAGACGTACTCAACCCTGCGCCGTTTGCAAAATATAAAATCAATACACGTGACCCGTGGTAAACGACAGCTCGTTTCAAATGTGCAGAAGAAGTAGAATCATGTAAAATACTACAAATCCGCAACGAAAACACAGATTATGATGGGCGCTTTCCGAGACTGATTCGACATTAACATATTATTAAATAACAAACTTAAAAATTTTAATCCACCAGCACATTTTTAAACTCTTGCTTTTGCTATCGATTTTTATTACTCAGAATTTTCGTAAAATAAATAACATCTTGTAGAAGGTAAATTATCCAAACCGGATACTCCACTATTTTAAAAAAAATTAATTTGTAGACAATTTTTATACCCATAATCAGTAGGTAAACAGTGGCCTATTAAAGGGAGGGTGCGATATGGTCGAAGACACCATCTGTTTGAGTTTTATCATCATACTATTTTGTTATTGTATTGGTACACGAGAATAAAAATGCATAGTTGGTCTAACTAAAATAATTATGGTAAATAGGGACACAATAAATGACACTAACATTTTAATTGGTCCAATTTAATGTGTTTTTTCTGTGTATTCATTCAGAAATAAAAAATGTAAATACTATTTTTCTAACTGTAAGTTTGATACATTATTATCAAAAGAAAAAAATGAGCTGTGATTGTAACTGCCATAAACGACTATATTTATAGTATATAATATTATCTAATCCACTATACGTAGTTGTACTTGTAAGTATACACATTACTCATAGTCATTACTCATTACCAACTTTTTGTTACCTATGGAGTATTCAATATTCGAAACACATAGATAAAGCTGTAGAATTCTGTATGGATTATCTCCTTAATAGGTGTTACCAGTGTACATTTTACATACACATGTCCAAATTAGTGTCACATAACACATTAACCAAACTCAGCTATTCAACGCTAAGATGGTTTGGTGCTTGGATTATGTGTAATTGTATTATAATAATATTGATGAATATATGAACCTAACCTTTATTAGTATGTCTATATTTATAAACGATTAATTTATTTATAATCGAAAGTATTTAAATAATTTTAAAAAGTATTCTCGACAAGAAGGCTAGTATTAGACATTTTAATGTTTATCGCTATTAACTGCGAATGCATTTTTTTGTTTATTGAACAAAGCTTAGTTGTTGCCCCTAAGTCTTTAATTCCATACATTTGGCATTGTCCATAAAATATGTCAATTTTAGAATTGAGTGGGAATTATAACTAAGTGAAAAAGATGGCATGACGAACGTCGAAAACCCTCGCTGATCTAAGACAGCCCACATCAGCGGGGGTTTCTAAAATGTATAGTAAAAATATTTGCAAATATTTGTGTCGTAAAGTACGGAAAACATTTTAAGGAACTCGTTGTTCTTGAATCCTAAACGACCATTATTGCTTTTTCCTCTAATCCAAAAGTAAATCCGCGCCTGCATTTGGTTTCGCAAAAAAGTTTCCGCAAAACGGTCATTGTTGCATTATAACAATTATTTAAAAGTACTTATTATCGACTCCCTGGCCAAAAACAAATGCGGTCCTACGTGCTTGTTGTCGACTAGCCGAGTTCATTATTTGGACAACCGCTACTCGTTAAACACTGCTTTTGTTTGTCCGTTTAAGTTTTTCGATTAGTTTTCTTATTTCTTTGAAGCCTTTCGTCAGTGACAATGCGTGAATGTATCTCCGTGCACGTCGGCCAGGCCGGTGTCCAGATCGGCAACGCTTGCTGGGAACTGTATTGCCTGGAACACGGCATACAACCCGACGGACAGATGCCGTCTGACAAGACCATCGGCAGCGGCGACGACAGTTTCAACACTTTCTTCAGCGAAACGGGCGCCGGCAAGCACGTGCCCAGGGCCGTGTTCATCGACCTCGAACCGACCGTAGTGGGTGAGGAGTGGAGGGAAACATAGTTTTTTTTTAGCAGAAACATTTTCGGGGTTATACGCTTATTGCTAACCTACGCGGTTGACGTTTGCAGACGAGGTGCGGACCGGCACGTACCGACAATTGTTCCATCCCGAGCAGTTGATCACGGGCAAAGAAGACGCGGCCAACAACTACGCGCGCGGTCACTACACGGTGGGCAAAGAAATCGTCGACCTGGTGCTGGACCGGATCAGAAAACTAGCAGACCAGTGCACTGGTCTGCAAGGCTTTCTGATATTCCACTCGTTTGGCGGCGGCACCGGTTCGGGGTTCGCGTCGCTGTTGATGGAACGCCTCAGCGTGGATTACGGCAAAAAAAGCAAACTCGAGTTTGCCATTTACCCGGCGCCGCAGGTGTCCACCGCGGTGGTAGAGCCGTACAACTCGGTGCTGACAACGCACACCACGCTGGAGCATTCGGACTGCGCGTTCATGGTGGACAACGAGGCCATCTACGACATATGCCGCCGGAACCTGGACATCGAGCGGCCCACGTACACCAATCTGAATCGGCTCATCGGTCAGATCGTATCGTCCATTACGGCATCGCTGCGGTTTGACGGCGCGCTCAACGTGGACCTGACCGAGTTCCAGACCAACCTGGTGCCGTACCCGCGTATCCACTTCCCGCTGGCCACGTACGCACCGGTCATATCTGCCGAGAAGGCGTATCACGAACAGCTGTCCGTGGCCGAAATCACCAACGCGTGTTTCGAGCCGGCCAACCAGATGGTCAAGTGCGATCCCCGGCACGGCAAGTACATGGCGTGCTGCATGTTGTACCGCGGTGACGTGGTGCCCAAAGATGTCAACGCCGCCATAGCCACCATCAAGACAAAGCGCACCATACAGTTTGTAGACTGGTGCCCGACCGGTTTCAAGGTCGGCATCAACTATCAGCCGCCAACCGTCGTGCCCGGCGGCGATTTAGCGAAAGTACAGCGCGCTGTCTGCATGTTGTCCAACACAACGGCCATCGCCGAAGCCTGGGCGCGCCTCGATCACAAGTTTGACTTGATGTACGCGAAACGTGCGTTTGTCCACTGGTACGTCGGTGAGGGTATGGAGGAAGGAGAGTTCTCAGAAGCCAGAGAGGATTTGGCAGCCCTCGAAAAAGACTATGAAGAGGTCGGTATGGACTCGGTCGAAGGCGAAGGTGAAGGCGGTGAGGAAGCTTAACTTCTGGGTTTTGATGTTTTTCCAAACAAATTTACATTTTTCTTGTGACGCAATTTATTGTGGGTGGAACACATCCCCCACTGTCATGATCAAATTTATACCACATATTCAGGCAAATATATCTTTAGCATTTTTCTTTATAATAGTTTAATTAGATTTCCTAACATCAAATCTAACCTTTTATAGACAGCGAAACACCTAAAATTATACATGTAATGAGTGGCAAGGCTGTCAAGCGATCCTGGTAAAAAATGATCTAACTATAAAAAGTGACTGGTGCTTAGTTTATGACAACATTTAATACTTACATTTACTTGTTAATACCTGCAAAATCGTATCGTCAAATTATAGTTGGTCAACCAACTTTTCTCGGCGGTTAAAATCAACATGCTCGTTCTATGAATTTTGGACAGTTGATTTAATAATCTTCAACTTACTATAGCTTCTTTCATACAAAGTTGTGGTTATACTCGTATGGTTAAAAACAAAAACTACTGGCTCGACTTCCTTGTTGCTTTTTTAAATTTGTAGATAGATTATTTAATTATTATTTCTCAACAATTAATATTGTTATTTAAATGATCACTGCTGCATGTTTAACGTAAATTATGTTCAGACTACAACCTAACCTATTTAAAAAAAAAATGCTTAGTGATGACTAGTGCTCAGTTTATGAGTTTCATTAATACTTAGTTTTTTTCAAAGTAATGGTTTATCTATTCGTCATGTGAAACGCAAAATTAAACAAATTCTAATTAAATGGCATTCATAACCGTCGATATGGACTACCTATGGTGTTTGCAGTTTAAATTTTTCAATAGTATAGTTTTAAAATTACAGTTATTACAATATTAGCCCACACGAGTTATTTTTATAGGTTTTGTAAACAAATCGTTTATCACCGGTTCTTCCGATTCTCATAAGATTAATTTACGATATGGTTAATAGTTGTCGGTTGCAACTATGAATGTAACTAATATAAGTAAACAGGTTGTTTCAATATATAGTAAAAAAAACTCTGGATGCTGATATATTTAACACAATGTTCTTTATTAAATCATCATGAATTTTTGTAATACAATAAGTAATAGGCATAGCTTTATATTAGCGTATGCGAATTTAGAAAGACTTAACAATGTTAATTTTAAGTTAAACTTAACTTATAAAAAAAACCTAATCCAATTAGTTTTCAGTTAAAAAATAGTAGGTAATTAAATAGTTTTTATTAAAAAGAAAATTTTTTTTTTACAAAGATTATGGTTTTTCAAAAACACGAGACAAACTAATTTTTATGGTTACTCGGACCACTAATCTAGTTAAAGTAATTCATTTTTAAGAGTACTTAAATTAATTAATTATTTGTACGTTATCGTATTATTTTACAGTACAAATGGTAACTAAAATAAGTTAAAAATTATTGGAAAATGTAAATTTCTGACAAGTTTATGCCAATACTGGGGGCATCTGGTCGAATCACAATCTTAAAACATTTAGACTAACTTAACCAATACACCTATCTGCTAGTCTATAAGTTAGGTCGTTTAAAAATATTCAAGGGATTATATTTTATAATCATATATTTCGCTTACATTTATTTTTTATATAAAATGTATTACATATATTTCGCTTGTAAAGTTACAAAATTAATTATACTTAATCAAATATTAAAACATTTACGAGTTTTATCAATTATCTAAGACAATACAAATAAAAAAAGATACATACATGCAAATAGGTACAGAAAAATAGCAAATGTATAGATTTTATGAGCTTTGTGAATTACATCAAGTACTTAATAACATAAAGTAGGCTTATACCAATTGTGAAAATATAATTTTTCACTCAGTCAACTATAATTTACTATTTACAATAGTCATTTACGGTACAGATAATTATAATAATATTAGCCAGTTATCACAAAATCAATTAGGTAGGTATTATACATCACTAAACAATAAATAATATTATAAGTTAATGGTTAAGTACTCAGGCATTCACTAAAAAGTCTACTTGTTAATAAACAAACTAATATGTTTTACTTATCACGTGTAAAGAATTATAAATTAAAATATAAATATAAAATACTAATTATAAATATATATATATATATATATTGTAGCGAAGATGGGAAATTAAAAACCTTACAGTAAGACGTATCGGGGAAAATATAATATAGTATCTGTTAACAAAATTATATTTAGGTATTCATAAATCTTAGTTATTTGATTAATTACGTAGATTGATACTTTAAATACAACCAAAATCATCAGTGAACGTCTACGATAGGCTTTCACAAAATGCTATCATCGTTATTTGTACTATTTTGTTCTATTTCTTTAGAAATGACTAAATTCTTACGTTATTTGTTTTTTGTTTTTATTTTAAAAATGTAAAAAACTACAAATTCAACAAACGGCTTATAAATATATACGCTTAATTTGAGAACCTCTTACTGAATACAGTATTATGTTTGCTTTTTTAAATAAAATTATTGATAGTTTATAAATATCGTCTACACACAAAATGTCCACTGCGGTTGGGAAACGGTTATCAGAAAACGATGACTTACACGTATAATATTGTACAGTAGAAGATGCACTTAAGAATCGGAATCGCTATGTTTTCGCTTATTTCTGTTTTTCTTGCGGCTGGTTTTATTGGAATTGCGTTTTTTCTTCGTATCGTAATCGTCTTCACCCAAATCTAACTGTAAGCTATTAATAGAATATGCATCATCTTCTTCGATTCTTCCTTTCGCTATTTTCAACTTGATTCCACGGCGCGACGTCAGATCTAAAACTGGTGGCATAACTTTGATCTTTTCTATGGGAATTGTTATTATAATCGGTTCGGGTACACTTTGCACGTTTTCAGCAGTTTTATTACTATCTTCGTTTTCGTGATGATCTCCGTTTTTGCGTTTTCTATTATTTTTACGATTTTTTTTCTCCAGTTTTTCTTCTCTACTTTTCTTTTTCTTTTTCTTGTTTTTTCGCGATTTTGCTTCAGCGTCCGTTTCGTCGGCGACTGCCCGGTCAGGTACAGGAACAGTGTCGGCCGGTACTGGTGACGATTCGTCTGACGATATAACGATAGTATCTAGTGCGGTTACAGACATTTGCGGTTGATGTTTGAGTTTAGGATCCCGAGGTTCAACATCACGAAGTTCTTCATGGTGAGGTTCATTGCTGCAGGGATTGTCATGGTGAGGCTCATCACCACGAGAGTTCACACCGTGAGGTTGATCCTGAAGAATCGGGAGAATAATCGAAGATTCTTCGGCTTTTAGCTGTGACTCCAGTTCGGGAGGTTCGTTTACACCTGCTAAATTTCCCAAATTGTTTTGATCGGTCATTTCGATTATTAAATTCGTTATCGCATCGGAATACGACGATGTCACTTCGAGATAGTTGTCCCGCCTTCCGGAATACGTCAATGTAGCTTCAGACTGGTGGTGGGTCTGACTCGTGGAATACATCGGTTGGGAATAGCTTCCACGGTTTGCGGGATATACCGATGTCGCTTCGGACTGTACGTGGGACTGGCCCGTGACATACGACGGTATCCCTCGAGAATAGCTTCCAGGGTTCCCGGGATACGTCAATGTGGCATTAGATTGGCCACGTGACTGACCCGTAGAATGCGTCGGTATCGCTTGGGAATAACTTTCGCGGTGCACGGGATACATTGATGTCACTTGGGAATAGCTGGGCCGGCTTGCGGGATACGTGTCCTGTGCGGGTATAGTTTGGCCTGCCGCTTCCGTATTAGCGACAACAGTGCTAGGAAGCTTGGCTTTATTGAGTGAACTGTTTAGAGCCGTCGACGTTCCAGTAACGGGTAATGACGGAGTTGGATTTGTGCCGGAAGTAATGTGTGGAACCGCCAGTCTTTTTTCGATACGACCGTCCGGATACAATACTCCAGGAGCCGTGCCGAACGACGTCCCAGCAAATCTTAGATCTGTCGGTACGTTATTCGTTCTGGTCGGAGGTCGGAACTCTACGGTAGGATGAGGTATGATCGACGCGGGCCCTCCCAGCGGGCTGTCGTTGTCGCCGACCAACATTCCGTTTGAATCCGTTGCGTTGGAAGCGTTTAGCCGTTTCTTCAGCCTGGGAGAACAGCTGCTGAACACGGCGAAATAGTCTTTAGTCATCTGCTCTAGTAGTTCGGCGGTAACGTTTTGGTCGACGTACCAATACCACGGTTTGCCCTCCGTACTGTCTTGCAGCTCCCACATGGACCATTTGCACGCCATGTGTATACAAAAGCACGCCACTAACGTGGGTCTGTATTGAACACACATGGTGGTCAGGTGCAAACTGTTGGACGCCATGAAATAGGCGGTGTGCGCGAGGTCTCTGCTGGCTTTGACCATATGACAACACCGGACGATGTAGGTGTGCGGATGATCGACGGCAATCTCGAAACCAAGTGTTTTCAACAGTAGCTCTTCGTTGTACAACAGATCGCTTACGTGACTGGCAAAGTACTCTGACTTGGTGTCTATGCCGGCGTTGGTGTTTTGTCCTTGTTGCTTTTGTATGATGATGAGTGACATTTTGATGACGTGTTCCAGTTTGCGAGGTTGTTCTTCGTTCTTAGCCGACAGAAAAAGACACGCCACGGCCGTGGGGTTGCGATGAAAGATCGCGAACGGATGAAACATATAAAAACGATGCATGTACACGATGGCCGTGTTGATGCACAACTGGGTAGTCTGCAGTCTTTGACCAATGTCTTGAATAAGGTTGGCCGCCATCTGTCGGTACAACATCTCCTTCTGTAGGTCGAGACCATACCTTCTACTAGGTGTATTCTCTAGTTCTTCTTTCGTGAATAACCATCGATCTTCATGCATGGCGGTGGTCTATCTAAAACATAATCATTTCAATATTATATCTACGTAAGTAAAATGAAGCGAAAATTCGATACCCAAAAAACATAATATTGTGTATTCTATATTTTCAACATCATATATGGAATTCACTTTTCAAATATAAAAAAATAGAAAACATTTCAATACTGTTGATATCACTACCAAATAGAACTAAAAATCATAATATCGCATCGTTGACCATGAATATTAACAAGCGAAATTATTGAAATTGTTTTCTGCACCGAGTACCAACAGCAAAATCGTTTACGGGTTATCGGGTTAATTTCACTCAATAACCAATTTAAATAACAAAACGAAATCATATACTAAAGTACCTATTCTCGTCGCGCACTTTTGTGATACTTGAACAAAAGAAGAGACCAAATTCCAAGAACTCGGTATTAGTTTAAGATTACATTTTCCATTTTCCTATAACATTGGAAATGTTTCTTTGGTGGGTTTTAGTCAGTAAGAATCTTTAGGAAAAAAAATAAGATTTTTATGTTACATTTTAAATTGTTTTTTTTGAGTTTACAATATTCTACAAAATATCATACTGTATGGTATGCGCAAGTGATAAAGGTATACTGGCTGATATAATTGTTGTCGAGTAAGAATTACCAGTACTTGTAAAATTTTAAGTATTAAAACACACTTTATTTTTGCTACTTTTTGTGTGATCAGTCTTGTGTACATTTTTAAAAAGTACAATTTATTTGTTGCTGAATTTATAACTGGCGTCAACATTTAATGTTTTTTACTGTGAAAGAATATTTATGGAATCCCTTTTAAAATAATGATAATATAGACCATACAATATGATATATTTACAATTAGTAATATCTATCAAGAAATCAATAATAATTCATAACATATCTTTCGTTTTTTGTTCGAGTTTAATGAAACTTATAATAAGTAATTTTATCAACGAATCAATTTTGGTTATAGCTTCGATGCATAGCTGAGAAAGTATTGTTTTTTTTTGTGTGTCTAGACCCACTATATCTTATCTCTGTCTCTCTTATCTATTACTATAAGCCCCTGGACCAATGTCTTTAAATTGCAACTCTACAGATCAGAACTCATACGTGAAAGGCATTTTACTGGGCCAAAAAATTGAGTACTTAATCCTTCCCTTCAAAATCGATATAAACATTAAAAAAATGTACACATTTTTATCGTATGGTTAATGTCCATGGCTGTTGCGGTTTGGCATCTCAGTTTTAAACCGTATCCGATGTCGTTTTGCTTATCTGTATGCTGCTGCTGATCCATTATGCGAATGGATAGTGTCCAGAAAACTGTGACTGTAACGCACGAGATACAAACACGTGTTTGTGCTATTTCCTTACTCTCCTATTTGGTATTTTTCCTACTTGACGGTATTGCCGGCGACGTGATACTGATCTGTATTAAACAATTTTTTTTAAGGAAAACCCGAAGAGGGGGGTTTCCCAAACTTTCATCTCAATCAATTCCAAATTTACTATATAAAAGTAAATCAACAGTCGACAGGTATCCGAGAACAATTTTAATTATGTGGTTGACTTATCTGTTAATAAAAAAGACAATAAATTAGGAATGACAGCCGATCAACCCTTATCGTATACACCCTAGCCTAAAAATGTAATTTTATTGCCATTAAAATGCTTTTATCGATGTTTAATACCTTTTGCAAATCCGCATCGAAGCGTTTATTTAAATCATCACTTTCCCATATCCTGATAATATGCTCCGTCCCTGCTACACTTTTATTGTTCTTAGGTACATTAAAATATATCTAATTGCACAAACAACAGAATATATACAAGTACTATCTAATTTTTCATTACGCAAAACATTTTCTTTAATTTTTATTGGGTTTTAATGTTTTTAAGAGATATACTGTGCACAATCTATGTTTAGGTATTTGAATGGTGATAAACATTTCATATTAATTACAATTTTTATCATTTCATGAAAATAATTTCATTTCATGTTGTGTATGCACTTCGATATTGTCAATTTAATGATTTTGATTTTAATCCACCGACATTTCAAAAAATATTGAAAGGCCATTATCCTATCTGTCATTGATATTTTTTTTCCATCTACTCTATTATATTTTACTATACATTTTACTTTCTATTGACTTATTTTCCTTGGGTTTTTTACCATGGTTGTTTTGTTCTTGAGTTGACTAATAAAAATTTACCACCCTTTATAAATGTATTCTATTTATTTTTAATTCCTCCATATCATCGTACATTCCTGTATAATAAAACAACTAACACTAACCCATAGTCGAGGTAAATGGAAATTGTAATAATTAAAAATTACATCACATTCGCCTTATTTTTTTTTTTACCAAGTCGCTAGAGAGTACACAACAAGGCAGGTAATACTTAAATAAGTATAAGTCATAACATATAGTTATTCATGATTTATTTATTATCATAATATTTTTAGACTAAGAGTGTTGTAAGTAATACATAATTTTAAATTACTTACATCAATAACACCGCCATTAAAATCCTCAAATTATCTGATGGAGGAAAACAAATTTACACATTTGTCTGTAACTGGACTACTTATGATTAAAATTTATCTTTTAAATTTTATAATAAAAACAACGATACAATACTTGTTGTATACAAATATTATCAACTATACTGAAGCCAAATTTTAGCGTTAATAATTAATACACAAAACAAAAAGCTATTAATAAAATTTAAACTCAACAATTATCATTCTATAATTAAACAATTCACGGATAATATTAATGTAATAATAGGCTCTGCTGATCAAATAAATAAATTCATGAATCATACCAACTGTACACAATAATAACAGATAAGTTCGTAAAAAAAAACGCCAATTAAATCTCATATTTAATTAAATATTTGTCAAAAAAAAAATTACAAAAGTTTGATTATTAAGTTGTTTTGTTGAATGAAGATTTTTCCGATTTTTCTGATCTGTCGTCAGCGACGTCGTTAGTTCTTAAGACTGGACGAGTTACGATTTCTGTTCAAATTAAATAAAATAATATGAAGTTACTAGTTAACGAATATGAAATTTTTGTTTCGTTTGGTAAACTAGAAATTACAAGGTAATAATATCAATCGAGTGATTTATATTAAGGAAACTCTTAAAAAAACTGAAAAATAATAGATAAAATTATTTTTATGTAACACTATTAAGTTCTTGAGTTTATTTTTTCTTTAGCTTCCGGCATTCGTGTTAGTTTCTTTTTTTTTAATTTAAAATTTAATTGAACAGTTTGCACTAGATTCAGAGAGTAAAATATTTAATTTAAATTTAAATTAAAAATGTTAATAAAAATATAACTCGATAAAATCCTTGTTGAAGACGATAACCTGCAAGAAGTAATGACCACACATGGAATAAACCGTAAAAAACGACAATGCATACAAAGTATGATACGCAATACGCATAGATGACATAAAATACTGTATTATTTAGTGTGAACTATATAAAAATACAAAGCACAGGATGGTTTACTATCTGAACTATTAATGTTTATAAAAAACAAATATAAGTCTACCCTGACCGTGAAATTTATAAAATGGACAATTTCCTGCTTTTAGTTCCTTATTAACAGCAATACTATACATCGCCCCCTCCCCTATGCCATAAGTGCAATTCAGCAGAAATTGCTTAAACACAAAATTCAGTGCTTGAACTGAAAACAATAATAGACAATCTATATAAATATATATTTATGTATCCGTTGACATGGCTTAAAATAATATTATACAGTGTATCCTTACGATGGAAACACTGTTATTAAAAAGTTGATGCATTTGATCACGAACAAAATCCGTTGCAGGGGTCAAAACACATTTCAAATTATTATTTTTCATTTTTGGGGAGTTTCTTTTCATCTTGTAATCATTCAATTATTAAGTGGCAACAAAAATAGTACTTTTTACAAACATTTTTTTTAATATCTTAGGAAAAATCAAATAAACAAAAATATCTTACTAAACTTTCGGTTTAGTATGTAATTTATTCTGTGGACTAAGCATACCTGCTTCGAGGGTTAAATCGACTTAATGGAGATAGAAGGGAGATAGGAGGAGTTATTAATTTTTTCTTATCATACAGAAAAATTAACTGTCTAAGAAAAATACTGAAATGTAACCACGATAAATATACCAACTTTGAGTAAATACACCGTACACGGCCAGAACATTAAAAAATAAAATATAAGAAGTTCTTTTTAATAATTGTTGTTGTTATTATTATCAATATGGCGTTTAATGGCCATGAACACGAGTGTAAACAATGTACAAAAATTCAATACTGGTCGCGTAAACAATTATAGACATTGACATATAATTTTATTTTTATTTGATTTTAATAGTAGTCGAAAAGGGAAGATAGTTTACGCATTTTTAACGGTTGCCAATTGGCGGTCGCGTGCGTTGTTTTCACGAACGCGATGGATCTGTTGACGACGTTGGCCGTCACGGTCGTGGCTTGCCTGTACTGTTCATGGTCGACGAATGCGAAGTTAGAAATATTCAGCGATTTAGAACAGAACATTATCGACCAGGACATAGAAAAGTACTCGACTTTCTTGAACATGAAAATGACCAGCTTGGACGACGACATTAACGGAAAGACGCTCAGGGAGGTGTTCACCCTGAAGTTGCGCTCGCAAATACACAAGGGCAGTCTGTGGCTGCGTTGGGTTATCGAGGACACGGCCCTGTCCGGTCTGTTGCAGTTTTGTCAGTACACCACGTGCATATACAAAGCCAGCGGGAACACGTACGTGCTCAATCAGACTAGGGGGGCCGAAGACTTTTACAACATGATCGTGGATACGTGCCGGCGGGAACAATTGTCGGTGACAAAACTAGTACAGTTCGGCGAAATCATCGAAGGGTTCCGGAAAACTGGTGACGCAAAACAGCTGGTAAGCTTATGCAGACAGTACTTGGCCAAACACTCTAAGTTCTCGTACGCCGTTAACATAATGGACTTGAACGACTGCAGCAATGAGGACATGGCGGTACTGAAGAAAAAACGCAAAGCGCACATACGAAAAATCGCCAAAATTTTCAAGTACGGAGATTTATGAAGATCACGCTGTATACACCACGCATTCGTTTTTTAGTCAAATACATTTTAAACATACTCTCATTTTCACTTGACTATTCAATACTATACTATACCGCTACCTTTTCGATATAAACCAAAGTTAATAGTTTCACGTTTACTAAGGCTCCCGCGGATTGTAAGATCTCCCAATTTCAGAGAGATTTCCGTTCATCAATAAAATTACGCGTGATTAATACAATAATATAACAGCGGCTTATACTTTTTTTTAAACATCGAAAAAAACCAAGTAATTGAATATTCGAATAAGTACGTATAATAACGAGATGACCTAATAATAACGTGTAACACTATTATGGGGAACTTGGTAACAAATTGGTTCCATAAAAAAGCCAAGTTGTCTGGTAGCGACGTGTACCAGTCCAACTTTTCCTGCCATAGCTCTTGCATAAATGCATTTGCCCACAACAGTATTGGTCCTAAAAATACCAATCGGGTCGAAAAGTCTCGCTATAGTAGACAGGACTTTGCGTTTTGTGTACTGAATTTTTTGAACGTTGAAACGGTATGCGAATATGTCGGAGTAAAAGTGTCAATGAAGTCCCAAGACATTTACCGTTTGGTCAGAAAATAGAGATGAAGCGCAGTCTTCTTGACGGAGTCGCTCAAAAATATGTGGACATTTGGTTAACTTTTTCTCCAGCTCACCCACGCCCACGTAAATCAATCCAATTAGCTAATCTTGAATGAGTAGAAGCTCGTCTGAAGTATTCGCTCCAGTTATAATATCTGCTAAAATGTCTTTAAATACTAGACAACGCGATGCTTCTAGACCGTCTAACTCGTACAAAGTTTTAATAGCCAAAATGGAAGCAGATTTTACAACGTAAGTTACGATCAGTATTCATTAGTTCCTATTCTTGAACTTCGTCGGCCGGTAAATTGAGTCAAATTAGGCATTAAAGAAATGCCTAGTAATTAGTTATTGTTTTTACTTTAACAACAGGGTGTTAAGCTAGGCCAACAATATCAGTGTTGCACTTGCGTCTGACTGTCTAATAGTACTCGAACACAATGTAAAACTCCGTATTTATCCTAAACGCGAGCAACTTAGCCATGGCCGTGGAATTTGCGTGTGATGTGCCGACGACCTGGGTTTCAACGGAAAGAACATCAATGGCTTTATGGAAATATTCTCAAATGAAGAATCACTTTTAGAGCACAGTTGATTTTGAGGCTTTTATCTAAAGTGTGATAGTGTATTTTGGCGTTTACTGCATTTATAACACTTGCGTGGACTGTACATTTCGGTAAATAATCCGGGCCGAACGGACCAAATAGTTTCTGTTTCTTAAAATGTCAACTAGGTTTCTCCAGTGGAAAGAGAGTATTAATTGTTTAAATTGAGTTAGCGAAGTGTTTTTGTAGGAATATTATTATATAAAAGGTTATGTCACATGTGTATAAATGTTTACTGGTCCGTTTATATCGGCAAAACAGACAAAGGCTGTATTAGTCATATAGTAAATAACAAATAGTACTAATTTTTATCTATGGTGTAAAGTGCAAATATCATTAAAATTGTCTATTTGTTAAGTAATTGTTTTGATGAGAAAAATAGCCATCGCCCTTTGGTAGCAAGGACAATAAACAAAATAAAAAAACCGAAAACAAATGTTTAAAGCTGATATAAAAGAAAATTTGATAGGTAAATTGTCAATAATGATCAATGTTGTTTAATACAAATGGGTAAAAAAGGTGGTTATTGGTTTTAGCAAATTTTATAACTGAATAAATGAAACGTCTTGGTTACTCTTAAGCCCGTGGAGGCCCTTAGTTTGGAAATAGGGCACTAGAAAGTGTTTTAATGTAGAAACGGTGCAAACGTTAAGTACGAACACTTTAAATGACATTAATTTTTACTTTTACTTAGAAAACCTTCTGAGAGCGTGACTAGTGTTATTAAAGAAGTGCCAAGACAAATGGAAAAAAATATATTTATATTCTGGAGTTATAAGTGGAAACGAAACGAAATCCTTCGCAGAATAGATATATATGTATTGTCAAATATTGCATAATATACGTATGCACATACATAATACTTTATACATATTTATAACATAAATGTATATATTTTCCGCTAAGTTATATTTCCCCCAAATCGGGCAATATTGGCATAGTACTTTTGTGTCGTATATAATTATTATACTACTTATTTTTATAGACTGATGAAAAAATTATTAATTTATATTTTGAAAATAAGTTGTATACATTTTAGGTAATGCTGCTAGCAATGAGCTAGAAATGTAATAATACCTATTTTTGTAACCTAAACATTGCTACGTCTTTCACTTAGATCGTTTTTATTAGACGTTGTTACCTGGGCTCTGTATTATACTTCTGAAGCACTGTAGACATTTCATAAGAAGTTTACGGTTCTTAGCCGGCAATTTAAAAAATATGTCCACTGTCCTGTTTATTAGAACCAGGCATCCGATAATGGTTAATTAAAATTAAAAAAAAAATAGAATAATAATTAATTTTATTCAAAGAGGGTATGAACATCCGATTGACTGACAATTGTATAAAATGTCTTTTTAATTTTATATAATAAAAACTTCTAATTAAAAACTAACTTCTTTTATTCAGATAACTTAAACTTGACTATGATAGATTTAATTTAAATCATCATCATGTAGCTTAACAGGCCTTTATGGCACAAACCTGCCATCATATTTAGTGATGGTCCCCTGAAGAACTCGCTGCCCAGGACGACCCGTCAGTCCGTCACTGCCGCCTTAACTACTCGGCCACTCCTCCTTTTCCTCTGGATTTAATTTAAAATTAACTAAAACTCGTTTAAAACATATTTAACTCTGTTACAAGTAAACATTAGATGTTAGATACAATCCAAAAATTATTAAAAAAGAATAAACTTTCACATCCGCTGAGTACATGAGTAAAATTTTTCTATTTTTTAAATTGACGTTCAAAAATAATATCCTTTAAGAATTCTTCGATAATTGTATTTTACGATTATTTGCTAATTGGAATAAAGGTAACTTTGATAACTATTACTGTTCAAACACATGACGAAACTATTTTTTTTACAAACACTTTTAAACACAATTACCGTCTCGAGTCCGAGTCGAAGTGTTGAAAGAATTTATTAAACGTTTGATTACGAAGTAAATATTTGTAAAACATATTAATACGTCTAGTAACCATCTCATGATGGCAGCGTTGGGCATACGTGGTCTGTAAGCTCGCATGATGATGATTAATACGTTATAGGTAACTTATAAAGTATAAAATAATTTTAAAATAAAAAAAATACATTTTCAACACATTACAATTGCAACATTACACGCGTTTTATAATATACATTTAAAAACATTTCTTTAGTACGGCAAACGACAACCCTGGCGCATAAAAGTTAATTTATAACCGTTTCCAACGTTTGCGTTGTAAAAAATGTATAATTTTTTTCTAACTATCTCGAGATATATAATGTATTTTAATACATACAAAGTATATAAGACACCAAAATTGGCAAAAAAAAATCCGACGGGTTTTTGCCAATTTTGGTGCGCTAGTGCACACAAAGTCAAATGCCGTGTGCTATTGATATGCCTGGAAAACTATATGATCACTAATCCGCGCGTTAAAGATACATAAAATAGAACTCACCTAATGACTCAGTACAGTACAAGACAGGTAACAGGTGCCGATCGCGTTTACTGCACGTCAGTCGTCAACGGAAACACCTCGTAAATTATCGGTATAATAGTAATTACTAACGTTTAAAATTGACGTTTTTTATTCAGAAGTGGTCCATGCCGCGGTCAGATTACAACAGAGTTCACCCTCTTAAGCTTTCACGTCACCCGGCGTCGTTGGGGGCCGATCGGAGCAGCGGAGCGCTTGCGCCACTATCTCTAAGCCGTGATAGGTGGAGGTTTCTCATTGATCACCCCTGTACCACTTGTTCCTCATGCGCAATACAAAAATACCGTGTTATAAAAAAAAAAAAAATACTTTACATCGTAAATCGATAATACGGAGGGATGAGGGGGTCGGTCAAATTGTCAAAATGATAAGTTAAAATTACATCTTTAACACTAAAAAGTAGTTTAAAACGACAAATCCGCCTGTTGCAAGTCTTTTCCGTAAACATCAATATAGAAATAATAATCCTCGTAGCACAATAATAGCACGCTTACAATGGCGGCGCCATAATACCGTCATACACAACCGACATTTGGGTGTGTTGTCCCTCGTGTTTTACGATAACTGGTATCTCTGTAATTAATTACTTAGATAAAAACTTCAGTATCAACAATGTTAGATGTACGAATATTTTTTTTTTAATGTTATCAAAATTTGAAGATTCTACGACAAAAATTAGTATGGTTTAAAGCTCACTAACAACGATTAAACAAAATGAAAAGCGACAAAAATTAACGTTATGATAGTGTTATAGAAAAAAATGCATTACCTATAAAGACTACTCGTTACTGTACCAATAAAATACACTTGTTTTATTCTTATAATACAATTCTGGCAAAAATTAACTTTACCAAATCCTGTAATAAATAAGGGGTATGGAGTCCTGATAAGCAAAGTATAATATTAATTACAACCACCTGTCCCACAATTTATTTTTAATACCTTTTAGGTAAAGGTGAGCATTGCTACAACATATAAAATCTCGACACATTCATAATTCATAATGTGCCTATAAATAGAAATATTGGTACAATTTTAACTATATGTATTTGTAAATTACATTTACAATGTCTATATTTATTAATAATTTGGATAGCTTTGATACTTTTTTCCAGCTGCTTTTAAGCTATAACATCATTGTTTCCCTTATAATATGTATACGATTAAGTGAACAATATAACTATAATAAGATGCCAATATTTCTTAATAAAATATTATTTCATTCAAATATTATTATCATTGTTGACAGACAAGTTGCTAAGCAAGCATCGATTGAGAACACTTACCATTTGAAACAGTAGACTCACTACTCTCAGACATAAAAATATTCATACAGAAAAAGACGCAATATGGTGAAATATGTGGCAAAAGTCTAACACAAAACTTGACGAAATAAAAAACTACATTAAAAGATGGCCAAAAACCAATATTCATAGTAAACAAATTAATGTCATTAGGAACAGTGTTAGACTCAGACATACAAAACTCAACCACACATACGTACCATGTTAACGATCAAGCACATATTCACAGAGTGTAGAAAATATAAAGACCTTAAAAACAAATTTAACTATAATAATCAACTATACACTTATGAGAAATCCTAGAGCCCAACGCCAACATTTCAAAAGTTAGTAGCTTCGTCTCACAATAAGACTAGAAAAAAGAAAAAAAAAAAATTTTCAAGACTTGTGCAAAAATTATTTGGTGGCAAAAAAAAATATTGTGTCTAAAATAATGAAATGCCTTATTTTTTTGTTAAAATACTAACAAAATAAAATTAAAAAATTATAATTGTAATATTAGAATATTATTATTATAAATTATTTTAAATAAATAATAATAATTATATGACCTATTGGTCATCTTTGAACAAGCAAATAATTAATAAATAATGGTTTTAGGCAGAATGAAAATCACATTATTAAATAATAATTATTACCATAGACGTATCTCCCTCCTCTCCTTCTCGTAGAATTAAATAATAAATTTAAACAAAAATGTAATACAAATTATATTAATTATTTTTTATTTCAACATACATATGGTTCAACTAAAATACCAATAGAGATTTAGCTCAGCAAATTATGTAAAATTAATTACTTTTATTAAAACTAGACCAACATAATCCTAATCAGAAATGTCAAACCTGTTATCAGAACAAACAGAAAACTAGTGTAGGTAGTTAAGTATTATGTACTTTGTACATATTAAGTTCCTAATATTTAAGTAAAATAATGTAATCAAGTGCCAGATAAATAATTCACAATGACTGTGGATTCAAATTATTGTCAATCTTTTAATGCTATTTTGTTGCTTGTTATTAGTACAAAATCGTTTTTATCTTTTGATAAAGCATTCATATTTACTAATAAACTAAGACCTATCTGTACACACAAAAAAGCTCCAGTGCGTGAAATAGTAATTACTATTGTACAACTGTACAATAATTAATCGATAATAAAAAGTTAAGTAAATCATCAAGATATTAATAGTATTTACCAATAAACAAAATTGTTTTTTTTATATTATGATACCTAGCTACATAATAGTGCCAAAACAACATTAATGTTGTATATGTAATTATATAAGACCTTTCTTGAATGTTTTTAATAAAATCTTAATTTAAAAAAAATAATAATAAGAGGCTGCTAATATCTAAACAAAAAAAATCTCACTGCTCGCATTGATACCCACTTCTCCCCCCACTAGTTAGGTACACCTAAGTATAGGATCCAGAGAACATGAGTATGTAGAAATGAGGTTTATTATTTTATTATACAACAGTTTATATTTATAGCCACAATGATTTGTGAATGTTACAAAATATTGCGTTTTGAGTACAGACAGTACAGAGAGGCTAGCTTGTTGACATCATATGTTAATACAATACTGATTAGTGCCATTCAATTAATGCCATTCAAAGTATGAAGATAATACAAACAACGAGTTTTGTTAGAAGCTATATTAACCATAGTTGAAAATAGTTTAAAATAGGACCACATATGAGGAGTTTTGCAGAAAAATGTGTTTTATTCCACTACATAAATTAAAAAATGTCAGCATGGTATACAAGCCGCATGATTTTGTGAAGCCATATACAACTGTGTCCAAGTGTGTGTGTTATCACAATAACAAAGCCTCCAAGTTTTATAAAAATAATGACTCTTTGACTCAAGTCTGCTGAGAATGAACACATCCTATTCATCAATTTTTTTGTTTTTGTTTAACAACAAACGTTTCCTGCACAATTTCTGACAGCCTGTGTGATATATTAATAAAATTAACGTGAAAGCACGGAAACGACTACCTATAAAATTAGATGAGTTTTCCTCCATTTAATTTAAGAGTGAATGTTCACAAACTCGGTTTGTAACGTAAAAACAAAGACGGGTACCATGTGTAATATTTAAACGTTTTCAAGTACCAACAATTTAAGGAAAATAAAACTTACTTTTGTTTTTTTTTTTATATGTGAAACGAGCTGATTTTCAGAATGCCAAAGTAGAGGCTTTCCAAAGTAGAGGCTTGACCGAGGGCGATCCCACGTAGAATTTTCAACATGGGCGGCATAGCAGCCCCTTTGATCGGCATTTCCCAATTTCGAACCGAATACCGAATGATTTTGGACGCGCTACAACGCGACGGCCGATGACACGGTCCGTTTATCATTTTACGGTGATAACACGTTATCTCTGTCGGTGTTATCTTAAATCATGACTAGCAGCAGATGCTGGAGCCGCTCTATGGCCGTGAAATGTGAATGCCCTTATCGGTTCGGCGGCCACAGATAGTATAATATTATATTATTATGTTAGTGCAGTGGACAATGATATTTGAAAAACATTGACCTGTTGTACGACGTGATACGACTATGATTAATAAATTACCGTATTTTGAACATATTCAAATTAAAAAATTATTAAGCACGGTATTGATGGTGAACTGAAAATTAAATAAATGATAAACGTTACCGAACGAGTTGTTTTCAATAATCATCGGAATAAACGTCGAAAAACGTTTGACTTGTTAATATAAGATTTTTAGTGTATACAAATTACGAATATTACTATACAAAATGATTTCCAAATATAACATAGGTTTTATCGAACCTTATGTGTTAAAAAAAGTGAGTTGAATCGTCAATTAATTGTTTACTAGGTACGCTAATTAATCTTAGTTGTTACAACAGTCAGACGAATGGCCAATTGGATAAAGCGACAGAGTGTAGCGCTCTCCTTCTCCACATCAAAGAACTGACAACCTGTCCTGAAAATAGATTTTTCATATATGATGGCAGCAAAAGGCCTTCAATCCCTGTTAGGCTTTTTGATGATTACATGTATCTTCTTCATAGTATAGTCATGTTAATAATACAAAAACTAGAAGCCCTAATTAGCTGTTAAATACTATTACTTGTTATACTTGAGTCGATTATAATACTATTGTTGTGAGCCTTTGACTAATGAATATTACTGTTGGCGTTAAAAGTAGATATGCTATCCATTTCATCATCTTTACCGTAGATTTTTACCTACATTTTAACCAATGATAAACTATTGTGTAAACTTAACTAATAATATTTTTATTTTTAGGTAATATCACAAAAGACAAGCTACCTAAAAATAAATGGTCGGTTTCAAAAGAGGTAATTTGATTTGATAGTCTAGTACTATAAGCGACACAGTTTATAATTTGTAATTATCATAAGCATCCTATAACTAGACACTTTGTTTCCAGGTTTTTTACAGACGATTCTCAATTTATACAACGAAGTGTCATACCAACAATGCATTTTCAACGCTCTCTACCCAGATTACCAATACCCGAGCTAAGCCTGACGTGTCAACGTTACCTAAGAGCCCAAAAACCTTTGTTAGCACCTAATGATTTTGCAAATACAGAATCCTTGGTAAAAGAGTTTCAACAAAATGAGGGACTTAACCTTCAAAATATGCTTAAAAAAAAGAACGATTTAAACAAACACACCAGCTACATAACCGCTGATTGGTTTGACATGTATTTATCGGATCGAACACCCTTGCCAATTAACTACAATCCCATATTAGTGTTTAAACATACTGATGAAGCCTACAATAGTCAACTTTTACGTTCAACAAATTTATTAATATCGTCATTGAGGTAAGTGATGTTTGATATTCCTATTGTTATTTTGTTTTTTATTCCATTTTAAAAATCATACCATTCACAGTATCATTTCACAAAATATTAAAATAAAATTACTAATATTTAAAACTATATTTTATTGTAGATTTTACAAATCACTCCAATCAAACATTTTAGAACCAGAAATTTTCCATCTTAATCCAAAAAAAAGTGACACGTCTCAATTCAAGACTATCATGAAATACTTACCAGAATCGATTAGTTGGTATGGAGCATACATGTACAATGTAAGTAAAGTGTTTAAAATAAATTTAATTTATTTCATGAAAAGAAAAATCCTTTTTAGAATAATGTCGGTAAAGAAGTATTTTATTTGTACAGAAGTAGTGAAGATATTATAACTTGTGTGAAACATCATACTACATTGGTTGATAACTAGTTGGCAAAATATAATTTTTTTGTTTTTTATTAAATAGTAATGTTTTTGGTCACTATAATCAAATTTTAACTTTCTTTTTTTTAGGCTTATCCTTTGGACATGTCTCAATATAGTTCACTTTTTAACAGTACGAGGATACCAAATATCAAAAAGGATACTCTACATAAAAATCCTTCTGGAAAGCACATTGTAGTAATGAGGGGAGGACATTTTTATAAATTTGACGTCTTCAACGACAACGGTTTGACATTTTTTTTTTAATATTAAATTAAAATTTTTACTTGATTTTGAGGTTAACAAATCATCTCAGCTTTGGGCCTGCAAGGCCTATTAAGCTACATGATGATGATTATTATTTAATTCATTTTAATATTATCAAGACTCACATTAAGTAATTCTCTTCTGATTTGGTAATGTTGTGTTCCAGGCAACATAATAGCGCCTCAGTTACTATTGTCAAAACTACAGTATATTTTAAAAAATAACATTCCTCCGTCGGAACACCCAGTCGGCGTATTAACAACGTCTGAACGTGATAATTGGGCCAGGTTGAGAACCCATCTTGAAATGTTGGGAAACAAAGATACGTTGAACGCGATTGACAATAGTTTAATGATGATAGCACTGGACGACGAGAGTCTTAACTCTGAACCCATATCGATTGTAAAACAGTATTTACATTCCAACGGCACCAATAGGTAAATAATATAAAATTAAAAAAAAAAAAAAATGTTTAGATGCCTAAAACGGAAGTGAGTGGGTAAAATGTTTTATTATATTAGGCTCTCTATAATTTTGAGTTTGTCATGCTTCTTGATTTGTCAATTATTAAACTTAATATATTTATACTTTTACTTTATTATTATTGAGTCAACAACCTATTTACAGGTGGTTTGATAAATCTTTCACATTGATAGTTTGCAGCGATGGCACTGCTGGGCTGAACTTTGAACATTCGTGGGGTGACGGAGTGGCAGTACTGAGATATTTCCAAGACATCTCTAAAGATAGCGTAGACTCGCCGAGATGTCATCCAGGAGATTTTTCCGTTGAAATAAATTCAGACAATTTAAATGTGCAAAAACTAGGTGCACTCTCTTAAAGTCTATTATCTTCCGGCCTCCTCTGTTATCACTAATAAATATAATATAAAAATTAATTTTTTTTAATTTTGTTATTAAAAAATGTTCAACTATAAAGATTACGCATATAGTTTTCATGTATTTGAAGTATACACATTATTACACTTTATACAACAAAACGTATATTAATCACTTTTAAGTAATTAATATTATTTCAATTGCGTTTTAGAGTTTGTTTTGGACGATCAATTGAAAAGTGAAATTGCAAAAACTAAAGACCAATTCAAATGCACGTATGAATCAATGGACACAAACTATTTTGAATTTTTTGATGTTGGTAGAGAAACGTGCAAGAAATTCGGAATTAGTGCCGATTCGCTTATGCAGTTGTGTTTTCAGGTAAGCTGAATGGTACAAGTATAATAGTATAGGCATGTTACTATTGAGTATCGTTAAAACCTTGAATTTGGCAAGTTCTTTATATTCAATTACTTTTAATTTGCTTACCTTTTAAATGTATTTTAGCTGGGCCATTACAAACTACACAAAAAGCATGTTGGGTCTTATGAGTCATGCAGTACGGCAGCGTTCAAGCATGGAAGAACGGAAACTGTAAGACCGTGCACTATCGAAACGGCAGTAAGTATTGATAACTCGACACAACTGAAAAGCATAGAAACTTGGACAATTTTAACATAATGTGTTTGTTAGGATTTTTGCCAAGCGGTTAGCTGTAAAAATAAGCCGGCCAACGATATACTAGTGGACATGATAAAAAAATGTTCAACTGAACACAGCAAGCTCGTTAAGGAAGGCGCTATGGGTACGAAAATGAAAAACTATTTTGTCACCATAAGAATATCATTTTTTACAAAAATAACACAATAAGAACTAATTTTGCCCTAAAATAATATTTACACACAGTTTTTTGATTATTTTCAGGGCAAGGTTTTGACCGACATCTATTTGCTTTGAAACTGTTGGCCGAACAGAACAATCTGGAAATACCCAAGTTATTCACAGATCCAGCGTACAAGTCAATCAACCATAACATACTATCCACATCCAGTCTTACATCAAACTATGTTTGGTTAGGAGGATTTGGACCTGTAGTGAAAAACGGTTATGGTATTGGGTACGTTTGTATATTATCATTAATTTTATTTATTTGCGTAATTGAGGTATACTCATTGATATCTTGTATTCCATAAAAACATAAGTAAAATTTTGTTCATAATTAATAATTATTTAATTAATATTGTTTAAATCATCTCACGATGGCAGTGTCTGTTAAGCTACATTATGATAATGATATTGTATACACTACACTGTATATATGATACTGTATCAACGATTCCTCAAATTTATATTTACTATTATCGTATTTCAGATATACAATACTTGAAAAATATTCCGGTGCCATCATTACCAACTACAGGGAACACACTGACGGCAATAAATTTAGAGAAGCACTGACTCAAAGTTTGAATCAGATTCTCAGTGTATTAAAAACAGGCAGTTAGGAAACTTTTTTCACATTATTCGTTTGTGAAACAACAAAATATTCACAAAAACGTATTCCTTGTGTATTATTACAAATATCAAGTAATTACTGTACTAGGTTTATTGTGGCTTTTTAGATTTTATTGTTTTTTTATTTTATTATATAAATTAAAATTGTGTTATGGGAATAGAGATTTAAAGAAAAAATATCACGTTTAAACGAACGTGGACTAAAATAATAATTATCTTATTTTTTAATTGTTTTTTCGTATTAATAATTTAAATATTTTACTTATGTGGTACTGTGATACTTTTAAACAATTATTGGAAACGGAATTAACCAAAATGTTTTACCTATTTTTGCCATATCAGTTTGATGAAAACAGTATTGTATTCATGTAGTATTATTATTAGAATATTATTTTTAATTTATGTAAATTATAAAATAGTATAATATGTAATTTTTTTCCAACATTGCATTTGTCGCTTGTGGTGAAACTAGATTTTTAAAAGTTAAAAAATCTTACTAGTTGCTGTTAATTTATTTATTATTAACACATTAGGAAAGTATTTTTTTCATCTTCCATTACCGAATATTATTGTAACATGTAATTTATTTTAGTTCCAAATAATTATTTTTATTGTTACACCATATTTAGATGTATATATGGATCAAATAAAGAAAATAAATCTTGTACATAATAATGCATTTTTCGATTAATTTTTACAAACTTACTTATATTTCATTACTGGTCTATATGAGTAATATGATGAAAAAAGGAATAAAATAATCTTGTTTGTCTAGTGCAAAATATTGTTTCTTTAGATATAGTCAAATAGAAATTACAATTTAATTGTTCGTTTTGGTATGTAGCTAAATAGGTGTTGTTTTTACAATAATATAATTTTGAATCTTTTTATCCACCACCGGAGTCCAAACTGTAATATTTCATGTATCAAGTCTATACACGTAATACTGAAACCGAAAAGGGACTTCTTGTCAGTATTTTCCAAAATTGAGTTAGTGCTACTTTCTAAATCTTGTTTGATCTTTATTCAATTTGAGACCTGATATAATAAATTTGTAGCTAAAGAAATTACTATGTTATTGCACTTTGCAAAAAGCCGACAAGAGGTCTTTTTTCCCCCGAAATCAATTTCTACAAATTTATGATGTTTTGGTGTTTTTTGGAAATCAACTTTACCGACAAAAGGTTCCTATTAGGTTTCCGCATCATCAATTTAGAAATCGTACTTAAAAGGTTCTTTACAAGGACAAAAATTAAAAATGTTTTCTGTTTAGATGAAATATTCGTATTAAGGTTATTATAATGTGTCCAGTGTCTCAATGATTGTATTAGGTACATAATATAAATATATATATGCGTTTATATACTATATATAAGCATATTTTAAATAATGTACTTCCGATATACAGTAAAAGTTATAAGCCGTTTCTTCAAAAAGGGGAGGACATTTTATTAAATTTCATTTTTAGGTGTATGTATTTAAGACGAGGTCTAAAAACTATACATCAGCTTTAGATGTCTAACGTGTATTATACAATATTAAGAAATACTAAGATATCCTAAACATAAATACATGTATTGTTTATAAAATGATTTATACTTTTGTTAACTCGTTTTTACTCGTTTTGCATTTGTATTATTTTTATTTATAAAGTGATTTTATAACTTTCCGTTATACTTAATAATATTTTTGGTCTCCTCAATTCCTGTAGCCTCCCCGACCCTGACTTTTTAAATATTATATTTATTATTTACGTATGTACAGCATTGGTTATTTGTGTTATTATTCCAGGGTTGATATTGTAGGTATTTTACCTAGCTGATTGATACACCTTTGGTACCGGGGCTTTATGGGCGTTTCGTCATTGCCCGCTCGCTTTTTGAGAATCGACCCGACGCACACTACTAAGCTTATTCACTCCTGGTACCCGAAGTAACTTTTGAATATTGTTTATTTAATGCGACGTTCACGCTGTCAGAACGAATGCGACCTTTTGTAGTACTACCAAACTCCACCGTACTCGATTTGGACGTAAAACGGGTAAGGCATACGCTTCATAGTATGCCGCTAAGATACCAGGAGAACATAGTACTCTACCGTCGTTATAGACTCGCCGGTAATCCGAAAAATTACAATTTTTACTCTTTTTCGTGCAGCAATTAATAGTCGAACAGACCTAACAATATAGCAAATTTCCTAAGACAATGCAAAGGCGGACCAAAGGTATTGAAATAAATTAACTAAAAGTTCATAGATAACAAAACCAAAAGTAACTATCGCTAAATAAAAATAAAAATAATGTAGGTTCAATATGCTTAATATTCTGTTGAGAGTGCCGTGCCGTACTGCGAAGTACCACGTGTTTTATAACAACTATTTTACTATAAAAAAATATGAGGATTTGTATGATTATAATTTTTGTTTTGATTAGGTCAGTTGGATATCAGTACACTACTTTTGTCGGATGCCATCGTTTTTTTCGCGCAAAGTAGGCGAACGGAACACCCGGCATGGCCTTCGAAATCTCCTTTGGTTTTAGGACTACTACTACTTTGTTGATGGGCGATGGAGGCGCACGAACGATACTGTCGATTTGCATATTGGAAGGTATTTTTTTTAAAGACATTTGTCTTGGGTTATTCATGGGCTCGGTCAACAATTTTGTCCATCGGCCTTCCTCGTCGAGTTTAAGCGGGATCTTTACTAATTTGTTTGTAACCGTCTTTTTGGGTAAATCATTCTTGACCACCACCGATAGTAGTGATTTGTTTTGACTCGACTCTTCGACATCCCTGTAATGGTGACAATAACAATTTGTTATTTGCCGAAACGATGGTCTTAGCGGCCCGGCATTACATTTTTATCGACCTTAATTATATAGATACACGAACATAGATTTTAAGCTAATAATACCGTATCGGGTATATAACAAAAGACTACTCCGACGACGAATGTCGTGAACATATGTCGGGATAGGGTTGTGCTTAGTCGAGATACTTCGATGAGCTTATTGCTAATAAACGCTAAAATTATATACTCGGTAGTGGTATTGTTCGTTTTATCTTTCATGTCTTCTGGGACTTCGGCGGGTTCAGCTAACGATGTGTCGAGATCTTCACCATCCGATTGGTCGAGATCTTGATCATTTGGTTCGGTGATCTCATAATCTTTTGATTCGTCGAGGACTTGATCTTTTGGTTCGGCGAAAACCCGAGCTTGCAGTTCGGCAAATAATGACGTCAAATTACTGCGGTTGAACAACATATGCGGTATTTAAAATAAAATATAAAAGCCACGTACTTTGCCATCGCAATTTGACGAGCCATCGTTACCCTCAGGACGCTTACCCTCTGGAAAACGCCTTTCGTATGTCGAAACGTCTTCTCTGTTCGGCACGATCCGATAAATTCGGACAGGATGCGGAAGCCTCTAGCACGCTTTTTAAACGGTAATTATCGTTGATGATTTTCACTGTTGGATCGTGGCTCGGAGGCTGCAATAGTTCAATAACGGCGGGGTCGGCCGGCAAAGACGGGAACAACACGTTAAAAAAATTATCCTCAGCGTTTCGTCTAAAATACAGTAAAGCTGTAAAGTGGCGATGTAACAAATAAAGGTATTCGAGCTGATTGCTAAACTTAATCTAGTGGCATCAAATCAAGCTCCACGCACATTAAGTACGGCAGTATAAATCTATAAGCGATTATCTAGTATCTAACGTAATAGCTACAAAGGCTATAAACGTGCCCAAGTGTGACACTATTGACGAAACGCCTCGAAAATTTTGATTAGTATGGGATTACGTTCTCTAAAAGCTAATAAACTAAACGGTGGCGATGGGAATGCATATAAAATACCGGATTAACCTGACGGAAACTGAATTTTACATTATTACATTTTACACTACAATTATTAGAAAAACCATTTCTTTGATCTCGCCCAACATCTGTTATACCATAAGTTATGCCCAGACAAGTCACAAGTATACACAAGGAATGTTTATCGATTCCGTTGGTTTGATTTGATACCACATAAAGGGTTAAACTATGTAAATCATAACATTTGCGTTTACTTGTCCTCCGTAGGATTTGTTAACTCCGTCGACGGTTTGGAATTTTGGTCAGCTGTCATCTGATTGCTAAAACTAGACACGTCATTACATTATAGTAATGCACGTATGGATAATTTGCAAGCTTGATCCGATCCACTGACTTCTAACCTACCTGTTGTTTTCGGTCAAATTTGATTGGCTTTTCAGGTTCTGAGACTCTTTCCACTCGTCTTCTAAATCTTTCGGCAGGACCGACCACTCTTGTTCCCTATTTATTTTTACTTCTTCATCAGGGTCATTCAACACTTTGACCACGATCACTCTGCTCGTCAAGTCATTATCAGTACGCTTAAATTTCGTCCTGTCCGAATCATTGGCCTTGGGCTTTGACTGAGGCGCCATCGGGCACTTGTCTCCACTACATGCCATCACAAACAATATCGTAAGCGCAGTTTAAGGGCAACCTATGGATTTTTTTTTGTCGAGTTTAATGCCGGCGGACTGAGCCGATAGAGGAGAGGATGATCGCATTCAGAATCACTAAGGGATTGGGTCATTTTAGGTTATAACAAAATAAATATAGATACGGGATGCTTTAAAAAGTATACAAATAAAGGTAGCATATTTCAATTAGTTTAGGCAGAAATTGGAATACGACCTTTGGAGGAAAACGGCGACGCCCTGTCGCATAGGAGACTCCCGTGATCAGCAATAATACTATATTATATCAAAGCAACTTAAGTATGAACCTAGTTGTAGTACTCATTTTTTACTTTTTCCTATATTCCATTATGCTCAGAAAACGTTTACTAGCACTTTTGTTTTTTTCACCCAAAAACAGCGATGAAATTGCGTGGTTAGTTTTCGTCGGTTTCTTGTAGATCTTAAACACAGGTTTCTGAACTACAAATACGGGGCGTTTTCGTTCACTTGGAGACAAATGCCTGATCTTGTGTCCTTTTATCAGACGGTCGACAGCGAGTGACGTGCTTCTCTTGTAAACGTCCGATACCCAAGTCCGGTCATCATTGTTGTTTCTAAAATACCCCGTTAAAAAGCAACAATAGGTACCGTCAATTTCATTCCATTACAGTTTAAATACACACGATTACACTATAGACAAGCGCTGCCAAATGACTTATGCAGTAATTATCGTAAGGTAATATAATCCTAAATTTGTTGATGTTTAGATGTGAGAACGGTAGATGTGTGGTAGTACAATCGCTACGCGGTATTTATGTTGTACCTACAGTAAATTGGTAGGTGAAAAAATGTTTTAAAAATCAAGGGTGTCAAGCTATGTTGATGGATTATTGTCACCGCCCGCCGACTTTACATTTACATATATAGTATAAATATTATACAGAGTGCTCACTGCTCAGTAAGTTCGGCAACGGGCAATTATTTATCGAGCCACTATTGATATTTTTAAAATTTTGACTTGCATGTTGATATTTATATGTACATTTAACACTTAAATACAAAATTATACCTTAAGTAGTTCGAATCTACTTCATCGGCGTGTTCGTTTTCTTGTGCGTTTGCCGGTTCAGGGTTTAAAATGATAACGCCCGTGGCGGGGTGCTTCAACACGTACTTCTTGCTTTTCGCATATGGAGACCACCTGATCGATATAAACGGATATAGTGTCATATAATATAAACTAATTGTTATGTTGTCTACTTGCCTAGCAGGTGGCCTACGAGCTATACGAGAATTTTACATCTCACAAGCTTTGTGTATATCAACACAATTCGATTCGTCGATCGATAAATTATTCATCGTGTTTGAGATACAATTATATTTTATTAATCATGCATAATATTTAAAAAAAGGAAAATTATAAAAATGTTTGATAAATATATGACTTGTTCTAGAGTGTTCTGCTAAATGACAACAAAAAATGTAAAGAGTAAAACACTAAGAATTCAAATCCCGCTTACGAGAAGAAAATGCCAAGCAGTGGTTCTGATGAGTATTTTTTGCATATGTGTAAATAACAATCTTGTTTCTAGTAAACGGTCACTTTGTACGGCCTATTGTTTGAAATGCAAAATGCAGACACTTTGTACGGTCGAGGATAAGTGTTACGTAATCAATATTCTTCGTTTTATTCGTTCGATCGTTTAAAAATATATACCTAGTTTATGGATGGTAAATTAAAATGTTCCGGTGTATTTGCCAAGTGTACGTTATACTAGCAGAATTTGAAGGAAATGTTAGAACATGTGTAGGTACACGTATTTCTTCCAAATAAATTGGAAAATAATTTTTAAGAAATGTTAACGAATTCTTTTTTTTTAAGCTTCGGCAACTTTAGCCATTAGCTGTTGTTTGGTTTTTGGATTTGGTTAGGAGTGTGTAAATGTGAAACACGTGTGATGGGATCATGGCATAGGTCTCCGCTAAAAATTTTGGGTACCTATCTGAGGATGACAGCTGAAGTGTCTACAGCGCCATATCATGCCCCTCTTTTAGTAATTATAACGAAGTCAATTAAATGGTTGTGTATTTTAACCGACTACTATAGCTAATGAAATGATTCGTTAAAGGCTGATGACTATTAATGAATCATTTCATCGGTCGGGTATCGGGTACACTTGATTTTTTCTTTTGTTTTTTACTTACATGTATATCCCTTTATGATTCTTGTGTTTTTTCGTTTTAACGTAATTATCTTTAAATCTATTCTGATTTATATACATCTGATCTATCAATTTGGTCGACAATGTCGCCGAATCGATGTAATCGTTGGCCGGAATTTGTTGTGTTACATCCGATTTATCTTTGTCGTCGACGTTGCTTTTATAGTCGTGATCGTTCAGATGGAAGGTTTTCCTACGCGAAAAAATAAATATAACTATACTTATTTAAAAATGAATACGTCAATACTAAAAGTCAACGGAAAAACATAATCGCATAAAACACTAGGTATACGTTTAACATTTCTAATTCATATTCACTTAATCTACTTTCGGGATACCTATCTAATTTGTTATTTGTCAGAGGGTAAACCACCGCCGGTAATATGTTTACACAATTTTATCTTTAGAAAACTCTAGTAATTTTTAGACTTTTTATATGATTTGGTGTATATTTTGAATAGTGATTTACCCTCTGAAATTTGTTGTCTAGAATGCCAAAAAAACAAATAGAACTTGACAACTTAAAGTTTGAACTGGAGCTTCCATAAAATATTTATAGCATAACACGTTCATTGAACATATTTTTCAAATAGATCATCGACAATGTCTTACCGTGGATGCTTATTTTCGTTATCGCCGCCGTGTTTTAACGATTTGGCTTTGATCCGCTTAGTGTTGGCCAAATTTTTCCTTTCCGGCCTTGAGTTTTCCCATTTGTCTTGGCACGACCGCCGATGCTGCTGTTTGTTGTCTACGACTTTACCTTTGTTTTTCCGCTCCCTGGGGATATCAAAGTAGAGAGTTATTAGACTCGTCGAACCCGCTGTTTACGATTCTCGTCGTACACGATCATGAAAACTCACTTTAGTTTAGGATTCACAGCACCTTTCTGACAATTATTCACGGTACCAATCTGCGCTTGCTTGTTACCGCCGACGCCTGACTTCCTACTCCTGTTTGTAAGACTCGACGTCTTTTTTATCAGGGGTCGTTTTGTGTATTTGTTATACATCAACTTGTTCGCCAATTTCGGAATATGTTTGGGCGGACAGCTACTGAAAGATGACTGAATAGAATAGCACACACTATAACCGATGTAATTAGATCAAATATTTCGATATCATGTGCTAGAAAAGGTTTCTTTTTTTTTTATAGCAAATAGCAAAGGTTTTTGTAATTTTTCCAATTACTTATTTATAAAACATTTTCAACAGGATGGTACTATGATACATAACATACCTACCGAGAACCAGAGCTAGAATTAACCGGATTTTTTATAAATCTTAAAAAACCTTTACTTCTTGGTTATTACCAAACATTTGCTATACTTGAACAAAAAATACAAGATGTATTTTTTTTAGGGTTTGGGTTTTTATGCCAACTATGATGTACGTATCGTCTATAGACTTATGTAGAAGCAAGTGCAAATACTTACATTGGTGACTAAGAGTAACTTTGACAACCATGTTGATGATCGCATAATTTTTAATGACATAGTACAATATTTAGGTAATATTAAATCAAAATTTAAAAATTAATATAATTTTAGATAAAAAAAAATGTGGCACGCGTGATTGTTTACTAACAACAAAAACTAAGATTTTAAATATTTTGGCCGGCTAATATTTATTTTACCATCGTAAACCAAAAGAAGAATTTAATAATGTGCTATAAGTTCCAAAATGTTGATTTGGACTTAAGTTATTCACTATTTTTGATATTGGTACAACCTGGTCGATACCACGTTCTCCCCCCCCAATTTTTTCCATCTATAAGAATTGGTTGTAGCACAATATTCCGAGATAAACTCAATTTTTCATAAAACATTTGTATTATTATATTCTTATACAATTCTATAAAATAAAATTATATTTAAAGTCAAATCTTTAGATAAATACAATTAAGTATAGGTAATCAATAGAAGTTTGGAATGAATTGCAAAATGATTCCAACTCCCCCGAAAATAATTTTAGGTATCTTATAAATATGTAAATTAAATTATGTATTTTTATTACAATATAAAATAACATTTATAGATTTGTTAAATAGTGTTTTGTACTTGACAATTCTGTAAATATTAGATTAATCAAGCAATACGAACAAATAAGTAAAAATAATGTTATTAACATTTTTCACACATCAAAAAATTAGTACAAATTTTACTAGAATCGATGTAGAGTATGCACATAAATATAGAGTATGTATTCAAAATGATTTTGCATGGTTATTCGAAAGCGTTTTTAGGGTTGAAACATTTTAACAAATAAGATATTCAATATTAATATACACATATTAATATTTACATTCCTGGTATAATTTTAATCTAATTTATGAATTACATAAGTAGTGGTATTCAACACGACTGATTTGTTTGTATTTTATCTTTTACTATTTTCATGTTACCTGTAAATTATACCACAAATTTAATTATATTAAATATCAAAATGAGCTGAACAAAAAACTCTCTACTTTAGTTGATAATATAACTATTTACTTTCTATAATGTTTAGCGTTTCGGTTAGACACATAGAATTATTGTAGTCTTTTCTGTTTCCGGGATTTATGTCCAAAGTGAAATCCGGTCCATACGACAAAAAATACTAAAAAAAATAAATACAAACTATTACTACTTTGGTGAACTGTTTTCACCAACTGATTTTTATCAACTAAGAACAGATTTATCCAAAAAAATATAGAAAGTAACACTAATAAAATACATCATAACAAATTAATATATGGTAACGCTCACTTCATGGTCTGGAATATCAGACGATAGAGCGTCTTCTTGTCCGATAATAACAGCAGTTAAATATGTCCAACATCGGGCTACATTTGCTACGTTGTAGCCACCTAGTAAAATAAAAATATTGTTATTCTTGTACAACAGTTCTTAGTAATATTTACAAGAATAATTACAAATAAGAATCAAAAGTATTTACCACCCCCAAGGAATAATATGGGCTTCTGCCATTTCATAACTGTTCTGATGCATTCGGCAAATGCTCTTGTAGTCAAATTAAATCCACCAATCGGGTCACTGACTAATCCATCGGCTCCACACTGGACTACGATACATTTTGGATTGTATGAATTGTTGACAACAGTGCTGATTCTGAAAAAAAAAATGTAAATTATTTTAAAAAGTTTTGTATAATATTAGGTACAACAAAAGACTTCAAAAATGAGTTGCAGGGGGACACATCTTTAGATAAAGAGCTAAGGAAAACATAAGGATCATAAAAAATTAAAAAGACACTTTGTAATGGCTTTTTACAGTTTTTTAGTCACTAGGTGGTTATTTTTAATTAATGTGAATAATATACAACTGCTTATATAGGTATTAGGTTCTATATTAAAATATATACTTTTTAAAAATAGATATGTAAATATCGTCAGTTATTCCTTCTTTTAGTGGTACGTTCACTGAGTAATATTTTCCTTTATCTGTACCAATGTCTTGAAACGAACCACTTGTAGGATAAAAACCAGGTTCAAACTGATGGAACGACAATGTGAGAACACGGTCAGTAGTCATGTATGCATATTCGACTCCGTTTCCTAATATATAACAAAACAAACATTTGAGGGTTAACAAATTTCATGAAATGTGCCATGATTAGGTTTACATAATGTACATCATATAAATAAATTATTTTTTAACAATTTCAGGTAATTCAAGTTAATGCATTTTTATAGATATAAATGAAAATTGAAATCAGTTTATAAAAAAATAGGGGTATTATATAAAATACTATATATTTTATTACCATGGTGTACATCAAGATCAATATAAAGTATTCTGCCAAAACATTTTCTTAATGTCTCTATTGCCAGTACTATATCATTTACATAGCAAAATCCTTCAGCTGAATCCCTTGAAAATAACAATATCGAATTAATAGTGATCATGATTTAAAAATGGTTTCATAAATCCATAAACGTAGAAGGTATATTATACTACTGTTATTATATACTGTATATGATTAGTATGAATTTAAACATTTTAGATATAATATATTTTAAAAAGATCTAACCTGAGTGCATGATGCCATCCGCCACACCAATTTATCGCATAGTTATATTTCATCGTTGTCAATGCTTTTGCTGCTGTAACCGAGGCGCCAGAAATATATGTAACAAATTTCCAAATGTCTTTCAGTATTGGACAGTCATAACCTAAAACAATCACCCATTATTATTACCCAGTATTTATAGTTATCAACTATTTTGTGAACATGAACACATATTAATTTAAAACCATTAGTATAAATAAATATTAATTTGTCAAAAGGGATCTGCATATACTTATAATATTTTTTTAGGAGAAACAAACAGCAATTGTTTAACTAATATAACAACATAAATATTCATTTCTATACATTACAAATAAAATAAGGGTTGTAGATCTTATAGTGCGACCAAGTTAAGAAGATGACCAGTCACGCAGGTTCCACCACGTAAGCTTGTTATAATTGTGCATTGTCGGGTAGTGATGGTGCTCTTTTGTTAGCCATTGAGCAGCAAGCTTACGAAGTTTGGTCTCTGGACCAGTCTTCTCCCTAACGTTGTCTTACTATAGAATCAAATACTCATTGCACTTATGATTGTGTTAAAACTTTGTGATTGAACTATTAGTTTCATTATTATCGTATCTATCTATGTTGTCATTGGTTAACTGAAATTTTGGATTTATTGCGGGGTCTATCTTCAGAGCGATAATTACCATTCCACTGTCGTGACTATACAAAAACGTTAACTATCTAATAACAGCATCGTTAAATCTGTTGATCAAACTAACACTTTCAACACATTTCAGTTTTTCAATAAAAACACAACCAAATAATACCATATAAAAATGTTACCATTTTTACCATAACAATTATACGTTAGGTACATTATTAATTATATTATACTTATAAATTGTCCAACCTAATCCAAATTCATTTTCTGCTTCCAAAGTGGAATCGTCGTTGTCATTCACCCGCTTTAAAAAATCTACATACGAGCTCGAATGAAACTGGGTAAGTTCTTCGTATAACAGCGGTTTTACTTTTTCTACATTCATATGATCGCACAGACAATATGCTCGGATAAGATCATCGACTAAATATGGCTGAAATAAAACAAAATATACAACTTCATGTTCAGAGATATTATTACACTATAAATAGTTTTTTACTCGATTTTTCAAGTTTGGTATTTTATTACACTCGAAAAGTAACTGTGGATCAGAAACGTAGAAAACTCTATAATCCATTTTTTATGTCGGAAACTAGAAAATTTTAAAACGCGTCCAGAGAATCTTTATCTTTTATCTAGAAAAACATATTTACCGAGTTACCACAAGCACATAATATAATGTACCTACCTAATGTCTACTCATTACAAACAATATTAAATCAAAATCTATAATTAACTAAAATCAATGAAAATTATTGTTTTACACTTAAACGTTCACATTAAATTACAAAAGTCAGACACCAATTCGGTTCGGTGATTTACTATTATTATTTAATATCAAGTAGAAGGGCTGTGCACAGTAAAGGCTAACGAGTGTGAAGTTAAACCATAAACGAGCCAGCAATATTTGATAACAGAAAGTGCCATAGCGTTGGTGTATGTTGTGTTGCCAATACACTAAATATTCTAAGGGGCAGTCCATATATCCACGTACACCGACGATTATTATTATACGATATCGACCTAATTAATTAAAATATATTCTAATTATCGACAAAACAGTAAGAGTATATTATTTAACTTAAAAAAATGGCACTTGGGATTTTGCGGCCGCCGAACCCAACCCAGCAATAAAAAAGCGGCCGAACGCCGACCGAAACTGGCGGCAGTTATGTCAATTTTTGACAATGTTCCGGAAGAGGTCCCCTCAATTTGATTATACAAATCAAAAGCTTACTAAAATGTCTAAAAATTCGTCTCTATGAAAAAAGTTGGCATCGGGGGTCTTGCGGCCACCAGAAGCCGCCGAACCCAACCCAGCAATAAAAAAACGGCCGACCGCCGACCGAAACCGGCGGCAGTTATGTCTACTGGTTTTTTTTAATGACTGTTAAATTTATTATTATAGTTTTATAATTTTTCAATATAATACAAATCATATTGTAACAAATTTACAGTCACGAAAAAACTATGTATGGAATATTTAATTTTTCAGGAAATAATTAATTATTAAAAAAAAAAATATTAGTTTGTTATTTAAAATAAATAATATTATTGACTACCTATATAAATATATTATTTTAAAATATACCATTTCCATTGAATTTTGCCAAAACAAACTAAGTGGTGGATATGTACCATATCCACCAGTTTTGGCGTGATTCATTTCGCAAAATTATGTTTTCATGAATCTAAATTTAAATTTACATATTAACAATTATCATAAATAAGTTCAGATTTCTTTATGCATTTTTAAAACTAGAAAAACTAGAAATCTAAAAAAACTAGAAGAATTGAAAAATAAGAAAAACCTGAAAAACTAGAAAAAATAGAAAAATTGAAAAATTTGAAAAATAAAAAATAAGACAAACCTGAAAAAACTAAAAAAACTAGAAATCTAAAAAAACTAGAAAAAATTGAAAAATTGAAAAAATTGAAAATTGAAAAAATAAAAAATAAGAAAAACCTAAAAAACTAGAAAAACTAGAAAAAACCTAAAAAACTAGAAAAACTAGAAAAACCTGAAAAACTAGAAATCTAAAAAACTAGAAAAATGAAAAATGAAAAAAAGAAAAAACTAGAAAAACTAGAAAAACTAGAAAAACTAGAAATCTAGAAAAATAAGAAAAAATTGAAAAATTGAAAAATTATGAAAAACCTAAAAAACTAGAAAAACTAGAAATCTAGAAAAACTAGAAAAAATTGAAAAATAAGAAAAACCTGAAAAACCTAGAAAAACTAGAAAAACTAGAAAAACTAGAAAAACTTGAAATCTAGAAAAACTAGAAAAATTGAAAATTTGAAAAAATTGAAAAATAAGAAAAAATAGAAAAAAAGGAATACCCGGTGCCAACTTTTTTCATAGAAACGAGTTTATAGACATTTAAGTAAGCTTTCGGTTGGTATAATCAAATTGAGGGGACCTCTTCCGGAACATTGTCAAAAATTGACATAACTGCCGCCGGTTTCGGTTGGCGGTCGGCCGCTTTTTTATTGCTGGATTGGGTTCGGCGGCTTCTGGTGGCCGCAAGACCCCCGATGCCAACTTTTTTCATAGAAACGAATTCTTAGACATTTTAGTAAGCTTTCGATTGGTATAATCTAATTGATGGGACCTCTTCCGGAACGTTGTCAAAAGTTGACATAACTGCCGCCGGTTTCGGTCGGCGGTCGGTCGCTTTTTTATTGCTGGGTTGGGTTCGGCGGCCGCCAAACCCCAAGTGCCATTTTTTTAAGTTAAATAATATACTCTTACTGTTTTGTCGATAATTATAATATATTTTAATTAATTAAGTCGATATCGTATAATAATAATCGTCGGTGTATGGGGATATATGGACTGCCCCTTAGAATAATAAGTGTATTGGCAACACAACATACACCAACGCCATGACACTTTCTGTTATCAAATATTGCTGGCTCGTTTATGGCTAACTTCACACTCGTAAAATATAATATATTTTAACACGGTTGTTTTTTTTTTGTCATTTGAATTATTGCCGTTTGGTTCTAGAGATAACAGTTAACTCTGATAAACGTTAGTTATATTTTAGTTACTTTTATTCTGATAGAATTGGCAGGCTGATAGAATGTGATTTTATATTTTGGTGTTTCTGGGTTGGTCACGCTGATAAAATAAAAATTGTGTTATCTTTTGGAAGAACTCTTATCTCTTATCATTTTTTGGAAGAACTGCCCCAAACACTGCCGCGGCTGCCGCTACGTTATCAAAAGGCCATTACTTGTTCTAGTGATTACTGGCAGTGGCGGCGGTGGTTTTGATAACAAGTGTCTAATGTTATTGTTTTTAATTATTCTAACATCAACAGATTATAAAACTGCGGTCTAGCGCGTGGGCGCTTGCATGTAAATAATCTGTACGGAACCGTAAGGAGAAGGCGGCGAAAGTCAGTGTCGGTCGGGACTCCGTTTGTCTTTGTTTGTTGTGTAGCTAGTGGCCTGTCGCTCTAGGTATCTTCCTAGTTTTGATACCATTTTGTTATAATATGATTAGTAGTAATCGTTTAAACGCGTCCAATATGGAATCCGTAGTTTGCAAAACGAGTAAGTTGATCAAACTTCACTTAATAATATGATGTGTAACGAAAAAATATTGTATTTTTAATAACGAGTCATTGTTAAAAAAAAAATATATATATATATATATATATATATTATATCAAGTGACGTGCAATTAATCTTGTTCTCGACTCGAGAAATTGTCCCATAGTAGTCCCACCTAATTAATGAGGCAACAAATCATCATAGTTTTTTCCTCCTATCACTTAGTTCAGTTCAGTTAGTTCTTTTACAACTAGTATATTGTATTGCATAGGCAATTATTAAAACATAAAATATATACAGTGTGGCCCTAATAATCGTCAAAATTGTTCCCTTATTTTAATTAACTAGTTAAAATTTGTCAACTATAATTTTATTTTCCGTTTCTTGTAATGTGTATACTCTGCATCAAATTGTATCTAATAATTTAAATAATACTATCAAGTTTTCAAATTTTGTCATGTCGCCATCACCGTACTGTTTGTGCTGTAAGGCAATACGTTATTAAGTATATTTCTTCTTCTTCTTCAGCTTTTACAGGCCATTAAGGCCCATCACTGCTCCACATAGCCTTCTCCATTCCTCTCTATCGTTTGCCAGTTCCTCCGGGTTATCAACCCCTAGTATCTGAAAATTCTGGTTGGGCTCGTCTATCCACCTTTTCTTTGGTCTGCCCAGTGGTCTCTTGCCTTCTGGTTTCCAATTAAGCACATCCTTCATTATGCCACTGGACCTCCATACGTGTCCAAGCCAGCTCATTTTTCTTCCTTTGAGTGCTTGTATAATGTCTTCTTCTACCCACAGGTCTTTAATTTCCTTATTGGATCTTATTTCATATTCACCTGTTTGATCATTTTTTTTAAGACCAAAAATGCGCCGTAGGAATTTTCTTTCTAGAACTGCCAGTTTTCTTTCATCCTCTTTTGACGTTGGCCATGTTTCGCATGCGTATAGAATTACTGGTCTTACTAAAACCTTATATAATCACATTTTTTATTTTTTTGATAATATCTTAGATCTAAAGGTTTTCTGTAGCGCGAAATAACACCTGTTTCCAGCTTTTATTCTTAGTTTTATTTCCTCGTGGTAATTATTGTGGCTATTTATATCAACTCCCAGATATTTAAAGCTTTCTACTTTTTCAAAACAATAATTTTCTATCTCCAGACTTCTATTTTGGTCTAATTGATTACCTCTCGTAACTACCATATATTTAGTTTTCCCTTCATTTATTACCAACCCCATATTCAGCGCTCTGGTTATCAGCTCCCTCGTAGTGTTTTTCACGTCCTCTTCATTTGACCCAAGTATCACTACATCATCAGCGTAGGCTAGTAATGTATGCACTTTTCCATTGAAATTAACACCATTCGCTGTTTCTTGAACCTTCCTACTTCCTTGTTTTAAACCTACTGTTGCCTCGAATTCTTCGAATTCTATTAAATATATTTGCAGTCATTTAACTGTACATAACATTCCCTTAATTAAACACAATAAAATTAAATATAATTTTACTCTACTATAAATCAAATGTTAAGAAACATACCTGACAATAATTATTACTATAATAAAAACCAGTAGGTCTTGTAGGGACATAGAGTATTTGGAGATGGGAGAGGACTTATTTACTTATTTTAAAATTAATAAATAAAAAATCATTATTGTAAAATATAACCGTCTCGGCTCTGAATCAAACTTTAATATATTTAATGTAAACAAATTAAATTAAATCTATTACATAGATTTTATATTAAATACATTTTTTCTTTGAATAAAACATTATTTTTTCGTCAGTGTTTGTTTTTTAGTTCAAATAATAAACAATTGCCATATCTGTCATAATATTATGATTCATAATATAGAAAGTACCCACCTACAGCTGCAGTATAGCTGTTACAATTATGTAGAAAGTAGATCCAACAGTGCATATCACGCTTGCACAATAGTGATATGAAATTAGACAGAATAAAACAATGTAACGATGATAGTGTTATTAAAAAACACTGAGTTAGATATTTGTTTCTCTTTTTGTTTTGATATTTTTATGGTTGGAGGTTCCAATTACCTATACATTTTGTACTTAATTGTGGTTAAACAATATTGTTAAATGTATACAACGTTTTAAATTACACTTAACATTTGTATCCTTCTGTTTACATATTACCTTACACAAGATATCTTGTTATAACTAACAATGACTTATGTTTAAATTTATAATAATTCTTAATCATATTCTTTTTTATTTACAGGAAAAACTTTATCAAATTACTCAACATCAGCAAGAGTATTCTGTTAAAAATTTCTGTTCCACCTACTTTTCAAAACTATTGTTTTAACAATAATAACAGCAGTTATTATATTGACTTAATAAACGTAAGTATATTATCTAAATATTTTATTAGGAAAAATTAATTGGGAAAGATAAATGGAAGTACCTACTGTTAAACAGTGTTACTGCGTAACACGACTTAACACTGATGTTACAACATTAGTTTGAGTAATTACTATTGTGTTTTTTATTCATTCGTAGAACCTATCTTAAAGTAATGCATAACATCGTAATCAAGAATGAAGAATACAATTTTTTTTCTTTCTATAATTGCATTATTAATATAAATTTCTGAAGTATTAAAATTTGTTTTATAAATATAATTTTTTTTATTCTATTTTTATAGCACAATCAACATGCAAGAACCCGAGGTGGATTGGCTCATGTTGGTTGCAATTGCTGTGATCTCAGGTTGTATCGTACTCGGTATAATGTTTGTGATTTGCTGTTTCTGGTCCAAATGTTTATTGTTTGATTGTTGCCGGCCCAAGTACAATAATACGTTTATCATATCTTACGGTAATTATTTCAGATTGACAAATTGAAATTACTTTAAATGTACATTGAACAAGAATATGCTGACAAATTTGTATACACTTTGGATAGATGGATTTTGAGTTCTTAGAGCATTTAACTAATGATTTTTGATTTAATAATTGTATTGTGTAAAAAAAAAAAATATTAAACACTTATTTAAATACTGTTAGTTGAAATAAATATCCCAAAATATCTTGTTGGTATTTATTCAGTATCTTACATTTTTAGTTTTCTACTTATTATATATACATTTTTTTTTTTTTTTTTATCAAAACTAATAAAACCGTTTTATCAGTAGCCAAATACAAAAACATACAACTTACACCTATTAAGCTTTTATATTTTTTACTCAAAGACTACTTAAAATCCAATTTTATATATGATTTTATAACTAAGGAGAAGGAAGAGGAGTGCTCAAGGTGTCAGTGGGTTTGGCGCTTACTGTCCCCTGATCAAAACTTACAAGCGCTTTGTTTGCCAGGCGAGAAATCACCTGGCTAAAAGGAGTCTCCATCCTCCTCTCCGGCTATGGACTGACAACCCATCCCGGATAGCTAATTTGTCTAGAAACCATCTCATGATGGCAGTGTAGGGCTTTCAAAGTCCATTTAACTACATGATTATGATAATGATTACCTAATATTATACATTTTGTTATGCCAATAAAATTGTGTTTCTGTTTTTTTTTTTTAGATAAACCAGAAGAAGCATTGAATTTACCACCTGAAGACGTAAACAACTCTACGTGTTACTCGCCAGTACGCATGAAAGTAACCAAGACTTATGATTATTAAATGCGTACAAGTCTTATCTTATAAATTAATTTAAAGGTAAATATTTTACTGCTGAGATAAAAATAATGCATTTTAGTACACGCCTAAACATTAACCCTTAACATGGCAGAGCAAGTTTTAAAAATAAAAATAAAAGTATAATAACTTACTTTTGGTTTATCATGGTCGAGAACAATAAAAATCTTATATATTATCAGTTATATAATGTCAAGTTAAGTGTTAAAATCGCTAAAATAATTTATAGAACTCTACACCAAAAATGTAAGTGTCGTTTATCACCTAAATATATTTTTCTCAAGAAAAATCGCTCATTTTTTCAAACTTGATCGCACAATTTTTATTCAACATCTAGCTTAAAATTAAAAGTCAAATTAAAACAATTTGTTTGGTTCTTTTATAAAACTATGAAAATATATACATTAATAACTTTTAAAAAATAATATATTTATTTAAAGACAATATAATGTAATCATAAAAAATATTTTTTTGAATTGATAATTAATTTTTATCAAGTAGCTAAATGGTACATAAATCTCAAGCGAATTTGTTTAAACATTTAGAAACACAATTTTACAAAATTTCGGGTAGGTTTTGTCCAAAAGATGAAACCAACATTATCCGATAGGTTTTTTTACAAGGAATACAAATCTGCCTTCAAAATTGTCCTAACACGTCAAATACCTGAGAAAAAAACTGAAAAAATATCTAAGCCTGATATATCAAAAAAAATGTTTCCATTAAATTGAACCATGATAAAAAAAATGAGAAAAAATAATGTCTCATAAAAATTATAGCATAATACATTTATAGTTTCAAACCCTGAAAATACTAAAAAACAGTGCTGTAAATTATGATAAAATATATAATTCAATTTTTTTTTTTTTTTACAGTAGAAAAAAATACAGCATTCATATTCTAAGTTGACTTACTACAAAAAGCATTAACAAAAATGTTCCTAATATCTTCTTTATAACTGACCCTACCAAACTAGTAAGAAAATGTTTTATATTATAATACATATTGAATTAGCTACTATATTCTATGGTGTCAATTAATTTGTTTAAAATTAATTTTCTAGGTTTTGAATATTTGCTTTCTTCGCCTATCAATATGTGTAAACATTGGACAGACCAGTTTAATGTGTTAAGTTATATATATGTATATATATTTGCTGTGCTATGATCTCCTTTAACCTAACCTACATAACGTGGCCAAACTCAAAACGACCAACAAACAGATTCAATGTGATAATTTCAAAGCTTTGGTCGTTACTTGAGAAAATTTCAAAGTGCAATTTTTGTTTGTCAATATATTCTATACTTAATTATAATTAATATGTTTAAGAACGAAATCTGCCCTCAAAAACAAAAGTATTACCTAATTACTTAAGTAGTACTTATAATTACTTTATAATTCATTATGTATACTTGTTTAGTGAACTCAATTAATCTTTTTGTAGAAGTTTATTTTATAACTTCATATGACATCGATTATTTGTAGTTAACTATCTAGTATTAAGTATTTTTATAATCAAATTTAATAATTTACATAGTTGACGGGTTTTTATAGGTATTCTTCTGCATAATTTTGATAGTGTAAAACCTACAGTATACATATGCAATTAATATAAGGGTGATGGCGTTCGTTATTAATTTCAAAAACATTGTATATTAAATACCTTCTAATATATTTTAACCTCCCGTTATTGCTAATAATTTAAATAACTTCAGAGTAATTTTTAAAAAATGATCAATTTGTTTTATGTATTAATATCCTATTCAAATGGTATACTAAATTGTTCTCAAAATGGTATTACAGCTTTTTTTATTTTTCAAATTTGCTTCCTTAAATAATTAACTATACCTATTTTATTATTAGACTTTTGATAAGTTTTTGTGTGATCAATGTAATTTCTTTTGCTTTACTGAATTGTGATAAAATAAACTAATTAATTATGCAAAATTGAATTTTATTGTAATAATGTAAAATAGTTATGAGAAATAATTACTTGAGTAGTTCACTCAAGTAATTTTCAAACTTCATAGCCAATGGTGGTATTTCTACAGTTCTGTAAACAATATTATTTTAATATTTTTAACAGGCATTCATAGTATACAATGTTCATTATACCTTAGTTTATGATAGATAGTTATGCAAAGTGCCTGCTTGTTTAGAAGGCTAATCTAAATATTATAATATAATCGGCTGTCGATTGTATTAATTACTAGATCCTAGAAAAAATGTATAGACCATGTCTATACGGAAATAAACTAAAGTCTCACTTTTAAATTTACTATATCACCGCTAACGACAGGTGGTCTTACTGTCAAATAAATAAATCTCGAGTATTTAATTTAAAAGCAAAGACTAAGTATATAATATTACACCTTAGTATATATATTTATTACACTTCCATCTGGATCCTAAAGCGTTCTCTGTAGTTAATCAGGGAATGGCGTAGTTGATGAACGGACACACGCGAGTGGGTGAAGTTAAAAAAAGAAATAAAATAATTAAGTAACACAAAATAATGGTCATATAGATTAATTAGGTCGCCGTCCGAAGATGGTAGAATGTCAACTAATTGGTCATTGGTTCCCCGGCTCATTGTCCCGTGTGTCCGCGTGTCGGCTTACACGCTAATCAGAATAAAATGCTAATAATGCATGTTTGGAGGCGAGTGTTAAAATGTGACCGTAACAGTTAACTGACGGTAGTTACACATGACCACTAACCAGGGCCTTGCTAGGAACTAGAAAGAGGACTCTTGCCAGAGGCACAATAATACCAAAAACAGCATTTTGGGAATAAAAGAAAAATAAGCATTTTAAAAAATATATATAAATACCTATACGAATGAGTAATATATATTAAGTGGCGCATAATATTACCTTAATATTTTTATTGATATAAAATGAAAAATTGTATGTAAATCAAAACCGATAACATTATTAAAAAAATGAAAACACCGTTGTCAGTTGTGTGAATTGAAGTAAAACAAAACTACGTTATTATCTGATTATTATTTATTTATAATGTCAAACCATTGACGTAGCAAAAAGTATAACGGTTTGATTAAATCTTTGGAAGAAATAAAGAAAAACGACTTTATTAATGAACAGTGTACTTGATAAGTGACTGATTTCGGTTAAGGTTTAAAGCGTCTTGTTGCGCAGATTAAATAATATATAGTTTTTTCAATCGTCGTTTGTATTCAAATGTTTTTAGGGCTTAACAGTACTTTGAAAACAATTGGATGTAAGTTATTTACTTTTTCTTTAATTAGTTAAAATGTATCAGGCTTACATTCCTAATGTTTATCTTAATTATTTGAGTTTTGGAACAAGATGCGAACTGTAAAATAATTAGAGAAGGGAGATAACGGGAATTACGTAAGCTTGCTGAAATACATGAACTGCGAAATGCCATTCACTCTCTTTTTGGTCTACTTCTAAATCTCTACACATACAGATTGATCAATTTAACTGTAAGACACTCATTTTCTCGGAAAACAATTACAACAAAGTATTGCGAAATAACATAAGCTAAAGGACCTATCTCCAAAAAGAAAAACTACAAAATTGTATTTGTGTTAAAAGAAAAGTCTTACGTTAAATCACCTTGTATAAATCTTGTCCGTTGTATTGTTTTTTTTTCAACTTGGTCAATCCATCTTAGTCAATTATTCTTATTATCTCTAACTACTTATTAATAACTCTAAATTGTCTATACACTCTCATCCATTGAAAATACACCGCATTCGCAAACGATAGTCCCCATGGTGTCTGTATATTTATTTATGTCATTTCTAAAGAAACTAGTACCTATGGGCTTAAGTATGTTCCTTAGATGAAATCGCATACTCCCTGAGCAATTTTTTCTTTGGTTTTATATTTTATTAACTTTTTTTTTCTTCATAATTAATACACATATTACCTTTACTATATTTACACGCATTTTCGGGACTATTTCCTTCTACGGGAATCTTCCGATGTCACAAACCCAAATTTGACTCCACCGAAATTAAAAAAAAATTTTTTTAGATGTTAAGTTATTGATCTAGGCCAGTTAAGTCCACGTACTTATTACAGCCGGCACTAAATCTAAATCTCTTTGACAAACTATGTGTTAATATACATTTTAAACAATCGTTTATGATTTCCAGCGAGACGGTGCTGTTGTTGGTTTTTTTACCTGTCAACCAAAATTTGTAATAAAAAAAATGGCCGGATCGTCGGGAGAGAGAATATATTTTTTGGATATCATCGTAAAGGCAGTGTCATACACGGACACAGACGCGGAAAATGGTCCGGCAGCCATATTGATGCGGTTCTTGGACTTTTCGGAACAGACTTTGGCCGAGGAAATCGCGGCGCCCATATGTCCCGGAGAACCGGTGCCCGTGCACGAGGGCAAAACATTTACGTTTGCCACAAAGGCGGAAAGCGTCGCGGCCAACCTAAATCGCCCATTGACTATCCGTCTGATCAGGTTGTTGGGCGAGGACACGTTGCCGAGCGTGGAAGAAGCAGGCACGGGCGTGGTAGACGCGCCGGAGTTAATGCCCGTGCTGCAAGGTCTGGAAGGTGGTCCGGTCCAAGTTGAGTTGGATGTGAACGTGCTATTGAACGACGGCAAGACGGTGGCCGTCATGTCCGTTATGGTGAGGTTGTTGGGCACAGGTGCCGTGTTTGCTAAATCGTTGAAGATAACGCGCAACGACCAGTCTAAAGTTCAACAGGCGTGCGCTTCTGGGCCGGAAGAATCGGTGGGACGGACGGCGACTACAATCGAAAGCTGTAAGAAGAAAAAAAATAACAAATCCTGCAAGCGATCGTGTCAGGCAGGTTGCGAGGCGTCTACCGCGGTTCAGCATACAAAACCGGTAGATCAATACACGACCATCAGCTGTGAACTCAATGGCCAAAAAATTGACTTGCGCGTAAGGAAGAAGAACCCAGAAACTTGCAGGGTAGAGCGAAGAGCCATGATGAAAGCGGAAGATTTTAATAGAAAAGTACTGGAAATGGCCAAGAAAATGCACACATTAACGTCAAACATCTTAGAGAGAAAGATGCAACAAGAAAACAAATTAGCAGAGTTAGAAGCGATTGCGGCTTTAGAACATATTCAACAGAAACCACAAAATAGTTAAACATAAATTCCCTAAAACTACGCGGCGTTTTTATTTTTGTGGTTTACTCACAAATACCCTAAATGTAGAGGCTAATTGGAATACAATAGTAGACTTATACAGGACACAATAATATATACCACGAACGAATGTATTCTGTAGTTTACTGTATAAGTCTATCTACAGACTACAATAGTAATTAATACATTATAAAGAACCAAGTACAATATATGAATGTCAAATGTGTTGAAACTTTCATGGAAGTACATTCCGTATGAAGTACATCATAGTTACAACCATACATTAATAGGTAACGTAGATCAAGGAACTTATAAAATATTATAATTTATAAGCTCTTAGATAATATTAGCACATAGCAAAATAAACATAAAATTAAATCTCTGGTACTACTCGGCCAACTGTCAGTTAACATGCTTATGTTTACTTTGTCATGATTTAATTTTTAAAATTTTGGAGTTTAATTCCTGTCTAATCAAAATATATATTACAGCTATAGCCAATCGTTACGAAGATATTCTGCACTTAATATAATATTAGTTATAACCATATCCTATGTATTGTGACCCTATTCATAAATTTGGTTTTCGGCGCATTACCATATGTGGGTACAATCTAAACAGATTGTATTTTAAATTTTAAGTTGTGACTTATGTTTTTTGATTTAAGTATATAAAGTTGCGTGCAGTTGGTTGTATCCATAGAAATTGAAAAATCAAAAACACGTAGTTTTAATTGATATATTGTATTTACAGAATTACGATGAACTCGAAAGCTAAAAAGGTAAGTAGCAAACATTTCACATTTTTCTATCTGTCAATTTTCTCTGAGATGAGAAAAATATTTACTATTGTTGTCAATTGTACGTTTTTATTTTATTATAAAACAGTTTTTTTTTAAATTTAGATGAAACCCATTGTACAGGACGAAAACGGTGTCGGTGCATTTGGAGTGCCAGGGAAAAACGTAATTCATAACGTTTACTTTGCAACAAGTACGTGATAAATATGAGAGAAAATGTCGATCTATATACGTATTACTTATTATTATCCATTAGGGAGGCATCATCTGTCATCATTAAATGTTTTCCATGGATATATAATTATATTATATACTATTATATTTGTCGTCACTATAGCAATATAAATTCAGTTAAATAGTTTATCACCTTATTGGCTAATGTAAATTTACTATAGTTAGATAATTTACTCGTCACGTATAAAATAAAAATGGCCAATTGATTTTTGTGATTTATAGCAGGAATAAGGAGATTCGATTCAGATGGCCTAGTACTACCACGAAAAATGTTGTTCCCACAAGAAGTACAATTGAAAAAGATGCACGGTGAACTAATGGAAAAACACAAAACGTAAGTCCGATGCTTCAACCCTTTGGATATTATTTTATCATTTTAAAAAGTAAAACGGGTCATTTCATATGAAAGTAACATAACAACTTTCAATCATACTACGAATTTTTTCTAAATTTCAAAAGTTTGTTTTAATATTTTCACAATTTTGGTTATCTAATCGTCGTTTTAACCAACCATACTAAACATTTATAAATAGGTTAATCTATAGTTCCAGTATTTTTTAAGTACCCTTAAATTTTGACTTGGTCAAAGTCATAAGTATATTTTTGGGTAAATGGCAATAACGATATCTTAAATCGTGATGACAATATGATTTGTATTAGAGAATTAACATTGGAATAACTCAAAAACACATTTCTTTAAAATGTTTGTTACTTTAAACACACAATATGTTTGTCATAAAAAAAAGATTATGTGTACTTCAGGCTCATATTTCAAAAAGAAATGTATTACTTTTAGAGGTATGGTGTGAAGATATTATAATTTGTATTTATAAATTACAATAAGTATTAAATTGTGTGCAATACACACAAAAATGCACTTGAACCTAACCGAAAATTATGGAAATATACCTATTGTTATAGTGTTTTTAATAATTTAGAAAAATTTAAGTTATTTTAGTTGTGCTGTTGATTTTATATTCATAGTTTTTTCTTAAAGACTATAAATTTGATGTTAATAATATACGAGTATATTTGAATGCAGCGCGTTGATATTTGATGCGTTAAAAATTTTTTTTTTTGTTTAAACATTGCATGTTTGTGTATGACGTGATAATATTTATTGAACCAATGAAATCTGAACTCTGTTTTAGTAACAACTTGATTCATAAACAAATTTATTCATCGATAACCGAAGGCCAATTGACAGGTGCTACTACAGCCAACCGACCTTGTTCAGCTCGGAGTATATCATCGCAATTGGAGGAACAAAAAGGAAAACTCCGTGTGAGTAGACTCTAGAAGCAAAATCGTCAAAGACATTAGTCTTATAATAGGTGGGCATAAGAAGAAGGGGAAGGTGGATTATTTTCAAATCTTATGTCTTCATAACTATCAGACGACTATTAGTAAAACATATAATTACACGCTCATTCGGTTCAACACTAGATGTGTTCATTACATTAACATTTACAGGGGTACTAAATCAGAACGGGTCTTATTTGAGAATAGGGTGTCCTACTCAACCTTAGTTACGCCTACCTATTTCATATACAACCTACCTTTCATAGGTAGGTTAAATACTTACGATTTTGTTCCACTTACCTTATCTTCTCTTAAAAAATAAATTTGATCGCGTTTCTTTAAACTAATATGTCGTGCAAGAACAAAAATTGCAGTTTTTGATAGGCTTGTGTACCTATAAATAATAATATCTCAAATAAAGATATCAACGGTTTGTGTTGCCTTCGACATAACTTCCAAAATTACTCAAACAGGAGGACATTGATGAACTTATACCTCCAAAACTCATTTTAAAAGCTATAATAGGTTCACCCTTTTGTAAAATTGTAAATTGTATATTAATTAATTGTAAATTGTAATTGGTTATTAACAACATATATATATATATATATAATAATGATGTATGTACTGTTTTTTATAATATAGAAGCCGATGCAAACGAACAACCAAGGAAATGGAGAAATAAAGTCTGAACTAATGTTAGTTTACGAAAGAATATGTTTAAAAGACCGTCATTTATAATTAATTTTCTTAAATAAAAAAAACTTAATATTTAAATATTTCACACAAAAACTAGTGTGATTTTGAAGGTGCAATTTGTTACAATTATTTTTAAAAAAATGTTTCATATATTATTTATGATTTTTACATATATTATAGTTTATCCGCATTTATGTTTTTTAGATTTCCCTTTTAATTTCTTATTTCTCCGCCAAATTAAGCTAAAATTAAAAATTATAAGTTTAATTACCTATTTAGGTCCAGTTTAAGATATTTAATACAGTTCGCTTGCTTACTTTCGTTGTTTGCACTTAGTATACACCTTATGTGGTGAAAAACGATAATTTAATTTAATAAATTATTATATTGTAAATGTTTTATTCTATATTTTAATAGATATATGACCTATTTAGAACGGATGTAGCGATAGCCTGTCGTAAAATATGACCAATATAACTTCCCACTTTTTACTATATTATCAATAGAATTTTCAAGTAAAAAATTTCTAGTGTGCATGCAGTAGTGGGGGATTATATTGAACGCAGTCCGGCAAATCATCAATAACACCTATCGCTACCGGCTACATCCATTACAAATGATCTTTGAATAGCACATAGATACACCGCTAGAAACACTCAAGATGCTTCATAAGAACAGAAAAACTTATTTATTTATTTTTATTACAAGGAGTTTCATTCATAGTTGCAACTGATAACCATTAACAATATTGTAAATTAATCTTATTTTGAGAATCGTGAGAACCGGCGATATTTTTCCTTATTTTCAATACTTATAAAAACATTTCGTCGTGTAGCTTGATATTGTAATAATTGTAACTTTAGCCAATTTAACGCCTAAAATTAATTTAAAAAAAGAAACACACTCACCAACAAATAATTAAGGAGTTGCTTTTTAAAAATCTAAAGTTTATAGGGTTTTAACATTTGTTAACATATATTTTAATATATTGGGTAATACTTCATATAATTATTATAACGGCTTCCCATACATAAATTAAAATTACCACACCAGCACATTTTTAGTCAGCACAAAATATAACCGCTTGTCAATTCAATGAATTTAACACACATCAAAATAAAATACTATAGAAACACCATAGTCCATAACAACGGGTATGGCTGTACAAGTGTGTAATTTAATTAGAATTGTATATAGTTTTGTACAATTTTATTTAAGTATAATTTTGTGTTTCAGTTAGAAAGTATAAGTTAGAAATAGTTTCAAACCAATTACCAATAATTGACAGACACGATAAACCACTACTTTGAAAAAAAAAAGTTAGTATTAAATTCTGTCATAAACTAAGCAACACTTAGCATTATATATTTATTTTTTTTAAAAATGGGTTAGGACTTAGATTGTAGTCTGAGCAGATATTTACGTTATACCTAGGTACATACGTCTAGCTGTGATCATTGAAACGACAATATTGATTTGCTGAGAAATGATAAGGGGTAATTCAATAATTAAACAATCTACAAATTAAAAAAAAAAAACGCACGTAAATCGAGCCAGTAACTTCAGAGATTAAATACATATACAAGTATAACTTTGTACCCTATCCTCCCCCGCGTCATGCGTCCCGTTTAGCGCAATTCTGAGTACATTCGGAGATCGATTGAATGAAACTACAACATACAACCGACAACTTTTGTCTCGATTTTGTACCGTCGACTGTGAACTGAATTTACTGACATGTTCGCGACATAATAAAAATAACTGCTGAACTTAAAAGTATCTAATTTCTACCTGTTTATCTGTGTACTAGATATTTCTTTAACATTTAACCGTGGAGTACGCATGTTACATGGTAGCGTACGTATTACATCAAATTTAGATGAAATATTAGTGGTTAAAATATATGAATAGAAATAATACTACACCAGTAGTCAGTGCACCATCGTATAATTTAAATATTTGTTGGCATAATTCAACATACAACTGTTTAAATATTTTATTGTTATTTTCAGCATATAATGCTACGAAATTTAGTGGTTATTTCGAATAAAATTGTACATAATATCTAATAGAAGAATTGTAATGGACACATCATATATATTTTACGTATGTTTGACTTTATTCAATGTTGTTAGCCGGAAAATTGAAGGTAAAAATATAAATCACAGTGAACAAAAAAAATGTTAATTTTGGTTTTAGATTTTAGTTATAAATTTACATTAAATTTGTATTTTTATATAATTGTTTATCTCCGTAGAAGGGCATCAGAATACTCCCATGAAACCTCTATCTACCTCTAGGTGACAAATGAGATTGCGTCAGGTCGACAGTCGATGTAAAATGAACATACAAGATCAGGAGGAGAAGATTGGATATAGTAAAACATGTTATGTAGTGAAACTAAGAGCGTAAGCAAAGTAAAATAAAAAGATACAATAAAAGTTGCATGAGGGGCTAGGAACAAATTAGGGTAAAAAGAAGTTTATGGACTGGCTAAGGTTAGAGATAATTTGAAAAATATCAGACGAGTGGAGGAAGAGTTTTGTAGTATCTATACAGTATACTTAAAGGAAAGAGAGATGTACAAGAATGTGGAAATTAAAGACGAATAAAATTGATTAGCCATATGAAGATACTATGAAAATTTGGGGAAAGATTATAGAAAATATAATTATAAGGGAGACATCAGTATCTAGAAACCAGTGGTTATGCGAAGATGATATGGGAGACAGTGTCGAGTAAAGGTTTAGAACAAGGATGGTTGACCTCAAATAGTTAGGGTAAAGGTACAGAAGTAGAAGAATAAGCTATAATTGTTAAAAAAATGAAAAATAAACTAGATATATTCAGACATTCTCATATTTGTTAAATATATTGTAATTTAAGTTTAAAACAAAATAATGTAATAATATCTCTATAGTAATTGGATTTAAATTATTTGCAGGTCAACTAACCAATGGCACGGAAGATTATGGTACTTAATATATTTGCTTATAATACCAGTTTTGTTACATTGGGCCATGATCAAATTACAGACTAAAAAAACTATATATTAATTGAGTTCTTTAATAGTGCAGCAACTTTTTATAAAATCTAATTTTTGTTATGTTTGGTAGATACTTACGAACGTGAAGTGCATAAAAACGTAGCTAATGTCATACACGTCGTACCGGCAAGACTAGACAGTAATCATTTTTTATTTAAGTAATGATTTATGCACGACTCTTGTTTTATAAATAAAGTTTACCTTTAATGTTATACCAAAAATTATGATTATTGGCATTCGAAGGAATTTGTAAAGAGGGGGAGGGGAGGGGCTAACTTAATATTTAGGTAAAGCATGCCAGTACTGTATCTTCATGTAGATAATGCATGATTTTTTTGTTTCTTATTTAATATTATAAAAGTGTTTATCTTAAATTGTTGACTGGTCAAAAACCAGTTTTGAATAAATAATTTTGGAAAGATGTAAAGATAGTAAAGATAGTAGAAGTGGTTGTTCCCTTTCGTCAGTAATAAACTGATTAAATACCAGTTTTTTTTTAATTTTCAACTTTTGTCTAATTAGAAAAAGTATTAAATCGTGACAGTACCTCTTTACTGACCCCCTGTGTTAAGGAGGACCTTTAATTACATTTACTCATTTTCTGATGATATTATGATTATTATTAAAACGCGCTGTACAATTTATACAGGATTCAGGAAATAATATGCCTAAACATTATGATTATTATTTGTACATATTTTATAGGTATTTTTAGAGAGTTCATTTTGGATATCGGTAATGATAAAGCATAATTACTATATAATATTAGAATATTAAATTATACAACGGTCAACGATACGAACATTATTATATGGTTTCAATTTTTATAGATGCAACTGTATTAGAAAACGATCATTATGGTATGTATAGCTGGTGTTATTTATTGTACCTATCTAAGCTTACAGCCGGTTGAGTTTATTAACTTTAATTAATTAATATTAAATGTAGATTTGTCAGATCAGCATTATATTATGTATAACTATTTTAATATTTAATCTTTTTAGAACAAACAAATAGTAAAAAGAACTTGGTGATGAATGAGTTATTTGATCCATTTAAGAGTAAGTAAATCGTTGATTATGTAAGTAGCAATTATAGCTATAACATATTACCTAGCTGTATCTAGTTACTGTTATCAGTTATTTTAATACCTATAGGTGTTAAAAGTGGTTTAAGTATTGATTAGACGAACATGACATTCTAACGGTAAAAATAATATTTATTTTGGTAAACAAAAAATTTACGTTTTGTCTCCAAACTAGTTCCGGGTCTATGTTCATAATTCTAAGTACAATTAATTTAACAAGTAGTTTATTTTTGTTGAAGCTTTAACAGTATGTTACTATTAAAAAATATAATTTCTTACATCAAGACATCACAATTATTTCTAAAATCACCACTATATAAGTTTTAAAAAGTAGCTGAATGCTAGAGGCAATAAAAGGGAAACATCAATTTCAATACTACAATACCGCCACAGTCACAGTATTAAACATAAATTAGTTAATTAACTGTTTTTTCAAACAATTTTCAGGGGGCCAATTTCCGTCTATTCATCAAGTTCTAGATTAAAAACTTAGCTGATAGTGAATTATGAATGAGATACCTACTATAATTCTCAACTATGCTTATATTTAGGGGGGTTTTGATAGATAAATATATTTAATATAATAAATATTATCAAATGCATCGAATTTGCAGCTATAAATGGGGGCAAATACTTTGACGACGAAAAGAAAGCTCGGAATATATTATTTAGATCAATTTTCCGTAGTATGCTGTACGTAGATCACGGTAAACTATTTTTGATAAATTAAACGATATTCTTACCAGTTGTGCTTAAAAATGATATATTGTCTAAGAGGACGTCACACATCCGTTATTTTCAACAAAAACCCCGCCTTGTGCGGATTAATTTTACAAAACCAATTTTGTACATAATATAGACAACAACATTGTGTTCTATTATTGCCTTTTTTTCAATATTTCAACCAGTTAACGAATAATTAGTTAATTAAGAAAGAACTTTTTTAAAAATGATATTGCGTTGGTTGTATTAGGTATATCGAAAAAATACGGATGATAGAACACAGATCATTTTGTCATAAACTCAAATTTAAATGTTAAGCCAAACTGGTGAGAACCGCCATAAAGATGTTTACATAATTATAACAAAGACGATTTCAGTTGGTAAAAAGATGTGCTCTGCCGATGACCACAACCAGGAAAAATGCAAGACGTTGGCTGCGCTTCATTTGTTGGTAAATTATATTACTGATAAGCAATACTCATTTTGCGCAATCATCGAAGAAGACGAAATTTATTATTGCACAATCCAATTAAATGTACCGCATGGTGATCAAGTAAAGCCAGAATATATTTTGTTTCGAGATCGCATCATCACATCATCCAACGAGCAATCATATGAAATCCAGACCCTAAAGGAAGGCCGATGGGCGACATGGGAAGATTATCGACAATGGTTCATCGGAATTGACGACGAGACGACACATGCCTTCCCCCCTTTTAAAATCGATTTTGACTTCGATGACTGAGTTATAAAATCGTTTTAATATTTAATTTATTACAATTTGTATAATTATACATTTAACATACAATTTATAATTAAAATATAATATATGTAGGTATATATTAGTAATGAGTCTCTGATGTAAAATTTAACATATTTGTAATATTTGTCGAAAATACCGAAAAATCTAACAGATTAACTAGGTATTCAATATTACTTTACATTAAACGTTTTTTATGTCTCATAAAATAACATTTAATGTATATTAGTTTAAAATTGTCTGATTGGAAGGAAATAGTGTTAAATGGAGCGTTACATTTTTATCAAAAACAAAAAAATATGCTGCTCCAGTTATCAGGACCTAAGGGATAGTTTATAAGTTACAACAATCGACAGTTTGCCTACTCGCCACATATTATACAATAATACAAGAAAACATATTTAAGGGTGCACATGCGCTTCTCTCCCTGGTTAAGGTACTGTGATAATTCCAAAATTACATTTTCGGAAGTGGGTCAACAGCAAATTTGACCGACGAGATAAAGTATTTTTAAAACTGTGTTTTACACTAACTTTTAAGGAAATGTATAGATCGTTACAGATGGTTGGAATATTAACTTGTACTAATGTCTAATATATTTAAAATATTTCTATACAAGTTACAACCGTTAGGCATGAACACATAAATCTATTATGTACCTAATGACAACGCTAATTATAAAGGTCGCTTCATGCGTCAAATGGGAGAGAAGGCAATAAGTAGGTAGGTATTACAGTATAATAAATTTTGGCTACATACAATGTAGGTAAATCCAAGGTGGACGTGGACCACCTTGGGTAAATCATTTTATCTAATCTAAACTCTAAAGCAAATAGAACGATAAAAATGCATGTATACCTTTGATACCGTGTCATGTTTCTGATAGTAATTCCAACAATGATAAGAAAGACTAGAGACTAGATTTTTCGGGTTTTGTAGCTTGTACTAATTAAGAGTGAATATTGTACAATAACTACTCGTCATTTCTTTCTTGCATATTTTTTTTTGTTATTCATTTAAAATGTTTTTTTAAGTACTTTCATTGATTTTTTTCACCGGTTGCAAGTAATTATTATATTTTAACTTTTCACTGCTTAATCCCCTTCTACAAATGTGTACATTAATAAATATCTACATAACAAAACAAACACTTTTGGATTACACCAGCGTTGGTACTATGAACAACAGTCATGGATTGATGATGTTTTGATTGCAAAACACTAATGTAAGTTTAATACTAAAAACACTATTAGGCCACCTAGTGTTTTTAACGATATTATAATAAGCTACATATACATGTTATTATACGTGTATGATGTGTAATGATTTCATTTCTTAGTTTATAATTAAAATGAAGGTATTTCTTACAAAATATTTTGAACATAGTTAAATAAAAAGTTGCAGAAACTAGACAACAATTGACATTAAAATGATGAACGATATGATGGGAACCTCAAGTTTTCTTCATTTGGGAGATATTGTCTCCCTTTATGCTGAAGGGAGTGTATGTGGTTTCCTAAGTACATTGGGGTATGTTGAATGTTTATTACCTATTATAAAATTGATAAGTTTTTATTAATTAAAAATATACTAGGATTTCATATAAGTATATTTTTAACCTACTTTTCAGCTTGGTTGACGACAGAACAGTGGTGTGCCCAGAAGCTGGGGACTTAAATAATCCACCTAAAAAATTTAGAGGTATTGATGTATAATTGTGTAGTACGTAAATTTAATGTAAAAAATATTAATATAATTTTTTTTTTTTTTACTTTATTTTTTAAAAATTTAAAACAAAATTTTATACTTTTTAAATTGTAAAATTTTTATTGTCATTGATGATTTTCTTCTATTTATTATTATTATTATCATCGTATATTCATTAATAGTACTAAAAAGTATATGTGTCTTAGGGCAACCTTCAAAAAACGTAGCCCGCTTTGTATTTATAAAGTTGAATCTATCATACTTAATATAATGTGTTCTATATTTTTTTAGATTGTTTATTTAAAATATGTCCCATGAACCGATATTCAGCTCAAAAGCAATTTTGGAAAGCAGCTAAACAAAGTGCAAGCTCATCTGCTGATACAGTTTTAATAAAACGATTGCATGTAAGGTTTTGTCATTATTCAGTCAAATATTAAACATAGTAATAACATATAAATTGTATTTGGAATATTTTATTAGCACGCTGCTGAAATAGAAAAAAAACAAAATGATTCTGAAAACAAAAAATTACTCGGAACAGTTATACAATATGGCACTGTTATACAAGTGAGTAGTTTTATTTTAAGTTATAACTACTTATGAATGTTTTGTTTAGTTAAACTCAACGTTATAAAATTATATTTTTTAGCTGCTTCATTTGAAATCTAATAAGTACTTAACAGTCAACAAACGTCTTCCAGCTTTATTAGAAAAAAATGCTATGCGTGTTTACCTCGATGCCAATGGCAATGAAGGGTCTTGGTTTTATATAATGCCGTTTTATAAACTACGGTCTACTGGAGATAATGTTGTATTGGGTGATAAAGTCATAATGAACCCAGTAAATGCTGGACAACAAGTATTGCACGTTGCAGCAAATTACGAGCTTCCGGATAATTTGGGCTGTAAAGAGGTTATACTTGTTTTACTTTTCACTAAATTATATATTAGTATGTAGTACTTATATGGTCAAACAACAATTACCATTTTATTTGAATGTCATAGGTGAATGTTGTGAATTCCAGCACATCGTGGAAAGTTACTTTATTCATGGAGCATAGAGATAATCAAGAAGAAATATTAAAAGGCGGCGATGTACTACGATTATTCCACGCAGAGCAAGAAAAATTTTTAACAATGGATGAATACAAGAAAAAACAACACGTATTCTTACGTACAACTGGTCGTACATCAGCTACATCTGCAACGAGTAGCAAAGCATTATGGGAAGTTGAGGTACTCTCTTGATCAACTTTGACATACGACTTGTGTGATGTAAACTTTTTGAACTATTTAATTTTAGGTAGTACAACACGATCCATGTAGAGGAGGAGCTGGCCATTGGAACTGTTTATTTAGATTCAAACATTTGGCTACGGGACATTATTTAGCAGCTGAAATTGACGATGATGAAACCATGGATCAAATGCGTTCAAAATTAAGAGGTAGCAGTAGTTCGTACATTTTTTAGACCTCAATATAATATTTTTGAAGTATATCCTATATTACAGATTAATATTTTTGAATTGAGTTTTAAGATGAATTCGAAATTTGAAAAAAATATGTTACGACTTACTAACGACCATAGTAATTTTTTTTAACTTTACATAAAATTGTAACAAATTACTTTACTTTCGTTACAAAATACTCTTTATTTTTAAATTGGTTTTTTTTATTAAACTTTATTAATGCTCTTTATCTTTTACTTTATTTCTCTAAGATTTATTTTGTAACATGTTATTTATTCTAAATTACTTTTAAAAAGTTATAATAATTAAATTTTAGTAATATAACACAGAATACAATGAAATCATGTAAATCTCTATAAAAGTAGTAGCATCGTTACTGTTACATGTTACAATGATAACATTTTTAGATGTAGATAGAGCATTTTAGTGTTTTTTTTAATAATTATTTCTTATTGTTTGTTAATACTTGTTTTACCATTAGATGTACACGGAGGTCCAGTGTATCATTTGGTATCCGTACCTCATTCTAATGAAATAGCATCACTTTTTGAGCTTGATCCAACAACATTGAGCCGAGGTGATTCATTAGTACCACAATCATCGTATGTTAGACTACATCATTTATGCACTAACACTTGGGTACATAGTACATCGATTCCTATTGATAAAGATGAAGAAAAACCTGTCATGTCTAAGGTTAGATTCTCCTTTAGTTATCTTCTTTAATGGTTTTTCTTTTTTAACGTTTAGATTGCTAATGTTGATTTTTTTTCATATAATTAGGTGGGAAGTGCACCCGTAAAAGAAGATAAAGAAGCATTTGCTCTGATTTCAGTTTCGCCATCTGAAGTACGAGATTTGGATTTTGCCAACGATGCGTGTAAAGTATTGGCGTTTAATTCGGCTAAATTAGAACAAGGAACAATATCATCTAATGAACGGCGGTAATTACACCTAATAGCTATTATAGTTACGTTATAGTAGAATTTACAAGGTCTAATTCTATCAACAGTCATTTCCCCTTACTTTAGCCAATTAACGAAACAGTCATACTACAACAATAATAAGAAACTATTACTTATTTCAAAATATGTATTAAAAAAACAAAAAAAATTCTATATAATTAAAAACCTAATTTTTTTTCTCATTTTAAAATTAAATTGATACAATTATAGAGCTGTAACAACTTTGCTTCAAGATGTAGTTTATTTTGTTGCTGATTTGGAAAATGAACAAAATAAAGCAGAAGCGTTGGATTTAACAGTACCTAACCCTAATCGGTATGCACAATATCAATGTAAAATAGTTTTTATTTCATGTTGATAAATCTTTATTTTAATTATGACAAATGAAATATTGTAGAGATCGTCAAAAACTACTTCGAGAGCAATATATTTTAAAACAGCTTTTTAAAATACTTCAAGCTCCATTTATGGAAACAGCTGATGGTGAAGGTCCTTTTTTAAAAATTGAAGAAATGAATGATCCAAAATATGCGCCTTACAAGTATATGTTTAGGCTTTGTTATCGTATATTAAGATTGAGTCAACACGACTATAGAAAAAATCAGGTAATTATTTTTAGTAATAAAATATATAATATTGCATACTGAATGCTAATAATTATGATTTAGGAATATATTGCTAAGCATTTTGGATTTATGCAAAAACAAATTGGTTATGATATACTAGCAGAAGATACTATAACTGCTCTTTTGCACAATAATCGTAAACTCTTAGAAAAGCATATTACGGCAGCTGAAATTGAAACGTTTGTGGGTCTAGTTCGTAAAAACATGCATAACTGGCAATCACGTTTTTTGGACTATCTTTCCGATTTATGTATATCTAATAAAAAAGCTATTGCCATCACACAGGAGTTGATTTGTAAAAGTGTTCTGAGTGCAAAGAATTCTGATATATTAATAGAAACACGGTTAGTTGAAGATGGCTTGTTTCAGTTTTAATAAAATTAAACTTAAACTTACAATGGCTTTTTTTATTTTAGCATGATAAAATCTCCGACCCTAGAAGAAAACAAATCTACTGATATCTTAATTTTAACAAATTATGAAAATGATGCTGAAGTTGTTTTACTGTGGAATAATGGAAAAGTAACACACATTACTTGTTTTAAAGAAAATGTACTATGACTAAATTTGTATTATGTTGCAGTATAAGAAATCATTAGTTGAATTATCAAAAGATGCTAGAAGAGGAAATAAAAACGAATGGTATTTATTAGAATACTATAGGCATCAATTGAATTTATTTTCTAACATGTGTCTCAATCGTCAGTATCTAGCCTTGAACAATCTATCACCACATTTAGATATTGAATTGATTTTAAAGTAATCTTTAAATTTATTACTTAATTTGCCTTATTAAATTTTCATAAATCATCTTTTTTGTGTGTATGTTGTAAAGATGTATGGCCGATGAAGACGTTAGATACGATTTGAGAGCATCATTTTGTCGGTTGATGCTTCATTTGCACGTGGATAGAGATCCACAGGAACCTGTGACTCCTGTTAAATATGCCAGATTATGGTCAGAAATACCTTCAAAAATTAGTATTAATGAGTAAGTTGGAATGCTAGAACTACATGATATTATTTAAAAATTATGTATCAAGCTAGAATTTTTTAAATAAATAAAACTATTGTTTAATGTTAGCTATGACAATAATCGGACACCTGACCCGAATAAAGAAGCAGTTCGCTCGAGATTTAGCTCTACAATATCATTTGTGGAAGATTATTTATTCAACGTGGTCGCAAAAGCATGGAGTTTTCAAGATACCCAACAAAACAAACTCACATTTGAGGTAATTAAATGCTCAAAATGTTTTCTTAATTAAGTACATTACATTTTTATTACTCCTTAGGTAGTAAAATTGGCACGAGATCTCATTTACTTTGGGTTCTACAGTTTTAGTGATTTATTGCGTTTGACTAAAACATTGCTAAGTATTCTTGACTGTGTTTCTGAAAATGATTTCAACGGTGATCAGAGCTCATCAGGAGAAATGCATTGTAATGGTACGTAATTTATGTTCATTAAGTTTTATTTTTGTCTTTAACATTTGAGTTCTTTTTTCACACTAAACCTTGTTTATTTAATTAGCTGATGGAGGTGTTCTAAGGTCCATTGGTGATATGGGAGCAGTAGTTACAGGACTTACACTTGGAGGAAATGGTGTTCATCATTCACCTACCAAACCAAAATCGAATAGTAAATTATGTTTATTGAAAAAAGAAGCATACCCTCTTGTGATGGATACAAAATTAAAAATAATTGAAATATTACAAGTAATTCATGTTTAACAATCAATTGAAATATGTAATATTAATTGTTTATTGCATTATAGTTTATTTTGGATGTCCGACTGGATTACCGTATCAGTTGTTTATTATCAATTTTTAAACGCGAGTTTGATGAAATAGAAAAATCAACATCCTATGAAACCATATTGATAGATCACAAGTCAATCGATTTAGAGTTCATTGGAACACAGGCAGAAGGAATATTTGGAGAAAGGTATTTATATTTATATTGTTGTTTCTGCTAATGTTTGTTGTTACTTCTACCAATTTTTTTTTTTTTTAATAGTTCTTTACTAAAATCTTAAAGTACTATAGACTTGTTGATATTTTTTTATATTAAATTAATAATGTTTTTTGAAGCTTAAATTATTTAAAAATAATCAAATTTTTTACATTTATATTTCACTAGTACAATCATTTACTAAAAAATAAACAAATATATTGCATGCATATGAGCTTTAAAAGAATGCTAAAATATTTTGTTGTTAACCCTGATAGTATTTTCTAAAAAACTCCTATAAATAATAAAAAGTGTTTTATGTATTTAATTGTTTTAAATAAAAAGTCAAAATATTCTATTTTAAATATTTGTGTTTTTCCAAAATCTTAACTAGTATATAATACTTATAATGAAACATCTATTAAATTTTAAATAAAATATCATTTAGAAAAAAAAAATTATTATTTTATAGGTTTTTTTTCAATTAACCAGTTTTTGTTTTAAGTGTTTTGAGTTGGTTTGTTGTTTATAGTGAAGAGTGTGCAGCATTAGATTTAGATAACAATGGAGGCAGAATGTTTTTGAGAGTTTTACTTCATTTGACCATGCATGATTACCCATCACTTGTGTCTGGAGCTTTGCATTTGTTGTTCAGACATTTTAGTCAACGTCAAGAAGTATTACAAGCTTTTAAACAAGTAAAGTGTTTTATTAATAAACGTTTTTGTTCACAAATTTTGAATTTTTCTACATCTAAATTTAATTTTAATTATATAATTTGTTTAGGTTCAATTATTAGTGTCCGATTCTGACGTTGAGACATATAAGCAAATCAAATCTGATTTGGATCTATTAAGGCAGTCTGTTGAGAAATCTGAATTGTGGGTTTACAAATCCAAAGGTAATGATGAACACGGAAAAAAAATGGGTCAAGGAGAAGAAGAAGAAGATGTTACGGGTCGAGATAGTCGTAGCTCTTCTTCAAAAGTTATCGCTGCTATTGGAACAATTGGAAAACAAGGATCAGCTATAGATTTAGATGTGGGACCACCAATACATCCCGAACAGGCTGAAGAATACAAGAAAATTCAACTAGTATGTACTTTTTTTTAAATACAAAATAATAGTGAACACTAGAAATATTTTTATTCGTGTAGTATTTTATTGAAAATATGTTTTAAATTAGATTTTGATAAGAATGAACAAATTTTGTGTTATTCGTGTTCCTGGATCCCCTCTAAAACCAAGAAAACACGAGCAAAGGTTGTTGAGAAATGTTGGTGTGCACACTATTGTATTAGATTTGTTACAAGTGCCGTATGACCAAAAAGAAGACATCAGAATGAATGAACTAATGCGACTAGCTCATCAATTTTTACAAAACTTTTGCCTTGGAAATCAGCAAAATCAAGTTTTATTACACAAGCATTTGGACTTATTCTTGAATCCCGAGGTAATTAAATAGGTTACTATTATTATTAATTAATATTTTTATATTTAGTCGATTGGTCACTTACAATGTTAACTGATATGGTGTTTTTTTTATAGATACGTGAAGCAGAAACTGTTTGCAGTATTTTTAAAGACAATTCTACATTGTGCAATGAAGTTAGCGATAAAGTTATTCAACATTTTATTCATTGCATAGAGACTCACGGGAAACATGTTCAATATTTAAAATTTTTCCAAACAATTGTTAAAGCCGAAAATCAGTTTATTCGAAAATCGCAAGATATGGTCATGCAAGAAGTATGTAAATCATTAGATTTGTATGTTCATAATTAATTGTAAAATAACCGATAATAATGTTATTACTTTATATTTAGTTGGTCAATGCTGGAGAGGACGTTCTTATTTTTTATAATGATAAGTCTTCATTTACTCAATTTGTATCTATGATGCAATCTGAAAGGCATCGAATGGAAGAAAGTAGTGCCCTTAGGTTGGTTTTCACACATGATTCTTACTCTAAATTCTGTGATAATTAACTTTTTTAATTTTTACTGTTTTTTTTTTTTTTTACGCAGATACCATATTGAATTAGTCAAATTGCTCGCATGCTGTACTATGGGCAAGAACGTTTACACAGAAATTAAATGTCACAGCTTATTACCGTTAGATGATATTGTTACTATGGTGTCTCATCCTGACTGTATTCCTGAGGTATATATTATTTTAATAATTGAATTTGTGATTTGTTATTATTTAACTATATATAATATATTAATATTTTAAAAAAATGTTGTAACTACTTTTTTCAGGTTAAAGAAGCATATATTAATTTTCTTAACCACTGTTACATTGATACTGAGGTAGAAATGAAAGAAATTTATGCATCAAACCACATGTGGAGCTTATTTGAAAAGAGTTTCTTGGTCGATATGAACACAGTAATAATTAATAGTAGTGAGCGCAAACACTCTGACATAGCAATGGAATCGTATGTTACTAATGGTATTATGACTGTTATCAGCACTTTTTTTAATAGCCCTTTTTCAGATCAAAGTACTACGGTTCAGGTAAGTAACTGTGATATTTTATGTAATATTGATTATTTACAAGAAAACTTATTTTTGTTTGTAGGCTCGACAACCCATTTTTATTCAACTACTTCAAGCAGCATTTCGCATTTCTCAATGTACTTGGCTTACTGCTACCCAAAGATTTAATGTTGAAAACACTATACGTACTTTGGCTGAAGTTGGTTAGTCAACTATTTTTTCTTTATTATTTATTAATGTACATATTACACTTAAAATAATTTGAAAGTTTTCTTTTTTTAAATGTTACAGCCAAGACAAGATCAATTGCTATTCCATCACAAATGGAGTCTCAAATAATTGCTATGTTTAATAAATCCTCAAATCTTCTGTCTAGGCAAACAACTAAATGGTTACAAGCTGCCAAAACGCCTAAAATAGAAAGATCACAGTCTCAGGTATAGGTTTTTATCATTTGAAATAACTTAATTAGTTCAATAGTCTTTTGATTTATGAAAAATATACTTTTGGTGGCATGACGAATTTTGATACTTGATGATGTCAAATCAAAGCTTTTCCCAAATTATTTCTTTAAAACTTTCAATAAACCAATCTATTATCATTTCAGAAATATTTTGTAATAGAAACTAACAAAAAATTGATAAAATTACCTACTCCTATTTTAATTTGAAGTAGTATTTGTAAAATAATAATAGTGACTTCACTGTTGCAGTTTAACTTAAAATAAACAATAAACATATTTATAATGTTTGAAATTTATGTTTTACAGTTAATACGTCTAGATAAAAGTATAATTGAAGGACTTCAAGATATCGTTTTACTATTGGAAGATCAGTTGAAACCATTAGTGCAAGCAGAACTTTCGTTATTAGTTGATATATTATACAGACCAGAATTGTTGTTTCCTTTGGGAACAGAAGCAAGAGAACGATGTGAAAGTGGCGGATTCATTCACAGGTAAACATTATTTAAGGTTTGATTACTATATAATTTATATCTAATAGCATGAACAATTAAAAAGACAATAGTTTTTTTTTCATCCATTAATTTTTAATTTATTGTTATAATTTTACTTAAAACTTTAGACTCATAAAACATACAGAGCAATTATTAGAAGAAAAAGAAGATAAGCTATGTGTTAAAGTTTTGAAGACATTGCAAGAAATGATGGCCATTGATTTAGAATATGGCGAAAAGGTAATATAAAACGTTTTTGCTTTGTAGGATAAATAAAACATTGAAATTGTCAGTTAATTCTAATAAAATAAATTATATTATTTACAGGGTGATATTTTAAGGCTTAGTCTTTTGAATAGATATTTTGGAAATTCTCTTGATGCGAAACAACAGTTATTAGATTCTGCAATACAACCTAACATTAAACAAGTGGTTACTCATGGTCCGGGTGGTATGTGGGAAATATTTTATAGTATATTACTTTACTTATTTTAACCAAAATAAATTTTTATCAGCTAAATTTTTGGGACGTGCTGGATTGTCGCTAAATGAAGTACAAAGTCATTTAGATCACGACGGAGCATCAGATTTAGTTGTCGAGTTGGTTATAAAATCAATTCACTCGCCGCCTTCAATATTTGTGGAAGCTGTGCAGTTGGGAATCGCTTTATTGGAAGGAGGTAATCCGGTCATACAGCGTAGTGTATACAATAAACTTTTAGGCGGTGATCTTTGCCAGCTATTCTTTAAGGTACGATCAAAGATAATTAAAATATAAAAAATTCAGTTGTAAAATGATAACAGCAGAAACAATATTAACTTACTGCTTACATTTAAAATTTTAGGTATTTTACGACAAAATGAAAGATGCTCAACAGGAAATTAAATCCACTGTTTCTGTTAATACATCGGACATGGCGGTTAAAGACAATGCTGATAAAGGAGATCAAGGAAAAGATTTTGAAAAAAACCTTAAAAAGAAAGGTATATTTAGTAAATTAGTAAGACGTACAATTTTCTTCAAATAACAATTTTAATTTAAGTAATTTTAATTTAGTAAAAACAAATGGAATGATATTGACCGATGAGCTACGAGAAGAATTAAATCAAGCGGCATTAGCGACTAGTCAAGCATACGCTGGCGCTAGAAATTTGCCAACTGGTAAGCTTTATAAACTGATAATTATTCATCGTCATCAGCTTGACAAGCATTTAATGCCCAATGCTGCTATTTTGAGATAATTGTTTCTTGACTGATTCGCTGTTCGGGATGGGCTGTCTGTCCATCACCGAAGAAAGGGAGGCAGCTCCTTTTCACTGGAGAATTGCTTGTCAAGCAAACGGAGCGCCTGTTACCATAGGTCGAGCAGTGAGCTCTAACACACTGCTGCCTTACCCACTTGGCTACTCGTCCTCCCTGATACTGATAATTGTTAAATAATATTATTAATTCGCATACTATTTTGTTTTTTTAATAGTTGGTGAAGAAGAAATAAACCACTCAACTTCTCATAATGCCATGTTAGATGACACTCTGGTCGAAAAGCTTGAAAAACAAAGGGAAAAGGAAAATCAAAATAAATTGTCCACTAAAATACTAGTGATGCAACCTATTTTGAGATTTTTGCAACTCCTTTGTGAAAATCACAATAGAGATTTACAAGTAAGACTCTATCTACTAGTTATTTTATTAAAATGCTAAAATGTTTTGAACTTGTTTGTATATTTACTTTGTATTCAATTTTTAGAATTTACTTCGTAACCAAAACAATAAATCAAATTATAATCTTGTTTCGGAAACATTAATGTTTTTGGATTGTATATGTGGTTCTACTACTGGTGGTCTTGGATTATTAGGTCTATACATCAATGAGTATAACGTCAGTCTCATTAATCAGACACTAGAAACTCTCACCGAATACTGTCAGGTATAATTAGTTTTAATAATTTATATATATTTCTGTTGAAATTAAATTACAAAACTTTTATTATAGGGTCCTTGTCACGATAACCAAAATTGTATTGCAACTCATGAGTCTAACGGGTTAGACATAATTACGGCTTTAATTTTAAATGACATTAATCCGCTTGGTAAAACAAGAATGGATCTTGTATTAGAATTAAAAAATAATGCTTCCAAATTGTTACTGGCAATTATGGAGAGCAGAGGAGATAGTGAAAATGCTGAACGTATTCTTTACAACATGAATCCAAAACAGTTGGTTAGTAATTTATAAATTCAAATACATTTTTTTACTTAATTCTTTTATATTAACACTTAGATAATGAAATTTAGGTTGATGTTGCCTGTCGTGCGTTTTATCAAGAGACTTTAGAGGATGATGATGTTGATGATTCTTCTACTGAGAGCGAAGATGGAGTATCTCCAAAAGAAGTAAATTAATATAATTTTATGGTGTAATATTTGATGTATGTAGTAATTAAAATTATTTTTAGGTAGGGCATAATATCTATATTTTGTGTCATCAATTAGCTCAGCACAACAAAGAGCTTGCATCTTTATTAAAACCCTCTGAAATAAATATAGATCCTAAGATAAACGAAGCATTGGTTTACTATGCTTCACATACAGCACAAATTGAAGTACGTAACATTTTATTTTAATACGATTGTACAAACAGATATTTTAGTAGCACTATATTTTTAGATTGTTCGCCATGATCGTACGCTAGAACAAATTGTTTTTCCTATCCCGGAGATTTGTGAATACTTGACACATGATACAAAAGTAAAAATTTACCATACAGCTGAAAGAGACGATCAAGGTTCAAAGGTGTCTGATTTCTTTGAAAAAACTGAAGACATGTTCAGTGAAATGGTGTGGCAAAAAAAATTACGAGGTTTGCAAATCGTTTTTAAATCTTTTTCAACAATTTTGAGTTAAATAAGTATTGTTTTACAGGAAGGCCATCATTATTTTGGGTTAGCAGTTTTATGTCACTTTGGAGTAACATATTATTTAATTGTGCTGTGATTATAAATCTAATAGTTGCTTGTTTTTATCCATTTGAAGATGTAGTGCCAAGTAAGAATGTGTATAGGTTTTTTTTAAATGTAAAGAAAAAAGAGCCTAATTTAATATAAAATTGCTGTTTTAGGCCTGAGTTCACACATTTCTATTTTGATATGGGTGGTGCTTTTTGCTTCTGCGTTTGTGGTTTTTGCACTTCCCGGCGGGTCAGGCATTCGTACTTTGGTCATATCTACTATACTAAGGCTTATATATTCCATAGGTCCAGAGCCCGCACTCTGGTTTTTAGGAACTGTCACGGTAAATTATATGTCTTGAATTAATCATATGAACTGCTGAGATTAAAACTATATAATGTACTTATGTTTAATCTAAAGGTTATTATGAAAAGCATACACATAATAAGCATAATGGGAAATCAAGGGACATTTACAAAAAAGTTTAACCAAATTTTAACTGACGCAGAGATACTTTATCATTTGATGTACATAATGTTTTGTATTCTTGGTTTGTGTATGCATCCATTCTTTTACAGTGTATTGGTATGTATTAAATATTAATGAATTATAAATAAATTGTTGTTCATTTAAATTATTTCAAAGTATCTTTTTATGATTTACAGCTTTTGGACGTCGTGTATCGAGAAGAAACATTACTTAATGTTATCCGTTCTGTAACACGTAACGGTCGTTCAATCATATTAACAGCAGTATTAGCATTGATTTTAGTCTATATGTTTTCAATAATTGGCTATATGTTCTTCAAAGATGATTTTCTCGTTAATGTAGACGATGAAATTAATTGTAAGTTGATATAATAATAATAACTGTTGTAGTAGAAATACTGAATAGTTTAACAAATAGTGTTTGTGTTTTAGCTGCGTCAAATATAATAGAGAACGAGGATGAAACATGTTCTCTAGGCAATAACTGTAGCCCTATAGAGCCTAAAGAAAATTCTAAAGTGGTCGTTATTGACGGAGAGGTGAAAGAAAGGGCTTGCGATTCATTAGTTATGTGTATAGTTACCACACTCAATCAAGGGCTCCGAAACGGTGGTGGGATAGGCGATATCCTTCGTGCACCGAGTAGCCAGGTAAAAAAAACCTAAGAATCCAAAATGATTTTAAAGCAACCAACTTTAATTTTTTTCTATTACAGGAGCCTTTGTTTGTAGCTAGAGTCGTTTATGATTTACTATTCTTCTTCATTGTGATAATTATTGTACTTAATTTAATTTTTGGTGTGATTATTGACACATTTGCTGACCTTAGAAGCGAAAAACAACAAAAAGAACTTATATTAAAAAATACGTGTTTTGTATGTGGTAAGTAAATCGCCACATTTTTTTAAAGTGTTTTAATAATTTAACAGTAGTAATTTAATATTGTATTTACATTTTTAGGTCTTAACAGATCAGCATTTGACAACAAAACTGTTAGTTTTGAAGAGCATGTTAAATGCGAACACAATATGTGGCATTATTTATATTTTATTGTTCTTGTTAAAGTTAAAGACCCGACTGAGTTTACAGGGCCAGAAAGCTACGTTTATGCTATGGTTAAAGTGAGTTTTAAGTTCGAAAGTGTTTTAAATTTGTATTATTTTTCAATCGTGTTTTTACAGGATCGAAACTTAGATTGGTTCCCCAGGTTGAGGGCTATGTCGTTAGCTGCGGTAGAAAGTGAAGGCGAACAAGTCGAGTTGAGGAGTCTCCAAGTTCAATTGGAAAACACTCAAACAGTCGTGGCGTTTTTATCACAGCAACTATCAGAACTTAGAGATCAGGTACCTTTTAAAGATGATAACAAAATCTATGCTGTTTATATGTTTGTTTACTATTGATCGTTTTTTTTATCAGATGACTGAACAACGTAAACAACGACAACGAATAGGATTACTCAATTCGACTTCACCATACGTGCACAATATGGTTCTATAATTTGGCTCCCTCGTTCTTCTTGTTTATTTTTTTTCTATAAATTAGAAATTTTATTTGTCCAATATTTTAATTACTAATTTACCATATTACTATCTTTAGAAAGTGATAAATTTATATCAAATTGGATAACCATTTATGATTAATTTTTAATAATTGTGTTCTTTTGTTAGTATTCGATTTAGTCACTATACCAAAATTAATGCTGTGCAATTATTGAAATTAATTTTGACTTTTTATTTATTCTTCTTGGTGATTTATATATTAGTATACATTTGTTAATCGTAAAACATTTTAAATCTAAAGACTAAAACGCCGACTTTCTCAAAATATTAACAACGAATAGTGCAAAATACATATTTTTATAGTGTAGTCCATAATGCCCGTTAATATGGTGCTTTATTTAATTTAATGTTATCAATTATTTAGTCAATCAAACAAAACACCATTTATTTATTTTCTCATATATTATTGTATTTATAAGTGTACTTAATAATATTATATTGTATGTACAACTAAGATGTAACCCATATTTAGACAGTACTTTCAGTATCGAAAAAATATAGGTATGTGTATTTTTTTATCATTTATATACACAGTATTAACTAAATTGATAGGTAAAATATTATATAGGTAATAGAAATCATGTGATAAGTCGACCACTAGTTTTCAGTAAAGTATATATTAGAATGTTATATTTTTAATTATGTTTCAACATTTTTTTTTTATTATTTATATTTTTAAAATTTAATTTTTACGTAATAACATTTTTTTTTTATTTACATTGTTACTTTGATGGTAATGATGGCTCTAAATTATTGGTGTTAATCTCGCAATGAGTAAATCATTAATCAGCTTAAGGATAGACATTGTTTTTAACATAAAAACAAGTCTTTTTTCTCGTTAAACATTCCAAAGCAAATAAATGAAATACAGGGCGTGAGTCATAAGGGTTATTTTTTGTAGCTGTTACATTATTTATCAAGTCTTTTTGTCCCATATTACATATTAGATGGTATTATTTTTGTTAGATATTTCAGATCACACCTATACAATTAAAATAATATGTCATATGAATTTTATTAAAGAGAAGGTATTTTTTAATATGTAGCAATACTCTCAGTTATTTGTAAAACACATTTCTTCGTATGGTTTTATAACAATTATTTTCAATGTGGATCCACCTTAATAGATTATTATCTTTTTGTGATAAAATTGAAGATAAAAATATTATAAATGTTTAATAGAATATTTATTATTTACTTTTTTAGTTATATTATAATAATGTTTACCGTTTTATTGTAGTTTTTGTTATTTTAAATGTATATTTTACTGTTAAATAAATGGGATTAATTATACTAATAATTCTTATTTTATTTTTTTAAACATTTTTTGTTGCTATAATTTGTTTCTTTTTTTATAAATAACACACTGGATCATTTTAAAAGGATAACATATTTTTAAAGTAGGCAGAACATATTTTCTGAACAGATCAAATGAACTAACAAACAATTAAAAATACACAATATTAGATATACACTCATCAAGTGGAGACAAAATAATCTGACAAATTATCTGATTTCACACAATGTGATATCTGACACATAATTCACAACTCAAAAACATGATTCTGTTCTCTGCTTGAAATCGTTAATAAAAGGTAATAAAGGAGCATTAATCACTCGTGAAGGATAGTTGTTAGCAAACTTTACGATAACTTGGTATATTTTTGTATTTATATATGTATATATATATATATTTAAGTAGGTTTAAAAATACATTATTTATATGAAAAAAATATCATCGTTGACACAAGACTGAAGGACTTCATTCATAGTATTTGGTATTTGTGTCATAAAATGGTAATCAGTCGGAGTCTGATTCAGAAAGTTGAAGGTCTTCATCTAAAATACGTTCTGGATCAACTAATCGTTCTTTAAAGCCTAAAACACATAACAAAGTATTAAATCTAATTTATTTTTGTTAACAGTTTTATGCACTTACCATTTGAATTAAATGTACTAAAAGTGGGTGTAGTTTGTTTAGCCTCACTCTTGGGGGATGGTAGGGGTGATATTGAATCATCACTATCACTGTCAGACGAGCTACTCGATTCAGAATCACTAGAAGACTCACTCAGTTCCAGATCTCTAGCTGCTGGTACCAAATCATCACAGGGCTGCAATAAATACAAAATATCTAAGTTTAAAAAAAATGGGTGAGTTTTCCTTATAAGTTATAACGTTTATTAATTCTAAATTAGATGATGAAACAATTTAATAAAACAATTTTAACACATTCGTGACTGATATTTAAAAAAAAAAATATTAAGTTGAATAATTTAGATTTTAAACATATAGTACAGAATACAAAAGTTGTTATAAATTAGGTTATTTATAATTAATAAATGAGTGATACTGAGTAGTGGACACTAGGGATTTTCATTTAAATATATTTTTACTTGTTTTTTTGTTGGTTGAGCTTGGCTTTTTGGCTGCTTATTTACAGTAGTTGGTATATTGTTTTCCGGCATAACTGGATTAAATTTCACAATAGGTTTTTGGGGCTTTTCAACCGCATTTCTAAAAGTTTTTGATAAGTATAAAATTGTGTCCACAAAATGAAGCTTAAATGAATATACGGTACTACTTTAACAGATAATTACCTAGTTGTTTTGAGTTGTACATTAGTAGTGAGTTTTTCTAACGTTATTTCACCTGTAGCGTGGTCAATGATTAGTACACATTCTTTTGTTGTATAATCTTTATGTGATCCTTTGAACACTGTATGTGCAGCACCAGCACCCTCAAAATTGGGTACTGTGACAGTAACTTCCCGATTTGACGGATCAATATCGACACTTGCAGGTTTGTTTACATCTACACTAGCAGGCTTAAAGTCATCTAAAACACCAAACAATTGCTGTTGTTTATAATACATTATTAAAAAATGAATCTACAATTAAACAATTTCTACTAATTAGTACAGAAATGTTATTTTTCATCTATGAACTGTAATTAATATGATGAATAAAAAAATGGAATTGAAGTATTACACATACAAGTAGATCAAATGCCTACATCGATTAAGTATATAAAACCAATATTGCTGTAACATTAAAACTATAACCATAAAAAACTATTAGCAGGTCAGATTTACATTAGTTATCCTAAGGTAATAAATTGACAAAAAAATAAGTATTATTTAATTAATTTCTGAAACGTATATGGGTTAACATTGCTATATCTGTAATTCTAAGATATTATAATATAATTCGGTCGTAATTGTATGAGTAGTAGTTTAAACAAAACAATGTAAAAGGTATATGGAAAAAAAAAACAAAATTTTCAATACTGAGATGACAGCTTTTTGTTCAACAACAGATTTACTCACATCGTAGTGTATGGAAACCAGGACCTTTGCCTGAAAATGTTGAGCCGAATTTCAGTTGAACTGGCTCACTACCAACAAGTTTCAAAGGATCCGACAACTCATCATCCATAACTAGTAAACAAATTTGTTGAAGTTTGTAAACGAGACACTAAAAGTGAACGTGATGATGTATTCAAAAAGTATTGATGTAGTTGTTATCATTAAATCCAATGTAATTTGGTCGCGGTCAGCATCGTATTAATTTAATCAAAATTTACATTTTTTTTTTAATTAGAAGAACTTAATATGGTTTTTAATCAATAGATTAGATTTTAATTATATCTATTGAAAAAATATCTTAAATTATTAATTACAAATTCAGTAAAACATTTAAGTTTTAGGTTTTAATCTGAACGCATTGTTTTTGTCAATATTGACAAATCGTCTATGGAGATAACTCTAGTACATACGTAAGATAACTGATAAGAGAAAAATTTTTAATTTTTGTCTCAAAACAAAAATGTTTTTATTTTCTAGCCAAACTTATAAAACCAAAAAAATTTAACTAAAAATATGAAATACCTTATCATAACATAGCTAGATAAATTGGAAAATCGGTGAATTAAAATCATACTATCCTGAATATCTCTGTAACTTACGTTTTAATGGGTCAGTATTTTTTTAAAGTAATATTTTCCATACTAGTCTATACATTGTTTTCTTTTAAAACAAGTGTAACTTTTTAAACAACAAAGTAAGGATACAGTTTTATTTTTATTTAAAAATATAGAAGTAGTGTCCAACAAAATAATGACTAATCTGACTTACTTTGGCTATAAATTAGTATTGGTCCTATTTTTGAGTCGCGCTACAGATACATACACATGTCTGTGTACTTAAAAAAAAATATTTTGTTTAAAATTAGAAACTTCTTTTATAAATATTACTTATGATGGTATAATTTTTAGTATAATTCAATTTATGTTTTCCTTTTACAATAAAAAATATACCATTGAAAATTTAGCGATTGATCATCATCATTATTATTTTATGTTAGTTTTGAAATATTTTATAACTATTGTTATGGCATTTAATAATTAAATTAAAGTTTTAAATAACATTTTTTTTTCATCATTTAGACCTGCATAATAACACTGTATGAATACACCGAAAAAATTACCATAAGTATCAAGTAATAAATACTAATTTAGAAATGTTTAAACTTAAAAGACACTGACATGAATAATAAAGTAACTTGATTACTATTATATATATATATATGTATAAAAACTATCATAAGCAAAGCAATTCAATCAAAAACTTAATTCTCAACAAATATCTGCCGCTAAAATAATCCTGCAGGTATAGTTTAATAATTAAAAAGTTTATCAATAAAAATGTTGTTGTTTAGAATTTAATAATAATTTTATTTTCTCATGTATGATCAGTAAAAACATGTCATTGTACAAAAAGGACAAAAATCTATGATTACTTCAGAACAAAAACACATTCATAGGTACAATTTGTATAATTACAAATGTACACAATTATTTTATTGGTACCTAATTACTTTGGTATCTAATTACTTAATTATTAAATTAAATCAAAATCAATATGACTATTTTTCTGAGTTTCTTTTGAGTATGCTGTATATATTTAACAACAAATGTTTGAATATCCATCTTTAAAACTTTCTTTGATGAACATAAAACCAACTATAATCAATTCAATTTTTCAGCGAAAACATAATCGACAATTTCAAAAAACTTTTAAAAATGTATGAAAATTCAACAATAATTTGTGTGTACTTTTTATTAGTTATGATTCACCATTTGTTATACTATGACTAATATCTAAAAATCTTCGGCGACCATCTATATAAAGCATAGCGTCTGGAAAAAAAAAATTCCCATGAATATAGAAGTCTTATGATAGATCTAATTGCAATTTTACCATGATAACTTTGAGGTAATACATGTTTAACATCATTTGGCGATTTATAAACAAAGTAAAACGAGTTTGTAGTTATACTACTTTTAGTTTCTACTTTATCTACTTTTGCTATAACCTCTATAACCATAGTCTTTTCAATAGTGAAGCAAATCTAATAATTAATAAACCAAAAATGTTAGTTTTATAAATAATTAACTGTTATGTATACTTTACTTTGCCAATTAGTCTTAAACGGCTACCAATTGGAACAGCATTGCGAAACGCTATACTATTAATGGCTTTCACTTTTACTTGGCTTTTAGAATGAACGCTTGCTACTAGATAAGCGAGTTCAGTTGCCATTCGCATCAAATAACCACCAAATACAGTACTATGTAAATTTCTGTCCTAATTATTGTAAGGAAAAAATGTTTAGATATCTAATCTACAGGATAATTAATTTAATGTAAGATACTAAATTCTTTCAGTTTTGTATACTCTTACCGTCAAACGGGCCAACATGGGGCATTATAGGTAATTTGGGGCATTGGTCAAATATATTATATTTTAATGTATATTTTTTTACACACATGCCCACAACTATTAAATGCTATAGACTTTAAAAGTACTTGTTAAAAACAGATTATTGGTAATATTTATTTTCAGCAGATTGTTGATTTTATAACTATTTTAAATATTTACATAGTTTGCCAATCAAATTTATAAAGTTTAAGAAAAATGAGAAAGTTAAAATTTTAAATATTAACAATAATAATGCTTTTTTAGGTTGCCTATGACAAGTTTCAAATAAAATGTATGTATCCTCAAAGATTAACTTGAGGGTACCTAATGCAAATGAGTATAAAAAAAAAAGTTTTAATTTGTAACGTATCTAGCAGATTTAGCGCCTTACATTAGTTTGATCACCTTGTACTTATAAAATTATGGAACGGCTTTTATTTATAAAAATAGTTTACTTCGGGATGACAAAGGATGTTGGATTCAATTTTAGTATCTTCCATCCATACACTATCCTGCGGAAGGACTTTGTTACCCAACATCGGTTCTTTCTCATCGACAGTTTTTAAAAATGTTTTATAAATCAATTCTTGTTCTTCAGGATTAGGCATTTTATTCAATATTGAGTCTTGACGAACTTTTTTTCTAATTTCATTTCTTTCTAAATAATTTGAAATTAGCTTTTTATTATTTCGTTGATCTAAATCATGATGGTGTAGGCTGCTCATACACATTAATATGATATTTTATTTCATTGTAAGTATGTATTGTAAAACTACTATTTTTTTTAAACAAAAATTTATTAGTACAATTTAATTTGCATTTAAATTAACACAAAGGTAAAATTGTTTTTGATTATTATTTTTATCACTTCTACGTTAATTTGTAAGTATAGAAACTTAGTATAGTATCTTTTATAGATAATAAATTTAATTATGTTTGTAAAATAATACCTAATGATAGTTTTAAAAGTTCCTTTTCGTCATCTCCACTTGGTTCTAGTTCGTTTACTAAAACAGATGATTTATTTAAAGGATCTCTTGCAACAAACACAAAATTTGCATTCGTGACACGTTGTAATTTATTATCCTGAAGCTGATCCAACCACAGAGTAATCTCCATTGAGGTTTTTCCGGCATATGATACGTGTCCACTGAGTATTAAATCTTTATCAGGCTACAAGCAATATTTAATTAATGTTTATCAGCATATATATCTAGTTATGTAAAAGAGTTAAATATGTATATATTTTTGGAACAAATTTACATAACGCTTTGGATGTACGATTACTTCGTCCACTAATAACGTTACAGCAACATATGGATGTGGTACATCTAATGGAATTTTGGGACTATAAATATGCTTGAAAACAATCCAAACTAAAAATATCAGTAACATTAATTTAATATACTTTAAAAAAAATAATTATAATAATTCTGATTTTACCAGCAAACAAATCCATATCTTCTAAAAGTCTACCAACTCGTAAACCTTTACGGGTAGTCGTATACCTATTCTGTAACATTATGTTACTACTTAATGGTACTAAAGCTCTATCAAAACTGTCCTGTAAAATAATTTTACAGTTGTGTAATAATGTGATCATTTAAATAGTTTATATTCAATATATAAGTTTTAAGTTTCGATTTATTTGTAATGATATGTATTTCGAAAATGTATAAAATTACTCCAAAACAATATAATTTAAAGCACCTATACAACGTATAATATAGTTTAGAGAATGTTAATATATCTGTACTTTAACTTACTTTCATAGTACGAGGTGGTAACTCGTCTCGACTTTCAGGTAAGTATTTAAACAGATGACTTCTGTCTTTATGCTCATACTTCCCAGACATACCCATCATCTTATGAAGTTTCTCTCTGACTGAAAACGCAACATTACTGCTTATTTCAATTTTTATTGGATTTATTTAGTGCTGATAATTAATAATATTACTGTCTTGCATAGTTTGTAAATTTTCGAAATCAAGAGGCGGTTCGTTTGCTGTGTTACAACATCCCTTGGTTGTCGACTTTAAACATAACCCAAGCGTTTGAGTTTTTTTAGCACTAAAATTAATTTGAAAAATCATCAAACCAGACACAAAATAATGATACTTAGTAATGTAAATATTTTGTTTTATATAAGCTATAAAATCTCGACATATTAAATTAGTAGAATATGATATTTAACGACCATCATTCACGTGGTCAGATTTAAGTATTTTGCTGAAAAAAGTTTTGGCGATATTGTACTTACACAAATTTTGAAGATGCTAAGAAGTTTTGTAAAACTTTTAAGCGCATCTCGATATAAAAATTATTTGTCAAAGAATAATATAAATATATATGTATATATAGTAATATTAGAAATGACATAAAATAAATTAATAATTATGTTTCATAGTCGCAGTTACCATGACTGAATAACATTATTATTTAGCCACGAGTGTAAGATTTTAATTGTAATGTGGTAATCAATATTCATTTAAAATATATCAAAGGGTACGGCACGGATCGTTAAATCATTGTTGAGAAGGCAATACCAGGAATGCACTATGCGTTAGGTCTACCATCGATGACAAAATATACATGAAATTAAGTTAAAGTCTAGTATACAAATTAAAGAATTGTTTGAAATTTGAATATTGATACCTTTTAACTTCTCGCAAAAAATACACGGTGTGAAAGTCTTTTTAAGATATTAATTATCTAGTTAGTTATAACTTTATTAAACACCCCCTAAAATCTAAATTTATTTAAAATTTATTAAGAAAATATTTTTGATAATTTAGAAACAATTGGCTAAAACTGAATAAAACTATAATTACACAAAAATATTTAATAGTTTTTGTATAATATGTGTATGTGTATGTGTTGATTGTCAATAATATAGGTAATGTTATTAATTATTAGATGAGTAATATATTTGTTTTGGTTTTATATTATTAATAGTCTTATAATTTTTTTCTCTCGAAATTGTAGCATAGGTTTATAGGTAATTTATCCATGGCTTACCTACCGATTTAGAAATCTATAACGATAGATATCTGGGCTTCGGAGAAAAGCATTATCCGTCTAAAGTAACAAAATAGAATTACATAATAGCACAGTGTGTAGGTACACATTTTAACTGGAGAAGCCACAAAAGCCTAGAAGGTTAGCGTATATCTCTTCACCAACAGGAACATAATACACATAGTGAACATGGTATATGCCGACAATTGGACATTGAAACGAAAAATCTCTTAATTAAATTAATGAACTTACATAGTAATTCGATAAGATAATAGACAGGTGATCCGGTCGCTTTTAAAACTTGTATAAGCGTCTGCGTTACACGTAAATCCGACCAAACCGTCACAAACGACTTGAAAGCTCTCAAGAACAGTTTTTCCTTGTTTAGTTTTTTGTAGTAAATTTATTAAACAACTACAGAACAATTTTAAGTGAAAATGGTAAGAACTCCAAAAAATAAATAAGTATACTAAACAAACTTTAACGCGCTTTTTGGTTTTCTAGCTGAAAATCCAAGCTTTGCCCTGTTTTGCAAAACGAATGGTAGCGTTGAGCTTGATGCCGGCAAGCATTCGGAAATTGTCTTCAATTCGCCAAGCCGAAGTAAGATTTAAGTAAATTCACTACCATAATTTGGAAACAAAAAAGTTGAAAAATAGGAAATTGAAAAAAATTAAATTTTTATTGTGAAGAGAGAGAGAGAGTTTGTTGGGATGATTTCGCTAATAGAAAAAAAATTGATATAGTTTAGATATTTTGTTAGCTAGTTAATGACTATGGCTCATATAACAAATTCAAAAATATGTGTTCAAAATGATATTAAAAGCTAATAATTTAACTTAAATTTAAGGTGACGTTATCGAAAAAAGTTTTTGCCATAAATTGGCCAAATTTTTCAACTTGATATTGTAATGCATGCCAGGATCAGGATCCTTAATGTGGGTTTAAGTTTTAACAGTTTAGACCGTCCATTATAAGAATGATTCATATGACTTCACACATTCGAGACTACCTGTATAGTTGTCCATACATGTCAAAACCCTATAACGAGTAAACGTGATTCGTGTGTATATATTGTTTTACAAAGTTCCTTCTACTAATAGGGGTTACGTAAGAAAAACAGTTACTGTTTGATCAACCCTCGTTTACATGATACTCAAAACCTCGACTACTCGCACAGTTGTTTTATAACCGCGTAAATCGGCTTGAATGCGCGTTTTTTTGCTGTCGACCAATCTATATTAGTACATAATACCTACTCGTCGTTGTATTTTCGTAGTGAGTTTAAACAAATGCCGGTAATGGCTTCTTATTGTCTTGTCTGTTCCGGCCCGTTTGCTTATTTCGAATGTACGGTGAAATGCGACAAGTGTTCGCGTTCAGTTCATAAGAAATGCTCCAAACTAACCGAGGACGAACTAAAGTGTTTGGGATCGAAGAACCGAATTTTGAAATTTTACTGCAAGTCCTGCGTTTGTGGCGAAGTGTCTCAGGACTGTATCATTAGTAAATATAAGGGACTTAGTCAACATCGCAATCTCGAACAGCCGTCATATTATGTGGAAAGTATTATTAGGAACGTGAGCGACACCGACCGTAAGCTGTTCTTGGACGACATAATTTTGGATAAGGTCAGACGAGAGACCTGGTCAATGCGTACCTAATTTACTTATTTTTCTTCGTGAAATTTTCTCCATGATCATTTTTTAGCAAGAGCACGAATAAAGTTTAGCAAAATTCGCAATTTGCTCTCTAACTTTCTAAAAAAAATCCAAATGTTCATAAAAAAATGTACAGTCGAAAAATAATTTTATAAAAAAAAACCGAGCAAGAGCAATTGTTTTTTTCAGTTAAATCGTAAAATGTGAATTTCGGCCGGAACCTCATACCGGCCTGCTTCAACTAGCACGATAGGAAAATAATTCACAAGCCTAAAAGAGAACTCATTAACTATGATTATTTTTTTTTTCTATTCTACATAAACTGTGTTTTACCTTACCTTGCGTCTTATCAATTTGAGAGTCTTTTACATAATTTATATTTAAAGCGATAATACTTTATTTAATAGAATATTTTAAACATTAAATTTAAGTCAATTTTTTAAAAAAGTTCCGTTTGTTTTTATTTTTGAAGCGTTCATAGACTTCTTTAGTATTCCTAATTGACGCCTATGATGTTAACCTCATCATTTTTTAACGTCTATTGCTTTTAAAATCGAACAAAATCCATGTTATGTTCCTTTACAGTTCACACAAAAATAAATTACTATCCAATAATTGAACAAATTCATTCCAACTGGTCTGTGCCTATAGCATTTGTTTATTAAGCATTTTAAATGGTTTTTTATTAAGATCAATTATATCGTGCCGATTATCCTTCTACAATAATATTCTCAATACAATACACACGCATTAAAAAAAAGAAACGATACCTAGTTACATTTATGCTTTCCGTGTACTTTTGGGATGTCTGAAAATCTTAAATATTTTCAATATTTCAAGACTTAACGCTTTCAAACGACAAACGATTCAAAATACTCATATATACATTAAGATTGCGTTGACCCTGAAGCGAATAAACGATAATTATTAGAGGCTATAATATGTGTTCTTCAATCGTCCAAGTGTCCTTATTGAGCTAGTACTTATTTATATTGTTTGTCCGCGTGATGATCATTGCACTTTTGAACGAGCCCGACATGTTAGCTTACTGTATATTACCACGATGCGTCTTTAAAGCCTATCCTGTACATAAGAGCAATTTATTATCGTGTTCCTGCAGTGCACGCCCGGCCGGATGACGAATCCTTGTGCGCTCATTGTAATTATTAGAAATCCGTGTATCTAATGTCGACTACTTATGAAAAAAAAAATGTGTCGCACATTGTTTCGCTAATATTATTTTCCGCCAATGGACTCAAGTGTTATTTGTCAAACGGACAAAGTCGCCAACAAGTTGCCGTCACGGCCGTCTCTAGTAACGATTGTGTAGCTTAATAAGGAGTTTGCCCGGAGGCCAAATCTTTGCCAATTCTCACGTTTTATATAAATCATCCGTTGGTACTTATGTTTAGGGTTTCTATAGGACACACGAGTCTTAGCCGCGGGAGGTAGATATGTAGGATAAAATCTCAAATGCCGCTTTTGACGACTTTGTTTCGAATCCAGTTCGTTTGAATAATACGATATATTGAAAACATATAATGTGCATTATGACATTATATAATAACGCAACAACCGATTGAATTTGCCGATGTACAGTTGCGGATTTCGTTTCCCACACAACAAATATACGCCCTAATATGGGTATACCTGTTCAGTCGACATCATCATAACGTACCTATATATATATAATATATTATCTAGTAAATCATTAAAAACGATAAACACCGCGTTTCTAAAAGTCTGTACCTAGCTACCTTAGACAACAATCTCCAATGTGCATTTATGTATTTAACTGTTGAGAGAAAAATTCATAAATAGATGGGTTAATTAAAAATATTGTAATTGCATATTTAGTATTATCTGATAAAGAATAGAAGGGTATTTTTATTTTTTCAATAGCGAGATAATTATAATAGTCTATATTTTAACCGCTAGAAATGCGTGAAAAACTGTAAATAAGTTTAAAGGAAAAACTTTTAATCAGAGCCCGAAAAAGTTTTGGATTTTTTTCAAAATATTTCAACTTAACAATTATAAAAGAACAGACAAAACAAGTTCTAAAATAAAAGTTATATTTGGAACTGAATTTAAAAGTTCCAAGATATACAAATTCCATAGTAACATATACTTTTTAATTAAGGGGAACGGAAAGCGCTATTTATGAAGGGGCAAAGGAGAGGCAATATTTGACAAAAAATTGATATAATAGCCATTTTTCATATGCATACTAATTTCAAGGTGAACATGTATTACAATTTTCTAATTATAATACTTTTAAAGTTATTTTTTTCCAAGTTAAGACGAAAGTTTGATAAAAAATTACTTTCGTAGACGGTAGAAGTCATTTTCTAGCGTATCTATTGGACGGCTTACAATTTTTTCCGTGGGAGCTAAAAGGCCGATTTTTTATTTAGCGATTAAAAAATAGTTAGATGTATTATTGGAAAAAACAATAAAAAATTTAAATGCTTATAAATATTTTTTGAAAACAAAAATCAAAAATCGGCCTTTTAACCCCCAGAGAAAAGATGTTAACTATAAAAAAACAAAAATTATTGAAATCGGTTCGGTAGACAGTTCAGAAAGTGACTCCGCGTTTTAGTCTTTATTTGTAAAAAAAAATTACGCTTTCTGTTCCGATGTAATATGTTATATATTTTTTTACATTTTTAATCGTTTTCAAGTAATTTCTATCAATTATATTTATTTTAATTGTATACCAAATACAATAGTTAGCACCTTATCGTCATTTGATGTTTTCATTGTAATTACAACTATTCATTAGTAAAGCACTCTGTCTGTTCCTTGTAATATAGAAACATATTTCTAAAATACTGTAAAATAAGAGTCAATATGATATTTCATACCCGAAATATAACGACGCCAGTCTAAATAGTATAGCAGTACAATTTTTATTTGCATTTTGATTTATGTCCATTAAAAGAAAAACCAACACAATCAATATTTTCATAATATAGTATGAATGTAAAAATAAAATACCTATAGTAGACAGTAGTAAATTAAAGAATAAAAGTTACCTTATAATAGTTCGGTGGTCAGCCTTTTATAGACTTATTGCAGATGTGCCAGTCTACATTGATTTGATTAAACTAATATTTAAACATTAGTGATATATAGCTAATATATTAACAGTATTGTGACCTAATATTTACTTCCGTAAAAAATTAGTTTAACAATGTTATAATTACAACATACGTTTATATTTTCTTCTGATTAATAAATAATATAACTAATTTTAATTTTAATAACAAATGGTTTTACTGTTTTTCAGGTCGAACCGATGTATGAAGAAAGTGATTTACACAAGATAAAAACTTCTTTTACAAATCCTATGGACATTTTCAGTGAATGGTACAACGAACACTGTGCGGCCAACATTAATGTGACATCGGCTAAAGCGTTTAGTCTAGCAACAATTTCCAAGTACGGTGCTTAAAAAAATAAAAATATATATTATTATTGCAAGTCCCAATAATGGTATTGGGAGTATTGTATACAGGTAATTTTAACTGGTTTTTATAATCTTTCATGAAGAAGTAGACGAATGGATATAAGATGCCTATAGTATTTCCACCCATAAAGTTTGAAAACTTGTAGTATTGGTAAATACTTAAATGAAAGTTGAACTCTGCAATGAGTCTGAAATGTCAGAATAAAACTGACGACATAAAAACATCCGAAACTTTATCACATAATGTTTCAATTCATAAAAGTTTTAACATATTTATAATTTATGATTTTATATTTATTAATTTATTATCATAGGCACAGATAGACCAACATTTTTTAAGATTATATTGACCAAAAAACGACGTGGAGCTAAAAAAATATTGTACTTACGTGATGAGAACTTAGTTTAGGGGATTTGTTCCTTCCAGCTCAACTTTATTTCTACCATTCTGTATTATGCGTAATACACAATAATCTAGATCTATCTTATGTTTATTTTTCAGACCTTAAGCCATATAACTTCATCTAAGAAAGCGAAATAAAAAAAAAATGTCCACCTTTTCTAGAGGAAAGGGTTTATGATATTTTTTGGTTTAGCAACGTTTATCAGTAGTACTATGTGTAAAAATATTCCATAGAAATTTGCAACTAGTTCGACTTTTTTTAAAAACTAGGCTACTGTGACTGTTAATGATTTGATTTTGTACATTAGAGAATTGAAATTAGGTCTGAAAAGTACTAAGTTAAATTCGAATTTTTATAAAGACTTTATTGTTGTCTTCTCCTTTGAATTTTATTACGCAAAAAAAAAAATTCTTTCAGAGCCGGAAAGGTGTCGTGCCGAAGTTTGATCTTACGGCGTTTGGACAAAGACGGTTTTGTTATGATGACTGACGGTAGGAGTAGAAAATCAACAGACATGGTAGGGGCCCGAATAATCAGCTGTTATATTAGAGACGGTTAAATGGTTTTTTAATGTTATTGTAGGCCGATAACCCCCAAGCTTCCATGTTGTTCCTGTGGCTGCACAAGGTCCCCGGAGAAGGAAACCAGACCAGACAAGTGCGCATCGAAGGAGTGGTGAATAAATTAAACACAGACAACATGCAGGAACTCTACGATATCGAACCGCTATTTTGCAAAATCCGTGCTCAAATTTGTGAACAGGGACAAGAGGTCGATTGGGAGCGGCTAAAACGCGACCATGACAGATTGCTTGGCCAAGTCACCAAACACAACATTCAGCTTCCCAAACCCGATCACATGTAAGTTGTTTAAGTTCTATGTAGTATACTCCGGCAACTTTTTATTCTCTTAAACTAGATTTAATACAAAGACAATTGTTATGGTCACATAAGTCCATGTTAAACGCAACTATTAACGAGAGACAAAAAAATAATAACCAGCACCAAGATCGCTTTAGTTTCAAGATAAAATAAAAACATTTTAAGTCTTAAAATAATTTTAATGAAAAACTATTCGATGCAATTATGAATCGTTAAGATTATACAAAAATTAGACTTTAAGTTATTTATAGATATCACAATATTTTAACATAAGTTTTGAGAATATTAAAACCAAAACTGTTATGCTGAATTAAGAACTGGTCTAAAAAATAAATAAATTTTTTTTAGTTTTTTATTTAGTACAAAAGAAAATTAAAATTATTAGTTCATTAGTAACAGGCAAAACTTTTTTTTAAGAAAAAGTCGTGTACAAAAATCACTTGATTTATACCATTATAATAGTGATAATATAAAAATATTTCAAACTCCATTTAAACATGATTGTTCTAATCAAACTGGAGTCACTAAAGTGTTTGGGATCATAAAAATATTTTGTGAATTTACTGTCACTTATTATGACATCGGATGTACCTAAACTTGATTTATTTATTAGGCGTTTTGTTATAAAACCGATTGCTTTTCGGTTGTACAAAGAAGCTGGAAACATGAAATTAATTAATTTTTTTAATGCAGCAATAATTACTATTTTATTATTAGTTTATATTAACCTTTTAACCTGCGCATGAGTCCGAGTTAAAAATGACGCTCGCCCAACTCATATGTTTGCGGTATTAATAATTATGCTTCCAAGTCGTGTTATACTTTTGCAATAAATTACAATTAATAGCAGCTATTCGTGGCCACTTGGTAGTAGCCTACGGTCTCATTCATTAATGGATTCGGTACCTACTCACGAGCCAAAATATGATAAGCGTGAAACACTGTTTAAAAATATTTCCTAAACACAACTGTAGGCCAATTTTAAAGTTTTGTGTTTTTGACAACAACAGATTATACCTAATATTATTAATTAACACTGTATTTAATTAGTAATGAAAAGTCTTTAAACCGTAAACGTGACTTATCAAGTTTATCATTGACAATTTTTAAAAATTATAATGTATTCAGTGTAAATTAATTAATTTATGAAATATTTAATACAGTGTTTTCATATTTTCAATCGATAAAGTATAAATTTTAATTTTTAAACAACATTATAAGTAACCAAAATTTATTTATTTTCGTTATTGTGAACACGTAATTTTTTTTTTAGTTTCATAAAAAAATTACATTAAGTTAAATGTTTAGTTCCAGTGTGCATAATACCATAAGTATAATAAGGATTCTTTCTTAGCAGTTTATCACAGCTACCAAGTAGCTAAATACCATTTAAGTACAGCAGTGAGGACTGAGGAAATTATAATTGCTTTTCATTTAGCGGTAAAATTTTAACTAGCCTTTAAAATGTTCCATTGGTATTCTTTAACGTAAATTTGTAAAAATTTTAAGGATTTTAAATTCTTACGAGGACAGTGGATTATATGACACGTGTCTTAACTCGATTTTCTATTGTGTATAAAAACGATAAATTTGTCACTCCGGTTATTATTTTTTTTTTTTTGGCTCAGAGAACAATAATATTATAAATGTTAGCTCGGAGTTCGGACGGGGACTGGTATTTAGCTGTGATCATTAAACGATGATCGATGGTTTTTTCGGCAGACACGACAAACGCGTCTTACCCGTTTGATAACAATGTTAAATTATTATTATTTGTTATTAATTAATCTTGGTTGTACACGAACTACTGCAGTTTGACCTAAGGTTGTGTCGACAAAAGATAAACGAGCGAAAAACCAAATCTAATTGTATTAATCACTGAATCGTGTTGATCGTGTAATGTTATTATTTAACAGGTCATGATGACCATGTCTAAAATAATAAATACATTATAATTACATTTTCATCGTGTATTTTGCCCTTAATTATTTATCCGGTAACACCTTTTTTGTTGCACCTATACAAATATAGACATAAGTACAGCCGTTGTTAACATAGCATAGGTGTGTGTAGGCAATTTTGTAACGCCTCTAATTTCGTTGAAAGCTATTTGGAACTAATTTAACGCTAAGTATTGTTTTTTTTTTCCAGAGTCGCTTACAAACTCGTACCTAACGTAGTGGAGTTTTACGAATCCATCGGTCAGAGAATTGCGGACCGCCTGTTGTTCGTCAAGGATGATTCGGTGTGGCAATCCAGTCGCTTAGCTGCATAAAAACAATTTTATAAAATAAATATGATAATATATGATTTTTTAAATTCTAACTTTTACACGTGTAACAACAACAATGCACACTGCGTTTGATGTTTTTTTTATATGTACTAAATTTTTACAAATATATTTTGCACAACCATGTACTGATTCAAGTAGGGCAGTTTGCAGTTTCGTTTGTTTTTTTACCTTCATACTTAAGTATAGGCCAATATTTACCATGGTTTTAGGTTAAGCTTAAGTTCCATGTCGTATATTTTTTATAGATATTTTTGGCATTACTATTAGCTGGATCGGAAGTGGTACACAAATAGATATGTATAAAACGCAAATTAAACTATTAACTCGTATAGGTAACATTTTTATTTGCTTATAAGTAATTTTAATTTCGAATTGCTATTATAAAAATGTTTGTTGTATCCTTCCCGAAGGGTAGTGTCGAGAGCTGCACATAGGTAAACTTTGTCCGACTCTGGTAAAAACTAAAATGATGTCGCTGCGTGCAAGGGCGATGAATGAAATTATGTTTTTTTTTACAAAAACCGAATAATACATAAAATCTTTTTTTATGTTTTCTTGGAGAAAGCCTTGGAGGCAAGCAATATTACTGAAAGCCTTCTGTTACATTGCCAAAAACACCGAAGTAACTTAACACTCTGACGTGTTTATTTTATTCCGGCGGTCTATAATAGGTAGATGTTAATATATGTATGGACATCACACATGTTCCGTTTCCGTCGTCCAGAATAATTAAAAAACTATCATAATATAGAGCGGAACGTGTTTGCTTTTCAAAAAAAAAAAAGCTAAAATAAAAAGTGAAGTCTTTATAGTAACATGTATAGCTAAGTTGTAGTTTTATTAATACATAAATTATCGTTGAATTATTCAAAATCCACGTATCATACGGCGAACGTCAGAGCAATTTATAATAATTTTGAAAACCGACCACCTTTTGAGAGTTCTCGAGAGTTCCACCTACAAACCCGTTTCGGATAATTATCTATTTAGGAGGATGTTATATTATGTTCCTTGACCAACATACGATGTATAATGCACATTGCATACTAGTGTAAACACTTGTACGTTAATAGCTAATTAATTATTACCACTTACCGTAACAATGTTTATGAGTGAACGTCAATCAAAATGCATAGGGACTACATTATAAACTATAGTCTATAGGTACTAAGTAAGAGCTGAGAATACTAAATAATTCCCGAACCGCAGTTCCGGTCGGCTAAACCGCGTATGTGACTTATCAGAAATGATATCCACAAGCCATAAAACGTTATCGGGCAATGGACAATATTATTTTAATTGAAAAACATTAATTTTTATTCGTTTCGGTGGCTCGTGTGTTAAAAATCACGTCAAGACGTCTGCAAAAATAACGGTGACGTCAAATTCGGTACAACGTTATTGTCATGGAATTACAATGAGAATCGATGAAATTAACAGTTAAGATGTCTTCCAGGCAATTACTATTATAACAACTATAAGCTAACGGCTAACTCGCAATATAATTAATACGCAGTATAATTTTGAATTGATCAAGCCCAAATATATTGTTCCATACTAATATACAATAATTATGATTTATGAAGTATATATATATATATATATATATATATATATATATATATATGAACCACATATTTGAGAAACAACGTAAGTCACCAAATATTGAAAAATGAGATAACACATGGGATACGTTTTCCCATGTGTTATATGTGTCAAATTTCGCAGTTTATATATATATATATACACATATATATATATATATAAATGAATATGGTTGAAAATCAAGTTTTCTTTTTTCCATGTAGAACTATTTATAAATTAACTTTTTTTGTATTTTCATATTCATGACAACGACCTTTAAAAAGGGCATCTCTTTTCATGACATTTAGGTAATTTCATATTTGTTTTACATGATTTGATTATATTTTGCAGTTTTGATAATAATACATTTTGCAATAATACAGGGTGCGTTTTACTCTATACTCTGTTAAAATCCGGATAATATTATTAAACAAAATAATAATACGAAAAAAGGATAACTTTTACCCGATAGACAACGCCCACTTACTTTGACTTGTATATTATTATTGACCGGTTTAGCGCGTTGTATTTTATAGGTCAACAATACGATTTTACTTTAACGATTTGGGTAAGTATTTTTTTGCATGATTTTCACAGTCAAATACCTCTAAACAAAATATTTTATACATAAACCTAATTAAGGTCAATTAATTAAAATAAAATAATTGACAGGTAAATATAGAACATTTATTTACTCTATGGGTAATATTTTAATACATTTTTAATTTTTTACAAATCGGTTACAGTTTTGTGACCGCACTGTAGAGTATAATATGTTTAATATTTGTAAAATAATAGAAATAAATAGTCGGCTACCTTGGCCTTAGATGACTGTTAGGGTTAAATAAGTAGTTAGGTACACTTTAATTAGCTTAATGTACATTTACTGAGACATTGAAGCTATTAGATATTATAAGTAGTCTTAATTCGTAATTTTACATATTGGAAAATACTTCCCCACTTGTAATTATACTACTTATTAATTGTTATTATACACTATATTCAGCATTATCTTTAGACAAAAACAGTTTTCTTAAAAACTTTCTTTAACTAATACCATTGATTATGTAATAAATGTATTATTCTATAACATAATAAATGCTAATACATTAAAAAAACATTCATGGACTACAATATGTTCATATGACTTTCATTTAAAAACAATTTTTTATCCATCTCGACTTGGATATAGCTTTCTATTTACAACAAAACAACTTCATAGGTTTCTTCTATAGTATAATGATGTTGTATTATGGTTATTCGTACCTACTCATCTTTTACTTTTATTTCATTAACATTTTAATTTTTCCTTACAGGCAATTATATTATATATTTCAAGGTAACTTCCTTCATGATGTGTTTAGAAGATCACATTGATCTCCATGGCTGATGTTATCATCAATAAAAATAATTAAACAACATACTGCGAATAGTTTAATGCATATAACACAACCAATAAAAATACTTCAATTTCATAAATGATTTTTAAAACAATGACTTCATATAATAATTTAAATTTCGATAATTTAATGTTTTTTAAAACTAGTTTTTACAACTTTAGCCTTCAAATATTTGACGTTCAATTTTGACTGCAGCAAATACAAAAAAACAGTACTAACTGTACAATAAGATACTATTTTTTCATTCTATATCTACGACTATTTAGTGATAACTAAAAATAAAGTTTTAGTCTTTGGTGGATTGTGGTGGCTGTTAACTTGCCTCGCCTCTAAACTGTCCAGTATCCAGAGATTATATCAGTAGTCAATACAAATAATTGTTTTGCACGCTCTATTGGATTTGACCTTTTTTATTAAGTCGATGACCTTTCGATTTAGATAAGAACAATTAAAATAAAAACTATAACAGTTATTTGTATAGTGTTATGACTTATGAGCTTATAAACATAAAATTTTTTGTAGATTTCACACTTTTATCCGTGCTGGCCTTGGACGGTGTTTTTTGTCTGGCCACATTATGTGATTTATTATATATTTTTAATACGATGCCGTCCGATAATAAATAACATTTAAAGGAATGCATAACTGTTAAATACATTAGGCTAGGGTTGTGGTGCATAACCTTAATCCCTCTACTAATATAGCACCAAGCGTGACGATTTCAAATTTGGATATCACGTGCAATCCTTCTTAAAACCATAAATTAGTTCTACTGCCTACTCTACATCTCTCTCATGGTATGTGATGAGTGATCACATTGTAAATTTAGATTTCATTAAATTGTTTTGACTTCAATAATTGTACACAAATATTATTATAAAAACCAATAGCAGTGGATTAGGTTAGGTAATATGCTAGGGTTGTGCTTGTTGGTACACGCATATTACATTGTAGGTACTTAAAATACTTATAACTCGAAAAAAGTATAGTAAACTGTTAAAAAAATAACAGCAATCAATACGAAAATGTGTATAATTTTGTTCCTCCTTATGGCATTATATCAAGTCGGGTTACGACTTACTTCCTAAAAATTATTTTGTAATCATATAACAGCTTAATATATCTTATAAATAAATGTATAGTATAGCAATTATATGGATACAGTTTAATATTATGTTGTTTATTTCTAAACATCGATTAGTGCGAATGTTATTGAGCTTAATTAAGTCTGGTAACTGGTTGCTATCGAATGAATGTGTGGGAAGTCCGTAATATGTTTAAAATGGTCTCGCCCACTTCCGATGGGTTTTTGAAAATAAAACGTTGTGTTGTTTTACAGTTGTTTTTTCGGTATTAAAAGAAACGAGTAAAATTATTAATATATACGTATTGGACCATTGTCATTGACTGACTTTCTGATTTTAGTTTTTAATAAAATAATAATTCAGGTATTAAATATTTATGATTAGAGTCAGACAGGATCCGTGTAATCAAATGGAACAAACCATTTTTCTAAAGTTATGCCTGTATAAAACCCCTTAAAAACCGCCCGCTTTCAATCCCCTTATAATCAAAGTTATTTTTTTCTAATAAATATAACACAGTTTATCTAATTATAATAATTAAAACTACGAGGATAGGTTTCCCGTTCTCATTAGACAATTACCATGTCCAGTTTTCTTAAAATCAACAGCTGGTTTAAGTAAATACCTATAGGCGAACAAATTTCAATAAGGGTTTAATACGATTTAGCAATCTTTACTTAAATGGCCAGGAAAACCTTGGTTTTCTCTTTATAAACTTGTGGTGATATTTAGCCAAAAAGTAATTAATACTTTTACTAACATACATTTTTTTTTATTAAATAGGGAAAACCAACCCAACAGTAGGAGTCCAAGAATTTTTTAAAACAAAATATTTCTACACCACAAACTTTTATCAATGCAAATACCTAAATTAAATGTAGTTTTTTAGGCATATTCATATTATAACATCTAACTAAATAAGAGCAATAAATTGAAATAAATAAAAATTTCAGCATAAATATTAATTTTAATAACAAATGTGTCAATTGTCAAGACTATATTATGTATATAAAAAAAAACTGTAGTATTAAAAAAAAAAAGGTCAACAAGAAGGTCGGTGGGTGCCTCAGCTAAATCTGTCACTAACGCATTTTAGTAATTGAATACATTACATTGATACAATGTATATAGGAGAATGGTGCGATAATGACAAATAGTAAATAACATTGTATTGGCATATTGTATCATTGCGTATTATTTTACAGATATGGTGTTGTTAGGACCTTGTTAATGTGTCGGCGACTCACAGCCATACAAGAGCGGATTTTACTATTTATATCCGGTATTTACATTGGCTTGCAGTGTAGTTGGCTTGAGGTACCATCTGTCGGCCTATTCTGTATACAGTCTAGGTGTCTTTTTAAGACACTAACTTTTAAAAAGTTTTTAATTCCTAAGGACTAAGATGTAAAAAGTGTAACGCAGAATGCAGATTATGAAGCACGACTAATGTAAAACTGTTGAACGGAGATATAGCCATTGTAATAATTGTTTGAAGGGCCGGGCACGCAGTTTAACTAAAATTAAACTTCAAATATTTAAAATCGATTTTTAAAAATTACACATAAATTTGATTGATTCAGTAAGACCCAGCTCAAATATTGACCTATTCACTCCTCTATTAGTTCAAAGAAAGGTATAATATAATATAAAGTATCAAATCAATATTGTTTGACAGGCTAACAGATATGCATTTATCAATACAATTATACTTTGTATTTGCATTCGCGTGTTGTTTGTTTTATATTATTATTTTTTTACTTTTATCTACCTATTTTGTAAGCGTCACGAAATCGCTGACCTAGTAAAAACTTATCGTGGCGCTATTAAAACAACGCAGGTCGTTCGAGATCACGTCTTAGTCTTATAATATTTTATGAATATATAATTTAGACATAATATTAACTATGGTCATTGGTTAGATATAAATAAGTAATATTTTATATTATTTTTTGGTGCCTGCTTATTTGGAAACCTTCAAATATGCAGAAATCCAAATCATTGTATGACTCGATGAGAAGTCTTCGGAGGTCGAAAATTCAATGTAAAATAAGGCATGCATATTATGACAATCCTTACTAATAATATAATAATATCATAACATATTATATAGATGTATATTATATGTTTTTATTCACAACGCAGTACAATATAGCCTCATTGTTGTTTTCTATCACAACTCCCGAACGGAGTACAATACGCTGTCCGTGATTATTCTATAACCAATCTACACGGTAAGAGGAAAAGCAATAATTGCAATTTCTTTGTTGTAATTTCTGTCAATAAGCATTTTTTTTATTAAGTATGTAACTTGGAAATTATCAGAAACACGTTTATATATTTAATCATAAATCTGTAATCTGTTATATTTATGTAATAGGTAAACCTACAGTGAAAAAAGAACAAAATTTAGTTTTAAAATTACAAGTGCAAACGATTAGCAAGTGGACTAAATAAAACTAAAAATACTCACGCAAATCAACTTTAACTATTATTATGAATTATAATTATTTGTCTGAGATTTGTATGATTTGAGAGAGATCATTGATTTTTTTATTTATCCAGCGAAACGGACGTAGCATGGAGTTAAGTAAAAAAGAAAAGCGCTTACGACCATAGTCCGTGTATATTTTACATAATTTTAAGGAATACAAGATTACTAACGATTGTCTATCTCAGCTGACGAGACGGAAAACCCATATAGATGATGACTATGCTCAGTGCACAACAGTGTAAATATTGACTTTCGGTTATAGTCATAACTTCAGAGTCAGATGATATACAGTAGGTTAACTATGAAGATAAACAAATTAGTCTACAAGTTTAAATAATCCGCCTCGCTTCGAACTTGTCTTTTGAACATTAGGCTATAAAAAAAAAATCAATAACATGAGACTCTAAATTGGGCATGAAAAATAAATCGTTGCATGAGAAGTATGATGGTTTTGGGTCACGTTATTTTTAATATTATCTGCGCTTTCGTGCAGGAAGGGAGATACATGGAAAGGTTTCCTAACAATTAATTGATGTGCAGCCAGAGCTCCTATAATTTGGCTGTCACAACTAACAAGTATCTACATATATATTACATATGTGTTTATTATTTTTAAATTATATATACTCGTCATCTGTCAAAATTATAACTTGATATTGCATGTTTGATTTTAATTTAATACACTTCATGTAGTTTACCATTTTACATTTGATATATTTGAATAAACTTCTATTTTCATTTTTTTGTTTTTAAATAGCATACACAAAAACTAAATTATAAGTAATATTACTCAGTCAAAGAAAACAGAAAGTTGTTTAATAGAAAGTGAAATGTAGACAATAAAACATGACACAAATTGATATTTTAAATATGCCAACTCTGTCAAGCTTTAGATGGGTACAACAAAATAAACATGTATTACATATTTTTGGTTGACCTATGTCTATATTGGTCTAGAGCAGGGTTTATTCTAACGATTTTTATCTACGACGCGTTAAATTTTAATAACTCATATCTACCCCAAGATGCAAGTTGGATGGGGCGCTCTATTTAATTTATCTCAACACCTTCATAGCTCCTCGAGATATACACATAAGATATCTTCCGATATATACTCTCAAATACGATACTGCCCTAAGTAGGTGTCAACATTTATTCATAACCACGTTAGGGGTGTTCTTCTCATTTTCAAAATGTTTGTTTTGTCTAGTTTTGATGAGTATTCAAACCTAAATAGCTAGGTATAAAATTATAAATGTATAGTAATGATTTCAATAAAAATTATTATTTTCTCACACACTATTTCTGTTCTACATACTATTGGATAATACCAAATTTTCCAACAATGCAAACAATTATTTTCAACAACGCATACATTTTCTCAACCCTCAGTAAATAGTAATACCTTAAAAAATAAACTGGATCCAAGCCCGGCTACCCCATTACACATCTGAGTACCTAAATTTACTACTGTATTTGTCTTTAACTCCACACTTGCATATTTATTGATTTATCCATTGATTAGAGGTGAAATTTGAGAGAACCTTTGGTGACCATGGTATCTGTAATTCTAAAATTAGCACCTTCTAAATTGTTTGCGTAGTAGGTAAACATACTTTTTTCAAACAGCATATCGTAACGTAAGCATTGAAAAAAAACACAGTGTATGGTTAAGCCATCTAAATTCGTAGCGTCATGTCTTAATTAATTTGATTGAAGTATATTGTACATATTTTGTCTTTTAGGTACTCCTATTCAAGTACCTACCCATAATATGTTATATCTACGAACAGGCTTCACGCAAGTGATGCATACTGTTTTCGTCTTGAAGAAACCCACACCCTAGTTATTAGTGTACATTAGTCAATTAGTGCAGTATGGTTTTTACTGCAATGATAATTGTAGTGCATGTAAACTAGGATAATAAAATACGTGAGCCAAGCGGGCCTCTTGTAGGCACTGGCCGTACACAACATACACACGTACTGCACACAAATACTAATCGTCGTGTGGTTATGGCACGTCGTATTTACATATTTCTGTATAAGTATAAACCATGGACGTCGGCAATGTGTTCTATTTTCGGGAGTGCTTTAAGATCGACGGCGGCGGCAACAGATGTTCCGTTTCCGCATGGGAACAGTGTGATCCGTACATTATCGGCGATGCGCGTGCGCGCGTTCATGTCCAATGCAATGCATAGGCCATAGCCTAAGCCTATACAGAGCGACCACCGAACAATGGAGTGACAGACGACAGTGTTAGGATAAGCAATATTGCCTATTATAATATAATATAGCATAGCCCAAAAAATATGTGTAGTACAGATATAGAGTACATGACGTCTGAAAACCCCCATGGCCAGTAAATAGTACACACAGTATGTCCGGAGTACAAAGCTAGACATTTTTTCTTTTTTACTATTAAAGTTAATTTTAAAATGTTAAAAACAATTATTTTAGTCAAGTTAAAATGTAATTAAAACGTGTAAAAAATAGTTAACAGCTAAATAACTTAACGCGGTTAAAAGTTTACTCCAAAATTTCTCATAATACTTTAGAAAAATTACTAGTTATTTTGATTTTTAAATTTGTAATTTTTTACAAACAATAGCGTTATAATGTAGTATCAGCCCTACCTTGAGTAATTATTATGATGGAAAATATTTTTGTCGCAAATAAAATATTTTGATAAGTATTTTTTTCTCTCCAAAAACCTAGTTTTTTGTATTGTTACGCGAATGGAAATTTCTTCAAAATGTTAATTTAAACCTAATACTTAGTGTACCTACTTTTATTAGTACATAGCGAATAGTCTTTATGGGTAGTACAATTTTTATTGGACTATAAAAGCAGTTTCTTACAACGGATTTTATTATTTTTCTTTATTATATTCGGGTTTTCCGTTTTAGTCGTAAATCATTTTGCCTATGGTGGTCGTAGAAATTAGAATCGTACAATTTAGTGACAATGAACACTCAACATTATAGAGGTACGACTTACCTTGTATTTTAATGCAGTGATTGAATAGTTTTGTACTAAAGTGAAAACAAATAAAAAAGTGGGTTTTTAAAAAAGGTTGTATAAGAATTAAAAGTTAATATTTATGTTGATAGATATATTGTTTTGATCGAAAAAAACGCTTGAAAATTAAGTGCAACGGTGTATCATTATAATAACAGAAAAGTAAATAGCGATAAAAAAAATATGCTCATCAACTTATAATCAAATTATGCTTATAAGTAAAATGTATCATTTTGTATTATATATATATATATATATATATATATATATATGTGCTGTGTGCATCACGGTGCAGATAAAATATTAGATTAAATTATTTAACTATTTTATATACACTGTGATAGGCCTACGACACGATATTGATTATGTCTGTTATTAAACTCATGACAAAATAGATAGGTATGATGTCAACTGTCGTGATACGCAGTATCAGCCATCTTGCTTTTCTCCAAACGTTATCAGGCGGTAGTAATCAATATTCATGCTATCACTTACATGTGTTCCGTGAGAAGACATTATGTTAAAATAATTTATTTTTAATTAAAATTATAAATCTAATAGTTATTCCAATGATTTTTCCTAATAGACAAAAAACATTTCTTATAGAGTTATGTCTTTAATATCACACATTGTGTAATTGATGCTCCAATGTACAAAAATCAAGGAATGAGATTATAACAATATACACATTTTATAGATCTTTTCACAATCAAATTCCTGTGGGTTGGGATTAAGAATAGATAGACAGTATCTCCTGCTAATTAAAGGCGTTTAAAATGGCGTAGTGGTAAGACACAGTAACTACTACTACAGCAGCTTGTACATCTCACAAAACGTACTGGCTCATCAACTGTGATGCAAAAAGCAAGAGAGAACTACCTACTGTATTCATTTCCTTAGAATAAGGATAAACTAAACTATGTTGGTTGCAGGAAAAGGCTTTTACAAGTAATTGAAAGAAGTCTTTTTTGTATCATTTTACCTGTCTTTGGATTTAAAATATATACATGAATACATATTTATTATATATTTAATTGTATAAAAAACTATGTTTTCAGCAGAGCCAAGCAGTTTAAATACTTAGGGTTAGTACTAACTAAAAATAATGATATATAGATAAGAAAATTTGATAAAAATTATTAAAAAAAAAAAAAAAAAAAATGATACAAAATGTAATTTAAGTACCATACTTCTCTATTAATACAAATTACATAAACTAAATTGTAGTTAAAGTAAAATGATTATCGGCCCCGTTCCTATGTACGACTCATTTTTGTCCAATGAGCGACGTACACTTTTTTATGAACACTTAGACTTGGACCGGTGTCTTAATATCTTACTATTATCATACCTCAATGGTATTTTTTTATTATTTTTTTTTTATTAATATAAATCATTGTTATACAATATAATATAAATTACAATATAACAATTTTGATTAATTTACCCCATTAAGAAAGCTTGTGGCGGGGTAAATGAATTACAACACAATTTTTACTTAAAATTTAATAAAAACAAGTTAGATATAAACAGAAAATTAGTAAAATTAATAATTAAAATAGATTAGATAATACTGACTTATAGAACTGTAAATGCATAAGGTCCATAAGCTAATTTATTTAACAGTATAGTACATTTATAAGCTTTCTAATAAATACGCAAAAACAATTTTTTTATTACATAAATATCCATAATTTTTTCTTAAATTATTACAAATACTTTTTTTGATATCTAAAGACAAAGAATTGAAAATAGTTGGACCTAGTTAATCAACAAAATGTTTACCAAATTCTTTCTTTGTGAACCAAATCATAATGTCAAACGCTCTAATGTCACGTTTAGTTTCATTTTTCTTTTTAAAATTATTTGACGAAAACAGAATGGCAAATTGTTTATAAAGAGACTTTACTGGAAGTACTTTGAATTCTTTGTAGTTTTGTACTGTAGAACCTAAAAGTATTTTTTTATTTAAGCTTATTTGCACAATTCAATTTTGTTGTACTTCTAGTGGTCTTATTACATTCGCTGCACAGCCCCTTCATACTATCAATCCATACTGTAAGACAGACTTACACAACGCTTGGTAAATAGTACGCATTCGTATCCGTTGGGAAGATTTTATTTAATTTGTGAAATTTATAGATAATTGATCTTAAACGCATTACCAGACTCTCAATATGAACACTCCAGCGTAAGTTACTATCCATGATTAGACCTAAGTATTTTACTCTGTTTACCCTTGTAATTTTCTGACAGTTGGAACATCTCGAATCATCATTGCTACATGAGTGAATTTTAAGTTCATTTATTGGAAAATTGGGTAACTTTGTAATAGAAAAAGCAATAAAAACCGTTTTATTTATATTTAAAGACAGCTTTCTAATATTTAACTCTTTAAATATTCTGTTAAAACCTAGTTCAGCTTTGTATTTAACATTTTCCCATGTTGTACTAGAGAAAAGCAGGCAGGTATCATCTGCATAAGCAACTACTAAACCATCTAACCTTATATTACATAACTCATTTATATATAGAATAAATAAAATTGGGCCTAACACGCTACCTTGAGGAACACCATACTTTATATTTTTCTCATTGCTAAGAACACCATTAACAGAGAACATTTGTTTTCTGTCATCTAAGTAGCTTTTGAACCACGAATAACTTTCTTCATTATACCGTAATTAGGTAATATTTTCAATAAAATAGTGTGATCAACCGTGTCAAAAGCCTTTGCTAAATCTAAAAATATTGCAAGTACTTTTTCGTTATTGTCAAGTTTCTGGTATATAAATTGAGTTGTAAGATAAAGAGCTCCAGTTGTACTTTTGCCTGGCCTAAACCCAAATTGGTTTTTGGTCAGAAGATCATTTTGTTCTAAAAAGTCTATAAGTCTTCCTTTAACTATTTTTTCAAATATTTTCGAAAAATTACTGAGCATGGAGATAGGCTTATAATTTGATACATCTTCAACTTTACCTGATTTAAATAGAGGTTTTATTACAGCTAGCTTAAATTTATCAGGAAAAATACCTTGTATTAAACATAAATTTAAAATAAAAGCTAAAGGCTCACTAATAAAATTGGCAGTCTGTTTTAATAGTTTAACAGTTATCTTATCGAATCCCGAGGCTGTCTCATCTTTTAATTTATTTATAATGCTCGTATATAAAACTTCTGAACTTTTAATTGTATTGAATTTGGCTCTCCTTGATTTTTGAGGTGAATAGCCTGCTAATTTGTGTACTAGTTTTCTCAACAATGTCATTAGCATTGAAATGTAATGAACATACAAAAGCTACAACAACACCAACTCCTTTTATCTCGAGAAAAACTAAATATTTAATATCTGTTACCTTTATCTACATTTAATAGGTTTATTACTTTGAATTTGCAAAACCCATTTTTTTTTAATTCCTCATTTTTAGGAAATTTGTGAAGATGGATGTGTGGATTTTTGTTGAGACCTTTGCGCCTACTGCCACTTAAACATCCATCAAAAACACAAAGAGGCATTTTAAATTATATTTAAATAAACAAAATAATTATACTCTTTATACAGTCTTAATAGTTAATTATGCTCTACTTTAGTTCTATTTATTATATACATAATTTACAAACTAAAGTTTTGGCGGGCATATAATTTCCTGATAAGATATAATTTATAGCCAATCACAGGCGGAGAAAAGCTATCGCCATTTCTGCGCATTCCATTCATAAACTCGTATTTTGACATTATACCTATCTATTTTGTCATGATTAGACTGTTAACCCGAGTAGTTTTGACACAAAGATTGTACAATAGATATAAGCGTGGATCTAGAAATTATAAAGTAGTCGATTAATGCAAAAGGTCTAGTCAAATGTGGCTATGTACTCAATGCAAGAACGCTAAAAGTAGAAATTCGTTTTTAACTATCAACTTTTAAAAAATATTTATTTGGGGTTTCGGTTCTTACAAATTAAATGACTTATCTACAAGATAGGTAATAGGATAGCCTATAGGATAAGTCTATAGGTACCTACCTATAGACTTATTAACTATGTTTTAATATAAGTATAGCTAGAATATATTATATTATACATCATAATGCAAAAATATAGTGTTAGGCCACATCATATTATCTATGGCTTAGTTTTTTTTGTTTAAGTTTGAACTAAGACTTTTACTTGATCTCAACTCTGAAGTTCAAAACTCCTTCGTACGGCCTTATCCCATATAATTGGGGTCGACCAAGTTTAATCCTTATTTACATTAAATATTATTATTTTCAAATACAAGAAACTAATCTGATGTAATAATAAGAAAAATACCTAATTGTACACCCTTCGAGCTTTTAATATGGTCAAAGCTATTTTGTTAACAAACGTTTAATAAAAGAGGCCAATAACTAAATAATCTTAGAGGTAAAAAAAAGAAATTTTTTTAAATTTATGCTACCTACCTAATTTAAACTTTTATTTTTGAATAATCAAGTAGATATCTTGACAAAATAGTTAAGATTACAACTTAAGTATAATTTCGCATTATCGTCAGTTCTACTTGGGTATCGAACCTCGACCTTCGACCGAATCGTTTACAGTTTATACCAAGTAAAACGATTATTCCTTTTTAAAATATTTGTCCAAGAGGCGCATATTATAATTTTTTATCGCATATTACTTTTTTTCGAGCTCAAACCGTTTTTATTCACATTTAGTTTATTGTAATAGCAGTGGCGTACATTAAATCTTGCTCTGAAGGGGTTGTAAAAAAATAATACTACCTAACCTGATGTTTCAAAATGATAAACAATTTTTTTTTCCAACCAATTAAGTGATTTGTTGGAATATTTCTCCGAAAAAATTCGATAGTTCGATTTTAAGAAAAAACGAAATTTCTGGACTTATAGTTCCGAAGATAGTTTAGATAACATGATGAAGTGTAAAGTTATTTTTTCTAGCTATTTAGCTTAAATGAATTAAAATAAATATAAAACCAAAACAATAGTCAAAAATGTACAAAACACTTAATATTATTAAATTATTATTTATTATATTCATTCACTTCAAGTTCTAAATTTCTACAAAGAAGTAACATTGTAACAAATATACGATAAAAACCTATTATATATCACTTTTTCACAATTTTTTTTTTGGCTTTGGGGGGGGGGTGAACCCGACCCCCCCCCCGTAAGTACGCTACTGTGTAATAGATAAACATAAACGCATTTGAGGGGAATAAGCCCCCTAAGCTTCTTTTCTATTTTCGCTTATACATATACTCTATAAAGATAATAAGTAATAACTATACCTACAGTATAGCTATTTAAGTACCTATTTAAATCCATTTTCTCGTGTTACAAAAGTAAGAATCGTTGACTGTGCTCGAGTTTCGCGGCTACTGGTCGGCTATTGGAGCTGAAAAATAATTATCCATCTTTCCAATATACACGTCTACAGTTTTTACGCATTCATTTTGAAAAGAAACGAAAATGAAAAAACTCAAGTAACTTTTTTTTGACTCACACTGTATACAACACCGTAGACGCCGCCGTCTCATCCCCCTTCCACGTCACCACTATACCATTTTTTTTTTGCTGGTGGGGAAATATTGTCGTCCGTCTCCGCGGCGTATCTACCGAGTACCGAGTGCTGCCGTCATTGAAACAAAATCGCGTACTGAGATATAGTACAGTGTACACACACGGCTGCAAATGTTTATCATGCACGGGCAGCAGTTGTTGATTGCGACGGATTCTTGAGTGATTCGTCATCGTTTTGTCGCCGTACGTCCGACGGAATCGCGTTAAAAAAAAATAGGAAGTACACAAAAAACCAATCCTAAACTCGACCTTCGTGTATCGATACTAATTAATCACAAAAATACAACAATATAGTGCGCCAACAGATTATCAGGCCGCCAGACCGGATTTTTGGATACACTACCATAAAGTGAGTGCGACGTCGTTGGCTTTTTATTTTTAAAACTTCGTTTATTTTTTTTACCGCCCAAGGACCCTGACCCTATTTTTGAGCTTTTGCCCTTTTTCGGACCGTTCGTTTCTCTATTCTTATTTTTACAAGGCCTTATAACCCTTAACTTAGCAAAAATTGTCCGTTCTATGTGGACACTACCCTTATTAATAGCTTGTCTCCGCCAGGGTTACGATATGTTTTAGCTACGGTTTCTTCCAAAGGAAACTACTCACTAATCGACGATTTCATAGACTAGATATTACTCCTCGACAGCTTTGTCAATTTGATTGCAAGTATTCAGTACTTGCACACAGTCATTGCTTTATCAAAAGGTAATGTGTCATAGTTTTCCTTATATGGCCAAAATGCCAAGGTATTCCCGGAAATCAATACTGTTTAGGGAAATCTTATAAAGTTATGCACTACTAATATAAATAAATAATTTCCAATAAGTTATGATGAGTGTTACACATTTATTTTTCACTAATATTGCTTAAGAGGTGTTTAAATTGTTACTCTGACACAGTAAAAGAAGTAAGTAATATTTCCATTTTGGGAAGTGAATTAATTAAAGATAAACCCAACATTTTAATTTGTTTACAATTAGGGCGTAGCTAGATAAAATTTAATTTAAACTACGAAAATAAAAATGTGTATCACATCAATAGTTAATATAAATATCAAATATTATATTCACATTCTAATAGTTTCCGTATTACTCTTGTAAGAAATAATTAATTGATATTTAAAAATTTTTTTTAGCTCATAAACTATAAATATATGTACTCATCTCATAAGAGAACTGTACTGTGTAAAAACCAAAACGTGTCGTCACTTATGTCTCCACAGGCACATATAAAGGTAAATGTGTTTTGGTTTCTGGGCAGTACCAGTCTCTAGTGAGACAGCGTATAGTTTTCAATTTTTTTTTTTTAATTTGTAAAAAAAAAATATTTAACTCCCATGGCACCACAATATTTATTAGGCCTGATTAAATATATTACCTACAATATTATTTTTAAAAAATGTGATTAAGCTTAGTACATAGAAATTAGATTACTTCCAATTGCATTAAATCTGTATTTAGAGATTAAAACTTAGTCTTACTAATATATAAATTATATTTATTAATTGCAGATGGCGACACTTTCCTTGAGGATATCAATAGTTGAACGAAATGTTACTAAGACTATGCAATTTGACCCAACAACTTCGGTATATGACACGTGTCGACTAATAAGAGAAAAAATTTCAGAAGCAAACTTAGATCAACGTAAATAATAAAATAATATAAATAAAAGTTGTTATTGATTATCTAATATTTAAATATGTATGATAATTCCAAGTGTAAAAAGTGCCTAGTTATTGGAACATTTGAATTATGAAGTTAAATAATAATTAATCAGTTGAGTTTTTTCAGACTAACAGTTTTTATTCAAATATTTTTTTTCGAGTAACATCACGCTGCTTAATAAATATTTTATTGTTAATGACTTTACATTGCCGTATTAACATTATTATAAAACACATTATACTAAGTAAAATATATCCTTTTTGTTTTATTTCAGCTAAAGATTATGGGTTATTTCTTGCTGACGAAGATGTTAAAAAAGGAGTATGGCTAGAACCTGGACGCAACTTAGAATATTATATACTAAGAAATGGGGTAAGCTGATTTTCCTTATACTGTGCTCATTGAAAACATTAATTATTTCAAATAAAGCTTAAAACTATTATCTAAATACTTGTTTTATATGTAAAAAAATATTAAACCAGTAAAAGAATTATCTAAAAGTACAATTAATTCTTTTTCATTGAGCTACACAGTACACATCTAACCCCTTTATTTTCAATTGAACCGGTTATTTCAAAAACATCACATGTAATATTTACATGGTTTTGATTTTAAAACGAATTCTTGTAGAGTATTCCTAGACGTATATTTTGATGTAAAAACAATACATCATGTATCATTAAAATAAATTAAGAAAATATATTCGAAAATTCAGTGTAAAGCAGAAATTACGTGTAAAAAATATTGTTTTTTTCTCTTATAATTAAACAAATGTTACATGTGTTGTTTCTGCAATAACCAACCAGTTTAGTTAAAATATTATATTATATTATAAACATTTTTTAAACACAATTTAAATGTAAGTAAAACTATAACTGATTCCATTATTCAAATATATTTATTTTTTAATGCCTAATACAAGTTGATATAAACATTATTTGAAAAAAATGTCACAAAACAATGATTTTGTTAAAAGTTTTAAAAAAAAGTAACAAAAATTAATTTTTGTAATAATATTAATGAAAAGTGAAACATAACATTATACTCTTAGTATTAAATTGTTTGGACATTTTGTACCAAGTATTACAATTAAAGGTAACATTAAATTATTCTTAAAAATTGTTTAATAAATTACAGGATTTGCTGGAATACCGTAAAAAAATGAGGACATTAAAAGTACATATGCTTGATGGCACAATAAAAACACTACTTGTTGACGACAGTCAACCTGTGGCTAACCTGATGGTGGTTATATGTACAAAAATTGGTATGTGTTTAATAATAAAAATGTTATTTTGTTTGTACTTGTATAATACATTTGCTACTATATTTTAGGAATTACAAATCACGATGAATACAGTCTTGTTAGGGAGAATCCAGAAGAAGAAATAGAAAATAAAGCAAATTTTGGTACATTAACTCTTAAAAGAAGGAAAGAAGATCGGGAACGCGAAAAAGATGCTAAAATGGAACAGTTGCGTAAAAAGTTAAAGACTGATGATGAAGGTAATATTCAGTATTTGTATTGTTAAAAGAAAAGGTAATACAATATTTGATTAAATTGGAATCAATTGGAATATATAATTACCTACTAAATGTACAAACCTTACCTTAAAGTGACCGAAATATTGACATTCAGTAAGCGTAGGATAAAGTTAACTGAATGTCAAGTTTACCAAACAAAATTTTGTATCAATAAAATCGTAATTGAAATAATTTAGTTTTAGATTTTTTATTGTTATACAATCAATCTGTATTGTGTTAATGCGTTCAGATACTACCTATACATTTCTTCGTTTTATATTTGATAATCTTGTTACAAAGTTGTGATTATTACTATATTATCTTCATTTTTCCCATAGTAAATTAAAATATTGGAATAATTATTTGAATTACTTAATTAAAAAGGTAAAAAAATTAGGCTTAATATAAAAATTCTTACTGTTTTTGAATCTCAAGTATTTGTTACAATTTTAATATACACCATTCAAAAGTACCCATTGCTTAATTTTATATTATTATTTACTTTTATAGTAAACTGGGTTGATCCATCTAAAACATTGAGAGAGCAAGGTATTGACGAGAGTGAGCCTGTATTATTAAGGAGAAAATTCTTTTTCTCTGACGGTAACATTGATTCTCATGATCCAGTTCAATTAAATTTATTATATGTCCAGGTACATGTGTATGACTAAGAAACTCGTATTATAAAAAAACATTTGTCTAAAATAAACTAATTATTTGTTATTTTTAAGGCACGAGATGCGATATTAGATGGAACACATCCAGTAACCGAGGACCTTGCTTTGCAATTAGCAGGAATTCAAACACACATTCAGTTTGGAAACTACTGTGAAACTAAACATCGACCTCCATTTTTAGAGTAATATTTCAAAATACATAGTATAGAATGAATTCATTGGTTTTTTTAAGTTTAGTACATTGATTGACTAATGTATACAAATATTTATTTCTATATTTTTAGTCTAAAAGAATTCCTCCCACAGTCCTATATAAAAGTAAAAGGGATAGAGAAAAAAATCTTTGTGGAACATAAAAAACATGTAGGTTTGTCTGAGCTGGACGCCAAAGTGTTTTATACGAAAACAGCACGATCATTGCCTACATATGGTGTAACGTTTTTCTTAGTAAAAGTATGCTCAACATTTATTAATTTACTTACTTTTTTAGGTTTATAAAATTCTTTATTATAGTTTTTGTTGTTGTAATTTTAGGAGAAAATGAAAGGAAAAAATAAACTAGTTCCTCGCCTGTTGGGTGTAACCAAAGAATCAGTTTTACGTTTAGATGAAAGAACCAAAGAAATTCTTAAAACTTGGCCTTTGACAACTGTACGTCGTTGGGGAGCTTCACCCAATACGTTTACATTAGACTTTGGAGACTATTCTGATCAATATTATTCAGTACAAACTACAGAAGCTGAACAAATTCTTCAGCTAATATCTGGTTATATTGATATAATTTTGAAAAAAGTAAGCTATTAGGTATAATTATGACCAACTGTTTTAACTCATAATTTATATACTTATAGAAAAAGTCAAAAGACCATTTTGGTATTGAAGGAGATGAAGGTTCAACAATGGTCGAAGACAGCATTTCTCCACTGAAGTAATTTTTAATCAACTCATATCTAATTTTTATTTTTTGAAACAAATTAAACCAATCAAGTACAGTTTATTAATGTGACATAAAATATATTTCAGAGCAACAATTTTGCAACATGAAAGTAGTCAGTTTGGAAAAGTAAACACTGAATCGGTGGCCAAACCTGCTGTTATAAGAGCTGGAGCTGAAGGTAATTGCAGTACTACTTTATGACATTAATATAAATAATGCACACATACAATATACATTTAATAACTAAAAAGATAAATATAATATTATGTAGTAATGAGCTTAATATTAACATATTTCTAGTTTTTTATATAGGCTTATATAATGCTTTTCGAGGACATTATAACATTTAATTTATTTTGCAACAAAATGATTATTTATTACACTATAAATGTATACAAATTATATGATAACAAATGTAATAGTTCACTTAGCTTTCTAATAACACCATATCACTGAATATTAACCATTATAATTTGATATTTTCTGCAGCTCTAAATTTTTTGTAAAATGTATTATAATTAAGTATTTAATGACCAATTAATATGGAAAGTTTTTATAAAATTATTATTGTTATGTTACAAAACTAACATCTGTTTATTATATCATGCACATGCACCATATCAAACATTGATTATATATCCTCTCTTTTACACCATAGATATTTATATTTTTACATTTTGTTACATTGTTAACACAAAATATAAATTATGTAACTTTTATTGTTGAACTACTCACATCCTACTTACAATTTTTAAGTATTTCAGTTTTTTGATTATTGCGACAGTTATTTGTGAATAAAAAATAAGTACTTACAAGTTTCTTCCAAGTTAGAAAAAACCATGTTAGGTATACAGATTTTCAATATTCATTATTTGTTATTTATAATACATAGGTAATAATACAATTGTTTCTTTCTTAAAATATGTGACACTGTTCAAAAATTTGTTATTGCTCGTGATAATTTAGTAATTCAGCAAAAGGTCTATCCATTTACTAGTATTCAACACACTGAGAAAGAACAATATGTTTTATTCAGGAGTTATAGATTACTGCAAGGCATCATCTTTTGTAAATTTACACTGTGTTGGAGACCAACTGGATATCTTAAGGTAATTGGATCTATACCCCATTTTTGAGTTTACTTTATTTAACCATTCCTATTTGGTTTTTTATTACTTTTAGTCTGTTACCCTCTTCATCTGATCATTATTTTTTTCTTGTAGGATATATTTTACCAAAATCTTATGTAATATCTATCATCTCATTGATATGTATGTTTAGGTTTTACAGTTTTATGTAAATTGCATGATTTTATTTGGTTTGTTGTTATTATATTATTTGTGTTTATATACCTGTAGTAAAATAATAGCATGTTTGTCTTATGCCATTAATTCATTTTAACGAATAACAAAAAAGTTAGATTTTGATGCTTTAAAGTAGTTTTTTCTCTCATCATATTGTAGTGGTTGTCCTTATAATTAGTCTTCTACAACTATTAGTTCAAACATGTTAAAATACTTAAATACGGTTTATATTTATATTTGTTACAAATTAAGTTAATACTATAATAATTTGATGAATATAATTAAAAATATGTAGTGAAATCCTTTAAGTAGTTAAATTTTACCTGTTTTGCTGAATCTCCATTTTAAAAATTTGTTTATTAATTTAAATTGTATTATTAAGGAGCAAAACCATATGGAATGGGGCATGTAGGCAGTACTCAATACACGACTGTCAGTGGTCAAATAAACATTTCACATACACCATATGTAGTAAGTAAATATATTAATTTGATAGTTTCACTTTTAATTATTTGTGTTTCCGTTTAAGGCACCACAAAATAAGCAAATCAAAGTATTGAATGCACCTCAAAAAGCTCTATGCCAGACTATATCTGATAGTCAAGAAATCATAACAACTATTGAAAAAGAATTATTCAACAAAGTAGTCATTCCCGAGTTTGGTAACGATCCTGTAAGCAAATATTTTTTTCATCAAATAGCCTGTCGTAATTAAGTTGATAAAATTAATTACAATTATTTATTTAAAACTTATGTAGGCTTCAACTAAACTGAAAGAAACGACTATTGACTCAAACAAGCAAAACATCAGTGCCCAAATTGCAGCCATGAACGCTGCAACAGCCCAAGTAGTGACGTTGACTTCTGGTAATTATTATTATTTATGCATTAATTGTGTAAATATTATTAGGTTACAATATTTAACTTTTTTTTTTAGGGGAAGTTGATTATTCGAGTGTTGAAAGAGCTATTACATCGATCACTACTAATTTACCAGAAATGAGTCAAGGTGTAAGAGTATTAGCTGCACTCACACCAACCGGTGACCATTTATTAGATGCCGCTCGTAAACTATGTTCTGCGTTTTCTGAACTTCTGAAAGCTGTTCAACCAGATTCAAATACTGTTAGTATATATATGCTACACACATATTTAGTAATAATAATCAAAAATCACTAATTATTCAAACTAAATGTCTATAGTCACGTCAAAATCTCCTGAATGCGGCTAGTAGAGTGGGCGAAGCATCGCAACAAGTACTAACCCAAATCGGAGATGACACTGCTGACGAATCTCGAGATATATTGTTGAGTTTAGCTAAAGCAGTTGCTAATACAACAGCTGCACTTGTGGTCAAAGCCAAAAATGTAGCAGCCACAGTTGAACCACAACATCAGTCTCACGTTATTAGTGCTGCCACTACATGTGCTCTTACTACATCACAGCTGGTGGCGTGTACAAAAGTCAGTAAAACCTATCTCGTGCTATTTCTAAATTATCTATAATGCGTTTTTTGTAAATTAGGTGGTCGCCGGTACTGTGGAGAATCCGAGTTGTAAAGAGCAATTGATGGCAGCCGCAAGAGAAGTGGCAATAGCTGTCGAAGACCTAGTAGCAGTATGTAACTTATCACAAAATGACCAAAACAGACACTTGCTACAAGACTTGTCGGAAGCTGCTTATCAAGTGACAACAACGTTAAATCAATTGCTGAATAGACTTCAGGATGCTTCTAGGTATGTGTGATCACATTGTAATATTTCAATAGTTTGGTATTTTGAAAATGGTTTTTGTTTGTTTAAGGGCTGTTGGTGAAAGTCTAAGTAATTTGGTTGACATTGCAACTTCACCGGTGAATAAGGCAAAAAGATATAACACTGAGAAAACCTTCCAAATCCACGAATATTCCAACAATTCAAATGACACTGGTTTTATTGATCAAAATAATTCTTCATACAATTCAATTGGTTGGTAGTAAAATTAAAATGGTTATAATTTTATAATAACGTCGTCTATTATATCTAGGAGAAGACAAAGTAGATGTATCAACTCTAAACAAGCGGTATGAATATAATCATGATACTCACATCAATGATCAAAATTATGGATATTATAAATCTTCTCATGATTATCAATTGCAAAATTCCCTGACTGAAAATGAAAAACAACTAGTATGTTATAATTAAAAAATCTTTCGTTTTATAAAAAAGTACCACAAATTAAGTTAAAATAAAAAATGTATTTATTTATTTAGATTATTCAAAAGTTGTCGACAAGTGGTGCTCGTGGTACTCAAGCATGTATTAACGCTGCTAGTACAGTGTCTGGAATCATTGGTGATTTAGACACTACAATTCTTTTCGCAACTGCTGGAACACTTCATGCTGAAAACGAAAACGAAACGTTTTCTGATCACCGTGAAAATATTCTTAAAACTGCTAAGGCTTTAGTGGAAGACACTAAAACTTTAGTTACTGGTTAGTGTAATTGTATTACAATTTATTTTCAAACATTAGTTTAGAGTAACATATTAAAACATTTCTTTTTGTTTTTAATACTTTTTAGGCGCAGCTTCTTCTCAGGAACAATTAGCAGTAGCTGCTCAAAACGCAGTGTCAACCATAATACAATTAGCTGAAGTAGTGAAATTCGGCGCAGCATCTTTAGGTGCTAACAATCCAGAAGCTCAGGTATTTTATTTTAATAACACCTAATTTTGTGAACTTAGTATTTACATTCACTATAATCATTCTAGGTTATGTTAATCAATGCAGTAAAAGATGTTGCAACCGCACTAGGAGATTTAATACAAGCTACTAAAGCAGCTTCCGGAAAGAACATAAATGATCCTTCAATGAATGAACTGAAAGATAGCGCAAAAGTAAAGCTTGTTGATAGCATACCTTACATTTAGTAGTATATTTATCGAGAAAAATTATTAAAATATTATTATTTTTATTTTTAAGGTTATGGTTACAAATGTTACTTCTCTATTAAAGACTGTAAAAGCAGTTGAAGACGAACACACGCGTGGAACGAGAGCTTTGGAATCCACTATTGAAGTAATTGGTCAAGAAATTAGAGTAAGTTAGAATTTTATTTATAGTGTATTGAAGAAAATTGATTAGATGCATTAGATAATTTAATATAAATTCTTCAGGCTTTAAATTCACATGAAGTTTATAAAACAACAACAACAGTAGAAGACTTAGTACGAAGTACTAAACCTATTACAATGGCCACTGCCAAAGCAGTTTCAGCTGGTAACAGTGGAAAACAAGAAGACGTTATTGTTGCTGCTAATATGGGACGTAAAGCCATTTCTGATATGTTGACTGTTTGCAAGGTAACTTAAAATATATCAATTTTGTGGAATTGCGTTCTTTGTATTTAATGTATTTGGTGTGTTTAGGGTTGCAGTAACTCTATTGAAAATTCTGAACTAAAATCTAGAACACTGCAAGCTGGACAAAATATTGCCCTAGAATATAGGAAATTGTTACAAACAGTACTACAAATCGTATCAAAACCCAACTCTAGTACTGAAAACAAACAATTGCTACAAACAATTTCTCGTATGATCGCACAGTATGTTACAGAGTTAATTTCTGTTACTGAAATAATTAAAGGTGATGCAATTTTTCTTTCAGTTCTACTCCATTAGTTGGTCTACATTTTTTTCTGTTGAATTTATAGGTAACGACTGGGTGAGTCCTGAAGATCCAACAATAATTGCCGAGAATGAGTTGCTTGGTGCTGCTGAATCAATTGATGCTGCTGCTAAGAAGCTTGCCAGCTTACGGCCTAGAAGATCAGTCAATGAAGTAAATCAGCTAAACTTATTGACCTATCATAATACTTTATAAATTTGTAATATTTTTAGGAAATGGCCGATGCTACTTCAAACTTTGATGAAGTTATACTAGAAGCAGCTAAATCTATTGCGGCTGCCACATCTGCTCTTGTGAAAGCAGCATCAGCTGCACAACGTGAACTTATCGATTCTGGAAAAGTAAGTTTTACAAAAACATCAAATATGTTAAAATTGAAGCAAAAAATCGAAATGTTCTTTTTAAGCATTTACGTCTAAACACACTATGCTATCTTTTAGTTTCAAATGTGTATGCTAAAGTTTATTCCATTCTTTAACAATTATATTTGGTTTTTTTTTATGAAGCTGTTGTTGCATTCAGAGTTCAGATTAAATATCAATTTGAAATTCAATTCCTTATCTACTGTATTCATATTCATATTTAATATATTAAAAATAGGTTAGCCGAAGACCACTAACAAGTTCAGATGACGGCCAATGGTCTGAAGGCTTAATATCTGCTGCTCGTTTAGTTGCTGCGGCCACTCACAGTTTGGTAGAATCTGCTAACTCTCTTGTCCAAGGAATATCTAGTGAAGAAAAGTTGATATCTTCGGCCAAGCAAGTTGCTTCCTCTACCGCACAGTTGCTAGTATCTTGTAAAGTAAAGGCCGATCCTGATAGTAGTTCAACTAAGAGATTATTGGTAATTTATGTCGACAAATTGATGTTAGAAAAACATAATAATAAAAACAATATAACTATGATTTTAGGCTGCTGGCAATGCTGTAAAGCGTGCCACTGATAACCTGGTGAAAGCCGCACAACAGGCAATCCAAAACGATGAAGAAAGGAGTTTAGTTCTTAGCAAAAAAATGGTGGGCGGTATTGCTCAAGAAATCAACGCTAGGTAATAGTTTAAAAAAGACAAAATGTTAATATTAGTGAAATGTATTTATTTTTAATTTTCAATAGATCTGAAGTTTTGAGGATCGAACGTGAACTAGAGGAAGCCAGGCAACGACTGGTTGTTATAAGGCAAGCAAAGTATAAGGCAAAGGGAGATGGAACAAGTCCAACTGAAATGGAACATGAATCATCATTCGATCAGTTTAATAGGTAACAGATAATTGCTTATAACTGTATTGATAACATTATTATTGATATTATATCTAATTCAGCTGTGTGTGTTATTAATTTTAATCTTAAAGTAGTTTATATTTGTAATAACTCAATTTTAGTTGACCGTGAGTAGTAATTCATTGATCATTCATCAACGTGAAGTTGAAAATATTTTTGGCTTGAATGTAGCGTCAATATTAAATTGTTGGTAGCAATTGCATATAAATAAAATCTAATGGTCAAGTGTTACTGATTTTTAAAAATTTAACTGGCTGTGCTTTAAAACAAAATAAATTTTAATATTATAATACTCATAAAATGTATTTGATAATATACTTCAGTAATTAATTTTCCTATTGTGAATTAATTTTTAAAAAGTTTTTATTACACAAGGTAATAAGGAATTAAATGATTCATACTTTAAATTTGTTTAAGCCCAAAATTTATTTATGAAAGTTATTTAAACAAATTTACACAAGTACACAAATAATAGTGATTTTACTTTACTTCATTACTTTTGCTGTGTTGAAGATGTTTAATTGAGTCATAAAATATAATGACAAACTCGTTGTTCGCGATGAATATAATTGCCAAATAGTATGTTAACATAATAATGGGAAAATAACCTTCATCGTTTTGTAGAATCGACCACAATTTGGATATGTGCGAAGATTTTCAGTCAAATGCATATGATGTTTACAAGTTGAACAACTCGAGCGAGGATACTAGTATTAGCTCTTTTAACGAAACATTTCATTCTGGCACAAATAAATTATATTCGTACTCAGGTATTGTTTCTATGGAAATCGTCCTCAACAGATGATATGATATGAATCACTTGAAACCTTCACGGCACTATACATGAATTTATATCTATCGGCCACTTCCTTCGCACCTGCTCTGCTGTTAGCTAGACATTGAAATTTTATCAAGTCGTTGCCCAATTACTAGCATTACCTATCTTGTTCTTTGCTTAAAGCATTATATAATCTATTATTATTCCACTGTGAAGTTGATTAAGAGGGTGAAATGACTCACAAATTATAATTAGCTTTAAGAAAATTAAAAACAATCAAGTTTATTTTGCTTTGCCCCTTGGTGTAGTATAACAATATTATGCAAACTTATTATAAATATTGTTAACAAGTTACTATTTGTTAAGATAAACAGCTCTGCGTTATATTGTCTACTCTGCTTACAAATCTCTAATGATTATTGTCTTCATTTTTTACAGCTTTATCATAGTTTTATTTTAGTTAAAGCTATATTTATTTTTGAAGTAGTAGCAATGATGGACGCTGTGGACTATGACTATATTCGAATATTTTAATTTCAAAAATCTTATCATACCAACTATTGTTTCTATGCTTTTTATAATTAAAAAAAAAAATTGCAAAATGCGTGTCTTAAAAACAAAAATTGTCATACCATCCACAATCGGTCCATCTTATTATATCTTATTGTATCAGACACTTAGTACTTATTTTATCTTCTTAAACAAATGCTAAAGCTGTCGCGCTATTTACCGCTTTAAGAGTTAACCGATTAATTTGTGGTTGTTTATTTAATTTTTACTTTTTTTAGGCTCGAACCACAACAATGTATGTAACATGAGTACTACGTTTGAGAATACCATCAAATACAACTGTTCGACTACGATCAATACAACTACTAAGTCCTATACCGTGAACGAGTGAATAGTCGTAATGCAGTTATTCCAGTTTCTTATTACACTTGCAGACTAATAGTGTTTCAGTATTCAGTAAAGAAGTAGAGAACAAATTAAAAACTCGATTAAAAAATAGATAAAAGTAAATAATTTTAAAACCAACATTTTATAACAATTGGGACAATCGTATTGAAAATGTATTATCTTCTTTACTTTGTTTTTATTTGTATTCAAAATTGATTATATGTACTGTTAAAATTATTCTTTTATTTAACTTGATTACTTTTTTTATTATTGCTTAACATGTTAGTTCCTAACAATTTCATTATACATAAAAATTAACGAAATTAATATTTTCGCATTAGCTGTTTGTTTTGCTTTGTGCTGCACATTGTGAGTGTGTGTGTGTTATTACTATACTCCATCAATATTTATATACAGTACAGACAAAATGGTTTATTATTATTATTAATAGTATTATTGTGTTTTTCACTCCCCTCTAAATTCTAGTCAAAGTAATATAATTAATTATCTAGATTTATTATTGTCGATTTAACGTCCAAAACTATGTACTTTCTAAATAATAAAAAACTACATGTTTGTCTTAACTAATTTTTATCTAAAAAATGAGTTATAAATATCTTAACTTATAATTTTTCATATTGAATACTACAATATCATTCATTGAATTAAATATTAAAGAATTAAAATAAATGTATTCTTAACAAATTGTTCAAAATTGTTCAAAAGACTTATTATAATGAAAATGAGCCAAACTTTTATTTATATATTTTTCAAATTTCCACTGTAATCAATATTATAAATGTGTACTTAGTGTAAGTATTATTTAGTTGAATCGTTTTTAATTTGTATTTGAATTGTTTATTTATTTATTTTTACTGTACTTACTACGAAAACGGTATTACAAATTATATATATTTTGAATTCATTACTAATGTTTTATGTAGATAATAATACGAACCGCGTCATAAATATGTTGATTGTATGAATATTTAAAGTCTAATGTGGAGATAAACGTATGCATGTTATTCGTTAAACTGCATATGAGTACAATTATTTTCATAGATTTTATTATTATAGCTTAATTTTTTTTTTTTTTGTGAGATTATTTTGTAAAATTTTGTATAACAAATCTTAATATGGTATTCTTTGTTCGTTTTTTTTCATCGTCTTCATTTGTTTTACTGCCATAAAAACGTTGACATCGAATGTGCGATCTACCTTAAGACGTATTAATTAAATACATTTTATCACCTAGTACTCACTTAACTAATATAATATATTTTTATTTATTTATTTATTTATTTACCAAGTGTGTACTTATATTATAAATAGATAATATTTGGTCAATACATTTTATTTTTGTATTTCATTCATATTAACATTGTTATTAATATCTAATTGTCAACACTACAAGCGTTGACAAGATTGAACAGCAATAATGTATAAATAAAAAAATATATATATATTATTACCTAAATGTTCATTGATTTGATTTTTGTTTTTTTTTTTTTAAAGAGTTTAGTATGAAAATAATACAACAGTTAGCGAATATCATAATTATATGTCGTGTAATTGTAAACAAGTAATGACAATAATAAAGGATTATTTGATCCTGTAGTATTTATAGTAATAATAATGTACAAGACATGTCGGTCAGTGTACATATACGTAGACCAGATACGATATGGTTAGGAATAGTATTTGTACGGCCCACGATTGATCAATTCTGCCCGCCTTGTTACAGTTGTCTTCCTCGCAGAAACACATATGACCTGTGCCCGTACCCTCCATCATGCAAACGTGATCCACCATGAACAAATTGATTTGCAGCTGAGACGTGCACGTTCTCTTGATACTTTCATACGCTTAAAAATAAAAAAAAAAAATAAAAAGATTACCTAATGACGTTAGAAGTGGTGAAAATAGGTACTAATATTGGTTGTACAACAAAGGAAAAGACTGGTGCAGATTCTTAATACTAAAGCGCTCTCGTCGTAAGTTTGTAAGACCCGTTTCATGTTTCTCGGTACTTGCTTCGGGCTATAGTATTTCCTTTTGTACCTACTGAGAAATAGGAGTAGTATCACGGCTATAATCTATATTGTTCCTGCATCTGTCATTCTACTGGTATTGCAAGGCGTAAGTAGGTAGGTGGGTATGCCGTTTCGAGAAACCTATAAACTCAAAGATCAAAGCTGTAAAGTGTAGCACATGTGTAGAAATATGAGTTAAATGATTATAATACTGTGAATTCGAGTTGTATATTATGAGTAGAAAGTGACAGGAGAGACGGACGGCTGCGTTTGAGTGAAACCCAGAATTCTAGTCAAAAACAACAGCTCTGATTGATAAAACTGTTTTTTCTTCTTCAACTTTTGTAGGTGTACAGAGGTGTCTTTATTAAAGAATTATTTATTATTCAATAAAATATTACACGTTGTTTACAAGTAAAATACAAGAAATTCTGCGTAAGTACGTTTCTTACAAAATGTACAAAAGTTGGCCATAGTCAAACCGTCCGTTTTGACTTTTTACTACCTATTATTATCACTTCCTTATGCCAATTTATTATATGGTACTTACATGTTTTTACAAACCGCACCATTTTCACACAGCACCCGTTACAGCTAACCAACGGCGGTTGATCTTGAGGCATTGCTGTGTAGTTGAACGGGTCTTTGCATCTTGGATCCTTGGCGCTGTCGCATTCGTAACAGTAGATCGACCGCGCTAAAACGCCAATTTCAACGATATTCTTTATTAAAAAAAGGAGTATAAGACAATAGTGTTTTGGGAGAGGTCAGCTTAGGGAAGGCTGTTGTGGACGTTTCGGCGGCATGTCACATTACTGTGTATTTTGCTAAGTCGTCAGTTAGATGATAAATCAATATGCTTACACAATGCCTAATACCATAGCTACCATTTTATCTATTAAGCGCTTAGCGTTAGAAGAGTGCAATATTATCCGTTTACCATTATCCTCTTTGCTTTCAACTCGACCAAACCACTTAGCGCCACTTCCAAGCTGGCTCTTTTATACTCATTCCTTATTCTGTCCAACCTAATCGTTGCACGCATCCATCTCAACGTTATCGTTATAGTGGCCCGGCGAACGGATTATCAATAATCTCGACTTTGGGTTGAACATTAACACAGCATAGTATAATATTAATTGTAAGGTCCTCACGGTATTAGACATTGCTCGTTTACGCGTCTTAACGGCGCATCGCAATGACCTCGTACCAGCGCATGTGTGCTAAGTACGAAATAATTGAAAATGTTTCGTTTGGCTTACACGTTGGAATAAATTGCGAGGTTTATCAAAAGCGTTTGGTGATCAATATTGTCTTTTCGCGCGTAATAATAAGTACTTTCTAAGCTACCGTTTTGGCTCGTAAGCTTTATATTAATTTCAGTAAAAGGGATTCACTTGTGCACGGACGGATGAGCAAACAAACGAGACGTCTAACGAGTTTGTACGCAGCCACGAGTCGGCGGCTTAGACTTACACACAAATTTCAGCAAACTTCCAAGAACCCGGTTCGCTTCGACAAAGTTTCCGCGAAAATACCATCTAGTCATTAAGTGCAAATTAACCGACGCCAGATAAAGGTAAAGTCCTTTCCCTTTGGCACCTCCCAATACAAACACTAAGTCTGCCAAAGCTATAGGTAGGTTCAAAGCCGATCGGATGCGTAAGATTACCTTGGTGTTTTTAATGAGTTTACCCACAGTTTTTATTATTATTATTGAGATTTCGTTAATTAAACATTATACATCGACAATTACAATAGTGAACGTTATTTCGTGTTATTGTAGATAGAATATATAATGTACAGCAAGACGAGACTGTTTATCAATACTACCGAAACTATCTTAAAGAATGTAATATTATTAAAAATACTAATAGCGGCACCTAGGACAAACAACAGAATATAAAACAATGTTATCGAACGACAAACTATGTGCGGTGCGTTGCTGATAGTAAGCTAACAAGAAAGTAACTGTAGAAACAAAGAGTAATGATCATGTTCATCAGCCATTTATGCAAAAATAATAACACCATTTTTTTATTTTGGTGGTTGGCGGGTGGGTGTAAAATATACGTTTCCTCAGAAGTTTGTGTGGAGTCCGGCACCATTGACACTGGGGGACAACTGGTAGCTTTCATGTGTCGTTTCCTAGAACACTCTCCTAGTAGAGAATTCTGTTAGATGAAAGTAACAGTTCCCAATGGAATTTCGGGAATAATGGTGTCGTGTGAGGGATTCGTTGCGACTATCGTGTTGATTCTAGACCGGACAACAACGCAGAACCTATTTAAGCATTGTTTGAGACCACTGGAAAAACTTTACCTTGGTAAGCCGAGCACTCGGTACTTATCGTTTGCACGACACCGGGCAAGAAGATGACGAGCACAACGATAGATCCGAGGTTCTTCATCGGACCGGCTAATACGGCGAGCGGTCGCTCATAATATTATAAAAAATAATAATATTATGATTTAACGTGCAAACGTGACGATTAGGTGCGATAATATTTTTTCGGTGTGTTTTTTCCGGTTTTGTTTTTCGAATACAGAGAGATAGAGAGCTTTGCGCGTCGGTCCTATACAGATATAATAAATATGTAATTTATTTCCTGCTACATGTCTGCAGCAACGACGTGTGGATTATCGGAAGTGCATGTTATATGCGTACTTGATAATCCGTTAAGACTATACAACGGCGGCGGCGGAGGCGGTACGGCAAATAGGCTTATAATAATAATAATTTATATAGTACCTACATCACAATTTATTGACTTACAGTGTGTACCTAAATTGGCCATAACACAGATTTATTACAAAACCAGGCATATCCGACAGAACCGGCTGGCAGCCCAAATGATTATTGACACACTGTATAATAAAACATATTTTATACAGTATAATGTGTTATGCATACACAACACACTTGGTTTAAATACATCAGGCGAACGTGTCAAACGTGTCAAAACGATGGTTTAACATTATTTTACCACAGGACGAGCCATAGGCCATTGATTGGACAGTAATAAATCGTTTATTTATATAGAGAGCCCAGTTCAAAGCTTAATAATTACTAAGGATTAAAATCCGAACAAATACCCAATTTTGGAGCATTTTGATTAAAATAATTTTAGAAAATCTATTTATACTAGGAACAATAAGCACTATATTAAATTGTAGACGAATTAAATTTAAAAAAAAACAGACCTATTTTTTATTGAAAATGTTTATAGTTTCAAAGTAATACAAAACTAGTAATATTATATATGTTGGCTCGGGTCTTTAAAAAACCTGTGATGACTGTGATAGTTTATAATATTTATTAAATTGAATCTCAAACTCTCTAATCCTAATTTTTCAGTAGAGACAAAAAAACGATTTTATAACCTAAATAAATTATGGTAGTGTAATTATTTCTATAATATTTTGTCAATTTCTTAGAAAATGTTTTTAATAAAAAATATATTTTTTTGAATTCGGGGATAGTAAATTTTGTACATGAGAGGTTTTTCCTTGACAATACATCACTAATTATTAAATATTAATGCTTGGTCAGATACTTGCAGTTATTTAAAGTAAATATACAGATAATATATTAAATTCATTGTCTTTATATTTTATTCCACGCCAAATCGTTCATTATTTGAGTTTTGCATCTCGAATTTCTCTTTTTTTATACGTAGGTAGTACCATAAAAACCTTCATTGATTTTATTCTAAAACCATTCATAAGATATGCATTTTTTCTAGACCGATTATGAGCATTTATAATTTGATCATTATTTTTCAACATTTTTAGTTCCATAAAGTAATGTTTTTTTTTAATTAAATAACTGTTTGATTTTAATGAAAAATTACCAATTATTCATAAGAGCTTATTGTTCATAAGAAATTACAAAAAACTACAGACGCAAACAAAATATACAAAGATTATCTAATCGAAATAAAATGTTTTTTTCTTAAAACTTATATTAGTTTTATTAATTTAATTGAACTAAAAAAGACGAAAAAAATGTGTGTTGTTTACTCAGTTGTATACTAACGACTAGACTAGACTAAAAAATAAAATAAAATGGCTAATAGTGCTAGAAAAAAAATGATTACATTTATCGTGAAAACCCTGATTTCAATTTTAAAATCGAAAAAAACCAGTTGCAGTATTTTTTATAAATGTTTAACAAACGTATAGATCATACAAACATTTTAATGTTTTTTTTTATCGTTACACGAATTTTCAGTAGGCTACACACAATTGAAAGAAAATAACTATCCCGTGAACGGTGCAAAAGCCGAATGATGCAAGATTTGGCGTGAAACGCATACATAATAATGTTATAATATTATACGATTGTTTAAACGGTTTTTTTTTTGTTTGTTTTTTTTACTCACGAGGAAAGCACTCCTGCCGGGACAGCGATACGTTAATTACCAATACGACAACTGAAAAAAATAAATAACAAACAAACCGTGAATTCATTAGTGTACATTAACGTTATTGAGGTCTTACACATTACTCGGGTCGTACAATATTATAACAAAGAGGTACAAGCATACAATGCAGCTAATCATTATTAGGCAAAGCAACGACAACGACTAAGGTTTACAAGTGCGGGACGACAGCAAATGTCACACACACACTTACATAAGTTAAGTTTGAAATCGTACAAATCGATTATGCACCATAGGTCTATATTATTCTGCTGGCGTATCCCCAACAACGTTTGCATGCCCGTGACGTATACTCCTGCACCGACAATATTATGATTGTATTATATTATACCGTAATATTATTCCAGTATAATGTTGTGATTCGAGTTTAACTCCGAGTACTAACGCTGTACGTGTAGACGAAGAGAGGGATAATCGAGTTTGAATTTGGTTTTGGAACGTAGCATATATTAGATAATATATTATGTGTAATACGGTTATGGGTAACTTGACATATTTCGTCTTTGAGTATGTGACGTACAAGTAAAGGACTTGTACCTACGGTGAATTTCGCCTATAAGACAATAAACGACCGAGATAATAATTGGATGATTAATTATATATAATATAAAGAAATGTTATTTCCTTAATCTTTCCTGTGAAAACATTAATACTTGCTTCGATTATAAAAAAAATTGTTATTTATAAAACCGTATTCGAATTGGAAAAATAATAGTAACGGGAGTTGAATATAATGTGTAAATAACGAGTAGTAGAGAGTTCTGAAAATTATTATAAACCTCATCTTACCAATGGGGTAAGATATACAACTCAACAGAGCAAAGTAACATAATTATTATCTTATCGAGGGCTCAAAATAAAATAGTACTTAGTACTAAGATAATAATAATTTTTACATTTTTGAAGATAGTGATTTTTCATTTTACATCGTTGACCGTAGTTGACCCTGGTTTTCAAGAGTGGCGACTATTGGTATTGGGTACAACGTCTTTAAGCTTTGATTAGTTTTTATTCTTAAACTATAATTTTATCTAAAGAGATATTTAAGTTAAATTTCTTCTTTTTAGCGATATATAGAATTATTATATCTTTCTTACCTGACTGGTTTAAAACAGAATTATTGTGACTTTAAAAGATTTTTAGTAAAATAATTAAGTATATAGTTGGAAAAATAAACGGAAATCGCTATTTTATTAGTTGAAATTAAGCTCACAATTGAGCTTAGTTGCTTTGATATGGAAGAAAAATGTTTATGTCAAATTTTACTATCGAATATGTTTTTAGTTTAACATATCATATTGTCTATATGACTATATTAGTGGTGTAATTAATTTAAAATTGTTGGGGGTGTTAAGCTCTATAGTCTATACTATAGTAACATTAACAACTTATTAACAGGCTATAAATAACATCTGGAGGGGGTTTCAAACAGTAGCGTATTTATGGGGGAGGGGGGTATGGGGGATATATCCCTTCCCTTGAACTTTTTTTTTGTTGGTTTTTTTGTAGTTAAGTTTTCCGTATTTCTCAATATAATATTACTTTTAAGTATATCTGTTTTCTAACTATTCTAAAAAGACCAAAGGGAAGGGATCTATCCCCCTCTATATAAATACGCTGCTGGTTTCAAATTACTTGTTGTGGGCTCTCATCCTCCTAGATGAGTCACAAGTCAATATATTAATGTAAGCAGCCCAGTAGCGGTTCTCGGTGGATCATCATCGTCGACTATCTCATAAATAAAATACTATATTATAATATATTTAGGTTTCGGAAACGTGCCGGTAATCAGTATTTAGGTACAATATGCGGTTTAATGCGGTACAGAAATTACCCAAAATTAGGCACGTACCGGCACCAATATGTTATACTTAAACGGCGAAGCGGCTTGTGCGTTAATAACATTACAATTATTCAGGTCACCCTAAGAAACTAATTGATTACGGATTTTTCGAATATTGGCAAAAAAAAAAAAAAAAATGACCCGCGTCGTAGTATTGTTATATGCGAGAAAAAACTTAATATACCAACCAACCTGTAATCTAAGTGCTTGTGTAAAATACATTTTTTTTTCACAATCAATTTTCTACGCGTTTACACTATGCTCTATTCGGAGTAGTTTTCCTATCCCACGCATAATATAAAATATACTACAAAGCGGAGTAATATATAATAAATATTATACTATTAGGTATTGTACTTTATATAAAAAAAAAAATCATTTATTATACACACACACACAGTTTGATTGTTGTTATATTATAATAAGTGTTATTATAAGAGTACCTATGGCGTTACAAGAGCGCATCTAATAATAACAAAAATATGTATATATATATATATATATATAAATAGTTTATACACAGTAAGATTATATTAGTTAAAGTTCATTAGTAATTTACATATTGAACGTGAGCTAGGTAATTTTATTTTTCTTTGCTTATTTTTTTTATAGCCTCAGTCCTCGTTTTCGCTTCGAGTTAACCCAGGGACGGTTGCATCAATATTTACTATAATATAATATGTGACTTGAACATTTGGAAGGGCGAATAGGAGCAATTTGTGGAAACTCGATTTACTCCAATGAATCGCTTTTTTTATTACATTTTTTTCCCCCGGGTCTATCCGGTTCGAAGGACCACCCGAGGTGGTGACAGCTGGATGTAGCAGCCGTCACGCTCGTCAATACCTGTGCAATTTCGTAATGCATCACGGGGTCTTGGAAATATTATATAGGTTTTGCGAAAACCGGGCTTATTGAGTTATTCCGAAAAAAGTGTATTGCTTTTGACGTTTAATCTATTTGGAAAAAATTGAAAAAGTTTGAATAGTCGAGGTAACAATAGCAGCATCAGCCGCTCTTGAATATAACGTTTTCATAAAATATATAATAATGTAGTTTTCTTATATATACATGTATTTTTTTTATTTTAAAAGAAGGAAATTATGAAAGTTTACTATATTGTTAAATGAAATTATTTCAATGATTGTTTATAGTACAAAATGTCATGGCAGTTCAGGAAAAAAAATCTGAAAATAGGTCGAACATATTGTATTTATTTTTGGTTAATACCAATAGATTTTTAGTGACATTAACTTTGTTAATTATTTTTTTTATGGAAAAGACCACTGTAGTTTGTCGCCTCATGTGTTAACTTATATATATATATTATTTACTATAAAATATTAGGTATGTGTTAAAAAAAATTTTACCTTTCATCGGTATTACATTATTTTAGCGATTATAAAACAAATACAATAGATAAAAACGGAATAAATATAATAATAATAAAAATAATTATGTGTTGTGACTTAAGCTGTCGATCACAAAACATCATTTAGATTTCAGGAGTCGTGTTAACACTTAACAGAGAATTTATAGATATGCATCACTATAAGTATGATGTACCGTTTCTCTTGCTGGGCGGAAGGCAACCGTCTGCAAAAAGAAATGGCCACCTGTCTGGTGCGGAAATCTACGGGAAACCACAGCACCATAAATCTCCTTCCCCGGGATACAGATATTGTTAAGACGTAAAAATAAGAGTTTTAAACCTACCATAAGGTTGTAGAAAGAAGGCATGATATAGGTGCACCGTCTTACCGAATGTATAATCGAGTGGTTTGTACATCAAATTATTAGGAATCTTAAATATTGTTTTAGTAACTTCTAGAAACTTTGGTGGTTAAGGTAAATGACCAACTTTGTTAGAAGTTATAGGCCTATTATCTTACAAATACATCATTACAGTTTATAATGACGTTTAGATAATAAATCATTTTAGCACTACGTTGACACTTGTTGATACTTTGATGATTGATCAATACTAATTTACCTCTTACCGTGAAATGTTTAAAAACATTCATTAATATGAAAACAACGACAACAAGTAATCCTAGGAAAACTCTTTAGGCCATGTATGGTACAACGCTACAATGTCCAATCACTTTTTTATACGTCCCAAAGGATAAACAATGTTACGTATTATGTAGGGTGAGAGACGCAATTAGAGGGGTTTGCAATGACATAGCTGCCCAAAAGTCGTTTATTAAAAAAGAAATAACCACTCTATGAAATAGAAAAAAGTTTATATGCTCCAATAATGATTATATCCAGAACGTGTTAACTATAATAGCAAACCTATGACAAGATTGGATCATAAAAAATTAACATTAAGGCTCTACAGGCCTTCCAAAAAATATGTTACCCCGGTTAGGTATCTAGCTGTTGTTGCAATAGTTCTGCGATCGCCACGTCACCGAGATTAGCCTCAGTTGTATAGTCTTAACGCCCGCGGTCTCGCGAGTTTTTTTTTACAAATTAAAAAACAAACAGAATATGTATAATAATATTATAACTATGTGCAACCGTGTACTTGTCGGGGGACGCTTTGGTGTCGGACGATAACAGCTAGTAGAAAAAACGTCCATTAATTTGCGGCAAGGGCGGTGGTTTTCGAACGGAAAACGTTTTTTTCTAATAAAAAACAAACAAAATTGGCATTTCGCTGCCGAACGCGCACATGTCACTGCGCTAAATGTTTATTCGCCTTAGACCAAAACGATAGTAGCACATAACATTATGAGGCGTTTAAAAATAAATTCGCCGTGGAAGTGGTTGCCGAGTGGACTTCGGCCAACATCGAAAATATCATGCATGTCGTTCTCCATAGCACCGATACGATATTAAATATATCATATCAAAATACTTACCGCAAACTGGATTTGCTTATTTATTTATTATTTTTATGATTCCTACATTATGCCAGATCGGAAAACGCAACAGCTGTGATGGCGTGGGGCAATAAACATTTCGGGACTGATTGCAGTGGTTAATTGATGACTATCTTTTTGACAGCTTTTGTTAGTTAGAAACAATCGCTGTTAAAAATATGTCACAGCAATTATTAGAATCGAAGCTAAGGAAAGTAGGTATCTAATCTTATTTCATATAAACTAATCGAAGCTAACAAAAACAATTCAGTAGGGTTATATAAGGTAATTTGGTTGAGGTTTTATTATTATTATTAGGGTGGATACGATTATAAGGTTGATCGTCCAACTATTGAATTTTAATGCCGTTATTACCCATACAAATACCGTGAATGAAAATATTTGTCAGGTAACTGTTGAATTTTGATAGACTTTCTACTCATATTCTATTATTTGATTTATCTATTATTCGCATCCTAGAAATTGAATACGGCCAAAGTGTATTTTTTTCTTTTTTTTTAAGTTTTCTTTAATAATAAAAAATGGGTTGACTACACATTTTACATCTAATGAATATTCCCTAAAAATTCGGAATAAATTTGACTATTTTCAAAAAAACTTACAGCGTGCTACTTACATGCTATATAAAGAAATCGGTTCAGCGGTTAAGAAACTATCATGAGTCAACATACAAAAATAAAAACACTATTTTAATAACAATACCTTCTAAGCTTCGCATCGAAGCTAAAATTATAATACTGTACGACCGGGGTTGATCATTTTATGACTTTTGTGTTTGTTTAAGACCGGTTATAGTTAATATTTATTATACTTGTTTTACTGTTTACCTGAAAAAGTCCACCGCATTTTCCTCGCTGAAGCTTACATTCACCGCTTGGCTGGTCGTTGGGGCCGGAAGTTGGAAATGCTCTGGCGTAGGGGTGCGTTTACCCTCGGGGTCGACTGTAACAAAAACGGCCACATAATATCCTACTTATGTGCACACTTGACGCTTATTAATTTTGTTACTGCAACAAGAGCCGTTGTCGTCGTTGATGCGACATTTTTTTTTTTGCACACTCTTTGCCAAAAATAAAAAATATCCCACTCAGTTACCAGTGTATCACTATAAACTTACCTCGCGCCTTTTAACCCTCAACGGTCGACGATGTGTTGGTAAGATTGTCTGAAGGGGAGGGGGGAAGAAAAAACGTTCCATCTCGAGTTAAAATATATCCGACTATTTTTTTTTTTTTTTATGTATGTGTTAAAAAAAAATTATGGCCTCGCAAAAAATGTTTAGCATATTGCTGAATTAAATCAGTGGATATAGCTGACGTTTTGAGAGAAAAACTTTTTTAATTTTATAACTTTAGGATTATAGTTTGGGCCGTTCCAAATATTATTTTTTGTCAAATCCGTTTTACTTCCACAAAGAGAAGCTACGGTTCACTGGAAAAAGTGTTTATGCATCTCGAGATAGAAGTAAGACCACATTATATTGTATTTTTTATAGAAAAACGTTTCATTTTGTCCATGTGTGTGTGTTTCGTCCGTGCAATTCCCATGTCCGTCCATAGTAACTATGTGGATTCGAATTTTTCCTTAAAACTTTACGAGCATGTTTACTCAGACATAGAAGTCTGATTTACAAGACTATTTACAAAATTCATGTGATTGGCGAAGCTTCATATTTTGTGTTAAGTCTTTGGTTCTATAGCATAAAATTTTAGAAGTTATAACTATTTTTGCTTTTATCGGTTAGGTTAGCTAGGTTGGGTCTTTATCGTTTGACCCAGATAAGAGATTTTTTTGTTTTGTTACCATGGAAACCGATATATTTTGGTTTTACCGTAATTTAATTTCTAGTAGGATTCGTTTTGGGCGAATAATTGGGTAACGCTTTTTTTAACATGTCCATATTTTCAAAACAGTCACGACTCACGACTCTGTGTATTTATCAACAGTATTCTTGTGGGCTTACGTTGAGAAACTCAGTTTTAGTAGTAAGTAGTACTCTACTTGAGTACGAGGACTCAACTTTAGACAATTGTCTGTAGATATATGTACATAATATTTTTACGTATAATGCTATATATATATATATATATATATATATAAGCCCGTAGGATTTGGCGCAAATCTTTCCAAACCCCGAATTTGAAGAAAACATAAGGTTTAAAGGCTTGGCATTGGCGACCGAGTATAAAAAGTCTCGCTAAAGTAATACACATTTTTTATTTACCGCTGACAATCTTAGGCTTTCTAAAAACTTTTTTGAACGATGACGTTTTTTTTTTGGTACTTTGTTTCTTTATGTCGCTAACTTACGAATTTAATAGCATCGAACTTTTGTTAACCTATTACAATAAAAATAAGACCGAACTGTTGAAAAAAAAAATTACTTTTAGACATCTGGCATCAACGAAAATTTAAGAAAGTTCAAAGAGAGTTCAGACCTATACGAATGGAAAATCTTCGGTAAATATGAACAACGTGTTCACTGTTCATGCAACAACTTACAATGATAATCAAAGGCATTTGTCTTTTAGGAAATCTATTTAAATATTGTCACATGTGTTTGATGAAAGTGATTTATTCTTAAATGTTGGATTAATTTAAGTTAACTGTATACCGTTTGCGTTTAAAACAAATACCTTCGCTACGCCACGTCAAACAAGGAACATACCAAACTAAAGAAAATTAAAAGATAATTTATTGTAATAGGAAAAAATAGAAGGTAGTTAAATCTGTGGGATGTGACGTTATTAGTTTTAATGAGCTATTGCGGTGTCAATTGAATTTATACTACGCCGATATGACTAGATTTGTGTTGGAAATGGAACAACGTGTAAAAGCGATTACCGGACGATTTGCGGAAGCTAAGGAACAAGAACGATTGGAAAGGCAAGTATAAAATGTATATTATTATATTCCCATTTACATTCGGTAGCGTTGTATATTTCTCAAAGGACAAAATATACTACACTGGGAGGAGGAGGCCGGGTTGTTACCGAATGCAGTGTTTGAACCGTCTTAGAGAAATAGACTTTCTGAATAGTTTTAGTAAGTCCATTGCAAAGGGTCCGTCCGATTCAATCTACAACTAATGCGTATGACGAAATGGCTTCGCCGTATTTTGAAATTGTTTTCAGCGCTTCTAAACCGTCGTTGACACTGTATGACGTGGTACGAGGGGAAAAATGTAATCCCTACAATTTAATGACATTGGAAATAGATTATACCCGTTTTCGCTGTATTCAATGTTAATGACAACAGCTAAGCTAACATCAATGAATATTTCTGCGGAAACCGTGTCGGGACGCATTAATTGATAGTTTTAATCTCTCAGTCGACCAGAGGATAGGAGAGTATTAGTTGGAATAATTGTGCGATGAAACATTTTACCACATTGCAAATAGTGACAAAATTTTAACGATGAAAGGCCTTATGGAAATAGTTCTAAATGAGTTTAGTAGTCTAAGGCATAAATGTAATCGTCAGAAAAAACTTTTGTCGATTCTGATGTCAAGAGCTAGAAAATATAATATTTTTCCAATGCGCCAGAATCATTCGTATTGGTTATAATATTTCGAATATCGATAAAGAGTTAATATTTAAATATTAATAAGAAATTGAAAAAGTAAGCTATTTTTTTAATCTAAAAGTCCTAGCGTTTTGATTTGGGATTTTAGGAATCCCAAAAACTCCGTCCAACTCGGTAAGAGGGCAATGGCGACCAAAGCTTTGCATATACCTAATATAAGCCTATATTATTATTACCATCTAATATAAGCCTATACAGCACCTACATCACTTACACAATGTGATAAACAAATGCAAACTGGAAGTTCCGTTGCGGTAGTCGGCGAACAATCTTGAAGCGTGAACCTCACGCGTACTTGGCCATGACAATGTTCGGTTTTGGATTTATCGATTTGATCTTAGTCGGTCGGCGGTTAGTGCAAACGTTTGTGAAAATACGGTTTTGTGGGTGTGTAAAAAACTATAACTCACCGGTAACGTGTCAGTGTATGGAAACGGTATAACGGGCCCGAGGGAGAGCGGGCAAGGATTAGAGCACTAGGATGCGTTTTGCCTGCACACAATGCCACGGATAATTCCGTTTTATTAGGTCGCCAAGAGAGGGAACCGTTTAATTTATATTCATTGTGATGACATACACAACCGAGATGGTAACCAAATGATTCGGCCACGCGATTGATGTGCGTATTCCGGTGCAGTTCGGATAATCAGTGTACAAATAACAAACGGTCTGGGGTTTTCACTGCTATAAAATATGTGTACTCAGAAACCTAAGAGCTGTTTTCAAAATACACATCCCTCCAAACCTATGGCCATCTATACACGACAGATATATTAGACCATCTATACCTAATAACATAATTTTGTTTTTCAACTAATCCTGTACCTATATGTACGTATAATATTATTCTTTGATAATCTAATTCACTAACAAAATAGCTCTTTCCGTAGATACTTACGTAATTTATCGTACGTCATTCTTAGTATCATTAAAATATAATAATGCACATGTAGCTCGAAAATTGCTAATTATTATTACATATTCTGTTTCTTATTGAACTAAAATCTAAATACTATTACTATGAGTATTATAGACGTGCGATGGGTTGCCTACTAGCTGTCAGCTTAGGCGCGTTACATATGTACAGGTTTTTAACTTGACGTTATGAACAAAATATATAGAATAAACTGGTCATGACCGGGCTTGTAATAAAACACGTCCAATGGTCTAAATTTTTTGCATACACCGTGTAAACCGAGATCTTGAAAACAAAACATTTAATTATATTACTATTAATGAAATTGTTGTTTTAATTTTAAATTTAAGTAAAACAGAATCATGCGAATTAAAAAGCAGCTTAATCGTCGACGATCGGCATTAAAGTGTATCTATTATTTTTGCGGCTTAGGTCATTTTAAAAAAATAATAATATTTTCCACACGTTAGTTTAGTTATTATTTATATATTTCAAGTCTCTCGGTAAATATCTCAAATTTGTATTAAGGGTTTTTATTCGATGATCGATAACGATTCTTGTATATATGTGATGACCCATAAATTATATACACATTTAATTTTTTTTTAGGTTTTGAGTTTTGACTCATTTATATGCAGACGTTTTGTTAAAAAAAAAAGAATAAGTAATTTTAAAATAATTTTTCCAAAAACTGACATGTTTTTTTTTTAACCTCATATTTAACTACTATTAGTGTTACTAATTGTACTATATAATATTTTGCTTTGTATATGCACATAATGTTTCGCTTGTCACACAGCAATTTTTATTTGGTACACGGCATCCAAAAAATCTGGTTGTAATCTTTAATTATTTCCAAACTATTAACTAAACACTTTCTAAATCGAATTTCTTAAAATTCATTATAATTTAACAAGATTTGTTAAACCAATATATATATATATTAAATTGGTTTTTAAAAATAATATATATATTTTATGAAAAATATTTGTTAACTTTGAAATTATTGATTTCATTGGTTTTAAAATTTATCTGAACAATAATTTTTGCCCTCTAGCGCAAATAAAATTACTGAAATTATTTTGTATAAGCCACAAACTTTTTTTATAAATAAATGTAATTTATACCTAAAATAAGATTATGATTTAACTTTCTATTTATTTAATTTATTTTTTAATCTCATGACAAACACAGAACACTATATTGTTAATTTAAATACCTAATAAGGAAATATTATAAATCAAGGAGGTCATAAATGTTAGGATGCGTATAGTTCATAAAACAATTTTTTTTGTGTAGACTGAAATAAACTGGCCTGGCTCAATTGTGAACCAATTACGTTATACTCGTACAATAAACGCTCATCAGTTTTTTAACGAGACGTGGTAAACGTTCAGTCTATTTCCACATAATATTATTGAGATTTATATTATCTTGTATAAAATATACTTATTGAATATGTTAATATGAAGTATTAATAAATATGTCATACACCGTTTGGAAGCAATTGTAAGTTAAATTCATTCGAATGAATCTGAAGTCCGAACAACATTTAAATGTTTAAGTTGACCTCTTAATAGGAACTCTTGTAGGATTAATAACGATTATTACCAATACAGAAACCTAACAGTGAAAGAGGCCCAAGTTTTAGACCCCCTCCAAAAAAGTCAAGTCAGCCTATCAAATTAGTGATATCTACAATGTGGCCAAGTCTGCTTTTTGTTTAGTTTATAACTTCACTTCACTCCTACTTTCATGAGCAACCCTTCTTTTTTATTTGTATTGCTTAACACCTTGGCCAGTTGGTGGTAAAACATGAAAATGAGATATAAAACAGGCTTGACTGCAATGTAGATACTAGATAGTAGATACCACTACTTTGATTGGCTGAATTTTGATTTGAACCTTTTTGTTATTTTCTGAGTTCTCTTCTTCTCATTACCCACGTAACTCCTAAGTGAGTAAATTTGATAATGATGGTTTATGCTTCATTTAGAAACTGGTCAAGTGTTAAGTAATACAAATAAAAGAGAAGGTCTAGTACTTGGCCTTTTTTCACTATTAGGTTTTTGTTAGAGATATCATTCATTTTTGATGGCTATGGTTTGATTCACGCAGCCGCCTCGAAGATTTTGCTCTAATACAATTTTTTTTAAGAAAAGTGGCACTTGCTATTTTTTTTTATACTTAAAACGAACGAAAGAATTATCCGACGAAGAATAACACGGGTATACAGTTTATAGACTGAATTAAATAATTATATTTTCACGATTATTAAAATACTCTGTATTTGATGACTGATAAATAAAATAAAATAACGAAAACATTATGTTTGATAAGTATTTACTGTCAATTACAAACAATTGCTTATTGCTATATTGTAACACTGTTTGAAAGAGAACGTTTGTTTTGACGGTGCGGGAATCTGTGATTAATTAATAAAAACCCGTGCTTATCTAATCAAGCAATATTTATGCGCGTCACTTTATGCATTTAGAACTACACTTCTTAATGCGGCATTAATTTTGAGAAAATTGCAACTTTTTAGATTTTTTTCGTTAATTACACTATAAAACCTACCTTTTTGCCCAATTTCACGTTTCTACCTATACGGGAAGTGTTTTGTAATTTTGATGATGAGTGAGTGATAAAGTGAGTTAGTCAGTAACAACAATTAAAACTTTGAAATTCTCCCCTATTGAAAAGTCTTACTATTAAGGACTCGATTTTGTACAGTGCCCTAAGCTACTCGAGCTTAATCTATGTTTCAAATTTCAAAAGCTTATCCTAAGAAGAAACAGAGATATGTCGGTTGGAAAATCTGAGTGAATTGGTTCGTGTAAAGATACATTGGCATTGCTGGAACTTGGCCTGTCGCACTGCCGTGTGCTCAGAAGTATTTTATATTTTGTATCAACTTAGAATGACGAATAGACTGTTATTATGATATGTACAGTTTTTAATGATTCTTGGACATTTTTGTATACATCAACGACGATGGGCAAAAACCCCGCATGTATTCCGCATCGCTTATTGTCCAAATACATCATCGCAGCATTGGGATGACCGAAAAATATGGCGTTTTTTTTTGTAGACCGGTGGTCTTATAATAGTTGTGCAGCTCATGTCGTTTCTTGGCAGTTATTATTATTATGTTTTCAGCGGAAAATCCTCAGGAATTCCGACGTCCGGTAACGTCGTCACCACCGAAACGATGCGACTTCCTCCGGTCTGCGTAACGCTAATTCAGCGGAGCAAATGATGTCATTTTTGGCTGTACCGTTACCACCACTGCAAAAACATATACCAGTGCTATTTCAATTCGACGATCAATGTCGCTCTAGGCCGACGATAGCGATAAATATAATAAGATATATTATCTCCATTATCGTTATCATTAACGCCATAGTCGATTACGTACGAGCTTGATGCCTGCACTCGTATAATTTACTAGACCAAAGCGGCCGTCGATAGGACTAACTAAGTGGATCAGGAAAGGCTGGCTAGACACCGTCTACGCTTTAATAAACCTAAAGTCTTCCTTGCTAATTTTAAGAGCTAAATGGCCGTACCTTTGAACAACTTGCATCGAATAAGTAACAGTTTTATTGAATGAGCAAAGATTAAGTATATGTATTTGTTTGTTGTTACACCTCTCCCTGGATCCTAAAGTTAGTCTAGGCATTGGCCGAGTTGAACGGACACGCGCGAGCGGGTAAAGTAAAAGAAATATTAAATAATTAAGTAACATAAAATAATGGGTAAAGGCTTGCGATTAATTAGGTCACGGTCCGAAAGTGGTAAAACTGTCTTCGCTCCCTTTAATGTATTACACGCCAATTGGGATAAAATACTAATAGAGCATACTGCATACTTGGAGGCTAGTGGTAACGGACGGCTAAATATGACCGCTACAATAATAATATTTATTAATATTATATTTGTTATATAACTGTTGATTTTACCCGAAGCGAAAACGGTATTGTTTACCTCATACAATAAAAAAAAAATGTAGTGTATTAAAAGTCACGTTTGTAGTAAAAATGCTTTTTTAAAAAATATTAGTTTAATACTTTTATGTTTTGCTGACTGGATAGAACAATCGAGAATATGTAGAATTGTTTACAGAGATTAGATAAAGGACGGGACATCGCTTTATCCGCAATTCAGATCAGAATTTACCTGATTCGGTCCAAAATACTTGGTAATATAAGATTGTGAAATTTATAAAAAGAAAATTAGAAAATAGGTTACAAAAATTGATGAAGTGGTGTATTACATAGTAAATTTCCACAATTTAAAATTTTAAAAATTTTAAAAATAGCAAACATTGGAATGTTAAAATATTTTTTAATTTTGACATAATAAAGATTTTTTGGTTAATGTTGTCTGATTTGTAGACTGTGTCCTATTTTACAAGATTTGTATCACGATGACCATAATGATTTTTAATTTTTTTTTTTATGGAATTCTGACAGATCATTGCGTTACACCTATAAATGAACAAAACTATTGTGTTGTTAAACGTTTATCATTTCTGGTCTAGACGCAAAAAAAAAACATATAATTGTAAAATTAATAGACCTAACTTTTTGATCTCATTGAAATGAAAAACAAATTTAAAAACTATGAAAACTATACTAAAATTATTTTATTCTACCCAACTTATATATTATACATATATATATATATTTATATAAATAGAAATAAGTGATCAATAACATAAACCAACTGTTTGTCTCTTATTTATATTTTTGAAGTTAGTTAAATATTATTTAAAACGAATATTATATAATGTTATTATTTTAAATATGTATTTTGTTTTATATACACAAAAATATCCCCTAACTTAGCCTCCATACCATAAACTAAAATATTTACACTTTTTTAGATAAAATTAAAAAAATGTAACTACACTTAATTAGTTTGCTCTTTTTTAAATTAAAGTGTCTGCCTTTTCTTTAACTTACTTAAAATGTACTTCATTAATGTACAGTTTTTTAATTAAATATTATAAAAATAGAGAAACTGATGACAAGTTTTTATAATTTCATATGTGGAGTATCAATCGTGAATCATAACTCAAAATTGTAACATTTATTTTGAGCTTTACTGTGCCAGACAAAACTTATATTATCGTTTGGTAGTTAGCATACCATTCTAGTTAATTTTTTTCATTAAGAATTATACACTACACACTGTTGTTTAATATCAATGAATAACCTCCAACAGTGGCCTTAATTAGCCAGCATCGGGATGTAGACACATATCGTTTCATGCGTTTAAATTTATATTATTACAAGTTTTCTTTATTACATAAAATAACAAAAAAGTATGTTTTGTATGCATTTTGCTAATATTTTATTAATATATATTTTTTTAACCAAGTAATCGCTAACCTGGGAGGGAACTGCTTACACGCTACTTCCTCCCAGGCAACGTCTGTTGATATTTAATTATAGACATACCTACCTCATAATCTAAATACCGTGATTTGGCACAACGTGCACCTTTTAAGTATTTGTATAATATGTGATATTCGTTTAATAATGTTATTGTTTTGTTGAATGTATTATGAATACATGTGACGTTGTATTAAAACATCTGTGTTATTAAAGTTTGATTATTTCTGTCAAAACTATAGAATTAAAAAAAATATTTTCACATTTTAATAATATGTTTTATTGTTTTGTAAGATAATGATGTATATTTTTGATAAGCAAATGATTTTTCGCTGAACCAATAGCATATTATTGTACCAAGATTTAGTTCAGCCAATTGGCAATATATCATCTCATTTGCCGGTTCGGTCGACAATAATATTGTAGACGGAACTTGATCAGAAACATCAAACAATACGGTTAAGTTGTAGATGTTAAATTAAGTGCTGATCCAATAACCCATTTATCGAATCATAACAAAGTTGTGGTCGACCAGAACGGTATAAACAGTAGTATTCGATTTTATTAATACAATATGATGTATGTCGCCAATCGGTATTGGTATCGATGTGTCGGTTGGGTGTCCTAGAGTATCCAATAGGTAATCTCATTATTGCTATTGCGGGTTACAGAAGCCCGTCGGCATAATTTCCACTTTATTTTCCAAATTATATTTATACAGTAGGGCCGCGAGGATACGAAAAATGTAACATTGACTCTTTAAAGGTATACATGAGCATTTACGGTGCAATGTAACACGCTTTAAAACATACAACCCGTGGACCCCAAATGATACAGTAACATGACATATGTGAGCATGACAGATACATTTGAACGTTACTTTGCATCAATATCAATTACTATTAACTAGACAAAGAGTTGTTGAAAAAATGTCCAAAATACGATGTATAATTAGAGTAATGAATCACTCTGTATGTGTATGGTTTGGACGAAAAGTAATGCCCATAAAAACCAAAAGGTTGAACTTTAATTCCTTTACAGAACAAATAATACCGTGACGAAAATTATAGATTAATAAAAAAAAATAATAATAATTCAAGAACCATTTATTTTAATATGCAAAAGGGCAACTTTGCTTAGGTCTAAAATTTATATAGGAAAAAGAAAAATTCTATTTCCATAAATTTGGGTCGGGTTATCTTTTATTGATAAGACATAATATTATTGAGAATATAATAATAATATTTTATTGATTTAAACTTTTAATTTTGAAATAAATTATTAGCCGTTATGAGATTTCTTTTTCTTGTCTTGTTCATTAATTTTCCAGAATTATTTCTCCTTGCATTAATTTTTTATTTTTTTATCAAACCTAACCGTTTATCAAACAGGTTAGGTTAGGTCAGTCATTTATCAAAAACGTATTTTTATTCATAACATAGTGAAATATATTAGTACACAGCGACCACCGCAGTCGTTCCTTAATATTCAGCATAGAGGTTTTTTCTGCAACGCCGCACTCGATTTATTATTTACTATTTGACCACTGAATCGACGAAAAGATCTCATTGAATGGCTGAAATCTGATTGTAAGAAAATATCCCCAAACTAATGCAACCAATTGAGTCACGTTCGCGTATTCCGAACAACGTATTTCGTTTTGTCGATATTTTTTTAGGTTCATTTAAGTCGTAAGTAGTATATATATCTATATCTATATATATATATATATATATATATTTATATTATGTGAGTGAAGGGGGAAATAACCAGGTAATTGGTAGCAAGTTGTTTAGTGGTTTGTCATGGAATTAGATTATACAGTGCCCAGGAAAGTGTATTTCCACTCTGATGCGTTTATATGTGATGAGTCAATTGCGGTATTTTTTAAAAACATTTTTTTTTTGTATTATTCAAATCGTTTGCGTATATAAACTTGAGTGCATACCTGTATATTGCCTAGAAAATTAGTGACCTCTTTACTCAATGCAGCGGCCAAGTTACGCCGATATAGACAAGCGTTTAATTTCATTAATAGAATCGGTTGACACATTATGTGTAGTAGTATTAAACCGGTCACTCGAGTGAATAAACGCGCCCATTGCTATATACAAGTGAAGTTCTTTCTTCTTTATTTTTTCTAGCACATTCACCTTGGCAAAATTCGAATGTCTTCGTACAATACTTACAAGCAGCACTGTGTACGTCTTACGTTAATACGTATAATATAGCCGTAGTCACCGATTTAACACGGCCGTACCGAGCCGTGTAAGCCATATCTTAATCTTATGAGGGTTTACAATCCAAAAGGAACATATATATATATATATATTATTATTATTTACTTTTGACTACTATGTGTTGTACATCATGCCGGGTACTAGGAATTTTTGATTAAACAATTTTTTTTCTCCAACTGACAATAGCGAACAGCCAAAACACAATGGTCATAAAGCCGTGGGCTTGAGAATATTTGTTTGCGAGGTAAAAATCATCGTCGCTCGCTAGGAGTACATAACTTAACCGAAGTTCATACAGGCAAACGTTTACCACAATTGACGAAAGTGCTTCAATCACTTGTGGACGATATAGTTTTACCGCATCTCTCACGAATTCAACACAGCTATACTTCCAGTGATAATCTTGAAATGTATTGAACGACATGGATTGCTTGATTATAAATACTATAATTTATAATCAATAGTATTACTAATAAGTTGTGATAAATTATGAGAAAACATCTAAAACTGTTTAGGAAAAATATTCATAACGTATGAGTGAAAATATCAATGTTTTATTATTATATTAAACAATCAAGTTAAATAACTATTCAAACAATTAACAATAATATTATTTCTCATATACGAAAAATGGAAATTTTATACTTTTAAAATACCAGCAACATGTTTCAAAAATAATTATACTTTTTACTTTTTAATTTTTATGTGCCTACATTCGACATGGAAAAAAAATGTTAAGAGTTTAAAATTATAACAAATGTTCTAAGATCGAAACACATATTTTCAAACTATTCACAGTATTTTAGAAATAATAAATAATAATATTGAATTTAAATTGTTTGAAAAATAACCGTGTAGGTGTAAAACAAAGCAAAAACAATTAACAAATCTCTTTTTTAATTGCCCTTAACATAATAGTGTACATACACCAATAGTTTTTTTATTAGAAAATGTGTACATTACAATTTGTTTCAAGGATTATAGAGAAAAAAAACCATTAATATTTTACATTACTATTTGAGTTTCAAAAGTTCCATTAAAAAAAACTAATTTGGGAAGGGGTAAGAGCATAAAAATGCGCAGGAAAATGAGACCACATTGTATGAAAACGCTATGGAAAAAAATTCAAATTTTTAATTAAACCCAGTGAAATATTGAGTGACCCATGATAAAAAATTACTCTGTATATTAGGTATAACCTAACCTTGGGGTATTGTAATTGTTTTTCATACATTTTTCAACTGGAAATATTTTAAACCATTTTCAAAACGAATTACAACTATGAGAAGTAAATGAAATTATACGAAGCAACAATATTTGTAACAATTCAAATTATTCGGACTGTCAGGAAAACAAAAATGTGTTCAATAAAAAAATTCTGAAAATATATTTACAATCTATACATTGAGTACATTAAGCAAATTTTATAAAAGATATTATATACATTACAATGAAAAATGAACAGTTATGGGAAGACACTCAGCAGCGTCACCCGGCTAGGAAGTAGAGAAAAAAAAAATATTTTTCACTATATTATTATTTATTGTAGTTATTGTAGTAGATCTCTAGGCCATCTTCTCTTTAATCTTCTGGGAGCATTATCGGGAAGGGAGGCCGAGGATAGTTGTTTTATTAGGGGGTTAGAATGAGTAATTCGATTTTAATGGAAATTTGAGTAGAGCGATTTTGCTAGTTGGTCGAGTGTTGGCATGTTTAAGTCTTTATGTAAGTTTTTATTTGTGACATACCAAGGGGCAGAGGTTATTAGGCGCAAGCAGATCGACTGGAACGCCTGGATAGTTTTGGTGTTTGAAGGTTTGGTTGTGCCCCATAGTTCTATGCCGTAGGACCAGACTGGACGGATTAAAGATTTGTATATGATTAGTTTATTAAGAGAGAGAGATGAGATTTAAGTAGAGATCTGAGGAGATGGAAGTAATAAAAAATTGGAATCATTTAATTTCGCAAAATATATCTCAAAAAATTATATTTAAAGCAAACATATAATTATAAATATAATATCTTGAGAAAACTTAAATAATAATACATTTTTGTTTTCCTGACAGTCCGACTAATTTGAATTGTTGCTTAGTATATATTTACTGTACCTACGCTGATTAATTATTTTTTTAAATAAAAAATAATACTTCATACATATACATTTTATTGGATAATTTCTTTTGCAAGTTTTGTTTATAATTTTTAATTCCTTTTTTGTCACAATTTATGTTGTCAGATTTTTTACTTACCCTGTGATGACTCTTAAATAGAAACTAGTCTTGCAAAGATACTATTTTTAAAAAACGGTAGACTTTGTACTTAAATTGTTGTTTTTAAAATTAATAATAATTTTTAGCTTAGATTCTTAGCTGAGAAGGTATTGCTTTTAAATGTCTAAAACATTTTTGTTATTCTATTGTACCAACAGCGGTAAGACATTTTTAATATAGACAACCTTAATCGTATTTATATTAAAAATAAAAATACCATTTTAAGCACATTATAATATTTACAACGCATTTATCGATATTATACCCATATGTTTACCGTCTACAGATTCGCATTGAAGCGTTTATTTGAAAGGGATTTGTTCAGTTTTAATAATTCCTAAAGATTTGTGACCTACCGAAACCACAAACCCAAAATACAAAAGCCCAAAACGAGATAAGTTTCGATTCTCTTTTGTTCCTAAACCGTAACCGTCAAAATAAAGCTGAATAAGTGTCCCTTAGAGATTTAGTTGGAAGTATTCACACATTTTCGAGGCACTTATTTGATTTTCACAAATCCAGGTCGTTACGGTACGCTTTTGTCCCGGTGTAATAAATGTCAGTGGAATGTTTATGTTTTTCATTAGTGTTGCGACTTGCGATGGCTGGAAAATGCCAAAAATGTTTAAGCAGAACTTTTAGACGTGCACTACCGTGTCTTTTTAGATAATTTACACGTTTTCTTGGGATACGGGTAGAAATACTCATTTAATTTTCGTTTTCGCCGCATATCCTTCGATGCGACAAAGTTAGGAACATGTGGTTTGTGGTTTTTCCAGGAGATAACTGTACCTAATTTAAAAACCGCAAGATATTTCATGAACGCTTACGTATCTTGGACGGAAACAAATTTTCGTGGAAATTCTTTGAAACGTGTCATTTTTAAATACTGAAAAGTACTTGTATGCAGAGGTGGTAATGTGCCATCGATTATTAATATCATTTATAAAGTACAAAAACATTTTAAAGTATACAATATCAGTTTAATTATTATAATAATAAATAATAATTGTTCGAAATGTGTAAAGAAACTATACTGCATTTGTTCCAAATAATTAAACGTTGTCAGTTGTATACTGCATTATGTCTGAAACAGAAAAAATGTACACAAATATATTTATTTTATTGTTTAGCTAAAAACATTTTTAAAACAAATAACTGTAAACTAAAGTTTAAAGAATTATTAACTAATTATAATTATTAATTATAAACTTCATTCTTCTAAAGTATTTTATGAAACTTTTTTTTTATAAAAAATTGTACATTTTATGAAATGTTAACCACTTTATAACGTTAGCCACATGTAATATGGAGTCCAGAAAGAAGAAATTAGGAGACAGAAGTAATAATAATAAATTGTCTAGGTCACGAGTATGGTTGTTTTTGCTGTTGTTAAAGAAATAGTAAAATTCTAAAGTTAGGGGTTTCTAAGTGAACTTAATTTGTAGACTAACATAGAATGTAAACCCCGTATGCCGATAATCTAGCTATGTGTGGAAGGATAATGGGCACTGTGCACTGGACTGCCCTTGTCAACTCTATCATCATTATAAAATGCCATCTTAGGGTTGTGGCAAACCGATGCATCTTCGAGGAAAACTGACAACCAGAAGAGAATGCCGGAGATGACCTACGACTATGCATAACACACATAGACACATACATGTACTTTGAAGATAAGAAAAGTATTTATTAAAATTAATTTCTTGTAAATAATGTAATGAAAAAAGAAATAATGAAAACTAGCCGATAGCACATATCTCGATTCGAGAAAAATACAACTCATACTAATCAAAGTAGTTATTGAAATAATTATCTTAGACACAAGAGGAATTTGAATGTTTTTTTTTTTTTAATATTTATCTAAAATAAAATATTATCATTATAATGTATTGTCACGTAGTTCATACTACATTATAGTATTGGAATAATATTTAAACATCATTTTCAAAACATCGAATCCTTGAAGAAAAACTGTTTTGAAAATGTATTTAAAATTTTCAAAAATTTGTTGACAACATGTTGAAAACACTAACATTATAGCTTCGATGCGGAGCTGAGAAGGTATCGTTTTTACAATGATGTTTTTATTTTGATATCTGGATCCACGGTATCTCATAAACAGCTGAACCGATTTCTTCGTGTAGGAAATCTATAGATCAGAAATCATACCTGGAAGGTACTGTATTGGGCTAACAATTAAAAAAGTCACCCCTTCCCCATCAAAATCGAGAAAAACACCCAAAAAATGTACACATTTTTCAACTTAAAACTACAATGCTCTACAACTTTTTTAAAAATAGTAAAAAAAAATACCAAATTTTTATGAATTGTTTTTCAAACATAGTACTATTGATAAACATTAACAAACCAAAAAAATATTATAAACCCTTTCCCCTAGAAGGATAGAATTTTTTTCTTAATTTTAATTTTTCAAGCAAAGTTTTAAAGATTTAGATTTGAAAATTACACCGAAGGTAGATCTAAAATGGAACTATAACATATACAATTTTCTCAAAAATCTGTAGTCAAATTTTTTTTATTAAGGAAAAACACAAAAATATGGTAAATTTACGCCGTAGTCAGTTTCTAGGTTGCTATGTGTGAATAAATCAACAGTCAACGGGTAATGAAAATATGTTCATTATATTGTTAATTACGATACATGGGTAACTATGACAGTACAGTTTTATAAACAAACGATCAACCCGTATCGTATCCACCCTGCACGAGACTAAATATTACATTTTAAGTACATTATTGCTGGTTCCACGATATTTTCTAAACCGCTATAAATGGTTTGAACATACTATCCACAGATTTGCATCGAAGCGTTTATTTAAAAGTGATTTTATCACTTTCAGTTATATTAAAATCTGTAGACCTGTGATTTCTCCATCCCCACTATGCCCCGACCCCACTGTACTGGCTTTTTTTTGCTGCGTTTGTAAATTTCTTTGTAATAATTTATGTTAATTTATAGCAGTGTCGTTTTGACCACCTTTGCAGTAGTCTTAGCGGAATCCGGACTCTTGTCACGTACTTAGGTGTCTGTCCGACAGGACCTCACGCAGGATATAACTACCGCGATTACAACTTACAAGACAATAATAACGCGTTGGCGTATCGAATGAGACCAGCCGCACGCGCACAAGCCGTTGCCCGCGGTAAGATTTGTTTTTCACCTAAGCCGGAGTAATTGTCGGGTATTATAACATTATGATAACCGATTTGTGTAGTGTGTTTTTTGTTATCCTTGTACACGCCGAATACGCCGCCCTCTGTATTATGCTCTCATTATTCACAGCCGGTTGTCGCCACTTCGCCTCCTTTACCCTCTTGTCAAAAAACCGATGCACAACACAATACTCTAAGCCGAAAAAAAAACCCGATTATATCGACTTAAGCCTTAAAAACCTGTTTGCGCGGACGATCTTAAGCCGATTCGTGACAGTTGAAACGCGCTGGCGCGGGAGGCACCAGCGAACAGCTTAATTGCCAGACCCGTTAGGCCCACAGTATGTATATGCATATATATATATATATATATATATTTATACATATTATTTAGAGCCTAAGTGCGTTTTGTACGCACGTCGATACACGCACGCATAAACGTTTTTAAAAATTTCACACCGACGATTTTCGTTCGACCAATTTATTTGCCCGTGTTGCTGACAGCAGCCCTGTATTTCAACGACGACCATCATGAAGATAATAATAATTAGTCTAGAGGTGTTTGCATGTCGACGTGGACGATTATTTTCATCTACACAGGCTGGATTGAGACCTACCGCCAACAACTCAAAACCGGAAGTCGTTACTTAGTTATTCGACAGCACTCAAACAAGATAGCTCTGCCCACTGTCTAAAGCGCAGACGTCCACATGAAAAAAAAAATATGTATATTATTACAATATAAGATCATAATATTATGGAGCCGAGGAAATTAAAAATTGTAAACATTTGTGAATAAAATTGTTTTGGCTATAGAATTAACGTCTAGAAAGCTCAATACGCAAAAGAAATCCAAGGCCGAAAAATTACAATTAATCAACAAAAAAACAACGTTTAAGAACAGTAAGTAAGATTATAAATAAAAATAAAAAAAATACAATAATGTTTAATAAATGTTTCCACCATCTTTATAATAAAGTCTAAAGTATGATAAAGTTCATTAATTAAAACTTAACCCTTCCAGACCCGAGTTTTTTGCGTAGGAGATTGCGTTTTTCGGCTTTAGCTTTTTCTTTAAAATTGTGCAAAATGTATTTTTTTTTTAACACGCTTTGGTCTTGTTTTATGTCTCATGTTTTAGGGGGGGGGGGGAAATTATGTTAAAGCATTTTAAACATCCACATTACCAGTTAATATACTGTTTTGTTAAAAGTTAATGTTATTCTAATGAATTTAAGTTGAATTAATACATACCTAATATATAATAAAAATAACTAATGGTTTAGTAATAATTTAAATTTAAAAGGTTAAGTTTATGAGTAAATTAATTGTAAGCAAAATAACTGTTTTACATAACCTAAGCGTACTAACGATTAAATTGTCAATTAACTTAACCTAACCATAATAATGGGTATTTTTAGGTCTGGATTATTGGTTATGCATTGGTATAACAAACATATTTTAAAATTATAAAATGCATGATAGTTTATCAATATTATGGAGGCTTATAGTTGGTCACTCTGTTAAAATAATATACATCTCTGTATTATTTTAGTTTCGAATTTCGATCAAGTAAAAATTCGATTTTGGTTTAATCAAAGTGATTTTAAGAGCTTAAGATATTCAACTTTTATAGAGTTAAAATTTGTATTCTATAGTTCACATATTTTCTTTCGAGAGGTAAACATAGTGTGTCTCGTGACATTCGGGTTCGTGCCACGCAGTAGCGATCATCTTAATTATATAAGAATTACTAAACAAAATTGTCTTATGTGTTATGTGTTTCATGTGTAGTTATTACCCCCTCCAATCCGTTTAAAATTATATTATTCTTTTAACGCCAACGGTTTGCTTAGTGCAAAATTAATTGAAGCCCTCGTTAAGAGTTCATTTTTTTACAGTAACGGTTTGCTTAGATTGTACACGTGACACTCGTGTCAACGGTAATATTTAACATTTAACGTTATCTAACAAAAAGAAAAACCTTATAACAAATTAGATATGTATTTTCCGATTGAGCTTGTGTAAACCTGACACGGCCGTCAGATGCAATAATATGCTATGGCTACATTCTAATTAGTTTATCTACATAATTATTATTTCTTGCACAACGGCCATATAATTTTTTTCTGCATATCTGTCGGACATATTTAAAGAATAATGTTATTACGAAAATAAATAATTAGATACCAGCTCTTATCTTGGATTCAAATCTAGTCTGGATTTTTCACTGCGGTTTCAAAATTAAAAAAAACAAAATGTTTACAAATCATACATTTTTTTCGAATAATATTCTTTTTTTAAAAAAAATGCTTGTAAAAAATCGATAATTTTGAAAACCAATGTTTAAAATCGATCGGGTTTGAAATAACGGAAACTGAACATGATCTTGAATCAAATTACTTTGTTATAATAATATGACGTGTGAACGCTATAATTGACTTTATTATGTGTTTACTAGTAAAAACATGTACCACAACGGGAAATTGTTGAGCCGCATTGATTGCAATTGGAATAGGGTCAGAGAAAATCACCACTAATGTAGATTTAATACGGATTTAATAGCAATGAGCACGGTGAAAAAAAAAATTTCGTAAATAAAGCATAGCGAATGGTCACAGATAGTAGTAGGAACGAATTAAAATATATTACATGTACTTACAAAAAAAAAACTACAATGATTTTTAACCGATTTACTCAAGAATCCGTTTGAATAATAAAACATTAACACTTCATACCAAGATAAAAACAAATAGGAAAACTGAATTTTTGGTGGGCAGTCTTAAGAAAAATAAATTGTTTACTGTTTTGAATTCCGAAAAATATGGTATACCTAAAAATTGAACATTAAACTAGTTTTTGTGAAGCCTTAGTATGTTATAATTTCAATTGAAAAAATATATTTTTAGTAGGTACCTCTTAAAGGGGAGTTGATTTTAATAAGAAAGAGGATATGTGGGTTTCTATTTGAGTCCTAATCAATTAACTATAACTATATACAGATATAAAATATAAATATGTTAATGAAAATTTAGATGCAATTTTAACACTTATAGCTACTCCAGCTCAGAATTATAACAAAATTTGATAAGGTTGTTTTGACTACTCAACTCCGCAACAAATCCATGAATACAAACTATGTGTACTGTAATTTTTTTTCTGTTAGCTGTAGGTGTTATTAATTTTAGACAGCATTATATAGATTTCAGTAGATAACTCACTATAAACAAATGCTACAATCGTTTGGCATTCGTTCAACACAATAACAAAATATAACATTTAGATATTAGATGAAAATTGAATTATTTTAATTCAACTTGACCTGATACAAATATTTTTTTAACTTTGAAACTTTTAGGCTTTATTTTAAGACATCATACGGATAATAGATTGTATATGAGTCCCTGACTGTGTACAAATGATATAATTGCTTTTATGCGTTTCAGCGATGGTTAGATGCTCAATGACATATGCAATTGTTATTGAACATGATAATAGTAATTATATTGTACCGGCGCAGAAATTAACGTTGTCGTATGTACACGAATGTTAATGATTTACCGTAATTTGTTTTTTATTTTTTTAACCTTGCATCACATGTATTTACCATGGGCTCGACGAGGCATAGCCGAGTTTTCAATGGAATAGCTTTATGCGGCAACTCGGCATTATTGCTTTTGGGCAAATCGCTGAACACAATGTGATGAACGGTATTATTACTATAGTATTCTACCTTCACCAAAATTACATACACATATTTAATCATATTACCCTCCGAGGGTTCATTAAGCACATGCAAACTTTCCAATAAAAGCCGAACCCAATTAAAAATTAATCATTTACCGCGCAGCCACAGTGTACTATGTACCTTCTGAAATCCCCCCATGAACCTTTGTGTGTATAATAAAGATGGCGTGTATTATATATATGTATATTCAATTCGATTTGAAAATGACATCTGTGCAGGATCGCATTACCAGGGTTGCTTGCAAATGCGTGAAAGACTTGAGCTGCACACAAATACAGCTGCTATACACAACTTCTCGACAACTCGTAAGACGTCAGACGGCTCAAAAGACTGAAGCCATTTTACTTAGTCAAATTAGATTGAGCCCGTTTTTTAATCTTTACAGGAAGTAGAGCCCCACACATGTTTTGCACTCATATATTACTCCGAATCTATGTATACATCCTTTGGTGTATATTTATAAAGATTGCTAATCCTTTAAATAAAAACTTTCCTTGGGTTATTAAAAAACAATTGTATTGTTAATTATGACATAATATTATGAATAACAACGGCAAAAAATTATAGGTAGACAACCAACCCTAATATTGTATTGACCCTAATAATAAGAGTACACTTTTTAGCACAACTTTGCATTTACAATGTTTTTAACGGTACACCTACTATCTACAAATTCACTTCAAAGGGTTTATATGAAAGTGATTTTATCAATTTCAGTTATAAAAAATACATATAAATAATTGCCACTGACAAAAAACGTTTAACGAAACTTGAGTATCCTATCTGGATCATGCTAATGAAACATTATATCTCATAGGCCTTATACAATTTATATCTTTCTTATCTTCTAACTAAATAATAACAGGCGATAATAAGTCTTAAAAAACTAACTTATTTGAAGGAATTTAGTTTAAAAAAAATATATGAGATACTCAAAAAACTTGATTTTTGTCATAGATAGTATACGTATAGTGGTCGATGAATCAATTATTTAAAAAAAACTTATTGGTGCGTCAGAGAAATCACATTAATACTTAAGTTATTTTCTTATAAAGCATTTTCATGTTACTAAAACTTTAAGATCCTCATATTTTATTTGTCTTAGCTAGGATTTATTCTACACATTATCTAAATCGATTGGTTAGAGGTTTGTACCGATAATCTTAAGTAGATGAGACAAACAAACTTATACTTTTTTTAGATAATACATTTAGTCCTAAGTTTGTAGTATGAACAAATTATTTTATTCCAATTATGCTGAACTTGCAATCTTCATAATATAGGCCCTTGATCTATGATGTATATTTTATAAGTCAAAATAGTATAATATATCGATGACAGTATAGACTGGGCAAAATTGCTGAGTCATGTTAGTTTTCATATTCTCTCGTTCCATTCAAGACAAAATTTTAATATATTATTTCACACAATCTTCTTTCGCCGAAACTATAATTGCTTTAGTTCAACGAACCGCGTGCAATTGAAAATTGTGTTACTTTTTTTTGTCATTTAAATGTTGTACATAATACATATAATATATGTATATATACATGTATATATTGTGTTATAGGCTATAGCGTTTATTTTTTATTCCGCCGCATTATCGACAAGAAATAATGTATTCAAGCGAAATTTCCAGTGCTTGTGTTTTATTCGGTAGACTAACAAAACATAAATTAATATACCATAGCGATGCGGAGAATCAATAATTATCATAATAATGTTACCGTTTGCCGTAGACGCTATTTACCGACTATACTGCGCAAACATTGTTAGTGTGTACGACCGGCTAATTGAAAATAAATAGGATATCAGTAAATCAATCGGTTGTTCGACCAATTAACAGACTAATTATTGTAATATTGACCAACTCGATAATGTATATAATAATTATTGGCGACCAGTTTTTATCAAAAATGATTATAACCTTAATTGACTAATTTTTAGTTCGTTAAAATCATTTAGCTATAAGTTATAACAAATTAAATTAACTATAACATCGTCAGAATACTTACAAATCGCTTTTTCCCGTGCGGCCGAGTATAAAAAGCATTTACTAATTATTTTTACGGTAGGTGTACACAGACAGGCTATACAAGTATTTATTCAAATATTATACTAGTACTAATTATTAATATTTCAATTAAGAACTCTGTACTGAATCAAAAGCCCTCACCCCAAAGGCTATATAAGTTTGGTTGTTTTATTATGTAAAGCGTAAAGTGAGGGTAAGTAGGTATAAACGAAAACTTGCATTTAGTAATAACTAAAAAAAATCATAAACTAGGGAAAAGATTATTCATTTTTATTTTTATTTGTTTTAACAGTTGTGCAGTTGTGGGGAGCTACTAAAATCTGCAACACCTTAAATGAGATTCCAATCCAAAGTCCTATGTACGATTGTAAAACCCCATATTATGTTTTCAATCACTCTATTCACAAAGACTTAAACATATCTACTGTGATTGAATCTGCTGAACTTCATTACCAGAGCTTTAGAAACCGAACAAGTCATCATTCTAATCCTCTCATTTTGGAACTTTCATTAATAACTATTTCTGGCAATCCTCAAAAAAGATTAAGAAGGCGATGTCCTACTAGTTCAATAGAAAAAAAAAGTAATATGTTTAATTAACTCTGTCGAAGTTTCTCCACTGGGAGGTCTCTTCACTCTGACAATCTCCTCTTTGTAAATATTACATATATTATGCTTATTGTTCTACATTATTACAGATTGCATAAATTGCATAATTGCACATTATTATAAATTATAATTAATAGAACCATTCGGTTATACATTATCGTACAATAACTGATTTTTTGTTGTAAACAATATTTTGGCATGCCAATATTACTTCTGATCAACCAACGGACTTTAAATATTCGTTGTAAGGGCGTTGATGATTAAAAATTCTGTAAAAAATTGTTTTAATTTAAAGTAAAATATTTAGACTTAACGATATTTGTTTAAAAAAATAATTTTTTTTTTCAACGAATAAAGAGAGTTGTACATTTCTTTTAAAATTAGTATATATACATAAATAATAAATATATTTTAAAGCTTTATAAAGCCTTTTGGTTCAAAGAAGTAAAAGGTTTTATAAAAACTTTAAATATGTAAATAAATAACAGTTAGTGTGTTTTGAAAAAAGTGTCTTTGGGTATTATCTTTTTCTTCAGTAACACCTACTCTCGTACCTTTGCGTATAAATAAATACAAAATATTTATTTATATATACAATTCTTTTATGGTACTCCAACTAGAAATTTTGAATTTTTTATTGTAAAAGCGTTGGATCGGCGCCTTTTATACATATACCGGACAAACAAAAATCATTACAGAAGACGCAATGCCATAATGTATGTTTCATAAAGTTTCACTGTCACGTCGTCGCACTCGGTTTTGCATACCAGTCAAATACAAAATATACAGCCGTGAAAAAATCATGATCCACATTATGTATGTTCAGACGAAAGTTACTTGAAATACTCGGAATGGTGAATAACAAATTTCAACTTTGTAGTACGAGTTGCAACTTTGTAATACTCGCGAGCTCTCGGCAAACGAATCGTCGATGACACTCACGTGTACTTAAGGTATTATGCAAACGATAAGTGCTTTTGGACGCGAAGGGCACGATACGGTGATGGCTCGTAGGATTTTTACAATATAATCGCTTGTTATTAGTGTTGTGAGTTTTAACGATTTCGGTCGATAGACGTTTGCGGTCGTCCGGTGTACAAGGCATATTGCGTGATTAGGATATGAGCATATTATGAGGTCGTGGCCAGCTTCGATACGAAATTACACCCACTACAATGTCAGCATAAGACTTTGACTCATAAAAAACCGTATAATTTGCTACGCCAATCCGTTATTATATCATGACATTGTCCTAGGTATATGATATTACAATATGTTATTATACCATACGATAATAATTTCCGACGGTTTCATTGAACGATTCTGTTTTGTCAATATGAAACAACATAATTGCTTATAATATTCAACCGATGTCTGTTCTGAAATGCGATAACTATAATTTGTCAACAGTGGCATTCAACACGTGAGGTGATTAACTACAAGAAGTTATGAAATCTAATTACTCATACCGACTGGCACGCGTTCAAACAACAATTAACATACTCCAGCCAAAGCACACAATTATATTGTTGTTTCACCCAGTGTAAAGACAACGCTGCTGACTTCAAGTGGTCGATTGTAGGTACAAGCCTAGGCATATTAATGAACGATTTTAATAAGTAATAATAAGCTATAAAACACTAAAAATACAACAAAGGGTTAATTATTTTAGAATTACTTTTGTAAATTATTTCACACGAGACACAGTGTTGGATAGAACTTTTGGTTTAGGATTTAAATGCGGTTACCATACATAACCAGCGTTGGACTGGATCAACAAGATGTACTATAAAATTTAAATTAAAAAGCTCACAAAAAAAAAAATTAACTTAAATTCTACAAAAAAACATTTATTTATAAAAAAAAAGTAGTAAAATTTTTTTTAAAAAGTTGTGAACACTACTATAAAAATAATAATTATATTTTTTAAATATTATTTTTTCTGAGAATTATTCTTTTAACATTCAAACTTGTAGGTCTCTTAATTGCACTGTGAGTACCTATTTATTGGTTAGTCACTTTTGTGAAATGATTGAAAACTACAATGGACGACTTTGATGTTTCCAGGAGGTTCTTCCAACGCCTGTTTAATTGTTAAAAGAAATGATGTTTTTTGTGTTCAATGTGTAAATAGAGATTACAATCGATATGGCATGTGTGCACTGATAAAACATGTACTTATAATTTGAACACCTTCGAGTAGGTAATAACCGTTTGTTTGAAGAAAAAAAAATCGCTTGTTAATATATTATAGTAGACAGACTTGTCTTTATAAGATGTAACGTTTTTTTTCTTCCTTCCCGTATGAAAAACATTTTTTTTTTTTTTTTTAATGAATACTGTATCTTGAACAGTTGTTAACAGACATGTGAAACTAGGTTGAAGCGATAAAATAATAACGCAATTTACATGTGTTTATAAAATGTAGTGCGTGTATTTTTGTATTACATTATCACAATATAGCGTCTGTTTGAAATTCAATCATCCTGACGAAATAAAGTAGGGAGCAGAAAAATAACTACTGAATATTTCCTATGGCAACAATGCGTGCGCCGCTGTATACTTAAAATATGTACATGAAGATGGGCAGTAAAACATACATAATGCGAGTACACTATTATGTTGTAGTGTAACCGCATGCGTACTTACGCGTAGTTTATATTATGCCAGTAAGTGCGTTGGTAAATTGAAAGTGTGGAACTGTGTACCGAGAAAAACCTTTGAAACGGCAGCCGACGATCACAATATTCAATTGTCCGTCTTGCAACCATGTCGGACCATCAATGTATTAATATATGTATGGCTACAACTAGGCTAATGCATGATATAGCTTTTTGATATGGCATGCAAGTATATATTATGGTATGCAGACAAACGATAATCGATTCGGTTTTATAACAATAATAATTGTAATTATTATACCATCGGCCGTTCTATAGCCGATGCAGTAACACTATTAAATAGCTGGTGTTATAATAATAATAGCAGTACAGCATACATTGATCCTTTCTTAATCGGTCGCATGTAAACATTGTACAGCTACCCGTGTGAGTATGGTAAATATGTACCCAAACGTTATAATGTATTAACAAAAGTCTCATTGTTACACAAGCGGTTATCACCCTGTGGTTTAACGGTGTCCGTACGTAGGTAACAAAAAATAAAAAATAAATAAATAAAAGGAGTCGACGCCTACGTGAAAAAAAATCGTTTACGGATTACGCGTTAAGATGCAAGTCTGCAAAGACATTATTGTATTTTTCTAGTAACGATGACATTTCGTTCGGGCAATTTTCATGGAACTTTTTCGTGCACATTCTTTTTGACAATAGCCGAAATAAAGCGAAATAGAAGTATTTTATAGTCCATATCTATACAAAATGTTAATTCTTAACAAAACGTATTTTAAATATTTTCGGTGGCTCGTGTAAAATTGTTATCGTTATTAACGTCACGATCAATAATTACGGTTATATAATATAAAATAATATATATTTTATTTTTTGGAAATAACATCTAACACCTATTACTTAAATATTATTTGAGTTTGTTGTTAATGAAAATTGTTTTATGTTTTAAATGTAATTAATTACACAAAATGAGAGAGTAACTGGCCTCATATTGAACATAAATCATTAGTGTGTCCATATTTATACCTTAAGACTTTTCTAATAAGGCTTAAAGTTTAAACTCACCCAGTTTAGTTTACCTCTAAACTTTAAGTGCCTACTGCTCACTTTATTCGTAACTACCATTACACAGAGCCGGGAGCCTAACAAACTCAACTTTCTATTCGGTATATCTTTCAGAGGGTAGCTTGTACCCTGCATTAAGCAACTTAAAATAATTATTACAAGTTCAGAATTTCAGAATTATTGCCTTTGACTGTATAACGGCTGGCGAAATACACAACCGCCTTAAGCCGGTTTTTAATTGATTCATTATCACACGCCGACACACAATGATTTATGATAGTATTTGTATGATAGTAGGATTATATTGATGAATAAAATTTAATTATGATGCATGACGCAGCCGATACAATTATACCGTATTTGAGTCGACGCATTGTTTTAAACTGCAATGCTTTATAACAGTAGCAACAGCACATTACTAGTAACAACAGAAAAGCTATTTTTTTTTTAAGCTAGACAATTCAGTGTCTATTGTTTTTTTTTTTTGAAGCCAGACATTTTAGTGTCGATTTTTTAATTTTTTATTACAGAGATCTCGTTTAGTTTAGTACATTAGAAAATATAGTTTTCTTTCAGACACACCAATCGGTCGCATAATAATATATACTTATACTTTAATACTATTTATTTATTAACGAAAACTAAAATTCATTTAAAAAAACTGTTTAATTGTATTAATTCTTTATAAAAAAAAAACCAATATATATATTTCACACTTTATTACTTAAGTTAATTTGGCGGTTATCACTTAACGGGTAATGTGGATTATTTAAATCAGTAACTAAAATGATTTTCTTTCATTTTTAACTGCTCATTATGTTTGTTAACACTGTTATTATGTTATTTTTATCGTAAAGAAATCAGCCGTACAAAAAAAAAAGAATATCAATTAAGATAATAACCAAGCGAAGCTAGTAAGATACTGTTATTAATATTATTCAACACTACAACATCGTGTAAATAAAATTATTTTTGGTTTTATATATTGGTACCCTGTACCGATTCACTTTAGTAATATTCGCCAAGTCACAGATGTTTTTTTCGTGTATAGAATACCATGGTTGGGCTGGGAATAAGTTCTAGAATATTCTACGGAATGCTATCGAACACTCCAACCACTTCAAACGCTCTTACTCTCACGCCACCTACACCCACCCCAAGTCATCTTTCTTATTATCAATAAGGCGCGTTACATCAATAACGGTACACACTACCACCAGTGAGTTGCATTGGGTGGTCCTATAGAAAGCCTAGTATCTTTTTTAGTAATATTTATCTCAATGCGTATAAAACGGCAAAAAACACTACAGGCCGAATGACCGAGAAGTGAGCGTCCTTGTGACGTCAAAATCACACTTGTATGTTATATCATTATTCGAATGTACAAAAGAAACAGTAAAAAAAAAAACCGAACAAAACACATAACGCTACTATAACTATTTGTTCGTTTAATTGAATTGCGGAGAATCTATGACGTTAGGAATTCGCACTGGTTTTCCAATTATTCGTGTAAACTATGTAGGTTTACCGAACACATGCGCACACATTGTCGTATCACCCCATCGCCAGTACCGACATGGCAATCATAATAATATTATACTAGTAGTGTATGCTGTTCGTTCGATATTTTTACACAAAAATACACTGCACCAACGCGAAAAATAATACACATAAAATGCATGACGTTTTCACTATACATAGATACTGACCAAATGTATTAGGGTACCGAGCAATTAGCCTTCACTTAGGCGTACGGGATAAAACTTTACCTCAGTAATTATGTATAAAGGTTTGTTTATCGCATACGGTTTTACCTACTCTAGAGACCTGATGTGTAGTATTTTTAATTAAAAATAAATAAATAAACACAAAACAAACAACGGAGGGAAAATCTTGTGTGCGTATGTATAACTATACCATAAGAGAATGCTGGAATTATTATTTCAACATATTTTTATAGATAAGTTTAACGGCTAACGATTTACCATTAAAAATACTTATTATACTTACCATAATGTGATTTCTTACAAAATTTCCATACATATAATAAGGGGTCACACGTGAAATAAACCCTCCCCCACATATTATCAAAATCAATGATGAATCACACAACATTTGTTGCCATTCTGTGAATCCAATTAAACTAATAGATAGGTCTACGGTATACATAAACGGTACATGTTAGCACTATCTTCAACGTGAAATGGAGAAGGAATTGGTTTAATAATGTGTTTTTTTTCGTATCTCGCGATAACTTTTTGACCATTGGACCGATTTCTTCATTTATGCAGTCAATATAACATATATCTTACCTAAAAAGTACTTCCATCGTATAGTTTATGAGGTCATTAAAGGCCTTATACGCTGTAATCATGATATAGTTTTTTATCGCTGGAATGGGGAATGGCGGCTCCTGTACACCAGACGATTTCTCACTCGACAAACACGTCTTGCCAACTTGGTCTCTCGCCCTTCTCGACTAATAGGTACTTTAGTACCTTAGATTTACGGAATAAACATTATAATTTATTTGTATATTACTCATGCGACAGCAGCCACAGGCTATGCGTCAAACAGTCACAACTTGCCCTTACTTTTTAAGGTCTATAAGACAATGTCATTATTACTATGGTCTATAAATGCCATAGTCTTTTGGATTTATCGAACGGCTATTGGCCTACATCGGCCGAGATAAAGGGCAAAGGGTGCGTACGCCGTTTATATGTTGATTCTAGCCGGGATGTATTATAAGGTAGACCGTTCGACTACGGTCGTTTTGCAGAATTCGCCAATAATTGTCCACGTCGGTCGTTGCCTGTTCTACGCATGTTTATTATATATATATATATATATATATATATATATATATATATATATATATATATATATATCATTATACAGTTGGTGTTCCGAGACGGAAACGCGTCCCGCAAACACTGTACTCGCGGTCGAGTAAAAAACGCGTAGAAGGAGTGGAAAAAAATTGTACGTCTACCGTCGATAATAATATAGATATATAGACGTCAATACCGTCGTATGTACAATGACACTCGATAAAAAAAAATATAATAAAAAAAAAACTGATCAAATTGAAAATGGTTTGACCGACAAGACGAAAAACATTTTATGACGAATGCGACAAAGTACCTAAGGTGGCGGCGACGGTCGATGACCGTCTTCCCTCGTCATGTCGGTAGTCTTACTAATGTCGATTTTCATTTTTTCATATCCTATTCGGCGTCCGCGCCCGATTATTTTTATTTTTCAATCGTCTCCAATTCGTTTTTTTCACCCTGTAGCGCTTATTATAATATTTAATAGGTTTTGTTTTTTTTTGTTTTTGTTTCATTTGTACCATTGGAGTATTATATTATTGTGTTATATTTTATACATCTTATTTTGATGTCGTTAGCCGCCGGGCAAAAAACAATACAAACTATGTAATGTCGTTACTGTTATCGTCATCAAAATATGATAATTATATAAATAACGCACAACAATTAGCGCGGTAACGCATCGCGAATCTGGTGTGATGTTAATCGGTGCAAATCGTTTTAAATCGCTGCCGTTTTACTAGAAATGCTATTGTAACGCACACGACAAATTATCATGTGTGTGCACTGGGTTAACTGTTATCAGCCAAAATGATAATAATCGAAAACGCAAACTGTGAACAGTGCAGTTATAAATGACGTTATTGTAGCGCTTTTGTCGCCGTCGACCTTAACCTTAAGAGATGGCCCAGTGCACGATTTTTCAAATACCCTAACGGTCCGCCTGGTAACGGGCTGTCCGGTCGTCTAATCTGATCTTGTTAGTGTGCCGAGTTTAATTCCAGCAACGGTCCACGTACCGGACCGGTAACCCGATGAAAGCTAAATACAACAATCAACTCATTCATCAGTCGGTTGAGTCTTTCTTATGTATATTTTTTCTAAGGCGTGAGATCACAAACGACCGTAGACCTTGTGCACTGGTGTAGACACTGTGCTAAAACGACTGCCACAGTCATCATAGACCATCACGTCAACGGTGAATGACTATTGTAATGCATTGCCAAAGGGTTGAAAACGAATTTAACCTAACCTAAGCCGACGTCACATAGAGAAGCAACATAGAACTCAGCATCGAATAACAGAAAACTAATGGAGGAAGAGAATGCAGGCAACTACCCCAGGGTGTTAGGGATTGAGAAATGACTGTCTGACACAAGTTGGCTGTAATACTGTCGAGTGCTTATAGAAACCGAGAAAACGATAAAAATAAAACAAAACTTGCTCCCCCGATGAAATAAGGAAAAAGGAAGTTATACTTAACACGAAACTCTACTAATGAAATGGAGAAAGGAAATGATTATGATAATATGCTTAAAAAAATTATGATGAGTTATTACTTTTAATCAAAAAGATTTTTAAGTAACACTTTTTTTAAAACAAAAATGTGTTCTTGCTAAAACAAGTCAAAACCTAGTTACACGAATTAAATTGATACATTTAACGGTTCACTGATATGTAATAGACATTTAGGAGTCAGTAGTGTATTATTTTGTTTTTTAAGACACGAGTCGTTTAACACTTAATGTCACTGGACATTATAATCCCTCATATACTATGACAGTATTTACAAAATAAAGTGTTATGTATATTACAATAATAATGTGTCTTTTATTCCTATGATTAGATATAATTGCAAATAATTATAGACAATGGAAATATGCTTTTATATAATAATATCTACTATTAATTATCTATTAAAAATTACGTACTTGTTTCTGTTGATGTAATTATACGTGCAAACAGAATAGATGATTTTTATTTAAGTGTTAGCATATTTTTACAATATGTTGACCTGCTTATGGTAAAGTTGTTTCAGCGAGGTAAAATCTAAAAAAGATTGAACTTTTGGCTTACAAAGTACTTTGACATGCTTTAAATTAAAGTTAAAATTGTTAAATTGATGTAATAACAGTAAAACCAACACTAATTAACAATTAAGTCAAATAAAAACCGCCAAACATAAAACCAATGTTTCAGTAAAAAAAAAAAGTAAGAATTAATTATAAACAACTAATACTAATATATATATATAATTTATTTCTAATAAGACGACACTCAATGTGTAAAATATATATTTTACCATTTAAGATCGATTACTAATGTTATTGTGGACAGAAATATAACTGGAGTGCAAGTATGTAATATTATATTATATTGTACAGTGTACATTATATATGTATGTATGTTTTTTTTTCAAATCAAACGGTAACGGTATTCTTTTGATATTTGTACAGACACACATTCGGAATGTGTCATATATGTTTCAACATCAACGCACGCATTCTCTGCGAGATTTTCTTAATGATATTGTATCACAATGTAATAACAAAACCTTATTGTATTCTCTTTAAATTTATATACTTGCACAATAATTGCATTTGGCCGAGTGTCTATAGGTACTCTTCACACAGCTAGAGCAAACGACGACGAACGACCGCGACGCCTACGTGTAGTCCATAGAACGTTCTTAAAAAAAAAATAATAATAATAGTAATAAATAAATAAATAACAGTAATAACTTAAAAGCAGTGCTTGGAGTGAACGTGTTCTTTTGAAAAGCCGATTCCGTACGAAATTCCACGTACAATTGGAAAAGAACGCATACAGAATACACACACACCACACACACAAACATTATACTGTATACATGTAATGTATAATATTATACTTTATTGTATACGTGTATTGTTTAGAACAATATCATAGATGAGAATATTTATTTCTTTATAGACCTCATGAATATTACAATTATAAACACACTGTGAAGACTAAATTCTGAACTAAAATAGTCTTAAGTTTTTGCGGTATAGGTAAATTCAAGAATATAATAAGATTACATTATTAATTTTTATATCAACATAAAATTGCATCTTGGGTCTAAAATTGTCAATATACCTATCCCAAATTCAAATATCTTGGTATCATACTAGACAAACGATTAACTTAGGACCCGCACATAAAATCTAAAAGGAAAGTATTTAACAACAGACTCCATTTACTATGCCCAATCCTTAAATCAAAACTAGATTTTCTTACTAAGATCATAATATACAAATCCCTATTAAGTCCTATTTAGGCCTATGCAATCCAAATTTGGGGATATGCATGACCATCCCAACTTTGTACGTACTTTACAAGCCTTACAATCCATCACTCTACATATTATCTCTTCCTTGGTATGTATCCAATTTCAATTTCTATTTCAAAACCACTTTAAAATAGAATCAATAAACCAATTAGCCTAAAAACACTACAAACAATTTCATCAGAAATCCCCACTTGCCGACTCCGAAGACATCTGTGTGAAGATCTAATCATATAACAATTAACTAATTAAAAATAATTATGAAAAAATCACGTTAGATTCTATCACTGGATACCTCCTTCCTCATATTATATCACTGTTTTATTTTTTCTGTACATATATGAATGTTGCTATTTGCTTATTATGCCTTGTAGCATATTATATTGTAAATATATTCTTTAAATAAAAAAAAAAGGCCACGCGTATACACTTGTCAAAAACCAGTTAGGGAAGTAAAATGAAACTCCTAAGACAAAAATTTAACTAGTTATTAAGATTCTTGTAAAAAATTAATTACCGATAGGTACTTATGTGTAGATGGTTATATGCATTAGGAGCTGTATAATTTTGAAAAAATAGTGATATTTTTTTATAAATTAATTTTTTAGGTGTTCAGACGCGATAAAGATTTTTCGGCGCTAGACTTTTTTTATCTACTTTATAATTCGAGTTAAAAGTCAGCAGTATTTAATGATCCTTTTTTATGATAATACTCGGCCGAAAAACGACCGTACAGTATTACTTGAATATTTTATCCTTATGGGGGGTTTGAAAGTTTTTTTTTAAAATTCGGGTTTAAATAAGTTTTGTGAATTAAAAACCGCTTCGGTATAAAAACTAAAATTTATCGGCCGAGCCTCGAGTGCGTTAAATATTTAATCGAGTCACAGTTCTGAGAGCTGTAATAAAACCTACATTAACATTTTGATCGTGTAACAGCTACCAGAATGATATATTAAGCCGTAACATTTTACGTCAGCCATTTATGCGGCTAAATAATTTATCAGGGTATCTATGGGTGCAATGTGCGCACCGGCATCAATGTAGGTAGGTACATTATATAATAATAATAATAATAATACGGTAATGCGTACTACACGGTGCGGACGATTTAGGAAAAAATCCTGAAGGTAATTTCAAGGTTGAATGGTCACCTGTAACGAGATCGCGTGCATGTGTTTGGAATATCCACATTTCCGTGGATAGTAATATATGTATGAGCTGAATTATTTCTGTAGCAAACAATACCTTCGCGTCCGGTTTTTGCATAACGCATCGCTTATACAATGGCAGTGGTAATATAGTAATGTTATTTTATTTTATTTTTTGGGTTTTTTTTTTTTACCCAAGGGTCATCGATTTCCGTTGAATCGCAATGACTTATTCGGGAGTCTCATCGACACATTTGGACGCGCGCTGTAGTTCCTCGTTTGCCGTACGTCTTGTGCCTCTGCACGGCTAAGGTTCCATGACCTCGACTCGTGTACGACAATTATATTTTGTCGCTATATTTATACTTGGTCGAGTTGTTCTATTTCGTTTGAAAAAAATTAAAAGGTGGAATTAAAAAAAAAATATCAAAAATACCACAGACCGAATCGAGTTGGTTTTGGAAATGCCCAAAATATTATGTTTTCAGCAAGTTTTTCTGGCATCACGAGCAACGCTGAATTAAGCCCAGTAGCTGACGACCATAGACGAAAATGCACATGGCCATAATCCGTACACAGAGAGCACAGGGTGGAAAATGACGGTTTTCGCACGCATTGCATCATACATATAACGGGCCGGCAGGACACGGCCGGGTAACTCTGCTGAACGTTCGGCACCGCGTGTAATGATAATAATGCTAATAACGATAATGATGATAACACGGTGGAGGCGACAAAAACCGTAATAGCTCTGGCTCCACAGGACCACTGCGGCGAGGTGGCTGACACTCGGGATAGCTATGACGAGGTCGGCGATTCTGTGAGATTTTTTTTTTCTCGACATTTCCATCATCGTGCACCGGCACAAGTATTATAAGAGTCTATAGCACTAAACAGAAATTACATTGTGCTTTTACACCTGTACACTATAATGTCCCAGTCTTCAAGATATACATGTTTTAAAAGCATTCCTAAAAGTTAGGGCAAAAAATCTAATTATCATATTTGAAAAAATATTTTAAATTAACAGTTTTTTTCTCTTCCTGGTAAACTAAATTCTGATTTAAATTGGGAAAATTTAATTCACACATTTATTTATTTTATTAGGCTACATACTAGTATTTAATTAATTTGTCACGAACTCCTGTACGTACCATGTGTTTTGTTCAGTAGTAAAAAACAAGATTATTTAATAATGGGTTTTGTGGTTATTTTTTTTTATTTTAAGAGGACTGAATGCGATCTGTTTTTTGGACTTTAGACCTAAAAGCTAGACAAAACTACACCGACTTAGGATGGTTTGAATTCAATTCTGTAAACATATCCGAGTTTTTGGCTATTTTACTAGGTTATGTAGGAAACGCATTTTTGATGTATGCTTTTTTATGTAAAAAAATTGTTTTTACTATGGACAAATTTACAAATTTAATTTATTTAATTACAAGAAACTGGTTTTTTAAAATGAAAATTAAGCCAAAGAACTTGAATCTCATTACAGAATTCGACATAGTCGACATTTTGTCTAGCTTTTTGGTCTAAAATACCATAAAAATGGGGTTTACTCATTGAAAAACTCGTATTTAAAATAACACCTTGAAGCTTATATAAATTAATCAATAAATAAATTAACATGGTCAAAATTTATTAAAACTCCTTTTTCTTAAAAAAACATATGAATAAATTCTTTATGTTTTTTGTTATAATAAAATAAATTAACTATTTTTAAACAATTAGCGATGCGTCTATATATTATTCTATCATAAAACAAATTAGGCTAAACATTTTACTTAACACGTACACAAATAATATTCTATTATATTAGGCCAATCTAAAACATGCTTGTGCATTATTAGCAAGATATGGTTGATAAACGTTAAAAACAACTAAACAATTCCTAACAGCACCAAGTAGTTGGGAAGGTAAGTCCACGTTGTCTTTAATTCCGGGGAGATAACGGGAACATGTTTCTAAATCAACCTTAGTTACTATCTGGTCAACGAGCAAGTCTTGCCATCAATTGTGTCGAACGACAGAGTCTAAAAATTGCTTTGTTTCGACATATTAGTAAAAAAAAAAATATATTAACAGAATGGACACTATCGCGGTCTGTTAGTAATCTTAGTGGAGAGTACAAACTACTATACTATTGTTTTTGCGGGCGGTTGGGTCTAACGGGGAATGCACCTCAAATATAATATATGTGTGCTACAAAATACGGTACAAATAAAATGTTACAGATCTGTCACGTAATGATTATTATCCCGCGTGACCAGCCGTCATCCGCGGGCAAGCGGCGGGTGGATTACACGGTTTGAAAACACTACACAGACACAGTACTGTCGATAATATAGGTACATCGTACATACTTTAGACTCGTGTCGTCGGTCTGTCTGCGACTAAACCGACCGGGATCCGTACACGATCCCGGTGGGCAGGCAAAAACCACTTCCGCCGGCAATCGCCGGGTGTCGTACGACAAGTAGGTACAATATCACATGACATCTTGATCGGTAAAATGAAAAAAAAATAAGAAATAATAATAATAATAATCCTTTTTTCATCGCTCGTGCGCCGTATCGCAGTATGGTCATTTCCCATGTTGTCGCAGTAGCCGAGGTATATATTGGCTGTTAATGGCGGTTGTGTGTAGGATCAGTGAACTGGAAAAAAGTAATAAATGTAACGCCAAACGGTATAGAAATATCTGCTGTGGAATGTCCGAGAAAATAAGCGTTATAATAATATATTATTATTGTGTGTACATTATTATGTTGTGTTACTATGGGGAGTTATCCGTCCGGGCACAGTCACCGGAATTATATTACCGTCACATTTCATCGACCGACACCGACCATATCGTACTCCATTAGCAAACTCACGTTTTTGAACATTTTCGCCAAAAAAAAAAACGGCAATACAATATTGTCGCGGTGTGCGACTATGATAGATGATAGCGTCTAACATATTATATTTGTACAACCAGTGAGGTTAGGCCGAGGTAAGTTTGTACATTATGTGTTCGGGGTCCGAAAGAGTTCTGAAACTTTTACAAAATATAAACCCATTAATAATACCAGTAAAAGATCCTGAACAAAAGTTCCAATATTAAAGTTCGCTTTGTAACGGACATTAAACCGTTCCTGGAAATAAAAGTTCCATTAGACGGTTTTATTAAAAAGTGATAAAATATGAGTCATTCTAAACCCATAAGAACTTTTAAAAACAAGCCCCTGTAATGTGATAATTTTCACATTTATCCATGTCGTCAGACGTACTCAAGTTATTATAAATATTGCTAAAAAATAAAAAACAACGTTCTACCATTGATAACTGACAGTTTTTTAATTCGATCCCGGGTTATAATTTACTAAACTTGTTGTGTGTTGAAAATGTTTGAAAACTTCAACCGTTTAAACACTATAGAGCTGCGGTTCCAAAGTAAACAAACACCATATACCTGTATTAGGTTTATTATTAAACGGTGAATGTAACTGCAAACGTAATGCAATCTGTTAGAGGGGAGACAGACGAGACTTTTTAGTGAAATACCAAAAAAGAAATTTAAATTTGCTAATGGCTAATGTTGGATTATATTTAAAATAGTAAAATACATTTTTATTTTGGTGTATCAAAAAAAGATTTATAAGAAATAAAGTATTTTTTATTGGTTTTTTAGTACTTGATACAGTTTTACCAATTTTTTTCGTCAATTGACAAATGCAATTTCTTACCTTTTTGCCTTGTTAATTTGTATTAAATTATGCCACTGATTTATCTATAGTGATTAAAACTCATTTTAAAAATTTCATTTATGTTTGCTACTTTAATTTGCGCTAGTAATTTGAGCATACAAATCTAACATAAAATAACATGGGAATAAACAGATGAGAAACATTTCTAACGATACATTATAATTTGTTTATTATACCTTCTAAAACTACATTGTGTCATTTAAACGTCGTATAAAAATAAAAAAAATGAAACGGAAAGTAAAAAAAAAAAATGATATAATATATTGTACATGTTCAATGGCCTATGATAGTATTATCGAGTCAAGGTTGTAAATTATAATACACACTGGGTTTTCAATACATTTTTAGCTTCGATGCAAAGCGAGAAGGTATTGGTTTTACTCTGATGTGTGTTTTTTTTTTATCTGTATACACTGTAACTTTTTTAATACTGGACCAATTCCTTTGAATAGCAACTCTATAAATCGCAAATTTCATCTAGTAGGTACTTTGAGGGGGTAAAAGTTGAAAAAGTCTAACTCTTCACAGACAAAAGTTGAAAAAACAAAAAAAAAAACCGTACGACTTTTTAAGTTAGAACTTTTACTGGCTATAGTTTCGAGAAAAAGAGTCGGATCGAGTTGAAATGTATAAGACATATTTATTTGGTATGCCCGCGCACGTCAGTTGTATCAAATTTAAATTTAACCCAATGCCCACCCCCCTAGGGGGGTACAAGGTTTTTTGTTTTTCGGGGTTTTTAGCCGTAATTTTAAGACCTTTGGGTTGAAAATTTGCCAGTAGTTGGAACTCATATGCATCCATAACATATTAAACGGAAAAATAATTCGGCACTACAGTTTTTTTTTAATTGCCGGAAAACTGTGTTTTCGCAGATTGCGTATATTTTAACAAAAAACACTTAAAATCTTAAAAAAATTGTTATCAAATCATTAAAACAATTTTATGTAGATCTATGCAGAATGATACTATTAAGTTTTGTGCTCAAGTAACACTTTTGACTTCAAGTTTACACAAAGTTCAATTTTTTTTTTTCAACTAAAAACCCGGTGTACCAGATGGGAGAAACGAACAGACACTAAAAACCATCAGTTGGTAACGTCTATCCGTGTTAGATTAGGTTAGGGCCCAATGATTGGTATCATAATATTGTGTTTATTACATAATATCACAGACGACTAAATGGTGTAACTGATTATAGTAGACCCTCGATTTATTGGGAAAAAAACCTATCCGTGTACTTATTAAGACAATTAATGGTTCTAATACGACAAAACCACTGTCGTTATCTCGTTATTTTATAGCCTGCGTTATATAACCTTACCGAAGGTCAACTATGAATATATAAGGTCCAACTACCTGCAAATTATGAAGAGGACTGTTGTTTTTTGGATTCAGATTAAGTGTTGGTTTTTATGCAGTATACCGCCTCAAAATGTATTTTTTGTTACACAATTTTTTTAAAGTAAAACTTATGTTTTGCATATTGTTATACTGTTATTCATTTAAAGAGATTCACGCTTGATTGTTTAAATTGTCTAATATTAGATAATCTGCTTCGTGCTAATTTTAATTTTTTAGTTTATCAACTTGTAGCTCTAATTTAGTGTTCAATTATGTTCAAATTAAGATATATTTTAATAAAAATTAAGTCATGAATGATAATACTTTACTAGATCAAATCTCGTGAACATTTAACATTTTGATACTGCTCCTATACTATTATTAAAAAAACAGAATTTTTTAAAATCTCCATAAAAGGTTATTGTTAAGTAACAGGCAACAGCCGACCGCTAGTGGCTATAAACGTTAGTAATATTTAACTAATAAGTAATATAAGTAGGTAAAATTTATTGTTTTCTCCATCACAGTACCAGTATACGATTTAATTTTAATTTAAACTCAATTTTTCTCTAGAAAATAACAAGAAATTTATATACAGGGTGGGGCAGTAAAACGGCTATTTTCTAATGTATAAATGGAAATACCCGTTTCACTAGCCCGCTCTTTACATATTAAGGATCTATGAATAGGTTTTTTTAGTTGCATTTTATTTGGTACATTGTCAATCTAGTAAAATATAAGTATAATATAGCTTTGAAATAATATAATCTATGAAGTATAAATAGTTTGTGTGAGATTGCTCTAATGGAAGTATAAAATACATAAATATTAATTTTATTGAGAATAAGCGATTATAATTGAAACTATGGAGTACAAACGATTGAAACATGAATCGTCGACCATTCCAACAAAATATAACAAGACATTGTATATGTGTTATTTGGTCCACTACGTTTTTGCAAAAAAAAAAAAAACCAGTACAGTGGGGTCGGGGCATAGTGGGGACGGAGCATAGTTGGGTTGGGGCATAGTGGTGACGGGGAAGTCACAGGTTAACAGGAATTTTTAAATCTGAAAGTGATAAAATCACTTTCAAAAAAACGCTTCGATGCAAATCGGTAGTTAGTATTTTCAAGCCAGTACAGTCCAAACCAAGCACAGTATAAACCAGCAAAGTTAAAAAGTTTTAAATGAAGGTTATGTATTTACAAATGAGCATCAAAGCGTTTATTTAAAAGCGATTTTATTCAATTTTATCACTTTTATTTATAATAATTCTTGTAGACCTGTGACCTCTCCGTTTCCTCATTGCTTTGATTACATTATGCCTATACTCTACTGTACTAGTCCTCTTGGATAAAATCACTTTCAAATTAACGCTTTGATGCTCATTTGTAAATACAGAACCTTCATTTAAAACTTTTTAACTTTGCTGGTTTATACTGTGCTTGGTTTGGACTGTACTGGCTTGAAAATACTTACTACCGATTTTCATCGAAGCGTTTTTTTGAAAGTGATTTTATCACTTTCAGATTTTAAAATTCCTGTAAACCTGTGACTTCCCCGTCACCACTATGCCCCAACCCAACTATGCTCCGTCCCCACTATGCCCCGACCCCACTGTACTGGTTTTTTTTTTTTGGTTCCCCTAGTGTGTGGTTGACATGTATTTCTAACACATGAAATCCGCTAAGGCATAACGGTTTGGTATGTGTGCTCTAGTAAGATAACAAATCAAATATATTGTACTTCAAAAACCGTTTAAATCACATATAAATGTATTACCTACCCTATGCTGTATTTTATATAATATGTAGGTATGTGTACAGGGTTGTCAATTTAACGGAATAAACTCATTTTCTCTTAAAATAATTGCAATGTTTAGTTTTTCTTTTCGAAGGCACTTCAGTTAATGTTGTTTTACAATATTCAAATATTTATCTTTTAAATATTTTCCATAGCTTTATCAGATTTTAAAACTCAAATGGTAACGTATTTATTTTTAATTAAGTATAATTTTATGAAAATGCTGACTGGTCCATAACTAGACTTGGATAATTATTTGTTTAAGTTACTAATGTTTAAAAGTCAAGAAGGGAGGTTAAGTGCGGTTAAGTAATGCGTACAGGTAAATATTATGCTGCACTCCAACCCTCTCCCTCTTTTTAATTTTTTAATTTTTATGCTTTAATAACTTTAAAACGGTTTTGTATATTACAAAATAAGCGATTTTTTTTTGCAATAAATCAACTATCAATTAAGCAAATGTTTCAATAATATTTTCTAAATATCATAAATTTAACAACTCCACACGAACTGTTTCCATAACATCAAAAAAACATTATATTAACTTACTATAATTTCCCCCAACCATATTCAATAGTACATTTAGAAAATACCTAATAATATTTTTGAATGTCTGTGTGGGAATTAGGGTGATGCTCTTGTTTACTGGGATGAAAAACTCCTAACAACAGCTACATTAAATGGACGGGCTACTATACCGGTAACAGCTGTTCGACACAGTTGCACGGCAAAACCATTTAGAAAATGCACTCTTTCTGTAATTGCTAATCGGCTATCTCGGTCCAATTATGCGTCAAAAACGACATTATTTCATTATAATAGTGTAATATAGTTAAAACAGTTCAGGGTGAAACACTACTGGACTCGAGAATGTTGTCTAGTAGACCTACCGAAATGTTTATTTCGTTCACATAATCTTGTAGGTAGTTAAAAGTTACAGTTAGAATAATTCATTACATCAACGAACGGTTTTATTTATTTGTTAATTTTTGTTTGGGGGAGGGAGGTTACTCGAATACTTTATATTATTTAACGATACTGTTTTGCCGTTCATGCCCACTTGTTAACTTGTTACATTATTCTACATAGCCGGTATTGACAATCTAAAGTGAAGGCCAACCTTTCATGTCTGAAATATGAGATATTATAATTATCTTACGGTACGCCTTCGCCTTACTGAGGTCCTCCGGGTTGTTAAACCCCTTGTTTCATAACAATATATGCGTATCTTGGGACGTTCTGAAGCGTCCATATATTATGATGTAGTATACTGATGGCTGTATTGTCAAAGTTGTATCTCGAGCCTGGAATTTATAATCCGCGCTGGTTTACAGAATTTACTGAATACTGTAGTATCCTAGAAAACGTTCATCAGTGATACAACGATTCCCAGTAAAGCTTGAAATTATATTGAAACCCAACACAAACACACGGGATCAACAAACAGCATTGATCAAAAGCTCTATGGTAATTCAAAGCTCTAGATGTAGTACTGATTATTACTATAACTGATCGTCTTATCGTGAAACCAGCTACAAGATTTTCAAGTAATATTTTGTTGGCATTACAAAGTATAATTGCCGATAATAAGACTTTGTTTTTTGTCGTCGAGTATAATAATATAGACTTGCTCTTTTAGTGTTAGCATTTGGCCACAAATAGAATGGCCCGTAGTCGACAATAATAATTTATGACCGCTGGTCGTGCAGTTGGCGGGTGAAAATTGTCCTTGAACATTATTATCCTTTTTTTTCCAATGTCAGTGACACCGTAAAAAGGAATTGCCAATAATTATTTTTTTACCGAAGAAAATCACACCGGTCTCCGGATGATCCGTAGGCGATAACGATTTCAGTGTTATAGAAAATGGAACCGAATTCTAGGAATAGCGCCTTAACGGCGATTGCTAACAACATGGTAGCACGACATAAACGCCTTGCCTTGTATACATAGGCAACTGAGAAATTACATTGAAAATGACGGGGAAAAAAGTAAATTTTCTCGACAAAGGTTTTTTTTATCGTTTATTTTATGAATATTGGAAAGTAGAAGGAAGGCCGAACGGAGAGTTATTTAAAAAACAATTTTCCATAGATTAGTGGTTACCGTTGAAACTCTTTGATGTTTAATTTCGAATACATTTTCCAAGTGTCGTTCGGCTTTACATAAACCCGGCTAATCCTCTTCGCCGAAAAGGAAAAAGCCACACATTATATTAAGTCACATGTTGTACATGCACATGCTTTATACGTTACAACAAGAGCCGGCGGACATGGTGGAAACCTAAAACAAACAAAATTAAGACATAATCAGAACAGAGATATTTAAATTACAAGCGGTAATTATTATTTCATTTTTAAGCAAATCTAATTGTAGCATAAGCAGAGTTGGCCAACTATAAGTTAAAATACATCCCGATAAAGAAGAAAAGCATCAGTCTAAAAAGCATCTAAACAAGAAGACTTTCGATTACATATTGTTGGGACGTTTTACAATCAATTGTATGTTACTTAAATATATTATATATTATTACAATTCTGTACATTTTTAAATTTTGTAATAATTGTCCATTGATTGCATCAGTTGTTATTCTATACCAAACCCAGTCCTGAGTTGTATTTGTATAAATATTACAATTTTGCTTTCACATTAGTTTGAAAAAACTTAAGAAAATTAATTATTATGTTAACATTTTATTATTACATAAAGAAGTATTACTCGTAATTCACGTATAGTAAGGGGCTAAACCAATTAAAAAAAAATGTATTTGATTAAACATGAAAATTAAAACACCGTTCATGTTGTGTAAAAAATGGTACTTTAAAGACAAAAATTAAAAAATGTATGAAAATTTCTATAAAACTTAATTCAGAGTCTTATTAAAAATAAAAACTATTAAGTTCATCTATAAAAAGTTATAAAAAATGAGATTGGTCTCAATGGATAGATTCAAAGAGGTATTATACAGCAACTATATTAATTAATATTAAATGAATAAGTAGTCAAAACAAAATGATTCCTTTTATTCAGGGCAATTATTAATATTAATAACGATTTAGGTATTTTTATCATATGTGTATATATTTAAAAACAATATTAAAAAAATATTCTAGTTTTTAGTTACATCTATAGAAATATATACTACCAATATTTTGTTAATAGTAGAAATTTCTAAATACTATTTAATAGCTACGCTTACGTATTTTTAGACTTGTTGTAAGATAATTTATCACTTAATTTAGAAAGTTTAACAAGGGATAAACACCAAATCGAGGTAGACACGATTATCTAGATTAAAATGTATTTAAATATTTCTGATAATGTCACCTAAATAAAATCTACTAAAAAAAAGTACTCTCGTTTGCTTTCTATCTAGGCGAATTGTTCAAATGCATCGTTGTATTGTTTAAAAGAAAATCTCAGCTAGATATATTTTTTATGCTCGGTTTGATTTCGATAGTACTGGCTAATAGCACGCCGTCCGTCGTATAATTATTAAAATGAATAATATGCCATTAATATAATGTTTAGTCGTCATTACGGATTACACGGACATGAATATTATAAACCATTTTTGTCGTGTACAGCGAGATATAAAACGTTTCGATTAATTGCGATCATAAAAAGCCCAATGCTGATATGTATAATATTTATATTATAGTGTATCGTAAAATACTATAATAATATGTAATAGCATATTTATAATAATTATAATTGCCGTTCTCATATTTTACAGCTGTTGTGGATGTGATAGATACTTCTTTCAGTCAAATTAAACCGCTTATTTTATTGTATGTAATGTTTAAAAGAAAAAAAAATGATTTGACGCGCACCGTTACCTAAAACGAATGGCCTATTGTCGAGGCGATTCAGATGGTCTTCTTGTTGTGTTTTGTTATTCTCGCTCTGTGCTAATCTAATCAGTTTCGAAAATCGACACCGGCACTGCCTAATATACTTCACAGGCTTACAGCAGCAGCTGTGCAGAGTGCACACTTACACGGCAAAACAAGCGCAAGGAGAATCGGTCGTGTACTAATAAGTCCAAAGTATCCCATTTAATATCCAAGTAGTCCAACTGTAGTAATACAATCAGACACTATACATTATTGCTATGTGGACGAATTAGTTTTGATATCAATGGTGTAGACAAATCTGTGATATATTTGTATTAGTAAGTTAGTAGGTCCATTAAGCTCGGAACGATTAAACACCAGACCGAAGAGGAACATATTATTGTCAAACGTCTCACTCGTTTTTTACTCGTATTGTAATAATATTATGATCAATAATGATCCGTTAAAATGGTTTTAATGAAAATTATTATGGATATCGGTTGTTTCTAACCGAATACCTTACAGTTTATCAGCTGTTTTCTTAATAATAATTCAGTGTTTAGACAAAAGGAGATTTAAAATAACATTTCCATTTTTTATATTTTCTTTTAGTTAAACACGACATTTAATTTATTAGTCTGTAACTTTTTATTAATGGTAAAGTGTAGTGTAAGCTACAAAATATATGGGTCAAAACGCCAAATACGAACGAACGTTGAAGCGAACCCTCGAGGATTTTTTTGAAAATTACACTGCAATGCATGTCTATTGCAATGAAAAGAATGTTCTCAATTTTTTTTTGATTTTGTTTTGGACTATTTTGGCCATGATCGTAAAAAGAATTTTTAGTTTTTTTCTTGACACTTCTTTTTATTTTTATAGTATTTTCAGCCATAAAAAAAAATTACCAAAATTAGGTTCTTATGTAAAAACTTTCTGAAAAAAATATTGTTTTTTTCGTGTAACAGAAAGTTATTAAAATTAAGTTTATAATCTAAAAAGCTGTTTTTTTCGTGTTGCTCAAAATTTGAGAATTTTTCTTAAACTTTTTTCTGAAAGCTAAAGAAATTTTACATAAAATGTGTAATTTTCAAATTGGGATCCCATAAAAATGCTTAGAAAAAATTTAAAAGGCGTAAAAATGTATAGAAAAGTCGAAAAACGGGAAAGAAACAACCACAGTATTCAAAATAGTTGTAATAATTATGTTTAAAAATAAGTTTTAACATATTTTTGAATATTCATTTCAAAAAAATGTTAACTTATAACATACTTCTCAAATAACCTCAACAAAAAGTATGTAATTTTCTAAATTTATTGCTGTGTGTGATAAAAATATGATGTAATTTTTATTTCATCATTTCGCATTTCTAACAATTGCGGATTTTTTTATTGAGTTAACGTGAGCGTAAATTGTTTGACTGTAAAATAAATCCAAACCACCAAAGCTCCAAAGTAATAACGATTGTGCGTGTCCCGTACAGTGTTGTCGACTATGCATACCTAATTGCTATTGTAAAGGTCTTAAGAACCAATATGATAATTTACAATAACGACAGGGTAAACGATTTGGTAGGAGCAGTACTGGCGGCTTTGCTATAATTAAATTGATATAGATGCGGTCAATGCATTTTTATTTTTTATGTCTCATTAAAGTGGTGTAAAACGTGTCATTTCTATGTTTCATGTACCTATTTTATTATAATGTATTTTATGGAAGCACATATACCTGAAATAGCAAGCACTTGCTCAACAATTTTGTGCTCATCCGAACGATATACTGTATTATATTTTATAATTTAAGTGTTGCACTTCGTCCTTCGAGTTTGCCATTACTTTATTATTGCTATTGTCAGTAATCGGTACTTCGAATAGGTATATTGCGTCCGGGAAATAATAACTTATAGTGACAAACTAAACAAATGTTTAGCCGATTGGCCTGAGTCAAGACTAACAAACTTTTCTGTTCAAAGTTCAGTTTCAAATTTAAAGTTCAAAAGTTATGAAATTACTTGATAAATTTGTTTTTAAACTTTAGAGTATGCACAAAATATGATTTGTACACTATTTTCCTATCTCGTTTAAAATGCACGTACGGGTTTCGATGCTGTGTCATAAGGCTTAAATAACAGATTATTATGTTTAACACTAAATAATAATATCTCATTAATCATCACAGAACATAACGGAATGTGCATTGGGATGGAAAGGATGTCGAAAGAGATGATCCCTTTAGCAGTAGTTTTCAATATACTCGATAGGGTATTTTCTGTTCAATGGACCAACTAAATAAATAAATGCATTGTGTGTAAATATGTAATATTACATTGTACATTCAATTTAATACCTTAAGCTATTATAAAAAAAAAATTATTGCTCTGTATATGTATAAATTAATCGATATTTTATACATTATAATAATAACTGCTGTCGGTACAGTAGAAGACTATTAATATAAATATTACTAGCTACTTCTAACCGAAGCAATCAAAACGAGTCTTCCAACCGCGTTTGGCATTAATTGAACAAAGAACAACACGAGTGCGTTGAACAACAAGATATTTAACAACGATTAGTAAAGTGAACGAGCAACTCCCCAAAAAAAAAACGATTACAAACACTAATGTCTTGTAATAGATTGTTAAATAATGAAGCATTCCCGCTCGTCTAAGCGTGTTTCTTCCATTAGGTATTCTTCTTTGTTAAACCCCGTCTTCAGACTTGGATATGAAAACTGGACGGTTTGTGGAATTAACGTGTACTTGCAATAAAATGCTACTATTCAACGACTTAAAAATTACAAAGATCGGTTAATCCGTGAAAATCTCAAGATAAATTAAAAATTAATATGGAAATGATTTTGCTTGTATTTAAGAACGTGCTGACTTTCCTACAAATTCGTGTCAATGTGTTTTCATGAATATTCCTATATGTCTCTTAGACATAAAACGTCTACACAAACTATTGACTATCCCATTGCCACTGTTCTGACAGCATTTACTTTTTGCTGTAGAGCCGACTTCTAAAAATATTCGAAATTCATTAGTAAATTTTCAGATTTAAATTAATATATTCTGATTGCCAGAAGAAATTATAATTAACATAATAATCGATTTTCTAAAAAAAGCTTAGAATTAAATTCTTCTTTTTCTTCTTCTTCGTGTCAGTCAGCTATATCAAATTCCTTTTTCGAGCCAATAATTGATCAGTTTTATTACTTCGTCATTTGGTTCTCTAAAGAGGTCGAGAAAGAGCAGAGAAATACATTTTACCACCAGTAGATGCCTTATTCAAATTAGTTTTTGGAAAATATTCCTTGTCTTCGGTCATTGTGAGGTATTGCTATTTCAGAAAAGTTACATTTTATAAGAAAATAATTATACAACAAAATAAAATTAAATATACAAGCAGTAAAACTTTTAATCCTTATGAAAAACCTGTGCCTAGGATCCTAGGAGTCTGTATTATTTAAAGTGGTCAGTATCTCAAAAACTGAGTGCTTTGTTGGCCATAATCTAAGGTCTTTGTTTGAAGTCTGTTACCTCTTTCCTCTTTACGCTAAACATATTAGATTACTGCTCCTCCGACCACCATTGGCGCGACTAGAGGAAGGGGGTGGGTCTAAGGAAGTTCAGATCTCTTAAACTCTGAAAGCTCGGTTAGTTTTAGTAAAAATTATATGTTAGTTGGGGACTGTGCCTGATTGGTTGATGACATTTTTTCAGAGCCTAAACGAGTTTAGAAGGATTTAAACTTTCCTAGACACTCCCCTCAAGTTGCGCCAATGCCGACCTTCCACATATTGTATAGGTACTGTTTGTTTTTAAAGGTGTCAGCACATCCTCTTCGAAACTGCTGCCCGAGCAACACTTATGCTATGAGATAACCGCTACTGGTTCTTATAATACACGAACGGTGTCTTAATCGTATACCGCGTGCACAGACCTCGTGTATGCCGTGTACAGCACAACATAACGATACGATTGTTATAATATACCTGTTGGTACATTTAAATTGCACCGAAAACTCGGCCGGTGTTGTTTACGTGCCGGTGCACCGTCCGTCATCCATGTAAGGCACGCAGAGGCGGTGAAGAACCATCAGGAAGCCCCACCACCGTCTGCGGACGGGCCACGGTTCGAGCGGGAAAACGCCAAAGACGGCCCCCGCGCTTATTGGCCGAATTCAGCAGAATATTCGCTAGGAAACAGGTGGGAAAACCGAACAACCGATTTTTCCACAGCTCTTCTTCTGCTTGTACCAATGCACTTGCTCTTCTTGTTTCCTTCGGGACACGTTCGTTGTATCAGTGCACCGGCGCCATCGAAACGACAACGACGTCTTGGAAACGCAAACCCCTGTTCAACAACGATCACCGGTTTACCTATTTAGTTATTCGGTTTTCACATATTTATATCGTTCTCCTTGGCTAATTCGTATCGCAGTCGACGGTAAATTCAATTTCAAGTTTCTTCGCTCGAGTCCCGGAGTCGCATCCGAGAAATCGTGCACCCAACGACGGAGAACGATCAGAAATTTTAATTTAAGAAATTCACATAATTTCTAAATTTTATTATTATTTTTTTTTTTTTGCTCTACCGGTCCCGTTCGTTTCCTCAGCAAAAACTTCAATAATCGCGAACACCACATCCCGTCGTAATGATGATATTCTCAAAGTGAGTTTTGTTTATACAGTATATAATATTAACACCATAGATGTAACTAAAAACATTAGTATATAGTGATATGTTTTCCACTCGTTGAACGACCGAACCGGTCAATATATAAATAATATATTTGTCTTATATTGTATTTTACTTAACATCTAACGTGAGAGCTGGTATACCAATATAAGAGGAGTGTTTTTTCTTTTTCTTCTTTATCACCACAGCAGTTTTTCCGGAACGAAAAATGGTTAGTGTTTTTTTCACACACTTCTGTTATTTACGGGGCATCGTCGCAGAAATTGTACACGGTTCGATCCGTTTATACATAAGAATCCATTGGCCGAGTAATTACTCCGGAACGGATGCACCACTTATTTAGCCGACCTGGCGGTGACGACCAACCGAGGACGGTTTACATAATATAATATAATAATAATAATGTTATTATTATATTGGTCTTTTCTCATTAGATTGTTCAAATTTTCTTTAAAAATTAATATTAGTTCTCTCACTTAGCTTTTGGAGCCTTTTGAACATGAAAAATAGGTTAGTTTCCGTTTTGATTGTCAAGTCACCAGACGAAAAACATCATTTTTTTTTTTCAATATAATTTCGAAACCTAACCCTTATTGGTGCACATAAAATATATCATAATTAAAAATATTAAATAAAATATATTCTTATTGATTTTACATAATATATAAATCATAATATGTTAGGCGGAAAACGTTTAAAAAAATCAAATCGAACGGAAGTATGTAATACCTGATTCGGCCCGTTTGCTTGTGATTTTTTTGCGTTTAAATTTTTGTTAAATTTAATTTTTTTTTTGTACCTACTCGGCCGAGCCGCGGTCTGTATATATAGAACATTGCGTGGAACGATAGGTACGGAAAAAAAGATAATTAATCGAGTCCGGGGTGCATTATCGGATGCACCGACCATTGCGGGAGAAAGTGTGGCATAATATATGATTATACCTGTATGGGATACATCTTACGGTCAGTAATAATGTATACTATGCGAATTAAATGATTTCCCGTCGCACTCGGACGCCTCGTGCCGTAATGCGTTATCCGGTTAACGAGAGATTCGGACAAAAAAATATACAAATAAAACAATATTAGATAACCGCGGCACAGACCGTTGCAGTTATGTACAACAATATATCAACCATAACCTGACCAGGGCACTAATAGGCTTCATATTGTTGAAAAATAAATAATAAATTAGTATAAACTGGTTAATTAAAGAAATTGATGTATAAAAAAGCATAAAAAATCATTTTATTACAAGTCTGGGCAGTATTGACGTTATTAAGTTAAATTTAAAAATTGGAATACTTATATAATAAAAATAATAAATTGTTCTATTTTTATATAAATAAATAATAATAAAATAGTTATGTTATTTGGTTTTAATTTACCAAATTAAATTTAATAAACTTAATTTTTTGTATCAAGTAATAATAATAAAAAAATGTATAGTAAAATTATTATTATCAAATAAAATTGTACTAGGACAAAATATAGAGCATATATTTTATAACTTAAAAACCATAATACATTTGGTAAAATAACGTTAATTCAAATTAAATCAAATGCATTTTACAAATTTGTTTTTTTAAACTTGACAACTGGATATATAATCAAAGTTTAATTTAACAATGCCAATAGGTTAAAATCATTAATTTACTCGACCTTGTAAAATAACAATTATAACTTTTATAAATTACAAGTTTTGAATATACCACTAGATAAGGTCAAATTAATTATTTATCTACATATATAGTAAAACATTTAAACAACAATACATTTAACCCTTTCGTGGAAGATTAAACACGTAATAAAAAATTATACACAAAATTTGCAAAACGATTAAAATGATAATACGTTCACAAAAACTCAATAATTATATATTTAGTACTTTGGTGGCTAGTTCTAAGAGCTGTTGTAGTGCCCATAACAATGTAATATAATTTTTAGGCATTTGTAATTTTTAGAAATAATTATAAGTTAACTAATTCATTTTTGACATACAAATATTATGTTTCTTATTAAATATTATTTGAGTTATAAACAAAAATTATTTCTTATTTAATTGTTTAGTACTTTTATGAATAGATATTGTTTTTAAACCCTAATAATACTTTTAGACACGTCTTAAAACAAGTAGAACAATAGATTAAGATCACTTTTTTTTACCAACTTGAGTTAAGTAACTTATAGATAAAAATATATTATTTTAAAGTTATTAAACATTTAATTCATAATAATATTTAAATACCTACTTAATATCTTGAAAGAAAATATCATACCCTTTTATTATTTAGTATAAGTATACTTAATTTATTATCATGCATTCATTTTATTGAATTTAGTCATACATTTTCGTATACTTTAGCCTAAACTTGTACAAGTAAATAGTTCAGAACACCAAGAAACCGAATTAATGTTATCTTTTTTGTAATTTGAATGGTCGATCAATTTTAACGTTAGCTCAACGGAAACTGGGGAGTTAACTAAGAAAACAACATCAGGGAGTTTACAATGTTTCTTTATCATTATTTCTATTTGTTTTTTTTTTAAACAATATATACTGAAAACCAGACACGAATAATTTTTTATTAAGGCTAATACCATTGGTTTCCTCTTCAGGGTATAATTTAGTTTTTATTTAAATTGTCTCTAGGCAGACTGCCGATTTTCCTTCTTGCAAATGATAGTAAGCTTAGGGTAAGCATACTAAGGTCACCAACATTCAGTCAAGTCCTTCGAATACTCATAGTATTGTTTATACACTTAAAAGTATTACTATAAATCATTATCCCTCCCTGCATTATTATCTCATTGGTCGGTCAAACAACGCCAGAGGTTTCTGCAGTGTATTTCCGAGAATATATCTAAAGTCTTCACATTTTAATAGGCAATGTGGTTTGGTTGTAGCAGCAGCAGAAAAAAACGTACAGTAGCAATACAATTTGTATTATTATATTAGGTCCGGGCAATATAGGTATATTAAAGTGTTTAATGACGGGTTAGGCATTGACCATTTGTTTTAATGGTCGGCAATGAAGAGATCACCGCCAACGTCGAGTATAATAACTGGTGAACATATTATTATTGTACTAATCGGATGTATGTAATAGAGTAGGTGGTACCTAGGGAAAGAATACATGACTATTAAGGGTCATGTGCAAGACAATGATGTCAAGACATTAATGTGCAAGTGTCCACTATCGAGCGTCCAGTAAAGTGCTGGCTAAAAATATGTCTAACTTGACGTGTGAGTATATTTAGTTTTTTGGAGAAACATATTTGAAGGACCCCGAACCTATGTACATGTGCTCGAGAAATCCCAAATCGGATACGGTAAAATTTAAAAAATATTTCTAGAGAAAGGGCTGGAGGTCGTTCGACGACACCTGTTGACCAATGACGTTAGGGACGGTCGTCTGTCCATTGAGACAATCGAGCACCGGTAAATATAGATCCGAGTTCTTTGGACGGACCGCCGGAACAGTAATAGCTATAATAATAATAACATAATATAATAATAAAAAAATAATAATTCACGGAGATCTGTACGGTGGACACGCGGGTTTTGCAGTACGTTCACCCTCTGATGGGAGATGATGATATCGGAAGACGTGTCTATACTGTACCTACTGTGGCCGTTTATACACTTATACATGTATATGGTGTTAAGTACGGCTATACACAACAGTTTCCGCTTCACAAGTCATCCGATTGTCCATTTAGAACAGCCGTGGTTTCACCTTTTTTTTTCTTCTCACAGACCGTCCATCCCGAAATGGAACTATTGGAATAGAAACGGCCGCCGTCGCCGTACGATTCGAACGTGATTCTTTTGATTGCATTTTTTTTTTTTTTTGCACCACTTGGTCCTATGTCTTTAATATACTTCGTTTCCGGTGAACGACGACGGCGGGTCTTCTGACCAATACCACAAGGCGTGCGGTGTCGTTTTGTTTTTTTTCTTCTAAATTTAATTTCCACATTGCCCATTGCCAATTGATAGTTGTTTTTTTTTCACTCCGTGTCGCCTTACCTCGTTTCAAAGACAATAAAGCATCGGCATAAGGCCGATCGAATCACATCGATTCGACGATAGTAATTTTTTTCCCCTCCGTTAACCGACAGACGCGTTTACGTCTGCATATTAATCTGTTCCGTATTATAATTGAATCGGTCCATTGTCTTTTGGGTGAAATAAAGAAGAAAAAATTGATACTTATACATAGTCACACTTTATAAATCCCGAAATAGGGTCGTTGACAGCCGAACGGTTCAAAGTTCTATAATACAATTGTTATTTTATTATCCAGTAAATAATTGAGGTGTGAGGGCACATCTAATCCGTTCGAGTCAAGTCTAAATGGCTCATGCATTTTAGTACTGACGTTTAAGTCTCTGGAATCGCAGTAGCTGATGATCCGGGCGTGACTAAAACAGACATCTAGAATCCAGAAATCTACCGTCGCTAAGGAGTAGGTTCAAGTTTAGGACTCGGCTGTGTGTAATAAAACATGTACATAGACAAAAAGTAAGTGTACCTAGTTGGTGCACAGCACGTGACACGACTTTGGCCAACTATTATTATCGCATAACACATTGCATTATTATTATGGGTCTACATACGATTACGAATCTATAGACTTTAATAGGTATGCAGTTTTTTTCATAGATGTCTGTGTAACGGAATTTATAATATTTATTTGTTTTTCATACTTTTCCTCCATTGAAAAACACCCGAAAGACATTTGTATATTATGATTTGTACCGTGATGTGTAACGGGTGATTCGGTTTTGTGTCTATATACATACATGCATTTTTTTCTGCTCTATTCATTGCCTCTTTTGCTCCCACCACAATATATACACAAATCAGTCAGTAAACTAACATGCGTGTACGACAACAACTACGATATAATAATAATAATAATCATAATACACGTTGGCAATGGCATTGTGCGTTCCGGTCGAATTGTATAAGAAATAATAATCGCAACGGTCTTCAGACCATTCCCGTCTTTTCTTTACCGTTTCCCAAAGCAAGTACAATGTTTTCGGCCGGTCCTTGCTTAGAGCTTTAAGGTATGCGTCGACGATATTCTTAACCGTCAATTTGCTTACAGGCGACAATAGGGAACGCTTGCTAAAAAACACGGTAGTACGCTAAGCGCGATACAAGTCATAGTAAACTACCTGCCAAGTATTATTATATATAATTTTAATAAGACTGTCTAAAAAAAACTGTGATTCGAAATAATTTAGTACCGATAGACTAGGAAAATGTGTATTCCACAACCTCAGGAAAAACCCAGAAAATTATAGAAGAAATAATACAATATCACATTGATAGCTGTAGAATTTCCCTCTAAAACACTTTTTCATCAACGACGAGATTAATTTGACAAAACGTTACAGTCAGTCACGCTTTTCTTACACGCACTAAAGTAACAATTAAACCGCTTTTTCGGGATCATCTATTTAGGATGTAATAATATAATACACAATATTATGACACAGAGCTATTCATTTCAGCTTGTAATTCCATCGGTTATTACCTGCTGCAGTCTGTAAGCTGCAAGATTTCGGTACATAGGTTTAGGTAATAGTTATAAATCTCAAATTGAAATGGAAAAATAATTATGTAATATAAGTGATCTCGTCCGGTACTCGTTAAGTTTATTATTACTTATTTTTTTTTCCTTCACTCAATTGGGTATTCGGTTACATCTGCTTTTTCAAATGCCCGCTACGAGGTGCTAAGTAAGAACAGTTATAAACTAGTATTATTATTGTTGTTGTATCGGTTTTGGTCCGTTTGTTTGGGAACGTTGACGTAGATAGGGGAAAAAAACGCACACACGATTGCGTTACGGTGTTGTAACGAATCGAATGCCATATTTTTGTGTACGGCCCAGGGCTGTGTAATAGCGCGGTAACTCTGCGATAATCCAACAATTGCGTATGAACTGCCAAAAATTCCATCTGTGAGAAAAGATTTGTGTGGATGTGTGAAAAACGGTGGCCGTGTATTGTGTTCACTGATCGGCCATATCATTCGGATTACCCGAGTAACGGTCATACCTACATACATATTGTACATAAGAAAATAGCAATTGTCATAAAATCGTCATGGAAAAAAGAACCTCGAGTTACCGTAAGTTTATAAACGTTAGCTTTTTCCCATTCTTCGTTTTTTTTTACCGGCCAACAGTTACACTGTTTTTGCCGAATGGGTTAAAAAAAAAGTTGGGCTGTTTAGTTAGGTTTATCTTTTCCGACATAAGAGTTCTTCATCCAAAAACGGCTGTTGGTGAATTGCATCCGAACAGGTGTTACACCGCTATCAAGTTTACTCATCATTGCCGCGGATTTTGTTTTTGAAAATCCACTTTACCCGATAGATTTCTAGGGGTTTCCTATAGAATGGTTCTTAATCGCTCAAAACATTATGAATAATCCTTGTTTGTAATGACGATGATAAAAATAAACTTGAGTTTTTCAGCCAATGCTGGGGTAAATAAAAAATTATTGGCATAATATTTGGATTGAGTACAAAAGTTAACAAAAACATTAACAACTACGCCTTATGAAATGCTTAGATAGAACTTTTCATATAGTAGAACGTACTGGTTTCGTCGAAAACCTAACCTAATTAGATTGTTGTAGTACGTTTGAAATACAAGCGCAGGGTCTTGTGGCACCATTACAGTCGACCTTAATATGTATAATAATATATATTCACTGTGATATGCCCTAAAAATTAAAAAAAAAACAAAAATCCGAGTCCTTAACGCGCTTGTTATTTTCGCGTACAATTAATTATTCGATTGATTTTTTTCACACTTCCGATATAAACCCTTTTGATCGATTTAAAATACGCGCGTGTGACAATGACTTAATAGTTTTTTTTTTGCAACCGAAATGAACAAAAAAAAACAAGAAAATCGCTTAGTCGCCGTGTGACAACGTTAGGTACTTATAATAATATTATAATATATACCTTCATTTTGGCCGCGTCTCTCATGGCTTATAGTTTTTGCCTGTCTTAAAGATTTCAACGGATGTAACTATTATGATACAAACATGCTCTCCGTGTGTCGCCAATATGAGCCAAATTATATTACTATTATTATTATTATGTAGGCCACGCGTTTAATAATATTATCATAGGGAAAACGACTAAACGGCCGCGTTCTACTTACTGCAAACCCATTGTTTTTATGGCTGATTTGGCAGACCTTAGCGAGGTCACGGTGTCGAGGGAAAAAAAAGACCTCTACGACATTGTAATCTAGGGCGCAATTTACAAAATTCCTGTACACTAATAATTAATTATATGGAGTACCCGGACACAGTCGGGCGTTTGTTTGGGTCTTATATGGCGACAGGTGTTTTTATTTTTTTTTAAGTATGTTTGACACTAAACACAAGACAAGTAGTCTTCCTCTCCGTCCACGTGCGAGCGACTTAGGCTTTGGATTATTCTTATCTGAGTACTCGGACGAGCACGATACGATGGACAGTTAGGGGCTGTCGAGCCATTTTATGTTTTTTTAAGCCAAAGAGTTTTTCGAAGAGGCCTTACGGCTATGCCAGGACGAATTGAAGCCCTGTTGACGTTGTAAGATTTTCGTGTCCCTTAAAGTCAACTGCGATGGGATCCTTCGGGTATTCTTCATGTAGTTCCCGATCAACTGTAAATGGTGCGATAATGTACCGGTTATATTATTATTATGCCGCCGAGACACGGCGTACGCCGTCATAATAAAACAACAATAAAAATGACTCTTTTCCAGTTGGTTGGGTACGCATCGTTCGATGGATGGCCCAAACCCGGGAACAGTACCGTTACCGCAAAGTTAGGCTAGTGGCACGCTCGTACCACTACAACTACCATTACTACTACTACCACCACCGCTACCGCCACCGTTGTATTGCAAAATGTACCGTTTGGCGATAAAAGAAAAAAATTATAATAATAAAAAAAAAAAATAGGAAGAAACGCGAAGATGATGATGTTAATTATAGTTATAGACAATGTAAGACCTAAAAAACATATATATATATATATATATATTTGTTATTATGCAAATATGCTCAATACGCAAATTATATAGCGCAACGGACGACCTTAACCCGAACCAAGTCCGTCGGCGAATGCTATTAGTTCCAAACGTCAAATGTTTGATTTATGCCAACACATTTATACGCAGGTCTAATGGAAAGCGAGTGGATGGATATCAAGCATCTGCCGTAAATCAGATCAATCAGGCTCTGTCTTGATAATTGACAACGAACAAATGTATGTGATTTATCCGAAAATGTGGGATTAACGAAAAAGGTTGTGACGTTTTGAAGGGCGTATAAAACTGTGGCTTAAGGGTTTCATTTTTTTTTACAAAAAGTTTCATAACTAGATTTTTGTTCTAGGAATACCATTAGAAGAGGGTAGTTATATTTACACGTTTAGCTGTCTTAATATGATATTTTGCAACGATTTCTTTTACATGTATTCAAAATATTGTTTGTCTGCTCACACGTAACATTTAAAAAAATATTTCGCACTCTACTTGTTAAGATTTAGACGGAAGTCTGTGAATTCGTTTGAATAATCGAAATGAGAAGTTTTGCTCGTAGATCTGTATCTCGTGTTTTGTACGCGCGTTGTTCCCATCGGATGGCCGGCCGCCCTCTCCGCCCGTGGAAACCTTATATCTGTTTAATGCTGTCCGACTATGTGTTATGTCTATATCTGGTATAGGTATGTACATTTTGTACAGGTACCGTTCGGTACCGTATTGTGGTGTCGACGATTAATAATAATAATATTGTAACGTCGGCTGACACGTCGTACGGCGCGCGAATTCACATGAAAACGGGTAGCGCGCAGACGTCGGGCAAAAACAGTTAGCGAAATCATTATTGTTATAATTATTATAACGATCGCTGGCACAGGAGTCGGCGACCATAGCGGGTCTATTAAAACGCAATTTTGGTGTTTTTTCGAAAAAAAAAAAAGTGTTATTTCTGGGGTAAACAATGGACGGCGTCGGGAAACGTGACACATTTTACAGGCCGATGCAGCCGGCTACGAGACGCGTCATTAGACGAGGAGGCGAGAGATGAACACAAAATTAATTCGAAAAAAATGAATACACACGACCATGTAAAATATTGAAAATAATTAATTATACACAGGGTCGACGGCGGCGGCTGTGTTTAATAGTCACTGCCGTTCGCCTGTTTATATACCGTTATACCTACCTACCCAGAGTGTCATCCCGGCGAGAAGCTGTGAGCAATATTAATTTTGTTCTAAGCACACCGAGCTTCCATTCCATACTCCATCATATTGTGTCGTTCACACTGGATTGGCCAACGGCGTAATGTGATTTCACGGCGAAGCGGGGCTGCTGTACTATATGAAACGCTATATCAGCAATGCTATAGGGGTCGATTGTTCAAGAGTCGAAAAATCGTAGTCACTTTGATCTGATGGCACGAGCATATTGGATTTTCGGTTTTCTAGACTCGGAAGACACCCGAGGGCCGTCTTCAATTCAATGTAATCGCTTCCGATCGGATTGGTTCTGTTTTCTTATAAACGCTTAGTGTGTGATTCTCACAACCCTCTATTTCGATGAAATCCAATAAAATCTCTACCTCTGTATGTGCAACCTCGCCTACAAAAGAGCCAATATGACATTTAAAACTTTTGTGCACATATAGAAATTCGGGTGGATCTCTTTTAAGAAAGTGCGATTTAGTTTATTGGTTTTCAGTTCCGGGGCGTAATACTGTTTAAAAGTGTTACGACCATTGTTACTAATGGCGAGGAAGGGCTTAGGGCATTTCAGAACCCTTCAAGCTCCAGCAGAATTTAAGTATAAAAACAGGAGAAAACGTTTATACTTATAACTTTTAGTGTATAAAAAAACATAATAGACAGTTATTAAGTGTTCCAATTTAACTTTTAAGTTTAAACTAATATTAACATCATCAAATAAACTCAAAACATGTAAACCTTAGTATTAATACTCATTTATTAACCGAATTTCTGTTTGTTTCATTTCAGATGTCAGTATGCGGCGTTCACGTTAATACTACTACAGGTAAGCGCATTAAACTATTTTGTTGTTGATTTGAATGATATTTACCAAGTATTCATACTGTGGACAGTCAATTAAAAAAAAAAATTGCAGATTTAAATAATACCATTTGAATGGTATACAAGAGAAAGCAAATTAAATAACACACACTTTCTTATAAACACATTCATCTAAATTTTCTTGGCATAACAGCCAGTAATACGCCTCAGAAATCTTCATTTGTGTTTTCATATCTAACTAATCAACTAAAGAAAAATTGGGATAGTCTTTATAAATTCAAAGTACACTTATGGTATCTATCTGTAGCTACTTTGATATTTAATTATTATTGTCTGAGTAAATAGGAAAATCATATTTAGATCAAAAATATTTAATTATTGTTAGTATTTTTTAATCCGCCCAAACCTTAAAATTAGTAGTAAAAGAAATGATAAAAATTACCGCATAATTTATTTATACTTTTCATAAGAAATGATACAGCACCAAACCCATGTTAATATTGAAGAAATCTAAACGCTTCGAACGAACACAAAGTATATACTAAATATTATGAAAAAATGTAAAAAATGTAAAAAAATTAATGGTTTTGTATTGTCGGATTAGACCGCAATTGAGGTTTTATTTCAAATAAATAGCAAAAAAAAAAAACAAGAAATACCGTTTTGATATGTGCAAAAAAAAACCACCGCGACAGCGCCTTATTGTATGATGTGTGATTTTTAACGTGACGATGCTGTAATACGTATAGGTGCAAGTTTTTTTCTTCTAATATTCACACAGGTTAAAAAAAAACACATAAATGGGTTACCCGTAAAACCACAATAGACGAAACGAGTCACCTACATACACCGGACGACATTATAGTGTCATGCGGAAACAAGGTGTTTCACGGGTAAATTATAGACACCATGTGTGAACTATGTTGTTGTCCGACGAATGAATGTGTACAATTATTATTATTCAGACCAACAGTTGTTTTTTTTTCTTACGGTTTTCCGTAAATGATCGTCTGGAGTCATTTTAAGATACGGCGGTGGCACCGCATCCGAATTAAATAGCTAGAGGTGGGAAAATCGGCATAGGTACTATGCCGATATATCGATATCTATTGATCTTAGATCTATAAAAATGATGACGACAATTAATGAATTTTAACAGTAATTGTCATCCGTGAGATGTGATTAGCTGTGACCAATTATTCAATAGTGATAATTAACACGACGTCCATGTTCATTATACAGTATATACGGTGATAGTTTTGTCATGGTCTACAGCATTGCAATTCAAAATCATCCACCTTAGAAGCCGGACCATCGGCTGACCCGGTGGACCGGCAAATTTGGATTGATTCTTTCACACACACTTGACGACTCACAGATTCACAACACATAGCGGATGGACATCTTAGCTCGTCGGCATACTTTCATCAGAAATCCGTTTATTGGACCTCGGTGGATTCACGGTCCGTGTGGGCAATCTCCGAGGCGATGGGTTGTGCAACGTCGTCAGTTCGCCACGGCGTAACGGCTGGCCTGGCGAGGACGATTGCGGCAGATCCGACGAAGGTCGGCGATCAATGATCACACTTTGAGATCTATATGTGCCAACTTAGAACGAACACAATGCCGGAAATAAACAGCGCATCGCCTCACATCTGGCCCAACAAATCGCATTCGTCGACTTGTTAACACAGAGACAAGCGACTCAACCACGAGTCTATCATAAAGCGGACTTTGTTTAGGAATGAGTCATCGAGTCTTAAAGTTCTTACTCATTAACCTAAAAAGTTGGCCAGAAGTTGGATGGAATCGAAGGTATCGTTTCTTTTGTCACTGTTGGTTTTTCAGCAGATCTCTGGAAGACAGTAATCTAGCGCACGCGCTTTGGTTTCCGACCGCGGTATTTAACCTCCACTGGTGTAACACGACTGTGTAGACTATAGAATATGCAGATAACGTTGTGGATTGGCATAAACCGATGATGGAATGCCCGCCGTCTCTTTAACCGCGTGCATAATGATCTGGAACTACAATAACAATTGTAATTCATTATTATGATTAGGTATTATGATACTACGAGCACCACCTGCCAGTGTTAACAAAAAAATGTACATAGAGACCCGTTTGCGTTACGGATTGACATGTCGGAGTGGTTTTCGGAAAACAACCAAAAGAAGATGTTGGACTGATCACCGAGGCAGTACTGATGGCGACGACCGTGATAATATTCCTTTCACATACAACGCAACGGCCGTTTTCTTGGAAGTGTGATTTTTTCATTTCAAATTTCCGTCCAATTACACGGTACGCCACATGTGATGTGTGTTTGCCTATAACTGCGTTTGGCGTTTGGTCCGGACCACAATCGAACGGTATACACACACATATTATGAAAGCAACGACAATATTTTATACAAAAGACATGTCAATATTGTGTTTATTGTATATGATAGCATTGTAGTGTACGGCAGCTCCTCGTGCCTCGGTCGTCCGACATAGATGACCGGGTCGGGACAATTCAATTACCGCAATAATACAAAATACAACACAAAAATAATATAGTTGTAATTTATTGCAATACATGAACGATATTCTGACCAAGACATATCTCGTGAACCGCTCTGTATCGATACCGTTAGGCGAATCATAATAATATTAATAATAACAGCTATTGTATAATACACTCGGTAATGATAATAATTACATCCGTTTGGAATAAATAATAATACAATAATAATAATACGAAGAACCGTGCAGTTTATAAGAGTATGGGAGAAAAGACACACTGGCGCTTTGTGACTCTGTTGTAGAACGTTATTTACAGTAATACCGAGGAAACAAAGTAAACGTGCTACGACCAAAAGAGGAACCGCCGAAGGCTGAGGAAACTGGCGAGTGACTCGGTGTGTAGGGCTCTAGCGCCGGTTTAAGGGTGGTTTTTTAAACATTACTTAAGTAGGCTACTTACGACGCATTTTGCTGTTTACTCTTAGGATCGTGCGAAATTTAAGGCGACCATTCGGCCAAACGGAATCGGACTGGGTGATTTAAACATTTTTTTTTTGCTGGTACGTTTTTCGGCCGGTTGCTCCTGGTAAAGTACGGTAGCATAACATCATGGCGATGCGAATTCGTCACGTTATCGATTGCCGCTGTATAACAATGGACCGCTCAGCGGTGTGTATATTTGAATCGTGAGATTTCGATGGGAAACAGGTGCACAGAGCGTTATTATCGTTTGTCATTGACATCTCTCTACGCACCGACACCGGCGGTGGCAGCGATTGCGGTCTCTCGGTCTCTCTTCTGCCACTGCTGCTCTAATCGGTAAATTCCGTCCAGGCGTCAACGTCCTCTCCGGGCACCGCGTTTCCACCGTTCGACCTTTTTATCGCACCATTACGCTACCATAATAGCACTAATATCGTCTATTAATACCTGTTGTAATTGGAGATAATCATGGATCATCTGCGAACAACCGCACGCCAGGAGACGCGATAGTAGCCGGACGACACGGCATGGGATCTGCTAATGCAGTGGCATCGCACAAAACACTACTGGGTCCGAGGCGAGGCGATTAAAGACAAATAAAGCTATTGCACTTTACATATACCAGACGAACTTTTTAAAGGAACAATTCCCCAAGACAGCAATATGGGATTGACACAGTGGAGTTGTATTTCTTGTGGATTTCAAACATTGGCAAACATTTATTACATACGATTGTTCACAATGAATCTCCAATAAAACCGGTCAACGGACGACAAAGTATAATGGGGGAATTCGTGGACTCGTGAAGGCGAGGAAGGAATATAGTCTATAGATATGAGCACTACCATCGAGATAACATCGATAAGTGGTTAGGAGTAATACGATTATAAAAAGTTAAAATGTCGGTTAATAGAGTACAAGTGTATTATACGAGCGCAGGCAGACGGTGTTGCATTGTGTTACAACATAAATGTAATAATAATGAAAAACATATGTAATAATGCAGAGTCTTCGAAACAAGTCGGGAGGAGAGAAGAGAAATGACAAGATAGCGTTTTTCAATAGATATACCGTTGCGGGTAGACTTACAATCGTCGCCGGCTGATGATAATATGTGTCCAATTTTTGCGTACACAAGCCGTAATAATGCACGTACGTTTGTGTGTATGGTCATATTATTATTATTATTATTAGTGTGCGAGTGTTATTCTTTGACTGACGACTGTCGAGACACATATAATATTATAACTGTACACCTGTACGAATGTGAACAAAACGATTGTTCGGCAGTCGGTTGGTTTTTATTATTATCATTGCACACATTAAACGGATTCTCGTTGTTGTGTGTACCGTGTACTCACTCACTTGTTATTATGTTATTACGCTCGTGACAAACAAACACGTGGAACTTTTCTTGTTTACACACATTGTTCTCTTTGGGGTTTTGTCTGCTTCTGTGTATGCGTATGTGTATTGGATATTTCTGTCCGTCGTGTCTGTATGCCGAGAATTCAAATGGTTCGCGGATCCTTGCGCGGGGGCTTTGGTTCTGTCGTATAGAATTGAGATAAGACGGTTATGTTGTTTTCTTCTGCCTCGCGACTCTGCGGTAAAGCACATTAGCAGCTCTTAAAATACACCACCGTCGATGGCGCGATGCGATAACTACTAGTGTGCTCGTGGGAGCACAAGATGTTGTAATTTTTTTCAACAATTGTTGTGCACTCCATCTTAATAGTCTCTGCACTGCTACCGAAAATCCGTTAACATGGTCACACACATGCAATCACATCCGGCCGTGTAAAAAACATCATGACCGCGCACATCGGTAACGTGACTCCGCACGGATGTCGTGTACGACCGGCATAAGTTATTTTATCACATACAAAATAATATTATAATAATAAAGACAACAATTGGATAATACGATTTGGCGGACAAGGTTTTTTTTTTACATAATAACGGCCGGCCGATATAAAGGGAGAGAAAGAGAGGGAGACAATCGATTATATTATAATAATATAATAGTCATGTAGTCAAGCTGCTTGTCACGGCATGTATTGATCCTATCAGCGTGATACCCGTTGTAAAACCAGGGATGTCTTCTGTACTTTTGGGTCTAAAAAGGGTCGATCGAAAATAATACTGCCAATTAACGTAACTTTTTCAATAATAAACATAGAAGTATGATTTTATTTTGTCGACAATAACTAAGACTTCAAATTTCTATGATAAGTATTAGTCCTTTCAGACCCAAGTATAGACATTAACCTTTGAGACTGGAGAACTTTGAGTATCTGTATAATATAAATATGTTTATAATCCGATATTTTAGAAGACGACGTTTTAGAGTAATTAAAACCTAACCTAACCATAACATTCCTCTGTGTTTGCCACTGGTGAAAATATTTTGAAGTGGAAGTGAAACCATAGTTCAGATTATAAACTGACGGGCAAAGATTAAGGTTTACCTCGACCTAAGCACATACCTCTTGTAAAGGATAGGGCATAATTTACTATACAAATAGTGTAATAAAATTCAAAAAGTGTACACTAACAGGTTTGTAAAGCAGACAGAACAACTATGAACAAACACAAGAGCATGGCGTAAGAGGGTTGAAGTGGTCAACCTCACTCGTATGAGTCTGTGTGTACACAAGGTTCATTATAGGCTGTCTTTTGAATATTGTTTTTTTTTTCATTTTGATAACAAGGGTTCCGAGCTCCTTCTCGGATATGGTATCAGGTTGAACATGCTAAAAATTGCATAGATTCAACTATTAGTTTGATCATTTTCAGATCTATCCATGTTGACGTAATTAGTTGACTGACGTTTCGAACCCATTGCACGGTTAAACGGGTTATTAAGTATAACGTTGCGCAGCTCTTTTCTAAGTACATGCATTCACAAGATCCACCGCGACTTATCTGACAACCTAATAATAATTATTATTAGTTTCCCGGATTTACATGCTCCGGTTTTGTTACCTCGTTGAAATTAAAATAGGCGGTTTTCCCAGTAATGTTTGCCATGCACATTAACTAGCGTGTGTCTTTATGTGTCTTATTGATTTTCTTTGCCAAGTGTCTGGTCACGGTAATGTCTGTACTTTATGAATTATGAAAATAAAACAAATAAACATAATCTTTACAATTAAAACAATGCGATTCTATAATGGTTTAATGTGTGATTTATGCAAAGTAAAACATGAAATCTGACTTAATCAGTATCAACCGATTGGCTGTTGTATGCAATCTCGGTCAAATGTAATAATAAGATCATGTTATTTATTTAATCAACGTTAATTTAATTATAAAAGTATTAAAAGTTCATTGTATCTTACGTCTTATATCGACAGAATTCTCTTATTTTTCGTTTATTAATAAAACCCCGTGTCTTTTGATCCAACGTATAAAATTTATCTAGACGGCTTCGCGATTTTGCCAGTTGTATGTATATACATTTATAACGTTGAGCTTTTAATTATTATTGCTTTTACCGCGAACTTAACGGAGTACACAAAGGGACCGTGCGTTTGGGAAAAAAGGGAAGACGCCGTCGCAATTACGACAATTGCATTTTTCCCTTATTGACAATACCCGGAACCGGAATACCGCGAATTCTGAATCTCGCTGATTGAAATCTGCTTTGTATTTCATCGTTTTTCCTTAACCGAGTAAATTAGTAAAAAAAATATATATCTATATATTACACGACGGCGGGTAATAATAATACGGCCAAACGGAGCGAAGACGAATTTAATATTTGGGAATGTGTAAAGCGCACTTTATACCTTTACCGGTTCGCCGAATTCGGTCCTCGGAGGTTCGCTCTGTACCGAAAGCGCAAAAAACGAAATATAATTTAATTACACATTGCAATATTACTAATACAATACGGAGAAAAAGAAAAAAGAACATCCAATAACGAGGTCGCTGCTCGTATCTTCTGCCCGACATATCCGGACCGTATCTAAAGGTCGCATAGTATTACTAGTATTATTCGTTGATGTACGTTGTTATTCTATTATAATATATTCAAAACTGTCGAGAAAATTAGTTGCTAAATATATAAAATAAAACAAAAATAACCTACGGTTGGTCATTTTATTCAAGGACGCGATAACCTAAACAATCCGCGTCTTTGAACGGTAACTAATGTATGATAAAAAAAAAATCAACACCTTAATCATCTAAAAAACGTGTATGCCGTTTGCCAAAGTAGAGCAAATAATGACATATGATAGAAATAGGTATTTTGAAGTAGAAGGAACGTACACAGAAAATAAATGCTAGTGGTCAAAAGAGCTTAGAGTGTCTCTAAAACCCCCATGTTCCTCTTTAGGTCAAGGTCGAGTTTGAGAAAAGAATACAATTGAAATTGGCCGTCCTTATAAATTTTCGCAAATATTATTGTCCAAAGTGCCAAGGAAGCGGTAAGAAGGGTATGTATTCTCTAGTTATACATCTCTCCGATAGAATATGCTCGAATTTGGTCAAACCAGTCCACCCCAGCAGTTCAGTATAGCCACAAACTCAGTAGTGTCAGTGTCATACTGACACTGCCGTCATGGCCAACTTGCCATCCACGCGAGCGAAAACGAGAATTTTTGCCTGTATTTTTTATACTTACGATCTGGATTTATATTATAAAAAAGGAGGCATATAGGAAAGGCAAGTGTCAATAGAAATTACAAGAACCTTTTACCACTCCCTCGGTGCTCTGAAGAAACTTTTTCTCGATAATTTAAAAGGACGGCCAATTTTCCGTCCATGCGAGCGGATGAAGGATATTTCTATTATTTTTTAAATAAACATTTTTTTATGTTCCAATGTTGTGTTAGAGGTAAATGACTCTAAATATTTCGAAACATTCACCTTAAATAAAAAATAACTCACGAAAATGATAAAAAAATAAGGACGGCCAAATTGCCGTCCTCGCGAGCAGCAGTGTAACTTTAGGAGGCGCGAGCGCATGAAGGTTAAATGGTGTTTTGTTTTTGTTTGATACTATATAAAAAAACATACTGAAATGTCTACCTACTTAGTAGAATTTTTGTTGGCATAATATTATGATCATTATTATTATTATACTTTATTTTGATTTTTGACAGAGTGCGCCTCGTTCCGTTTGTTTTGTGTACCGGCACACAGAGATAATTTGAATGCGGCTCGAGGATAAAAATATTACTGTTATGTATTTTCTGTGTGGCAGCCGCCCGACGTCTTGCACGAGTAATTCCCAAGAAAGTCTCTTTCGAATAATAATAATTACCATAATTCGTTTGGTACATACACCGAAGTACATATAAATGGACCATCACTAGTTAACAAACAGAAAAAAAACTAACAACAATAGCATAATCAGTTGTAATAAAAGTTTTAAAAAAATTGGAAAAAAATAAAGTTTCTTGAAAAAAATACAGTGTAATATAAATAATACAGGGTGATTCATTGTTTGGTAAGCGCTACGTTAGGTTGGCAGCCAGCTGTACAACCAAAAACTGCCAAATCCAATAAACTATCTGAGCCCAATTGGTAATATTTTGATAATACACAGACATGTAAAAACAGGATACATTAAGTAAGAACATTAGGTTAACATTTGGTAAAAATATTAAGGATAAGAAACGCATTTTCTCTAAAAATCATTACAGATTTAGAGATTCAATATTAGAGTGGTTGACTGACGGACGTTACGGGATTTACATTTTTTTTTTGTTAAATTAAACTTGGCAGTTGAGTTATTAATTTACGTTCAGAAACATAGCAGGTATTGCATGATTTAACTACTATGTTAGGATTTTCCTAAGGTCAGAATTTTTAAACTTGTAAATTGTTTTGTTAGCATCCAATTTACCCTTTCCAAAACTATTATCGACAAAAAATTGACTGTGCTGACTAAAATGTTTTTTTAGCTAACCCAGTAAATTAGTGTATCTATTAATAATTTATCTTCGATACGTTCAAAAAAGTATGTACACGAACCGCATGCGGTCATTGTTCGAACAACCAAATAGCACAATAAATTATTTTGAGCATAAATTACTGTCCAAGGCGGCCCTAACTAGGTTAGGTAGTCGAAATAATTATAGCGATTGCAGTAATAAAATCAGCTGACGAACGTTTTCTGCTCAAACCCCATGAACGATGGAGTGCACAAAAACATTTTTAAAGCAACTTTTTGAATTTATTATAATATAATATGCCACCTTTGTATTATGTCCGCGCATATTTTATTATAATGTTTCGTTTACCACCACTCACCTGATCCTGTCCGTAATGTAATATGTTATACTGTGTTCACGGCACAGAACGCGTTGTCATAATAATTTTACCCAGTTGGGGGAAAAAACAAGCTGCATATTTTATTAAAATATATTTATATCAATTACAAGCTTCCAGGTCCGATTTGTTATAGGGTTAACGGCCACGGGTTTTCCTTTCATATTATAATAATATTATTAATACCTATCACAAACAGCGAGACCGGAACAATTATTGTCCGGCAGAAAGAGATGGAATACAAAAAATAAAGTCTGAGTCGCCTCACCCGTAAACGACGGTTTTCCTTTTATTATTTTGTTTTGCTCGTTGACCTCAGTTTACCCTAAGACTCTGTCAGTACCGCCATTCGACCATTATAGTATACATTTATATTGTAGTAGGTATTTAATGTAATAAATAATCTGCGCCGTCGGTTGGATTAGTTCTATCCGAATTCGCCGACGACAAACAAGATGAGCCAAGAGGTCATACATAACCAAATTAACGGCTGTCGAGTATACACCACGTTCGAGTTATACATCACTGGTCTAAAAAGACACTGTCCTCTATGGGACAATGGAAATGAATATAATATTATAATAATACCATTTAACTGTCGGTTGTCGCATATTTTCCGACCTATGCGAATTTTTCAAATTCAAACCTCCGCGGAGAACTTAAACCACAAAGAAAAATAATAACACTCTAAAGGAAGTCGTTTCGCCTTCGCGGTGGTCTCGTAGTCTGAAAATTACATTTTTTTTTTATCAAAATTGGTCCGTGCAGTTACAACCGAAGAGCTTCAACGAGAACAAGCAGAGATCGATGATTCATCTCGATGAACTTTCACTAGGCAATTCCCTACGTTAACGTAATGTAAATCGTGTTCCCATATTGATAAAATAATTTGTAGAAAAATAAGTTATGACAAGTTTTGTGTACAAATAAATTATTAACGTTTCTAATGTTTGACATTGGTGTTGAAGATTTAACAACGTCAGATGGTATTGAACATTGCTAAACATATTTAAATTTATAATTGCATATATCTTGTATGCGCAAATTGAGAATCTTATACGCGGATCAATTATTCGCTAAGACTATTCCTCAAGCTTTGATGATATAGCGCTATTTTCGTCGTGGGTCGTACTTTTCTCTAAGGAGTAATTTGTTATCGCCTCTCGAACGCTTTTACCCGAGAGCCTTTTATCTAACCGCAGAATTTCTCCTGCGAACCGGGAGGGAACGTTTCATTTAAAGTTTTACTTTGATCGATGCTAAGCTCTTGCCGTAGTTTCGCAAGTTTTGTAGTGGCTATATTATAATGAACTCGCGTTTCTTGCCCGACCTTTTGACAATCCGTCGCAGTCCTTTTCACGTGTAAAGTGTACACGGAAACTGCATTAATGGCATGCAGTGACACGACCCGTCAATGCGATCAGACGAGAGAAAATCACTCCGCAACGGTTAACACACACGGCTACGGTCGACCAACCTCCAAACCGCACGGCTTCCTCTATATTGCCACTAGACGTATCGTATCCAGAGGTACCTGTAGGGCATACGCTATTTATAGCTGTTATTTATAGCTATTTATAAGATACCTTGTCCGCATTTTCAGTCGGTACATTGCATATCCGATCGTGCCGCGGTCGTTTCACGTTTGTGATAATAATTTAAAATTTTCCATGACGTACAATATACTGCGACGTTTGGCGATCGGAAGACCGGACGGATATCCGCGTGAGAATACAATATTATAATGTAACATAATAATTCTCCCACATACAACAGACAGGCCAGACACACTACTACTGTGTTTGTTTAATTACGTGACGCCGTTCAATTGCGCGCACGTGTGGGGAATAAATTAAAACAATTATTATTATGCTAATGTTACCGTCGTCGTGAAGAATGAGAAACAGTTGTAACTGTTTTTATCGTCACGTTTCCATATTGTAATACCATAAAAAAAAACCCATAGCTGTACATATCCGCTTCTGAAAACGTCGCTTATTCATAACCCAATAATAATCATAATAATTATAGGTCGATGTTATCTTTCTCCGCGCGATATAACATATTTTTGTTTCCTCTTTTCGCGAATCCCACCACTCCGACCATGCTCACGTTGTGCAAACACAACCCTTATTTTAACGTTGTTATCCTAATGATCGGTACGCGGATCGAACGCTCGTCGATTGTGTACATTTTGTTATACAGCTTATACGGTATATCGGAGGCGAAGGTTAAATAATAACAACCGTAAAACTGATGGAAACTTTCGCACTGATAACAGGCGGGTAAACAAATATTGGCCAAAAAAGAACCAGCCACACCCATGCTTAGGAAAGTGAACAAAAAACACACTAGTTTCAATACCGAGCCAGCGAAACAGTCAACAGCTGGTGTAGCCAATTTTAATATTATTTGTGTAATTTTGTAATTTTTATCATCTAATTATCTCATATTTACGGTTTACAACTTGTCGAAAACAAGTAACTTTATGATATTTCTTGCCGGATTTCGGGATTGCAGTTTTCTTATGAATTCCGGTTACCCACGAATAGAGTGAATAGGACGTTAATTTCTCAATATTTGATGAACATTAAGCGAGAGAAACATACTATAATAAATTCGATTTCTACAACCACGGATAAAATTATAACAGGGCTTTTGGAGATAGGAGATAATAATAAACGAATTTTCCAACTTCATTATTCTCATTTTCTCCATCCGCGCGAAGACAATATTTTCTCAATAAACCTATAATATTGGTAATATTATATTGTTATGTGGTCGGATAGGATTTTGAAAAAACAGTACTTAATAATAAAATCCAGATGAATGCATACGCGGTCCGTACACAATGCCATGTAACGTGTACCCGAGACCAAACGATATTATTCAAAAACGTTTCATTGACAATCTTTTATATTATCAAGTGCGTCCGTGTAGTTAATCCAAAATCCATTGCTCTTATTGTGTAAGCCCGTGAGAGCGTCGATCGATTGGCTTTGACATTATCGTTGTGATTATTACAAGTGAATGACACGTTATGCTAGTCAGAAAAATCATGTAAATGCGCTAACATAACATAGAGTAGCAAACCATGTAGGTTCTGCTATGGTCTATTAGATCTTAAACCAAACTATTTGTGTAGCTTATTCGTATCGATTTGGAAAATGTATTGAGGGATTGTCCTTTGGCCAAGTCAGACACGAATGACTGTGGACAACAACTGTGAAGCGCCTCAGTTCATCATACACAACGGAAACAAAATAGATTATTCAAATATTATGTAAACTCTTGCGTTATAATTTTTGTAATGGGTTTGACGAGTCAGCTCTTAACATGGTTGGTCTACGTCGAGACTAGAGTTACAAAACGCGTTTTAAGTCGAATGGCGATTTAGTCTTTTAAATGGACGGATGTGATATATTCGCTTAATCTGTTCTATCGTTGCGAAACAATCAATTAGCAGTTAAGGGTACTTCGGTGTGGACTATATGTGCATTTTGCACAACAACTCTCAAATGATTACTCACCTACATAGATAAAAATCTTTCAACGCTCTAGTGAGGGCGTTCGGTCCACGATGGAAACTCGTTGTATACGATCGCGTCACGTTTGAAATGATCCGTCAGTATAAGAATAACCGACCATGTTAACGATAACAATAGTAATTACTGCTTTTGGATAACATAAGGTCGACGTCGAGACCGAATTCATCGACTCCGGTAGGATTCGCGATCAAATTCTGGTAAATAAAAATAAAAAAAGCAATCATGATGCGTGGTTACTCGTCTGTCTGTGTGGCAATAATTTTGATAGACTCTAACGAGACTCGTGGGCGTTGGCTGATGAAGAAAAACGTAGAAGCGAGTAGTCAACGTGTACATCTGTACCTATACCGGTTAGGGTAGTAACTAAATTCTAGTTTTCAAGTTTAACGGACAAGTGAATTTCGACTGTCTTGGTTGCCAACCCGAAAATTTGTACACTTCCTTGCACGAACGGCCTATGATATTGAGATTTTTTGTTTGTTAATTTTCAGATGCAGGCTTTGTGCGAAGAGTCGATTACGACGGAAGGCGGCGTGGTGGGCAGTGGGGCAGGACCGACTGAAATGTACCCGAACAGTGATGACACTGCAGCTGGCGAAGAAGACGTTGGTCGGGAAAATGTTTTTGTGCTCAACGACACCCGAGAGGCTCTGTCGCATGACGGAAGCGAACACAATTCTGTAAGTAAAAATCAAATAAAAAAAAAATATCTATAAAGTACATACTCTGAAGGGGGAGGGGGGAGAGCAAGGTGAAACAAACGCCGTCCATTCATAACCAGAGGCAGAGGAGCATTTACTTATTTGTGCGATTAATTGTTGTTTATTTATTCCATTTCCATATTTGTTAGTCAGAAAGTCGTGTCTGGTACAAAAGTAGTCAAACATGTATTAGCTACAGTAGTATTATTATTATTAAATTTAAATAGACAACAATAAGTACCTCAACCGTGTTGTACTTCACACAAGTTACATAACAGTTACAAGTTATACATTTTCAATCCACTGCGTATTATTTATCCGATTATTTAGGTTTTAAAAAACATTATTGACAGATAGAAGTAATATTTTACTACTTAAATATTAGATCTGTCATATCTTTATGGAGAATTGAATATTAGTATAAAATAATATCTTGTGAACTGAGATGTCATATTACGTACCTATAAAATATCCTTTAAACCTTAAAAACCTTTTCATTATTCGCAAGCACGTTTTGGGAAGGAAAGGGAAGACAAATTATATTTTCCTGCTACTCTTTTCAAAAGCACCGGCGTGACCAGCTAGTTCATGTAATTTTTAATCAAAGCTTAAAGCTTTACCAGGATCAGAGGGGTGAGGTGCATCTAATTTTGTGTTAATCATCCTGTAGCCTCGATCCGGGACCCGGGTAAGCGCATAATAATATTAGACGACCGTATATTTTCTCTTCTCGCTGAGCTACCGGAGGATCACTTCGTAATTATAATTAATACTTGCCAGGTGCCGGGCGTACAGCAGCTTTTTCCAGTAATCACTAGGCAAAATCCGCTTAGCAAAGGTGTATAATAAGTAGTAAATGCTGTGCAACTTAAACCGCCGTCACTGTGTAAGTGTTCACTCGAGTACACAACTATATTTTCAAAATCCTTATACACGGGAAAATAGTGTAGACACAGTTGATTCGAGTGATGGTCAAGCGCATAGGTTTTACATTATTTGTACGCTACCATACAGCTATTATTTATCATGTTGAGCACGTTTAAGACATGTCAGTTTCGGATAAAATTTCCGGATTAAGTACACCCTGGCCTTTTTGCTTCATTTTCTCAGTATGATTGCTAATAAAAAAAAAACAAAAAAAATCTATTGTGGCTTATTTGTCGAACACCGTGCCCCGAACAATAGTTAGCTGATAGGATCTGTTTACTATTTCTTACTGGCCAACTCTTTTAAATCGAACTTCCGGTGAAATGAGGAAACAACGATAAAAAAAACAATCGTCTGGCGCGAAGGTTTTATGGTCTAAAAAAAAAAACTCAGCTTCATTTGCATATTAATATCAGATTTGATATCCGAATGATGCTTAATAACAATATTCCTTATGTCGATGTGTTGTTTCTAAAACAGGCGAACCGCTGCTTTAGACGTTATAAGTTTTAACGCTGAAATCGATGACTTCGAAGACATTTTGATTGGACTTCCACTGACTCAAAGTGTGTTTTAAACGACTGGTAGGTTTCCCACACGGCCAGTGACCAGTAGTTTGGTGAAGTTCGCCTGAAGTTATTTCAATCATATTATGTATCAGCTATTTACAAGTAAATTGTCAATAGGCGTTTGTAGTAAAAACGTGATGATTGTGTAAATTCGATTTAGTTATTATTTTTATTATTATTGTTGTGGGTTATTTTAATAAGTTTACGTTCGGTCCGGGGTGTTAACAATTGACGGAATGACTGCACAAAAATATAAACAAAAAAAATAGAATAAAAACCAAAATAAACATAGCGGTCGCGCTTAAACGGTACACCCGTTTCGATGAATTATTAACCGTGTGAGGCGAACGCTACGGTCTCACGGCGAGTATAATGATACCGAATCAATTGTCTTTTGATCGAAAAAAAGACATCAATTCTATACAGATCTGCACGCTGACCGCTTATCTGTTTTTGGCAATGACAAACAACGTCTGACGTGTGTGTGTGTGTGTGTCTCCTGTAACATAATATAAAAAAAAAACTGTTGAAACTAACAGCATGCAAACATCCTTGGCCGTGGGACATTTAATAACATACAGACAACGCGCCCACACGTCTCTTAGGGCTATGTTATAATGTTGTCACACTCCGTTTAAGTACACCGCACGTACACTCCATGAATAATGTCTGTCTATGCGTGTGTGTTTTCTCTCGTTGAAAGGCTCACGTCCGCTCGTCGTTTTTCTTCTTATTATTTACCGCTTTTAATAACGCACACGCATCGTTTATATGGTATTGGCAGTACACAATGCCGTCGCCAACGGCTCGTAATATTTTTACGCCAGTAGCTAGGTACGGTCGTCTACAGTTTTCCTTACAACAGCAATTTAACACAGCAAAAAACTAATAAGCAATATCGTATAATGCCCGTCGTCATCCGAGTTCACTGTCTCTTGGCGTTCTCCGAGCATCCCGAATACGTCCCCAATAAGAGTCCAGGCCTTTAAGGACTGAGCGTTTTAATATTATATTGAAATCCGATTAACTTGTTGTAGTGAACGAGAAGACTTGAGAATAAACCAGTCGAACCATACCATGAACGTTAGTACTTAGGAATACCCGATATGGAACATGGGTAGTAAATGGGAAGTCTCTGCTCAATTCCCGGGTATAAGATAATAAGTCAATAGGTAGGACAGGATATGCTTGCCATTTAATGTTAATTCGTCTAATTGGCATGTTTTCAGACACTTAATAGATTACTTTTGTTTTCTCATTAGGTAGACTGAAGGTATAAATTACAATTCCAAACCGATACTTGGGTTTTTGAAACTAAAGCCTCTTGAGAATAAACGGGATAAAGCTGGCATTTCTTTTATTCATAAGCTTATGTGTGGCAATATAACTGCCCCTCACCTTGTTAGTCTTATAAGTGTTAGAATATCCATTGTATATCCACTATAAATCATGAGATATTTCAAGTTCCTGCAACAAGATCTAGTTTTTTAGCCAAAGACCCTCTTGTTAGTCCCTTATGGGAACTCAATAAAAGAGTTACGAATGATTCCCATTGTGACATTTCCTCCCCCCCCCCACTATAATGTACCTTTACGTTTAACCGTTCGGTTTTATACTCCTATATTTTAGTTTTATATTTTTTTTGTAAGTATTAGTATTATGTTTCATGTAGTTTTATCAAAATGTTTAAATGAATTATTATTATGTACTGTAACCATAAAAATGTATAGTACTCAGCCTATAATAAAGAATATATTAAATAACTGTAAATAACTTAATCAGTCAGAAGCCAAGTTAGGCTCTGCATCACTAATAGACTTCTGGAGCTCATAAAGTTATTGGGGTATAAGAGGAGTCACAAAGATAGATTAGCTAAGGTTATTATAATTTATGTCTACGCTACAATCTTGAGGTTTATTATGAATGAGAAAAGCATAAATTGTTGTTAATGTTTATAAAAAATCGTGTTGTGTAAGTGCTGTAGACTGGAAGTTGAAAGCAAGCAATTAAAATGTCAAGACTTCAAACCGTTACAATAAAAGTGGCGAGTAAGAAGAAGAATAAAAAATAATTGAAAAATAGTTTAATTAAAAACTTTGACTTCGACGTCGAATATTGGCTCTTTGGCGTGTTCAAAAAAAGATTTCTCTGCGAATTCCCGTTTCCTGACTTGACGAGGGTAATTTTTATTTCAAGGACATTTAAACGTTTCGGTTGGACCGTACCAAAAGTATGCGCCAACAGCTCTGGTATGTTAACTTATATCAAAGTACACTGCTGACTACAATACATTGCACAGTGCACGCCAGGAATGCGACAGACGGTCGTTGAGAATAACTCGGGATAATACAATTTAAACGCTAAACGGATGTCTAGCACCGTGGAAAGGCTATATGGGATTCTGTTAGACAGCTTATCATTTGTCAAGTGGTCTTGTCGCTGTATTTGAAAGTTCATATTATTATAAGTTGCAACCGACTAGACGCGATAATCTGATAAATTACCAAACGTTTCGTCGTTGTTTTTAATATATTATTTTTTCATCATTTTCTAACCTTTACTTCTTTCTCGTTTTCAATATTTCTATTTTGTTTTTTCATTTCGTTACCAAATCAAAATATTTCCATACGTGCACATGACACACACACTGATACACATAATACACACATCTATTTATTTGTCACGGTCGGATGAAAATAATTCGACCAGTTTTTGTCAGAGAAGAAGAGTAAAATGAGCACTTCAGAATGGTTTTTTTTTTTTGTATTTCACTCATTTGACACACTTTAACGTTACAGTTATGCCCCGGCCGCTGTGTAACCGATCTATAACCTTGATAAACGACGAATCGTTAACCACCTTATGTGTGTGTGTGTGTGTGTGTGTGTACAGTGTAAAAACAACAGGGCCAGTCGGGATTTTTTTTTGGTATGATATACGTGATCGAGTGGTGGGCAGTTATAGTACGTGACTGAAATAATAAATTATTCGTGTGGAGCTTAGTTTTTCTGGGACAGATCCATCGCGGTCATAATGTTGTCAACTTCCGTCAAAAGTGAAATATTTGCACTACAAAAATGAAACAAAACCAGAACGTTTGCGAATTCATAATGCATACTGGTGGCATTTTATATGAAAGCGCGTTGGGCCAGAGTGCTTAAACTTGTATTTTGTTTATTACAACATTTCCTAGTCAACCGTGCGTTTTTAATGGGTACGTTGACTTTCACCCTCGGCTCGCATCATTGACCCTTGTCCAACAGACGTTTAACGGCCAAAACATCCGTCAGTCTGCCATATATAGTGTATAATTTCCTATCGACTAATCGATTGAGTAACGTCGGCGTAGTGCGCTTCTATTAAATGACACAACCTCATAATCGGCTAGAGGAGTATAATAATAGTAATAATAATAATAATATATGAACGAATGGGCAATGGCACGAGCAGCGATTATGTCATTAAAACCAGCTAGGCGTGTATAGTAGGCGTGCGCACTCGCTAATGCAGTTTAAGGAGGAAAATGCGTTAAGAGTGCAATGTTAATTATTGTTAAGATAGTTAGTAACAATTATAAGGTACAGTTGTAGGCAAGCCGTCGTAGTGTCATTCGGTGGATAGGTTCAAGGTCTCGAATGTACTTTATCATGCCCGTGTAGGACATTTATAATAAAATTGACAAATGGTTACAACGGCTACTCATTGAATAATGACCAAGCGCCCGGTAAGCTCTTGTAATTTCAGTGGGCCCAAGATCTCTGTAATATGGCTTCCTCTGAAGCTGTTTAGGTCGGGGCCCCTCCATGTAACGAAACAGCCTACTTAAACACACTAATTTGTGCACGTGTGGTAGAATGTTAACAATGAAGGTGCTGTAGGTTTTTTTTATCCATTTAGTTTTTTCTTGGCTGTTTTCGATCTAGGTAAGATTCAAGAGACCTACACCATCTCCGCTTAGTTTTTCGTATTCTCTGCTACTACCTGAACTTCTAGATAATCCGTTTTCCACTTGTTCCTTATAATTGTTTTAGTTGACTCGATGTTTTCTAATTGACATTGGCAGCTACAAAAAAGTGGCATAAGTGAACACCTTTTCTTCGCGGGGGTAACGTCCGATCTAAGTGCTAAGGTTTTGTCAATCGTTATAATGTGTTTTTTTCCATATAGGTGTTGTTCGTCGGCGACAGTTACGTGCCAGTAACCACTCAGCTTCGGTCCAGGCCAATATCGCCAGCTGATTCCACAGCGCTCGACTGGAGGTTACAGACCGTGGAAAGCTGGGACGGCCGGCGGCACGGCAACAACAAGACCAGAGTGCAACGTGAGTCAGATATTTTTATTTCTTTTGTTTATGGTTTTTCTTTTTTAAATTATTATTTAGGGAAGAAAATACTTTTTACATTTGTCAGGTAGAGAGGGCAGACAGACGAGCCGTTACCTCATAATAATATCTTTATGTTTTAATATTCTATCTTAGACGATATAAAAACAAAATGTATTGCGACACATCCGTTGCAGATTTATAGAGATTAGAAAAAAGCGCTATTGCTCGCCGCCACGGACACGTTATTATTGGCCAATGTGATTATTTTATTTATATATATTTTTTTAATGAATATTACCCATAGAAAAGTATGAATGTCCTTGATTTTTAAAGAGGTCATCGCGATAGACGACCAAGATGACGACGGCGACGATGGGTAACATTGAAACTTCAAACGAGAGAGGTGTCCACGTACGCCTATAGTGTTATTTTACCACAGAATTCCTAGTGCGACCACTAGACCGTTGTAGTAGATAATTATAAAAAAAAAAACCTATGAACGATTGTGCATCCCGTCTATCAATATGTGTACAGAATACTTTCACGTTTATAATATGTATTATCATAATGTACCATTAGCAAAAATCATTTCAAGCGAGCAAAAATATATTTTATGAATTTAATATGGCGTAACGCGTTGGTTAATCCGAGTTTACCTATAAATTGTTTTTCATTACATTATTGTTTGTGTTTATTATTATTGTGGAAGACCCTGGCGATGAGTTAACCGTGTACTTGTGGGGTCGCGGCCGAACGCGAATTTGTCGAATTTTCACGATGGCCATTGTGTTTTTGGGGGCTTACACGACTGCCACCGAATTCAGTGACCATCAGATTGTCATTACGGTGGTTGACGTCTTAATGCCAAAGTCACGAGCGCGTTATTGTCGTCGTCCGACACGATCAAAAGATGTTTAACAGCTGTTGCTGCTGCAATTTTATAAGTCGTTTGCCAGGGAGGAGAATGGGACGTTTTGCGGGCAAAGACCGACGTGAGTTATTAGTCGACAGACTCCATGGGTTTTCACGGTTTACAAATGTAAGAAAAATTAAGCTTAAACGTCTAATAGGTAGTATATTGACAGTTTGGGATGGTAAAAATACCTAAGAGCCACAATCATTACACTAATTCTGACCCTTTTCTTATTAGGAGTAAGGGCGGCTATTATTAGGGGCCTGCGCGTCCTCTAATTTGTTTTATAACTTAGCTATAGTAGCTTCGGATTATGTTTGGCAAGATCACAGTATCACATTTGACGAAGCGACAACGGAATGTAATATACGTGCAAAAATATGAAATAATACAATATGATTATTATGGTCAATCCAAATCATATGACGGCGTTTTCATCATCCTATTGTATTGATTACAAAAAAAAAATCGCGTACAGAATTGGATTTACTACATTAAGATACAAAGAAACGGTGAAAAAACTGACTAGTGATTACCCATATGATCGTTATTATAGATCAAGGAGAAACAACTTAAAATACTCATGGCTGTAATATTTCTGAGTTAATAACTAAATTATTTAAGTATATTTTAAAATCCGATATAATTAATTACATAAAATTATTGATCAATATTTTCATAGAATCGAGAAATACCTATACGTTTGTTAAGACTAAATACAATTTTAATTTTATTTCAGCATTAGGGTTGGTAAAATTAGAGTGTGTTTCTTAAAAAAAATTATTTACACAAATATTTTTAAAACGGATATTATAAACAGTGTGTCTAGCTAACAACAGTTCCCGGTATGTCTTATACTTATACTTATTTACTGACAACTAAATAATAATAATAACAATAATGGCATAATAGACACACGTACACGGTTGTTTAATTATTGTGATAATGTTTTTCAAAAATATATATTATATATACCTATATTAAATACAACTCTATACGTGTACTCTATAATAATATAATATTTTAACCGATTTTGGCGACTGCGTCGATTGGAAAATAAAAAATCATACCTAGAGATGGTACGGTGGCAGTGGGGGCGGCGGTAGCGGTAGCCCCGCCGCAGGTACACCGTGAAATTCATACGCGTTATTAATAGCGGCTATTGAAAAAATTAATGGACCATAAAGTATTATTTTCGTTTAAGTCTCCCACGGGGTCCACAACCGCAGATTTCGTTCTGTCCACGACGGGCCCGGACTCTACCACCGGGGCTCTGTAAAATATAATATAATATACCTACCTGTACCGGATCGACTGCATATTGTAACAATATTTAAAACGACCGTACGATGGCCGCAGTGTGTACTGCAACAACGACAATGCCGGCAACTGACTATGACGATAACTAATGAGTTTCCAAACGCCGCCGTTTCCACTGCCGTGATTACATAACCGTAATAACAATAATACTATAATAAGGTGTATTTATATAATAATATATGTAATAATAACAGCAGCGACGGTCAAAGACGACTAACGGTCGCCGAAGACAATGCGATGGGAACTGAATTGCATATTATAGTGACCGGACATACATAGGTAGCATTCGTCGGCGACCGTTTTAAAAATGATCGACAGTCAATGTTATGACTTAAAAGCTCAAATGCAGAGTCGGGCTTACGCTATTAGGTTAGATTCCGTAACGTTTAAACATTCCAGTAGGAACTTTAGAAAAAGAGATTAAGTAATAACATGAAATGATTCCATAAGACACAAGTTAGAGTAGTCAAATACTCGTATACCTAACGCCTAGTTGTGAAGATAATAAGATATTCGGTAATTTGATGGACACATCAACTAAATTGACAATATTAAATTTCATCAGTATTTCTTCTCGTTAAGTTTATACCGTTGGGAATTACAAATCACCTCTTAAAATCAATATAATATCGAACCTGTTGAATATTTTCAAATTAATAATATTGTTTTTGTTGGTTGCACTCGAGCACATCATAGTTAAAGCTTTCAGCCTATCAAAGGACTGGAAGCATAAATAAATCTCGTGTATCTCCAGCGAAATCCAATCTGGGAAACAAAATATGACGTTCAAGGAGTTTCTATTTTACTTTCAATTTCAACAAAATCCAGTCCAAGAATTTCCATCGAGATTAAAATAGAAGTGTCCTATAGAATCTAGGTAACCCCGGTGTTGTGAGGGTTGTTAACAATTTATGCGCACGTCGTTGAGCTCACAACTCATCAGCCATTCGTTCTACATTACACAGTTTTTTTTAATTTTTTTGAATAACAATAAAAAAAAACTCATAAAAGCCTACGTGTATAAGTACACACGTATGTGTGATAATAATTTTACACTATTTTATAATGGTATAATAATTTTACAAACCTACGTTTATGGTGGTTATTATGGCGGACAATGATCAGTGCATAGCTCGGCGACGTGCTACTGCAGCCACACTTATAATATTATTATCTCAACTATATTCTCCATAATAAAAAAAAAAAAATGAAAAACACAATTAGTAAATGTACCAAAAGAAAAACTATTATATATTGTAGCCATACAGACGTAGGTACATTAAAACATATAATACTACATGTCGATACGCTTGTTGTAATAGTGTTTGCACGTTTAATAACATTATTATAAAAAAAACCTATAAACACTCTTACGTGCTGTCTACTTTTTTGCCATTGATAACGAGTCATAGATAATAATACATATTTTTTTAAATGATTGTTCTTCCCTCCACCGTACCTGTTAGCAATACAATTGTACACAGAATTTGGCCCGCATAGATTAACCTACTCATCCAACTCAACTCATACCTGACAAAATGATATCCTGTCCAAAGAACCTAATTGAACTTTACTAAAGGCCTAACGCTTCAAATATCCATCGGTGGTTGTTTAAACATGAAACAAAATAATAACATTTCGGAATACATTTTTTAATTCTATTCAAAATAATAACAAAAACGGTTAATAAAAGAAAAAAATTAAAAAAAGCCAAAATAATGTGATTTTTTACTTCTTTAACCATGTCAAGTTTTGTTCATTCAACATAAGTTCTACGTTTAATCTTTATAATTCGTTTGTGTAAGATTCATTTAGATTTTTGGTGTTGGCATAAACCTTACAAAATATTAAGAATAGTCTGTAGTTAAGAACTGTAGTAATGGTATGATTACGTAAAATCATATTATTTTGTTCCCTGTTCTTTTCTTATAATTATCAAAAATGGCTGTTCAAGATTAAGCTGACGTACGAACCGGGTTATAAATTAAGGTGCATAATGATTGCGGTTTACAGTGAAAAAGGAAAAATGACAAATGGACTAGCTATTAAAAAAAAGCTGCCGTAGAAGTGAACCGACTGTGGTGTAATGTGTTTAACTCGGTTGCGAAAAAAAAATTCTACAATAATTTAGCATAACCTGACCCGAAGAACAAACGTTTTGGTAATATTTCATTTTGACTTGATATCACGCCTACAATCTGTATATAAGCGGTACATTACAGTTTGCACGGGTTCGGTAACGTTTTTAATATAACCTTGTTAAGAAAATAGATTGCAATAAAAAACAAGCAGCAGAAATTTTCCGGATGACAATGAGTCATTAGATAAGTAGGTTATAGGAACGCGGCTGAAATGGTAAAACTCGTCGATCACTCATAATAATAATAATAATACTAATAATAACGGAGGCATTAATAAGGTAAACCGAAGAATTCGTTAGAACTCCGACAGGTGAGTAATGGAATCTAATAATTCCGCAAGAGAACTCGCTAAACGGCATAATAAATAATAGTAATAATAATAAGTGCGATGGCGCCGAGATTTTGCATGTGACACAACACTAAGTAACCGAGTTCAAGCCGTACGGTTTCCCAACCGTGGGCAAATTATTATACCACACATTTAATGGATCTAGACGTAATGTTACAAACATAATCTATGAATCCCGGGTGCTTATAAATATATACATACATATGTGTAATAATATTATGTGGACGATGCATTTGTGTTCCCGGTGAAAAATCTCTAATGTTTTAAATGTTTTTTTTTTCTTTTTGTTAACCGCCAACAAAACTGTTTCAGATATCGAGGCCGAATGTCAGGACGACTACATGAAAATTCGTATCGGTTTCAATGGCTCGTTCGGCGGTCTGCTGTACTCGTCGGGCTATTCGTACGACCCAGACTGTGTTTACATTAACGGCACCGGCAGGGATTACTACGAATTTTACATCCAACTCAACCGGTGCGGTACGTTGGGCAAGAACTCCAGACAAGAGGACGCCAGAAAGAACCCAGCGGTAAGTGATCATAAGAATAAGATTATGAGAAAAATGAATAGGATGATAATTGAGTCAGAGTGGTTATTGAGAGTGTATAAGAGAGAGAAGAACCCTTAAGCTAGCGCCGTTGACTTAAGCCTAGTGACATTTTTAGTAAAATTGTCCCACAGAAACAGTTTTAAAAGGGTGCCTATACTCACTCATTTATTAAGGAGTGAAATATAGGCAATTTTTCGCAAATTCATTTTTGAACTTAAACTATAGTGTATACTCAACATTACAGCAATGAGGATTCTTATTCGCACAAACTCTTAATGGTTTTATTAGCACCCCAGATAATACAAAATGTAACCCGTGGGTGTCAAAGATTTCCCAGCATCCCTCTACATAGTCGGTACAACGAGTAATTTTTATTGCCACGGGTTACCGCGGTATATTATAAATTAATTAGCCATTTAATGTTTTTTTTCTTTAAAAAAAAAATTATATTGTATACGTTTAATTCGACTTCCGTCATGTTGCCGGGTTTTTTTCCGCTTGCCCTCTAATGTATGACCGGAAAACGATTTTTTTCCACATCTCCATTATTCGACAATGGAACTTCTCGTAATTTGTGGAACAAAAAAAAAACAGCAACAACCATTCAGAACAAATCGACACTAGCTCCGTGAATGAGGCTTCTCCTTAGCTGCATCGCTGTTTGGTACGCGTACAACTGTTGACCATTGTTGCGTTACAGCACATCGATCATTGACTGAAATTTAAAAAAACGGCCCGAAAGCGCAACGAAACATATGCTGCTTGTGTTTATAATTATAGGTTCACTATGATGTCGATGCGACACACCGCGAAATCCTTAATATGTTACAGCCATTCGTTCGCGACATGTCCAATCGTTTTACAAATGTACCACATGTACCTAATGGTCAACGTACATAATATTATAGTGCTCGGAAAAGCCATACATAATAGCAGTGCCTCCCCAAACGCATTAGAAAATCTCGACTTGAAATACACAATCTAGTAGTTATACTAATTAATCAGACCTTGTTTTTTTAAAAAATTGTTTACAGAAAAATCTCATGTGGAACACCGTGACCGTACAGTACAACCCGATGATCGAAGAAGAATGGGACGAACACTTCAAGGTGACCTGCGAATACGGTTATGATTTCTGGAAGACCGTCACGTTCCCATTTTTGGACGTCGAGTACGTACCTTTACGTTAAGTTCTATTTCCCTTGTTTTTTTTTTACAAAACCGCGTTATGGTTTTCATTTCGACCTCACCAGCATCAATTTACACGATGCCTGATCTTCTTGAAATCTCCCAAAGTTGCTAACTGAGCTCTTTATTTCCAACCTTCTCATTTTGTCCTATCTATTGGCGACCGTTGTTACATTAACTAACGACTTTGTTTATTTTACAGAGTGGCTACGGGCAATCCTGTGGTGTTCACGTTGTCACCACCAGAGTGTTATATGGAAATCCGGTACGGTTATGGTACGACAGGTAACCGGGTTGGAGGACCTGTGCGCGTCGGTGACCCGTTGACGTTGATCATCTACATGAGGAGCAAATACGGTAAGAAAACGGCTGGTTACCATTGTACTTTGGCTTGGCGAGGAGTAGACCGGCACACAGTTTGACGGGCACGTCGTGGCGTTGCCTGCCCTGTTGCGCCTCGCCAAATGAGAATAATTTAGTCGCGACTGAATAAAAATACTAATGTTGGGTTTTGTTGTATAGACGGATTTGATATCGTTGTCAACGACTGCTACGCACACAACGGAGCCCAGAAAAAAATTCAACTCATCGATCAGTACGGGTAAGTTACAGAGTCTTTTGTTGTGTTGTTTTCGGAAATTTAACACTAGTATTCCTTTTGGCAGTTGTCCCGTCGACGACAAGCTCATCAGCCGTTTCCGGGGATCGTGGAGCGAGAGTCAAGTATTCGAAACTCAAGTGTTCGCCTACATGAAAACTTTCCGGTTCACGGGTTCACCTGCCCTGTACATCGAGTGTGACGTTCGAATGTGCCACGGAAGATGTCCGGTAAGTGTTAGACTTGGCAAATTATCATTAAGTCGAGCGGTTAATCAATGTGTCCACTGTCTTTGCAGAGCCAACCGTGTCACTGGAGGAACGCCAAGAGCGTTGCTAAACGGTCGACGGACGTAGAAGTCGCCACCACCCCAGCGGCTTTATCACAAAATATCAACTTGTTCCAATCGCTCCGGGTACTCCAAGAAGGCGAAAACAGCGAAGACGCAGCCGCCCTTAGCAACAGTAAGTGTCACCACAAAATGAGTCCATTGTAGCCAAATTAGTTAATTTTTTCTAAATTTTTTTACAATAATTTTAATATTAAATCATTCACAACTAAATGGACAGCTATTGTGATAATTGCTTTTGAAGCACGCTGAGGATTGAGTAGTCCGAAGAGTTAGGGAAGGTTTAGACTCGGTTCAAATAGTTGTCGAATGCAGAGAGGAAGGAAAATAGCTCTCCGTCTTTTGCAAATGATTTGAGAATCTGTGTTATTGTTTGGTGCTAATAACTAATGACTCTTGCAGGAACTACCGGGTACTACACGGACAATAGCCAGAACTCGGTGTGTGTGCGATCCGGTCTGCTAGCCGGTCTTCTGGCACTAGCCTCCACCATCTTGTGCTTCCTCAGCTTGGCGCTGACGGTCATGTGCTATCGGGCCAAGCGAATGGTCAAAAGCGTGGACGATCCCGCGGCTCACCACGTCATTACCGGTGCACCCACCAGATGCTTCTTGACGCATAAGGGCCGAATCAACTAAGCACACCACAACTTTTATCAGGCATTGCCTCTTTACACCAAGCCGAGGCAAAGTCAAAAAGCGTACCGGATTGCAATATAAATATTTATAAAATGGGGGGCATGATCAATTTCCGAAATCGATTATTTTTTTGTTCAACCCTGCATACTAGACAAATATTAGTTAAGTAATATTCCATGTGTTTTAGTCTTCTATTTTGTATAAAAAACAACATAAATTTAATTTAAAGATATTATAAGTTTTATGACCCTAGCTCGAGGATAGTGCACAGACAGAATGATTAGCATTCACACATCATGTATGTACTAGCCATCGTTAAACTGCAATAAATATAATAATAATTCAATACGAAATACACTAGATAACCCGTCAGATGAAAATTATGTAAATAATCGCATCAAACGACTTTAGAGAAGTAGAAAATAGTCATCCCGTTGAATATCACTCGATCTGCCTGTGCGCTATTCTCTTGGTCCCTCCCACCTAGTCTTATAAACTTCCGTCCTTCTGAAAATAATTGTTTAAAAGCACAAACTGTTGTATGACCGCTTTATACGTCTCAAAATATCGAACCGGACATAGGTAAATTTTTGGGCTTAGCCGATTGTGTAACGTACGCGCATATACTAATGAGACGGACGGCGTAGCATAATAAAAAAAATAGGCCATAAAAACTCTTATGTGTATCGATTTTTGATTAATCTTAAGTAGTAGCGTAGGCGAACAAAAATAATAGAAACTATAATATTTTGCTGCACTTCAGACGTTGCACACGTGCCGTTTCGGACATCCGCGATAAGATAATATTATAAATTTGTTTTGGGTACTTGATAATGGTTTTTTTTTGTGTAAAATTTGTTTAGATTAAAATAATATACTGTAGTATTATATACATCTCGAGTTCACGGTCGGCATGTGTGTGTAACTTATTTGAAAACTATTCATAACAATATGTTTGCAATAAATCGGTATAAAGACATTAAAGACGACCGGAAGTCGAAAACGTGCAAACCGTCAATTCCCGAATAAAATAACGAATTTCAATAATTATTAATTACCATCTGTGGGTTTATCGGTGTTCTGGTTGGATAACAAACGTGTATTATAGTTTTGCCGCTTGGAGATAGCTGTTATACATTAGAGATGAAATATTACCTACCTCGTCCGGCCGTCGATCAATAGTTTAATTTATTCAAACGATTTCCCGAACACGCGGTACTTTGCAAACGGTCGACTTAGACATTTTGTGTTTTCACACGATTTTCCGGCAAACAAATACGTTTCTATCTATTGTACATACTCATGATAAATAACTCTTACTACATCATTGCGACAATTATAAACCCAAGAACTTTGTGTTGATTCTGCCAATCGTACACCGCGCGACCACTATACTATTATTGCTTTTCTCCCCTCCCACATTATCTACATTATCATTATCATTATTATCATTAATATTATGATTAATTATTTTAAACTACTAAATAAATATTTATATATATATATATATATACTTTATTATAATTATATTATACAGGTGACACGTCCTGCAGTCAGGGTGTCACTGTTAGAACAACTTCTATCTAACGAGCGGGTCGTACTTAAAACGTCTAAACACCGCGAGCAAACTCGACCGTTTGCATTGGCCAGAAATTGGAAAGAGACAGGCTTTGGCACTGATCGGCTACAGCCAGGATATCCAGTCGACCGTCTTCGGTTCAGTCCGTCCAGAGACACGGTGGTGGCTGTTGTGATCCTGGGCAAAAATAGTAGCTCATCGGCGCGTGCCCTACTCCCCAAATTTCCGGCCCCGGTTGTGCTTTGCTGCGTACGATTTGTTTTTTCATTTTACGTTCATTCGCTCTTTATATAGGAGTTGTGCTAACGCAACAAAACAAACGTTAAGCTCTGCACCGCGCAGGGTATACATTTTTCTTATACCTACATAGTATACCTACATATTATATTATACTTTAAGCTCTAGTGAAAAACAATACTAACCTATTACAACTGTCACTAGCGCGTTTGCCGTTCTGATAACCATAATATAAATACGACAGGTTTTCGCAAAATTAATTTATTTATACAAAAACAAACAACACTATTTCGTTTTAGCGTAAAAATATTAATTATTATTATTATTACTGTATACATTATTTTAGTTTTACGATAAAATTATACTTAAATTGTAATTGTAAAATTATTTTAATTTTAACCTTAAGTATTAGTATTATCATATTTATGATTTGTATTCAAAAAATTGTATACAAATATGAATATACATTAAAAAAAAAAATTATAATAATGACATCCAAACGTTTTCACTTATTGACTTTACCAAAATATAACTATCAGCTAGATATATAAACAGCAAGAATAAATGCTGGTATCATCGCGTATTTTACAGGATTCCTGTACTTAAACTGCTACGAACAAATATAAAACAATAATTAAGGCAAAGACAAAATATCATTTCTGTACTTTGATCCTTAGAGACGATTATCAAATAAACCGGCGACCAATTAATAATTAACAATATCTAAGTTTCGAGGCATTGTAATTTCGGCAAGTCAGTTTCTTACCGAAACGTCAAACCTAGCTTATCTATGAGATATTACTATTATGTTTAACTTATGATCTATTTCTTTTTAGCATTAAACATTTTTATGACATCCCTAACGGCGTAGTGGGAAAGTTATAATATTTTCAACGAAATGAAAAATAAATTTGAACGTGTGGCTTTATTTATATTTACATTCGCCTAGTTAATATATTTTATTCGTTTGGTTGAAGTCAAAATAACATCGGTATTCGGTTGGAATTTAAATTCATAAATATTAAAACAATTTTGCAATCGAAAAATAAAGAATATTTTCTTAGAAATCACTCGTGTTTTTTTTTTAGTATTTGTTTTCATTTATTCACTTTTTTTCTCTCCATATTTTCTTGTATAACCCACCAGGTCTTATAGTATACAGAGGATCGGGTTTCCATCACGACTGACTGCTTCTATTTTCTACTTATATCTATACAATATTAGTAGGACCCCTACAAAACGCATTCCTTTCTTCTGCGGGTTTTCTGCTCGGGTAACTCACATCCAACGGTATAAATATGCTGATAAACCGAAAAATATTTGCAATGCAGCAAGTCTTAAACTACCCTTTAAAAGTATATACTTTAAAATTGTTTAGCGAAACACTGGTATCATACATAATATTACTGTAGAGTAAAAGGGTTGGTAATTTATGCTTTGTTTCGTTTTTTGGACTTGAAGTTTCAAAATTAGAATGAAAGTAGGTCTAGAATGTGTATGTTATAATAATATAAAATACGCATTTCTTAAAAACAATATATACATTAATGCTGTATAATTTTTTTTTTAACAAATTACTTATAATATTGGAATCAACAATTTGATGGTTCTATTGCAATATTATAAACCATATTATGTACCTATATGTTGTATGCTTAACCATCTTAAAATTCGGAACGAAGCGTTTTTCTAAAAGTGATTTTAGCAACCTTTCAAGTTAGGTACCCACTGAAAATTCTCTTGAATAAATTCTTGTACAATTGCATTATAACAGTACAATACATAGAAAACGAGAAACGCTACGGTCAAGTATGTTTCTCCTCAAATATTGTGAAGATGACAACATTGACTGTAATCGAACAAAATGAAATTTAGGTACTTTAAGACGAAAAAATGGGAGTATTGATTTTATTCAAATATGATGGTTTAATTAAAATCGAAGCGGGACGAAAATTCTGATTATTCATCGGAATAACCATTGTAAATAAAAAACAATATGTATAGGACCAAATTTTTAAAACTCAGACTTTTGTTGAGGCGTGTTCATACCAGGTAAATTATTCCAGCTTACAAAAAAAAAAAAAGAATTGCATGGGTGTACAGTGTATACAGATTCCAGTTATAACCAAAATGTGGCCGTCCCGTTTCTTCGCAAACATTTAAATATTTATGAAGTTTTTAATTGCTTCGATAAGTTTTATGGAAAGCTGAAAACAAACTATAAAAACAATACAAAAGAGCCAATATAAATTAAAGTTCTAATTAAAAACCTTTGTTTTTTAAATAAAAAATGCTACCTTTACTGCAGCATTATAATAATGCTGCTACGTTACTTACTCTGATAAAAATCGTAAAAGTTATAATGTTAAAATTAATTTACTTCTAATATGTACTTGAAAACTTGCATACTGATTTTTTTATCTCTATTAAACTATTAATTTCACTCACAATATCTGTTAAAATAGTTGTTGCTTATTATGAACACGTTATATGTGAAACCTAATATTGTAAAGATACAAACAAATATATTATTGCAAAATTCGGATCAATAGTATGCAGTAAGTCGAAATCAATAGAATAGGCAATTAATAATAAGAACATTATACTGCATAATTTCAAACAGTTATTTTGCTCTTTAAATTCGTATAGAAGTTGAACTACATTTGTAAAAAAATTAAATGTATTCCAAATATTATATTAGCTGCTATTATATAACATAATGAAAAAATATATATTTATTTTTGCTATTAAGTTTTCTTTTTTAGAGGCATATCGACAATTCTTGAATTGACGTCACTCGAATACATTTTAGTAGTTTTTCGAGTATAATTAAAATCAGCTTATTATGGTCTTTATTGCGTTTTTCCTTTTTTTTTTGAAAAAGAGGATCAAAGACTTTTTAGGGCGTCAAAAGTAGGTCATTCGAAATTAAACATCCTTTGTCATCCCTCACCCCCCCTCTCCAACTAGCTGTACTGAACATTTCTAATAAAACGAGTACACTAAAAGCAAACTAGTCCAAAGTTATCACTATACACAGGGCGGAATCTCGCTCAAGCCCTAACCGACAGCGATCAGACGAGAATGACAGCGAAGGTTCGCTTTTCATTCGAAAATTCCAAGTACAAAGGCATGTCAAAAGCTCACAAAGGGACGTTTTTAGGAAATTATATATACCCAGAACCGAAGAGACGAATTCGATCATCCGCGACAACGCGACGATATTTTTTTATCAGACGTGAATAATATTTTTTAAATTATAAAATAAGGAATAAATCGAAAATTCGCACAAAGCCTTCGGGTGGCTGATATCACATAAAAATATAGTCTGCACCGAAGACGGGTGGTTTGAATCCGGCAAAGACTTGTGTACTTGTCAATAAGGGTAAAAAATCGCATTATAAGAAAATTTTTTAAATCACGGTTTTGCATGTGCTTGACAGTTTAATTATGCGCTATTTCTGCACAAACGAAATAAATTATACGGTTTTGAGACCAAAATAATTAGCTCATACATTTCAGCATTACGACTATTATATGTATACAGGTTGTCTACCATTGGTTTGTAGGGACCAGCGATTATTCAAATTTTTACTACTTTTTAGTATCAATTGCTGTAAGAATATAAAGTATCTCAACAAAATGGATGTTCAAAATTTTCTGAACATCCTTAAGGCCAATATAATAAAAATGTCATGAAATTACAACTTCATTAACGTTATTGGTTTTGTCTACACTATACCTTTGTTGTCTATAGAGTTGAGTTGATCACTTTCGAGGTATCAGATAAACCCATCAATAGGAGTATCCTTAGACACAAGACTTAAAGATGAACAGACATGTGTGTTCTGATATTTTAAGACTAAAACAATGAAATATCTGATTTATTATTAATTTTTTAGTTTCAATTTTTATCACTATAACGTGTTGGTTTGTTATTTCTCTTTGATGTTGAAATCAGAATAAAAATGATATTTTTTTTTTACGTGTAACATCTCTATATTTACAATAAATTTTAAAATGTTTTTAAATAAACATTAAAAAATATTATAAAACTATTTTTTTACAACTTTTTGCAACAATTTATAAAAAAGTGTAACCCCATTCGGTTTCAGCAAAATTAATCGAGTAAAATGAATTAATTTTTGTATTATTCTCAAAAAATGTTTTAGAATATTGCTGTGTTACATCTTATATGGGAAAAATCTTGTATGGTAATGCGAAATATAAAAGATTTTTTTACAAGTTCGAGTTTGGTTTTTACATAACGTGAAGAAAGCATGTTGACCCACTTTACCTCTACGACGTAGTAAAACTGCTCTCGAGAAGTTATTAACAATAGTTTATTTCAACAGATATTTCAGTATTTTAAAAATTTAACGTTATAAGAGAAATACCTTCCCGGAATACACGTGTACCTCTAGGATAATATAAAACATCTACTAGACATTTCGTAGAAATGTAATTTTGCCAAAAGTATTTCTTAAAAACTCCTGTATATGTAGAGCTTGTTCAGCCAAAAACATATTAAAAAATATTAATATATAATACACACACACACACACACACATATATATATATACATATAATATTAATAATAACAAATATAATATTTATCTAGAGTGATTACTGATTTATGAAATAAATTAAAAATTAAAAATGTTTTAAATAAATGTTTAGCATCGTTCAGCATCATCCTTAAAACAAATTTTAAAGGGCAAAATACAGGCAATATTTTACCAAAAAAAAAATGTTTTTAATGTATAACTTATGGGTACATAATTATTTTTAATGTATTTAATGTCTTATACCAGGTAATTAGAAATTTTGGTAACTCAAAAAGGACATTACGGAAAAACCGACGTTTTTAAGAGCAGTATACTGTTATTTATTTTCCGCAGTAGTTGTATAATTATTTAAGTTTATAATTAAATTCGCATAATTAATTATTATTCAGAGCTAGAGAGCTTTCTGCACAATTTATATGCATACTATATAATATTGTTAGCCGCCTTTGTTAGAAAGGATTGCAATATGGTATTTCCTAGAAATAAACTCTTCGCACTTCGTTAAGTTAATTAGTACTTAACCTGTCCCGTGACGAAGGTATGTCAAGACAAGCAGGGACGAGTAAAGCAAAATAGAAAGAGGTAGAGCTATACAAAAAAGAGAGAGGAAATGAAGTAGAATTGATTAATTATTGAATAACACGTGTCGTGTTTTCGGCAAGTTAGTTACGCCGCTCTATCTAAACTTAAATTAGTCGTTAATAAACTATATACTTGAAAAACTACCGGACCACGTAAAGTTTCGTTTAGTTCAAAGACCCCCGGGTATAAGCAAAATGGTTTACATCCCGTGTGATTTATCAATCATTTTTGTTGACACCTTGACTGTAACTTGTACAACTACAATGAAATTTACACGACATAAGAAATTTCTGAGATGGTGATCAAGTTAATCAGAGACATAATAATTAATGCGTATAACATTATAGCAACGACAAACTATGAAAACACAAAGGTGGACGCGACAGTAAGGGAGGGCCTGCTTCCTGTCCGATCACACTAATTAGAGAGAAGTCCCAGGGTGCCTTACCCGCCCCTGCGTGTGGGTCCGCCTGTTTTGACCATTAACCATTGTCTGTCATTAGTCATTATATACAACCCTACTATTATAGTGTTTGATATTTCCATTTAACTGCATAGAACTCATAAATAATGTACCGTTTTCAAACGACTTCAAAGAAGGAGGAGGTTCTCTATTCGACGTTGGGCGATGGCACTACGTTCATCGATTTCTATTGAATGCGGAAGAAGTAAAGTTCTCGATGAAACTTTTTTTAATACTTAGTTCATGTTCTAGTGGTGGTGCCGTTAATAGCTTTGTTTGTTGAAAAATTATAACTAAAAAGATAAAAAAATGCGAATAGTGTGAATTTGTGTAAACCAATATAATAGTCTAAGGCTCAGTGTCAGATATATTTTTATTCAATAAATAATAATAATACTATACATAATATAATAGAATAAAATAATTATATAATAAAATATTTTGTCACTTAGGAAGACCCATGACCCGATAGATCGACTTAATTGTCAAAGACCTAAAAGAAGTAGACCAGAATGAGACCAGTTAAAGGTAGCAATGGCCCTTAATGGACCGGTAAGCTGAGCAGAAGATGAAGAATATAATATAATATATATCCTAATATACAGGGTAATTTTTTTTTTTTACCGAGGGCCACTCATTATCTTACTGAGTTTAATTAATTGTTTAATTTTTTTTTCATAGTATTTTTATATAGTGTGATCTCAATTTTCCAAAAAATTTTAATTCCATACCCCTCTCCAAAATTAGCTGTTTTGATAGCAACTTTTGAAACTTAAATAGTAACGTATACTCATATATTTTATTGTCGCCATGTATGGCGGGCCTAAGGAAGTATGTTGAATGAAGTACTGACATATATACTAAGAGTGGAAAAACTCCAAGGAGAAGACCGTAAAGAAGATGAAAGGACAGCGTCAGGAAATTATTAGAACAAATTAGAGCGGACTGGGAGCCGGCGTATAACAGAGAGAGGTGGAAGGAAATAGTTTTGGCGGCTAAGAGTCTAAATGGCTCGTAAAACCTGAAAATAAAATATATATATATATATTAGGAATTATTATTAATGTGTGATAAAATCACTTTGAAATAAACGCTTTATGTTATTGCTTATACAGGGTCCGGCAAAAAAACCTCCCTCATTTAGAAATGGCACTGTGGCTGCCATTACACCGGAAATGACACGAAGAGCTATGGCCACTCTCGAAAGTTAAAAGTGAACGGCGCAAAGTGTAACCTGTGGCACCGTCTTGTTGGAACCAGACTTCTCCCTCATCATGATTCCTAGCAATTGGCTTAGGTTAGGTCAGAAGAAAATGGCATGTATACAGCTATCGATCGATACCCCCTCCACCGTTGTACCACCACCACAACTCACACAGTGCCATTTCTAAATAAGGGAGGTTTTTTGCCGGACCCTGTATTTCGATTCTAGATCTATATTTTCATTCCAGAGCCATTCTAGACCTTTCGACTATTTTTAAGAAGTAAAGAGCGCCTTTTTTGGGTGCTTTTCTCGATTTTGAAGGGATGAACTTTTTACAATTTTGGTCTGATTTTTAGATTTGCTAAATTAAAGGAATCGGTTCAGCGGTTAAAAATATAACGTGGATCCATAAAAAAACATAAAAACCCATCATTGTAAAAATGAAACGTTTCGCATCAACCCCTTAACAAATGTACAACCGTCGTAAATACGAGAAGTAGCATAAACAAATATTTGGTCTATTTGGACCTGTTGGAAAAATCAAAATCTATCTACAAAATAAATCAAAACTTCGAAGAATAAAAAATAGAAGTTAAAATTTAAAAAAAACGTATTACAAAAAGTAACTTAAAGTATTTAGGATAACAAACCCTATGAAAAAAGGGAGGAAATAATGTAATAGGTATTCAAATGAAGATGCCATAACTATATGTTTTTCATTGGATTTTGAACCCTAACACAGCATTACCATCTATTTTTCCCCAATTAATCGCTAAATTGTTGTATTACTTATAAAATGTCATTTGTTGCCTACATATAGCTAAGCTAAATTAAATAAGGTATTTCTGTTCTATACAAATAAAGTTCTTTAATAAAATAAATTTATATCTGTTACAACTTATCTCCCAAATTGATTTTGTGTAGTTGAACTAGCCTGAGGTTTATGATAAACAAAATTATGTAGTAATAAAAAGGAAGGGGAGATAGGATAAAAGGTTTAAAATAATATGATAACCTTATGAGAACCTATGAGAACCTAAGATGGTGGTAGGTGCAATTAAAATATCCTAATTCCTTTCGTTTCTATTATTACAATAATTATATTGTGCTTATTTGAATTCTACGTACCTTGTAGTTGTCGTGTCTATCGACGATATCTTGGAGTATCAGCTTTGTAGTTTAAGTTGATTTATCACTTAGATGTTTTTTAAAAGAGACACTTATATCTACTCTGAATCAGTCAACCTTTTTAGGTGTTGAATGTAATGACAAAATGTATATTCCTTGGTTTGAGATTAAACTCAGTATACACGTATGTGTAATTTACCTTGTTTAAATAACCACTTATGTATAAATATTTTAGTTAACGGATATCCTCGTTACATCAATTTTAGTTTTATGTCGAGAACTACACGTAACTCGTCTATAATAAATTATTCAATCTTTGATCCCACACGTAGCTCTGGATTACAGTAAATCTTTCATCACTTCGTTGCGAGAGGACCGCCTGAATAAGTTTATTATACTCGTAGACACCTTATAATTATTTAGCTAACACAAAATATTCAACAGTACTCAGTGTGCTTCAGAGTTGCCCCAATTGACTTCCCATGAAGACACAACACAGTAACTCGAATTGAACTATTAAAGAGAACCAGACTTCAGTTGATCTTAAGTATCCAACTGTAAATAGTACGCTCTTGGACTGCCTCTCAGTTATCCAAGAAACCGTAACATATATAACTCTAATTTGACTATTAAGACGAACTAAGCTCCGATTGTCCCAATTATTCAACTGTACCGGTGCGCGTTTGATGTTGTCATCAAGTATCCAAAAAGGGTTCGCGCCTAAATAGCTCGTATCGAACTATTTTTGATTCTAGAAACTACAAATATATGATTTGGAAAAAGAAATAATTGAAAACAGTTTTTAACTTGTGTAGACAAAATACTGATATGTATGCTGAGTTAAACCAAAACAGAGAAAGCAATAGTAGAATCTTTAGTAGTGGATACTTGTCTCAAAGGTTTGAGTTGCAAGCACAACAACTGAAAGACTGGACTTAGGAAATGGTCGTCGGACCAAACGCGTTCCCACTGACTTATTGGCCATAGAGGGTGACGACGCTCAGCCGACGACTATTTAGAATGTGGTTAGAGAGAACTGATTGAAGTGACTTGTCTGAAGAGAGTGACCGTCTTGTTACAATAGTTTATAAAAGGGAAAGCCAAGCACTTTTGTCCAGCATTCGTAGGTGGAACTATTTGGTAAGTCACTTTGTGCCCCTCTGATTGGCTGTACCGCAGTATATATATGTATGTTTTGTTTTACTTTTTATAAAATGTGCATAATACATGTCATATATGGTGTAGGTATTGTTGTGTGCGTATAATCTTATGCAATATCTATATCAATGTATTATTGTGTGCGTACAATATCAATGAGTCATAATATACATTTAATAATTATATGCATGAATACTATTGAGTCCATACAAATTTATGATGTAGCTAATATAAATATATTAGAATTACATTAATTCAAAGAGATTAAAAAAAAGACAAGTTGCAAGACGTTAAAGAATTACATTTTTTTGAGAAGTTCTGTTTTTGTAATTGTTATTATGTCGTCTATGAATTTGCTATTTAAATCAGGACGCAAGTGATTATTTGCTTATATGTACATGTATCTGATTTTTAAGCGTCCAACATGCATTTTATAAATACGATTATTGCTAAAGCAAAGACCTAGTATAAAATCACTTTCCCATAAAGGGGCCTCTACACTAGCATTTATTAAGACGCATTGTATAGGCAATTTTCCGCTAAAACTTAACATAAAGCTAAAATGTTTTAACATACATATTACCATAACAAAGAAGTATCTATTTTGGAAGTTATTTTTTTTTCAACTTTTATAACGCATATAGGATCTATTTTTGTACAAAAACGCATGATTCTAATGCAAACGTGCTGTCCTTAAGAACAGCATCTATTTAAATTTTTAGAAACCTTTGAATTCTTCTTAGGAACAGTACGTTTGAATTAGAATGAGTTGTTTTCGATCAAAAATAAGCATGTGTAGAGGCCCCTTAACCATGTTAAAAGGGTTATTATTCCGGCTACATATTCATTAAGTAAACATTGTTTCATAAAAATAATACGTCCACTAAAATATTATGTTTCCTATTTTAACACGGAACATGCTTTAGCCGTGGCCCCTAGCCCGTAAACGACATTGAATAGCGACACTAAATTGCGATACTAAAGTAGCGCCATAACTAAGCAGCAAGGTTATTGTTTATTTGGTAAGAACATATAATTAAGACTATACTATCATCATAAATCGTAAGAAGATAATAGATCAGAAATAATCACTATTTAGAGCCACCAGGCTGAAGCATGTTCCATGTTTTATCATTTTACCCGTTAGGCTTTAGTTGACTGTAATTTTTTTTTAAACATAAATACTTATTTAAATGTTCAAATTATCGCAAAAATCTCTTCGAAGAGACAGAGTTAAAGTTGTATGCTTTCCGAAAAGGTATGAAACAATTTTCTATGTTTTCGGAAAACCGTACTACTACTAAAGTACAATAACGGAAGGCTGCTATTTTTTCCACCCTCAGTTAAGTTTTTTCCCAAAAATAAAAAATGTCTATTTCAGAATTCAGAAGACAGTGACGTTCTCGTATAACTTGTGAATTATTATGAAAGTGATACCACGCATTGTACGAGGTATATTGTTGTAGTTCGGTCAAAGCGTTACATTAGCTCATGCAAAGTTTATCCGCGAGGAGGCGTTCGACCATCAGATTCGTTCGTTATCGTTGACTAGTACGTTTTTATGCTACTGCGACCACTTTTCGTCAGATCTGTGCCACACTTGCAAGTCCACCAACTCGGACACTATCGTTACCGTTGAAATTCGTCAGAATTTGTATTACTGCTACATCGCCGACTGAGACAAGCTTCTGAAAAATGATACGCATTATCATGTGTCCGCGGTAAGGGAATATTTTAAACAGCTAGAAAGATTATTGTTTTTTTTTTGAGACTACCTTTATGTTTTTATATTTATGTCTTAGAAAATTGCATAATATTCTCAATTAATAGTTTACATCGATGACGATTACCTTTAGTTAGTTAAAACACTAATTACGACTCTCTCCGACGTAGTCGTACGGACTTTGTCATTTTCATTGTTTAAATATTTTACTTAGGATTTATATTTTAACGGATTTTTGGATAGCATAGTCCTTAATTTATCCGAATAAAATTCTCAGTGCGTATAACAAGGGTGCTTTGATGTTTTAATCAAAGAATAATTAAACAAAGCATACTGATATTTAGTAGTAGTAGAACAATTCCTTAGATCAGAAACTAAATGTGATAATGATACTATTTGCAATTTGGAACAGTAACCTATGGCTATCTTACATCAGTTCTATTGCACGAAAGAGAAATTAATTAACCTATCTCGTCATACTTGGAAACAATAATAATTGCAGATCAAAGCGCTAAAAACAAAATAGGGAAACAAGCTAATAGCAGTGTTACTGATTGGGGGACTAATAAAGCTATCAAATAACCTAATTGGAACTTTATTTCTCCAATATATGTGAGCTAAGCCTTATGGGTGGACACAAAATAATCCCCGCCCACTCAAATAACAATCTTACCAATATTTTATTTCAAACCAGGTGTTCTAGATCAAGCCAAGTGAAGTACTCTGCTGACACCAAAGGTGAACCACGCAAAGGTGAGAAGAAGGCCTATAAACTAAGTGACGAGAAGCACCCATACTTTTACTACAGAATTTACCCGAGAAGCCAATCGGCTAATCCAAGTGAGTCTCGAAATCGTTTATCATAAAATGCAATCATTGCATTATTGTTTATTACACATACTGCTCATAGATCAATTTTTTTTAGCTGAACGCAACGGGAATGTGGAAAATCGTCCCAAAACCCCACAGTGGTAGATTGTCCAAATGATAAATTTGCTGTTGCCGTTAATGCCGAAAATTGCCTACCACACATTAGTTTCCAGTCCATTGACTTGATATTTAATTAACTCTACCCCAACTAAACGCCAAATTCCCCAATACGGCTCGGCAACTAACATGCTTAATTGTAGTCTATTGAAAATTTCACACCTCACCTGAAAATTTATCGCTCAATTCTGGGCATAAAAAAAACCATCAAAATTGGTGATATTAATCAAATATCCTCCTCCTATAGAATAAAATATGTAAGTATATGGAATACCCTTTCCTGTTATGCCCGTTTACGACCCTTTCAAACATACTAGACAATATAGTTTTCGTGAATGATTTATTTGTGCACATTAATCTAATGCTTTATACATAACTGAAACTTAAAAATAAGTAGGCTGAAATCAAAATTTACATGCTCTCTGAGAGTGTTTTCGTGGATAATTAAGAAATTCAAAATACATTACAGTCATGTGATTTGTTAACCCAACTAAAATCTGTTTATAATGATTATAATCTTTATCTAGGTGTTTTAGGTTAAAGTTTGAAAGATGCAAAATTTGACTCTAAGGTGTGTTTTGATTTCAGCCTACTCGTGTATCCACATATTATTGTACTTGTTAACAAGCCATAATATTATTTGTTTTATCAAACATGTATATATTATTTTACTCGTTATTTTATCGGTTACTTTTTATTATGTTGTTATTCATTCCAAATGCACTACATTCAAAACAATCTATGTAACATTTACAGCGGACGACAATATTTTAGCTTACTAAATGCATTTTTAAAAAGGATTCTCATTTTACAGACTCCAAAGTAAACCGTTCTTAATTTTAAAAAATGTAAACATTTCATACCATTGAAATAGAATATTAAATGCTACGAATAACTTTATTCTGTCGCTTAAATTATACGTATAGGTTTTATAACTATAACTGTATAAAGCATATATTAAATTAAATTAGGTTCATTCTTGTAAACAATAATAATTTAAAATACAAATTTATTCGTGCACTGTGTCAGTATTATTTAAATGTATAATTAATTTAAAATTGAAAGTAATTGTTTTAATTGTATTGTTTTATGTCCTTTTTATTTGATTTACTTAACACAACAGTTGTTATTAATTTGATTTATCAAATGTAATTAAAAATTAGTTATTTACTAAACTTTTGTTTTATCGAAGTTTTAATATCCATTATTTTATTATTATTATTATTTTATTCTACAGTAAAATGTCTACACAACGCTTGTCTTGTAACGGTCTTACATAATAAATAATTTGCTAGAATATCTATAGGAAAATATCACCTAGTATGTTTGTAAATTAAACAATAAAAGTTAATTAGTTTACTGGAAATAAATTTGTGTTTATTTTCATCACACTTCCACCTCCTCCTCTATAGCTTGAGAGTTATCTAATACGAAACGGTTGGTTATCTATCTTATTATTGGTCTTATACGTCTGCCAATCACATGTAATTTCACGATTGAATATAATAATTATAAGTTATAACCACTTAAATAATTCTGTTGGTCACCCATAAGGTCACAATTTTCAAAAGTAATATTATATATATGCGATTTTTTTTAAGTCAATCGCCATTTTTATTGTAATTTCTGAGGGAATTGATGCAGTGTAGACATAACAAAATTAATTTTGGTCTTCCAGACATCATAACAGTTTGTTGACACCAAACAATTGTTAATTTTTTTAAAAAAAAAATAACTGATTACATTATAAAAATTTAATATATTTATATAACATAAAAATGACAATTGACTTAAAATAAATGGTTTTCAATATATAATTTCAAACAATTTTTTATTTATTTTTTTTAAATGAAACATGTTCTAAAAAAATTAGGGGAAAATATTTTAGTTTAAACATTTTTACATACTTTTAATATTCAACAGACTTAAATTTCTTACCAAAAAAATTCTAAGATTGTGACATCTATCATCACTTATCAGGTTTACCACGTTTCGTGTTTGGGCATAATACGTTTGCACTAGATTAATAAATACCCAACACAGAATGTGCTAAAAGACAACAAAATTTATAAAATACTTTTTCTATAGAATGAGTACATTATAGTTATTATCAATAGGATCACAACATATTTATTAAATTGAATTAACAAGAGAATTATAAACACAATTAAAAAATGCTTTGAAATTGGTTTAGAGTTTGAACTTTTGAGTCAGGCTACTAATACGTAATAACTAATTAATCTCTTGAAGACAACAAGTTGCAATGATGAATTTGGACCAGTCAACACAGCAATGGTCACTACCCCAGAAAGCCGGGCCCGCGATAATGTTATGTCACTAATTACAACAATGATATTATGCGCCTGAATTTAGGCAACACAATGTACTGTTCAGCAGTTTAATTAATTAGCTTGTCCAATTGTTTTCGTCAGAATTAGTTTAGATTATTTCAACATTTTAAAAAACATATAAATAGAGTGTATTTTCGTTTTTTTCTTGTAAGTTCTTCATGGTTTGTATCCAATGTCTGTTAAAATTCATACGTACATGTAGTCCCGATTCGTTATACAGCTTTAATCTTTATCTAAACACAAAATAAAACATAAAGTTATAATAGGTATATATATATCAACATTTTAAAGTTAAAACTAAAAAGGAAACAAATATATTTTACTAACTTTATAAAACAATAATAGTTTACTGAAATTGTTGACTTGATAACGAATTCTTAATTATAATTTTAATTAAATTGAGTTTTACTTGATCAATAACTGTGTTAGAGAAAAATTTCAACTAATTAAATTAAAATATGACATTATGGGGGGGGGGATATACTTTAATACTTTTAGAATGATAATAATTAAATAATTTATCATAATTATTGTGGTCTTTTTATAATGACATTTTAAAATTCTTGTTAATATATTATTTAATTTTGCGTATATTCGGTACTTAGCTTTACGTCCAATTTTAAAACATTAAATTTATTATTATTTTTTTTGGATGTATTTTTAGAAAGTATTTGTAAAAGCACATATTACATTTACTCCACTCTTTGCTAGGCAACTGTCAACTGTAAGAATGCGCTATGCATGGTAGAAATGCCATGCGCCCCACGAACTAGGCCCCAATAAGGCCTACTCCCGGTCAAGATGCCATATGCTAAATAAAAAGAAACAGTAAGAAAATTGGGCCTATAACGTCCTCTTAAATAGCAGCAACTGTGAAACAGTTAAATAATATTTATAGACATAGAAATGCTTTTAAAAAATTTAATTTCCCTTGCTCTCTATCGACAGCTTTCTTGTAACTTACTCCAGAATAACTATAAAAAGCGTTCACTAAATAAAATATATTGTTGATCCCCCCGTTCAAAAATTGTATAAGTAACTTAGGGTGGTCTTTTTTCATAGACGAAAAAAAATAAATAAAAATTGTTAATTTCTTACCCCCTCATTTTGTTACCATAAACAAGAAAGTAATGTATGTTAAATTTGACTGCAATAATTGACCCCATTCACTTGTTACAAGAGAGTTGAAAAATTATCAAAAGGGTAGTTTTATAGATTTTTCAATTTATTTCAAAAATACATTTACATAAAATCATCAGATTTACAAAGATCAAATTTACATTTATCACAAAAATGTATTTAATATTAATTATTAAGCATATAAATTTCTATAAAATATGTTCTTACTTAATTTTTCGTAAATCCATTACATTTAAAGAAAATTAAAAAATTATAAATTATTACATTTATTTGGCCAAATTGATATTTTTATAGTTACTTTACTTTTTTTCCGAAACGTTGATAATCGATCAAATATTATTTAAATCAATTATATAAAATTAAATTGCACATAAAAATGATATTAGGATATATACTTAAATAGTTGGATGCACTACTCAATTGTTATAGCCAGATTTATTTAATTGAGCTAAAAAAAAATAAAGAAAAATATTACATATGTAAATCATAATATTTTTGAGCACCGGGAAACCTTTTTTTGTGATCTTCAACCACTTGTAATAGGTATTGTTTTGGGTATTCATTTTTCGTCAGTATATTGTTGTAATTTTGAATAAGGGCCACTCCTCTTTCAGCAAAATCATTGACCACTTTCATATTACGAACAATATTTGCTCTTAACTGAAAATCTTCTCTTTCTTCCCAATTGTCCGGATCTACTTCAAGAAATTCAACCAGTATATTTAATATCTTAAAAAAATCAATTGACTCTTTGTTTACAAAATCAGCTACGGTCTTCTCAGTAAAAGATGAATCAGATACATTTATTTTAATTCTATTTTGAAATGAATGTTATGAGTTTAGTGTATTCAAAGCTACCACCATTTCTCTTTTAATTTTACTCAATATATATTAGGATCAAAAAATGAAAAACATAATTCGATGCAATAACAAATACAGTAAGGCCTCAGAATAACCAGAGGGAAAACCGGTTATGTCGAGCAAAAAAAAAAAAATAACTCGATGCAATAACATATAAACGTTATCACGATAAATTATTATTTATTATCTTTTCTGTAAATTAAATTATGACAATATTGCTGTTCGAAAGTTGTTTAAACCATAAGCGAACGTGTCTTGTATAATTATACATTATCATACATTTTACTAGTTTCCCGGAGTTAAAAAAATATTATATAATTTACTACCCTTTTAGTAATTTTTCAACTCTCTCGTGACAGGTGAATGGGGTGAGCTATCGCGGCAAAATTTAACACACATTATTTTCTTATAACAAGTAACAAAATAGGGGGGTAAGAAATCAAAATTTCAAAAGTTCAAAAATAAGGACCACCCTAAAGTAAAGAAAAAGTATTTTCCAGAGGTTGCTAAATGTTTAAGTTACGGTAAGTATATTTACCTTTGATGATGTTAGGTGTGAGCAAGTTTCTAAATTATAAAATGTAAATGCGTGATGAGAGATGAGATGGTTTTCGCGGTTCGTTTAACTGTGAACCCCAAAATACAAAGTACTTGTCGTGCATATTTTATTTAAATTTCCATTGTCTTTTTATTATAAGTTTTGTATGATTAAAACTTCCAGAAAGTTTGATAATGTAAGAAACCGGAGGCCAATAACTCGCTTCAGTTTGTGTTTACTTCTTTCACGGTACCGTACTTTGTATATTTTTGCTGATATTATGTTTATATAATAATATATTTTTACCTAAGTACTTTGAACTTTCTACCTCGTGTCTCGCGAGGGGAATAACTCCTTTTTAGGTCACGAATTTAAGGAAAAAACTTTTGAAGGATTTCACACTCTCTATAATGTGTCTTGATCAGGATCTAACGTAAAATTGATCACTTGTATAATATTAATTTTAAATGGTCGTTTTACCGTCCCGATAATTCTGTAAAAACGACTGAACTCCAAAACAAGGTTGCGATATTAAATGTATCACTGTAAATAATACCTGAACATTTTAGAGAAAAGTCGGATTTAGCTATTTGTTGTTTCAATACCGATATATTTTTTTCAATATTGATATGTTTCCAGCCTGGGGGTCAGTTGAAAAATGTTCCTATACTTTTTCTAAGACCGAAAAACGGTAATAATTTTAAGTTACAACCGAAAATATTGAACCGTGCATGCCCTTCGTGGAAGGTTAAAAACATACCCATATTTCAGTGTTGACACAGTAGCAATAGTTTTTTTTAAGGGTCGGTGACATCGTTTAGTTTCCTCGTTCGAAAAGACACTGTCTAGAAAACACATACCTTAAAGTATTGGTAAAATATGATAAGTTAACTTAGGTCTTCAAAAATATTACATATTATCATACGATGTGATACTAAGAAGGTGAATTTTGTTACATACTCTGCTGTGACGTTTTATAACACAATTACACACATAACGTCAATTTGAGTCTTTTTATTTTAATTTATTTTAAGCAATAACAAATCTTTCAAACGATTTTTTTTTAGAAGATTTGAACACAGCACAATAGTTAATTTTATAATATACATTTATTAAATTATGTATATTTGAGCTTATGTATTATATATTTTTTTTTTTTGTTAGACTGCCTGCCGTTATTGAATAATAAATTAGCAATAACATCAATGATTTATTTTCTATGCACCGAATGGTACCACATTGCGATGCAGTTTGCCAAGGTCAAACCACAATATATCCATATTATTGTCATGTGGCTATTTTTCAACGTCGCGTCGGTTACTATAATATTATACACTGCATCGGCAAATACCGTTTGCATACGTCCGGCTTGCCCAACAACGCGTTTTAATATTATGTTTCCTCTCCAAAATAATAAGAACAATGACCTTCGATCGGTGCACAGGTTATTATTATGTGTAGTAGACTAATACTACTAGTAGTGGACCTCTGCCTTGGTTAGCAAACGGTGCAGTTCAGTATGGATTGCCAAGAATTTTCGCGTCGTCCGTGGACCCTCGAAGCAATCGTGGATGGTTAAACGTGGTGCAGGTGTGTACTGCAAAAGAGGTATTGTTGATATAATATTATTTTATTGAACAGAAGACTAATTTAATCAAACCGTGTCCAATATATTGCTGCGCATTCTGTGCATTTACATTAGTCATAATTATTGTACTAGATGTTACTCTCCAAATTTGCCAGCATCGCCTAACCGCTACTTCTATGGTTAGAATGGTACTAAGTGCATTTCAGGTACAGTAATTTAGACAAATTCTTTATTTTTGGTTTGGGTTTGTCATCATTAAAAATATAATTATTCAAATTATTTATATATACTTGAATCGATTATTATTATAAGTTTTTTATTGTTTACTTTTTATATTTATTATTTTTAGTGCAATTTTGATATTTTTTTAATAATTGTATTATAATAGCGCTTCGATTCGTAACTCAGAAGGTATTGATTTTACAATGATGTGTTTTTATTTTGTGAGCCCACAATATCTTCCAAACCGCTGAACTGACTCAAATAGTAAGTTTATAGACCATAATAATCGTACCTGAAAAGTACTTCATTGGTCAAATAATCAACGGTCAACAAATATCCGAAAAATATTTTTATCATGTCGTTGATTTTCGGTAACAGCACAACGAATTAGATAAGGCAAAGGATCAAACCTAGTCTTAATCGCTCTAATACTAAAAATTCAATGCTGAACACATTTTTAAACGTGTGACCTCCTCGATCCCCATATGTTCCGACCCCACTTAGCCAGCTTTTCATTCTTCTCACTTCTTATTTTTTTTTCTTCATAACTCGGATATTAATATATTTAGTATTTTTCGATTATTTGTAGAGCTTAATCTTGAACTTAGTAATAATTATTACTAAGTTATAAATAATTATTTATGTATACGGGTTTTGAAATTCTAAATTTCCAGACTTTGACCAACCAACTCTGTATTATATGTATAGCTGTTATGGAAACATTTTAAACTATAACATCTTTATTATAAATTCTTAGTTTTGCGTCGAAGGTGAAATTGAATTTCCTCGTGGAAAAAAAAGGGTCGTAACTTTTCCCCTTGACGTTCGCTGGTGAATTATTATACTGTTATTATCTTTATTTTTATTATGCATGATTCAAGTTCACTCGACCGAATCCCAACTTCCAACCCTCTTGAGATACACTTTTTTGACTCGAGATCTCTTACATATTTTATAATTATGCAATATTTTGTATTCCGACGGTACTTTTTTATTTCTATTTTTATAAAAGTAACAAAGTAAAGAACTCAAAAAGGTAACATTTTTGACGTTTACGTCTTATACTTATCTACTTATGTATTGACTTCTTTAATACGATCTGGTGATTCCTTTTTAATATTAAAGATGTTGTCTCACTTTAATGGTATGGTAACACAAACTGTCATAAAAGATTTTGCATGAGAAACTTTGTCAAGTTTTTATTACATTCAAACAACCACTAAAAATAAAAGTGTTTAATTATTTTATTTTTTAGGATAAACTACTTTCAATCATTTTGAAAATGCTAATTATGGTATTGCACTGAATAAAATTGGACAAAATATGAGTAGATTTCTTAGTAACTAGACCCTTGAATGTTTTATTCAGTTTGTTTGGTCTTATATAATACACTTAGTTATAATTTTGTGTTGCCGTAAAATATTACTCTTATAAAATATGAGTGCACCATCATTATAATATTACAATGGGTTTGTAATAAAAGCATAAAACATAACATAATGGTGTGTATAAAGCGGACGGAGGGATCTTTTTAAGTTTTTCGTTGTGAATAAACGCACAGCAGTATTATACTTGATCATTTTTTTTAATATATATATATATATATATACCCTAAGTGCGATCGGTGATATTAATGTATATGACGAGTTTGCATAATGTAGTTTTATTTGCGCAAGCTGTGTAAACATTTTGTTGACGTAGTTATTGCTTTGGCGACGGTAAAAAGCGTTTTTCAAAGGCCTTTATTCGATAAATTCGGCATCGGCAACACAGTATAGTTATGGTTTTCCTTTGAACCCCTTTTTGAAAAAAAACGTCTCATCAATTCCTGTGCAGGCACTCGCACGCTAGGTTAACTCCGCTTTATTTGTTCTTAAATTTGTCAATAAACGAGAGTAGTCTAATCGTCCGGAACGAATTTAATCGTTATAACGCACATTCGTACAATTACAGCGATTTAAATACATATAAATTTTGCCAAGTGACGGATTTTGAACACGAGTTGTTGTTCGACTTGAACTAGGGTTTTTTTTTTTTTTTGAAATAATAATATAATAAATAGTTCTGATTAAATAAATGGTTAGTATGATAATTAATTGACGAGTGCTACAGTTGCTTTTGTCCGCTAAAAGCTCGGTTGACTTAATTGAGTTCGGTTTAGTTCAGTTCACATATAAAACAATTAAAATGTGTGCCAACTAATTTGAAGGTAAATAAATATTAGGTTTTTCTAGTTACAAGACTTTTAAAGTTAATGCCGAAAGTTTGATAAAAATTTACATTTGTAGAAGTGGAGTTTGGCGTCTCTGGACTGCTCTTCTCGATTTCGCCAACAGCGCAAAAACAAATTCAATACTACAATGAGACAAAGGAGACTGTTTCATATTTTACACTCGACACCGCTCTAGACCACCGATATAATAATTATTTTTAGACGTATGTATCACCAATATAATTAATATAACAACAACAATAATAATAGATTGAACATTTTTTTTAACGCATACCAAACAGGTACTGTGAGAATAAATTCGAAGAGCATTTTTTACCGAATTGGTTTTGCACATTTTTACATATATTTTTTATTGATGTATATCTCACTACGTTGCGGTATAGATAGATGTGAAAATGTATGCGTGTTGTCAGGTTTTCAAAAAAATGTATGTGTTGTGTAAAAACGTTTTTGAAAAGAAAAAAAAACCAAGTGAAGAAACGCACGTCCGTGAGAACCGTGTTCGCGCTCATCAACGCATTCGATTACCATCCATAGCACATAATACTTCCTCTGTACCACACACTTGGCCCTCGTTATCCCTCAATATATATATATATATATATTTACTACTGTTCGTCCCTCGCAAACGCATACTAATATATAGGCAATGCTTTTTTTTTCGACGTCGTCAACCACAGATGCCGCACTACAAACGAACGACGCATTTCCATTCATGGTTATTATTATCATGTTAAGTAAAATATTTGCATAACATAATCAAACGCATAATATTCTATACGTGTCAGCATTGGTTAAGCTATAGCTATTGGCACGACTAGAGGGGGAGCTAAGAAAGTTCAAACCTTTGAAAAACACTGAAAGCCCCACCAGAACTTCAGAAAAAATTTTAAAAACCATACTCAGGGGCTGTGCCTGATTGGTTGCTGACATTTTTTTAGAGCCTGAACGAGTTTAGAATGATTTGAACTTCCCTAGCCCCCCTCCTAACATATATTTAACATGATATACAATAAGGATAATGGTTTTAAAATAATTGTTTGTCTTTTGTTTTTTTTTTTAAATTAAATCTTTAAACACAACTTTACCCATCAAACTTCATTCCTATAGGGTAACAATGATCTTTTGTAATCATTTTTTACTCACTGTGCCTAGGTATGGAAGCCACAGGAACATATTAATATAATCTCAATTCGCTGCGCAAAGAATCTGAAATATTTTCTTTTACTTTTGGCGGTGTACGTCTTATTGTCATAGATCTATGGATCGCTGATGTATGCGATTCTAGTTCGAGTCAACGTCCGTGCCTTAGTCTAGTTACTAGACTATACTATAATCGTTAGAGGTCTCTTCTTGTTTCCTCTTTATCTAGTCACGATTAGCTATCCCCCATCGCGTTCAATAGCTGGTTTGGGCACCATAGCCTTAAATACTGGATTAATATATCTTTTTTTCCCATTGATAAATATCTCGGTATCATGCTGTTAACGCGCAATCGTTTGACAGCATAACACAAAAACCGTTTGAAAGCTTACATACATATGATAATATGAAATTTTGATTATTATTGGTAGTATAATATTGTTTAAATATGTCTATTTTCATGATCTTACTTTTAATTTCTATTTTTAAATAAATAGCCTGCAAATATAATCACTACCTAAACATGTCCAATAAAAAATGTTATCAAATATATTTTTTAAATATATTACATTACAATACAATGATGTCTTGGGTCGAAATTGATTGTTCCAAAGCTATGAAAATATACTCGTACGTTATGTTAGGTTAAATTTGGTTAGTTTATGGCAAACTTAATCTAACTAAAAATTATAATTGTGTTCAAGTTTTAAAACTAAGTAAGCATATCTGTAAAAACGTTTAGCAGAGAGACTTTTATGTGATAATTTAAGTTTCAAATGTGGGGTAGTTTGAAATTATCTACAAGATCTATAAGTTGTAAATATCTTCCATAAAGTAGCTTCTGTCAACAATAAATATGCTATCGAGATTTTTATTATTATTACTTTTTTATAATATAAAAATAATGTTATTTTGCCTGCGTAACCAAACAACAATCATATTCAAACCAAGTAAGGTAAAATTAAGTGGTGATGATTCCGACGGCCATGTTCGTTGTGTCCCTTTGGTCACATTCATAGTCATGATCCATCCATGACTGATATGATATGAAAAATAAATTTTGACAAAAACGTTTACAGAAAAATTCCATTACAAAATAATGCTAATTAATAATATTATTCAACTGTTTAAAAACATACATTGAAAAAATGCTTAAACTACTTTTCATTTTTCTATAGTTTGCAGTAAACATAAATGTTTTTCCGACGCTTTTAGTTCGGTTAAGTTTTGAAAATATAGTATTAAGTATTATTTTTCGAAGAATATTTCCAATAGGTGGAACCAGATTATGACGTTATAGTGTATATTATATTATACTGTTTGCAGTTTGGTTTTAACGCAAATATAATAGAAAATAATCCATTATCGAGTACTCTCCAAAATTACTAGGGTGTGCTACAGGCAGGATGCTTTCGGCAAAGGGTTGCCACTTACACATGTTTCCAGCTACCGTCTTTCAATTCCCTATCGACCCTTCATACATAAAGTATTAGACAGGCATTCTTAGAATTCTCCAAGACCGTTGCCGCTTCTTTTTTTATTACTTATTTATATTATGTATTCGTGACGTTCCCTTCTGAACAGCATATGTATATAAAAGGGAATAGAATATATACCATACATGCATGCATGCCAGATAGTCGTGACATAACGTTTGTGTGCGAATGGCTGTCACTTTGTCAGGGGCGGCCTAAGGAGAATAGGTGTGCTAAAAGCTATGGCAGCAGGACTGAAGGCACTCGCGAGTCGTGAAAAATAAATGCGAGAAGGTAAAATACTTTGGAAATGCGACAGATATTGAGACGGTGCAAAAGTGCTTTCCATAAAAAATAAGACGTTTCCAAGAACTTTTGCCGATGGAGCTTTTTCGGTCGCAATAAAAGTATATCCGTGGAGCACATCATACTCATAGCACGTACACACCTATATATACTTCCGCACATATACTTCCGTGTGCGTGTGTAAAAATGTTATAGTATAACTTCGAATGAAAAAATAAAAAATGGAACGAATATCATCTGAAAAATGTAATCAACATAAATGTCTATATTCTATCATATTTTACAGAAATTGAAGTAACAGCTTGCAACAATTTTTTATCAACATGGATAACATGTTTTAGTAAACTAAAGAAAAACGGAAAAAACATAACCTCAAATAGTAGAGGTAGGTATAATTCGATTTTTTTTTATGAGTTATTTCCGCAAGCTCTATGTGACACAAACTTGGGTATAGAAACGTTAAAAATATTCATAAGACTTTAATGATAGTTTAAGTTTCTACAACTTGGAATTGGCTAGACGTTGTTGTCACGTTGGATGAGAATTTCAGTATTTTTAAATAGGTAGTATATTAGTCTCAGAGGTAGTGTTTCTTTACATTTTCAGAATTATAATTACTTCCACAATAATTAAACGTAGACGATCGGCAGATAATCAGTTTTGCATAATAATTGTGTCTTAAGTGAAAAATAATTTAAACTTGATTGGACGAAAGTGCATCGTGTGGAACTGAAAAATGAATATAGTTTACACAGAATTCCCTCCACTTCTCCTTTTATCTAAACTTTATAAAGGCTTTTATCTTTCAAAATAAATAATAATTATACAAAAGGAGCTCTCGGCGAGTCGTTGTACTTTCTGGGAATTTCTCATTTTTATAAAGAAATCAAATATGCTGAATGGTAGTCTGCATAACGTGCAAGTTGTAACCTCAAGAACAAAGAAACCCTGACTGTAGTTATCAAAGTACACACAAAAAACCCAAAACACGAAAATAAAACGTTTTTTTGAGTATTCAAAGAATTGCTTTGGTTACTGTGAAGATAGGCAATTTATATGTGCACGTGTAATGGTGGCAACGCCGTTGTAATTATTTGTTTTGAAGATTTCAACAGAAAAAACCCTAATTACATCAACAAATCCCATTATTGTCTACATGGTTTCGCGTTTTTAGAGTTTTGGCAAGTAATGATTTTTACAGAAACTTAAGTATCAGTGCTGTCAAGGCTATATTGATGGATTTTATTGCACTTGCCACTACGCCCTCGCCAATATATATACACAAGCGACTGTATGACTATGGACCGATTTGGACCTTATGTAAAATAAGTCTAACAGAGTCCAGAGACCGATCTATATGGTTTGATGATCACTTTCTCGAAGGCTATTTTCGTAGCCGAAGTGAGTCCTTATTTCTTATTAATTTTTCAACACTCGCTTCCGAAAATCGTTGCTGGATTCACTAGAATGACACCTTTCTGTTGCACCACACCTTTAAATATTTTATTTTCAAAAACTAAAACTATAAAGTTGCGACCGTTAAATTGATCAACCTGTACGTCTGTGGTTGAGTATATTATTATACACTTAGAGAAGTGCACAGACTCGTTTATTATCATGATTTTTTTTTTATTTACACCTATCCGCACACACATATTTATATGTTATATATTATTAAGTATTTTCAACGACTCTCCCTGGGAGTAAGTACATGTTTGTATGTGTGAATGCTTCTCACTTCGGTATGCTATTTTCAATGGAAAACATTATAAATCACATTCGTCGAACATAATGCCCTCCCCGCAATTGCCCAGGCCGTTTGTATACCGAAATCAAATATGAATTCACAAATTCTAATACTTCAACAACACCATCATATTCCGTTGAAATCATATTTTTGCAATGTCAACTTAAAAATACAAATCCATACACGCGGCTTATGACGTTTTTAAATTAACTTTTCGATTAAACTTTTCGTCGACAACAACCTATGAACGAACGCCCGTCGGTTGCATTTATGAGCGAAAAAGCAATATGAAAAATACCATATTACTTTATTATAATTCGAACTGGCGGGCGGCCGACAACCTGTCCCGTCAGAAAATTATGCAATCATTTTTACACAAGCATTGAGCATAATATAAACTATTATGTACACATGAAAATATCTTGATTTTTATTATGACTTTTAATAGCACGTCATACGTTTTCGGCCCAAAGTTAACAGTGTTCCTAAGTGTGGAACCTTGGCGAACGCTAACACTTGTCTCTATAAGAGTCAGTTGGAGTAAAAATTCGACCACATTCCAAAACTAAGAAATTATATGTAATTTAGTTATTTATGTATATAGTAAATATGTAATAAAAACTAAGATGCTTATTTCTTATTAGATGTACACTTCTTTTAACTAACCTTTTTTTGGCAAAACTCAACTATTTATTTTTTAATGCAATTTTTTTCCTATTTTTAAGTAAAATTATTTTAATAGTTAAAAAAAATAAATATAATAAGCTTTCGATTCACTGCGGAATACTTTAAGGATAGAAACAATAAATCTAAGTAGCAGCAGGAAAAAGTTTAAAATCCAAAAAAAAATGCTGATACATTAAATAAACCTTCACTGTAATAATTGCCGATAGCTATACATAATATATTGTATAAGTAATTTGATATAATTATTTTAACGGAAAATATTGAAAATTCATGTCCGGGTTCACTATGTATTTATCCTTTATGTAAGAAATGACAATTGGCTTGCCTTAAAAGTAAGCAATTTTAGTTCTAAATAATCTTCAAACGAATAACTTACAATTTTAAAAATTATTATATTAATGTTTTTTTTTTTAAATCTTATTAAGCTATCAATTACTTAAGTAAATAGTTCATATTTTTTTACATCATCAAAGCTAAACAAATTTTACTTTAATACAGTATTATGCTTATTTGGCTGCTAGTTTTTTAGTAGAATCTGAAAATGAACAAAAATAGATTCTTATTAGAAAAATACAAAATTGTATTTTTTTTATTTTACGCCAAGCATATTATATGTATATATATATATATATATATATGCTTTTATAATATGCTAAGTATCTCATTTACTATGTATTTATCAAAATAAATTAAAAAACATCGTTTAATACCGGCGAATACATATTTGATAAGTCCGTAAACCAAAATATATATTTTTTTTTTTTGTTAAAAATTAACAAATTTCAACTAATATTAATACAAATCATTTAATGACCTTCAATTAATATTGTTGCAGCGATAAATTATTTTCGTGGCTGAATTCTAATTTGGCTTTAAACAACTGTCACGGTTTAAAGATTTAATTATTATAGGGTTACGACCTCCCCCTCCCCTATTATTAAATGGCCTATTTATTTGACAAGTGGTATAGGTAAATCAAATTTTCAAAATGTCATTTGCTTGCAAAAATATGGTCGGTGGAATATTGGTCAGAGTAATTAATTTGTGTGAGCATGCAATCAGTGGAAACGACGGATCGTTAATTTGATAAATTATCAAAATGAATATAATACGTCATAAAATCCTTTGATATTTTATATTCTACCGCCATTTGAAAATGCCACTTGACAGATTTAGGGGGATGAAGCGACGGTGGAGATTTCAAGTGGCACAATAATATTTTTTTCGTTTTTTATAATAATTATGTTTTTCATAATGTTAATATAGGAGAGGAATCTAATGGACACTTTGAGTAAACTACAATGCAAACGAAATCACCGTAGTAACTATTATCCAAGCAATTAAAACACCAGCTATCAAAACATGTAAACAGACTTGAGTGATGTTTTAAAATTATATTGCACTCCTATTAAATTCTTTATCGGTCAAATTGTTAGGTTAGGTTATGTTACACCTACTGCATTTTTTTATTTAGAGTACCTGTACCTAAATCTGAATATTACAGATAAATAAGTAAACGAATACAAAATACACAGGTGTGTTCAAAAATGTCTCTTGGCTATAACCATATTTGACACTAAACAAGTATTAAAACTGTATTACAATATCATAATGATAATATGATACTTATCATACTAAAAATAGGTAGGCTAAAACAATATAAATTATAGAAACTATTGATATTATATTCATTCCCTTATCAATAATATATTTTATCTAATTATAAATATTAAACAAATAAAACAACAATTAAAACTATTTTAGTCATGTTAAACTATACATCAATACTGAACGCAATTCATAATAGTTTTTAGAACCTATAAACAAAAATTGCATTTAGCTTTATTTGATAGATACTTTAAATTTAATTAATTCTACAATTTTAGTAGGACTTTTTGTTAGTACAATACAATTAATTGACAATGACAATTATTGTGATATCATTCTGAACGTAGCTAAACATATAAATGTGTTGAAAATATTTCTATATAAAATATAAATACTTCAACACAAATACCTAATTTGATAAACAAAAGAATTCAGGGATAAACAGACATAGTGAATTTGTATTTAATTTCTTAATCCGACAACACCGTGTTAACAATAAATACATATGATGATTCATCAAATATAAGACACTTATATTCTCTTAAAATAATATCAATGTTGCACATTTTCTTTTTGAAAAATTGAACTGATGGATTTGTTTATATTAATTTTGACAATACTAGACAATATTGAATTTTTTTTAGAGCTCTATTAACTTTTTAAACTTAAATAGTAACTTATATTTTGAATTAACTTTTAGATAGGTACATGGGGTGCATTTTTTAAATGTATGGCCCAACAAAGTACCTTTCAGCCTAATCTGTAGTGCTGCTACACGCAAAAATCGGTTCAGCAGTTTTAAAGATATCGTAGATGCATTGTAAAAATATTACTATCAGAAAATAACAAGTTATTAGCCATACTTATACCTATAATTAGATATATTGTACCCATATTGATTTGGTGTACATAAAGAAAATCAATCCATACAAACCCAATTAAATGATCTCAGCCGCAATGTAATTTATGTCAAATTCGTTCATTAAAAAAAAGGAATTTTCAACGAGAAAAAAATGGAATAATTTTTCCAGAATTTATTTTTGTTTCATAATTTTTAGCCATTAAACGAACAGAAAGGCTATTGTTTTCCATAGGATAATTACAGCGTACCATCTGTCAAACGTGTAAGCCGAATCTTAACTGGTTAGTTTAAACAGATTTTTGGAACTATGACTCGATATCTCTATGACGAAAACTGTTTATTTTTATTTTGTTTGAATAAAAGCAAAAAAAAAACAATGATTAAGGCGTTATCAATATGACACAATTCGCTACAAAAGTGTACTATCGATCCATTTCATGTTTTAAGTTCTGATTATTTTTTTTTTTTTACAATTCTAACGTTAATGGTCTGTCGTAACAATAATTCAAACAGTCAAATCACTTTTAATTTTTTTAACGTCCGGCAAAACATTACGAACGGGTCACTCGACATGTATAAATTAGATACACGCGCACGGAAAAAAACAATATTGTAATAATAACATGCGATAACAACAGTATCGGTCCGTTAACGATCACAAGTACACAAATCAATACTATTTTTGTCAAAAATATATACGGTCAAAAAAAGTTTTGATAACATTTTGAAAACAATTTTATTTCAGCTTCGATCACTGCTTGTGTCTGTAAGCGTATAGTACATTTTTTTTTCATCTGAGCCAATTTACTCGAGAAGCACCTCTATATACCCGAAATTGTGCGAGATTGCTACTTTAGTGGGTCAAAAGTTGAAAAAGTAATTTCCTTCAGCCCAAAACCGGGAACAACCAAAATAAATGTTGTCGTTTTTTTCAACTTCCGCTAATTTCAACTGAAAAATAATTGCAACCACTTTTGTCCTAAGTTTTTATTACCTACTTAAATAGGCAACCAAATGGTTAAATTACAAATTACCAGAAATATAGTAAAATTGTAAAGGTCCTTCTAATCTAACAACTGGTTCAGGCGGTTATTAACGGTCCATGTTATTTGCGAGTAAATTAATATACTAAAAAGTTATTACAATAAACACCAGTGAATAAAAAAAAACATTATACAATAATATCGTTTGTTACTTAATTTAATATCCAAATTTTGTACTTCGACTGATCCTATACAAGTGTGATCAGCCATCCTTATACAACTTAAATAAATACTACCAACACTTTTTGAGAATATAATTAAAACAAATGGTTAACTATTAAAAAGAATATGTTAAACTTACAAATATAATTCACTCATTGTCTTGTTTGCGAAAATATAATTTTAAATTAATTATTTTATTCGTCATTATAGCGAAGCATTTTTTTTTTTATAATTTAGATTTCTCATCATTTTGTCAAATCATTTTTTTCTCCAAAATATTTTTATTATTTATAAATTCCAAACGCGTGTCAACCGAATAATTATATTATTTGTCGCCGTCCAATATTTATTTAAAATGACAATACTCATCTTTGTCTTTTTATCAAGATAAATAATCATTCTCATCATTCAGATTGTACGATATGAACAATTTATAAGATTTGGTATTGTGAACGCTTATCAGTTCAGATTCGAGGTGAATTCAACTCTGACCATAGGACAATGAACTAAGTAAAAGCTTTTTAAAGTTTAAATATAATTTGTAGTTGTATGGCAGAATTGCAATCTTCGTATAATTTGCCGTTAAAATGTAAATGCTTCCAAAAATTATTATTTTAAACACGTTTAGTTATTACAGTAGTATTATTATACTTTATATAAGTAACAACATATAATATACAATACCGTTGCTTGTAATACAGATAAGAAACTATAATGCTATTATTTAGGAAGCATTAAGAAATTGTATGGCTTGTATTTTGTGTAATTCTTGTACATAGTATTATTATTATTATTATTATTATTATTATTATTATTATCGTTATTATTAATAGCGTTCGGTGCGTAATTAATTCATTTTATCAATATGTTGAAAATCGGTGAACCATTAAAATTAAAAAAAAAGCCATTTATAATAGTCTAATGGAATCATTTAGTGTTTGTGTAGACTGTAGACATTTACATATAAGAGATAGTCTATATAATATATTATGTGTATACATTTGGACATTAAACGAGGTCACGCTCGGGTTAATATGCAAATCGGCGCCAGTTTTATGGTTTACTATTTCCCATAATCGAATATTTGCGAGTGTAAAAAACGCTATTGATGCAGACTTGACTATATTTGTATAATAATCCTATTTTCCACAAACGAAAGTACCTTAGGCTTAAACAAAATATTTATTTATTGACAAAACGGTTGTTAATCCAAATACAGTGCTAATAACCATATAATAAGTACTGTATTGAATATGAGACCCGGCATTTTCAAAACGGATGAAATCCGCAACGTAGGCGCTTTACAAAAAAAACAAAGAAAATGAGGGTTTATGCTACCCCATTTTCCTGTGGGGTTCTATAAAATAGTGTAAGTAGCTGAGCACAACTATCGCCATATATGTGTTGTCAAATGATGAATTACAAAAATACAATATTATCATTCGGCCATAGGCGGGGTCCCACCATAACATCTATGTGGAACATTCCGTATAATTACATTAAACATTTTGTAAGCTGTTGGTATAATTTTTCAAAAAAATATTACTCTGTAACCCTGACTTCGGAATAAAATTATTAGCTACCGTATGATAATGCAATATTGTAAAAATATACAGGTTTTTTTTTCTCGCTGGTGCCTTAACGTCGCAGATAGCCACCATGCGTTTTTTATTTTAACTATTACTGTATATGAATTTATTTTCCAGCAAACCGTCTGACCGGCCGATACGATAACGCTGCCGTTAGGTGTAGGTAAATATAATATGCAATTTTCACAGGTCGGGACGCTGAAACCAGTGTTATTCAAATTAGATTGCTAATTGTTATGCATAGACGTGCTAATCTCAACCCCTGTAATGAATTCAGGGTTACACGTAAATACAGTCTGAACGTAAGCGCGTGTATTTCAACGGAATACGTTTAATAAAAAAAGTCCGTGCGATGTGCAAACAACACAAAAATAATAACAATAGCGGTAATGCTTTAATTACTTAATGATCATAATATTACTATTAATATAGTTTGATTGTCATTCACAACAAAGCTCCAATCCCGGTATTTTTTTAAACCTAAAAAGTAAAAGTTTATGATAAGCAGCTTCGAACGCTCAACGGTTTTAACAATCACAAGTTTTCGAAACACAAACATTAATTTATTCGTCGCGAAGATATAGACTTGTGTTTTAAACAAACACAACCGTTTGTCTTCTTGTAGACGCAAACCTTTTCTGTGACTGTGGCATGCAAAAAAAGGAAAAAGTTACTTCTTGTGTTTGTTTGTTGTTCACCGCTTTAACGCAAGTAGCTACATAGCTAACGAAGCTCAACCTAAAGTGAATTATTTTACATTTGTTGTGTAATTTGAATTTTTGATTAGCCAACGATAATGAAATACTGAATTAATGTTATACTGAAATCTCAGCGTTGTAAAACAAGCATTGTACAGTGAAATATTTTTTTTTTAATTACCACCCTTCCAAATTTAAAAAAGCGATGAACACTTAAACTTTTCAAGTAATATTTTTTGGGTTCTCTCAAAATAAACTTATTTCAAAAATCAAATAACAGCATCGATGAGGACTCGATCACTTTTTTCCTGTTACGAAACGATTTACTCGAGTAGCATGTCTATCGATCAGAAGTCGTATGCAATCGGTACTTTAGTAAGTAAAATGTTGAAAAAGATAAGTTTTTACTCTAAAAACTGGAAAAAAACCGTACCGTATTTCCAACCTTTAACTTTGACTTGCTAAGACTTCACAAAAGACGGTCGAATGGAAATGTAAATGGATTTTTACATATAGTAGGCATACCTCTATCCAAAAATTACTCAAACCCTAATTGCCATTTTCAAATGTATATTGTGCCTACACAGTAAAATAGTTAACTAAAAAATACAATAAATAATCAACAAAATATAACCATTTTTGTCAGACGTGTTAATCATTATAGATATCAGTATTTATAGACGGTATATGGTATATAACATGTACGGTGCAGTAAAAGTTTAAGGTTTACAAAACAAATATTGTTTGGTGATATTTTCAAAAACTCCATAAAATGAAAATTACAACACTAAAAAAAAAAAAACAATGGGGGATGCTTTTAGAATATTTTGAAACAACTTTTAATCAATTTTGGCTGAAGACAGCGACGCCCCTCGTCGCACCCGTCGGTAAACGGATAAAAAACAAAACGACCGTGAGGATTGAACCAGAGTTGTTGTGATGGCGGTTAAGAGGATTGGGCGGAGGGGAAGTGTAATGGAAGTGAACCGAACGACTGCAGTTAAATTCGTGTTATAAACGCCAATCTTGGTGATGTGTTTTGGCACATGAACGGAAAAGTGCACCGTCTTTTCGAAACGGCCGTGTTGGGCTTAGCGCGGAAAACCCGCACACGCCTTTGGCGCACATAATAACTTACAGCCAGCCTACACAGTTTAAACGGAGGGTGTACAGCTGAAAAGCTCACATTATATACCTTCACACACACACATACACTGTGAGCCCATAGTCGACTTTGGCTATAAAACCAAACAAGGCGCAGGCTGTATAATATAAAATACCCCACGGGGTGCGTTCCAGCGGCTCCGAAGGTGTTATGGGGTAAATTCTTCCCCTCGCCAAGTTTATTTATTTTGTTTTTGGTTCGAAGCGGCCCAAGCACGTCGCAGTTTATTATGAGTTTCACCACCACCTGCACAACCCCCCCCCCCCATCACTACTGTGTATATAAGCCTGAGCGCAAAAAAAAAAAACACCTCCCGGGTAATTGATACTTATTTTGTTTTTCTTGCGATCGGTAACAGGTATAGCGAGCCCCTTTGTAAATACACGTACACACGCTACCGCACCGCTGCACTGGCAAAGGCAAACGAAACAACAAAATGAAAACACATTTCCAGGCTTTCAATAACAAAAATAATACAGTTCCGATAATAAAGTATAAAAACTTGTACGATATTTACTACCAGTACCTAAAAGAGCAGTCTTAAAACTGCTGTATACATTTCCCTCTACCCATTAAATTAAAAACGATAACCTTCATTTCATTTATAAATAAATATATATATATATATATATATATATTATATATATTATACGCATAATACAACATGCCACTTACCTATTTTCCCCAAAATATATTTATAGAATTACACTGCGCATATTTAGAACTTATAATAATTAAAAAAAGACTTTTTCTAAGCCAGTTATAAATGATAAAATAGTTTTTATACACCACTAAATTATAATCACTAACAAATTGACTGTCAAGCTATATGAGAGCTTTGGGCTTTCAACTTGCTAAAATGTCACTATATAATTTTTCTTTCTTCTGAGATAGAATTTTGTTGTTTTATTTTTACAACAATAAAATAGTATCATGTACTGTAAAGTATAATTTATTAAAATGTAATAATATTTAATTGATAATGTAATATATTATCAATAGTCTACTCTTCCGAAATGGCAATATTGCAATACTGAAGTGTGTGACTCGTAAAAAGTTCACTCCTCTTATTTGAATGACCATAGCTATATTAGTCAAATCTGATTTGAGATAAACTATATTATCAGTGTTGACTCTTTTTGGAACATATTTTTGTTTTGATATTGTAAAAAAAACTGATCAAATAAATAGATAATTATTTTCAACACTAGCATTACAATCGTTTTTCTTTCTCTAACAAATAACACACTATAAATTCTTAACACTATCAAAATCACTTTTTAGATAATAAAAAAAATATTGTTCCTACAAGGTTTTCTATGAGGAGTTTAAGCAGATATCTAAACTATTGAAAATATATTTTTAAAAAATAAGCGTATTAATAGGATTATCCTAGCATATATTACAAGTCTGACAATTAGTGTTATATTGGTTTTTAGACGGTTTAGCCGATTACAGGAATCTATCACCGTCCACTAATGTATAATTTTGCAATGATGTTCGAAATAATTAAGAAAGAAAGTTAATGGAGCACAAAAAATTTGTCATTTTTAAGATATTACGTACAGTAGTCATAATAATACATTCTTACTAATAATTAAATTTATTTAAACTTTTTAACTGTTTATGGTTACTATATATTTTTAAAAAAATTATATTTTTCAAATACTAATTTGTTATACTTCCCTACCTTGGGACCATGGCCTAGTTTTATATAAAGAGCGCGCCAAATTGTATAACCAAAGAAACTTCATCGTTTCTTATGTTAGGTACATTTGTTTAACATAAAGCGGCGAAACCCGAAATGCAACCCCTGTACAAAAAATCCGTACAGCTATATTATTTTCGCGGTGATAACTTTACTTTTAAACATTTTTTTATTAACAGGGAAAAAGTAATTAGTTAACTAATTACTGTGCGGCGGAAACTGCTTCATCCACTTCGTCACGGTCGACTAGCTGTGGTGAAAATACAAGTGAACGTTAATAACGTATACAGCTCAGGTTCGGCAAAGGGAAAGAAAAAATAAATATTTTTTTCTAATGCGGTTTAATAGATTTTTGCTGCTGTGGAATTCCCACGGGCAACGGAAACGCAAATGGTCCTTCCGCCTAACCCGCGCTGGTCAATTACCGTTCCATTCGTTTGTGCTGCACACAGGAGCATTGCCAATTTTCATCAGTGCGGTCAACAAAATACAAATAACGCGAGTTCAATTAGACTTCGCTTCAAACCCAATTTACGGATCCGGTTAGTCCCAAATGCACGGTCGCTCTAATATAATTTCAAAATATAACAGCAAAACGCTGATTAAGCGTTTGCACGGTAGATAAATCATTTTTACCTCGAGCTATCCGCATTCCCTTCACCCCATGCCGGCCAGACAAACCATCTCTACCCGCCGTCATTTATTTATTCGCTCAATGTGTAGGCGAGACGGAGATGAATTCCAAGTTCAATAGTGTCAGACCTTAAACGAAATTCTGCGTAAGACTTGGTTTACGACTGAGAGCCGCAAGACACGCGTCGATAACAACGTAGGTGGTAGACTTTAACCTTTAGGCGGGTAAACTACACGTCAAAGGCCCATACACAACTTGTTATACTGCCAAACAATTCATTGTGTATAGGTTTTTAATTAGATATTATGTTTGTTGTTTACCGCGCTACACAACCGGTAACTCTACCGCAAAATCCACAGATACGATTACAGTTTATTTTTGGGGTGTAGCCGAGTCGGACCTTGAGGAAATATTCAGTCATTATTCGATCCATTCTGGTTCGGATTACAAACGCGTGCACACAAGTCCAAGCTAACATACGAAGCGAATAACACAATATATATCCTATAGTAATCCAACACCTAAAACGTCAAATGTTCAGGAGCCAAGGTTTTATTTTGTTTTCTTTTAATTAATTTATTAAATAGTTTTTCTATGAAAAAATGTTGTGATGATCTATAGCCAAATATACAATAAAATTGTCTCTTAAAAATAATTTGTTTTATGTACGTTACTAATAGTGGTGTTTAAATATAAATAATTATCGCAAAACATATTTAGCTGGACATATTGACCTGTTCATCAGTTTTAGCTATCTGAGTAAACATATTTTATTTATAATACTTAACTAGATATTTTTTTTGGATATGATTAACTTATTCATAAACTAAACTTCTTGGAATATAGATTAATTTAATAGTTATCAGATTGATTACTCTCGGTATAAAACAAATATTCTAAAATAAAGAAATTGTTTTTAAATGTACAATTAAGTATTTTCATTAATTTATTGCCATATTTCATATACTTTATTCAACATAGGGAAGTTAATTTGAATCATGTACCCACAATGTGTTGAGTTTGAAGCAAACATGAATTTATACATTTTCCATTGCGATAAATTTGAGTTAAAACTCACACGGAAAAATGTAAAATTAATATTTTTAAATGATCACAAGTTTTGTAAACAATTTTTATTAGTTTATATATTTTTGCAATACTTTAAAAATATATTTTTTTGCTGTACCTACCTATTGTCTATAATATAGTCTAGATACTTGTGGTTTGTATGTAATATAATATAATATTACATAATGTATAGTAAGATTCGACATTAAATCCCAAGTAATTTGGCTCTTGTTTCCAATTGCATGTTTAATGTAACTCCATCGACTCAGGCGGTGTACTTAGTTAAACATTAAATGTTACGCATGGCTTTATAACTGCGACTTGTATATAATTATGTAATCAATAATTTCGTGAAATTTGCGACTGTTTCATCAAGTTCAAAACGCTATAGTAGTTTGTACTCAATGCGTCGTTAAATAATTGACAAATTAAATTACTTTTGGTTGAACGAACATAAATTAAGCCCTTGTTGTGATCATACATCATGAAACCTAACACGTGGACTGTAGTGTGTACTATGTTTAGTGGCTAACCGGTATAATTACTAAAAGTTTCAATATACTCAAGTGACACGTGCCACATGTATAGACGATTAATATTGTCTAGTCGGTCATGTTGGCTAAGTCGACGTCACCTGACATGGAAGACTTTTCCAATCATCCCATTTATTTGACAGGTCTGCAAAAAGGCTGATAGTATACATTTCCTGTAGTGTTTGGCCGAGGATCCGATTGCATGTACAAACGCAATAAGCGGATGTAGACAATTTCCTGGAAATCCGAGGAGGGTGTGGTTAGCGCCAAGAGACCCAAATCGTCGAGTGACCAATTAGGAAATAATAATCAAATATTTAATGTGCACTCTACGGGGCGTGTGTTTCTATTATAATTGGCCATAGAATTAAATCGAAAACTCGGCGCCAAATTCGGTCTTTAACGAGTATAGAAAAATTCGTTTTTCAATTTAGTTTATAGATGTTACTAACGTTTTTTTTCTATTAAATTATTCAAATAAAATGTTTCAAACATAAAAAAATAATAGACAAAAATGGTGCACCCTAAACTTAATGGAGAACGTGCATCTACTAAACGTTTTAATGTAATAATTAAAAATAATAAATCCTAGTTGAGTAATTTCACCACACTCCGATGTTAAAGTATTTTGAAGTTTAATAACAAAAACAAAAAGCCAGTAAAGTGAGATTAAAACATAGTGGAGATGGAGCATATTGGGATGGGAAATTAAATATAATATGGTAGATATATATGAACACAACTGAAAGTGATAAATTCACTTACAAAGAAATGCTTCGATGCGAATCTGTAATGGCGGAAATGCAAATTTCGGTAAAATTGTGTTTATAAATGTATTTTTAGTATTAGGAAATAAAAAGATAATGGTTGATCGCCTGTCTATAATACTTTATTGCCATAGTTATACATATATATATATATACAACAATACACATAGCAACCTAATAATTGATTACGGTCAAAGTGTATTTTTTCCTTTTTCGGGGTTTTAGTATAAAAAAAGTTTAATTACAAATATTAAGAAAGTTTGTTTTTAATTTTCAGCTCTTTAAATCGTAAAACTTCATCTAAAAATGTGAAATAAAAAATAAATTCCCAACCCTTCTTGGGGATTTCTAGAAGGTTTATGATATTTTTTTAACTATATCGTGACTATTTTTAATAAAGTTATACAACGCCGCCATTTCAAGTTGAAAAATATGTAAATTTCTTGGTTTTTTTTCTAGATTTTGAAGAGGAAGGGTGTGACCTTTTTTAATTTTTTGTCTGTTAAAGTGTCTGGTGTTTAAACTTGCTTAATTAAGGAATAGGTTCTGCGGTTGAATGATTGAAAAGATATTGTAGGTCCAGACACAAAAATTTAAATGATAAATAAAATAAAACACATCATTGTAAGAACAATACCTCCTGGCTCTTTAGTTTAGTATCGAAGATAAAATTGTTATTTAAATGCAATTATCCCATTTCGGTCTGTTAATATTTTCAATCTATAATTGATTCATGATCATTTAAAATGTTCACAACTACTAGAATGTACTTCGGACAAGAACCACTATAGTTGAAAATAACTACAAATTTGGTAGATGACCTGGATTCGAGCAAGCTGCTTCCAAGCCATCAAATCCCCGGGGAACCCTTAATTTTCCATTGTGTGTTTTGACCGCAATGAGTTATATTGTCCTTCTTCCTTACTTTATCATTATTATTATATAATCAAGGCCACTGTGAGTTTAGCTAACCTAAATCCCATTTCCTTGTAATCGTGTTATTTACAAACGTTGCAATTTATAATAATTACAAAAATAAAAGCTAATAGTACTTTAAATTAATAACATTAATTTGAACATTTTCTTAGTTTAATTTAGATGTCTTAATATTAAAACTTTTTTTTTTGTCTAAGCTATGGAGAGCAATGTGCCAATTGGGTATACCTGAAAAGTTTGTAAGACTAATCCGTGCATGTGTACCAGGGATCAAAGTGTGTAGTGAAGTTCTGGGGTGTCGTGTCGGAGGACTTCGAGGTAGTGACAGGGCTTAGACAAGGTGATGCCTTGTCCCCAGCTCTGTTCAATATAGCATTGGAATCAGTCGTAAGAGAAACCATAGTAACAGCGAGTGGAATTAAAATTGGAATTGACATACAATTAGTAGTGGCTGCATATGCAGATGATTTAGTTATAGTGACAGAAAATGAAGCGATTCCAAAGAATACTACAAAAAATTTACTAGAAAATGGGAAGAGTTAATGGGTTAACATTAAACGAGGATAAGACAAAATACATGGTCGTAACTAGGAATAAACATAAAATAAGTCACTTGGATATTGGTGACTATAAATTCGAAAGAATAGATCATTTTAAATACCTAGGAGTGGACATCAACAAAGATGCAAATAACCACGAGGAAATAAAAGTTAGATTAGCAGCGGCAAACAGATGTTATTTTGGATTGGTTCCTCTATTTAAATCAACGATTTTGTCATGGAAGACAAAAATAACTCTTTACAAAGTACTAGTGAGACCAGTAGCCTTGTATGCGTAGAGGGCGTGGGCCACAACAATGTCGGATGAATGTAAACTGGCGACCTTTGAACGGAGGATATTAAAAAGAATCTATGGTCCAAAAATTAACAATGAAGGAGAAAATGAGTTAAGGACAAACCAGGAGAATCAAGACCTATACGGAGAAGCACTTTCCCGTTTTTTTTCAACTATCAACTTTGACATGATAAAGCATAACGAAAAATTGTTGGATCTCTGTATAATAGGCTCCACTATGGTAATTTATTACTATGCTTAGTTTGGGTTGAACTTATTTAGACGGTAAGAAATTAATATTTAAAATCCCTAACCATAAAAATAATACACTCTCTGCGTATACGTAATTCGGCAGCAATGTTGTCATCTTCAGTGCTAACGACAGCTTGTTAGAAGGTTTCGATTTAGAATAATATGCTGGTTTACGCTGTGCTAGTAAATAGCAAATACCGTACAATGTATTAAATCTTTTAAACCAGTCTTACTCCAAGATACATCACCTCCAAACAACATTAGAGCAACAGTATCTGGTGGAAACAAAGTGTTTAAGTACTCAAAACCGAGTGTACATATAGACATATACATGTCAACGAATATCAACTTGAATTTGGCAATCATTTTAAACAACAGACAATACTTTTTCAAATAAAAAAAAAAATCATCGATTAAAGGGCACTGAACCAGGCATTATGCATTTTATAATCATTTGATGTTGTTAAATCGATCTTAATTTTTTTTTTGTATTGGATTTATTGGACGGATTTGATAAGCATAGGTCATTTACGTTTAACAGCTGGTTCTTAAGTACGTTTAGTTTATTTTATTTTTTAAATATACATAGTTATATAAAATACTATAGCAACGTCGGATAATTCTGTTTGTATGTTTTTATACAGACAATATATTATATTATTATTATTATTGAGCATACTTGCGTGGTAAACCGCCTACGTTCGACGTTTACAAGTTAAATAATTAATATTTATTATCGGTCGCCCCGTTTGAATTTCTTCGAAACGATTTTTATCGCGCTTTGTTGTACCCAATACCAAAAAAAGAGTAAGGAAAAAAAGACACACAATAATTGGCCTGGCGTGGGCGTTTTAAGACTTAAGTATATTACATATATACTATATAAGTGTATTTTAGTATAATAATATACAACGCACAACGACAGTTTTTTTTCCTCGTGTGGGCTCATTGATATTTTGTGTGCGATCTGACGGCGGCACCTAAACGGCGCGTGTAACTTGCTCGGCAGATTTTGTGCGACAATGTCTGTCTTATAAGATATTATAAAAGTAATAATTACAATAATAGCAAACATAAAATATATTATTTGTATACTGTGCATACAATATATTTATAGTAATCGCAGCGATGTGCACGCGACGTATTGTTCTGGCACCGGCCAGAGATAGTAATAATTCTTCTCAGTATAGTAGCTGTTGTTGTTCATCGGATATAAACTTTTTTATCACTTCTTTTTGTACGTACGATCCTATTATATTATTATTTTTAATCAATTGTTTGGCATTCTTAACGTGGCCGTGGAGCTCTCCAACACCAGTGGCAGTGCCAAACCTGTAATAAAGGCTTATGTATTAGCTGCTTGAAATGCAGTACACGAGCGGTCGAGGTAATAATATTGTAATAATTATGTATAGTTGATAACGGTAAAATTCGATATATAATTTATCATTATGATATAATATTATAGTGAAAACGGCGGGCTTCAACAAATAATATTATACTAAATGAAAAAAAATAACATACTCCTTATTGGGTACTGGGTTTATTGGCAATACTTGTAAGTTTAATATTAATTTTATTGTTATATTTGTAAGGTGTGGCAGTAATAAAAAAAGTTCATTATAATCAACATAACGCTATAAATATTATAAATTTCTTATATAGACACTAAAAGTCTGGTTTACGACGTGTTATCTTTTATTTATTTTTATTTAAAATAATTAACTCCCAAAAAGCATAAAAAATAGGTAGACAAATTACAAAAACAATTTAATAACTCAATTAGCTTATACAATTTTTTAGCCTAGTTAAAGTGTTAAATCTATATTCTTCGAACCTTGAATAATTTACATGAGTAATGTCACGCTAAAAAATAACAAATTTAAATTAAAGATCAAGTAACAAAGTACAGCGCTCTATAGATTTTTTTTAAAAATAGTCGAATTCAATCATATACCGAATTTGTAGATATTTTCAACTGTAATGGTTCTTATCGGAGGTACATTTTAGTAATTATTAACATTTTAAATGATAATATGATATCATGTTGTCATGTTACCACAGCAGAATATTATTTTGTGCTATCACTATACACATGATAACACGATAATAAAAGTACATCATTTATTACTTGTCTTAGCACTATGACTCGTGTCCATTGTGAGTGATGTCTTGAATTTGAGCTAATGGACTATCCTATAATTGACCTATTCAAATACAATTTAAAGTATAAAACTATAATAAACATGACCACATCCTCCGACGTTTAGATGATTCTAAACTTATTGTCAACTATATTTGTAATTCTATCAACTCGTTTTTGTATTGATCGATATCAGGGAATATGACTAAACTGGAGGTTGGTGAAAAATCCCAAATCTGTTTTAAATTTTCTAACCATAGCTTTAGACTAGATAGAGATAGTCCGTTGAAACGTGTTTGATGTTACCAACAAAAAGTCATCGACATAATATGGTCTATTAATATTATATTCAAAACATTCTTTACCTTGACCTATTGGAGATTGAACACTTGCAGATCATTGATTAGTGTATTATTTATGTGCAATACTGTATAACATTGCAAGTACTCTCGAGCTGTGGCTAGTGTTTGTGTTTTCAAACGCGATGACTGAATGCAGTACACCGGTTAGGTTATACTCGAAACCAACAACAATAGGACTCTATTATTATGTTAACGATGTAAGTACGAAAATACCGCTTGTCTCTGTGAATGTGACGAACGCAAACAACCGTGCCCGTCGTTGTGTACCAATATATTAGCTTTGGTCAACTCGACGTTTGGAATAATATTTGTGCACGAAAGGCCACGGCTAAGAGTCACATTGCACTGGTAGCATCTATACCACGGCAATTGCTAAGATGAAACTGAATGGAAACGGTCGACAAAGGACAGTGTCCCAAAGATATAACAGTGTCAATAAAAGAAAACCTTTTAGAAACGTAGGTGACATAATGTTATATCGTCAGAAGTGTCACCATAATATTATATGTGTACATAATGTACTGTTTAACTAAGAAGCAATACTCGATTTAGCCGTAATACAGCCGATAATTCAGACGAACAAGTTCGAGTAACAGCCAATTAGATATAGTACATATCTATTGATTATCCAAAAATTGTACTATTTATTTTTGACTTACGGTCACCTAGTCGATGCTGAACGTCATAGGTCCACTCCAGTCTGTCTTTAGCCAATAGTCAATTAAGAAACCACTCCACTAACATCCACCCCGTCGGCAAAGTTGTAGTTTTTGATGAAAATAACATAAATAGCACACAATTCGATTTGCACAGGAAGCTATTCAGACTTTTCGGAATGTATTTTCCCCTCCGTAATTACATTTAGTTCATTTTTTCTTTAACCGTCATTAGTGTACGGACACATGCACTAAGCGAAATGTTCCGACTAATTGTTCTAATGATGGGTTCGACGTTACGTTTGATTACTACTGGACGCGAGCATAACTGGAGTACGCGACAGGAAATTAATGATTGCGTTCTCGTTTTTATTTTATTATAAAAAACCAACGACATATTGCACATATATTCAAATGACAACACCGACAGCAAAAACCATATAAAAAATGTCGAATGTTTGTTTTGGTCATTTCAAACAATAATACACGACCTTTTTGGAGAATTATTACCATTGTTATAGCGGTCAATTAGTTCCGGGTCAAGTCACGTTTTGTCCATATTCGCCAAAAACGCTAATTCGGTTGCCCGAAAAATACAGTTCAAACGTATTACTCGGATTAAACAATATCACGTCGTAACATAATCATATATTAGCCACAGCAGGACAAAGGGCAACACACTGTCGTGTGGAGGGTCACATATTATAAAAAAAAAAGTTGCACGCCATAATAATTATGATATATTCATTCAGAAGACCGTTTGTACGTTACAAAATATGTTATTCAATTTGTATAATATTAAATTTGACATTGTATCAACATAAAACAATGACACTTTTATAAAATACGAGAAAGTTTTGGCCCTAATTCAACAATATGATTAAAGCCTAAACTAACAAAGGGTTTTTCATGATAAAGAAGAGGTTATATACACTTTTTCATATTGTAAAATAAAACGTATTATAGTTTTTAATTAGGACATTTTTTAAAAAAAAAATTGAATTTATTCCTTTTCAAACCTATGTATTAACTATTGAATAGAACTTTTGATACAATTTTTCCAAATTAATAAAATAAGGTTTGAATCTTTCGACGAGTTTCATTTATCTTAGGCCGATAAAGTTTGACCTGTAGGTATTTTATTTTGGTAACTCTTGTGAGAGAACAACTGTCACAAGTGTTTAGCGTCGGAATTTTCCTATACATAAAATATTACAAACAGTTATCAAATCTCAGTCTGTAGAGCTTTTAAATATTTTTACTTATGTTTCCTTTCGAACACAAACCAGTATAGTATTCTGGACACGCATAGCAAACAAGTATAGGTAATATGTTCACGGTTAACAAAGAAAAATAAAACTTCCTGCAATATAATATGTATTTCAGGAGCCCACTGATGTTTCACGAACTAATGTTTGTTTTGGTACCGTGTTTACAGAAAAAGTTCTCCCGTCTTGTGTAAATTACGGTAATTGACTGAAAATTTAGACAAATAGTGTACTCGGATGATTGTTTTACTGAGTGCGCCGAGTAGGTGGTGTTGACGTGCAGGCGCGAGATATAATCTCGAGTCGAGTACTCCGGATAGATTGAAAACGGTTTCCCACCAGAGATACGAATAGGTGTATTAACGTACGACGTACGTATATATATATATATATATATATATATATATATATATAATAATAATAAAAAAAAATAAAAAGTTTCTGCACGTCCGGGTTGTAAAAAAAAATAACCTGGAAACGCAATCAGAAACAAACTGGGGCGCGCTAGAACGTAAAAAGCTTTTTATGGCGAATCCTGGAAATAGCTGCACTAGTGAAAAAAAAAATAATAAACAAAATTGGACTTTTGGTAAAATATTGACTGGCAACGAAAACGAGCAACGGATAAACCAATCGATTTTCGGTGAACGTCTTCATGTCGGATATTTTTCTCAACGGTGTAACACAGACCACCGCACCGCACCGCCTAAATCCGCAATAATGCAGTACTGAAAAATGTACGAGTCGTTTACCTTGAAACGTACGGTACATATAAATTATTATAACACTACCTAAATTAGGTAAAAACAACGACAGAAAAATATATGTATATGTATACAATTGCACTTCTAGGATGTTTTCTAATGGCCCGCTATATTATAATCCTAAACTTACAGCAACAGAACATCCTATCTAGTTAACGTTTTAATAACGGTTAATACACTCAAAGTAATACGGCGCATTATAGTATATTCGATAATATGATTTTATTGTACCATTATAAAATATAACATACTATATAATGTACATTATTTATACTTATTCCGTTATATATATATATATATGGAAAAAATTAAGGCTATAGTGTTAATTAGCACGCCTCGAGAACTTGTTGTCCATACATTCGTTAAAATGTAATAAGAGATCAGGTCTGATGTTGGAAGGATTTTAATCTCATTATAATAAACAGACTAATATAATATATTATAGACTGAAACTATCGATCTTCACAATAACTTGCTTAGACAGCAGCTCAAAACTGAATAAAATTATATGTATTAACATTTATTAGGACCTCGGATGAAACCACCACCGGTAAAATAAATATCTTAAGTTTCAACGTTACTTTGCAATATAACATAACACGAGATAATAGATAAAGGTGTGAGGTAATTGATTATCTGTAATAAGAATACTAGAAAAGATACATTTTTACCTAAACATATAAATCATTATTATCAGTCAACACGAACACAACAAAACATGGGATTTTCATGTATTGAAGTCATAAGTAGGTAAAATAAAACTAAAATATAGCTTCCTTGTCGGAAGAACAAGTTAGGCAAACGTGGATAGCCTTACCAGTATTGGACCGTTTAACTTGAATGGTTAATACAAGGTGATTATTTTGACACCTACACTAATTTAATATTAAAATAATTTTAATTTTGTAGCTATATTTCTTGAGTACATATTTGTTTATGTTATAGTAGGTACCATATAAGAGGATATTCAAATGTTCATTTTGTTAGTATTTTTTTAGTAAAACTGGTAGCATACGGTTGGGTAATGTACGAAATTAAAATAAATAAAAACTCGAACCTTCCCCGTCATGAACTTTAAACTTGAATAACGTTGAAACTATTTATCCAAAACTGATTATCAACCAGTCAAAATATTATTCAAATATATATATTACCGTTAAAATGTTTTAAAAGTTGATAAAGCTTAAAAAATACTAAACATTTTATAATTTAATGATTAACATAAACAAAAATGTTTTCAAAAGAAAAACTACATAATTGCGATAATAGAATCCTCCGAATATGTAATTTTGTTATTTCACAGATTTTAGAAGAATACATTACCCACTCTTATTGTGGTTGAAACATTGAAACAAATTAATATCCGAAGTCTGTAAACTGAAATCAATGGAGCTATTAGGAATGGACCTCGGTCTACCCCAGCGGTCTCCATTTTGGGGGCTACAACAACTTATAATATTATATCAGGTTTTCTTTAAGCTGTATTTTTTTTTTTTTACTGAATACTCGCCGGATATTATGCGGCGGATGCGCCTGTCGGCTGTCGCCTACTCGTGGTTATATGCAATACCCATCCTGAACGCATATGCATATTTATATATAATATACACCTGCCTGGGCAATACATATTTAAAAACGTATACAGCTCTATCATAAATCGTGCAAGGAGTAAGTGCGCATGCGCGTCGTTTAGCAACTACTAGTGGGTAGATATGCCACGCATGTATTGTCACTATAGACTATTGTTGTAGACTTGGACATTTTTTTAAAATTATTTGTAGGTATTTTAATGAGCGCAAGCCATACTGGCCGAGAGAAAAAGTGCGAGTAGAGTAGTATTTTTTACTGCATAGTTCTCCTTCTTAAGTTTATCGATTTTCATTAATAAATTCGCAAACGCACAGGCGATGAATGAACGGGAGTGCCCATAGAGTAGTCAATAGTATACAGTAGCCTTGGTCAAATATACCAGGTTATTGCACATCCCCACTTTATTATATTATCTATTCACAAAATGACAGCGTAAGGATATATCACTTTTTTTTTTGTAAATATATATAATAACACCATTATAAAATAAATGAATTTGATTAGTTGAACTCTTACGCTGTCATTTTATTTTTATCATCGACATTTTCGATAGAGAGATGGTTGAGATGCAATAACCTAGTGAATTTAAGCCATGCGACTTGAGAGAAGCGTTCCGTCAAAAATTTATTCGACAAGCAACTACTTTTTCAGTGCAGCAACGTTAGATAAAACCTATTTGTACACGGTAATTGGTAAACAATTGTAGTGACACTACTTGCGTTATGATTTAATGTTATTTATCGCTACAATTAAAGGTAAAATTTTCTTAAATCGGTAATTAAGATAAGTAGAAAGAATGGTGCAGCGCAGTACTATTATGATTTAATTATAATTTTACACAACCGCCGTTCCCTACCAGCCTATATTTTAATAACTCAAAAAATAACTAGTCAGATTTTTTTTTGGCAAACGATTCTTGATTTAATAAGTATTCAAAGTATGTAGGTAGCCATTTGTAGTTCAAAAGTTGATAAAAGATCAAAATATGAACGTTTGAAAATGCTACCAAAAAAATTTCATAAAAAATAGGAAATTTTATTTATTTTAAAAGAAAATTAGTGTGTTATTCTTAATGAATCTCTCTCTACATATTATACTTCTATTTGTAACATTTAATCTAGTCTTAACCATTAAAGAAAATAGTACTAATCTTGTTTTGTTGGTTTTTTTAATTATTTTACAATGAAATAATCAAGAATGTGTATTTTGAATAATAACTGAAATCAATATGTTTACATTTTATTGGTATACAAATTAAAGAATTATAGGAAAATTTCTCTCCCTCTACCCAATTTTCATAGGTCCCCAAATAAAATTGTGCACTCAGCTCCAATTTCTTTAAAAAGAGGCCTTAGTTTTCTTTGCTTTTAGTTTCGACTGCATTATTAATAACAGTTGGGGCAAAATAGAAAACCCAAAGCCTAATTATAACTAGCCAAATGTACCACAAAACTTTTCTAAATCGGAATTTCAATTAATTTAAGAAATATCCTTGATTTTCTTATAAGATCTTGGATTTTCCACGTGAATTTGGTATCGACCCCCACCTCAAAAGACATTCATGTCAATAATAATAATCAAATCCTCTTAGTCTTTCCAGCGTAGGATTATTTTGGGCCTGACAATTATAGGGTTTTATTTTATTGCTTGTTTTTTTTTTTTTTTTTTAAAAGCAATATCGATTTTAATCCGAGTAGTATTATCTTAGACGTCGAAAGACAACTTAAATACTAAATTCTTATAACCAATCAATACTTTTTTATCAATAATATATATACAAATAAATGTATAGTGTACACATATGGATGTTTAGATAATTTAGATTGATGTACTGTGAATACTGCCCTATTAAGTTTTTCTTGCGTAAAGCAGTTTTGTTGAGTAAGAAATTGTAATTTCTTCTACATAAATGACCGTGATAGTCTGACGAGAAAAATAACATCCAAAAAAGAATCCTTGTTACTATATTAAATTATATACACTACAGTTAAAGCTCTAAATAAAGATTTTGCAAAAAACTGCCTATACTTTATTCATTAAGAAAAGATTTGACCATAATGCCCTTTTTAAATTTAATATTATAATCACAGTAAGATATGGGCAGTTTTTTTATACAGAAAACCAAATTTTAGAAATTTAGCAATTTTTGAAATTGGTTGGCACTTGATACATTATTGGAGAGCTATGAAATACAATTTATATTATTGTAATTTTATCAACAAAATGTATTTTTTCAGATATTTATAAATTATTTGTAATGCAGTATATAAATACTACCTACCTAATGTATGTATATAGTATTAGTACCTAATGTAACGCTACTTATGGGTATAATAGTTAGACAGTATAAAATAATTTTGTAATTATTATTTAAATAAAAACGTTTGCAGTCGGGGACTGCATGTAGACTGTTTTAAATTTTTAATTTTTAGAGAGTTATTTATAAAATATATTTGTATACATTTTTTAACTTTTCATTTTTTTTTATGATATACAACTTTAAAGCTCTGTAGTGAATAAACTGTATGAGATAAAGTTTTGAAACTCTTCATTGCACTTATATATGCCAAATTAAATGTAATAAGATCATTAACCAAAAAATCCGTTCATCGGGTTCGGAGATCTGCGAATGTCAAGACAAATAGTTAAAATTGACAATTTTAACTCATATTTTGTAATTTCTTGAAAAGCTATTTCTTGTGAGATTAGTATCAACTTTCTATCTCTTATAGTTTAAAAGGAAATTAAAAAAAAAAAAACGTTACACGCTGAGTTTGTTTTCATATTCAAATTATACTATTGCATGGATACAAAATCCGTTCTACCTGTATATTATCTTATAATAAAGCCAAAACAAATATCTATCTTCTCATTTTTAGTGTGTAGAATTTTGTTTTTTTTTATTATTCATAACAAGCTCTTTAAATTGCAGTCTCGATTTTTTTTTCATTTCAATTACCATAATTACTTGGTTTTTTAAAAATCAGCAAAGTAAAAATTACAAAACTGCAATTATTTTAACAGGAAATGAGTGTCCTATTGGTAATTTATCGCCCTGTACAAACTGAACAGGCGCGTCGCTGAAAAACAACAATCGATAACTACACCCTCGACGTTAACGGTATGTATAAGATACCTACTATTCGACTGGAAAGATAATAAATTCCAAACATTTTTCGTCAGTTTATTCAAATAATGTTATTTTTAATTTTAAAATTCCTTATTTCACTGTTAGGTAGCTATTTTATTTTATTAAAATAATAAAAGAAAAAAATGTAGATGCTCAATTAGTTTATTACATTGTAGTTATATTTAATTAAAACCGTGTAAAATTGAGTAAAATATTATTATCGTTTTAATTTCAGTTATTTTGTTTTAATCCGATTTGTCTTAGTTGGTTTTCGGTAATCGTCTCATTTTGCCCTGCTGTGCTTGTAAGTAACATTTGTGTAATACACCAAAATATAATACGCAATATTATATGCCAGGAATTGGTCCTAGGATAATAGTATTATCCTGGGACAGATTAGGGCTCATGCTTAAGGTGAGCTAATTTCAATATACGAGTTGTGCGTTTAAATACTGTTACAGCTGTAATACCTTCCAGATAGGTCGCTGCTGCACACGCCTACTTACGGGGGGCGATCACTCGGTGTAATGTTACAAGATTTTTTTTTTTTATTAATATTTAATGTTTTGTACATACAAATTCCATTGGGTTTGTGAACTATACACTTGAACCCGACATTAGGATGATCGTTCGCATAGTATTATTATGTCTGTCTACCCCGGTCAGTGTTTAAAATAATAATACGTGTTTATTGATACTGGCTAGATTTTTTTTTTTATAATACTAATAATAATTGTTATTATTATTCTTCGAAAAGTAATGCCGCTTTTACGGCTATTTAAAAACACCGTATGCTAATAAGTTGGCAGAAGCGAACTGGGTGGAAAAAAAACCGGTAATCGCGCCTATACATGACGTATTATAGGCATAAGCGGTATGCTATAATATATTGTGTGTATACACAATATATTATTATAGTGTGTGTTAGTATAATATTGATTAATGTCACATCCGCCCAATAACGTTACGTTTTCATACATGACACATTGTGTGCAATAATTTCAATCCCAACTCGTTTGTTTTATTTTATCGTACATAATTTATTCGCACCCGTATATCCGTCAGTCTTTCGCCCTAAACCCCTATTTTTTTTTTTTTTTTGCTAAAACCCACGGTAGGCGCCTGTATTTATAATATATTTGGGAAACCTAACCGTTTTTTACCGTTAACAGTCGCCCGTCATATTAGATTAATCCACTTGCCGTTTTGTTTCACAGCTGGAAAAGTTCATTTTTTTTAGCACACGCCAAAATATCGTATTACCCGCGGCTTTTAGAAAAATAATAACTATTCGTTTAAATATTATTTGCATACCAAAGAATATATTTTATATACGTTCGGATGCGTTTTTTTTTTTACATATTTTTACCGAACGCGGCTTATGGATGTACAGTTTACATTTCATTTACTGCTACACCCGGTTTTTGGGCTAGGCTTATGTCGAAATGATTTCCCAACCAGTCGACTTTCAGCAATCGTAGTTAATATATTTTTTATTACTATCAAGTATAAGCCATGTAAGCCATTTTCTTTTAGACTTACCTGTGGTAATATAATATTATGCCTGGTCTCTTTTTCATTTATCATACATTTTCTTAAATTTTAAATTACACATTTCGTTTAAACGTTATTAATTGTTATATAATTAAAACATAGATTATGATTGTAGATTTGTTAGTACGAGCATAAGTGAAAGAAATAGGTTATCGGCTACGAAAACAGCAGGTAAATTAATTGCAAATATATTGAAATGAATTAAGTAGTATGCTGAAAAAAAAAATGGTGGAGAAATAAAATAATAAAACGGGTAAAAGTATGATTAAGTAGAGAATATAGATTTGTAAATAGTAGCGAACTCTGTTTTTAAATAAAGATTCGAAAGTGCGTGGAATAGATAGATAAATGGTAAACTAAGCCTAATGTTTTTCAAATGTGTAAACAAATATTATTATTTAATTTATCTAATTAAACTGTCAATTTAAAACAAACTAAACAGTAAACATCAGTGAAATATAAAAAAATAAAATAGGGTTTATATAAAGATTTAATTTGCAACCATGGTTACATGTAAAACATGCAATATCGGCATATGTAGTAATAAGTAATGATAAAAGAACATTAGTACAGTTTAGTATATACCTATATGGCTATATAATATATTGAGAATGCAAAAAAATAACCCTTCTTAGACATCGATTTAAGGTTTTGTAGACCGACATTTAATACTCGCAGAGTGGATGTTAGGAGAGTGTATATTTTTAAAATGTATTTTTGTTTACCTCCTAGTGGAAGTACATTTTTTTCAAGTCTTTTCTAGCTCTCGTTTCCTTTTTAAACGTGCACTCGATTAATAATTACGGACGAATCAGTCACTCCGTTCTATATTATGTACATCCGTTATGATTTCCATACGCTCTTGTAATTTAATGGCTTGCAGTTATTACATATTTTTAAAGAACATTTAATCAAGGTTACTTAATATGCTGTACAGGCATCCGGTACCGATTCGGATCGAAGCGTTTTTTCGATACTAATTTTACAGTTTGAGTGTATATAATATATTTTTTTTGTTTTCACTTTTATTCTATATGCGATTGCACTAATGATGGAAAGGTGTGGCTGACATACTCGGGGCAAAGGTATACGGGGTACGGGTTTGACCACCTCGAGTTATGCAGGTACGACGGCCTAAGCGTGCCGAATCGACTGATGGAAATACCCGGGTTTGCCCGTTTAATTAAACGTCTGCAGCTAGGGGCACATAAGGCGTTCGGTCATGCTTCGTACAGGGTGAATATGAGTAATTTATAATTTGTATTTATCTACATATTTCCGTTTTTGATTAATTACCGTGTAGAATTCGAGAACCGTCGTTAAAGTTGATTAAATAACGTAGACTAATTTATACTAATAATTTACAAACTCCACGCCGACCGTCGTGGTCTGGGCAAACGATTACAATATTCAGCAGGCGAGCATTGATTTCTGATAACAATTATTATAGTATTATATTCTTCTCCCTTTTTTTATATCACTCCTATTACTCTCATTTACGTTCAACTAAAGGAAATAAAGATGTAGAGTCTATTGTATAGAAGTCAAAGGAAAATATATTGAGGTAATTTGGACATGTTATGAGGAGACACGGAAGAGAGGCAGCAAGGTCGGTAATGAAAATTAATGTAGAAGAAAAGGGAAGTATTAGAAGACCAAAAAAAAGACAGTGGGTAATAAACGTATAATAGTAACTGATATGTGTTCCACGTCTTTCTCTAATCGTCATTCGCTCTCTTGGTATTTATTCTTCTTATCATTTTTATTATTTACAAACTTTATATTTCTTCCGCTGTAGATTTTTGACGAAAGCTGTTGTCATCTCGGGCCACCGGTTAAATTAATTTTATGAACCGGCTAAGGTTATTAATGATTTATTGGGAACTCATATTTTTGCTGTTGAGAATAGCGCACAAAAAAAAACCACTAGCTATAAAACAAAACAAGACTGGCACAGTTGCACTATTATTTTTTACATACGTTTGTCCTATCTTAGACTAATTTTTATCTCTTAAATCTTAAAATTGCGTCTAATTGTCTAATAATCGCAAGTAATTCAATCCACAGGAAAACAAGTCATCGTGACTTCAGACACAAAAAAAAAAACACGTCTGGACAAAATCAATACCTTTTCAGCTAAAATATTAACTCGGCCAGCCTCCTATTCTTGCTTCCGTTCACTATAAAAAGTTCAACTCTACACTTTAAGCCACCCGAATCCACTGATACCTTCATTCTTTTATTACTCTCTCATATAGTCCTTCTCGTCGGTTAAACCGAAATTGGTCAAGCCGCACGCGACCTCTTAAATAGTTAAAATGTATTGAATTTAATCTAATCGAATCAAGCTGTTGTAGTCGTGTCGCATAACAAAATCCGGATCCATGGACGATCCTTTATCTCGTAACTTGTACCGTTGATTTTATAAAATAATATACAGATAAGCGGTGCCTTACACAAGAACGGCGACCGATTTTATGAGTAATTCCCGTCATCAACAGAGGTACCCTCGTCATAGTTTATGTACGGGATGGTAAACTATACCGAGGGTACCTCCGTTGACGGCGGGAATCCAGCATAAAATCGGCCGCCGTTCCAGTGTATAGCGCACCGCTTATCTGTATATTTTAAAATTAATGCTTGTACCTAAAAATCTGTTAAGGTCGGCCCACCATCGAACGTACGTCTCATACATCTCGTACATTGCAGCAGCCCACGTCATGCCGGCTAAATAATATGAGAAAATGTGTAATAGTCGATCGATTGCAATAATTTATTATTATAATATTATCGCGTCCGGTAATTAAATCCAATCGATTTTTAAACGGTTTGTCCGGTACCGGTTTTTCAAACTGCTGCAGATTTCTGTTCACGCTTGTATCGCACCAATATGCCAATAATATACTATATTATTATTAAAATAGACGCCGGTAGGTGTTCACAAACAGGAACACTATATAGTATATATTTAATACAGACCAGAGGGGTACCCGTGTGCATTTGTGCGTCCTGCTTATAGGCTGGTTTTATTGTCCGTCCATTAGTTTGTATATTATTATACCATTGAACTCTCAACAGTAATTGTACAACATTATAGAGGTTATGCCGTCGAGTAACGTGTGTGTGTATTATAGTGGGTTAGGCCTGGTCTAGGTTTGGCTGTTTGTCAGTTAGTACGATACGCGGGAAAAGACCGGCGCATCTTCGTTAGTTCGTCTTATCCGTACAATTTATTATATTGGCCTTAAGCGGTTATATTATAATTTTAACGAGCGGAATATAAAACTGTGGATTATAATACACCACGTACCCAATACATTACAATACACGTTATTATGTTAATATACACGTCTATAAAGATAACGCCAGATCAGCGTTTTTTACCCTTTTAATAAAAAAAAAAACCATATGAACATGTTGTATACAAATTAAATAACATCCAAATATGTCACACATGTTTGTGTTTATGTGTATTTCGACTGTATCGAAATTCCTACGGACAACGGACGGTACTACACAATAAAATACATTAATGGGTTTTATCGATCGCGTTTAATTATGTATATACAAACAAAACTATATTGGCCGTCTCGGATTAAAAATAAAATTGAATATTAAATAGTCGATTATAGTAATAGTGTCTATAGTGTACTAATAACGTATAAATAGAATGTATAATCATTTATACTGTCAGTAATATTTATTTTTACTGTCAGTGTTATGTGTAATTTAAACGATTCGAGAACATAATTATTATGTGTTTGTAATGATAGTAAGGTTTTGCAATTTTTTGGAAACTTTGAAAATATTATTACATTAATTTGTTTGGTTTGTGTTTATACCTCTATAAATAGCTTAATTTGTATTACTTTATTAAACCCCACTTTTAAGTTTTAGATTTTAAATTATAACAGTTTTGAAAAAAAATTGACTATACCTCATTATTATAGGGGTTGTGACGGCCTCTCCAACAATTGTTTACAATAAGTTTTTTTTCCTATAACTTTAATTTATTTTAAGATTATGGTTCGACTATCAACAATATTATAATTAGTATAATGTTTACCTTTTCTATTATTTATTTAAGTTTGTATTAATATTTATTTTGTATTTATAATATTGTTTAAATTCCTGAATAATCCAGATAATCTACAGAAACGGTGGGTTTTATAAACTATAAATTATTTTAGAGCACTGTACCTAAGGCTTCAGTGGTAGAAATAAGAATAAGGACACTTAGTGGAGCAATGAGTTATTGAACAAATTCGGCACGCGTTTTTATATCAAGCTTTTATATTTTAAGTTTGTTATTGTATTAAAAAACATTTGTCTTCAAATACGGACACTGCGCTGCACACCAGTGATTCCAGGGTAATAATATAGGTACTGTATCATGGGTTAGGTTAGGTAAGTGAACCGCTGTGATGGTCCACAATATAATACCGCCTAAGCCGTAGGATATAATAATATTTTGAGTTTAATTAACGCCGGACTGAAACGAAAATCTCAATTCAAACGCAGTGAAGATAACTCGGTAAGGAAACACACAGCACGACCGTTTGTTTACCGACCTAAGCATGGTAGCGTGTAACGGTAACCGTTGAAAAAAAAAATTAGTATCTAAAAGCTAACACAGTAAAAATTATACACTAATGTACGCGGTTCGCCGGGCCTTCGGTGTGGAAATATAATAATTATATATTATGTAGCATCATAAGCGTTGCACGGTATTAATTCATTTTTGACGGTTTTGGAAAGCATGCAAAAACTAGGTACCCGCTCGCATAAGTATAATAACAATATTAAAAATGTATTTTTATCAGTGGTATCGATTTAAATTATTCCGGAGACGATAAAACGATTTACGACCACGGCACCGCTTCCTCGAGCGTCGTTTTGCCTCCTCGGAATGCGGTTATTATTATTTTAGCATGGCCGGCAGATAAGTATAAGGTTGGCGCGCAGATCATACGGTTATTGGCAATCAAAATGTAAAAAACCATTTGATGCATTATACCAAGTATGTACTGTAAGCGAGGCATGTTGAATCCACCGACTTGACAAACGCTTGTTTTAACGTCCATGTAATAGCCGGGGTAAAATTTGTAAATGTTACTAAAAACTGTACAACTATCTTAACACACGGCACGACTAACACTATTCTAGTTTAAGAGGGACTTACAAAATTGGCGGAAAATGTTGCAAATATTTAGTTACAGCTGTAGGTTGCGGTAGGCTTAAGCACAAATTGTTCTAATTTTTTAGTTTTGAGAACCAAACGTTAAACTGGCAGATGCCATGATATCCAAATTTGTATTGTTACTTATTACCTCTAGATTTGTTTTATTCAATTCATAGTTAGTCATAATTGTCAGAATGTGGCCTCGAACGAACAATATTTGCCATTTATCTCACACCATTCAATAAACCAGTTTATATCCTGCTGTAACTTCCGGCAATCATCTGCAACATCATCGGGTCATCTGCAAATGAAAACGTATGCGTACGTTGCTATTTAAGTTTCAACTGATTTGATAGGCGATAACGACATGGAAAATACTAAAAAATATAAATATTCGATCGTTTTATAATATTGTAAAATAACATAAATAAAAATGTTTTCAAAAAGAAAAACTAGAAAGCTGTGATTAATTTCCAAGAAAATGAATGTCTTACATTAAACGTATGTAACTCTTGCTGTAATGAAAAAAAAATTGTTCCTAGACATCATTACAACACTAAAATCAAATATTGTACCTCTAATTACACATCTAACCTATAGACTCTAACCTAACCTAACCTATATTGTAGTACAACGGCAGTGCATTGAAGGCTCAGCTACAGGAATCTTCTATGAACAATTGTTAATAACTAAGTATATTTTAAACGTTACGCAACTAGGCCAGGCACATTTCCGAAAATTCCAGTGGCTTACAGACCTTTTTGCGTTAGGTGAATTTACATATTATTATAATAGCATGATGGAACGCCGAAGAGATGTATGTGTGACATGTGTGTGCCACCGGGAGAGACTTACGCAGCTGGTCTGTATACACATAGGCTACTTGTACTATTAATAGCTTTGGAGTACATTAATTATACTATTAAGATGCTATTATTGCCATCACAGCTCGCGGAGCTGTACGGAGACTTGGCCAGAATGGGCAACGTCATTCGTCCAGACGGCCTGCGAATTCCGTCTAAATTATGTATATCCGCATTCATGTCATGTTGCTGACTTATTGACTGACGTGGACCCCTCAAGTCATTACGAAAACACATTAGACCAACCTGAAATTAATCATCATCCAAATTCACAAACGCTATAGAAGAACAAAATCCAAACTATTTTTAATCGTTTGCAATTCCCTAATGTTTTTCTTTCGAACACAGCAGAAAATTTGTTAGGCTTGAAATCGGCCTATAAAAAATATTTCCTTATGCCTACATAATTTTAGTGTTGCATTTGTGTTAAGCTAAAAAAATTGTATTCGAGAATAATTTGAATTTAACTTCAAAGGTGCCAAAAATCCCGACAGCTGGTCGAGTAACGCAATACAAAGTACCCGTTGATTTCTAATGAAGCACTTAAAAATTAAAAATTGTTATACTGGCGAAGATTATAAAGGGGCATAGGGAGGGTCGATACTTGATCCTTTTAATTATTCAAATAGCCCAGGGCCTCCAATAATAGTTGAAATATATACAGTTTAGCTCTCAAACGATTCATAATACTTTAGAGTATTTAAACACTCCAAACCCTTTAATATCTCCGCCCGTGGTGAGCTAGTATTTATTTAGTAACGATCATAAACCATTGTTGGATATGAAAATAACGTCGTGACTATCAGTGGGATAGTAAATCATAACGGCCCTCTGGCTAGTGTTTTGTATTTGTTTACTAAAAGCATATTAAGTCAGACTTTCTAAAAACCAAGTACATAATAATTGTAATTGAAGCAAATTAATACGTTGGTGCCAAATTTCGATTTCTCAAAAAGTAAAGTAGTTTTTTTGTTTCATTCTCGACAAACATTATAGTGCTTTTGCCGCATGCCCCAGTCATGTCTTTACTAACTTTACTGCTTATTATTCATGTATTGTCACAATGTATTACAATTAATGTTCTGTATATTATTTCCAAAACGTAAATAATGTTAACGGTGTAGGTATATCGCTACTATTCGTGTTAGGGAAATGTCAAATTATTAATTTCATCATCATCGCACGCATACTTCTCGCGGCCAATTAAGAAACGAAACATGGTTATTACTCGTGGACCTATGTATACATAATGGTATTAATAACAGTAATAACAGTAAAGAATATATTATTATACTATGATGTGCTCGTGAAACGAACCTGTCGATTTCATTAAAATAATTATATAGTAATAATTCAATAGTACATCATTTTGATTCGTCTAAACGGGGTTCGTTGATATGATATAATAACACACACACAATATCTATGATAATTAGAAAAAAATTATGATAATATCATAAATAATTGTATACTTTATAAAAATGTAGTGTTGATAAACCTTTTACTTATTTACATGTAAGTAATGGATACTGTTTTTAAAATATTTTACTATTTTATGAAAATCGTGTGTTGGTTTATCATATACGAAACTTGTAATCCTTAAATCCTTAATCCAGGGTGATTCATTAAATACAAGACACTCATTTTCTCTTTAAATTATTGAAATTTTTTAGTTTTTTTTTGAGATACTTTAATTTATGTTATTGTGCAATATTAAAAAATATTCAATTAATTTTTTTTTCAGAGCGCCATCAACTTTTGAAACTTATACGGGAACGTGAGTATTTAATTTTTTTTTTAAATTAAGAATAAATTTCTGAAAATGTTGACTGGTCGATAACCAGCTTTGGATAATTACTTTTAAGTTATTAAAGTTTAAAGCTTAGGACGGGAGGAAGGGTGGGGTGAAGATTTATTTTTATTTGTGTGCCTTACTCAACCACACCACCTCCCTTCCTAAATTTTTAAACTTTAATCACTTTAAATATAAATATCTTAAACTGGTTATCGGCAAATAAAATTTTTTAGAAAAATTAATCTACTCTTAAAAACTTAATTAAATATACATTTAAGTTTCAAAAGTTGATAGATCCCTATAAATACTAAAAAGGGTAAATATTTATTTATGTTATAATATTATAAAATAACAAATTCAAAAATGTTAAAAAAAAAAAACAATAAAATAAAATTATAATTGTTTACAAGAAAATGAGTGTCTTATCCTAATTGAATCACACTGTATACATGGCTGTATACATACATATTAGATTAGATTTATACGTATGTCCAAGTCTTGATAGAGTTACTGATAATAAAAGTTACTTGGTCTGGGACCTTCAGTATGTAAACTGGTGTAGTTTTATTCTGCACACAGGGTAACCTAACAGTGTATGTTCTATCTATACAGGCTTCAGAGGCTATAGAAGCTATAGATTAAACTTGTTTTGTGCAGCACCCCTTAAATAACCTATCAAGTGTGATTCATCTGAACAGTTACTAGTGCATTGGCATCCCTCATCAGATATCAATAATTCTAAACCTAATATTTTGAACATGCTATTGTTATTAATGGTATTATGTGGCCATAAGTGTTGTGCGCTATCCGGTATATTATGGTATACTAAAGGTCCCCACGACGAAAAACAATTTAGCAGCAATGGCTTCTCTGGGATATTTTATTTTATATGAAGTTTATTATATACAATAATAATATATATTTATATATACGCAACAATACTATTTTAAATAGTTTGTCTAATATCTGATAGTTGGTAAAAAAATGAAGAAAAACATTTGCAAGTGTCTTGGTAATGTTTTATATGCAAATTGTTTTTAATGTGATTACTAACTTGTACATTTTAAAACAATAAACAATAGTAATATTTTAAATTCGATTTAAACACTATATTTGAATCGAATTTACAATATGCGGGTGCCAAGATGACGCACCTCAAAAATGGGTGGGGATGAGTAAATATTGCTGCTTATTGGAAGAAAACACATAAACCATAAACTTGACGCTATAGTGAGAAAACCTATCCGTTTTTTTTTTTTTAATTTTATTTACAGCCATTTAAGGCTTTGAACATCTTTTTTATTGCTGTCGACAGATCCAAGCTACAAAACATTTTTATTAACTTACACAACATCACAAGAGAACATTTAAGGTGTAAATTTAATTATGTATTTCATTATTTCAATCTGCGTTTAATTTTTTAACAGTTTTAGAAATTTTAAAAATTTAATTACTATTATTTCGATGTGACACAAGCCCGGTGAATAGAAGAGATATCTCTGATTTATCGAGACTTACGTCATCTTTTAAACTGTTTGTATGCAAGGAATTTCGTATCGTGTATTTGAAATGCCTATACGGTGAATATTTCGTTGATTCGGATCTGTACTAATTATCGTGTAACAACAATTTTGGTTATAAGAAAAAAAGAACCGTTCGTAATTAAGTGTACATAAATTATAATTCTACATTCCTATTCATTTATGCATGTCTCGCACACCTAACACGATTTACCAAATTTATTTGTAAGTAAAAAAAAATCCTCTTTTTTTAGGCGACTCCAGATTAGATGAAACCTTGGAATTCCGTATAAAGTTGCTTTGATAATAATATTATGTGTAATTTATTGTAATACAATTTACAACTATAATCTAAGATAACCAATTCATGCGTGTGTGTATCGTATAAATAATGGTCCATAAGTCGTTGTTATCCATAGATCTGCGCCGAAGCGTTTCCTTAAAAAACATTTTATTACTTTACATTTTAGTTCAATAATTACGAAAGAGTGCCCCGAGAAAATTTGTTTAAGAGAGATATACACCTGTACACTTTTATATAAAAAACATGATCCCGCAGATTGTTTTTTATAAAATATCCATTGAATAGTTATAAAATAAAAAAAATAAAGTGTATTATAAAACATGAAATAAGTAAAAAAGTAATAGCTTTTTAAAACACATAAAAAGTAGGTTATCGCTTATGAACCATTTATTGAAAACTTTTTCAATTTATAAAAAATCACCTTACGTACGTCCTCAGAAATATTATACTTTATTATTCTTATAATGGATATTTGTGCTCTAAATCCATCATAAACTAAGCAAAGTCGGTTCTGGGAGTAGCTTTGCAGTAGAAGACCTGATAATATGATAATAAAACATTTGCAAATAATCGAGCTATAGTTGTCGGACCGGCAAGCGCGATACAAGAACTAGGAGAAAAAATAAATTACACAGAAACAATGATTGCATGAAAATCAATGTCAAAAAAACAATAGCCAGGGCGATTGCAAAGGCAGGAATCTCAGTGGAAAGTTGTGCCATAGACTAGACTAAACTTTTTTTCTATTTAGTTAAAAAATACAGTTGATGCAAAATAGAGTTTAAGAAAATAATTGTAATTGCAAATTTTATGATTAACATAAACAACAGGTCCTATTATCAAACAACAATAAATCCTATAACAACAGATTCTATTATTATCAAAGAATATAAACATTTCAAGTAGAAAAAGGATACTGAAAACATACGTGTGGTCTACAACTCCATAGTTCTGTGCTAATAAGTATAAATTTTAGTTTTAGCTCAAATCTAAACATTTTCAAACCGTAATCTTTACCAAACCCCTTAATAAATAGGGATGTTTTAGCGTCCTCTAAAAATATTATAATAATAATTTATTTACAAAAGATAAATTCTGATTAAAAGAAAATTAGGCAAACTAATAACTATGAGCGGCACTATATCGTTTAGGTCCGAGTATTCATGAAGTCCAACTAATTGTTTTAGTATTCAGTTATAAGTGGGGTAATTGTAAGCAAACGGGTTGAATGTAAACAGAATTAAAATTAAACGTTCGATAGTTATTAGATATAAAAATAATAGTTAATAGGTATAAATGTTTTTATAATGAATTCATTTGTTGGTAATATCTATAAAAAAAAAAAAATGCCCTCATATTTTGTTAAAAATGTGTCCACTTTAGTCATTTTTTACGATTCCTAAAAAAATATTATTATCAAAACTAATACAATTAGTTTATAAATGCATTGACTGCAACTGTTGTTTATTTCAACACAATAATATGTTTGTAACAAGATATTTGGGAATACGATGTACTTTACAAGCATTTTTGACAAAACTAGCAAGAGGAGGCCTAGATCACTGTCGTGGCTACCCGTGTGCGAGTATGCTACCGTAATGCATATTTTTATAGCGTGTCCGGCAGATTCAATCTGCCCGGGGCGAAATCGGAAATCCTATGGCGGGATCTCGGTTAGCCCGTGTATGTGTTCAGATAATAATCGTACCTAGTATGGGTCTAAAAAAAAAAAAATCAAATCCAATTTCGTGTCAAAAAGAGGTGGATAGGAAACTGTCGCCTCGGGAAAATACAATATTACATTATGAGATAAATGTTATTTTGTGTGCCACGTCTCAAATCGCATACAAAATCTTGGGCGTCACGTGACCGATCGTCTTGTGTATATTTGATAGGTATTATAATATTTTAAACCGTGTCGGTCCAGTAACCGAGCCGGAATCGTGTCCCCCCAAAACAACGGCTGCGTCGACGTTGTAATAATAATATTGAAAAATGGACACGACGATAATCTACTAAAAAAAATACCGTCTCGTGTGATACAGCTGTATAGGTGTATAGGAAACTTGCACGATAGAGTCTTAGATATTATTATTATTACAACACCCGGGCGATGTGTTATTATGTTGTACCCACTGTCCGTCGTCGTTCATATAGTATAATAATATAATACATCTCAATTCACATGATATCCAATATTGTCGAGCCACATCGACGGTTGTCGCCGCCAGCACATGTGTTAGTCCATCGTGAACAACACGTGCTGTATTATAGGGTCGGTTTTTTTTTCCTGTACACCGAATTTACCCGATAGGTCCCCGATTAATTCGAATCCTATTGATTTCAAACCCTCTATACACTTCGCAGCACGTGCACAAGGTGATTCGTTATGGATAAGAAGCTCACGTTTTCTTAAGACAATTGCAATTTTGTAGTTTTTCCCTTTGGAGACAGCTTGGTTTTTTGATATTTTACAATATTAGACAATATTATTCAAATTTGTATCTTCATTTACATATATTCATTAAATGTGTAATCAATTAATTTTTGAGATTAAGAATAATCTACTAACATTTTTAACTACTCTAAAATCATACGATTTTATATTTATTTTTTCAGATTAAAACATTACTGGATTATTTTAGATATTTAGCTATACTCTAAAAAAGAGTAAATATTTCTTAAATGTTGGTCATCACATTGAACAATCCTATTTAAGTGCATTTCAAATACATTGTTTGTCATACACTTGAGTAATAAGTTAAATATATTTAAAAATGATTTTTCGCCACACTTTTTTATTGTAGCACCAAGTTCTCTCCGGAATGACAAAATATAATTTTTAACACGTTGAAAAAATAGCACATTACTTTAACTCCCCACGCACGAAATCGTAGCCACATTTTCTGGTAGTTAACAATTTGCAAATTAACACGAATTTCGCTTGTGAATCAACTATTTTCCTAAAAAAATGTCCCATTAAATTATCAAAATATTTATTCTTTTAAATTTATTCTGTCGAATTAAGGCAAAATGTACTACCATAATATCCCCTATTCTAGTACATTTAGGGTTATATGTTATTATAATAAAAATATAATTAGTTCAAGGTCTCAAGAGTTCCAGAGCTATAATCTGCCACACATTCAGTTATTTCTTCATCAACTGAATAACGTTCCAACTATACGTCGATAATAAGGTTTAATTTGTACCTGTCCACAACAAACAATTGACTTTGGACATTTTTTTTCTAGAAAAATTGACTCGATAAGTGTTGTTAGTGTTTCTCATCGACTAAACGTAGGCAGGTTAGAATGTTTGTATTCATAAGGATTTCAAACGGATCAAATAGATAGATTAGGCGAAATGCAACTGTACCCGCAGTTTGGTGACCGCACCTTGTCTGCTGACAAGCCAGACAGATACAATAAAATATCGTTTATGCTTCTAGACAGATGCAGTCATTACTGGCGTTCGAGTCACACTGTATCTATTAGGAACGTTTAAGAACTTTAAAGGCTCTATTGCCGTCTGAGTGTTGACCGTGTAAAACGACAACGTAGCGGCGACAACATCTCATCATCATCATCACGATATTATATTTTATAAAAACTACATGAAAATAATATTATTATACATGATAAAACGTCGTTGCCGGCACCCTCGCCGCGCCGTTTGCCGACTAAGAAGAAATAAAACATAATGTATGACCGTCGCCCATTGTGCCGCCATGCACTCGGGTCGTTCATATTATCATAAACCGATTTAAGGGGATTAGAAGGGGGATTACAGTAGTATAGGGAAAATATATCTATACGATAAAGGTTTTAAGAGGTTCGCAACTGAACAGCACTAAACGCCTACTCGCTCTTCGTATACCACCGGTGTACCTTTTATTTATATTATTTTAATTTCGGCAACCGAACCGACCGGTACGAGTGCCCTTAACAACTACCTGCTAGCTGGCCCGTTACAACACAGTACAGTGCGTTCAAAAACGCTTTGCCAGGTCATCTCTAAATAATATAGATTATCTCAACCCTCTTATAAAGCTTGAGTAATTTCTTAGGTAAGCTAAGGTAATTTCTTCATTTAATTACTTTAGAATAGAATACAGTGTATTAAATACATCACAGAGATAAAATGTAAACTCTATTGGGCTTAGTCCACTGCATTAAACTTGACAGCACGTGCTACTGTTGTGCCTTATTATATTGTTTCATCAATATTTTTTTTTAAATAAATCTCAATCAAAATAAATGCTGTCTAATACATCTTATAAAATTTGAGTTTTTCAAAGAGCGTTTTTTTTTAGAAAGACAACGACCGGTTGTTCTATACATAATAATATTATGTATAGCAAATAAAAGCGCACTGCCTGATAGTTGGCTCGCCATAAAAATACAGCCTTTGGTTAGGTTTCCATTTTGCAGTGTTGATCAAGACATCAGATATCAGAATACTATTCGCTCTCTGGGTATTGAACCTGCCAATTTCTATACATTTCTTGTCAACATTGGAATCGTTATAGCCTCGGCGGTGTGTAACAAGTTAAATTCAAAAATATGACGTCAAACGTAACGCGTTTTTATACAAGGCGAATTTTGATATACCCTGTCATCGCCGAAGACATTTTGCAAATTATTATTTATTTACTTTTGTTTTTTTTTTCATTATTATTTCTTTCTTAACGCCAGTAGTGTCGCGGATCACGCGATAGCAGATGTAGTTTTTGTGTAAAACAAAATGACACAATATAAATTATAATACTTATAACCACTGTATAGAATACACGTGGTGGCGACCACTGCTCCTCATAGAAATGTCTTTAGGATAACATCATATAGTATAGTATATTATACTCTTTTAAATAGCTGAAGTTAAAACGTCAACAATTAATATCTTTTGATTATACGAAGGGAAGTATCAGCAAAAATATTAAATTGCATATTACAATCCAAACAGTAGGGGTATACTTAGAAATCAGAGTAGTTTAACCGGCTTAGCTTGGGCTTGGTCGGGTATACCGACGAAAAACTGATTATTTTCATCTCGCGATAGCTCCATATCAACGGGCTTAATACAACATGTAAAATACAATTATTTTGGGTTGCTGCTTAACATTGGATCCGGTAAATCACTTAAAAAGGTTCATCCGGTCAAACAGGCGTGCAAAACACAATAGCGATTTTAACGACAGAAAACGAACACAGACGCGGTAATTAAAGGCAACTACAATTATAAATATTATCGTCTCCTGTCTTGCACCTCGTCCAAAGTAATCCCCGCTATGTGATCACCGGTGAGATGAGACAGTAATTTATGTCTTGGAATAAGTAGTGTAGTATGCATTAGTAAAATAATTGAAACTATATAATGACTGTACGCGCGTATGACGTGGAAAATGAAACTGGAATGAAATCATTTCTTTGAACATCATAAACTTTGTTTAAAAGCAATTAAATTTTACAAATACAAATAAATGTAGGTCGTGGTGTCTTATGATTTACCTTCGACCGTCAACTGTCAAATCGTTGAGCGTTATACAATTTACGACCAGGAAATCGATTAAATTATTAGAGCGAAAATTCGACAAAAAACGATCACTGTCTCTCTTACTGTCCTTTCATCTCGTTAACTCAATTTCCAACGCTACTTCCATACATTTTATGCGCCATCACATTTGCCTTAAACGACAACCTTTCTATTCCACCTCTTCTCAGACTTTATTCGGCTCGTTAGTTTTTTCCGCTTGATATCTGAGTAGAGTACAATTGAAAATTTATCACAAACTTATTCGCCCGGAATAACTGTCCGATTGTTTATAAAAAAAAAAAAAGCGAGGGTGAAAGGACTTTTCCCTCTCCGATTCTGGATAAACCCTCGTCAAATTACCAGCTGGGATAGTAAAATATTTAAACTATTCTCCCTACGTTTTACAAAATTCACCGAGGCAGAAGACATTTACAAAAACTAATTTGATGCTAGTGAAAAAAAGTAACAAATAGGCGAAGGCCCATCAAATGGCTGCTAGCAGACTAGTTTTATCCGGCCCGTAAACGAAAAATGTTTCGAATTTAATTTCTTGGGTTAAACGAATTCCTGATGTGGCCCTCCTCGGTGACTCTTGCTTACGAACTTTGGTGTATATATTTTATGTATAAGGTATCAGACGGGCGTAAGTGACAAACGAAAACTTTTTTTGGCATTGAAACTTGTAAATGCATTAAACGAGTATAGGTAAAAAAGAAAACGTCCGAACACCTAACGAATATTAGTCGACTAACGTCGGTATATAATATTATTCTTGTAAATATATTATATTATTATATTTGTATGCCAGGGACACGAACGCCGTTTAACATGGTAATTTAAAAAAAAACAAATAAATAAAAGTTTTATCATTACAATTATACGTGGCGCACATTTGTAATAACAGTAAACCTAGCTGTGGTGGTCCTACCTACCTACCTGTCTACCAGCCTTAATGTCTTCTAGAACCGGTGGTGCTTCTCACATACTGAATCTAAGCTCTAACATTCCTCCATATAATATTGCAAAGGTGTAACGATCTAACGGTTACAATACAAGCGTTGGTGTGGCGCAATATCAAATCCCGTCTAAGACCAACACCAGATAGGTAGATCAATAAAAATGAGCAATAGAAGTTCTTAAAACTAATATTCTAAAATACAGTATCATTCTTTTTTTAATTGTCGAAAAAATTATTCAAGTTTTCGTACCAAAAGTTAACGCATAGCATAATATTTTTTTATTATTTTGTGGCGTTGTCTAAAATTTCTTTTAGTTCGAATAAATTGTAACTAAACATTTTTAAAAGTCAAAACATATTTTATAGATCTTAACCGACAACATGCAAAATCACTATGGACCTCCTAAACAAAAAACGTTAGATAAGTTGTATCATCAGTCATAAATCATAACTAAGAGAGCGTAGGTTCAGAGTTCATTAGTTAATAATACAGAAAATAATTTGCAAATACTCAAATATATCATTGCACGTTAATCGCTATATTAATATGTGTGTAACATAAGTATATCCCGGACAGCACACAATAAATCATATTATTACGTGTACGCCTTGTATCTCTTAGTCGTAAAAACGATAATTATTATTATTTATTATTATCGTTCTTGGTCAAGTATAATATTCTATTGTAGTGTATAAAATAGTATGTAGACATACCATATTGTGTACGAATATTACACACACTGTTGTCGTCGGACCAAACAGCTTAGAAGCATTATTGCGAATCTTCGTCCATTTTTAGTGGGAGTATAAGTAAAGGAAAAATAAAATAAAAGAAATGGTGCACTAGCGTTAGCTTTGAGCTTTTCAGACGCGTCACGTTTGTAGGCCTTTTAAAGCGAGAAATATTGTAACCACTCTTTCGGTGAGTGCATATTTTATGTCGGTAGGTATATATTATAGTCAGTGAATACATTATGTTGAAAGTGTAGTTCAAAATAACAGTTGAAAAAATATAATATGTTTAATAAAAAAAAAGGCAGATCAATAACTCATTGTCTGAACGACTCAAGTTCCGGAACGACTTGAGTAGGTTTATAAGGTATTATTGTAATTTATTATTTGCATGAAAAATATAAAACGCGCTGTAGACTCATATATTATGCCACCAGACTTCTTTCTTTGGTAGTCACTTTCTTAAGAAAGCTTTTACCACTCGTAAAAATGAGAAAAGTGGGGAAGGGTGTGGTTCTGTTATATAATTTAATGGTAACTATGTAATAAACGTCGGAGAAAACAATTTTGGCTACATCAGACTATTTTTCAAAGTTTAAATCCCACACCCTTTACTTAGGGAACTTGAAAAATGTGTGCGATTGTTGCAAACGAAAAACTACTTTCATTGATGCAAGTCTTAGGTTATAAGCGGTATATTTTATAAGTACCGTCACACCGCTGTTTATAATTATAGTTGGTTCTAACGTTTTTATATTTAATAGCAGTTTTCAATTATGCGCACATGAGGTCTAGACGAGTACACCCGAAGCGGTTAATTCCTTTTGCATTTCGCATGCAATATTATAGCACACACAATATTAATAAAACATTTATTAATAAAATATGACAGCGCGAATATTATCTATTATGCCGGGCGGTTCCGAATGCGGGATAACAAATCATTATTAGGTTATATAATTATTACCATTACCGTCATCTGATGATTATAATATATTGTACTACCCATCGGTACCTACAGGTTCTTAATAACAATATTTAAGTTTATCGGGACGATAAATACATTCAAAAATCTTGTGCACGCTACCAATAGAGAAATCGGCTACCGGTTCTACGCAGTGGTTTCTATTATGATAATAATAATTATAATATATTAAAATCCAACTTGTCGTTTCGGGTAAGCGCCGGTGGTTTTTTATTTTTCGTTTAACGGGATTTACATATTAAAAGACACGTTATGTCTCGGTTCAATCGCACCGATTGAAGTTCATTAAAAAAAACAAGCCGATTAATGTTTAACGTTTTACCTACATAGTTTTATTTTTGTAACAATCATAAGCGTAAACTTAACCGCGGTAATGGTTCTAAGAACGTTTGCCGACATCTAGATGATGACAATCGTATTTTTTTTTAATTGAAAAGTCCTGAAAATAGTTAGATAAGTTAAAATTTTGAGTTACACTCGAAGGAAGGCAATTGCAAAATTTCATTTTTGCACGCTTCGGTTTTGTTATATTTGTACCGTCGAGAGCACAAGTGGTGTAAGCACTGAACTCAATATATGGAACGCGTATTGCCTCTGGTCGGCTGCTTATGAAAATGTCCCCTGGTAGGAGGCTGTCATTTTGTGTACCGTTATTGTTTTGTCCATGATATTTATTGTTTTTTCTATGATTTATCATCACCTAACCTAACATTTTAATACATATCATGGAAAAGTGACGTAGCATTTTTACTTTCTATGAAATGGTACACAAAATGGCTGCCTCCTAGGTGGGGCCATTTTTCAATCTGAATCCACGTTCCATATATTGAGTTCAGTGGATGTAAGTCACGAAAGTTCAAAGTAGTGAAACAAAAGGTTAATGTTTAAATGCTGCATACGTTCTGGGGAGAACGTACAAGTTCTCCTGCCATCTAACGGAAAACAGGCAAAGCAGTGGACTCACTATAGCAGGTTATAGCGCCTGGTGATGTTACTCCGGACCATGTAAAAACATGACTTACACCACTTTTGCTCTCGACGGTTCATTAAATAACGTTATCGATTTTTGCGGCATATTTTGCATTTTTTTAATTTTGTGTGTCCAAAAAATACCGATAAAAAAATTACAATATAAGAGGTATTTTCTAGTGTATAAACGCATTCATATTTTTGTTGCTTTCAGAGCATACATTTTTGGGGCCGCAGTAATAATATAATCGACTTGTTTTTTTCCCTATAGTTGGAGAATATTTATTTTGTTTTGCCACACGAATCAAAATCCAGATCAAAGCCCTACCATTGTTGTAGTACCGACAGTATATAGTATAGACTATCATAAAAAACTTACAAACTCTTATTGGTATTGTTATTTTTTTTTCTTCAAAATAAAGTCGCTTTTCCCTCAATAATAGGCACCAAAACATATTGTAGCGTTATTAATGGGGGGGCCATAACGTCTTTTTGATTTTTACACTACTACATCGCCTACTACGTCGCTAGACGAAATCTTATCGTTCGGTACACACACATCATCGCTGTCGACAAACAAAAAGGAAAAACTCTTAATACATTAATAACATTATCATCACAGGTCCAAGCATGCCATTGTTGTATGGGCCTATGGATGGTAAATAAATCGTTTTTTTTTTTTTTTAATAATCAGTCGTTCACTGATACTAGTGCACAGCATCTCCTCATACGGTGTACGTTCTGTGGGTCCAAAAACCGAACTCTCGACAAAAAGTACTAAATATATATTACATTTAGTCGGTAAACAATACAGCTATCGAACACAAACAAAATGTAGGCGCCTTTTATTTACTGTTCTAAGCCACAACCGCAGAGTGGTATTACATTTTGCTTTAAAAATACACTACGTTGATTTAGAAAGGCGAAATATTAACTAACACATACATGGCTAGAATTCCGTGCATCGCCCTCTGGTTCAATAAAGTGTACACTATAAAAATGAATAAGGTATAACGCAATACATAATAAAAAAAGACGAATAATACTACACTACAGTCTACATAGTAAATTGAACGCCGTGAATTATTATGTAAAGCTTTTATTTTGATTTTTGGTGAACGGATGGACGTGCCGCCTAAGTAGCTCCGTTAATCAGTTAATTATATTTAGTATAAACAATAAATTGTCCAAAAATATTGTCCTAAATTATAAATTACAAAATGTTGTATTATTAATATTAAGGCTTTAACGTAGCGTAGATTATAAGGCTATAAAATATGTCTTTATAACTTTAATGTGGATGTAGTTAATTCACCCTACTTTGGTTCTTGTTTCAAAAATAAAAAAAATCATTCTTTGTTGAATAGTGTTATTATTTCAATAGCAACAAAATAGTTTTATAAGATACAAATTACTACAAGGTATTTATTTCTGATCAGTATACCGTGTCGTAAAGTAACCCATTACAGGGGAAAATAAAGCTGTTTCTCTCTGCTCTACGAGTTTTGCTCGGGTGTTTTTAATAGATTATAATTTATAGTCCAGTAAAATGGTGTTCAAGAATGGCTTAAAGTAGAAAGTTCTGGTGTAAATGGTTTTAGTGGCTTATTTTATGTTTTTTGGAGTGCTGAACACGAAACTGAACTTGTCCAAGAAAATTTTCACCGCAAATATGATAAATCATCAAAAAAATACTAAACATTTTGGTTTTTGGCTTGAATTTACTTGAAAAATAAGCTTTTTACATAACAGTTGGTTTTATATAAAAAAAAATAAAGAAGATAAAATTACCTATAATTTATGTTCTTATCATTATATTGTGCGACAAATACTTTCCACGAAAAAGAGCGTAGAAAAAACGGCAAAAATCAATAATTTTCGGAAAATAGCAAAAACGCATTTTTTACAGCTTATCCGTTCATAACAACAGAAGTAAAAGAATCAGGTATTAATTAATATAATTTTTAACTCATTAAAAGTACAACTTTTGAGTTATTTTACAACCTATTTATATTTTTTTTAGCAAAAAATGTCTCATTTTATATCGAATAGACTTAAATTAGACTTGTATTACTTTTATTTAAAAAAAAAATCAATATCCGTAGAACAAACGTAAGACTTATGATGACTTATTATCACATGTTTTGGCAAACCAACCTGCTAATAACATAATTAAAATGAAGTCTTATAACATATTAATGACTTTTATTCGATTTATATAAGTGTATTATAAGTCTTATATTAGTCTAATATTCGATATAAAATTAGGATTTTTTGCTAAAAAAAATATGAATAGGTTAAAAAATAATTTAAAAGTTGTACTTTTGATGAGTTAAAAACTAGAATATTATGCCATATTTGTCGTGAAAAAAGTTGTTGACAACTTCAGATTCGTGTTCAGCATTTTCCATTTCAAACCATCATTTGTGATTTGACTGGACTATTATTACTGTTTCAATTCAATCGACAACCTTTTCTAAACTAACCCATGATAAACAATCTTCTGGTAGTAACAATTTTTACCCTAAAACGATTATAATCAATTTTCGCATCGCAGACGACTATCGTAAACGACCGATTCGTTTTAATAGATTATTTTGTCACACTATTACTTATTAGTTTTTAACCAGAGTTTATTCCTGAATGTATTTGTATAATTAATATTACACGCTCCCGAACGTGATGTCTGCCATATGCGTGACGGAGTACGAGCAAATAGGATTTGCAACGGACCACAATATAATGTGTGGGTATTATTATTATTGTCGTTCGAGAACTGCAGTAATAGTATAATAATATAATAGCTAACCTCCTTTAAAGCCCAAAGTACTATTGAACAAACGCATCTTGCAATTTGCATTCGTAAAAATTGAAAAAAATTGTGACAACAAAAAATGAGGATTCGAAAATTTTTATACTTAACCTGTCCCTTCGTTTTATAATATGTACCTAGTATCCTCTATAAGAACTTGTGACTTTTGTTGTTTCAAAAAAAAAAAAAATAGATTTATATCAAATAACGGTAACAGACTAGATTTTCTACTGATTAGACATAGTAAATCATACATTTTCCTTTTGTTTTACATTGATGTCAGTTATATATATTATATATTAAATAGTTAATCTTCGAATGTCAATATACAGTCAAAAATATTTTCTATAGACATGTTTTTATATAATCAAAATAATCTAAAAACCCCATTAGAGTACACAGAATTGGATTTATACATAATTTATAAGACAGTGCCTAATCTGAGTGCTTTATTGTTTATAATCCATATTTAACGGTTATTTATTAATATTTTGTTTATCTAAACTAGTATTATTAAATAACACATTCAATCGTACCACCTACCTTTATTCACTTCCACTCCGAAGAATTTTAAGTATAAGTATAGTTTATATCGCCATCGTCTCACAAAACTTCAGCTTTTGCGAGTAAACTGTAAACCATCGGTCCACGAAGATTGCATAATACAAGTATGTTGAGCATTATTTATAGTATTTTTTTTTTTAATTGAACATACAACACAGGCAGTATATTTAAGGTTTAGAATATTATTAATAAAGAGTTAGCAATAAATGACATAAGATTTGGCAATAACCACCGCCTAAAATTAATATAATAGACAAACCCGAATATTTATGTAAATTTCCGGTTGATAAACGTACCGAGCCGCATTCCAAATCGTTTACAATATTAAAGTAGTTTTTTTTTTAGAGTCATAAAATACTGTAGGGCTGGATTCAATTGTGGAAGAAACAAGCTCCGAAGCCTTCAATCGTTGACTATATTTTCTACACTAATTTGAATTAAAAACAAATAAAGATATTGGTAAAATTAATTTTGAAAAATAACTTCTCAACAACCTCTTCGAAGCTAAAAGCACAATAATATTAAAAAACAAAAAATATAGCTCTTTTTTTACATGTAAAAAAAAAAACAAAAATATTTTGAATTAATTTTCTGTTTAAATATTAAAATATACAAACTGAATTAATGTATCAGTAACAATACAAGTTAATTGAAGTTTAGTTGTACTTGTACATTTCATTGCAACGTGAAGCTAAAAAGATATTAGTTTTACAATAACGCGTGTGTCTGCATGAATAGTTTTTTTATGACTTAAGCAATACTAGCCGATTGTTCGAGCTTCAATTATTACTTTACGCCAAAGTAACTTTAAATAATTAGTAATCATTAGCATTGTTACTAAAAAACTTAATATGTCAGATCGAATGTTAGATTTTTTTTTAGTACTACAATGGAATACTATCAAATTTTGTCATTGTATTTTTATACAAGTTCACCAAATATTGATTTTATAAGGTTCCTCCGTGCTATTGAGTTTTAAAAAAGTAACTATTATTTTTTTAATAAGATATTTTTACATTTTGAATCCTTCCACTTCAAAATTAAGCAATTGAACATAATTGTGTTCTTTTGATACATTTTTGTGGTGGGATAATATTATATAATGAGATCTTTTTACTTTTAAGTTTTACCCCGTTTCGAGTGGAAAATCTTTCGTTGCAATTTGAAAACGGTAGCTGACATTTCGAATTCGGAGAAATCAAAATATCATGTAATTACAGAGCTGTGTAAGCAGGTGCTGCAGGCAAAATGTCAGCAGATGCCTGTTACCTATTGTCAATCGTTTTTTATCGTTTTATATGATTCTGCGAAGTTAAATCGGATAACAAAATATACTAAATACACCTATAGGGAATATTTTTGTTTCCATTTGATTAGTTAAATACTCAATTATTCTCGATTACAATGAATTCATTTTTTTAAAAGACTACACAGCTATCATAACACATTTGTAATGTTTATATCAATTTTATTAAGGGATGGCCAATAATTCAAAACACGTCTTTGAAATATATTTGAGTTGTCTTATTATTTTAGCGACACAAATAACATTATTTTTAGATTACTATGATTTGCGAAATTTACCAGGAATTTCATTATTTAAATTACTTTCGCCATGACAATTAACAATATGACAATTAAAAAATACAATAATAGAAAATATTATAAATTGTAGGTAATAATTATTAAAATATTAATAGCCAAACATGTGTCTCAAACATTATAAATAATGGATCATGAATTAAATCGAGTTCAACTAGAAACCATAATTAGTGGACTGTGAGGGAAAGAAAAATATCAATTTATAGATCTGATATTATTAGTAGTTGGGTACAGCAAATTTAAGGTTACTGAGCAATGTTGGAGAATTTATAAGCCCATTCATCAGTTTTTAAATCACCATGGCATCGCATCCGCTTCTTTAGTCAACTATTGACAGAAGATAAAATTCGATATTACTTTTAAATTGGGCGAAATAAATAAACTTATTTTGGATTTTTTTAATTATCTCTATCGACGTGACTCCATAGGCTACAAAAACGAATTCTAAAATCGACCTAACCGTAAGAAAAGAAAATAGAAGACCTTCTTAACACTATAACAATATTTAATTAATATTTAATCGCGAATCCTAATCTTGTTATGCGAAAATTATTTAGAAAAACATTTTTTAACATTGATGTCCATAACAGGAGCAGCTAATAAAATATCGCAAAATTGTAAATAATTTTAATTAATCTGCAAAAGACAAAAGACAAAAACAAACAATAACCAAACATAAATTTGATCGGAGACAAGTTTCCTCCTTGAGGAACACCAGAAGTATGGTTATACATAAGGTTATGAAAGGTAATTAAATCGAAACTTTGGTTACAACTGTTGGCTGAAAATATTTTAAAAGTATGGAGTAAAAGCTCCAAGTGTAAACTTAGTATACTTGAGAACCGAAATAATATTTTTGACACTTGTCTTTGTAGAGATGTGATGTGATTTCGAAGAGTGGAATGTTTAAAAATAAAATATTAAATATACATTAAATTAATTTTTTTAAATAAAAATAATGTGCTGAAAATGTTTACTGGTTAGATTAGGTCGATAATCAGTTTTGAGTAATTACTTTTAAACTTCTTAAAATTGAAATTTTAGAACGGCAGAAAGGAACGGGGCGTGTAGTACTATTTGACGCAGAAGCGCACATTACTAAAACGCAATTCACCTACCTTCTTAAGTTTTTGAAATTTAAATGAAAATGTAGGTGGATGTATATTTAATATTAATTTCTCAATAACATAAATGAAAACATTTTCAACTGTTTTCAAAAAAGAAAACTACAAAACTGTAATAATTTTCCATTAAAATGTGCGTCTTACGTTAAATGGATCACCGAGTACTTTCAAGAAAATGGAAACGACGAAATTAATTGGAAAACGGTTTCCAGCTATTTAGCCGGAAATTAATCTCTTTTATCTCTGTAATTCAGGGGCTTATTAAAAATGAAGGAAACCCTAACCTTAGTTCGTCTAGACCGTCTCTTTAATTGGATCATCTCGCATTATCTCTGTATAATATAAATATAAATAAATAAATAATAATATTGTCGAGACCATCCAATTAAAATGGCGGTTAAAAAACTAATTAACCCCAATTAAAAGTCGTCTTATATAGGGAATCTTCCTACTCTTGAAACATAAAAAAAAATATAACAAAAAATAAATTTTCTTCTAATATATGTATCTACATAATTATTTTGCCGTTCGGTTCATTTTTTACACCAACTATAACTATGACGTGTCATTTAAATTTTAGTTAAAAAAAAATAATAATAATAATACACACTAAGCGTGGATACGATTTGGGTGCCTATAAGTATATAGTATCTATATTATAATACTACGTTTGTGTGTGTGTGTGTGTAGACCGGGTAGGTACATAAAAGTAGGAGTTAACAAAGTATATAATATATACGATGGTCGTAAACCGTAAAATAAAAATATATAATGAATATAAAAACTCAATAGGCCCAGTGAAAGCGGTTTAAGACACACCGGCCATCGGGTTCTCGTTATTATACCTATTAGGATGCGTATCGTTAACCCGTACGACATAGCCAAGGTACGTTTTGAATTTTAAACAAAATAATATGATAACCAAATCTTCTACGGTACTATTAAGGCGACGTTAGAACATAACCCCCCCATCTGTATTATTTATATTAGACATTCTGGGTAACAGTGGCGCAAATAGAGCGAAGGCATAGCCTACTCATCCAAAAAATTTGTATTGAAGAACTCGAGAAAATATTTAATGCAATATTTTTTAAATACTTTAAAAAAAATATATTTATTTAATTATTTATGTTTATTATTTTGCCCGGCTCAATATATACAAACAATAAATCTCTTATCAGTTATCCGGAATTATCGATTTGCCTTTATCACTATCCCATCCCTATCCCTCCATATCCCGTTCTCTCATCACTTCCCCACTCATCCACATCCCTTCCCCTGCCGTCTCTCGCATTATACTACAATATGTCTCCTCCACTCCCCTCGCCTTTCCTTTAAATATATACTTAAGCCCGACCAGAGAACATAAACACAAATACAACGTAAGCTCTCTCCTCACTTTAAAGTAAAACAATCAAATATTTCCGTCATAATTATATGAAACATTTTAGCAACATTATTATTATGGGATAGAAATTGAGATACAGACTTCTAAATTAAATATAGAAGAAAAGTTTGTGGATTAAGATCTCAGACAAGACGGGATTTTGAAAATATATAATTGAATTGTATTGTCTGTTTATTCGCGTTGGCGCAGACTAAACTGAATATTATATACAGCACAAAACATTAGATGAGTTTACTTTAAACTTTAATTGGTTTTTTCAAGTTTGATCAATACACAATAGTTCATCTGCAGCTAATCTCGGAAAATTAATTTTATTTTTCACTTTGATTGGCACTAGGCTTTATCAGTTTCTTCCATAAATATATTTATTTCTACTTAGCTGCTTTGGTACTCCATTATCTCTCTAAACATATTTGATGTTATACCGTACAGTAAAGTTAAAGTTTTCAAACAAGTAACGACATTTTATATCATAACCCATAAGCGTGGGCAGACAATCTGGTTAGGGAAGTTCTACGGAGAGACAGTTTACCTCGAAACCCCCCTCTCCCCGGCTCCAGTTTTGTAGTTCAAAAAGTGTCGGAAAACAGAAAAAAAAATGCAAGACGATATAAAATAAGACCCTAATTCACTTTAAAACCCATTAATGCAAACGCGTGAACTATATTCAAAATATTATTTTCTTTCGAACAAATTTACTGGATACATTTAGTAATTGAAATGTATGTATAACAATAACAAAAAATGATCTAGCTGCTATTAAGATATTGAAAATTGTATTAACTCGCACAGTTTGATTTAAGTCTCTGTAATTCAATAAGACTATTCTTTTTTTTAATTAGACTTGATTCATACAACTAGAGCCATTCAAATGACTTTTTTCATTTTCATATGTAAAATATTTTAACTTGGCAAATTTCCTTTATACTATATCCTAAAATTAGGCTAAACTAAAAACCTTTGATTTGCTTCGTCAACTTTTGACCTTCTCAAATTTATTCAATTAACTAACCACAAATTATGGTTTCTGTTCAAACAGTAGTTCATATAAAAAAACTAGACAGACGACTAAAAAGTTATTTGGAAAAACCACACGCAATATTGAAAAACATTTCCTTTTTTTAGCTTCGAATCAAATGTAAAAAACTGAAGTCTTCGAGTTCGTTGCGAACCCCGAATGTGTAAGACGATTCACCATAATACTGTTCGAAGAAAACTGAAGAACGTTTGAAGTTGAATGTTGTATATTTTTCATGTAAAAAAAAAAAATTTTAAATGATAAGCATTTTTAATTAAAAAAAACTTGTTAAAATGAAGAACTAAATTCCACACCGAGTGTCAACAGTAAGTTATAAACACTACTTTTTAAATTAAAAGGTAATAAACCATAGGCTTTGTACATTTAATTGATTGGTATATTATATTAAATAGTGTTATAACATTTTAAAAAAAGTGAAAAATGTAAACAAAACCCCAGAAGACATTACAGAAATTGTAATAAAATGTAATTTGTATTATTTTTATAATATTTCGTTGTAAAAAATGTTGGTTTCCGAAAATCATTTTTAGAACAAGTTTTTGAGTTTTAACGTATATCTTTTTCAATAAAAATCATATTTTGTTTTTGCAGAATTATCATCAAATCAAGTCTTGACATTTGAGTGAATTTAATTTCTCCTGGACAATAATTTAAGTCATACGTATGTTATGACTTTAAACTTTTTTGATAATCATTTCAATTATTATTTCCTTATCATTCTAGTAAACCGATACACTCGGATTCTTGGTGTGATTTTTTCCAAATTCTTTGGTTGTCATAAATGGCATAAAAATTAGTTCTGATTAACAGTGAACTTGCTATGGGTTGCTAGTTTTGAGTGGTGTACCTTAATACACTTTTTTAACAAGTCAGATTAAGCAATACCAGATTTGCATAGCAAACATATTGGCCACTGGCGGCATGTGTTCTTCGACAACAAACTGTCAATAATTATGTTATATTCATAATTAACATCTTTTGTCATATATAGTATATAGTATAATAAACTATGTCATTATTATTGTAAAATGGATATATTATAAGAATAATCGTCTTTGATTTTTTTTTCCATAGATATACTTTGTACACTACTTTTGTTTTTGTATTGATTTCAGTGTGCTTCTTCTGTCCTTTGGTCGGGACAGGCCCCACTCGATTCTTATTGAACAAAGTCGTTCGCGTGTGTTTGTATTTTTTTTATCATAATCAAATATTTCCCACCTCCAAATTCGATCATCAAAATCGTAACAGGCAATCTGGTTCCCTGTCAAAAATCGGGTTTCGTCGAGATTTTCGTCAAAGTGTCACGTTGCAGAGCTGAGATTGTTTACTTATTGCATGCACGACCGGACAATGGGTAGTATTTGTTGTACCGAACGCGCGACGTGACCGAACGGACAAAATGCAATAATTATTATATTTTATACTAATATAAAAGAAGAAAACAATAATAATTGTATTATCGATAATGAAATTTCGACGAATAAAGAATACGAGAGATTTCCGGTTCGCTGTAAGAAAACATATAGGTAGGTACTATTTTAACACCTACTACATATTGGTCCATTTGGATTTATTTATTCGCGTCACGTCTCTTATGTCTGTGTACCTTCCTCTTGGTCGGCGGTGGCCGCTACCACAGCAATATTATAAGAACGCCGTAATTATTGCTTGGAAATAGCTTGCACGAGAATAATATACATATTTTTTGGCTGCTCGGCTACCATCGACCTCTTCACCGCACACTCAAGAACAATATTATTATGTAAGAGTAGTAGCCATGAGCACAATTCACGCGCGGCATACCGGGTGTACGGTCACAGCGCAGTATACGGTCACAGCACGGTATACGGTCACAGTACGGTATACGGTCACACAGCACGGTACGATACGAACGCATAGTCTATTTATAGTTATCGTGGTATCCATGTCGTCCGATCGTCCGTTTATAAGAAACTAATAGTTTAAGAAAACGTAAAAAAAAAAAATTAATGATAGGTAATAATAAGTAATCCTCCGCCCGAACGTACACAACGGCAACATCTTCGGCGTCCAGCAATCGAAGGTAGGTGGTGCATTATACAAAACCAATGACCGTAGATATATATATTTTTATTTAATAGTAAAAAGCCGGACTCGTATAAATTAATCATATGATAATAATGGGTTAAGGTGCCCGGAATGGGGAAAAGAAAAGACGGTTATCGTTCCAGCCAAGATATTTAATTAAGTTTAACGTGCATACGTAGTAGATATACTGCCCGCTGGGACGAAATAAAGTTTGTTTTTTTTTTGTTAATAATTTACGCTTTTGATAATAAATTATGATTCAATTCATTTTACCGTTTAAATTACGATAATATTGTGACAACGTTTTATAATAAAAATAACCCGCGAATAATATAATATCCATTCTGGTGCTACGGGATAGTTAGTTAAAGGTATGTAATATTCAAAATTGTTCCGGCTAACAACAAATTCCTTCCCATTTTACACAGACTTAGGACTGTCTAGAATATCTAGGTATGGTTAAAAATGTTGTTAGCCAGCAGTGTCGAGTTCGGATACCAAACAAATTATATACAGCTGTTTTATCTAGATGGGAGGTATGCCGGATACAGATAGACTATTAATTTAATATCAGCTAGAAATGAATTTAAGAAATTATTTTACTCGGGCGGAAGGGAACCTATTCGGCAAAGATAGACACAAACTTATTCGGCCACTTCAATATTAACACTGAACCAATAACATTTGGAAACCAATGGTGTGAAAATCAGTCGTTTTCGGTAGTCTACTGTGATTCAAGCTAGATTATGGAAATATTTTTTTTAATTCATTTAGTTTATTACATTGTACAACCACTTTTTTTGAAGTGGTTCACCTAATATCTCATAGGGTTTAATAAATTATTGATTTTTTTCCCTTAGGATGGGACGAAGGGTAAAGAGTAGTACTATTTTTATCTGCGCGCATTACTCAACCGCACTTCCCTTCTCGTCATAACTTTTCAACATTAAAAATAATAATCTAAAACTGGTTATCGACCAATTTAAGCTTTAACTAGCTATAAAATATTATATACGTTACCGTTTATGTTTCAAAAGCTAATATAAAAATGACTAATTTAGGAGGGGATAAAAATCCTTGGGAGTTGCGAGAAAAATCGAGATCACATTGTATATTAGATGTATGTAGATATTGTGTAGACTGTGGACCTCTTTAAAAGAATCACCTTGTAGTAAAAAATGTTTGATAAAACCAAAATAATTAATACACCATACGACAATACAATATGAAGGAGCGCTGACAAATTAATTTTACTGTTTATAAATAGGTATTAAATCATTTCATTAATGGCTTAGTGCATTGAAGTGTCCAAAAACGGAATCGGTCATTATGAGTTTAGGCAAAAATAGTTTAAGTCTGTATTGGCCAAAACAAGGTGTTGCCCTTTTTAGCAGTTTAATCAAAGCGGTTTTAGCAGTATCAAAAACACATCATTTATTTTTTGGATAGGTGGTAAGAAATAACATAATCATCATATTATAACCTATTCTAAAATTCCTTTTCAAAATATTATAATATTATTATGCAGAAGCCACCGCAACATAAATCCCCTTCCTCGGGACACAAATCTTGTTAAAAGTTGTAAGCCATCATACTCGTATAAGGTAGAAAAAAAAATGTGTTTATTATAAGTAACATGAAAATATTATTCTCTCCATGTACATTCTTACAATCTTCCTTGGGGGCGGCGGAATAGCTAATTTGGAAATCGGTATTTTGCGAATAGTCTAGATCATAATTAGTATAGCTTGGTGGCCTAATTGAAACTATCATTAAGAGTTGGACTAATGTCCTTTTTTTACGATTACTAATAATTGAAATTAAAATTTTCCTATCTTTTGGTTTATTGAAGTTTAAAACAATTTCATTGAATTTGTTTACTAAACTAATTGAGATTTGTAAAATTCTTTTTTTTCACAATTAAAGGTTTTTTGAGAAAATACAACTTCTTGCACAAAATCTGACACCGAACAAATTTAATATATTTCGGTTGAGTAAAATATACGTTGTAAGTAATAATTTTAACTGTATTATAATTTGTTTGTTTTTTTCCTCAAATTATGTTAGATCAATTCAATAGTTATATAATAAAATAAATATTTAGTTGAGCATAATATATTTTAACTCGTTTATAGATATTTTCATGTTCGAGTAAATAAGAAAATCATTTTAAATTTAAGTTATAATATAATTATTTTTTTAATTATTATTATAATACTACATCTCTCAACACTGAGGCAATGAACCCGACACACCTTACTTTGCAATATTACCTGATTAACTTTCGCCAAGTTTTACATGGTAGAATAATTATTAGAACAACTATTGTTATTGTCAATAAAATATATAATGTTTTCTTTGAATTTATAAGAAACGAAAAAAAATACTAATTGGCTTTAAAATTAATGTTTTTTTTTTAAAGTTATTTTTTTTGTATTTATTTACATTATTTAATTTAAACTAAAATAATATAATTTGCTTGAAAATTATTTTACATAAATGTTTTTCACGATGAGTTTTCAATACATTTACCACCAAAATAAAATTTACCCTCTACGCTTATTCATTTTTATTGTTATACTTTTATGCTTAATAATAATAATTACTTTATAAAAAAAAATTTTACACATACGTGTTTGAGATACCAAAAAATGTGTGCATTTGGTGTTATATATTTTTTTTTTCAATTAAAGCAAAATTCCTCAAAAACAACATGTGTACATTCTTGTACTTGTATTCTGTACAAATAAAATAATACATACCTCTCAGAGAATTTTTTTTTTTTTTTATAACAATAACATTGTATTTGATATGGAGATTTAACGAAATAGTTTGTCAATTCGTGCGAGCTGGTCAAAAACGTTTTTTTTTTTGGAACATTAGTATAAAATTTTTTTTAAAAAACGACCGTTATCGACAGTATAACCAGAACCGCCAACATCATAATATAATTTAAAGGTAAAAATATGTAATTTGTAAATAAAAAAACATTTTTTACAATCGGACGGAGTGTTATATTTTTTCCTGGATGTGATAATTATGTTTAATAAAATACCATAATTGTGTAATACATTTTTCTTTCTCTTTCGGCTTTGATACTATTAAAATTGTTTACCTCTTTAAAACCAATCCTTACCAAAGTCACAGTAATAACAGTTTACACGGCTGATGAGTCAATGTTTTTCATAATTGAATTTTCCACGGCGGCAGTTGACATGTTGATTTGAATAAATTCTGCAATTTTGACGAATAGGAAAACAGGTGGTCATTGAGGTTTTCCACTCCAGAAATTTGGATTAGGATTTGGAAAAATTTGATTAATAAAAAAAAACACGTTCCATTCATTTATAACACACACAAGTATATATTAAGTACCGGAAAAAACACTAATATTTTACATAATACATAATATTTTCATAACCAATTGGTTTTGTTTATTTTTTTTTACTACTAACAACAAAGTGAACGTCACTAATCTAAGAAAATTACATTATGTAATTGTTGTTTATAGTATAATAATATGATATAATATATTACCTACATGTTAAATTAATAGCTAACATTTTTTTTTTTGTACTAACGAATAACACGCTTAATAAATAGCATAAAAGACGTAAACGAATCAAGCAGAAAAATGTAAAATACATTTAATAATAATGGTAAAGTGTCACTAAAATGTATATAATATAGTTTAAATACACACTCATTAAATATTTCTAATAGAAATCACTACATTTTAAGCGTAAAAGTCACAATCATAGTGAAATAATCTTAAATACAATAATAATAATAATAATAATAGTAATAATAACTATGTAGTTGTATACACACAATAAATAGGAAACTAATTTTTACGTTTAAAGGTGGCTTCGGCGACCGTTTTCTTTGAGAAGAGATTATAAGATATTTCTACTGAATCTAATTTTTCTACTTTCTTAAAACATTTTTTTTTTTTTTTTTTGATCTCAAGTTGAGCTTTTATTTTGATAAATCGCAAACAATTCAACGGCCGTGGCGACCGTTCCTTGGGGGCGGGCGAGGACAACGGCAGCCTTTTGAGAATAATTTCCGGTAAATCCATTGGAACAGATCAGAGAGGGCCTTCAGTGGCCAGTAACACAGGATGCACGGTAAACACAAGGTGCACAGCGATATGCACGAAAATCGTTGCACCCTGTCCTGCGGAATGCAAGAGCATGGGTTGTTCATCCACAAATCGGTGGTGGTCTCGTCTTCTCTCGGGTAACAATGGTATACTGAAGCTCTGTAGCAGCATATGCACGAGAGCCACTCGACGCACGACGTGGGATTCACGTACAAGTGATCGCCGCAAATGGAACATCCGCGTATTTTGCCGGAGACGTGGCAAGCGTTGCAGCGGCACTTATGGCATATCGGGCAAATGATGGACTTGTGCTGTTGCTGTGTCCCGCGTTGCGGCGGCGGCGGCGGCGGCGGCTGTTGCGGTGGCAGAGGCTGTGCGTCTTGCTGTGGCTGTTGCGGCAATTTCGGTTGTTGCGGCTTTATCGGTGCATTTTGATCTTCCTTTTGGATTTTAGAATCCACCGATTTAGTAGCGCCGCAGCTGTCGCTTCTTTTGATTCCATCCTCCTTTGGCACCGACGAACGTGGCTGAGTGGCCGGCGCTGTCGGATTGCCAGAGTTGTTAGGTCTGGCGGATCCACCGGAAGCGTTCAAAAACGGAGTCTCCACGTACTCGTTGGTCGCGCGTTGGTTCTGTGGCCTGGGAGCTTCCAATGTGACCACAGCAGATTTCTGCTGTCGTTTCTGGCCACTGGCAGTTTGCGGCTCGTCGGCACTCGCCATTGTAGATGAACCGCCGATTGGCTGAGGCCGTCGGCCACTACCGCTTGACGAAACGGTAGAAGAAGTAGAAACGGATGGCTCTGGGGTTCCGCGTTTGAAGTGGACACGGGCAAAGTTCTCAGACCGGTAAGACCTTTGTGCCATGTGATCAGTACTATGAACCAATTAAATGTCAATATCTGAGAACAAAAAAATTAATAAAATTACATTATTCTGGAGCACTGCTTATATTATGTGCAGACAAGACCCGATTTAGTAGAAAAAAGATAATTCCAGAAATAAAAGAAGCCCTATGAAATAAACGTACAGCGAACAGTGTCGAAGAAATCAGCGTTTTTTTAGACTTTTTTCAAATATCATAAGAGGACATACAGGACGATATACTATTGTATAAAATATATTTTAATGATAATATAGTGCAAGTTAGGCAGAACACATCCCTTCAGCTGACTCCCCATTATTTTATTTGTCGTGACGATTTTTCTCAAGTGTCACACCGGAAACCTATTCCATATAGAACTCAAATATAATCTTTCCCGTGCACGCCGTGTTACCACAATAATAGGACTGATTAGATTTGTTTTCACCTAACTTGTAACCAAAGAAGTCTGATTTGATCATTTCAGTAATTATTGTAACATATTTATTGGACCATTACCTCCCTCAGGAATTCACTCAGAAACTCTTCATTAATTCACCAAATTGCAAAAGATTAGTACACATAATCGAAATCTTTAACGTTTTGATGGTACTACTGTATTCATTTTATTTCAACAATTAATAAAACAGTGAGACGACTAGTAGTGCTAGATAACAGCTGGTAACATTAGTGTGTCCTATTCACATTAGCCTTTTATTTTATCATATCGTTAACAATAATTATGTGGTGATGTGTTCAGTTGAGAAAAACTAAGAAACACATAGGAAACGCAAAGTGGGCAAGGCTTAAGAAACATTAAAAACAATCGCTAAACACATCCCAGCAGTGGTCTAATCAGTTAATCCACATAATCTATGCCAATAATGTGCTGCGTACTCAGACGAACGTTAAATAATGTGCGAATTTCGGTGAGACAAACGATACACTATTTGAATTTTGATAGTAGATTGGGATTGGAGGGGCAGACGAGCCAATCCGTCCAACGAAAGCGATAATTACAGTCATAAAATTTAATTTGACCAAATTAGACTGGGCGGACGTGATTTTCTCGGCGTTAAACGTTCGTCTCTCTTATTTATTATAGAATAAAAAAATCTATTCGAGAGGTTCGGGCGAGGTTTGGAAAGGCAAACTATACCTATACGGAGATCGTAAGTTTATTTGTGTGTTGTAGAAAATATTATAACGAGTCTGTGTTTACCGAGCGAACGGATCGGCGATAATAATTATTATTTAACGTTTGATTTGCAGCGTGACACCGCCAGCCATTATATAGAAACATCGCCCGCCGTTTTGATAACCTGGTAACCGGTATTTACCAGAACCGCGTCCCGGACAAAAAAAAAACCGTAATAAGTCTCAACGATTATGTTGTCGGATCCGAAATTACCGTTCATTTATTATAATTATATTAATAATTTTCCTAACGAGTTTTACACAAATTAATTATGACCGTACTGAGACCGCCTTCCTTCAGACCCATTAAGCTGTATAACGACCCAAAATAAATCTCACGTGGTTCCCGTCCTTCGGAATACCTCAACAACTAAGCTGTGGCCGAGGTCAGTGGACATATATATTATTATTATTATTATTCCTACGGGTTAACGCGATGACTTGTGGATATTAAGTTTTAACCAACAAACCAACAAGCAACGAAATAGACGGATTTTGCCTGTGGGAAATGGGAGACTCGATCTCAACTCAATTCAATCATACCACAATTTCAGGATGTGTTCTCGATTTTTTTTCACGAGGACATTACAATTTAGTTAAACGTTTATAGGTTCATACAAGTCACAACCTTGATTTATTATTGACGTTGATTAAATTATGACTAGGATTGGGGCATAGTGGGGACGGAGCATATTGTAATGGGAGGGATCATAGATCTATAGAAATGTTTAAGACTGAAAGTGATAAAATCTTTGTCAATAATGTGCTAAAATTGTATTTTTAGTATTAGGGTAGGTACGATTAGGGTTGATGTTGAGTAGGTCTGTCTGTAACAATTTGTTGTCGTAGTTATTCATTCATTATGAAAGAAACAAGATTATGAAAATGTTTTTCGGATTGTTGATTCACTTACACATGTCCACCTGAAAACTGACTGCGGTCAAAGTGTAATTATCGCCTATTTTTTTGGTTTTCCTTAATAAAAGAAAAGTTTGACTACAGATTTTTGAGAAAATTATACATGTTAGGTATAGCGCCATTCTAGACTTACCTTTGGTCTAATTTTCGACCCAAAACTTCACCTAAAAAAAGAAAAAAATTCCATCGAAGCTAAAACTATAGTTGGCAGTAATTTATTAACATACAAAACTGAAATCTAGAGATATTAAAATAAATTTCCAACCGGTTACAAAATACAATCAATAAATAGTATTCTTTAAATCGTCGTGTCATAATGGTTCGGTTATTCAAAACCGATTACCTATATAATATATATAGGTCCTCGTATCAATATATGCAGCACATTGAACCAAGTTCTTAGTTCATTTCAATACTGCAAAATGTCATTATGTATGCAAAAAACATTTTAGGAGCCAATTACTGGAAAACAGCTGTGATGGACTTGGTTCACTTTTGCTCTGAATCCTCTATATGATAAATAACAATATATATTTTTGTGATAAAGTTTTAATGAAAAAAGGGCATGCAAGATATACTTAGATAAGGGTTGCACTAAAAACGGGATCTATCCGCCGTTATGTTGATAGTTTGGAAAAAAATTAGTACCATTAAAATGTTCATAGGATATTATTAACGAATTTCAATTATCTATACCCATTTGAACTATCAAACTTCTTGCGTAAAACGATGAAAGGTTATTGAAAATTACGTCTAGCAATAATAATTGAGAAATCACGATCATGAGAAAAAAAAGAATAGGCTGTAAGTATATATCTATATGTATGTAGGATCCAAGAGATAACCTTAGATAGGTATTAAAAAAAAGTTATAGCTAGGTAAAAAAATACAGGAAAAAATACTATATCTTATGGCAAATATGTGAACTTAAATTATTTAATTATATACCTATATATATTAAACATAAGATTAATATTTGTTGACTGAGCAATGCATATTGTATTGAATAGGTAATGAAAAATAAACAATTTGCTGTAATTTGTCATAAATAATATTTAAATATTTATAATGTTATAAATATTTTATTTTATTAGTTCAACAAAAGTTAAACGTTCACATTAGTATAATACACAAATAGTGAAATATCTAGGAATTTGTATTTACATGTTGCTGGTAATTATAAATTTTAATGTTTTATACTATTTTTGTTTTGAATGATCAATCAAACGATTTTGGTGAACGCTTTTCGAAACATTCAGTACGATAAGTTGCTATAATATAGTTGAATTGCATCGAGTGCTAATAAAACCCATCTAACAACATTAGGTTGTATACTACATTAGGTTCATGCAAAACAATAATTATATTGTAGCATAATATTTACAACAATTCAATCAATTTACCAAAAAATAATTATAAATGAAAACTATCTAGATTTCAGAATCTTTATGTATTCTTTTAAAAAATGTAACAAAACTATATGCAAATATTTGGTCAACAATAAATAACTACAAAGCAATTGAAAAAATAACAGATGTTAAGTCATATGAACATTTGTAGTTTTTTAACAGAAGTCATAATGAAATTCAACGCTAATGGTCGAATATCACACAGGTAGTGAAAAATTATAATAAACACAAGTACATTGTAGTGGACTAATATGCGCAGCCATTGTAATTGACAATAACTTAAAAAGTGATAAAAAAAACTTTAAAGGTTACAAATGTACAAACTATTGTTGATTATTAGTTGAAAAAATTCTACCAAAATATTACAAGATTGTTGTGTGCTTTACAAACTATCAGCTTACTAAATTATCAAGCATTTATTTAACTCTAAATAGGTAAATATTACAAAGGTTAATACTAAATAAATGATGTTAATGCGTATCTATTAAGGCTCGATCAATGTTTGTGTACCTCGCAAGACCAAACTTTAACTACTGTATTCTCCAAGGTACTCAAAATAAATACATAAAAACTGTTTCTACAAAAGTGTTAATGTTACTACAATGAATCTATATTGTTATCTACGTTATGAGTTTACGAATGACGCAACTAGGAATGATTTTTGGTAGGAGACCTTTTAAATGGAACTCCATTTAAAACAATTTTACTCTGTTCTAGTTGCACTATCGTCATCAAAATAACAAATGAATCTACTTACGGCTTTTGAAGAATCATACGTTAACGACACATGCCATTGTAGTCCTCGACGTCAAAGCGGTGATCGACAACGGTCCGTTGGCTGTGTTCGACTTATGATACGGTTTCCTAAACGGTTCGCCTACAACACGATTAGGATATAATGAAATATATTATTAATTTATAACTGATTTTTTTTATTTCACGATGTTGCTATAACCGACTGTTGTTTATTGTTGTTCAAAAAATAATGGTAAAAAAACGGAATAGGTGTTTAGTATGTTTTACCTCGCGCAGTACGGATAAGGGCCGTTTGCTGATAGCGAAATCGTTGATAAAAGTAGGTAACCGGAAAATGTTTTTCGCTGACGAGAAAAAATAAGGAAGTAAGCAAATAAATAAATAAGTTAGTGTGATCGAATAGTAAAAAAAATACAAGCGAGTTTTGCGAATGTCGATTTACCGGTGGGACGATATTCAATACGTCGTACTTGTAGAACGCGTGGCCACGAGTGTCGAGAAATGAGCGTCAATGAGTGAACTACCGCCACGGCTGCCCACGACGAGCAGACTGCCAGTGGCAAACAAACGTAGCGATAACGTACCTTCGGTGTATGCGGGGCCGACTGATCTGAACGTAGGTCGCAGACACCGGTGCCGGAGAGCTACGCAGTACGCACACTGTGGTCGTTGTCGTCGTCTTCGCCGCCGCCGCGCCGCCTCGTCGAGACCGATGGATGCCGCGCGTTTGCGTCGCACGACCGCGGCTTTGGAGGTGGTAAACGGCGGGCGGTACCTACTGCGTAGTGCGTAGTTTGTAACGGCGGCGCGGCGGGCGCATTACCGCGGGAGTAAAGTACGTATAAGTTTTGCCTTCGACCCACGACGATTCTACCTCCATAGCGACGGACGGCATAATATTTAGCCAAGCCCTTATATAATATATTTTTCATTTAACTTTCCACCTAATCGCTTCAAAATAATGATACAAATAATGCTAATATTTTAGCACTGTTCCTGTAGTATCCATACCAGAGATTATACTGATATGCGGATTTCTGAATTAGATATTTTTTTTCTTTTAAATAAAAGTTAACTAATAAAACTGTATTATAATACTGTAAAAAACAGTATTATAATCTACATATAATTGTATTATATGTAGATTGTAGGTACCTATAATAATTTAGATTGGAAAAAATAAGTACATTTTGAAACTTAACCCTAAAATAACTGAACAGAGAAAATTGTTCGATAAGTAATGCATAATTTTATCATTTTTTTCATAAGTATCATCTGTGATACTGTATGCAATAAACACACCCATGTATGTATCACTTATGATACACTATGCATTGTCGAAAGACAAAGTAAAAAACAACTGTTTCACATACCTACAGACTACAGTACTTAAATTAATGTTTTTCAAATGTTATATAAAGTGTAGTTATTTGTTAAAGTATGGAATTTAAATAATAAAAAATTTTAATTATTTTAATATGTTGCTAAATATTAGTACTATAAGGTGATACATTTACTTAAGTCCCACTCAGACTATACATTTTAAATATAAATGAAAAAACTATTTTTTAAGTATACACTAACCCTTTTAACATTTGAAAAACATTTTTTTAGCAAATCCATTATGGTGAAAATTAGTTAATGCATTGTAGGGTTAATAGTATATTATTAGACCTTTGATGTGCGTATAATCTGGGATCATCCCAAAACCAGAATGTCAGTTCTAGCGTTTATTATAAAATAAATTATTTATAATCAATAGTATTATAAATAGAATTCAAACAAGTTTATGGATACGAGATAGGTCCTAGTGACTAGTCATGCAGCATACTATGAAATTAAGACAGCAAAATGTGAATAAACAAAAATTTCGAATTAATCAAAAACTCACTTTACTACTAGAAAAATAAACACAAGGTTAAAATCCATCAAAATCATAAAATGATTAAATCCATCCACTTTACGCAATACCTTCTCACACACTTTAATGTTGTATAAGAATGACTATTGATAACAAATTAAACATATCTAGGTACCTAAAAAGTACTATTAATACTACTAAAGTTACTAAGTTTTTTTTGACAAGTATTATTACCATATTCATACGCATTACTCATTAGCATACCTTTCAAGCTTCAAAAGTTAACAAGGCCTAAAAAAAATAATAGGTACATTTGAAAATGTGCAAATATATTTTGGTGACCTAGTGGTTTATGCAGAAGATGATGTTGAGCATGATAACACCTTTCAACTAGTAAATAGTAATAGATAGAACAAGAGAAAATAATTTTAAATTTAATATTGAAAAATTGTAAAATATGGTACATGAATCTAAATTGTTAGGTATGATTTTTTTCTGAAACGGTAATGTACTTTAGACAAAGTTAAATAATTTTAGAATTGAAAGACCCTAGAAATAAAAAAGTGTTATTATCAATATTAGGCATGTTCAACTACTTAGTAAATTTATTCATAATTATTAAAATTTAACATAAGTGCTAAGACATTAAATAAAAAAGGAGTTTAGGTAAACTTGGGTTTAATTTTGGGTTAACTTATGGTTATATTTTTGTAAAATCTCGGTAAAACTAAAATAAAATGTTGGTTTCTAATGCTTTTTAGTCTTTATTTGTGCCATGAAAAAGGAGGTTGGGTAAACTTGGGGTTAACTTAGGGTTATATTTGTGTAAAATGTTGCTAAAATCTGTGTAAAATTTTGGTTTCATGTACTTCTAGGTTATATTTATGGCATGAAAAAGAAGTTTGGGTAAACTTGGGATTAACTTAAGGTTAACTTGAAATAATTTGAAGTTAACTTGGAGTTAAATTGTAGAAGTGGTCTGTAAATGTATATTTTAAACTACTTTTAGTTAATCTTAAGTTGACCCAAACTCCTTTCTCACACAATAAATATAGTCTAGAAACTATAGAAACCAAAATTTTACTTAGATTACTCAAGGTATACTCAAAATACTTGGAGTATACTAAAATAACTTGGGTTGTACTCAAAATCTATGGGATATTCTCAAATTACTATGGTCGATTCTTTTAACGAACACAATTTTTGGTCAAAATAAATCTCTCGGGTCCAGATCAATGTGCACGTGTGTCATGGAATCGTACACTGAAGTATCGATTAATTTTAAATAATCAAAGTACTGTTATTGTTATTTCTGTTGACTTGGCATCTTGACCAACTGTTGTCACAGATATATATATATAATAAACTAGATTGCTAACTAGCGATAAGAATCGAAGCCGACGGTCCGCCATTCTGGTGGGATTTATGTGTGTTATTATCAATGCATACAATATATATCTGTGTATATTATTATATATATATATATATATATATATATGTGTGTGTGTGTGATTGTTATAAACATATATTATTACGGTAATAAGGTTCTAATTCCCACCAAGATGGCGGAAAATGCTGCTTCAATCTTCTTTATTGGTGGCATGGACACTTAGCAATCTAGTTTATTATAATATATATCTATGACTGTTGTAGACATAGATAATAAATGAATGGATAGGACATAAACCCAAATAGTTGGTTCTCAAATGATAAGAAACTGAGGCGATTTTTTTTTCCTTTCCATGACATAAATATTTTTTTCTATTCTTTAAAAATTTAAATTTAACCGAGGTGATTTGAAATTAATGAACATGAATGAATAAACCATTTGGATAACATTTTATTTACAATTTATTTATAACATTATAAATTTAAAATTAATTTTAACAAAATTTTTAAAAAAAGTTGTAGTTTATTCATGCCTAAAATGTATAAGTTTTGTAAATTTTGAACGCATTGTGATGTTATCATTCACTTTCCTGACCTCGTGAAAAAATCGTACTTTGTAGTAAGTTTTACAAATGGTAGTAATAAGTTCATCACGATGTGTATGAAATCGAATTGTTTGGTCAAACAACACATTTGATTCATTGTTGACACATTGCATGTTTTCAAAAATTGAAAAATTTGTTTTAACTTTGATTACTTAAGTACTTAAGTAGACAGTATATTATAAAACCGTAACGGGCAACGGCAGTCGGCAAATGGATAATGTAAATAATTGATAACATAAATATTGATAATTCGCCTCAGTTGGGCGCCATTCCGGAAACCTCGCCTCACATGAGATTGTCTATGGGCATGTTCTATCCATTCATTTATTATCTATGGTTGTAGACTGGTAACTACTGATGCTCATATTCTGTACACTTATTTGACAACTAATATTCATGCTTAGTTTGTTTTAATTTGCCAGTTCCCCTTCGTAACTTTATTTAATTCCTCTTGAAGATCATTATATATACTTTTATTGATTGCGCATGTGCATGGTCCATCGATTTGACCCCACCCGTGGGGCGTGGAATTACAAACACAATTCGAATATTTGCCATCGTTATCCGCTGTCGAAAATCCACATTGCTGGACCATGTTTTCCATCATTGAATACTTTCTAGACATTTTTGCAACTCTTTTGAAAAACGTGTTCCGTTTTGGAAACACTATAAATAATCTTTCGAGTTGTTTGTCAATTTTTCGCAGCTAGCCCATCTTGAATTCCTACTCGCACTTAACTAAAACTTAATCGAAACTTTTGAAAAACTCAAAATACAACATAATCATTATCGCTATTGATAGATAACTATAACGTATCACATATGTCGTACAAACTGAACATCCGCCGCCACCGCCCTTGATATCGACCGTGAGGGTTAAACAAGTCAATGAAATGTATGTGTGTTGCCATTTAAGTTTCAAAAGTTGCTATCAAAAAAACTAAGTTGTGAGGGGGGTACAACCAATAAGAAATTTGAAAAATTAAGATCACGTTCTATAAAAACATTATGAAAAAACAAAATTAAATGTATTATTAATTGAGAATAATGAACTACACATTTTGAAAAAAATTAATTATTACAAGTGCACTACGTCCTACACCGTGAAAAACAGCTTCACGTATGTAGTTTTAGTTTTTTATTGATAGTGGTTATTTTTATCAAATGTATTGTACGTCATTTACATTAGTCGAATTTATTGTATTATTATAATTATAATATTAGTAATACAGTTGATATTGTTATGCCTTGTAATATTATTCCTTATTTTACATTGTGGTCCTGCCATCTATGTACGTTAGTGTGTTAACGTTTGAACACGATTCAGCGCAATCGGGACGCTAGAGGTCGCCACGTTTTCTATATTTTCTATATTATTATTTCAATTGGCCTTAAGCTGTTTATAAAGAAAGTATAATATGGACAAGAAGTTGAATATTCCACGCTGAACACTTATCGTTGCCTAGTGGCTACATTAAAATCCGAGCCATTAAACTATTAGTGACGAATGACGATGAAAAGGTGACACTTTCAAGTCAAACAACAAACACATGGAAGTTAACACACGGAATTAATCATAATCGAACACAATTACAATAAAATAAAAATATTAAAATAGCGTGATACTCCCCACGTATCGGACGGATGTACACAGGAAAGTGAAACTATTCTATGAGAACTATCCCAAGAGAATGCGACATAGTAGTTTGGACGGCTTAAAGTATTAGCGAGCAATACTATCTTTACGATTTTTTTCTTTTGTGTTGTCCTACATTTACTGCTTATGTACAATTGTCGCCTTGACTACAAAGTCTATATTCTAATACTATAGGTGTAATAGTATAAATTACTTTAAGTTTTTCCAAAGAAGTATGCAAGAATAACATATGACGGCACAAATTAATGTAATAATTGTAATTATTATTATTTATATAAACTCACATATAATTTATTTTAGGGTTGAATCTAATCACATAAACGCTTTCCTCGGGATATAATGTGTCTCGAGAAAAGCGTTTTTATTATGTACATATTATTAAATATTATAAGTTTAATTATTGTTGTTTAAAACTGGTTATCAACCAGTCAAAATATTAGTAAAACATTCTTGATATAAAACGTTAATAAAATATACACAGCTGAAGAGATAACCCTAGTAAAAGCCAAACAATATGAATATAATATTATGGAATACAGAAAGGTGGCGAGCTCTAGCGAACCAAATGAGCTCTGAACCATATTCTGTTCAAACATCAACACCGTAATGTAGATGGCAGAACGACAATGTATCATTAGAATTTATAAGACCTAAGAATATCGTCTGTATTAATTATTGTTTATTATCATAATCGGCGGATATCATATGTCATGAAATATGCAAAATAATAAATATTAATCAATTATTAAACAATACAGTAAATATAAGTGTGGAAATAAGATGTTCTAAATTAATACGATCTTAAGTCTTATTAGGTGTTAAGAAACAAGAAAATTAAATAATTTAGAATTATAACGCCATGATTTATTTAAGGTATAATCGGTAATTTTTTTATTTCTGATTTTGGGTTTCAGTTTATTGTTTTAAGTTCAAGCTACTCTCAGCATGAGTAAAAATATCTAAGTACCTACTATAGAACTTTATCTGCAATGGTCTAAATAAGTAAATAATATAGCAAAATACTGGGGGTGCTAATGTTGTACTGGGATTTTTGCCTATGTTCCATTTAGTTTATATAAACTATAGTAAATGTATAGGTACCTAGTTGTTTTTAGTCTTTAACTAATACGTATAAAAAAACCACACCAAAATTTACTTCCCATTTTTGTGTAATAAAACATTGCAATCAATACACTGTAACATTTATTTATTTATACATTTTTTAACTAAGCTTCAGCAACTTTGATCATTAGTTGGTTGATTTGTTGTCTAATGGTTTATTTTTGTTGGTTTTGGGTTTGTGTAGGTCTGGAACATGTGAGGTGGGGACATAGCATGGATAACTGCTAAAACTCAGAGCGTCACCGCTTTCCACCAAAGGTTATACTCCGATTTCCGCCAAAATAAATCAACATTAGTTACCTACCATGTTTTAAGAAACCCTGAACCTAATTTTTTTTTAGTCTTCTAAATTAAATTTATGTATTTTTTGAAAATATCCCGAATCGATATTTATTTTCTTAACTTAATAAACATGTCATATGATAATATCATCTATAAAAATATATTTACAATAATATCATTTCGTCAGTGGAAAAATCACATTGTTGTTTGTTTATTGTATTTTTTAAAACCAACTATTCAAATATAAAGTGCCATTTTTTTTATTATTTTGGAAAAACTTACAGCCTTTCTTGATTCTACTCTTTTATTATGAACATAGTGCTGTCCATAGACGTATCATAGATAGACAAATTATTAATTCAGAGCCTGTAATCGAAAAGCAGTAAATGGTATTCTAGATTTAGTTTCAGGGGTTCTTAAAAAATACTAGGTAACAAATTTAGATTTTATTTTGGCGGAAATAGCTATAGTGATAACGGACGAGGGTCATTTTGGCGAAAAACGGAAACACCCAAAATTCCCAGGTGTCTCGTGTCAGCTAGTGTGTCCATTACGCCAAACCTGCCTTATATCATTTATTACAGAGTTTGCAAACCTATTTGTATTATTATTGTTTTTAGTATTCGTCTAATATTATTGTTGTGTCTATAAAATTCTTATACTTAAATGATATTATAAAACAAGTAAAAAACATATACGGGTTTTTATATTTTACACTGTCATTATTGTAAGTAAAGGGAACACATCTTTAAATGTATTATATTAAAATTGTTTATTGAATAATAAGTATATGTTAATTTTTTTTTTTTTATATATTCAATATTCATTAGAATTTTATCATTATAAAAAATATTATGAACATTATGTGTTGATCCAATGGCATATTTGTTTAAATATTGATAATATTTGAAAAAGTTTCAACGATTTTTCAAAATATACAAAAAATGTTATCTGGACCACAGATTACCGAATATATAAATGTAATTTATATATTCTGTGGTTAGACTATTTTTTTTTGTCAAATGTAATACATTCATATTTAAGCCAAACAAATATAGGTACTGTCAGAAATTTAAGACGATTAAATTAAAAACACTCATTCAAAACTATAATAATATACATTTTTAATCAATGAAGGTAATATGAAATATGATGTACCTAAAATACAGTATTATTTATTGTATACATTGTTATACATTTCGCTTATTTTTGGAACTATTATTACAATGTAATTAATTAATAAATGTAATATTAAAAAGTATCGATATAGTTAATCGTAAAAATACTTACAACATAAAACTATTAAAAGCAATGTGGATACAATGATGTAAACAAATGCAATATTTGAAATTAATAAAAATCCAATTATAATTTTCATATTATGAAGTTGGGCTACATTTTATAAAAAATAATCACTTGTTAGTCAGAAATTAAATGGCTTACAAATATTCTAAGTCTATAATAAACATTTTTTCAGTATTTTATTTCATTTTATACAAAACCTAAAGTAGATCTTAGTTCGGTCGGCATGTGGTGCATTGCATTTCCGACGTGCTTAGAAGACGGTATGGTAGACTATTCTCCTGTCCAGTATTTACAGTATTTCAATAATGTTTAAACAATATAAAGTTAGCCATTTACTTTATTTTTAACTAATTGTAAAATTTGTTTGGAATATAATTAAAAATTTGTTTGGGCAACTGATGTAAGCATTCTTTGCAGGATCAATGCTAGTATTTAAGTCACAACTTACGGTCTAATATACATAAATATAAATATAATATTTGCGACTAAAACTGACCAAAAGGTACCTAATAGCCTCGTTTCTGTTTAACAATTATGAATACTAGAATTAATACCTATGTGGGTAATAATATTATTACATTAGTAACTAAGGCCTTATTGTAGTCAAAATGTATACATAATAATTTATGTAACAATTAATACATATTATGTTAAATCTACTTATTTAAAACTTATATTGATAATAAAAACTAAAAAGAACAAAAGTGATTTTTTAGGAGAGTACTTTGAGGAACACTTCAAATATTATACTTTTAATGCAGTTAAAATATAATATCGATATTAATTTATCATTATAAGTACTTACACTTATTAATTATATATGTTATTTTATTATGATTTCAAAAACAAAAGTTTAATTAATTATTTTACTATTTTTTTTTCTTCAACAACTCCCTCACACTCATAATTCAATAACTATTATTATACATTTGAAGTACAATATTATTAATTTAAATTTAATAATTTATTATTATTAATATCAATTAAGTGTCGTATGTGCCTAACATATATGCGTAACATATATGCCGGCAAGTGAACTTAAAATTGTTTTATTGTCAAACGTCACTCCCCATTGATAGGGCCAGTTTTTTTTTTAATTTAATATAAATTAAATACATAAAGATACATTTTATTATTAACTTAAATAACATAAATTATTAACGTATTGTAAAAGGTTCTGCACAAAAATCAGAGGCTTGAATAGATTTCATGTCCAAGATTCTAAAAGGTATTTTTGTTTAAAATATTTTGATACGTATGTGTATCAAAATTTAAAAAAATAATTACCTACTGTTATCAGTTTACCTAACTTTATGTTATCCTAAAATATTTTTAAAAATCAGTCATCAGATTTTTGCGCAGAGCTCTTCAAGTTTTAAAGTTAACTTGCACAAATAAACGAACAATAGTTTAACTAGATACTACATATTATTATCTAATTTCCTTACTGACTAAGTAATACTATATTTAATGGAAGACATGGTGATTTCATTGCTTTTACAACGACACGCATGACACGTTCGTGTTTACTTATATTAACAACATTACTTAAATTAGCGCTTAATGAAATTAAAAAAAAAAAACAATAATATTTACCTACGTACACGGTAACGAAATCAGTCTTTTCGAATCGAACAATTAAAGAAATGCAAAAAAAATAATTCGACTGGCTTTTTGCTTTCCAAAATCAAAAACCAGAATCGCGTCCGTCTAACTTAACGATTTTGGTCACAACTAACGACTTAATCTTAATCATATGTTTATAACATTTTGTTATTCTTGGTAGAGTAAAATAATAGAATAATAAGAACAATAAAACAGAAGAAAGGATCAAGGAAGGTTTTTGTCAGGAGGGGGGGGGGGTGGGGTGTTAAGGTGAGTCTGAAAGAAACATCGCATTTGTTATAAGACAACTCATGTTTCTTCTTCTTTCAACCAACGGCCAACCTCCATCCTTATAGATGCTCGTAGATGAGTTTTTTGCAATACACCGCCAACGCTGCTTCTGTACAAATAACAATATCATTGATCTATTAGTTATCATTGATTTATACGTATGTTTTTAGCAAAAGACGTTATATATACTACATGATGGTCTAGCCCATGCCAGAGTAGTATTAGGTTTTATATTTATTAGTACAGTGTGATTTACTAAGATTGAAACACTCATTGTTTCTTATAAGAAATAGTAATTTTGTAATTTCTCTTTTTTTTTTTAATGTTTAAGTTATTATTTATGCTACACACAAAATAAAATCAACATTATTGTACTTAAAAATTAAAATTAACATAATAACATAATTAACAAATCAACATATGAGTACATTAGATATTAGAACATAAGTATCTATAACATACAATTATCATATTGAAACAACATTTAACAATTACAATATCAATCGTATTGTAATTGTTATTTATTGTGGCCGTATAAAATAGCCAATTACCGTTTATTATTTATTACCATTTCATTTTTAATATAGATAGATGAGCAAAAACAATTTTGTGTTGTTCCAATTTATTAACGATACAACATGTGCAGCGGTCCATATTGAGTGGGCGCTTACAAATCGACCCTCTGAAAACGTTAAAGTGCACCATTTGCTACACCAATGCGCACGCTTGAGATTTCACAATATTATGAAATTCCTAAGTTCCCTAATTTTATTATTATTTTCTAGAGCTCATTCAACTAATGTTCTAAAATTATTTAAATTAAGAATAATTTTCTGACAATATCGACTGATCGATAACCAGTTTTGAATAAACTTACTTTTAAAGTTATTTAAGTTTTAAAATTTACTGTTGCAAAGGTGTAGTGTAGTATTATTATTTTTATCTGCACGTGTTACTGAACCGCATTCCACCTTCTACCTTATATTATATTTTATATTTAAATGGTAACGAATATATTTTAAACTAAGATTAATTTAAGGAATACATTACTAAATTCTAATATTTAAGACGAGAGGCGGAATGTGATTAAAATAATACTTCAGTCGTCCTATCCTTCCATCCTAAACTTAAATCTCTGATAACTTTAAAAATTATTATGTAAATCTCGTTATCGACCTATCAACATTTTCAGCAAACTTTTCTTAAATTTAAAGTTTTTTGTAGATTAAAATTTTTTTTTTTTTTTTGTGTAGTCAAGAGAGTTAAAATTTTTTAATAGGAAAACCATATAATAATTTCCCATATAAGTATATTCACATTTTGTTCATCATTTAATCTCTACTTATTATTAATCCCGTTTATTTCCATTCCGAATAATAACTTTCAATTGAATATAAAATATAATTTGTATTTGTTTTGTCAAACATTACCTTTGAACCGCGTACGGTTTCGGTGTGAATGTCCCAGTCATTTTGTTTGTTAGTAAATAGGGTTATTATGTTTCCTGTAAATAAAACAATACATTTATAAAGTAATAATTTTAATTATCCAAATAATTATAAACTTTTTTCATATGAAAATAATGAGACTAATAATTATTTTAACAGCTGCTATATTTATCGGATATTTTTAAGACCTTTGCGCCGTAGAGCCAATTTCAACAATATATTGTGTTATATCCTACATTATGTTTAAAGTACTTTATCTTTCACAAAAGACACCTGCAGTTTTACCCGTCGAAGATTAATTCGTTGAAGTAAACGGACCATGCAATAATTTCCTTTGACCTCGTCTTAAATGCAGAGAAGATATTCAGATATTTTATGGTGTAGTACCAATATTTCTTTTCTGTTGATAATTTATTTTCATTAAATAAAAACTTGTGACACTAACTGTCCATGTTAATTGTTATGAATATAGTAATTTTTTCTTATTATAAAATATAATTTACAATTATCTTGTCAAAAACAAATAGTTTTATCATGTAAACCTTAAAACTTAAATTATAATTTAGACATACATTTTTTTTCATAAGACATTTTTTTGCTTGCAATTTCATTATTGTAAGTAGAAAATAATTTGTACAAATACAAAATGTTGTTTTCTATCAATGCATCTATCTAATATTGAGTTATTATATTTTTTTTATCTGTTATAATACTAAATATTAAGAAGGCGTCGCACCGCCTATTTTTAAGGAGTAAAGTATAGGCAATTTTTCACAAAATCTTAATTTAAAGGTTAAACTGTGATGTGTAATTACTAATTATTAGTTCAATAACTAGGACTCTATTTTGGTAGTTAATTTATTTTTTGGACTATCACAGCATCCTTGAAAGCAATTTAAAAATGTTTTTTCATCTCTACATGTTTAAGCAGACTGAAAAAAACTCGCTTAATTTTGGTTTTAGAGTAAAAGCACCCATTATAAAATTAAAAGAGAACAATATTCCGGAGAACAAGACGGTGCGGTTTTTTTTCATTATTCCAAGTATAACGCTCAATACATAGTTTAGAAATAACGACTATTTTAACATTTTTAAATGACTGTAACTTTTCAAAAAATTATTTTGGAATGACATAGATACCTATTTTAACGTTATTTGTTTTAATATATTTTTACTTTATTCGCTTTTTTTTTAATTTACTGAATTAAATGTTATTATCAAGAACAATTAAGTTATAATAAATTCGTAGAAGGTTGGTAATCAATGTTTTTTTCTTGACACTAATCATTTTTAAAACGTAAAAAAAAATATTTAATCGTTGCGCAAACTTTCTTCTCCGTTTCGATCATATGAGATCCAAGTGACAGTGATAAAATATTATATACTTAGAACGTGTACGTTATTGTTTTGTCCTATTATTTATCATATCGTGTACGTGAGTGTCCTAAGGGAGCGCAATATAGTAGGTATGTTGCAGATCCTGCTATTTATAAGCAACCCTCGGCAAAATGACTTTGGAAACACAAGGATTTGGAAGGATGATGTTGACAAATACACATTGGAGGGGGCAATTTGCAATGATGTATGTATACCGTTACACTTTTCGACCCTTCGAAAGATTTAATAGCGCTCTGGCAGGCCCCGTGACGTATTATAGAAGTGTTATAAAAAAAATGATATCGTTCGTTTAAACAAAATGTATTATGTCGAATCGCCGTAAGATTAAACACTTAACCGAGGACTCGGTGCTTTTATGAGAAATGCCAGTATTACTTTTTGGCCACCACACGTCAGACTTATATAGAAATATACACTTTTAAACTTTCCCTGAAAACTACACAGCCAAATAAAAAAATATAAAAATTGTATTGTTCTTTTTTTAACATTTGTGGAACTGATAATGACAACGTATTAAAAGACACTTATATATATATATATATATCGTCTAATATATCATGATAAAATATAATATGTAATCGATATCTAACGTAGAGCAGTTTGTTGGTGAATTAAATACGATTGAGAACAGATAACGAAAAAAAAAACTATATTTTAAAACCAAATAGTTGGCAATGACCACTAGCCACAATGATTGTGATTAACGCATAGTTCCGAGCTCGTATGGAATGTATTCGGAAGTCTTATTTGGCGCTTAAGGCAATCTGTGGATTTTTCAGGATATCTAACCCTCATCCGGGTTATAAAATAATAATAAAAAAAAAGGTCAGAAACTCTTATCATCAGTCTCTGTCACTTTGCCCAGACATCGTGTGCACGTATTTCATCATAAAATAATTAATATAATCCTTTCATCGTTCTCCCCCTCGCTATTGAAATAGTGAGCGACAGCTTTAAGAAGTTTAACGACGTTATCGAACTTTGAAGGGTGCGGTAATAGACGATAAATTATGGTTTTGAGTGATCTGATCAAGAATACGTGTAAAAAAAACCCATAAAGCCGAAGAAATTTTATTTTTAACTCAAAATTAAATTAAATTTCATAATAACCTATACTTCAAGTTTATTTGGCAAAAGACAAACTGTCAGAAAACCAAACAGTGTTATTTTGTTTCGCAAAAACGTGTTAAGTAAGTAAACAAATCTTACTAAGATCTAAAACTCATTTTTTATATAGATATTCTTTTTTTGCCGACTTGTATCTTTTGTTAAAATATTTGAGTTATGTTAGTCGGTTGAGTGTATTTTTCGAGTTACGCAAAACTTGACATACATGTATAACTGAATAAAATTAATACATTATTAAATATGGTATTAGATATATTCTAGAAAAAATGTTGCTTGTACGCAGAAAGGCACCCGCGTTAAGTTAATATGACAATGGAGAACCGGGATAGATAAAACGTTTAATATCCAATTTCCTTGGTTTCTTTGATGGTTTGATAGTGTAATTTTCGTAACAATCAATTTAATATGACAATTATTATATTAAGTTCTTGATTTTAAGTACATTAAGCCAAACCTCCCTCCCCCAAAAAAACACCACTGTTGAATGGATGTACAGTAGCGTAACTAGTGACTAAACGCCCAAGGAGCAAGACATTTTTTTAAGCTCTATATTACATGTTAACGTGTATAGTAAGCTGTACAAAAAACTGTTCTAAACTAAAATGCGCTCTGGGGTAGTTACTCTTTGTGTACCTACTGTAGCTTTGCCTCTGGGGGCGTAGAAAATATATTACTTACCAATAACCATTGAAACTTATTACTAATCATAGAAGTTGCGCTGGGCAATTTTGGGGTATTAAAATTTTAGATTATTCTTTGATTACATTTAGTAAACATTTATCTATAAATTCAACTCGACAAAATTTGGTTAATGTGATTACTCGTTGAATTCTTTGATCTTAGGATTAAAGATAAATAATATACATTTCGATAAAATTACAATTTAGCAATGGCAATTTCCTAGTTTAAGTAAAATTATTAATTAATCATAGTCATCGTTAAAAATGTAATCCGGACATGATAAATTTACTTAATAGTATTTTTTCACAGTTGAACATAAAGCCAATCAACTTTAATATGCCATGGCAGGCATTAATTAATAATAAAGACTACACCAGTATAATACAAAAGTTTGCTTAAAACTATGACAGTGATAACATAAGTGATACTAACTACCAAAGGAGCACCAGGACAAGTTGATTTGACACAAAGTAACATTTTATGTAACGGGTGATTGTACCCATAAGAAGTATGGTGGAAAGGAATTTAAAAAAGTAAATGGTTTCTTGTAGTATTCGGAAAGAGATAGAAGAGAGCAAAACGGGGGCATCGAGAAAGCCGTTGAGGAGAGATGAAATGAAAGAGAAGTCAGATTTGACATGATGGAAAACTAAACCTGTAAACTTGAGATAGGACGAAAAATAGATACCTACGTCTTTGATGGCGGATGGCCGGTCACAAGAAAACCATTGAGATAATGAGTGTAAGAAAGGTGAACGCACAGAAATGTTTCAGGTAAGATTGAAGAAGGAAGCTGTCAAAGAGAGGAATAAGTATAATTTGATATCATCGACAAATAGAAAGACTTTTGCAAAAGACAGGCTGTATTCATTTATTAAAGAAGAAAGGAACACAATTGATGAAAACAAATTACTTTCTAGATGTAAAATAGGATAGGAGCCAAGATAGAAGAGAATTGCCAATACCAATATTGTCGAAAGCAATACAATATTTATACTTAATCCTTAAATATTTGAACTAATACACATGCGACTTTTGAACAAATAACCCTTGGCTAGTGCGATCTAAGACTACGCACTGGAACGAATATGACCTCATGCTTATCTCTTATATAAACTCCGCGGCTCACGGGCACGCTGGCACTGTCCATTGGGCATTGGCGGAAGCTCAAAAGGAAAGAGAGGGGCTATGTCTACTCGAAATCGTACATGTTAATTTAATTAAATGGTTCAAAATATTCAACGAATCTCTCGCTAAAAAAATCAAATCTACAAAATATGTAGGTTGATTTCAAACAACACCGACTCTATGGAAATATATCAAAGTCCCTCTTCTCTCATTCGACCTTTCGACGTTTCTACCGCGTCAAGACTATATTATAATCATCGTTGCCCCTCTACCGCTCCCCCCCCCCATTTGGATCGTGTGCGTACTTACCGCTTTGCTATGGTCAGCGGTCCTTGTGTGACGGTGATAGTGCAACGAGGTCGATCCTTGATTAAATATTGCCGGTTCAAAAACGATCCATTTGTAAGACAAAAAATAAAAAATCGACCCGGCCGCGCTTTTGGCGCAACCGTGAGAGGAGACGTGACGACGTGCGGTGGTGGCGGTCGTCGGCTTCAGACTCTACCGCCGACTCCGCCGCTACATGGGTAAGATGTCGCTACTTGGGAATGGGATGTGCTCGGGTACGGTTATCGCCATGACGACGGGTTCGGGTGGGCGGCACCGGCCGGCGTGCAAAAGCTACCCGCCGAGAGCTTCCATCGCGGTCCGCACGCTGGTCGTAAACACGAAAAACAAATAAACAACAACAGCCATAACGCTAATAATAATAATGATAATACATTATAATAATAATAATAATTGTACGCGGGCACATATAATAGAGAATATAACGTCATACCCTTTGGAAATAATCGTAAAAATGAGTTTATGGAAAAGCGCGTTGGGCAAAGCGAAATGGTCATGAATAAAAAAAAAATTGAATACTGTTAAAAACAGGAGAACTTTATCGGTTAGGTCGGCTTTTTTTTTAGAAAACTTAAATTTTACCACAAATACAAACACTAAAGTAAAAAAATTCTAGAATTAAATTATAAATCGTGAATGTTAGATTAATAACATAAAAAAAAACCGACGAGAAAACCTAGATAAGTTGTCGTTATTTTAAATATTTTAAAAAAATTGTCTACTATTATTATTTAGCCAATAATAGAGAAAAATAAAGATAAATAAAGATTTTGCACAAAATTACCTATACCTAACTTCTATGGAAAATCACCGTGAAACGTTATCCCCGGCTGCCAAAACGATTAATATAGTAAAATGTATTATATTGGTATTATGATATAAAAATATTATATAGTATACCTCACACGATAGGACTATCTTACCTCCTGCCCATCCCTAAGAAAACCCGGCCGCGCCCTGAGGATTGACCGAGCGGGTCAAGAATTGACAAACGACTAGCGACCGGAGAGATTTTTTTTTAAACTCCTTCCATCTTTCTTCAATTCAAGTGAATTCCTGTGAACTTTGTATATAATACTTTACAAAAACCGAATAATACAAGGTGATCCATTATGGATAAGACAACTCATTTTATACTTAAATAATTTCAATTTTTTTAGTTTTTCTTTTTGGTGAGACTTATTATTATTAGGACAAATTTGATTTTGGGTTTTAATGCAATTTGTCGCTCAATTTTTATTTTTATCTGAAAAAACGAATAAAAAGAAATACGTCGATATATTGTTCAGTATAATATTATTACCAACACTATTATACTAGTATAATATTTTTGAAACTGCTGATTTTCGAAAGAAAAATATTAAGACGAATCTTCGGTCCGTGTATAGATGAAATCACAGGGAATGGAGAATTCGAAAAAACGAAGAGCTTAAACAGTTGGACCAAATGCCTGATATAATTATAAAACAAAAAAAGGAACTTAAGTTCGAATATTTCAATATGGGACTCTGCGAGGAAAGAACCCTTTGACATGATCTGTGTTTCACTGTATGATCTTAATGGTCGATTACAAAGAAGAAGATAATATTATCTAATATTCTAATATTTTAAAATAAATAACTGTTTCATAATGATTTGGTGCCACCCGACCGCTTTGATCGAATAAAGTTTGAGTACCAATATATGTATACAGAGTTATTCATTCAGGATAAGACACTTATGTTCTGTAAAAAAAATTGAAATTTTGTAGTGTTTTTTTTTTTTTGAGCTACTTTGGCTTATGTTATTTTACAGTATTCAAATTTTTATATTATTAATATTTTTTTTTGAGCGCGAAATTCTTATAACTTAAATGAGAACCTATAATATATTTAGTTACCTTTTCAAAATAAGAGCTATTTGCTGAAAAATTCGATAACTAGTTTTGAATTATTATTACTTATATAGTTATTAAAGTTTAGGTTTAGACGGAAGGAAATGTTAGGTACTCGACCGCACTCCACCACCAAGTGTTCATTTCCTGTATCACATCAATTATATAACACCGGATATATTTTTAATGGTTCCCTGTTTTGAAGTATACTACTGAATTTATGTTTACTTCGAATTGGTTAGTGTGTTTGATTGTTATTTTTTGTTTTTTATGTCTAATGCTATTCTATTCACTTATTTAAGCTTATGGATTTGTCAAAAAAATATGAAGGCATGAAAATCTCTAAACGTTATAAAACGAATAAATAATTGAATACAAAAAATGTATTGAATAAATATATCTTATTTATTAGTTATTATATTGTGTAGAATTACCCTACAAAACAATATCGTTTTTAACGGTCATTGTGAATTTTTTATTAGAGACGGGTTAAATAATAAACATATAATTTATATATTATAAAGGGCTTAGATCATTTAAAAATGATAAAAGATTATAGGGTCTATGGAGAATTTTTATAAAATGATTTTGTGCCCAAAAAGGTAAATTTAATGGCAAACGATATAATATCTGTCCAAATGCATGGCTTTAACAAAACCTTTAGTAACATAATATGTTGCATCGATAAATTGAATCTGTAATATCGTGCAATTAGACCTGACATTTATTGCGAATCTATATAGCAATGCAACCATTACAGCGGCCATTAGACTGAGATTACCGAGAATCTTGGATATTATTTTATAACAATAATTCATGGTCCATAGGATTTTCTAGGAACACATAATTGTATTTCTGCTCTTGCTATTGCTCCCGTCATTTCAAAAGATTACTAATATTATATTACAAACAAATGTTTCCCTTGGGCATTTCCACTGCCAACGGAATTTATACAGTTCTACTATAATATCGTCGTATACACTTTATTGTTGTGTATTTATCATATCAAGCTTGGCACAATAAGAGGCCAAATTCAGTTAGAGAAATAATTAGAAAATAATGCTTATTTTTTAGTTGTATTGAATTATACTCGGACTACGGTGACGGATCAACACAATTTTCTGGTAATCATTTTTTGTATCGTTTATTTTTTACTTGTTACTAAGTACCCATCAAAAAAATGCTTTCCTGATTTTTTGATCTCAAAACAATTGAATATTTGAAAACGTTGCTAGTCTTTTTGTCAACTGCGGGTAACCTGCTAAAAAGGGCTACTTATTATATTTTCAAAAATTCCTAACTTGTTTCCAATTTGAGAAAAAAAAATTAGGTAACATGGTTTTGACAGGCACTGAGAAAAATTTGTTCAAAAAATCTGAAACAAAACAATGCGAATAATAAGAATACAAAATTATATGTATTTGAGTAGTTTGCAATTTTAAATTCTTATTTGGTACATGCATTTTCACTTGGATAGTGGTTGTTAAATGTATATTGTCAAAATTGGGTATCGTATAAATGGACAATGTATGTGGGTAAAATAGGATTACTGTCGTTACATTAGTGTTGCCTGTTTAAAATTTAATTTATCTAGAAAAAAATCGGTGGAATGTTTATTGTTAAAAACTAATTTACTTAATAATAATCAATTTAAATCCTTAACCTTTAACTAATTGTATATTTCAGATTAAATCGATTATCACACATGATTGTCATTTAGATTTTATTCAACAATAATATTATTATTAAAACAATCAATATATTATTTATTAAACAAACATACAGTATAGAATAATAATTATATGTATAGTAATAATACATTTTTCATAGTTTTTATCTATACAAATTATAGGAATACACATTACACAATTCAACGTTCATGGTCTATTGTTTAAAACGATAATTTAATGATATTTATAAACGAGAAAAAACAAACCCTGTTGCAAGAAAATTATACATCATATTCTGCACCTTCACTTCTGTCATCAGATATGATCGAAATTGTGTACTCAGCTGTGCTCTGATCAACCCTAATTAAATTTACAGCCAATCATACTAAATATCCAAATAAACCCCCAGCTAATACATCCAACAAATAATGACGTCTAAGCGAAATTCTGATAACAGCCACGGCTAAGGCCCAAATGAAAATTATTATATTTGTTATTTCACTCAACAGTCAACGGGTGCAATAGTGAAAAAAAGAAATGTAATATAAAATGCGCGCGACACGTGGCCAGATGGAAAAGAATAACAATCCGGTCCAATTGTTATCCATTGATCATTTTGATTGCCCACAAGCGTTCGTCGTCGAATGAAGGCTTTAATTTTTTTCTTTTTTCAATTTGACAAACATTTCGTTATTTGATTCACTGCGTTTACTTGATTATTCAATTAAGTTTTATTTACTTAATTGTTAGTTAATACCTACAACTATTCAAACATGGATGGATACACTTATTATTGGGTTGTATATTCTATAAGCTTTTATCATACACGTTTATTAAGAGGTAAGTCAGAGAAGCACAAGGGAAAGAGAAAGGAGAAGATCTGAACTACCCCTTAAAATTCAGGAACGATTGCAAGCATTGAAAACGCTAATACCGCTTTGTCGTGTCGTTATAAGGCATTTTAATTATCGACTTAGCCAATTTAATATTAGCTGTTGGCATACTCGCACAGCGTTTGTTTCAGTCATTTCTTAAGTATTAAATGCAATTGATCATTTATTATTTATCTTGAGAGAAGCCGTGTAAACTACGCTAGTATTGAATTAAATGTAAATAATTTTGCACAACATAATAGTACATTCAATTATTATAATTAAAATAAAATAGTCATTTCTACGGGTTAGTCAAAATGTGTTTGTTGTGAATTACTTATGACTCGGCTGTGTATTTCTACCAGATCGCTGCAAGCAATGATGCCCCATCATGATCTGTACGCACTCACCCCTGGACAATTCTTGATCGGAATTTTTTTTTAATGTGACATGTTTAATGTCGTCTAAATACCATCCCATATATTGCCGTTGTTTAAATTTATCTGAGAACCGCGCCTCGCCAGTGGCCATTCTTGTTTTACTTACTGTGTGCAGCTGTATTAATTCAATTAAATCGCTTATAATAAAATGCCCGTGCATTTATCAATTTATTATCGCCTATCGGTTGTTCGCGTTTGACAATTGACACGTTATATTAATTAAAATGTTTATTTTCTATGAATTTGTTAAATAACATTAACGTATATAATATATTCGCCTTTTGAGTTGTATCGTGTACACGGTGTTTGATATTTATAAATCAAGACATTCTTTTTAACAAAACTATCGTTTTTTTTTTGCCGAAAAATTAGTGGAATATATTTGATTTGTGGCGTTCTATTAGAAAAAAAAAAATAAAAACGGTTATATTATCTAACCGTTCCTGTTCACTTTCAACCACACACACGCAGGCATTAATTAGCCTAATAGGTAGGGAAGATCGATGGCACACAGAGAGGACGATCCGCGCGACATCCAATTGTTTTCAGTTGATACCTGTCACCCGTGCTAACACATTTACGTCTATACTATTAATAGGTATTATTGTGTGCATTTTCAGGAGAAATCAGCAAGCATAGAAAATACGTAAGATGAGCTTTCTTAGCTAAGAAAATCGTATTAATCGATAGTCTCATTGTACATGAAGCTAGTACAAAAGTTTTGTAATACTAATTAAGTACCTAATAGTATTTAATATTATTATTATTATTATATACTGTTATGGCATTTTAGCTAACAACTATTTTTCTACATTATTAATTTCTGTTTTGTGTATTCCAGCTTGATGCATTGACGGATGAAATCGTCAATATAAGATCCGAAATCCAAAACGTCAAAAATGTTAAAAATCGTTAAATGTTTTAGTCCTAGGGCGTCCTAGGTTACTATAATACACAAAAAGTACAATGTGTTTTATTATATAGGTAAAGATATGATTAAGCGTAGCGAATCTATAGAAACATTTATTTTATTGCGTCCCTTTTAAAGAGTAAAAATATTACATTGTATAATAATATATATATAACAATATCTGTCCCCGCTAACTTTCTTTTGTAAAATTGCGCGGTAAGGTTTTTTGGAAAAAATCTATACTCGCAGCCGTCGCTTTTGTCTCGTATCTCTATGCCTGCTATGATATGTTCGTTGATTATTTGTGTTCAAATTTTAACCAGAATACGATTTTTATTTTTCAGATTTTCATTTTGGTCTCGTAATGGTCTTTATAAGCTTCAAGGTATTATTTGTAATTTAAATAATTTTTTCTATGAGCATTGATTATACATACTATAGATAGCTTTGTCAATATTAAGGGCGACTAATAGTTCTAGGACCGTTTTTGTCGTAAAATGTGTTCCGTTCACAGATCTGATTTTCATAGGACCGTAAGTTAATATAAATTCTAATAAAAATGTATAACATTTCGAACTGTTAAAGTGGACCTCAATGTCGCTGAAAATAACTTGTATTGCTTCCCTGTGGGTCAAACGATATCTTCCTATTTTTGGCGGTTTCACTTGTTTATAAGTCTTACATTTTTGACAGATAGAACAAGATAAAACATATTTTTTATGTTTTTCGCATTTTCGGTCATTTGTATATTTTTTTTATATAAGTTCTTTTCAGCCCTAAATGCAGCCACGCTCTGACTTAAATGTGTTTAAGAACAATGTACCGACAGCATGTCTGTCAACATACTCAGGAGTACAGACCGGTTGTTTTTCAATCATAATTACAATAATTTTTTTATTAGCGCGTACCGGACGGTATGTCTTCCAACATAACTGACCAAGTACTACCTGCTTTGTTTAGATTTCGTTTTTAGCTTCGATGGGGAGCTGAAAAGTTATTTTTTTTTAGAAATCACGATAGTTTTTTCCACTCTGGGCCGAATTACTCGAGTAACTCCTGTACATCTCAGAAATGGTATGCGATTGGTACTTTAGTGGGTCGAAAGTTATAAAAGTCAAATCCTTCACCTTTAAAAACCGAAAGGAAATTGATCGGGTGTACTACAAATATCACTCGTTTATTGTTTACTAGGTGTAAGTTGAATAGGAAGTTTCATATTTTGTAACTTCACCGTTAATTTAATTTGATGTTTTAACTAGTTCAACATAAAAGTTATTTGTAGCATTTTAATATTTTTGCTCCGTGCTCACGCCAAGATCAATTCAGTGTATGTACTTTGTTTAAAAAAAAAAAAACATTTATTATTACGTATTTATATAGTATTATATTGTATGATTTTAAAAGTATGTAGTATTTATAAAAGTATTTTGTTTCATTACTAGGTACAAAAAAATCTTAAATATTTCGATACGTTATGTTATGGACAGGAGTTGGAGATATCCAGTTGGATATCGCCGAAAAGCTCAATTACTACTTAAGAGACGGCTGCTTTAAGAGGACCGGCCATTTCTAAGGAGTAAAGTATAGGCAATTTTTCGAAAAATCTTAATTTAGAGTTTGAACTATAATGTATACTTATTAATACAGTAATGAGGATACTTTATTAATTGCCATTACTTTTGTCAGACTATCACAGTCATTTCTATAGGATCAAATACAATTTGTTTGCCATTAAAACTGCTTTGCGCGGATTAATTTTTCTCAGGCTTCATACATAGTTAAGGAAAGAAATTTATACATATTATTAATTATAAAATTATCTGTGTTCCATCATCCGTATTTTTTCGATATAACTAATACAACAAACGCTATATCATTTTTAAAAAAGGCATAAAAGTCCTTTCTTTATTAATTAATTATTCATTAACTGGTTGATATATTTTAAAAAAAGACGATGGTTGTTATCTATAATATGTAAAAATTTAGTTTCTTAGTTTTGATTATAGCCTTTGTAAAATTAATCCGTGCAAGGCGGGTTTTTGAAGAAAATAAAGGGTGTGTGACGTCCTCTTAAGGTTAGTCGCTTGATGAAAGTCTATTCTATAGTGTACTACCTATTTTGCAGCAATACGTCCATCGGCCAAACGCACTGGCTAATCAGAAATCATATTTGCTTACATCACCGTCTAATGGAGTTATGGGCTATTGTAGATTAATTTCATATTGTTACTTAATTTCTATCAGTAATACAATATATAATAAGTTTGTTATTGCAGAGATACGCTCAGCTATTGTTGGAAAACACTGAGTTTTGGAAAAAATTTGGAGACGATGCACTTATCGTAGTAATCGTATTTATAAAAGCATTTTGTTTCATTACTAGGTACAAAAGGTTATATTTCAGCCGAGTCTGCAACCACGAAAGAGCATTTTCATGTCTCGTTGAAGTACCGAATAAATTTAGAGTAGTGGTGGAATTATAGATAATGATATAATATATTAAGTAGCAGTAACAAGCTAAAATATTAAAACATCAAGTTTCTGGCTAATATTGTAGTGTTTAATATCTGGTTTAAAACAATTCGTAGAGAATTTGGGCCCTTTAACTATTTTGAGTTTATCATTTAGTTCTAATTTGAACGTTGAACGTACAACATATCTCTTATGTCCTATATCTTACCCTAATCTCCTACCCCTATCTCTCACCCCCTATCTCCCTACCTCCGTGTCCTAACGCTTTTTTCATTATTAATTTTTGGTAAAACTTTTTTCGTTATTAAAAGTAAATAACACTTTTTCGGTTATGCGCCAGAGCTAAGACATGAAAATTTCAAAAAATCTCAAATATTTCGATATATGTTATGGACGGCAGTTGGAGCGCGGTTGAGCAATGCGTGCAGACAAAAATACTTTACTTCGCGCTGCCTCAATACTATAGATACAATATAAAATATAATATAATACAACGTCTTTTGATGATTAGGATAATGTAATAAATATAAAATATATTGTACGAAACAAAACCAACAATGCCCGAATTAGATGTGACCGAGAGTGCGGTAGGACGTCGGCGTCGGTGAACGAACCCACGGTAAAATACCAAGGTTTTCTCTTCACTACACTATTTTTAGGCTAAATGAGGACACGTACAAAAAAACATTTTTCAGCCGAGTCTGCAACCACTATAGAACATTTTCATGTCTCGTTGAAGTATCGAATAAATTTAGATTAGGTGTGGAATTATAATTAAAAAAAAAAAATTACATGGAGCTTCCAGTTACAGCCTAAGGCCAAGGAGATTAAAAAATTATGTAGAATCAAGTTTCTGGCTAAAATTGTAGTGTTTATTATCTGGCCAAAAGTAACTTAACATAGAGAATAAAACTATTTTGAATTTATTATTTAGTTCTATGTTGAACGTTGAACGTACACATATCTTATCTTATCTCATATCAGCTAACAGCGTAACGCTTTTTTTGGTAACACTTTTTTTCGGCTATGTACCGGCTAATTCTCACCCCCAACCCCATTACCATTTCCACCCCAACCTCATCTTTAACCCTATTTCTTTTTTGGTAACACTAAGTAAATAACGATTTTTTCGGTTATTTGCCAGAGCTAAGACATGAAAATGTCAAAAACAGTGACAATTGTCAATAAAAAATTGTTGTATAAAAAACGTATCGTTAATGATGAGTGCAACAAAAAAGCAGACAACAAAAATAACAAAATTGGAATATTTGAGTTTAAGGGTCAGCCGACCGAAAATCCACGGAGGAAACGAGGCCGCTAGGGTAATCACGGTTGCCAATATAACTGTTACTTAATTAGATTTTATTAAATTCGCTAATCATTAAGCAAAGTCCACTAAAAAATGTATGAAGTACAATCAATATACATTGCAACTTTACGGCCGCCACTGTCGCACCAAAGTCCTATGTTAAGTTTGCTATGCATTACTCAGCAGCTGTAGCGGATGATCATTTATATGAGACCCATACTGTCAAAACAGCTTATTCTATTGAAAACTAAATTTGTTTAGAATAATATAAAATTTGCTTAAAAAAACTTGCCAAACACACCGCGCTGAAATGTTATTTTGTTAAGAAATAGTACTAGGGTCATATGCGTGAAATCATGGATATGTTTTAGCATTACGGGTCCGTATCACCATAACGATTTCTAGTGTCTAAGGTGGCTAGTATATTATAACATTAAGTTTCTGGCTAATATTTTAGTGCTTAATATCTGGCTTAAAACAATGATTTTGTAAATAACGATCTTTATGTCGATTACATCTTTATGTCTCTACACGAATCGTAGCACACGTATTTCAGAATGACCCCCAGCCCAAAAACATATCCATGTTAAAATATAAATAAAAGAGTATCAAAACCAAAACAACCTCAAAGAAAAGAGTCTAAGCTTGATATTTCATTAGATAATGCAGTCTTAAAACTGCCTGCACCAACAGAAAATTAATAAAACATAATAATGAGACACATGTAATAATGGGTTTGAAAATTTAAAAATATAAATAAAGCTGTTATTCTTAGACTTTTGCGGGACATAAAAAAGATCATTACAAATTTGATTACAAAGTAAAAGCGCTTTCGGGAAAAAATAATCAGTGTACATTTTTTTTTTTAAAGAAAGGTACATAAAAAAGATTTGAATTTCTAATCGGATAATTTTAAGTACAAAAACCAATCTTACTTTCTAAATCAGGACATTCAATATTGTTATTAAGAAGATCATTAATAAATAAGACATCACCACACATGGCTGAATAGTCCATATTAGTTTGATATTGACATTGAGTTTCTGGAAATAGGTAAATTTGAACGGAAAGCAATTTAATTTAAGAACTTTTACTGAACATTGTCAACTAGTACATTAGTCGAATCTTGATCCCATATCAATGATCCAAATTTCTAAGGTGGACCAAGAGAGCAATAGAGCATTTTTAGTACTTGAACATTATTAAATTCTCTAGTATTTCTTAATATGAAGTGCGAGCCTTAAGGTACACCAGACCTTACAGAAATAATAAGAAGGTTGACACTAACTACTATTTTTCGTCTTAATTTTCTATATAAAATATAATTAACAATTGTATTTTGTACATAAAAGGTATAGTAATAATACCATCTGAAAAATAATACTAAAACCGTACTTACACAATGGTCGACAAATGCTTTTTCGACTTCTGAAAAATGCTGTCTTCTCAATCGTTGTGATCTCTGCTGTTCCATTTTCTGATGAAATCACTGAACTCTGTAACGAACAAAATTGTACCAGTTGAAGTAAAATTAAAAGTAATGTTTTATGTTTATTTGTCGTAGCTAAGCAACTTATTTTCCATGTATGACGAACCAATATTATTAAGTATCTTTATCCGTATAATTTCTAATGATTTTCCTCAATTAAGAATTTTATGTTTTTATTCACAAATCATATTTGTATGGTTTTAAACACTTATGTTACTATATTTAATTTAATTTAAAATTGATCTAAAACAAAGGAGCGTTTATTTTTAATGCATAAATAATTCCATATAAGGAACATTCTTATATGGAATATATTCTTATATAGCATTCTTATATAACTAAAAACATCAAAGCTCAACACCCATTTTCTATATTATAGCAAAACTTCCACAAACAAGTATTAAAACGGATCTCGATATGTCATTTGAAAGATGGTTTATGCGAAGGGTTTTTGCATATTTTATGCGAGGTTCAAGAAGCGTGTAATGAGTTAAAAACGCAAACTAGGTCAAAGTATAACGTACAAAACGTTGTTATAACAATAGAAAAGTTATAATATTGAAATATATGTTTAGTAAATTATAAGTTTTCTACGGCTGTTCGTAATACGTTTTGTTGTTGCCTTGGAAAGTTTTGCAATTTCAACTTTTCCTGTTATCCGTATATTTTCTGGAAATCAAACCAACGTGCCTCGAAGGTTTTAATATCTCGAGAATTTATAAGTACGCAATGTCAAAAAGTATTTTGCGCGAATCGGCAAAGTACAACGTTTTTAGGCATCCCGAAAACAATTTATCTTACTTATTTCAAAACTTCTCGGAAACGGCACCTAATGCGTTTTTATACATAAAAATAAACTCGCGTAGGACGCATTTCAGCATAATATATTATCCTAACAACTTACTAAATTATATTTTTATTTATTTCCATCATTAAATATTGTTTTTCAATGAAAAAAAGAAGGTAATTTATAAATCCGTTCATCTTATACAATTTTGACAAACGTTGCCTATAATTTGCCCCATGAATAATAAATAAAAAGTAAATAACCATGACCGGAGCCTGAAAATAAAAACTAAAAAATGTTAAGTAAGTATACTCTAATTAGAGTATTGGCAAAGCGATAATTTAAGTATATAACGCCATGTAATAATTAACCTATACTTGTGTCATGCTAATAAGTAATAACTAGTGCTTGTACACATTTAAGTACCATTCTATACGATTAAGTTTTGTTTAATATTCGGTTAGTAGAAACAAAATATGATAAGCGTAAATAGTAATTTTACGATTCCAATAAAACAATAATTGAAACGCAATTTTAAATACAATTGCTTGTTGTTTCGTTATTGCTTATAATTAATTGTGAGCAAACTTCAATTAAACCGACGTAGACATATTAATTTAGGTTACTTATATAACTGTTAATTTTTATGTTTGAGATAACCTTTAAGGTTTTTGTCGAACAATCGTTAGTGCTAAAAAATATGTTATGCCATTTTACATAATAAGTTTTTAAATTAGTTTTTATTAATCATGGTATAAAATGCACCTCCACTACAACATAGGAGGTATGAAATGTCCCCAACAAGAACAGCTGCTGTTGATATTAATATAGAATTAATAATGCCAAGCCACTAGGTGTATTTCGGGAATAATTTTTAAAATTACTTCCTATAACTTTTTTTTAGGTTCGGCATGTTCAAACATATTTTTTCCATTTTTTCATTTTTTAAAACATTTTGTTTATTAGTTTTGATCAAATTTATAAAAACGTATTTAAAGGTTTTATGAATATTCCTCTGGCCATCGAAAAGCTTTACAACGTTGTGTAATCTTTCAATAATATAATAAAAAGTGTTTATGGGTAACACTATATTTTAAACATTCTTTGTTACTCGCAGGATTTTACAATAATATGATAACCTACAGGCTACAAATAATACAAACAATTAGAAATAGTATTAAAAATAGGACGGTTTGTTTCAAACGTTTTCAGCGTATCATGAAAACACTTTGTATAGCGTACAAAATTAACTAAATTATTTGGATAACATGCCTACACGGTTTTCAAACTTTTATACAATTATACACTTGCTCGTTGACGTTGTACGAAAAAGGCCAATGGTGTTTTTTTACCCGGCTGTCCGAATCACAGTATAGTTTTTGAAACTGGTGTGACTTTTCACGTACAAATAATTACCCGCAGGTTTGTCGTGCAAACTGCTGCCGTCGGCTCCCCTCTTTACCGCGTTCTACCTCGGCACGACCGGCTACACTCTCGGGGCGGCAAGGTGGAAATTGCCAGAGCAGGTGGTGCGGGGAAGGGCGAATGGGTTCTCCTCGTTAGCGCCGGCGCTTGCGTTCAACCCTGTGTGTAGGCGGGCTCACGAAACGAGGTCAAACGTGCCCCGAAACGCCTTCAATCGCCGCCGCCTCCCTTGTATACGAAGTCCACAGGCGGCGGTGAAGGTGGTCGTACATTTAGTTTTTTTAACAACAAAACTCTAGCAACAACCCCCGCCCTCCCTCGTTTCCTCACACAGACTCGGTTTAGAATTCCACCGGCGGCAGCGCTATCGATTATTATATTTGTCGGTTTTGCAAGTGCGATCAGAGTGCGACCCCGAACGCATTCGATAACGGCCCCAAAAACGGAAACGGCCTTTTATCTTGTACACGCCTTATTATAAATTATACTATAATATGCAGAGTTCGTGGGACTAATAACGATAAAATAACAATATCGAAAACCACCTGCGCATACAAATGTACTACGCAAGCTCCATATTTTATTTATACTATGATATTATTATTACTTGCCCGTGGATCTTTTTATGACCCATTACTTCTGCTGCGTATTCCGCACTATAAAAACGATAATACCGCTCGCCGCCGTCGATTTCGGTATTCTCACGCACACACTTTCTTCCCTCAATAACGTCGCAATAGGATAAAGTCGATACATTTTTAAAAAAAAAAAGTTAAAAGTTAAATCCAAGCGTTAAACGTGGAAATTTTTTTATCAGTTAACTGAACGGAAAAGTATCTAGCGTCTTTTTTGGACAGCTGATTTATGTTTTGGACTGTCACAGCATCCTTGACAGCGATTAAAAAAAAAAAAGTCCATCTGAACATACACAGAATGCGTTTTACTCGGTCCATACCAAACAGAGCAAAGACGCCTATCATAAATTCGAAAGATTACAATACTTCGGAAATAATGTCATATTCGAATTTCAAAAGTTATGACGTAAAATAAAATCATGGTTATTTTATAAAAATATATAAGTAGGATGAAGTCTTAATTTCTATGGTGTCCCTCTTCCCCATTTGATTGTAAATAAAAAAAGAAAATGTTTTACCTCAATTTGAACTCCTTGACCCAATTCAAATAATCCTCTGTAACGAGGAGGAATTTCCCTTCTAAATTACACGTAGTTTTTTCATTTTTCTTTCAACAAGTATTAATTATTTATGATAAAACGATATGACTTTAACGGTCATGAGATCTACTTTCAAATAAAAAATAAATAACGTACAATCAATGAATAAATAGATAGTTTGTTTCGGTCGTTTATTTGTTAAAAGAGTTGAAATTATTAGAGCCATCAACAATTTAAATAAACAAACGATTGTACACCACACATATATTTTACAATTATAATTTTGTAATAGTTTAATGGACGCTAGTCTCTATTAAGGTTGTCGCCTACTTAATGCATTTTTCAAAAAAAGTAACTAATGGTTATTTTAATTTTGTTAAAAGTATTTTTTCCGGTTTAGCAATAATTAAAAGCAGTATTTTACAATTTAGGGTAAGTAGATTCATTACAAAAGTTTTATGCTCACTCACACTCGGTGATTAATGTGCGAGTAATTAAATTTGTAATATATTGTATTTTGGAAATGTTGCTCACCAAAGCAAATGATATATTGCTCAGAGTTAATTTCTTGTAACAATACATGTAAATCACAATATTAATTCCCAAACCGAATGTACGCTTTAGACAATATACGAATGGATTTAATAGCTATTGTTGCATAAATTGACGTTTATTATACAGGTAGGAACCACACTACAATTTAACGTTATTAAATACTTAGTCTGAGTGGTATGATTTATGGTAATGCTCTTTAAACCTATATTGTACATAACAATTACTTAAACTTGAACGGCCTTAACTGGGCAGCTAAAACTGTTTTTGACTAGGTTGAAGTGTTGTATAATGTCAACATTTATAAACGTTAATACAAATAACACAAATTATTAGTGTGAGTTCTGCGTGGACAGTCCGACTGCAACCACGCGTTATTATTTCTCTCGGGTTAAAAGTATTTAACAACATGTAATTTCACTCAATTTCTAAAGAATTTGATACCATTTCAAAGATCTTCCTACAGGCAAAATAACAATGTAGTCAAAATCAACCTGCGGGTATTGTGCGTCAACTGGTGAGCATAATATATATATTTTAATTAAAAACTGTCGCCGTTCTAACTACGTTATCAAATGATACGCAAAATAATATAAACAACAATGATAACCCGATACCTCTTCCACCGCCAATCTTCATCAAAGGTGTACTTAACTACTTGGACCTTATTAATGAGTTCAATGCGCAAATTGTCCCCGAAAATTACTCGTGTAAATCTTCCATTAATAGTTTAAAACTTCAAACCAAAACTCCCGATTCATATCGAAAAATTATTTCACTCCTAAAAAGCGAAGGCGCCGAGTACCACACGTACCAAATGAAAACTAAAAAGCCATTTAGAGTTGTAATACGCAGTCTTCATCATACAACTCCGTGTAACAAAATAAAATCTGAGTTAGAAAATTTTAATTTTTGACATTTTTTCTGTTCTACAAGTTGTTAACGTACTTCGACGACAAACAAAAACACCTTTACCTCTCTTCTTTGTCAACTTGGAAAAAGTTGATAATTATCAATCGATTTTCGACATCTCATTTATACTCTACACTAAAATAAAAGTCGAAGAACCACACAAACGCCGCGACTTACTAAAGTGTCAAAACTGTCAGGAATACGGCCATACTCACTCTTACTGCCACTATGCCCGACGCTGCATCCACTGTGGTCAAAACCATCATTCAAAATCTTGCACTAAATCAATCAATACACCACTAATATGTGCACTGTGCCAAGGTCAACATCCTGCCAACTATAGAGGCTGCCAAATTCACAAGCAGCTACAACGGAACCATCAGTCATCTTCAACACAACCCCCTTTATTTGTAAACTCATCTTAATTCCAAGCCGATCCACTGACGACAACTGAAACGCCCCAATATTCAAATAACCAGCCCAAATACTCGTACGTTCAGGCCACTTCCGGCACAAATCAAAACCTTCTCCCTCTCAATGAAAAACAACCAATAGACTTCTCCTTAACATTGAACAACTTTAGATCAAACTTCAAATCTATAATAAATCCTCTTATAACTCTCTTTACAACAGTTCTCACACGCCTTATTGAAAACAATAATGCCAAATAATACATCAAATTCCATTGTAATCCTCCTCTAGAATCCTAACGGAATCCCGAATCACACAAATAAACTAACCGCGGTACTGCACGAAAAAAAGAGTCAACATAGCTCTTACATCTGAGTCCCACTTAACCACCAGAACAAAGGTAAATCCAGGACAATCCAACTAACAATTAGTTAAAAACGAAGTTAATAAGAGTGTCGCCAGTGGACGACTTATCTTTTCATGCTTTCAATGTCTGTTATTTACTTGTGTCATCATACATACTTATTATACTAAAATTGTATAGATCGTATTGTAAATAAAAAGAGAAAAAAAAATTATTAGTGTCACTTTTTTTGTTATAGAAAATAATTCACTATATTATACGCTTACATGTGATGATTATTTGCAAGTTATCAGTTTTAAGTTAAATAATGATGTTATCTGTTGTTAAAAATTTATTTTTTTATTCGACTTATTATATATTATATTTGTAATTTGTTAGAATAACGTTTTGTGAACATTTTAGAATAATACATGATCATTTTACTCTACGTTATTTGATAAGTTTTAGTTATTATTCGATTTATAATTACATTTTGCTCTACTCTGCAGAGCAATGTAGAGCTATGTGCATATTAATAAGACTGAAAATGAGTATTGTCATCGTATCCAAATTTTTTTCGAAGTTAGAATTTTTCTTTTAGGTAAACGAATTTGAAAATTATTTTATCATTTTGCATAGTTTAACGATAAAATTAATTATCTTCGTTTCACCCCATAAAAAAGACGTCATCCTTTCTACTCCTCTACTACCAGAAAACAGTGAAAAACGTACAACAAAAATTGTTTGTAACGTTTGAGTTTATCTTCAGTATTTAATATAAATTATAAAAATACAAATAGACTCATAAAAATAAACAAATAAACACTGTTTTTATTTTGTTATGGAAGAAATATATCCTCATGACAACCCAAAGAGTAGCGCAAGAACTGGAAAGTTGTTAGATTTTGATGGAGTAAAACATTTAATGCGTTGACTTGGTGTGGTTTTAGTAAGCTCCTATGTCAACAAAATTATGCTGCATATACTCGTCTACTCGACGGTATTCTCAGCTCATAACTTTGTGAAATACTTAAACTTGAGATTAAATTTTGAATTAAACTCTGTTTAATCGCGTTTAACGCCTCTTGATTCATAATGGTGCGATAGTGCCATCAATTTTCTGCGAAACCGCTAAGTTGAGGCTGTTTCGTGCGGAGTATAATAAATTATACTTGCGTTCGGACGATTAAAAGGGTTTATCTGCAAAACCGTTGATTGTTTGTAGATACATTCGTTATATATATATATATCTATAGCTGCTCGTTTAACTTGAGACGAGTCTTCAATATGGACACCGCTTGCACGTAATTTAACAGCTACCGTTTGGACGGGCATCGTTGGAGCACCGCAGCAAGCTAACGTATACAATATTGTAATATAATGCAATGCATTATGTAATGCAATACGTTATCAGTGTCGTTTCACCCTCCCCCGGTATCCGGGAGACGTCATTTGAATATTTGGGTCACAATTTCCCCAGTCAAAGCTGCTCTCTCTCCCCACCCCCTCTCGCTGTTCCGGCCGTTTGGTAATAGACCTTTGTTGGATTCCGAAAACGGCACCCCCCCCCCTTCTAGTCCACGGTGTCCTCAGAAAATCCCATCGGTCCACGTGGGCGACAGATTGACGTCGACGGAATTTTAATAACAATAATATATCTCATCCCTGTATACACACAGGTGAGCCTCCGCGACTGATCAATATGGACGTGAAGGACGGTGATAATGCATACGCGGGCAAAGCAAGCGCCGGAGAGCAGGGCAAGCTTTTTGGGGCGGTCTCTCGAAACTGCCGGGGCGGCCCCGGGGGGGAGGGTAGGGGGTTGCGGGGGAACTTCGCATCGGTCGCCTACGCGGGTATCCCTTTGCCCAAGCAAACTTGGTCCGACCGTACCGCCATAGCGTTGTACAACTCCAACGGCGAACCCGCTGCCAAGTCTGTGGTCTCTCCGCTTCGACATCTCTGGTAAATGATCAAGTATAATATTAAAGTAGAAAATAAAATATCCAACCGGCAAGTCCCCTGCGTGTTAAACCGTATAAAAATTCGTAAAATTGTTCCGACCAAAAATCGAAAAATCCAACCTCGGCATTATCCCACCGAGTATTAATTTTTTTTTTTTTTGACAATCCAGATGGTCGAACACGCACGTGTACGAAAAAATTACTAAAGGCACACGCGTATACACGACAGTTCACTATTTCAATATATTAACCTGTTTTCCTCACATACCAGAAGGTGCTTTCTTAACTTCAACACTCCCACCCTCCCACCCTCTAAAGACCCGCCATTATCCCAGCACACATCGGCTCGATATATTTTTTAAAAACGTTTTCGTTTTGGGTTTTTGTTTTTTATGTTCACAGACGGCCGTCACCATGAACTCGAAACCCGAAGAACAGTCCAAGTACAAGTTGTCCAAAGATGTGGCCCCACTCCACTACACTGGTAAGCATACTTATTATCACCACTATATAATTTAAAAAATCCAAATTGGTTTTTTTTTTTAATAATGATTTACTAAAAAATTCATTAATCACTTCGAGCTGATCCTTCCTCCAACGATAAAGCATACACGGTAACCCAGTTCTAGCTTAAACATTCTAGTTAAAACTGTGTCCCATCTAGGCACATATTTTTATTATTCTGCTAAAAGTATATTAATACCACATAGTAAAAAATATATAAACTACAATAGATACCTTTTAATATTTATTTCAACGTGGAAACAACTTTATTTCTGTACTTTGATTACATTGTTTATCTTGCATGTTTGTTATTAAAAAATGTATATATTTGTTTGTATTATTAACAGTTAGTATAAATACATGGGTATTTATGGCAATAACAATGCACAACAATTTTTTAAATTATTATTTTATGGCGTATGGCTATTATTGACCGGGAGTATGTTTTAAGGTTTAGCTCAGTCGTTTAAGAGGAGAATAATAGTCTCTTTCTTCTGAAGAGAGAACATCCGTAACCGTTCTACCCACAAGGCCTCTATTTTTTAAATTTACTAAATGAACTTTTTGAACTACAGATATGTTATCATCAATCGTATGGTTATTTAATTTTGCTTGAACTTGCTAAGATAATAATTTGCGTAATCATGAGTAGACTATACTAATATTATGACACAGACTTCAGGGACTGACGTACTACATTCGTACTATATTTAGATTGCTTAATACATATACTTCCATCTAGGTTTAATTGTAATATAGAACGTTACATGCGGCATGCCTCTATGATATAAATAATTGTCTTAAAGTATCCTATTACCAGCATATTCTATGTACAATAAAGTAACATTAGAAGTGTTTCACTTCGGTTAAATTGCTATTTTGTGACGAAAGATCTCACATAATATAATTTGATAGGTGTTAAATTGTTTTCAATTTTGTTTTTTTTTTCAAATCTTAAAGTATATATGTAATACTAAAACAAGTACTTTTAAAGTATATGAATGGAGTTTTTTTGTAGAAATGTTACTAAACCTGTGAGCTATGAGTTTCTAAATATAATTTCTACGTTGATTATTATGTCTTCCATGCGTTGTTAAATATATTGTAATAATCTGTAGGTTATTGTACTTAATAACATGTGCGCCAAGTTATGGCAATCGTTGAATTACTAAAATCCAAAAAAAAAAACAATTTATGTTGTTAAGGCCTAGCAATATTCAGTAAATATTTGCTGTGACTAATCGCCTAAAATAATCGTACGCTTGTAATAGTTATTACTTCTCCTAGCAAATACTTACAGTAGTTAAGTTACTATGTCAGAAACTATTATTGAATTTGCTAATATAAATAGTTAAAATTGTATACTATGCAAAAAGATAATTTAATAACAAATATTGAACAAAGTTTTAAATTATAGTTATGTACTCAATAGAATTCATCACTGTGTGAGGGGTTGTATTAAAAGAGGGCGTGTTCGTCCCCTCCCAGTTGCTCTACTGACCTAGTTTTCATGTCTACCAGTGAAAGGATCCTTTTTACTTCTAAGTTTTAACTTCAATGTTTAGTTAAAACAATTATTCATTATTACTTTTGGTTTATGCTTAGAATAGAGCATAATGTCTTTATAGTTAAATTTTAAATGTCAAGTAAATTCACGACTTCTTAAATATTATCTTAGATTATTTATTACATTTCTAAAACTTAGTTGGTTAGTGGGTAGGCCCAGGAAGTTCCCATGCGTAGGTCCATTGTGCGCACCCTCTCACTGAAGTCCTATTTCACGTAGTGTATCTCGCCTATGTCCTTTTCAGTTTAATAACTCTGTGTGTTGAATAGTCCCGAGTCTCTAGCAAATTTAAGTATCTGTTTTGTTCCAAATTCTTTGATTTTATCCTTTCCAGGAAAAGATTTTCTAAAGGTAATTTGTTTTAGGGTAGCTAGGGAGTTACAATCACACATGATATGATGTGACGTTTCATCTTCTTCTCCACATTTCCTACATAATGGTGCTTTTGTAATACATTTGTACATTACTGAAAAAAAAAACGTATGGCTTACCGAAACAAATTTGCAAATTATTTTAGTTATTGTAAAAATGAGTATTTTAAATAAATAAATCAGGTAGTCGTTTATTTTGACTTGAATTTAAGGTACGAAAGTATAAAGTACATGTGTTTATGTGTTTATGAGTTCAAAATTTACAAAATAACATGTGAATAGAGTTTTTAAAAAATACATTTTTGTGGATTTAAGTTTTGGAAAATTAGATCAAAACTGTATTACTTGTTTAACTTTTCTAAAAAAAAGGTTTAGTTCGTAAAGGGGAACAAATTTTAGAAATTAACCTATACAGTAAAAGTAAATTAAAATAAAATGATTATGATAAAAAAAATGGTACTCATCAGTTAAACATTTATTATATTGTTTCTTGTATGTCCTTCTTAATATATAATGAAATAATATTACTAAAAAGTTAAAGTAAGAAATATTACAATTAGTATAAACTGCACGAAATCAAATTATCAGTTTTCTCCATTAATGAATATATTATCGTTTTTCATAAAGTATATTTATAAGTTATTCATATATTTTAAAGATTTAATAAAAAAAAGAACTTAAGTTTAATTTATAATGTTAATACTGATAATATCATCAACTCTTTGAATAATAAGGTCACGAGAATGTTTATAATCGATCGAAATAAGTTTAATAGTTTTCTTCGAAGTAATTTGAATAAAAACGACAATCTTTATTTAAGACTGACTCTTAACAAAGTTCTTCCAAATTTGAAGATTTCCAATATATTTTTCTTTGAGCCAAAGTTTACACAAAACATTTAAATTAGGTACTTTTTCGTTCAATTCTTAAAAATCATTGTTTATTTATCAGTCCGAACCAATTCCCTTTCAGTATAAAAACATTTTTACTATAATTTTAAAATATTTATTTCATACTTTGCTGCCTGGGTTGAAATAAGAGTGATTTTATTAAAAAATTACAAAGTAAAACATTCAAAATATGTATGTTTATATAGTACAGTATTTATACGAAATAATCTTCGGGTTATTATAATTGCGATAAAGAAATTCTTTTCAAGACATTCAAAAAATTTCTTCATATGACTCCTCCGACACCACCTTACAAATGTCATCCGTCACACTATACAGACAATAGTTATGCAGATATTTAATAAAATATACATTCGTTTCAAGTTCCGTCATGTTACTTGTTTACTGATTTACTTATTACTGCTTATATTTTATATTACAATGTAACGGTTGAAGACACGCTTGGAATTTTTGTAGTTAATAATACTTTTTATTGTTAAATATTATTTTTATGCAACAAAATTTACCTGTTTAATTGAAGAGGTGAGAACAAAATAGGTATAAAAACGTTCAAAAAAATGTACAGAGAAAGTAAAATGGAAAAAGAAATTTTCGCGAAAATGCACTGTGGGTTAATAAGAGTTAAGCTTTGGGAATTACAAAAAATCATAGCTTCGATGTCAATGAAGAATATGGAAAATATTTCAAATCAATGTGACATAATTGGTGCCCACGGGATGATTGTCGTCTTAAGGGGAACGGAAAACGTCGATTTTTTAAAAATAAAGTCTAAAACGAGGAGTCACTTTTTGAAGTGTCTACAGGACCGATTTCCACATTTTTTTTTGTTATATAGTTTAATATTTCCTCTACGGGGCTAAAAGACCAATTTTTGTTTTCTAATACATCTAACTACTTCTTTAATCGCCAAATCAAAAATCGGCCTATTAGCCCCTATAGAAAAAATAGAAAACTTCACATAAAAAAAAAATTTTAATCCGTTCATTAAATACCCCAAAAATTGACTTCTACGAAAGTAATTTTGTATCGATTTTTCGCTACAACTCCTCCATCTTGAACTTAGTATGCATATTAAAAATGTCTATTAGATGAATTTTTTCCAGTATTGCCTATTCTTTGCCCCTTTATAAATAGTGCTTTCCGTTCCCCTTAAGTGCGTGTCGTTTCCCCGTGTTCTCCTAATGGCTAAAATTTCCTATATGATTCATTTCCACGTACTCGAAATTCGTTGACATCAACTTCTTTCTCGACCCAATGTCCATAATTTCACAGGGCTATGGTTTTGTCGACGATGAACGAGTAAATTGATAAAACAATATCTATTTATTGCCTCAAATATTTTATATTATGCTGTCACACGTGTGTGTGGTTTTTTTATTTGTATTCCATTTCCCTCCTTTAGCTCCGTAGGGACAAGTCGAAGAGACGCTGATAGTAGCAATGACCAGATTGTCCTGTTTATCAAAACATATCCTGGTAATAACAGCGGCGGCTGGGGTGCTTGGCTTACAAGGGTCGCACTGGAGTCTGCAAATCCGGTCTATGCCAATATGTGCGCCCGCGTATGAGACCTTTTTTTAAATGTATATATATATATATATATATGATTTACTAAACAGCGTATCAGATAAAAGAACGGTACCGGTAAGTGAAATGTTTATGGGCTAGAGGAAAAAAAGGCTGTGCAAAGTGTGTGTGTGTATAAATTTATTTTCTTTTTCGCTATCTCGTTTGGTGTCTGTTATTTTATTTTATTTTTTTCGTATTTATCTTTTCCCATCAATCTTGCACAAATCCTCGTCCGCGAGGGTTAACGCCGCCGGGGAGGAGAGTAATTTATTAGACTATCAAAACCAAAACCTCTTTTATAGCACCCAAAGTACTCGCGCGTATCCCGAAGTCGCCGGCGGCGGTGCGGTAGTGTATATGGTTTTGGTCCGTCCTCCCCACGCCCGGATTATTGTCAGGTCTAGCCGCACAACCCCTCTTTTATATTAATACCGCTGCTTACTGCCCGGCTTAATGTGTCTTTTATTTACACGTCATGATTAATTGATTTTTTTCACCGCTATCGACACGTACCGTGAATAACAAATGACACGTATATAGGTATAAGCATAACGCGCGGCCGACTTTCTTAAAAACAATTTTTTTTAAATAAAACACAAAACTCGTTCCCGAAACCGTTAAAGGCAGGACATTTTCCGTACTAAACGCCCTTCGAACACGTTTAAAAAATGTTTCTCTCGCACGGTTTCGAGGTTTCTTTTTTAATATCGGAAACATTCATTTTTTATTTAAAAAAAAAAAAGTCCCGATTCCTTCGTTGTCAGCCGACAGTTAGGGTACATTACACATTAAGTTTGGAACTTATTAATACAACTTTAATGTTCGCTGACAGTTATTTCAATGTAAATTTTGGATAAAATAACTTAGGTGACGTGACTTGTGATTGAGGGGATTAAAAACCACACCCACGAATTTACCATATTACCACGTTTTTACTGATAAAAAACTGCTTTTCAGACAAAGTCAACATTATGATTAGTTTTGGAGAGAACTTAGCAAGGTAAAATATAAATAAAGCTAAAAAAGTTGTACTTAATTGAAGAAAGACACGCAAGTAGAAAATAATTCAAATTCAATGAAGCTGTATTTCTATACGTTTATTGTGTTCAAATTGAATTTATTTTATTTCGAACAGTTTCCTTGTTATCATTTCTTTTTGTTCGCGACCGTTTTGTGTAAAAATGGGTTCGTTTACAGATTACATATTCTCTATTCAGTAAGATAATTGGATTTGGACAAAAAACATATATAATATATTTTTGTGATATCGCTTTTTGGGCCAACTAAAAAAAATATATTATATTATTAAGAGCGGTTAAGGGGTACTTACTCGTATATAAATGAAAAATGGATGAAAAAAACTACACAATAGAATAACACGACAATGGTTAGAGAAGAGTGTATGTGTATATACCTAACAATAATTCGAGTCATTTCCGGGCAGCGTCCAACGAGCCGATGAAAATCCGTCGCAGACTTCTGTGCGAGTGTCGGTGGCGGACGAGGGATATGCTTTTTGCAATAACAAATCACTAGCAGCCCTCTTAATGGATAAAATCACCATAAGCGGATCGTGTGAGCCGACCAGCACGTGACCGTCGATTCAAATCGCATAACCGCTGATTATTCAGTCGCCCATATGGAAATTACCATATGCACAACGGCAAACACTTCAGCTTTTTTGATTGACGGCGCTTTATCTGTGTCCTCGCAGGTTACCCTCGTCCCCGGCCCAATGGGGGATTACCAAATGGGTCCGGCCGTTCAAAAAACATTTTCACTTAGCATACACATACATCACACTCCTAGAAACCCGAGGTAAATAAACTATTCATTTAATGTGATTTCCATTGAGATTCAAATAAAATTTCGCAGACCGAAATTCACAATCAGTCATAATACCAGTAATTTGAATCAGCAACTGCGCACCAAAATCTCCCAGGGAAATTCGACTGGTGTTGAAACAAACTGTTATGTTAGCAGATCGAAATGAGTTAAGTAGGTACATGAAAATCATAACAGCGCTTACCTAGTAACCAAACATAATTGTTTGTTAATAAAATCTTGATAATAGAGGTATAACCCGACTACACTCTGGTTTCAGTTTTGGTCTATGTCGAACGCAAGTTAACATATTTTTGTATTTATTAACTTAGAAACTTTGTGTAAAATAATGCGGGTCACGTTTACGAATATTAACTATCGGTAGTACTAAATATTTTGCTTCCTTAAACCTAATGAACCTCGTGAAAACCCTTTTGCATTGAATAATATAGCATACAAGTAGTCAAAAACGTATACCAATATAAACCGAGAAAATTATGATCGATTTTATTATTCCTTCAATTAGTTGAAATAAACGACAAAGTACGTTTGTGAGTTTGATTCCAACAGATGTGCGATACAATTGTACATAAATTTAAATAAGAATTTTTTAAATTATTTAAGTTTAAACTTTATGACGGGAAAAAAGGTGGAGTTTTCAGTTTTTATATCGTCCGTTTTTGGGTGGTTTATTTTAGCGTTATGTGTTGCATGGATTTTGATAACTCACCAAAAATCGTTCAGCGACCACCGATTAGTTAAGATAAAGTTTTATAAAGTGACCTCGGTAGTAAGTCATTCCATTATTTTGTAATTTGCGGCAGCCAGCTGTTACCACAAGAGTATCGCACAGAATATGAGATGAAAATAAAAGTACGATTTTGTTCAGTGCGCCACTCGCTAAACCCTTTTGAACAAACTTATAGAATGAATAAAATCTCGATTTTCCTTTTATTATTAATTCAATTTATTACGATAAATTAAAAAGATTAATATTTTTTTTTTTTTTGGACGGAACTGTATATTTTTTTGCTTTTAATTTAATTTTTTTTTATTATTATTGGCTCTTTTACCAGCCCCCGCTTCAACTTAAGGGATATAAAGAAGGGATCAGAAGCTGTTGATATTGTTATTATAGTATGTATAATGTCAAATCATTTTTTATCCACCCGACAACTTTAATAAAAATAATTTATTACAAGATCTCTCATATTAGATTCTTGACGTTGACAAGCGATGTCGACGAAACTATCGTCTGATATTTTTTTTCTGGTTTTCCTCCATCGATACTGCAATTCCTTAAAAGTTTTTCTATATAAAAATTAAAATACATTCACAACATTATAATTTTAATAAGCGTAGAATATTTCTAAAGACTAATACTCTTGTCGAGAAATTTATCAATGTTGAAAAACGGTCAGTTTTTTTGTCAGTTGTACATAATAACTAATCATTTCTTTTTTTAGCTATTTTAAATAATAATAATATTAACTTTGCACAATTTCAGCTATAATAATCTATAAAATTGCTTATCTTTAACTCCAATTAAATATTCACTGGTGACCAAATGTTTGGTTATGCTTTCATTGTTACTGCTGTCATTGCAGTAAAATGAAAATGCCAACTATTATATTAATTGTTAAAACTGACAATGAGGCTCACTTATACCCGTCAAATAGTTTAATCTCAAATAGCGTTTTACAATAACTGTACGTCTTGGATAAGTGTTTATTTGCTAAACAAAATAAATTGCTTGAAGTACTCAAAAAAGTACTTGAGCTCTTTGGAAAAAGCTTCGTTCAGAATGATAATCCATTAGGGTCCACTTATATTTTCTCGAAAATATCAGCAAACATATTATTTGTTGGTTGCTTTGTTCTGATAACAAAGTGCGACTAGTTTTGAAAACATTTAGCAGCTTGTACAATCTAATACAAATTGATGTATAAATAGAATTTCAGAATTGTTAACCCCAATCGGTAAATAGTATCAAAAATTAAGGCTAATGCGTTTTACTCATAGTTAAACAAATTATGCTCGCACAATAGCCATGTTTATAAAAAAAAATGATACTAAAAAACGTAAATAATTTGAAATTACACAATGTTGTATGATAGCATAAACTAAAAAGTTTTCCAAACCCCAAAACTCTGAAAATCTATAAAATTGCAATTATTTTCAGATAAACCTTATAGATCACTTAATGCAGTACCTAAATATATGAATCTGACCCAAAAGAAAATGTTATTTCCTAACAACATGTATTAAATATACCATTAAATTTGTAGGCTTTGCTAACAGTAAAATAATGTATGCGGGAAATGTGTGTAATACTGTAATATTTAATTTTTCAAGAGCATAAATATAAAAAGATTAAAAACTCTATACATCGAACACAGTCCTATGCTTGGCCCGTTTGATTAACATACATTTTGTTGAGCTAATCGCACTGGTAATTATTAGTATTTTCAATTAGGTCCTATACTTCTGACGTTTTTGACTTGGTTGGGTAACGAAAATAATCATACTGTCGTTTGAAATTTAATTTGTGTATACGCTATTTTCTACGGACGAGTAGGGATATTTTTCTTGATGAAAACCTTCGATCGAGATCGCCGTGCGGATAGTGCGCCATGCAAAACACATCTGTCACGAGTTTTTATCATTATTTTTCTTATTTCCCATATTGGTTCCGTAACCTTTTATTTTTTGCATATACATATAACAACGCAGTGTGCCGAGTGACAGAAAAAAAAAATAAGAAATAGCAATAAAACACACACATTCACTACTGCTGCAGTACACAGGCGTATGTAATACGTGTGCATATAGCTGCGAACAGGGGCATAATGCGGTGTATAGCTGCTCAACGATGGCGTGCGGGGGTGTGTGTATGTGTGCATAAGCGGACAAGAGAGGGTGAAAAATTACTTTTCACTGTTCAGCAACAGATGTTTCGCATCGGGGGCACACGCGAGCAAAGCGCACCCCTTTGCCGTCGCATTCCGGACCACAGTTGTTTTGGCGGGCGGAAAAAATCCCTTTTGTTATGCCTGTCGGGGTTATTGCGAATTCCTCGACATGTACACTAAGCTTTAATTAAAATGCCTGCCATTCCTGGACCGATCGCCCTTTGCCGCTGTCATCCCGCGTCCGCCGGCCCAATATCGGCAACATCCCGTGGCAGTATACACCCGTTTACTGGGCACCAGCCTTCGGTGGTACATAAAATATACATATACATATTATAGAAAATTAATAATAAACGGTCGGCTGCCCGTCGCCGTCCGCGGGATTTAATCTCCTGTAAAATACGCGCCTGTGTGTATTTTGGACATAACAGTTTCCGAAACGGGGTGCACCGAGATAAATCGAAATGGCCCATTAAAACCGTAACGACGCTTCCGAAGAACAAAGGACATCCGCATTCGATAACAATTGTTTGTATTCACTACGAAATACCCAAATGCAAAATATAAATTCTGTAAAAAAATATATCAGCAGCTATTGCCAGTTGTTTTTACACTGCAGTTATTTTTATGTTTAAAAGGCCCGCCGTTGCCCTTGTCGTCAACATAACATTAAATATGCTATTTGTCATTCGGTAAAAGTTGGCCAACCAATAAATTATCACGGTGAGTGTTAATAGTATTCTGCCAAAACGGCAAATACTATTGTTTTCGGCCGACAATCGGAATTCCTTTTTTGTTTTATGAAACAACATTTTTGCGTGCTGCGGTTTTCCTATTATTTTTCCAGCAAAAAAAAAAAATGATAACATAAAATACAATCATAAATTAAAATAAAATAAAAAAAACAATTCATGCGACAACAAATTTTTGTAAAAGACATTTTATAATGAAATTCCATAGTGTAATGCGTTTTTAAATCCGAAAAAAACTAGCCATTACCGTTTAAAAATGTAATTTTTAAATGTCGCCGTTTATGGTCGGCAGCGCCGTTTAGCAGGATAATAGTAATAATAATACACGACCCGTTTTATTAAAGCTAAATCCCTGTTTTTAAAGCCCTGCATAAATATACGTACAATTTTAGCATCGTTTTCGGGCTTACAACAATGCGTTTCATAAATGTATATAAAAAAAAAAGTATTTTGAGATCTTCTGTTTGTTTTCTTTTGATAATATTACAACTAATAAAAAAATATTGTTAGCATAGGCATAACTTAAGGAAGGGGAAGCCATGCCCCGTCATTTTAAAATTGTAGGTAGTTAAAAAATGAAAAACAAAATCAACATTTTACAAAATTGTAATTACTATGTACACAAAATCAAGGACAAAGTTAAAAAAATATGTTTTTATTCTGTTACATCATATTACACTTTTTTGATTCATAACTTTTTTGGACAATTTTTTTGTTTTTTATTAATTTATCTTCAAAATTTAATATTTTACTAAAAATTACTGTAGTACTCTAAGTGTCAAGAGCTTAAAATCTGACAAAAATTTGGTAATGAAGACTTGTTTTTACTAGGAGCTTTTAGAACTTAAACACATCAAGACATTACTTGATTTCACATTAAAGACGGCCCACACGGAATATTTTGTATCTAAAAATGTTCAAAATTAAAAATTATTCTCTACTACTTTAAATTGACTCATTCCAAAGGAACGTACAAAGAACATATATTTTCATTATGTTCTGATGACATTTAATTAACACAATAATTTATTATAAGCAAATAATAACAGTATTGTAATTTCAAAAACGAAAATGCAAACATATTGAGCAAGTCCTGTACCAATGATTTGGCAGTGTTTTTTTTTATTTTTTGTTTTTGCTCGTAGTCGACCTTGCCAGACGTGTGGACGATTTAAGTGCTTAATTTTGCGTGCGGCCGGACTTGGGGGGAACTTAGGCCGTACAAAACAATCGGCTTGTGATTTATAACACACACCGAAGTGACGGAGAGGACAACGGATGCAGCGGCCGAGGGAGATGACGGTCGAACGAGGAGGGTGTGCGCGTGTCGCAGAAGTGGCATTTACGGGCGGTAGTTACCATAAAGAGCCCATTGGTTGCAGCTGACGTTACAAACAGAGCCCGGTCATTAATAAAATCTCGCCACCCCCGTCAGGACTAATTAATTCTGCCTTTTGGCTCAGGTGGCTAGTGGAGAGAGGGCGGGATGGGTTGACTGCGGGCTTATTGTTTACGGATTATGGTTAAACTTAGGATGAGATTGACGGGTGTCCATTATTGCGGAAGATTTTCCAACGCTTTTGTTTTTGGAACGTTCAATGGCAATAATAATTATAATTGTTTCGTACCAAAACTCCACGAGCTGTCGGCGCTTCAGAACTTTTATTTTTGAGTTTCCCCGGCGATGAATAATGGACGTTCGATGATATTGCTCCTTTTCAGTTTCAAGATCTCACAACTCTCGAGTCTCGAGGCTAATTATTAACGTTTCATAAGGATAATTGAAATACACGTTAATTTTAAAGTTCAAACGATAAGGGAGAATTTACGTCTATTAGTTTAACCCATTTTATTTGGGAGAAAAAACTAGACTTTGTGTGCGTATAATAGCTTCAATCCCCTGTCGAATAGTATAGTAATCTATTTACTCATTTTTTCGGAAAATATACCTACATTATAATAATTAACAATAAAATGATACTATTTTGCAGATACCGTTGACTGTTGGGTTTCCTTAATAAAAACGGTTTAAATACAATTTTTTTTAGAAAATTGTGAATTCTATAGCCCCACATTATATCAACTTTATGCCTTAAATAGATCACCTGGTAAAAGGTTTCACAATTAGCAGTATATGGCATTAGGTGTATAAGAAAAGTTAGGATACGAAATATCTTAAGGTGTTTTCACTTGCTAGTCAAAAATGTTCGTCGAGTTAGATCTGAATTTTATGCAAATATAAACGGCGTACGTCACGCCCATTAGCATTAGCATTTACCCGTTTAATATCCTAAAATGCCCTCGATTCACATTCTATATAACTTATAAGCATATTATAGTGCATGCGTGTGTTTAATAACCATTATAGAACCTTTTATCCTTAACTAACCTACTGTATACTATGGCGGCTGCTTTTCATTTATATTATTCGAAATATATAGTATACATATAAAAAGCGATAAACAAACAAAGTGTGTATGGTTTAACGCGTTAGCTTGTTCAATTCAAAATTTCAAACTGCTTTAGCCCCAACTTATTTATAAAAATTATCTAAAAGGTTTCCATCAACATCATTCGTCAGAACTCATGTAAATATAATTATTTCACTTACTAATACTTACTGATAATATTTAACTTGCTATTCAAATGTATACAGACGACTTATAGTTTATACTCATTCGGTTTTTACCATTATTGCGAATATTTTACAAATAACGAAACCCTATAAAAATATTCAAAGTTATAAAACTGTTCTTTGGAGCTAATAGTTCAGGGGCACACGTGTATCTTAAATAGAAATCATCATCATATTATTGATAGAAGGAAAAGTATTATAGACGTATTTGTCCGTAATGAGAATTAAATCCATACGCTCTCAGTGTACATTATATGTTTACTTATATGTGTACATTATATTATATATAAAGATAAAGTAGAATAGAATTAGGGTTGTGGGTGAGCTGTATACAGAGGGGTAGAGAAAAACTTGTCACACGTATCCCATAACAAATGGAGGATGAAAGAGTCTTATTTCACGGCTGGCCTCACATTTTAATATCCGGCGTGGTACATCGTTGATTTTTGCTCCATTCAATACCGGGTAAAATATGACATGGATTATTGGATTTAGAACCCGCAAGTCCTATCTTATTCGTGCGCCCCAAACTCTATTGTTATTTTTATTATCAACGACAGCTCGACGCGATCCGCACCCGGTCTGAGCGCAGCAGCCCTCGTGCGGTTCTTGATCCCAATAGCAAATTGCAACATAAAACAAAAGTCAAATTACCGGCAAGTTAGTTCCGTGTGTAACGTAGATGTAAAGGATCAATTTCAATCTAAAACGAAATGAACTACGCCGGAATCGCTCTTTCAGATGTTAAATTGAGTATTCTACAAGGATTAGGTTGCCTACGAAAAATTTACTTTATCGACATCCGTTTGATTCGTTGTCATTGTGTTTTGCAGATTTGCTGCCGCACAATCTGTCAGGACAAGCTCCAACCAAAGAGTTCCTGTTGAAGATCGTCGATATACTAATGGACTACATCAAGGACACCAACGACCGGGACGAGAAAGTGTTGCACTTTAAACATCCTGAAGAAATGTTCAAACTCTTGAACCTGGAATTGCCCGACAAAGGAGTGCCGTTGCAAGATCTCATCGATGCTTGCGGAACTACCCTGAAGCATCAGGTCAAAACGGGTAAGCGTTACTGCTGTATATTATAAGCTTTTGAACCATTTAACAAATTTGACAAAGAGACAGTTTTCGCCGTGTTCCGTCCGTCACGATGAGTCAATGTCAATAATCTGCTAGCTTAACATACCACTCTATAAACAGTGCATACGTTTTATCGACGTTTTAAAAACGCTTCTTTTCATGTTCAAATGATGAGTGATTGAGAACCTATGCCACTGGCGTGTATATAACGGCGTATTAGTGTATGCGGGACAAGTGGTTCACTACACATCATGTTGTCACTGTTGTGCATGACAGCTGCCGTTATATCGCACGAATGAGCAATCCGCTTCGAAACACCCTTGTAACTCTTGTTCACAACTCCTGAAACGAATGTGTTGCCAAATTGATAATAATATATTTGCCAAATGTAGATAGGTATATTTTGGCTGGTGAGAGGTCTGAGTAGTGTGGCAAACACCTTCCCCATCCCCTTCCAACCACTGTGATGGAAAAATAACAATTGCGGATCACGAAGGCTTTAATATAGCAAATAAAACACACTTCTCGCCCGCATAAAAATTCTGATTTATTTTCCTATTGTAAATTTATTAATTTAGTAATGCTAATAAGGAGTTAGTCGTATGCTAACTAAGATGACTACATTGTTTTTCGCTGACTAGAACGGTATTTTTGATTGAAATTTGGTTTAATTTGTGTATATATTGTGATCGTTTTAACGTGAAGAAATTCTATTCAATTTAATGTGTTCAAAGTTAAGTGTTTCCCCCTGTCAGCCCCAGAAAAGTTGAGGCACTGATGAGTACAAGACCAGTACTTCGGAAATGGCTGAAAATCTATTTATAATATTATTATTATTTATATTTAAAAAGATTGCTATTAATATAAAAAAACATTTGCAACCTTGAGTCGTCCGACAAACTAAATTGATGAGAACCTTAAGGAGCCGAATAGTATAAGACACAAGACCGAAGATGTTAACATAAGTCTCAAAAGCCAGAAAATTATTTCTGAAACTGCAATATTATTTATTATTATTGTTCCTGTCAGGACCTTTTTTTACAAAATATCGAACTACACAATTTCTATATAGTTCATGCAAACTTGTACATATTTTTTTTTAATCCGAATTCAGATTTTCATCAGAGTACATCAATTAACTTTAAATCCCCTCGAAAGTTGTAAGCTATTTATAAAAAAAAAAAACCGATTTTGAAAAAAAACTACAAATTTTACTAAAGTTTTGAGATGAGTTCTGAATTCAGCAAAGAAAATTGAACAAAAACTATTTTAAATACATTTTACATTATATTTAAACGTAAAACCCAGTAAAAATATTACAGAACCGTATTTTTTATTACTATGTTGGAGACGATTTAAAAAATAATTAGACGCGCTATAGATAGTGTAAAAGCCAGAATCGGATTAGAACAAATCCAAACCAAATTTATACTTACTTTAGTTTTTTGTTTAAAAAAACCAACTTTTGTCGTAGGTACGTTTTTAATAAAGAGTTCAGTAATTTAGAACTTCAGATCTTAAAGCACTGTAGGTGTAGTGCAGTTGTGAATTATTGAGTCATGTACGGATATAAATATAACACTACACTCCATGTATCGTTACGATCACTCTGACAGGTATAGCGTTGAACCAAATGTTTTATTTTTTTTAAACCATTTTTAATTTTTTCACTTAAAAAAACTCTGTATTATTCTACTCCGGTGGCCTTGGTGGCGGTGGTGTTAGCTGTTGTGTAACAAAAATATTGAAATATTATTGTTAACAATCAGATAATACGGGTCGCGATGCTATTTACGTGTGGGTAGGGGAGATTGGGATGCAAAAATAATAATAATAACAACAACTAAAACGCAATAAGGGTAAATTACTATTGTCGAGTCCGACCCTAAGCTAAAACCCGAATGTGTGGTTCGCAATCGCCGGACGGCTAAACGTATGCACCGCGTGTCGTTTATTGTGGATCTACTCGCGAGTGGGGCGATTTTCAATAGCCCAAGAGATTGCAGCGCCAGGCCGAGGGGTTCATCAATGGAATCCGTCGTGTTCTTTTTTTTTTCATTACAACATAATCGCACACAATAGTGAATCGGATTACTTTCCCGACTATACACCCCTTGCTTTCATTTCACCCCCCCCCCCCAACTCTCTCAGGTTCGTCTTTAACAATGCTAAATTGTATAATTACGGAAACCCGTCGACAAGCCGTGTGTACGTACACGAGTTTTAATTTTTCATTCTTGACATAACATAAGTATAAGTTTTTTTGATCTGTGTACCCGCCGGTCATTTTGAGATTATTCACATTTTTCGTTGGTCGTGTCGTGGATAAAATTTGCTTGGTGCTATGTTATGAAATATTTAATGAAACCCTTCACCGCAAAAATACATCAGCGCTCATGACAGACTGAGACCGAGCTTTATGGCTTATGCTGTTTCTGGTTTCGTTTTGAATTTGTTTTAAATGTTCCATTATCGTATAAACTCCGGGATGTTTAGAAATGTTAACTGTTAACAAATGTTAAGATGTGTACCAGTGGCGCAACCAAGGGGGGGTCCTCGTGTCTAGACCCCCCCACCTTGAGTTTTTTTATAGTGAAAAATTGGCAAAGGTAATCTTAGTTATTGTCTAATTATATATTACAGTAAACAATATTTATTCATTTTGGCAATATAATAATTTTGTTTTGGCCTGCTTTGCGGCAGATAACAAATCGTTATCACATACTGTCATTTTCATATAATACACATAGACCTTATACCTAAACACCGGACATTGGACCCCCCCCCCCCCCAGGGACATTTCTGGTTGCGCTAGTGATGTGTACTAACGCTATTGGGTACCTGAAATCTACCGTCAGTTATCTAAATTATCTTCATGTATAACACTTGTTTATTAGAATAAATTATATATTATATACTTTAATGTTTTTTCCCGAATAAATTTCGTTGAAAAAAATAACCTCTTCCCGTTTTTTTCGCAATCTACATAAAACTTAATTATATAATTTAAATTATTCTATTGTACTGTTTTTTACCAAATCCAAGCGTTCACTGCACGACAGCCTATTCCACACTTGACCTGTTTTTGCTGGTGACTTACGTAATATACTCCATGCCACGACCAGAACCACAGTATTCATAAAATATTATACACGCGCAAACGCTTTTTGCGAATTGCTATGGGCTCACTTTACAAGGGGAAACGGTGTGATGTTTTCCTTTTGGACCGCGACTTGGAAATAAACAAACCCGGTGCGTGTAAGTCGTATGCAAATGTATTCTAGCCCGAGATTTAACCCTATTCATCATATTATTTTTACCGTACAAACCATGCGAACCGTCCGTTTTTATTCAGATAACCCGTCGAAAGTAAATATTTCGCTACCGCTATTGTTGAGAATATGGAAAATTAAATAACTACCAATATAATCTTTCATGTTCGGCGCACGGCTCTTTGGGACCTACTCCGACAAAACTCGACCCGACTCCGGTTCGTGATAGGAATTATTAATCGAATTATTATTACTCGAGCTATTTGATAAAATATAATACACTCCGCACGGTCTGTCGTTCGGTAAGCTAAGGGTTTACGATGGGCGCGTGGTTAAACGGCCGGATGAAACTGTTAAACAAAATACTAATTCGGTGTATATAGGGTAGTAAAAATAAAAAACGAGAGAGAGAGAAATACAAAGAGATAACAAAAAAAACGATTTTATATATAAAAAACGGGAGTCGGACCGGCTGGTGCAAATACAAACTTCGATTGTTACACGTAAAAGTGGACGTGCAGTGATATATCTGCGGGGTGAAGGGATGCAATGTGCCATATGATTGTACGCATTTGACCCGCATTGCAAGCACGTCGGCGCATTGTGCGTATACGGCGAGAGACGCCCACGGTGCGGCGCGTCCCCTCGCCAGTACCGGAAAAACACAACTTACGCCTTTAGGGGAAGGTAGGTCGATCCGCCCGAAATGCGGGGCATTAGCCAACTGGCTCGGAAAAATACAAGGGATTTCCCAGCCCCTGCAACAGACGGGTCCCATCAAAAACCGCTCCCGTTCCCGCCGCAACGCGTTTTCCGACCCTTATAATATAAGTCTTCCACACCCGCCGTACCTACAGATACGGGCTATGTGTGTGTGTGTACTGTATACACACTCGACCGGATTTCCCAAAACGCTGTAGTGTTTTAAGAAGACGTTAAAGAACGTGTACACCTAATCTACACGCGGTGCGTTCGGTGGGAGTTGGGGAATAGAGAGAGAGAGACGAGGAGCACAACGTACTTAAAGGCTTATCGTCGAGCTGTCGATCATAAGGCTAAGCCGAAACAACGTAATCATTTCCCAGCGAATAACGATCTCATGTCTAAATACGCGGCAATGATGTCATGAAAAACGATAAAAGAAAATCGCCAGAGACAAAAAACGTCATAGAGTGAACTAGACATTAAATCTAAAAATGAAAAAAACTATTGAGGGGAAGTCACGTGATCAACAGTTCCCTTATTGGTTCTGTATAAAAACAAATATATTGAATCTAAAAAAGGAATTTAAATAATAGTGATAAAATCTTAAAAGTATAATTATTTATCTATGTAGAAAATAGAAATGTGGTACATGTTAGGAAACGTTGATCTGAACTAAAATTTTAATCCGTTAAATAAATCAACTAAGTTATTTAAGTAATAGTAAATAAACTAAAACATGAAATTTTCGTTTTTTAATTGTTTGACATTTTTTATATATATTAAAAACTTAGATGGTAAAATTAAAAGATGAAACATGATTTAGCTTTAATTTCACAGGTAGTAAAAAAAAACATATTAGGGTAAACAAAATGATGTACATTTATATAATATTTATACTAGCCCACACGACAAAAATATACTTTTTTCAAAAAATTTCACAATATTTGTTTAGTACTATAAAGTATAAACGTATTTTTAAATCATATAATGGCAAAAAAATCAAATATTAGTTACACAAATGTCATGCAAATATTTTTTAGGAATTATTTTTGAAACATTTGTGTTTTTAATATTTGATTTCCTGTCAAAATATGGTATTAAAAAATAATGTAACGATTATAATAAAATATTATATTTTTTAACTGTATTTTGGTCTTTTGGGAGGGAAAATAAATAATTTTTTATTTATCAAAATTTAGAAATTGAAATTGAAATTTTGTGTTTTTTAGGGAGATAATTAAATTTTTATAAAAAATCCTGAAAAACTAACCCTCGATATAATTGGGTTTGCTGAAGAAATTATTGTGTCGATTAAACATCATGATGTGTTAAATATGATTTATTAATTATAATCGTTAAATTAATTAAGTAGGCGAATAATGATAAATTTTGCCTATTTATATGTTTTCTTATTGTCAAGGTGCGCGTTATTTTGGTTTTGCATCTTTTGAAAACGGAAATTGTATACAGTATACACAAAGAAACTCCCATTATATGTGTTATTTCAAAATTCGTTTTTTTTGGTAGCTCAAAGAGATTTGCGTTATTGTGTTGGGCCAATATAGTCAGTCGACGTCAGCTGCTGTAAACTCGTTACACGGTAGAACGAAGCGTCAAATTTCCGGTTATATCTTTTCAATATATTTTATACTTCATTCGTGCGCGATCCACTCTTTAAATTCATTACAAAAATAGAACATCTTCGACAGGACACCGGTACATTTCCTACACATGTCGTACACGCTATCGGTTAACTCTATCGGCCGCTGTCGACCCGGAAACACATCCTGTGTGTGTATTTGTTTGCGTCCGCGACCCACCGGAAGTCCTATGCTGTTTTCGGTATCGTAATCAAAATCTGCAAGTGAAAACGACTTCAATAAAGTCACATTGTTATTTGGCACGTGTTTGTGGCCACAGGCAAACCGAACACCAACCAACACCCTTCTTGTATGTTTGTGTGTATGTATTAACACACACACACAATATATTATATTCACTTAATCTAATATCAAGTGCGTGTGCCGGCGTTAGAGAAGTCCAATAGTGCTTCAACCACGTTCCAAAAGTAAACCCTATAAAGTATAATGTTATTACGGCGAATCCCCAACGCGTTTAGAAACCCCCATTGACTTGAATTATACATTACACTCGTGCGTACTACAAATACAGTCGAGTGGCTTATTTTTTGCATATGTGACAGGGTTTAACTTTGTGAATAATCAATTGTAAACACTGAAAAAAAACGCTATTACTAATCTTCTATCGACTGTTTTATAGTATTTAAGCCTCACTTCATTTAATAAAGTATAATGCCAATGTGCGTTAGGTTAACTTAATATTTTCTTTTTACTAATAAGGAGTTCTGTGTCACTTATTTAAAATTCACGGAAAAAATAATCATCTCATCTAATATTTCGCAAATTTGATTACAATATAATTTATTCAAATTATTTATAATTTTAATAGTTTTAAACGTGTAAATTTGATGATTTATTTTTTAAACGAGACAAGAAAAAAATAATTGTAAATAATATTTTATTGAACGGCAGAGCCTGAATAAAAAATGTAAATTATTGATTACATTTTTAATTTAAAAAAAATAATTAAGTTTAAATAAAATGTTAAAAAATAAATGTCGACGGAAAAGGTTACCATTTTAAAATCAAACAAACAGTAGGTTTTATTCGAGTACTTACACAACAAAAGGGGCTTGTCGCGGCGGTGGTTTTTTTCCCTACAACAAAAAAATGTAATAACTTAAAACATAATTACATACAAAACTAAGCGGGAGCAAGTGAGCGACATAATATTATCTGACTTTCCGGTCACGTAGGATAGCGTTGTGTTTGTGACAATAGAAAAACGCGGTGCCAACAAAATAAACGTCTTAAAACGAACGCATTCTCGGATGGTTTCAGAACACGTACACGATTGCCGTTGCTCCGTTCTCCACCTTAGTGTTGCCATAGGCACGATAACTTGGGTTTTGGGGTAGATGTCTACGAAAACAGGAGATCTAAAAATTTCCGGCGCACTCCGGTGCATGATTGATGAGACTTGCTGGCGGCCTACGGCGTTAATGATATCTAACAAGCAGCTATTCAAAAACTTTGGCCGTGACTCTTATCAACACACACGTATAAGGGGAGCGTGGATGACAAGTCGGTCTAGGGGTCGTCGACGCACTTTCCATGGGGCGCACCGGATGAAAAGATTCAATTACATTTTTTAGCTTCGATACGAAACAGGAAATGTATGCACATTTGTTCGGGAGGTCTGTAAAAAAGATCATTCTTTTTTTTTGCTGGATCGAACTACACATTCATAAAGCTAACGACAATCTCTACAAAGACTTAACAATGGAAGCTGTAAACCAGTTAGTCAAATCGCACTAATGTAAGAGATCATACCTTTTTTTCTCCACTCGCCTGGACGACTAACAAGAAACTGGACTTCTCTGACCCCACGTAAGTGTGAGTGGCACTACTGAGTATTTTCTTAGCTCCGTAATTCATGACATTTAGCTGCTACGTTTGTATAGAACAACCAAAACGATTTTAAACGTTTTAGTTTATTTAAATTAGATAACAAAAAAGTACTTGGCCGTATTTTAGCCATTAAACTGTATTAAAATATAAAACGCTCGCCCTAGGTAGTTTAAAAATTTCAGTTGGAAAGTATTTGAAAGATGAGTATCAAAACATTCTATTGTATATATTTTTCATTATCAAATATATATAAACATATAAAAGTATGTGTATTAATTGAACCTTTTTATAAAAATAATGTGGGAACTTTTGAAATGAAAAGCTTTGTTTAAATGTCTTTATTATTTGTTACTATTACTTTTAAAATTATAATCCAATAAAAAAAAGTTTGTTTTTAACTAACTATGTGTATTAAACTTAGTAAATCGGTCTCAATATCGAGTAAAAACTATTTTGTACGGAAGTTTTCAGTAAAACTTTAATTTAATTTTAACACTGTTTTAAAAACTTTTAAATAAAATATAACTTTTTAAAAAGTCATAACTATTTCAAATATTCATATAATACATCAAGATCAATGATATTGTAGTCTGGTGTGTTTCTTATTCTGTAGTTTTTAACGTTTTTCACTTGCTTTCTTTGGAATCACATGAACCATTTCTTTTTTGATTCAAGAGAAGATACGACTTTAAGACTTCCATGTACAAATCAATCAAAGTGCAAGCAAATAAAATCTTAGCATAAGACTAAAGGAGAAAGGTTAGTAATGGTTACAAAAGTAGGTTAGTGAATTAATTAAATATATTGAGAAATAATATGATATCAATATAATAATGGTGTTGAAAAGAAAATTATGGAGAGAGATAATTAAACTTAACGTCCTCATTTGTACGAGATAAGACAAAAATATGGAAGAAAGAAATACGTAATTATTATGAAAATTTTATTAAAAAATCTTAACTTATACTTTTATATTAAAAAAAAACTCATTTATACTCCTTTTTTTTTGCTTTCTTATGTTATTTGTATTTATCATACATCATTATTTTTGAGTAGGGCATTTTCCCAAAATCAAGTTACCCCTACATTTAATAATTTAATTAAGGTTGAATAACGATTTGTTTAATGGTATTAATAGGAATATAAACTAAATTTGTAGACAATACATTTTAAAAAAAAATTGTATATACCTAGTACAAGGAATATCTACAATATTTATTCTAAGTATAAAGTTTACACCCAAAAACATTGAAGTAAAGAAATAAATATCGATGCAATATTACATCTAGGAAATTATTTCTAAAATTAATTTGAATCTGAATCGACTATTTTTTAGTGTTATTTAAATAATATAGTCTACTACTGACAGTTAAATATTGTGAAAACAGAAATCATTATCTATTTTTATTAAAAGTAGTAGAATTTGTTTATTTATTTCGTTTTTTTCGAAATTGATGAATTTTACAACTATAATAATTCACAAATGAGCATTTCTGAGTAATATTTTAAATACATTAACGTTACGGGTATTACCCGATAAAAATATCCCTTATTTACTAATACTCCTTTATTTACCCCTAACTATACTTCTAATGAACTTCTTGCAAGAATAATGCGGATTATTGTCAATTTAGAATTTTTTTTAATATGTCTTATTTTTTTTTAAATTTACATACAATGAATTATATTATTGTAATGGCCCGTACTCATAATAATAAATAAGTAAAAATAAAAAGCCCTACACATTCATATATTTATTGAGATTTAACGATTGATTACTTTTATAGGAAGACTTAAATTACAAAACTATTGTAAGTCTTATTATTTTTTTAGTTGTAGATATCCTGTTGGAAATTGACATGATATTTTTACAATCATTGCCACCTTGATTTTAAAAGCAAAATTAAATGAGAAAATAAATAAACTACTAAACAAAACACGACGAAGTACAGCCAAAATTGATATTGATATTAATTTTTATTTAAACTCAATTTGTGTTATTTGCTGCACGTATGACAGTTACGTGCATTTTATAGTCAGCTATTGTATACAGAACATATTTATATTAAGTAAGCTAGATCCAAGTATAATTAATTTTGTGCACCATTTTGCTCTTTCGTAAATAATTCCGGTCGGAAATGCTTAATTAATTGTTGGAGGATTTCTAGAATTCTCTGGTTGATTGGCACAAGTCCTCCCTTCCAAACGTAGTTCGACTCTGGTCCATCGTTGGGCGGTACGACAGTGGGCCCATTAGGTAAGGTCCTCTGATCCAAAGGCTCGGAATACATGGCACCGGAAGTCATGGGCGCCTTATTAGCGACATTTTCAGGACGAACAGATATGATCGTTTCAAGCGTACAAAGCAGTCCTACGGTGTTATCTTCTGATATGCCGTACTCACATGTAAATGGAACGTTCGCGTCGCGGCAAAAACCATCCAAATTTGAGCTCGTTAGTTGACTGAACATACGAGGATCATTGAGCATTTCCTACAAAATAATAGAAACCAATTGACTATTCGCTGTGTGTAACGTTCGGGCTTGCTACTTAGTAAATTAAAACATAGTTGAGTCTAAATTGATAACAGGAAGCTCCACGTGGAAACTCAAAGAACTGAAAGAGTGTTGAGGGAAGAGAGGCTACGTTGCCGTGTGATGAAAAGGTAACGTTTAGAATAAAATAAAGAGACCAATCACTAAAATAACCAATTAATATTTACAGCCATGAATTACGAACATACAGGATTACTCTGAACTATAGTTATAACTTTGTTATACCATTGTGTAATTCCCATTGTACTTAAAACAGAAGATCGTAAAATATTGTATTAGATCTATCGGATAGAAGTTTTCCCTAACTTAGTTCAGATTAGTCCCTTTTCAATGGTAGTTTCTAGAACTTTTTGTAACGACTGATGATACATAAAGGTGAGGTACGTCATTGAATATACGGGAGAAAAGTAAAGATGAGGGATGACTTATAAATTATGAATAAGCATAGCACGATTTGGGAATTAAACCGAAAAACATAATGGTTACCTTGCTAATATATGGGTCCGTGTTTGTCAATTGTTGTTTCTGATACACACAGTTTTGGTAATTCTGTTGTTGACACGTAGCAAAATCCAAATAACATACGTACTTCTGATTTGGCACTTGTCGGGAATTTAATGACATAGATGCACTAAAAGCCAACATTGTTCCAAGAACAACAAGCGTTTCCAATCTGCCAAGAGCCATAATCATTTTCTTTCACTACGAATGTTTAGAATTAAAATTAGTTATAAGAAGTAAGAATTAAAATCAATTATAATCACATTAAAATGTTCCTGCATACGAATTACTCAATAATCGAATAGCTATACTGGTATAATGGTATAAACTCGTAGTGGCTAGACAATAACATTTAGTACTTTAAGTTGCGTATTTTTAGAGTTCACCTCAGAGGGGTGGTGATATACATACAAGGTGTCCCACAAAGACCTGACGAATGAAATAACCTTTGTTTTAGTGAATATTTTTTAGATTTCTTTTTAAATAATGTAAAATCATTTGCGATATTAAATGGATGGGAGTGATCAACTCTATTGCTACCGAGTACTTACACACTAGTTGTCTGCTGACAAGGTGAGTTTTAAATAAAACCTTATTTAAATTTAAAAAAAAATAGTTAATTCAAACGAAATGCAAAAAATGTTTCATGTACGTTACCTTTTCTGTAAAGCTACTGGAAACGGGTTGAATTCACGTATTGGATAAACTTGATCGACAATTCGTCTTATATAGAAAATAGTTAATATTTAATTTTTAATTACTATTATTAGCAATCGATATGCAAAGTTGTCTTTAATTGAAAAAAACAATTTTTATTGTTAGGTTTTTATTATTACGATAACTAGGTACTATAATGTACTTTTTTACAGCCTCTATTTACTTCGCTAATGACATTTTATATGTTTAACATTATTTGTCATTGTGACCACAACTATAATTAGATTATAAGAAAAAAAAAAGAAGCATTATCAATTTTTTTATAACTTTGTTTCAAAATACAATTCATAATAGTTTATACCCAATTTTTTTTTATTACATTTACTTTGTACATTTTTATTTTCGATTTACACTAACATTACAGGGTTATCCATTTAACGTAATACACTAAAGAACTCTTAAAATTACAATATTATAAAATTATAAATAACTAGTTATTAGACTTTATTTTAGTAATTATAATTTCTGTAGACTTTTGACTTCCATCGATCTATATACGTCGTCCTCACTATGCCTCCATTGTTCTGGCTTTTAGCTTCAATGCGAAGCAGAGGTGCTATTGATTTTACCATGATGTGGGTTTTTTTTTTGTGTGTATACACTGAAACTTTTTTAATACTGGACCAATTCCTTCAAATAGCAACTCTATAAATAACAAATTTCATGTAGTTCGTACTTTGAGGGAGGTTGAAAAAGTTGAAAAAGTTTACTTGCTATAATTTCAATAAAAAAAGTCAAAATGAGTTAAAATGTAAAAGGAATATTTATTTGATATCACCTCACACGTCAATAGTCTCAAATTTAAATTATACACATTTCCCATCCCCCTAAAAGGGGTGCAAGTTTTTTTATTTTTGGGTTTTTAGCCGTAATTTTAGGACATTTAAGTTAAAAATTTGTCAATAGTTAGAACTCATATGTAACCATAACATATAGGGTGGGACAGTGGGTTCTGATGAATTATTATGAAGTTTATTAGTTAAAACGCGAGAACCCACTGCCCCACCCTGTATTAAACGAAGAAAAAATCGAGTCTACAGTTTTTTTTTAATTTTCAGTAAACTGTGTTTTTCGCAGATTTTGTATATTTTAACATATTATATACACCTTAAATCTTAAAAAAATAGCCAGTACAGCGGTGACTGAGCATGGTGGGGTTGGGGTGTAGAGGAGACGTGGAGGTTTAGAGGAATTATTAAATCTGAAAGTGATAAAATCACTTTCGAATAAAGGCTTTAATGAAAATCAGTAGTTAGTATTTTCAAGCCAGTACAGTCCAAACCAAGCACAGTGTAACCAGCAAAATTAGAAAGTATAAAATTGAGGTGCTGTATTACAAATAAGCATCAAAGCGTTTATTTGAAAGTAATTTTATCACTTTTATTTTTAATAATTTCTGTAGACCTGTGACCTCTCCGTCCCCTCTATGCTTTGATTCCATTATTCCTATACCCTACTATACTAGTCCTCTCCGATTAAATCACTTTCAAATTTGAGACTATTGACGTGTGAGGGCATACCAAATAAATACTCCTTATAAATTACAACTAGATCCAACTCTTTTTCTCGAAATTATAGCCAGTAAACGTTTTAACTTTTTTTATCTATGTTATATTGCAAAAACGCCAAATATCTGACTTGTTCAACAACTTAGTATTTTCTAACGCACTATATAAACTACAGGGCGCATCTAATACATTACATTTTTCGAAAAATGTGAATATTTTAAAAATTATTTTTTTTCTATACTTTAAGTTACATATTTTACTATATTTTCAACACTTAGAAAATGTTCACCTTGATCGCTTTTACTTAAAAGATGGACTTCGTATTTCAAATGGGAACATGTTTTTAGTTTCATAAATATGTAGATAAAATATTTAAAAAAATAGTTAGCGTTTGAGTTTTTAATTTTCATCAATCTCTTCGTTTTCTATGACTTGTGATAACTATAAGGGGAAATGTAATATCTTTGAAAAGTCAAAGCAAACAAACAGTTTGATGAAAATTAAAAATTCACACGCTAACATTTTTTTAAATTTGTTGTTTACATATTAAAGGAATTAAAAACATATGTTCCCATTAAAAAAAAGGAGATCCATGTTTGTTTTACGTATAATGAATTAAGATGAAGATAAACAATTTTAATGTATAGAAAAATATAATAATTTATGTACAAGTATAGGAAAAAATATATTCAAAATATTCATATTTTCTCACTATTTTAACTATACAAACAAAATAGTTGGATACAAAATGTACTTTCTGGTCGATGTTCGTTGAGTAGAAGAGTCCTGTACTTTGTATAACGACACACGACACACGCCACGTTCATTGGCATTACAATTTATTTGTTTAATTTCCTAATACTCGACTCAGAGTCTATACGCATATTGTAATAGTGCCTTTTTAATCGAACCTTTTATCCTTAACTAGGTACTAACCTGAACTTACTAACTACTAACTGTAAACTAATATATAAAGTGTCAAGGGTGTATGGTTAAACGTTGGCTAATTGGATACAGAATTTCAAATTTTTTATTATGTACATTGTATATTTTGAACAGCGATTTTTAACATAATAATATTTTATTTTTCTAGCTGAAATGTTTAATAACATAACAAAACAAAATATAATAAGTTTAATATTTCTCATGAAGTATATTTTTATTTCTTAAACCTAACAAGTCTACGACCTGTTATCTAATCACACGTATCTTGAATGAAACTTACTCGCATTCCAATCATAAAACTCTACACATTATTGTTCATAATTGTTTTAGCATTTTAGTTGAATATGATATTTTTAACATTATTAACTAAAAAAACTCGGTGTTTTGGGTCTCGCAAAGGGCTATCACATAAGTAAAACATAGAAAAAGCGGTATTTGTCCGACCCGAGTGGGGTAGGGCCGACTGGCGACTGCTTAATCGGTTATTGAGCTCACCTATCTACGGTTAGGCACTAGGTAGACGGTAGTCCCCTTTAGACCTATTGATTCTAGCTACCACGATTTTCTGTCAGGCTTTACTCTTACTTAGGACTCTGTCAGACTAAATGATTCACCTATTCAGAGAACTTCAACCTTGCTTATCTAATCTAAAGCTAACCTAAAAAATATCTAACACTAACCTAAGTTTTTAATTTTGTGTTGCTTTTCGGCAAACTAGTTATCGAAAAAGAATATTCTATGCTGAAACGTTAAGAGAAAATGATATTATAGTGACCCTATTACATATTATTTTGTTTTTTTTTTGAAACTATGCAGTATAACTAATTTTTTATTAAGGAAATATTAATTTTTTTTCTTGATATTTAATATTCTTTTCGTGTTATACAGGTCACATGATGTTCAATTTAACGTACATCAGACACGCTTTTTTTCAAAATGAATAGTAATTTTGTTGTTAATTTTTGCAATGTTATACAATTTCCAAATAAAATTATAAATCTGTTTAATAGTTAATTCAAAATTTAAAAAGTAAAGGAAATTTGTACATTACTAATTAAGTTTTAAATATTTATAGGACTCTAAAAAAGTAATTATCTAGACATTTTATATAATTGTAAAAAACAAACAAGGTCTATTGGTAAACAGAGCCTATACAATAATTGATAAATATATATAAAACGGTTTTTACTTTTTAACATTACAGTTTCCAATCGTAGATTGAAAAAAAATGTATTACTAACAGGTATTTATTAAAAATTTCTAAGGGCCCCAGATTTCCTCGAACCCACTTGCCGTTTTTTTACTTGAAATTATTAAATATAATAAGGGCAATTGTTGTATAAAGGACAACACTAGTGTACATCACTTGGGGTTTAACATGCAATCCATATTATGTAAAGATGTAATGTGAATAACATGTAAGACTGACAATGAGTCATTACTAACTAGTAATTGTTATTCAATATGGTACATGTATAATTATTCGTTTTTCATGTTATTATTAATACAAATAAGCTGTAGAATAAATGCCATGTTTTTCATACTTTATATTATATTTATTATTATACGAATATAAATAAATAGTAAGTATACTAATTGGAGTATGATCGATTATTTATGTTAAAGCGTTCTATATTCTTCTTCTATTATTTTATTGAAAAGGTTGCGATAGTTTGAATAAATAGCATTGCACTGACTAAACAAAGAAATTCAAAGTTTATTCAGTATTCGTTAGGAAAGCATCAATTAAAGCTGGATGAATGTTTCGTCATAGAACTGAATAACCTAAGAACGTAAAGGTTTTTTCAGTTGAACTGGTACAAACGCTCCAAACAGTATCATTGGCTCTGACGACTTTTCATTGGTGGTGTCCACATCTGATGGTAGAATAGAAGAAAGAAGCGGCAAAATGTTAGATTCAGCCTTTGCTATAGGTATACAACCGGGGGTATTAGAAAGAGGCGTTGGTTCACTTCTTGATGGAATAGGGGAATGTGTAATTTGTTTTAAAATGGATAGTACATCAGGACGAGGATCAAATTGATTTTGCGGTGAAACAGGACCCAACGGAGATTGATCTTGTTGTTCACCATGATCTAGCATAGATTGATTTGGTAGTGAAGACGCTGGATTACTACTGGATTGAGCAGCAAAATAAGCGATTTGTTTTAGAATAGATAGTATATCAGGATGCGCCAAAGGATTAGATTGATTTCGTGGTGAAACAGGACGCCTCACAGATTGAATTCGTTGTACAACACGATTTAGTGCAGATTGATTTGGTAGTGAAAACGCTGGATTACTACTGGATTGAGCAGGAAAACGAGCGATTTGTTTTAGAATAGATATTATATCAAGACGAGATAAAGAATCAGATTGATCTTGTGGCGAAACAGGACGCACCACAGATGGAATTCGTTGTACAACACGATCTAGTACGGATTGATTTGGTAGTGAAGACGCTGGATTACTACTGGATTCAGCAGGAAAATGAACAATTTGTTTTATAATAGATATATCAAGACGAGGCAAAGAATCAGATTGATCTTGTGGCGAAACAGGACGCACCACAGATGGAATTCGTTGTACAACACGATCTAGTACAGATTGGTTTGGTAGTGGAGACGCTGGATTACTACTAGATTGAGCAGGAAAATGAGCAATTTGTTTTAGAATAGATATTATCTCAGGACGAGATAAAGAATCAGATTTATTTGGTAGTGAAGACGCTGGATTTTTACTGGATAGAGCAGGAAAATGAGCGATTTGTTTTAGAATAGATATTATTTCAGGACGAGGCAAAGAATCAGATTGATTTTGTGGTGAACCAGGACGCACCGCATATTGAATTCGTTGTATAACATGATCTAGTTCAGATTGATTTGGTAGTTGAGATGCTGGTATACCGCTTGACGGAGCAGGATAATGTGAAATTTGTTTTAGAATAGATAGTATATCAGGATGCGCCAAAGGATTAGATTGATTTTGTGGTGAACCAGGACGCACCGCATATTGAATTCGTTGTATAACATGATCTAGTTCAGATTGATTTGGTAGTTGAGATGCTGGTATACCGCTTGGCGGAGCAGGATGATGTGAAATTTGTTTTAGAATAGATAGTATATCAGGATACGCCAAAGGATTAGATTGATTTTGTGGTGAACCAGGACGCACCGCATATTGAATTCGTTGTATAACATGATCTAGTTCAGATTGATTTGGTAGTTGAGATGCTGGTATACCGCTTGACGGAGCCGGAAAATGAGCGATTTGTTTTAGAATAGATATTATTTCAGGACGAGGCAAAGAATGGGATTGATTTTGTGGTGAACCAGGACGCACCGCATATTGAATTCGTTGTATAACACGATCTAGTTCAGATTGATTTGGTAGTTGAGATGCTGGTATACCGCTTGACGGAGCAGGAAAATGAGCGATTTGTTTTAGAATAGATATTATTTCAGGACGAGGCAAAGAATGGGATTGATTTTGTGGTGAACCAGGACGCACCGCATATTGAATTCGTTGTATAACACGATCTTGTTCAGATTGATTTGGTAGTTGTGATGCTGGATTAGATTGATCTTGTGGTGAAACAGGCCGCACCGCAGATTGAGATCGTTGTAAAACATTTGATACAGGTCGAATGGATAGTGGAACTCTATTCAGTAGAGACTGAGTTATTGGTAGTTTAGTATTCGGCACAGATTGAGTGGGTAGTGGAAGGAAATGTGGCAGAGAAGGTTGAGTTTCTGATTCATCAGTATCCGGTCCAGATTGATTTTGTAATGGAACTCTATCCAGCACAGACTGAGTTAGTGATAGATCAAGATCCGGCATAGGTTGAATTGGTTGTTTAAGTAAACGTGGCAGAGAAAGTGGAGTTTTTGATTCATTAGGATCCGGCAAAGATTGAATTTGTAGTTGAAGTCTATCCATTTCAGACTGAGTTGGTGGTAGTTCAGGACCCGGCACAGATTGAATTTGTAGTTGAGCTCTATCCATTTCAGACTGACTTGGTGGTAGTTCAAGACCCGGCACAGATTGAATTTGTAGTTGTAGTCTATCCATTTCAGACTGAGTTGGTGGTAGTTCAGGACCCGACACAGATTGAATTTGTAGTTGAGCTCTATTCATTTCTGACTGAGTTGGTGGTAGTTCAGGACCCGGCTCAGATTGAATTTGTAGTTGAGCTCTATCCATTTCAGACTGAGTTAGTGATAGTTCAGGACCCGGCACAGATTGAATTTGCAGTTGAGCTCTATTCATTTCAGACTGATTTAGTTGTAGTTCAGAATCCGTCACAGATTCAATTGGCAGTAGGTCGGAACCTGGCACAGGTTGAATAGGTGTTAGTTCTGGATCCGACATAGATTCAACTGGTGGTGATTCATTGTTGGATGAGGGCTGTGCACATATCAGCTCCAAATCATCTTCATTTTGAGCGTAGACACACATAAACCTGGAGTTTATGTCTCTACACAAGCCACCCAGGCCCTGGGGTACCTTTTCACCGGGACTAAGAGACTCAAAATTTTCCTGAAAAACAAATTACAAATAACAATAGCAATAAAATAGTATAGGAGAATACAGCTAGGGTTATTGTACAGCACCTAATATGGTAGATAACACGCATATGTGTCATGTAATAAATTAAAAATACACTTGAACATCTAATAGTGAATATAAATAAAGCGAATGCATAATATAATATTTAGCAACTCTTCACTTATGTTAAGTATAAAAATGTAGGTAAGATGACATGGACGATGAAAATTAACTTCTCATTAGATTTTCTAATAAACAAATTTTAAACGATATCTTTAATGAGAATTTCACGATAGAGAATAAAATTAGTACACGCAGTGTAAGCTAAGTATAAATAAAATTAGCGACACTGCATCACGTGTAGTTTCTCAATGCAGGATTTGCTATTTTTACCATGTAAATTTCGTATTTGTTTGGCCTTCTTAATTTGTATCAGAAAATATTTGCAAATTTTGGTTTTTTAAAAATGATGTTAACCCAGAAGATATAAGTAGAGCTGAGAGGTCAAAATGCTCTAACTCTCTTAACTTAAAAATATAATATACAGTCCGCATGGCCCCAGTCATGTTTTTATACGACTTTCGGTGTGACCGTATCTCTAACCATACAAAAAATAACGAATAAAATAATTATTAGGTATTAACATTGAAATAAAAATAAATTCCTGTTATTCATTCTACCTACTTTGTATCATGTTCAAGTAAAGTTAATGTAAGTTAGGCTATGTTAAGTAAATCGGAAATATTACCAAATATTATAATTATGTACTTAATAATAATAATATTTAGATTATAATATTGGGTTGATGTTTTTACTATAATATTATTCTGTAATTAGCGATGCGGCCTATTAGGAAAGACTTAGGACCATGTCAAGTTTAGACGGGTAGATAATGTTAGGTTACCGTTAGGTATTAGTGATTAGACAAAGTTAAAAGAAACCGTAAATTTACCTGGCTCATAAAATTGAAGTTTGGCGGTAATTCTCCGGACGTTTCGAAGATGCAATCTTCATATTCTTGTTTTTTACATGTTATCGTATTTAGGTAACACATCAAATCGGCATCAGATCCATAATCTGTATCAAACGAATCGTTAAGTCCTATTGACTCGGCGACAATGAGCATACTCATAAATATTGAAATCGCGTTCATTTTCGACACTATGGATAATGATAATCAGATAAATAGATAAAAATGATACGATTACACAGAACAATACATGCTTACAACATTTGTAACAAAGTAACAACATCAGTTTATCGGAGGTAGGTATATGAAATAAGCAAACGGATGAGATAGATTCGAATGATATTAAGATTATGTAAAGAAGGTAAAAAATTGGTAAATTGTAAAAATGTTTGGACGGATATTATTAGGGTGGCTTTTCTTACTGGAATGAGATGAGACCAAAAAAAAACTATTTTATTTTTAGCTAAAACAGAATATTTGTGCTGTCGTTTACAAGTAAAAAGAAGCGAGCTCAGTAAGGTCGGGACAAAGTGGAGACGAAACTTATTATATTTTTTTTGTTTTGTCAGAGTATATCGATAGTACTACATCTAAAGGATGTTCAATACAAATTTGGAACTACTTCGACTATTTTTAAAAAAGTTATAGTACGCAGTAATTTCAAAGAAATATTAAAAACATTACTCTCTCAGCTCCCCACCGAAGCTAATAGATGTATTTTTCAACAAAAAAAATAACATACATATATATATAACACAATATGTTAAACGATAATATGGCATGATTACATTACCTTTTTTTTTAAAAAAAAAAAAAGCTCCTTAATGAACGTTTGACTTCATACAACTAAGATAAAATATTTGGTCGACGTCTTAAATACATATCATTCGATTTTTAATAACGGTATATTTCAATACTAGATAATACTTAATTAAAACGCTTTTTTTACTATCTTACGTTATTAAATTATTTTTCGCGTGTATAGCACGTACCGAATTACCCTCTCCCCTTTCCCTCGAGCAGTATTAATAATTAGTATATTACTCCAAGGTAGTATTGGGACGGTGTTCTTAGTTTTAATTCACTATAAATTCATAGTGCCGGTACTAACGTACTGGTTTCAATTAATAGATCGTGGAAAAATGAACTCCACGCTTATTATTTTCTTGTGATAATTAAATATTTAATAGCACACATGAAATGTGTATTCTACCCCCGTACGCTGGTTATCTGTACCTGTTTTGTGCCATCGTTTTGGGGCACATTTCGTTTGTTTCAAGGTGAAGTTAAATTTAATTAGACTACATTAGAAATTTAAAATGTATTTGATATGGTTAAATTAATATCCTTCAATTTTGAAGGAATCATGTGCCCACGAATTGGTAGCTGTTTACTTGTAATGAGTCCAATTTCAACCACCGTTTAGATATATTGAAAAAAATGTAGAGAGAAAAAATGTGAATTTTCTCCGTTATTTTATTTGGACCCTGCTGCCAACCTATGATTACACTCTCATATTTATTAATATCCCTCTCTAATATTCCTGAATCATTGGAAGTTCTCTCAAAATGTTTTATAAAATCGTAAAGTTTAAAAGTGTTGTTAATTTACTTATAACAAATTAAGATGTTGTTTTATGATAGAAATCCCTTCCCTAAAGAATTTAAAGTTAATTTCATCACTGCAGGCCACCAAAAAATTAACTAATTACTTAAAAACTTTACTGAACCCTTTATTTTTAACTAATATCGACTTAACGTGACGATATTGACATTTTGGCTATGTATCGGTTAAAATTAATTTTTTATGGAAAAAAATGTAGACTCTTTACTGTCAAGCTCTGTATAATAAACGTATATTTGTTATTCCATTTAATACTATTTTTAATTTAATGTTTTTTGGCCAAAATATTTGTACGTAGGTACACGTCGTGTAGGCTATTACATTTATCAGACTATCTACTAATTATATTGCACTATAGTATACATAAATAAGTAAAAAATTAATAGCTAAGCGAATAAACCACTAACAATAATCCGACTTCAATTGATAGACAAATTAGTAATTTAAAAATTGACAACTATAAGGGCTTATTTATAAGACGTATTAAGTACTTTAATAAGTATACTAAACTAAATGTATGAAAAACAGCTGAATCAAAACTAGGTAGCAATCAACAAAGAAGTCTTCTCTCTCTCCAAATATCTCTGTCACAAAGTCACTCACCACACATATCTATACAAATTATTATTTATTATGTCCACATACTACTTATTCGGTCTATATTCTATTTCTACTTCTAACACCTACAATTTTTTTTTTACCCTTTATACTATTTCATGTTTTTCCTAACTTTCGACGTGCTTAATCCATCACTGCCTATCTTTGTTGTATTTCACTTTACCTAACTAGTAACTACAACGCAAATACGTTGTATATACTATATAAGAACAAGCGTAAATCCTAATTATTATTAGATAACTTTGTACAAATTTCCAAATGCTATACAATTAAAAAAAAATCCATGTTATAAATAAATACTAAAAAGTCGTTTTTTTTCTTTGGTATTTAAGTATTAATGGCCTTAAAAATCTTAAAGTATTGTAAAAATTAAAAATCGAAAAGTCTACATGCCCACTTGGCTAGCATTGTTTAATAATTCAATTATATTGACTCACAATTCAGCAAGTTACTAAATGTATTCTCTTCTCTTATGTGGTTATTTCTAGAGTGCTTCAAATATGACAAAGTAGATAGAAATAAAGTATAAACTGAAGGTTGATTTGTCCTTCCGGTTCTAGGATATTTTGTTTTAATCCATTATTGATTGTATATATTAATGTACATTAAATATTATTATTGGGGAAACGTGAAACTCATAAATAGTAATATTTAATTTTACAATGTTGTAATTATATAATGTCAAAAATATAGTTATTTTGAATTTCATTTTATGCAATTAACTAACCGAGTAATACTCTATTAATACTAGCTTCAATATTTATAGAGGCTAGCGACAGAACATTGATCTGAATCCATCATCATAATAGATAATCATAGATCTAAATACTTTTATCAATTATAACTGTAGGCCACTATAAACTGTCTCGCGATAAATTGTTCTCTATTAATTGCTCATTTTCGTTACAAATGTAATTTACAAACCGATGGATAGATAGAATTGGCCAAAATGGTATATTCTAATCAAAGATTCCATTAGGGAAATAAAGAGACAAATGTTTATGCTTTTTTTATTTTTTTTTTTTTAGGACATCCCAGGTTCTTTAACCAATTGTCGTGCGGTCTGGACATCGTATCCATGGCAGGCGAATGGTTGACGGCCACGGCCAATACAAACATGTTCACGTATGAAATCGCACCGGTGTTTATTTTGATGGAGAGCGTGGTATTGGCCAAGATGCGAGAGATCATCGGATGGAAAGGTGGTGACTCGATTTTGGCTCCGGGTGAGAAGCACGCCGTCAATGAAACGTCTAAATATTAGTCGGTCATCTTCTGCTTAAAATGTTTTTTTTTTCTCAGGTGGATCGATATCTAATTTGTACGCGTTTCTGGCAGCCCGCCACAAAATGTTCCCCGGCTACAAAGAGCAAGGGCTTCATTCCATCAAAGGACAACTGGTCATGTACACATCGAATCAAGTAAGCCTCGACATCTTGTCAGTAGTCACGCCCGGGTTTCTCGAAACGAGTGACAGAATCTGTTAACTTGTTTAGAGATGATTGAATTGTAATGAGAATATTATCTAGTCAATGCCGTATGCTAACGGATAACATCGAATTGAGTCCATCCTACTTTTAGTTATTTGAATTGAATCCAGTTTATTATCTAAATATGTTTGAATTGATTACGTAGATAAGCATAGTCGTACGTAAGCAAAAACGTATGCGTTTTTGTCGTACGTAAGCATAGTCTCCTTTGCTATTATTAGCAGGGAATTTGGACGGACTATATTGAATCGAGTCCCAAATAATGGTGTTGGTAAAGTAAAGCTGGCGGCGAAAAATTCAGAAGTTTGGTCTGTCTAAGAAATATAAGTCTAATTCTGAGAAAAGTAGATATCTCAAGTACTTTTTCGGATTGCCATTTTTAAACGAAAATGACGTAGTTGAATGTTTCACGGAAGATTTGATGGTGAACCATGTGATGATGATAAAATTGACTGTTTCACAGATTACATTTTAGATAATTGACAATTTTACATTGACAATGAAGTTGGACAGTTTCCCCCCAAAATTTGGTGTGATTTTTCAGCAAGCACTAATCGGACAACTAACAGTTGTGAAAGTTTTCATGCAAAATTAAATACATTGTTTCACTCAGGACATCCGAATATTTTTATTCTTGTTGACACTCTTCTGGGCATACAGTCAGATACCTACATAAAAATACGAAGCAATGCAACAAAACCATGTAAAAAAACATTGGAAAAAGAACAATTTTTACGGGAGCAGATTATCAAATATCAAAATAAAAAATTCGCAGATTTGACTATTTGAAATCAGTTTCATTGAAATATTTAACAGCGACTATTTAAATTTCGTCATTATTTTATTTATTTTAAAAAATGATTAAAATTGAAAGTTTTTATATGACCATTTATAAACAGTGTAAGCAAGCACATACATTTTTGGGAGACTCCAGCCAACCTCCCGTGGTGTCTCCTGAATAACGCTAATAGGCTGAAGGGACTCAACTCATACAACCAAAAAAATATTTGTTGGACTCAATTCCGACAACCCAAAAATATTCGTGGGACTCAATTCAATATTTGGGACTCAATTCAATATCACCGATGCTAACAACGAAGCTTCAATAATAATATAATTGAAACCATAATCACGGGGTTACACTAATAATCATTGAGTTGCATACCGAAGCTGATAGAAACCTACGTGTAAACATCATCTATAAATCTTTCTGAATTGGCCAGCCGAATTAGGCTCCGGCCTCCGTGTATCTCAAATTCTTTGTGTGTTTAAAAGAGTCAATATTTTTTTTAAATTCCGCCTAAGACAACCAATACCCAGTTCATATCTGCCCAAGACTAGTTTTTACAAGATCATTTTTTCACTTTATGCAGAGCCTTTTTGAGTGTTGTAACCAAGTATGCCGCCCTCTTAACCATAAAATAATACATGTTGTCATCTTCAGCACTTACGACAGACTAAAATCTATTAACTTGAAAATATATATACATTTATCACCTAAAACCTATTGTTATACAACTTTTGTGCTTTTTGATCATCAGAAAGTAATTATGTAGTGACTTATGATGCAGAATCGGTTAGCGTTTTTGCCACCGCCTCGGCGATGATCCAAGAGTCTTGTGGGCGTTCACAAAAGACCTTTAGAAAAACACCGACCGAGTGTGCCAAACAAAAGAGTCCGCTAAGTTTGCGCGCACATGTTTTGGGGATAAATATTATATATATAGAGACCAGACAATCGGCGTTGGTGCTGACTATATAGGGACAAATAAAAATACTAGCTTGTGTGCAACGAACTAGAAATTGAACTGCGAACGAACAATGACCGTCGTCGTCACCACCCTCTTTGCAGAGCTATGCCAATGAGTGGGAATTTTTTTAATTTTGCATCTAAAATGCGAGACGTTCAGCACCAACTTCGGAATATAGTAATAATATCAACAGTAATGCACATAGAAGCGAAGATTGATAGAGACGAGGGTAGAAATTAATATTTGTACAACAGCCAGATGTTTGCGCGTAACAATCGCTCATCCGGTTGAGCTTTTATTAATGCCATGCCTTGTCGTGACCTATATATATATTTATTTTTATTTCAAAAGTCTGTTAGCCTCGAGGCTGAGTGAGCTGTACACCAGCGTTTCGCGCGACTTTCTTTCTCCAAGGGAAAAGTTGTTAGACTATAATAAAATGTGTATGAATAAAAAAGTGCAAATCTGCCGAGAGAACAACGACAGATGTTGTGCTCTGCGAATTTTGCACTTAGCAAGTCGAACCCCGTTCAGCGAATCGACGCCCAGCCTTGGGGTGATACACTGACAGATTAAACATCTGCTGGAACTCTCTAAAACCGTGTGCAATTATTGTTCACAGTCTCATTATTCGGTGAAGAGCTGTGCGTCCGTCTGCGGCCTGGGAACTGATAACTGCGTTGAAGTGCCGTCAGATGAAAGGTAATAAAATATGTAAAAGTCAATAATTATAAGTCAGTTACAAAACATTATTACTGTTGCCTAATGAGCTCTTGTGCGCAGAAAAAGTAATGTTGATTCTTGTACACTAATAAAAAAAAGTACACATATTCAATGTGAAATTGTGGATGTTTCTTGAAATGTCCACGCCATCATTGTTTTATTCGTTATGTGAAGAAAAAATAATAATAGGAAAATATTGAACCAGTGAAAATGCACAGAACCGCTATTCCCTGGGTTATCCCAATTATAGGGAAAATAACATTGTAAAGAATGCCAAGATAATAATCTATTTTTAAAAAAATTTAGCATGATAAAAATCCGTTTTTGTATAATTTAATATTGTTAAATATAATTTAAATTAAAGACGATGCATATAATCGAGTCCCTTTTTCTATTTGGCATATAGCTCGAATAGCTCTTACTATTCGAAAGCATCACTCAGTAATTTTTCCGATAGTGAAAGTAATTAGCAAACTTTTTGATCCAAAGCGTTTCACAGCGTTGTTAGTCGTTGATCAGGTCGTACAGGTCTTATACGCGAGAGGCATTATCAAACTTAACTATCGTCTATCTATGATTACTAATATGTTTTATTAATACAGTTTTTGACAAAATCTACTATTGCGTTTGTGTTGTAGGGGCCGCATGATACCCGCGGAACTGGAGAGACTTATTTTGGAAAGAAAATCCAAGGGCCACCTACCGTTTTTCGTCACTTGTACGGCCGGTACAACCGTGCTGGGAGCCTTCGATCCCATCAACGAAATCGCCGATATATGCGAAAAATACAAAATGTGGTTGCACGTGGATGCTGCTTGGGGAGGTGGTTTGCTTTTGTCGCGCAAGTACAGACACCCTCGGTTGACTGGCATCGAACGGTAAGCGTACTCAGAAAACTAAAATAAACGTCTTCTACTCAAAAGTGTCACGTCTAAAAAAAATTGTCACAAATGGTTGGAATTCCAATCTAGGATCGAGAGAAATTGAACTGCTCTTAGCAGTTCAATAGGTCTTCACCTAGTTTCAATTTCGTTCTCTGCTGATGATCTTTTTCTCACTCTCATTCTCACACGGCAAAGTTATATATTAAAAAAAAAAAAAAAAATATGACGGCATTTTAAAACTCTTTGAATTCTTAATGTGTACCTTATTTTCTGCCAAAATTAAGTTTTGAAATATTTTACATTATTCGAAAATATTATAATTTTGAAACATATTCTTATTGTTTTGGGTCATGTCTGATGTTTGGTATAATAAAATATTTATCGAACTACACATAATAAGACGTAATATCCGTGTCTAACGTGACGCGTTATAAGAACAATGGTTTTAGCGCACTGTAATGCTACTACTATTAATTTTCAGTTAATTAAAACGTTATATGGCTTTAACTTGTACATTTATCGTAATGCAATTAACTAACGCGATTAAAATTTAATGAACTGCTGTTGTACATCTACGTTTTCGCGATAAAAAAACGTTTTTATAATTACTTTTTTATTTTTTAGAACCTATACTATTTTTTTTTTCATTCAAGTTTTATACTTCAAAATCCCGGCTACGTAGCGCAGATAACTAAAAAATAATTAATTTGTTTTATGATTAATTTTAGAATTTTGTGCAAATTCCGTGAAATTGTTTTCGTTTTCCAGGGAATTATGTTTTTTTGTTTTCAACTAAAAGCCAGCGAGATGCAATCATTATAAACCTGTGTATACACCTTCTAAAACGTTTTAATCCTATTTAATATTTTGTTGCCTAATACTCGCTAAAGTTTTTTCAAAGTTGACAAAATAATAACAAATATCGGTATACATGTTGTGCAATATTTACTTTCATATTACTCATACCCAGCTCTTTTATTTTTCTTAGTTTGTATTAACACAATAACTCCGCCAGTTTATATAATACGAAATCCCGTTATACTGCCCGTTCTTAAAAAAAAATGAAACGTCGTATCCCATTGAAATAACATCTCAAACGTAAATTCATAATATTTTATATATATATATATATATATATATATATATATATATGCTTAGAGTTAAAACACTAGGAACTAATAGGTTTTCGAATGTTTAAACACCAACGCCCATTAACAAATTTAAAAAAAAAACTATTTTTAGCGCCCTAATTTCGCAAATATCCTATACAAGCTGTGAAAAATGGAATTATCTATAATAAGATAATCTCATATACTCGTCATAATCTATTCTGAGTTAAACCTTAGATCAACAAACTACTCATATTACCTAAATATGTTTTTTTTAGCTTGTAAGCTGTACAGTTAAAAATTTACATTCAAACCGCACCGAAAATGGGATACGGGTTTTTCACTGTATACTTTCAAGGTCCATAGACCCTTATACAATAAAATATGTATTTTTATTTACCTGATCAAAAATATTAAAAACTTAATTAACGTTTTATTATTACGGCCAGCTAGCCGGTAGTTGCCGAGTAACGACTAAAAATAATATTAGTTTTAGACGTTACCAAGTGCTTAGGTATACTTAAGAGAAAACAAGTACACACTCTTCTAACAGTTATAAAGTTTTGGTCCTAAAAGAGTGGCTGTTGGTATAGGGAAATTTACATCCAGATAATATGTTATACGGTAGCCTATTTCTTTTGGTGGACCTTACATATGATTACATTTTAGTTGCAGATTCTGTTTTTTAGGGTGTATATAAGTAATATGGTAGCAATTATACATCCGGGATCGTGTAAGTAAGTCCATTCTCATTTGTCGGTCTCTGTCAAAATTGTAGTACAGGACTATCCGCTACTGTTGTTGAGGGTCGTCTCCAGATGTTTCTGAAATCATCTCTTGCATCCAAACGATAAATGAAACGAGGGTGTATGTGTGTAAACACAAGTGCAGGCGACACGATAAACATTCCCGGGAGGACTCCGGTGAACATACGTGGCTATACTCTAACACAACCACCGCAACCCTTCTAATTCGGCAGGGTGAGATGAACGAGCAGCTCCTAATTGAATTTTAATGTTCGTTCATTAATCAAACGCTTTACCCTCCCCTAGTCCACCATACCAAGCACCCTTTTAATGTGCAATATTGTAAATAAAAAGTCTTATACACGTGACACTTCTTACCCGCAATATATTTAAATCCGGATCCTTTTTTTTTTTGGGGGGGGGGTTTAAGTTGAAAGTGCAATATACCAATTGTACATGCCCTTTGCCCCTGCCCAGTTTGTATTCTGTAATGTTCTCGTTACACTATTTGTTCTATAGAAAATACATTTTACATTAAGCCGCTGTAATTATCCATTGTCTCGCTTACATGTTTGTACTTAGGCTCGGTCGTATTATTTGGTTTTATACAAATTTCCATGATATATTTAGGGCTGACTTAGCAGCTCTTTGTAATGGATAAATTTCAAAATGACCTTTTTTACTTACTTCGATTTGTTTTTTGTTTCTTTATGTCCACTGTAACTTTGGAACCTCTAGGACAATTTACTAAATCAACGCATAAATCAGAAATTGTATACAGTTAAAACCTTTTGGAGGTAAAAGCTTAAAACAAAAAATATATAAATATACTCTATTATTAACAGTTGTTTATACACGGTAACATTCATTTTCCATGAAAATAAATTAAACTTTAGTCATTTTTCTTCATTAAGATATTTTAGTTAATGTTATTTTAAACAATAAAACAATATTAAATTCATTATCTTTTTTGATAAATTCTAAAGTTCTAGAAATGTTGAAATTGCGTGACCTATTATTACGACTATACATTTTGATCGATTGTACTTGAATTTATATTTTATGATGCTTAAAATATTTAATAGCACTTTGAAAATCACTATTCCACTCCTATTTGCGTTAAACGGGGTGAATATTAATTCAATCTAGGAAACATCTATGAGCTCATAAACAAATAATACCTATTAGGCTTCGCAGTGCTACAGCTGTTATAATTCTCTAAAGTTCACACACACTGTCAATTCCAAATGATTTAAATTGAAGTAGGTACTAGGGTAATGCTAGTGTACTGTGATGCATTCCGGGTTTTGATTTAATTCTAAAAGTATAATGCGACGGTACCTATTAAAATATACGAGTGTGTTTGAATCGAATAGAATTAATTTGCTTAATATGTTGCAATAAATTAGATTGCAATTTTAAATAAATTTTAAAGTAAAATAAAACCTAGAAGTTAATTACATTTTTTTTTTTTTTGCAAAATAATGCATTTTATTAAAAAATATTTCAAATGAAATTTATAATCTTATGAAATACAAATAATATCGGTTTTCAATAATTTCGGTAAATTGGCCATATATATAAGGACCTAGTAAAAACATTAAATATTTTAGTTGTTTGATATTCAAAAACTCTTTTAAATGTTTCACTATCAGTATTTGGTAATAACCTCAATAAAATAGGATAACGACTGTTTTAAAACTCAAATAACTATACAAGATTTAAAAATATCTTGTAGCTGTAAGCGAAAATGAAAATTCCTAAATCACTGTAAGACCATTATTTCTGAGCTTCTCATTGCAGCTAAAAAACAAAACCCTATAGAAAAAAAATTCAAACGAAATTAAAAAGGAATTATGGTTTATTTAGATAAAATATGTCACTGTTACACTGTTGATTAAACCAATACACATTACGTTTATTTAAACAGAAAAAAAACGTTTCATTGTTTTTTATAAATAAAAACCAACTCATTGAAGTCTTGGAACTTTTTAAATGACAAGAAAAATATTATCCTGTTTGATTTCATTTACAACACATTTGTCGTTACAGCGGTTTCGACGGTATAAATTTCCAAAGGCCATATTATACACTCACACTTCTCGGTTGAAGTCGAGGGCCGCTTTACGGCTTCGAAATGAATTCCTTAAACAAGTATTTTGTTTTAAAAGGAAATGTTTTTTAATAAAAGAAAAAACTAATTTACACCCCAGTCGTAACCAAATTCCTCGCGTTGGCGTTGCACTTGTTTAAATTGGTTTGGTTTTTTTTTATTTGCTTTTATTAAATCCATCCAAAATAAACCTTCACTGAACGCCGACTACCTTATCCTCGAGGCATTATTACCACTATGTGTTTAGTCGACCTCCGAAGGGGAGCCGAATTAGCGTGGGGCTCAAATCCAGGATTATCTGGAGCACCGCTAATATTCGGTTTTAAACGTATTCGGCATAAGCCCTTAAGTAATGCGATCTGTCTCTTCCGAAACTGCCGAGGAAAATACAAGGACGACAACGACAGTAGTCTTCTCTCAGTCTTCTGACAGAGAATACGAAAAAAAAAGAAAAAGCTTAACCTATTTGACTATTAGTCAGCAGTGCGAACCCGATAAAACATACCGTGTACCGAAGCAATAGTTATTTTTCATTGTACGGTACTGACAAACGTAAAACCCATGCATTATATTATTGATAAAATAGATCTTATTAAAATAGATCTTGTTCAATGTATAAAATATATATTCAACAATTCCCCCCTTTAATTGAAATGTTTCAATAATAAGATGAGAATCCCTTTGTTCTCATAATTAAAATAAGTCTTTTTTGCGAATTTGCTACTACTGGTTACATTTCCACGATAAATCACGATATTTATTTTATAATAAATAACTTTATAGTAGTATTGAGCTCTAAATATGGACCTGTTCTTAGATCATGTAATGACACTTTTCCCCACATCTTGTACACATAAAACCATTATTTTTTTTTTTTTTTAAGTTACATATTAATTATTATAACCATTATAAATACACATATAATTGTTTATTTGCATATACGATACCAAAGTGCAAACTCAGTCACGTGGAATCCGCACAAACTTATGGGCACTCTTTTGCAATGTTCTACCATTCACTTCAAAGACAACGTAAGTACAAGGTTTTTTATCGTGACAATTTTTAATATAGAATTAATATCGTTATTGTAAAACTAGCAAATAAAGATCAGCGTTCAAAACACTTTCTTGCAGATAGACCGCGTATAGGTCATTTGAAACTCGGTAATAGGTTCACAGAAAGTCTCAGAAGTTCCCAGAGGTTTTAAAGTGACAACATGTCAGGTTTTACAGAGATTTTTGCATGATTAAATGCAATAATTGTCTAACCCACCCAGCATTTTTTCTGAACTCAACAAATGCTATTCAATAGCGCAGTTGTTCCAGCCAACGCTTACACCAAACTTTCACCGTTACTGAGAATAATTCTAAAGTATTTGTTCTATTGGTTTTTAAGGGTCTGTTGATCAGCTGCAATCAAATGAGCGCTGAGTACTTGTTCATGCAGGACAAACTGTACGACGTCAGGTACGACACCGGCGACAAGGTGATACAGTGCGGTCGCCACAACGATATTTTTAAACTTTGGCTTCAATGGCGTGCAAAGGTATACATGTCGATTTGAATAGGCTCGTTTCCAAGTCAAGTCACCGCCTCTGTATACCGATTTATACATTTTGCGTGTGTGTATGTGTTTCCAGGGAACTGAAGGATTCGAAAATCACATGAACCACTTGATGGAACTCAGCGAGTACATGGTGGAGAAGATCAAGGCTTCACCGGACAAATTCTATCTGATTCTGGAACCCGAAATGGTGAACGTTAGCTTTTGGTACGTGCCCAAACGTTTGCGGAACGTGGCTCATTCGCCTAAACGAGCGGAAATCCTCGGCCAGGTAATGCTTTATTATTACCGTGTTCGTCGCCAAAGAGTCTTACAGGTTTAGGGCGGTTCGGAAAGTAAAAGCCGACTTTTTTGTCATTTTACCTGCTCGTACCCACTTTAGTAATTTTCTCCCCAATATAATCTGCGCACGGTGTTCGTAAACCAATTTCGAGGTAGTCTGATGAAGTCTCACGAAAGTCTGTGCTAAGTACACGAATAGACGTCCCGCCGTTTGTTATTTTTTGTGTTCCTTTAATGCGATTTAACTGCAAAGCTGTTTAGCTTTTTCACGTCGGCCGATTAAAACAACATCAGATGCAAGACGCTACATCGCATTAACATCCGGAATCGCATTATGTCGGTCAAAAACACACATTCCCTTCATCGTGGTTGTTGTTATTATTAGTTTGTACAGACTGTTTAAACAATGATTCGGATAAGCGAGTTTAAACATATTTTATTATTATAATATTATGCATACAACGCCCGCAGAGATTCCCTTTCGTCCCTTTGTGTTCCCTTGCACACCCTTAACATTATTATCATCCAACCCCAGCCATCAACAGATAGCTAGGGAGGCGCAGGATTATTTAAAAATTAAAATTAATTATTTCAATAAAATACCGCACGCTTAGTAGGTATTTATTATTATTAAACACAGTTATTAGTATTTTATATTTACTGGTAGAGATTCTAAATCAGTAAATAAATTATCTATGTAAACACTTAAATCTTAGGTTGCTCTTGTAACTGATGAGCACATAATCTTCTCTGGTCCTAACCAGGATCGAATTGGTCTGAAGTGCCACATTGTTATCTCTGATCTTAAGTACAGTCAATTATTATATACTACCAATCAACTCATGGAACAAACCCACTATTTTTATTTCAATCTAAATTATATCTTTCATATTTAACAGTATACTTTGGGTATCTGTTTAAGACTTAGCTAGTTTATTTGGACCGTGTGATCTAAAGGGATGTCATACTCAATCGTTCACGTTGTGATTGCAGATCACTCCAGTGTTGAAAGGCAAGATGATGGAAGCCGGCACACTGATGGTTGGTTACCAGCCTCTTAACGAGCTTCCCAACTTCTTCAGGAACATCATATCCAGCGCTGCAGTCACCAAGGGTGACATAGACTTTTTGCTGTCCGAACTCGACCGGTTGGGACAAGACTTGTAAGCTGCCAGTCCACTCGACAGTCGTCCACCCACTATCCGTTTGCCTCATTTAGATTACTTTTTAAACTCTACATTACCTAAAATTCGTAACACTTGTAGCGCTATACTATTACTATGTATTACCCCCTGTCGGGTGTTATTATTGTTAAAAAAGTAGAATACTATATTTACCTATTTGCTATACCTATACTACCAGACAGAAGTTAAACCGCAGTGAGATAAAACCATGTACGCTGTACACCGTTTAGTTGATATAATATCTAACATCGGTTTACCCTCTGGTCTAAAATTATTATTATTATTATGATTACCATTAACTCAATTATCGTTAGTTATGTTTAGCATTTGTTCGAATACCAGTTTATATAGTGAAAAGTGTTTAACTCTTTTTAGTAATAATATGATTATTATAATGTTATCGTTCGCCATTTTCGACTGATGTACCGTCGATAACGCGGAAAAGGCAGAATGAAGTATAATATTTATGATTATGATTTATGAATATATAATAATATATATATATGTTTAATATATCAGGTATAACCAAAAAGTAGAAAATATAAGCCGCAATGTGTTTTCCTGTCACTACAGTGAATACAGTATCATTTCAAAGATAAGTCTACAATACATAACGCTAATAATGCATATTAATTGTTTAGCATTAATTTGTGCGGCCCAGAGGTTATCAAATAAATATTAGCTAGAAATTAATATTAATCGAACACATTATGTTGAACACATATTATTGCACTTACACTATTATTACACTATTTTACATCTTGCACTAATGCACTATTATTACACTATTGCACATCTTGCACTATTACACTATTGCACTTTTGCACAACTGCACTATTAAACAATTGCACTACTACACTATTGCACTATTGCACTATTACATTATTGCACTTTTACACAATTGCACTATTACATTATTGCACCCTTACACAATTGCACTATTACATATTATAATCAAATATTTATTACATTTTTTTTTTTTTTACATTCTGTAGAAGTCCGTTTTTCCGAAATAAAAAAACATTAAATCATTCAGTGGCATATAACAGTTTAACTCAGACCAAACCGCACAATTCTTGATGAATATACAGTAGAAAATATAATTATACAACATCATAAAGGATTGGGTGGATTATTAATTGTTAAACTTCTTGTACTTACAAAAAAAGGTGTCATCCATTAATAGTTTTATATTTGAAATCTGAGAACGGTCTGGGGTCTGGTGTCATGTGTCAAAACGAATAGTTTGTGCATTTTTAATTCGACTAAACGGCAACGATTTGTTTTGCATTCAACGGTATTGTTAGCAAAGACTTTTTCAATTACACAGTAAATATAAGTATCCTCTGGGTACAAACACAGATTAATCTGTCCGAAAGCCTTTGGACCGTTCTCTTAAGGAAACAACTATAAACTGCTAAAACCGTTTTTCACATCATCTGCCCGCCATTGAATCTGCACGGCGCGAGTTGACACAACCTATCTTTATGTTTACTCTTTCACTGTAGTGTCTAGGACATTATGATTTATTACCATGTGTTTTCTAGTCAAACGGAGATGTTTTTTATTATTATCATATTATGTTGTCGTTATTATCCAATAAGTAATATTACACTGTCAGTAAATGCGTAACGTGTGGGCGCGTTTCATAAGAGAGCGTCTACGTGCTTTTTGGCAAAAAAGAATAATGTGCGCGAGTTAAAGAGTCATTTTAATGATATAAAAACAAATTCCGTAGTATGTATGGTATCGTCAAATTTATTTTTTAAGAACTAGAAAAATGTTCAGGAGAAGATGCATAGTATGAAAGTACATAGAAATAGATCAAAGGCATATTATGACAGAAAATGTAAAATAAAACAAAATCTGTACTTGGAAACCGACTCATTAACTCGGGCGCGTTAACGCATTTATTTAATTATAATAAAACTATTTACTATTATTATAAATAAATTAGCATTTGTGTTTATATTTTGAATTCGAGATTGGCGTATTTGAATAAAACAAATATACTTAAGTGTAACACGCAAATTGTAATACAATTCTAGTAAATTACTTTTGAAAAACACAGCCGTCGTATCTAAATAATATTATGTCACCGCGCCTTTATAATATCTGTCAATTTTTAAAATTGTATTTAGTAATTAAATGTATCAATGTTTCATTTATATGCAAATAATCAGCTAATATGTTTAATGATGTTCAAACAATAATCAAATTCGACCCCAGGCACTATTGTTCTATACCACCGTAAAAATAATAATAATTTGTTAATTAATAATTACTACCAGGTAATTATTTTTGCTTTTTTTGGTTTTAAAAAAAAAAAAGTTACCTAAAAAATGATTTTACGGTTGACTAAAGATAAATATTATAATTTATGTTAGAATTAAATTTAAAAAACTCGTTGAATGCATTATATTACCGATATGTTTTATTGTTAACGTTATATTTAGGTACCTAATAGGTATATTATTATTTAATCATGCTACCGTATTATACTAGCATAGTATAACGGCTCATGGCACATAAAAATATCCCTTACCAATAAAGTAAGGGATATTAGTAACCAATAAGGTTTTCTCTCCTAACAAGTTTTATTATTATATCGTGTTTTTAGACCTCAATTTATAACTCGTTATACTATTCTTACACTTTTTTTGCTAGTACAATGTACTGTGTTTGAGCATACAGACAATAAACATATTATATCTACCTATAACCAAACAAACGAATAAAAGTTTATAATATAAATTATAATAAATACTATTAAATCATGTAGAAAATACACAACTTAATCGAGTCGATGTGTTATTACTTATTATAAACTAAACAATAAAAATTGAATCGTTATAAAATTCGATTTTTGTTTTTATTTTGTCCTGTGACTATTTGGGAAATAAGTCATACTTATTGGGATAATAATCTACAAACTAAATATTTAGTTTAACTTAAAATTTAAAAAAACCGTCAAGACACAGACAAGTATTATCTATTTATTATATTTTATCTAATATTTCAATTTGTGATATTGTTAATAAAAACAAATTATACTCTAATATCACCAGGAAGTTATACTGGTTATAAACAAAACAAATTTAAATTAGTATTTTTATATAATTGCCAACAATGTAGCCTTAAGATATAGTTACATATTATCGACCAACCTAGAAAACAATTACCTAGTTGTTTTGTATAATTCTTTGCATAAAAATGCAACAATTTACTAATTATACTTTATAATACTTGTTGTAAAAGTACAAACCTAGTAGTTAAATAGTTTCCACCCCTTCTAAAATTAAAGGGTTTATTTTATATTTAAACGTTTATCGTTAGTACCTACTATGTCAAAAGGATATTCCATACAAATTTGGAACTATTTTGACTATTTTTTAAAACAAAACTACAATTTATTTTAGTTCCAAGTACAGAACTCTATTTTTTAATATTTTTTTTTTACCGAACTTCAAAATTACCTGTCCAACAAAATTCGTTTCAGTTTAGTATTTACCCCATGTTGAGGACACGATATAGGTAGTACATTTTTTACCGCGTTAAGATTATACCTAGACAAAACCTTACCTTATTAACACAAAAAAATGTCTGTAATTATCATGATGTTAAAAAAATATAGGCGTAGAGGACAATAATTAATTTGTGAATGTGAACCCATACGTCCGGTGCTCACGGACCACTTAAACGTGTCACGACTGTAGCAGTATGCTAGAGCTGAAGGGTTTTTTCTCTAAGTAAATAAAATACTGTAAGTATAATGTTGTCATAACTTAAAAGGTACACTATTCACAGTAAATCTAAAATAGTCAATTTGTAGACCTAAAGTGCAAAAATTACCTTAAAAAAAATTTGCCCCCTAGACGTTTGGTTGAATGGTTATAAAAAAAAAGAAAAAATTGTACCAATATTGTAATAAAATATATTTTTAGTGTATTTGTATATACAATATAAATACGTACAAATTAACTATTCATTACACTTTACCTACAGTGAAAATAAATATAAATAAAATTGGCACTCGAAGGCTAATACAGGTTTGTTATTTTAGTTAAATTCTATAAGCTACCTAATATTATTATTACCGAAAGATGTATAAAAAGTGCAGTTATGACAACAGATATGCTAATATTATAATTTCATAAGCATATTAGACCTCCTAAGTTAGGTCACCTGTCAACTTTGAAATTGACTTTTAAAGAAAATAAAATACAATAGTTAACGGTTCATGATGATATATATTTTATTGAGGTAAGCTATTATATTTTTAAAAACATTTTTTAATTAACTAACAATCCATTTTCTATTTTCTATCTTTTATACATTAAGTAATTCGATTATTGAAGTAATATAAATTATAATGGAAAAGAAGTCAAAAACAATAAATGGTAAAAAAAAATTCAACAAACAAGATTTATGCTTAAAACGATTCCCTGGTAACTTATTGTTTTAGAAAGAACAAAACATAATTATACATTAAATAGTAATGAACTTTAATTTGAAAACAAAAATGTTTTTCTCTATTTTATAACAATTGTTAATTATTAAATAATAATGGTCGAAAATAATAACAATAGAATGTATTTTTATAGCTAATTAAAGAGTAGTTTTTCTGACCTAAGATCCATTTTTCCCAATCACCACATTTGAAAAGATATTGATGAAGAATTATTATAACTATAAATTATATGTTACATTTTAAAGAAGATTGATGGATAGGAATACTTTGTTTAAAATAATAATTAGGCTGAAGCACTAATCAGCTGGTAACAATTAGGAACCAAGCATGAATCGATGGTAATTCGGCAGTTGTTTTGTATGCTATTGCTAATCCTTGAACACATAGGTTCTTTCTTGCACACGTTGCAAGTCTAAAAACGCAAAAATTATTAATTTTTTATCACTAGTTATAATACAAAAAAATAATATATAAAAATAAGTATATAATATATATCTTACAGCTTTAATTGGGATTCCCAATTTCATCCAGACTTCAAGCATATCGTTTACAAGCACATCAATCATCTCGACAGTGTGGTGTGGTGTGGGCGCTAATCGAAGCTTTTCTTGTCCGATCGGCACAGTCGGATAATTAATAGCTTGTACATAATGTCCTTTTTCTTGAATTAACAGATCAGAAATTTTTGAACACAAACTGGCGTTTCCGATCTATAGATAATAATATTTAACGTTTTAATTATTATATACTAAAAATACCAATGTGCAATATAAATCTCCCTACATACTTTAATGGGAATAATATGAGAAGGCGTAGACTCTACAGGTAAGCCAACAGAGTACAATTTTCGTCTAAGGTAATTGACATTGTCCTGGTGTTTTTTTCGAAGTAATTTTCCTTCTTCCGAACCCAATACATCAATTGCTGCACGAGCACCAGCCAATACCATTGGTGGTAAAGACGTGGTAAAGATAAAACCGGCAGCGTAACTACGTATCATATCAATGAAATTACTTGTACTTGCAACATACCCGCCAACATTACCAAATGCCTTTCCTAAAAAACAAATTGTAAAAGATATTATTATGTATTAATAAAAAAATATTTTTATTATTCTTACCTAATGTTCCAGAAATAATATCCATGTCGTGCATTAGATTACGCATTTCACCAATACCGGCTCCATGATCTCCGTACAAGCCCACTGCATGAACTTCGTCCACAAATGTTAACGCTCCATACTTATGCGATATCTAGAGGACATACAATACATAATCACATAACAGCAATTTTTTTTTAACAAATTTTCAAAATACATATAGTTGTTTATTAAAAAATAAATCAACATTTGGTTTTCCGTACTTACCTCACAAAGTTCTTTGAGAGGACATATTGCACCAGTCATAGAATGAACAGTTTCAAACGCGACAATCTTGGGTATAGATGGATCAACCGATTTCAAAAGTTCTTCCAAATGCTGCGGGTCATTATGACGGAATATATGTTTTGGAGCCCCACAATTGCGAATTCCTTGGATCATAGACGCATGATTTCCGGAATCAGAAAATATATGAACACCTATATTTGGTTTACAGTGAAAAGTAGACTTATAGTTTTATAATCATTAATCGTTAATTAACAAATATTGTGATGACAAAAGCCATAATGACCTGGTAACATTTTCCCTAAAGTAAATAACGTTGAGTCATTAGCAACAAAACAAGAAGTGAATAACAACGCTGCATCTTTTTTATGCAAGGCCGCTAAATCTTTTTCTAAATTTTCATGGAACATGGAATTGCCAGAAATATTACGAGTTCCTCCTGCCCCTGAACCATACTTTTCCAAAGTTTCTCTATATAATACAAACATATATAAATATCAATCTACACAAAAAATTCATTTTACTATAAATTTGTTGGAACTTACTGCACAGATTTTTTAACTTTTGGATGACATGACATGCCTAAATAATCATTCGAACACCAAACTGTAACTGGCTTCTCTTTCCCAGTGTATTCCACGGCAAAAGGAAAATTCAGTGCTGACCTATTCACTTTTTTGAAGACCCTGTATGAGTGGTCCATCTTTTTACGCATGATTTGTTCGTGGAAAAATTTCTCATAGTTATACACATTCCCTAAACACAATTGCATTAAATTATTAATACCTAACTAATTGACTTAACTCTTTTTCTATTTAGTTCAACAAAATTACCTTGCAATAAAAAATTACCTGTTTCGTTTTTGGGCTCTATAATATCTTCTTTCATTTCATTGCTAACTTCCTTTACCACCTTTGTATTTACATCTTCTAAAAATGGACATTTTGTTGCGACATCAGATACTTGGTTTGCTTCCTCAGCAACATTAACGGAAGACCCTATATTTAAAAATCTGGATGCCACAGGACAAGATTGACCGTAGTTTTTGAGTAGCCCCGAAACATAGTTTTTGACAAAATTTGTTGGTAACTTTGACAAAAATGGACACGCCATAACTTCTAAAGAACAAAAAAAAAAATATAGAATAAAATTAATATTTTATTTTTAAGTATCAATCTTAAGTTTTATACTGCTGAGGGGTAATTGAACCGATTGAAGAAACAATGACTATAGGGTAGACAAATAGAATTAAAGTGGTCGGCCACAATTGTCTGGAATAATACAAATAGAATGTTCTATGTGAAGAGTGCAATGGTTAGAAAAGAGAGAGTACCTATTAGTATGCGAATATAATATTTTTAAACAAATTTCTAATTTAATAGTGGGGAGTATTACGCAACAATGAAATAACTTAAATACAAACACGTGTATATTGTTTAAAATACCTCAATACAAGATGCATGTTGTTTAAAATAGGATTATATAGAGTAATTAAAAATAAGTTACCTGAATTAGTCAAAAAATATATATATTATGTATGCACCTACTTAATTGTATTAAACAATTATATACAAATTAATACAGTTACAAAAGTCAAAAACACAGAACTTTAAAAGTATTAGATTTTCATTTAAAAGAACCAAACGTTTATCAGTTCATTGATAGTCTTAAAACAAGTAATGTAATATATTCTAAAACAAATAATAGCTAAAATTATGCATTTGTCATTTATTATCAACTAATAATTTATACAAAAGCCATGACCTTTAGAAAAAAAACTACTTATTATAGTTGTTACTGTTTATTATAATATAGGTTTTTAATTGCAAATAAATTGGAAAGATTTAACATAATTAACACAATAATCAAATGTTATATAACTAATATGCTTAACTGTTGTCAAGTTAATTACTATTGGGAAGCCATTACAAAATTAAATATATCTTGAAAAAAAAAAGATAAACATAAGTGTTAAACTATTTTGAACTGTTGAACATGATTAAATGCAAAAGCATAAAAAAATGTTATGGTAAAATAAAAAAGAACCAATAATTAATAGATAAAACCTTCAAGTAATTGCTAATACTAATTCAGGAAGTAGTATTAGCTATGCACTGATCATAGCTTATAAATTATTGCAAAAGTTAATACTTTTTAGCCATAAACTAAAAAAAAATTGTTTACATGTTAGATCCACCTTAGAAAAACAAATTAAATATTGTAATTAAGAAGTATTTTTAAATAACATTTTATAGTTGAGAAGAAATTTTCAAGTGAAAATAAAAAATAAAATTTTATTCATGAAACTGAATTTGTAAAAAAAATTACAATAGTTATGAATAAATATCTTAAATAAATAAAAACCTTATGAATAAATATTTGTTTAAAAAAATTATGATTTCAATGTCATGTGCAATACAGGTATAAATTTTACGTATGCCACTGAAATTAAGTATTATTTAATATCATTTATTTGCGCAAAACAGTAAAAAAAACATGTGATTAAATAAAATATATGTCACTATTCAAAAATAATAAATCAAAATATGCAAGATTTATTGTATTACACATCATATTAATAGTTTGTACTTAAGACTAAAATAATATATTCTTGTGAAAACACAATTGAAGTTTTTTATTTTAAAACAAATTTTGATTTATGTAAAAGTAAAATAAATCTTACTTTTCATAGGCAGTCTATCAAGCTGAGAGAACGAAACACAACTGAATATATTTTTTGTAACCAAAAGGTAAAGACTAGGTCATGATTTACATAACGTCAAATGTTTATTTGAATTCAATAGGTAACCATCAACATAAACGGAGGACAAGGTTAACTGGGTCACCTTTCACAGAATTAGATTTCTAGCGCGAGTTAGTCACAAAAATTAAAATATAACATTCACTTTGAGTAAATATATAAAATGAGAGAATGGGATCCTATCAAAATATAAGGATTAAAATAACAATAAAATTAAAATACAATTTTTTTTTAAAAAAAACCTTGGGACAAGTCAATAGGGAATCAAAATCGACAACTTTCGCAGCCTGTGCATTAGTCGCATAAGCCGATAATGTTAGCGTGCAATGAGTGATACGACAGACTTACAAGTTAAATCAGTTTGATTTAAATGATTTGGACCCAAGTGTGGCTGGCAAACGGATTTCACCCAAGAATGGGATGTGGCGTAGGCGGCCGTGTGCTGTTTCCCGCTCTTCGGTAACACAATCGCACAACCGTTGACGTCACGTTAGTAATAACTAATGGTGTTGTGTCAAGCGAAAAATTTCACAACCTAATATTATGCGTACCTGTCCGTCGCTCGTACAAGGATATCTGTGGTACGGCCCGTACGAAAGTCGAACCACCACAAATGGGACGACCGACAGTCGTATCTGCTGGCCTGTTAGGTAATCACTAATCGGCGGCGCAACGATCCATTATCACACATATGATTGCTTTCGAGGGCTTGACATTATCAGAATTCGTTATCAGTTTTCACCACTAAATTGAGAATTTTTAAATGTAATCGTTTCTCATTAAACGAATTTAAAACTACTTCGACTAAATGTATAACAGTCGTAATTGACTCGCAGCAATAAAGATATTAAATAATGCATTGCAATTACTTAATACGGCCACAGTGTTCTGTGTTCAGGCAAGGACCTTGCCTATAATTTACGGGAAATACGTACAGTATTAATTTGCACAAAGAAATACCCCTTACGTCACATTAATATTCGGGAAATTCGGTAGTTAAAACCGGTGACCGGTGTGAATTTAGGAAATTCATATAGGTATTAAAATTTGATTGTACCAGTCTTGTTTTTCCTGACCATATCGCCGATATGGTTAACTACTACAATGCTGACTACAACGCTATCATAAAACCGGTTAAGTGAACTATCGAATACATTTCGAACGCTTATTTAAATGCAATTACACCTCAAGTGACCCTGTCAGATAACCTGTTACCCACTCGCTAATTTAAACAGTGTTCATTTATAATATAAGGCCCATACGGTAGTCAATCGACTAATATTCGGATGACTCACTGCCTGATTTGGAATTTGTTAAATTAATAGATATGGACTATGGTACCCATTTACCAAGGTTTATAATATGCAGAGCTGATACATTACTCGCCCGTACAATTAAATAAGAAAAAATAAAAAATATTTATTATATTTTTTAGACGTAGGGATTAGCATATTGTTTTGTCGAATTACAGTAAAAAGTTTAGCAATCCCCAAAAGTAAAACCTTAATTTTTACATCATTTTGTTGATTAGTAACGGCCAAGAAATAAAATACTTACATATATTTTTAATAAAAAAAAATTAGGTTAATGTTAAGCTTTAAGAAAGTTAGGGTATTCATTAACAAATTAACGCAAATGAAGTTCTCCGCTGCAACTTAAAAAATAAGTATACTAACTGAATCGATCATTTGAGAAACGTCTTAGCTACAAAATCTAAACTATACAGGATAAGGAAAAATCTTTTCCCGCCAACACAAGGAGAGGGAGAAAGCGTTTGAAAACATGTCATTTCTATTTTGTACCCTAAATCGAAGTACTTCTCAAGGATAGACCAAATTTTTTATTTTATACATTAGTAAAAATTTCAATTTAAATTGACTGGGCTTTGGGTGTTTCTCAATATAACGCATAGTTTGCAGAAACACTAGGTATAAGACGAGACTAATGGTGTTTATCTCGTGAAAGGCTTATCCAAAACCCTATTTAGAACGAAAAAACCTATAAAAGTAATAAGACCAGGTGTTTATCCATAAAATGTGTGTTTACACGTCTTGTAGAATCAAAAACAACAAAAAAAGACAAATTATTTTAGTTTAAGTAATGATAATGAGGTATCTCAAATAACCGAGTACCGACTCAACTCATCATCAAAAGCTTTGGTGTGAAAAATTAGTGAAATAAAAAATTCAATAAAGTTATTACTTTTTTAAAAGTGCATGAAAATTAGGTTTTAGCTAATCATTTTATAATATTATTCAGTTAGTTAAATATTCTTTATGTAAGTTTTAAGCGGAATATTCTGACTTCGTCATCGTTATTAGTATAAAAAAACTATATATTAGTAAATAAACTGAGATCTAAACTGAATTTGTTCTGAAAATCTAATGTCGACGGCGCTCCGATGTTAACTTTATTTAGTAAATTGTATTGGTTATACCTACCATTTGATATTTTACTGTATAGGCAACAAGGCCTTTCTGAACTCATATTTTTTTAACTGATAAGATTCTTATCAATTATTGTTATGACGCTAACTTTTCAAGCTCCTCAAACGTGTGCCGCCAATAAGAAATAATACCTATAAGACATTTAATATTTTAAATTTGAATAGTTGAAAATAATGAATACTGAAGAAAATTGTTCAAAACGTGATAAAAATACTCCCCCGGTCAGTCCTCATGTTACCACTATTGACAAAATGGAAATAGACACTAATGGTAAAAGACATCTTGTGTTTATCAATTCGACTTTGAGCAGTTTTTTTTTTTTTTTTAGTTAAGCTAAAAGAAAATGATCTGGAGAAGTCTAAGGAAATACATAATGACACGTCAATAGTAAAAAAAGTAGAAATGCTTTTAGAAGCCATAAGTAGTGACGAGGACATTGCTCTTGACAGCGAAGACTCCAGAAGTTATGAACAGGTACAATTATTATTAGCAAATTATAATATTGTACTAGCTTATAAAGTTTTCTTGTAACAATATGTAATTAATTGTTGTGCATCTTTTTGTAGGACAGTGAAAGTGAAGTTAATTTTAATGATGGTTCGGATGATTTTAATAAACCATTTATTCCATCTTTATTTGAAGCAAATCCGCTTAAGGTGAGTTAAATAAGTAGTGTTATATTGACAACGCGTGTAAAGCAATTAAACAATTGTTATACCATAGAGATTCTGGCATTAAAAACGTTCTCTTATATTTTACTTAGCATTTATTTCTAACTAAGATTATTACTAATAGTGAAAACTTATATTTTATAAGATTCACAACAAAAATAAATTTTGAATTATGAACTCAACTTCAAAAAAAAATAATATTTAATAGTGATAATAGTTGTACTGTGAACTTAAATGAAGAAAAAAAAATGAACTATTAAGAAGTGGTTGAATACAAATTTGTTAAAAAATAGAAAAAGCTTCAACTACCTATAAGAGAGCAAGTTTGAGAGAAAGATGAGATGAATAAACTGGAAAAAGATGATGATAGTGTAGATGTGCAGAAAATATGTTTTCTAGGTAGATTTAACTGCCAAAACTAAAATTGATGAAATATAATACATATTAATCTACATTTTATTATTAATAATTAACAAATCAAAAATATTTAAATAATTTCAATTCAAATTTTTAGTGTATTCAAGATCCAGTGTTATCCATTTTTGAGTTGCAAAGACAGTTGGGAGAAAATTCCAAATGCATAGGAACTTCTGATCTAGTTGATCACTTGAAATGTTTACAATTGAACAATTCAGACATCAACGAAAACTGGGTTACTATTGTAGAGGAAATTGTTCAAATTTTGCCTAAAACATTAAACAATATTTTAAACATTCCAGGTATGCTTTATAAACTACATTTCATTTGTATTAATGTATACGTATAAACAATACTTGTTTGGTTTTAGAGTACCATCATCAATTGTTTTCACTAGTAGATGTAACACTTGATTTTCATTTTGCTTACAAGAACCATGCCTCCATGACAACACTAGTATTACGTCACTTGAAGGTTGGTTTAAACTTGGTTGAAGTGTTATGTCAACATAGTGAAAATTTGGCTGGGCAACTTATTAAACATCATCAAGTTCATGTTAAATTATTCAATTTATACTTTGCTGAACATATGTGTTTGTCGCTCAAATTAAACATTTTGCGTGCATTGGATTCCAGCCTTAATGGATCTGAACCAATACGTTTGTTTTTGTACACAGAAGCATTTGATAAACTTAATGGATATGAAACTTTGTTAAAAATACTCGGAATGCAAGAAAGACCACGTGTAAGTTTCTTACTAACAAGTATTTTAAGAAAAATACATTTTTTTGAATTATTACAAAAAATGAATTCCAAAATAAATATTTTGGATAACAGCTCTCTGTCTTTGGTAAATGATTGTTTATCAGAAATTACAACAACTTTTATAAAAGCTCCGATTTTGATGGGATGTCCCAAAAGATTTTTGCAAGCTCGTGCTCAGTTTGAACTCACGCCAGCATTAACACAATCAGATGTTTACCCTACAATTTATAGACTTTTTGATGATGCTTCACTTATAAACCGTATCATAGAACTGTTTGAAATATCTAATGAATCGTTGCGTTCGCTTGAGCACAATCTACTGAATCTTTTATCAAGCTTGATGAACTATGAACATGGTCTCAGATACTTAGGATGCAGATATAAGGAGTTGAACAATCTAATTAAAACTTTAAATAAAATTAATTCTCGGTTTACATTAAACGTTATTTATAGGATGAAAGTTTTATCGCTTATTGATTATTTAAGCTCCTTTTGGGAGTGTAACATATTGCAAAATTTCAAACTTGACCCAATGGAGTCAGTTGATGTTCTTCATGATATGTTCCAATTAACTCAATCTCCAATCGGCAAGCAGGCTGTTGTGTATGTGTTAACGATGGGAGACAATATAGATGTGATTATGAATTACTTTAAGTACATGGAGCAAACTAAGTCAACAAGTGAAGAATTACATATGTTGTATTCGTTAGATTTGATGAAAATTATTTTAGAGAATTCAGAAAACGTTATTTACTTGAAAAAATATGGTCCGTCATTATATGGTATAGCTTGCAAACATAGCTGTTTTAATGATTTAATTGATTGGACTTATCCAGCAATGGCACAATCGGCATTTTTCCCAGATGACGTTTCTGAATTGTGCAATAACGTTAAAAACAATGTTGAAAATTGTTTAAATTTTAATAAAACACTTATTACCAGTCTACGTATCCTAAAATATTTAGCAGCCCCTAATGATGAAATTATATTTAAAAGTACTGAAGATTTTATAGAACTTAAACATAAGTACATCATACTGCAAATGTATTCATTTGACATGCTCATAAATTTGTTAATGATTGTAGAAAAAATATGTGATTATTATAAACAACCTTCTTTGAACGTCTGGAAACTAGCTGGTGACATCGGTACTAAAATATTGTCTATTGTACATCCAACAATGGTGTTAATTCGTTGCATGTTAACATTATTAATACATAGTAGAGAAAATTCATTCAATGATATATCACCTATTAAAATATTATTGAAATTACACAGTTTAATGCATAGTGTAATCGAATGCTCTCCTACAATTCGAGAAGACGCCACCAAGATCGTAAAAGATATACATAAAACTCTTTTGACGTATGTTGAAACTAAGATTGGGTTTTCCATGATAAACGAAGTTATCACATGGACGTTATCCAGTCCATCTGTCTTCTTTCCAGGAATGATAATGTTGTGTGAACTATTGCCTTTACCTCTACCTATTCATTCTATAAAATCTTTAGAAGATACTTCAATTTCCACCATGACTTCTTACCGTAATTTGTGGGCAGATCATTTAAGTAAAATCAACAGTAATTTAGTTGAACTTGTTACCATAATGGGTATAAGCAATATATTATTAGAACCTTTAAAATGTTTATGTGTTCAAATAGCCGATTTAAGCCCATCTTTGAGTTTACTTATCACACAGACTGTATTGAATGCACTATTAGATCCATATTATGCTGATTACTTTGATAAATGGTTAAACTTATTAAGCGCATTGTGTAAACATGCTACAATAAAATCAACGGTTTTACAAATATTGTATGAAAAAAAATCTCAAGAAAATTATCAGAAACTCATTCAGAAAATTTGTGATAAAATAAAAGTTAACCAACAAGAAAGTGCTGTTTCATTTATGAGATGTTTATGTGATGCTGAAATAATGGTTAATAGCTGTTATGATGAAGTAATGATAAATAATAATGTCCCGGACAAATTATTATTTCTTGAAATTATCAAAGCATTCATAAGCTCAACGGAAACACTTACTGATCTTTCTAGTCTCTTAGTAAACCTTAAGACTTTTTTGGTGATCATTAAAGTTGATTATGGATTTTATTATTTTAAAACTGTTTTGGATTTGTACCCAACAACATTGTACAATATTTTTAAAATTATTTCAAAAAAATGGAACAAAGAAGATAATAACTGTGTTAGTACACTGATGTTGATGGTTAAATTATTAATTTCTTGTGTTAGTAATGATTCTCAGTTCAAAAGAAACCTATTTATTAGTTCTTCCGATTTAAGATATTATTTGAATTGGGATAGTCCCAGTGAAGATCACCCGATTTGTACTTTGAGAGAAAAAATGCAGTCAGAAAATCATGAATTTGTTACTAGACTTTTAGAGTGTATTGAACTACTTAATCGTAATGAAGGTTCAACATTAGAATTCACTGAACCCCAATTGCCGATTGTTAATTCGTTAACAACTTTGTATGAGAATCGACCTTTTTATATTCTAAACAAAACTAAAGAAGACCATGTAATTATAAGTTCGAACATCTGTGATGACATAACAGATTTGATTGAATGTAATGTTGAAAATGTTTTATTGGATATGCCAGATTTCAATATTAAAGAGAAAATGAAGAATTTATTTAGCACAGATTATTGTGTTGTTCAATCAAAACCAGTTATTCTTAAAGAGGAACAACCTATTAAGAAAAAATGTATTGAAACTCCCTCAAATTCAACTGGTAATAGAATTATATACTTTACATTTTTTGTCATTGTATTTTATTTGTATTATTTTCATGCTTTATAGTTGTTGTTACCCCTCCAACTATGAATCATAAAGTTTTCAATAGACTTGGAGCCGTTCAAAGACCGGATACATTTCGTAATCAATCACCAAATACATCTCGCCCCCCTTCATTGCACGTTGATGATTTTGTTGCCATGGAAACTAGAAATGCTCGTCAGCCCCGATATAAGTTACCACCTGTACAACCCATTCAAGTAACAAAAACTTTTATCAGCTATTTATTATTTGGTACTAATTACCATATTTATTTTTAGGATCTAAACATAACTTTACGAGAGAGACAAATGGCATATGAACGGACCTACAATTTATTGAATCCATACAAGTCACATTTGAGTAATGGTTAAATTCTTATTGTGTTGTTTGTTTTGTTTTTAAATTTATGTATTGTTTAAATAATAGGTATGCAAAGTTGGCATTCTCAAGTGAACACATTAAATCACCTAAGAGCCAGTTATCACCAAACTATTAGTAGTAGGCATTTGGAACTTCAAAGACAATCATTAATTGCAGAATGGAGACAACTTAGGTTAGAAGCTACACTTAGAAAGAAAAGAGCTTACTCTAGAAGATAATAATAATATTAAATTTAATTACATTAGCAAGTACAAATTTGGTATAAAATATGCAAATAAAAAAACAGTATTTTAAGTATTCTATTTTTAAATTTAATTATTATAATTTTAACGTTTATACAATTTGTATTGTATTATAACTATTTAGACTAATTTTTTTAAAGGAAAAAAACCAAAATAATTTTTACAGTATGTCAAAAATTAAATATATGAATAACATTTTTATATGAAAATATGTTATGAACAACTTTTCTTGTACTTTTAAAATCTTAATCATAATTTAAGTGCTTTTTACACAACTAAGATGAATAAGTGAACGGTTTGGATTAAAATATTCTTAATATACTCTAATTCAACTAGCTATCATTTGTAGCAAAATAAAACAAAAAAAAAACTTTAGACTTAGTGATTTTAGTTCTATAAAAATCTTATTTTTATTATCATAAGTAAATAAAAATTAATTCAAAAAACTAATTTGTTTGTATTTAAAAAAAAAATTAAATATTATTAACATGTGTATAATATGGTTGGCATTTTCATTGCATTAAATTAACTGTTTATTGTGATTTATTAATATTGGTCTATCCAATTTTTCAAAAATAAAATTCTAAACTTTAAAAGGTACAATAAAAATGGAGTTGATTCCTACAGTATTTATATATAAGTACAATATTAATAATAATAATGTAAATTAATAAAATTGTTTATAATTATTTTTGCATACTTTTCTATGTTAATAAACAATAATGAAATGTATTTTATTAAACTGTATAATTTTTACAAATTGTGTACCAAAATAAAAGTAAATTTTATTTTATTTTTACTTTTATGAAAAGATTGATAATTAAAAAAAAATTATCAGTAATTTAACAAATGTTTTTATTATTATAATTTGTGTTACTAAATTTTATATGTTCAATTTTTATTTTGTATACTGTCAATATGTTGTGTATTATAGTAAAAGGACCTTAGAATTATTTATTAGTCTTAAAATTAAAATTTCTACATTTAATTTTGATGAAAATTAACATTTAAGTATAACTTAGTAATTTTTGCTATCTCTGTCATAAAAGAATTGGGGGAAAACTACTGATTTTTTTTACAAGTAATATTTCAATATATTTAAAAGTATGAAATAAAAAAAATATATTCTATACTTTCTAAAGTATAATTTTTATGCAGTATATATTTTTTTCTTTTTTTGTGATTTTAGTCCTTAGTATGAATGCCTTCAGCACTACCATTCGTTAAATATATTATAGTTGTATATGGCATAGCACTAAAAAAGCTTAACCTAGAATATTATATCATTAATTTTTACTCACTATACATAATCAAAGTAATTTAGGCCGAAAAAGGATAAATAAATATAACTTTGATAAAACCACAAATATCTTAAAAATAATTGACGTTTGAAATATTGTTTCTGATTTATACTAAGGAGTTATAGTGTATTTAAATTAAAATATTAGTTTATAAATTTACTTCTCGGTTTCAGCGTTTTTTAAATTTTATTTACATGAATATACCTATAATGTAGGTATTTTTGAATGAGGTAGTTTTCAAGTTAATGTTTAGTATAAAATTTGATGTGTGCATCATTTGCTATCCCGCATTTGTGTACTCGCCAGCAATTGGGGTGTTAAGGCAACTATAATTGCCGCAATAACTTATACTCCAAATAAACAATATTTTTTAGTGTTCTCACAAAATAAAAATCTAGCAGGGTCATTTTAAGGGTGATCTACCTAATAAAGAACAGAAGTCGGAATTTCTGAAGCATCACGGTTAGTGGATACGGTTGTTGAATGCGGCGGAGAGCCGTTTTGCTGTAAGAAAATTTATCCTTTTAATTCTTTAAACCTAAAAGGTCAATCTTCATAGAAGATATTGTTTTCTAAGGCCGTGCAAATTTCAAAAGTGCATTTTAATTTTTATTAAAAAAAATTATCAGTTACCATAGTAACCACAGTATATAAAATATCTACAAATTGTTAACTCCTGATCGCTCTTATCTTATCATTTACTGCAAACTGTACTATCAAACTTTGTACATTGTTTTAAAAATATTTGAATTTTTGCTTATGCTCGATCACAGTTGCAAATGGTCAATAAAATACCATTAATTTTAAATACTACCAATTTAACTCAAAATTACCATTACAAAATACAGTCTTAGCTATGAAATTGTATTAATCAATTAAGATTTTCAAACTTAAATTCACAATTTGCTTAGTTATAACCGTTTATTTATGCATTTTTCGACATACACGAATACATTAAACAATAGGATAACAATATTGTATCTTAAACATTAATTAACTATAAAAAAATAGTTATTGTTTCATTTTTTGCAATTATAAGAATGCTAATATACCTTCTCAGATTTGTATCGAAGCTAAAATGATTTAAAATCAGCGCAGATGTTTACAAGTGTAGGAAATATGGGAGATGTATATAAATTAAAAATCAGTTTAATGAACATTGCTTTAGTTAGTCCAATTACTCGACGTATATCCATACTGCAATGTGTAAAAGTAAGTGTACGATTATTAAACATTTTCCAATTTTTATTAATCAAAATATAATTTTAAACTGTTTTGTTTCAGATTATGCTTGTTATTATTTTATTTATCATATTATTCAACATTATACTCATAAACCGAAAGTCTAACTTTAATAGTAAGTAGTTACCTAAATAAGTTCAACCAATAGTTAGTTTATTAATGTGTTATTTATTTTTAATTGCTAGATGATGGCCTTTCGCCACATTTATTGCCCGAACACGCAAAGTACATTTCAATTGAAGTATTATCTAGTCATCAGCAAGTTTCTGTGTCCATTGATGAAGCCACAGTAAACATAATATATAATATTACTTAATAGTTAAACCATTATACTTATTGTTGTTATGTAAAAGGTAATTGAAGACAATGATAAGTTACAAGGTAGAGGCATTCATATTGTTGTATTGAATCAACAAACTGGAATGGTTATGGCTCAAAGGACTTTCGATACCTACATGACTCATGAAGATGAAGCAATGGTGTCATTTCTGAATATGGTGTCAGACGGAAGAATAGTTATATTTGCAATCAAGGTTTGAAATATATTTGTTTTGCAATTAAATGTAACATAATATATTGAATATAACGTTTTTATATATACTTAGGATGAAGGTTCATTTCATTTAAGAGAAAACGCTAGGAAGATAATTAAAGACCTAGGTTCAAATAAGTTTCAAATTCTCAGCTGGAGAGACATGTGGGCTATGGTAGTTCAAAAGGGTGTTCGGATGTACGGAGAAGGTTTTGGTAAAAACCCATCTCGTAGTTCATGGGGTGCCGATGTTCAACTAAGAGTTGATGTTCCTTTAACTTCTTACAAAAGTATAGTGGTTTAATTTGTATTTTGTTATTTAGTTTTGCTGTTTATGGAATTATCATTATTTTATTATTGTTTTAGACCATGAATGTAACTGGCCAGATAGTGAAGAGAATGCACGAAGAAAAATTTTTTGTAATAATATCGAAGGATATGGGAACGTTTGCAGCTGCTTTAACCCAGATCCTCTTATATTCTCACCCACTCCTGTGAGATAAAATTTCTATAAAAAAAAAATTGTATTTTTACTGATTTCTTTTTCTAGCTTCCAAGTTCTAACTTACAAAATGTTCCTGTATCCATAATAGCTAGTAATAGGCCAAATTACTTATTCAGGTAACTTTATAAATGTTTGTAATTTTATTCTATTATATCCAATGGTTTTTCAACAGAATGCTAAAAGCGCTATTAGAAGTAAAGGGTGTACAGACTGACATGATAACTATTTTCATTGATGGTTTCTTTGATGAGCCCCTAGAGGTTACCAAACTATTTGGTTTAAGAGGAATACAACATATGCCTGTCGGAATTAAAAATGCTCGTGTCACACAACATTATAAATCATCTTTATCAACTACATTTAGTCTGTTTCCTGATTCTGAATATGCTATTATAATTGAAGAGGATTTGCAGGTGTCTGTAGATTTTTTTAGGTAAATATTTAGATAGTAATCAGTGTAATTGTTGATTATAATTATAAAACAATTTTATGACATTTTCGAAGTCATAAATATATTTTATTATATTCACTGAGAAAAATGTATTTATAGTTTGTACATTATAGTCAATATAATATAATAATTATATTTTATAGTTTTTTCAGTCAAACTTTACCTCTCCTAGAAAAAGATAACAGTTTGTACTGTATTTCTTCATGGAATGATCAAGGCTTTGAACATACTAGCTCACGGCCAGATGTTTTGTACAGAGTTGATTCAATGCCTGGTCTAGGTTGGATGTTAAAAAAGTCTTTATTTAAAGATGAACTTGAGTCTGAATGGCCGACAGTAGAAAAAGTATGTTTGATATTGTAATAGGTTTCAATTCTAGTAAAAATAATTTTTAATTTCTAGATGTGGGATTGGGATATGTGGATGAGATTGCCACAAGTCCAAAAAGGTAGAGAGTGTATTGTTCCAGAAGTTTCAAGAACATTTCATTTTGGCTCTTCGGGAATTAATATGAATTCATTTTTCCAAGAAGTATATTTTAGGAATCATGCATTCAATACTGTCGAAGATGTTATATTTAAGGATATTGATAAGTTCGTAATATGCTGCAATTACTCAACAATATAACACAAATTATTCTTATTGAAATCTAACTATTTATATTTAGATTAACTAAAATAGAATACAAGAATATGCTTGAGCAAAAAATTGTATCGGGTCATATTGTCGACCACCAGAAATCGCCTTGTGATAATGATTTCTTGCCATACCTAAAGGTAGTATTAATAATGTAGTTTATCAAATTTACTTTTAATTAAAAACAAAGTTTTTTTTTTATAGAATATAACGTTGATAATGTATATAAAACTATTAAACTTAAAAGATATGTCTACGTGGAGTCCTGTAGCAAAAGTAAATTAATTTTATAAAAACCTTGAATTACTTTTCTTCAACATTTTTATAAAATGTTTTTTACTTAAATAGTGTTTAAAAATTTGGGATTTGGACACAAGAGGCCATCATAAAGGACTATGGAGATTGGATTTGAATGGAAATGAATTATTTATCATAGGATGCCCTTATTCTCATTTTTGGTAAATATAGTTTAATTGATTATTATTATTATATCATGAGTTAAGTAAGGCAAGTCCACGCCCAGATGAATTTATCCGAATCGGGAAAAAGTCACATAAGTGTGGACCAGTCTTTAAAAAAAAAAATTTTTTAATTTGTATTATTTAAAGACTACATTGCTATTTTTTATTCTAGCAAATTCAAACCAGTAAATTTATCTGCAATCAACTACAATATACAAAATGAAATTCAAAGTAAAGAGTATAGTCTCTAGCTTATAAATATAAAACTTTAGAAATACCACTAATGACCTATTTATAATGAAACTTCCTATCTCAATAAATCAATTCCTTCCATTAGCCATATACTGTTAAGGACGTCAATCTGATATTTAAAAAAAATATATATATCATTGTTAACAAAGACCAATAGCAATAGTTTTTAAAAATATTAATTTGTAATATTTTTTTCTTGTTTTATTTAAAATCAGTCTTGTAAAATTAGGTAGATTATATTACATTTCTGGATCTTGGTCTTTACCAAAATATTACCAATTTAAACACAAATTAATTTTTGGAAATAATAACTTACTTGGTCAAAACATTTATTTTAAAAGATTTATCAGAACCCTTGTGTGTAACAATAATCAATGTAAATATTTAGTGATTTTTTGTTTTTTAACTTATTGTAAATACTCAAACTTCAAAACTGTCTAGTGCTATAATGATTTTAAGATTAATTTATTGTATAAATAATAGATTTGTATATAATGGCTTGAAAATCCTATTTGATCCGTTATAACTTAAAATTATGAAAAAACTATTTAACTAAATATTATATTATATGCAACATAATGGCATAGAGCAATGGTTAATAATTATTATGTATTATATTCTTGTTTTTATATATAATTTGTATTATACATATTTGTTACATAATATATAGTGTAGTAAAATATTTGGTACCTTTAATTTATAAGACTATTGAACAGTAGTTGACACATAATGTATTGTAGTTCTTCCATTTTATATTATACGGAAAAAAATTATTTTAACACATTATAATGTTGAACCATGATAAAAATAAAAAATTTTAAGTTTAACATAAATTAAATGTAAAATTAATATACAATTCTTTGAATGTGTATGGTGCAATACATAAGGTGTCAAACTTCATGCTAGAAATATTAGGTTGATTCATGTAAAATAAAATAAAAAAAGATTTGTTGACCGCACGTAACAAAAGCACCACTTATATTAACAGACATCAAAAATAAAACAAATCAATTGAAAAGTAAAATTAAGTGAAAACACCCTAATAAAAATTCTGTTGAAGTAATTTCTAGTAAACAATATATTGTTTATATTAAATATACTTATATTAAAACAAGAACCTTTAAAGAAGTAATTTAATTTCTGTCGACAGATCTAAATTTATTTAAAAAAATGTCAATACAAAATAATATTTAAAAATTAAATTACAGGTACCGAATAGTGAAATATTACACTCATATTATATTATACAATTCTTAAACGAAAAAACACATTATTTTTGTATATTAAAAGTTTTAATCATTTATATTATTTGAAGAAAAGTAAACATATTTTCTAAATCACAGTCAGTTGGGCTTGGGGTAAATTTTTTCATATCTAAATTTTGATAAACCCTTTGAAGGATCCGGAAGTGTATGCTGTCTAATGAATTGAAAATGTTCATATACAAATTTATACAATTCATTTTCCATTTGCCAAATTGTAGAGTTTTTAAAAATGCTTACAGTGCGAAAAGATGGCTTGAATTTTTTTACAGTTTTTCTCAAATGTGATTTAGCACCTGTAAACAAACAATATTGAAAATACAATTCTAAAAAATTACCAATAAATTTTGGTCATTACTGTATTTGAAATGATTAGAAGCGTTTCGAAACATATTTGGTAAGACGGTTTCCAAAACTTCAATAAAATCTGGCAAATGTTCAGTGACACCTACAAGTAGATACTTTGACACGACATTTCGTTTTGCTTCTTCTAGTGCCCATACATTTCCTGGAATCCTAAGATAAATAAAACAAAATTTTTTTTATAAGAAGTATGTTTTTTGTATGTAATTATGCAAAGCGTTTTTTTTAAAGACAGTAATAAATATTTTAAGCAAATAATTGCATAGATAATCTATAAATTTTCGTAGACCACATGTGATTCATACCAACACCTTGCAGATTGTCCACACAAAAATGGGATTTGTAACCATAAGAGATTGGGCTGGCAGTCAGATCCTTTATGCTCCACACATTCATCAAAGGTCTAAAACAAAAAAAAGTTGGTAAGAACTAAATGAATAAGTAAATTTGAAGTTCGTTTTTAAATGTAATTTTTAATTTATTAAACTAACACTCAAATGATTATTTATTTAAATACACTATATTTTTTTATTTAAAACTTTCTAGTTGGGGAAGTTTGTTGTTATTTTCTTAAAATATAATTATTATCTATATATGGACAAAAAGTTGTACATATTTACATTCAAACCATCATCATAAAGCTCAACATGCCTTAAACACCCAACACTGTGAACAATATAAGTCAGTAGAAACTGTAAATTTGAATCTACTAACAAGAAGGCAAACTCAAGTCGAAAGCATACAATTCTTTTGATTTTATTACCATTGTGTCTCCATGTTTTTTTCGTACTAAATGCGGTCTGTAATTATCACCATAGCGCAGGAAATAATAATATGATATCAACCTGTCTAATGGTTTACGAATTATGTTAATATAGAAAGGCGGTAGAGTAGCACCATACCTATAAACAGAAAAAAATTGTTAACAAATTATTATTACATGCTTTTCTATAACGCGCTAACACATACATATGTTTGTACAGGTATTTTTAAAATCTTGCAAAATTTATCTAACCCACTTCCCGATGTAGTAGAGGGCTGAAACTTAGGGCCCACAATTTTCTTTTTAGCCAAAAATTAAAGATGTTTAACATTATTTAAAATTGAAGTTAATTTTTGTAAGTTTTCAAAATGATTGACATTTAAAAAAAAATTTGCTACAATTGATTGGTAAATTATTCTTGTAGTAAAATTATTTTATACTTTTTAGTTCATTTTTTTACTATTTTTAGAAAAGCAAGTTTTAAAAAAAGTTTTTCTTTTACTCTATATAACCTAGTTTTCATCGAGTTCTTTTAGGTAAAGAAATATATTTATAAATAAAATTTCGCAACATACTTTTGAAAATCTATAAATCCAAAATGACCATGATACAATGCTGGTTTTCTTCCGAGCCACCTAGTAGTATTTCTTATGAATCTTAACTAAAAAAAACACAAACATATTGAGTTGGTTAATATAATGATGTTCGATGTTTAAATACCACAAATTTGGTATAGAAAAATGTCTACTAATTTAATTACCTGTTCAGAAATTGAAAGAACATGAGCATTCCCTGTAATATTCACGTGCAGTACATGAAAGTTGTTCTTTTTGTAGAGATCATAAGCTATATTGACAAAACTAGTAGATCCTGTTTTAGGTACTCGATTGTAAATTACAATAACATCGTCCTCAAATTTATTCTGTTGATTTTTGTTAGAACTTTTTGAAATTTCATTTGTAATAACTTAAAAATAAAAATAATACATCGAGGTAAATATGATTTTCAATAAATAACTGTACACGAAATTAGTTTTTTAAACAAAACAGCCAATACCATAAGAAAAGAACTCGACAAACCTGAATAACTGGGATTAACAAAGCTTTGTTGAAGTTGGTTTTGCAATCGATAGATATAAAGCAAGCAAAGTACAAATAATAATAAGACTAGTGCATTGAAATGGTGTATTCTCGTAAACATATTTTTATTTGTATGCCAATTTAGGCTTTAATTACACCTGTAAAATCCCACTCGAAAAATTTGACAAACGTTGACACATTCTGTCTAGCTAAATTACTGTTTGGGTACCTAAAACAACGACTCCGATTCAATATATTTTCCACCGACTTATATTGTTATTTGTTAATAGTTATAAAATTTCGTTTAATATTTTATGCGTTTTCTCAAGACTTAGTACTTACTAACATTATTTATATACTACAAGTTATTAAATGTAATAAAATGACAATTCGATAAAATTATACCATTAGTAATAACATTATAAATCATAATAACTAAACTGTTTTAATTTGTACATTTAATTGAATTAATTCACATAACATTAAAATGTTGAGTCCACGGCCGATGAATTACGATTTATAGTCTATACTCTATACTATAGTACTTCATCTTTCCGCTTTCGGCTGTTTTATCAGTGTCACTCTTATCAAAATGTATTGTTTTGTTATTATTTTTCTATTTTGTGGCATTGTTACTTTTATTGATTTCAACATATCCTATTCGTCATCTGTTCCATATGAAGAAAAAGGCTGTTAGAAAAAGTGTATTAACGCCATTTTTTAGGGTTTGTTTTTACTGTATACCTGCAGGCTGCAGCTCCGTGGAGATCGGGCAGTTTTTCCAAAAACTACCTGTCTACACAATACACTCTTGCAGGTCATAGAAATTATGAACAATACAAACAAATAAGCAGGTGAACACAACGGGACCATATACCCTATTGACTATACCTATGAATGGGTTTGACAGTTTCCAATACCCACGGTCTGCCATACCAAGTACCACAACAAAATATCGTATGTGTTATAGCTGGTGAAATAAATATAAATACCAACTAAAAGGATACGATTTTTAGTTGTTGAACATTATCCGTGGACAATGTAGAGTGTAGACAGTTTGCAATTACCGAACTCTATAGTGTGCAAAACAAATTCGTTTATGCCAAAAAAATAAAATGGTTATTGTTGGTCAACGATCCGAATTGTCTAAACAATTTAATACTAGAAGCTCTTTCAAAAAAAAAAAAAAAAATTTACTACCCAGTAGGCAGTAACACGACCGTCAGATAGGTACAAGCATGACAAAAAAAAGGTAAGTCAGTACATTGTGATAACTAGAAAATGGCTGCCAGTGTTGATTGGCGGGTGTATTTTCTAGGGGGAACAATGGCAGCCGAGTTGTAACAGTTGATAACACGAGTCCTCAACATACTTATTTACTTCCTCATGGATAAACACAATAGTTTGAATTTCTATAGTTGGTCATACTGTTCGAGTTGTCAGTTGAGTTGAGATTCGGAAAAATTGTACGTTACAAAATTCGTCTGAATCTCCACTGCGCTAGAATGTAGATTCGTCTTTACGTTTTGAACATTTTTGTTGATTGTTGACAATGAACAGCGGTATCGAGTCGGGCCGATATAACAACGTCGAAGAACATGATGGAGAGACTGACAACTACGTTACTTGTCCTTTGCTTCAGCTCAAATATTCACGACAAAGGAAACCGATTACTAGGTAAGCAATTGTTCGAAATAGTAAACAAATAAATGTTTGTTTTAAATTGCATAATAATTGAACTACTCGTATTTATCTAATGCCATGCTGAACATAATCATCATTTAATATCTGTTTGTTTTTCCCCGTTTTTTAGTCGTTTAGGGCAAAAAGGTAGATCTCTTAGACACTTTAATGACAATCAACCGTTGTTTGAAAACAAGACTGCAGAAGCAGATTTGGGTGGATCATTTCAAGTACAAACACCTGAAAAACTAGCTGGGGATTTTAAACTTCTAGATTTGGTCCATGAGACACCATTTGTTCGACCGGCAGTCAAACCTAGAAATAATAGTGGCGTAGATACTCCAAGCGATACATTTGACAAACACAAAAGGAACACACAAATTTCAAATTACAACTTTAAGCCTACCTTATCATTGACTACTAAACGTTCATTATATAGCAATAAAGAAAATTTTCCAGAGAAAACAGATGAAATTACAACAAAATGTATTGTTAGAGAAGATACGTGTTATGCTTCTCCTGAAACTTCTAAATATAATTATGATACTAGTTTATATCACAGTGTTAGAGAAACCAATGCAATACCTGATTCTTCTTATTCGTCATTATCTGGCAAAAATAATGAAACACAATCCAGTGATTCTTCTCAATTAACCAAATGTGGTGAATCTCAAGTAGATAGCTTGCTGGTACATTCAACACTCGAACTTTCTCCTGCAGCTAAACGCAACAATTTTGCAATACGAGCTAGATCTCCAATTCGTCCTGTGGTATTTGTTCAAGATGGAGAATTTAAACGACCGGTTGCTTCGTCCACTAATGTTTGTGTGAAATGCTTAAATGAAAATTTTATATGTGTCAAAGGAATAAACTACAGTATTTTAAATACACTTGGTCATGGAGGATCTAGTATTGTGTATGAAGTTAGTATCTTCCACTTTCAGCCTAATTTACATTTTAATTAATGAAACTAGTAGTGAGCATAAATTAATGATTTTGATAATAAAGTTTATAGTAATTGAGACATTTTCATAATTTTAATAAAATGTTTAATAATCAAGTATCTTTGATTGATCAGTTTATGATAATAAATAACCAATTATTTTTCTACATACATTTTAGTTATTACATAATATTTAAATATTATATTATGTACTAAAAATGAATAATCTTACTAGTTAATATACCAATAATAAATTAAACAGGCAGAACATATAAATATAAAGTGTTTATATTGTTTCCAAAAGTGTAAAGATTTTGTTTCTTTTCCAATGCTGACATTTCTAAGTATTATCAAATTTTTAAAGTTGCACGTGGACTTGTTGTAGCTTGGAATTGTGAAATTTTATTATTAAATAAATTTCATTATGTTTTAAAAAAATTGCTCGTTTTTATAATTGAGTAATCCGATTATTCTCTCTTAATTATGCCCACTAAATCAAACTAAGGTTCTATATTTTTAATCATAAAAAATATATCAATAGCTTTATGTCTGTACTAAAATAAATTGTAATATTTTTTAAGGTATTAAATCCTGAGACTAATCAAGTTGTTGCAATAAAAAAAGTAGACTTATCAGAAGTTGAAGATATTATAGCCAAGGGTTATTTAAATGAAGTAGATTTGTTGCAAAATTTACAATCATGTGAAAGTGTTATACGTCTTTTTGACAGGTTTGTAGACAATGAGTTTGAAATTATACGCATAATATGTTAACATTTTTTTTATTTTAGTCAATATACAACTAAGGAAAAGATACTTTACATGGTTATGGAAAAAGGTGATACAGATCTCTCAAAATTGATTCGTAATACTAAACGTATGTCTGTACACATGATCATGTACTATTGGTCAGAAATGTTGATTACAGTTAATGAAATTCATGATAAAGGTAAACTACTTTAGTTGACCTCTTTATAACTATTTCTTTCATTTGCTGCAAAAATCACTATTAAAAAAGTATCTAGGTAGGGCAATCAAAAAATAAATTGCATTGGGTTTCAAATTCAAAAAGTACTAACATTTTTGAAAAATAAATCAGTTTATTAAAAAGTATTTATTTTAAACCATTTTTCGACATAATCACCAAACAAGTTTCTACATTTTTCTTATCTCTGAACGAGTTTGGAAGTGCCTTGTTCGAAAAACTCCCGTCCACTTTATGAACACCAGTCGCTAGTGACATCTTTTACTTCTTCATCTGAGTGGTATCGCTCTTTCTCTAACTCATTTTTCATGAGCCCAAACACATGAAAATCACAGGGCAATAAATCAAGACTATTGGAAGGGTGTTCCCAAACTTACCTCTTGAAATTTTTTTAGAAGTTCCTTCGTGACGTTTGCTGAATATGAAGTTGCGTTGTCATAACCTATGAGTCATTTAAATTAAAAATATTAACTTCTGCAAATAAACTTATATACCCTGTTCGCTGAGAGAGCATGCCGGGTTTGCGCATGTAGACTGTAGATTAAGCAGCATGACTAAGGCTAAAAGACAGGGCAGACTCTGTGGGGAATGCTAGTCATACTGGGTGCCGCACGGGGATGCACAGAACAGCCAATTTTCGTCAGGTCGTAGCATGCTCTCTCGGCGACCAGGGTATAGTTTTCTTCTTTCTAAATACTATTCCTTGTCGTTGAAAAGTTTCTATATTGTTTATTTCCATCCTTGCATTTGCTTGGGATTCGTAATGAGTTAGTGTTCTCTTGTTTTCTTCATTGTAGAGTTGGTGAACTAGGTCTTCCTGTAAGATCTACAAGTTGGTGTCACCAAATACTTCTATTATTGTTAGTTTCACCTGGGAATTTGTCAATAATCAGCAATAGCGGAGACTGCTTCCCTCCACTTATTCATCTTAAATCTTTATCTTTATTAAATCTTTTATCCTTATCTTTATTCAGATAAATTAGTCAATTGCATAAGTTCCACAATACATGTTAAAATATCTTGAAACGTAAATATTATTATTTAATATCCCAAAAAAATTCTTTCCAATTACCCTAATATTATTTCAGTAGGTAAAAAATTGGTTTCATATTATTTAGATTAAATGTATAATCTAATATTTAAATACATACTACTGTATTGAAAGGAACATATTAGCCTAGGTCTTTAAAAAAAAAACATGGAATAATTTGGTATTTCCCAATTTATAAACATTTTAATTGACTAATTCTGTATTAAATAATTTTACTATTATAGGTATCATCCATTCAGATCTTAAACCGGCTAACTTTTTATTGGTTAGTGGTCGCTTGAAGTTAATAGACTTTGGAATTGCGTCCAAAATACAAGGTGACATGACTAGTGTGTTGAAAGATGTTACAACAGGTACTTGGAACTACATGAGCCCAGAATGTATAAGAAGTGGAGGATCTAACTTCCAAGGACACAAAGTATGTTGTAGTTTTCATTGATATTGTTAAATACGTACACATAACTTACATTACTTACATCTTTTTTAGATAAATCAAAAGTCAGATGTTTGGTCTTTGGGGTGTATTTTGTACAGTTTAATTTATGGTAAAACTCCATATTCGCATTTGACAAACACTTGGCAAAAATTACAGGCAATTGCTGAACCAAAGCAAAATATTAGCTTTCCGAGTAACAGTAAAACATTCACTCAAGGTATCCCACCTGTTCTCATGCAAACAATGGAGATGTGCTTAATTAAAGATGTAAAAGCTAGACCTAACGTCGATGATCTTTTAAGGCTTGTTGAGAATACAGTATTCAAACCTATGACCTGACAAAAATATTTTAATCCTAATTACTCCCTAATTTCATAGTCTATTTTCTTTCTTAATATTAATTAATATTTTCATAATGATTTCATATTTATAGTCTATTTTTGATATGTCAATACTGTATAGTTATCAGGCCATAAGTAAACAAGGTTTGTCGTATAATAAATTATCTGTGGGTACGACCACCACGTGTTTTTTAAATTATGGCCTGGCTTAAGAACTAAAATAATATTTCAATGACAAGTACATTTTTTATAAATATTAAAATATTAAAAAAAATTATGATTGCAGAATGTTTTCTTTACTTTTATTTAAAAAAAAACTAGCTCAAAATTATTTTAATTAATTCATTCAATGCTCAAAGACACGTCAAATAATTGTTGAGTGTCCTTTGGAATTCTACAATGTCATGTTATATATGAAGTATAAATTATAATTATTAATGATTATTATAAAAATGTAGTATATAGTGTGTTCATTTATTGTTAAAACTATTTAAATAATATTTAATATAAAGTTAATATTAAAAATTAAAATATTTAAGCAAAACAATTTAAACTAGAAAATAAAATTTGTTTTATCATTTTTTTTTTTTATTATTTGCAATTATATAAAATTATAAATAATTATGTTAATTTTACAATCTATATGATGTCAAGTGAATTGATATTTTTAAAATGAATAAGTTATTTCATATATTATTTATGTCATGTTCAGGTAGTCTTTATATGTATGGCTTAGTATCCGATGATTATTTTTTAAAGATTTTCTTAATTCTAGCAAAAACTCTAAACAAAATCTTCTTGTTTTAAACATCTTGACTCGTAAGTATGTTAGTTTAAAGTTAATAGAATTTCTTGTTGTAAAATTAATCATTATTTTTTTAATATGTTACTTGTGACCTCACAGTATCAGATTATACAACTTTTTTCAATTATTATTATGTAGGTAATATCTTGGTATACTATAAAGCTAAAACTATAATTTTAATTGATTTATAGAACGTAAAATGTCTACATTATATTTTAATGACATATAGTTTATTTATAAAATATAACATAATAGCTATAAGCACGTCTTAAAAATTTGATGATTTTTAGAAAAACCAATCATTCCAAAACTTAGTAAGAGATAGTTGAGTAGGAGCGTACTTCTATCACACATGTACCTACACTTATCGGAACAAATATGCACAGTGTAATTTTTGTAAACGATAAAATCGACTACTATCGTCGCCGTCACAACTTTTTGGTAATAACAACAATAACTATCAAGATAGGTACAGGCATACAGTGTACTATTTAATTCTTACGGCTAAAAAAGTGGGATGAAAAGATGTGATTGCCATTTAGTCGATTCAAAAACACAAATACATAAGATGTAAAAATTAATCATTTTTAAAACGACAATATTGAACTTATACAATTTATATCCTATATGTGATAGATCCATAAGTAGACTAAAAAATGTTTGGGGAGCTGGACCCTCCACCATTCCCTATAAATACACCCCTGTAGTTAGGTAATAGGTACTAAATTTATATAAATAGAAAACAAACATTTATTTAATTTAAATTAAAATATACTGTTTTAATGTCAGTCTTAAGTACAATATTAAAAAATGGTGATTCTTAGATGTAAAATTTTATTATAATTAATTAAAAAAAAAAAAAAAAAACTTTAAAATGTCATATTATAGTTATTAATATAGGTATTTAACCAGAACAACCTCTGCATCCACAATGTACACACTCTACAATACGACCCTGAAATAAATAATTTGATTTAGTTAAAGATCAACTTAGAATGTATGTTACCCAATCTATAAGTCACTGACTTATATTTAGCAATTTTAATTTAAAATTTGTGTTGTTATCTTACTTCTTCTAGTTTGGATTTAGGTACTCGGCAAATGCAACTTGTACCAAAATTGGTATCTCTTGTTTGAATGCAACGTAGGCAACATAAATTTTCATATCCTTGCTTTTTCCATTTCGCTATTAAATTTTGATCAGCAATTTTTTCTTGTAAGCAAAAATCATAGAGCTCTAAATAACAAACACGATAAAACAATATATTTTAAATAAATACATTTTTATTAAAAAATTCCTTTTGCAAAGCAATAATTAATTTTATTTTTAAATGACTCCTTTCATCAAGAACCTTATTTGAATTTTTACAAAATTAATGATATTACAAATTAAATTTCATAACAATTTTAGATATAATAATGAAATTATTATTATAGTAAGTAAAATAAAATTGGATATTAACTATACTATATATATATATGTTGTATAGCTTTATCTTGTGCTACAATATTAATTTGTTATTGTATTTATGTACTAAAATTAATAGCAAACCTCTTGAAATAGCTTTACGGCGGTAAAAAAGATCATAAATGTATCGTGATTTCTGATTATGAATTTTGAAAATCGGCCACAAAGCTTCAACTTTTCGTTTCCCTTCATGAGATTCAGTTTCAGCTAAATAAAACAATTCAGTGTAATTAGTAAATATCAATACTTGTGAATAAATGCCCCTTAATTGATGCTATCTTAGAGCATTTACTACACTAATTTCCCCTTCCTCTTATGCCCCTTCTTATAACCTACAAAAAAGGAACAATAATTAGAGTCTCTTATATTTGAGAAAAACGTACAAATAATTTACATATTTTTAAACTTAATATCCTAGTGCTTTATAACTTTTTTAAAAACAGTTTACATGGAATATTTTTTAGACATTGATAAACATTGACAAATTAAAAGAAATCGTAAACCTTTTCTCCTAAAATGGGTGGACACTTTCTTTATTTCTCTTTTGCGAGTGTAGTTTTAGGATGTAAGGTCTGGAAATTTGATTATACATAGAATTGAAGTGAAGCTATAACATAACATTTTCTCAAATTCTGTAGTCAAACTTTTTCTTTTTTAAGGAAAACCCAAATAAAGGGGAAATTACTCTTTGATTGTAGTAAATTTTGAAGCAACGAAGCGTTTATTTGAGTGATTTAAACACATTCTCAGATATATTAAATCCCGTGATCTCTGATGCTATAATATGCTCCGTCTTCACTATGCCCTGATCTCACTGTACTGGCTTTTTTCCATTTCATGTTTTACACAATCTAATACACGAAATGTGTTTCTATTTTTAACTTTTCTCTTCCTCCATATGAATTCCCTTTATTTTATTTTGTCAGCCTAAAGTTTAACTCATTATGTACTCTTAATGTCTTTTTGCTTAATTTAATTGGTTACAAAAAAAAAATATCATAAATTGTACATTACAAAAAGCTAGGTATTAAATTTGCCCCTGTAAGCATGTGCTCATTGTTTTTGACAGAAAATTAATAAATTGTCTTTTAGTATGTAAAACTTTTTAAAATTGAATTATCGGTATAATTTATTTTTATAAACGCAATAACCTATGTACACATAATATATTATACTTCTTTTTTTGTATATTTCAATTTCCAATGTTCCTTTAAGTTAGCAGGGCTTGTTAGGGGCTATCAATATTTGTTTCACAGCAAGCGGGAAAGTTTATTTCTAAGAAGCTAGAGAGAGGGAAAATGAAAATACTATTGTTTACAGATTGTACAAGAGAGTGGAGGTACCGATGACATGGGAAATAGAATAGTGTGGTAGACAATTAGGAAAATATTTGAGATGTTTAAATAAAGAATTGTATCTATTCCGTCTGAATGACTACATAAAAATAGTCATTAATTTGTTAAAAATAATATATGTATCTAAATTATAACAATATATTAAAATAGTTATGGTTGGTACCTTCTCTCATTTTTTGTTCCAACTCTTCTAGAGTAGGTTCGATGAGCTCCCAACCTTCTGGCGGAGGTTTTCGACTTCTTCGTATTTTCGGCATAGCAAATCTGAGGGTGTATAAACTTAATGGTAAATTAATACGAATATTATATAGACCGACGACGTTTAAAACTATTGTACAACAAGAGCAATTAGCAAGGACGCCGTACGGTTTTCACTTTTCTTATCCAGAATTCGTAAGTGATAAAGACCAAAATCACAACTTACCCCTTCCCCTCTTCACCTACCTTGTTTACCTAGTAGATGACAGTGATTAAAAGACCCATCTAGTTTCCAAATTTATTTTCTACACCAAAAAATGTTATTAATATTTTAAAAATAATTTGTTAATTCCCGAATCCCAATTTCCATTTGGCATTCCGTATTTCCCATAGAACGCCCAGCGTGCGGATTCAAATTGATAGGTACATTAGCAACTCGGGGTATCAATGTTCACAAAATGGACGTAAATGATTCTCATGAGAAATACATGGCGACCCGAAAACTCCGGCAGCCATTTCGCAGTCATAAAAAGTGCTGCACACCTAGTCTTTTTTCGTCATCTGGTCAACTTATCACGAGTTGTAATATTTGTTATTGTAATATTGTATACTAGTATCTACAGATAAAATGAAACGGGTTCATCACACAATTAATTAAATAATATTAATATATTTTAACAAATATTTTCTGCTATCCCCGATCCCGTGTGTTTAGACACCGCCGACCGGCACGACCACCCGTCTTGCACTAAAACCGGTTTCGGTTTTCTAGCTATCGGTTTTTTGGTATGAGATTATATTTTATACAACTGTTATAAATAATTATAAATCTTACACATATTTAACCCATTTCTGACCAATGGTGCGGATGCGTACCATAAAAATGTAATGTAAGAGTTTTCGTGAAAAAATTGACAAATTTCACTTTTTTAGAACCCTTGGCCGGAAATGGGTTAAGATATCTTTCTGTTTTAGTATTAAAATTATACTATAGATTTGTAGCTTTATTAGCAACTTTTTTTTTTAAATACAAAAGTCATAATGCAATCAAAACCAAGAATTTAATTACCAATGAAATAAAACTGTTTGCTATTAATTATTATAATCAACAAAAAATACATTTTTGAATAAATTTGTACAAATAAAACTAATGAAAAAAATGCATTCAATGATTGCATTGTGAACGGTGGTCTCATGAACATTTTATTAAATGGATCGAGCATTGAAACCAAATTGAGTTACCCAGATACAGAGACACATCACGTACAAAGTTGGACATGTGTTCCAATCTAATAATTTTACCCAAAGTCCCCAAACTAGATCGGTTTCTATCCTATCCGGTTTATATATTTTCTGTTAGTTTCTCTCTTATATCATATATTATTATAATGTACAATTTCATAGTTTTTCACTTATGCCGCAGATTAGATGTATCGAATATCTTATCTTATCTGTGGTTATACATTGTATGTCGGCGGCATAGACCTATTCAATATTAACCAAGTTAATGGGTCTATCATTAACGGCGATATGCGCGGTCCCAAGGTGGATTTATAAATCCACCTTGCGTGGTCCATTATATTATCGAGCCTAGTGGTGATCCAGAAGCATAATTAATTATAAAGAAGTTTTATGATTGAATAGTATGATAGTTTCGAAGGCATTCATTTTATGTAGGCGATCGATCCATTTGTTAATAAATTATAGAGATTAGATTTTTTTATCGCACCGACCACGTCGTATTGTGACATGACGTTGTCCTTTAATTTGGCGGCAAACCCTACTTAAACACCAATTTGTATTGTACAGGCGGAATGCGGATGGCATTATTATAATTTCAAGAACATAATGCAAACACTTTTTTCTCTTGTTATAGTAATAACTATAACTTGTCCAGTGTCCTGTCTTGTTGATTTCCTCTAGACAATATAGACAGATATAGTATGAACGTCCTCGTCAGCCGCAATTCGAAATTATTAGTCTAGTATAGACAATACACAAAGAAATAAAAATAATATTAAACTCGGACCGTTCTGATTGTCTTAATAGTCATACGTTGGTTGTGCTTCCTCTTACGACTTACACTTTATTTGCTCGGTTTCCAATACCTACTTATAAACGAAGTACATTTCAAAGGGGTTTTCTCGCGCCTTAGTAAACATAATGAACTCTGTTGTCAACAAGGAAAACGCCAATGATATCAAACAGGTAAATAAGGTTATTTAATTGTCTATACTCTATTTAATAAATTTAAAAAATAGTTACAAGAATTAATCCTGGTTGCTTCTTGTCTGTTGCAGCACGATTTACTTAAAAATAAAATTATTAAACCGTCTACTCAAGTGTTGAGCGAAGTACCTAGAAACATATTGTCTGCATTAAAATCACAAGAAAATGGACAGGTAGTGTATGCATGACATAATTATTGCTGTCCTAGTACAATACTATATGAATACGGTTTTTCGAGTAGACTATTTCAGATTTTTCGGAATCATTGGCAAAGTACAGAACAAAATGTGGTATTACAATTGAACCTTTATTAAAAGAAAATCCAAGACGATTTGTTATATTTCCTATTATATATGATGACATTTGGGCCATGTACAAAAAACAAGAAGCTTCTTTTTGGAATGTTGAAGAAGTCAATTTGAAATATGTAAAATAATTATTTCTAGATTCTTAAAATTATTTTAGTGATAATAATTTTGTGATTTAGGACCTTGATGACTGGGTAATGTTAACCGATGAAGAACGTCATTTTATTTCTCATGTGCTTGCATTTTTTGCTGCTTCTGATGGTATCGTGAATGAAAATCTTGTTGAACGATTCTCTCAAGAAGTTCAAGTGACTGAAGCTCGATGCTTTTATGGATTCCAAATAATGATGGAGAATATTCATTCAGAAATGTATAGTCTTTTAATTGATACCTATATTAAAGACCCAAAAGAAAAGTAATATATACATAATTATATATACAATTTTGTGAATAAACTATTTTTTATTTTTAATTATGTTATGTTCAGAGACTTTTTGTTTAATGCTATTGAAACTATGCCATGTGTAAAGAAGAAAGCAGACTGGGCTCTTAAGTGGATATGTGACAAACAAGCAACATTCGGAGAGCGACTAGTTGCATTTGCAGCTGTAGAAGGAATATTTTTTTCTGGAAGTTTTGCGGCTATTTTCTGGCTAAAAAAAAGAGGATTAATGCCTGGTTTAACATTTAGCAATGAATTAATCTCTAGAGATGAAGTAAATAATGTTATATAATACTTAATACTAATGAGTTTTATACAATATAACTTCATTAAACAACTACTATTCTTGATTCCCTAACATATGATTATAATATCAACATACATATAAATAATTGTGTAACCTAATTTTGATTTTAACCTTATCCCACTCCACACAATTTTTTGTATTGATCTATTAATACATACATTAAATTTAAATATTGTAATTGATATGGGTGATATTGTCTTAGGGCTTACATACAGATTTTGCGTGTCTGTTATTTAAACATTTGGTACAGAAACCGCCTCAAGATGTTATTATCCATATCATGAAAGAAGCCGTAACTATTGAACAAGATTTTTTGACAAGTGCATTACCAGTTAAAATGGTCGGAATGAATTGTGAAAAAATGGCAGCGTATATTGAATTTGTCGCTGATAGGTTATTGGCCGAATTGGGATGTCCTAAGGTAATCAAATAGATTTTATACTCTTGCAATATGTATTTTTAACTTACACATATTCATTATTGTGTAGATCTTCAAGTCGTCAAACCCGTTCCCATTTATGGATTTAATATCTCAACAAGGAAAAACCAATTTCTTTGAAAAAAGGGTTGGCGATTATCAAAAAGCATCGGTTGCGATTCCAGATAATTCTAATATGACAACAACTGGTATTACAAATGAAGACTTCTAAAATCTTAACTTATGTAATTTAATTATTGGTTATAACTTATAAAGTTTACGACAAAAAAAAAATGTATTTATTAACAGTTAAAAAAATAAATAATGAAAATATTAATGTTTTTTTATTAGATATACATTCACAGTCTAATCATAATATGATTTATATCATAACTTTTTTTCTATACATATATTTTAATAATGCTGATTGATGTACATTTCACATTTTTTATTTTTAACTTAGTTCACCCAAAATATTGTTAGTATCTGTAATAGCACTGTACATAGCCTTGCTATTATAGTTTTACATTTTTTGTAATACTCGTTATATTAAACTAAAATGTTTGATTAAATATAGTATTAAATATTTTTGCATATTGAGCTTATAAACTGCATGTATCAAATATATGTATGTGTCAAATTGCATTTATAAATTCTTTGAACACATTAAAATAAGAAAACCATTTAAAACCCCCATTAATATTTAAAAAAATGTAGGCTTTTATGGTTATTTAAAAGTTTAAATGCTTAAAATAGTTTTTCAAACAACCTGCTGTGTTAGTTTTACTCATATGATCTCATGAATGTAGCTTTAGGCCTTCAAAAATGGGTCCATTACAAATACATAAACGGGAGATGGAAATATTGTTTGCATATAATTTTTATTAAGATTGAACGACAAGGATTTAAACAACAAACCCAATAAAATCTTGTCAAGGTGATTCAAGATAATGTTGGTAACATCCAAAGGTCTTTATGGAAATGGTTTTATATCTTTTAGTTCAGACGCAATAAATACCCTTACAAGAACTCATCACTGACCGTTCTGGGTATTATTTCAACAGTTCTAGTTTTTTTTTTTTAATTTGATTTATAAAGAATAGACAAAAATGTAATGAGATTGAACTATTTAAGTTTTTATTAAATGACAGACAAATATTGTATCAAATATTAAATTATTAATTATTGTTATATGTTCCTCGATTATGATTATGGTTATGGTTATCTCTTCTCTGTCTGTTCCAATCTTGTCCTCCTTGGCGATTATAGTTCTGCCTGTATTGTCCCTGGTTTTGGTTACCACCTCTTGGGAAGAAGTTACCTATGCACAAAATAATAATGATGATAAGCATTTATAATCTTAAATGATAACTTTTTTTCATATCAGTTACCTTGCTTCATTTCGAAGATTCTTTCATTAGAATCTACAAAATTATTGACTTTGTCGGCCAATTGAAGAGCAAGTGATTGCAACCGGCTTGGTTCACTACGATGCATAACTACAGTCTGGGTAGGATCATCAAGAGACGCCATTAATTCTTCATTGATAATCATTTTCGAAATAATTGAGTGAGTTGAAGTTCTTGGAAGTTCGAACATCTCGGATAAAGTTTTCATTGAAATTGAATTATAGACGTGTGAATAAGTAAACAAGTATGTGCGTAAAGATTCCTCTTTAATTAATCGTTCCAACATATCTCTGACTCTATCACTTTCATAAAACAACTCCCAAACCTGAAAATGTATTGATAATTAAATCCTTTTACAGTTGTTGCCAATTAAGTTGGCACAGTGGCGGCCAAACTAGTATTTTTGCTCGACCATCCATTAAGGCTAAGATGCGCATGGTTTGGCGCGAAGGTTCTTTATTATTATGGTTGTTCTTTTTGTTATTACTATTATTTTAAAATGTATAAAAATAAACTATCAATTATGCTTCGTCAAGGCATAAAAGATATTAAAAAAAAACAACCCTCAGAGAACCCCTGGATTCGCATTTTCGCGTCACCACTGTGCCAAATTATCTGGTAACGACTGTAAATGTTTATTGTTTTATGGTTTATAAAAACCTACTTTAGCATTCATTTTTTCATTAATAATAAAATTGCGAGAGGCCGACCAATTTCCATTTCTCATTGCTTTACTTGCGGCAACTACATGTTCTCGCATCGACTCCGGAGGACCCACTAATGATTGCCTTTCACTCGATCGGAGTTGTTGATAGAATGTTTTAGATATCATACGTCTTCTTGCATCAAACTCATGTGCTAAAAATGGAGATTTTTGAATTACATTTAAACCAGATAGCTAATAACATGTATTAAACTATAATTACCGGCCATATATGGAATTTCAATAAGCATAGCTGACACCAGGTAAACGCACTCCAATAGTTCTAAATTGATGTGCATGTGGAACGGCATTTGCCTTTGTTTCTCAACTTTTTCTTGTTCTTTACTACGTTCATGTTGTCTCTGAAAATAACATATATAAAATAATAGCTTCACAGTAAAGTATTTAAATAGAGTTAATCTGAGTTATATTCATAGTAAATGATCTTTACTTGGGGTAGTAGTCCTTGAGCTAATAATTCTTTGACTTTACCAGTGGTCATTAAATCGACCAAACAATTATGTGCATCTTTTATGTTACCTTGACGGAACGCACACAACCCAATATGAGCCATTGTACGATTGTAAAGAATCTTGAATAAAAACATAAATTTCATTATTCAAAATAATTTAAACTGAATTATTCCAGAGCTAAACTATTATTTTGAAAATATTTACCTGAGTAGCAGGATCAGAATGCTGTATTGTTTCTTGCAAATGAGACATAAGTACCAAATCTCTAGCTTGGAACCAATTGTCATGAAGAGCATGATGGTATACATGACATAAGATCGCTCTAGTTCTCAAACGATCAGTCCCATCCTTATCATATATGTACTTGCATAAATTTTCCATAACTTGAACATTAGTTTTTAGAGATGGTAAAATTTCTCCCTATAAAAAAAAAATAAACATTACCATTTTTATTTCTTCTAATAAATAATATTTTTTAAAAATTTTAAATATACCTTTTTCTGTTTCAAAACCAAGGGGTCAAATTTGTAGTAGACATGATCAATTTTTCGCATATATATACGGCAGATATCTGACTCAATATTTTGATGTTCCAAAAACAACTGGACTTTATCAATGATATCACACACACGCTTTTCATCCTTAAGTCTAAATATTGTAACAAAAATATATTATACAAACATATTGTTTAGGTATAATAAATAGACTGACCAAATTCTATAATAATTTATTTACAAATATAATCACTAACCTCTGTACATAATCATTGCTATGAGGATCACATTCTTTTAGAAGTTTAGTAAACTCTTCGTCTAATCTTTCAACAATTGTAAGAACACAACCACGAATTTGGAAAGTAGGTTTATCTAAAATTTCTGCATCTTCAGCAATTGATTCGCCAATAAATATTGTTTCTTTAGCAGGAAGAATTATGTCCATAAGCTCAATTATACAATCCAATAACCTAGATAAATTTTATTAGTAACTATATGCTGTTATTAATATAATTTTAAGTACAGTTTAAATTAAATTATTATTAATTTTATTACTTTAAGATAGATTATTTGAGATTATAGATTGTTCTGACCAGTTTGGCTTAACATTTAACTATAGTTAAATCTATATTTTAAGGTTCGTTGAACTATACTTAATTGATAAGCTAAACTGGTGATAAACTTGTGATTTTTGAATAGAAGATTTGATCATTTATAATAGTTTTTTTTTTTAATATAAATGAAAAACAAAGCTATAAGTTGTCAGCATACTTGTTCCAAATTTCAGGTTTCATTGCATCAGAGACTTTGGGGTTGTAGTCAAAAATTGAAGAAATTATTGACATTTTAATTTTAATCCTTAATCCCAATCCCAAATTATGAGCCTCTGATATTAACAGCAGTTCATGAAGTAATTCAATTTGTTCTCTTCGGTCAGTACGTTTTTTTCCTCTTGCTGCAACTACTTCAGATAATTTACGCAAAACAGCTTCATGAGTGATTTCTGCATCTTTAGCAAACATTTTTGGCTTTTCCTATTAACAATGAAAATGTATACTTTAATTTCAGTACAGTAACTTTTAGTAAAGTATGAACAATAGTTAACCAGAGTATCATTTTGTTAATTTACCGAAGGAATAGCTACTCCTCTTCGGACTTTTTGCCATTCACTATCACTTTCATCATCATCTTCTCGTTTTTGTTTCTTTGGTTTTTCTTTCCTTTCTTTTCTTTCTTTCTTATCTTTCTTTTCATCATCATCTTTATCAGTTGATCTAAATAAAATGAAAAATAATTAAGACTAAATACGAGACTTTATTATAAAAAAATTAATATTTACTTTTTTAAAAATCGTTCTCTTATACTTTGATATTGACCTTCATCTTCACTACTCGAAGAAGAACTTTCAGAATCACTACCCCAATCAAAAGAATCATCACTGTCAGAATCAGCACCAGCTGCTTTGGGAGCCTAAAGACAATAATTAAAATAAATTAAGAAAATATGAACATTATGTGGAAAATAAAAAGATAATGGCATCATTAATACTTTAGGTATTTTTTCTTCAGTTTTTTTAAAAGAATCAGCGGGAGCTTCATCTGCACTTTCACTTTCATCAGAATCAGCGTCATCATCTTCTTTTGGGTCTTCTTCTTGATCAGGAAGATCGGGGTTTTCTCGGAATTTGGCTATTTCACTTTCAAAATCCTTAATATACTTCCTAAATTTTTGCCTCAACGAAGCTAAGCTTTTAGAATTATTTTTGGACAAGTTTTTACGTCCTTCGCGATCATCCCAAACATCATTTATAAAATCTTCCATTTCAACAAGGCAACGAACAAAAAAACGAGGGGCCACTCCATTTTCTTCTTTCAATATGACAGCATTAAAAGCTTTGGTATATGCCCGAATTAAATCTTCAAAACCTTTAAAATTTAAGGGCAAATAATAATATATTAATAAAAATGTTTTTAGTTACAATGGTTTATTAAAACTTACTTGTCAGCAAGCTACTCATATCTTTAATTTTCTTATGGTTTCTTATCTGCTTAATAGTCATGTTTAGATCTTCATAGCGTTTTTCTTTCAATGAACGAACAATACGTTTGGTATCTTCTTCATCATCGCTGAACTACATGAACAAATAAAACAGTTTAACAAAATATAATATTTATTAAGTTAAATTGTCATAAAATAATGTAGTAAAACCACATCAGACTAGATAAGAAATGCCTACTATGCAATTTGGCTTAAAAGACCCACCAAACAAAATAAAACAAATAAACTGAACTTAAAATTCTAAAAAAATCCATTGATTTTTAAAATAGGAATTTTGAAGGGGAAATGGTGAAATTTTTACATTTTTTACCTAATAAGTAACTTTTAAGTATAATTTCTAATTTATAGAGTTGCTACACAAAGAAACTGGTTCAGTGGTTTCAGAAATCGTTGGTTCAGACATATAAAAAAAAGAAAAGTTACATAATAACATACCATTATTTACACATTATAACTACATATATATAAATAAAATTTAAATCTACTATAGTACAATTTTAATTAAAATAGTTGATTTTTCATACATTAAAAAAAAAAAATTAAGATAGCCATTTTAAAGAACAGCTTTTTCTGACAATTTTGACTAATTGATAATCAGTTTTGAGAAACTTCTATAAATGTTATGATCAAGCTATTTTCTTAACTGAGGACGAAACAGCTTCCATAGCCTGCAGATGTAGGGAGTCCACTAAAATAGTAGTCATACTGTAATATTCGCACACATGTTCCTATCACGTCGCTGACGTCTTGCTAAGACTGGATTGTAAAGAGGGCATCTCGCGCAATGATAATTCTCGAAGTTCAAATATCTATAGCTTTTGAACTAGAGGCGTCTGCGAATTTCTGACTTTAGATTTGTCATCAGTATAAATGACATAACAAGATGACAAAAAAACTGTAAAGTAAAGGCAAAGTGCAATTGTTTCAAATGACCTACCTCTAAGAAAAGGAGAATGGTTTATAATTAAGGATTTATACTCCCGTTTTTTTTTTAGAAAATATTGGTTTTTTGCTACAAGTAATTGGTTATATTAGATTCCTCAGAAGAAATTTACTTTTCAAGCAATTTTTTTTTACAGTATCAGTGTTTTTTTTGTACGCTAATTACAAATTTGAAGTAAAAATTCAGCAGGCTTCTATAGTTCAAAATGTCTAGTCATGGAAAAATGCGGTAATCAGCCATCAGCGACATGATAGCTACACACTAGTAGTTGTGCACTACTACAGAAAAAAAACGTTAATGGCTTAAATAATGATTTTATATACCCAGCGCTCATTACAGTACTTGTTAGAAAGGAAAAAATGCCTACAAAAAAATCCCTTTTAACTCTCTGAAAATGAGATTAAAATTGACTTTTCATATTCTTAATATCTATTAAAAAGTTTAACCTGATATTGTACTGCAAACAGTCACTGTCCTAACATTTTTTTTTTTAATGTTTATACATTTACAATAGGATTTAACTATGTAAACTTATTTTAAGGGATTCCTTATGCCCGTGTTAATTATGTGTTGTACTAATTGAATAGTGAACAAGTGTTTGGCATTTTGTTTATTGGTATCAATGCTAGTACATATACTTATACTTTTACTTAAAAAAACATATTTATAAGTTCAACATTTTTACATACCGTGAAGTTAGCAGTAGGCTGGCGTATAACTTGTTCTTCTTCGGACGAGCTATCAGACTCGGAATCTGAGCCGGTGGCAAAAAATCTACTCATTTTGTATGTCTCTTTCAGAAAAGCTGCAAATTTATGCACAACTGTGTTATCATATAATTTATTCAAACATTTTAGTTAAATTGTATTACCTAAAACTGTATGCTGAAAACGTGGCGTAAATCCTCAAGTACAAAAAACCGACAAATTTACGGCTAGCTCGAGTACTAAAAGCCAAAAGGGCAGCAGCAGGCAACTGAAAAATGGAAATTGGAATAAGAGTTGCTACTACGGCGATAAGCAAAAACACACCACGCCATGTGACGTGTGTACAACTTCAGACTTTTACTAAACATGTTGACATAAAAAATAACAGGTATGTGAGCAAATTGTGATAACCTCAAAATTGATTCCGGTGTTTTCGAGCAGCTGTGATTTTCTTACGGGAGAACATTGACGGCCATGTTGTAAAGATTCATAACCTAAGTTACCAACGACATTAGACACACCTGTTCATTTTGCCATGATTAATATAATTTAACTAGGCGCTTTATGGAAATTGATAAACTAATTTTTAAAAACCATTTGAATTTTTAATGTTACAAGTATTAGTCGCATATAAACCTATTAGAGTGTGAACCACATACCTATCGTTTTTTGTAATATTATTTATGTGACAATCGTAAATCACTATGAAGATAACACACAGACTTATGAGAGGGTGCGAGGAGGTGTTGGCAACGGGCGCCAAAATTTAAAAAGACTCAAAATGGCATGTATTTGTACAGTAGTAACTGTAATGCTATATATAAGTATAAATTTATAAAGCAATAACACTTAGCTTATATATGAGCCTATATATTTATATATACATATACTATTTTATAATATTATTAATATATATAAATTTATCAAGAAAAATAACATGAAAAAGGGCTCATATATAAGCTAAGTGTTATTGCTTTATAAATTTATAACAGCATCATAAGACTGTTAAATATTTCATAAGACACTTATTTTACGAAAAATAATTACAAGCCTATAATTTTTATTGTGTGGTTGACATTTAACTTGATAGATTTTTTATATTAAGGCTTACTATAAATGAGTCAATACTTTATTTTAGCTGTTGTTTTTTAATCCAAGAATTAGTTTTTTCAACAAACAAACATACAGATTTTTGAACCAACGAGTGCCAAACTACAAAACACCATTTTAAGTTTGGAATTTATCAGACTATACAATTTATTGTGAAGATGTAAATTCCAAACATCTCCAATTAGACCAGTTAAAATTATGTTCCCTGTTCACACATTTTACCAATTCCAATAAACACAATTTAATATAAAATTGAATCATTTAATTAAATACTTTATTATATTTTATTAAAGAGGTACTCATGGAGACATTTATTTGTAACAGGTCATATTTCAATTAAACTAAACTAAAAAGACAACAACTATAACCATCGAGATCATACACAAGTTAAGTTAGTTGCTGGGAAAGTTATATAAAAATTCAAAGGTATTACTTGAAATTAATAATGATTTTCTTTAAATTATTAATGATGAATTATATCATATATATATAACAGCACATTTATATTTTTCAAGGTACAATAGTAATAATAAATGAAATTTGGACAAAAAAATAAACAATTTAAATTTATATCTTAATACAATAATAATAGTTAATAAACTATTTCACAACACAGAGATTCAATATAGATCACTTAACAAATATTAAAAGTCAATCATGTGTTCCACAAAAAGTATTACTAAATACTTGGTATTTTTGGTAACCACTACAACAGTATATATAAAATAACAATAAATAAGGTGCTAAGAAAAATAAATGAAAATTCAATCACAATGAGTCACTTGGTTAAAATAATATTAGAGGTTGCTTAATTAAAAATCATATTAAAACTTAACTTATGTCATTAATATTAAGATCCAAACCAGCAGCAAAAGCAGTATATAGTTAATACTATACCTTTTTTTTTTTAATTTTTATTTTTAAGAATACTGAAATGATTTATATTTTCATAATTTTTAAGATCTATGAAACATAAACTAATGTAACAATTAACAATAGAAAGTATAGTTTATTACTAAGTTTATAACACTTATAAAATTAATATGATAATTTTTTATTACATAGGTGATGGTTTTCTTTTAGTGTAATATTAACATAATCATATGCATTTCTCAACTTTGAAATAGGAAGGTGATCATTATTCATGTAGATCTTGTGAATTTTTAGGAGCCAAATTTTGGTTATTTCTTATTAGTAGATTATATCACAAAATTAACTTATATTATATAATTGGTGGGCTACAGTAGAGGTAGTAGTGTAGTACACAAGTTCAACAGTTGTCATATATTTTAGCTGTTGTTAATATATATGATATGTGCGTTTTAAGCATCCATCAACTTGCAATTTAAATCAGTTGGTCTTCTTGGATACTTAATGAGCAGTAATAATTGTACAACTGAAAGTGCACAGCCTACAGCATTAGGATACTGATAACAAAAACATATTTTTTATTATTTTAAGGTTATCTAATGGCATTTTGGGGTAATATTATTTCATACTCTATATACATACCATAATAAACTTGTCACGCAATATTCTTCCATAAACTAACCATTGTGTTGAAACTAAAAATGTCATAACTATCAACGGCATAGGCAAAGATTCACTATTTCGTACTCTAATAACATGTACCTAAAAATTACCATATACATTTGAAACAATTTAACTATTAATCGTTTTTTAGTTGTTATTCATTCTCAGAAAAATAGTTGGCCAGAAATAATTATAACTCACTAAATTTGACAGTGGTGCAGCGAAAAATAACATTGTCATAATACAGGATGCCAATCCAACACGATAAATAGCATTTTCAACTACCTGTTCCGTTTGGACATCTGTGTACACCAATAAAATTACTATCATAGCCAATAACATCAAGTTTACCACATGGTTCTATGAAAGAAAAAAAAGGTTAAACAATTTATTAATCTGACATAGAAAATGTTTAAATGCTATAAAAAATATGCAATAAACAGTTAGGCTTATAGGTTTATGGCAATGTGTGACATATGCAGTTTATATTTAATAACTATCATAAACAGGTTATAGATAGCAAGTTAAGTTTTAAAAAATTAATTAACACCAATAAAAAATTGCCAAAATATGCACCATTTGAGTATCAAATAATACAGCTAAAACCTTGTTTACTAGATAACCAAACTCAAAATTTTTACACAGCGTATGTTGGTGTTGTTTATCTTGTATGTCGTTGCATACAACATATATAATTGTTGACAGATAAATTGGCACAGCGGCAGTTTCTATTTTTTTTTTTTTATTAATGAAATCTGTAAAAAAAATTTGCAACAAAAAAAAATCTACCGCAGAATATTTGATTGTAAAAAAATAACATATCATTTTTTAAAATTGTTAGTTTGTTAATCTATTTGGTAAATAACATTAAACCACTGGTTTTCGCGTTATCGCTCCACCTCTTAACTTATCTGGAAACGACTGTAACACAATAAGTTAAAATTTGGAGTTTGGCTTGCTAGTTTGAAAGAATCTTAAATCTAAAAAATAAATAAGAAATATACACACCTTTTTTGATGAATATTTAAAGTATATACTCGTGTACATAAGAAATAATAAACAGCCAAATGTATTAACAAAAATTAATGTTCCATTAGTTTTTAATATTCCATAATACAACCATAAGGAACATCTAAAAAAATAATAATAATAATTTTATATATATCCACATTAGTAAATCCGAAAATCAGCAAAATGGAATTTCAATCCACGAAAGCTTTAACGAATTCATAAGGTATATACAGTTATGCGAAAAAAACAAGGTCCCTCAAAAATTTTAACATTGAAATAACAACCAGTTTAAATATAAGAAGAAAGATGTAAAACTTGAATATGTAAGAAATAATTTTTTTATTAGGCATCAAAATATGTAATGGCTATTTTTATGTAAATTAATTTTAAGTACCTCGTTAAAATATTTAACTAGTTAAACATAACTACTATGCATAACTATACTATTAAAGTGTTATTTTATATCCTTTTTTACTAGTATACCGGCTGGTTAAAAAAAAATGTTAATAGGCTAATCACAGGTCACTATTTAAAGCTTAAGAAACTACTCAGCAGATTACTTGAACATTTATACAACCATACATTAGTTTTCAATAATAGAAGTAATTTATGTTGTGTTAAAAACTATGTTATTGTTTTATTATATATTTTAGTCAAATTATATATGATAACTTTTACAATGAAATTAGATGATAACAACTATTTAATTTTAACTACTAATCAATCTTAATAAATAAACCATTATTCAGTTGAAGTATACAAAATTTAACTTGTCTTACGAAAGAAATCCAGTCACGAAAGGGAATACTGATTCGTTGATAACTTTTCCTTTTTTCATAAAGTTCAAACAAATTAAACTGAAACATAATATACAAATGCTTAGTTTTGTAAATCAACATTAAATTCAACGACAGTATATATTGGACTTACAATCCGGACAAGAATTGAACATACGTTGATGCCGCTGCTGTAATAGACAGCGTATACTCATAGTCAGCATAATGATATGATGGCATTCTAAATTAGTGGTGAAGCTACGAATACCAGTGTTAGAAACTCAGAGATTCACAGGCAAAAAATATTTCAAACATGAACCACGTCATAATTGTGTGATGACAGTAGAACAACAAATGACTGAAGTCAAGAGTTTTGTTGTTACGGCAAGCATTGCTATTACAAAAGTAATATTGTGTGCACGGTATTATGATTTGTCGTTATAAAATTGTATAGTTGTTACAAATGAGTAATGAAGATTGACAGCGATGATGTTATGTTATTATAATTATGTATAATAATAATATTTTATTAGCTAATAACTGCTACGTGTAGAGAACGTTGCTTGCCGTCGTCACAAATTGACTATTGTGAGTATTGAGTAAATAGTAATGAGTATTGTCAAACAATAAATATTTAACACGACGCTTATCACAGTGAACTGATAAAATCACAATTTTAGAAGAGGGTTTTCTACCAATGTTACTAATTTCCACTATATCTAATAATTATTTGTCATTTAGGTAAAGTGGTGTTTGGAAAAATTGGATGTTTGATAAGCTATCAGGAGGAAATATTTACATTTGTAAATTTATTACAATTGACTAAAGAGTTAGGACTGAAACAATTAACACATTTTTACCCGTGATACTATTTCCTACAACAATAATAATTATACCAAAAAAAAAATTGACATTAGCATAATATGACTTATGTATATTTTTCCAAGTATCAACTAGTAAAATTAAATACTGTAATAACTGACTATTAGTAAATATTATCGTAATAATTTTATTAAGCACCATATTTTCCAATGAACATTTAATCTTATCGTTTATCATAATAATATTCTAATTATTATTATTGAATTATCATAAATTAATTTTTAATACTAATAATAATCTAGGTATTATTGTATTATACACGATATATTTTACGAACCATAGATAATGTGATGGAAACAAACGAGACCCGTCTGGCATGTCTTTATCTTGTAAATCCTATAAGCAGACCCAGACAGGGAAGATTTCGGCCACGGACCAACTTTGAACTATTTTTATTTAACGTCAGAATTAACATGCTGCTCCAAATGCGTTCTTTAAATACGCTATCTGTTATAATATAATACAGGCAATAGCTATTTATCTTTAGGAACAGTGACGTATTTAAGGGAGAGGGTGTACTGCACCAAGAGATTTAAGCAGCACACTTATAAGACTTAGAAGATATGTGAAAGGTAATTCAGACAGAGAATAAACAAGTTTTATAGTAATGTTTAATTAACACTTTTAAACACAATAATAACTCAAGACAATACTTATAATAGTGACACAGAGTATCAATTAGATCACTGAATATACTAATTAAGTACTGAGGTGTCTAGCTTAATAACTATTGCCCTTTTATATTAAACTAAACAATGGTTAGTCCTACTACTACTCAATAATAATAACAATAGTCAATAACGATAACGCGTGATTGGGCTATTGGCCAACACGCGTGGCTACAAACAAGTAAAAGTATTACAACATCTATATGGCAATAATAATAAGACTAATAATAACAAACAATAGTATTGGGATTATTACAAGGGCCACAGAGACGATTGCCCATAGAAAAGAGTTTAGCACTGCACGTATAAAAGAAGAGGCACTCTTTGCAAGTTTTTTCTTTACCTCTTATGTATAATATATTAAATAATATGGTATGGTTTAACTATATGATAACTGGTACACTACCTATTTAATAAACAGGGTGAGGTTAGGAACGCAAACATTGTTGGGGGTGCTAATATCACAATAATGGTGCCCTCAACCCCTCAAATTGAGATTTCGGGTTTCTTATACAAATTTACAAGAGGTATCGATTTGATATTAATAAAGTTAATAAATATACATCATGATAATTAATTATTTAATAATTAATATATTAAATAGTTGTATAATAATAATTTTTCTTTATTTATCATTATAGCCATTATACATTCTAACGAACCCAATAAACTGAATTATGAAGAATAAAAAAAAAAATACTTCAGTATGAAAATAGAAGATAAATAATTAGCAAACCAAATTTAAAAAGCACATTTCAAAACCAATAATTTTTCAGTTGTACATGGAAACTTATTAAAACAAACAGTAATATGTTTGTTTGTCACAAATCTTCTTTTTGACTATATAGTCCATTTATTATTGGCATTAAACTAGGTATGCATTTAGTTATTGATGTTGGCTTGTTTACAAGCTTTAAATCGTATAGAAAAACTATTGATGAAAAAATTAAACTTTTGAGTTATTAATTTATTACTATATTTGTATTATAACCAACATAATTTGTTTTATTATATGTATACTTTTAATAAAATAATTAAGAAAGAACTATTATCTCCACATAACCTTAGCCTACGGAAACAATCATTATATGTATTGTTTATATAATATTGTAATTTGTAATAAAGAAATTAATATTTGAAAACCCTTAACCATAAAAATAATAATTTCTTTATTATTCTATATAACTATTATTAGTTGCTAAAGTTTTTTCCAGATATAAATATTATATTTATCTTTTAAAATGATAATAAATAAAATCTATTTTTCTATCTATAATGTACTTGTTAACTGATCGGTAATCGGTATTATATGAACGTTATGGCAATTTAGAATGATTGTGCTTTTCGACTTATTTAGAATATATATATATATATTAAAACCTCTATTAATTTTTCTTTGTAACCGAGAAAATAACTGTTAATAAGAATCTTGGAAATGAACCTTTCGAGGGTACCTACCTCTTCCTAAATATATTTCCCCCTTTCCCAAAATATATTAGGGTAGCAATTTTTGTATCAAAATAATGTCATAGTTTTTGGACTGTATCAATGTAGTGACAGATATTATATTGTAGCTAATTGTTACAGATTAAGTTGTGCGGTTCTGCAACTAAATACTTTTTTCATGTTTTATAGGTATTTGTATATTTTATCCTTTCAGGCAAGGAAATATTTTTTAAATGTAAAGCAAACATTACAACATTGTTCTTACAAATGTATGACAGAATAATGTTTTATTATATTTTTGAAACAAATAATATTTTTATAAGTTACGTTTTAAAAATATTTTCATCTAAAATAAAATGTTTACTTTCAAAAGTTTTATTAAAATTTTGTTTTTGTTTTTATGATACGTTTACATTGTAAAATTAATTTACAAATCTATAGTAATAAAATGTACAATAAAATAATAGGTAATATTTTATTATTCATGGTTTTATACAAAACATTAAAAAAATATTTGTATGATTATCAATTATCATATGAAACCACGGTAATACCAGTTAAATATAATCTCGTTCACGGCCATAGAAGACTGTGATAATATCAGCTATGATAATAATAATTACGTAGATAACAACTAAAGTTTTTTATTTTCAATGGCAATTATCATTAGTTTTATGAACTCGGTGTCGGTTTTTGATAACACGATCGGGGACAATGTCATTATTTGTCATCAATTATTATTTATTACCGAATACCGAATTACCTACAAGTTGAAAAAACCTCCTGAAGTTACGTCCTGTCCCCTACACGCAAGTCGCAATATTTAATCATTTTAATTTTCAAAGTTGGTTCCTCATTTCTGTCAATGAACGATATAGACATGCCTTTTTTTTAGCGTTTTTTTTTTTTTGTAAACGCTGCACTTCAGTAAGTAATTGCCAAACGTATCGCCGTGTAAGTACGTGGCGGCGGCCTACAATTATAGACATCACTGTCGCTACTGTATTTCTCCGACCTGTACCCATAAATGGTATTACGAGTAGTACGAAAGACCTTCAAGTGAACTTAGTAAAAAAACAATTGTCTTACAATTTTAATATTTTCTTTTAATATTTCGCGTCAGTGTTGTTAGATTTTTGTAATTTTCGTGATTCTCCAACTCACCAATGCTGTTTTTGAAAAATTAACTACATTTTCGAAACTATTCAGTAGCATGTAGATTTTGACTACAGTAGGGAATTAAAACCACAACAATGACCAGTAGAAAACGTATAGTGTTGAAGCCATTGTCGCTGACGAGTTCACAAAGCCGAATTCAACAATCTACACGTGATAGCTTTGAAGATCGGGACCAACAGGTGTGTATAATATGCATTACTTAATATTTATATAACCATATATAAATGGTATCTGTTAAGGTCCAAGTCTTAAAATAACTATATGTAAAAAATAAGAACGCGAGTCAAGAAATTAGTTTATGAACGATCCCTTATACTAAACAAATAATTTATCATTACCAGCAAGTATACTGTAATATTAATTACACGATTAAGCATACCTATTTTAAAAGAAATACTTTATTATAATCGTATAAATATATACAGCGTTATTTTCAAATTTGCACGATAAAACAAAATTAAGAGCAAATGACCTTGACCAAAACCATTTAGTTTTATTATACTACTTTTTGGGTTACATATTTTTTTTTACTTGAAACATTAATTGGGGAAGATAACTTTTGAGATCCAAATGGTAGCCTATTAAAATTTCTAACTAGTGTATAATTATTAACTAGATGAGCTATTTAAAAAAAAAAAATATTGGTACTAAAACAAAACATTAACTTTTAATTGAGTGAGCTACGGTTATTTAAACATTTAAAAAATTTATATTTTATTAATCCAAGATATTTAAAATAAACCTAAATAGTTCTATAATAACATTTGCATTTGGACCTTTGCATAGTCAATAGTCATGGTGTCGTGGCCAAAAACACTAGTAAAAATACTTCTAAACACTAGCCATGGTTACAATCTCAGTCCCCTGGCAGGCAACCGTCTGGAGAAAGAAATGGCCATCTGACTGAGCATCAACTTATGTTAATCAAGAATTGCCAAACTGACATATGGGTCGTAAACAGAAAAAAAAAATAGTTAATGATTTCTTTTATCACATCTTGTAAACAATAATTATGCACCCAAGTATAGTTAATTTCGTCGATTGACATCTTATTGACTTACCCTAAGTCTTTACTTTCATCCAATTTTATGTGCACTTGGCAGGGAATTTATATTTATATGAACCTATTATTCTTATAATAATTCACTATTTATGTTTTTTTACAGATACTTTAAGTATAATTGAATACTTTTTCTTCCCTTTGGAAAAAAAAAAAGACTTTTTCTTTTAGTTATGTTATTTACATTAAAAGTTATTGACGATAAAAAGTTTGGACTGTTATTATCTGTGCATACTTGGTAGCACATCTCTCCTAGCCAATAACATTTAATACGATAAACTCAATTTTTTTTTTTTATACATGATATGATAATATGATTGTATATCAAATATAGTATTACTTTATATTCCTACCACAAATTGCCTAATACTTAAAAATTTGTTGATTATAATATATCATCTGGGAACGGGTAGGTTAAATATTTTCCAGTTTGAAATGTTTATTTACATTTTATTTAAAAGTTATATAACACAAACCATGACCATAGGTCATAGCACTCTTTCGTTTTTCACACAATTCATTCATGCTAAGCTTAGCAATTGTTTCAGGCCTACATGATGTTTTTTTTAACTGTATTTTCTTTTTTAGATACAAAAACCCTCAACATCGTTACCATATAGTGGGGAAAAAAAAAGAGTGTTACTCCATCAAGAAATACTTCAACCAAAGGTGCCAATAATACAACGTAGCAGAGTGCCTGTACCTTTCCCAATGAATAGCAGTAACCTATCAGACACTGATTCAGATGATTCTAATGATGATGCATTTGTGGATAAAAATGTATCAAAACCAAAAAAAAATAATACTAAATTTTATTATAAAACTGCAATATTTTTATGCTGGCTAGCTGTTCAATACTGGATGTTCGCAGTAGCTGGTTTTGGTGCTGTATTTTTTGCTTGCTCTGCACTTGTTGCAATTTATTTAAACACATCAAACTCGCATGGGAAAAAAAACATACTGAGTGCTTATTCAGTGTTTAATCCACAATGTACTCCAATTCAAGGTTCAGCTGATCCCAAACAGTTGGAACGTGAATTAATATTTGGCGGACTATAGCCAAAATATTTTTTTATACTATTATTTTGTTATTGCGATTTATTATTTATGTACTAATTATTAATTAAATGTTTATAAGCAATTATTGTTATTAAATTGTTTAAACTATTGAAACAAACATAAAAAATATTATTAAAATAATTTTATATTACTTGTTGGTGAATCTGTGAATATTTAAGACTGAAATTTTAAAACTTATTATTATGTAATTAATTTTGTTTATAAACGCTTTATTAAATATCTTAATATATGATATAAACCAAGTAATTTTTTTTTAATTTCAGTAAAAATATATTAATTAACAGTAGTAATTCTGTAGACTATTTTTTTTATTTGTATATTATATAATAAGTAATTTTAAAAATGTATATTCAGCAATACAGTTAAAACATTCTCTATAAAATTTAACATAATTATCAATTGAATATTTGTGCACTAAATGTATTTTATAAAATAATATAATAATATTATCCCAATAATCAACAAAACTTAAAGCAAAATATATTAGATTTCAATTAATAAAATTAATTGAAAATTAAAAAATAACAGTTTTGCACACATTTAAATTATTATTAACAAAAATTTACAATAAAAAATAGCTATTTAAAAAAAATATGACAAGACTTAAAAGAGTTTTTTTAAATCGGGAAGTTTTGGTGTTATGCATTACGTCATTCTAAGCATGGCAAATAATATTTATACTCTCTCTGTTTGCTGGAAGACAACTCATTCATGTGTTGACATTTGATAAGACTTCATGGCACGCATATAATATTTAAACTAAAATTAAAACTCAGTATGAGTGAAAACGTTCAAGAAACAATTACTAACAAAAATGTTGTACCTGGCTAAAACAACAGGAAGCGAGGAAAGTATAGGTCCGTAAGTGCGACTATTTTCATGAAGACGTGCCAATGGAATAAATTTGCACCGATATGATGTTGTTTTAGTAACTATAGTGCCTGTTGCTGGATTTTTAACAGTTAAAGATTTTGTAAGTGGCGTCCTCAAAAGAAATTGGCTTTCAAAAATTTTAGCTGCATCTGGGACAGCATACACTCGTTTTCGTTCAAATGGATGTTTACTTATGTGTGTTGGTTTATAAGGATAATACCAATTATGATAAGTTTTGTCATTACCGTATAACTCTTCCTGAGATTTCTTGTCTTGGGTACGATACCATTTCCCCAGTAACACTGGTTGATCAATTGAACATGGGCCACTTGGTAATGAGGACATTGCTAATGACCCAACCCTCTGGATTAATAAATATTATAATATAACTTAGACTATAAACTATAACAGTTAATTACTTATTTTATGAACTATTCATAACAGCTCAATTTGATTATTTACCAATGATTGGGTTCCAACAATATTTTCAACAGCTGTTGCATACCACTTCCAGTCATCATTACAGGAACAATAATTTGGATCATCTGCGTCTGTGCTGTAATCATCTATAAAATGCCCACCTGGCCTGAGTACAAACACATGTAAATAATTATTATACAATTTCAATTATTGTTTTATATAATTATATATATGCTGTACATACAGTTTGTATGTAATCACAGTGGAAGATGAACATTTTGCTATATTTGAGTATTTCCCAAGACTTGATGTTGAAGCTTCCAAGGGCATCATAGCCACTGTAGTTTGACACTTTTGAATTAATAGGATATGCAACGAGCGATTGCTGTGTGCCAATAACACAGCGTCCGTAGTACACCGACAATGTGAAGGCCTTCGATGACTTTTTCTACTAAGTATGTCGTGTTGTTGCAGATGCAGTGCCATTTCGGTATTGCTTTGTGGTAATTCATTGTTTATTGTACTACAACCCATTTCTACTATTTGACTTTCTGTAATTGCACATTTCACAACATTTCTGTCTTCTACTGACTTTGTAGTAGTCAGGTGTCTCCTACGATCTCTCTTTTGAACTTTGCAATCACAATCACTCATCCCAAATGAATGTGATTTATGTTGAGTTACTGTCATATGATGTGCATGACGCACAGTTGGAGACGTTGTACGGCGACTACGACGGCTACTACTGCGACGGGTAGTACGAGATGATGACGACGATGAAGAAGGAGTGGATTTGACAGTGGATAGTGACCAAACCGAAGAAGTGGTAGATGAACTGTTGCTGTCTGGACTATACAATCTATCATAGGTGTATGAGTATTGTTGTTGTCTGTAGTTCTTATGACCCTTACCACCACATCTGATTAACGAATTCTGATCACAAACTTTAGGATGCTGAAATTCAGTTAACGTTGGGGTAGCTGGATATATGACAAATCTTGATAGCGGATACCTATAATATTATAATGTTACACAATTTTTGTTGGTACTAAAATAATTTTTTCTTTCAAGATTGAAATGTTAGATTTGTTTTGGCAAATTAAAAAACGCATTTATTATCTACTGTACTTGGGCCAATTGGCGTACATTTAAATAAGGAAAAAGAAATTTTGAAACGTATGTGAAATGAATAAGGTTTAGAATTTAGATACAATAGGGGAATGACGCCTATAGCAGGAATACTGAGAGAATAGATAGATATGGTTTGGACATGTTAGAAAAAAGAAGAAAATAAAATAGTAAAATGGGAAGTGTTTTAAGATCAGGTGTAGAGAGAGAGGATTTGGTTGGCGAAATCGATAAATATAAAAAAAATCTATGTAGGTACACGCAATAAAATATTTTTCATAAATAATACTTACGCTATTATATCAGGCTTTGGAAATACAGACTTTTGATTGAGCACAGGAATCATATCGATAAATTTCGTAAAATCAGATATGATTACTCTTTTACATTTTTTAAAATTTACTTCAATTATTGCGTATGTATAAAAATTAAAGCCCAATGCTAGAATAATTTCTAGAAGAAGAAGGAAACTAAAATGAATCAGAAGTAGTCTGTATTTTAAGGTTGAAATTACCAAATCCAACTTATTAAAAAGATAACAAAGATGAAAAACTTCATCGTTGATATAGGTAATATAATTATCTTTATTTATATTTCAGATTCGTTGTTCACCGATGGATTTAAAAATAATGGACGACATCGTTTAAAATATCTAATAATATAAAAGGTATCCGAATTATGACACATATTATACATATACCCTATAATAATAGGATAAAAATTATATCCTACACAACGTACTGAGCATACTTATTATACAATTTATAGAATGATAAAAAATAGGTTTGTCTTGAAAAAAAATTATAAGCATTTTTGGCGGTTTTTTTTATAAACCTTAAATTTATCAATAAAATGTATTCCATGTCAATTGTCAATCTAAAAATATTTTATTAAAACTATTAAACTGGATTCTTTCCATTCATTTTAAAACATATTCATTGTTCTTAAATTACGTATAGCTTTTAAAAAAAATTATGTAACGTATTTATTATAAGCTTACCTATTTTACTTAAATTAGATTTTATGTATTATAATTATAGTGGAATTCATGCAGAGAATATACATGTATTCAGCTTCCTCAATGGATAGTTTTCTAGGAATACCTTTGTACATCTTACAACAGTATAATATGTACCTATTCACCGTTGACTATCCATAACTCGTCCATTTATTTATTTATATTCTTTTTATGTACATTAAGACTAATATTTTATAATTATAAGTAGGTATACTTTATATAATAAAGAGAACAGTTTGAAAAATCTGGAAAAATAGTACAAATCAATACAACCAAATGTGCCTATAAAGATGTATTACTTGGTTAAGAACATTGGTTGACTATCAAATAATAATAAAAAAACATAATCTTTTTAAAATAGGCATTTTAATAAATTATATAATATAATATCCTAAGTAACAAAATTATATTAAATTAAATCTCCATGGGAAAAAATTAACTAATACAAATTATAATGCTACTATTTAAAAACACACATAATTTTTATGTAATAAAGGCACAAGACATGTATCATACATCCAAAATTAATAGCTACCATAAAAAAAATTAAGACAAACGCAGCTTTTATTATGTGTATGACAAGGATATAGCAAAATTACATGTGTTAATTAATATTGAATGCAATAATACATTGGATGGAAATCGTAGTCAAATTTGTGTAAATTTATAGCATGATTACACAAATACTAAATCATAATTATTAAAAATATCTTACTTTTCAGAAAATTATATTAAACATAACTAAAATAGCGGTTTTCTCAAAATAAAATGATTTTGATATCTATTTTATTCAATAACAAAGAAATGTGATGATCAAAATTAAGAAAATAAATTAAAAAGCAAAGAATACTTTATTAAATTTTCATGTAGATATCAATTCAGTCATCATTTTAGTAATAAACTTACTAATAATCTATGATGTTGGTATATTTATAATGTATTTCTTTATATTTTATTAATTTATGCAAAACGTAATTTTAAAGAAATGCTTGGTGAATAACATATTTATTCATATTTAGCAACAAGCACCATAATGTACACCCCAACAAGAAGAGAAATTATTTCTTTAATGGACTGTTTAAAGTTGGTGTCTTCTAAAAGACTTGGTATAACATTAACAGTAGCTATGTAAATGAAACCTCCAGCTGTAAACGGTAACACCCATGAATTTGCTGCTTCACCTGAAAAAATAAATAAAGTGAATTAGCACTATTAGTACATTTTGTATAGGTAATATATGTAAGTGAAAAAAGTACTAAAAGAAGCTGAAACCAGTATTTAATATTGTTAGTTTTATTAAAAAAGATTTTTAATTAGTATTGCACTGTACATATTATCTTTTTTTATCTACAATGGAGATATTGTTGCGCATCCCCAAAAGAGACACCCGATATGTGACCTAGCATTTCTGTAAAATCTTTCATCTTTGTCAAAAACATGAAAAACGCATTCAAGGGTGCGTATAGTCGCCTTGATTAAAAATCTAGTGACAAGAGTCCCTGGTTTTGATCTTCTGCGGATGCTAAGGTTAACTTTAAATAGGGCAAGAACTAAACAAGGTAAATGCAAAAGTTTACACTACAAGTGGGAAATGGCACAATCTCCTCTTTGTTCTTGTAGAGCTGATCAAACAACCAAACATATTATTAACATGTGTCCAAGCACTAAATTTGAAGGCAGAATAGAGAAATTACATGAAACTGGGACGGAGGAAGTTAAGTGGATAATGGACCTAGAGACACCACTATAATGAATGTTATATAATATAATCTTAAGCTTATACATCTTTCTGTTATTCTGTTCATGTCACCGTTTATACTATTGTTATTATATTTTGTCATGTTAATATGTTTATTGTGTTATTTATATATTATTACTACTTCCTACCCAGATGTCATATGTAAAATAAATTTATAACATAAAAAATTAGCCTATGTTATGAAAAATTAAAGTTGGAATTAATCTTTTAATTTGTTTTATAAATTAAAAGATCTATGATTACAAATTTGGCTAATTTAGTTTTTTTTTAATTTTTTAAAAGTTTAGAAGTTTAAATACTAGTAATAAATTATTAACCGTTAAGATATACACAGATAAATGGTACCTATAAGCACGTAGGGAAATTAATACTTCATACCTACTGAAAATACCACTTTTTAATTTAATTTTTAACATGGAACATGCTTAAGCCTTGGCCGCCCAGCCCAAAAATTACACTAAACTACAGTACTAAAGTAGCGTGCCTACTTTAAACGTATAATAACATATAAGATGCCATTTAATGTTACGCATGAGGTGCATTGCATTCGAAGGATTGACTGAAATGTTAAACATTGATAAGTATTGCCAGTAAATCAATTAAGACCAGATATTGTAAAACTACTAAAAAACGTTTTAAATGTTTTGGACAATTTTATTTTTTTTATGATGTATAAGTAACTTCAAAGTGCTATATTTAAGAGCCTATAACTTTTTAGGCCTTAAATATAGCACTTTATAGTAAAATACCAAACTTTGAAGTTACTTATTTATCATAAACTTTTTTTTGTTGATATTTTGACCTTGAGTCAGAATAAAAATGTATAAAATTTTAATTTGTTTTTAAATTTTTAGCTGAATAAAAAAATAGTTTAAGGATATTATGAAAAAAAAAACACTTAAATTAAAATTGTTCAGTGGAAATACCATTTCGATACCATACTTAGTTATTAAGTAACGTGGTTGTGAACTTAAGGGGTTTTTACAATAAATTTATTAAATATAGCATCGCCCAAGTCCTAAAAAAGTTTTTTCTTGACTTTTTGATTTTATTGAACTATTGGCATAGGATATATAAGTTTGAGGTATTTAGAAAATCTTTTTACACACACATCAGGAGATATAGCACGGAATGACCCTATTCAGGAGCTAGCAGGCTAAAGCATGTTCCATGTTTTATAATTTTGGCTGTTAGGTTTTAAATAGATTGTAACTTTTTATTTTTACAGAAAAACATGGGTAAAAATCTAATATTTGTTAATTATAGTCTCATTCTAAATCATCTTACATATTTTTATTAAAACAAGATCATTTTTATTTTAATGTTAAATGTAATCGATAGGTTTTAAAACTTACTTTGTTTTCCAAACATTAATGATACTACTGTTCCACAAATGGCTCCTATTGCAGTTATTAACTGACATTTCATCGCCTAATTTTTGACATCAAGATATTTATATTCTAGATAAATATAAATTTTATGACTGAAATTGATTTACATACATTTTTTCTAGTACTGCCTTCTTGTATTAAAATTGCATAATCTCCGATTTCATGCGGTATTTCATGAAGTAGTACAGTTATAGTTGTTACAAGTCCAACATTTTGACCAGCCAAGTATGCCGCTCCAATGGCAAGCCCATCGGTAAAGTTATGAGTAAAATCAGCAATAACATTTAACCATCCAGCAACTGATAGACTTTGTTGTGGTACTGAAAACAATTTTAATAAAACAAAAATTATTTTAAACAAAAAAAAATAAATTTATCAAAATTTAACGACCACACACATGCATGCCTTGCTCGTCTAGGCACTGCTTCATCTTCATCATCACTTAACTTTTCTTTACGTTGAGAATGTGAATGGCTATGGCCACCTTTAAGCACTCGTACCATTTTTTCAACAAAAAGAAATGCTAATATGCCAGCTAAAATCCACATTCCTACTCTAGTTTCGTTACTATGATCATGGCTATCTCCATGACAAGTTTCATCATGATGATGATGATGATCATGATCGTGATGGTCATGTGTGGATAGTGAATGAGGTATCAAATGAAGGAAAGCATCGCCCAGGAGACCTCCAGATGCAAAACTAAGTAAAATTTTCAAGAACGACTGATGTTCATCTCTATGGTCAATCGGTATGAAGTAAAGGACAAAAAAAGGTAACACGCTGATGGCCACAGTAGAAGACAAGGCTTTTACCCACATCCATGGTAGGGAAGACTGTTCATTAAGTGACTTGGCATGATGACCATGATGGTCGTGATCGTGGCCGTGGCTTTTGCACAGTTCCGGTAGGCCCAAAAATATGAACACAAACAGGAGCAGGCATGCAATGAATTTAATGCATTTCTTTGAAAGCATTTCCACCTCAAAGAAAACGGAACGGTTAAATAATAAAAAAATCTATAAATCGAACAAGTAAAATCAACACAGTAAAATCGCTGTGACTAAAACTGCACTATTGGCGCATATATGCTGCTATATAGTAACCGATTAAAAAATGAACACGAATAGTAATAAAATTCTGTTAAACATTTTCAAGTCCTAGATAGTAGATAATAACTGACGATGGCAACGGCGGCGGATACGTTATCAGTTGAAGTTCTTGCAGAACCACAGATCTATGTGTAGAACTGATTGCGTACAACCATTGAGTGATAAGTCCTAATCAAGAACACGTCACAATTTCCGGTACGAATAATGATAAGAATTAAACCCGCCTTTCTATAGAGCAATTTAAATAAATTTGTAATAAGACAACATTTAAATAAGCTAAAAATACATTAAAATATTAGTAAGATATACATTATTTTATACATTTTAATAAACTGGAATATGTATATCATAGATAAATGTTATATAAACCTATAGATGTTCGCACGATGTTGCACATAACTAATATTATATAATATAGAGATTATATTTTTTCAAAATTGATTATTTACTAACGCGTTTATTTTTAAATTTCACTGTAGGTACAGAGAAATTTGTTAAAAAAATTCCAATGGTTCTTTAAATTTTTAAATACTCGTTTTGAGAAATGTTCAAAATGAATACCTATACAATTTTAAATTATACCCAAACATTTTGTTAGTTATTATTCATTTAAATAAGTAATTTGCTGTAGACTTGTTTATCGTTTTTATAGCTGAGTAATCTTAGAATTAAAATACAATATATTTGTTTAGCAAAATTATCACAACTCAACTCGAGTATTTACATTAGGTGGATACCAACTGTCCACTTAAAACTTTAGAGGACGATGTATCATCACACTTAGATAGTCTGGATACCGTTGTATGATAGTTTTAATAATTATTAATTAAAATAAGTAATATGAAATAGTAATGGAATACAACTGTTAACTGTAGTCTGTAGACGTTTTTCAGTCAAGGACCTAACTCAAAAACTGAGTGGCAAGGGAATAACTATAACAGAAAACAATTTTATACCTAGATCATTTTTTTATTAGTACAATAATTGTACTAATTATTGTGCATTAAAAACAGGGGCGCGCTGGGATAAAATATTAGCCCGGACAATCTTACAATAATTATTAGGCCTACCAACTACTAAGCACAGGCCACAGAATAACAGTTATTCTGTGTACTAAGTACTACCTTTGATTATTAATAGTATAGATAGCCCACCGAGACAAATTTAAGTTCTGGACGTCAACACGGGATTAGCGCTAGTAGTATCAATTTTATTGAAAACGATACTACTAGCGCCCAACCCGTGTCGACGTCCAGAACTGAAATTTGTCTCGGTGGGCTATCTATAATATTTATAATCAATGGTACTACCACAGATTATATGAAAACAGATTGTTCACTCTCGATGTAAACAAAAAATGAGCTGATAAGCACTCCACCGAAACCAGTGTGACCATGTCAGCCGGAACGAAATTATCGAACTTGTATTTACCACAAATTATATGATTATTTCATATAATCTCATATAATTTCATATAATCACAAATTATATGATTATTTCATATAATCTGTGTATTTATCATATTAAATGTTAAAAAAATAATAAATGTTATATCGGTAATAATATTGATCCCGTCGATAACACTCTATCATTATCTCAAAGACATTTCATTACTAACACTGATATATATATCAGTGTTGGAAAGAATGCATTTATTGGATTTCATTCCTTTTTAGAGGAATGCAATCATGAATGTATTACATTTAGTTTTAAGGAATGAGGAATGGGAATTAATTAACTTTATGTCGGAATGTGAATGAATTCTAAAAAAAGAAACACTTCATGGCAATTTAGTAATTTTTAATTGACTGTAATTCACTAATTTGTATTTAATTTATGATATATTTTATACATTTTTTCATAGCAAATGAACAGATTGATGAACAATAAATAATCAATTAATAACATTTTATAAACAGTTTTAAAGGAATTAATTTTCTGAAAAAACGAATGTCTTATATCAGATGAATCACCTGTAGTTTATACAAGGTGATCTTTTGGTTGACATTATTATTCTGACCAAAAAAAATTAAAATTATTAAAACATATTTTTATTTTTAAATTTGTTTTCATTCATAATACTAAAATAGCATCTAAGTCTTTTATACAGTTTGCATTTTCAGAATAATGGAAATGGTTCTGGCAAAACATTTTTTTTAAACGACCAAAAATGGACTGGTGTCGGATTTATATTACTCCCATATCCCACCCCCTAGGATGGTTACAAGTTTTTTTTGTTTTTAAGCCATAATTTTGGGACCTTTAAGTTGAAAATTTGTCAGATGTTAGAACTCATATGTATCCGTAACATGTTAAACGGAAAACAATTCGGCACTTCAGTTTTTTATACTATTTTACTAACAATTATACTATTTTATTTATGTGAACTTTGTGATTTATTAATTTTTACTAATTATGTCATGTTCATTATTTTTTATTTATTTTAACCTATTAGCAGGCGCGTATGCGCATTTTGTACGCCAAATATACTTTTAAAGGCACGACTTTTATCTGAGTAGCCTATAGAATTAGAGTAAATAAAAAATTGGTTATATTAAAACACGTATAACTAGGTATATAAATATGCAATACTTTTAGTTGTTTAATACTTTTTTATAATAATTTGTATTATTTTATTTATAATTATTTTTTGTTTATTATTTTTGAATTGATATTATTTTTACAATAACAATGTAATTAAATACTGCGTGTCAATACTATTCATAGTTGATTAATGCTCTGTCAGTTGTCATGCCCTATGGTGGACAGCTTACTATTTCTCTATGTTAGAAATAATTAAAATTGTATATTAATAAGTATGGATATGTTATGTTTATTGTTTATAATGCATTATATTTTTACTTATTGGGAATTTTAAAATGTCTTATTATTAAATGTATTATTATGTATTAATTGTAATTTATTATTGAAATTAAAATTATTGCCCTTGGATAAGTTATACTATATAGTGCGTAAGATAATATAAAACAACTGTAATTGTAAGAATAATATTATTAAATTATTATTATTATCATTATGGTTATTAATATTTATAAAATGTTTGGTAAATACAAGAGAAACATTCTGTTTAGCTCAATTATTTAACAAATGCGAAAGCCCGCGAACACGTTTAAAAACAAATTCCCTTCAGACGGTCACACTGATTTTGGTGGGCCAATCATAGAACCTTATTTGCAATCCTATTGTTAAAGGCCCAAGTGAACAATCTGTTTTCATATAATCTGTGGCCATGGTATGTTCAGTGTTATCTAATGGTAAATTATCTTTAAAACTTCTCAACTAAACAGTAAACAATAATATTTATATTATATAATTATAATTTAATAGATTATCGATCATCTTTTGATCGTTTAAATTTAGCGTATTTGTATACTTTCGAAGTCGTTATTGTGCAAATTGCCCGTTCTACGCCATTACAGAATAGGTACAGTATAATTTATACTTTACCGCAGTAACATTAAGAATGAAAATAAAAATAGACAAGTAATACATTTTTGTATTTGGCTTTAATTAGTTGATTTACATTCGGACTTCGGTATAACTTTTGGATTCAACAATGAATTTCAATACGAACAGTCTTCCAGTTTGGACTGACATTGTCGATTCATCTAATTATGAAACAATCAAAAATGAAAAAAATATTATAGAAAGTAAAGTAAGCATTAATTTTCCACCTGAATTGATGGAAAAAATTGCTACCTATCTCGACGGCAGAAGTTTAATTGCGTTTAAATTGGTTTCTAAGTCATGTAATGTTGTAGCAAGTAATGCAGTTTTATACAACAAAATGTGGAAAAAGTTTTGTTTAAATGATATTCCATCAAAATACTTTCAAGAAATGTTAAAGAAACGTTTTACAGACATAAATTTATTCGGCGAGTCTGATTATGAGAATTTATTTAAAGGTTGGCTGCTGTGGCAGAAACCTAAATTTAAAGTATCACTTATTTTTGAAGAGACTTTCTTGATTAACGGCATATGTAGCCTTCTTGCTTATCAAGATGAACTGATAGTAGTGACGGACTATTCTTATTGTCCATATATTTTAAAAAGAAATAATCTAACAAATAAAGTTGAACTTATAAAGAAACAACAAAGTCAGTTGCACAGATCTATCTATTTACTAGCGCTAAACCCTCGACTACAGTGTGCTGAAGCAAATAATGACGCCAAATATAATTGGCTTAATAGAAAAGGACCAAATGTTTGTCCTTTACAATCTCAGGGAAGTACTAGTCATACAGGAATCCCAATAGCAAGATTTGGCGGTCAACTCCTCAGTGTAGATGTCAATCCATATGAAGAAAAATGTTGCTGGATTCGTCAAAGCTGGTATGGTTATTATTCACATTCTCCACTAAAAAAACTACATGAACATTATTGTGATCGCTTGAGTTCAACTGTGTTTTCATCAGTCATACATCAGCTCGTAATAGGGCGTATGACTAACAATTACATTTCAGTTCATGATATGAATCGAGATGAGTGTATGGTAGTTCCCTTATGGTTGAATATAAAGTATATGGAAGCCACTGCTATATTTATTTATACCAATATGTTGTTTGTAGGTACACGTAACAGTTATTTGGTAGTATATCGTTTGAATAATTGGAATGATTTGTTGAAACCGAAGGAGAGTAACATTTTATTAGATGTACATTTAAGTATGGGACCAATTTTAGCAATAGAAATTCTAGACTATAAAAACCATAAAACAATTGTTGTTGCAGCTCGATCTCGCATAGTGTGGCTAAATGTTTTATAAGCCAATTAATTATTTAATAATTTTTTTTATTTGTTTGACAGAATTTAGTTTTGTTTTTTCAAACATAATATATTTTGTGATGTAATGCTAAATATTATTTATGTTAAAATGATTGTATTTTTTTTTATGAATTATAAGTTTGTGAATATTACCAGTCTTATTATTTATAAGCAGTTTGCGTTCATATAATTTTAATTCATTTTAATATGAAGTAGATAATACCCCATACCTCCTTTAACGGTGCCCTAAGGAACATTAATAAAATACCATTAAACAAAAAAGAATAATATAAAAATTATCTAAGTATAACTTCAATCTTCATTTAAAAAATTCCACGGTACCATTGATGAAATGTAAATATAAATACAATTGTACAGGGTGATTAAACAAGAATAAGTCGGTTTCAAATATCTGCATTTTCTAAACGGTACAATCTACAGAGCTGCTCTACCTCTTAAAATGGCCGCTGTAACCTCAAGTTAGATTAGGTTACCGCTAGGATAATTTTTGGTGAACAAAATCCACACACAACACTTAAGAGACTCACCAAAAGTTAACATGTTTTGCGCGATGTCTCATGAGAAAGTGTATGGACCATTTTTTTTTTAATAAAGCTACTGTTACAGGCAACTCGTACCTTTAAATGTTGAAAGATTGGCCATTTAATTTTTTTTGTGGGGATACGTCAAGAGAAAAGTCTTTGTGTCGCCATTGCTTGTGAACAAAAAAGATTTGAAGGCACGCATAACTTTGGCTGTGCAGACAGTAACTACTGACATGCTCTACAGAGTGTGGAAGGAATTTGCATAGCGACTTGACATTGTTCGGGTTACTCAAGGAGGAAACATTGAACATTTATGATTTATTTTAAAAAAAAACTTGAGGTTATAGCGGTCATTTTAAGAGGTCGCGCAGCTCTGTAGCTTGTACTGTTTAAAAAATACTGATATTTGAAACCGACTTGTTCTTTTGTAATCACCCGGTATTTAATCAATGACGGTACTTTTCTAGACAGCGTATTTAAAGTTTAAACGGTAACGTTTCGCAACGAGACCAACAATATGACGCTTGACGGACACGAACGGGAAACGTTTTGCGGCCGAGTAGTCACTGATAAGTAATAATGAAATATTGATTGTAAAATAAAATATACGTATCAGATATGAGATATCAATACATTTTGTAAATATTAGAACATTTTGTAAGATTTATATATTTAAAACAAACATTTAAGTTGAGCAACTTTATAAATATAGGTAAGACTAAATAGCAACCCGTCCCGTGCGTTCCCCTTTAAAAAAGAAGTAGGGGTACGCTAGAATATCCAAAAAATTAGTTGAGGTACTCAGTCCCCCCCAAGTTAAGCACTGCAGGTATATGATTAAGTAAATTTATTTTTATCAAGTTATAATATATCGACGAGCTTTCCTATACAGTTAAGAGGCAACGAAAGGGCGTGTATTGTATTAGCCAGTATGATTGTGTTAAGTAAAATATGCGAAATATGATTCAAGATTATTTCTATTATGGTGGCGATGCTACTGTGATTTGTAACCTTATCCCGGACCCCGGTTTTGTTTTATAACTATACTCTCGCAACTATCAAGTTAAAATTTGTAAAAACAAACTTGTTTTAAAAGTAAAAAGTTTATCTATTCTGTGAGTAAACTGATAACACCGACGCAAACCAATCGCAGCTGGTGTTGGAGATATCCATATTGTGTATGGAACTGATATGAATTCTCCATGAATGCAAAAGTAACGCGCGAGATAACGTGATAAGAGAAAATGTCTCCGGAAAACAAACAAACAGCAAGACAACGCGGTCACTGAAATATGTCGCGTACCTTCTATTATTGTTGAGTGTGTTGTATAGGCGCTTTGTTTTTACAATTATTATACCCGCCGTACTTTGGTCGTTGATAGTTCAGTCTTATTCAAATACGTTAAAACATATTAGATTGAAGTTAGAATACCTATATTATACTTCTAACAAACATTTACGATTACTGAAAGATAGCGTCAATGTCCAAGTCTTACAACAGTATGCTAAACTAATGACTGTAAAAACCAACGACAAAATTCGTCGATTAATAATGGCTTCGAACAAAAAATATCAGAATAGATGTCATCGTAAGTATCTTTGTACGACAATGTTTTATTTTGTTTGATACTGAACTATAGGCGGAGCTTGATAAAAATGATATTAAAGCATCAAGCGCCTTACCTATATTTAGTTGCATACATACATATTACATTTGACAATTGGTCTATGGTAGTCACCTATTTACATAATAGTTGAAGTTAATATAATAATAATTTATGTTTACATGGCAAAAGGGTCATAGCAAAAATAGGTCTAATGACATAGCATATGCTAATGCAGGTTTTTTTTATACTACCAAGCTATTTTATGTTATAAAAATATATAAGTAATACATTAATTAATTTTATACTAAAAAGGAAGTGCAATAGTCTCTTGGTAATCAGGCAGATATCAGACCAGAAGACTGCCGGGTTAACAAAAATGCTGGACTAGTAGTTTTGCTAAAAAAAAAAATAAAATTTGACAACTACGTATTTATTTATGTGTATAAATGATTTGTTAGTTGATGAGGCGTAGGAAATGTTTTTTTCTTATCGTGGAGTTAGGGGTAGATGGTATTTTAATTGTTACATTAAAGTAACACTGCCAATAAATAAATATGTTTTTTTAAATCATGAATAGGTATTGCTATTTAAAATAAAATAAATTCTTTATTTAGTGCCTATACTTTTAATTTTTATATTTCAAATAATAATAAATCCTCATTTTATATAAAGTAGATCAACCTTAGTCATAAAATAAACGAAAGAACTAACTATAATATAAAACCAAATATAAAATAAAATATAAAAAAAACAACTTGTCATAATAATAATAATTAAAATAATAATTTTTTTTGGCATATAAATTAACTATGAATGAACTTTTGCTTATTAATATTATTGCTGATGACGCCAAAATTTTTTATGCAATTTCATCTCAGGAAGACTGCTTTGTACTACAAGCTGTCTTGGATAAATTTTCAATCTGGTGTAATTTGTTAGGTCTATCACTGAATACTAATAAGTGTAAAGTCATGTCCTATTATCGTACACGTGCGATGTTGACATTTAACTATAGTCTAAATGCGATGCCTCTCGAGCGAGTTTACCAAGTAAAGGATCTTGGATTTTTGTATGTCCCTACCCTAGACTTTCGGCCCCATATTGATTTCGCGATCAGTAGAGCATTACGAGCTCTTGGGTTTATTAGGAGACATTCGTCTGATTTCAATTCTACCGAATGTCTGTCTGCCCTATATAATTCCCTAGTTCGGTCTAACCTAGAGTATGGCGCAGTCATTTGGGCGCCATATACTGCAGGTGACAGACAGAGAATGAACCGTGTACAGAATAGGTTTTTAAGTTTTGTAGGGTACTGCTTAAAAATCTTACGCCCACCTCATGATTACAGTCCCATTAATAATGTTCTTAGACTGCAACCACTAGAGCAGTGGCGCAAGAACCTCTGCTCTCGGTTTATTTCAGGTTTGTTAGACGGGCGAGTTGACGCCCCTCGCTTATTGGAACAACTTAGTATTCGGGTCCCGACTAACACCAGACTTAAAAAGTTCTTTTATCTTCCTACTACCAGATCCAATTTCACTAAAAATGCACCTCTCATTCGTATGATGGGAATTTTTAACGATTTATGATTTATATTATTCGTGTTAAGGCCACACCTCTCAATATTACCTTTTTATTATGTATATTTTTTGTTGTTTTGTTTTGTTTCGTTTTCTTTTGGTTGATTTGTGTATTTTAAATATCACTACATATATATATTATTGTCTAATTTATAAAAAGCTGCTTGGCGTAAATTACTATAAATAAATAAATAAATATAACATGAATGACTATAATATATTATTTTTGTCAAAGTAATTCAAATTTAGACATTGATACATTATTATTTCTTTTTAAAATAGTGACAATGATTTGACACATTTACATACATTTTATCTAAGTATGATTGTTCAGATTATACTAATACACGCTTATTATCTGTAATACGGAGTAGTGTGTACTATTTCCTAATCATTAATTAAGACATAATTTTGGCATACCACTATACTAGAAGTTTATGGCTACTTATTATCCAAAATTGCCAGATACCCGGTGAAATTGAAAAGTATCCGATCATTTTGGATATTTGTTACGTTTGGTGTACCTAATTTTTTATCTTTACGGGTATTACGCCTTAAAATTCAAGAGCTCTAGTCAAGTCATATTTTTTTTTTTTTGCTGATAGCCATTTATTGCCTATAATATTAATTTTTTTTTAAGCTTTTACAAACCATTTAGGCTCTTTGCTTTTAAAACCAATTCACCCCATACTTCTCGTGTGTAAGCTTGATCCAAGTTTCCGTTCCAATCCGGTTTTAACTTCTCCAGATCTTTCTTCACAACATCAAGCCATCGTTGTCTTGGACGTCACCTTGGTCTTTTCTGATCTATTTGATTTACCATAACCATCTTTATAAGGGAACCATCAGCCCTCCATGCATGACCAGCCCACGCAAGTCTTGAACTTCTTACAAACTGCACTATATCCTCTTTCGTATACAGAATCATCAATTCTCCATTTGATCTCCTTAACCATCTTTGCTCATTGTCGTCGCAAACAGGGCTAAAAATTTTTCTTAAAATTTTCCTCTCAAAGATGATAAGTTTATTGTAATCCCCTACTGTTGTGACTCAATGTTTTTTTTAAATATAATATATGTATATATATATTTTATAATATAATTGTAAAGTATTAAGAACAAGTTATAAAATATAATAATAAAAACGTGATGTAGGTAATAATAATGTATTAATTACAAATAAAATATGTCTTTTTTTTTTTTAGTATGTATTGATCGTAATTTACTACCTACTAAAAATGAAAAGAGAAAAAGAAACTGCAATTTATATACAATATTCATACAATTTTTAAATGGCTAAAATATCAATTTTTGTGAAAATACAGATTTTTTGAATTCTTATCACGAATTGCAATAAAATGATAGTATACTTGATCATATATATACACTTACATACACTCACTTATACACTGATATATATTCACTTTAAATTACTATAATGTATATAGGTAGAGTAATTAAAAATAATTGCATGTTATTTTTATAATTTTTTTAACCATTTTAAATGGTTTTTCTTATTTTCCCAAAATTTTTAAAAGTGTAGACTATTTCTTTTAAAAATAAACTAAATTAAAGTATCCAAATTCTAAAATATTTTATATTTGTAAACTAATTTTGTATTAAAGCAATTAATTTAATACCGGATCTTTATATGCTTTATTGTCAGTTTTTTATTGTTTTAAATAATATTCTTATCATAGCAAAACCATTTCAAACTAAATATTATATATATTAGTAACATAATTATCATTATTTGTTTTAATATTATGTTTTTAGTATAAGTCAAGTAGGTAAATTCAAAATATTGTATAATTCTAGTTTTTATTAGGTAACAATATATTTATGAATTGAATACGCAATATTTAAAGTCATTTTTCACTAAATATCTTAAGAGTTATAATTTTGTTTTTTTTTTTGGTATTTTTTAAAAGAGTAAAAAAACTGAGGAGTGTCTAAAAAAAATATTTTTATTAGTTTTGTAATATAAAAATGGTTTTTAATTGTTTAGATTCAGTTTATCGGTGGATAGAGAGAAAGCCATTATCAGAAGCAATTCTGTGGACGTCAAGGGAAAAATTTTGGTTAATTACTGCTACTTGTCATTTTGGAATTCACAACTGGTAATTATTTGAGATCTTATAAAACATATTATTAATTAAGTATAAATACATTTTGATTTTTTCTTCTTCTTTTATATAAAATCTTAGGAAGTCGGTGGCTCAAGTGGTCAAAAATGCAGGAGAATCTTATAGACCTAAAGAAGGATGGTATACTCCCAAAAATTGTGAAAGACAATTTAAAATGATTGTATCTAGTTACAGTAGAGAAGTAAAATCACTACCGTTTAACAAAATGTTGCGGGTTATTGCTGACAGCTTAAAAAGAGGTAACTCATATAGATATCATCTATTTCTATTAAATTAAATAATGATTTGATTACATTCAAGTTATTAAAAGTATAATATTGTATAAAAAAAATATATTGGAGATAATTTTGTTGTTAATTTTTTTGTGTGTATAGATTATGTGCGTGATGTAAATAAATCGAAAGACTCCTTAAAGACAAAATATTTTAGTTTATTTAGCGTAATGAATAGAGTAAAGCAAGGCAATCTCACAAGAAACGAAGTTGTTAATCTTTATGCACAAGCCAGAAGGTTTGTTATTTGTGATTTATAACAATTAATAAAATAAAATAGATAATTATACATTATTTCTTATAGAAATGAAATAGAAGGAAAACAGTATATTGAACAACTTATGGCAAGGCAAAATTCATCTCTAGCGTCTGACAACTTCACCTCGGGGACGACAGACGAGGTAAATTATTTTAAAGTTATTTAATTTGCTTATTCAAGTTATTTAATGGAGTAACTATTTTTTTATTAGCCAATAAAATGGAATACTCCTTCTGCTCCGTTGTTAACAAGTCTTTTAAGATCTCGAAATACTATACCAGCTAATAGAACAGCATCCACGATTGCTTCGTTATTACAACCTCCAGCTGGTACATCTAGAACTAGATCAGGAAAATTATTACCCTTAACTACTTCTCCAAATGCTAAAACAGCTCAAGGTAATTTATCAGAAGGACCAAATCTTATATGAGTGTAATGCTCATTATAATAATTTATGTATGGTATTTTAAATTGTTTTTGTAGGTACTCCAACACTTTCAAAGTTACTTGAAGCTCCTGCAAATCCTTATATTCGAAATCCATCTCAACCTATAAATAATAAACCAAGTAAGTTTTTGAAATTGTATTTACTGTAAAATAAAAGTCTGGTATTAAAATGTTTCTCTAATTTAAGTATCAAAATTACAATATATTTCTATATACGAACATTAAAATTTAGTTTTAACATAAACTTATACCTCATACATATACACAGGAAAAAAAATGTTTTAATTCTTAACGCCACCTCTTCCAAAGAATTATAGAAGCAGAGCTTGTGCCATTGGTGAACAAAATTCGATACCTTTAGTAATTGACATTATAAATTAAAAATACTATGTTTGTATTTTCATTTTAGGTGCAGCAGCTGGGTCAGATAAATCTTCCTTCAGTGTGCTGAACAATAAAAAAGTGAGTGTAGTTAAATAATAATTTTTTTTATTATTATTATAGTATTAATTATTATGTAAACTACTATATAAAATACTATTTTTATTTTTGATGTGTAAAAACTTTTAAATATGATGTGTAAGGTAATTTTTTACATATTATATACATTTGAAATGTATGTTTACCTGTAACTGTGATTTGTATTTAAGAGGATGTTAGTTAAATTAAATATTATATTCACTGCAATTAAAAAATGTTTGTTATGGAAATCTTAAAAGATACTCCTATTATCTATATTGTTTTAATTGAGGATACTTTGGCAGTATTTATAAAAAACGTGTTTTGAACTTTTTCTTAATTGAGATAATATCTTTTTACTTACTTGCATAATATGTTCATGCTCACACATACATTTATATATAATTGTATTTAATATTATATGCATTAATACCAAAATAATTTACATTTGTGTAGGATGCCCAGACCTCATCTACAGATAGGATAATTTTTTCGGAGTGTACTATACATCTGAAAAAATTAGATGCTGTAATGGAAATAAAACGAGATCCAACAAAAGAGCCATTTTTTAATACTAACAGTCCAAACAAAACGATTTCTGGTAATGCTTGCATTGTTAATTTATTAAGTGACAGTGAAATTGAAGAGGAAAATAGAAATACTGTTCAAGGTTCTCATGTTGTGAATTCTTTAGGAGAAAAAAAAGATGGAAGACTAATTGAGCTTCGATCTACCAGAAGTCAAACAAGGGCAGAAGGTGGCAGTTTTAAAAATAGTCAGGATGTGAAATCTGTCTATGATAAAAAAGATCAACAAACTGGAGGCACTCACGATAATCAAACAATATTAGTTGACGATGATTTGTTTGATATAGATAACATAGATGTTGAACCATTGACATCAGTTCAAGATCAAACTCAAAGTCCTTTAAAGACTACTTTACCTTTAAAACGTGTTGATAGTTCTTCTCAAAACAGTATTGGAAATCAATCGTTTAACAAGTATTTCAATTCTTCTCAAGTTCCTATAACACTAGATGACATTCCGCTGTTAAACACCTCATTAAAAACTGTGGCTAGTGAATACAAAAACTTGATGGTAGGCCAATCGCGAGTTGATAGTCCTAAGGTTTCTGAACGTTATGTTCCTTTTGACAGTTCTGCCATTAAAGATGCAATTGTATTACGCAAAGATAACCAAACATTTTCTACATCGGGAAATAATATGTTAGCATATGATGGACAGCTGTTAAAACAAAGAAAAATAATTGAAATTAAAGGAACAAACCTAAAGTGTTTTGATACCAGAGGCGATACAAAATTCCTTTCATTTGTGAATCAACCTTTTGTTGTAGTAAATAAAATAAAAAAACCTTTTAATATTAAATTATCTTCTGAATTAAAAGATAAATCAGATGATACCAAAATAATAAACATTGATCCTAAGAAAAATATTAAAATATTAAACAGTTCTCAAAATGTAATAAAAATCATTGATGGCAGTAATTCAGTTAACGATGAAGTAATAGTTATTGATGACGACAGTGTAAATAATAGTTCAAACGAGGAAAAATCAACAAATATTAAACCTTTACCTAATAAATCTAATAATCTGATGTCAATAGGTGATATTATCAAAAACATAACTGCATCTGGCAATTCAAAAACTGAAATACTAGATGATAATAAATCAAATAATGTTAAATCTACATGGGATTTGTTTGGAAAAGTTCAGAGTGACTTGCTTAAGAAGAATAGTGAAGAGGAAAGTATGGAAAATAGCGGGAATTTCATTAAAGGTCTCGATTTAGATTTTAATTCCTCAATTACGCATAACTCATTAACTGATTTGTACAATGGAGAAGAAATTGTGAATTTTGACCATGAAGATATAAATTCTATAATAGAAAGTGGTTCATTAGAAATCAGCAAAACGGAAGAAACTCAGATTACTGAAAATACTCAAAAGGATATTTCATATAAAGCTAACAAATCTGTTAGCCCAGAATTATCAGTCAAAAAGGACAATGAGAAATGTGACGCATCTACCCAACCTGATGATTTAGACGATGACCAAAATTCATCAGTTACAGGAATACCAATATTGCAAGGAGTGATTTTGGATGTAATGAGTAAAATAGATTTAGATCGTGCTGCAGCCTTAAAACAAGTAGAATTAGAAGTTAAACCACCTTGTGACATTGTGGAAATAAGTAGTGATGATGAAGAATCAAATACGATTAAAAGAGACGATGAAGCCCAAATTATTGTTGCTGATAATGATAAGACGGTAAATACTATTAATGAAATCAGTATAAAAGAAACAATACTTGATAAAAAAACATCAGATAATATTGAAAATATAGATAAGGATAGAAAGAAAGATGAAAAGTATATTGTAGCACAGGAGACTAGTAAATCTGCAAGTGTTTTGTTAGGGGAAGAAATGGGTCAAAAAGAAATTGAAAAAGTAGAACTAGAAGCTGAAAATACTTCTAGTAACAGAGATACTGATATGCAAATTTTAAAAGACGCCGAATTAAAAGAGGCAGAGGCAAAAATACTAAAGGAATCGGAGCAAAGAATTTTGGAAGAAAAAAAGAAGATGGAAGCCCAACTAAAAAAACTATACGAAGAAAACCGAGTCAAAGAAATTGAAAGAAAACATAAAAAAGAAACCGAGACAAAAATAAATAAGGTTTTAGAGGAGGCTCATTCAGCGGCTATGAACAAAAAATATGAAATCGATAATAACGAAAAAGGAGAAAAATTGACTAAAGCTAAAGAAGTTGATGCAGAGACTTTAACCAAAGATGAAGAAATTAAAAATAATGGTTCGAAACAACCAAATGAAACTCTACCTAATGAATATCAAACTAAGCAATCCGAAGACATTGGAAGAGAAACTAGGAGAAGTAGAATATGCGAGTCTGATGTGAAAAGCAAGAGCGATTTAAAATCAGTTGAACAGGAATTGGAAAAATCAATGATAGATGAATTCAAAAAAATAAATGAGATGGAAACTATTAATGTTGAGACAAAAAATCATAATAAAACTAAAGGTTTAAAAATAGAAGAAATCTTGTCGGTTACAAAACCTGCGCAGGGTAAATCTAATAAATCAGAGGACCCGCAATTATTTGATGATGTAGGTTCAACTAGTAGTACTGAAAAACAGTCATCAAGCAATGGAAGTCCTGTACAAATCACTGACTATAATAAGTGTGTTAGCTCACAAATTATTGAAGACATCAAATTAATAACTAACTCCTCTGTAGTTTTGTGTAATAAAATAAAAGACGAGAACTATTTTGTCTCAAATGAAAATAATATTAAAACAAAAACACGTTCTTCAGCTAACTTCAAAGATACTAAATTAATAGAAACCAAGTCGTCTCTCCCACCTTACACAGACGAAATTAATGAAGTGGACACAAGTTCCAGAAGTCTAGAAAAAGTTAAAGATAGGTCATCAACTCTGGCCGAAGTTACAACTACAAATGCCAAGCATCAAGTTCAGTCTCGCAAAAGTTTATCGCCTCCAATTACTGACATGGCGTGTAAAGCTTCAGAATCAGTTAGAATATCAAGCGCATCAGACGATACACCAGTGTTTAAAAAAATGAAATTACATCGTATTGAGAGTAACAATGAAGATCAACAGTATGCAGTCGCAAAGTTAGTGAAATTATCAGATAGGTTATACCGATTTTTTTATTGTGTGATTTACTTATAATTGGATTGATTTTAGTTTAAATGAAGCAATTAAACCAAATATCGCAAATAATGGTTCAGAAGAAAAACCTGCTCCGAAAAAACGCGGACGAAAACGTCGTATTGATCAACTTAATGAACAACAGCCAAATAGGTAATAATGGAATACAAATTTAAATGTTTGCTAAATAGAAAAGTAATATTTGTATTACACTATAAAATGACTTGTGGATCTACTAATGTTTAAATTCATTTTTAATTAAATATTACAGTGACAAGTCCAGTGTTCAAGATGCAATGTCTGAAAAAGATTTGTCTGATGTAAGTATATACAAATTATTACTATTGCAATATTTTTGTTTATCATATATTTGTATAGCAGAGTGAACCTTCAGTTAAGAGAACTAGAAAAAGCGTACAATTAAATATAGAACCACGAGAAAACAGAAAAGAGCGATCGGACGAGTAAGAGTCCATTTGGATTTTGTTGTTTATTTTTAAAATAATTTTATTTACGCTATTTAATCTAATTTTATACACTTGTCTTTTGCTTATTTACACTTAATGATATCGTGGAAATATGGGTTACTTAATTTTTTCTTTCACTTTCTTTCTTTTGCTTTTTTTATATGATAATCCCAAAATAATAAGACAATTGTTAAAAAAAAACTAATATATTGTATGTTAAAAAATAATTATTTTACTATTAGTTGTCATATAATTTATTTGAGTTATGATTTCATTTGTAAAATTATCTATAATATTTCTGAAAAATCAACTATAATTTCTATGATGGAATCTTATGAAATTTTTGTTATAATAAAATTTGTTAATTCGTAACAAAAAGTTATTTTCCACGGTTTTATTGTGACCCTATAAAAAAATCTATGGATAGTTAATTAGTTAATAAAACAAATAGAATAAATCCTTTTAAATAAGGTTAACATATCCTTTATGGTAATAAAGGATATGTTATTATCTAGCATCATTGTTTAGTAATTTATTATAGGTTAAATTTAATAATTCAATAATATTTTTATGGGTGTTATTTGAATTGAACCAAGTTTTTTATCACTAAAATATTTAAACTTTTTCATGTTATACATTCATTCCAAATTTATTAAGTTCTAGTAGGCTTTCTAGCAAATTTCATGGCTTAAATGTGTAATAAAATGTTAAGTTTTCTTATTTTCTGATAAATAGAAGATGCAATATTTTCAGGGTACTTGGAAATTTTTCTAATAAATTAATAACAGTAAATAATGTAAAAATTAGTTTTAAATAAGTAATTTTAAATGTTATTTACTCTTTACTACTTGCATATTTATAATACTACTTATTAGCTTAATAACGTTTATAATTATAACTGTTAATTCTTAAAAAAAAATTGAATTCCAAGCACATAAGATAAAATTTTATTTGCAACCAAATAAGTATTTAGGCTCTAAGTGTCCTAAATTATTTTCTTATAATTAAATTTGAGTTCTTATATTTTTATTAAAGTAGTTTCAAGTATTCTATTTTGCTTTTGATATGAATTAAACCAATGCACACATTCTTACATAATAATTTAATAATAACGTATCACTAATAATAATTTATGAAAAATAACATTAAAAAAAATATATAATATATATTTATAAAATTTAGATTGGTTAGAAAATTAAAATTTTCCAAGAATATACCAAGTATTTAAAAAAATTTAATGTTTGAAAGTAAATTTATATGTAAATTATGTTAGGTAGTTCAACAATGTTTAGTTGTAACTAAGCCTTATAGTTAAAAGACATTTTAGTAGCATGCTCTAAAGATTATTGAAAAATATACTAAGAATACAAGCAATACACATATCATAGAATATTTGAAACTTAGCTATATATAAATTGGTATAAAAAAAATTCTACTAATAAAGTATATGATTTTAAGTAATACACATGTAAATATATAATATATAATTGCATTTTCTTTTGATATCACTGTAAAAAGAATGGCTTTTCAACTGCTTACACATTTATGCTGGTATTACTAATTGAAGAAAATGTATTCCTTATGACAAGTAAAATGTAGTATTATACTTTTTTATATTCAAATGTAGTAGAACACAATTAGTGCACTGCATAAGTAAATTATAACTGTTTGAATAAAATTTTAATTGTATTTTTTCAGAACTCTTGAGGAAAAAAAATCCAACAAAAAAAGCTTAAAATTAATTTTTAATAATTTACGTCAAATTAAATATTTTTCAATGTTTGAGAAGCCACTTAAAAATATTCCTGCGTACAAACATGTACACAATAGGTAAGATTATCAAGTTATATTATTCTATTGTTGTCCTTTTAAACTGACAAAATGTCTAATAAAAAACAGTAGTTATGTATTAGTTAGTATATCATTGGTTTAAATCGCCAAGGATGCAATTTAACAATTTTTGATTTTGTAATTATTTGTTTTTTTAAATGCGAAAAAGCTACATAGTTATCAAACGGTAAAACTCCAATTTCATAATTGTGTTCCTTTTAAATTGATAAAGAGTCATGTGTCTTGTCATAAGAGTAACACACATTGTAGTGCAACAAATTACTAAACGTTTTTCTTCTCCTGTACATTTTACCAATTTGGACCTACGACCTTTGGGATTTAGACCACCAGTATAAATAAAAACTGCTAAATAATTAACTTTTAATTTTTTTAATTCTTTTGATAAGATAGGCGTTAGTATAAACTAAAACACCTAAAACATATAAATATAAATTTAACAAAAAAAAAAAACAATGTTGAAGTATATTATAATTTGTATTAACTATTTTCTATTGTATCGTATTTATAAATAGAAATTGTAGGTGTCTAGCAGTTTGACACATATTAAAGTACCTACGAAAAAATAACTATGACTATAAATGTTATTTTAAGAATTTTGCTTTTTGTATTTGATTCGCAGCCCGCTAGACCTTAAGGAAGTAAAAAAGAAAATTGATTTGGGAGATATAAGAAGTCTTGATGAACTCCAGTTAAACTTGATGTTGATGTCGTTTAACGCTGTTATGTTAAACCCATCTTACAGCACGATTTGTAATGATGCAACGAGTCTACAAGTTGAGCTCAAATCCAGCTGTCGGGTACTGTTTATAAATTGATATATATATACATATATATACACATATGTATTATAAAACAGAACTTGTGTAATAAAATATAATTGTATTACATTTTAGTTACTCCATGGTGTTTTTGAGAGAAATAATTATGATGGAGAGGAAGAAGAAGATGAAGGAGGTTACGACGATGACGAAGAAGAGGATGAGGACAATGATGACATGGGAGGTAGTGATAGACAATCAACTACTACAGACGATTCACAGCCGAAAAGAAAGAAACGTAAAATGATGTCAAGCAGCGATGATGATACAAATGATGATCGTAGCATGTCAGTATATACATTGCCTATTAAATTTGATCAATATTCTTCATATTTTAGTTTATAATTTTGTGTTTAACAATTAGGTGATTGAGATAATTGTAATGACCCAATTGAATAACAGTTATCAAGTTTTGAGCAATTATCATAGCCGTTGAATGTACTATTTTAGTTTATATTACATTGATACTTACAGTTTGTGAGAAGAAAATATCCTTTATCATTAAAATAGACTTAAATATATTTTGTACATTTAATTTTACTATTGACATAAATATACACTGTGCGTTTGATAAATTGGTTGTAACCAAGTTGTCGGGGGAACTATATGCTTGGATGTAACCAATGGTGTACATCAATACAATATATTTTTTCTTGTAAGAAAAAATAATGAAAAAATAATTCTATTTTTTTATGTATAATTTTTTAGTTTTTAATACAATACAATTGTTCTTATTTCTTAGTTAGGTACATTGCAAATTTTATAGCTTACGCTTTATTGCTATTAAAAAACGATGAAGGTTTCAATGATGTTTTGAATATAAGACCTTTAATGTTTATTATATTTTCAGAGAATATAACTGATGTGTGAAAACTGAAAACACACTTTTGCTCTGTAGATATTTAACTTTTATTTTATTTATAAATTATATTGTACAACTTAGATTCATACTTATGGATACACAATAAGTTTTGTAAAAGTAAACCGAGAAATAGGATTTTTTTTAATAGGAATACAAGGTAAAAGAAATGTAAGGCATGATCCTTTAACATTAGATACTATGTATATATATATTTCTGTCTTTGGCTTACGCTTATTTTATATTTATATTAATAATATATCTCATACATTTTATTTGTTTTATCATTTGTATTTATTCGCCAAGTATTTTTATGAAACCTAACCATATGACAATAATTAACTATTACCTAAGTAATTTCAAGCGACCATTAAATATTAATTTACTCCTAATAGTACTCAGTAAAAAATAGTACTTTTTTTTATAGAATCAACTAGAATGAGGCTTAGGGATGTCTAGTTAAAAAAAAATTGCTAAGGTACAGATGGGTTTGAATTGTAACCGGTACATGCTATAGGTAAACGTTCTTGATAGAACAAATTATGCAAAATTTAATGGTGAGTAGGGTCCGCCATTAATACAGTCTAAAATAAGTAAACTTAAGCTTAATTACTCTCTTCTTTTTCTTCTATGACTGTTTTAGCTAAAATTCAACTCCGAGAACGTATTGTTTTAACAATGATGAGTTTTTTGTTTAGTTTTGATGTAGAACAGAGAATAATTGTTTTTAAAATGCTGATTATAAAAAATATAGGTATCCTTTTCTTTTATTACGAGAAAAACACCTTAATAACGTACACATTTGACTTGAAATTACAACACGCTATAACTTTTAGGAAAATATATAAATTGGTTCCTAACTTGTGTGGAGTATGTACCTAGCTTGTGTAGATATAGTACTAACGTAATATAGTGAAAAACCAAAGGAATTATCATTAATCCTCCCTTTAGGAGAGGTAGACATTTCGTGGTTTTAGGTATAGGCCGATAGTTTCATAACATTTACAATTTTTTCAAAATATATGTAGTCTTAACTTTTTTTTTTAGATAAAACTCCCCAAAAAGCTAATTACTCAGTTTCATATGCGAAAATTCTTATAACATGTAATATTATTATCTGGTGAGTTTTACTTACTGTGTTTTTCTTTTTGATATTTAATTTGTGTTTCAGTTTTTATATTTGTTTAAAACAAACATTTTTGTTTGTTTTTACAGTAAGTAGGTATTAAAAATTCTCTAATCGATTGGTCAAAATGTTCAGTGGGTTATTCTCAACTCGAAGAGTTTATTAAATACATGCTACTTACCATTAAAGAAAGACCAGTAGAGTGGTATTATAATTGAAAGTGATATAATCATTTAAATAAACGCTTCGATGCGAGTCTGTGGATAGTAGAATAAAATTAAACACTGTATACAAATTTTGGAACTAACTCGACTACTTTTTTAAAAGTTATAGAGCATCGTAATTTGTTGGTGAAAAATATGTAAATCTTTTGGCCTTTTTTCTCGATTTTGAAGGCAAAGAGGTGAATTTTTTAAATTTTTGGTTTATTAAAGTACCTTTCAGATACGAATTCTGACATATAGAGTTGCTACACGAAGAAATCGGTTAAGTGGTTTAAAAGATATCGTAGGTCCAGTTACAAAAAAAAACATTTTAAATACATTACCTTTTCAGCTCCGCATCCGAAGCAAAAACAAAATAAAATCTGTAATCTAACGTTTTTTTAACTATGACACTAAAAAAAATTGTACAAAAATGAACAGATTTATTTTCCATAAAAAGGTTTATATTATGTGTTTATTGTTATTACCATTTATAGCTATTCGAGTCCCGACAGCGTATTTGAAGGTGATTTTTGTCACTTTTAGTTGTAATAATTGTTGAAGACTTTTTACTTTGGTCCGTCCCCACTATGCTGCCTTTTTTCTACTAGTACTTCCATTGAGTACATATTGTACAATATATTATACTCAATGGTATTTCTTTAATCTTCTTCTTCTTCCCCTTCACCTTTTTTCCAATTATTTTGGGTCGGCCACCTTTATTCCTAAATTTCCATTTGACTCGATTTCTCACACTATCTTCGCATACACTAGCAGTCGTCATATTATTCTCAATCGCATCCAACCACCTTTTTGTTCTTTTTTTTTTGCTCTCATTTAGTCCGCTTTCGAAGCTACGCCTAATGCCTATGCTACCTCTTATGTATCAGTTCCTTATCCTATTTTCTCTTCTTGTCATTTCTGCTCTGTTTTATTTTGCTGTCTACCTCCCAACATTTCGAACCATACAACATAGTCGATCTTCCCACACTCCGGTAAAACTTATCTTTAAGTCTCATTAGAATTTCTTATCATATAAAAAACCTGACGCTTCTCTCCACATGACCCAATTACACTTAATTCTATGTTAAACTTTCTATAGTGAAATGACCCCTACAACTGACCCTCTGTAGGGCAACCTGGATGTCCGAGTCCCAATATGATTACAGGATATTGTATTGTTCATTATATTCTATGTAATATTATAAACTATTATTGTAATTACCACATGTGTTTGATAATATTAGTGTGTTTAATCATTTAATTTATTCGCGTTGTGTCGTTTATTCAAATACTCGATTCCACTCGTTTTCACTTTTATATTATTTGCTAAATATTAGTGGTATCGCAACTATTAAATATGGTCACGTTCGATTACTACTTTGGTTAATTATTTGTATTGAACATAATATTATAGAAATATTTAGCCTAGTGGAGTAAATTGTAAGATCCAACACTCCGCCGGTAAAACAGCTTTGAAGTATATTGATGTTGTTATTAGTTCCAGAAATAAAATTAACGATATCCGCTTTAAGAATAAGATGTTTCTTTAACGTTTCCGCCCGTTTCGGTGTATAAAAATCCCGGAAACTATATCGGTCGTCATGCCTAGTAATTTTAACACAGTATTATACTAACACACATTAATAGTTTACTCAAGTTATCAAGTCGAAATGTTCAGGTCTTATTTGTGTTTGACCAAAAAGAAGGCATTAAGCCAACTCGGATTTCCGCAGATCCCGGAGGGGGGAGGGGTAATGTTGAGGATTGTTCGTATAATAATAATAATAATATCTCTTAATGTGATACTATTTCTTTTGTACTTTACTATAACTATTTATAAAAACTACACTATAATACGTTAATACTGTGAAAAAAAAATGGTATGGCCTAAAAGAGGTTCGCAAGTCGCAGAATTAATTTAGACCAGTTCATCGTTTTGGTGATTAAAAGATTTTGTTTTTTAATCCATAGACAATTTATTTAAACTATTCGACAATACTTAGCAAGACTTCGGGAGCAGAACCTCTTTACATTAATATGAACACAATAATCATAAATGTGTTAACTTGACTAAAACACACACGTCGGTGTAAAAACATGTTTTTGTGTATTATTATTGGTTTTTATACAACATTTGTATTCGCTATAATATTAATTATAAAAATAAGGTACTTTGCGAGCTAGTTCAAACATTCAAAACACAAACTATAAAACAAAATATGGCCAAATACTGATCGCCTTGTACGTACGGTAAAAAAGAATCAAACAATTTCAATGTTTTGGCAAAAAATAGTGCACCAACAAAGCACGGTTATTACAGTGGTAACCAGATAACTTGACACAGCTGCGGAGGCAAGAAATTGCAAAGCCCTGGGTTCTCCGTGTTTTGTGTTATTATTTTTTTTTTTTTTGTCTATTATGCCTTGTCGAAGCATAGTTGATAGTTTATTTTATATAAAATGTAAGAAAATAACAATAATAACAGTAATACACTTGCTGATAAACGCTGCTGCCATGCCGCTGTGCCAAATTATCTGGCAACGACTGTACACAGATATTTGCATTTAAACCGTAAGACAGGTTTCATGTAAATAATATGAATTATACGAATCGGAAAAACAACCATTAACTGATATTGATTTGCACCGTTTTTGACTAATCATCAACTATATGACATGGTTCCTGGAATTAATTTGCTACTCTGAGAACTACAACAAACGTCAAATTTCTGTTTTAGGACGGGTACTTCTACTATTAGTCAGTTTTTGGACGTATGCAAAATGTCTAGATAAAATTATACCTCGTAATATATGAATAGTCTATGTATCGCAAAATCATTTTTGTGTTATCTTATTTCTGAGCTGTTGTTTTGGCAAGAAAACTGCTGAGAGCAACAAGTGTTTTTTTTTTTGTGACGCTTAACATACAAAATTCCTGGGCGAAGTTAGGTATGTTAAATAGTTTACAATATTTGATTGAATATAGATTTATTTGTTAATAATTTTTATATTACCACAACTAAAATAAAAATTACCTATAGGTGCATTATGTATAAAAAGTGCCTTAATTGTAATACGAACAGTTGTTTTTATGATTATATAGTATATACTATATATTATAAGGGATAAAGAACCAAACAATCACAGTCATATAATGACATGGATCATCTTTAATATTTATTTCTGTAAAAATAACCTTCTTGTAAAAAACCTTCCTCCTTGAGACTTACAGGGAATTTGTTGTCGAACATTTTCAAAAACGATTGCACAAACCTAATTGAACGTTTTCCTATCTCTTTTTTAATTTTCTCGACAAATTTTGTGCTTACTTCAAGATAGTGGTTTAAGGGTTTGGGCTGATCTCCATCGGTCACTGTCGAATTGATTTTGGGTAATTTATTTTTTGTTGAGATTTTCAGAATTAACCAATTTATGTGTTTTTTAATAGGTAACGAATGTATAAATGTATTCTTACGAGCATCGATTGCAGCAGAACTCTTATAGTGTCTAAAAATGTTCGTAAATCCCCAGTCGTGGATTAACGCCATTAAGTCTTTGGACTTGTCTATAATGCCTATAAATTTGGCTAATATTTCATCATTGGAAATAACGTGTACAGAGTATTGTACATCGCTAATAAAATCTATACATGCCATTATTATTTGCAACATTATTATTTTCAATGTACCGATTACCCTATTCTGGTACTCCCCGAGTGATTCGATTCCCGTCAACTCTCTTGGAAATCGAAAGTAGACAGGTTCGGAATTGGTGACCAGAAATTCGTTAAAAAACCATTTGCATGCATTTTCGTTTTCAAATAGTAACAACTCGTTCGAAATCAATTCTGTCATAGAGAACTCCAATAGTTTCTTATCCCGGTTTGCATTGAAGTTTTCATACAGTAATTGTTTATGCCTTTTAATTGCACTCATCACGCCGTCGCTGTTTTCACCGAAAGTTTGAGCATTTATTCCATGAAATAAAGAGAGACTTTTTTTTTTATGTGGGTCGTCTGCAATCGACCAGTGTTCATTGGAGTTCATATTGAAACAGTTCTTCGAATTGAAGTTTTCATTCAGTAATTGTTTATGCCTTTCAATTGCATTTTAATACGCCGTCATTGTTACCACCGTTTTTGGACTATGTTATGTGTAAATCATGTAGGTCGATATACCTATACTTTTTATCAAATTACATTGTTTGCTTACACAAAGATCTTTTTTATAGGTAATGCGGCGTGCAAAGTTGTCCAAAGTTGTTCGATCGAAAACCAAATAACAATACAGGGTGACTCTTTTATCATGAACCACGCAATATCTAATAAGGTTCAACAAGAAATAAAACAATTGTTTTTTTTATTATTGTTATACAATGTGATCTCAGTTTTCCACAACTTTTTTGTTTTTACCCCCCCCCCCTCCCAACTTAGCTTTTTTGATAGCAACTTTTGAAACTTAAATGGTAACGTATATATGTTATTAACTTTTTAAGTTGAGAATTATGTACTAAAAATTTTGACTGGTCGATAACCAGTTTCGGATAACTATTTTTAAAGTAATACTAGTATTAAAGTTAGGATAGGAGGGGAAGTGCGGTTGGGAAATGCGCTCAGATAAAAATAATCGGTTTTGGTGAGTTGCGGCCCAATCCCTAAATCAAGTACGATTTGCGGCAAAGTGGGTAAAGAACAACAAGAAATGCAAGTCGTTATGGTGCAATGTGTTGTTGATAGCCATTTAGAATATTCAATGGGTAATAAAACAGCAATTAACATACTAAATAAGTCGTTATATGGTCTCAAACAAGCTCCTCATGGTTTGGATAAAAGATTTAATTAAATTCATATAAGATCAAGGCTAAGTCTCTGATTAATGTTTATACATAGAAATTAAAAGTAATGTGTGTTTGATTTTACTATTATATGTGAACGAAAATTTACCTGTGAGTAATTTATAAAGTCAATCAATGAAATGAGTAGATAGTTAAAGAAAAAGTCAATTAAAGATGAATAGGCTGAATCATTTGGAAAGGAGTCTGGAACATGGCCCTTTTTCACTGTTAGGTTTATGTTGGATTATTATTTCAATTCCGTTTTATTACACTGCAATGAACAAAGTTTAATAAAAACACAAGTGGTTAAGAGTATTTAATATCAATGAAAGAAATTGTTTATTTTTTACTACATTGAATTAAGTGACAGTTTAGTTACAAGTTCGACATAAATACTATTAAATTAAAATAACAACATTAGGTGCAATATACTATGTACTCATACCAATCATTTATCACTTCTAAAACATTCACATATTCATTAGGATCAGGACCTACTGGCCATACCTGAGCAATAAAGCCGTTATAAGGTATGTATAGGAATCTATTGTCGTTTTGTGAAGTTAACGTGCAAACATGACCAGCTTGATCAACACTAGCAGTTTTTATATATAAATCTGGGAATTCCATAGATCGAGCCACAGCTATTAGACGGCATATTTTGGTAAAGTTTGGGAATTCTGGTGTCCCTTCATCTTAAAAATTATAAAACAAATTATTTTTAAAAATTTGTCAATTTTAGCTTATAGGTATATACTTTTGTTTTTTGTTAAAACACAACTAATACACGTGTATAAGCGAAAACATAAAAACAAATGATTACCCATAAAAAACACCCTATTTTATTTAATCTATTTTGGAATGAAATTTATTAAAATACATTTAAGCAAGAATAACCGAAGTTTGCTTCAGAACTTTTTTTTTTTGAGAAATTGTTATGGATTTTTTTTCTTTCTTTAACTTTTATTTGTACAGTCTAATACAATTTAGAACAATAAGTTTAAGAGATGCAATAAAGGCTATAAAAATTTGTGTGCTCATTAGTGTGCTAGACTTTGGAGCGTGAAAGTGTTGCTAGACAACTATATTTATGAAGGCGACTAATTACATTAAAATGATACCAGCCTTGAAGGTTATTTTATTAGATTTTATAAAATAATAAGATAGTTGATGTGAAATTAGAAAAAGAAGATATTATATTTCATTTTTTGTTAACAATATCGAACACATACAACAATATTGTTACGGAAATAGAAACACATTCAATTGATAAATTAACAATCGGATGTGTGGCTTTTGCACACATTTCTAACCAAATATGCGTAAGTTAGATTCAAAAAAATGTATACTGGTTGGCTACGCATTAAGCCACTATAGATTAAGCAACCATTAAACAAGAACTATTTTTGTAAGTCGCGATGGTAATTTTTAATGAAAATGAATTGTTCAAATTCAATCATTGATTTAGAAAATGTTGAAATAACAGAAGAAAATATCGACGAAGAAAACATTTAAACGTATGAAGAACCTGAAAAAAGATTACAGGTTGAAATGTGTACAAATTTTAAATTTATTATTTGAGTGGTAAATCATAGTAAAGGCTTTGATTATATTGAAACGTATACGCCTGTCTTCACCATAGTGACTGTTGGCAGATTACAAGCACTAGCAGTACACAAGAACATGAATATTATTCATATGGACGTGACAACAGCCTTTTTGAATGGAATAATCGAAGAAGATTATAAGTGAGACAATCATAGGGCTTTGTCGATAGAGAAAATATAGTATGTAATATAAATAAGTTGTTGCGTGGTCTCAAACAATCTCCTCATATTGGGATAAAATATTTAATTAAATCATAAAATATCAACCACTTGGTAGGAAATAACTCTGATCAATGTTTATACTTGAAACTTTATCAAATTAAAAAAGCACTAAGGTTACTACTGCTGTTGGTCTCATTTTCACAACAAGTGAAGGAGTAAGCCACTTATTGGGATATGTTGATACAGAAATCTCAAATAACGTCAATGATAGAAAATCCATTGTTGGGTATTTATTTAAAAGATTTAGGACCGACACTATGCTGGTCTCCAAAAAATCAAACGGTAATACTTTCTTAAAAAGAGACCGAATATCAGCTGGTGTTATTATTATAAGGTATGTATAAATTAAAAATGTATTATTTGACTGGTACATCAAGTAGAACAATATTATAATTAAAAGTTATCTATTTCCGATCTACACAAAATATTAATATTTACCAATTGCAGCGATAAGTAATTTTTTTGTAACTTTTCCAGTTATACATCTTCTGGCTTGTCCAAGCCGTGCCAATGAATCATTCTCAAAATCTGTAAAACCAAAAAAGTTAGTTAAAGTGTTAAAAAATTAAATTAAAAAAAAACCAGTACAGTGGGGTCGGTGCATAGTGGGGACGGAACATAGTTGGGTCGGGGCATATTGGGGATGGGGAGGTCACAGGTTTACAGAAATTTTTAAATCTGAAAGTGATAAAATCACTTTCGAAAAAACGCTTCGATGCAAATCGGTAGTTAGTATTTTCAAGCCAGTACAGTCCAATCCAAGCACAGTAAAAACCAGCAAAGTTAGAAAGTTTAAAATGAAGGTTCTGTATTTACAAATAAGCATCAAAGCGTTAATTTGAAAGTGATTTTATCCGAGAGGACTAGTACAGTAGAGTATTGGCATAATGTAATCAAAGCAATGAGGAAACGGAGAGGTCACATGTCTACAAGAATTATTATAAATAAAAGTGATAAAATTGAATAAAATCGCTTTCAAATAAACGCTTTGATGCTCATTTGTAAATACAGAACCTTCATTTAAAACTTTCTAACTTTGCTGGTTTATACTGTGCTTGGTTTGGACTGTACTGGCTTGAAAATACTAACTACCGATTTGCATCGAAGCGTTTTTTCGAAAGTGATTTTATCACTTTCAGATTTAAAAATTTCTGTAAACCTGTGACCTCCCCATCCCCAATATGCCCCGACCCAACTATGTTCCGTCCCCACTATGCACCGACCCCACTGTACTGGTTTTTTTTTTTTTTGCAAAAACTTATTGGACCAAATAACACATATACAATGTCTTGTTATGTTTTGTTGGAATGGTCGACGATTCATGTTCCAATCGTTTGTACTCCATAGTTTAAATTATAATCGCTTATTCTCAATAAAATTAATATTTATGTATTATATACTTCCATTAAAGCAATCTCACACAAACTATTTATACTTCATAGATTATATTATTTCAAAGCTATATTAAACTTCTATTTTACTAGATTGACAATGAACAAAATAAAATGCAACTAAAAAAACCTTTTCAAAGATACTTAAAATGTAAAGGGTGGGATAGTGAAACGAGTTTTACCATTTAAATACATTAGAAAATCGCCGTTTTACTGCCTCATCCTGTATATTAATTTCTTGTTATTTTCTAAAGAAAAATCGATTTTCTTACATTTAAATTAAAATAAATCGTATTCTGGTACTGTGATGGAGAAAACAATAAATTTTACCTACATATATTACTTATAAGTTAAATATTACTAACGTGTATAGCCACTAGCGGTCGGCTGTTGCCTGTTATTTAACAATAACCTTTTATGGAGATTTTAAAAATTTTGTTTTTTAATAATAGAATAGGAGCAGTATCATGATGTTAAATGTTCACGAGATTTGATCTAGCCATAAAATAAAATATTATCATTTATGACTTAATTATTATTAAAATTTATCTTAATAGTAATAGTACATAGTAATAAAATAATGAAATATTTTATACAAAATTAGAGATACAAGTTAATAAACTAAAAAATTAAAATAAGCACGAAGCAGATTATCTAATATTAGACAATTCAAACAATCAAGCGTGAATCTCTTTAAATGAATAACAGTATAACAATATACAAAACATTAGTTTTCCTTTAAAAAAATTGTGTAATAAAAAAAAACATTTTGAGGCGGTATACTGCATAAAAACTAACACTTAATCTGAATCTAAAAAACAACAGTCCTCTTCATTATTTGCAGGTAGATGGACCTTATATACTCATAGTTAACCTTCGGTAAGGTTATATAACGCAGGCTATAAAATAACGAGATAACGACAGTGGTTTTGTCGTATCAGAATCATTAAGTGTCTTAATAAGTACACGGACAGGTTTTTTCCCCAATAAATCGAGTGTCTACTATAAGCAGTTACACGATTTTTGTCGCCTGTGATATCATGTAATAAACACAATATTATGATACCGATCATTGGGCCCTAACCTAATCTAACTCGGATAGACGTTACCAACTGATAAATTTTAGTGTTTGTTCGTTTCTCACATCTGGTACACCACGTTTTAAGTTAAAAAAAAAAAAAAAAAAAATGAACTTTGTGTAAACATTAAGTCAAAAGTGGTACTTGAGCACAAAACCTAATAGTATCATTCTGCATAGATATAAATAAAATTGTTTTAATGATTTGATCAATTTTTTTTAAAGATTTTAGGTGTTTTTGTTAAAATATACGAAATCTGCGAAAACACAGTTTCCCGGCAATTAAAAAAAAACTGTAGTGCCGAATTTTTTTCCCGTTTAATATGTTATGAGTACATATGAGTTTCAACTACTGCCAAATTTTCAACCCAAAATTTTTAAAATTACCGCTAAAAACCCGGAAAAACAAAAAAAATTGTACCCCCCCTAGGGGGGTGGGAAATGGGTATAGTTTAAGTTTGACACAACTGACGTGTGCGGGCATACCAAATAATTATTTCTTATACATTTCAACTCGATCCGACTCTTTTTCTCGAAATAATAGCCAGTAAAAGTTCTAACTTAAAAACTCGTACGGTTTTTTTTTTGTTTTTTCAACTTTCGTCTGTGAAGAATTAAACTTTTTCAACTTTTACCCCCCCCAAAGTACCAACTAGATGAAAATTGCGATTTATAGAGTTGCTGTTCGAAAGAATTGGTCCAGTATTAAAGAAGTTACAGTGTATACAGATAAAAAAAAACACACATCAGAGTAAAACCAATACCTTCTCGCTTTGCATCGAAGCTAAAAGAATTGGTTTATTGGCTTATAAACTGAGACTTAAGGGTTATTTACGGCAGTTATTAAATGCTTGCTTACTTTCGTTGGGACCAAGTTGAGGCACAGGAATTCCTGTATACAAATTTTTATTATTTTCCAGTAAAAAACACACATTTACCTAATCAATGTAAAAATGTATTGGTTAGCGTTCTATTTCAATAGACTATCAAGACTTGTATCAAAAAACATAATATAGCTCTATAACTTTAAATTATTATTATAAATTTATCGAATTTGGTTAAACCTGAGTAATTATGAATTTTGAAAATTATTCTAAAAATTGTGTTAAAATTTATATTTACTTGTAACTTGGGATATTGCTTTTTGCACTGCCACCTGATCAGCTATGGCAATATGTTCTGAAATACAAAAAAATACTATACAATATATTTTCTTATGACAGAAATCATAATATTTTAGACTAGGAAAAATTTAAAGTTCCCATGTTGATAAAATTTAAAAAAATCACAAGGTACTTAAACAAAAACCGTATTAAATGTATTTGTATAAAAAGGTGTATAAAGTATTAGTAGTAGGTATATAAAATATATACAAATAGGTTACCTGGTAAGTTATTAATAAATGGTTCATCTAAATTTAAAACAAAAATATGTTATGAACCAATGTACACATATGCCCAATAATTTTTTTTTTATAAAAAACTTTACAATTTTAATTTCATAACAATAAGTAAATTTTAAGATACATAGAAGAAGAATGACCTGAAAAACAGGCTATTCACAAACGGCACGTCAGGATTTAATATTTTTGTAATTTGTTAAATATTAAATATATACCCATTAATTTGTTAGATTTTAATTACAATTTTTTTTTTAATAAATCTCAAGACCAGTTTTTTTATAGACAACGTTGGATTTTGTCAGAAAAATGAAAGAGATGACATATTTTTCAAACTAAAATTTTTCAGTGAAAAATTAATATTTTCCATGATAATCAAACGAAAAAACCCGAGGTACTATCTAGATTTGAGGTACAGATCTAAAATCTAAAGGAATTATTTTTTAGATAAAAATCTGTGTAAAGTATTAGTAGTATATAACATTGATTACCATGTTCAATTGTAAACCAGAAATTTGCTTTTTCTGAAATTAAAACGAAAATATGTTATGCCAAAATTAGTTATTAATTATTATCAAGCATCTATTTGGAAATAAGTCCAAGAAGTGATAAGAAATATTATTACCCGGCGTAACCAACATCAAATTAAGTGTGTCTGAAATTGTAATAATATTGATTGATAAATCCCGTTAAACTTGTAAAAAAAAAAAATAATGATTACCTATCGTTATATCATCATCTTTAACAATATTTGAAATTGCCCTCTCCAATCCAGTAGGATCTATAAGCAAATAGTGTTAGAGCTATAGACACAATTTCAAATGAAATCATAATAATGTGTTTAAATTAAAAATAATACCTTGATATTTGTACAAATTAACTGGTAAATAAACAGAAATAGTCGAAATTTTTTAAAACCTATTTTTTTTTATGGAAAGACCGCATGCAATCCACTTGAATGGTAATTTTGTAAAGCTAAGTACTTTCTATGTAAATTATAGGAATTGCCTTTATTCCTTTAATTTTTAAAATTTAGTATTTACACAGTACAAGCTGTCCGGACCCCGGCGTTGCCCATCATTTAGTCAGCCAGGGCTGAGTAAAATAATTCCCATATGAAGCTTACCTGCATCAAAAGCCGCTCTGATATATTTGTCTGTAATACATTTATTCAAACTTATATATAAATATGATAAAATAAATAAAAATGTTGTACCGTTTGAAAATTTAATACTGACTTGTAGTGCGAACCGAATTTGCATATTCCGCTATGAGAAATAATTAAATATTGAATTTTCTATTCAGATTTTTAAATACCTTGAAAAGGTACGTGTAAAATTTCACATAATTACCTGTCATAATTGGCGAAACGTTCACAATGGCAAGCGTTATTAAAATACAGAGAAGCTTCATAGTGCTGGATAATATTAACGAAACAATTAAAAAATGAAACTTATAAGAAAAATACGAATACTAAAAGCTTGTTTTACTTTTTGTGTTAGTGATTTTCTAGCAACTAGTCGTAATGTCGGTGTGTTGACTTGTCAACCAAAGAAGTAAAATCAAATATGTAAAATATACGCAGCGCTATAATAATTTATAAAAACTAACGTGACACTTGTGGTTTTTTAATAATAAAAAAAAAAAATCATATACAGGTGACTTTTTTTATCGTTGGCAACTACATCTTACTGTGTTTAATCAATAATTATATATATATATATATTTTTTCTTAATGTTTTCATATAATGTAATCTCGATTTTCCGCAAATTGTTATTTTCTTATCCCCTTTCAGATTAGGTTTATTAATAGCAACTTGAACCGTCAAAATTGTTAGTGTTATATTCTCAATTTTAAAATTTAATAAAATGTATTCGTTACCATTCAAGTTTCAAAAGTTGATATGAAAATAATTAGTTTGGGGTAGGAACATTATCATTATAGGGAAATTGTGGGCATATTATATGAAATTACTATGAAAAAATAATTAAATTATTAAGTAAACCCAGTGAGATATTGAGCGGCCCGTGATCAAAAAATGACGCTGCACATATTTGTTACATTTTTTCAATTATTGCTTTTAAATTATTTTCGAATCATATATAATTTTATAAATGTTTGTATACACAGATGCGTTCATATATTTTTTTTTTAAACTGTTCTACCATGTAATTATTTTTTTAAAGAAAATATATTACCTATTTAATGAAATCCCTTGTACAATTTTGAGATATAGTCTACGTGTTCATTTGTACACGTTCCTTATTATCACATTCAATAAATATCGTATCGACTATGTGTATCTATGTAAATTAAAAACGTCTGGGATGACACGAGATTAAAGTAGTATTTTACCAACGTGTCGAAAAAAAGGTTTTTAATTAAATAAATTTATATAAATACTATTGTTGTTTGTTTTTGGTAAAAACTGCTGCTCTGTATAGTACCTTTCTTATATAAATTTAAAAACGTTTAAAACTGTTTTAATACTAATTTACTTACATAAATAATTACTACTAATAATTATTATCTATGATTATTCAAACCAATTATATTTACAAAATACATGATAACTTATATCTCCGAGCTAAAATTCCAACTTATTGTGAAAAAAAATTAGCATTTAAATATTTGTTAAGTAACGTTTCTTTAAAACCAAATACTGAATAGCCTTGTACGTACGGCAAAAAACAAATTTCAACGTTTTGGCAATAAATAATGCACCAATAAAACACGGTCATAACAGTCGTTGCCAGATAACTTGACACAGCTTTATTTTTTTTCCACATGCACCCATAGAATACCGGGGGGGGGGACGCGCCCTGTGAGGCATTACTTCCCCCCAGTCTCCGATGCCATTTATTGGGTATAGTAAACAATAAATACAAACATGAACTTAAAAACTAACACACTCACTCTGGGTGGTGGCCTAATAACAATATTCACATTAGGCCAGATCGAAATTTAGTTACAAGTTTACTTACACTCAATTATATTAGTCTATACAGGTTTATGTACAATCCAATCCCCGGTGGCATGTTTCCGGGCCAGTGACGCGCGCACACGCCACCCTTGCACACCGGGGCTCTCAATTGGCCGGCCACTGTCTAGCCCTCTTTGCTTCCTCCTTCTCTTTGAGGACCGACTCGGCAAAGCGGGCGACCGCGTTCCACGCATCAGGGCTTGCAGTCATGTTGGCGACCAGTGTCTCCGGGACAACTTCACCGGCGACGTCCTGGAGGTCCCGCCTTTGGGACTCCCAGGCCGAACACTTCACTAGCGTGTGATAGACACTGTCCACCATGCCTTCACAGTGTGAGCATGATGGACTGGATGCTTTGCCGATCCTGTGGATGAATTCGTTGAAGCACCCATGCCCAGACAACAACTGGGTTAGGCGGTAGCCCATCATCCCGTGCTTTCGTCCAACCCATTTCCGGAGGTCAGTGACGAGCGTTCTCGTCCACTCACCTCCTGTTGCTGTCCGAAGTCTGTCCTCCCACTTGCCGAGGGTAGCAGTCCTGAGGGGGGCCCGTTGTCCGGATCCTTCTTCTGCTTGCCGGCGGAGGCGGAACGCCTCTTCTCGCTCCATCGCCAGCAGATCGATCGACGGTATCGCAGCCAGTACGTTGGCTGCGTCGTACGACACGGTGCGGTACGCGCAGACACTGCGAAGTACAGCTCTGCGCTGCACCTTCCTCAATTCCCCTACTCTGGCTTGGTTTAGCCCGCTGGCCCAAACCGGTGCTCCGTAGAGGAGAATGGAGTGGACGACACTGACGAGTAGCCTCCGCCTCGGCTCACGGGGGCCGCCGATGTTAGGTATAAGCCTAGTCAACGACGTGAGCGCACCCTGCGCTTTAACCGCCGTGGCTTTGGCGTGCTGCTTGAAGTTAAGCTTGCGGTCGACTAGCATTCCAAGATAGTTGATCGTCTCTCCTAGCTTAACTTCTACCCCGTTCAGGAAGATACGTGGATCGCTAACCTTGTACCTGCGCCTGATCATCACCGCTTCCGTCTTCTCGACGGCGAGTTGGAGATCCAGCTCCCAAAACTTTGCTGCCACCGCACACAGAGCTCGGTTTGTCCTATCTTCCACCTCCTCGACCGTCTTGCCGGAGGCGATGATCAACGTGTCGTCCGCGAAACCGATGACCGTCGACTGGTCCGGTAGATCGGCTCGCAGCACCGCGTCATACGTAAGGTTCCACAAGGTCGGACTAACCACCGAACCCTGTGGAACGCCGCAGGATACCTCGATGGTGACTTCTCCATCGTCAGCTGTTGGGCACGCGACCCTGGCTGCTCGCTCCGAGAAATAGGGCCGGAAGATGCGCTGCAGGTACAGCGGCACCTCCCATTCCTGTTGCGCCCACATGATGTGGCACCAGCCGATCGAATTAAACGCGTTCTTCACGTCTAAGCTGACAGCCACACATACTTTGCGCGCGTTCATCGCTGTCTGGACCTCATCCCAGAGCAAACACACTGCGTCGTTCGTCGACTTTCCCTTCCGGAAGCCGAACTGCCGGTCGGAGAGTCCACCTCTCTCTTCGAGGTGTTTCTCCAGTCGACGAACTAGTAAGATCTCCATCAACTTCCCCACGTCGTTCAGGAGGCACAAAGGGCGGTACGATGATGGCTCACCGGCCGGCTTTTGGCCCTTACGAAGCAGCACCACTCGGGCCTGCTTCTAACGGGTGGGGAAGCTTCCTGCTTTGAGGCAGGCGTTGAGCGTGTCGGCTACAAAGTCGGGGTCTGCCTTGTAGACCGACGCCAGGATCGTGTTGCTGATACAGTCTGATCCCAGGGCCTCCTGTCCCGAACACTCGCAGGGCCGCTCGACCAGTGTCGGTACTAGTTAGTCAGCCACCGACTCCGTGTGCCTGCCTGTACGGGTCAGAGGCTATGACCACGTCGATCGCTTCCTCAGCGATCGTCTGGGCCAGGGTGTCCTGGGCCAGCCTATAATGGTTGAGGTTCGTTTGGAGGAGCCTCATACACCGGGCTGGCCGGTAGAAGGACCCTGCATTGGGTCCATCTCCAAAAAGGACACCTCATCCTCGGCGTCGATGTCCTCTATTGCCACCGAGATCTTCTTTTTATGCAGGGGTGGTTATTTTGTTAGCTCGTCGAACGACTTGCGGTCCTCCTTGGACGCCTTGCATTCGATGATCTTGTGGTTTTTCGACCCGCATCTACAGCAACCACCCTTCCTATCTGGGCCAGTGCAACCTTTCATTAGGTGTCCAACTCCCAGGCATCTGAAACAACGTCGCGTTGTTCGGTCGCCTTCAGATTTCTCCTTGATCGATGGTTTTCCCTTGCTTGCACCTTCTGGCCGCCTGGAGGTGTTGGTTATGGTCCTGTTCCTCCTCTTCCTCTTTCTCTTCTCTTGCGGTGGGTTAGTGGTAGAATTAACTTCGGCTTTTTCTTGGAAGTCCTTCGCTGCGTGCCCCTCTTTATGGCACTGGAAGCACCGTCCCAACCGGTCTGGTCCGTTGCAGTGGGTGGACGTGTGGCCCCACTCCAAACATCTGAAGTATCGCGGACCCTTGTCCTCTGACGCGACAAGTTGTCCATTTGACACTTAGTTTCTTGGCTTCGACCAATTGTGCGGCTACCTTTAGCGGGGCCAATAAGTGGGCTACTCCTTTGGTCCCATCTTTGCCCCTCGATACCACCGGAAGGCGCACGTCGTTCCAGTGGGCTGCCGCTGGGCCGTCCTTAACGATGCTCCTGGTGGCCTCTTTGATGTCCTCTGCTCCGACCCACTCCTCGACATCGAGCACGAGGACGCTCGCTAATTTGTTAGGCCTGCCGACCCTGATGGACTGGCCAATAGCCAATAGCCTTCCTTATCTCCTCGGCCACTCCATCCGCCTGATCGCAGGTGCCCTTCAGTTGAAGCAGCACCGCTCCGCTCTGGGTCCTTCTTGTGCCTTTTATGGACACCCCGAATGACTGGAGGTTTACAGCTGCCATGATCTTGCCCATGACGTCCGAGCATCTCATGTTGCTGGGGATTGGGCCAATGACTATGGCCTCCGTCCTTGGTGCCCTCCTCGAACCCTTTGGTGTGCTCGAAGCGCTAATATGCTTTGAGCTAAACGGCCACGGCATCGTTTACCGTTATTTGTATTTTATTATTATGTTTTTTTTTATTTTACTCTTTCTCCAAAAATGAAATTTTTAATTAAATAATAAAAAAAAAAAACAGCAAGGAAATTAATTCCTAACGCATATGACACGCGTTGTAAACACGGCCTAGTTCCACGGCCTACTTTCCGCGCGCCGCTGAAATTCCGCGGCCTACAGTCAAATATGTAATTGGACGCCGCGACGGCGCGTGCCGGCTCAGCACTAAATTAAAAAGCACAATTAAGCAAAAGCTTTATCACTTACGGTTTACCGACTTGGCTTTTCGTGTTCCTTGGAAGGAACTTTATCCGTGCTTCTTCGAATCGCGGTTCTGCGACCACCCAGGGCCGAGTTATTAGAGTTTGACTTTGGGCCCGTCCACCGTATGTGTCGACAACTGTTGCATTAACGCCCGTGATAATATATTATAACACTATTATTACATACACGCTATTTTACAATTTGAACAAACTTTAAATACGCGTATTTACCACGTATAAAAGAGTTCGATTTTGGGCCCGCGTTCGAACCGTTGGGCCGAAATTTTTTACCCGTTAAATTGTTAGGCTAAATTTTTTACCCGTAAAGCACAAAAAACGGGCACTGCAATTTTCTAATGTACTCACTTTATCGCGGATCGGCCAGAAACGCGTACACACATGACGGCTGCTCAAACACGACCAACTTGACACAGCTGCCGCAGCGTAAAAATGTAAAGCCCTGGATCTCTCCCTGAATTCTCTGTATTGTATGTTATTTTTTTTTTGTCTATTATGCCTTATCAAAGCATTGTCGATTGTTGATTTTTATAATATTTATAATAATAATAATAATAATAATAGTAATACAATTGCTGATAAACGCTGCTGCCATGTCGCTGTGACAAATTATCACACAGATACTTGCATTTAAACCGTAAGACAGGTTTCATGTAAATAGTATGAATTCAAAATCGGACAAACAACCATTAACTGATATCAATTTGCACCATTTTTTACTAATCGACAACTAGCAACATGGTTGCCATAATTCATTTGCTCCTCTGAGATACTCTGAACTACTACAAACGTCAAATTTCTGTTCTTGGACAGGAAATTCTCTATTAGTCAGTTTTTAAACGTATGCAAAATGTGCGGAAGAAATTATACCTCGTAATGTATAAATAATCAATAAATCACGAAATTATTTTTGTGTTATCTTATTTGTTAGTTATTTGGCAAAAAAACTATTGAGAGCAACAAATGTTTTATTTTGTGACGCTTAGTCTACAAGTTTCCCTGTCGGATATGGGTATATTAAATAGTACGCTATATATTATTGAATAGATATTTATTTGTATTTATTTTTATATTCCTACGACCAAATAAAAAAATACCTTTAGGTGCGTAAAAAATAAAATGTGCCTTAATTTCAATACGAACAATTGTTTTTATGATTATATAATATAGAATATAAGGGACAATCAAAGTCATATAATGTACATCTTATCATAGACATGTATCATCTTTAATATAAAACATCGGGCTGTGGTGGAAATTTTTGGTCAATCATTTTTAAAAATGATTGCACCATTCTGATTGAACGTTTTCCAATCTCCTTTTCAATTTTCTCTACAAATCTTGTGCCTACTTCAAGAATGTGTTTTAAGGGTTCAGATTGGTCGCTTTTGGTCACTGTCGATTTAATTTTGGGTAATTTATTTTTTAATGAGATTTTCAGAATTAACCATTTTATGTGTTTTAAGGAAGGTTCAAAAAAAATTTTTGCTTCATAACTCTTAGGGTTTCTAAAGTTGTCTGTAAATTCCCAGTTGTTATTCAACGCCAATAAGTCTTTGAACTTGTCTATAGAGTCTAAAAATTTAGCTAATATTTCATCTTTGGATAAATTGAGTTTAGAGGATTGTACATCGGTAATCAAAACGGTATATGGAAATATAATATGCAACATTATTATTTTCAATGTGCCGATTACCCTATTCTGGTACTCTCCAAGTAATCTGATTCCCGTCAATTCGCTTGGAAACCGAAAGTCGACAGGTTCGGAATCGGCCATCAAAAATTCGTCAAAAAACAATTTGCAAGATTTTTCGTTTTCAAATAGCAACAACTCGTACGAAATAAATTCTGTCGTCGAGAACTCCAATATTTTCTTATCCCGGTTTGCATTGAAGTTTTCATACAGTAACTGTTTGTTCCTTCTTATTGCATTCATCACGCCTTCATTGTTTCCACCGAAAGTTTGAGCATTTATTCCATGAAATAATAAGAGATGTTTTTTTATATGTGGGTCGTCTGCGATTGACCAGTGTTGAATGGATTTCATATTGAAACAGTTTCTCGAATTACAGCTTTTGACGTGTTCCTTTATTATGGACAGCACGTAATCGTGCAAAAATTTAATTTCTTTTAAAATTTCAGACTTTGACTTACCGCCTTTGACAATCTGCCCAAAGAAATTACTTATTTGACGAGCGCATATGTATAGTAACTATAGATCGTCTATCCAGTATTCTTGCGGATCCAACATCGAATTGACCATAATGTTCGCTTCTTTTACGAACGAAAAATCCTCAATTGTCTCCGACGTGAGAACGTTTTCGTCGTTGTCGAAAATTGCATCGCCCGTCAATTTAAAATGAAACTGAGCGTTGTAAAGATAACCGCACTCCAGTTCGTCGTATAAGTGGACTATTTTTTTATACAATTCTGAGGACCACTCCTTTTCTAGTTTTTGGCGTTTGTGTTGGTTGGGTTTGTGAATGTAACCGGTAGCTAAAGACTGTAAGCTTAATAATTTGTCTAAATATTCATTTTTTTTCGTTATGTCACCGTACGACTGGTAGGGAATTTGCGTTATAAAAAATAACAACATTACGTACCACGTGTTCAACACAGCCATTTTGTCGCCTCTTACAGTAGCTTTATCTGTGAAATAATTAAAGACATTAATATCAAACATTTACTATCATCAATAAAAGAAAATTACGTACACTTTACTTACTCGAACTTGTAGATGTGACTTCCAACGTACTAGTGCGACTCGATTTCTTTTCATACAAATACCATCGTTGTTTACACAACAAATCGAAAGGTGTTTGGTTTATATGTCTTTGTTTTTTGTATATTATATAGGTCGATATACTTATATCTTTTATCAAAATACCTTCGTTGTTTACCCAAAGCATGTTTTTGATAGGCCATGCGGTGTGCTCGCAAACTATTGGTATTATTTTTCATATCCAAAGTTTTGCGATCGAAAAATAAAATATAACAAAGATATAAATAAGAAAAACATACATACATATATATAGAAACAATTTAAAAATTAACTTTTTACGCAACTTAGTTGGCATCAACTTTGAAAATTAAAATAATATAAATAATAGCTCTATAATTGTCATTAAAAACTATTGAGTAACCAAAATTCTTTTTCAGATACAACACAATATTGAGGCAATGGTTACTATAATTATGGTATAACTTTAAACATCTATCCAGCTATAACAGCTGAAAATTTAATATTTGGTTTTAAAAGTTCGTTCTGTTTTTCCTTTATGTTGAGTTGTGTACACTAGTTTCATGTTTTATACCAAGATCTTCCAATGTGGCTAAAACTTGGGCATTTAAATACTCTAAACCACAGTCGCTTCTAAGTGTTCTAACAACATTATTTGTTCGAGTTTTAACAGTACGCTTTGCTTAATAGTATGGCATGAACGATATACCATATTGCCTAATAGTCTAGGAATTGTCAATAAATTGCTAGTGTCACCGTGACTAAAGCAAAATCCTGAGTGACAACAGTAGTTAATTAATCGGACTCCGGGAATACTTTAAAGCAGAACCTTTTTATATCTACAAACAATTTTTTAATTTAAGTTTTGTTTTTTAAGTGTAAATCATAATATGTAATGGTTACATTTTAATAAAACATATTGGCTAATCTTTTTTTTTGGAAACATCTTATAATTGTTCAACTAAAGGCTCAGCCTATTTCATTTACATTAATGTGAACACAATAATAAAAAATTTGTTTTCTAGAAAAAGATACACGTAGGTGAAAAATATGTTTTTAAGTGTTATTATTGGTTTTTATACAACATTTGTAAAAATATGGTACTATCTTGCGAGCAAATTCAAACATTAAAAAACACTAACAATAAAAGAAACGAGGGTTGAGCGTGTACTAATTTGATGGTATCTGAATATAGTATGATTGTAATTATTATAACAATGTAATGATTATTCCTAACCTATTATATTTGTTTTAATTGGTTATCGCGTATGAATGTGGGAATAAATTGTATATACAAAATCACACTAAAATTTAAAATAATAATACATTGAAAATATTTTCGAATACTTATTGACCGATGATTCAGTCGCAGTTGTTTGTCTTTTATCTACATTGTCAAACGACACATAACGTATCGTTGAACGATACACATTTAACGAAACACATAACGTCCTAGAAATTTACCACTGTCAAAGTGTAATTTTCTTAATAACCAGCTGTTGTCATATTTCCTTCAAATGGTCTTTATACTTCTTAACCAGATGGTCTCTAACGATGGTCCAACTGCATAATACAAAACATATAAGAAGGGCAAAATTGAAAACATAATTTATCAAAAACGTTTTTTTTTCATTTTAACTGCTTGTAATATTTGTATAATATATTTTATTACACATTGTAAAACTACTCAATTATATTTGTAAAATACAATAGTTCTCTTATCGTAAAACTTAAAATGTGTGACACAGTCTGAACCAAACACAGTATAAACCAGCATAGTCTAAATCAAGCACAGTCCAAATCAAGCAAGGGCCAAACCAGCACAGAATGAAATGTCTAAAGTACGGTCTAGTACAGATTCGCATCGATACGTCTAGGTTTTTTTTGGGAAACTTGTACAGATTCATTATTTTTTGCAGACAAGTTTTCTATAATAAAAGTTAGAGTGTTAAGATACACAACTGTAGATATCATATCTGTTTTAACACACTTAACTTCTTTTGGAGGAACCTTCAATGCTTTATGCAATATGTATTGTTAAAACTTGTATGGTGCGTACTAGCAAAATTTACAAACGATATAATAACATTTTACGGTTTGTTGTTTATCAAAAACATGTGTTTTTTTAGTGTGTTTTGCTTTGTTGTTTGCATTTAAGTACCTATTCAAATGTTGGAAATATTTTCTTGCATAACCGTAAAACCTTGAAGCTCCAATAATTATAGCAAACCATTATTTAAAATATAATATTATTATATAAAATTGTTATAATGTAATCAGTGATTACTTGGTATTACATTTAATTTGATTGTCAAAATAAATATATAATAATAATATTTCCTTAACTACTATAAATTAAAGAATGGAGTCAAATAATATTTTTAAAAATTAGCAAACATAAACACAATAATATAAAATTGTAAACTAGATAATAATTAAGACATACGATGGTGAAAAACATTGTTTTAAGTATTATTATTCGTTTATTTTTTTTATGAATATTTACAATCTATGCAACGAGGCATAAATAGCAAATAGTTACATTATTATATATAAAGAAAAAATAATACGGTAATATTTATAAGGGAGGCCATCCAGGAATAGAACCTAACGTGACTTTTTCCTTATTATTTTTAATTAGATTAATTTGTTTAATTAGATGCAAGTGTGTGTGTTCAATAGATTCTAGGCTTTAAATACATCAAAATGATTCAACTCAAACCGTGGAGTTGGAAAAAAGTGTTGCATTGATTTATGTACAAATAACGAAAACATATAATCCCATTTATATTTCAACTATTGTGGGGTACAGATTAAAATTAATATAATTCAAATTTTTTTTTTAATCACAGTTTTATTTTATTTAGAAACTTTTTAGGAAGGCGTCGAGGTCGGCGTCCAGGACTACTAAATTAAGTTGTTAAAGACCACTTTAATCATTACCTATAATTAACAATATTCCAAATTTATTATCCCATTTCTTAGTTGTTTTGGCAACAAAATTGTTGAAAGCAACAAATGTTTTTTTTTAGTTTCTTTACCTTCAGATATACTGTGCGGAGTTATATTAAACAGTACGCTATATTTGATTGAATATATATTTATTTGTATTAATTTTTATATTCCCACAACCAAAACAAAAATTTCCCATGGTTGAATTATGAATAAAAAGTGCCTTAATTATAAGAGATAAAAAACCAAACATTCACAGACATAAAAATTCGTGTATCATTTTTCATATGCAACTACGAATCTATCATTTTTTAAAAAACTTTCCTCCTCGGAACTTGGTAGAAATTTGTTGTCGATCATTATCAAAAACGATTTTACTAACCTGATTGACGTTTTCCAATCTCTTCTTCAATTTTCTCGAAAAATCTCATGCCCACTTCAAGATTGTGTTTTAAGGCTTTGGACTGGTGTTTATCGGTCACGGTCGATCTGATTTCGGGTAAATTACTTTTGCTCCTAATATTCTTAATTAACCATTGAACGTATTCCTTATTTAATGACCAACCTATATCCGGACAAACAACAAAGGGGTTAGCGTCTTCTAAATCGATAATCAAATCGGTATACGACAATGTCATTTGCAACATTATTATTTTTAACGTGCCGATTACCCTATACTGGTACTCTCCGAGTGATTCGATTTCCACTAACTCAGTTGGAAACCGAAAGTCGACAGGTTCGGAATCGGCCATCAAAAATTCGTCAAAAAACAAATTGCAAGATTTTTCGTTTTCAAATAGCAGCAACTCGTTCGAAATTAATTCTTTCATCGAGAACTCCAATTGTTTCTGATCCCGGTTTGCATTGAAGTTTTCATACAGTAATTGTTTGTTCCTTCTTATTGCATTCGTCACGCCATCAATGTTTCCACCAAAAGTTTGAGCATTTATTCCATGAAATAAAGAGAGACTTTTTTTTTTATGTGGGTCGTCTGCCATCGACCAGTGTTCATTGGATTTCATATTGAAACAGTTTCTCGAATTACAGCTTTTGACGTGTTCCTTTATTATGGACAGCACGTAATCGTGCAACAATTTAATTTCTTTTAAAATTTCGGACTTTGACTTACCGCCATTGACAATCTGCCCAAAGAAATTACTTATTTGACAAGCGCGTATGTATAGTAACCATATATCATCTATCCAATTTTCTCGCGGATCCAACAACGAATTGACCATAATGTTCGCTTCTTTTACGAACGAAAAATCCTCAACTGTCTCCGATGTGAGAACGTTCTTGTCGTTGCCGAAAATTGCATCGCCCGTCATTTTAAAATGAAACTGAGCGTTGTAAAAATAACCGCACTCCAGTTCGTCGTATAAGTGGTTTATTCTTCTATACAGTTCAGAGGGCGACTCCTTTCCTAGTTTTTGACGCTCGGGGTTGTTAGGTTTGTGAATGTAACCGGTAGTCAAAGACTTCAAGCTTAATAATTTGCCTATATAATCGACTTTTAGATTCGATGCAGAGCGTTGAAGGTATTTTTTTGTTATGTCACCGCACGAATGGTAGAGAATTTGCGTTATAAAAAATAACAACGTTACGTACCACGATTTCAATACTACCATTTTGTCGCCTCTTACAGTAGCCTAATCTGTGAAATAATTAAAGGCATTAGTATTAAACATTTTGACTATCATCGTTAAAAGACCAATGCGTAGATTTTACTTACTCGAACTTGTAGATGTGATTTCCAACGTACTAGTGCGACTCGATTTATTTTCATACAAATACCATCGTTGTTTACACAAAAAGTGCGTACGATTTTAAATTATGTTTTTGTAACCTGGTTTATATGACTTTGTTATTTGTATACCATATAGATATATACCTATAATATCTTACATGAACATATGCGCTGTACATAATAAAAAACATACTGTCGTGTACGCACTTTGGTGCACGAACCGTTAAACACACACACACACATGCATATAGAAATAAATATACAAAAAAACCAAATGTAGTCTAAATAATACCAAGTATCCTCCAACATAGTAATAAATTACCAAATTTGGGTGCAACCTAAAAGAGAATTTAAAAGTTTCGATGTGAACCTATGTTCAAAACCAGTCCAGTAAAATAAATAGTTTTGCAAAAAATTGTATGAGTCTCTCACTTTTTTTTTTCATTTATTTTTCATAGTCCCTAATTTCCTACTATATATTTACTTGAATAGTCATTGAGCCTATTGGGTAGGAATTTAAGTTTATCGTTATGATTATGTCCGTGCATGGGATCAGTAGCTCATAAGATGTGTACTATATTATTTGTTAATTAGGAAGCCTACTCCTGTGTATCTATAACCTGTTTGAACAAATCTATATTCGTCGCTATAAAAATCACCGCATTTATACCATCTTATTTCACTCACTAAGAATGTCAATATTCTGTCCTTTAATTTCCAGTATTAGATTTTCGAATTTTTCCAAACGTACTAAGGACTTTTACTTTCCAGGTGTCAATCATTTTTGTCCTTCACTTTGTATTTCTCAAGATAGTGTCCACCCGGACATCCTAATGACAGACTAATTTATGTCCCGAAATCAAGAAATAATATTTAAGTTATTATATAATAACAATAATATAAAGCAAATACAATTTAATAAAATACAATCCAAAATATTGCTTAACACAAACGGGTAACTTTTATTTCTATTTTAAGACAATTAATTAATCGTTTAATAACCATATCTTTATTGGTAATTAAAAAAGTTAAAACAGTATACATTTTTTATTTTAATCAAGGAGTTTTTTTATGCAGCTATTACAGATTATAAAAAATAATAAATCTATGTATGTATACATTTTATTTAATTGAAAAGATAAGTTTGTGTATGCTTGTATCTGATCACTTGTGTGATCAATGTCAGTATAACGGAAAGACTTGATGTTTTGGTTGTTTCTTTAGTTCATTTAGTTTTTTTTTCCTTGCGGCAACGAGCTAAAAACATTTTTTTAAATATATTTTATACTAACATAAAGTTGTATTTATTATATCAGTTTAAGTAAATTGCTATTTTTAGCAATAATTAGGGCATCCAAATGTTAGTTATGTTAGAGGTTTAGTGAAAAGTTTAAGTGTTACAATTTTTTTTTAATGGGAAACTGGCTTTAAGAACTATTATTGTCCGCCTTAAATAAATAAAAGGTCTTTAAAATTGATTAATTTAACAGTAAAAATTTCAAAATCGATTTCAAGAACCATAACTAAAAGCCAAAAATGTGCATCGATTTGCATTCCTGGTTTAAAACATTACTTTATTGCTCTACTTTTACATCAGTTAAGGATAAACTACTAAACATAAATTACCTTGTTCAGGTACGCTTTATCTTCGGCAATTTGCTTCGGATTATCTTTTGCGGTAATTGAGACAATCAAGCGATCAGTAAAAATTTTTAATTAGTTCCGAAATACAATTAATACAACAAAATCGTGCACCATTCGATAAGCGTACAAGTGTGGTATCATTTCGATAGTTTCAATTGTATTAGGTACCACAAATCACTACAAATATGGTATAATAAACTGTTTTATTTTTATTTTTAAACGCAACTTATAAATTACCATTGACGTCAGTCTCTTGTCCGTTAGCTACTTCGCGATTGAGAATTCGCAATAGAATCTCTCCCTAAAATATTATACTAAAATGTTTAAATAAAATAATTTTTCTTATTAGTATATTTTTATGTTTCAAAACGTATACACATTTACATAATAATACTTGTTAATAACTTAAAGGTCAACTAGTGTAAATAGTTATGAATCTAACCTGGTTAACCTGGTTCGCCACAGCATCTCCCTTAAATCATAGCATTAAATACAAAATTAACAATTTTTAAAAATCCATTTTAATTTTTAACTTAATAAACTATTTATTTTTATTGAACTTGTATTAATCAGGCTTCAACATATAGTTTATTAGCCTATGTGTAAGATACACTGTGGAAATGGAACAACAATTTTATTATTTAATGTACATTAATTTCTTAAAGAGCATATTTTATTGTATTTGGGATATCATGTTGATTTCTGACAGATGATTATTATATGATTAATTCTCAGATTGACATTACAAGTTTGGCAGACGAGTTCCCTGTTTAATAGCAATGAATGTGTGAGGTCTATTCTAACTCAGATGATAATGGTTTGGTCATTTTAACTAAAACGTAGTATGCAGGGTGATCCATCTGATGTAAGATACTCATTTTCTCAGAAATTAAGAATTTATTGAAAAACAATTTTTCCCTATATTAATAGGTACATAATTCACTATATTTTTCAATACGTTGAACAATTTTACTTTCGTTCCTTTTATGTAGTATAATATGGATCTTTTTTTTTTAAATTGGAACATGTTTTTAATTCCATTAGTATGAAGAAAATTGTTTTTTAAAAATGTAGTTAGTATGAACCAGAAGTTAGTATGTTCAAACAAGTACAGTCTAAACCAAGCACAGTGTAAGTTCCGCAAAGTAAGAAAGTATTAATGTGAGGCGCAGAGTTTATGAATAAATTAATGAAATTGAAGCATAGGGGGGACGAAGAAGTCACAGGTTTACAGAAATTATTATAAATAAAAGTAATATTATCATTTTCAAATAAACGCTTTGATGCTAATTTATAAACACTACATCTCACTTTAAAACTTTTTAGTATGCTGGTTTATACTTAGCATGGTTTGGACTGTACTGGTATGAACATACTAACTACTGATTCGCATAGAAGCGTTTATTTTAATATTATACGAGAGTACGTATTGAAATTAAAATTACTATCTAGGAAATTGGCAAAACAAATGTATTCAATATAATCGAGTAAATTATAAAAAAAATATTTATTAGGTTAGAATATAAAAAAAAAACCAGTACAGAGGGGTCAGGGCATAGTGGGGACGGAGCATAGTTGGGTCGGGGCATAGTGGTGACGGGGAGGTCACAGGTTTACAGGAATTTTTAAATCTGAAAGTGATAAAATCACTTTCGAAAAAACGCTTCGATGCAAATCGGTAGTTAGTATTTTCAAGCCAGTACAGTCCAAACCAAGCACAGTATAAACCAGCAAAGTTAGAAAGTTTTAAATGAAGGTTCTGTATTTACAAATGAGCATCAAAGCGTTTATTTGAAAGCAATTTTATTCAATTTTATCACTTTTATTTATAATAATTCTTGTAGACATGTGACCTCTCCGTTTCCTCATTGCTTTGATTACATTATGCCAATACTCTACTGTACTAGTCCTCTCGGATAAAATCACTTTCAAATTAACGCTTTGATGCTCATTTGTAAATACAGAACCTTCATTTAAAACTTTCTAACTTTGCTGGTTTATACTGTGCTTGGTTTGGACTGTACTGGCTTGAAAATACTAACTACCGATTTGCATCGAAGCGTTTTTTCGAAAGTGATTTTATCATTTTCAGATTTAAAAATTCCTGTAAACCTGTGACCTCCCCGTCACCACTATGCCCCGACCCAACTATGCTCCGTCCCCACTATGCCCCGACCCCTCTGTACTGGTTTTTTTTTTTTGCAAAAACTTAGTGGACCAAATAATACATATACAATGTCTTGTTATATTTTGTTGGAATGGTCGACGATTCATGTTTCAATCGTTTGTACTCCATAGTTTAAATTATAATCGCTTATTCTCAATAAAATTAATATTTATGTATTATATACTTCCATTAAAGCAATCTCACCCAAACTATTTATACTTCATAGATTATATTATTTCAAAGCTATATTAAACTTCTATTTTACTAGATTGACAATGAACAAAATAAAATGCAACTAAAAAAACCTTTTCAAAGATACTTAAAATGTAAAGGGTGGGATAGTGAAACGAGTTTTACCATTTAAATACATTAGAAAATCGCCGTTTTACTGCCTCATCCTGTATATTAATTTCTTGTTATTTTCTAAAGAAAAATCGATTTTCTTACATTTAAATTAAAATAAATCGTATTCTGGTACTGTGATGGAGAAAACAATAAATTTTACCTACATATATTACTTATAAGTTAAATATTACTAACGTGTATAGCCACTAGCGGTCGGCTGTTGCCTGTTATTTAACAATAACCTTTTATGGAGATTTTAAAAATTGTGTTTTTTTAATAATACCATAGGAGCAGTATCATGATGTTAAAAGTTCACGAGATTTGATCTAGTCATAAAATAAAGTATTATCATTTATGACTTAATTATTATTAAAATTTATCTTAATAGTAATTGTACATAGTAATAAAATAATGAAATATTTTTTACAAAATTAGAGCTACAAGTTGATAAACTAAAAAAATAAAATTAGCACGAAGCAGATTATCTAATATTAGACAATTTAAACAATCAAGCGGGGATCTCTTTAAATGAATAACAGTATAACAATATACAAAACATTAGTTTTCCTTTAAAAAAATTGTGTAATAAAAAATACATTTTGAGGCGGTATACTGCATAAAAACCAACACTTAATCTGAATCCAAAAAACAACAGTCCTCTTCATTATTTGCAGGTAGTTGGACATTAAATACTCATAGTTAACCTTCGGTAAGGTTATATAACGCAGGCTATAAAATAACGAGATAACGACAGTGGTTTTGTAGTATCAGAATCATTAAGTGTCTTAATAAGTACACGGACAGGTTTTTTTCCCAATAAATCGAGTGTCTACTATAATCAGTCACACGATTTAGTCGCCTGTGATATCATGTAATAAACACAATATTATGATACCGATCATTGGGCCCTAACCTAATCTAACACGGACCGACGTTACCAACTGATAATTTTTAGTGTCTGTTCGTTTCTCACATCTGGTACACTGGGTTTTTAGTTAAAAAAAAAAAAAAAAAAATTGAATTTGTGTAAACATTAAGTCAAAAGTGGTACTTGAGCACAAAACCTAATAGTATCATTCTGCATAGGTATAAATAAAATTGTTTTAATGATTTGATCAATTTTTTTAAAGATTTTAGGTGTTTTTGTTCAAATATACGCAATGTGCGAAAACACGGTTTTCCGGCAATTAAAAAAAAACTGTAGTGCCGAATTTTTCACCCGCTTAATATGTTATGGATACATATGAGTTCCAACTATTGGCAAATTTTCAACCCAAAAGTTTTAAAATTACGGCTAAAAACTTCGAAAAACAAAAAAACTTGTACCCCCCCTAGGGGGGCGGGAAATGGGTATATTTTGAATTTGACAAAACTGACGTGCGCGGGCATACCAAATAAATATTTCTTATACATTTCAACTCGATCTGACTCTTTTTCTCGATACTATAGCCAGTAAAAGTTCTAACTTAAAAACTCGTACGGTTTTTTTTTTGTTTTTTCAACTTTCGCCTGTGAAGGCTTAAACTTTTTCAACTTTTACCCCCCCCAAAGTACAAACTAGACAAAATTTGTGATTTACAGAGTTGCTATTCGAAGGAATTGGTCTAGTATTAAAAAAGTTACAGTGTATACAGCGAAAAAAAAAGCCCACATCAGAGTAAAACCAATACCTTCTCGCTTTGCATCGAAGCTAAAATGTTTGTTAAAAAGTTATTTGATGTGTACGAGGACAAATATTTTCGTGACAGTATAGATAATTTTATTCGAATAATTTTTTTATTCGAAAAAATCAATCACAATGTACACAGTTTACTAAAGAATTATTTTTATATTATCTTTTATTAAAACTTATGACTAAAGCAAAAATAACCGATAACGTACAATGTACGTTTTTTAGCAAGTGTTATTTTGGCCATGTAGAAACAGTTGTATAAAAGTATGACGCTAAAGACAATGTTTTTGGTAAAACAACAAAAAGATACATGTTTCTAAAAAATAAACACTTCAGTAGAATAGGATATTGCTTCATATTTTCACAATTTGTGAAATTATTTTGATATTAGAACCTCTGTTTTCATATTCATAATTTATTTTTAAAAAAAAGTGATTGATTTTGTTTTAAATTTTGTAATATAATTATTAAGTACTCATATAATAGTCCTTATACAACATTTTTAATTCCTAAACCCAAATAAGCGCTACTTTTACATGCGTTTAAGATAAAATATTAAATTGTAATTACCTCTTCCAATAATATTTCTTGAATCAGTGTCTTTAAAACAAAGTATAAAACATAAAATTAAAACTTGTTTAAAATCCATTTTAACTTTTAACAAGTACATTTTTTTCTAATTACAAATGTTTTCAATTAAAATGCAGTAATTGTGTAATTGCGTTTACTGTATTTAATATGCATTTCTATATTATATTTAAAAAAAAAATAACTTTAAAATTGATTACCAGTTCATAATCTGTGAGTGTAGAAAATGTTTGTTTTAAAAAACATATTATTGAACATAACGCAAAAAATTGTTTTGCATGCAAAATAAACATTTTTAAATTATTCAAAAGTTATGAAAAAGTGTTAAAAATGATTTCAACCTAAAAATAGTGTTTAATGACTTTAACTTCAATTTAAAAGTGGACTAAAATGAAATAACGTGTACCTATGAAGTAAAACCAGACAACAATATTTGTTGTACCAAACCTAACCATCTTACTACGAAAATGCTGTACGAGATCCCAGCTGTACATATATGTTGTTGTGAATATCATAATATAATAATGTTATAAAACCCACCATATTTTACAAAAACATTTAGTATAGCTTAAATATGGATTATTATTGAGTACAAGCTGTTTTTCACAAGGACTGTAGCTATGTAAATAAATGATAAATAATAAAACACGATATTATAATATGGTTCATTGACAATAGGACAAAGGTCCTAACTGACACTGGCTTTTTGTTTTTCCTATCTGGTACACCATAGGCGATTGTTTGAAGACATACATATGAGTATAAACTGTATAGAAACCAATGATTAGGGATACATAAGGCGAGATTAAATAATGTACAAATATATCATACTTGTAATCTTGTAGAATATATTTTGAAAACCATAATCTACCGTAGTTTTATCATCAGCTATTGTAAGAAAATATATTAAATATCATTGTACCTACACGGATTATGCTTTGTATTAACCAAAATTCTGTACCCCAACCCCACTGTACTGACTTTTTTATTGGTAAAAAGTCATAAACATTCATAATATAAAAGTGTATTAAACATTTGAAATATTATCAATTGTATAATACCTTTTTTAGTCTACTATTTGTTTTTAAATGTCCGAGGAAAATTGAAAGTTGATCATTCGTTATTCATTATCAGCTAAATATTGCTTCCTTTAAATTTTGACAGAAACCCGGTTTATTTCACACAACTCCTGTTGCTTTCAGTTATCGCTCGTCGATGACATTGTGGAAAGATAAAAATAAAGTAATAGTAGAACACATTTTAATTAATTTTTATTCTGATACCGAAATTTACCGACCGTAAAAGGTCGTGCAGCTTATTTTCTATAGTATGTATAATCAATGATTTTACTCTGTAATACAACCAGGATAAAAACTACTATATAAAAACCACCAATTGTATCAATTTCACGTGGCGTTCAGGTGGACGATAAATCCAACAAGAAAAAATAATCATTTTTTCGTTTCTTACATGTTATGGATACATAAGTGTTCTGACTCCTGACAAATTTTCAAATTGAAGGTCCTAAACTTACGGCTAAAAAACCAAAAAGACTTGCACACCCCCTAGGGGGTGTGGAAAATTACTATAGTTTAAATTTGAAACATTTAAAGTGGAGACATTTGAAACACACTAAATAAATATTCTTTAAAAATTTCAACTCGATGCGACCCCTTTCTTTGGAATAAAAGCCAATAAAGGTTAAAACTTTAAAATTCGTATGTTTTTTTTTGTTTTTCCAAACTTCTACCTCCAAAACGTACCAACAAGATAACATTTGTGATTTATAGAGTTGCTACTCGAAAGAATTAGTCCAGTATTAAAAAAGTTGTGTACAGACACAAAAAAAGCGCGCCTCCACATTGAAGCTGGCAATTCCCAATTTTGGTATTACCTTAGATCATGTGGTTTACGTTACTTTACTTTAAAAGGCAAGAAGGACTAATTTAATTGAAAATTTCACAAAATTGTTTTTTAATGACGAAATATAATCATCATTTTAATATACCGAATTATTTTAAGTGCATTTTGGTTAAATAAAAAATTAAAAAAAACCATAAGTCTTAACACTGTAGACACCCAATAGCATTAGCTGTCACAGGTTTATTTATGACAAAACAAAATTATTTAACTTTCGAAATTATTTATTATTTTAATTATTTTTTATTAACTATATCGATTAATATTTTATTATAATTTAAATTTTTCAAAAATATAACATATAAACAAATTTTGAAATTGAATGTTGTAATTTACCTTTTATTTTAAAATCATTTCTTTTATAAAAAATATTGCTTATTTCGTTATTTGATCTTTTACCCGAAAAAAGTGATAAACTAGTTATCACCTACAATCAAACGGTCTTGTTGAACGTTGGCACCGCTCTCTTAAACATTTCCCTGCCCTCATTTTTGACGTGACCAAAAAAAATTCCAACAAAATAGTAACGTTTTTTTCTTTTAGTTGCATTATAATATATTATAGCCATTATGGTATTAATATTCTTTCATATAAAAAAATATTAATGTAATTGTTAGAAATTCCGGTCGAACCTTTTTAATTTATTCGTACTAATACACGACTTATGTAAGTTAAAAGTTGTCTATTGTAATAGTTCACATAGATTATAATGGCTATAATTATGTTTAAAATCGATAAAACGACAACGAATAGAAAATAACAGGTTTTCTTTGAACATGGATAATATCATTTACAATTTTTTATGGCTTTTGCTAATTTCTGCTTATATTATATTCAATTGTATTTATGGCATAGCTAGCCCCCCCTTGGAACCTGTGACCATCCTGAAAATACTTTACACCCTGTTACCTGCTCGCAGCTAGTTTTTTTTTATATAGTTTTCCAACATGTAACTAAAATTCGGTATGAATATTTAAATATAATTTCATTTGTGTACCAATTACCAATGTATGAAAACCCGGAAAAATACTCATGGCATACTCAGGTGTTTTGCATGATGCTGAAAGTTACCTTACTGAAAACACCTAGCAGTATTATTTTCTTTAACCGAGTATGTTGCATTTAATTTATAATTTTTTATTTTGTAAGTATCATTTTTAAGTCGGCGGATATTCAACAAAATGTAAAAACATTATGTTTTAACAATTTTCTGTGAATAAAAAAAACCGTAGTTTTAATTCCAATTTCCTTTGCGTTCCGTACAATATGGTTTGGAAATAATACAAATATAGTGTACTATGATGTTCTTTACATAGTCAACGTACACCAAGCCACCGTTTTCCAAAACTGTTTAAGTTGTACTTAAAGGCGCCAAGACCAAGCGAATAGAACAAAATTTTGATAGTCATTGAAGGCAGTAAACTAAATTGCATTTCACCCCTTCTACGATTGAAGGGTTTATGAGATGAATTGTTTATTAGACAAAATAAGTAGTGCTTATACCAAGAACTTAAAAAAAATAGTATAATATTATATAAATTATTATAGACATAATTTTGTTGAAAGTTATTTTAATACTAAGAAATATTCAAATATTATAATTATAATTTGTATATGCTTTAAAATATTGAAATGGTCACTTGTTAGAGTAGTTTTTTGTGTGAATTATGGCTAGTCATCAACAAATAACTACTTAAATATATTTGTAGTTAGGTTCTTGATGTTAGCCAACCGAACGGCAGATACAAAATGTATGCATATCTGTTACCTTTTTAACCCTTTCAGAGCTGAATTTTTTCTGTTAGTTGTAATTAGAAAAAATCAATTTTTTCTTATTCGGTTTTATCAAAATGCGTGGAATATCGATTTTCAAAGTAATCGAAATTTGACCTACTTGAAGTACTTTAAACTTTCAACCTCGCCTACTATGTCGCAGCTTATTGTCATTACTATTTCTATTAAGGAGCTATTATTTTTTCTTAAATACTAATTGTGTGAAATTCAGTTAGTGTTTGACAAATATATACTCATATGAAAACAATGTTAAATATGATTTTCGGTTATACCTTATTTAATTATTTTAGGCAACTCTTAAAACTATTAAAATATGTACCTATAAAAAGTTGACCTAATAATACATATCTGTGGGCATGTACACATTGCCTTAGGATTTGGGCTAGGAGAGAGTTTAAACTGTTGTCACCACATATTATACGTTGCTTTTGTAGACTTGTGTTTTACTTTGCAAGTTTTGGGCCACATCTCGATTTTCAGGTCGTTGTTTTCAAAGCAACTTTGCATTACGCCGAGTACATAATTTATTTATGTAAGTAGGTACCTATTAAGCCTTCAGTTCATAACGACAGTGGCAATAAGCAATCACTTGTTATATGTTAGGTACCCACCGTAACCCGCCGGCTATGCCTTGCCACATTGCCCCTGTTGACCCGTGTTTTTTGTTTTGATTAAAAACTGAATATTATACAAAATGATAATATTATTTCCATCTTATAAACCGTTTTGATTGGGTTACATAACTCGTAAGTTATTACAACCGTGGATTATGTATTATTCAACTTATTTTTACATTATTATTTATAGGCAAGTTGGTAATCAATAGCATAAATAAATAAAAATACTTATTTAGTAAAGATGCTGCGTGCTAAGGAATAGGTGGGTACATGATTAATTAAACGTTTTGGTCGTGTTGTGAGAGAAAATATTTGACCTTTTTGGTATAAGTAATATATAGAAATTGCGCAGCTGAGGTCGCTGTGTTGTGAAAACCGCAAAGATAGGGATACTATAGACTGTATGTAGCTTTAGGTTCCAAGTACCTATTAAAAATTCATCGTGGGCTTTCGCAGATGTAGTTTTTAGGCCTAACATATTATATAATATAGCAGCTTGACCCGTGTCTAATTCATCCGGTATATGCCCTTGTCTGACACTATATTATATACAACATATTTGGATGTTTTAATTAGAAAAAAATACTATTGTTTTTTTAATCTTTGCGCAATCTCCGGCACTGCACTCGTACAATAAAGAAGAAATTCGACTACGGTAATTTACGGAGAGGAATAAGACGTAAACTGGCATCTACAAAAAAACCAATAGAATATAGATAATTTTGTACATAAATATATTATCATTCTTATTTTATTAATAATTACCTATTAAAGTATGTTGTCTGGCTTTTGGTTAACATATTTTTATACCAGCGTCAGTGTTGTAATTTGAGCTCTTTTCTTTTGGGAGTTGTCTTAACTTTATTTAATACTCAATTTTTGGGTATTCAAGCATCACATATCACATCTCCAACACCCCTCCCCACTCACAACAATCAAAAACTTACAATTTAAAAAACAAGTTGGTGTACTAAAAAAAATCCCGAAGCCGGTGATTTCAGTTGAGCGAAAACAATTCATATAACTATATTATATATTTTTAGGATTGTCCATATAATAGTACAATGTGATTGTTAAGTTATTGCAATTTTACCATACTTAATTGAAACACAGTTGTGTTAAATTTAAATTTCCATCATAGGAAATTTGTGTGAATTGTAATTTTGTATGAAAGACGAGGATTTAATTAAAACTATTTATAGGCCTGTACCTTATAGTAAATCTCAGTTTTATAGAAATTACTATATTACAAATTAAAATATACATATTATAAAGCGGATAATCAAACAAAACAATAGCGGTATATAACTATACATATATGGCACCAACAAATTTAGAATTTTCTAAAAACTTTCTCCTTCTACTATTTTTAGAAACTAAAAAGTTAGCAAAAAAAAAAAATATGTCAATAGTAAGTAATTCATTGGCGTTTAAAAATATGTATGGGATATAACGAGAATTAAAAGAAAGCCATTAACATTTTTTTAATCTTACTTAAAGACTAGGTTGACGATAGAGCTCGGTTAGGAATTTTAAGGCCTAAGGCAAGATGTAAACTTTGGTTTCTGTAGAAATATATTCGCTTCTCCTAGTCCTAGATCCTATTCTCGCTACTTCAACATAAATTACCTTTCGCATTCTTCATTTATTTGTATACAACTAAGAAACAAAATAAATTCGTTGTTGTGAAACCAGTGGTTGATTATTTTAGAGACCATTTATGGGTTATAACATGTCAGTTGTTAACTCCTTGTAGAATAATAATCTACTGTATGCTATTATAACATTTTTTTATGGGGGGGGAAGCCGGAAGGGGAGGGGTGTCGAATGGAACTGATTTGTGAGAATTATTGTGAAAATTGTTTTCAGGAAAAGGTATTGTTGCAAATCTGGAGTTGGTCAATAAACAAAAAATTCCTGTGAAAATCAACTATAATAGAAGTATGTAGTGTGTAAAACTGTTTTAGTGGTGTTTACCTAGTACTAGATTTTTGAAACTTGTTTAAACATGATGCATTTAATAACAGGTCTATAGTTCTAGGCAGGTACAGCTATTATTATTATTACATACATTTTGTTTAATTTGCAAATCTCAAGTTAGAATATCCGACCAGAAAAAATACCTACTCAAAAGTCATTCAATATGTATTACAAATGAACCCATTCTGTAAACATTTGTAAAATATATTTTCCTAATTTTACATTGTCGATCATAAAGATATCATATCTAAAGAACATTTTAATCTTTAATAGGAATTGACTTTTTTTAATCTATTGCATTAAAAAAATTAATATCTGTAAATTTTAAGAATTTTTCTTTTGATTATATCGGGGAAACTTTCAAGAGTTTTAACCTCATACAGTATATTAGGTAACGAACTTCTATCCTTTTCACCTAGGTAGATTGTATATCTAGTACACGCCAGCTAAAAACAAAAATCAGCATGTCTAAAATTTACAACATTACGATATACATATTAGAAGTAAGACAAATAGCTGATTAAATCAGTAGTATCAGAAATTTACTTTACGCGATACATATTCAACAGCTTTTAATCGTAACTTCGATTTTCGTCTAATCATGTCATGGCATGCCATTTATAATATCTATACAAGACTCCGTGACTACGTCTAAGAATTAATAATGAATAGATAATCTCAATGATACATTTGTCAACTTCACACTTGTATACTTTGTCAACGTTAAATCCAAAAAAAGTCTCAGCTTAAGCGCTCTTCAAACCTAAAACTTCACGTTATGTTGAACCGGTTACAGACATACCGTGACATTTATTAATCGGTAAGCTGATAGCTATGTAGGTACAACGTCAACGCTTCATCCGTATAATAGGAAATATAAGTACACTTACTGGTCGTTGCCAGGTGTTAATTACCTATTATTTCAGTTTAGGTCGAATCGATTAAGTATAAAAAGCATCGTCCGTCGTTGGAATCGTATGCGGCTTGTCACGTTTCCGGGGTGTATGATGTATAGGTACGCCTATGTTAAGCCTATTGCATTTGTTAATGGAAGGGGAAACATGCCGATTGCCCTATCGACCTCTTTTCCTATTTCCAAACGCCAGAAGGTGCATACCTATATGTGCTTAGTTGTCGAGTACTTCTGAGTTCTCAAGAGCGTATAAAAAAGAAAACTGATTGAATTCAGTATAAAAAAAAAAAAAAAGGTTTATGAAATTTACAGTTAACCTGTTTTGTTGACCCTATCGCCATAGACAGACCGTCGACGAAAAATAAAAAACAAATTCAAATAGTCGTTTGAGGGTAGGAAATTGTATGTAATACATTGTACATGGAAGTTTTATTCTAGAAAGTTTTAAAATTCAAGAGATTTTTCAGTACTTTTAAGCATCTAGTTAGAACATGTGGTTTTCAGAGTTGGAAGTTAAGTAGTGTCTACTGTCTAGGTAAAACGACTTAACGAATAGTTTGTATGGTGTTTTATACGAATTTAAGAGTTACTAGTTGCTTTTTATTCGTATTTTTAGTTTTACATTGTTTTTTAATAGAATACTTACTACAAGGTAACATTTTTAATGGTTCAGTCATTTAGGCAATAGGTATTCAAGTTAAACAGTCCAACTGTGTGTAGTTAAATTCCATTATTGTGAAATTTGTTGTATGAAATAGCTAATTTATTGTATCTTAAAAACGAAACAATTAGAATGTATTACAGCTGTTAAATAGTAAACTAGTTTAGACTAATTTTAAGTACTATCAAATCTATCATGGTACAAATAAGTATTCGGAATTTTTTTAATATTATAATTATGTCTATACTTCACATTTGTTAGGTTTCAAAATTCTTTTTTTCTTAAATTCAAATTGCAAAAGCTGCCTACAATGTTTTCCCTCGCCAACGTTGGGAAAAACGTTAGTTTTTATAAATCAAATCACTTTTTTATAGTGTGCAAAAAAGTATAATCATTTTCAGATTTTTTTTATGAAACGTTAGTTGTTCATTTAAAATGTAACAAACAGCAAATATTTGCTCAGTGTGTGAAAGTTTGAAACTAATAAGAACTTATTTTTAATAATCAAACATTTTAAAAAGTTTAAGGAGCCTCTACACCTGCGTATTTTTGGTCGAAAACAACTCATTCTACTTCAAACAGAAATTACCTTAAAAATACTCCGATTTAAGTTTTGAAAAAACATTTCAATTCTTTATAGCATTTTCAAGGCACCGTGGCATAATTTAAAAATTATTTTTTAAAAATTAATTATTCCAGTTTAAAAAAGTTATACATTTTAGTTTTTTACATTAAAGTAAGTAATTAAACATAATTTTAAAACTATGCCACGATGCCTTGAAAATGTTATAAAGAATCCAATTTTTTTTTTAAAACTTAAATCAAAGTATTTTGCTAGGTAAGTTCTGTTTAAGTAGAAACAAATGTTTTTGTACAAAATTCCTATAAGAGTTATAAAAAGTGGAAAAAAAATTAAATATCAAAATAGTTCCTTGTTTTCTATGTTAATATAAACGTCTAAAATATTAGCTTTATATTGTTTAACGAAAAATTGCCTACACAATGCCCCTTAATAAATACTAGTGTAGGGGCTCCTTAACTATAACTATTTAAACAGTCTATACAGCTAAACTTTTAATGAACTTAAAAATAGTGTGATCATGTGCCACGTTGAGTATTGTTTTCTAACCGTTAAAAAATAATGTTTATACTTTTAGCTCTTTTCTTTTGCCTTAACGTATCGCGGCCATCATATTTTTTAAAATTTATTATTTAATTTCAGAGTATTTTTTGAAACACAGCGTCTTCATTTAAATATGATTTCAGAACTCAAGACCATGCGTGAGAATAAACTCACTGCGGTTGTGTCATTTAATTTTATGCAAAATGTCAAACTACAATTATTATTATTATTTTGATTACAACATATTTGTAATTCATTGTATACTTTCGGTTCCATCGTTTCATTTCTCACACCTTGAACAATTAGTTCCCAATTATATTTTGTACTCATATGATAATTGGTCATCCGCCGCTTTCACTTTTCTAGATCAATAAGATACTATAATAATATACAATTAAATTATTATTTTTTTCACGTGCCTCCTACTATTCTTGACGGCGCAGCATAATAATGTTTAATATACAATTTTGACACCAATATGTAATGATATTAGGTATATGTATTAAGTATGCCGTACCACCTAATTATTATTTTGTTGGTCGGTATAGGCCCGAGAACGCAATCCAAATGGTGCCACGCGATAGTCGGTCATTAGGTAGGTACCTATTTTCGGAGTTATGCAAGTTCATTGTATTATATTATATTATATTATGGAAATCACTCTCAGACGATGTCTGACGTCTCGGCGTCGTGCAACCCAGAAGTTATGGGTGAAAAAACACTATCACACTCAAGCAGATAATCTGCGTTGGCGTGCCTATATCGTGTTGTGTTAAAACACTTCTTGTGTAGAACGTATAATTATGCAAAGATGATGAAAAAAACGGCGTGATGTCGAAAAATCATTAAAAAGAGTAAAAAAATACCGTAAACGCAATAGCTGGCTGGACGGCCGACGGCGGATAGAGAGAGAGTGAGTGTAGGCCTGAAGAAAATGATAAAGATAATCTTATTGCTCAACTATGGAAGATGACCAAGGAGAAAAAGAAGAAGCCAGTCAGTCAATCGTTGTGAAAGTAAATGCAATAACATTAGCGCGAACAGTAACGGAAGTGGCTTTACAGTCAATTGCCCGCGGTTCTCAAAGTTCAACCGCAGTCAGTAGTTGGGTATGAACAGTTTATGCGAGTGTTGCTTGGCCACCGACAGAAATCCGCTTGAAACTTCCTTAATATGGTCGTATAAAGAAAAAAAGAAATACCGTCGAAATCACAATTTGTTTACCGCCGGCCTGGGAAAAAACGTAAAGAAAAAAAAATACCGCACTTGGACCAATAGAATAAAAGTTGCACAATTCTTGTTTGCTAATGAGGCGTTACACCACTGACCACCAGCACAAGACCATCGTGCGGTTTTCTATTGGGTTCTTATGTTTTTTAGCCATTTTTGACGGGTCATTACGTACCTCTTGAGAAAATTCTTGATCTTTTGCGCGGACATGACTAGTGGGTTTTTGAGATCTAGACTCATTAGCCAAATTGAGCAGTTGGACTACCTATTAATAGAACAACTGCACCAGGAACTATACATCGCCGATAGAAAGTGATTTATTTAATTTTTAATTGCACATGTATAACACATAATTTGGCCATTAAAACCTGTAGGGACGTCAAACCATAATGCTGTTTTAATAATAAACCTGACCTATCCCAACCTCGTGTTATATAGAATAATAATATTGGACGCGTTTTTAATTGTAAGCCGCATGTTAACTTAACTTTGAATTATTTTCGCATGGTAGGTATACGCCAAACGGGATAAATAAACTAACAGTTTAGGCGTTCTAAGATTCTAAGATTTTGTTTCTAAGATTGTCCGTATGAAAATAAATCAATCAACTTTAGCGACAACACCGTCAATGTTAATTTTCGGCTGTCAGACAAATACCATTTAGTACTTATTTTAGGTAATTTTTAATTATATTTGAATATGTTTAGTAGATTTACAGATAAGAACACTGATTATAAGTTTAAATAAGAACAAGCATAAGTATTGTTTACGATTAGTCGTTTAGTATGTCGTTTGAAAATGTTATCATCAGTTGGTCCATACTTAAAAGTGAGCTGTGATTTTTTAAAAGTTTTTAATGGTGAATAAAAATTAATTTTTTAGCTTTAAAATAAGAAATAAATTAGTACAATTTTAAAATTGTTTCGTTAAAAGATTGTTTATCGAAAGTTCCAAGGTATACTGATAGACTATAGTAAAATAATAAATAGTTTTACATTTTTTTTCGATATTTACATTAAAAGAAAAAGTAATAAAAAAGAATCCACAGTACATATTATATTATAATACAGTACATAGGTACAGTGAGTAATTGGTTGAATATACTCGAAATTAGTTGAAGAAACAAAAATATAGAATATTTTTTGCCAAGAAGCATTTTAAATACTAAATGTCAATCAAGACTAATGTTTTTTACTTCTGAAGAAGTAATCCTCATAAAAGTGTAAAAATAATTACTTTTTTTTAGGAGTGGAATTTTTATTGTTGCCTCTGGCGGCAATTTTTTATGAATACGGACCTGAATGTAGAATACCAGTTAAAATTTCTAATTTCAATGATAACTTATAAAAAATAGTTACTTAGAGATATTTGACTGTTGGTCTCATTTATCCGGTTAATTACTATAACTATGTATGTTATATTATGTGATTTTCTGTGTGTTAGACTTTAATGATTTATTTGCCATGTACCCCTAGGCTACACCTATAGTGAAATGTGTAAAATGTATGTTTTCCCCCGGTCTTTTGTGAGTTTAGAAATTTGTTTTCGGTTGTTTAGGCGTTCTCGAACAAATGTTAGTTGTCCGCAATACTCAATAGACGTCTAATAACGTGTAATAATATTTATTACAAAACTTATTGGATTTTTTTTAAATTTTCAAAGAAAGACTCGCTAGTGTATGGCTTGACGGTGTATAAAAAAACAAAGAGTTGTCATGCGACAACCCAGCTCAAAAACAGTGATAAAAGTCCAGTGATCAAAGTCCAAAACGGTAAAGGGCACAATGGACAATGCGATAGTCGATAAAAGTATTTGAAATAGATATATCTTATGGCTGGACATATTGTCTTATTGCTGGAGGTCAGTCAAACATGTTATGCATGGTCATATTTTGTTAAAAAAAACGTTACTTTGATGATTTTTCACTTACAACAATCATAAAAAAACCTTATCACTTTCCTATCACATCCCCGTCCTAGAGGAGAAAATGTCCGATTTTTATTGTTTTTGTCTGAAGAGGTAAGTTGCCAAGTCATTACGGAGGCAATTCCTATGGGCAAAAATTTTTACGTTTAGTCACGGGCTTAAAAAACTTACACACCCAATGACCGACGGCGGGAAAACCACCGACAAAGTGGCTACTATAGCGTTACGAAGGTGCAGTTAATCAATGGTTAAGAAAACCGTGTACGTTCACTTTCATCGAGATGGATTCTGTAAGAAATGACTCTGTTATTATTATTACACATTGCATTACAGTATTATATGACTTTATATACACAATGGAATTACGGTGACATAGTATTACGGTAATGACTGAATACAATCAGATTTATAATCCTTCGCAGCGAGTTGTAAGTATTTTATTCTTCGTCTATAGCGGTAGGTACACAACGTCAATAAAACTCCAAATAGGCCAAGTATTTTCCAAATTCATTAATTTTCAATATTAATATATTACCTGAATTATTTATTGGCCCACGATTTATAGTACACATAGATAGCTTGATTAGTTTGGCACAAAATGTCTCTAATACTAGTATTGTGTAGAAACCTAAAATAATAACTATAAAACATCATAGGTTTAACGATCATATTTCTACTTCTACTTTAGACTCGTTTATCCCATATAAATAGTCACAGAAATTAGAATCGTTCACCCTAATTCTCCCTGACCATATATTTGTCATTATTTTTTTATTTACGTTGCCATTTCTTAATTTATTTATTCTTCTTTGATCTACCTCTATCTCTAACTCCCTCTACTTTTACCCGACTTGTTAAAATGTATCTTTTTATTCATCACTTGTTCTCTAACCATAACAATTTTACTACCTCCATCAAAAATCTCCTTGCTACTGAGCTTAATTATATAAGGTTATAGTTAATTTGTTTACCGTATATTTGCCTTCGATGCTGTGAAGGTACTACAACAAAATAGTATACAAGTAATAATAATTTAAGCTGCTCAGTTTCCTACTATGAAGTTTATTGAATCTATCTAGCATGGAGCTTTCGTGACGATCAACACAATCGAGTGAAGTTCAAGACAATGGATTAGGTTTCTGCAGTGGACTATGCAATTTGTCTTTGATTACGCAGAGCACAATACTCAAACTACCAGATATTGTGGTTCTATGGAGATTGTCACTAAAAAATATATTACGAAAAGTTAGCAGTCGTACCCTTGCCCTTCGTCAATCTTCAACCAATTAAAAAGTTAACGGTTTAAGATTATAAGTTTACGTTTATTAGCTTTGTTATAAAATAAAGTCCTGCTAAACAGTATTAGCTATTACAGACGTTCTTTTGTAAAATCAACGAGCATACTAAATTGCACTAGCCTCCAATAAATAATTACTACTGAGATATGTTGCACTTTAAATTAATTTAAAGTATTAAAGTCAACACTAACATAATCAATCGCGCAGGAGTATGCATGCAGATCTTTGTAAACTTATTGCACGCTCTGATGGGCTACAGAGAAACTGCGGCGCGATAACCATCGTCTGTGCGGAGTCTACTATTAATTATCTTATTTACATCGTACCAACTAAATAAAATTACTAAATACAAAAACTAATTAATCATTTTATAAATAACTATTTATCAACCTCGCAATCTGATTATGTGTTTGGAAACATTATCGGCCTGGTTTCCCTTAAACCATGACAACGCCGAATTGTTGGTATGAGTATCAGTTTTTAATTAGAAAATCGTATTAATTTATTTATTAATTCCGTAGCTGTATTTGTATAACAAAACACATGATTTAATCGACTATACTACAAAAAACATACATTTTAGAACAATCAGCATCTTCTTATGACTATGCATTGCTGAGTTATGGCAATTTTTAGAAAATTTGAAGTTGACAGCCGTTCTTTTTAAATTTAAGGGCGTTCTCCATACAGGAATTTTGGAGATTTTTCTGGGGAGATACAGAGGGATCTAAAGAACGTATTATCGAAGAAATTAACTTTCCAATAATTATTTCCGTTTCCAGCTATATTTAAGTATAATTGGGTTATACTAGTATTAGTATCTAAAAATTGTACTCATAATTATCTTGTGTGTTTATATAAAACAGAATCAAATTTAAAAATTGTTTATTTATATATACATCTTTTCGAGGGATAATCGAGATACCTAATACCCCGTTTAATATATTAAATATGCATAACATATGTATATGAGTTTTGACCATCTATAGAATCGTTTCTTTTAGGGATTTTTCTTTTTTTTTTAAAGTTTTTAAAAAACTGTTTCCTTCCCCACTCCTTTATGCTGGTTTTTGTTCTAGGTTTTATACTTATGTTTACTCATAATATTTTAATCGATATTTAAAAATGTCAAATAACAATTTGGTATCGGTAAAATAAAAAAAAGACTGTAAAGAAATATATTAAAAATAATTGTACTGACCATTTATAGTTATTGAAATCAGATGGTAAGAAACGAAAATTGCAAAATCAACAGTACAACAAAAATAATCGATTAGAAAAAACTTGTAGTTGATATTTTTCTCAGGAGAGAATAAACACTATAAGTACGTAGGTGAAACATAAGCTATGAACGTTACCGACAATTGTGTCGCAATATAGTAACAACAATAATAATAAAAAAAGAAACATGCAGTCTAGAGTCGTGCGATCTAAGGATTGAAGCTTACACAATTCTCGGGACACGAATTAGTATTTCGTGCAACGCAAAGGACTCTATATGAAATAGGTAAGTAATTTCAAAGATCTCGGGTGTAATTATTATCGAATTTCGAGTACAATACACTGCTGATGTATTATCGACTTAGAACCAAATGGAAAAAGATGAAAAAAAAACAAAGAAAATTCATTCGTGTAATATAATAATATAGTAGATAAAGAAAAAAATATATATATAATCAACACCGACAATACGGTCGTCGCGGACGTATTGCAACTGTATTATTATTATTGTACTTAAAGAAATAACAGAAACAAAAAGTTTTTTTTTTTGAAATGCAATACCAATAGTTGACAGTACTTTCAATTTTGTAGGTGTACACATATATAGAATAGAACAAATTCCTTTTGTTCCTAGGTATTATGACGAAAATATGCGTGCCGAAATAGGATGTTTTATTTTTTGGAGACTTGACGGACTCCTGTGTATTATTTGAGTCGCTCATGTCTTTTATGATGCATACATGTACCGCAGCAGAACATTATAATAACGTTGACTGAGAAAATAATTTGATTGACGGTACTATTGCCGTACGCGTGATCTGTACTGCGGTGGCCTCCAAATACAACAAAGATATACCTGCACCGGCGACGGAACATATTATATATTGTTATTATATACTGCCAAAATGTACACATAGTTGAGTTCGTAAAATAATATTATAGTCGAGTTCGAAATTCAAGTCAAGTCCGATGACGTAAACAGGGAAAAATATCAAGAGGGCGCCAAACCACCTTGGTACACTTGATATAGGTATGGGTGTTTAATAGTAAAAATGGTGTGACTCCAAATTTTTTAAATATACACATTTTTGCTTAATGGAGTCACGTTCAGTCATAGCTTTCATTATAAAAGTGAAGCGATTCGAATAAATGCAAAAATAAATAATAAATAGAAAACACTGAATGAATACACATTAATTCACAAAAAGCTCGTTATTTCAAAATTAAATTAAAATGAGATAATTCACTTTTGCAATGAATGACATATCGGTACATCTGGTATGTACTGTAGTAAATATCTCAATAGTCCATTATAAAATCCCAGAAACTTAAAATTAAAGCTACAATTTCTATAATTTTGATTGCCATTAATTAACTCTTCCCGATAACAAATCTTGCAGTTGCTCATCTGGTTGTAAAATAATAAACTACATCACTACACCTAATAACTAGATTACAATATCGGTATAGAGTGGACCATTCAGTACATTAAGTTACACAGGAAGAAACCTGGTGGGTGTTGACTTGTCGAATCTGCTGAATAGTTTTATGTATTAAACGTTTTACTAACATAACATAGACCACCGATAGTTTTTTGTCGTTTCTGCGTTTCGAACGCCTTAATAACTGTAATTATGGTCGTTTCTAAAAAATAATTTAAAAAAAAGAGTATGAATTTTATAAGAAAATGTATTATGATGCTTTAAGAATGTGAAAAAACAAAAAAGAGTGTGCACGGTGCACCTAACGTATAATTTGGATAACCGGATGGATATCTATTATTATTAAAGACTTACTATCTGTTAACGAATCGATATGACGTGTTTAATAATTATTTTCTATTAATTTTTTTTACCTATTAAAAAAAAAGTAGTGTTTTTTACAAGTTGTAAACAACATACATTTATTTTAGTTTCGATGCAAAGCTGAGAAAGTATTAATTTACGTTGAATGATTTTTATATAATTATAATATTTTTAAAGATTAAAATTTTAACATTTCAGCTAAAAATGCTATACTTTGGCTTAATAATATTTTAGTTTGGATTAGTTAATGATGATTTAGTCATGTTCAAATTTGTAGCTATTTCCAAGACAGTGACCTCTTTGACCCCAATTTGATAACTTCTCACGGCCGTATTCATAAATTTTTTTTTTATAATATCTCTTGGGAACTACTAACAACATAAGAATGACATTTAATGGTACTAAAAAGTAAAAATATTAAATTCAAAATGATTGTTTATTGATTTCGCTAATGAGTCAGGTTGTCAGGTCGGTGAACTACTTGCGTCAATGTTTGCTTTCAAAATTATTATTCATTACTTTGCCAATATTTGCAGTGACCAACTTTTATAACTAGTATCCACCGGTGTCCGTCAGTGATTTCATCTCCTTAACTGTCAGATACCGACTTTGTTGAATTATTCTACTTGTTTCGATCGTCTTCTTGTATTTGAATAAACATTGGAGTACATTGAGTGGGGTTAGCTGTGTGTCTAGACATAAAATTTCCAACTGTTTTACACGATTTATTACCCATAGGTGTTGAGCAATAGATACATCAAACATGAATATTTTGAAAAAATACTATTTACATTGTTACAAAACACACACTAATGTAATGCAATCAGCACGTTAGTAAATCTGTCAAAAAGCTCAAGTATTGCAATAAAGAAAATCAGACATTCGAAGGTGAATGAACAAAATTCAAGCTTATTATGGAAATAACGACGATGACAACTGTACATTGTATCTGGAATCGTTTACATCTCTAAGCCTGTAATACATTCTTAAAGTGAGATTAGTTTATGGTCTATGTGATGCGGTTATTTTTGTTAATGATACTAATCATTTTTTTTTAGTTGCCTTGACCTATGCATTTATGAATTCGTTAAAAAAAATGTATAATAGGTAGGTATTATATGTAGTCTGTACACAACGTGTCACGCTATTATTGCTATTAGAATAACGGGTTTTTGTTGCATAAAAGAATATTATATTTAACACAATCTTTGTTGGGATGATATTTAAAGGAAGACTACACAGAAAAATATTGTATTGTTTTGCCGTTAAAACGAAAACGTATTTATTAGCAATATCATTGTTTTAGCGAAATTATTTAAATTAAAACTAAAAAAAGTTTAACTCTTGTCCACAATCTCTGTACAAGAACCGTTTTTTTTCTTCAAACTAGGTGTTTAAATATTCATAAATATATATTTTTTGTTTGATCGTCTCAGTTTTCTATTTTCTGAAAATCAAAGCTGATATATTGTTTCTCCACTTTTTTTTATAAACGCTACCATCATCATTATTATCGACATGTGCCGGCGCACTCGTGGTAAGGCTGTCAAAAGTATTGATTTATTGATACTTATGTTTAGTATTTTGGAATTGATCATTACAGTCAATAGTGACTCCAAGAACAAAAAAACAAATTATGGAAATTACTTAGAACGATAAACCTGTTCGTGAATTCTTTTTTAGTCCCATACGCAACTAGGAGTGAATAAGCAAGCTAAATACAATTGTCTCACCGAATTTCGTAACTTGTCGACCATTATTTTTATCTTCTTAAGATTGTGATCCAACAATCTAACATTTATTCATAGGCATTATTTTCATAGTTCATCATTTAAAATTGACTTTAGCCTTTTGTAAAATAGCTAATTGTGTTAATGGTAGCATACATTTGTTTTTACAATAAGACGACCGTGCTATGCTTTTACTTTAAGTTAAACCAAAAAAGTTTGAGGATGTCTTAAATCTTAAATTTCCAATCTGTTAAAAATACTTCCCTAAATAGCCTCTTTGATACTCGGCGTTTCTTATATTTTTTAGCGCCTTAAGTTAGTCTAAAGCTAAGCAGATTTTACTTAATAAAATACATCAATAGTTAGTTAATAGTTCATTATTAACTAACTAACGCAGTTTCACTAAAAAAAATGGAGAGGCTTAAACACGTAAGCTTCTCGTTCATGTAACTTAATATAATGAATGAAAACAATTTTGTCCACGACAGCTAATAACTAAAACGGTGTTTTAAGGTAAATTTGAGAATTGTGTACAATTCAATTTTAGTTACTAAATATCTTGTATTATAGATTATAATTATACAAAAAAAAAGGACTTTTTCCAAGCATGTTGTCTTATAAATCTAGTATTCAACATACATATTTCGGTGTACCTTCCCTTTCATTTAGAAGGAATTAGTAAAGATGCAGTATGGAGGATCTGTTATTTTATGACTTGGTCGATTGTTCAATTTTTATCATTTTTCTTACGACCAAAATTAAAATATCATCATATTAATATTTCACATCAAGGTTTAAAAAAAATGATTTTTTTTATTCTGGTTTGTTTTTACTATACTATTTAGACGTAGTATTTATAAAATAAAAACAAAGTTTACTCGTGTGGGATTTTTTTTGAAATTTCACTATTCAACGATGACTGGCCGTGATTGTTATATTGATGAGAATAATAATAAATGGCCGTACTAAAAAAATTATGCTAAAGGGCAACGAATAAAGTCTTTTGCCACCCTCCGCCTCTTGTTGATCCGCACCTCGCCGTACCGCCCCAGATCCGGTCAGCGCGTATCTATGCGTTATGACTTATGAGTGCCAGCATAGGTATAGGAAGGTAGGTAATTAATAGGTGTACAATTTTGACGTTTAAGATTTAATACATTATAATAATGAGACAATATCTTCGGCGGTATCTCGATTTATTCGCACGTATCCGATATGGTACACATGCGTTAACGCATTACGACGGCGGATGTTTTAACAACAGGAAGAGGATCTTGGTGTAAAGTAGGCTAACGGTGGTGGAGGACAGGCGGGGCGTTGCGCGGGAAAGTAGGACAGCGGCTATGAACTCCCCTGGAATGTCGGACTACGGTTTAGTCGTACTCTTCGATCTCATCGTGGCAAACTCAGACCGTGTGCGCGTTAGTTTGAGCCTCGTCGCTTCTCCGTCAGGACATCCACTCGCATTCGGTAAGACAACAACATAATATTATAATATATCATAGAAAAAAAAAAATTAAACTAATAATAATATATTATTATAACAATCGTAGCACAAACTATATATGATGACGTTTTCGGTCTCACGGTGCTTAAATTTTTATTAGATATTTTCAAAACATTTTTCTCACACGGTATACTCATAGACATCGGTCGACTTCTTACAAAATATGTATTATTAATTGTACAGACGATGGATATTTTATTCACTTTAGTCTCAAAAAAAAAATGTAATATCATATTCTCATTTTAGGCAAGAATCGTTAAGCTTCAACGCAGTATAAATAATTTTAAGGAATCTGCTACAGTTAATTATTTTTTTTTATCCGTCAGAGAGCCAAAATAAATTTGAAATCATTTAATTAACAATATATTATTATATTTTGGGTATCATTATAGTTTGTTATTACATTTTTTTCATTTTGGCATAAGCTATAAATGCATACCAAAAGAGTACACTTTTTTTTTTAAATTTAACCGCGCGTTTGAACGTATTGACGTCGTTACTATGAAAATATACAGATAGGTGTACAGATAGGTATTTTTTTTTATTGGAAACAATTCTTCGATGAAGCCAGTATTTGGCTTTCTCCTAATGCGTTTAGAAAGTAACTCCCTTCTTCAATCACAAATAGACATAATGAAATAGATTATTGTTATTACAATTATTATTATTTGTAGTTATTATGATTACTATTTACTATTATGACTGTTATTATTATTATTGCTATTACCATCATCATCATCATCATCGTTATACCGTTGTTAATGTTTACTAACGCCGCGAAGCGATTGTTAATTTGTTGTATCTGCTTGTCAGAAAACGAATGAAAAAATAATTGGTATTTAGGCAAAAATGGGGACGAGAGAATGTAGTGCAGACAGAAACAGCGGTCCTTATGATATTATAGTAGGTACATTATGGGATCGTATTGGAGTTTCACCGAGTTTTCCACATTTATGCATTTATAGGCTCACGCATACAAAAAAAAAAAAAATCAAAAGTATTGTTGGATTTGATGTTTTAATTTGACGTCGTTCTCGAAAATTGGTTTGTAACACATTGGTCTCCGCCATGAGAGCCCAGCGGTGGTTCTATAAACGAACCGACAATTCGTTTAGGTCTTACAAGCAATACTCGGCTCTAGACGTGATATTACCTAAAGTTTCGTTGGTCATTATGGGAATGAGCTGATCAGTCGTACTGGGGCTAGTTGAAAATCCTGTTCAGTTAGGCTAAAGTACTTTTTTCCGGTGTATTTAGAGCTAACTGGTACCAATACAGGACGGTTTCTTGTATTGTATAATACTATATGTAGGGTTGCATAAAGAATTAATACATTTAATGATCCATTAAAATTTAATGGACCAATCACGGGCCACTAAATTATGTTTCAGGAACCACTAACATCTATTGGTTCATTAAACGTTTATGCAACCGGCATATGAGTTATTATGGGATCATTACACAAATATAATATTGTATAATATTCGAAAATTAAAATGTCTAATAAAATGTAAGTACAAATCAAACAAAACTGATATAGCAATATTATAAATGAATTACCTTAAATGTATAAAACTAAATTCAATCGACCGTGATATGACAATTTCGGCATACACGTGAAGTTCATTGCACTGAAATCTGTAAACAAATATTATATTTTCCCGCTAATACTTAACTTAACATTATTCTCAAACCGTTTTGACGCTTACAACGATATCAATTTAAAATTAAAAATATTACAGTGTTATTACTTTCTAATTTTTTTTGTGCATAACAATATTGTCCTTGATTGAAATCACGAACAATTTATTAATACCTCAGGCAGTCGGTACTTTTAATTTAGATACATGTCGTAGGTGTTTAACTAGGCTTATAGAATCGTTTGTGTTATTAATTTATTTATTAAACATTTTTATCGTCTTCGGGAAACTATCAAGCGGTAATTTCTAATTATTTTATTTATGGCTTTAAGGATGCTTAAAATAAAGTAGTAATATTTTAAAAATCGTTAAAAAATGTGCTGGAAGGCAATGGAGAAAATCAGCACGGCGCTTCTTTTTAATTTCTTTTCGCAAAATGTGTCCCCTATAAATTCTGTCGATTGGCTTATTCTTTATTGATCGTAGTAGGTATTGGTAGTTGTTTTTATGAAAGTTTTAATCAGTTTTTGCTCATTTTGGTAGTCTAGTGCGTATGGGATTAGTGTTGGTTGGCCAATGTCTGTTCTTGGTTTGGGTAACATCAAGTAATCAATTTAAAGCATAAATTATTCGAACTTTCGTCTCGCACGGGTTATTTAAGAGGGTCGGAGAACAATTTATTGAAAATTAAGGTAAACAATTGCTTCTAAATGCTCTGTATTCTGATGTGTTGTAGAATTTACAAAACAAGGTACTACAAATAACACTGTGATGGTTGATGCCAGTTAGCTATTAGCTTTTACGTGAACGGATATCTACTGTTGAGTCCTACACGATTTGGGCAATTTGTCTATTTTTTTTCTGACAACACAACTATCATAGTTTCCCTCGCAGAGTTGCAATTGGTCTATAACAAAGAGCTGACGACTCCATAATTCACTTATTAATGGCGTTATCTAATGCTTTAGCGGTCGTCAATAGGATGCTAACCGCATTCCGATAATCGATATTTTGCACCTATCAAACACAATAGACAGTTGTAACCGATAACGTGGCTCGCGGTAAGGATAGACACCCGGATGCACACATAACATATAAACAATAGTACGTGATCTACCATTGTTTTCTTTCGGACGAAGAAATCATATTATTGACTTTCCACTATATAAGATATATATAACGTGACCACTCGAAACAATCCATACAGCAATTAGCGTTCAACGTGACAGCCTAAGGTTAAACAAATTATAAAAATGTATACATAAAAAAAAAGAAGAAAATTGGTAACTCACAAAGAAGATGAATATACCCAACGAAACAAAAACACTCTTTGGGCAATTACACGGTTTGACGTTTTCCCAGGCACGTTTGGTTTTTTAGCGTTTATTTGTTTTTAACAGTTTGGCATAGTAAATATGCTTTGTCAGTTTCGGTTAGGCAATAGTGTGATTTCGAGTATTCTGGGGGCACGCATACTTTTGGCTTCATCCGTTTGTCCGGTGTTGGCTGGCAATATTTCAGCGAAATCGTCTAGCGTTTACGGTGTATAAAATAGGTATAAAAAAAACTATGCGTTACCAAAGTGTCCCAAACGAATTAACGGAAAATAACTCTACTAGTAAAAAAAAAAAAAATGTATTAAATTTCCCGTGCCAACATTTTTGACGTGATCAGTAACAAAAACGTCTTAGAAATTTAAGAGAAAATGATAGCGCTGAATAAATGTACGGTCGCGACGGTTTCTAGTTTTGAATCATAATCGCTGGACGACTTCGCAGAATACATATTCACCATACATCCATGTGTATTAAAATAATAATATTATTATGTTAGTTGATGATTTATAGAAGAAGTATAGGTATTGGTTCTCTGACACGGTGTGCCGTTAAACTCGGATCCGGATCAGCTGTTCTCGAGACCAGAAATAAATTAGTAGGAGTGAACGACGTTTAATTGTTGTAGAAAAGTGAAAGTGGCGGAATAAGTAAAAAAAAAAAAAGGATCGCGTGAAAAATAATTTGAAACTAATTGTTCTGGACCTATGAGATGCGATTTCGTAATGAACAATATGGATCTCAAATAAAAAAATTAAAAAAAACTGGTAAAATTCAAAGCGCAAACGGCCGAGTATTATTTATATGGACGAGACGTTTGAATAGAAACCCGCGTTGGCCTGCGGTGCGAAATAATTTAACCTACTATACAGTCTGGGTCAATCTGTCAGGTGTTCGCATGACCCACACTGACACGTTGACACGAGATGTCAACATTATTATTTACTTCTCTGTCATTGAAATGCATAACTGTTTCTTCCAAAATGAGAGTAAGAGAAAAAACAATAAGCATATAATAAATAATCAACTTAATCGATATCTGGCAATGTAATTTTCGAGTGTACATTTTTTCAAATTATTTCGATTAACGGGTTTTTGTCTAATTTGTTATAAACCTATTTGTATTATATTTTATCGAAATGATTTTGTACTAAGAATGGTTTTCTAATGTAAATCTACTATAACATAATTTTACAAGTGAAATGTTTTTTTTATTACAACAATGTGTATGTTTTTTTTAATTTTCAGTCCAACATGTTTCGAAAAATATGTTTGTTCCTTTTTGGAATGACAGTTGTGGCGGCACAGAGGAGATTAGCATTACCCGATCCTCGTAGCTGCTCTAGCAGTAAGTAATGACGCTTTTACATATTTTATTAACTTGCATTATTACCAGAAAAAAACAATTTGGATCATCTCGTCTAGACAGTTTTTGGGTTGTTCCGATTAAAGCTTTCTCCATTTATGTGATATCTTATTGTCGAATTACTAAACGGATTTTAAAATTACACAAAAAAATAGTTCATATTGTAGAAGTCCTTAAACGTTCGTTCCAGGAATCCGACACGCTACTTACCGCGATGCCCGTGGAGTCACACATTCATACTTCTTCAGCTGGGAGCACACGCCAACCAAGAGCTTGGAAGTGGACTGGTTAGACGCCAGAAACATTTGCCGCAGACATTGCATGGATGCTGTTAGTTTGGAAACTCCCCAGGAAAACGAATTCGTCAAACAAAGATTATCAAGAGGTAAACTGAATTTAATGACATCAGGCTCGTTTTAGATATACATTAGGGCAACAATTGTTAGAAACCGAAAAACTAACATTTTCGTAACAGTCCTAATTTAATGTACATATTAAAAAATCATCTACCAAAACGTTTATATTGCTAATAGAAAGTTAAATTTTTCTCGTTAAGCACTTTATGAACGGGAAGACATAATATTATACAACGTGTGCCATAGTTTATAAGTTACAACGATTTATATTAGTATTTTTTTTATATATTTTAGTATATTTAACTACGTTATATTGAACGCAAGCTATTTGCAATTTACTAAAGTCATAATGTTAAAAAAGTAAAACTGTAGTCTGTACGGGTCATATTAGTGAACATTTATGTATGTAAGTCATAGGAAAAGTAAATCATAAATAACACGAGGCTTCTTTGATAAACTCAACAAAATAAGCCAATGCTATAAAAAATCTACACCGTGTTTCAATTTAGACTATAAATGTTCTGCAGGTTATTGTAGGAATACACTAAAATTAAAATGTAATTTCTTTCATTATTCACTACTGAGTGACTTTTAGTTTTCAATAAAAAAAACAAATACAATATTTATCATTTAAAAATAAGTAACTTGCTTAAAAAAATATTTTGTAAGCCTATTAAGCAATTTTTGTTTTAAATATTCGGAATTTTCGCCCAAAGGAAATTGTTGGAGAATTAAACGCTTCGAAAGTCATTGTTAGGGCGTATTGCACAATGCTCTATTTAATAAGGTAATGCAGATTACATTCTGGATGATGATACTATCGCACGTGGGTTGCGCATCCTAAACCTACACGACATCTTAACGTGAGAGCATTCGTATTTTATAGTACCATTATCATTAGTAGTCTGTATTTACTATTTTCCATTTAAAAACTCAGTCGAATAAATTAGTTTAAATATTTCGAATGAAATTCCATTATGATCTCTATTTTTACATAGTACCCCAATGAGAGAGTTACAAAAAATAAATTACTTGAGGGGAGTGGGCTGGTAAAATGAATAATACACAGAGTCGTATGGTGCTTCCCCCTACATCCCCTCTGTATACTTTAAATATTTTTTAAATATATAAATAAACTTACACAGAATTCTAAATTATTTATCCTTTAAAATTATAAATATGATTGTTTAGTACAAAAAATATCTTACATTATGTATTTTTTATTTATAAAACCATAATTTGTAATTAAGGAGCCTCTATACTGGCATTTATTAAAGCACACTGTGTAGGCAATTTTAAAATAAAACATAACATTTAGCTACAATTTGTAAGCTCATACATTAATACATACTTCCTTGTTATTTACCATAGATTACAGTATTTTATTGTATAGATACAGTATTTTTGTATAGATTATTATGTATTTAAGGAGCCTTTACACTAGCAATTATGAAAACGCATTTTATAGAAAATTGTTCAATAAAACTTTGCATTAAGGTAATATTTGTAAACTCGTTAACACACAAAGTGGTATCTGTTTTGATAAATATATTTTTTTAAACTTTTAGAACGCATACAGGCTTTATTTTTGTACAAAAAACATGTTTCTTTCTATATTAAACAAAAATTTGAATTCTTTCTAACAGTTAACAAGGTGAATACCTTGTTAACTGTGGCACAATTTTCAATTATTTTATGCGTTACATACTTAATTCTTTATTAAAGTTAGATTCGTTTAAAACCCTTAGCTTATGATTATTACATTATTTTTTAATTATCCTAACTCTTTATAGACGTTACGGTGCAAACCTTACATATGACAATAAGTCTAGAAATAGTAATCGGCATACCCACTTTGTATTTAATAGTTTTTTTAAAATTTAACCTTGGACAGGAAACGTAAAGTACATTTGGACGTCCGGTAGAAAATGTAACTTCAACGGTTGCGACAGACCCGACTTGGTGCCTGCTAACGTTAACGGTTGGTTCTGGTCAGGATCCGGTGCCAAAATCGGACCGACTACTCAACGCAACTCAGGCGATTGGAGCAGTACCGGCGGTTTCGGACAAGCACAGCCCGACAACAGAGAAGCACCTCAAGTAAGTGTACAGGGGTAGTAAAATGTCTAAGTGTTGCCAAGTATACATTGCAAGTAATAACACGGCAACAAATCTAAATGGAATAAAATGACAAAAACGCCAATTTTATATCTATAAAAAGTACTTACCTACCTTATTATAAATGTATCATTAATCTTTATTACCTCTGATAATGAACATTGATCCGATATTTCTTATAGTATTATATAAAGATAATAATATTAGGTACACATTATAAAAAAAAAGGTTTTTTAAATGTTTAATTTTTAACCAAATATGAGCGATGTAAAACACCATACGTATTTCTTCCATAAATAATAAATACACTGGAAGGGATTTCACCTATAAGTGGCGTAATTGGAAGGAAGGGCTTATAGGTTGAGCGATTATAAAACCTTCCAAAAACGTTTTTTTATAGATATTATAGCCCACTTTTTACAACTTATATATTATAAAAAGGAGGTTGCAACTTTTGCAACTTTTTTGTCATTGGCTCCTATAATTATTATTTAATTAATATCCGGACTTCTCATTGAAATTTACTTTAAACTTATAATCAAACTTGATGGTCGATCAAATGTTTCATTTTTTTTTTTACTTTCCACTTGAAATAAAAAAACACAAAGTTAAAGTAAAAAGGTTTTTTTTAACGCAAACTTTAAGTACATATTTTGATCCCTTTGGTCATCCTTTGTGTTGGAAGATGTATGATATTTAATAGGCGAAAAAGATCTGATTTAATTTAAAATGTAGAGGTACGCTAAATTATCTGAACCCCCAGGACACTCAGTCCTGCCAAGCCAGATTTGTCTACTCTGGATTCCAAACTACACACATTTCGTGTTATTTCGTGGCTATTCTATTTGTATTGTTTTTTGCATAATGTGTAAGCACATCTTTATTTATCGTAACCCTTTGCCCGTAGGGTAATGACGAGTCTTGTCTGGCAGTATTGAACAACTTCTACCAGGACGGAGTAAAATGGCACGACGTCGCTTGTCATCATCTGAAACCGTTCGTTTGCGAGGACAGCGATGAGCTGTTGAACTTTGTCCGCTCCCGCAACCAAGGAATTCGCCTTTAAGGAGTACACATATTTTTTATTTTTGTTGTTTTTTTTTTTTACGAAATTGTCCACGTTATGTTTGTATAACGCGTCCGTCTATCTGGAGAGTTATTCAGTTCCCGCCAAACGAATATATACATATATATTTTATATAATACAATATAATATAGTATAATATTATACATATTATTATTATTATGAAATGAACGTACAATTTTTGTAAAATATGATATTTATAACCCGTATTTATTATGTATAAGTTTAGTTGACGATAAACATTTTTTTTATAAATATAAAAATCAACTGATTTATTTTATCTTATTAGGTACTGTATACTATTTGAGCCCATCAAGAGTAAAACGGTGTAAGTTATTAATTTTTGTTTTCAATTATTTTGTAGCAAGTGTACTACAGAAAAAAAAATACCTGTATCAATGTGTCTACTTTTGATGGGCTCATCTGTATCGATAAGAATAGGCGGTAATCGTAGTGAATGTATATTTTTCGAGAGGGAAATTAAGTTATCTATTAATTTAGAAGATAAATGTTGCCCAATTAAAGTCATTGGACGTCCACGAGATCCGTCATAAGCAGTACTCGTTAATTTATGGTTCTCATGACCTCCATCAATGAAGCGGTTTCTAGTAAAAATAATAAATAATACGCGCTTATCGCGTCTGTGTGCCTTTTACCATCAAATTATACCAAGACCCGTTATATATGGTTGTATTTGAAAGGTGGACTCGTTAAGTTTGCTGCGAATTTATTTTCACACATACACACAAACACGCTGAGTCATCGGATCGTGGCATGTAGTTTGGCTAACCTAACAGTAATCTTGTTCAGCGCCAAGTACGGGGCACTTCCTAGACGTATACGCCTTCGGGGCGAACTGCTAAAGTGGAGGCGTCACACAGACACACACACACAAATTCAAACGTATATAATAATATAACTTCAAGTGTACCAGTACAGCAGAGGGCAAGGCACCGGTTTGGCGAGTAGGCCCCAGTGCGGTGTTTTCTTATGGCCGAAAAACCAGTCGCCGTTGCCGCCGGCCAGACGACCGCGAATCCACAAGTCAAGAAAGTTTACACGCGAAGGCGATGACCCAACAGGCAATACCGTCAACCCACTCTCCAAACTGTTTTTACACTATACTCAATGTAGTCTACATTACCGCCAAGATCAATGTCGGACGCACAAGGTCTCGATGACGACGTGACACTCCCATCTAACATTCTTAATACGCTACCACAAAACGTAAAACGTTCATAACACCTTTGGTGTAAGGGGGAAAAACAAAACAATATTTTTTTAACAAAACGTAGAAAGATTGACAAAAACATAAAGCCCTTTTCAAAGGAGACAAGTAAAATAAGTAAAGACTACGTTTTCATTAATATAACTATTGACAATCGCAACGCATTAGGTCAGAGGGTCTATTAGAAACACCAATACTCGATCTTATTTGGCCTTCCGCTTGAAATATTGACCTTGCGAGTTTAAAGCAGCGTTACTTGTACTACAGTTAATATTTAAGTGTATGATGAATTAAATATAGATAAGGTAAGAGAAAGTCGATTGTTCAACTCCGTAGTGAGGCCAGCGATGATTAATATTAAATAAGAATTATAAAAAAAAAAGAGTACCTGAAATAAAAATATCTAAATGGAGAGTCATGCTGATAGAATATAAGATAATCGAGAATGGATTAAGATGGTTTGCGCGTTTTTAAAAAAGGGAATGAAATTAAGTAGAGTATTGAGTATGCCTCTAGGCATTAGAGACCTAGAGGGAATTAGGTGTAGACCTAAAACCAGCTGTTATTAGGATTAGACTATTTAAAACAAAACACAATATAAAGATAGAGTTGGCAAAAATAATCGATTTTAATCGATCAGACATAAATGTTGCACATAATTCTATTTACAGAAATGTTACTGACATAAGATTGGATAACTTATTATCTAATTGTTATCATAACATACTACAATATTAAATTTCTTTCTGTACTTGATTAACGACAATAAATTATTATTATTATATTTTTAATACTTAATTAACTATGTACCTATGTAAGTAATTATCAATAGTACCTATCTTTTTTTTAAAGATAAAATTTAAGTTTAAATTCGAATATTCCATTAATTATGTATAATAGATTACACAACATATCACGAATTTTTCTTTTAGTTATAAAAAAAAAATTGCGATTTTGTAGTTTTTATTTTTGGAAATAATATATGTAGTTTTTATTTTTAGTTCATATTATTTTATAACATTAGACAATATTTAAATTGTTATCTTTTTATTTTTTTTTCCAAAGCTTTATCGACTTATAAAACTTAAATGGTAAGGTATATATTCAATTAACCATTTAAATTAAGAATAATTTTCTGAAAATGTTGACTGGTCAAGGCCAGTTTTGGATAATTATTTTTAAAGTTATTAAAATTTAAATTTAGGACGGGAGGAAACGCGTGTGTATTATGCCCGCATTACTCTACACATTCCACCCCCGTCCTTAATTTCAACAGTCAACTTAAGTAATTTCAAAAGTAATTATCCAAAATTGGTTATCGACCAGTACAAAGTTTCAACAAATTATTTTTAATTATATATTATTATTTGAGTTTCAATTGTTAATAGAGCTGTGGAAAGTACTAAAAAAGGTAAATGTGTTAGTGTGTAGTTTCGATATTCTTTGGCTTTAAAATGAGAAAATATTTATCTGATGAATTATATACTTTTCTCTTGAGAGGCTGAGAGATAAAACATTGAATTGGTATTTTTCTGTTATTGCGACTACCTAACGATTATTTTGCTAGGACTACTAAGGCTGCACTTAATGGAACTAATAAGCAATAGGGAAAATATGTTTTGCTTAACTTTATACTCTTAGGGTCCCTCGATTTGACTTTGATTTTATTACATTACTTACGTAAATTAATGTTTGGCGGATGAGGTCAGATTATGTAGGTTAATACACTCGTTAGCAATTAAAAAGAGCTGTTCTCTTAATTTCATCGCTTTGGACCAGATTAGATTTCTTGTAGTATTTTAGAGACAATTTTAGTCTTAATATATTTGCATAGAAATCATATAACTTCTAAACGTTGAATAACTTATCTGACTAGTGTAATTTCTGTTAAAAATTACAATTAACGGTATTATAAAAATATTTTTAATATACCTCCTGGACTGTGGGTTCGTTCACACATAACAATGTGGATATTGAATACGGTCAAAGTGTAATTTCCCTCTTTGAACAAAATATGTTTGTTGTAAAAATTATTTTGTATCGAATCAGGGGTTTTCCAGGGTTTTAGCCCTACCTTCCTTCATTTAAAACGCAAATCATTAATTGCGCCCCCCTGTGTAATAGAATACCACCGGTTGTTTTCTTGGCCGAAAATATCGTAGCAACAGCATTTTTGATTTCATTTTCCATTATCGCGGTTGTCGTCAAACAACCGTCAACGGGTAGACATGTGGAAATATTAAAAATTTTGTTTTTAAATTTTAAGTATATTTTTAAAAGTAATTTATTAAAACTAAATTATGGAGCGTCGCAGAAATGTTTTATGTGTATTAGCGCTTTGGTCGGTGGTGGTTCTGGCCGTGTGCAGCATAGCGAGGCAATGCGTCGACCGGCTTTACCCTAACGGAGACGGCGCCGGCGGACACTCGTCGGGCGCGACGTCCTGCGAGGGCTCAGAAACGTCAAGGGCGGTTGGCGGCATAAACACGATGAACAACGGCGCCGTGTACAACTTGCACGGTTACTCGTACGCGGTGATGGTCACGCCTAGGGACATTGGTTACAAGAACGTGAAAAGCGCGTGCGCCGGGACAATGATAGCACCGCTGTTCGCGTTGACGGCCGCCCACTGTACGGTCTCGACAAGTACCGTCAACGACATCGTAGTCCGTTTGAAATCGAAATGGACCTTCTCGCGCGGTGGTGCCTAAAACTAGATTTTTGTATTTTTACCAACGTTTGAAATTCGCGACCTGAAATTATCGCTGAACTCTACGTATGGAACGCTTATTCAGATTGAAAAATCTGGTCCCGGAGGCAGCCATTTTGTGTACCGATTTTATGAAAAGTAAAAATGCTACGTTACTTTTTCATGATACGTATAAAAAAAATTAGGTTAGGGTGATGATAACTCCGTCATATATTTGATAAATCATAGAAAAATTAATATCATGGACCAAACGAAAACTGTTCACAAAATGGCAGTCTCCCACTAGTGAAGTCCTCACTTTCCGCATCACATGTACAAAATCCGGTTAATTCATTTTTTTTGAAAAATTTAGATTTCTGTCTCATTACTACAACCCATCATTTATTTGCAATTGTAAGCAGAATACTTGGTGGGGCTTCGCCTATCATATACTCAATTTCCTTGGCATTCACAGGCTTAAGATTAGTACCCTCGAAATAATCTACTTGTTTACCTTAAGTTATATGGGAGGGGGAGGGCTTTGCAATAGTGTATAAGTTCTAACACACCTACACTTTTTATTTACCAAAATTGTGTCTCTGTCGCCAATTCACTGGTTTTGTTTATTATTTTAAATTAAAATGAACTTTACTTAGTACGTAATCCGTTCAAAATTATCTTTTAAGAGGACGCCACATCGCCCATTTTTAAGGAGTAAAGTATAGGCAATTTTTCGAAAAATCTTACTTTAGAGTTTGAACTGAAATGTATACCTATTAATACAGTAATAAGGATACTTTGTTGATTGCCATTTTTTTGTCAGACTATCACACTCATTTCTATAGGATAAATTACAATTTTTTTCTCATCAAAACAGTTTTAGGCGGATTAATTTTTCTTAGGCTTCATATATAGTTAAGGAAAGAAATTCATACATATTATATATGACAAAATTATCTGTGCTCTAGCATCCGTATTTTTTCGATATACCTACAGTCGACGCTATATCATTTTTAAAAAAGTGAAAAAAGTCTTTTCTTAATTAATTAACTATTCATTACCTGGTTGAAATATTAAAAAAAGGCCATGGTAGAGCACAGACAATATTGTTGTCTATATTATGCGAAGATTTGGTTTCTTAGTTTTTATTACAGTCTTTGTAAAACTATTCCGCAAGGCCGGGTTTTTGAATAAAATAACGGCTGTGTGACGTCCTCTTAATATACAAACGAACTTTTTTAATATAATAGACTTTAAATAGAACTAAGTAGTATCAGTTTAGATCTCCATAAAAAGTTTTAAAGGTTCAATAAATCGCTATGATATATCTATAATTGTAGGCCTTTAAATACCAAAATTAACCGCGAACCCTTTCTACATAGTATGATATTTCAAGCATAAAATTTGTTTAATTAATACTTTTTAGTTGATAATGTATTTTGACATTCACTGGTTTACCTATTTATTAACAGTTTCAACTGTTTCAACGATGCCACTGTACTTGAATAACAAAAATCACTTTAAAACTGTATTTAAAAAAAACTTGACAATTTTTTAGATTTATACAACATGCATAAAATTATATTAACTCAAACGGGGCTATAAAGACACTATACTAAGGGTAAGGTGTTATATTTCTCTTTATTGCATATATTTCAAATTTTTGATAGTTATTAGATAGTATTAAATAAAGTAGATATTAGACAAAAATTAAATCGGATGTAAGAAGTAGTTCAGATAATAATTCTGCATCGGATGTCTTTATAAAACTTCACAAAGAATATTATTCGTTCTTAACCCTTCGTTAATGTGTGGTGCCTAGAAATATTTAGAAATCTCTTGTCACGTGGTTTCCCAACACACTAACAGAAACGTAATCTAAATACGAATCATAAATATATATAAGTATGTCTACTGTCTTGGTAAGACGAACAAGTTATGCTCACACAGGTTCTTAAAGTACTTGGCTGATATACCATTAGATGGCTCGTGTATTTATTTTTGCCTTTATCGACATCTTGCTTTATTTTCAATACATTTTACACTTTTCTATTGCCCACTGAATCAATCCACTAACATAGATATATTTTCCAATAGTAATCACACCAGAAGTGTAGTTTGGGCATCATTGCACTCGCATTATAACTTCATTGCCTTCTACTTGTGTTGTATTTTTCTTACAAACAGGTGATCCACGGTCACTGGACCATGTATAAGATAGACTCTAGAGTGTCGAGAAACGTCGTACAGATTTACCAGCACGCTGGTTACAACAAAACACCCGACGTGGCAGATCTGAGTGTGCTACAAGTATGATAATATCGCGAAGAATAGTATAATTTTAATACATTTTTGATTAATTGGTTATTTTAATCTACACTCACCTGTTTATTATACTTAATATAGAAAAACGGTTCCTGCGGTTGTATGCTACGATAGTAATTTCCGTTTTTGGGAGTCCTCGATGAGTTTACTACCTTTTTAAGTTTTCATCTAATAGATGATATGGGTTTCCTCGCTTCTATTACTATAATAACTATTAATATCCACGCGCTTACCGCAACAGGACAACTTTGATTGTCAGCTTACGATTAATTTACACTGAGGAATGATTTTAGTTCTGTTACTTGGATCTAAAAGGACCAATGTTATTTTTGGCATGAACTCTAACCAGCTAGACATGAAAATTAAAATATACTTGTAGAAAATAGCATTCTCGAGGCAAAAATTAAATAAGTTATGAAGCGTTATGTAAACAAATTAATACCGAGCCTCGTAGTAAATAAAAACTTAAATTTTCCGAAAGTTGCAAGAAGTGAGATTGGCCCTTTTAGACGCAAGATACAGAATTATATGAGTTAATAAGTTATGTTGTTTGCTCGCTGTTTCGCGTTTAGATCAGTTCGCCGTTTCGTGACGTAAGCCATTACATCAGTTTGGGGGGACAACCCTCAGATTTTTATTATAAAAAGCTCAACTGCGAGATCATTGGATTCGGTCGAGTAGATCGTGGAAAGTATCCGCAAGTCTATGGCTATAAGATTAATGTTTCCGTTAATCACGGACCTAATATGTGTATAAAACGAAATATCAAGTATGTAAACTATATAAATACACAATTAGTAAATAATGCATGTATACGGTATTAGTGACTCCAACACATGCGAGACATAAAAGACAGTTGAAAAATGATGCAGAAGCGATGAGAAATCATTGGAGAAGGAAAGTTATTTCTCTTGAGATTACTTAAGCGTAAAAGATGTGTCAGACTCAACCCGTTTACCGTTAGGATGAATAACGGTAAAGATAATACTGGGAGACTGTGTGATTATGAGGACGAGGATTTTAAAGAGTAATATGGTTTGGTGTGGCATAAGGTTTATACGAATAAGAAGTTTAGTAGTTAAATTACACAATGATTGTCAATGCTGTTTTTGTGCAGATATCATATGGATTACTCCAATTGGCAACACATTTTATGCGCAGAATCCAAAAACAGTAGTTTGACTTGTACCGATGAAAGTGGCGGTCCATTGATATGCCATGGAAAACAGTACGGTGTGATGAAAGACATGTACAACTTGTTAGGAGGTAACGAGACGACATGTGATGATCCAAACATGCGAACTAGGCACGTGTTTTTGTACATGTATACCGAGTGGATATCCGAGATCACCGGTGTCTATTATGACAACCTAGCCACATCGACGATAATCCGACGTCGCCACGACGATGTGATTGCTTTTGTGTTTTGCACAAGTTTATACTTCATATTTACGGCGTATAAAATTTAATCCAAATTAAATCGATAATTTAAAATTTCAACAGTTAAAGGTGTATACTTAGTTATGATTTTTCAAGAGCATCGGTCTTTAGGTTAAGAAGTCTAAGTGGTACACAAACACTCCATGTATTTTTATTTTGTTTAAATATTGGTCGGCCTAGGATTTATTATCAATAAGGATTAAACATATCATCTATTCATACAACTATGCATTATAGTCAAAGGAGAGCTGGATTTTAATTCTCCAAAACCAATTAGATTTAAATTCTCAGTCAAACTTTCGTCCATTGATACATCAAACGATTAACTTTGTTAAAACATATTATGAGTTGCTCCTAATTTGTTTCAGGTGTAGGTATATTTACTATTCGTATGTAATAATATATAAATATCGAATTATCAATTAATTATAATAAGTATTTTATAAGACTGAATGCACTATTTATAAATTGTAATATCACAATTATTTTAAATAAAACCAAACGCATATGGACCGAGTAAGCCAATAAGAAAGAGAATCATATACATTAGAGTATATTTGTACATGGGGACCTATCACAATTTCTCCCACTAAAACACGGAAGAAGACGCTTATAAAAATACCGTAAATCGTAATTTTGTTTTTGGGGGGATATTTGTAGTTTATTTAGGTTAAAGTATTTGCAGAGCTCCAAATTACTATTCCATAGGTCTATAGAGATTTAATTAAGAGTTAGTACAAAATTAGTTTTGTATGAAGTGATAGCTTTGATTTATAGTGTAGGAAACGTTTAAGTATTTGCAAGCGGCCGTTCTGTTTTAGTTTGATGAAAAGGATGGAATGAGTCCAAGTAATTTGTTGGTTTAAGTAAACTCCTAGATATCTGATAGTTTTGACTGGCGGTATTATTACTTTGTTAAGTAATGACATGTAGGCAGACACCTTGCTTGAGTGTGAAGATTATATGACAGGACTTGGATTTATTTAGTTTAAGCCGACATGCCAAACTCGATCGAATCCTTGATCATTCCAAGCATTGGACGAAAAGTTTTCAGGTGAGGCACATTTGTAAAGGGGATGATAGGACATTTGTAACTTAATTTTTTCAAACACCATTTTATAACTAAAGTAAAGATAACACACATATAACCATTAAAAAAAATAATTTTCATTACGGTAACAAGCACAACAATTAACATCTACTTAACCCCTTTGCCACCATATTTTATTACGTGGAAATATTTTCAAAATTTTCTCAACATTTAATAGTTGTCCTAAAAATACAGAAGTTTCTTAATTTCGGGTATATGTCATTACCTGAACAAAACAATATGCTTTCCTTTAAATTGCAAATACAAACTACCTAATAACAATTACACTGTTAGATAAGGACCGGGAACGCCTGTTATATTGAGTGATGAGTACACCAGTGTATTCAAGTAAAGACCTTGATTATATACCTATATATATATATATGTAAAAAAATGGGTTGAAATATATAAAGTATGAACTACCAAGCAGTTTCTAAACTTGATAAATTTGATAAATAAAAATGTTGTTTTGAGCGCAAAAAATTGATAAATTCTTATGTTATAATTAAATACAAACGATGGTACTTTTAAAATTTATAATTTTTTTTAAATTTTACAATCATTGTTTAATTACTTTTGGCTCGCTATTACTCATTCAGATCGAAAAAAATACAACTTGCCCGCTCAGTGATAGAATGGCGAAAAACGCAACTATGGTAAAATATTGTCGGTTGGTAGGTGCATTATCGAAGTAATCGTCGTAGTACTCGTTCTGCCCGTTTGTTATTTTATCGATCCATTCTCTGTGCCAATACAAGAATATATGCCTGGTCTGCACATTTGGGTCACCACATATTGTTTTGTTGAAATACTTGAAATTGTAACCGTCCTTGACTGTACCGTATAACTTGTCATTGCAGATCAAAGGTCCGCCGCTGTCACCTTGACACACACTTTTCTTATTGGGTTTTGCGCAAATATAGTTCTTCCAACCGCCTGCCATTAATACCAAAACACTTATATCCACGAGTTTGTTGATATAACTACGACAAATGTCGTTTTCAGTGTTTTGTAGACGAAAATAGTCTTTTATCGTCCGGATTATTCATATTATAAAGAGCAACAGGAAATGACTAGACTTTATTATTATCCGATAATGTAAAGAGGCTATAGCAATGAATTACAAGATTTAAATTCGTATTGCGAATTAAAGTCAAGTCGCTTAGTATACAAACGTTTTTATTTAAAAATAGAGGCTGTGGTAGGAATTAAAAGCCTTTTAGGTTTAAGAAGAAGATGATACGAACGACAACTTTTTTAAGTACCGGTTTTGTGCTGTTTATTGAAGGCAATTTTGATATTGAAAAAAAAATGTAGCTACCGGTACGATTAAGGGTCTGATATAGTCTGTGAAATATTATAATATTGTCTAGGTTAAAAGGAAATTAAATTTATTATAACTTTCATGGTTTTAAATAATATAAACTTTATAATCTTCGAATGTATCAATGTCTTTGATTTGTTGCTGACGTTTTGGACTCATTGCAGAGTATAGTCGCTGCAGTGGAACAGTAACTATCGCTTCGATGACAGACTCTACATGAGTCCAAAACGTCAGCAGCAAATTAAAGACAAGGATACATCCGAAAATTATCATACATAAAAGGAAAAATATTAAATAAAGCCGTCAATATTGGTATTTTACGAAATTATTTAGACAAAATTGAAGTAAGTGAAATCGGTTCGAAGATAAAATCGGTAAGCTTAGGGAGTTGTAAGAAAAAAACGTTGGCTGATTATGTATTACAGCTGTAGAATAGCCGCTTGAATAAAGTGATGCTGCAAAGGCAGATGATTGAGGTGTTATTCATCGCTCGCGTGGAATAAAAAGCTAATCGAATAGTTTTCAAGTACACTGAATTAATTGATTTAAGCTCACCTCCTGGGAGAGGCTTAGCGCATGCATTCGGCCCGTATCCAGCCACCACATCTGTTTGGAACCCATTCCATTTAGCAGCTTGCGGACCTTCTCGTTGACCGAATCCAATGACGACACAATTAACAGTTCTGCCATTTGCAAATTCTTCTGGTGTTCCGCCGATCACTGCGAAGGAGTCAAACCCTTTCCACTCGGATGTCATCTACGTGCAGTCCGTACAAAGCCAGGTGTTATATATAGCAGCCTTAATTAAAGAAAAATATCTAGAATACAATTTCCTATTAGCAAAAATATTCACCATTTTGACATTTTCATGTCTTAGCTTTGGCACATAACCGAAAAAAGCGTTTCTTACAAAAGCATATCTGATAAGAGATTAGAGATAAGTTATTAGAAATGAGAGAGGTGGTTGGGGTTAGGGGTGGGAATTAGCTTGGTGGTAGGGGATGGGAGGAAGGGATATAGGTAAGAGATAAGTGGTAGGAGATAGAGGGTAGGGGAGAGGGGGTATGAAATAGAGGTAAGACATGTAAATGCTTTTTCGTGGTTGCAGACTTAAGCTGAAAAATGATTTTTGACAAGAGGTGAGACTGATAAATATTGAAGTTATATACCTCAATTTTTTTTATAAAACTATTAGTTACAGCTTGCACTGTTGATTATATTATAATACAGATAAGCCAGAATTTTGGTGGCAGCGGCTAACGTGTTGGTAGATTAGTGCAAGTTAAGATGGCTATGTGTATATTATAAATACCAACTATATTTGGTTGGGAAAATCCGCCAGAGCAATTGTTTAATTAACTTTAAAAATACGTTATTTCAAAATGTATACTTTATATTACAATATTAATGAAACACGATATTTCCCTATATTTAATGTGATCTGTGTCTAAATTGAATGAATCTTTCAAGAATTCAGACCTTATTTGGATGTGATCTTTAAAATAACCCGGATACTTGGGGACTAATTCGGATGCAGCTGTGAAATATGCTTAGAGAAATGTGGAGATACCAAAGACATTATCCCATATCATCAATGTAGACAACAACCTAGATGAAGTAAACACTTTCAGAAACTCTAAAAAATTCTTCTAGTTTTCAATGATATATACCAGGACCCAATGACGTGAGTTAACCGTGACTCGCCCCCCCCCAGTTCTAGCGTACTACCCGTTTAGTTGTGATTCGTGTGTATACTTCTAACAGACATAAGTCCGACGTTGTGTGCGGCCGCTTATAATCCTCGTGCTGGTGGATGACCAGCACATCTCTCTTCAGATCTTTATTTCTCCATGATTTAGTGATATGGCCGCGGTACACCTGTTCTGGCAATTACGATCCGGAATGTATATAAATCACACAACTGCATTATTACTACCCGCTTTATGGGACTTACCTTTAAGTCTTTGGCGGCCATTCCCCACGAACAGTGGGCGGCAGTCAATACGAACAGCGGTTGGATTAGCGATCCAGTACATAAGGAAGAAGTGCCTCTCACGTATATTATGTAGGGATACTTCACGTCATCGTACACAGTGCCGTGGGATACCAAGTCATTTTCATTGTCGTTGCTTTGATTGGCGCTAACTCTGGGGACGTTAGCTGCAGTTGTCATGATCGTTACAAGGCAGAGCCAAAGCCACGTACGCATATACCCAAGCATCGTAATTAAAGGATTTAGCGGTAAATTTTTATATGTTTGGCGATCATTTTAAACGTACGATTTTCTATATTGGATTAATCACAACCGGTTGTTATTTACATAAAACCCTTTTTGAAAAAATAATTTTAATCAAAATAACACCAACAAATATAATATTTATAACAATAAAAGTTTTTATTTGGCCAACAGTTTTTTTCGTTTATACCTTGTAACAGCTGTGATGGACTGCATTATTCCGTTGTGTCGACCAGTGCATATTGAACAACAAAAATATTCCTAAATCGTGCTAACCTTTTTTAAATAGTGTATTTTATATGTAGACAGCAATAAGTTTGGTACAAAATATATTGTATTACCTAAAATGCTAAAATACACAATTTTATCTGTAATGAGGGATTATTATTATTGTCATCCCTATATTTTCATCAAAAATACTTAATAATTTTATTTGTTCTTTGGATTTTGGATGCAATTGGTATTGAGTAAAAATTGAAGTAGTTTTTGTCTTCCGGCTTGGACTTTTCTCTGTTGTCGTGTACATAACTGAAGTAATTAATCTGCAGTAATATATTATTTTTTACTGTCTTGGTACGAGACGAATGTATACTATATTTTACTTGTTTTATTATTATTCGGTATAAACGACTAAAAATATTAAGTTGGTACACGATTTATGTTTCGAACAATAAATATTTGGATAAATTATGTTACGTATTCTTAACAGTTTATTGTATACTTTAACATATTGTTTATTAACCATTTACCTAGAACACTTAGGAAAACCAAATTCACAATTGAAATAAGGTTAACTTATGTTTTGGCAAAATATTCAAGAAAAAATGAGTTTTAATCAATGTTTCTAATCAATTTCTGAAATGTTTCTAAACATAAAAATGTTGTTTTAAACACAAAAAACTGATCAATTCTTATTTCGTAATTAAATACCAACGATGGTAATTTTAAAATTTATAATTTTTTTTAAATTTTACAATCATTGTTTAATTACTGTTGGTTTGCTATTATTCATTCAGATCGAATAAAATACAACTTGCCCGCTCAGCGATAGAATGGCGAAAAACGCAACTATGGTAAAATATTGTCGGTTGGTTGGTGTATTATCGTAGTAATCGTCGTAGCTATCACCGTTTATTTGATTATCGATCCATTCTCTGTAGTAATACAAGAATATATGTCTGGTCTGCACATCTGGATCGCCACATACTGTATCGTTGTTATACTTATAATTATAACCGTCCTTGACTGATCCGTATAACTTATCATTGCAGATCATAGGTCCGCCGCTGTCACCTTGACACACCATTTGTTTATTGGGTTGTGCGCACAAAAACTTCTGCCAACCGTCTGCCATTAATAACCAGAACATTAATATCCACGAGTTTAAATACGATGAATGTCGTTTTCAATGTTTTGTAGACGATATCGGACCTCGTTCATGCAAAACACATAAGTCCAAAATCGTATTTTTTCGTCCAGATTATTCATATTATAAAGAGCAACAGAAAATTACTTTACTTTATACTTATAATTACCCGATAATGTCAAAGAGGCTATAGCAATGATTTACAAGACTTTAATTCTTGTTACGAATTAAGTCAAGTAGCTTAGTATACAAACGTTTTTATTTAAAAGTAGAGGGTGTGGACTGTGGGAGGAATTAAAAGTCTGTTAGGTTTGAAGAGAGCATGATAAGAAACGACAACTTTTAGAAGTATCGGTTTTGTGTTGTTTATCGAAGGTAATTGTGATATTGAAATAAAAATGTAGCTGGCGGTACGATTATGGGTCTGAGATATTCTGTAAAATAAAATAAACACGGATACATCCATAAATTTATCAAATTGATAAAAGGGAAAATATTGAAAAAGCCGTCAATATTGGGATTTAACGAAATTATATACACAAAATTGGAGTAAGTGGAATCGGTTCGAATATAAAATCGGGTAGCTTAGGGAGTTGCACGAAAAGAACGTACGGTGATTATGTATTATAGCTGTAGAATTTCAGCTTGAATAAAGTGATGATGCCAAAGCAGATGATTGAGATTTTTTTTTACCACTCATGTGGAATTAACAGCTAATCGAATAGTTTTCAAGTACACCGAATCAATTAATTAAGGCTCACCGATTGCCCAAGGCTGAGCGCATGCATTCGGCCCGTGTCCAGTCACCACTTCTGTTTGGTACCCATCCGATTTAGCAACTTGCTGCAATTCTCTTTGACCAAATCCAATGACGACACAATTAATAGTTCTGTCATTTGCAAATTCTTCTGGTGTTCCGCCGATCACTGCGAAGGAGTCAAACCCTTTCCACTCGGATGTCATCTACGTGCGGTCCGTACAAAGCCAGGTGTTATATATAACGGCCTTAATTAAAGAAAAATATCTAGAATACAACTTCCTAATAGCAAAACTTTTCACCATTTTTGACAAGGGGTGAGAACGATAAATATTGGAGTTAGTTGTAAATATATACCCCAGTTATTACAAATAAGCCAGAATTTTGTTAAAAGTTGTAGCGGCTAACGTGCATCTAAGGTGGTAAATTAGTGCAAGTTAAGATGGCTATGTGTATATTATAAATACCAACTATATTTAGTTAGGAAAATCCGCCAGAGCAATTGTTTAAGTAACTTTAAAAATAAGTTATTTCAAAAATTTATACTTTATATTTCAATATTAATGTAGTAAAATACGACATTTCCCAATATTTAATGTGATCTGTGTCTAAATTGAATGAATCTTTCAAGAATTCAGACCCTATTTGGATGTGATCTTTAAAATAACCAGGATACATAGGGACTAATTTGGATGCAGCTATGAACTATGCCTAAAGAAATGTGAAGAGATCGAGAAATAATAAGATCTAAGTCATTATCCCATATCACTAATGTAAACAACCTAGGTGAGGTAAACACTTTTAGAAACTCTACAAATTCCCCTAGTTTTCAGTATTCGATGATGTATACCAAGATTCAGTGTCGTGAGTTCACCGTTACTCGCCCCCCCAGTTCTAGCATACTACCCGTTTAGTTGTTATTCGTGAGTATACTTCTAACAGACTTATGTCCGGCGTTTGGGTTGATGGCGTATAACCTTCGTGCTGGTGGATGACCTGCACATCTCTCTTCAGATCTGGGTTTCTCCAAGATTTGGAGACATGGCCGCGGTACACCTGTTTTGTCAATCACGATCCGGAATGTATACAAATCACACAACTGCACCATCACCAACTATATGGGACTTACCTTCATGTCTTTGGCGGCCATTTGCCACGAACAGTGGGCGGCGGTCAACACGAACAGCGGTTGGATTAGCGACCCAGTACACGTGTGAGCAATGCCTCTCACCATTATTACATATGGATACTTAACGTCATCGTACACAGTTCCGTGGGCTACCAAGTCATTCCTATCGTCGATGCTTTGATTGACACTAACTCTGGGGACGTTAGCTGTAGATGTCATGATCGTTACAAGGCAGAGCCATGGCCACGTACGCATATACCCAAGCATCGTAATTAAAGGGTTTAGCGGTAATTTTTTTCATGTTTGGTGATCATTTTTAAACGTACGATTTTCTATATTGGATTCAATCACAACCGGTTTTTATTTACATAAAACCCTTTTTGAAAAAATAATTTTAAGCAAAATAACACCAACAAAAATAATATTTATAACAATAAAAATGTTATTCGGCCAACAGTTATGTTCGTTTATACCTTGTAACAGCTGTGTTGGACTGCATTATTCCGTTGTGTCGAACAGTGCATATTAAACAACAAAAAAATTCCTAAATCGAGAAAACCTTTTTTAAAATATGCTTTTTTTATGTAGACAGCTATAAGTTTGGTACAAAATATATTGTATTACCTAAAAAGTAAAAATACACAATTTTATCTCTAAAAAGGAATTATTATTATCATCCTTTTTATTTCTCAGAATTGCTCAAATGTTTATGTTCTGGCAAAACATTCAAGAAAAAATGAATTTAAAATTAATGTTACACTATAATAAATCATATTTCAAAATGTTTGTCCCAAGTCATCTTCAAGCTATCAAAATTTACAACATAGTTTTTTTATACGATAATATAGTATCAATAATACAGAGGGGCCCATATTTAGACTTTAGTCATAAGTGGAATTTTAATGGGAACATCTGGTTATGTAATATCCCAACTTACAGATTAAAATTGTTATTTGTTTACCTAACTTACATGATGATAATAATAATGATGCTAATTATTGATCCACAATATCATGCAAAATTCTCTTACCAATCGGTATACCACTCAACATTTAAAAAACGTCAACTATAGAGAAAAGTCCAATCATTTTTTTGGAAAATTAAATTTTGAGTGATAAATAATTTTTTAGAGAATTTACAAACATTTTAAGACAGATAATGTGTATATATAAAAAAATAAATATGAATTCAAATTTTTTATAGTCAGTTTTTTCTAAGATAACTATAGTCTTCTACAGTTTAAATTAAAGCCTTGTAATGAGTGGTATTTTATTATTATTTATTAATATTTTAATATAATGTATTCATTTCTACAGATTAATTAGGTTTTGAACACTACAACTGCTAATATTATTTAGTTATTATTGAAGAGCCCAATTTAAAAAGAATAATACTTTAATTAATAACTAGAAGTGTATATTGGAGAAATAGTTATTAGGTTATAATTGTTTTGATGTTAGGTAGAAATATTACATTAGGTAGTTATTGCTATATTTCATTCACCGTTAAAACAATACCATACAACAAATTTACTTTAATGTTTAACTGTCATTTGCCTAAAATTCACTTGAAAGTTATTTAGTATATAAAAATTGTTGTTTTTAATTATCATTTTGCACAGTTTTAGATTCAACCCCCTATAAAATATTAACTTATAATAAATTGAAGACCGATACAAAAAAAAAAAGAGTACATTGATTTTCTTAATTAATCGATTAAAACATTAAGATATTAGAAATATGAGATACTATAGTTATAAATAATATCTTTTAAAAGTTGTAACACTTTTTTTGTATTTTTCACACTATTAATCATACCAACACTATGTGTTAAAATTGTATTTTAAAAAAATTAAAAAATGAATATTTAACAAAATTATGATTGGACACAATTTTTGAAATACGGATAAACATTTTGAAACGATTGATTTTGATGTTAATGGAATAGAATTAGTTTTAATTAACATGAAATAATTCAAAACAACAGTGTTGTTTAAATGGTACGTTAGTTTATATTTTACTTAGTATTTAATAAATAATTTGTATATTTAGATAGTGGTTTATATGAAAAATAAAATAGAATGTTGATAATAATTTAAATCGCTTATTAAGAACAATTTTACGTAAATTTTCATATACATCAAAATATATTTATATAAAAATTAAATTGAAACACTTGATACAAGCAAAACCATATAAATTAAAATTATTATATTTTAAAGGCACATTTTAAACATGTTTTCTTACAAACAAATTACGATTTCCAAAAATTTGGATTTAAATTTAATTTTCGTTCAAAATTTTCATACCACTTTTGTATTGTTACTAATGGTACCATAGGACATTGTTGAGGACCAGCGTCGATTGCATAACTACTTACAAAGTTAAACAAGTTCTGTACCATTTTTTGCGTGAACTCAACGAATAAGGACACATTTTGTATGTTTTCAGTATGGGCCACCTGCGCTTCAATATCCATCAGAGGTTCAATGGAGATACCAATTTGAGCATTTATTGTTACAGATGGAAATTGACTAAAAGCATTTGATGGTTGATTTGTTAAATCTATGTGTTGTTTAAGGTTTGAAAGTTTGTATATAGCAGATGGTTTTTGATTTGACAATGTGCCCAACAACTGCCAGTTTGGCCGTGCGTGTTCATCAGGCCAACTAAAGTAAACTGAAAAAATAAATTAAACTAAATAAATAATTAATAAAATTAATAAATAATACATTTTAAAATAAAAACCTGACAAAAAGAAAATAGTAATTTTGGTAATAAAAATAGTCGTCATTTCAAAATTCTAAAACATTTGAAATGATTAGAAAAAAGAGGTTGTATTGGGCCGACTAAGCGTGATGGATTGAAAATATTATTCTATAGGTGGTAATAGAGAAAAAAAATCGGGAGGAAAGAACGCTTAGAAGACCAAAATTAAAATGAGTGGATCATGGATGTATTTAAGAAGGACAAGGAGGAGGTCTGAATTGAAAAGAACGAGAAACACATAGAGTAGAAAGAAGGATATAGTGAGAGATAAGATGTCTCTAATGTCTATAACCTAAAGAATAAGCAGAAATAATTCAGCTAGGCACTCAATCGGTTGATTACAAAAAGGTTAACAAAATGTATAGTCTTTCAATTTTTATTCTGATCATAGTTTAAGAAAAACTGTTTATCAGTTTTATAAATGTTTGATTAAATTAATATGCCAACCGTGCATAACAGTAAAGTATAATTTTATAAATGTAATAACTAATAATATCATTTAGCTCAGTTCAGTGGACACATTATAGCTGACCAGTTATTAGAGTTTAACTGCATTGATCACTGTTTATACCCAGTTGAGTGACTACCATGCTGTCAAACAACTAATTAAGCAATATTTTATTAATATATACCTATCTGTTCTTATAAAGTATATAAATTTCAAGAATAAATGAAAAATTCAAATAAAACATGCATACCAAATCCGGCGGTTCCTTCAGGAAACGGAATGAGCCCAGTCAAAAAGACACAAATATAATTGACAGATTCAGCCGATTGAATATTAATCATAAATTTAGTTTCTTCAAGTCGTTCAAAATCCGTACGAACCTAAAATTGTTTTAAATATTGTAATAGTATAGATAAAATTGATGTAATATAATAATTTAAGGGGATTCGATATCGGCCGTTTTTTTCAGTCAATACTCATCATTTTTTGTCCATTGCTCAGGCCGAACCAGTAATCCGATAAGTAATTTGAAAACATATTTGAATTTGTCATGAAGTTTACTTGAGATCATACGAGGCACTTTTTTCAAATAAACCCTTTACAAATATGATTTTAAAATTTGAAATTTTATAAAATGTTTAAACGTTTCTTATTCATAGTAAGAAAAATATATTAAAAAAGTACATCATAGAATCCAAAATAAACTTCATAAAGAAATCAAATTTGTTTTCAGATTACTAATCGGATCACTGCTTCGGCCTGTGTGATGGACAAAAAATGTACTATTATATTAACTAAAATGGCTTTTACTCATAGACAATATGATTTAAATTAAAAATAATACGATAAAGCTTATACAAATTAACTGGTAAATTAATTGATATGGTCGCATTTTATTTAAACCACTTTTTTCTTATATACTGCCTATACAAAACTCCTTACAAATGGTCGGTATCGAATTCCCTTAATATTAAAATATTATATACATTTACAATTTAAGCCATTTGTTAGTAATTACTGTCACTTTAATGATAGCAATTCTTTTACTATTTGAATGCATAATTAATAGAATTATAATGCTAGAAATGCTAAATGTATATAAAGATGCACAATAGATAAACCATAAAATAGGAATACTAACACCATGCCACATATAGTCTTTTGATAACATATGAACGTAACAATTGTATGGTTAGTATAGGATTAGGTCTAAAATATTATACATTTTTTTTTATTAAAAACATTTACTACATTTACATGCAAAGTTAAACACTGCTTAAAGTGGTTTAATCATGTATTACATAGGCATCTAAAATCCACCTAAAGAAAATAAAACCAATTCAATTATATTATAACTATTATTTTGTTCCCCGGGAATATTATAAAATTGAGTTTTGTTCGTTTGATTTACCTAGTTAAATAAATCAGTAATATATACTTCAACTAATTAAATAAAACTACTTTATATCAAAAAAAGGTTTATGTACTTTCATGTTCATAAGTTATTCACATATTTGTTTTTGAATACACTTACCAGTCGTCCACTTACTAGTAAGCCGAACATACTTTGAGTTGCATCTCCCATGTTTGTTATGCTATGCGTATGTGATCGAAATGCAGTATTGGAAAAAATCACTTAATTATTGAAAAAAACTTACAAAAAAAGTTTTACAAAATAAAATTAAATTGAAAACTTTTCAAGAATTGAAATATTAGAAAAAAAATGCTAATTAAGTTTGGCATAGAACACAATTCTTGAGCGGTACAGCTTATAAATGTTTTGCTAGAATTTAAAAAAATAACAGCTTACTTATAACGTTTCAAAAATCAAACGGTTTAGGAATTCATTTAACAAGTCGTGGTTTTCCTTCAGGACTAGTAAAAAATAATCGGTGTAATACATCATAACTATGATAAGTGATAACAATCGGTTGTGAATCGTGATAAGAACACAGGACGCAAGACGGATTGTCGACAACGCCGTTATCATTGACCAAAACGGCGCCAAATTAATAATTTAAAAAAAATCAATTAAAAAAATTTCTAGAAACTTTAAATTTAAATAATACTCAAGAACTGTTAAAAAAAATGCATATTGCTGGGATGCACAAAAGGTAGATAATAGGTAATGGTGGTTCATAAAAATGTTTATATCTTCCAAAAAGTATTTTGCTGGTTACGTCTTTAAAAGTGTTTTTGCTACCAATTATTATTTTGAAAAAAATTTTTTTTTATAAAACATTATTTGTAGTAATAGATAACTAGATGAACATTGACGATAATTTATTCAAATTTCAGTGGGATGGTAACATATTTAACTTTAATGTAAGCTGTACAGGCTTCGACCACATCCCATCCACACGAGTAATCAACAGTCTACATTATAGTATACCGTAGAACACGTTTTTAAAAATTATGATTCCAATAAAAATATAATAACCTAATTTAGATGCATTATATAGTTTCAAACAATATTTTATAATTAAATTAAATTGCATTTATCTTCATACTATTATTCTGTTTCTTTCAGCAAATGTATTAATAATTTCTAAGCTGTCAACATTTTTCCATCTATAATTATGATCTATAATTATTACATTTTTGGACGTTTAAAAAAATAGTATTTTTTTATTTGAATAAATTATATATTAAATTTAATGAAAAAGTATGATATCGTGTTAATAAATGTATAAGATTAATGGACAGTACGTTCGTCTAAAAACCATCATCTCACGATAGCACCGTCGGGCCTTCAAGGCCTGTGAAATTTGCATGATGATGATATCATAATAAATATAATATAAGCAAAATCATTAAACATTTAAACTTTAACATTACTTAAATATTATAAATCTATAATACAATATCAAAAGTATGTGTTGAAAGAAAAACCAGTAAACCCCAATTGCTCATTAAACCCCATTAATACCCATTTGAAACCCATTAAAACTCATTAAACCCCGACCTGGCTGTTTTTTTTAAGTTCGTAGATGTTTTGAACCTTGCTATTATACCTACATGTTAAAATATTTACGTGTCTGGTGTCACCGTTAAATAAGATTTCTGAGGATAATTATCGCTGGATATTATGTTATACCAATATAGTTTAATCTGTGTAAAAACAGTGCATAATATTATAATAAATAACTTGTATATAGTTGCAATATTTCCCTTCGGTATTGAGTGCGAAACAGCGTAGCATATTCAAGACATTAAGCTATTTGCATATTTAATGGTAGATTGAATATTTTGCAACATTTTAGTTCTGGTAAAAAAAACAGTAACAGTAGAAGGACGAAATTTTCTGGGCACACACTCGTGCTTCGTGCGGAAGGTGAAGGTCTTGAAAATGTGAAATCTGTGGTTCGATTATGTTATTTATGATAAGTTATATTTTTAACTATTGATGAATCAAATAAAACAATACAATATTGTATCTGTGTATTTTATATCTGCCTATACGTTTTCCTTTTCTTCTTCGCCTTCATCTTAACTATTTGGGGTCAACCATTCTTGTAAAAGTTTAGGGCCTCCCCTCGACATGATCCCCCACATCAGCAAATACCAGCAGTCCTTGTATAATTTTCGATCGTATCCAACTGCCTTTTTTCGACCTTCCTTTTCCATTTTTTCTTCTTACGTTTCTTTCCCATAGGATTACCATTCTTTCTGCTTCCTATTATTTTCTCCTCTCCTCTTGTATGTGTACATTAATTTTTGAAATTTTATTTCGTCCTATATTAAGCTCTCGAGGCTATATGGTTGTTGCCGGCATGTTTTGTCACCCTTAACTATCCCTAATTCAAGTATAATGTACACTGGCCTTTGAGTCCCAGCTGTGGCGTAGCTAATTTTCAAAAGTCCTAGATTAATTAATTAATAAAGAATAAACATTTTTAAAAAACCTTAGCCACAAAAAATAATACACTTTAGCGTTAACTCGTATTTCGATAGCAATGCCATTATCATCACCGCTCACAATAACAGCCTGAGTCGCACTCACCTCATCAAAATATGATAAATGGTTCACTCAGTAAACCAGCGCTTAATATTTAAACGATGATACCCACCACCAGTCATATTATTTATACTTTTATGTGCGAGTAAAGACATGACGATGGCCAAAAGGAGGTGGTATGCGGTTGAGTAAGCGCGCAGATAAAAATAATAATATACTAGGTACCATTAAGTTTCAAATGTAGATAGAGCTCTGGAAAATACTAAAAAAAAAATTGAATACTGTGTCTACTATTGTGAAACGACATAAACTAAAGTGTCTCCAAAAAGAAGAAACCAGTTATAAGATTTTTTGACGTTTTCCCAAAACACAAAAAAAACAAATAAGAAGTTTAGATATACTCTACCCTTTTATAATCAATATCAAATAAAAGCTTAGGAGTCCATTAAAATAGTGTGTAAAAATGTATTATATAAAATAATTATTTCAAAAATTATTTTGTTAATGCTGAATTTTTAATCAAATTTTAATATACTGTTGGTTATACATGTCATAATTATTACGGTATTTAAATAAGAAATTTAATTTACTGTTTAAGTGGTTTTGAAACAAACATTGAAATTAAAATTACGGAAAATACAAATTTCAGACCTTTGACCTTTCGCGAATGTGATAAAAGTGCATTTATTAAGGCGATTGTATAGGAAATTATTAAATACAATTTAACATTAACCCAACTTTGTTAACATATAATATATTAACACAGGTAAGAGGGACGTCCTATTTTTATGTTTCATTTTTTTTCAACTTCTATAATGCATACAGGCTTTATTTTTGTACAAAAACATATGTTTCTATTTTCAACAATCCAAATTCCCTTTTTATTCAATTTAAATTCTGAAAAAAGTTTGCTAATAGCCGAACAACCCTAATCTTACGATCACTAAGTTTCACTTAGTATCACCCCGATACTAAAACTATAATTGCAAGTGTTAGTTTTATGCTTACACACAATCCTCAGCTTCGACAATTTACCACGTATTACAAATTGAATCAACATTTTTTAACACATTTGTAGGAACTATAATAGTTTTAACTTCAACACTAAAACCTAATTGTGATAAATTAAACAAAGATTTTATTTGTAATTTAGCTGACAGTTTTTTATTTTTGAAAAATTGTATGTTGAATAATTATTGATTACCATGTATCGTAGGGTTCTCATAAGATTAGGTTGGTTTTTTTAAAAAGAGTGTGGACCGTTAAAGAGCTGTGGTCCGGTCTACTCAGCTAACGTGAAATCCGGGTTTACACGATTCACTTTAAATAATCAGTAGTCTTTTATAGACTACTTAATCATTTCGGGTAAATTCGTTTTTTTATTAATAACGTATACATCTAAATCATCCAAATCGATCAATCAAACTGAATCGAGTAAACCTGATTTTAACTACGACTCCAAATGACTTTCAATGTTGTCACTTGTCTACCTTGTAAGTATTGCGATCTTTGTTTTGTTTTCCTTGTAGCATGCACACATAAAATATAAACAACACAAAAATGGATTACAGGAAAATTATGTTTAATTAAATACATATATATATATATACATATTAATATTACGTGTGTGTAATGGACTTAGATACATAAGAAAATCGCATTTTGGCGGGTTTTTAAACCGTCACCAATCGATTGTCACCACACGAATCTAGACCCGCGGTTTTGTTTAGTGTTCCGGGAGTGGACGCAATGTCTGATTTTAGTACACAGAATCGCTGTGATTGACATCTTTACTCATTAAAACACACCGTTCTTGACCAAAGGTTTTAGGGTCTGCGTTGGTCTAATTTCAGAATGTTGTGTGCAAGCTGACTATTATAGAAGAATTAAAAAAATAAAACAAAAGATAATTATTATTGTAAGGTTCGAAGAAGGTCGTAGTTTGTTCTTATAGTAGCCGTAGGCAATGCAACTGATAAGTATATTGGTGTAAGTAAAATGTAAATAGTTCCTTGACACAGTATACCGTACATATGGATAGATCTTGAGTAAAATATTATAAAGACAGGAAACATTTGTTACTGCATGTTGTTGTTTGTACAGTGTAAGATACGGAAATTAAGAAATAATCCTAGTCAGGCATTGTGTTGGTTGTGTCATTCGACGACTGTAGGATAGGCGCGGCAGTTTCTCACTGAAATTACCCGTCGGATGATTTGGTAATAAATAAAAAATATATAATTAAAAAATATATATAAAAATAATATAATTATAACACACACATAATACGTTGCTCGAATTTGAAACGGTGCAATTAACTAACATAATACCATTCGGATAGGTAATACATATTGTCATTGACAGAAAACACTGAAAGTTTAAATTAATGTAAATTTGTTATTTTCTATATATTTTTTGGCAAAAAATTAAATCTAAAAATTCAGCTATTTAAACAACACTGACTTCAAGTTTTATGGATTTAGTATCCTAAATCTCCTAAATTTTCACCAATGCTGTCAACTCCAATTTCTTCAAAAATAACATCCACACATTTATTTTTGGTCTAGTTCTATACCTCTTTTTTTTTAAGCAAAAAACCTCTAGTCTTGCTAATAATTCTCATTACTGAAATCCCTCTTGCGCGTTATACCAATAAACTAAAAAAATGTTCAACACTTCCAAACCATTTCAATATATTCTCTTTCAACTTACTTATGGTAATTGCTATCAATGAAACTCCCAAACAACCTCGTTCATACCTTCATATTTGTATAGGCGACTGCAGTCCGCCGAAATATTAAATAAATCTATTACTAAAAGAGGGCTTTAAAATATTTTCTTTCAAGTAAAGCTCTGCGCATAGAGTTGGTAACGAACCCAATGACAAAAAGCTTAGCTCCGACTATTTATAGAAATCTTTTCACCTTATTACATGGATCTTGTAACATATCTTTTTAGAGTCCTCTACATCTGCGTGTTTTTGGTTAAACACATATGATTCTTATTTTAACTGTACACTGAAACGCGTTATTCGACAATAGTTTTGAAAACGGGTACAGATATTTTAATACTTACTTCATGAATCGATTGAAGTACAATTTTAGTTCTCATTTATAATATTATTGTAAAATAATTAAAATATTTAAGAAAATGCTATTTTTCAAATAGAAATAGTTAATTAACTAAAAATAATTTTATAAGTATGCCACATTGTATATGTTATGAAGAATTCAAATGTTTGTTCAATATGTAAATCGGAGTATAAATTAGGAATGTGCTGTTCAAAGTAGAGAAATATTATGTTTTTGAAGAAAAATAGATACTTATTTGTGTGTCATGTTAATTGTACATATTGATATATAAGTTTACAAATTTGCCTATACAATGCGCCTTAATAAATGCTAGTGTAGAAGTCTCTTTAATACGTAATAAATTATGTATAAAAACAGTAGTATCTATAAATAAAAACTCATATTTAATTTCTTATTATTTGGGCAGTAATATTACAAACGATCAAAGTCTACAAAATAAGACAAACGAAGAAAATTTTCCTCACATAGATAAAAACAATGACGGTAGAAAATATGGACACAAATATCAAAAAGAGGCTATTTAAAACTTGTATCTGGAGTGTGGCTTTGTATGTTTGTGAGATTTGGATTATAAATAAAAGAGAAAAGGTCAAAGGATATGCTGGCAACTGGAGGTCTAGTACTAAGCTCAAAGACATGGCACACAGTAGGGAAGTATAGAGAAATCATTCGTTATAAACCAATCCCCGAATTGGAAAATGGATGTAACCATGGATCTAAAACGGCCAGATTCACTTTTTGACAAACATGAGTTTGACCACTAAAAATGTAAATTTTTAGTAAGCCAATATTTATAGTGTTAAAATAAAACCACCCTCATTGTTTTTAGAATTGTTGTCCAAGAATTCTAAAAGTTACGAATGGTTTTGTAAAACAATTCACACAGCGCCACAAAGCTGCAAAATTGAGATTGACCTTTTTAGACCCAAGACACACATTATTTAATTATTAGGTATCTCATCAAATTTGAAATGTCATGATTTTTATAGTTAAAACCCTTGTTAGAGATGACTAGGACTCAAATTTCGTAGGTACCTTAAATTTGTATTGCTTGGGCATAAAACAATTCGGTACTAGTTTTATGTCTACGCCTTTGGAATTTAGGAGGTGGTTTTTGGTTTGGTCTCTTTTCTTTGCGAAACGACAAATGAATAATTAAGTTCATTTAACTTTTTGGACACGGATTAGGTTGTCCATAAAGGTGTCGGATTGGCGGCGTTCCATCAGAGCGTAATGTTATAATAACGGGGGAAAAAAGTTAACATTTTCGTTTTATAGTTTCTACTAGTAAGAGGAAAATCATAATCAAATAACTCTTTTGTACATAATTACACGCGTGTCAGTCGGACGATTATCGCTCACTGCTGTGGCAGTCATTCCGAATCGAGTATGGGCGCTGACTCATAATATTATGGCGTGTGTGTGTTTTTTTCAACGCATTTCTCGTGTTTTCACCGTCAAACTGTCTGATCGTACCGGGAAAATGGCTGGCGGTGGCGTACGTGTGTGTGTGTGTGAGTGGATATAACAAATCAGTGTACCTGTACAACATAATATATATTATATTTATACATTATCATAATAATATAATAACAACAACTAATAATAATATACACTTGTACACACATTCGGAAAACGTTTATAAGACAATGCGCGGCTGGTGGTGGTGATTTCACGCCCGGAGCAACGTGCGATATGCTGGATTATTAATGGTCGGGTGATTTCTCTGGACTGACTGCCGGCTATAGGTTAGGTATAGGTATGGGTAGGTAAGTAGGTAGGTGGCTGGGTAGGTGGGTATAGGCAACATTTTCTCGCGTGCATTTTGCTCCTGGTCAACGTGCAATTTTGTCAGTTTTTTCGCTATCGCGGACGACATGGATACCAAGTGTAGTGCTCATATCATCGGCCTGATTGCTCTGTGCCACGTGCTCGACATCGCGCACGCTGGATCTTATCTAACTCTGGGGATCAACGGTGAGTCGATCGTACCCGGGTACAAAATATTATATAGTAGTAGTCGGGGTAAATTTTAACAATAACAGTTTTTGGGGTTGATTTCGGTTTTTTTTTTCTGATAATTTAGCTTTGTTATTTTTTTTCACAATTCACACAGGCTTATCTTGTATAGTGTACACAATGTGTATACAACGTTTTGCCAAACATCGGGTATTAACTATTTCTCCAAACCCCTATAAGTTTCTATTTAATTATAGGTATTTTTTACATTAAAGAAAATTTGTTTTTTTTTAACCGCCAAAATATCATTTTTATTTGATAAACGACCCCTTTTTCTAAACATAAAAGGCATGAAAGTTTAAAAGTATTAGGACTAGATCTGGAAATTACAATGTAAGAAGATTAAATAGCAGCACGCATAAAAGGGTTCAGCGTTTAGGTTGTCAATTTACATTCCTGTCGTATTTATAGTTTGGTTTCAGTAAATTAAAATTTTTGATGGGCCTCAATAAAATTAATTAGGAACTAGAAAAAACGTATGGTTATAGTAAAGAATAGTAAAGAAATTAATACTTTAACTATTAACCATAAAAATAATAAACTCTTTGCGTATTTCGGAAACAATGTTGTCATCATCAGCACTAACATTTATAGTTAGTAGATAATAGTTTTAAATATTCAAAATTCAGACATAATAAGTACTTCATTCTAGTTGGCACTACCCGAACCTCACTTGCTTGTAGGTAAAACCTAAAAAAGGACTAGAAGTTGTAACTTGTAAGTTATAACAAATCACTTTATTATTTGCATTTTGATTATATTTTGCAAAGTGCCTCGGATATCTGTGTTTGAATACATTTTTGTATTCAAATCTATAGTCAGTCAACAAGTGATAAGCACTAAGTTGAAAAAATTATAATTTTGGCGTTTAAAAGAATTGGATACGTGAGGCTTGAAAGAAATAAATACCCATAAGAAAGTATAAAATTATTAAAATTTTATGTTTAATTTAAAACTATGTTACGTAGGTGGTGCCCGTAAATAAATAGTTGTCATATGTCAATATTAATTAGTAAATGTAACCTTTACGAGCATTATCACTTCTTATACAAAAGGTCACCAAAATGTATTTAATGATTTGCGTATCAATCAATTGTTTGTAAAATTATGTTAATTTTCAGGTACAAACAAAAAAAAAATAAAAAACACAGTTTATTTTAAATTTTAGGAAAAATTAAATTACAAAAATGTTATTATTTTATTTTAAGTTATTCCAATATAACTTTTTTATTATAATTTTTACTCTTAACGCAACCTTGCGATTTATTGTAAAATGTATAATATGCTAATATATTACGTTAAAAAAACAATTGTTTCAGTAATTTTATAGTTTTGTATTTTATTTATAATATGGATAATACAGGGTAATCATTTTATCGTGAACCACTCAATATCTCATAGGATTTAGTATGAATTGTTTTCATATTGTTTTTATACAATGTGATCTCAATTTTTTTTGTTTTTAACTCCTCCCAACTTTTTTTTGAAAGCAACTTTTGAAACTTAAACGGTAACGCATACATTTCATTAACTTTTCAAATTAAGAATAATATACTTAAAATGTTGACTGGTTGATAACCAGTTTCGGACAACTATTTTTAAAGTTATAAGACTTTAAAGGTTAGGATGGAGGGGATGTACGGCTGGTAAGTGCGCGCAGATAAAAATAACACTACACTCACTTTTGCTCCTGTCCTAAACTTGAAACTTCAATAGCTTCAAAAGTACATATCCAAAACTAGTTATCGACCAGTCAACATTTTTAGTATATTATTCTCAATTTGAAAGTTAATAAAATAAATGCTTTACCATTTAAGTTTCAAAAGAACTAAATTGGGATGGAGGTAAAACAAATAAAAATTGGGATTACATTGTTTAAAAACATTATGAAAAAAATTTAATTTCTTTTTACATCCAATGATATATTGAGTGGTTCATGATAAAATGATAAACCTGTATATTACATCTCTAGAAAAATGTATTGGTGTCGGGTTTCAAAAAATTGGTAATGCTAACGGTTTAATGTTGTCCAAACTGAATTATAAATTCTCTGTCTTTATTTCCATCAAATCATAATTTAATTAACAATTTGAAAATTTTTATTAAATATCCATAATGACTGAGAGGAATGTTCTGTAATATTAAAAACTGTGTATTGTGTGATGTTATAAGTTGAGTTTAGAGCGTTAAAGTTCAAAAATGTTTTAATTGAAATAAAGGGTTCACATGTGCGCTTAAGGGGTAAAATATCTGCAATCTTTTACAACTAAATGTACAAATTTAGTTTGACCTAGTAATTTTAACCATGCCATTTTCATTTTAACATTTTCCTCAGGTCACATAGGACACGAGTCCAGGGACCCCAGCCTGATGTGGGCCCCTAATAATACATTTTACATTTTTTGGGTTTCTTAAAGGGCCCGTGTATAGCCCAAAACGACCCTAAAAATTATTTTTAATTACAAAATTTGATGAAACGGAAAAAGCGTTCCGATGTAAATTTGATAAAATAAGTCTTCTTTTTTAATATCAAAACTCTACTTGTACCCAAATTCTTGTAAACCTTTTTATTCGTTTTGATATGGTTTTCATAGTTTGACATAATAATTATCTAATTCAAAATGTTCGCAAATCCAGAAAAAAAAAGAAGAACTTGCTAGTTAGGTCATGCTAGATAGAGACCAAAAATCATAGCAGTAAACTTTACTGATAACAATACTAAGAGTAAATTTATTTTTAGATAACTCGAAATTCACTTTGGTCATGACCATGATTGTCGTTGTTTTTTTTCCATAAATTAGTTCTGAATGTGAATTTTAAAAGAATTTGGCCTCATAATTTATTTTACGGTTATCTATAGGTAAAAGAAAATATGTAAAGTCTGATTTCAACTATAAAATACACACGTCATAGTGGTAAAATTTGTAGAAATAATACAAAATGAATATGTTCTTTGTGTAAGTTAAAAAAAAAGATAAGTAATGTACATAGAAATAACTATTTGGTAATTTGCACGATTTCTTCAATTTTTAGTACTTTAACATAATATGTATAATCATAATTTCTCATAGTTGAAATAATAACGCAACATATTTTAAAGCGCCAACACGTTGTAAATAGTACTTCAGCATTGACTTTAAAACTTCAATAACAGGGTACAAAAATAACTAGACGTGCTAATAAAAAAAATCTTAGACCATGGTCAGATTCAACAAGAAAAGTGAACGTATTTTGGTTCTTGTTTAGAAGTAATTTAGAAACAGCTTATTAAACTTGTAGTGAGGCCAACAATGATTCATGGAATCGATTATTGAGCGTTGAATCTTCTACTTCCTAATTCTATTAAGCTTAGTCACTCCACACACCCAACACAACATTCTTAATTCTGCTAGTTCCACTTTCCTTTCATTGTGGGTCATTTTTCTTGTTTAATTGCATTTGCTAGTTTAGGAGTAACGCCGATAGCAGGAAGATAAGATGAAGTGAATTGGCGAGTTGGAAGAAAAAACAAAAATTAAATAGTAGACCGAAAAATAAATAAATGGGTTTTATAATAAAAGTCATGGATACTTGTGGAGTGAATAAAGTAGATGGTAAAAAATACAAATATGTAAGTAGAGGTTTAGGGTGGTTGACACCGCTTGTTTGGTATATGTAAAGGAAGAAGAAGAGAATATATAGTATAAAACTTTCTCTAACCTAACCTACTCAAACAATATTTGTTACCGGACGCATTTCGGAAAGCCACTATTATGTGGATTTTATTTGGATTAGGAACTTGTCAGTTCTACTTTAGCTCAATCTGGTCAACAACTAAGCTAAGCTATTTCGAAAAAAAAAAAATTTACATTGAAACTAATTATTATCTGACCGCGTCGGTAAACAATTATAATGTCACAACTCGAGTCGAACGAACAATTCAATTGGTTTCCATAATAAATGTAGTCTAAATAAAAAAATAAAAAACTATGTAAAAGAAAAAAAAACTACTAAACGAGTAGGTAGTTTTTTTATTGTCTATTTTACAGTACCACGTGATTGTTCGTGCATTTTTTATACATTCCAAGGTCGAGTTTTGGCAATCCTATCGTCTACAAGATATAAAATAATCCCCCTGTGATTACCAAACCGTAGGTCCGAGACACTGCTAGTCGCCGCATTCTTTCCATGCATAATTGAACTATTAATTTCTCAACCCGTGGCCGCCGCCAGAACCACCGCCGCCGTTGATTGTAGTTTTCCGGATTTCAGCTGTCATCCGACAATTTATATAAAAAAAAAACATAAATACCTTAAAATATACATCTAGGTATATTATGTTTAGAGGTCTTAAAAACACTAAAGTCTTAGTAATAACGTCTTGATACACTGCTGATGATGATACGGTCAAAAGAGATCCGTGTCCGCTCCTTAATTTTCCTACGACGACCTCCAATATAATAATATTGTGTTTATGCCGGAAACACGGGTTTGTGTACCTATGTATAGTATTTGTGTTTATTCATATTTTTTTAAATACACAAAACAAAACGCTGCCTTCGATGAGAACAGGACCTTCTTGATTTTCGACGCTTTTTCCATAAAGTAGAGAAAAAAAAATACAATTAATAGGTTGCACGATTATGCTTTAAATATCATAATCATTACCGACGTTTACGGTTCTCAAGCTTGACATACACAATTAACCGTGTGTCGCTCATCCTGAATTCCGCACGCGATTCGCGATATCATTGTTTTTTTTTTTTGCAACACAACACAAAATAAAATAATAATACACTGTTTTTTGTCTGTATCAGTCTGTCTTTTCTTGACAATTACTTCCGGATGTAAATCGCCAATCAAATAATATATAATATTTTCTAGGAATTTGCACCATAAACATGTTGGCAGAAATGATTTAGATTCTTTGCCATTCATATTTGATAGATCGAGTGGTAATGTGCGACGTCCGTGGAAACAGGGAGTGACAAAAAGACAGGGTGGTTAAAATTTATATACACAAATATTTTAAATTAAATAAATTCATAAATTTTATGAGTATAATATTTGTTTTTGAAACAATAACTTCAGCTGTAGAGGTCTTAAATAAAATAAAAATATATATTTAATTGAAGTTTAAAAATCATTTATAATATATAGTATTTTAATTTGTGAAATTTAGGAAATAATAATGAAATACTTCATAAACAGTAAAGTAATATTAAAAATGTATATTTGAAAAATATTTGAGAAAGTGTTTTAAACATTTGATGTCTCAGTCATAGAGAGTTAAATATTTTTATAATAATTGAATTTATTTTGAAAACGTATATTTTTATGTTGTATGGATTAGGTTCTCAATATTTGATTTCCCGATAAAAAAAATGATGTAAGCATGTCAAAATATTGATAGCAAGAAAACGGGCTATCGACGTACGATAGTATAACTTGACCGTCATTAATTGTTGATTTGCGCGTTATTTTACAATATCACGGTCTATTAACTGACATAATTCTTGTTGTTTACTGTATAATATACGGTTAAACATGCTTACATATGATAAAAAAAATTAAATTACATAAAATTGGGTTTAAAAAAAATGGAATAATTTCGTAGAATGAATAAAATAAAATATTTTTTCTAACTACTGTCACAGCCTTAGATTTAGCGTCTGCAAAAACGGATGACATGCCACTACGACCTTGTTGGGCTACCTTGTATTTTCTTCGATAAGAAACTATCAATCTGTGCCTTGACGAATTCGCTTGCTAAACGGATGTATTCCAATAACATTAATGTTCCGAATGAATTGTTCTTCCGATGAACATATTCGGAAATCGTTTATACAATTACCGTGTTAGCTGGTTATCGAGATTCGAGTGCATTTGTTCATGTATACTAAACTATAATTGTTTGTTGCGCCTTCTCAAATGCTTGTAAAGGAAGGTTGACTAATAACGCTAAACGTATCAATAATATTAAGCTCAAATTGATTTAAGGGAATTTTCCAAAACAACAAAGTTCAAATGAATTTTATTGTGGGTCTAAAAGGTGGTATTGACAAAAGAAAAACTTAATAAAACTAAAGTAGTAAACACAGAAAGTATAAATTACAGTGAGTTTTGGGCATTCAAACTTAAGTTAATTATTTTCGGCTGAATGAATAACTTCAAACAACTTGATTGCAATTTTAGCTCATATCCTTTTGAGCTGAACTATATATTGAGCAACATATACTGTTCCTTTCACTTGCGCAACATGTAAACGGTCTCGTTTGTTTAACATAAGTAACATATTATATGTGAGTTCATACAGCGAGTAATACGTATAAAGTGTTATTTGGTTTACATTTAATGTACACGAATACATTATTGTACAACAAAAAATTATCGACACAAGAAGTACAATAATATTATGACAAGAGTGGACAGAGATTATTTACACAACAAAACATACATCAGTTATTGTACCAAGCATAATATTATGTACATTGTACAATGCTCGCTCTAAATGCAAATTGTAATTGATTGTTGTTTTTTGTTTGCAGAATGTTTCGAGAGGGTGTCGATCGGTAAGCGTCTCAACGAATCTGACGTGACCAAGACTGTAAGTACCAGTAACCTGGTACAATGCAGTATAGAATGCGAACGGAATCTATGCAACGCTTACAGCTTTGGGTGAGTACGAACCACAGTCAGCACTGATAATTGTGTACACATTATTATAAATAGAAACAAACCAAATCAGTGAAACCAATCTTAGACCTAACCAGGCTAATGGCCTTAGAAGTCAAAGTCATTTGTTTAATCATAAAAAACATGTTTGTCATTCTGTGTGTACCTAGATTAACCATAAACGGCAATGGTACATGTTTATTGGCAGCGGACTTACCGAAATCAGGACTGTACGATGACCCGGAATATGATCTATTCATGAAAATACTACAATGTCGAGACAGAACAAGTGAGTGTTAATCCAAGTTTAAAGTACAAAACTAGTAAGAATTATTAATAATTAAACGTTATCCTTACTTCCGTGGTTAATATCTATTTCATGATCCTATTTAAAACCTATTAAACTACTTTAAACCGAGTTAATTAAACCACTTTAAACGTTTAGCAACTTGAATAATATATTTTAATATAGGAATGGAGGGTTATGGAAATAATAATAGCAAATTAATAAAAAAAACAACTTTTTTTTTGTGAAAAATATTGCTGAGGGAAATTCAAAAGATTAGTTGACTTTGCTTATCATCCTGGCTATTAAGTGAAAAGTAAAAAAAATTAACAGAAAATGTTGGTGAAGTATAATATATGATTGGTATACAATATTATTGTATAAACGTGGTATTGGCATTATAATATTGTACTAATGATACTTCGCAAAGTAAAAAATCCTTTAATATTAAAATATATAATATAAGATACATTTAAAATTAATAGCAAAGTTTCAAATTGTCATGAAACTAAACAAATGTATACAAAACGTTGTTTAAAAACGGTTTTTGATAACTATTGCATTGGTTCTACGCTGTCTCCCAAAAATTATTTTATAATTAAATCTGAAAAATCGATAAACAAAAAAATTACAAAATAAAATATTTAAAAAAATCTTTGAGTTTTGAGAGAACTATTGGTAACACTAAAATTAGTGGTCTAACAATTGTCTTTGCAATTGCCTATAAATGTCTAACGGTTAAATATCTAAAGTGGTAAAAGTCATTATACACACTTGCTTACGGCTATCCTAGGATTCGTATAATGTTACTCTACTCTAGCGTATATGTTAGAAATTTTAATAAGTTTTCCAAGTTAGAATCTGCAGTCCCCCTGCGAAAATTACTGTCGTAGCCTGATCTGTTTGCTTATTTCAAATACATATTAGAAATAATTTTCTTAAATGCGTCTGACATAGTATTTACAGATAATAGACAATTTTGCTTTGGTACTTATGTGTATTTTTAAATTTTGAATAATAGTGTGTTTCACAAAACTCGTGGGTGGACGTCGTTTGACCGACAAATACGTTCAGAGAACTTTGCCAGTCGAATCGAAACGCGATTGCGAGATGTTTTGTGAATATGAAAAGGAATTTCGTTGCGAGGGATTCAACTACAGGTAAACCAAGCAGTTGCCTAACCCTAAGAAAACTTCTGAGATAACTTTCTTGGATTCCTCCGTTTGTTGAACAGATACGACACAAAGCTGAGCTCGTACAGTAGTTGCCAGTTGACAGCGGTGCCTACGGCAAAGTTAGACTTGTCTTTGGACTTCTTTTCGGACGTGGACTACGACTTTTACGAAAAAAATGTCAACGTCTCGCCAATCTGCCGGTACTTGGACTTGGCCGGACCGGTCAGCTACGGCCAGAACCGTAAATGGGGTTTTGGTGGTAACGACCAGGAATTGACCTTGTGGCGAGATCCCAATCCCACGTGGATTCAGAGAAACGATGTAGGCGGAGGATATGGAAACGATCCAGTGTACTATGACCGTGGATCTGTTTCCCCCACACTTGGTGGTCCTAATATAAACCCCTTCAATAACTTTAACCCGACCATGTCGCCTGGACCGGACCGACAGCCAACGTCTCCTTTTGGTTAGTGTTTGCACCCAAAATTACATTATTTTCATATTAAATAAACTTACGTTGCTCTAGTTTGTGTTATGTGTTTCTAATCCAAATTTTAGAGTGTTTTATCAAAGCCAGGACTGGACATCATTTGCAGAGGAACAATATAATAAAATCGTTAAACGCGCAATCGCTTTACAACTGTGAAACCATTTGTGCCAGTGAACAAACATTCGTTTGTAATCTTTTTAGCTACAGGTAAAAACAAAAATCGGAAAAGACTTTTATTGAAACCTTCTCTCATTACTCCGCTAACGTTTTTAGGTACAGCTTTACTTCTTCTATGGACAACTGTCACTTGGGAGACAAGTTCATAAGACAACTAGATATTTACCAAGACTTGGTGCCGGACAGAGATAGCGATGTGTTCGTTAGGAACGAGCTTAGTCAACCCGGATGTCAACCGAGGAGAAATTGGGACACTGGTAAGTCTATTCAATAATCTCATGAAAGAACCTAATGTAATCGCTTAATATAACTATTATAACTTTGCGTGGAAGAAATGCCATGCACCATTTGGTGACCAAACTAGGCCTCAATAGGGCCTACTTCCGGTCAAATGTTCCATGCGCTAAATAAATAAATAAATCTGACTATTATGCAGTATACCTAAAAAGTATAAATTCTTATATTTTTTTAGACTGTTTTGAACGCATTCGCAGCGGTCTCACCATTCAAATTGCCATCATCAAATTTTCAGTACAAGCGGAAAACTTACACGAATGTGAGCTGATGTGTCTTCACATAAAGCATTTCACGTGCAGAGTGTTTAGCTTTCGGTAGGTTACTCAAAAAAAAAAAGAGGAGCTTGTATCGAAAAGGGTATACTTACAGAGTTTCTATTTTATTTTAATGTTAGACGAACGTCTGCTGTTATCGGCAAGTGGGCCGACAATTGTTTCTTGACAGACTACCCTGTAATGGACATGGATCCGACCAAACACTTCATCGAGGATGCCGGATGCGATATATATAACCGAGGTAGCTTCGGAAGGGGTTGCGAACTGGACAAGACACTGCCGGGCTTGTGGCCTACATCTTCACCGCCTATACTTACAACGTACAGGCCGACTTACGGCCAACTGCCTCCACAGGGTCCACCGCAGTTTGTTCCAGGTTACGGTCCTCCCCTAGATTCTGGTTACGGTCCGCCAAATTTCCCCATTGGACCGACCGTACCACCTCCTTTTAGCCCGACTACTCCTACAATGTTCACGCCGACTAAGCCGACCGGTACTTACGTTCCTTCACAACCACCCACTACGTTCTTCCAGATGCCAAATGAGTACACACCTGTGTCCGGTCGGCCCCAAGACAGACAGCCCTATCCAGACATATCCATTGGCGGCAGTGGCGGTGGTGGCGGTGGTGGTAACCCTTACGGACAAAACCCTCAGGTCCCACAATTCTACGGACCTGTGACAAAACGTGAGTATTCATCTGCACATTGATTAAGGTTCACCCACGTAGCACTTATGTGAAGAAAAAACCGATTTATCGCTTTTCTAAGTATGTACTATTTGTAGGTAATATTTGGATTGAATATCATTAAAACTTGTATGATTTTTAGTTTATGTATGTGAATAGGGTTGTAAGGTAGTTTATGTGTTTTGTGTGTTCTAATTGAACGTGTATGTTTTCTGTTTGGCTTTAGTGTGCTATATTAGTTTTGGTGGTACGGCAAGACTGTTGCCACCGGCTATTAGAAAATCCATGACGGTCGATTCGGAAATGCAATGCAAAATGGAATGCAACAACGCCCGAGAAAAATCGTATTTCCGGTGTTCTACGCTCAGCTACTTGTAGGTACATATTTTTTTTATAATAATAATTTTAACGATACAGCCTACGAACAGACGTGGGTACTTGGTATCGCGTGTGTACTAAATTGAGGTTGATTTAGTGGTGGTTATTGCGATATGAGCGACATCGAAATGAGAGACCTGAGGCCTAATCAGGACTTCAGCGAAGACCAGCGGTTCTTGTTGTTCACGTGGGACTTCAACGAAATTCAATGTTACGTTTCTCCAGTTGGCAAGCTCCCACGGCCCGGTGCTCGTAAGTCCATAACAAAAAAACAAATACCACCGAATTGCGTAATTGTTTTTTTTTATAACTTTGTAGAGCCTGGTGTGAATGAATGGACTTGGATGAGGTTCACAGTCAACGGGCAGCCGTGCAAATCTGGTTCCTACTGTACTCAAAACGCAGTAATGGGCATATGGTCGTGTCCGGTCGATCAAGGAGGATGGGATTACTGCTGCAGACCCGATCACCGGTGCGGTTATTCCGAAGGAATCAGCTATCCTTGGTCAGTACATTTAATACTTTATCATTTTGTTTAGTTCCAACTGGAATTTTATCTCGTCTTATACCTCACAAAATTGTACACACTGACAAGCCAGTTAACTAGATTTCGCATCAACTGTACTAGCAAATCGCACATCACGTCACATCTCTTTCGATCAAATGTGTTTTCCTTAAGTTAATTTTTTTTCTTCTAACTACAAATTTTATGGTTCTTCATACATCAGTTAAGCTTTAACGCATGATATGGTCAGACTACAAACAACAGCTATCGGGTTTCAACCGTGTTACTTTTAAATGGATAATCTAAATACGTTAAATTTGCATGAAAATTCATGAAAGTACATTTTTTTTTACGGACAAAAATATGTACTTTCATGAATTTTCATAAGATTTAATTTAAACTGAATATTCATCTATAATTGGTGTATGGAAAAAAAAGAAAACAAGTCATTTTGCGAAATTTCCAAGGTATTCGTAGACTTAATAAGTAAAATAATATACAATTTATTAAATTAAATTCTGGAAACAAAACGTCTCTATTTTAGCCCCTATTTCTTCAAATAACATCTTCCGTCTAGCCTAATCTTAGTATTCTTCTGTTCCTAATATGAAATCTGACTTTCTACGTTCAAATACTAGTATGAGATCACTTCCACGCACACATGACGATATTTGATAAGGTGTTGCTTACTGTAGGTGTTACGTGGGCAAAACTACCGAACAGTGGCGACCCTGCAGCGACCAGTATTACCCGTCGGCGGACCATCCGGTGAGTTGGCCGGTGAATTACATACACAACACGGGCCCTCCGATCGGTAACGATGCGTCTTTGGCCAGGTCAAACGACACAACACTGCCGGCCGCTTCTAAGTCGATAGTCGATCAGTTCCTGTCGATATTCACGTCAGATGATGGCAAGACCACTAACTTGACGGAACAAGCTAACAGCAGCATCACAGCCGACAAGACTTCAGCCTCTTTGACAGCGGCCAGCGACGTGCCCGCGTTTCAGGTTGTCGATGTAACCGACAGCAAAGCTACCAAGTCGGAGACGATCAGACTGTATTCGTACGGTGACCGCAATAGCGCCAGTGGACTACTCAAAAGAAGGCCGTACGTCTGAGTCGGATACGACCCTTAGAACAGTGTTGTACATATAGACAAACAAAAAATAATACCATTTACGATTAAGTATTTCCTCTTAGAATATTATTAGCACGGTATTGACAACATGGCAATATGTTTAATACTATATTATTATTATTATTATTATTGTGTCGACGTTGTCGTCGGTGGCGTAACGAATTGTACCTGGGGAGAGTGACGGGTTCAATGTGGTACCCTATAGATCACCCGCCATATGCCTCGTGTACTGTCGTCAGACGTTTATAAGTGTTCACGACCGTCGAAAAGTTTACAAAGAACCTTAAACGGTTTTCAAAAATGTAGTTAGATTTTTATGTTCGCACCGGAAAAGTATGATCGTCTGCCCTGAACAGATCAACTATATCTAATGGTGTGACAGCCATCGTAGACAAAACATATATATATATATATATATGTATATTTATATAAATAGTAGACTCGGTATATAGAAAACCATAGCATTATCTTTATTGTGAATTTGATTTCATCGGGAATTTTGATCCTGATAAACGTGCATACTCATTTTGTTACGCCATTTCGGTCGAAAGTTATACCTATCACTTGTCCTTAACTTTGCTAACACAAACTGTTTGTAGATTGTGGACTTAGCGACATTGTCGGAAAACACTATTTATGTATTATTATTATTCACTATTTAAAATTAGCAAATCGATAAACACTATTTCTCAATTAAAAATAAATTGATATTAGTCCCAAAATCAATATGTTGATTAAGAAACGGATCCCAATAGAATGTAATGAACCCGCCAACAATATATTATGCTACCTACCTATGTTGTAAATGTAAAAATATGTTTAGTTTTAATGATTATTATTATACTATATATTTAAAAATGTTTTACTTTTTCTATTATTTTATTATCTAATAATTTTAAAACTATTTTAGTTAAGCACAATGCGGTAATTAATAATCGACATTACTAAAGAGTCCATAATCATAATATTAAATACAGTAAATAGTAGGTATTATAAGACATATCACTATATGGTATTTAGATTGTAAATAATAACACGGCTAGTGGCGTTTTTATTTTTCAGTCAAACCTCACACGATTCATCCCGAAATTCTTACTTAAACTGTTAGGTTACATCAATATAGTTGTGTTTTTGAATTTAATTTAAATTGTCTTTACATGGAAAAAAATTAAACACTATTAATATATAGTTGTTTTGTTTAGAAGAACACAAAATAAAACGCCAGGTATTAAAAACAAATAGGCCTATAAGGTTTGCAGTTAAATTCTCGTCAAACTCAGTGTTTGGTAAAATGTAAAATATCACGTGATCTATCTATTTAGGTGAGATCTTTAGGATTAATGGCAAAGAATAATAATAATTTTTTATTGTCTGCATTAAGTATGGGTAGGTAGTCAATAACAGTAAAGTAAATCAATATATAAGTTTATATCAATGACCTTTAAGATACACGATGTATATAATGTATATACATATTATATTGTATTAAAGTATACGATTAGACGTTAAGTATATAATAGTTTTCATGGAAATCATTAATTGTAAGTGTAAATGAACTATATAAGTTAGAATTATAATATATATGATAATAATATAATACATATTTTATATATCACACAGAACACACATATTAGTTTTAATAAACATAAATTAAATATAAATATATATTATAAGTATGGTGGATACATGAAAATGTATCACGAATTATAACTACTCATTTGTACACTCTTTGTTGTACCAAGGTATTTAAGCTGTTTGTCTATTGTCATAACTGCTTAAAATTCTTTGCAATATTACTAAAATGGCGTATAAAATTGAGTAAAATAATTATGAAATGTTTACATCAATTGACAGCCGAGAAATTTTTTCATGAATTAGATGACATTTAATTAACAATTTCGGTATGCGCATTTCCATTTCAGAAAAGTACATAAGGCTTACCGTAAAAGTTGGATTAATTCAAAAGAAAAATTATAATGTAAGCTTTCAATTGTTATGCACCTTGATACCTTGGTGAGCTACTTATTGTTCAGTAAATGTTTAAACATTAACAACGTAATGAAAGCAGGATGAGCTTAAGTGGTTAGATAAATCATTTGCCTAATTACAATTTGGTACGTATTTTGTCGATCTAAAATTTAGATTTGATAGTTCATTTTAGGGAAATATATTTTTAGTCATTAAGTATCTGCGACACTTTTTTTTTATTATTCTTAGCCTAAGTGACTTTGAGTGTGTCATTTCAACAATCTTAGAAAAGGTTAAAGTGTAATTTATGTTTAATAAAAATGTTCGTTTAAAATTATCAGAAATTCAGTGTAATTAGTACTTTGCTAGGTTGAAAATTGAGAAATTCTAACTCTTAAGACAGTAAGACGTGTACTAGGCAGAAATTGTAGTAAGTAAAAATCAGTAATAATAATGGATTCTTCAATACTATTTTTAGCATACTATAAATTGGTGTAAACATTTTTTAAAGTAATTCCAGTTTTTTAAAGGCATCTTTATTATTGTCCTAATGTAAAGATGTGTAAATAGTATATCAAAGAACTAATATAAAATTAACATTTGTCCATACGCTAAGTAACATAAAAGTTATGACAATTTGTCTTGCATTTGTTTATATGATTTAAAAAATTCTTTCTTAAAAGCTTTCTAGTGTCTACACTTAAAGCCAGCTAAAGAGTTTTATTTTGGGAAAAGCTCAGTAAAATAACTCAAATGGTTTAGCTCGGTTTTGTCTTTTTTACTGCAATTTATTTTATTTTCACTTATAAAATAATATGTAAAATTGTATCAACGGTAAAAACTCTGCATTACGCTTCATAGTTTCGGTATTATTTAGTAAAATTGTTTTTATTAAAAATGCTTATAATTAAAATTATACTATAAACTTACAAATAGACATAAACTAAATAAAACAACAAATAATTATAATAATAATAAATCAATGTTAATATTATTATCCTAAGTACTCGTATCGTGTTAAAAAACAATTGGTAGAAAACAACAATGTACAAAAACGTATAGAATATAGAATAAAATACAAACAAAAATAAACATATATATATAAATTAAATAAATAAATTTAAAAAATAATTTACAAAAATTAATAAATTATGGCGAAATCTTAATTCTGATTACCTAGATTTTTGGATATCACATCGAGTTGGAAAAAATAATAAAACAAATTATTTTGTCAATAGTGCGGTTTCGTTCGCATAGAAAACATACATAGTGTATTATATAATAATAATAATAATATAATTATTAATTATCTATATTGAACATGTCATAAGAAAGTTAAAATATACAAACGAGATGATGTTAAAACAATTTTTTTTTTAGAGGAAGGAGAGGTATCTTAAATTATAATAAACAAAATTATAGTTAAGAAGTGTGATGTTTTTATTATTATAAATAAGAATAACTGTCATGTACTTATTGTACTCCGGTAATAGTCTGTAGCCAAGGTTTGTAGTATGTGGTCCTCATGTAAACTCCGGGTAAGTACGGGGCTGCGCACTTGATACCGTGTGACACTGTTCCGATCAATGTCCACCGACCATTGTCTTTTTCGATCATCAACGGTCCACCACTGTCTCCCTGCATACACACACACACACATACAATTAAAAATCCGTTAAAAATAAAGGAAAGCTAAAATGTTACCGAAAGTAATATTTTCTAGAATTTTGTTAATTATTTCTCAATAAAAAAAAAGTTTGGTAAAGGTTTTTTTATTTCTTGAACATTATACACACTACAGATTTAGATAATAACTATTTTGACCTTAAAAGGTCTAACCCCATTCACTATCCATCCGTACTATTTGGAGTGTGAAAATAAGGTTTGTGCGAATGAAAACTGTAGTTGCGATGATACTAAATTCATTAAGTTTTCATACAAAAACAAAGGAAAATATTATGTATGTTTCTTAGCGTGGTAACTTTTTATTAGATAAAAAAAAATGTTTCTATACATTTATAAAATTTATTGTGTAGCGTGTATTAATAAAAAGTGGATAGAGTTATTAAAATTTAAAATCGTTTAAAATCTCCTCCATCTACTGTGAATATTTAGTGGTTTTATAAAAATTACAAGACACTTTAGTTTTGATTAGCTTAAAACTATTTGAATGTAAATAAATTGCAATTGTCTTATAGAAGTGACTTTTATGTCTAAGAGTTTCACGGAAAATAATAGAGGTTAGGCCAACTCCGCTTAGGATTTTAGATTTTTTTTAGGACTTCTTCAACACTTTTTGTATAGCTGTATAAATATATTTCTAATACTCTTTTAACTTTAGAACCTATTTATTTATTAAGTAAGTTATATTCACACTATGTGTATTTATAGTGCCATATTTTTCAATAATAATAATAACTTGTAGGAAAAAGCTGTCATAACTGTCAATAGTCGATCAGTTTCGAAAAGTGAAACCGATCTGAAATCTGACAGAAAAAAAAATGATATTGTGTGACAAATGATCCATGTACTATCTGGATAAAAATAGTGTACGCGAAAGGCATAACAGTTTTTATCTGTTCATTGTGGTAGATTGCCCGAGTTTAAAAATAAAACCTTTAGGCTTTAGAAAACGTATAATTTTTTTTTTAGCTAGTGATATCAATCAAAACCAGTGGATTAGAATAATCAAATACTGGGATTTTTTTTACACGAAAGGTCACACTTGTATGTTTTGTTTATATTATTTGACAACGAATTAAGAGGGCATTGACAGAGACCCATATTCAACGGCGTGTGACTGTGGTCAGAGCGATTAAATCAGATCGCAGATGAAACGTTATGATGTTACATGCCGTCTCTAACGAGAGCACGTCGACTGCAACGGGTTGAAGTAAAAACGAAAATACTTATCAATTCGAAAAAATTATTAATATTGTCGTTGATTCAATTACCTCACAAGAATCCCTCTGTCCGTTGGCGTAGCCGGCGCACAGGAAACTGCTCAGTATGCTTTTCGAATGACCCGCCGTCTCGAACATGTCTTGACAAACTTGGTTTTCTATTATAGGAACTTGGACTTCTTGCAAAACGCTCGGAACTCCTCCTCCTGCAACAAAGGCGACATATTAAAATTAAGGTACCGCATATTAGTAGGAGTAAGGGATTTGTTTCGTCTCGTGAATGGTGTGGCTTACACTCCACTTCTGACTTCTCTCCCTTCGCCAAGTCCGCTCGAATCTTTAACTTTCACAGCCTCGTAATCGACCTTTACTCCTAACCGTCTGCCTTAGGGTTGGCACCGATTAACGTGCACTATCCAGAGTAGGGCAATATCCGGATTTTCAACCGGATCCCAAACTTTGTCAATAACTTAAGTCTCACCGTATTTTAACCTTCCCCATCCGGTGACCACCGCCATGCGACCCGTGAAGTCATCTTCGTCGTCGGGCATGCAAATGGGAACTATGTGCTGGTCGTAAGACACCGGTGACTCCAATTCGAGCAGAGCTATGTCGTTTTCGAAGGTGGCCGCGTCGTATTGCCTGTGCACTATGACTCGTTTCACGTTTTTACTAATGCTACGCTTCGACTCTACTTCGCCGCTGATGTCGTACTCGCCGAAGACAGCCACCAGATTGGCCAAGAACCTAAAATAAACGTTTAACCGACTTAATTAATTAAAGATAGACTTGAACGTTATAACGCGAACGCTATATTTTGGTAACCCAAGTACAAACGTCACGTCAGACATTATTCAAACGACTTTTGCACTTGTTTGCCTTTGTAGCATGCACGGAAACCGTATGTCCTAAGGATGTCATTTCAGTTCTCCAATAAAGATGGAAGCCCAACCCTTTCACCGCCCTTGTCCTTCTTTATAATGCTTTAAACTTTCTTACCCGGGTTGGCAATGGGCCGCTGTGATGACGTGCTTTTGCGTGATCAACACTCCACCGCATTTGTTCTTGGTGAACAGTCCAAGCCAAGTTGCCTCTTTCACCAACACTTGCCACGGCCATTCGCCAAATGTCGATCCGGTGCCGCCGACGATGCGACCGTTCTTTCTGACCAAAGGCCGAACACCGCACACTAAATACAATAACATTCGGTTAAATGTAGATTTACGAAAGAGTACCAAATTTGTTTGTAATAACGGTATGGAAATGATCAAGTAACCGGTAATGAATTAAGGCATTAAGACCGGAACGACAAATTATTTTACTATATCGTTATCATGATTACGAGGAGCTCCCGAGTGTCTCAGCGGTAACGTATCATATGCGAATTTGCGAGCATTACCGTCTCAGGCCAATTATCATAAGATGTTTTAAGTAATTAGTCTGCATATCCGGAGTTCTTCGAGCGTGAACTACTCCCGTTGGTTTGTGCCAAATTTACCAATTACCAGTATATGTTTACCAGCGTGATGTTTATTTAAGCAACTGGGAAATACATTTCTTACTAATAAGAATTAAAAATCCAAATAGTCAAAACTAGTAATAACCCAAAAGACAAAAATATGTTTTATATTTAAATTTAATATTTTATAATAACTGTTATAATATTCGTTTATATTGTAAAAATATTTTTTAATTAAAATTTGTAGGAAAATAAATATTTTAATACAAATTTCTAAATGTATTTAAACTGTTTTATAATGTTAAGAATATTTGTGTTTTTAAATTTTATTTCCTGCCAAAAGGCGAATCAAGAATATATTACAGAAAATATTATAACAGTTACTATATTTTAGTACTTCAGCTTAGTATTTCAGTTACTTATATGTTAAGTGTATATTTTTGCTCTATGGGAATAACAAATTTCTAAATTAGTTTAATTACTTAAAAAAATGTCATTATTTACACAATGTCAACATTTGTTTGTGTATATTGTCAACATTATATATTAGTTTCATATTTATTTATACGTCAATATTAATGCATATTTCATTTCATTACAGATATTAGTTGTTAAACAAAAACACTAGCTAAAGGAATAGGACGTACGCTCTATTTCAAATTTGTAATGGCATAAAATATACTCTTTATTATTATTGTTTTTATTTATAACCATTAACCATCAATTGATGCAGAAAGAAAAAAGTATTACTGGTAATATGGTAAATAGTTTGGAAAATCAAAAACTATTGATTAGTTATTAATTGAATGATTTTGTTGCCAATCTGTTAAAGTATACTCGCTATTATTTTTATAATACTTAAGTAAGTGGCGTTTACCTTTTCTATAATCCGGTTCAGCAGTGGTATAACCGTTTTCCACGCTTAACGTGTCCAGAACTACGGTGGTGGACGGTGCTTTTGTAGGCTTCGGGCGCTTGACTGGGCTTTCGGTGGACCAAGTGGGCTGAAACAGTTGGACGGGCGTGAGCAGCGTCGGCAATTTGGTGGGCTTGACCGTTGTGGACGGTTCCAGGTACGGCGCGTCCGGCAACGGTACGGGGGTCGGTTTGTACGTGGACGTGCCCACTTTGGGCGGTTTGGACGGTTTGGCTTTGGTCGGTTTCTTGGTAGTGGTTGTCAATGGTTTTTTGGTAGGCGTGCTAGGCTGCGGGTCGTTGCTGATAGTCACGTTAGAAGTTTGTTCACCGGACATAAGCACCTTTTCCAAGTCTTCGAAATTACCCTGTAACGACTGAACAACCTTTTCGACGAATAGGTGCACCTTGTCGTCAAGGTTCTCGTCGACGGCGAGTTGCGGAATCGTATCCGGGTCGGCATCGTAGTCGCCGCCAAATTGCGTGGTGTCCGTCAGCGTTGGCTTTTCTTGTTGGGTGGCCGTCAGGTTGACGTTGGGATCGCGAACGGGCGGAAACGCGAAAGAGTCGGTCGAGTTAAACGCGGCAGGGTTGGACAGGTTGCTGGTGTACGGGTACGGGTTTTGATGCAAGTCAACTGAGTCTGAGGTGATGAACACCTGGCTGGGTGTTACGGGTGACGGGTAGTCGGCGTCGTCGGCGAGTGTCGGCGTATGGGTGACAGTGGGTGGTTTGTAAGAAGAGGTGGCGATCACCGCCATGGAGTCGTGGTTCAATACGGGCTTGGCTGTCGAGTATGTGTTGCCCCCCGGCCCATGATATTTGTTGTTGTTATTGACCGCCGTGAACACAGTCGTATATCCGTTGTCCGAGTGAATGGTGCTGCTCAACGTGCTGGGTTTACTGGTCGAGCTGGCCGCATACACCACGGGTTTGGAAACCAACGGTTTGGCGGACGTGTGAATACTAGATTGGCCGTAAGTCTGGACTTCGCCCACCGGCACGAACGTCGTGTGCTGATAAGTGGGCGTGTAAGCGGCACTCACCGACGGTTTGCCGGTGACAATAATGCTCTGCGACGGTTTCACTTGCGGGCGGTAATATGACGACGACTGAGGCGTTTGCGAGGTTGTCGCGCTATACGAGTAAATGGACGTCGAGGACGATGAGTATTTGTTGGGGTTCTTGGCGTCGTTCAACGAGCTGAGGACGATCACGGTGGGCGCGGCCGCGTCGGGGTTGGTCACGGGTTTGGCGGTGGACGTGGGTTTTACATGAAAATGAGGTCCGGGCAGGTGGTGCGTGGACGTCGTGAGGCCGCCGTAATGAGACGTAGTCGGCTTGTACTCATTGTGTAGATATGAGCTGGAGGGCTTAGTGGAATGGTACGACTGTGACGACCCATAACTCGGTGACTTGGAGTCGGCGTCTATGGAGCCCCAGGTATACAGGGCTGGTGAGGAGGTGGACGAGTGGACGTAAGTCTCGGCGACCATCGGTTCGGGGTCGGCGACTGGCGCCGTTTGGTTCAGTATAGACAATATGTGATGTATCGAGTTGGACTCCTCCTCAGACGACTTATTCGGGTCGGGATGGGCCGTTAGTGTGGGCACAAGCACCATATTGTCGTAGTCGTCGTGGCCGTACTGAGCTGGGTGCTGGGACGGTGTGCCCTGGTAGGACACCGTTGTCGTCTTCCGGATGTTGGGCACCGAGTCAGTCGACTTGGACACCGGCGACGTTTGCCCCGAACTGGGGTTTTTAAATTTGTTGCCGAACAGCTGTTGAAAACCGTTGGCTGGAGTGGTGTGCAACACGTCCGTCATGTTGTGCGTCATGTAATAGTGGCCGTTCGGGTTGAGCGTAAAGTTCTTGAACAGGTCCGCGATGTCGTCGGGTCTGTACATGTTCTGTACGGCTGTGCCGTTACGATGTAACAGTATGGTGTCGGCCACCGGTTGTAAGTTCAGCTCGGGCCTTTTGAACATGCCGCCAGAATTGGGAGACGCACTGGACGTACTCTCCACTGTGCTGGCCGACGGATTGGCCGAATTGTGTTCGAGAGTGGGCACTTTGATGCCCGGCGGTAACCGGCAGCAGGCACCGAACAGGAACACGTCTACGCAGGAGCCCACCACGGAGCCGCCCAGCTGGGTGCATTCGTAATTGAACATGCACACGCCCCCCTGGGCCGAATTCTTATGCGAACTTCCGTTGTCCTTGCAAGCCCGCGGGACGATCCGATATCCACCGAATCTCCTACCTGAAACCGATAAGTATACAACATTGTTCGTCAACAGCTTAAGGCAAGTTTAACTAAGGAAAACAATAATTTAACACCAGAATGAACTACAAGATGTACCTAAGTAGTGATATTGGGGTTTTACAAATATTATTACTTATTTTAATAATTTTGGGGAAGACATTTTATTTTACAAAAAATCAATAAGACAATGAGGTACCAATTAGAACCATAAAATTGACCATTAAATTCAAATTTTCTCAAATTTTTTTTTACCATCAAATCAGTGATTAATAACCAAATGGTATATTCCGTTCAAAAATCGTGTAATCTAATTTCTATGAGTGTTTCACAAGAAATAAGGTGAATGGACCATTTTAGATTTTGATAAATATTTAAAAAGTTAAATCCTTAAATGTTCGATAAAAAATTTAATTACAGTTTTTACACTATTTAATAACATAAAATATTATAATTTTTAATTTGAAAAATAACATAAAATGTAATAGTACAGACTTTTTTAGGTCTGCTATTAATCTATATTTAAATAAATTAATGATGAAAAATTGAAAATAAAAAGTTAGCAGAGAAAACATGTAACAATAATCTGAGATTTGCTAAGCACTCTTTAACTCAAGCCTTCCTTCACGTATCGTTTATAAATACAATCGAATTAACATAATTAAAAATAAAACTAGACCTTTATATTATAACGTGAGCGTGCAATGAAAAAAACATGTCTTGTACATAAATCGTTTATTTTGGTTCACCTGTCCGTAATACCGGTTTATGGTGTTTTGGTATAATTATCTAGTGTATTTTGTATGTGTTTAAACGTTTTTATTAGCTTTAATTTGTGCTATCGAACCTTGTGAAATGGACGATTCCTGGTGCAGTGGATTGTTCTTGTAGAGAACGTCATACGCTGACAGGTTGGGTGGCATGATAATGGTCAACCAGTAGTACGACAGCAGCCGAAGAGCGGTCAAGCGATCCTGGGACATATTGAGGTCGCATCCTGTAAAACGATTACACAACATTTGATTAGGTCTTTGGTCGAGCGATTAAAGCATATTATTGTTGAGTTTATAGTAATGGCGAAATAATTAACTTATGCGTCAAAAATAATATTAGTAGAAACGATAATTTTCAGGCGCACTAGGAACGAAAATAATAATATTTTTTATAAATATATATTGTGTCTGTTTTATTTACTTATGTAGTTGGCGTTGTCTATTTAGATGCAAGTTTAGCAATATCGATCAAATGTCGCCACCACAAATTCATGGCGTTTGGCAGCCACGTTATGTCAATAATGTTATTAAACCTACCCGTCGCCAATCAGTTGGTTGGGATGTGTTATATGAAATGTACGGAATCGATTTGGCACACCGATGAATCATTAGGTGATCTCGCCTGGGGAGCTACCAAGATAACGTTGTATCATTATATTATAATTAGCGTACTGTTATAACGTGAAGTTTGGGTCTTCATATCAATTATGCACGAGCGAGAAATTCGATTAGAATCTGAACGTTTACTACAGGGTAAACACAGTATTGCGCTATTTGAATTCAATAATATATCAGTGCCGAGATGATTTAAGTTGGTAGAGTAATATATTTGATAAATCTAATAATATACAAGCACTTGTGCAATTTAAGCAAAATATATATTATACGCTTTAAATTAAAGTGTTATTGTGGATCGATGAACGATTTTCATTAATTTTGGCAAGACCTTGAGTAAATATTGTACGGTGCAATGTATTGACTATTTGAATAAGTATTTCAAATGAGTTTGGCAATAAAATTAAGAAACTAAAAAGTATAAAGCGAAAAATATATAGTGTGAGAGAAAAAAAAGCCACTTGGTGCTTATTGGCGAATTCCTTAAGAACCGCTTAATACAACGGCGTTTTTCTTAGATTAGTTTAAGGGAAATGCCTCTGGACTCTTTTTAATTTAATTTCTTTCGGTTCATTTATCATGTACAATTTTTTTTTTGTTTCCTCGTGTCCAAACAACGTGAGGTCTACTGTGGGAGATGCTCGAGGTTATAATTATGTCTAATTGCATCTATTATAGCTTACTATACAGTAGCGTACACGTTAATACATCCCCGTCGCCAAGTTTGCTCTTTAAAATTTGTATAATTGCAAGGAAACCAGTCGCATAGATGTTAAATTAAGTCGGTATAAAAGCATTTTCCATTCACTTTGTCGAATGCCTGGGAAAATTCAAACGATAATGAACCATTTCGGTCATTATCGCACCGTCGTTTATTTGGTCCGACGGTTCGTTAACGACAAATTCCAATTACTTTAGTGGACAACTGTCGTACCGGCCATTCGAGTATTCAAATTATTTACTATTTCATTTGGAATCGTTAAGTCCAAATTATTCAAGTAGTCCCAGCGTAATAAAATCGTGTTTTGGACCGGACCACATTTTCCCTGACCGCTTTTCAAAATATGTCAACAACGCCAAGAGGAGGTCGATCGCATTACGCGTCTTGTGGTAGTCTCACATTCGCTTTTGTTTTAATTATGATTGTGAATCTCGGACGAAGCAGAACTTTTTGCAAAATAACTAATTCGTGCAACGCGTTTAACGTTTTTACAAAAAAATCGACCCTATAGGTCATCGTTACGGTCCAACGGTTTTGGAATGGTAAGGATAATGGTAAAAAACTAAATAATCGGTAATAATCATAATTGGAATCGTCGTGGTGGCGCTATCCAGTTTTCCTAGCCGTTTAAACGTTGTAATTTCTAAATCGATGATACCTGTCTATGATGTTATGTATTATATTCTCATCAGTTCCCGTCTAATTGTGTACGACTACCGTGTCGTCGAGTCCACTCCACATATAAATTACCTAGACACTATAATATGATCAGTCTGTCGGTGTACCAGTGTAGAGATAACCTAATACACGTATGAAGACAAATGTCTTCTACACAAACTCAACGGCACGTCGCAGGAATTAGGACGGCGATGAGTCAGTTTATTTTTGAAATAATATATTATTTTTTATTTAATACCGACATCACGTTGAGCGCCACTGTCATCTTTAAATTAACTATACGAGATTTACGACCATTTTTAGCTGAGAAGTGAAAATCCTCAATAGGGTTTCGGTTTAGAACCGATAGTCGCCAATAAGTCTGCAATGACAGAGACAATATTGATAAGTGATAAATGAAAAATGAAAAAATCAGCTTATGGTATTTATTTAATATCTTTCTAAATGACAATAGTAATTTAATCTAATCTTTAAAAATAATTACAATCAACTTCATGATACTATAGAATTCCCAATTGATTAAATATCACTTCTCTATGAAATTGGAACCAAATATGATTTTAGAGAGCTTTTAGTTCCAAGTATACACGAAAAACATCAACATAATACTTCGTCATCGGAAGGACATCATAAGTATAAATAAACAAAGGGAAATTGTATAAAAGCACGAACATTAGACATTGAATGAGTGAAGTTCAAACAAGGTTATTATTTGTATGAGTGATTATTTGGAATATATTTTAACCTAATCATAATTAAGAACTAATTCTTCGGAAGCTGTCATAGTTAGTCAAGTTTAATTTTAGCCAAATTGAGGTTTAACTGTTTTAGGTAAGATTTTTCTTCCTTAACCCGAAACAGTTAATTATCATTTTTGCTCAACTAGAGTATGACCGTTCACCGAAGTTTTTTTTTTAAATTTTAAATTTAATTTTTATCACTTTTTTTAAAATCATATACGTTTTTAGATTGTCTGTTTCATATACGGTATACTTTGTGGAACATTTCATAAAATTAGATTATTTTCTTATGTTAAAGTACAGTTTCCGATGGTTTTCAAATGTTAAGTATTTTTAGTCACTAACCAATATAACCCCTCTGAATCAGACACTAATAAACACTAAGGCTAACTAACCATTAACGTTCGATTGGTGATTTCAAAAGATGGCAGCATAAATGAACCAAGTGACAGAACCGATCTCTCTTGTGAAAGACTTCACAGTTTTCAGTTTGGAAAAAATTACAGTGTTAGTCAAATGATATCAACTGCATGTGTTATTGAACCGTGGTAATCGTTACAATGTCAACTTTCATTTTTCTCATCGTCGCGGCCCACATATTATTATTATTACTGCTAACATAATGATAACAGTAGTAGGTATGGATCCGACAATGACCGTTACAATATGTTAGAGGATTTCACGTCGATACATTGATACGTTTTAGATCCGTTTGACCTTAAGCGGTGGGTAAAAGCGAGACGAGCGTTAGGTACATACAAAATAAAACATATTGGGCCGTCAGTGACGTTTAAGTTTCAGTGTAAATTGTCAATTTCAACTATGAAAACCATCGCAGTATGTGTTAGCTAGTAAGTATGTGTTAACAGTGCCACTGTTATCTTCTTAATCAGTTTGTTAACATCCGAGTCCGATTTGAAGGATCCGACTGGTCTTTGATCGGTAAGTTGTCGTCACCAAATGGATTCCAATCCGAGTGTTTCGTTTTGGGTAATCAAAATATAATCGAAAAACAATCTGTCAGCTACCGCATGCATTCTCTTTTGCTTTTGTTTATTTTTTTTTAGGTAAGGCATATCGTTACAGGCGGCAATCAAGTGAATACACTTCTTGTACAGCTTCTGGCTTGAACGCGCCATCATTGTTTTCAAACAATCGATCAACAAAGCGTTGCAGTGTGAACATCTTTGAGTGGTAAATACAATTTATGACGGAAGGATACGCCGGGTACTTTATAATTTTTTTTTTTTATTTAAAGAAAATTAATTAATTTGACGTTTCGGCATGCATGTACGCCCTGATTGGTTGCAAATCGGCACAGGAACTATATCAGTTAGGTAGTATAGTATTATTATTAATATTGTTAATGGCGTAAACAGCAATTTGCACTACATAACAATATGGTCGATAGAGAAACTACCGTTTTGATTTCTGAACGGGTAAACACTTCACAAGTCATTATTATTATCTTGACAAGTAAAAAAAAATCCAAATTAATGTCCATCATAATATTTGATTATAAATTGTATTCATAAAAAACTGACGGCTATGAAGTTATAATAATTTTGGCCGTCTAGATGCGACAAAGCGCAAGTATACCGGCGGCCGGTTGGGAATAAAATATAATTATTATTTTAAAAACTTGTCGTGTATGCGCGACGCAGATATCCGTCGACCTAAATCGTTTGTTGTTATTCAAGCTAGTGGAACGGCGCATAGAAACTAAGAGTTTTGTGAAGAGCGCATTGTTTCTTGGCTCTACCGACTGTGGTACCGTCATACACAGTCAGAACAATATTTTTACTATACGGTCCAAGCCTGGATAAATCAACGGTTTTTAATACGAAAGCAGAATACCTAAATCATTGTTTTTGTTCGAATATTAAACTAAGAATTTTAATAGTTTTGTATTTAATGTAATAATATAGCTTTGGAGCGGGTACATGGAAAATTCGCAACGACACCTTAGAGATATTTCGTCTGAACATTTAGACGGATTCGAGTAAAGAAATTAATATTTAAAAACCCTTACCATAAAAATAATACACTCTCTGCTTATACGTATGTCGACTTATGCGTGTACGACTTATATATTTCATACCACTGTCAAACTAAACGCCAAAATAGTTTTTCGCAGACATCAAACCGTATTTATATAAATTATTTTTAAAAAAATTGGATAGTTCTTCATTTGATCTAAAATTGGTAAAGTTATATTCGAGATTTAGTTGATATAAAAAAAATAAAGTAGCCAAGTTCAAATAATTCTAACTACCTATAACTTTATTAACGCGTTAGCGCCCATACTTTCTGCTTTCATTATAATAATTGTTTATTGTATTGATGGTTACAAGGCAAATGGGCCCTAAGCGATTTTCCTCCACGTGCTTCGTCCAAAATATGAATTTTATGACTGTGGTAAAAATAACACTTTATTTTTTTTTTGCTCAAAATATAGGGTCTAAATGATAATATTAGGATTTTTTGATTATATAATATGCAATATTTGGTTTTATTCAGGTTATTGCTATTTGAAACATATATTTTGGCTATTTTTCACATCAATAACACAGAAGTACTATATTACATTACATAATAGTTTTTCGTTACATCTATTTAGCGTAGAACCGGAACAGCCAAATAATTTATGCATTTTCAAACTTCACATGGTAATTCAGTGTCGAATTTTGATGTGTACATACTGTTTCCAAAATGCATTGACATTATCGTACATCGGGATATTACACCATGATATTTCAAATGTGTACATTTAGTCATAATATGTTATAAACCTATATAAATTAACTTTGATTTATTTAGTTTTAATTTAATCTATTGACTTTATAATAATTTGTATTGCTTGTGTGCAGCACTTTATTATTATTACATATTCTTTAGTTGTTCACATTCTAATAACTTGTCGTTTGTACAACGTATTGCAATATGTGCAGATCTTCATCGTCATCAACCAATGTACGTTTTTTCTTGTAATTTTGTTAATTAAAAAAATTAACGCGTTTTGCAATGGCAATAACCGTTAGCTAAAATGCCAGTGACATAATGTCATCTTTATATAAGTTTGGTCCAGTGTGGGACACACGAAAAGTTATTCGAATTCTGATTTTACGACTCAATTAAGCAAAGAGTAAGGACTAATTAGTTTGTATTTTCTTTAACACCAATAAAATTTAAAACACCTTTAAACTGACTACTTTACACTATTTTAAACCTGTTAATTTTCGAAAATCAATGTGCTGGTTTTGCTAGTTAGTACCCTAACATTACCACACGAAAGCGACATTACCAAGCTACAGCCAACGGCTTGATTTGCATTCTAATGGTAGACTAACTCAAACAAGCAACCTACAAATGCGATTATCTTGACTTCATTAAGTTGTACAGACGATAAAAAATAAAGCGGCTCGGTTTTAACGATTTGCCTTCTAACACACTTCCAGCCTGTCATCGATAAATAATAAGGTTTTATGGCTTATGCTAAATTATAGATATTTCAATGCTAATCGAACATTTGACTTGTTCCTTTATTTATAGTTTATTAGAAGACATTGACGTAGGTATATCTGAGAAAACATGATAAGTTTAATTTAATTCAGGAGTAGATTTTGATAGAGGGATTTAAATTAGGGACTCGGGAATCCAATGGGAGCTTGCAATGTTCTTGTACTGTTGAGGTCAAGGCGCATGATTTATTACCACGGCCAAGTATACTAATAAAACATAAGTCTATCTGATTTTTTTTACCAAAAGTCGACAATGAGGATTTCGTGTGTAGTCCGGTTGTACTTTCTACATCTGCTGTTGGGGCGAACGGGCGTCGAGGACGACTTGAACCAATGATGTGCTGGTGGTTTCCCTAGCGTTAACCTTAACAACCACGACGGTAATACTGCGCTCACACGCAATCAGCTGGCAGCGATGTTGGCACTTAAATACTTATACTTACATTATAATAATATTATTATTATTATATTTGTACGGTCGCGGACTCGAGCGGGCGGGCGAGCGAAGTTTCACTTTGCGTTGGTAATTATTATTCAGTGGACCGTTTAGCCTACATGCACTCAATGCAAATGAATGTTCATCCAGGTCAGTACAGTTCCGGCAGTGAATGTGTTTCTGGTCTTTATGTATATTTACTATATTATTATTGTCATCAACGTCGTAATCGTTATCATTGTCGCTATTTATTAAGGCGTATACACCTTGTACACGATATGTTTTTTATTCGGTTCGTTCGCACAACTTATGCCCAGGCAATCACTACACTTTGTCGCGACCGTCTGCCAGCCATTAAATATTATCATGGTACATATTATAAAGATGAATTTCTACTGCGATCACGCGGTGTTGGTCACGTGAAACAGAAAGGACTTCAACGCCCTTTGCGGTAGTCCCACTTGTATAACGCAATCAATGTCCTTTGTAAACTGCTCGAATCAGTCGGTTAAATATATAGTATTACGTTTTAACGAGATATTCCTCCTACACCACCATCATAAACGGATTAGAAATTACCGTTCACGTTGGATTTCTGTGAAACCGGTTTGGTTATTTTTTTGGTTTTGGGAAAAATGGTATGTTCGCGGCTTGGCGTAAATTGAAACCGGAAGCGTTTCTAAGAGTATTCCGGTTCAAGGGCTTCGCGACCTAGACCATCTCATAAGGCGGGAACCGACACAAAGCCCAGCCGACTTTCCACTTAAATAACATCACTGGTTGTATATGTAGACGTATGCATACATATTATGATCTCATTTTCACGCCGGCTTTCGTTGTTGCAAGCGCCCGACCACTTTTACTGGCTGATAATACACGCTGAGTATTTTTAGAGTAATATATAATATATATTTTTCATTTCTATGACCTACAGCTTAGGCCAAAAATAAAAAAAACAACAATATAACCTTTGTGGTCGTCTAAACACTTGCACTTCGAACATAAATAAACTTATGCAACATAACACTATAAGTATGATAACTATTACGAAGTTACATCGAACACATACAGAAGTAATTCGCATACATTATGTACTTAAATTAAATGAAGTTCAGCTTAAATGAAAGTTTAAATATTACAATAAAATGAACGCTAATAAATCGACTTCGAGCATTGTCTAAAAAATTGATTTAGAAGTTAGAAAAGGTCAACGGACAAGGTCTCAATGAAAACTGGTTAATTGAGTTGATTTGTATATTATGTATTTATTTTATTAACGTGCCAGTTCTTCGTAAACATTTATTGAATGACGTATTAGATAATATCGAACGACTATTAAGTCTCTTGAAATGAATACTTACTTACCAATATAAAAAGAGGGTTTAAGAGCTTTTCAGAGCACATTTTTTTCAAAAACTTTAAGTACACATTTTAGCTTTAATACATATTTTCTTTTAGAATAAAGTTAATGTAGTTAGGTAAGGTTTATTGGTTAAACCCGAATTAAAAATAATTAATCAAAGTAACTTAAAGATTTCAACACTTAGAGTACGACGACGATAACGAAAATTCCCATTGAGTTTCCGGGATGGTCGAGATAGATTTTAAATGAAGGCGCTTTATAGAATTTTGAATATCTGAACTCTGGCCATACATGAATCGCCAAAAAGTTAAAATTTAAAATGTTTTCCGACACTTTTTTGTAGTAGTCTAAAATAGATAAGTAACAATATGTATAGAAACCTTAAAATCAAAATTTCCATCTAAAAGAAATGTTACATACATTTCAAGGTTAATTCAGAATTAAAAAAATAAATATATTTGATTAAAATTTGGATTTCTCGAGCCTAGATTCTGAGAGATTGCTTAGACCGTAAATCTTGCCTTGTGGCGGTTTAATTGCGGATTTTCGTGACGATATTATTATTAATTTTTTTTTTTATAATTAACTCAACATTTTTTCGATTAGAAATCGTTTAACGTGACATCAGTTTCAATATTTTCCTGTCTTGTTATTGCAAGTTGAATCATTAGGCGTTAAGGTAATGATTATTATTATTATTATTAAAATAATAATATTATAATACCGTGATTGACTTTCTGAAATGGAAACTTTTCGCTGTACTCAATTCGCTAACTGCCGTAGTAGGCGGCGCGTGCACTCTTCGTGCAGGTAGGATAACTTTTCCACGTTCAATTGTTTTCCAACTGCAGACAGTTCTTCGGGTAAGTGAGTATATACGCATCTGAAAAACGTGACTTTCATATTTTTTCCTTTCGATCGTGCATTCTGCTTTTTCCCCTTTGCCCTTGACGATTTCTAGCTTTGAAACACAATATAATATTGTACAGGTTGTACATAAATGAATCTATATCTCAAGTCATAAACAACGGCAAAACTATCATACCGGTTTTCTCGCTCCATATCGTTTTCGAACGCGGAATTGCACTTAACAGCCATAAACAATCGATCCACCAATCGTCCACTGTATACGTATTTCAATGGTAATCAAACTAATCATATTATAATGTGTCGTCGATATCCTAGTTAAAAAAAAAACAACGTGAAGCATCTTACTCCTGGTTCGACGCAGTTATCTTAGAGTATCGACCTTTTGGCTCGCACAGCTACAATAACAGGTCGACGGGTGGTCGGCCGACAGAAACAATTACTTCAAAAAGAAAACGGTGAGCGTTATTGTGTTAGGCGTGTACCTCTATGTTGTATGTATGTATTATGAGTAAATCCAATAGCTATTTACATCATGATATACAGCATAGGAAACCCGAAGCGACGGTTTCGACGTTGCAAATAATGTGTTGGCGATGATATGTGTTGTTTGCAAATATTTTTTTAATCAAATTGAACTTGCGTCAAACTCAAAAAAGACATCAGGAAACATAGCAAATCAACCACATAGTTACTTGTTTCCCTCTGACCTCTTGTAAGCTTCGTCCATAAAAAACAACATCTGATAAAGAAAACAGCGGTCTACATTTTAAAGGCTTTAAAATCGAATTGAAGCGTCTTCCGATTTTGTCGACTGTCTTAAAGTATCTGTAAATTAGTAAATCTTTTTATCTTCGACGCGGTAGCTGAGAAGTTGTTGGTTTTATAATCACGTGTGTCTGAAGTCACGATGACTTTTTTTCCTGTGGACCGATTTACTCGTGTAGCAATTCTCTGCAAAGACTGGCTGGGGTATGTATAATTTATATTATATATGGAACAAACATTACATTATTGCCATCAACCATTACTGGGCCGGACAGAGTCATTTTTTATTACATTTTTTTTAGAAAATATCAAGTTTCTATAACCTACATATAGTTAAATTAATTTCAATTCACGAACATAAAAATGTGTTTGTTTTCAGTTGAAAATGTACAAAATGATTTAAACATGGATCAAACACAGCTATTGTAAAAATAACAATAATAAATGGTTGCATGAGAGTGAGGTTAAAAGTAAAAACTGTTTTTGTTTAGCGTTTCTCAAATAGTTTTAAAATAATTAAATCAAGCAAGTTTTAAAACGTTCTATTCTGTGTACAACTTACTTTAAACATTTTTTTATTTCGAGCATTTATTGTAACTTGTAAGTAGTCTCAAATGTGTTATTATAAAATCTAAAAAAAAAACGAGTTTATTTCTTATTGCTTTAACAAAAAAAAAATACTGAATGTTTTCAGATGAAGTTATTTTTAAAGCGGATTTGAGATGATCAATATCAAAATAGTTGACGTCATGCGATGAGTTCATATTCTACTCACAAACGCGATTTCCTACACATTTTTTTTTATTGTGTCAAAGTGAAATTTTCTTGGACATTCATTTTTGATGGTATTTTTTCACTTTCCTTATTGTGCCGGTACAATATTGGTGGTCGCGTGCTGCTCGTGGGACGTTTAAATACAAGAAATTAATTTTAAAAAAAAATACAATAATAATAACAATAATGATACAAATATTTTTTTCGTATAATTTAATTTTTCTATTAATAGCCTATATTGAAAATTGTCCGGAAAATCGGTTTCAGTTAGTGTTATTTTTAAATAACTATTTTTTAATACCTAATAAAATTATTTTTATACTAACTCAGGGGTTCGGCACCTAGTACACACGGATGATTGCTCTCAAGGTAGTTCATAGACCATGTCTTGATGTTAAAAAAAAATCATTAATCGGGTCACGCGGTATTTGATTTGTATCGATTGATCACTTTTCCGCCTTTGAGAAAATTGTAATGTAATTTGCGTTCGAAATATTGGCGAAATGTGAATTTCTTTTAATTATGAAGGCAGAAAAAAAAAACAATAGAAAACCGAAGGAGGTTTCCCATAGAAAACAAAACGAGACGTTGCCAAATAATGCGATAAATGAACGCTAACTATATTATGAATAGATTTTCACTTACCAACTGCTTTACATTTCCGATTTGATGACAAACCGTGTTGGAATTTAAAAAAAAAAATTCGGCATATTTTCCTTTATTACAATTTGCACATCACTAAACTTATATTGAAACAAAGTGGTCAATATAATAGACTCGAATACGGTACAGAGTATTTTTCAATAGTCATATTATATTATGCTATACACCTACCTCATATTATAGTACAATATTATGATGTATAATAGGTTCAAAAAAAAATATAGGTATGTTTCAACTTACACCATGACGGTAGCCGTACACAAATGATACACTGTATAATAATTGTTGAAGTAAAATGGTCGTCAAAAAGGGGTCTCACTAACTCAATTTAAATTGAGAAACCGAATAGGTACTTTCATTATGTTTCTGCGACACGACCGGCTGTTATCTCTGGCGATGATCTCATGGCCTAGTATGACCTTTTATTTTTTTTCCCATAGTCGTCGTTAGTATAATAATTATATTTCAAAAAAAGAGAAAATAGAAGGTTAGTGCGGGTGGTTTTAACCTACTTTCTGTCTCCTCGCGAATTTAATTATGCGGACTTGTGAACAAAACGAATGCTAATAAAAAAAAAATAGGTATCCAAGTGCTAAAACAAGTCACTCGGATATTATGATGTGCTATTGCTGTTTATGGCGTGCTCTCGACATCATATTATTGTAACACGGCTATCGGCTGTAAACTTTTTACTTAGACAAGCTGAAGCATACGGCCGAAAAAATATCCAATATCTATACTATAATATCAATGGCAAATTCAATTGTTTACTTTTAATAAGATTGTACTAAAAAGTTTTCATTATAAGATATGTAAATATTACAACCAATATAAATTTGAGATTTAAAGAACTTTTATAAAAAAATAAAGCGCATTCAATTTTCCTATTTATTGGTATCCAAAAGGGTATTTTGGAAAAAAGTGGACTTATGGGTAATTAGGTTAGCGTTAAAGTGTGGCGATATCATTATTATTATCAAGATGGTTTATTGGCGATAACAAAATCATAATAATATAGCGGTCGGTTGTCAGTGAAAGTAAAACGAATAGATCACGAAGAAAATACTATAAATTAATAACTATTTGAAATATGTATATACCTACACGATAGTTGGATACAATAATATGTAGCTTGTGTATATAATTTCCAGCCAATCGTAGGCTGCGGTCGAACATATTATCATCATTATTATACTATAATATAATAGTAATTCTATTATAAGCGGATATAGTGCGTAAGCGAAAGTGAAAAACGTTAAAGAAATATTATTATATCAGTTGATGTTCGGTTAACATCTTCGGTTCGGTTAACGGTCTTGCATGTGTGTAAAGCGTACCAAAAAAAAAAACGCTAAAATTGTCATACCTAGTCCATTTTCGACCGATATGGTAGGTAAGTTGATTTTACATGCATTACGTGGTTTTTTTATTTATCTCTCTCTCTCTCTCTCTCTCTCTCTCTCTCTCTCTTCAATAAGAAATCTCGACTGTGTAATTATTATTTTTGTTTTTTTTTATCCGCATCGGATACTTTGGGTATTGGATCGCGTTCGATGGTTTTTAATTTGTCGGCAGAGTGCAACAGTAATGATAATAATGCTGCTATATAACTGCTGTATCCATGAAAAAAATAATAATATAGTAATGCTAATGATAATAATAATTGGACGACGGCGCGGTTTTTAATGGAAAGACAATCCGCCGATCGATTCACCATGGCGCGTTTTAGTCGCTTTTACTTTTTCCTATTTGCGCGCTTGCCCGTGCATAATTTTCAGCTGCCTCGAGAAATGTGTAATAATTAAAAAATAAAAGAAGGAAAGAAAAAAAAAATGAAAGAAAAAAAAAAGTAAAATAATTGCACATTGCGTCCGATGGCCCGTTAATTGAATTTCCGTTATAGGTTATCCTTAGAGATTTCTCGGCCGCCGTAACATTGGTCATCATTTGATCAGATTTTGTTTTCACTGTAGAAAACTCGGAATGCGGATAACAATGCCAGATTTTGTTTGAAAAAACGGGAGATGGTAAACTGCGCCAAAAATTACACTTTTTCTATAAGCTGATATGTAAACTGCGGCAAAAAAAACTTGAAACATTATACAAACTGCGACAATTTATTTTATATACCTACTTCGTAGTATATAATATACTTATATTAGTTATATACAATAATACATACCGATACGGTAACATATACTCGTGTAGGTACGGAAATCATAGTATATACTAACGTGTTATTATACACGTTTATCGTTTAATTAATAATGTTATTGCGTACAAAAAAAAAAGATAAAGACATTTAAACCTATGAATTTTTTAAATTGGTATGTTTTAAAAATATAAATAGTAATAATAATATTTTTTTATTTTCTTAGACAGTATTATATTAAATGTACAAATTCATTTTAGTTAAATAATAATATTTTTCAACTTCATATGTATTTTAAAATTGTTTTTTAATTTGTATTATTACTCCTTTACTCCTACTATGTGCACACCATAGACCTATAATAATATATCGTACTAGATATCATTCTTATCGGTATTCGGTATGTATATATAATAGTAGTAATAATATATAATAATAATGTATAATAATAGTATATTATATGCTATATAGTAGGTATATAAAATAAATTGTCGCAGTTTGTATAATGTTAAAAAAATTTTTGCCGCAGTTTACATATCAGCTTATAGAAAAAGGGTCATTTTTGGCGCAGTTTACATACAGCCGAAAAATCCAAGTGTAATTTGTTTTCAAACAAATTTGAAAATGAAAATCCCGCATTTTTTACTCATAGTTTACAACATGACAGATATTCGAAACGACTTATCGGTTCAATTAAAAAAATGTTAATAACACAACTTGGTACCATTTGGAATTTGTATTTATAGTTTTTTATTTATCATTATTCAGCCTCGATCGTCTCTTTCTATAGATCACTGACATCATTCGACTGCCCCAACAGCAAAATAACAGTGTTGATATTATATATGTATTATATTATTATGACATTTTAAATAACATTTTGATTTATTTTCACAGTTAATTATTTTCACATTACAGTTCCATAAGTCATAACTTATAACTGTTAATTTATAATCCTGGGTAATACAGGGGGAGTTTTCAGGGATAACCGGTAAGCATCTTAGTAGTTCCAGAGAATCTTATAAGAATTCGATTAGAATACTTAACGGACGACGAACATCCATAGTTGAGGAATACCGGAATAAGAAACGATCTGCATCCCTTTTAATGTTTTTAAAAATGTTACATGTTGTTTGCTTTTAAACAAAACTGAAAAAGAGAGAGGTAGTCTTCATATAACTAATAAATTAGTGCGAAGAAGATTATAGCTTCTTTGAATCAACCGCATGGGAAATTATCTATTACACATTATAATGAACATTTTATAACACTATAAAATCAATATACTCGTAAATGGAACATCAGCCAGTGTGTCACAACGCAATATGATTCTATTCTTGTTTTTGTATCCAAACGCCGCAAAATAGTTTTTTTTAAACGTTTAATGGGAAGAAAAAAAATTGAGTATTATCAATAGCAAGAATTCAGCGAAACCGTGCATCTTTTGTACGCGGATATTATTATAACAATTATTATTATTTAACAGCGATTTCCAACAATACAACGACGTACAATCTATTGTATAAAAAATACATTACACCGGTTTGGCTTTAACGGAATTTGGCAATCGATTATCGCGTATAGGTAATATTATTCGTCATACATGTGTGTGTGTAGTTATCGTGTAGGGCGATTAATGCCTGTAACAATATAATAATAATATAATTATAATAGTGTATTACAACAGACAACATCCACTTGTCAGTTGTCCGAGACGTTAACCGGCGCCTATGTGCGCATTACCTTTAACGAAGATCATTTCACAGTGTTTTTCCACAAAGTAATCTCAATTTTTCACAATTTGTTTTTACCTTCCTCCCAACTGAATTTTTTTTATACCAACTTTTGAAACTCGAATGGTTATATATATATTAACTTTTAAAATTAAGAATACTTTACTAAACATTTTGACTGGTTAATAACCAGTTTTGAACTACTATTTTTAAAGTTACAAAAGTTTAAATTTTAGGACGGGAGGCGAAGTGCGCGCAGACAAAAATAATACTACACTCCACATTTCCTCCTGCTCTAAACTTGAAACTTCAATAACTTCAAAAATAGTTATCCAAAACTAGTTATCGACCAGACAAAATTTGTAGTACACTATTCTCAATTTAAAATGTTAATTAAATATATTATACGTTTGTATTAAGTTTCAAAAGTTGATATAGAAATAATTAGTTTGGGCGGGGAGTAGGAAAATATCAATTTGTGGAAAATGATATCAAATTATATAAAAAAATATGAGATATTAAGCGGTTGACGATAAAATGATCACCTTGTAGTGGTGGGATCCAAGTCCAGCAGTTAATTTTTGCTCGCAATCATTCTATTTAAATTTCATACGGTCATTAAATCGTTGTATATACGCGGTCAAAGCGGGTCACCACAGTCCAATAAAATAATAATATGTAATCTCCACATAAACGGTGGATAGTTATGATTATTGTACCGTATGGGTAAACGCAGGCGGCGATACAATTTACTGTGGTTTACTATATTAGACTTTCCATTGACTGAACATGTTATTATGTACTTGGAACATGGCAAATTGAAGAATAAACATAGATATTACAAGTGTATATTGTGTATGTATATTATCTAGGTAATATACGTACACGTATCGGAGAACCTACAATAGATTTTACTTTTCAAATGCGTTTCTTTGAATAACGAAAGTGTGTGTATATGCCATTGGAAAATTAGCAAATAAAACAATTTACATGGACGAGTCGGTTATTCTTTTTTTATCATTATTATTATTATTCTTTCTCTCTTTATACCACGTACCTATTTGTTTTTAACATTAATAATAAGTAAAACCATTGAGTATATATATACTCAATGGTAAAACGTACAATACATTATACCGTTTTGGTTGATTCGCCCGCATAACAGTAATTTCTCTTTTTTTCCCTTCTTATTTGTATAAAACTATTGTTATTCCGGTATACACTATCGGTTTTCTCTAATTTATACAAAATAAATCTAATCGCATATTATATACCTGTATTATAATATATACACATATATTAGTATAGGATGAACCGATATACATACGTTTTAGTTTCACTGCTAAAGATTACCTAACCTACTTTGCGCGATTGGTTTTCTACACAACAAAAAAAAAGGGTTTTAGTATGCATTTCTAGTGCGCTGGCGTTGACTTGTGTCCAACAACGGGTAATTAAACGTCACTGTTATATTATAATATATTTAAATAGAAAAAATCACGTGATGTGTTGTGTATATAGACAAAATCTTACAAGATACCCTATCAAGATTTTACAAAAAATAATATTTTAATAAATAAAACAACAGTTTTTTTTACTGATTATTATTATTAATAATATTAAAAATATATTTGAAAGGATAATAAATGAGAAACTTGAGTTAACGTAAAAAAAAATAAAGAATATTTTTTCAGGGTCTAAAATAAAAATCAATTCGTTCCGTACTTAAACATTAATATGTTACGAATTGATCTATATATTTAATTATTGTTATTTATTCGTTGAGTTAAAAAAAATCAGTTATAAATACTAATTATTCAGAGACGTCGCATACTTGGGAGGCCACTCCTATACGTGGTTTTGCATTACAGATAAAATATGTACACAGAGACGATACCGAAACACCCACTTAAAACGTTTTTTATTTACAACTCGGGTCCTAAGATAATGACGGTGGTGTACCTGAGTATGAGGCGCATTCGGGTGGGCTAGGTCGGTCTTATGACCAACGGTATATGAGATCATCAACGCGACTGTCTCCCGGAGTGTACTATATTTAAGTAGGTTCATGACTGTCTCCGAAAACGTCTTCGGATCTAATATTGCGCACAACTCATTTGCACCTATACCTTACGTTTTATCATATTTGATTGGATCAAGTGAAATCAGTGTAGTACGAGTGTTAAGCATGCCAGCAAGATGTGTTTAATAAGAAACGCGAAGAAGCCACGCGGCACGTCATCGTGGTCGTTTTTGACGTGCCATAGTACCGTCCACTATATATATAGCTTACCTATTATGTCCGCACACCGTGCACCGGTATTTATACGAGGACACAATATGTGTGTGCGTGTGAATGATATACTCACAGTTAGGTGTATATTATACGGTTAAAGAGTTGGGTAGGTAGGTAATCACGGAAAAACGTGGCACTTTTACACGAATACGGTACATCAACACCAACAATAATAATAATATCCATGTCGGTAGCAAATTTTCTTCTACGACCCGCAATTAAACGTGTATTTTGTAAGACTTGTTGAGCCGCCAAAGTTTGGTGTACATATCAACAGACGTTAAACGCCCGGCGGATGTCACACAGAGCATTGCGGCCATTGAAGAAAATCAATCACTTGCAGACTTAAAAATATGTACTTTTCAATTAAATATGATTAACTGAAAAGTTGTAAAAATCGAGTTACGTCCTTCTACGATGTTCTCATATAAATAGCTGTATTTAAAATATATATATATATATATATATATATCCTCTTACGCTTCCAAAAATACTCGACCGTTTCATTTTATTATGCTACACAGCATATCCATCTGTTGGTCGATTAGGCCATACATCTCGATACATCTCAGAATTGTTGCACGATTATATATTTTGTCGTTGTTGCTGTTGTTGTACTATTTACAAGTGGAATTATATTATATCGAATTCCGGACGGAAGAAGTTCAATATGAAAAAAGAAACGTTAGATGACGGATAAATGGCAACCTTAACGACGAGACGAAATCGCTTATAACCGATAGACTATAGTGCCTGCATGTCGTCATACGATAAACCAGTATGGAGCAATGCAAATAATATAACTGTTTAACAACGGCGGCTTTCAGTGTATGTATGAAAATATTTTATATACAGTTCTTCGTAAAAATTATTACTTATTGTAAGTATGCTATTAAAAAAAAATATATATATATATATATATATATATATTATAATATACTTATAATTATTGTATCTTCTACTTTTGCTCAATGACACTTGTTAGGTGCTATGATTTACCAAAAGGCCATCTCTAGTTGGGAGTACAGTGTACAAGACGGTGTACAGTTCGATTTGATGTTAATGTGTATGTGTACGTTATTTATGTTATGTAAGATCATTATAGACCAATGAAGAATATAAAGTCCACGGTTCCTAAGCTAAACCAGTATTGGCCATTAATCGTCGAAACGGTTAGATTAGTTTAAAAAAAACGTTATTTATAATTAATACAAATATAATATGAAACAAAAAAACATAGCAGAACTTCGCCTCTTAACTCTGTTGTACCTATACATCTTTCAGCTGTGTCGACTCATTGGTTTTTGTTACGTTTATTATATATATATATTTTTTTTATTGTCTTTTTTGTCTACACCTACATCCTTATAACTGGGTCAACGAATCCACCGTGGCGTCCGCCAAAAAAGTACCCGAGATATATTAATAATATGTATTAATTAAACGAAATGACTGTGTGAATCGAACGGAATACAAATTCCACGATGAAATACAGCTAACCGATATCCTATGTAAAATGTATATGCAATAGCCAATAAGATAATACGGAAAATGGGAGTATCTCAGGTAGAAATAAATAATTCTATAACGCATAGTTCTATTGAAAAAACTTGTTTGAGTTACTATGATTTTTTGTGTTCGGTCGGATGTAAAATATGACCTCGCCCGTTATTACTATACAAAATGTGTATAAATATTAATTATTAAAAAATGTAAAAGACCGTGTTTTGATGTTTCATTTTAAGTGTTTGGAAATATGATATTGATTGTACACGCGGTTCTTAGGTCATCGCCGTTCTCTCGGTAAAAAACGGACTAGAGAAAAATAATTGTATTTTGCATTTAAGTTAGGCGCCTATTCGAACGAATTACCAAAGAGCTAATAATTTGAAATAATGTTGTATGCAAAATATACTTGCAAAATTTGGTCGAATACAAAAGAAATAATTTTTTATTAAGAGAAAATTATTTGTTTTAAAAATGTAATTTTTTATTATCTATCTATAAAAACAAACGAAAAATTCAAAATCAAATAAAATTATCAATATAAGTTATAATTACATTATGGTTTTGATACAATTGTAACCAGAACTCTAATCGAATAAATGGTAGTTACTACATTTTTTATTGGTTCCTACTTATTTTTTACTCATATACCTAATTGATTTAATATTGTTTATTATCAACAATAAATTAATAATTTATTATTATTCGTTAATATTTTATTACATTTATGTTATTTTTTACTTTTATACCGATGGATACTTTTACAAGTCTATCATTATCAAAGCCGATGTATAATTTAGCCGAGGCGGTTATGTTGTAGGATGCGATTGGTAATTAAGTTTGCTCGTAGACTTGGAATGTTGTCAATTGAAATTGAAAACGAACGCCGTAGATTATATATTATTGTTATTTGACGTTGATAAATTTATGATAGTAAATAACAATAATTATAAACGTTTTTTTGCAATGACGAACATAATATAGTTTTGTCGTATATATACCGATCGGACCAAAACTGGAAACGCGAATTCCAGTATACAAAAAAAAAAATAGGTTAAGTGCAGATTTGTCGGTGGACATTTGTCGGGTAAACGTATTTTCGAATACATAAAATTAGAGAAAACGATGTCGCGTTTGTCGACGATGGTCATCATATTTGGCACCGGACGAGAAATGGTATTGTATGTAGGCCAACGCAGTGTAAGAGGAAGTCGGTCTTTCGGTCTGTTTCGTCATAACTAACACCTAATGCGACAATGACCGCTTAAAGTTTTGCTTTTCAAACTTTCGCTATTCCGATTTTTTTTTTTACAATAATTATACATACTCAATATATAAGGCGAACCGACTGTGTATAAAGAAACGGCATATTGAGTAGGTACCCGTGCCGGGACTTCATGTGATAATATAAAATATAATAATAATACAACAAGTCAAACATGTCGGCATCGACGAGTTGGTAACATCTTATTTTTTCTTCTAGGTACTAACGGTTTAAACTTGTTGATTTTTATTAATATTATATAAACGTTAAAAAAAATTATCCACGTAATACGATACATCATGATTAATATTCTAGTTAACTTACAATTGTTATTAAAAAAGTTATTATGTTATTATGTATTCGTTTTTAAAACCAATATTTGTATAGAATTGAATTAATGTTAAAAATTGCAATGATGTTGAAGTGTTTCTGTACAACTCTGATTTGTAAAGATAATTGGGTTTTCAATACAAATTTTATAAACGATATTCATTTTTTTTTTTTAATTAAAATATTAGAACATTTACAATATGTCACTGTACGATCGAATCTCATGACATTCAATTATTGATGATATTAACTATTGTCCAAAGAATAGTCATTATATATTATATAACATTATTATTGTTTTTAGTAGATATAAAAACACTTTTATTTTTTTTAATTTAGACGAGTTTTTTTTTCATTTAGTCATTAGTTTTGGGTTAATAAACTCCATTTTTACGCATTAGTGTATGTTAAGCTATAGTATTAAATTATGTATCCTCGACAAGTAGTCGAAACCGGTAACAACATGAAAATGTTTGTGTATTTTATAAATTATACGTACTTAATGCTACATTTTTAATTAGGATAAACTTCAATAATTTAAAAATGTACCCGTTTCCTTACACATTACTTTTATTTTAATTATTTTTTGTATAAATATTCTACTACTTTATACTACCTAAATAATGCTTCAAACGATAATTATTATTTATTTGCTAATAAGTTGCTACTTTTTAAATGATATAAAAACGACCAATTTTTAAAAAATTCTATTAAATTCCATTATTTTACCTACTTGTCGGCCAGGTTTGAACGCTCCAATCTACTCGAAGTTAATAGCACGAAGCGTTTAAAGCGTTTTTCTATTATTATATTGAGTATATTTTTTTTAACTGCATTTGACCAATAAAATCAACATGAACAGTAAATTCAGTTATTTTGTCTAATGGCCTTTTGCGCGCTCAACTGTACCCCGATGTTGGCTAAAAATCTTAACAAAATCATATTTTCAGATTAAACGTTTTTGGCCTAGTACCTACGCGTTGGTGGACACACCAGCAACGCCAATACACAGATAACACTACCTATTAAAAAATATAGGGCCGGTGTCGACGCATTCGTGTAATGTTATATATCATTACGATTTATATATTTTGTACACAGCTGGTGGAAAATAACGAGCGGTTGTGTATAATAGTATTCTTACCAGTCACCGTGTTCCAATTTGTCGCAATTCGATCTACGAAGGACCGTACGCGGACCACGGGCCTGTGGTGGCGATTCTCGTCGAATTCCACCGGGTCGGCTTCACGTTATTTTGTACATTGTCCGATGAAGTTGAAATAATAGTTTAATAGAAAATATATATATTTATATATAATATAATTTAAAAAATATATAATAGGTAAATTTGCAAAAAAAAATTAGTTTTTTTTTTTTTTTGTTATTCGACACACTGATTTGACCGACGGTCGGTACGAAGGGTAGGCGAAAATTAAGGTTGTTTTTTTTTTTTTTTTAATTAAATCTTTACGGGGTAAAAAATTGGAAAACTAATTGCAGGACGAACGACCGGCGACGGCGGTGCGATGACCGACGACGAGGAGACCGAACGAAAGACGTGCACCGTGTGTGTGTGTGTGCCTTGAACTCTCCGCCGAAATGGGAAACCTTGAACTGAACCGAGTAACCGGTCTGTCGATTGTCCTACTGACTCAGTCATCGAAATCCAAACGGAATTTACGGTGTGACTGCCGTCGTATCCGCCGATGTGGCCGAGAGGGGGCACACGCGGTCGGTAGGGAGGCCGAAGAATTCTCTGCACGCCGTCGGTCCTACAGGTATATAGTATAATATACATGTATAATATTATACACTCGTGGACTAGGTACTGTAATATAGGTACGGGCTACAGATGTACACTGTAAATAATACTATAAATTGCTCTGCGCTATCACTCCAGATAGGTACAGCCAATAATGGCACACTGTGAAATTATTGTGGTCCATCTCTTTCTCTCTTCGCCCCCGGCACGGCAGAGCGTAGTTCCCTGCCCCGGCGCTGGCAGCTTTGCGGTTCTCGTCGACACCGAATACCCCGCAAAAGTATTAACCAAAAAACGATGCGCTTTTCTTTTTTACACATTTTTAATTTAGCAACAGTCTTCTGTTGTGTGTGTGTTTGTTGAAAAGATAAATGTTGTACACGTTAATGTCATTTCATTAAAATTAGTTCTTAAAAAACGTCATTGAAACATTTTCATATAAGTAGTTGGCAATGTTTTCATTTCATTTCAAATAAAATTTGTAAACACATTTTTTACGTTTAACATTGAATTTCTGGCCGAAAAATAATTTTAAATGTTAAAAATAGGGTTGATTACATTTTGAATATTTTCTCAAAATCATTTAAAAGATTAAACAATAATAAGGAACAAAGGGACAAAGAAACAGTGAAACAAAGTAATAATTTAGTAGACCATTTGAAAAATGATAATAATTTTAAAAAAACAAACATAAAATATTTTATACATTACCAAGTGACAACACTCATTGTTTTTTAATAAAAATCATCAAATATCGTATAACAAATATCACTGTCTGTAAAGTCTAACGTCTCAAATTTTCTTTTTATCAGCCTGGAAATTCTATTGAATCCTACAATTTTATCAATAGTAATAATTATACTCAGGTAACTGCAGTAACTCTTAACCCCAGTTAAGAATGTGGAAAAGAAAGAAGTACTAGCTAGTCCTAGTCTTAGATGGTCCACCATAATTTAGAACCTATTTATTAAGCCACTAATTTTAATTGTTTCTAACATAAACTAAAACGAGTAAGTAATAATTGATCAAAAATGAATTCATATTTAATTCGATGTTTGAAAAGTGCCTATCAAATAACCAAACTCCAAAGATAAATATAGCAAGGAAGCAGCAAAATAGCTAGTTAGCTTATATTTAAATATTAAATATATAATTGTTTTATAATATGTTTGGTATAGAGGACACCAAAAGTATATAATTAAAATAATTTTTCGTTACGAGACTGAACTAAAATAAAATGTGCTAGGGTATTTTTACAATTAATTTTTTGAATATATTTTCTATATTTAATAAACCTTCTTCTCATTGTGAACAGTAAAGTGATATTATGAAATATATTTTTTCCATTGAAAAATGTTGCCCTAGTTTAAAATAAAAGTTTTAAATAAATGTAAAACTCGGCGTTCGGCTGTGATTATGTACTGCCAATGAGATTTTTTTATAGGAATGTTTACAACGGGTACGTTTCGACGCGTTCCCGTTAGTTCGGAATTACCCTGTACATACATGGTGCGAGCACTTGACATGATAATAATTAATAATATTGTATATTTTTCCATACTACACACCCATCTTGTACGGGATACCGGTAACGGGAACTATATAATAATATACCAGTTTGGGAGGGCACGCTCACGTGTGACACTTTGACACGTTGACCATTCCGCCGGTGGTTGAAGAATGCGCTTGACTTAAAAGCTGGATTGTTTGTCCATAGGAAAATAGATTATGTTAAATTACTTGTGGCGCTATCTATCGGGCCTGACCTAGTCTTAGGATTTGTCATCGACTTTGCAATTTGTTTTAAATAAAAACCTAGAAAATTCGAGAGATTAAAATTGCATATAAGTTGTTCTTTTTCACACTGGCTTAAGCGAGGCGGTAAAAATGTTATCACGCGACATATCGAGCCTTCATCTTAGTGACAATAGTAGGACAAGTCGGATTATTGTAGCTGTTGTTATTGTTAATCCATAGGTATCTGTGTAATGACGGAGCTTTTTTTTGTCGTCGGACAAAGACATATTCTCGATTTTAATGACTAAGCCCGAATCTATACGGAAGCATCCTCTGTCTTGGCGAAATTATTTCTAACGCGTATTCAATTGCTTTTGCAGTGTTCTTATGTTAAACTGTACACACGAGTGCATACAGAGTGATTCCATTAAGAATAAGACAATCATTTTCTTTTAAAATAATCGCAAATTTGTAGTTTTTTTCTTTTTGGATAAACTATTGTGTTATGTTATTTTACAATATTGGGCTAAATTAAAATCTGTATCTTTGTTTTTTTTTTCCAGGGCTCTATCAATTTTTAAAACTTAAATGGCATATGGTCGTTAAGAAGTTTTGCATATTTAATTTTATGGTATTCAAATTTAAAATGTAGGATGGTAGGGAGGGTGAAACGTTGTATTATTTTTATATGCCCGCATGACTCTACTGAACTTCACCTGTCGTCCAAAATTTTAAACATTAGTAACTCCAAAAATTACCTAAAACCGGTTATCGACCAGGCAACATTTTTAGTAAATTTTAAGTTTCAAGAATAAGCTGAAGAGCTGCGGAAAATATTTAGTAGTTTTATTATATTGTAAAATAAAATAAAGGAAAAAGTTTTCAAAAACTACAGAATTGCTATTAATTTATTAAAAAATGAATGTCTTTTCTTGAACCACCCTGTACATGTTTACCAAAACAGATGGACTGTGTTCATTGTTTTATCTTCTTATTATTTTCTTCAAACTCTGACAAGCCGTTGAACTTTCATTATATTCTAAGTATGAATCTTTATACTATAATTTTTGTTTACAGAAGCGAAAGTACCTCGTGAAGAAAAACACTGCAGGCGAGGAATGACTGGACTTTTTTTTTAACAGTAAAAACAAAATATTAGTTTAAAAAATATTTTAAATTGCAAAAACTATTAAAAATGTTTTGAATTACTTACCATTAATTACTATACTTATAATATACAAATGTTTATACTTGAAATTATAATTTAATTGTTACTTGTAAATCTAAATCTTGTTTAAACTGCACAACATTTGTTCCATTGCACATCAAATTTGATAAGTCGATGCAGTCCCGTATTTTTCTTTTATTTACTTACGTTTATTTTTAATTTATTTAAAATAAGTTTGATTTTAGAGACCTATTTTTATTTTACAGCAGCTACCTCCTAAGCATGACCAACATTTTTCTTTTGTTAATAATAACCAAGCGATATTTTACTATATTTTCTCTATAATTTCATAGCCCTTTGAAAACAGTCCAAGATTGATAATTATATTCTATTAATTTTTCACTACTGAATAAATTTTCTCACAGGATATTAATCAAACGTGACCAATTTCGATTTACTCTTGTGCGTCTGCTTTAATAAATTATTTTCCCCGCTCCCAAGCACATGCCAGTAATGATAGTACGCGCATTTAAGGACGGTAACATCAAGTATGATTGCGACTTCGGTATTATAAGTTTAGACAAATAAGTAATATCACTTGACCGAAAAGGAAAACCGTGTATGAATCAACTTAAAACTAAAATGATGTATATTTTTTATTAGGAGATATACGACGGTCGTTGAGAAATTTCGGTCAAATCAATGGAAGCTACAACAAGCTATAAGAACCAACATCCAAAAAAATTATTATTATGTATCGTATTAACCAGATCAGAACGAATGCGAAGGTCAAAAACAAAACGGGAAGTCACGACTGTACACATCTGCAAAGTACACTTGACCCCAAAATACTTACAAGAGGTAACGCGAAGAATATTAAACCGGACTTTCGAAAATTCAGAGTAGTTATATGATTTTAACTGATGGGTAAATATTTTAAATATTTCTCAACCGAATTGGTTTTTAAGATGAAAACTCGCTAACGTATAAATAAAATGTGTAACATTTTGATTAAATGTAATAATTATACAAATAATGTATTACATTATTTTTCAAGGCAATTCATTAAACGACTTAGATGAGATAACAATAATACACGTGTGTTTGTTTTGGAAACTTCAGAACTCGGTAGCACTTTTGTCTGACACCTGCTTTAGCTTTCAAGTCAGGACAGTTGCTTTGAAAACTTAGGGCCAATCAATAAATGCTTTTAAAGGATCCAACCCGGATGGATGTTTCAAAGGCGTCAACCCGAAAGGATTGTGTGCTCACTGCTCGTAAGTGCTTTACGTCTGATTAAAACTACATGATAAATTCTTGTTGGAACATTATAATTAACAACGTTTTTTTTTTACTGTTCGTTTTAGTTTGAAAATAGTACCTACACAAGGAATTATGGCATTTTCGCGAAATGCGTTTTCTATTTGCTAACCGTGCAGTGTCCGGTACATGGCGACAGAAGCTAACATTGACAAAAGGAAACAAAATACAAACAAAACTACCACTTTCTCGCGTTTCGGCGTCCTGGAGAGAACATAATGTTATATTGCACATACCTACTTGCTTAATGGGCTTACCACGACTACACAAAACCGATATCACGCCTCATCTTCAAACGGGTATGTCGTTTATGTTCGAAGACCGCCACTTTTATAAGGATATTTTATATTTTAGTATCCGAGTTTCTAGAAGTCCATTATGAACGCTTACAATGTAATATGTTACACTTTTATCACGGTTTATAGTTATTGTGCGGGCAAAAAATTTGAAAACTTAATTTCCAAGTTACTCCGATGATATATAGTTGGATAGTTCTAAACATGATATGTACTCACTAATTGTAATTTACACTGTAAGTAGCACACTGCATAGCAAATGGCAAATTATTTGTTTATTATTGTTGTTCGAGTTAAACAGCTATAACAAGTTTTGTATTATATAAAATAATAAAATATTTTTAAACAAACCCTTAACCACAAAAATATCCCTCTACAGCGTATACGTAGATATTTCAGCAGCAACGTTACCATCATTAGCGCTACGACAGACATACAAAATGTTAGTTTTTTTCTTAGATCATATTTTACCTGTCGTAAAGTGTGTCCGGTATAAACCTCGACTTTTCACTACTTTGTCCATAGATTTTTCAAGAAAAAAATGTCTAGTTCGCGTGCTTGAAAACGATTCGCCAATCGTAGTCGGTCATGCGCCAGTAAGGCATGCGCAGTTATGCGTTGTTACTTGAAATTTAACGGTATTGAGGGTTATATTGAACACGGTCCGGCATACGTATCGCTACATCCATTGTAAATGATCTGAGATTATTCTTATACCAGTCTACCGGCTAAGCAAGCCCTACCAAACACCCAAAGCCCTCTTAAATACCTCTAATATTTTTTTGACTCGACCGGTTTTCAATGAAGAATTCGCTCGGTGTACGGTCGATACACGGTCGACTATAACAATAACATTAAAAATATGGACTCTGCCATCAATGAGTAATCACGCATATACACATACTATGGCGTTGTTCACATGTCTGGTTTTAATGCCTCTGACCCATTTCTAATATCAAGGTCGACCGATTTTATTTTTAAGTTTCTTACGATCATTTCGGACCTTACCCGACTTAATTAGTTGTTTTCAAATCTCCATAACTCGTGTACAATAATTATTGACTATACAACACTATCATTGAGTGTACTTTTTTTATTGTTACAATATTAGTATACCTACTGTCAATTTTACCATGCAGTTACTGTTGTTGTTATTGTTATAATTGTATAACCGTGCCTAGGTGGGGGGTACTCTGGTATAAGGTTCGAATATAGAAACACTTGCAGACGATATTAGGCATGAAGTCAGCGTACTTAAACAAGCCATTCATCCGTACACCATGCATTAAGACCCATGGCAATGTTGTTATAACCGTGGACGATGAGCCCGTATGATATGTGGTCTTCGCTTTCGCTTTAATCTCTAGGCCACATTAACGCCGGTGGGTTAACTGAAAAACTATCTCATATTATTAAGGTGTTTTAGCGTTAAACTTGAAAATGTTGTTTACTTTCATGGTTTCTATAATAATTATTACAGTACATGACTAAGAAGTTAATGCATTTTGAACATTTTTAAAAGTGTGGCAGCAATCTATTTACCGTTTTTCAACTATCAATTAATTCATCTGGTAGAAGTCTTCTGACAATAACGCTATACAGACAATGAATGTATAAAATAATTTTAATTAGCTCGGGTATTTAATACGGTTTTTGTTTGTAATAAGGTTAAAATATAGCGTATTAAAGTTTTTGCCACACACATACACCATTTGTTCAGACCACGTTAGTAGTGAATGATAGTTATTATTGTTTGTATGTGGATGAATGAATAATTTATAAATATATAAATATCATATTGTTTTACTTTTTTTGTACCTAGTGAAACTACAGTGTAGTGGATCTTATATGTGCACGAGGATCTGAATAAACAAATTTTCCGAATTAATCAGATCGAAAATCGAGAAAGTATCCATGTAGGTAATCGTCAAGGAACGCCAGGAGAAAAAAACAGTTGCTTCTTAACTGACCGCTTCTACTGACTTTCTCGATTTTCTGATCTATTCGGATTCCCATATTGTAATGATATATTGTGTATACATGAGTATAAAAACGGTATAGATCCAATGATACACTTCTATAATAACTCTAAACCTACCGCGATACCAATGCATTAGGCGAGTATAAGTGTTTGAAAAAATGTTATAAAAACGGTACCTATATTACAAATATCAATTGTAATAGCTATTGGAAAAAAACGCAGAACTTTTGTATTTGATTGCATATTATAATATAAACTCGACCACAATGTCTACTACCGCATTAGTTCTGTTGACTGTAAAACCGATTTGTGTGGACTGCGGTATACTCGTTAATAATAATTTAACCAAAACACAATACAAAGTAACTAATGATATTTTTTTTTTAAAGAAAACGGTTAGAGAGTGTACTTGGTGGTTTTAACACTTGCTTTTTAATCGCTTAATTTGTTTTGAGTGTCTGGCCTAATCTAATCTATCACTTGCTTATTATTTTATATAAGACTCGCAAAACCTCAGAATATGCGGCCAGACTTACCCGGAAAGTGTGTATAGATTGGCAAAATTCTACAATCTGCCTCAAATTCAGAAAAAATTATTAATTCATGTTTTTGTAATAGTTTTTTGGCTTAATTTTTTTCACATTTATTTGATTTCATTAAAAAACGTATGCCGTGAAGAAAATTACTGGCTTTCTTTGGCATTCGAAAATTTAATGTGGAGAGACGTGTCGGAAACCCTATATGTAGACGTATATCATATTAAATACAAATAAATCACCCGAACGTTATGACAGCGAATCGAGTACAACTCATTATAACCGAGACACGTACTCTTTGTTTAGTTGAGTATAATAAAAAAAAAACCAAATTTTACATTATAACGAAATGTTTCTGATTACATGTGCCACCGACCAAATGAAACAAAGTGCGCTCATTGTTAACTTAGTTTTTTTGTATACATTATTTATTTTGTTATAGTGTTGTACAACATTATACTATATAAAAATATAAAGAAAACAAAAAAAACTATACTTTTATATTAATAACTAATTTAAATAAAAACGATAGTAATAAAGACTATATATAGAAAATTATATTATTGAAATTAAAAATAACTGTTTTTTGTATATGTAGTAGCAGTATACAGGTACTATAATATAACACCAAGACATTTCCAAAGTGTAATATGCATTATTATCATTCTCACTAAAAAAATTGCAATTAGAATACAAGTACAAATTTTTAAAAAAGTCATTTGGAAAGCATATAGGTCTTTAATAAAGTGCTTCATGATTATTTTAATCCTAAAACCTCTGTACAACATAATGTTTTTACGAAATTAACTTCACCGATTAAAAAAAAAACGTGTAAAAAGCTGTAATATTTTACCGAGATTAATTTTTTGAATTTAATTAATTTATGTGACAGTTTTATAGACAACTAAATTATTTTTGTTATATCGTTTTGCTAAAAAACAAAATAATAAATAATAGTAGCTGTTGGTGATGAAGATCTTAAATATTACAAACCTTTATTATCATTATGAATAAATATGGTGATTTAGCAGAAATTAGATTGCACGGCGAAAGGACGTTGAACAATACTTGCGTTAATGCACACAAATTACATACCATGAGCGCCGCTTATAAAATCGATTTTTTTTTCACTTCGTAAAACGATAAAAAACAGTGGCATGATTTATTAGAGTTACACTTATGAAAACAAGGTAAAGCATATTTTACATAGAAATATTTTAAAAAAACGTTACTGAGTTGCAAAAAATTATTATTTTTGTTATTGAGAATTATTAGACTTATATAATAATAACAATCTGTCGGAGACGATATAAGTCAGCTTGATGACTGTGCGAAAGCTGAGAAGCTAGCTAAAAAAACTACCATGAGACAACGCTTGTCACGTTCGTGTACACACTAAATGAAGTGTGGAAATTTGATTAACTCAAATTGAATTGTCATCATAGCATGTATAAAACAACACATTTTATTGTTTATAACAATATATAGAGTGACCGCTACTACACCTGAGACGGTAACCAATAGACGTTTGTTGATCATAAAATTAAAGGTTTAAAAAAAATAATAAAAATGATTATTAGTATTGATATAATCACATTTATTTTATAATGAAGCTGTACCACATACATGTTTTGGCGATTATTATGAACTGGCCGAACATTGGCTTGTTGGTTCTGTGGACTGTTATACTGAACGTTAATGCGTTAAATCGTTCCCTCAAGTAATGTAGTCTTAGCGATAATTCTAACGTACATTGCATTCTTGTAATTAGAAAAAATAATAATTTTCTTTCTTATACCAATTTTGGATTTCAAAACAAACAATAAGTCTTGAGCGTCTTTGAGATTGCTTATCTACTTTACAGCATTGGTACTATAGTGTTTGGAAACGGTAATATTGTTTTAGGAGTAATTTGAGGGCACGGCTTAAAATCAAACCTGATGAGCAAAACGGTAATTTGTCTTATCACAAGAAGCGAAGTTTAACAGCTAACATGTACACGCAGCATAACCGACAGGTGACAACTAGTCGAAACTATTGAAGTTGATCAATTTTTTGTTTGTTTATAAAACGGTTAATAGTAATTGAATAAAAAATAAAAAAATGCGTAATATGATTGTTTAGCCGCAGCTATATTTCAAAGCCACGGTAAAAGCCGATAAATTGGAATTGCTAAAAAACCATTCTTGGATAGTAGCAACTATCGCTAGACGGGCCATCATCCACATACAAGAAGCCATGGATACTGGCTGTAAGAATCCCACAGAGTGTGCTAAACATTTCAAGTTTAAATTCCGATGTGTTGAGTCACTTGACGACATTTGTTTTCCAGATGAACCACTTAAAGGTTTGGTGTTTACAAAAAGTAGCCATTCAGTTAAGTCATCTACTTTATTTTGTGTAATTCTAGTTGGAGTACAGCACGAGTTAGATTTCTACAGATACAATCTTCCTGATGATGTTTACCCGTGGTACTTGGCCATGGACACAGACAAAGAATACCAAAAACTATTCGGATACAAGCCGAAACCCTATGTTTTATACATGAACTTTGAATTAACACGAAAAACCGGATGCTGGGCCACGCCGAGATCCGGTGGAACGGCTAGTCTTGATCTTTTCAATATCGATTGTGACAGCATTTTTCCTAATAGTGCTTATTTTGAGTACTATCTCCCTAACAGTGATGACATTATACCCAAATCAGTAAAAGGAGGTCAATTGACTTGCGAAACGTATGGCATCGCTTGTAAAGGCGTGCTCTTCCATCACGGGCCAGATCCCATTGTAGACATCGTTTTGCCATTTTTAAGAAAATTTATTGTTTTAATACTTCGCAAAGACGGCTGGCCATTAGCCACCTCCGTCGCGGAAATGAAAGTAAACTAATGCAGTACATTCATGTTAATAACATCTGCACATATAAAGCTGAGCACATTTTCCTAATTGCATTAGTACGTTCGAAAATGCGATCATCCGACATGTCTAAACAAGATGTTGCAATATTTGAAATCCAGTCTGTGGCAGCACGACACGTCGAGTTACTGCTAAAGCTTTCTTTGTACAAGAATAAATTATAATTTAACTGTTAATATAGGAACGGTGACCACGATTGTGACCTTAAGTGATATGTTTTACGAGACCAAAACGACTGACAGTTTTATACAACTATTTCTATCTATAAATCAAGTAAATATTTAAGTACAATGAATTTAGGTATACATATTTTAATATTTTTTAATTATATAAATCCAATGGTGATTTCGGTTGTGACATATAGAATGCGATTTATTCTCCTAATAACTCTATGTTATCATTCATTCGTTATGTATTCATGTAGGTATTTTGGTGATCTTTACACTTTTTCAGTTAAGCATCGAAAACTGTTTGTCATGCGTCCACCAATCGGCGTTGATACTGCGGAGAGTAATCAACGATTACAGTACAACTACTGATGGAATGATGGGATCGGGTAGCTGTGTGGAAATTTCCAAACAGCTGCTAATGATTGCCAAGTCCATGTATGGAATAGTTAAATCGACGAATGAACAGGACCGTCCGTCGGTGACTACACATATCAATATGATTAAAATGTGCAATTCCATAGCTCAAATTCACTGTATTAGACCATTAACATTCCATGGTAAAAAATAAAAAAACAACTTTATAAATTACTTTCAGAATATTTCTAGAATGCGTGAAAGCGTTACTTAAGAACATTCGACCGGAACCAGCCGGAACTCAAAGGCGACACTCCTGGACGAGTTTTAACGATGTACATTTATAGTATTTTGAATTACGGTATGGAATTACGGTTGATATCAAATTATTCCTGTAATAGGTCCTTGAAGAAATGGAAAATATGGATAAAGCGTTATTGTACTTTGGTATGTTGGCAGCTACTGATAACAAAGACGAAGAAGGAAATCACACAATTGGCGATGAAGAATTTTATCTTAACTTGCATGTGAGATGTTGGTACATTTTGAGACGTTACACCACACTCTCCTGGATATATTTTGAAATCTTTACATTTTTTTGAAAGGGTTTTACTTATAACTTTACTACGTGGCCTTTTTCTGAAAATTACATTTACTATTTTACTACTCTTTTTCAAATTTTCTATCAATTATCTTACTGTAACACAATCTGACAATTTCTTGCAACCTCTCTCCTATAATGTTTTTACATTTTGATTATTTCCTCTCACACTTCAGATTAGATACGTAGGTACGTAAAATGTTTTCATAGTTCAGGTTTATGTTCTTAGGAATTTAGTCTTATAATAACTCTCTGGTAACAAAATCATTGATTACAGCAAAATAAAAATCAAAAGCAGTTTCAAAATTTAATATTTTCATAAAACATAACTTTCATGAATGAAAATCTTAATAAAAAAAATTATATATATTTATACATACTAGATATTGAAATTAAAATCCACTGACGCCCCCGATGAAAGAGGAACGAGTAAACACTTGTCTGACGGTGTTTCATTGAGCTCGGCACTGAGGAATGAACTATCAATACAAGGAGATGCGTGGGCAATATATGTTTGTACTTAATTTTTATATTACTGTGAATTGTGGTCTTATTTCCATTTTAACTCTCAGGTGTATAAAATAGAAAATGAAAGGTGGCAAGAATCCGAGAAATTCACTAGCGTAAATTTTAAATCAAATATTTTGTCGTTAAATTTGGTAAACATGAAATTTGAGACCGAAGTTTTTATGAAAAAAACTTTTCATTTAAACAACCCTATCGACATCCAAATAAAGCTGAACGATACCGGTGAGGTACCGACCGTGAAATACACTATTCACATGCCAAGAAATAGCAGCGACAAAAAGACATTAGATATGTCAGTGTTGGTGCTCAAAATAGATATGAAAAATATCAACACTGTGTTTGTCACCATTACCGACATGACTGACAATTTGCTTGTAAATAGCTAAAAAGTAACACAATTCAATGCAACGGTTTATTTTAAATAGATTACTTTTTTAAGTTTGCATGGGTGCGAGATACGAGGCCAGATATTGAACTAATGATGAACGAAACGTATACGACTGAGCTGACTCTCAGAAATAAATATAAATTTCGATTAAAGCGGTTAAGCGGATACCAAGATGATATACATTATTTAGGATTTTATGCCAAAACGGTAATCATATAAACTAACGAATTACTTTATAAAATATCAGAAAAAAAGTAAAAAAACAGTACTCACCTGAAAAGTGTTGTCTGCTGAACTATTATGTTATTGCTTATCGACAAAATATCTACTCAATACTCCACCTTATTTATATCCTTAAATTTTAACTAAGCAAAATCTTCATGAAATATAAAATCCTTGCAACGCCATGACAGTGAAAGGTACGCCTTTAATTGTCTCCACGTAGTATTTATATCATACTTCAAGAGCTAATTATTTTAATAGAATGGATCAACGTCAGTCAATAAATCAAGTATTCAATTCACCATGAGCATATACACTCCGCAGTGTCTTCATTGGGATGGTGTGGAATGGGCCTCTGACAACGAAGTATTTTGTGATTAATAGTATGTTAGTTTTTTTTGTATTATTTATTGCATCCGTTTCATTAAAGGTTGGATCCAACACGACAACCAAAGAAGTACACTGCCAGGCGAAACACCTGTCAATGTTTGCCGGTTCCGTTCTGCCGGTACCAGATCCGGTCGATCGGTTCGGTGAAATCCTTCATCCTCAGACGTTAGAAGAAAACTTGTTTTGTATAATCCTGCTAGTTGTCCTATTTTTGTTATATTTTGTTTTCACGTTGTGGGGATACTACCAAGATAAACTCGATTTCGTAAGGGTGAGTGGAATCGATCAACGCTATAAGCGTTGAATTAATTTTGTTTTCTCATATGTCGGGCCTAGTTCGGTCGTCAGGCATTTTGAGGTGGGGAGTGTCAAATTCTTCTTCTAGACAGGTTGCTCTGCTCAGAGAGAGAGAACCAGCGATGGTGCGCGCCTCAGATCGTCCTCAATGAAGTGATTGTATGTCATCTTTTAGGGCGGGATTCACGTGTTAGACGACAACTATCCCGGCGAAGACGAAGTGTACCTGTTAAAAGTGTACACAGGTAACGTGATGGGAGCAGGGACATCTGCTAATGTATGTATCCAAATACACGGCGCAATGGCTTCTAGTCGAGTAAGTCAATAAGTCTTCCCAAAAAAAAAAACTTGCATTGAATTTAAACAAAATAATTTCAACCATTCAGACGCATAGACTATACAGTGCCGATTGCAACTTACTACAGCGATTCAACGACGATTGGTTCATTTTTTTCTGCCACCAACCCTTGGGGGAAATACGATCCATTCACTTATGGCATGACAACACAGGAAATCACCCAGACTGGTATTGCAAACGCGTTGAGGTGACCGATGTGAGACGAGATGTCGTATCAAACTTTTACGTTGAACGTTGGTTTTCGCTATTGCGGGAAGAGAAGAGGGTCGATCACGAAATCAAAGTCGGTGAACTGTTAAGTTGGCAGAACCAAGCAAAAGATAACGTGGAGTTGTCTTTGCGTGAAGAACATCTCTGGGCCAGTATATTTACACGGTAAGCGTACATGTGTATGTCTATGTAAACAGATACTTGAAACAAATTCCGTTTCTTCTTCTTGTGACCTCCTAGTCATCCGCGGTCATGGTGTACGCGTTGCCAGCGATTAGCCAAATTGATGTGCCTCATCTTGAGTGTAATGGTGATCAGCTTCTTGTACTATGAAATTTTAGAAAGTAAATCATGTGATAGATTACGCAGTAGTCGTTATCATGCAAAGCATTTTAACAATTTGATCACAGGTGACGAAGAAAATTTTTTGGAATTCCAACTAACGTTAAAACAAGTATGGATTGGAGTTCAGTGCGGCATAATACAAGTGTTAATGACTTTTTTTGCTTCCTACTGTTTTACGTAAGAATAACAGCTATAATTTCAATTCTACCGACTTCTTTTTTTACATAACTGCTATCAACTTGAAATTCTTACACATATGTATGCATCGTTTAACAATGTTGCGTGATTTTGTTTAAGGGGAACGACGCAACATCGCATCGTTCGAGATAAAGAAGAACAACGTATGAAAAAAAGTTAGTATGTTGTCCACATATAAATATTCCATAGGGGTTTCAAATGACTAAAAAATGTGCACATACATTCAAAATATTATGTACTTACTTATTTTATAAATTTTAGCTTAGGTACGTAACTGACAAGTTATTGTTTTTTCAATAATGAGTTTTTATTTTTTTTTTTGTCTAGACCCGCGATATCTTATAAACCACTAAATCAGTTCCTTCGTTGATCAACTCTATAGTTCAGAAATCGTACCTTAAAAGAAATATATTTGGGTCAAAAATTTAAAAAAATTAGTTCCAAATTTGGATGGAATATTTTTTAGTCTTAGCACTACTAATAAACGTTGACAAACCAACAAAATACTATAAACCCTTTCCCCTAGTAGGGGTGGAAACTTTTTCTTTATTTCACTTTTTTAGGGTTTAAGGTCTGAAAATTAGACCGAATGTTGATCCAGATAAGGTCTATAACATATACAACTTTTTTAAAAATCTGTAGTCAAGCTCTTTTTTATTAAAGAATAAACCCCCCCCCCCCAAAAAAAAAGAAAATTAAACATTAACCGTAGTCAATTTTTCGTTCGCTATGTGTGAGTGAAGTCAAAGAGTATTTGAAAATATTTTTATTATATTGTTAATTACGATGTATGGGTAACTACAGTAATTAATTATTAAACCTAGATAATTCAATTGTGTCCACCCTAATACTAAAAATGAACTTTTAAGCACATTATTGTCATTAGGTACAATGTTTTTTATCGATATTTGTATTTCTACAATTACAAATTCGCATCGAAAAGTTTATTTCAAAGTGATTTTATAACTTTCAGTTGATAATAATTTACATAGATCAGCGACCTTCCCGCCCCATTATGTTCCGTCACTACTATGCCTAGGTTCCACAATATTTTATGGTAAAATGTATCAAGTTCGTGTAGAAAAATCTAATATCATCAAATATATATTAATATATAAATGTTTGGTTACGATAACTCCATATTTACGCCAAAAACATGTTATAAACGTTTTTATTTTTATAATAACTACAACTAATTGTGTATTTTCTGTTTCAAAAAAATGTCTAGTGCCTTTCAGAAAAAAATTGTTAAAAATAGTGCTAAAAATAGTTGTTCCACAAAGTCCTTACATGCCGGCTCAAGTTGTGAAGAAACAAAATAGTTCTCCACGTATGAGCTATTGGGTTTTATGTGGATGGTATGTTTAAGCATGGAAAACTAGTTGCTTATATATTATTTCTTGCTTGCTTAATATAACCTCCCACAGGTTATTTTGCATTATAATCTACATAGTATCGAGCGTGATCATCGTTGTTTATGGTTTAACATTGGGACTTGTGAAATCGTTGAACTGGATGATGACAGTAGTGTTTACATTACTCCAGAGTACTATTATATCGCAGCCGATCAAAATAGTCATAGTCAACATTTTGACGTACAAATATCTCCAAGTATGAATACAATTAAATCTCACTAAGAAATAGAGAGTAGATACAGATAATATGTTAGCGTTTAAAATTATTTAGACCTGGGAATCAAAGTATTAATAAGAGACCTGTGAGATAATAGGATATGATATTTAACGCAAATAAAATTAATTTAATATAAGGGAAGCTAGGGTAAGGTTTACCGAAATAAAAAAAGTTGAGATTGTTGACCATTCCCTGGCAAATGCAGAGAATAGTTGATTGAATGATGGTGTGGTTTAGATAATTGGTAACTAAATGGATGGATGAGAAAATATGGTGATGAATACTAATAAATCTGAATGGGTCATTAGCATTTACGGACTTACCATAACTCGTTAAACACGTACGAAATCATGTTGAATTTCTACCGGAGAAGAAATCAAGAAGTTCTAAACCATAGCCCATCTTACGTCTCGATTATTCGTCACATTCGAACAATGAGAACTCGTGTTTTGTACTCTCCTTTGGAGAACGCTCTAAAAGTGCAGGTTTGTTTGTATTTATAATATTGTAAACAATGAATATTATTGATATACATACTGAAGTGGACACAACGTGTTTTGTAGGCTTCAGCAGAAAAACAAAAAATGAATTTCGAACATGGAAAATTTCAAGAGAATGCTACTTTTTGTTTATTGTTAATATGTATTCCGGTTGTTTGCATAGTCGCTTTGAATTCATTCTCATCTCCTTCTCACGCTCAAAATGCCGACAGTAGACATAGGACATTTTTGCGGAATATTCTAAAGTCGAAAACCATAGATCTAGAAGAGTATTGTTACGAACATGAGTAATTCTTTGGTGATAAAATTTAAACGTGTAAAACAAATTACAGATTGAAATTAATTGTATCTGGAAGCTTGTTGGAACTTTTACAAATCAAGGAATACTACAACGGAATACCATTGGATTCTGAGTGGTACAATCACACATTGGGTTAAGTTTCAACAAAGTCACCTACTAATGTCCATACCGACAAACGTTATTATATTCCTCTACTCGATGCTACAACCGTATATTATTATTATTTTAGTTGGCAACAAAGGATGGCACCAAATCTACGAATGCAAGTTAGTAAACGGAGGTATAAAATTGAGTCAAGAACGTACCACTCCAATGAAAGAAGAATGGACAAATAAATTAGACGAGGGATCTTACGGTCCAGGATGGGTAAGAACAAATGATACAAAACTACATTCATCGTGGCGCTACAGGTCGTTACGGTCAAATACGACTTTTCTGGACGTGGACCATTCGGGTTATGTATTGGAACTGACTGGTGGACTCCATTTGTGGAAACAGAAATTGCGTCAACACCTCGACAGCAACTGGTTAGACAGCAGGACACACACATTAATCGTCGAGTTTCAAATGTACACGCCTAACACCGACTGCATAACTATGTTTAAGATACATTTTAGAACAAATGCTGGGCTGTTGTACACTCCATCAGTAACGGTACTAATCAAGCGTCATAAATCTATTTCCTCAACCTTAGTGTTACATCAAAGCTACCTTATATGTACAAATTTATTTCGTCTTTTGGATTTTTTCTTCACACCATTGCAGAAATAAATTGTGCAGTCAAGACTGACCTGACCCTAACCACTGTGACCTAACCTAACCTAATCTATTCGGAGTTGATTGTTATGATTACCACACAGGTGTTGACGGTACCCATGGATTCAGTGTTTATCTGGTGGGCTACATATCTGATCACGTTGGCCTTCATGATGCTGTACATGTACCTGTGTATGCGGCTGGGTAACTCCGTTATGGACGACGTGACGCACTACGGTATGGCCGCGTTCACCCATTTCTGGACGCTGTACGAGATTTGCTTGATGACGGCCACCATCGTTATTGTGTTCATGTTGGGGCTGCGTTGGAGGCTGATGGAGGCCGCCACGGAGCAGTACATGGAAATGATGGAGAAGGCGTTTGTTATCAATCTGATTGAAGTGTTTTGGATGCACTGGTACCTGATCCACGTGGTGTCAATCATGCTGGCCATGTCGGTGCTCCGGATGTTTCGGTTGACAATGTACACGGAAACCGCGGCCACCGTCGGTGACATGTTGTCCGTTACAAGTGGCCGGCACGTTGTGGTTGCCGTATACTTTGTATTGTTGGGAATAGGCGCGTGGGCGTACTCAGCGGAAACCAGTGTTATCGGCAGCCACGAATTTTTCAACGTTTTCGTGGTCGGCCGCAAAGTTTTTGAGAACCATCCATTTCTCACCGTGGTCGTATCGCTGTTAACTCTGTGGGTTTTCAACGTGGCTATAATATCCATAATGGTTAAGTACTTTACCATATTGGCAAGGAAAACACCCCGTTAAATCCTTTTACGTTCAATGTACGCATACATAACAGTGCTTAAATTTCAGTATATTATATTTACATTGTACAAAAAAAGACTACTCTTATTCTGTATGTACATATATGACATTGAAAGTGTAGTCAAGAACAACGGAGTTTTACCTAATCGTTTTAATAATATTTGATTAAACATATTAATTAAAGTTAAAAATGTATCACGTTTTAGAAAAATAAATATTTTACACATTTAAAAACTAAGCGGGTAAATTAAATGTTAAATTATCTTATATATATATATATATATATATATATATATATATATGTTTAAAAAAAACGATACATATCAATAATTCTAATGCACATTATTATAAGTAGTGTATTATGTCTTAAATAGTTATGACTTATAACCATAATATTAAATTTACTCTTCAAATGTTACATACAAATATATATTTAATTTAGTGATAAATAGTTTTATCGGTTAAAACTAATGAAGCAATTATAATCACATAGTTTGAATTGTTTGCATTGAAATAGAATAATTAAATAGCGTTAATTTAAAAATGTAAATTCTTATCATGTCAGTCAGTAGAGTAATATTAATTTTTTTCTCTAAGACATGTGTTTCCAAAATTTTCACCGCCTATTCAATACAGGTCTATAATAAAATACAAAAAGTATTACAATTTGTTGTAAATTTAATTTTAATAACAATAATGTTCCTGCTGGTATTCATGATACGAGAATGTACAACTACAATAGGTTTTGTTAATTAGTGTCGGCCAACAGAAAGCAGAGGCACCGCAGCTGAATTTGACCCAAAAAAGGCCACTGCCGGCTAAAAAATTTAGGAGCCCCTGGTCTAAGATTTACTTAAATAACTTACAAACCTGTTATCTAGGTACATTAGGTAAAAATAGGTACAACTCATGTCTAAATTAACTTATCTAGATAATTCTCACCCTCGCCGTGGGACATGTATTCCTCATAGGTATTTGTATCCGTTGTAATCGTACATACAATATATGAATAGGTTCAACTGATGAATTTAATAAATCTGTTCCCAATGTCGACTCGGTTGTACCTTTTGTTGTTGTTGCAGAGTGTTTATTGAGAGTTCTACGTTCACCTTTCAGTACTGTCTCTCTTCTTATGTAAAAAATATATAATTAAAATCCAATTCTTATTAATGGATAATTATTGTAGGAATCCTCTGTGCGCTGACTACTACTTATTTATTTTACAAATAAATATGTTCTTCTCAATTAAATTAAAGTACACACTTTATATTTCTCATCGAATTATAATAATTTTCTATTAACTCCTTAACTTAAAACTTTCTCTTTTTAGGTCATACGTTTGTATATAACACAGTAATTGTGTGTTATTTTATGTTTATTATTTTTCTTATATGTTCTGATCATATTTTGTAAGGACTTGTCGAAGAATCTCTCCCCTTCTACCACGTCCATTTCTGAAGAACTCTGATTTTTAATCCTAAACGTTTACTTTTTACATGCTACAACTGTAATCTGATATTATAATGTCTAAAATCACATAATTGTATGATAAAAGATATTAAACAAAAATTCGAACTATACATGTTAAATGTAAAATAGTAGATAAATCAAAATATTATATATCAAGTATTATTCTTCGCAATGATGCTTATTTGTAAATACAACACCCCAATTTAATACTTTCTAACTTTGGTGGTTTACACTGTGCTTGGTTTGGAGTTTGGACTATACTGGCTTGAAAATACTAACTACTGATTTGCATCGAAGCATTTATTCGAAAGTGATTTTATCACTTTCAGATTTATAAATTTCTGTAAACCTGTGACCTCCCCGTCCCCTCTATACCTTGACCCCACTGTACTGGTTTTTTTATGGGGCTAATAGAAAATCATGTATTAAATACTCTATTATTTGTTAAATAACATATTATATGTTTTGTATAATTTTGGTTTTTTTTTACAATTCACCATACTGCTTATAGTTTTTTTGTTTTTGGTTTTTATTACCAAAACTGTATATTATGGCTGGTATTTTTGTAAATTAAAACCATTTGCAATAAAAAATATAAACAGATATTTTATCGACGCGTACGTTTCAATTTAAACAAATTTTAATATAGGTAATAAAATATGTCAGTGACAACTGTTTTTATTTGAATACTTATAAATATGTTAATATCATTTTAGAAACCAGAATTAATTAAAAGAACTAAACGAATCCGGAATCGCATGTTAGGTAAAGAACCAGTGGAGGATTATCTCAGTGGTAAGAAATAAGTTTTAACACTAATTTAAAAAAAAACTACTATATTTATATTGATTTGTGGTACCTAATACAATTGAAAATATGAATATGAAAAACTGCACTAAAATGCAACGAATGATACAAGATTTTATTGTATTCATTAAATTGTTTCAGAAAAAGAGTATGCGAAGATAAGAGAGGAAGATGATGCGTACATAAAAATAGTAATCCATGTTTAGCATTTTATCGCTAACAGATGTAAAACTAGCACAACTCACACAATAAAGTATTGTTTTAACCCAACCATGCAAATCGATGCACATTTTCCACAAAAATTAAATGAAAAATCCTATTTTCTCTTTAGAAGTGATTTAGACACACAAACACAAAAACTTAAAAAAAAAAACCTATTTCACAAAATAAAAACACACACACACACTGTTGACACAAACCTTTATAGTAACGGGAAAACTGGGTGGTCGGGTAGGTTAGAGTCAATATATTGTTCAAGTTGAAATTAGCGACTGTATCTATGATTAAAATTGGATTAGTGACTTGATCTGTAATATTGAACCTTGGGGGTTACGGACTATATCCAATGTTAATTACTTATAGTTGACCCAATTTAGAAGTGATCTGCTAGATGAATTAATTTAGCAAGTGATAAGGTGATGTTGTCGTATAAACACACGAAAATAATTAATAATTTAAAAGCAATTATAATGACACTCTAAATGTACGTTTCATAGAACACAATCAATGAAAAATTTAACACGAAGACTTTCTTTCAGTCAAGACTGAGAGAATCTTCTCTCAATGTCGACTGAGTATCTTGGTAATATTTTTCATATGCCTTAATTAGTAAGTACAGCATTATTGTTTTGCTTATGCTAGGTACATAAAAGTAATGTTTGTCATTTGTATATATTGTTAAATTAGTGCTATGTGCAGGTCAAAATATTATACAATTTTAATGTCTAATTTTTTCTTATTTTCTACTCTATATTGCAAGTAAGCAATACGTTTTAAAGTAGATCATCTTTAAATAATGAGCAAAAAAAACTGGCAAAGCTGACTGTAGAAAAAAACTATATATACTATTAGTTGGATTATAATATATTAATTAGTATTATCATTGAGATATACTCAATATATACTAATGGTATTATTATCAAATAGTGTATAATTCTTAAAACTTAAAATACTACTATGGTGATAAAATATATCATAAGAAAACTGTTTTTATTTAAATAGGTACTTATAAATATTTTATTATCATTTTAGGTTGTGGAAAAGGCTAATAACATATTGCAAAAATACAATCCCGGATTACGTCCCGAACATCGTATTATATGTAAGTAATAAGTTACGTTTAAGTATTGATCATTTTTATTAAAAATTGTTTTTAATTGGTTGAAAAACCAAAAAGTTTTCGTTTTCGAGGCTATTTCATTCCTACAATAAGGAGTGATCGGACACAAGCATAAAAAACTAATTTTTGTATTAAATAAATATACACATATCTGATTGTTATTATATAATTATTAAAATATTATATCTTACTCCTTTACATATTTATCTTTTATGTTTACATGGGTCTGAGTTACATTATGTATGTTTAAAAAAGACATACTTTTCTTTCAAGCAATATTTTTATTGTATCATATATTTAATTTCCTTAATATTACTACTGTTATTATATAATTGTTTAAATATTATATCTTACTCTTTTACATATTTATCTTTTATGTTTACATGGGTCTGAGTTACATTATTTATGTTTACTATTATATAATGTAGATTTAATAGTATTAAAGCTAGCCTTTTGACATTTTCATGTCTTAGCTCTGGCACATAACCGAAAAAAGCGTTATCAAAAAAGCGTTCGTTACAAAAGCGTTACAAGGGTAGGAGATAGGGGGTGGGAGATAATAAATATGTTGTACGTTCAACGTTCAAATTAGAACTAAATAATAAATTCAAAATGGTTTAATTCTCTATGTTAAGTTACTTTTGGCCAGATAATAAACACTACAATTTTAGCCAGTAACTTGATTGTACATAATTTTTTTATCTCCTAGGTTTATGCTGTAACTGGAAGCTCCATGTAATTTTTTTTTTTTAATTATAATTCTACAACTAATCTAAATTTATTCGGTACTTTAACGAGACATGAAAATGCTCTTTCGTGGTTGCAGACTCGGCTGAAAAATGGCTGTTTTAAAAATATTTCCATTCAAGATAAAACATTCTAGAGTAAATAAACTGTTAATATTTACATAACGAAATCGGTTCATCGATCAAAGTAATAACACCGGCATAACGTATAAAATTAGTTGTATTTCTTTAATTTTATGGAGTGGCTACTATACTCATCTGGTTAACAGGTGACAACTATTGGCCATTGTTAATGTTTACGAATAAGTTTTTTCAATATTTTTTTCCTAATATAATATTATATCCATCATACACGAGTTCGAGTGCATGCAATGAAAGTGTCAAACGTTATGTTTCTTATATGGACTGTCACATTTGATGTCAACTCAATAAAAATAAATCATAAGTATTATAGTGTACTTTTAAGCTTTGTCGTAATGCCCTCCGAAAGTGAAGATCATTATTTACAAAAAAGTAAATTTCAAAATTTTCTGATTTTTAATTTTTTAAATAATGTAAATTGATCTTTAATAATTTACTTCGAACATATTTCTGGATATTTTTTTTCTAAATAAATTTTTGAAATAAAATGCATTAAAATAAAGTATATACTGCAATTCTAATAACCAAAATACATTACAATTATAGTTAAAAAGACAGTATCTACCAATAATATATATTCAATGACGGAAATCTGTATGAAATTATAAATGTTTATCCACGGATATCTTACCGTGTGCTGTACCAAAAACAAAATGAATATTATGTAGCTACTAATTATACCTGGTGGGTATAGCATATAGTACATTATACTTAAGGTCACTTTGTAAATAGGCAGTGTATATTTCGTGAAATAAGATCAAAACGTTTATGCAGTAAGTAACTAAAAAGTTTGTACTGCGTTTTCTTCCAGTTAACGGTTAACCATATATTTGCTTTTTGTTTTCTACTATCGAGTAGTTATTTAGTAGAAAACTCATATTGAAAATGCATTTTAAAGATCTAAATTATGTTTATTGTATTTTAACTTCAAAAAAATATTGTAAAACAGTTTAATAAAAAATAATCTACGATAATCTTATTTTTTTTAAATGTTCAGTTACTACACTTCACTTTAGGATGCCAGCGTACCTATTGGAAATTAATAATATTTAAAAATGGTTTTGACCTAGGAATAATTTGGGTTCACTGCTAAAATTCAAAACAAGTGGGCAAAATGGTTTTTTGTCCTACTACACGAAGCGAAATTCAAGTAACATGTACGGGCATGATGACGGACACATAATAGTAATCAATAATTTTTTTTATTATATCAATAATAATTAAGATGGTCAGTCTTTAGGAGTTTTCTAAAACTATTTAGTCAAAAGAGATACCTAAGATTTGAAATTGGATAAAATATTTATACCAAATTTTTTATTTTTTATATACATAATAATACAGTATTTACAATATATCAATATATACATATTATACTATTTCATTTATAATAGTATCATTTCTACTCTTTACTAACCGTTCGGATTGTATGTGATTATGTTATAATTGCAGGCATATCCATTGTTCTTAGAAGCCATAACAAATGTGAACGGGCATTCTGAATTAATAAAAAACAATTCGTGGATAAAAGTTCGTCATAAATTAGCAAGCGTCAAAATAATTAAATCAATCGATCCTCTCTGCACAAATCCCGTAGAGTGTGATAAACATTTTACTTATACATTGAAATGTGTTAAAGATATCGACCAAATCTGTTTTAGAAAACCGCTTAAAGGTTTGGTGTTTACAGAAAGTTGTGGTTCAATTAAGTCGCCAGCTTTATTTTCTGTCCTATTCTAGTTGGGGTAGAAGAGGTTTTACAATACTCGGTGTATTCATCATACTTGTGGTGTTTGACTATGGACACAGACAATGAATACGAATCGAAATACGGGTACAAGCCTATTGGTTTCAATTTATATTTTACGATGGAAGTTATCGGATGCAGGTCCTATCCGAGATTTAGTGTAGTTTTCGGATTAATGGTGTTCACCATCGACTGTACCCACTTGAATAAAACGCGCGAGAATAACGCCCATTATGAGTACTACATACAAGAGAGGAACAACGATTATCCCGTCCAACCAACGATAACTGACAAAAAGTCTTGTGAATATCATGAGTTCGTTTGCAGAGGCGTACTCTTGCATTACGGAAAAGAGCCAAAAGTCAATCTCATACTGCCCTTTGTAACGAATGTAATCGTTATGGTAGTTGACAAAAATGGCTCAGTAGAAACCTTCAACGTGGAAGTGGAAGTAAATATCCACAATGCTATCGTTAATACGTCTATATATTAATAATTCAAGCACATTTATGTTCATATTGATTATTGTCAGTGGGGCATTTGGGAAACCCATCTTCTGATAAGTCCGAAAAAGCTGTTCCAGTATTTGAAATCCTGTTTGTGGCATCGCGATACATCAAGTTACTTTTGAAGTGTAGTCTCCACAAGAATGTATTATAATTAAGTTGTTGTCATAGGGTCGGTGGCAACAATTGCAACCATAAGTGAAATCTTTTACGAACATCAAATAACAGACGGTTTTGATTTTCTGTTCGTTGCCGTAAATCAAGTAATATATATATTTTTAAGGTTTTTAAATATTTCCCAAATTATTTACAATATTCACAAATGTAAGCTAAGTGTTCATTTTCACACCCAAGTTTCGGATTGGCTGCTATAACTAAACTAAATGTGTGGCTCGTTTTTTTTTCACTGATTATAATATTAACAATATAACGACAGATCTACAACAATGAGAAACAATTAACTCAACAATTTTCCGAAATGTCAGCGTGAAAATGATCACAAATTTTCATTTGTAAACGTTGTTAATAAGCAAAAAAAAAAATTAAAATTGTCTTCATTGGTTGCGAACGGTTTTAACTAGAACTACTAGATCTATAGTTTAAAGTTGACGCGGTTAATTTTTTTTCAGTTATTCGTCGAAGATTGTCTACCATGCATGCACCAATCGGCGTTAATTCTACAGAGAGTGATGAATGATTATTGGGTTATGACAAGGAAAAGAATGGAATCTGGTATTTGCGAGGAAATTTCTAAGCAATTGCTAATGATTTCAACTTCATTGTATAACATGTTTACTACAGCGGAAGAAAAAAACCGTGCTGTGGTGACAGAATACATCTATATAATTAAAATGTGCAATTTCAAAACTCACATAACTGTATTAAAACTAATACTTTGAAAATTATGAATAAAAACATTATAAAATACTTTCAGAATATTTCAGGATTGTGCGAAAAAGTTGGTATATAATAATCCAGATGGAACGTCACTACGGTTTTCCTGGTCAAATTTTGTCAATGTAAGCCTATACGGATTGATTATCAATAAGAAATGATGATTTTTTAAAGCTATTTTTATAGGTCCAAAAAGAAATAGACAACTTTTGTAACGCGTTAATGTACTTCGAAAAATTAAAATATTTTTATATCGATCGTAACAACAGTGATTTCCGCGGATTGCATGTAAGTATAATTATTACTAGTTATTTATTAATGAATAACAGATACTAAGAAAGATGATAATGTAAACTGTAAATACAATATGTATCTAGATTGTAAGGTTAGGTTAGTTATGGGATTATCGAAGAAAATCTATATCATTGTTATGTTTTCCATATTCTTACTATACATTTCAAGTATCTCCTACACTCCATACATTTTGTCGTATGGAAAATCCTATAAATGCAACAAGCGATTTCCTATTATAGTTTACCATATCTATTAATTTTTGTTATTGATTGTTAAAAACTGTTTTGTTTTGCACGAGAATTTAGATAACCGATTGGGTCGTAAGGGATAGTTACAGATCCCAGTTCAACGATGTTCTAACAGACAAAAAACTGAAGAAACAACTCGCGGATAAAGCAGAAATGATGTTTTTTTATGTTTGTGCCGCATACTTGGTATTTCATTGGTAGAATCTCATTTTAGTTTTGACACTTAGATTATTAAAGTTCGAAATCAAATATGGCGAATACCCGACGAAATCGACACTGTAAAATTATACTCGCCGATTTTCATACTGGGTTTAATAGTCAGGGAAAATAAAGAAATTGTAGAAGCTAAAATATTCGAGAACCCCATTGACTTGCAATTGACATTGGTCGATAGTTCTGAGGTACCGAAGAAGGATTACGTGATTGAGGTGCCAAAAAACCGCACAGACCGTAAAGCGCACGATTTGTCGGTGTTGGTGCTCAAAATTGACATTAGAGACGCCGATGCGCTGTTCGTGTCCATTAGCAATATGACAGACAGTTTACTTGTAAATGGTTAAAGAATGTACAAACCTATATAAAAATGTATTATAAATTGTATATTCGTGTTAAGTTTGCATGGATGCGAAACACGAGACCGGATATGGAACTGATGACGAATGCAACTTATGCAACCGAATTGCTCGTTAATAAGGAATATAAATTTAGGTTAAAGACCCTCGGCGGATACAACGATGATATACATTACTTAGGGTTTTACGCCAAAACGGTAATACCATCAAATACGTTTTTATTTTTATCATAGATTAAAAATGTATGTTTAATCAATGGTATAAATACGTTAAAGTTTGTTTGTAATATTAACATGGTTTACAGCTACACCTCTATTTAGAAATTGGCTTTTCCAATGTTTCGGAAGTCTTTTATATTCCACTTTTAGTTCTGCCACTGCCGCCAGCTTCTGAAGTCCCGTCGTTCACCCCTCTCTTCTTCATTAACTCTCTTCTCCCCGACATCCCTTCCCCCAGTGTGCCTTTGCTGGAGGTAGATCACGCATCAGCATAAATAACTGCGGAAACGATTGCTTCAGTTTACAGGAAGCAGTAGAGAGATTCACGTAACCAACACGCTACACAGCTATGATGATGGAAAATAAAAGGCTTTCGAAACGTTGACAAATTCAATTTGTAAATGTTGATGTAACTGATCAATAATTTTTTACATTAATAAATCAACACACAATTGGTTCAGCTTAATTATGATAAGACCATTAAACGATAAACTTCGTTAAATAAAATATAAATAAAAACAGACAGGGTCAACTAACAGCAGTATGGCAAACAGTAGTTTCACGCCCAGTGTTCGGTTCAGAATGAGCATATTTAGGCCACAGTGTCTTTATTGGAATGGCGTAGAATGGGACTCTGACATCGAGGTATAACGCGGTTGGTTTGATTTACATTGGGTGCATAAGATACACTTATATCATCAGGTCGGACCAATGACGTCAGTAAAACATATTCACTGTCGGACAAAGCACCTGTCAATGTTTTCAAGCACCGTGTTGCCAAGTCAAGATGTGATCACTTCGTTCGATGTAATCGTACACCCAGACAAATTGAGAAAAAATTACCTCTGTCTACTCGTGCTAGTGCTTGTATTCACGGTTTACATTATAATGACGTTTTGGGCGATCTATCAGGACAAACTAGATTTCTTAAGGGTAAGACAAATTATTCAGTCTGGCTGTGTGACGGTCGGGCTGATTGTTGTCATATCATGTTACTGGCTACTCCAGGGCCGCATTCACGTATTACCCGACAACTATCCCGGTGAAGACGAAGCATACTTGCTAAAGGTCTACACGGGTATCAGGACAGGCGCGGGAACAACTGCAAATGTATACATCCAAATCCACGGCTCCCTCGATTCCAGTCGCGTGAGTTACTCATTTTTAACGACATAACTCAACCCGGCCGTAAGGGTTACTATTAAATCACTAAATAGGTTCACAAGCTGTACAGTGACGACTGCAACTTACTGCAGCGTTTCAGCGACGATTGGTTTATCATTTTTTGCCATCAACCCTTGGGAGAAATGCAATCCATACACATGTGGCATGACAACACGGGCAGAGATCCAGCGTGGTATTGCAAGCGCGTAGAGGTGACTGATGTACGACGAGATATCAAATCAAATTTTTACGTTGAACGTTGGTTTTCGATTTTGCACGACGACAAGCGGGTCGGCCACATCATAAACGTTGGTGAGCCTTACAGTTGGACGCATCAAACAAGGGACAACGTCGAGTTGTCTGCGCGCGAAGAACACCTCTGGGCCAGCATATGCACACGGTAATCAAATTAGAGTTTCAATTTTGATTTATAAGAAACAACTAGTTTTTATTGAAATTACATTTCTCTGTGCTGTGACATCAGTCATCCGCGATCTTGTTGTACGCGTTGTCAAAGATTGGCGAAAATTATGTGCTTCATCCTGAGCGTTATGGTAATAAGCTTCTTGTACTACGATAATATGGAAGGTAATTGATTATTTTCTTATTATTAACTAATTTATTGGCCATTTATGAATTTTCTATGCCTATAGATGACATTGAAAATTTCTCACAGTTTCAAGTTACGATTCAGCAAATTTGGATTAGTATTCAGTGCAGTGCATTACAAATGATAATGACGTACTTTGCCTCGTACTGTTTCAAGTACACCTTAAAATATTTATTTATTCATACGATTTGTCATAGTTTTTGTTTTATATCAACTACGACGTCTTGTAGGATGGTGGGGGTGACTAAGAGATAAGTGACAAGTGACGCCCATGCATGCATACAACATAAAATAAATTAACAAAATGGTATTGTGTAACTACTTTTTTCAGAAAAACTAGATCACATTTAACTGTTGAAGACCCTGAAGATATTTTTATGGAAAAAGGTATGTATACAAAGTAACTGAGCTGTTTAGGTTTGATTCAATTTGTACTTATTAGAACAATAAAAATATTATGACCACCCGTGTCTCAGCAGTGATTATAAACTTATAATACAATCAATATATAAATTGTATTATTTTTGTGTAACTCTTTGACTAAAATATTTTACATAAATAATAATTTTCTTATTATATGAAATAAATCAATAATTATAATCAACATATTTTTTTAACATAATTTAATTATTTTAGTCCCGTCTGATCTATTAACCAAAACCTTATACTAGACAATATAATGCCTAGGCTACCTAATGTACCTAGTCTTTTAAAAATACTCTATTCAGAGTCTATGAAACCTACACATTAACATCATTGACTAAAATATTTTATATAATTTAATTATTGGTTGTTGAAACTAAATAAATACATTTTTAAAAATATGTCTAGGACCTTTGCGAAAACGAGTGTTAAAAAACGTGATAAATTTGTTCATTTCGGAATATCCTTACATGCCGGCTCAAGTTGTAAAAGAAAAAATTAGTTCAACCATTGTAAATCATTGGCTTATAATCGGATGGTATGGTTAAAAAAAAAATTAACCAAATATTATACAAATAACTTATTTGTTCTTACATCTTTATTATGCAGGATGTTTTGTTTTTTAATTTACACTATATCAAGTGTAATAATTATTGCTTATGGTGTGTATTTGGGAGTAGAGAAATCGTTGCACTGGATGATGACAGTAGTGTTTACAATAGTTCAAAGCACTATGATTATTCAACCAATCAAAATATTAATGATCAATATACTAACGTACAAATTTACCCAAGTATGAAAAAAATATATGACAAATAATAAGGGGAGTATTCTATTTATGCAAATGAAAAATATATACCTATTAAGGAATACTATAAGATTAGGAAAAACTGTGTATAAAATTAAGTTGGTTAGAAAAAGTGATTAGGTAAGAATATTTTAGACATAGTAATAGAAGAAAATATAACTATATGGGTTAACACTAATGGTTTAAGTTAAGAGTTTAGAGATTAAAAAATGGTAGCGAAAGCATACAAAAGATTGATTGTAAGTTAGAGGCAACAAAAACTATTTAAAAAAAATAAGACCAAATAGAAGAAGTGCGTTATAATAAAGAAGAAATGAATTTTCATAAATAATATGTATACATGTATAGTCAAATAGATTCTTAGAGGGAGGAGAGAACGGTGTTTGTCAGATAGGTATAAAAAGAATGACAACCAAAGTGATTTGAACATTGTGTTACTAAGACGTTTACATTTGCAGCCTTACCAACAAGCGCTTAATACGTATGAAATCAACTTAGATAATCATCGTCAGAAAGACCAAGAAATCTTAAGTGATAGCGATTCCTACGTTACGGTTGTTAGTCAAATACGAAACACTAGAACTTGTATTTTATATTCGTCATCCGGAAACAATCAAGAAGTACAGGTTCGCTACTCTACTAAGGTGACCAACGTTAATTTTGCACATATCTGAATTCCGTAAACCTTTATAGGTGTCATCGAGCAGACAAATAGTTAACTTCCAACGAGCAAAATTTCAAACAAATGCAAATTTTTGTTTGTTGATAATATTTATTTCAATTGCTTGCATATTCACTTTAAATTCATTCGCCTACCCTTTAAAAGCTCAATACGCTATTAACACTCATAAAACGTTTATAGAGAATCGTCTTAAAACGGAAACTTTAGATTTAGAAAGGTATTTCTGTCAATACATTACTATAATAATAATATAAAAGATTCAAATTAAAACTGTGGTGTATATTAAATTTGTTTATAGATTAAAACTACTCCTAACTGAACAGTTAATGGAAGCATTACAAGTCAAAGAATATTACAATGGACTTCCATTAGATTATTACTTGAAGAGAAAAATATCAAGTTAAGTACAAACCGCAATTCTACAGTCGTCTTGCTTCCATTAATACCGGATGATCATTTTAACGACCTACACCGGTTTCTCTTAAAATTATTGAGATTTTATAGTTTTTTTTTAAAACATTTTTGTTGATACACATTAGAATATTAAATAATATTCAAATTATTATCATCTTTACTATTTTCTAAAGTTTTTAAAACTTAAATGGTAACGTATATATTTTATTGATTTAATTTAACAGTAATTTGCTGAAATTGTTGACTAGTCGATAACTAGCTTTGAATAAATAGTGTTAAGTTATTAAAGTTTAAAATTTAGGATCGGAGGAAGGGTGAAGTGTGAAGTTTTTTTTAACTACGTCCGTTTCTTAACTGCACTTCCTCTCCCATCTTAGATTTCAACCTTAAATTAATTAAAAAATAATTATTTAAACCTGGTTATCGACCATTCAAATTTTTCAGTAAATTATTTTTAGTGTAAACATTTCTATTAAATATATATGTTACCATTTTCAGTTTTAAAAGTTTATAAAGCTTTAGAAATTACTAAAAAAGGTAAGCATTTGAATTTTGTCTATTAATGTCTATTATAACATAAACAAAAATGTTTCCAAAAATAAAAACTACAAAATCGCAATTATTTTAACGGTACAGTGTTGGGCGTTAAAAGAATCACCCGGTATACTAAAATTAAGCTGAGAAATGCATAATATTGAGACAGAAAATATACTAATTTATAAAGAACATGATTACTAAATGATAGTTAAATTTCTATGTACCCAATGACAATTTACACTGAGAGTTACATTATGCCTAAGGTCGACGAGATAATGTTACTCAGTTCTTTAAATAATATAAACTTTTGTAAAATAAAATAATTTAATATAAAATGTCTATAGAATATTAAACTATTTTCTTTAGCTAGCGAAAGAGGATGGTACTCACTCTACGATAGCAAAGTAATCAACGGAGGGTTGAAATTGAAACAACAACGTTTCAGGTACCTCGATGGAGAATTTGCAGATAATGTAGATACGGAGTCTTATAAAAATAGATGGGTAAAAACAAATCCTACGAAAATGAAGTCAGCGTGGAATTACTGGTCACAACGGTCTCAATTGACGATTCTGAATTTAGACCATTCGGGTTATGTGTTGGAACTGACCGGTAAACTCGATATGTGGAAAAAGAAACTGAAAGAACATCTAGACGACAATTGGCTTGACAATAGGACCAAAAGTTTAGATGTCGACTTTCACATTTACACGCCCAACAACGACTGCATAACTATGTTTACCGTAACCTTTCAGACTACCATGAGTCTGTTATACAATATGTCCACGAAGGTACGCACTATCATCATCATCATGTAGCTTAACGAGCCATGATAAATATAATATATTTGCAATTTATTATATTGAGATAGCCGAGTCAATAGTCGTTTGTCCTTAAGACTCTATTTGAGGCTTTACATTTTTACAGTAAATTGGTATTAATCTTTAATTCAGTTAGACTGAGTTCAACTTGAAATGTCCGATTATTGTCGTTATTAATATGTATGCAAAGTAATATCTTCGATAGCTGAAAGATGATTTTTTTTAAATCTAAAATAATTCTTTAAGTAATGAAAAGCGATTGTATGCCATTCACGATTTAAGATAATATGGTCGACCGACCGCTTGTGATAAAGTGACCTCCAAAGTTAATCCTATTCAAATTACAAACTCTCGAGTAGCAACTAGCAAGAATATTATGTTAAACCGTGATGCCGACCCAACCACGATTAACCGTTTCTTCGTCGTCAGTCGATTATTGCTGATAATGGTTTGCACACACAGATACTGACGGTACCCATGGGTTCGATTTTTCTCCAGTGGACTGTTTACGTGTTCACGTTGATTTTCTTGATACTATACGTGTACGTTACCATGCAACTGGGAAATTTCATAATGGAAGACTTGACGCACTGCGGTATGACCGCGATCACCCACTTCTGGACGTTATACGACATGCTGTTGATGGTGTCTGTCATCGGCATGGTGCTGGTGTTGACGTTGCGCTGGAACCTGATCGTGGCGGCCACGGATCAGTACGCGGAGCTGATGGAGGAAGAGTTCGCGGTGCTGTTAACCGAAGTGGGTTGGATACACTGGTACATGCTGCACTTGGCCGCGATCACGCTGGTCATGGGGTTGATCCGAATGTTCAGGCTGACCACCCTGACGGATAACACGGTCACCGTCGGCGAAGTTGTGTCCACTACCAGCGGCCGCATCGCCGAAATCTCCGTGTACTTTCTTCTGTTGGGCATTGGCGCGTGGGCGTACTCGGCGGCGACGTCTCAGGCTAACGGCAGTCGCAAGTTCTTCAACGTGTTCGTGGTCGGTCGCCAAGTGTTCGAGAACCAACCTGTGCTCGCTGCGTCCGTGTCTCTGTTCATCATGTGTTTTTCCACCGTGGTTGTTGTTTCCATTATGATCAAGTATTACTCCATATTGAGTATGAATGAATGGTACTACGACACGAGCTAAAGTCATAAATACGGTTATATTTTAAATTTTCAAACAATATATTATTATGTGTAATTATAAACAGCCGTTCTTAGCGCTCTCCCATCTCCAAAAAAACATAATTCACTTCATAAATAATCTGAGGAAATAATACACGTTTCGTGTTACGACTTTCGGTAAGCTTATCAAAACGATTCATTTCTCACACACCTTCTATTAATGGGCTTAGTAAGATTTGTGTACCAAATTGGAAAAAATAAGGTAATTAAATCACACTACAATAAACGCTTCGACGAGAATTCTGTACATGGTACAAAATATACAAATATCGATAAAAGCATTGTAATGACGATGGTATACAAATTGGTGTATTAATTGTGTTTTTAATATTAGGGTGGTTACGACTAGGGTTGATCGTCTGTCTATAATAATTCGTTGCCGCTGTTTAACATATTTAGTAATTATTAATAACATAATGAAACTATTTTACAGATACCTGTTGCATTCATTCTCACGTAGCAGAGTAGAAATTAACTACGGCCAAAGTGAAAATTCCCCTTTTTTTTTCTTTTTCCTTCTAGTCTAACTACTGATTTCTGTGAAAGTTGTACATTTTTTGGGTTTTCAACATTTATTGATAGTACTTTATTTAAAGAATATTGATAATACTATGTCTAGAAAATATTTCATACAAATTTGTAATCAATTTAACTATTTAAAACTAAGTTGTAGCCAACAATAAATATCGGTTTAATTAATTTATGATGATTGGCTACTATAAAAACCCTTGTTGTCAGATGGCAACTAGTAGCGGATTGTTTATAATGTTTTTACGGTGGATTTTGTTTCAATGGAGTTTTTACTGTAAGAAAATTGTTTTATACGTTAATTTAAACGATGATAATGAAATGGCTCAAAGTAGTTATGCTAGCTCTGGCGACGGCAGCACTGACCATTGACGCATTAAAAAGGCATCGCAGGTAATAAATCCTTTAAGCATATCAGTTGCATTTTTAACGCTAAAAAGAACCTAAAATTGTTAAAACGTAACTTGTAAATTAGATATGGTTTATATTAATAAATCATATTTGAAACTGATCAGTTTTTTATATCAATAAAGAATTAGGTTTGTTTTAGGAATTATTCGAAAACACGTCTAAAAACTAACACTGGCTCTGAACAAAACAATTATTTGTCTCCAACTTTGTTAGATGAAAAGGTAATAACTTTCGTAACATTAACGTGAAGGGCACAGGGGAAGAACGGTAGTCCATTTATAACATTTTTTTTTCTAATCGTTTTTTTCAATATGTCATTAATTTGTTTTATTTATGTCAATAGATTGTTTAAGTAAATACATTTTTTATTAGAATAGTATTTAATGTGTTTTTTTTTGTTCTTATGTAAGAGGGAGAGGAATTCACGAACTTTGTTTTTGCTATATTCTAAAATTGTCAAAAATGGACTACCGTTCTTCCCCTGTGCCCTTCATGTATAATTCATATTTAAGCATAAGTCAATACATGTCATACGGATCTCTACATATTTATATAATATCAGAACAAAAAAACCCTTACTTTGTTCTGTGTAAAAAAGTCCAAGTAAAAAAAAAATTCTTTTAGAACTATAAAGTTGTGATAGCATATGTTGAGCTAAGTTAAATAAACCGAAAATATTACTCAATATTATTATTATTTACTTGGCGGGAACATTTTTAGATAGAGTTGTTAGATTTTTAGATAGATATTAACTAATAAATATTTAAATTACAACCTTTTTTTTTATAGCTGCAACCTTATAGTTTTAAATTTGAATCAATCTAACGTATACCTATAATATTTCCAATTATTTTTATCCTACAGTCCATGTAAATAGACCCTACTACAGCGGTTGCATTTTATTCAGGCAAACGATACTTATGTGTGTTAACAGGAACCATGTTATACCACACCTGACAAAGGAATAGCCGGGTTGACATTATTCACTATCAACTGTGCCCAACTGAAATCGACAAACAGTGACATTGTCCAATATGAGTATTACCTAGCTCAAGGAGCTCCTGTACAAGCCACTAATGGATCAACGAACGTCAAAAGATCTTGCAAAGACTATCCGATATTTTGTCATGGCGTGTTCTTGCATCGGGGAACGGAAATTTTTGAGAACTTCATATTACCCAGGACATCACATTTGGTCGTCTTCGCCTTTAACGAGATAGACATATCGAGAGTCGTCATTGTAAAAGTTAAAGTAAATAATTCAAAATACTGTCAGTCTATATAAGGTAATAAGCGCCAAATTGAAAATGGGTTTAGGTGACAAGAATCAATATTGTAAACGGAGTAAACAGTATGTTCACATATTTGAAAAACAGCCTGTGGGCCAACGACATGTCGAGTTATTACTAAAGCATTGTTTGTACAAGAATGTATTTATAATTTAGCTGTTCATATAGGATCGGTGGCCGTGATTGCAGTCATAAGTGAAATTAACGCCTTTGATAGGATCCCGGATAGTTATCCAGAACTATTCGTTGCCATAAACCATGTAAACTATTTAATACATGTTTAATTGTGTGCTTATATACACCGTAAATTTGTTCAGTTTTCTACCGAAGGCTGTTTGTCGTGCACGCACCAATCAGCGTTAATTCTAAGCAAAGTGATGAGCAACTATGCATCCGTCAATAACTACAGCATGGAGTCGAAAAGCTGCTTAGAAATTTCGAAACAGTTATTAACGATTGCCAAGTCCATGTACAACTTCGCTAGATCATTGGAAGGAAACGACCGCCCGGTGGTGACTGAACACATCAATATCATTAAAACGTGCAATTTCATAGCCTAAATTGTTTTGTACCAAATTTAAATACATAATAATTTTAATAACAATAATAATAATTCTTACAATAGTGATAATTATAGATTAGTTGTTGAATGCTTTCAGAGTATTTCGCAAATGCATAAAACGGCTATCAAAACAATTTCACAAGGACGAACTAGAAGGAAATACACAGCGTCACCGCTTGTCTCATACTTCTAACGTACATCCATTTGAATATTAAATATTCACAACGTTTAATATCAAATGTGTAAACATTGTTTTTTTTAGGTACAAGATGAACTGCGAAACGTTGATAACGCATTGATGTATTATGCGACACTATCTATTTTAATTCCCGAATTTGTTCTCAACGATTCTGAATTCAAATTCAACACACATGTAAGTATTATGATTTATGTTTCACTCACAAAATATATTACCCTGTATGTAAAATGGCATTGACATTGTCTAATCGATTTCAAATAAAACTATGAATGCGGATAAATATTCATAAATAAAAAACTTGAGTTCCTTTGTGGAAAATATTATAATTTTTAATGAAAACCAAACCACAAAAATTACTCAATTACTCAAATAACTTATTGCATATACGTATTTCGACAATTATGTTGTCATCTTCAGTGCTGATCGTCGACGATGACAACATAGTTGCTTTGGGGTTTATCAAAAACTATGATAAATATTCCATTACTCATTAACAGCTTATAATATGATCAGCAGTTTATTATCTTAGTTTTGTAATACAACCATTGTTTTTAAAATGAATACTTCTTACGCTATTCCGGACACGTTTTACGATGACACCCGTGTCCCAATATTTTCCAAAAGAGGTATCCCGGTGCCTCGCAACTTATCCCCTTACCATCCCCGTCCCACCCACCATCACTCAACCTATTCCTGACGTCACACACCCAAACACATTTTTTTTTATGTTTGCATGCTTACAAAGATTTTAAAATATAATCCTTCGGTGAACACGAGCACAGACTTGTCAAACGGTGTATCGGTGGCCGCGCCGCTGATGAAAGAACTTGGCTCAAAAGGAGACGTGTGGGCGATTTCTGTGTGTACCGCACTGAGGGTCTGTATGCTGAGACTGTAATTTTTATGTATCTATTTCTTTAGATACACCAACTCCAAAAACGAATGTGGCAAATGCCCAATGAATACGAAAGAGTAAAACTCAATTCTCCGATTTTATCATTGACTATGATGAACATGAACAGAACACGGCGAAAGAAAATTAAAACCTATAATTATTTCAATAACCCCATTGACTTGAAATTCAAATTGAACGTTATCACTAAGGAAACTACGATGGACTACACGATTCAGATACCGACAAACAGTAGTGACAAAAACATACTCGACAGGGCAGTTTTGGTGCTCAAAATGGACATGAAAGACATCTCGACGTTGTTTGTGACAATTAGCAACATGACCGACAGTTTGCTTGTAAATGGTTAAAGAGTTTACCGATTTATACTTATAGATTGATTTTAAATGATGAAATGATTTTCAAGTTTGTGTGGTTGCGAGACACGAGACCAGATATTGAGCTGATGATGAATGAAACGTTTACCACCGAGTTGCCCATCAAAAAGGAATATAAATTTAAATTAAATTCACTCAACGAAAATAATGATGGCATGCATTACTTGGGCTTTTACGCCAAACCGGTAAGCTTAATAATTTTTTTTTTGAATTTTTAAATTTTTCCAAAAAATTGTTTGGGGTCAAAAAGTTAAAAATTAAAACCAAATATTTTGTTTATATAAAATTTAAGTTATGTTCTTATGATCCATATCATCTTTGAACCAATTAATTTTTTTTTTTTGCTATTAATTTACGGCTTCAAACATGGGTATTTTTCTGACAATTACCTATTTTAATGACCCACAACACAAATGTGACTGAACGAAAATTTTCCAAATTCATGCAATAATTACTTATAAGTGAGTAAAACATCTGGTAAAAGTTTGGTGATGGAGAAATTATCCTAACATCAGTGGTAAAGGTTCAAAATGTAAATGTAAATTGTGTATATTTCCACAGTATAGTCGCACACCCATTAGGTGATTTCACGTGGAATGACCCACACACTAACTACAAGAATCTTAAAAAGTTTAATCACAATAAAATAATTCTTAATTGGTTATTCACATTATTAGATTAATATCTGTGTATTGTATTTTGTATTTTATATTCTATTTTTATATTCATGTATGCATACTAATAATCTTATTATCAAAAATTGTGTTTATATTTTTTGGTCTGTTAATTTAATCAGTTAATTTAAGTGATATAAATTGTAACTCTCTACCACCAACACAAGCTTAGCTTAAGAGTGGTAGATTCATATATATTGTAATTTTTGTTTTTCAAATTTATAATAAATATTTATTTATTAAAATAAATAATATAAAAAAAATATATGCATTAAACCTACTCGAAATCAACTATAGCTTGAGTAATGTCTAAGTAGTAAAAAAATCTATTTGACATAAAGCCTGCTCTCTAAGTACATTTTTACATGCAAATCACGGAACTAGAAAGAATCGACATCAACAAACGACAGTGCTACAAGTAACAATGGCACATCGAGTGTTCGGTTCAGAATAAGCATATTCAGTCCACAGTGCCTTTATTGGGACGGTATTAAATGGATTCCTGATAATATTGAGGTAATATGAGATACTGAGATGACATGATAAACATATTTTTATCGAAATTCATCGTAGATCGGCAATGCAACGACCAATAAAGAAATACACTGTCGGCCGAAACACCTGACTATGTTCAGTACCACCGTGCTAGTGGTGCCGGATCCAGTCGATCCATTCAGCGAGATCTCTCACCCGGAGGGCTTGCATAGAAACGTGTTCTGCTTGATCATGCTAGGTATCCTATACATGGTTTACTTTTTGTTAACGTTGTGGGCGTACTACCAGGATAAAATCGATTACCTAAGGGTACGCTTAGAGGGTATGGCATGGTAATAAAATGACAGTTATTGTACATCCGTGATTCCAGGGTGGCATTCACGTGTTACACGACAACTATCCCGGCGAAGACGAAGTGTACCTGATAAAGGTTTACACGGGCAACGTCGTCGGAGCGGGAACCACTGCAAACGTGTGCATCCAAATAAACGGTAGTCTGGCTTCGAGTCGAGTGAGAAACAACGACTAATACATGTGTCGTTCATTGTAAAAATGAATCATCTACAATGGTATTCATTCAGTGTTTTCTACATTTAGCATTTATTAGAGTTGTTCCTCTTTTATAATGAAAGCTACGAATAAATGTGTTAAGCAAAAATATCTATATATTAAACAATTGGAGTTACACCGCTTTTACATTGAACGACCCAAATATCGGCCTTATATTATAACGTACAAACGAGACTGTGTTATTGAATACCAAACAGGCGCACAAACTGCACAGCCCCGACTGTAGCTTACTGCAGCGTTTCAGCGACGACTGGTTCGTCGTGTTCTACCATGAACCCTTGGGCGAAGTCCAGTCCATACACTTGTGGCACGACAACACAGGCCACGACCCAGAATGGTATTGTAAGCACGTCGAGGTAACGGAAGTCCGGCGGAACATCACTTGGAGTATTACCGTGGAACGGTGGTTTTCGCTTTTTCGGGAAGGCGAAAAAGTCGACCACATCATCAAGGTCGGCGGCGAATACAGTTGGGCTAATCAAACGAGAGACAACGTGGAATTGTCTTTGCGCGAAGAACATCTCTGGACTAGCATATTCACACGGTAATCGAATGGATTTTTACCCGTTCTTGGTTTATTCCTTACATAATAATGATATTTACAACATTGTTAGCCATCCGCGGTCGTGGACCACGCGTTGTCAAAGACTGGCCAAGACAATGTGCCTTATTCTAACCGTTATGGTGATCAGTTTTTTGTATTACGAACTCTTAGAACGTAAGTATTCATCAATTGTTTTCTTATATACTCCGAATGTGTTTGACTAATTGGATTTGATTGTAGTCGATGAAGAAAAATTTTTAAATTTCGAACTAACGCTACGTCAACTCGGCATTGCCTTTCAAACCAGTATAATACAAATGTTAATGACCTACGCCGTCTCATTTAGTTTCAAGTATAATCAAAATTCTGTGGTAGGTTAACAAAAATTGATATGTCGCATTTTTTTTGAACTTTCCAAAAAAATAAAAGTTCATTGATACTGAAATTCTAAAATTGTTTTGTTATTTCTATAAATATTACAAATATACTAGCTAGTAGCTATAAACTATCAAAAATGACGGCTAGCACATAGTTAAAGAAATGAATATCGTATATCAGGTAAATGTTAAATAATTATATACCTATATGTAGAGACAGCTGATGCCAGCTGACTGCAGATCTCTTCGTGCCGTAGATTTGGGCATCGTAGACAAAAATACATACATATGAAGCGAGTTATGTTATGTAGATTTTTTTTTTATGATACCAGTAATATAAAACAACCAAAAAGACGATTTTTTTTTTGAAAAATCGAAAAAGACTTGAAAGAAAAATCCATGGAAAGCGACATATCAATTTTTGCCATCCTACTATAGCTATGTTATATAAGCAATTATTATTCTCGGTCTGTGTGTTTTGACAAATATACCTAAATGTATTTTCAATATAAATAATATAAGTTCATTTTTTTTTAGGAAAACACAAGTTAATATTGACGAAGACCCTTCGACTACAGCAACTGAGAAAGGTTATTTTGTAATATAAACTACGAAAATCGTTCATATTTGTTGGAACAAAGTCTCTTTAGTTTACCTGTCGATCGCTATTCAAATGTTTTTTTTTATTAACTTCATCTTTAGAACGGCTTGAGTATTATACAAAACGCATGTTATAATAATTATAATTGTTTTTATTGCTTACAGTTGTCGGGTAATAAATTAATGTTTGATGTCGTTCATGTTTTAGCACCTTTGAAAAAAAAATTGATGAGAAATGTTGTTAGGTTGTTAACTCCAAAACATCCGTACATGCCAGCGGAAATCGTTAATCGGAAAACTAAAAAATTCAAATTCAATTTTTGGCTCATTATTGGATGGTAAATAACATTATTTATACCATACAACTAATGACATACATTATTTGCTTGTTTTTTTAACTCGCTTGCGCAGGTCGATATGCATTTTAATTTACATAGTATCGAGCACTATTATCGTGGCTTATGGATTAAAATTAGGGCTAGTGAAATCATTGCACTGGCTGATGACGGTGGTGTTTACAATAATCCAAAGCACAATCATTTCTCAGCCGCTCAAAATAATTATAATCAACTTTCTTACGTATAAGTTCAGACAAGTATGATAAAACGGTCATCGACTAGGGAAGTGACTATTTGCTCTTTAATAATAAGCGTTTACAATTACAGCCGTACCAAAACTATCTCAAATCGTACGAAATAACGTTAGATGACTATCGTGAAAAAAATAATGAAATTTTAATGAAAACCTATAGTTACGTGACAGTGATTCATAATATAAGAAATACTAGAACTAGTATTTTGTATTCGCCGTTGGCAAATCAGATAGAAGTCCAGGTAATGTTGTCTCTTAGTAATGAAAACTTTTGTCTGTTATGTACATTTTCATGAATAACCCAAACATTCTTGCAGGCTTTTAAAGAGAAGCAAAAATTAAATTCACAACGTGCAAAATTTCAAATTGGCGCTAGTTTTTGCCTATTGTTAATACTCATTCCACTTTGTTGTATATTTGCTTTAAAGTCGTTTACCATTCCTTCTCGTGCTCAATATGCCAATACTAGTCATAGAGCGTTTATACGGAACTACTTGAAGACGCCTAATCTTGATCTCCAAACGTAATGATATCAAAATAGGATTTTTTTCAAATGGGCGTCTCCATTTTCCGTCAAAATGACCCTTAACCGTTATCACAATAACCGTTTTCCGCCAAAATAAATTAAAATTGGCCAGCTAATATTTTTTAAGAACCCTTTTATTGTTTTAAAGCATTGAATTTAAAACATTTATTTTTTAAAAAACATACTGAATGTACATTTATTTTGTTATAATCTAAAACTTAAGCCAGATATATCATGTAACAAATTTTATTTTTTTTTTTTTTTGGCGGAAAACGAATATAGTAATAACGACCGAAGGTTATTTTGGGAGGAAAACGGAAACCTCCTTCCTACTAAAAAATAAATAATTACAGGTTGAAAGTGATTTTATCTGGAAAGTTGATAGAACTGTTACAAATCAAGGAATACTACAATGGAATACCGTTAGATCACAACATAACCATGAATAGTTTAGGTTAAGTATAAATAGAAATTTTTTTAGTCTTTTTTTAAGGTTTAGGGATACCTATAAAAAAAAATTAAATTCCAAGTACGTAGAGGAATGTATATTTAGCTTTACTCATAGCAGATTTTTTAAATCTGTTTAAATACAACCAGTATGTAATGAGTTAGAATTTCAATGACTCCATTTCATTATTTTGTAAATTAATTTTATTGTAGAATCATGTCAAACACTACATTAAACAATTAAAATGTTATAATTATTATAGCCTTATTGCGCTTAGTCTAATTATATCTTTGTCTTATCTAATTTCATTACAATATTGACTAGCTGCAGTAAAATCATGTGAATGTATTCCTTAGATTACGAAAGGGGATGGCACGGGCTTTACGATTGTAAAATAATAAACGCAGGCATCCGACTGAGACAACACCGTGTCAAGGTGACCAGAGACGAATGGGAAAACTACATGGATACAGACATTTACGAAGAAGGATGGGTGAGAACGACTTACAAACGACCGGAATCGGCCTGGCAATTCAGGTCGCTGAAGTCCCATCTTACTTTTTTAAACGTTGACCATTCGGGATACGTTTTGGAATTAACCGGCGGACTTAGTTCGTGGAAAAAGAAACTGGACGAACATCTAGGCAACAATTGGCTGGACGACAGAACTCAAAGTATAGACATCGAGTTTCAAGTTTACACGCCTAATGCCGACTTCATAACTATGTTTATCTTATCGTTTCAAACCTCTGCGGAATTGTTGTTCAAAACATCCTTAACGGTTTGCATAATATCTATACGTCATATAGCATAAGTTACAACATACTGATATAAATCGAACCTCACGTGGTAATAAGCGTAGGAATACTTTAAAGTGTACAAAATTGTTGTTTGTAAAGATTCTAGGGATATGTGTAAATTATCAGGTCAGTTCATTTGTGTGTCTTCTCTGATTTCGGTCATGAGATCAAAGATTGTACAACAAGCTTTGATAAGGTGACCCAAGATAAAAATTTTAAATAATTTATCGTATACCGAGCATCAATTAGCTCTAATTTTATTGTGCAACCTGTTGATCTGAAATCTATGTCTAATCCACTACAAAACCACACTATTTTTGAATTTGAGATATAAGTTACAACTAAGTTAACACACCTATTACTGTACTCGGAAAAAAATTCACGTGTGAACTTGATGATATCTCACTGTTCCAACACAGGTATTGACGGTGCCACTGACCTCTGTGTTCGTCTACTGGAATACTTACGTGTTTACGTTGGTGTTCATGCTATGTTTCATGTACCTTACGATGCGTCTGCTGAATTCCGTTACCGAAGATCTCACGCACAACGGCACCGCTGCGTTAAGCGACTTCTGGACGATATACGATATTGTATTAACCACGTTCACCATCATCATGGTGTTCGCTTTGGCGTTGCGCTGGAGTCTGATGGAAGTGTCCACGAAAGAATACGGGAAATTGACAGAGACCGCGTTCGAGAACAAGATGGTCGAAGTGTGTTGGATGCACTTCTACGTGCTACACTTGGCGTCGGTCACGTTGGCAATGGCGCTGCTCCGGGTGTTCCGGTTGTCAGTTTACACGGGCAGCGCGTCCACCGTCGGCGACATGTTGACCGTTCTCGGAGGCCGTATCGTGGTGGTTCCCGTGTACTTTGCACTGTTGGGAATAGGCGCATGGATGTACTCGGCCGAGGTGAGAATCACCGGAAGCCACGAGTTCTTCAATGTGTTCGTACTTGGCAGGAACGTGTTTAACGGACATCCGGTACTTACCGTGATTATGTCACTGTTCACTGTACTGTTCTTTAACGCGACCGTCATTGCCTACATGATAAAGTACTATTCTGTATTGCGAATGGACGGCTCGTTACAACATGTTCGTATTAAAAATTAAATAAATATATACAGTGTTATTTATAGAAAACAATAGTATAACAATCATGATTTGTCCTACGGGTCGAAATTGATTTACCTGCGCATTATACAGCATATTAATACAATTTGTATTATAGTATCACTATACTTATACTAAACGATTTAAATTGTGCTGCTTGTTCCCAGATAAATTACCACCATATACATTAATATATATATACTTACACAATATGTTCTATTAATAATTAATGTACCATTATTTTTAGACATAAGGTAGTAAGTAGTTATTTACTTGATAATACATATTTTAACCATTCAAATTTAAACCTAACCGCTAAATTATTAAAATGTATTATTCCTTGTCCTTTCAATTTGTATTCCATGGGATTCCCAGCCTTTCTCTCTGTCTCTTTCCATCGATGTGGACTCTGCGGCGGTGATGGCGCAGTGACAGCCGTGTGGGAGGCTCTGTCCATTTCCTTATAGGTATAGACCTATAAAGACCATAGGGTAATGTTATGTCTTTAGTTAAGGTGCCTATAAAAAGCATAATTTGCCCGGTCCGACTTAAGTCCTCTTGATCCTTTTGCCATATTAGTCGTCCGTATGGACAGTACAGATTACAGAGCTTACCTTACTATACACATGGGCAGTACTAGTTTTTTGAAAACGTGCAGAGTTTTTGCCATCGTTTCGACTGTATTGAGTCATTTGCAAGTCCGTTCGCAGACACGACGGGGCCATGCGGTCTCGCGACAAAAGGCGTTTCAGACCCGATCTAGGCCAAAATGCTACCAGGGTCCAATAAGTCTGATCGCAGTTACCGCCGTCGTTGGCGACCTTTGAGCGGGAAGCACGATGGGCCGCTCGGTGCACATAAATTCCTGGTAATTATTTTGCTTGTTTAACGGCTCGGCGTCGCTCCAGAGAAACAGCGTCGCCGAATAAGTTTTGAACGAGCATCAGTTTTCGAAGGCGCTAACCGAAAGCGGTGGAAATGCGACCAGGAGCCCATGCGAAATCGTCGGTGCCGGCTTGGTTGTATCGTGTCGTTACGGGAACGCCGCGCCGCCGAATGAGCTCCTGATACCGCCTTTGCTGTTTTTAGACCGTTTGCCGCACGTAGTGGATGCGATTTAGGGCCTAGGGCCATTGTTTCAAAAAGTTTCACATGAGGTTTTGTCGCATGTGTTAAGTACAAAACAGCTATTCACAAGTGTTATTATTTGTGTTTTCGTCAAAATTATATACTTTGTCCGGCGAGAGAACATAATATTATTGCGCAATAATTTAGTTTTCCCTAGATCGTATGGATTGAAGGATTTATGTAGTAAAATTCCATCACAATTTCATTTCTTCAATACATTTGCACATTTGTATTGACTCTATATTATTGTACGCGAAGCCCGCGACTACCATTTCGGTTTTAGCGAACACTAGTTTTTCCTAAGTAGAAGTAAACTCTTTTTGCTACCAATTCGAAATAATTATATATTGACTTATTTAGACGGCATGTGGCACAGAGACCGGGGATGGTATGGACATAGGGGTTACAATTGACACGTTTGAATTTCGCTGTTACGGTGCATCATAGCGTCGATTCCTCTATCCCGTCAGCTGTTTACAGTGATACCACAGAATAACCAGAAGGGAAACTTTAAAAAAATTACATTGGTTCTTATGAGCAGCCGAAAAAGGCTGACTGACATATTGTTTTCGCGGCCGAGAGTTAGACTGTAATAGATGAACTATAGGTAATTCCAGAAAAAAAAGTGATTATTGTACATAATCCGCAAAAATAAAAAGTCAAACACTTATCAAGTACCGGCGTAAATTTCTGCGGCGGTTTGTATTCTTGTTTATGCTACCAACATACTAATCGACGCTATGATAGGATCGAAACAGCGAAGTTCAAACGTGCCAATTGTATTGTATCCGCATGTCCATACCATTCACGGTTTTTCCTATAGTAACAGTAAGGGTGAAAGAAGTAAATCAATATTTGATAAATTGACATCTACATTTGTCTGTATAATTTTTGGTGTATTATTAATCGATATATAACCTTTGAGATTATGATATTAGTAAAATTGGACGTACAAAAAAATATTGTACAAATAAATAATACATTAGGTGGGTACAAATTAAAGTCTAAATAGTACCGTTTTACATATAACAATACAATTTTTACTGTTAGCATACTGTTTGTATGCTAATTCGAATGGGTTTGTACTTTGTAGCTTGCAGTGGTATAAGCATAGACCTATAAAGAAATGGACTGATAGTAGAGAGAGAGGTCCGAATCTTTATAGGTCTATGGGTATAAGACATGGTTAATTAGCCATGTTTTTAAGCAAATCTAGATTCAAGGCTTATCATGAAGGTTGAAGAATGTCATGTCAATGCAGCTGATAAAAAATTACCTCCATACGGTCAATACCTCCACCGCGTCACACAATATTAACAAACAAGCGATACGATGTTATCGCCCACAATGGACATTTTACTGATAACAATTACAAAAACAAATGGTTTACTCGAGACCGTCGACGTACACGTGCCGAATTTCTGTTACTATTTATTGTTTTGAAACCTTATTGCTGATATAAAATTTTCAATTTGTTCGTGCTACTTCAACGCAATTAAAATTTGTCGTTTTCAACGCGACAGACGAGGCAAACTGCCCCGGTACAATACGGTTGCTTGAATAAGCCATAAGACTGGAATTGTCTTTTTGCGCAAACTTACCGGACAAACAAGCACAATGAAAAGTCGATATTCTACTTTGGACGTCATGTGCGTAGTCAACGAGTTGCAAAAGTGAGTATCGTCAACTGTGTGTTAACTGTTACGTTAATACAACCGACCGGTCTTATTGTCAGAGTCTTAATTTTTAAAATATGTTAAACCCATTAAAAGCATCGTAAATATTGTTATTAAAAATACAAGTGTATTATATGATTTACGTTAACGTGATTTACACATGTTATGATCCAACATTTTTACGTATTTCATGCTTATTTTATTAAAATAACATATATAATGCAACTTTCCAAAAAGTGTAGGTAGTAGTTTTTATAGGATAAACTAATATATTAAATTATACATACGTAATTTAAATTTAGTTAGTATATATTATACTCAAACAAAATGTTTCATTGCGTTATATTAAAAGTGTACATATTGATGGGTACAGTTATAAATTAAAATTCTATAATATCTTCTTTAACGATATTTCTATATTAATAAAAGAAAAAAAAAACATTATCAATGTAAAAATTGTCTGTATATTTTGAATCTGAACTCTGAAAATTACGGACTCCATACATTCAAGAGTTTAACTACTTTGTCTCTTCTAATGAATATATTATTTTGATTATGAATAGTAATAAAGTAATACAAAATTGTATTTTAAAAATGCCTGTACAGTGTGATCGGGGATATATTAGGGCAGGGAGGTTCGTATGTCTACAGGAATTATTTTAACTGAAAGTAATGAAAACACTTTACAATAAACGCTCTCCTGCATATCTGGATATTGTAGAAATATAATTATTTTTATTTTGCTTTCAGATATAAAGGAATGAGACTCCAAAGAGTTTATGACATTGACCACAAAACATATTTATTTAAATTTCAACTTAACAACGAAAAGTGTGTTTTGTTATTGGAATCGGGAATTCGCTTGCATGCTACTAACTATGATTGGACTAAAAACGATGCTCCGAGCAGTTTTAGTATGAAGGTATTGCATTATATTTGTTGTATCTTATACTAATCTCTAAGCAATATTTAACTGAGTGTAAATTACCTACAATTTCTTTTACCATAAATAAAATTACATTACTTCCTAAATGATAGTATTAATTTCTTTAGATACTTATTACTGTAGCCAAACTAACTATTATATTATTTGTAGACCAATATTATAGAATAGATATGTTCAGAGTATTTTTTAACAATTTTTAACATACCTTATGCTAATTTCAGTTAAGGAAGCATCTAACGAATAAGCGTCTTGAAAATTTGTCCCAATTGGGATTTGATAGAATTATTGATCTTCAGTTTGGTGTCGGAGAAGCTGCTTATCATGTTATTCTAGAATTATACGACAAAGGAAATATAATTTTAGCAGATAAAGATTACATTATGATTAATATATTACGACCACATAATGAAGACGAAAAGCAAAAGTACAACTTAATAATGTCATTAAACAAGGTAAAACGTGTATATATATATACATATTATTTATTAATTTTAGGTTTTTCGTCAAAGAAGTTTATCCAAATGATAGGCCTAAAAGTCGACTTGACCCGCCAACTGAATCCGATATTGTTGATGTTTTCAAAACTGCCAAGAATGGTACAAATTTAAAGAAATTCATTTTTTCGAATTTCCCAAACTGCTTAGGTTTGTAAACAAATAACAACAATATTGACTCTACTTTTTAATGAATTTAATACATTTTTTCAGATTACGGCAATTGTTTGGTTGAACATATGTTGATTCAGGGTGGGTTTCCGTCTAATGCCAAAATTGGTGTTGATTTCAATATTGACACGGATATTAAAAAATTATTGAAGTGCTTTGCTTTAGCTGAAACGTTTCTAGATGAAGTAGCTTTATTGAAAGGAGTAAGTTGAAACCTATTGTAAAAATACAATACTTTCAAAATCTTACTTACAATAATACAACTAGAGTTAATAACTTTTTTTTTTTTTTTAAATCAAATAGAAATGGTAGGGTTAGATTAATTTGAACGTGTGTATTTTATGTTAAGGGTTTTATCATACAAAAAATTGATCAACAAGAATTACCAGACGGTACCAAAAAAGAACTGTGTACGAATCAAGAATACCATCCATTTTTATTTGCTCAATACCAAAATGTACCATCCAAAACCTATGAGAGTTTCAATGAATCTGTGGACGAATTTTACTCAAATATGGAAAGTCAGAAGTACGACGTGAGATGCATGCAACAAGTTAGTAGATTTTGTAAACAATTTGTTAGAAAAACAGACAAAAAAAAAGTTGTTGTTTTTATTTATATTAAAACAGTTGTAAATGTTAGTTTATTTGTTGGTTTTTTTTTTCAGGAAAAAGGAGCTGTGAAAAAATTACAAAACATAGTCAAAGACCACGAAGAACGACTAAAAAGCTTCAAGAAGCTCAAAACGAAGATAAAATTAAAGCTGAATTGATTACCAACAATTTAGACATTGTTGATAATACTATTATGTTTGTGAGACAAGCTTTAGCAAAACAGCTGCAATGGGATGAGATTTGGGAAATGTTACAACAAATCAATTTTGAAGATGGTGGCAAGACTTACGCGATAGTTAAACAGCTAAAATTAAATGTCAACCACATAACACTTGAACTTATGTAAGTAATTAAATAGTAATTTCGAGTCGACAATTTGTTTTTAAAAAAAAGTTTGCTCAGGGGTGTCTATTGAAATTAGCTTAATATACAAACATTATAATTTCATTATTATTTTTAGCGATCCTTACGATGAAGATGGCGACACAAATTCAAAATTGATGGATATAGATTTAGGACAATCTGCTTATGGAAATGCTCAAAGGTGATTTCTTAACTAAAATTAAAAACGCTCGTAATTAATGTTGATGTGTTTAAATGATTAACAAATTTTGTGTTTTACATTCATAGATACTATGGATCTAAAAAACAATCTGCTTCCAAAGAAAAGAAAACTATCGATTCGTCTAGTACAGTTCTGAAGATGGCCGAACGCAAGACAAAGCAAACTTTAAAAGACATGCAAGTCGTAGCGTCCATAAACAAAGTTCGTAAGACGTATTGGTTTGAAAAATTCTACTGGTTTATATCTTCTGAGAACTATTTAGGTAAAAAAAAAAAAAGTATTAATTTGATTTTATCTACTTCGATAAAATCAAATTAATACTTTTTTTTAGACAAATAATAAAATGTAGTTAAAATTTTTTTGTTTTTTTTTTAACTATTAATTTGAGTTTATTGTTATAAAAGTTGTGGCTCTTGTCAAGTTAAATAAATAATAAAAAACAAAGTAATTTACTTTATAACTAATACTAATAATATTTTTATTCCAGTCATCGCGGGTCGTGATTCACATCAAAATGAAGTTATAGTGAAAAGATATATGAAGGCTTCTGATGTGTACGTCCACGCTGGCTTTAGTGGTGCTACAACAGTTGTTATCAAGAACCCCACTAGCCAGCCTGTTCCTCCTGCAACGCTCAATGAAGCTGCTATAATGGCCATATCTTACAGGTAATTTGTAATATATTTTTTTGTTTATCTAAAAGTGTATCAAATTGTTCAATTAAAAGATATTTTACAAATCGGTTTATAATAATAATTGTCAAATTATAATGATTTTCAGTGTTTCTTGGTCGATGAAAATAAACATTCAAAATGCATATTGGGTAAAACCAGAACAAGTAACTAAAACTGCTCCTACGGGAGAGTACTTAACTACGGGTAGTTTTATGGTTCGAGGAAAAAAGAATTACCTGCCAGCGACTCAACTCATATTGGGATTGAGTTTTCTTTTCAAATTAGAAGACAGTTCTGTGTCTAGGTATATTATTTTCTGTTCAATCAAGACGAATATCATCGTTACTTTTCATTTTAATTAGGCACGCCAACGAACGTAAAGTCAAAGGCCAAGATTTTGACAGCTTAAATACAATTGAAGAAAATACAGAAGAACTTGAAAATGTATCGAGCGATGAAGAATGTGAAAAAAGTAATGTTAATATGCATCACTCTTATTGATGTACTACTGATGTTTTATTTTCTGTATTTTAGATGTAGAAAAAAGCATAGAAATACTAAACGAGAATAATTCCAGTGCTGTTCAAGGGGACGATGAAGATGAACTGTCGGATAACATAACGTAAAGTTAAACTATTGGAATAATTTGAATTTACTCTTAAATGTCGTAGCACGTTTATGTAATCATTCCCATATTCATTTTTTTTTTTTAGGGTTCCAAGTATTGGAAACGTTGATGCTTCAAACTGTATTGAAGAAAATAATGAGTCTGAAAGCGAGTCGGATGAAAAACCCGATGATACTGCAGAATCCGAAACCAATGATGAGCCTGTTGCAACAAATCAATCGGATATTAATGAAAGTGTGTATATTAATTTTCTTATCCTTTGTGGAATAAAGTTACTTAGTATCGTCATTGACAACATTAATTGAAAACGAACAACGGAACGGCAGTCAATTTCTTTGTTGTTTGTTTAAGATTCTAAGAACAAAATTGAAAAAACTATTCCACAAGTACTCAAACGTGGACAACGAGGAAAACTAAAAAAAATTAAAGAAAAATACAAGGACCAAGATGAGGACGAAAGGGAACTCAGAATTAAACTGTTGCATGTAAATAGAATCATGTTATTATGTTATATTATTGTTTATTATATTTCACATATAAAATGTAACAAATCGTAGTGATAATGGGAATTTGATTAAGAGGATTGAAAGCGGTCCGTTCTTTTGACGTTTTAAACCAAAAAACCTGACAAAATGTCGACTACTTAGGATAGTCCTATTTTAATTCTGTAGACACATACGAGTTTTTTGGCTATTTTACTAGGTTATGTAGGAAACGGATTTTTGAATTTTTGCTTTTTTAATGTAAAACATTGTTTTTTGATAATGAAAAATGTTCAAATTTAATTTATTTTATTACAAGAATCTGAATTCTTTAAATGACAATCAGTTTCCTACATAACCTAGTAAAGTAGCCTATGAAGTATACATTTTTTACAAAATTGAGATCAGACTAACCTAAGTAGGCGTAATTTTGTCAGGTTTTTAGATCTAAAATACCACCAAAAAGGCGTTTACTGGTTGAAACAATTATATAGGTTTAAAAAAATACCTTGAAGCATGTACAAATAAATTGACATGGTCGAAATTGATTAAAAACCCTTCTTTTTCTTAAATATTGCCTATATAAAACTACGTAAATCCCATCCGCTTTCAAACCCCTTAGTTGTGTTTTAGCTTCAATGTAAAGCTAAGATGATATTTTTTTTTGTTGTATTTTTTACTCTGCAATGGTTGTTTTTTAGTCAACTATGAATGAAGACAAAAAACTGAAACGCACCAAAAAAAAGGACAAGAAAATAAAAAAATCCAACAATTTGAAGAACAAAGCTGCTGGTATTAAATCGATAAAAGTACAGCCCATTTTCAATCCTGTATTAGCAGAACCTGCCAAGATACAAACGCAAGAAAAACCTCCAAAAGAAACCGATTGCAATGACAACTCGGAAGATGATGAAGACAATAAATTGACCGATCCAGCAGAAACACAGATGTTGGATTCGTTAACCGGCATTCCTTTACCAGAGGACGAGTTACTCTTTGCCGTACCCGTTGTAGCTCCTTACAGCGCTCTCACAAATTATAAGTAAATATACTTTTTATTGTTTATTGTTGATCATTTAATGTCAAACAATTTATTGTTATTTGCTGAAAAACAGGTACAAGTTAAAATTGACCCCGGGCAACACTAAACGTGGCAAAGCATCGAAAACCTGTGTCAATCTGTTTCTGAAAGACAAATCGGCGACGACTCGTGAAAAGAACCTAATGAAAAGCGTGAACTTGCAAGACATCGCTAGGAATATACCAAATGGTGTTAAGCTTTCTGCTCCTTTGCTCAGTAAAGTCCTAAATAAGTAGATTGAAAATCATTAATTATTATTGTTTTGTTTACCTGTCGTTGTTGTTTTTTGTCAACGCCGATGTTGGCGTATAACAAAGCGACTATAAAGAAGAGTGAATTTATAATTTTATTGTCATTACTTATGAACGAGTAACTACAATTTTTGTGTAAAAATCAGTTTGGTATATAAATAACAATAATAATAATATTATGATTATTGTTAATCATTTTTGTTATTTTAAAACCAATTTACTAGAGAAATTGCATGTTTCTTTAACAAGGCGCTATATTTTAATAATTTTGTTTGTACTTATAGTTAATATTTTTGTTAGTTATAAACTAAATGTTATTAAGATTATTTAGTAATAAAAATCGGCATTGTTATCTTTTAAATTTTTTACTTAGCCTGTATTTGTTGTAATTGTAATTTTATTAGTCACGTTAAATTAACATGATTCTGATTCTAGTGTATTCGGTCGCTCTCTCTCTCTCTCTATCAACAACCTCTGCAGTAAATCATAGCCTGGTTAAAGTGAGGTACACATACAATAAAATAATAACTACAATTGTTGTTTTTTTCAAAAAACGTACTAGTGCTGTGGTTAAAATAAACTGTAGTCGCAATACGGTTTAGTAGTAATAATAACAATTATAACACTTGGGCTGGTGGCTCTGTTGTCTTCAGTTCTCGCTGCCTATGATTAGTCTTCTCTGTCATCCAAGTAATGCCCAGCTGACAATAATATCTTATATTGTTATTTTAGCTTATACAAGTTTTGATTTTAATACAAAAAAATGGTGTCAATGATCCAAATGTCAGATGATTTTAGAAGACATTTGTAGCTGAGTGTTTAGTATAGACATTTTGTTTATTTAACTCTCATAGCACAGAACATTTTTAAATATGCAATCTCAGTCCTCACAGTACTGTATTATTGATAACACCGGAATTAATCTGATTTCAACAACATAGTAACATTTAAAAACACTTAATTACTCGAGAACTAAATTTAGTAAATAATACATTTTTTTTAAATACAATTTTTTAAAAATTGTATTTTACCGAAAATGTATTTTTATACAATTTATGTCATAAATGTTCTCTGGAATAATCGTGCAATTTTTTGCTTAATAATCTTGAAAATCTGTAATAGGGTGTTCAAAAAACAATTCTAAGGAAAATAAAATGTCGATTACCTATTGCTTTTTTTCCTGTCCATGTATGGAAAAATAAAAATGTTGAGGAAAATGTCAATGGCTTCAGTAAAAATGGTATACAATGACTACAATGATTGTTTAAGCATTGCAAAATACAAATTTCACTCAACAGGCCTTGTTAATTCCAGGTTAGGTTTCTTACTCAGTTGACCTCTGGCCCACGTACCTAATACAAAGGGATTTATTAGAAAATTGTAATCTTTGTCGAAAGCAAAGAGGGGAAACCGGGGTTAATGGTTATGATTATTTAAGGGTTGGACGAAACGAGGAAAAATATAAGAGAACGGGATAGTGCATGATAATGTAGGTATTATTATGTCAAAACCAATGATTTAATTACTTTGAAATTAACTAATAGGTACCTCCTACCGGGTGCGACGCGGCGGTCGGTTTGGCCCCATCGCGCTAACTGCTTATTTACATGTTGCACTGCGTTGACTTGTAAAAGGATTGTATGTGTTTTTTTTTTCTAGACGGACCCAACCGAACGCCTTGTATTAGACTAGACTCTCTTTATATGTCCGGTTATTCCTTTTAATCGGCGCTGTCTCTGCAGTTTCCTGGGTCGAATACACACACTCGGCATGAGTTAGTGCACGCGGGCAACAGCAGGGGGAGGATGCTTGTGGAACATCGGTTGCAGCACAGGGTTCGATAAAGCCGAGGTATAATTATCGTGTGTGGGTATATATAATGTAGTGTAAGCGCGCTTGTTTTTCGGTAAACCTTTTCTTTTTCAAATGTGACTGCTTGTGTGCGTGTGTGCATGTGAATTCGACGTACACACAGCCGGTTTCCGTCCGCGGCCAGTTCTCTTTACATATACCTACAGGTAGAGGTATACCGCGGTACGCCGCACGATAGTGTAGGATAGAGTTCTTCTTCTTTTCTTTTTTTTTTTTTTTGTATCTCCTCCTTCTCCTCCCCTTCGACGCCGGTCTTCGCGCGCGCAGTTATATCACCTAGACCGCAAGTACCTAATGTATGTAATATATGATGTACATATATATATATATATATATATATATATATATGTAGGTACAAGTATAGCCGCTCACGAAGGAGAAAAGGCGTGTTTGGCCCTAAGGCGTTTTCTCTGCGAGCACACACCGTCTCACGTATACCGTACCCGGTCGTGTACATATATACCTTAATCCGTGTATATACATATATACATATATATATATGTATATGTATGTATAGTAAATCCATACATATACACTTATGTATACCTTGTGTTTGGTACACCGCCGTCGCCACCGCCCAAACCGAGATCGTTCCACCTACCAAACGGCGTCGAACGACCGTCTGACCGTCGCCACAGTCTCCTCATACTCTGCTGACTGCTATACACGGTCGCCGCCTCTGGTTCGTATAGTAGTCTCGGCACACACACACAGACCGTTGTTTTTTTATTTATTTTTTTATCCGAATCGGCCGTGGCGACGTTCGTGTACAAAGTTAGCCCGCAGCCGCCGCCGCCGCCAGCGCTAACCTATAATCACGCAGGGACTCGGCTTGCGCTATGTTATTGTAAAAAAGAAAAATAATAATAATAATAAAAATATAGTAAAGAATAAGAAAGAAAGAAAAATAATATACACACACACACACATATGTTCATATAGATATACCTATATATATATGTGTGAGCGTGCGTGCGTGTCTAAACCTTACGCTAAGGTATATATAGCTGGCGTACGCATCAAATATGTATGTGTGTAAGTCTTTTAGATAAAAAAAAAACATATATACATATATATTTATATATATATATAAATTTTAACGATTTAATGCGCAACGCGTAAACCGGACAAAACGTCAATTTAGAAATAATACGTGGAAAACGAAAAAAATATATATATATATACGTACTATATACGTATATATATAGTATATACATAAGTATAATATGTATTTTTTTATTGATCGACGCCCGCGTCAGTCTTGGTCGGTGTCTGTAGTCTGTTAAATTGCTAAAATAATTGACTATACGCCGTAAGTAACGGCTTGTCATATCACACTACATTACATCGGTTGACCACGGCTTCTTAATTATTGACAAACTTCAAAAAATGGGTTTTACAGACGCTTTTTTGTCCTGGTTCCGTAGTTGTTTGTCTGGTCGTACTCAAATAATTGTAAAAAATTGGTACTATCACATCAGAAAGTTTTTCGCATAACTAGTTATAGAGTTAAAGTTACTTACAGTTTTCTCTCGGCCGATGATTTAAAAGTCTATTCATCTGCTTTATCTAAAAAAAAATTACAACAGAGCGTTAACTTTCAGATTTCCAAGATTTCTAAATATTTTTACACTGATTTCCAAGAGTAGTTTACCCTCTGGATGGCATCATTAAAATACAATTTGATTCGTCTGTATTAAGCACAACTTAGTTGACTCTAATTAAAAATTACCTATAAAATAAACGATGAATAGGTGCCTGAAACTGATGAGACTAGAGACTTGGGTGTGCTCTTTTCAAAGGACTTGAGTTTTAATATTCACATAACTTCTATATTATAACAAAGCTTTGAGAATGTTAGGATTTTTGAAGAGAACTTAAGCGAGTTTAATGATTCTAAATGTCTTGTAGCATTTTATTGTACAACAGTCGAAGTGTAAGATCGAAGGTTAGAGTTTAGGTCCGTGATTCAGTCAAACTGATTAATAAGTTGGCTAAAATACAAAAACACTTTATTCATACATTCAGATATAAAATGGATATGGTTAATGCTTTTTTTTCCCCCAAGTAATCGCTAACCTAACAGACAGCATCGTTTATTAGCATCTTCTACAAACAATTGCGGAGTTATAAAAATCCCGTTTGTCTCTACGCGAGACGGACTCATAATTTTACTTAATTCTAGTTGCGATTTGTATATTTTCTTGAACATTTACATTTATATACAAGACATGGTTAATACTTAATTTGTCTACTAACGAAATTGCTGGTCGCCTTAGTCTAGCCCCTATTACTGTGAGTTGGTTAAAGTGGTTAATTAATAAGTCAAAAGACTATATTTTAAACGAATACCAACATGATGTAAGGGTTGTATTTTGTTGGTTAAAGAACATATTTTGTTAAACGTTATCAGTAACTTTCAAACTACTACTTGTGATTTCGCTCTGGAAATTAAAAATAGTTATATTAAGTTTTGCAACAATGCACTTTGGGTTGTCCTCTTAACGAGTGAAGAGAACTGTTGTTACTTGTTTGTCACCGTGATTGTCCTACTCATTCGCCAGATACCGCCTCTAATAAAACGATTACCTAATGACAGTGTACACTTGTCATTTAGAAAAAAAAAATGAAAACATAAATTTAAAAAGCAACGACAAGTCCATTAGCAGCGCAAAACAATAAGATGACGAAGTGCGAGTCACGACTTATTCGATATTTTTGCGCGTTTTCATAAGAAATAAATTAAATGTGTTCATACTTATTACAAAAATCGTGCATTCCCAGAAAAAAAAAACAATAGTTCACAGTGATTGTTCGACTTTTACTAAACTGACTACTGTAATGTATTGTCTAAATCTATGTGTAAATCGAGGCAGTTTAGTAGATTAAATGAGCCAAATGTTTTTGATCTTACAAGTTATATTACGAGTTGAGTATATTTAATTAAATTTACTAATTAGATAATATCCAATTTCTAATAGATAATATTATTTAAAAAGTCTGTGAATTCTACCTACGTATAACTAAAAAGTAACTTCAACGTGTTCGCACTTGATCCATTTCTATTTTTATTAATGTTTTGGCCTGCTCAAAATTAGATAATCATTTCTACCTTATAGTAAATATTTCATACTAATTATAGTTAAGGTAAATAAAATGTAAATAATCAAGTAACATTAAAGTAAAAATTAACTTATTATTTTATTAATTTATTCTATCTTGCTTCAAGTCTAGTTATTCAAATGTAAAGATTTCCAACTCAATTTTCTCATCTCCGTAAGTTTAGGTATTTTTCCATAACTTAATTGAACATCAAATAATCAAATTAAAAATATATTAACTACCAGAGTATTTTTTTTTTTTTAATTCGATGCGAAGCTGAGAAGTTTTTTTTACAATGATGCGTTTTTATTTATTTTGCTTCCTCGGATATGTATGTATTGTTATCGAAAAATATAAAACTACTTGGCATTCTGTCCGTGCGTCTGCTCGTGTGTGCTAGGAATCTAATCCATGTACTAGTATCGGATCTATAAAATCAGGCCAAGTCATAATCGAAAACATAGCGGAAAAATTATATTTTGATGATAATAAATGCGCTTACGGCATAGTGATTGGACTTGAATACATGAAAAGTGTTTGACGATCGACCGTCAAATAATATCCACTGGATGGACTAATTGCCCGTTTGATAACATTGTTGAAGATTTGGAGACGGACGTTCAGGTCATAAAAAAAAAAGACTATGGGCGGTTAACACAACAAGAGAGAGACTTGTGCAAGGAGAACGGCCAAGAGATGAGAGAGAGACAGGAGCCGGACGAGTGACGACGTGGCGCCGGGTGAAAAGCACCGACGGCGGCAGATGTGGAGCGCAAGATAATAATAAAAAAAAGGATATTTTAATTTTTATATAACATAATATATTATTATAACAACATACATGGTAGCTTGACGTGAACGTGGACCTATGACAGACAGCAGTTTGACAGCAGTTGATGTTTTTCTTCTTTTTTTTTTCTACTCTAAGGTGAGATGACACAATATTATACATCATATATTACGGTTAATTACAGGGTTTCGTTGTTAATATATTTTCATTTAAAATGCATTAAGCAGAGGGTACACGTCGGTTAGGTATAGTAGCCACGTTTATGCGATGGAGTCATATTATGCTGTAGAAGTCCAACAGAACAGAACACCCGACTGTCTTAGATGATAGTGTTGACCCTAATTAGCATTAAAAACTCTAAATTCCTCTTACGGTTCCTACTTGCTGATCTAATAATTTCGACACAAGGATTCTTATAATATTAAGTATAGCAACTTTTTTAATTGTTGAGCCGTCATATTTAATAAAGACTAATAAAAAATAAAAAATGTATATCAACTCCTGAACCGATGGGGTTCCAGAATTTTTTTGTTTAGTACAACGAATTAGATGTGTTATTTTTTTTACCCTGATGAGAACTTTCAAGCAAGAAGCCGTTTACATAATTCGTCAATTTGTCTCCACTTAATAGCGGCCGTACATATAATGATCTTATAACGTTTACCGCATTGGACTGGGACCAAATAATAATAATAATATAATATATCATGATGTAACAATTATGTCAGCGCCGCCGAAGGGAAGGCGTGGGAGATCCCGTAATTAATTATATTGTTGTGGACAACACCAAAGAGTGTAATCAATTAGATTTTTAACAAGTAGGCACATTTGTTGAATACAATCTTCTGTTTAGCGCAGCTGTATGCCCGTATGACGTCACACGTGAAGCATAAACCATTTTTTTATAATTTCTTGTGCACACTACAAATAGTATGAAAATCGCCATTTTTTAATTCTTACTTAGGTGTCCAAACCCATGACATTTTTTATTTGTCCTATGTTTACATTGCGAGTCTCACATACAATTTAACTAAAAATAAATTTGGATTAATATTTATTACTTTTTATAACACAAGACTTCAATGCCAAAGTCTAGTTTTATTTCTTCAGAGTTACGTGGGTCAGGTCAGCCATCAGGTAATGTAAATAATATGGTTATCAAAAAATTATTTGATTTAATTGCAATTTTGAAATAATACGGTTTTACACGTTTTCTGGCGGAACGAACATAATTTTTAAAGTACGTTTTTACTATCGTTTTGGAAAATTAGCGTTAAAGTTGATTTTCATTATTAGCGCATGCATTTAAATTTTCTATTAATAAGCATATTTATAAAAACAATTAATGTAGATATAATTCATAATTAATTTTTTTATCAAAAGTTCAATGATTTCATCGCAAGTATGGAAAAATATAACATTTTATACCTCTGACACCACACGACCTAAACCTAATTTCAAACCACTTTCTAGAACTAGAACCTTAATGTTTCAGGGGTTCAAAGATATAATAGTTTCAACGCCTCGTACATCTTTCGATTATTTATATACCGGGGTTTTTTTTGTAAACACTTTTGTTTATGCTATACAACAAAATTTTAATTTTATCTTGTTTAGTATTTTCGAGAACATTATCAACTTAAATGGTAACTTATGTGTATATTTAATTGAGTTTTTAAATTAAGAATACGCTGAAAATTGTGCCTGACTGATAACCAGTTTTGAAATTATAGTTTGAAAGTTATTAAAATGTAAAATTTACGGTTGAGTAATGCGCACAGATAAAAATTACTCTCTACCATTCCTCCCGTGCTAAATTTTAAACTTGAAAACAATTTATTAAAAAATGGTTATTGATCAGTTAACATTTTCAGCAAATTATTTTTAATTTAAAAATTCAATTCAATATAAAGTTACTATTCAAATTTTAAAAGCTCTAGAAATTACTAAAAATCTATTAATCTAATAAAACAAAAACATTTTCAAAGTAGAATAACTACAACTATTTTAAGAGTAAACTAGCGTACCTAGGGCGTTAAAAGAAACACCAGGTAAATTATACTTGATATACTAGATCGACCACTAGACTACACGTTGGATTAGTCATTTTCTGATTATTTGACTTTGTTTTTTTATTTATAAAAAATAGTTCCAAGCCGGTCGACCTCTACACCAGTGGGAAATCACAATGATTCAACTCTGCTGATGGCATCACCGAGTTCAAAAAATGTTGCCGTTTGCCCAGATCCCAGTAAACGTGACCCGAACCCGGACAGTGTCGACTTAGCGTATACCTCCTAATCAGTAATTGTTATTATCGTATCCGGACCGTGTAATAATAAACAACACAACGTTTTACGTTATCGACCATGAAACCGCATTTCGGTTAGGTATTAGACCGACCGCCGATTATTGTCATATTTTTTAACATGTACAATTACAAAACAATAATAAAAAATCTATCATTACGCGTCAAAAAAAAAACCGTGTAATTCTGACGTTCAATTATACACCTTAACGCTCCATTATAATATACATCAATGAACCATTGGGTCCAATATTGTGGGGACATGGTTTCTTATTGTGTATGTAACAAGAAGGATTCTGATTTATGTTGTAAGTATACAACGAGCCACGAGACCATTTTTGTTACACATACCTACGTGGTGGTCACTAATTACTATTATTGTAATAACTGTTGTCGACCCTTTGGAATTTTTTTTATCCTAATTACTATTTCAAATTTAAAGGCTAGGCCGGCCAACAGGGTAGTGCAATAAATTAATAGTGTTTTCGATCTGCTATTGGTTTCTTGTGTAAACTTATGATCACTGTAGTTCAACTACGTCATAACTAAACAATTATAGGCTATGGCATACTTTTTAAATTTACTTAAAAATGGCGAATCAAACATTTTAATTGGTAAATCCCCAAAAAAAGTATTTTGATTCTTTTATCTCTAACAAAATATATCAAAATATATGAATGATCAAATTTCGAATTAACGGGAAATATTTATGAAAGAATTGTTTTTTAACGACTACCCTGAAAACATGTTGTTTTGAGTTCATCAAGCTCAGATATAACTAAATTTAAAAACCACATCAATCAAATTCGAAGACAATATACGATCTATACCGCAATATAGAGACAGCGGATACACAGTAGCCGATCGTGAAGATTAATGGAGACAGACCATACAAAGGGCATAATAATCGGTAACGTGATTCTGATGTGTGCGTTGAAATAAATGAAAAAAAAAATAGTTTTAAGACGCCTATACTTACATTATATATAAGGTCTCGGGGAAGTAATTGATTTCGCCAGAGGGCGTGAGGATATGTCATGACAGTGGCGTGGGTGGCGTATAAGTACCTGCTTTTTGGATACCTAATTATTATTATATTATGTATTAATAATATCAATATTGTATAGGCATTATGCAGACGGCGGTGTATCTATAGACAATGGCGGGCGATGAAAGTGTATTTAACCTGTGATTATATGTATAACACGTAAGCCCAGTAATTATTTATAATTACAAGTCCTGTAATTTCGTTACGGAAACTGCAGCACACATTAGATGCGATACACAGATAATATAGGTGCAGTACGAGCATGACTCCCGGTAGCATCTTCACAATAAGCCTGTATTATCATACATGAAAGATCACCTCAGTTTGCCTACGACCGTGAAACCCCAGCGGTGAATGTCTAAAATTGTCTAAGCGTACTGCTGGGTAGCCTTTATTTTGTAGTTTAACACATTTGGTAGCATAGAAAAATAATAGTGTTGAAGAAAAAAAATATATGAATCTTTTGATTTATTTAACAAAATATTATGGCGTTTACTCGACCAGTCCTTGAATGAAACCATAGAATTATTTGATCTAATAATAATAATCATATAGGGCTATCCAATTTATACGATATAAGACGTAGAAGAACTAAGACTATAAATAAACATCTAAGTTTTTACAGCTATTAATTCTAATTATAACGTATCTTAGTTTGTTGATAATTAGGTACTAGATTAATGTTGGCTATGATTAACATAATCGATCAAATTCATCGATTATTTTGCAAGGCCAGAAAATCTATATCGTCATGATACCTACAACCTAATAACATTATAAAAATAGTGCAAGATATAAATGAAATATTATCTAAAACTCTTACAAGGAAATACACAATATCTGTTATCTAACTGTACTATAATGTTACGGTCCATCAGATTGCATCCACGAGTTTCTTTCTTCAAACAGTTGCAGTAGACCTGTAGTTTAACCAAGGGGAAGACGAATTTCCAAATATTTAAATTTGGCAATGGTTGTGAGGTTTTTAAATAAATACTATGTATATTATGAATTAATCTCTGTTCTTTGCAGTAGTTATGAAGTGATGAAACCAGCCCGTCTAATAAATAATATTCTATTCAATTATAATTATTAACGTTAGTACTATTATAGGTTGTATACTCAGACACAAACTATTATTAGTGAATAATTGAAGTTACCACTTACCGAGCTTCTATAAAACATAATTATTATGGTCACTATATTTCACGACCGTTCTATGGTCGAAAGCATTAATAATTAATTTGATAAACAAATGAGTTGTATGTATTCAATTGCTTGAAGCTTGAGTGTGTTCCATACTTGTTAATTATAACTCTGGCTGTCCGTTAAAGCTATAACTATATTAATCCTATATTATATAGGTATAGAAGAAAAAGCTTTATATATTTTTAATTGTATGTGTAGCGCCAGCAGCGGCAGGTTGAATGACACCGTTAGGTGTAATTGAGTAATTAAAAGCACTTTAGATTTCCTCCCAACCAATTAAGTCGATACCCGCTAACTTAACCGTCCATGGTCTATTCATGGCAATAGGGGTGAAATAATTTATTCTTTTGTGTTTTCTTCTAATTGTTATACTAATTCAAATTTTACACCATAAATAATATAATCAATTAATTACGGCACACGAACACAGTCAGACAACTCCGAGGTAAATTCCTGATTTTCAGTTTCAAATTGCCGTTTCAAGTTTATTTCCCTGTTAAACCATTTTTTTTAATAGAAGAAAACAAATGAGAAACTCAACTGGTCAAATAGGTAGTTAAAAAATTACCCATTTTACAAAAAAAAAAAAAATCTGGATATTTGTTCACTATTCGAACGTCAAGCTATTCTCTTGGACGAGGCGTTGTTTTACAGTTATATTTGCCTAAAAAAATTAGAGCAAACGTTTGTTAAAATAAAACACCGATTTACCTATGCAGTACATTCACAACAGTCAGATGGGAGTTAAGTGGTTTTATTGTAAGCGGCAAGGAAACAGGTACGACGGGTGAACCTAATAATATTATATACTATCTGGATATTATGTATGTATGCACATTAACGATTTTTCATGATAAATTACACGGCGCAATGCACATACAAACATACAAGCGTGAATCGCGTGGAATGCAATGAAAAAAAAAATTGGCGGCATAAGAAAACAAACCATTGATGTTAATAGCATTGGGTATTTTATATTGTACAACATATACTCAATATTATATATATATAAAATATATATAAAATACAGTAGGTATTGTAGGTATTATAATTTCATAGTTTTCCGTCTATGCTTGTAAACCGACTTTACAGTTTAACGTTATTGTTTTTTTTGGACTTATAAACAAAAAAAACACCGAATTATATGTTCAGTGGTTAGTCATATTAGTAAACAAAATTAAGCAAAAATGATATTTCACCTGTTTTGTATCGGGTTTTTTTTTATTAATAAAATACAGTTAAAATTTTATGTTTACCAAAATGAGATTCAATTGGTTATGACGACCCGCTTAAAATATTGAAATATCTTTTATTAATTACTTATATCAGTTATTACTACATTTTAAACTCTTACTCCTCTTTTTTGCGTGACAGACTCATATTCAAAATATATTTAGTACAACTTAAGTTCACATTAAATCATCTCATGTTGTTTAACCGGTCTTCAACGGTTCTTCAATATAGTAGAATGTCGGTTTCAGCTAATATATGATTAATAATAAGGCGCCTAACCAAAAACGTTTCCACTTGCAGATTAGGTATTATAGGTAGTTAAAATAAAATAACATAAACACATCATTAATATACAGAGGCCATACAAAATAATATATTTATATATATTATAACTAATTTAAACTGAGCACAAATGCGTTTAACAAAGCCAAGAATTTTTAGCGCCTTACAACAAGACCTTTTACATGCAAATAAAATGTAAATTTCGAATCAAAAATTACGCCTAAGTCAGTGACCGTATTTCCTGCGCGTTCGAGCTTAGAACCACTGATAATTGATATTATAATCAAAGACAATCGGATGACGATTGTTCATATAAATACGATACTAAATATAAAATTAATGTGACGTGACGGTATCGGGATACAGGAAATGTTTAACAATATATTAATTATTATTCCTCTGTTACCTACTTCCTAAACATTTTTATTTTGTTTTTTACTGCTTGCCATAAAGATTTCAAACGCATACGGTGTAAGCAGATCACCCATGGATCTCATATACTTTAATGTGTTAAAATAATATTATACATGTGTAATTATTTAGGAAATGGTTAGTTTCAAGATAATTATTATATCTCTGTAGTCTGTTCTTTCTTGTGTTTTACTGACCCCGGCAGATTTTTCAATACATTTCAGAGGTTCTGATGAATACTCATAATAGTCCAATAGTGAAGCACTATGGAGTATTCGAATATCAACGGAGTCGAAGGGAAATAATTTAGGTCGATTTTTCCAAGAAAAGTATTTAACTTTTTTCTGCACCAACTAGTAATCACAGGGAATTTTTATTGTAGTTATTTTTAACATTAACAAGAACTTTGCCCATAAGTACCAGAAGTAATTGCATACCCGTGGATCTACTCAGACATGGCGATCCGCGATGGTGTTTTTTTGTTATATTTATTTGTTGCACATTGAAAAAGACAGGAAAACAAAGTACCATTCATCCGCCATCGCGGTAGAGTTTCTAAGAAATAGGTACCCTCATACCGTTGTCGTGAAGTTTTAGCACATAATATCATATAGTATGCGGGTAGACACGTAAGGTATGCTCTATGCTCTATGCAATTTGTTGCCAGTCATGCAGTAGCTACAAACTACCAAGTAATAATAACACTGCTATAGTAATAAAAATAAGAGTTAATAATAAATACAAAACGAGAATATAAACACCAATGATCATTTGCGCACAAACCTTTTGGCGGCTGAATATTATTTCATGAATTTGTTATATTATAAGTTCATGTATACTACATTAAACAAAAATTATCTAAAAAATGTTTTTGTAATATGCCAACCTCAAACTGTATTACAATATGAAAACTCAAGACTTAGCTATAAATACACCCGGTTAGGCACCAAGAATTTATAACTATGCTACTTAATCAACTTCATGACTTTGTTATACTTAAAAATTCAAAACAATTTATTTTGAGAAACTTCTATTTATTTATATGAATATAAAATGTTAGAACAAATCAAAAATACAATTTCTTAACATGTTGTCAGACGTCAGTTGTATTATATATTTTTTTAATTGTAATTTATATCTTGAAATTTAACTACATATTACGACTAATATATTATTACAATGAATTTATTTGAGAAGTCTTACTAAAAATAGGCGTTACATTAAATGACCTATTGCTAAAATCCATTTTATATTTTCAACGCCTTGTTAGATCGTTTGTCGTGATTTTGAAACAATGATATATTTGACTTGATAAAGGGAATTGCTTATTTTTATTCGGAAATTTTGAAGTTAATATAATTGTATAATATAATATAATCGCCACCGTTTTAACACTTATAACGACGTGGGAAGGGTTCAATGCTCGTGTACGAGATAATATGGTGGTATTTTTTTTTAGTATGGACATTGGAAATACTGTGTACATAGCACCATTTTTTTTTTATATTGTGTGCGTTATTACATTTGCCCGCAAAATGCCGGGGCGCTCACGAAACGCCATGAATAATAAATATGCCGTTTGCGTGTCAATTTCTCAAACCATGTGTGCTTGTTTATCTAATTGGCTTATCTGTACGCAAGTTCCCCAAATTGATGGGACTTCGTGTCACATGAACTAGTGTAGAAATCATATCACTTATAATAGCGATGTCCTGTTTATAGCTGTAGTTCATTAAATATTACCTATGTACGTATGTAGTACCTATTAATGTAATGTTTGGGTCCTACACAGTTAGTATTTAGGGTAGGTACATCTCTTAAATATAACATATTTGGTCAATGACAGACATTAGTTGAAAAAGGAACAAAATAAAGTCCCATTCTATTGTCTACGTAAGATCTGAACCTAATTATTATCTTCTTTTTCCTCCATTCCATACGAGTACATTCAGTCGACCTAATCCTTTTCAATCCTTTATAACAATCACTATTTCTTATATCTCCTGCCTTAGGCTACCATTTGTTTATTTATTACATCCGTCTACTTTTATTCGCTCTACCTCTGAGTCTCTCTACTCTAGGATCTTTCACTCGCTTACTATTTGATTTTTCTCTCTAATTTCAATGGATCCAATCCATTATTTTCTATTTACTCTCATTGTTCTTGTTATTTTAAGCTAATTTCTAAGCCTATTCTATAACCTCATAGCACAAAATATGTGAAATGAATCCTGTATTTCTCAAAAAAATTCAAGCTGCGGAAGGCAAATGACTCCCAGTCAAAAGTCTAACAGTATTTGCTGATGCTTGATAACAAATACCTAAATTTTTCAATTTAATTACCATTAACTCTTCCAGTATAACATTTCTACTCTTTATAAGCCTTTCTCTTGCACGTCCCACCACACTTCTACCTAAATTAAGGTACCACGCGTTGTATGTTGTAAGTTCATTTGTTATCCAAGCAAACCGGAGTGAGCTGACCCTTAATGGACTTTTTCTCGTATTTTAATCATGCTGAGTTCGGTTTTTTGTTAAACGATACCCAAGCATGCCTACATGGGAAAAATACAATCACAATAAATGACGCAACTTGGGCATTCGCGTGTTATCAGAGTAACTTAAGTTTTAGGTTAACTGTAACAAAATAAATGTGGATTCTGTATGTTTTTAAAAAATACATTATACATGTACCAAATTTGGAGCGCTAAAAAAATAAAAGAAACTAAAATATATTAGTTTAAATTTTAATTTGTTTTGACCGAAATCGGACATTGTTGATAACAGTTGAGGGTCATTTTGGCGGTTAAACGGCGACGCCCGGTCCAACTATGTTATTTTTTCCGTGCGTGTGACTTTATTTTTAAAAAAAAAAACCGACCTTGGGTAAAGCGGCGCAGGTTATTCGCTTAAGGGTTTGTTTTTATTGATTTGCCGCCTTTAAAATAGATAATAATGTTTTACAACCCATCTCGCGGGCGTTTGCGACACGTCTAACCACTAGTTCTCACACCCCGTTCATCACCGGCGCCTATACGGTGTACCTACGCCTCGCCAAAGGGCGAACGAACGAAACGGACCTTATATTATGCGTTGTGCAGTAGTCTTATCGGCAAAACAGATCAGAGTGTTCCTTAGCCTAAGAGGTATACAGCTACTTATGTATTATACACTGGCTCAAGCGTTGTATCGCATGTGAGCCGGTCCCGTGGGGGAGAGTTGCCACTAGGACTCCTGACAGGACATCCATATGTGCGTGCACGCAAAGGGAGGCGTTGCCGTCTGCATGTAAACCGTCACCGTCGGTACCAAAAAAAAAAAACAAAAATTCAGAATGGTTTCCCCTGTAAGTCATGCACATGTGTATATGTATATGGGCAGAAGCAGCAGCTGTTTTCCGGGGTCTTCCGCAACGACATCGACATCTACAGAGCTATAGTATAAATATACGGCAACTGCTCTTACGCCCAAGAATTGTATTTTGGTTATTATGTTGTTGTATGCAATGTGTTCTGCGTTTGTGTTCGGGTATTCTTATTACGCGACTACTTCTAGAACAGTTGTTCTATTGCCATTAATCCATTGTAATGCACGGCCAACAGGTTATCGTCGTAATAGGTTGAACGAAAGCAGCTGAGAAGTTCAATTCTTTCAAGGCATAATGCTAAGTCTTTTACAAAAAAAAAAAGACGTTCAAAATTACACGAGTAATGAGCCGCATTGGAATTTGAGGTCTTCGGTTGTACGGTGTTAACTACGGTTAACTTTTAAAAATTATCAATTTTTATATAATTGCCTTCGAGTATTTTTAATATTCATTCAAATATTTTGTAAAACTCTCAGTATTTAATAAAATATCTTCATATATTCTAATGTGCACCTCTAAACATTCTAAATTTATAATGACTTGCTCTAACCAAAATATCTCTTATCGAATTTCTTTTCTTCATAATATGATTTTTTTGTTTATCGAACAAATGATATTATCAATTAGACATTTTTGAATTTGATAAGATCATATTTTTCACGATGCTCTTTCATGTGAATTTGCGATTAGAATAGAGAAAAGTGTTAGTTCATTTTATAATTTTACTATGCCATTTGTGTGCGAATCAATCCTTATTATCGATACCTAATGCCGGTGTAAATCTTTGAAATCTTAACCAGAATAATAACTGTCATGAGATTTCAAATTTAGACTATAAATGGAAAAACGAAAATAATAGCACTTCCTCAGATTAGTACGACCGGATTTTCTTCTGTTCCACTTAATTATTAAGTGTTCGCTACACAAACGTTCAATTGAAGCGATTACAACAGTAAAGGTGTACAATTGAAAATATTTTGGCTAATATATAATATATATATATATGATGGTAATTTGTTAACAGAACAGAATGTACACTTTGATGTACATTTTTTGATACGTATTTAAAGGCATATTAAAAAAAACTACTGAATGTAACTCATAACTCTCATATTAATATTTAACAATACCTATTACCTACTTATTATACCCTTTTGATTTTTTTACCGCGCTTAAATATTTTTATGTCGATTAATAAATATATTTTAGATAGACTCTTACTAGGGTTTAAATTAAATTGTGTAACACCTAACATAATAATATTATATTTTAGCAAATTATTATCATCGATGGACATGCAAGTATTAGTTTTTAATGAAATCATTTCTTGTAAAAAAAAACACGTGTCTGTTTAATTGTGCACACACACACACGCTTTACCCGTAGCGCAACCTGTTGGGTTGTTCGGACCGGTATACATATATATTGTTGTAATAATTATGAGTTTCCATCGACGAGGCGGCCAAGGCGGAAAGGCAATTAGAATATTCATGGTGGTTTGCAGATAGACGTAGACGGTGAAATGAGAGGCGGATTGCTGTGGCGGTGGTTAGTGGCCGAGGCGAAGGCTCATCCAGACACAAAATGGCCGACATACAATATATATGTATATAATATTATATGTACACGAGAATACCATAATATTATCATAATACACTAATAAATGATTCGTCAGTTTATTAATATTGTACGCGATTCTTGTTTTTTAATGCAATTTTTCATACTTACAAATACAGTCGAGTCAGCTGTTACCGACGTTACCTACCCGTGTAGTGTGAACGATATTTTACAATATTAACATAAATTAGGTATTTTATATTAATACTAGTGTTATTCGCCGTTTTGTTATTACAATAATTACAATCATGCGTTATTAATTGCTACGTCCATTAGTCATGACATACGAATAAATAAATAGAAGACCCCGTAACGCCTATAGGGTTATTCAAACTATAATAATATTCTTTAATAATTGACGGGTAAGCGCGTCATTTTGAAATAATTAATACAATTATGTCTAATGCCGGGCTGGGTGACTTAATAATTTATACGGAATTTAGTGGGCATTATAAATAATTGTTAATAATCTAAATAGCAAGGTGTCGTGTTGGTAACGTTTCCTAATCTAACATGTATTAATGATTTAAGATAGGTAGTGTTTTAAGTAGATAACACAGTACATTTTTTAAAGTGTACAAATAAATTAACCCGAAAAAAAGCTTAAAACAAAATAATTAATTTAAGTTTGCTAACAACCAAAAAATAACTATATGAGAAGTAATTTTGTAGACAGCCTTGAAATAGTAAATTTAGTTTTAACTTTTCAAGATATGAGACTCAACGTCAACTTTAAATTCTGTAAATTTATACAAAATGTATTGCCAATTTATAAAAATTATGTCAAAATTCGAAATACTTTAACATTTGAGGTATCATATCGGAATTTTAAATCTCTACTATTTACAGTATATTTTGTATATAATACTGTGTAATCACTTTTACTGGCTAATTTCATTTTAACTTTAGTTTGTGAGTGTATGTTTTTTTTGTGACAAGTGAACAATTTTATCTGATGAGTGATGATAATAAAAAAAAACTGTTTTTTACATATTAACTCATAATATTATACAACACATGACCATTATGCGACTATGTACAAAATCATTTATTTATTGGATATGTATATTTTGTTTTTTGTACCTATGAATGAGAACCCCAAATACGGCCTACTATAGTTGATATGTAAAAACCTTTAACATAATATCTGATGCGAAAAGCAAAATGGGACCTCTTGTCGGTATTTTCCAAAATTAAGTGTTATTTTCCGAATCTTGATTGATTTTTGAAAAAAATTTAGGCTTGCGAATGTTTTTTTGTATGGAATTAATTTTGCAACGTTACCCCCAAAATGTAAGACGTCAATTATGTGCCTAATGAATTAGCCAAAAAATCAAGACAAATTGATTTTATGCTATAAAAAAAGAACAGAGTATTTAATTTTGTTGAGATACATTAGAAAAATTAAATTAAAATGGGTTTGGGGTGGTAGCCTTTCACGGGCTTATGTTGACAATATTATAATATTTCATTCCCATCCATTTACACATGCTTTATTTCTAGATTACATTGTATTGGTGTACAACGGATTTTACTGCTGGTAAACAGTTTACTGTGTATATTATTAACACGGGAACACCAAATGCCCTTTTAATGCGATCGATTGGGGACCTTTGACCCGAATGCTGTGTGAATGTTTGGAACGCACTCTGCAGTGACTTGTGTCGATTTGGAAAAGGTCGCGTTGTGTTCTTAGGTGCTTATACAGTACATATCTATCGAAAGTCCTTGGCCTAGGAAAAATAATTCTGTTTCTACAAAAGACCTTGCGAAACATTGGACACGGTCGAATGATCGCTTACACCGCCCAGACATACAACTCATAGAGTCGCTGCAGGAGAAACAACAAATTGGTATAATTTAATTACTATAATATTTATAAATATTAGAGAAAAACAAAATTGGTAGTATTTTTTAGTTTTTAGTGAAAAAAATTCAAACAACAAAATATATGTTGATCAATTAAGAAAAAATCACGATCTCTATTAATAAAAAGAGCATCAACAATTTACTGGGTTTGATTTCTAAATTATCTTAAGAATTCACAAAAACAAAAATTTTTCAAAATATGTTGGCTATATTTAAAAAATGTATATTAGCTGGCATACAATTTGTATGATAAATAAATCAGCCTTAATGATTTTTTTCTTAAATTTGATAGAGAAGGAGTGAACTTATTAACCTTATGAATTAATTAAATTGCTCTATAAATTATAATGATTATTTTATCTTTTAAACAATACATAGAATTACTATATTTTTAATTAAACAACATTTTGAGTGATAAAGATGAGCAATTAAAACTATTTATTTTCATATTGACTATTCATTAGGTTACTATTTACAACCATCCAACTTAACTAAGTTGACAAAAATGTTTAATTAATATTTTTCTTCGAAAACGTAACCAAGCCCTAACTAGTAACTCAATTATTAGTATATTAGTTTAAAACTAAGTTACTATCTACCTAATCATCAACTTTTCCAGCCTTGTTGGTTTTGTTCAACTGGTAAAAGATTCATCAGTTTTTATTTTTTACAAGATACTTTTTACTGATTATTTAATTGTTCTACAATATAAAACATTAAATTTATGTTTAAGCAACTATAATAAAATATGTCCTATTTTTTTTATGAAGTCCAGGTAAAAAACTGTTGCCGGCAGTAATAATATTTTTGCAAAATTACATTCTAAATGAATATAATTTTCTTCCGTTCTAAAATAAATGGGGTGCGTTTGTGTGTGTTTGCGGTATCTGATAACGCCGTTTATCCATTTTTTTTTGTGGCCAACACGCACCGCAATATAATTATAATTATAGTAGGCACACGTATAGCGTTTTTTTAACTCTCCAGGCGGCAAGCACGCATTATATTTTTATAAAACTTATTCTAATAATATTACTCCTGCGTTGTTGTTCATGCTGTTCCTGACTTCGCCAAGTATTTATTAACGCTTGCGTTGCCCAAATCTCGGTGAGCATAATTTTTATGTAATATATTTCATAGGGTACAGTCACGTTTGGCCTTTAACCACGTGATATACTTGTTTGAACACTTTTGTAAAAACACCTAAAGTAATTTTGATTTATCAATAGTGTTTATGAAGCCTAGGCGAGGGAGGAGTCGGACAAGGAAGAGATGGAGTTGAGGTGATCCTGTCGAATTTAAATTATGTGTGATGACTTATGAATATGAATGTATTGTAAATAATAAGTTTAATGATATGACATAAATAATAAATGAAAATAATAATTTAAAAAAAAGACAAACTATGTTTTGCCAGAGTCCTTATCAGGTATAAAGTATAAACCACCATTCTTGTTGATTTCCCCTTATTCCCTCTCCTTACTTAGTGTCGATTTTGATGGGGTTGTAATAGAAATCCTAATAGTATTCTACGTTAAAAGAGTCTTATCGCCAATTATTTTACTGGGTCCGCAATTTCTCCTACTTGAAAGTCACTTTTTCATTCAACACAACCGTTACAAAAACAATAGCTCTGGAATGATATTTTCACAATCTGAACTTGTAATCTCCAGTTCTGCCAATCTTTAAACAATCAATCTTTCTCATCTACCTATAAAATTTTAACGGAAACACAAATATTGACAGGTTTTTTTGTGTATCAGCCATTGTCCAACTTATGACGTATAAACGCGTTACAATTATTTATTTGCTTGCTTGTTTTCAAAGTTCTTCCAATTTCTAAGAAAAAAAAAACAACCTCGCCGTATTCAAGGCGGTTCCGACAGATTTCGGTTTTTTTGTTTTGTACCAAATGTGCGTGCGTTCCTATAGTAGGCACTCCGAAAATTTCCCACAAAGCCACCGGGGCCGTCCTTGGAATAGATGTCGATATGGTCAACCAACATGACGACGATGACGTACACACGCCATCCTTATCGTATATATATATATATATAGAAACATATATTATACTTAAGAAGCAGTAGCAGCATTGACACGCATCGTACACAGCATTTCTCTCGAACCAAAAGCCACTGAAGCATATTATACTGACAAACAGCAACACACACACACACAATTATAGGTCATTATGTGCACTTGTATACTTTTGTCGAATGGTATTTATTTTGTTTTTTTACGGTGATATTAAAAAAAATTCGCACGCGCACGGTTCTTGCGGTTAGACGACAGAATTCGAGGCAAATGCTTTAGGCCTGTGTGACCGTCGACCGCATTCGATAATAGAATCTTTGGTATTGTTTTTTTAAATATTTTTATTCACATGGTATGCATATACGATGCGTAAAATAATATTTTTGACCGCGCCTGAATTTCTATAGCAATAAATTTCCCAAAAAAAAACAAAAACTTTTTTTAAGTACAGCCAGGTGCAAGTTCTAATACTTAAAGGTTATAACGGTTTTGTTGTCGATATTTTTATCACTACCGTGCACAGATTGGATCGAAGAATTTATTTCTTAGAAAGTGATTTTATCATTTTCAGTTACTTATAGTAGACCTATGCGACCTTCCCCAGGAACAATTCATGAGTATATCCATATTATTATGATATTATGATACTGTAACTAACCCCAACATTTTGATACCCTCCTTTTAGACTACCCAGAGGAGTTGAAATTTTTATTTTTATTTTTTGTGATAATACATACGAGCCAAAAATCCAACCGAATGTAGACCTAACCAATCAATAATGACATTGTAAAGGCAAAAAAAGGACTAAAATTGATTTTTTTTGCATTAGTGTGAATACGGTTAGGGTTGATTCTCCGTCTATATGATTATTTGTTGTCGTTTTACCCGAATTTCTCAATGAAAACTATTTTCAAATACCTGTTGACTGTTGATTGGCACTTACGCGGAGCAACCTAGAAATTTACAATGGTCAAAAGGTAATTTCCTCCTTAGGGGTTTTCCTAAATAACAACCATCACATGTATTCAAATTTTACCAATCCGCTGTAGAAATAATTTACAATATCAATAGTATATTGACTTGGATAAAAATGATTTAGTTTAATGCATTAAGGATAATTAATTGAAGGCAAACTAAACTAGTAACTTAATTACCACCGCGTAGGGGTAAAACAGTAATTAATTGATAGGAAAATAATCAGCTGTTCAACAATAATATTTTGGAGATAACCGATTATCAATCAATGCTCTAAAGTTAAGTACCGGTTTGAGTTTTTTAATAATACAAATAATATGGCACAATATGTATATATTATATAATATATACAAATTATCATAACAAACAAATCAAGTCCAGAAGTTTATTATGTGCCGGCACCGACGTTAATGATCACTGTTTACCTGCAGGCTTTGGTCGAATCAGTTTATATATTATTTAATTATTCACTTAGCGCTACCGCGGTCCGGATAAACATCTATGAGAAGTAATAATAATAATAATAGCGTTCATTCGTCGGTAGTCTATTTAATACTATAATATAATATTATGTATCCAACCGCAAATCTCTGGCCAGGACGGTTGCTTTAACCGGCGGCGGCGCTATTAAATTAATATTAAGAGTAATTTTCCTGTCAAATATATTTATCATCGTCAAGCTAACCGAAAACCATGAATGAAACTAACGATTCGAATCAAATAATTAAACTGTATTAATAATAAATGCCGTTCGATTACGACACAGATAATGTGTAATAAAGTAAATAAGAAAAAAAACGCTTACAGCCATAATAAATATATTATAATAATAGCTTTTAAATATAATATAACAGTAATACTAATTATAATTGATTAATTGAGACAGCATAAATAATATGTATCGATAAGCAATCATAAGGCTTGTTATGGTGTTATGTAATATTATGATCCATACTACGTTTATTCAATTCTGATGTCATTATTGTGCACACAAGACGATTGAAATCAGCCCTGTGGGAACAATCTGGTTGAATAGTGAATACCATATCCTAGCAAAACCATTTATAATCTTCCAGATAAAATGACCAAACATAGTTATAAATAAACATATATTAGAGTGGTATTTATTTTGGGTTTGATGATATTTAAATTGGGACGTCCCTTTTTGCTAAAATTTGTTTTAAAGGTGCTTCCCGGTACCAACTTTTATTTGACTCTAAATGCACCAAAATAAAATTCATGACATTTAATTTAATTTTGTGAAATTTATTTCACTCAATATGAACTCATAATCAAGAAGGGGGAAGTGATTCAAGTGTAATTCAAAAATGTGGGTTTCCATTTGTTTTATAAAATATTAGTATAAATTAAATCATTCCACAATATTTCTTGCAAAATGCACTTAAAAATTAATTTGAAAAATGAATTGTGTTAATCAGTTAATATAAAAATAATTATGATCTCAAACTTTTATTATCTATTCTTAACTAATATAAGAGGAAAATTAAAATTATATCAAACGCAATATGGGGATCACCTTTTTATGTTTATTTGAAGTGTATTCTTGTATCTTTCCTATCCTTGAAAAAACAAATAACCACTTTTTAAAAATGACAATTTTGGTTTCTTAATTTTTTTTAATTACTCCATTTTTAAATATGTTTTTCTTACATTAAAATAAATTTCTTATCTGGCGATTCTCTGTTGCTTTATAATATATACATTACAATTTTTGTATACTATTGAGTATTGGGTATTACCATTACTATTACTATTGAGGGTATTGGTTTTACATTACCGTTTAAAGTAATATTATTTTCTTTTTAAGTTGATACTTTTACAACGGGATACCTTGTGAATGACATTTTGGCTTCAATATTTCGCCGCACCGAATAACAATAACAATTGAAATAATTTTTATCGACTAATACCGTCAGTGTCCGTTAACAGCTTTTTCTATTGTAAAATCAAAGCCAACCTTAATGATGGCCGAGTAGGCGGGGAGGGGGCTGCATTGTTGTGTTGTAATACCACTACAATATTATAGGTTGTCTTTTTATTGAATATATTTTGTCGGGTAGCCCGACGCAACAACAAAAAAACATATATATATATATATATATATATATATATATATATATATTTGTATATAATATATCCTTTAAGTTGTCAAAACAGACAACACCGCCTATATAGTCGTACATGTACCCAAACGCTCTAATTTCTATCCAACACATATAATTGCCGGGTTCTGCTCGGGGCAGATGTTCCTTATGATTTTTTTTTTATCGAATTCGTATTGTAGATACTGAGTTTTGGTTTTATTTTTTATCTCTTTTTATTTTATTATTCATACTAGGTCTTGGCCGCCGTATTAAAACACATTTTCAGATAGCGTTTATAATGCACAATAATTACAGTATATACTTGTTAATCGAACTAAACGCGCAATCATGAGTCAACCGCGACACCAGATAGGACGGGGACGTCGTTAAGTGTTATCTAAAACGGTTTTGTTTCGAAATAAAATTTGTTTATTATCCGACGCGAGGCGACAAATCTTAATTATTCCGGAGGTTCCACAGCCATCATAATAATAATTATTGTAATGGCGTACATATATGGTGTTATTATTGTTGTCCTCCGCACTTATGGTTCACGACAAATACAATAATTTTAATCTCGTTTAACCCGAAACGGTCAACTGATAATGTAGAACGAGTATATTTTAATCATTCCGACGCGCTACCATATAATACAAGAGATACCTAGTAACTTCGGGTGTCGTTAAAAAAAATAAAATATGTCGAGTAGACGGTATATTTTTATAGTCAAGTGTCAGCGATGAAAAAAAACAACTGACGACAAATGGTACAAAGTTCAACCAGAAATGTCTAAATTTTAAATGGTTATTCCAATTGTTATTCCTTGACATATTTTTTCAAATGCCAATTTCCCTGGAATCGTTTTTTTAACAAAAATAATAGTTCTAAAAATATTTATGTGTTAAAGTAATTGAATTTGTTTTCTCTTTAAAAAGCATAAATTTATGATTCGGTCCGAATAACGAATAACTATTGACCACTATTTCGGTTTTGTTTTTTTTGCCGAATATTGTGTTATGAACCAATCTAAGCCTATTTTAAGAATATTATAATATAACACTTTCTAGAGTTATCTTATTGCAGATAATCAAGCGTGAAAAACTAACAAACGTATTGATAACAATTTTGATTTTCTTTTATACTGTACAATTTTCGGATTGATTCTGAGCACGTTATTCGGACTAAACTTTCAATACTTGGTGGTGGTTAGAGTTGGTAGTGCCTAGTGTAACTACAAACAAATTCTTACATAATACATTTATTTTGGACATTTTTGAACAAGTAGCAGTCCAGCAAAACGGGTCCTCTTTTGAAAACCATAAAGCAATATCTCTTTTGTTATGTAATGTTCATAATATCTTTTCTGAAAAACTAACTTTCCTATTAAAAAAAATGTATACCAAGAACTCGTGTAAGAACTTTTATAAATGGAATTAAAAAAACAAAATTTACAACTGTTTCGAGCACTGATATTTATCATAAATATGTCATGCACCGATAAAACCCTGATAAGGTTTTGTTTTAATAATGATAGACTATGGTCTATATTTTATTCTGAGCTGTTGTTATAGTTGTAAAGTAGCATACATAGTTTTAGGTTTTTATTAGCCCTACTGATTAATATTACTTATAAATTATGTTACTTACTAATATAAGTATATTCAAAAATCTAAACTATTAATAAATATATTGATGTTTAATGAATAAAAATATTACACCAATGGCAAATTCCTGGTAATACAATTTCCTAAGCCTTTCCTCGCCACTTAATGATATTGCGGACCCGATACTTATTACTCGGATCGCCGGCGGGTTATCTATACTCCGTTCTGGCTGCGAAGAAACACATATTATTAATTATTATTATACTTTTTCTTAAAAAAAAAATTTTTTCCCGAATCCGCCACGAGCGTACTCGCTACACAACAATAATATCATATTAGATGTGCCTACACCTACTTTTTTTTTTTACCAAACACACATACATCTATAAGTAACTCACAACGAAGGCTGGACGATTGCTATAAATGCATATACATTATATTGTACAGACAAACCCGAGCAGCAGCCGTGCCGTCGATCCATGCCCGTAAATACCTAAAGTATACCAAGGTGGTGTGCACACACACACAAACGGATATTGAGTTTTTATGATCTATAATTATGGTAACTATCTCTCCCCAATAATTATTATATTGCTGTGTGTGTGTGTGTGTGTGTGTGTGTGTGTGTGTGTGTGTATGTATGTGAATGTAAGTACATGTGTGTGTATGTGTTAAGACGACGAAAGGCGGCCGCTGTTGCGTAAGGAAACTACTGAGCCGGCAGGTAAGTTAATAGCATTGTCAGTGTGGCCCCGGGCAACAATGACGGCGGCGAACGGCTCCAATGCCGTCGTCACTGCCTTAAATGCACGTGTGTTCAACTTTGTAAAATCCCAGGTCCGACCCAGGGCTCTAACCACGTCTTAAAACATGTTGTTGTGTGTAGGAAAAACAAAAAACAAATTTGGGTCATACGAGAACCGTCGGGGAGAGGGGGGGGGGAGATATAATAACAATAATAATAACATTAAACGGAAAAGGACCAACTCATGTTGTAGGGATGTACATTATAATATTGTTTTTCTCTCCGTAATAATAGTAATAACATAAAAAAAAAAAAACCATTGTTTTTTTTGAAAATAACCGTTCGGGTACTTGTTGTCGTTATTATATATTTTTAAATATTATTTTTACATAAAAAATTATTATTAAAACACCGAAAGCCCGCTCCTAACATACTGTCCCTATACCTATATTATAATAATAACGTTGGACTGCAATTTTCGTTCGATCCGGATAAACGGTCTTATGACGCTCCCGCATTGTGTGTGTGTGTGTGCAGGTAAATGATTTTTTATAAACTTTTTAATACTCATTAAAAAACCAGAAGTCGTTAACCCGTTGCGGAGCGCCACCAAAAGGGTTGCAGACGGCGTCACTGGCTAAGCTAATGTGTTTTGTTGGGCGGCAAAGGCGTCATGCGTTTAAGGTATAAGCCCGTCGTGGTTCGCACTCGTTAAGGGAGACAAAGCTTATTAAGTCTGTTATATGTAATTACACCATAATAGCCATCCGTTTTTTATTTTTTACTTTCCTCTGTCCGCCGTCGTCCGCTAAACGGTATACGTGAATTTTGTTAATCGATTAGGTCTGTCCGACACAAATTATTGCTCTCTTATGATAATCATATTTGGATTAAAGTACACATAGTTATTATACTTAAAATAATATTTTAAACGCAGTCGCCACGGATCGGCGTCATAATAAAAAAATTAACAAAAAACTAAACAATGCCTATCAGCTAACAAATAAGGTTTTTTACTGCTGCGTCGTCGACCAAATTAAAGCTAAGTATAACAATAATAAGAACATTATTTTACTAAAAAAATGTGTAGCCAATGTTTTCAGATTATGCGTTCGACATTGAAATAGATACAGAGCATCGCTAAAAAAGTTACTATAATAATAATTAAAACTTGTCTACTTAAACGCATATTATGTATAATATCGTTGTAATACCAAGATACTATATATATATATTTTAATTATATGTTATCATCTTTAATATTATAAACTGTATACTAATGCCAGTTTGTCTTTATATATAAAAATCGTAATGCTGCCTAGGTGTAGCATGTATGTTTGAACACGACTAAATTTAAATGACTTGCATGTGAATAATATATTTTTATAAATAGAATAAACTATATTATTATGTGTACACGTATAGCAGTGGTTCGTTTTTTTATTATTTTTTTTGCGGTTGGCAGGGTCGCGGTGCAAGTCGACATTTATAGGTCGGCCAAAGTCACGCGATATACATTTACACTACCTAGTACCTACCCATAAAATTTCAACACGTTACCAACGTCATTTCGAACGAGTCGAAAAATATGTATAGTAATATATTTATTATTGTGTATAATATAATTTATATTTTTTGATAATCACAAGTCGTAGACTTGTAAGTTCTAGGTGTGTATAATACCCGTTTTACATAAAAAACGATAAACACAATATTACATTTTACCCTTTTCGTTTGATAATAATGTTATACATTTTTTGATTTTTTATATAAAATGTGTTTTTCCGTTAAACGCAAAGGCCAATAAAAAAATCATGATAGTTAAAATAATTCAATTTTATACACAAAAAAGAAACGATGTTACATTAACAGAGGTTTGGTTGCATCCGCGACAGCTAGATTTGCAAAAAACGTAAAACATCCATACCAAATTGATTTGTAACGAACACAACTTCAACTTAATTGGATTAATTAATGGCTGTGTAAAAAGAAACTATGTTCAGTAAAATATACATCTTCAAAATCTGGTTGTCACGGATGCAACCAAACTTCTGATAATATAAAATTTTATATGATAATATTTTTCTGCGTAGGTGATATATGTGAAAACAATAAAGTTGTGGTTTTTTTAAATAATTTGAAATCTAACTTATTAATTTTTGAAATTTAAATTGCTATTATGGTACCTGTTGTATGTGTGTAATAGACTATAACCAGTTGAAAATAACGACTTTTAGAGTTATTTAAGAGTAATTAGTAATTAATCAACATTAGGTATCGATATTTTTCATGGAATTTCCTTAAATTAAAAGTCGATAGAGTTAATTAAAAAATTAATAAATTTCAAATGTTGTGTTGTTTTATTTTTTGATGTTGAATTTTTTACAAAATTTTACATAACTTTGTACATTTTTTAAATATAAGTTGTAATACAAATTTATAAAAAAAACAAACTAAAAAAATATATAATTTTTACTTTTTTATAAAAAATTTAATTCACAAACATAATAAGTTTACAAATTAGCAATAATCAGCATAATGTACAAAAACTATACACATATAAATCTTAGGAAAGAGTAATTTTTTATTTATTTTTTTTTTATTTATTAAAGAGTATTTACAATCTATGCTGCAAGGCACAATAAGCAAATAGTTACATTGTTATATATACAGAGAGTGGGGAAAAAAAATAAACAAATAGAAACGGTGATTTGGTATGAGGAGGGAGGCTATCCAGTGATAGAACCCAACGTGATTTTTGTTCTAATTATTTTTAATTAGATTAATTTGAATTATTGTATTAACAGATCTCGACACCAATGTCTTCGGAGTCGGCGAGGTGGATTTCCGGGGAGTGAATTAGAAGCAAGTTGAGATATGAAAGGGTTAGAATGAGTGTGTAATTTGGAATGAAATTTTTTGTAGCGTTTTATGGCTAAATGGTAAGAGTAATTTACATAAACTACACATGATGATTCACACAATGTGTCAATATATTCGTCGTGTATGTACGTTTAACTTTTAAGAAACCATTAAAACTGAGATAACATAAAAATGTTTCAATTGTTATTAGATAATCAAATAATATTTTGATTGAACATATCTGTAAATTCAACCAAGTGCTTTATATATTTTGTAGTCTGACAATAGCCCACGTGCAAAAAACATGGTTAATACAGGCATCATAGAAACTATAAAATTTAACGAATTATAATTTACAAAACGATATTTGTATTCTTAGTTCCATGTCGTTTCTTAGCTAACCAATATTGTCGTTTCTATGATCAAATGGCAAAACGTATTCATAATTAATATCTGCGGTTATAGCTCTGGCTTAATAGCTCAACAGTTTTGTTTTGCTGAATGGTAGAATCGTTGTGTGTATTTTTTTACTTAATATTTTTTTTTAATTTACTCTAGCTTACTAATAATTGCTTGTAAATGTTTAATGAAACGCATGACCACTTAATACCTTCCTACCTCAATACTTTACACACTATTAAAAATTATAATTATATTCTATGAGACGTTTAACGTTTAATTTTTTTTTCGTATACAATGTTTCTATACAGTTAATCGATTTCTGTACACAACTAAGCATTTATATCTGTTATAATAATAATTTTATATCCTCATCGTCCTCCAATATATATGCTACAGTATAAATTCTTTGTAATATGATAATGATTTCTTTAACCAGTTTTGCATCCATGCAGCAAAACAGTCTTATGTACTGCTAGTATATATTATATTAGCATAAAATACATTTTTTTTCAATTTCAAACACAATGTATAAGGTGTATAATCTGTGGCCGATAAAATTTTGCTCGACATGGACTTTATGTTTTCGCTACCGACCGTAAGCGTCATTGCACGTTCAACGGGTTGTTTCTCTTTGTTTTTATTGTGTTTTAATAACAAGTTGTGCACATACGCGGTGTGTGTATATTATGTATGTATTAATTTTTGTCTTATACCTATCTTCTTTGTATTACTACAGCCAGTAGGCACACACGTCGCACAAAGCTACTTACGACCGCACATCCCTATATATATAATAATATTGGACGCTAATAAAAATATAATATTATCTTGTATATCTACTGGCGTTTTAGGTAGAACACAAGTAGCATTAGCTGCTGTATAAACGCGGCAACCGATAAAACCAGAAGCGCTTGTTCTTGCCATAATGTTATTATGATTATTTTCGTTAACCCGATGACTCGTGTAAAATTATATATTATAATATTATTATGTTGGCCGACAACAAAGTATTTCGTTTTGAAGCCCTCCGGGGCGTATAATATCTATCACTTGAATTTCATGAATGGCGGATGAAGGCAAAACCACATAAACATACATATACTCACTGTTCAATTAAAAATTACTTTGATAACAATAAAAACTATGCATAATATTTAAAATCAATAATTAGTTACCATGGGCTCGGAGGCTGTATCGGTGAACAGTTAAAGTAATCCAGTAAAACTACTGCGGTTGTAGATGTTAAATACCTATCACTTCAGGCCATAATTCTTATTCACTGGGCCCATAAGTTCGGGATCTGCTGTGTGCTCACACTTTGCGATCATTGCCCGAGTCTGTTCACATTTAATATAGAATACTGGTTTGCTGTTTAATTATCATTCAATCCAAAATTTAAACAGTTTAAGCATCTCCCGAGCCGTTGCAGACAGCCCTAACTGTTAGCGTAGTATATATTATAATGTCAGAATATAAGCGTTGGGTTTCGTTGAAATCAGAGATAATGAGTAATTCAAAGACGTGGACTGTAGTGTATACATTATAAGAGTGTAAGGTAAATTGGCGGCAAACATTTTATAATTAGACCAATGCGCCGAGTAATTGGAGAGAAACGATATTAATACGAAGGGAGCAATATGATCTGAGTGACAAAGAAAGGGGTACAGTGTTCATTGCCCATGCTGCCCTTTGGCGCGTTCGACCAAAAGCTAATAGGTAGGAAGGATTACTCAGTAAGACAAATTATTATTATTACTTATTATTATTCTACAGCCGGAAAGTGAAGTTCGATATACTAGACATACATACAGCTTCACAATGGCTATCGCTTTTAGAGATATAGTATTATTATAATTATTTACGCGTCAAATATTAAGTGCAAATAATTAACATAATAGTAATATTGTATCATTAGTGAAGAGTGTTAAGATTAAAACACAATATAACCATACAAAATTATCTAATTTTCAAACATCGTCACTCAATAAACACAATTAAATTAATTTATTAATTTATAATCGAAACGCGCGTTGATTAAACTTCATGATAATTTATTGTATTATAATATAGCATGTAATAAATGTTATTTTTATTAAAGTCTATTAAACTTTGAATTTATTTAATAAAGCAAACGGAGATGAATTTACTTCTACCGCAGTTAGGCATGTACCTAATATGATTCTTCTAGCCAAATACGTTTTGTTGGTTGTTTAGCGCTGAGAAATATATTTTCAGGCAAAGTTAAACAAACTCTGCCTTTACAAACGATGCGAGATTATATTTTATAATACATTATATTTAAAATAGGTTATGTTTTGTTTAATCTTATACGATAGTTAAAATTTTTTTTTTTTTGTCAACCTCTTGTTCCGCCATCGTTTGAACGGTACATTACATATACTATTTATATATATATATAGTCATTGTGGTATTGTGTTCTCACTTCTCAAAGACTACTAGCCCGGCTACATGTATATATAAACGAATGTCCATGATATTTTTAAATTATGTAAAAATACCTCATTATGAATATTTTCAATTGTTTTTTTTTTTGCTTGGTATTATATTAAATTTCATGCTGTCACGAGATATAAGTATGTGTATGTGTGTGTGTGTGAATATATGCGTGGATAAACTAAAACCTTGGATGTTTCAGTCGAGTTGTGGTCCGCCTGTGCACGAAACAAAATGGCCAAGTATTTATCCGTAGGGTTTTCTCTCTCTCTCTTTCTTGTTAACCTGATAATGTCGGCTTGCCTCGGTCCGTTTCGCTCGCACACATGACACACGTCATACTCACGCTCTCCTCGTTCATGTATATCCTATAATATATAATATTATATACCTACCTATATCCTACACCCCATGTACAATACATGCCTCGCGTGTGTTTCGCTCGAGAAGAACTCCTCGTAGAATAATATACACATGTCTGACTGTGTTTGTGTGTGTATTTGTACCAACCGTATAATATTAGACAAAGGCATTTATGTAGTCCCAAGACTGTATAATAACCATGTATGTTTTTGTACCGCGTGCGTTTTCCGCATAATGGCAGTTTGGATATACACGGTTGACGTTTAGCAGATGTACACAGTCAAACGGTTTGTTTTATAAAGCAAAAAAATGATTTAATAAAATAATGCAAAATCCGCATTATGTGCTTTGTACCTACATGTATTTACATAATTTACATCACTCTTGTGTTTAAGCGCGGGCTAGAACAATTAGGTAGGTATTTAAATCACAAATAGTAGCTTCCTTTACGCCAGTTTGTTCATATACAATCTATATATAAGACATTTATAGATCAAATTGACACGATCGATATTTATTGAAAATAATTTTCTGTGAAATATTGCCTATATGTTGCCCCTTAATACATTACTCGGTGTCCTAACAGTACCAAGCTTAGATAAATCTATAATTTGTGATCGTCTCTATCCATCAAATTTTAATCGAGGGAAAATCAAATAAACATTTGTTTAATCAACTGAAAATAAGACTATTAGCGAACTAACGTTATTACAGCTTTTTAATTTCACTTAACCTTCCGGCCAGCTTGTCTATTTTATTGTGGTGAGAAAACAATCAGATAACAACACTCGGTGTTGTCATTAAGCGAATCAAACGAATTATAAGCAAAAACGGTCTAAAATAACGGAGAATTAAATCGTTTATAATGGCTGTACATAAGACAATTTTGGGCACGCCTAGCACAATATTTTTTATCGATTATTTTTCAGTCAATGTTAAAATAATTTACATGCGTGAAATAACCTTTTTTAAATCTAAGTCTTCCCTCGTAGCGCTATAACGCTATAATATTAGTGGAAAGCATATTTCTTGGAGTTCAAAATTTCAATATCCATAAGTGCTATTGGACATCATTAGACAATAACAATGGTGAACGGCAAAGTGCGTTGAAGACTGGGAAACTTCATAGTCTATATTATAATACTGGTCGTACTTGAGGTAACTTCTCAATCAACAAAAGTTTTCCCGCATGACGTCCTGAAATTCATATCGATATTTAACAACTGCCAATGAAATTCTAAATGATAATTAAAATATTTGGTCATTATTTACCAAAAGATACAAAAATGTTAATGACGCCTAAGATTGTCTAATGTCTTTGTCTAATCAAAAATTAATAATATGTTTTAAATCAACAACGTGTGGCGTTATCAGATCAGAAACAATAATTGCGGAATGCGAGCGCAATGCCTTTCCCGCCCAGACCGGAGACAGCCAAATGTAATTTTTGCTCTAATGTGTAGCGCTTGCGAGTCGTTTCACGCCCATTCAAGTGGGCTACAAAGTAAATTATTATTTTTCAAAATACCATTACCGGGTCGCCGAGCATTGGGCCGTACAAAGGCAACGCGATCTCAATGATATAAATTGTGTTTTACGACCAAGGTCGTTGCCGACACTACTCGGCCTCAACCTTCGAAATGCTTAAGTATTCGTGCCCCCTATTACGTACGTTCCGACTACAATATAATAATTACAAAAAAAAAAAAAATACTATTGCCGAGGATACGGTCGTGTAATAACAGCCGACGTTGCGTTGGTGCAAAAATATGACAAATCTTAGAACACAGGATATTTGCTAATATATTAATTCAAAGTCACAACCACTCATTAATGCTGTGCTCGTAAACAATGGCAGATTAATAATCATCTTTTATAACGTAGCCGACGTACTTACGTACGGTAAGACGGTCATATAGTCCTAAGACGTCGAGTTCTTGATTTCTTGAATCTAAGAAATTTTGTCCCCAAATGAGTTGTGATTGTTTTCCAAAAAATATATACATCGAAAACCCAATGACGTAGACTTTTAAGCGGCTATAAATTTTGGAAACTGTGAGGTCGTACAACATACATACATGTATAGGCTTTGTGTACAAACAAGCATTGAAATTTGGTTTAATTTTACTAAAAAATACATTACTCTGGGTAATTTACATAATCTCCGAATGCAGTGCTTGTGAGCTGACACGCGCCCCGTGGTTTTACGGAATAATTATATTATCATTTGAATACTAAACGCGAGTCGACACGGTCAAGTCGTAAATTCCCTCCCGTTAACCGTTTACGATTAACAAAAAAACTATAAATACTAGGTCACATATTATACATGTATGTTGTACCCGTAATAATATTGTACAAGCGTCGGTCAATATAATAATCATATGTTAACTACGTAAAACGCTGTGTGGGCGTTTGACAACCGCCCCGACTTGGATTTGACAGTATCTATGGTAAATACGGACGGAGTGTGGATAAGAAAGTCGTTTTGCAACGAAAAGAAAGATGCTAAAAAGAGGCACGGTATGGTGCAGTAGACGCCTTGCCTATTGTAGCAAACCACAGACACGTACTAACTGATCAATAATTTAAAATGGTTGTGATAACAACAAGAACTCTGCCTGTTTAAAATCAATTAGTTACCATGGAGTCGGAGGCTGTACCGGTTAGGTAGTGGGTATTTTTATAAACTCTACAGATAACTCCTGATCACATTGCGTCGTCCTTCGGGCCGGATAATTCTTATTCATCGGGCCCAACGGTTTCGGAATCTGGCGTGTGTGTACATTTTAAGATCATTGCAAATATAATGTAGCTTTTTAAGACCAACAACAATTGTTATACCTAAGATCAAATCAGTATAGCTGGCTAATATAGCACAATATTTACACGTAGGAATATAATATATCTGTATTAATTTTAAGGGTAGGACCTACCACGGGTGCGATTTTAAATTTGATAGGTCTTTAGCACCAAAATGTATTCACACTTCCAAGGTGTTATAATATTTGATACTCCATGATCGAATGTGCATGGGTTTTTAGCTTTGTGTTATTCGGCGACTTTACTTCTATTTGAAATCTAGTCGCGCCTATGCCGTGGTCCGTAAATGACGTGACCGGTTTGACGGATAGCACCCACGGTCGTCTGCTTCCAACACATCGTGTGAGGTGTATACATGTAGGTGTAGTTACATGACGTGATTGATTCGGAAGTATCTGCCAATCGCACGAATTTTGTTGAACGCTACAATCACCGGTCGGCGTTACCGTGGGATTAATTTCTTTTCTGCATTATTACATCATCATCCGGCATTACGAATGTGTCGCTAAATTATAGAATATTTTCCTACCGCGTCGCCGAGAAGTAAAAATAAAATAAAAAATAACATAACATTATCATGTGCCGCAATCGACCGACGTAGGCACACCTACGTCCTTCGAGTTGATTACAAAAAAAAAAAAATACATGAAACACGACGTTATACGATTACCAATTATTTCCTACCGTTAACCGACGACGCAAATGATAAACTGGTAGTTCCAATGCTCAATACCAGCACAGGAGATAGGTAATATGCTTATTTTATTGCTACGAAGCCAACTTGAGGTGGTATAAGTTTTGCAATGTTGTGTTTTAGCTTTGATTCGGAGCGGCGTTGCTATTTTTTTATTTGACTGCACCCACGATATCTTTTTCGATCCAAAACACTGTTTCTGCATTATAATTAATCGTACCTAGTTAGTGCCTTAAGATATTTTCAGCCAACTGGTGACGTTTAACCTAAGCTCACTTTGTTATCGTGACAAAGCCCATCACTTTCTCCACAAACCTCAGCCAATACCATAGGAAAAAAATTGAAATTTTGACTTGAAAAAAACCATGCACGTTACAACTCACAAGATAGCATTATATAAAGTCTATAATGATGCATTCAGCACAGCGATTTCGATAAGCTTATATAATTTTCTTGGGCGTGAGCTGAGAAGATAATAATTTTAAAATTTTGTTTTTTTTACATGGTGATTTTCTTCTTCTTTATTTAGATTAAAAGTGACAGGAGTATTTGGCTGATAGACATTAGGTTAAATGATAATTTAGTTAGGTGCATTCTTCTTTAACAGCCATTACCACAAGTATTTTTTTGATTTTGAAAAATTCACCTAGGAAATTTAGAACGAAATGACAATTGGGGAGACTGTGATTAGATATTGGTTAGATGGGATAATACTATCAATTCCAATTAAATATTTGTGTTATGTTTAAATACCTACTGTTTAAAATAATTATGGTAAACCTTGAACCTTCCAAGAATGCAGCCTTAGAATTTTTTTATGAAAAACCTCTAATACCTTGTCTTTGTTTCAAGCGTAATTTATAAGCTCCTCGTTTGTTGTGCGACAAGAAATAGTAAGTCTCAAAATTTACTATTCAGTTAATTACATCGATTTTACAGCACCGGTTGTGATAGATAGTACTATATAATAATAACTTGTATGGAAAGTATACAATCATTGCGACAATAAACACAATTTACCAGTTGACTGCACTTATCCGCCATCACACGTGTCGCCTGTTAACTATATTATTATGATGTCCATATTGCCCTCTTGTCTGGCTCGCCGTAGCAGGCAACCCTTATAAATGGAAAGTCTAACTTGTAGTGGGTAAAATCGATAAAAGCTTCAATGCCATTAACGTGTAATTAGTCGTCATTCAACCACTTCGTTAACAATATCACTAGGAAAGTGACAATAATATTATGTTCAAGTATGAAACATACAACATAACTTTAATATAATAATATTAAGCCCTACTAAAGCCCAAATAGGCATGAAATAAACATCATCGTTAGACCATGTCTCTGCGGTATTGTAAATCAAACAAACAATTGAAGTCCAGCGAAATAGCAACATAATAAAAAAAAAATAGGCAAGAATTAGGCAACATAGCATAGGTCTTAAGTATATTTAATACTCTTGTTTTCAATTATAATACTCAAGGTCAATGCCAATAGTATTCTGCAAGAGAACCGTCAGAATAATCTTGCTAATTTAAAATGAATTGTTGTATATTTAATATGGTATATACGAATTCACTTTCAACAATGCTTAGAAAGTAAGTAGTTTAACTTAACATAATTATTTATATATTTAAAAAGTTAATAAGTTAGTTGACTTTAAATATTTAACGTGACTAGTTATAAACTAAGTTTTGTTTATTTCGGTAATAAAATAAAAAACTGAATCTTATGCGGTCTTTCTCATCCATCAATCAAGTAGTTTTGTTCCTCAACCCGGCTTCTACTTAACTCATGTAAAATAAAAATGTAAATTAGAAACATTTAATTTAAATTATATCTTATAGTAACCTAAAACAAGTAAAGCTAAGAAGAAGTTGACAAAATCAAAATGAAAAAAATTGCTTTTCAAATTTTGAAATTTTTCACCACGGGGCCTCAAGAGAAATATTGAGGCAACAGCAATTTATAAAACATTATTTTTACATTAAAATGCATCAGGGATGGGTCAGTCCCCTCCTACTCTAGATTTCTCAAGTATCTTGACAGGTATCCGAATTGAATTCATATCGAGTTCAAGTTAAGAATACACGGTTGAGTTAATATTACATAATTTGTTTTTTTTCTTTATTTGAAGTATACAAGTGTAGTACAAAAAATATATATGACGACACAAAATATTTATAGACAATGAAAGCATGAGTAAGAGAAGTCGCCCGCCGACTCTTATGTGTTTCGATTCTTGTACTTCTAAGGAGAGAAACGATAACAGCACCACTTCCTTTTTTGCCTTTTGGCAGGATGGTCGGGCATATTTGGTAGTGAACAGTTTTGTACAAGAATATTAGGATGATTTTCTAGGGAATTGTGATTACGGGAGTAAAGTTGTTTGGCGGCTCGGAAGACAGTTTTGATTTGTAGGTCTGTGTGTATAATTTCAAGTTAGCTAATGTTGTATAATTAAAAATAAAGAACGAATCGTCAAGTTAAAAAGCGAAATTATTCAACGCGTTAATGTCCCGCAGTGTGTTGAATTTAACAAATAGGTATACATAATTTACTGCCAACCTGATGGCCTCTGCTGAACCGTTGACCCGACCGACGAATAAACCCAATAAGTTTTTGTGTGAGCCGAAAAAAAAATAACCTGTGTTCACACGTGCCATCGCCGCCTTTGCGGAAATCCAATATATGGCCTGTATAAACACAGTGGGCAGGTATATAATATTATAGCTATACATAAATAATAATACCGCGTGTGAACGGACACGAAAGCGAACGGACAAAGCTGTTCGGGGCATTAAATATTTCAGCTATTCCAAATACCGACCGAATGACAAATAATATACTACCCAAACGACAACCCCGTCCGTCGCGTTATGTTTAAGCACACATTGTATAGGCGGTATCCGCCGCCGCCCGGTGTGTGTCCCTCGTGTTTTGGCTGTTGAATAATTAATCGGCGGGCCGCCTACTAATCCCTCGCAAAGGGGCATGGCCACTGCAACTTATATATACATCCACCAGTTCTACCTTTGTGGAAAAAAAAATGTCATGCTTTGAATACATACAATTCTGATGACACACACGCGTGCTGCACGTGCCTATACGATGAGGGCTACGTGACACGATCGACGATTTTTGAATTGTGTACAAAAATCCTCTATCCGCCACAAAAGTTTTAAGACTTGGGTTTTAAAAAAAAAATTTGTACGGTATATAATGTCAGCTGCGGTTTATTATAGTATATTGTATTACCACATATATTCTGGGAGAACGTCCCAACACCTATATTTTTGTTAGGGCACAGACTATATGAATACGGATAGCTCACTCGGCACATGTAAGAAAAAACCATAACTCAAAATGAAATCAGTGTGACCAGATTGGCAGATTCAAACACAACATTTTATAATATCACAATAAAAAAATTATCTAATCAGTGGTAATATAGTCAGTTATTATGCTTAAAATCTTATGATTAATAATGACTTGTGCAATAGTATTGTAAAATAATATCGAAAAATAATGTGAATTTGAAATTATTATTTGAATATATTTTACCAAATCAAAATCAAATTGTATTTAGTAATTAGGTTTTTATTTAAATTAATTTTTATCTTTATTTAAATAACGTCCATGTGTGTATTCTAATGATACCTTACTACCGTTGGTTTAGTCGGAAGACGTCTACTTGACCATATTTTCAGTAAGGGGCCACACAACAATAGCATTTATTAAGGTGCATTTTTCTATGTGCAATTTTTAAATTCTAAATAATATGTGTATTATGTATAAATTAAGTTTTTTTCGCTAAAAAGTATTATAAATATATTGGAATAGGCTAATTATTGATAACTACATTGTATTTTGTTGCTGTAACAACACAGTTTCAACAGTTTAAGAGATGAAAACCCGTATTATAGGTACCTACTCTGAACTTGCGCTACCCGCTGCTAAAGGTCGATTGCGTTTCCAGAGAAGTTAGTGACTTACGGTCAGATTCAGTTATCGATCTCGTCTTTGCTTCTACATGAATCTTAATGCATTACACATAGACACACGTTAACCGTGTGTGCTACACTTGCACCCTATTGCGTCGACTCGACAGCGACGTGGATTTTACGGGCCACCGGTCACCTCGTCGGGAGGAGGTCCTGCCAGCCATTGAGCGAAATTCCTTTGTACAATTAATAATAATCGAGTGGTTCATTGTGCGTGTGCAGTGTATGTATGTGTGCTGTGTTCGAAAATGTTGTACCTACTTATAGGGCGACGGTGGCGGGCACGTGACTCTTCGCACAGAGGGCTAAGCGCACGTACCGCCTACGGTGCCCCGTCGTCGCCGCCTTAGGATTAAAGTTCATTACTGGCAGACACCCTGTATTGTTAGCGTTCACTTCAATACAGTATAATATAATAATAATAATATTATTATGTATGCTGTACTCGGATACGTCGGCTCCTGCACTCGTTAGGCCGGTACAACGTGAAAACGTTGAAGTTTATATGAATTACTGAAATCGTTGGAAAGAGCTAGGGCTCGAGTTCCAGGCACAAGTTTCTTGTGCCTGGAATCGTGGACTTGGCTCAAAAAAGCTGACACCAAACAATTATTTTTAAAATTTATATAATGCGACCATATAATTAGTTGTGTATAAAATTTGAAAAAAACTTGAGGTTTCTACTGATTTAGATCAGAAATTTTTCTCTGAACCCGAAACAGTTAAAAACAAAACGAGCCAGAGGTATTATAGTTTGTATAGAGAAATGGCGACGGAGAAGCGTGGAAGAGATTGGAGTAATGTCACAATTGTGTCTTCACGGGAAAAATAAATGTTGAATGTCTTTAACATTTTGCCAAAAAAGTAATATTAACAAAAAAATTAAACCATGTTTGGTAGGAAGAAGAAACAAAGTTGTATTTAATATATATTATCATAATACTTATAATATAAGTAAAACGTGAGAAATATTTCAAATACTACGACAATATTTTGTACCTAATATTCTTCAAACGTTTGGTATCCTTATATAAAACATGATTTTTATATACTTTAAAAGTAATAATATCCTTAACAATATTTAAAAAAAAAATGTATATATTTTGCTTGCTACCTGCCGCAGATCTAACAATACCCATCAATTAGCCCAACAAGTAATTAGAGTACTTTTAAAATCATTATTTTATAATAATATATTACTGCGTCGAATGCAATTACCTCATTGTGACATTCGAACTTGCCAACTGTTTTTCTTTTTAATGATTTGCATGTGTCATTTAAAAATAGGTAAATATTTTGTTCCTAGAAATTCATTTAGATCTAATCTCATGTGCATGTCAATAATATTTTTGTATTTTCGAATTCGTCGCAATTATACATTATGCCGGATGAAACGTATTATTAGTTTGTGCAATTTGCATACGATATAAATGCCGCTATCGTTTGTGATATAACTACATTATAATTCACTGAAAGAATTACTCTGGACTAATTTTCTGCATTTGTATACACTATACATTTTGGGTTTAAATTGTGTATGTGTTTTTGTGTCCAAGTCTACGATTAAACGTTTTTTGGCCATCCTTCTTAATGTGAAGGTGTAAAGTCTTAAGATTTGTCAAACGTAAATTGCATGGCCTATGGGTTCGAGTATTAGTTTAAGTTGTATTTACAGCTTTATTAAATTGTGTTGACAACGAATATTATCATTTGATTTTCTTTACTTTAACTCATGCAAATGTGGACAGCCAGTAAAGTTTTACTATTTCATTTTCTTTTCTTTTTCCAACGTTTCCAAGTTCCCGGTTTCATATATTCTTTGATCTTAGGTCAGCTTAGACGTTTAAACTATTGTTTTTTCTCTACTGATTTCCCAACAAACTTTTAGACGGTCTTAGTCATGCGCATATGTATATTATAATACATAACCGTTCTTGTATAATAATTGTCAATGACCTACCTTAACCTATGACCATCTTTTTAGGTTCTTCTACTATTTTTGTTCCTTTCACATTTACTGTCGTTGAACTGTAAGATGGAGTTAATTTGCATATTTTTTAAGCCGTTTATTAACGTCAGTGCGAGTAAAAAATAATATTATGTAGTCGGCGAACGTTAGGTACAATCTTGTATTGTTAAAATTGGCGATTCGATCACCAACAGACAACAGTGTGTATAGTGCATAAGTGGATTAAGTGTACGAGTGCAACATAATATAATAGTGTTGTATACAATATGTAATTATTGTATTGTAAAATATATAGCACTCTCTTATTGGAGTGCACATGATCGCGTTCGTTATGAAATTAATGTAACCGGCATACATATACACACGCGTATATAATACATATAATGATAGCATAATGGCCAATTTGGTATAATGACTAGGTTACTCTCTGGGTTGATTCCGAATAATATATACATAATGTGAATATTGCCTCGCACGTTCACAAAAAAAATTATATTGAGGTAGGTAAGGAGCACGACCATCCGCTTTGGACTAAAACCGCGGCTGTCGATTCCAAGTCGACCGTGCATATCTTCGCATACGATTACGGTAAAACTGTGTAATTATAATATGTATAGTATAATTTATAATTGGCTCATCAAAATATTAAACAGCGTAAAAACTCATTATCGCGTGTACGGCCGTTGGAAATATGTATAAATTGAATCGTTTTCCATTTTCAACAAAATAACGCATAGGTATAATATAAAAACAATGGTGCAGTAGTATCAAATGAGAATTATTAGTATGCCATTAAAAAAAAACGTCGAAGAACAATCATGATTATTTGTTGTTGTTTTTGTTTTCATAAATATTTAACAGATTCGGCACGATACGGGTCAACGTTCTGTTTTGTTAATTAATTAGCATTTTAGCATAACACTATAATATAGCTGTTTCACATAGCAATGGTCTGACGCTGATTTTTTTTAATGAACACAATATTATACTTTTTTTAGCTTCGATGCGTTTTTGAATATATCAATCGGCAGAGGTAAACGATTTTTACACAAAAGAGTTCAACACAACAATCGTTCGGTTATACCCATTTTGGATTTTTCTAAAGCTTTAAAAATTTACCGTTAACATTAAACACGTGTGCTTGCATTTTCAATTAATTAATTACAGTATAACTATCTTCCTATTTACAGACGTTACTCTGGAATGCCTAAAGATAGGTACAATTTTGTATTTTAATTAAAATAATATAATCCTTAAGATGTATAACCCTTAAGACCGTAACCTTTAAAATTTTGATATGCAATATGACGCGAAACGAATTGTTCTTTTTATAAATAATATTAATAATCAATTTTATCTCTGCCCTCTACTCTAAAAATATAACGAACAACGTTCATATTTTAAATTTATTTTCTAATTGAATAAACTGGTAAAATGCAAATTAAATAAATATACATAAAGCAGCAAATCCGAATGTTGAAAAGTAAAATGAAGAAAAAGGCAGAGGGAAAAATAATCAAGAATATTATCAAGAAAAAAGAAGTATAAACTATCACGGTTATTTGTTTTTATTGACATTAAGTGCTATGAGTTATGACTGATATTGTTTTTCATTTGGGTGTGTACTTATGAACGTGCCCTCAAGATTCTACCCAGAAGACCTCGGAAAAACAAAACATTACTCCAGCATTTATTTACGGTTGGGGCACTTAACATAGGCGAAATCAAGCGGCAAGATGGCTTAGGCTCTTCCAAAACCACGACAACCTCTACATAGAATTTAAAATTTTCTCTCTGGTTGTGTATAATAATATGTTATTTAAATAAATAATTTATTCTAGTACTTAATTTTAAAAGTAAATATAAAAATTGATTTTTTGACTAGGTATCGTCCTAATACAATCTTAATTCTTTTGTTTAATTTATAAAATATAATTGAATTTTCTAATCACTGTATCTCCTTTAATGTATTGAAAATATAACAATAAAATACTTGGTACGCTCTTATCTAATACTAAAAAAACTAATACTAAAACCAACCTAATATTTATTCTTTATAGAGTTCATCCACGAAAACCCATTGAAGTTTAAGAGATTTGGAAAAATGATAATAATATACCTAGTACTTTTTTTTGGTAACGGGGATAACCCCAGTGCCCCCCCCCCCTGGATGTGCTCTTGTACATAAAGTGATATTTCTTAGTTCACTTATAGTACCTTTAAAGTTCGATCGGCGAGTCGTCATTATTATTATAATTTTTTAACATGGATATGTTATTATGTTGGATTATGAATAGAAGAATTTTCATGACACCATTTTCACGTTACACTTTCACTTTCAGTTAGAGATAAGAGATAAATGATAAGTGTTAAGAGATAACATAAATCCACGATTCAATGTTTTTCCGCGGAGCGGGGAAAATAATTAGTTTTTTTTTTCTTCGTGTTGTCATGACGTCTTTTTATTATTTTCAAAAAAAAACATTTTCGGTTATAAAACGAACAGATACACGTCTGTATTAAAATCGGCGAACAGTGCAATTTGATTGGCAATCAAAAAAACATTGTATTGTTTAAAAGTTCCGTGCAACGTCTACCGGATTGTTTGCAAAACTGCAACTGGCGCCGCCGCCGTGAATTTGTACGATTTTTCGTTGGGCTTTTCTGGTCGGGCGCGGTCTTCTGGTTACCTTGGCGGCCAACGGATGTTGCACCAACGCCGGCAGTGTGATGAAAGTGCAATTGGCGTTTCTGTCCACGGACATCACGGCTCCGGGATACCTTCGCCGTTTGTAATTCGGAGCGCTGAAAACGGTCACCAGCCGGTAGTCCGCAAAGTACTTGTAACCGCGGCGGACGCACTGGTGCGCCCTGACCACCAACCGGAAGTCGAACCGGTTGAGAAAGTCGACCACGCGGTCGGCGCCGAACTCGTACGACGTGTTCCTGTGACTGTTCCGGCGCCATCCCCGGACGTCGGAACACGGATCGGCCCACAGCAGATCGCACATGACGCCCCGCCTGGGCACCCGGGCCGGCCGCCGGATCTGGTCGATCTGCCGCAAATGTCGCAGATGCGGGCTGAGACCGCCGTGCACGCAGAATATCTGCCCGGCGACCACGGCGGCCACGGGCATCCAGTCGAACGCCCGGTTGAACGCGCGCCACACCCGGTGTCCAGACCGGCGGCCGTACTTCCGGACGCACTCGTCGTAGAAACCGTACCGGCGGTTGACGGACGAACTCTCGTGGTTGCCCCGCAGCAAGTACACGTTGTCCGAGTACCGCGTTTTCAGGGCCAACAGCAGCGTTATCACTTCGATGGACTGCGGACCGCGGTCCACGAAGTCGCCCAGGAACAGGAAGTCCGAGTCGGGCGGGTAGCTGGTCAATTCGAACAGTCGCAGCAGGTCGGAGTACTGTCCGTGTATGTCGCCCACCACGATTATGGGCGCGTGCAGCTTCAGCAACATGGGCTGTCCCATGAACGCCTGTTTGGCGGCCGCGCAGATGCCGCGGATTTGCCGTCCCTTGCGAACCGACCTGCCAGAGCCGCTCAACAGCTCGTCGATAATGCGTTCTGAGCAGGCCATGCGGACGGGCACACAAAAGACAGCGACCCGATTAATATACAGTAAAACAATAACGATTTAACTTCCTAAGCGACGCCACAGTGCAATGTTTAAACAAACAAAACCTGGCCAAAAACATTTGGTGGGCTTTTTACCGAGTTGAAGCGAATAATTAAAATAACGATGCTAGTTGTTTTAACAGTTGACATATTCATCGATTGCAATTTGAATTATTTTATCAAAGGCATTCAAACAACTATTAACATTATTATAACCTTTAAATACATAGGTATATTTTTTATCACTTAATAAAAATAATCTAACATTTGCAAAAGAAAAATAGAAACATTTAACTGTTTTAAGATCACATAGTACAAATGGCATGCGTGGAAATGTGTTTATTTATGGAACTATCTTTAATTGATTCGATAAACATTAGTTTTCAATCTTAACTTAGGTACCTGAACATTTGTTTTCTTCCCATTACTATCTTAATTTAGTGATATTTCTCTGTCTTCACTTCTCTATGAGTATCATTCTATTTGCCCATTGATGGAGGTCCACTATTAAAACGCCTAACCATTTTTGTCTGCGTCAAACTCTATACACAGTTCTTTTCCCACAGACTTGGCCTATCAATTCCTTTTCTTAATAATAATACTAATGTTTCTGAAACCGTGGCGCTGGTCGTCGATGACATAATATGAAAATATCAATGTATTATATTAATTATATTTATATTATTATAGGTAATATTATGTTGTTTGGTTGTGACGCTTTGTCGGCAAAGTCCAGTTTGCCAACAGAGTGGTCATTCGGCAAATCGGTGTGAACAAAACGGTTGTCGAAGAACGGTTTGTGGGCGGTTGAAAAACAAAACATTTACCACCGGACGGTAGTCATGATTTGTAGCGACCGGCTTAAGGCCCCAGCGGGTCACTACACACGGCTAGTGTATATTATGTGTATACACTCGTAGTTAACACGTCACTTGGCATATATATATATGTATATTATACACTCGAGACAGTTTTATTTTATAGTCGGTGTAATAATCTACACATCATTCACGGTAATCGCAGTGGCAGTAAAAAAAAAAACAACTATACACGCGTCGCTCGTAAAAAAACCAAAGGGAAACAGCTGCTGGCAACAAATATGTGTAACGGAACTGCAATAAACTGCAGTCAATTCGGTCAAACGCAACAACTCTATAATAATAATAATAATATGCGACCGTCCAGCAAAGCAACGTCCGACGGATAAATCAATCGAGTTTTGTCCCAGATCAATAATTTACGGCTTGTATAATCTTTACTCTTCGAGTCGTTAACTGATCGTACACGAAAACCCAAGTACACATTTAGTCTGGATAGGTCAGCAACTTGGCGCTCGCGGCTGGAGAGAAGGACATCCTCGAATATAGCCTTAAACGTTTGTGCTAGATTCGTTGCACTTCTTTATATAATATTTTTGTTCTCCTTCTGTATAAATTTCATTTTCTAAAATTGATCCGTCCAAGTACTCTTTTTCAAAGTAAGACGTTTTTTTCTCGTGTTCCTTTGCAGTTAATACATGCGTAGATATGTCAAAACTGGTCATAGGAAACTCGGGTTCAGGCGTTCCTTCGGTCGTCTAGTAAAAAGTTTTGACTGAGCTTTTAAAGGTATAATCATTCACGTTTGTGGCAGACACGTTCAGCTTTATTTCATCTTGCATATTATTCTATTGATTTATATATAACTCTTATGGCTTGCTGAAATCTGTAATTCTCTACTATTAGATCCGAGTCGTCTCCTGTCCTCCAGACATGACTAAATACAACGGTATTATCCGGTTTTATCGCCGGTACGTTTCTGAGTTAAACTTTGTAAAAAGTAACGCACGCTCTTTAGAGAAAAATCTAAATGTTCAATCACAACCTGCAAAGCTGATCTTTGCTCGATGAAAATGGTTTATGACGGTGATCAATTCTAAGATATAAATTGCGCACTGGTCAAAAGCACGAAGTCGGTCGATGAACATATTTATCTCCTAATGATATTGTTGCATAGTATTAATGACGATATTTTTCTGATCAAGTGCGCAGTATGCATATCCATCCTTTATCTGTATTTTATATACGTACAGAAAGTGACTGATGAACTCCTGGGCGTTGTTAAACGAAAAGTCAAACGGTTTAAGGCTAAAGGTTCAACGCGACAGAATGCAATATAGTAATAATAATATTAAGTGTGATATACTATTATATTATGCTGTTTAATATCTATTTGTTTACAATCAAGTCACCCATTTTTTTTACCGTTAAGAAATCGAATAGACAATAAACACAACATCTTCTTATCGACCACCACAAAATAGTAGTAAAATTACTATTACTACTACAGTAATAATAATTATTGCTGTATATTATTATGTTGTGAAGAATAAACCAAAACGGCGTACCTTCCTGATATATATTAATATTATAGCTTCGATCCAACTAAAATTATGGTTAACACAATAAATTTCTAGTTGCACTAAATAAATAAATAGTTGGGCCAACTAAATTGTTAGTTAAAGCATCTACACAATTAGTCTGACAGACTAAATGTTTAGTTGGACCAACTGTGTGTATTTTTTCCTTGTTCCAGCGAAGTTGTAGTGTGCTGCCAATAATAATTTATATAAAAGTTGTATGTAACCCTTAACCGAGCTGCCCCGTTCGGGTGGTGCTAATTCTTGTTACACATTTATTTACCGTCTCGCCGTAGAGCCGTTTTTATTTGTATTATTAATGTTGTACATAATAAATGAGTTTTGCACGTACAAACCATAATATTATGATATCCCAACATGTATCTAATGTATATAATGTATATAATTAATAATATATAGTATTATTTGTGCCATATATATATATTTATATATGCATAATGGTCGTGTTGTGGTTCTCGAAATCATAGCCCGCACCCCGGTCGAGCCACGAACGTAAAACATTCATTATAAAAAAAAGTTTTTCTTACACGGTCAAGTCTATATGCGTGTGTGCCACCCCTCCCACTTCCTCTACACCGGTATCGACACAAGAACCACTGCCTTCCTGTGTGCATATAAATATTTTGCGCTCTTCATCAGGCCGGGCCACCTTGTGAGCCTCGATCGTGCAAAACGATCCGCCCGCCAAGATTTTTTTTTTTTTGCGCTTCCAAGGACAACGATCGGCCGACCTTGGTCCGGTGAGTTTTTTACATGAACTCCAACGCATGCTTACGAAATATACACACAACAATAATATTATTTATTAAATAAAAAACCAAAACAAAAGAAAACTGCACGCAGTAAACGATGGACACGCGTGTGCGTCTCAGTAGACGGCGCACACGATGCGGTGTTATGATATACGATTTAGACTTAGCCTCTTATAGGAGTTAGCAGTAATGCAAATCAACTTACCTCGGGCAATTCTTCGAACATTTCAAATACACAACACGAAGGTAGAATACAAACACAACGCCTGAAGGAATCAATAGTTGACTGCTGACTCGATTCACGCATTGCGTAGACCAAATGGTTTCTAACCAGACAAAAGACAGACATTTAATATAATTAGAGCATAATGTAATTACATGATATTATTTTATTAAATTTATTCCATTCCATCTTCTTTTGAGTTTTGACCATTGCGGTGTCATCTGAGTGAGGGGGGCCATTGTCTGCTACTTCCTAGATATTTTGTACAAACGGAAAAGGTATAACATATTAACCACCTACCCAACACTTATGTGTAAATTAGTATAAATATGGATTTTCGAAGATTTCTTTTATGCTTTAGAATTTAGACTTGCTTTCAAAATTTTTCTAATGGTTTTAAGGCTGTTACTCAAGTCTAACCGAATATAATGTATAACATTTAAATTAGTGTACCAGATATACTATAGTTAAAAATTACAGAAAATATTCTTGTAATCAAAGATTTATTTGTAATACTTTGTAAGTATTTTAAATTTATTTCTTGAACCTAAAACAAAGGACTAAAAATATTTTTTTTATTTATTCAAATAAGTAATTTTTTTTATAGATTAGCTTAACGACATTCACGCTCTGTGTACGGTTGCCGAATAAAATTACATATTTTTTTTACGATTAAAAATATTTAAATTAATACATGTATACATGGAGATCATGTAAGATTTATAACTTTTATTGAAATTCTTAGTCTTCAGAGTTTTATAAAGGTCTGAGCTTCCTTAGGGCTTAACCCCCTTCATTATTTGAGCCAGTGGGCTCAATTCTTTTTTCTGTACACTATCCCTGAAATTTATATATTATTTTATCTTCTAAATTTTCCCAAGTTTTATAAAATGGCGTGCTTGCTATCCTTCGCACGCAATTTCATGAATTATTACAAATTCATGAAGTATATAATCAATTATCGGTTTGGATTTTAATAAAGTATAATATGTTCAAATAATAACAAACAGTACAAACAGATATTATTAAAATTGTATAGAGGAATCCGTCGAATCACGAACGCGCGCTGTTCCACGAATAATTTATTACAAATAACATTATAATTACTTTTGATAAGCGTGTGACACTGTAGTATTTTCCCAGAACTGTCATAGAAAAGACACATAAAAAATTATTATCTCGACGATCATACATAACTCTAGATGTACATTGTACATAATATTATATGGTTTGTTTTATCTCGTTTAAACATTATCGAGATTGCGCTATTAACGATTAAGTACAAGCCATTAAACAATATTAACTATCCGACTTAATGGGTTATAGTTTTTAAATCGCCCACATTAAATGTGATTTATATATTTAAACAATTTTTTTTACCCCTCGCTAATTGTTACATTGAACATTTACCTATATTAAATCATGTTTAATTTGGCCGCTTTGCGATTATAATTACAGCTGCTGCTGTAGAAGTGTGTACGCATTAATAATGATAGTTGTTATTAGGTACTTATTATTATTGGTTGTAATAGTAGCACTGTTAAATATCGATCGATTGTAAACCGATTATGACATAATGCGAACGGTCAATTTGTGCTTTTAATAAATATTATTGTTTATTTAATGTTTGTGCGATTGATCTTCTGTGTGGCTATAATAATGCTCGAGTACTATCTATATGTAATACGTATTTGCACGTTTATACGGCAATTATTATTATTTGTTACATAATAACACTACTTGTGTTTATGTAATATTAAATAACGCTATTATTGAATGAAACGACAAAATAATGATCGGGTAAATATATAGTATATTACCGTGCACGTCATACGGTAATTTTTATTTTTTTTTATTTTTTTTTATTATGATTGGAGCTGATGTGTATAATAATAATTATTATTGTCGCGATGACGGTAAAATTATTGTTATTATTTCGGCAATGAGGTGCGTTGATTTATGCGTGTTATTTTAACCGTTTAACCGCGCGGCAAGTGGTGAAATATACATAGGTGTATAATAATATACACTTACTCGGTCGGCTCGTTCAAGAAATTAAATTTGATGCAAATTAATTAGAAATACACGTAGGTACGTATATATACCCATAATAATGCTTATTGTAGACAATAGTTCTGTACGGCTACGGCTAGTAAACCGTAGAACAGTACAGTATTGTACATTATAATAAAACAGCACAATGTAATTTGTACTTGCACGGCTTGGGGGCCCGTCATCAACGCCTATGCACAGCTGAATGCTAATCACATTATGATGATAGCCATAATTTAACAAATAGGCATAAGCATATTAACGAATATGTATAGTGTATGTACAAAATTGACTTAATCGACTCTATTTCAGCATAGAACATGAAAAACATTTCACGTTTTAATCCCCTTAATAATTTAATTAAATTTATTTTTCTGTATTTCGAAAAATTAAATATTTTGTACATAAATCTAAAAAGAAACTGAGGACTGTGCCAGTAAAAATAATTACAATGAACATTTTGTTGAAAACAATTTTCAATGTTAAGTTGTTAAGGCTTAATCTAGTACATATTAGCTTTTAAGTTCATTCAATGAATATTATTAGTTGAAGTGATGAGAATAAAAAATGACATAAGTGACAGTTTTTTTCAAAAACAAATTTCAAATCGTACATTATATTATTGATGTCAATGTATACATTTTTTAGCTGAAATTGTTTTTTATTTTGAAACAGATATTGAAAAACAACTATAATAAACATTACCATTGTAATACAATGGATGTACAATTTATGATTTACCCTACAGTAAAATTTGATAAAAATCACTTGTATCCTTTTGATCCTCACCACTTTAACTATATTTTAATTTAATATCGTTATTTACCTTTACAAGCTTAGAATGTATTCTATTAAAGGGTTAAACAAATATAACAATATAAAATTAGAAAATTTAGGTTTCGCGAAATTTATTTAATGCATCTTGTAAAAAATATAATATTGATTGTACTCGATTCATTTTCAACAACTGTAAAAATCATGGAAAATAAATAGAACATAGACACAATCTGAACTAAACTATTTCAATGTTTTTTAAACATTATTTTTTCGAGACTGAATAAACAAAAATAATTATATTATTATAAAATTAAATTATTTGGTTTGATTTATTATTATATTTTATTATAAATTAGTATTAAATATTTTAAACTTAAAATTATTTTTTTTTATTTGTATAAATATTTTAAATCGTTCAAGTACAACTTAAAAGTGATATGTCGAAAATAGATTTTCAACTAAATTATCAGCATCAACTATTAGTTTTAATAACTATATTAGGTATATTAGAACAAATGTCAATGTTTGTAATTAATATGTTTAATTTATGCAGCAATGTAGAACACTTATTGTATAACTATAATGGAAATGCATAATACTTATTTTATTTTCAAGCGTTTTAGAACCGAATCTACATATTGTGATATTATTGTTGTATTATTATAAAATTATCGTTTCATGAACAGTTAAATATAATACATTATTATTATTCATATTTTATGTCATATAGATCAGACGGTTAGTAATAATTGCGCTGTAATCACGCTAAATAAAAAATGATTAATTTTTTATTATTATTTTTTTTTGTTCGACCATCACAGAAGATTACACACGAAGGGCAATAAATACATATAAATACAAACACGCGCGTTATGGAATTAGTGCAATCGATGAAAACCAAATTATTAAACGGGACCATTTATAATGACGACGATTATACGGTGTCACACAATAGGTCAATTCCCGACCAATTATGTGTACAAAAGTATTTATCTCGCCAACCAGTAATTATTATAGGCCGACACGCTACTGATTAAATATTTGCCTACGCCAATGTTTGTGTGTACTGTCATCACCACCGTCGTCTGGTCTGTCGCATAAAAAAATCTATAATAATATACAATTATTGTTTTTTTTTTTTGTACATGCCAAACGTCTTCAGAAAACAATGAAAGTCGGTAGACGTACGAATAATATTCGGTAGAGTCAACTTTAAATGTATTAGTTGTTTGTCGCTTAACCGATTTGTCCAAATTTTGGTTCTTTTGAAATTTAAAAAAATTCAATACCTGATTTAGATCGTTCGACCACGTCTTGTGCAAATGTTACTGTAAAATACTCTCTTAATTTAACAATAATATATTCGAGTCCATAATGTTTGAATAGTATTGCCAAAAGTCGTGTCCCGTCTCAAACAAGGGAAAACATATATAGTGAGATCAATTAAAATTATAGTTAATATGTTTAATTAATGTAACTATTTATACTTACTTATTCCAACTATACATTTATTGTGTCCCAACACACATATAATTAACCATTATATTAGTTGAACTATATTAGTATTTTTCCCGCCTATCTATCCCCAGTACTGTTTGGTTGCTCATCGACGTGTAAAATAATTGTATCCATCAGAAATTAATTAATAAAGACCGAAAGAATTTACAAATCTTATCTCTACCAATAGCTGTATAATATAATATACCACAATGCCATTGTATTGTAGCCCGACTGTGGTTACCACTGATATAAAAGGTGATTCACAGACCGTATGTATGAGTCATATTTGTCAAAACTGTCATATTGATCAACATGTCATACTTAATGGATAGACTAATTTATGTTTCTATCATACAGAAACTTAAAAGACTGTGTATAGTTCGTTAGTTCATTAGTGATCGCTTGTGTACAGTTTATACTTAAATAAGTATAAGCAATTATTTAAAAAAAAATATTACACCTACTTATCATATTTTCTACTTCATTTCAAAAGAGCATTAAGAAATTTTTTTTTTTTTTAATTTCTCATAAACGTCATAACGTCATAACGTTAACTGGTGCACGCCTAGCACATTTCATAGTTAATTTCCTCTCAAACTCAACCATTTCATTAAACCACTTAATATTAGGTCTGCCCTATTAAAAAATTACAATAAATAGGTATTATGTAGGTATAGATTACAAAGTATACATTTTATATTAAACGCAAATTTTTTGTACAATATAATACAACTATTTACCTACCGTATATTATTATCTAAACCGTGTTGCGTTACCATTAAATGGTTCATGTAGATTGATCATTATTTATGCACACAAACGGCGGTTATTATTTTGATATCTTTTTTGAATCTAAATTGTCACTGAAAAAAACCGAGCACACAGCCAAATGTGTATTAAAAGAAAAAAATTAAAAATAGATATGTGGGGAGAGTATGTGTGTTTTTAAATATTATGCTTAAATTGGGTAGGAAATTAAATGCCGGTATTATTATTACCTTGTTTTATTTTTCGAAGTTGCATGGGTATGTTATTAGTATCTATATAACGTTTGAGCGACGGCGGTGTCAAACGAAATTATGTTCAGCCAAAACTAGAATTAAAAAAACACCCTTCAGGCCGAAAACATAGAAATTAGTCAATGAAAACTATATAATTAGTATTGCTGTAAATAAACATTTAATATATAACATATACTGCATATTATAGCCAACCTAACCTAGTAATATATTATATAGGTATGTATACAAAGGGAAATATGTTGTTGAAACTTTCGTGTTGTCCGTTTGTGTTCATGTTATATGCATGCACTTATTATAGACATATTATTAGTAGTATTATTGCATGCTACAGTTGTGTGTGTGTGTGTATAACGTATTCGGCATTCGGGCTTATTGGCTATACATAATAATAATATATGCATCGCGATCCGATTCTGGAGTAAAGCGGAAAACGTAAAGAAACCCTGTTGAAACCAGGTTAGACCAGTAGAATGAGGGGTATAATTATTATTATTATTGTATAGGTGCTGGTAAGTCGATTTCCGTGACGCAAGACCGGAATACTTACATATTAATATTTAATATAATATTATGATCTGTATACAAAAAAAAAAAAAATAGAAAAAAAAGGTTTATTATTGTATTATAATATAAGTTACACTTAAACAACCACTTGACTTGAGTTAAAATACATTTTTGTGTATTCAATTCCATATTAATATGTGTGTTGGTTAACACAAACCAAAGTCGTTCTCGTTACAATCATAATTTATAACTATTGGTCACATTATACATACTATACAATGGCGTTTTTTTACACACACACACACACTATTACTGTGTGTACCTCGTGTGCATATGAAATGTTTTTTTTTTTATTGTATTGTTTTTCGTGTGATACACATCGCTCGACTGTAATATTATATTATATTGTCTCGGTCGGTGTATGGAAAGCATATTATAATATAATGAGTATTATAGTCGCTTCTCTGGAGGTGTAGGCGCCGACTGGAAGAAAAAAAAAATATTATTATAAAAACCATATTACTGCCTGGAGTTTTCCACGTCTCGCCGTGACTCCCCCCATCGAGTGGGTATATATTCATTACAATATTCATTTTATACGATCAAGAAAAGTTATTAATAATAAAAAAAATAAAAAAACACGTTTGGGGCGGCCATATACCTTATGCTGGTGTGCGCCCATGTTAACGTTAACACATCGACGAGAGCGGTCCATAACGAATAATAATGCGGTTGCCTGTATAGATGCATTTTCATTACAGCTCGGTGTATAATAACCGGCCATCCATATACCTACCCACGCGCCCATATACATATGTAATATTGATAATATTTTCTTATAATATATATTGTGTTCTCCCACGTTTCGTTTTTCCACCACGGCCATCTTTACCATTCTCGCCGAGTGCCCAAAAGTATAAAATGTATTATATATTTATACACAAAACCGCCTTTAACTATATTAATGCATGCCCGTTTGATTTAGATTAATAATACATCAAAGTAGAACGCTACCGCGTCGAATCAATATGTTATAATTATGTTTTTTTTTAAGGTTTATCTCATTTAAATTTAACATTCTCGGGTCCACTCATATATAGGTTATACCAAAATGTACTTACTTGATTTTCTTAGTGTATCTCCGCAGGCGCTCGCTGTTGCTCTATAAATTCTCAAATACTTAAAAATATACCTTTAGTTATTATACCGATTGTCTGAACTTATTTCTCTTGTATCCGCATACAAATTAATTCCCTCGATACAAGAGGCCTAAAACCTTTTCATTAAATGTATTTCAATAAAAAATGACACCACAATCGGTCGGCTGTTCTATCAATTTCTTAATGATTAAATTTGTATTTGAATATTTTTAGCAGTCCTCAAATTTTACATAATTCCTATTGGAATACTTAAGTACTGTATATTAGTGAATAGCATTTAGCATTTAGAATACATTGTAACAGGACAAATTGTCTGTATATTTGTAGATTAATCAATAAATATCATATGGGCTATATTCTAAGTTTGAGTTATGGATTTCGTTTTTGTAGTTAGGTTTTTTTTTTGTACATTTAGACATTTAGTAATTACAAAAAAATACTTCTCCAGTTTATTTTAAACTTTCTTCTTCGATCTTTCACGAGTTATGATATTTAGAAAATATGGTCATAATGAATACAAATATTAAACAATCATTTTAAATTTTGTATGTGAGGTTTTTAGTGCTATATGCTGATCATATAAAACAAATTATACTTTAATTCGAAAGCTTCATTTTACCGGCAAACTATTTTTAGAAATAAATATTATACCATATTATTATACAATTAATACTGTATTCATTAGAGGTCATGTTAACAGAGGCATTTTTTCGAAATGTTCTACTTCTTACAGTGAACTGGAACTCTTTTTTAACCGTCCAAAACTACCGTTTTAATATAATTACAAATGTAGGTATATTTTGTTTTATGAAACCCTTTTTACTGTAGTGTTTTGAGAGCTTATGTAAAATATAACAAGCTCATTAAGCAGCATTAATCTTTTTATATTGCTGTTTGAATAGAGCAAGTAGACATTTTCATTGCATTTTTTAAAGAGTTGTCCTTTTTATTAATTTTTGAGGGCCTGTACATGTAGTTTATACTTAACTCATACAGTTACCTATATATATTTTTTTTTTCATTTTTAAGAAGTGTATTTATTTATTGCTCCGACTTAATCAGTTTCATCGACTAATAAAACATGATATCACTACAGAATTATGTCAACGATCGCCCTGAACTTCTTTCCATAAAAATTGTATTTATGTGAATGAACAACAATTAGTTTGTAAATCGTACATCCTCTCAATGTAATGGTTTGAAGTTAACGCGTTAACGGCTGACAAATTATCGGTTTGGTGTAATATCTATTTCAGACCACTGTGAGCGGTCGAGTGCATCGCGTTAAGTCATTATATATGACAGACACGTGTACGGGACCTTGCAACACATTGTTTTAGTAATTTGTATCGTAACCTACACAAAAAAACTACATTTGAAATTATAAAAGTCACAAGTCTCAAGTTCTATAAATGTACCGTTGTCGTACTCTTCAACCATTTGTGTGCAGTTAACTAGCAGCTCTGAACATTACAAGATTATTTTTTCCCGCAGTACTTGTGGATTTACATAGTACAAAATATGCTTAACGATAGTCCGTTACAATTTGTAATAGTATTATGTACACCGTCGTGTTAAATAGAAAATGTACACTGATAGGATGAACCCTAAAAGGGTTGCGGGTCGTTCGTATCTGTCACACTATCTCGCCTGATAGAAGGTAAAATATTGAAGATGAATGTTAGCCGTAAAACTACAGGCTTAAATATTGTGTCCCAAAATGTTTACCATACATAATATAAATTTGGGTAGTATACCACATGTACGCTGGCAACAAACGATAACAGTTGTTTCTCTTTGGGATTCGAGATAGTGTAAAAGATATTTTTTTCTGATTTTTGTAAGAGTTGTTACACGATAAGACAGTATCCTTCCTCAAATATCCCATTAACCTCATTAATTAAAATTTTAATTTCAAAACCTAGAAAATGTATAGAGCTACAAAGCACCCGGTTTTTTTTTAATGGAAATTGCCCCTATGATTATAGTATTTTAACTTGGTTCCCATATTATATTCCTAAATATTTTAAGACTTATGTTAAAACATTTTTTTTTTACTTAGCGCCAATTAGCTTATCAAGTTATTTTGTAGGTGTCTTACATACAACACAAGTCTTGCATTTTTCTTGTGTTTCTTGTGTGTTACACAAGTGGGTATGTAGTATGTACATGTAGGATCATTATTACACATACATAATAATCATATTATACAGGTATATATAGTATACTTTAAATGGATTTTTTCGCAAGCATGTATATAACTGGTAGGCATAGATGCACATTTACCGATTGCATGTGCATCATATATATATAATATAATATGATATATAAAATTAGTGTTATTTAATACAATTCCTTCGTATATAATTTGACGTTTTCGGGTTCACGACCTTTACGTTATACCTAAATGGTATTGAGTACAAGCGGTAAAAGAGCTCGAAATGTTAAGTGTGTGTGTGTGAAAGAGAGACGGGTATATTATACGCCCATTTTTATTATTTCTTTGGAAATTCGTTTCGCCGTGCCGCTGACATCCGGCACTGACGGTGTTCCTTATTTTTTTTTTTCGAGCAAAAATAATAATATTATATAGAAAAAGAGAGAAAAAATAATAATAAACTCTATTCCGCACGTTTGTATACCTTATATTTATATACAAGTACAATAATAATAATAATAATAACCGTGCACGCGGAACGCCTATAAACGGCGCACAGGCGACGACCCACAAAGGATCACCGCACTTGGCCAACTAAAATATAATAAAAATAATATAATATAATATAGAGTAACAATAAATCGAATAATAATTGCAACACACACACACACAAACGCACGGTGCAAAATTTATAGATATAATACAGCAATAATAACCAATTTACCTACCCTAAAAGTAGGCTGCATATAGTAAATCAAATGGCTTTGCGATGCTGTACGACGGCCTTTGAAAATCAAATAAAACATTAATACAAAATAAATCGTTTAACAAACAAAATTACTTATATTTTTTTGTACAATGTTGCAAAGCAACAATTAGTTCGCAGAACAATTGTACATGGTAATTATGTAGGGTCAAATTGGTCGATGATTAACAATTTGATTAATTACAAATAAGTTTTTAAAGCAAAATAATATAGACAACTTCTCAATTTTAACAGGAAACTTGGTTTTAAAATATATTTTATGTATGACATAATCAAGTAAAACAAAGAACAACTTCGTGTTTTTTAATATTTTTAAAATAATTTTTATACTTTTTTTGTTGAACAATTATATATAATAATTATTATTGTCATAATATTTTTAATATTGTTACTGTATTGTTACACCGTGGAAATAAAACACCAATTACACAAACGTTTCATCAATTCTTTATATAAATTTATGAATATTATTAATAAAAAATATTTTCAAAACATTAAACTAATGTCGAACTTATCATATTTTCCACCAATCGCCCAAAAACCCATTCAATTTTATTTTATAAATCTTATTTACGTATTGGTTAGAAACTTAAAAATTATCTACTCTTTGAAATATTTTTGACATTTTTTTTTTAAAAAAAAAAAAAGATTAATTTATTAAAAAACAGAAATAGTTTATATTTCTGTTCAGTAACAATTAAAAAGTTTAAACTTACATAATTAATACCTACTGCTCTGCTAAACTGGACTATTAACGCTTTGGCCGGACTTATGATTTAAATGATTTTCTAAGTACAAAAAAAGTTTTTTTTTCTCTAATTTGCTCGTATCTGCTGACCGTTACTCACTGGGTTATTGCTCCGAAATCAAAGTTTCTATAATATTTTTTTATCCTTCTCGGTTCTCGTTGCAGTATTGCATAATAGTAGTGATAATATTTATTGTAACGCTCGCCATATAGTGGTATCGAATACGGTTAATTTGACATGAAAGCGCCAACACTGTACCGTGTACACAATTAGGGTCATTAACGGACCCCTCGCAGCAACACAGAGCGCTAATGTAAAACATAACGAGTCTCGAGGGCGTATACCGGGCGCACATCATGAATGAAATAGTTTACCCTTTCAAAATTATTACACATCTCAGCGAATCCATTCAACGCGCCTTTGATAATAGCATACAGACACGAGACGCCGGCAAAAGTGTAATATTACAACTATAATAACATCAGATATTATTATTTCTTGTCCATTTGGGTGCAAAAAGTAAAAACACCAAACAATTCATGACAAAGTTTGATAAAAATGTAATACCTACCTAAACAATAAAAATACATAATGTTCTCTACTTAGTAGTCCTCAATAATGATCCTAATCCGCTTCCATATTTTCAATTATCTAGTGTCCCCAAAAGCAGTCTTCAACGAGCGGAAAACCGGAGACAATAATAATTATTACGAGTGAAATACTATCGCATTTGTCTGGCAACTTAGACTCTTCAGACAATACACGGTATTGTTAACTTAACCTTTTAAAAACAAATCCCACCCCAATGACATTTGTAACAATTAATAAGTCAAAATTACTCACAAGGTCACAATTAATAGGTGCTTATTTATACAGAAAATGAAAAGATACTATCGAAGTTAAACAAAATATACTAATAATTGCAAGTTACAAGTAAAATTAAAACGTATTTCAAAGTAATTTAGTTGCATGCTCAAAGTTAATAATTTATTTTATTTTATAAATTTTGCAGTTTTGAAATGATTTTGTCCACTATAAGTACAAGTGATGGAACTCCATTGCTTGGTCTAATGGAAGTTGGTTAATAATTAAAATGGTTTTGTCATAAGATTAAAATAATTTTTTAAAAATATAATAATTTATTAACTTAATAATAAATTACAAAAATTATTTTAATCTTATATTGAAAAAATAGTTATTTTTCCTTGTTTTTCATGTCTTTAATGGTCTAAAAATAATTGTATTCGTGTTATTTATAGAAAAATAATCTAAATGTTAACAACTTTAAAAGTAATTATACGAAGCTGGTTATCAACCAGTCGAAATGTTCAGCAAATTATTTTTAATTTAAAAATCTAAACTACGTTACCGTTTAAAAAAGCTTAAGTTCATAAGATCTTTCAACACTTAAGAGGGTGGGGTGTATTTTTGAAAATATATCAAAATCTATTAATTTATAAAAGGTAAAAAAAAAACTTATTGGAATAAGTCTTAATATATCTTAAAAGACATTGACTGAGTAGAATATTAACCAATCACCCTGCATAGTTGTAAATTGTAATGCAAGTACACACGAGTGTTACCGGTTGTAGTTTATGAATATATACCTATCTTAAACCAATATATACCTACTTTAGACACTTAAGTACCCGTTAAATGCCCGCCGCATCACGCGTTAATCTTATGATATAGGTAAAGCGACCGGTGCAAAGAAACGGGAACGAGGCGACTTATTTCCCATCTTACTGGTTATAATTAGATATATTAACAGGCAGACACGCAAACATATGTTATTCAGAAGAAAACGTATTATATTAGGTATACATATGTGTCTGTATACAAAAACAATTATATATACATATAATTTACATGTTATACATAAATATAATATATATATCCTATAGATTTAATATACGTGTTTACTGTTTAACTGTATCATTGGCATGCGGTGTCGACGTTGCGTTGATTTGTTCACAATCGGTTTTCATATTTTGTTATTCCAACTTCCAAGCACCGTGGAGCCTGCTGACATAGAAAAAAATATATAATACACGTGATGAACCTACATTTATAAGGCGACACGTGTGCTTAAGCATAGTAGTCTTTCCGAGGGGTCACCACGGACTGCTGCACATAGACACATATTATAATAATAATAATATAATGTTAATATGCAGGACTCGAATAACAATAATACCCACTATTATTATTTTTATCATAATATTTTTGTCAATATTCATAGATTTTTCGAATAGGTGCTATTAATATGAGTTTAAATGATACAATAATTAACAATATATAAATGTTGAACTCAAAAGTTATAGTATAGTCAAAAAAGTATATTGTATAATATGTATTTGTACTTAAAATAATTATTGTATGCCCCTAAAGGTCAAGTAGATTTGAAACAAATAAGTGAAAACGAATTCAAAAATGTTCTTAAGTTAATAATATAATAATATTTAATTGTCCAAACAAATGTGTTTAACAACATAATTAGTTAAATTAAGTGCATGCATTAACTAATAACAGCTCTTCTCAAATAATTTTAAGTTTGTGTCAGGAGAAAAAGTTATTGAATTACAACCAAGCTTAACGCAAATGTGTAAACTATTTTAAAAATTGAGTTAAGAACGTTGAATTAGATTAGGTTAGGCTAGATTAATTGAATCGGTCATTTCAAAAACCACCTAAGTCACCAATTTAAAAATTTGCAGGAGGCAATAAAAACTGTGCTACTCACACCTTAACGAATTTTTAAGAATTTTTTTCAGCTATATGTAACAACTAGACCTAAATACGCTGAAATAAAAAAAAAAACACAAATCATGGAAAATTAAAAGAGAAAACCCAGAAAAACTGAGCTTGACTTATGTTGTTTTAGCAGGAAACGGAGTTAAGGTATATATATAAATTGAACAAAATGAGGATAATATTCATATATTTAATGAAAATATTGAAGATGCTCCTTAAAAATTGTAATTTATCAAAATTTATTATGGAACAAACGTAAACAAACAATTTAATCTAAATCACAGAACCTCACAGAACAGACGCTTGAGTCTTCTTTATGGTGCTAATCTGACATGTTTGTGTGCGCGCTACCTTGCGATGCATGTAAAAACCACATTAGTCATTGACTTAGGTTGTTTTACCAATGAACGTTATTAAGAGGGCGCTGTAAAATGGAGAAGGAATTACCTGACTAATGTTGTTTTAACATGGATTATAGGTCTACCTTCAAGCAATAGTTTGCGACCAAAAAAGTCATTTCGAAAAAAAGTTAACTTATGTGGTTTTTGAAATGACCGATTCAATTAATATTTTAGTAGCTGATTTAATTTGAATTTAACTATTTTGATTGGTGAAAACACAATTTGATACACTAAAAATAATTTAAACGAGAAAAAGATTAGCTTTTATTTTATTATATTCCTAAGTTAAGAACCTAACAGAAAATTACCGTTATCTTGCCAGAATCAAATAGGAAGCCATAAGGACTTTTCCGAGTATGCCAATTTCGTATAGTTGTAATTGTAAAGTACCCTACTACTTACTCTTACTCTTAGCCACCCCTACCCTTCCCTAAATCCTGGCCTTAATAATTAAACTATATCGATTGCCTCATCCAGAAGATAAGTTTTTTTTGGTTTTACTTTTATACTCTAAATTTAACGGGTAAATAATGTCCAATAATAAAATATAGCATTACAAACTCTTTGACAAAGCACGTTATAAATGCATGTGATACACATACATTTATTTATTATAATAATGCGCAACAATAGGCTGAAAAAAAACACACACAGTTTTATGCGTTATAATTAATAATTTGTATTGTCTTATCGCAAAACGGTTGAGGTTAACAATTATATTTTATATTACAAAATATTGTTTTAAGTTACACTAGACTATGATAACACTAATATTGTACTGACTTGAAAGTATTGTATCATATTATGTTATATAATGTTATATTATGTCCCTGAGACTGACCACTGCAGATAAAATAAAAAAGACACACATCTCAAAGCACAATAATATATATATATATATATTTTATACACATTACATTACCGTTATCGGTGTGTGAACTCTATTGTGGTGTCACCGCTGACGGGTCATCGCAAAATTGATAAAATATATTTTTCTATCGCTTATATCGCCTAAAAGTATTATTCGTATTGAGTTATAATAATAAAAAGATAATAGTTATTATCATTACCATTGTATTTTTGTATCATTATAATATAATATATTATTGCACGAGGCCGTCTTCCACGCTGCACTTATCCAATTATTACAATACAGTATCAGCTGTCATTTTTTTTTCTTGTCACATACAAAACAATTAAGCGTGTAATTATATAATTTTAGGTCTAGCTAAAACAAAACATGGAACATATTATATACATATATTAGTCATATTCTGCACGATTATCAATACAATTCTATTCACCTTATCGTCTGTGTATTTAAATTAACCACTTCTCATGGGTTAGAAATTGAGTAGGTATATTTTAAGGTGAACGTGCAATGTTATCAAGGAAGACAATCGGAGGACAGGATAAAAAAACTGAATGCTATAAAAATATAAATCCGTGGTGTGATTTAGAGGATACGGTAAATAAGTAGGCACTACTTCACAAAATAAGTGATCGATAATTTTGCAAAAAATAATGCATGTATATTTTGTTTTGTCAGAAATTGTTTCGAACATTTCAACAGAAATTAAGATACCTATATTGCTTGGAGTTGGTAGTTGGTACTAATAATCGAAAACTACAATAGATTGAAACAAGTGTAATGACGCGATAATATTAAAAAAGAAAAAGCTTGAAAACTCGATGAAGTTAAGTATAAATTATACATGCATTTTGAATACTCATTTGTGTGCTTTAAATATGAGTTTCGATCAGTGATATTATAATGTTTAGAATAAACTATGTAAGGTTAGTTGTTGATGTTTCATTAGGTAGATGCTTTAATTACAAAATGTACTAAATTTAATCTATTCACTGCTTAAATTTTAACATTGACGCGTTTCAATAGATGAATTAGTGTTCACTTTTAACTGCAGAACTTGCAAAGCTTAAATAAAAAACTGCACAACTAGTTAACTGTTAAAAAAATACAGCTGTACTTTCAATACTTATTTGCGGTATGAGCTTACCTAAACCGACCGAGTCGAGTACAAATAGTAGTAGACAGATTTGTAAATGTATCTATATTTTATATAGTAATACTGTGGTAATTTACAACAATGCTAATCATAACTGAGCTATTTAGTGAAATCTTTGGTTTGTATTTGATTTGAAATCTTAAACGACTCGACTAAATCTTCAACGTGTAATCGCCTATCAGTTAGCCTCTTAAAAAAGTATAACATAGACATTGGATATTGCCTGGGTAATCGTCCAGCCTTGGAAGTAGGGCGATGCAGGAGGCTCGGACCTTATGGTCTGGGTATATGTTCTGTGTATAGACCTTCTCTATATTATTATGTAGATTGTTGTACCTAAGACGAACCACGCAGTGTGCTAGACGATGTGGCTTTATCCAGTTATACACGTGGAAGACCACTCGGCCGACGAAGAGTCCAAGAAGTGGTAATTATTATTGTACGGGTTTTCACTGGTTTATAATTATAATTATTTTTTATTTTTAGAAACGTTATGTACCTACATGTGTATAATATAATCAACCTATAAATCGCTTGAAACGTAATGGTTATGCGTTCTCGTGCGAATCACATAGCAGACCGTCTCCAAGGTAACCCTGGTCGCCAGCTATATACCTATATAGCTATGCCTAAGTCATGTGTATAAATATATGTGTTCACGACATGCCAGTAATGGGTGTAGGTATATACAAACGTGGGCAAACGGCAATCGCTTTACGGTAATGCGGTTTTTGTGTACAATATTACTGGTATTATGAAATATTATAATTATAATAGTTTATTATAAGCGCGGTAGGTAACCCTCTCACCAGAAGATCCCTCCCCCCAATGGCGAATCGTCCGTCCTATACTTGCTAATCAAACGCAATGTACAGAGTGATCCAGACACTAATTTTCTTTGAAAATAATCGCAATTTTGTAGTTGTTTTTTTTGGAGAAATGTCAGTCAATGCTACATTTTACAGTATTAAACAAATTTCAAATTTACTTTATTTACTTGTGTTACTTGAGTAGATTGACTGGTCTGCCAACGTTTCTCAATACATGCACATTTCATCTACAGGGTTTTGATTTGATGTTGCTGCTAGACTATAGTCTTCCTGGCAGAAGTGATAAAAATATTTTCAAAAAGGAAACTTATAAAAATTTGATATTACTACCAGAGAAAATGAGTGTCTTACGTTAAATTCATCACCCTGTATAATGGACATATTTTTGCCGATACCTGTTAATTCATTCACACAAATTTACTACGGTTAAAGTTAAATTTTTCGCTTTTTGGGAGGTTTCCTTAGTAAATATTTGGTTATTTTATAATATTGTAAATGTTCATAAATAAAAGCGTTATAATTGTAAAACTACAAAATTGTAATCATTTTCTGAGAAAATTAGTTTCTTCAAATAAATGGATCACTGAAGTTTGTAAACAAACGTCATAGTTTAAATTCTAAGTGTAAATGTAAGTGTTAATACTTAACTTTATAGTACCTATACTTAAACATTTACAATGAACAAATATAATAATATTCAAATTACTTAAGTTTCATTTTTTTTAAATTTGATTTCATTCAGTTGGAATGAGTATATTAAAGCACACCTGTAACCTGTTAAAAGATAATACTGTATTACACAGGCCCACAATTGTGTACTTATAATTTATATCCTTAGAGATCAGACCTACTGTTAACAGGACATTTTGGTGCACTGATTTCAAAAATCATATCAGTTTGCTCAGATTGGCAATAGTCTGATACCTATATAATTTACTACTTAAAACTTATACGTCAATTTAATTAGTTAAAATTCAAATTGTTTTATTGAATCTTTATTTTATTTTATTAATACCTATTATAATGAATAAGTGCTATTAAAGTAAATATAATATGAATAAAATTCTTAAAACATTTTGGGTTTTACCTATGTGAAAAATATGAAAATACATCATACACTTGTTCGTTTTTAAAACTTAAGTTTTGGAGTTAGCATTAGCTTAAGCAGTATATATAGGTACATACTATTTATAATTTTATCACAAACATAAAACACTTACAGAATATTTTATTAATAGGTAATATATCAAGTCAATATCTACAAAACTAAAGCAAAATAATATATTTTCTATATCAGGATATCCATGTTAGTAAATAATTTAATATTGTAAATCTTAAGGAAACAAAATGTGTGTTTATTGTAATTGAAGATGAAATTATTTGAGATTTGTGTAAGAAGTAGTATAGAATTTTCAACTTTTTTTTAGAATATTTTTCAACCAATTGGTGTTTATAGTGCCTATCTTTGGCACAGCTAGAGGAGGTCTAAAGAAGTTCAAATTCTTCTAAACTCCTTCATGCTTTACAAAATAACAGCAGCTAATCATATAGCTCCTGAGAAACGTTTTTAGTTTTTCTAAAATTCTGTAGGAGCTATAAAAGTTTTAAAAAGTTCGAAACTTCTTCTGCCCTCTAGTTACACCAATATAACCTACTATTGGACCAGCTAAATGTACCTATGTACAAAAAAGCCGCATGCTAATGCGCCAATTTAGGCGCATGAGGTCACATGTCTATAAAAATTATAAACTAAAAGCGATAAAACCACTTTCAAATAAACGATTTTTTTTCTTTAAAAAAAAAGTTTGATTACAGATTTTTGAGAATATTGTTCATATTGTTTCCCCACTCTAGATCTGTCTTCAGTCAAATTTTCAGACCTTTTTAACCATAACGCTATCGATCGAATATGTAAGAGTGAATTTGTCAAACATTCTAATTGCTATACATAGTAGGTACATTTCAGTGGTCCTATAAGAAGTTCCGTGCAAAACTTGTACTTAACTCTCAAACACAAAAAATTTTGATTTTCTGAATCGGACAATTATTTTTCACATAAAAAAAAAATTAAATCCATTTTTTTTTAGTCAGAAAAATATGATTTATTTTATAAGAGTAAAATGTAATTTAAATTTTTGCCGTAACCAAATCCCAACTCCTCGCCGTGTGATAAATACATGGATTTTTATTCATAAGTATTATTTACTTGTCTAGGGTCAGTTCTAAGACTCAAATTTCGTAAGGGTAACAGAGTACATACACCTACTTTTAAGTAAGCTGCAGGTGCAACATATATCCCCAGTTTTTATTTTTTTGCTTTAACACACCAACAGTAAAAGATAATTGGAACGGGCAACTGACCACTCTGTCCGTACGCTTGAATCCCGCCTCTGCATTAATTGTCATTTCTCAAAAAACAGACAAAATTGTCTCAGCTTTCCGATAACGTATGAAATATAAATTTAAATGTATGAAGTAGAAAACTGATATTTTATGATTTGGTAGGTACTTAAAACGTTTGACAAATTCACTCTTTCTTTCTGGCGAAATGCGCAATGATTATTGTTTTTAGTTTGTTTTATGTGGCCGTTTGGTGTATTATTAATGCAAACGCTGCCGCCGTTATGTGCGTTTAGCCGTTTTAGTGTCGTTCGCCGCTGTTGTACAGATAGCAATGGCGGTGTCGGCGGCGCCGTCGGGGAGGAGATCGGTTTTTCCGCGGTGGCGGTGCGGGCGAAGTGGCGGCGGTCGATTGTCGAGCCGCCGCCGCCGCGGCCGTAGACACCGGGAGAGCGGCCGCCGCACGACCACCGCGGCGGCGAGGGCGTCGAGGTATATAGACGTCGCGCGGGTACGCAAGAGCTGGGCGGCCGGGGTCGACTCCCACCGCGGACGGCTGCGGCGATGGCGGTCGGCCGATGGGCGGTGGGGACGGTGCCGGTCGTCCCGCCTACCGCCGCCGCCCGCCGGACCGGTCCGACTGGTTGCACCCAGCTGCGGCGGCCGAGCATCGTGCCCGGCACATCACTCGTGGTCGCCGCGTTCATTGCGAGGTCGACCGTCATCCGCACCGCGTCGTCCGTGCGCACGTTACTCGCGTTTCTTTCGTCCCGCTAAACGTTTTCGACGAAAATATTTAATTATTATTAAATGATAATAATATTACGGCTATTTTTTTTGGAAAACCGCAAACCATTAAATTAGTTCATCGCAAGTGCTACATAAATTTATAATAATAATAATTCATATTATTATTATAATCGCCGGTTATTGTTATTATTTTTAAAATTCAAACTGTCGTCCGCGCGAAGTGCTCGCCCACCGTCTCAACGGCGCGTCGTCCGTGGCGCTCGCGCGTCCGAGCTTTTTTTTTGTTGTTTTGGTGTTATACTCGAGCGCTCAACACTAACGCGTTCGATAAACATGAAGTGATCTCTCCTCTCTTTCTCGCTCTTTGTTTGTGTTCTAGACCAACAATCGTTTAACTCCATTTTTCGTGTCTTAACCGGCAATTTCGTTTTGTGTGTTAGTGTTTTTTCCCCACATTTTTACCATCAATATCGGTTTTTTTTAATCAACCCGAGTCTAACGCACAACGGCCATCACGCTGAATTACGGAGAGATCGGAAGCCCGTTCGGAGGGGGCGCGCAACAACAACAACAGCAGAGATCAACCGGGACGCCGAACAACAACAACAACGGTATGGCACCTGGCGACACGCTGGACTCGTCCAACCTGGGCGGCGGCTCGGGCGGCAACAATCCGGCCGGTGGACAACAAGACACCGGTGGCGGCGGCGGCGGCAATTCGGCCGGCAACGTGACGCCCATACCGACGTCCAAGTCGGCGTTCATCGAGCTCCAGCAGAATCCGTACAACGCCGTCCGCGGCGTCTACCACCCGCACCCACACGCCCATCCGTCGCACCCTTTCAACCAACACCACAGCCCCCAGCACCACGGCGGCAACGCGGGCTCGCTGCCCCATCATCACTCGGACGCGGCCGGCGGGTTCGGCAGCCCTCGGGGCGCCATGACCGGTTACCCGTTCCCGACAATGCATCAAAACTCCTACTCGAGCTATCACATCGGATCGTACACGCCCCAGTGTCCGTCGCCCACCAAAGACGGTGAGTTATTACACTATACAGTATGGTTATCTTGAAAAATCGAGCCAAAAAAAATCAAATCTGGTAATCCGGCCTGAAGGACCATACGGTGGTCTGACAAAATTATTAGAGAAAATAAAATAGATACGACAATCACATAATTTGACTATTTATCTTGTATACACAGCAAATCAATGAGAAAATGGTCATTAATAGTAATACAAAAATAATATAATGCACATTCAAAAGTCTGTGTAGGACAGAGAAATTTGTAGGGAAAAAAAAAGGGTATGAATTAAGGTGTGTTTGATAAAGCAAAGCAACAGATTTAGTTATATAGAAAGGGATTTTTTTTTACCATTATGAATATTTTATGATTAAAGCTATTGTAATAATATGCGTTGTGTACAAATGAAAGAAAGCATTCGCTGGTAAAGCTTTACTTATGGTAAAATTCTGTAAAAAAAATTACTATTAAATAGTGGATTCCACCCACCGCGTCACTTATCTAATTTCAATCAGCTCTCCAATAGATAATAATAAAAGAAGAGCTAAAAAAAACAATTATATAGATCTTATTGTCTGGCAGAAATGACGATCGATTTGATAAGAGATGGTAGTAAATAAAAATAAGCAAATATTATAACTGGCCTTCTAAATTTTAATTAAGACGGGGTCACTACTGTTTAAAGCGTCTCCTGTGTCTAAATTATTATAATAATATCTCTTTGGACTCGGTCGAAAAGCTTTTGACAATGCCTACATAGGAACGCATTTTTTTTTTTATCTATAAACCAATTTAATGTACCGCAGTGTTTATTAAACATTGTAAGCGGCGATAATATTTATATACAATATCGAATTCAGTAGAAACTAGAAAATAGTAATGTAATGACCGATACCTGGTATACCACGCGACCGTTAACAACTCGGTGTTTTATACATTATACCAAAGCAATTACCAGCCACCGAGATTTTAATCTGTGTTTATTATATGCACTCACACATAGTTAGTATGCAACTGCAACTGTGTATAAAGTTGCAAATGGACCAGAGCATAATATATTATTAAAGCGTCCCCTCATCTGATTCTGTCGCTTATAAATCCACAGCACAAGCATATACATACAGGTGAATTTTTATCGATTTCCACGCATATACATGTTGACAATATCAACAATGGCGGTCGCCATTGCTTGGTCATACACACAGGGAGAGACATACTCAGGTGGTATACGATGCGGGTACCGTGAGCGTTTTCCCGGTGCACGCGCACGATGACTAAGCGCTTTCTTTTCACAGTCCTCCATCGCCGAACCCGGTCGGTTTTTCTGCCGTATCATTCCCATGGCGGCACAAAATACAAATACATTAAACAACAGCTCATATTATCATAGTCAATAACGGCAGCAATTTAATCTCGCACTACCAGTATCGTTAATCTTTCCTGATAGGTTTGGTTCCATGCCTCGCGCATTCAAGCTATCAATCCTGAATCTTGCAAGATTTCTGATATTATTATGTATTTGGTCGTCGTCCCTTCCTATGCGGTCTCCTACATCATCACTCTTCCCACACACTTCAAAAGTGTCTTAAAGGTAACTGTCTTCACAGTCCATCCCTTCGCAGCAGAGTCCTTTTTGTCGCCGCAAGCTATAAAACATTTTTAGCAAAATCGTAGGCCAATATTTAAGGCAGCAGCTATCGAATGCTGCCAACATTGAAGATGCCTTCAAGGATTGATCGAATTTGATTTGGACTCTCAGTGTCCATGTAGATAACCCCGTTCCGTGCGCTATGAATCCACTCCCATCAGTAATAGCGCTATGCTGTGCAGTGTACTTACTACAATTATTACCTACTGTGTACTATCTATGTAACTCGGACATGCATCATCCGCAACACATAACAATATGATATCGTTTTAGTGCATAGGCCGTGGTGACGGTGGTCGTCGTGTGCGCCAGACAAACTAGATTTCCGACCAGATATATATGGACCCATGTACATATAGTTGGTACATGCACACACAATGTAGGCTATATCGTTGTTTCCTGCCTTTAATCTATACACAACGTGTATAGGTAAGACCACGAGCAACAATGGGATCACGCGCGTGACTGGGTTGTTCCCCTGCGAGCTAATAGTTTTTTGTGTTTTTTTGTTGTTTGGTTTTTTTTTTAATATTCCGGTTAATCAATAAATGTAATATTATATTGCGTATGAGAGTCAAACGCTCAATATGCAAGCGTGTATAGGAAAATCTGTCGATTTATAGACAATATACCTAATAATCATAATATTATGTGGTTATACATGTTTGCAATATTATGTATTGTTTGCGTTAGCCCGGCGAGGACTGTGTGTGTAACATTAACCAATTAAAACCGGCCAATAATATTTATAACAACGTGCTTATGGCGTTTTAACAGCGCGTTATATTATTCGTTAATTACCCTCGAGGCTCGTGTATGTACACACATACCTACATAAAACCGTCGACGATGATTTGCAAGTGGAGACGTTTAATGCGGTTTATAGTTCTGTTTATTTTTTATCGCCCGGTAGATATTACGCAATACAGCTGTTATGATAAAATATTTCACAACCGAATTTACATTTTATAAATAATTTTAACGCTTCTGAGCAAAAAAAAAAATTGCCCGTATAATATGTTAAAAATATTCATTAGATGCACTCGACGCTAATCCGGAAATGAATCTACAAATAAACAAGCGCACAGTGCACCGAGATTCTTATACCGTCCAAAATAGCCGCAATAGTCATATATGAGACATATAGGTAAAAAAATGATTCTTGTGCTCACGTATGCGTTCATTGTTTTACAACGGCCATGGCCTGAAATAGACACACACGGCCGGACACGACGAACGCATGTAGAAAGATTTGTCTTGTACAATTAGGTTTTCCGACCAAATGTTGTCATAGGTCATAGGTATTGCTAATAGTTATATGCGAAAACAGAAAATGACATGTTATGTGAACACAAAAATATAGTCAAAAAAAAATTGCTTACAAATTCAAGGACCGTCCGGTTATGCCGAGTGGGCGCGATTTGCATAATGAGCGAATTATACTAATAATAGTGTGTGCGATTTTTTTTTCACCTCAACCCGTGATCGAATTACTTTTTTGAAATTCATATAAACAGTAAAATAAAATAAAAACCCGACCAACTGCAGTTGACAGAATGAAATTATAGGTCGTAGGTGCGTATGATTGTGTGATGATATTTTATACATTAATCAAATTTCTGTATTATGTCATTTATTAAATAAATAGATAAAAATCTCATGACGACCAAACCGTTTGGACGGGAGGAAATGCAACGACTGAAATTATACACTCATATACATATAATGTATTATTTATACCATCAGCTATTATGGTCTACTGTTTACCTAATATTTATTATGTTCGCCGTTTGTTATAATAATATATTCAATTGTAAACCTTGTCTGCGCAGTTTAAGTGAAAGAATACGATTTTCACACGAACTGAAATATGTATAAACTAGGTAGACCTGTGGAGGCGAGGCTAGTGCTACCCCGGCAAAAAGTTATAGAGACAATATTTATGTAGACATTTTTTTTTCAAAAGATTGAGAACCGACCGGAAGTAATTGTACGGGGCAAGAGTGCACCGAGTGTACATAATTCGAAATGTTGCAAAGTCAACGGGTCCTGCTCGGAACGCGGGTTTTTCCCTCATTAAGTTCCTCTTCTTGTCGCCAGCAACGAGGCGACACGCCTGCATTTTTTCCCCTTTGGAAAATAGCATAGCAGAAACGCGCGCTTATCTTAACATTATTATTATTGTTGATATCGTTGGGCTTGCTTTTTTTTTTTTGTTTTGTGACCGAATCGGTCGGTAGCTGTATACAATAAAATATTGTATTATAGCCTAAAAAATATTATCTTAATTCGTTGTAATGCGCCGCGAACGCACCATAAAATGTAGGGCGGAAAAAATCGCATTCAGCCGGCTTTATTATTTCTATATATTTACATTATATTCACCGAGTAAATTGTAAATGGTTTTCCACAGCGCCTAATTGAAAGAAAAAAAATGAAAATAGTATTACTTTTACACTTACACACACACTATGCTATAGGTTGTTTCAAAAATAATACAGTCCAAACGTAGTTTTTTTTCAGTTTCACGCTGAGCTAAAACCGTCGACTCGTTGAACTCACAAATAGCATACAACTTTAAATACCTAAGATAAAGAGGACGGATGCTCGCGTACCGGACAGAGATGTGCAAAGATGCAGGCGCGGCCAGGGAAAGTATAGATAAAGTCGTGTAGGGTAAGCCACTATAATGGTTTGTACAGAGGTAAGGCGAAAAAGGAGATTTGCGAGACCAAAGTATAGGATATATTAAGTTCCCCCGAGTATAGGTGACATTCGATTCTGATTTCTGAGAGCTGCTGTAGTGAAAATCGAGTAGGCAGGCTGGAAAACAAAATATATGCAAACGACTCGGCCCACGTGGACTGCTGCGTAAAAAAACAGTTTGTAAAAAATAACAATAATAATAATAACAATATAATTGTAATGCGTGATTTACCGAAACGCCACTTACGTGCAATTATCCATTTAAATCGTTCGGCCGATCATTAACCCGTTTTTTTTCTTCTATCGGGGGGTACTCCTTATATAATTACATAATAGGCGTTGGAAGGCAAATTTGTCCGGCGTGTGTCCGTGTATATATACTTGGCTTAAGCATAATAACGGTGGCAGAGACATCCACTCTACACAGGCGTCGATGGTAATTATTATTTGTTTAAATCGTAAGACACGGCCAGTTCTATTAACGAGCGACCGGAGCATACAACTAATTAGGACACATTATTATTATTGTGTAAACAAAATACCAGTTAAGTTTTACCGTGATAGCGTTTAAGTTAGAAGAAAATAAAATATAACAAGAAAAAACACATGCTATTGAAGGATGCAGTGTGGTCAACTCCGGACTTTTGGGTTGGGATCGGTTAAGAAAAACCTAGTGTTTAGGGGAGAGGGTATATATTAATTCTCGTTGTGTCCCACCCCTCGTGCAAATCATACCTTATAGGTGTCCGACAAAAGCCAAAGGCGAATCGTTTCCCTAGACAGGGTATATATGCTCGCGGTAAACCTATAGTTAGAAAATAATATATAAAACACCCCCGAGCCGTGTGCCTGTCGATTCAATTGCAGGTTCTTTGAGGAAATAATTTTATGTATACATCCTATACCGCCTATATGCATGTGCATACCTACCTACACATAATATATATACCTACATGTTGTTCGTTATCATTAAGTCGGCCTGAGGGCGGCGGGGCCAGCTGTAATCATGCAGGTAAATCGTCATTGCTCGAATCGCGATTCGTCCGGTTGTTATTACTTGTACTGAACATTTTTTTTTTGTTTTTTATCGGATACCGTACATTTATACGTTATGTTTATAAGAAAAGTATTCAAATGATATTCATGCGATGTACGCCCTTACCCGCGGGCCGTCGAGTCCGCCCGAGGTTCTCGTATAGAATATGTTTAGCTTTCCTTACGAACTATATAAAGAACTTCTTTACATAAGTGCATCCACCGGGGAAAATAACAAGAGATGATGTATAACAATAAGTAAAAAGTAATATGTATTCAAGTAGTACACTAGTTATTCGTATTATGTAGTTTTTGAAACAAGTGAGCAGCTTTCCATTTGAATACACAACATTTCTATCACTCCCCAAACCACTTGTAATTTCATTCCAAATTTTTCTGATGCTTCTTTTGCGGTGTTGGTTTTTGTATTAAAAACCTAACAGACTGACCGAGTAACCTAGACCTGAACGCTTTAAGTCATACTCTGCGTATGATTAATCACACCAGAATAGAAGTTTAACAGTTATGTGCTTAGGTATATCGTACGTTGCGTTTATCAAAAAACAATTAATTGATTGATCTGAAATTGATAGTTATACCTATATATATATATATATATATATATATGTAAATCGTGAGTCTGGCTGTTGTTTTGCTAAATTATTTTTAGTTGTATAATTTGCTCATCCGGTCGACTCGGTCCGTGCTTTACCCGGCATCTGATTGTCGTACTAACCAACATTGTTGTTGTCGCAATACTTTGTTCCAGTATAACTTCCTGACAATTTTTTATTTATTTTTTTTCCTCTGATACAATAATTTTTTTTCACACACGCCAGTATGGTATAGTGCTCCCGTCCTTGGGTCCATTTACACATGCGACGGACCGCATCCAATGCATATAGGTAGTAGGTATTTCTATTGTATACCCTTAGATCCGGCACTTGGAGCGTTTGAAATTGTTTTATAAATTTTCCATCAATAATTATCGCCAAAGTCGAGTTGGGCTAATAGGCGACTTGCGAGAAACGCATCGATTACCAACTAGACCATTTCGGTTTAGATTTAGTTGATTAAATCAACCATTTAAGTTAGTCAACTTAGCCAAAAACCAATTGTACAGTGTTATACATATACATATACCTATACATATAATATATATATTAACACAGAATAAGCAAGACTTTATATAGAAAATATTATTATATGTATATACCCAAGTGTTAAACATACGTATATGTATATAATATAACGCGCATTATTTCGCGTTAGACCTTGTCACATTTTTAACGTACCGCTGTATTATTATTTTTATTTTCTTTATTGTTATTATTATATCCTTTTTTTTTTACCATACGCGCATGAAAATGTGTCTGTGTCTGTACGTGACGGCCGCCGCCCCAAAATATTATGCTTGTGGAAGTATGGAAAAAAAAATATACTCAAACCAAAATATAACCACACACAGTCGACTTTGTATTCCGAGTGCAGAGAAAACCTATACACGAACAAAAATAATATTTACCTGTATCCGTATAGTTGAGTTGGACCGCAAGTTTGAGCAAATCCCACAGGTTGTGCGAGCCTAGACGACAATCTCCTATAAAGTAGCGGTTTAAGGTCAATCTTCTCCGATTCCCACATACCACTTTTTCCTGTGCCATTTTCACGAGACTTACAGCTGAAGACAATTAGCTGCAAACCAAGCACGCCGTTAGAGCCGACCACATACCACGGCCAATGTCCACGGTTATAACGGGTATATTAAAAGACAAAATAGAGTTTACAACGATCGCTGAAGAAAATATGTTTAAAATTCTCAACGAAACGGAAACGTGATTGAAAATAAGTATTTTAGAGTTAAGATTTTTGTAGTTGAGGCGGGAGGGTTACCATTTTAAGCGCTTATTTTGATGATTTTAAGTGTACCTACTTCAAGTGCCGAGCTCTGCATATTATATGACTAAAAACAATATTATTATCACTTGCTGTGTAAGATTCGATATGTACATGTTTCACAGACTAATAAGTAAACAGTATAATTAATATATCATACGGACAAGCGCGTCAGTTTATATTCTTTGGAATGTACAAGTTTATAGATAAATATAATATATATATATATGTATTTTATTTTGATAAACAGTCTCTCACAATATGTCATGCACATAACATAACATTATACTTGTAAATCTATACATATTTTTTTTTGTATTGTAATTATTTTATCTATCGTCAAATTGAAATTTAATTAGTCAGCTTCTGTTTAATTTTGGTTTTTTTTTTGTGTTCATAAAAAAAATAAGCGGTTATCGTCGTCGGGCGATTTTTTTTTTTTTATTGGCTCGTAAAAATCTATATAGGCGACATATTATGTGTACTCCAATCAAGGGTCACGGACGATAATAGTGATATTATGTATGCTATAGTGTATGTGATCTTATGAGCACAAGCGGAATAAAATGCAATGATTTTTTTTTTATGTATATTATATGTATTATTATTTAAACAGTAATAATATTTAATGCGCTATAGTGTCGTGTGGAGATAGTGAGAACTGAACGGGTATAATATTAATATAAAGGTCACAGCCTCAGTGCTATCGTTTGACATTATAAAAAAAATTGATATCTTCTATTTTAACACACAAAATAATAACATGACTGAATCTCTTGTTCGGCTGTTACATGTCTAGAAAAATATCGAGACGAGAGCAAAATTAAAATGTATGCATTGCGATAATGTATAAATAGAATATATTAATTTCTTTTAGCTCCTAGCACCATTTTGTTATATAATAATATAATAATAATATCCTATTATTATAATCTACTAAACGGTACTGCAAGTAATAGATTTTGTACAGACAACTATACACGTTTAACCGCTGTTATAACATGGACATGTGTTGTCATTAGTGTTCGATATAGGGTCTGTTCGTTTATATTCAATAGCTGAAAAACAACAACATTAGCGTACAAGTCATACGCACGCAATTAAATATCACCGTAATTCGAGTGAGAAACAAAAAACATGCTTAGATATGTACTTCCGTTATCTATAAAGATCTCGGCATTGAGGCCAAGAAAATGTATAAATAACCTTCAAGGCTATGATCAATAATTATTACCATGCTTCCAAGTTTAAGCGAAGTAAAAAAAATGGTCAATTGAAATTCAGCTAGTAATTGTTTTTCGGATTTAATTATAATTTTGAACTTTATAATACGAACTGTCTATTTAAATATCGTACAAACTTGCTATAATTATTTCCTACGTAAAGTATAAATTATTAAACTAGAGTTTGAGTTTTATATGTCTATCCTAATAAACGTATCATAGCAGAATAGTATTAACTATTAAAAGTACTTGTTAAAATCAAAGTTCTTGTAAAACTCTAAATAATTAATTGATCTGTAGCTCCGAATAAACAAAAACAAATCGTAACCAATTTGTATTAGCTACTTGAATATAAAAAAAAATAAGGATGTGTTGTAAAAAATACACCTCTTGAGTTTTTAACGGTTTAAACGTAAATACCTAATTAAGTCTTTAAAAACAGGTTTTTTTAACGACTCAGGTAATATAATAATATAGACTATCTGCTTTAACCGTGAGTTATTGTATCATTTCTACTGTACTTGCGTTAATATCGCAGAAATGGTTGCTAAGTGTACAATTTCACAGTATTTGTTTTTGACACAAGACAATTAAGTTTTAACCTAGTCAATGAATTAAGCTAGTGAATTGTGTGAACACCGCAACAGACATTGTCTGGGACTTACATTTACCGTATAATACGATTAATTAGGATTCACAGATATAAAAAAAACGGACGTCTGGTGCGAGGTACGGCAAGTACAACAAACGGGAGGAATTAACCTGGAGGGTGAGTATATATGTGTTATGGGGGGCGGTGGTCGGCCAGGTGAGCTGGCCTGTACAGTCCCCGGGGGCTAATACATTTTTAATTTCTCCGTTGTCGGCGGCCATGATTGGACGGACGGGGGACCTCTGATCAATGGTCGTTGGCAAGCAAAGGGAGAAAGGTAGGGGAAGGGTGTATAGGTATATAGGTGTAGTATGAGTCCAGTGTCGTTGTTGTTTTTGGGTTGGAATATTATGTTTTTTTTTTCTATAGAGTAGTTTCAAAAGTTAGATATTATAATATATATTATTCGACAATATTATGACATGTCTGTCTGTTTTTTTCGTCCCACAGAAAAATGCGGTATCGTTGAAGACGGAAGTCTCAGGGTGAACGGCAAAGGAAAGAAAATGCGAAAGCCCAGGACTATTTACTCGAGTTTACAACTGCAACAGCTCAACAGGCGTTTCCAGAGAACCCAATACCTAGCTCTACCCGAAAGAGCTGAATTGGCCGCGTCCCTAGGCCTTACACAAACTCAAGTAAGTCTTATATATATATAGATACATTAGTTTCGTTATGATTTATAGCTTATTAAGCGTTTTTCATAGTAATAAATCATTTATATCGTTAACGTTATATTATATTGTAACATAATATAATATAATATTGTTCCCAGACAGCAAAAAAAAAAAAAAAAACACCAACAAATTATATTTTTAAAATATATATTTATGTTAAATTTTGCTGTCTGGGTTATATAACAAGTGTTATACATATTACAATACAATGTAATATATTATACACATGAATATCGCGTTTTATTTAAGGGTCTGCCGGAGGAGAATATTGTTTGCATTGCCCTTCCCATAACCCTAAAATTTAATCGTTACAATATAAATTATGAATTAAATATTATAATATTGTATGTATGTGAAAAAATATTTAAAATATTATACATACTATATATATATATATATACATTATACATAAAAGCAACACGGCTAAATCCGGTATACGACGCACGGTAAATGCACAATCATTTAATGATTTTAGTTTAAACTTGGATATAATTTTGTAAGTGATAATAATCATTAGATATAATATAAGGCACCGTGTTGTGTTTGTAGCATCATACACAATACACAACAATAACGACGGCCGACAACAATGATCATAATGTAATATTATATGGTTTGTTGATCGCTCAGTGCATCATTGTGCACGCAGTCGCCTTTTCATCTATACTGTGTATAGACTACATGTACTTAGGCCTCAGGCAACACACGAGGAGCTCGCCTGCGGTGACATAGGATACCATAGAGTACCTATAATAGCGTATAGGTAACTGTTGCGTTGTTGCTCCAAGTAGGTACAGTGAATAGTAAAATAGTAATAGTAAAATTATGAACAATTAATAGGAAATAAAAAAAAAACAAGTGCAAAATTTTGATTCTATTGAATGTTTAGCAGATATTTTTTTTTAACACTTGAAGCATCCAACGAAGGTATAATTACCGTAGTATTACATATTGATATATTCGCCACGCCCACCAAGACCGTACACGCATATTATATTATAGTCTTACCCGATAATCCGCCGGAACCCTCTGTACACTTAAGGTTAGTTTGTGAAGCTTGTAAAACGGTCTTGTACGTTACCCGTCCAGACTAGAAGAACAAAACAACAACATTTCTGTCGATACTCGGTTATGCATATAACAATTATTATCTAGGAGAGACGCTATGTGTGTGAACGTACTATTATATCAATGGGATAACGCGCCGTCGATTGTGAAAGAAATACTAGCTTATAGGTATATATATCCTTACCTAATTAAGTTAGCTATACTTGTTTTACTTTCGTCAAACTTTGATTATAGAGTCCAAAAAAGAAACGCAATAAAATAAGCGGCTGACGTCAAGTGTGCAGACTGCAGTTGTTAATAGTATAATATAAAACAATTGTATAATTCAACAGCTTTGATTTTGCCATGTCAACCGAATTAGTAGCTATATTTTTATGAGACACTTCTTGGTTGTCATATTTTGTATTTGCTTGCCCCAAAACGGGTTTATTATGCCTTGTGACGACAAACTTTGATCGATTTGGATCTGCTAATGATACAGAATTTGGAATTGAGTAGATTTAGCAGCTGGACACGTTTTGGGGAAAATCAAAAATGGGTGCCCCTAGACGAACCGACGGCTAGTTGTGTTGACATTATACATGTATTCGGACCGTATAGTCGTTTGTAGGCGTTGACTATGCCGACTATGACTAGATATATATTACTATGTAATGTACTGTGTACCTACTCGGCGACCGGAGTATCGGTTGGGCGGGGAAGGGTGGAAACGGTGGCTTAAAAAAGGGGATAGGAAAAAAAAAACACTGTTACACCGACTACACAGTCCGTCGCGCTTACGTGACTCCGAGAATTTCTCAAGGATACGACGGATTCGACATGCCGCCTCCGATTTTTCTGTCGCCAGCACAGAAGACGATCCGAGCGTTTCTTCACGGGACCCGGTGGAAGCAAAATAAAAATAGAAAGATAAAATAATGTCGGAGAGGGGGGGGGGCAAAAAAAACGTTATACGGAAAAATCCGAATTTCCTTCCGATCCGTTCCGATACGATAGAGACGTGTCGAATTATTTCTACGGTTTCTTTGATATCGAGCCGATGGCGATAGACTTGGCGAGAGAGAGAGAGAAGAGAGAGAGTGAGGTGGAGACGTCGGTGCGCCGAAAGACGTTAAGACGGACAACGATGCGGAAGACAGTGAGAAAACAAAAAGGTAAAAAAAAAATTATATAAATAAATAAATAAAAATAAGCGACCGCCGACGCCCATTGGTGTGAAAGATTTTTTTTTTAGTTTTTTCTTATGCCCCGCTTCCACCGTTAATATATTTTCGAGTCCAATGCCCACGGACACGTTTAAAAAACTGTCGATAATCGACTGACGTAAAACATAAATAAAAAAAAAATTCACCTAAATAGCGAAACGATGGAGAGAGAGAGAGAGAGACCTCGGGTATCTATATAATATCATAGCTTGTATATACTATGTCCAGGTGCAGTAGCTATACAATATTATTATACTGTATTACGCCAAGTATATAGAAGATAGACAGCGTCACATCGAGTTTTCAATGACCGCCTAAAAAAAAATGAAAAATGAAGGGGAAAAAAAATACACAAGAATATCGATTCGCCGCAGATTTCACTGCACGCTATTTGCTTTATGGATATCATTATTATTCTATATTATATTAATTTATTCGGCGTTCGCCGCCTTACGGCTGTTGTATAAGTATCTTATATCGAAAACCGACGGATGACAATGCGGACTACATTTTTGAACGCGCCGTTCCGCCCGAAATTTCACATGTCTTTACCGCCGCCGCCGCCAACTCAATGCTTGACTTGAATTATTTTTAAGATTTTTCATGGGCGCGTCGCAATAGTAGAGAAATGAATTATTCGAAATTATCCGAGTTTGTGTTTTGGAACCTGCCGGGTAAGTCTTGATGTCTCGCCAAGCTGAGATCCAGAAAGGGGCGCAACTTTATAGTAACCCAACGCTTATATTATTATGTAAACATGAGGTAACGTCTGTACTTAGACCTAACCAAGACATAGGACCGGTTAGAGAGAGACACAAGGTTACCGTTTAGTCAGCTTTAGTTGTAGTGCAGGCCGAACCGCACTAGGTATTGAGTTCATATTACTATTCGAAAATAATTTTGTTTTCTAAATCAATTAAAGCCGGTACATTTTTTAAAAACTATGAGTAGTCTCAGACATCCGCCCAACGAACATGCTATACATAGTCTTGGTACTTAGTAAGTAGGTAAATACCGACGTAATAGCAATAATAATATGATCGGTAAAATAAAGTTGTCGCTTAGGATGTATTCTTTATTTATTATACAATTTTTATAATACCTAAACGTTTTTGTCCCTTTCTATGTATTTTTAAATAGATATATTTTTTTTAACCGAGTTTTTAGCCATTACTTATTTTCACTTTATTAATGCCGGGAAGTCGTGTGAACTATGTGCGTCGCGTTAACATTATACGGTTAGGGTTGCGAGAAGTGGAGGGAGTAGAAAAGTCGATAATATTATACTTGTATCGTGCAGCAAGCGGCTGTATATACCTACATTTAACGTGTATATGTGTGTATGTTCATGTAGTTATATCTATAGTGGCGTTGCGTGAGAGGCGTTACTGGCTGACTACAAGCTCCGGTAGGGGTTGACGCGACCACGACGGAACGGGGTTGGTGGAAAAGGGTGAAAGTTCGATTTTTAACCCTAAAACGACATGCCACGCCCGCGCCTTCGCCCTCGAACCGCCGAACCAACCCTCGACACTGCAATACACATACAAGTAGATACAAGTATGCACTGCAATGTCCACAAAGCTCCTCGTGTATAGAGTATGTATGTCTATATATAGAGTACAATATGTCCATGTAAGTCTGTTTGTCATTCGATGTGTAGACATAAGTAGAATAGTGTACATTTTTTATCCCTAAACAAAAAAGTAAAAGCTATAATAAAAATTAAGTAACAACAATGAAAAATATATACATACCTATAAGCGAACGATGAATAAAATATAATCAGCGCACACGCTAGATGATGTAAAAAAAATATATACCTAGGTAGTCATAAGCTACAAAGTTTTTCCTTTTTGTTTGTTAGGTTGTTTAAATAAACGAAGGTAGGTACGTTATGAATTATAATAGTTTGGTCATCGCTATGACGACCGTCGAAAAGAATTGTTTATTTTGTACAATATTATGTTGCCTGTACCTTTACAAAAAAAAAATATAAAAAACATTTAAAAAATTACCGTTTTTTTAAATAAAAAAGTACCGCAAACGGGTAGCCGTAGTGCTTTTATTCTCACGGCGCTTATATTATATTATTGTGTTTCCATTAAAAAACGCAATATAGACGATCGGTAAAAACCGTAACATTGTAAATTAACGATACCGATAAAGGGCAACGCGGGTCATTATGGAATAAAAAAAATAATAATAAAAAAGTACATTCACATTGAAAGCCAATGCTGTTTTTTTTATTCTGCAACCGTTTCGTGTCTTGGTAAACAAACAAAAAGGTGTAAATTTAACTCTTTTCAGCGTTTTCTATTGTCGGCTTTTATCGTTTTTAACATACAAAGGCGACATCGGTATTTTTCGTTCTAAAGATACTTAATAAATTGTTTAAATTGCGCCTTAAATGGTTTTTCAAATGTTTAAACAATCTATAATATAAATTGTTTTTTTTTTTTTTTGTAAAGTTTACTTGGAAACGCATTTCTTAATTCGAAAACTAATAGACTACAGTAAAAATAATTGTAGCACAAAAACTCTCTTTGAAAGGTCTTTGACCAACTTTGGAAAAAAAAAATCATTTCATACGGACTATATTTTAATAAAAATAAAAAACAATTATTGTTTAGAATTTTGACAGCCAGACAGATTGCGAGAAAAGCACATGAAAGCGAATCGAGTTGTGGTTATCATTTTACATGGAACCGACGTCGTCATTCGTCGATAAACGACAATATTAATTATATTATACTCCAAATACATATATTAATAAGTATATATTATGTGTACTTAGGCAAAGGTTATGCTATATGAGATCGTTAAAGGGCGGGATCGGTGGAAATGTTTTGGACGGGCAATAAAAAAACCATTGATGTGAATTAGAATAAATATTATCACAGCTAAAATAGAATAATTTCATTTCATTATTATACTAAAGTAACTTGTCTTGTGGCCGCTGAAATAAGATGTCGTTTTATTGGGTGCGGTTTCAAGCATGAACTGCTATGTTAGTCAAGAGACAAGCTATAAAATAATTATGTTCAAATAAATATTTTTCATTGTTCTCGGACATTGTTCTGAACATTAAACCGAATGCAGATCTAGTGTGGCCCTTAAACATATACAATTTTATCAGAAAATTTTAATTTTACAAGTTGTTTACTTGTAAACTTTACAAACATTACAAATGTATACAGAGTGATCGTGGTTATAAATAACAAACTGGTTACCGACTAGTCAAAATTCTTTAAAATTTGAAAAAGGAAAATTTTAATATTTAGTAGTTTTATAATATAGCGCAATAACATAAATTTAAATGTTTTTTTCAAAAAGAAAAACTACAAAATAGATATTGGAAATTCAGAAAATTAGTTTCTTACGTTGAATAAGGATCATTCAGTATATCAAATGGTGTTGAAACTCCAAAGCAACTTAATAAACAAGTTGCAATTAAATGAAAAAAAATCAAGTATTTAAACGGTATTATTATAATTGGACGATAAGAGCCTATAACTGACGGCCGTCAGCTACAGTTAATCGTAGTTATTGTCACGTCGTTAAAACCTTTCTTGTGTGTACAATATCATACTTAACCCATCACGATCATACTGGCTGCTCAGTAGATAACACTATAACCACGGGTACATGGATGAAAACGCGCTTCTTACATATTATCATTATCTTGGTTGGTGCTGCTGATGAACATTTTGTATTGTTATTAACAATATTATTATTTTTACTGCGGTTATCTTGGGTAAACCGATAATACACGCATACCAAAATAATACATGTGCGCTTTAAATTTAATTATAATAGTTTTATTACAAAAGTCAAAAAGGTCTCCCGAAAAAAAGTCAAATTAAAGTCGCCGCAATTAAATCCATAGCCGACAGTGGAAAATTAATAAAATGTTTAAACAGGTCGATCCCGATAAACACTAATTTTTTATTTATTTATTTTTTTTTTTTTGAGGGGCATTTTATTGTATTTCCCACACATTTGATACCGTCGGTAGTGCGTTTTTCATAATCGGTTATTTGGAGCTTTTAATTGCCGTTAAATCCTCAGCCAAGTCGGATCGTCACCATTGTTCGTCGTTGATTCAAAACTCCAAACTGATAAATACATTTTTTGAGCGGCTCAGACGACATACATACATATTGTGTACCTACCTAAATGTACAATAAAAAACAACACAATGGTACATTAAGGCATAATAAAGATAAATGTATATACATAACGGGCCGACCGCACAACGGTACGTGCATGTACAAAGTGCCTATACACAAGAGGCTAGTCGAGGAGGAAGGAGAAGAAACTCGGGCGAATTTCCAAATTACCCCCTTGGATTCCAAAAAGACAAAACCAAAAAAAAGAACCTTCGCCGCTAGCCCGGCGGGCGTATGACACCGGAGGCCGGTTTTTGGGATACGGTTGTCTGCGGTGGAAGAGATAGATCCACCGCACGTTGCCCAAGCCTGTTATTATACAAGGCAGATCCGTACACCGGCCACGGCCACTACATCATCCCATACGGCTTGTGTGATCCGAATTACGGTCTTAAGTCTTGTTCGTCCGAAGCTGATTTATCATCACGCGATCCTTTGTTTTGTGTACGTATGACGCGTGTGTGTGTCTGTTGCACGCGAACAGACTCGAGGGAGAGACGGGGTAAAAGAAGAAAAGAAAAAAGGAAAAAAAAAAATCTTCTCAAGTATAATATCATTATATAGGTACGTGGGAGGGATTACGCGCCACGTAGATCACACCTACTGACAAGTCTTCCCGGACTACATAAATCATTTGCTTAGATAGTAAACATTTTTTTTTTTTATGATGAACCTACCTATATGTATTATGCATAATGCGTAGTTCTTGGGCGAACACGACTTGAGTTCAACCGGCAAGTACTCTACTACTGTCTACTGAAGTCATTGCGGCTTTACCGGGCAATGAGTCCGGGGTTGTTTTCACCGTCGGCCTTGCACCGAACCTAACCTAATACTGCTAAAAATGAGAGTCGCCCTGGAAACAAAATTGTAAGTTTGACGCGCCTATATATACAATGTGTGCGCTTTTCCAGAGAGGTTATACCCGGCAACCCTCGGCGGTAAATAAATGTGGTGTAATACACGTGTACGACGGTTCATATCATTATTGTTCATTTCGTCAAAAACCACATAACGTGCTTGGAAAAAAAAAACAAATCTGGCAACCTTGTAGTTCTTTTTGTGAGCCGCACACGCAAGCAAGCACAGGCACAACACTATAATATAGTACATATATTCTACATGTAGTATGATCGCGGCGGGAGCGAGCGAGACAGTGCTCCGGAAAGCGGCAGGGAAACAGACGGAGACGGTAAACCATCGTATGATATTATATATTATGCGTCGCTGAAACAATTTTTACTCTAGGCCAAAGGGGGCGTAACGCACGAACATAATATTTTACTTCATCAAGTGCGCGGGAGAGAACCGCCTCCAGTGTGTACCATTGCGACTTGTACATATATATATATACATATTATACCTAGGTAAAATCATTCTCTCGGGTCCCCAACGCACATGAATATTCCTAATGCTCTTGTACCTAATATAATATATGTATATAAACGGCCTATATAATTATACTTACGGTAACCTTGTATTTTATAAAAAAAAATATTATATAAACATAAATGCACTATTGGATGTACTGATATGGTGGACGTCCAGTGATAGTAATATACATATATATATATATATATATATATATATATTTTACATTATACTTAATCTTAGTAGCGAAAACAATATTAGTCAGACCGCCGCCGCAGAGTCTCCAGAGAGACTTCTGAGAAATATATACACACTAATATTATATTATAGAAATCGACGGGACTGTCAATTGGAGCGTACGGGGAATACCAGCGAAACCGCAATAATGGTCAGACGAACGGTCACTGTATGGTTTGTCACACGGTTACCGGCCGGTGTCTTAGCATACCGATAACCACAGCAAAGATGGGCAAAATCCGAGGACCGATTTTTTAAATTGCATTTTGGCAAAGCCAAAGAGGACTGAGGAAAGGTCCGGATATACCTACCGGTTTTATCGAATCGTCCGCTTAGTACAAGGCCAGAGATGGGGGGGGCGGCTTGGAATTCTAAAACCTTAAAACTTAAGTGCTATATTAATTTTATAACAATAAATCTTTTACTAAAAAATAAATTTAAGTGTTTTGAAATGCGCTAATTTTAAGTTTTGAGGTTTTTAGTAACCCAAGATCCCCCCACCCCAGATCTCCGCCACCGAGAGTACTCTTGTACTCTGTTTTTTCTCCGGTTTGATTGTAATTAAATTTGAAAAACAAGGCAAATGCGCTGAACGCAACCCGTACGGAACGGGCGCGGTCGCGTTCAGCAAAGCTCGTGCGTTCTGCCGGCGACTGAACGCGCGTGTGTTACCTCTCGACACGATGATAATATAATACTGTGCCCGTGCAGTGTACGGTGGGATGTCCTAATTAGGATTTTTTTTTATAATTAGTAAAACGTCGATGTACCTAAACGCGGTTCGTCTCCCCTGCTCCTCTTCTCGTTCCTCTCACTCTGCGTACACGTCCGAGAGAGAGTACCTCTACTGCAGGTCATACACACACACACACACACACACACATACAAATGTATACAGGTTATACTTAGGCAGAGGCAAGGCCGCCGAAGCCGTCGCGGTTGCCCGTACGTGAACGTTTCGATTTTCAGCGAATTGAGAAGAATCCTCCGGAATGCACTCGCACAGATAGATAAAAATAATATGTGTCTGTGTGTACAATCTTCTCGACTGGAGCTTATGTATAGGTACTCGGAACGCAAATCCAGGTCTGACGGTGTACGTATTTTTCGAGTAGGCAGTACCTAATACCTATATCTAATATATATCTTTTGGGTAGACGCTTTAACGACTGTACACCCAGAGCCGCGCTTATTTGCATAGTACCTATTTGTTATTACTCATTACTATTATTATTATACTTGGGCGCCAGTCAAACTTGGTTCGTACGACAGTTTTGAATAATTTGACAATATTTTTTTTTTCGACGGCACTCGTGACGCCGACACTACGCTTTCGACAACAGGTGATATTAATAATAATTAAAACGCGCAATTATCATAAAAAAAAACCGTATAATATAAATGCAAACGCATCCGTTGTTGTCCGTGTGTACTAGCCGTATAGTCGAGCGTACCTAAGTAGAAAACGATGCAATATGCACCTTATAAACACACACTTATATGCGTAATGAAGGTAATATTCTTCAGGCGAGCGTGTGTGTGTGAGTGTAGGCAGTGCGTTATAATTATACCGGCTCGGGTACGCGTATAATTGTGACATTAAAATATAAGTATTCTTCTTCTTTTTTTTCTTTTTTTTTTAACGATATACTCATTAACTGTCTATATGTGCGCTCGGTACGTTTTTCGAGCTCGGAGTCTATAAAGGAGTCTACGATAATTACCGCATAGGTAATACACCCGCGTCTCCGTGTCTCGTTAAACGAGATGTGTACTCAGATATTGTATTTGGTACCTTAAACATACAAGTTAGGATTTGTTAAAAAAAAAACAAAAACAAAAGTAAAACAACAACCGAATCGGTGTACTCGCGTGATAGTCACATGATAATTAATTAACACTATCCTCTCGATGGAAAAAATACTAAAATTATTGTTATGTTAGACGAATAAAATATACAAGAATAATAAACATAATATTAAAATATAGCCGTAAAAAATATTTTACTATGCTAGGCTATGATAAACCTTGAGAGCGCTTTTGCGGATGACATGTTCGATGGGAATCTCGCACGCGCTTTTGTGTTTAAGCATAATATGAAAACAAAAACAACACCGCCAACAGTTTTAATATAATATAATATTAACCATGGGTACCGCTTGGGGTCTGTGGTTATTGGCAATAATCCACACTTAGCTACCGAAACGTTTGCAATGACACACGTTGTACAATAGTACGTCGTATGTGTACATTATATACATAGTATTATTTTGTCCAACTAACCTTTGACTGTAGCCAAGGCTATAGCACAAATCTAACCTGGCCTAACCAACCGTAAATAATTGAAAGTGTCGAAACTATGAGCATCAACGCTGGTTTTTTTTTTTTTAAAGTAGGTATACAACGACGAAAGTCAAAAAGTAATGTCAACCGCGCTTTGTCATCGTTTGAGGTTTGAGTGTGTTGTATAAATGGAAGGGAATGAAATAGTAAACCACTGGTAAGAGTGATTAGTGTTGAGGGATTTATAAATGTAGATGTAGACCGAGTAAGAATTGGATAAGATATACTAAGACAATAAGAGGATTTGGCTAGCCGACTAATATTGCGTGGAATAAAGCGAAAAAACAAGTATTATGAATCATCGGTTTAATAGGATTGTATTTTTTTTAAACAATATTATTTTTGTATGAAATGTATGCAACAAATTGGCAACCGTTGTTGACCATAGACATATTGTCCGACCTACCTTAATTTTCAATTAAAAAATGCTAACCTGTGTCTCACAGTGCTGTCTGGTAGCGGTAACGGATCGATAATTGAAAAAATATACTCAGGGACGTTGTCGGCAAAAGTAAGTCCACACGATTTTGTGTCTAACTAAGCGAACAAGGCACCGGAGTAAGAGAAAAAGAAGGTCCAGTTTAGTAATTCTCATTGTGTAACGAAAAAAAAAATTATACGCATTCATTGTATATATTACCTTTAATATGTGTGTATGTGATGTATTGAAACCAGAACCGTAATTATTTTATTATACCGCTTTGTTTATTTTTTTTATTGCATTCGAGCTGCTGCTGCAACGCGCACAATAATAATAATAGTAGCAATAATATTATTGACAGATCACGGATCGTTGGCATATGATATCAATTTTTTTTTTTTTTTGCACTATTACATACATTAATTTATTATTATCATAATAAAATTCGTGGTAATTGGCCAGTGTATATTTTATTGCTGCATTAAAAGGTTACATTACAGACCACGGTTTATCTCGAAGCTATGATCTTTATAGTATAGAGCTCGCGCGAATCCGGTGCATAATATATTAACATAAGAGGTAATAATTTTGTTGTTGTTGTTATTTAAACGAGAGACGCGTGTGTGTTGAATTAAGATTGCCAACCTTAATGTCTTGTCTACGGTCTCCATTCATGAATGAATGCGCAGTGCTTCTGGTGAGACGTGTCTGTGTGAAATTCGGTTTGTCCGACGCATGCGGTTTTCTCGACTTTCTCGGTGACTTGCACACCACAAAAAGAAAAACCCAAACTGGTAGCACGTCCCCAATATTAATTATACATTAAAGACAATAAACAATACATACCCGCGACCGGGTGTTAAGCGATCAAAAGGATTTCGACTTGTATTCGAAAACGATAAATTTTTACTGTTTCACAAAATATTAGCATAAGTCAAATGCTGGTGTGTACTTAAGTCACACCTGCAAATCAAATAATTCAGTCACGTCACTCGTCCAACGGGTTGGACTGCACAGCGGTAGTAGATTTATCACCAGATTTGGGTGAAACCGTTGCACATAAAACAAGCTGCACGCTCCATTCTATGCGTTATTGTAACAGGACACACGTGCGTTCTATGCATGTGCATAAAGATATTATATGTGTTGTATATAAATAAAATCGTGTAATCCGACCGTGTACACGGCGAGAGTGCAAGATGACCATGTACACACACACACACGCACATTTAATTCTCCGCCCCTTTAAAAAACCGGCTTAGAAAAAAAATCCGCCGTTATGTGCGGTCGCAAATCTGTGTGAAACCAACGCTTAGAATGTGTATTTATAAAATAAAGTTTCGTGATGATAATATTAATATTATTATTATGATGTTATAATGTAAATTGTAAGTATACGCGGTAGAGGACGAAACATACATTGGGATCGGGGAGGTCACGGGCTTTATGAATTATTATTATAACTAAGCGTGAGGAAATCACTAAAAAAAAAACTGCTTTGATGCGAATCTTTAGACTGTAGAAATATTAAATATCAACGAAATCATTGTAAAGTGCTTAAAATTGCGTTTTTAATATCAAAGTGCGATTAGGGTTGACCGTTATTGTATGTTTGGTTTGGTGGTTTGGGGGATTATATGAGTAGGTCCAGACACAAAAAAAAATATTAAAACACATAATTGTAAAAGCAATACCTTATCTTTGCATCGATGCTTAAACAGCGCACCAAGACACATTTATACATAGCGATAATTATCATTATAAATAATCCCGCCCCCCCCAAAAAAAACACCAGTAAAATACTATGAACGATTCAGTTCAGATCGTTTATGATCAACCCACCGGATCAGCGTGAACCGTAGATTTCTGTGGTCATGAAAACCACTTGTAGAGAACACTCCGGACAAACTCTTCTCCTTATCTTAGCGCGACAGCCAAGTGGTGTCAACCGTTTTCATCGTCTTCGTCAGTTCCCGTCATCATAGCAATCACCGCTATGACATTGTCAAACTTGCCTCTAATATTTCACTAGTTTCCAATAATGTTGTCAGCACAATCATTGTCAACCCAAAGATCTCGGGCGCCGCTTATCCACAAGCTACGCGTCTCAGTAATAATTACAGGTATAGCCGTCGAGATTAATCTTAGCCTTGTCGTTTAACTGCCAAAACGATCCCACACGGTACTTATGTTGTGTACATAACTAATTATTGTCGAGCGCCGCATAATAACAGCCTGAGGTAAATTTTTGCTCCTTTCTCCTCCCACACATCCTTCCTACCCGTAAGTCCGTACACGTACGGTTTAATAATAATTATAATCGCTTCTACTACAGCGGGTTAGGTTAACCGACGGAGAAAGGAGGGGGAGGACGCGCGTGGTTCATTTGGTCGATCACCCATCCGCGGCTGGCTACTGATTTAATATAATAATAATAATAATAACGATAACGATAACGATAATGATTATAATAATACCCTTTACAAACCAATTAATGTCACTTTTCACGTTCGGATCGCGTCCGAACCGTTTACACATTAAACGCGTGTAATAATTATCTCTTAAGTTCACAATATTGATTAGTTTATGGTTTTTTTTTTTAAAAATATTTTCACGATTTTTCTCACGTTACAACAACATACATCACGCGTTGAACTTGACCGTTTTTATCGCGCATAAAATACAGAGGAGAAATTTTTATGTCAATGGCACCTCCTTATTATTAGTCCTAGGTTTAAGAGTTTAATAGAATGTTCAGTCGTGCAATATTAATAAAACGGAATAGGTAGTCTGTTTCTATATAATTTCATCTGGGTACCGCTGAACCTTCTCCCGCTCGATTTGAAATCGTTATGGCTACAATCTAAGTACCGTTGTAAAGGCAAGCGACGGCACAAGACGCATGACGATGAGAAAAACCGGCTGTATTTTTTTTTTTGGTCGAATTACTCGATTTCTTATACCTAGATAAATTCACGTGAACAGTATATTATATACATAAATACACGCGAACTTATCTATTATAATATTATAATGTACCTATGCGTTTAACGGATGGTTAAATCGCCGGTCCGGCGTGGACGTTTCGAAAGCGACTTTGAAAATGTCACCTGTTTTTTTTTCTATTGTATCATGTCTAATAAAAAATACAATATAATAATAAAACCTATAACATAGGAAACACACACACACATGCGAGACGACAAAACCGTGTTTCACGGACGTCCGACACACTGGGCACGCACAAATGTTTTGTCCGCGACTACCGCAGTGAGAAATCATATATTTATATATGTATATATATATATTAATATATAGGTATTATATGTATATTTTTAATGTAATAATACCATAACACGGGACACGATTAAATATAATAAAAATAATAATAATAATAGGCACCCGTTCCCGTTTGCACATTATGTTAAAATATTTCCCGAATTTCGGTTATAACATTTTTTTTCATTGGCGCAACTAGAGAGAAGGGAAGGAAGTTCAGATCTATATAAAAAACTTGAAAGCTCCCTCAGAATTTCAGTAAAAATTATAAACCTTATTGGGAGGGGGGGACTGTGCCCGATTGGTCGCTGACACTTTTTTAGAGCCCAAACAAGTTTAGAAGGATTTGAACTACTCTAGCCCCCTCTAGTTGCGTCATGCGAAGTTCAACGAGTTCAAGTACAGCTGTTGATGTTTGATTATGTTTTTAAATCACTTTTTAGGCCAAATTAGTGGAAACGTTTATCAACATTTAATTACAAAATTCTAAAAATTTACCGCAAATGAAACGCGCATATCTCTGAACAAGAACTTTTTTTGTTGTTTACTCACTGCAAACTCACGGCTCTAAACAATGCCATTCATATATATTATTGTTACCGTGAATCTCTATGCGGGTGTTTTTTTCCTCCGGACTTGCAATCCTAGCTGGTTATGTGCATTATACATACGGCTGTAGTGACGGCGAGAGGCAGAGTGAGATTTCTCCTGGCGCGCATATTTCCATGGGGAATAAACGTCATGAGAAAACGCGCTTGTCGTCTGCCACGTTCTATACGGACTGAGCCGAGCTATTGTTAACGTTACAACACCGTATACTTATGTATATATGTTACGTGAGAGACAACACACGGTCCAAAAACATCACAACCGTTTCTCGAACTAGACCGGCGCAGTTACCATTACAGACCCTTTCTGAAGCTTTGATGTGTACCTATGTATCTTCGTTGTATGAGCATATTTTATCTTCCATTAAAGACTAACACCCGTGGTATTCAATAACAATACCCTTGGATTTCACCAGAAATCCTTTTTATTGGCGATTCCGCGCCGGTGGCTCCAGTTTTTAGTTTTTAATGTAAACCCCAATTTTCCATCGTCTCTTGGTTATGTCTAAGGTTTTCAACCCTTTTTAGAAAAATCACATCCAACAAAACGTCACAAAGATCAAATCGCCTAACATTATACACATCACGACACATATTGCTATGTTTGTAGATGTAATTGTATTGATACCGAAATACCGTGTTATCACGTTTGAAAGAATCCAAGCGAATATAATATAATATAGTATATGTTTAGACTTTGTGTAATACATGTCATCGTACTGAACTCAATTTAACGGGTACCTTAACGATCTTAGAACCGAAAAACTGAGCGACCAATTAAAATCCATGATTGCGGACGGCGCTAAGGGAAAAAGCCTATGTCATTACACTCTTTTTCTTTTTAGTTGTAACGTCTTAAGCGAACGCCGCCGTCTACCTGCCCGGTCCGTCCTGTCTATCGGCCGAGATGTCTCTTTCTCTTCACTCTAATTTTATATCTCAAGGGTTTCCTCCCAAAAAAAAAAAAAAAAAATCTTTTGCCCGGCGCCGACCACGCCGCCGCTATTTCCCGCCAAGTGATTGCCATTTCCGTTGAACGTCGAATAGTGTTATTTTTCTCTCAACCAGAGTAGAATAATTATGATTACACTTGTATATAATATACAACATAGAGTGTACCTGGTAGATAATAAAAATAACATACATAAAACGGCTCGTCCGAAAAACTTTTTTGGTATAAATTAACTAGTATAATATCGTCTACCTACAATCCCATCCTATTCGTGTCTACTGCCTATGGGACATGAGTTATGGATTGTTAAAGCTCAATATATTGTCGACAGAAATCCTTAGTCTAGATCTTGCTTTCTACTTACAATATAGGGTTTACACATAAGCATTAAGTACAGCATTGAACAGTGGCGGTTTAGAGGTTGAGACAATTTAAGTTAATTGAATAAGAAGCAGATGATCTGTAGTAAGATACATAATATTATAATTATATCGTTGCGCGTCCATTAGTGTTGTCTTTTCATTTGTAATAATTGACCCGTTAAATCAAAATAAACTTGCGGTTTCCACTTAGAATCAACAATAGGTGTAAAAATAATACCGCACGTGTAAACGATACGAATTTAATCTCAACCGTGACTCAGACCGCATATCATTGTCGCACGATTGCTCTGCCGTGTTACCATAATATTTTGTTTTAAGCAACTATTCTCTGTGGGAATTTTGTTGCTTATTATATAAACAGTGTTTACGACCTTTTCGTTTTTTTTTTCTGAAAATCGAAAGGTCTCGGTAGTGCCGGTCGCCAGTGTTGTGTTTTTATTTAGCTTTAGAACTTTAAATAATACAAAAAGAAAGTGACTGGAGCAACGACCCCTAAATTATAGAGTATAGACACTCAAGACGTTTTCCGTGTAAAGCCCTATAGTTATAATATAGTGCTCCTCCGCTTGTGTATATAGTTACAAGTCGTTAATTTATTTATGAAAAAAACCAAACAAAGTTTTACGAACCAAGCTATAGAAATTGCATATTACAAAACACACAACCCGAGTGCACACAATCTGGTTGGTTGAAAAAACAACTTTTGCTCTTTTAACCGAAAATTACTATAATTTATCCTACATATGGAAGTGTATGTGTGTGTGCTACAAGAATTCTAAAAGTAGTATATTGCATTTGTATTTTTTCATTTTCTCATATGCGCTGTAACGCCTATATTCTAGCGCTTGCATTCCAAACAAACTTGACTGTATTGACACGCGTTGAGTGCGGTTTTTATAATGTATACCTACACGCTTGTATAGTCTAATTACAATCGCTGAATGGTACTAGGCCGATAGATTAGGTTATGTCAAGGGTTGAACCGTAACGGGAGCTGGGTTGTGTGCAACCGAGATTGAAAAATCGACAAGGCTTCCTACCCTTAGCGCGGGAGGTGGAATGTGTAACTCGAGTCGAATACAACGACCGGGAGGGGGGGATTGCAAGGGGCCCTCTCCGTTGTCAGATGTATCATATAGCTAGTTGTTGGATAGAAACTAAAATCAATTTGTTTCATTTCCGCGTAAACGATATAAAACGGTTATTATATTATATACTTAAGCGACATACTAGGCGTGTATGAACCCTGTACGAGCTTGGCAATCATTTTAGGAGGAACTACCGGCCTAGCGAAAATAATAATAATAATGAGTTGTCGTTGGACCCGGACTACGACCAAGAGGACTACGATAATAATAATAATAATACAGCGGTAGTACAGTATAGATGTGTATGTGTATGTGTGTGTGTGTGTGCTGTTGTTTGATGACTCCGAAAGGTCTGAGGAGGTGTGTCGAGTGGCGAGGGTTTGGACACGAAGGCGCCAAGGCGTGTTGCCGGCAATGACGTTTTGTGTGTGTGTGTACCTATGTAAGTCTATCTACGTCCCGCTCGCACACAAAGAAGTTCCGGAGGGTTATTACTCGGTATAAGAATTAGAAGAAGAAGAAGAAGAAAACCGCCGCCGCCGCCTTAGACGCCTTAACCGCACATGTATATATGTGTATACGACGTTGGTGTATACATTATACAGGATAACGCAGTGACTAGATGCGATTTGGAATGACAGGCCAGAGGCACTACACTGCGAGTATTACACGGCACACAACGCACTTCAATGTATTTATAATATTGCTCAGTCATAGCCGAGCATCTTATAGTATAGCTGGTATGTCATGATCCACTACTGCAGGCGTCGGCGGCACCGGCTACCGGTAGTGATATTTTTTTATTTGTTTCGACTACCTTCGGGTAACGATCAATACAACGACCCGTGAACCTTGTAGCCTCGTTTTTTAGGACCATATACACCAAAATCGCTTTGCCCACGACCAGTCGACGACTTTGCACACGATAAGAACGCGTTTAACGTCTTGTTGTTGATAGGACCCCTTTGAGATAGGGATCTCGAAATTAATAATAAAACGAGATAACCGGAAAACTGGGAGTCGTTTGTACGTGTCTTTTTTTTAAGATAACAATCGCCTTGCGGTCGGATCGTCGTCCATGCAAATCACATGCAGAGGAGATATACTGCCGGCAACCGGTCACGCCCCGTGTCGGGGATGTGCGTGGGACAAATGCATACAGTATAAATACTTGCTAGGCTTACACAAAATTATTATATTATAACGATATAGCGTTTTATTGGTCATTTCGTATACATTATTATTGTAGTATTGTCGTTGTAGACGGACATGGCGGGCGCGTTGACCGTTTCGTCGGGTAAACCGCATTTGCATAATATTATTATATTATATTATATGATATTATATATATAATATGTATATATGGCATAGAGTGTTGTCGTGTGATAGGTAAGATCGACATTGGTATAATATTCCAATAATACGCCGGCGACGGTGGGAAGATACCTATTATGGCGTAAGACATATTTTTTTGTAACATATATTATTGTAACGTGTGGGGGGTGGGAGAGGTCGAGTCGGTGTATTATCAAATAGGTATTATATTTAATATTATGCTACTCGAAAAGTTTGTCTATTGACATTGAGTACAGCAATAACAATGATAATGGCCCGTGTTCGTCTCAGCCATGAAAATAACATCCATTACGTGTACATGCGCCGTACCATAACGTCCGCATAAGACCAATTAGATAACTATCTGTCTGGCCGACACGATTTATAAGAGTTTATTATCTGCCATTTATTATTATTATTATTATTATACATATATTATATTGTTATTACACGGCTGGCGTTAACGGCTACCGTTTGCCGCCGCATTGTAAACGGTTTTTTTTTACAAATTCTAACAGTAACTTATAGTTGATACTTGTCACAAACTGTCTATGCCGCTTCGTACCTTTGGCCGTCCGCAAATATATGTCGGTAGAGGATACATCACAAACAAGATACATGTTAATTGTTAAATATAATATTATCACACGCTTAGGTATGTATTATGTATAACATTTTATGAACTAATGCCCAAGGCGATGGGATAAGACGATAACGTCATTGTTGTAAAAAATATATTTTTTTTTTGGCGTTAAGACGAGAGGCGTTGATATTCCATAATTCATAAGTAAACTACAAGTAATAAGCATTTCAGCAAGGCTGAAAAAGTCACATATATATATATCATTGGTATGATTTCGTTGAATTAAAAGAAACAATTATAATTGAAGCAAAAATTCACATATGTATTTTAAAACTATAAATTAGAATACATTTTACATAATAATTTTACACAAAAGATAACGAATTATACAACAATATTTATACATAAATAATTAACAAAATGTTATGTTTTTAAAAATATTCTAGTGTTTTACTAGTAATAGAATAGAGGGGGGAGGGTAAGGTGTTATTTTATTATTGATATTTTATCATTTGAATATTATTATAATATTTTATTTGATCACAGTAATATTAGATATTATTCTTTCTTTCCTCGAATCGAGAAAAAAAATTGATTAAAAACAAAAATCGATTTCGAGATAGTCGGCGGCGGTGGAAGGCAAAGAGATTTTTAGTTTTATATTTTTTTTAGCGGCTCGTGGGTGGTTTAATTAAAAATCGTTTTGTACGAGTGGCCAACAACACTAGTAGTTTACCACCCCCCCGTCGTCGCATCATCTCTGGCGGCGGCAGGTAATTAAAACCACTTAAGTCTTAACCTATACTACCTCTACGACGTCGAGTGTATATAGGTACAGGTATATTGTTATTACTATATTTCCTATATATAAATTACAAATACGGACGGCGGTATTGGATGTTATAGGTAGCCCGTAAATTTTTTTTTGGCAATTTTTTTTTTTTTTGTGGTCTTCACAGTTCATTTCGTGGGCGGATGCTGGCGAAAACGACGTTATTGGTTTTTTCCACAATTACACATTGTATATTATTATATATACAAACGCGGTGTGCGTGTTGTCTTTTACCCGGCACAGGTCATAAAAACTGATATAAATTTACCCTGGACACGTCGGCGGCGAACGCATCCCCGGGGCCGACCGCCGCCCATCAACGCAACGCCGCACACAAAGGGCCAAATAAATCTAATCATATTATATGTATTATGTTGTATACAGGTGAGTTTTAACCGCCTTTTAATCCAACTGAGAGACCAAGGGAAAGAGGGGCGGATGAAGGGAGTTATTTATGTCACGAGGGTCGTGAACGCATCAAAAACCTTAAATCAGTTTTCATTATTATTATTATTGAGATTATATTGGCATTTGTCTGTGGATACGAACCGCGACGGCGACAACGGTTAATGCCCTCAAGCAGTCTCCACGATTTCTTTTAAACCGATTTCTTCATGTAGCCTATCTATATAGATCAGGAATCGTAACTAAAAAGTACTTTGATGGGCCGAAAAAAAAAATTCCTCCCTTCCCCCTCAAAATCGAAAAAAACAATCCTAAACATTTGTAGATTTTCCAACTTAACCTTACGGCACTTAATAACTTTTTTAAAAATAGCCGAATTAGCTCCAAATTTGTATGGAATTTCTTCAGACATAAATATCGGTAAACGTCGACAGACCAAAAAAAATATTATAAGCCGTTAAAATTAAAACATTAAGAGAAAAATCATCTTCTAAACATTTTTCGACTGTTCGGTAACCAGTTTTGAATAATACTTAATAATTTAAAGGATAATGATTTTAAGTTTAAGACGGGTGTAACTGTGGAAGGGTGGAGTGTAGTACCTATTATAATTTCGTTTAGTTAAGTACTCTAACCATTCAATACAATATGTATCAGCTGTTAAAGTATTAATAATATCCTTTACAACTACTAAGTTACGTTTTTATCGCCACTCGGGTTACACACTTTAACTTTTTAAACGGGTTTCTAAATTCTAAATCGTTTTATTTTTTAATGCAATAATAGATGAAATAGGAAATGAGAGTAACATGCCTCTGGTTGATAATTTGTTACAATACTTCACCAATAGGTACGGTTTTTAACTGTATTGTTTTTTAGACGCGTTAGTAAGGTCTTTCGAGTTCAACAGACGCGGTAATAAAATTATAGTCAAAACAACAACACTACACACAATAAAACTGTATAAAATAGTCGCGATTCCGAGTAGTGTAAAAATGACTGAATGCACGCTTCAGGTTTATTATGATGGTATAATTAACTTTTAAGTGCCATGTTTTTAATCTAACCCAATAGTGTCAATACAAATCTAATAACCGCGAGACAAAATAAGAGGCTTTGAGGGGCTAAATGCTCTCAATAACTGTGCGTTTCTAAACGTATTCCAGTGTCCTTTGCGAGTTGTGACGCTGTTTTTCCCGTTAAACGGCCGCATTGACCGTCGGCAAAATATTAATACTGGTACAAATTGAATAATAAAAAATAAACACAACAGCTGTGCATATTTATATATTATACATAGTGACTATGATGGGACAACCGAACGTTTTATGACGTCCAACAAAACGGTACTTTCGGCAGCGAACAAAAATTCGGTTGTCAATAATAATAATATATGATAATATATTGATAATAACATTAAAAAAAAAAATACTATAATAAAAGCCTACGGTGTGTACGTTCTTGGGTACGGCCCGTCGTCGTAGGGCTATGCTATACTGTCCCAAACAATACATAATAATAAATTGATAATGTAAAAATAAAATGTGATCAATGGCCGGTGTACGCGGCCGGTAGTGTGTAAACCGTGAAATTCGTCCACGATAATCGATGTTTTTCCCATACGCTCATCACGCAACCGCGGTGCACGTCATACACATACACACACTTACAATAACACAATATAATAATAATAATAATGGATATCACGACTTAAATGGACCCACCGTGCAGTGTTTAAAAAATATGTGCATTTGAGAAGTATCATAAACGGTACAAACGATAGAACGCACCTATAGCTTATATATTGTATATTATTTTGTGCTACTTATGCCTTGTTAACCTAGAAGTAGTAACTAACCGACAAAGGGGAAAGCAACCCCGAAGTGACCGAAGTTAAACTTTTATTTCTTAATCCCAACAAGATCCTAAGGATTGTACTCGATTGGATGAGGTATACAAATTGGATATAGATCATGAATTTGGCATGGGAGGACTTGGGTAGGTCAACCTCGAACGCGTCAAGTAATTCGATCGCTCCCTGTGTAAATTTTGGTTCATAAATACTTAACTAGAAACACAACCAGCTCTGATAACACGGTCAGGATCAGCGTTTGCACGGCTCATCTCAAAAGCCAGATAGAAAGAAACCCCTTGGGACGGCCAAGACAAAGCGAACGGAAACGACGGTGCTTCGACACAAACGCTTTGCCGTGATGTGTTCCAAGTAGTCCTGGGCGGTGTGTAAGCGTTGTTAATGTCAATATTGTGTTACATAAGTCACAAATCGCTGGCATCCGGCTCGATCGGGTTCCAACGACTTGTGCGCGAATTCCAAAAAAAAAAAAACATATGTAGGTACCTAAGTGACGGTTTTTTTTCTTTTTTTTTGGGCCGGTACGCAACCTGCGGTCGTCACGCGCGTTCGTATTTTAATGTATAAATATATTTACATTTTAGTACACGGCTTCCTCCTGTCCACGCGTAAATTTTCATGGTACACGCTGTGCATTGTGTAAATCAATGTAACATGCTTTGACGGCGAAGCCGCGTATAATATGATAATAACAACGACGGCGACAACAGCTATGTGCGCGCCAAAGGTGTTTGGAGACATGCATGCACACCCGTGGAAACAGAGTCGAGGCAAGAGAGAAAAATCGTGAGAGAGAGAGAGCCAGTGACTGAGAAAAAAAGGAATATAAAATGGTTTCACTGCGGTGCAGTTGAATATAATATAGATAGATAGGTAGGTAGGTATATAATATACCTATGTGGGTAATAAAAAGAAACTCAGTCATACTTGTCAATTATCAACGTTACACCAATAGCGGTACTACAATATTGTACACTCTATACATTATTGGTTACGGCTATTAAAACGTTTGCCCAATAGAGTATGGAAAACCCGACGAGGGGGACACCGCGCGCGGTTGTATAACACCGCCGCTAAACTCTATTTCTTTTTTTCTTTTTTTTTATCGAAAATCCAAAAAACTTTTTTTTTTATTCTAAACGGTTTCATCACCATATACCATGGACGATAATTACTTTAATATACAGCCGAAGTTTCCACGGGGTCGTAGACCGACGCGACGGTCCAGTTGAATTTCCACCAATAACAATTATGATAATTTAAAAAACAGCATCGTAATCAAATCGGGCCAACCGTTTTTTATCGACATTTTTTTTTTCTGTAGAACCCCTTTCCGTTGTCCAGTCCAGATAACCCGGACGACCGCGAGAAAGGCAGCCTTGGATCCTAAGTATTATTAATTTTTTTTTTCGCCCATTTCACGTGAACTAATTATCGTGCACGCCAAAATCATAACCTTGACGCTACCGTCGTAAATACTTCCTTCGTCCATTACTGTATACAAGTTATATATATATATATATATATATATATATATATATATATATATATATATATATATATATGTGTGTGTGTGTGGTTAAGTATGTGCGCAATCGACATCATCGCAGAGTATATAACGTCACGGTTATTGCTGGCGCACACGTGAAAAAGATTAGATAAAGATCGGCTAGACGCTGTACACGTTCGATCACCGTTATTCAAGAAAATTATCATCAAAATATTGTCTTTGCATTCATAAGCCGCTGGCTACCCTCCAGAAGGACATTTGACACATTCGGGGACTAGTCGATTTTTTACTAAGATCTTTGATCAAGACGTTGCGGGGTTTAATGGAACATAGCCGACAATGATTTAGATCCAGCATTCTTGTGCTCCGGGAGACCCACGACGGGTATGTGGGATTTTTTTTTTTACAAGGCGGTACAAGAAGCTAAATTGCTTATGGTAGCCGCCCGAGTAATGACTCCTAAGTATTACTATTTCATACGTGTACACTACATTACATTATAATAACATGATGCTCGCGTTTATATTGTGATTTATAACGTGGCAGAATGTACCATGCATCTTACGAGGTACCTTGAGCGCAATTTGGTCAGTTCAGCCTCTTGTGCGGGTCAACGACTCAAGTCGAATCGCCCGAGATGAAATATATTTGTTTTTAAGTATCCGGAGGTCGATTGCCAATATCACTTTCTCCTCAAACACACTGACCGCATCGTTGAAATCCGCATAGACATGTTATACATCTTAGACTGGCAAAGTCCAACCATAATATTATGTTGTGGCACACGGTGGCGACTTTAAGCTAGGGCAAATGTGGGTCCATCTGTAATTTAAGAAAACCCTACTGGAGAAAATATCTACCCGACATTGCCACATTTGGCACTGGTCTGACCCGTTCACTCGAAATAGTTTTTTCAAACTGTTTTTTATATTGGCACGGCCAGAGCTGAAAACTTCAAGTCATTTTTCACTCTCTTCTGTTATCCCAAATCGAGTCTACCACCTGAGTGAGTTAATAGAGACACAACAACACTTCTAATCGTATTCCAATGTTATGTGTGTGCATTAATTTTTCATACAATTATTATTTTACAACCGCCGAGAGCGTGTAAACACAATATATTATTATGTACATATTAATATATTAATATATTAATATAAACCACTTGTAAAAATACTATTGCCAAGTCTTGTAAACATCCGAGTATGAAAATGAGCTAGGACGTTCCTCGGAGACGATCGAACAAGGAAACGGGTTCTACACGGGAAAAAGCGCGCGGTCTTGTTTTTGTATGATTATAGCATATCTGATTATATATGATAATATATATGTATAGGTACGATACTTATATCTATTTATATCGGATTAAGATTTGTATTTCCGCGTAAATGATTTCATCACGCCGACACTTGGATGGTTCAATAAAATAACAATTTTGTTAGTTTTTTAATAGCTTTATTATAAATTTAATATTTTAAACTAAACGTGGCATACAAAATAGTGTACGATTATAATTATTATTGTGGTATAAAACGGCTGCGGAAACGAATCCGTTCTCAATCTTGTTACTGTCAGTATTGTATGAAAATATGATAGTATATATGTAGAAGAGTGTCTACTACTCGCTAAGGATTACCACCGACATGTATAATAATAAAATAATATTTTAATTACACGGCGCTGCGCGTTTGTTTGTTTGCCAGTGTGTAACGTTTGTGTGCTTAGATATATACGATTGACGTGTAAAAGGAGTTAATCAAATTCGAATGGACTGTTTTATTACAACAACAACAACAACAATAATAATATTTATTAGTTATGTTACTACACGTCGTGATACTTACATAGGATCTCGGTATAATCTAATAATTAACAACCTGTCGATGGTTTAACTAATGAGTAATGAAATTATAATATATTATACATATGTAAGTATTTAATAAACGGACGTGTTTAAATGAAGTCGATACCGTTGTAATAAACAATAACAGTAATAATAAATTCTAAAAAACAAAGCCGAGAAGCGTTAAAGTAATTAAGTCATAGAAATCATGTATAAGATGTTGCCCCGCGCAGCTGCAACGGCTCCGATAGTCGTCATCGCAATTAAGTTACGCCCGTAATGATACTCGGCAGACAGTAATATTATATTAATTACTAATTTGTATACAATAATTATCACTATAGCATTAGTAGTAGTAGTACTAGACAGTAGACAGTAGTAGTAGTAGTATAACCGCTAACGGTGACGCGGATAACCCGTTTCCGCAATTAAATTTTACACGCGCAGACGAGCCTAGAATTTGTTTTCTGCTCTAAAAAATTAAATAATATTATAATTTATGCTTCATACGGTATTTCCCAGTGAGTCCACTACTGCTGCGTGTGCTGCCTAACCTGCCGAACCGTTTAATTTTTCAATCTCACCAATACTGCCAACCAAATTCGAGGTCGGTCATTCTCATATTATATACGATTGCCAATATATTGACTGCTGCCAATTTTTCGTTTTGCCTTCCTCTGGAACATGGACGACACACGGACACTAGGTACTTACTGACCGGTGGTTTATCAAAGTGTTGTTGGGAGATATACCTAAAAATATGTATTTTGATAAAAACTGATTGAATTTTGTGTGCGTGTGTTCGTGTGAAAGAAAATATTATGTTCGATCCGCACCGTCTCGGTCTCGTCTTTCGATTTTTTTTTTTTACCGCAGAGCAGTTGCGATGGGAACGCAAGCAGAGGCAAACGATCAAAAGCCAACGGCTGTTGTTGTGATCGAAATCGCCGTGACGATCCGGCAAGATGCGAATCACAACGGTCATGGAAACGTGCCTAAAGTAATAACCCCATCGTCGCTATTATACTTATCTTCGGATGGTCTTTTTTTTTTCTGCACCGGTACGTTTTTTTTCTAGACCAGTTATTACAGATTTGTTCTTTCCTCGAAACTGCAATGTACTTTTTTTTTTTACTCTTTTACCGTTAAATTCTCATGCGCAACGGCCATTTACATCCCGCCCTCGCCAAACGAACATATAATAAAACAATAATTTTAAATAAAAAAAAAAAGGGCACGCGCTCCCGTCCGTCATCTCGTCATCGTCGGCGTTCGTCCCCCTTTTAATTTTCGCAGGAGGCGCCTCTGTGTTAATCCCTTGCCTTTACCCGTAATATTAAGTATTATGTTATTATTATACTTACCATACTATAGTGTATCAAATGAAATGAAAAAAAAAACCCTGGCACGAGACATTTGACTAAAATATAAAAAACCACACTGCCCATACCTGTATTTTGTTATAACATAACAAACGACGTACATATATATGTATATATATATTATATTTTTTTATTATTACTATTATTATTATTATTATTATATTTTTTACATTTCAAAAAACGCTCTATTGTGCGGTAACGGTGTGGTGTGCACGACCAAACGAACGCGCGTACATACCTTTTGTGTCGGTCGACAGATTTGCAGGATGTAGTAGTACGTTAAAAGAAACGCCTCCATCCTCTCTCGATTGTATTGAAATGCTTGCACACACACTCGGTCGCGCGTCCGCCGACTCAGATGTTTCTCCTTGTGCACAACTCATTCCCCGACAAAAAAAAAATGCATTCTAAATTCTAAATTTAAAAATAAAAAAATCCGCGAACCGTTTTTAACGGACGCCTTTACGCGATGTCCAAATGGTGTTTAGAAGCCATTAATTTTCTTGTCTTTGAAAGGAGAGAGAGTGAGAGAGAGAGAGAGAGAGAAGGAGAGAATTATGGTTGGGCTTGATGATATTATTATGTGTCCAATATAGTTTATCAAGCGTTAAAGTCTCCGTGATATTCCATGATAATATCCCTAAAATATTACTTACTAAACTGCCAAACACAGACTGTGTAAATAATCTGTTAGTGCCTACTAAATTTTGTCATCGAGTGCGCGTACTTGAATGTAAAATCCCCTACCTCTCCCATTCGGTGACACCGGTCGCATATACCGAGGGGGGCGCGTTCGCCGGGTGATCAAATTTCAAAATCGCCGTCCACCCCCAAGTAGGTCGATCTACTAGCAACGTCACGCCCACCGCGTACAAAACGAAAACCCTTTTTGTAGTACCGAACAAAACATAATTATTGTGCAGTATAATAGAGGGTATACTATGTCGTGTTATAACAATAGGCACGCATGATTTTTGGCAACGGTAAAAAAATAATCCTTATTCAAAAAGCGACCAAAAGAGTAGTACATGAGGTACAGCTCGATGTGTCGCGTGTGTTGCGTTTTCCGCCAAAACAACTGTCACGGACATATTATAAATAAATAGGTACAATATATTTTATTAATGGCGGGTAGTTTTTTTTTCTTCTATTAGGTGCCACTTACGATGTGCCTAATATTGTGTGCACACTCGTGTGTTGTGTATGTATACACACTATCGTCGTGTCGCGTCTTGTCTTACAAATAATTAGTCATTCGGCTAATTAACACCTTTCGCCAACGTCCGCAGTGCGGCGGCCACAGGGATTATCGTGTAGGGCGTGTATGTGTATAATACGTGTACGAGGGTAATATAATATACTATGATGTGTTATATAGGCTAAGTAGGCACCCCGCAACGAGTAAATCAAATTAGCCGACGCACCGGGAGGTCTCGGCTCGGGTCCGCGCTATTCGATACCTTAATAGGTCACCGCACGCGGGAGGAGTCAAACCAAAGGGGCCGCTGAAACGTGCGTCGCCAATTAGGTTTGCCAATGATAAGACAACAGAGCCACGTGCGAAATTAATTATTTTTAAATACTAAGGCTTCATTTTCGCTCTGCAAGTTTATTGTCCTATGTTTTCGCGAAAAGAAAAACTATTAAATTGTAATTATTCTTTTAGAAAACGAGCGTCTTACGTTAGACGGATCGCCGGTATTAATACTAAATAAATGCACTGTTCCGTTTATCCGAATTACATTACATACGAAAATTGTTTTCTTTTTTTTTTTTTTGTACGTCTTGCAACGCGCTCGTGCCCTATTGGGTTGTATAGGTATAAAATGTGTACATAATATTCAATATTTCATAATAAAGTTAAAATTATGATGTGTATCCGCCGTCTTCTCCTCCCCCCCCCCAAAAAAAGTATGTTATAAAACTACTTAGAGCCCGCGAATCGAAATCACTGTTAAATCATTATTATTATTATTGTTATTGTTATTGCTATTGTTTCGTTCTGGACAACGACATCCTCGCCGTGTCCTTGCGAATAACTCGTGGGACGTCACTGGTGCGTGTGTCCGGCCTATGCCTATGGAAAATCTACACAAACGCCTTCTCTACCTTCAGCCTTCTCCACCACCACCTCCACATCCACTTCCACCGTCTTATCTTCGGCGTCGGATGTTCTAAACAGTAAAATCTATATTGTTATTCATGGCTGAAAGCTAACCGTTAACACATAATTTAACCCTGGAAGAATATACCTACCCTCTTTTGACCAACACCGGATATGTGCGTCCGTTTCTATGGCCTTATATGATGATTGTAACGTCTCGACTGTTCCTAACCCCGGTGAAATAAGAAAAACTGTCTTGGAAAAAGTCATCAAAATTTGATCTTGTTTTAAATAATCTGTGTTGAAACTTGACGTTGAAAACCATCATCAGAATCGAATTTTATTGCAACGTAGCCCTACATTTTCGTTTTTAAAATTCTTAATATTTTTCTTATTCTATTACTCGTTTTATACTGTATAATACAGTGGCGTCTCGTATGAAAATTAATTGGAGCAGAAAAAAAAACATTTATACCTATCTTGCTAGTGTATTTTACTCGTCTGTCATAATATTATACTATAGGTAATATAGGATAAAACGTTGTACCCCTGGCACCGGTGGTCGCCACGACCCCATGTATGTATAAGTAACGTACCGGTTCCATTTATAGACATCATCCGAACAACTGTCTATTTTTTTCACGTGCCTCAGCTGTATGCTATATTGTCTTTATATTATACCTATACCTTTTTTTTCTCTTTCGTTTCGACTATCATAATAAAATAATAATAACACGAAGAATTCACATGAAAAACAGACGGTTATGTCCTTACGGCGTGCCGCCGTTTTCAGCTATGTACCTAACCCGTCCATCGGTGATTAACACACACAGAAATGACAACGGCGATATTGTACCAGCCATAATATAATAATTACCAGGTACTACTACTTGTGTCCACCGAATACGATTAAAATATAGTATAATATTTTATTATATAATATAAAATGAAATAACATTACAAACTAAATATTGCCAGTACGGGCATCGACGTGGCTGTCTCGGAGCGCTTGTCAAGTTTGTTCACGATCAATCGGCGGCGGTAAAAAGAAGAGAGGAAAAAAAAATTATACTCATACCTTACAGGCCCGAGGGGTTATTGCAGGCTGCAACAAAGTTATTCGAAATATGTAAGCGGTTCGAAATTTCGCGGTACGGCCACGAGAAGCGCGTGTTTCGAAGAACCGACACACAACCTTAGTAGTTTTTATATAATATATAAGTTCTGCCTCCCTCGTAATATAGTTTACCCGTAAGTACACACACACACAAATGGCCGACAGCTTCCCTTTTGCAAACGCGTCGTTGAGCAGGTCATATTATAACGTTATATAGATTGTATAAGATTTTTCAATAACAACTAGTTTTCCACTATAATATACATACTAAAGATATAAATTACTCCTGTCTTATAAAAAAAAAAATAGGTTTATAATAAAATAGGTATAACCTTTGGACATTTTTGTTTGTGCGCGTTTCATAAACGGGTCAAGTATGCAAATGAACGTTTAAAAGCCGGAAGGTAAAAAAATTAAAATTAAAAAACATTAACTGTACTGCCTCCCCCCCCTGTCTTCTCCCTCTGCCTAATATAAACGTAGGTATTAGTAGCCCGGGACAGGTGTATCCTGTTGCGTAATATATATATATATATATTATATGATATAGTATAACATACCAAAACTGAAATTTAAAAAAAACAATTTTAACAGTCGACCAAAATCGCAACAATTTAAACAGACGTATTTAATGGCGTTATTATTATATTGTGTGCATTTTATTTGTTTAATGCGAGTGACGTATGTGAGAATTATAATAATATTATTGTATTTATTTGTATTATTTTTGTGGTCGTGACACGCACAAGAGGAGTAGGAAGATGACATAAAAATAGTACCAAAAAAAAAAAAAAATGCGCATAATGAAGTAAAAGTTTCTGGTTAAGTGATTTCACTGTACTGGAACAAGCGTGTATACACGTATTGTAGAAGTTTTTTTTTTTTTATTGTTACCGGTATGTATAAAAATAATACATTACAAAACATTGTATACTACACACAGATGACCATGGTAGGCGTACCATAGTTCCGCCTTATGCACGGGTAAAGTGAGTGTATGTGTGTGTGTGTATTTCATATTCTATTTAAAATAAAAGGTGTGCATGTGTGATGGGTATTGTTACTCTTAAACTAGCAAACGACTTTAATGTATAAATATTATGTGTGTTTAGTAAATGGCGATACAACAACATTTTTTTTTGTGGAAAATTGAAAACTTTTTGTGTCATGGGATAATAATATGAGCCAAGAGTTGTATTTTGTATATAATTATACCTATATATAGGTATAACTGCGTATATGAGTTAAGATATTATATAAATACAAAATATACAACTCGGATTTATATTATTTTAACGCACGGGGGATGGACGTTTGGAAGAGATATTACAATTTTGAAAAATTAAATCAATCCGAATAAAAAGAGTTGGCGGCTCTTAACGCTTATATAATATATGTATACCTACTATGATGATATGTATAAACATGGCAGCGTTAAATACCGTAGAGGTACATCCAGTCTGTCGAATGTGCGTTGTTATTGGCCTGAGGACTAATAAAAAATATACTTGTATCGATAAAAAAAAAAGAGCAATAATATAAATATAATATATGTTATATAATATGATATATTATGTAGGTACGGTGTGTGTAATATGTATATAAATATATTATGTGTTGTTTTTTTTTTAAAGGGGATGGTTCAATGGTTTGTTCGGTTTTTTTTCAGAGGTTTTTTCTTTACCGCCGCCGTTGTTGGCTCAGGGGCAGCGTGCGCGTCCGGCCAGTACATCAATAATTATTTGACATTGATTAGTACTTATTGACAGATTAAAATCAATGGGTCCCGACGTAACGTGATATAGCGTTTAATTGTATTATATGTATATTGAGCGGTAAACTATAAATAATACACACACGGCACTAGAGGCTGATTTATATATTAAACCCATGTACCATGGTATAAAAAATTATGTACTCCAGCTGGCCCAGTACAATATGTTACAAAAATATTTTATTACTTCCATACGTTATTATGATGCTAATAATTATAATATTATTCTACCAGTAAAGATAATAATTATAACTGTTGCGACAGTATTATATATTATTATGGTCTTGGAAGTGTGATATGTGTCCAAGTTATAGTAATATTACATCATCACATAGGTGCCATAATATAACGCCCCAAGTCTGTGCGCAAATCATCTATGCGCAATAATTAATCATCCGAACAATAAAACAAAATATCTAGAAATAGTAAAAATCCTACACAGTATAAAATGTCACAGCTTAACCCAACATAGTCCAAACCGAGCACAATCCAAACCACCACAGTAAGAAATTACCGTTTTCTTGAATGTGATTTTTACAATTTTTGGCCCGCCACTGTACCAGCTGCATATGATTTCGGATCTAAAGAGGTGCTACTTGAGTATTTCGGTGGACAGGGAAAAAACATCATAATAAAACCAATACCTTCTCAGCTATCGCATCGAAACTAAAATTGTACTATGTGTAAAAGAGCCAATGTAAATTTCTGGAAGAAGAAACATGTTGGGGTACTCATCTTGTAAATTAAAATGCTTTTTATACTGGCAATATATTTAATATTGGCACACCCGTGGCGAAAATTGAAGAGTCAGTGAAGTCAGTGTCAGATTGTGAAAAATAAAATTTAAGAACTAATAGCTCAGACCCATAGGCCAAATGAGCTATTTGGCGGAAACGCGGTCAACTTAGCAATAGTGTCCAACACTGAACCGGAAGGCAAAACTTCAAAGGTTTGAGTAGGTACAGGTCAACCGACGGATAGAAAACGATAATATCAGCCGGTGCAGTTGCCCCGTGACCAGCGCTTGTAATTATTATTATTTATTAATATTATTATTAATATTTAGGTTTCATAGAAAGGCGTTATGAGAAATGTTTAGGCGGTCCCGCCGAAACCGGTTATACACGGTTTTTATGCGTCGAGCCGGTATTTAGGGTTTTTTTTTTAATGAAATGAATAATCATATTATAATAATTTTTTACCGCGATGACGCATGCGGTGAACTTTTCCCCGTTACACATTTTCCCACGTATTTTGCACGGATATTATTATTATTATATTCGCGTATAAATATTATGACAAGTATATTTTAACGCTTGGATATACCGGGTACATATATACATATACTACACGCACACACACACACACTGGATGTAAGCTTGTCCGTCAGTTGCAAGAGCCAACTCTATAGTGTATATAGCTGTTGTGTATAATATCAGAAACCGCCCCGTTGAATTCCAAGCATTTCGCCGGTGACATAAAGGGCCGTAGCCGCCAATACACATACACAGTAAAATAATAATAGTAATATAATAATAAAATATAAAAACAACTGTCTCTGTCCGGCCGCGGCGGAGGCCTAAGCAAGCATGCGGACAATCTAGTATATACGAGATCGGACGGCGAGAGAAGATCACTGAGACGGTGCATAGGTATTCCCTAGCGCGGCAGAATGTAGTTTTGTAGAATGTTTGAAAAGAGAAAGAACGCTTGCTAATCCGTCTCTCTATATAATGCAATATACCCACAGGAGATACTCTGTGCGCACTTTCATACATATATATGTATAGAGATAGAGAGAGAGCGCGAGATAGCGAAAGGATTTTGTTTTTCAAAGTACAAATACATACACACATTAAAGCTCCCTTTGTCGGTAAATCCACAGCCGACGACGCCGCAAACCGTCCAGTCTTGGATCCGTCGACCTAGTCGGCTTGTGCGGCCTGACTCCGGTCTCCGGAGTGTTTCCTCAAGATAACTGTATTTAATACACAAACGCTCCCCGTGCAATGCACGCAAGACCCGACCGGATTCGGTTAGGTTAGGTCTTGGAATCGACATCGGTGTGACTCCAAGGAGGTTGTCTAAACTTTGAAAATTCTAAACCATACCGTTCCTTTTAAAGTGTTTTTTTTTTTGTTACACAAAAGTTGTGCCAACCCCGTTCGTCCATCGTCTTGGTGCTGCAACCACCACTAATCTAATATTACAAAATAATATTTATTTTTAAATTTAAAAAGTAAATTGGCATCCAATTTTGTACGCGAACGTGTCCTTACCTATAGTAGGTCTAATATGCGTCTGAGCGATATATAATAACGCGCCGATATTAGGCGGTAAATAATAACATGAATTATGATTGCCTACGTTTAATATAGTCATATATAATAAACAAAATATAACACACTATTACGTTAGATGTACAAATGTGTTTTTTTTCTTTAAAGAACGCGCACCAAGCCGAAGAAGACCGGTTCGTAACGCCGAATGACCTTCGCACATATATTATATTTTATTATTATGTTATATTAGGTGTACTATGATTAGGTACCATTAGATGTAAGGCACTGCGGTGTATTATAGCCACCTGACGCGGATCAATTACAACGTTGAGATTCAATAATTCCGAAAATAATATTAATAATACTATTAAGTAATCACGGTATTATAATACTTGTATAATTATTTTATTATAGTATATCGAAGCGAACGGTAATAATTAGTTGAGCACATGCCCGCGTTAATCGGCCTTGTTGGGCATTGTCTTAATTGTACATACATGTCGTTACTCATATTATAGCTACCGTGTTACCTATATAAACTACATTGCGGCAGTATATACCTATAGGTACATGTCAGAAAACTAATTATGTTCATTTGACGAGTTTCTTCTCACGGGCTATGGCAGTGAACATAGACCGTATGTAAGTATAGAAATTATACAGAGATAACACCTTTTAAATTATATGTGTTACCCTACCGGCCGTCCTCGTGATTTTTCACATAGTCGATATTATGTTAATATTTGACTGTTGCAATGCCTATTTGTACAAAATTTACCAGACGTTTGGCTGGAACACTCTTAAGCCGACATGAAGTCCAAGAAAACCGTAACCGCGTCCTCAATCGAGTCAAGTCGAACTGTTATTAGACCTTTTACTTTTGAGCAACGCACGACTAAAACTTATTCCCGCCTAGGATGAAGTTATCACGCTGAAATCGTAAAAAAGCCAAGCCTGGTCTCCGCTAATCTCTCTTACTGTGGCGTTCTCCTATAAATGTCTTTATATAAGCACTTTTCAAAAGAAACCGAGCACGAACAACCCTATTTTCTAACCAAACCTAATCGAAAACGGTTTAGAAAATGTGAGTTAGTTTCAATATAGGTCTGCTACTATTGCGCTGTGTGTAGTTTTTTGTAAACGTTATGAGTAAAATATAGATATAAGGTTTTCGGTTGTGTGTGGCGAGTCGTAGGTATTACAACAGCGTGTTGGGCGTCCTACAGCTTTTACAAAATACCGTTTGAAAATAATAATACATATGTATAGTATAGTGTAAAGTATTTTTATATTGTGCGTACAAATGTTATGACACCAGACACAGATACTAACCGGCACGCTTTTTATTGTTCCAGGTAAAAATATGGTTTCAAAACCGGAGGAGTAAGTACAAAAAAATGATGAAAGCTGCGCAACAACAAGTGTCGACGCCGTCCAATAATAGCAGCAACAACAGCGGCCCTGGCCACATGTTGGGAGGCCCCGGCGGGGCCAACACGCCTAGTATACCAAATAGTCCTCCGCCATCTGGCGGCCTTCTAGGCGGTAAGTACTGCGGGCGCTAACCGATGAGTTTTGCTCTAATTACGTACCTATACGCGGGTACTTGCTTACTTACGCCCCGGCCGCCCGATCCTGCGTCACTTTTTTATTATTATTCGTATAATATTTACATTACAATTAGGTGCGCGTCCGGCTTATATAATACAGACATTCCGCTGAAATATTAAAATTAAAACATAATAATAAACCTCAAGTCTAGACAAAAAAAAAAAGAAAAAAGACTATATCATTTTGCCCGTCTGTCTTGTCCAGAGCGTTCCCATAGGTTAACGATAACCACTATCTAAGCAAAATATACAAAAGCGTTCGTCTTGAATATCCTCTGGCGCGGATTCCTTTGGGAAAAACAAACAAAATAATAATAATAATAATTATAATCGTTCATAATAATAATAATATAATAACGAATTCAAGAATCGCTCGGGAGCACTATAGTGCAAAGAATTACGTTGTGCCCGACAACACATATATACACACCGACAGACATACATACACATACATATATATGAAAACAATAGGTTGGAACAGGATGGGTCTGTCAAGTGACCGTGGGAGATAGCAACTGTTTCGGTTCACCGAGTGTATGTATATATATATATATACATACATATACCTATACCTACCCGAGACTACTAGCATGAACTACTACATACTACTACTACAACTGTGTGTCTGTGTGTGTGTTTTAGTACTGTAGTAGACACACCGTCCTTAAAACACACACACACACACACACGACCGACAAACGAAACGTCGAAGAACTGTTGTTATTATTATTTTTTTTTTTAACTCCTTTCCGAAGTCGTCTCGTTCGTTCTGGCTTTGTTTGAAAATTTTTATTATGTGCGTTTCCTCTCGGTATAAAAGCGTTTTTTTTTTGGTTAACCGCACGATGAATCACACCCAAAAAAAAAAAACGTACATAGAATATAATAATAGATAAAAATCGGTACCCGTTTAATAACAGCTAGAAAACTTCAAACTTTCAAAACAACTCTGATGCAAGTCCATCGAAAGGCCCACGTCCTCGGTTTTTTCTTTTTACTGTTAAAAAAAAAAAATATTTATTTGATGCTCCGGCAAATCAGTTAGGTTCAGTATTTAAACTCTTTACAGTGAACATTTAAATATTTAATGCATGACAGTCCGTACAAAAGTAATTTCTGTTTGTAGGTACTCTCATTTTTATTATAATATCAGGCTCGAAATTTGTAGACCGAAAAAAGAGCGACAAATTTGCTTTTTATGATGTGGATTATGGGATGTGGACTTGAAATCTGGGAGGTCGGATTAGGCAAGTGAATCAGATCTATCAGGAGATAAGAGATCTGATAATGAATCTTCATAGAAATTTGTAGAGCCAAAATCATAATATTTTATGCTAAGCAAACACAGTGTATATGATATGTAAAAGCCTCTTTCACTCGAAATAGCTCAATATAATATTATAAACGATTCAAGATTATTATTATTCTTTATTGCGTTCGAATACAAACACCTGTTCTTGTCAGATCGTCGCTTTAGCGACAGCCGCCAAAACCCGTTTCGCTCGTGTCGTCGACACGTATAGGTAAACAACAATATGATTAATGATAATTTATCAGCTCTGATCGACTATCTCTAGTTTTTTGCGTAGTCTCGTACAGTTTCCATCTATCGTCACAACTAACCGTTTTTACTTTCAACACGCACATAGTTCCTCATTGTAATACTGTCCTACCTATTTATAATACTGTCACATTTAACAGTTTTTTAATACAATTTTTGGTATTTTTTTTTTCTTTCTAACAGGTAACGGTTCGTCGTCCGGCAGTCAGCCCAGCCCGACCGGAGGATACATCGGTGGACACGTGGGTTCAGGCCTGGGGCAGCACGTGGGAGCCAGTCCAACACCCAGCTCGACGCCCGTCAGCTGTGACATGTCCCCCGTGCCGCCGGTACACCATTCGTCCGGCGTGTCCGGTTCTCCGCCCGTCGTAGCGTGGGACATGAAGCCCCCCAACCTGGCGCTGGCCACCAACCCCCATCATCATTCCCATCACCCAACCGCCGGGTACATGCCGCAGTACAGCTGGTACCAAACGGACGGCCCCAACCAGGGATTGCTATCGTGAGTTCCACACTTGAAATGATATAACATATAATAATATTGTAAATCAACACGACACTATTCGAGACGCTTTTCAAGAATTACATGGGTAATTCTTATTGGGAATAGATTAGCTACACCTGTGGGAGAATCAGGTTAGGCAGTATGCAGATAATTACGTGTTTTCTGTTATTTCAAACAATACTGTTCATTTCCCAACCCGAAAATGTCTGAAATCAGTTTCGGCAGCAATGAATCGTTTGCAATAATGGTTAATTTCTGGTTACACTGATGCGCTCTCGACATTTTACCGGTTTCGAGTTCTCATTGTCTATTTCTTCTGGTTATTTTGTGCTATTTAATTAATTTAAAAAAAAAAGTAAAACCAACATACATAAATAAAAAAACTACATGCGAATATTTAAAAGATGCGCGGTCAGCCTTACTATACTAGAGAGTCTAGGCCAAAAGACTTCAAGATCTAGTTCATTTTTGGGCATTCCAAATCAGTCACTAGGCTCAGTGATCAATTCTGTATAATGATAATTTTCTTTTAGTTTAACGGGCTCAATCAAAATATTTCCACTCTAGATCTCTAATTTCTGGTCTACCCTAGCTCGTATCTCGTGTTATAAAGCGTCATTCGGGTGTCTAAATTTTGCCCTCGGCGGACAATTTTAAAAAAGAAACTACTTTACTTTCTAAAGCTCCAGAATGAACTTATAAGTTTGATCTTTCATGTTGGCTTGGCCATTTGAGATCTTTGAGATAAATAACTTCGAACAGCTCTGTATGCAAGCGGTTATTATTTTTAATTCGTTCGGACGCGCTTTTGTATTATGCGCAGAGTTTCACAATAATTTCTGATAACGCATCGACAGTCAATTAGTTTGCACGCTGTTTGTATGTAAATTAACACACGGCATTGCCCTGTATAATATTATTATACAATAGGTAATACTCTAGGTAGTGTTGCTACGGCTAGCCGACGGGTTTGTTGGTGGTTTCCCAGCATAAAAAAAGTTTATTGAGGTGTTTATGGATCCAATTGATGTGCATTGTGTGTCGGCGGAGGATGCTACCGTCGCTGATGATCACCTTTTGGCTTCCTCTCCGTATCATTGTGTGTGGGGTATAATGAAATTTGTCACGGTTTTATCACTACATATATAAACATATACATATATTGTGTGTGTGTGTGTGTGTGTGTTAGTACCTATATAATGCAAGTCGGAAGACATGCGATGCGTGCCGACAGGAGCGTAGTGTGTAGACGCCCTCCCGCCGTTCCATTTTAACTAAGCAGAAACAATTTGATTTAAAAGGGATGGTCGATTGTGTTGTTTACAAGGTACGGCGACCACGTGATTAATGATTACTGAGAGCTATTTTTTTTTTTATATATATATACGTTTTTTACCCTTGTCGAACACCGTTACCGAGTCCACCGACACTGCTGTTGTACCTATACCTAATACGATACCTTTTTTTTTTCTTTTCACGCGCCCGCCGTGTAAATTAATTAAATTAGGTTCGCTAAATTCAAACCTTTTTAAAAAAACCAAAGAACATGTTGTCATAATTTCCGTTTGATTTTCAAAAATTCTCACCGTAAAAGTACACACTTACAACAAGTTCCGTCTGTTGTCACGATCGCCCATCGGTTCCCAACAAGGACTTTACCGGAATCATACCTACCTACTATAATAATTTGTATAGTATTATTCAATAGTTGGCATAAATATCATAACTAGTTTCATCGTCAAGTAAGAATGACAGATCATATGGATAAGTTAACCCGACCTATAGAGGAAAAACTATCAATTATTAATAGTCTTTTCGTTGTTTTTATCTATATATTTACCCAATATAAGCTTACACTGACCCAACAAAGTCAAAATAGAGTGGGAGGGGACATATTGTCTTACATTAATTGTCTATGTACTCCATATTATTATTATTCAATCAGGGAACACACTGAAACATCCTATGTAAATAAACAAAATATTATTAGCATACAAATATCAGACAATTAATCGATTTTAGATAAAATTAAATATAATTTTCATAAAACAATTTTATCAATAATAAACATTAAACAAAAGTTGCTGTATTCAGTATTATATGGTTAAACAACATCTAATTGTTTGTATGAATATGATAAATGAACAATGATAATATACATAAGTATATTATATATTTTTGTAGATCTTTATTTATTTATAAAAAATAATTATAAAATACAACGGATAAATTTAATTGTGCAATTTGTATTACACAACTGTGTACTGTGAAACGATAACAGTTATTGTTATTGTTAAGTCTATATGTAAAATAAGATTGTAATGTTAGTTTTTTTGTATTTATTAAAGTTAATTATATTATATATAATAGCTCGCCGAGACTTGGGTATTGTAATGTAGTATAATAAATTACAATAATTCTTGTTGTCTTCAAAGAACAAACATTTCTAATTTTTATTCAAGAAAGCTGTTTTAATATATTATATATGAATTATATATTTGTATGTTGTACAAATATTTGTTTACTAATATTACTATAAAACATTATTAGAAAATAAACGTTGGGAACGTCTATGAAAAATATGTTTTATGTAATTTATTTTTTCTGCACACATAAGCAATTATAAACTCGACAAGCTTCACAGTATGCTTGTAAATAGCAAATACTGTTGCGGTTTTGTGTTAATTTTTTGTCTAATTAAACAGAAATTTACTATTCGCTTACAATTTGTACACCAAACCAGTAGATATAAAACAACGTTCGAAAAAAACAAAATAAAGAAAAAATGTCCACCTTTCTTAGGGAAAAGAGTTTTTGATGTTATTTTGGTCTGTCAACGTGTCTTAAAAAGCAAACAGGAGCAAGGTAGTGCACCAGCTGAATGTGTATATTCTAAATGACAACATCGAGGTCAAAAAAAAAAAAACAGCTAAACACCTGAAAATTACTCGATTCGTTTCACTTGTAAGCCGATGGTTTTCTACTGAGTCTGGAAGTCTACACTGTACAGTAGAGTCTGTACTACAAGGGGATAAGACGTTATGCAAATTGGTAGCCCTCGGCCTATTTCGGCATGACACACATAGTGAAAGTGGTCAATCAAAAAAACATTGAGGGTATAATATAATATTATCATTTTACAATATAATATTATGTCCACAGTCATACATGTCTTCAAGGATTTTGTTGGTTTTGAGTTTTACTTTCTAAAAACGTAAATAAAAATAATGATTGCTGTTGTTAGCATGTTACATACATATTATTATTATTATAATTATTTTGTTTTTAACGAAAAACCGAGTATAAGTTCCCATACCGACCGACGTTCGAATATTCGTTTTAATTAATGGCTACCACCCGATCGGTATGTTAATCTTAACCTAGATATGATATTATTATAAAATTGAATATTATAAAAACCTGCGTAACATCAATGCGCGTGTGCGTTTTTCCCTAAGGAAATCACTGAAAAATGATTGGGTGTTATTAAGGTTAGGACTTGGGTACCACCGTAGGTCACATTCACTGTGAATTTAGTAATTAATTAAACCAAGAACGGATGAAATCTGCTTAGTTATAAACACAGTAAAAAGAAAATTGAAAAGAAAATATAGAAGAAAAATGTAGATAATATCGTTGAACATATTTGTTTACAAAATCTGTCACTCGCGCCAAACATTGTTGGGCTTATAAGTTGTACTTTAGCTGTAAGCTTTTATACAAAGTGAACTGCAAATTTGCCAAGAGAACAAAATTACAGTTTAAAATCTTTCCGATAAGGTAGTCAAGAGTTTGATTGAATTACACGCTAACATCCAAAATGTATCAGAGGACTTGAGTGCTGTTTCTGCATTTCAACTGTAGGCTTTTGGGTCGTACACAGTTTTTGGTGAAAATCTAAAATTCGTCCGTTTGGCCATGGTTTTGCTGTACTTTTTCTCTTGTTTACCGTTTTGGTTTGTTGTTATTATTATTAATGATTGTCTCCGTGCGGAAGAACGGCGTTCACCGCGGATGTCCGGCCACGGCCGCCGTCGGTCGGTATAAGAATCGGAAATATCACACAAAGTGGTAAAAAACAATTTATCACTGCCGCTTTCCCACGACCGGCTAGCCGAAGCGTTTTGTAAATATATAATTGTGTTTTCTTCCCATTCTTCCCTGCATCCTATACACACTCTCTGCCGTGCGCTGGCTGGGGCTACTGGATTACACAAAGACATGTCTTTTTGTGTTTTTTGTTTTGCTTTTTGTCTAAACCTACCTACGAGAGAAGATAATATTCGACGGGTTCGTTCCATTAATTTGAATAGCTCGGTAAAAAAATTATAAACACAACCGCCAAAGGTCACGGTGAGTTGGTCACACACACACACACACCACACACACATACGGCAGACATTGACTAATACATTTTAACAGTGCTGTGGCTATCGTTCAACCCCGACTGCATATTAGACACCTCTGGGACTCCTTTCAAACACGATACGCACAGAAGGCTAATAATCACTTGGAAGGATCACAGAATGTTAAATACCTAACCGGCAATGGGGCAAACGTTTGTGCCGTTTTAACAGGCGATTATGATTAGTTGTGTTTTTGACGATCAACTCGGCAAAACGTATGAGTGTAATTTAGCAAAATTTAGCTATACCTATAATATAACTACCATTTATTGTAGTTTACAATGACCAAAAAAAAACCAATAGAGAAGACCAATAAAAAACTTTTCAGCTGGCTTTGCTTCCGTTTTCAAAATCTAATGGACTGTTATTATTAATATTCTATGAAAATTTCTACTCCGTCGCTAGGAAAATCCAAAAACAACTTTTATTTCTCCATACAGATCACTTATGATGTCTATATGTTGTGTAGAGACCCTGTGTACATACATACCTGTAATATTATATTTTCGAGTGGACCGCGGAACACCCAAACGAAACCGCTGAATGTGTTTGCCATCGCGTTGACCGCGGCCGAGGTTTTACAGGAGCAGCTCCTTTAATATATTGGGATTATACACACAGACCGCAGGACTCAGACGTCACGTTCTCAAGTGTTTATAAGTATAATAATACCATGTGTGTTTCTACATAAGTTATTAGACGAGAACTGTAACGTTGAAATGAAAGCACGGCTGCGATTCTGAACGGTTGCGGTGTAGGGTAGAAAGTTACAATGTGGTACTTACACCAAAAAAAAAACAATTTTGAGAAAATATACAATCCGATCAGATTCGCGAGCGTTGTTTTATTTTATGTACATTTTCAATGAAGTATACTTACCCGCAATTGGGAATACCGAGATCAGAACATTAATGAGTTTTTGCACATTATATTTTACATTTGCGACAATAATAGCGCGAGTAAACTCAAGTGCTGCTTAAGAATCTTTTCTATACCCGTTGGATATGGGACAATACCGTAACGGCGGCAAAGGGCCACTACTATGTAAAGGAACCCTTTATTTTAAACGTGTACAATGTAAAGACTCTTCAAACACACCGTGAATAGATCCGCCATCGACGACGACACACTATCGTTATATTATAGTTTCATTTTTGTTTTATCAAACTAGATAATAAAATAAAAAACGTGTATGTCCTATAAGTGTTTAAAACAATAAGCGTTATTTTTTTCGTCACAAAATATACAAAAAAAGTGCCATTAACAATATCCGCCGTTCCGTATCAAAAGAGTGGGGGCATATTATCCTATTTACTAGTGCGCTAAACTTCAAGTACATTGTCATAATATTATACAATAGCTTTTCGATGGTTAGGGGAGGGGGTAGCTAAATACAGATGAACAGAGACACTAAACTATGAATTTTTTCAACATTTTTAAATGATGTCATTGTCATCAGGCACTGCCTGATCTATTGGCTTTGGAGATGTGAGAAGTTCAATGTCCATAAAATACTTTTGTACGGTTATTGTTACCACGATTGTATAAATGATTGTTTAACCTGTACTAAAAAGTATAATACATTAAAACTATATAGTAAATCGACGGTTTCGATTGGTCGATGGTTCTGATTTTGGATCGTCTATGGAACCGGATAATAATTCATCAATGGACGCAAAGCGTTTAGTGTTCGACGATGACTTGGCTGGATTGTGTTCAATGAGGCCGTTTCAAAACGCACATGGATTTTCAATTATTGGCCGCCATTTTTAGAATATTGTAATGGAATACAATCATGTGACCAATGTTATACCTAATAATAATAATAATAATAATTACTCTTACAACAATCGGTTTACTGTTGAATCAGCATATAGTACATAATATAATCGATAGTACCTAATATAGTATTTTAAAATCTAACATATTTTATAATATATTTACATTATTTTTGTTACCCGTAGAGTTTTTCGGTTAACCATTTGGCTTCTCCTAAGATTCTTTCTTAGGCGATAAGACGTTTATACGTTTCCCGTGCAAATGCGTGCAAATTATACTGTCATCAGTGTTAAATGTTTATTACTAATAATATTGTCTCGTGTGAAATTATTATAATAACTTTTGAAATTATTTTAAATGGTTTGTTTTTGCTTTGTTTCAGAGTATGGCCAGCGGTTTGAAACAAATGAAAAAAAAACGTAGACCGTCGATAATCGTAGATTTTTTTTTATTGTTGTACCTATATAATTGAACTCAAACTATTTTAAATAGTTATATATTATTATTGATATATATATATATATATATATATGATATAGATATATACATGTAAAAATAAGTAAAACATTGTATTATGTGTTTAGTTGTATCACTCCTCTCCCTCTCTTTTTTTCTGGTTAAGAGGAAAAACGCACTTGTCAGACATCCAAATAATAATATTATTATTATAATTTAAAATGCGATTTATTTTTATTTACTGTTTTTTTTTTTTTTTAAATCTTAATATTATCATAATTATTATCATTATTAATTATTATTATCATTATTACTATGATTATTATTATTATTATTATTATTATTATTATTAATATTATTATTATACTATTAAATATTATCGTCGTCATTTTATTTTATTATTATTATAATTATTATATTTATCGGTATTTTCGTTTTGTTGTAAATAAACTGCGGATTTGTGTATTATTTTTTCATGATTATAGCACTTACATGTATATTAAAATAATCATGAACGGCGTTGTCAAAAAAAAAAAAAATGTAATTACACGTTGTATAATTATGTACTTTGGATACTTCCATATATTATATATTTATAAAATATATACATATATATATATATATATATAATCATATGAAATATATTATGTATGATGTAATAGTTAACTTGTGTAAATATTGGAAAAAGTGTTAAAATATTATAATGTATGTTAGACACTAGAGAAATCATAGGTAATAGAATTTTTAAACAATTATTTTTGTGTAGTTTATTATTATACCTTAATTTTCAATAAATCCTGTTATTCCTCTAAAAGTGGCATTTTATAGTACTACTCCTCGTCGGATTTAATATACAATCTTTGAATTCGATTTTACATTTTATTTACAGTTCTTAAACAGTTTTCCGACTTGACAGTGGTCATGATTGAAATTTAATGAAATAGAATCTTAAATATGATTTCATATTTTACAAAATATATAATAATTCAAGTGAATAAATAACAAAAGCAGTTTGGTGAAAGAAAAAAACAAATGTATTAGATTACATGGATAATTTTAGGAGAAAACATAAATTGAATGTCGAAGGAAATATTTTGAGAACTCAGGAAATTGTCTATAAAGAACTTGGTAAAACTAATAACGACGAGATTGCATTATTAGTAGGTGACTTGGCCGGCGCGGCGGCAAGCAATGAATAATAAAAACGAAAATCCTAAACCAAATAAAAAATTAACGCTGTTTAAAACTTCAGAAATTGAATTAATATTAGGTAATTTCAGTCTTAAGTAACATATTAAAACATTAAACTATCAATATTCAACATTATCATCCTTATCAGATTAACTATTAGCTGATATTATTAATTAGCAAATCAGTTAAAAACCAAAAAATACTGCTCGACCTCTTAATAATGATTACTTAAGTATTGCCTTACAAACTCTCACAGGCACACCCAAAGACATTAGTATTAACAAAAAAGCTTCATTTAACATAATAGTAACTAGTAGACGTGCAGATAAGCTCCGTGCTGGTTATTCTCAAGTAGACTGGTCAGGAGCGTTTGCTAAACGACCAGAGAGCATTAATGCCTAACTAGGGTCGTAGCCATGCTCTGAAATTTCCTTTCAATGTGTGTCAACCACCGGCAAATAAAGTGGCTACTCAAGTACAACCTCTTCCATGTTTTTATAACCAACCGGACGACCGGTGCCTAAACGAACAGTTTTAATTGAACATTTTTATGCCCCCAAACACTGTGTGATTATAAGCAACGGGTTAGTCCATAGTATGGTATTTTGTTTTGTATCAACCATTTTACACAACATTTAATTTTCAAACGATTCTCAGAAAATTAAGTTTCCAATCGAATATTATGATCGTTTCACCAGGAATTACATTATAAATCATAAGATACTAATGCTCTCAAAATAAAGTTAAAAAAAAACACAAAATATGTCTTTTCATATGATTAAATCCGGTGAGGTTAAAAATTTCACAAAATATGGCAAGTTTTTGTTTAAATCGTCTCAGTAAAAGTAATATTACTAATTTTTTAGTTTTTGTATAATATTTATTATTATAATAACTATGAGTATTATAAATGAAAAGTATGAAAATTCCATATCAAATCTAATCAAATTTATATTTCAATTGTTCTGTATATAAATTTCAAAAACCGCATAATAATTTTATATATCAACACATTTTGTTTACATACATAATTTCATAAAATTTGAGACATGTTTTAAAACAACTTTCTTAATTTAAATAAAAAATCTAGGTAATTAAAGGTACTGATGGTAGTTCGAGGTGTGTTTAACGTGTTTTCTATTACTTATCCACAGAGTCGCAAGCTATCCAGTTTTATTGTACTATAATTTGGTAGGTAAGTTAATAAAATTCAGAATTTTCATAAATCGTTTTGTCTTTAAAATGAATTTTCGATAAAACAGTAAATAACTGCCAACACCCTGGTCAGTGCGGATTCAGCATGGATAACTGATAATTACATATTTAGATAGATACACGTAAAGTGTTGAAAATAATACGTATAACAGTACATCACTAAAATAGCAAAACATCATGTTTGTCAAAAAAAAAAAACAATGCTATGTATTTCATACCAAAAAACATCAGTCGTGAGCTGTAATGACGTTTGGCCGAGTAATGTAAATACTAACTGCCACACGAATCATAATACATTAATTATATGGCTGTGATTATACCGACCATAGTATAACATAGATATCAACGACGCATGTTTGGTTGCCGTCTGTAACCATTTACACGGGGTAACCTCGGGCAACGTCGTATTTCATCCTAACGCCATAATGTTTTTTTTTTTTATATAAATTGTCATAACTGTAATCGTTTAAATAAAAGTTTTAAAATATCATCTGCATAAAACAAAAACCAAAAAAAAGTGATGCGCTGAATTTTTGTCCCATGCTAGCGTTATTGCCGTGTATTGTTGTCGGCTTAAACTTTTTAATTACGGCAACCGACGGATGGAATAAATGGGCTGTGGGCGTAGGCTTGGGCACGACCACCCTACGGCCTTCGCCAACTCCTCCGGTCATCTGCGCTCCTGATATAAAGGTTGTTCACGTGACGGCCGTCCGCGGTGGTGACGAGAGATCTCCGGTAATAACGTGCACGGGTTTGGTGTTGAAGCCCAATTTTATACTGACAGCGGCCGTTTGTACAGGTGAAGTAACCGGTCGACTGCCCACGAACATACCGTCGTTCGCGATCACGGTAAGTCATCGGGACCGAGAACCGTCTAGGGGGCCAGTAAGGTAGAAATTAGTAGCAAGACGACAATATATTATTCTTTAAACCGCCCACCGCCGTCTAAACGACAACGGCGTGTGGAAAATTAGGGAAAACAAAGTCGTATTTATGATATTAACCGCTAACGACTTGTTCGCTTTAAGACAGGCGAGAATTCTGGAGCCGCGATCAGAATTCAACCGTGTCAGAGATCTGCGGGTGTTGCAAAGAGCAAACGTCACGAAGCAATTCGTTCACCCTCATTGGAACATATCGTACACGACCAACAACCTGGCCATTTTAATGGTCGAACCGGAATTTGAATTGGAAGGGCACACCATGGCGGCGTTCTTAGACGAGAGGAAGCTGCAGCCCACGGAGAAGGAATTCTTTAAATTGAAATTTAACGGATACGGATACAAACCGAATGACAATTTTTTCGATGTTATTTTGACGGAATACTCAGTAACTCGATACGGCTGTCCGGTACCCATAGAAGGGTTAGGCATGTTACTATTATTATTGTTGTAATCAATATAATAATAGTATGGTACAACCTACAAAAACTACTATTGACGTACGAATCGTGAGCGCGCGAAAATGCTATCTACTGAAAATAATTTTATCTGTTATACTGATAGATGGTCCGTAGGAAGTTTTTTAGAATATTTTTAGTGATAAAAATCGATTTCAAAAACAGTACTTGGACCGCCGTATACATGGCGGTCCAAGTACTGTTTGTTATATATATATATATACACATATATAACAATCGCGTTGACTTAAACGGTCGTTGTTACAGTGCTAAAGGTCAACAAAACGATACGGATTGGACACAATTCATCTGCACACCCGCTAGATCATTTGAAGACGAAAGTAAGTATCTTTGCAAAGAGGACATTGGCGGCCCGCTCTACCAGTGTGAGCCAGGTATTGGAATTCGGTAACTATACGAGGGCAGAGGCGTATTTTTAACACGTTCCCCGACCTCGACCCTATGCACAAAGAAAACACCGATAATTTCAATCTAGTCAGTCCCCTTAATAAATAGCGTTACATTGGTTTGAACTTGAAATATTTTTTATAAAATATTGGAAATATGTATACTCGTATAAATTGATCGTTTGAAAAGACGGCAAAATTGGAGTTTGTCTTGCGTGAAATATCGTCCAGCCCTCGACCCCACTGTACCGTGGCTTTTGTTTTGTATGTGTTTCCTCCGGTTCGTTTACAGTGAGCAAAACCAAATTTTGTTGTTCCGTGTTCGGCTTGCTGACTTGGATTTATGAAGTGGACAACCCGTTTTGCACGCGGGTATGTTTCAACCCGGCTAAAGAAAAGACAAGGTTGCTTCCGTGCACCAGGAATAATACGTACTACAAGTTCACCATAATAACCGGCGAACTGAGGAATTGGGTGTTCAACACGTTGTACTTGAACACCCAAATGGACTTGTCCAGCACGTCCCAGTGCTCCAGCACGTTGACGCGCCGAAAGACGGTGTCACCGTCCTGGGAAGTCACAGACCATTACTACGAGCTGGAGATTTACCGCAAGGAAATGGACTCGATGGTGCCCAACGGTCGGACATGTCAGTCCAAAGGCCGGTCGACCTTACTGCCGGCTGCCGGGGTCCGGTTGGTCCTGGGGTTCCTGTTGGTGGTCTCCTTGTGGTCGGTGCGGTGGTTGCGGTAGAAGAGCAACACAAGTTGATGAAACGAATTCCCAAACCAAAGTTCACTCGAAAACGCCCTCGACTCGACGAAAACTGCACAGACATCGACTTAACAAATCTAAAAATCGCGCACCGGTAAGCGAATCCTGCTTACAACGGCCCCAAACCCTCAACCCAAAAATGTACCACAAAAAAACTACACCAGATCCAAAAACTATTATCATTCTACTGTTGCCCATTTTATTTCCTTCCCATCTTTCAGCTTGTCCAAACCTTATCAATCCTATTGTCACTCATTTTATCCAACCACTATCATTTCAGTTACTTCAGCTTTCCATTTTTATCATATACTGGCCTGACTAGTTTTATACAATTTTGCATTCACTTTAAGAAGACACACCTATTTTAATATATTAAAAAATAAAAATATTGGCAATTTTTCGCAAAATCTTAATTTAGAGCTTATAGTGTATAATTACTGTCCGAACTGCTGCCTGGAGATTTTTTTTATAGTCACATTGATGACATAGTGAGCGAGGTTGAGAGTTTTAAGTATGTAGAATGTTTTGTACAAAAAAAACGATGGCTTTGATAAGTACATGAAACAGTAATTTATGTCACGACAGAGTTCCAACTTAAGTTCTACAAGAATGTGGTTTGGTAATGGTTTAATGGGATTTTAGCCACCAAATGAATTTCTGCTAAAGAGGTTTCCCCAAAAATTTTCCCGGGTGTGATCCACAATGCTCGAACTTGTCTTCTATATTCGCTTTAGCTATTTGTTTTAATATAACCGTACAATTTTCTCTATCGTACAAGCCACTTTGTCTTATATCCTTAACTTTTTTTTTCAGCCCTGCTAATCTACTGATCTAAAATAGCCGAAAAAGACCAAAAGAACCAGAAAAGACAAAATATAAGAAAATATGATGTATGGCTTGTGTAGAACGATCGCCGGACAGATATCCAACCCCGAATTCGGTCATCAACTTGTTGTTGTTAACTTATGATTTTTAACTAAAACTAAATAAATCCTATGTTGTGCCACAAGTATATATGCGCAATATATCACACATGCATTTTAGCGTAAAAACACGTACCAAGTGTATGTTTTAAACATTTTAAGAAATAAAAACCTGTTAATATTTTTAAAAACAAATTTTTTTTTAAACTGTTTTGCTTTTGACATTTTAAAAGTTAAATTATTTTATAAAATTATGCCGGCTTATCGTTGTACAATATAAAATTGTTTATTATTTACGTTATTCAGTTGCCTTCAGTATCTACACCTTGTAGATTTTGTCCCTATTTTTAGTTTGTTGTGCATTTTGGCTTTGATTCGAAGCTCAGTAAATATTATTCAATTATGGACTATGGTAGAACATTATAAAAATACATTTATAGTAGGAATATGTATACTTTCATATGCTCGTTTTTTTTTTAACTCTTGCGTAAAGTTTTCAACCAATACCTATCTGTTATATAATAATTATTATTGAATTTTAATAACCATTAGATTACATAATACTAATTTTTTTGGGACAATGATTTAACTTCTTCCAAGAATGACACTATTATATTCCCTATATATTTTCGTCCAAACATATTTTAAAAAGGTTTGTACAATAACTACTTTGCTTTTTATAATATTATGCGCTAATACTCTAATGATTTACCTTTAGGTATTATCATTATGCAATGAAAAACAGCCATTCGGGGACTATATAGTATATTGTTATTCAATAAATTGAAAAATCCTTCTATTTTTACCTAACACATCCCACATTATAGCACTAATAATACTAATATACTTGAAAAATTATGATGTTTTATAATTATTGTCATGATATTTTTAATATTATTAACATATATGTTTCAATTAAATATTAATAACACAAATGGTTCAATAGTATGTTTTTCTGAACAGTACCTCTTATTAGGTAATTGAACAGAAACATTTATTCTTTCTAATAAAATGGTGGGTCGGACATGTCAATAAGCTACTAAAAAAAAAAAGTCCATTATAAATATTTTTATAATTTTTGGCAAGACTTAGCGGTGAATATTTTTAATAGTACTTGTTTAATACGTTTGAGCACATGATGCGTTTTATCAAATGGGTTTTGTCCGTGACCTCAAAAGAAAAACAGAAGTAGGAAATAATATTTTTATGTCGCACGATAATTATTAATAATATCTATCAGTAACTGGTCACGTTACACTGTAAACATATTTTAATGCCAGGCATATTTTTTTTATCAACTTTAAGTACACTTTGTTTCGAATGATGTTCAACTGTAAAAAATGTATACAGTATAAATTAAATAAAAACCATGATTTTAGTACATTTAATCTATATTAAACATGTTAATACTCTGATATGATTATAATATGTAAGATTTATATGGAGAAATAACAAACACTAATAACAAATACCTCGTAAGACAATTAACATTTTTAATAAAAAGACAGTACAGTGAAGTCAGAGCATATTAGAATTGGGGGTGGAAGTCTGTCTTACTCAAAAGTATTTAAACATTTTATTTAACTAATAATGACAAATGTATAGTTTACCTGTGCATAGCATTTAAATATGTTTTTATATACTTCAGTGCACACAATTTAAGTGTCAATGAGTCTTTTCGAAAGTAGAGTTTTTAAAAAATCATTCTATATCTACTTAGATCTTTGAAAATTAAGTTTGTGAAAATCCCTGTTCCAGGGGCTCATAGGTTCAAGGGGTTTATAAAACTTTAACGACATGCTTGAGATACTGTACACATTATAAACATATGGTTTTAGCCAAGCATAGGGCAATATGTGTTTTATATGACACGCGACGGAAGAAGCAGTCAATCATAATATTGTTTTTTATCGAAAAGTCAAACAAACGTTTAAAAATCATTTTGGCAGTTTCTATGACGTCATCGGCTGTTAGTTCAGCGACGACCGCTTGGCCGGCACGTGACACCGATAATTGCGTCCGCGGATGACGTTTTTCCTGTAATATTTGTTTTTTCTTACGGCGGCGACCAAAAATAGACGATGGCGGCCAGTGCCAACGCGGCGCGGGCCAATGTGTAAACGACGGTGCGCGCTTGTCCCGTAACGAACAGTACCGGCACGGCCGCAGTGATCCGTCGAGCTCGGACCTGTCCCGACAACCGCAAGTGCTGATCGCGACTGCCGACGACGCACATGACGTCCACGGCGGCCGGACGGACCGAACGCGGCCGACGCACCAGGAAACTGTTCTCCGCGACCGCGCTGTTCGCCAGGTTGTTCCGGCGCGGTGCCGCCGCCCGGGACGCGGCCGCCGAAGATTCCGCCTGGTTCCGAGACAACCTGCAGCTGATCCGACAAGCGTACGCGGCCGAGCACAAACCCGACTACGGCACCGCGGCGGCGTTCGACCGCAGACCGTGGCCGTCGGCCGCCGGGAACGCGTGGTGTCGGCGCGGCGCTCGCTGGTCCGGCAGCACCACCACCGTGTACAGTTTCGCCTACTTCGGAGCCACCGACGGCAACGGCCAAGTGGCCAACGTCGACCGGGATGACGCCGAGTCGGTCGAGTACATTGACGCCGCAACGACCGCGGCCACATTGCCGGCCAGACGACATAAACATCACAGCAAGGCGGCGTCCAAAAAAGAACCCTGTACCGCTACGTCCGACGCTGTTGAGCGAACCATTCCGACACCGTCGGCCGTTACCGTCACTGCCGTTACCACTGGTACAAGGACTAGGTCGAAAAAATACAAAGCCCCACCGCCACCACCTTTACTACAAGCGATCGCACAGCCACAGCCAAACCCGACAGCGGTTATACCACCCAACCGCGGTAGACAGCGTAGACACCGCAAAGGGCCCGCTCCGCAGCCTCCCGTCATGACCACCGTGGTCGTACCGAAGCCATCAGTCGTGGTCACTGTCATCGGGCCGAAGCCGCAAGTCGCGTCCAAATCAGGTGGTATAGCGCCGGACGAAAAAGACAGGCTGAGACGACGGGTGGACAAAATCGAGAAGTGTTTGGTGGAGAAGGCGACGCCGGCCAAGTACTTACGACCTACGTCGGCGGTGTACACCGAAATGGCCGTGACCAACATAACCGAGCTGGACAGACGGGCTGCCGAGATCTGCAAGAACCTGAGCGAGTCCACCGAAGCCGCGCGCAGGCTGTCCGCCTCGTTTTCCGTTGTCGCTAGACAACCGACTGGACGCACCCGGCCCGTCAGCGCGATAATACTGCCGCATAAGACTTCCGACGGGGCGGCCAATCAACTGCGGGAGAAGCGGTTGGAGTTCTTCGAGCGGCTGCGGCCACTGCGTGACGAAGACACACCAGACTCAATCGATGGCCACAAAAAAAATGCTGATCCAAAAATCGAGACCACCATCACCAAAATGTCGTTCGGCACTCAGACCACAGGACGTAAGGTATACAAGCCCAAAACTCTGCCTAAGACCAATGACAACAGAGGTAAGCAACATCTGACATTCCATAATCCAAACACTTTTGTTAACCTAACAGAAGAAGGCTTGTACGAATCATTTTCATTAGGTTTTCAATATAAAGCTTGTCTCCTTACACATAGCTTGTTGTACACTACGAAAGTACAACTACATTTTATTTACAAATATACAGTTTACCCTCGTCCCAGGATCCGATTCTCATGATATACATACGTATTTATGGGTCTAGGACCTAGATATATCCATTGCATTACCCTAGGATAAGGGTTTTAACCAAATTCAGTTATACTTGCTTAATTAAGTCTTCTACTTAAAGTTTGCAAATCCCCCTCTAGCCACGCCTATGGATCTAGGATCCTCCAGTACCCGGGTTGATTGTAGGTTAGGATAAACCCTCTGTCTTTATCGTTGGTTTTCCGTTTTCATAAGTACACAACACGTGTCGGAAAAATATAATATGTTTTTATTATATAATACGACACGATGCGGTTTGGTTGTGTCTGCAGGTCCAGTGCTGCAGACGGACGACAAAAAAGGCTGTTACCAACAACTGATCGCCATGGAAAACCGCAGTGACCTAGTAACCTATGACCGTCCTTTCGAGTGTGCAGTGTGCCTTTGCTCCTACAACGACGGCGGTATCGTGTTGCGCGATTGCCTGCACATATTTTGCAGGTAAGTCCAACGTCATATCTTAGGACTGACACAAAAGATCGTCGTTGAATTGAAAATATATAGTCCACAATTATTGGATCCTATCGCTTTTGTCCACTACACGTGAAGTCCGCAACCACACCCTGTCTCTACAAATTTGTGTCAGTCGATTTTGCTTTGTCTGACATTAAAGACTAAAGGGGTCTAACCCAACTATTAAAGCTCTGGACCTAACCACGTTAATCCACTTAGGATCTCCGTTAAATCTGAATAATTTGCTTTTCGTTCGACTCTCTGGGTTCTGGGTCTGCTATCTTCCGGCGCGTATTCCTGTCTAGTTCAACAAACAAGCCATGATTTTTTCGCTAACGCTTTCGTGTCTATTGGTCTTAGACCTTGTCTGCAGATGACCATTAAACATTCTAAGGGCGAACAGGTGAAATGTCCCTACATCGATCCGCAGTATTCGTGTACCGGTGTGCTGCAGCACCGCGAAATCAAAAGGGTAAGTCTGCACAACGATGGATCTGTTTGCGAATTTCCATTTATCACAAGTTGTATGTTTTACCGCACACACACACAGATATTGGGCGCCGACGAAGAGTACGAGCAGTACTTGCAGAGGTCGGTAAACCGAGCGAGACAGCTGTTGGCCAAAGGCGGGTCGTTCCAGTGCCGGCGTCCCGATTGTCCCGGTTGGTGTTTGATCGACAACAAGACCTACGTCTTCGAATTTAAGTGTCCGGTTTGCGGGACCGTTACATGCGTCAGGTGTGGGGTGAGTGTACGGCGTGGTCGAGAGTGCTTTACAATGGTTTACTGATCGTTTCGGTGGCGTTTGCAGGAGATCCACGAACCGGGAAGAATATGCGAGAGGTTGATAAGAAAAACCAATAAACTTGAGGCAGTCAGCGGCGAAACGGCATCGGACGCAGCCGCTGTGGTCGAAGTGAGTTCCAGTTGGCATTTTTCTTTTTTACCAAGATGTCGTCTTAATCAGACACCACCGACTTAGGATGTGAGCACAGTAGAGCTCTGATAAAATTACAGTGTAAATCGAAACTGGCAATAATGGATTTCATTCAATTTCTACAGAATAACGAATGAAAATAATAAACTTTTAAAAAGTCCAAACTAGTCGAGTCTAAAGTAAAAAAATGTCTAATGGGATTGCTTCTCAATTTTTAATAATCAATCATTACCGTCTTCTCCACCTTGTTGGACTTTGAGATTTTTATGTTGCCATAGATTTTTACGGGAATTGTCATATTATATTAGTTGTAATTGTAACCCACACTGCAATTAATCTTGTGGTCAACCAATAATTGTACTTTAAAATCCGAATTTAAGACTGAACGCATCGTGCCCGGTTGCTTTATGAATTCCAGAACCTTATCGAGCGCGGTGAAGCCATGGAATGTCCGGGATGCGCCACCGTTCTCTCCAAGCAACAAGGATGTGACTGGATCAAGTGCGCCGTGTGCTCTACCGAGATCTGTTGGGCAACCAAAGGACCCAGATGGGGACCCAATGTAAGACTGCTCGTAGGACTAATGCTACTGCCTACAAGTTTATTCGATTAAGCGTATTTCCCTAAGTAATAACTTGTCTTTTAATAGGTTTCTACTTGTTTTCAGGGTAAAGGCGATACGTCAGCGGGATGCAAGTGTGGCATACCACTGGGACGCAAGTGCCACATTAGCTGCACTTATTGTCACTAACAATAAAACGACCAAACGTCAATATTGTTTTATTGACATTAATTATATATATATATATATATATACATATTATTATTATTCTAATAAATATAACGTAATATAATATCTAAAAACAGTGTATGATACCATTATTATACAGTTGTTAAGTTTTCGTTAACTCGAGTATATTTGTTATGTTCACATTTTACTTTCAATCCGTAATTGTGCGATGGTGCTCATCGACGAATAACACATTTGGACAACAGTAGTTGCCAACAGCTCAGTTCGTTGAACTTAACGAATAGACTATGGTACCAGAGGTAAGGTTAACTTAGGTATCAATATCGACTTAGCGTAAAAATCATAGACTCGAAGAGAAGAATTTTTTGAGCGTCTAATGTCATTAGTAATTACAAAAACCAAGTTCAAGAGTGTTTGACACTTTGGGTGTTTCATTTTGTTTTAAATATGAGTAGATCTCTTAACGTCAAAATTACCGTGTAAAACGTATAACTGAATTGTAAACAAAACAGAAGTCCCATTAAAAGTCCATCGTTTTCTCAGATACACTACGACCATATGATTGAAATAGGATACGTCGCGGTCATCAACCGACCACGTTGTGATCTCATTTAATAATATTATTGTCATAATAAAAATAAACTGCCTCGGTGCTAACACTTAAGGACCATGCCGGCACTGTTGTTGTAGGCGGTTTGGCAGTTGTACACGGTAACTCCGGGGCGACAACAAATTATGACACAAGGAAGTCCAATTGTGAATAATAAAAATATAATTGGAACTAAGCAACCCGGCCTACTTAATTTTTTGTGTTCTCCGTAATCGGCATTTGAAACTCTTATCGGTTCGCCAAAGCATTTACTTGCAAAGGTGGTCGGCGTACGACTTGCTAAGCCCACTAGTGTAATTCATATATTATATTAAAAAAATGTATATATAACTTAACCATGACTCCATCAGCAAGCCGTCGCCTCGCACTGGATAAATGCCAGGGTTGTCTACCGTTTTTAGATTATCCAAATAGTCATATAGTGGTTGTTTGTGTCACTGTTTTAAGGTATGCTCGTGCATGCGGCCACCAGTTAGTTTAATTCACAAGCTTAAGATTCCATCGTAAAAAAAATATACACACACACACATTGCTAAGACACACATGAAAGGACAAATATTTCTTTATGTTTTTTCCTTGAACAATTTAATATTATCTTATTCGAAAATGGTAAAGGTAATACAATTTTTATATGATAATTTACACTTGGCTAACTTGAAATTCTAAAAAAGCTAAAACATTTCGACTATACTTGGAACAGTCTCAATTTTTAATGTGTAAAATATACGAGTTTGTTGATCTCTCTACCGGGTTTTGTTAAAAACCTAATTTTTATCTATATTTGACATAAAAAAAAGATTATGTTTTAGTATTGAAAAAACAATTGTTTTTATTTTTTAAGAAAATAATTTGTCAAGAAAACTTAGTAATGACCAATAAACTCTTAATACATTTTTACTTTGTAGTTATGCAACGCTTGCTGTAGTACGAAAATTGTATACTAAAGCTAATATAGGTAAATTAACCCGGTAAAAAAGGTTGGAAATCATGACTTTTCTTTGATCAAACTTTGGCTATTTTTGCTACTTAATAAAACCCAGATTTATTCCCTAAAGAATTCGAAAAATATTTATAATATTGTTTATACAGTATGTACATCATGAATTTCGAAACATTTGTGTAGTGTCCTTGAGTACGTCATGTACACGTATAATCTAATAGTAAACACATCAAACGTCGATTAGTTTACTACGGTTAAAAGAATAATTTAATCTAATTGACTTTGGTGTGCAGGAGATAATGTTTCTTTTATATACGACTAAAAAAATATTTTTTCCCCGTCAATAGTAGTTGTTAAGCCGTAATAACTCATAATAATATTATTATAAACAAGATAATATTGGATTTTCGAAATGCAAACTATTGTTGTTAAGAGGACGTGGTAATCCCTATTTACTAAAGTATAGATATTTGTTTGCCAATTCTCAATTTAGAGCTTGAACTATAGTGTATACATATTAATACGGTAATAAAATTCGTTATTGGTGGTCTTTTTTTTTTTGTCAGACTCGCAGTAATTTCTATAGGAAAATTATTACTATTCAATTATAATCAAAAACAGTTTTGCGAAAAACCAATCCAAAGTGTCCTGGGAAAAACAGTACAACCATCAAATTATCTCAATGGCGTTTATGCATTTTTTAATTTTTCGATAACTCAATCTACTAATTTTTAATTATTTAAAAATCATACTTTTTTTTCTATCAAAACGTTGCCATACTTAAAACATAGACCATGCTCTTCTCTATTTTTTTTTTGTGTAAACTTTGTGAATTTAGGTACTACCCCGACCTGTGAAGGATTCAATGGCGCAAACCATGGGTTTTCACTATACAGAGGGTAGTAGCGCTCTCTAAACAAATACCCTTTCCGGTCCTCTTGGAATAAGACTTCTTCTCACCTTTTGGCGGCGCTCTTCGGCTGTGATTTTTGGATTGGAGTAAGATACTTGGTTTTTTCTCTTTTACTTTACTCTACTTTTAATGCGTTTTGCATTAGTCCTTTGTCGTACACCTATACCGGCTATGCTGGCGGTTTTGAATGAATTTTAACACTTTCCCCCACCCCTCCTTAAGTCGACACGGGTTTTGCTTCTTTGTCGCCAATGCACGTCATGTCTCGAGTGCGCCTGTTCGAGCACCATTATGCCGTTTCGGTCGAGTGTGTCTTTGTGAACGCAAAACCCGTTAACGGCAACAATGGAGTGCAGTTGAACATTATTGTGATCCAATACACGCGACACGAGGGTTGACGATCACTCAGAACATTGTTTTATAGCCAAAGCACGGCAGAAACGCCACACGTGTTACGTTATATTTGTAATATTTTAAGATGGTTCGACCCCAAGGCCTGTAAACGACTAGCAAAAGCAGCAACAATCGTCGGTGATATGAAAAAAAAACAAAATAATTTTTAATAACTACATGATAATACCCGTCTGTGTGTAATACAACGTCAATTATACATACCTAGTTTTATTGTTTTTTACAAGGTCAAAAAAGATTATTGAAAAGTGTCCAGCATGAATACTTACGATTTCTTTGCTTCTTTAAATCTTGACTCCGTTGAAAATCGAAGAATTAATTTGACTTTAATCTTTTAAATTATACACTTAAAAATAATGTCGATGGTTCTGAATTTTTACATAAACTAAACGCTTCACCACATACATACTACAGACTAAGTGGTCTAATGCCACTTTTCGTATCATTCGACAGTGAACTGTACTAATTATGTACTTCATACCCCATCTAACTATTTAATGACCTATTTTTTTACCTAAGCTTTCTAATCTGTTTTAATTTGTAAAGCGTGTTAATTACTTCTTTGTATATTACCGTACTTTTTTTCAGTAAGCATCTTTGCATACCGTATCAAAATATGGCAATACCAATTACATGTATACTTTATTGGGTTTTTACTCGTTGAAATAAGTAAATTTAATTTTTAAAAGCAAAGCTAAAAAAAAATGAAATTGAATCGAGACGCATAATTATTAATCTTGTGAACATGCCTAATATAATATCAAAATTCGGCAAACATTTCTTTGTGAGTAAACAGCGGCGTTGGAAATAGGCAACCACAGTTACACCGGTGTGTATTTGTAAATACACGACCAAAGTCGAAGCCGTGAAAACTAAATACTGTCAACTGATATTTGTCATTTTTATAGCTACGTCTCCAGTATAGACTAATAGTAATGAGTAATGTCTATTCTCTGTCAGTAAATACTGATGATACACTGTATGAGATAATAAGAGTTTGAATATTAGACTGAACTCAGACCTAGAGTAAGACTATAACATAACATTTCCTCAAAAATCTGTAGTAATTGTTTATTTTTTATTAAACATTAAACTTCCAGGCTGCTATGTGAGAATGAATCAACGTGATGTTAAAAATAATTAAAATATAGATTCCCTTTTCTCTTGGCGAAAACATATTGATATTTCTTTAAATGGCCAAATCTCGTGTCCAGATTTATTAAAATTAGTCTCTTTTCGTGTTCCTCAATTCTATTTACGTTGTAGTCCTACTTTTCACAGAACGTCGTACGGTTTACCCAAAACCTCTGACTTACTGATATACGTCACTCAATGTTTGTCTTGCTATCAGATTTACCTCTCGACCATTTGCCCTCTCTCGCTTTCGAGCACACGGTTCTCTAAACGACCGGTATATTTCATTAATTCTTTTGCACAACACTTGTTGTTTCTTTCAACCGAATCGTCATAAAATTGTATATTCTACTCGGCACATCCGTTGCGCGATTGCTTCGCTTTCTTGTAAAAGGGCTGATCCACATACTTAACGGACTGTTGCACCGTGTATTTAATACCCACTCATAAAAAAGGCGTATATCGAAATGTATTTATTAAAACTATTAAAATGGGGTGGCATTTCCCGAGGACTCGGCTCCGTTTATACGTGACCGCAGCAGAGTGTTCTCAAGCGGGTCAAAACGCTCTGTAGAAATTCTGGTGCGGTTGCGGATGAGTGCGGTTGAACCGACCGGTGAATATGTTGCGTTCCGGGAAGTTGTTTGCGTCCTTCCTGTGGTAAAAAGTGATCGTCCTGACAGACTCTGGCAGCTCGGTCATGATCCGGTTTATCTCGGCGTTGATGTCCGACGCGTTTGTCCCGCGTATGGTCATGCCGCTGCCGGTGTCGTCGATGCCGATGAAGTGCGCTCCGCCCGCGAAGAACGGATAAGAAAAGAAGTCGGAGAAGCTGTTGATGGTCGTGATGAACGGTGTCCGGCCCGGGCCGTTCCGCATGTCGTCCACCACTAAGTTTTGCGAGTTAACGGGGTAAAAATCCAAACCCAAGGTCTGGTTGTCGTAGCCGGGTATGTACACGCTACCGCCTTCGCCGGGCAGGGGACCCGACAACGCCAGCAGCATTGGCAGCACGAGCGCGGCCAGAGACCGCCGCGGAGTCCGGCCCGATAACGCCGTCTCCATCGGCTGGGTGATAAAACAAAAAAATCCCCGTGCAATTGGGGTTTACTTTTATAATATTGTGTTATGGATATAATATTTTTGACGGCATATACCGGTATGTTGTATTCACAACGTTCAAAGAGGCGATCAGAGTGCTCGCTATGAATTGTTTTCAGCTAGATATTATGAAAACACTAAAATATTAGCCAGAAACTTGGTATGTTTATTAGCCACCTTGGATACATAAAAATGTATCCCGTGGTGTTGCGGACTCATGCTGTTTTATCTCCACTGCCAATCAGCTCCTGAACCTTCCGACTTTGTGGCAAACCTCCGAACCGTTTTTATTAAAAGTTTGGTAAATTTCGTTTGATATTAACATTTAATTTCTAATTTGAGAAATATTCATCGAAACGACCAATTTTCTTTATTAGACTATATTTGAGTAATTTTGAAATTAAAATGTTTAATGATTTTGCTTATATTATCAACTCAATATAATATGATCATCAAACAAGCTCAACGCTGCTATTATGAGACGATGGTTTTCGCGGTTTATTTACTTGGTACATACTTTTATTAACGTGAAATCATACTGTTTTCATTAAATTTAATATCATTTATTAAATTAATAAAGTATGATTTTTTTTAAATGTACTAAACTGTAATAATTATAGAAAAAAACGTTTTCCATTCAATATGGCCAATATTTCAGGCGTGCGATCGTACTTGGCGTGTGTGCCCTTTTTAATAATGTTACTTAAAGTACTTTTTAAAACATATAATTCAATATTGTACTTAAAATATAAATTTACAGTATTTCAAATAATGTATTTGTTGTAATTGGATTTTCGCAGTTAAAATACATTTTTTGTGTATTTAGATAAAAAATTGAAATTAAAAATAAATTTAGCTTAATATAAAACTGAGAATGATATTTTTATTTGTTTATCAACAATAAACATTCTTGCATTAAAAAGGTATAATGTCTTCTTTAATTCATTAATGTTGAAGTAAAGAAAATTCACTGAATCCATGAAAATCTAAAGTTTTAATTATACTATACAATATTATATAAGAGAAAACGTAGTTCTAAGAAATTTTTATTAAACTTCTACTGAATAAAACTTAAAAACTATGTTCTTTTAGAGAAGAATTTAAAAAAAATAATTTAATTTAAAAAAAATATATCTTACGCATAAAATCATTTTCTCTTAAAGAAATAATTGCAGTTTTTTAAAAACAGTTTTTTGTGTAATTGACCTTTCCAAAACAATGATTAATTTTAAATAATTAATTTTAATTTCTAAAATATTAGCTTTTAATCTATTTATTTAATTTTTCCGTCTAGACTGGTTAATTATTTTTACATCAGTGTTAAAATGTGTATTGCATAATGTCATTATGCAATACACATGTTATTATTTCATTATGATAATGAAATAATAACATATTATATATACAATTTATTATGTATATAAAAATACAATTAATACTGTTTTTCCGTATACTCCGTATACTTCCGTATACGAACATAAAATTAATAGAAAAATTGTTTTGCTTTGGTCGAAAACGGAATTATAGATTTCTTTTTTTACCATGGAACACGCTTTAACCTTGGCATCCCAGATTTTATGTCGAAAACGACATAAAATAGCGACACGAAATAGCGTCACGAAAGTAGCGAGTCGTCGCCAGGAGCCAGCAGGCTAAAGCATGTTCCATGTTTTATACTTTTAGCCGCTAGCTTTAAGTAGACTGTAACTTTTTGTTTTTTTGAAAAAACATTGAGAACCCTTTCAAAATGTTGGCCTCAACGTCTGACTGAGAATGCCACAACAAAAAGTAACTTTAGTACAATCTAGAAAATAGCTAATCTATGTTAAATAGAAGTTACCTTCAATTTCTTCAGTTATAAAATGAGTACTCTGATTAAGTCCCGCACTCAAACGAAGTTTACTAGTTGAAAAAATGACAATAACGATAGAATAAGTTTACAAAATTTATAACGGCAATTTATTTTCTGTGTTGTCGTTATGATTTTGCTGGGCAACAGTCAAAATATTCATCAAAACAATTATAAATTAATAGTTTAACTATTAATTTATAATTGTTTTTACTTTAAAACTGCTCTGAAAAAACGATGTTGTATGATTTGAATTTGTTTTCTAAATTCGATAGTCATATACAGAGATACAATCAATGTACAATCTTAATCGTAAACCCCAAACTTTAGTTAACCTTAAAAAATTGGTTCTGACTAGATTTTTTTTTTAAATAATTTTTTTGTATTGATTTTTTTCTTTGTAATTCGGTTTCGAAATCTGAACATTCATTGATATCATTTTTTCAGAATTCATTATTTTTCTTTCTATCTCACACAAAAATCGTTGAGTTGAAACGATTTCATAATCACATCAAAGTAAAGTAAAAAAAATGTTTTAAATATTTTTCTATCTAAAAATAGTTATTACCTAATTTTGCTTTAATCGTATAAAACAGTTCCAAAGTTAAAGATAAATAATAAATAAAGTTTTAGGCAATCACTTATTATTTTTAATGCGTTTGTGCAAATACCAATTCGAATTACACATAATAAAATATTTAGGTACATGATATGTATATAATATATAGTTTATTACTAATGAGTTATGATACTTGCCTACTGGATGAGACTAACTGAATAAAACAATTTTAATATGAATGTATTATTTTTTATCATGCATTATATTATATAATTTTTTTTTTGTTATAACCTTTATTGATGAAATATGACGGCTCAACTATTATAAGCAAATTTATAATTTAGGATTTCTATTTTTTATTTATTCCCATTGGGTACATTTACACTACCATTTATGAAGCAAAAAACAGTTGTATAACCGACTGAAATATGCATTGTATATTACTCATTATCATATAATGTTCGTATTATACAACGATATGGAATTGAATTTCAAATTCACACACACGACGGCCACTGAACACTCATTAAATCATATACCTGTATAATATATTGTTTTATTAACACTGAACATCCTTTACCTTCAAGCCCCTACATAATTTAGACTTAAAGTGTTTAGCAACTGTCACGTTAAAATAAATATGGTTGAATTGTTGTTACTATGAGACAGTTTATTCAGAAAATCACAGGCTCTAGGGTTCCATTATCCCTAGTAATATGTATATATATATATATATATATATATATATATATATATATATATATATATATAAGTGGTTTTTATAAAAAAAACTTATTATGAATAAAAGAATACAATTAAAAAAAATTTCAACTTGTTTTTTTTACTATATACTATATATATATAATGGTTAATACTTTTTCAAATACTGAAAATTGAAGAAACTAAAAAACAAGTTGAAATTTTTTTTACAAAAGAGGTTTTTTCCAAGAAAACAATATTAGTTTTAGGCGGAAAAAATTAAAATTTTCATAATGTTTTTTTGTTTTAAAAAAAATTAGTGATAATACATAAATCATTTTATTTTAAACATAAAATGTCCATGATTTTTACGAAAAATTATTAAAGTAAATTGATATAATGTTTTGTGCATTGTTAGTCTAGTCTTTGGTCTGTTATGGATTACAATCATTGGTTCGTTGTTTGTAAAAAAGTTTGATTGCTGACATAACCGTACCCAATCGTTTCAGTCTGCCAATCTTGTAGTATGATTATTAATTACATATGACTTTAAAAAAAGAGTGCGGTAGGTATGCAAAAGTGGTTGCATCATAGGGATTTTTTTTAAGTGTGTTTCATTTCGACCAAACATTTTTTTTCTTTAGCGTTAGGTAACGGATTGGAACTATTAGTTTTACATTCTTAATAACTTTAGTGCTTACTCATTTTATCTGTAAATGCAAAACGCTTTATTGTGGACAACGGAGAGTTGAAGACGTCACAGGTTTAACAAGTCTAGGTTCGGACATGCCGTAAAGAGAAGAAATCCAGTATTCAAATAAAACTCATCAAGTTATACTCCACAATGAAGGGCTAGAAAAATGTTTATCCTACTAATCAGTTTTGTAAATAACACAAAAAACACATTTCAATTGTTTGATTTTGATCAAATTTTACATCAGACTTTTATAGTATATTTCCCAACAATTGTAATGGAATGTCGTACATTTAACATCGTATAAAATACAAACGTAATAAATATTCAATATAAAAAAAAAATATATAATAAAAAAAACCATACACAAGTCCTAAAACCACAATAGACCTTTTAAAAAATACAATAATGAAAATATTAATATCTTGTCATACCAGCCCAATAATATTTTTACAAAAAAACATTGAAAATCCTTTAAAATTCAATATCCATAAATAACAATAACAAATATACCTATAACTTTGCTCGTAATTCTGCTATTTTGTGTTCCATTAACTTCTGCAACTCGACTAATTTCAACGCCAAACCCATATTTCCTTGAATTTTGATTTTGCCTTGGAAGAAAGCCTTTTGCGGATTTAGTTTTCCCGTTATTAAATCTACGACGTCGTCGTCTTTCATTGTGAACGTAACGTCCGGTTTTTCTAAAATCAATTTTATAAAAATTGTAATAGTCCGTTACCATAATAAAGCCGTTCTTGAGGTAGCGATCATACTATATTCTTTAACTTTCCCTATTTTTCTACATTACAAAAAGCAAAATAAATAAAAAGTTTGGAGGAATGGATTAATGTTTTTCTTGGTTATTCATTGTACATCGCTAGTGCAGTAAGGAATATCTCACACAACTTTAAAAGTAACTTAACTATTTTTCTAAAAGTAATGGCATGCCATAATTATAAGTAGAAAAATGTGTACATTTTTAGGTGTTTTTTCGATTATAAAAGAAGTAATTTGGTTTACTTTAAGCCTTATTAAATACATTGTAACAATTTCTGACCTGCAAACTTACTACTTATAGAAATCAGTCTGGAGGGTTAAAAAATATAGTGTCCAGGCACAAAAATAAAAAATATAACAGCATCGAAGCCATAAAAACATTTTCACCTTTGCCATAAAACGTGATGCTGCCTTTGCCGTCTTTGGCATTGATGATCCACATGCCTTCTTGTTTTTTGTTGTTAGACACTTTGAAACAATATATGCCGCGGACTTTGTTGATATTGCCTTCTTTATCATCTAACATTGCTTGTTCGAGTAATTTAAATGCCTTGTGAACTTTGAACACTGATGGGTCTTTGTCGGTTGTGGGTTTGGCCGATTGTTGAGACGTTTGAGATTTTCTGGTAATAAAACAAATACATAAATTCAATAACAATTAAAAAATTAAAATTTAGCACTTACGGCGCTAAACTGGGGAAACCGTGTTGATATAAAGCTACAACTACAGCTCCTCCCAAACCGATGTTTTGTTGTAAAGCGACTTTAGCACCAGACACTTGTCTTTTGTCAGCTTTACCAAGCAACTGCCAATAGAGTTCACTGCATTGAGCGATACCTGGTAACAAAAGACAATATGAAGAAAGTAAATAATATTTTATGTAAGTTCAGGAAAATAACTTACCTGTAGCTCCTAAAGGATGACCCTTTGAAATCAACCCGCCGCTAGGGTTGACCACAACGCGGCCACCATAAGTATTTGCGCCAGACTCGACAAATTCCCCGGCTTTTCCTGGTGCACAAAGTCCTAATGCATCGTATGTAAGCAATTCGTTGGCAGAAAAACAATCGTGCAACTCTACCACATCGACGTCGGTGGGTTTAATTTTGATTTTGCTAAATAATTTGTTAGCTGCTAATTTGGTCATGTCATATCCCACCTGTGAAATATAAAATTCAATCAGTTTTAACAAATTGCAACAAAATTGATAAGTACGTACGACTTTCACAATGCTATTATCAGAAAAGGTTGTCGGTGGATCTGTAGCCATTTCCATTCCGACAATCTCAATAGCTTGCGATTGAAGATTGTTTTCAATAACAAAACGTTCCGATGCCAAAATTGCTGCAGCAGAACCGTCAGAAGTTGGACAACATTGCAATTTCGTCAACGGTCCAAACACTTTTGGCGACTGAAGGATCTCTTGTAAAGAATATTCTTTTTGAAATTGAGAATATCTAAAAAAAATGTTAATACAATTTTCTTATACTATTATAAGTATTAATGTATGACGTCCATTCGTATTCAGTAAAATATATAAATATTATAGTCTAATATTTACTTAATAACATAAAATATAATTTGTTATTTTTCACCGAAAGTGCAAGGAATACATTGGTAAAAATCAGAACTTAACACCTTATACATATATAATTTTTAACTCTAAACTAGATATATATTTGTACTTTTAACATGAATGCTTTTGGGCTGGGGATCATTCTAAAATTAGCTTCACCAAATTCATAGTACCGTTTTCACGGTATCGGGCTCATAAAAGTTTGGTAGTTAAAAGATTACATAATTATGTTGTCGATAACAACTGTAACAATAACAGGCAATCAACAGCCCATAAGACAAGTGTATCAGTAATTGTTAGCATTTCTATAAACTACTGTTTACAAATATAGCTCTTTTCAATATAATTAATTGTTCAATATTTGCAATGGCTTTGAACGCCGATAATAATTGTAGAGCGTATTGTGAATATAACCTACTAGAACAAAAATGTTGTGAGTGACAACTGTCACTCTTCAACCAATGAAGAGAAAACGATTGAGTAGGCTTAACAGAAGAACATAATTGTTAAGTAGCTGAAAATAATTGATAATACCAATCAAAGAAGTAACAGAAAATCAACAAACCGTCAGCTCTCATAATTAAACCTAAGCAAAAATATTAAAAACAATATCATATTTTAATGTTTCAGTGGTTTGATGCTAACATTTTATTTTGAGTACTTCCATTATTCAAACTCGATCATCATCTCCCTTATTGTGAATAACATTAAACATTCAAACACTCCTCGAGGCTAAAAACATATCATTTACTCAATTTGTTTCCCGAGAAGGTGGATAATTCAGATAATTTTTTAATTAAATTTATTAGTAAATATTTAATTTTAAATTTTAAAAAAGAACTACTAACGGATTGTTGACGGAATGTTTGTGATTTTTGTAAGCAATCTTGGCAAGGGTTTCTGGCTTAACGTTATATTTTTCCATGTATTCTAAAGCCGCATTTCCAAATAGCTGTGCAGTAATCGGTGAAGCGTCCAAGCCAACAATATCACCCATTAAAGTTACGTGTTTGTCCATTGGATTGGTTCTATCCAAATACTAGAAATCCAAGCACAAGCAGAATAGATAATGAGTTAAAGTTAGGTTTCTGTAAAATGAGTTGGTTTACTTTTGCAGTTAAAGATCCGGCTTCCATTTTTTCAAAGCCGAGTGCCAAAACACAATCAGCATTTTTTGATTCGATAAGTTGTTTGGCCAAAAATAAGGCTGTAGATCCCGTTGAACAGTTATTGTTTACATTGTAAACTGGTATGCCGGTCATACCGATTTCATAAAGAGCTCGTTGGCCGCAAGTCGAGTCACCTATAATAAGTTATTAAACCAAAGTTCAAATAATACTTTTGCTGAAATATTATTTCAATAACACATTTCATTACCGTATACATAACCGACACACGCTTGGTCTACTTTTTCTATACCGATTTTGGCGTCTTGTAAAGCTTTGGTAACAGACTCAACGGCCATTTGAGGATAATCAAAATTCTCTCGGCGACCAGGTTTTTCAAACTAAAACAAGACATATTAAACGGTTAAAATATGCAAGCAAATTAAAGCCAAGTCTTAGTTATTGTGAAATGCACTTTTTTAAACATTAAAACTGTAAGTGAAAATTAAAACACATTCTCAACAAACATTCATAACAAGTCCGTGGTTAAAAAATACAACTACACAAATTATTAATTAATTATTTAGGTCATTTGCATCTTACCTTGGTCATGCCAACACCGACAACATAAACTTTGGGTTTTGACATATTTTTTGTTTTTTACAACTTTCGCGTTTCTTCTGGTTGACCCAGATCAAAATAAAACGTATTCTTTAAGTGCAAAAAATCTGTAAGCACGATTGTTTTTCTTTAGCTTCTTCTGTTTTTTTTTTTTTAAGAGAAAGGGAAAGCGACTTCCTGAGTATTAGGACGGATAAGCAGTTTTAGAGAATATTTTTTTTAACTATTATGTAAGTGTCGACACAGAGTAGGTATGTTAACGTTACAACAATACGTTGTTCGACTGCCGTCTGTTGACTAGCGGTGGAATTACAATTTGCAATATTGTAAATGGTGATGGAAATATTGTTGTCGGTCTTCTGCAAAGACAGTCACTGATAAGGTGGTTTTTTTTTATCACAAGTGGTGAATGTCGAAACGTCGTAACACGTTGGTTGACGCAAGTACGGTAACGTTGGTATATGTGGTAGCCGACATTTCAACTCGAAAAAGTCCGAAGGTCGACTTGTGCGAACACCAAAATCCTAAGACGTGACGTCCGTGATTAAAACATAAACTTTTATAGCATAAAATCTAATATATTTGTTACGATTATTATTATTATTGTGCAATCTTCCTTGTTAATAAAAAATATGTATTTTTATGTTATTTACCAACCGATTTGCATGACGTCAGACCGCCGACGATAATATGCGAACGAAATGTTATGCAAAATATAAATCCACATTTATATCTTCTGCGTCACTCGTCAGTGTACAAATCTCTCGACTTTTTGATATTGAATATTCAGTTAGGTGGTTAAAACCATTCACATAGTTTAAAATAATACTTGTAATAAAGAACCACCGTATTAGTTACCTACTCTATACATAGGTACAATATGGCGAGAGCTTAGGTGTGCTTTGCATCCCCAGATTTATGTTATACTTAATACTTATGTACCATAAGAAGCGAGGCGAGGGGATTCTCTTATTTTTCAGTGCTTAGGCACCTCCACTTAACATAGCGAAATTGCGCCCCCGAATCTAAGATGTAAATGTACAATGTAGGCAGGGAGATTTAAAAAGTAAATTAAAGTGCTAAGGAAATTCTGAAATCGGTGTTTAATCAGAAAAAAAAATAGCTTATTTGTGATTTTTACAATTTTGGAAATGGTTTTAAATCAAAACAGTTCTAAAACTAATATCGAATTTAGCGAAAAATATGAATTATTATTTTGTTTCTTACAAAAAAAAAAAGGACTCTAGCCCTCTTGATTATTTTTATACTATGACAATATTTTAAGTATCTAAGTAATTTAAAATTGTATCTAAGGGTCTTAAAGTGAAAAGGCAGGAGCAAATATGTTAATTTTTTTTATAAAATTGAATTATAAGAAATCACACTGTACACCATTGTTTCTTTGTAGTTTAATTATATAATTTCATTAATAATATTTTTTTCTGTCTTACTTCCTAGCAGTCCTCCCAGCGATGTTTACTCCGCCTTTACTGAAAAACATCGCAATGCATTTAAAGGCGTGAGGTCAACCTGGAGTAAGTTTTTCTATTCTTTAGTTGATGGGCTACATAATTAGCAGAAAAAAAAAACGTTCTACGACTAGACAGAAAGTGGTGGCAATAACACGGCGCAACCGCTAATGGGATATTTTCAAAGACGCAACTACTATGAGGTTATTTGAAAATAAATCCACACACATAAATAATTAAAGAAAACAATTTTGAAAAACAATTAAATAAACTTTCGGCAAAAGAATAACATAAAAATGGAATAGGTTTTATTTAAAAATATTACAATAGTTAACACCACCAAAGATTATCTTAAGATAAATTAAAACACTGTGAATAAGAGCTATTTATTTATTTTTATGGTTTTATTTTTAATACTAATTATATAATAAAATAAATAATAATATCAAAAATCATAGTTTTCTAATTTTTCTAATTATATTATATAAATTTGATGTAATAAAGCGAAACAAAACTTAGCTAAGCACGAAAATAAGTTTTTTTTTCTTATTCAAGCACTGCAGATAACATTAACGAGTATAATTCAATTAAATTAAATATTTTTTTCGTTATAATAATTTTTTTTTTTACATCAACAAAGATGTAACAACATAATAAAATCAACAAAAAAAATCCTTTAAAAATATTAATATTTATAGTTTAAAAAAAAAAGTAAATTAGGTAATACAAATACAAATTTAATTATTATTATTAAAAACAATTATATGCGTATATATTTATGTGTAAACATACATGTTGTTATATTATAATTATTACTATTATTATTAGTAAAGTATGCAAGTATATTTAAGCGCAAGTTTACATGGGCGTATAAATAAAATGGTCATTATATATACACAAATATATAATAATGCATTCATTACATATGCATATATATATAATAAATGTTTGGAAAGTTTTTCTACTATAGACAAAAATATATATATAAAACATCATAAAATATAAGATACAAGATTCCATCAAGTAAAAGATCACTGAAATAGTATAAAGGAATACATTCTTGACTATAGCTACTTGTTTTTTTTTTTTAATACAAATACACATCTTAACACTGCATGCATGTCTTATCTTTTTCAACATTAGGGTTTACTTCACATTGTAGTATTTTCTGTTGAACTCCCGAGTCGGCAGCATTTAAGTCCAATCTAAAATGATGATAAATACAGATAACATTACTATTTCTGTCAAACTAAATATTATTTTACACTATGTTTAAATTGTGTAAAACCATTGTATTCATAAAAAACACAATACACCCACCTTCCATCTTGAATACACTCGTAGATAATCTGAGCAGTCTTAAGAAATGCGTCTTCGACAAATTCACCACTAAATGACAGATCATAAAAATAATTAAACACACAATATTAAGACAGGTCCAAAAGCCACATCAATGTAGACCCTTTAGGATAAAATATATTTTTTATAAATTGCTTTGACTTACGTTTTAGCACTAGCTTCCAAAAACATTAGGCCGTTTTCTTCGGCGAACTGCTTGGCTTCTTCATATGACACATCGCGGTTTGCTTCCATGTCTAACTTATTTCCAATTAAATAAATCACCTAGAAATCAAATAATTTTTCAAAAAATAATTATTAGTACATCAGAATATAAAAAAAAAAATGTTTAGCAAAAAAACAGACATTCTACCCATTTTATTTTGTGTAAGTACCTATTTTATTTTATTAAGTGATAATAATGTGACACTATATTAAATGTATTGTTTAAAAGAAAATATGTTTGACAACTAAAATAAAATACTAAAAATAGTTTTACAACAAATTTTAATGATCAAAATGCCAGTAAAGTGGGATCGGGGCGCCTACAGATATACAAGAATTATTATAACTGAAAGCGATAAAATCACTAACAAATAAAAACTTCAATTTAAATATAAGTATTCCACTTTAATGGTTAAACAAAAACCATGTTTTTTAAACTAGTGTTAACTAAATTTCAGGTCACAAAGATATAAATACGGTAAATTTTAAATTTTATGCATAACCAATATCTTTATTTGTTACTATTATACTATACTTACTGATTTCATAAAAGTTCAAGTCTAGTATTCAAGTTAATAAATTAAGATAGCTTAAACAATTTAATTTTAAACTCTATGGAAGACGATTTAACAATATTTCAGTTAATAAAAATATGATACTTACAGTTCCTGGATTAGTGAGATTGCGAGTGTCGGACAGCCAACTGCTCAAATGGTTGTACGATGATCTTCTGGTGATATCATATACCATGAGTGCACCAGCTGCTCCACGATAGTATGATCTATAAATATAGTTTAGAATAAATACATTGTAATTTCAACGTTTTTACAATAACATTGCATCAATATAAACCTAGTGACAGCTCGAAAACGTTCTTGTCCGGCCGTGTCCCAGATTTGAAGTTTGATTTTCTTTCCAGACACTTCGATGATTCTGGTTCCAAATTCTACACCAATCGTGTGAGGGCAATCGGCAGTAACTATCAAGGAAAAAATTAACGTTAATTTGTAATCATATTTTTTGTTAAAATAAATACTAGTTTTCTTACATTTTTGCTCAGTGAACTGATGTAGCAAACATGATTTACCGACACCCATATCACCAACGATTATGTATTTGAATATATACGAATACTGAGAGGAAGACGACATTTTCAATGACTAAATTTTAATACCTGTGAACAAAGTTTAACAACAAAAATATTAGATATCAAAATAATCACAATTTATACTTATATTTATTTTTATCAAAGGTGAATTTAATTTAAATTCGCTAAATCACATAACAAATAAAATAAACCAAATATCTTTGACAAGTAAATTAATTGCAAGAGGATTTACCAAAAATTATAATTTCAATTTTCATAATATTGCATGAAATACTAAAGAAAGAAATATTTTATAATATGAAAGCTTTTAGGACAAAAGAACAAAAGGGCTATTTTGTCCTAAGCGACACTATTTATTTTAATATTTAAACAACAGTGATAACATTTAACTAATACCCAAATTAGAAGTTTACTAATCATTAAAGAGATTATTGATTTTAGATAATATTTTTAGAGTGCCAATAATTACCATAATATGTAACTAACAATAATTATTAAAAATAAGTGACCATACTGAGGCACCTAACTGTAAAATTATGTGAGCGTCATTTTAGCCCTCACACAACACTACTTTTTGTCATTATAAATATTAATTAGCAGAAAAATGTGAGTCGATATGGTAAACCTAGTGTACACTGGTTCATTTGATGTCCCTCACCTAAATTAGTAAAATCGTTAATGTTTAAATGGAGGTAGGTATTGAAAAAAAAAAAACCATTTGAAACATTTATCTACAGGCTCTTGAACAAATGTAAACACTGAAATTTAGTGCTATAAAACTTAGAGTTTTAACTCATGATCAAAACAGGTAGATTATATTATAAAAAACATAAGTCCATAGTAATATAGGTAAACCTGTTTACATGTCACTTTTAATAAACGTTTTAAATTAATGTACCCGAAATCATAAAGGTTACACTTCTACACTATAATTATCATCAATAATTTAATAGTAATAACTAAACAGGGAATGTTTTTGAATGTGGAAGAACAACAATTTGTAACCAAAATTATATACGATCTCACTCTGCTCCTTATTTGCTATTTTTTTTTTTAAGTGATAATATATTGACATTGTTAATTTTTAATAAAATATTAACGATTCATCCAAAAAAAAAAAAAACTATTACCTAGGTACCTATTGATAGTGACTCGCGTGTAGAGTCTGTTCAACTTAATAATCGTAGATCACCATTGTGTATTATAAGTTATTACAATAAAAATTGGCACAAAGTACAACAGTATAATCGCAATACAAACGTCTGACACCGGTCATCATAATGTTATCGATATCAGGCGAGAACGTTTTACGGAATCGACATACGACGGAAAGTTATCGGATCGGACAAACACTCACCCCCTTAGAATGATCAGCAACCGAACAGGACAGCTGTACACTTACTGGTGATTCGGGAACGTTGAGTGTGTCGAAAAAAGATGTCGAACGACTGCCGTGGGTGTCTCACTGATGGCAGGGGGGCTTATCCTTGTTGCCGGTGTAAATGCATACGCGTTTGTGTCTGCTTGATGTCAATGATTTGCCGTCCGTACACAATTTGCGATATGGCGTTACGGTCACGATAAAATGTTTTGATGAATTTTCGATACAACAAAAAAACACAGAATGCAGATGGACAATGTACGCCGTTAACATAAACTTTCGGCAGCTACACACTCATCAGACGATCATAGACAAATAATATACGAATATACGATATGGCATTGTTGTTCAACACAAAGTACCAACCACCGTCGTCATACGGCCGTGGAACACCTGATAAGAGAAATAACACATCCCTACCTCATCCATTCCCTTCTGCCACCCCCCGCCCAATCATTGATACCAACGCCGTGTCGCCCATAACCACACACACACACACAAACAATATTTTTATTTTGTCATGGTGTGGGATAACGATGAACAATTTTTTTTCCTACCATAATATATTTTTACCAACAAAAAATATGTTACAACAGAATAAATTGACAATTTACAGTCAATACGATTTATTCGAACGACGCATAACAATTGTATGAATTATTTCTATCATGGCACACGGACTCGTTGGCCACAGAAAAACAATGTTGCTGGTTGAACGCGCACACAGCAGGTCTAACACAAACTACGATAAGTAAACATTATTCAACACGTTGAGTAAACATGTGGAAAACTGCCTAAGTTGGCCTTCTAAAATGTATATTGTAACAATATGGTAATTTTTGACACAGATAAGTACTACAAAATTATAATAAACTCGGTGTAAAAACTATGTACTTTTTTTAAATAAACAGGCTGAATACGACAGACAATTTTATCTTTTAAGCAAAAATTCATCTCTTCATAGTTCAATGTTCATAGCTATTCATGCCGAGCTTTTGGTTTTTTTTGTTGTTCCCACTTCCCAATCGTTTATCAATGTGTAAACTCTTGAATAGTTCAAACCACGATAAGATCACAGAATAACTGTGATATTCTGTGATAAGATCGTGGTTGAAACCATAGATATTAAAACGGTTGATAACATCGTTATCTAAATGAGAAATCCGCATAGGTCATAGCAGTATTAATTATTATTGTTCTCAACTTGCAGACTGTTGCGTTAGATAATAATTTGTAGACCTGAGTGGAGGGGGAAGGTTATCAACCTCAACCCAGAGTTCTTTTAAGTTTTAACAAAAACAAAATCTGACATAATAGAATTTTAAACAAAAATTTATAAAATCATAACCTTATATACTTGCCATTTATTTAAATTATTGGAAATATGTTTCTTGGAATCCATCACTCATCAGCAACTTACCTAATTATATTATTTTTATAATATTAATTATAATACCCTAATACATTAGGTTACTATTAAATAAGCAATTATTAACCTAATTTACCGCCCTCCTCCCCCACCCGGGCCACTAGAAAGGTTAGCTACTCGTGTTTTTAAAAAGGTCTAAGCTCTCATGAAACAAATAAACCTAGTGAGATAATTGTTTATATAAATTGGGCAAATTTGTACGATTCAGTATATTTATATACTAATATAATCGTTCGGTTTATAACGAAAGTACGATTTCTGTCATAAAACAATTAAACATTTTATATTTTAGTTAAAAAATGAATTTTTAATATACGTCAATTTATTACATAATTAAAATTAAATAATAGATACGGAAGGCTGTGTTATTTTTTATAAAAATAATTATTTACCTTCATTTTCCCCAGGTTTTAATAGTATCCTATAATCCTATCCGAATCACAATTAAAGTTGTTAAGAAACAAACTAAACTGGTTAAGAAAAGAACTGTTTAAAATAATATTTATGAAAACTATCGAAGTCTGATGCAAAAACTAATTATTATAAAAAAAAAAGATTTCCTATGATTGAGCTATTAAATAAACACTATTATTGATATTATTGGCTTTAAATAAGGGCTTCACAAAAAATTGTCTAAGTATATGAAACCTCTTAGTAGTGTATGTGGCGTTAGTTATTTTATTTATGGTACAGATTTAAAAATAAGGTATATTAACACTTCTTAGTGCAATGTAACAAAAAAATGTATTTTTGCGATTTGAGGTGTGCTATCTAAGTAGTTGTTACTTGTTGAAACCTCCAATTGCATGCCAGTTTACAATATATTGATTGTAGTACATAGATGTTAGTAAGAAATGTAATTTTGAAATTTCCGTTTCTTATAAGTTATAGTTGTGAAGCTAGCTTAAAACATTTGAATCCACAAACCATGAATATTTGGTCATTTTGAAATACGATGACAAATGACAATGCATTTTACAAATATGCATTTAAAAATAGTCTTAAAAAATACACGAAATGTATAGCAAGAAAATACTAATAGTTTTTTATTTAGAACCTTTGTTTTATTCACAAATAACTTAAATTTGTAGATATAGTTATGTACCTACATTAAGGGTGGGGACGTCGGTCAATAAGGTTAAAGTCCTTCCTATTGTCTGATTTAATCAATTTTAAGTTAAATACTATCCTAAAGCGATATTATTTTCAGTCAAATTCTAGGATAAAGAAATCTATAGGTGGGATTTTTTTATTTTGCACGTTTATTTTATATCTCCTCTCAAGTTGTAAACAAATACTACTTCATGTTATATCTGACATTTTAATAATTTTTGTTCAATAGTACAATTAAGTCTATATTGTTTGTTGTACTCACTACAAACTGTTATTGAACTGGTTTAAGAGTTCAATTAGTATTTTTTTAAAGCAAAACTTGCGTTAAAAACTTGAAAAACTTAACTATTTAGATTTTAGTTTAGTGAGCCGTTATTGTATAAAATATACTTTTGTTACATTTAGACATACTAAAAAATCATACAAAGCTGATGTATTTTGGGTTTTGTTTCAAAATCGTGTTGTTTTATCACATTAAGTAAAAATACTGAAAATTTGAATTCAAAATCGGTTTAACATAATATGCGTTTTGTTCTCAAATTGACATTACAAATAATTACACTCATATTATTATTGATGAGGGCAATGTACAAAATTAACTTATCGATTAAATAATGCGCTATTATAAAGATACTAGTGAACAGATACACGGAATCATTCGATTTTTTTTGCGATTGTGGGTATATAGTATGTTGAATGACCGGAATGTTCAGCGATTTTGACTAATCGATTTACTTTTCTGAGAACAGTCGAATCTAATCATGTGTGGCAAAAATTATGCTTACTAACCTTCTACAAGGATACATATTATAGTTATGACTTATGAGTTATCTCTTCGTTTGACAAATTGTCAAGTGATTGGTTTGCTCCCAGTGTGACGGGTCGCAAAATTAGCAACCTCTATTTTATTGAACACAAAATTTCACCTACTTTTTTTGCGTTATTAATTTATTAATTTTAATGTCCCTAAACAATATCGTGGTAACTATAATTCCCTACTATAGTAACCTATGGTGTGTGATCACTAGTTATCACATTCACACATTTGTGTGCTAAACCATCGCTCTATAGATCAGAAATTGTACCTAAAAGGTACTTCATTGGGTCAAAAATTAAAAAATGTCACCCCTTCAAAATCGAAAAAAACATCCAACAACTAACATATTTTTTAATTTAAAATTACGATTAAAAACTTAAAAAAAAAAAAGTTTGAACCTACCATTTACAGATTTGTATTGAAGCGTTTATTTAAAAGCGGTTTTATCACTTAAAGTTATAATAATTATTCCTGTAGACCTGTGACCTCCTCGTCTCCACTATGCCCCGACCCTACTGTACTGGCTTTTTTACTAAAACATCGTTGACAAAACACCGAAGTAAAAATGTAATGTTCTTTCGCGGAATAAAATTTATTCTATTATCAATAGTTTCGGAGTTATCTATGACATTTTAATGTTGCTTAAAAAAAAATACAAAATCAGAAACTTCATAAGATTTTCTAAGAATTAAAAAAATTGTTTCTTGTCATACTTTTTTTTTTATTGCATATAATCTCTAGAACCTTCTAATCAAGTATTGGAATTAGAGTCTTGAAACCCTTTAGTTTTAGTTAAATAATTCAATTTTTTTAACAAACATTTATTTTTGGAGGAGGGGGGTTAACTTTCTTCTTAAGTATCTTCTTCAGTAAGAGTACAAGCTAGGCTTAGCGTTAAGCCTGCAATAAGTAACTTGATAGACTCAAGAAAATGTTTTTACCATAAGTCAGATGTGTTTTATATTAGCTATTAGGTAATTCGTTTACAATCTGGTTATATATACATATATATTTATAACAAGTATAATAATTGAGTAAAAAAATAAGTGATAAATTACATTGACCGATATATTTTATTATATGAACTACAAAGTGGATTTTACATTGTAGAAAGTTGAAGCAACCTGTAAACAATAATTATATATATATATATTGATATTATCTAAATAAAACACTTAATATAACTGTATATTATATACGTATATAAGGTGTTAAAAGCCATTGCGAATAGATTTGGTGAAGTTCGACCACTGCCTGATGCCTCGACACATGAAAAATGATGACCTTTCAGAAACAAAGAAGTATAAAATCATTTATTTTATTTTAGTTTATGAAACTAGATAAAATTAATTACCACTTACAGACATATTGATTGATTATCGTTAATTTATAATAGCACAGTCCAGATCGGTAAATAAAATTAGCACAAGATCAATAACAATTGTGTATATTATATCAGACTGAGTGAGACGCTGTTTTGGCTGTTAATTGTTATATAAATAGGTATACACTAAATACGTTATATCATAGAAGGTGTTAATTAGAATATAACACAAAAGTAAATGTTATTTTAAAAATATACTAAAAATTGTATTAAAATCTTGAAAATGGTTTTTGGTAAAAATTTTTGTTAAAATAGAAAATTTGAATACATAATTTTTTCTACACAGAAAAAACTAAAAAACTGTGGTTTTATGGATGGCAACTGAAACGATTTTTTTTTTGGCGGGGTTTCTGGCACGTAATATACTTATATTTTACGAGATTTAATAAAAGAACTTGCATACAACATTTTAATCAACCGTAGTTTAATATAAGAAAACAAAAGCCAGCACTGTGGGGTGGGAACACGATGAAGATGGATCGGGGGAGATCACAGGTCTTCAGGCATTATTATAATTTATAAAAATATATACACATAGACGCCGCCCCGCGCCCGTTCCAATATGCAATCAACGCAAGGGTGTTTCGTACCCTTTTGATATTTATCAATTTTGCTTTAAAACGGGGATTATTTGGGTATAACTTGATTCAAATATATTTTTTGTTACGAACTTTTATAAGACAAAAACTTTTCTATGGTACACTACATAGTTTAGACTTTGGAGTTTGAATCACAATCTAAATTCTAACCCGCAGCTGTTGTAGCACCGCGACAGGCTGTACGCACGGATCGCGCCGTTGGGCGAACGTAACGCACCGTTGCGTTCAGTCGAAAACACCGTTGCGGTCACATGGCCGCGTCAGTGATAAGGCGCAATGCGAAAATCGACAAATGATAAGGACGCCGTAGCGTTCGCCGTGTATCAACCGTCAGTCGCCAGCGCCAGCTGTAGTTTGTATTGGTTCGACTCATGCCTGTACCCGTCTCTCAGACTTCAGTGCCATGTATTAACCGACGTGAGCCGCACACGATACGTCCTAGTGGTATCGTTTATTCAAAACATTTTTATTTTTTGAATTGGTTTTACTTTTTTTTTTTTACTCGAAATATTTTCAATAATATAGTTTTTCGTCGTCCCGTAGAAAATATAATACACCCCCCATTCATGTTTTCTCGTTTTTCGTTTAACAATATTTCTAATTTTTAATATAACCGTTAAACTTATTTGGCTTAGTTAGTATATTATAATAAAATATAACCGTCTTAATATTGTCTTTTCCCACGACGACTGGCGATACGAGTTTTCGTCTTCGTCTCTTTTGGATTGGCTAAACGAACCATTTGGCTTGGCCGCCAAATGTCGAAGAAAACACCCGAAAAAAAGGCGGCCGCGTGCAAAGGACCACCGGACGGCGGATGGGGCTGGTTTGTGGTGTTCGGTTCATTCATGATACACATCGTCAGTAAGTACAGACGAATTTGAGTTTTATTTTTTTTTTTTCGAAATGTAATCTCCATTTCTATTTTCACCGTGTCACGCTCGGTATTAATTTAATACCGGAATCATCCACAAAAACTCAACAGCTTTTGGCTCCATGCCACTGTTGTTCATTAAACATAGATTACATACACCATTTTAAAAACAGTACCAAAATATTACTTCTATCGTATTTTGTGTTTTCTTGTGTAAGTGTGCATAAATTTACAATTTAAGGGTTTCTAAAATTATGTATACCTGACTAAACATAATTCTTATTTTCAAACCATTAGATATAAAATAAAATATTAAAATACAAAAATATTCTAAAATAAAAAATGTAAATAGAGTATGTACTATGTAGGTACATTATTAAAATTGTATGCGTAAAAATCAATGATTGGGATTTCAATTTTTGGGGGTGCTAAAGTCCACCTAGCACCCCCTTAGTTGCTCCTTTGTAAGTGTGTCCACACAAAATATGGACGGTAAATAATAGTTTTAATGATTTTAGCTATAACAATGAAATCCATATTTACTGGTGTCCTATCAAACAAAATCACTTGACAAATTGATGTATTAGTTAGCGTTGACCATCTAGAGTCAATATAGTCTTATAAGAATCATATGAATAATTTAAGCCAGACAATCCTTGATTTGTTGCAATTATAAGAGTAACATTTTAGTTTTTTATTTTTCCTCCAATCAAATTGAATCTAATTGTCGGCATAACAACAGATATATGCTGACTTCTCAACGACAGTCCAAAGATCATATGTGCGATAAAGTTTTTAATTAGACCATCATCCACAATGATCTGTTAACTAATGTGCTATTTGGTCTTTGGATAGATTCCAATCTGTAAATATAGTTAACAAAGTTTTTATTTTTTTATATTCTATTAATTCACTACAATGCACAGATGCTGTATAATATAAACATTTTTTTGGATGCCAGGCAACAGCATGCTTATTTTATATTAATACGCCTCCAGTTAACTGTTGGATGCCATTTTTGTTTTGTTTTGTATAAACATATTTTTAGATTATTTTTACTATTTTTATACTATATTGTTGGCATTTGATAGCAACTTTTATTTATCAAACTAACTGCTAGTATTTTTAAAAATAATTTTGTGAGTTGTGTCTTTCTATTTTGCAGTAGTGCTATTTGCTTCACTTACATTTATTAATAATTACAAAGGCAAGTCAACAATAAAAAACCTTACTATTACATTGTTCAAGTATTATAGTTTCAGTTTTCACTTAATTTTTATAGATTTTATGTGTGAAAAAAAAAAAAAAATAATAATAGGATTATCTTACTAATACTAGTTTATATCTTAGTAGTAATCAAAATAGGAAAAAAACATATTATTTTACTGGTAAAGTTTTTTACTGCTAAATAATTTTTTCTGATCAAATTACCATTGGTGTTACTAAATACATTAATGCAGTGCATAGCGATTAGAGTGTTGCACTTAATAATTTAATAAAGATATTTAATATGTTAATATTAGTTTAATTTATTCCTAAATATAAGTGGTACGACATTTAGCATTTTCATTAATTAATATTAACTTTAAATAGTTTTTATTTTTGAATAGCCTTGGAGTTAATAATAAGACACTCAAGTTCTTTCTGCAGTTAGTTTTTATTGTTTAAACGCTTAATTTTTAACTTTTTTATGTTAAACCGTATTAAATGATAAAAAATTAATACTTTTAAAACATTTAGGTGACTATTAGCTTATTACTATAGTTTAAAGTGCTAATTGACATTGCTGATCATTTATACTATTATATCTCAATGTTATACTATATAAACACTACTATATTTTGTAATTTAATAAAGTGAAAATCTTATTGCTTATTTGTTACCTAAATACAATTTTGGTTTTTTTTATTAGCAATAATTGACAATAAATTAAACTTTGACATTAGTTAATTATGTATAATAAAAAATACTTTTACTCAAATCGCATCGAACAACTTCTCTAGGACAATACTAATGTACAATTAATAAAAAAAATTAAATTAGTTATAATTAACATGCAATTCTGTTAATTGATTCTTTAAAGTATTTTGTAAATTAAAAAATTTAATTGAGTAAGATTTAAAAAAAATGTTTTTTTTGTAAATACCTATATATGGCTTTCTTTAAAGATCGATTGTTATGACTTATGAGACAAGGTTTTTTTTTACAGAAAGGATGAGGCACTGATTTAGTTTGTCAGCTGCGTATTAAAGTATACATACAATTTTTCTAAATAACTTAAAATGTCTACACAATAAGTATTTGTTGTATATTATTTACAACCAATTTAACTTTCTTTCATTAAAGACTAGTGTTAAATTTTCGTATAAGCTTTATTACAGATTGAGTAGTACGGTAGTTCATACTGTTGTCTAAGGACTAAGCATAATGTATAATTCTTTACTATATGATAGATAACTTATTCCCCCCCCCTCCTATTGAATTTACTTTTTTTAATGATAGTTTGAACATGGTTAATCATAATAATGGAAAAATCGAAGAGTCAGTTTTAATACTGTCAGTCGAATAATTAATTTGGTAACACATTTGAATGAACTTTCATTGATATTTAAAACGGCTTAATTAATTTTCCTATATTATTTTTAATAATTTCAAACTTTTGTTCGTGCTTTAATAATGGGGCAGCTTAAAGAGGACAAAAACAAATTTACCCATTTTTAAATATTACTTTAAGAGTTATGATTTTTAACAAAAAGTTCAATCATTGACGTTAAAAACAAACGTACTTTACCGGTTAGTGATTACTGGTTACAAAATTCGAAAGTGCACATGACTAGTATAGAATAAATTGAATTTAATTGATTCCGTGCCGATAGTGATGTAATTAATTAGAAAAAAAAATGAACTGTTTTTATCTACTTAACAAAAATTTGATACATTTAATAGTTCATTGAAATGTTTTGTTTAACCATTATTATTAAAATATATATTTTCTTACACAATAATTATTTTTAAACATATTGCAAGTTAAATACAATGTACCTAAAGGCTAAACCTGGTATTTAGTAATGCCCAATTCCGCGCCAAAAACTATTCGAAAACGATTAGATTTTCCAAGGGTTTCTCTTTTTTGTACGATACGATTTATATGTTTATTCAGTTATTTTTCCAATGTTTTTTAAGCCGTTCTAATATTTCTAATTATTATTATTTAGACACGGTATTAGGTTGTACCAAAATATGTAATAATATTTGCTTAGTCGTTTTATAAAAATGATCCTTGGGAGATGTTACAATCATAACAACGCCGTTTGTCAACAGATTAAGCGCGCAGTTAGCTTTCAATCCAGACCATAAATATTATAATAATATGGCTTCCTCTGTGAAGTAAATATATTTATAAATTAATAATACTATTATATTATTTAGATGAGACGCTTGTTTACACCGTCTAATCTCTCAAACCTATTAATACCGAAATGTTTACAAGATTATGCATTTCGTTAAACGTTTGCTATTATTTTTTTATTATTTATTTTACCGTTTTAATTGTAAACAAATATTTCGTAAATTATATTAACGATTTTTTATCAGTTAATATTAGATTAAAGTTTCCGAAGCACTTCCGTTAAAATCACACAATTTTGCATTTGCATTTGATACAACTAATATGCATTTCGTTGAAACATTGAAATAAACCGCATTAAAGAATTCCCTTCTCATTTTCAAGTCAAAACCAAGTATATTTATTTTCATTCGCCATTTTCTAGTTTTAAAATTAAAAAAATTCATAAGAGTATTGAGTCATTACTTGGCAGTAGGTATTATAAATTATAATATTATGCATCTAACTTGCGTTATATAACAATTTCATTAAGTTTAGAGAACCAAAATGGAATTTGCTAAACAAGTTATAAAAGTGATGTTTGGAATTCTGTTGCATTTGCATTCATATTTCAGTACAAATAAAAGGAATGTGTTTAATATTGTATTCAAAAGGGCTGTCATTCAAGGAACACATTCTTTTCGAACACTGCATGTTTGCAAATAAATAAAAGAGCAAAAATAGCATTTTGGAGAATACTTAGTTTATATCACTATTCGAGTGACAAAATATACAGAGAATATAAATAAATAGGTGTTGGGTTTTTGTAAAATAAAAATTTGTGTTCAAAGCCTTTGGTCAATTGTATTATTGATATTTTATCAGTAATCGCAGAAACGGTTGCGGCTTATTATTATTGTAAAACTATTTTTATCTACTTATCAGCTTTATCTTCGAAGCCAGTTACTGTCAATAAGAATGATATTAATTATTTGGTACGCATAACCATTTTAACAATATAAATAAAACTTATGGAAATATGTAGGATTTATTTTTTTTAAATTTATAATCCACTGCATCTTCTAAGAATTGCTATAGGTTCGACCGAGTTTATGTGGAAGTTTTATTGACCTCGAAGCATAAAACTAAAACTGAACTCTTTTAAGCTCTAATTTAATACAATAGTGAAAACGTTTATTTCTGAACTTAATTAGAATCAAACATTATGTTTAAGTTGAGATTCTTAAGGGTTTGGTAAAAGTTGGTTTACCTAAACTGGACTAAAATAAAGGTAATGTTTTGGCATTTGTCGTATTCATTACTTTTTTGTTTTGTCATTACTATTTTTTTTTTAAACTAACCATTTCATAATAATATATTCAGAGATTGAACTTATAACTTATAATTTATAGTTGTGAGTTTTGAGTATATACATTTTTTTCTTAATGATTTGTATTCAAATATTAACCGCTGTATCTTCGTAGTTGCGGTATATTAGAAGAGGATATTTCTTATGCTTTTTTGAATTTCTCTGCAAACGCACATAAAGCGTTAGTAGTTCTTTTAGGAAAACCCTACGTCCCTACGGATTTCTAAGAATCGAGAAACCTCAATTATTGTGCATTTTATTTGTATGTTTCGGAAAGCTCTGGGGGTTATTTTATACAAAACAAATAATATTTAGGATTTCCTTTAAAGTCGGGAATTTCTGAAATTGAAAATTCGGTAAATAACGTTTTCCACGATAGTCTCATTAACTCTTGCGTTACAATTATTTATTTGCCAGGCTAAAAACTACCCACATGTATTTGGGTTCTATAATTGAATTTTAAGTAAATATTATTTCTCTCCTGAGCATTATAGTCGGGTCGATTTAAGTTATTTATTGTATATTTATTTTGTATTCATATGCTAACGTGAATTTCAATCAAAACCAAAACGTCAAAAAGCGTAAAAAAACGATTTTCTTTCATACTTTACATAGGTCCTGTTGGTTATATTTTTCCTTCATTGCACTTTTTTATTGTCAGCTGTGGAAAAGTTATCGAATAACTTTTAAGTAAGTATTGTTTGATTAAAAAAAATGTTTCAATTTTTTAATAATATCTGGTTTTTTGTCGAGGAATATAATATTGAAAGACAGCGACTTCAGTTCAATAAACGCGGGTTCAGAGAGCTAAGAGATTCATATTTTGATTGCGTCTTATTTTTAATAAAGGATTTAAAGGCGTCGATACGGTTTATTGTTTTATAATATAAAATTAAAAGCGAATACCAGTTCAGCTAATAGTAATGATTTATAATAATATTATTTTAAAGTTTAAGTGGTCTTTTCAACACAAGAGTATTAACATTTTAAAAAATTCGATTTTTTCGTAAAACTAAATTTTGAATTTTTAAATTTTTAATAGTTCGTAATAATACATTTTTTAACAAACGATAAAATACATATATATATATATATATATATATATATATATATATATATTGTATGTATATGCGTGTAACTATGTATGTTTTACATTGTTACATGGGCTAACACGAAAAAAATCATGATAAAACAAACCTGAAATACAAACAAATTCTATACGGCCGAACTAAAAATAACGCCTAAAATTTTTAATCAATAAAACTAAATAGCCTCATATGGCGGGACTTATGGGATCGTCGGCTTTAAGTAGTTTCCCAACTTCGGATTTTCGAATAATCCGGATTTATGTCACATTACGTGCTCTTAGTCGTTAAATGTAATTTTAGATAACTTTACTCTGGATAATAATATTATAGTACATCTCGGTAATCATTCGAACGTCAGCGAATTGGGTAAAATCTCATGTAAAATTAAACTCCTGACAAGCAAGTAGCTTTGATGTATTTGTTTGTGGCGATTGACCAAATATATTTTTTAGTGGTCTGTTGTTTAATTAGTTCATGATATTTTTATAGCCCAGAGACGATTTCAATTAAAACACTGTCCGGTGTTAAGAAGTATTAATTGAAATTTTGAATCGATGATACCACGAGTCAGTTTTTTAAAACTTTTAAACAATTGATAAAAACGAAAAGAAACGCATGACCAGAACGTGTTTTTATTAAAAACTCAAATCTCATAAAAAAGTGACTCCTGCCATTTCTGCTATCATGGATTTATTTGTAATCTATACTACATACACATATCATAAAAAAATTGATCTTGTAAATAATACAAGCGACAGAGATAAGGCATAAAAAAAAAGCTCTCAATAGGCCCCTATTGAGACAGCTGAATACTTATAACTTATAAAGTCGTCGACTTTTGATTATGTACCGGCAATAACAAGACAACCGAGTCCATTCCAAGACAGATTTTATTAAATAACAATCTAGTCTAGGTTAATGGCGTGTGATTTTTTATCAGTTGGTATCGATGACAATTCTGTCAGACGTTTAAATGGCACAGTCAAACAGCACTCAGCAGTATGCCAGATGTGGTCTCGTTATTGCCTCTGCCATTTCATTTTTTCTGTCTACAAAATTCCATGTTGCCAATATTTGTTTCTCCCGCTTGTATTATTAAGTTCTACTAACTCGACCATTCGCATTTTTTTAATAGTTTAGTGTCGTTTACATAACGATAATAATAATAAAATTGATAATATATAACAAAACTTGCATAATGGTTTAATGAGGATCTGGGAAATAAACACAGAGTAATCAATTATTAAAGTATAAAATATAGAACGGGAGGTAGGGTATAGTAAAGTGTAGTATTATTTTTATATACATATTTCTCAACTGCATTCCACCTCCTAAATTTTAAACTTTACTAAGTAAAAAAGTGTTATCCAAAACTTGTTAACGACCAAATTTTCATCAGTTTATTCTTTATTTTAAAAACTAAATATATACCATTTAGGTTTTAAAAATTGATAAAGCTCTGGAAAATACTAAAAAAGGTTACTATTAGTAATTTTATAATGTATAATAACATAAATAAAAATGTAATCAAAAATATAAATTATAGAATTGTTATTACTTGAGAAAATAAGTGTCTTTCGTTAAATTTGATTGGCCTGTGTATTGTTAATCAGTTGACGTAATTTTTTTTAAACGTACAACAAAACAACTAAATTCCTACGTTAATTATGATTGAAAAAATATTATTTGTTTATGTTTTATCCTCGTATGTTAATATTGTACAATCACATGATTGAGGATAAAGATTGCTTTTTTACGTGTTTGGTTTTATGAAAATAAAAATATGTGTGTACAGTATAAGTTTATAATAAATTAATTTTATCTGAAATATTATATAATCTGTCAAAAAACCTACATACATATTAGGTTATTATTCGTTGTTTAAAAATTCAGTAATTTTTTTTATCAACTTTTAAGTTCTAAATTTAAACATTTTTTATCAGTAAAACAATTGTTGTCGAATTATCTTCATGTATTGCCCGTGTTCACATATTTATCGATAACTTGGCGCTTTTTAATCTTTTATACGGCGTAGAAATGCATATCTTTGTGCTGACAAGCAAGGACTTATAACCGAATATTGTTATTTATTCACTTTGCAAAATTCTAATCAACCGCTGCAATTCTCAACAGGTTGTTGTTGTAATGGTGATTACCCAGTATTGTTATTGTTTCGGCATTGATATTTGGTTTTGGAGACAAAAAAAAAGTATTGCATAAGAGTACGTTTATTATTCGCGTTATCATCGAGAAGACTTCTATTTGTTTTCCCTGAAAAGCGTTTCCACGTCGGCTCGACTTGATTAAATATTGCATATTTTGAAACAACTTGCATATTACATTTTATTAAAACAATTTTTATAATTTATTATCTCATTAGAGATAATGTGCCAAGTTGCAGTCAACCTTGGGTGTGACAAATCACCGCGTGTCATTCGTATCTAAAACAATAATCAGTTGCAAATAATTTAAATTTTGTGTGTAAATTTGTATTTATCTGATATCATTTAGTTAGTGCATTCCAATAGACAATTGATATTTTATCGTTAACAAAATATGTAAACAATACACAAGTAGTTGGGCGGTATTTTATTTATTATTACATTTTTTTTGCAATAATGTTTTTTGTCGTAGCTTTGGTGTTTTTATTTACATCTTTTTCACGATGGCTTTTTAACGGATGGACTGATTTTAACTTTTGAGACAGACGTAATAACTTTTCAAGTAGTGCAATTGCCGAGTTGCACATATTAATTTGATAAATTTAACGATCCATTTAAGTGTAATGTACTAATACATGCGGGCATAGACACTATTTCGTGTTAAACGATTTGATTTATTGCGAGCATAACAAGCCTAGATGTTTTAATATTTAAAATCGCAATTATTAGATAACAGCTATAAAAGATGTAAAATTTATCAGATATATCGGACTAAGTCAGTCCTAAAAGATAGAATAACCTTATCCGATAAAATGTAATATAAATTACAGTCTCAACGTCCATAATACTTACAGTAATTGTAATACTTATTATTTTAATTTTAATTTTATATTTATTGGAATTTTAATTAGTAATTCAAAAATTGATATCGCTTTCAATTTTTGAATTGTAATAATGATTTATTAGAAAAATATGATAACAATATTTTGTGTATGATAGGCGATAACAAATTGCAATTTAAGAAAGGCGGTATAGATAAAAAATATTAATGCAATGGATAAACTCATAAAACATCACAAATAATGCTTTGGAAAAGTGTAGATGAATTTGCTGTATGTTAGGTTAGGTTAAGAGAGAATAAACAAGATTACTTATATTTAATAGATAATTAGGTTCGAGTTGTTATTTGTTGTTGGTGGTGAAACCACTGATATTATATTAAATCGGCTCACATAAATTGGCCAAGAAGCTCGCTAGGTTGCTTCTAAATGTTTTCATTATTGGGCTCTTAGGGACTTATCAATTTTTAATAATTACATGAGTATACGGCTATTTTGTCCAGCAAATGCCACTACTTTTTTCTTATGTAAATTGGCCCGCTGGCGTTAAAAAAACATGACGCATTTTTGTTATAAATCGGTTTTCGAAATACATTTTTTTATTGTCTTATTTAAATTTTAATATGCGTTTTGTTCATTTGTAATCAAGTAAATTAATATTATATTACAAACAATTCGTTAGAACCTCTTTCTTGAATTTAGAAGAAGTACATCGAAAAGAAAACGTAACACGCTCAGGAAAGGAAAAAAAATAGAAACAAATTTAATTTAGCCACTCATTTGATCAAAATTTCTATATTTTTCCAAATTTTTTTTTTTATAGCACCTTCTCTTCTTAGTAAAAAGTGTTAACTTCATGTCTTAAACGAGAAATTAGCAGATTTTTTTTTGATGATTTAATGAATGAATTAACCATTTTCCTCCATATTTTGACCAATTACACCTACTCTACGTTACCGATTGCCAACATTGTGAGAAACGTTAATTGTTAACTCAATTACTTTGGATTTGATAGCTTGTAGGACCAAATGAGGGATGTTTACTAAAATGTGAACTACCCCCAGATAAAACGAAAAAAACCAAAATGTAATTCAAAACTTTTAATATTAAAAACCAATTCATAGAAAATATTTTGAATGTATTTTTCAAGGTCATCTAATTTACATAAGAAAAGTGAAGTAGAATCTGTTGCATAATTTTTAATTTTATTCGGTTAACTAGTTCTATTAATAATTAACATTTGTTAGTATAATTTATAGAATTTATATAATTCAATCAATTTAACAAAAAATAATTTTTTTTAATTGATATAATACAATTAATTAATTAATTTTATAAGATTACAAATTCTTAAAGCCCATAAATACCGTCATAATATAATACGGTATAATGTGATATGGTGTGTTATGCCAGTGGCAAAATAATTGTCGGCTTTTTGCCTTTCGAATTGTAGACTTTTGAGTGAGCAATTTTGTCATTATTACAAAAACAATTTAGGCGTGTTCACAATAGATTGTTTTTGCTATTAAATTCAAATAAATTGTTATTCTTAATTTACTTGTTCTTCCGATTTTTTAAGTTCAAATCCAATTAACAGTTGCGATTTGAACTATAAATATATTTTAACAAAAATCGAAGAAACCAATAACTTAACGTTTTTTCCTGTTTATCGATATTCAAATGAAAAAAAAAATATTCAAATAAAACTAGTTTAATCATTTTTAATAATATTAAATCGGATTTTCAGTGAATTTCACAAGAACTTTTTTTTATTATTTTAAAACGGTTGTCATTATACAGTATTGACACTTAAAGTTTCATTTTTTTCCATACTTTCGTTTGCATAAAATAAATTAAAAACCGAATTTCCAAACCACTCGTTAAAATACATTTTAAGTGACTGCAAAGAGCGTATTGTATTGTTATAATCGTTGATTTGAAGTATCTAGTCAATATTCGATAAGATACGAGTTTCTTAAAAGCTAAAAAGTACTTAAATAATATCAATTTTAATCTAGTGAAATCAGACTATTTGTGTGAGCATTTGTTTGAGTTGTGACGTCGCAGCAGTTTTGCTTTAAGGTTGAGTGGTTTATTTTATTTTTTTGTACATACTTGGTATTTGTTAAAAGTGTTGTATAAATATATAACTCCGAGATAAAAACACCCTCTTTGACTCTTTTTATCTCTGCGTTCTTTAATTTTCGACCACGCAGTCGTTTTTTTTTTATCTTTATCAAGCAAAATAGGTTGTGCAGTTGAGTTCACTATAGTACACCGAACCTACCCATTTCAAACAGCTCAATGCGATTAGCTGCTGATATAATTTTTAATACATTTATACGCGTTGTTATCATATGCTGTACTCGTACAGTGTAATCCATTTGCAAAATACTAATTTTCTCAGAAACATGGTAAATTATTCTTAACTATTTATATCAAGTTATACAACTTTATGTTGTACAAATTATTATTTTGGAAGGGAATTAAATATATAAAAGTGAAAATTTTGGAAAACTGATCAAATTGTAAAAAACACTACGGAAAAAAATGCAATTTCTAATAATTAAACCCCAAGAGACAATGAGTGGATCACTTCAACTAAACCTCCCTATAATAGGGTGATCCTTATAGGATGATCAACCAAAATGAGTTTTAAATAAACTACTTTTGTAATTTTTAAAGAAAAAATAATTTAATAATACATTATTTGAATCACTAAATAAAAAGTTTTTTTATGCACTTAATGAAAGTTTATTGTATTTATTATTTGTTTAGATCTAATCAAAACTGCCACTCTCATAGGTCCTCATTTTTAGGGGCACATTTTCATTAAAATTCCTACTTAACTAAATATTATTGCGGCAACTCAGATTATTGGCATTACAATATTTTTCATTTATTTTGCACAATATATATTTTTAATAAAAAGCTAGTTTTTAAAATTGTTATTTAATGTATCGCTATCAAATGTATAATTAATGTAACCCAATGGCCTTTGCTGCCGAGAGTAAAACTAATAAAAAAAAATTAAACTAGTTACGATCGTAATATAGGTCGGTTCTAGATAAAATAAAAATATAATTATAAAAAGTAATTACAAAACAATAAAAAATAATTAAAATATCACGATATTATTACGAAAGCTTCAGTTATTAAATAATAAATGTAAGTTAAATGAAAGAAATTAAATTATCTAATAATAATATATTTTTAAAATTAAGATAACAATAATTATTTAAATTTTAAAAGTACCACTAACTGTTATTGTTTAAGCTCATATTATTTACTTATACTATACTAAACAATTAATATAATATGGCTACTTTATACATATGTGTATGTTGATTATTGCAAATTAAATGTTGGTAAGACAATACATTAGTTAGTATAATTTTTAATTTAATCACTTTTTAATGTTTAGTAGTAGTATTGATTGTACATATTATACTACTCGTATTATTATAATAATTGTAATCAATGGTAGTAGGTTCTGCCCGGTTTTTCTTTGACCTAAAGGTGACGTTGATTTAAATAATTTTGGTTTATGCAACATATTCTTATTCAGTTTAAGACATTATGTGTGTGAAGTCTGAAACTATTTTAAACATTAATGTGAACTTCCTTATGATTTTTTGTAGGTTTCCTGCACTGAATATGTATTGAGTATTTAATTTATTATTTTAACTACAACCCTTTATAATTGTTTCAACTTGGGCCGATCACCCATAAAACCTCTGTGTTATTCCCGTCATTAATTATTAATTCTTATGAAAATACTTCACTCAACTTAAGGTAAAATAACAACTGCGCCTGACCTAGAAAAACATTTTCAAATGTTCATTAAATGTATTAAAGCCGTATGTAATGGGTCAAGGCGGTAACCGATATGAAATCTTATACTTTATAATTTTTTCTCTTTGTCAACCATCGAATGATATATTATATAAACTATACTGCGGTCTAAAAAATACTAAAAACTACCGACTACCGTCAACACGCCCATTTAAATGTCTAGTCATTTTTTAATGATTTAATCGCGTATCGAGGAATTATTTATGTTAATATAATATAGGAATGTTAAATGCTTGCTTAATATCACCTTTATTATACATGATCAAAAATTATACATTTTACAACAAAGTCATTGTATAATTTTTGTGTGTTTATATTCTCACTGGCGAAAATAGAGTGGAAGCGTTAAACTCGAGAGTACAAAAGTTCAACATATAAACTTACGTAGCTCCTCTATTTATTTATTGTTTAGACCCTTTAAATTGCTTAGACTATTTGACATACATTGTGCTTATATAAGTCCTCAACGACTACATAGATTAATATCAATAACAATAATCGTTTTTTAATTTAAGAGTTTTTTATACTTAATAGTACCAACTACAAGTAATAAGCAGATATTGGTACAATACAAAATTTTTGATTGCTCGACAATCGAGGTTTAATTACTGATGTATTTGTTACTCACAAGCTTCACTTTGTCGCTGCAACCAGGCTTCTCAATCTTCAGTTACTCTTTACAGTAATTTGGCAGACACATTTTCTTCTCTTTATTCCCTTTAAATAGGTTCCCCCAATCATCCTCTTCTCCTCTTTACATTTTTTTTTCTCAAATAATAAAAATGAATAATATACTTACACAAAAAAATTATATCAATTCAATTAATTTAATCGGGATTGCCGAGTGATCTTATCGATCATTATAAACTATCTACTTATGTTACTTAGTATTTAAAACTCTTTAGTTGAAATTATTATTATGCTTTTTAAGTATATTAAATATGTTATTAAAATAATATAAACTAAACTAAATAGACAAAATAAATATGTTAAAAAAATACATGTTCCCGATATTTTTGGAATATTAGTTTTATATTAAGCCTATTCGGAATTAGGTACTTGCTTAAAAATTATTATAATAATATTTTGTATTTTTTTTTATTTAGCCGACGGCGTGACGTACTCGTTTGGTGTTTTGTATACCGAATTCCTTACTGTGTTCAATGGAAGTAAAGGCGCCACTGCATGGGTAGCTTCTCTTCTGGTCGGAGTCACGTTGTGCTCAGGTAACTATACTTACCAATAAACTATACTTATTATTATCTTTTAATTATTTAACTCAATAGTTATGTCATTTATGTTCATGTCATTCTTACCGGTTGTGACGCGCAATTATAATTATTATTTTGTCAATTGACTAACTTGTTTTAAAAATAATTATGTCGTCCCATTAGGATTCCAACTTTAGGTGTGTTTAGGCCTAATTAATTATTATTGTACAGACTGCTACAAGAGACACTTCGTCGCCTTATATAATATATTTAAAAAAAATCGTACAATGTTCTACCGAACTCTACTCGTTAGACACACTTATAATATTATGTATTAATTATAATAGTTAACCGGCAGTCGAATCACTGTAGGCTTTGGGCGGTTGAATAATAATGATTATTCGAAAGTCGCGCCATCAAGACCGGAACAGTAGTGGTAGGTATATGTGGCTGGTTAGGTGGTGTACCTTGTGGGTTGTTAAGGTTAAAGTAAAAAAACAAACATAAATAAGTATGTTTATATATGTATATACATACATCATATATACATATAAAATACCTATTATTAATGTGCACGTCATTAATGTGTCTCGTTCATACATTTTTAACGACAAAACGCATTCACATTATGAACGCCACGTGCATTATTATATATCTATTATATTATTATTATGATTTTTTGTTATTGAAATAATATAAGCCTCGACATACCTAGTAGTTTTAACAGTTTGTTTTTAAAGAATATCTGTATTAGATAATTTAAAAAAATTATATTTTAATATTATATATTTTGCTATCGAGTTTTGTGTTTCTGGCGAGTAAAAACAAATGGTGGATAGTATAATTGAATAATAATAATTGATCGGTTTTAGTAATATGGAGATTTGGTTTGAGATGTTATCCTTTTGGCTTACTTCTATGCTATGGTTTACTGTCAGTGAGAATATAATATGTATGTTTGTTCAACGATTAGCGTAACTCATTCTAGACACATATCTGCTTAATCATTAAATAATTACTATGCATAAGTCTTGTTTGTCTTCCAATTCTCGGCCGGTATAAAGTGATTCTTGTTTTCTTTCTAATAGGATTTTTTGTGGCCATGGAAGTATTGAATTTTAAATTTTATTTAGTATTTTATTATTACTAATGCAATTATTTATATAAATATTATTATGGTATATAAAAACCACCGACTAAGGCTAAAAAAAATTGTTTTTTTAAAAATAAACAACCGTTAGACAAATAGTAAAAAACGCATTAGGAGATACGTGAGAAACAGATTTTTTTCGCGACTTTCTTGACGATTCGGATTCGTTTTTATGAGCCGATGATGTGAAAACTCTCGTTCTTGTCAGTGTGTGCGTACTACAATTCATTATCAAAGAGATTTTTTTACGTTTTATCTATTTGCACGGTAATTATTATTATTTTTATCTCTAACTTTTTGCGAATCATCGAAAACTAAAAAATAAAACCATTGCATCATTTTAGACGTTTATCACTGGCGGTTTTGATATCATCTCTTTTCTACGTTTTTTTCTCTGGCGTTACTTGGTAATATGCAATATACTTAGTTGCGTTTGACGAGCTGTGCTTAGACTTAAGACACAAATCCGCACTAAAAGAGCGTCATGATCAAATGTTAGGTGTTTCAAGGAAATATAATTGACTTCGAGAATCAAAAATTTATAAATGTTGTATGTTAATGCCTATCACTAAGCCTCGTGAATTCTTGCTGAAACCCTATATTTTTCGTATTATGAAATTTAATTTTTAATGAATAGTTTAGTACTATACGTAGTTCGGTTGTAGACTAATTCAACCATTGTGTCTTAGGTAGGAAATTATGTTTAAAAACATTACAATATATGGGTTTACGTTTCGCAAGTATTACTTACTGCGCATCAAGTTTTTTAGAATTAGGGTGCACAGTTTGTATCAGCCCAAGAGGGCAAGATAATCTGGACGGATGCAAACTAGTGTTCATTTTGTTTTATTACTATATTATATTCCAGGAGGGGAAAGGACATCATTCATATTTTAGGTTTAACGACCTACTAAACTGTTATGTAAACACAACATTTATATTTGCTTAAATTATTAGTTACTCAATGAAATGGGTTAAGTGAGGGAGTATTTTATTGCGGCATTGATACATTAAGATTTAAGCTGTTTATCTAAATGTCACAAAGAGCAAATTTATTTCTTATTTGGGAGTACATTAAAATATGAACAACGAAAAATAGTTTATTAGTCTAATGAATGGATTTTTTTATGAGTTTTTGCAGTTAAGCCGATTTTCTGTAATGTGTTTTTATAAATTTGTACAGATCACACATAAGATGGTTTTACTAAACATACTGGTAGATAAAATTATTTTAGAAAATGGAGTAATACAAAATTAAATTAACTAACTAATTTATGTAAGAAAAATAATTTAAAGAAATTAGGACAGAATAGTGGAAAAAGAATTTATGTTGTGTTAGTACTTTTTAGGCGATTTTATTTACCTGATTTTGATAAAATATACATGTCGGTTTAATTAGTTTTTCGGGTTTCCCAGTGTTGGGAGTGAAGGAGTTGACTTTTATACTATTGACCCACCAAAGTATCTAACGCATTCGATTATGGATCGATAGAGTTGCTGCTAATTGAGTAAATCGGTCCACTGTAAAAGAAGTTATCGTGACTTCAGACACAAAAACACATCATTATAAAACCAATACCTTCTCAGCTATCGAAGCTCAAAGGTTTTTTTACTTGTTTATGAATGCGTTTATTTTCTGTGAATAATAGGCTAATAAAAAATGGCAACAAAAATGTATTAAACATGTTGTAATCGCATAATTACTCGTCAAGTTGTACGGTTTGCGGTTCACACGTTTTATACATGTGGCGTGATTGATTTGTACAACAACGTATACTTACATTGTAGTTACGTTATAGCTGTATTGTGATAGTAATAGTATACACGATACGATTATGTTTTTGTTCGATCAGCTAATTCTACAAGATGGTTTAATTAGTCTGGTGTATACAAAAAAAAAATTGAAATGATAGTAATAGTAGGTAATCGTGTTCCCGCTAACCGATATCCATGCACAGATAGTCGGCCGCGTTATTTGATAGATGGCATAATACCATATTGTACACGTTACTCGTTAGGTCGCTTGTCTATCATAATGTCAAAACATTTAATTTGTGTCTGGTTATCGGTGTTGTCGCCTATGGGACAATGCGAATATAGATATGAATTCTATAGGCGACTGGATTTTGGAAAATCGAAGACGTATAACACTGATATAAGGGGAAATGTAATCTTTGAAAAGTCATAACTCATAACAAACGAACAGTTTGATAAAAATTAAAAATTCAAACGCTAACATTTTTAAACATTTTTTGTCTACATATTTATGAAATAACATATGTTCCCATCTGGAAAATCTAAGTCCATATTTCTATTATATAAAAGGGACGAAGGTAAAAATTGTTTAAGTTTTGATAAATATAGTAAAATATGTACCTATAAGTATAGGAAAACAGTAATTTTCAAAATATTCCTATTTTTCGAGAAAATGAGTGTCTTACATCAAATGGATCATCCTGTAAAGTATGTAATATATGCACCGGCCCACTATGTATATTTGGCTTGTTTGCAGAATAACGATTCTCCATCTCTTCGCTAACTTGGTTATTGCAGTGTTTCTATTGTTTGATATTGCCTTGTTAATACACATGCACTTAGCATAATATGTGTCGAATAAAAAAATAACATAGTCCATATAATGGAAGCCGTTAGTTTTTCAATTAAGAGTGCACCGACCTATTGTGTTATGGTTTCAAGGTCTCGGAGTCAAAATTAAATTTCATCATCTATGACAGTCCTGACAATTTGAGGAGTACGAAAGGAGGGTGTGTAGTTTGTATATACGACATTTTATAGACGATAACCGTGCCCGCTCGTCTTCTTGGTTCGTCGTTTAAAACCCAATTCTGACCATAATAAACGTTCGGCTTATTGCTTCTCTCTTTTTTTTTTAATAACGATGTACTATAACCGAAGTTAATAATATTTCTACACCCATACGGGCGGTATAGCTATGCATATGTAATATACTAATAACCATAGTACATATAATATGCGATACCGGAATTATATGCTGGCCAACTTTACACTTGGATATATTAGACTTCCCAGTTATGATTTTATAGGTTTTCATGAAAAGAAATTGAATGTTTGTTGTTGGTCTTCTAACCATGTTTGCAAAAATGAATCGAGATATAGCAAGTATGTAATTCTTTGAAGGTTTCCTATGTAATAATATTTATGTATATCGGGTAATAACTAAAAAGGTGTAAGTTTTTCCAATACGATTTTTCCGATCGCTTTTTTTAAACATTGCACGATTTCGTATTCTCTTGTTCAATGGCTTATAAAATCGGCACCCTGAGTACCCAATCTAATAGCCAACTTTTTCATTGCCATTGCTGGTATATTATTGAATAAATTATATGAATAATGTGAGTTGTTACCCTTAAGTTTTATCTAAAAAACTTCAACGAATGTACACGATCAATATACCTAATGAACACTCTTTAAAATATAACAAAGGCAATCAAGTTGGTTCGAACACATTCTATTACCGAGACATGCAACTTCGCTGTCATCGTCATACGAATTGTATATATTTTTAAAGTTTGTGAAGAACAATTCGTATTATTTTTTTGGAGATTTTTAGTGTAGGTATACAATTATCAATTAAAACATCCGTACCCCAGAGCAAAAGTGTTATTTAGTCACAAAATGTAAATTTTACAGGAGAAAAAAAAATGATTAATGAAATAAAATTAATTGAATTGATTTAATTAATTTTTTTTGATTGACTTAGATGGGCTCATCTAAGAGTCTAAACGTCGTGTAAGGTAGAATAGAGCGTGAAATTTAAAACTAGGTGAACCAAAAAACTGAGAAAATAATTTTTTTTACTTAATACACTGTTGCTCTAAGGTACGGTTGTACATGTATTGTTTACCTAGTTACGACCACCTGTTAAGCAGGCGTGTACGTTGTCACTTAAAGCCTCTGTAGTGCACTTGGATTTATAGCAAAGCGTTATTATTGTTACGTATTATCTACAACAATATGAGTGGTGCCAAAATGCATTTGTGTTGTTCAATAGTGTTGTCGTTTCTCTTAGAACGTCAAATCGATGAATGCACAGTTCACGGTCACCCTAATTGCACACGTGTAGAGTGAATAACGTGTACACCGATATATCAAAATATCACTATTGCGCCGCAATGCAAATTTTGTTGTCCTCAAAACTTTTAGAAATTTCTTTGTTTGGCACCACTATGCATTCAGAAACGTTAGTTGCGAATATTTTAAATTATTATCTGTGTGCAACCAGGTACACTAGCGGGTACTAGTTCTAATTTGCTTATTGTGATAACTTGCCTCGAGTCGTCGTTCCATTGTCCATACAAAACGTGTGTGTGAAAGCTTTAGACGACAGGAATCGCAATGGCAATGCACTATAGTCCTTGAGGCAAGCTCTTTGCGTAAGTGTCTTGGTGAAAATATGTCCATTAAATGCAATGGCAATGTACCTTTAGTCGTATAATACGCATGCTCGTGTCCTTGAGTGTAATGCATACGTTTATCTTTATCTATAAGGATAAAGATAAACTCATAATAAAATGATTTAACTATTTACATATATATATATATATATATATATATATATATATATATATATATATTTTGTTAATGTAATATTTATATGATATATCACAACCTATTTGTATTATTTTAGCTTAGAGTTAATAATTATTATCATCATAATAGCTGTTATATGGTTTTTGTTGTATTAATCTTCTGTGGAACAACGAAAACACGTTTTTGCTGTTCTCATATTTTATTAGGGACGCACTTGAACATCATCTTATAAATGGTTTTATTGAATTGAGCCTTTAACGTTTATAAAACTTTTAAACTATTCCCTTAGTATTTACTCAAACATATACACATGGTGAATAGCTAATTATGACCCAGTCATATTTAAGACTCAAGATATTTGACTTTTTTAAATTATTTTAATATAATATTAGTTAATGATAAACTTATAAATTTAGTTTTCACCTTAGTTATTCTTAAGATAATGTTTCAAACAAATTATTTTGCTTACGAATTTAATTATACTTAAGACTTTTTGAACAGCTCGTTTGTTCTATATTATTTGGATTTGACCCGTAAAGTAGTTTTTAAAAATGGCTCATGATATACATTGTGTACGTTAAAAATAATACCCTGAAGTTTATACGAATTAACCTGAAAATGAATTGGCTTGGTCGATATTTAATAAGGAAACTTTTTTCTTAAAAATTTCCCTTATTTAACCTTTTAATAAATAGCCGCGATTTGTGGAAATGACAAAAATTTTTTTTTTTTCATTAAGTTCTCATTGGCAATAATACAGTGCAGTGTGACATTTAAATTTGTTAGACGATTTGCAGGAAATATCATGGAACAATACATTTTTTTGCTTACATTATGGTTTCATTAAAAAAATTCCAAGTTTTGAAAATAAAAAAATATTTCAAACATTTAATTCTTAGAACCCCTCGAGTAGAACTCCATATAATGCGTCATTGAATCTTAATTATAAGAAACGCCCTTTAAAAAAAATGTAAAATAATGTTTATGTTTTACATAATGTCTATAGTTAAACGTGTATGAGAAATGATAAAAAATAGATTATTAAAATTAAAAATATATATTATTATGTTGGTAACTAACATGGTTTTAGAAAACCGAAATCCATTGAAACGAATCTTGTAATTTTCTTCTCACATCTAGTAAACTCTGACTCTAATGTTAACCAAGTTGATGTAATTTATGCTGACGCGACGTAAGGAAAGCATTTGATTCAGTAGACCAGGGAATCTTAATTCGTAAGTTAAATAGAGTTGGTATTGGTAATAGTATGTTGACCTGGTTATCATTTTAATTTTCAGATCGCACCCAAGGGGTTAAAATAGATAATGTTAAGTCAATCCCAATACCAGTGTCATCAGGTGTGATTCAAGGGGACAATCCATCTCCCTTTTAATTTTTAATATTCATTATGACATTAATACCGTTTATAAGAATTTTAATTTTTTATTACACTACAATTAACCATGTTAATAACTGTTTAAAACTGCAACATGACCTGGACAGGTTTTCGGCATGGCGCTCTGAAAATGGTTTTACCTACATAAATACGGATAAATGTGTTCAAATATCTTTTCATCACAATCACCCATCCTATACCACTATAATCTATTAGACTCTGAGATTAGCATTATTAGCGAGGTTAAAGACCTTGGTATAATCTTATCGTCTGACTTAATTGTCATATAGATGCCATCTGTACAAAAGCATTCAGAAACTTAGGTATCATTAAACGTAACTGCGCTGACTTCTAATATGAATTATGCGTGTCTTAAAGTTCTCTATTTTGCTTTAGTGCGTTCTGTTTAAGAGTTTGGCTCAGTGGTTTGGAACCTTCGACAAACTGGCTTAGTTGAGAAAATTTAAAGAAGATTTCTACGAATAGTTGCTTACAAATTAAACAATTATGGGCTCCCCACTACAGATATTGAAAGCCAATGTAGAATATCCCCTCTAAGTAAAATACGTAACTATAATGACTCCTTATTCTTCCATAAGCTTCTAAACTGAGCGGTTAGCTGTCCTGAGCTTTTGCATGATATCAGTTTTAGGGCCACACCAGTTAGTACTAGACAACATTCCTTATTCTATTTAGCACCTAGTAACCGTAATTTTGTTATACATAGTCCCATCAGAAGGATTTTGAGTATTTGTAATGAATTCAAATCTTATCAGATTTCGATTTATTTTTTGATAATAGATTCAAGCTAAAACGATTGTTAAATGGTTTTTAACAAATTTTACTATATTTATTGTCTATTATTATTTCTATACTTTTATTCTATTACTTTTACGGTATTCTCTGTACTCTGTGCCTTCGCGGGCGTTAAAAATCTATTAAATAAATAAAAAAGTGATTTTATCTCATACGCTGAAGTCTCGATGAATTGTCCCTACTTCTCCTTATCTATCGCCATTTTTTTTTTTACTTCCTCTTGATGCTTTTTTCGTGTACATTTATTTCCATATACATTTAGATATTTCAAAATCACATTCAATGTTATCAATAATTTAAATAATTCAGTTATGTATTTGCAAAATATCCATTAGTTAGGTTTGAATCAACTTAACGATTGTATTGTTTTTAAAATTGTATGAATCATATAATTACAGTGTTATAATTATTATACATAGTCTGTATTGAACCAATATATTTTAAACGAAGTCCTTTAATGTCTGTTAATTAATTCTCATAGCGTTAGTTATTATTAATTATTGTTTATTGTGCGAACGCATTCCCAGTAGGTGGTTTTACAAATATTCGAATCGTTTTACAGCTGTACATTTAACAATATGCAATATATATTTTCTTACAATCGAATCATGTCAATTATGATGTATATATGTAAATTTTAGAGCGTTAATAAAAACGGTAATTGAGATATGCCTTATTGAAAGCATAAAAATAAAAAATCAATTGATAACTATGGCTCTTCATTATTTGTCTACCAAACTGCTAACACTCTGTTAGTGTCAATTTGTTGTGATATTGATGTCTTACAAGATGCAGCCTAACTAATTGATATAGAGACAAAAGGTCAAAGCGTCGGTCACTAATCATCATATCGATTCTCACTCTTTAAGCATGCGATGCACACATTTCCTTAATAAATAACTATTAAGGTAGGTTATAGACACAAAGCTCTATAGTTTTTTTTATTATTATTTACAGTTCATTTTATTTAATTATGTTTATTTTTTAATGTTTCTTGCCGTTAGTTTGATAACGTTTCCCTACATTATTTAATTAAATTTTATATTAAATGTATGTACAAAATATTGTTGCAGAAAATAACAGTAAAACTAAAAATATTCAAAGCGATTTATCTATTGAGGTGTTATAATTATAACAAAACCATTATTTTTAACGAATATAATTTGTTTTTTGTAATGTTACCACGCGATGTGATGCTAATTTTTTAATTTATATTGAAACCATTGCTTGTATGATAACGTTATTGTGTGCCAAATGTGTCGAGTCGTGCCAATTATTTCGTAACTTCTTTGACGTTTCGATTCGGCTGCAATGTTATAATGAAGTCTGTAGGTCTATTAAAAGTCAATCGCGTCGTTGTCGATAGCGTTTGAATTACAATAACATTTAGCAATACTAGTACAATGCTTTTACAGAGTATATTATTACCGAGGTGTAGTCCTTTTGTAAGCATTTTAATTATCGCCTGATAGGATAACAAGATTCTGTAAACTGCGTTATTGATTATTTCTTACTGTGTCTAGTTTATTTCGGACTATGGTTGATGTACGAAACATTGTATGTTATAATATATTTTATGTCTATTGGCCGAAGAAATGGATTAACTATATTGGGAAATCGTGGACTATATGTTATACATTAGTTATCATATTAAGTCCCGTTACAACTGCCACCATTACTTTTTAATTTTTATGTACAGTGTGAGCCATTTAACGTAAGGCACTCATTTCCTATAAATATAATTATTACAACTCAGTAGTTTTAATTTTCAGAGACATGTTATTAGGTCTTATAAGCCTTCTCCTAGTCAAAATAAGCCATACGATAATGACAACAAAAACAATTGACAAAAACAACTACTAGGTACTATCATAATAGTAATTATACGGTATTAAACAATAATAAAACATTTGAGTTCTATCAACTTTAGAAACTTAAAATGGTAATGTATGTATTTAATTAACTTTAAATAAAGAATAACTTACTATATATTTCGACTGGTCGATCACCAGAATATTTATTTTTAAAGTTTTTAAGTTTAACATAAGACGGGAGGAAAGAGTATTATTTTTATCTACGTGCATCATTCAACCGCACATCACCTACTGGGCAACATTTTAAACTTCAATAACTGAAAAAAATTATTCCAAACTGTTTTTCGATCAATAAATTGTTCAACGATGTGCTCTTAATTTAAAATGTTTAATTACCGTTACAGTTTTTAAAGTTGATGGAGTTCTAAAAAATATTTAGTAATTTTGTATTGAGGAGGAAATTAAATAAAGACTGGGCATGACCAAAACAGCACTATCTTAGATATGGATGGTCCATAATACAAGGAAAGTAACAAAAATATATCAGATGAAAATGCTGGTCTTTTTCATAGCGACGTACGGTTCATAATCATGGAATTTTAATGCATCTTGCCGAACAAATTCATCAATGTTAGAAGAATTGAACATCCGAGAAAACAGACTACTCCCTCTAATACAGTGTCAAATACTTAATTATTTTGGTCATATTACGAGAAGAGGTGGTCTAGAAAAAAATAATTATCCAAGGAAAAGTGCAAGGCAAAATGTATAGAGAGGACGTCCTTCACTTGATTTATTGACCGGATCAAATAGCAAACAGGAATCTGGTCAGTAGCATAAATCATGCGAAGCATAGAAAACCTGGAAGTTTGGAGAAATATTACTTATCATATGCTTGCTTAATTGGTCATGACGTTCAAAGTCGACTGTCAAAGAAGAAGAAAAATAAAATAACATAAACAAATATATATATATAATTTTTTTAAACCACAAAATTGCTTTTTTCTAAGGTATATTTAGTGTTTTACGTTAGTTAAATCGCCATGTATTTTGTCGTCAATAATTATTAATTAAAAATTTACACAATTAGCTACAACGACCACAGCAAAGTTAATTTGCTATGGTCATGCTTAATAGAATCTATAATAAAATATAAGTTGATAACTAAAAATTAATATTTATAAAACCTTTTTTTTTAATATCGACTTTGATATTTAATACGAAATAATTACTATGAAATATTGTTCTTTCTGTTACTACTACGTCAACAATAATATTAATTATTTTTTGTTAATTTCAATCTATTAATTTGAGCAATTCGTATCATCTTCTTGCATCCTTTAAATTACAGATTAATATTTTGTAATTAGTAGTTCAAATTCTTATAGTATAATAGTTATTGTTAATAGTATAATTATTCCAATTATTTTAATGATCAATAGGCAAAGGTCAAATTTTTTATTTCATTTTAATATATAAAATCCGGACATTTATATAATCTGGATTTTCGGTCTAATCTGGTATGTAATTACTAAGACAATTAAATGAAAACCGGAAACTACTAATTTTTGTATAGTGATGTGTTTGTGTCCGTCAACAGTCGACTTGACTTTACAGGGTATAAAATCAAAATCAGACTGGTTCTTATACATTTTACATATTTATGTAAAATATATATACATGTATTTGTCAAGTCTCTATAGATTTTTTTAAATAAGTATAAAAAATACAAATAAGCCGTAAAGAAATCTCTTAGGCCGACTATAAAATTATTTATTGGATTTAAACATTTATATTGCAATGCAAAATTAGTGAAAAATTCAATTAGTATTATGTTTTGAGTTTTTTGAGGTATTTGTTTCTTAGAGGCGAATGTGGGAAATTGTATTTAATTGTGATTGTCACAATTATACTATTATTAAAATTTAAGTAGGTCACTTTAATGGGATTAGCGACAATTTCTTTAAAAGTAATTCGTTTGTTTTCCATTACAGGGCCAATTGCCAGTGTCTTTGTCAATAAGTACGGATGCCGAGCGGTAACCATCGCCGGAGCGTTGTTGGCCAGCGTTTGTTTGTTTTCGAGCGTGTACGCCACCAACCTGTTCACTCTGTACCTCACCATCGGAATTGGAACCGGTAAATAACAATATATTTATTTGACTATTTGCTTTTTAACTCATCAAATTTGCATAACATTTAAGTCATTACCGAGGCAAAGACATAACTACCACGTTAACATGAACGCCTAAAATCAATATTACTACTAACGCCTAGTTATTAAGTTTATAAAAATAAAAACCATTGTCTACAGAAAAAATAGTAAGGTTCTGGTTGACCATATTATAAACTTTAGACCATAAATATGACCTATTGTGAAAATGGGCTTACATAGCCTGCGGGCGTGTGTTGTAATTTTTGTAAGCACAAGGTTAACAAAAAAAAAACAAAAAAATCAGTTCAACACTCCACTTTAAGAGGACATTAAAGGCAACGGTTTTTTTTCTGTACACCCTGTGTATACTATGTTTAATACATATTATATTTATTGTGATCAAGGCAAACCGAGTTTCGTCACGACTACTTGAAATGTGCGTATGTAAACGTGAAGCGTTGACCTGTTACGAATAATCAATAGCCGATAACACTATCAAAGTTGTGTGGCCGACTTTTAAAGGGTACAAGTCCATTATTATGTTTTTTTTAAGAGACAATACACCGAATATGCGATGACCTATTTACGTTTATTTTTAAATCGTGGATTTGTGACATATCGGAAAGAAATTAATTAGGTCATAGTACACGTCCATTGCGCGTATTATACCCAGACAGCAAAGTAAAAAATGTGTGTTTCTTATTTTTTGATCATAAACAGTTAAATTACTCGTTTGAAAATTGAAAAAATGAAGGATTGCGATTCTCTGAAGATAGATATGTGTACGGTCACAAGTCACAAACCTTCCACGAGACCCAGGTGTTTAAAATATCGGTCAGCTATGAGCTTTGAAAGTTATGTTTTGTTTATAAATTGTGTTTTATAAGCGTTTATATATTTACTCGTTTCTTATAAAACCTTACTAACTTTCTAATAAATATAATAATATAATTTTGGGTCTTAAACCCCATTAGAAAAAGTCGTAAGCTTTGCAAAAAAATAACAAAAAATACTTTCGTCTTGTAATTCAGATAAAAATAACTTTTAAATTTAACTGAATACATGATATTCATTTACTCTAAATAAGTTGATATATTTGAGGGTCCCAAATGTAATGTTGTATTATCTTTCACCCCTTAATAAATAGCTCTCTTCGTGTCCCCTTAAAACAAATGTTTACGATGTATTTTTATTTATTAAAAATAGTACTCTGTTTAAAAATCTGATCGATTTACAATTATTATTGACTAAACGGGTTTTTGGCCCACATGTTTTGATTGTTGTAACTAACCTCTGGCAATTTTCCAGTATTTTTAGACGTTCCACGTGTCCGTTTACCCCTTCTCTCCCTATGAATAGAGTCACGTGCGCCAAAACTACTATTATCTACTAACGGCGTGACATTATTATAAGTCAATAGCAGTAGCGGTTGAAACGGACGTCCGGCGCCAGATTTCTATATTTATTTTCCTGCGCCTTCGAACAGCCTGCGCCTTCGTTTCGTTTTTTAAGTTTAAAATACCCTCCGGTCGTTTTGGAGTAATTTTGGCTTGGACGTGGATCTCTAAGATATATTTCTGTTGTTTTGGTCTTAGGCGATACTTCTCGTACGTTTCCATCAGTCACACTTGGAGGTTACCGGTTATAAAGTTGCTTCCTTTGTAGCCAAATTTTACACGTACAAATATTCTGCATAAACCGTTCCCGTTACTTTCTACAACGACACGTGGCAATTAACAACCTGATATTGATTTTGTTTCTACTGGCTATTGACCTTCTCTCCCTGTATCTGCTCATGGATCTCGAAGAGTCAAGTGTTGGAGCGTGTTGCGCGTGGCGTCTAGGACGATCTTTACAATACTGGTATATTAATTAAACCTATATAAAGGACTTGTTAGACGTGGGTTTGCTTTTTTCAATACGCTATTTAGAATATGATTAAATATGTAAGTAGTATATTATGTATGTATAGTTCGTTTCGTCTCTCGTAGTAATTTTCAAACTCGACACGTGCGACTACGGTTTAACTATACAGGCATATGTGGTTTGCATGCGAACTGTGCGATGCCCTTGATCATACCGCCTCGACACAATGTACAAGCATGCATTTAGTTATTTTTTATTTTACCGTGAGACATAATCGTTGGTGATCTTAAAAGTTTTCCGGGTATAGAATTACCAAAGTACAAAGTGATTCTTAGAAATTGTAAATTTATCAGTTGAAGATTTTCATGACAGCGGGGCGACAAGGGAGTCTTATCCGTTTAGCCAACCATTTTTAAAAAAAAGTTTATTATAGGCAACTTTTAATCTTTAATTTAAATCTAAATCTAAAGTATACATATTTTATTTGCAGACATGAAAAGTCTTTATTAGCAATTCTTTTTTTTTTTTATGTTTTTCATTATACTTTATTTATTATTTTTGTTTAGACATCATACTATATTATTTTTATGAAATATGTTATGTTATTCGCGGCTATAAAACCAGATTGTGATGATAAAAGGTTGAGAGAGATGTAATGTCGCCATCGTACCTATTAATATTTCCGGGATTTAAAACAACGAAGGGTCGGTATTTTCGGTGAAACTGGGATTTAGAGCTAATAGTAGCTCCATAGTAAAAAGCTAAAAAATTGTACCGCTAAAATGAGAACAACATAGAACAAATTCTTGTAAAGCCTTAGATGATGAAAAGAGAAGTTGGTATTTTCCTCATAAAATATTATTTTTTGGCAACATATTTTAATAATTTTATTATTAATTAATATATTTTACGATCGATATTATTAAATGTTATTAGACATTTCTTTTAGCTAACATTAACATTGTCATAAGGTAGCAAAATACTGTATTATTTTATAATATTTTCTAAATTATGTGAGGTAAAACAATTTTTAATATTCTATTAAAGAAAAAAATGATTTACATTTAATAATTTTATCTATTTAATTTAAATTTAAATAACAATTAAAGAAGTAGTTAGCAGTGCGAGAATGTATAGCGTATAATATATTATATACCAAGTACTTGCACAATAATGTTTTATTTTAAACTCGCAATCGGTGGAAAGTCAACCACTTTCTGTAATATTTATTTTCCGACGAAAACCCTAAAAATACTGTTTATACAAATTCTAGAACTCTCATGTTCAAAATTAATATGAGTAAACCATATATTAAGAGTTTTATCATCAGCTTATGTCATTTTATATTACTTTGAAAAAGTTGAGAATAGAAAAATCGTAATATCAACTACATACGTTATAAATTATCCCAAGTTATACTCAGTTGGTAAATATTTAACTCAAGGTCATTATTGACAAAATACATAATCAGTATGGACCAGGGACATCTTCCTAGACTTTAATTGTCTTATCGAGTTTTCGGAAGGATTATTATGTTTATAAAAAGGGTAATGATGATAGATTAAGAGGGCTAAGACTTTTTAGCTCCTTCCCATTTAAGTCAATACTCGGTATTAAAAATTAATTATTCACACTCATCTCGATCTAAAATCGTCACGTTTTCTTCAGATCGCGTGCCAATAAATCATTATTATTTATTGAAACATTATTGTTAGGGGGACTACAAGTAAGTCAATGCCCACAATATGATTACTAGGTCTGTCGTCGAGCCGTTAAACGCCATAATAAAGTAATTATTGCGTTAGTACTATCACAGGCTAACTGTTTTTTAACCGTTTCACCAGAACCGCGTCGCGTCGTTATCTCTTATATTATGTTCTCATTATAGCGATAATTGGTATTATTTTTCTTTCGTACGAGGGGCCAGCTGGTAATTAAAATATTTAAAAATGGCATAACCGTCGAACGTCGTCGTCACTAGTCAACGCACCTGCTCCGGTTATCAATTATCGCCGTTTGACATAGTTATATTATTGTAATGGTTGTTATTTTTTTACCCAAGTTTCAATAGTGCACCAAATGCAATTTTATCTTTTGTGCCACCTTTTGACGTATAGGAAAGATAATCATCGATCTGTTTGATAAAGATTAATGGGGCCATTCCTTTATCTTATAATTGTGTAAAGCTGACAGCAAACAATTGTGTGGTGTTTTGGTAAAAAAAAAAAAAAGTTTTAGGTTTACAGAACTTAGTTGTGGCACTGGAAAAACTGACTGCAAAATGTATAAATTAAGTCGACTTTACTGTAGTAAAGTAAAATACATAGTACTGTTGACAGAAAATATAGTTAACTTTTTTTTTTCTTTATAGGTACATACTGTTTGGTGTTCAATTATACATAAATATTTGTTTTTTTGTGGGATTGTTTTTTTTATCACTACTAAATAGCAGCATTAACTCGAATGAAACATTTTAAATATTAAAAAATTAGTTTGTAAAACTAATACAAATTAGTTACCCTATAAGTTGATAATTATAAAAATACTTTTTTTGTCATATTCTTTGTACCCAATTGTGCAATTTTTCTATGGATTTATGGATTCTGTACCTCTATAGCATTTATTCATAAAAGTATTTTTGATCAAAATATCATTCCGCCTCAGAAAGTAATAAATTATATTTTTTCCTTCTAAAGTTATTACATTATTTGTGACCTAATTACAACTATACTATTCAAAATAATTAACAATAACGAACTTTAACTGTACAGTCATAATTTTTTACATCAAATTAAAATTTATAATTAATTATTCAGTTTAAATCAAAACTTTTCATTTTAACAAATTTGAATAAAATATACTTATTACTTTTGTACAAATCAATGTAGCTTATGGCAACCAAAAGTTGTTTTCTAAATATCTGAATGTTTAATCTGAATTCATTGTATAGCAAGTACAGGGCAAAACAAAAATGTCCATTATTGCTTTGTTTTATATTTTGTTTATTAATAAAAAAACACTAAAATGTAACAACAACAGAATTTGCGAATACTTTTAAATTTCTTGTCGAATTGTATGTGCTTTTTTAAAAATAATACTAACTGGCTGTTTTTGTTAGCTGATGTAGAATTTAAGAAGTCTCAAGTTATTTTATTGTTACATTTTTTAGATGTTTAACTCTTTGTACTTTTGAATTTTGCTGGAAATCTAATACCTTACAGTTGCCAGCTCGTTTAAACGGTCAACACGACATTTAAAACGACCAGACTTAAACTTTGTTGAATTCTGTCACCGTTTTACTGCTTTAGTAGTTGTTTTTGGAGGACCTAAACTTTGGTTCATCAATGAAAATAGATCATTTAATTTACCAAAGTGTTTCCGAGTCGTTGATTTTCATCCGAGTTGCCTAAAAGGTTTTGTGCTTATATATTACTCTTATTGGCGCATCTAATCCTGTACTATATATTATGGTATTAACAGCTTTTTTTTTGTTATTCGTGTCCTCCGTAGGGTGACAACATAATATTTTATGTTAATTGTTTAAAACGTTTTGAAATCTTCTTAGTTTTTCTTTTTGCACGCGCTCCGGTTAGACAACATCGGCCGTCAGGGTCATGTTGCCTTTAGGACAGAATTTCAATGAACTCGAAGATAAACCGCAAAAGGGTTTATTAGATCTATTCTAGGGTTACGGTCGTTTCAATTATAAAACCGCAAACTAAAAACATCTACGAGCGTTAGACTTTTGTTAGACAACAAATTAGATTATTTTGTGTTATTTTTTAAAAGTAATTAAAGAAATAGGGGTTTCATTAATATTGTACATTTTTATTAAACATAGAAATACAAATAGAGGTTAAACGAGGACAGAATCTGGTAAATCCGTGCGATAATAGAAATATTATCAACTGTATTTAGAATAATGTATAAAATTAATTTTATTTTAATTATTGTAACAAGTTTCCAACTGTGTAAAAATAGTTACAATCGAAAATATTTTACTCACCCTACTAGCTTGGTTTTTTTTGTTTTGTAATTGGTAAATTTTTATTATTTTTTCAACTTATAAATGTCTGTATTGGGTCCATGTCACCGGTTGAAAAATTTAAATATTGATTATAAATACTTAGTATTTATAATCAACGATTTAAGTATATAATTTGGAAATCGTTTGTTCGCATTTTTACGAATAATAATTTTGTTTATAATATAATCGTTTTTGAAAAGTCTACCCACTTAAAATTGTATGTAACCAATAAACCAAGCGGAGTCATCGACCTTCTTATGTTAGGTCAATTTTATAATTTCTAAATTTTGACAAACAAGTCTTGAAAGTACTTTTAGGTTTCTTTTTATCTTGCGTCATTTCCAAAAATTTATATATAACAGAAATGGATTTATTTTAATTACTTTTTTTAAATAAGGTTATGTTTGTTCAAGTGTGCGTGATTAATTATATTATGCCAAACATAAAATATGTTTTTTGTTGTTTGCGTCATGTTTGTATAATATATATTGATATTGATATTATTCTTAAGTGATTTAAATGCTGCAGCTGTTGTGCTATTATAAATTATGTTACTTGTTTCTATTAAAAATTTAATCATAGCAACATTCCTACCGCTGCATAGAGGCCATAATAATGACTTCGCATTTAACAACGTTACTGTGTGCTTGCATTATTGACCATGAAATCAAAACAAACTGCAGACTGCTATTTTTAATTTGCCACTTATTAAATCTAAAAATTAAATTAAAAATAATAATAAAAACAACGACACCAGCTATTAATATTATAAGTTATACAAGCTATTATAAATTAACGCATTGTCACCATTATTGTCCGAAAGGTCATTAAAATAGTATTATATGTATATCTAGAGATAGAGAAAGAGAAGAGTTTTAGTAAATAACTTTAAGTGCACCTAAGGTTGTTATTCTATTTCAAAACAACAATTAATTATTGATAAATCAAGGTCGCCGTGCCATAGAAAATTGCCATGTTTTGTATTGTGTATTTACTTTATTATTAGGTTGAAAAATAGCAACTCCCGTTCCGCTTATATATTTTATACATTATAGTAGTGGTTTTTTTTATACTTTCCGTAGTCGAGTAGAAATCATATTTAGTTGTTGTATGATGTACTTGTATAATTTTAAACGCTTGAAATCGTAGATAAATCAACATTATTTAATTTACTTCAAACCCGACCATTAAAAAGCGATACTGTAATTTTTACTTTTGTTCCATTTGTATTTTTGGTAATGGTTGCAATCGCACATTTTTAGGACAAAAAAACAAAATATAAATCTTAATATTTTATTTTTTTATTTCATTTGCACAAACTGACAGCACAAGAATACCATAAATTAGTTAGCGTAGTTTACTGAACGTGTAAAGCCGCCTTTAAACGAAATTTGCTCGAAAACAAACTAGATAATTTAAATATAAATATTATTATTTGTAAAGATTTGTTTGTGTCTAAAATTTACCACTAAATGTGCCACTAATGACTGCAAAAATCATACCGAGTTCCGGAGATAATTACATTTTTTTTTGTACAAACAGGATATAAAAACTTCTTGGTTGGTACATTTTATTATTAAATATGGTTGTTCAGTGTAACAAAATTTAATAGCTACTAAATCAAATCGAATAACGTACCTAATAATTGAAATGTAATAAAATAAATTACCTAACTTAAAAAAGGTGAAATTTTAAAACTACATATTACAGAATTCGAGAAAAAAATTATTCAAGTACAAATTTGATTCGCATAAATTACAAATAATATTATAAAAATATTTTTTTTTATTTAAATAAAAATCAATCGAATATTGCATAACTCTGATGAAAATGAAAATTAGTCGTTATTACTGTCAATATGTAAATAGACTCAAGTAGGATTAGGAGGATTAATTAATTAATTAACTAACTAATCGTATATTTTATTTGATTTAATAATACGTTTAATCTTGTCTATTAATCTCAGTACAATATTTTACATTATGAACATATTTTCTTCTTCGATTAGCTACTGGCTATTGCAGATGATTTAGTGTATGGCAATAATTTTTATTTAAAAAAAAATAATTTAATGAAACAGTTTTGTTATTTAAATTGTAATGTGTTTATATTATCCACTTAATCGACATTCCGCCATATGTCAAAGTAGAATAACGTTCATTTTTTTCAGTTTAACGCATGCTGTACTTTTTTTCCATATAATTATGAATAATTTATCGTGTTATTTTTTGTTTTGCTCGAATTTAGTTAGTTTAATAACCTTTATTAATGGGTTATTGATTCCATATAATTTATCATCTAAACCAGTTTTTCCTAAAAAATGTCGTGTAAATTTGTTCATAATAGAAAACCTTATTTCGTTACAAAAGTAGAATGTATTTATAATAAAACATTTCTGGTTGTTTCGTTAATTAATAGTTTAATTTTATCAAAGTTACCTTATCGTCTGGAAAAAAAAATAATCACAGCAAACCGATAAGCTCTCTATCTACTTTGTTTAACCTAATAAAAATTTAAAAAACAAGTTTTACTCAGATATTAATATATAGCGGGCCTTTATTGGAGTATTCTAAAAAAAATTATAATAATTTTGTATATCACTAACTAGATTATGTTTTATTTTGTTTAGTTAGGTTAGTTCGAAATAGTTCATATTATACAAAGATTTTAGAAATAAAAAATGTATTTTCAGTCATAATTAGTTAATAAACTTGTCAATTAGATATTGTTCAATTTTTTTTTTTAAATAAAATTCCTATTATGTGTAGTTTGATTGTTTAAACGTTTTATTTTTAGATAGGTATAAAGGTTTTTTTTATCAGAATTGCTTCATGTAACATAATATAATATATTGCTAAATAGCTTTTTATTTCCGCATCTAAGCTAAAAAAATACATAGTTTAATAATGTCCCTGTAAACAAATATTTGTATTACTTTACTGTAGACCTCGATAATAACTAATCAACTATTTACAATAGTAGATCTCACATTTATTTATATTTATATTGTTGTGCAGTTTTTATTATACTCAGTGGTGATACCAGTAATCCTTTGGGATTTGACCGGGTTCGTTATCGAATACATACATTACATTTACATAAATGCTGATAAGTGTATTCGCAATATTTAACGTTATAATATAGCAATTACATATTTGAACTATTATATAAATATATATTTTTAATACGCCACAGAAGTATTTTTGTTTGTCCCTTAATTATTTATATATCTAAATATGAGTGTCTACAAAAATGGTGTATGTTCTTTGCAGACATCAAACGGCTGCATTTGCTTTGATCAAATTGGGCACACACATTATTTAGATGCTGGAAAGTGTACGCCCAGGGCGAAAATCTCTCTTCGGTGCCTTGGGGTGCATCCTCTTACCAAAAATGTCTTAAAAGTTTCCAAATTAACAACAGCGCTATTTATGCGTTAGATATTTTATTACTAATACATCTTTTTATTTAAATTTGTTAAGTTTTATTTTTTGTATTAACTAAAAATAGTTATGATGTAAGTTGTGGTGGTGGTTAATTGAGTTTTTTTAAACTTATGGGGTATTTGGCGGTAGAGAGGGGTGAGTTTGGTTATGTTCAGTCGGGGAGTGAAGGAGAGGATACACATTGTAGTATTTTAATGTTTTTTTAGAATGTGAGGGGGTGAAGAAATAAGGGGATAGTTATAAGGGGAAATCCATAATTTCTGGATAACTAAAATTATATTTATTATTATTATTTAACACCGAGGTGGTGTTGCAATTGTATATTATGTAATCACGATATATTCTGATAACATATTTTCTTGTATTTAAATTATTATGTTTTTGCTATAGAAATAATTTTGTTTTATGTTGATCTATTTAACATAGATAAAATATATTAATTGTATAACTTCCCCTGCGTGAAGTGCTTTAACTGGAAACGGGTGTGACTAGTCCGCGAACTCCAATTATTGGCGATGGGTCGTGGCGTCCCCATCGCCAACTATACTGAAAAGTGTACTGCAATGTCCTCATACTGTCCTTGAGTGTATTGGATAATCGGCCTTTCAACTTAGGGGTTAGGTGCAGGGCTACACTGCTAGGACTCATATACGAAGCCTCGGAATAGATTATTTGGTAAAAAGACTGTAAATAGAAAATTGGATTTTGTTTTTGGTATGTACCTTTAATGTACGGACTCTGTACAGAGCCCGTTATCAGGCTTTATGAAATTCAATTACGATTTTTGAGGATTGAATTAATCTATATTTCGGAACACAATTAAATCAAATCCTTGGGCTCTCAATTTAATTGTTTCCAGAAACTTGAGAGTTATTAAATTGTTCACCTGTTGTAGTGGTTTCGGTGGTGTGTATTGAAAACTCCATCAGGGTAAAAAAAAAATGGCAGCTACAAAACTGGCACACTTTTATCCTGGAACAGATTATTTGTGAGAGAGTAAACTGGTAAAAAATAGTGTTTACAGTGTATTAAGATTGAAAATTCGTTACGATGATATACCCCAATCTAATCTATAGACGATAAAAAAAACCTTAACCAGTTAATCTCAAGCAGTATGTTAGAATTAAAATTATTTTTTATTGAAACTTGTTGGGAGTTTTAAGGGGTTCAAAGGGTCTGAGCTTCCTTAGCTAGCCTTCGTCCACGTACGCTACGCCTTTGGTCAGTGTATCGGTGGCTGTGTTTTACACAACTCTGAGTGTACTCAGCTAATTACGCATTTGTTTGTCTTTTTAAGGGCTGGGATTCGGCATGATCTACCTACCAGCAATCGTGAGCGTCACGTGCTACTTCGAGAAGTACCGGTCGCTGGCCACCGGCATCGCCGTTTGCGGTTCGGGTCTGGGCACGTTCATCTTCGCGCCGCTTGTCGACTATCTGGTGATCGGCTACGGCTGGAAAGTAACCGTAATGATCATCGCCTGCCTGGTGTCGCTGTGCGCCTTTTTCGGGATGTTGTTCCGACCACTGGCTGCCGAGGAGGTGCCCAGCGAGAACGCCACGGTGGTACTCAACATCATCGAACCCGAGTGTCATCCGCTGAACAGTAGTCTGCAGTCGTTTGACGAGGCGCCCCCCAGGTACGACGATCGCAAGATATCGCAGAACATCAAACTGTCAAACGAGGTGAACACCAACACGTTCGGCAACGACCTGGACAAGAGGTCGCCCATGTCCAGGTTCACCCTGAGCCAGCCGGAGTTGATAGTGTCCGGCGGATACGCTGGTTCCAACAACCATTTGAACTTGGCCCGCAACGATGTGTGTTATGCCAGTCAAACGTTGAAGCCCATGTCCAACGGCATCATGTACCAGAAGGACATATTCTACAGCGGAAGCATCAAGAACTTGTCGGAGAACCGCAGGAGGAGGTGCTTGTCGTTTGTACACAATTATCTTAGAGGTCGTTCGCGGGCACTACCAAAAACGTGAGTGACCGTTGCCGCTCTAACGAAAAAGGCTTCGCACACACACTAACCCTGTCCGTATGACCAATAACGGCCGTGGATCAACCCCAGCCCAGTAACCCAACCCCTAACCACCGTCCCTCACACCCTTGGTTAATGTTTTTGACGTGTGGAATATTGTGTGTGTGTGTGTTCGTTGGACTTTACAACCCCCGTGGTGGCTGACCTAGGCCGGTCACTCACATTTTTGGAAGTGCCCTTGTAAAAGGTAAACCCTTAAAACGGCACAAATTAGACTATTTATACGATATTAGATTTACTAGTTGGTTAAAACAGCTAAAACTTTAGCAGGGATTGCTAGATCGCAAGTTATTTCCTGATTGTGTCTATGAGTAAGTTGTCTAGGAACCACTAAACAAAGATGCCGCCATTCTGTCGTCTCCTACCTGACTACTATACTTGCACAATCTAATCCTCGATCTCTACTCGAAGCGGTCAACCACGACTTATGCAACCTAACCATCATTTTGAGGCCTTTCTCTACCTTTAATTTTAATCAAATAACTTTTATCAAAAGTCGGAGTTAAAAAATGTATTGAGAAGTGCTTTAAAAGTACACCCCGAAAATCAAACTGAAAATACTTCATAATAAATTAAAAAATCAGGAAAGTATTTTAATGTACTTATTTACGTAAAGGGTTTTAATTTTTTACAAAGTATATTGCTCATATAATATTAATTGTTTTTATCACCAATGCAATTTCAATGGATACAAATCGTAGTAAAATGTAAACCTTATGATTTTCTGATAAAAAAATTGTGTTTTGTTAATATCGAACGTACGTTTCATTGGAGGTGATTATAATTTTATAAGCTTTTCAAGATGATCATTTGAAATTGTTATACTTGAATACACGGAGAAATAATTTTAATTGTTATTATTATTTTTTAGTGAGAAGGCATTAAAAATTAATTATAACGTGTAAAAATAACTTTTAAATTAGTCTTACAATGTGGACAATTCCGTTTGAAGTGATAATCCTTAAAAATGTTACACTTTTAAGTATATTTCAATTGACGATAACGTGAAAAACTTTAGACGCAAATGGTTGAACATAAATACAATTATAGAAAAATCCGAAATTGTCGTGTTGATTCCACACATGCGTTATCAAATTTAAGCAAAAGTGTCAAGTCGAATGTCACAGCGATAGTTTGATGGAAATATTTTGAAACGTGAAACATATTATTTCACGACAGAAGTGTCTGTAATCAGAAAAACCGATAAAAATAATTATAGGCTTCCTTTATACGGTTTTCATAAAGTGACACCAGCAACACATGTTATATAATACAAGTATAATTTGTGTCGCATGTATAATATATTCGCTGATATCCAATATGTAAGTTCAAATGTGCGGATTGAACTAGTTTTTTTCCTGTTAATTTAATCAATTATTTATCGTTCAGTTCCCCTCGAAGAGCCGCTGTTCAACGTGTTACATCCGTTTATATTCCTTTAAAAAATCTGGACTCCGCCCTCAATTGTCTTTTGTAAATAATTCTTGAACCAAAAAAAAAAAAAAATGGGGAGGGTAGAGGGAAAGGTGTGTCTTTATAAAAAAAAAAAATAATAATAACCTGGTCTCGCATGTTCAGCATGACTGACTGTCGTGACACGTTATATTAAATCAACCTATCGCGATAATATCAAAAGTCAAAAATAAAGGTCGGGTTTACAGTTTTGCTAGGCCAACGCAGGCGAATAATAATAGTATTGTTATTGGACTGCGTCACGTTATTCGTGAGTCGTGGCAATATTTATATTGTTTAAACCCTAAGGGGGGGGGGGGTGTACATGCCCGAAGTTTTTTTGCCCCTTTCCTACCCTTTCGGTTCGTTTTCCCGACACGAAGGAGAGCGTTTAACGCGTTGAACACATTTAAAGTTGTACGTTTGCCCCTTCAGCCCATTGTTTTTAACTAGGACGACGGTAGTTTAACGGTCCGCCCGGATAGTATTGTTTGAATGAAATAATGATCTTTTTGCTTCAATGTGAATCTGAAAAAAGTATTAGTATGTACAACGATGTGTTTTTATTTTTCTAGTTTTGTGTCCAAAAACAAGGCTACAAAACGGAAGTTATACTTTATAAAACTTATACTTTTATATAAGGCATATAAAAAAAAAGTTTACCCAACTATTTAAAAAACAGTCTAATCATAGCCAACTTGTTCGATACAACTTTTATACATAGAACTACGAATTTAATTTAGCGAAACATTAAGAAAATGTCATTAATTCTTTCTGCTAGAAAGGATTTTTAGTCAGAAAGGTCTGAAAATTTGACTGTAGGTAGAGATTTAGCGCATAGTGTCCTTTACATATTAAGGTAAAACTTATTTTTTGTTAAAATAAAAATACTAATAATTATTGTAATTACTATAATTGTAAGTACTGTTATACAAATAATACGTATAATACTGAATATTGTCACCTATTAATATTAGCTTACATTAATATGTGATTTATCAATGTTGATATATTTCACGTAAGATACTTTATTTTTTGCAAATTATAGTAATTTTGCACATTTTTTCTATAATAATGTTTTTGATTTTCTACAATATCCCAATTGATCGGTTAAAATGTTTAATTTGAATAACTAAAAAAAAACACAACTCGAATTCAAAAATTCCTAAAAAATGTAATATTGCCACCGGTTGATATTTAAATATTGTGATTTTTGTTGTTATTTCAGTTTTCATTCATACAGAGTGATAAATAAAGAAATCCTGTAATTTTTTAAAAAATATTATATATTTTCCAAATAATTAGTAAAAACGTTTAATAAATTATTCTCATCTTTAAAACTTATCAATTACTCGCGTTGCCATAAAAAAAAATTTTAAAATCTGTATCGACACTTTTTTATTGAGATTGGGTCTTTGAAAATTTAAAAGAACACCATTTATTGTTTATAAAATTATTTATATTTATAATAAATAGCTTTTACCCTCCACATTTTCGCATCGAAACGTTTATTTTATGAAATACTTGAATAGTACACTAAAAATTGAAGGTTTTTTTTAACCCTCTTCAACATTTTTAGGGAAATCATACATAGATCAAAAGGCGCTAACATACAAACTTTTATATTTTTTCTAGCATTTGTTTTCATTTTAACCCGTAGACTTGAATGTATTAAGACTTGGTAAATAATAAAAAAAAAAAATACTTGGAAAAAGCGTTTTGAGTGTTTGAAATCGACTTTGAGTGTTAAAAACAAAAAACCGTTTAGTGTTAACGTTTGCCGGTGAGAATAACTGTAACACTTTCAAACGCCTAAATCACACGGATAAAGAAAAAAAAATCTTATAAGAAATTAAGATCGGAGATAATATCGTAGTTGACCTCTTCCCGTAACTGATTAATCGGTAGCGATAAGGCAAATAAAAAATAAAAATAATACATACCTAATATAAAACTGTAATAACAACATAATATAATAGTAAAAATAATTAAAAATACATTTCAAAAAATACAACAAATCCCAATTTTACACGTTTAACGTCTAACAATTTAATTAACATGAATTCTTAATTTCACAAAAAAAAAATTGGTTTTTTATTTCTTTTACAGGAAAAATGTGTTACATGTTTGCCATGACAAATATGTTACACATAGATTTTCGCAGCTCTTGTGGCCTTTGAACCGTTTGATAGGTTATCGCGGCAATATTCATAATCAAATAATTATATTATATTCAAGGTTAAAAATAATTAATTATGAATGAACGAGTGTTTTGGCAACACCGTTAAAAATATGTATCCAAAAACCTCTTTAATGTTCTCTTATGTAGGTACTTTTTTTTCAAAAATAAAAACGCAACGGTTTTCTGCTTTTCAGAACGGTATCACAGTCGACCACCATCGGCATGCACACGGATCACTGCACCCCTTTTGAAAATGAAAAATCATCGGCCATCATGTGTTGTTCCTCTGAAGCCAAAGACACAATCAAGCAACTGCTCGACTTTTCCTTATTGAAAGATCCCATTTTCATTATGTACACCGTCTCCAATTTCTTGACCAGCATCGGTTTCAATATACCGTACTTGTATCTTGTGGTGAGTAACAATAAGACGTGTAAAATAATAATAGTTTTTTTTTGTTTATATCTATTACACAACTGATTGTTTCAGCCTCAAGCAAAAGTTATGGGCATCGACAATACCCATTCCAGTTACCTTTTGTCGCTGTTGGGTGCGGCCAACACGTTGGGCAGGATCGTCCTGGGATTCATATCAGACAAACCGTCCATCAATAGGTTAATGGTGTACAATTTGTGCTTGACCATTTGCGGTATCGGTGAGTACATTACGTCTGTAATCGAATGCATCGATTGATAAATACCACATGTAATATTGTATCGATAATCGTACAACAACAATCATTGTTACGGTTGTGTGTTGCAGCGACCATGTTGGCCACCTACTGCACGGACCTGTTCACGTTTTCGTTGTATACTATCGTATTCGGTTCGACCATCGGAGCTTATGTGGGTCTCACCTCGGTCATTTTGGTCGACCTGCTGGGTCTCGACAAACTGACCAACGCTTTTGGAGTCTTGCTGCTGTTCCAAGGGCTCGCCTCCCTGGTCGGACCTCCTCTTGCGGGTATTTGTTTTGTTTGTCGACGAAAAATGAATGCACCGTATAATCGTTGTCGTTTTGTTCGGTCTAGGTTGGTTGTACGACTGGCTGCAATCGTACAATCCGGCGTTTTACTTGTCCGGCGCCAACATCGCCATAAGTGGTCTCATGCTGTTTGCGATACCTTATGTACAACGGAGATACAAACAAAAGGAAATTGAAAAAATGACTGCTGTGAATTAGAAGATTAGTCGATATTACTGGCATGTATTTTTGTTGCAAATAATGTAAAAAAAAAAAAATGGCTAACTGTGGTAACGTTAGCAAACCATTAAAAATATACCTTAATTAATTTAAAAAAAAAAAAACAACACCTATGTTACGCTACTACAAATGTTATATTTTTATCTTGATATTTTTTTATTAACTGTTTTAACCAGCAAATGTGACTCATTCCCTCCGTGTAAATCGTTGCTCAAGTTATGCCACGGTTTGGAAATAATTATAAATATTACCATTAATTTACAACTATTTTCTTGTATATAAAAATACATACACATTTATATATTTTTTTAAGAAACAATAGCTCTGGAATTTTTATAGAAGTTAAAATTTTATGTTATGTGTCGAGAACCTCGTTATAGTTTTATATATAAAAAAAATTAATTCTTATGAAAACTTTTATCTACTAATACAATTAGTAGATGGCTGTTAAGGTAATTAATTTAAGACTTGTATTCCTTTTTTTTAAGTATACATAATATATAAATTATTTATTTTTTATAATTAATAAAAAACGTGTTACATAATTTACAAGGGTCTATTATATGAGTGTATATATATTTCAGTTATTATTATTGTTATGTTATAATATATTTTTATACACGTAATAATGGTCAAGAGTATTAAAAAAAAAAAAAATTATTTATTGTTTGACAAACAATGCTAAAGTTTTTGCGGGTTGTTATCAAACGACGATTGTAAGACTTCTGTAGTATTATCTGATTTATTGAAAAATTATTTTTGATATTGATTGGTATCATATTGCTTTTAGAGTATTTAAAAAAAAATAATAAGAAATTAAATTGATACTTAAGTTACTTTTTATTATAATTATATTACTTTGTTACGAGATTAAAATATATTATTAATTTAAATACAACTATTATTTGTTTGCAAACTGTCACTATTTTTGATAAATAAAATATTTAGTTTTATGTTATTTTGAATAATTAAGCAGAAAATTTTGACACAGAATATTCTAAAATAGTTTCAAACTTTAGATGATATAACTACTTATTTGTACACTTTTTTTTGAAACGACTATTGTGAAGTAAATTATATTGTGATTGATGTGATTTTGAACGATGCTATCTGTAATTATTTTAAAGGAAAAAAAACTATTTTATTATGAATTGTACGCAACAAACTATCGGTTGAACGCGTTGCTTAGTTTTTTATGTGTACATTTTTTATAACACACTATGTTAAATCAAAAAAAAAAAAAAAAATACTGTGGCCAATTAATTAATTTTAAGTATTACCTATGTATCTAAGGAATTTATTGTTACCTTTTAGACACTATAATGCAGGAATATTTTTAATAAATATGCTATTGATGCACAGGGGTTTTATTCATTTATAACCCAGTACTCTAAAAAAAAAAAAAAAAAAGCCAATAAAGTTATGATCTCAGTTTTAGTTCTAACCAGAAAATTACTTGGATTCTCTATTTAAATTTGTTGAAAATAATTATTAGCTACTAATTTGTGTAATCATTTCTCTCCAGAGTAAAAATTAATAGCTAAAATATTAATACTTACAATAAGTAATTTTTTGTTGTACACAAGCAGTGCGAGACTGTTGTTAGTGACGCGATCAGTTAAGTGAAGAGGAAAGACGACAAGACAATGTCATACAAACAAAACTAGTTTATTTTCAAATAAATATGATAAAATATTATTTGGAAAAAATAAAACGTGTTTGACTTATAAAATTTGAATGGGGGGAAAAAAAATTAAAATATGAAATTGTGTTGCACATGGAATCGCTCGAGGTTACAAATTTAATTCTTTGTACAACTTAGAAAAAATAAATTTAACAAAAAGTGACTAACAAAAATTAGTTTTTACCAATTAGCCAATAAAAAAAAAATGTATATGGTAAAAAATAAACACATGGTGTTATGCTGTAAAATTAAACGGTTTTCTTTACTGCCGCCACAATATTTTTGGCGCTGATTCCAAAAAGATCCAGTAGGACAGCCGAAGGTCCAGAACGCGGAATGTCTGTCACTGCGAGTTTCTTCACAGAAATGTTCTTTTCTTCAGCTACGGCCGACATCACCGCTTCGCCTAGACCACCTGGTACGGAAAAAAAATTAATATTAATATTGTAATTAATATTTAATGTTTAAGACACAAGCAACGACATACCTTCAGGGTAATGATCTTCGACTGTAATTATATTACCACCACATTCTTTTGCGTTACTTATGATGGTTTGGGCATCTAGTGGTTTGATGGTGAACGGATCAATGATACGAACACTAATGCCAGACTTGCTCAACTCCTCGGCAGCGTTTAACGCTTCATAGAGTGTGACACCAGCACCGATCACCAACACTTTATCTGATGGAGAGCTCTTTACAACCTTAGCCTTTCCGATCTAAAAAAAAAACAGATGATTTCAACATTACACACCGAACAGAACAAATTATAGCCCCATTCTAGATCTACCTTAAACTCTGAAACTACACTTAAAAAAAGTGGAATAAAGAAATTATGTTGGAGGAAAGGGTATTTAATAATAATTTGGCTTGTCAATTAACGTATATTGATAATATTATGACTAAATAACATTCCATAGAATTTTATAACTTATTCGACTATTTTTAAAAAAGTTATAGCGTGCTTTAATTTTTCGTTGAAAAATAAGTACATTTTTGTCGATTTTGAAGGAAGGTATAAACTTTTTTAATTTTTCGCCCAATAAAAAGTACTGTCCATGTGGCATGTATGTTTTATGATTTGCTACATGAAGAAAAGGGTTCAGCGGTGTGATAACGTGTGTTCAAAGAGAAAAACTAAATACACATAATGAGATTATACATACTTGGAATACTTCGTCATTTTTGTAAATAACGGCTGTTGGAGGCCTAGATGTACGTATGAAACAAATTCCTTTGGTGTTGGCAGCTATTTCTACCGATCTTTCAGTGCTGACAGCGTCAGCCGGGTAGAAAACAGTCGATCCTGATAAATGTTTAAAATTAATTATTTTCAAGCTCTTAAAAAAGTTGACTAAGTGACAAATTTGATCACTAAAAGTGACCTTAACAATTTTTTACTAACATATAAAAAGGTTTATGTCTATAACTGATATGAATTACAAACTTTTATATTTATTAAATATGTAATATCAATAAAAATTAAAAACCACATTGGTAAAATATATAACGGCCAAAATATTATATTAAAAAAAACTGTTTTACAGCAGTTCTGATTTTTTTATCTTTGCTGCGGAACTGACAAGGTATTGTTTATATAATGATAAGCTTTGTTTTTACATTTTCTAACCCCTCTCTCCCCTTTTGGGGAAAGGATAAATCTTATGTGGAATGGTTTAGCACTGTACATTGAATATTACTGTTCTTATTAATTTCCCCTTACAAGTTTGGAAGTAATTTGACCATTTGTCAAGTTGAAAAATGTTTATGAATAATTTTAGGGTGTTTTTCTCGATCTTAAATGAAAAGGGATAAACTTTTTCATTTTTGGTCCCATGAAAAATTACTTTTCACATTTAAATCCTAATCTATATACTCGCATCATGAAGAAATTAGTTTAGCAGTGGATATTGTGAATTAATAAAAACAAAACAATACTTTCTCAGCTCTGCATTGAAGCTAAAAAATACAACTTTTGATTTATTCTAGTTTTATTTATTTGTTTGTACATACCTGGTACACTTCGGAACAAGGCTATATCTTCCAAACCCATCTGGCTGGGTCCGTCCTCACCGATACTGATTCCACAATGGGATCCGACAAAGTTTACGTTAGTTTGTGAAATGGCACCCATACGAATCTAAAAATGTATTTATTCAATAATTGTGGGGCTGGTTAAATTATCTGCCAAGTAAATACACACTTGATCGAATGCCCTGGTGAAGAATGTGGCGAAGGTAGACACAAACGCAATCGTTCGGTCTCGACATGCTGTTCCTACTGCTACGCTTACCATGTTTTGTTCAGCGATGAAACATTCGATATGTCTCTCGGGGAATTGCTAAACAAAATGTATTACAACATAATTACATGAAACATAATGTATTAAGAAAATTGTCTACATCTAAAAGGTTACAATAAAAACCTTACGACTTTTATTTTGTCGGAGTATGTAGAATTTTTGGTGTCGGCATCTAAGGCGATTACTCTACTGTTGTTTGCTGCGATTTTGGCTAAACCAGTACCGTACGCTACACGTGTAGCTACTTTCTCGCCGAGTTTATAAGCTGGAGGAGTGTTCAACTTGACGTTAGTGATATTGATATTGGGAGCATCTTGGATGGGTTTTGGAATGTTAACAGACAATTTCTTGTTTCTTATTTGACCGTTCACCTCCTGAAAAATGAATGCTGGTAATTCATATTCACTTGACTCTTAAAACACTTAGCAAACTTTATTAGTACACACCTCTAAGACTTTTACTGCCTTGTCGTTTAAAGGTGTACCGTGCCATTTTTCCAAATCTTCAATGTTGGTAAATCCTTTACCTTTGAATGTTTTTGCTAAGATGGCTGTTGGTTTGCCCTTTGTGATCGCGGCTTCATGGAATGCCTAGAGTTAGATGGAATAAAATAAACTATACCAACACCTATTCTGCCACACAAAACCAACAAATTTGTTTAATATTACTTTAGCTAATTCTTCGATGTCATGTCCATCGACAACAATGGCGTTCAGACCAAATGACGTCAATCTCTGTCGGTAAACTTCCATGTCATGTTGCAATGGCGTAGGTCCCGATTGACCCAATCGGTTGATGTCGAAAATTACAACTAAATTGTCTAAGTTGTAGAACGATGCAAAGTTCAAAGCTTCCCAGACAGAACCTTCGGCGCTCTCACCATCACCCAACAAACAGAATGTTCTGGTGAAAAAATATTTATATTTATTTACTCGTTTGGGTATTCCAAAGTTATGATTTTATAAGTACGGCATTTTTTAGTGAGTTACCTGTAAGACGCTTTGTCAAAGTATTTTCCAACATACGCCATTCCACATGCAACTGAAAGACCTTGGCCTAAAGAGCCGGTACCAACATCAATGAAGTTTAAACGTGGAGTGGGATGACCCTCCAGGTCGCTGTCAATCTTTCTCAAATTGGTCAAATCTGAGACCGGGAATAATCCAGCTTCAGCCCATGCTGTAAAATATAAGTAAAGTTATGTTAAATGTATAAGATATTTTTATTTAATAAACCAAAATAATAGTAATTTCAAACATTTTTATTAGTGTATAAAATAATATTTAAAAACAATATCAATTTTAATGGACTTTTCAAGTATTAAATTATTATTTAAAGTTTCAAATAATTATTTAATTTAATACATTTGAGAAGTTGACTGTTCCTGTTAGCGATTTAAAATAAATATTTATTAGATTTAATTATTTAAACTTTTATTTGAGAAAGACGAGCAGTTGAGTGGGTAAATCGGCAGTGCGCTCACTGTCATTGATTCAATATTCGGTCAGGCGGCTCTATCTGCTGGCTAGAAATCATGTAGTTAAAAACAGCCCTATATCAGGCAACAGACTAATTAATGACCCATAATTAACTGAAAATTTGTCAAGAAACCTCCTATCTAGGAAGGGAAGCAATGGCCTTATATGGGTTCCTTAATTTTTCCAATAACGAAACTTTTACTTAAAAAAAAAAACAATTATTTAGTTAAAATTAAAAATTGAATTTGTTATTCAACCCCTAATTGGTACAGTGGAAAAAATTCACACTTTTAAACTGCTTTAAAACATTTACCTAAAATCCCGTTGTCATTTTAATGCTACCTCCAAAGAAAATCATTTTTATTAACAACATCTAACAGAAAACAAAAACTGTGGGACGCAGTGTATCAGTTAAGGGTTTAATTTTCTAAAATACAATTTTTATGGAAACTAGTTTAAAATTATATTTATTATTTGAGTTTTTAATTAATTAAATTTTTTTTTTCAATTATTACATTACTTATAATTTATAAAACCATAATAATATGAACTACATTTATTAAGCTATTTTTAAATTACCTGCATATAAAATTGGAGCTGCATGACCCTTAGACAAAATGAATCTGTCATTTGATGCATCTTTTGGGCTCGAAACTTTGTAGCGCATTGTATGGAAAAAGAGTACGGACATAATTTCTGCCATTGAAGCACATGATGTAGGATGGCTGCAAGTAAAAACCACATTTTACTAAAATATTTATTTTAAGCAAGTTTTTTTTTTTTGTAAACAAGCCTAAATAATTTAATATAACACTGAACCAAAATGTAAAATTGTCTTATCAATAGTTATCATGTCAAGCAAGGTGATATAAAAAGCTTATTATAAAATAAACCTTTATAAAAATCTTTATAATTCTAACATTTTATACTGATTAATTTATCATTAACAAAAATATAAAATAATTAATTAAAAAACACGTCTGTTGATATACAAATCATTTATATTTAAATTATCAATTTATACAATTTAATTGAATTCGATATCTTTTCTTATCATCTGCTAATCGTTTTTTATACCTTTTTAGTTTAAATGGAAACTGTAGGTAATTAACACATTTTATACTAGGTACTTATGTTAACAAAAAAAAACATTTTATTTTTAATATATTGTTTTATATTCTATACAAAATCTTTTTTATAATGGGATAGGTGGTTAGGTACTTGATTTTAAGTTATATTTTAATGAATACAATGCATTCTTAACAAAATATTAATTTGATTATGTTAATGTAACCTTCTAGGGCTTGGGTATGTGACCGGTTTGATTATGATTATGCGAATAATTTAACAGTTTTTATTTTAATTTTTAAATTGGTTCATTGTTATTGAAACCGCAACCTTATGACACAAGACAATGTATTTAAGAATAATCAGCCGATGTCTTTTTCCCACAAATCTTCAAGTATTATTATGCATGCATATTAACAGTTGGCAAAAATTTAAAAAAAAACCCAAATCCATTAGTATGAAGCACAGCAAATTAATGGTATTTAACCAGAAAATATAGATTTCATTGGATCTACACCGAATTAAAACTTAAATTGGTCTGTTTTTTTTTTTAATGTTAACTGGGTTATTTTCAAACCTGATATATACATATACATACACAATTTACTGATTATTACATTATAATAATTGATGTAGGTCACGTTTTAATATTTTTTCTCAATGGGAAGTTTATCAAAACATAGCATTAAAAATTGGAGGTATTTTTCCTTGCGTTTTGACAAATCCTTTAAAATTAACCAACTTACATAATATGATTATTTAGGTTTGGCTCATTAAATAAATAAGTTGTGAGCGAGACAACGTTTGCAGTAGCCAATAGTAATGTATCGCATTGTCAGCGGAAAAATCACTTTGATTTATCGTAAAGCTGTATCTTACCCGGATTTCGAAGCGTTAGTGGCCACGATAGAGTTGATTCTGAGTTTGTTGGCCAAGTCCCGTAGGGTCTGTGTGGCTGACGATTCCATTTTGTGGTAGTTTTCCATTTCGAAGGATTATTTTACTATTATAAATAGGTACGGCGTTTGATTTACTACCTGCGCACAAACGATGGGTTAATAATAATAATAATAATAATTTTTCCTTTCAAAGCTCGACACAAGAGCCAAAATGAAAGGTCGAAACGATTATTAATGACGGTAGGACGTACCTTGCGCGCACGAGGTCGGCGATGGAAAGAGAGAGGACCTAACAGGTCGTCGGCGGCAAAAGTGGCAGTCAGGCCGAATGAGAAATGAGCGTTACAAAATATATAATTTGATTCGAACGCCAAGTATAATAATAGTAAATAGTATTATTCTACAGACCTACAGGCTACATGTAATAGTAGTAGAGAGAGGTTGTAAATTGAACAGTACATCATGCACGGGCAAAGTGCAAGCCACGTGGGTGGGGACGACCAAGGTGAGTGGTTTAGGAGTGACGGGTGGATAAAGGAGAAGGGTGAACGTTAACAGCGTCGTGAAGGACACCGGCCGGCCCGCTTTGCCGGAGATAAGACAGCACAGTTTAACGAACCGGTTCCCCGGTTACCGGTTACCGTTGGTATCGCACAATCGCCGGTCGCGTACTACTGCGATTGGTCACTGCCGGGAGCGCGACTACGCTGACTTCAAACTGTACAAAAATGTGTACAAAAGTTTTTTCCTTTCCAAATTAAAAATACATAAACTTTATTTCAACTTCTAGAAAGCGTAAAAAAGTATTCAGTTAGTTGTGTAAGCAAATGTAAAGATTAAAACTTAAAATGTTTTCTTGTGAAATCGTACGTTCTACGTAGTCTGGTAGTCACCTACATTTAGTAAGCTATCAATTTTTGTTTTTTTCAGTTTATGTTTAATCTCTAGACGTATTATAATTAAACATATTTAATTTATATAAACCGTGCTGAGAGTGAAAATTTCATGTTTTTAACGTTGACTTTTTTTTTTAAATAAAATTTATTTTATACCTACATAGTATATTGTTTGGAAAAAGAACGGTTTGAACTCGCTGACCTTGAAAATATGCCGGGAACACAGTTGGTCACGGTACATGAACCAGTTTCAATTATTATTACTACAAGTTAATACCTAACTGAAATCCCTATGTTCACTGTCGAAAGTCGGTAATACATATTTGGTTAATTAGAGTGACCGAGACGGTTTTTCTCTTAATCTTAAAAACAAAGTGTAAGCTTATGTCTTCTTTTCGATCACATACGAAGATAGAAGTATGCTAAGTGTAAGCGAATATGCCTCATAAGATATTTTAGTGTTTTATAAACTATTTAATTTTCGGTTATTATTACCTATATGACATTGATTATTTTTTGTACATAAATAATTATGAAAATACCATCCGGCTAATATATTCAAAATAAATAATTAAGTGTGTTAACCTTAGAGAATTTCATCAACTAATTGTTTAATTAGTTTTAAAGCGAAATTTAAATAATTATAACATTTTTATTTACGTGTTTTTAAAAACACGTATTTTGAAGAAAAAAAATATATATATTTTTTGGCATAAAATTAAAAAGTAAGGTCAATTTACAGAATCTGACGTCACTATCATTTTTGCCCTAATAACACATCTTTAGAAAAAAATTCACTGATTGTAATGGTATAAAATTTAAAAATTAAAAACTTAATTGTATTTTAAATAATATGAAGGACCCCGGGGGGGGGGTCTCCCTTAGCCTTCTTCCCTGCTTATGCGACTGGTCAAAATATATATTATGATAAATTGAGAACTTAAGATCAATCCTTCTACGTATGTTACCTTAGTTTTTAGTTTTGCATACATTTTAATATATACCTAGTACACATAAAATATGATTTTTAATCCAGCTGGTAGGTGAGCGCAGAAACGTTAGTCCTTATGACCTTGATTTATCGAAAACTGTTTTAAGGTAAGATCTCCGAGCAAGATGAAAATAAATTAACTTGAAAGATTTTTTTAATGATTTAGGATTTATCCTACAAGACCTTCATTCGGATCGTGTACACGTTTTCGAGCCATGTTGTAATCGGGAGTTCGATCAGACAACTTTCAGATCAGATCAACAACTTTTGGTATTGTATTTAAATACACTAAGACTCGATACTGTTTTTGATTAACTGTTGCATTCATGTGTGATGACATTGAAGATAGCAAAGCCATTTTTTTAAATTATATACTATAGTTGTGTGTCTACTTTGTATTGGTTTTGGTGGGAGTTGACTGACAACTCTCCTAATTATGTTAACCAATAAATAGACGTTTATGTGTCAGTAAAGTCTAACCTTAATAGTAAAACTGATATTTTTGTGAACGATTATGGTATAATGTATATTTCTATTATATATCAGACAGTTAAAATCAAATGACGTAGAATCTTGTAAGTTATATGGGTAATAATAAGTATATAGACATACGTTAATTTGTTCATTAACTCACGAGTCGAGTAATAAGAATAAAACATATTATGTAATAATACAAATTAAAAAAAGGATAACAATAATAATAATTGTGTTGTACCGACCAAAATATCATGCTATAACCAGTTTTAATTGGCTACTGTGTCGTTTTGGCTCTTTCAACTCGTGCAATCCGAATTAATACTCAATTGAAACAATCTACAGATCACCGTAGTTTTATATATTATGTATAATATAATATATAATTACATCTAATACAGATCTGTATAAAGTGTTGTGTACTTGGATAACGTATAGGTAAGACCGATAACCTGTCGACATGATAATCGCTAAAAAAAAATATTCGGCCGATAAAAAGTTATTGTTAAAAATTATTATTATTATTATATTAGCTGCCCAACGTTGACGTCAAATGTCTTAAAACCCTGCGATAAATGATTATTTACACGTTGTATTTTGTACAGTCTACAGAAATGCAGTGAGCACCTTTGGGCATTGATTAAGTATACGTCTTAATCAATGCTTTGGGCTATAATAGACCTAACCATGCAATTATTATAAGCCTGTTGTATGTTTGTTCTGGTATTTTTTTTAATTAAATTTTTAATAAAGATATTGTTGTACAACCATTGTCATCAGCGTCGGACTAGCTCGTAAAAACCAAATGTAAAATAATCAAATATAACAAACATATAATAATTCTTTAAAAGACATTTATTTAGAAAACAAATATAAAACGTTTTTAAAAACAGATAAAAGTTATGTGTAAATGAAATAGCACTTCACTACTACAAATTTGAAGAAAACAATCTAAATCCAACCAATATCATTTTTTAGTAATTTGTAAATATCACTATATAAATAGTAAATGCTAGTAATAGTAGTATATTAACTGGTAATACTACTAGTGAATACTACGAGTAATAGTAGTTTTAATGAAATTGCGATTATTTTTTAAAATGTAGTTTACGCATACAACAGGTTTATTTTTAATTGAAGTTTTAGACCTTAATTCCAAGGACAATTTCCAAAAAATGTTAAAAATCTAGCCTTTTTTTACGAAAACACTAAAAAATATAATTTTTTAATTTGATCAGTAGAAATTTATAGAAAAATGTGATGCGAAAAGGGTTCTCTTATTGTCAAAGTTTATTTCAAAGAAAACGCTAAAACATCGAAGATACATTGGTCAACACATCGAATCAATCAAATTATAACATTTTGTTACACAATTATAGTGTGCACTGTGTAGTAATTTTAAGATTAAAAATGTGTAAAATTTTTGGGTATTTTTCCTAGATTTTTAAGAGGAAGCGGGTGAATATTTAAAAATTTTAGCCCAATATAAAAAAGTACCTTTTAGGTACAATTTATACTGCATACACTTGCCACATAAAAAAAATCTAGTTCGGGGGTTAAGAGATATCGTGGGCCCAGAGTCCAGACACAAAAGTAGAAAAATAAAAACACGTTATTGTAAAAACAATTCTTTCTTAGCTCCGTATCGAAGTTAAAAATACAGTGTCCTACAGTTTATTTTCCGATAACTTTATCAAAATATGCTAAGTTAAAGTCATTATTTTTCTCAGGAAAATGGATCTCCTGAGACTTGTTTTTGTACAACAATTTCTTATGAGGAGTATTAATTTAAGAGTAGGATATAAATATAAAATTTCAACAAGATTTTCTTAATGGTGTGTTGATAATGAAAATTGCAGTTTAATATCAATTTGTAATTTTAACAGATAAATAGGCGTTTTAAGCATGAATCATGAAAAGGTTTAAAATGTTTTCTTCGACGAAATTACAAAATTATAAGTAATTACAATTTATTGATGGTGATAGAAACTTATGTTCAGTATATTTATGTTGTATCATGATCCCATGTTATGCCAGTTGAAAGGGAACAAGATTTTAATCTAGAAGTGAAATGTGAACTTTAAATACAAATTCTTTTAGAAGTCTCTAAAATGTGTTAGTGTTTAAACTGTACAGGTCGGTTTGAATTTATTAAATTCTGAATGATATGCGTTTTGAGTATCTACATAAAACGTGGGTGACAGGTACTATAATGGTTGTGATATTTCAAGGAGAAAACAGAGAGTGAAAGAGAATATAAACCCTTTTGGCATTTTATCTCCCTCTTTTTTGTGTTCTCCGCCCCTCGATTCGTTCTTGACTACATTAATAATATCACATTCCGTATTGTATGCTGCTATTTGATAACACGTGTAATGATGTGTACCTACACTATCGATTAAACAAGTTTGTAACGTTGTCGGTTTTGATATTATAATAACGATTTTGATTAAAAAAGCGTCGTCGTCGTTTAGAGGACGAGTGGGTTAATGTTAATTTTTTTTAATTAAATACATTTTCATGGTTAAACATTTTAAACCGATCAGTACTTTATATATCAGTACATTCATTTGTTTTACGTAATATCTTTGTTACTAAGGTTTTTAGCAAATTCAATGGTATCAGAGTACTGTACTTTTTGTTTTTTTTGTTATAGGTACATTGAATTATGTTTACAAAATGTAATTATGTATTTTTATTTGCCCAACTCTGGCTCAGGCTCCATAATTATTGCTTTATGGTAGTATAATGTATACTATGTGTACTTAGTGCTTCACAATAACAATAATTTAAACAATTAATACGACAATAAATTGGAGATATTTAATAAGAGATCTACCTAGAAAAGCCGTGTTTAATTGGGTTTGCCTTTAAAGAGCTCACGTTAACGAATATTATTGCAAATCTATATGCTATATAATTTCAAATCATTTAATATTAGGCATGTCAAAATATTAATATGATGTGTATGCGCTTTTTGTAGTAATACAATTTTTGTTTTTTTTCAATATCAATATTCAATAGTGGGAATAAACCAATTTCTAAAAAAAAATCACAAGCTTGCTGGAATTCAATGGAATATTTTACACCTATTTTTTTTAATTTTCCCAACAAGTGGCTGATGCGTCAACAATATTATATTAAATTCTGATAAAATAATATGGGCCGGAGTACACGGCCTCTGGTTGAAATACGTCACAAGGTCAACTTGCAATGACCGTTCGTCCGAGACTAAAACGAGTTTAAAGCGAATTTCGACTGCTATCAGCTTCATATACATTGCGCTTGCTTACAATATACCTCTAGTAATTTTGATATAACATACTGAATTATCCTGGTCGCTATAGCCCAGAAAAATATAGAAAAAATGTTAGGAGTATCGAAAATATACAGAGCAAAAGCAACATGATAATAGTTATTGGCAATGGTATTTTTGGGTATCCAAATAATGAAGGCGATTATATTCTTTTTATTCGCTTTTTATTTAAATGGTTACGTTTTTTTTTTTAATAAATAAAAACGTTAAATTAAATTATTGTTTGATTTTTAATGAATTTACGAGTTATGGACTATTGAAATGTTTTTCTTAGCACAGTGTATGGTTTGGTAAAAAAGTAATAGGTATCCTATTATAGAACTTAAGTTTTAATATAATAGTAATTTCACTCTTCATGAGTTGTCTCAACTTTTATTTAATGCCAAACAAATTGTATATATGGGTCAAAACGCCAAATACGAATGAACGTTTGGAGCGACCCCCGTAGATTTTTTTTTTTTAATTACACTGCATATGTGTTCGATATGAAGAATATTCTCAAATTTGTTTGAATTATTTTAGATTATTATTCCTACATAAAATACTAAATAAGCCGAAGAACTAGAACCTCTTCACAGAAATGTCCGGCTTTTTGGTTTAAAATAAACAAAAATGGCTTTCAATCTTAAAAAAATTATTTAAATTAAAAATAATACCTTGAAGCTTATAAAAATTAACCGGTGAATTATTTACACGGTCGAAATGTATTAAAATTTAAAAAATTATTTTTTCTTAAATATTGCCTAAACAGAACTCCTTAAAAACAGACCGCATGCAATCTCCTTAAATCAGATAATTTTCAAGAACGTTCTGTTCGTAGTAGAAACATATTATGTTCTTATAGAAAAAATTGCTTCTATGCAATATTTAAAATTGAAAAAATAATTCCAAAATAATTTCCTGTATTAATATTTGTTGAAAAATTGTAGCGTACTGTTGAGGTTTAAAAACTGCCTTTAGAATGCGCCCTAATAAATGCTAGTGTAGAGGCATCTTAAAGTTTTTCTGAAAACAATTTTTTTTTTAACTGCAAAAACTACCTGTGTTTAGCTATTTTTTAATTGCTTTTATACTTGTATAAAACCCGTTTTGTGTTATTTTCGGTTTGTATATTACGTTTAAAAATGCCTTATTCTATTTTCCTTGTTGAATTCATAACTACGAGTACTCTTAAAACTAGTATGTATAGAATTTGTATTTAACCAAAACAATAAAAGTACCTTGGTTCGTGTTTTAAAGTAGTGTTGTACAGTATTATAGTTATTTTAATTTGATAAAATTAAACCAAGCAGGAGTTTTAGTGTAACAACTACTTACTAAAATGATGAAACTATTAAAAAAAATAACTTGGTCACACATGAAGTAATCCAAGCTCAATAGTATATTTTGCTTCAAAATAATAGAAATTCAATTTCAGTATGATGTAGCTTTTACACATAGTTAATTTTATTATATCATATAAAAATATATTTAATTTTCCGTATTACATTTATAGACGCTTTCCATTATTGTAAAACATTTTAACGTAAGAAATATTTTATATATTTTACAACTGCTATCGACTACAAAAATTACTGAAATTTTGTACATAAAAATTATACATATATAAACAAATTTAGTTCCAAATAAACGCTAACATGGTGGTTTGCTGATTCGATTGTGTTTTTTTTCGCGTTATAGCAAATAACATAAAAATAACTTCATACAGCATAATTAATACAAACCTATTATGCTTGCAATGACATTGTGTAGTAGCTTAAGATGTTTGTTAAATGATGATTATGATGTTAAATCGTTTACATAGTATAAGTGATTTATTTGATTTTTCAAATTTAATCGGTAACACTTGTCAAAAAATTATTTTTTAAAATATTTTTCTTTTATTGATTTATAAACATGGTATTATTAACTTTAATTATAAGTATATTAATCAGCTGTTGATATTTCGTATTTTTTAGAGCTCTGCAATAATTTTTTTTTTCAGTACTCTAAAAATGTATGGCGTGACAAAATTTCAAAAGTTAATAACTGTTGAAATTCATTTTTTTATGTCATCATGAAATTCCGCTTCAGCACAAATATGTATTACTAATATAAGTGTTAGAAAATATTTTGAAGTCGCAGCTCTTATATTATACCTATTATATAATCGAACTGATATCAAACTATTAGTATTGGTAAAAATACCTAGATTTATTATGACGTTTTGTGAAGATAAATATACCTACGTTTAGCTCATAAGGATTTAACTGCAAGCCCAAAAATTACGATTCATTTAAAATTAATTATTTTTGTTTACGTCGCCTGAAAATGCATGTTAACTTTGAAATATAACCTATGTATCACAATCTACGTGCGTGCAGATATCATTAATTGTCGACCAATTAATTGCATTTCTATACTTTGATTTAAGGATTACAGAATTGCACCCATAGAACTAAGTAAAGCTTTCTTCCATTATAATAATTAATGAGACGTATTATTTTACCACTGAGATATTGTGTGTTTGTAATTGAGCTAATTTTGTACTTAATTTATAATTTAGTTTATAGACACTGGATACACCATTCGAGGATAATGATTATTAGTATTTTTTCAATAGCTTAAAAACGTACAGAAACTGCATTCTACGACTATTTTAAACGAGTTACGTATGTTTTGCTGTGCACAGACACTTAATAGAAAATGATTTACCTACAAGGTGAATTAAGAGGTATGATTTAAAAGTTGATTATTTTATTACTGGGAATGTTGTGTACGTGATAATAATAATCAATATAAATTGGTAAATCGTTAAAAATAAATAACATTACTATCACCATATTATAACCACTCGTAAATAATAAAATTAAATTGGCAAAATTAACAACCACAACTCTAATTACCAATTATTATTTATTTATTAACGAATCATATACTATGCTCGTCTACAGATAACAGTATCGCATTTTGAGTTAAACGATGTTAAATTTGTATAATCATTAATGTAACTAGTTGGCCACTAAAGTACACAGGGCTTATTTTTGGGACTCATTCTCTCTCTCTTACATTTAATGTCCGAATAGATTCGGTGGTTTCCCCACACGTGAGCATGCAACATATGTATAGTTGCCCATGGGAGAAACATGGATTTTTCAAGTCCAAGCCGCAAAAGGACTCAAATGAAATTTTCCAATTTTTCCTATCTAACCTATCCTATGTCTCAAGTTGGGCCAAATTACACACATTGTAAAAAATGTCATCAAGATCAGTTAAGTAATTTCGGAGTTTATCGGTGACAAACATCGTGACTCAAGATTTATGTATATACATAAAAGATATCAAATGCTTACAGAGGGTGATGACAATTAATGTGTATACTATAATTATTCTACTTTATAATCGTATGCAAAATTATTAATTACATATTAATGCATTTTTAGTTTTAAAACATTAAACAAAATTGTTGTAAAACCAACGACTTATCATAATTACTCAACACTATCAAATATCGCTTTAGAAAATTATATTTATAATAAATGCTTATTCGAATAAAAATGTAATGCATTTAAACTTGATATCCAACACTAGTTATTGAAAATATTAAACCGGCTTATAATATTATGATTGTTGACATTTGAACAACTTTCGACAGTAGTGTTATATATTATGAGATTATCTATAATATTACTACAAACTTTTGTACTATATAAATACTTTACATAGGGCGCCATCTTCCATAATTCTAATATCCTTGTATCTCGCTAAAATTTAAATTAATAGATAGCGCTTCATGCTTGCTTTAAGCATCGATGCGACCTGATGATATTTTACTATGTAGTATAGCTGTTTTACAAATTACATTTAAAGAATGTATTTGAAGCCATTGTATTTCCAAGTCATTAGTCAACATGGCTCAAACATGCATAAAATTAACCCCGAAATCATTCAATGAATATCACTCATTAGTGATATGATAGAGAATACTCACTATTAATGGTCCTAAAAAATACTTATATTTGACTTAAAATGGACCTTAAATGTACTTACAATGAAATTATACAGGATTTATTTTGGACCTAAAATGGACCCAAAATAGATTTATAATGGACTTTTATAGGACTTATAATTGATTAAATTGGAAAATGTACCTAGCTTAGTACAGTCCAGATGAATAGTGTACTTTACAAATTGTGTGAACTAGTGAATGTGAGTGTGTGTGTGTCTTTTGGAAACCTTTAAACGTATATATCTCTGGTTACCAGGTTATGTTAGGTTCAATATATAAATTAATTAATTCAATAAACGATCAACGGTCATAGGTACATTCGTAATTCACCCGTAACTCTATAAATATATATTTTTTCAAATTCTGTTTTCCCAATATTTTTTTTCACAGCGTGGTGAAGTAACAAAATCAATAATACAATTTTTTTTTTGGGTTGTGTATGCCTTTAATTTCCACCCATCCGAGAAGATGGTTCATGTTCCATTGCTTCGGTGATCAAATGCAAAATTTGTTAAATATTAACCGTTGTAAGTTGTAATTTACAACAAACATGTTGTAAGTTATGCGTAACAACTTCTGATGCCATCTAGACAATACAAATATTCTAACATGTAAATATTTTGATGTCCTATACAGTAAAAACAATAATGTCAGATGTATTTTTAATCATTTGCAATATATAGTTTAATTATTGCAAAAACTTTAAAAGACATAACATTTCTGGTCACAACACACACACACACACACACACTTACAAAATATTAAAAAAAATGATTGTGTGTGTGTGTGTGTGTAAGAAGAAAAGAAAGATAAAGACGGGGATGAAGACGATGATCAACATCAACATCAACACCAACTTTAACTATTACGTCAGCGTCTTTACAACGTTAACGTCATCGTCATAAATATCATCATCGTCATTACGTCATTATTATATTCTTTTTACACACACACAATAATTTTTCATATATTTTGTAAGTGTGTGTGTGTGTGTGTTTGTTTGTGAGTGGGTTTGTGACCAGAAATGTCCATTATAAATCTATTTTGGGTCCATTTTAGGTCCAAAATAATCTTATATAAGTCCATTGTAAGTACATTTAAAGTCTATTATAAATACATTTTAAGTCAAATATAAGTATTTTTTAGGACCATTATAAGTCCATTTTAGGTTCAATATAAGTCCATTTTATGTCCATAATTATTACATTTATAATTGTTACGTCTTGTAAGTGGCTATAACCTGTGAGTATAAATGTGTTTTTTTTCTTCACTTATATAATGTAATAACAAAGTAGTCGACGTTAAGATTTGTTGTATAATATGCAAATATCTTCGCAGTTTGGTATTTATTAATAAATACTTCTATATTCTATTTATTGATTATGAACGTTGTATTACAATAATTATAGCATTTACAATCAATTTTAATACCTACTAATGCGTTAGTTCTACTTATATTATACTAAAGGTAAAAGTTTTTAAACGATTTCATATACATTTATATAAGGTTCAGTATTAGTTGGTTTGTTCAACGCTTTATCCCCCCCCCCCCCCGAGTTACAGAAATGTAGTTCTGGGTTTTTTTCAAGGGTGTGATTCTGACAATCTTGGTGACTGCATTTTATTTAACAGTGGTGGTTAAATCATAAATGTCGATTCGTTGATATCGAGTAACGTGAAGAATATTCTATTCAAACCTGTATAAAAAAATGAAACATAAGTCTTCCGTCTTCCACATTTTGCAATGTCAAATCAGTAATCTGTTATTGCAGTATCAAAACACGCCAAATGGCTCTTAGACTACAATTTTTCCATGTACAAAAGTCGACTTTAACCGTTTAATCTTTATGATTTGTTTATGTTTGTAAACAAAGAGGATTCAGATCTTGTCCTTGCTCCCTCAGGAATGTTCCTAAAGGACTAGGTACTCAAAGTTTGTACAGCGCAGTCACAAAAAATACTATTAGCCATAAATGTTTGTACGTTTCAATATTTTGCTAGCTACCCGAAGGCAGTGGTCGTTTGCGGCTGAACGGTGTGTTGCCTAAGTACGAAAACGTACTTGTGAACGTGCAAAAACGTTTTAGCAGAGAGAGAACAATAGTTTATATTGTACCGGAGGTAGTAGCAAAGCGAGGTTCAGATTATCGTTGGCGATGTCACATGTTGACGACGACAACGTCGGCAATTAGCAATAAACTTTTCTCTCTGGGGTCGACGACGGCCTCGGGTCCTCCATTAGAGTTCATATAATTATTTATATACGTTTACAGTTTACACAGACGCGGCAAAGTGGTACAAGTCGTGACACGGCGTTTTCAAATGTTTCCATCCTTTAAGAATGAAAAATTGTATGAAACTTGCGCGGCCGTGAGATATAAAGGGACACGTCGGCAATGCACAATTATTTGTATTACCCGCAAAATGGTGACCAGGTGGCGTAACCTACAAGAACATTATTCGTCATAGGCACGGAAAAATTAAATATATATATATTATATTCTGTATTATTACCACATTTTTTATCGAAGTGTCACTTGGCCTTCAAATAAGTCACCGATATAATGTAGATTCTGTCTTAAATTAAACGCTTACTCGTTGTGTCACGTTTACGTTTGGAAGTTGAACGTTATTCATTATCCACAAGATAATGAATATCTTCCGGACAGACGATCAGGAGCTGTATAGGTTATGCCCAAGTGAATAGTAAGTGTGTGTGTGTAAGTATGTGTTAGTGCATGGGAATTATCTGCGGTGCTGTGCGGCGGCTATGGCACCGATTCTCGCGGGATAACGATCGAAGAAACGGCCGGTGTATTTTATTCTCAGACCACCACTCCTTCCGCTCGCTTTGCCCATACAACACTTGGTAATGTATAAGTATATTGTAACATATATGTATGTATATATATAAATACTTATACCCACAAACACTTCGAGTATCATGGCCTTGTGTGTGTGTGCGTATGTGGTATAAAAGTGTATAAGAAACTCCTGGCGCACCCGAAGAGGTGCTATTCGAAATACTGGACAAAATATAACAACCCGTAATATAACATCACATTTTTTACAAATTATAATAATATATTATATTATACGCATAAAAATAATAATAGTAAAATCAAGTAAGAGTTAACTAATCACTAATTAACACATTGGAAACGAAAGACTAATCAATAGACTTTGTAAAGATTTTAACTTTTCCGCCAAAATGTTATCAATATTATTTAATTGGAAATCGCTGTGCTACTTATTGTTAGAAACCAAATGACTATTGACTTTAAATTTAAAATTTTACAAAGTTATAAGAAAAAAATCGATTGTTAAAAATTAACAATTCAAACAATTTTAAAAAATTAATTTTATACTACCAAGTTATCGACTCAAAAATAGGTGTTTGCATTTGAAAAAACAAAGTAGCTAGTCATATAACGCATAAGGAATGATGACAAAATGATATTATGGGTTCCTGCACACGGTTGCTTGGTTTTTTCGTTAATTCCACCTCAGCAAGTGCTAATAAATGATCAAATTGATTTTCATTAATACGGAAGAACTCGCGAAATTTCGTTTCTTAACAAATGCCTATTTATTAAAATGTCAAAGTATTTTTTGATATTTCTAGTTAGAAATATCATCCACTTTCTGTCTCTTTGTAACGAGTAATTAATAATTCATCTTCTTCGTCCTGCTCCTCAAGTAAGAGCAAAATAATTTTATTGTTATTTGTGGTACTTATATTGAAATCGAAACCGAAAACCACAATACACGTCTTCGTGACAAGCAAACCACGACGATAAATGCAATGAATAAAATGAACATTTTGACCATTTATAACCAGTTTTGAATAATTATCTTCAAAGTTATTGAAATTTAAAATGTAAGACGGAAAGAAGGGTGGAGAAGTAAAGGTATTTTTATCTGCGCGCATTACTCGACCGCACTTTCTATTAGAAGCGTTAGGCCATTTGTATTGTATTAGGTCATTGTATTTTGTTCTAAAATAAAAAAAAATACTATACTACTATACTATTACGGTCAACATAAATATGTAAGTATACTTTTAAACAATTTAACGGTTTTCTTAACTATACACATTTAACGCATATGTAATCCATTCGACTTTTGAGAAGTACTTTTAATACTATTATATGACCGTGTGTGTGTCAAGTGCTACAGATAATAATGGAAGGGACAAGAGGGGGGGGATAGGGGTTCGATTACTATCCCCATAGATGCCGTGGGGTTGGGGGGCACGGGTGATAGCCACGAGGGGCGCGCCGCGAAAGTAGTAATTTTTTCGGCGTTGGACGCCCAAAGCCGGGCGGCACGTTTAGTCACCTACTGGCCGCGCCGTCGCCACCGCCGCCGCCGTTCCACGGTCGTTGCCAACGAAATCGCGCGGTACACGTTTCGCGTACGTGTTAATACAATAATAATCGCTAAAATATCATATCACATTAAATCGGTACACAAGCACTGAGATTAGTTAAATAATTTTTTTTTTTTATTTGTCCCGTTTCAAACCGTCGAATAGGACCATTTGTAATTAAGTCAAGTTTGGATTACCGGCACCGGCAAAGCCGTCATGTGAACGCCACGAGCGGCCGCCAAGTGTAAGTGGACACACCGCGTGGCCACCGGTCAACCCGCCTTACGTTCGCCGTCATGTTCAACGGGGCCACGGCGGTGGCCACAGTGTTGGCCGCCGTGGTGTTCGCCACGGCCAGCGAATACCCGGAACGCGAGTGTTGCGACCCCATCGACTTGCCGCCTTCGCCGCCGCCGCCATCGTCTGGAGCCGTGGCCATCAAAGCCGCGGCCGCCGCACGGACCACCACGGTGGCTGTTCCCAGAGGTACGTTAAAATACTTATACCTATTATCTAACTTTCAATCATACATGAATCGTGCACATGTACCCCGTCAAAAAATATATATATACTGGGTACACTCTAAGTATATTGATATCTGGTAAAAATATCCATTACTAAAAATATCCGATAACCAAAATAGCCGAAAACTGCGTTATATAAATTACAAGTACAATATTCATTCTATATTTTACGGGTTTTTAAATGCTACTTTTTAAACGTGGCACGCTAAAGCCGGATAACATGTAACAATGTAAGCGCGAGTAAAGCGACAGTAATCAAAGGCCGTCAACTAGTTAAACCTAGTAAAAGTGATTACGACGTAACCAGGTCGATTTGATAAAGTACTTTTTTGTTTTCGTGCAAAATTTAAAATAATGTATTCCTCTTTTTAGTAAGACTTTTTATTTATTCAAAAGATTTTTACATTTTTTCAAAAACATTTTCTAGATTTAAATTTGTAGGTATTCATATCGTTTTTCGATGTCGATAATAACCATTGTATTTAATTCGAATAATTCCGAATTTAATAATCACAACCAACTTATTTTCACCTACTTTTAAGAACTGTATTTTGAGACAGTCACAAGTAAATATATTATAATTTTATTATATTTTATTCAATATATAACAATACATTTACAATAATAGAACAGAAAAAAGGTACATGAATAAATTTAATTTGGTATTTCAGTTATTGCATCTTGTATGATGTTGATTCGGTAATTTAAATATTATATAACATGAATACATCCTTCTTAATAAATGGGAGTTAAACGTCCTCTTAAATCTTGTACTCATAGGGATTTTTATTTGTGTCATCAATAATAATATTATTAATATGGATTATAGTTTCTTATTTCTTTGAAAAACTGTACTTATTGACCACCACGGCTGGAGTAAAGGGAAGAACCGTAGAGTTTCTTTTCAGCAGTATAGAGTCTTGATTGCATGTTGTAATTAATGTGTACTTACGTTACAAGTACAGTGTAACGGCATTGTATTCCGTGGGTTATCTTTTGGCAAACAATACGGAACAATTTTGAGCTTCATAGTTAGATATAGGCATTGCCACACGGACGAACTATAGAAGATTATAATGTTTATAGCGAACTCTTTGCTTTTATTGAATAGTCGTACGTTTCGGGAATTTGTGATCAGATGTATGATGTAACCCTTTTTGTCTTGTTGTACATTACAACCTCTTAATTTGTATTTTTTGTAACATTGAAATTTGTGGAGCCAAACCTCGTTGCTGTAAACCACCCACAGCCAGTGGCTCCTGTAAGGTGACAGTGGCTTTCGGGAAACCCAGGAAGAACACAAAGGCCGCGTAAATGCTGAAAATGACCAGACTCATGGCGAACGTCTCGTTTATTTGAATCTGAGCGCTGCGGTCATCAGGTCAAGCGATTATAATGGGTGTGATGTGTCCGACGGATAAACGTCACGCACTTGTTCTGGGTAATCGTGTTGACATTTAAATCGATTTCGCCGACACCCTGTGTCGAGAATTACCGGTTGCCGTGCATGGGAAAATGTTCGATTGTCATCTGGTCCCTGTCAAAGTTTACCGAATCTCCTAGATACCGTTCAATGAGATGCCGACCTAAGTCAATCGACTAACTATTAATTTCAATTCACTATCATATTCATACGATTTTGAGCTCAATTTTCAAACACAACGTCCACTAAGATGCATTATTATAAATTTATAAAAACTTTGAATAATTACAAAACCATTAAGAGATTCTGTGGTTGTTATATATAGCTTATAAATTCCAGTTTTGTCGGATTTTTCAAGTCGGCAATTAAAGTTTGAAAAGTGTGTCGAAATTAAATCAAATGAACGTCTGTTCATATTAAATAGTCTATATTTAATAACATTAAAAAAAACAATAATCACTGAAAACCTAAAAAAAAAAAAACTATTATAATGTACACCAAATGAGTATAAGATGTTTTACCAATACATTTTGACTATAGATATTTTGGTTTTCGGGTATTTTTTTGCCTGGATATTTTTCTAGTAATTTTTTTAGCGGTTAAAATTTAACACAGGAGTCAAAGTGCGGATAATGCGTGCATATAAAAATAATTTCACTCCACAGTTTTAAGTTAACCCAAACTATGCTTGCCCGGAGAATTAGAAAGGAACTGTTTTTCAAAATACGTCTTCTGTGGATTGGGTGGTTAAAAACCAAAATTTTCTTGTACGAAAATCTCACAACCAACCAATCATTGAAGTGTAAAGCCGTTTTTTCATGTTATTTTTTTCGGTAAACAAACTTTTGCCGAGCATAACAGCGGGAACGTGCGTAGTGCATTCCTTTAGTGATAACGTGACAAGAGTCAGAGAACCGGCTAACATTTGGATATTTTACCGGTAGACCAGGTCAACCGGGCGGGCACAATAATTACATAGGCAGTAGCCAAATTGATACTACGGCAATTTGTGTGTGTCCGGCAAACGCAATAGTACATTACGGGTACGGCCGACCTCTGGGGCGGCTTAAGAAGGGTGCGTTTGCCGTCCGGTTAATTGCCACGTTGAGCATTGGCTGCAGGCTAAGGATCGAGTTACTTACTGGTTTGACACGTTTAATCCACACGACCGTGTACGCGGTACCTAGGTATTGCATAACAAACGCAAAGGGACTTTATTTTTTGAAGTCAAGTTGTTTTTCTATCGATTTTGGTAGTTTTTAGTAGCGTTATGTAACGGGTCAGATTAATGGAGACACGACGTGGATGTGACCGACGACACGGTTCGGGGTTTTGAATATGCCGGTAATTTAGAAATTAGTGGTAGGTACAGCGCACGGCGGTACACAGGCGATAGGAGAGTCAGAAGCGCATTATTATAAGTCGGTAAAAATGGTAAAAAAAAAAATAATAATAATAAAAATAATAACAATAAACGCCGGTCGGAAACACGCAACCCCGGAGCCGTGGTCGTCGTGTAGCTTTAGCCAAAGAATCAATACGTTACAGAGTATAATAATAATATATTTTCTGTGCGTGTGTGCGTTGTACCTGTACAAAATGATAAATTATATTAATATAATACTTTGGTAGCGTCGGTTGTGCATTTTGTACGTTAAGAACGGCAACAGCTGCTGTTGTTGTTGTTGTTGTTGATTGCTGCTAATTTTCGAATCTGCCGCGGGTTTGGACGGGAGGGGATTTCCAAGCTCGTTTACGACACGTAGGTAAAGAATTTAATCTAAAACCCATTTACTGAGACCTGGAATTGAAAAAGAAGAGCAAGCTGAAAGTAGGCTCTGTAATGTCATGTCGAGGATCTCAAGGATTCGAAAAGTGACTAATGAATAGAATAAATACACGATGGTCAAAACTGGTACACACCCTGTTCAGATAACTGGCTGACCAGAAAAAGAGTGGAAGAGTTGTTGTAGGTCAACAGTTTAAAAGAAAAACGAGTGTCCTACTCTCGTGTGAATAATATAAAACCGAAAAAAAATGTTTTCCAAAATTTGACAATGGACCAATTTTAAAAAAAAATATAGTTAGAGCTGAAATTTATTGTTGTTGAAATGGCTTTTATTTTTAGTAAAGTGAATGTGAGAAATGGCTACATAAGGTATGAATACATTACAGAAATAAGAAGAAAACAATAGGACAGAAGGTACATAGATTTAGGAATGCAAATTTGTTTCTTCAAGTTCAAAATTATTTAAACAAAAAAAACCATTAAACATATTATAACTTTCTCCTTTTGGATTTATGGAATGGTGACGTGACTTTCATCTTAAATTTTAAAGGAAATTTTGAGAAATTACCGTCGAGATAGCAGTAGTTAGGTATAGACTTTAAATTAAAAACACGATCAAGGGATGAGCAGGATCTCTTCTGATCCGTGTTGGATTAAAGTAATAAGCTACATTATATTATTATTTAATGCGTCTAACACGGCACCACTGTTCTGGTGATAACCCATCTTGTTGACACCATAGTATGATTGGTTGTCATCAACTTTTAGTTGACTGCGACTTATCAAATAAAATAGAAAAAAAAATTGATAATAACAGTTAAACGAGTTTACCATAAGTTGAAATTATGCAAGGTAACTGACGGCTGGCACGACGGTTGACGTCATTATGCCATTATTAAACAATAATGGACACTTTGGCTGACTTCGAAGGAATTATTTATACACTTGGCTCGTGTCGGCTGAAGCTCTGTCCCAGTGTCTTCTCTCCGTGTAATTCGACGTTAAAATAGCAAATAAATTATTATTAAAGATTCGTTACGTAGCAGTATAGCAATATAATATAACATATTGGGTACAGCAGCTGTAATTAGGAAGTTACACTTATAAAACATGTAAGAACGTCTCTGGCTTCTGTAGATATCTTCCACGGTTTCAGGTAAACGACAGCGTGTCTACAGGTTATTAGATCCAGACCTTTTGTATTATCATTATATTATATGGATAACTGAGTTTGTACTACTAAATAATTGCTGGAAAAGCAATATCACAAGCTAATTTAGCGTGCAATGTCGGTGGTTATATGTATCTTAAATTCATAAATTTTTACGAGGGAACTTTACAAGTTACAGGAATTAAACCCGATCAAACCTATTCCATAGAGAAGCGCTCAACTCAAAATGATAATGTTATTATCTTTTTATAACACTGTAATGTTATTACAGTATTGTGATATTTTATATAATAGTAACCTTTTCGTTGCAAAAATTTGATGCTTTCGGAAAAATTTTAAATTAAGAGATAATAATTGTAATATTCAAATAATGACAAGTTAACACTCGGATGAATTGAAATAAGAATCAACGATATCGCTTTTAATAAAAAACGAATTACTTTCAAAATAATAATAAATGTAACAAATAATAACTAAACGAATTCGACGTATCTTTTGATTTAAAATTATAATAATATAATTAGCTATAGTAAAATAGCTTCAGCTTCATTTTAGTACTGTAGAAATAATAAATATAACATCGGCTATTTAATACACAATAGATAGGTATTAGGTTTACCTTGACCAGCGGACTTGAGACTTACTCTAAATTAGTCAAATGTCTTAAGCCAGTAACTCCTAATTCTTAGAGACACTACAATCAGCAACAGAACTAGTGACTATGTCCGAGTAAACAGGGTATTCTTTTATCATGGGCCACTCAATACAATATCTCTTAGGGTTTAGAAAGAAATCAAAATTTTTTTTCATGTTGTTTTTATACAATGTGATCTCAATTTTCCACAATTTTTTTTTGTTTTTATCCTTCTCCCAACTTAGTTTTTTTGATAGCAACTTTTGAAACTTAAATAGTAACGAATATATTTCATTAAATTTTTAAATTTAGAATAATATACTTAAAATTTTGACTGGTTGATAACTAGTTTTTGAAATCAATTTTTAGAGTTATAAGAGTTTAAATGTTAGGATGGAATGGGAAGTGCGGTTGGGAAATGAGGGCAGATAAAAATAACACCACCTTTTCTCCTATCCTAAACTTGAAACTTCAATAATTTCAAAAATAGTAATCCGAAAATGGTTATCGACCAATTAAAAATTTTAGTAGGTACATTATTTAAAATTTAAAAAGTTAATGAAATGTATGCGTTACTATTTAAAATTCAAATATTGCTGTCAAAAATACAACTGGGAGCGGGGTAAAAACAAGAAAAAGTTGTGAAAAAATAAGATCACATTGTATAAAAACAATATAAAAAAAAAATTATTTCTCATTAAACCCTATGAGATATTGAGTGGTTCATGATAATAGAATCATCCTGTAGAATGTTAGTGTTCCGAGACAGGTACAAAATAAATATATAAATATATATGTATTTTATTTTATTTGATTATATATATAATCACATTGGAGACACCTCTAAGTATAAAGTTAGACAAAACTAAGTCTCTTATTCCTCATTGAATGTGAAAAGCAAATCTTCCTAGGCATGCAATTTAAATATGGACATCAATTTCTTTCAATTCGCTACATTGTAAGATATGCATACAAATTGAATACGATTTCGTTGTTAATGTTATTACCGAGCAACGCTCTTTAAAAGTTATCCACATGCAAATGAGAATCAAAGCATTCGTTTTCGAAATATCACTTCAACAACATTCTTAGGCTATACGGAAACCGATGCGACCTTAACGGCCACATTGCCACGTGAGACATTGATTTTCAAATCGATTCTGTCCATATAAATTATACTCGAGAGAGGCATAGTGAAAGAGAGAGAGAGAGAGAGAGCGGGGTTTTATAGTATTCAACGGGTCGCCACCATAGTCCCAGGATATAAGTGTCGATGAAGCAGCAGCAGCAGCCCAGTTATACATATTGGCTTTTGTCGCTAGCGAATTCGTATGAGACCGAAGATGGTTTGACAACCGTGATATTATTGTTACTATCGAAACCGTCGTTTCGGTTCATAAGACCCAGAGCTGCCGTAATAACCATAAAAGTAATATTCTATTGGCCGCAGAAAAGTAAGAACCCCAATAAAAGAAAACAAACAAACAAACAATAACGCCGAACGACAATTCAACACACCCCTCTAATATAGGTCCGTTGTGTTGCCCCAGTGTAAATAATTACCTTCCTCCCTATCTCTCAAAACTAAATATTTTACACATGCATGTATGCTTTTAAGAATATATAGCTTATTGTTAGGTCTCCTCTAACCTTGAATTTTCCGTAATGTCTAACACTCATGTTCGTACACAATTGCTAGCCTCACTACAAGTGAAGTTTTGTCATTTCATAGAGTTTTGACTTTTTAAGTTAACACTTTTATATTAGTTATTTGCCTATAAATTGTATCTAAAATTAATATTTATTTAACTTTTTTTATGACTGGAAGGAGACGGTTTTTGTGTAAACTCAAAATGTGTTTGTGTTTCGTACCCAAATACTTATGATATACAACCTTTGGTGGGCTAAACTTATTATTGACGGATATTTAATCCGAAATATCACCATAAATAATTATAATGTAAGGAAGGCGTTCAACGGTAATGACCTAAATTAAAACATTTTAGTTTTCGATTTAAAATAAATACAAGTTTATTAGAAAATAAAAAGATATTAGAACGTTTTAGGAAAATGTATTCTGTTCTAGAAAGTTCTTAACTCATTGATTTATGACGCACACAGTTTAATGTGATCACAGAGCACTGATTATCTCGAATGTAATATACAATGATTATAATATTGGGATTCGTTAACGGTTACATAGAATATCAAACATGCAGGTACATAATTCGATAATTCGAAGTACAAACGTTAAATATTGTACAGCTTAAGTGTTTGTATTTCTATAAACTGTCATGAAATAATAATATCTTATGCAAGCACAACAAAACCGTTTTCGTGAAACGACTTACGTTCTTGTGACGTACACCCCGTCGTTGCTTTAAACTCTCATATTATAAGTTATAACGGATATGACTTTAAGTCTGACATTGAATAAGTTTGTCGAAAATTCCGGCTTAATCGCGGCTTGTTCTGTGCTATGTTAATGAGTTTATTTAAATTGTTTTTAATTATAATAACCATCCCGAGTTCACTTAAAGTGTGCGTGGTTTCGACGATGGTTAATCTGCAAAATCATTGGCACGCTAATCTCATTTGAACGGCCAGTTATCTCATGTTCCATAATATGGGAAATTTGTAATTATAATATTATGTGTATCATATTATAAAGTTAATATATATACACGCCGAAATCGAATGTCCGTACGTGTTAAAAGTAATTAGTTTCGTAACGCACTGCGTGTACTAGAAATCAAATTTAGTTTAAGTAATATAATTTGTAGAATTAATTGCGTTGGGAACTCCAGGAAAAAATATATTAGAGAAAAAGGCATTTCAGCTTGTAAAATTATCAGCCATTTCGTCAGGAAATATTCCCCCTAAGAGAGGCAGTCAAGGCTCTTGACTTTGTCTACTTAACTGTTTACAAGATAATGATATCAAAATTAATTTTAGACCAGTCCCATATTGATAAACAATGCGCGGTACAACTGGAAAAGCTCAATAAATTGTGAAAAGTGGAAATTTTCAAATATTTAGGTATGTAGGTACAACACGTTTCGTTACTTGGAAGAAGTTAAGACGCGCATCGTCAAAACCAACCCTAGGTAATTTTTTATTTTAGAATAACGTTTTTTTTTATATTTATAAATTTTATGTTTATTGAGTTTTCCTATCACGTCATTACAATTATTCATTTTGTATAAATTTCATTAAACAGATATAAGATTTATATTTTTTTGATGTTCAGTCAGTATTTTTCAATTTAGGTCGAGTCCGGGAATTTTAGGATTGGAAATTTTATAAATAACTTTCTAAAATAAAAGTTTTTATTAATAGATAAGTTTTTAATAATAAAAGTTCGGCTCTAGACATTTTAATGTATTTAAACTAAAAGTTCTAGTACAATATAAACATATTTATAGCGAGAATTATTATTTTGTATTCCTTTTTTTCAAAAATAATTGAAATAACTTATACAAACGTATATCTAACTTTTCATGTTAAATTAAACTTTAATTTAACTAGATAAAGTGAGGATAAAACTATTACGCTGTGTTATGAACCTAGGAATCATTATTACAACCCTACCGGGACTAATATTCCTGGGGACATATTTTCCAAGGCAGGATAAAGAGGGGGAGGGTGTATTTCCCGAGCGTTAATTTGGTTGTTCACACTTGTCCTGTTTACCAAATAAACATCTATAGCGCTCTAATATAAGATCTATCTAATTATTATACTCGTTAGATCGGTAAAAGATAATAAAAATGACGTATCTAGTTTTATATGTCATTCGATTTACCAAACGTGCGAGCTTCCGGTCGGATTCGATTAACGGAAAGCGCCCAACTAATCGCGTTTGTTACAGGTATTACTCTGGCCACCGGTGTACAAAACGATTTATGTACTGCAATAACGGTTAATGCGCTATGCATTTAATTCGATTAACCGTCGGCATTCAGCTGTCTAGTATATAGGATAAGGGGCATATCCCTTTGAGCGGCCAAGTTTTCGGCCTTTGAACTCCGTGTGAGGTACTTGTTGTTTTTCAAATTCATCGAACAATTTTTCGCGCCAAACGCGCATAATAATATTATGTATCTTTTGAACTTTCGTAAAGTACGCATTAACGTGTGTGACACCCAATATATGGGGAAAAAATGATATCGATAAGATACCCCCCCCCCTCCCATTGAACTATTGAGAACGTCAACGCATCATACAACCGTATATAGTTTATTGACTTTAGCAGCACACAATATAAAGTCGAGCATGAGCGTTTTCTTCCCCAGCTCTGCATTGCGCCACAATGTCTATTATTCTATACACAGACAGACCCGACACTATAGGTAGGTACTATTGCTAACGGGGTCGTTCGATAAACTAACTAATTTACCTACTATGATTGCTCAATGCAGTCTGCCAGTACGGCGAAAGGCAATCTTACAGACACCGCGTTCGGATTTTTTTTTTTAATGCCTTTACTTACAAATAAACAACAACGAACACGGCGTGCTTTGTCGTGCGTCCCATTCGGCCAACTTATTCCCGTCTTTTGCAACCTACTTAATGTAACAAGTAACGCGCAGTTAAATTGTCTAGGGGGCTCGTGCGTTTGAAAACAGTCTTCTTCGCTGCATCTTGGTCGGATCCGTCTTATGGTAAATTGTTTACCAGAGTGACCCCTAGAAAAATTTGTTTGTTAAAAATTGGAACTGTAAGTTATCAGATAAAAAAAAAACATTGATTCGGTATCAAACACGACACACTATCCCTATCGGTACCCTTTAAAGATGAAAAAAGTTCAAAAAATGTAATACACGAAGGAGTAAATCTGACCAAGTCTCAACTTAAAAGGTAAACTATGATGTTAGGTTAAATGAGGATATGTATATTTAATTTTCTAGGACTCTAATTGAATAAAACATTTTGTCTTTGGTAGGGATAAAAATTAAGAAAAACTTTTGAGTTCTCTGAAAAAATGATAATTTAAAGAATTTATAATAAATACATTTCTGAAAACATTACATTTTCCGGAAAATTGAATGTGTAATATCCGAAAATTCACTTGAACTGCATTTTATTTGCGAACTGGGTCATATTTGGTAACTCATTGTGTTATTTTTTTGTTTCCTTCGTCATATCATAATTAGTGAACGTGATCGTGAACAAATTTTCGGAATATAGCATCGCCTAAGCCAAAAAAAAAAAAAAATGTTTAAAAAAATGTTTTCTTCAGTTTTCTGGTTTTATGGAACTATCCGCATAGGATATGTAAGTTTGATGTATTTCAAAAATCCACTCGCACACACATCAGGTGATTTGGCATGGAATGACTCAGTTTTGATCGATACTGTAAAAGTCGCAATCGCCTGGTTTTTTTAAATTTAATCAATTCTCTGCAACGGTGTGATGTACAATAGAGGCTGCTAGAATTTTCTATCCGCTAATCGCCGGTCATTATGCAAACAATAATAATAAGTAGTCCAATGATAATGTCGATAATGAGCTCACTCCGTTTCGATTTTAAAGCAGCTCCGCCTCGATCGATACGTCATGTTGTTATTGTTTATCGGTCAAGTCTGCGAGACAGTCTGTGTCGTCGATTCAGTCGTTTGTGTTTTCGAGTATTAAATAATAAGTTAGCTATTTTGTGCGTGTAAGCAATGCGATACTACTTGCTGCCGTTGTTGTGTTCGACGTTTTTGGCGGTCGCTAAATGTGAAATCTACGGTTTGGACCATAGAATAAAGAACGGTTTGGACTGCAATGCCAAGACGGTCATCAGGGAAACTCCGAATTTGCCGGGGAAAACCACCAACGATTACTACTGTTCAGACGGCGGCCCGGCCAATTTCGACGGGCACTCGGCACGGTACCATTGTTGCACGGTCTCCTTGAGACAAGGCAAGTGTTTCGGCGAATGTAGGAAACTCAGGAGCAGAAGAACGCAGCCCACCACAATATTTCCCCTGGACCCATATCCAACGCTACACCCAATCGATCATCTGCCTTGGCCCTGGAGATGGCCATTTGAATTAATTTTTTTCTAAATTGTAATGTATACACCAAATATTTTTTTCATGTAAATTTTAAGATATTTTATATTTTTAATTTAAAATATGTTTGTATAATTCGTTTTCCCAGTATACATTTTTGGTATCGATAAGCTGTAGTTCGACGTAGGGAAATTTATTAGAAATAAACTCTCATTTTCTCTCGAATATTATAATTGCAATATTCTTGTTTTTCTTTATGGACACTTATGACACATAAGATTATGTTTTTTTTTTTAATATTAGAAAACATTCAAAAGTTTATCTTTTATAGTAATTCCCAGAGCTCTGCCAACTTTAGAAACTCAAATGGAAACATATACATTTAATTAATTTTTTTTAATTACGAATAATTTGCTGAGTATATTAACTGGTTGGTAACTGTTTTTGGATGTATACTTTTAAAGTCCTCCTTTAAGTGTCCTCCATAATATTTTCCCTGGACCCATATCCAACGCTACACCCATTCGATCATGACCCTTGACCCTGGAAATGGCCATTTGAATAAACAATTTTTTGGCCAGAAATTTAGTGTCTTACAAATATTGTTTAAATATTATTATTATGTTCAATATTTTACGTATTACTTAATTTTGAATAACATATTGTTAGATTTTTTTGGCCAAAAAATGTAAATAATTCTATATTATGTTTTGTAACAAAGCATTTGTGTAACATTATATGATTAATGTTTATTTTTCAAATATAAGTTTATTTTATTATTTTTAACTTTCGAAAACTATTGTTTTTGTGATCTAATGTGGAGTGACGATCGATTAATTCAATAACAATTAAGTGAGTTTTTTTTTAATTCTTACATCAGACAGCATTTTATAAATATTCATATTTTCTAAATTGTTTGTAAATGTTTTGTGTAACTTACCATTCGAATATAAACCAAAATATGAAAAACAATATAATTTATTTATTATAACAATGACACCCCTAGGGACAGGAATACAGACACGTTTTAAAAGAAGTTAATTAGTTAACTTAACTAGAACTAATGATTATTAAAAGAAAACGTTTTATTAAACGGCCTTTATATGCATAGAAGGCCAAGTTCATCACTGCCAAATGTAACGTTAGGTAGATTATAGTTACCAGCCACAGTAAATATGGTATCCCCGCTAAAAAATATTAGCAATTGCCCATTCTACTGTCTCCAAATCTTTTGTCTAATTTGAAAAAGTATTATAATTTTCCAACGAAATATAGTATATTATAACACACAGCAATTTATAAATATAACTGTATTATATATTTTGTTGATATTCGAGGAAATATGGTACAAGTATAATATATGCGTTTGTATAAAAATAATTCATATATGTATAACTTTACGATTATTTGTTTTTCAAATTTGATTTTCTACCATTACTAAAGAAAGTCAGAAAAGTAATTTTGAAATTTCCATAACAATGAGCTGTCGAGCCAGCTCATAAATTTCTGACAACTATTGCCTGTACGGTATTATTGGTTCATTTTTAAAAAGGGTAAAATCTCTAAAGCAACATATTGCTAAACCTTATACATTTTTTAACTGGGCTATTTACAATAATACAAATATTTAAACTTTTTGGCCAGAAATGTTCTACAAATATTATTTACAAAATATGTGTAAACAATATTGTATGTTGTTACAAATATTTTAAAATATTGATAATTATTAGAATACTTCCATAATTGAATTATAACGTTATTATTATATAGTATAAAATAACATAAAATAATTTTAGAATATATCTAAAATTCATATCATGTAAATGGTAATGCGCCAACTCATTCAATCAAAAACTACTATCTATTTACTAAAAACCGCGTTTGATTTCATTAAGTTTGTATTGATCATATGAATCGCTTTATCTTTATTATAGAAGAGTTCTTGTTTTTAATTATTGAAACCAAAAAATGATTTCTAACCTTATCAAATAAAAACAAAAATTAGCGCCTTATTATATTAAATAATAATTTTAAAAATTTTAATAATAATCTTCAAACAATAAAATTCGATTTAATAAACATGAATGTGTATTTATCATTTTAATAAAAAAAAAAAAAGCAAAATGAATGATAACACTAAAATTTATATTAAAAATTATCAATTTGATAAATATTTTCCTTGCTATGACAAATATTTGGTCATAACAGCCAAATATTATATTTCATAATAATAAAAAAACATCATACAGAAGCTCAATACATTTTATAAGGTTTTTTGCTTGCAATCTCAGGGCACAAAGTTATACACAAAAACAAGGCATAAGCCAAAATGTATTACCAAAATTGACTTAAAAATGTATGATTTTTTTACAATTTCAAAAAAAGTAATTTCATTTAAACCGTTTATTTATGCCTACATTTCACTTACTGTTTGGGCAAAAGTAATAAGAGAGAGGATGGGTGTTTATTTGGACTTAGGTGGAAGTTTAGAATTTTTGTGTTTATTAAGCCGTTGTTTAAATCCATGAGAGGAGGACACTTCAGTAACTTACGTACTTAGTGTATATACATATATATTTTTTATTTTCATCAGTTTATATCACCCAACGGTGATATTTAAAGCAAATGTTTTGAAGTCTAACCACTCTCGTGGTCTTTCATGTACTAAGTTGTACGGTTATTATATTGCCAAGTAACGGGTCAGAGTAAGATTTGTAACTGACAGCGATAAAAGCAATGAGATACTACACGATGGAAATTTCTAGAATATTAACTATCCGGAAACCGTTATGAAATTAATTGAAATTGTATCATAGTTAAGGGATGCCTGCATACCTAGCTTGATTGGCGGAAAGTACCTACTGTTGTTTGTCTAATCAATAGTGTGGTATTTAATGTTAGGAATAGTAATCCTAAGTAGTCTTGTGGACGGGCTGTGTAAGTCCAGAGTCCTACTTCATATCCTACTGTTCAGTGTTGTTAAGTAACATAAGTAACATATACATAATTATTCCCGAAAGAGTTAATCTCTTTATTTTTATTACAATCAAGAATGGGTAATTATTTTTTTTTATAAAAAAAACACCCTAAAATTAATGTTGTTTTTTGTTAATGTGATTATAAATATAGTAACGCCTTATGGGGAATATAGTAAAATAAAATACAATAGTTTCAGAACAATAACAATTAAACTTACATGACGTATAATTTTAAATTCTCATTCTGAAATTTATTACTTTCCGAGAAGCCATAAGGTAGCTATTATGAATTTAATAAACATTAAATAATAAATCGTCCGTATAAATGTAGTCTAATTAAAATTTAATAGGTCACGGACTCACATTAAACCGTATTTTTTTCACCTATTGATTTTAGCATTAAACATATACCTATGTGCAATTGAAAAGGTTCGAGTGTTTTTTTAAGAGCATCATGACAGCTGTTAAGTATATTTCCTGAGTTGTAAAACAAAATGTATGATTGTTGTATGACACGTGAAATAAGAGTCCAAATTGAATATTGTATCCTATCCTATCGTAAGCCATTAAATTGCACAGTGGTATTTATCATTAAGTATAACACTATCAAATACTAAGCAATAACATCGCATCTTATATTTGACATGTCTGGGATGTAAAAATATAATTGTAATGTTATTGGTATTTTTATTATATTATTCCAATTGATTAAAGTTAATAATTAAAAATGATACCATTTGGTGTGGTGTAATTAATTTATAATGTTTGTCACACGAGTAGGTTAGTTTTGTATAGAAAAAAAAAAACAGTAAAGGTAAAACAATTTTTTTTTTTTTTAAGTTCAAACTTGTTTTGTCTTTACTTTTCACGGTATCTTTAGTTTTTATATTCGTTTAACGTGCTCAACATTATTAATGTAAATTTATAAGCTCAAATAAATTTCCATCGTGTACTTATACACTTTTATTTGTTTTTGTCTAACAACCGTTTTTTTTATACTCGTTCTTGCAAACCTTTAATTATACAACTACATGCTTGAAACTACCTTCTAGAAGACATTTTCCTTTTAGTCTCATTTATTTCATTATTATTGATTGTACAAAATTTATTTGAGACAGATGTTAGATTTTCAAGTACGTGTGAAGCTGAAAAGTTATTGTCTTTACAATAATTATCATTTTTTTTTTTCCAAACCAATAATATTTTTTAAATCACTAAACCATATTCCTAAGGCAGCAAGTCTTATATTTTAAACATTTTCAACGCTAGTTTTACAAGTAACTTTGATGTGAAATGAATAAAGTGAATATTATTAAAAATTTAGAAAAATTTAGTTTAAACAATCAAACCATAGGTGTGTGCGTGATCAACCTAACGAATTGGCCAATAAAAGAACACACGGTGTTTAGCCAGGCTTGTAACGCGAACCGCTGAGCTGCATTTTATTTTATTATGTCGGTTCAATGCATTTTTCATACGTATAAAAAAAAGGTATATGAAGAGATTCGGTGTAAGCTGAACGCGACGAGTCTGATTTAAATTATTTACAATAGACTTGTCACGTTTCATTTGTGTAAACGCCGTGTCGATAGACCGAGAACGCGTTGGGAAATAAAACGTAAATTTTTTCTCTGGGAATAGATAAAAATTGGCGAACCTAAGGGAAAAAATAATATTGCACAGAGATCATCTGTCGCTTGCACAATACAGTATAATATATTATTATCCAGAACGGTATTATTCACTGCCAAGTTTAGTTAACGGGAAACGTGCGAATCGGGTATTTTAAACGAAAAAAAAAAAAATGCCAATGGTGACGCCGCCAAAGGGTGCACGATAACTCATTTTTCGACATAGTACCACCCTGGGGGTTCGGCTCCCTTGTATTATTTGTACTATACTGGCAAAAGTACCCAACACCAACCAAGTGTTATTAGAAAACAATATTGCCGTCAAAATGAAAACAGAACTAATATATGTAATACACTTAATTAACTATTATTGTCAATTGACATACACGACGTTCTCAACAAATTATCTAAAACGGTTTTTTTTTCAAAAGATTATTTCTCAAAACGAGTAAGGCATATAAAAGTCTGGGACATTAAAAAAAAAAGTTATAAAACTAAAATCGTAATTTAATGTTAGGTTAGGTTCTTTGCCTAAGTAAAGACTAAAATATATCAAAAAGGAAAGATACACTTCTGAAATCAATAATCCGAGCTGAGCAAAGAATAAAGGAAAAATAAGTAACATTAAAGGAGATGAAATAGTGAGTTCAAAATGATAATTTGCCATGAGTAACATTTAAATGTTTTTAATATAAAATAACTTATGTTCTAAAAAACATTTTATACAGTAAAATTAAAAAAAAATGTTTAATCTTCTTATTCAATTATCGTCATCAACTTTGAACTTCATTCTAAACAAGTGAGATAAATCACTAACTCCATACTTCACTGTCATCACCTGTCTACTTACTCTAGTCTCTATCAGAATTGGTGTAAAGAACTCGGAGATTCTTTTTTATTTAAGCTCAGAAAATATCAAGCGTGAAAATATCCCAGTGAAAAATATCCAAAACTAAATAAATAATTCTTTATCACTGCGTGGGTAGGCTTGAAAATGATTTATAAGTTGCATCACAACATTATGTACACTAACACTTCATTTTAATTTTTTTTTAGTAAGTTAATTAATGGGTTTTTAATAAAGGTTATTTACATAATATGACAATTATTATAATTACTTTGTTTATGCGATTTTGATGAGTAGTTTTTATCTTGAAAAGCGCATATTGTTGTTCTAGAAGTTATTTATAGTGCATGAGTGTCGGCTCTGCAATAATTATTATCGTTATCCATCCCGTTGGTAATTTTCGGATTATTATCACTAAATTGAGTAAATAACTTAATGACTTCGGGACTATTACTTTGATTGGACGTTTAATGGACGACTAATTAGGCTAGTTTATCAAAATTATCGAATTGTATTGACGACGCAGACGGGAAATCTGGAATTTTCTATGCTTGATAAAATGTTTGTGCTTAGTTTACCGAATTGAAAAATATTCCATGAACGATAGTTCCTACATTTAATGACCAGTGATTTGACGATAAAGTTTGAGTTTAGTCTTATTTATAGTTGAGCATTATAAAATTACTCAGTTTGTGTTGAAAAATAACTGTACAGAGTGTTGTTGAAGAATCGAAATGACACAAGGACACACATGATTGAATGTTAATGCGAAACAACCGGGATTCGGACGACGGCTGGCCACTGTACTTGTCTATGCACAATAACTTGGTATTACTTCTCCACGCTTGTATGGAACAGGGAAATAGGTACATCTGCGTCTACAAGACCACCGAATCCAACAGGGTCGTGAATTTTACTGTGGAGGCGGTGGCGTACAAAACTTTTATGACTCGGTGGCAAGCGTGAGGGATGGAAAAAAAGAGAACAAGTTAAGGTAGAATAGATTTCCGACCCTCTCCACCCGTCGTCCCTATCTTTGCCGCCCATCCGTCGCGTGTGAAATGAGAATAATTTCGATTTTTTTTCTCTTTTCTTTTCGGTATTTTTTATTATTATCAGTATTCATCGCACGTGGTACCTTGTCGTGTTAGGGTAGGTAATATATTTTTTTCCCCCCGTTTACCGGGCACGCGGATAAATGTTATTTGAAATATTCGAAGAGAAAATTACAATCCTGTATCATTACTAGAACCCGGTAGTTTATGCTCTAAACAAGCGAAATATGCATGCGGTTGTTCGCTAAAAAATGTCCTATACAATATGCGGTAAAAAAATGTTCGTTTTATTTTTAAGTTTTTAATTTGGGAATAATTGTAATTACAGTCTGAATAAAAAAAAAGGTTCATGTATGATTTATTAGCTTTATTTATTTATTTATTAATACGGACAAATGTCCAATTCACAATATATTTGTATAAATAACAATAATATAATATAATTTAAAATAATAAGATATAACATAATAAAAAATAAATAGACTAATATATATAATAATAATAATAATACATAAATACAATGTTTATTAAAGTAATTGATTATTTCCAGAAGACATTAAAATATTAATTGGGTCGTTGGACGTATACTTTTTAGAAGAATGAGGAATATAAAATAAATGATTGTTGCAAGTGTAGTGGTTATTAACTTTATAATTTAATTGACTTAATAAAAATTAATCATCAATCTCGTTATTCAGCAATTTGGAGAGAAAGGTGTTGTATTATACATTTCTACGCATTTTTAAAGTTTCTAAGTTGAACAATTTTAAAATGTTTTCGTAACCAGTGTAATCAGTTCTTGGAATGTTACATTTATGACATATAAATCTGAGGACTTTATTTTGTATATTTTCAAGTTGATCTTTAAGTCCTGAATTGTTGTGGTCCCAAATTAATGGAGCGTATTCTAATAAGGAATGAACAGTGAGGTATATAGACCTTTGAGAGCAAGTGGATCTTGAAAACAGTTTCTTCTTATCATACCAAATACAGCTAAGGCTTTATTTTTTATCGTTGATACATGGGCATCGAATAATAGTTTAGAACCAAATAAAATCCCTAAATATTTAATCAAGGGGGAACGATGTAAGTTGATGTCATCATCATCATCATGTAGCTTAACGGACCATGAAGGCCCAACGCTGCCATCATGAGATGGTTTCTTGACGAATTCGCTTCCGGGACGGGTCGTCAATCCGTCGCCGGAGAGGGGGATGGCGGTTCCTTTTTACCGGACGATTGCTCGCCCAGCAAACGGAGCGCCTGTGACCTAGTGTCGAACCGGCGGCAGTGAGCGCTAACACACTCGGCCACTCCTCCTCACAGTTGATGTCACATATATGATAATTAAAACGAGAGGGATTGTGATTTTTAGAGTAAATTACAATTTGGCATTTGTCGATATTCAATGAAAGGCCATTTGAAATGCACCATTCGTTAAATGCAGCTAAATCACTTTGATAAAAGTTTTTGAGATGTAATATTTACAACAAGAATAAATTTAAAAGGCTTTAGGTTTTTAAATTGTAATTAAAGGCTAGCAAAAATCGTATAATACAAAAAAATCAAACGTCTTTAAATCATTTTTTTAAACTTCCTAGTCCTAATCTAAGCCAAACGTGGCGATGTGATTGAAATATTTTAATATAGTTGTTGGAGTGAATTCTTTAGTCAGTTTGTTTAATAATGAAACGTTAGACAATAGTTTGCCAAGCCATCTGACAACGATAGTCATAAAACATAATATATTATATAAAATGCGTAGTGCAACAACTGCTACTCTGAAGGTTGACAAATACTCATTCAAAACAACTCAATTGAAAAGACAACGGGCAAATATAACACAAAATATACACACAAAAATGAATTTATCCAACTAAATAGAGTATGTATAAAGTTAATAAATATCCTTTAAGTCCTGTATAAATCTAATATAATCTATTATATTATGTATGAAAATTGCAATATATTTTGCATCTAATGCAGTGTATGAAATTATGGCTTTAATTGTGACCTAAGTATTAAGTATGGATGTTGTAAGTATACATTGACGTTGTAGTAATAATGTACGTATGAAACTGTGTAAAACATATTTTATTGTTTTTTACCAAAGTTACACCTAAATAAGTGATACCTATATTTTTTTAATATTTTATAATTAAAGTTGATTTCTATTAAAAAGTTTTTCAATTTATTGAAGGGCCCTCGAGAAAATATCTGGCCCCGGATCTCAATTTTGTTAACCCGGGCTTTATTTACCTTAAAAGGTCTTGAAGAGTCAGCGCTGCTATCATGAGATTGTATCTGAATGAATTTTATTTTGAGACAAGTCGCCCTTTTCTCTAATACAGAAAAAAGATGTTATGATATTTATTATTTATTGAAAAGCATTATAACATTTTCAATGTTTACAAAATTCGTTTAGAAAATGGTTTCAAATATTAAATAAATATTTGGTTAGTACTTTTTGACCAATGATTTAGCATTCGAAAAATATTTATAAAATGTTGTTACAAAAAAAAAAATGTAAAACAGATGTTCATAATATATAAAATTAAAATTTTTTGTATAGAAAATAAACTCTGGTTTTGGTATTGAAAGAAATTTAAATATTTATAAATTTCTATTTCCGGAGGACGTTTTTGTATTTAATATAGCTTTTGTAAAAAAATAAAAAATACAGTATTATTATGCTAATATTATAAATGTGGTTAGTTGAACTTTTGTGAGTTTTTTTCTTTTATTTATTGAGCGCACGAACCGTTGACGTAGTAAAATAGGCAATAAATAAAACAACAAGAAAAAAGGTGGTTTTGGTAGGTGTTTAAAGTATATACTAGTAAACTGGATTTAGTGAAAAGAGGGAGACGTTCAATGCGATTTTCTTCATAAATCTCTGACCGGATATTGTAACACGCGCAATTGTTATGATTTATAGTACAAAAAAATATTATATATATATATGTATACAACTTAAGCGGGCTTATATAAATTGTGGATTTGGTATTAAAACGGAGTGGATAGTTAGTTCCCTTATGTTAAGTACTCGAGTTTTCTTCGGTAAAATCTCGAGGATGATGTTGAAGTGTTTATTGAACATGCGAAACACAGTACAAAAGTATCACCGTGATTTGATAAAAAAATTAACAGTTCTTTGAGGCTCGAGTACAATAATACAATGTTGAAAAAGCGACGCAAAGCATTTTGTATTTGGTTATAGTTATTTATATTGTCAGTGTTGTAAAATACGACTTATAGTTAAAATGAAAAGAATAAAAGATCTATTCAAGAGAAAAGAAGAAACTAATCAAACTCGTATAAACTGTATAATATAACTGTGTATGAAACTAACTCAGACTTTAGTAAATTACAAAATCTGTATTATCGCTTATGTGTGTGATCCGTGAAACTTAAGTATATGTTTTCAAAGCCACGCTAACTAACTTACTTACTAACTCGTGGTATTATAAAACCGTCTGGAAACTTGTTTGAACAGCTAATAGATGTTATGATTTTTCGATACTTACTATAATTAAAACTTCAACTAAAATGGCATATGGAATTAGAGATCATCATCATCGTGTAGGTGGTTAACCGGCGTTAAGTTTAACGATGAAACCCTCATTTTTCTCAAACTGAGAAAAACTACGTTCAAAGTTTCAGTCACAAGTGGTTTTGTATTGTGGTCCCAAATTTTACAGCCTGATTGTGAAGAGGGAAAGCATTGTTTTCACATGGGAGTCAGTTTCTACTAAAACTACAAGGTCTTGGAGAGGTGTTTCCAACTTTAACTCATTTTCGACCACTATGTGAGTGATATCGTTTTTGCCTTGTGATGTTCAAATATTTGGGTTGAAAAAACAAAAATAGGCACTTATAATAGAAAATCTGTTTGAGTTTATATTACCAATTATTATTAAGTTAAAATTAGGACCTTAAACCACTGTATTCCTACTTTTAACCTATAAAGTATACTTCTTGTCTGCCCACATTTCGTGTAGTTTCCAATTATTACAAAATAGCAATTACCCTATTTGGTTGCTTTTCACGAGAACAATCATATTATTATTATTTATTTATTTAAATAAACTATCACACAACAATAACAAAAGTTATTTTATTCATTTAAAACGATTTTTTTTTTGTTATTTATGCAATCTGACATAATATTCTGTACACAATTTTTATCATTAAAATAATAACACTATTATGAACAACGGTTTAGATTGAACTTGACGCTTAAATGAAAACGTTTATATTTAATTAGCCGACAATTTTGATGGGTCGATAACCAGTTCTGAATAAAAAAGTCATAACTCTTAAAGTCTTGACATTTTTTTATATTTTTTATTTTGTGTAGATGTAAAACATATTTTACCGGGTTGTAGGCTAATTTCATAATTTACAAGAAGTCCAAGCGTAGCTATCATCCAGTAGTATGATATTTTTCACACTTAGGTCGCCATAGTGCAAAAATATTACGTATAAGAAACTTAAAAAACTAAATAGAATGTATAAAAATCTTCTCCATTTGTCTGCGGCGTTTCTCGGCGGGTCTCGCGGTGTTGAATCGTTTTTGTACGAAAATGATAAATTGCCTTGCATTAAAATTAAACACTATCTCGAGAATGGCCGTCTGTATACGGTTGTACAGTGTATAGTAACGGTTATTACATCTCCCGTACCGAGAAAAATTAATCAAGTCCTTAATGCCTAGTTATATTATTTACACAGTGTTTTCTCGTTTTTTTTTTTTACATTTTTTATTATTTTTATTAAATTTAAGTCTTGCCCCCCGAACACCGCCAGCGATGTTTTTTTTTAACATGACAATATTCTACATTTTTTTATAATTCAATTGTTATTCAATGAACCAGAGGTGGTTTTATTGCCTAAAGCTATGCAATGCGTAATAATATGCTCACCTACTTCTATTATAATTATTATTAAACTGTTGTATTTTTCATCGATCGTTTAATACTAAAAAATTAATTCAAGTGCTTAGTTTGATCTTGGGAATTGTGTTTCACGCTGAATTATCAAAGTTTTTCATGTTTATTTGCATGTATACATATCAGTTATATATTTATTACAATACAACGATAGTACATAAATAAATAGGACATGGAGTGATGGAGATTTGTGAAACAAAGATTTGGTTTGCCAATGCTATATTTTTATGGCAATTATGATTTGCTGAAAACAATATGTCAAATGGTTTCCTACACATATGAGTTAGTTATATTTAAATTAATAGGTAAATATTTAATGTTTTAAATTATTGTGTTTGTAGTTTTAATCAAAAACGTATACATATCAGTGCCGGTGCTAGGGGAAGACAAACGGGACATATGTCCAGGGCCCCGCGCTTGTTTTGATTTTATTGGACCCCGCAGTTTTGAATTAACATCTTAACACCGTGAAATACATTGACATTAAATAAAAACGATAAATATATAATTATATTATTCTATATTATAAATGTACAATATTAATATGATTCAATGATTTTTATAAAGTGTTATGACAAAATATTATGTACACGCAATTAGATAGACGTGCAATGCTATCGCCAGTTATTTAGAAAACGATATCTAAATTTAGCCATAGTACAAAATAAATCGTTGTTATGACGATTCAAGAGAGTTATATTTTTGCAATACACGCTGAGTAGGAATATACTATAAAAATAATATAAATAATATAATGTTATTTTTATCCATGTTTATTATTTGGGAACGCTATCCGCTTATTCCGCGTATAGCCGTATTATAGAAGGGGCAAGATCTATATTCTTAAAATATTTGTTTGTTTATCTGTTATTATATTTTACATTTGACCGCATTTGAACGCGTAAGAAAGATTTTTTCAACGATTTAGTATACAAGTTTTCATTTTATATATCAGTTCAGTTATTTTGAAGACACAACAAATAATAAAAAAAATTGTAAAACCAACACATTTTCAGCTACACAACGAAGCTAATATGCAATTATTAATAAATATTTATTTGAAATGCGTAGAAAAGAAATCAGTAGTGAGCTTAGCTATGGCCTGTAAGATATTGAAAAAAATTGACTCGTAATAATACATTTTAAATAAATGACCTTATCTGTTGGCGGTATGGTGTATTATCGGCATAAACGGAAAAGTAGATACAGCGGATAAAAGGTTCTAAAACAAAAACGTCGAACAAATATATTAAAAGTAAATGTATTGACTACCGATATCTTTTGAAACTAAAGAACGGTGAATGAAGAGGTGTTACCTTAAAAACGTTTTTGTATTTTTATAACTATCACCACACCATATTATATAGTGTCTACCTCGACCCTATTATTTGTGATAACTTCTCGACGTTAACGTTGCCGTGGGTATTTTTTTTTTCCATCGGTATTGTTAATGATGTGTTTTTCATTTTTTTTCTATTTCTAGACACACAAACGTCTTATTGTATGGACGTGATAACGCATGACTATTGTCGTATTGTTGGCTAAAGGATTCGCTTTTCGCGCCGTTGCGCTTATTTTGCACCGTCAACACTTTGAGCGACACGTGACGAATAGATGCTAAATAAATAATAAACACAAATATTCCCGAGGTCGTTACGGATGAAAATATAAGGCTTTCTTGTATTTTGTATGTTTTTTATGTATAAAAAAATAAAGCCGTAGTTGTACGTCTTGCTAAGCGTTTTATCGGGACACGGCGAGGGAGAAACCCGAGTTATTGCTCTCGTTGTCTTTTTATTGCCGGCGATGCAGAAGAAATATAACATGATAATATTTTAGCTGCGGGGTTGCTACGGAACTACGGTCTCGAAAAAAAACGTCACATTGAAATTTACTCTGAGTGAATACACGCGCAAAAGTGAGTATGACAAATCATTTTAAACGAGAAAAATAAAAACGCTTGTCGGCACATAAATTGTGGTAATAAACGGTCAATGGTGGTTTCGAATTTTCGATAAGGACAACTGAAACAACCACAATATAGGTGTTATAATTATGGTGTATATGTGTAAGCATTTATGATTTGAAAATATAACGATTTCGAAATAAATCTGTACCCGACCAAGTTTCGTTGTATAAACTCTGACGGTCGTATCGACTTAACGAATGCCACTGACCAATGTCAACGTCAGTGTGAGTTTATAACATATAAAATTCCATCACTTTTTCTACACCGAGCTGTTGTAAAAACCCGTTTATTATAATAATAACCGAGTCACACGAATAAAAAAAAAATTGCATGCGAGTAAACTATGAATAAAATATTATAAAGCATTGCGGTAAAACAATTATCAAGTGATCAATAACTGAGCATTAGAGGACTTCACGGCTTACGTTTTATTTGCATGTATATGATCACACAGTACTTCACGTTCACTGTCCGATGACCCCTATGTGGTTCATGATTTATTTATAGATAAGTCCCTAATTAATTAACTAATTATGTCCCTATCATCTCACCTGTCCAACTGTGTTATTATGAATTTAATAGAATATAGTCCATACAAATAAATTTCCTGAGAAATAAATGTTTGAAATGAACCACATGTGGATCATGGACTACTAAAATAGGTTTAACGTGACCCATATATGGATCATAGGACTGATAACTTTTGATTTAACTTAACATTAGGACAGTGAACGTGTTAAAATAGTAGGTAAATTCATATACATTATCATTATGTTATTAGGTATGTAAGGGTAAAAAACAAATTGGCCTTACGCGAAACCGTTACGCTCTCTTATCACAAATATGTTACCAATACAAAAATATACAGAAGAAATAGCTGATAAGAAATAAGTGGTAACAGAAACGTTTAGAGATGGGTAATTAAGGACAAGTGTTAAGGAGTTAATTTTATTACTGTAAGCCAAAAAACATGCGTTTATTCATGTGCAACGTTTTTAGTGACTAATGCATAACTAAAACTAACTATAGCTGGCCTAATAAATATTATTTCGTATGTACATAAAAATTGGAATTAGTAAATTCAGAGTTTAGGTGGATAGGAAATAATCTTAGTGTTTTTTTTTAGTTTATTTGTTTACTTTATATTTTCAAAACAATTTTGTAATCTAACCTTACTACAGGGTGTCGTTTTCATGTGAGTTACCCATTTTAGATTGACTTGCCAGTTGCCGGTCGAAAGTTATGTTTATAAGTTGACGCAATTTAGGGAAACCTGCAACTCAGTAACTTGGGGAGGAAAAACAATAATTAGCTAAAGGTATTGAGATAAAAAAGATATTAAATTTTTTATCCAAGTACAATAAAAACAACTCTTAGACACTGTCTTTTCAATGCAATATTTGTAAGTATATATTTTTTTTGGGTGATTTTTAAACAAAACGATGTCAAAATATACATTTTTTAATTAAAATATATTTGAGTGTTTTTTTTCCAAGAGGTATCTGAGAAACACTTCACATCATATCTCATATTATGTTATAAGTTTCATCACGCTCTGGTGTTCCTCGTTTACATAATAATATAGTTTTCACCGTTCATGAAAAATGCCATTTTTACTATAGACTGTGTGATATTGTGCTTTTTACTGAAAGTCTAAGTTTATTACATCCATTGGAAAAGTTTAGACGGTATTGAGGGACCGTTAGATGACAATTTTTTTTTTGATATTCGTTTAATATAGACATTTAATTCCGGTTTAAATAACGGCACGGTTATAGGTCTTACATATTACTACTGAATATAAATTGTACAATTTATACTCATGATATTACACAACTACAGGCTTCAACAGCTGTACTTTTGTCCACGGTTTTCGGAATACTACTACATGATTGTTAATTATTTACAGTTCAATTACAGCATGTAGGCTATCCAATTACTATTCTGTATATTGTGTTAATTATAAAGCAAGTATTTGCGCCTCTTCTAATTATAATCTTGGCCTTACCACATCTGCGCAAAAGGCTGATAATTATTATTATTCGTACTGACCTGGTTGCTAATAAGCATTTATGTGTTTTGCCGGTTTAAAACCCGCCTGTTTCGGGCTGACTATAATAATAATTCATCATTGAGGTTTTCCCTTTCTTGGGTTCAAACATACCTGTAACGCCGTTGACTTTAGTTTCGAAATCTATTAAGTATTAATGTTTATTGAAAGCACAGACGTATATTAAACCGACATCATAGGTAGATATCAGATAATCGCTATTTGGATTTGTATATTGTATATATATATATATATATATATATATATATATATATATATATATATATATATATATATATATATATATATATATATGTAATATGTAGGGGTAAATGGCGAAGTGACGGCAAATTGGCCGTCCTTATAAATTTTCGCAAATATTATTGTCCAAAGTGCCAAGGAAGCAGTGAGAAGGGTATGTGTTCTCTAGTTATACATCTCTCCGATAGAATATGATCGAATTTGGTCAAATCAGTCCACCCCAGCAGTTCAGTATAGTCACAAACTCAGTAGTGTCAGTATGACGGCCAACTTACCGTCCACACGAGCAAAAACGAGAATTTTTGCCTGTATTTTTTATTCTTACGATCTGGATTTATATTATGAAAAAGGAGGCATATAGGAAAGGCAAGTGTCAATAGAAATTACAAGAACCTTTTACCACTCCCTCGGTGCTCTGAAGAAAATTGTTCTCGAAAATTTAAAAGGACAGCCAATTTGCCGTCCATGCGAGCGGATGAAGGATATTTCTATTATTTTTTAAATAAACATTTTTGGTCAACATTTTTTATGTTCCAATGTTGTGTTAGAGGTAATTGACTCTAAATATTTCGAAACATCCACCTAAAATAAAGAATAACTCACGAAAATGATAAAAAAATAAGGACGGCCAAATTGCCGTCCTCGCGAGCGGCAGTGTAACTTTAGGAGGCGCGAGCGCATGAAGGTTAATTATTATTGCTAGTAATTTTTAAATAATCTTAGGAGATTTTATCCTTATCAGAATTTGTAAATATGTATTGTATTTTTGGTTATTTAAAAGTATTTTTTTTCGAAATAGGATAAACAAAAAACATTTTGAAACAAAAATAACCTTTTTTAAAATGTTTGAGAATTTGGACTTTTGAAATACTAAAAATCCGGATTTTATATAAATTGTTCGTTGAAAAATAATCTGTGATATAGTTATGCACTTACTCTATTCTAATAGAGAATATTCAATGAAATTATATTTTTATTAGTTCTCGTGTTGATTTTACAATATTATTATTAATAAATTGACATTTAATTTATATAAAAAATTTTTTTTCAAGTTGAATGGAAAAAATAATTTACACTGCTATACTTTTTGTTGTCCTCTATGAAAATAACCGTTGTGACTAGACGGGAACAAAGGTTTTATTCGAATATTGATAGACACATTCTGCATAAACCATTATATTATATTACCTAGCTCACAGGCGCTACATATTGTATTTGTATAGTTAAACATTACTCTCCCGGTTCATACTGACCTATTAGCCACAACTAAGGTTTTTATTCTAATTATTGTCGTTAAAACATACTACCGCGTTTGGTTTAACTATGTAGATAGGGTGTTGACAAATAGCTCGCCCGGATCATTCTGTAACTTATCCTCCGGGTTGACCTCCATTCCCGGCAGGTGTATCCTTATACTTATTATACTTGAAGCTCAGTCGCAGTTAGATATATACACACTGGCATCGACTCAGCTCCGGCGACGAAGGGGAGGTTTGGCGTCGATCCAACAACCTGGGTCCAATTTATATATATATATATATATATATATATGTCATACTATACTCATATACAGCGTGCACTTTACACTCAATACTCGCGTACCATACACCTATGCTGTACACATATACCGTATAATAGAAGACTTCCCCCTTCCCCACACACTTCTCCACAACCAAGTTTTACACGAGGTAATGTATTACTCTAACGGCGCTTGTACAGATATACACCAGCGGTAAATCCGGTCAGAGTTGTGGGCGAGGCGAACAACGGCAGTCACTCAATTACATAATTATATTTCACACCATTATATTGTTATTATTGTGTGTATAGATATTTTGACCCGTGTAAATTCTATACTCTGCAACCAAACGTCCGGGCTTTAACGCTTTTGTACAGCTTGTACTCTAAAACCGCATTGTCATTATTCATTGGATTTCCATACATTTAGTCCGCTGTGTATCGCTCACACAAGAAATACACACGCACGCACAGAAATTATATCCGGACTTACAACAGAGATAATATAGGCCGAGTTGAACGCAAATCGATCACCTGAAAAACAACATTTTCCTCCTTTAAAAGTAATTAATTGTAATGTTTATTTTCCATCACATATCCCATACAAATGGGATTCTATCGCTCTACTGCTCCTACAATTTGATTATTGTGAGAGAAAATATCTAATTATCTATATCTAGTTTTATCAATAGTTATATTCCAATACGGTCATCGTCTATTCAACATTTTTAGAGGATTAATATGCTTGATATTTTAAAAAGTTAATGAAATATTTTACGTTATCATTTCAGCTCGATAAAAAATATAGGCTAAGAAAGGGAATAAGGGATTTTACGAAAATAACTTCACAGTAATGGAAACTTAATTGTCTAATAAACGAACAAGGGGCCAAGGCGCGTATCATAAAGGAATGTTTCAATATAAAGATGGTTCGATATTATTATAGAATAACCTAAACACTTCCTTCGGAAAAAAGACGAAATACGACAAGAGACTCATAATATTTTTGTTCCTATAATTTAATAAAAAAAATGTTCTACATCATTGATAAAAGCAAGTACAATGTGAAACACCAAGACTAAAAGAAGGATTTAATATTTTATAAAATTGTTAGTATTATGCTCATCGTCGGTTTTTTTGTAAATTATGAGTTTGTATTTGTGTATGTATGCCCTTGGGTGGCGTTTTGTGAGATTTCTCGGTGTTTTTATGGACACATTAATCTTAACGACAACTGAAAGTCCTGTGACTTTGAAACGCGGTTGTCGGCAAATACCGCAATGTCGGAGTTGCCGGGGAAGAGGAGTATACGATGGCTTGGGTCGAAAGGGACAAGGCGAGCGCATGAAAGCCTTTGCTTTGTATGTAGTATTCTAACCTTTAAGAAAAATGGCGTCGTAACACATTATTTTTTATTGCCCGTAAAACTGTATAAATATCGTAGGCCAGGAGTGTACCTAGTAGCGTTACGACTAGACCGCTATCAGATTTTGATCTAACCCAAAAGGATTTTGTATTGAGTTTTATTTGCTGAATAATAATATTATTATATATTTAGAGCAATGTATCTTATCAGACCAAACAGAAATAAATAACTTGATCCACCGACCGACCTGTGTGTATATTTATATTTAATCTTCGCCAGTAACATACTGAACCCAGCAGCAGCTGACCATGGTCAAGGGTTCACATCCACATAAATAGGTACATGTTATGAGCTGTAACTTGATTTATACGTGAGCTATTGTTGTAATTCCAAATTCCAATAATAAAACTTACTTAACACCAAACAGGAATTCAAGCTATCAAATATATGACACGAACATAAGTGTTTATTTATCTATTTATTATAACTTATACATAATATATCGGTTACAAACTGTATAATATATTTTATATTTGTGTTGGATATTTTGATTGGATGCAAGTTTGGCGTTCTAATCGCGATCTTGTGCTTGATTACCGCTTTATATGTACAAAGGTATATGAGTGATTTGTTTTTTCCGTTTTTATACCACTAATTAACTATCGGTGATCAATTATACTGACACGGCTTACTATTTTTTTTTTGTTACAGAGGAAAAAGCTTCCAAGGAAACGCTAAACTGTCTTTTGGCCAGATCATTGTGCAACGAGGATCCGTCCTGTTACAAAATCATCAATCTCATACCAAGCTTATGCGGCAACGAAATAGGTGAGTGCGCGTTTACAAAACTTACTAAAGTAAATTGCATTATTTCGTGTATATTTTATTATTATGTTTATATATATACAAGATACTCGAGTTTAAGTAACATTATGACCTAATTGTGTACATGACAATTTTGATAAGGACGTTTTGTTCTCTACAAATTCTAGGCTCTGTAAATATAGGATTTTATTTGTACGCCAACAATGCGGTTTACATAACCACATTTGACGAGTATTTAATATCGGCCAATGGGCAACGGTAATTGGTATTAAAGATTGTGGGCAACTCAATACCAGATAACGTGTTGCCATGGACTAACCCGGAAAATCCTTAGTTGTGCCAAGCCGTAATGGCAACAAGGTTGTAAGGATCTCTGAAATATTTTTACAGGCTTCAACGTCCCCTCATAAGTTTGTGTGTTTGTGATGGACCTGTTGAAAGTTAATTGCAAGTGGTGAGTAATTATGGCGTTTGATGTTATTGGCGGACGTACCTACCCAACCGGGAAGCACAAAGCCGATCCTGTAGGACCATATTATTATACCTAACTTTAATGTGCGGTAAGTGTGCGGGAATAAATTACGATGGGCCGCGGACGACATTCGTCGACCGGCAAAGGGAAAAGGCGGAGAGCAGTAAATTGCTTAAAAGAAAAAAGGTTCAATGCAAGAGCCCGGCGCTTAAGTGGTCGGAGCCAAACGGTGCCGGGAACAAGCGAACAAGACAAACGTTCTATTATTATTATTCGGGCGCGGACGTGGAGCGGAAAACCTTTTTCGGCAATTAATCATAATAAAAATAAAAACCGAATTATGAATTAAATATGAATATTATGTAGGTGTACAATATACGTTGCAACTTCTATGGCGGCGTCACCAGCTATCAAATATATCATTCAGAAAAAAAAGCCTCGGTAGTTTTATGCTTTTTTGCGTGATGTCAAAAAGGGTCTACCAATTTTGCGTGGAAAAACACCGTAATTATTCAAAAGACGGCTCTCCAGCAAGCGATGACTTACGACCGGTGGACGTCAACAAGGGGAGAAAACGCTGAATATTGATGATTACTCGTGTCAATATAATCATATGCTACCAGCTCTATTATTGTTATATACACATATTTTGTAATTGCCAAAGGAACTTCTTATATTATGTAGAAATGTACTACATAATATGTATGTATGTGCGTGTTGTCTTCGTTTGAATTGTAACCTTGTACATTCCCAATATACATAATGTACATGTGTTGTACATATTATAAGGTACACTCTAATACTGTAACCACTATCCCGCATTTATCTCGAACCAAACTGCTTAGTATAATGTTGTTGATAAAAATAAAAATCGGAAGCCCTAGCCCTATTCCTTGGCCATGTGGATCAATAGTCAGGCGTTGATCATTTTGCGAAAATTAGACAGACATTTATTTTTTTCAAAACCACAATTTAATACAAATTCACCTACGTTTAGCGAGGCAACAATAAAATAAATCCATTTAGCGGTCGAGCTACTTTGTATTACTTCTTGTTCAGTGTTGTCTTGATGAAAAATTAGAGAAAGAAACTATTTTTTATATAACTGACTGCAAAGTCAATACCGGGAAGGTTGTGATAGTAAATAGAACTATTACTTCAATCACAGATTACATTAAACTAACTAAAACTGTAATCTGTACTTAAATACTGACTTCATCCCAAAGAGTGTACAATAATACTGTCCATCTTAAACAATGATGAAATATTTATACTTTTGGGGATTATGCTTACAATTAGTATTTTATTTGATTATTACAAATAACCATGTACGTCTTTGACGATCGGTCCAATAAACAATTATGTTAATTATGACAAGGGACGAAGCTATAAAAGACGTGTGTATGATCCGAGTGTTTTTACTTAAAGAGTAGACAATTGTATTTGTTTAATTCTCTTGCCTTTTGGAAATTAAATGCTACAAATGACAATACCTATAACAATTATGAAAAAATATATTCTTTGATATTAAAAATGAAAAATTAACTACGCTACACGGATAGGTTTACCCGAGACATTTTATTATTATGATTAAGTATTTAAAGGGTTTGAAACGGTTAATCATTTTTATTATTATTTTTTTTTTTGTTTGTCGATGAGAAAGAGAAAAATTATCGTGTTACCGGTTTACCGAAAAAAACTTAATTATCTTAAACCACAGTTCGAAAGTTTTTCATTGGTTTTCTCTATTGTTGCGAGAACAGGCCAAAAAAATCCTTTGTTTTATGTCTCTCTCTCTCTCTCTCAAAAAATAAAATAAGACCCTAAGCCATCGGCTATAATATGTATAGTATTATATATATATATATATAAATGTCATTTAACCGCTGGCGTTTTCCACGGTTTAACACTCTCGCCGTTTAATCTCTCTACCCTTTCCTCTTACCACCCTTTGTTGTGATATCAATCATTTTTGTTTTTTGCTCGCCACACTAATGCGAGTATGTACAGGTACTTTATACCGGGACGCACGTCGCCCTTATAAAAAATACAACCCGAATATTATGTTGGCATGTGTGTTAACACACACTAAATATAATATTATGGCTTGAGATTATATCGAAAATAAAGCGAAATATACACCCCGGGCAAATTATATCCATATTATGTGGGTGTAATGGCTCTCTCTCCCTCTAAGTGGTATAGCCGAGTATAATATATATTATATGCACCAGGGAAGGCATATTTATGGTAGTTGTATTTTTTTGGCGGTCTTACGCTTTGGGTACGCACTAGACCATTAGCGCGTTGCAGTAACAATAATGTATTATTTTTAAACTTTCAGACTGCACTAATTATGTAACTGTCACTATTATACGTAGATAGGCATGCTGATATTGTCTCGGAGGATAAAATTCCAGTAAACAACGGTTTTCAAAAAACCAGGTTTCGAGATGGAGTTGCGTGGATACAGCATTGAGCGGTATACTGTAGGTGTATTAATTTCTGGTTTACAATATACTCAGACACGGTTAATCAATGACGATTGGTGTCATGGTAGTTTTGATTTCGTGTGAAGTGTAATAATGGATCGTTCAACTAGCTTACACGTTATTAGCGTTTGCCTTTAGTAGTATTATTAGTTTTCTCAGGTGTAGTCCATCTCTATAAAGCATATTATAAAACGCTTCATAGACAAATCTTCATAGAATTTCAAAAGTTTTGAGTTACATCCATTAAATTTTAATTGGATTAATAAATAATTATGCCTTTGTAGATAAAATATACTTATTGTTAGTTATCTCGACTACTGTTTATGAAGACCTTGAATTTAATTTTGTTTTGAAAAGCGGGCGATGTCTTATTCCACGAACCAAACAACGAGCCTAGGCTTCAAATGTCTCATTAGTTTTTCTTTTAATTTTGTCTGTTTAGTATTTTGCTGCTGTGAATATATTTAATAAAACCGTTGGTTCTGACAGTCGTACTCAAAGATTTTCTATTGGCTGTAACGTTAAATTGACCGAAATATATTATTTTTAGTGCAAAAACATCAATAACGTTGACGTGGCCGCCTAATCTTGACACGCCCTGATGTAAACATATTGTTCAATTTGCCCGCGCCCCTGTCTCAATACATCTATATCATTGCCGGGGGCGATAAAATAAAACTATTCCTATATTACAAACATAGTACAGTAATATGCTTACCTTAGAACATAATACTATTATATTATAATATTTCGTAAGCTCCGGCGGTGTTCTGAAGTTGTACAATAGGTTTACAGCCTACACGTGTACTTAGTAAGCTAGATACTTCAGGGGCCGTTATATGTTATATGTTACTTCTCATCTTAAAACATTAAATATTAAAAGCAGAAAAAATAACACACCGGCGCGGCGGTTGTTCGATAGTTTAAACATTTAGATCCATTTGACCTGTACACTTTGACTCACATGGGCATTACATTTTACTGTAAAACAAAAGTTTGTAATTTTTTTGGAATAATACTCGTTTTATAAAAACTTTCTTTGTTAAATCCGAATCTGGTATAATTTGTTTTCCTGTAAATCACTCCTTAAGTGTTAAAAGAATTCTATGACTTCTAAAACTAAGTTCCAGCGACATTTTTGCAGATTAGTTTTTAGCATGAAAAGTACTAGGTATCTATATAAATTTAAAAAAAACGACAAAGATGTATGTGTTAAAATAGATTTGCTACAGTGTTACTAGTAGCCAAATGACAATAACTATACAATTGAGTTAGGAGAACATGCTGTGTATTATTTGACGGTTATGACTTATGACAATTCTGGCTGTGAAAATAAATTGCAATATAAATATAAACATTTTTTTTTTAATTGCTCTTATGTAAATTATTTTTATATACACAACGCAAAGCTTTTGCTGTGTAGTATAACATGCGCGTTTGCTGAAAGTGTTTCTGTTTGTAGACCTCACCACTCATACATAACATTATAATAATATATTGTTCGCTATTTGCATATGGGTTGTTTTGGCCTAAAATAGCAATGAATAACGTCAAAAAAAAAAAAGCCAGTACAGTATAAATCAAGTACAATTATAAATTAGCATATTGGTTCAAGGTGAGGGAGGGGGGGTGATTAATTAGTTTAAAAGTGATTTAGTCACTACGAATCTGTATAATATACAGATTATAAATTATAGTATGTAACTAGTACAGTCTAAACCATTATAATACAAACCATGTACTGGCTATACCAGTCAATCTTTTTATCTTAAAATAATTGTACTTTTAATGTTTTACTTTTTGGAGACATTTTCTTTATGTTATTTTGCAGTATTAGACAACATTAATATTAATTATTTTTATAATAATTATTAACTATTTGGTATTTTCCAGAACTTTATGAACTTTTAAAACTTAAATTATAACGTATGTATTTACTTAACTTTTTAAATTAAGAATAATTTACTGAACATTTTGTCTCGTCTATAACCAGTTTAGGATAATAACTTTTAAAATTATTAAAAGTTAAATTTAGGACAGGGGAAAAGGGGCAGTATAGTATAGTATTATTTTGTTGTATTATATTGCAGTATAGTATTATTTGTACCTGCTTGCATTTATTGTCGCTTTATTTTTTTTTTTTTATTATTTTAAAAGCAATTATCTGAAAGTGGTCATCAATCAGTCAACATTTTCAGAAAATTATTCTTAATTAAAAAAGTTGATGAAATATATTCGTTACTATTTAAGTTTTAAAAGTTGATAAAACTCTGGAAAAAATAAAAAATAGAAAAATTCCTAATATTGTAAAATAACATAACCCAATGTGTCCCGAAAAAGGAGAACTATCAAATTGTAATTATTTTAAGAGAAAATGAGTGTCTTACGTTAAATTGATCATCCTGTATTTTTGCCGTGGCCTGTGTTGGGTTTTAATATAATTGTATTAAAAGTTTCGTTTTTACAGCTTAAATAAGACAAAACAAATGCTAAAATTGACCTTCTTCTTTGTAGTCAACCTCATCTTGGTTGGTTTTGCAGTCTGTCTCAGTATGCTTTACTAGGAATTTGAATGTGTAATTTTCGAAAATAATCGAAAATGATTGCTCCAGCAAACATTTGTTTTTCTGCAAAAATATCGATTGGCTTTGTAACTAAAAGACAACGCGATGGTTAATCTACAATCTGCGCGTATCTCCGCCGCGTTTCCTTTATGTTCGGATTTATGCCCTCGAGCGCGGTACGACAACCCCACTCGAAGAAAAGTGGTTTGATATAAATATAATATATGTGCCTATAAAAAAAAAACTACATTTTCATACTCATACATGTACACATTTATAATAATAATAATGTTTTCATCGTGTGCGACTACCCGTGTGCGTGCGTTGGCTTTCATTACAGGCGATTTTTCTTTTTTCCCCTTCGCGTCTCTCATCGTGTCTCTGTTTCTCTGTTCTACTCAATTTTTTTTTAACTATGTATTTTTCTTTTTGCCGCAGTTTCGTGTTCGACGACCACCGTAATCAAGTGCCGAGCCGCCTTGAAAACACTCCAAGCGTTCCCGTTCTTCAAGCCTACGTGTCTGTGTCGGGAGCCAAAAATCGATCGAGAATGCAACTCGTTTCGCAACTTTTTGTTCGACCATCCGTGCAACTTTACCCTGCGCAAAGGTGAGTACCGACCATAGATTTAGCTAGTTAATACAATAGTGTATTAACGTGGATATGTTGTAGAGGGCTGTGGGGTCTCTATCTGGAATTACCGTCATCGATTTCCCGCTACAGTTTTCCCGACGGCTGATTACGGCTGCTGATATGAGGCAGTGATGCCAGAACGCAGATATTTCGTTTTTTTTAAAAACATTTTCCGTGATTCATGGCTACACTGTTCATTTATTAAATGTCCTTCGCCAACCACAAAATCGTCGCCATTTTCCGGGTTTTTCGAATGGACAGTTCAGCCGAAATAAACGAAAAATTATAATTTCCCTACAACTACCAACACTGTGTTCATTTCTCAAGACCTCTATTTAGAAAACCTACTATTTTTGTTTGTTTTTAGGTTCATCGTTATTATGACTTGACATCTAAAAACCAAAATTAATTTTATACACATACGGTGAAAACAGTAATATTTTTTAAAATAACCGTTTTTGTTAAATGATTTTAGAATAATGTTATTTCAAATTTTAGTTTTTTTTATTTAATGATGAGAATAAAATAAAAATATTGTCTAGTCGATTACCAGTTTTGAATAAATACTTTAAGGCTCAGTTTACTTATAGACCTTTACCTTTACACGCTTTTATAACTCGAGAAATATGTATTCAGAGTTGGTTATCGACAAGTCATTATTTTCGTTGAACCATTTGGCCTTAAAAGGTTAATCAAATATGCTGGTAAATATTTGACTTTTAAAAGATAACCTCTAAATTTACCCTCAAGAATAATATATTTTGTACCTCGTACGTTAAATCTATTTTTGATAATTGAATTAATAAATAATTTGTTTGAAACATTGTAGTCAAAACCGATATAATAAATTATTACAAACCTAACCTACTTAACCTTGTATAGTTAATAAAAAAGTATTGTAATACATCTACATAATCTAATAACTATTACAGGCCCCAATTACGTTGTGGCATAAAAAATAAATAGTAAAAAAATGGTTTTAACTTTAGTTTATTAATGTGTATAATTAACAAGGTGAAATAAACAAACAAAAGACTATTATTTACCATCATATGTATTTATATTTAAGTAGTTAATTTTTCCCGAAGATTGAGTACCCACTGTTTTTGTGTATTGCTTAGCCCAGTTCAGTATCTAGGGCCCAGGAAGCGGAGAAGAGTTTAGAAGCGTAAAGGTCTGGAAACATTAGTTTCATGCATTATTTAGTGTGAACATTTAAAAGGCAAATCTTTATCTATTTTTTATTGAAAACTGTCTTTTTTCGTACTGCTTTTTTAATATATACATTTATAGTTCTTACGTTTTACATAGCCTCGTACGATTTTCATATTTATGAGATATTAAAATATAAATATGTCTATCAAGCAAAAGCATAAGCGTTTGAATTTTATCTGTATTCTCGTCGAGGACTTATTTTATGTACTCCATCCAGTCCCAACCCTTTCCCTATTCCCTTTTAGAGAGAAGATTTTACAGTATTCATACAACTATTAACAATGCCCGTTATACATAGTGTGTCCACTATTGTCGACGTTGCACTTCTATGGTTTAACTTAACGTGTGAAGAATATAAATCAAAATAATTTTATTTTCATATTTTCGTATTTCTCACTCAACCAAATACCATTTAAGAACAAATTGTCTTTTCACCCTGGTAGAATTGTACAATAAAGCTGTAGTGGCTTTTATTTGTCTATTAAAGTTTCGTTATAATTGTTTTTTTGTTTACATTTTGTGTCGTTATTATGAATTCAAAGTATGCATGGTTGTTTCTTTTCGGTCCAGTATATTTATTGTGTCCCCTTGAGTGAAACGACGATGCTTTGTTTGATAAAAAGACATTTTCTTTTCAAAAAAGTACTAAACACCAAACATGTGTATTGTGTATAATATGTATCAGGTACTGTTATTTCCTTAGCACTCTTCGGCGGTATGGTTTTGACTTTTGAGTTTTGAGTGACTTTTTTCGGTTAGCCATTAGTTGCTCTGTCTCACTGTAATAAAAACCAACGACACCAGTAAATTGTCGACTACGGTTTTAGATCTCAACAACAGCCATTAGCCGAATGAACCGTCGTGTAACTAACAGAAAAAAGTAAAGCGATAGACGTTAATTGTATCACTATTATTGATAGTAATTTGTGTATTATAGTATTATGTGATGACTTAAAAAACAATTACAATATAAATTGTATTCAACTACTTATGGGATGTGTTTAGATTATGGTTGGTATAAAAAAAAATTATAAATCCTTAATAAATAACCCAATTAATTAAAAAAAAAAATCACAGAAGATATGAACAGATATAAGAATATTTTTTTCTACGTTTTTATAATATAATTGAGGAATTTAAGATTTTTTTAATTTTGTATTTAACACTTATTACAACAATCTGTTTATTTATTTTTTACAATAAGTATTACATTTATTAAGAGAAAAGAACATTATTAGCTTGTGTAGAGGAGCCACCATTCGTGATACCCTATAAGATTGTAAGGTAAATTTTTTTTTTTACACTTAGGAAATATAGTTATGTGGACCATAAAGCCTATTCCTAAATATATTTCAGACAACAAAGCTATAATAATTTGATAGACGACTGCGCCATGCGATTTCTTCTTCCACAATAATTGCACTTAAAGGCAGTCAAAGTATTAACAACACTATACTATTTTATGTTACACAAGTCAGATAAAAAAAAAAAACATGTATAAAAAATCACAACTTTACCTTATCAGGGAAGTTATGATGAAAAGAGTTAATATCGCAAATGGAGAAGGCGGCCGTTAGGGAGGGAGTAAAAGGGTAAGGGAAAGGAAAAGTAAAATAGTTGGACAAGGGAAGGGTCAAGAAATTGATGATATCTCGAGGCGTGTAAGGGATTTTCGAATAGATGTCAACGACCGCAACGGTTGTGGTTACGGGGGACAGGATGAGTTATGACTGGTACGCCGGAACTCTAGCAAAAAATATCGTTTTGTGAAAAGGTAAGTATTGTATATGGATTCTGTAATTGGCAGACAGTTAAAGCAATGTTCCGGCAAGAAGAAGGGAAGGGAATTCAAATCGACTTCATAATTATAGCGTCTTTGATTTCCATGAATCATAACAGTAGGTTATACTTTGTTATATTTTTTGACGTTAGCTGCACGGTTTTAGTTTTTATAAACATTTTTTTTTTATTGTCTATTGTAATTGACATAGGTTGCCACAAGATTAATAGTGTAATGGACATTTTCTTGATTTGTACAATTTAAGAACACAATTGATGCAGTTTATATTTTTTATGGTGTCGTTCTGTTACTGAGAAAGATAACCCAAGCTAAGTCTAACCGGTATAAGGGTAATGAATATTGGAGAAACGGAGCAACCCAAGTACAATGTAGAATAGACTATCGCTACAATACAAATATTGATTGCAGAGGCATAATTTACAAGTTAATAGTGTATTATGTTTATTAGGCAAAGTCGGACGGTCATCGAGCCGTGAAAACAAACACAATACATGCAACTAAATTAACTTTATTTAACGGTAGGCCAATTTGGAGTACAGTATTACAACTGTTGAGTAAACAACAAAGACTACCTTCGTATAACGCTTGTTTGTTTTTTCGGGTCTTAAGTATAAACCATTGGCATTATGCTTGTGTGTGGTTGTGCGTTTGGCACGTCAACGAACGATAAGTTGACCGAGAGGTTATGACGACCTGATTTTGTGGGCAACGGACGGTGTTATAGCTACATTCTACCCGTTGCCAAATATATTAAGTTTTATTATGCGTTTAATTCGATAACAAACGGGTCCGCTGTTGCCCAGAATGCGTGGACCTTATGGTATTATGTTGTAAAATCAAAGCCAATTAACACCGACCGACGGTATAGCGGCCTTCTGAACTTGCCTGTGTACCTACCGCGGTACACTGTCGTGTAATACAAAAATCAATATCAACAATAAATCACATCCGGCCATCACTGGGCATATTGTACCACCCACGCTTTAGTTTCCCTTTTTATGCTTTTTCGGATGTATTCAGTAATTTTAAATGCGTGTAAACGAATCGTTACATAAAGAAGATGAAAAAAAAGACGACTTGGAACAATCAGAAACGTGTTTGACATGAATCAAATCCTCGCCATTCAAAACTGCATTGTAAATGTAAATTATTAATGGTTAGTACGACACTAGAACACCCTGTACACCGTACAAAGACCGCAATGGGTGCACAGACTTAAAAAAACCCCCTTCGCATAAGTCAGTTAGCATACACGCGTTCATGCCGTAGTTGTTTCATTAAGGACAGTAACTCGTTTAATTTAATAATAAAAAAATATGAAAATCTCAACAAATTAAAAGGAAAAAATGAATTTCTTATCCTTAAAGAAACACTATATTAAATTAACAATTTTACGCTTGACTAATTTAATAAAAAGTCTATATTTTTAGTTTCTAAATAATTATCTTATTAATTTTATGAATAAAATATAAAATGAGTCTAAAATCAATTATAAGTTTGCCGCAATAATAATGAGATTAAACTTTGTTTTAAAATTGTTTTAAGAATTAATAGTAATCATCGTAATTTTCGAAAAATTGAATTAAATATTAACTTGTATTTAAATATTATTTTATTCAACGCAACATAATTGAAAATCTTATGAACCGCTAACTTGACTAACCTTTGTTATTATTGATCTGATACTTAAAAAACTCTATTAAAAAAAACAAAAATGTCTGGTGGAAGTATTGTAAACATATAAAGATTAGTAATTTAATTTTCATCTTTTATTTAATGAAATAATGACTACCAATATGCATTCTGACACTGGGTCTAAATGAGTTCATGACAAGTTTTAACAAAAATAAGGTAATGTTAATTAAAACACATTTTTAAATCATGCTAAATACTGGTACTCCTTCGACAAAAATTGAAAAAGTTTTGTAAGAAATTCAAACCAGAGCCTTAAAGAAAACCATAAATTTAAAGCTCGTTTGTTAAAAGTTACAAAAAGTGAGAATGGCCCATTAAGTTTAAACCTAAAAACACTTATCATATATCTTATTATTTCTACCGTTAAAAGTTATTTCTATTTACATACAAATTTTGTGTAAACAGTCGTGGGTTGTCGACCCTCGTTTACAAGTGTTATAAGTTTATGTGACATTCATTTTGAAATATAGTATAAAATATTATTTCAAAAGAAAATAGGATGTCTCGCGATGTTATGATAATTGTACATACAAATTGTTAAGTCAAATTTATAGCCAATTTTTCAAATACTACAGCATTTAACATTTGTAAACTTCTATAATATTAACACAGCATGATTTTTTTTAGAACTTTTATAACACCTGCAGGCTGCATGTTTGTGCAAAAAATATACATAAGTTTCTACTTCGAACAGTAGATATGTTCTTATAAATACTCAAATTTCATTAAAAAAAAAAAAAACAATATGTGTGTATTTAATTTATTTAAAAAATTAAAAAGTGCATCTTTTGTACTTTCTTAAACGTTTGTATATTAATACTAAAAACGAAAATTGAAAATGTATTTCTATTGATGCATCAAGCAAGTACTAAAATATCGATATTCCCAAATCGCTTTCAAATTGTTGCAAAATTATTCATCTCCTTAGAATCGACTAGGTGGTCCTATTAAAATAAAACAAAAAACAAAATAAAATTCCCTGTTTGTTTTAATTAAAACTTAATGTAATCTCCAACCATTTGTTACTGTTCTATAGTTTGTGTGTATATTTTCTTCTTCTTCCCGGAAACACACTTATTCACTTAAACTTGTACAATGTCATTATCGTTTGAGCCCGAAACCCCAAACTTAAGTCTTAATTACAATTCCTTCGAACAAAGTGAACTACGATATTGTTTCATCCTCACAAATAACGCGTACAGAAGCATATCAGAATTCAGAACACTTTTCAGTATGGTTTATGTTCGAAATCATTTTTTTTGCGGGTATTTATATATATTAGCTTCGATGCGAATATCTCTTAAACCGCTGAACCGTTTTCTTCATGTATCGAGTCCATCGATCAAAAATTGTCCTTGGAAAGGTTCATAATTCGGTCAAAAATATAAAAAGCTTTCCCATCTCTTTCGAAATCGAGAAAAACGCTAAAAAATCTACATATTTTTCAACTTAAATATTTAATATTTAAAGGGTCCAGTGCAAGAAACGGCTTTCTCCATATTTTGAAATTGTTCAGGGCAGCCAAAAGAAAATCCATTGTCCCATTTAACACTATTGGCGAGGGGAAAATGCGTTTTGTAATATCTTTGTAGGTAATTTTGTAGGTAAATTGTCTGATTTTATTGTTTGATGCACGAAAAGGTAAATGATTTTTCCATGAACATCTTCCCATAAAAAAACAATTTTTTTATAAAAAGTGGAGATAGACGATCCTTGCACTGGTCCCTTCATTTGTACCCTATTAAAATCGAAGCTTTTTTTTGGGGGGGGAGTGATTTCATTTCTGACAATCAAATATAATATTTCCTAGTTTCCTGTGACCTCATCAAACTCACTTTTTTAATAAACTTATTAAGAAACGTTCCAAAAACAGTTTTCTTAAATGCTTAAACTTATTTCAGGTAGATATAACTTTTGATTTATTACTGTGATTAATGGTTTATGTTTCCTGAAATTTCGGGGAGGCTGCAGCCCCCTCAGTCACCCCTAAATACGACACTAAAACTATGTTTTATAAAATGCTATGGCGTGTGGTTAATTCCACCATGAAACAAGTAAACCTATATTGCATACTCAGAACGCCGTGCTTCAAAGCAAATTGAAGGGTCCAGAGCAACAACCAGGTATCTCAACTTTTTATAAAAAATTGTTTTTTTTGGGAAGATGTTCATGGAAAAATGGTTTACCTTTTCGAGCATCAAACAATAAAATCACAATTGCCTACAAAGATATTACAAAACGAATTTTTCCCGCCAATGGTGGTAAATGGATTTTCTTTTGGCTGTCCTGAACAATTTCAAAATAGGGAGATACCTGGTTCTTGCTCTGGACCCTTTAATTACTTTACATGCCTCGCACACTTGTTTCCACTAAGCGTTTAAGAAATTATTAAAACTAATAAACAACACTTTTATAGAAATAAGAATCCTAATGGTGTACTAATACATTTTTAAATTTCGAATACTATCTTAACTACTTGAGGGGCTGCTATTAAAAATGGTGGTCATGACCATTAATGCAGTAATAAGTTAGAGTTAGGTTGGACTAAATTTGATTTTATCTTATAAAATGTTTTATATGATTTATTTGTAGAATTAGAAGTAGAGTTAAAGTATTAGAAGTAAAGTTTTATTTTTATTTTTACACATAATTTGTCTTGGAAAAAAAAAAATTCGGAATGTAACATGTTATATTTTATTAGTTTTAATATTCAAATTACACTTTTTAATAGAGGTGAATTGCGTGAAAAATGGCCTATTCCGTTTTAGGAATAAAAAAGTCTTCGTATTGGAAAGTATCAGTGGACTTTCAGGGTTATATTTTTTTTTTTTTGTGAAAAATAAATATAAAAGGACTCGTATGACTTCGAGGTCTTATGTAAAATCGTAGGTAACTTTTCTAAGACTAGGTCCCTTTTTCATAAAGTCGTTTTCCACTCTATAATCGTTGTAGACAGCAAAATTTTATTGTATACTAATAACAGTAGTAAAGTAGGGTTATTTACATTACATCAGGTGTAGTGTATAATTTTCAAAAGTTTCTAAGAGTTACTATTTACTTTAGATGTCTCATAACAGAAAAAAAAACGTTTAATTTGTGTTTATTTTCGTTAGCCGCACGACACGATAAGAAAGCGGCATGAAACCATTTTTTAGCAGCCCTTGTCGGATTATGGGGCTTTCCCGTTTGTAATTTCTAGTTCTGCGCTTTAATCCGAGGCGATTCAGACAGAGAAAAATAGCGATGGATATCTAAACGGGAAACAGTGCAAACAAAAGAGGAGCATATGACGTTATTTAAGGCACGACCGACTTCCGTCGCACGTGCGACACATTATAGTAATTGCAATTTGACGCTAGGAAACGTTTACCTATTTGACATCGTTATTATTTTTTTTTTTTACAGTCGGATATTAGCGTCGGATTCGTTCGCCCGGAAGTCGTTAAGTCGAAAAGGATGTGAGAAGTCGAAATTTGATAGCAGAAAACATATTTTTCTCGTTCCAGCTATACATTGTAACCTTTTGCCGCGTTATCGTAGTAATATTGCAAAATATATATATATACATACATGCATAATGTGTGTGTGTGTGTGTTGTTTGCCGTTTCACCAATTTCGGTGTTAGAAATTATTATGTACACCGGAAACTCCGTGAAACCTTTTTGCTTGTATACATCTTCCCTCGTTTCTCCTCTGCAGCGCCGCCTTCGTCTGTCCGTGGCCCATTTGTTTACACAAATTATATGCATACGGTTTGTGTAGAGCATATAGTACCTATATAATATATTCTTGTTCATGCAATTTCGCTTTGCCTTTAGACACTAATCGCCTTTTGGTGTTTCGAGAATAGTACATTGTTGTTGTATTATTACAGGTACATTTTTATACCTAGGCACCGAACGAGAGAATAAAATCGTTTGCATCTTCTTCGGTCTCGAGTGAATGTTATTCTTTACGGTTTACACCGGGAACCTAACCAAAACTCACCGTGCTCGATCCGTCGACCGTGTATGGTCATAACACTCTAACCTAACCCCACATGCGAATAGGCAAAGGCCAGTGAAAAATTATCACTACAACGCGTTTGTGTTCGTTTTCGTTCTATCCCTGACTATTCGCCTAAATCGTTACTATTAGATCAAAAAAATCCCTAAAAAATGTATTTAATTATTTTATAATATATTATTTTGATATTTATCATTAAATGCATCGTGTATTTACTTGTTCTAGATCAACATATTTGTTTATAAAAATATTTAAATACATGCACTGGGAATTGGAAAAATCAGTAGCAAGTTTTATATTTAAATTTCTCCTTTGAATTACATTTTTGAAAAAGTAGATAGTGTTGTATAAATTATTTAAAGTGTAACAACTCAACAAGTGAAAAAAAATGTTTTTAGTTTTTTTAAAAACAAAGATTTAAAACTTTGAACAGGCTCCAATAGTAATATAACAGCTGAAAAACTGCTGTGAAGTAACAGCCGTTTTCAACGATTGGCGACGACCTCTGTTTTTTTGTTTACTGAGAAATAAAAAAGTTTGAAAACTCTAAACTCTCGGCTGGAATAGTTTAGAAGTAAAAATAATGACATACTCTAATAAATAAACTAATTAATTAATATAATATATTAATACATTTTATAATAATAAGTTTTCGACCGGTGTCCCGATAGTGACTATTTGAAATTTGTCCTTAAATTAAATAGTATTTAGTTTTAGGCCAAATAACGTCGGTAGTCTAATAGTTATTTGTTTGCTAACGCCACGTGTGCATAACGGAAAGGTTCAATATAAAAGTTATTTTTTTTTTTTAATTGCATAGGATCAACGGTTCACTGAGACCAGAAATATGAATTTTTAACTGTATAGACATAGTATAATAGAATGTTGCTTTATTTAACACAAAAGATCTACCACACATTTCAATTGGACAATACGATGAACCCAACTATAAGCTAAAAACATTTTTTTTTGTATATACAATTTGTTTGTATTACAATAACGTCAAATATGATTAATACTTGACAACTTTTGTTTGATTAATATATTTTACTCGGTAAATAAGGATTGGAACCCATAATCAGTTTTAATGATTATAATATTATGTATCTGGTATTGTAGATGAAACACGTGTTAGATCGCCAGGTTTAAGTTTTTACTTTTTCTACTTAGCCTTATCACTCTTTAAGAAGATGCCGCTTAAAATGGTGCAATACTTGTTCAACTCGGACCGCTCTAAATTCGGATAATTTCCAAAACCGCCAAAGCTTTTAAAAACGAATCCGACATTAAGCTATGTGAATAAATTTTCTAGTTTTGAATCATTTATATTATTATCGTAAAACATCTAGGTCAGCTGTGGTTGTGTTGTGGTTAGGTCGATAACGAAATACGAAATGGTTAAAGCTGTTAAAGTGGGCGACACCTGACGTTTTCACGTGAAATGAATATTTAGCGAAGTCGAATTAAAAACAAACGGATTATCATCAGCGTTCGCGTGACCCCAGCCAGAAATTATTTCCTGAAACTTTTGCAGGCACCAAAGTTTGTTACCCACCTTTACCACTATTGTACGATATACTGATTTGTTTTTATTGTTATTGCTCATAACTTATAAAAAAAAAAACAACGGTTTTGTATTTTTCGAGCAAATCGAAGATCCTTCATTTTCAACCCAATACAAAACATTATTGTTACCAATTAAGGAGTTTATAACGTTGTGGAATAGTAGCCAAAACAAATCTGTAAAAAAACTATTACAATATCAAGTATCAAACAACATATTAAACGTCTATAACGTATAATAATATCTAATGGATCAACAACTAATTATTTAACTCATCTCTCTTATTACCTTACTTTGAAAATATATTATTATTCAGTTAAATTTGTTATTTTATTTATTCTGAGCAACAATAATTATAAGAAATTGTCTAACAACTACTTGGACTTTATGCAGATTTAACTATATTTTTTAAACAGTTTAAAAAAATGACTCGAAACAGAATGTTGTTGTTGTTGTGTTGTTCAGGTACTAACCGAATGTTACTACAAGTATACTATACTAACGGAACAAGTGAAATATTTTGTACAACCAAAAAATGACCTTTAATTCTTTACTTGGGATCTATTCAATTGACAAACGACCAAAACATTTGTATTGTCTATTTACCTATTTTGCTTACCGTCTAGATGTGTTGGGAATCTGAAAATCTAGATTTTTTTTCAAAGCCGCTATTTAAGCCACTTAAAAATCTCTCAAATATTAAATATTATTACAGTATAAAGCTGCGTATCTAAGTAAACTATTCTGATGGAAATTAAAAAAAAAACACTAAACTTTGTCTATAAATTGCATTCAGATTTCGGATTTTCGGATTTCAACAAATCCGAAAGCAATTTATTTTGTTTCATTTTTACATTTTCATCAAAAATATTTTACTTGGTACACAGCTTTATATTGTAATAATATTTAGTACTTATACGATTTTTAAGTAGCTTAAATACCCTTTTTTTTTATGAAAATCTAGATTTTCGGTTTCCCATCACTAGTTGATAGAAAGTTAAATACAATTTAATTAATCATTTCAATCGGGTTAATATATTTCTATACATTTTGTTTGTAAGATAAAGTAAGCAAAATCACAACTTTATTTTTTCGCAATGTTATTATCGTTATTTATTTCAAAAGTCCTTAAAAGTAGTATTTATTAATCTAAATTCTGTTTACCTATGTTATTACTTATTATTCCGAATTATTATAAGAACAAATATTCGTTATTTGTTCAACGTAGGTCCAAACTTGAATGTTTTGTTGTATGCATTATGTTAAAAATTGAAGGATACACTTGAAAAAGTATAAAAAGTATTTGAAGATTCAATTCCGTTCTTAACCCAATTCGGGCCGCGCGGGTATTGCAAATCGATATAGACCACTATGAAAAAAAACGTACCCACACATACTCGATTTGTCTGGTTTTTTTTTTTTTTAAGGGATGAAATTATTTTGTTGATACATTCCACATTTATACGACCTGTATTAACGCTAGGAAAAAATAACTTTATACCTTATAGGAGTTGACAGGCGAGAACAAAACTGGCAATGCGTCTCGACAGGAACATATAAACTCACTCTGCACAAAAAAAAAAGTTCACCACTTTCACTTGGATAGTTTACCGTGCATTTGAAATTCGAAGCAGCAATAATGTGAAAAGGCCGACAAGTCATCACGAAAATTCGACTGTATTATTATGGTCTTTCTGAAAATCTATTTCCTATTCGATTAGGTCATTGTAACGTGACACTTAAAGTTTTCGGATATGACAACAGTTGTACCCATATCAACATAATGGGGTTTCTATTGTAAACAATATGTGTACTGCGCACATCTCTCGGATGGATGTATAAAGTGCGAAGTCCTATTTATTTTCTTTAATATATTCAATAGAAAATTATAGAAAAATAAAAGGTATCTTACTTAACGGTTTTAAGAATAACATGACCAGTAATAGTAAATGTGCATTAAAAAAAACAACTATTTTGTTTGCTTGTCGGCGCTCACTGAAACAAACTCTTCAAATCCAACCTTGTAAACTGTTTTATTTTTCTGATTATCTTGGATCAAAAATATTAAAGACACTTTATTGGAACGCTGCATAAAATCACATTTTAATAATACATTGGCATGCATATTTTATACATTATTGTGGTATACCACCAGTTGTTTCTTAAACTAGAAGTAGTGGTCATTATTTAGACTTAGATGTTTTTTTATTGACAAATAAAGTTTAAAAAAATATAGCTGAAAAAACTAAAAAAATGTCAGTAATCTAGATTTTACTCAGATTCTAGAAACCAATAATTGCCCGTTAAAGGGCTTTGGCTGATAAATGCTACCATTTTTGTTTTGACCATCTGTTTTCTGACTTCAAAGCGCTCAGTCGATTATTATTTTACAACTTTTTTTTACGTTTGCGAATAAAATTAAAAATACATTACTTCGGTCTCGCCAATTATGCTAACTAAACTTTGTTTAAGACGGTCGCATCGGCTTCCACTTAGTCATTCGGTTTCCTTATATTAATAAGATCCACTAATAAGAATTCAAACAGGCAATTTGTCCTTCCTGAAAAATTGAAAATTCATTTAAAACGCTTGGACTATAATCGCGTTATCTTTAGGTATAATTTAATTTGTTTATTCGCAAATTGCTGTGATATTACATCTAGCGAACAGCAAAAACAGCCAATTAAAATACAAATTAATTTAAAGCTCTACCACAAAAATCGCAAAGGGTTTTTTCTCATTTTATTATCCAACGCGGAAATAGCCAGCAATCTACTACGCCATAGAGCATATTGCAGTAATTATTAAAAATATAAAAACCACAGACCTCTAAAAAAGAAAAAGCAATCATTTGAATTTGTGTAAGAAAGTAGATACTAAGAAAAAAACCTACGTCAGGCTTGTGTTAAGTTGAATATTTTTCAAAAACTTTTTTTACGCTCACTATTGTAATGTTTAGTGAGTCGTAAAATAATATAAGTTCACGATATGAAAAAAAAAATTGAATTTCATTGTTAAAATAAAAAACTCATTTACGTTGTAAAGGTAACGTTTATTTTATTTTATCGTTGCATTTTTTAGCTTTATTGTTATTTTCTTTATTTAACTAACCCCCCCAAAAAAAACGCTAGTTTGAAGCATTATACAATGTAGTCGCACGCAAAGGTTGTGTTTTCTGAATCGGTTAGCTTAGTAATGTGTTTCAACGAAAACTATTCATCTTTAATAGAATAACCGAAATCCTAAAAAGAATAGCGCAATAGGTAATCCGCTATTGTATACGACCGGTGGGCGATGTGAATCAAACAAAACAAATGATTATGGCGCTTCTGAATGGCATTGGTTTAATCAATTTCACGTACATCTGGCAGATACCATTTCAACACTTCTATATAAATTTTTCAAAGTCATTGTATGGGAACAAAAATTGCGAATAACATGTCTTAAAGTCACACGGAAGACATTAAATACAATCTTTAATCATAATATTATATTCGCCGTAGTATGATATTTATTATTTAAATTCTATTTTTAAGAACAGTTTTTATATTTTTCCAGCTTTACAAAACTTCATATTTTGTTTTCTTTTTGCGTGATAAGTCTATCCTGTCTATATATTTACATAATTTCGAGGAATAAACTTCAACAGTAAATTTGAGTACATTTTCTTTTTTAGGAAAAACCAAAATCAATGAAATATGGAAAAATAGCTTACATAATATATTATGTTTTCTGCAGTGTCACGTCATGTGTGTAGAAAAGAAATGTCATATAGATTTATCTTATGTAAGGCACAGTCATTAGTTTTTGTTAATTTTTATAGAATAACTGCAGCAAAGTGTTCGAGTTAAGAATATAGTCTGTAATTTTATGTTCATAATAATTTTTGCCCTTTGTTTAATATCAACGTGCTGAGGTAATAAAGCGTTCGTGTCATGCGAACCGCCGCGTTGCCGCTACCGGCAAACCCCAACGCAGATTACACTTTTGGCCTAATAACACCGTCTGTTATTATGTGATACAGCTCAGGTCGTATAACAATAATAACTAATAATAATATAATTGTATGCAAATAAATTAAAAACAAAAAAACAATGATATCAACTATCTAACTACGCTGTTGATACCCCAACCCCCTCCCGCAAGGTACGGGTCACCATTAATTATTTATACTTACAATTTGTAAGTTATACGCTTATTTAATAATGCCATTATAAAAGATAATATATTAAAATCAGTCCGCGGTTTTGCTAATCACGTGACAACTATGAAAAAACATATACTGGGCGATTCAGGATAAGACATTAATTACTTTTAAAATATTTTGTAGTTTGTCTTAGTGGAGACACTATAGTTTTTTATTTCACAACATTAGCTATTGCTCTATCAACTTTTTAAACATAAATGGTAATGTATATATTATTTAACTTTAAAGCTTTTTAAAACAAGAATAATTTTCTGAACATTTTGACAGGTAAAAAACAAGTTTTCAATAAATATTTTGAAGGTTATTTAATTTTAAAATGTAGGACGAGAGATAGAGTGCAGTTGAGGAATGCACACAGATAAAATAATAACTCTACATCCATAATACAATAACTACATCCCTCCTCCATTAAGTTTCAAAAATTGATAGAGTTCAAAAAATACTAAAAAAAGTTAATTATTTAGTAATTTTTAAATATTGTAAAAAAAAACCACAAACAAAAGTATCTTCAAAAAAAAAAAAACTACAAAATTGCTATTATTTTAAGAGAAAATGAGTGTCCTTATAAATCAACCCTGTATTACCCTGGTCTATAAAAGTAAAATTGGTCTTTCCTTACCGTGTATTCTCCTTAAAACTAAATTAGGTTAAATAAGGTAAATTCGATTAGGAAAATGTATGCTTTATCAATTACAGTTTCTATTTTGCTTTTTTTTTTGTCGTTATTAATAATTGATGTGGTTGACTGGCCTCTTATTTAATCAAAAAACACTAAACCTTAAATGTATTATCATTAGGAAAAAAATCTCCTTTCCACTTTACCTACCACATATTTATAACTTTTATCATTTTTTATAGTTACCGTTATAAACAGCTCTACTTTTATTACTAACTGATAAATATAACTTATAAAAAAACAATATTCAAATCTTTGCATAATATTCAATATCATAAAACTAAATCTCAAAAACCTTCGATTGTGGTTCTATTTATACTCTCGGCTATAAAGCCATTAAGCCGCTAAATTGATATTTTTAAAAATTAATTAAAAAACAAAATGGTTATAACAAAGTTATAGCAAAACTTTTTAATCTATTTGAAAAACCAATGGAATCATTTAAATGATCCAATCAAGTTTAACCAGGCTGAGTGTAAACATAATGCATTTAGCCTAATTTTGAATTATTCCGCTATGCCGTACAATTGTTATTATTACTTCTAGAGCAATAACGCGTTAAGCAGCTTAGTCTAAAACGAAAAAAGTTTTGTAGTTTTGCCAGACATTCTTTAAACCGCATAAAGTCTATAGCTCCTTATTCCTCTATAATACAACCATATCTATGTGGTAGAATTTACCAAAGAAGTGTACGACAGAAACATATTATAGTACATTTTTTATTCAAAATGACCATGTATTTCAGTACGTATAATGTATCCCAACAAAACTACTTCACTAGCTCAGAGTAAACGGTAACTGAGTAAAAAAAAAAACATAGGAAGTGTTTTAACATAAGTCTTAAAAGATGTGATATATTATGGGAACTAAGTAAATACCATAATTCAGGTTAAATAAAACACACACCGTTGCCAACATATAAAATCTGGGTACAACCTATGTATTACATTATAAAATATCCAGAACAAAACAGTATTTTTTAGCATAAAAATCACAAGACCTCGAAAACGTTGTACCTTTTTCTTTGTAACTAAGGAAGTATTCAACCAATCTTATTTTTTTGGAAAGAGACTACACATCCATTTTTTTTACTTAGCTCTGCACCACTTCCGTGTCGCTGGATATAGTATATACTACATTATATTTAAATTATCCAGATATTTCTTAGTGTGAAAATGGAATCGCCCAGGCAATCCCAGCTTGTGAGCTCTTTTTGAATATAGGCAGTGGTTATGGTAGAGATTGCATTAGTTTGGCGAAGGGAGAAAAATAGTTTGTTAGAAATTCACAGTTTAAAAGGAATTTGTGAACTGCGACAAGGTTTGATTGATTTATTAGTTAAAAATAAGATTCCTGAATCTGAATTCTGAATAAGATTTGTAAAGCAAAAAATATGAACAAAATGTATGTTTGTATGTTATGACCTATGTACGTCTCATTCTTATATTATTATTTCACTATATTGTAAGCGGTATGCTCACTATATTGTTGTTGTATTTTCTTTTGCCTGACCCGTTTCCTTTGAAAATCGTTACAAAGCCATTTTGTTAATAATATAAAATGCATGCAACGAATAAACGCTTAAACGATTTATGACAATAATTGGATACATAAATAAACTTTATTATAATAGACTACAACTTACAAGTAGATTGTTTTCACCCGCATATTGCTGACATTTTATCGATTCAGTCGTTTGAACTCGAGTCTGAACCGATCTAAAACCGGATCGTTTTTTAACAAAAACTATTGAACTTCAGAGATTTTTTTAATTTTTGCAAACAATTATTTTTTGTATATGTATTGTGTACTATAATTAAGGCTCGTCATTCATTTAATGTTTAAAATTGTATAATAGCTAAACTTTCATTCCAAATTTCTATATAGTTATCTAATATAGAAGTACTTTTTCTTATAAGCAGTTTTAACAAATCCAACCAATATCAATAGTAAATATTTATATAATAAAGCTCACAACTCAGTCTATAGCTATTAATCAAACATCACATTTTAAGAAGCATACATATCAATACAAATATCAAAAACCTAAGAAAATTAATGTATTTAAAAACAAAAAGTTGTCGTGTGTTGCCACACTAGAATAATTTATTTTTTTATACTATTATGACATGTCTATTGATCAGAAATCGTACCCAAAAGGTACTTGAAAATGGAAAAAGTTTACCTAGAAAATAGGGTTTAGATCCCATTGGCCAACACTCCTATGTCTAGCATACGGAAAATATATGACGTATTTAAAAATCTTAAAGCTTTCTGCACTTAAGGTAGGTTAGTGAATGATGATCAACAAATTACGAAAAAGATATTTATTAGATAACATTATAATATCTCAAAAATATTATTTACAAAAAAGTCCCGGACAAAGATCCGGGCATAATTCAGATTTTTACTCTCCAACTAAAAAAACTACAATAACTTGTTTTTCCGAATCGAACAATTATTTTACATACCTACATTAAAAAAAATGTATCTTATAAAAAAAAAACATTCATTGGCTGTTGTTAAATCATATTTGTTCCGATAACCCTGCATCAGTCATGTGGTTTAATATCACATCAGTATTCGCGCGTCTACATAATATGTAGAACAATTACAATTTTGCTAATTAAAATGTATTATTGCAACATAAATTAATGATTTGACCACATTATTTAATTCTCATATTGATTGTAAATTTTGTAACATATTTGTACAATATTAATTAATTTAATACATATAAAAAGGAACAATTAAAAGGAGAATAAATAAAAAAATATTATTAAAATATATATTTATATGTATATATAGTATATACATATATATCTGTGGCTTGGAGCAAAAAGGGCCATTGTCACTTTTTGCAACTTTCGGAAAATGAGCTTTGAAGTTTTTATTTTCCATTAGGCTCTATGTTAATTTTTTTATCAAACTCTTCATGAGTAATTCATTTTTTGGCCTCAGAGTGTAATTTTTTCACAGCATATAAAAAATGATTCAATTTTTGCAATTAGCGGACTAACTCGTTTATGCACAAAATTGACGTTGGCCCTTCTTGCTCCAAGTTACAGATATTATGTATGCGTATCTATATAATATAATGGATAACATCAATATATAAAATTAAAAATATACCCATAAACGTACAATGTATAAAAATTATGCACCGTCGCGTAATCTACAATAGTAGAACATAAAACTTTATCGCTCAATATACAGAATTACACTAAAAAATAAAGTCCGATAACAGATATCAACTATACAATGTCGTTTAAAGGTAACATAATTATCATTGTGCTGAAGAAAACCTAAAAATATTTAAAATGATATTTATTATCGGTGTAATACAATTTATAGTAGAACGCGCAACTGACGCAAGGCTAGTATTCCAAAGATAATAATGACTGGGTCAAACAAATTTGTATTGAATTTTTACATACTAAAAAATGTGTTTACATTTTTTGTTATCTTTGTTTTATTTTTATTCATAATGTAATATCTACATTCTGAAATTCTCTAATTTAATCAAAATATTTCTTCAGCGCATAAGCAAAAGAAATATTAAGTAAAAAAACATCAAGTTTTCAGAAAAAAACCCTAAATGCTTAAAAATGTATCGCAGAACCATTTTCGGGCAAATTTCACCAAACTCGTTCTGATCGAGCACTGAATATTTTTAATAATAAATATAATGATGTACTTAAAAATAACATTTAATAAATTAATTAATTATAATTGTTTTTTTTTAACAGAAGACGATCCATTTTTCATTGACACGTTGACATCGTGTAGTCACGCGCTAACGGTGTGCGAATCATCAGCAGATTGTTTTAAAACGTACGAGGACTTTAAGAGAAACTGCAAAGTCGGCAAAGATAACACTTGCGAGGCACCAAATCCGTAAGTACACGATGATCTCTTTTCAAAACATTTCTACCCTTACTCCAGATTATTGTTTTCAGTCTTGTATCATATAGATAAGCAGTAATGGGAAAAAAAAAAGAACGGTATTATAACTTGCATATAAAATTAAAGATCGTGTCTTAAATCATCTAGATAAAAAAACAAGTTCTACCTCAAACTTTCTATACTTATAAATGTATTATGACTGTATCTTATTAATTACAATAAGTTTTAAAATTGCGTAAAACATGCACAAACCCTTAGGTTACACTTCGGGTGTAAACTAAAGAAAGCCAAAATTAAGTAAATAGGTATTCGAAATAAACGTTTAAATTGATGTGTTTGATTTTGTCAAACTAAATGAACCTACAATTTAATACATAATAAATATCGTAAGATATTCCAAAATATAAATTCTTTATGTTTAAAAGACTAATAAGAATATTAATAATCATTCTTCATATTTTTGTCACATAAAATGAAATATTTATGTAAAACATAATACATTAGTTTTAATAACAATTCATAAAAAAAAATATACTAATAAAAAAAAATTAAAAATGTTGATGGATGGCCAGTAGAATTAACGCAGTAAGCTGTTCAAATTTGTCTAACAATAGGTCAAGTTTCTAAAGCAATAAAAATACAAAGTGAAAACATAGTAGCCTCTGATTATTTTTATTTAAACATATTATTCTACTTAGGTAGTTTCTTCGCTATAATTTCAATAACTCCAATATCAAAATAGATAATTCAAATCATTAGTTTAGGAAATATAGGGAATTTTTTTTGTAAGAAAAATATAAAAGCCGACCTACGTTGAAGTAAACCCTTCGGGATCATTATCTTTTGTCTTAGGCTCGTACGAACATCATTATTACCTAACGGCATTATTATTATTTTACATAGGTACCACAACCGGAGTATAGGCAGGAACCGTGTAATTAGTCGGGCACGTATTCCGGCCGACGGCGTTAATCAATGAAACCTTAGCACCTTATAATAATTGCAAGCGAGAGCGCTGACAAATTCATTATTCCAAGTTAAGAAAACCCAGAGAAACCCCGCCAACCATACACCGCCATAGCTACAATATTAAACACTATTAATAGATCTATTAGTCTATTAATAATTATGGAAAATAAACTACGGCTTGTACGTCCAATTTGACATTAGTCATCAGCGATATTCGATAGAGACATTCAACTGGAAACGTCTTGGCCTAGGCTGTGACATTTACATAATATGGGTTGGATATCGGTGGCAGGAACTTAATCCGTAAATAGTCTATTCTGTTTCTCTACCATGTATTAGATATTGGTTCAGTTTACTTATAATAATTTAGCCAGCAATAGTGCAATCAGCGTGAAGGTGTAGGATGCCTTTTATTCATCTAGTAAATGCCGGTAAACTGACGGGAAGATTACAAGAACTTCCCACTGCCTTCTCAACAAGCTCTTTGTACCGAGTACTACTTAGATCTAGTACAATACACTACTGAGAGGGCTAGTTAATTAAATTTTCACTTTTATATCTATATGCCCAAAAACATTTCAATGTATTTTCTGACTTCTTGGCTTAACAATTTCCACGCTCTATCAAACCTATTCACTTTGCATGTCTATTAGGACAAATTCTCAATTAGGACATCTGTTTTCCTTTTGTCTCTTTTATCAATATAAGTTTTATACAAAAATTGACTTTCACTCTACCCAAGTAGCATTTTTCTGTCAAAAAAACACACCCGTATTTTAGTTTCTTTTGAACTATTACTTACTTGAACTGCTATGACTTAGCTCTGTTTCTCTAATGTTAATGGTACCGCTCACAGCGAATACGGTTTAACTACTGTTAACTGACTAAAAAAACAATTTACCGAAAATACGTTTTAAAATTAATCAATTTTAATTGCTTTTACAACGATTTCGGCATCGCAATTTCGCATTGTTTTTGTATTATTAAATGTAGGTACGCCGAGTACAAAGCATAATATAAGCATTTAAGGAAACAATAAAAAAATGTACCTCTATTATCCACAGCACTCGACTTTTTGCGAAAACAGGAAAAAATATAAATAATGGGTTTCTATTATATTTCATCACAGACGTGGCACGCTTGGTTTGGCTTCAAAGCGGATTAATAGAAAACAAAAAGCAACTTTATAAATAACCTACAGCGCAGTCGATGTAGCTACAAAATATGATTGAAACACTATAATAGGTACTATATGTCCTAGATTTGCAGATTTCCAAAAAAAAGTAGTTTGTTATATAATATTTGCAATAAGAAAACAAAAAAACGAATGCATGGCGTTTGTTTTCGGTTCGGCGTGACAAAATACATAATATTATTACCTACTAGGTTAGGTATACGTTTATTGTATTTTGTATTTTATCAGATTGTAGACGGGAGAAAGAAAAAAATACACAAAAAATGTAAAACAAAACTCTAAACGTTATATAATAACGAACGGCAGTAGTCGTCGTCCGAGTTAAGGGATGGAAGAGGAGAGGAAGTCAACGTAGGGGGAGCGCGGGGTAGCAGGGGTCGGCGGCTAAAGCTATTAGTACCCGTCGGCGGGTGTGTGCAGATCCGCGAATAAAAAGAAAACAACCTCGAACGGTAATCGGTAACAAAATACAAAAAATAGGCACAAAAAACAAGAGCGGGAAAAAAACCCAAATGAAGTTCACGTCAAACGCCGTCGGTGTCGGCTGCGTTTTTTATTTTTATTTTTCCACCCAGTGCGCGGTGGATTCACCCTTTGCGCTTATCCACAATACAAATTGCCCATGCCACGCCGGCCGGGTTAGGCCTTGGGCCGCGGCGCTGTCTGTTTGTCTACATTGTATCTATGCCGTCTCCCAGTCAGTCACGGCTGGCACAACATGCAAAAGAACACTGCACGCGAATTACCGAAACACAAATCCCCGTCCCACAACAGTACCGTGAATAATATATCAACATTGCCTTACAGGGGGTTGTACAGGGTTGTCCCAAAGGAGACATTCAGATTTCCATTTACCAACAATTTCTACGGAATATACATAAAAAAAAAAATATATATATATATATTAATATTAGGTTTTTCTCTCGAAAAACAATAAAAGACGATGCGCTCATAAATAACAATTATTATTTCTATTACAACCTATTAGTGTATACATGACAGGTAGTCGCGCGGGTAAAAATATTTAAACATTTCGAAAATTATTGTATTTGAAAGTTAATTCGCAATTACATAAGGTATTTCAAACATTATGCGTTTGCGTAAAACGTAAGACGGCGATTTCAAAGAAACTCTTTTGTAATTTTTAGAGTTTGAGGACAAACAAACGTTTGTTTAAAAAAATAAAATATAATTAAAAAAATAACACTTTTACTGCAATTGCAATAGTAGTAAATTCGTTTATACATAATATGTATAGTTATAATTCTTATTTCATATGGAGGTGTAAAGGTAGGGGGATATCGTATTTTGTAAAAACAATTTTTAAGACGTTAAAATCACTCAGAAAATTGTTCGAGCCAATGATCATACTATATTTTAAAACAAATCTTATTTCTGTATGATAACATATATTTACCAAAAGGTACCAAATAACGAACTTATATAGAATGTTTTGTTAATATTTGTTTTTTATATTTACATAAAAATATGCAATTACTTTGAAAACGTGTTTGTATTTGTGTTGAAATATTTGTTTTTTTTTTAAGATTTTACAACTATTTACAATTCGAAATTTTGATGTCTTATGTATTTTACCTAACTACAACTAATTAAAAAATTTTTTTTTACAATACTAGTGGAATTTTAAATAGAAGATAAGATTATGGTTGTGTTTTTTTTAATGTTAAGTAAATATGATGTGTTTGAACAATGACAACAAATGCAAAAGATAAAAACTTCTATGAAGCACTCCAAATACAATCATTTTAATATGAATAAAGTTTTGTTGTTGACTTTATTGAAATATACAGTTTATTCGCTATCAACATTTTTGAACCTTTAAGTTCTTGTTTTCGACGCAAAGTTAAAAGTTTATTGGTATCAATTATTTTAGGAAACTTTCCTACAAACCACTGTCCTCTATGCTATAATTCCACTACAACAAAGTTCTGACACCATAATAATTTTTGGTTTGTATTTAAATATTTGATATTTTGGAAGTCAAATATAAGCGCTTAAATATTAATTTAAAAACGGTTTGACATTTATTCGTTTGGTTGAACATAGCAATTTAAAAGAAATTAACCTACTGAAAACAATGACTGATCATTATCTAATTTTGTGTATAAGCGTCTATGTTGAAGACATAGGAAAAGTTTCAATACAATTATTATTGTACATACATTTTTTTTGTTTTGTACTCATTCACCAGTGCAACTGCTCTCGTCCAAGCACTGAAATGCATGCAACTTGTTAAGTGGTTATTTGAAAACTTTCATGAAGTAGTTACGGCGACGGTTTGAAGACAGAGTGAACTGAAGAAAATAATTATGGTGACCGACCTCTTTTGTGTGGAATAAGGAAAACGCAAAAAAAAAGTTATAATCCTTTGACGTTGAACGAATAAGGAGTCCTTTTTTTATGAAGCTATGGAAAGTTACAGATTAAAACTCAAACTTCTTAAGCAAATTATTTTGTGTATTAAAAATACTGTTTTGTATTTTAGAAACATTTTAACGATATCAACAAACTTTGGACGATTTTGTGAGAAATACTTTGTTATTTAATTAACTGTGAAAAACGCATTGTTTAATCCGTCCAGTACAACTTGAGTCCGGTTGGCCATGTAAACGTAAAGGATGAGCCTACAGATACATATACTAGATGGGTTATCGGTCCTTGGTCTGTGGCCCTTAGTACTGTGTTATTTAGCATTATCTGTGGGTTTGGCGGCATAGCGCATTCCTTCCATTCAAAGTGTAGGTAAAAATAATAGCTACTATGTCACAACATAGATTAAGTTGCCTATATATTTTTGTAAGGTGTTTAAGCATTTCTGGTTCTTGGACACTTGTGTTATGCGATTCAGCTAAATTTGCATACCATAAATACCAATCATTAAAACTTTTTTTTTTTTTAAATCGGATCCCCTAAAGAATACAGGGTGATCCAACTAACGTAAGACACTCATTTTCTCTGAAAATATGAATATTTTTAGATTTTTTTTTGCCTAAACTTTTAGTTACATATTTCACTACATTTTTCAATATTTTGAAAATTGTTTTCACTAATCCAGGGGGATTTGTGGTTTTTTTAAATGACAACATATGTTTTTAATTAAATAAATTTGCAGTCAAAACATTCAAAAATATGTTAGCGTTTGAATTTTTTATTTTCATTCGTCTGTTCATGCTATGACTTTGTATAAATACTACATTTCCTTTGTAGTAACGATTAAAAATATGAAGAAATACCTACAGTAAAAAAATATCAAATCTTTATAAAGTAATAACAAATGAACAAATAAATGAAAATTTAAAATTCAAACGTTATCATATTTTTTAGTTTGTTGTCTACAAATTTATGTAATTAAAAACACATGTTGTCATTTAAAAAAACCAAAAATCCCCCTTTTTGGCTTATAAGGATTGGTAATAAAAATTTTCAAATTATTCAAAAATGGAGTAAAATATGTATCTAAAAGTATAAGAAAAAAAAAATTCTCAAAATATTCATATTTTCAGAAAAAATGAGTGTCTTACGTTAGTTTGATCACCTTTAATATTTCCTTTATTTTCAACACTCAGAAACATTTAACCGAAACATTTCAAATATTTATGGGGCTCAGGAAAAAACTCAAATATCCAAATCCTTCAGTCATTTTTAATCAATATCTCTTCGCCTCATTACTTTTGCCCCATGGTATGTCAGCAACCAAACTCTTCACAACGATCTAAAAATTCCAACAATACCTGCTCTAGCTGCCCAACTCTATAAAAACTTCCACAACAACACTTTCAATCACCATAATCCACTAATATCTAATTTACCATCCCTCACTCTTCCTGAAAACCCACCACGTCGCCTTAAGAGTAAATGGCCTAGAGATATTCTTACCTGAAGTAGTGTCACTGGACGCCCCCTTCACTCAAGCCAAAAAAATTAGCCATTTTACTAATTATACATATTAATACAGATTGATATTTTAATTATTTACTTTCTGTTTATTACGAGACGTATAACAGACGTCAACGTAAATGTCTTTCATCAACAGATGTTGATGAAAGACATTTACTGTTTGCATTGCACATAATTATGATACCGTTGGGTTGTGTGTTTTCGGATTTGCCGGACTTAAAAAAATAAAATATTATGTTATAATGTCGTGTGAGCGAATGGCCGATCGATCATAATTACCAAAAACCTCAAAGTTGTCTGGCGGGGGGAGGGGGGGTCGCCCAAACGATAATGTATCGTTGTCAAGAAAAATAGTTTACCAAACATTTTTGTTTTGTCCGAACTCCGAAGCCCGACGATTTTGGACGTCAATTCCAATTACTGAAATATCATATTAGAAACTCCAGTCGGTTAATTAACGAGCAGCGCTAATTCAGGTCGGTTCGACTGTCATCACTTTTGCTATTTCAGTTGTTTATCGCAGCCGCGGCCGATCTTGATTATAGAAATCCCAAAAGTAAATTTAGCTTTAGAAAGTTTCAAAGTTTATACACTCAGCGCTGTCATAATAACAATATTATGCCGTCGCTGCGATTTTAGATATTCCACGATATTATCTAATATTTAGATGGCACTCTTTGGCACTAATACTCCGCCATAGAATTTTTTTAAATTTATTTCACCGCTACGACTTTCTACTTATTCATATCGCCTATGCTTGCTGTTATTGTGTTCTACGATAGAACATTTCAGGAATACTGTCTCGCTAAGCGTGTGCAATTCTCTGAAATAGGCAATACTACCGGGTTGCAGAGGCACACTATTATTTTATTGTACTCTGTGCTGTAGAGAGCTATATACATATATGAAACCACATAAATAATGTACCCGTTGTGATGTGAACTAGAAGCCCAGTTCGGATAGTTTGTTTTGGTCGTGGTACTGTGTATTGATTTTGAGAATTATTTAGTTTACTATTTCCACCAAACGGCTACTACCCTGTAAAATATTATGTTCTCTATACTAGCTAGTAGGTATCCCGTGAGACGACAGCCAAGGGATGCGGTGGTCATACAAGGTTAGCACCGTATTTATGTCCCTTCAGGCATCCCCGTTAGGGTCGGCGTTACCCGTCCACCGACATTGCCTATAAACTATTCTAATTATTACAAGGGAAGATTGATCCCGGCACACTGATCGATCTGCTCTATCGATCGGATAGAGTTAGCTTCATAGATTTCTTGCGACCAAAATGTTTGAATTGTCAGCGAAATGCCTCAACGAATAAAATCATGTTGTATTCTAACACTTTTCAATGACTGTGGATTATTTATTACTTGCCAAATAAATTGGACTTAACACTGACGCCAATGCGTGTCTATTAATGTTATTATACATAATATTATGATACATGATTTATGAAGCAATCATAATGTCGGTTGCTCTACACACACACACAGTGTAAGCGCACACGCCAAGACGTACTCAGATGAGAAAAACGGTGTGCGAGTGAAACGTTAAGCCGTTTTCGAGGAGAAGAAATAAACGACAGTCATTATGCGTCTCAAAGAGAAGTTATCGTACGGTTGCGAATAATTTATTACTTATGGCCTGTAGGCTCTGGCGGTGTGTGGTGGGAAAAAAGGGCTGGAAAAAAGCATCGGTTATGAATTATTTACACCGGTACAAGCCACGTGGAACATGTGCTTTTTATCGAATTAATTCCAATATACATTGTATGCAGCGCCTATCTCTGACACAGTGTATGCGTGTTCGACGGTTTTGACTTAATGTTAATATAATCGCACTCTGCTCCACTCTGGTGTACGTCACGGCAGGTATAAGGTCGGGGAGTGAAGCTGATGAAAAATTCATAGGAATCCCAATGAAAGAACAACTTTAGGGCGGCCGAAGGGGTGCCGCAAGCGAGTGTATCGTCAAATGTAAATTTGAAAACATAAAACTTCAAGTCCCACTACGTCAGGTTGTGTGTACATGCTCAATATATGTATATTGTCGGCCACTTGATTTAAAAAAAAAAAAAATATATATATATATATATATATATATACTAATAATATACCATAATAAAATGGTAGTACATTCTTGCATTGGAAAGCCTTCGAAATAGTTAAAACCGCGTCTAACGGTTTTTGTTTATTCTTATTATTACTATTTATATTTCACTATACTATACTATTACTATTTGTTTTTTAGAGAGGACTGTCACAAAGCTTGGATTAACCTGAGAAAAACTCCGATCTTCGGATGTATTTGTCCGCAGAATCAGATGAAGAAACGTTGTGACCGGATTTTCTCGCTGGTCAACGATAACCCGTGCATAAGTAAGATTTGTTTCAGTTCAGCTTTTTTTTCCCACCAAGGTTTAAGCCTTTTAAAACAAAACAAACACTGACCTCTTCCGCGTTATATCCGTTGTTTGTACTCCAAGTTTCGCCGCTTTTATGCAGTCCTTACACTATATTCCCACAACACCACATTTTAACGGTCTCTATCCTCAATACAGTTTGTAGCATTTCACACATTCTCAGTGATTCTGTCGCATCAATTTTTCTTCCCTTATTGTTATCTGCGTACACAAATTATGGGCCTATTGTACCGCGTCCTATTGTATTTCCTTACAGGGCAAGGTACCATGTCTAGCATGGCGTTAATTTAAAAAAAATATGCTGTACCGAGGTGTTAATAATTATTACTGATACACCTTCCATTTACGGGTATTACTGTTTTAACGATCGGCACAAACAGCCGTTATGTCTCAAACCTTAAATAAATTGCTTGTAAATAACACACAACAACGCACGTGATGAAAATTTAAGTTGCTACCAAGATTAAAACTTTGACACCGCTTTTCTATGTCCTTCGTAGTAATAAATAACAAAATTAACGGTTATGGCTTCAATAATTAACTCTTTTCCGGGTTGTTCCGTGCCGTTTAATTTTTGATTGGAAATTTTATCCAAGATTTATGACTTACGAGTGACTAAAGTTTTACTTGTTCACAACTTTTCGTTCGCCGAGAAAGTGGTCGAACAAATTTTAAGGTTGACAGGTAAAAAAAGTGTTATAATCATTCCAAACAAATAAAACTTTTTATTAATGCGTGACATCATTGTCACTTTTATATAACTTTAGTTTGAATGATCATTTCCATTATTTTTCTAAAAATAACGAATCACATAAGTTAAAGTTTGAAAGTAGTGTGTATAAACATTTTATGCTTCAGCGAATTAGTGTGATGGCCTATTGTATTGCTTACTTATTACATAGTAAACCATTAAGACGTTAAACTTTCTTATTGTGAAACATTAACGTTAAGTGGACGCTACCCATCCGTAATTTGTAGTGTGAAGGCTGAGTTAGTACTAGGTTTCCCGAATGTTCATAGAAAAAGAGAGGAGAATATTATCTATACTAAAACGTGGTAGTTTTTTTACAAATAAATTGATTTTCTATGTCAATTTTTTAAAGTTTAGAATTTTTTTTTGTATTTTTAAATAAGCTTATAAAAATTTGTGGGTTGAGTATTTAAAAATGATAACGGACTGAGACATTTTTATTGTGTACTTACCCTAGTATTAAGAGGAAGATTATGCAGAAAAACAATAGTATACCAATTCAATAGTATTCGATTTTATAGGTATATTGTTTTGAAGCAATCAAAATTCTTGTCGTTAAAAATTGCCAGTGGTTAATTTTTTTAGGCATTCGTAACTGGAGTCTTCTTTGTAGTTGCTTTTTATCCTATTATGGAAATTCGTCATGTTTGTCCACTTCACGCTAAATGTTTGTACTTGAACCGTATTCAACTTAAACATAATATCGAATTACTTGTTAAAATAATATCTGCATTATAATTGAAAACAAACAACGCCGCTAGCAGACCACAGTTCCGAAACTTCTGCGTACTTACTTGACTTTTTTTTTGCGAGGGAAATGTAAATATTTAATAGTTATTTGTGTTTTGTCCAAATCGCTTTTATTAATTACCAACTATAGATCAATAGAAATTAAAGTACTATTTATTTATTCTGTATAATTCGAAGGGATGAAATTTAATTATTCTGGCTTTAAATATTAAACAGTATTATTATTCAATGAATTGATGATTAAAATTATATAGAAATTTGATTAGAGTGATATGACCAATACGCGACTTTAGTTTCTATTAACATCACTAAGTTTTATGGCTGGAAGTCAGTTTGCAAATTTGCATAACTTTTTCCACTAAGACCAACATTTTTGTCTATCGGGTATAATATTATCATATTAATTAATTAATCAGTTAAGATTAGGAGCGGGTGAATGTTTCATCATGTTCATGATTTATATTATGTTTATCCTTGTAGAGTAGGAAATACAAATTTTTTTTTTATTCACAGCTAAAATGATTTAGTCAATATATTATAAATAACCATGTTTTTACTTGATGCAGACGTTTTTTCGTGAGCTGTTGAGCGACCTTTTTTTTATAGTTAAAGCAATAGCCGATATGTTAATTTATTGTTATCGTCAAAAGAATAATATTTGCCGGTTACTATACTCGAAAAAATATATTAAAATACAAAAAAACACAACCATTCTTCTGATGAATGTAATAGCGCCCGTAAAGTGCAGTAAAGTACAGGTCTACGTAGGTGAGATAAGAAGTATTTAGTGTGGCTCCCACTATAGTCGCTTGTAGATTCCTAACCGTGTATACTTTTAGATAAGACACACAATACTCCGTCGAAAGATTTATCACCCGAAAACAGTACCTTATACTTTTACAAAGGTTATAATATAAATCTTTCTATCGATTTTGACTCGGAGCTATTAAGGTTCATTACTCACCAATGTTGGTATTCAAAATGAAACGACCATTAAAATTGCAATTAAACAATGTTTATTTATAGGATTGTTAATCTTGTAATCATAATATATTTAGATATATAATGGTTATAGTTTGTATTCATGGTTGGTTAAAAATGTTAACCAGCAAAGCTTAATCAGCATTGTTTAGCAATTTTTACCGCATTTTTTTTAAATTCTTATAAAATAATTAATAATATTTTTTAATAGTTTCATAATGGTATACATTTATGTCTCTGTGATCTAAAAAAATTTATAATATTTAAGAGTAGATATTAGACATTAATTTAAATTTGTACTCAAATAAAAAATGGAAATTTATAGGCTTATCCTAATATTGATTTTTTCGTCATGTTTTAATAATGGCATAGTATATCAAGTTTTTATTGAAATACAGTATAATCCATTTAACGCGAGACACTCATTTCCTCGGAAAATAATTACAATTTTGTAATTTTTCTTTATTAAAACATTTTTGTTATTCTTATATGATAAAATTACTAAATATTTACATTTTTCAGAGCACTATCGACTTTTAAAACTTTAATGGCAACGTATTAGCTGTTGGTCTGTAAATAAGTTTTGGTAATTATTTCCAAAACGGGTTCAGGCTTTTAGTTTTTAAACTTCTTTAGTTCAGCTCTTGTACTCGGTTAGTAACCGGCTAAATGACCACTGGAACTATACCAAACTACGTAAAGATTATTTGCCGGATAAAAAAACCCAAGAAGTAAAAACTTTGTCAAATTGTTTATTTATGCAAGTACTCTGCGGATTAGGAGCCGGCAGAAGACATCACGATTCGTGGTGTAATTTTAAGTTCTTAAGGAGAGCAACAATTGTCTGGGAACGAACGTTTTGGGAACAGGGGACTAACAAAACAGATTTCCGTCCTGTAGTATGAATAATAATTAGGTTTTATTTTCATTTTTTGATATTTGTTTTTTTGTAAGCTTATCCGCTGGCGGAAACCCTTAATTGGTGAACAGTATAATGAATGTTGACAAATCGTGCAACAGTCGTGTACACAAAACCATCATTGTTACCCCTTATTTCCTTTAAATATATTTTAAGTGTTTTAGTTTTATACATCTCTAGACGTTAATCGTTTTGACATTTAAACCTTTGTTGTTTGAACTTCAAACATTTTTTGTTTTGTTTTAATTAACTTATTATACCTATTTAAAAAAAAAACAACAGTAGCAAGCTGTACAATTTTGACTACCAAATATATTTGTATGTTTAAACAATGGTGATTTTCAAATAAAACTAATGTTTCCAATCCTGTTTGCTTGACGGTGATTGTGTACACTCGATCCTTGGTGTGTCTACTACTATGTGAGCCGAAAATATCAACTTAACATTGGTAATAAGGTAGTAATAACAATGGCTCAGAGTTGTTTTGCTGCAAACCAACCACTGCTCGGTCAAAACAATCCAATTAAGTGCCACCGGCTGTGTGTGCAATTATAGTTAGGAAAGAGCAAACTCATCAGGTCAGACTAGGTACCAGGTGGTTCGGCCGATTAAAAGAACGTTTGCAAACCGAATAAAAATTAAACATCAAATAAATAGCCATGTTGTTATTACAGCAATATTTAAAAAATGGGGGTGTTAAAACTATATTAGCAACCATAAATGGCAAAGGACGGAATAGTACATAATATATTATTAGACGGGCCAAACCAGGTAGTGAATTACCTATTTTACTTCTATATTGACATTATGTGATTTTTTAAAAGCATCACAATTTGATTGAAAATGGTATTTTAATTTCAGTTAAGAGCAACATAAATTCCCCCCTCTATGAGTAAAAATCAAAAACAATAAAGCCGTAGTTCCAAAATCAATAGTAGTACAATTTTTTTATTTTTTTTATTTAAAATTGAAGACAAAAAACCAAGTTTATTTCTTGAATCCTAGAATAGATTTTTTAAGCTATTTTGAGATAATTACTTTTCAAGCAATGATTGGGAGATTCGGTTTATTCAAACGCAAAAAACTGCACAATAAGATTAAACATAATGAATATTATTGACCACCCTGAAAAGTGTCTGGTTGCTGCACTGGGTGAAAAAATGTTCAACCATTGTTTTGGTATAAAGTAAAAAACTTGAAATTTTATTTTAAATTATAAATACTTTTTATTTGTCTTAGAATAGGTACTTTCTAACAAGTAATTTTGTATTGCTAAAAATGGGTTAATCTGAATTTGTGTTTTAGTTTCAGTTATTATTATTTTTTTTTTTAATTAAAATTTTAAGACTTGATTTTTGAATTAAAAACAGAGGGTTCTACATAAACAAAAACTTAGGCGTTAGGTAACAGGTTTCACTTTTGTTAGGTTAAGCAATGTGCGTTATGTCGACTTGTGATTGCCGTGTGATTTCGAAAAGGCATATCTAAACTGTCCCCTTCTTTCCATAGATTAATCAATATTATGTTACTACATGCACAGTCCTCGGTAAATAATAGATTTATGGTTTACACTGGGACTTGTGTTGAGGAAAACGTTGATAATTTCCAAATAGGTATAAACAGTTGGTGGAAAATCGAACTACAAGGTTTGACAGATGTTGGAGCAAATGGCGTATAGCTTATATATTGTGTTTTGAACGATTCGGTGGCGTAAATTATCATTTTAAGACCGACTAGGCTGGCAGCTTTATAGGTGGGTTCGATCGCTGCTGTTATGTTGTTATGTTATTCTATTGGCGTACACGCGGTTCGTTTCGAAACTGCGGTCGGTTGATCCGGCGAAAAGTAGGCTCGAAAGCTTCATATATAACTTGGCGAGACCTTAATTCAATAAACCGGGGCGAAAGTTAATGGCACAACATAAACGTTTAATCGGCCTCGCCGAGTTCATTAAAAGTTGAAGATCACCGGAATAAATCATTCTGTTCAAACAGACGGAGGAAGTTTTCGATAATATTTTCGATAAAACTTATACACAAACACCTTTTAATATACTTTTGGTTTAAATCAAAAGTTGCTGGAAAGTTTAAACGCAATAATAATAATTACAAAACCTTTGATAAAATGCGACTACACGAAAGTCCGAGTGGCGGAGTGGCGCACACAATAAACTGACATAATTTACAGCATTTCCCATAAACAATAACAACGTGATTGTCTTCTTAAGAATATTATGGATAAACAGAAAAATATGCATGCAGCGAGTAGTTACACCTACAACGGGAAAGAGCGTGTCGCACTATTATTTCTCCACGATTTCTCGTCCATATAAGCGAATTATTGTGATATTATATTTACAGATTCCGGTATAGCCTATTTGGAGTATGTTCTACTAATTCCCTGAAGTACACGTTCCGAAAAAATATAAAAATTTCTGAGAAAAGAAAATTGCATTCACTAGCATTCTACTCTGATAAATATTTTTCGTTACCAGACTAAATAATTCAAAAAACAAATAGAACTTATTCGCTTCGAAATAAATACCTCAAAATATATTACATTTTCTTCAGGACGAATATTATCAATTCACTCCGGCTTCGTTTGGTTATAAGCGTTTGCCAGCTCACATAAGTTACCCTTCTATTGGACAAGTTACACTGCCACTGACTAACCTAGTCAACCCGTGTTCAACACATATATCAGTTGGCTAAGCGGTTTCGATCTACTAAAAACGGCCAGTGCTAAAAAAACCGTCGAAAAAAAAATATATATATATAATATATTTTTTTAAATATTTGTTCAGAGCCTTACCGACGTCCGATGCGATAAACCATAAATATTAAAATGTAAACGTAAAGGGTGGACGCGGGTATGCGCTAAAAACTGAAGCGGTTAAAAAGAAATAGGAATATTTTAAAAATCTGATTTAGTCGATAGCATATCCCTAAGGTCTATGTCCACACTTTACCCTCGTCTGGTTCACACTAAGGATTCTATTATAACAGTAAACAAACGCCAGCGTGGATCTAATTATTAAAAAAAAAAAAAAATATATATACACTTTCCTATTGTAGCTTGATTATGCGTGTATCTGTCAGTTGTACCGGCTTATGAGGTACGTTTTATTAGCTATTTTGGTTTTACAGGATAAATGTATGGCGGTGTATTTTTTTTTTTTTTTTGTAACCGATATCGTTAAATTAGTACTTACAGTAATTATTAATGATCGTTCAATGCGAAAAAGGGAAATATTAATACGAAAATTGAGCAGCTGTACTTAAATTGATCCATTGTCCATTGACTTCAGTTATAAAAACTACCGCCGGATTAAAATTTGTTTACTTTTATTCCATTATAAGCAGTAAGAAATTTAAAACTTATACGACGAAAATATTCAATTTAACTAATTTTGTGTACATAAAACTACCATATGTATACAGCAAAAATAATAAAACATTTGACAATATTTTTGAACACTTGCAACAACACTTACAAGCATTTTGTTAATAATAATAATTTCTAACCACTTAACTCCCTGTCGAGTATAGTTAAAATATTTAAAGCTTAAGTTTCATATACATCATAGTTGGCTTCTCGTGAAGTTTTGGCTGAAATTTGTCTAATATAAAATTATATAATCTTTTGAAAATATTGGTTTCTTTTTCTCTTTCACTTCTAAGCGAATATAAAATGTTCTTAACATAACTTTCAACATCTTGATTGTATCCGCTTATTATGACAGTTTTATCTTGAGACATTCGACCCTAAAAAATAATATAAGTTGTACTATAATATTATTACAGATTTAGTTCACAAAAACTGGCGAACACTTCAATTTGTGTTCAGCTAAAATGTATTACAAACACTGATAATACTTTGTATTATAATTATTATTTATTATAAGTTCTTATTACATAATAATAATATTAAATAAAGAGTGTTAATTATAATCAATGTTATAATCACAAATAGAACAATTCGCTATATTGTAATACATCTGTAAGACATTAAGTTTGTTTATGCTTAATATTATCGTTCAAACTTTAATACAAGTTCTTACCAATAAGCAGTTGGAGGTTCCAAGATCTTTCTAAAATATAAATAGATAACTATAAAAATAAAACTGAAACATTATAAAATATACATACTTGTATTACTGCTATATCGTTTATGCTGACTCCCAATATGTATGATAGATAGTTTTTCAGTGGAGAGTTCAATCTTGCAAATACAGAGGAATCAAAGCTCCGAGATATATCAGTAACTCTTACTCTCAGTTTAATATATTTACCGTTCACATCTAAAAATCATTAAATAAACGTTAGTAGTCTATAAAATGCCATTTGTGGGCATCAAAGGAAACCGCCACCAATTAAAAACCATTTACACTATCGTATGTATGTATATAAAGATGGTAGGACACCTGTGGTGGATGTTGTTATCAATTATTACATGTCTAACAACAACCACCCCTAAGTGAAGACAATTTGTTTTTCTGTGTATTAAGTGAAGGTACCGATAATTAAACTTTTTCATAATCTTTCCGATACACCAATACAATTAGCTTGCAACGTGTCATAATTGGCGACAAGTAATTTTGAAAGCGTTTGTTTGACATATGATGTAGAATGATATGAATCCATACATAAAACTAAGAAGCTAATAGGTAAAAAAAAAGTGTATATTAATATTAATAAATATTTTGTTTTTTGAAGTGTTATCCGAAAAAAGCTGTATCGCAATCTTTTGTACTATTGTCAAAACGCTGATCGGGGACTGAACTGCAGACAATTTAAAGTTTAATTTTTTGTTTCAATGGTAATTTTGAAATTGGTAGACATAATCAAAACTGACTGTGCTAATTATAAGGTATACTTAAATATAATAACTATTAAATAGTACTAAAAATGTAATTTTTTTATTGGGTACATAATTACAATAGAAATAATAAGATAGAATAGGCCTCGGGTAGCTCTACTTCACTACATAAACTTTTTAATTTGGTACTGGAATAGTGTGTACAAGCTTGACTTGTATTTTTAAAATCATATTAATAACAAAATAATTGTTAAATAATGTAATTTCATAAATACTAATATTTTTGTTATAAAACAATACATTCTAAACGTTCTCTGAAACGCGTTATCCGACAATTTTTTTTTGAATACAGTATACTTTGCTTCATTGGACAAATCAGTCGCCAGAGTGATCTTTATATCTATTACGCGAAAACGTGACGTATATTTTACACAAAAATCAATATGTTTTTCTGTTTTAGTACAAAGTTTTATAAAAAAAAACAACTAAAAACACTATTATAAGGTAAACATTTGATTCTAGTTTTAACACAGATGTGGCCTTATACACATTGTTTATTTGGTTTCAGTTTAGTACATTTATGTGTAGAAAATATGTGTTATTCAATTATTGTACAATTATAACAATGACTAAATCTAGCTGCAGCTGAAAAGTCGTGCTGATTCTGTTGCGCAAGTACAAAATAATAAGTTTTAAAATATTATTAAGTAGTGTTTAAAAATGAAATACATTATTATTTGGATGACGATAATACTGCTAAACTTTGCTAATTGTAAGTACAATAAAGATGAGCTACTAAATTGGTATTCTAAGGTAAAAATAGAGTACGAAAAAGCATATAGCGATTTTGAAGTGGGGATTTATAACGATGATACAAAACAAAATGATTATTCCAATAAAAAGCTAATAGAACTCATCGACTTTACATGTGAGAAAATTGACTACTTTTTAACGTTTTATATGTTGATTTATGTACAATTGAGAATTCCAAAAAATTATGCAAACGAAGATAACAGTTATGCTATCATTGATAGTGTCTGTCCAAAGTGGGAACACAAAATGATAAAAGCAAAAATGAATACAAATTTCTTTAAAAAGTCATCATTTTCGAGATTTACGTGGATATTTCATTTTTATACATATCAAATGAAACAGTTGGCGGCGATGGACAACAATGAAAATGTAGTTAATAAAATGGAAGAACTTCATGGTAACGTTTTACACTATTTACTACACACTATGCCACTTCACTCTCATTTGAAACAAATCCAAAGAAGAAGTATGGAATATTTTCCATATTTATCAGCGTTAGAGTATAGTTCAGCGCTAAATCACCTTACAAATTTCTGTAAACGTCAGTCTTTTACAGAAACCGAATTTGAAGGCTTTGATTTCGACCGGTTATACTTTAACAACATAATAACGGACAATGGAATAATGACTACCCTGACTACAAATTTTGGAGGCTTGAATAATAGTGACCAAATTGTTGAGCTGCTGTCTACAAAGATGCAAACGGTTAAAAATACATTAACACCGCTACATAATATCATTAGTTCGCTACAATATGTTCACATATATTTTATTCAAATGTTAAAAACAATAATGTTACGGATCTGTTGGGCATTTTTAAACGGCTTGCAATCCCTTAAAAGCGAACAGAGAGCACAAAATATTGACTTATTCAACTTTCATCTCAAGCATTTTGCGGATTTCTTTGAATTAAATAGTGAGGACGATTTTAGGATACCAATAAAACAATTAAATAGTTGGGCTAAAACATCTTCGGTATTTTTATCTGTACCTAAGTCTATGGTTATTCGTTTGTTGAAAAAATATGATAAGTATGATAGTTATGGGTCTATAAAAATGATGGGCAACGACAATATCGAATCAATAGAAAACATTGTTTTTCAATCTTTGGACCTCAAGGACCCTGAAAACAACCCTAAAGACGAAGCTGAAGCTAATAAAACCATAACAGAAAAGGCAAATATCGATAACAAGATTTCAGATACTATTGACTGTGCTAAAAGGTTGGTCGAATATTTAGGACACATTTTAAAAGGTGTAAATTTTGAGGTTATTCATGATTTTGTTAATACGTCATTTCCTAAAGACTTGTCATGTTTTTTTTAAATTAGATTAAATATCCAAATATATGATTTGTTATTAATCATTATTTTTCTTTAATTTTATTAATTAACTTATTTGAATTCAGAATTAAAATCTATTTTTTTCTTTAACTATTTACTGAGATGTAGCATCTCACTTCATAATCTCGACTCGAAATTCGTCATACAAATATTATAATAAAAAAAAACTGTGACGATTCATAAATTTTGAATTATGTATCACGGATTTTGATACTGAATCTTTTATTTGTTAGGTTTTTTGTTATGGTTTTAGTACTTTAACAAATTTTCTCTCCTCTAAATAATGTTTGTTTGTTTGTAATAAATATTTTAAAAGTTATCGTAATATCAAACAGTAACATTAGTACGTTTAGTTTTTTAAATTTGCAAAAAAAAAAAAAAAAATTGCCCACACGGTTTATGGTTTGAGACAATTATTGTAATATCACCTTATTTTTGTTTATGCGCTTAAATCCTAATGTGTTTGTTATTATATATTATATTATTATCATAAATATTCATATAATTTGTAGTTGTCCTAATGAAGATTATGTTTAATAAAAGGCTAAAATATTTTTCAATTGTATTACTTTCGTTTTAAAAAATTTATCGTACAAAAATTGAAATGTAACATACACAAGTTAAATACAAAACCCTATTATACTAAATTTTTATATGACTTCCTATAATCAAATTATTTTTGTACTATCTAAAAAATTATTTAAGAATGCGCCACTCGTATATTGATCATTTCGAAGTCTTCAAACAGGAATGCATCAAAGGGGGGGGGGAGGCTGAAGACTCAGGCCGTTAAAAAAAGTCAACTGCCAAAATTAGCTATTTGTTGTGGTTATTTTTTGTTCTCGTGCTTTGGAAGAAGTCTTATACGACGAATTGAAACAATTTATAGCAAGGATTCAACTCGCGGAAAATAGAAAAATAATAATAAACCTTTACAATAAGATTATAATTTTAAGCATATTACTGACTATGCATCTGATTATATACATATATATCTACAGATACACATCAAGTGTTTATTTGAAAGTGTTTCTATCTTTATATATAAAATGACCCTAATAATATAATTCAGTTTTTGTATTCAACTAATACTTTTTATAATAATTCTAATTAAAATTTCTGTGTTGAGCAAAATCCGACGATACGTTTTTACGATACTTTTTTTTATGGAAAACATTTTTTTAGGTCATATCTTGAATAGTTTTTTGTGTTTTTGAACTTTGAATTTGCTTGCATGATAGTATCTTATTGTTAAAAATATTATAGCGAATACAAAATATGTTGTATAAAATCAATAATAATACTTAAACAAATGTTGTTTTACCTACGTAGATATATCTTGTTTTCTAGCAACACATTTTTTAGTATTGTGTTCATATTTTCGGATATTTTAATAAATTGATAACATTTTTCTTTATTCTTAAATTTGCCGCAGTTAAGAGAATAGTTTCGCTATCATTTTTCTAGACATCCAAATTAAATATAGTATTAAGTAATAATTATGAATGTACATTAGGACAATTATTTTTGATAGAATATTATTGTATCACAATGTATAAGGTATAGTTATTCGCTATAATTATTTGAACATCAGGGTTTTACAGTGATGCAAAAAAATCGTTCAAACATTTAAATAAGTACACAATCGACAAAATAAAATACCTACGTTAAAAAACACTTGTTTTCGATAAATAACTAACTATTAAATCGTATTAGGTATTGTTTGCTAATTAATTATTGTCAATAAAACTTTAATTATAGTTATGAAACATAGAAAACCGAATAGTTACTGATGAGGAACAAAAAAGTTCTGGGGATAGAACTTTCTGTTAGCGAAATTTTAAAAAGAAGAACACTTACGGTAATTAGAACCTTTTAATGTAAATGGAATAGTGTTTGCACAATAGATAGAACCTTTTGACTACAATCTTAAGGGTGGGTATGGAGGACAGGGGAATGATAATATACTGTAAACATTGATTTGATGTCACCACGTTGTCATCGCTTTGTGATAACAATGAACTAATTAATTACCTTTCGGTGGCAATTTTGATACCGAGAAAATAGTTTCAAGTTTTATAGGTGTAGATTACTGACCTATATCAATACATATGTTATTATACCTGTGATAACATTGGGATTTTAATTGGTGGCGGCTTCTTTTGATGCCCACAATCGAAGCTAAAGCTTAGATTTCCCCTACAAAGCTGCAAATAAACATTAAAAGCTATGATAGTATATTTTTAAGTTAGTCGTAATACTTAATTTTGTATCAAAATTAAGATTTACCGAAAACTGGGGTCCGTTTAACTGACCTTCTAAGTATTCTACGTAATAAAAGATACATTAACGATCTACAAATCGATATTTTATTTTAAAATTCAATATTAGTTAAAAATGTATCAACAGTATAGATTTATTTTCAATGGTAGGCTGTAATATTATCCTGCACCAACAATAATTGTAATGTGGAAAAATTCTGTAATAAATTGTGAAATTTCTGTAACGGAAGGACAGCGTTTAATTACTTTTTCTCCCAAATTTGTTTTCAAGATAACTCGCAAAATAATTAACGTTTGACACAATCAAAAGTTCAAATTTGGAATGTGGGGATAAGAGGAAAGAGGGAGGGGCATTAAACTGACTTCGAAAATTTCCGAATCCCTTAAATACATGCGGAGTAGGCGAATTTAATTAATCATTATCATCTATATAACACAAATTTTGTATACTTACCGAGAACACCATCGTGTTTGTAATCGGGCACGACTATTACTTTGATTATCACGTTACCCGACTCGTCTACCGACATCGGTCCATTCAACATAGACTTGACATCGTAAACTTCATCCTTGGCCACAAGTACTTTTGCCGCACTGCTTGTGGACACCGTATAAAGAACTAAAAGCGCTTGGGCTGTGTGAAAAACTAGCATCGTTTGGTTGGCGTTTGACTTGCCACAAATCCGGGTTGAGTGTGGAGTGAAAATGAATTGACGGTCCTTCTTAATCGATAGAATTGTTGTTATTTTGTGTTAAATAATTAGTTCGGTAATAAATAATAACTCATACCTATCATAACACGAACTTGTGTAGTGCTAGACATTAAACGTATAGCGAAGGGACCAAGTGAATGTCGACATTTCAATCCGATAATTAGACGCTATCAATTAATCCGGTTAAAATATAGTGTAAAGATTATAACATTTCATATCGTTAAAAAAAAAACTTCTGATTACACGGTGTTTAATTTAAATTGGACTAAATTTGTCATAAATCTTTGTTTAATTTGAAATTATACGCAGAGAAAATTATAATTTATTGTTTATTAAAAAAGGTTGATAACATATATTTTATTGTTTGATTACGAGTATAGAAATATTATTATATTTGCATTATGTTTATCCTTTAATGCTGAATCTTTGACTGTTCTTATTTGAATAATTATTGTTATTTAAGTACTCAAAGTGATTATTGTCTTGAATATAGGCGCATGACCTAAATTATTTACCATCTAAAACAATGTAAATTAATAATTGTAACAATTAAATACTTACTTGAGTTATCAACTCAGATAAATCCAATACTGTTTTGTTTTTAAATGCCTATGACGCAATAGAAAAAAACGATTGTACTGAAAATTGGAAAGTCTAATTGTTAGGGTTGAATGTCAAAAAGTTACAATGTTCTGACGTACATAAAGTGTATTTTCCAGTTCAATAAATAAAATATAAAAAAATCATAAAATATATAAAACATCTTTTGAAACCTAACATCTTTGAAGCCTATGTAAACGATTATCCAATTTAATGAAGTTGTCAAAAATTATACTTGATAATGAAATCAATTATTGTAGTATTGTTCAAAATTGTTAAAAAAAAAAACAATAGGTATTGATGATAAAATGTTTTTTGTTTTCCAAAAGACATCGTTTAACGATGGATTGGTCGAAATAGTTAATAACAACAACAAAAAAAACATTTTTGTGTCCAGAAATTTTGAATTTTATAGGATTCCGGGTTCTTTAGTAATTTTTTCTTATTTTAGTGATTATTACTGGACTTTTTCCAGTATTCGTATTTGATTAACGCAACGTAGTAAAAAGAAAATCAATCAATATTTCCATAGAAATAAGTCAAAGTTTTTACTTTTGTATTCAAATTAATAACATAATTATAAACAATTGTTAGATTCATAAAAATAATGGTTCTACTAATATTTTTTTTATAAGTACAAATTTCCAAGTGTGTTAGATAAAAATATGATACTTAGAATTTACAGATACATTTTTCTAATAAATACTGACCAATTTATTCATTAAAAGCGTCCCTTCTTCTTTGGATTTTTAATCCAATCAAAAACCTTTTTATGTAAACTTTCTGGGCTGTTGCCAGATCCACCCACAACGACAGTTTTATCTCGAGATTGGTGACCCTAAAAAAGAAATTGTTTGTAAACAATTTTTTATTATTATTACATTTACCCATTATAGTATTGATATCAGCAATTTTACTGAATTATGTTGTTAATATTTTCTATTCATATTTTTAGTAATAAATTGATTATTGGATAATATTATAAGTAAGAACATAAAATTAAGGTATATATTAGATGACAAATAAATATAGTGCACAAATTACTACAAAATATAGAAGAGACTAACAAATATATTTTAAAATTTCAAAACAATGAGCCAACAGCTAATTGTTGGCCAGTTTAACTTACTCGTTTCAATTCTATATCATTTTTTTTTATATTCAATACATCCGAAAGAAAGTTTATTAGTTCAGAATTTGCTTTTCCTTCTTGGGCTGGTGCTTTTAATTTAATGTCAATTGCATCGGCGCTCACGTCTAGCAATTAATTAAAACCATTATATTATATTATGTATTAGTAAAAAGCATAGTGTTGATTCCTAAAAAATAATACTTAAATTACTATTAATACTGACCTGTAATCTCTGTTTTCTTTGCACCAGGTTTGGCATTAACTCTTATGGCAATATTACCGGACTTATCTTCTGTTATTGGCCCAGGCTTTATAGGCTCCGGTTCAATTTTAGGTGGCAAATTTTTAGGTTTAATTTTTTTTTTGCTGAATCTTTTCTGCCTGTCGATGATCGTGTAAGAATTCTGATATTTGGTCAAGGTTAAGGAGTTATCTGAGCCATAGCAATCCACAATTGGCAAATTGAATCCACTTAAATTCAAACACATCACAATTATAGCGTACCGCATAATTTGGGCCGTGTGACGAACTTGCTTTGCTTGAGTCTGCAAAACTTATAAACTGTTATGATAGTATGATGGAATGAAGTCAATCGATGGTTCGAATTGACAGTAATGTTATTATTTTCGGTCGACTCGATTATCGATATCATAGTAACTTGAAAACTAGTTAATGTGTGATAATAGGTCAACGCTTATCAGTCATAATAACACGAACTAGCAGTTAGCACAATGTTGGGCAACAAACGTGCTCGCCTTACCTATCATGTCTGGTTTATGTACATTTCAACATTTAAATACCCACTATTATTTAGTACATAAATGTTTTTATTACTGACTTGATTTAAACAACCTATTGGTGTAATGGATCTTAGATCCAATGTTATTTTCATCGATTTAAAGACCTTTGATTTCGGTGCTTTACACAAATTAACGCTCACTTCTGTACTTAAGGACATTTCCAAATGTAGTTTTTACTCAGAATTATATTTGTATAATATTATTATTATGATAAGGTAAATCTGTGTTTTTAATTCGTAAATTGAAACAATAGCCAAAAATATTTGAAACTCATATCTTAATTGTTAAATAGTAGTCCATATTAATTTGAGTAATTATATTTGTATTGCAATTGAGTTCGAGGTAATTATATTTTCAATTAATGGAAGATAAATAATTATAGAAAATAAACTATTACACCAGAATTTAGAATGATTGTTTTTTTAAATTAATTATTTTACATACATTTGAATTTACTTTTAATGGGTATTCCTATAAATCAAATAAATTAAGAAAAATCATAAACATAAGTCGCCATCACCATTTTTTGGCTATATCTTCGTTTATTATCGTTTCACATTTACTGCTTTTTAGTTTTCTTATCTCGATTGGTCAATAACGAAAAATATTTGTATTAAATCACAACTTTTTTTTGCATGCTGATCCTCTACATTTCTCTACATATTTGCTTTATACACCTAAATATATTTATATTTTTAACATCTTTTAGACATTAAGAGGTAGAGGTCGACCCGAAAGTTGAAGTAAGTAGCTTCTTCAAGTATTCGGTCAACATCCAGTTGTTTATTTCTTTATACTATTTTCTCCTATCTGAGAACATTTCTTCCTTTTCTTCTATCACGATCCGCCCACACTTTTATAACTCTATTAAGTCTTCACACGATATATACTCATATCTGACCAATGTTGTATACATTTCTAGATCCAGAGTCGGCAATCACGACGGACAATTCGATACTGAACTTCCAGAGCACTTGCCACGAAGCGTTGGAGACTTGCAACAAACAGCCGTACTGCCAAGAAATGGTTGCATCGATTTTTCGAAACTGCAATCAGAAACAGTGCAAGAAAACCAATTGCATGGAATCGTTGCAGAGCTTCTACAGGAACGATTCCATGGCGCCATTTGCCATAGAAATAGCATTCTGTTTGTGCAAGTAAGGCGCCACTTTTTCAGTATTTTCCTACCTAATAAATATGTACATTTATTTGTAATAGACAATTGTTATTTTATATTTTAAATCCAGGAATCATTTTGTTTAATTGGCCTAATGGGGTTTGATGCAATTTATTGCCCTAGAATTTCTTTAAACGTGTTGTAATATTTTAATGGAATTTCTAACAAATGAGTGTAGCCGAACAAATAATCCGACCAGTAAAGGTCATTACAAAACTCTTTACATTATATTATTTATACATTACTTCGAAGTTAATACCCACAATACTACCTATTTATTATTACTATATAAAACAATACAAATAAGTCAATCTCACACGCATGCCACGACATGAAAACAAATGGCTCTACGTTATTTTGTCATTATTTTACATTACATTAGGCGGAATTAAAAAGTTGAACCGATTTTGTTTAATTTTGTATTTACCGTTATTAAATTAATTATGCATCCAGTTATCATGCATTTCAGTTGTTTTTATTCAACTATATAGACCTCAACTATTACTATTTCTTTGAACGGCATTGAAAATATACAAATCAACCCTAAAAATATAGTTGTAACACCTCCTATTCTAAATTTTAAAGTTTAATAGCTTAAAAAATAATTATTTAAAACTGGTTATCGATCAGTTAAAATGTTTAGTAAATCATTCCTTCTTTAAAAATACATTAAATACGTTACTAATTAGGTTTCAAAATTTGGTAAAGCTCAGGAAAATCTTAAAAAAGATACAAATTTGAATATGGTCTAGTATTGTAAAATAACATTAACAAAAATGTTTTTAAAAAGAAGAAAAATTAGTAAATTGCAAATATTCTTAGAGAAACCCAGTGTTAGATATGAAAATAATCACCCGGTACTTAATAGAAGCATTGGAGCAATTTTAAAGGGTTCTAGCTATTTTCAAAGCTGTGCAAGCTTGAATTAAAAGTATTAAATTGGCCATTATCAATAAATCTCCCACTTCCAACTCTTTGGAAAACATCGCCTGTAACGAATTGCGTTATTTTTCAGAAAATCTGGCGTCAACAAGGACAAGTGTTTGGTGGCTCAAGAAATGTTACATCCGGAGTGCGCTCAACGCGCTGACGGCCCAGGGAAAGTACCTTGTCATGCTCTGGCTGAGACGTGTAGGACCAAGCCAGAATGCAGGTAAGGCTACCATAGAGCATAATAATTATGTTTTTTCTATTTTCCTTGAGCTGAATATTTTTTTACATAAAGGCTATTAATAAAAATAAAAAAAAGTTATTTTTCAACATAATCCAAAATGACTACGTTGTAAAAATGAAAAGTTAAATAATGTTTCATTATCTTTCTCTGCTACGTATTTTTCAATTGAATAACTTAAAAAGTCTCATAATTTAATTTTGAATGAATTTCATAGTGTATAGTGTATTCCGAGTATGAATGAATGTATTAAATTAATAATTAATAACTAGAAAATGTATAGAAATGTATAGGATTGAACTCGTTTAATTGTATACATTCGCTTCTCAATATTTATATTATATAAGTTCCTCGACTGCCCCTTGAAAATATTACTCATTTATATTACTTTAATGCATAACAATTTAACAAATCCGTCTTCTCGGCTCCATTAAATTTAAATAAAAACACGAGTGCTTAGGCTGAATAAAATTAACGGTAGTTTCCAATGTTAAATCTTTGGCACCGAGTATTATAATACAATTTATAAACCGCTTTTTGCGGGGGCCTATTACACGGGTATTATAGAGCGTAACCGAAAGGGATTGTTTTTATGGTATAAAAATATAATTATTGTTCGGTTGTTTTTTGCTAAATAACACGTACGTGCTTAAAGCTAATAAAACGGAAAAATATAAAAACGAAAACGGTCGCTTACGGGAAACTCGGCTCATTAATATGCCACTTAAAAGCTTTTAAACCGGCCACGACCACCCCACCGTCTTCGAACAGCTTATACACAAGCGTCAGTCGACCTTTTAGCCACCCCGCGTGTCTTTCTGAGCTTGAAAAATAAAAATCATTAACACGGTCTTTGGTAGGTTGGGTTAGGCGTCTGACGTTAATTACTGTGCAACCCGTTACATAGTCCTGTTGCGTTAAGGCGATAATGTAATATCGTTCACAATCGAATAGTCTCACAGAAATCCGGTTGTAGGTTGGTCATAAAAAATTATATTGATGTTATATTCTACATATTATATGGTTATGTTTAGGGACTACAGACGAGTAAAATCTGGTTTCATTATTTTCGAATCAAAGGGAGAGTACATAATATTATTTTCCACCCTTAAAGGTATGGAATACTTTTTTTCATTATATAAAACCGCAAAATTTGAATTAGTCCTTTTTTAGTGTGACAACAATTATTATTATTGTGATAGTATTACAATAATTATTATACCGGTAAAAGCATTATAGTTTTAATCCCCGTCACGTTGAATTGAGTGGAGTTGGGTAAAATTCAAAACTAACAGAATTAAAAATGTATTCGAGCTCAGGGTGATGTGTGGAGAAGGGTCGGACGCGTGAGATTCTTTCACTACAAATTACATTCAATTACATTGAAACGGTTACAAGCATAAATTGTTTAATTGAATATTTTGTATAAATTAATCAACCGTGTATCAACCTGAATAAAACATATTTTATTCCGAAACAAAATATATTTGAATTAACAAATACACGAAACAACCAAAAACAATTACCTATTAAGAAATGACATACATTTAGTCTAATTATATCAATTGAAGGGTCCGGTGCAAGAACCGGCTATTAAGAATCGGTAAAGTCAGAGTATGACCTAAAAAGATATTACAAAATGCATTTTCCCCCATCAATAGTGGTAGATGGGACAATGGATTTTCTTTTGGACGTCCTGAACAATTTCAAAATATGGAGATAGCCGGTTCTTGCACCGGACCCACGAATTTCAATTTATAATCTCTATTACTAGGCATATTGATTTATTTTTAATGTGCATTAATCACACTGTAAATAGGTCCAGGTTGGAAGCTTATGAACAAACGTGTTCGGTCGACGCCTTGACCAGCCGATGTGCCGGTCCACCGTCAGAGTGTCGTAAGTCCATTGTCGGTGTCCTCGGAACAATCTTGCGGACTAACTGCGTTTGCAAGGACACGTCTCCGGTCAGGTTCAACGACTGCATGGGATGGCAGAGAGTGTTTTGGTTCAACTCTTGCGTGGGTACGAATACACACCTCTATTTATATATCTCCATGCTTTTGTAACTCGTATCTCGAAATAAAGAAAACGCAAAGAAATCAGCTAACGTGTCCACGTTAGTTAAACGTTTTGATGTTGTAGTCTAATTCTATAAAAGTCTAATCTATAAATTCAACGCTAACGTTTCAATTGTCTATGCCGTAGTCGAAGCCCAACGAGACTTTCACATGATCAAGATAAAGAATTTGAACGGAATGGACCGAACGTCTCCGAGACCTCGGCCTTCGAGCATCGTGCCTAAAGGACCAAGACGCGACCACCGCCGGCATAGGACTTCTACCACTGCGGTAGGAATTACAGCGGTCACGACCACTTTCTCGGCTGAAATCGCTGACGTGCCAACCACTACAACAAGCAACATCAAAGTCCTTGTAGCCGGCAAAAAATTCAAGTCTGCCACCACTGTCAGTCCGTCGACAGCTGTCAGCACGATCACTTCTACAACCACAACGACTCCGGCTCCTCAAATACCTCTTCGTGAGTTCATTTTTTACTTAAACCTAACAACCTACTTACAGTAGGCCTCGTACGAAAAAAAAAGATTCTAGTTATTTTTTCCGCTTTACGGAAAAACATGAAATCATAAATATGTTAACTCTTATCACTTCTCTTTTATCGTTTATCTATTATCACTTATCTTTATCTTGTTCTCTTCTCTCTAATCTCTTATCTCTAATATTTTATCTGTTATTACGTGAAAATGGCGACATGAAATTTCTTGTATCCAGCCCAGTACTATATCCATGTTAAAATATGACATTTTCTCCATATAGACTTCTTCCAATCAATGTATTTATAACATTATAAAGTGTGACGGGTCGATCCTCTGAGTTTCTGGAATTTTTTACTCTTTCTCTATGAGTTTGTCGATACTTTAGCATTAACAACCCAGTAAATCGGTTCAATGATAGGTACTTATTTTAAATTACAACTTATTTATTTATTTATTTATTAAAAGCAGCTTAGTAGTAGTGTAAGTGTGGACAATGGACGTTAACTGGTTAACATCCTTAATGATCGTTCTCTTCAGATTGGCTTATATAAAAAATAGCTCAGCTTATTTTTTTTTCGTATTGTTAAACTATAGTTAATTTTTAGGCTTAGTTAATGTTAAGCAATATGCTAACTTTAACTATTTGATTTCACCGGGTTTACATACGTTATTAACTAAGATTCAACTAATTTTGTTATTTTCTACAAAAACCCCGTCTTGCGCGGATTAATTTTACAAAGGCTATAATCAGAACTAAGAAGCCAAATATTTACATAATGTAGACAACAACATTGTCTGTGTTCTAACATCACCTTTTTTTTAACATTTCAACCAGTTAATGAATAATTAATTAATTAAGAAAGGACTTTTTTTTACTTTTTTAAAAATGATATAGCGTTAGTTGTATTAGGTATATCACAAAAATACGGATGACGAAACACAGACAATTTTGTCATAAATAATAAGTATGAATTTCTTTCCTTAACTATATATGAAGTCTGAGAAAAATTAATCCGCGCAAAGCAGTTTTAATGGGAAAAAGTTTTTTTTTTTTTATGAATAATTATTTTACTTAATAAATAATTATAACTTTTTAACATCTCTTGCAAAATATTGATTTTACTGGTAACGATTAAAATGTACATGACTTATAAATCAAATATATTGTAATAAAAAAGCAAACTAGATAAAAGTTAATAAATAGAAAAATTTACTACGGTAATTTGTCTGAGAAGAATTTTATTTTGAATACGGGCGAACGTGAACATTTTTAAAACGGTGAACCATTTGATTTTATTAATTTTTAGACGGTTGCAGTCTACAAAGGTCACCGCACTACAACAAACAATTTTTGGCTGAAGGGGATGTTATACGGGTAAGTTGTTATTTGTATTATCTTTGTATAATGTAGTATCTAATTTCTACGTACAAGCCCGAGGTGCTTAACCCAATTAATAAACTAGTTTTAAACATACATATACAAAAACTACATATGTCAAATGTTTCAAAGCAGTTTTAGGTTTTTAATGGTGTTTTCATTACTAACGTAAAAGTATAAAGTAAACGTGAGCATATTAGTACTGAAGTAAAAAATGAGGGTTTTAAAAAAATAACCCTTAAACCAAAACATTCGTTTGGATCTAAAAAAAACACGGACAACTTGGACTAGTTGAATTTGCGACTATTTATGTTAAGGGGATTGAAAGCGGTCGGTTCTTTGCACAAAAATCTGACAAAATGTGTAGGCCTACTTAGGATGATCGAATTTCAAACATGTAAACATATTTGAGTAATCGGCCTGTTTTTTAGGTTCGAATAAGAATCGATTTCCTTAAAAACCGCCCACTTTCAATCCCCTCAACTGGGGTCAATGTATACCTACTTAGAATTAGTATTGATATGCTAAGAATATTATATTATGTGTTTGTCCCTCACTCTTTGGTGGCTCCCAACAGCTTCACAGTCTGGAAGACAACTCGTGTTCGGAAGTGTGCAACTGCAAAATCGGAGAGAGCCTCACGTGCCAGACCGTTTGCGTCGAGGTGGAACCGTGTCACACTGAAATCGCATTCTATCATCACGAATCGCCGGCTTACATAGCTTTCCGAGGCCGTTGCATATGCTACGTGGGACGTTTCATCTGCATGCGACCGAAAACGAGTGAGTACCAGTCTAGATATTCACAATGCATTTGGTGTTTACCGATAGCTCCATGTGTTTTTTTTATCAATAAAACCCCCACCGCAGGTGAGGTTTAACGGTAATGTGGAATATTTGAGCTATCTAAAATTTAAACCCACGCGCGGTTAGGTGTATATATTATATTATGGGTATTATTTATCTGACTGTGGAAATATTAACAGTTTGACCCACATTCATTTTTTCCAATCCTATTCCGAGTGACGTGCGATTAAAAAATAACTGTCTATGTCGACGGCACACATATTCATTAGAGTAGCTAAATTGCCTACACGGAGTGCCGTCGTTACACAAACTGTTATAAACCGCGTAAACTCGTGCGTTATTCAAAAGACCACGTCGTTCGCTACTGAAGCTGTTAATTAAAATATTTTATTAAAGCTTTAAATACGAGCAGCTTGATTAGTAATCTGGTTTAGGCTTTATAATTACATTAGTTTAAAAAAAGAAAAAAACAATTTGCGCAACAGATTCCATTACCCTTTTTTTTATACTATGCAAATTGGTTCGTTGACCTCGAAAAACACATTCATTTAAAAAAAAAAAATATAGAAACCGTAAAATTCTCAATTTCTCATTTTTGCTTCGGAGTTTTTTCTTCTTTAACGTAAACATAAGCTAAACGATTTCATCGACAAATGAAGGCCTTCGAACAAAGTTGTCGAGGATTTGAACTAAAATTGCTTTTTCATAAGAGAATAAAAGGCAAAGAAAGAGTTGGAATTATTTATCATATAGTTATACCGTATAAAATTACTGGAATTAAAATGAACAAAATGCATAATGAAAAAAATTTTCAATTTTGACAATTATTATTGTCACAAGACATGCCAAATTTAAAAATTCACACCTCGAATACCAATTCAAAGAACAAAATTGGAATGTATTTTTTCTTTCAAGGTCAGCGATCATATTTATTTAAAAATAAGGTAGTGGCATAACTTAATAGCGGTGACACGCGAAGCTTTGTTTAGTGAAAATGGGGAGGTTAAAAGTATATTTTCACTACATATATAACAGATATGATTTTTTTTCATACATGCTAATATTTATACACACTCACGCGTTAATAATTTTTTGTGTCGTAGATACTTACAGTCTCAAGCCGGGCGTGTTCCTATTCTTGGGCTACAGCGAAAAGGACGAAGCTTTGTTAAAGGGTTTGGACATCATACAGTTTGAAATCGGAGACTTGGTTTACACTATACAAAAGTTCATACAAGACCACATCAAGTCCAACGTGAGTACATGTCAAACATAATATATTTTTACAAACCCAAAGTGATCGACTCTTTCTGCTTAAACTACTAGTATTAATACCAGTGACCATCGAAAATAATTAAATGATGCAAGTATATGAGTTTGTTTTCCCTCTGGTTTTTCTTTACATTATACTGTTATATTATGTATTGTCCGGAGTCTGAAAACTTGTTCGATTTGGTACACATCTCTGCGAGTGACTTCTTACACCACACTTACATCTTTTTGGTTTTCCCCAGAGTTAAAGAGTTTTCTTCTCTATAATACTGTGTGTGTTGTGGTATTTCCCACGTGACTGCGAGTAGGCGATAAAACAACGTTTACGAGCAATGACAGATTCACTCGTTTAAAGGAGACGTGAACTTGCAGACACACACACACTCGTATAGTACAAACATTGTATATACCTATATATTTATTATAAATTGACTTTATAGGGAACCATCTTTAAAACGTTGCCGTGACTCGGGCATAGCGTGCGTGACCACTTTATTCCCCTTCGGACAATTAATTTCAAAAGATTTCTTAGAAAAACAAACCCGCCAATAATTACTAACCTGCCTCTTGGGGCTATTATCATTGAACGATAAGACAAGCGCTCCAGTGTCAGCAGCTACTGCTGTGTACAACAGTATAATACATGACATAGGTTTTGGTGTAATTTTTTTTTGTGAAACAGAATTCTGTTAATGGGCTATAAATTTATTTAAAACTATGTACCTAAATAAGTAGCCGTTAAAATTGGTTAAAAAAAAATACCTACTCAATATGTAAAACGGAGGAAAATCAAATTAAAAAACGAAAATTTTAAAACCCATGTAAATTATGGCAATTATAATTATGATGCAAATAGGAAAACATGTTTTGAAAGGGCTCGCAATAGTAGCGCATGTCTTTTTCCCAGCAATTGTTAGACATTTTTTTAGGAATTATTATCACCGGGTTTCCTGTATGTCAACATTTCCGGTAACATTTATTTACAATTTATGGCTTCGAAAGTAGTGATTTTACTCTTGGGAACTCTTTTCTCGGGGCTTACAGATTGCTGTAAGAGGATAAATAAAATATCGTCCCTGTACACTTTAAAAATGGGACACCTATGCTATATCAAACTTTGATTACATTTTTCCTTTAAAATCTTCTTACAATAAGACTTTTTTTTTTGTGGATGCATACGATTTTCTCGATATGGTATTAATGTATTATGGTCCTCAATTCTATCTAATAGAAATTAGTTATGACGTGTATATCTTTTTTGCTGACTTTCTTGCAGACTCGATTTCATTTCTTGCACACAGGATTTCCGTAAATGAAATTGTTGGCAAGGAGTTTACTAGCTCAGTATAGAAACAAATAACTAAAAGAAAACTTTGACTTGACGATTGACGGAATCCCTTTTGATAATTTATATTATACGCCTATCTTAATTATAATAATACAATTATCGTCTAATAAAACACTCAACGATGTAAGATTTTTAGCTTTCGTTTCCACTAAAGTTATTCGCAATCAATCGATGTAGGTAATTTCATAACAATGTTCTCTGTGCGTTTAGCTTCGAATTCGACTTAACATAAATTATACCCGGCTCGGTTTTCAATTAACACCACAGTATATTATAATGATATGCAAACATGTCTTTAACTGTGTTCTCACACAATAATTTATCGGTCTGAACGGTTCAAGTTTATTTGGTCATTTGCTTAACTATTATGATCACAAATTAACAACAAAATTATACGGATACGATATTAAGTAAACCAGATCAAAGACAATGATTTTGCTGGTAATAAACTACAATAATTATGCTATTAAAAATCAATGATGTCGCATATAAGCATACAAAGTATGTGCAATCATATTTCCTTACTACATTTACCACCTTTTCTCCAAAAACAACCTAACCGTTCTAGTATTTATTCTAACAATTTCTCACTTCCTAAGTGAAATTAAAAAGTTTCGGTAATAGATGTATTTATACTTCTTAGCCATTTTCTTCTGTTGCTCTAATATTTTACTCTTAAACTCTTATTATAATAATATTATTAGACATTCGGTATTGCATCATGATACATGTATGTCCCTATTGTAGACCCTGTGCATTATGTTGTGTTTACAAATAAAAATAAAGCTTTTTATGCTATGAACGATTGTGTTTATTTTTCAGACGACGTGCAAATTGTATTTTCACAGTTTGTCGTTCGAGAACATGATTATCGTTGGGAAGGCGTCTCCGAAATTGGCAGCCAACGGAGGATATGCGAAAAATACAAAGGACGTCCGGTCTTCCGTTATTCAGGACAGTGTAAGTGCACTTAAGTTTGTTTATTACACCGCTGCTTTGAATTCGTGTGGACGTATTTGACACGTTTCCACATAACATGTTTTAAATAATTGAAAATACAACGAATTTGCTTTTATTCGGTGGGGGGGGGGGGGAATTCACCCGGCTCATACACAATGTTTAGTTTGTCGTCACAAAGCTTTTGTGTTTTTGTATAATTATATTATGTTATTATCATCAGCCAAACTTTTACATACTATCAGTAGTACTATTAGTTTGCTTATTAGTTACTACGCTTTGGTAGTAGAAAACGAAATCCTAAAATGACATTAGAACTAAACATCTCTTGTCATCTTCAGCACTAACGACAGGATGATATAATTCCCTGTATGGTTTTTTACATTTACATGCAATTCTAGTACGTCTGCTTTGTATTAAGTTTTTCCAGTTTCAGAATAAATTTCTACTTTTGATTTTCTCTATTAAGTGTAATTTGCCTAGGTTAAAAATTATTGTTTACTTTCTCTAAACACACACTAAATTATCTAAACATTAAAACAAAATTTGTATTTACCTATTGTTGTTTCTTTGATTTTTCCATCGATTTTTTTTATTTAACAGTGTTATAAATAAATATAATAATGTTTAAAGGTAGGCATAGGTGTAATCGGTATAGAAACACTATGAAAACTCCATCGTGATTTTAAATAATAATTTATTAATTGTTTGTACACAAATAAAACCCTTTTTAATGACAAATATTAATTAAAAACGAAATGCTGAGTTGGAATTAGCAATTCCCACATCCAATTCAATATCAAAAGGGTTTCGAATACATGCACTATTTATTATTGACAAAATGTTTTTTTTTAATATGTATAATACATGTATGTAATGGACTGTGTATCCAATGAGGTTTTACTAATTAAAATTTCTACCTGGAAAATAGAGATTGATAAATTCTGTTTTTGCTGTATAATTTCTAGAAATGTATACTAATAGTAAACAAAATATATAAGTAGGTAAGAACTTTTAATTTTATTTTTAATTATAAAATTACGGCAACTAACTTCACATCGTTTTTTTTCAGAAAAAGGTTTAAATGGAAAATTGTTCTCGATAAACGGCGAGCTATAATAATTATTTTGTATCCAGCTTGTTATAGTCCTTTTATTATAAATGAGAATATAATTGAAATTTAATTTCCCATAGGTTTTTTACACTGGGTAATGCCATTAAATATATACCAGCTAAATATTGCAGAGTCAGTGAATTGCATTCTCTAGTGGTTTATAAAAAAAATGTAAAAACAAAATACACTCTGTAAGTACATAATGTTATGTATATGCTTTGCGGTTAAACTCGTTAAGCGCAAAAAGTTTAAATAATCCATTAACCGTGGAAACGATTATATATATATATTTTTTTTTTTGTAATTTAAATTTTTTAAGTGAAGGAGGCGGGGTATTTTTCGTTTTCAAAACGAACAAATCAAAGGTATAATACTTTTTAAAGTCTTTATCGCGTGCAGCAAGCCTAGTTAAACTCGTCTGGTACTTAGCTGTCTGTCCTGATAAACCAATATTAGCAATGGTAATTCATGTTAAAAAAAAAATAATAATAATAAATTTAACAGCGCGTTAAATGCAAACACACGCATGTATTCGACGACTGTATTGGTATTTATGTTGTTTTTTTTTCGACTCTTCCTTATCCGAAAAATATATATTTACATTTATAAACAACATAATATCATACAAACGGTTCAAGTTTACATAAACTCTACATGTATTGGTTCGGAGGGTAAAAAAGGGTCCACAATAATATCACTGACCTCCGCTCTGTCCGTTGGCGTATGGCGTTGTTTCTTGTACAAATATTTTATGCTGTTTTTGCGAATTCAATTGTTTGGCCATTCGGTCAAGGAAACAAATATGGTCAATATATTTAGGTTAATATAATTCAATCGATAACCGGATACAGAACGGAAACAGACGGATTCCTGGCAGCACCCTATAAGATATGGCCAAGTGCAATTTGATAATCCGAACAAACATGGTACGTTAAAGGCAATCATCTCATCCCCTCGCCCATCAAAAAAAAAAAAAAGAACTGAATAATACATATTACTTGCTCGGCCCCTCCGACAACATCGCATCTCGATTTTACCTTTTCATGTAATATTATGTACAGAAAGGACCAAGCCAACGATTGGTATGAATGGCAAGTCCTACGCACTTCTTATACACATAGCCGATTCGATTGCTGAATGCGAATCGCCCGGAAATATATTTTTTTAGCCTTCGTCTAAAAAAAAAAAAATGATTATAACTCTATAATGAATGATACCGAAGCAAATTAAAAAATACAGGAATATTCTTTCCCCCCCCCCCCGTGGGTATTAATAACCATTAACCCCATTCCATCCAATATCCTTAGCTCTCGTTCCGTTTCCATCATAACATACATCAATGGATTTATTTTAAACGCTGACTCTTCTATTCAATTAAGAATATTAATAAGTGGTAATTTTTTGTTGTAGATGTGTTTACTTTTATTTTAATTTGATCCCAGCATAGTAAACGTTATAAGCTACTGTAACAGTTGAGCTATAATATTGTCCAAAAAAAGCTAATAATAAAAATACATATATTTTTTTTAAAAATTGGACAAAAATAATTATATAATTGACATTCGAATGTATTTTTTGTTTTTGTACAGTTGGCTTGTTTCGATGTTCTGAAGAACTTCTCGTACATGGTTACAACCCAAGCCATGCCGGTGAAGACTAACTTGTTGCTGTCGCTTTTAAAAATTGCCGAAGTCGACGTCCTTCTGCCGGCGTTGAGTTCTTCTTGGAGTCCGATCACCTATGCTCCAAGCAACTTAATCATTTCTCTGTCGCTGGTAATTATAACCGTCCTACTAGCGTACCTAGACGTGTGAACGACCATAAAGAAATCATTCCCACTCTCTCGTCTTTAAATCTCTATACTTGTGTACATTTGTTGGTTTTTTTTTCTATTTCATACATAATGTGTAAAAATATATATATACTCAAGAAACGGTGACGGTCCGTGTGAACGGGTTTTGGAAATTATGCTAACCGAGTCGACCAGACGGGCACGAGGTGTATGAGTTGTTTGAGTTGGAAAAACTAAAGTTTCATATCGCCATTACGATTCAAATAGAATAGTTTTATTCCATTCTGTGAATGCTTACTTGCCAACGTTCACGGCTGGTCCAGTCGGTTTTGGAAAAAAACAATTTTTTTAACGGCTCCGCGACGGCCATTAAATCGCTCAAACGAACAAATATAATGTGTACCAGTGTAATGGTAATTAAATAACTATATATTAAGGTTGTACATAAACGTTAGTGACAGGTAATAATTATTAGCGGGCAGAGAGTGTTTCGAAAAAAACAAACATTGTAGTAATCAGCCGTTTCGATTTTGACGTTAAACAATAATATCGTGTGTGTACTACTAATTGGTAACCAAAAAAAACAAAATGCAAAAAAAAGGAAAGGCAGAGAAAGATAGGCTGGAATTTGTTTTAAGGGGAAAAACTCACTGACCAAATAAAAAAACGTAGGTACACACCAGGGCGGGTGGCTGCTTACACAACACCGTCAGGGTAGTGTTGAAGGGTAGGTTAGGGAGGGTAGTTTTAAAGGGAGAGTTGGGGGAATGGGTGTGTTGAATATAAAAAAAATAAAACCCCATTCGCGTGTCGCCGTATAGAACTTTTTTTTGTAAAATAATTCCAACCGTATAATTATCGCAACCACAGCCGGTACTCATTTACTAATTGTGTTATATTATGTACTTTTTATAATAAATGTTGGGAAAAACGGACGAATCGAGACGATCCAATCGGGTTACAATATAATATATTTATTTGCAACCTATCATTGTTATTATCGTGGCGGTAATTTTTTTTACTCAAAAAAATTATGAAGAAAGCCCCGCTTACTATAATATATAGTAAATATTATACATCTTGTTCATACGTTTTATTGTTATGTTGTAGTTTTTTTAGTACAACTGCAACCGTAACCATTTGGTATAATAATATACAAAGTTCAATTGCTAGATTCTGAAACGTTAACCACTCTCCTATTTCCAAACAAAAAAAACAGCATAATGCGGATCCTTGCTGAACACTTATTCTCACGGGGAATTATTCTATTCCGTTACACACACACATACACATCTAACACTCATATTTTTCACTCCTTTAAAACATAATATCCTCAATTATATTTCCTTATACCCTAGAGACATATGTTTTCTCTTTCAGTACTGTTTAAAACATTTTTTTTTAGCATATCCGTTCTCTAAATCTAGAAACCTTTTAATTTAACATTTGTTACCTTGATTTGACGTTTAATTAGAGCCGACGATTAACTGGGTGTAATTAATCAAAGCGTCAAAGTTCCTGTAAAATGCAATTTAAATCAATAATCTTTTAATTAAAAACCGGGTGGCAAAACGGCCGGTGTTCCAATGACTTAGTATTGTGTCGCCTCGTTTTTTCTTCGTTAATTAAACAAACTACTGCAAGGCTTTTAAGTATTACACGCGTACCGCAGCAATAAACATATGGGTTTACGAGTGCATGTTTAGGTGTAGTCGGTATGTATTTTCGTTATGCGATAAAGCTCACTTAACGCAATAAATGCTAATGGGCAAAGCAAACGACGGTACACGACCCTGATGGCGCAGTCACATTTGCGGTGGTAAGGGTTGGCACGAGTAAACATCATGTGAGTATAAAAAGGGATGATGGGGGAGGGTGTGATGGTGCGGTTCGAGTCTAAGTATGTATTCGCTTTAAACGGGCAGTAACATTATGATTTCCGGTTTACTTCCGGGACCTTTTAGCGAAATTACTGGACGACGGTTTAATCGACGTTTTATGAACGGACGTAAAGCATATATTAAGATACTTATGAAAACATAAATCCACAAATTGTGTATGGTCGACTATTGCGGGCTTAGGAAAGTCAAATTTAAACATCATTCGACATCAGCACTTTATACATACCACGTTGTTAACCACACACAGCACTACGGGGAACAATAATTAACCGGTAAAATACTTGACAACTAACATACTATTCTTATAAAATTGTGCTATGAAGAAATATTAACTTGATTTTTTTTTTTATAATTTTTTGTCATAAAATTTAATCCATGAACCGTGTTATAATTGTTTTTGAATTTAAATAACAATTAAATTATATTATTTTAAAACTTTGGGTGTGTTGTACAACGAACTTGACCATCAATTGGTGGCAGCAGCTATATTTACTTGTTTGAAGTTAAACGAAACACTCTCTGTAAAGCCGACCGGTAACTAGTGGCACCGAACTGAACTAGTATCTACTAGTCACAATTGAAATTATCCTGGAAGTAAACTGAGTAATGATCACTTTTATAAGTTCTACTATAAACTCAATCAGTTACAATATTTACTTAACGCTTTAAATAGAAAATATAAAGATCATTCGGTGCCACATCCGGTAAATATATTAATGACATAAGTTAAACGTATTTAGATAGAGTTATAAATCCAGTTTCTTAAAATTGTGATATCCCAAACCTAGGATTCATGCCATAAGATTTTCACTATCTTGTTATAGATATTTGGATTTTATGGTTTGAAAAACTGGATTTTGCCCAACTACCTATTTATAAGAATATTAGAAAAACAATAGTCATGGTAATCTCTGATGGTATTAGTATTAACCATGTATAAACATGTACATTGTACATATCAAAATCATATCAACGGTAAACTTGTACAAGACTAAAACATAACGTATTTAAAAAAAAAAACAACACTGAGTTCATTTTTTTAATGAAACAGTTTGTATAATATGTTAAAGGTATTTTTAACTTAAACAGATATTGCTTAGATTTACAATTATAATATTGTACACGGTGAAACTGTTTTAAAATAAAGTGTTAGCGTTATTTTATCAGATAAATATCACGATAATATGTACTTTAAGATAACATGTTCTATAGGAAATAATTATAATACATTAGTCGTTTTAAGGTTTTTAATTAAGTTTATAAAGTTTAGATAATAATGTTATGACCTATAAATGGGTACATACAGAAATAGGCAAACGTTTCGAGTCGGCTAAGAAGTGTCTTTTTTACAATTTGTTTTTTTTTTAAATAGTTGAATGTTATACTATCTTCATATACGTACTCTGTAGACTATCCCTAAACAACAGCTTGACTTAAAGATTTGAACGTTGCGGCATAAGATATCCCGTTAAGAAATTTGTAATATTAAAATATTTTTTCCCTTTATAATAATGTCTTTGATTACGACGTCGCTGGTATAATTTTTTTTTAGTGTTAGCATAATGCAATCATAACGCTAATGTACATAGTACTTAAGGAGGCTACCATAACAAAATATTATAATAATAGTGTAATTTACAAGTACAATAATCAATTTCAAAATTCCTCCCTTTCCCCTCCAAAAGAACCTTATTCAAATAAATTATTCATAATACGTTGTACAATCAGACATAATAATAATAATGTATTATTATACCGAATTTGCAATCCGGTTTGTAAATTAACTTTAACAAAAAATAGCCTTTGAACACAATTTTATCAAAGTCAAAGTATACATATCAAACAGTTAATCATATGCATATCATAATGATGTGATGGAAAGGATTGTAACTAGTAGGAGAAAACAAATTATTATTTTTTTATACGTTTGTATAATGTTAGGAGGGTCGTATTAGGTTTAGGTAATTAGACAATCAAAAGTATCGGGCTTTGTGGAACTATCAAAGAGATTAATATGAAGTACCTGACGGCATAAACAGTTGTATGTTATGATAATAATATTATACTTATCCAGGATACGCTTGTAAACGGTTTAAGCTACTGTCAAAACTGGACCAGAACTAACTATTTTCAATAGTGTTATCGTAGCAGTGCTTATTACTTCTGAAAAGGTTCAATGTTTACCGTACTCCATTATTAGTAAGCACCTTTAGTTACCCTTTTACGGTTAAGTTACTGATGGCAAATAAACACAGAGCTGACGCTTACAATATAAATTAACGTTTGACAATTAGTAGCAAAAAGGTCGAAGGGAATGGGTTACAACTATGTTAATAACTTAATTATTTATATTTTCGGATTATTTTTTTACGGGACATTCTTATATAATATTCCCTGCACGTGGGAGGATCGACCCGAGGCATTTAACGCACAAACATTCGAGTAAACTATATTAAATCGCATTGTCCTACACACTATGTTTTAAAAAAAAGTTTTTCTATTAGACCTAACAGTTTTAACACCCGTCCAGTTTTGGCTTTGCACGCTAAGTCCGTACCCAGAAGTGTTTAAGAATTCAAACGACCGCAAAAGTATAATTTATTACATTATATTGTCGACTATGACGTTAAAGACAAACAAAAAAACAGTTATATAAAAGATGATACTATAGTGCGACACAAGTTAGAAAATTAAAGTAAAATAATATATTATATTAAATAAACAATGGTTACACTCAGCTTTTTTTTTGGAATGATAATAATAATAACATTTTTATAGTTCCAAAGTCATAGCGAGACAAATTCAAATCATTACTTTGTACTTAAACGTAATATTAGATATTTTTTATATTATTCAATAGCATATCGGATGAAAGGGTTTGATTAACGTCGCTTACAAATATTAACATTATTTCATTCAGTGTTGGGGGATGAAATAAATCATTGTTAAATATGATGAGCATTACAATATTATCTATAACTTAATAAAAATTACATCAGATATTCGTTAACATTTAATGATTGAGAATAACTAATTTGTATGTTGATAATTCTTATAAAATTAAATTGGTCGACCGTGGTTTAATTTTTACTTAAAGCCGAGTTCATTGTTTAGCTAACTAAAAAAAACAATTATCACCAAAACCTAATAAGATTTTTCGCTAAAAAAAAAAATTCATAACATATCAAAAGTTACACAATGTGATCTAAACGTTATAAATTTATGAACTATACATTTTATATTGTATTTATGCAATAATTTTAGTTGTCATTTATCTCAATGATACACCTAATATATAAAACCTAATATATATTTTATGTTTACATAAAACCGTTGCAATTGTATGCTAAATATTTTATAGATTTGGATTGCAAAGAAAAAAAATAATGGAAATATTATATAAAGATTTAATTGAAAAGATTTTGTTTACTAAAATATAATATTAACATTGTTGTTAACGCAAACATATCATAGTATACAGGAACGTGAGAGGATATTATAATAATATTATTGTTGATATAATAATAAGTAACAATGGTGTTGATTCCAATATTAATAACAATAATAGAATAGCGGTGATTAAGTAAGAATAGTGCTTAATATTAAAAATACAACACTGTTATTGCTTTGGCCTAAAATGTATATAAAATACTTGAAGAGGTATCGTTTACGAGGCCAATGGCGTGTTGCAATATTGTAGGTATGATTGCATTATTTTGCAAAAAAATTCAATATAATTTCATAAATTTAAATATATTTCAACTATAGTTTAGACCATTTCGGACTTAGTAAATAGAGATAGTTTTACTTGTTTGTGTTTGTCTGTTGAATAGATAAAGGTATGATCAGGACAGCAGTGTTTTTTTTTAAAACAGAATTTAGTATATTTCTAATTTAGCGTTTACCAAAACGTGTTACATTACTACCATTGCAGTAAATTAATATAATATTATGTGATAATTTCACTTTGTGGTTACTGAATGCTAAAAGTTAAGTATTTACTTGAGTGGTATCAAAAATGAGTCGCGTTGTTAAACAATTTCACAATTGTGTCTCGAGTAGCTAGCACGCCGCTGAATCTATGTAATAAAATATTTATTATTAGTTAAATTAAAATATGTATGTATAGTTAAAAATTATAATGTTAATAAGATGATTTAGTTTAGATATGATGTTGTTAAAAATTCGTGATCTTGTTTATTTCATAGAAGAGACCATTACCTAGTTTTGTAAGAAAAAATATGTAGAAGTAATTAAGAAATATGACTTTTTTGTTAATATAAGGTAATTTTATTTAAAAAAAATTTAATTTGGGGTACATTTTTTGTTATTTAAATTGTATATTGAAGTGGTGAAAATCAAAAGGGTTCAAGTGAAATCAGATAATATTATATTTTATGTAATATAATATAATATAAAAAAAGAGGTTATAATTACAATATATTTTGTCCCAATTAATTCCCATCTGTGAATATTATTTTAACGATTTTTCGCCAATGTGTTAAATGAATTTTATTAAAAAAAAAAGAATGGGAATTGACATAAAAGATAGTGTAGAAATCAATTTTTTTCTCAGTGTTCAATTTGAATTTTAATCACTTGTTCTCTATTGGTTCTCGTCACTTTGAATAATTATTTGTTTTTATTCGGTGATTTTGTTTATATAAATTTCCGGTAACGTGTATTTTTTGTTTACAAACTGATTTTTAAACAATTATTATTATAAAATTGGGTGGTCGTTATATTGTGGTTTCAAGATCTCAATAAAAAAAAATCGTTTTCAAAAGTTAAATTTGTCAAAGTGTTAACTAACATATCAATTTATAAGAGAATTTAGTAAGAAATATCATGGAAGAGTTATTGTTTGTTTATGCTAATATTTTATGGAGAAAAATCCAACAACTTTTTTGGGGAAAAACTTTTTCCAACATTTATTTTTAACTCCCCTTGCATTAATTTCTTTAAAATCATATTTTGATCATAATTAAGGGATTTTTTAATTGAAATTTCACTAAACCCAAAATAAAGACCACCCTAATTTATATATATAAATATATAATGTATTCATATGTAACATATCGATTGATATAGACACACGACTTTAGTAATTGTTAATGTGTAATTTAATTATTGTAAACAATTCTTGTTGACAGTAGACTTTAATGTAATATCGGATTGCGCTTGGTATCCCATATATTGTCGTGTACTCAAAACTCAATTAACCAAAAAAACATTATGTATTTTTTGTAGGCAATTCATCATATCATTGAATACATTATATTTTAATATTGTGTATTGTATATTGGATACATTACAATATTATATACTCAAAAATTATATATATGAAGGGTACAGGGAAGAAACGCCTTTTTTTAATCAAAGAAAAAATCACGTTTAAATATGTACGTTTAGGCAAATTTTTATGACATCAAAGTCGCCATTTTAATAAAGTAATTTTATTCGTTTTTCTCTGTACCCTTATACATATTATATGTAAAGGTACCTAATGTATATAAATTTATAAAAAAAAGAACGAAAGCCAAAACGGTTGTGTTTATTTGGAGAATCGTGCAAAACAAACAATTTCGTTTTGAATTATATTAACGTTATTTTAATACAACGTGTACTTACGGAAATCAATGTGATGTTTACAAAGAAAAATAATATAAAAAGTAGTAATGATATGGAAATGCATTTTTTTTATTCCTCCGGTTAACATATTTGTTTCCAGTACAAAAAAACAAAAACACTATTTGACTTTAAAAGTGTCGTTTATTATGTTCGTATACAATTTACTAACTCTCTGGCAAAATAAATAATACAAAAAAAAAACAATAATGTATTGTTAATAATAAATATAATTATAATAATTACTGATGTAAGTATATAATATAATAATTATTATAATAGTATGAACGTGCATCCACCGTATATCCGATGGCTATTTGTTTTAATGTTAAAAATATGCAAAAAAAAAAGAACAATTATTTTTTTTTAACGCAAGTAAGTATATTATAAGTATATTATTATTTTGTGTGTCCAACCGTTGTTGTTCCAACCAACAAATGATTTTATAACCAACGGTATAATAGCTGTGTCTAAATTCCTAACCCAACCGTTTTAGTGTGGTTTAAGTAGCTTTGTAGCGCGGGTGTCTTTAAGACAACGAAGGTAAGTAAAGAAAAAACAGATATTATAGGTATATGTCATTAAGGCCAAATAAAAAAGGCGCGAACGCGAAAAATTAATTTTATAGAATTTTTTTTTTACACGATCACTGTTTGTATTATATGATGTTTTTAACGGCAAATAAATGCGCGGTTGGTTAGCTTTTATGGTTCGTTAAACAGAGTTTTTGTTGGTTTTATATTTACCTTCATTTAGTTTTATAAAAGAATTAAAGAAAACCTTACCGACAAATGCAACGCCTGTCTGTTGACGGGTTAGTCATTATGTACGGCTCTTACACTGTCAATAAAAAAAAAAAACTACTCAAGAGAAAACGTAAGTTAAATAAACATTCCGGCATAATGTATATGGCAATGATAAATAAATCAATCGTACAACATTAGTTTCAATTTACGTATTTTGTTATTCAACCGAAACGGACAATTTATTTTGACGGTGAATCTGATTTGTTTTTTGATTGATAATATTTTAATTAACGGAACAGAATCACATAATATAATATTGTGTCGCGATGCAAAACTGTGGGCGGTATTTATAGGTCTGGCAAGAGGTCGTTTGACAAATGAGAGGATTTGCCGGTGTACGTGATTTCATTAAAATGCGACCGGGAAAAATATCAGCCATAAAATTACACTGAAAACACAATCCGGAGCTATCGATTTACCTCTCAAACAACTAGTATACAATTACTTATAATAAGGACCAACGCACGCAGTCACGGCTAGTTACACTGAAAACGGTTGCCAACTCTTGTTATCTTGTTAAGCCGATTTGGAACATATTTTTTTTTCCTAAACGGCTATAACACCTGTCAATACTCTCTGGCGGTGTGTACACTCTAATTTCCAGCCGAGTATTACAAAAAAGAAAAATATATATTTACCAAACGTGGTTGCGTCAAATTCAATTTTATTTTTTTTACAACAAGAAAAAAACCACTCAACGAAACGTTATTTACATAAAATACATAATAACTATATTTGTATATATATTTACATATATATACCTATGTAATTATCGCGCATAGCTATAACAATAATTATTTATCATTATCCTAAGCAAATCGTCGTGTGACCAATCAAAGTTGTTTAAACAACAAAAAATAATATATAAATTGCACTAACAAAATGGCGTGCGGCAGACCCCGGACCTAACTTAACCTTGGAAAAAACAATAAAATACGAGCCGGTGGGGAGGGGGGGGTGTTAGTATTTGTTAAGAGTTTTGTGTGTGATGTGTAGTAGATACCGGCTTTGGTAATGTTAATATTTTTCTTTCGCGTCTGGGATGAGGGGCAAACACACCTGTTTGATTTTTCCAAACTTACATGGCACAAACCTATATAATAAACACGGGGAGGCGGGTTCATCGGCTCCTGGCGTCGTCGCCATCCGGTTCGAAGATGGTCTTAGGAACGATCACGCCCAAAGGCGAGTACTGAGCGGCGCCGGTGGACTTTTTGGATTTGCCGGACTTGACCTTGACAATGGTGGGTGCGGTAAGGATTATCGGCCCTGTCTTGCCGGCCCCACAGGACTCCTTGGCCTTGCTATCGTCGGCGGCCAAGACCAGCCGGCAAGCATCGGCACAGCTACCGTCTCGGCCTACGCACCCGCCGCCACAGTGGTCACCGCCGTGCTCGAGGTCCTGAGGGGTTCGAAGGCGGTGCCCGTGGGGACGCCGAACGCAGCAGCACAGAGCTGACGCTATGCCCTTGTTCTTGCCAACCCACGACCGGACCGTGGGCAAGACGATCAGCGCCACGCCGGCTGAAGCCAACAGGGCAATGACTACCTTAACCAGGATAGGTCCCACGAAGAAGCACAAAAACAACAGGTTGTTAAGCGAGTCCGGCAAACTCTTGATTTCCTGCGACAAAAAAAAAACCAAAAGATTAGTATCGAATAACCACCGTTAAGCTTTAGACTGGGTCTAAAAAATAAATTGTTTTTTACTCGATAGGCACAGTTTTACCCCCCCCCCCCCCACTTTTTCAATCATTAGTAGCCTATCAAAATAAGAAATCCCTGAAATTTCACATCTTTAGCTTAGCTCTATGTACTTACTCGTAAATTTATTGTTTGCATTTGATTAACACGGGAAATTTGAATTTTGAATTTTAAACATTTTAACTTGAAAATGAATTTAATTTTGTCAATATAAAAAAAAACTCTACCAGTGCATCTCTAAGTACTCAATGGCTCAATATAACTCCTATACTATTTCCTATTTGAGAAGCAAATCGAACCCAATAGCCTAAAAGCGTTTGTCTTTGTATGTTCTTATCCTATAGATTCGGTCAAGTAAAATCTACACGGCCAACTGCTTAAGTTACTAAGAAAACATAACTGGCAGTTTTTCAATAGAGCGAGGATTCTTTGATTTTAAAAAGCACATTAGTAGATTGAAAAAATTAATATATTTATAAAGTATGAAAGTTTAATCGTAGAACTAATACATTTTAAAATTTAAAAAAAACAGATTTTTAACGCTAGATGATTTTTGTGGAAAAAATGATATTTTAATAAAATGTAATAGAGCTTAAACAAATAGTGTCATTCTGGATAAAAATCAATAGGTTCTAGGTTATTGGGAAAAGGGACTTGATCAAAATTTATATTTTTTTGGAAGGGTAAGGTTATAATCCCCTTTTTAACGGTTCTAGAGTTTTCGAACGTGCGGACACAAAGAAATCACGTAAGTGTTAATACAAAATCTTTTCAGTTCCGCTTCAATGGTAAACATTGACATTTCAGAATCACTAGAAATACGCTTATTTAAAAAATAGGGGAAGCGCGCCTGGTATGGCTATACTACGGCTTAGGTTATTACTATACAACAGTGGTATTTGCAAGCAAAGCCAACATACAAGCATTTATTTTTCCAGCTATATTTCCCGAGCGACCCAGTATTATATAAAGTGGTTGACTTGATAATTTATTACATAGGTACTATTTAGACGCATATACAATATGTATATTATATATACTCAAAAACACTTCAGACGTGTACGGTTCTTTACAAAACCAACATCTGATAATCAAGCGTACTACATAGTCTCACCTTTTCCATAGGGAGGTGGTGGAGAGGTGTAGGGTGGAAGTAGAAACTTACTAACAAAGAAACCTTTGATCGCAGATAAGTATAAAAATGAAATTGAATAGAATTATTAATGATATTGTATGAGAAGCCTTAGGGCGGTATTAATTTGTAAGCCTTCATTGTAGAGTACAGCGTTTTGATTTTGTTTAATGCAGCCCCTATGTATTATTACTATTTTCTTAATATATATATATATAATATATATATAATATAAAATCGTGCTCACTATACACTAAAGTAGTTCCATATTGATTTTGTGTGATACTAAAACGGTTAAAATATGTCATTGGCGCGCACGAATTATTATTTATATTGGCGGTGCACGGGGGTCTTATCTACTTGTAAATCGCACATAATACCATTACATAATATTTAAAGTTTAAGCAGTACTTTACGCGGAAAGCCTTACGGTTCTTATGGCACTGTCGCCGGTATGTCTTGCGGGTTAACCCTTCTTATAACGAGTTCCTTTGGAGCAACGGCACACACATAAACACTTACATTGTAACGGCATCTCTGGGGAATATCATCGTGTACTCGAGTGGACGAAAACCGAAAAAATAAATTTTAAAAAAAGCGTCTCGAACAATGAGCTGATTGTTTTCCGGTGTGTAGAATAGGTAATACGGCTCTTCGGGGACGATCCGAGAGACTTTCATTAAAAACACAATAGTGTCACAAAAAAAAAAAAGTATACCAGAAAAACGTGTCAAGTCTACCGAATTTTAATTGGTCAGTTTCGCAGAACTCCTGTGGTGCGGTTGTGTCGGCTCATTGAAGGGGGAAAAAACTCCCCTAGTCTATAGTGGTAGAGCCTTTACACAAACACAATGTGTATTCGTTCATCTATTCTCACCGCAAAGTATTCGACGACGCTTTTTGGAATAAAATCTTATAACGGCCTCAACCGAATCCCTCCCAATCTCTTAACCGATTTCGAAAGTGGCACAGTAACTCCAGGTCGCAAAACGAATGCGCATTAATTTGATCATTACAATGACATGATGGTAAACATAATATTTAAGTTGGTGTGAGTGGAGGAATACCCTAATAAGTAGGATGCCGGAGGGAAGTAATGTAAAGAACATTGCCTATTCGACCGGAAGTGATTTTATCATCAGCAATAAACCAAATAATCGGTTGGGAAATCAGAACAATTTTTTTTTTAGAGCTAACATTTTTTCTGTGAGCTCAGGACAAAAATGGATTTAAAATTAACGAACCGAATGACAAAAAACGATAATAACTTTAATTTCTTATTCAATTTGAAAATTATATCTTTTGCACGACTAATCCAAGTTACAAGACATTTATTTTCGTTTTAAACTTCAAATGTGTGGAAAATAACTGTTTGCCTAGAACTTAATAGCTAGTTTTTAATAATTTTTAGTCAACTGCTAAAAACTAGATGCACTGATCATACATGATTTATCGACCGTTAATATTTCAACATTAATCACCAATAACTATTTTTAAAATCCCAAGTCTCTATCTTATCAAGATTACGGTGAGCGAAATTAATACCAGAGAAACTTAATTTAGAACCCGGAATGGAAAACATCTCATTTCTAGTTTCTTAAATGGTGGTAAACACATATACTGTTGTTACAGTTAGTTAAGGTTAAACCAGACAACGTTTTTGGTTTGAGGAAGTGGATACCGATTGCAATGTATCATTTTTTTATTAGCAAACAATGCCTTACCGTCGTAGATCACCTACTTGGCAACGTACCTAATGATATATATATAATGATATATATATATATATATATATATATATATATATATATATTAATTTTATATAATCGTGGTGTACCGACATCGTCGTTACGCCATTGTCATTATAATTTCATATAAAATGTGTAGTATAGTTTGTGTGTGTGTGTGTGAGTGTACAACGTGATTGACCGTGAAACCTTTCAGACAATTAAATGTATTGTCCAAGAAAAATAAAAGATCAACTGATATAGTCAATTATGTTGGTTTATCGCCCATCGTAACGTGTCCCGACAGTCGACTAAGTGTCATTATATGTCCCGGAAATAGCAATAGAAACAACTCAGTCGACGGTACAAAATAATAATTCTCGAAAATCTGGCTACCGTAAGAGTCTGTCTAACGTCCATGGGTTTTCTGTTAAGTTAAAAACTAAAGAAATTAACTATCTATGCATTTCTCACGAATAATCAATGATGACAGTCCTTAAAAATTCATTTCTCGGACATGTTCGAAAATAATCCATTAAAAAAGAAAATTTAAATTATTTCTACATTTTGTGAATAAATTTAATATTTTAAAACCATGTTTTGGTAGGACATTGAATGTTTTAAAAAATATAATATTAAGCCAATTGCTGTTTAAGTATTATTAAAACATAGAAAACAAATTTTCATAATGTTTAAAATATAAATAAAACAAAGGAAATTCCCAAACCACATTTTTAAAATAATGTTTTTAAGGTGTATAATTATCTGCCACAACAATTTAAAATATTTAAAAAGTATTCACAAACGTTAAAATATTAATATATTTTTTTCCTGTAAGGGGAAATTATATGTTAAATTTTCTTCTTTTATTTTTGAATCCTAACGGTTTGTATCGCATCAAAAGCACTTGATTAAGTAAGATGGAACAGATGACCTCGTCCCAAAAATTGAAAAAGTCACAAGACGATATTTTAAATTCAATCACAAAAAATAAATTATTAGGGCGGTGCCGACAGATAGAAAGGACTATTTTTTCTAAAAGAAAATAATATAATTATTAGAAGCTATGAAGGAGCGCAAGATATTTATAAAAGAAAATTTCAAGATTAAGAAGCTTTAACCCAATACTTCAAGGTAGAAGTTCAGACTATACTATTTAAATCCCTTCGATTAAGCGGATTATCATTGATATTGTAATTAATTGTAATAAAATTAAAAAAAAACAATTAATGTCAACAATACATTTTAATGGTTCACCTTCAACACAATATTATTTGTTTAGTATTTAAACAAACGGGCAGTTGGACAAACACAAATTAAGTTATAGTTAAGGTATTGACATTGCAGTTCGTCGAAAATATTCAATCTTTTCTGCGTTTCAAATAACCTTCTCATAGAAAAACAAAATTTGTTTGACTGAAGACGATGATGACACATTTTGAAGCTTTACTTTAGCAGTATTTTTCTTTTTTTATTAGCAAACAGACCAGGGTGCAAATGCAAACAACTGTTAAAATTAAAAAGCCATTAAATAAATACAACAAAATAGAGATGCAAATTATAGTTGTTATTTTAAATTTTGATTGACCCAAACTGCTTGCAAGTTTATAGATTTGTATAATGCACTATTCAATATTGTTTGTGTTTGAACGGTGTACAATATTTTATCATCATTGTCACTCAACCGACGGCAGGACGAAACTATTCAATTGAACTAAGTGCGGAACTATGATTTTGATTGTTGGCCAAGACGATACGATAGAAGATTTATTTTTATTTATCACCTACAGAGCCAAAACGTCAGAATACAAAAATCAAATTATGAAAATAATATATTATTATATTGAATTGAAGAACAGACCGGAAACAAATGAACCGAACGGTCGTTTGAACGCCAACGCCTGTTTTACATTTGATAACATATATATATATATATATATATATATATAGAATATAATATATTCGTTTGACTTTGTCGCATAGAGAGAATTTATTTTTCAATAATATTACCCTTTGACTGAAAATTGCTTTACAAAGCGTAGAAAACTGTACGTTTTTCAACAAAAAAAAAACTGCTTTACCTACCCCTTTGTGAACTCGTGCCATAATTCGATTTTAACGCCAAAGGTATCTGATTTTGTTATTTCATTTCGAGCGGTATTAATTTCTTAGCCGGAAATGGTTATCCCGGGAAAGGGCTATAATGAAATAACGTTATCGCCGTACCCTCACTAATCAGCGCAATCATCCACGACTCTTGCGGTCTGAGAATGTGTACATCAAAAGTATTCCACAAAGACTCCAAATTACTAAACATAAGGTCGTATTTACACTGAGTACATTAGTTAAATTGGCTGTAAAATTGAATATTCTACAGCTGTGTAACGTCGAAGTGTCCCTATGTGACTCTCCACAGCGTTTTCTGCGCGCAGCGTGCTTGAATAATAATAATAATATACAATTATTATTATCATATTATTCATAACGTGACATGTAAACGGGTAATATACGAATGCGTGTGCGGTGTGACTTTCAAAATAAAAAAAATGTAATAGCAAAAAAAATGTTTACGAACAAGGGAGTAAAGATAACGTCTTCATCTCACCCTCGAATGTGCCTTTTGTTTTATTATCAAAGTTGAGCTTACCGTTTCGTTTGAAATATGTCTCCGTACACAAGTAAATAATACAATATGTTAATAAAAAAATATGTATAAAACTGTTAATATGGCAACGAGACAGCCCTACTATAAAATTGTATATTATAAAGAGCGTCGAAGCAGTGAAAAAGTAACACGGAGGTGATGCAATTGACTATGAACTTATGTTGCATTGAAGTTTACTACAAAATCTGCCTTTGGTAAGTTTGAGTCTGGGTAGCTTCTAAGCACTTATCATCAATAGCTTTAATAATAATGAGTTTGCCATTCCCTAAGTAAATAAGGTTTCCAAAAAAAAAAAAAAAAACAGTAAAGTATTTTCAAGTACTTCCATACACAATTCCATACTTTTTCATTATTTTATGGTAGTATGTCGCCTTCAATTATACAATAAGTAAAGTTTGAACGTAATATAATTTTTTTTTTGTCTAATCCTAAACAATTTTAAAGATATTTAGAAGAATGACCCCGTTTTATTTACCTACTAGGAAAAACTCAACGGATTGTCTGAAAAATACATGTATTTTAACCTAAAAAAATATTTGATAAGTAATGTTGACAAAATTGATTAGTTTCTATATAAAAACAATTTCAGAGCATGATGCAATTTTTCGAAAAAATACTTGAAGATTTTCTTTTTTGGTAAAAAACTAGAATGTATTCTTAATAAAAACGAGAAATGAATAATACATACGTTTTATGTATAATTAAGGACATTTTGGCAATATTTACAGTTACACAGGACATTAGTGCATTTACAGTTAAACAGGACTGGACAAGCCGAGCAATCGTTTTTCCAAAAAATTTGGACAACCATATTAATTTAGTAATTTCTACTCAACAATGCCAGATGACTGGGATGTCGCTGATTCCACAAAAAACCTTAAAACGCTTTTTCTTAAAAATGTATTTATTTTCGTTTATTGTCATTGTTTAACGCATTGATTAGTCCCAAATCAGTCTATCCCTCCTCTCCGTTATATAATAATGATTACTAAAGCGAAAACAAAAATTACTTGTTAATATTCTACACGGCTAATGTGTGCATTGTCTTCATACTATGTTGACCCTGTAAAACGATATCGTGCGTCGGGTTCGCATTTAACATTTTCACAACGACATCATCAGTTGGCCGTGAAAAGTATTAGGTTTCGCTGTTTGATTTGTTTTTTTTTTCATTTTTATTTTCAACCTAAACGACAATCACAATTACTGTCATTCTAGCCTATGACATTATAAGCGTTTCGTGTATAATCGATTGTTTTTTTTAAGAAGTAATATCTGATAATTGGTACTTGGTAAATAACTTTTTTAAATAATCAGTAAATTGTAACTCTGCTGACTTTGAAGGTTATGAAATTTAAAAAAAATTATTATTTTATAAGATATTATTTTTTTAACAAATTTATTTTGGTAGAGGAACAAATTGTAATAATGTGTTGTGTGTTAACATCACAGAACCACATCCGGGTAGTAAAACCATGCGGCCAAAATGCTTAAAAAATTAAAGTTCGTTTTAAGAGATTATAAAAAATCTTAGGAATGTCGTTGAATTAATTGAAATAACAAAAATACTCTCGACTGAGGCAAGTCTGTCAACATTTACAAGTAGTATTCACCAATTTTAAAACCTATTATTGTACGGGCACATATTGATATTTTTTAGCATAAGAAAAATCCTATCAAAATGTCTTAACCCAAAACATTTTTTTGTAATACTCGTGATATTTTGTGTAAACGCCTATTCATTTAAACTGAGTCAACTGTATGGTTCTAGTGAAATTAGATGAATTTGTTTTAAAAACTGTACAATTCCCCCGGAGACTGGTGTTGTTTGAACACCAGGAAACGGATTTGCTGTCTACGACCAGAGTCATCGCTAAGGATAAACCCAATTAAACGAGCGCCAGTTGTGTTTATTCGGAGACCGTTTATTTGCACATCATATTATTACTTGCAGCTGCTGGCTGCGGTATAACCCTCCAGCAGTGTGGTAAAATCGTCCAGACTTACTCTCTAAAATCTGATTCGGCACCAAAGGGAATCACGTATACTAACGTCAGTGTAACTAGCACACAAACCGATAGGATCATCCGTCGTCGAAGGTCTCCTCGGGCGACCGTTTCCGGGTATAATACCGATTTCCCGCACACCAAGACAATAACAAAATTCGTATATAATCGCGAGTCTTCCACGTAAGACGTGCCACGCATAACAACCGTGATAATGCACTGACATACCTAGCAATGATAACAATAATTTTATAGCAATAATCGCAAACTGGTACCGAAAACATTATGCAAATCGTCTTTGGCAAGCTCCAGTCGTGCTACCACGTGTCCCTTCGTGTACCTACATAATATTATATTCTATACCTCTCACAAAAGACTCTTGAATAGTTAAAGCACATAAAAGGAATCAATTAATGGCGCACTGAAGAATAATATAGTATTTTGTACGTAATTAAAAAACGATCATAATGGAAATATATTATGCAAGTTTGTGTAAAGTACAAGCCGTTTTCTATCCGTTACACAAACTTTTAACAAGCAAAATACCGAGAAAAAGGTCTATGCGACGACCCGCTTGATGAGATAAGACAAAGATGATGGTAAAACATTCAGGTCTATCTATAAACTGCTTCTGTCTTTGGTCGTCCAATCGTTATAGTAGTACTGCTTCGGTAATGACCGCTGTGTGGAACTTACGTCAAATTTATATTTTTAATATTGTCCGGCGAAGCAGTCTAGTCCCGAGGCAAAATCAATTCGAGTTATTGAACATTATAGCTGACCTTTGCAATGTTAACAGGACCGATTCAAAACGCCCAATGTAAACGACTTTCTTAACTACCTACTCAAATCGTCCAAGTTACGGTTTGGCATTCACGTGTCATTAAATAGCTAACTTAATAAAATATATAGAATTCTTTACATAATAGAATATATCAATTTATATCTTTTTGTTAGAATGAGTTTTCTTTGTAAAATATTGTAATTTTGTAATTGAAACGGATATGCCCGCCGTAATGTTATTCAAAACGAGTTCAAAAATAATAGCTCAGAAAACTTCTTTTTATTTATTCAAACAAAATGAACAAAATCCAGACATTCTTTTGACGTCCACGTCAAAGCACACCATGTTGCAAGCTATACACTTAAGTTTTGCCGGAAAAGAAAAACGTTACAAATGAACTCGGGAAAAAAGAAAAACAAATTACGAGCAAGCCAAGTTTTTCAGAAATAATTATTCATTAAGAGGTTTATTTAAAAAAAAAAAATAAATAAATGATCGTAGCCTGAAAGGATTAAAACTTAACCTTGTTTACGAATATTTTTTTTTATTTTAGATTTTTATCTCGGTTCGTGTTTGAAAACGATAACTCGTCCCGAGCAAGTAAATAATAATATTATGGTTAAGTGCAACAGCGACGCCCACACCAACGTCTTTGGCATAATGATTTCTGTTCGACTGTGATTAGGTATTTTGCATTACAGTACAATATGCAAGCGCACACGCTTAAATTTAATATGCTAACAACGTGTGTAACTTATGTTTAGTTGACCTTAAGTCAGGAAAACTTTAAAATAAAAAATGCTAGCAACGCAAGCGTTTGGTCGGCCAATAGGTGAGCCTAAACGTCTTGTAGTTGTGCCGTGACCACAAACTAAGTACTTCAAAAGTAAAAAAGTATTTTTTTTTTGTGTAATTATGTTGCTCCGCTCTTTTTTTATCGATTTTTCGGTTTTTCAATTATTCATAATGTCGAGTGAATGTAACTCTCGTGTACGCTACTATATACGTCGTACTACTCAATATAATTTGTATTGTTTTTGTTCAAACAAGTCAACACTTGGGCGACGTTTGTCATGTGTTATTAAAGTTTTTTTTTTACAATATTCTTCTTATTCTTCGCCATTCAACATCCCTACTGATCCCATACCTTCACTGTCCGCGTTTCTGTATCTTTCACCTTATTTTTTATAAATAGTCTCAAAACAGTTGAATACAAAATATTCATAATTATGACAACGGCATAATTAACATAAGTGTCTCACGCTGGTCTTGTCGAATGCAGCTGGTATGTTTGTTAAACGGCGTGAATTTTGCTTAATTTTCTTTTTTGTCTTACAATTATTACAATCAAAACGTTTATGACACTCAAATGGTTTACAACGCTAACAACTTTGCCCATACGAGTGTTATCTGAAATGCGTTTGTTACGCAAATTGTTTTCTTAATCGTGTCAGTACGAATTTTAATACATTTTATTTCAATTTTAAAAGCCATCAAAATTATGATGTTTCAGGTGTAATTATAATTTGTAATTCCCAGTCGCTAACAGCAAACGGTTAATGTAGCCGTTGAAGCCTGTTAACGTTTAAAATATAAAACTGCCCGAGCAATATTATGAAATAATTTAAAGCTCCAACGCACAGTGCCTATACTAATACTGTCGGTGTAATAATACAATATAGTTTAAATTCGTTTGCCTAAGCTATGTATCGTTTGTAACGCAATTACCGACGTTCACGTATTATTGGGAAAACGGCTTACGTGCGAGGCGACTGTTATTATGTTTTCAACGGCTATTATTATTGTTATTTGAATATTAATAACCGTTCTGACGACACGTTAATTGTTCTAAGTATAGAACAATTATAACAGATCGGGCAAAAAATAATAGTATAATATCATTACAATAACCAAAACAGTTTAGCCTGAATACGGTTTGAACAAAGTCAGTATAATATACAATACTAGTATCTCGGGTGGGTAAGAAGCCTGACGGTAAGGTATCGAGCACACTTTCTTGATGCGATTTGCTAGCGTTTATGTGTTTAAAAATATGATTTGAACTCACCATGTGCAACCAAAATATGGGCATTACCATCCCGTCGAATTTCATTACCCGTTCGATCGCATCCGTCGTTTTGACGACCAAATTTATTTGGACTTTAAGGTTGGCCTCCAACGGTATGCCGATGTCCTGTAAGAATACACATGGAAATTTAAAACTTGACTTCAAAACGGTTAATAAATAATAGTTATTTGATTTGCAGAATGTTTGGAAAATATAATATATGTTTAACAGTTTTCGTTGTGCGCTCAACCCGATTTGTGGTAAAACTATATATATATATATATATTCCAGAAACTTTTACAGGGTTTTTTTTTCGTTTCCACAAACTTAAATGTGCACCGCCGGCTTACGTGACTTCTCACACACATGAGCATAAACGTGAGTTCAACGAAAGTTTTAAGGGGCAACTTTTATGTATTATTATAAATTTATGTATACGTCATGGAAAATTGCATTACCGGTTGTATGGCCACCAGCGATTCGTGTTCTTCCTTTACCGGCGAAATGCCTTCAACATTGTCCACCAGAGAAGGATCACCGCCGTAGAAATGAGGAAACGAAACGGCCACTGGAATATCTATAATTCATATAACAGCTAAATAAATCATCAAAACTAAAGTAAGTATACAAGCGAAGCAAGCGTCTAAAAGGAGGAAAGGGGGAAATAGGCCTATCGAGCTCTCAAAATAATTGCATTAACCCAGCTGGCATACCTTCCAAATAGGACTTTCTTTAACTTAAACTCGTATGAAGTCTTTTGGAGACTCATAACTTCTCAAGTTACTATATAGGAATGGAACTTTAGTGACAGGGTGTTCATTAATTCATTATTATCACGTCTCAAATAATTTGACTAATCTAAATGGTTATTTCAAAAGTTGTGTTGGGTCAAAATTTACACATACTGATATAGTGATTTGGTAAACCCCAGAATTTTCGTCACACGTGGTTAAGTTAAGACAATAAAAAATAAACTGGGTGGAAATGAAATGTATTTTGTTTATAGTTAATATCATTAATAACACATTACTGGAGCTCGGTGAGAAAAATAGTCTAGAATTCTAGGCTAGAGGTAAAACTTCAGCGAAGCCACATTGGTGTATAGAAGTGAGTATTGTGTATAATGCGAGAGTGATAAAAACAGAATGGAAGTTGAAATGAGATGGTTGAGACGGATGTGTGAAATAATTATATTAGGCTAGGTTAAGCGTGTAAGAGAAAATATGATATGGATTTGCACGGGTGATAATAGTTTTACTTCAAGTTGCCTTGGAAATAGCAAAATAAAATCTAAATTAATTGCTCGTGTATTTTAGCACTGAATGATAACAAGTCACAGGTGGGGCTTATGGTGTTTACTCTTCTGCACGTGATTTCAACGACCTAATTGTTTTATGGCTATTAGTATTCAAAAAGCATGTCCGATTAATCGCTAGAACGCGCAAATATATTTTGAGTTTAAACTCAAATTTCGCCCCACTCTTCGTGTACAAATAATATACATTCTATGACAGCGGATAAGAAAGAGTTCTTATTGGCTTTTTTTTTACCGATATAGGTCGCGAAGATGTCTGGTAAACCGAGTTATTTGAACAAAATCCATACCTCTATATATATCACCATAACATAAATCCTTTCTGGTGTTTTTCCCGGGCTAGTCTCTTTGGGAAAATTTGACCCTGGTGATATTTTTCAAAATTGGAGCTTAATAATAATATGTAGTACTTACTGTAGTAACACGGCGACAGGTCGGACAGGCCGGCGGGCAGGCAATCTCCGTCCTGGCAGTAACATTTGTTTTGCTCGAGACTCGAATTAAAGGCGTCCATGGGAAACTTGTAAAAGTGCACCGGGTAACCGTTTTTTGTATCTCCAGCCGAGGTGTACTTCAACGGCAACGTCCGGCAAAACGCTTTGCGGTACATCGGGAAATGCATGTCCGGCGTTAAGTGTCTGGGAAAAACCACTCCTTCCATGGCTTCCTCCAAAGTACACTTGTTCCTACATAATTTATGAAGGTCACAATTGAAATTTGAAAATCGCATCTATCATGTACCAGACTTTTAATGGTGCACTAGCGTGAGTAGGGATAAATTTATATTAACACTTAAAACTTTCGGGGCCCACCAACAACCCGTTGGACATCGGCTAGGAGAAAATAATTATTCTGTTTCGGACCCGGCTCGAGTGACTCGAACAAATACCCACCCGTTAAGCAAACGGCTCTTCATTAAAGTTACATAATATTATATTATATTATAAGCACACTCAAAATGTCACCGAGCTAATCACAAAAGCGCATCAACGTATTTGAAGCCGGAGAAGAGGAGATTTTTATGAAATGTCAACAATACAAATTTAGCATCTCGGTTCGGATCAATATAATATATTTAGCACTATCGCCTCTAAATACTATTACTACACACACGTTTGCGCCATGATTTATTCCCTTTGGGCACAATGCACGACAACGGCTACATTAAACGTATTACCTTAATTAAACCCCAAATAATATAAGTACAGATAACCGCGTTTGCTGTTTAGTATACCGAATAAGCACGTGTAGCCGACGGCCAAAATCCCATTAAATCATCGTCGGCATACACTGTACGCCGATTCTATTACTGTGATCAAACGCAGCGCAGTAGTAATTAATTATTATTCTCAGTTGGTTTTAACGCGATTATAACTACATATATATACTGTATGGCTGCTGTCTTACGGTTCGTCGGGATGATTTTTGTCAACCCACTGAGGCAAAATCGGCGAACCGTTGAAATTGTCGATGCTGTACGAACGCTGGGTGTGTTTTTCAGACGGTAAAACCATGGTGACCACGTTCGTTCCTTCGTTAAGCATCTGGAAATAGGTAAATTATTATTATTAGTAAAAAAAAATAAATGTGAACGAAAAAAAATCAACAATAATAATAAAAACAATTACATAAAACGTGATATAAATCAACATATTTGTAGCTCTGAGAAAAGCTAAACGAACAACACAAGCGTTTTTAAAACAGGCCCCATCTTCGTCCGACAAAAAAAAAAACAATAATATTTTTTTATTTTTTATTCATATGTAATACCGAGTTTTATCTAAAAAAAGTCACGTTACTGGTAACAAAGTATGAAATTAATACTTCAAAAATATCGTGAAAATATGTTTTAACACTTCTGACAGTGAATCGTTTAAAATAGTTTAAATGAATTTTTTTGTTTTTAAATAAAACATTAATTTCTCTTGTACGCTGTGGGAAACAGATTATATCTTATCAATAAAAAAACAGCTATTAATTATTATTCAAGCTCCTTATTATCTTCGCCTCCATCATTATTATGTAATTGTATCATACTCGATTACACTTCAATACAACAATAATAATATATTATTCATCGCAATTATTAATAGGTCACATCGTTTATTAAAGTTTATTAACAATTTGGTTTTATATAAATAAAAAAAAACAGTGACAAAAATATTTCTGTAACGTAATATAAATTAATTTAAGTAAGAACTAGGTCAATATTTTTATAATAAATATAATACATAGTTGTTTTAGTTACGTACATGATCGATGTGTAACGAGTAAAATAAAATAAACTATACTGTCCTATTGTTGTGATAGTGTTAAATTGTTTGTAAATATTTTTGATTTAGAGCAAATGTTATGGCTGTCAATAATAATCAGATGTTTGTCCGAACAAAAAACAAATTCTAAATTAATCTGATTTACAGTGGTAATAATTTTAATAGAGCGAGTTAATTAAATGTATGTTTTATTTTTTTCAATTAACCAAAAAAACTGGAAAAACTACTAAAAATTGTTTTTTAAATCGACAACGTCTATTATTACACGATGTGCCGTAATAATATTGTATATTATTGCTGCAGTTGACGTTTATATTTTTATTACTTTTCATTTAATTTGAGATAAAAATTCAACAGTATGACATAATAATATTTTTAACGGCCAGCTCGGAGGGCTTTTATGTGTAAACAACCCTCTGGCCTCTGTCATCCCCGTTGATTATATATGTATGAACTGTGTACATAACATAAGACCCAAGTGATTATACAGACTGATTTCTGGGAAACTATTAGTACGGTGAACACAGTGTGTAAATAAAAAAGCAATAAAGTTCTTTAAAGAACTTAACAGTGAAATAATATCATAATATTATTTAAAATTTACCCAAAAGTAATGCGGATTGTGCGTGATAACATTAATGTAGCTGTTATTATACCCACGCCTTATTAAATAGCATGTAAAATTTAAAATCCAAATCAAGTTTATAATTTCGTTTAAATAACCCACGGCAACATTTGGATATAAGCTCCAAGACCACCATTTCTGTATGTAAATATACCCTAGTATTTATTTTGTACTTGTACTTCACTGGTCTGGCAACTTGTTAACGTCAAAATATGTTATAATACATTAAATTGCAAAAATCTAATGACCACAAGACGCAGTGGAGTCGTTTTAAGTACTTAAGTAAAAAATGATAAATCTAAGATGGAAACTCGTTAGTTTTAAGAAACAACATTGGATCACGAATATGTCATATTATAGTACCTATTAGAAGGTTCGTGTTCATTTTCCTCAGTTATCTCTTATCAATATTCTCCTCTATTTTCCTTCACCTGCTCTCCCTTAACTTGTCCACCGCTCTTGATGTCACAAATTTAGGTTAGGTTAGGTCAAACTTACGGTGAACATTTCGACAGACCCCCCCCCCCCCATTCATGTTAATATTTCAGCCTAGCAGCAATGACTATTGTTTTATAATCTTATTTTGTTTTTTAAACGGCGAGAGACTCACCCGATCTAGCAGGCCAAATCTGGGGAAATCAATCCAATTGGGCAGCACTTGGTTAGCTAACTTTACCAGCTGGTCGTCGTATCCCCAGAGGAAATCGTTTGCGGTTAACTCCAGGATGGGCTGAGAGTCGATCATGTGCACCAACGAGTCGAACATCATGTTGACGACCTTCGGACCGTTACGCAACACTGTAGAGAATCCCTGAAAAATACAACACATGCGATGAAGACGTTTTGAATAAAATATGATGTAATTAACACTATCAATTATTAGTATAGTTACCAGTAATGGCAAGTTGGCCACGAAGATGCGGTCAGTCTTCGGATCGCTGACCGACAAAGACCTATCAAAATGCAAAGTTCTCCTTGGAATGTACGTTATTGTACCGTTATCGTTGAACGTCACGTTTGTGTGCTCCAGCTCCTCCCTGATACAATATAAATTACATAATAAAGAATAATTGTTTAGTGTCACACAAAATCACACATAGTTGTCATTGCAAGGCGTTTTTTAAATTTGTACGAATAAAAACTTATTTGAAAATAATTACTTAGATATTTTTCCGTGTAATATATACAGAATTGAATTGTATTTATTATTTACATTTTCATTGTAAATAAAACAAAATATATTGAATACATTTTCTGGTTTGGATGAAGTACGCGAGTTAAACCCTTTCTTCAAAAACTATTTAAAGCATAGGTTCCCAACGGGGGCGGTATCGCCCCCTTGTGGGCGTTGGAGCTCTTTGTGGGGGCGCTAGCAGATCCAAAGAAAAATGGGGGGTATTATGACAGTCAAGGGGCGGTCGCGGTGTACCTACTTGATTTGAAGTTCAATATATAATAAAATACTTTCAAAATATACCTATCCATTTTTATGAAAAATATTTTACCTAGGGTTAAAGTTAAATCAAAAACATTCGGATAAGCATGGTGATGGAGTAGTAAACGAAGGAGAAGAGTGGATTAGTTTTTTAAGTTAAACTACTAATAATATTAATTATAACAAGTTTATTAATGTGGTCGGAAAAACTATTATCTAATAATTTCGATTAATTGTCTTGTTTTTGCTTCTACGAAGTGCTCCACAGTCTTCATCTGAATTAAATGTTTTTTTTATCATAACATGTATTATGTATTTGTATAAACAGACCTATGAAATTACTATAATAAATAACTTTTTTGAAAAGGGGGCGTTGGAATTTCTTTTTCTTGAAAAGGGGGCAGTAGTCCATAAAAGGTTGGGAACCTATGATTTAAAGTAATGCATTGTGTGATTATACTATAATTTGGTACCGTACTATGTGCGTTTTTTTGGAATTTTTTTTTTCTTCCAAATATAGATAGTGAAAAACTCGTGAGATTTTGAGGAATACCCGTATAACAGACAAATCTGTCTCCGTTTATATTAACAGTCGTACAAAGGGAACGCGAAAGGATTTAGGTCAGTGACCGTATAAACGTGAACGACCGAAAGTTTGAAAAGAAAATTGGACCATTTTTCATGGGAAAACCGCGTTATTGGTGTTTTTCGGCTTTTTCACCCTCGAAATCACCAAAAAGACTGTACAACGCGTACAATGTGCCAACCGCCGTTTTAACACATTCTATTCCAATGCCAATACGGATTCTAAGTGAATCGCAACCGTCGCAAAATCAATATCGAATGGTTTTCGGCATCGTTCCGGGTAAACCCAAAAGTAAGTAACGTTATACCGGATCACGGCGGCACAATAATATTATAATGAAAACGCAATACACATATAACATTATTGTGATCATCGCCATAGTATTACGTTATCACAGTTTGCGCCAACTGTACATACGATTTAAAGGGTAGTTTAACAATACTGATACTAAGAGTTTAAACTCTGATCGAAATACAAGTATAGTCGGTGGAAACGGCCATTATATATATAATACACAGGTGGACACACATCTTACCAGTATACGTACGGCCCCACTTCCTCGACACGGATTTTCTCGTCTTGGCCCGCCAAAAACCGCTCGTGGTTGGTTATGTTGAACATGTGCACGTTTATGAATACTTTGACCGGCGGCTTTTGCCACACCCGATAGATGTAAGAGCCTTCGACGAACGTCAATTTCTAAAAACAAAAAAAAAACGATAAAAGTTACCAAAACGATAATAATCGTTAATACCTAAAAACAATGCAGTGGCGCTTAATAATGTTGACTATATATTTTGTTATACTTCGAAATGTTTACATAATAACTGTTTTGAAACTAGTAAAGCTTAAATAAATATTATATTATCAATTATGCACATTTTAACAATTAATACACACGATTAGTTTAGTTGAGATGTTTCATATTTTATTTTCTCCTCCATTCTGTATATTATAAAAACTTCACACGACGAAAATCCACAGTAAAAAATCTGCATTTTAAATTGATCAAGCCTCTATAGAATACTTAGGTAAGTTAAGAATACTAAAGAAAACCTCTAAAGAATACTTTGTTTTTACGAAAAAAATTCTTATTCTTCTGACAGATTATTGGTAATGGTTGGTAAATTGCTAATTTATCAAATTTCTTTTATCGTTTTTATTAAAATTATAATTATTACGAATGTAATTTTTTTCTATATTATATTTTACACATCGACTAAAGTCTAATCAATTTTATTATAAAATATGTATTATTGTGATGAATGTATTTTTTTTATCAAATGTATAAATAATATGTTGCTTCAAACATTTTACTACATTAACTGCGTCAAATAGATTGCGGTTAGTTTGTTGGGATCAAATACGTGATAGAGACCAATTACAGATTCGATCTGGCCGTTAATATAAATTTATTAAAACTCGATTCAAAATTTAAGTCAACAGTTTGTTGCAGGATTCTATTGTAGTTATTAGAGCAGAAAAAACATATTGATATTTTCTATTTCGCTTACAATACAACCCTCTTGAGTCTTGACCTATTGACGTGGCAACGTTAATAGGATATTTGAACAGTACATAGATGTATGCCGGGTGGCAAGTAGAGGTCATATTGAGTAACATCCCATATAATAACTTAGAAGTAAGAATATTTTTGTACATTATCCCACCCCTGTTTTATAATTTTTAAAATAAATTCTAATGATAAATTTTCAATCACTCTATATTATCTTTTAAACGGTTTTCTGAGGTTTGACAGAAAAAATTATAGGTGTGCCTTATTTGTTTTATGATTTAAAAATAGTTAATACATATTTGTTATAAAATTGCTTAAAGAAGTCGATACAGTTTGCTATAATTTTCAGTGTCATTAATGAACAAGAATTGTTTAAGCGTTTCATACAAAATTATATGTCATTTAGGATAGTCTATATTGTATAACAATATATATCAAATTATCTGTAATTTAATGATAAAATGTTAAAACCGAACTTTGTAATTTATTAAAAACTGGTCAAAAATGGTCTTAAACTGACAATTTTATTGTACATTATTCAAATATTAGGTACAGATAAAAATGTTAAAAATATGTGCTTAATGAATTACACTTAAGTGTGTTTTGAACGCAATGTTTTAAAATAATTACAACTGAACAATAAACGACCGGAAATAATAAATTTTTAATTTCAAACTACCCTAGTATGCTATTTTGTGTTTTTTTTTTAAATTAAACAACAGCCGTGTACCGGTAATAACTTATTTTACCATAGGTACTAAAATTTAATTGAAATTGCGATGGTCGGAGAAAATTATGTTTTGATAGTTTCGCGTTGATTAAATATAATAAACCCGCTACTAAATATTTAATTTAAAAAAAACACTAAGTATCTTGTCGAACGGCGTACAATATTAGTCGGCATAACTTAAATACTAAATAATAATATTAATGTCCAATTATAATAATATTTAAATAAATATTAAGCATTATTAAAGTGTACAGTCTTAGTTAAAGTTATAAATAGTTTCGTACGTTATAATTCGTTTTTTAATGTTCAAAAATATGTTTTACTTACTGCTGTTTTGATAATTTCCACTGGATCAAAGAAATACATTGCGTACGATATGACGATGAGGCTAAAACCGACTACACTGAACTTGGTATTTCCTGAAATCAAAAAACGATTTCGAGTAAAAAAACGTTCATTAAAATAGGCTATTATAACTGTTAGGAAGTGAAAATTGTTACAAATTCAACAATTTCTAACAAAGTATACATAGTATACAAAGTAACATATATTACAGTATTCAAAGTAATATCTCGAGGTTTAAAAACAATGTAGAAAATAAATACAATTATAAACATCATTCTTGTATCGGTTTAATCGCCTAATTACTTTTGTATGAAAAGACGTTTATAAACTTTATTTACTTCTAAACAACTTTAGAACTTAACTCTTAACAAACTATATAGAACATAATTCATTTTTCTATTGGGGGAAATGTATAGTTAACTAAGATCAGTTTGAAACGTGCAAATAAAGTATTTTTTTCTTCTATAGTACTCTATTTTCAAACTACATCGAGTTAATTTCTTAACCAATTAAACTGGAAAATTTATTTTACGTTTATCATAGCAAAATAAAATGTGTAATAATAAATTCAACAATTTCTAACAAAGTATACTATTTCTCTACAATACCAGTAAAATCTTCAAAATCAATGTCCAATTTGTTATGTTTCAACATTGACACGCTATAACTTTGTACAATAAGGTAATATCTATTTTAAATGTACATGGGACATTTTTTATTAGGACAGCTGCAAACGGAATTTTATAAAAAAAATCCTCTCCGAGAAGTCTTGTTTGTTTTGTTTAATTTGTTTTTAAGTACAATGTATTAGGATTGAAAAGGAAAATAAATAACAAATTGGTAAATGTAATATATATTTGAGGTATTTTACACGTTCCTCGTTCAACTTTTGCAAACATAGATAAAGTATTTTAAATTGTTTTTAAACACTTGGTTGCCATTATATAGGTTAATGGCAAGGAATCCTTAATTTTTCATATCAAATCGTACCCAAGATATACATATTAGAAAATGTTGTGGACACAACATTATAAATATAATGAATAGACTTATGCGAAATAAGTGATAACACATAAATTCTTCGAGACATATTTTGAAGAAAAAAACCTTCAGCCTACCATTTCTTTGTATAAGGCATTTCATCGGGTAAAATATGTAAACTACCTTCGAAAACCTAGAAATAATGAACATGCTCAAAAATGGACTTAAATCAACTTCTTGGATTTTGGACGAGACTATTTAAGTAGATATCATGACAAAATGATGAGATACGTGATACTGTTCTGGTTTTTTTTTAAACAGCCATTTTAACGTGTTTCCTTAATTATTAATATTAGACGTTTTGTAAAATTACTCGGGTGCATCAATATAATGATATGATTTTTAAAACTACTGAATTATTCATATTGCCTGAACAAAATCATTAGCATGTACACGGTGCAAGCATAGAACTATTGACGAGGACTGCAATTGATGTGTTTGTTGTTACTTGAGCTAAGAGAAAGTGAAAATCGTCCTCTCATTCTCTAAACGCAAATAGGTTTAAGTAAAGTTCATACATCGATGCAATGTATAACGACACGGTGTTGACACTGACGGCCGATTGAAATCTTAAGAAATCTTTGCACTGACTGACCTTGCGGCTGCCCGGAATTGGGGACGATATTGAAATTCATAGAGTGTCCATAGCACAACATCGGATCAGAACGCACACAGTACAAAACCCACTTGCAGCGTTCCTATGTAGTAATAGACAATAACATTAAATTATTATGATGATACGATTATGGTTCAAGCATACTGCCGCCGTCTGAAAGAAATGATATAACGTTCAATGATTTACCCGTCGACCATAGAAACATATGCTAACAAGTAACACCCGAGGTCATGCTGTTTCTAACATACTGTAATTAAAAGTGCCGGAGACTTTTTTTTTATGGTTTCCTCGATCATGATCATTTTAGCAGATTTATCTTCATTGAGAAATTTACATGCAATTTAAACTAATCGACCAAGCAGTAATGCTGTAATAGCATTCCCTCGACAAAGGTCGATCGCTCATAACCGACAATAAAAAAAAAACATTGTATTCCTTATTTGTTGGGTTTTTTTGTGAACACGATATCTTAACTATCATCTGTAATGCACGTATTTAAGCCATAATAATCGTGTAATACAACCTAGGTTAACTCTGCGGATAGTTTAAAACGTGACAAGTGTAATTGTACAATAAATATATCTATTTTATAGTGTTTACCAGTGTAGGTCAGTTCTGACGGTTGTGTGTTTAATTAAAAATATGCGAAAACATTGTATTATGCTTAATAGGTTAACATATGGAAGTAAATTAAAATACATAACGATTATTTACCTTAATTTCGCAAATGCCTTTTGCCTTGAACGTCTTAATTAATCACCGTCATTGAAGTGTTTCGGGATGAGGCTACCGGGAAGTGAGTGTAGGGTGAGAAGAAGAATCGATAAGATAATATAACTGAAAATATGCTTAGAGAGGTCAAGTACAAAATTACCACTTGGCATATTTGTTACAAACTACCGTTGAGGTGTTTTACTCAGTTGTCTTAATTATTATACTTTTGTTTGCCGTTTAAACTTAAATATATTTAGGAAAATAGACACATTAACTTGTTGTTAAAAAACAAAAACCTAACACTAAATTGCTCTAAACTATTATGCTAATCTGATCGCCTGGTGGCTATTTGATATTGCGTTATTGCATCTAGTATTAATCAGTTAAAACTTATAATACATTTTTTTTAGCTTCGATTTGGAGCTGCGAAAGTATTGTTTTTACAATGATGAGTTTATATTATCAAACCGCTGATCCGATGTCTTAAGTAGCAACTTTTTACACCAGAAATCGTACCTAGAAAAATTACTCTATAGGGCAGACAATAACAAAAGTTCACCCCTTCTCCTTGAAAATCTAGAAAAACGCCCCAAAAATTAAATTTAAAACTACTTAAGTTAAACTTTTTTTTAAAATAGCCGACATATTTTCAAATTTATATGGATTATGTTTTAGTTCATCGATATAAAAATTCTTTTCTCTAGACGGGGTGGAAACTTGGTTTTTGTTTCTCTTTTTCGAGAAAAGTTTAAGAATTAAGGTCTGAAAATTAGAACCTATAACAAACACAATTTCGCACACAACACAATGCACACCTTCTTTTTATTAAGTAAAAAAACAAGAAAAATGAGGGATTTGAGCGTTGCTAATTTTCTAGGTTTCTGTGTGTGAGTGAAACAACAGTCAACAGATATTTGAAAATGTTCATTTTATTGTAAACGACGATATATGGTATAGCTTCGACAAGAAATTATTATAGACGGAAGATCTACCCGAACCCTTTCCCTCCTAATTCTCAAAATATAATTTTAAGCATATTATAGCTTTTACAATAGTCTTATCGATTTTCATATTTCTACTAGTTACAGCAACGCGTCGAAGAGTTTATTTGGAAGTGATTTTATCACATTCAGTTAATATAATTCCTAAAGACCTGTGATGTCCCGCACTCTAATATCCTTAAACCCAATTTTACCTTTTTTTTCTTATTATTTCTTACAAATGTAATATTACGATCAACGACAAAAAAGCATTTGACTTTGTACATGTCATTCGCAGTAAAAACTATTGATATCAGGCTTACATCAAAATATTAAAAAGTGATGAATACCAAAAAGGGGGTAAGTGAGAATTTTTTCAAAAAGAAGTTTTTATCAAGGATAAATGTTAATGATAGATGTTAAATAAATCCTTCTACTATCAGTATTTGTTAAATAATTTCTTAACAACTTTTAAAGAACTAATTAGTTGAACATTCTCCATAAAAAAAACCTTTAAAAATGTAATATTTAATGTACTTTTTTGAGCTGTACATTTTTAAAAAATATATTTATCTCTTTTTGGTATTTACAACTTCATAGTATCTTTCTGTACAACAACAGCTAAATTTGATTTTGGTTTAGTCGGTTAGGGTTGGTTAGGTGAAGGAGATAATTGACAAGATTGAGTTATTTTTTATCGACATCTTACTTGATATCGATGCTCTTAAAATATGTTGCTATTTCTGAACGGAAACGGATTGGTTTGAGCAAAAGCACGAGCATCGCATAATTTATAATTAAACTCACATTAATATTTATCATCAAACGATCAGAAATGATAGCAACGATTTTATATTTATATACAGTCATGACGTAGTGTACAGCGAGCATAACCTGGATAACAATAATTCCCTAGGGACCTTAGGTCGGCAAAAGGTGGTTTGAACTCCAAGGAAATTATACTAGTGTACTCGATGGCCGTTTCCCGGAATGATATTTTTACGAAGAAGATGATTAGCTTATACAAACAATTACTATTTCAATTATCCTTATAATCATGGTTGACAACCAGTTTTGAACAACTATTTTTAAAGTTATAAGAGTTTAACAGTTAAGACGGGAGGGGAAGTGTGGGCAGATAAAAGTAATACTACTCTCCACCTTTCCTCTTGCCCTAAACTTGAAACTTCAATAACTTTTCCAAAACTGGTTATCGGCCAGATATAATTTTTTGTACGTTATTGTCAATATAATAAAAAAATGAAATGTATGCGTTACCATTGAAATTAAAAAATTGGTATAAAAAAAAAATAGGTTTGGAGGGAGTTAGGAACATAAAAATGTAGGAAATTATACATTATATAAAAACAATTTATATGAAAAAAATCATTAATTAAACCCATTGTATATATATATATATATATATATATATATAATAGATAGTTCTTTTAATGTTAATTGGAATTGTCTTTGGTTATCTTCCGCGGCAAAAAAAGCGATTTTAAAAAATTGTTTATTTCATAGCACGAGTTTATCAGGAAACTAAAAAAGAACATTTTCTGCACGTGTGCACATCTTACACATGGCGATAAGAGGATTTGAAATTAAGAGATCACATAAGACTAGTTAAAATGTATTAATTACTTATTATTTACTTTATTACAAAATACAATGAGCGTTTCCAAGAATAACGATTAAATTACAAAACGTGTTTAACTTATCGCCAGTGTTGATTTTAGACGTTTCTATTTAATTAATTTTTTTAGAAGTTATTTGCCAAAGATTATTAATTGTTAGTTCATAGGTTTATTGTTTCTTTGTTTTCTGTATTTTATTTTGCAATATTTGATTAGAAATTAACTATTAGATAAAAAATTATATCGACAGAATGTTTAACTGGTACCTAATACTAATTAAAGAAATGCCTATTTTTACATAAAAAATAGTAATCGGGCAATGAGAACAAGATTATAATTCATATTAATTTTACTCGGTAATTTGAACAAAATGATTAGTTGCGATTTCCTATTTGTTTTTGTAATTTTATTACTAAAACGCGTTGGTACTATTTATACTTTAGATTCAAAGTTAAAATTTTAAAACATATTACAGTATTCAAGGTAATATCTCGAGGTTTAAAAACAATGCAGAAAATAAATACAATTATAAACATCATTCTTGTTCCGGTTTAATCGCCTAATTACTTTTGTATGAAAAGACGTTTATAAACTTTATTTACTTCTAAACAACTTTAGAACTTAACTCTTAACAAACTATAAAGAACATAATTCATTTTTCTATTGGGGGAAATGTATAGTTAACTAAGATCAGTTTGAAACGTGCAAATAAAGTATTTTTTTCTTCTATAGTACTCTTTTTTCAAACTACATCGAGTTAATTTCTTAACCAATTAAACTGGAAAATGTATTTTACGTTTATCAAAGCAAAATAAAATGTGTAATAATGCATTATGTTAATCTCAAGAGGGCTTTACATAGGTAACTTCTTTATATTTTTATTGAAAACCACCTATTCTAATTTGAACCATATTTTGAAACGCGTAATCCGACAATAGTTTTAGAAAAAGCTATAGACATTTCAATATTGCCTTTAAAAGGGTAAAAAAACTTCAGAATTGTAATTTTTCAAATATAAATAATAATTATTGATATTAAATAATAAAAACCCATTCGATAATAATAATTACAATAAATATAACACACACACAATAATATATTCATTTAAAACTATTAATTAACTAAAATTAATTTTTAAATTTTGCCATTATTGATGGCTTGTAAATGTTAGGAGAGTTCACATTTTTTTCAAAAGTCCTACAGTTCGAGGTAAAAAAATAATATGTTTTTGTAAAAAAAAAAATAGGGCCCGATATAAAAGTTGAACCAAGCTTACTATTATGAAACGTATGTATAAATGTATTGATAAGATGTTAATACAATTAAAAGAAAGTTCCTCCTAATAAGATTAAACGTAAATTTGCGATTACACCTCATAAAAATATTGACATTGATTATTGCGTATAATTATTTTATCCTAATAAAAATGATCGAATACTCCACAATATTGTACAATATCTTATTTAAGGAAAAAATATCATTTAAATCAGAAGTATCAACAATCGGAAAGAGTATCCTATAAGGCCTTAAGGGCCTTAACCCAGGTGAGAAGACCATTAGCGATTAAAGACCTTCAACAATAATTACAGGAAGGAAAACAACTGGACGCAGTACGTGACGAAAAAGAAAGACTGTGGAAAATCGTGATGGCAGCGATTGTCGCATCAAGACTCGCCAAGCTATTAATGACAATGTTGAAAATAATATTAAATATATATCTACAATTATTGTGCAGCTATTAATAAAATAATAATTGACATTTTACTAATATTTATAGGTGTATCGAGTGAGGACTCGCATGTCATCTAATGTGCAGGCACATTCTACGCATCATATCTGATGAACAGTTTGAATGTGAGCTATCCTCGAGATGTATGGCAAAGTGTTTCCAAATTACCAATAACTTATTTTTCTCTATTTTTAGCTTTAGGCAAACATGTATCTCCAAAAGAGTGCAGATGGGAGAAAAATAGCACTCTAAGAGTACTTGGAGATAATACTCCTAATAATTGTCTGCAAGTGTCTTTTCTCGAAAGATTTCTGGTCAGAAATTCAAAAAATAAAATTAACAGTACTTTTAATTTGTTATAATTAGTTGCTACGTTTCTTATTGGGAAACTCCCTTGGGGGTTGAAATAAGAATTTTCATGATAATCCCGGCGTTGTGGATAGTGCAAAAATATTCTTATTGGTTATATTTTTATAAACATAAGCGAAATGTAAAAATAAATATGGTGAGAAAATGCCATTGGCGAATCCCGTTTTTTTTTTGTATTATAGAAAAAATCAAATGACGTCACTGTGAGTATGTAAGTTGAGTGTTTTGCTCAAAATGATCGACACTTACCGAAAATGAATACGCCGTATCGCATTTCATCTGAGTGGAATGGCCTCCGGACAAACGTCTAGTCGAAGCAGCCGATATGGCCGTTGATCGGTTCGATCAAAGTCTTGCTTGACCAAGTATTTACAGTTGTCGGGCACCGTGTACGACACTGCGCGACATATGATCGATAGAGAGACACGCACAGAAACTGAATTTTGATGATGAAAGATAGTAAAGGAGAAAAAAAAAACAAATCTAAAAAACAACTTTTGGACACTAAAAAATATGTCGACGAGCTGTGGTGTGTATAAAATTGATACAAATTTTGTGTTTCGACGGCAAAGACAAAAAACTGACTGGCTGATGGATTCGTCGACGGCGACGACGATGAAATTTCAATCGGTGTTTGTGTATATGTGTGTGTGTGAGTGTATTATTATTATTTAGCCAAGTGCACAAGTATAAACAGTATTAATGCCGACGACGTGCCAATGCCTTCTGACCTTCGCCACAGAAAGAGAGGGATCCGTCACACGACACGTTCAACGCCGAGCCTAGGAGGATCCACAGCTCACAGTGTGCTACAACTACAATATCATATTTTATTGAAGTTGTGTGTCTTAAAACAATTTTTACTATATCAGAACAGCTACGGTACATCTTATCGTCCTTTGGCATAACGGCTTAGGATATCCGGTAGAGAGGAAGGAGGGAGTAAAAGAAACGGGGATGAGCGGAAGGGAGCGGTCAATTCCCTATCGTTTTTTTTTTTTAGATTTGCATATTCAAGTTTAATAACTTACCGGCCGAATGGACGAGCGGCGAAAATGGTGAAAACACACGGCGATAACCTTATCTATTACTCCTAATGGGCAGACGGCAATAGGTTTTTATACTACGACACGTATTATTGTATATTGCAACGAAAGTCAATGTAAAGGTCGGCCGTTATTGGATAACAGACAACACTCGTTCCGGTCGCTTGTACACGGAAGAGATAATCAAACGACCGAATGGAATTTATTCACCGCAAAGGTCAATGCTCTTGAAAAAATGTCTGAAAACCCTATACCAACACACGATGGCGTAATCGTGAGGTTTTCGCTAAATATAGTGTACTAGCTAGCAGATATCGCCTGTAAGTCTACTGTAATATGTTCTATGCACAAGGTATTAAAAGTCGCATTTATATTGTAGGTTCATTCAACCTATACTGCTCTCCTATACATCCATACCGAGTGCATTTACTTTTCGAAACTGCTTATCCGTAAACAAAGTTTACAACGTTTGTCTGGACGGCAAGCCATACTGGCACAGAACTGCCGAAAAATCTTACCAAATTGCATTACTCACGCTGTTTTGACAAATTTTTTCGGTCGGATAGTACCAAATCGGTTGGCAGTCAAAAATAAGCGAAAAGTACTCAAGGGGAAATAATAGTGAATATACTCCTTCCATTCCGCATTTGATACTTTTTGCTTGACAATGAAAACGTATTTTACAAGATAAAAAAAATTGGCACTTTGTGAGAGTGGCTCACCTTTGATTTAATAATTAAGATACCCCTGACCTCGTTAAAGAAAATGTCTAGGTACGCCCGAGTCACTGTGGAGGACTATAATAATTGAAAGAGTCAATCAATAAAAAAACAAATTTCAATTTGTAGACGATAAAAATATTATCTACAATACAGACACAAAGCTACACATTAATGTAATCGATGTAACCGAAGCTAAAATTATAATAAAGACAAAATTTGGTTGTATTATATATTTGTTGAGGTTTTTTTTTTTTAATTTTACATTTACAAATTTTGGATTTTTTTATAAAATATAGGCACATGCATATTGATCTTATGAAAATTGTTATCATTATTATGAAGATTTATTACTGTACTATATTTTTTTTAGCCAACAATTAATCGCTATTTACATATTTTATGAACAAATTTCAACCTCTTAATAAATATATTATACATTTTATAATAATATTGTAGAGACAATCAAATTATCATAAAAAGTAAAAAAATAAATTTTTAAGTAGCTAATTTACATAAATTAAACATTATCAATTTGATAAATATTTTACGATTACAAATAATTAATTGGTTAGTAGTATTCTACTAACTAATTAATACATATTATATATGTTAAAGATTTATAAAATAATATTTAGAGACTGGATACATTTTATAATTTAATTTCTTCTTATAGACACTATATTTGGTTCATATGAAAAAAAATATTCATAATTACCTTTGAGGGAAAAGGTTAAAATGATATTATCTAGGTTTTTGATTGTATATCTGACGTTTTTTACTAATTATTAGTTATATACTTATTGTTTTACTTAAATATGAACTGTCAATAGCCTTAAACCTAATAACTATTAGTGCATTATAGCCATTTGGAAATTATGAATGATTTGCTAGCATTATAATGGATCGTTCACAATATTCGAAAACATGCTTGCCAAATTACTAGAATTATAATAGTAGGTACTCAACCTAAGTAAGTATTTAGGTAAACAGTAAACGAGTAATTTGCGTGGATAAAACTTATAATATTACACCAAATATGGACAATAATTATTATTATTTAAAGCCTGTCAGTGAACGATAATTACTTTTAGTTGTTTTTATTTCACAAATAATAACCGATTGTTTCAAATAAATTTAAAAAAAAACGTATAGAAATATATTTTAAACTATTTTTTACGTTGATCTATGAAAAAATAATAATGCCATAATAAACTGTCGTACACAAGTAAAAACATTATTATGAAAATGAATACATATTGACTAGGACAATTTTTTATTTGCATATTTTGTCACTTATGTCAGTACAAAGTCAAACAATCTTTGTATAATAATTATATAACCGCACTGTAGTATATATTGATTTTTAGAAATAGAAATTCAGAGACTTCTCAATTGATATAATAATATTATCAGTGTATAAGAAATGGATAACAGCTGTTTTGTTTGGAATACAAATCGCGCATAATATTTTAATTAAATTAGTTTCGAACACATATTACAGATGTTAAGAACAATATTGTTGTTAGCTAGCAAATAAATAGAATTGATTGATTTTGACTGTCCTGATTGGCTTTATTTTATACTTGTGAAATACAATAAAGTATTAACAATACTTATACACAGGATATTTTTATTGCAGTTATTTAATGAATATTAAGTAGCATAACATCATTTTTTTTTTTTGGCTTGTGTGTTTTTTTATAGGAAGATGTCTAAAAAGCGGTCAATCAATATTATATAATTTCTTTTCCGTTACTGAATTTCTTACCAAACAAAATTTATCTCTATTACCTATTACTATAGTATAATATGTAATTTGTTACATTTAACAGTAAACAGTTTTGAAAAAACAGACACTGAATTCTTCAAAAATCTATATAGTACCTATAATTACAAAGTAAAACTTACAAAAATCAATAAGTATGTAGCCTTTCCTGCAAGTAATAATTTGTTATTTAACGGTTCAATATTTTATCAAAAGTCAATTTAGCTTCTTGAAAATGTATACATTTGTAAAATTGATCATTGACAGTAAAGCCATTTTTTAAAAGTTACATTGTTTTGGTCAACGTACACCAAAATCCTTGATAACGCTGGACAGTAGTGAATTAACAAAACTCAGTACATTTGAAACTTTTACGTTACTTTTTACCAATTTGTAATTATAAACGTTGAGTTATATTTATATTCCTGTTGTTATTAAATTGTTTCTCCAGTATATAACTAATAAGTTGAGTTCAGCATAATATGGACACTATACAGTACACATGCGTATGGATTAGTGACGTATATGATTAAGGCGTTTGCTATTTTGTGCTTAAAGTATTTTCTTGTCGTATAAACTTGAGCTCACTAATCTTAATAACGCTAACCTAAATAGTCTTAAGCCATTGATGATTATCTAAGAACGATTTTTTTCATGTAAACAAAACAATATCGAACATTTACCAAGCTACTCATTTCTATGTATTGCTAACGGATTTGGTACAATGACCTTGTTGCCAACCAAATAATAGAAATTATATCGTTTCAAAAAAATTTGATTGAAAACAATACTTTTTTTTTTTTTTTGTTTTTTATTTAGAATTTGTACAATCTGTAATAAATGTAATTACAATAAGAACAAAGGATAAATTACATGGTAGGCAAATATATAATAATACATTGATACAGTAGACTTGTTAGAAGAGGCCAGCCAGAGCTGGTACTTCATGACGTGTGAGATCGTGGATTAGTCAATCAATAGATCGCGACACCACGTTCGCTTTAGGCGCCTTCTGGGGTCACCAGGGATTGTGTGCACGGATAGTTCCGAGATCAGGGGGTTTTTATGGCTAAAGGTTTTGGAGTGTAGGCGTTTGTAGAAGGTTTTGGCAGAGTTAAGGACTGTTGGGATGGAGAGATCTTTGTGGAGGGTATCATTGGAGACGTAAAATGGGGCTTTTGTTAATAGACGGAGACATTTATTTTGAAATGTTTGTATTTTATAGATATTGGATGGTTTGGCAGCTCCCCATAGCTGGATGCCATAGGTCCAAATGGGTTTGAGGAGTAGTTTGTAAATTAAAAGTTTGTTTTGGAGGTTGAGGTGTTTTGTTGTTAGAAGGAAGCGTAATTGACGGAGGCGGTTGTTTAAGACGAGACGCTTAGCGTGGATATGAGTTGCCCAAGTAAGACGCCGGTCTAGGTGTAAACCCAGGTATCGAACATTTTGAGCGGTTGGAAGGGGTATGTTATTGAGATAAATATGAGGGCAGTCTGTTTGTTTTAAAGTGAATGTGCAGTGGACGAATTTAGTCTCGTTGATTTTTATCCCCCAATCTTTATACCATGTTGATAATAGATTGAGGTGATTTTGGATGAAGTTTGACGCCGTTACAGGATCGGCGTGGAGAAAACAATACTGAAAGAGAAAATCGACAAAATTGTATCAATTTTCTCATTCAGTTTTGACTTCTAATATCTCTTTCGGCAAATGTAATTGAGATTCATAGCTTTAAATTGTAATCAAAACGGATTTTAATAAGTCCTTTATATCGATATTGTAGCCGTTTTTATTAAACATTTTAATTTAGATAGTCACACACCTACTATGCATACAAAAATCATTTATTTTGAAAACACATTATGATAGAAAAATCAAATAGTAAAAACACAAAATATGTTGATTTTAACGCACAATTCAAATACTTAGTTAGTATTCGTGACATGAATATTTGATTTTTCTGCCAAACATAATTTTAAAATATATTTTAACTGTGTGGGTAAAACTTGGTTTTTAACCAATTCGTCAAAAATATAAATAATCGATCTCTAATTTTGAATACTGTTCTTTTACGCCAAGATGGTTCAGATCCTCAGAAAACCCCATTTCCCAAAACATGTTTAACACAAAAAAACAGTGGCAAGACACTTATTTATAAGTCATCTAATTTTTTATAATGTATACAATCTAAAATATTTAATACCTTTTATATAAATTAATCACAGTCCATGCGAACCTGACAAGGTAATTATTTACAAAGATGTGTTTTTTTTTGTCGCCAAAAAATATCTATTAAAAGTTTTGAATCTTATGCATCTCTTTTTTTTTAGTTTGTTGAACAATAGTATAAATTAGATAATAACTTTGTGCCACTCTCCCTGGACAAAGTTCTGGGTAAATGTTTTAATTTTTTAATTTGTTTCAAATTCAAACATTCTGTTCAAATGGACAGTTCGCCCGTAGCCGGGTCATCGTCTTTGGTCTTGACAAAACGTTACAAACAGTTTTTCCGTGCGGTCTTGTACATTACAAGACACGTGAGTGTCATAAGGACAGCTATATAAGACACGCCAAGAATAATAATTAGCGCAGTCGTTACAATATATCTTGTACCGCTAGTAGGTATATACTGTTGTATATTAATTATATTAACTAGCACGTCCGCGTACGCATTGAACTCTTCTGCGGTGTCCAAGTGCTGTACACAGAACACGATCCAGGTATACCTATATGGTAGCAATGGCGTGACATCATATTAATGTCTACACCGACCGGTCGAAAATGTTGCAAAGGATTGCGCAGTTTTGCATGTTATTATTACACAGAAAATAAAGCCATTTGTGCACAGCGGATCAGCGCCGAACGGTGGTGAAATTGGGACTGAATTTCTGGAAGTCTATCAAATCACAATCTATTGTAATGCCGCAACCAGTATCGGTCACCTTAGGCCGTGTTGCTTAAGTATGCAAAGTTAGCAAAGAGAATTCGATAATATGTCGAGTTTGAAATGTAAATACAAAACACTAAGTAATGTAAGTACCGGAGAGAAGAAATTCAAAAGGATATTGTCATCTTATTATCATAAGACAACCGAGAAGTAATTTATTTTTCACATATTATGAAGTTGATACCGAAAACAATGTGTGATTACTTTTTTTAATAAAAAGTTGGTGAAAAAGGAAACAATACAGAGTGATCATTTTATCGTATACATTTCACTGTCTTTTTTAATTGAGAATAAAGTAATACATATTTTGACTGGTCGATAACCAGTTTTGGATAACTATTTTTGAATTTATTGAAGTTTCAAGTTTAGGGCAGGATGATAGGTGGAGTTTAGTATTGTTTTTATATGCGCGCACTTCCCCCCCAGTCTTAACTTTTAAACTCTTATAGCTTTAAAAATAGTTGTTCAAAATTATTTAAGTTTCAAAAGTTTATATAGGAATAATTAATTAAGAGGGAGGTAAAAAAATTGAGTTCACACTGTATAAAAACACTATAAAAAAAATGTTTGTTTCTTATTAAAAACCTATGGGATATTGAGTGGATCACGATAAAACGATCACCCTGTATTCATAATTTTATATAAATTTACTCGATTAGTAAGCTAATAATCTGGTTCTATATTTATTATTAATTATTATCCACAGTGAGTCTAGTTATAGAGTAAATTACGCCTTAAGTTTTGAAAAAACACTATTTTTTTATGTTTAATTTTCAATTCTAAATATTTCTTATACAAATTAAAAATACAGATTACGAATACTACATTTTTTTAAACATTTAAAAGTGTGAATAACTGGTGTTTTTCCTACTTGTACAACTGACATGGCGATATCTAATTCCGCGAGGGCGAAGTTAAGTAATTATTGTTAAAAACAACAATTTTTGTTCTAATTTATCAATAGAATAAAATATAATGTTTCGAGAAAGTTTAACAATGTTTTGACTTTAAATTTACAAATTTTACTTAATAGGTTATACTATACTATAATAATAATATGAACAAATACTCGATGACCGCCCGATGAGTTTGGATGATACCCTAGCGATTTGATTGGCGAAAATGGATTTTTCGTGCATCATCTTCACGCCAATTATCCGGTGCAAGTTATAATCATATTAACATTTAAACCGAATCACATTTCGGCTCCATTAGGCCGAACGCCGATGGCTAAACGACCGTCATTACTCAGCGCCTAAAAGGTTTTCGGCGAACCGTCATCGTGGTTACAACAACGAGATGTATACCTGAATAATTATTATTATCATTTTGATTGTCTAAAAAAAACAACTCAAACGATCCGCTTAGAGGTCGCAACGACTCTTTGTCCTTAGGCGAACGATTTGCAGAAATCTTATCATAATTTGCAAGACGTCCTGTCCGGCGATCTTTGAGAGATAAACGCAAATTGCACTCTCAACGGTACTTAATTGTTCTTATGGCTGTGTTGTACCTTGCCGGTAACGTTCACCGCAAATACAATTATTGTCTAGACGAGCTGATGATATACTAGTTTTTGTTAATCTTTTTAATGTCCAGAACATATTAAATATCTTAACTCATTTCTCGAGCCTTGTCGGGTGTTTATTTTGTGTCAGTATCGGTTTTAAACGTTAGATAAAATATATTAATTCCGAGTTCAACTAGAAGAGAGACTTAACCCGAGTCTTAGTACAAGTTATTGTGAAAAAATGTTACACGTTATCAGGAATGCAATCTTATGTAAATACTAGATGTATTTTAGTTCTTGTTCCAAAAAAAAAAAATGTTAAATTTGATTTTAGAATGTATAATAATTAATAATATTAACTATTAATTATTACATATTATGTATACATTGAACATATATATATAAACATGATGCATTATATGACTACTGAATTCATCCATCAACACAATACAAGATATTATAACGTGATCAAATTTTAATGGACAGCCAACATTTTCTATTTGTTTTTCTCTGTAAAATACTGTGTTATAAAGAACAAATAATTTTATACACCTAAAGCCCCGGATGTGGTAATTGGCCTTGATATACTAAGTAATTTTGTTAGTTTTAAATTTACAATTTGACATAACAATTGCAATTGTTTAAATATTGTAATTAATACCTAATGAATTTAATTATCCCATTTTTCACACGACAAAAAAAAATATTTAGTTTTCAACAGAAAATTGAAAACTCATTGTATGAAAAAATGTTTTTACCCAACCCACACTATTTTGCATTATGTTTTTATCTTTTATTTTTAAGTTACTTTTATAAAATCAAATCAAATTTTATAATGAGTAGTGAATTTAGAATTATGATGAAAATATTATTTACACCGGAATACCATTGTTCACTTATCTGCATGAAAAATTTTACGTAAAATATTTATTATTATTATAAACAGTAAAATTTGGTTTTACGTTCAGTGTTGTTTTGGAATTACATCACTTATATGTTATTTCAAAAACAGTTTTAGTACTATAAAATATATTGTAATAGTTTCTTATATCATAACAATTACATGAAATATTATTTCATAACTTAATTATAATAGATAATAACATTAACGGAAGTATATTATATTATTTGAACAAATAAATTACAATACAACATACTCGATAAGTGACCGGTCATTGGCCTTATTAAAACAAAGAGCTGTTTAAATATTTTATTGTTAACATTTCGTACACCTAGATAAAAAAAAACTGGATTACCTAAACTCATAGAGTAAGTCTTTCAAGGAATGTCAAAAAGTGCACTGTCATCGCTATGCATTGGAGAGTAGTGAGTACCTACTTAAAATAATGAATTTTTAGATTGAATACAAAACTCTGCGGTTTGTCTATTTATTTGTAAATTAATAGGGACAATAGGTAATAAACAAGACATTACAAATCAAATTACCTATATAGGTTTGGCCAGCTCATTGCGATCAAATCATTTAATCTTATTATTGTTCTAATACAGTTAGGTTAGGCTATTATCAGGAAATTCTAAGAAGTCAATATAAAGTTTAGATTACGTTATTCATAAGCGGTTGACCACATCAAACAATCAAGTTAGGCTAGGTTAGGTAAAGTTGTGGAAGGTGATGCTAAATAACATTGTTTTATCGTGGTAACACTAGGTTGACAAACATAGTAAAATGTTACTACTTGAGCTCAAATGGTAAATATATAGCATACAGGGTATTTTGTTACACAGTGTCGCATTTATTCACTGTGCGAGTAGATTTGAAGCAAGAACTTTTAAGGGTCGAAATCAACTTTGACTTGATAATATTTACTTTTGTCGGACTTTTACTTTGTCTTTCTCATAAAAAAACATTTTTTAACAACAACAACATATTAGGTATCTAATAATACATCTCCGGAAGTAAATAATAAGGCATAATGAATAAGGCATTTCTAATTTTTGCATACTTGATAACAGTGAAAAGGGGTTTAATTTTTACATCCGGATTGATTTCCGCATTTGAATATCAACTAGCTACGATCTAGTTGATATTCAGATACATTTAAACTAGATACAATAAATAAAACATACATTCGAAGGCGAAAACTTTCAAAAACCGTTTAGACTTTAGAAAAATGTAATAGTTATTATTTTTATTATATAACAGAGTGTAAAAAATCCATATTAAGAAAATAATATAATATAATAATAATAATATTATGTGCTATTACTAAAAAATATTGCACTCGTTAAACGCGTTGTTCAACTTACTGTGCTAACTATTTTGGTGTGACAGTTTGAATCGAATGAATGGAGAGAGTTTGGATATTGTCTGGTATAATGTTAAAAGAAAAACCTCTAAAAAAATTATTTTTCAATTTTAATTTGGCGAGACTTTGATAATATTCCCGTTGCAACCGAAACGCAGTAAAGATGAAATTCAATTAATTTTTTTTATATATTTTTTATTATCGTTTGCCATATGTGCTTGCCTTGCACAATAAATATCGTACCCGTGATAAACTCAACATATCTATACCATTTAAGCATGCCGTAGTGCAACATGAAAATATGTGTAAAACGTCAAGAGGTAATGGACGGCGTCGAGTGGTCGGTAAACAATAATAAAATAATAATAATAATAATAATGTTGTTATCAAGGAGATAAGGCGACGGCTAGGACTATATTCTCGGAAGGACTTGGTGTCTATATTATTATAGACAAATAACCTAAAGAAAGGTACCTTTACCGTATTGTACATATGTCGGAGATAGTGTAGCCGAACGGGGGACCGATATGGTAAAAAATTCAGACACTACACAATTGTTATACCTTAACAATGCATATTGGTGCTAATAGGCGCCACCGAACAGTGTGTTTTTTTTTCGGGTACAAAGGACAGCATATAATATCATAACAAACATAGCGCAACATCAAATAGTAGTATAATATAAAATAATATATTATTTTTTTTATAGTTTTGTGTATATGTGTATTAACTGGTGAAAATAAACGATTGTGTGGACGGTCTAGAGCGACTAAATAAATAATATATTTGTGTATAATAATCCAATTAAATGGAAGACGACCTGTTCGATGACGTCGCGTCACGTGTAAAATGCATTAACGCTTTTACATATTATTATCATCGGTTTTTTTACTTCCACGTCGAAAGCGGTACACTGTTGATTCTGTACAGTAGATTTATGCATTTCTATGCGATGGTCCCAAAGTACGATTTAAAAACATGTTAAACTATACTATGCTTTATCTATTTCACAATATCCGGAGGTTATAATATGTATATCTGTACACCGTGCAACGCTGAGTTGCAACTTGGACATTAGGTTAGTATTTTTTTTTTTTGGAATTCTTTGTAAACGTTTTGTATAAATTAAGAATGCAAATAGGAAAAAACCGTTCCAGAGATATTTTGTGGATTTTCGGACCGGTCCATCGCACTGGACCGGAGATTTAACGCTGCTCATTAAGAGGCCGACAAGGCAACGCATATTATTCTGTGTGTTCTTTTATACAGCCCGAAGCGTTTCCATAATACAACCGAATACACTATAATATATTATACATTATAATATCGTTATAGTGTACAGTGGACACCGATACGGTTATCTGTGAAATCCCGAATGGACCTGTCTGGCAGCTGTATAAAATGGCTGATATTATCTCTGTTACAACTTGATGATTACAAAATTATCCGACGACACCGATTGATGGTAATTAAAAAAATCCAAATGTTTTGATTACCACACGAATATTGAAAGGACAATATTTTAAAACGGCCTCTGAACTTTACACAAGGGTAATGTCAAAACTTCAAAAGGTACTTTTCTGATAAATTTTTTAGCATTATTAAATACATATTGCGATGACAAAAATGCTTTATTGTAAAAAAATCGCGATTTTGCTTAAATGTTTTATAACGAGGCGTAAAGGATAGGCAATTTTGAGGCATAAGTGTGCAAAATTAAAACGTTGAGTATAACGCAAAACTTAAAAATGCAATAAAATTATTAATTCGATGTATATAAATTCTGTACATTTAAAAATTAATTGCATTCTCAACTAAATTTGAATTGTTAATTGTAGTTAAAAATCATTTTTAAAAAAAGTATAGGTAATGGTTGTCACAATGGTTTTGGTCGAATAGTTGTGTTTTACTTATAATTTTTTTTTAATTGAAAATCGTTTATTATTAATTATTATAACACCACCTTATGCACTACATTAAATTATATACCTTACAAATAATTTTAAAACTCAAACTGCAATTTTTCTTTATATCGTTGGCTACATTTAGTAAATACTAAAGAGTTAATAGTATAATTATAAAACAATCAATACAAGCCTAGTAAAAAATTGGCTATCGGAATATTATTTTTAATTAGTAGAATGAGTTAAATAGCTATAATACAAAATATTTGTATTCCACTTGAATCCGTTAAAGTAAAGAAAACTATTTCCTGAGAAATAAAAAATCACCTTTACGTTTTTTGGGTGACTATATAAGTTTTTAATTTAATATAGTGGTTTAAAATTCAATAAATTATTGAAGAATTGGTAAACTATTAATAAACAAAAAATGACTGTTTGGATTTTTTTTTTTAATAGTTATCTATTAAAATATATTGTTTGTGTGTACCGGGCCAATACCTTAAAGTAGACATTATTGACATAAAATTAATCTATATAAAATAAATATTAGGTATGTTGTCATAACTTGACATTGAACTAGAGATATACATTTTAACTTTAAACGTACCTGTCATGTGCGAGATAAAATAATTCGATTTTATTACACAATTGTTAAAATACTTTTACCATATTCGGTGACCAATAACAAACAGAAGGGAGAAATTCCATTGTAATATTAATAAATATTATTATAAAAACGGACATTTTTATTTTAACCAAAATCCCTATATGGACAAACCGGATCAAATTCGGTTTCCAGAAAAAATGTACATAAAAGTCGACTACCACGTATCCGATTTTTAAACGTTATTAAAATTTAATATTTTCAAGCTTAAAAGGAATTCTATAGCGGTGATAGCTTTCCACCGAGTCCGTTAAAAATGGTCCCGTTTATAGGTATAAATTATATTTATATGTTTTAAAAAAAAATCCATTTTCAACCACTTTAGAACCGACATAGATATTAGGCTACGTCATTAAGTATTCAAGTCAACGGTTAACGAGGTGTTCTACCATTACATCCTCGTCTCAATTTGCGTTTTGATTGAACCAAAAACATATATTTTATGTAGCAGACAGTCATTACCTTTTTGGGTAGTAACAATGGCGAGTAAAGTGCGATGACAATACAATAATTACTGTTAAGCAAGTCGGTGGAGTAAAGAAGACAGAAGTAATAAAAACGTAAAACTGAAAACTTATAAACGTCTAGCCTTGGCAAGGATTAATCACTTTATCCGGATCGTTATACGGTGCTGGCCCACCCGAGAAGTAATATTATTACTGTAGTTGATTAATAATTATTTTCCTATACGGTGTCGTTAATGGTTTTTTAAGCACATTTACTATTTTTCAACCGCAATACGGTTATCAAAACGCGTTAACCAATTTGCAACGACACTTGTCAGGAAGTACATACATAAATGCAGAATATTGTTATTGTCATAACGATGACAATAAATTCGTTTTAATGGTATAAAACGAGGCAATAATATTCTTACCGTGTTCTTTTATAATATAGTACTCTGGACGCCGAAATTAATGTACTTAGGCGTTGCGCCAAGGTTAAGCGCTTTGCGTTTCAACAAACAATATTAACGTTAATAATAAACGAATACAAAAAGGTCAACGCGGTTATAAAATATTTTAACTGCAACGTTTGTCGGGGGATGAACAACGACGGGGGTGTGTTTGATTTAAGGCCCAAATAAAAATTAAACTCGCTACGCAATGATGATTTCGGTACAGCTCAATATTGTATTATAGGTCTCACGGTGAGTTCTACAATGGACCGGAAGGAAAATATACTAAATAAAATATACAGGAAATAGATGTATAGGTACTTTACCTCTACGCATTGTGTCGATGACGCTCAACAACATTATACCGATATGGAACTTGCGGCTGAAACTGTCACCCTCCAACGTGGACAATCCGAACAAGTGAACGATAACTTAATCAATCGCTTGATCAGAATTTTCCCTTAGATCCTCTGGTGGTCAGGTTGGATGGTCGCGTTTACACCGACTGACAGAAGAGCACCCCGTTGAAGTCACCGTCGATTACCGTTGGAAAGCACACTCCAAACGAGCTCGGAACGGTGACTACCAGAGGAAAAACAATACCCCCAGCCGTTGTCGGGTCTATGTAATTCCGTTTGGCAGTTGACTACAGTGTGCTTATCACATATACACACACACACGAGACCGGACCGGCGGCTTTGTACGGATGGAAGGTCGCTTTTTTTCCCTACCAGCCATACCAGCTACCTAAAATATAATAATGCAATCGAATGCAGATGGCCCCCTCTCAAGACGTGTGGGGTATAGTAGGTAAATACATAATAATACCTATTTAATATAATCATTACATTATGAATGGCTCGCGACCCGAACACAAGCATAGGTACGCGCGCATTGTTGATGTACAAATATTTTGGAATATAAATTAATTTTAATTACCGTTTACTTAGGTGACAAATTGATCGTTTCGAATTCTGGGTAATGTATTTTTGTACTTTAACAACGCCAATTAAAACTACCGTCGGGCAGCGCGTTAACAATGATGTTTTAATTTCAGTTACCTTACAAATTATCAGAACCAATTTAGGATATTGATTGCTGCACTGTTTTGAAAAGTCATACGATTTCGCTCTGTTTGCCTAACACGCTAATCTAACAGGTCGTAAAATGTCATCATTTAACCTGTCAAGTCTGAATTAAGCAAAATTGAAGTTTTAACGTTTTCAGATAAGATTTTATATTATTTAAAATCTCACATTAGCTCAAACTTTTTACAACTAACCTATAGAATATTTGTTTAACAAGCGAGTAAACATATCCCATATAACTTTTTTTTTTAAGTTTAAAAGAAAATTGTATTAACCTATTAATACATTATATCATTAACGCATTTTACAAACTACAATATAATTTACCGGTAATACATTTTTCGTATCATAACGTTTATCTAACATTATAAAACCAAATTGTAAAAAAACAATTACAAAAATGTAATTGACAGAACAGTAAAAAATCCATTATAAAAATCAAAAATATATTTAAAAAAATTACATTAATTATTATTAATTTAATTAAATTTTTAGTTAATCATATCAGGCAAGATAAAACTTATAATTTTGACCTCCAATGCTCTCTAACCTTGACTTTATGAGTACTCTGATCAAAGGTATTAGGAGAAAATTTCAGTGATATTACAGGAGAAACAAAACACAGAAAATTCTAAGTGCTTTGTAGAAGAGCACCCGATAGAGCTTTTTATGAATACAACAATGTTATAAAAACCTTGCAAATCAAAAGTCATTTATTTATTAATACACGATTATTTGTTGAACCTAACAGTGTAGGTAGTCCATCTAACGTAAGAAATTAATTTTGTTTGAAAACAATTACAATTTTGTATTATTCATTTTGGAGACATTTTAGTTTATGTTATTTTACAATAATAGACAATATTGTAAAATGTTTATCTCTTTTGGTAAATTTCATATAGTAGCTTGTACATATTATGAACATTTTAAGTTGAGAATATTTTACTAAAAACGTTGACTGGCCAATATTCAGTGTTAAATAATTATTTTTAAAGTTTAGGAAGAATGAAAAGGAGGACTATAGTATTATTTTTACCTGTGCGCATTACTCTACCACACTGCCCCTTTCGTCCTAAATTTTGAACTTAATTAATTTTAAAAATAACTAACTAAAATTGTTTATCGACCGGTCAACATTTTTAGGATATAATTCGTAATTTAAAAAATTAATACAATTACAACTAAAATATATTCAAGAAAAACTACAAAATTTTAATTATTTTTAATGCAAATGAGTATCTTATATTAAGAGGATCATCCTGTAAGTTATATTTAAAAAAAATAATTCAAAATACGTAAGTTTTTGTTTAATTTACATTACTTTTTTTATTTTATTCATGATCTAGCTAAGAATAAAAATAACTATTATTATTAGTCTTCAAAATCCACATTTAAAGTGTTGGAGTAACTTTTTGAGTTTTTTTTATAAAAAATAATGACTACAGATTTTTTAGATGTTAAATCCTAAAATTGCATCCAAAAAATTCCAACCTCTCATGAGTATGTGTCATTATAAAACCAATACCATCTCTCCTAAAATGTAATTCCCTTCAACTAAAAAAAATTAATATATAGTTTTTTATTTACAGGTATATACATTATCCTGTTTCGATAAAATAAAATTTTTCCCCCCTGTAAATGTAAGCTGGATATGTTTGTTTCTAGTGTACTGATAGAAAATTGAAGGAGTAATTCATAAAATACTAAAATACATATTTCAACTCAATGTCAATTAAACAGAAAACTTACCAAAGTGCTGAACCACCTCAAAAAAAAGTTTTGAGTGTTCTTTGTGACCATCTGAACATGCCCTAGGACTTGCGCGAAAATTTTTTTTTTTTTGGAACAGACTTATATAAACTTGACTTACCTTTACTTATAAATAACAATATACCTACTTAATAATATACAATTTTATTTGTTTCTAATATAGAAAGACAGATATTTATTACAGTAAAGATAACTAGTACATCAAAAAATCAATGGTTAAGATCATTATTATTTATTAAAGTCCTATTAGTGTGGGATGACACGTACGTCTATTATTTTTGTGATGGCCTTGAGTTTTTTTTTTTGTTAGATAAAAGCTACGAACCTTTAAAGGCTACACACAAAGACAATTACCGCGAGAAGTAAAGTAACGCTTCAAATTAGATTGTATTAAACATGAATTATATTCAATTTATGTCTGTATATTGTAAAAGGTAGTGTGTGGCAAAACTTTTTGCTATTTTCCTTCTACCTAAACGAATTACAATGCATTAGGGCTTAAATCAATAACACATAAAATCGATTGGCGCCTTTTGCGGCACGGCAGAGGTACTCAAGACCAATTTCAATTTTCTAAGTTTCGAGTACTTTTTTTTGGTCGCACACTATTTTTTCAGGAAGGCATTAGGTTCATAAGCATACAATACACGCTTAATATTCCAACCGACAAACGGATAATTATAAACTATACACAACATATGTAATAAACTATATTTCTTAAGTCACAGACAAAAATAGAAAAACAGACATGTAATAAAATATTCAAGGAGAAAACTTACATAAGAATTGTGAATCACACGTTTATGTACGACATGAATTATACTTCCAAATTTGCATATAAGTATTATAATTATCATATAAGCTAATACCGGAAGTAAATCAGCTGAACAAGTCTGCGGACTAGATAGAACGTAGTGAAGTACATCAAGTATTCGATGATGTCCAAAATCCAAAATATCGCCAACGGCTGCTCGGTGATAGCGTCACTGGATGTTTGGATAATCCTGAAATGATTAAATATCAGTAAACTATAAACCCGTTAAACGAGACAATATTCTGTTCATTAGTGACATAACTAAAACCTCCCAATATCACATCTAAATGGATATTTCCAACATCGAGACATTGCTAAATCGCTCTTTCTCGCCAGATAACCTTAAAGACCAAAAGTACATGCAGTATATGTTTCGATTTTGTACAATAAGATAAACACAAGTAAGTGTTGTTATACTTCTCCTTCTAAAGTATAATTTCTATGTAATAATTTCTTATGAAAAAAATATTATATTCTAAAAGCTGCTTTAACGCTGGATAAATAAATTTAAAGAACATTAGGAGTTAAGTGTAACCATTTGGGAGGATAATCTATCCAAAAAAAAGAAATAAATGGTTTTTATAATAGTCGCAAATTGTATTATGTCGAACTTGCAAATGAGATGGTAATTTTGGTAATACTGGAAAGCATAAATCCATTAATATATAAATTATCCAATTTGTAAATTTTCGCTAGGTATAGTAATTGATTCGTTATTCCATTTTGCCGCAGCAATACTGTTTTTTTAATCAAATTCCAAATGTAATTGTAAATATACATTATATAAATTACAAACGTGTAGCACAATTGAGGCGTCTAGTTTCAAAAACACCTAAAGACATTTCCAAAAAATGTTTTTTTTTGTTTAAAGTAGTCACATAATATTAAAGTATTACATGATGTGTAAAATTATAATTGAACACCAAATAAACGGTAGAGCTAGTTCAAATAAATAGTGAAAATATTTAGTGAAAATAGTAGGTGATTTCAAAACCTAACCAATCTGACAAATTTTTTTGTTGCTTATGAAAATGTTCAAAAATTGCCTAAAGCTGATTTTGAAAATTAACGCTTAATTGGACTATGCATTATGTAATAAGCGGTTTTATTATTATTAAAAAAATTATTCATTTACATTGATACGTATGAGACTATAACAATAATAAGATAGCATAAAATGTGCAAATAAACAACAGCTGTTATATATATATATATAAAGATATATGATTTTTTTATCAATTGTCTTTAATAAAACAAAGAATAGTATATATACTATGTATAGAGAGCCGAGAAAGTGATAAAAATTATAATATTATGCATGATATAGACATAAGTTTTAGTTTAATGTTTTTATCTAGTTAGTGAGTTAATAGCTACAAATAGACCTAATAATAATAATAATGAATATTTATGACCTTTTTTAATGTCAATAAATAGTTATTTAATTACATAGTTTGTTAAACGTTTTAATTATTCTTCCTAGACACCGTGATATAGTTTTACTAAAAGACCATTATGTGTGTTATTATAATTTATGAATTCACAATGAATCTTTATAGAAATTTTGTTTCGAACTGCTTTGTGTAGCAACGAAAACAAATTAAACGTCAAATCAGATTGCATTGAGAAAATATGGATCAGTTAATAATTTATTATTGACAAATCGGAAATATAGTAATTTTAATATAACTGTCAACTTTAGGCTACATAAAAGTCAATTATTACATCGAAATAGGTACACATATTATAGACATTTCGAAATAAACACTTATTCAACAAAATATTTATTAGTTTTAGATTCACTAAAAAGAAAACTACACCTTAAACCAACTTGAAGGTAAAAATAGCGCTAATTAACAAAAACTGTCTCATTTTGAATTCATTTAAGTTAAAAATAAGCTTCATGTATTTCATTTATGAAACAGATTTATACTATAATTGACTAAAAGACTTTTATTCATGTGGAAAATAGTGTTGTCATTTTTTTGGCAAAAATGAGTTTCCTGGATCAAAAGCCTGAGGACAAAAGTTAAAAGCCGTGAAGAAGAGTTTTATAAAAAAAAAAACGCAAAACAAACTAAAAGTTACAAAGTGATATCTGCCCTACTTAAACAAAGTCACAGAATAATAATATTATTGTAGTGCTTAGGTATAGAATAATTGTTTTCTCATTTCAAATATGTGTTTTTATTGCATAATATATTGAGTCTCTCATAACCATTTGCAACATATACTTATTTGTCGATTTTATTGATACTTAAATGACATTTCCATAATTTTTTAATCATAAAAACGCTTTATGGAAGTGTACTACTCGTAAAATTCATTTTCTTAGCACTGGATGAATTTTATACTGAGGCGGTAACATATAAAACGTAAACTATTAACCCAACATATTTATGAAAAATGTTGATACACACTTGTTTTTTGATGATAATTGAAATAAACAAATTAATTATTTCGGTATTTATTATTATTATTTTTAACGTGTTTACTGACTTTGGAGATCATATCAAAAACATGTCGTTTATCAGGTTTTTTAATAAAAATAGAACAACGTTCATTGACAGTAAAACAATACTAATTAACCAGAAACGTTTGCAAATCAACGTTTTTAAAATATTTTTAACAAGATTGGACTGGTTCGATAAAATTCAAATAGTATGTGTACACGCTATGTATAATCAATGTGCAATAATTGTATGTAGCAGCGCAACGATTTCTGCATTGGTGTAGTCTCTATATATATATATATATACATATATATATATATATATATATATATATATATATATATATATATATATATATATATATATATATATATATAAATTATTATATCTATATGCCTTATATTATATTGCCAAGGTGTCTTGGAGTACGTTAATTTATGTACATAATTCACTACTCTTTGAATACTTGTTACATGCCCTGGAGACAACCATATTATAATGGCAAGTTCACGCACTACACTATAATATATAAATCTTTACCAACACGTGCTCTGTATACGCCATAATGATATACATTAATTGTTGGAAAACAGGGTTAACAATCATTTAAAAAAAAATTAAACTGTCTCCGTTTATGAATCAACAATAATGACGTAGTAACCGTAAATAATCGTTGTTCAAAATATTCTTACTTTAGAACTTTGTTTGCAGCACCCTCCCCCCATTTTTTCTATCATATAAAAAATAATTCTGTGAAAATTTGGATTCGATCACTCAACTCCTTCAGGTACTTCATCGGTTTAGTCAAAGAGGATAGATTTTAGTTTATTGAATTTATTTAAAAATCTATCACAAATGTGGTTTAAAAGATTTGAAGTTACATCATTCTTAACTAATGTTATAAATTTTAACTTCGATGCGTAACAGAGAAGGTATTGTTTTTACCATAGTGTGTTTTTTGGTCAGTTTCCTTTAAGTATAGCAATTCCTTATCGTACTTGAAAGGTACTTAACTGGCCCAAAAATTTAAGAAGTTCTTCCATCCTCCTTCAATATAAAGATAAACCATACAAAAGTTTACATATTTTTCAACTTAAAACGCTACGGCACAATATAACTTGTTTTAAAAATAGTCGAACTTGTTTATAGTACTAAAATCATGTACGTTGCAAACCAAATAAACTACAAAACCCTTTACCCAGAATGGCTCAGAACTTTTTTAAACTAAAAACAGTTTTGGTACTTAAGGTCTGAAAATTTGTCTGAAGGTATATCTAGAGTGGGACTATAACATACACACGGAAAGGAATTTTTTTGGAAAACCCCGAAAAGCCAGAACAAGAAGGTCTTCAGGATTATTTTTAATTAATTTATTGCCGTTGTAACTTATGTACCGTAATTAACAATATAGTGAAAATATTTTTTCAAATACCTGTTCAAATGACCGGACTCCACTGTACTGACTTTTTGTATCATGATTTTCCCTATAGTGCGTTTTCGTTAAAAATCATTTTTGTTGACAGGCTCAAAGATTTCACAACAAAACTATTTGTTTTGATGGATTGGCCCTAATATAACCTAATCTAACGGGATCTATATCTACATTTGCTAACTACTTAGCAATTATCTTGTTAAATATTAAGAAAATATGTGATCAATAAATTGTTCGTACTTAACTTCTGATGATATAATTTACCTAATAATTGCAACTATTTGGTTCAACTGTTTTAGTAGTATTTTGCTGATATAAAAAACAAAATACACAATTATTGTACCTAATTGAATCGTATGACTTATGAGTGATTTAAATGTAAACGTTTAACTAAAGATCACGGTGAGTCATTTAACAATTTAATGTTTTATACATATTTGTCAAGTTACTTTTTATATTCTTACGGACTACGGTTATTACTTGCTAAGCGTCAATGTGTGCATCTTTAGAATTGTCTTATACAAAGAATAATTATATTATAGTCATGTGGAGTAGATTAAACGGACGGATGACACAGCAAGAATCTGTTATGACGGACGGACGCTTTGTAAAAAAAAAATGAACTTAAAAAACTAGGATAAGATATTTATATTATCATATTATCTTAATGCAGCACCAGAAAAACCTGCAAAACTTGAAACGAACGTTAATGTGCCATTTTATATTTCAATATTTTATTTTTATTAAATATTGCTGTTATTTAGTGTAATATATTATTTTTATATTACTCATCATCAATGTTTGAAAAAAATAAAACAAAACATTTCCTTCATAAGCGCTACTTTGTTTGCATTCCCTGTGCAATAAACCACTTATTTATACTTATTTACAAACTATATTTTAGGTGTAGGTACTTACATTTGTAAAATCAAAGGCATCAACAGTTGAATAGCGACATCTTGAAAACATCTGAAATATATATAAGACTACTTCAATACACGAATTGATTCCAATGCCATCAGCCAGTGCACAATATTGTTGATATAATAATAATAATATTAATAATATTTAAATATATTGCCACGTGTACATCGAAAACACACACACACACACACACTTTAAAACTTAACAATATATTAAACTATTATAATAATTTTATTGTTAGTAATTATTAATAATAAATAAGTAGCTACTCATGGTAATTGAGTATGAAGTAGTGACGTCGGTCATGATTTGTAAATTGATTAGTCGTGACAAATATAAACGCGTATTTAGTTGGAAATTTTGAAGCGATGGTCATTAATAAAAAATGCATAAGTCACTATCGTTAAAAAACACTTTGATTATAATTTGTGGCCTGAGTAGATACTTGTAAAAGAGGATCCACTCAAAAAAAAAATCCATTGTTGAAAATTAATTTTTTTTTGGCCCATGTGCACTATTATATATACTATTATATTATATATTATAGGTACAAAGAGTCTTGATTTTAAATGTTTTTTTATTATGTTATTTGATCAGTGACCGGCAAATCGCCGACATTAACTGCGTATTTGTTGGTCGAAAACAACTATCATTCTAATTCAATCAGAACTCCAAAACGCGTAATCCGACAATAATTTTGAGATCAGATGTCATAGTATGACGTCCTCTTAAGAAAAAATTCTTATTATTTATACTTAATGCCTACTCATATTTGATTACTAAATAGTAAAACCCTTGATATTATTATTTTTACTTTAGAAAAATAATTAAAACTTTTAAAAAATGTATTAACTTAATACGCATACAAATTGATGCCAACATTTCAAAGTCACCAAATCTATGGAGTGTACTAAACTTATAAATAAAAAAAATATACACAATTATCTTTTTAACGTAGTAACATCATATTGACAAATTGTAAAGAAAACCAGTTTTGAAAGATTTTTAAAATTCTGTTAATTACGAATTGATCAAATATTAATAGCTTAAATTTGCAGCTTTGTATTGAATTTAATCAGAAAAACATACAATTTTAGTAGTAATATCTTTATCTTAACCACACATTAATTTTTATTTTTATTATTTTATTTTAAATACCGGTTAGTTTAGATTAAGTTTTAGAGCGATAAGAGAATTTCCTGAATCAAGTTTAAAATTCAATTTTGCAGATGAATTTTTATTACATAGTACATTATTAGACGGTTTTCCTTATTAGGTCTTAAATATTAAACTTATAGAATATAGTTTAAGTTACACGATGACGTATTACAACAAAAAGCAATACCAAACTACACAATAAACATTTTGTTTTATGTTTGAAATTTGTATCCGTTATAGGTATTTGGTACATTTTGACATATCACTTACTACGGGAAAAACGCTGTGTTCGCTGCGTGTATCACAATCAAAATCATTAACATTCTAAACAACCAAAAATGCAGACCGGACTGCGTTTAATGTTGGCGATTTGCCGGTTACTGATCAAATAACATTATAGGTTAGGTTAGCTTTCCTAACTATAAAATGCAAATGTCTTCAGTTCAATATACCTTGGCTAAAAAATATATATTTTATTACACGCACTATAATACTACACTCATGAATTCGAAGGGTTTCATTTGTATACTTTTCCTCATAGTTCCCAAAAATGTGAAGCTTACCTTCCTATGCTGAGTACGTATTTGCTGTCCTATATCCTGTCCCTTTTATACCGTTAACCAGTCTCACCACAACGTTTTATGGTTTTCTTGAGACGGTTTTAACCTCTTTCTGCATAAGGTCCCATAAATGGCACAAATTAGTTTTTTCAAATATCTCGTTTGATATTTATCCATTTACGTTACTTTATGCATGGCCGAATTCGGCACGCAAAACTAAACAATTTTGACATAAGACACTTCTATCTATCGGTAAATGTGTGTACTATAATTTAGTAAAACTCTTATCAATTATTTGATGCGGCGTTATCAACTTTCGGGCTTTTTCAGAATTTGAGAGCGTTTTGAGAGCTTTTTCCGATTGTCAAACAAAAAAATACTAGTCAGTTAGATTTTTGCTGCAGATTTCAAAAAATGTAAATACGTCTTTGTAGCTTAAATAGTTTATAAGCTATATTGAAATTGAACTTAATGCCATACATATATATATATTAAGGTTTTTTTAGGGTCAAAAATAGTCAAATTTTTTTTTAAATATTTTTCCATGTAACTATGACCCAAAAAAAAGATACACATTTTTTTTTGAGAAAAATAATTAATTCATGCAGAAAAGGGGTTAAGACCCGATTGTCGTTTTTCACAATATACATCCAGATGATAAACATTAAAACACACGGGCAAAAATTCTCGTTTGCGCCCTCTAGGACGGCATTTTCGACGTCGTCGTGGCATTACTGAGTTTGTGGCTACACTGAGCTACCGGGGTAGACTTATTCGACCAAACTAGGTCACGAACTAGAGGAGTTAAGTGTAAATAGAAAATACATGACCCTCCAAAGAAAAATATTTGCGAAAGGGGGAGGGGGATATGGGAGATAGATTAGGGAATAGTCTTTTTAGAATATTTAGATAACAAACATACTTAAAAGTAATATTATACTGAGAAATATGACCTTGCATAATATTTTTATTCACTTGTATGTCGTGTGAAAAATGGGATAATTAAGTATATAAGGTATAAATTAAAATATTTAAATAATTACAATTGTAAGTTAAAATTAGTTTAAATGAGTATATCAAGGCCGAAAAACAAAATCCGGGGAGGCTTATTTTTTCCTTATAACATAGTATTTTAGAAAGGAAAACAAATAGAAAATTATGGCTGTTCATTAAAATTTGATAACGTTATAACTTATATCTTATATTGTGTTAATGGATGAATTCAGTAGTATAATGCATCATGTTTATCTTTCTTTTTTAATTTATATATATGAAATAATTAATATTATTAATTATTACATTTTAAAATCAAATGTAAAATTTTTTTGTTTTGGAACAAGACCTAAAATACATTTGTAATACTTACATAAGTTAACATTTCTGGTAATGTGTACAATTTTTTCATAATTTTGTAGTGCTAAGACTTAAAAGTCTAGGCTCTCTTCTAGCTGAACTAGGAATTAAATTATTTTATCTAACGTTTAAAAATTATACTGGCATAAAATGAATACCCGAAAATCCTCAAAAAAATATACTTTTCGGTAGAAAAAGAATAACAAAGCTGGGTAAAGTCCAACTAGTTTAAGTTAAGTTAATTTTTTAAAAAAAATGTTTCCTTACCTAGTTAAGTCCGAATAGATTTAAAAAAAAATAACTTTTAAATGTTTTGTTCAAAATGAAATTTTTAATGAAAAAATTGTAAATTAAAATTTTTTTTTGTTTACCAACAGTAACATTACATTACATAATCTATTAATTATAATAACTCTACCATCAAGTAAATAATAACCACTTTTACTTTGTTGGTTGCACTATAATCATCCGTCTGTGATAAGAATTAATTTTATTGAGTAAGACAATTTTAACTTAGATTTATCTCATTAACGAGCTCTAGTTTTGTGTTTAATCCAGCTTTGAATTTAAAGATAGTTTCCTGATACTGGCTTTTGACTATTAGACCGGCAAAATATAGTCATGTCAAAATAAATTATCCCAAATAAATTTGGAACTGTTTGGTTAAAATTATTGCTCGACTTTTTTAATGGTATCGCTAGTCCGAGAAGGTTTGACTATAATATGCATTGGCTTCGAGCCACCCGTAAACCATAAGCCGTTTTATTACAGGTGCACTGTTTAATGTAAAATAAGGTATAAAAATGATAATATTTACTTCGTAGTAACCGTTTACCGGTAGTTCGTACATTGTCAACAACATGAACAAACCCGACACGATCATAACCACTTCGTACTTGTACTTGACCTCTGCCATATTTTAGTAGTTCTCGACGGTCTTTTGGACTGACAATTATTGCTGTGTCAGTATTGCAAAGATTTACAATGATACTTAAGTTAAAAAATAAAAATAAATTAAATAAATTAAATAAAAACTATTCCAGCGTTAATGCGCGAATTCCACACAACTGATTCGGTTCTTAATAATATCTACACGTCATACAAAATCAGTAAAATTTGGTTTTACTTAAATGCAAGCGCCAAACGCGTTACAAGCTTGGGTTCATGACATGTGTTCTACCGAAAAACATCTGTTAGACGCTATTATTTTGCTAGTCGTCGCCGTCCTACTTAATATAATAATAATAATAATATAGTATTGTTGTACTTACACAATAAACAAAAAGCCAAAAATTTGAAAAAAAAACAAATAACTACTAAGTGCTTGGCTTTGCTACGGTAAAGTAAATCGTCGACTTGAAAATATAATCGAGTAGTAAACGTTGGTTTTTATATTTCCGGAGAATAACGGTTTTTTCCATTTTTTTCATACCAAAAAAATTCTGATAACTCCTAAAGTACAGAGTATCTTGTTGACAAGATTTTTTTTACAATACTTAAAAGTCAATTATCTTGAATTTCCAGTTTCGATGTTGAACTTTGAATGGATACTTTAGAATTAATACATAAATCAAAATTAATAACATATAATACTATAAACGTAAAACTATCTATAATAATTGGCAATAGCGCAATTTGGAAGAAATCCACAGGTATTTTTCAAAACGTTCTATTACATTGAAAATATGGAACAAATTTAAATAGATAAAAACATTTTATAATAATTAATTAAATAGTGCAATTTGTTTATACGTCATTAGACTTAAACTAACTTAACATGCAGAACTGGGTAATTTTTATTGTGTAACAAGCTTGAAACGGGTTTTAAATTAAGCCTAAAAGATGAGCAATAGAATACAAAATATAATAAATAATTATTAAAAAAAAAAAACTTAAAAATAGATTTTTCGCTAACAATAATTTATTTTAGCCGAATCTCTAAAATTAAGCAGAAAATAATTTTTAAATATTTTACAGCTATCTCATTGTATATAAGTATATAATACAAGTGTGAGAAAAAAACACCAAATTGGACTTAAAAGTGATTTTTGATTGAGAAATTGTGTAAATTAAATTAATTGCAGTGCCTCAACAGCAATGTCAGCCCCAAGTCCCAACAATAGCTATTATAATTTATTTAGCTATGCACTTACTTACCCATTGTAACACCTTATTATATTTGCAGATAATTAACAGTTTCGTATTGTTTATAATAATTTATGGACACCTTTATTCACATACAGTCAACCAGGAAATATAAAATACACGTATATTATAATTTTGTTTTTTATTACTTTTTATTAGATAGTCAATTTTTAATGATATATACGTATTGTTATATATATTCCCAATATTCTACACGTTTTTATTATTATACATCATTATACTTTACACTTAGTAATATATTACTATAATATAAATTATATAATATATAGAAATGATTGATATTAGTATATATATATTATATAATATTTAACATAAATTATAATAATAATAATATACAATGAATTTACAATATAGTATATATTATACACATATAATCATGGCTGTTCATACAATCTATACTTAAAAATCAGTTACGATTTAACCTATTGTTTCAGAATTTTTAAAATAGGATAGTTTAACATTGCAAGTGTAATAGGTATAAAAGTTCATAAGTGATTAACTCAGAAGGACTAATAGCCCAATCAAATTTCACTAATGGCTATCCTACATCGCACAGAAGTTATATATACATAATCTGTATTGTCTTAGAATGCACTTTAAAACCATTGTTGCAATACGCAAAATAAAATTTAGGAGTTTAGGGCTAACAATAGAATTTTGATTGTACACTTATTAAAGTTACATAATTCCTAAGCTTATATAATATTACAATAACCAAATTGCATAAATAGTATTAGACTTATCCCGTTGAATACGGAACTCGTCTCATATTTTTTCTTTCAATTCTTTTTAAAGTTGTGCAAAATACGGTTTTAAGAACTGATCTCAGAAATATTTTGTCTTTAAATTTATTTCAGCATAAAAGAAGATATGTAAATTTTGGTCATTGTAAAAACAATACCTTCTCTAACTACCTCCATTTTTATTACACATTAAATTTTAAAATTAAATTAATTTTTTCTGTTATAAATTACTTTAATAACACAGTCATAATTGGAGTAAAATAATACTAACGTTGTACGTCGTATAAAATTGTTTTTAGGTACGATTAAATTGTAAGGACAACATTCTCGTGAAACAAACACTAGAACCAAAACTTTGCTTGAAAAAGTGAAATAAAAAAGATATTTCTATCCCTATTCTAAGGATAGGGTTTATGATACTATTTTGGTTTGTCAGTGTTTATCGGTAGTAAAATTTTTAAAGAATATTCCTTACAAATTTAGAACTAATTCGGTTATTTTTAAAAAAAATTATAGAGCATCGTAATTTTTTACTTTTGGCCCATTGAAGTACCTGATTTAAGCTTACAATGACGATTCTAGCTAAATCAATCTTGAGTTATCAATAATGGTAATATTCTATAGTGTAATTAAAAAAAAAAGGTTGATTTACAATTTACCGAATAGAACTAGTTTGCAGGAAATTTTCATTTAAGAGGGCGTCGCACCGGTGATTTTCAGTTATAAAAACATGTTTAAGCAGACTGGAAATAACTCGCTTAATTTTGGTTTTAAAGTAAAAGCACCTATTATAAAACTAAAAGAAAACAATATTCCGGAGGGCAATACGGTGCGTTTTTTAAAAAAAAGTTATTTTTTGGAAAGCTACAGTCATTTAAAAATGTTAAAATAGTCGTTATTTCTAAACTAGCGAGTTATTTTCAGTCTGCTTGAACAAGTTGAGATGAAAAAACATTTTTAAATCGCTTTCAAGGATGCTGTGATGTCCAAAAAAATTAATTAACCATCAAAATAGAGTCCTAGTTATTGAACTAATAATTACTCATCACAGTTTAACCTTTAGAATAAGATTTTGTAAAAAATTGCCTATACTTTACTCCTTAAAAATGGGCGGTGCGATACCCTCTTAAAATATGAATTAATGTTAATGTTCTATATTTAAATTGTTTATACATCTGTACAACGAAAATGTGTATTATTATAGTAAAATAAAATGCATGTTCGGAGATAAAGAACCCCTCTCAAAAATTCTCTCGTAAAACCACCGAAACAAGCGTAGCTTTAAAATGCAGCCTATGATTCAATCAGCTAACTCAATCTTAGAACCTTTTAATTTGTTACCAAGTGACGTCATTTTGTTGCACTTATTTGATCACTTGGATCGGAACACGAATTGCAATCTAGCCGAAGTTAATATTTCCTAAATTTAGTTGTTAGTGATGCGAGTATATAATTATCTTGTTACTATACGTCTAATCCTGGCATAGAGCCTCTCGGATGCCTCCAGCATTGAATGAATGAGGTCCCTAAGTCCCTTCTAATTCTTGTTAATAAAAACATATAGTCCAAAATAAAAAAGAATAAAAATACATATTTAATGAATAAAAACAATCGTTCGGATTAGTCGCAGGCACATTAGCCAAACAGTTGTATGCGAAACGTAACATGCAAAAAACAAATTCGTCTTCCGGCTTGGAGCTCCGTCGTGTGGGTTTCCGTTTTTTACCAATTAACGACCGCCCAATAGTGAAATGATAGTGCTAGTTGCTGTTACAAATAAAAAAGCAAATATGTCATTTTGCCTTTACCATGGTGTGCATGGGCCTGGGCGGGATGCGCGGCACACGGCGTTGAGGCGTCGGCGCCAACTGCTCTAGTCGGTCGCACCGACTTGACACGCAACACGGGATGGCCGCACAGCACCGGTTCATCATGCAGTACGGCAGTGTCACGCAGCACCGACTTGTCGTACAACTCGGTGTCGGCATGCAGCACCGACTTGTCGCACAACCCGGCCGAGTCGCAGCGCACAGACCAGCCGACCTCGTGTAAGCCTTGGCGGCCGGGTAGCGAGGACCGCGTCGAGTGTACTCGGTGGTCTTCGGTGGCGCAGCGGTAACCTCCTCGGTGCGGTAAATACCAGGTTCGCGGTACAACAGCTTATCGAGGTTGGCGTCGCGCAGACATATCTGTCCGTCGTCCGCGTCAGTGCTGCCAACCGCTTGTGTCTCCACGGCCGATGACGGTTTTTTCGGCTGACTTCCGGTCGTCCGACGGCCCGTCTTCCGGTCGTACCAATGCCACACTCGAGACCAAATCCTGGAACATTTCGCTTGCCAAGACATCGAGCAAAGATATAAAAAAAAAAACAACTATATGCCAACACACTTAAGTATTTATTATTAACGCGACTGTCTGCTTCTATTGTTTTACGGAAAAGCGCAATGAATATATTTATATGTGAACCGTGATTAAACAAACCACACTCTATGGTTATGGCAGAAGCGTTGTTTTAAAACTAGCCATGTAATATGGAAAACAAACGATGTATTATGTTTTTCGATTTAAAAAAGATTCTTTTTTGTTTTATTTTATTTTACAAAAAACAATCTATACAAAAATATGTACAATACGTTTTGTTTCTAAATTATACTACAAAGCTTGAATATCTTGAAAAGGAAGCCAAGCCACCCATTGGTAACACCTCTAACAAAAAGATTCTTAAAGCTAAAATATGACACTTGAAAATCTTTCTATTATGATTTCGTGATAAAAATCGATTCTATCAAATTATGGCCTATTGAACCCAAGGGCCGGCGCACATATTAGAGGGTAAAAAAATCGCAAACGAAATATTATTTTCTGAAATGAAAATAACCGCCAAACTACAATAACTGAACTTTAAATAGCAATAAAAAAACGTCAAGGTACACATATGACCTTGAAATTTTATATTATGCCTTAAAAATATATTAAAAATATAACTCATAATTGTTTTGATATTTTTTGCATATTCAATAATGAGACTTTTGAGCGACTATAATTCACTTTCGGACCACTGTGCGGTGTTAGGGGGGAGCGAGTGGGCAAGTGGGGCTTAGGTCCTTATTATAAATCTTTTGTTTTAAAAAAATTCTCAGGCATTTAAACAAAAATGATTTGCCTTTGATTTAGCAAGATTCCCTACAAAAAATAATTTCACTTGACACATTTAAATATTTCATCTATACTATATGAAATTTTATCTACACTCAAAGACATTTACATTTACAATTTAAGTTTGTCGAGTGGAACATTAATGGATGGTAAAGAACTAATGTATGAACTCAATATTAAATTTATAATTAATCGGTAAGAAAAATATTTTTCTGTATAGATAGTGGCAAGTTTGTAAGTATTTAAAAACAGCAAAAAAATGAAAAAAAATTAAAGATATTTATAGGTTACAGAGTTGAAATTTACGTAGAGTAAGTAAAATAGAATGTGTAGAGAGTATACTTCACACAAAATAAAACTTCACGTTAAAATACGAGGTCATTAGCTTCACCCCATGGGATTCTGATGGCCAGTGTGCTTTTTGGATCTTGAGCCTAAAACGAAATCACTTATGCTTTGAAATTTTTCCCACATTTTTTTATGTCGCCCAAATGTTCTTAGATATTACGAAATTGAGTGAAACATGAAAATGAGCATTTTGAATATTGATACTACTAGACTTTTTTTTATAGAATTTGACACTCAAAAGGAAAAGTACAATTTGTTTTTTAATTGTTGTTTTTTAAAGAATGTGTAATTAGCATTCAATTTGTATTCAATAATAATTTTTTGTACTAAAAATAAAAACGAAACTTTACTTTGATAAAATTTGATTTACTTTTGGCTTAGGAGTAAAACGATTCCTATAACTAGGTGGTACTAGCAAAAAGCTATTTTTTTTAAGTACAAATATTTAAAAAAAAAACACTAATTATACTCATCTTATTTTTGAATTATGATGAAAACATTTGTTTTGAGTTTCCAATTCTGTAAAAATGTCCCACTCAATTTCAAAATATTTAAGATGGCGGTGAAATATAAAGATTAGTGGACAATTTTCAGAAAATTAGGTATCTCATTTTAGGCCAAAAAGAAAAATCAACTGGTCATAAGAGAGTCTCACTGTCAATTTAAAATTTAAACATAGCAGGATTTTCAAGTTTTATAATTCTGCTTAAGAATTTTTTTATTAATTTGTCCTTGAGTTCGTTACTCTGTAAGAGAAGCACATTGCCTGTCACACTGAAACAAAGAATATCTGCAAAAATAATAATAAAAACTTATAACTTTGTTTACAGCTGCAGGACTTGTTTAATAAAACATGAAATATTTCAATACCTTTTAAGGGGCCTCAACACTAGTATTTATTAAGGCGCGTTGTATAGGCAATTTGTAATGAAACTTAACATTAAGCTCATATTCTCATATATTAACACAGCAAAGAGGTATTTATTTTGATATTTAGTTTTTTTTAAAAGAAAGAATAAACATTTGTTTATAGACTTTAAATTTCACTGAAAACATTATTGTGAATTAATTGATCGATAACCAAATGACTAAAACAAACATTAACAAGTGTATTTTATGATAAAAATTAGTGATGTCATTTTTAATTTTTTTTTTTTTTTTTTTTAAGAGAAAAACATTACTAAGAGGACTCTACACCACCTATTTCTAAGGAGTAAAGTATAGGCAATTTTCGAAAAATATATTTAGAGCTTGAACTTATTAATACAGTGATGAGGATACTTTATTGATTGCCATTTATTTTGTCAGACTATCACAGTCATTTCTATAGGATGTCACGATGTTTCTCCCATTATTACTGTTTTGCTTGGAACGAATATGAAAGGCCAGTAACTTATATAGTAATGCATACATAGCGTTTGAATTGTTTCGATAACAATAATATTTTTTAATAAGCAAACAGATGAGTAGCGTCCTCTTTAAAATAAAATCTTTACCAACAATACCTAATGTGATTTATCTAATCAGTATTATAATCATAATAAACACAATAAGTGTTAGAAAAATGATTACAAACTACATATAAGGTATTTGACAACAAACGGTTTACTTAAGATAACGGTGTTTTTTAACATTCATGTCATTTTCATCACAAAATAAAAAAAATAATTATAAAAAAAAAACCCAAATCCGATAAAACTATGATAAAAGTGTGTATTTTAATGACACTTCATTGATTATTACTTTTAATACATTATAATTAGCAAAATTGTCACAAATCAAAACCCAATATTAACATTCTTTATTAAACATAAAATAAGTTTTGAGTACAAATTAAATTAAAAAATTTTAATTAAATCGTTCAATACATTTTAATTGGAGCGAATGCTCTTAAACGTTGGTTTTTGTTGGCTGATAATAAAAAACGAGTTTGAACATAAAAAATTAAAAACGATTTAATTGAGTATCTTACAATTTCCCACTAATTTATTCAACTAAATTAGACTTAAACTGCTATTTTATTATTTTCTCCATTACAGCTGTAAGTTGTCCCGATAGTCGTTATAGGTAGGGTGTTAAGCACACAAAGAAAGATTTAACAATCAAGTTTTTATTTCTATTTAATAACTGTCTTTGGCAATTTTTGAAAAAATAATTATTATAACATATTTCAAACACTTGGAACCATGTATAAGGATTTAAGCTACACTAAAGTAATAATTGTCAAATCCAATAATTGTATTATTCTCAACATTTACATTTTTTTTTACACCAGATCGATTCTCGCGACCTCTAAAATATTGTTTTAAAAACCTGATAGAATTGGCCTGTTTTTCCCCTCTTCAGTTAATATTTTAAGAACGTCTTAATTTTGGTTTATATCAGCTCTGAATTAAAAAATTACCTATACTAGTTCACTAGCTTAAATTGTAAACACTGAGAGATATGCAAATCTACCTTGAACATAAAAATAATAATAACAATAATAATTTGACACAAAAAATAGATTTTGTCAAGCATCCTGTTAGTCGTGTAGACAAAATTTCGAAGAGGAGCTTCCCTCCTGGTTAAGAATGTTATTACAGAAATGTTGAATGACTAGATTAGATATTATAATAAGGAATATGTGTTGAAGAGGTAATTTTAGAGTAGCACGAAGATAGTAGAAAGATTGGACGAGTTTAGATTAGGATGACATGATGTGAAATAAAGGAAAACCTGAAACATGCAAAATAAATTGATCAGTGAAGACAGCACAAGAAGTGTGTTGATTGTATGAGTAAACACTCCAATTATTTCTTTTCGACGTATCTTATAGGAGTTCACTAAAAGCATTCGTCAAGACAAAGAAGAAAAAGAAAAAAATGCGAAAAATTATAATAAAATAATCGTTTTATTTATAACTATACTACATAATATAATATTATCATATTGTACACTTATTCTGAAAAAAAATAACAAAATATTTATTTACTCATAAACTAAACAACCACAAGTAAATGTCATTCGACATATTAAGAATTAGGTACATTTACAAAAGTTATGTTGTAAGAAAAAATACAATAACAATACTAATATTATAATAGAGTTTAAATCACACACGCAGCACGCTGCACTCGAACGGCACTAATTACTGTAACGTGTATACAATATAATAAAATAATTAATAATATATAAAATAATAGGATAAACATTCAATGTTGATTAATAAACTAGGTGATTCCTGTAATATTAACATCTGTTCGCTGTCTTAATAAAAATTATTATAATAAGTATTATTTTCTGTTTTAAAATGGCCGAGTGAATCCAACGGGAACATAACAAACCAATGTAACTAACTCGTGCAGCAAAGGCAAAATAGGTAAGAATATTTTTATAATATGAACAACAAAAATGATGTTACAACAATACAGGGTTTTTTCACCCAAATATTTACACATGTCTAGCAAACACTACATTTTTTTTTTTAAATTTTCTTTCTCATTCATAATTTATTTGTACATATTCAGACAGAACTGTCCGGACCTAACGTTACATGAATGATGTGAACAATTTGAACATTTGATGGGTGTTGAAACGACATTTTTTGTATTCCGCGTCGCAAGCCTTTGTGCTCTTCTTCCGGTGTCCCAAGTCCATAGCCTTTCGGAAAATGTCTTTGGCCGGATTGTCACCAAAGTGTTCGTCAGGGCTGCAAAAAAAATATATAAAGAATTTACTTAAATGCACTTGTTTGTATATCACATTCAATGTGAATGTATGTCATCGACTTTTGTTAAGTTGAAAAAATCTAATGAAAACGTTGACTGGTCGATTAGGAAAAACCAAACCAATGAAAATATACAGAGTGATTCATTAAGGATAGGACAATTCATTTTTTCTATTAAGATAATTGCAATTATATAGTTTTTCTTTTTGAAACATTTTTATTTTATTTTACAATATCAACTTTTAAACCTTAAATGGTAACGTTTATATTTAATTACTTTTTAAATCAATTATAGTTTCTAAACATGGTCGAAAACCAGTTTCGGATAATTATTTAAGCTATCAAAGTTAAAAGTTTAGGAAGGGATTTCCAGATGGAGTGTAGTATTATTTTTTCTGCGTGCATCACTCTTCCGCACTCCACCCCAGTTCCTAAATTTTAAACTTTAATAACCTAGGACTTTATTGTGGTTATCGACCAGTAAAAATTTTCAGCAAATTAATCTTTATTTAAAAATTAATTAAAGATTTATTTACGTTAAAATTTAAGTTTTAAATTTTTAAAGCTCTGGAAAAAAAATTTGAATGTTATTTAATATTGTAAAATAACATAAACTAAAAATTCAAAATATTATTCATCGATTATTTTAAGAGAAAATGATTGTCTTATTATTAATATATCGCCTGAATATATATAAAAAAAAATTATTCAATTTCAAAAATTACTGTAATTACCGAAAATAAAGTGTCTTGCATTAAATATTTTATGAGGACGCCATTCTTACCAAATTTTGGATTAATCATATATTCGGTACAGGCTTACTTTGTCAAAATCTTAATTTTAAAATAAAGCTTTAATGTACTTTTATTAATAAAGGAATGAAGAGAGGGTATATTTTTGTTCGCGGTTGCAAAAAAAATTGTTTTAATTAAATTAAAGAGAGGATGTAATCGGACGAGAACCATTGCGTTAACAGGAGACAGAAGGGCATAAGTTTCTGCACATTTTGAAATCTTGGGTTTGAACTTTAAGAAAAAGAGCGGGTGATAAGGAAACACGTGTGATCGGATCTCAGCCAAGCGGTCGTAAAGCCCAGACAAAATCCCACTCTGTGCTTTCCAGTGCGACCGATGGTGTTGGACAAGTAAATAAGTAAGTGTGTGCCGGAAGATACACACTATACTTAGTACATTTAATCTACAATGTAGACGGTAACACGTATGTATATTATTATACAGGTAACATCCGCACGTACAAGCAGAATCGACTGCGGTCAGAGTGGAGAGGAGGGATATGAGAAATGTTAATTGGGCTCTGAATGATAAAATTACCAGACGAACGGCACCTCCAGGACCCGAGATACTCAAACTTTTAGGCGACTATGTTGTAACTATAATATATATTATTATAGTCGGTGTTCTTAATAAAAAATAAATAAGTAAGCGCCACTCCTGTCTCTTCTCTCGCCATTTCCGAGCACGTTCACTTCGACTAGATCCTAATAAACCCCATAAAAATAATCCCAAAATATCTTATTATTATTTACAAAAGTAAGACCAATTTATTCAATGCCATATCTTGACAAAAATATATACCAATGCATCTAAAGGTATTTTTTTATATACATTTTCATTAATGGCAATGCTATTTTAAACCTAATTATTAAAGAATTTTGCCCCAAGCAATATATTATTGTGTTGATAATAATTTTAATCGCGTATTTATTAAGCGGTGAACTTAACATGATTCCAAAACTAGGGACGACCTGAGACAAATGGGGAAATGACGCTAAGAGATTTAACTTTAGGATAGGGAAGTCCGTTTTGATTACCAAGCTTTCAAAATAAGATTTTTTATGTGTGCAGGTGGTAGAGAAATAGAATTTCTACAAGTACAATAGATTAATTGAATTGATTAGTTTATATTTAAGGTTTAATTTAGTTTAATTTGTATTTAGAGCATGGTTTTCTAAAATGTTTAACTGGTCATAAGCCAGTTTTAAATTTAGATACTGTAATATATATAAATACCTAATTTTAGATTTATATCCGTTTAAAATCCAATCAATAATGAACAATTTTAGAAAACCTTACCCTACACATAAATTTAATTAATATAATGTTATTCATTTGTAAAAAATTCCATTTCTCGATTTAAAACAACTTTTATAATTGAATAGTTAAATAAATATTTTTACAAGGGGTATTTTTAATTTAAAAAAAGTTTAATTATGTAAAAAAATATAACTTTTTAATTCATATAGGTAAGGTGGATATTATAATATGATTAGATTAATCACACTAAAATTACTATAATTACGTTAATTTCGTGTTAAAATAAATATCTCATCTTCTAATTGACCATTACACAAACATTGGAAAAGGTTTTAGCGGCCTTAACTCGCCCACCTACGTACGCCACTGGACTTAATAAAGTGTCTATAATTTTGAAGTCTGTAGACTATAATTTTATATCGTTAAAATGTTTAAGGCCTGTCCAATTTAAGGCTTTTAATCTCGCGAAAACAAAGCCAAATTGTGACCCATTTCAGTCCGCCACAGGATTTAATATGTGGTTTTTATTGTTCATTAATCATAATTTAACTATGCCGGTATTTCGACGAGGTGGAAAAATGTTCCAGACAAGATACTATTATGATGGGCATGACAAGAAATTTCGACAGCCACGTCGTACTTTCGCCAGACAAAATGATTTACTGAAGGGAAATAAACACGATTAATTTCTATTCCAAACCTGTATATTGTAATTTTACTGTATATGTATATAAATAATGTATAAAAAAGAGTGTGATGGTCTAGAGGAACTATCATAGCATACCTACTATTACGAAACCGACGATTTTGATTGTCAAACAGCCGAACGAATAGTTTTCGGAAGCGCTTTGATGGTCAATGTTTATTTTTTTTATAAAAAACATTATTTATTAACAATCAAATGTTTACCATCAACGCTGAACCTAAACCAGATGATCCGGAACCATCAACTATAATAGGTATATAACCTTAAGAACTACCAACGGCACCGAAAGCTACCACAGTCAACTTGGGAATGCATTTTATGTGCATCATCCACATATATTTTATACGGTAAAAAAAATATATATTATACATAAAAACATAAATCTGTTGAGCGTCCCAGAATTGTAATTTAACGAACTTTGTACGTATTTCAGATTAATGTGTTCAAACAACATCAGAGTATTAGCCAAATCCAATTTTACGCAAACTAAGCGTAATGTCCAAAGAGAGACAGAAGAAAACGTTTTAGAATTATATGATTCATTTAAAAATAATAAGATGTAAGCTTTTGGCATAATAAAAAATTTTAAAACGTAGGTAGACAAATGTCTGCGGTTTTGAAGGACGCCCAGACCGGTGTCCCCCTATGTCGCAATTGTGGGACTTGTGTCATAAATCTTATCCAAGAAAAACCTAAGAAAACATGAACGTGTTATATTAAATTTGTAAGTACATGTAAATCATTTTCAGTTGATGTTAAAACAAATGAAATAAAACTAATATTATCCTCGCAGCCGTATGTTCAGTATTAGTAACGAAACAAAAAAACAAAGTAATACATTATTGTATGACGTATGTTAATATCGATTTTTTAATTTAAAATTAAATTAATTATTTTCTGCTAACTTTTATTGTCGTCGCAGCTGTACATTGAAAATTATGCTATCGAAACCAAAAAAATACATCATTGTGCAACGTATATTAAATCCCTAAGCTGTGTGAATAAGGAAAACAAAAAAATAACAAAAGACATGATTTATAATATAAAGTTACTACCGATTACTAGTCCTGTCCCAGCTGAGATGTGCAAATATTACACGAAATAATAATTGTAAGATTGTTCTATTTTAATATACTATGAGCCCTACATTTTTTTTAAGGAAAAAAGAAACACAATTAGCTTTTAAAAATTATTGTTTATTAATGGGGTTGATCAAATGTACAGAACAACTATTAGGAAATTATTTTAAAATAGAGGTTGAAATCGATGAAAGCGAGAATGTGTCTTAGTAACAAATACCAATGCCAGATTAAAATTCTTCTCTATTGAACAAATTGTGGAATCTTTAGAACAATTCTTCAGAGCAAGCACTTTTCTCTTAGAGAGTAAAAAACAAAAAAAACAAAATTTTTTTATCTAATTTTTTTTTTTTATTATGATTTTTGTTTAAATAAACATTTCAAACTGTCAAGAATTGTAAACAAATCTAATACGTCAAAAACACAAAAATGGCCATTGTTAAATAAGTGACTTTTCTGGATTTTAATCTGTACTTTTCAGTTATGATAATTTTAACCAGAAATAATACGGATTACTAATTTTATACTACTATTGTTATTATATTTAAACGGTTTTTGCAGACCACACAAAATATACTTAAATTGTCAATCTATTTAATATATTTTATAATAAACGGGTTTTCTCACAATTATAAACACATATTTTGTTGTTTTATGTATTGATTTAAAATGATACTTGATACTTTTTAACATGTACACTTTACAGGTTTGAATGGAAGCGTTTTTAAAAATTATTTTATTACACTTCTTAATATACAGGTCATTCAGTTCCTTTGCTGCAATCACCACTTCTCTTTATCTAACTGTTGACTTAGTTTGCTATTATTCTTTCCCGGAAAGTTAATCCATAATATTAATAATATACGCATTCTTGATAAAACAATAGTATACAAATTCTTATACAGATTTTTTAACAAAACAACAGCTAGATACAGCACTAAACTTTCAATTTTTTTTTAAATAGTACAATTATAAAATTTGTACAAGTAAACACTTTTCAAAATGTACAAATAAAGGTAACATTTGATGACTTTGTGTTTTCAATTTAGTTCTTGCCCTTTTACTGACTTGTATGTGGGCAGCAGCTCTTTCAATATTAAATGTAGGTACTGGCAACCTATATAAAGGTAGAAACAGCTACACATCAAATAATAACCACCGGATAGGGAGGTCATATAACTGGTGATAACACTGCGATGCGGAAGGCAAAGGGAAACCACCGCATCAGCATTTCCTAGTAACAACAATAGTTCTCTCAGGTAAAAATTAAGAGAAAGGCCAGCGACAGAGATACTTTGGAAATAAAATAAGCTAGAATAATTAGTAACCGATTTTACACAGAACTTTAACAGCTTGATTAACATTGCATTCTTCAAACATTTCATCCTAACCAGTATATACAAGATATGCGTTAAAATTATTGTAATCGCCGCATTTAAAATGATAAGACATTTTAGATAAATACATGTGGCTTAAAACAAAGAGACGAACATGTAATGAGGAGCGGTGGGTGGTGAAAATCAAATTTAAGTAGAAGGCAAGAGGACGGAGAAATAATTATATTAGAAAGATATTATCAATATCAGTAAGAACTAAGACTAATACATTATTACTAGGATTTTTTATGCTGTTAATATGCGTATGATTAGAAAAAGAAATTAAGGATGCAAATTCAGATTCAATGGAGAGTTCCATAAAATGTCATCAAAAAAGCCTTGAGCAACAAGTAATAAAGTACAGCATTGCATGAATTCGTCTAAAGTAATAAAATGTTATTTGTACTTTAGGTGTTTATTTTGCATTAAAATAAAATAATATTATAACAATACAATTTGAAGACACACATTGAATAATAACATACTTTATTTGGGGAGTTTTTGGTAAAGTCTAAATTGTTTTATTATAATTATTATTTGATTTGTGAGACAATTGAAGGAAAAAACCGAACTTATGTATTATATATAAAAAAACGTGAAAATGAATATAAAATGTAGTTATTACACTTTTAAATATGGATGCACCTCTGTTGTATGAGAAAAAAAGTAAATAAAAATTAAAAAATAACATTGTATTAGAGAGATAAATATATAAAATGATTGGTTTAACAAAAATGCAAATAAATGTTTATTTTTTTTTTTTTTGGGATAAAAGTGAAACCCTGACCGGAAGCATTTTCTATTTCTCGCGTAGAGTACATAATAGTAATGTCGTGATGCGCTTAAGCACAAACAGAGAATACAAGTAAATTATTATTTTGTAAAAACCGCTGGAAGGCGCTATGAATCCGTTCCATTGTCGGTGTTATTTCATGATTTTTAGTAATAAGAAATAAAAAAAATAGGCAATTACTGTCTATTAGGATAAGATCAAATACTAATATCATGTTTTAACATACTCAATGTTGTACGTACACTGTACATGACATGACCCGTGTTTGTATAATTGTATATTACAAAGTATGAAACCATAATTATTATTATTCAATTTATACACAACGTTGGCGGTTAAGATGGAATGGTGTTAGTTACATAACGTGCAATTTACTCGGACTTTAACAAGTAACTTGTCTAGTTTTTTTTTTTAATGGGCATTTAGAAAGCAGCCGAGCAAAAGTATACTTCCACCTTAACGTCCGGCTCTTCTTGTTGCATGCAAACAAACCGTCACAATCTACCACGTTTCGGTCTTGGCCATAAGAAGCAATACGGACAAAATAACATATACTAACTCGTTGTTTTGAATCTCATAGTTAACATAGTTATTTGTAATCATGGCCGTATTCAGGGGGTGGGGGTCCGGGTTCAACCCCCCTCCCAAAATTTCATCGAAAAATATTTTGTATTACCTTTCATTTATATCTTTTTTAAAACTTTTTTTAAAGTATGTATTTCTGAAAATGATGTAAAAAAAGAAAAACATTTTGGTGTAAGTTTTCTTTTAGCTTTAAAGCCTAAAATAGAAATAGATAATAATAAATACGTGATATTATCGTTACCTTATTGGAAGACGTCAATAATGACTGGGTAATAATGTTTACATTCATATATAGAATCGATTCAACCCTGTATATGAATAAAAGCACGAGTCTTGTCGATAATAAAAATATTATATATATATAAAAATAATAGTCACTATCAGGGTCGGCGACAACGACAGGACACCGTAATCGTTTACTGGAAAGATCTGTTATTTCAACCTGCTAAAATAGTCAAAACAAAAATCCAAATATACCATTGTAAAGTAGAGATTCCAACGAATAAAAGTGCACCTAAAAAACGTAATAGTGACTTGATAACCGAGATAGAAATCGGCCCGTTAAGATACATTCATACATCTGACATTTATGGACTACGCGGTATATGTACCTAAAAAACTGATATGGTTCTATTTAATTAAAATCCCAAATAATATTCACTAGTTTTATCTTAAAATAAACCCCTTCCCCCCAAAAAAATGAGTGCTGGATACGGCCATGTTTGTTATTTATAATGCTTTAAAATAAAGGCCTATTTAACTAAGCAGATACTTCCAATACAGATTTCCATAACCTACAAAATGATTTACAACCTGGCCACTTAATGCGCTGTAAAAGTTAGAAATAATTAAATAAATGTCAAGTACTATAAAAACGCTTTTTCGTGGTTCTAGGTTGATAAATTATTTGCCTTGTAATAATTTCAATAATATCTATTAATATTGGAATATAATTATTTGTCTTTTGATTCTAATAACAATAAAAGTACATTTAAGTCTTACGTTCATTTTAATTGAACAATAAAGAAACTACTTATTCAATATTTTTCATTTATTGGTTTTTTTCTATATTAAATTGAAACTGAGTCTAAGAAACGCCTGTTAACTATAACTTTAAACTTACCTCAACATTTTGAGTATGTTGACTTCGACTTGGTTAAGTAGATTTTTAGGCGTGGCCGCGATTTGGCAAACCATTTTTCTGGCGCACATGCTCTTGTCGAATTTAAGAATTTCGTCAAATTTATAGAAATTGTTCATTGATTCTTCCACATAGGTGTCCATAGTCTGAAAAATAAACCCCATATCAAATAGATATTTTTATTTTTATTTATGTGTACATATTAGTGATGGGAATCCAAAACTCCAGATTTAAAAAAAAACGCTATTTAAGTTACTTGAAAATCTTATAAATATTAAATATTATCACAATATAAAGCTGTGTACTTAAGTAAAATGTTTTGATAACAATTTTTTAAAAAAAAACTCTTAATCACCCGGTATAAAGAAAAACAGTAATTTTTTTGTTTGGAATCCTAACAGACCCGATAAAATAGTGTTAAAATGTAAAACTGTTGTCGATTATAAAACATTTTTTTTAAATCTGTCTATGATTTTTGAACATTTTTATAATTACCAAAAGTTGTCAATTTCATTTTTATAAATATTTTGTAGTAATGAATAATTCAACCGAAGCTATTTTTTTTGTACTACATTTACACAGTCCACAGAACACAATAAGCTACAAATTCTGATTGGATTGGAGAAATCCATTTTTAAAGTATGTGAGACGGAAATAGAAAAAGGACCTCTTGTCGCGAGAATCAAAATCGCAGGAAACATATTACAAAAAATAATAATCAAGCTGCTTGAGGGTACTTTATTTTAACTTTTGGCTAAGCTTCATTCTTCAATTATGGAAAATAAAAAGTAGCAACGTTTCAAAACTTTAAAACTTTTTTTTTCTGAATAACCCCATTTTCCGAAAGATAAATTCAAACAAATATAACTCGACCAATTTTCAAGATAGGCGAAAGATTCCAGTTTCAAGATGTTCAGAACTAAGTGCAGAATTTGTAATAATCGATAACTCGAAATTTGATTTTTGCGACAAGAAGTCCCTTTCCCTTTTCGCCTCGCATATTATAAATTATTATTACTTGTTATTTTTGTTGATTGCACTTTTTATGACATTTAAAATTTTAACGCGATGCCTGCATTGCCGACACAATATTAACTAACACATTGTCAACATATTCTGAGCCTTAGTGTTCACTTGTCATTAAACAAGTATAGTTCAATATAATAAGCTTCAAACACTATTTGTGTTTGCAAATCACATGAATTATACACACAAGAGAATCGTGACATGTCGTGTGGGACACACACGAGAACAAGCAGACACAGACAACACTATGGCCATTGATTAATTTTTTTTCTGTTTTAATTATTGCGACCATTACTGTTCTATTATAATTGTTGTTATTTCAGTTAAGTCATTCTCTTTTCAATAAACATCTGCGCGGCATATGTGTACCTATTATATAAAATAATATTATAATGGAGCCGAATTGTCTGTCAAACGGCTTGTCTCGGTACGGCCAATGTATTAAGACATACTGTGATACTTACTGGCAATTTTTATATGGCAGCAAACTGACAGGCTGGCTCATTAGATTACATACTCAGAAAGCGCGATATCCGATAACGACTTTCGTTTAATAAGTAATACCTGGTACCCACTGAATACCTAATAGCTTCTTATAATATTATAGGAGATAACCCGAGCGAGTGCTGCGAATAATAGAGAAACCAATTTACCAATCCTATTTAAAACCGCCGGAGTCGACCGAGAGCTTACCGATATGTGGGCGTAATCCGATTTAAACCGAATAAAGACTCCGACAAAATATATTATATTTTATTATCACAATATGTGTGCAAAAAGGAAGAATGCAAGAATAAGCAGACATTTATTAATAATAGACACCGATTAGACTGGACCGGAAACTCGTTAGGCCACCGAGAGCAACGACCGTGAGCGTACAACAATAATTTTGGTTTTGATATTAATCACTTAATATCCAATTTGTTACGGCAAAACGGTAGTTTGGTAGGCGTAATTAATATATATCAGTTCGGTGCCGGCAAAGCAGTACAACAAGATTGTATTACAATACCTATTGCGTAACAGCGTCGAGAGAAATCCTAGATCACCTCAAAATACATAATATCACAACATGAAATCGACAAATAAGTATTTAAAAACATTTTTCATCAACGACGGTCTGTTTACAAAACCCTGATCTCTCTCAAGTGTTCCAGATTTGGTATTACATTGTGATGATTATATTTCATAGCACATATTAACAATCTACAAGTCGGTTTTTAGAAATTACCTTAAACTTATCTTAAAATCAAAAAGTTATTGAAAAGATATTTGGAATTATTCAAAAGATTTATTTGATTTAAAACAACTAACCTAACTGATTTTAACTAACAGAAAACGCGAGAAGCCCGTTTGAGGCCCTTCGGGACTTTAGCTTAAACTAGCACTTAAACTAGACTTTAGAAAAAGTGTGTATTCTTGAAATTATAGACATACCGTAAGAAAATCAAAAAACTAAAATATTATAATAATAACAGTTTTGTCCTGAAGAAAGGACGTTCTTTTTTTGTTTTACTTTTTAAAGAGTAGTTTTTTTAAAAGAATGTTTTTAGAGCCTGAAAATTTGACTCATATTTGTAATCGCTAGATCCTTTAACAATATAAAAATATATCAAAAATTAAGATTTTGATCGTTAAAAATTTTAAAACTCGGTAAGAATAAATGTGTTTTAACTTGTAGTGCCTATATTTCTATAAACAATTAATACTTTTTACTGTCTATAAATTCACCTTCAAAGATTTTTTATTCATAATAAATTGATTTTATCTACTAGACTCAAGAGTGAAGGTGGTGCAAATTTCAAATTTAAACCAAAAATATAACAAGCGAATTAAAATAATTATTCCACTACAGGTTGACGTCTCTGAGTTCGTAATTTTAGTCGTGTAAACTTAAATCAGAACACAAGTACCACAGTGAATTTTAATAAGTGAGACCGTTAACATGACATAATGATTTTTAATACATTTATTTGTACTTCTCAATGTATTGATAGTAAATATTACAGTTATATTCTAAGAGTAAGAGTTAAATCCTACGACGGATAGTAGGACCAGAAGGATGAGAGTTTAAATATCCAGGTAAAAAAAAATTAATTTTTAAAAACTATGTAGCATTCTAAAAAAATAATTCCTGTTTTTCAACATAAAAGTTAAAATTTAGATAGATTACGATAGATAATATACATATATATATATATATAACGATAGATTGTATAATCTCAAATTATAACAATAATATATTATTGGTGATATCATAATGCATTAAGAAAAACACTTTCTATATGCAAATCCGACGATAGACTAACACTAACGCGTTAAATCCGAACTACAACGTGCTGTTGTCAAACGATCATTTATCCGGACGAGTTATGTCGGCGCCAACGAAAAATAACTTCCATGTGCTAAACATTTTTTTATAATATAGTCTAAACATATTATATATACATAATACATAATATACCTTTCCACTATATTATAATACACGGAAAGTTACATGCTGGCGCTCCAATATAAACTATTCGAATATTTATGTGTTTCTAGAAAACTATGACTCTTACCACATTAAACAGTATTGTCAAAAATCACGTTAAACTCAACTGAAAAAAAATATATAGACATAATAAAACGTGTTCCTATAATGCAAACACGACGGCCTAATAGCCTGTTAAATAATTGAGAAATCTGTTAGAGTGAAATTCAGATGATTTTGTTTTCCAAAATTACTACAGCTATAGTTATAGATATAGCTATATTAATATAACGTATTAATGTCTAAAAAATATAAGGATAATTAATAATTTTAGCGTCAATGCTCTATTATGAGGTTAACACCGAGAATGAAAATAAAAAATCTATTGTTTATATACATAACGGGTCGGTGCATGCATGTTATAATGCATGCATAATGTTCAGTATTTCTTGAGAGTACATTCAAAGAAAATAATGGCCAGACAAATCCGATACAAATTAACTCGACTCAAAGTGAGCTGCCCACCGTGTAGGTTGCCAAAAGACAGCATAATATTCAATATAGAAATACAAAAGACAATTTTAAATTTTATAATACAAATAAACACTATTAACTCCTTGACATTAACGACTTAGACATAGTTTTATGCCCGTGGAAATATTATTATTTATATACTTAGCATCGATGGTTAAGTCAATGTATAGCAACGTAGAAGAAGCCCCAAAAACGGGCAGTCTAGACTTTTTAAATTATTTTAATCGTTTTAATCCTTTACATTTAAAATAGGCAATGGCCTATTATGGTCATTGCCAGAATAAGTAAGTACACTAGCCTTATTCAATGTGGCACCTAAACGACCGCAACTTCACTAGGTATTCAACTTAAATGTTATAACAGTATATATATGAAATAACCTTTGAGTATGTGCTGTTGTCTAATGTAACCCGTTTGCACCAAACAGTTTTGTTTTGAAATCATACATAATGGTTTTTTAGTTGATTCCACAACATCCAAACTAAACTAACCTTTATCATACTTGATATTTTGTTAGAACCCGTTCGATAGTCGGGGATTGGAATCTAAGTCCACAAAACTACTATTATAATTTGTTTGTTTTACATTTTTTTTTTTAATGAGAAGGTATAATAAAAGTATCAGTCGCAACGGTGAAAGTTCCGACCAGAATATTTTGTTCGTGTGAATATTTCTGACTCATTTTGGCACTATCCCAAAACCAATAAGATTATATTATTATGATCATAAACTCGAGTACTTGTTGGAATGAATCACAACCGTTACCGAATACACCGAGTTAATAATAATTATGATTTATGCATGTTTAACAAAGAGATGTATGTTCAACATTTTTTTTTAAGCTCACCCCACAGAAAATGTACGGTTTTCTAATCAGTATTTAGTCATGAAGCTCCTGGGAATAAATAATTCTACGCTGTATAAATATCAATCAGTTGTAAAATTAACTAACCACCAAACGTTACCGATTGGCGCTTGCGGTTATATAATATATGATGTTCAAACAGGACCTATAGTGAAGCTATTAGTAGTTTTTTTGAACATGGGAAAAATGATTCTATTATTGTTTTCCAGAGATATTGAACACCATGTATTCGGTTTAAGCAGTGCGAGAGATAGCTTAGTTTGCAAAATCCAATTTGGTAAAAATTATACTTGAAATCGCATCATATTACAATATAATAGATTTTTAGAGGATTTCCTATACGGATGAGTATTCATTTTTTTTCTTCAGGCGATGAGTTCTTTCGGTATTATAGTATTATGTATAAGGTCATATATTTTACTTTCCGTTTTTAGTCACGTTTACTCGCAAGCACATTTGTTGATAATATTTAATACCGTATTATGCATTTCAGTATTAAAATTCAGTATAAGTTTATATAACGATTTTGTTTATTTGATATTTTTCGCCTTCTTTAATTTCATATTAGTTTTACCGCATTATAAAATCTAAGAAACCCGTGGGAAAATGAATTATACATACAAATGTAGCCAATATACATAACGAACCAAACAGACAAGTACAAAAAATCATATTAAACTGTTTGGATTAATACAAATTACCAATTATGTGAGCTTTTAAGGACTTATGGGTTTATGTAGTGTTAATTTGGAAGTTGCTTGTATATTTTAGTCAAAATCATTTACTCATCATATTCAAGTAATTTATTTGCAATGCAAACATCTTAATAGTGGAAACCGGTAGTATCCGATTAATTTTTGAATAGGTACATTTTCATAATGTTATTACAAGTATTTAACACTAGTCTACATTGGTACCAAAAAAAAAAAAACATAATCTTTCAAAGTGGCCCATTTGTTTTGTTATTATCATCGATCGAACTTACCGCGTCTGGAATTGATCTCTTCCACAAGCCCAAAAGTCTGCCCGCCGTTTGCACCGGCCTATTGCTACCGGATATCTTCTGCCAATCCTGCGCCAGCTTGTGCATCATCCACATGCCGGCCAATCCCAGAATGCACAGTAGGGCTAACCTCATAAAGTGTATGTGAGCCTTGATGGTGGCCGCCATCACCAACAGCATAAATCCGACAATGGCACTCTTCATTTTCGTCGATTGACTGTTGTCGTAGTAGCTACCTACCGAAAACCGGTCTGCAAAACAAAACAAACACAACGTAAGTCGAAAGTGTGATGCCGTTTACCGACGATTAGCTTAACAAGTTGACTGCCTTTGCATTTTTCAAATTACCTCTTCAACAGTTTTGCGAGTTAAACTTAATACTCGCATCCAATCGGATCCACCACGCTCTAGTCGAGATGAAGAATTGGCAAAAAATGAGTGAGAGTTAAATTGAATTCGCATTAGCCAATATACCATAAGCATCCTGGTGAGACATACATTTAACTCACAAAGCCATTCAGAAATGTTTATTTTTAATTTTTCACGAAATTAAACGGCAAGGTAAGGCAGTCAAACTTGTTAGAAATGAACATACCAAAAATAGCGAATTTTCACCTTTTTTCCACTGGGCTCTTCTCCGACAACCCTGCTCGCTTGTTGTTCTGGGGGCGAGACGCGTTCAACAACGTCTATAGGCCGGACACATACACAACGTGTGCGTCTCTGCGAATTAACGCGAGGTAATTATCGACTGGAGACAGAGTTTTAAGTACAGACTTAGTACAGACACGGTTAAGTGGTTTGCGTTGTCTTCGAGTTGGCCGGCGAACGACGACTGTAATCGAAAAGTTGTGTTTTTTCAACGGGACAGACTCCGCCGACCGGGTCCGCCGGATCCTCCATTGGCGGTGGGGTTTGGGGCCGACTACGCTTCCGGTTTCGCCCTACGTCCGTTGCCTATTATGAAATGACTTTCGCCGGCACGAGCGCATACCGGTCGGCAAGTCCGGTGGTCGTCTGCCGTGTGTGTGTGTGTGTATTTTGTACCAAAACCAAAACCGGTTCTAACCGCGTGTAAACCACAACATACGAAACGCGTACCGTCTGTAAATACAATTATTTAGTTGTACTTACTTTTTTTTTTTACCGCTTTCGGCTTTGCGCGTAGAAAACGGTAAACATTAAGGTAGTCCCGGCCGTCTGGACAGTGTTGCATTGTAGCCGCTATAATATTATGTTATGTATACATCTAACATATACAACAATATACTTACATAGTATTAGGTATAACGTTACCTACCTACACGCACAAGTGCGACGGTCCGTTGCGCAACTGAAATCCATTAGCTTCGTCCGGAAGAGTGTATAGTAGCTGACTTGTCCGTACATAAGGGCCTAACCTCTTCCTGTGTAGATCCAACGGCGAACGGCTCTCTTGAGCACCTGTGAGTTTAGACCTTGAACGGGGCAGTCTGTCCGAAAATCTTATATCAAAATGCATGCCAAACTAGTATTGAGACCGTGAAAGGACTAATGCACGTGGTGGTACTCTTAGAGTAGAAGCAGCAATTGCAGCGCACGATGGATGGATCTCAGTTAGCGATTAATAATAGCAGCTGTAGTTATTACAGGAGAAAAAGAAATATTTGTTATGTTCATTAATTTCATCCAATATAATCAAATATTATTTGGTATAAACCGCAGAGAGTCTAAATGAAAAACCTGAACATTTTCATATGTTTAAACAATGTTGACACCATCGTTGCAACGTCATGTGGTTAGGTCAGAGGTGTATTTTTTAAAGCTGTAAAACGAAAGGTAACCATTAAAATATTATAGTACCCGCATTTGCGTTGTGTAAAAATTCCAAATAGCTTAATAGTATGTTGAACTATAAAAAAAACTGACTATCTCACATAGTCTCGTCATCGACGGACGCTGAGTAGAACAAGTTAATGATGGGCAAAACAATTAATATAGTGTCCTAAATGTAATTTATTATTTTTGTCATTCTGCCATACTCGATTGTAATATTAATCGTTATCCATGCATCAATCGGTATGAAAAAAAAATATTAGAACGCTACCAAGCGGGAGCTATTGTAGATAGACAATGTTCCACCTATATTGAGTACGCTGACTTGCTTTTAATGGAGAAAATTACAACGTATTTATTATTATTATACTTGGTAACAATATCATCTGTAAAAACAATAGGTACTCGGAAGGGTAGGCAAGCGGGCCCTTTGTCTAAACTTCACACTCAGCAAAGTAATTACAGAAGGTGAGAGGGGATATGGGGGATAAAATCTTCCTTGAGCTTTTGTCTTTGAGGAGTTTAAAGACCAATAAAGAGATGGTCGGACGTAGTGAATGTATGTGTAGCAAATCGTATTTAGTGCAGTTGAACACTAGGGTAGCTGACCTAACACAGCTAGGAAAAAATGTAAAGTAGAAGAAGCTTTATTTCATAAATTAACTGAAATTCAAATTGTTTACAAAAAATTGTTTGGTTACGCCTATATTTACATATTGTTGGGTGTTGCTAAAATGTTGGAAGCCTTGCATCTATTATCTTCAGGACTGTGTTGCTGTGGTGAATACGATTTTACTCATTTCGCTGCTGTCTGTACAAAGGGTGTTCACCGTGTATACTTTTAAGTTTAAACTTAACTTTTTTAAATATCAATTCATTCATTCTTCGATTCTTGTGTTCGTTGTGTAGCTAGGTTTAGTACTAGAGGGTAAAACACATTTTTTTTTCTTTCTTTTTAGTAGCTTGAATAAAGTTGTATTTAAATGTGATGTGTTTTACTGAGTTACGCGCCATTCGACTTATCCTTTGGGCACATTTATCCCATCACGCTGTCGCGTCCGTACGTACCGGACCTCTATAATATGATATTATGGTACACTCATCTAGTGTTATCTGGGGACTAGTAGGCGTTTTACGGTTCCTCTCGGGAAATTTGCCGAATGAATAAAATATACAGCCGAAAGAGTAGACATGGGTAAAAAAACAAAATTTGTATCTATAAACCATGTATTATATTATATGCGTAGGTACGGTACACGGCCCAGTCTCGATCACTTTGACAAAACGAATATTTGTATATACATTATTTTAATTCTTACGGTTTCTACATAAAATACAAAATCGATTTTCTTTTTCAACTTATTATATAATACCAACACATATCCATTAAAATCAGTAGTCATACGACTGACGGCTGTTAACGGTAAATTGAAAATTCAAGGGTGTAAAAAAAATATTCAAACGCTGTTGGACTCGACCAGGTCCACAAAAGATCACTTGAAAAGTTCATTAAATAGTACCGTGTTATTACGTTTACTTATTATGTTAGTAGGCTCCTATTAAAAAAAAAATTACAAGCACATACAAATATGCATTGTATTTGTTGACGTTGCCCGCCTGAAGGATGCGCGAGATAACTAACCGGAAGACCCACATGAATATTTTGGATGATGTATTCGGATTTAAGAAACACGCGAGTTTATAGTAATAATTACCATGTGATAATCTCAGTTTATTATTGTAAAGAAAACGGGTGTACCTAATAGTACAATTCGGCGCTTTCTCTTCTTACAACTAGTGCCGGGTACAATAAACAATATTATATTCGACTGGTATGCGAAATGCCATAACTTGGACAATTTTGATAGTATTTATGTATGTAAAGACACGCGACATAACAAATTATATAAGTAATTATTTGTCGTTGCATTTGCCACGACTGGACAACCGCTTTTCTAACAATAAATTTGTAATGAATAATTTATTTTAATTTTTTTAAGTTAAAATTGAATACTGCCTTATGTAAATGTTTTTTTTTTAGTATAAGATACAACCGTTTTATAAGTCCTAGTTGTATATAAAAACGAACTACTCAGGGGGGGGGGGGTGGCGATGGCCCTCTGGGTATTTACTTGTGTGTGTACCATTATCTACTGACAGATCACTCGTAAAAAGATAACCGTCTTCGCTTATACGAAGATAGAAATGTAGTGATCAATAATTAATTTATACGTTTATGTGACAATGACGTCTCATATAATTTTTTTTTTTTTTAGAATCAGATTAACCTAACTTATTTCTTAACCTAATTTTTGACAATGCTATTCAAGTTTAGGTTTTTCCTATGCTTTCCTAGTTTCACCATAAACAGAATTAGAATTATAGTTATGCCAGTTCCTAATATTATGTCCGATTTGTACCAGATTTTAACTCATCCTCCCCGTCTCTCCTCTAAACTATTTCTTTATCTTGTGAACGGTGCTGGAAAAACTTAATATCTTTTAAATAATTTTCTAACCTTTAAAAAGTTTTAAACTGTTCTTAAATTTGAAGAATCTGAGTATCCATTTTGAATGTTTGTTTGATGATAAATAAAAACGTTTACCTGTTAATATTTTTAAATAATAAAACACCTTTCACATTATATCAAGTGCCCCCCTAACGGTTCGGGGCGCCGAGTTGTCTGTTGTGGTGTTTGATATTTTTGTTTGTCGCACTTCGTATTGCAAATATACCATTGTGATTACTTACACCATAATAATGTACAAGTAGATCCTAAAAACTTCCTCGTCTGTAACCAACACCGACAGAGCTCGTTACACTTGTTAATTTAGTGCAGGAGTGTTATTTATAAAAAGATTAAATCATAAAATTGTGCCACTTTTCACAAAAAAATTTAATTTGTTTTCTTCCTCCATTATTTCCACTTAATTATTAGATTACGAAATTTGCTTAGAATGCTGAACAAAAGTGAACGGTTAAAACAACGAACTTAATAAAAATATGTTGATGCTTCCACAGATAAATCATTGTTCAAATTTTCGGTTTGAAGCAGCGACTTATCCGAAGTCAACTTTACTCTAAATGTACAATGTAAATAATTCGTTTTTATTACAATACCAGCTTTACGCAAACAGGAGAAATATGTTATTATTTTTGAAAAACATAGGAAACTAAGTTTAACTAAGAATAATGGAGTACATTTTATTATAAATTAATTTCCTAAATAATATATAAATTATGAAACCGAACCAGAGTTTTAGGGGAAATAAATAAAAGTATGTCCACAGTCTAAGTAAAAATTTGTCCGTGTTTATTGTAACTTTTTAGTATATTTTACAATAAAGCAAAATTTAACTATACATTTATTATTAAATTATTTGAAAATAGAGTAAAAATTATTGATAATAATAAAATTCTTAAATGACGACATATTATACCAAAAAAGTGTTGCAAAATAAGTATAATAAAGTGCACCCTTCAAATTGTATAATAATAAAAAAATTACCCAACTTTCTCCGTTTATTGATTTTAAAAATAAGTACCCACTAAAAATATTAATTTATAAAATATGAATCTTTACAAAACATAAATTATAAAAAGTACAATTTACTTAACGTAACAGCGCCGAACTAATAAATATAGAAAATGCGTAGCAATAATACTTTTTTTTTTTTTGAGACCGATTTGAAATTTTCGGCTGTTAGTTTTATACATTTTTCAAGTAACTTTAACATACTAATATTAATATTAACTCTGCTAACTGTAAACTGAAGCTGGATTCAGTAAGTATAATAATGGAACATAATCGGCGTAGCACCGTGTGTATATATATATCTATAAACTTAATCAAGAACGATTTTACTTTTTAATACAAAAATATAATAGATTTATTAATAAGTTTCACTTAGCATACAAATTTTTTGTTCTTTTCGAATAATTAATGCTACAAAAAAACATATATACATATATATGAAAAAAAAAAATTCTGTAAATAAAAAAATTACAGTAGGTAGAACAGTCTTATGTGTAAAATAACAATTTATAATGAATCAGTTCACTATAGTTAACTTATTACCCTGTATAGAGATAAACTTGTAAAGCTTTAATTCAATAGTTAATTCGTAGATAGTATACAAAATAAAAAAATAACCCAAACAAAAAAATAAATAAATAATAATGGTATACATACAAAAACTATTTGTAGACATAAAAAATAACAAGCTTTTACAAGAAAAACAATGTTTCGCACAACTGTTCGTTTGGCTGTTGTCTTATATTTTGGCCTACAAGATAGGCTAACTTGTGCGCGTACTGAAACAAATGATAAAAACGCATTATGAAAACAATGTATTTTGTTTTTTCAATTTTTCGGTGCTTGTATCAAAAAGTTTCGAGTCGATATTTTAATATTCATACGTTATACTCTCACACTCATTACAGGGGAATTAAGTTAATCACTTCGTATCCATATCTTATGTTTTAAAATTCCATTAATTGAAATGCTATTTTCACATTCAGTTCTACCAACGAAGTTCCTACGAGTTGACTATGATAAAACCCTTAACGATATTGCTCTTTTGGAAATATTCTTTGCATATCTAACGAGTTAAAAATTGTAATATTTCTAAAGAGAGTAATCTCATTTATCTTCTAAAGTTCAAAACCGTCTTCCGAATATTCTACTAGTTCTCAACTTGGAGCTGAATGCAAGCGCTTATGTAAAATCAATTATCCGCCACACAACAATAAGACCGAGTTTAAGTTATCTACCTTACCCTTCCCCCTATCATTAATCATTTTGTAATCATGTAAATAATTCAAGATTTAAGCACGCTATTTCTTCCTTAGTTATCTGGGCGACCACAACAACTCTTCCAATTTTTTTCTCTAAATTTGATAGTTCCTTACCATATTCTAAGTTATATTTCTACTATAGTATCCACCCTTCTGCCATAATAAATAGATCCTAACGTTTCACGGTGATAATTATGACATTTTTTCCAACCAACTCAAGTAAAAACTAAAGACACTTTACACTTGAATTTTTTAACAATTTACGCGTCAACCTATATTATTAACGTTAATCAAAACTTTTATTTCTGAGTAAATAATAATTAAATAAAAAACAACAGTTGATTACCTGAACAGGAGCTGGAACTTTTATAGTACCGCACCAGTTATAATACATGTGACATAGTTTGTATGACAATCTTTGAACGTTTTCAGTGCTTATAGTACAGCCATTTTGCAACACAATATAATGTGTTGGGTTAACAGTGCCCTGAAATGTATAAAAACATATATACATTTATATATTAATAAAAGTTATTAACATCACAGCCTATATGCTTGTTGAATAAATAAAAACTACAATATGATTTCATAACAAACCTGGCGCACATGCTGAGATACGAGGAAAAAGTCAAAATAATTTCTTCTCGTCACAGTATTGTCTATAATTGTTCCCGGTGGTGGATTTACATATTTATTTTCACCCATAAACTACAGAACAAAAATTATTACAATTATTTTATTTTCTAGCTATAGAATCACTATAACGTCTAACCTGGAACACTCTGCTATTTATTCGTTTTTGAACAACAATAAATGTTATTTTAGGAAAATAGCCACCCGGGTATTCTTTAAAGTCAGCTTCCAAGTCTCGTATTTCCATTTCTTGAACCTGTTTTAAATCGCCATCCGATACACCATCTCTGTATATTATTATTCTTTGCGGTAGTTCACCGTTTTTCTGGGGGCAAAACAAAATATTTTAAAACTGCAAGTTCAAATTAATTGCTATACTAATAAGTAATGACGTATTGCATAAAAAATAAATTAAGAAAGAATAATTTATTCCGCTCCACTTAACGACACAAAAAACCACACACTTAACATTTTTGGAATCTGCAACCCAGCAATAGGATAATTTAGCTGGAGTCACAGGACAAAACAACATAAACTTACAGCTTTCCATTTTTGTAGTACTTTATGGAACGCCTCGTGTATAGCCCTTATAAGCTCTTGGTGGGTACTTTTTTGAATGGATGCGACTGCTTGCCATTCTGTGAACAGCTTGTCCATTGATGCAACGAACCCAACAACGCTACTTGCCTGCTTACTTTTTTCATGGTATACGTCTATTCCGACTATCATAGTAGATTTCTAGAAAAAACGGTTTTTTTTTTTTTAATGATATTTTGTTATTTACTAAGTTGGACGATTTACAAAATACACTAAACTATAATAAATAATTACCAATGGGATGTTTATTGCCCAACACGCTCCTCCCAATTTACAATTAATTTGTAGGGCTATTTTTTGAGTAATTGAAGCCAACTTGTCTGGTTTTGAAATTGTTCTTGAAACAATAACCTATTGGAAAAACAAACGAGAGCTATAAAATAAAAACTTTTCTTTCCCACATATTCAATAATATCATACCTGCGAAGGTATTCCCAAGTCAGCACAACATATCTTTTTGACAGCGTTGTAACGATCTTCTCGCTGGTTTGGAAATATTATGACGACCATTTGCAAATTTTTTATGTTAGACGTGACGTTTTGTATCGCTGTAATAAAATGTTCAGGATTGTTGCCTGACACTTTTATTTTATTTGGTACTTCGATATTCATTCCCAAAATTCGACCGCTTGAAATTAATTTATTACAAAATGAATACGTCACTTGTTCTTCTTTTTGAATATACAAAATGGCCCATGAATTCATGTTAACCTAAATTAGTAAAAAAAATAGTTTTACATAGCTCAATATTAACTTCAATGTATAGAAAGGTATTACAATTATTGGTATTGGTTTTACAATGAGTTTTTTTTTAAACTTAAAAATTACAGCATTCTATATTTTTTACAACATAGTCAAATTAATCCCGAATTTGTATGGAATATTCTTTAGGTAAAGTACTATCAATAAATATTGACGAACCAAAACAATGATTTAACCCTTTCCCCTAAAGTGTGAAACGTCCACATTTTTTTTTTCAAACGAAATTAGAACAGACCTAGAGTGATGCTTTATCATACACAATTTTTTTAAAAATCTGTAATCAAATTTTTTTTTATTAAGGAAAAAAAAAAAATGGGTAAATTACACTCTGACCATTGTACATTTCTAGGTGTTGACATGTGAGTAAATCAACAGTCAACAGGTATTTGATATATCGCTTCTCCGGTGGAACAATGGTGTATGTGCAAATTTAACTTTTTTTCAGAAAACGTGATTTAAAATTTTAGTGTAATGGTAACCTTACACAATGGTAAACGACAAAACTGCTCTCTAGCGGTATATATTATCATACTGTTTTCGTACTTAAGTCAAAAAGTCAAAAATTTGAACTTACTCTATTGTTCCACCGGAGAAACGATATGTATAAGAGTAATAACGTTAACAAATTATTATAGATGGACTATCAACCCTAATACTAAAAATATAATTTTAAGCTAATTATACATTTTACAACACTTCAATTTTTATATTTCTTGCATCAAAGTGTTTATTGGAAAGTGACTATCATTTTACAAAAAAAATAATTCCTATAGCTTGAGGCTATAGGCTCCACTTCAATATGCTCTGACATCATGTACTAGCTTTCATTTAAATACAATAACAGCTAGATATACGTTTAATTAATAGCCACTCACTATTGAGAACATTGCATTCTTTGCTACGTCGTTTCCCCAATCCATATTATCTTTGATAGGTTTTTTAATGTTATTTCCCAATATGATAACTTCTTTATTGTATACAGGTCCATGCATTTTTACTGGAGCCGAACTGAATTTGAGTCCCCAATCTTTTAATTTTTTGCTTGCGGCTTCGTGTTCTAAACGTTATTACAAATTATTAAGCATAATCTTTCTAGTATATAAAATAATTAATATTCAAAACTTAAATATAATGTATATTTAATTGTAAAAATTGAAATGTTTTTTTACCTATTAAGATAACGCCCATAAATAACAAATGTTTAACAATTAAGTTTATATAGAGAACAATATTATTCAAAACATAAATGGAATTTTGTAACACTCAACAAATGGGAAATGTTATGGTTAGTAACTGTTATAACAATCATCATAAACAGTAGTTGATACTAATATAATAAAACCACCCTATAGAAAAATTAGAGTACGAAGTAACATTTACTTAACCTACAATAAATTATTAAAAACAAATCCCTCAGAATTTTTTTTCAAAATTTCATAAATATGATCTTGTATAAATGACGGTTTCTAAATAGCTATAAAGATTATTGGAAACATTTTCATTATCATAAAGGGCATATAGTATATTGTACCTACCATTTACACGTTTAACAAAATTTACTAAGGCTGCCTGCCGTACGTCGGGAGTTATTGAAACGTGTCGCTGAATCTCCTTCATTAATCTAAAATCGGCCTTCATTGCTTCTGTCAATCCTGTCATATTACATAGTTCGGGAACCAAACATATTGTATCATTTTCCTAAAAGAAATATCTGTTTGAAATATGTTTAAAATATATGAAGTTAGGTAAATATACTAACCACCGTGCCTTTCACCATATCTTTCTTTTTAAGTTTTGAAATTAACATGGGCTGTTTTGCACTTTTTATATTTATATTATATACTTGTTTATAATAATCAATAAAAGAAATCTGGAAAAAAAAAATAAAACAATTTGTTAGTGCCAAATTCTGAATTGACATACATGTTATAATTTTTAGTAAGCAATTTCGAATATAATTCGATGAAAACATTTCATTGAAGTGTATATCCGAGTAAAATATAAATATAGACCAATTTTTTGTATGATTTTATATATATGAAGGGCACAGGAGAAAAACGGTAGAAGTCACATTATGAAAATTTTAGAGTATAGCAAAAACAAAGTTCGTGAATTCCTCTTCCTCTTAAGAACAAAAAAAAATCACAATAAATGCTATTCTAATGAAAAATGTATTTATTTAAACAATCTGTTGACATAAATAAAAAAAAAATTAATGGCCTAAATTGAAAAAACTATTTTAAAAATAATAATTTCATAATGTGACTACTACTGTTTTTCTCCCGTGCCCTTCATATATATACAGGGTGTCCCATTTTAAAATACTAATCGATTTTTCTCTAAAAATACTAATCCAATCAAAAAGTTGCTTATTAGAGACTTTTAGAGTACAAAGGGGGACGTTATAAAAATTTAAAAAATAGGGTCCAAAATTCAAAATGGCTGACTTACGGTCAAAAACATGTTTTTTTTTAATGGAAACCATGTATTTTTTGTTAACCAAAAAAATGTTCTTATCAAAACTAACAACTTTTGTAGGAAAATTTTTTCGGTAAAACCCATAATTTGTAAATTAAGTATTTTTAGCTATTTTTAGTTTTGTTATTTTATTTTTATGCATATGGTAACCTTGTCATGTGTAGTAACCTTGGTTTGTGTGGTAACCATGGTATTTTTAGTAACTTTAGTATGTGTGGTAAACATGGTATGTGTGGTAACCATGGTTTTTGTCTTTGTGATACACAGAAAAGAGGATAACCTTATCGATAAAAATAATGATAAACATACCACGGTTACCACACATACCATAGTTACAACACATACCATGGTTACCACACATGCAAGGTTGCCATATGCATTAAAATAAAATAATAAAACTAAAAATAGCCAAAGATACTTAATTTACAAATTATGGGTTTTACCGAAAAAAATTTCCTACAAAACTTGTTAGTTTTGATAAGAACATTTCTTTGGTTAACAAAATAACCATGGTTTCCATTTAAAAAAAACACGTTTTTGACCGTAAGTCAGCCATTTTGAATTTTGGACCCTATTTTTTTTTTTTTATAACGTCCCCCTTTGTACTCTAAAAGTCTCTAATAAGCAACTTTTTGATTGGATTAGTATTTTTAGAGAAAAATCGATTAGTATTTTAAAATGGGACACCCTGTATATATATAGACTAATATCAGGAACTTGGTTTACTGTGCCCCAACTATGGTATTTGTTAAAAAATCTATGAAGACACTATATGTACTAAACCAAAGGTTTAACTTTTAACATACCTATAGTTTTTAATATACATTAAAAGGAATTTTGCATTGATATTGAAATTAGATACTGGTTCAATTTTACTAAGAAAATATATTTGATTATTATGTCTACATAGTACTATGAATCGATCAGAGCAAACTTTTTGTATTAAAAGTGACCATTGAATTATTTATTGTTACAAATTTTGAAGTCCACATTTTTTTTTTTCCATAAAAATTTATTGTAATGGAAAATGCTCTAATCGATGCACAGCTTATTATTTTCAAGCTAAAAAATAAAGAAAGTAATATTCAATAGCTTACAATTGTATAAGGCCTTTTAGTATTATTGTTTATTTATATTTAAATTTAATTAGTTGATATAAGCACGTGATTTGTACTTCATCATTCTTACATTTTGTCCATTTTTTTCAAATGTCGACATTGGCGACATAGTAAAATCTATGTCATCAACTCTGTAAGTTTTTCGGTTATAGTGTGTTATAACAGTTGTTCCTAGTAATATTGCCTTTATATCCGATTGACCGTCTCTACCACCTTCACGTTTGGCTTTGTTTAAAATTTCCATCCTATAAGAAAAACATTTAATTACATATATTACACTGCTATCCGTTAATTTATATTTATCAAACTTATAATAAACATATATAATTTTAAATATATATAAAGAATCCAATCTAGCTTAAAAACAACCGACCTGTACTGACCAACAGTAAATACTATTTTAACCCATTCTGTCAACTGCTAACTGAAAATTTGATAGTTAGTATAATTTGTGACACAAAGAACATGTGGGCTTACAAGAACCAACCACTTGAAATTATATTGGATTCAGACAGTTACAGATTTTACTAATGTTATTTGCTTCAACTGATTTTCTTAAATTGATGACATCCAGATTTTATTTTTAGGTAAGATATTAAATAAATTATGCTTAAATTAGTTGTTATGTATATAAGTTATTAAAATTAATTAGTTTTTTTAATAAGTTGTCGGACTAACTAAAAATGTATTTAATGTTATTTGATTGGTAGAACTATAAATCTGGATGTCACAGATACAACCTAACCTAAGTCCATGCAACAAAATATTTTTCCCCAAATAGGGGATGTCGATAGATCTTAAAATAAATAATCGGTAAATAATCATTATTGGCCAGATTATAAATCATTCTGAAAAATTGATTTTATCAGACCGGCTTACTTACACATTAAAAAAAAAGGACCAAATCTAATCTGCAGACTGGGTTAAAATTGTATCAAGTGTAACCCTCCGCTATCCAGCCTGCACAAAAACTCAGTAGGTACATATAAAATTACAAATCAGATATTATGCAAAAATTACTTTGGACATTACTTAAATATTAAAACCCAGCCTTTGGAATCTTTAATACTTTTAAAATCCCTTAAGACGCTAACATCTGAAACCACTGTTAGCTTTAATTATTATTTTAATGACAACAACAGAAACAACCAAAACCTTAATAAAACAAATTAATGTTAACCCAAAACGTAGTAAGTTAAAAAAATTCAACTTTAATATTTAATTTTTTTGGATACGCTTTTCATTGTAATTAAAATAATTTATTTAAAAAAATAGATAAATGATAATTTGTATACAAAAAAATTACTATATATTTTAATTTTGTGTCGAGCAGTATTACTATTTGTATTAGGTAATCAATATTTTCAAAACCCCAAATTCAAATAAATAGTTCTGTTACAATACCTTGACTAAAATAAATATAAATGAATAAAATAAATGTTTTATGCAGTATTACCAAGGCGTGTGTTGCAAAATGAAAGATTTTCAAATCTTCATAATTGTGATTTTTTTCTTTCTATTTTATAAGCAAAATTAGAGGACTATTACTAACTATTCAGGACTATTATGCGTGTATTGAGAATTTAAAGTATATACTTAAGTTATTACGTTTTAGATTCAATTTTAAACGGTATTATGAAACAATTCGTAATATTTAAATTTTGTCTATTATTTTGTGTACTCTTTTCTAATTAAAAACGTCATATCATAGTATAATTAGGTCATAGTTACAATGACATTGTGGTCATTATTTCATGGGATTTATTTTTGAATTAAGGGACATTATATCTTCTTAATATATAAAACGCATAATACAAAAAAATTTAGAACTTAATGTACATATCAATTTTGGTCAAAATACATTCAGTAACAAACATTTATGAGTTGTACTTCAGCGCCTGCAGTTCATGTCAAGAACAATTGTTAGAGAATATTGGCAAGTAACAATTAAATACACAGAAACGAGGTATCATGAATTGTTTTTACAACAATGAAACCAGCAAGAGAAGAACTCTGCTTTTGAGAAGCATGTTGGTCAGAGAGAGATCTATTCGTCTTCTACCTTGAATTTTTATTTTATGATATATATATAATTTTTTGATCCTCCCTTGAATTAGAATAACATTGTTTTATAACTTACATAACTTCTAGAGTTGACTGTGTGCGCAAAATTCGATGCGACACATCACAGCACATAAACAGTCCATTTTCAAATTCGTCAATTGCAGTTATATATCCAGGCCATACTTCTAAACTATAGTAACAAAACGTAAATAACAGTACTAAACTATCGAACTACTAAACAAAAACTACAGTAAAAATATTCTAAAATATTTACTTATATTCTGGAATAGCTACCCTCCTGACAGGATCATACATATTTCTTCCAAACTCGATCAAATCCAACGATTTCATAATTTGGCGAAGAAAAACATTATAAAAATGTATGCAATCTCGTAGTAAAGTTTGACGCCGATATATTATTTTGAGATTTACTTTACTTTTATCATTTAACTCGCTTATAAGTAAAGTTTCCTGAAAATCAAATATACTGATAGTTTCTTTTAACACGTTAACATTTAAAATAAAACCAATTATTACTTACATCATCTGGTAATCTCGACGGAATATACAAAGACGTGCCGTCAAATGTCTTAACCGGTAAAATATTTCTGTGTTGGTTAAGCAACATGAACCTGGCAGGTTTTACATCCACTGGCGGGTTGTAATCTACCCTATATTCAAAAACGCCTTTGTTCTGCTCAAGTTCAATGCCAATATAGTTTGATGACAATTGTAACCTGAAAAAGAAATTAAAATTAAAATCCATACTTGAACACTTCCAGTTTAAAAATACAATTATTATTAAACAACAATTATTAACTATGAAATAATACAAATCCTTAACTTAATAATAAGTTTCGACAAATAGGAAAAATATAAATACATTATTTAACTAACCCACAAAAACAATAAATATAACATATATTATATTTATTTATTTTAGAATAAAAGAAATTAACAATTGTTCAGTAAATTGGGTATGTTGATTTCAAAAACCGTACCCGATATTTAATGTTATTTTATTTATTTAGAATTCTAATTCAGTAGGGTAGCCACCCATAGAGTAATAATAGTGACGTGTTTTGGTTTCTGCACAAGTGTACTCTCTCATGGCATGTAATATAATAAATGATTTTCCAAGTAGCTATTATACTAATCTAATATATAAAATGTCAATTCAAATAGCCGACTCCCGCCAGTCGCCTAATCGTCTCTTCCATGGGATTCATATAATACATCTCGCTCATAGACAAGCTTCTGAGGCGGCTTAGGCAGCGCGTGGCGTTGGCGCGCGTTTTTATCATGTCACAACGTTATCGTATCAAATAATAACGGTGACGGCGTGTGTTGTTTTTTTTGCCGAGTTTGTACTTTCCTTAAATTAAATTAAACGTAAAATTATTATTATTATTATTAATTACACTGTTGTTCATTGTCATACGTGGTTTTTTATTCAATAGTGTTTCCCGGTGTGTCAAACGTTATCATATATATAATAATAAAAATTAAAAACGGCGAACGGCGTGTTTTTTTTTTTGGTGAATTTTTGTCTTTGTAGTTTGTTATATTATATACATACAATTATATGTTAAACGTATAATAGTTATTATTAATTACATATTTGTCCGTAATTCGCTCACGGTTTTCGTTCAAGAGAAATCGACGTGTTTCCCCGTGTGCAAACATTACCTATTAATATGCGTCGTTGGATGTTGGTACGTTTTTTAGATTTAGAATATATATAATAATATATAGTATAGTAGTATATTACATTTTGCTTACAAATATACTATTATTATTATTTAAAAAAATATTTTTCATTATATATATATATATATATAATTTGATGCACTGAATAAAAATTGTTCAGATCTAAAAACAATCGATTTTTAGTTTTATACACCTGGGGCTACTTTTGTGTGCTTAAAATTTATATACATTATTGACATAAAATATCTATGTGTTCATTCCGCTCTAATAAGAAATAACTATATCACATGATCTAATTTATTTTAATCACATTATACATAGCAACATCTTTGCTATTGTAATCATTCCAGTTTTTACTCCCTGGCTTTATAATACTTATTTAACCAACGAATAAATGCATTTTTACACAGTCTTATTATAAAAAATTATAGGTATGTTTTTTAAAAGCATCAGCAAAAGTCCCTATATCATCTTTTTAAATTCTTAAAACAGTTGTCTTTAGATTATTTTAGCATTCAACATTTTGTGTTCTTAGACCGTTTTTATGAGTAGTAATCAAAAATCAAAAAAATTGTCTGAACATTTATTTTTACTAACTATTTAATGTTAATTTTTTATATTATATGTATGAATATATATATTTTTTTTTTGAGCTGCTGTTGATATAGCTTGAACTAAATTAGATACTTATTAATATTGACTATTTTGGTTTTTTTTGTGGTGTGATTTCAGACATAGGGCATAATTAAAACATAAAAATGAAATATTAATTTCAAATCATTTTATTGCATTTTAACATTTTGAAGCATGGTGGTATAAGTAATATACTACTTTTTCAAAAAATAGCCTACTCTCGCACAGTGGTATATATTTATTACCACCTTCATAATCATGTTCAGAGAAAATCGGAGAAAAAAATGCTGTGCTTCAAAGGGTTAAAATTTATATTGAAAATCAACATTTAATTTACTATTTTATTATTTATAGAAGTATAATTATAAGTATTCGCTCCACCCTAAAAAAGTATAGTAAATCTATAGATTTTGCTATATTTTTTTAAATTGATACTACATAATGAAAAATAAAATTATTTTAAAATTTTTGATTATTATCATTTAGTAGGATGAATTGTTGGTTAGACATCTAAAAATATATCAACATATGGATTTATATACCTTTCATGGTTTACTTAAAAAAGTATTAATGTATATATCAATTTATCTATTATGTATAAAATATGTCTGGATAAGTATCAAATAATTTAGGTATTTTATGCACTGAATATTATTATTATTATCATTTTGTACTCTGACCGTTTTTATAATCACCGCCGGACACTCGAATAATCAAAAATATTTGCTACAAATTATTTCAGACATTTCATTCATGTTTTGTACTCTTGAGTTCCCAAGTAACCGTCACACAAACATATCATTCTTCCACACTTTTAAACTTCTAAAAACCAACAAACGTCAGACCTTAAGTATCAAAGTACCTTTAGCATTAAAGGTCCAGATCCAAAAACTAAAAGATTTGCATCGAGACATTTCATTTAACCTCTCTTTGGACATTTTTATAAGCTCTGCCAAATAGTCGATCAAAAATCAAAATAATGTATTTATCACTCTTCACTTCTTTCCCTTTTAAGTTTTAATATAAACTCTAGACATTTCATTCATGTAATTTACTCTTGAATTCTTAAACACTTATGAACTTCTGTTAAACCACCAGACCTTTAATATACATATTTAATGCATTATGCTGTTGGTTACATTCTAAACGTACAGTACGTCATCACCGAATAATGGCATAGACGGTGATTTCTGAACATATAAGGATTTTAATTCAACCAATATCTCGACATATAACGTATACGTTTGAAAAAGTTTTGTTGCACATAGGAACACCATATCAGACATATACAGACTGACCTCTAAACATTTCTTTCTATTTTTAACCATAGCTATTACCAAGCCCGTGAAGTAAACAACACCTCAAACAATTCAAATTAAAAAAAAAAAAAAATTGTCCTTTAAGCAAGTAGCACACTTGCTTTAGTAGTAGGACGTTTCTGATCTGACAGATAGCTAGACTTGCACTACAGTTAACCGGTACTTAGCTTGCAAAACACTTTTTCGAAACTAAGTATGAACTATGATTACTAGATAAAGGTACGATGAATTATAACGGTATACTTTAAAACGTAGTGAGCTGACTCGACTCCGTGGCCGGGCACCCCCCTCGGAACTGCTGTGTACAGACATATAACATACTACGTTTAAACAAATTTTGTTTCACAAAGGTAAACCTTAACAGACATTTAGCTGACTGTGCTCTAGACATTTTTATCTGTTTTCAACTCATAAAATTAAGCGGGATGACACCGGCCTATATTGATGACGTGGTCTATAATATAACAACTTTTACCAAAGACAATTTCCATTGTACACTTTTTCCCAATGGCCAGCTTCTTATCAAGCCTCTTAAGTAGTTCATAAAAATTGGTAAAAGTGGTAGCAACCCAAGTAAGCAACACCGGACACTTGATATTTATTAACCGTCTTACTTCTAGACTATTCTTTTCAATTTAAAATTTAAAAAAATTACAGATACATAGCTAGACTTACTCTCACTTAATCAGTACTTAGCTTGCAAAATATTGTACAGTAAATATTCCGGGTACAGTACCAGGAATCTGTGACCTACCCGCCCGACTCGGGGGCCTGGGGGCGGAGCCCCCAGCTAGAGCGAAGCTCTAGTATAATCTATAATAATGACTCCAAATGAAATATAAGTTTAAATCAGGTTGCTAGATTACAAGTGAATAGTGTACCAGTATAAGTATAAGTACAAGTCTACCTTAGCACAAAGTTACTTTAATAGTAGATTTATATAGACAATGTCATTTGACTAACAATAAGAGGAAATGAGCCAGTTGCTCTTAATACAATGTTTTCTTTTGCATAAAAAAAAATAATTATATTCCTAGAAACATTATTTTAATTTGAAAAATGATATGCATTTTACAGAAACTAATTTAGTATTAAAAAATTACTTTTGACTAAATAAATGTTAACTAGAATTTCAAAATCAGGGTGTCAGCAATTTTAAAAATCTATGGTTATATTAAAAACTCCAGTAATCCAGATTTAACAAATCTTTAAAAATTGTTCGATGCAGATGAGATGTTATCAGCATGTGTGTGTAAATCCATAAAATTAAAATATACAAAGTAACGCAATGAAACGTGTCTGATAATCTGTCAAACAAAATTTCTAATAGTGTTTTACACTCTTTTATAATTGGATTACCACATTTTAATATTTTATAGCTTACATATTTAATTTCTTAATGTGACACCTATCAACATAGAATTTGAATTTAAAGCTCATATATGGTAATTCTCCTAAACTTTAATAATACAAATAAATATAATTAGAATAATAGAAACCACTCAATGACTCATTCAAGTCAATTTTTAAGTTTTTTTTACTAAATATTTTAAAAGTAAAAGGATTGTAGTTTTTGTGGTCTGCAGTTAATTATTGTCTCTTATTTAAAGCAAAACTTACATTTTAAAAGTATCTGTCGGCTTCTCTTTATTTGGCACAACTCGGCATATTACAGGAGGGTTAATTACAGATGGTTGTTCCACATGCTGGGCTTCAGGCTCTGGCTGAGGGGCTACTATTGGAGTTTCAGAGCTACAAAAAAACAACCAAATACATAATTGACTTTTTGGGTACCATAAAGCGAGTATAATAACAAAAATTAACAAACTTACTAGTATAGGTTAAAATTCATTGTAATTAAATATTATTTATCAAAAAAAAAAAAACTATTTATAAATACATAATTATACTTTATCTCTTTTGGATCTTCAGACTGTATTTTGACTGCTGCAAGGCCTGAAACTATTGTTTCTGGTTTATCTGGGCGCTGAATTATTGAAGATTCTGGTCTTAGGCGAGCTAATAAAGCCTAATATATAAAAAAAACAAATGTTTAGCGTTTGGAAAAATTACTAACTTTTTAAGACAGCATAATTATTACAATAATAGTTATAAAAATACCTAGTTATATGTTATAGTTATTTGATAAAATATAAAATCAACTGACCCGTCGTCCACGGATGGCAGGATTTACAACAGATGGCGATTGTATTACAGATGACTGGGGCTCTGCCGGTTGCACTACAGGTTTAATTATTGGTGCTTGAGGCTCTGCAGGTATTATAGGTGCTCGAGACTCTGAAGATTGTATTATTGGTGTTCGAAGCTCTGCAGGTTGTACTGTAGGCGGTGTTTGAGGTTCTGTAGATTGATATAAAGAAACTTGAGGTGATGCTATTGGAATTATAGGTTCCACTGGAGGCACGTGTATGGGAGGAATATTAGAAGCTTCTCTTAATCTAGCTTCATTTTGTTTTTGCATTTGAGCTATACGCTCCTTCAAGAAACCTCGACCCGCCATTTCTGAAAAAAAATTATTATTTTTATTTTTAATTCGGAAATAGTATTTTAGTCATATTTCATGAATTGAGTCCATTTATTTTATTCATATTGTTTAATATACGATAGTAATATCAGCAAAAATTAAAAAAAAAACTTTATTATCAAGAAAATGAAAATCCTACTTCTTATCCAGATTATAAGATTAATAAATTTAAAAGGCTAATTTTGTTGAATTTTGGATGGGACTAAGGTAGTGTGACCAGACGTCCCGATTTTGGCGGGACAGTACCGATATTCAAGCAGGTGTCCCGCTAAATATGGTGATCAAATCGGGACAGTAAAATGTACAGACTTTTAATCGACGTCCCGCTTTTGTCCAGATTTCAAACAATAGTTATTTTTTTCTTATTTTCACTTAAGGTGTGTATATTTTGTGTTCCATCAGATCACATCAGTTTATTTTGTACAGTTTCTATAATCTATACTGTGATATCACTTATTATCATAGAGACCTAGACATTGGTTTTTATCACGTTATGATCTGGACTCTCAATCGGCTATAGGTAACCACGGTTTTAGAAATGAAACCCAAGTGGTTACAACTGATAAAAAATCTCTTTTATTGCTCAAATCTATTGCATCAAATGTTAAATACTAAGTATTAATAATTTTTTTATCTGTATTAAATATTTTATAAATTTGTATTAAGTATATTTAAATTTGGTTTTCATCCTACTTTGATTATAATTATAAGTTTACTTGTTATAATATTTAATACTTGTTTTTTAAAGTTACATTTTGTTTTTATAATTTTTTTGTTAAGTATATAATATACTTAATTTTATTAAGGTATTAATAAAATAAATATTTTATGTTCAATGAAAAATTGATTTAAATTTTGATTTTTATCCCATTTTAATTATGATTTTTTTTTTTGCAATGTCTAATTTTAGCATGAAGAAATAAAGGTGTACCCAAAACCAATTATTAAGGGAGATTAACTCCTCCTACGAGTACTATTTTATGAGGAGGGATACCCTACTTCCTCTAGTTCCTTTTGAATACTTGTCCCGCTTTTATAGAATTTTGATCTGGTCACTTTAGACTAAAGCCTAATTTATGTTAACCAATGTAGGGTCACCGACTATTAGATTAAGTCTAAAGTGAGTTATAACATATTTCAATAAGCTGTAAGAACCAAATGGAGTGCAAATTTTTGGACAACTAAGTCATTGGCTACGGTTAGAATTTGTTTCTGTTTATCAGCACAAAGTGTACGGCTTATAATTAATCCATTTTGTTCTCACATTCCAATATGGTAACGAGATATTTATCATTATTCATTACGATGTGGTAACGCTAAGATAAAACGGAGTCAATATTTGAGGGAAAAAACCATAAACAATAACTGTTGATTGTGAAACAGTTACCTAAAGTAATTAATGTGCGTAATGAAAACGCAGCAGCGACAAGTTCTGCTCTTAAAAAGCTTTATTAGGATAAAAAGTGTAAAAAACTGGCGAGGGATGTTTGGCGTTTAACATCAACGACTTCTATTGGATCTTGGGTATTATTCCTTTACATTAAAAAACAAGTCTTACAACCTAATTATCACACTATATTGATATATATTTTTTTTTATGTTGTCAGAACGGTCGCCCGAGTATAGCTACAAGCGACTGAATGTCGAACAAAGCGAATTGGATAGAATAGAGTAAAACAATATGTTGGCAGACATCTAAAACGAGTCTTGTGTTTAACATAAATATCGTCACAGGGTGTTGTTGATTAAAACAATTGGGTCAATAAGCCGTAATCGCTTTCAATCGAGATAACTTGGCTAAATAAACGCCGAATAAACTTACTGTCGTATCGTAGCGCAGACAATTCACTCGGACAAACAATTAAACAAAAAACAAAAAATATGGTTTTCCAGCTGGAACACGGAAAACGTGATTATATGTCATAAGTGAATCACAACGAGAAGAAATGGCCGAACGTGAAATTGGAAAACTCGGGTCATTTAACACAGAGAATAGAGGGATAAAGTATAAACACAAAGATAATTGAATTGTAATAATAATGAATATCTATTACAGTATTATCTGATTTTCTGTGCGCAGTGCGTAGAATAGGCCTATGTATTTTGTGCGTTTGCGTCGGAATGCGGAATAACACCTTGTGATTGGTCAGCTGTCATCGTTGACCTACTTGATGATCGGCAGAGGGCGCGAAATTCAAATTGTAACCGGTTGTAACCACTTGTTCGGTTTTATAAAACTAAATAAACTATAATCACCGATTAGATACAATTTATCTAATATTACATTTTTGCCTATGATAGGTACCTCCCTATTAGGTATTTTTGTTTTTGTTTTTTTATTCATACGATTGTCCATTGATGAATTTGCTATTTAAACATAATATGAAAACAAAGAAAAAAAGAAATCTAGGTTATGTTTTAGTAACGCCATAAACAAGAGCCAACGTGAAAATATATGCTTTTGAAATGGTGGTCAATGCATGTTGGATAAATTAGTGGCCGTTAAGAATTAAGTTTTACACGGGAGTCCCAAAAAATAGAATTTCGACAACCTGTTTTATTGGCCAAAAAATTGTTTATGGATTATATGGTATTAACTCCAAGACTCAAACGAAACAACAAGTTTTGTATTTTTAGTTAGGTATTTAGGATTTGTTATAAGATATAATTGTTTTATATTCGAAACATTAAACACATCAAATCATTTTATATGTTTAATAAATAATTTAAGTACTGCAGTTATATGCGGTATTTGTTATTTTTGGTCATCCTTAAAATTACAAAGCTACTGTTAAGACCAGAATTATTGTTATAATTTTATAATATTTAATTATAACTAATTGTTATTAGTATTTTTTTTTCCAGTACACTTTAAAGGTGTTTTGTGCCAAGTAAATATATACAAAATGATCCTCCTGCGTAAACCCAATGGGTTATAGGTATTAATATTGATTTTATAATATATTATATAAAATCAAAGGTATTAGTGTAATAACTTACTTATAACAAAATTATATAAAATTCACAACACTTTTTTTAATTTTCGACTCAACAGTTGTTTAAGTTAAAACTTATGAATTAAAAATTGAAATTATAGTATACTATTTTATCCAGTTGGTTTGTCAATTGACTTTCTTTGGTTTTTTAAACAAAAATTAAGACAATTACTAAATGAAATTTGTCGACTTACTTCGATATTATTGTAGTTAATATTATGTTGTCGTGGTTGCTTGTGGGCTTGTGAATGCTTAAACGACGATGTTGACAGATGGTCAGGATAGGAATATATTTCCTTGACTAAGCAGCTATAAAACAAGTGGTGTTGGAGAGCAGATGGTTGCTTAAGCACCTGCTTAGGTACCTGCCTAACCTACCAGCCAATAAGAACCGAGTGTCACATAACCTTTTTTAAACAAAATAACAATAAACTATGATGACCCTTTGCCCGACATACCTACCCCGATGTTACCTAAACTCTGAATTTTTGTATACATCCCCACATTTTTGGTACTCGTGGCATAACACAGCCCACCATAGTACACCTACCCTGACAAATCACTAAGTAGGTTCACAAAACTAAAAAAAATACAGAATGTTCCAGCTACTATAACCACTAAAACCACATAATATTATTTTAATGTGATATTATAAATGCGTTAAAGCTTGTAAGGGTAGTTCTTTGATATTATTTACTAAGTGTGTAAGTTATAATAATATTACTTTTAAGGAATTCTAATTCCTAATTTTCAAAATATACATTTTTGATTAAATACACTCGTAATTTGGTTTAGTTACATACATAAGAAAGGTAACAAAAGTTGTGATTTAAAAAGAATATAATTTTGTTGTAAATTTGAAAACATAAGATATCAATTTAACAAATATAATGTATTTATTCAAAAGATTGTTGTAAAAATTAAAGTCCTGCAACGCAATTAAGAACAGTGAATATTATTCTGCATGTGTTCCTTGTAAGTTATAATACCTACTACTATATCATTTATACATTTCAATATAATGTAAATATACTACACTATGTTTTGAACATTTTACCTGAATATTTTACAAGGTGACAGAAGTGAAATCAATCTTCATGAACCCAAGTTAACGGTTACCTACCTAGATTTACTCGAATTGCCTACAAGTTTTTACATATTTTGTACCCATAAAATAAAATGTACAAATTCTAAGATGAGAGATTGAAAAAAATGTGTTACACATATTTGAAAAAAGCTATTATACATTTACATTTTGTTCTTCATTATGGCTTTACAAACTAAAAAATCTTTTACATATAAATAAACGTTGATTATATATTGTTATTTATATTTATACGAATCTTTACTTTCATTTTTTAAATTCTAAAATATAATGTACTCTCTCTAATAGTTGAAATTAGAAACTTCATGTTATTTGGTTTTCCGTTTTCAAAATAATAAAGTATTTATACATTCTTGAACTAATTCTAAACTCAACCAATGGCAACACCTTAAAATTAGCATAAAAGCTTAAACTACGTTCTTACAGCGAATAAACCAGAAGTGTCGCATAAAAATATATTTTGATTTGTGTTAGTTAGATAATATATTTAGTACCTATGACATTTGAAAAAAATATTTACACATTTATACAAAATTAGTTAAACGGTAATACTTATTGTCTATAACTTATTGCAGTTGAAACTGCAATTTAGACCGAGATAACAACGACTACTATTTTTTTTGGACAACCTAAGAAATAGGAGGAAATGTAATATATTTACAAAGTCCATCGGATTGATGAAAATTAAAAATTCAAACGCTGAAATATTTTTTAAAAAATGTTCTTCGGTCTACATATTTATGGAGCTAAAATTATATGTTTCCATTTGGAAAAACGAAGTCTGTGTTTCTTTGACGTATATGGTATGAAGATACAAATTTTCTATAATATATTTTAAAGGTATTGAAAAATATAGTAAAATATATACTAACAAGAATACAAAAAAAATAATTTTCAAAATACCCATATTTTCTGAGTAAATTATTGTCTTATATCAGATGGATCAACCTGTATATAAATTACAAATTCTATAGGTCAAAATTTCGGGCTAGGTTCGTTACAATAAAGCGATAAATAATATGCATCTAACGGCTAACCTACTTTTATAAAATAAAAATATGTTATTTGTATAATTTTATAGGAGGTTATAAGTTCAAAAATGTCAAATCTAAACCGTCTAAGCCCCGATTGGCGGGAATAACGGTTAGGTAAGAGAATGTTCACTAAATATTTTCAAAATGTATATTGTGATGAAAGTCCTGTGGACGTACCTCTGTGCTCCGCGTGGCCCCGGCTTAAGTACGTCATTGGCTATAACATTATCGCTTTTGAGTATCGGTGAAGATAGTAACGTGCAGCAAAAGACACCGTGCATGAGATACTTTCTTATGGGACTAATAGCTTGATTGAAAAATATGAAATTCACTTTTTTTGTAATTTTAAAAATTGATTATAATACAATGTTTAGCACAAATCAAACGATTCGTTTTACAACTGTAGTGTATAAAAATAAATACAAGCATAAACTTCGCAGTTGAGCATAACTTGAACTAGACATACTTAACTTAATATACTTCGAAGCAATTGTGGTTACCAATCTAAACGCCGTGATTATAATATTGTAGTCCTAATAAATCTTATCCTATCCTGATTCCTGTTACAATAAAATCGTAGTATATTAAATTAATTTATTATTAAACTATAGTTTGAATATAGTAGAAATGGATAGCCCTTAATTTAATGCTCATTTTGACATTAATATGTCTTGTCTGGGGGTCAAAAAAAAAATGTATGTAATGAAAAAAATATAATGTTGTCTGGTGCACTTCCCGTGGAGCTAGAAACTTAAAATTTGAATCATAGCTATTCCTTATAATGGTCTCATGCAATGTATGAATTTAGGAGTTTAAACTCATCCCTTCATAAGCCATAACTTACAATTACTTGTTGATATAAATAAATAAACCTCGAGATCAAAACATAAGGTCAGTAATATGTTTTATGGCCTGCCATAAGACATATTAATGATCTTATATTTTTCCCATAAGGGAAAGATTCGATTTGATTTATACTTTGTAAACACCATTTTTGAAACCTACAGTGATCAGTGTTAAACAATAAAATATATGTTATTGTGATAAAGTCATTTTAAAAACATTTCATGTAAACATAATTTGTTGAAAATTATTTTGCTCATGGATAATTATGTTAATAAAAATGTATTATGTTAAACATATTTTTGTACTTAATAGTATTTTCAAATATTTAGGTAAACGTTACTAATCAAGACGAGTTTTGGTGGAGATGGACTGAAGAGGTTAGTTATTATAGTTGTAAGTGTTTATGACAAATATGTTAATGCTAAAATATAGATTATGGCCTAAATTGGAAAAAATTAAAAAATCACTACATTATTGTGCTTATAATGACGATGTTTAATTTTTTTTTCTTAAAAAAAAAAAGTGATAACAGATTTTTGAAATCAGTTCAATTTTTAGACTCCAAGTTCAGAAACTAACTCTTAAAAGTCAAACTAAAGAAGAAGTGTAGACTCTTTTTAGGGGAAAGCCTTGATAATATTATTGTTATTGCAGTTCGATAAATTTATACTTAAAAAATTAGAACATAATTAGAACATTTCTTTCTTAGTTATTTTGTGTCGGTGTTAAAAAAGAAATATAAAAACACATCATTCTAAAACCAATAACTTCTCAGCTCCGCATCAAAGCTAAAATATTTATCAAGACATACATATTTAATAAACAAATACGGTTTAAAATTAAAACATATTGAGCTGAAATGACATATCATTAATTTTTATTTTATAAACATTAGACAAAAAATACAGATTAAAAGTTGAACGCTGTGTGTGTCTTCTTGATAAGACCAATAATTATATTAAATACCAAACAAAATAACAATTTTATTAAAATTACAGAATACTCTATTAAAATAGGTAGGTACTAAAAAAAAAAAACGATTTAAAAGGTATTTGACCAAAGTAAAGTTAAATATCAGTACTCAAATATCTATTACAGCACTGTCTGTGTAAATAGTGTAATAAAACTAAAGCAAAACGATTACAAAACAGTGGCAGTCTAAAAGCCAGACGCTACTTTCTAAAGGTATTGTAGCGATGAGTTTGGCGTCATATGATTATTTGAATATTTAAATTTTAAACTGTAATCTTATTTTCGTGGTGTGTGAAGTGTGCATAGAATCGGTGAATATCTATCGATTCCGTTAAATTTAAATAACAATTTTAAGTAATGTTATATGAGCGCTTTAAATGATTTTCAAAGTGGAATGAGCACTACAAGGATACCCGCTCGCCTTGGGCTTGACCCGTTCCCCCAAGAGTTGTTTGCTTAGTTCGTATCAAAATCTATGTCACACTACATGTTTCTGTCAACGTTTATACCAGAGATTTTTTTTAGTTTTAATTGCATCGCAAAAACTTACTTACTTATAGCCAATTAATATTAACATCATAATAATATTATGATTTTAGTATGTATTATACAAACACTGAACCCACAACCGTTTATGTCATAACTCATAACAAAAGTAAATTATCGAAATTAAAAAACTATTTGAACAAATGATGAAGTACGACGAGTTTTTCAGAAAAAAATTGTTCTTTTTACAATACTTTTTTCTTCCGTACTTTATTGCATGGCGAAAAACTGTCGGCAAAAAATAATATTGTGATTTATGCTAACAAGATGTAATTTGTATTTTGTCGGGACGGGGACCTAAGTTATGCATTAGATAATCTCAACAGTCAAAATAATATGCAGTGATTTGGCTCACAGCGGATTACTATGCGACCGTCGTTTGCTGTTTGTACCGTGTGAGTTGCTTAGCAATTATTTGTGTAGAATCATAGTGGGTAAGGTACTGAGTTTATATTCGTTAACAGTGTCTAATGGCTAATAGTGAACGAAGAATGGTATTTTTAAAGGTTGATACACGGTATACATATATGAGTTTGGAAGAACTGCATGTTAATTGTTAAACGAGTATTTAACAAACTAAAATAATTAAACCCTGAACTATATTGTTTTTTTATCATTTGATCAACGGATTTTAGATTTGTACTTGCTGTGAATGGTTAACTAAGGAAAATAAATACGGACGAAAATTCGCGCGAACGCTCAATGATAAACTTTTACAACACCCATTAGTTATATAATACCCAAAACTTAATGAAAAACATAGTCTTGTTTACAACAAAAACATTTAGTATACTGTTATGTCATAACCCGCTCTTTTTTGTTATAATAAATAATTTGTATTCTTGCTAGCGGAAAGATTTAAAATTGTTGTTCAAAGAAATGCATTGCCCTTAGTGGTCCGACTACCATCTAAGTCAAGCTAAAAGTGGAGGTACGCAAATGTTTTATAATATAGTTGGGGTTTCTGTATTCCCCCTCCCTCCAAGTCGTGTAATTGATAACTATTTTCATAAAAACATTAATTTTTATTTTTATTATTAAAATTACCTCTATTTAGACGTTTTAACTATAATTTTTGTAATTTCAACCCAACCTAACTATAGAAAAGGATAATTGAAGGATAATTAAACGACCCCGTGGGTTTTCTGCTAGAAAATGTGTAAGTGAAAGTTTGTTTTATAGTAAACCGGAGTTTGTGTACATTATTGATGTCTGGTGATAATGTTTGTACATAATATAATAGATCTGATAATGATTATTATGAACATACCAGCTGTACGCGCTATAGCATGATGATAGCGCGTTACGTCGATATTCGTATAAGATAGTCCATACTTACTTATTTGTTCACAACAATACGTTAACCAAGATGTTGACAGTAACAGCAGCTAGTGCCGAAGGCTTTTAATGGCGAAACTTATTAAGTCTTTGGGTTAATAATAATAAAAGAAATACATTGTCATCGACGAACCATACACGAACATTTTTTAAGTACGTTCAGTGTACAGCTATATTAGGCATAAAATAATAGTATGACAAAAAAAATAAATATGTATGTTATAATATTGTAGTGAATTGTATGTTGTAAGACATTAAATTTCCGGCCAAAAAATATTTTTATTGGTATATCATTTTTTTAAAAAATATTTGAAAAGTATGTGTTCAGATCTTAAATTTAAAGGGACCAATCTGAACTAATCCTTGAAAACATTTTTTTCAAATTGTCTTGAGTGAATTATTATTAAGTAAATAATAAGTGTTTAACTGACAACACACTAATTAGTTAGAAAATGTAATTCATCATAAGCTGGAATCTAATCAGTAATTATTTAATACATTTTACCAAAGCAAATTTAACATAGGTACATCATTAACTTATCCAAATGTGTTACACTCTAAATTATCTTTTCGATCGGTGTTATAAGTTATCATAGTCTATAAATGGAGTTTTTAAATTCATTATCACTTCTCGAGCTTTAAGTTTGTAACCTATAGTGCTTCTAGTGTGACCAAGCCTTTATTTGTGTGCGTTTTATCCCTACGGCATTTATGTTGTGAATGTATTGCTTAATGCTGAAAAGGTTTGTAAGACTTCATGTTGACATATATCTCACGAAATTCATGTAGTATGTACTATACATGTATTACAAAAGTCAAAAACAAGTGTGTATTATACACACTGATTGTTGACACCTTTTTATCTACTTTCACCATTTATTATAGCCGTTTAATGGCATTTCTTAGACATTGTACACGAGCACTTGAAGAATACAAGTAAGTGCCAATATCCTCAAGGTTTTGTAATAACTGCCGTTTTAAGCCTTAAGGTTTATTGAATAAACATATAACTATTAAATATTTGTATCGTTGTAGAAGTAAACATGCCAGTGAACACGTGCGATAATACACCTATAATAAAATATTCAGTGAAATTATTTAGTTTGTATGATATGAAACCTATCTAAAGTAATTTTAAGGCAAAGAAAATTGTATTAGTTGTGTACAATTTTTATACATATGCACGTAAAAAAAAAGGTCAAGATCAATATTTATTTTGTACTTACACACAACTAACAGGTAGCTTATTTTCGCTGTATTGGATCTTCTTGTTTGAAAGTAAGCAATTATAAACTTACTCCTGATATAAACATTTAATATTATTGGTAAAGTTAATTACACGTTTCATTTAATTAAGTCTTAACCGATGAGATAAGTTTTAATAGAAAAAACAAAATATTGTGAGTTTAAACAAACATCAATGACTCGTTGAACGTTGCAAAATCCATTTCACTTGATTTTCTAGTTTGCCATTCGTAGGCCGTAGCCTTAACATAATTTAAATTGTATTTAATTTGATTTTTATAATTATATTATGGGCATTATTCGGTATGTCGTATTGCAAATTATAATTTACACGCAAGCTGTATTGATGGCGCTTAAGGAAATAGTCCATATTTTATACTCTGCCCGGCTGATAAATGGTAATTATTATTAGTACCAGACTAGCATATACTTTTACATAATGACACCTTTTTGGGTTACATCATATTATAAGTATGTGATTAAACCCTATATCGGACAATTGTACTAACACAATGTTATTATAAGTGTGGTTAATATGTGAAGGTTATGAACGTTACTCATTTTCGTAATGGCTATACGTCCAACGTGTTTAGTATAGGTATATTAAATAATTGGTATTTATCAATACCCGCAGCATCTATGGCGTTTGGGTACATAAGTGTTATTTACATTTCAAAAAAAATATATTAACTACCCACATTTAAAAATGTATTTATACCAAATCTGGAAAATATATAAAGTCAAATTCAACTAACAAATAAAATCCTACTTTTATATGTACAAATATCTAATAAATAATTTCATATTCATTTTTATTTTTACAAATTTAAATAGCTACTAAAAAAAAATATTTAAATCATTTTTGAATTTGAATTTTTAAAATAAATAAAAATCGGTAATAATTAAAATTAAAAAAAAATTTAAATAAAAGTTAAAATAATAAAAACATACATTTTTTATTGATTGTTAATTTTAAACAGTCATGTTAAAATGTATTTTAAATATAATCTATACTTGCCGACTCTAAACATAATAATATATGATGTTATTAAAATGTATTTTGGCATCAATTATTTATACACCTAATAGTGAATGTGTTTGTGTGTGTATGTGTAAAATTATAAAAAAACATTTGTTATGTTATGGATTCATATTATTATCCAGTTTGAAAATTATCACTATTCATAAGGTGAATGGGGGTGGCATATAATTACTGTATAGCTATTGAATGTACCAACACGTTATAATTCATATTTATTATCGTTTTCAATGTTGTGTTTAATCCAGTTGTTATTCGAGTAAAAAATTGTTACCTAACGGTATTATTATTATTAATTTCAGTTTATTAGTTATTTACTACCGAGTGATTTATACGCAAAAAGAAATCCATACTTAAGTAGCTGTGTGTAGGAACAACAAAACAACAAGATAACACATTGAATTCAAAATTCCGATTGCGTATACAGGGTGTAAGTACCGACTGAAAATATAGCATAGTGAATCCATTTCACGCTGTTTGCAAAATTGTGATCTTCTTCAAGGATATTATTTTCAGATTCCTTTTCTATAAATATTACATTTCACATTGTTACTATGTTTGGGCATCAGAATGATGTCTCTTTCTGGCATTTTCCATGAATATAACAAATTTACCGTGTCAACTTTATAACGACAAACGGGATTAAACAATTTTTTACTATCCATATATTTTCAGCGACGCAGTGCTGAATATCTAAGTAAAAAAGCAATTGGCCGGATCTTTAAATCAGTTTCCCTAAGCTATAGTTTTCTTTTATATGACTGTTTTGATATGTACATATTACATCATTTAAGGGTAATATTTGTGAAGATTTTATTTGTTGCCAACGGTGTACGTAATTTAGATTAAATTATAGTATTTACTTATGGTCGATAATACGTTTTTTTATTACATAGAGACCATTTAGGTATACTGAACTAACGAAATGGTTTTGTTGGGATTTAATCCATATCACTGATTAAAATAAACCTCATGAGATCAGAATTGTACCTACTCTTCTACTGTGATTTTTTATTTATTTAGAGCGCTCAATAAACACATTTAACCCGAATTCAAATAATAACTAAAAATAAAAATGAATACCAATGACTAAATAATAATGAAAATTAAGTATAACAAGTAGCAATTAGTATTACAATTTGGTAAAAAAAATCAAATTAATTCAATTTAAAGTTCATAATATTTGTTTACAAATCTTAAAAACAAAAATATAATCTTGTTCTAGCTGTTCTTGATGTTTTAACTTTAGAATTTCTATAATTAATATTTAATAAAAAATAGTTTTCAACTTGTTTAGAAAAAAAAACCACTCAACATATTATTATCCTTAGGATATTTACTCATCAGTCATCGACAAGGTAGACAACATTATGAAATAAATAAATAGTTAAAATGAGACTGTTTAGTAAAAAATACTTATGAATATTGTAGTGTAATATTCTTTAAAAAAATGTACGAACCTAAATAGTTGTTTAATTTTGAGGCATTAATCACGCAGTTCAAAAGAAATAGCACATCAAAAAAATATTGTCTGGACTCTATGAAATCAGGTTGCAGTACTTTTCCACGTAAATAATTATTGGTTGACCGGACATATAATTTAATATAAAAGCCTATATTCGTACTAGACGGCTTTGGATTTTATCTAGTTTATTTATCAAGCAAGTTTTTCTAACATTCTATAGCACCGAACCGAACTTTAATACCTGCCGCGCCAATCAACAATAATGTTATACTACTTTTATACATACAAGGCATGTTAAAAAAATTCTCTCAAAAAATGAATAAAATTTTTATTTGTAACATATAAAAATTCTTTCTCAGTTTTTCATTAAACTCAAAAGAGTAAAATAAAATCAGAAAAAATAGTCAAAATAATTACAATTATATACATTATTATTTTAGTATTCATTCTGTCTGTCGTTTGAAAACCCAAAATAAATTTCTAAAAACCACTTGGACAAAGCGTTTTTTGTGTACAAATTAATTATTGAATAGTTAATTGGACTAAGTCCTTATTCTCTAGTAGAGCCACCCATTATTATTTTATAATACATCACAAAATGAATTAAAAACATAAATTGTAGATTTATTTTCAATAAACAAAATGGATTCACATGTGTCCATTTTACATTTACTTAAAGAAAACCCACTCGATCCTACTATTTCGTTTTTAATTATTGTTATCGTTGTTTTAAAATAAATGTTTTGCTTGGTTTTACAGTGATTCATTACAAGGATACAACATTCATATACGAGTACTCTTAAAACAATTGCAATTTTGTAGTTTTTATTTCTAGAGATACTGAAGTCATTTTACAGTATAGGCAATATTCAAATTTTTATCATTTTCATTATTTTCCAGAGCTCTATCAACTTTTAAAATAAATGGTAAAGTATAAATTGAATTACTTTTTTTAACAAAAATAATCTGCTAAAAACTTTGACTGGTCGATAACCAGTTTTGGATAATTGCTTTTAAAGCTATTAAAGCTTACAATTCAGGACGGGAGGAAGGGTGGAGACGTTTTGTATTATTTTTATCTGCCGGCGTTACTCAACCGCGGTCCATCTCCCGTCTTATACTTTAAACTTTAAAAGTAATTATCCAAAACGAGTTAGTTAAATATGTACGTTACGGCGAATGTTTCAAAAGTCGATATATCTCTAGAATAATACTAAGAAAAGTGAATATTGTCAAAAAAATCATATACTTAAGTGTGTAAATATACATATACTAAGGCATGTAATGGTGTAAATATAATACCCCATACAAGTTTTAATAATATTTAGTATATTATTTATGTTATTTTTAGTGTCTCAAAAAAGAGAAAAACTACAAAATTGTCATAATTTTTAAGAGGAAACGAGTACTTTATCCTTTAATAAATCACCTTGTATGTTTTTCTTTTTTATTTAATACTACTATGGTTTTACGTCTTCATTATGTGATTTATTTGATTAAAAATGTGTCCAAGTCTTTTTTATGGGACCGCGATCGCTCAAACTTACTCAGACTTGAACGGTTCACATTTTTTTGTGTTTCGAACAGATTAACCAGGCCCCGGCAATGATAAAAATTAACACCGGGAAGACACTTGTCACACAAAAACGAGGCGGCCATCTTCTTAATGCTACACTATACTGTTATGTTATGTCTAAAGCTCATATGTTTATGACTTAGCTTATTTTTTTTGTGAGATTAGATTTATACCCAAGTACGATAAAAATTAGATTCACAAAGACTATAATATTTAAAATCAGTAATCTAATATTGTATGAGTTTTTATACAATGATTATTTCTAGATTTAGTAGCATATTTGTAAGTATAATTATTAAAAATGTCCCATTTTATTATTATGTTCAAGCCGCAATCGTGTTTACGAGTATGAGCTAAAGAAAATGATACACAATATGATAAAAGTATTAATCGAAAATTCTGATTATAAAATATTGTCCAACATTTCTAAAATAATCGTAATTGTTCTTTTAAATTTGAAAACATCACCAAAACCATTGTAAATCAATGTTAACCTGATACATCTAATAGCTTTATAAATAATTAACTTATGTAAAATGTTATTTTAATTATGTCATATCGGTGATTTGAAAACTCGGTTAGGTATATGTTTTTGGCCGATTTCAATAAAGGCATATAATTGCATATTTTAATACATATTTTATGGTAGCAATCACATCCGAGCTCTAGACTTATATCTATACATTATTACTATTATTTGTTGTGTATAGTTATAATACTAAATAGTCCGTCAAAAAATGGCCGTCGCTTTTTTTATTTATATTGAAAGTGACCCTTCTGCTTCGTCTATTCTGTGATTTAACCGCGAAGGGATATAATATAATGTTATGTCGTCGGACGTAAACTGGAGTCTTCGACAACGGACAAGCATAATATAAATATTATTGAACCATCGGCCGGCAATGAGTACTGACTACTGTTAAGAACGAAAGTGAAAGAAACATAATATTACTTGTGCGTGTGTCTTAACTGCTAGTCGTACGTTAGAGGGGCACGTGGTCGGCGTCTAAATATCAAAGTATATCGTTGTGCCGGTGATAGCCGAGGTCCTCTCATCAGTCCATGGCCGATACTCGTATAAACTTCTGTGGACGGTATACAACTCCAGACACGTTTCTGCCGGTTCGCCTCGTTCACCTGTACCTACCGCAGATAAGACGCTGACTTCAAAGCGAAATTAATTAGTCCGTTGGCTTTTTTATATACTATAAAATTATTTAAAAAAAAAAAAACACAGTTAATTATGACGTTATTCGGGTCGCCTTTGGTGTTCGGTTGTTTTCTGTTGATTTGCAACAGTCTCGTCCAGACGTTCGACTTCGACAAATGCAACTCCAAACACTTCACCGCCGACCAGACTGACTTTGCCGAGTGCAAAAATGCCAGCCAATCGTCAACCCGACATTTCGCTTACGGCGAAACGGGGCTGTTGAATGAAAAAAACGTCTCGGTCCTCATGCAGACCACCATTGACCGACACACCAATAGTAAGTACTTGGATATTACCTATTATAAAATTAAAACGACCCCAATTTTGCCACGACATACAGTAGACCAGTAGTTGACTAAATGACACCTCTTGATATACCAGACACTTAAATAATTTTAATATTAAGCCGATGTCATTACTTTATCTTAAAAATTATGTTTAGTCTAATAATACTGAGGTTTTTGGGTAATTTAAACTTAAATGTTAAATCGAACCGGCCTGTATACTCTCTGATTAAACCTTAAAATATTGTTTTGTAAAAGACAAAAAAAAAACGTTTAGATTTAATCCTTCTATAGATATTTTCTTCTACAGGAAAATTAATTAAATAATTTAGAAACTAACAAGTAAAATGTATTGCCTCAGAATTGTGAATATCAATATAATAATCAAAAACATTACAAATAAAAATATATACAATACAGAAAATAATACAATTTTTTTAATGAATGTTATTTTGTTAGGAGAGTTGATAAAGAAAAATATTTTAAAAATTGGTCTTAAAAAAAAAAATTATAAGTAAAAGTAGAAATGTAAATAAAACATAGCCATATCTTCAACTTCAAATAACTAGGTGTACCAAAGTGACATCATTGATTATAAATACAATATGTATTTATAATCAATGGTAACAGTAAAAAATAATAATAAATGAAATATACTTTAAACTTTATAACACTATGTATACATAAAATCATAGACCTGCGATATATAAGCCTAGACAACTAAAAATTATTTAAATTACAATTAATAGGTACAATTTACATCTTACTGTACATTGTATATAATTTAAAATAAATTTAGTTTCCCAATTGTAAAAAACAAATAAACATTTGCATATTATATGCAACCATCATATTTTAATTTGTTCAGTATATGAATTAAATATAAAGTACACATTACGAGTAAATAATGATGTGAAGGAATATTTAACATAAAAGTTACATTTTTCTTTTATAGTGTACCTACCGCTTAGGTACAATGTCGACAAGTTATATTTTTTTTAGTTTCGATGCGGAGCTGAAAAAGTATTGTCTTTAAAATGATGAGTGAATTTTTTTCTATTTACGGTAACTTTTATTTTATACAGACAAGCATACATCAGTGTATTAGATAATATAATTTACTTTCATTCATAATGTAAAGAAATAATTGAAATATGAAGTATGATATAATTATACATATGTAGGCAAAACAAAATTGTTTACAACGGATAATTAACCAACATCATTAAAGTATTGGCCCGTTTTAAAATTTTGTTTAAACATTATTATTTATCCTGTCAATTTTTGTATAAGCAGTGAGGCGTCTAAAAAGTTTGTGGTGAAATTGTATAACTAATAATATTAACTAAACATTTCGTTGGTAAAATTTCAAATTTAAACATCAAACATGCCGTTGACAACGCGCATGTGCGATAACGTATAATTATTGCGCTATTTCACATCCAATATGGAAATTAATATGGTAATAACTATTACTAATACACATTCGAGCCAACGTAGTTTTTCGAGACTCGTTATTCTAATAATAATTATCAGAAAAACGAACATTCGACATTGACATAATAAAATACAGCCGAACCGTTTGTTACAAAACTCTCTTTTTGCTCGTTTAATTATCTTTTACCGACCGAGTGGTTTATCGTTGTCGTGCGATTAAACATAGAACGAACACATTTTTATGTAGTTTCGATATTATGTAGTAGTTGAATAAAAAATCCATTTAAATATGTTTATATAAATATGTCCGAGCCAACGACGTGTAATATTTATTTTGTACAACAATTAATTGGTTTAAGTTAGGTTAGTTAGTTTTTATAGTAGAGTAACTTGTGGAGATGTGCCAAATACGCGTATTCGTGTAAAAGTAAAACTTATTTTATGAATTAATAATAGGTTTAGGTATAGTTCTAAAAAAAAATTGTTTTGAATAACATCTCCTCTTTTTCACATTTTTTTTTTTTTTTTAGTTGGCATAAATTCGAATCAAACCGTTAGATACATTCAATTGTAATTAATTTAATGTAACCTATAAACTCATTATAGCTTCATTATAATAAAACAAACAAAATATTTGATAAAAACATTTATATTATCGTTAAAAAGCCTACTTGGCCTATTTTTGTTAAAACACTATAAGTAAGCACTCGAGAAAATATCCAAAAACGTTTTTTTGAAAGGGTAAACGAACTTTCATGGTAAAACCATTAAGCGTACCGGCATAATAATATAATACATAGCGTTGATAATTATGCATGAGTCAGTCCGTTTGTATAGGTATGTAAATTCACTCAGAAACGCTGAAGAATCGCACTAAAATATTACTTTTTATTTTAAAATGACAATATTCACACACGGCGGTCGTTGAAGTCTCCTCGGACGCAGGTATAAATAATAACAATTCATTGCGTTCATAATAATATACATTATTGTTATTGTTGTTTTTGTTTTGTTGTTTTTTTGGAATTACCGGCCAACGCTCGACTTAATGAGTACGGTAGTATTCTAGTCACATTCGCGGCCGGAAAATGGTCCGTTTCGAAATAATTAGTCGATTTGTGAAATCCACCATTTGTGTAGAGGTATTATATCTATACTATACTATACCTAGCTATATAGTGTAGAATGTAGATACATAATATTATATGCTCTGACAGTGGTGAATACCCGCTATAAGCGAAACCGCGCGACCAGTTTTCGAGGTAAGTATAATACCAGTGCGAATAACCACACACCGCACCGCACACGGTCATTATACGGCCAGGCGGCGGCGCGTTAATTATTTTTCAATTGCACCATAATAATAATAATAATGATAATACGAGGTCCGTCTTTAGTATGCCGTATATATTTTTCATTTTTACTACAACTACATATTATTATCAATTGTATTATCTATCCACTTACCTGGGAGGGGTTAGAGCATCTTTACATTTCTGGACACGCCCACATTAAATTATCAGTGGGAAACGGCACTGGATCGCACAGTCCTGCCCAAGGATAGTACTATGCGTTCTTGTCAAAGGGTCATTACTCATTGTTTCTTCAATGTATTTACCAAAATTAATAATAATATTAATAATAATTGGTGCCTCTACTCTAGCATTTATTAAGGCAATTTTTGGATAAACATATAAAGATGTACCGTCAATGCAAGTAACTTGAGAATAACATTGCCCAATGTTATAATTTTTCTTTGGATGCTAATCTGGTGATAAAATTAAGAAATGTAACATTTTTTTATGATTGTGCTTCATTTTAATCGTGTAATCTGACGTTAATTTATCCCCAGACACATAGAAACCAAACAATGCGACAATATTACCCTCAATGGGGCAAAGTTACCCCAGTTGACGGTATCAATTTTAAAATTTAACTCTAATAACTCATTATTCTCGGTTAATTGATTATTTTTTTTTAAATATTGAAATTTTTTACGTTTTTTAATAATTTTTACAAATATACTTAAATTGATGCATCAAGCTAGTATTGAAAAATCTACATATGTTTTCTAAACTATTGTTGGATCACCCGTTTAAAGTATGCTTAAAATTAAAATAAGTTTTTTCCAACCAAAAGTATGCAGTTATAGAGGCCTCTTAAGAGGGTGCTACACATGTCAAGTTATTAGATTTACTAAAGATGATATTATTATTATTATTATTTTATAATAGCCTTTGTAAGTCTCTGTGGATAAAAAGTTTTATATTTGGACTATTATAATACAGTCTGCTTCTTAAATTTTTCACTATTTCCTTCATTATATTTTAACTATGCTGTTATGCCTGTAGTTGTCATAATCTTAAAATGTGGGCTCATCTTAAAAAATAATATTATACGTCGTACGTCGTACGTCATTGGTTATTTTCAATAGGGTAACAGCGCCAACGATTGACACTATAATCCAGTCTTTGTCAATGCAGTGTTTTTTATATCAGATAAAATTTGTCACATAATATTTTACATTTTTTTTCAATGAATTTTGTACAAAATATTGATCATAACGGTTTAAAATATCTTAATATTTTAGACAAAAAAAAAACACTATATTGCCAAATATTGGGGTAGTGCCAATCAATGGTGCCGTTCCCTACTGTAATTAAATCATTTTTTATTAAAATCATTAAGGGACCTCTACTCTAGCATTTTTTAACGCGCATTGTATAGGCAATTTTTGGCTAAAATTGTTTAACATACATATTACCGCAAAAAAGAAGTATCTATTTTGATAATTTTTTTTTTCAACTTTTATAACTTGTATAGGATCTATTTTTGTACATAAACACATGTTTTTACTTTAAACGTACTGTCCTTAAGAATACATCAATTTAAATTTTTAAAAAACATTTGAATTCTTCACAACCTTTTCAAGGCATTGGTCGTGGCACAATTTTTAAATTATTTTCAGTTAATTAATTATTTCAATATAAAAAAAATGCAATTTTTAACTTTTTCAACTAAAATAATTAATTAACTGTAAATAATTTTAAAATTGTGCCACGACCGATGCCTTGAAAATGTTTTGAAGAATTCAAATATTTTTTCAAAACTTTAATCAGAGTATTTTAAGGATCAGTACGTTTGAATTAGAATGAGTTGTTTTCGACCAAAAATACACAGGTGTAGTGGCCCCTTAAAACAGAAAAATCGACTTCCAGAATATCTATGCAAAATTTGACACACATTTCTAACATATTTTTCAGGTAATAAGACATTAATTTTATAATATTACATTTAATTATTATATATTTACTATTAAATTAATGATAATAGTCATAGTGCAATTCGTCGACAATACTTTGCAGAGGCATAGCAGCTATACTATATACTTTACATTTCAAACAAAACTATAAAGTGACATTAGTATTCGGAAATTCAACATTGGATTTCACTATTCTACGAAGCAATTGCACTGTAGAAAACTGGTTAATTGGTGTACTTGAACTGTTTTGGTATATACATAAAATACAATGACCGTGTGCAAGCCTATTAAATTTTTCTATGATAGTTATATTGTGACGTCAAGTGTGAGCGTATAAACCCTTTGAAAAATAATTCATGTGACGAAGCCGAACACTGTTGGTGAACTAAACCAACCATTAATAATATAACGCTTAGTAAAAAAAAAAAATCAGAAATGTTGGTATTCTACTGTAGTCGAATATCAATCTTTAACGACCATGTAAACTAGTGTTGAATTGTTTAGTAAATCTATTAAAAACAAATATTATACTTTTTCACGCTTCGTGGTTTTGCTTTGCCCTCAAAATGAATGTATTGTGTTAGAATAATGTTTTTGTAACTATAAAACTAAAATATGTGTAACGCAAGACAGGATTTCATAAATAGATACATAATATTATCGTTTCGAATGTTAACCGTGCGTCGAGGAATAGAAGATGGCCTTGTGGTATTCCAATTTGAGTTTTGAGTTTGCACGAAATAATTACTATAGACATTTTAATGAAATGTGTACGTAAGTAGTAAGTCGGAAAGGATGTGTGTACAAATTCCAAACGAAAACCCAAATTGATATGTTTGGTAATTATCAAACAGTCTTGTATTTAATTTAACCAGAAATAAAAGTAAAATGTAAATAAACAATAAAATCAATAAGAAATTATAGCAATTAGGTTTACTCAACACTTGCGGAGTAAAATGGCCATTATGTTCTGTCTTTGAACAGTATATTACATGACGCTTACAAACTTCGTGGAATGACTTTGCACGATATTTATAATCTAAGTGTAACTATTTTACACAATCCGCATCTGTTATGTAAATTTCACATTGATGTCTTAAACTTATACACACTTTTTGTAAAATTTGATTTCTCATGGGGCCCTTATATAGATCTGAATATAAGTACTACAACTACTTCTTATATAAAAACTAAATAAATACAAATTATGTTTGTGTTTTTACTTAAGTGCTATTATAACAGTAGGCGATTATTTTTTTCAACGTTTAACTACAATATTATCCTTGTTATGTTTCATGTGGATTAATAACATCAGAGTAGGGAGCACATCTTTAAACAGATTACAGAATAATGAGTAATGACAATACAATATGGTCTAATTAATTTAACCGTCGTTATTGAATAAGACAAGCACATTATTGTACGTGGAACAATGTATATAATTGCATTACAATACTATGAGTATAACAGCATGTGGTATCAGCACAGAATGTTATACCATTTTAATCATAACAAGTGTGACCGTGCAACTTGTCAAGTACACAATTATTATATATTGATGCATTTTGTCTATTGTAAAGAAAATGGTTTTCTTTAAAAACTTTCTTAATGTGGGTTTAAAAGCACCAGACACTTTATGGTTTGTTCAAATAAAAAGTTATGTATATAGATGATGTAAGAATGTACACAGTAGACCTCCAATATTACAACCTATGGATGACGCAGTCAAATCCCAATAAGCAACAAAGTAAGACGTCGATTGACATAATATTAAGACAAAAGACAAGAGACTGTCGCAAAATAAATAAAACAGTTAAAGACTACTCAAATAATATATTAGGAGACATACCATCGATGGACTTTCCAAGTTCAATGCCAAGTTCTGATATTGACGTTTGATTAGCCAATAGTACATTTTGTTTCAAAAACTGCTCATAAGCAAATTCTTTGATTTTCGAATTTAAATAAGTATCCAATTAGGCAAAATGAACTAGGTTCTACTAAAAATAAAACTGAAGTTGATAATGTACCATTAACGGTTAATGGAATTTAAAAACATTATTTATACATTTCTATATCATGACAGCAGAACCCTACAACAAGGAAAACTATTTCATGACTATCTATATTTAATTAACTACCTTATGATTAATGAGTAATTAATCATAAGCTCTTATAGGCGATTTTAAACACTTTTTTTTTACAACAAAATTTCAGAATCATCTATGCTTACCGTTTACTTGCCTTTTAGAGATAACGGATTATGTACATGTCATCCTGTCGCGATGCAACCCAGACCTATGTCAAATAGCTTCAAATTATTCGAGTCTTAGTGCAAGGAAATTATAGTTAAGTACAAAAAAGTGAATTGATCATCATAAAAATACAAAGTTGTTGTGTTCAACAAGGCCAATTTTGACATTTTCTACATAAATAACTATCAGAGTAGTAAAATGTAATGTACTTATTTCGGCTGTTTTTGGGTTTATGTTCGAGATGGCACTGAACCACGCAGCAATAAAAAATACGTATTTTTTTAATCATATTTTACTATATAATAATGTATTACTTAAATTATGTTAAAATTGAATGTTATAAAACTATTATAATTTTGATAAATTTTTTTTATGTCATAATTGGACAGAATGTAAAATAAACGCGATTATTGTTTTAATGGTATTTCCTAAATTCTATAAACTTAATAATTATTTTCAAAACCACTCAAAAAATTTGTAAAAAATATTTTTAAATTTTAACTGCTTTACGTGGGAATACAGACTACGGATTGTCGCACTTAAGACGTTTTATAATTTTTTTTATTGGTATAAAAGTGTCGGGTATTTTTTTGTTTTTATGATAGATAGGACAAATACCGCGCATTATTCTTCTCGTCCTATTCGTTTAGTTCCGTTGTGCATTGACTTTAAAGAAAAATAAATAAACATAATGAAATGCCGACTTCGATTTCCTAGTTATGAAACTTTTTATAATGGAAAAACCTTCGGAGTAGGTGTTCGTGAAACTGGTTGTTTTCTTATTCAATTTTTACGTCCTTGATATGTCACACATTAATTCGCATTGTAATTACTCGTTATCTAAAGAACGTTACTGCCATATCCTGTCCCATCAATAGAGAATAACTCCTTGTAAACGTTTTTTTTTTCATTCTGGTTATGTGTTTAAGCATATGTACTTTGAATTGTTTGTATTATATCATTATAATTATTATATATCATTTTTAGATCTAAAACTAATTGTACTTATACATACATATAGGTAAGGTTAACCAAGTGATATATATTTTTTTTTTTTTTGGAACAGTAATTAACGTCAAATCATCTTAAACTGACTAAATAAAAATAACTCTTGGTGTAATTAAAAACGTAATTTTAATTAACAACAATTACAGCCCTTAAATCCCCCTCCCTATCCGGCATACCAGACAACAACAAAAAACCACTCTAAACTAAAATATTATTTCAAACGCGTTTTGTATTTGTACAACATTATTATTCGATCACGTCATCCTTATCTATTGGTCAACACTAAACGGCAAACGAAATGGTTTAGAAAGAGAAAAAATGTATATTAGAATAACTAAATATAACTTGAAGGTTTATTATAATGAACCCTACAAAAACGAAAAACCGGTCAAACAATATTGAAAAACGACGCTGTCCGGTGATCAAGTACAATAATATTCTTCTTCTAATAATAGCTACGATATTATGTAAATATAACAGGTTAACGTTGTTAATGTTGACGACCATTGTGGCAAATAGAAAATTGTTTATAATAACAAAAGAAAAATTAAATACCAGTTGAAATAAATCGTTCACGATTCTGAGCAAGGTTGGCATACATTTTATATGGCTTTCAAAAAAAAAAAACTGCAATCAAATTTGGTGGTTCGACAGAACTATTTGACCAACTTTATAACAAGTTTATCAATTTTAACTTTTTGATACGATGATATTCTTTTTTTTACTAGGAAATAGGAATTTATCTTACTCTCCTTGAAATCTGATGTTATCTATTAAATATCGGCTCCAATTATGTGCATAATTAATTAAATGTCCATAATTAATAATATAAGCCTGCATAATGAGTGTAAAATAATACTATTTAGAAAAATGATCTTCCTGAAAACTTATTAGTAAAGCATTAACTGTGTTTTAGATTCAAACCCTCGTATGTAAAGCAATGTAACTATACCTTATAATGTATGAAATTCGATATATATATATATTGTTAAAAATAATTGGTTGATATTTAAAAACTAAAAGGTATAATTTTGTAGCTTAAATTTGAAAACTATGTACCTTATGTGAAAATGCTCTGATAAAATTCTGTTCAAAATTAAAACGTTATTATTAATTACATTTTAAATCAATCATCTAAATCTAACATATTCTTAATATATGTTTTTTAACGACCTGTACTTAAATCAAATGTGATAACTTTTAAGTTACAAATCGATCAATGTCGATCATTTAAATATAATAAAACACTTTAGGTATGGTAGGTATAATATATTATCCGTCTTAACGTGATATTTGATGATTGATGAACATAATGCTCGGTTTATACACAAGAAATCTTTAGTCTTTACAATAATTATAATCGGAATTACCTGCGGTTTTATCAGGATTACATTTTTAATAAAGCCGGGAATGGATTGGCAAATTTTAGACAAGACTTTTATAGTTTGTTTTTTACAAACATCAATTATTTATTATATACATAGCTAGTATTACTGTACTGTCGAGTTAATAATATTATTTGATGTAAATAAAAATCACACGGCGGCCGTCGACGACCGGACAAGGTCATCCGGTATCAATGCACTAACTCGAGAGTGTTCTTATGAAATGGTATATAGTATAGACTATAGAGCATATTACTCTGCCGCCGTGTGTTTACAACTATAGTAGAAAGTTGCATAATATTATCATTTTTACATCACACTCACATGACCAAATTGTGCAGCGGCAGCGAACCCATCAGGATCAACACAACGAAGGCGGTCTGTCGATAAGGTCTTCTTCTCGCCTTTCATCTCCATAATAATAATCATAACGTTTATATCTAACCCTAGACGGTATTTCTTTAGCCGCTTAAAACAAGTTTTGGACTTAACGTGGATAAGATCAAATGATTTGTTATAGATATTAAAAAAATGGTAATTTTCGTCTTACACGTGCGCTCGTTAAGTACAATACTCATCCGATATACCAACACTAGCTAAATTATTATTATGTGCTGAGAGATATTATATTATTATGCACAGGACTACTTAGATACGATGAGGAAAATATAAATTCACACGACAGAATTTGAATTGCTTATTATTAATTTCAATTGCGTTTTAAAAAAACAATTTTCAATGGAAATTTAATTATTAAAGAAAAAATTTTAATTTTATAATGATTATAAAAATCACAACGCGTAGAATTATACGACATTTATTATAATTATATGTTAAATAATTTTTCATTTTAATGAACTATTAGTCATCATGCAGAACATGTACGTTTTGCGTCGATAGCTATTAATTGTCTAATAATATAATATGCGCACATATTCGTACATAGATTTAAATATTACAAGCTTTAATTCTATTACAAATCTTAATATTTGATTAGTAACAATTAGTAGTTTTTAAACAAAACAACATATTTTTTTAAAAATAATACTTATTAACTTTACCTCGTGTGAGGATTTTTTTTTTGTAAATTGTAAAAAGATACTACATTTAGATTTCACCAATGACAGGGGGTCGCCTATTGTTTGTTGACTTAACAGATATTAACATGGAGAAAAATTGATTAATTTATGTTTATTTATCTATGATTTAGTTTATTTATGACTGAACTTTAAACATGGAATCGATAATTGCAATTTAATTGCTAACAAAACTGTACACGTATACGGTGAATGCAGAGTGAAATTTTGTAGGTATGGCGACGAACGCGAACCAGAATTCCTTGGACGAGTTTAATATGTATATAATAATATTATAATTGAATTTCGTCTAGCAGGCGCAACACTATACCTACAGAAATTGATCTGTTGTACAATATCTTTGATCGATTTTAGATTTAAGGGCATTGATTGCGCCTACTTAGAATGGTCCGATTTCAATTGTCCTCTTTACTAAGGTATTTGTGGAAATCGATATTTGTTATTCTAATTAAAACTTTGTTTAATCCTATTTGAATTTCTCATATTTTTAGTATTCTCATTATTGGCTTTTTTAAGTAAACGAAACATTTTTTTGAAAATCGACTTTCACAATAACCTGGAAGAAAGGTCGATGAGCTTAAGTATTTTTACAAAACCAAAATTCTATCATTCTAAGTAGGCGTAATTTTGTCAGGCGCTTTAGGTCTAAATCGGTTTCTTGTAAGAACCAATTGGCTTTTACTATTATAAAAAAATTATATCCTAAAACTTAAATACCAATTATCCAAAAAATAAATTGAAATGGTCGAAATTTATTAAAACCACATTTTTCATACAAATTGCCTGTATAAAACTCCTTAAAACCCGCCCGCTTGCAATCCCCTTAGGCAAAAAAATATCACTTTTGATTATTTTACAGAAATTTCAATCAAAAAGAGTTGGTGATTCTTACAAAATAAAATATGCGAAGAGTGAATTTGTCAAACATTCGTAGTACCAAAGTATCCAAAGGATAATAATTTAGGTTTATGACCTGATATGTATTTGATGTGTACTCCAGTGGAAACAATAATTTGATATTTTAAAGAAATTAAGAAAGATTATTTGTTTATTTATCACTTGAGTATACTAAATTGTTTCCACTGAATTATAAAATATACATTAAATTATAAAACTACATTTTATTGTCTTTTCACACTGACAATTTCACTTTTAATTTTGTATTAAAAATGTATATATCTACGAGAGATATGTACACGACCGATTCTATTATATTGATTAATTAATTTACAATATTAACGTTTAAACTAATTTTAAAGAAGTTCGATGGTTCTTTGTAGTGTGTGGTTTGTTGTTCTATCGTTGACACATTTCGAACAGTCAATACTTAAAATTGAGTCAAGGGCGCCATATGGTTTATGTAAGCCTTTTGTTTCTGTAAGATTCGATTACTACGGAACTGCTTTTGTTTGCATTATTTTTGTAATAATTATAATTAATTTTGGATATAACAGAATCGACGTTGGGTATTGCTTCACGGGCATATACTGCACCTAAAATGTTGATAAGACATTAAATATTATATAATTATTAGAATGTGCACAATAAAACATATTACGTGTAAAGTATCAAAAAGGGCAAAAAAGGTAGGTTTCAATTCGCATATCAAAATTTGAGTTTTAATTTTTAATTTTTGGTATAGGCAATCACTTTTATGACACTTTATTACACCGTTCGTAATAAAGTTTAAAATATTTGTGCAACTTAAACATTTAACATAGGTGCGCCCACCTGGTTTTGCTTAGTCTACGATTTTTTAGTTAAGTAATAATGTAATAACACACTTAAAAAAACTATTTACCACAAAATGCAATTTACCTATGCGTGTACTTGTATTTTGGTCAGGTTATGTTAGGTCAGTCTATTGTGGTGAAGAGTAATTTTTATTACTAGTAAATAATAACTCTACTTTATAGACTTATTCATTTATGAAACCCAAGTGTTGCTCAGGTTATTTCTTGATTAATATTATTTAAGTTGGACTATTATAAAGTAGGAAAATAGAACGCCAAAAAGGCAAGCAGTACTATTTAACTCCAAAACAACTTGAAAGTTCATTAAAATAGATTCGCACGACCATGTTTTCTGTATAAAAATATAAATACAGATGTAGGTGTAGCGTCCTCTTAAGTCAATCCTGAAAGTAAAAATATCAACTTTATAATTTAGTTCAATAAGTACTTAAGTTGGGTACAAGTAAATAATGGTTTGATAAGTTGTTATATTATCAATACAGTATTTTTTTCATTTTTATGTAGGACCAATAAAGCAAATCTGTTTCATACATATGTTAAACTTATAGACGTTAAAAACTGACAAAAAATATTCTTAGGACATGTTCACACTCTTTTTTACAAGCATGTAGGATTTTTTCAGTTTTTAATTTTGATAATAATTTAACCAAAAAACAAGTTTTTAGCAAGACATATTGCATATATCTTCTTAATTTTTACTTGCTTCGAGCACTAGTACTTCACAATAACATTAATATGATAAATTAATATTGCAATTTGCTTTTGAAACAAACTTGCTTTGCATCTCGTTTACCATTGTCAGATAATAATCAAATTCTGATTTTGATTATTATTCTGATTATTGTATGATGAAATGATTTATGCATTTTACATAACCTGATTAAGTAACGGTTTATTATAATCACCAATGGACAATGCTTGTACTATACCTTTTACGCTATTTGTTATTGACTTTCGTTTGTTCGACGAGCACTATTGATCATCCGATTTAGTACTTTAATGTCATCAGTCATTTATCATGCAAATGATCATGTGATGTAGGTAATATATTAAAATACATTTGAATCCAATCAGAGACGTATTTCCCATCAGGCAGAATAGACTATCTAGGGTAGCAACATTTAGACAGGTGTAAAGTTTTAGTGCTTTTTTATATCATATTTAATTCATATCCTAGTAATATCTTAAATGATTCAATGTGGGTCTTTTTGTTTTGATAGTTAAGTAAAAAAAAATACAATAGATAGCTTATATTATTTACTAAGCCATGTATATTAAAACTAAATAGCTGTAAGGGTATGCTTACATGTTAACATACCTACTATACATTTATTTGTTTCACATTAAGTTTGTATTATTTGAAAACATAACTAAACCGTTTGATTTATTTTTATGCACTAAGGAATTTTAATACTCATACTTGAGTAAAACTGTAACTAACGTTTTAAAAACAGTGTACTTCATGAATGTTAATAAAAGAATCATATTTTAGCGCAGTGCGGCCTGGCTGTACTTATGATATCAGTTTTTAAATAGTCGACTGAAATAAATATACAACTAAAATATAGTTAAGTTTATCAGCATTCAAATGCTATACTTTTTTATGTCTCTATCGCTCTACTTCTTTTTTATCGACTTCTGAGTAGTTGAAATACAAAAGTACTGTTAGGTTTCCAATTGTTTAAAATCTATATAAAAAAGTTAATTGGTCGGTAATAAATTAATAAGTTAAGATTTACAAGTACTTATGTCTTATAATAAGTACGCTTTTTTTTATATAGTTTTATAAGTGTGATTTTGAATGTGTTTCCTAGAAAATATTAACACGCACGATACCAAAAGTTTCAGTAATTTTCATAATATGTCGATGAATTGTTTAAATACAGTTCTCCAATAATTGTTGTAACCACGTCTTGTGCTTGTGATCAAACAAACATGTTTTTTAAAATATTGTGTCTAGTTATTGTGTTGAATAAATTGCATTTGATAGATTGTAATTTTACAGGTAAACAGAAAGTGGTATTTTTAAGTAGTATAATATTAAGAGCATGTTTTCTCATATAAAACAATTATAATTTTCACAAAGGAAAATTGTTTGATTAGGTTTTATATATTTATTCAATCATTTTGAATTTTTTTAACTATTGCAACTCAAATGGCAGCATAATAATATATTTTTCTAGTTGAATATATTTAATAAAAAATTAAAAGGGCGGTTAATACATAAAAAACTATATTACCCGATAGATAAAAAACATACTACAAATGCTTATAAAATACTTTTTTGGTACCTATTGTTTTCAATTATTCTTTAATGGTTACTGAAAAAAACACATAATTAACTGACCATCGATAGTAATTTTAATGCTGCTTAGTAAAAAAATGATTAAATATTGTAATCAGGTTCTACATTTTTAAATTCCTGGTTCATTAAAGTAATGATTTAAAGTTCAAATCTTGTTTAATATTCCCAATATTTTAAAAGGGGTAATTTTAAGTTTTATCAAATGTACATTTCAATTTTAGCTTAAGGGCCTAACTTAAGAATCGTGGCTTTTGTAAATAGACAATATTTGTACATGAAAGTGATTTTGATAAATTTCGATCTTGTCATATAATTTTCTGGTTAATTTGTTGAAGCGTTTCAACAAGTTATAGTAATTTTTGTGAAGTAAATAGAGTTCAATAAAAAAATATAACGTTTCGTAACATAATCATAATTTGAAAAATTAATTTTTTGTTTAGTATAAGAAGAAAAATGTTCAATATCTGTAGAAAAGCTACTTTTAAATCTGTCTTAAAAGTTAAATTTTTTACATATTTTTTTTTTCATTTTGGTAATCAATAATCGAAGATCTATGTGGACTGTCGGAACATGGAAGTCTTCCTCTTGTGGAGGAACAAAAATTAAAAAGAGTAGATACAACAATATTATTTTACCTTTAACTAAAAACTATAATCTCACCATTGAAGTTAATTATTAATGGTTTACTATACAATATTACATTAACGACATTCCGTTTGAAATACTCAAAGAAAGTTTACAGTAATCATTAACTATAGCAGGTATTGCAAATATTCGATAGAAGCTATTAACGAGCTACCACGACGTTATTAGGACCACCATAGTTATGCATGTATGCATACGACAACAAAGAAAACCACTTACCTAATTGTTAAAAATCTTAAAATCACCGAAAAACGTTTTACTTGTTTACCGTTTGCACATATAATACCTACGTAAATATTATTATCGTTTCAGACGGAGGTCAAACATTTGTTTTTTATTATCATAAAACATTTTAGAATGTTGTCCCACTATTAAATATTGATGTTGTGAAACCAATTTTTTATTATTATAATATTGTGTTTGATCGTTTTAGCCTGGCTAAATTATGTGGTACCTAATACCTATAAGTACCCGTCCGTGATATCATACCAGTTTAATCAAATTTGACCTAACCTATTCGTTTATTGGGGTTTACTCTTTCACGGTCAGCAAGTTGCAAGAAAATTAATATTCGTTTATTAGTTTTCCTTATAATAACTCTGAATAAATAAGTGAGCTGTACAAATTCGTGATCACTAATATCCGTTTGAATTTCGGTGGGCGTAACAATAATTTTTGAGTACTTGATCTTTTTTGAAAAACAAGGAAATCGATTTTCTCATTTAAAAAATTATACATAATTTTCAATTAAAAAAAAACGTTTGACGGTTATTATTATAAACATCATTTGGAGTAAGCTGTGGAATAAAAAATATATATTTACCATATTGTGTCAAGCTCGGTGCTGAATTTTCTTTGTTTCATATAAATTTTATCACAAAAAAAAAATATATTTAAAACTTAACGCTTATTTACTGATTACAAAACGTTATCGGAATATGAAGATATAAGTTTAATAATTTACTTGCTAAGTTCAAGAACATATCTAGCGAAACGCTCTATTTATATTAAAAAATACAAATTCTGAATTTATTCACTATAAATAGCGATTTCTGTAGAATTACTCTAAGACCTATTTAGTAATTACTGCTATAAAGTACTGAATACAGAACTCATATTATCTGCGGTCATCTTTATATAATAGTTGTAGTCTGGGACCTCTATTAACCTTACAAGGAGACATATTATATTCTATTTACAAACTAGTTGTAAACACTTCCTCCAGCTATGAATGGTCTGTCGATTGATTAAAAGGTAGTATAATCTTAATCTTTGATGACCTTGTTGAAGGTTGGTTGCAATGTGCGAATTCCAGTTGTGTTTACTGTTAAGTATGCCTTTTAAGTATCATAATGTTAGCGTCCAAGGTATGCTATGGACTTGCCATCTAGCTCTCGATCCGAACTGCTGAACGTTTTGCTGGGTTTAATACTATTCTTAATTTTTTTTTTTTTGATAATATACCTTATGTTTGTATATTCAAAGAATATTTTTTTCATATAAATGTATATACTACAATTGGTTGGTAAAATAAGCATATAAATGGGTTTCATGTTCTTTGCTGGTTTTGTTTATGCCTATAGACATTTTTTCGAAAGGTAATTGCAGTGATTATACTAAACGAGCGTTTGTATGTCTGAACGTTTGCGTTTTAGTTGCAGTTACGATGGACGGCAAACGTTTAGTTTAGACTATTACCTTATGTACAGTCGATATCGTGTCCTCTATTACCCAACCACAAAGGTAATGTCTGTAATATTGTTTAAAAAAAAAATGGCACCCGCCGTTAAATTTTGCCCAAATGAGTCTGTAAAATAATTGGCAGACGACGCGTTATAATGATAATAATAGAGTGATGCAAGTACACATGCAAGTTACATAATTATTAATTGTATTCATGATTATCTGGTCCGCTCCGTTACAGGGCGATATTGAACGCGGTCGTATGTCGTCTGGCCAGCAAGAGTTGCTTGCGGTTTTGAAAAAATACTCGTATCAAACAGGTTTTTGTGTTTGGTCCATCGATAAATGACTTTGAAAAAAAAATATATACATAGGTATTTAAGTAGATAAACATAAAATTATTAACGAGTACTTATAACATCTATATATTATTCGAGAATCACATGTTTAGAATAATGAAGAATTAGATACCTACCTGTAGAGTAATTTAGTCAGAGCTATTTAATACTGTTGTGTTTTCTGTTGTATTCATTAAACGGTCACACAATAGCCTTTTGCGATGACCACATCGCTGCAAAGTGCTGTTGCAATATCACAAGCATAACATAATATTCGAACTATACATTACCGTTAGTAGGTTTCCAACGTTAATATACTTAAATTATAATGGGTTTTTTTTTGTTTGATGTCCTATAATTTAGGAGTGTTCATATTATAATATGTGTGCGCTGTGCAATACAGCATAGTTGATTAATGTATACAGCCTGATTTTTATTAACCATTAAAACGTTTATCGCCCAAAACATTGTTGCTAATTTTTCGAGAATATCAGAGTATATCGATAAACAATAGGTATTGATTGATTTAAATAAATGTTCTGTTACTAACTCAATTATGGTATCATTTATAAAATATTTAAATAAACTTTTAACCATAAAAATAATACTTGTATATAAACATTATAAACATTATTATAAATAATAATGTGTATACTTATTTCGGCAGCATAGTAACCATCTTCAACGCACACGAAAGACTGAGTGTAGAGTATTATTTTTGAGGGGGTTTATTTAAATATTTTATAATAAACAAGTGTTGCTTAAGTTTTTTCTAGATGGTATCATTTACTTTTTTTTTTGTTATATTCAAATTCACATAGAAAAAAATCTTTATGTACACTAACTATGTAAATACCGAATAACAATTATTGAAATAATAAATTGTTAATTTGTTAGCTAAACTGCATTTGAAAAAATTGACTAACATAAAATTGAAGGTTCGATCCGAATAACGCGCTATTGACCACTTTGGTCAGTTTTGGTTGTTTTTTTTTTGGAAGTGGGGGGGGGGGATATTAAGCTACAAACTAATGTAAACCAGAATTTCCTTATCACCCATAATCATCGTGCAATAAGTGTGGGAAACCCAACAAACCAATTGATAATTTTTTTTTCGACGTTATTCAGATCGAATCTTCGATTTTTTTATTATTGTAACAGTTTTTTTAATGTTTTTGTGTTTGTAATTTTCCAGGACAAAAGACAAAAGCCGAGTTGCACTCGAGTACAGTGCAAAAATTCATGTTCTCCAATCCACCTGTGGCTCTATTAAACAGTACCAACGAGTTATGCAAGAAGCACAGCCACATCTATTTGAGCGAACTCGAAAAGTTGACATTGTGGGCTTTAAAAAGTAAGTGCGCGGCAAAGGTCAGACTATAATAATCTAGTTGTTCTTTGAAAATACTTCAAGTCACGTTATAGAAATTAAATAGGAGGTACACACAAAAAACTGTATTGTTTGAAATGTTTCACAATTTACCGTTAACCCCATATACTGGTTTATTACTGCAGTTATAGGCAAAGGGCTAACGACCAAACGGCGGTAATGACACGGTACAATACGTTTTGCTTTTGTGTTAAAAAATTAATGAGCCGTTATAAATACCGCATTGAACATAAACAACTTACGAGTATTAAAACCACTAGGTATATTATATTGACAACATCATATCTTATATTGAAATTTTATTAAGCATATGTATAGAAATTTATTAAAACTCATTAAAATTGAGTTTATGATCTAAAAAGTTGTTTTTTTCGTGTTGCCCGAAATTTGAGCATTTTTTTCAGTAAGTTGCGATTATTTTACACAAGAATCTGATTTTTAATAAATATTTTTTGATGGTCGAAAATACTATAAGAAAACGATAAAAAAAAGAGGTGTCAAGGGTAAAACTCAAAATACTTTTTACGACTGTTTGGCCAAAATAATCGGAAAAAAAAATGTTTAACAACTTTAAAATATTTCTTTCATCATAACAGACATACAGTGTGATTTTCAAAATAAAATCGGCGGGGGTCGACCCAAACGTTTTACTATATTTAGCGTTTTTACCCATATATATATATATATATATATATAATTTGTTTTACTCAAATACAATTTTAATCAAATCATTTTTTATTTCAGTAAATTATAAACAAATATTTTTGAATAAAAATTATTAAAATCTCTAAATTTAATAATTTTTTAGATAAAATCTTAATTAAATCAACTGCTACTCTGCTTAAACCACAGGTTAACCAGATAAATTATTTATCCACAATAGCCTAGATTTTGTTCAATGTACAACTAAAAAGACAAAACCTAACGGTAGGCGTTCAAATTAAAAAGTTTGTACTTATTACAAAAAAAACAGCTATAATAATTCTTTTACACGTTTTCGAAATTTTCAAACTCTATTTCTAAAGTTGTTTTGGGAAAAAATAATTTAGTTCCATTAAATATTGAATTATTATCTAATATTTTAAAGAAAATTAAGAAATATTATTGGGCTATTTGAAAACACAGTAAAGGACTATATCATGGATTTATAAAACAATTATAATAATTTGTACATATTTTTATGATCTCCAAAAATATGTTGTCTAATAAAGGTTAATGTTATGTCATCTCGCTATTTCCTACCATATAATTTTGCTAATTGGATATTTAGTTCTATTTAGGTTAAATTTTTTTTGTCAACTGACATTTTGTATACTAGGTCTTACTACCTTATTTTGTATACTACTAATACTATTTGATAGTTTATACGTATTGTGTTTTTAGTATAAATTAAAAAAACAATAACTACATGGCCAAGGTAGAGGTGGGTGGTTTTAGCCCATTTAGCTCTCTTACGTACTCTACTGAGACTTAATTTAAATTGATAGAAAAAACATAAACCGATCGACTCTATTAAGAAATTGGTATAGTGCGAGATAACATCATCATATCGAGTTAAAATATGTGTTGAGATCAACCACTTGTACAAACTCACCGGACAAGAGAAATTATGAACACAAATATATAAAATATAAATTTGCCATGTCAGAAAAATAAACATTAGGCGCCTAATAACGCGTCGACCTCATTAGAGAGCGCATTGTACGTTTAAAATGCAATAATTGTCACGTTCACTTTAACTGTGAGTGTTTCCCTTAAAAAGTGCGTGGTCGAAGAGTGACAAAAAAAAAATCAGTTGCGTAAACCGTCATAATTTTATGGTAGTCCAAAAACATTTCCATTTAAGCTTTTGTTACGACAAGGCCTGAGTATGGTCATTAGTTTATTATATTGAATACTAAGACTTGTACATATAACAATAACTAAATACCATTGAGTATTGTTTCTCGGGTGGATTGCAATTAATAAATGAAGTTTTTCTATCCGTTAAAAATATGTCTATTGTTTTTTTTTTACAATTTTCCGGAAATTTATTGTGCAACGCATCCGTGTTAAGTTCGGTATTTACCATTGTCCGGTTGAAAAAATTTCAATGTCAAGGACTAAATCGTTATGCTAGCACTTAAAATAAACTATTCTGTTATATGGTTTGCCAAGATGATCAATGGGTCCACAGACCCTATTGTGCGGAATGAGGTCACGATTAATTTTACTATCAAATATCAATGGTGAGTGTACAACGGTTAAAGTAACGCCACTAAAACTACATACCATAAAACACTACTATTATTTTTATTAATTATTACTATTATTAATACAAAAATTAACTAATAGTAAAAATGTAAACCCTCAAGGCATTAGTGTAAAACTACGTTTATGAAAATGTAATTTCACTGTACATTTTTTGTAACCACATCCTTCACTCGTTATATCCTAATCCCTCTCTTCTAGTTTGGACTTTTGACGGTCCATTGCTTTTTCCTCTATGAATAGATACAGAAATGATCTGTATTTTATTAAAGTTAATTATTAATTCAAACTATTCGATATCAAAAAGACGCAAATAAAAAAAATATATTTTATGGCCTATGAGTGTCCAAAACTATTTATACCTACCCACTCGATCCGGTCAAATTTGATGGTAATAATAATAATGGGCTTGTTAATAATTGCAGATGAGTCTGATGATTTCATTGTTTTTATCGTATAACCATCAACATTTATTTAAATCGACAGCTGTTGTTTTGTTTATCTCGCAAGATATTATTATTATTATTACCTACCTCACGATTTTCTGCACAACGCCTTATTCACTATTAACTTAAACGGAGATTAACTATGTACGTAGGTAGGTGCCATAGTCAATTTCAATAGTTATTAATAAACGCTATTTAAAAAATTATTCTCATATTGGTCAATAATTTAATTGGGTTTTCCGTTGTTGTTGTTTTTTTTTTAAGTTATTTCTATATCCAAATCGAGGTAAGCAAAACGTGACTTAGGTCTATTCGAGGTCTCCATAATATGTGAACGATAATACATAAAATATATTGTTTAACATCCACACATCTCGCAAGAGATGAACAGAATGGCGCCCTTCGACAGAGTATCCGCAAATTTTTTCCAAACCAAAATAGGTAATGCGAGAACTTTATACTTGCATTGTTATCAGAATGATGTGAAAACGGTATAAAAATCCTTGAAACAAATCGTTTTTTACTGAGCTGGCCAAAATGAATTCCAAATGTTGACTACAAATGTTTAAGTATTTTATAGAACTTATTTATATAATAAACCTCACAAACACTGGGCAATAGACATCTTTATTGGTTACTTACTATGCATTTATATGAAGTATTTGTGTTTGTGGATGTCAGTGTGGCTTGGTTGAGTGCATGTATAGGCAGACATAGGGAGGGGGATATAATAAGGGGGACTATTTCTGTAGCCTCCTATAATTGTTTTATGTATATCTGAAGCAATGAATTAAATATGAAGAATGTTTGGTGCGCAAAAATAAAATTAACTAAAACATTTAATTATATGCCCTCAAAAAGAATGTACTGTGCAAAGAAAATCGTTTTATTTAATGTAAATTATAATTTCAAAAATAATTGCGAACAACCCAAATTTAACAAGAACAAAAAGAATTTTTATTGAAAAAATTGAAAGTTCAAACTCTTAGGTGTGCTTGAATCACTCAAACATCTTTTCATGTTAGTTTATGATGAAGGCCTTCGTTTAATCTTGGCTTGTCTGCGCTTTGACATTAATATATGTTTTATTGTTGTTTCACAGTGTACGATTCGACGGCCAAAATACCGTCAGGCATTCTAAACGGAAACATCAATCAGTTTGGAGACTTCGACCAGTGTTTGAACGCCAACGACCAAAAGTTAGGCATTCAAGGACAGTACTGTTTGACGTACGTGGAGATGAACGTGATAGCCGAAAACAACGAAAAACTGAAGACTATTTTGAAGTTGATGCACTCACATTCAGCTTTTCGCAGTCGGTTGGAAGATGTGAGTCATACAAAATCGTAGTTAATCCATTTTGGGTCAGCATTAAAAGAAATCTGAAAATTGAATAAATAAATATAATATGACTAGTCTACTTTATACGAGCAGAACCGCGTTAAGCAACAGGTCTGAACAAATAATAATGAATTAATTAGTTTTTTTTATCCGTTTACTTAGGGATTACAATTATGTGGTTGTTTGCATAACTACACTCAACCAGTTTTAATTGAGCAGTTGTTTTCAAATATATACCTGCTACAGGTGCCGAGTGGTTTCAAATGCCTAATAAGGCTATGTAATCATTTGTCAAACTTATCCACCGACAACTGCAAAAAAACGACAGTTAATGAACTAGACATATTAATATAAAGTCGAATAAATGAATACAATCTTATGAAATAGTATAATTATGTTTTCAAAATACTAAAAGATTCGTGATGAAACACAGTTCATTTTTTTTCATTTTAATTATTCATAGTACATGAACACAGTTAATTATTGTATTATTAAAAAAAAAAAAAATGAAATGGTATTTTTTTTTTTCTACAAGCTTGTGCGATTAATATTAAATATTTTGTCCACGTGTGTTTTCAAACGTTTAGGCCATTCGTTTATGTCTCGTGGAATACTAATACCTACAACAATAAAATAAATACTAAAAATAAGCCTTTTTGATCCTTTAAATATCATTAGGTGTTTTATAGTACTTTGGAGATTTTTAAGTAAAGGTTTTTTTTTATAATATTATGCTATAGCGCGTTAGGGATTTCTGTCGTTATAATTTATGGCTGATGATAAAAGAATAGTAAGACAGTTTATCATCCCTCTATACATTGTCTCAGCTCAGTGCACTGTACTCAAACTGCTCTTTTTTTTGCCCCTTTCTATTTAAAAATCATATACACAATACTACTGAGCTATCCTTATAAAATCTCTTACTTGAATTTATCTATAATTAACTATTATGTAGTATTAAGTTAACTCTTACTCCGGTATTACAAAACATTATAATAATAAAAATAATACAATATTCCGAAAACCGTGGGATAAAGAATGACAGTACTTTTTTATCATAAAATATAAAACACTCTAATTAATTTATATTATATAAGAATTCAATACTAATAACTGAACGTTTAAAGGGTAAACCCGTACACTAATGCGCGTTAACTTAATGCATATTAAGTTAATACGCATTAGCGATTGCATATAATCGTAGAATATGTGCATAATGTGCAGATGAAGAAACTTATTAGATTTCATATCATTATATTTAATATGCTAATTAAATAAAATAAAACGAAATTTAAGGAAAATTTACCAATTATTACATTTATTTTTCCAAGTTCTAAGATCAGAATAAATTGATAAGATGTAATATGCGTTTCGGTGAAGTAACTGCGCCGTTCTGAAGGGCTTTTTAAAGTTTTATTTACTTTTCCGTAAAAATGAATCATTTGGAGCGTTACTTTCCGTTATGGTCACTGAACATTTTAAGAACGGATTGCAAAATATTTTGACATTGATGGTTTCGAATTAGTCACGTGCAATGCGGTAACTCCATTGTTTTACAAGACGGCGGGCGCGGTTAGAGCGTCACTCTAAACGTGATAATGTTATATTATGTCAATGTCAAGGGATGTCGTTTGACATACAATCGATTTTAATTACAGTGAAAAGAAGATTAATCGTTTTCGGAGAGTGACTTTGTAAAATCGCCCTTTTTATAGGGCACTAAAAACTAGGTACTGTAATTAAGATGTGCCGTTAGGAGTATTATTAAATATTTTTCTACATTATACGGCCAAGAACTTTTCGATTACATACTTCCCGTCATGTTGACGTATCACAATCTATGTACTTACATTCATTGATAGTTTTCTGCTAATGGTGTCCCGATTCTAATTGTATGCCGAGTTTTAATTCGATAAATGATATTTACAGCCGGGCCATCGAGTCCCTAGATTTTCCACTATCAACTGGGCCATCTGCACGCCTGCCAGTTGTTCACCATCTGAAATTGAACGAGAAATGCATTCCATATTGTCCAAGTACGTGGACACCAATGAAATCAGATTACGTCTCAAGGTGGATCCTGAGATGTGTCAGACCCTAAGGAAGTCTTTCGTTCCCACGATGGGATCTCTAATGGCCATGTAAGTAAAATATATGTACAAAAAAACTACTTGTGATTTAGAATTTCAGTTAAAAGAAAATACATAGAGGTGAGTAAGAATGGTAATTTTGAATATTCCTGCAGAAAGAGCTATCAAGTAACTTCAAAATCACATAGTTAACAAAGTGCGCTCCATCTCTTTGAAAATGCCAACTTTTTTATAACTTTTCTACATCCCCGTATTCGTTATCGGTAAAATGTTTTCAAAATATTTGCATATATATATATATATATATATTCTATTTATTTATTATTTGCATGATAACGTTGATGCAGTGAATTCCCACCGACTGAGTAACGAAGGCTGTCTGTATTATACTCTTACAAGCTTTGTTTGTTTTATTAATTTTTTTCCCCAATACAAAACAGGTCATTGTGCATAATACACTATTATAATACATAGAATTATAATAACAATAATCATACAGTTACTTTTACAAAAAACGTCTCCTAATAACAGTGATGATTACTGTTTTGTTTTTTTTTTTGGTATGGTAATATTAGTATCACATACAGGGCGCTAGCAAAATAATTACAAAAATTATAAACTTATTTTAATATTTTTCCAATGGTTAATGATTGTTTGAAGTTTGAACCTGTAAGCTAAAAGTAAAAATGAAGCACAATACAACACTATAATTATAAGTTTTGAAAAGTGAGCTCGGCCATCAAAATTTCAGAAACGATTTAGGGGCTAATACTAGTATAACAGGTTTCTAGAAGAAAAGAGGTGGAGGAGATTTCAAGACAGATCTAATATAGAGTTAAAATATAAATTTTAAAAAATGTGCATGGTTATCGATTTGTGTGTTTAACGATGTACGCTTATTTGTGTGTGTTTAAGTATTCAAAACATATTAACTCAACTGATGGTCATTTATGTCAACATGACTTGACGAAAGCCATTAGTATACAGCTAGTCTCAACACAAACATTAGGAAAGGTCTAAGAATGCAGTTTTATAATTTGTATGATTAAAATAATAATACCATCTTACGTGTACTGAACCCTATACTTTAACCTAAAAAAACAGTTATCTTTCAAGGTTTCCTTCTCAGTTTTTAATAATATAATTATAATAATTATATTAATTATAAGATGCAATTTTGAAATAATTATTTTGTTTCCTGATGCGCGATACGATTATTTTTTATTGTAATATGTAGAATGATAATAACAATAATCATACAGGTATTACGATAATGATTGATTTTTTTTGATAATTTATGTATTTTGTTTTAAATTGTAACTTAATTTATAAACAGCTACAAGTAACACGCTTTTAGAAGAAGTTAATAGTATATTTTTATGGTTAACGAAAATACATTATACACACGTACAGAATTATAGCCGCTGTACTAGTGCGTCAAAGACATGGGTCAATTAATTTAATATTTACTGAAATCTCCATCCACTGTGTTCTTCATGGCGGAGGCCAGAGAACCCAAATTGGGTGGAGGGCCTTACAAAAACTCAAGAAAAGCTGAATTTTGACCTAAGTAAATGAATAATGTTTGTATTTGTTTTGTTCTTTTTTAGATCAGCGTTTGGTGTATTGTTCGCCATCATAATATTGTCTTCGGCGTTAGACGTTTATACGATAACGTTTTTAAATTCCAAAAGTAAGTTTTTCAATACCTAATTTTTTTTTTTATGTAAAGTCGCTGCGACATAACCTCTCTGGTACAACCTATATTCTAGCTACGTTTTTTTCTATGCTTTCAGGTAATTTATCAAAGCTGCTGTATTGTTTTTCACTGAAAAGAAATTTAAATCAACTGTTCAGCTTGACAGAATCGCCGGACGCTATACAGTCAATACACGGCATAAGGGCCTTGAACGCTTTCATGCTGTTGGCGTCGCACAAGTCTATGGCTATGTTCTTCAACCCCTACTCCAACAGAACTTACATGACTGAGGTAAGTTTACACCGTTCTAAACTGATTTAATATAGGTTATACCAAAGATACTAAAATTAATGTAGTTTATACCATAGTTAATATTCAAAATATGTCATACCCAGTGTACCATGTAAATGATGTGTAACGGTCGTATAAGTTATAGCATTGACATTTGATAAGCTAGTTCTATATGGCTATATTATACAGTATAGCTTGTGAGACGTGAATGACATCAAGTGTTATAAAATTTGTTTTTGAACAACATCTCATAACTCTGATTCCTGGGGTTGCTCAATTAGTAATACTATATAGTCTACAGATGATCATTTTATCGTGAACCATTCAATACCTCACTTTTGAACAACTACTCTTATATAACTTATACTAGTTTAAAAGTTATGATGGGCGGGGAAGTGCAGTTGGAAATACTCGCAGATAAAAATAATACTACACTCCACCTTTCATCCTGCCCTAAACTTGAAACTTCAATAACTTCAAAAATAGTTATCCGAAACTGGTTATATCGGCCAAATTTTTTAGTACGTCACTCTCAATTTTAAAAGTCAATGAATTGTAAGCGTTACCGCTTAACTTTTAAAAGTTGCTTTCCAAATAACCAAGTTGAGAGGTGTAAAAACAAACAAAATTGAAATAACATTGTATAAAAACATTATAAAAAAAAACTAAATTTCTTATTAAACTCGATGAGATATTAAGTGGTTCACGATATAATGATCGCTCTGTATATAATTTATATAGATCAAAACCAATTTTTTGAATTTTTTTCAATTATTTTGGTCATTGTCGTAAAAAGTATATTTAGTTTTTTCTTGACACTTATCATTTTTTTATAGTACCTTCAGCTATCAAAAAAAAAACTAATTTTTAATATTTTTTTTTTTTTGATAGCCGAAAGTACTATAAAAAAATTATAAAAATGAGGTGTCAAGGCAAAAACTCAAAATAATTTTTACGACCATGGCCAAAATAAATTGAAAAAGAAATCCAAAATAAAATTGTAAAGATTTCTGTCATCATAACAGTCATGCAGTGTAATTTTCAAAAAAATCCGCGGGGGTCGCTCAAAACTTTCGTTTGTATTTTGCGTTTTGACCCAAATATGCGATTTAATATGCATATTTATTTGCATGAATCTAGTCTCAGAACTAATGTAAAATTTGTAGTTTTTTTTTTTTAACCCAGAATAATATATGAAAATTCTAATACTTGTTTTACAATTTATTTACAATTTTAAAGGTGATAAAAAACTATTTGACGTGCTAGAAAAAATCTGAGGCCTTATTCGGATACATAGAAAAAAAAAGTCCTTTATAACAAACATATTATATACGTTTATATAAATATTGTTTACAAAAAAATTATGAATTTACCGTTTAATTATTACCGTGTAATTTTTAAAATGAGATTTTGCGCACAATTGCGTACTTAAATCTAGGTATTAGAAATCTCCTTATAGAATCACGGTCTTATTGTGACCATGCTGAACTTAGAAAACTATTTCCATGTATTCGTGATAGATAGATAGACAATATAACATATGAACGATTGGATGATCTTTATAACATAATATTAATGTCAAGAATAACAGCTTAAAACCGGGCCAGAAATCTATAAAAATGGCATGGTTTATTTTGCATTATTGTAGTAGGTATAACGGTGTAGTCCTTACTAATATTATGATAATACAAATTATTATAGTAAATGTATTGTTTTTCTTTAAACTGCTATATTGGACGCCCCATAATGAAGGTACGCTATTTTTAAACTTCTTCTCTTCGCATCATTAACATTATTGATTTGCATATACGGTTGTTGGGCCCAAACTCTAAATGGTTTATCCATCACGGTTATGCCCATAATTTCTGTATTTACCGCTTAATTATAAACACACCCAACAGCGCATCCTTGGTTTTCTGAACGCTAAATTTTTAATAATAGGTACCCAGTATAATACAATATACTTAGGTAGATGCATTAGGCGCATCCTACGACGCGACGTGGACCCGATGGATAAGTATCAGTAAAATACATGTACTATGTGTTTTGGAAAAACGCATGTCGTCATTTAAAAAAATTTAAAAAACCTAACCTATTCTCAAAAATAAATGTATTCAAACGTTAACCTTGACGTTTTCAATTTATAAGATGTTATCGTAACATAGGCTAGCTAGTAACAGACAATAAAGATTATATTATACGAGTATATTATGTATAAATTATTATTTAAGCGATTGTACGTTCTTAGCCAAGCAGGCTTAACCGGAAACGACATACATGTTTTATAGTCGATAAGTATATTTTGTGTATAGTTGTAAACCTTGCAAGTTGTTTGTATACTCGTGTTAAAACTGGACTATTCCGTGTTGAATAAACATTTTGTGTACATTATATTATTACTGTACAATGCATTATTAAATTACAAGTAAATCCCATCGATTTGATAAACACGAGTCCTCGAATCTTTGCTTGCTAGTGTTTACATGCTTCTGGAGTCTTAAAATAATTCCTAAGAATAATTAGGTGGTATTCTTTTTTTAGTTTGATAAATTGTATTTTTACCAAATATACATGCATCTTAAGGTTAAGATCCTATATTCTTACCTTTCAATTAATAGTATGCAACATGCCACGAATATTGTTTTTTCATTCATAAATCTTTATTTTAAAGTTATAACTTTACAAAAGAAAACCCTATTTCCTCATCTCAAAAAATGTCGGAAAATATTATCAATATATCCTTAAATATAGCTTGTTTGATATTTGCTGGGGCGGGCAATTAATAAATAAACACCGAATATCTGAGAAATAGTGACCGATGGAAAAGTAAGGATAGCCTAGTTTGGGTGGTCTACTTATATGGGACAGGGCAGAAAAAACTATACCACTGTAAGCACACATTTAAAAAAATAGTTAAAAAATAATTTTTAAAAGAAAACTATCATATTATATTAATTTCTAACAAATTACGTTTCCGCATCATGCAACATGCCACCATTAATTTAGCTAATTCCATGAGTGGTACTGAGGTAGATTTACCTACTATTGTAGAAAAAAATTGATATGCATCAATATTACTATTATTATTTTAAACCTTATTTAAAATATGAATAAACCAATGAGTAAGCTTTTAAATTTCAGTATAGAATTCTCTTCCGATTTTTCGATCATTAATTTCAAAAAAACTTTAGTATATACATAAATTAAAAAATTAAAATGTCTTCAAATGCTTCTAATATTTGTCTACGAAATTATGGAGTGTGACGACTCTAGTATCTAAGAGTTCGCTTATTAACTTAATATTCAATAATTAATACTTAATTAAAAAAAAAACCCGATAGGCAAATAACATATAACTATTTTTTGTTTATTATGGTTCATTTGATTTTGACAGGTTTTTTATAGAAAAAAATGTATGTTAATATATAAAATGGTTTGAAAACCAGAAAAGCACTAAATCAATAAAGATTTAAAAATCCTAAAACTGAGTCGTTTCTTTGTTAAGTCTGTATTTTTCCCTCATTACAGCGTTAAGCTTTTGTTATTATTACTTTTTATTACTACACACAACGGGCATATTGTCATTTCGCTAATTGATAATAAATATTCAACATTTTGTTGTTTTTTCAGTATTTTTTTAAAGTGTTAACACATTTGGTGTGGTAATTTTTTCCTCTGACGACCGAACCCGACTGACCGTAACATAGTGTAGCCATGCGTGATTCGGTTAATGGTTATTTTATAATTAAATATATTATTCAGACTCATTCTAATAAAAAATATGATATAATATGTATTTATGCCTTGTACAGTTTTACGTCATAGGAATAAATGAAATAATATTAAGCGTAACTGGCAGTATATATATATATATATACTCTAAATGCGGTTAGAAATATTTTTTTAATTTTGCAGATCAGGACGTAAACACGTCAAACAAATAAATGTACTATAATTCTTCGGCTTATCCCACACCATTTTAGGGTCGGTCTACCATATCCGATTTGTTCACTCTTATCTGTTAGTCGACATCTCTACGTATAATATAATTTATGTTTTAATAAGAACAACTAAGTTTAGTTTAAGTTCTAAGTTAAGATTTTGCGAACATTTCTTATAGGTACTTTACTCCTTGATAAATAGATGGCGTGGCATTATCTTAACTCTATCTAATTAATTATTCTATAAGTAAACAAATATAGTATAATGTATATAGGTAATTATTTTAGTTTGCAAACACAGAAAATTGAAAATAAAAAATTGGGAAAAAATATTTTGAACAAACGGGGTACTTAAATACAATTACTTATGCATTTCATAACCTAAACTACAACAATAACAATTTAATTTTTATACAATTACTGGTTATGCGAGCATTATTTTCGTTAGCTTGTGGTGCACCATATTGATATTATAGTATCTACTAAGAGACAATATTTTTCGGCTCACGTTATAGTACTATTATATCTTAATTATATATTAATTATTTGTAATATGTTTCAGTATCTAGGCAAACCATGGACGGTCATAGCACGAGCAGCAAGTCTGTACACGGATCCGTTTATATTCATGAGCGGAATACTGACGTCCATTACGTTTTTAAGGCATTTAGACCGAAAAGGAAAAATCGATTTGACCACCGAATTCCTATCCAGATATATAAGGTATGTATTTAGTACGTTAATAACCAATAACAGCTGTAAACTCGGTGTATGCGGTAATAAAGTAAAATATAGTATATATTATGTACTCGCATTGCATCAGTATAATCATTTGAATAAACCTATTAGTTCAGCTATTTGTGCGACAAGGTAATTTTATTTCTAAATCAAAACTGTCGTCGACGACATTGGCCGAGTACAAAAATTGATAGTAATTGCTCACAGCAGACATAACGTTCATCTGACAGGTAATTTTTAATAACGAATTTGCATGAACGTTCGGGAACTTGGCATTTTCGATCTTGTGTTAAAACATAATAAATGAAAACACGGACTAAAGAACAAAATATAATAAATCAGTCACTGACGTTAGTACATAACATAGTCATACTTGGCTCCTTCAAATAAATCCGTATAAGACATTAACCCCAACTCGGCATGGTACATACCCATATGACTTCACCTCTAGCCAAAAATTCCTGTAAACATTTAAGTCATAATTATTCATACTTAAGTGTGGCCTACGGGTATTAAAACACATTTTCTTTAGATGTGATTTCAAGTTTATTCGTAAAACATAACTGGTAGATTTATTATCAATAACAAACAAATTATTCATCAATTAATTTCGATAATTAATAGTTATTTTGATACCGAAGTAAAATATTGTAAATAATTATGAAAAACTTTATTATTAAAAACGACAAAGTAAAAGTACGAAGGAGCGAAAACTTGTGTTAAGAACGTGTGTGGTGAAATAGACGATATTATAGAAAAAATGGCTTAAGAATAAGTTGGTATAAAACAGAATTAGATAGTTTAATTTTAGCGTTGAGGAAGTTTCAGTAAGACGAGGTGAATTGGTTATGATTGGAGAGCAAGTGGTAAAGACAGTAGAGAAATGTAAGTATTTTGGGGTGAGTAAATATGCTTACCTATGGTTACCTATGCTAGAAAATGGTTGAATTGAAGGTGTGTTGATAATTTCATAGTTTTTGCTCGATCTTTCAACGAGTAATTCACCTATAATTTGTATTGTTAATACTTACAGGTTGGTGCCGACGATGGGAGCCATCATATTGTTTTGTACTTTGATACTGCCTAACTTGGGTTCTGGACCTCAGTGGAATCTCGTGGTAAAACAGCATGCTGACATTTGTCAACAACACTGGTGGAAAAATTTCTTGTTCATCCACAACTACTTCGGTTTTAAGAACGTGGTAATTATTTTGCATTGGATTTCAATTAGTAGCTAAAAAAAACATTGTACACTCGATCACACCGACTTAGGACATCGAAAAAAGGCAAAGGTGCACCAATTAAGATGTGCATCAATAGTCAGTTCTTATCCTTATACAGAGTGTTCCGGTATCGGTCCATAGTAATATATGGATGGACATCAGTGAGGTGTACATACTAGCCCCTCGTTGTCCGTTTTCGGTTATCTCAAAAATGTAAGACTTAAACTATTTTTTTAAGTTCAGAGCCGAAAGAGGCTGAAAATGATGTGACCCTCTTTTAATGTGAGGATTTTGCACCGGTTACAAAAATACACTTAACATATTTTTTAACTTATTATTTTCGGACTTACGAGGTTGTCTATATCATTTTTGTGGCAATCAATAACGGACAACGAGGGCTTATTTGTACACCTCACTGATGTCCACCAATATATTACTATGGTTCAATGCTGGAACACCCAGTATAGTTAACAATAAACAAAGCCATTGCCAATCTTTGGACTGGCAGTCCTTATTTTAATGTTTGAGTTTATTCCACAAGCCCCTCAGACAAATTTATCTTGTTTTTTTCTTCACAACCTTGCTACTCGTTCGTGTGAGTGTAATGTTTTCTGCTACAAGAAAAACTTTTAATGTATATTTCTGTAGTGTTTGTCGCACACGCATCACATTGCTATCGATTCGCAACTGTTCGCCATCTCTCCCCTGTTGGTGTGGGCCTTATGGAAATGGCCGAGGAAGTGCACTGTTGTGTTGCTGACGTTGGCTACAGCATCTACTGGACTCCGTTACTACGAGACTCTTACGAGGAAACTCAACTTGTTCATCAACTACGGTAGCTCGTAAGTACACCTTTAATGAAGAAAAAATACAAAATATACTTGATTGTTTTACTTCCTCTAATGATTGTGGTCAAATCCCTTTTCAGTATCCACGTCAAGCTTAAATGCATCCAATCGTTTTTTTGACATTTCCTTTTGCATTTAATATGTATACATCATATCCGTACTTCCTTTCTCTCTCTCTCTATTGTGAAAAATTATAATAATTAATAATTAATTGTTTATTATTCACTTTAGAGTCTCCCAAATGTACGACACGGCAGACTACTCGTACATATTACCCACCCATCGGCTCACGGTGTACATAATGGGCTTACTTCTCGGTAACTTCCTGAGGTGTTCCGGCAGAAGCTATCAAATAAAAAATGTAAGCATTACCATACCATATTGTTATATATAACAGAATTTAGACATAAACTGATTAGAGTTTAGACATGTCCATGACTAATCACCACCTTGTAAAATAACACCGGTATTAACTTATGACGTTCTATTTATTTTGACTCGTCAAAGATGATTGACGTTGTTGGTGTCGATTAATGACACCACATAATATTATGAATAGACTTTGATCTACAAGTCATTTTGGTACACTTATATGCAACTCTGTAATAATAATGGTTTAATTGTATTTCAGGTAAACTTGAAATTGGGCTGGATTGTCGCAGTCGGTTTCTTTTACCAAGCATTCATTCAACCGTCCAAGATGGGAGACATGAACTACGTTTATAACGCCGGAGACGCCGCCAACTACGCCGCTTTCGCACCTATTTGTTGGTGTATATTTTTCGGTTGGATCATCTTCGTCTCGCACACCGGTAACGGAGGTAAGGTTTACAATTTTTCTATTACCCTACTCGTCTTCTCGAAGCCTCAGACTTGTCCATCACAATAGCTGCTATCAGCTTTACATCAGATTTACTCAACACAACCGTTGTTTTCCTTTTTTAGGAATTGTGTCGTCGCTGTTCTCTTGGAAAGGATTCATCGTCTGCACTCGATTGTCTTACACTTTCTACCTGACTCAGTTTCCCGTATTCTTCTACAACGTGGGTAGACACCGAACGCCGCTCGAGTACAGTTTCGGATTGACGGTAAGATGAAATTATTATTATATATTCGGTGTCATAACCTCTTCGACGTCTCGTTTGTTTAGTACTCAATCCTTACGATTTCTTTGTTTTGAAAGATCCAACTACCGATCAACCTTGTCGATTAACCTCACTCAAATCGCTTTTCGTTTCCTTAGGTCGACCTCCAAGAACTGGTGACAATCGTTTTCGTGTCCATCTTACTCACGGTGGCTGTCGAGATGCCGTTCAACAACATTAAGACTGCGTTCGTTAAGAAAACGTAAAACCAAGTGCTCTCGCAAACGCACAACATATTATTTAAATTCTATTGTTTTGTAAATATTTACCTCGTTAAGGAGCCTTAATTTTAGTAATCACAGTCAGTGCACCATATATTATACCGCTGTGCTGTAAGAAAATGGTTTTGATTTTTTTGTCAAACACCTCAATGCGGATACAGCGGTGTTTTTTAATTTTATATACCTATTTATTAGATACCTACGATTATCATTAACAGTTGTTAATAATAATAAATATAATTGTTGTAATAAACAATGCGATAGTTCGTAGCTTGTTTTCGCAGAAAATTCGCAATAGAATAATCTAGTATCGTCATAACTATTATTTATCAAACAAACCAAAGCGAATCTAATGTGGCATGACTCTGTTTTTGTTAAAAATCTAATAATTAATTTTAAGTAACGCGTTTGTGATATTTTATTTCACAAACAAGGAAACGACTTCAAAATCAACGTGTACAGTATTGAGTAAATTATTTTATTTAATATTTATATACTATTTTGAAACCCCGTTATAAGGGTTTGTTAAAAAATCGTAATTAAATTATTTTATTTACCATACTTCGGATTATTGCCCACATGATATTATCTATACCTAATTATTGTATTTTTTTTTTGTGAATAATGTATTTTTATATAATGATATACACACCTATGTATAAATAAAATATATACCTAATCCTATAAGTGTCGTTTTGTATCCATCTCTTATTGAATTTCTCTATGGGCGGAGGACGATTCTTTTCTTGGTTTTTCTATACATACAAGTATTTTGACGTTATGCAGAAAAGTTAATTATGGCTTTAAGGAGTATTAATCACTGTTTATCGTTAGAAATAAAATACTATGTCTATACTATACCCTAAAAAAACATAAAATATTGATTATTCAACAAAGATTAACTGTACTACATTTAAAAATTATATCTATTGTTTGCCCCACGTAAAAAAAGAAATGCATTTTTTACTAGAAGATGCGCTTATTAGTTAAACGATTAAAAGTATGGATAACTCTTATAGAAACCAAAATGTTTCATCCTGATTTCTGAAAATTTTCTTTACGATTAGCCGCATATACCATAAGTACAGATACAATATAAGACAAGGTGAGAAATTTGTGTTGTTTAGTATAATAGAAATGAAGTCGGGGACATATTCAAACTGACCAATATCTGTTATAATAAAAATAAAAAAAGTTCTTTGGCCTCCTTCCAAGACCAACCGACCACAGTTTCATATGTAAATAGTGAATGGTTATTGTCTTAATCTAAAATAAAATTCTGTTATTTAGTTTCCGTACAAGACCGAGGAGTTTTTTCCAGTTTTTTAGTCGGCGGGTACAACTCTTTCAACAGCTGACATTTTGTTTTGCCGCGGTTTGCAAACGCCAATCCCATTTCTATGTCCTCCCTCAAGGCTACCACGGCCCTGTCCATCATGCACATCTCGTCGGCCGACATCTTTGGTAAACTTAGCACTTTCTTGACGCCTTGTTGGCCCAAAACTATCTGTGTCGACATGTACCTAACGCCGGGCAACACGTCGCACCGGATCAAAGCATTGATAGGCTCCTCCTCGTTTCCGGAAGTCATGCCCATCATGGCTTGGGCCAAATGATCGACAAACCGGAAAACGCCAACGTCGAAGGAGACACCGTCCTCGTGGATAATTTCCGCCGATTGAATCCGTTTGTACAGTTTACATAACTCGTCCTGAAAGCATACCACGGGGTGAATTCGAAGAATAAAAAAGGCTACAAAAGAAAAAAAAAAGAGAACTAGTGTTGAGACTTGTGTAGTATCTATTGTTTTGGGATCATGTTGGTTACTTGAGCTATAGAGGAGAGTGTTAGAGATAAATCATTCTAAAATAATTATAGAAGCCAAAAGAGGAACATAAACTAAATCGCCTGATACGTTTAAGAGTATAACATACGAATTAGAACTGTATGTATTTGGCACGAGTTATGCAAAATGGTAAAGCAAAATGAAAGAACAGATGTGATGTGCAATAAAAAGGCGTTATTAAATTAAAAATAAAATTACCTAAGACTATAGTGATACTTTCGATAATGTATGGAAGCGACTTTCAGTTGGACTTTGAAAAAAATAATGATAATGACAGACGGGAATGTTGCGATGGATGACTTGACTAGTTTGAATATAATTAGAAACGCCTACATAATAAAATAAAGGGCAATTTGAAAATTGTACCAAAGCTAAGACCGACGATAATTGTGAGCAGTAGCTCATTATAAAGGTAATTAGATAGTCGTGTCAGTAAGAGTTAACATAACTATTGACAATGACAATGTTCGACCCTTGTTGAAAGATGACAGTGTATGAAAACTATGGTAGCCAACCACACTAAAAGAGGATACGAAGAAAGAAAATGACTTTTTTTTAAGACAGTAAGTTACAAATGACATACTATATCTGTATGATAATATTGGATGAGTACTAGGATACCGGTGAATAATCTGCGAGCGGCAACACGCTGGACACGATGGGCACGCACGTTTCAGCGCTATTACCTCCAACGATGGGCACATTGACGGACTCTGGGCCGGCACACAGAACACGAGCCACTAGTGCATTTGCCTTGAGCACTTGGGTGGTCATAAGTCCAAACACCGTGCTTACGTCGAGCGTGCCGTTTCGTCGGTACACTTCAGATACCAGCGGTACCATTGAGTTGACAGGTCGCTCGGCTACCACCGTCCACGCTTCCGGTCTGTACTTGGATATGTCTTTAGCCAGCTTTTCCATTTGTTCAGCTTTCCGGCCGAACACATCGCACTTGTCACCCGTAGTGTCTCCGCAGTCGTCGGGACTCAATACTACAATATCTGCATACTGAAAACACAAAAGAAAAACTATATTCTTTATAAGTCATTGAAAAAGCTGCAACGGCAAAGACACAAACGGGCCGCGGCCACCGACCTTTGAAGATCAATACTCCTTCACCACCTCGATAATATAATAATGAGCAGTTGATGAAGTAGAATGACACTATAATTATACTACTATATATTATATTAACTAAACTATAATTCAAAATAATGAAGCAATTCAAGAATCTAAATGAGAAGGATGGAATGTAAAGAAAAAACGTATGTACCTATAAGGTTTTGTAGGGGCAACAAACTCAAATTTGTAATTTATTAAAGGTGGTTTGTAGTTGGTGCAGTTTGTTTAGGCGCGTTGAATAAGAGATAGAGGGCTGTCAAAAATGACATAAATGAGGCGTTGCGCAGCAGTCAGCATTCTCCACTTTTCATAAAAAATCAAGTTTGTGAAGTTTCTTGAATAATGGATTGTTATGGTCAATTGTCAGTTCCGTACCTACATAATAGTTTACCACGTAACTTCTGTAGACGTAGATAAAATAATTTAAAAACAGAGGTTCCGTTCATCAACTACAAAAAATATATAATTATACTGAAAGTAACATTTGTAATTTTTTTTTTTGTAATACTGATTTTTTATTTATTTTCCTATGATCATATTTAAATAAATATTTTTTATGTGTAAAGGAATAACAAAATATAATACTACTAATAATGATTAGCTAATGATAATAAAATAATAATGCGGCCCACAAATAATTTTGAGAATTCAGTCTTGGCCCTTTCAAAAATCTATTGATTACCACACTGTATTAGATATTAAAAAATAAATCTAGATACCACTTCTGTTTAAGCCTTTTAGCTGTCATTGATTGTGATCACAAATTGCATTTACATTGTTTACACGACTATAGGTCTCTTTCATAATTTGTATACATAGGTCGCCTACGTTTTGAAAGACCCGTACCAACTTTCTTGTTGGTCTACGAGCCAATCAACAGCAGCAGCTGTTCGAGCGACATTTAAGCTACAGCCCTTTGACAAATCCAAGACTTCTGAAACGCTAGCAGTTGACACGGTGTGACTTCAATCAACAAAGGTTGTATGTGTCGATTGGCAATTATAACTGTACGGTAATTGTGGACTTGTGGGTTAGAAAAGGAGAAAATCTACGTGGGAAAGTTTCACGGTAGAAGGGAGACAACGTAACAGCGGATGGAGAATGCTATGATGATCCGCTCGAGCCTAAGAAGACTACTTAGCTAGTGATCATACTTTTAACACGTCCCGGACGTAAAGGTCATCAGCGTACGCTCGGAAACGGCAAGCAGGATTCATGTCTTTCAGTGCATTCAACTTGCTGACGGTCTGGATATCACTGTACACAGCCAGGTCGCTCACGTATGGCGATCGTTGAAGACTTGTAGCCGCTTTCAGTCCCATCGGTCCTCTGACTCCAAACAGCGCCACTCCTATTTTCTTGGCCAGAGTGCATATTTTTATCGACTTGCTCATTCTCAAAGTAGTCGTGTAAGTGTATGGCGACCGCCGGGTCACGACCGACCAGTGTGTTTACCTTATACATCCTTCCTTCGCCGTTGTCTCCAAGTAACAATACACTACAACTGGTGGCCAACAACAATTAAATAATAATAATATTATTATCTACGTTAGAACTAGAACAGTATTGAGTTTGAGTAAACCTAATCTAACCAGACGTTCGGTTTAACGGTTAAACGACAATGATGATTTGTATTATAAAACCACGGGTCAATCGAGTCATATTATCCAATCATTTATTTACATTGTATATATTGTTTGATTGGGTCATACAATAGCGACTTCAAAGTAAGGTAGTAATTTATGCAATTATTGTATTTATCTATAGCATATGTATAACGTTGGGGGGCTGGAAAAATTCGCTGGTTATTCTAAGTTCCTCAGACTAATCTAAAAACATTTTCCAAACCGTTTTCTTTCAGAAAAAATAAAAAAATCTACTCATAAACTAGTAAACTGTAATTTTTAAATAACTTTAAACAATTTTAACCATAATATGTTCAGTTTTAAGGTTTCAGTAAATAAATCTAAACGGTCATATCATAATTGTTAGGTAGGTATTCAAATGCATAGAACAAAAAAATGTAATAGACACTTCAATATTTTACAGCCACGAGTTAGTAAACTCAAAAATAAAAAAATTCGGTTAACCAATTTTAAAATATTCAAATAGTGACACTTCTATAAAATTAATTAGATTTATTAAATGTAATAAGAAATAACTAAAAGAAATCGAAAAGTAACATTAAAAAATAAGTTATTGTGTTACTTACTGTTAATGTTCGTTGGAGTATATTTTATCAATAAATTTAAAAAGCGTTACAGATAACAATTTTACTAGAAAGAAAAACAACACAATTTACAGTTAAATGATATTACAATATTAAAATTTCTATATGAATTGTAGTTAAAAATTATAAAAGTATGTTATAATTGTATAAATATATTATTAGGTAATATCTAAAATTATTTTCATATAGTGATAGTTTATCAGGTAATAATAATAAAAAATTTAAATATCTATTGTACATTTTAGAGGCCATAAATATAAACGTGTATTTGATTAGATTTTTTTAATAAAAAAACTGAACACAGTGGAAAAACCATTTAGTTGGCAAACAAATTCTTAATAACTTATAAGTAAATATATATATATATTGGAATTTTGTATATTTTCAGACTTATATTATATACAGTATAAAGAACTATATATAGAACTAAGAATATGTAACAAATAGGGCCACAGCAGCAAAAGCGATAAGTATGAATCGTACATAGAACCAACTTAAAATAAAAAGAACAAAAAAATAAAAAAACAATATAATCAATATTTTCTATTGAAATGTTTAACACAAAAAATTAAAGTTAGATCGTCAGAGTAGGAATCCTTATTTAATAAAATTAAAAATTGTCAGAAATTGCTAGTTTAATAAGTATAAACCTGCTCGCGTTATTGAATAAAATTTAAATGTTTAATCCTCTCAAACACACAATCGCAATATACTTTGAAAACACTTCAGATATTTATAATATATGTGTAAACAATGATCATTTATTGATGAGTATAAAATAAAATTATACAATAAATATTTATGCCCTACGTGTACATATATATATTAAAATGTTCGGTACAATATTTTCTTTGATACATTAATTTATAAAAATTCAATAGTCTAATATAAACAAAAATATTTTTGCAATTACTTACAATATCCCATTATTAACGTAACTTTTGTGTCGGCCATCACTAAAAACCGTCTACCTACATACACCAACCTGTATCTATCATACTTTATACTTTTCACGACGTATTTGTTCTTTACATCAAGCACGTCATACCAAAGATTTGAAGTTTTATTTAACAACAAAAAATGTTTATTAATGAGATGTAAACAAGAAGTGTCTTGTATAGAAGACGCAATCGTCGTACCCTGAGCTGGATCGACGTCGCTTACAATGTATTTGTACAATACGTTTTGATTGACATAAAAAATATATTTGCCGTACGGGTCTAAATCAAAAGTACTACAAGACAAAAAAAATTTTGAATTGTTTTTTTTCCTTATAAATATAGTACGATGAGGCTTGTTTTGAATTCCAATAACGCTTTCGCTAACTTTGATTTCGTTGGCGGCACCAAACAAAGTGAATCCTTTACTAGACTCTTTTTCTATATCGTAGATCATAAGCATGTGTTTAACAATACTTTCGCTGTCATTCTGCAAAGAAATTTAAATGTTAACAGACATTTTTAACAGAATTGGCATAAAAACCCAGTATATGTTTATAGGGATTTTATTGGGTTTCCGCATACCGCATAAAACTTAACTAGGTCTGGTATTTTTTTTTTTTTTCTTAACAACGTTTTTATTGCCAACTATGTTTTTTAAAGAAAATTACACTAAAAAATAAAGTGGATTTCTTACCTGTGGAATGGTAACTCCTATCATCACTCTTTCTTTATAAAATTGTACACAGTCAACGTAGCACTTCCATTTACTCAATTTGATCAATTGACGGAGTTTTCCAATTTTCAGGTTGATTACGTAAAATTCGTTTTCTTTTGGGTGAACTACAACTAATTTATCTTCATACATGGCTATTTTAGTGTCGTTGTGGGTTCTTAAAAAATGTTGACTAGGCAAATGATCATGCACTGAATCTTCTATTAATAAATCTCTATGAACGACTTTTGTAAAATGCAATTTAAATTCATAGTTTTCGATTATATAGACAAAAATCACTGATCGAATTTCAATTACTAAGAATTTGTCGTTTCCAACCACTTTGGGCTTATCGACTTTAATGTGCTTATAAAATAATTCATTAAACATTTCACACATCTCTAGTTTTATATTGTGAAAATCTCTGGCCAAACCTTTTAGTACAGTTATTGTAACCGGTATTTCACTTCTTTTGTTGCTGACATTTACTACGTAATCGCCAAAACAATATGTATTTGATATGTGACTCAAGTGTGGTACTTTTACAGAACAGTAGCCGTTGCTTCTTAGGTATTTTAAAATCCTGTGGTAACAAATGAACGTATCCCACCAATGGCATGTTTGGCCAAACATGGAGGTGGCCCTAAAGTCCATGTACTCTTTTGACGATGAACCAACTAAAGTGCAAAAAGTTGGAGAATTTCTCAAGTAATCTTCATCCCGTATATCCAGCTCTTCACATATACGCTTCCAAATTACATTTTGATTGAGATATGTGCTCCGCCATATCTTACTGACAGAAGTCAATGCAATGATATCCCTCAAGTTCAAATATTGAACGATATTGGCTATTAGTTCAAGTGGAAGTTTTTGAATATATGTGTCAGATCTAAAAATACAAATGAAAATGTTTATATTTTTATTAGAAAATACATTACCTAGTGTTATAAATCATTTACAAAAATATTTCTTTGTTTTTAAAAAAATTTCTTAACTTTATAATAAATTTTAACTATGTACATATTCAAATATATTATATTAAATAAATCAAATTAGTAAAACTAAAATTATTATTGTTATACAATAATATAAAAAACAAATTTTGATTTAAAATATGGTTGCAAAATTGAAAATTTAAATTAATATTATATTGATCAAAACTTGCATTTGTTTCCTAGCTAATTACGATATTTTGACATACTTATATCACTTACGGAAATAACAAACTCTTAAATTGCTTAAACAGAGACAATATTAGCTGCTACTTGCATTTAAAGTGATATCAAAAAAGGATTTGAACTCTCATAGCGGTATTTGCATGTGACTTGCACATCAATCGTGCTACGGTAATGGCAGTATACAACAACGAATATTATCTCTATTTAAGCAATGTGTACAGATTTTGTATTTGTAAGTTGAATGCAATTTTAAAAATAATATTATAAATAAATAGGAATTATTACTTACTCATTTTTTTTATCATTTTTTTTATCATTTTTTTTATTATTTATTTTATTATTTGACATTCTAAAAAATCCTCTAGATTAAAATACTTGAAAACCTGAAAACAAATTGGAACAATAATAAATAATCAAACTAAATTTAAGTAGAATCGTTATTGTACATATATTTAAGAGATTCTTGTACTACAGTGTTATTTAGATTTTACCCAAACGCGCTCATTTCTGCTCTATTACTTTTGATCGCTAATGATTGATCAAAAAGAATGCCAGCATAGAATGTTCGAGGAAATGTGGGGATGGGACTTAGGGAATTATTGCAATTGAAGCTGATGGATTACTTTTAAATAAACTCTTTGATGCAATACAGTAACATCAAAATTTAACAGTTTTAAGTTAATGTGTCTTAATTTAAACTGAACATCCTGAACACATACTACTGTATGTGTTTATATAACTCCCCAACCCTTTTGAGGATAAAAGTTTTAACTGACCGTGTTGAAAACTACTCTCCTAGTGGTTTTTGGCAATTTAAGGTCTTTTTATTCAAAAAAAATCTTATTTTACAAAATTTTGTTGACCTTGCAATTTTGATAAAATGTCACCGTAGATAGATTTCTAATATTATGAAATCAAATATAAAAAAAAAAATCAATAACATTTGCAACTATCAAGACATCAACAATTTATAGTATTAAATTATTAAGAATTAAATTTTTTCGAGTTTTCTTTAATAAAAAAAAGTTTTAACGATTTTTAAAAATGTTTTGAATGTTAATTGTTGTTAGATTAAAGCAGTATTTTGAGAAAAAGAAATTTCTATAATTATTATTTTCATCTCCTCAAGTCAAATAAGTATAATATATAGATAATACTGTAATTTATAAAACTTAAGCCATAAAAAATATTGGCAGTATTCACCTATAAGTATTTTTTTTTTAGCCTTTATTTGAAATATGACGGCTCAACAATTAAAACAAAACTATGACAAAATATACAAATTAGTAAAAAAAATAAAAACATAATTAATTATAGGATATATAACCAAAACCAAAAGAAAACACAGAAAAATATAAAATAAAATAAAAGAGATTTAAATAGTGCAGCCAGCGCTCAAGAGGAAAGAAATTGTGGCAGTAATAATAGGAACTGAACGGGAATTGAGGATGTTAAGAGGATCAGGATTTGGGATACCATGGGATACAAAGAAATTAAAGAGAAGGATTCTATTAGGAACAAGAGAAAGATAATCGAATATGAAGTAAGAAAAATCATTCACCTATATAATTCCAGGTTAACAAAAACTTAATAGTTCAGTTAAATAACTTAAAAGGACAATGGTTAATGACTGGGGAAAAATTAAATTAATGTAGTTTTTTCCTATAAAACAATCCAATAAATATTGCGTCTAATTTAACTGTATACATAATACAGTAAAAATAATAAGAGTAGCGCATAGCGCCTGAAAGTTTAATCCATAGACCATGAGTTTAAGAAAAAGCCAATTATAATTTTTGAATGCTGTTTTCTAAATGCCAATTCCAAACAAATTTAGTTCTGCCATTTAGTAGATCAATTTTTTTGTTTTGGGATGAGTCAGCTGGGTTTTGAAATATTATGTTGTTCTAAAATGTTTAATGTAATAAAACTAAATTTAATTTTTTATGCGCCTCAATTATATTGTACATTCTAATTAAAATTTTCAAAAGCATAAACTTTGCACAACTTTTATAACTTCTTATAAAAATTAACTTTTTATTGCTTAAAGTAATTATGGGTTAATGATATTTGTATGTACATCAGTAGTATTATTAATAATTTGTATTATCTACATTAATAAATTGGTTCAACAGTTAAGAAGTTATTGTGGTTTTTACCCCAAAAAAAAAGAAGAGAGGAGAACCTGAAAAAGAGGGAAAGAGGAAAACCGAAAAAAAGCTGGTTGGATGCAATGGAGAATGATACTTCTGCTTACAATTTATATTTTAATTCATTATCGACTGTATTTTAAGTCACTTTAATAAAGGTTTTAATTAAAAGTTTTAAAAAAAAAAATGTATTCAATTAACGCAGTTATTTAAATAACTATTAATCTCTTTCGCTGGTGGAACTTTATACGTGTTACTAGTAGGCTAAACATTGCAAATTTTTTTTTTTTTATCGAGTCTTACATAAACATAGGAAAATGTTTTGCTTTTTTCAATTACAATTTATTATGGCATAAATGTTTATTACTAGTTACCCTTTTTTTCAGATTTTTGTTTTACCATTTTGTAGTTTTTTTAATGCTGATAATGAATCTGAAGTCAAAAATCGGCAGACTATTTCCTAAGTTCTAGCTACTTAAAAATTGCTGTGCGCCGCCACACCATACATTTGTCATCAACGTGAAGATAGGTTATCTGCTGCTGCCCGCCACAGCCACCTATTATTGTACATGAGGAAATAATATGCAAATTTCAAGTAGCTATAACTTTGAAACTAGAGAAGTGCGCCAACTTTTGACTTCAGATTCGTAATTAGCGTAAGAAAATACTATAAGATGGTAAAATCAAAAATAAAAAGAGTATCTGGTAAAGTGCATTTGTTCTTTTATTATCATTAATTATTATATATTTTTTAAAGTGTGCGTCAACCATCACCGATAACAGCCTTACTTCAGTTTAAAGGGTTGCTAACAAAAATAATAAATATAGACATATCCATAATACACCTAGTGTGCTAATACATGTATCTATACACAAAGATCTATGGATATGAGCATACTATTTTAATTATTTAATTTGATTTTTATAAATTATCAAGTGTCATTAAAATCTAAAATAAACATTTTACAGAATAATATTATAATTTATATATTAGATTAGTAAGTAGCCTCCTAAGAAATTCAAAACTTAGCTAGACTCAAAACGTTGGATTATGTTACTTAGGTACAGATGAAAATGTATTTACTATTTCTACTATAATAAAATAATCCTTACCTCTTTTTTTATACAAATTAGCTTGTCTAAAGTTCACGGCAAAATACGAGTTTTCATACAGAATCACTGATTAATCGCAATACAGAAGAGATTAGAGAACAATTATTTTATTATTACTGTGGAAAACAAATACCTAGGTATTAGGGTTTTTTAATTTTTTCTGACGGGTACGCCGTACGCCATAATAATATTATTACGGCTTGCATCAATAAAAAAGAGCAAATGATGCTCAGAGCAAATACACAGAGTTTCTAATTCCCTATACCACCCGCGGTACCTCCACATTATCACGGTAAGGTCCACGGTTATCCAGATAACCGTGGTAAGATCCTCTGTTTTACAGTTTGACCAGACATAAAAATACAAATTGTACGTTTAAAAATTATGTTTTTGACTGCCTTCTCTCATAATTTACATATTATATTATAGGCACGACTTCAGATATTTTTACCATTATTAAATCGCGGTGATAAAGAAGAAATAGTTCTTTATAATCGTGCATAAAAAATATGATAATTGATAACACAAGAAGTGTCCCCCACTGTTATTTATCAATTACCGTATAAAATTCGGTTTTATCTAATGTGACTGCATTGTAAAAATGAAGTACTGTTCCGCCACTTTTTTGGCGAAAGGATTCCTCCAAGAAGGATTCTACTGTAACACCTCTCTATGCTCTAGCATTATCATTCGACTGAATTATATACAGTAAGTCGAACTCTGACACTTAGGTATTACACCGGTTACTGGTTATAAACTGGAGGTAAAATATTCAAATAAACCCGGTATATATTATTATTATTATTATTTTGAATAATTTAATATTTAAGCGTAAGAAATACAACAAAATAGTCTACTTAAAACATTAGTTTATATATCTGTGGTTTAACGTGAGTATAAATTAACCAAATACATTTGCTTACAATGATATACTTATACGTTATGAATATGCTAATTAAATGTCTACTATTAAATTGACTAATTGAAACATAGAATTATATTTCATAGCTTAGTGGTGAAAATAATCATACACGTTTCTCAACTGTCATTAAGAGCACAAACAATCGCTTTAATTATTCTGTCACATATTAAAATATTATAATACTATTTAAAAATATTTATTTGAATATTATTCTATTTTTAAATACTTGAAATTTATTATTTATTCAAGTATTACTCAAATATTGGTTAGAAGTATAATAACTGTTTATTACATTTAAAATTTTTAGTTTGTTCATAATATTCGTCAGTCATGTAGTTTCCTCTTTTTAGTAAATGTTACTCTGTACATTTTACACTTATGACTTGTCTAAACTTAACACTACAGATTTTAATATTAAACGAGATATATAACTCTTTTTTCGTATAACTATTAATTATTACTATAAAAAGGGTTTTAATGGTACAACCCTAACTTATAAACTTGTTTGTAAAAATAAAATTGGTGGTCGGTATTTAGTGAAAATGTTTTAATATAAAAATAAAGTATTTAAAATGGCAATGCTTAATTGAAGGATATAATTACATAGGAGCGCTTAGTTCCTGAATGTAAAAGTATTTACTGTCAATTTTATTCACTAACATCAAATGTATTTTTATAAAACTTTTTATTCTTTATTAGAAATATTATTTATAATCAATGTTTTTATAGAAACTATTTTAGCGTCATCATTTTGTATACCACACAATAACATTTTTGACAAAAAAAACACACACAAAACTCATTTACCTATGTCATGAATTACATACTGATAATATTTTATACAAATACTGATCCATACCACTCCATAAAAGGTTCTTAAAAATAAAATAAATTAATTTGTATACTTGTAAGGTTTTTATCTGTGTTTTATATACCGGGTGATCCATGTAACATAAGACATTAATTTTCTCAAAAAATAATTAAAATTTTACAGTATTTTTTTTTGTTGAAAGCAACTTAATAAAAAAATGTATTTATGTTATTGTACAGTATTAAAACAATACCAAATTTTTATCTTTTATAATGTTTTCCAGTGATTTTGAAACTTAAAAGGTAACGTATATATTTATTTAACTTTCTAAATTAAGAACAATTTGCCGAATAGTATTTTTAAAGTTATTAAAGTTTAGCTAGGGAGAAGGGTGGAGTGAAGTGTTAATTTTATCTGTGCATATTACTTATTCTCCCGCTCGTAAATTATAAACTCTAATAACTTCATTAAAAAGTTAATTAAATGTACAAGTTCTCATTGAAGTTTCAAAAGTTGATGGCGCTCTGGAAAGTTATTGTAAGCGGGGTTAATTCCCGCGGGCTCACGTTGTTCTTAGAAACTACCTACCTCTTACCTTACGGTTCAAACCCGTAGACTCCTTTTGTCTGCTGTAGATGTAGTTGGCGAGGATCGTGAGCCGTCGCTGTTGGGAAAAGCCTTTTGTTCACTCAATTCTTGTAATTAGTAAAGAAAATGTCTGAGACGAATAATAATGATGTATAATAGTGTACTAAGTAAGTTGGTTTACTCACTATTGTCGAATTATGTTACTTTTATAATTAACTGAAATATAAATATGTTATTAATTGTTTGGTATATTCTTATAATTAAGAACATAATCCCTTATCAAACATATAAGTTTTAACTGGTTTCAACATTATTAAATAACTTATCTAAGATGATGTAATCGTTTTACATTTTTTTTCCTATTTTGCCGATATTTATTAAAAAGGGGTTTGAAGCAGCCAAAACACTAAATTGAAGGAAGTTAAAACGTCCATCATCGCATCAAAAATAAGATAAACAATGACATGTTTTTTTCTAAAAACAGAAGCCCTTACTTCTTATGTTTACTGGTAACGACACGTAAAACCCTGCATTTGTTCGAAAATCTAAAAAATTACTTACAAATATTCGGCGAATCATATTATGTTGTTGTAAAACGGTAAATTGAAAACTGGTTTGTGCTAGGTAAATAGGCTGAATAGAGCAAATATATACACTAAAAAGACTTTCAATAAATATCAAAATGTATCGTTAACTTAAAATTATGAACGTTGACATTAAGCGGAAAACAGTGTACGAAACAAAAGTCTGTGAATTCAGAAAGTTGTATTTACCAAAATTTTCACAATGACACTTTATCCGATCAATTGTAAAAGTTTTGGAATATTCCCCGAAATGTTGTAAGCAAATACTTGGAAATTCTCTCCAGCAGAACAAAACTTGTTTATCTTACTCCATTCCCTTAACAATATCTTGGCAAGTGTAATTGTGTTTGTGTCAAACCACCGCCTGGGCATAGTGGAAAGGGATCAAGTACCATACTTCTATGAAGAAAATGTCCTGCTCCTCTGTAAAAATCTGAGTAAGATTTGAAAATTTTGCAAAAGTGAACCGAAATCTTTAATACTTATTTACTTTTATAAACTTCTATGATTCCAATTGCCTTCAAGTATAAAGTGGGTAAAAAATTACCTACGTTAATTTTTTTTTATAAAGACAATTTAATTTCTGTCTTTGGTTAAACTACTTAAATAATAATTACCTTTTTTTTTGTCCTAAAAAAAAACATACTACTCAATAAGCAGACATAAAATAAACTGTATAAAAACGTTACTGTAAAACGAAATCTCTTCAAATAATTTTATTATTTTTTCTCAAACTTAATTTTATTACGCATATTTTTATCCTTCGAATATATTTTGACTGTAATCATAATTAAAACTACTTTATAATATTTGGAGACCCTCTGACAAATGCCGTTTTTTTTCATTGATAAGTGTATGTGCTATATGAATACTTACAATATTTTTAATGATGTAATATGATATTGCAATATGCCTCATTGTCAAAACTTTCAGCTCACGTTTAACTGTATTTTTTAATTTAGATTTATTAAAGTAAATAGAACTATATATTTGTATATTTTAAATTAAGAGAACTTAACTGTAACTTTAGTTTGAGTTTTCTGGATGGACTTATGGGGTTTTCAGGTTGGTTGGATATCAGAGAGAATATGATGTGAAATTAAATGTTGACATTAAATGATCATTAATTATGAATAATTGTATTTATAATTAACATTGATTATCAATGCTAAGACACATTTAAAAAAAGTTAATTTATTGTCGCTTCTTTAATTCATATAACTAGCTACATATTAAAAGATATATAGGTACAATTTAGTTTTCGAATCATCATATTTTACAAGGGTAAAAAAAATGAACAAATAACATTCCTTTTAACTATCATAAGTCATTTTTAAGACAAATAGTTTTATTAAAAAATCAAACAAGTAATTTTTATAGAATAGAATCTAATATATTGTTATACATTCATACATCATTATCGTTATTATATATATAAATAGTATAAATATTATAAATATAAAGGCACACATGTACACGTACACACATTAACACGCATAATGTTACATTACAATCATAATAATATATATTTTGTATGGTATAATATACTGTATAATATATTTAAACGTTTTGTACTTAGCATTATCATAAAATAATAGGAACTATTGAACATAATATAGTATGTTATAACACCAATCTAATGTAATTTTTTTCTTTTAATAATATATTTTTCAAAACGTTCTTTTTTATCAGTTAAGATAATTATTATTATTATAAATAAATTATGTGAGTATAAATTAAATACACTCACAAAAAAACAGTCTATCAATTTATAATCGATTTTCCATTATCATAGGCGTTTGGAGCTTACATACCTATTAATATAATATCATAATTAATTTACAGTTAAGTGTTATATTTTATTTGTTTATATAATTAATATTATATTATTAAAATATAATATACGCATTTGTTATTATAAATACTATACGTAGAAGTGTATATTGTAAGTAACTAAGTCAGTCATAAAATAAACTATTATTTTTATTAAAACATTTTTTTACTGTTATCCAACTCGATATCCAACAAAAACACTTCCCTCCCCCCTCCCCAAAAAAAAAGATTTTCAAACTTTTTCGCGCCTTTACTATGTTTTTCCAATAGACTATAAAATCATTTATGATCCATAAGTCGGCGTTTGGATCAGATCGGGAATTTTTAGATTAAATAGAAATCCATCGTGGCAGTGTTAGTGGTTTTGAACTTGTTTTGTCCTGACACAAGAGAAAGATGGGGCGACATCTGTGGTGGGTTATATAACAGTACGACAGGCAAATAGTGTTAAGTATGTAGATTTGGAGTTCGAAAGGAATCTGACAGGCCCGGGGTTATTTATATCCAAATAAATTGATTTCCGGTTTTATTTACCCACGTACACATGAAAAAAATTCACTCGAGGGAGTTTAGGATGTACTTCAGTGCTTTCTTCACTGTCTGTTCACTCGATGCGAAATGTTATCAACAACACCTCCTATTCCATAGATAAATGTATCGAATAATTCACGACATTTCGAATCAAACGATTCGAGGACGACAATAACATTACAACGGGAAAGACAAAAAAAATAACTCGAATTGTAATTTTTTTAACCTTGCAAAAAAAAAAGTACATGAATAATAGCGAAAAAAAGGAAATTTTGAATATTTGATTGATAGAAACAGATCGGTTTGGAATGAAAGCGACGAGAATAGCACTTAAAATAATAATAATATTCATAGTTAAACGAATTGTGACAAGTCCAGACAGCAACATACAGTTCATAAAGAAAAGGAATGTCATACTTGAACCTCGACACTAACCAGGTTGCACACAACTGAATTGTTCAATATGACTGACAGCCACAATTGCAGCAAGAGACCGAATGCGTATCTACTTCCTCCAAGCTCTAGGCCAACAATTGAAGAGTTGTAAAATGATTTTGAAAAACTGAGTAGATTAGAGGCCCCGGGATGACCTAAAGAACGGTGGGTCTATAGAGGTAGGTATCGAGGATTGAGGAAGAATAGGAGTGGATAGATAAGATGGATCTGGATGGTTTATGCAGTTGATGAGATGTGCTAAGTTTGATGTGGACCAATCTTTGCTTCATAATCGCGCCAAACTCATCAAACTTCGGTCCACCAAGTATTATAATCATATAACCTTCAAATGATGATTAAATCATATTTTACCAGATGAACTGCACTTCCAAGTCGACTCTCATTCCAAAGATTTATTTTATTTCCTGTCATACAATACACAATTTATAATTATTAATAAGTATCTAACTTAACAACACAAAATAAAAATAAAATATAAAATACTAGGTAAAAATAAAAAAAGACTTAGAATTGTCTCGCATAATTACACACAAATATATAGTACCTACAACATATTTTTTTTTTGACTAGGATAAATAGTACCGTACAAAATTAACATCCATAATATATAATCTAAAAGGTTCTAATAATAATATAATAATAATAATAATATTTTTTCTTATGTTCTAAAAAGTAACTTAATAAGTAAATAAATTACAATATGGTAATACAATAATTTTGATTTTTGTTTTCCTATTTTGACTGTATGTCAAATTAATTTTGATATCGTTTCCATTATATATGTTTAATAAATATACCTAAATCTATAACCTATATAATATATGCGTTACAATATAGATTCATATTATAAAGCCATCGACGTATTTTTTTTTTTTTTTTTGTTATTTTTCGTTGATTAAACCTATAATACCTATTATGCCAAATTCTAAATAATAGTAATAATAATAATAATAATAAAGTCAATGTACAATCTTAAAATTAGTTTTGATTTAAGTTCCATTGTAGGGTAAAATTAAATTAAAAATTGTTTAAAACAATCATAATATAATATTTATATCGTACGTTTAAATTAATATAGCCAATACTTAAATTTCAAGTAATATTTAAAGTTAGTGTGTTACCGTAAATATTTCGGACATGATTTGTTTTGGACTTAAGACACGCTACGTTATATTTTATACAAGCGCCAATGTTTAAAATAATCCTAAATACGGTAGATGTTTTGCTTAATACACAAAATTATGACTAAAAACATTAAAAGATATTTAACTGAAAAACTTTACGCGCGATCGTATGTTTACGAAAGTAAAATAAATTGGGAAATAGGCGACCACCGTGGAGAGAGAGGGGGGGAAGGGGTAAAGAAAAGAAAAACTTTTCTTTTTGCTATTTAAGTATTTAATATATATATAAATTCAATTTACTACCAATTCTTCGGTTCAAGAAAAATTGTATTTTCAATTATTTTATTTTATTGTTTCAATAATTCACAAAATACTGTTATAGAATACAAAAAAAATCTCTCCTATTGTATTTCTCTCTTCCCTCCGAATGCGGAGGACGAAGAAAGGTAAACTAGAAATTTAGTTTTGAAGAATAGTTCATATGACAATAGTGTTTTATGGTTAATCATTTATTTGTGATTTCTGTTTTTGACACCGGATAATTTTTTGCGACTAACCTAACCGAGTAACGATTTGCCATTCATTTTTATTATCGGCTGTCGTTATGTAAGTACGAAACGTATGTAATGCAATATACTTTGAACCGTATAGTTACTATTATTACCTAAAATATCTTGTATTATTTCTTTAATATACTGTCGAAACCGTAAACGCGACTGATTCCCAGTAAATTATGTCTGAGGGCACATCTGAACAATTCCATTAAAGTATGTTTTAGTGGAAATTATACTGAAAACGTGTTGAAAACTCTCAAGAGTGCTGATTTTATATTTTGAAGTCGGTGGATTATTTAAGAAACCCTTACACGAATGAATACTTCGTGAAAATGTTTTGGATTCTATTTTTAAAGATAGCGGTTGACAATATATTTTTGAGAAATGTGCCTTATACGAGTATCGAAACAATATGACAGTGTTCTTGGATTGACACTGCGATTGGCTAACAAGTGTATGCACAGCAACCGGCAGTCAATCAACTATGTCAATACACTAGAACACTCTTCACAGGTCTTGTAAAATGCAATGCATCATAAACGGAGTTTCAATCATCTCATAACTGACATGGACAGACTGAAAATTCAGATTTTAAATATATCAGTCACAAAAATGGGTTGTCGAACATATACCTAATACGCCAATACAAGATCGGCTTGATTATCATTCCAAACGATTGTCATTGATGATCGATAGGGTGTTGCCGATCGAATTGTAAATGTGAACCCCATTTGGATTTTTACCTTTCGTAAAATGATAAAATCTCATGACATTGATTGTACAATTTTGCATTAGAAAATAGGTAAGTCGGGAATAATAGTATCTCCATATACTGCTTGCGCGTACAAAAAATAATGGTCTCTAATGATCCTAATTAAATACCATCAGACGGGGTTGTCCCTGCAGAAGATTGCAACTATTTGATTATGGCACGCTCGAAAACATCCTGAATTTATCAAATCCGTTTAAAAGGTTCATTATTTTATTTTTTATTCTCGGAAAAGATTACAACGATTGTGTTTTTCTCGGAATTACGGTCTTCAACCGAACCAAAGGTTCAAGCCTTTGCGTACTCGACGATCGTTGGTTTTACCTGCAATATAGATTGTGATATAACATGTAACAGCGTGTATACCACTTTTTTTTCTGAGTGCGTGCCTATATATTATGCATATAAATCTGCATACTTCGTAGACCGTAAGACCAAATCCCGATTTCGGTCATAACATCTGGAGTATATTAATTATATACATATACATCCGGAAGCAACACCCACTACTCGGAAAAAATTGTGCGTTTAGGTTTGCTTGAAAGTCACCTATCCACCTCCGTTACCCTAGATGTGTGTTATCTCGTCATGGTGTTTTTTTTTTTAAGAAATTATTTGGTACTCGAGATGAACGCTTGTTGAAAGTCAAAAGGTCGACGACCATTTGAAAATTGCGTTTAATAGCGCATTCGCCCAGATTGGCTCTACTAAACCTCGGGTATTACATATTATAAAAACGTTGTAACAACTTTGGTGAGCGGTAGGATTTTTCATTAGATTTGGGCTGTAAAAAACCCCTACGGTCGGGGTGTTTAATGATTCAATAAAACATCCAGTGGCCGTTTTGCGGGTAAAACAAACTATCGAGGCGCCACCCTCGGCTAACGTGTAAAGTCCAACATTTTATGAGCCATCAGTAATTAAATTCGATATTTTATCGCATCCGACAAAAATCACTAAATAATATTTGTACATCAATTAAAAATACCTATCATATAAGCACAAAAAAAAAAAAATGACTAGAATAATTCTATGATCTATACCTAATATTGTAGATAATTATTTTGTTGAATAATATAATCAACGGCGAGTAACGAAAAACATTAAAAAAAAATAATAATAAAATATCGACTAGAGTTATCTTAATGGAATAAAATATGTAACGCAATAACGCGGCGAATAACAATGTTAAAAATAATTTTGATTTTCGTTTTCTTGCCACGTTTAAAGATTAAAAAATATGATTTTGATTATAACGTTATCACGCTAGCACGAATATGATTTGGAGATAAAAATAGTTCATTTTATTTCTACAATACAACATGTAAGCCGGTTCGTATAGCAACGAACAGTGCTCAGTCATTTTTTACGGGAATAATACAGAGGAAAAATTACTACGGGCAATGGTGTTAATATTTTACTATGGAGTTTTACCGGTAGTTTCTACACACGATTTACGTTTTGTTTCCAGAACACTTTTGACCCTCGGACCATTTACAATGGAGATTTCAAATATATTTTTTAACAATAGACAGGTTAACAAAACGGTCTTGGACCGAGGCATGAGTATCGAGCGAAAAAGACATGGTACTATAGTTTACCCAGGTCAACGGAAAAATATTATGGTGTTTTCAGTTATTTTTGTATTGACAAGAGTTTTAAATTATAACATCAAGATGATAAAAAATACTGATATCCGTATTTCCACTCGATAATAAAAGTTGTTTTTTTGCGCACTTTCTATATCTTAATTTTGTTTATTCATTTTGAAGAGTCCACCGATCACATTTACGCAGGCGTCGCAACAGTTACTATCAGCTATTATCCCATATGTGATAATGATAACGCTTACCAAGTGTTGATAAAACCTCGAGTATACAGTACCATTAACCATTCGGCCCAGCTCTCTTTATCCATTATAAATTATCTACCGTTTAAGCATTGAATACATGCATGGTCGTCCGGTTCGTATTGTCCCTTGTAGTTAACTAATTATTGTGGTGTCTATAAACGAATAATTGTTATCACGGAAGTTGAAGTAATTTATTTTCGTTGAAGGTTATATTTTTGTTCTTGCTTATAAAGTGTTGTTCAATAATCGAAAAAGTAATATACAAACACTTTAACAAAAACCATTAGTCTGTTTTACAATGAATATCCATTATTACAAAGCCAAAAATTTAAGAAACTAAAACGAACCGGACCAACCTAACCCGATGAGATAACCAATGGATGTGAAACTCTATTTATAATAAGAATATATTAAGCTCTAAACAGGAACCACCCAACCTTACAAGGTGACCTTCTTTGGGTTGGATGGTCACCGCTCAGGAATCGGCTTCTTCTTATTATGAATAACGTGCAGACGCATTACGACTCTCGTGTGTAAACCACCGTTTGACTCACAAGACTTAATTAGGAACTTAAGTAACGTAGATATCACCAGATTTTATTCCAGCACCCATGTAAATTTGTTAGTTTCTTTTTTTTTCAGTCTTATTATAATTCTTTGTTGTACAATAATATTTACTATCGTACGAATAAAAACACTAGTTTTACTAAAGACCATTTTTGCGGAAAGCTTACCAATACAACATTTTATGGTAATCTTAATTACAGAGTTGGCAATACCCCGAATTTCGATTTTTAAAAATCCCAACCTAATTAAATTTTGAGCTAGGTTTTTATGAGTTTGGGCTTTTTGCCAACTCTGTGCCAACATACGGCTGTCGGCGATAACGAATTTACATGTGTATCTTTCTGTGCTTATGGTTAAGGTATCCGAGGAAAAACTATGTGGGGGTGAGTTTGAAAAACACATTGACCGTGGAGGTGAGCTTCTCCTTGACTGGAAGGTAAACCAAAGACGAGTGAAACGAGTCGCTCCGGCCGGTGCCACCGCCACTGTTCAACACTGTTTTCACTGCTGGCGACACGGAACAATTTTCCAGGAAGAACGATTGCATTATGAATGGTTCGTGACCGACGTTGGTCTCGTTCGGTTTGCGGGCGTCCGCGTACACGTCGTTGCCGTTGGTGTCCATGGACGACTTGTCCACCGTCGAGTCCTGTCCAACGTCCAGTTCGTCGGCGATTACCGCCGGTTCCGGACCGACGTTGGTCACCGGCGCCGGCAGATCGCAAGCTAAGTCTTTTTTTGTTACGTGACAGTGGATCATGTGCGTTTCTAAATGCGCTTTGTCGCGGAACGGCCCAGCGGAACAGTCGGAACAGGCTAATGTTGTCACATCGTTGTCGCCGTCGATCGCCGTCGGCCGCTGTTGTTTGACGGCCACGTGGAATTTCTCGTGAACGAACAAAAACGACAGGATGGACGTGGTGAACGGACAGTACGAGCACCGGTACTGTTTGGCTTCGTCGGCTTGCGGCGTCGTCTGCGCCGGTTGCTCGTCGCCCGAATGCCGTCTGGACACCTCTTCCGAGTCCGCCGGGTCGGCTGCGACCGTCGGCAATGCCATGTTTTGTTGACCGACTTGGCCATCGCCGCCGTTTAGATGATTCTGTATTTGTTTCCATTGGGTCCGCCCGTCTTCGCCGTGGTCGTTTAACAAATGGGCGCTCAACCATTTCGAGCTCCTGAACCTCCTGAAGCACAGGTTGCAAACTTCGGTGTAGTGTTTGTAGTACCGGTGATTGTTGTCGGTCAGTTCTTCCGGTCCACCGGCCGACCCGCTGTCTGTCCCTGCCAAATGGTCCGACCACAATTTGTGACAACCGGCCGGTCCAGCGTGCTCGGCGATACCGTGGGAGTTCTGTTTGTGCACCCTCAAGAAGTACTTGCTGCACAGCTCCTTGTTGCATATGTCGCACACCACTCCGTTGATGTGGTTGCCGTTCTGTATGGAAATTCCGTGCATGCGCTGCATGTGCGTTTTCATAAAGTACTTGTTGCATAGTTCCTTATTGCATATTCTACAGAAACTGCTGAGCATCGTCGACGACGACGAAGACGACGGTTTCCTGTCTTTGATGTACTCGTTTTCGTTCTCGGTCGAATACTTGCTGACCGGCGATGAAGCCGCGCTCATCCCTTTGACGTGGCCGTCACATTGTTGAACGTGCGCTTTCAAGTGAGCGTCCGAGACAAACGTCTGTTGGCATTCGGGACACGCGTGTTCGGTAAGCTGCGATGTTCCGTCGTGGCTGGTAGCCATCAGCGTCTCGTTGACCAGTTCTTGGACTATATCTTCATGTTTGCTAAGAAAATGCGCTCTTAAAGACGATCCGTCCACCAATACGTTGCACACGTCGCATTTGACCGGGCCCGGACTCTCGGGAGTCAATTTCATCAAAATACCCTGCACAGCTTGTTGAAATCGGTTCTTGTGCTTGAGTTGTGCCATTTCTTCTAGGGCCGCGGTCTCGTTGGTTTCTACCTTTGGGGGCAATACTTCCTCGGGTAAATCACGTTCGTCTTTCAGCCTTATCGGTTCGATGGTCAACGCGTTCCGGTCCAACATGAGGTTGACGGGAAACACGTCAGCCAACTGTCGTTCTCCGTAGACCGCATTGGTCGTAGGATCAGTAGGCTCGTCTTCGTGGGCGGCTGCCAACATCTCGTCTCCGTAACTCTGTTCGGCGGCGGCCATCGGTTCGGTCTTTATTAACTGATCGTCGATGACAGTATTTGTGGCGAGATCCGTAGGCGGCTTTTGTGAGTAATCGTTGACCGTCACTTGGGCGTAAGATAAAACGTCTACTAATGTAGAGGCGCTCAAAATCTCACCCCTCTCGCAGCCGTCCAAAGATTCTGATTGTTCTCGTTTTATGTAGGTTCGCTTGAGATTGGCCGCCACATCGTCCAAGGCCCTGTAATCACCACCCTCTTCGTATATACCGTGTATTTTAGCCTTGTGTCGTTTCACAAAGTACTTGTTGCAAAATTCCTTTTGACAGATGCTGCAGAAGGCCCGCGTGTTAATGTTGTTTATCATGTTTTTGACTCCCTGAGCATTGGCCAACGGCGGCTGCTGCTGAACCACCGGTGGAACGATTTTGGACGCGTAAAACGGTGGCGCGGAGGACATGCCGTGGTTAACATCCGGTTGTTTCCATCCTCGATCCATGTACTCCGTGGCGGTCTGTAGACTGACGTCCGAGTAAACACCGTGTTTGTTGGCCTTGTGGGTTTTTAAAAAGTATTTGTTGCAAAACTCTTTGTTGCACTGGTCGCAATAAGCTTCGGGATTGAATATCTGAACAGGAGACTGAACGTAGTTGCTAGGTTTGGACGTACCGCACACCTGCAGTGGTTGAGCTTTCAAGCATATCGGAGTAGCGTTGACCGAAGGTTCGTACTTTAACTGGTTGATCGGCCTCAAAGTCGCCTGTTGATGTTGGTACTGTGGCTGCTGCTGGTGCCGCTGATGATTCTGTAGGTATTGCTGATGATGCTGATGCTGTTGATGTTGCACCAACTGTGAATGTTGCTGCTGCTGCTGGTGTTGGTTAGTACCTAGTTGAAGCATCGCATTGGACGCAGTCGGGTTGGGGACGTCTTGATGTAAATGGTAGACGACGGCATTGGTGTGCGACGGTTGGGGAGATACGGCTTGCGATTGTATCTCGGATTTGGTCAAGTTCAACGGCGGACTGTGTCGCTTAGAAGATGACTGCAGTAAAGAATCATCTGAACTGTGGTCCGATTCGGGCTTGCTGTTGCCGTGGTCGGATAGCGTGTCAAAAGCGTTGCAGTCGCCAGTGGTCGGCGTCCCGTCTTCCGAGGATATTCTCGTGGGGTTAGGCTGTTTGCGGCGCTTCTTTGGTATGTCCTGTCTGTGCGTTACTTGCCGATTGAGATCTGACGAAATACGTTTCGTCCCGATTTTCACATCAATCGTATAGTTAGACTTACCGGACGATATAGACTTTAACAGTATGTCGGTCCATGTGGTCGGGAAGCTCATTTTGTCATCGGTCTTGCCGATCGCCTGCATGCCGCTGTTATTCTCGGGAATCGCCTAGAAACCAACACAAACAATTATATCAATTATATTTATACTTATTTTAAAATGTATAGAAAAAGATTAGCCTAGCTAGCCAGAGTAGTGTCTACAGCGCTATTGAAACTGTCAAATTACCACCCGAATGCTTACAATCTTATTTACATAATATTAATCATAACAATTTAGTTACTAACAAATTAGTTTTCATAAAGTTCAAATCAAATTGATTTTGAAACACAATTTGAATTTTTATTTTTTTAATTATCTTACTAAGTTTAAAAAGTGTTTCTGTCATCTACATTATAGACGGATTTAAAAATTTGTTTAACCTCCAACAAGTTAATCCTGGCTTATCTTATCTTACCCTAACCTACCTATTGACGACAAATAACCTGTTCCAGGTATTAAGCAGTCAAGAACTGAAAGGTTTTTATTTATTTCATCTATTGATACATGAGTTAACACTTAACAGCCAACGAAATGCTGATTAAACCATTTCGAGGTTTATAAAGGCGTAGGAATTTCGTTTTCTAGTCAGTTACTTTGGGTAATTACTTACATACACTTCTTCTCAAAATTTTATTTTTAAAGTTTTATTTATTAATAAAATTGTAGTGAAGTTGTGTTTTAATTTGACAAAAACATTGTTCAATATAAATAAAAGACCAAAAACTGCGCTCAAGAAGACAAAACAGAGTTTCATTGCCCTCGAGGAGAATGATTTCTTGATATTGGCTTAGTTTTTAAGTGTATAATTGTAGTGTCATACTTATGAGATTATAACTTAACTTAGTTAAATGCATTTGATGACCTTTCGCACCGCGTAATTTAATTTGACGTACAATTCTAAATCCAAGCCAAAATGTTATTACCAGCGCTCTTTCTAGTATTTACGTTTTATATTTTATTGTCAGTAATTTGATTAAGCAGTTTTTATCTTTTTTATACATTCCGGATCACTAATATTAGATATAACTGTGTCCCTCGTTCATATAAAACTAAAATATTTGAAATATTTATTAAGTTCCAGATTAACAATAATAATAACAACGTGAGACATCACACAAAAGTTTAAGAGTAGAACTAATGTAAGACTTATGTAACTAATATAATCTGTTTTTCTTACCCAATTCTTTGGATTTTTGTACATGTATATGATACATTTTAGATAGAACAACGGGATTAGAAGAATTATTATGAGTTTATAAATTATAAAAAAGTTAATAAAAGTTTTGCTGTATAAACGTAGAATTTTGACCTAATCTAACCTCGCCTCAGACACGTGAGAGGTATATGGAGGGATAGCTCCTCCCCCCAGTGTCTAACCAGTCCCACTATACTATAATGATACATAATAGGGAAATTATTTTTTAATATTGATACAACAGAAAAGGGCTGTTGTAATTAAACTATATTGTATAATCATTGACACAAAATATTTCTAATTAGTTGTGTTCTTCTATTTCGTCAACAGGGCCAGCTAAATATTCTTCCTCTACTTTTCTTATGGCTCCACATTTTCTATTTACACATCTCCATATATTTATTATGCATTCCTTTTCGCTATCTTTTATTAAGTCTTATCAGTTTTAATGTTAGATTTGTCTCCCTTCTTTCAACTTACTCAAACACCATCTTAGTCTTTCTTTCTCACTTTATACTCATATCGAATAATTGATACAAATTAGTTATTAGGACTGTTGTAGGATATTTTATTGGTTGAGCTATATAAAAATGATCACGTCCAACGAAATGATAGGTTCTTAGTAGGTAAATTTTTGAAAATTTGTTATTTGGAATTTACAGTCGAGCTCAAGCCAAAGCAAACTCTCCTTACTTGCTATAGTCCTAAAGCTGTATATCCTTGCCCTTATAAAAAAAAATAGGTATACGTGTACGCCACTTACCCAAAAAACTATCCGAAAAACTTTACTTTGTCCAAGAGGCAATTGAACGGTTTAATTGGCGCGCACCACACACGATCGGTACGACCATACACTCGGCGACAAAGCAAACGCTGTACTGGCAACCGACACCAGACGGCAAACGGCGTTTAATAAACAGGGTAAGTATAAGAACACCTCCCCTTCGTCAGCCAGTTGGTAGAGGTGTTTTCCGAGAATTGTGTGTTCGATAATTATTATGTTTTTTAACGTCAAATATTTGCGATAGTTGCGTAAACTCGGGGTTTTGCTGCACCTCCCCCTGTCGTCTCTCCTTTTTTTTTTTTTTTTAAACTTATTTAAAGTGCAAACACTTTATGTACACCGACGGGCACGAAACTTTCGGCGAAACGACTATTATATTATATATATATATATATCGCACAGCAGAGCGTTTGGCAATTCAAAAGCAAACAATTTCTGGCGATTCTAGGAATTCGATGGTCTCGCCGTATTGACTCATTAAAGAAACCTTAACTATATACCCTTATAAAATATACAGCACAAACGTCAGGCCAATAAAAACGTATACGCCGTGTTCTCGGTATCATAACGAATATATTATTATAAAACAAAAAAGACACGCAAACATCTCTCGGTTCATGGATAAATTATAACATTGTTATGCGGTTAATAAATATAATATATATACAGTGTACATACATAATAAAGTTAGCAGTTCAAAGGAAGCGCGGTAAAATTCACTGGAATCCAACAGTTCAAAAAAAGCGTAACGTTAAAATAATAATAATATATAAATGTAATTTAAAAAAAAAAAAAATCTCTATGAAAAAACCAAAAACGATAAAGCCATGAGGAGTTTATTTTTTCTAGTTTCTGGACGCGTACATAGTTTTTAAAGTAATTGATTCACTTTTTGTTCTTGGAAAATTATATTGAACAGTAGTGTGGTCACTACCATACATCGATATTTTCAAGCAACTCGACAAAAATCGTAAAATGTTTTTGTTTTCATTGAATAATCTTAATTTTCAATTTAGATAAGCCCCCGCGATTAAAACAAAGCTCTGTATGTTCCATATTAATGAACATAACAACTACCATACCTGATAATTCAACACCTTCTTTGAAAATAAAACAGCGTTAATAGCTAGTTTTTGGTAGAGTGTAAACAAACAATAGTTTATCGGCCGTTGACCACTAGACAAGTACATATATTAAAAACCTAAAGGAATAGCAATACCAATTAGAAAATGATAATATTCGTTTACAATAATAATGCTCCTAAACAATCGAAGGAAAATTTTTTAACCAACAATATTACAATTTTTTATTAAACCAATTTTAATTAAAATTTTTTAACATCTCTAATAAAATATTTATGCAATATCAATTTTTTGAAGTACGAGTATTTAAGTAAGTATTATCTGTAAATAGATATTTAGTAAACTTTTTTCTATTATTTATAAATTTGTCTAAAAACATAATGAAATTTTGTAAGTGTAACATGCTTTCAAACAATTTCAAGTAAAAATAGTGTTTACAGTGGAACATTTGAAAACAATTTTAGAACGTTAATATTAAAATTATATATTAAGTATATTTAAAATATTAAAACCCGTACGACAATTATTAATTGTGTTTAAACGTTCAATTTTTATAAGTTTTTAAAAGAATATATAATTATACATTTTTTATACAAGGTTTAAACAATTTCTTCTTGCATGCACTTGTGAGGTGAGTCGTTAAAATAAATCGACTTGAACCACCTATGAAGGCTTTATACTTAATTACGGTGTTGGGTGTCTACATAATATTGTATATTTTAATAGTAATTACCCGTTACTCGTGTACGGTTTGTGTTATTGACATTTTGTTATATTCTATTGCAGAATGTTATTGTAGTGGTATAATATGACTTATGTACTGGTAATATAAAATAGAAAACATGAGATGTACAAAACGAAACACCACCCAGTTGGAGTTCCCACAGTTGGTTTAAATTATTAATCATCAGGGACTCGCATTAAAACGGCTACGCTTATAATTTTGACCACAAATAATTGATGTATTTTGATAATTTCATAACAGATGGTTGTGTTTTTCACGGGACGCGAGTCAGTAGTTAAATGGAATTTATTAGCCAGCCAAAGACAAACCACAAGAAAAATGCAAATAACAGGACATACTAGAATTAGTTGTTTTTTTTATTTCAAAGACATTTTTTATTAAATAACAAGATAAATTTAAGTAAGGTACAAATAATTTACTCGAAATAAGAAACATCTGGAAATTAGATTTAATTAAAAATCAAATTACGCTATAATATAAAGACTTGTCAAAGCGAAACTATATTTTATAAAATTTAAAGCCTGCTATATAAGTTTGTAAAGTTTTTTTAAAAAAAATACGGCCGAGTAAAAAGTTTAAACTTTCTAAATACAACTTTTTGTAAAATGCACTATGATTTATATTACAACGTTTATTATAAAAGTTCAAAAAGAATTCATGGCCAGCTGAACAAAAAAAAGTATAGTGCCAAAATATAAATCGTATTATTTTAAAGGATTGTACTTACGAAGAATCACACAAAGCATTAAGTTTTTAATTTATTATATTGAAGATAGAATTGTATCTAGCTGGCTCGTATTGGTAGAACTTTTTACAGAAAACAAAATATATCGCTACTCGCTTGTCTAAAACTTTTAATTTACAGTACTATTAAATTTATAGCCAAACAAAACTTTTTTAAGGTCGATTCTAGGTAACTATCGATAATTAAAGAAACTCTTTTTTCCAATTGCCATTACTGTCAATCTGGTTACAACTATTAAAACAAAAAGTTTTTTTTCTCGAAAAATATAAGAGGGTTTAAATAAAAAAACGCTAACTTACTGTCAATTTATTAAATATAAATTCATTGAAGAGCCTATACAAAAAAAAAACCGTATCTGTTGGTGTAGCGTTCTACAGAATTAAATTGGAATACAATTATTATGAATTGTTGAAAGTCAAATGTAAACGCAACGGTCTCAATTGGATCTATATTTTTGGTAATGTTAACACCATTGTAGGATAAAAATGAACAGTACAAACATCCAAATACACAGAGGACGCCAACTAAAAAAAGTTTATTCAAATTATTTTAAACAAAAAACAAACCATCAAGGACCGGTTATCAGAACTCCTTTGTAGCTCTGCCAATTGGTATCGCACTACACGACAGGATAATTAAGGCAATCGTATAATATGTTCATGAAGTGCGAACTCGTTTGTCTCTACGGCTAAGCATATATAACAACATAACGATGTTAGTTTTAGTGGTGTTTTTTTTTCATTTAGCCAAATAAACCCACGCTATGGCCAATTAATCGGGCAAAACTAAATAAAGATGATATTTGTATAAATTAACATAATTTATGTTCCGGGTCAACGTAACGCATATTATCATAGGACAGGTTTGGAAAGGTTAGGTTATTTAAAAACATAACAACAAAAATAAAACTCCAAGGCGATTATGTTTTTGTTTTTTTATCGAGGTTCAGACTGTCGTACACTGACCCAAAGGTATGCAAATAACTTAAAAAAAAAAAAACATATGTATTTAACTTACTACCAATCATCCAGTTTAAGTTATAAAAATCCAAAACAATGAATTACAAATCACAAATTGTAAAATTGACTTAGAAAAAACTAAAATAATAAGTACGAACTTTGCAAAAAATATTTAATCGTTAATAATTGAACCTTTTCTTAAAACGTTGTCGAGTACAATTACAATTATTTGTTTTCAATTATGATTGTACATTTTACCCTAAAAATTGACATATCAACACAGTATTTAAAATACAGCACATGCCGAAAACCGGTCGACATAGTTTCAAATTAGTTTGGTGTGTTCGTTGAACTTTTTTAGTTGGATATCTTCAAATTTCTTTAACATATATACGCATTTAAATTTTTCTTAAAAAAAATTCTCAATATAGTTCTAATATTTTGTGTTCGTCTTGCCGATATGCCTTCAAAATCCAAGAACATATTTGTACATCTTGAGGAAAATCCATTATTTACATATAATGTTTTGAAGAAACTTCAACAGTTGCATAATGACTTGTATGCCAACATTAAGATGCTATTTATGATTATGATCTTATTATGTATCTTGAATTTGAAAGCTATGCTTGTGATTCGACAACGCTAAAGATAGAAAATGCAATTTTTGTTTGCAACCGTCATAATTTCTACAGACTTGAGCACTTCGACCCCACTGATTTGAATGAATCTAGTACTTCTATATATATTTATTTTTAGTAATACCCAACAAACGTCCCCTAGATGTTTTCACCGTAGTACATCTATAGAATCGACTATGCGGCTTTTGCCGATTTCCACCCTATTTTAATCCCTAGGGAGTGGCTCATTAACACTCCGCTTATTTATCTTGCATTTTACATGAGGGGCGATTCTAACAAAGTTTTGTGGGAGGTAATTGGATTTAAGGGAGATTAGGAAAGCAAGCGTCTGATGAGCAACGATCTTTTTTACATCGACAAATCCAATTTTGCACCTCCTCAGGGTTATAACGAAGCTTCGACCAACACAATCATTTCGCGCGGTTAAGCGACCAGATTTTTGTTTATCTAAATAATTCGTTATAATATTTTCATTTATTTATTTTATATTCAAAATAACAAATTCGAGTCATTTAAAAGCCTTCCATAATGTATGAGTTCTAGAAATCTACATTACAAGTATTTAAAAACTAGGTGTAATAACGTTTTTTGAATTCAAAATTTGGGAAGAGCTGTAGCTTTATCAATTGGATAGATACACTTATTTATTACTAATTACATTGACTGATGTCTTTATAATATGAAAAAGATGTACCGAAGTCGAAAGAGTATTTTAAACGATTTAAAAGGCCAATTTGCCAAAATCAATGATATTTTATATTGTTGAAAAAAAGTTAAATTTTACAAGAAATTGTCGAATGTACAGAAAAATAAAAGTGTATTCTCCAGCGTGGAGTCTGCGGGCGTTTATTGCTTGTGGGTCGTCTATTTTATGAAACGGTGGCGAGGCCATGAGTGAGCAATAATGTATGGAAACACTCACTGTACAATATTGAATAATGAAAGGACGATGAAAAGAAAATAGAAGGGTCTGAATCAACATTGTGGAGATGAATGTGAGTGACTAGGCTAGGCTAAATTAAGAATGAGTCATATTATTTAAGAAGAAGTGAAGAAGTTACGCCATAAATAGGGAAAATGAAAAAGAACCGTAAGAAATCGGGTGGGGTATGTTGAAAGGGATTAGTAATGTGAAATGTTAAAACAAGTACAAGAGGGATTAGTGTAGAAGGACATAGAGATAGGCCAAAGAAGAAGTGGTAGAATATGATAAACAAAGAGATTTGTGCAATTAATTCAAAAATAATGACGGATTTAAAACTGAGGGGAAGGAAGAATATTTGGCTGGCCGACCCCATTTTTTATGGGTTAAGACGAATAACAACCAGGCGAGGATCTAAGAAGGAGGACAATGGCCCCGACAAATCCCCAAAAAAGAATTTCATACGTCCGTAGAGGCCTGTAGCCCTAAGGCTGCAGCTGATATAACCTAGTCATAAATGCAATTCTGCATTGCCCCCCTCCTAAGAATTTCTGGATCTACCCCTGAGAAGAATTTTGGTAAAGAAGGTTGTCAACAAATCTGAACACATATTTACGATAGACAAATACATGTGTTGAATTCATTTTTTAAAATTGTCCATATAATTAAAATGTATAGTATGTCAAATAAAGGTTATCGTTTTACATTTTCATTTAACGTTTAAACAACCAATTTGTATTGGTAGGCAATCAGTAATGTCAACTTTAGCATTGGCAATAGCTCAAACTCAATACCTATCCCTCGTACACTATTTGCCACTTTCGGAGACCAAAAAAACAGTTAAAAAAACATTTTGAATAAGCCTATTGTGCGCAGATGTACCGTCCACCGGCATGCATGTACTACACGTGTAAAAGGCAAGACGATGACTGTCAAGGAAATTATTATTATTATTATTTGTTATTACTATTGACATGCAAACCGGTCGTTTTGGTATAGATGTGATCGACTGCAGTAAAGTAGAAACAGTAGACTTAGGGTAAGAACTATGATAATATTTCCATGGAAACCAAAGGGGAGAGACTTCGCACTTTACGTGTATTTCATTGTTTATTACATACATGCGACTTTTATAAATTGCATTCGATTTATTTTAAACAATTTCGTACTAAAGCACCAAAGTGCGTAAAAACACGGTTTTAAAGAACCGACTACTAAAAAAATACCTACAATTTCTCGTACGAATACAATTAAATGTAGATACCTGTAAAATTATATACAAAAGAAAGAATAAAATAAGTTTTATCGTTCAAAACTTAATTTTTGATCTAACCGAACAGTCCTTTAAATATATTATTTTAACCTAACCTGTTCTAGAGTTTGTGATATTATTTAACTTCCCTTAAAGTTCTAGTATAGTCGATGCAAACGGCCAAACCTTTTGTTTTGAAATTTTCAAAACACGACTTGCCAATACTTTTCGTGTAATAATACAGATTTTAAAAATTTTAAATATTTGTAATACTTGAAATAAACCAATAAATATTGTTTGAATTTATCATCTTTTTCTTTTTGTCAAAATTTCGTATAATACTCTACTTAAAAGTGTAAAAAAAAAACATAATACATCTACCATAAATTAATTATAATAAATATTCAAAAATACTACTATTAATAAGACAATAATTTAATTATTGTTATTATTGGTGCCGTGAGGACACGATAATATAAACGATTAATAACTCACTGGAGCGAAAAGCGTGTCGCCGGTAATGGTGAAGATGAGGTAGCGGTGGAGGCGACGGCGTTGACGGCGGTGACGGCAACGACGTAGACGACGAAGGTGACGGTAAGGGGAGACGGAGACGACGCCGGCTGTGATGATGTCTCGGTCGGCGGCCGGCTTGATGCATGCTCGACGTCTGCACGGGCAGTGTACAAGCGGCTATTATTTTTGTTTTGTATTATTAATATTTTTAAAATAGCTGTCGGCTTTGTTGGGTTGTCGAATGAAGAATTAATACAAATTTTAATTTAAAAAATAAAAAATAAAATAGGTAACAATATATTTTATCAAATCATTTTTTTTTAAATTTTTTTTTATTGTGTGTTAATTATTTACTTTTAATCGGAAGAGACGGATAAGGCACTGGCGCACACCGTTAGTCGCACGCGGGAGAGACACGCGCGCGCGTCAATAACGTTCCGCCGGCGATCGCACACACATATCGACTGGGTCGTCGTCGGCCAACGTGAATCATGAGCGGGGAAATCGCCGTCGCCGCCGCCGTCGTCTCTTCTACCGCCTCGGCCGCTGCCGCCGCTATTGTACGTTACAAACGCAAGTAGGTATGTCGGCGGCCGACGCCGCCGCCTCCTCCGCCGTTTTTACCAATTATTGTATTGTAGACGGTCGCCGCCGCCGCCGCCGGTTTCATATAGATATACGTGCATACATACAATACGTATATAATAATAATATTGAGAATGAAAGACGGAAAGAGACAAGAAAAAAAAAAGAATAGAGGAAAAAAACTAATAGTATAAAGTATCGATTGATGCGGGAGTGACGTCACGTGCGAAACACGCTGCCCTAGCCGTACATAACATGTGTGTGTGTGTATGTGTATAAAGCGGGGAGGGTCGCCGGCATAGGACAGGGACTTCGTGGAGGGGGTGGCCCGCGGCGGAGACGAGCATGATATGAAATTCAATTTCAGTTAGTTATAATATACGACGTATGTGTGTGCGTGTGCATCATGTGTGTATAGGGGGCGAGGGAGGATAAGTTTGTGAGTTTCACGTTGTATGTGTGTGTGTGGACGTTTGTCACCCTCTGACTTATGTGTGCATGTGTGTGTGTGTGTGTGTGTGTGTGTGTGTGAACACCGCCCAGTTTTATGTTATTAAGATTATTGGTCGCCAACGGAGGGGTCGTCGTCACCGCCGTGGCCGGACCAGACGGGATGAAGGGACGGACGATCACGACCCCTCCACTACACTCCACTTGCTCCTCCACTCGTCGCGCACTAGTCGTCGTTGCATTTTTAGTCGCGCTCCGATCTATTCCTCTTGTTTTTAGTAGTACAGTGACCGACCGCGGAGGGTAAAATATGAAACTCTCCCTATCCTCCGCCAACAACCCTCCTCCCCCCACACACCCATGGACACTCAGCCACCCTCGAGACGATCGCCGTGGTCTCCCCCACGTACAGCGCGTTTACAATTTTTCGCCAATATCGCACAAAAACGAATGTTTCGTTTTTTCTGTTATTGATTTTTTTTTCTTTTATTTTTCCAAAAAAAAAAAAAAAAAACCCCAACAATGCGTCCCTACGCTATTCGTCTCCCCAACGCCACATTATCTCGTTACATGTATTATGTATACATGCATATATATGGTAATGAAGTAAACGTAATGCGAACGTACATAGGCGATCATTCCCAATGCGACCGTTCCCCTTTTTCTGAATTCTAGTCTTTTTACACAGTTATATAATATTATGTATATATTATTTAGACTCGATTTTCATCGCTATAAAATATAACTATAAAAAAAAAAAATACATTTACGTGTGCGTACGTTTAGCATCTCATCCACACACACACATATGCGATCGATAACGTTCATATTACAACAATAATAATAGTACAGCAGACGCGCGCCAATCGTTGGATTCGGCACGACGAGCAGATGTAATAATAATTATGAATGTAGAAAAAGTGCTACATTTGGTTTTTCTAATACAGATTTATGTTTGTTTGTAGTCAGATGTATGCATATGTATATATATATATATATATATTTTTTATCGTGAGAGATTCCAGTCTGAATTCAAAGGTACTTTTGTGTGAACAAAAATTAAAAAAGAAAAATGATTAATGTTAAACACCACGATTTGGTCCGTTTTTACAATATTTATTCTCTAATCCTTGTATAATCCGCTTTTCCGCCGGCTTAAATAAAAAATATTTATATACATTTATAACACCCATAAACATAACCAGCTTTGACGGCTGTGTGTGCCTTTTTTGAATTGACTTTAAAAAAAAATGTTTTTCGTTTTATATGTTAATAATAAACCGGCACGCATAAAAACAATTAGGACCGCACAATTTAATTAACCGCGCAGTCTTGTATTGCGTCGCGAAATTTGCATATTATATTTCATAGAATATAATTATATCTATTGGCAACGACCGCTATACTGCTCAATATAATTCACTCCGACTTGCGTTTATGTCGATTTTAAAAAAATAGTAAACATATATACATGCAAGCCGCATCGACCTAGTTTGACCCAAACCTAACCTAACAACGAAATTATTATTCTACACCGACTACATTACAATATTGTGAGACACAACAACACTAATAAGTACCGAAAATACTTACAAAAGTAGTTCAAAGGTCAGGACAGGTTAGGGCTGGGCTTGAACGAACCAAGTTAACACGTTGGCTTACCAATGGTGATGGTTTTTTATACGGTCCAAAAGACTAGCAAAACTGAACTCGACCAGTAACTAGTCAAACTAATAAAACAAATTCCAACAAAATAAATTGGACGTTACCTAGTAAATATTATAACTAGGCATTTTTTAATTTTAAAAATCTAAGTCATCTGATTGGATATGTATTTGAATCTGAATTATTACACAGTGAGGTTAGGTTACGTAAAGGTCATTAAACGTACTCTCGCACGCAAAAACAAAATAATAACATAAATTTAAGATAAATAAAAGACAAAGTATTTTTTTACTCTGTTTCGTATTCAGAAGAGAAAAGTTTAAAGGTGTTTTTAAAAATTATAAAATTGTATAAAACATCAAAAACAAATTAAATAGAATTTTTTTTGCACTTACAAGTTGATAACAAGTGGAATTTAGTATTGTTTAAAGCGTTCTTAATTTTGAGAGCATGAGCTGCACTTGGAAGATTTGATGAAATAAAATGCGTACAGACAACAACAAAAAAAAACATCAAATCAACACCACGTTAATATATTTTATCTTCGCGACAAATATAATACCAAAAAAACATAAATATTTGTATTCAAATTAGGACATATAGGACAAATATCGGACTTACAAAATCGATATTCCTGAATTAATTATTTAATTTTTTTCTAAGAAAACTATTTCTTTTCCCGTAATTATTGTGAACTACAAAGAAAATACACTAAGTTATCCGTAAAGACACATCAATTATTAACGGAAATAATGATGCAGTGGACTACGGTCATACGGTCACCCTTATCGAGATAACAAGGGTAGACGGAAATTGTCATAAGGGTCGTTTAAGACCAACATATTGTACAAACACAGTATTTATGTGGATCTTAAGAAATAATGAGACCGGGGAATACGGCCAAAATCGCCGTACTCCACATTCAAGTATTGTTAAAACAATAGAAGTTCTATACAAAGGACTTGTTGCTTAATTTATTGGTCTCAAGTGTAGTACAGACATAACGGCTGTCTAGATATTGTTATTTATAATTACACAGGTAATGTAAACCACCACAAACTATAATAAACGACGAGTTAACGCATAAAATAACAAATAATAAACAATGTCACGGTTTAATGAAAATTCTGTACAGGGAAGAAGTGACCGCTTTATACAATAATACATTTTATGTCTTTCTTTGGAAAATTTGTATTTTCAACCAATATTATTGTTATACGTTGTACCAAACATATAAGGTACTATAACCATAAGTCACTAATGAGGCTTTTTCGGTACATTAATTATATTATTTTCTACCGGTAACGAACTAGGGCTGAAGACAAATATTTTGCTTATAAAATATTTAAGAAATTCCTTAGCAAAAAGTAATGCAATATAGTATAATGACATTTCATAGAAGTTTCTTTGTGAAATGTTGTTTCGTTTAATTACTCGACACTGCGACAATTTTCCATTTTCTACTAAAATATACAATAAACAAAATATGCCAGAATTTATAAGAAACTCGAAAAATACCACGCTTTGGTATTCTGAAAATTTCGAAATGACTTTGCAGTCATCGAAGGTTTGGCACTGAATGAATGCGACTGAAAAACATTCATTAGAGACGGCCAAAGAAATTTAATTTTATTCCACGAATAAATGTATGAAAATTAAAGATATCAGAGCGGGGCAGATAGGGGGGGGGGTGTCGAGGCTGTGACTCAGTTAATATTTTTGGCATGTATTTTACAGACGATTGGTTTAGGTTGTACCTTTTAAAAAAGTCAATTTTACAATAATATTACCGGTTGTGTTGTTTTGTATTTGGCGCCAATAAGTTGATAACTAGGAGGCACTGAGAACATCAAGTATAATATATATGTATAAAAAATTAGATTGTTAACTATCAAATGTCTGTAAGCCTAATCCCACTTAAGCCACCGTCTAGTTAGATATATGGGCCCTGTCGTCTACTCTTATCAATTATATTCCGGGCAATATAATAATGTATATTTGTTTTTTAACTCAATCCACACGCATAAGTACACAATAGTATACTATATATTTTATGCAACCATTTTTTATCAAATTGTAAAACAATTAAAATGTCCCCCAAAAAAATGGAAACGTCGATCGATAAAACATAAGGTTACTTTCAAGAAAAAGTTGTCACACGTGTATATTATACTAGGAAGTAATCTGCTAAGGTGAGCCATCAGTTCTACATTGTCAAGTTTACCCGTGTGATATTATTGAAACGGCAACAATAATATTATAAATCCGTTATTTATGAATCCGTTATCTTATAATATCACAGTGCAAGATTGTTTTTGAATTATTAATTTTATGTTATTATCACTATTTAAATTTTAAAAAAATTATCATTTTTATTAGAATAAAAGAAAAGAAAAAGCCGTAAAACCTAAGAAAAATAAATGTTTACCGCAACTTGCCTTGGCTGAAATTTAGTATATATAATGTTTTTATCAGGTGGTCAATATATACTTAGGATATTACTAAATGGAATATATACTAAGAGATAAACTACTTAAATTGTATAAAATCTATGTCTTTAATTAAACCTTCCTTATCCTTCAACACCGGGAAAGGAAATTTTTTGAATTACTTGAGTAATTCTTAGTTTACAATTTATTAGTCATTTAAATGTCATTAATTGTAGTTTTCAATTTAATAGTCATTTAAACGTATTAAATTTGTTATTTATAATATTTTCAATTACAAATTACTTTTTCAAAACATACGAACTACACAAGAATTACTAAATCATAGATAATAAACAAAATCGTGTACAATGAGGAGAGAGGACGGACGAGGTATGGAGTGGAGGGCACAACTTAGAGGTCTGTAGAAATTAGGAATGTGATCCCTAAAAATTCCATACTTAGAAATATTATACAAGAAAATATCAAAATATAAATTGTTTGCACGAGCATTTTTTTTTAAACAACACTAAAAGAAAAAAATCTATAAAATTTATCCTTAATTTTGTCAAATTTCTCATTCAGTTTTGACTTTTAAATAACTTGTAATTTATAATATAGATGGTAGATAGTAGATAAAATATATCAATTAATTGTTTATAAATTTAGTACCTATGTATATAACACTTTTAGAATGTTTATTTAAAAAAATCGAGTTCTTAAGGTTCCTTGCGGACTTACCTATGCAGGGGACACTGAAATGATAAAATTAATTTTAAAACAAACGCTTTGATGAGAGTCGTTTAGACGATACAAAATATTAATATCTTGCCTCAGTGATTAAAAATAAATGTTTCTTCCACGCTCCGAAATGATTATATGCAATATAAAAATCACTTTAATTTGTAGTATTTTGGTAAATTGAAAAAGTTTAAACCACCTAAAAAAAAACTAAATGTTGAATTTTCGATCATGAATAATTTTATTTTTAAATGACAGCTAATTAATTATTATTAAAAGTGTACTTTTTGTAAAAGTGTACTTTAAATTTGTTAATCATCAAATGAACTTTTAAGTGTAGACTCGAATAGAGTAACCCATTAGTAACGTTATATCGTTGCGATTGCATGGCGCAAAACCACTAATAGCTATTGACTTATCGCCACGTCATAAATAGGGCTTAATCATTATCATATTATCAAATTGTCGATACAGTTTTTTTTTTTAATCTGTCATCCGAGCTTCGACTGTCAACATCGTCGGTATATATATATGTATGTATATATATTAATCTAAAATAGAAAATACGACGTACCCTTGTTTATACTGTTACACGCCCTATTGGCCGTACTATATATTATTATCGTTATCGGCCGAAATGAAGAAAATCAATAACACGTCAAAGCAATGACAAACCAACAGAACAAAAAAAAAATGTAATCATGTTTACTTGTTCTGAACGCAAGTAACATAACCTCAAAAGTTGAAAGTGATCCTAGGTGCACTAGTCGCCGGTATAAGTTGTGCGGGGATATCCTTGAAAAATACCGTTTCGGATACAATAGATATGCGCACTCGAGGATAAAATTGATAGTCTATTGTTTTTTTTTTTTATATTACAAAAATTGTTTTTCCAATTAAGTACTTACACTTTAGTACGCGGTACGCTTCCGTTGAATTCATATTACTGTTGATAAGAGCGTATATATGTATTTTACATAAACGCTCAAAAGGCGTCTTTATACAACGTTGTTTTGATATATAATATATTAATACCTAGTATTAAACTTTAATGTAATATGTATCGAAGCACTTTCGGTAGATGTTGTTTATGAGTAGAGAATCGAAAATGACGTATGGTATATTCTGGCGGAAAAGCAATTAAAATTTATTTTGGCTTCTGCGAAATATTATCATGTTAGCTAACCGTGCATTGGTACAGCAAATGTATACTGTTGTTATTATTATTATTAGTGTAATAATTATGCTTCAAACGTTCCTTGAAACAAACGGCTTTTCAAAGGCGGTTGCAGTATTGATATTAGGTGTGTTTTTGATGGGTAAACGAAATGTACAATACGTTATTATTAATATAATATACCGATGCCCCCCAATTCGAAACTAAAAGCAATAGAAGTAAAACAAATAATGAAAATTTATTTAGTTTATGAAAGTTATTAACTTGAAATTGGACCATACGTGCGGACAAAAGGGAGTCAAATTTGGCTAAACGGCTAAAAGTGTAAATTAAATATACCCGTTATATTATGTTATAAAAATAAGACTTAAAAAATACAAATTTGAGAAAGATTTTGTAAAAAAAAAAAACGAATACAGAGCCTATACAGGACAATACAACTTAAAAGATAATTTTCAAAAAACTCTTTAATACTCTTTGACTTACCTGCGCAACGTCTTATTAATTGTACATTTTTTGAAAAATCTCATAGTTAAACAAATTACACATAAACTACAACAAATTAACGTTAAGTTTATTGAAAATTAATAATTTACAAACTCAAAAATGTAAAATACAGGGAAAAAGAGCTGAACAATTAAATAATTTTCCTAAATTATAGCACAGTTGCAAGCGTTAAATATTTAATCACTTTAAAAATAACGTTAATGCGAAACTTCATGATAATAATACATAGTAGTATTAAATATAAATGTAAATGTATATAATAAGGCAATAAATATGTTAAAAATCGAATTATTCTGTTATTTTATTTCTCAACAAAGAAAAACCTATTATAGAATTTTAAGCGACTTCTGAGACGGTTCTGCCTGAGCCTCATCAAATTTATAAGTAAACGTTTAAAAAAATAAATAGCCCTTTTGAAAAAACTTAATTAACAAAAACTTTTAATTACCTCGGTGGATAGGCTTAAGCTATAGTGATAAGAACACAAAGATCCGTAATTTACTAAAAATGTCCTTATTTCTGTGAAGCGAAAAAAGGTTTTTTACAATATATTGGGCTCAAACATTGAATAATTAATTTTATTAACCCGACTATGTTTGTTATTGGCGTTTATTTATTACTCGTCGATAGGTATAAACATTACAGATACTTTTTACAAATTTTACATAAACCAGTTCCTTTTTAAAATAATTATAAATCAAATTGTTTTTCTTTACGATTATTGATTAATATGTTGTGTACCTATTAGTACACAATAAATATTTAAAAAAACAGAGGTGGGCAATTAAATACTAAAATTATACCAATACTAATAAAAAATAATCATATTTTTTCTACAAATCGACCAGGCGAATATATCTCAATAATTATCAAAAATAACGGTATTGAGTGCAGATTTTAAATTTGTCATTTTCGATCTTTGTATGTCGTATTGATGGCCATCTAAACATGCAATTTTTATATTTATATTAATGTAAATTTTACTGGGTAAAAAAAAACTCCCAAAACATCTGCTGGAACCGTGTACATGTTATACATTATATAATAAACATGCACGTTATTATATTAATATATATTTTTATGAGTCGAAAACTAAACCAAACTGAGTCATAACGTGTGTCTGCATTGCCGGAAAAAAAGAGAGGGAGAGATAGAGAAATAAAATCGTTTGGTCGTTTTATAAAAGAGGGTGTAGATAGATTGCTTTTGGTCAGATTTTGATTTTTTTTTTATAAAAAAAAACCGATTTCTCTCATTTTCTGTCCATTCTACAATACCGTCCCCCTGTCGGATCACATATTGTGTGATGTAAGAGCGCGTGCCATTCAAACACCCCAATCGCTCAAATAAGGGTGCAATAGGTTTTTTTTTTGCTTCACTTTAAAAGCGTACGGCCGTTCTGAGAAAAAATCCAAATCAGTAATTACTCGAAATTGCTTTTTGTTTGCCGTAAGAAACGAGACTTGCGGTACATAATAATTTTTATGATAATAATAACTCGGTTGAATTATTATCAAATCGATACGAGGAAAAGTAATAAATACATACAAATATTATTTTTTTCTCGTGGCAGGAGTATGACAGGAATGAGAAATAATGTTTTGCCTGTGCTATTATTTGTTAGCGGACGAGGATCAAGGTGCGGGTTTTGGCTTTCCCCGCTTGGCTTTATTTTTTAATTTAAGTTTAAGGCCACGGCGACCCGGTAAAATGGAGTAGGAAAAAAATGTTTTTTTGCACCATGCAAATGTTTAACAGTATTATTATTTATTTCCCCATTTTATTACTTTTTTCTGGGAAAAAAAAATATTAAATTTTCCAAGGGCCAGTATGGTTTTTGGAATTTTAATTTTGCCGTAATCCCGTTTTACATTGTTGTACGAAAAACACGGTAGTCTAAGGTGATTTCAATTATGTTTTACGAGCAAAATGAATTTATGACTGACAAAAATATTTGATTAAAATAGTAATTTTAAAGCATAATCGAAATCAATGAGCACAGTTTAGACGAAACAAATAGAATTTCAAAAGGTCAAGTATTGCGTGAACAGAAATTACGACTTGAATACATTTGTACTTAAACTGTTATCTGATATGACAACAAAAAACGCTATTAGAAAGATAAAAAAAATGTTCCACAAAAAGAAATCTTACCGGAAAAAAGTAAGAGAGAAATTCGACGTCAACCATCTTTCATTATTATTCTCGAGAGGATGGTTTATTCAACAATAATTATTCTGATATTTAATATCATAAGGATATTGAATTTTTATAGATTTTTTTTTAAGACAATTATATTATGCCAGAGGTATTTTATCGGTGCTATGTAATATTTTGAACTAGAGTCCTTGAAGTTGAAAAATGATGTTCTCAGATATTATGTGAAGTAATGATCGAAATACTTTGCCTCTGGAGTATGCGCCATGGGTCTTGATGATTGTCATCCACTGGCTACCACCGTAGTAATTATAAAAATATTTTTATATACATCCTTCGAAATTTTCCCCTTGAAATATTTAATATACTACTTAAATGGTTTGCTTTATCTGGCAGAAATCTTCGTTATTTTTTCTTAAAATGCGTTTTCATTGACAAAATATATACCAATATAGTTTTTTTTGTAACAAATTATGAATTATAAATATATAACTTTTGTTAATGAAGTGGTTAAAACTAGGTATTAATCTGACATATCTATATGTTTCATTAAATACTTAAAACTAGTATAAATATCAGTTGGTAGTCCAATATTTCATGGAAAGTACGTTAATAAGAATAAGATATCATTTTTTCTTTTTGTGTTACCTTAATACCTATAATAATTATGCTAGACAGTAAACTGCATTTTTGTGCATTACAAATTTATTAGTTTTACCCAACTGCTAAAAATATTTTCAAAAACAATAAATTCCCTCGTGATCTGAAGAGGCTTTGGTAGATTACAGATTTTAAGCTATCGTTTGTCAATGCCTTGGCGACGATAGTAGTTGTTTTATTGCCACAAAAACGATATCTTCACTTACCCCAATAAACACATTGTACACCGTTATTAGCCCCAGCTCGACACTTAAAACAACCGCAGCACTTACCCCGGCTGCAATCAGCGTCGAAAACGTGTAGTTGTGAAGTTAGTTAATGATAAAACCATGAAAAGGTTAACGCGTTTTGCGGAAAGGTGTTATTATATAATTGCAATTTACAAGGTTATTAGGGTTGTTACAGTGTTGCCTATAAAATATTATATTGTCGGATAAAAATGGTGCCTATACTTCACCCCAATTGCCTTGTGCTCCCCGCAGAGGCGACACGCCGCGAGGCAGATTGAGGTGTGTAAACGAGTGAATAAATGGTGCCAACATTTTGTGTGAAGCTACTGAAAAATGTTGTGGAGGAAACTGACTGTTAAGTGTGGGTTTTAACTTTTGCAGACTTAGAAAAGCCCAGTCATGGCAGAACGTCATTCCTTGATATTACAGAAAGGTTTGAGAATGAAAAGCGGATTTCCGAGATTTTAAATACACAAATAAACCAGAGGTCGTGCATGAAAGCGAAAAAGAGATCTAAGTGTGGCTGTGTGTTGAAACAAATGTATCTCATTAAAGGATACGAGTTCAACGAAAATCGGCTTTAGCGGTTAGCCCACAGTGGTTTTTCTTAGTAATATTTGAACTTAAAAGGCGATGTACGTTGCTGGCGTTTATTGTTTGTGACGGATGTGATTTTAGTGCACGCGTATATAATTGTGTTAGGATGAGCCACCATGTTGTCTAATAGAGGCTATTAAAAAAGAAAAAAAAATCTATCGTTAAAAGGCTAAACTAAAGCATAGGAGAGAGGCAAATTTCATACCACAGAATAAGTAAGAATTCTCCATTTTTTAATTCGTATTAATCATTTTTTCGACAGCTTTCTGAAAATAGCACCAAAGGCGAATAATTCAATAATAAAATATTTATTTTTGTCGGAATTTAAGTTCTCTTCAAATGTCAATTCAATATTGTATTTAATTTGACCGTATTATATATTTTGTATAATATATAAATTATATATGTAATTTTTATTAACAGTTACTATTTAAAACCAATAGACATTTGTCGATTGAATTAAATTTAATATTTAAAGCATTTCGACGACTCGTAAAATGTTAAATTATTGTATTTATCAATTACATCTAACGAACATGAAAAATCAGCAGATAATGTGTTTGCTGTAGCATTAAATTTGGACGTTTCTGCGTTATAATTTAGCTCTATTATACAATGTGTATAATTATACATTTGAAAATATATAATATAATAGATTAATTAAAATGAGAACATGGCGGTTAATTTACCATCATTTGTAAGCGATATTCACGACAAGCACTTCTTGTACTAGGTCAATTACATATTGCAAACTTAAGACCGAGACGGCAATGCGTGTCCAGTCAATACCAATACATTATCATATTTTTATGGTATTATCATATAGAGGCCGGATACAATAATTTGTACTTTGTGTTGTCATCTTACTGCACACAGTAAACACCTTTGAGAAGTTTTCTGACCCCAAATATATCCGCTGTTATTAACAGCTTATATAGCGGATAAATTGCCGGGACAAGTGCGTTCGGTGGCAAATTAAGGAACACAATCGGTCGTAGAGCCTTTTCTTAATCCGTTGCAGAACAAACGGCAATAACAATCATACCCAAATCAAACCCAATTATCGCGAAACAATCAGCCTGTAGCAAGTATTGGTTTCGACTTTCGAAACGTCACCGTACAAGCACGGAACAACACCCACTGGTCCGAGGCAATTGTGTTTTAATTTGTACACTGAAATCGATACGGCTTTGTACAAATACTATAGTTACAAATAATATCATACCTATTGTTATGTTGTTAAGGAAAACTGGGATAAAGCGAATGTGCGTTTAGAAAATTATAAATTTTGAATGCGGGCCTATTGTCTACACAGCTGTAAATCAATAAATTAACAACAAAAAATACATAGTGTGTATAATTCAATAATAAATTACTAAAAAAAAGTTTGTATTTTAGATGAACATTAATGAAAAAATATAATGTTTTTTACGTTCGCCGCGCAAGGTTACTAAAGTAACTCGAAGAAAATCAACAGTGGATAACATATAGTTATTTAGATTTTTCGTCAAAATGTATTACTGCTATCTTATACCAAGAAGATCGAAGCCATTTCAAAAAATCAAAAATTCAATTTATGCATACTCGAAAATATCATTTGTAAGTCAATACTGCTGTCAGGGGTTCCAAAGTATAAAAAAAAAACACAAATGACTTTGATTTAAATATATGTTTTACAACATACCACTCACTGATTCATTTTTATCTGATTTTTGAAAAGATTTGCATATTTGAAAACTCCAAAGTACCCAACATTACCTTAATATTTGTCACTGTAAAACTACAGTTTCGGCGTCTTAAGTCATAACTCACAGCAAAGCCAATACATAAATGTATTTATGGAAAAACACCTTTTCCGTTTATTTTCCAATAATTTATTATATTCACCCGCAGGTCCAAGGAATTATATTTTTCATTGCTATAATGTTCACTCGACCCTGGCCAAGTGATTTTAACGGTAAAATATACACTAAACATAAATCTCAATAATTCACATTATTATAATTTATATAATACTGCGAACACATAATGTACGCACCAGTTTAGAAATAATAATATCATTATTGGCCTCACAGATCCAGGTTTTTATTATTTGCTGTACATCATGGCTTACTTGCTGATCACCAACTTGGCGACCTTTGTTTTCGTGTTCGAAGAAGTAAGCGTTTCGTTCTTAATTTGAAAAGTCAATTAATTATATACGTTACCATTTGAGTTTCAAAAATCAATGAAGGTCTGGAAAGTAATAAAAAAAGAAAAATATTTGGTAGTTTTATAATATTGTAGACAAACATTTTTTTTCAATAACAAAAACAAATAAATTACAATTACTTTAAGAGAAATCTAGTGTAGGACATTATGGAAGCATTGTATAGGCATTTTTTTGCTAAAACTTAACATTAAGCAAACATTTTTAAACATACATTTTACAATTGGAAAGAAGTAGGTATGTATTTTGATAATTACTTTTTTATTTTAAAAATTCTGTGACATTGTCGTTTTTTAGAATTGGTGAAGGTATTTTATAATTAAATTAAAATGTTATTGATAGAATTTTAGGGGTTCAGATTTTTATATTAACATTTTTTAATAGTTAGAGTTTATATTTTCAAAAACTATCTGCCTTTGTGATAAAATATTTTTTTCTTAGTAATTTTGAAAGCAATTTAAATTGTGTATATTTTGTAATTGAATACTTTTGAAATTTATTTTTTCAACACTTAATCAAACCGTTCGCCGCGAGAATTCATAATTAAAAAAATTATCATAATATTTATGTTTACCTTATTATTTAATTAAAAATAATTGAATTCCTACATTTTGCAAAACTAAAAGATGGAGGCTGATAACGTGCTTGTGGTGAACTATGCAAATACATACATCTTTTCGCCATTTTTGATTAATAATTATTTAGGTCACTGAACAACAAATGAGTGTTGAATCTGAAGAATAAAAATTGTTTTTCGTTCCGTTTGTTGTTTTATAATTCTTGTTTTCGTAGTAAACAAAAAAAAAATCACATTTTGAAACGAAACGTTTACATTGCAATCTCATTTTCGTGTACCTACACACACTATGTGCGTTTATTGAAGCAGGGAAAATAAATGCTTTACTTCCATTTACCTATTCGTGGAAATAGGGTTAGAATCTCATTCTTTCAGATTTCTATTTGAACTTGTATTCGTGGAAATCGTCGTTTCTATATTGTGCCAATGTGTACATTTTTACGGCTGACGGAACGAAAAAGTTGAAAAATAATATCACAAGTCGCTGAAAAACCATTAGTTCTTAGTATTGACTATTATTTAATGTAATTTCATTCTTAAACGAAAGGTTGTTTTTTTTTTTGTTCATTTTCTCAGCACACGGAAACTTCAAACGACGGCGACGAATTTGGCGAGTGTTTTGAACTGTGTTTCATAATCAGACATCTATTATTCATAGAGTTTTTGTGCTTACAGAAATTCGTTATTTACGACATAGCAATATCGAAATTATACACCGCGTAAGTCCAATGCAATATGTATACGGCATATATAAGGTAAACGTTTCCAAATAGAAAAATGTCCACGAAAATAATAATAATTGTTTTCACCGTTGTAAGCTGGTTTTACACGAGGAGTGCACCACAGTCCTGTCACGACTGGTTCGTACAAAATCAAACCTTGTTGGATATTTCAGTCGTAAAAGCACAATCGTGGTGTACTATAATATTATGTATTTGTTGATAATAATTTTAACGAAAATTGTGTTCCCGTGTAAACAACATCTTCACGTTTCGTGTGACACTTTTTGAAACCACTCTCGTGGTTCACTCCTCGTGTAAACCCAGCTTTCCTTTGGGGACGACATTTTTTGTGCTCGGCAATTTTTACAGTAGATAAATGTATACTAATAGATACGTATATCTGTATTATTCTAGATATATTTACAGTATAGAAGAATTACTGTTTCGTCGAATCGCATTTTTTCTTTGGAGCATATTTTTTTCGTGTACGTGCCGACCATATACACTGTGATGTAGTAAAAATATATTAACAACCGCGATACACGCGAGTATCACTATAGTAAGGTGACCCTTATAATAATTATCCAAATTAAGTTTAAACTAAATTCGTCAACAAATTATTATCCGAGTAAGTAAATGGTAAAATAAAAATTAAACGGTTACCGTCAGTAAAATGGTTATCGGCGAGTAAGTATTTACTAAGACGACAAGTTCTCCAAACAAACACAATATTCTTAGGAACAATATTAATTATTATTGCTTGCCCGGCACCGACGTACCTTACAAATAGTAATAATTAATAATACATATTATTATGCCACAACCAAGCACATAATATTACTCTAAATGTGTAGGTTTTGTAATAATTTAATTAGATAAGGTAACCGTTACAATTCAATCGCAAAACATTAACTGTAAACACACAACTAATAGGAATTGAATTCCATTTAGTTTTGTTTAGTTTCCTATATTCTAATAGGAAACAATAGTTCAAAAATGGTTCTATTAACACCCACTAATGCGAGTAGCATTACTAATGATGAATTTTCACAAATTGCATAGGTATTGAAGTGTTGTGGTTTATGGAAACGTGCAAGTACCAACAAGTGATCTACGAAAAAAATATCTCAGAATTAAACAATGGCGACGAACAAAGTGACAGCTCTGAAAAAGCTAAATCGTCAGCGACACAATAACAAAAAAAATTTGATATATTTTACCATTTCGATTATATTAATGCCAATATAAATTATTTCTTTGTCGTTGCAGTTCATATTGTACGCCTATTTGGTTTATTCAATTACTAATTTTATACGTCGGATTTAATAGATTTTTTTTTAGTACTTTATACGGTTATACGTAACGTCGTGAAAAAAAGGATTTTACAAAATATTCCATACGCATTACATAGGTAATATATATTTTACATAACTGGTACCTGTAAAAAAAAAATGGATATATTGACAAAGATCAATATTCAATGGAAATTTGGAGCAGACAAGACGTAGCCAAGAATGCAACCATTATTTGATTATGTTGTGTGGCTGTTTAGGATTTATTTGACCCCTTTTAGTCCGCTGACAAACATATTAATTAGAAATTTAATACAAATAATAAATTATGATAGTCTTGTAAATAAAGTACACATTCATATGCTAAAAAAAAAAAATCATAATTTATTTGTAATAGTTGAAGGTAACACAAAAAAAAAAAATTGATATCAAAGTAAACTCGTGAGTACATACAGACAGGCAAAACGATAACACATGCTTAGTAATACACAAAAATAATAAAAACCAAATTAAAACGAGAAAAACAAAATTTCATATTATTATTAACAACTAATAGGTACGTATTATACTTTATAGGTAGACCGTAGATAGTTGGATGTATGTACGATTTATGTTAAATATAGGAATAACATACTTATATATTATTATATTAATGCGAGGAGCAAGTTGTATGTGAATGATTTTTAATTACAAAATATGGAAGGCAATTCCCGGTTAATTAATTATATTTTAACTATAGTGCTTTAACAAACATCCAGATTAATACCTATAGTGCCTACCTATTTTGCAATGTACAATTTTATTCACCTACCGACGAATTTATGGCCCACGGAAAGTAGGTACAAAATTCGAATTTCTTTACCCCGTTAAAAACTAAGAGGATCTCATAGCCGGCCAGAAATCCGGTGGAAAAATCATTTCCGATAATAACCCTAAACGCAAAACCATAAAAATGTGAATCACTTTTATTTAGACATTGCTACTTGTCAGTTGTCATCATTACGTCAATGGTTGTCATTCTGCAACCGCTGCTCTGCCGGGACAACACCACTTGACTTACCACCATGAACCACGAATATTTCCATGGAACCGGTCTGTTATCTTAACCATCCAACAGAATGATAACAGCGCTTGTAACCAAAACAATGATAACGTTCATGCCAGTTGTCTGTGATAACAATTCCGTTTTGTTTTGCGTTCACTCCGGCAAATTAAACGTATATTTTGTAGTTTACCGGCGACTGTATACAATTACTATGTACGCGATTTATAGAATCAATGTAGTATGTCTATGATCTGCTTTACCCGATACTGACCATAATGGATTCACAACTAATATCTCAATATTGGAAAGATATTACAACGGCTTTTCCGATTTTGTCTGACAATAAGGTTTGTATGTGGTTTTTTTGTCATTTGTATACTATATAAAAAAAAAAAAAACTACATAATATTCATTACTATTATACCACAATTATTTACAATATATATATATATATATATATATATATTATTTTCAACCGAATGAATATTTATAAATACTTTTTCCTTTTATTTTTTTTTATTACTAATTTTGTTACACATCTTTTGTATTCTTGAAGTCATTGCCTAAAGCCAACATTTTTCCATCAACTAATATTATGTAATTTAACGCATAACTAATTTGGGGTTGTATCGTTAGATAGCATTTACTGACTCCAACCAATATAATATAATATAATATAATAATAATATATGATATAATTTTCTAAATACCTAGGTAAAACAATTAATAACTTGTTTAATATTTTTACATACTAGGTACCTATGCAATATTGTTTAGTCTTTGTTTTTTTCATTAGATGCTTCACTCATGTCATACACGTATACAATTCTTAACATTATTATGTTTTTTAGTAACGATAGTTTTTTTCTTCTGATAATGGTTTAATTCATTTTTAAGAAGGATATCTTAAGCGTGTAATCGGTAATGAATTAAAGACATTTTTCTGCTACTTTAAAAACAAATTTTTTTCTAATATTACTACACGTTATTTACACTATAAAGTGATGAGAACCAAAAGGGTACAAGTTAGTTCTAATTTACAGGATGCCGAACCATGTGATGATGTACAATTTCAATCAATACAAGAAATGATTAAAACCAATAAATTCTCGAATTTTGTTTACGAGATGGTTAACATTCGTGTTCGTGAAGAGATCAAATCTAAAATACTGAACGAATTTTGGTTGTACTTTATGTCTGATAATGTTGTCGATTGTAGTTTTCTTAAAGACCAAGATCTAATGCCTGATGACTATAGCGGTTTTGAAAAATTTAAAACGGCCACATGTGAATTGTACGGTATAATCCTGACGTATACGGAAACAATCAAACGTCTTCAACTGTTATTTGATTCGGAAAAAACAAATTTAAGAAAGAATTTCCTCTTGCAAATCTGTGCAATTCTTCATTCCACTCTTCCCGCCGAATACAACACGATCATTTACCAGTTTTATCGAGTCGCTTTAAAAGTTTTTACCAAAGACGACGGTATTGGAGGTGAGTTGTAAAAATTGATTTTTTTTTTATAATTTACTATAATAAATACCTTATTTGTTATTGTAGATAAAAAAAATACTTCGAGAGACGGCGTGTTCCGTTGCAATGGTTGTGCTTTTGAAGTTGTGGATTGTAAATGTGAACATATTTTGGAGTCTTTTCATTTGACTAACTGGTAAGAAAAAATATATAATAAAATGTTTACCTTTTAAATGTTAAATTAGTTGAGAGTATAAATGTTAAGTTAGTTATTAGTTGTGAATTTAATCGAACTGCTCTATTATTTTTTTTTTTTTTTGTCTATCCTAATAATTAAAAATATTAACGTTTTTTGAAATAGGCAACTAATCGATATCGGTTTGTTAGAACCGTTGGCAGGTGATGTTATTATAGACTTGATTCGTAATAGGATCGAAACTGAGGTTCAAGACATAACAAAAGAAAATTTTGGAGAATATCAAGTATCACTTTTAGAAAAGGTAATTGTAACAGTTTTTTCTTTAAAATATATTTATTGAAACAAAATTTATGACCCGTTACATTTTATTATAGTGGATAGATACTGTCGTTTACGATTGGATGAGGCATATATACAAACCAAAATGTAGTAACGTGGTGATAATAGACGATAAGAGTTTGGAAGTATTCATGAGGAAGCTGAAGCATTTACTTTACGAGTCTTACACCAAAACTAGAATCGATCAATTGTTCAACATAATTATTGGTTGGTACTGATACAGTAGAATAATTAGCAAACTTTATAGAAATGTATTAATTGTTGTTTAATGTTTAAAAACACTCAAACACCCATTATCGAAAAAATCCCATAGTCTGGTTTTGAGATAATATTTATAAATTGATAGTTTACAATAGTAAACCAAAAGATAAAAAAAGGTTATCGGCTTTTTTTATTTAAAGAATGTATATTGATAAAATAAAAAAGGTAGAAACAATAATACACACGTAGTTTAGGAAAGATTTTAATTTTGCTGTAAAGTGTTATGCTAATTTTTATCTGACCGCCAACCATTAAACATCTTCACGTTAAAACTATGAAATTTGTATTGTTTGATAATATAGATAATTAAAAGTTCTTTTTCCATTTGGCTTAAGCGACATTTTTTTATAGTTTCCAGTAGAACGAAAATGGTTTATCCAACATGTTTGTATTCTATTGGCTTAAGTATTAACAGTTCAGAAACATAACATAAAAAAAAATTCACTTTTAATGTCAAATACTATTTTAACACTATTGATATCGTCGTTTTCATTTATTTCTATTTAATCTGTACTACTGTACAGTATATAAAGTACACAAAGTAAAAACTAAATTTCACGAGTAATTTTTTTCGTTAATACATTGTTATTTATTCATTATAGAATATCCGGACTCTGAACCGGCTGTTATGGATTTATCAGCCACGCTTAAAAAAACTGATTTGAAATCAGTGTTATGTCGAAAGTTGCAAATCGCGTTACAGAATAGACTACTCCACCCAGCTGTTAACACCATTGACATATTGACAGCTTACACGTCGGCAATTAAAGTCTTGAGAAAAATTGATGCCAGTGGTGCGCTTTTACAAGAAGTCACTCAACCTATTAGGTAGTATAATTTTTTAATTCCGTTAAGGTTTTTTTTTTTACAGAAGTAATTTTTATACATTTTCCATAGAGTGTATTTGCGAAGTCGTGAAGACACAGTACGTTGCGTTATGACTACACTTACGGAAGAGGGTAACTATTTGACTGATGAACTAGTGAGAGGTGAGAACATGCTAGACGACGAAGACGTTTACGAAGACGAAAGTATGGCGGACTGGATGAATTGGAAACCGGATCCAGTGGACGCAAATCCATGTAAATGAATTATACGAAATTAAATGTGCATTCTGTGAGGACATTAAGTTGGCCTCATAGTATTAATAGTAAAAATAGTAACTTTGTCGTTGACGATAAGACTACATTGTATCATAAATGTATATCGGTAATAAACCGATTGGTATTTTTTTGTTTTAGCACCAGCTTCTAAACGATTCCGTAACTCCGATATTGTATCAATGTTGGTGGACATTTACGGTACGCGAGAATTATTCGTCAACGAATACAGAACATTACTCGCAGATCGGCTGCTTACACAATTTACAGAGAATATCGACAAAGAAATCAGATATTTGGAATTACTGAAATTGAGGTTAATAAAAATAGTAAATGCTAAATGACTAAATCAGCTAAATGGCTGATACTGTTGTGTAAATTGTTGTATACACTTAAAACACTACAATTTGTTTAGATTTGGTGAATCGTTGTTACATTCGTGCTCTGTCATGCTGAAAGACGTGTACGATTCGAAACGAATCAACCACCATTTGTATTCGGATCCAACATCAAATCTGTCCACAAACAGTACAAATAGTGAACAAGAATTTCCAGTGACTGCCATAATTGTGTCGGCTCAATTTTGGCCGACCTTTAAGGACGATATTAATCTAGAACTGCCTGCGGTTATTAAAAAGCATATGGACAATTACACTAAAGCGTTCGAAGCTTTTAAAGTTAGTGAAATTTGTTGATAATTTTAATATTTGCAACTGTGTCCTTAATGAAATTTACTTAATTTTTTTTTCCCCAGGGTAACCGTACTTTAAATTGGAAAACACACCTTGGCATTATTGACATTGATATCGAAATAAACAATAGGAAGTTAAAACTATCAGTCTCACCCATTCACGCAACCATATTATGGCATTTCCAAGATAAAGGTGTATCTCTAGTTATACAATTACTACTTATTATTATTATTATTATTATTATAATACTATACTATATATGGTATATACTATCTTATACATATTATATTTTGCAATGAATTTATTTGTATTTTTATGTTTCCAGAGGAATGGACAATTGATGAGCTTAGTATGGAAATGCGTGTTCCCGCTACGAATCTGAGACGACGGATTGGCTTTTGGCAAAATCAGGTTCAGTTCATACGACGAATGCAATTGAAACCGATCAAAACATTTATTGTTCAATATCGAATAAATGTTTTTTTTTTAATTTTTTGTTTTTAGGGTTTACTGAGGGAAAAATCGGTTGATACATTTATTCTCGTGGAAGACGGCATTCCGACTACGAGTTTATCGGGAAAAGGAAATAGGAACAGCATGGGAGGTCGTGGTTCAGAATTTGCGTGTTGTGAGGACGACGAAATGGAAAGCGCCATGGCTTCTGCACAAGACCAAAGAGAAGAAGAATTACAAGTAATTGCTCTTTTTTTTATTATTATTATTATAAAACTGAAATATTTTATTTTACCGTTATAGGTGTTTTGGTCGTACATTGTGGGCATGCTAACAAACTTGGACTCTTTACCGCTCGACAGAATACACCAAATGTTAAAGATGTTTGCTACTCAAGGAACTGGCGTCGACTGCAGTCTGACTCAACTGCGAATTTTCTTAGACGACAAAGTCAAAGAGCATAAACTTTTGTTTACTGGTGGCCGTTACAAGCTGGCTAAATAATAATCTCATACAAAAGCTGCTGTTGTAAAAAAATATTTTGTACAATTTGCATTTAGCCAAAATCATTTTAGTATAATTTCTATTTTTATACAAATTTTTTAGTTATATTTGTTATTATTTAAATAATAATTCTGTCGTCTTATGCCTATTGACGATTGTACCGCATTGAAGTTAATATTTAATTTTTGGATAAACGATTAACGCTTACCTTCAGCTTAATTATAAAAGGGGAGGGATATCATACAACTTGTATACCCATAAAAAAGGGGACTTCACATCCCTATTGTTTAAAATTAAAGACGTTGTAAGCTGTAACACATGACGTGCCAAGTATAATTTAATATACAGTGTCCCAAAAAGATTCACTTGATTTCAATATGCTATAAATCTTGAACCCCTTATTTTGTGGTGAAGAAAGGATTTTTTCGGGATCTATTGAACTTTAACACTATTTAAACTTTGTACAGTTTATGCAGTTGACAAAACTAAATATGTTTTAAACATTCCGGCCCTTTTGGGTAATAAATTATTGAAATTTGAAGTTATTGGAACGAAGTTCCTTATTTTGACTATTATTGTTTTTATTATCATTTTAATTTATCTTATAACATCTTGATCAGAAACAAAGTATTTTATTTAGGCTGTGTTAACTTGGCAAGCTTTATTCTTTAGGTTTTCTCTTGATTTGATTCTTATTATAAGAACAATAAGAAGAATTCGTTTATGGGGAAGCTATTAGCAGCAGATATTTGTTAAAGTTTTTGTGTAATTTTACTAGATTTCCTAATAATAATTATTAGACTAATTATCGATTGTATTGTCCAAATTATTTAAAAAACGGTATTGGTACTCAAATCATTTTGCAAGTATCGAATACAATATACATATTTTAAATACACTTTATAGTCAAAATGTATTTGAATACATTTTAATTTTTTTTTTTCTTCAAATATTCTATATTAAATAGGTACTTTTTAAAAAATCATTTTCTGAATTGAGAGTATTTTATTAATATAATGGCAGTTTTTATAAAGTATATTAATTGTTTTGTTTACATTAAGGTTGTAAATTAAAAAAATATTGTGTTACTTTTTGTTTTTCACGCCGATAAGTGAGATGACTATTTTATCTCGATAGCCAAGTCTAGATACTAAGTATCGTACTAGCTGAGCAAATTTATTTTACACTATACCACGGTTGATAGAATCTCTTTTATCTCGTTTTTAGTTACTTCGGTTATTAGTTATTAGTTTTTTCTAATTGTGTTTTTATTCGAGTTATTTGTTTAACTAAACATATTGTGGATAAAAAAAATTAAGGGATTTCAAAAATAATAAATACAAACAATAAATATTAACCAGAAATAATATTATAACTACCGTAATACCGGTTAACTTAATGTAACGACGTATTTTTAAATAAAATTATTTATCGAAATTCGGGTAGGTTTATAGTTTTGTTAAAAAAATACTTTTTACAATAGAACACGATATAATACCTATTCTCTACCTTATCAAACACATGAATATGCTGTTGTTTTATTAATAATTTTATATATTAGATGTACGTTGTATGGTCTATATAACATTTTGATCAACCACAAACTTCACGAAATGCAGATAATCAACTTCATCAGGGAATCAGCAATACCCACACCTAAAAAAAAAAAAAATTAATTAATTTTTGTTGCCTGACAAAAGTGCTAATAATAGTATGTATACGTCTTTGTCCTTATAAACAGATTATACTAAAAGGTGTAGCCACAATAGTTGGAGATTTTTTAAGTTTGGTTCAAAACATTAATCACTGTGATTCGTAGAACTTTTTTTATTTTTCGGCCTCATAAATTGGGTTTCAGTTGAAAATAAAATTACTAAATTGTTGTAAAAAACCAATGTATAGACTTCCTCGGTTGGGCTGAAAAAATTTTTTTTTGCACTCAAATCTTGCTAGGTGTCCAGAACAGTAACACACCGAAGAGGCGCCTGGCAGTCTTGCCTGTTTTTTATCTATTTGTACAACAGTCAACGTTATTAACTATATAAAAATATCTAAAGGTGAAAATATAGGAAAGAGAAAAACGGTAGGTATTACCTATGCCGGCGAGCCTTTGCGACGACGATATCGATCCTATGCGCCCCTGGTACCTCGAGCGTCGACGGTTTAAGGGTACCGTTCCCCTTTTCGGTTGTACGGCAAAAATGCCGCGTCCGTTTCGTTGGCTGCGTCGAAAATGCCGCTTTTGAGATTCCTCGTATACCAGGAACGCATAAGCCGAGTAGCGTTTGCTGGCCGAATCTGCAAAGGCGAACGAGCAATGACAAAAACGGCCATGAGACCCTGGTATAGATTTTACGTCAATCACAATAACAACCACGGAATACATAACATTGTGTATGTTATAATGTATTCTACATAATATTAATATATCTATATCAGGACCGGATTTAGGGGAGGGCTGAGTGGGCTGCAGCCTAGGGGCCCCCATAATTTTATCATATTTAAATTAGGATACAGAAAAAATATTTTATTTATATTTACACATATTTAATTAAATAATATGACATTTAAAAATTTAATTTTTACTAACTAATAATAGATGTATTCGCGTTTATTGACAATGAACGGTGTCTGAGAATCTAGATAAGATAGGTTTTTATGCCGTCCGTGATCGGTGTGCACCATCGATTGTAATAATATTAACATTAGTAAATGTGTTTCTAAATATACACACGTGGGTCTGGAATTATACGTCAAAATGTCGTAGTAAACACAAAGACCTATAAAGAAATCTTTATAGGTCTATATATATGAATGTTTGTTTATTTGTTGTACATATATCCATAACTTGCTATAGGAATAGGGATAGTGCATCAACAGATCAAGCTGAAATTTTCAGGACTTACTTGAGTTGTCCCGAGGAATGTTTTAAGCTCGGGGGCAAAGTTGGAGATTTATCAACAATAGTACTCAGTAGCCTGTTGACAATAAGAATAGATCCCTAAAAATTTCAGATTCCCAACTCAACCCCAAGTACTTCCTCGTGAATTTGTTTTTTTGTATTTTATTAACACGGTACATTTTGATTGTTCATTAAAATAATTTAACTTTAAGATTAAATAAATTGATTGTATAAAAAAATGTATCTTAAAGCTGAAATGTGACTTTGCGCTTGGGGGTTAATCAAATGCAAAAACACAACTCGTCAGGAAGTATATAGGTATACAAGTTGACCTAGGGGTTTCTTATTTGAATAGGTTACTATCGATTAAAAGGGTAATATGTCAAATATTCACTAATATATAATATACGTATATTGTATATATAACTATAGCAAAAATGATTAAAAATGAATTATATTTCAGTTATTAAGCCAATTATTGTGTTTTGTACGCTTAACTAATAATAGGTGTACCTACCACATACATATTATTTTCTCGAAAGCATAATAAATTTAAGCATAACAAAATAAAAATAGAAACTCTCCCAGGTTTCAGTCGTGATCGTTTCAATCTTACTGTTTGGCGTTTAGGATTAATAACAAAAATTAGAAACCCGGATTTGTCCGATTAATTTTAATAATAAATAATCCAGAACTGTTTGCATTTTATACCGGGCAAATAGGGATAAGTAAACGAATTTCATTGTTTTAGTCAATAATAGTGTTTATTGAACTTTAAAAATACAGGATAAATAAAAAAAAAAAAAAAATTATAAAAATAATGTTTGGAAAAATTAAACTTAACGAAAGTAAAGCAAAATATATAAATTACACAACTAATGTATAACTGTTATCACCATATTACACATGATAATAATAAAATTAAAAAAAAAACAAATCGTTTTGTAATAATTTAAGTCTTCGTACATTTTGGAAAAGATTTAACAAAAAAAAAAAATTTTTTCTGCAAATCGTTATCTTTAATATTATTATAATATACAACGTGCTCGCAATAAGTAAATAGGGTTATTTAAGAAAAAAGAAAGTTTTAATTAAGAGTAAGCTTCGAATAGTGGAAATCATGTTTAAACAGAATGGTAAGATTACAAAACTCCACCACCGAAAATAGCTTAGGGAAAAAAAAAAAAATTATTACACAGTTGTTAACACAAATAATAGGATTAATCTTACTTAAAGTAGAGTTTTAGTTTAACAAACAACTTAAGTCTATGAATTGTGTTTATTAATTACGACAGTGATGTTTTTTTTCCAAAGCAGGTACAATAATCATTTAGTTGAATAAATAATTGTATAGAAACATTATCGACGAAAAATTAAGGGACTATTAAGGGCAAATAATAACTAGTGTAAGCAAATTATTAGTGTTAGCCTGCGAAACAAATAATTTAATTTGGGATAAATTTAGCCGACGCAACAACTAATGACGTACTATTTTTGTTTTATAAATATAAACTATTCTACATTTTGGGATTGATCTTTTAAAAAGTTGTACTCGGTTTCACAAGAAAAAACAACGCCCGCGCAGAAACCGAAATGCATTACTCGTGTGTACTCGAAAGAGTAATGATTTTTGTTTCGTACAACTGGTTATCGTCGTAAAACGTTTACAATTTCATAAGAACATTTGATTTATACATACAACATTTTATTGATTTCGTGTAATTGTAATTACTACATTATTTATTCAAAATTGCATTGCATTGTAAAATTTAGACAAGTCGTAGAAAAGTCCGTCCGTGACCTTTGAGTTTGTAAATCTTAACGTATTAAAAAATATCGATTCAAATAATACGATACTTGTGCAAATACCACAAATCGTTTTATAGTTTTTACATATTATACAATTCTACAATGTACAATATATTGTGTAGTATAACATGTAATTATTTATGTATACAGTATAATATATTATTGTAATATATTAATAATATAATATATTATTATATTTATTTTAATCAAACTAAATGTAAGTAAAAGTAATATTTTATTAACAGGGTTTTTTCCATATAAAAATGTAAGACTACTATACTTTGTTTTCAAAACGATTACACATAAAAGATTATTTATTCGAAAAGAGGTATACTGAAAAAGAGTTTTGTTTTAAACACATAAATTGTAAAAGCATTAATATTGTTATCTTAAAATTATTGAATATCGAAAGACGCATTTGCCAAATGCGCGTGAATTTCATTAGTTGTTTAAATAAAATAAAAAAACTTATTACTAAACAATTTGTATTACAATACTTTTAAAATAACCTAAACAATAAAGGTTTCAATATCGAGGTCAACATTATAGTTATACAAGTATGGCGAATTAAAATATAATAGTAACGAGGTAAAAAGTTTTTTTTCGAAACGAAAATAAATCATAACGATTATTAAGTTATGTATATTATTTATCAAATCGCTAATTTCAGAATATCGAAGACAACTCAAATAATTAAGAGCATAACATTAATTGTCTGTTTAAATAATTGAGTATTTAATACCTAGTAATTAAAGTATGAATAAATTAAAAACAACAATTTATAAATTGAAAAATGCTAATGAGATTGTAATGTGATTTAAAAAGTTTTTTTCACATAAAATAGCATTTTTTTTTTTTTTGCTTTTTTTTACATATTTTGTATACAGGTCAAATATTTTGTTAAATTTCTATTAATATTATTGATGTGCGGAAACTTGAAAAATAAATAATAAATAACAGGATAGAAACAAGTGTATATTTTTTATATTATGGAAAGTGAAAAATAAGAGACAAAAAGTAACAATAAAGTAGGGCACATAATATTTGTTAATTAAAATTGAAATTGAATAGCTTAGAGATTTCGTACAATGAGGGTTACTTTACACGAAACAGCACTTATGTCAGTGAACGTTGACCGAAAAAAGAAAAAAAAATTAAAAATTGGTTTCTTTAGATAAAATTGATACTTCAACCGAGTAGCTAGTAGTAATAGACACACACACACACACATATATATATATATATATATATATATATATATATATATATATACATATGTATATCGAATTAAACATAATAAAACACTAAGACTCGTTGACTGATACATATCATACGTAAATGATAATATTATAATTAATTGTGCGTTTGTGAACACATACAACCTGACTCGACCTATCGGATAAGACATGTTACGCAGACATGGGGTGGCCCTATACAATCGTCATGGCAGAACGCTCCACATTTTTTACACTCCACCATGGCGTTGAGGCTACAAGAACAATCGGTTTTTTGTTGCGACGTCGGATAAGTCGATACTTGTATGCCCACACTCGCCGGCCGGCCGCCGTTTATGATATGTGGCATTTTGTTGTTGATCGGCGGCGCGCTGGACGAACGACGTATTCCGGTTATACCTCCCGATCGCTGCACCAGCACGTATTGTCCCATTTGTTTTTCGGTGAGACGCTGGTGCTGCTGCTGTTGGTGTAGTCTCTGGTGTTGTTGAATTTGTTGTTTTTGTTGCTAGAAAAAAAATATATAATAACAACAATTAGTTGTTGAACAAAATTTTGGAATTTGTTTTTAACTTTATAGAAAAAACTGTAATCAATTTATTTTAACTTTTTAAGTTTATCAACTCGACTATTCCGAAATTGAAATGTTAATGCTAATTTACTATAATGATTGTTTAAAGGCCGTTATGCGTAAAGTACATTTTTAATAGTTTTCAGAAGACCAAAAAAAAAAATGCTTTAATTTAATAGATTAAATATTAACAGGTAGGGAAAACTCAACATATGAAGAATAATATTATCTCTAATAATTAAAAAAGACGGAATATTTTTCCATACTGGTACTATTTAATTTAATTTGGCATATGTAAATCATTAGCTTTTTGCCGTCTGAACATTTGTCTGCCGTTTGTGACAATCATTTGCGTACAAATACTTTTGTTTCGACTACATATAAGATTACAATAGTATTTGGTCAACTTACACCCGATGCGTACGACGGTAAAACCGACATGGTAACTGGAATGCCGCGAGACGATGCAAACACGTGTTTAACAACTACGGGTTGTGGAACGTTAGGCACATTCATACTGCGTATGGATTTCGTAGGAGGTAAGTTTCGCATGCTAAAATCAAAAAGTATGTTTATCATCGATTTGGCAATTATTTTTTTTATTAAGCCGTTTATTTATTTTTTTTCATATTGTCCTTATCGGTAGCTTACAAAGTTTGCTTTCCCACGAGCATCGACGGAGGCGGTTTCAATTGGCACCTTAATTGATTACGGTTCGGACTGTTTTGTATGACAGCTTGACATATTTGGTAACTTCTTTCTAAATTAACAGCACCCGGCGGTTGTTTCGATGTTGCCGTTCTATTAGATCTGGATGTCCCGTTATTGTTTGAGCTTACCTAGAGGTAAGGTTGTTAAAAGGATACATTATTATTGTTGTTAATTTTTTTTTTTTTATTTATGTTAAAATTATGTTTAATTGTGGCTATACAAATAAACACACACACACACACACACACACTTGATGACACTGACTGACCACCAAATAAATCTCTTACCAATATTTGAGGTTTAGACGAAGAAACCATTGCGTTAATTTTGTTTCCACTAGTCGTAGTGACTGTGTGTGAAACTGGACTCACGAATGACAGCTTGTTCAGCACGCTAGGACTCGTGGTTATTTTCAGCAATGAAGTGGTGGACAAGCTGGCAGAAGAAAGAATCGACGTTTTTGATAATGGCGGCGAACAGTGAGCGGCAACGACTTGATCAGGTTCATCAATTGTAAGTAGCGAATTAATCGTTGGCTCCACGATGATTTCAGAATGTTTGCTAATTAACTCTTCTTTTTTTAGTTTAGCAGCTGTTGACAGAGCGGCTGAATTCACATTTTCAATTTTTTGGGTTAAAGTAACTTGATAAAAAAAAAAAGGGGAAAAGACATTAATATAATGATTTTTAATCTTTATTATCGTTGTTATTTGCTGTGAGTGATTTAGAAATTATTAGTACAGTTAGTTAGTTATTTAATTACGGGTCGTATATTTATATTATTATTATTGTTATTAATTTTTATGTTAATTATATTATGCTTAAAGACTACTTCTGGGTTTCACAGATTAGCTGATATGATTTGGAATAATGTACGTATAACACGTATACTAGTTTTGTTAGGAATAATACGTATCTGTTGTAGTAATTGAAAATAAAATTAGAGAAATACAGAAGGAAAAATTATTTTGTTTGAATTTTTTAAAGACTCGGCCCAACTACCTATATAATATGTATTAGTTATGTCATCTTATGTTATGTTAAGTTATAAACATGTCTTTATTACTTTTTAAATTTTCAAAATTACCGAGTCTCTAATCATAAAAATTTAGATTTATTTTCTATTATTATTATATTCTATTATTATTATTATTATATATTAATTTTAGGTTAGTTTTGGGATAGCTGTATTTACAATGAGAAATAACATACCTTCCAATTCCAATTGTATTTCGCTGGCTTCCATTTCTCTGTCATTTGACGCCGAAACACAATCATAATCGGGAATAGTTGCTTCCAATTGATTACTAATTTCGGTAATTGGCCAATTTTCCACTGAGCACTTATCATCCAACATGTCGTTGTTACTCATAACAACTTCGTCTTCTGTGATGTCTATTACTTCGGCCGGGGACGTCTCCTCCTCGACCACCTCCATGTCGTCAGCCTGGTAAGTAGTGTAAATCATATAAGTTTACAAATTAAATATAAATTATAAATTAACTATATAAATATAATAAACTATAAATTATAAATTATCTATACAAATATATAATAAACTATAAATTATAAAATAATACAAGTTTAAGTATAAAAATTACATTTTCCATGGTGACTTCTTCGACGAGTTCTTCTTCGGCAACACAGTCCGTCGTGGAATCCACAGAATCCCAAATCGTCTCGAACAGAGCACTGCTGTTTTTACTATCGTCCGACGATATGCACGGTGCAACGCTAATTGTCGAAGTCGGAGACTGTACAGGCGGACTACTGACCATCTTTCTTTTAGTCGCTTTTGGGCTGGTCATCAAATTTGAAGGAGGTGTGTTAAAATTTGCGAGTTTATTTTCACCCCATATCGGCTCAAAGTTTTTTAACTGAAAAAAAAAATGTAAACAGTTTTTAAGACGTTAAAAATGTATATTAAAAAAAAAAATTTGTTTGTTTATAAATATTGTAAAGGGTCCAAATAGATATTATACTAAAGGTCCAAACAGATATTATACTAAGGGTCCAGATGAATATATCAAGGGTCCAATAGACTATACAGTTTGTCATCTTTTTTTTTTTAAGGGTTTATCTGTGTTAATTTTAACAGTACAGTCAGATTTTGCTACTCTTACCTGTTACGTGAAGTTAACAACGTTGTGTTAAAATTAGAAGATAATTGTTAACGGGGGGCCACTGCGCAATAACTATATTGCTAGATGGTTATATCCTTTCTCTTTTTTGTTTGTGAACGAGTGACATTTTTTTTAAACTATAAAATTTACTAATACTTTGAAAACGTACATTAATGTTAAATGTAAAAATAAAAACAAAATACAGTGATACGTTACGCAGCTTACTAAATAAAATTATACTATTCTATATATTAACTACCACCAAACTAGCACTAACTCTGATTCACACATTTGTGTGTTTTTTTTCCATTCACTCATGAGTGACAAAATCTGAATTCAATACTATTGAAAATTCACAAAGGTGAACCAATTACACATAGATAGAAATACTAAAATTTGAATTAATAGAAATTTACAAAAAAATTGTCCAAGCTTACGGGTTTTCACAAAAGCATTTATACCGTTACTCACCTTCCACGGATCTAATTTGCTTTTTTCACGATCAATGTCCATTTTCATTTTTTGCTGATTCTCGGGAGTGAACTCACCCTCGGCCAGTCTCTCCGTCCATTCGAGACAGGCTTGGGCGAAAAACTCATTATTCAAAACTGATGCATTCAAAAAGGGTCTAAAAAAATAAATAAATAATAAAACCATAAGCACACATACGATTGAAATTTGAAATTCGGTCGGTGAAAATCAAATGTAATGAGCATAAAAAAAAAAAAAAAAATTGTCACAAAATGAAATCAAATTTGTCGACAACAACAATAACAATTGTACAAACCTGAAATCAGATTGTGCCTCGGCGATATTTTCTCGATCAACGTGTGGTAACAACTGGACAAGTTTGTGTTGATAGAGACGCGGCAGCATGGAAAACGTTTGTTTATTTAGCAGAGATCTCAAATTGATTTGCGCGAGTACGGAATCCGGTGTTTCCAAATCGACGCAACCTTCGACTTTGGCTTGTTCTAATTGGGCGGCGGCCGACAGTTTTTTTGAGCCAGGACGTTTACGCGGTTTCACCAAACTAAATCCCGGAATGGAAGATAACACTTCCAACATGGTCGGAACTCTAGATTCTCCTTCGTCGGCTACAAAAAAAAAAAAAAAATTAAATTAATGAAATAAAATATAATTTCCCCATATAAACAACCTAACAAAGATGATAAAAAATGAATTCATATTATATTGAAATATCATAAAGAAAGAAAAAAAATGTAATACCACTAGTTTGACTAGGAGGAATAATTATCCTCGGCAGCGGCGCTACATTTCCGGCAGCGATGGTAGTGTTTTTACGTCGGCGTTTCGCTTGTTGCCGCAATGCGTGCTTTGCGACTTTTTTTGCGTTTGCATTTTTGGCAGCGCCTCTCGTTACTTTCGAAATGCTCCAAACATTATCATTCTTTTGTTTGCGATCACCGCTCTCTATTTTTGAATAACATAATGCACAATATAGATAAAAGGTAATAGAGTTTTGTGTGATATTTTTTTTTTATAACAATTATTATATATATTAATTTAATTACACAATAGATACAAAATATTAGTAGACATATTTTATATCAATTTTAAAAGTTGACAAATCAATTACCTTTGACTTTTTGTAGTTTGACTGTAGTTAGTGCGGTGTTTGAAACACCAACGGCAGATTTTTTCTTTTCGTCCATATTATTGTTAATTCATTTTATTATATACCTGTAAAACAATAGCAAAATGGTAAATGTTTATGCCCAAAGATTAACGCTCTATTAGATAGCTCTGACTTTTACACAACCCTACAATTATTATTTTAGCGACACCGCCATAGAACTTTTAAAAATACACAGCAAGGACTATTGCAATAAAAAAAAAATCAGCTCAAAAATAAACGACGAATGACAATCGCAGTGGATCGTATCGAGTGACACAAACTTGAGAGAAATAAAAAAATGGAAAAACCAGTAACTAACATAAACAGAAGAGAGGACGCGATTCTTACCCGTCTAAGAATTGTACACAATCGGTATACCTACAACCACCTAATGCAAAGAAAATCTACCCCAATCTTATACAACCAGTAGCACAGCGAACTCCGCTCTAAACATATTATTCTAGAATGTCGCAAATGCAACCAAAAAAAGCAATGAACCCAAATAGTTTACAAGCAGCCCCCGGAAACCAACCTTACAATATACAATCATAATATCATCAAATGCATTATCTAACGTAACTTGAAGACAAAATTTAAATTATGACTTGTCTATTTTTTTTTTTTAGTTTATTCTATTTTACTATAAGCTATTCTCAATATAACCAAAGTGTAAAAACCTATTGGCCAATGACCTCACACCCCAGTAGTCAAAGCATTTTATTACAATAAAAAAAAAATATATACATTTCAACTGTATTTATGTAAGTCTTTGAGGTTCCATCCAGATATCACTGGAGAAAAGATATAAAAAAAGGTAAGCGACTAATTGTAAATTTTACAAAGGAGCTAAATAAACCATTTTTATTATTATTATTATTATTTTTTTTATTGAAGCCATTAAAAATATTTTATTACATTATTTGCATTGTGGAAACTAAAAAAAATTGTTTTCAAGCAAAGCTTTTTCCTAAATACATTTTTACACAATCAGATTTCTATAGTAACTTGCGAAAAACCATTTTATGGTGTAACATTTTTTTGCCTTTAATTCTAACAATGTCTTGTATGCGATTTACATTTTGATATCAATTTTTTGATTTTGTGTTTTGAACGTGTCAAACGCATTGTTACATATTTTAAAGCAATTATTATTGGCAAAACAAATTCAAGGAAATTCAAGTACAATTCTAAATCAAAGGGACACTAAGCAATGCAAATATGTCAAGCGCTTTGTTGTCAATTGAGTTTTTTCCATACAAGTACAGCTCGAATGCGGCCCATAGTGGTCCACACACGACGTCTAATACAAAATGTAAATGATAACGAGAGGTCGGGATAATGTTCTCTTAAAATAGCCAAAATAACATTCTCTAATATTATCTTGAAAAGTTGAAAACATTCTTTAAAAATTGTAGTAAAATATGCAAAACAAATAAAATAAAATGTTTAGACACCTCAGAGGTATTACAACTGATGTTTAAAGGTTACTCAATATGATAAAATTTAATAATTTAATAAAATAATTTTTTTCATTTACTTGCCAAAAAGTTGAAAATTTTACAAAATAATAATCAAATATATTATAATTATATGTAATAAAATATAATGTCAATTAATACAATTACTGTATATTTTATTTTATTGAATTACATTAATGACGTTGTTTAATTGAGAAAGTTCTCCTTTTGGAAAACAGTTAACAACTATACACTCGATACACAAACGATTGGAAATATTTTTTAAGTGTTTTCCCAATTTCTAGAGTACTCGACTTGTGAGACGTCGTTATCGTTATTGCGTTTGTATTTTCGTCAATAATAACAACAGATATATTCTCTAAAATTCATCATTATACACGAAATATTCTTTTATCTTGAATTATTAAAGTATGCAGAAAAAAAAAAAAATGTTGCCATCGATTTGAACGTTTCACAAATCGTATAATTTCAAACCCCGCCTGGCTGCATAGAATCAAAAGAGAAAAAAAAAAATATGCCGAAGAATAATATTCCGACCACAAATGATAACCAATGTTTGTGGCAAGGATCTAAGGATTTATTAGGTTTGCAATCAATCGATATTTGAAAATCATCAAATACCAATAAAAGACACGCTTGAAGCTCTGTCGATGCAACTACATTAAAATATATAGAATAAATTTTGTTCTTGCACGATTGTATGTTATATTTTGTACGTATAAGGTATTCTGAACAAATACTTTTAAATAACATTACAAGACGATCACTAGTCTGAAGTGCAATGTTGTGTTTTGAGATCCATATGCGTTCTTATTGTTTTTTTTTAGTAATTTCAACATTAGTATACCAGGGGTTTGAGCAATTTTTATTAACTGAATTAAACATTACAATCAAGTTTTGAATGTACATTCATTTTTGTTTTACACAACCAAGACGCAAATTTTACATTTTTTTTTTTCACCCGCTACTGTTTAAAAACTATGGCACATCATAATATCGACACGGCAAAAGGGTCTAAGCGACATATTTTATAGTTTTCAGGATAGCCACTAAACGTGATTTTACTATTTTTTTTTCTAACTAATACAATAAGCCTTGTCGCTTAAACCCAAAGTGCCGCTTAGACCCTTTTGTCTTGTCACCATCAAAGTTATGGTGAAACTGTTATATGAAACGTCCCGTGAAAATAATAAAAATACATTCAAAAAGTAAAAACATTTAAATTGCAGGAGCTCGCACTAGTCTTTGCTTTAATTACAATTGTCACTATTTAAATACCTTCCTTGAACTTATCGACAATTTACAATTTCAATATGACTCTTGTTTGAACCTGCTAAAAACTTAGGGAAAAGTCCTAATCAAAATCAAAGTGACGGTATTTATAATAATTTTTCTTTTTCTGAATTTGAAATAACATTCCCCCAATGATTTTCTGAGAATTCCTACAACAATAATTATCATCTTAACAGTTTCAACCGCGATATTAAATGTCAATGGTTTTTTTTGATTTGAATTTATTTAATGTTTTTTTTTTTTTTATTGAAATAAAACTTATTGTTGAAAGTAATTATCGAGCCAAGGGATCTTCTCCTTTGAAAAACCGAATTGAAGCCATAGGATTTTAGGTTTTTCTTTTTTAAGTTACCGAACAACATTTTTAGAATAATAAAAATATTACTGGCTCCTATTATCATTATTATTATTATTTTTGTATTTAAACTATGTTTGTCAAACTTTTGTAAAACAGCAACACTGCACATCAAAGCTAATTAATAACATGTTATTTTATTTTTGATAATACCAATAAAACGTGTAAAATTATGTTATTGTATTAAAAAAAATTGTTTAGAAACCATTAGGAATTAATAACAAAATTACCATTTTTATAGTAACATTTTTTAAATATTTATTACTAGGTATATATGTTAGGTAATAAGTTTACACATAAAAAGTCATCACTACAGTTGAACAATAAAAGAAAAAATTGATTATAAAATTGTATGTATTTATGTATTAATATATAAAATATTTACTGAAAATTTCAATTGGTTACAACAGATATTGTCAAACTCTGTGTTATATGTGACCACAATTTCTCAAAAACTTATCGGTCAATTGAATTCAGACTTAATAAGCGTTATTACACATATTATGTTATTATACAACCTAATTTGAAATACCTACACCTAGCGTAGGATGGCTGCGTATAAACCATTAATGATTTAAACACAGTTTATGCATAAAAAAAAGCCCGTATTTACATTCAATATCGCCCGTTTTAATAACCAACGCATATACATAAAGTTATTCAACTTTGAAACATTGGTTTTCCGTAATGAATCCTGCACAACCCTACTACATGGGTACACGTCGTATAATTCAAACTAGCTGCTGTGATTTTGTGAAGAAATTTCAAATACAATAATTGTTGATAATACATTCTTTATTATACAATCTATGTTTCAACAAATAAATTGTATTTTAAACTAACAAAAACAAAAATACACCATTAGAAGGTACTACATGCATAATAAATTATGGCTCTGTCCACCCACATAAATTCCCACTTTGGGTTTCATAAAACACATAATCAACTCGATCTTGGATCTTGAAGAGAAAGGTAAATTTAATAGGTTTTTTCCTGTTTTTATGGGGTTACTCGACCTTAGGATAAACTTACCTACGCACGATCAAAATGGGTATTAAAATTATTATTACACAAGGTGATATCCGAGATACACTAATTTTCTCATGGAATAATTTTGTAATTTTATAGTTTTTCTTTTTGGGGACATATCTATTACTTTAATTAGGTATATATCACTGAAAGGTTGAATAAAGTATTATCCTTATCTGTGCGCATTACTCAACTGCACTGCCCCCCCTCCAGTCATAATTTTTAAACTCAAATAACTTAAAAATAACTTTATAAGTTTATTAAGTTAAATAACTTAATAAAATTAATTATCCTAAACTGGTTATCGACCAGTCGAAATGATCAGCCGATTATTCTTAATTTAACCTAATTTAATTTATAAAAGTTTCAAAAGTCGATAAAGTTCTGGAAAACAGTAAAAATACGGAAATATTCAGTTAGAGTTAAAGTCAGCGTAAAATATATATTTAATTGTACCTATATCATTTTGTAACGTATTTTTAAATAGCATATAAACAAAAATGGCTTGAAAAAGAAAAATTACAAAATTAATTCAAGAACAAAATGAGCGTCTTATCTATTATCTAATAATTTATATTGTTTTAACATTATATTTTAAACTTGCATATTATTACATAGGCATACATACTTATCTATTCATTAGTATGACCTAATTGTGTATAGTTTTAATGTATCACCGTCTAATCCCGCATTCAATTTAACAGTACAAAAGTTTTAAGGTTTTTTTTTTTTTTAACAATAACGGTTAAATTAATAGATACCATAAGTATCGATTTTACCTATTAATTAACCTTTATGTAATCCCGGAATTGTGATTACAGTGATATTAGTAGCATTCGTCTCATCATTATATTTTCAATGGTAAATTAAACAATTACACTAATAGTGTGCGGTTGCGTCTGTTTCGAACATTGGTTTTTTTTTTTTTTACCACAATTACCACGTCGTTCTAATCGTATAGCGATTTCTAGTCGTAATCGTAATTTCTAACAATGGCAAATAGCAGAAGGTCCAAAGATATCGTTAATTAAATTTACAACAAAGTCATCGTAAGTCGCGTTTGGACGCGTCTGGCCAATACAACTCTTCGCTATATAGCGGCAATCTTAAACGTCGTGGATATAATAATACGAGGAAAAACCTTAATGACGCAGGCCAAAACGTCAACCAAAATTTAAACACCAAAATTTATACCACTCACGTTCGTACGTAAGGGTAAATATTGTATTCGTCACTTACGGTTAACGTATCGACTGCGGCGGTCACAGCTGTCGTATCGTCCGTTGGCGTCGATCGAGGTGCGGACGATGGGCATCACATCCGCGGCGGTCTGCGGGCGCGCGAACCTGCCGAAATCCAAAATTGTCGACCATAAGTGGTGTGCGGGGGCAATATTTGCGAGCGAGCGGCGTTTTCACGGTAAGGCCGCGGTCATGTCCAATATGGGGTTGGCGCGGCGGCCGAGCCCCGAGAGCGCAAAATGACCGGATCGTTAACGGCGCGCGCGATCGCCGTCAACGCGCAACAAGACCGTACAACGACGTACAACAATGTACAGGAAAAACGCTTGACCGCTTTTACGGCGAGCGACGACAAACGCGGTGGCGCGGCGAACACGCAATACGATGTGCACTCTCCGGATCAGCACAACGGCGGCGGCGGTACACGGTCCCGACGACGGCGGATACGTTAACGCGACGAGCGCTCGATCGCAGATAGGACGGCACGAAATCCGAGCGCATACGTTTATGACACACAACAACAACAAAAACACACACACACACACACGCAACACCGACGGAGGCAGAGTTATCAGCAGACAGTTATAGTGGAGCTGTAGAGTAGGTACAATAATATTGTTTCGTCGACTGCGGCGTTCCGCGTTTGCAAAGCTGCTGCTGCTGTTGGCTAGGCGCTGCTGTCTGCTGCGGGTCGTCGAGCCAATCATCTGTTGTGGCACACACGGTCGTTATATAGATGTATATACACCGTTTGTATTGTCTGTGTGTGTGTGTGTGCGTGTGTGTATAATACAATATTAAACATTGCGGCGGCGGCGGCTGCTGCTGCTGCTGGTAGGTATTCGATTTCGACGGTCGTAGCGCCGTGACGTTACGTTGCGCACCGTCGTACGCGCAACAGCCGACGACGGTGTGCGCAATAATATTATCATAACGATGCGAGATCATTTCTTAATTTTTTTTTTTTTTTTTTACTTGCCCGGTTTTTTGTATTATGTATCATGTATCATTGTATAATATAATACTTACGGTATAGAGTGTAATGATATACTATTATATATTATTATTATCTAATGTACGTAGTGTATACAGTGTCATCCGAACGGTGTAATAGTAGTAGGAACAGACCGATATTCAAATAAAAGAATTTGATATTCTTATAAACATAATATATACATATAAAATTATAACAATAATACATAATACATATTATACGGTGTACGATATGCCTACTTGTTAATATAATAATATGTCAACTGCGACATTGAAACTTATCGTCACTCGAAATAAAATTCTTCACAAATAACATGGGCATTGTACAAGGTGGGGAGCTAATAATAATATAATCGTTACTCCATTTTGAAAGGTCAAAAAAATGAGAAGAGATTATTTGTTTAACTAAAATAAAAGTACTTAACAACTTAAGTGTCTTGTCGATAAAAGCCCAGTAAATTATTATTTGCGTGGTACCGATTTAGTTATCAAATTACAATATTTTATCAAATATAAAACATGTATATTGTATTTTCAATAGTGAAATGTTTACTAATAAGTAATATCATTTGTTTAACATAGACAGGAGCTCGGTTCAGTTTTTTTTTTTTTAAAAAGGTAGAGGCAAATCCGAACGCACCGATTTAGTAATTTTTTTTTCAACGCGTTTTCAACTTTACCGAAAATTCGATTACAAACAATAATTTAATGACCATAAAATACCTAATCAATTATTTTCGACTGTCCTATAAGACACATCCGTGCAACACGACCGCAATAGTTGTAGATATGTATGCAATATTGTGTTTTTTTTTTACTTTATTTACGTACATTTTGTGATTATATATATTATAAGTATACAACGTGCATTAGTCTGTGAATATAACTACTATAATTACTATCTATATATATATATATTTACATATTATGCGTCGGTTATTTATTAAAATATAATGAACTATAATCTAATTCGGGTATCTCGAATCCCATTAAACCTAGGTAAATTGTAATGTAAATGTGCACGGTAAATACGTACCTATATAAATTCGATTCTATGGGTCGCTGTGTAGATTTGAAAAGGTAAAGGGTTACCCTAAAAATAGGGTTCTGGTTGGCAAAACGAGTTATACAACACGTTTTATCGTAAACGCACTATTATAATAATATAGTTAACTACATAACAGTATAATATGGTCGTTTATTAAAAAAAAAAAACTCGCACACACGCCTTTAACCTTAGTGTTTGCCTTTAGCATGACAAATTTTTCTATTACTTATTTCACACACCCAAGTTTATTTAATATTTCAGTGTTCTTAAGTTCTTTAAACATTTAAACTAGCTACTCGATAGACGTATTATTGTGTAGTAAGTATAATAACGCTGTGGGGCGTTTTAGTCCGGACTCCGGGGACATTGTGTCCCGTTGTTACTCGTGGTTTGCTGGAGGTAAACAGTACAACCGATTCGCGGTTATACCGCGGTAACAGCGTAAACCGCAATAGTGTTATCACCCGTTACGACTGTTATCACGGTAAGCAATACAAAACAAATGACATTAATATTAACAACAGAGTGATAAATTTATCGTTTTATTTAAGTATAAGAATATTCATGTTTCACCACGACAGCGATGAAAATCATTGACGTTAGACGTGATAATATTGTTATTGTCTATTATGTTTAACATATTTTCAATGTGTCTCGAGGTTAAAACCCTGCTTTTACTAGTTAAAAACGAATAAGCAAGCGGGCCAAGCACAATCGCAGACTATACGAAAATAATACAATATACACATACTGTATTTGAATGATATTGTAGTCTGGTCTGTGGTACACAATAGGTACCGAGGAACCTAGCTAGGTATTTAGAAAAACATTAAACTACTTATTGAAATTTGAAATTATCAGACAACCGGTGTAACGTTAAATTTGTTTTTTTTTGTAAATGACTAAAGGACATGAGATCATTTGAATTAAAAATAATAATTACACGAATGTAGCAAACCAAGACATTAACACGAAGTGATATATTTAACTTTACTATAAAAAAGTAGTAGTTGTAGTAGTATTTTTTTTTTTTTTATAGGTATATTTCATTCATACTTTGTCATTTTTTTTTTTTTTTTATTCACTTACTGAATTCAGAAATCTATACGAAATATTTTTCATTCTTCTATTTATCTAAATTGAGATTTAGATGTAATTAAGATTTATCTAAATACAAATTATACAAGTACCAAAATAGATTTATGAGCAAACTTACACGACCTTTTGTGTGATTCAACTATACACGGGTATTAAACCAAAATATTGTTTGTTGCAAAACTTTCGCGTCGCTGTGAAAGAATTGAAATTGTGGGAATTTTATGATACATCATATTATATATAAATAAAGCAACCAGTATACTGAAAAATGTAATATCTATTTTATCCGTAATAAATTATTAAATTTTACTACAACTAATACCTAATAATTTCAATAATAATATAATAATAATAATAATAAAACAATTATAAAATTTGTTGATATAAATAATATACATTGTTGAAACCTAATGTATAGCGTACAAAATAATTACACATTATTGTTGTTAATCTAAAAGGATAAGGTAGTTTAGCTTGCTAAACGTTTAAGCGTGTAAACTATGATTGAGAATGTAGTAATAACTATATTTATAATTTATGTGTAAATATTATTACCATTAAGTTATATCACAATACGTAGGAGTAACTTAAATTTAAGAAAAAAAAAAAATATGAAATATATTAACAACAAATTAAACTGCGGGTATGCGTAATTACAACTAGAAGAAATAAATTACTATAACATTTCAAGTGCCCGATAAAAAATCTCTGTAAAAAAAAAATTACCCATCAAACAATTATTATTATTTGAGCACAAACTCCGTAACCTTTAACATATATTATGTTGTATAAAAAAAAAAAAAAACACAATACTAATAAAATAAAATACTAAAAATTTGTTAAAATGACATTTGAAATAATTTTTTAGATCTACTTATTTAAAATTTGTCCGAGAAGAAAACCATTATTTCTAATAGGCGAATAAAATAATATTATTTAATCAATTTTGGATACAATAAAATATATTAACAATAAATAAATAATTTGTCGTATCTAGTATATACACAATTTGTTATTTAAAGAGGGCAAGCCATTTAAATATAAATTTACAATTAAGCCCATTAAAAAAATGTCTTGTAATAATAATAATAATAATAATACTGATCAATTGCAGTTAATATTAATATTCCTGAATTTTGGGTGTGTTTCTTTCTTTCTTTGGGTTGCAAAAAATTAAAAAAACATCCTTTGGTTTTGCTCACAAATATTATATATATATAAATACTTATATATGTATACACTGTTTATACATACAGTATATATTTAAAGATAATATTATATTACTCTTATTGTTATTGCAATAAACTTTTCAATTTATTTTTATTTTTTAAACACTATCTATCGAGCTGGAATAAATAATGAAATACCAGTAGATGATTATCAACGATGCAAATATTAAAAAACAGAATTGGTAAAAAAAAAAAAAAACTACAAAACAAATAATACCTAATATATTTCGTCGGCACATATTGGATAGAGTGACCAGTGTGCCTAAGCCAAATTTTGTCGAAACAAATACCGAAAAAGAAAAAAAGTGTATCGATGAAAATAATAATAATATTATGTACATCTATTGTAAGAGCTTGTGCGCTGGTGCACATTGTTGTATATTAGCGACACAGACCTACTCTATAGAACTTAGGAACAATTTTTTTAACAAGAATCGGTCTTTGTGCAGCTATACGATATTAAATTGTTGAAAATGCCGATGGCTTCGTTGCAGATTTTTCTATTTGTATTTTTTTTTTTTTGGTTCAAGTAGTATTTCGTTATTTTGGACGGATCGTCGTGTGTTTCGTTTAAAATTGCAATATTTGATTGATCCAGTCTTTGAACTTCGATATTCTCGTGTACACGCCGGGCTGATTGGGTTCGGCGCATCCAATTCCCCAGGATATGATGCCGGCCAGCAGCCATCTCTTGTCCGGCCTCTGGATGACCATTGGACCACCGGAATCGCCCTGAAAAATAACAACGGTTTTATTCATTTTCAAAACAATAATTCCAAAGTATATTGTCTCTCAATAGTTAGTCTCTATAGTCTCTCTCTCTCTCTCTCTCTCTCTCTCTCACCTCTCTCTCTCTAGCTTCCAAGCTTCAATAGCTTCCATCCTCATGATTTTCGCTTGCACTACATCCACCTCCTCGGAAATCTATATAATTTCTCTAAATCTAAATTCTACTACTTGGTTTTCTTTACTAAAATTTGTTATACACATTGTGTGTTCCTTCTTCTTCTCTATCGTTCGCTCGACACTTTTCATTCAACAGTCGAAATAGGTTTAAAATAATATGTAATCGCACCTCGCACGAATCGAAACCGCCTTTCTTCCAGCCGGCACAGATGAATATGTCCGGGATGTGTTCGATGTAACCGGCCGCTCTGTACATTGTCTCGCACACCGAATTGTTGATCACGGGTACGGTGACTTCTTGCAGTACGCTGGGCAAAGGACCGTCTAAAAAAAAAAAAGAAATCACACACAAGTTTTAGTCAAACAATAGCAATCATAATATTATATAAATTCCGGAATTAAAAAAACATAGTCGGGAGGGTACAGCCTACAGGGTTTAGGGTACAGGGTCAGCCTGGTCAGGGAGCAGGCCAGTTAGGGTAGGTTAATGTTAATGTTAACTATACACACGGGAATTTTGGTAAAATGTTTTTGCCCGTTGACGTTATAAGTGATAAGGATACGATAGTATAAAATTTGAGGTTTTCGTACAACATCTAAAGACTCCAGTCAACGTCAGACGAGTGGGTGGGTAGACGCTGTAGTCAGGATTTTTTTTTTTACAATTGAAGCGCTATGTTTTGTAGTTTGGTTTAAAACCCGGTGTTCCGGTCGCTCGAGTACTAGCAACGGTTTATGGTTCACCCAAAACGTCTTGCTATGAGAGATTTTTTTTTTCGTTTAAAAGGTTCTTTTCCACGTCGTCGTCGTCGGCGCTTACCTTCGTACAGTCTTCCCCATCCGGTCACGTAGGCCGAGGTACCCACGAAATTGGCATCGTCCTCGGGCACGCACACGGGCACGATGTTCGGTTGGAATTTGACGGGCTCGTAGAACCGCAACAGAGCCAAGTCGTACTCGAAGGTCCTCGGGTCGAACTGCGGATGGGAAGCCACGATCTGTATGCGCCTCTCTTCGTAACCGTACGGTTCTTCTTCAATGGACAGGTCGTGTTCGCCCAGTCTCAACAGCAAGTCGCTCGGCGGAACGCTGAGAGGATAGAAGAAAAAAAAAATACCCGACATTAATATATGTATATATGTGTACCCAGTAATAAGATTCAGAGGCGTAGCTATTCACAGACACGTATCGATAACTGTTAAGCGATCCCCGGATGGTCGGGTTTTTTTTTAAATACCCTCTTATTTGAATTCGCAATATTTCGGTTGTACTGAATAGGAAGCATGATAATATGCTTATTAATATTGACACGATAGCTTCTCTATCCCAGAAGATTCAGATACCCAAAACGTTTAACGCCGCCAATCCTCAGGGGTGGTGGTTACCACAGACGTTTTAGAGGTGCCTATCTACGATATTATCTACCCACGGTTACTGTTTGTGAAAAATAGTTAAGCCCATGAATGTAGTAATAATTTTGATTTTACTTTTCGACACAATGCGCGGCTGTGACGGCCCAATTTTCGTTGAACAAAGCCGCTCCGCATTTGTGCAAGTACGTGGACGTCCTCCATTGTCTTAGCGAGATCTGTAACAACCGTCCGATGAGCGTTATATTGTGTTTTGTCAAATCGCTATTACAATAATTACTCACCTGCCAGGGCCACTTGCCGAACGACACCTTTTCGCCGCCTACGATCCTAGCGGTCGGGAACAGTCTTCTGCCACACACTGATCGAACATATAAACGATAGAGAAAAAAAAAACAATTATTATTATTATCATTCGTAACAACAATCTATACCGTGTCGTTTTAACCATCGGCCAACTAACGACGCTATTATATAACGACGATATAATATACTTATACTGACCGTCTTTGTAGTTGGACATGTTGAGAGGCGCGCTGCCGGCCTCGTTGGAATCCGTCGGGTCGACCACGGTGCTCGACATCATCGGTGACGTGCTGCTGGTGCTGGTGCTGCTGCTGCTGCCAATGCCAATGCTCGTCGAAGGATAGGTCGTGCTGCTGTAATTGTTATTGTTGATACCGCTGGAAGTGACGATAAGCTCGTTGTCGGATATGCTCTGCACCGTGTTGGGTTTGGACACGAGAGTGGTCGGTGAATACGAGTCTGTACTAGTACTGCTGCTGCTGCTGCTGCTGGTACTGCTACTGCTGCTGGTGCCGGTGCTGCTGCTACCATAGTTGTAGCTAACACTACTACTAGCACTACTAGTACCACTGGTACTACTTTCCTTTACCGGCATGGTAGCGACCGTGTTGGGTTCGTGCGTTTCCACTGGGAGTTTGACCCACGAAGGTAACGTGGAACCGTCGAGTACTGTCGGTTTGTGCGTCACTGAAAACGAAAAAAAAAAAAGAGGCTAAAGTTAACATAACGCAACTCGGTACTGTGCCGATAAAGAACGGGATGAAAATAAACTTAATCGCAACCAAGAGCTTATTCTTTGAGGTAATAATTCTTCAAGGTATTCCTTTAGGGGAAGCTAGCTTACTGTTATTGTATTGGTTTATGTAATTAGGTAGTGAGCTTATTCTTTAAGGTTAGTAGCTACATTGAGCTTTACATCTACTTGTATGCTAAACTAACGACAAAACTATACTAATTCTACTACAAATCAAACATAAATAAATGAGGCCGTATGAAAAAGAAAATATGTAATATTGCCACTTGAAGTTCAGTTTATCTTATTTTATAAAGTCAAGTTCTGTCGTCGTCGTACAATTATAGTAAACGGGAATGCGCTTCGAGCACTATACTTACTGCTCGGGACCGGCGAGGCGGTTGGAGGTTTCGTGTGGTCAGGCGGTATCACAGGCACTTTGTCCAGTGTTGTCCACGTGACCAGCGTGGGCGAAGTGGACGTGACCGTTGTCGGCCCGTAACTGATGGTCTGGTCCGGACGACCGGTGGCCGCGGAAGACGAGCCGACGGTGACCGTCGACGACGGCCTGGTTACGGTTTCGACGGTCGCACGGATTCCGTTGGTGGTGGATTCCGAATACGGCGCCGCCGACGGTTCCGTGGACGGTTTAGCGGACGTCGGTGGTTTGGGCTTGCCGGTCACGGGTTTGGCCGTCTGCGGCTTGGCCTTTTGTGGCGGCGGTGACGCAGACGTGGCAACCGTCGTGGACGAAGGCGACGTGGTCGACTTGTACGTGGTCGACGACGTCGACGGCGGGTACGACGACGACGAAGGTTTCACCACGGGTTTGGTCGTGGAAAACGTGGCCGTGACCGTGGTGGCGTTCAGGGGCCGCATCGACGTGACTGCCGTGTACGTGCTGGTCGGCTTGAGGCCTTCTTGGGTGACCGCGGCCGTCGACGACGGAGTTTGGTAGCTCGTCGTTCCGACGGTCGATCCCGGAACCGTGAACTGCACGGTCGGCTTGGCCGTTTGAGGTTTAGGCTTTTGAGCCGTCGTCGCCTGGTCTCTAATCGGCGGCGGCGACGGTGGTCTGAACGAGCTCGTCGGTTTGGCCGTCGGCGAAGACGGTTTGGCCGTGGTGGACGACGGTAACGGTTTGGCCGTCTGCGTCGAGGAGTACGCCGGAGCGACCGAGTTGGCCGTGGTGCCGTACGAGTACGCCGGTTTGGTCAGGCCGTCCGTGGCCGTGGACGACGGCTGTTGGGTGTACTGGTTTCTGGACGTGCTGGTGCTGGTCGTGGACGACGACGGATGCACCGAGAACTGCGACGTGGGTTTGTAAGACGACGTCGACGGTGCCGACGAACTGGCTTGGATACGGTCCGTGCTGGTTTGGCCGAACGGTTTGACGCCGGTGCCGGTCACGGACGCCACGTCGTTATCGTAGTTGGTCAAGTAATTGTCGGGCTCGTTAACTTCGACTTCGACGTTGTTCGGGGTCTTGCAGCAGCTGCCGAAGTAGAACCTGTCTATGCACGTGCCCAAGTGCGTGCCGTTGACTTTGGCGCACGAGTAAGCGAACATGCATGTTCCCGTCTCGCCCGTTCTCCGGCTAACGCAAGGCAATTGTCTGATGTTGCGTCCGAAATCTGTAACGACAAAACACAACAACAATTAACAACAATTGGCACGAACCGACAGTTGATTAGATGTACCACGCTTGTGTTACGAGCTCTGCAGGTTTCCAGCATAATATTATATGGGTAATAAAGTATGCTGACATAAAATTTGGAAAAAATATATTAGATTTATTCGAACTGCATGAAAAAGTAATGAAAGATAGAATATTTAGAAAGACGAAGAGAGAGAACGAGAGAGATAACAATTTATCTAGTCAAATTATTTAGGGTATGGTAATGAATACCCGCATTAGAGTTGCCAATGATACATTACACTAATTAAAGTTCCTAATACAATGATAAAATTAATGTAAACATATAAGTATGCATTGCGTTCATTTTTTTTAAAAAGTTTTTTTTGCATAATGTAGTTTTATTAACTAAATTAACTTTTTATTTTGTATTTATTGTAGACCAATAGTCCAAGTACAAAATTAGTGCTCGGTAAAAATACATAATAAAGAATTACAAAACAATATATATATATATAAGTAATGTAGGTTCAAATTGCATATAATGGTGTTAACAAAGTGTGTTATGTTGTTCTATAACGACTAAAAAATACAATAATATAGTAGGTTATATTATAAATAGATATAAACATATAGGTTACATTTACCGGTTAGCGGTTTGCACTTATTAAATTTAGGGTCAAAACCATTAAAACCCACTGACCAGTGACTATTATGCACTCATATGTTGCACGATAATCAATCTATAATTACGAATTAGCGACTAATATTCGTGTATAAACCGTGTGTCTATAACCTGTTTAAAAATTAACACCCAAATGTTGATGGCAAGGCAAGCAATGGCGTGGAACATAATATGTCTGGCCGGCACACCAGTGACCACTATTTGAATTATTTATACATTCACATACACATATATATATTTTTTTTCTCAGGATTTTCACTTTGAGAGACAAATATTTTGTAGTTGTTTTTCTATTGTCACGAAAACTTAAAAAATATAAATTATATAGAGATTATATTGTATTTATTGCATTCAATTTAATTATATTTTTTCTTATCACATATTATTATTCGTTGTATGAAATTTAAACGATTATTACTTGGTTCTAAAGCTTATGTTTTCAATTTTTTTAGTTTAACACAAATAAAATGTTTTTTTTTTTTATATAATATATTTAAACCATTATTTTTTCATTAATTGACAATACTTAGGACACTGGACAGCTGTTTTGCAAGTGCTTATGTACATTTTAAGGTCATCGTTTTTTAAAGTAATGCTTTTAATGGTTCATATAGTAAAAGGTTCAGACGGCTTTTATACGCGATGTCCGATGTCGGTAAAAACAATTATTATTAAGGAAATATCTACATCGATCGCCGCGACGAATTGGATATGTATATTATTATAGGTACCTAATACACAATATATTACCTGCAATATATACATATATACATATAATGATTATTATAGGCGTGTAAGTACCCATATATTATTATTATGTGCCCCCCCCCTTCGTCGTCCACCTAAGCGGCGACTCAACGTTTGCCCGGATAGACAATGCGCCTCACAGTTGTCTGGGCAGTTTGTAGGTCAGTAGATTGTGTGTGTGTGTTTCGATTAACGGTTATCTCGTCTTTGGTATTGTGCCCACGAAAAAAAAAACTCGTACCCGTAAAGTGGTATAAAAAATATAGTGGAAAAACAAGTTTTTTAATGTATGCGCCAATGTTTGTGCTTGTGCATTGTCCTATCCTCTATGTGTGTGTGTGTGTAATGGTTATTAAACGCCGTATTATAATTTGGTCACCGACGAAATACACTATACGATATATGATATGGAAATGGAAGTTAAACGGAATTTGGAATCGATATTGTATTATACTTTTTTATTATCATCGTCGGTGTAAAACTCACGTTTGTCCGACGTTCCACTTAACATGCACACTTCCCGCCGTGGGGTTTTTTAATGTGGTATTTCCATGGAAGTTTTTAAAAATATTGTAGATCAATACAATCGGGGATCGGAAGGTCATATATACATAAAATACAATATATTATACATTATCATGTGTGAATTAACGACACGCTTTCACAGTTGAGGTGCCTATACTTCCCATCAGGTCTGTTCATTAACCCAGCTTTCTTTAAGTGTGTTGTCATTGGAAGGCTCCAAAACATACGGCTTTTGGTTATCGCAGCCCTTGTAGTTTCAGATAAAGGAATGACCGTACGACAGTACTGTAGTTATGTTTTTTTTATGGTCATCATGTATTATATTATGTTTTTTTTTAAATTTTATTCTCTTGTAAGTGACACGTGTTTTCATTTCACCTTTCCTCCGTTTTCTCGAGACCGGGTTAACCGTTCAAGTTTAATTACATTTGTACACGGTTTTTAAAAAAAAAAAAAACCTGGTTAAGTATAATAATCAACGACGAGCCCGATATTGTATTTCCTCATTCCTACATACATCTCCAGAAACAGTACAATAGAGTTACAGTTATGGTTCATTATAGACACAAAGGAATTGCTGCTCAAATACATACTCAGTATTCATGATTTATTTACTTATTGTAATAATAAAGCTTAGTCCTAATTCTCGCACTATTCAACGTTAAGTTATGGTATAAACCTATGATATCTTTGATGGCTATATTAAACAACTAGTGGGCCAATTTATATTTATATTTGTTACAAATGCACTTGAGGTATTTGTCAGTTTAGAAGAGGAATTACCTGTGATCGAGTTCTGCGTGTCCCACGTGGGCGACGCCTTCACGTGCAAACTCTTGCTTATGATCAGTCCGGTAACGCACGTCATAAACAACAGCGTCCTGTCGCGCGATGACTTCATTGGTGACCAATTTTCATGTCTCTTCATTCTGCAAACACATACACACACGTATATTATAATTACAAACGTATATTGTTACTCATTAGCTTTATTAACATAACTTTTCAGCACAATCCAGTTAGTATCGCAGAAAATATTACATACTCCGCGGTCCATTCCGTTTTTTCCGCCTGGTCGGTTAATTATTATTATTTTTATCGAATACACCCAATCGTCGTACAACCGGTATAATTATAATATGCGTTCGGATACGTTCGTGTTTTTACTATACAAGAAATATATGATTAGCTATGGAAAATAGGTTATACTATATTACACGCACACACACACGAGTATAGTGGAAACGATTCCTAGGAGGGCGTGAACTCCCTCGAAATCTTCCCATCACACACACACACACACACAGATTACCGGTTTCATTCTGTAAAGTACCGCGTTGAGTTCTCAAAGTGTCTCGACCAGAGCCAAGTCAAACCAACCGGTCTGGTCGTGTCCGTGACAGGAAACGACGTTTCATCGATAAAGTAATCGCACCTTCGGTACATATCGTAGATTGGCGGCTGCCGACTAATCAATTAGACGGCAAAAGAACAGAAAATTCAAACCAACAGAGGCTGCTTGCTGCACACGACCGCTTACAATATACCTACTATCGAGTCGCTGTCTCAATGTTGAAGACTTTTTTTGGAAAAATTATGGAGTATAACGCGATAGAGTCGACTCTAGAGCGACCGTTACGTTTTAAAATTGCTAACCATTTGGGTCAGAAAAGTCGTTACAAGCACAAAGTAGATTATACACGGTTAGGGTTGTGTATACAACACAACTCTGGTCGGTCGGGGGTGAGTAGGGTTTTTGAACTGGCCTGACAGCTCGTTGTTTGTGCTAAACCGCAATGGCTGAATTGAACTGCCTGTGCGAAAAAAAACAAGAACCGTATCGACATAGTCGGGACGTAAATGGATTTGGAACGCGCTGTCAGTTTCGGCCTGCCACCGATAACGCGGTACAAAAATATGTTACATTTTAAACCAGTTTTGGCCGTTTGTCGTCAAAGACATGTCGCGTTTCCCCCCGTTCGGACCGAGATGTTTGAAAAACCATTAAATCCGCGGTTATCGAGCCGTCCGATCTCGAAGCTAACCAAAGAACATAATATTTAAAAAAACTGCGAGCCGTGCCTTTCGGGAAAACATCCAGATGGTAATCGCCAATGGCCATCGTTAAAAAACGCGTGTCGTCTGCGGATCCTCGGCGTTGAGCAAAGGCGCCAGCACTGAGAAGTCTATAATGGGAGAGGTCAGACGTGAAACATTATACATAACTTGTAAAAAGCAAAACCGTATTTGGATAAATCGGTGTCTATTTTTTTTTTTGGGGGGGGGGGGGGGCTCCCAATTTAACAACTTACACACATATTCATATTATATTATGTACTTCGGGTCTATGACGGCCAACAGAGTACGAGACAATACTAATATTAGTATCTATATTATGTAGTTTCTCAATATAACAGCTACCGTCAGACGCTCGAAACCGTTTTGTTGCCGGAACGCCACGAGTGATCGTTATGAGTTTGGATTACTTAATTTAACGTAATAGCCGGGATCCACGCGGATTTCGATTTCTATTCTAACACACGGTGAATCAAACGGTAACCGTTAAAATAGCCTAAAGGATCTAACGGTTTAGGTTTTTTTTGTCCATTATTCACTATCCAGGAATAACTGCGGCGGTAGATGGAACCTGGTAGTGTGAACTGTAGACCGAGACCAAAACGCTTTAGGTCTTTTTTTAGACCTTAAACGTTGTTGGTTTTTTTGTACTAAGTACGAAATTTGAACAAACCCAGTCATGACTGATCTTATCTATCTATCTTAGTACTTAACCGATTACAGACTCTATGCTCACGACGAATTGTTTGTGAGAATAGTTTCACATTTTTTTTTTATTTACTTGACGCTACTTTCAGGGTTAAGGAACCGAATGGACAGTAGCACGGCGCCAATGAACTTTCAAAGCAATACGAGAAAACGCTTAATGCAAATTGACATGCCAATGTCATCGCCAAATGTGATACCTTTGTATTAGGGGTCTCGGTTTCGTACGTGAAATAATACATACGTGATCACGGTTCCGTGATCACGTGAATAAAAGTAATATAAAATCCGTATGTTTAATTCACGTGAATACGTTGTACAAAATTCACGTGATATCACGTGATATTCACGTATATCACGTGAATCACGTGAATAAAATTTTAAATTCACGGACAATTTCCAATCACGGGTCTTATAAACTCGTCATTAATTTCACGTGAATCCGTGAGCCGTGATTCACGTGAAATAGGGAGCCCTACTTTGTATACGTATTCTCGTGGTTATCAGAAAGAAAATCTCATAGTCGGTCATTAATGCGCATATACACGATCAAAACAAATAGAACGTCAATAATTGTCAGGAGACTGTAATGCGTAGGACATTGAGAAGAAATTCATTTGTAATGCACATACTATACAGTACACGAACCCGAGCGTCTCTATACTACCTCGAAGCAAAGCTTCTCAAAAGTCTACGACTATTTCATCAAATCACATATTTTGTTTGATCAGGCTCGACCACTTTATCGTAGCGGTCGTTGACACCGCTTTGGTGCATTATTCGGAAGACATCACGGCTGAATTGACATCCCGCCCCTGCATCTTTGTGCAATTTTCGGCCATTGTGGAGCTACCCCGAAACCAAAACCGAACGGCGGCCCCGTTAAGTATAATGTACAGTATATATATATATATATACACACACAACAATATTGTGTGTTATGTCGACGACGGACTACTTCGGTCGCCGCGTTGCAGATAATTTGGTGGTGTAAACGATACTCGAGCGAGTCTGACGTGAGCCATTTAGCGGAAATAATACGGCGTAGACAACGGACATAAAAATAAAAAAAAAAAAGAGTATTGAAAAAAAGTACGAAATACCATAGAATCAAACTGTGCTCTAATCTTTGCCGGTATCGATTTGAACGGAGAAAAATAAAACAAATCATGCGTAACACCTATAGCGTTTACTTATAGTATGGTCTGTTGTATACTGGATGAGTTGGTACCTAGTTCAAACACCGGGTCTGCACACCTATAACCGCGGTCTCAGCCTGTTGACTCGTGTATTCATTCGTCCGGATTGTGGTCGAGTGCGGCAATAATAATAACATATACGCACAGTACGCGCGTCCTACCTATTGATAGAACAAATTATGTACCTATTTTTGACGTCCAGCAGATATTACAACGGTGCCAACGGTTTTCCTTGTACGAACGCCTCGTAGTACAATATTCTCGTAAAGAGCACACAATACTAAATACACCGTTCCCGTACATATCGATGGCTCTAGCTGCACAGGGTCTCTCTGGAAATTTCCACGGAGTCCCTGGGAATGCCCAGGATTCCACGGGGGATCCTAAAGAGACTAGTCAGTTGCGCCATAGTCACCGTTCCGCTAACGGCGACTATTGCTCTGAAGATAGGTTCTGGAACGAGTCCGAAACGTCAGCAAGAAATGGACGAATACATCCGAAGATTATCAATTTAATAATTTAATCGATGAAAGCTTTTTCACATTGAAATTATGTACACTGGAATGTCTAATATATATATACTATTGTTGTGTGCCTGGTGATGTGGCCTCAAATGCGTCCTGGAGAATAGAGATGATATCTAACGTCGAAATAAAATGTCCTAGTACAAAATTATCACTTTCCATCATACATTTACTCCAAAATTATTCTTTGGAGTAATGCCGGTTTGAGTGTTTGGGCGTTGTAACACCACATAATAATTTTAATAATGATTTGGGTGCCCCCATAACCATTACTATTCGGTATAACAGTAGATTATGGAAATACTGTGTAGATGCAATTTAATTGCAAGTATTTATATTTAGAATAAAATGAACACCGCAAAAATGCATTCATCAAAATTATCATTAAACGGACGTCGGACACCGATTATGTTCTACCCGAGTACAACCGTTGGATGAATAGTTGTGTTCGACATCCTGTAAGATTACCGGGACACCTAAATTGGAACTCATAACTGCCAAGCGCTATTGGGAATCGAGAAGCCGCGGCGGCGCGTCGGTCACGGTGTTTTCAAAAAGAACTAGGCGGGGTGGTCCGATTTTAGTATTGATTTTTCAACCATAAATGCCGAAAACGCCCAATGACGAGACGCTTGACACGATTTCAGAGTGTGATTCTTCATTGGGAAAATAACACACACAACCAATAAAATGCTCATTTTAACCCGCGGAACATCATACACATACAACAGCTATTATTATTATTATATTATTATTATTATTATTATTATATTACTGTATAACATAATTTTAACCCGCGATTGGTCGTTCCGATAATAACAATAAAATATAATGTATACAACACGACAAGCGATGACACACGGTCCTGAGAAATGTGAAAGTCTTGGCTTTGCCGCCTAGGTCTTGTTCCGTACAATACATATATAGTTATATATGTAATACTACATTATGTATTCCGGTCCATATAACAAATGTAACTGTAAGGCCGTGTGTGGGTCAACGAGACGCATGAATAGCGCGCATAATTTACATGCGACTTATTGTTATATGTATGTGTGTACAGTGTATATGTATTTCTGGTGAACGTATTTTGAGTTCGAGACTCAAATCGTTAACGCATTGAAAAATCGTCTGTTGTTCGTGTATCAATACAACTGTTTTACGATTATCGGGGAAATAATATATTATACAATAATCGTAATGTCATTTCATCGAACAAAATATGGAATATTGCTAATAAACACAAATAGAGTAATTGCATTTTTGAAGAGTAAACACGTTCAAAACGTCCCGTCCCCCCCAATAGAGCCGGGAATGGTAATTTCTGGTGATATACCACTAAACTGTACTGGGATAATTAACGAATAAAATTGTTTAGTGCTTACTATAAAATTACGTTGTTAAAAAAATAACTTCCACTACATTGTCTTTTGAGAGCCTGGGTAGGTTAGGTTTCATACAAATCAAGCCACTACTAGGTACCCCCAGAACCCGTACATATATTTTTTAATTATTAACAATAGTACAATAATTATATATATATATATTTGTTTATTGGATATCAACACAACACACACACACATATATATATAGAGTACCTAATTTCGTGTATATTTTTAATAATAATAAACACATTTTTTATCGCTTTTTTGTGTTTATTGGCATTGCTCGAAACGTTTCCGCAGCAATACTTTTTGCCAAGTTTGTTACGACCCGCTGCGAATCTGGGAAGCACAAATATATTAGCTAGAGTTAGTAGTAACCCTGCAAACGATTTCCATAAGAACACACACACACAGACCGCCAATGTATCTCGGCCACGGATACTGGGTAGTGCAAAAAATGGCAGCCGTTCGCGTTCCTACTGTATAGGTCCAAGTATAATAATATTATACGAACCGAGTAACGTCATTATTTATTTAACACGGTGCACGGCCCGTCGGCCCATATCGTATCGCTGTGCATATAAATGTAATTTTATCCTCTGTAGCCCGCATTTCCGAAATCGTTGGGCATGCGCGTAAGTATTGGTATCTCCGAATTTATTAGCCTACAAACGGCCCGTCGGCTCGCAATGGCAATTACCTATTGTTTTATAACCATCGAGGCGTGGTACGACGGCCAACTGGAGAACACCCGGAATTTCAATAGTTTTCTCCGACACCCGTTATGATGCGTATAAAAATCAGTAACAGCTGTTGTTGATGTATTCTGTGCACAAAATAAATATTATCTCAACCCATATGACCTAGTAAATGCGGTATGACGTGTTTTCGACAGGTCGATAAGCAAAAAAAAAAAAGGTACACAAAAAAAAAAAAAACGTTTAGCTAGTTCGGAATTCCCGATGCGAAATTGATCATGACATTATCAGCTGTAGCGTTTTACAAATAATTAAAGAGCTATTAATTAATGTGTCTGTTGACGAAGAAAACATAAAAACACGTGATGTGTTACAAAACATGTAACTGTTTTGTGCAAAATAATATTATTTAGTTTATAGGCTATTAAAAAATACTTGATTTATTTAGTTTAAAGAAAATAAAAATAGTAAGGTTTTTTTTTTTACATTTCCTGTACTCGAGTAAACTTTTAAATTAATTAAAATTAATCAGTAAACTTTTTATGTTTCATTTAAATTAGAAATTAGAAAGAACATATTATTATACCAATCAAAATAGTTTGTAACTTCAAAAACCTTTGACATTTTTATAATCCACATCGTCATGTTGAAACTAAGTAAAAAGTAACTCTACAAACTAGAACCATGTTTGCAGTTTTTACTTATTTTTATAGAAAAAATACATAATGTTTGTGTTTCTTTTTAGGCGTGTAAAAAAATGATGTCAAATTAGTCATTTTTCGCAGTCCATTTTCGTTTTTTTTTTTAAACACTTGGAACCGACTCTACGTGAATAACTTAAATTTTTTTTGCTATTTTAAAAATATATATATGCTATTTGCTACCTTACTGGGTAGGTATAATCTTACTCAATTATCTTGTGAACTAACAAAGAGCCATTTTTATAAATTAAAACGCACGTAGAATAAATAACGGAATACAGCGATACAAAGATTTATTAACATTGTCTGTAATTATAACGATAAGCATCTCGCAGACGTTATTTTTTTCTTTAAATTTATTTATTAATTATGAGAACCTTAAGCAAACAGCCGCCGTCTGCACAACCGGTATATGCACGACCGGACAGTACATTTTATATAATATTATGTCTATAGAATAGTATAGTGTATTGTACTTTCGTCGACTTCCCACGTTTGTTTGTTTTGCAAAAATCACCAGAAGATCGACTAGATTACAGCCGGAGGACAAAAAAAAAAAAGACACAAATACACTCATGGTATACTGCTGATATGTTAGTCATTGTAGAAAGTAAAAAAAAACCTATCCTGATTATCATCAACGGTAACAGATAAAATCGAATTTCATTAATACAAGAACTTGTGGAATAATTATAAGCAAATATAACGAATGTACTTTACTTCGCTTGCGGGCTATGCACGCAAGCAACTCATTCGCTGCAAACGGGACATTGAAATGTTTTCAATAATTTTGTAAGTGGTCATGTAAATACGATTTACACACATATATTGTTGAGGACTTCAAATAGCAACAGCAGTCTTTATGCATTCCAAAGTTCTTTTCGGTGATGCTAGAATAGTAATAATAATAATAATAATAATAAAATAATAGGCAATATATATGGGAACGACCTACAGGTTTTCATTTGCATAGCGATTGTGCATCTTCATTGTCTCGAAAACGCTTTTCAAAATGCCCGTAGACAATCGAATACAAGGAAAATCGCTATTGTCTTATTAATAGAAATAGTTTTACTTCTAATAATTATTATTGTTATTTCACGCCCTGTGTATAACCGCGCGCGAAAGTATGAATTACTTTTTGCTTTGGGACTATCGCTCCGGGGAAGAGACATAATATTTTCTTTTTTATTGTCATTACAGCAAACCGAAGTGGGTGGTGGTGGTGACGAGTGAAGCTTTAGGGTCTGGATTATTTATGAGAAGCGAAGAAGCCAAAAACTCTTGTGAGCGAGACCGGAGTTTTCGTTTTTTTTTTCTATCAAGTCTTCCAGTACACAGATACGACAAACGACTTTCGTTAATTTACATACATCACACATGACGCGATGCCGGAACTTAGGATTCCTGAACAATGATTCCGCGAGAGCCGAGAGAGTATACAGGTAACATTGCCAACACAACATAAGTATTATTATAATATTATGTAGTGAATAATCATGGCGGATGTGTGTACTTGACGATGGAGCGTTACGAAACAAACTGGGAACGACGTTACCTTTTGAATCGAGCACGGCTAAGAGTTGATTAAATTACTCGGTGTTTGCTTTTTTGCAGTTGCCCCGTTCGATTACGGGGCTTAGATCGACCAGCGCCGTTGACCGTGCCCAACAAGTAGTGCCTATACACTAGTTACTTAGTATTACCTTCAAGGAGGCTAAAACGGTTGTTACGTCCGAGCCGACCAATTAACAGGGTCAGCGACTGACAAACACTGACAAAGCGTTGAATAACGTTCGTTGTAGAGTTATAATGACGTTAAAAAGCTTTGACGATTTTGTCGTCAATACAAACGACAATTAAATCAAAATTAACCATCATTGACTTACTCGCTGCGAGAGTCTAACAGTATTTATGTTTGTGGTGGTCACAGGTCAAAAAACGATAGCTCCTTCGCGCGCGCAAAGACTATAAAGCACAAACAACAATGCTGAATTTTATACACGCACTCGCATCGCAACGATTTTTGAAGGAAACAAACTACAATTTAAACATAATGAGACGGCAATGATGCAGTAATACAATATAATATTTTTACTATCATCATCATCACGTTGTTATACAGTTGAACTTGTCACCCGGATGTATTCTCTATGATAGGTTAGTGCGCATACACAGTAGGGAAAGGCTTCAAATTTCACCAGTTGGCACACATTAGTCACACAAATTTTCTTCCCCGATGACGTATTGAGAAACAATATTGTTCAACTGTATATTATATTCATATTAAAGCTACATAACCGAGCCGAGAGCACATAATTTATAAATAAGTATATTTACATTATATATTACACACATATATATATATATATATATATATTATATGTGTGTAATTTACTTTTGTACCTGAATGATGGACCACAACTTTAGAACGAAATTTGTTTTGTCCATAAATCTACGCCTTAGGCGGAGAAGGGCCAGCCAATGTCACTTATTGTTAAATATACAATTTTTTAAAAATGCCACTTCCACGATAAAATATATACAAGCTATAAAGTATTTTTAAATAAATCAAATTATCATTTTTTTGTAAAATTAAAACTTTAAAACTCGTTTGCGAAAATTGAGATTAGCCCTTCTGTCACAAGACACAGAAATAGCTCAATTTTTATTAACAATAATACCTATTATTCTTGTTTTCGTTAGTAAAGTTTAATTTTGTATTAGTCAGTGGGGTGAATTTAGATAGAGCTAGGGTTCTATATCTTCTTGGTCGTCTAAAGCTCATGTGGGTCACTTTTGGTTAATATTGCGGTGGCTATTATACCCCTCCACGATTATTAAAGCTCACTGTTATTGGACTTAATATTAAGCTGTTAGAGTTCATAGTATCAGCCGAAACCGATGGGCTAAACCGTACCATGTAATTAGTATATATTTTACAAGCGAAATGTGCAAACGTTATTCTGTATTTTCAGTGTACCATTTCCGTACAAGTACATTATCTTACACTGATATACAGAATAAGCTGGTCGAGCTTATTGAGTTGTGCGATCAATGCGATCAGTGTGATCGGCAGTGATCAAAACAATATGTTAAATCATCACCCCAAAAGCGCGTTAACGGTTCAATTGATACTTTTGTGGCCTTATATGATAGCATAGATAACATGGAAAAAAAAAGCGTTACGAATTTCTACTTTTGATTGTATGCGCATTGTCCACCGACCGTTGGATAACCGTCAGCTTTATAAAGAAGGCCAAGGTTAACGGTAGTGCGGTAGGACGCTATAACGCGCGCATAATATTTCTTTCTTTTCTTTTCTCATCTTTATTATTATTTTTTTTTTTTATATAAACCGAAAAAAAGTTTCCGACCGATTGTCGGTCGCGTAATGAGATGTAACCCGGTTGTATGAGCGCGGTAGATATTATTGTAGGTACATTAGCATACATACACAGCTGCTGCCGCCACTTTATGACTTATAATTTTTTTTTTTCCACTGTGACATATACCTACTTTATGTTAAATTATATAGGAAGGAGGATTCCTGTGTGTGTGTGTGTGTAAGTATGGTCGACCGCACGGCGTATGAATCATAACGGTACAATTCAAAAAGAAATCTCAATGACCTTGTGGCGTTGGGTCGTGCCCGTCGCGGTCCTCCCGGAGCGCGACCGCCTATAGAACGTGCTATACAAAATATATTATACATATATATATATATACACACATAGCGTACGCTTAAGTACTCGTTCGAGTTACCGAGAGAGAGAGAGAGAGAGAAAAACAACAAAATACCGTAAGTATACGCACGTGGTATTGCTAACCAAAGAAACGACACAACATAGGAAACGAGGGGGGGGAGGGTCAGGGGAGCGGAGCAAGTGGCAAGTACACACCCGAATATTTTTGCCCGAGATTCGCCGCGTAGATGATCAATCATAATGGTCGATTCTGATGATTCCTATGCTAGGAAAAAAATTACAAACACTCCAGTCCAGTCAGTTCAAAGTTAACCACCTAATATCTCCTACAATCAGCCTAAATAATGATAATTATTATCGTACGGACGTCTCGGATTTCCTGTGCACGTTTGTGTACTTAACTTTTGTATATATATTTATGTATTATATGTTCTTCTCTATATGTGTCTCTAGTCTCGCGGGACGGCCTCGCGTAATAACGGACACGAACATATATATATATATTACTATACATATGTAAGTAAGTATAACGGTGTTACCGTGTAATCCTGTTTGACTAGATTCCCAAACGACTGACGATTTTTTTTTTTTCATTATACAACAACCGCGATATTATGTCCACGATATCTGTACTAGGTAGCAAGATAATTTTTGTCATATTGATACGACTTTTGAACACTGCACTATGTCACCTGACTGCCATTTACAAGAACTTTGCACTTTTGCGGTTTGTGCTGTCTGTAACTCCAAGTACTTTCTCGATATTCCTACTTAATACTTATTTTCTTATCGTAGTACTACTTTCGAGCCTTTGTTTGTCGTCCGACACGACGGATTTCCTTTTTTATTTCGGTTTTTTTTACTTTTACGTCATGAACGTGTAGGTTAGCATTTTTAGAAGTGGCTCAAGTTTAAAATATATGATACAGTGTCAGTATTGTTAAACTACCTAAACATTTGAGTTGGTGTATATAGCCGTCGGGATTTTCTAAGAAGTGTATAATATGATCTGTGATCGGTGTTACTATGTGACGGGAAAAAATAAAATCTCTGCCAAAAATTAAATTTCCTAAATATTGTATTTTTAACTTAAAATGTATACAATTTGTCAGTGGGGGTACTCAAGTCAAAAAATATATCGAAGGAGGAGTCCTAGGGCCACCTTGGCACATTTATTTTCCAAACCTGCAAGATGTCGCATTGTGTCGCTCTACAGGGTATTCTATAAGGATGTTGTCATCACATTATAAAAATCCTTAGGGACATCACTAGGATTCCAGTTGCCACTAGTGTGTCGAGGTGCACAGATAAAAACAACTAGTAAAATCGAAAAGTTCTGCTTTGTTTTTGTTATTATTGTTTTTTAATCTAGGACGTTTTTATTTTTCAACGGCCTTAGGTCATTTTTTCTCTTTCTCTCGCGTGAACAATAAACATTCGAAAACAATAACTCGGGTCAATTACATTTTTGGCGTCAAATAATTACTATTATATTTTTATTTTTGGTTTCTTTTGTACGCCCGGCAATTTGGGTGGCTTAAATATTTTACAAACATAAAGCCACAGATAGTGTTTATCATAACATTATTGTATACATATATGTATATTGTTCACAAGCTTGGCTTGATGACAGTTGAACTATCTGTACCCAACCTAACGCGGATGTTTCAGTAAGGAGCACATTCCTTATGCGATGTCGCGATAGAAAAATTTCATTGACTCGCCCGATTCTCCTATACGGTCGTTGCGATCGTTATTACTACGATTCTTCTAATGAGGTTTTAACTATTTGACCATAAAAAAAATATCCGCACCAAAAATATAATGTAACGATAATATATTTTCAATATTTTCTCACGTGTGATATTCATTAGTTTTCTTTGATAAGTATGTGTAGTCTTTCAAAATTTAATGAAACAGTTTAGAACAAATACAGATAGAAAAAGGTTTTATTGACAAATACTGCAGTATACTAAAAAAAAAAATTGTTTTTGGAAAAATGTTTATTTTTATTCTTTTGGGTTCTTATCATCAACAAAAACGAATAATATTATTGAAATATTATATTTAACAATATAATTAAGTTTAAGAACAAAGCTCATGCTGCTCATTAATGTTAACGACAAATTTCATAATCAAAAAAGTTTTAAAGTACAGTAGTACTTAGTTAATACAATTAATATTACATGTTCGAATAGTTTATTGGAATCGTTTCACGGCTGATTGAATTTACACGGAGGAAAAATCCAAAAAAATGATTTATAGTCAACCCGTTTTTTTTTTACTTGTCACAAGATCTATTTGATGGGTGTTTTTTTTTATGATGATGATTACAATTTGGAGTACATTTCGGAGGCATGACCAATTTGATCCGGTCTTTTATTCAGTTATTAACGGATTTTTTTTTCCATGTAACTGAATTGATTACAAGGCATATTTTATTGCAATAAATATAAAATAATTAAATTCCGTTTAGCGGGACAACGAATAGTGAAAAAAAAAAAACAGTAACCGATGTAATACAAAACTGTAATGTCATTGTGAACGAAATACGAACTCTGTGCAACTTGTAAATCATTGTCTAGTTGTAACTTTTTTTTTGTTCTATTAATTTAGGAAAAACCTAAAACACGCCCCCGTTAAACAGCGTTTAATCACATTAAAGTTGTACACATTTCATTAATAACACTATGTATACATATAAGTCGACTTGCATTGTTTTTTGAGGCTTTATACAGTGAAAAACATTAACAGATTGTAAGTAAAACGTCAACTTCGTTTTGCTTAAAGAACAAAGCAGCTCTAAGATGACAGCTGTATTTTACAAAAAAAGTATAAATATTATTTACCCAACCAAAAGGCTACCGTTCGAAACAAAATATAATGTATGTCAGGCGAGTTTGTAGAAAACTCAATTACGTTAATTATCGATTTAATTAATGAATTCGAGCAATAATTTCTTTATAATTAAATGTTTGCATTTGAATGGGTGCATTAAGTGGTAACAGTAATTGGCGATTTGTTTTTGTTTACTATAATACAGGCAACGGGTAAACGGTAAAATGGCCACGAGCAAAGAGCAAGCGAGTAGCCCAATAGGTCAGTTCAGAGCTGTGAAAATAAACGACAGAATGACGTTATATTATGTGTGTGTACATTTTCGATAATAGTAAAAACAGAATGAAAGTGGCAAACCGTATCGTTTGTCGAGTTATATGAATAATTCGGCGTTACAGACTTTAAAAGTTTTACGAGACAAAGGACTTGTGTGGTCTCGAGGGAATAGTCAAAATTACCTGTGATTTATTGAGAGCGGAGTGAAGAGAAAAAAGTAACATGGATCGAGTAAGAATAGTTTTGAATCGTATTTTACCCTTTTTTAAGACTTCTACAAAATCCTAACTTGAATTAAAATTAACTGTGGCCTTTAAAAGGTACAGCTTGGTACATAAAAATTCTTAAAATAATTGTATGTTTTTCTGTACTGTTTAATCGATCTTATGTTTGGGATGGATTAAGTACCATACCTCGACAGTGTCGAGGTATTTGAGTCGACACCGAACGACTCAAATATGTACTATTATTGTTTACTTATCGAAAACCAGTTGGTTTTAATATATGAAAATCACTTTTTTATAAGTTGTCGAACGACGCATCTATTTGATATCATATAAATCGTCTAATTTATATTAAAAACGCATTTTTTTTTTACAACATCAAGAATATAATCTGTGTTAGCATACAGAGCAGGGTAAAAAAAAACACAGTGAATGGGTCATTCACTTGCAGGTTGTGTAAATGATTATAGCAACTAAGGTTATTAAAAACGACGGTTTTAGTTTGATATACTCCGAGTACCGAAAAACTACAAGTACCCAACATTTGATATTTGGTTTCCAACTCTTACAGCGCAGTTGTTTTGGGATATTTTTACAAAAAAAAAAACACAAATCTTAGATAAACTTTTTACTTTTCCAAAAGAACTGAGTAGCATTAAAGTAAAAGTTTATTTACATAAAATAAAAAATATCCAACTAAATTTCGACCTGGGCAATTGAAAACAAACTGTTTGGACAATGTTATAAATTGAAAATTTACTTGACGACGCTGATCTAACTACTAACGCGGTAGTCGCGACCCTAGCAACATTTTACCCCCCTTATGGCATAATACTAAATTATTGTAAAAACAAATCTAACCTGTATGCGGGGATAAGTCGCTAGACTTTGAGGTGTTTGGCTTAGCAGTCGCTGTACGCTTTGTATGTATAGTTTTTCCGGATTGTCTTGTTTCCCGGATTTTGTTTATTTGTTTTTAATTTTGTATCCTTCTTGTGCTTTATACGCGTGTGCTCAATTAGAACCGGCCGGTCGTCCTGAGGGAGCAGCGGAAATCGGGAAACGCGTTGTCTTCTGCTCGCTGTTGACCTGACGACTTTGCTGTTGATGTTGCTCTTGATGCTGTCGCCGACACCGCATGATGCGATTTGCTTCGAATTGCTCAATTATTTTGTTTTCTCCTCTGTGTCATTGGTGTTTTAGATCCGATCGAGTAAACAAAGTGGTTTCGTCTAACCGCCGACAGGAAACGCCGAAATTCGGTGGCCGGGTCGTTCTTCTCGGCTGATAACGGCCAACAACTGCAATTTATATATATAAAAAAAAAACTGTATCAATTGTCGAGAACATACAAAATACTTGATAAATAATTGCTAGGAAAATTAATATATTCCAAGTTGTTCGTGTACGAAAACGTCGTCGAGTGGGCGTTACTTGGCACTTGGCGCGCTCATATATACGAGCAATTATTAACGCTAAATCCAACGACACTCGAAAGACTTTAACGCGCGTGCGACAACGACCTATAATGACAACGATGTAAAAAATGTCTTCTACAGAACGGAAATACGTATTCGGTCCACGAGAACTAGTATAGACGAGTTCGCTGAAAATACTCAAATTCCCAATGCAAATTTACCACATTTTTTAATTAAATTACCGGCGGCTACTTTATAATGAAATCTAAATTATTTTCGATAGATCACAAAAAAAAAAATAGTACAAATGTTTTTAACTCGTATTATGCGCGGCCGACAAGTGGTTTTTAAAAATGTCCACGGTGTTTTGAAATATTAATATTATACATTCCGTGTAGGTTGCACGTTGATCATTGAGACCATGGTATTTGTGTTGTAAAGTAAAAAAAACAAAAATCAATAAAATCCTGATCTGAATAATGGGCGTTGTACTGTGGCAGACAAGTTATTAATAGGTCGGGTCAAAGACATTAGACGATTACTAATGCGTTTTAGTAGAATTGAAAAGAAAACACACGTTAATAGACCAAACTAATAGTTAACATTTTCGGAAGTTACTTAAACTATAAGCACTAAAAATATATACTTGTATTTTTAGTATTTATATTTTATTTTTGTTGAAAATTAGTTTTTCGCTCGAAAGCTAAAACCTGCCGAACCTTTGCTTTAGAGTGTCTCTAAGTGTTAAGTTTTTGCCACTTTGAGCGCAATATTTATCTTCGCCTATTTTGTCGTTACATTAAGAACACTTTTAATAATTAAAGAAATATAAGATATAAGAGATTTTTACATTTTAAGAATACATTAAAAACACTAGAAAATTAGATTAATTTTGTTGGTAACCACAATTATAGCTGAAGAACCTGTCTGCTATTTGTAAAATAATCAGCTACAGAAATAGCTGTTGAAATTTAATTTAAGCACAACAAAAAAGCAGGATTAGAAATAAATGCAGAATAATATGAACAAAATAATGATGAATTAACAATTTCGGGATTATCGTTTGAAGACTTACATCTTTCTTCAGGTACATTTTTCACGAGTTGTAAATAAGTAACGATTGTTCATGAACCTTTTTGGTCGGTAAAAAAAAAACTTATATCCCATTCTCTGCGGTGTTCTTCGTAATTATTATTGTCGTCGATGTAATATTGCATATTGAAAGTTACAAAAATTGAGAACCAAAAGTTTTTGATCATACAACATTTGTCAATGAAATCGTTTTCTATACTTCCGTTTTAAAATTAATTTTTGAAATAGAATTATCGAAGAAAACTAATAATTGACACGACACGTTGAAAATATAATTTTCACTCTCCTATAAAATTGTATATAAATTATACGTTGACCTTTTGTGGTTCTCAGTTAATTTATTTACCAATAATATAAAAACAATTACAACCTAGCACTTACCTTTGTTTTAATAATTCTTCAGCTGGGAACGAGATTGGTGCAGAGTGCGTATGAATTTTCGAGGAAAAAAAAAATTAATAAATTTCACGAAAAAATGTAAAACAAAAAACGTTAATTAGGATAATGCTACAAACGTGAGAGTTTGAAAGTATACACTAAATACTTAAAAATGTATATTACTTATTTAATTATTTTAATATAAATACTGTATATGTTTTATAGAAAAAAATTTTAAATACTAATAAATTAAATTTTAAATTTTCGTGTGTCCAATGAAAATGTGATATATTATTTATTATTATTATTATGATCGATATTGGCGACAGTGTGAATCAATGACCCGTTGTTCCGGACGCACCGGCGGCAATAGAGAGACCAGCTCTGGGCAAGAGCATTGACAGGAAGCAGCGGCGGCGGCTGTGCTGTGTATGATGACCGACCAAGTCGCCGTGTCCGGAAGATGGCATTAGCTCTCCTCCACCATAATAATAATAATAATATAGACACGGTCGACGTTGCTGCTGCTGCTGCTGGCCGGCGTACAAGTGGTCTCCGTATACTATATTAATAATATATAGCTATATTATAGACTATAATAAGTACACACAACCGACCGAAAGTCAGCTGATCACCGACAGCGGTCTTTGCCACCACCACGATCAAGGTTGGTGGCACACGGCGTACCTGATATACCTACCTACACACACACACAAACACACACACACACAGTATCTGTATATAGGTATTATAATATCTTATATATAATATATATATATATTATGTATAGCTGTTGTTGTTCGCCGTGGCCGTGGCCGTAACCGTCGTTCGCGATTATACACACTCCTCATTGGCGGCTGAGCGCAGTTTGAGTAGGGGGAATGAACTTTTCAGACAATACAGTCGCAGACGCGATATAGTATTGTAGTATATGTATATATAAATGTGCATAGATAGATAGAGAGAGAGAGAGAGAGAGATAATCAGAAATGGGCTAAATACTTAACTTTTAGTATTTAAAAATTATAAAAGTACCGAGATAACTGATCTCATATTTAAAATACAAAATACGCAAAAAAAAAACCCAAGCCCAAAAACACCTAGTTGATTTGTTTCTTTTGACCCGGCAAATATTTTGGTATTTACAAAAATATGGGTGTATCAAGGTTTTTAATGAGTTCATCCTACACACGCAACATTAAATTGGGTAGGGTATATAACGAAAAAAATTCGGTTTATTGCCAAATCTGAAAATATATATCTTTTCAACTACACTGCATGTTGTTTTACTAGTTAAGACTTGGATTATTCCATTTAAAATTTACTCGACACATTTTAGTCATCACGCACACTTCAAGTGTGCTATACATTTTCGCCAAATTTATCTTCAGGCGTCTATCTTCTAAGACAAGCATTTCCGAGAAAGTATGGCTTCGTGTGAAAACCAAGCGTGTATGTCAAGTGAAAATATGTCTTAACGAGGTAAAGGGTATTTTCATAATTTATATATTTTATTCAAACCGCATATACTCCACAAATTACGCTTAGGTTTTTTTTCTTTTGTCTACTTGTCGGTGGCCAGAAAAAATGGCCATTGCGTTCAGAAATTAGTTCATTGAATTTGATCCAAAAGTCACACTATGAAAGAAATCAAAAGAAAAATGTCCAAATAGAATATCATCCAAACGATAAACGGTACAAAAGAAAAATGACCTGACAATAATAATGTTACACAAAAGTATTGAACGTCCAATAAATAACATGTTTTATATATTTTTTAATAAATTGACCGTAGCTTGTTCGTGATATAAATAACGTGGACACAGAAAAATTCACGTACTAGTAAAAAATTAGGCCATAATCGAAGCCACGGCACTAAATCATAAGAACAATAATAAAAATAATAGCAATAACAATAGCAATACTAGAAGGTAAATTAAAATATAACCTAAAGCAACGGCCTATTGTTTTAATGTAACACATTGTACTATCCTAATGCAATTTGTAAACAATTATTATCGGCTGTTATTTGAAAATAAAAGTAATAATTTGATTGCTTTTTTTTTACTTATTTATACTTGAGCTTTTACGCTCTAGACCAATTATTATACAAGACAGCTTACAGAGGACATCCTTTAACCTGTAACCTATTTTTCTCGACTCGTAAGCTTAAAATTCATGTCTAAAAAAGTAATACCACGTACTTATTTTTCGCAATATGATATTTTCTGAGTATTTTTTTCTAATAGAATGCGTTCAGATCACTTTTTTGGGTCTAAATCCAAGTTGATTATGACATATGAGGGGACACGCTTAAAGGATACCTCTCCAGTAACTAAAGCCTTAAACAATTTGGGAATAATGGATTTATTGGAAATGGGCCTATAATTAAAAACAAAATGTACAAAATAAATACAATATAAGCTGAAAAAATCCAACTTTTTTTTTTCTTCAAATACTATAATATAATACTATGACGTTTAAGTATATTTCCTAAAAGTTATTACTATAAATATGGTTTTTATGATAGAATCCGAATTATCTGTGTGACCATCACTAGTGGTTTCGCGCGACCGCAGACCGCTTTAACTGTAATACTTAATATATATATTATTTATTATTATTATTACTATTTACTTTAATGTCAAAAGTTAACGAACCTAATGACGATGACGGGCAAAGACACGACTCGGGTGTTATCTCCGTGACTCGAACAAGGGGCGAGTGCACTTGGAAATTCGTCTTTGTGAAACATTCCACCAAGCGAACACGGGCCACGATTCGATAATAGCAAAAAAAAAAATATATATATATAAATGTATATAGATATATATGTATATATGTATACAATGAATACGCACATACCTACATAGGAATCGTTTTTTTTTATGTTTAACCGATCATAATCGGGCTTTGTCCATTGCCCATAACAAAAAAACGATTCCGTGCATTATAAATATACACCTGAACCTGAACTACATAATAATATGTACTGTAGTGTTAAAACACTGCAACAGCCAAAACTGTCGGATTCCATTGTATACACATCGTTACCTACATCTCAATCCCGGTTTGGTATGCGAAAAAGTAAGTTGTTTTAAATTTGTAGATGAAAAAGGGCCAACCAACAATAGGGAGGATTTGCTTGAAGGGTGTTAACTTAGACTCCAAATGAATATTGAACTACACAATTTAATCGAATTATGTTTAAATTTAAATATTTTTAACGGAGAATTTTCGCTATGACGTTTTATAGTGTTTATAACCAAATAGTGTACACTTAATGTCTAAATATACTGCTGACGCTTGATCCATTAGGTTTTAACTTTTATAAAAGTTAGGTAAAATGCCCAATATAGTTTTTGTAAGTTATCTATGTATTTATGAGATGTGGTCGTTACAGGAGCACGCAACGTCAACATTCTCAAAACTTCAGTTCCAGTATCCTTGTTTTTAAATGCCTCGGCGATGTATCAAGTCGTTATAGGAGTAACATAGTTTTAGTGTCCAGTATACGGTCTAAATTAAAAGAAGATATGAGTCATATTTAAAAGACCGCCTTCAATTCATACTCGTATCATAACTTATTATTCGCTTGGGTTAGGTTAGGTTAGGTTAACCCAAGTTTAGTTTAACCGATTTAAACAATGGTTTTATGTTTACACGCTACAAGAGTACAACCAATTCTTCTTTAGGACGTTGCCATTTTCGGCTAATTGACCCTCGACTGTTATGGTTATCACCATAACTATTTAAGACGTACGTAGACGGGCACTTATAATTTGTCTGTCTATGTGTGTTTATGACAAATTAATAATTATTATTAATTTCGCCCGTAAGCGTAAAGCAGTAGAAGATATTGTTAAAAAAAAAATAATAATAATAATGTTATTGGAAAACCTGTTTTTGACGGAGACTAGTGAATATTATGTCTTATAATATTAATAATAATATGTATTCGGAGTCAAAAAAACCGACATGGAGCGTTGACTATACGAGGTAAGGCGCTCCGTCGTCTACGCGTACAATAGCTAGCATTACGATTTTACACATTTAGGTTCAGGGGTTCTTAAACATTTTAAGTCTCAAATTTGAATTTATTTCGGCGAAAATCTGTGCATGATCTATGGAAAAAAAAACGAAAAAACAACATATTTTACGTTTACCTCGTCTGTAGGTACCTGTTAGGTTAAGTATGCCTATCTAAATCTCTGTCTACGCTGTAGTATATTCTCCTACTCGTTGTAGGTACATATCCCTCGCCTTTTCAGCAAACCCTAAATTTCTTTGTTTACACACGTTAATAGCACAAATAAAACGCAGAATTATCACTATACGGAAAGACAAAAAATTATGTTTTTGTTTTAAAAAATAGTGTTGGTATTCGAAATCAAGGTAATAGAATAGCAAATTATACTTTTTTCACGTATATTCGTTAGTACACGTGTTGAAAGTTACACGTGTAATGGTCAAGGAGGTTTCTAGTGGTACTGTCGTACAACTATTTCAAATAAAACCCGCAGTAATCTATTTCCTTGTCCATGGCCCACGCCTTAATTAACTACAGAATAATAATAAATAATATCAACACGTACTCTGAAGCGTTTATGTTATTTGCATAAAACGTGTACAACCGATAGAACCGTGTTCTTTATTTGACACTAGCTTTTAACACTATTATATTTTTTTAACAAAAAAAAAAAAAAAATAGAGCAACTAACCTATTCGTATCACTCGGTATAAGAAAAACTGTTAGACAAAGAAACCGAGTATGCAAATCTTGGATAATTAATAGATGCCCACCACTAGACAAAACCGCAGACATCCATTTGTAAAACTTTTATCGTTCATTTTACAGCATGATTCATAAAACATTTATTTCGTAATGTGAAGTTAATAATCGAATTAATGTATCTCTACATAAAACACGGATTGCACAAAACTTTATTGGTTCCATAAACCTTTAGTGCAGCACTGTGATTGGTTCAATCGAGATTTATGCAACCAATTAAATTTTGCACAATCCAATATAATATTTTACTATTGCCTTACCGCACAAAAATCGAGTTAATACCATGAGTCATAAGATTCACTATTAAGTTAATATTTAAATTTCTTCATCAATTATATAAACTTATCAATGAATCCAGATTTTATCAACAAAGAGTTATGTATGGACAATTTTGTTCAAAATAATTGATCTAAACCCATCTATTGTGAATAATTAAATGATTTCCTATTCCAAAAATTCTTATAGAAATATTTGTTTATATTATTTACCTTATTGTTTCATAAGATTTTTGTGACAAAATTTGCAAGGACATATTATTGTAAAAAAAAAAACATATTTTTTAAACATATACATTTGTTTTAAATATTTCATTTGTACTTGAAAAATAGTACTTTTTTATCTTTGCAAACATATATTTTTATTGATTGTTAGGTATTTAATTTCATTTTTTAAAAACAATTTTTTATCGACAACATCCAAAACCATTTTTACCTGATAGTAACTTTTTAAGAAAAACTAAATCGGCTTGAACTCTTCTGTTTGTATTGAGGACAATTTTAAAGAAGTAAGAACAGGAGAATAGTCATACGGTATGTGGTCTATTTTTAATAAATATCAAGTAAAAAACAAGAATTTAAGTTGTGCACGCTCTGTGCCTACATTATTATAATATATAGTACTATAATTGATAGTATATGGATCCCATAATACAGATGTGTTAAAAAAGAGCGCACGGTACAATGACTTTATAGGCGTAACTAACTTTAACTGCCTACACACACGTCTAACATAACCAAGGACTTTAAGTGCTTTGCCACACAATGCTTCGATATGATAATGGAAGGTTAGTTATTGGTATCAAAAACGATGCCTAGGTCACTAAACCGTTTTTACCGCGCGTTTGAGCTGAGTTCCACCGATATCAAAGCCAAAAACAATAGAGGTGCACGAGATTTAAAGAGAGACATAGAGGCCCGGAATGCAACTACATTGAGATCTTCGTTCAGCCGTTGACAATCATCTACTGTATTGATTCTCCTAAAAAGTTTTATGTCACCCGCAAACAACCAAAATTTGCTTTGTCGCAAATCATACGTTAACATCTTTTGCATTGTTTATAAATAACGAACAAAGCAAGGGAGAGATGGGCCCCCATACGGAACGCCAGAAGGTACGTCAGTAACACAAGACTGTACTCTATGCACATTTAAAAATTGCTTTCTATTTGATAAGTACGAACGAAACCAAGTTAACGACGGCTCACTGATGTCAGAGCGTCTGATGTAAAACGTTAAGCAGGACTTTATGATTCACCCGATTAAAGGCTTTTAAAAAGTCCAAATAGATACCTTCAACCTGGGCATGGTTTGAAAACGCATCCGTCACGTATTTAGTGAAAACCAAAATAACATTTTAATGTAAAATGTCCGGGTCGCGGAAGCCATGCTGCTCGTAAAACAGGATGCTATTCAGCTTTGGTGTACGCTCCACGAACCTTCTATAGCATTTTTTGGATTCACACTCGATTTAGCACAGAGATAAGAGAATTGTTTGTACAGTCCTGGGGATTTTCCGTAGCTCTGAACACTGCATGAGCTTTCCTCTTACGGGTAACAAATATCAATAAAACTGTTAAAAAACCAAACCGGGGAGTTCAATAAAATCCTTAAAAAATCAAACCGGGGAGTTCGATGGCCTGAAATAAGCTTTAGTTAAAAAATGTAAAATAAAACTATGGAGACCATCTTAGAAATACTCATAGTCGAGTACATAGCGTTTACACTGGAAAAAGGTGCAATACGGTTAAAAGATAATAAGAACTCGGATATTCTTACATAACCCACCCGCCGAAAATCAAAATACGAAGTAGATAAATGAAAACCAGGAGCTTATTCTGTTTACCTGGTGTATTCTTTTATCTGTTTTTTTATGTAAACAATTGTATTTTACTATTAAAAAACATGTGTCTGGTTTTATTCTTCACCAAACAAAGATAAAAACCAATTTATAGAGCGAGTTTTAGTTATTTTTTAATGAAAGAGCAGTTGGTTGGGAGGACTCGTCGTGACTCGTGTGGGGGGAAATTTGACGGGCAATTGGCACATTTACTTATAGAATTACCCAGCCGAGAAACGCTGAACTTCCTACTTAATTTAGCATTGTATCTTAACCTAATATAGTAAGATTTCAATAAAAATAAAAATAAAAAATGTTTAATGCATGGCGGAAAAAAATGTCAAGTATATTTATTTGCCACAAACATTTATGTTAAGTTTATTTGGATGTAAAAAGATGTGTAAAAATAATTGGTAGTTAAAAAAAATGACCTAATTTAGGCATAGGATATTATTTAAATTATAATAAGAGTTCATAAACGGGCTTACAAAACACCTATTAAAACGATTTCACTAGTTTTTAAAGCCGTTTGGTCTCCTCATTAACTAGACAGACCAGAAAACAAATATTATTTTTATAGCGATGACACAATTAATAATTAATGATTTGTTTTATTAGTTTTTCCCAAATTCTTTTAATAGTTAAAAAAAAAATAATGAGAACCAATACATACTATATAAATCATTTCGAGGGAATTTATAATGTTATTTTTAATATTTATCTTATTTATGCTAATGTTTTTATAATTCTTGTTATGTTATACAACTCAGTGCAGTGAACTATGAAAAATGTCCATATACTTACTGATAACGCGTAGGATAATACCAAATTGACTACTATTGTTTTAAAGTATAGTCGATAATAGAATGCGCGCGTATTATTATCATTTTTAAATATTTACTTAAAAAAAAAAATACTATAAAATCCTTAGCTTTCCATTCGGTTCCTAATCTGCCGGTCGACGATTTAAAACCCGAATAGAGCGGAGAGATATAAATTTGAAATTATTATTATTATTGTTATAAATGTATATATTTGTTTCTAATTCGTAAAGCGCACTTGATGTACAAACAATAGATGGGTACTTACCGACCATGTTTGAATAAAAACAAATAATAAAAACTTTGAGAACTTTTGAAAAACTTTACCATTACCTACGCAATAATAGTATTAGTAGGTATAAATAATTAATTGGGTATTTGTAAATTGTAGTGACTGTTTAGTGTTTACTAAGACTACATTAAGTATAGATTTGTTTTACAACAAAGTGTAGCGTTTTCTTAATGATACAGTAAACACGGTGCTTAAGATTTACCGTACGCGTACGTTGGTATGTAAGTTCAAGCCGGTTGTATATTATTGGTAACTGAAATAACGGACCTACCTATACAATAATTATTGCCGTCACGGTATCAACCATAGAAGACGATACTAAGTACCTACCATGGAAATAATACCGGCGCTAATATCTATAGGTATACTGTAAATATGGAGTTAATGAGCATATTTTTTAAGACGTTCGAACATTAAAAATATATTCTTTAATTTGTATATTATGAATAAATTAAAAAAGCAGAACGTTTTATATATTATGTTATATTACATCGGTCATCGGTGCTTCTATTGTGTGCCTACTGCAAATAATTTACTTCCATAAAAAATTCAACCCACTAATATTCAGAAGCGTATTTTTTTTTTTTTACTTTAAATATTTTAAAATTAATATTAACTTTTATCTATTTAAAATACATAAAATACATTTTTCTAATTAGTCATTTTGACAGTTGTTCATTTGGGTATTTTTTTTATATATTTTAGCATCGATGCTATAGCTGAGAAGGTATTTAAATTTGTTCATTATATATTAGTGTCAAAATGACTAATCGTCATTATTTAATAATCATTCTTAAATTGGTTAAATTTAATATTAAGCGACGAAAAACATCTGTCTAGTCTAAATTTTCTTAAAATAAAAATACATATTAACTCGTTAATATAATGTAATAGGTTAATATAATATAAATAAAAATGAGATTTTTAACATTTTTTTTCTTCAAAATATACCAATTTAAAAACAGGTACGATAAATTAACTTATTCGAAGAAAAAAAAATATTAATATTTAGATACCTCATACTATTACTGTACAGCTGATGACTGATGTTTTTAACTTAAAAAACACTTGTACTTTTTAATAACTAATACCTAATTGTCAACTGATCTTTGAATTTCCTTTTTTTGAAACTGTCAAAGAACCGAACGTTTATGTTGTTTATTTCAATAATACAATAAAACTGTTTTTGAATGTTTTGTGTTTTGAAAATGTTTCTTTACTACTTGGAACTTACTCGGGTTGTTATCCCGTGTACGTTTGTGCTACAGTAAAAAATATTAAGTACCCACAATATATTATGTGGATACATATTTGTGTGGGCTAGTAAGTAGAACATTTTCATAAACGACTACAGAGCAAAAACAAGTGTTTACTAGTACAACTAAGTATCGCCTAATAATTAAAAAAAGTTTACGTTTTTAACACTATTTATAAAAAAATATAAATTTTGATTTGAATTGTTCGTGTTTTCCTTGGCCCACAATAACGAGCCCTGGATGGCAAATATGAGATAATAAGACATATAATATGGTGGTAACAAGGAATCGGATTAACTTAGCCCATCCGCCCACATAAATATATAATATTATGGCTTCTCATAAAAATATACAGTACCTACTAGGTATTTTTCATTACTTTGTAGAATACAACAAATATTAACAGTTAAAAAGCGCAATACCTACTAAATAATAACGCGCTGTTTGCCGTGTGACGTGCCTAAATAAAAGGAGTTCAAGGATATTTTCATTATTATCAATAAACACAAAGCAAAAACATCCTTATCAGTACATAGTTGGTTATTGATATTCGGTTTTGTTTACTACTTATCTCTGTTGTGCGAGATGAAAAATAATATTAAATAATAATTAATAATAATACAACTATTGAACAAACTAATTAGACGATTAGCGTACAGTGTATTATGTGTTTCGTTTTAATTTGATAATAATGTGTACGTTGTGAAACTTGTTTTACTCGATTAAATAGCAAACATTATATAATAATGTTTACCGTGCTTGACATTCGACTATTCAAGTACAACTACAACCGTTCTAGACCGTAGCAAAAAAACTGAAGAAGACTTATTGAAATCAGCTACCTACGTGCAAGTGTTTGGTATGTTCACTTGGTTAATCATTTTGAATAACAATATTTAACATTCATATGTGTACCAAAAAAAATATCCCTCTTGTGTCTATCTACTGATTAGATATTATTTTCAAAGTATTGAAGAGATATAAAAGTAAAAGCGATTACGTAAACCACCTGCATGTGTGTCTTTTAAGATAAGTAAATAACAATGTTAAGACTTGCTTGTTTAAAATTTGACAATTAGACTTTTTCAGTATTGCTTTACAGAAGAAAAAAAAATTATATTTTTTGTATTAGCTAAAAACTAGTTGCGTACTCCGTCATGATTATTTTTTAACTGGGTATTTTTTCTTTATTTAGACAAAAAATATACTTTCAGTTTTAGGAAATCATAAAGAATGTAGTTGTGATAATATATTGTGTTGATATTTACAGTAATAAAAAATGTAAACAAAAGAGGAGGACCTTAAACTCGTTGATTATTGTGATCAACATAATTTATGTTTAATATCTATTGTTATATTAATCTAATTTTTTTTTTTTTTTTAGAAAGATTTATAAGGTTCAAAATGAGTTCTCTCACCAGAGATAACTCTCGTCGTCGAATCGCAGCGTTATCCTTTTTAACTAATATTTCTCTTGACGGCACGCACAAAGACACGAATAAGTCACTTTTTATGACTAACGATTATAATTTTCGTGATTCTCAAGAACAATTTGATACGTTTCCCGACATGGATACAAATGAAGATGATACTTTTAGCGAAAGTGATATAATAGTGGAACGTGTAGATACAGATTTTCCCACCACTATAAAATTAAAGAAGACTCAATCTTTGACTTCTACTCCAATGAAATCAAATTCAAATGATAAACAAGACAAGTTTTTCGATATGGACACCGATCGGTTCTCTTCCAGACCATTTCGAGACAGGTATTATTCACAAAGTTATTTAATACTTTTTTTTACAACTGATACATATTATGTTAAATGATGTTCAATTACAGAGTTAATACAACTGGAAGTGACAATACTTTGGAGCATAAACGATTGGCAGCCTACTGCCGTAAATTGCTTCCCCATAATCTAGTCTCTGAAGATAAATGCAACAATAACTTCAGCAGTTCTGAAAGCCTCGGCTTAGGCTTATTCAAAAATAATACAATGTTGCAAGAAAACAATAAATCATCAAATCAATCGTTAGATATTAGAGTGATTCGTCCTACATTATTGCATAAATTTAAAAACGAACGTTTGGTGTTAGTCACTCCACAAAAAACTCCTTTTCTCGTTTACTCACTCATACCGTTTAAAAGGTTTGATTTTTTTTTTTTCAATATTTCTAGTGTTTTTCAGTTTTGTTATAATTTATTTTCATTTATAGCGAGCGTTGTGAACAGAAGAAAGAACCTCCTCGTAAAAGGCAAACATCGGGAACAAGACCTTTGTCGGCTGTCAATGATATCATTGATGCATTCGATCTGTTTGGATTGGAAAAAGGAAAAGATGGACAGGTATGTCAACTTTTAGCCATTAACGAGTTTAAACTACACATAATATTACACATGTAATGTTATCATTTAACTAATGCTATTTGACAAAATTGTATGACTTAACTTAAATACAACTTGTTATCAATCGACATTGACGTCAAAAGTTACTCTCGTAGTATGAAAATAATGATGGTTTTATTGTTCTACTTTCAGGAAGTATCTTACAGTCACTTATTATTGCAGTCTCGAAATGCAGAGCACAAGTGTCCAATTGAGGATTTCGTAGATCCGGTACAAGTTAAGCAACATAGCTTGAACAGGTAATTAAACTTGATGTAGATTGGTAACAGTTTATTTTTATAAATTATTTTTTGGATACAAATAAATACCAGTACAAATTTTCGCCATGTGATTTTTATTTCTAAGTGAAACATTAAAAATAAAAATCTGTTCAAATAATAATAATTGAGGGGCATGGTGTGCCCAGTGAACCTCAGTTGTGTCTTGTGGCACTGGAGGTTAAGCTGTGTCCGTTGCTGCTTAATCCCGGATGGTTGACCACCCGAGATTTTCAGCTAGCGGTGACCCATGCCATGTCCCTACCAGACCTACACCAAAACCAATCAACAATAAATTAACCAACAGCTTATGACCAAAGTTGCTAAAGATTAGGAAAAAAAAAATATATATAATAATAGTAGTAGTAGTAATAAAAATTGTATAAAATTTAAAATTACTGACACTTTATTTTTACTTTATTGTTGTTTCTGTAATTTCAGATGCATTTCAGCCGACGTTCCTGACAACAATATAATTGGCAGTGGCACATTTAAAATGTGTACAGTCCAAGTTCCATCGTCATCTCCAAAAAGTGATTCAACTAAAGGTAAATATTATTTCACTCGCCTTTTATTGTTTATATAAATCATATGATAAATAATTTTTTTTTCGATTTCAGCTGCTTCCGAACAAGAAGAAAGCATATACTCTCCGAACATGCTTGACGATCCGGAATTTTTTGCCGGAAAACATCGCACACTTTTGACTTTCATGTCTTACATGGTTAATATTTCTTTTTATTTTATTGCCAAGCACAATTTCTAAATGTTTTGTTGACAAGTAATACATTTGAGTAAAATGTGAATTAATTAAAACATCTAAATGGCCAATCTCCCACCAAACTATACCTCTTGGCCAAAACATATTTAACTAGGGTATAACTCCTTTTCACCAATGGTTCAGAGCTTTTGACATTCGTAGACGTCTTATTATTGCTTTTTCTCCTTCTTTAAATTGTTCATAATTTTCTTCATGCCTTTTCCTTTCTCACCTATCTCTCAAATCCTCCCCTTACTGAACTTTACATGATGAACCTGTAATATGTGACTTTTTCCATTTCTTATTCATTGTCCCACTCTATCTTCTAACAGAATACTCTTTTAACTTTCCCTTAACTCTGGTTCTGTTACCATCATTGGAGTCACCTCCATCATTTGGTTTATGTTAAGCACTGGCTTTTCTAACTAATCAAGAATATTTAAAAATGATAATTTTTTTTTTTGTATTTGTTATATTTTGAGTTGATTTTAACATAACACCTATAAACTATTATAATTATTAAAAAAAAATAAGTTTGTGTTTGGCAAATTACCTTGTATTTAACTCAAAATTGTTTTAATGCTGATTAATGAAAATTATATTTTATATTCTAGACATCTATTATTGATTACGTAAGACCCGCAGATCTGAAAAAAGAATTGAACGATAAATTCCAAGATAAATTTCCCCACATCAATTTGACCTTAAGTAAACTGAGAAGGTGAGTCAAAATATAAGAGTAAAAACATTTACGATTCTTCTTGATAAACAATTATTGTACATTTGTTTCTAGTATAAAACGTGAAATGCGTAAAATTACCAAGCCGGACGTTGCATCGGATTTGCTAACGATAGCTCAGGCGTACGTGTTCTTTGAACGGCTATTGGTAAAGAGACTAATTAACAAAGAAAACCGAAAACTTTGTGCCGGAGCGTGTATCATCTTGTCGGCAAAGTTAAACGACATGAAAGGAGAATTACTGACTAATTTAATTGAGGTATACTTTCAATAATAGATGCCATTTGTTTTGATCATTTATGTAAAACTATGTAAAGGTTAATCATTTTGATTTTGTAATTTCAGAGAACAGAATTAGTGTTTCGCTTGAACCGAAAAGATCTGATGGTCTCGGAGTTTGGCGTACTGGTGGCTCTGGAATTTGGCTTGCACATACCAATTCAAGAAATAATGCCTCACTATCAACGCTTATTATCGGAGTCTTGACATCAACACATTATCCCTGAAGTTTTTAACTTCACGGACATACCTCCTCTAGAGTATATAAGTCAAATATAAAATAGCTTCGCTTTATGCTAGTCCACTATTAACGTATAGTTACCATGCGAGTATGGTTTTTTTATAATATCCTTTTGAAATGGTCAATGGTTATTAAACTAATGAATTGGTTAGGTTTTCAAGTTTGTGTGTAGTTTTTTGTTAGTGTTTGAGCTTATTTAAATTACCATACATTTGTTGACAAGTAAAAATTAAATATTGTATGTCCCAACTTTTTATTGTAAAAAAGTCTTTAAAAATAATTTTTTTTTAAATTTTTTAATTATTATTAGAGTACAAAAAAGATATTTACCTTTTTTTATTATAGACTGATATTTCATATTTTTAAATATTTATGTTTGATGAAATTGTTTTTACTTTTTCAAAAATGTCATTTTAAGAATTATATCAATTACTAGACTTCTGCAAGTATAAAGCAATTAGCGTTTATATTCCACTGACAATTCGTCACTTACATTATCGATAGAACAGATTAATATTATGATAGATTAGTCATTAAAGAATTTCTGTATAATAAACTGACAGTGTTTTTTGTGTAATATATTTTTTATGATATCTCAACCACGTTTATTTTGAATATTACCATGAAATTTCTGGTAAGTTAATTATGCCTCTTTGGTGCTATTATCGATTCCAATTGGACCTGAAAAAAATGGATATTTATAAATAATAAAATACATATATATATATTTTTTTTCTTTTATAACGAACATTCTATGTTTTATAGAATCTATATTATGTAGTATAATATCAAAAGAGGACAGATCAAACACTAGGAAATATATTTTTTTTATAATTTATACTTTTTACTATTTAAAAGTACTTTAAAGGTAATTAGACCTGTTTTTTTTTATTTTACATAATATGAAGGTAAGGTTATTAACAAATATAATATTCAATATTATCATTTTTGTGGTTGGTTTTTAGCGTAAAATAATGGGCCTATGTGATTTTTGGATAAAATTTAATAAGCGTGTAATGCAATTGAGAATGTATATATGTATAATTTTTTTTTACTATTATTTCTTTAAAAGTTTACTTGAACTTTTCAACTACAAAATTTGATATTTTGATTTAGATTATGAGAGGCTGTACAAAACATAATTACATATGAGTAAAACTAATTATTATAAAATTAGCCCCCATATTTGAAATAAAAACTAAATTGCACAAAAAAAAATACTGTGACCAAGTATTCTCGTTTCAACAAGATTTTTTTTTTAAATCTACCTTTAAAACACATTTTGGAAACGATTTTAAGCTAACACTATGTATAAAGAATAGCCTAAAAATAAAAAAACCGAAATGTTTAAATAAAAATAGTAGCGATTGACAAGAAGTAAACGCGCTACACAAAAACTGATCAGATCAAATAGTGACCAAATTTAGTGTAACCTAACTAAAATTACTAAATTACTAAAATCACTATTAGATCTGGTCTTGTGAAATGTATAAAATATGAATCAAGGGTATAATTATATATTATTATTATTTTATAATAGTGAATAATGTATACTTTAATCAATTGATTGGCTTTTTTCAATGCGTTCAATTCTTCTGCTTGTCGCTGCACCTCGATGGCACGGGCTTCGGCCGATTCTCTTTCCACTTTCTCCGTCGTTGCAATAGTTTCGGCCAACTCCTCTTCCAATTCTTTATTTTCTGCTCTCAGCTTTTCGATTTTTTTCTCCAATTCCGCTTTTTTGTGTTCGCTCTGTAACGTATCCAGACCTCAGTTGGGTACATCAGACAAACATACCAATTTGTAATTTGTCAATGTGTCAATTATTACAACGCCAATCAAATACTATATCAGAAGCGGTTCAACACAATATTATAATATATTTACATATACCACTCATCTAGTAACCAATGGTAACCTTATATTATTTATGTATGAAACCTCAAACACACACGTTGTGTCGATTATTTCAAAAAATTAGGGGCATATTTTTTTCACACAACCACCTACTAATTGGATTTATTAAAATAGCCACCCCAAAGCCTGATAATATATGCAAAAATAATTATACTATGTAACGACGGTTTTAAGAATTTAAGCATTTTAAGTTAGCCGGAGCAATTTAAAATATAATCAACTCTCTTTCTGTCAATCATTAGGTATTATTCTAATCTTTCACAAATCATGGGCAAAACGTTTTACTTATTTTTTAAATAATTTTTAATAAACAACACTTTTTTTAAAAAAACGTTTTTTTTTTATTTAAAGTAAAGTGTGTGCTGTAATTTCTAATAAAGTATTAATCTAACATATAATTTCAGTATGTTTTTCAAGATTTTTTATTGTAACTCAATTTTTTAGGTGAGTTATAAATTTAAAATCCTTTGGACTCGTGAGCTGGTTGAGGTAAAAAATAAAAATGTATCTGAGAAGCTTGTTTTAATTGGTATTAAAATATGTAAAAAAATTAAAAAACGTGATGCAATGAGACCTATGAAATTTCATTCACTCCGGATTTTCCTGGAATAATCAATAATATAGTTGGTATATTTCTGTTAGGAAATTTGATCTTTTAAAAGTACCCTGACAATGTAGCAAAATAATTAAAACGTTTTAAGCGGGGGGTTTTTTTTTTTAATTTAGACCATGAGAAAAAAAAATTCTACACACATGCCTTGTGTTGGTGTTTATACTTTTGAAAATGCACTTGTCCTACCACGTATTTTTGGTTTCGGCCAAATTAAGTTGTTTATAATAGTATACTTATTAAACTATTTTCAGATAATATTTTTGTAAAAAGTACAAGCGGTGTCTGTGTACTGGAGTACGTCTTACCAACAATGCTTTGCGAATGCCAAACGCTATTGAGCTCTCGTAGAGTTCTTGGTAAGCGTCGATGGTCATGTTGATCTCGTCGCGAATGTTTATTAACATCAAACCACGTTCAGCGCAGTTCATCGTCACTTGTCTGATTATCTCGTCTATAACGATGTACAGACAATAACAATAATAATAATAACATAACATCACGCAGACACTTAACAGTTAGGTGTAGGATTTATGTAAAGACTAAATATAGTGGGACTTTTTGGTAGCAAAGAGGTCCTATATTTTTGTTTTACGGCGACTAAACACGTCTCTCTAATAGAAGACAACGTACTAAAGCATTGACTGTACAGTTCCCGTCTTACGGGACAAATGCCCACTTCCCTCGCCTGATATTGCTTCAGGTACATATCCAAATCGTCGGCCAACTTCTTCACGTCCATCTTGGTAGCCGGCTGATTGGATATCTTCTGTCTCCAAAACTTGCCGTTTTCTTCCCATTCCCTAGGCGGCAGTATACAGCCAAGCACGGTGGCCGAATTAACTTCCTCGTCAGCATCGTCTCCCAAGTCCCAAGAACACACCTTTGGCTTCGACGGCGCGTTTTCCTGCGAGACCCGTTATATAAAGTAAATTCCTCTTTTTTTTTTTATTTGAACTTACAATACGTTTTACGAATGGTGGTGCGGATACTGCACTAGACATAGTGCAATTGCCTTAGCTCAATAACAGCTAATTATTTGCTCGAAAATAATTTAAAAGTAAAATGGTTTTAGTGTCATTAAATTACTAAATCAGCTCAGCGAACCGACGACACGAGAGAAAGAAGAAGTCTAGCGAAAATACTTAAATACACAGTTCACAAAGATGGTGATAATAAGTAACTTTGCTTTATTATTATACAACACAATATTGTATCGTTTTGTAGCTTATAAGTAATTTTTAAAAACTAAAAGTTAATCAACAGTCGAGACAACCAATTTTTAGACACGAAACAACTGAAAAAGACTATATTGTAATTATAGATTAAAAAAAAAAACGTACACTTTTAGCTGAAACCGGTTTAGACTTATTGACGACCAATTCCGGCTTGTCGTACCGAACTAAGTTAACTTCGGGCGGAAGAACGCTTTTGGTTTTCATTTTTTTATAAAGATGTAAAAAATCAAGATGTAACAAAATGAAATAACGTTATTGCACGGTGACAATTGTGAAATTTACTGTTATTATTATTAGAATATTGTTAGTATAAACAATGATTTGTGGATGCTATAGAAACACAACTAGGTATAGCAAACCAGATGGTAGTAGGTAGTATTATAACCAGAGCAATAACGACAAGACGTGATAGCCAAATGCCAAAATTCATGTGGAATAAAATTTTGTCTGACTAGAAATTCAACGCCATTAATATAATAATAAATATATTTTTAACGAAATGCCAAGAGTATATTATTATTGTTATGACATATGGAAAAGGGGTTTCGCCTCGCCAAAAAGCCCAAGGCAGGATGACAATTTGACAAAGGGCGAACGACCGGAAAGCAAAAACAGAGGGCAAAAGGATCGGAAAAACCCTAAAATCGATAATAATAATAGTAGTTGTACTGTCGTGTGGCACTTAACCCTATGATTGACTGAGTTTTAGCTACAAGAATATATACAGGGTGTGTCCAGATCAAAGGGTAAAACTTTGAAATCATAAAGCAATACTACAATCATAACCTTCACAACCTCTTGGTCTTTTATGATACACATATATGTGTTGAATTTTAATTGTACTTAAATGTTTATGTTGGTACAATGATTTTTACATTTTGTGTACAAAACTTTATAAATTAAGAATAATTTACTGAAAGTTTTGACTGGCTAATTACCATATTTAAATAATCCATTTCAAAGTTATTTTAGTTGCACAGCATTTAAGACGTGAGGTAGAGTGTGGTTGAGTAATTCGTGCAAATATAAATATAATCTTACATTCCCTGTTCTAATTTTTAAACTTTAAAAATAGTTATTCCATTAATTCCATCAAGTTATTAACCAGTAATAAAAGTTAAGTAAAATATTCTTAGTTTAAAATGTTTATAAAATGTGTACGGTACTACTTGAGTATCAAAAGTTGATAGAACTATGGAATTTGTCAAACAATAATAACATTTAATTATTGTAATAACATAAACTAAAATGTCTTTAAAAGGAAAAACTACAAAGTTATAATTACAGAAAAATAGTGTCTTACGTTAAATGAAAATATTATGTGTACTGATTTTCATAACGGGTTTGTCTTAAAACAAATATAATTATTTGAATAGTTCAAATAAAATGTTACTCTTGATCACTGAAATATGTTTTTAATTAATTAAATTAAAAAAATAATCAAATAAAAAGTTCTTGGGATTCATAATGTAAAAAAAATCTATAAAGTTTAATAAATATATTTTGGATTTTATTGCAAATAAAATGCACAATTCTGTTGTATAATGTAATGTATCAATTTTACATTGAAAACGGTATTTCTTATAACTGTGGTGGCTATAACAAATCCCATCCCCTAGCCCTCCGGATATTATAGCACTGCTTATAAATAAAAACATATATATTATATTTGATATAAATAGCTGTTATACTACCGACTGAAAGCAACACGAGTGGGACACCCTGTGGAATGGCTATTTATATATATATATATATATATCGTATAAATTGTCATAACAATATAATAGCAATATGCGATAAACGTTGTGGCTTATTTGGGCCGTGTAAAGCGACGCTGTGCTTTTTATTTATAAGTTATTCACCCTCTGAGGATCGCTAAAATGTTTGTCAACCGCGATCGACTGCCGCTCTTATTATATACTTACACCACCGCCACCACCGCGGCCACCAACTCCATCGCCACCGCCCTCCTCTTCCTGTTTATTGCGGTTGCCGGTTAGTGTGTATAAATATATATATATATATATATATTATATAATTTAATGGTTGATAATATTATTATATATTTAATATAACGGTATATACAGCTGTAGTTAACGGTCGGTTGCGCGTTACATTCGGCTTGTCAATGCGTCAAACTTGCGGTTTGACTCCATTAACTCCGCGCGGGCCATTTGCATAATACCGATATTCGCCATTTACATTAAACACTGTATATTATTATTATTATTGTTATTAATCTATAAATGTATATAATATCCCACCGTCTGACACGTGAAACGTATTACGGAGTGTATATAATATAGTAATAATAATAATAATAATATGGTAGTGATTTGTGATCGCAGTCCTGCTAAACGTCCCCCGAGTGTTGTGTGCGGTATTGTATTGCTGTGTATTGTCACAGTCATTATATATTTATGTATATATATATATTGTAATTGCAATAATATTATAACGCCATCACAATGCGATTATCATAATAACTCCGGCTAATTGATACCGAAACGACTTTAATTGAAACCGAACGATCCGGAGACAAGACAATATAATATCTTTATTATACTATTGTTTATGTGTATAAAAATATGAGGCAGGGCGGTTGGGGTGACTCTGTTGGTTAGGGGTGCTATCAGCATAATAAAACTGTTGTTAAGTGTATACCACATTTTATTTAATGACGTATAGAATAGAATACACTATACAATCAGTATTCAGTGGACACGCCTTTCCAGGTTCATCGTCTTCGTTAGAGATGATAACTTATGATATAAGGAGTCTGAAGTGTTGAAGATAATATAAATGTTTGATAAAAACATCAGACAATTATAAGGTATTTATAGTTAATTTAGGGTCGTCCTTAGTAATAGAAGTCCAATTTTTTTCTCTAAATATTTTAAGACAAATCCTCCAAATTTGTTTTACGCGTGTAAAAAATAATGAGTTTAAAATTTCGTTATTTCGTTCAATCTTGACCAATCTTGGTCAATCTTAACACTTGCCACAAAAGTGTTAAACATTTAAAATTTGGAGTAGTTTTTCAGTTTTATCTATGTATCTCAAAAACTTATTCTACTTACGAAAAAATGTACAGAAGAACTTTAATTATTAATAATCACATTTCCTATAAAAAAAAACCGTTATTACGAAAATACGCTCAAAAAGAAATTTAACAATGAAAATACTAACTCGGTATTTAACATTTTTTTAAACTCATTACTAACTGAATATCCATTTTATTAGTTATTTTAAAATAAATAATGATTATTCTTTGATGAATAATCCTTTAGAGACAATATTTTATTATGAATATATTGTTATTATTAGAACAAATCTTCATCGATTATCCAAGTAATAATTATATATTTTTAAAGCAAATATTAATAGAATAAACAAAATTTAAGAACGAAATAATATGAATATCCGGTGTACTCGGCTATAGATATAATTATAATTATTATTGTTACATATACATTTATTATTTTTTACCAAAATGATTAGTAAGAAGCTTTGGTATTCAAGTAAAGTCCATATAGTGTATAATGAGACAAGACTGTTTACCGGCACTACATCTATTTGATTAATTTACGAAGAAGATATTCAAGAACTGAAAACAATAAAAATGTTAGGTTAGTTACTCAAAAGGTTTAAAGACAATCACTACAATCAGACAATGTTCTGACAAATTTTAAGTAGTCAAAACCGAGACATTGGCAGATCACTTCGTATTAGCTAGACCGAAAGAAAGAACAATACTCTAGCTAACAGGCGAGGAAAGAATATTGCTGACTACCATAACTCATAAGAGTAAGGAGTATATCGTTAGGGTAACTAATATTAAATTATCTTTTTATAACTAAAATAACGACCGAGAAAGACTTTTGTAGAAGGAATACCGAATATTAGACTAGTCGAATGTAACGGGTACCCCATTATAAATATGGTGACATTCAATGGAGTTAAATGAGGTTCTACATTCGCAACACCAATAGGTATAGTCTTAGATGAAAGACGATTCACGCAAAATAATATAACAGCAATTTTTTATGTTATAGCGGTGGAAATATTTATTTATACCACCTTTGCAATTAATACGTGTATAAAATAAAGGGAGAAGCTTTAAAAATCAAGTTATGATGTTTCCATTAATTCATCGACAATAGTATAGTATTTCATTGCAACAATTTATAATTAAAATTTAATTTATTTTCAATCAATTAAAAAAAAAACAGTTATTTTGACTTTTGGTTTTGAAATAATGTTTTATCTAAATTAAGAGCGAGTGTTTTAAACGTTCTAGTAAACCAAAGGATACAGACGTAATTTTTTACAGACTTTAAAAAATGGGGAACTTATGTATTTGTCAGTGTCACTTATGTTTTTTAAATTATGTGTACGCATTTCTTTATACTTTATGATATAATGTTTTTACTAATTTTGTTGTTTTTTCTAATATGAAATTTTATTTCTATTTTTTACATTAACGAATATGGGGAAAATGTGTTACATTATTCAAGATAATGGGAATGGTTAAAAAAAACATATTTCATCACTTGGAAATATATTAAACGCTGAGTGCAACAATTAAAATACAAAAAACAATTTTGATCATTTTCAAAATTTATCACCATCGTTTCAACTTAACATGAGAAATTATTCTTAATGGTTGGAATTAAAATGTTTAATCCGATCAACTTCAACGGTAAGGAAAAACGCACTTTGAAATATCTTTGTAGAAAACACCTAGTGAGATTTATTTGGTTGTTGCACCAAAAAATAGATAATTTTTCTACGAAAAGAATTCCACGAAAAAATGTATTTAAAAAAAATGGGGATTTTAGGTTGTCGCGTTGATTAAATAGTTTCATAAAATAGTTACCTACAGAAAAGAGGCACAAATAAAATTATACACTTAAATTTGTATACTTGGCACTTTAACCGTTTGAAAAATTCACTCTACAAATATTAATCCCGTTTAACACCATTCCGAATAATTATTTCCAGCAAAATATTTTTTTAAACTTATTAATGCCCTTCCCGATAAAAAATTGACTAATGGTTACCACTTACCGGGTAAAACAAAGGTCAAACGAAAGTTTTTTCGGTTTATCGATTATTCATTTTCGAACTTATCAAACAGAACAATATTATCAAACAAAATAATCGGTGTGGTTTGATTGGGGGCAATTAGGTTTGTCGTTAAGTGTGCAAGTGAACAAAAAAAAATGAAGAAGCACTATTTCTTTCCCCAAACAATTAAAAACTGAAAAAGCGGACTTAATCGAAACTGTTTGGGTGTCACTTAGCGGACATCAAATCCATATTTACTTGATATATACCCACAACAAAAAATATAATCATACAAAATTATACATAACGCAGCGCGCCGCCTGTAATGATGCGTCCTCACTACTCACCCGATGCTGTGCGGCAAATTGATCATGATTGGATTATTACCGCAAGCCAATCAGAGGCCATGCTCCGTGCTTTGGGAGGCGTGGCCACCGGCGGCCGCAACGGCCGGCAGCCAAACTTTTGACGGCCGGTGTCCGCACACGCCGGTACAGCCGTGTCCGCGCCAAGTACTCGCTTGCCCGCCGCCGGAATGTGCTCACTTATCGGTCAAATACGGTAAGCGCCGGGAGTGATTTTTTTTTTTTAAAAGAACAAAATCAAATTTGAAGGATCAAGGATAGGCAAGTACGATTTTTGAAAATAGTATTATTTCCTTTTGAGTCCGGACTTGCCGATCGCACCGAGTAAATCAAAAAGGAAGTGAGTATATTCATATTATGACCGATAACGATCTTGGGAAAATGCTTCCTCAGTATTCTTTTGAAGTTTAATACATATATTGATGATTATAATTTTCATTATTGAAATCCGTTCATAAGTCCATACAAGTAGTTTTTTTTTTTTTTTTTATAATTAAAATGATGCGAATCAAATAAAGTTTAAGGGTCATTTTTTAAAAATAATTTGAACCATTTAATGGACTTTTATTTGAATTTTTGTGTATGATTTATAATTATAATACACTATTTACAAAATAAAAATAATTTCATATCTAACCTATGGTTTAATAGATGAACGCTATACATACCTTCTGAAAACTGTTTTTTAATTTAGCATTGTAGAATATTGGGCATACTAAGATCACCATCAAACATACATACTTAGGCTATTTGAAAAGCACGATAATACTTTATGTTTTACAATATTAGTAGTTTGTTAGTACACCCGTGTGTATTTGCTTGTAGTTTTACTGGGACGACATTTGGATGTCGTAATATCATATTTCCTTACCTTACTCTATGTGTAGTGTTTCTTAATAATTAATTGTGCTGTAATTATTTCGATTTAAGTAGTGTCACTGGATGCCATTTACTCGTCGTTTTTAATTACAACAAATTATAAAAAACTTAATAAAAAAAAGAAAAACTTTTGAGAGTAAAGAAGACACACTCAGCGTATTGACAACATTTGGGTAGCTTGGATGTGCTTAGCACCCTAAAAATTGTTTATGTCCATACCTTAAGTTGACAGCGTGGAGGTGTTTGGTATTTTTGGTGCTTTGCTAATTGCTATACAACTTATAAGGAAGGATTCTTAGATCCTCCGAACTAAAATAAGAGAAAAGAAAAAAAATATCATGAAAATAAGACAACTTGAATCAACATTTCGTAGTTTATTTATACCTACACTATATCGATATTTTTTTGTAACCAATTGAGTGTTTGAGTTGTTTAAGAAATCAATCGACTTTTGGTCATTAGATACGGTCAAAGCGGTTAATGGTAAATCAGTTATCACGAAGAATGCTAGCATCAGGCGCCCCATTTTTAGTTTTTTAACAGTATGGTTGATAGAGGGATGATTTTTTTTTTTGCAACAACGGCAATTTTCCCTTAGTTTATTGATGTGAGATGTCTGTCGTTAAGCATCAACAGCCACAGAGAAACTACAAAAAGCCTATTTTCAAGATAGCCAATTATATATTTAATTCAAAATCCGTTGATATATAGTTAAACATTTATAACTTATTCATGTATATCGTGTGTGTTTGTATTAAAATACAAATTCGAATCTTTCTTGAAGAAATTTTCTGTGAAAAAAAAAAAAAGAAATCCATTTATCCACCCTAAAGCGATTGTGATTTTTTCTGCTTTATTATGTAAAATAATTATTATTCGTTTCGAGCGAATCGATTGGTATTGTGTGTCATTGAACTTAAAAAATTCGCAGTTTAAACGGAAAACGCCGCCGCCGTCTGCGGCTCGTCAAACTTAAGAAAACAACACGGAATTCAAGGAAATTTTCCCGCTGTCGGTTGCAACAACCGCGAGGCGTTTTTATTATATAAACAACTTTTCGAGGAATTCTTTAAATTTCGATTTAACAGGTATAATAGGTAACACCACAGTATGTTACACAGTATTGTGTAACATGAAAAAGTAAATGGTTTACACATCAAATAGGTGTTTGTATTATTTACACTATAGGTATATCGTTGAATTTATACGGTTTACCTACACTTCAAATAGATATTATTATTACTTATATTGATATATCATTAGTCAATATATCATTTTCTTCTTTTTTTTCTCATCTGTACGTCTTACAGCCCATTTGAGACTAACACTCTCTGCGAGCTAAACATGTCTATGTCTAAGTTCACTTCTCATCAAATCCATAGACTGACAGATACGGTCGCTTCAGCATTTGAAAACAATACTGTACTGGGTTATTTCTTGATGTCACACAAGCGTTTGATAGAGTTTGGCACAGTGGGTTACTTTATAAACTGGAATAGAGACCTACTTGTTAAAATAAACAACTTAATAGCATAACTTAATTATACATAATACAGTGGTGTTGCCGATGGGTGGCTTCCTTTTTAAGTTATTCAAGCTTTGTAGTATAATTTTTAAAAAAAATGTATTGTACATATTTTTCTATGGATTGTTTTTTGTAAAATAAAAAAAGTTCACTTCCGCTATTTTTCAGAAACCTGATCATAATAGGTATCAGGTACGCGCTTTAAGGGTTATAAACTTTTACGTTCATAAATCGGGACTAGCTGCTTAAGTTTGACCTTTTCGGTAACGGATTATAATTAATAAAACAATTTTGGATTTCCACCCAGTTTGTAGGTGCTTAAAGTAAATAGGCGATTTTTAATTTTCAAGTTTCGCACTGGACATTTTTATTAATTTGGTGTTTATTATTGTCATTATTGAAGGAGAAAATAATTTAAAATACAAAGATCGTTTGAACGAGGATCAAATAACCTAAATTGTACATCAAGGTTTAATATATTTTCCGGAACAAACATAAACAGATATTCATTTGTTTATTTCACATTTCAAATTTCAATTCAAATTCTTACATAAAAGAAATGTATTTTGGACATTTTGAAAAAAACTATATTTAAAATTTTGCGTAAAATAATTAAGAAAAGAATAGTGTGTTCAAAAAACTTAATCTACGAAATCATGGCACTTCCTAAAAAATAAATTAAATTAAGTTGTATAACTTTAAAAATAAGTCTGGTTGCCAAAATTTGATTTTACCAAAGTACCCTTCTTATTCAGCGTAAAAACTACATATTTTTCGAGTAAATGTTTTTTTTTAAGTCACCAAGAAACTAAATTACACTTATGTCAGAATTTTTTAGTTTTTTCAAAACAAGAGAAAATTTTGATTTTTGTATGTTGTTTACAACTTTTTTGGGGATTTAACAATCTAATGGCCAGATTCAGATTTAGCGAAAACAAAATTCTATAAAATGTATAATATATTTTGGTTATTTTTTCAAAATAGTATACTATAATACAAAATTTACCTATAATATTAAACACGGGTCTACAGCCACTGACTAATATATATTTGTTTGCATTTAGAAAATCAAATAAGCAAATCGAATTAAACGTCAGTTGCATATACAGAGAAAAAATAATGAAACTATACTAAAGCCAGAACAGTGAAGTCTCGGGGCTTAGTGTAGACGGGGAGGTCACAGATCTACCGCAATTATGAGGGTTTATCATCTTTTTTTTGGTTTGTCAATGTTCATCGGTAGTACTATGTTTAAAGAATATTCAGTACAAATTTGGAACTAATTCGACTATTTTTAAAAAAGTTATAAAGCATCGTAATTTAAAGTTGAAAAATATATGGGTGCTTTCTCGATTTTGAAAGAGAAGAGACGATTTTTTTTAATTGTTGGCCAAATATACCAAAGATGGTAAAAACACGGTTTTTTTTTTTTTTGTAATAAAACTACAAAAGACCCGAAACCCAATGGTATTTTTTATGAAATACTACCTGGGGAGTTTAATTGGATTAACCCCGGAAAAACCCCATTCAAAACACAACATTATTTTTTTTTTTTTAATAGATCTCAATCAAAAAATTATAGAGATAACATAATAGTATATATGGTTAAATGTTTTTCTGTGCAGCGGAGAAAATAACTTGTTTTTTTAAAATTATATTATACACATGCCTGGTCTATTATTAATTTAATAGATTATCGTTTTCATCAATATAGGACAAAGTGATGGACACGGATAATCAGCCGTCGTCCGCAGACAACTCGCCGGGGGAACACGAACGTCCGTCAAAGATGGATAAACACCGCCGGGGATTTCAGTCGTTTTCCATAGATTCCCTGATCGGGAACAACGGGGACGCGCCGTCCACGGCCTGCGAGCCACGATTGCTGTCTCGAATCGGCCAGTCTGCGGCCACGATGACGTTGGGAGCGCGCGAAGTCCGGCCGGCGACATCGGCGGCCGCTAGCAGATCGCCGGCAGACGACGAGCGCTCGCCGCAACATGTGCCGCAGCGGCCGATCGAGTGCGGCAACGTCCACAACGACGACGAGGACGACAACGACGACGATGACGGCTTGGCCGCCGAACGACACCGCCAGTTGTCCGCGTTGTTTTACTGCGGCGGATTGTTGCACGGATCCGACCCGGAAACTTCGGCTAGGTTCGGCCACGTCTTCAAAGCGTACCGCCAACAGCGTCCGACGGCGTACATGCCACCGTGGCCGTACTTGTCGGACGCTTTCCCGGGGTATCAAGTCGGCGAGCCGCACCGCATTCAAGCCAGGGGTTCTCGACCCCCTTCGTTCACTGTCGACGAAGATGACGAATGCGCAGTCGTACCTAAATCCACAGCAGACGACAAAGACTTGCTACTGGGAAACCAAACCGCAGGTAGTTTCCCCAACCCTTTCCCCCCGTCCTATGTTTGTCCTATAGAAATCTTATGTTTAAGTTAAGTAGTCCATGGTGCGAAACACCAAGTAGCCTGTAACTCGAACTCGACACCTCTACTACTATGATATGCCTCCAGTGATAGGCAAGATACCAACTTTTGTACTTGAACTATGAAATGCATAAGCGGAATTAGAATATCACATTGGGATGGGCCAACGAGAAAATCAAAATGTACAGTCTCTGGGGCTTCACACCCTCTTTCGACTTTCCTCACTCTGTCAACAAGGAAAAAATATATTCCACAGAAATTACTGATTTATGCACAATTTTATCGACGTTATTGTCGTCATAATTGTCGAGTCAAAAATTATATTTATAGTGTTCATTTTGACGTTACCGAAGTAAACTAACAACTAGCAAATGATTAGAGTATTCAACGAAGGGACCCTATTTATTTTGTCAGAGTTCGCAAAAGTTAGTAGTGACTTAAAAGAGTTCATAATTGCTCGTGTACAAGCAATGCACAGAGTATAAAACAATCTACATAATTTCCCACGAATTGGACACAATGTTACAATTTTCTGGTATAGGTCTGTTGTTTGTTGAGGACATAATATTATGATGTAAAGAATATTAAAAAAATGATAATTTCCATAACACTGGGTGTTAAGTCTTTTACAAAATGTTTCACAATTTACATGACTTGAGGTTGAGATAAATAGTGTAAACATAATACCCCACTCAAGTTCAATAACTTTTTAACTGTTTCACAATTTTTGAAATTTAAAAACTCAAAGTGTTTTTGAGTGGCGTTGCCTTACACAATACAAGTAAAAATGCTGTTTTAATTTAAAAGTTGGCTGTTTTTGTCAAAAATTTACATTGGTGCTTTTAGACCTCAGGTTTCAAAGTGTAAATCGTTGCACAACGACGTTACTTGAGAAAACGAGCACGTTAACTTGCCGAAAAAAACACCACTTAAACCCTTTGTAGGTATATCTAATTTGTAGTGTTATCGGAATAACCCGTGCTAAATTTCGCATCGATAATATTTTTCACCAAACCCATTTTTACAAAGTTTTGTACGACCAATTTTTATTTTATTTTTGTTTTTAATCTCCAGAAAACTGTTTGACCGACGCCGAAGTGCTCCAATTCAACCAAACCGCGTCCACCCAAATTCCAGAAAACAAGTCCCGGAGAAGGAGGACGGCGTTTACCAGTGTACAACTTTTGGAGTTAGAACGCGAATTCCAAGCCAAAAAATATCTTAGCTTGACCGAACGCTCAGAAATTGCCAATGCGCTGAAACTAAGCGAAGTTCAGGTAAAACATTTTAATTGGAAATAACATTCATACTATACATAGCTTTTCTGCTCTTGAAGAAGTCGCGACAATCTAATATTAGGTGTAACTAGATCATCTAGAGGTACAATGTCTTTTGTGAAGAGGTCCATCGACCAACATATGAAATCTGTTGCCTTTTCAGAAGAATACCTAAGTCTACCTTTTGCTTGTAATTTCAACCATAGGTCCGTGCAAATCCAATAATCAATATCATGCAGTATAAATATTCTATAAACAAAAGGTTATACTTAACTACCTTGTCCAAAACTTAAGAGCACCGAAATTAATACCGAATTTATCATTGGCTGTTCGTTATGGAATAATGAATAATAAATAATCGGGAATCCGTCCAAGATACTTCAATGGAGTTCTAATTCCCTGTGGGCCCTTTTCGTGATTGCTTTCTCATATCCAAAACAACAAAGACACAATTAGTGGTTCACACCACTTGTGTTGCTATAGGGTGACGTGTCAGTGACTTCATCGGGTTTGTTGATTTTCAGCCTATATTATGTTTATCTAGGGAACCGTAGTTATATTGAGTAATCTTGTTTTAGCCCCATAACGCTCTGATAAATATTGTCTGTGTAATCGGGATCGGCCTATGCCATTGGTCAACAGTGACACTCGACCGCCGCAAGGTGTTTGTGCGGTACAAACTCTTTTTGTAAGACCGAGCACATGTGTCCAATACCTATGGTATTTATGAACGGTGCACGTGATCGGCGATGGTTAACCCACCGAAACGGACTTTGACAATTAAACGGCGAAAGAAAAATAAATCGGAGAGAGTAGCTTTCAAAAAGTGTATACATACTTGATATGCGACGCTTAGCACAACAAATTCGGAAGAACCGAATGAAATTATTGATCAGTGCTATAGGACAAACAGGTTAGTGGAAAACGGTCATAAAATGGCGAGGAAAATAAGAATATTTTTCAATTTTTCATACGTTTAGCAAGTCCATGTCGCCGAACAACCGTTAAGGAAGTTCTTATTGAATTCAAACGAGATTAAGATGTGTATTTTCATCAAAATTTAATTTGGATACTCGTTTTTGTAAGTGTCCTCCTCAATCGTATCACGTCAGAAACGGTACAATTAAACACCGGTTTGCAATGATTGGGCGTCACTTGCAGCCGGACGTTTATTTATTTCCACCCATTTTTTTCTTCTCCTATAAACTATTATCGGATCACTATGCTACACCAATATAGACTTGGTCTTGGAAATATAAAGCGTGCACCTGAACGTTTACACCTCTAAAAACCCAATATTGACACTCGAGCTGTGCCAAAAATAGTTTTAAAAAGGAAAGGGTCTGTGTACAGTTGTCTAATGTCCAACGCGTGTGACAATGTATATTATTTTGAATGTATATATGTGTATGGTTAATAGGGACGAAAACGACCGAGTCTAGTGGCACAGCACACAAGACCTGGCCGAAATATGACACAAAAACAGGTGATATTTTACCCAGGGAAAACGATTTAGCAATATACAGTAACGCCTCCGAAAAGAATTATAGTCTTTTGGCGGCGGGGCATCGACATTTTACGTTTTACTATATCAAGACAATATTGTTTTATTACATAAATCGGATAGCAGTCTATATTGATTCTTATATTATAGTAAAGGTCTGCTTCGAAAGTCCATACTAACATGTCTAAAGTTCTTACAAAACATTCTTGTACATGAACGACTGCCTATTAGTATATCATATGACTTTGTATACATAATATTGTTACAATCGGCTTACAAGCGTACTTGTTCAATATTTAGGCTTTAAATTATGTGGCAACGTGAAGTCTGCTAATTGAAAACACCCTGATGCGACTCTTTAACGTTTATGCCATAACGCTTTTGCTCCTTTTACAGGAATCCCATTTGAGGAACAGGACACATAAGTCTCCCGGTGTTATTATTAGTTACTATATACCTAGTAGAAAAAATAAGCAATACTTAAACGAGACGATTACGTCTTAAACGATTTACGTCTAGTAAACTCATGTTTTTTTAATTGTAGGTGAAAATCTGGTTCCAAAACCGACGGGCCAAGTGGAAAAGGGTAAAGGCCAGTCTGTTGTCCGCGCCATCGATGCAGACGTCTGCGGTGTGCGTAGGCGGCGGCGGCGACGACGGACACAGGAATGGCGCAAACGGTTCCCGGAGATCCAAGTGCGTAGCCGGCGGAAGTGCCGGCAAAATCGTCGTTCCCATACCGGTGCACGTCAGCAGGTTCGTGGTGAGGAGCAGACATCAGCAGATGGAAAAATGTGCATCCGGGTTTGCACACCTTCGCCACTTACAATGCGGCGGTGGCGGTGGCGGCAACGTAACAAGGGAATCGGCCAAAGCTCAACAGATGCACCCCACCGATTATAATGGATCTCTATAAATACGTCTATCTCGACCGTTCAACAACCATATCAAGTCGTTCAAAACAATGCATAGTTTATGAATATAAGTGTCTGTACACGTTTTTTCGCCAATAAAATGGTTATTAAGAACAAGACTACCTGGAATGTTAAAAAAACAAATTCTAAATTAAACATTTAATAACCTAAAAAAAAAATACCAAGTGAAAATACTAATTAAAAACCTGTAAAAATGAAATTATTAGTATTTTATTGGTTCATGATTTCTTTGTAAATCCATTATTACATACATTTTTTTCGAATAAGTTAATTTATTGTTTTTTATAGTTGGAATAATTAAATACAATCGATGATTTTGAAATCCAATGTTTCAAGTACTTTTATGATGTTTTTTTTTTTGTATTTAATCAATTTCGATGTGCTACAATACTACCTACTCGACTGTTTTCGATTTTGACTTGAGTCCTTTATAAGGTTGGTACGTTAGAATTAATCCTTCCGGAATAAAAAATATCGATAAAAAATGAGTTATAATCTAATTTTTCCAAAAAATAATCTGACTTGACTCTCGTTGTGACCGATCGTACATAATAGATGGATAGGCGTGGAATTCTATTCTATTACACAGTGCATAATGCGCACATTTTGTTTTCATACGGACCTTTGATGGTCGATAAGTTAAGTTACCATACAACTGTGTGACGGAAACACGGCACTTTGATTTCGCTTTAGTGGCACAGTAAAAGAAGCCACCGGGAGAGTGCATTATTATATTATATTATACTATTACAGCGAGAAGAACCGATACAGACTAATAACCGGCCGCGCAGAGTGCAGAAGTGTGCGGTGTGTATTTGAGAATGACACAACGGGGAATTGGAAGAAAAGTAATTTTGGATAACTAATGGGTCCAAATAATGTCGTTAATTCATTGTGTACAGTATATATGTTATATTATATCGTTTGCGGTAGCGAAGGCGTGGCCGGTACATCCTCTGCCGAATGGCCAAAACCCATTAAACTTTAACGCTTCAAAACCAACACAATGCACAAAATCTGTTCCTCTTCCCCAAACACTCTGCGCCCGTTTCTCTTTCCCTGCCACTCGTTTTGGTTTTCCAAACAGGACCCCGTAGTAACGTCTGTTTAATAGTATATATATATATATATATATATGCGCACTTACCGCCTAAGTCCTGCCCAGCAAATTTCTATATCATGATAAAAAAAAAAAATCTTCTCTAGAAAGCAACTGTAATTAAACGGTATAGCGTTATTTCCTCGGATAATAATAGTGGTGTATTTAATTTTTTTTAAAATCAGAGCTGAATTAAAAATTACTTAGATAATAAAGTAGAAAATAGAAGTACACATTTGTTGTACCAATGTAAATACATGTATTTTTATCTATGGGCTACATCTTGAGTTTATTGTCTTTGTACTCGTTGTGTTTCTGAAAATTCAAATGATGGAACTTATCTAAGACATACTGGTTACTGCGTCTGACGGTCTATGTATTCGAAATTGGAAAATATCGGTCGTGTATCCAAAAAGCTACATATCGTGAACAGTTTATTGTTAATTGAATGAAAGATTTAGAGTAGATAAACGAAATTCTAGACAAATCAAAAGCGTCATAATTGGCGTACGGTTATTTGGGTGATTTTGCTGATCCAAGTCGAGCGGATAAAATGCGGCTTATTTGGAAATAAAAAAAATACTGCAATTTGTATTGACTTAGTGACGGTGGCGAGAAAGTGATTACCCAAAAGGGACATTTGCCGTTTACTATTGCCGAGGGACATTGGTAGGGCGTTCCGGAGCGTTTAAATTCTTTTGGTTTATCTGAAATCGTTTTGTCTCTTTAAATAGTGCACACGCCGCAGTCACATATAATATATAAAATAGTTGACAAAATCTTAAAGGGCGCCATTCCAATCGATACACTGACATGGTGTTTGCTACGTGTAATGCAATTAATAGGTGAACGATAAATCTTTGGATAAATCCTAAATATAATCTTTGGCCTTTGAGATTTAACCTTTGGTAAATTTTTTTTGGAACTCCGATGAATGATTGAATCGTCTAAGGAAAAATTAAGAATCCTTTTTTTTGGCCTTAAATCTGATAGGCGTTTTCCGTCCTAATTACCTGTGTTTAATCTAATTTTAGGGCACTCTCGGGACCACAAATTGTCGTTCTTTCCTTACCCTATACACCCATTATTGATAGGACTTTGAAAATCCGATTTTACAAATAAAGATAGATGGTACTTTTTTTTTAAGTCTTGAAAAATGTAATGAACATAAGTCTGAATGGAAGTATTGAGCGGGAAAAATTGTTTAAAATCATTCTGCAATAAGACTTCAATTCGTTCAGTTTTGATTCTTTTCGTGAAAAAAAAATGGTTTATATTTTTTTTATGCTCATCAGACATCAGCAAATTCTATCTGACATGAGTAATTATAAGACTTTTATACCTATGACTAAAATAACGTTATTTTGTGAATAGTCCATTTGTTATGGTTCTGCCCCTAATTACTGGTCTGTTTGTAAATTGTACAGTATGTATATAATATATCCATTAATCGTAAATAAGTAACTAAATATTTTTTTTACTTTATTAGGTTTTATAAAATCGTATATTAGTTTTAATAGTCTTATTTAAACGCACGAGTATGGATAATTTTAAAAGGCAATATTTGACAAAATGTTGATCTAGGTATGACAAATTTTAAAGGAAGGTTGAACAGGTTGATTCGTGATTGTTTAAATCTATTTTTCTACTAACAATACGGCGATTTAAAAAAAGTTTACGGAAAAAACTCATGGTTTCAATACTCATTATTTTTTTTATGCAGGTACAAATATATTTTATATTAGTACCTAATTGAAAAAATAATTAAAACTTGAAAACAATTTTACAATTTTAGTTTTTTAATTACTCAACTATTGAAATTAGAAATGCAGTAAATATGTTAATAGGTGTTTACAATTAATAGCGTAAGTAAGAATCCCAATTTTCGGGGTGCGTGCAAAAAACTATTTTCAAAATACAAACAATGGGCGATTTTTTCTGTAAAACGGGCTGATATCACTGAACTGAATACAATGTCTTATCAGCTATCGAGTTGCACTCAGCTGGCCTATGGTGTTGATAAGAAAAGGACCGCGGCTGTTCTTAACTGATAACGCCACACGTGGACACTGGACATTATAATTTATACTATTCACACGAAACGACATTAACCATATTTCTGATTTCAATTATTTAAACTTTTTATTTTTATTTACTCAATTGTAATAACTGATCAATAATAAAATAGTTCTAACTTTATGATATATTTACATGAGAACGATTCAAAATGATACCGCCAAAAGGCTATTGTGATTTACGCGTCGAAAAAATCAACAAAGATATAATTAATGCATATGTTGCACGTAAGTAAATGATTGTACCTATTATGCTGTAACCATTATTGTAAGTTTAGTTTACAGTGATATTGTTTGATTTTCAGTCGGTTATAATATGATCGCTGTGAATACCACGCTTGATTCGTTCTCATTAGACAGTGGTGTATCGAATAGAAAAAAACGTAAGAAACTCGAAAACACTGACAATGATAGTACTCAACAGGACTGTATACCACCCATTAAACCCATAGTAGGTTTTGCTAATATATTTACTTAATTACTTCTCAAGTGCCATGATTACACATTGAAGTATGTCTACGGCAGGACATATTTTCCGAAACACTACCATTCATGTCCTGGCACACAATACTTCCAGTTATAATAATTCCCACAGACTTGTGTCATTTCTATCGCCAGCACGCTCCGTCTCCATTGTGCCCCGACCATACTGTGCTAGTATTTTTTATATTACTTACTACTACTATAATTTTTTTTTTGTTTTTTTTTAGGAAAATGATTCAAATTTAGTTATACTTAATCGGTTAACGATAAAATTGGCAAATCCTGGACAATTTCAAAAACTTGTAAGTAAAAAAAAAAAACATTTTTACTGTGGTAGGTGTTTAAAAATGAAAGTAAAATGAATAATGTTTAACTAATGATCTACCTATCTTATGACTCATATCTATCGTATGACTAACTAATAATGTTTTAAATGTTTAGTCGAGTTCAAAAAATTTCAAATCGTACGATATAATGGCCGTAGAACCACTTAACGAACAAGTTTGTCAAGTAAAGTGTTATTGTGTATACTAAATAATAGCTTGTGTGTTCTAATAATTAATCCATAAATGATTGCCAATGATTGTTCCATAAACAAATCTGTAACTTGGGTCTAAAAAGGGCCAATGCCAATTATTGCCGCCAACTAGTTAATTCATTTTCATATGAAAATTAAAACATACTATTTGCTGTAGCCTCGTGGAAAATAAAAACTTAAAAGCTCATTTACCGAAAGTTACAAAAAGTGTGATTGGCCCTTTCAGTCCCAAGGTACAAAAATATTTATAATTTCGAACATTGACATCATCTTTTACAGGAAATAATTACTTCGCAACTAGTCGACATAATTGTGTGTAATGTAAAAAATGGCGTGATCTCTGCCAAAGGCTATAAAGTTGCAGTGGACAAAAATATACATTTTGAACTTTGCTACGGACCCATGGTCAACGGTTATTTCATGCGACAAGATACCATAACCCTTGCTCACATGCTGCACATGAAGGGAAAATCAAAAGTAAATAATACACGATTTATAATATGTCATCAATGATTATTTTCTTGTTATAAACCTTTTGTTTGATTTTTAATACGATTTCAGAATATTATCGTTTCGAGTGGAGCCAACGTGAAGACCGATATTCGCAATCCGCATGACATCATAAATCTGTATCCTTTTGATCGGAAAACGTTAACTCTATGTAATATGACTATTGTTGTAATCTTTGGGTCGTATTAGATTTGTAAGTGAAATGTTTATATTTGCCTTTACTCTACCGATGCAGAGGATTGCTGTTGGGCCTTTCGAACAAGCAGTCAAAGGACTCGGTTACTGAAAATTGTCATTTAGTTATTCTGAAAAGCTGTAAGTTTTTTTGTAACATATCATGTTATTGCTTGTTGTTATTCGCTAAGTGGAAATAAACCTTTTTTTTTTTTTAGATGGAAGAAAGTTAGGAAAATCGGCAATAAATGTTATACCGATCAATGATAGAGAACAGAAGACCGTACAAGCATCCAAAGTTAAACTGTGATAATAATTACATTACGAGTATTATTGTAATTATTAATGTTATTATCAGTAATTAATTGATGATCATTTATTAATTATTAACGTGTAATATTTCTCAGACGGCATCATCAGCTGGCATGAAATCAACATCAGCAAACATGTATAAGTTTGATGCCGCTGATGTTGACAAACCGTATTTATTTTCTGTTATTTCAATCTATATACAATGATAATAGATAAAATAAATATATTTTTAATTTTGATAATTAAAAAAGACTAAGTTTTTGATGTTAGATATTGTATACGCGTTTAATTGTATTAAATAATGTATGCATATATTTTACAATGTGTTATTATAATTTTTTTGTGTGTATGTATTACTTTTTTTATTATTTTTTTGTCTGGACCACGATATATCCTTAGCCGCTAAACCGATTTCTTTGTGTAGCAAATCTTAAGGTCGAAAATTATTCTTTAAAGGTATTTTTTTTTGACAAAAAATGTATTAAAAATGCACTTATTAATAACAATACAGCGACTAATTAATTAAGCAGCTAACAAATCTAAAAATAAACTGCATATCTATTGCACTCGATGACCTAATACTCAATTTGAAATACCCTACATAGAATGGCTGCGTATAAACCATTTATGCTTTGTATTATACACATAAAAAAAATCGTCCGTATTCTCATTCAATATCGTCTACTTTAACAACCAACGTATATCAAGATAATACTGCATTGGTTTTTTTTTTACAATTGTTAAGAAACTCACCATATACCAGCGTAGGATTGCATCGTATATATAAAACCAGCTGTTTTGATCTTGTGAAAAAAGTTCAAAACAAATTATTTTGATTATATAATAGTACCACTTAATATCTACTATAATTAATAACCGTTTTTAGGTCATAACACTGGTAAAAAACATTTATTATGGAATTAGGAGACATATTATTTTTTACACAATCATATCAAATAGCTTGTTTAAAGAACCACCTAAATTCCTTCATTTGTATTGAGTTATTATATGTAAGATATGTTTATTTGAATTAGGTTTAAATCTTCATTTACTTAGGAATACGAAAATCGAAACGATTTTTACGTTAACTAGAATTATTGCAATATAATATTATTGACGTTTCTTCAGTGTGGTTACGAAATTTAGTTTTATTCATGTCCATGCAACTGAAAACCCGTAGACAGTACCCCATACAGCATACTACATAGTAGTAAACACCACTATGGGGAAATAATAATACATACGAATTATTTTTGTAGGTTTTGTTATCAAAATATGTTATTGTAGCTAGGTAATTATTGTACTTTAGACTTCCAGTAGATTTTCTAAGGTCAGTCAATTTACAGCAAGTACATTATGTGTAAATATGTGCCGACTGCCGGGCAATGTTGATTTTGTACAAGATATTTTCAATGTATTATAATAATATGTATTGCTTGAATTTTGATTGATTAAAATATTTATTTTATATTGTAATATTTTTCAACAATTCCACTCGGTCAACGGTGTTGTCAGTTGTGCAACAGCTGTTATCAGTATTCCGTGACAACATTGAATATAGGTATGTGGGCAACTAGTGTTATCAATTTTTACTAGAACAATATCAGCTGTTAATCTGTGTTGTAATATGGCCGCCGAGTTTCTACCGAAGGAACGGCTAAACGGACGCCTAGAAAACCTATCGGTTATCACAAGTTGCAGTCCATAGAGAGTAATAATTATTAATCCATGTTGCCGACACACCTGTTTATCTCGATCCGCGGTTATCACCGTGTGTGTAATGAAAAAAAAAGCCTCGATAATGCAAGTCCAAGGAACTCGTTTTCTGTTCGCCGCGTCTGTGCATTTCCGTTTGGCAATAACAGCACTCGCTTGTGGCCGCGTATGACATTGTGGTAATTAATAAATTTTCATTTCAACAGAGGGCAGGTGATTTCGCGCACTCGGCCGCATAATATTCTTTTTTAGATAGTTTACAGTTTCGATACGCGCGCACCACACAATGTCGTTGTGCAGACTTGTTGGCATTTCCAACGAGATGTCTTTGGCCAATATCAAACGCGCCTTGACCACTGGTAAGAAACCGCGAAAACAAAACATCAAAAAAACCATTTATCCGTAAACTCATAAACCGTCTTGTTTTGTTTGTTGTCGCTTTGATTTGTGCACATTTTCCCGTAAGCCGGTCTCGCACCGACAACGTACCGACCCAAGTCGCAAGGACAATTGTTATTATAATCTAAATGTATAGGCTTTTTTTTTTTTTTTTGAGTACTAATATAGTTGGGAACTCTGTAAAAAGTAGTGATCTATTTATAGAGCTGACAATTTATGTTTTATACAATCACTTGACTAATAAATTAAATAATTAATTTGATTCCTGTTTGTGTTTGAAAAATTTTCTGTTCACATAAATGTTGTCAAGGATAGCTAACCAGGAAATGCACGTTTCTAATATTATACTATCATTTTATAATAATAGAAATAATTAAAAGATAATACGAATTATAACTCATAAATATTTTCTTTTAATTATTTCATTTTAATTACTTCGGTGTGTCATATCATATTATCTAAGCCTGCCCACCTGTAACTTGTAATATATAAAAACGGAAATTGCGCATTCAGTACTTTAGGGGCTGTGACAGGACCGAATTCACTAAACTTTCAATAAAATGAAAAAAATACAGTAGAATAATATTATATCTGTGCTTAAGTGTGGTCATTTGATGATATATTGAATAATTTTTTTTCTATGATTTTTTAAAATTCAGGTTTTTTTTTTTTTAAATAAAATATTATTAAAAATTTCCCGATTAAGTTTTCGAAAATTGTAAGCGCACAGATAAAGTTCTCCTCTATTTACTATCAACATTATGGTGATTTTATGACAGTTTTAACAAGTAATAGTCTGACTAAAAAACTTAACAGTTATTGAAGATACCTCACAATATTGTATTAAAAAATATATAAACATTTTGCACACAAATTCCATTTGAATATTGATTTTTAAATTTTAACCAAACAGTAACTGCTCTAGTCCCTGAAATATAATTTGTTAGTTATTGTAAATAACCTTATCATGTAACTAGGACATATGATCGACATATCTTGGCTACATTTCAATGTTACAATCACTATAACATTATACGACCTAATTATCGTTGTTGAATTATCAATCTTTTTTTTTCTTTCAGAGTTAGCGAAAAATGCCATCAAATGTTTGGTTTTTACCCAAAAAATATGGGTTTAATTAGGTGTGTGTCCATTAAAACTTTATTGGGTATAATTTTTAAATAAACCAACATTTTGGCAAATTCTGTTTTTTTCATTGGAATTAATAGGGATTGCTCTTAAACAATTCTCGTTGCAGTAGCAATTTCCAATGCTGTTACTCTAGCGATTTGAATATATTACATTTTTACCAAAATTACAGACAACATTTATTTTACAATAATTTTTGTTTCTCAAGTCAACGATTGTAGCAATGAAATAATAATAATAAGAAATTATTTCATAACGTTCTTAGGTGTGCAAAAGAAAATATTCATAAAGTTTAACGATGTATTGAAGATTTTTTTTTTTTTCCAATATCTGTTATCTGTTGATTGTGGAATCTATTACGGTACCGTTTTCAATGTACGACTTTTGTCGAAAAATACCCATTGTTTTTTTCGATCTAAGGTAAATCCTACAATTGTATACCATTCTATAGTAAATAATGTGATTTAGTTAACCCGTTATTATGTATATTAGACGGTATCTATACCATGCAAGCCATATTGATTCTGTATCAAAACAATATTGTTTTCAGTTTGTAGTTAAAAAAAACTTAGTTGTAAAATGTAGTTGACCCGCTGGCAATTGGTTACATCATAATGTATATTGTTCAATTATTTACGTCTTAAAATCAATACCAATAGAATTTCGTAAAATTTCAAACGTAATTGTAGTTTTTTATCGTTAAAGATAAAAGATAAAGATATTAAAGTAGATAAACACGTAACAAAATGTATAAATGTATAAATCTGTTACTAACACAACTATTCAATATATTTTAACACCAATTATTTATAACTGCTTTATTGTGTACGTATTAGCTATATTAATTATTAGTTAACGATATTAGTTTATCCTTTTGGTGTTTAGTTAACATTGTAATAGTTTGTCGACAAAAAATTGTTATAAAAACATTTAATTGCGTAAATTACTTACTAAATACCACTAATACGCGTAAATTTTGTTTTTTCCAGGTCAAAGATTATTTAGCCAAAATGTTCAACATACTTCAACCAAAGTTGTTGACAACATTTTAGTCATAACATTGAACACGCCCAATTCAAAGGTAAATTGTACAGTAAAAATATATCCGAGCACAATTGCGTTATTATTATTTTAATTATAATGTTATTTTTATTTTATTATTATTTTAATTTTATTTTAGGTCAATTCACTGTCTGAGGATGTAATGAACGAATTACAAGCCAATTTAAATAAGGCCACTCAAGATCCGGCAATCAAAGGCAGCGTTATTATATCAGGAAAACCGAATTGTTTTATCGCCGGCGCTGATATATCAATGTTGCAAGCTTGCCGCACAGCCGAAGAAGTACACAAGATTTCTCAGGCCGGTCAGAATATGCTTTTCCAAGTCGAGAGATCTTCGAAACCCATTGTAGCCGCCATCATGGGTTCGTGTTTGGGAGGAGGCCTCGAAGTAAGACTTTTCTCTACCTACCTTTGGTGTACCAATCGCTGGCCCTTAGAGTAAAAAAAAAAAGGTTCTCGATGCAATTTGTATTCGTCGTGTATTTTATACACATTTTGGATACAAACAAATTAACATTCCCCCCCCCCCCCCATAAGTTGGATGTTGAATTAATTTCAATTTGTTGATAATTTCCCGCGATATAGAGAATGTAAAAAATGTTGAAACACATAAAAATAACCACACCGAGAGTGTAACCGAGAAGTATAAATGAAATTGTAATTTTTTTTCAACAAATTTAAATAGCAAACAAGTAATTTTAAATAACAAGCGCTTGAAACGATAAAACAAAAAGTTCTATCTAATAAAATTAATTTTTCTTATTGAATGAAAATGTTTTACACGTGAAACGTTTTAATGCTCCCAACATTATGTATTTTAGTGTATTATTATTGACTCGGTCAATAATTACAAATTCCATGATGAGTAGTGTTCTTGATACTACTTATAGAAGATAAACATTATAAATACTATTTGATGCAGTTTTCGTATTTTAGTACTACAGAAAATATAATAATTTGTTTGTTTAATTAAATTAATTAAAAACACTTTGTTGAAAAATTGTAAATAATTACCAACGTGTTTTAGGTGGCTTTAGCGTGTCATTATCGTATTGGTGTCAAGAGCAAAAGTACCGCACTCGCATTGCCCGAAGTAATGTTAGGCCTTCTGCCTGGCGCCGGCGGTACCCAACGTTTGCCCAAACTCGTGTCCCTTCCCACCGTTTTGGACATGGCTTTGACGGGTAAATCGTACAGGGCCGATAAAGCGTTGAAAGTTGGTTTAATCGATCAACTCGTCACTCCTCTCGGGCCCGGTACAAACACACCAAACGAAAGGTCTGTTTGTTAAATTTTTTTTATTTTTTTTAATGCATTTATATCTGTCGTGTATGTGGTGTTTTGTTATTATTTTGTTTGTCCATTATGATTTACGCAGAACGCTGGAGTATTTAGAAGAAGTAGCTATTGACGCGGCCAAACAAATAGTTTCGGGAAGTAAAAAAATAAAAAGGAACAAAAACAAGACGTTGGTCGATAGCGCTATTGATTTGGGCATTAAAAACGAATGGATCCGAGAGAAATTCTTTGAAAGTACCAAAAACAAAGTCGAGAAAATGACCAGGGGCCTATACCCAGCTCCGTTGAAAGTAAGTAATTATTGATGAGCTAACTGTTGGCTAAATGTATTCCACGCGATTAACTCACGCTGTTGTAATTGTTAGATATTAGACGTGATTAAAACTGGAATTTCTCAAGGGAACACCAAAGGGTACGCTGCCGAAAGCCAAGGCTTTGCCGACTTGGCTATGACGCCACAAAGTAAGGGATTAATTGGACTGTTCAAAGGTCAGACTGAATGTAAAAAGAATAGATTTGGCGATCCCAAAACAAAGATCCAGTAAGTTCTTCGTCTCGGGGGGGCCAACTATTTGTTAGGTCCAACTGTATGGAATCACTGTAAATGTGACTGTGATGTGTCCAACACATTTGCATTTATGTCTTTTTTGACTTGTGCTCTGACGACTTTATGATTTTTACAAACAGGAACGTCGGTGTTCTTGGCGCTGGTTTGATGGGCGCCGGTATTGCCCACGTAACTGTCGATAAAGGCTACCAAGTGGTTCTCAAGGACGCAAACGACAAAGGCTTGGCTAGGGGTATCGCTCAAATTGAAAAAGGACTGTCGGGTGCGGTGAAACGCAAGAAGATGTCTGCGTATGTGTTTTTTCGAGTGACTTAAACATAGTATCTATGATCGATCATCTAAATTTTCGATTCCTTTTTTTTTTTTTCATTACAGGATAGAAAAAGACAGGTACATGTCCGATTTGACGAGTACGTTATCGTACGATTCTTTCTCAAAAGCAGATATCGTCATTGAAGCCGTATTTGAAAATATAAACATTAAACATCAAGTGATCAAAGAACTCGAACAAGTCGTACCCAAACACTGTATAATAGCCACCAACACTAGCGCTATTCCCATCGCCAAAATAGCCGCTGGCAGTAGTCGCCCTGAAAATGTAAGTTAAACAATACATATATAGATATTGTATGAGACATATGTATATATATATTGTATAGGACATATTTATATATATATATAGACATTGGAATGTAACACATTAATAGAAAAATTCTATATTGTTTTTTAATACAATTGAAACTCGTCTTTAGGTAATCGGAATGCATTACTTCTCGCCAGTAGACAAAATGCAACTTTTGGAAATCATAACGACTGAGAAGACATCGAAAGAAACATCAGCTGCTGCTGTTTCTTTGGGTTTGAAACAAGGAAAAATTGTTATCGTCGTCAAGGATGGCCCAGGATTTTACACTACTCGTATTTTGAGCACAATGTTGTCAGAAGCGATACGTTTGTTACAGGTGCATACATGAATAATATTTCTTGCATCATACAACACTTCTACGTCTTGCACAGTTAAATAGGGTTTTTGTTTTTGTACAATTGTTTGAAGCTTTTACAGTTTTTAGTTGATCATTATTAAACAATTTTTGTTTATATCTGATGACACATTCCAGTGTCCATCTTCTGCTGAACTATCAAATAACTACTGTTCACTGTCAGATGTCTAAACTACCGAATAGGACAGTGAACATAGCAGTTTAGCTGTTCAGCGGACTTTTTTGGAGATGGACACTGAAACGTCGTCTAATTATACCAAAAATCAAACATTTGTAGACATTTCATACACAATTCATAGAATTTGAGTTACAAGTTTTACCGACATACATTTTTCATAGGAAGGAGTAAGTCCCAAAAAATTGGATAGTATTACGAAAAGTTTTGGCTTCCCGGTTGGTGCAGCTACGTTGACCGATGAAGTGGGAGTGGACGTCGGTTTCCATATTGCCACTGATTTATCGAAAGCCTTCGGTGCACGGCTTGACGGTGGAGATCTCAAATTTGTAAAAAGTATGGTGGACGGAGGATTTTTGGGTGAGTTCATTGTTTTGTTTTTTTTTTTCATTTCCAAAACTCATTAACCTACTTATGCGGCTCAGCTGAGAATAATAATAACTAAATTTCTATTAGGCCGTAAATCGGGAAGCGGTTATTTCGTGTACAAGGCCAACTCAAAAAGTAGACCGGAAAACGATGAAGTTATCTCGTTGTTAGAAAAATTCAAGATGGAACCGAAAGGCGAACAGACTGTTGAAAATCAACAGCTACGTATGGTGTCCAGATTCGTCAACGAAGCCGTTCTGTGTCTGGAAGAATCTATCCTTAATAGTCCGGTACAAACTATATAATATTATATTGTGTAAAACTGAATTCTGTTTTCTCGAGGTGGCAAACGACACGAGTGTGTCTAAACTGTAAATTGAAATTTCGTGTATTATTTTAGTTTGAAATAATGAATTTTCATTATTGATACCGACAAGTTGGTTTCAAGTAGCATCTATTGGCAAAAACTACGAGATTTAAGTTTAACATATTGCGCTCAAAATTTGTATACAATTATTTTGTTGTTGAAATTAAATTTGACGAGTCTATAATATCATCTCATTGTTTCCCGCGACACTGCCACTGGATTTTGCTAAATGTTACTGATATTATTATTTTTTTTTTTTAATTATCAAAAGTTATAATATTATATATTATTAGTACAAGTGTTATTTTAGATTTTATTTTCCTTAGACATACAAAGCAAACCTATTGTACTTTTATTTGAACAAATATCTAATTAATAATTTCCAATACATTTTTCATCAGTAAAAAAAAATGAAACCTTTTTTAAATGCAATTTAAATTTCAACATTAACCCGTTTAGTCGTAAATTGTATTTTAACTAAATTTTAAATTTTAAAATTAAAATAAATATCTATAAAGTTTACACGAAAAAATAGATGTTTCATATTTTTGGGACACTATGACAGAAAAGAAATAGCTAATGGTAAATAACAATATGAAACACTAAAAAGCGAACATTCAACCAGCCTTGTCTGAAAATTGTTACTAAACTTATGTTTTAATATCAAATTTTTTACCATAAAATAACTCATAGAGTGTTATAAGCAACACTTGTTAATCGATAGTATTGCTTTTGTCAATAGAATACTGTTTGACTATTCATAATTGATATGCATGCTAATAGCTAATAATTATCGAATAATATTTTTTATATTGACGTTAATATTTTTATTACATATTATTTTAGGTCGACGGTGATATCGGAGCCGTATTCGGTTTAGGGTTTCCGCCGTTCTCGGGCGGTCCATTCAGATGGGTCGATTGGTATGGTGCCGACAAGCTCGTTGCGAAAATGCAGACATTCCAAAACGATTACGGCGCACCTTTCCAACCATGTCAACTACTGTTGGACCACGCTAAGGATACATCCAAAAAATTTTATCCATCGTAAAAGACTTATCGTCGTAAACTATCGACTAGGGAATCAAACAACACTGGATCAGTTTTACGAATTTTGTTCTACATATAATATAATATAGTTGGAATTACTCGCTAAGAATTTATAGATAATATACTTACAGAATTCTTTATTTTTTTAATTGTTGGTGATTCAAATGTAATATTATCATTATATATTTATTATTATTATTATTACTTTATGTATTTATTATAGTTTTGTTTGAATACGGTTTAATATAAGAACACATATATATATATATATATATATATATATTTAAAATGAAACTCATAAATTACTAATTTATAGGGACTCGTTAAAATCACACAATTTATGATCGACAATGGTGCTAATTAACCATTAACCACACTCGTGAATTGTTTTGTACACCAAACTTTTATAAATATTAATAAATACACCGCGAGTGGTAATAATTGAAAAAAAAAAATATTGCGTCAAGTTGAGGGTTAACAAAATCTGTTCAAAAGTTGAAAACTGGTCAAAAAATGTATAATTATGAACTCTTTCCCAAAAGGTCCAGCCAAATTTGAAAGTATGAATAAATGTAATAATTTTATATTGCATTCATGGAACAGTGACAGCCCACTTAATGATATTGACTCTTCTAGTAAATATAAAATCCGGGTGCTTCTAAACATATATCGAATAAATGTGTTTTGAAATATGGTTAGTGTCGTTCTGTTTGGTTTCATGTCACAACTGCATTCGCACCAGGATTTTTCTAAACAAATTTTAAATAATGCCATATATCCCCCTTACATTGTGTTATGACATTTAAAAAAAAAAATTCGCAAAAACATAAATACAATACAACACACTACATACGATTGAATAAAATTCAGTAAATATAATAATAATATTAATATTAAAATGTGTAACATGTAAATTGTAATAATAACAACTAGGTATCCACGCAAATTTTACATTGAAACCCAGGCCAACAGCATATCCATGGTGTTATTAATTGTAGATATTGAACAAAATCTATACTATTTGAATTTTCACAACCACATAAAAGCAGGGAATATAATAACGCGGCTCAACTAGAAGACTGCACTTTAAACTCGAAACCGGTAAAAATGTTACACGTGACGTTTCTGAAATAACCGGTTCAAACTGAGGTTTTTTTTTTGTTCTACTTACGCCCCCACTAACAATAAATCATTTTTTGTGTAGTTTATTTAATTAAGGTAGACTGTAGTCTGTACTATATACTACCTAATACCTATACTATACACTATTAACTATATGTTATGTCATGTCATCATAACCGTAACGTACCTAAAGTTTAAAAAAAATGTTGTCCACAAAAAAACGGCTTTTTTATAGCACACTATGCAATTATCTTGAAAATATTTTTTTTTATTAATTGTCGATTAATTAAATTTAAAAAAAAATAAAGGGATCGTGAAAACGACAAGCGGTCCGCACGGTGGAAATTGTTCGCGGACGTAATGTCATGTGGTCCGCGATCTCCATTTACCGTGGACCGGATCGACGGCAGCTGCGCGTACGCAAGTCACGCAACGGGCCCGTCAAGGTAAAGTGCGCCCCGTGCCGCAGGGATGCCGAGGACGTCGAATGGCAGAGGGCGGAAGGAGTGTGGGCTCATACTCCCCTTCCGTCCACCGGCTCCCGACACCGACGTGCACCACCCGCCTTGGCCACGAGAGCTGGTCACTTTATCTCCCGCTACGTGCCGTCTACTTACGCACGCCAGCAGGCCCATAGTGGCGTGTGGCCTTAACCGGAGGGGAGAAGAGTTGGGGGGGGGAATTTGAATACCGCCTCCCGGCACACGCTCGCCTCGTGGCGAATCGAATGCGCGTCCCGTTGTCGATTTCTGCCTCGATTCAGGGTTTCCCAAATCGTCGACGTGCCTACCAACGGCACCGATCCCATCGGAGAGCCTGGAGCGAGATGTCCCTTTTATAGTACGCGACCGGCGAAAACGATCACATGCGAGACGCGGCCGCCGACGGTCTATCTTTAGCCGCCGCCGCCGTCAACAGTGTTGCCGCGTAGATGGCGCCATTGATTTCAGCGTTGCGACAATTAAGAATTTCCGTTGCGTGGGAGTAAAATATTTTGCTCCGTCGAGCCGACAAAGCTATACGTAGTTTCCTGGAAGTTGTTGCTAATATCGGGGTGGGAATAAGATTATATAATAATATACATATATGTACTGTAATCGAAAACAGAACTACTTGGCATTTTGTCCATTGATATACGTGTGTTTGCCTGTACAATTCTTATGTCCGTCAAAACATTAGCTGTACACGGTGCCGTGCTAACTGTCATTGACGCAATCATATATGTCGCCCCTTTCAAACGTGTATTCATATTTTTTTGACAACCCTAAATTTGGTGGTGCCTTTGACACCCTAAGACCCCTGGCCCCGTCGCCACCCCCTTAGCACGGTCCTGCCCTATTGGCTACTAGAACTGATTCCATAGGAAATTTGCTGCTCGGGTGCTTGTTCGGTTTAGGTCTTGTTCGCGATGACGTTAATCACAACTTGCGGTTTTGCCACGATTGCTATTATGATTATGATACAAAGCGTATTATTTTACTGCTTGGGTTCAAACTTAAATAGTGTACAATAACATCATTGTTCCATCGTGGACGAATGAACGAATTCAACAAAAGTGTACTCGTTTTATATGTGCTCTGGATGAAGCCAACGCCGCAGTCAGATCGAGTAACCTGCGTCCGAGTTGAGAAGCACATTTTAAGCACACGCGGCGTACTTAGGTACGTGGCTGACCGATAACGCGAGTATCAGAACTGGGTCAGGTGTAGGTATAGTAATAATTGTATACGTGCAGTGATTGTCATTTGATACAGCGCTGTAGATTGTTGTCGAGAAAGATCATGTGTTTTCTTAGTACCTACTTAATCCGGCGTATGCGATATCTCTGCGTGCCGTGTGGATTTTTATGACTATTAGCAAAGCGAAATGCCCCGTTTACTGGTTTACTGTGGGCAACAACGATATGCGAGATTACCTACCTCGGCAGCTCGGTCGAAATCGTGTTGGTATTGTTGTGTCGTGTGCTCAAGTCCCCCGACTTGAATAGACAATCGAATGCGCATAATAATATTGTGAAAAGAGAAAGCGCCCGACAAGTGCAAGGTCGGTTCAAATGTGTTTTACGCCAGAGGTCCAAAGAATTTACATACCCACGACAAATGGGTATACTGTTAATGCGAACATATTATTATAATTGTCGGTAAGTACAACGTTAGCCGCCGTCGTCGTCCGGTTTAAGTATATGGTCGGCCAATATTTTCAGATAGGATATTATCCATTAGCCGCCACGTCCGCATTGTAGGTACTCGTATTGAAAATAATTATAATACGACGGTCAAACGAAAGAAAGTAGTCGCAGTGACTACAATATTTACTACAGTGGCTCGTTACAACAATCGAGGATTTATAATACATAAAAAGGGACGGCGGTAATGCAAATATTATAATATGTCTGTTTTATTTTTAAAGTTATTACGACCGGGCAATAAAAAAGTGAAAACGGCAAAACCATCAGACCCCACCACTGTTGAAAATTACAACACCGATCCGGCTATGTACGCTGTGATTACGATGGAATGTGCGACTGTAGCCGACAACGCTAGAATTTTTGGAAAATCATAGGAAACTACAAAAAAAAAAAAATCAGTACTTAAAATAACGTGTACGGAAAAAATGTTGGTGAAAAATTGTTAGGTGAAATAAACTCGCGTGCAGTAATAGTGTATAGGTATTTTGTATAGCTACTAAATTGCAGTGTGCCACTCGGAGTAGTTCAAATGTTTAAACGGTTATAGAACGTTACATTTATACAGTTGTATAAAAACTAATGTACAAAATTGAAAAAAGGTCGAGTTAAAAAAAAAAAAAAAAAATTTCAATAACAAATTACCTGTAAAAGTTAAAGCCGATAAAAAACTTTTATAAAAAAAAAAAAACACAGGTACATGAAAGTGTATTGAAAAAAAAAATGCAAAAGTAAAAGCTAAAAGTATAACTATTACTTTTTTGAAATGTAATTCTTCAACTGTTAAATTCTAGCCATGATTGAAATTTTTAAGCAACAGCTTCATCAGAGACTAGAAAATATATTATCAGTATTAAATTAATTTAATTTTAATCAACGTTTAATATAAATAAAAATATAGTACCTATCAATAATACAATTTTGATCTTTCAAGGTTGACCTTTAGTCGAAAATTTGGGTAAAAATAATTCTATTTTCCAGTTAAATCAGATTTTAAACATTTCAGCGACGTCGGATGTCCCGTGACTTATGGTTTTACCAATTTTCGTATGAAACAATAACTGTATGCAATTCATCAACATCACTTTTGCCGAGGTCACAATTAACACAATGGCCGTCGTCCGATGATTTACCTTGGTTTGATTTATTGAGAGTCTTCCGGAGATGATCGCTATAATATAAGTGTACAATATAGTAAGTAACATAACGCATTCGAGTGAGTGGTGACCTAAATTAATCGATTTCCTGTGTTTACGCAGTTTATATTTCATAATTTTTCAGTTGTTGTAAAAAAGAAGCACACGGGAAAAACTGCGCCTAGTGCCTATTAGACGCTGTTATTATACCTATATATTATAATATAGTATAGACTATAGACTATAGTGACATAAATAAAGAACTGAGAATCCAGTGTCAACGCGTATACTGCCCACGACAACATGATGATATTAAGTAGTTTTCATAAGTATAGTAATAATAATTAGTAGTAGGTATACCTACTAGTATTACTGCACTTATATTATGTCCATTGTCCCGGAATGCCTATCGCGTTGATCGAGTTTCAATATGTTTCCGTTTGGTCAACATTTAAGCACTCTAAACAGCACTAGGTATTTTTTAACAAAGTATAATATGCACTTTTCAACTGATAAATATTTGTTTTTGAATTTCGAGCGTAACAGAACTTTTTTTAGGATTTATTACAACCATTAAAATGATAGTTTTGGGAAAAATGCACACATATCTGTTTGGGGCAAAAACCCCTCCGTTTTTGGCGAAATTTCGCCACTAAATTTTCGTCTCTTCTTCTCCGTTATTGGACAACTGGTTAGGTTTTAACGAGACGATTTTATTACACTCATTTTCACAAGAAAACATCAATGAAACGTTATACGAACCCAAATCGCCGCCTATATAGCTGCACCTATATGATAGTCTTTACATACATACACGTCATATTGTATCAACTATCAATATTAAAAAGTCATTGACATTATTAAAATATTTATTATTGACGATTATAATACATATATATATATACATTAACGATTGAATTTGTATTGTGGGCTAGCGGAATCCATGCTGGTGGATGTTTATTAGGTACTATAATCGTGCGCAAGGTGCCGTCTCCGGCGATTTAATAACGTTTTGTGCATATAACGTGTATACGTTAGGTAGGTAATAATAATAATAATAATATATTATATAGGTAGGTACACGTATAAAACTATTCTATCCAATATACAATACAGCGACTGCATTCCATTGGAATTATCTCGCATTGATGTATTTTTTGTCAAATTCTAATTTACTTCGTGTTCTACAACGGTATTAGATACTATTTTAGATACGAGTAGATGATATACCCATTAGATAGGTATATGTTTTCTTATGCTAATTTTTCTTGAATCGTACATAACACAAACCACATTATTGTAAATAATAATGTATACATATATGTGTGTATATAAATAATACATTATTGTAAATTATTTCAATTATTGTATCCATAAACACACGTAGAATAGTACAGTCGAGAGTAACAATATGGGTAATCTCTCTCTTTCCACGATACTGACAATGCATACACATCAAGTTGTCTTAATTTAAAGTAAAAAAAAAAAAACATTTTTAAGTATTTTTCATAACAGAATGATAAAAAGAAAAAGCTAAACAATGGCCGCAGTAATTGTTGTCTACTTACCAAGTTAGGTCAAGCTATAATTTTGTATATTGTACTTGGACGGCTATAATTGGGGAACTTTGGGTAGATGAAATACTGTGAAATATATTTTAAAAGCCGTCTAGAAAAATACAGAAACTTAAATATCATTTAGGACCCAGAATGCATTTATTTGCCTGTCTATGGTTAAGTACTTCTTGTATGGAACTTAGTACCCCCCCAAATTGTTTGTGTTCCAGATCCAGGAAAAATAAATAGGTAAACCGTACATGATTAAAAATATTAATAAAAAGTGAAAAAAGGATAAAAATCTTTGGGCTGAATTCGTTTTTTCAAATCATCGAGGAAACCTATAGAAAATCCCGATTTCTGCGGTAGTACCTAATAAATATTTGTTTTATTATATTTAACCATGAATCGTGATTACAATAAAACAATAATCAAATGACAAGTACCAACTAACATTAGGATGGTAAGGATAGATCAGGTTAGGAAATTGTAATTTGCAACATTTTTCGCAGAGTTAAGCAATTTTGAAAGCAATGTTTTATTTAACTTTTAACGGCTTACAAACTACACGATTTAGTTCAAATTAAACTTTGAATATTTCTTGGAAAATTTTCTCTTTTTACTTGTCTCGTTTGTTATCCCACTGTATCCTTTGGGATTTGTACTTGCATTCTTTTTGAACAAAATTTAGTATTCATTTATAATTATTCATTTTTTTCCAATTTATTAAAATCTAGCAAATATATTATAGTGTCCGCAACAGCTCTTTGCATATACTTACAATATTATTTTACCAATGACAATGACTGACTATACCCAATATTTTCTTGTTAAAGTTGATGTATGATTTTATAATTTTTCAATGTACGTTAAACGATAAACACACGTGAACTAAAAAACGATACGAGAATGAAAAATAAGACAGCAAATCCATTTTTTTATTAATTTGTTATTATATCTATACAAGACTAGCTCTTGGCATTAAAAAAAAAAAAAAATAAAAATGATTTAACGCGTCTCATCTACTAAAAGTATACAGCTACACCTAACGGCTAACAGTTAATTGAAATCAGAAAATCCAGTAGGTTTGGTACAGCTGTTACGTCATATTTTATAGGTAGTGAAGAGTTTTAAATTATAAAATATTATATTATTATTGTATAATATAAAATTGCCTCCTGAGAATATAATAACCTCACACTCCAATGTACGGCTTGGAATGTAAAAGTTGTTTACATAATTGATAACATAACGTTATTACAATAATACGATCAACACCTTTGTATGGCCTATCTCGAATGTAAAATTGTTGTAATTTCCAAGAATAAAATAATTAAGAAGCGCGTCGTCAACCATTGACAATAATTATTTGTTTAATTGTCGTGTACACAGCGCGTAGTCAGAGCTGCCAAGAGTTTTGTGCAAAAAAAAAAACCTTGAAATACATAATAATAATTACAAGAGGATACACTTAGGTTTTGTGTGTATAAACTGTACGGAGAAATAATAACAACAATAATTATTGTAACAGACAAAGAACATGAAATCGTGAGAGTTTCGCATTGCGTGTTTTGAACATATTTTTTGTATATTATACACAACTAGTAAGATTTTCCGCTAATGCCATAATAATAATTGGATTCCATAATGAAGATATCGTAGGTTTAGGATATGAAAAGTCGCATCAGCCGCTGTCTAGGTAAAACTGTATGTATTAAAAATGTACACAGTAGTATTTCAGTATAAACAATAGTATCATTAAAACTGTGAAAAAATACTCTGTTAGGTACTACAGGTTTAGGTTCAAAACCACCGATCATCCCCAACATGAAATTTAACTGGTAATTAATTATTCGTATAAAGTACCACGTGTACCGCTCTAATATTATTAGTAGGCATAATAATTACAACAAGGTAAATAAACAAAAATAAATTATTAGTGCCTAGTTTTGACTTTTCCGAGGCTTATAAATAACCATTAGTTAAGTACCCGCGCAATGCAAAGAAAGAGCTATTATAAAACCATTTAAGATTCATTCAAAAATTATATAAATATATATATATACATACATGTATATTTATTTCTGTGTTTGATATTTTCATTATTTGGAAATTAATTACTCGACCAGTAAGTATGGTTTAAAAAATATATATACATAGCACAGGGAAGGGAAGGGGTCGAAGGGATCACAGTTCTGTAGGAATATTAGTTACCTACCTATTATACTATGTGAATGTGACACAATAACTATTAAAACCCTAGGTCAGTCCGAACACACAGTGCAATATAAACGAATTGTAGTCCTAACTAGCCAAGTATGAGACCAAGTATACTCTTGACCAGCATAGTCCAGACCAAGCATACTCTGAATTAGAATACATTACCGAAATTACCAAAGTGGGGTCCACAGATTATCATTTGACAAAGTTCTAGATCTATTTTCAATTTTGAGCATTGGTTTTTAGGATTTTCAATTGTCTTTCGGGCCACCATAGGAAATACATTTCACTACAGATTTTTGACATTTTATTTATACTGCGTGTAACCGCCTTAGGGCTTAGATAGAAAAAATAAAATGTATGTACATTTTGTCTATTATTATAAAAATGTTTGTGTTTATAATATTTAACGGAGGACAATGCCTTTGTAGGTACCTACAATACCTACCATTGGGCATTGGCCGATAAATCATTTTTAAATACTAGCGATCTAATAAGCTGAGTTAATTTCGGACTTAATTTTCGGCTAGTCACGCTGGATTAAAAACAAGTTTTGAGTATTTTTAGATGCAATGGACGCGCAGGTTGTTAATGTTCAACCGCCTCTTGTTTCTTTATTTCTTTTTTTTTAATAATCGTAACATACCTACATTGGCTTAATTAGAAATACACGACATGTCCTTCTTGATTAGTTCTGTCGGTTCTAGTGGAATGTTTCGACTCCCGCCCCTAAGAGTCAAGTCGAATTACATCATTTCTTTCCTGTAAGATGAATTGTGTTAAATCGGGCATGTCGAACTCGATGAACCTATTATCTGGCGTTTTAAAACAATGTTTTACTTTTGAGAGCCTAGGCCACACTTTGGCAATCACAATAGTCATGTTCAATATCGCTCTCTTAGTAGACCATCATTTATTTTTAAATCGAAAAATCCGTACGATCAACTACATACGTTATTAATTCACACGCTTCCATGCCCATATTATATTATTATCAATCGCCGCCTACGACCCGCATAATACAAGAAGCAAACAAGAGTTATCGTTAATGTCGCCGTTTACGAGTACTCATAAATAATAATAACAGTAATAATTATAATCGGTTAACTGTACTGCCAACCACTATACGATCATCGGCCCTTTTTGTACAATAAAAACGTCAGTGGCAATTATTAGAATGTAAATATTTCCTTCAAGTTCCAACACATCTCCCCCGCGACTAAAGCCATATAATATTATATCGTATAAACTCTTCAAAGTAAATAGAACACTATACTACATCTGAACAGTGGCACTTTCTGTTTATAGGTGTACACGCGCTGTTTACGCTGGTCGGTGGATTTATTTTCAGTTGTAAGTAATATGAATATGTTTGTCCGCAGTGTCTGTTCTGCGCGTACATATGAAGTCATTATTCATAATATTATGAGTTACGACCATCGTCTAAATTAGATTGGGTTTACCTATTATGGGATTGGGTTTCAAAAAAAAAAAAAAAAAAAAATTAAAAACGCTCATTACATTTTCTTTGGTACTCTAAAATTGGTTTTTTTTTTAAGATTCAGGCTTGATTAGCCGAGGTCACTCATCCGGAAAGAAACGCGACAAAACTGCATCGCATCATTCCCTTCAATGTTAAAAAAATAATTTTGTAGAGATAATATTTCTTTTAGTTATAAAAACAGAATTTATAAAATTTCGGTTGAAATACTGACCAAATAAGATCGTAATTTACCAAATGAAGTTACAAAATCATTTATACGGTAATAAATAATTCAAGAGGATATATTGATTTATATAAATGATTTTAAAACCAGAAACACAATTTTCATTCCCCCCCCCCCTAAATATGGATGGTCGAAAAATTTAAGGATAAAGGCAAATTTGAATGCTGGTAAAAATATGTATAATAAAATATTGGTTAAAATATTAGTTGCGAGGTCCTGTTTGTTATAATAATATGTTTTGTTTTCAATTGCCGATCGTACAAAACAATCTACAGCAGCAATTATTATTCTCTAATACCATATTTAAGTATACAAGTATCCGTTTTATGATACAATTTGTGATAAAATTGTCATTATAAAACGGATATCGTTTATGGATAATAAACGGAGGTAGGTACCTACTAATAGGCTACCCATAAAATATATGTTATTCATTACAATTGTTTGTTTTTTATGAATTACAATAAAAAGTAATTCATTTTTGTTATTCTTATTTCTCATTATAATTGGCGGCTATCTAGCCGACATTTCTACAGCGGCCAAAGCACGATACCTTTTGACGGTTAATATATTAAAATTATTGTTTTACAGTAGCTGTGCCACAGGCCAGAGGGGGAGGAGTCGGGAGGTCAAAAACCTCCGAAGTGTCTACACTGCCACCCGTTGAATATTTATCACGAGGATTAGAAAACAAAGTATAATGACGTTATTAATGGGCGTAAAAATGTTTATTGAAATTTGGTTGAAGGGGGGGGGGGCTTTTGGCGTCCATTTCATTTGGAGGGGGTAACTTTTTATAACCTGTACAACTATACTACCTTTAAGAGAGAGTGCGAGCCTTCCCAGGTATTGTTTACACTCTTTTTAAACATGTTCAAAGTTATATTTACACGTTATTCACTTTTCTTGTACCTACCTAACAGTTTACGCTTAACTTGTATTTGATAAAGGACAATAAATGGTACAATTTCATCAGAAAATAGATTCACATTGATATTATTAACGTTGTTTTTTACCCAGAAAAAGTAAAAACAAATCTTGATCTCGGTCAATTTGATTGAAATAAAATGATCCTAAAGTCTCTAGTACCTAGTAAAAATGTTGTTAATTTCATATTTTTATTTTCTCAATTAAACTACAGAGACTTTTTTTTTCAATTTTGACATTGGCGATTTTGGATAATGTTGTTAAAAACTAAGAATTTCATAACAGGCTAAAATTATTATTATAAAATCCTGCGAGAATACCTACTTGTACAGTTGTACCTATGCATAACAATGTATTTCATACAATTTTAGACTTGAAAAACGTCACATAGAATGCCTATATGTCTCACTTGTCTTGTATATTATTTCAGTCTGATAAATTTACGAATATTTTTTGTCTGATCCATAACTTGAAAAGTTAAAATAATAGGTGAATTTTTTCACCAATAACTGGGGTGAATTTGTTTAGTTATAGAGTTATTCAAATAGACTGCAAATTAAGCTTTCGCTTATAATTTTTTTACTAAGCACTTGATTGTAGCATTTCTTTTGAAAATGAAATAAGTAAATTAAAATTTTTTTTTTTTTTTAATCAAGTAGTCTTCAGTACCCGATGAAGGTCTTGTAAATAATTTTATACGCAAGCAAGTATAAGTTTGGCCGACTAAATCTAACTTTACAATTGTTTTTATTATCAATAAAATGTGTTTATGGAGAATGAAAATTGAAAAATCTTTTGGAATCATTACTGCTGAATCTATGCCAAAATTCTGGGTTTTACATAAAATCCAAAAACGGTTGACAACCCAAATACCCGGGACTATCCGCCTATATCTCTCTCTGTGATCTGTCGGTTAAAAAAAAATCCTAGTCGCGTTAACTTGAAAGTTGAAACTGTCAACTGAATAAGGTCTATGCTTGCGAACCGATTCGATTGATACGTCCAAATGGCAATTTTTGTCCGTTACACCCGTTTTTATTAATAAAAGTAAGTCGGTATTTTTCTGTATTTGCCCAAAATAACGTGTGTTTAAGACACCGCGGCAATCGCAAGCGTAGAACGTGGTAATAAAAAAAAATATAATATATTAAACCGTTCTATGATTTATACGACTCTCGTATTATCGATTGGCTAAAACGGTAATAAATATCATTGGTGACGGATGACTAGTTTAATCATTGCTGCTATTGTGATGCAATCGTCGGTGTCGTTAGTGTCGTTATCTCGTTTGTTGATCATTGGTAATTTACCATTTAAATTTTAACATCTCAATCGTCGAACGATTTTTCTAGTTATAATTATTATTTGTTTTTCGGTCAAGTTAATTATTTTTGCCCAAGTTAATAATTATTTTTGCCCAATTACACGACAAAACGTTCTTTTTATTTCTCTCTTTCTCTCTCACTCCCGCCACACGCCAGTCACCACCGCCTCCGACATAGCCCCGTCGCGCTGTCCCCACCGTTATTTTTATTTTACTAGCAGCACCGCTGGCGCTACTATTCCGCCTGGTTCACTTATCAATTATTATTATTATTGTTGAATTTCGGCGAGGGACCAGAGGATTAAAAAAAAACAATAATATTATCATTGTAAGAGGATAATAATAATTAATAACAGTTAACGATCGTTCGGGCGGCGGCCGTCCGTAGTAGTTTCACAAAAGCACCAATATTGGTGGAAGAGTGACGTTTTCCGGACACGGGCGAAAAAAAATTCCATTACAGGCGTCGGTGGTCGCGGTATTTTGTAGTCCACTTGTGTTATTTTTTCTGAATCGTTTGTATTGTAATCGTTTATCCCCGTCAGTTTCTCATTCATTCTCCGGTAACGTGTGACGTGTGCGACGCGTTTTGCAGCCGTTCCGTTGCTCGACCGTTTTTTGTAAATCTCCCCATAAAGATAAAATAATATCGTAAGCGTTTAAATTGTTTTTTTCTTTTATCATTTTTTCCATTATCTGGCGGGCCGGCCGTATCTTGCCATCAGTACCTACCTAAAAAAAAACCACCGCACTTGTTGCGAACGCGCGTGTCCGTGTAAAACGTACTCGCTCGCCAAAACAGAAAAATTTATATTTAAATAATATATATATATTATTATTTTGATTTCAAGCGCAGACAAGATGAACAAAAAGTGTGCCAGATGCGACAAGACGGTTTATCCCATCGAAGAACTCAAATGCTTGGACAAGGTAATTAGAAATTTGTTGTCGATACGGCCCGCACGAGCCCTGCAAAGCTCTATTGAGGTCAACGCGACAAACGAACGGCAAGCGACAAGTGTTTCATTTGTTTCCTTTTATTTTTTTCAGGTATGGCACAAACAGTGTTTCAAATGTCAGTCTTGCGGCATGACGCTGAACATGAGAAACTACAAGGGATTTAATAAACAGCCGTTTTGTGAAGCGTGAGTAGCCCTATGTTTTTTGTTTTTTTGCTTCAGTTAAACTAAAACCAAAGGCGTTAAGATTGACTCTACTATCTTATTTTAAAAATTATAACACTTAAGGTACTGATAAAAAAAATTGCCGAAAATTAAAAAAAAAAAAATAAGGGTGACTCTTTTTGTGTTTACGATAAAACAATTACCAGAGCTTTATAACTTCACGGTTGTTCAATTTTATCATTATTCTTTTTAACGTCCAGTGGTTCTTCTATAAAATAACATTAAAACAGTTTTAGAGATTTTTTTTATTGCTACGCTATTTAGTTGTTTTATTTGTACAGTTTTTCTTTTTCAGTTGTAATCCATTATTAAAACATTTTCAATTCTTAATTGCAGCTATTTAATGTTTTCTTAAAAATGTGTTAGTAATATTTGGTCAACTCGTTGATGACACATTATACATTATTACGAGGTCACATTTTACCTTCACTTGTTTCCCCCCTGTGGTATGTGTGCAGTATCTTGAGATGTGACCAGATTTAAATTTGCAAATTCACTAATAAATTGGCCAATGTAATCTACAGCTGTTAGTTAAAGGGTATTTCATTCGTCATTTTATTATATATACTTCCGTATAATTTCTCAATGATACATTTGTAGTATTTGTAAATAATAACCTGCATAAGATTATAATTGATGATAATTCAAATTATATCTTCTTCATCTACTAAAAATAATGACTCCTTCTTAACAGATAAACATATTATAGTAATAGCTTGCAATCATAAAACAAATCTTTATTTGACAATATTAACACATTTTAAAACTCTGGGAATTTACTAATTGAATTGATAAAGACTTTTATCTGCAATACTAATTATCACACGCTGTTTATTTAGTGTTTTCCGATAACAATTATTCTAATTTATTTGATTTTAATATGAACTCACTAATTGAACTGATAAAAAAATGCATAATAATATTATAACTGAAGTGTATAATTGATTTATTAATGGAGTAGACAGGTATTTTGGAATAATGCTTCTTATTTATTTTGTTTTTTGTTTTTACACAATGTTTAACACATATAACTAAAATGTTTTCTCGAGTACAACGTATGCAAAGATGTATTTAATATTATACTTATTTACTATATAGCTTATTACCATAATATATGATATAGCTTTTGTCAAAAAGTTACAATTACCGGTATTCTATTTTCATAAAAACCATGACCGTAATCAGAACACAATATGTATGTTTAGAACAATTGGGCCTTAAATGGATATTATGTAAATTAACGAAAACTTTAAAACGTGCCTACCTAGTTAGTGGCCTAAAACATGAATACTGTTTTGGCTAACATATTTTATGTTTAAAAAAATTAGTGCAATTTTACCCCCAGCCAACTTGAATATTTTAGTGTGTATTGTATTCAGCGTCAATTATAATATATGTCACTGTAGAAATTAAAAATTCACAAATTAAAAACGATTAATCATAATTGACATACCTATTTAATTAATTTTGTTACATTTATTGGTAGAATTTAATATTTATACTTGAAAAAATTAAACGGCAAATAAATTTATAGCACATCATAATAATATAGACAACGAACTTCATTTAAATAGAGTTTACTGTAAAAGGTTAGAATGAATACTGAAAACAGTGTACAATTATGTAACTCCGAACGTCGGTAAACTAAAAGATAAGATAAGAATGTGTGTTTATTATTATTATTTATTAATTACATTTTTTATTACAGTAAACACTGTATATATACAAATAACTATATCAATACTATTTAACTAGTAACACATTATATTATTATTATGAACCTTTTGATTAATTTTATTATCAAACACTTAAAAAGAGTGGTAAAATATTTTCCAGTTGATACGAGTACCATATAGCTAAATATCAACTTGGCCATACTTGTTTAGTTTTTTCCTGTAACATCAGCATCAACAGTTGTGTTTAATAAATTTTTAACAACATACTATTTTATTGGCAGGCACATACCAAAAGCGAAACACACAACTGTTGCGGAAACACCGGAATTGAAAAGGATTGCCGAAAATACAAAGTTACAATCTAATGTGAGTATTTATTTTTACTCTGTACGATTGACGTGTAAAATTTTATTAGTAATTACACGACCAACGTAATAAAAGTATTGAAGTATACAAATAAAATATCTAATACACATCACATGATTACATGCCATCCATTTTGGATAGTTTATTTTCAGTAAGTAAAATAAAATTTAATTTTTGTTTCTTAAGTAAGTACTACATTTGTGTGTGGCGTACAACATACTTGGTTCTGTACTCATTAGAAAACATAATTCTAAAGGCTAATAGTACATGGACAAGTTTCGGTCTTTAGAAAATTCGATTATTTTTCAATATTATTTGTACCTTGTCGATACATTTTAAACAGAGTTTTGTTAACTTGTTTTGATCATTCTAGGCTAAATATCATGCAGAATTTGAAAAAACTAAAGGAAAATTAACTCAAGTGGCTGACGATCCCGAAACATTGAGAATAAAAGCCAATTCTAAAATTATAAGGTAATATTGTACATATACTTTGTATCTATGCTATTACTTAGTAATAAAACCCAACTGTGTCAATATTATTTGATCACCGCTGTGTGATCAACACAATAACGTTTTTCAGAAACCAAAAGGTTAATAAGGTCAGACGTTTATGATTTCTATAAAGACGTAGGTGTTTTTCTTTTTGAAAAAGTGTAATCAATTAAATATTTCATTTAATTAGACATCATTCGGTGTTAATGGTTTTTGTCGTATTAGAAAAGATAAACTCTGCACAAATATCTAGTACTCTATAATACAAGAGGAAAATATGCAATTTTTTTTTTAGAAATACCCTATATATATTTTTTTTTCGAGTTTGGGACAAGGTAACCATTTTTTTAAAGTTACATTTTTTTTCGTTTATATTAACGATTTGTAAGTGCTTATTTGGATACTTATGATACTTATTCTGATGATTTTTAAGTGCTTTAAGTACCGAACCCTGGTTATCTGTTATACAAACAAAGGGTGGAACTGAAAATGATATAGGAAGTAATGTAAACAATTAAGTATATAGTTGAAAGAGCCAATGGGGTTCAGAGGTGTTTTGTGACAGAGACCATTATGGCGTGAATAGGAAGTTTTATAAAACTGTTAATAAGGCCAGCGTTGAAAAAATTCACATGGAGATGCAATAATTATAAAACATAATACTAATACAAGGACAGTAATAACAACGATTTATAGCGAGGCAATGTACTCAATTTAATTCAAATAAAATTGCGACTTTTGTTCAAATGACACTTACTTCTAAAATATCTGGGTATAAAAACCTAGGTTCTTTGGATTTTATATTAAATTAATATTTTATACTTTAAAACCAATTATTTGTACAATATTTTTATTTTGACATCTATTTATTCATGTTATATATTTTCAAAGTTTTTAAATGGTATGACTTAGTTATTATTGAAAATCCAAATTTTAAAATTAGTTCACAATTTTAGCTATTTTGCTATTCTATGCTTAATCAACTCAATGTTAAATAATCTATTTTGGTAGTACAGAAACTCCAAAGGCTTTGAGAAACTTGTCACGTTTATTATAGATAAAAAGTAAAGTGAATATTATTTACAACCTTATGGTTTTTTTGTGATCTTATGTATGTATGTATGTATACAAAGATTCCTTCAAATAAATTTTAAATAAAGATTTTGTTATGTTGGCCAATATTTTAATTATTAACAATTTAATAATTTACAGTAATGCGTCCTATCACGGAGATCTGTTGAAGAAAGCCGAAATGGAACAACGTAGAAATTTAAATGGTAACAATGCAACAAATGATGTTCCGGGTAAATATTTTTTGTAATGTATAGAAAATGAAAAACCAAGTTTATGTATTTTTGTAAATCTTTTTTTTCCAGTTATAAAAAATGTAATCGTTAGTAAACAGACTTCAAATTACGACCCGAGTGCAGTGAAACCGAATATTGTGCAACAACAGAACTACAACACTGGCAACAACAACAACAACAATAGGTATTCTCAAAAAAAAAATGATAACGTGCAGCAGCAGCAGCAGCAGCAGTATCATACTAGAATAGAAGAACCAGCTAAAATTCCTGCATGTTTGAACCGTCAAACTTCTACTTTAATTTATTCATCAGATGGAAATACGGGTAAGTTAAAACAAAATTATCGATAAAGTTTGCTAAAATTTAACTACATTAAGCATAAACTGTGCGTTATCTCAATAATGAAATATTATGTTTTGAAGCTATAAACTTAATACAAGTGCTAATTATCGAGTGTATAATTAATTGTTTTTTAAACAAATTTTCAGTTCCCAATTCATATAATCATCACATTGGTTCGATAGCCGATTACGATCCAATGCAAAAACAACAGTCGTATGGCAATGTAAAGTATATGAATAATTCAGAAAGCCATAATTTTGGGGTATGTAAAGTTAAAAAAGAATATTTTGTAATTCTCAATGTACTTATAAGTAAGGGTTTTATTTAATGTGAAAATGTGTTGTCAATAAAAATTGATAAACGGAGAGCAGCGAAAACTTTAGAATAGTTAATAATTAACTATTATTATTATTTAAATGTTGCTCTTCTTTGTTACTACAATTCGTTGACCAAAAACGGCAAAATACAAGCACTTACTTTTATTTTTACTTAAAATTAACTTCCCAAAGTTTCATCAACATCTGATAATTGATATGACTTTGGTTGTGTAGATACCAACAGTTCTGTTCCTAATCAACCGTATCGCTGAGCTTATTCCTATCCACTGCTGGAAGTGGATAGGTAGCCTATTCTAGCCTAGTCTAGATGAGCAAGTACATTACAATTTAGTTAGAGGCGTCAGATGTCTAATTATCCGAAATCCATATTGTATGCCTGATATTTGGTCACTTTCCGACATCTGACCCAAACTATTCATAAACTAATGTTACATGTTTGAACCATATAACCCTGTAGTAAATTTTGATTCCTTATGATAAGTGTGCAGAGTTTGTCAATGTCTGTTCTGCAGTGTACAGGAAATTTAACATGATAGCTCTAGTTTCAATCTTGCTCTTGACACCTTACCCGGAAAAAAAACCAAACAAAAATGGTTCTGATTAACAGCTAGTTTGAAACAAGAAACTATATTAAACTTGTATATAATCACAAAGTGTAGACTTTATTAGAGCAAAGACACGCTGTTAGGCACTCGCTCTACAATATTCTTTCTTATTTATTCATTAGAAATAGATGCCTGAAAAGACATAAGGTATAGTTTGCTAAAACATATATATATATATATATATATATTATAAATAATATAAAATAAAACTACTACCAATACATCATTTAATTTGGAACATAAATAACTTAAAATTAAAATAAAGTGCAAAGTATAAAAACATGAATGCACGACTTTTAAAAAATACAAGTACAGTTTAAAACTATAAATGTTGGAAGGTTAGAAAGCTATCCTGAATTTATAATAAAATAAATATTACCTGTTATGTGTTTAAAACTATTTTATTAAAATCACAATGGCTAAAATATATATGATATATATATATATATATCGATGTTGTGTCATATAATATCTAGGTTGGTACATTGTTATAAAACGTTTTGAACGGGACGAGTATATTATTAAAATTTAAACTTTACTCACTTTTGTTTTCTTGACATATTTTTATTCTCACAACTGCACTATAGTTTATTAATTAAATAAAAATCTATCAGATTTAATCTATTATGTAAACAAAGTGTAAACTTACTTACTAAATTCTGATTTTACGACAATTAATTTAAACATTTTTTTTTTTTAGAGAGTTTACCGAGCAATGTATGATTATGAAGCTCAAGACCTCGATGAAGTTTCATTCACCGACGGAGATCTGATTGTAAATTGTGCAGCTGTTGACGACGGTTGGATGACCGGTGTCGTCCAACGAACAGGGAAATCTGGTATGTTACCAGCAAATTATGTCCAGCCGGCAGCGATTTAAATGTCAAAGGAGGCAATCATTATGATTTGTTGATGATTTTATGGTTAAAAAAAATAATAAATAAACAGAAGTTTATAATTTTACTCTCATCTACACTAATTTATAAAACTAAAATTATTATTAGTATTAGGAATGTTTAATACTCAATTATATTAAACTAAATAAATAATATTAATTGTGATATCTAAGAATTTTCCAATAAATGTATAATTTGATAACTTAATTTTTACTAAGGCAGCTTAATACAACGAAATATTAATCATTCCAACGATATATTTAGTGAATTTAACTTGTACATTTTAATTAATAATATATATTATAATCAATTTTTTTTAAATTTTATTTACGTTTAAAATATTATTTATTTGCCTTTAATTGCCAAAATTTTGAGTATAAAAATATTATAAATAAATAATTCAGGCAATTTTGCTGTTTTAAATTTGTTTTATGAGTTATTATTTTATTTGTTAAAAAATATGTTTTTTAAATTAATGTTTAACTCGCGAGAAATCACATTTCTATTAGTAGATTTACTTGTTTGCATTGATTATTAAACATTATATAATGTTCTATTGCTTAAGTTTTGCTAAACACCAGTATTTAAAATTCAAACCATATATATATTTTTTTTAGTAACATAAGCTTATATTTTACTACAACCATACATAATATTAATTATTATTACTATTATCAAACTATAGAATTATATATATATATATAATTTTTTATTTGATTGTTTCAGGTAGCTACAAACTAGTTTACTTTCCTTTAATTTCACCTTGTATATGTTAACTATTACATTACTTTTTAGTAAATAATAACTTTTGTATAACTATTAACTATTTATGTTTTATTGTATTGTTAAATACTTGTGGCCACTAAAGTGATTACATTTCTTCACACTTACCTACACCCACACACACACACATATATATATATACTATATACTTTTATAATATATTATATATTTTATTATATTTATACCAGTATTTTACCAGCTTTGTTTTAAATATTTTTTTATTACCATTATATTGTGTCATGTGTGTCTACTTCCGATTATGAAATTATTTGTTCTTAATGTATGTTATTTTGAAACTATGACGCAATCGTTATATTTTTTTAATCCCCTCTCCCTCCCCCGTCTTATTTTTAAGACTTAATGGGTTATTAAATAAAATATCAATATCTATTTGAATATAAAATTTGTAAACACCAGCAGTAAGATGTTGCAAAAAATTGCGGTAATTTGGTGAAGTTTAAAAGGTCGCTCAACGCGATTTAACACAAAATTTAGGTGTTAATTTGCGCAATTCTTTGTCTAAAACTAAAACTATTCAATATTTTCGGAATCTGACGGTTTAAAATACAGCTTATTTATTTTCAACAGTTAAAATATTATGCTTATGTCTGTCGTTTTCGAACTTACATTCAGTATAATTGTATTATTTTTACGTAGGTATTGATTAAACTAAAAAATCGTTGTCGCTCGTTTAATCATCTCTGAAAAGGCTTCAGTAAGTAATTCTTCGTTAGCTCTGCCATAATTTGTAACAATTCAGGCAGTAATTATAAAATAATTTTCAGAGACCACGTTGATATATTATGGGGTGGATAAGTAAATATTTCATATCATCAATTGATGAATTACTTACTGAAGTCATTCGGTATTAAATCGTGTTGAGCGACCTGTTTGACTTTACCAAATGACCCCAAATTGTAATTAACTTATTTTTTACTTAACTTATTTTATACAAAGATTTATAATTGTACGTTAGTAGTGGGCGAAAAAAAAACATTTTTACTTAAAGTAAAAATATTTTTACTATTGTTCCAGTCGTCTGAATTTTGCCAAATTGGCGAACGTTAATTTGTGAACAATTAAACAAACTTGATAGTTTGATGATAGTCACGTTTGACTCGTGTGTTCCCAATCAATCGATCAAGGTTCCTTTTTTGACATTTTTTTATTTGATTTATCTAACTAATAAAATGAACATTGAAAGTAGGCAGTGAAAATAATTATCGTTGATTGAGACGGACAAATATAAGGAATTTATTTTTTTTTTTTTTTGGTCGGGATGGGCGCCACCTTAATTTGCTTTGGGCAGTAAAACTTTATTGTGCACACTTAAAAACGATCAAATTCATATTATCTTTATTCGACTTCGACATCACAGGCCATTAGTCGCAGAAAAATTAATTATATTGATTGACAATAAAGATTATTTACTAAACTTTATTCTATTCTAATAAAAAAACTTTTTACAAATCATAATTTTTTTTTTTTATCATATTTTTTTGTACAAGTCAGTCTTTTTTAAGAACCATAGCATTTTGAACACATTATGTCACTCTGGCCCCAACGACTCGTTCAGATGTACAGGTAGTTTGAATTGCTGTCGGTCTAGCTAACATTTTTGGCACTCGGTGAGGACATGTTTGAGACTCCAGTCTCCAACTATTTTTGTACAAAAACGGTGGGTATTATTAATATACATTATTAATTAAGAAACTCACCAGCTTTAGTGTAAAGGTACAGTTTTACAAAACGAAAGATGGTGGTGACATCCGTCTAAATGTTGACATTGGCGATTTTTCATAAAATTATAAAAACCTAAGCTTAAGGACGTTGAATTTTTAAAATTTTCATAGGTTTACAATTTAGCTTTGTCCAAAATCGTTCATCAAATTCACCTGATAAATTATAGATGAAATTGTTCAGCTACGAATGTGCAATATTTTTACTTTTATAACATCATCAAACAGCCAAAGGTCAAAGTTTTTGTCTCTGTACATTTAAAATTCTCTCTAAACATTAATGACAGTTGTATTGTTTTTAAGCAAACACAACTTTAACTAAATTGCGGCTATATCCATTTATTCCATTTGTCTCTAAAATAGATATAGGTAATAACAGTTATCTACATACACTACTCGTACGTAACGTTATTAACGGAAGGGGTGCAGATGTGGTAGTAAAACTAATAAGCGAAAAATGATTACTTGTGACACGCCACGATAGCGTTGTTATTTCTCGAAAAAAGTAGTGCAAACAATAAAAAAAACGGAAAAAATGCTAAGGTTGCGTTGAGTTTTCCCGGTCATGCGGCCTGTAGGAATTATTATTTTATTTGTAATAGTTGTTAAACATAATATTGTTTGATAATAATTATTATAGTGGTAACCGTGAAAAATAAACTGCAGCAAAAATAACTCAGATACCTACAGACCATAATATATTAGTTAATAACCCACCACCCCACCGTTAAAAAACGTATTGATGACCCTCGTTGTTAACTCAAATGCATAACTTCAACCGAACTTAAAATGCGGATAATAAAAGTAAAATAGTACAAACAGTTTAGGTGACTAGTATGTATTTTCACGCCTAATAAACAAAATTCATTATTATTCTGTAATGAGAAGAGGGGTAAGGCCGACATGTGGGGTGGCCAAGCCAGTATATATTTATGAGGGTACATATATTTTTTATTACTTTTACAAAATATTTAAAAAAAAAAAATGTTTTTAAAAATGTTCGTACTGGTCGTAAACGAGTTTTCGGTACATTTCCAATTTTAGAGTTATTTCTGTCGAAATAAGTAGGATAGCTTTTCCCAATCCGTCAAAAATCAACTAGGTAATTTAAAAACAATTTTTAAGCTATCAAAATACCTTTACAGTGGCTGTTTTTTAATTTTGAAAACAAATAAAACATTTTATAGTACAATTGTTGTATTATCATCCTCTCAGTGCCCATATTATAACAGAAATATAACATGTTAAAATACATTTAACTTAGGTGGAGCCCTATAACTATTTAATAGATTGTTTGTCTACGCGTTGATGTAATGTTTTTTAATATAATATACTTGTTTACTAGTTTTCCAAAATTCCTGATTTAATATAAAAAAGTGTATACTAAATTTTTTTTAAAAATTGGGTATATAAGGGTTAGCTGATGTATAATTGCTATTTTACTTCATTTATTTTAAGGTAATTTCTTTCTTTTTGTACGTTGAGTTGAGTTATAAACTCAGTGTCATTTTAATAAATAAATGCATATTTTTTGGTAATTAAAAAATAAAATCAATTTTGAGCTTTTATTCGGTGCTAAGAAGGTAGTGAGTACCTATTGTAAAAACATGTTTGTGCCTAAACTCACGGGGTTTCCCAAGCCGAATGAACTCATGAATCAATTTCTTCACGTAGAACGCCTGTAGATCACTGATCAGAAATCGTATATGAAGTGTATTCAAAAATTTAAAAAGTCATCGTTAAAAACGAGATACCCAACACCTAAGAAAATTATATATTTTTCAATTTAAAATTATGGCCATTTTAATTTTTTTTTTTTTTTTAAATCAAAATAGTTAAAAATTGATATGGTATATTCCTTAGATTTACTACCATCGATGTACGTTGATAAACCAAAAAGATATTTAAAATATTTGCCCCTTAGAGGAGTGGAAACTTTTTTTTAATTTCTCTACCTTAGTGTTGTTACTTAAAAAAAAATTAAGAAGTAAGATAGATCTAGAATAGGCTAAAACATACTTATACACTTTTCTAAACAAACTTGCTTTATTATGGAAAAAAGAAGTAAATTACATTTTTAATCGCATTACATTTCCAGGTTGCTTTGTGTAAACTCTTAGAATAATTATTAATTTCTACAGAACTTTTTTACACCGGTAACACTATGCTCCGTCATCACTTATCCCCGACCCCATTGTGCTGCCTTTTTAGTTTTTTTTATCTATAAACCTAATTGTTTATTATTACTGATTAAAAATGCTCTTTTATCAGTCAAAACATTAAATACAACGTATAAAAGTTAAAAAATACTAAAACTAAACATGTACAATATATTAAGATTAAGCGGGTACAGTGTAGTATTTTTGTTTTTAATATTTGTATGTGTGCGTTAGAGGGACAACGTTAGGGTTGGATTAAATGGGGTGATCATAAAGGGCACTTTTATGCTCCAGGCGCCAAATATCCTGGACCCGACACCGGGTTAAAGCTTGAGCATTATTTATACACATATAGCTACAGTGTTTACTGTATAGCGTATACTCTGTTTGATATTTCTATGTTATGTACGTTTTAGAATTATTCCGAAAACTGCGGTTAAAGCAATACGGATGCATTTGTCCCTTTCTCCGACTATTAAACATTTTACAGTCGTAGGCACTTAATTTTGCTTGTACAGTATGGTAGTAATGAATAATTGAATGAAAATAAAACGCAATCATAAATAAATGCGTCCACTTAAAACAAAATAATGTCCAGTCGCTAATAGTTGTACCTAAATAAACCCCGCCAGGGCTAGATTTATACACGTTGTAATACTGGTCGATCAAATTCAGTAGAAAGCTAATTGCAAAATATTTATGGTGATAGGATTCAAATTTAAGCACGAACAATGATGTTTAGTATAATAAAAGTCTAGAAAATTGAATAACAGGCAGTAGTTTTTTAGATATGTAGATATTATGTATAGTATTTTGGGTTGTAGACGTTTTCAGGAAAAACAAATAAAAAATTATTTTTTTACTTTAACAATAAGTATGCATAAAACTATAATTTTTTGGGGTGCTGAGTCTCTGTAGTCCCCCGTTTTTTGTCATGTTGCTATTTATTTTACTTTTAAAAGTTATAACCCTCTGCAAGACGTTCTAAAAAAAAAAAAACATTTTTACCTAAATGTCATTTTTAATTATTCAAAAGCACGTCCACAGACGATCCGACAATTATTAGTATTTGGATTACAAGGACAACGGCGTGACGGGCGGCGACGTTCCAAGTTCGGCGGCTTCGGTTGCGGCCGGCGCCCAGCCGAAAGCTTCATATTATTATTATTATTATTATTATGAGTAGCGGTAGGTACTACCCGTATGTGGCCGCGTTGCAGTTTAGTTTAGTTGTTTGAATCAATACTAGGTGCCGCTACTCGCTCAAAGTTCGTGTAGCTTTTAATCAATGAACGGGCAAATGGCGACCCACAAAAAAAAAAATCAAATAAGGGGAAAAAAACAACTCCGAGCGCAGTTGGCGGTTCGCTACTATACGCGTTGTCGTCCATTCCGCGCGGTCGTCCTGTGCTTGAGGTTTTCTCTCGTTTAAAAAAACGTTTCGACGTAAACTTCGGTGCACGTTTTGAATTTTTTTTTTCTACAATCCTTTCCCACTGGAAACACACCGGAATCGAGTCGACAACAATCGTATCGCGATAAGGTGGTGTACACCGTGTAGACCTCGGTAGACAACGATTTTCGAAAATGCTAAAGTTTCACGCACGTTGCACAACGTGGTTTTTCCTATTTGGAATGCAATAATATTATTGCCGTCTGAAAACATCCGCAAAAGTAAAACACACACGGGACGACCTTCGAAAACAAAAGAAAAAAAAATTCAAGGAAAAGCATCCATAAACCAAATTTCAAGACAGTCGCGAAAGTCTTTCGTCGTCGTTCAGTGAGTACCTAGTTTTGTTTATGGCGTGACTCGAGGCACTTTTGCTATTATTATTATTATTATTATTATTATTATTATTATTTATATTTCCCTTCCCGGTTTCAATTATTATACAATATTGTGCTGGAAAACAGAGTTACCCGCATTACCGTACCACGTTATAGGGTGAGCCGGCTGATTGTAAATAAAAAACTATAATACGATTACGTTCAATATTGTACGTTATAATTGTTTACAATGAAATTAAAAAAATATAGATAACAGCCTAAAATGAAATACAAAATGTATACAACAGACTAAAACGGTTGTGAGTTTCACCCTGAATCTATGATAGTAAATTGGTGATAATGCTAAATTTTTAAAATCATTAAAATCACTTGTCTCCTAATTTGAGGTTTCTTTAATCTATAACATTAACTGTTCGTGTTCGACATTGTTACACACCTTAACATACATTGCAGAGAACAAGAGATCTCTAGGAAAAAACCTTTTAGGTGCGAGTTAAGGCGAAAATCCCTCGCTGTAATTTAGAAATATAACCCTTTTGAAAATAGTTCATGGATAATTATTATTAATCTTTAGCATTTAGAAAGTATTTGTGCTATTATTATATTATAAAATTTTGATAGCTCGCCAAAATATAATAATATAACAATATTGTGTTCTTATATACATATAAGTATAATACTATAATATTATATAGTATAATACTGTATATCATACTTTCCATGAAATATTATAAAAATATATTATTACTACTCTATGTGATCCGGTTCAATAACATTAAATAGTATTGTAGGTATGTTATTTTAGTTATCAACCCGTTTAATAATTATCACCATCGGTTATTACTTATTATCAATATTAAAAATATTTGAACAGGTACACCAAAATATGGCACTGTTCTAACGTCATGATACGTCGACAAATAAGCGTTCCGCTATTGTATTATTATGATTGATGGGGTACAGATATTGTCAATATTATATTATATTGAAATGGAAACGATTTTTCTTTACATTTTTTTAAATATATTTTTTTGATGTACATGTCCGTTTATCAGATTCCAAAGGCATCTACAAGGACTACAATAACCTAACTGTGATATTATTATTCATTGGAAATGTATACAATAATACTTGTACAATAATACGTAATTGAATAGGCATGTACATGAAATCGGTTCGGCCAAACCTATTAAATGTCTGCCAGTTTTCAACTTAAGCATGTACGATAGTGTAATTGAAAATCGAAAAGCGTGCCGGTAATGTGCATTATTAATAGGAAAACGCCTGGTAGGTATAACGGCGCTGTACCTACATTGTGTGGGTGATCGCTGTTGAAAATCGAGTCGTTTTTGTATTAGAATAAAATGTTATTTACCCCGGTGTACACAAGTAATAATTGGGTGCGATACAAAGTATTCATTTGCACGTTGGCAGAGCTGTACGCAGGTAATTGGTCGTGTGTACTTAAACGCTATAAAACGTACATAAGCCTCTTATGGGGACGTGACAAAATGTACTTAGCGATTAAATCTATGTACAGAGTAGGTATGTACTTACAATATACTCATATAATCCCTAGTAGTCCAATTGAGTTTTCTCACTAGATTCTTGTACATAAAACAGTGTACTCTGATCTGTACAAATGTAATATTATACATACCTAATATTATGTACAATGTATGTTAGTAATTTGTTCCGACCCTGTCTTACGCGGAAAAAAGCAAAGAGATAGAAGAAGAAATATGATAGCAATTTGTTGTTAAGCATTATTCGCATAAATATAAATTATTTTTGTTATTTTCGGTATTTTTCGTTCACGGGTGTAAACAGGTAAAATAAAAATTACATATTCAACGTGCCATTACGAGATACGGGAATATGTATTTTCTTTATGTTATGTTAAGCTACACGATAAAAATATAAAATCAACTACTTTTAAAAGAAAAAAAAAACATAATTTGTTATTTTGTCGAACGCGCGCGCAAATAGTGGACGGAAATACATTTATGAGTCGAAAACTTATTTTTGTTTTTAAACGACATTTTGCAAATCGGCGTAGGCTATAACTCAAAAAGTTGTTCTACACCGATCAGCTTGAATTGTTGCATGCGTGCGAAATAAATGTCTCTCGATGCAATAAATTATTGTTAACTCTAAATTTACACTGGTTTTTTTTTCTTCTGCTGAATAGCAATAATAATCGATTTTCTTTAACATAACATGTTTTTCGCCGTTTTTCATGAACGCCGCGCCGTTAAAATATTATTATTATTTTTTTTTTACATTTTTATAGGCACAATACCTCGAAAAAGTTGTATTTGTATTATACATTTGTTTTCAATATTTGATGATTCTTATTTGATAATGTGTGAAGCACACAACCTCTGTGTCTGTTAATAAACGATTAAAACATTTTGTTATTACAATAAAATCATGTTAAAACTGTATAGTGAGCCTGGCAATACATGTATGTAAATGGATGCATGGTATTTGACAATGGGTTAAAGCGATCGGAGAGAAATGGAACTAACAAAAATGAGAATGTTAAGACTTGTTGTGACTATTAGGACTACTAATATGACTTGTCGGGTCATATTATGGAGTGTAGAGTTATACCACTGAATATAGAAAAGATGAGATTGAAACGATTCAGATGACATGGGCTTAGCGAAATATGAGGAATACATGTAAAATAAAGGTAACTGGAAAAAAAGTGGACGGTGTGAATAAAAACTTGCGACTTGGGTGGACCTAATAGTACTGTGAAGTTCGGAAGCTAATAGGAAGTTGACGTTATCTCACTGATATAAAATAAAAAGCCGATAGCCAAATGATTTATGCCGCATTTTCAGAATGTTTGTAGTTGGATAGTACAGACAGTGAATGGTATAGAACATTAGCCATATTATGTGGGGTAGCCTATTGAAATGGATTTTTTTTATACGATGATCACAGTCAGTAAATCGGCTTCCCAACTTCCTTCTGCAATTACAGAGAAAAGTAATTTAGGATTTTGCACAGGTTTAAGTTTACTAAGATAACTTTTTAAATTTGAACTAATAAACATATAGACAAGGTTTTTTTTTTCAGGGAATGTAAACTGAAAAGAATAATATTATCATATTATGATGATGAGTAATCTATCTCGGTTCGGCGAAAAAATTACATAGGTCCTTTTAGACCCAAGGTACAAATATATATTTTATCGTTCTCGATTTTTTTATTTTTATATTCTACGAACCTCGGTGTTCCTACAATCATTGTTGTATCACACATGACGTCGGCTAACTTGATTTATTTGTCCACGGGACCATTATTGTTGTTTGTGGAGCTGTGGCGGAATAATATAGTAATAAAGCACACAACTAAAAATGGCGATCACGATCGTCGCCGAAACCGAAATCTTGACCTAGTTAAATAACAACAAAAAAAAAACACAAAGGGAACCTACATGACGCTACAAAACTCTAAATTCGAGTACACATTCGTTTTGGGAAGTCTCCTCGCGTGCCAAACACACGGTGGACAGGGTAAAAGGGCTCGGGGGTTGATAGAGGAGGGGTGGTGGCAAAGAGTAAACACGAATTTATTTCGTTAGAGCATTGGTTTGCTGCCCTCTCCTTCGAAATCGCCCCGTGATTTATTTTCGTCGCTTTATGTGACCTAAAATCTGCAGTTTTCCTTTCTTCTGCTTCTCGGTATTAAATCGCATATTATTCCATAAACGGAACGCACTCAAACAAAATCGTTTTAAATTTGAGATAACGTTTCGGGATCAATCTACATAAATATTATACACGCGTATATACAACAGCCGTTTCGGTCGCATTCAGTATGCATATACATGTCACTGTACAAATACTAATATAAGAGCTTTTTTTATCTGGGCAATAAATATTGAGGATCTGCATATTATATGTTATTCGTGCCCAGAGGCTACGTACGCCTCCTATATATATATATATGTATATACATTAGGGTTATTTTCCTCACAGATGAGAACTTCAACAATTTTTTATAAGCCATAAGAAGCAATATATTTTTATAGGATTTAGCACGGTACTTCTATAGCTGTTGTTATTAAATAGCTTCTTGAACATTAGAACTTTTAGTTACTTTTAAAACTCATTTAAAAAGTATACCACGTATTTTGAAACCGAATGAAACAAAACACAAAATATGTAATATGAATACTTTCTTTAACTTTTAGTAAGTACTTGTACTAAAGAATTGCAGGTGGCTGTCTCCCAATAACGATAATTAAATACTCTGTGTACACGAAGTATACAAAATATGCTTACTGTGGACGCATGATCTTATTGGCTACATATCATACGATGTTTTGTTTACAATACTAACATTTGTGCTTAAACAAAATATCCTTATACTAATTACATATATCAATAATAATTACAACCCCTAACACCTGCCTGAGTTTCTGAAAACGATTTCGTGGAGTCAGCACGGTCATGATGGCAACAACTTGATGGTAGCTGAATTTGAAATCCAACAAAAACAACCCCTCGTTTAACTTTACACGGATGTAATGGAACGTCGCAATTCATTAAAACGAGTCAAAAGTTGAAAGAAATATAGAAGTGTGATAAAATGAGATTTTTGAAATGTTGGATGTGTAGAGTAACTAATAGGTTAGACGAACTAAGATATGAGCATAGAATAGGAAGTTTAAGAGTTATTGTTCCAATAGCAAGACAAATTCGAGAAATAGAGTGAGATGGTTTGAGCACGAGAAAAGTAAAACAAATCAGAGAGTGAGATTATAGGTGGACATTAGAACAATTTTGAGGTGGATATAGACTGAAGAAAAAGTGGGTGAATTTGATGAATTGTGTGTGAAATGACGATTTATAAGAAACTGGGAAGACCGACCCTATTTGTATTGGATATAGAGCAAAGAACAAAAGAGAATAAGAATATAAACTTAAAAAAATTGTTTAACTTTAATTCACTTTAACACTTTTGTATTTAATTAAAATACAATTAGTAAAAAAACGGCGGTAGAGACCCTACTGTGAGGTAGAGTGATCACAGGTCTGATTAAAAGTAATAAAACCGTTTATAAAAAAAACGCTTTGTTTTATGTTCAAGTGTAGACTAGACAGGTCATTTGTAAAAGTATTTTTTTTTAATAAAATAATTTAAAGCTTAAGCTTTTAAGTTTAATTGAAATTTTATATGTATACGATCATAATGTGTACATAATTTCTTTTTGTAATTGTGTTTTTCCTATGCTATTTGTACTATTTGTCAATTAATAATTGTATTTAAATAATTCGAAAGTACCCAACCGTCCTTTGCGGTGCACAATAAAATATCTATTTAAGATACTCTTGGGTACGCGCCCCCCCCCCTCCTCCCAGCAGGAACTGCTAATATTATTACTAATACATTATGATTGTCATGACGTGTATACCTAAATGGGGCGGCTGCTTGACGGGGAAAAACGTTGGCTTTTTCTTGGAATTTAAATCAATTCGCGTGTACGCTCTTCGAATAAATTAAACGGATCCATTTGACGAAAATCCGCTATTCTTTGTGTTGGTTTTGTGGTATTTTGGATCTTAATTCTTAAGAATGTATATACATATTTAATCTAACCGTAAATAATTTAATGTGTACGCAGCTGTCGCGGATCAATACATTTTGTATCCGTATTATACATAATAGTAATAATAATAATAATAATGATAGTAATGATAATATAAAGTTGAAGAAGAAAATGATAATCGCATTTCGTGTCGGGTTTGCCGCGAATTTGCTTTGCGGGTATCGACTAAAGTAGGTTATTTCTGGCAGGGACACGTTTCCAGGACCGAAGGGATCGAGTTAGAGATGCAGTGAGGAGGGTGTAGGGTTGTGCGGGGATTTTATTGTGGCAAAGGGTCTGAAGTGCGGGAATAAGAGAAGATCAGTACATAAGTAAATCTAAAAGCTCAGCTCCCGCAGAAAGGCGAGAACGACCAATTTCCGGGAAATCCAACGCCGCTGTCTTGCCACTAGTCCCGTTCCGTCGACGGTGAAATATACCGTTTATCGAACCGAAACAATTAAATTATATAATCGGCGAAAAGTTCTACACGCTCGCAGAAGCAGCATGTCGATTACAATGGATAACACTTTTGCATCACGGCCGCGTTGAAAATATAATATTCATCCGAACCTCGTGCACGTATATTATTTGGTATAAAATTAAACGCTAGACGCCGATATTGTTCGAGCGTAATTTATGCTCGAATAGTATCCAATTACCAATTTAATACAATCGAATTGAGTTCTGAAACTAATACGGTTGAATGAATGTTACACTAATTTGGCTATTGAAAAATTGTTGCGATAATTATTGTAAAAATCATAAAAATAGTAAAGCAGGTATCGCCATTTCACGTAGTATAAGTATAGGGTCCGATATTTATGTGTTAACATAAGTCTTATGTGCCTATGTAATAAAAATAGGCAAATATGCATTAAAAATTCTTAATTAAGCTTACACACAAAAGTTAATTATTCTTTTACTAACGATGACTATTAATAATATTATATATTTTTTAATCAGACAAACTTCATAATCAGTCAAATTAATATTATTTAATTTTTATCACAAATAAATAATATATATATATATATTTTTTTTTTGTTTTACATAAACCTTTTTAGACTTTTATATTGTCGTCAACGGTAAAGATTCAGTTTTCAAAGATACATATTATGATAGTTATACAAAGATCATTAATCTGTGTTAAAAGTAACATTGTTGTTTTGAGAAGAAACTAGTACCGAATAAAGTAAAATTTAACTTTTTAACACAGTTAACGCTGAGCTTATAATCTTATAAGCTTGACACGTTTTTTTAACTGTTTAAGGCCAAAAAAAAAAATATTTTTAAAACATTTTTACGGTAGGTATACTTAAAATATTAATTTTATTATTAACTGTCTGGGAGTTAAAGTCATTTTCATAACGTTTATATTTTATACAAACATTTCTCTTTGCGATACTAACTGGACGTACACGAATACACATATATAAGGAAGCATATACAAAGTTTAGCTTCCCTGTGTCTCATGCATGTATATTAGGCCATGTTTACACAGTCCATATATCAGACATATGGGACGCTTAAGGTCGGTAAAGTCGCCGCAGGTATGCTGTTCGGTTGGCCCCTGCGGATCCATTAATATTCAAAGGAAAAACAATACGTAGCCGGTGGTCAGCCGTTTGTGTATAATGCTATCAAAAGGACAGGAAGACGCGGTCGAAACAAATTGGGAAACCGTGTACACAAAAAGAAAAAAGGGTACAAACAAAAACGGCTTATTACGTTTAACCGTATAAACATATTAGCCGAGAACCTCCTGTTGTGGTGTACGCGGCGCATCCTATAGTCACTACACTGGGAATTGAGTGTATATTATACACAGTATAATACAATGCTTGTGTAAGGTCGAAAAACGAATACCTTGGACTACTTGGTATTCGCAAGGCATCCGCATAATGTAGTGTGGTTTGCGACCAAACGGGACAGCGGTTGGATAGTTGGGATTTGTTTTTAAATGTGTTTTATATGCCATTTCCCTGGAAGTCGGACGAGCGCACCCGGAGCAACAGCCACACGCGTTAAACGTAGTTAAAAAAAAAAAATAATACAATATATCATTGGTGCCGGAAAGTAAGGGTCTACCAAAGTCATCGTTGTTAACTTCCCCAGGGTAATACTTTGAAAGTTTGAAAATTCCCAAGTGTCGACAAAAAGACCCGCAGATAACTTTGTAGGTCATATACGTATAATTATAACATTACATTAATGCATGCGAGTTGTATAATTTTAATTATTTCACGGAATGTCTGTACTGTAAGCCAAATACACTTCACAAATACAAATTCAAGTCTTTGTAATCGTGACTTATACACCTTTGACCTTTAGGATTAAAGCAATTAATGTTTCTCTTGAATAATATTTTTAACTAACTTGATATTAAGACGTTATCTCATAGAATATCTACTTTTTGATAGTAATAACACTAATTTATTATTATCCGTGCAATTATTATAAAAACAAAATTCAGTGTTTTTTTTAAAAAAATAACATAATAATAGGATTACATGAAAAATCACGTAATATTAAAAATTTGATCTTAAACAAATAAGCCTTATTTACATAACTGTTATTCAGCTTAATAGCTGCAAATTATTTATATGCAATTCATTTTAATAATAATAATTAGTTTTAAAGTTCATTGAAAAAAAATCGTCAAAAACTGACTAGTCTCTTGTAAAATAACAGGTTATACGTTAGCAGCTTTCATGTGATTCTTTATAATAAGTGTTCAGAAGATTAATTTTAAAGCTAAAAAATTATAATTTTCCTTTTTACTACTTTAAGTGAAATCATATTTAAGGAATGTTTAAAGCAATGTACAATACGTTTATTTTCTTTAGGTCCTGAATTTTTTTATCAACACACAAACATATTTTATTAAAAGCTAATAACAATAAATAGTAAAAATATTTGTTATGCTCCTAAAAGGTTTTATGTAGTAAACCCTTTTTAAAAGTGAACACATCGAATAGAATTTTTTCGAAACAGAACTTGTACAAAGAGTACATTGTGTGGATGCAATCTCCATCTTCATGGTAGACGTGAATGTTATTATTTATTTTTACAAATACACATTACGGCAACACACATTTGTACTTTTCAAGTATACATGAGATTTAAATATAGGGTCTTTTCGCTTCCTAAATACATTAATTTAAAATAATTATACTACAAAAAATGTTAAGTAATTTTTTTTTATTACAAAGAACCTTTTTTTCCAAAGAAAAATAAAGCTAAAAACGTTATTATAAGCCCACAACACGCATAACACTTAAATAAAAGCAACCATGATATAAAAAAAAAAGTGATTTTTCGAAAAATTGTCACGTTATGCCCTTTTCCCCGGAAAGTTTGTAGGTACAGATTTGTTTTTTCTTTCTTTCTTACTTTCTTTTTTTGCATTTTCCTGTCACCTTCGCCGTTTGCCGCTATTGTTGTACCCAACAGTGAGCGGTCGCATCCGGCGAAGGTATGAATAATTTATACTACGAGCAAATTTTTTCCAGTTAAGCGAGTACATAAATATATGTATATTATTATATATGTATATGTCTATTATATACCTGTATAATATAATAATATAAATATATTCTTCCATCCAGGGTTCGTGCCGCCGGTCCCGGTGCCAGACGATTACATTTTCAAAGCAATTTATGACATTTATTCCAAAAGTGCAACGCGGCCGACGACGGGTTTTCCGCATGGAAATCGCATACATTAATATTATAGTATGATATAACATTCGCCTCTGTCTTGCCGATTATATTATATGGCCAATATAACGTGTCTTTATATGTCTATACACGTGATGTACTTGGTTTTTTTTTTATAACACACAAAAACATATATACCTACAATATATACTACCACCGACGCTTTGCTATACGACATTTTTTGTACTACGCTTGTTTGCTTTGTTTCCACGTCATGTTTCACCACTAAACGCGGTAAAAAGTCGTAGGTTAGGGGTTAGGTTAATATTTATTTTGTATAATTCGTTCGAATGCCAAATTCTATGTTCGATTAAGGAGAAAACGAAATACGCAATTGATTATTTAAATTTTTCCTTTCGAATTGTATGAACACAGACGAATGCGCTCTGCTTTCGCGAACGCCCCCTCATTACTGCTATCGCTGATTTTCGATAAAGTTACACGTGACCAAGTAAATCAATGCAAATGAATACTAATATAGTTTCATCTGACTCTATCTATGTAATTACGTATATTGCATAATGGCATAATTTATTTTAAAAAATACCTACTACTAACCTGATAAATGTCAGTAACAAAATTTCGTAGTCATATCGCAAACAATACTCGCGGTGCCAGTAAGCGAATTTCGGGTTTTCCCAAAATTAAACTCTAGTGATTAACGCCATGTGTACATGTCCAATTAGTGATTATTGTTGGTGAGAATTAGGCCCATTGTGTCACTAGACAGGTAATGGGGTCTAGATGGTTTCCTCTCGTCTGTAAATAATTACTAAGTGACAAATGAGTAACTTGTAACTTATGAGTTGCTTAAATGGAGTAATACCTTCTAGTCAAACTTAAAATTAGCAATATTTGTAGAGTAATGAAGTTAGCTTTGTTTAACTTAAAAAGATAAAGCTCTCTCAGTATACCTACCGCAATATTATAATATGTTGTATGTTATAGACTATAGCATTATTACTTAACTTTATTTTAAAGTAATACAAGCAGTATATTGTGTACATAGCTAGTATTTTATTTTTTAGATACAACAATAATTTATAATATTTTAAATATATATTTTTTTAAAACCGACAACAAGTTGCTTAAAAATATGTGTGAATTAAAATTAATCCACTGAAAGTTGATTATCGTGTACTCTCAGTAAATAAATATGTTTGGTACTTTGGGAGTATTTTAAGCTAATATAATCAAAAATTATGGATATAACTATAAGTGAATTTAAAAGTTTGCGTTCATCATAAGAACAATTTAAGAATCCATCGACATTTCAATAAATAAGTTTTCGAAAAATCAATAAAACTTTGCATCGATGCTGAAATAGTTTTAAACAAAAAAAAAGTCCTTGTTACAATACAAAAAAAATATGTAACAATTTCGAATGACATCTTTATACTTTTCTCTTACACAAACAAATTTGTCTAAACTTTTCGTATTTGTTGTTTACTTAATTTGCCAAATATTACTGTGCATCTACTCTAAGTTTTTATTAATTTAAATATTTGCTTTTTCCCTTCAATTCAGTTTGCAACACAAACAGATAGAACATAATTTCAATTGGTTTTTGTTTTATTTTTTAATAACCTATAAACAACTATTTAACTTATTTAATTAAATGGGGAAAGCAAAAGCATACAAATATTTATTTAATTCAAACTTAATAAGTCAAGTGATAGAAGACACAGTGTCCAGGACACTATAATACATAATGAATTTGGGCTTTTGAAATTCTATATCTAGTCTTTAATAAATATTTTTTGAGTAAAAAGCACTAGAAAGTTTAGCAGCGTGGAAGTTTGTAGAGTAGATAAAAAACATAAAAATAAACTGCATTGTAAGTAAGAGGACACTATCCACTCATTTATTAAGGAGTAGTGTAGAGTCATTTTTTCGAAAAAATCTTTATTTAGAGCGTAAACTATAGTGTACACTCATTTGTGCAGTAATGAGAATTCATTATTGGTTGTTATTTTTTATCATACTTTGACAGTCGTTTCTTTAGACAAATTTACAATTATTTTCCATCAAAATAAATTTGCGCACATCAAAACTAAAGTGTTTTGGAATTGTAAAATCACCAAATTTTCACAGTAAAACATTAGCTGTGTTCAGTTATTTTTAAATTTTCGATTACGCAATCCACTGGTTTTTAATAATTGATTGAAAAATACTAAAAACCTAAACTTTCAGAGAAAAAAAATGTGCACTTTCCTTTGCTCAACATATAGTTAAAAATTGGATCATATCGCAAACAGTGATTATTTTCTCTAAATAAATGTTGCGTTTATACAATTTTCTAAGTACATAAACTAGTATTTTAGCCATTATTGATAGGTTTGAAAAATTACCTTTCATAAAGTCCCATTTCAAATATAACAACTAAATTGCTTATTTAAAAAAACTGCGGTTTTAATTCCGAGTGGTAATATTTAAAGTGATTTATTACACAACAATATAATTGCTGTTTGTGGATGCAAAAGGAAAGCATAACCTTATCTTCTAAGTTAAAAAAAAAAACAATTATCTCAGGTTAACTCATTATGCAAATAGATATTGTATAGATAATAATTACATTTTCTTTTTGTTGGATAAATAATAATTAAAATACTGAAAATTAAAAACTCTGTTTCGCCGTGATAGTTCATTATGCTTAATTGTTACAATTGTTGTTATACTAACGTATTATTTAAACATTAAAATATTGTTATACGATTAAATTATCTATCTTATTTTACATTTTTTATTTTATGGTCGTTAATTTCACTGTATTTCCGACGGGCTTCTTTATATTGAATTTACGCTTTAAATGAAATTATTTTGTAAGAAACTTATTATTTGAGCAATTATTTATTTGTGCAGTCTCTCTCTGCTATAATGGTTTTTCCTCGGGTCGTTTTTGTTTTCGTCTCTTACTGTTCCATTATCGCCACGAAAAATGCCCATCGGGTATTTGTCTATTGTGGAATTCTCAATTAATGGATCCCTCCTCACCCGAGCCCCGTTTAGTCGAATTGTCCGGACTCTGAATCAATATAATATAAATATATATATACATACTCCGGGTCGCCAAAGGCTGCGAAAGTGTATTTGTCTTCGATTATTATGTTTTCTACACAGTCGTTACGCACTCAATACAATGTTTTCGTAATTAAAAACACAATATTTACACAACAATATGTTGCCCGGAGGCTTAAATGTCAATATGTACACAGCCTACTACCCCTTAGGATAAACCTGGCCATTATTTTGTATTTATTTATACGGTTTATTTAATATTTACCAACGATTTCGGCGAAAGACCAACGCCTTTCAATAACGACCGGATTATAAATGACATTTTGAATACGAATTTAGACGTTCAAAAAACGTCGACGAACAGCTGCGTTAAACTAATGAAAAAAGTCATAGGCGGGGGTGACGAGGGGGGGGGGGGCAAGAAAACCAATTCTTTTTAGCATATAAACGAGCAGCGTTCCGGCCAAACGCGCTACGAAAGGCTGGGATATTTACTTTCTTGCGTTCGAGCAATAAAGTTTGAATATAAATTTGTAGGAAAAAAACTCCATAGCCATCGTCGTTTATGTTAATTATATTATTAACTCATATCGAATGGGGAATAACCCGTCTAATAATGATGTACAAAAGCAAGGCGTAATGCGCGATGGAACATTTTCAAAAATTGATAACCATCTTCGTAGTAAAAGCAGATTATATAAATGCGTGTACACCGGCGGGCATGACCGAGCTTTTGAGCTTTTGTCCGCTGTCAGAATAAAACACTGGGCGCGAGATACGGTAATCCTAAAACTAGGGGTAAACTCGTTTGAAAGTTTCATCCAGTGAAGATAAAAACATAACCCCCGAGAACATTATAATAATATGCGATAAGGCAATTGTTGTTTTGATAAAATGAGCTCTAATACAATATTATCAAAGCGTTTGCGCCAAACAAAATAGTTCCGAAAACTTCAAACTACTCGTTTTTATCCTTTCGCGGAGGATTTAATTCAACAACTGTTATTATTCCGTGAGCTTATTTCGTTTGGAATTTATATACCTAAGTACTTTGAAGCTATATTTTATGCCCGTTACACTTTTATCTCGACAACTGCTATTATGTATTCAAACGAGATCAACGTGTTATTACATCGAATGTACATCCAATAAAAAGGAGCTTTTCTTTTCAATGTCCGACTCACGTTGCTTAAACTGAGATTGTGAAGGTATTTTGGTTTTACAATGACGTTTGTTATTTTCATCTCGTGTTAAGCTTTTCGTTGGATCATTTCATTGACAGTGACGAGGATTAACTATACTGAATAGCTCAGGTGTAGGCTCAAAAAAAACGGAATACAAAATGGGAAAAAAAAACCTACCTTCCTTTTCACAATCGCAATAGAAATTACCAGAATAATTATAACGAAACGATTCAGTTTGAAAATCTTTTTAACTCACGCATAATAAACTATCGGATTGCTGGGAATTATTGGCAGGCAAATTTTTTTAGTAGAAATCTTATCAAACTGCATGACGAAATTCGTACCAAGACTTTTGTCCTGTGAGATTTGCATTATAAACTATTAATTATTATGAAAACCATAAAAATGCAATGGTCTGTTTAAGATAAAATACATTAAAGAACTGAATAACATTTACTTGTAGATAATGCAGTGAAAACCTGAATTTTTCATATCGTATTTTATTTGTAAAGTATGCTGTTAACAGTTAAGGAAGTTACCAGTAAATAACATCCAATATGTTTATCTTGAAAATAAGTTTACAAACAACATTAAAAAAAAACGTTATTTTATGTTTTAATTACTGTAATTAATAAATTAGGATAACTTATATTATATAATTTAATAATGGTTCAAATGAAATCTAATAATTAATTCGTTTTTGTTTTGCCAATTGGGGGGAGGGGGATGATGAGTGGACTTAGACACATAATCATCTAACTTTTTGGTATACCCCTGCTGCTTGGGAATCTAGCAAGAGTGTGTTACTTCTTACTTGTTTTTTTACTGTATGATATAATAAGAAATTTTGTGTCACTTTCGCTCTTGTGCTTATAACAGTATACGTCAAGAAAATGTAGCTACGACAAATATGTAAATTATTTAATAACAATAATTGTAAAGTACTTTAATTACACCTCATCCGTTTTTTTTTTTACAGATCATGTCCAGGCGTAACGAGTGTTCTGATCGAGTAATGGTGGCCGTAGAATAATGCTCGGAGGATGGGGCCGAGGTCCTGGGAACGGTGGATCTGCTGCTCCACAACCAGGACGAGCGGGCCATCGGCTGTTGCCATTGCCGTTCAACAGGACTGCCGGTGGTGGCGGACCCGGTGGCAACAACAGCGGAAGCGGCGCACGAGGAGGCGGATTTGGCGGAGGGGAAAGCTATAGTGGAACCGGCGGGGGCTTTAGTGGAAACAGCGGCGCTGGTGTTGGTGCAGGTGGATGCGTAGGTGGAGGTGGATTCAGTGATGGCAGACGAAGAGGCGGTGGAAATCCCAACAGCAGGAGGGGTGGTGGTGGTGGTGGTGGTGGTGGATTCGGCGGTGGAAATGGTGGTGGCGGCGGCGGCGGCGGCAACGTCGGCGCCGGCGGTGGTAGAGGTGGAGGTAATGTTGGCGGCCGAGGCGGTGGTGGCGACCGTAGTGGTGGTTGCGACCGCGGTGGTGGCATGGACCGTAGTGGCGGTTGTGGCCGCGGTGGTGGCAATGACCGCAGTGGCGGATGTGACCGCGGTGGTAGCAACGACCGTAGAGGTGGCGGTGACCGGACAGCAGGGGGAGGGCACGGCAGTAGAGCGGCCGAAGCTGAGGACGTCATGGGCCATTACGGCCGGAACAAGAACAACGTGAACAAGAACAAAGTGCGTACGGGCATATACTATTCGCCCCCGGGCACGTCCTACACGATACTAGAGAAACCGCCTGTGGCCGCTCCTCCCCCGCCACCTCCCAGAGCAACTTACCTTAGGGAATCGTCGGCCGGATCGTCTAGCACATCCAGTCACCCCGGTAACTATAAACAACACCACTATAAAGTCTCGAAGTACCGTTATAAATACCATTTGAAGTTTGTTACAAAGTCCTAATGCTTATTGCCTTGTAATCTATACATTTTATTACTCGTGTTACGAGTACCGAGTTGAGCATCGATAAAAGATACAACATCCGTAGTCTGTACTGATATATCGATATCGAAAGTGGTGTAAGTCACGAAAGTTCAAAGTTCAGAAACAAAAGGTTAAATTAGAAAGGCTGTAGAGAACAGTTTACTAATAAAATTAGCCTTTTTATTGGTCTACTCTACTAAATGGACGTATCTAAAACTCACAATATTGTTTTCACTCTATAAATGGGTACTGTTGGTACCATTTTATGTACTATTCGAATTACTTGCACCATTTTTGCAGTTGACGTTTTTTATGAATTGTTCAAAAATACTTACACCAAGTATGTACTAATATTCATCTCAAATTATATCAATTTTGAGTGAAAAAAGATTGAGAAATTTAAGAAAAAATTACATCATAAGTGTTTTTAAATGATTAATCACAAAATAGGCAAGGTCATAATAATTCATCAGAAGAAACGGAATATAGTTGCGTTTGAGCGGAAGTTGTGCGAATCAAAATGTCTGATTCACACCATTTTTGCACAATCCACTTTCTTCATTCGATTCCCAGTATTTACGTTTTTCTGTCATTTTAGCGGAAAACACACTAAGCTAGGCTTACACCTCTTTCACAGGAAACAGAATGAAGGTAAAATTGTCGTCTGGTGGTGTTGCAAGTACTGTTTGTGTACAAACGTGACTTGAACCATTTTTGCTCTCGACGGCTCATATATATTAATTATTCAGATAACCGATGAATTTAATAGATTGAGACTTATTAGTATTGTACCAATTATACTTTGATACTTTTTATCCATCTCTATATGTGTAGAATGTAGATATCTGTTGAGTATACTCGCTTAATCGGTGTTTTCGAGGGGTCTAGCTACTAGAAAGGCGCTACAAATTTATTAAAATTCACAGAATGCATAGTGGTTTATAATAAAATAACCACTCCCTTTTGTTCGACATGTTGAAACGTTTATAAAAGCTGGAAGATGACAGGCAGGAAGGTTCGTGTTAAAATTTGTAACATAATCGACTATGAGCGTTTGTGTAGTGGTTGAGGAAGAATCACTAAATAATTACTCTTTGAGATGACAGTTTGTAATGACATCAAAGGAAAATTCGAGAGCGGCGAGCCAACACTTAACGCACTAGTTTTTACTTAACAAAATTTAACACTTATAGAAAATTCGATTATTAAAGGGTATTCAATTAGGATCAAACCGAAGAAATTCTGAAAGCTCTTTCAAGCTTTTAGCTGTCTCGAGACAGCTAAAACAAATATGTTAAATCTGTTGTGTTCTTAACGCTAATTGGGAATGTTCGATTAAATTATTCGCCAAATTAACAAAGTTATAGTTACATCATAAACACGGCGTTACATAATAAATTAATTAACGTTCACTGGCGTTGGCTGAGACGTTTTCTATACGAAGTCATTAGGTTTTACTCGTCGTGTATAAAATAATAATTTGCAATCTCAGTTGCTCGTTGATTGAAATAATTCGTGTTGGATTTAAAATGAATAATTCATTTAAAAAGGGATTTGTAATTATCATACAAATGTACCATCCCTCGAGGCAAAAAATAATTTCGTTATTGGCGAGCAACGCGATTCTAAGTGCTGACCCAGATTTTATATTATTTCATACTGGTCCTTGATGCCTATAGTGTGTGGACTTAAGTTTTAATAAAATATAATCACTGTTCGTGTATGTGTTGTTGTCGACGTACGTTCAAACAAACCTTATGAAATTATAAATGCACCCGATAAATAGATTGAAGATGCGATTTCCGTTGTATTGTTTGTGTAGTGTCCCGTGCTAACCTCCCTCGACATTCTTATCGACGGTTCAATACAATTTTATTAGTTGAGTAGTTTTTTTTTTTTTTGTAATACTGTAGAAGACAGGATTTGCCAAGACCTTTTATAAATGAAGCCACGTTATTCTCTCAAATAATATTCTTTCTACTACAATTCGTGATACTTTTTTTTTTTTTTTAGGGGTTGCTTTCGTATATCACGGACAGAAAGCAAATCGTTAAGTTTAAGAACTTTCAATTTGATCCTTTTTATATGCTGTCAGGCGTTCCTCATTTAGCTCCATTACCAGTTATCTTGTCCGTTAATGGTTAAAATTTTCTAACGCTCACAGATTAATTTTCGCCAATGACATGCAAATATTTCGTTAAATAAAATCACCTTCTGATTAAGTCTTTCTACAACAAAATTATTTAAATTCTTTATCAGTTTGATGTAAACACAATAACTGATCGTTAACAATATTTAACGATAAATTAGATAAATGCGAAGTCACGTCTTTTTTCAGATTTTGTACTCTAGTTCTCAGTAAATATCATTTAGATAATATTGTGTTTCAACGTTTGTTTAAAAATCGCGATTTAGGCGTTACATTTGACTCGACTCTCTCTCTTCCAACAAACATTTGAATATTTTAAAAAAGTCATCTTCACTGGAATTTATAAATAGGACCTGTAAAGTTTTACTAATCCCGATGCCTTGAAATCATTGTATTTTTCACTATACTCTGTTCGCCGGCGTAGCAGAAATTAACGTGTTTTAGCTTTTGCGCTGGTTACTCTCTTTTGGAACAGAGTGTATTGCGTTCTACTTTAGAATGTAACTCAACAGTATTGACCATACTGTAGAAAGTCACCATCTACTAATTTTCATATACATACAAAGCCTCGAAGCTTTCCAAAATAAATTTCATCCATTTATATCATACAAATGAGGTAGTACACGTCAACCCCATTTAAAATATAAGCCGTTATTTGATAAATTAAGTATAAGTAGTTTAGCTACCAGGAGTATAAATGATTTGAAGTTCTTATGCGAGTATAAAATTATTATCAATGGCCACACAAACTGTCCTCAAAATTACTAAGTTGTTTTAAACAATGTTACTGGGCCCAGCCCGTTTACATATATATATATATATATATATATATATATATATATATATATATATATATATATATATATATTATGTATAAATAAATAAATATATATATAATGAGTAGTTTGAAACTTGAAATTAGGAATTTTCTCAATATTACGTTTTGGATTTTGCTCTTTATTATTGTGATAGATAATTTCTATACGTCTATATAATTTGTTTTTTATTTCGATTAATTTGTCCACTCGGGATTGGTTCACAGGCACTAGTAGCAGTGGTGGTAACCGTTCTAACAATGCGGGTTCCCGTGGAAATTCCGGGAAAAAGAGACCCATCTCCCCAGAACAAGTACTCAAAATGTTTTCTCCGCCTAACTACAGCATGCCTCAATCGTCGTCATACCATGCGACTAGTAGTGTCAAAGTACAACCGCCACCCCGGTCCAATTCTCACGGGCCCAGCACCTCTTATTCGCACAAAACCCCATCGACGTTCACTCACATCGACAACCTCAGCGTACGCACGATATCCATGTCCAGGCCGAATCCCACGACAGGCGGCAGTCCGTCCAACCAAGGGTTTGGGATATGCGTCAAGGGCGGAGTCGACGAGTCAAGTGAGTAAATCAGCAGCATGTTTTAGAATGAAACTGTATATTATTCCAATAGTTTCCTTATTCTCTAGACTTTTACTCTAGACTCACTGTGTACGTCTGGGGAAAAATTAAAGTGTCTACAACGTTTTCACAACTAAACATAGGTTAAACGATATTTTTCCACGAGTTGAATCAATCATCCACCGACTGTGCTTCTCTTTTAATAGACAGAGAGGATATTTTCAAAAATACATTTTTGAGACAAATATTCAGCGTCGTGTGCTGACAATAAAACGAGAACAGGTTATTTGGAATAAACAATACTTTCAACGTTCCTTATTTCCATATTTACGTAAGCGGAATTTAAAAATTATCTATTAGATCAAAAGCGCAGTAATAAGGCTTTGAAGTTAACTCTGTCCCCATAAAAAATGACTGTCCTTAACATAATACGTAGTCCCTAGGAATTTTTTTATGTGAAAGTATAATATGTAAAACCTCAAAATGCAAGGCCAGTGGTTTTCATTGCCCTAAATTGTATTAAACACTGCTGAGTTTTAATATCCATTGGCGTATGATTGCACTAAAGGCCTAATTGTCCTGACCCATAGTTGGTCTAGCTTATTTGCTTGTATTTGTATCCATCATCTACACGAAGTGCACTTGAATTTAGAAGAGGGTCTAGGGAGGAACCATCGATAAAGATTTTATCAATCACAGTTACACGTTTTACTCCTCTGACCTTATATATATCCTCATTCGGTTTTTATTGTTTCCGTGTCTACACTATTCTAACGGCGATTCGAATCTCTTTGTACAGATGTCGGCGTGTATATATCACGGGTGGAAGAGGGCAGCATAGCCGAAAGCGTAGGATTGAAGCCGGGAGATTCTATATTGGAAGTGAACGGTCGTCCGTTTACCAACATATCGCACGACGAAGCTCTAAAGGTAATCATCGACCACGTATAATATCCACCGCGTCTTTGACGTTCTAAACTTACGTTGTCTTTGAACACTGTCCGCCGCATAGATCCTAAAATCGTACAATCAGATCACCATGACGGTCAAGTGTCCACTGCTTCCCCAAGAGGTAAACAGAAACGAAGGCGAGAGCGGCAACTTGGAAGACCAGTGGCGGATGCGCCGGACGTATTCGTGGCTCAACAGAAAGGGACAACCGGTGTCGCCGCCGCTCGAATACTCCAAGCCTAACTCTCCGTACTCGAAATGGTCGTACACCAGGTCGTCCAAGGACAAAATCCGAAAAGTAAGTACACACCGAGGCCAGGTTAAACCGGATACCATGGTGATACAAAAAAAAAAAACGTGTGTTCCAGGTGGAACTAGTGATAGAACACGGTCAGAGTCTCGGCCTGATGATCAGGGGCGGGTCCGAGTACAACTTGGGCATATTTATCACGGGCATAGACAACGACTCCGTGGCTTCCCGGTCCGGACTTATGGTGAGTAGGCACATATGTAGTGTTGAGCGTCAACTCAATAATTGAATCGTTTCATGCAGAATAAACATTAGTCCATCGAAGCATATTTAGAGGAAATAAAACTTAGATAAGACTTAGATACCTTTTCGCGTAAAAATAAAAAACGAGATTGTGCACTGTGTATAAGGTCATTTTTTGCTTCAATTGCTATACTTCCTAAAATCCAAAAAATTAACATGCTCGCAAATTGACTATATACCTTGATTAATTGTTTATATACCTTCTTGCATGAGACCATTCAAGTATACTAACGAGATAAGATAAATTTCTATCAGGTCGGCGATCAAATCCTGGAAGTGAACGGTCAATCGTTTTTGAACGTGTCCCACGACGAGGCGGTCAATCTGTTGAAATTTCAAAATCACATGACGCTGACCGTGAGAGACGTCGGCAAAGTACCCCACTTGTGTACCACATACAATACCGACACTTGGAACTGTTCATTGGACAAGTAAGTCTAATAACTGCTAGAAAATCTAGATTTGTGTAAAGTAATGTACAGTGGTCCAAACAATATGAGTTGTTTCGAGTCGTGTTTATGTAGAATTAATTGATAGAAGTAAGTGAGGTTAACAACGATATCGAAACAAATTTAATTGTCGTTGAGATAGAGTTGTTAGTTTTAATTTACTCGACACAATCAACCTCCTAAAATCTTGATTATTTCACTGCTGTTCATATACCTACCTTTAGTGGATCAGACATTAAATAATATCGAATATCATGTCAGTTTCTTAAACTTCGAAGCGCGCCTGTGAATGAATTGGTTTTACAAATTATGTGTTTGTTTAGTAATTGGACCCACTTAACTTTTTAATTACCCAATCGATAATTTCATTTAGGTCAGCAATCGTAGCCAAAAGGTAATTTTTAAGATCAAAAAATGTTGTTATTTTATATTTTTGTCATGTAACAAGCTCATCTAATTAACGGAAGACACTTATTTTTTTGGAAAATAATTTTGAAGACATTTCGGTTAATGTTATTTTACAGTATTAAACAATGATATTAAAATTTTGATCTTTTTTGTTAAATTCTAGAGTCTTATCAACTTTTTAAATAAATGATAAACCAACAATTTTGACTGGTCGATGGCCAGTTTTAAGTAATTATTTTTAAAGTTATTATAGTTAAAGCTAAGAACGGAAAGAAGGGTGGGATGTAATATTATTTTTATCTACACACGCTACTTAATCGCACTCTACCTACCACCCTAAATTTTAAACCTTAATAACTTTAAAAGTAATTATCCAATACTGGTTGTCGACCAGTCAAAATGTTGATTAATTTATTTTAAAATTAAAAAGTAAATTAAATACAAACGTAACCGTTTAAGTTTTAAAAGTAAAATATTTTGTCCTGAAAAATACTAAAAATGAAAAAATATTTATTAATCTTATAATACTTTAGAATAGCAAAAAATAAAAGTCAGAGGTACAGCGGCAGATGTTTAGGTGAAAACGCCTTGCTGTCTTTTCTCGAGAAATTATCTAAAGATTAAAAAAAACTACACGTAAACTGAGCCAGTAATTTTTAAGAGAATAAGTGGGTATGACAACATCTTTTGCACGGCCTCCCTCCCCCTTCAGGCGTCTCGTGTAGCGAAATTCAGACAATGCATTTGAGACTTTAAACCGACTTATCGAATGACACTACAACGGCTCGTCTCGATCTCGCCCCGTCGACAGTACGGCGTGTTATAGACTTTTTCGAGTCAGAATTCAAAAAACTCCATAAGTCAAGTGACACGATTACATACAAATTTATTGTCCATAAAAATTATTAATTATATATTTATATTTAATATGCCCGATTTTTATTATCTAGTGTTTCGCATCGAAGCGTTTTTTTTAAACGATTATATTTATATAATTTATAATATAATTACTGTAGGCTTGCGACAAGGTACTGTTTTATTTTTTTGAAAATGTATTATAATATGTCAATGTTCTCTTGCAGTACCGACAACACGTTGAAATTGGGAACTTCGGCAGCTTCTCAGATGGTCGAAGAGAAGGCCCGGGTTTTGCTGTCGAAAAATGAATTCAACACGTTGCGATACTACTTGGACGAATATTCGTGTTCTCGAATGTCCATCGATGCATTTATAACAATACTTTTCGAATTGCTCAATACGACCGATAAGGTAATTGGATTGCTGAGCATATAAATTCCTCTTTATTTTTTTCTTTGGTTGGATTACATAATATGTTATTCGGTTTTTACAGTTTACGCTGTTGACCGAACTGCGAGAACTCATTGGTCATTCGGACAAGGACCGTTTCGATCAGCTGGTGTACAGGAGAGGACGGGAATCGAGGAAACCCCGTTGTAGGGTAAGGGTTTGCTGTCAACGGTCCCGTGTTGTTAATTCAATTTAATATAACTATTTTAAATGTCGGTGGCATGCTTATTGCGTTTGTAGGACGTCGACGACGGGTTCGGCTCAACCATGGCCGGGGCGCAGAGTAAAGGATTCGATGATTATACCTGCGAAGGCGACGACATGATCCGCAGTGCCTCTGCGGATTACCCGACTAAGAGCTACAGGAGCCTTTCCAGGTAAACTGAACGCCGTGGTTATTAAGTCAATTTACAGATAGGGAGAGGTGAAGGCAACAGAAATTAATATAGCCTTTGCTATAATTTGTATAAACTTTAAATAAAACTCATCTCGTAATTAAATCATGGTACTATTATTTTTTTTAATGGGGTTTTTTTCCCAATAATTTGTGTAATCCCGCGAGAGCGATAATAATCCACCGCTGACATTGTATCTACTCTTTTTTCCCCTCGAGAAGCGAACCATCCGGGGAAATAAATACGGCGTTTTGTTTATACCAATCGCTCGTTTAATTTTAAGTTGCAAATTGGTTTTACAACGAATTCTTACTCGAATAGCACGTTTATCCATCAGCAAATGCATGCGGTCAGTACTGTAGTGGTTTAAAATTTGAAAAAAGTTCACTAATTTCCGTTCCGAGTTTAAAGAAAACTTCCTAAAATTTGATGTTTTTCGGACTTGAAAAACTAAACGCTATAAGCAGAGATTGACATTGATGCAAAATCTTGATACATCCATAAAACATAATGCACTTGGGTCATTTTACCGAAAGTGGTACAAACGTGGACAAGGCGAATTTGTGAAGTAATTTTATTCTAAATGTACATTAAAATAAGGCGTTATCTGATAGTAGAAACGTATCATTAGAGTTCAGTTTTTTCATTGCCAAATCAACCAAGAGAATCAAAGTTTCTATGGAAATTCTCACTGCCCTGAAATTTGGTTCATGGGTTTATTGGGTAAATGAAAAACAAAACTCTTATATGATTACTTTTTTTAACTTTTAAGACAAGAAGAAAGAAAAACCATTTCCCTTGCTGGAGCACTACATTATATTATTTCATAAGAAGGATAAAGGGTGAACTAGTAGTAGATTTGCAATTAGGTACAATAGGCAAGTGTTTATGCCTTATGGCCTCTGTAGAGGTCAAGTCACATTATATTGGTAATAATATAGTTAAGAGAGGAGTCGATGTTAACTGCGGTGTAAAAGGGAAAGAGTAGCTACATTTTTCATAAATTGCTTCTGGCCCCAACAAGTCTAAATCAGACTTTATGATGGTTAGGCGTGGGTGAGGTGGGTATCTTTAAATTGTGTTTCTTATTTGTCAGCGAGAGGAAAATGGACGTCGATCGTTCTCCAATGAAAATCAACAGCCGCAACAGAGACATGGAGATCGGAGAGTTCGAGTTTAGCCATCAGGTAAGGCGATCATCGTTTGTTAAAATTTGTATTAGACGCATTGCGTTTCATCGACACTATAAGGTTCGACTTCTTTTGTTTTTTCTTAGGACTACGGTGACCTGGAAACCGAACTACTGCCCAGGAAGTACCACAGCGACATGGCAGACCTCAACTATTCGCACAGGAACTCGTCTCTTTACGATGACACCCACATGACCCGGTCGTCGGTAATGTACCACTTGATATGTTTTATTCGTATACATTTCATTCTTTACCATAACAGATAATCTAGACAAATCGATTCGTACTCTAGATCTACTATACAAACGTCGTGTATAATATATGTGACGTGTAATATTATATTATGTACATTTTTGACATATTATATGTACTGCAAATACACTTGATTGTAAATATGAGCTCTTAATCGCTGTGGCATTGTAGAGCATTTTTTTATCGTTTCCGTCCATCAGGCGTAATGTCAGCCAACTAACTAATTTTCCTGACATCAGATAAGTAGAAGGGTAGCAACATAAAACTTGGGCAATGTTTAACACTTCCAGTGTGTTTTTTAATGCATACAGCTAATAGCTAGCCAATGCGAGCGGCCCAGAAGACAGCTAACCCATTGCTATGCGCTTGCGATTTCAAATTTTTCTTTTTTATACAAAGATGCGGTAACGCTTATGTCTCGGTTTACTCTTAACTGCTACGAGATCGATTTTACGAGACGTTGACGACTATCTCTGTTGGAAATAACCTTAATATAAGCTCGCACGATTCAAAAAAATGGTATAGGTTGACGCAAAACAACATTTTTATAATAGACTTTTGGAACGTGACTTATTTCGTGACTCAATTCTGCTAATAGCACAACATTCCCCTGAAAAGTTGCCATATAGGTCCCTCGCAGGCAGCTAAAAAAAAGTACTGTAAGCAGTTCAGAAGTCTTCGCGAAACAGAGATATTATTTTAAAAAAAAGACTAATGACAAATAAACGACGCAATTCGCCTGAATTCCTTAACCCATTGATACGTTCCTAAGGGTTGTTTTTTGACTCTAAATCATACCATGTAACTTCGAATTGTATTGTAACTTTCACTTAATCATTTTCAAAGTAAGCCGTTTTCTCTATACAGCGTGGAAACCTTTGAGTCGCTAGAGTACACTCGGTCGGATTCTAAGTTCAATCAGTCGTAATTCAATGCCATGACAATCGGCACGAAATATAATAAAATATTTTTTATTTTTTACCTATTTTAATTAAAAAATTCCAAATAAGGGCGATCAAAATTTATAAACACTTTTTACTTAAAAAAATTAAACACAATTTGATTTAACGATGCATTAGGCAAAAAACTTAGACTTAAGTCGACAATAAAGGCTCGGCAAATCTTTGATTCGATTCGTTTCTTCCTATTCTTCTAACCTTCGTGACACAAACTGTATGTTCATACTGTCTCAGGTAGCTATAAAGTCTTAGCCGTTGCTGTTGTCGTTTGGATTCGCATATTACATCGTTCATTGCCTCTGACAATCAGATATGCCGGCGTTCTATGTCCCATAATTGATAATAGTATAAAGTTGTTAGCGCAATTAAGTAATTCGTTTACGATGCAAATTCGATTGTTAGTTTACAACTCAAGAGTTACTAATTCAAGCGACGAAATTAATTATATTATGCAATAAATTCGCCCCGGCGACCTGACGGATGACGATGACTTACAAGTATTGCCTCGCCGCATATATTACTATGTACGTCTAGACGCTTTTGTTGCGATTGTCACCGCTTATTATATGAATATTAGGGTGGTCTTTTTTTTAGGTTTGGGTAAAGAAACACCCCCAAAATTGATTCAAAATGGATAAAAAACGATTCTAGAGTTTCTGATCTAAACTTTGATTTTAACCATGAGGCATAGCACTTTTTCTAATAAAAGTTGGTTATTACACCTTTTTTTTTTTATACACATAAAATAATGGTGTTAACAAAAAAATACTTTTTCAATGATATTTCTTACAGAATCCTCTTGTAATCTGATTGTCACTCAACATTTTGAAAATGCAGACTTTTTAAAAAAACGATATAAAAGGAAAATTACATTTTTTTAAATATTTGATGTCATTTTGTGAGAGGATTTTACAGAAAGTATCGTGTAATAATTTATTTTTTGTTTACACTATTATTTTATCGAAAACCCCAACTTTAACCCTTAATTTCGTGCTTGCACAGTCAGTTGCGGCCCGTGTTAACATCAAAACTGAGATCAGGAACTTTAGGGGTCTTTTTTCATCCATTTTGAACCAAGATGGATACGTTTCTTCATTAAAATTCTACCAATTTCAAAAAAGGACCACTCTAATATAATAATATATACATTACAATAACTATTGTTATGCACGTGCTTATATCGGTTGTAAATAATATAATACTTAATAAAAAAATCAATAAAATTACAAAAACCGCCGACCGACAGACGAATAAAACGCTATGAAAACGTTTCGTCAGTGTAACGATATTCGTGTATGTCATATTATCGTTTAGAGGTATTCGTTGTGCTTCACACACACTCAACAAACAGGAACGATGAAATATTTTGGTAAATATCTTTTGCGTTGATTATTAATTATTCTAACATATATTGTACAGTCGGGATGAAGCCTTTGAACCGTATGCCAACGACATTGTTGTACGGAACACAGGACGTTGCGTAAGGCTACCCATTGAGGTTATTCTAATTGGATTTTGACGGTTTTCCGACAACAGGTAATAATTGACGATTTGACGCCTTATAAGTTAAGCTTGACACATCAGATTTGTGGCTCCACCTTGGGATCTACTCGTCGTCAAAAACCGTTTCCAGAAATGTAACACATTATTATTACGTGGTGTCTCGATGTGTGAGAGAATGCAAGAATACGAAAAGCTAATAGCTTTTGAGAGCATCTGTGCTTATCTACAATTGACAGATAATAATCGGAGTTACCTTCTTGCTCACCACTGACAGTACGAACGCGACAACCTTAATCATTAGCCCCCATTCAAAACGATTACCTACGGCAAAACATTAAATATGTTTAATTGTATGCATTTCCTCTTTTTCTACTCCCCTAAGTAGGTCCGACCAGATCCTTTTTGTCCCCTTCCTTTTCTAAAGCGATTAGGGAGCTTGGAAGCTTCCGAATCTTTAAAACCCTTTTAAGCTTCCACAGCATTTTAATAAAAAAAGTCTTACTCAAGGGCTAAGCAAGTTTTTATGCTGATATATGTTTGTGAGCCTAAAAAAGTTTCGAAATATCCAAGCCAGGGTTCGGCTAGGTATAAACGGTCATAATTGTTTAATGACATCCCGTGTTATCTGAGATTTGAACGAATTTTTTTTTAAATATTAACATATTATCCACTTGTGTAATTGTATAGGGTTGTTTTATATCATCTTAAAACGAGACAAACCCAATGTATAAAATGTTTATATTTTACACTATCACCAAAATAAAGATAAAAGGAACACGTTTTTTTAGGCTTAATCTAAAATATATTTCAGTGGATGTGGCAAAAACGCTAAATACCAAATAGTTTAAAAAGTTAGTTTTTTCGTGTTGTCCAAAATTTGAGAATTTTACTAATATTTTTTTTTAAAATGCTGAGAAAATTTAATATTTGCTTATTGAATATTTCGCTGTAAAGGTTAAACATTACCTATCCGTTGATAAGCGACTACATTTTTTCCACCATAAATATTTATTTTTAAGCTAAAAATCCCCTCTTTCTCCACTTTCAAAAAGTTCTAAAAAAATCAATTACACACACTTTTAAATCTTAAATAGGTATAGCCTGTTTTGCTATAACGTTTGAATGGTGGAAAAAATATAATATATTTTTCCCGCTTCACGGCAAAACATTGAATCATAGCATTACGGATTCACATAACCGTCAAGATTAAATGCCCTACCATGATGATTAAAATGTTATAATTGTCAACATTTAGTTGTAGTTTAACATATTTTGTTAACACGCGATTGAACGAAATCGAGTAATGATCATAATGTTACATAACAAACGTGTACTAATAGATTTCGTGTCGATGACGCGAAAATGTCCACGTTACAAACATGTTTACGTTTAAATCAAATTATAAATGTGTGTGTGTGTAAGTACGGTGGACTGTTGTCTGTTGATTTTACAGGGAATATTTTTTAAAAATGTAGCCAGGCGATGTGGTCTGTCCTTTACACAGAGATTGGTGCCATCGAATGCAAAATTTTCACATTTGCATTTGTACTAATTTTGCCACCTGGTGAAATGTGTACACAGTGCTGAGTACACACCGTCGTCAGTAGTCAATTCGCTTTAATTTCGAATTAACCGTACGTTTAGCATCCCAGTTGTATCGAGTCTGGTGTTGGTTATCAAATTATTGCATATTATGAAACATGGCTCGCGGTAATGGGTTTTTTTCAATCAAACCTTTCTGGGAGATCAATTTTGGTACATTTCACATGTGAGTGGTGCTAAATTATGTACATGCCTTTTACACAGGAGTCGATACGAAAAAGGAACGTCCGTGTGTAAATATTATAAATTATGTAGATCAACAGTCGAGTGTATTATAAGCATAGTCGGGCAAGTGTCATACGCGTTCGTTGTATAATTAAATGTTCTGTACTCGGTCGGCTAAACTTGTAACGATACAACCGAAGTGCACTTGTAAAATCTCATAAAATTTTAAATTAAATTCAACAATTATTTTGTAAATTATCATTGCTAATAAATATATTATGTATAATATACATTATCTAAAAACGCGAAACTAGGCTTTTGAGTTGTTGGTTTTGAGTAGCGATCGATTGGTACTGTAAAGTTGTGTTAAAACTGTACATTAGTATATGTATTATTAATATATCTAGCTTTGTCTGTCTCTGGATTATTATCAATTATTTGTACATAATACCTTTTGGATTTTCATATAGTGAAAATATCACTCATACCATCAAATATGATGTACAATGTACATATTATACAGCTGGTCATTAAGAGCCTAACAATAACAATGTTATGTATGTAGTAAAATATAATTAAAGTTAGGTATATGATAATTTTTAGAGATGTATACTTATAATTCATAACATATAAGTTGTAATTTATTATTGTTAATACGAAGAACAAAAAGTCGAGATATATTGCCAATCAATGTTTTTTTTTTTTTTGTATTAATTCATAAACTCTATTTTAAGCTATACTAATGCTTTCAGAGCGGATACTTGGAGGGACTGCGATCCCACTTAGGGGGATGGACCCAAAAATTGAAATCCTGGTACTATGGAAGTTCTCTAGTAAGTCTCCGTTTAAATGTTTCAGTTCCATTTAGTTGTTGTATGTGAAGCAAGTAGTTAGAGTATTATATAAATAATACACTATCATTTTTTTTAGTATAATATAAAAAAATATATATGTATATTTATTTATAGTAAAAGTATAGAAACCATAACAATATAAATATTAAAGACCGTCTTATTTTTTTTTCCAGACTTGTGTATATTTTCTATACTACTACAAAATATTAAAATATAACTATTATATCTGATATTGTCGCCTCTACAATTTTTTTTTTAGTCATTGTTCTATTTTTCTATTCATACAGTACAATAATATTCATATTATGTTATTATTTTTAATTTTTTTTTTAGAGCTTATAAACAAAACCGTAGTTTTTATGGTTAACCGAATATTATATCGTGTTAATGGATTTTTTTGTGTCACATTCAAGCCGCAATAACATGTATTGTTTTTAGCATGTTTTTGTTTTTGTATTTTGTTTTTTAGTCGACCGCTACTTGAGACCACCATAAATTAAAATATATATTTTAATACGAAAAAATAAAAATCGAATAAATAGTTTTATTATTCTTCTACATACTCTATAAGTGCACTTCATGACACTTATATTAGTGTTATTATTATGATGTTGACATATTGTTTCAACGCCGTCGACACTCTTCAATATGCAACTAACAATCACTCTATCGCCTACTCGTTTTCCCCTTTGAATAATTTATTCTATACACCTTTTACTTTTTCTTTTTGTTTTAAATGTGTACACATAAGTCCACTCGTAACTTTAACAACCTCGACCGACGAACAACTTTTATTTGTTTTACATTTTTTTTAGCACGACCCTAAGCTTATTATTGCAAACGTCCATGCACACTGTCCGTGTACTGACTCGACTTACTTTTTTATCACGTTCTATGTAATAAACGAATGCGGAATGATACATGTTGAAGCATAATAAAAAAAAACAATTTTGAAATTTTAACGTCTCAATCTCTTAAATTAAACGGTACCTAATAATCATAAGTGCCACTGACCTCTGAAATCCGTCATAATCCAATCATCACACACGTTAGCATAGATAATAATATTATACAAATCGTACATTTTAATCGTTTAGAAATAATTTTTTTAAACGACTTTAACCGATCAGAAGTCGAGTCGAAAGTTCGGTCCGGTCGTTACCTAATGCGGTAACTGACAATTTGTACACTGTAAAAGTAAGAGTCTATACATTACCACTAGTAAGTCTTAATTTTTATATTTTTTTCGTCAATTTTAAACAAAACATTGATATTTGTTTATATGTGCGCAGCTTCTGAAGTCTGAACGCTGTTTTATAGATATATTATATTGTGTACTATTTTTACAATAATGTCTTCGACTATCGCTTTGCTTAAAAAACCTGCATACCTAACATACATTTTATTATTTATATACGTTACCTATACTATTACAGGTGTTATATTATATTGAATGAAATCTGGGTGAAGTCGTTTTTGTTGTTTAGTTTCTCCGGTAGTAAGCGTTATCACTTATCATTGTTGTCATTGCTGTTGTTATAGTGATTCGACGTGCTTATGTGTACCGCTGTAACGACTAACGATTACACCTATTAATAATGTTGGTAATTGGTATGTGTTTATGTTCGAGTGTAATAAAAATTCAAGGTTACAACATTAAGGTTTTTTTATGATTTTTTTAGTGGTTTTTTTCATTATTACTGCTATTTTTTTTTGTATTTTATCGTCGAGTCATTTTATCCAGAGAATAGGACGATTGTAAGTTTATTGCCTAATCCTCGATTTGTCGGGCGTTTTATAAAGTGCCATACCTACTGCCGCGCCGCGACCGGCAAAAAGGTTTTTATTTTTATTTTCAATTTCTATTACCCAATAATATAATAACAATATTTTATCAACATAATATAATAACGGTATAGAAAAGTAATATATATTTATATATAAAAATAGGTATAAGCGCTTCCGGATAAAACTGGTCTTTGATATAAACGCATTCTGTGTACTGTGCTGTGCTGTGTATTGTGTGTGCTGTTGTGTAGGTAATCATAATGTTTAATAGTATCGCCTGGTGCTTAATATATATATATAATATATTATAATAACTCAAGTGTTTTTGCGTCGACCACAAAAGCGGTTGTCCAGTGTTTGGCATAATATTAATTATGTACTATTATTAGTATATAAATCAGTTGTATTGATTATGTATTTTGCTTGTGTTTTTTTAAGCAATTATCCGGCAAACAACGATCCTATGACGACGGTAATAACGAACCAATGGACGACGACGATTGTTACCGGCGAAGAGAAAGCGGTTTCAACGTGCCTTCGTGTTCCTCTTCGCACAACGATTCATTAGTAAGGATATTCTACCTATTACTTTTATTTAAACAAACTTATAATACCGCAAAAAAACATGCAATTTATTCATCGTGAAATAATTAACCCAAGAATGAATTACACTTATCATTTTTGTTTTTTTGCGAAGTCGTCATTAAATATATTATAAAAGACAGCTTTTGAAAAAAAATTTGCCGTTGTTTTTAGTGAAAAATTACTATTTTTTCTGAACTCATTCATAAATCATTTATAATATGCTTTTTAATGAAGAAACACTGTAAAAAATATTATTCACTTCTCATACAACAGTAATATTCATATTAATTTCCAAATATTTGTTTTTACTATATAGGTGGATCATATTATAAATATACCATTAGTTATCGTTATAAATGCACTTGTCCCCAGACGAATTTTTCAAGTAATTAATTTTTTAAGGTTAAAGAACGGTAGATACTTGTATTTTTTTAAGCTTAAAATAAAGGAAGATAAAAGTATAAAAGTATTTGTATTTGCTTACGTTAAATAATTTACTATTAATATTGAAGTTAAATGCATAAACTGACGTATAAAATAAAACATTTGATAACTAGAAAAAAAACTATCAAAAAAATATTCTACTAGTATATTTATTTTAATTGTCAGATTTATAGCCTACGTAGATTTTTGAAAAACCTAATCTTGATGAAATCCTTACGGAAACGTTCTTTTTGCTTTTATCATATTCTATTTGAATCCTATTTCATATGACATGTAAGCTTATTAACTTTGGAAAAACCTATTATAGCCTATTTTTACAGAGTAGGTATTTACTTCAGGTTGAAATGGGTAAAAAAGCTATTTTTTTTATACTTTAACATTATACTAATTTATTCAGAATCCTTGAATAAAAAAACTGTCGAGCCAGCTTAAAAGTGTATTACACTAACGTGGTATTTTCATGCTAGTATAAAAGCTCAGGAAAATAAATCCATTTTTTTCATCAAAATGTAATTTTCCAATTTCATATTTTACGTTCAAAGGACTTTCATCAAGAGATAAAGAAAAGACCATTTGAAATCGCCATTTACAGCCTACGGCGTTACTTTGAATGCGTACTCGAGGGAAGACTAAGTATAAGTACTGAAAATAAATCCTTATGGACTTCAGAACTGGCAAAGATTTTTACACCACTCAAATTGGGACATTGCGAATACATTAACTCAAAAACGTCACAGATTAATCTGTGGCGAATATAAAATAAATTACTTCGCACCCAAGTTAAAAATATACCTGATTTCCAAATTACTTATTAGCTAAAAAAATAAAGACATGTGTTAATTTGTAAGCTAATGACGATTTGTATAGAAAACAACTAAATCCTATTAATTGTTTAAAAATATTTTAAAATAATTTAAAGGAAAAGATTAAACGTTTCAAAAATATTATTTTCAAAATGTGTTTGATCTAATTAAAAAAACATAAAACCAGAATAGTAAATAGAATAGTGAAAGCTAATACAGTACAATTGTACTATGTACGATTTTGAAAAAAGATTATTTGATAATTATTTGTGCAACGATATTTTAGAAACGTTTTCATAGAAGTTTAAATATGAAACATGAAAAAATATATAATTATAAAACTTTACATTAAGTATTGAACGCAAAATTGTTTTAGAAAACATTTTGTCTATGATACTCAAAAATATATTTGTTTTGAAAAAAAAAAAAAATTAAATTATAAATAACTTATTTTAAAAAATTTTACTTTTTCCATTTATTCTATACCAAGCCTCAACAATTTTTTTTTTAATTGATATTGAAATACTTTCCGTGAATATTATAAAAATGTTATTATATTGTGACTACCGGTGTTGTCGTTTAGCACAATAAGGTTATTTAAAAATAAATATAATGATATATACAATTTAAAAATAATATTTAACTATAAAACACTTATGCAAATCAAATTCAATAAATATACATGCAATTTGTACTAGGGCTCCAGATGCGGCCTTCCATGTATATTAATATATTTATATATTTAAAATTTTGGCTGCAAGATGATTTAATAATATTTGTATAATATACCTATTTGACAAAGTATCACTTGCGTTTCTTAACAGATTACTTTGGACCAGCAAGGCAATCTCCGGATAACCGTTAAGAAAATCAAACCGCTTCTGGGAATCGCCATCGAAGGTGGTATCAACACCAAACACTTATTGCCTAGAATCATTAACATACACGTGAGTATTTATGGGATAGAATAAACAATTGTATACCGATAGTTACAACTGTGTAATTGTTTTCATTTAGAAAATGTACTAGTTGTACAGGGAGTATAAGGACTTGCTGTTTTGTTAGCAGTGCTAACTTAGCACCATATAAAATTGTAATAATTTTTTAACAACTTTTCATAATAGTTTAAAACATAAAAAGGTTAACATAATATTATCATTTTATTTTAACAGTCACAAAACTGATATGTATCGCTTATAAACAAATGAACTGACATATTATTGATTATTGTTACTATCAATTGAAGATATTAACAAAAAATAAAATGTTATGTGACAAATTGAATATGTCCTATTTTTCTTGCTATTATTTTAACATTAAAATGTAGTTTATCGAAAAAGTAACGATTTTATTTAGGCACTTTGAAACTACATTTTGAAAGAAATCAATTCCCCTTCTACTTTGTCCATTAATCAAATATAAGTAGTGTGCAACATTTACTTTAAGTTTGATATCAACAGGAAAACGGCGCTGCTTACGAAGCTGGAGGATTGGAAGTCGGACAACTTATACTGGAAGTCGACGGACAAAAAGTCGAAGGTAATATACCAATTTTAATTTCATCATAAGTCATAACTGTTGCTATATTAATTACCGTTTATTAACGCTGACAATATTTAGAAGTCAAATTAAAATTCGAGGGAGTGCATAAAATAATGTATAGGTTGTTTAAAATGTGTTCTCTATAATAAAACTTGTGTTTTATTTATTAGTAAACTGAAGATTTGAGAAATAAATTATTCCATATTATCATTCTTTCCCTTACAAATCAATGTGATGCAGTGCACAGGTGTCATAAGTGCAGTAGTAGTTTATAGCATTCTATACATTGTGTGCATTTCCATATCATTCAATGTATGGAATGATTGGCATTCTACAACTCCCAACGTTTTAGTTGAAATATTTGAGAAAAACAAATCATTTATAACATACTAAGAGAATGTATCCCATGTGCAAACGTGTGATGATTTTGAAATCATTTGTAGTAATAAATATTTATTTTTCTTTCTTCTTTTTTCATGTAGCCTTTTCATGGCACCGACCTCCAATAATCACGATCTTGGACCCTTTCCTCTCAATCCGTTTTTTCTAATCTCTCCAGATCTTGGCACATTCCATCCAGCCACCGTTTCTTTGGCCGGTCTCTGGGTCTTCTCCTACTGTTGGTTTGTTTTGAATTGACGCCCTAACTTCATTTGTTTCTTCTCTTCTCATTTTGTGTCCAAACCACGGAATTCTCTGACCCTTCACGTGGCTTGTTAGGTATATAAGGTATTTAGGTTATTTCCACGTTTTTTCTTCTACGACAATTTGTAATGATAATAATAATAATGAAAAATGTCCATTCTCTACTATCCGTCGTGTGCAGGTATGCCTCATCAAGAAGTAGCCAGACTCATCGCTGAATCGTTCGCACAAACTGATAAGTCGGAAATCGAGTTTCTCGTGGTCGAGGCGAAGAAATCGAATTTGGAACCCAAACCGACTGCGCTGATATTTATGGAAAACTAACCAGACTGTGAGTAGTTTATAAGTGTTAACTGTCTTGAAAAAATATCCGTTTTTGGGTACCTACATAGCCCATATTTTTGGATAAACATAAAACAGTCACTGCGGTTTTCGCCAACGCTGTAATTTCAAAAAAAAATAAAAATTATTGGTTTTTTGCCGTCGTTCTCGTTTGAACGTTTCATTATTGTTATTATTTTTTTATTTCGTGGACAAATTTATTTATTTATTTAATATTTTTATTCATTTTGAACTTGCATACCTACATCATTATTTTATATTATTGTATTATTTTACCACTACACCATGTACATTACCATAATAAATTATTATCATCGAACGGTTTGCATTTACTCGAATTTTATTTTTATTCGATTGCGGATTACAAAACTACACTAAAAAAATGTATTAATATGATAATATTTTTCATGTATTTTTGACCTAATGTATGTTAAGTGGCACCAGCTAGAGCCCCGATATTGTTAAACTCTAGTATTTACCACAATTTATATTATTAATTAATATTAGGTACTAAAAAATTGTTATAATTATGTACAATAACGGATAGAACGCTACATTATATATTACATATAGTACCTATTTAGTATAATAGATTTAATTTAGGTTAATTGACTCTGTATTATAATATATTATATAAATTAGAAGTCCAGAATTTGTATCCCTTAGTTACATAATATGATATATCACAATAAAGGCCGGAGACGGGACTGATGAACTATGTAAGGAGGAAGGACGTTAATTGTCACTTGACCACTTGCTTGATCTGTTTTTTAATCTATTTGAGTTAAGTTCATAAATTTGACCAATCAAACGCCTTCCCTTTGTGACATGATAATTTATTTATATTTTATCGAATCAATATTGATTCTGATATGTGCTAGGCTTCATTAGTGGGAAACATTTTAATATTATGTTGATTGCTCCGAGTTGGTTTTCGGGTAACTTTTAAAGAATCTAAGTAACTAGCAAATAGAGCGCTTAAACACAATATATATACAAACAGTCAGCACACAATAATTAGTACAACACGTTGAGCAAAACAAATCAACTATTTTTGTTTTTACTTTAAACGATTAAGTTTGTCGGGTTATACGCACGTTCGCTTAAAGTTCCTTTAAAACTAAGTGTAGTTCATCATTTATGGCCGTTTGTACTCAAGTAAAGTTTAGCCTTGTCTTGAGTAATTTTTGTTTACGTACCAAACAACTGTTTGTAAATGATAAAATAATTGTTTGAAACGGTACAATATTATATTTAATTATAATTTACAATTTGACTGTCCCGAAAATAGATGTTATAAAAATAATCTTACATTAAAAGCATAAATGTTAAAAAAAAGCGTTTTACGGGTGAAATATTTTTGAACTGCATTAACTTTTATGTTGTATTTTAGGATTCATAAGTGCAACTTTTCATTTTGTTCACTAACACCAATAACAATTCAAACTATTTTTTAATTACCACCACTTCAACTATTAATCTTAGCATCAATTGTAATTAGATATTTTTTTTTATTGAAAGACCGTTTCAACATTTATTAATTTAATAGATTATTTCGAAAATAATGAAAATATTTTTAAATACATTTTTAATCATTTATTTAAATTCGTTCATAACATTTTTTTAGTTATTCTTCATGTTTTTGTTTCAATCGATTTTTAGTTTAAATAATCATGTTGTTAATTTGTATTTAAATTATTAATGCAATTCGGGTTTATAAATGGTGTCTCGGGTCTAGTCAAACTTATTTTTTCTTAGAATTGTTAAACTACCCTTAGATTTTATGGATAATCAGTGCAAACGGCTGTGCTTGCTTGATCATTTAAATTTTAACAAACTTAATTTAATTTAATAATTTTTTTTGTTATCGGGCAATATACTTTATTTGGTATTTTAACGTTCGGCCACCAAAACAAATATTTTAAATTACATTATAAGACATTTGACTGATGATTATTTTATTTTATTTCGGTGCAATGTGTTTATCTTATATAAATATGTATAATGTATAAACGTAATTATATTATATATTTAACATAAATTACATACCATTCAACACGTACACCGTCCACGTTTTGTACACTACATTTCTCTCACTTTTTATCTCTTTCTGTGTCTTACTTTTTCACACACACAACTGTTTATTGCACACAATCACCTCACACTTAATAGACAGATTCCGAATTTTCATTTTTAACTACAAATATTAACAACGTCAATGGATCAATGATATCAGATCTATGACAGTAAAAAATTGTCTTTTTTGTCAGTTATAGATTAAGACGTTAATTTTAGTTATAGCTATTCACATTTTACACTCGCCAAATCGGATTAAAACGATTTTGGTAGGAAAATGTTAAACCTATTCATCTCCGGTTATGCCTATATTATTTAAGTTTCTTACTGCCTTATGCACTTGTACATTCCTATGACTATTTACTTAATAGTACAGTAGCCAACGGCGAATTCGCAAGACTGTTATTAAAAAAAAAAAAGGATAATAAGTTGTACGTGTTCCACGTACAATATTATTAATGTATATTATTGTTTTACCGTTAATGTAAATGTACAAAAACCTGGATATGAGTACAATTATTAAGGGTTAAATAAATGAATATAATGTTACCCATACAAACACACAACTGACGATACCTAATCTATACATATGTAAGATAATTAGGAATGGTTATTATTTAATACCGGTTCATTATATTGAATAGGTTGGGCATAAGTCGAATAATTCCTTTAATATTATCTAATATAGTGATAAATAAAATATAAGCTATTATTTCATAATTGATTATTCTATTATTCATCACAAATGTATTCGGTATTTGTTTCGTTCTTTTCATTTATAATTTATTAAAATACAAATGTCTTATTATCTAAGATAATAGTTTACATATAAATAATAAAATATATTTTACCCTTAAAGGTTTGCTAAGTTATTCGATGGATAAAAAGCCATCTATTATTTAAGAACAAATACCTTATTCGTCGAATTAAACGTCATTATTTATTATATTATTTCAATTTTGCCCAAATCCACTTAAGTTGTACTTTGACATGCAGTAGGTACCTTGTGTTTTTTTGTATTAGTGAACGTTATTTTTTATTTCAATCGCGGATTTGAAAATCGGACGCAAAATGTATTTTTTCCTAAATAAAAGCCATTAAATTTATTATTTTGAATTTTTATGTCCATTTTTCCTAGCGAATCGATTAAATATTTAAGGGTTCAAAATGGTTTTTTTTCCTTTCAGGTCATTTTTAAAAACATCATTTACATATTTTGTTAGGTTATAAATGCACAAGTGGAAAAATAACTTCGCCTGCTTACTTAATTATTGATTATCTATTTTAACATTATTGGACATTAGTAAGTTGGTTTCGAATTTAATAGTAGGCGATTATTTTGGAGTATATAATGATAAATATGAATGTGATCGATTGTAGTTTTAGTAAAATTTGATGCTTCTTGATGGATCGAGAAAACACCAAATTTTAGAAAACGTTTTGTAAGTTAAAATTAATTCAGTTGACACTGGAGTGTACTACAGATTTATTCGAAGTACATAGGTATGGTAAAGTTAAGTTAGATTAGGTTAGGTTAATTTAGTTTATAAGTTTTGGGACGCATGTGGACTATTTTCCACTATATATCTGTATTAGTATTAAACAATTTAATTGTAAAGAATACCACAAAATAATTATTTTAATTCGTTTTTAATAACCGATTTCAAACATTTTGTTTTAAACCTTTTCTGTATTTGACATTAAGTTAATGAATTTAACTTTCAATGTTTTCACATCTTTCAAATTCAACCGTAGTTAATTAGGTTCACCTTAGTCATCCCCCCCATTATTGTTTATACTTATTTTATACCGGTTTTTGTCCTACCTACAATTCTCAACTTTTTTCGATTATTAAGTTATTTTACATTTTAATTTTTTTATAAATAATTTGCCCTATAACAACCACTGTGGGAAAATGTTGTGTTCCATATAACCATGGAACTGGGGAAAAAATCAACCTTGAAGAAATTTAGAGGTTTTTTTTTAGACAAAATAATGGGTGATGGGTCTTATTAGGTTTATTAATTCTTTTTTTACCCGACTTAACTGGGTCGGGATAAAAAAAACTCTAGTTTTTGACAACTCTCTGACTGAAACCAGTCTTTGTTCTGTACAGAACATATTTAATTCATCTCATATTATAATATTGTTCTACGCTTTGACTGGGTGACAACCAGTACACCATAATCTGCTTAACATTTTCTAAACGTTTAAATCACATATACGCTCGTTTTTATTGTACACTCAAATATTTCCATTTTTTAAAAATAATCTTGTCCAAAAAAGTTGTTAAATTATGTAGGCCGTCTTGGGGTAAAAAATTCCTTTCTAGCTGAATTGAATTACATTACATTGACGGTAAAACATACAATATACATCATTTTGATGGGCGTTCCTAACCGGTCAAGTCCAGATTTTGTTTTCTGAATCCAAAACAGCTCGTTTTGACTAAAATTGGACTCGACAGATAGAGTTGGACAAAATGTGATTAAGTAACGAAAAACAAGTGAAACAAATCGAACAACGTATAATTGAACTACAAAATATGTAATATTTGTATTCGAATAAATCACAAATCAAATAATTCGAATACGTTTGTGTTAAACTATTTATTCAAATAATACTCATTCGAAAGTCCAATTCTATTAACCGGTTGAGGGACTGTCAATCGAAGATATAATAATAAATACCTATTATAGTTGTATACATATGTATAGTTAATAATATATTATTATATTAGAGTTGACCAATACATGTACGATCCTCTAGAAGTATTATTGACTGGAGAACAAAGGCTTTACCTCGTACGCCTTATTAATTAAATCATTATTATTATAATCTTTTATTTTAATTTTCATAGACAATTTTCGTGTATAACACAATAATACATCAATATTATGTACATTAGTCAGCATTGGAATCGCGTACAGCTATTATTATTATTACTATTATTATTATAAATGTATAACATTACCAGTTGCTGAAAATATTATATTATAGACCATAATAATATATGAATTGCATTGAAAAGAGAAGTTATTGCCGGGGTGAAAAGGCGGAGAGTCGTTGGTTTTTTGCTTAAAATAATTCAAAGTCGAGAAATTGTTGGAAATCACTAATAAACATTGAGTGCTTGCTAAAAGGTTTATACAATATTATAAATGTATAAAACGTACCTGGTTACTTCTACTTAAGTAAAATATAATATAATCATTATAGATTGCATATCTAGTTCAAAGCGATATTTCTGTCTTGAATAATATATTGTTGTATTTACATATTTTAAATTAAAAAAAAACCTTTTGTTTGCGCGCGTGTCATTGCTTTAATACTAATTAATTAAATTATATAATTATTATAACTACATTTTTTTGAGAAAAAAAACTAGACTTTTCTCCTTTTCTCCTCGTGCACTATAATATTTACGCCTATACTACTACATATATAGTAATGCACACAAACATAATAATAATAATATTTTAAGTATTATTATATTTGTACAAAATTATTTTGTAACTATATCATTGTTGTTTGTTGAACTTATTATTAAAACATAATTATATTATTATTATTATTATTATTATTATTATTATTACTACTATTATTATTATAATGTTACAAAAAAAAACTTTTATTTTGATTAATGTTATATGATACAATATGGCTAATAAACGAACAATTATTATAAAATAAAAAAATTCTGACAGTGTATTTTCCAAATTTTAGCACATGTACTATTACGGTGTACCTAAAACTGAATGTGGTACTTGTATTAAGTCTGAACGAGACGAACACCATAAAATATAAATAACTGTGTAATATAAAAATAAACGTTTATCATTTGGCTTTATCAATTTTTGAAACTTAAATGGCAACATACATCATAAATGTTATCATTTTTTTGCACGGAGAATAATTCGCTGAATATGTTGACTGGTCAATAAGCAGTTTTGGATAAATCGTTTTAAAGTTATTAAAGTTTACATTTTTAACTGTAAAAATGTTTTCAAAAAGAAGCTCTAAAAAATTATAAATATTTTAAAAGTAAACTTGTGTAGGGCGTTAAAAGAATCAACCGGTATAAAACAACGTAATTGAAATTTAAAATTGTTGATTATTTTATTTCAAAATGCATCGTTTTATTTTATATTTGCTTCATTATTAAAAATTACTACTAGGGAGTATGACGGAGTACACACAGAGGATCCTAACAATCTGTACTAAAACATTATTTTATCATAAATTGTTGTCATCCTATTATTGGAATAAGGTTGCAAACAAAAATATTTTGAATCAATTCTTAAAAACCATTTTTGTAATACATCTATGTATATACACGATATGCAAGTCACAAAAAATGTCATAAAACCAGAACCATTAACTGGTTGTGATCGACGAAGTGCGTATTTTTTTATAAATCGAATTTAAAATTAAAAGTAAGTACACATTTATTGTATTCAATTTTACATTATGAATTTTAAGTTTTTTTTTAATATATATAGCAAGATGATAAGTAGTTACTAGTGTGTTAAATATTTTTCCAAAATCACTTGAAATATATATATATATATATATATATATAAGTAGTATGTACTCGTTTTTAAACACATTTAAGTTGTATACATTTATAATTTATCTGCTTTTTCTAATATTTTATCCGTTTTTTTCTCGCTTCTTTTTTTAGTTTCTTTTTAAATTTTCTTTTTTTTTGACCGCTTCTCTTGTTTAATTTTGTGAAACACTAGCATGGGATAAGTATGCAACTAGAAGAGCAAGTAAGTTTTACCTTAAAAGGAGTGGAGGAAAACTCACCTATGTGTACATTTTAATGTACCTATCGATGTTACTATTATTTTTGTTGTTGTCAAAAATATAAAACAATTATTCTGAAAGTGGTTCCCTTGAATACATTTTAGAAAAAAAAATGTGTTGTTTTTTCTAATAAAATAAATCGGGTTCTGGAAGGCATAATACATCACGTAAAAAACAATTTTACAGCACATATTTAAAAGTACAAGAATAATTTTTACAGGAATTTTTACTGAAAAGTTTATAAAAATTAATACTTTAAATACAATAGAACTTCTTAGTATTCATAGAGTTCCTCTATATAAATAAAAATACTATTTTTAAAATGTTAATATAATAGTTTTTAAGTGCTAGAAAATTAATGTTCTAAAAACTTTTTTGTTTTAAATAAAAGATAACTAATTTTTAAATGCAATCCTACAATGCATTTAAACATTTTATAACACAAGGATAGAACTTGAATAATTAGTTCATTTTTTTTTTAGGTTTAACGTGGTTCGAGTAAATGATTTTTCTTAAATGCTATTGACCCCTTTTACCTAGTTTAAACTAGCTCAGATATATAGATTTTATAGATACTTGAACTATTCAGTTCTGCCACATGTGTTAATATTAGAAGTATAGTAAATGTCAAGTTAATGTACCTTAAGTAATATTGAGAGCAAACATTGCGTGCAATATTTTGATGTTTTTATAGTTTTTTTTTCATCATATTATACCAATTATATACTTTCTAATTTGATGTTAGGTGCATATTATTGCTTCTATTTGGTGAAAGTAAACTAAAACCATAGTTGTTATTACTATATAACTGTATATACTTATAAATGATTTTGTTTGACCGACAGTCATTATATTTTGAACGCTGATGAGCGCAGTGACAAATCCAGGGAACAATTTTTAGGTAACTCTAACCAAATTTTAATAATCAGTGCATTGATTTCAGAAATGTATTACTATGGGCTTCTTTTAGTAGGTAGTGAGAATTAATATAATGGTAGTTTATATAAAATATTTACTTTTTAATATGTTTGAAACATCATACATCAACTTATGACTTTAGGACTTCAAGGCTGCATTGTAGTAGTTAAACGAGATATCATAATTTTAGCATTCCTCTAATGAAGTAGATAATACAGTATCTAGCAATTAAACAAGAAAATGTGATCTGGCTGAGTTGTAACTTTGTGTTAAAAATTATATCTGTTATTAAGAACAAATAATTTGTCTGTTTTTTGTTTAACACGTCTATACTATAAATCTACAATATGTACATTGGTACAGAATTAGAGAGTTTTGAACTTGTTTCCATTTAGATTTTCGACTTAAAAATATTAAATAATTTGAATTAGATATCTTTAGGTAAATTGTTGTTATGTGAGGTTAATAATTAAATATAATCTTTGATCTAAGGAATTGGTACAACTAGAGGAGGGTTTGGTAAGTTTAAACCCTTTACAAAACTCGTACAGTTCTTTCAAAATGTCTAAAAGTAAACCATTCCTTATGGATTGCTGATATTTTTTGAGAGCCTAAAGCAGTAGATAGGGATTTGAACTTTCCCTAACCTAGGTTAAGTATTACACACATTTTTTATAAGTAAATTGGTAATAAAAAATTCAATTCAATTTTAAAAACATGCAATATTCGCCTTAGCCTACATAAAAATAATTGTGTTTAGCTTCAAAATAAATATATTTTTTTTAAATCCGTTTGGTAAAAATTTGAAATTGCCTTACGTTTTCGAGTTTAGCCTTTATTTGAATGAAACGATTCTCTTTTTTTTCTCTTAACCAAAGCCAGTCCAAATGCAACTTCAACCGAGTGAATTGTGGTCAAACTTAAGTCATTCAAATAAGTTTCATTTTTTTTTTCTTATTCAAAACTGTTCTTAACTCATATCATTTTGTAGTTACCTTCTGATAAATACCGTCCATGTGGTCAACGATAGTAAAACCTCGGTACTGAATTCGCTTACCATTTCGTACCTAACTGGCGTTAAACACTTGAAAGTAAGACTTAGTGGAGGCCCAAAAGTGTTAATAGGTTTTAACGACTATAAATGGTAGTTTTAAGTTTAATAAATGTAAAACGAACAATGCAATATCTATTATAGAGTACTTACGATAACCGTCGCCATAAAACGTGTTTATATTCTCAATAATTAATATGTACAAAAAAAATACACAAACAGTGAATAATTATTGGCACTGAGTGCAATTATTATGACAGTCTTCAGAGAATAATCAAATGTCTATTATTATTATTTAGACTAAAGTTACAGAACTGTCTAGTCAAGTACAGATTAGGTCGTTTAATAAATTAAATAATAAACTTATTTTCAATTTATTGTTTTCTTAATCAACCGATACTCCGCGTATAGCAATAAATCTCAAAATCATTAAACCTAGAACAACACAAAGAACAGCTCGGACTTATATGTTTTAAAGGACGTTTTTCTATTAAAATCATAATATGTATTTTATTTTACCACCATCCGTTGTCGGTAAGTATCCGGGCCGTAAATGTATCAACTAATAAAACCCATTGATTAATTTTCCAAGTGTTGTGCACCGCTTAAACGACCATCTTTTATTGTTACTTAGGTTTTATAAATGTTTAAAAATAAATCAAAACCCTATAAACCAGTGCAATGTCAAAGTTGGATATGAATGATTTGTATAAATTTCAAGTTTTTATGTAAAATTTTCTTGCAAAAAAAATAGTTGGACAAGCATAACGATTGTAATCGTGCAAATTTATATCCGTAAAATCATAATGAAACAATTAATTCCTCTTGGTAAAATAAACAAGTAAAAAAATATTTACCTTTGTCGTAGTGGTAATTTATTAATAGAGCATTATAGTAGAACAAAAATACCAGGAAAACAATTACTGCAGTTCAGAAGTTCTTGACGCAACGTTTGAAACGTAAATGACAACCGCGTTACTTGAAAGCTTGTAACGTTACATTGCACAAGTAAACGCAGCTCAAGCCTATATCACCCACCACCCTAAAATATAAAAATAATTTAACATTTTTATTTTCTTTACTAAGACTCTAAAATCATTTGAATTTTTAAAAAATATTTTTTTCTATTCCAGAAGTGATTTATTTATTATATTTTATAATTAAAGAGTATCTAAATTATTATGAAAATAACTCGTTAAATAAAAAGTCGGTTAAGTGATTTTTTAATTTTTGTTTTATTGAAAGTACATTTTTGGTTTTTTTAATTATAATGTATACATGACAATAGACATTTTTGAATCGTGCGATCTTAAATACTTAACTTCCACTTCTTAATTACCAACTTCTTTTCAGATTCTCTATTAATTCATAAATTCTCCTGTTCTTCTCCTCTTTTCTGCTTATTTTTAAACAATTTTTCTTCAATGCCACCTCCCATTGCTCTAATTTTACTCCTAACGTTTAATCTGTTCTTTTGTCAAAATGCCCAATGTCTATTTATTAATCGATTCATAAATGTTATCTATATATTTGGAATGGATAATTTGGTTTTTAGGATTTTCTGTCCAAGTTAAATGATAAACCACAAAATTCACGAACCTCGTTTATGTGTCATGATTTACATTAATACTTACATACATATTTTATTTATATTTTCCAATTATAAGAAGTTCTGGTGAATCGATCTGATTTTTTTTGTTCATTAAAATTTGGATTTCCGTAGCTAACCACTTAAATATAAATTACTTTATTCAACTTACCATACAATATGCAAGTATTTATTATTATTTTAAAAACAAGTTATAAGTGTGATATGGTATTATTTTTATTATTTTAGCAGCTGTATAAACGATTTGAAGCTATTACTACTCCATCGGCAAATAAGTCTTCGTGCTGAAGTTAGGTTGAGTTTTAGGTTATGGTTTGGGTTGTGTTAAATTTAATGCACACACTACTAACTCTACTAACAGTATAGAAGTCTGTGGTTTAATGTCTCCCCTACTAATTAGCAAGCATTTAAAAGCGAAATTTTATCATTAGAATAAATATTATACTCTTTATTTTATAAATAGAAAAAAATTTCGATTTTAAATTTGTAAAATTAAACAAATTTATTGTCAAACAAAAAATATCTAAAAAAATTTATCAAAAGTATTTAAAATGATTTTAAGAGCTTAGGCTAGTTATTACTATTAGTTAATACTATTTATACCTGACTGCAAAGTCCGGTAATCCACCAATTTTCTCAAGTGTGTTCTTTACATGGTTTTTTTGTTGACTGTATAGATATGATTTGTATGACGAGTCCGCTTAGTACAGATACCGGATGTGCCCTCAACTCATCCCATTTGTGTATCCATTTATGAGGTCGTGTATGTTTTCGACACGTAGTCACAAATGTGTTAATAAATTTAAATAAAACCGATATAGTATACTCTGTAAAAACCAAACACGTCAGTGGCGACATAAGCTATGTGTTTATTCGTTATGAACAACGTATCAATATGCGGACCATCGTTTAGCCGACTGCAATAAACATATTTGTCGATGTCTTTAAAAAGCAATTTCTTTTTAATGTACTGTTTTATGTAAAACATTTTTTAAGCGATTTCTGCATTATTTTTTGTTAATTTAATGGTGCGCGTAGTCTCACAAAAAAAAACCTATATACAGGGTACTTAGAATTTTATGGTCCGCCTGATTTATTAATAATAATATACTCTAATAATTAGTTTATCAAATTAGGAATAATTTACTGAACATTTTGACTGGTCGATAACCAGTTTTGAGTAATTACTTTTTAGGTTTTGGAGTTTAAAATTTAACGTCAAATGTTATGCACCTATAAAAAAATTATAATTTATTTATTTTAAAAATTTATTGCCTAAATCAGAAATCTGAATGTTCAAGCTATTAAAAAGTCAAAACTGAATGACAAAAACGATAGTATATTATATACTTTGGTCGTTGTCGATAAATCATTTGATCAAATGATTCGGTTTATTCGAATTTTATCGGTGTTTTTTCGTTTAATATTGTTTTTTACAATAATTGTAGACGTCTTATATTTTGCTATTAATGTGTTTTCTAAATCCGAATCGCTAAAGTCCAACCCTTCCTTTAGAGTCTGTGTAAAATACACCTTGGAGCAGTTTGAGGGGAGAGGGCTAAACGGTAATTTGAGAAGCTTTGCCCAGAACAATCGGAATTCTAGGTTTTTATAAAACCGTTTCTTCTAAAAGTTGTTCAGCCGCTCTTCTCATTTTGTAGATGACAAAAATGTCTAATTATCGTTTCCAAAAATTCTGAGCGCGAATGAATAATTTGTATTATTTTGGCCATTATGTAGGCCTTTTTTTTATCATTCATCCACAATGGACGTGTAGGTCGGATAATGGAATTCGCGTCGCGTTTGGAATATTATTATTATTCGAAATACCTAGGTATAAAGAATTATTATTATTGTTGTCGACATACTTTATACAATTCGGCTGCGACCTTGATTGTTTTCTCGGGTTTTCTACGTGCATTAATTACATAAACACCGCCGCAAAATATGTATGTATGTACTATGTTCTCTCCCATCGACATAATATTATAACGAGCTACGCATATACACACACGAATCGACAACAGCTAACCACAGCTGTATATTATTATTATTGCAGGTATTATTTTTAAGTGTTATTTTTACCTCCATGTTGGCCGCCGCCATAGAGATAATCTCTCGGACCGCTTGCGTCAGCGGTGACCGGCAAAAAAAAAATTAATAATAATTATTATTACCTACCTACCTACCTATTACGGTTCAGTCGAGATTGTGTTGCTGCAGCTGTGCGGTGAGCGGCGACCGTTCTCTTCTGGTAGCAAAATACTGTTATCAGTGTTTACAACCGCAAACTGCAGCAACGTTGTTGCTATTAGATAACGCAATAGTGTATTATCGAATTATATTAAGCCACTACTAAAAAAATTATAACTGTTCATTTAATATCTTTGTTCTGTGCGTGAAATGTTAAAGCGACCTGTATAATTTTAATAAAAGAATCCTTTTTTGTTTAATAATTTTTACGTTTTTTTTTTTTATTCGTCTGCCATTTACCCGCAACGGCCGACGGAAACAATAATATTAGTTCTGCCGAAAATCGATTGCCAGTAAGTGTCGCTCGATAATATAATAATAATCATGTCAACCGAACAAACTGTCACGTTCGTTTTGAATAATTCACAGACAGCCGTGTGTGAGTAGTGTATGTATACCCACACTAGTCTACCCATACATATGCATTGGCTGATCGTAACTACAATCATAAATTAACATAATATAATTATAACATAAGTGACCGTTGTAAAAAATTATAATTATTATAGAATGAAAAGAAAAGTGCTGTAGCGCCGCTGTCATCAACATCGATCGCACACTGCTCTCGAAACGTGACTTTAAAGTAGATTTTATGTGTAACGAATCGGCCAACGAGGCTACTGCGACCGCAGACGCCGACATGTCAGTGGAACAAAGGTTTACGGCCGCCGTTAACGTCATCAGGAGTCTGCCCAAAAATGGTAAGCGCACACAGCTCCAGGCAACCACGGATGTTTGGCTTGTAAAAATATAGGCTATTGTGGGTGTTTTAATAAGGCCTGACCCAGTTAGTTATTTTAGAGTATTCATAAACCCAATAACACCCATTTTTTTTTTTAGAAATTCTAGTAAAGTACAAATTGCGTACATACATAAAGTGTATTATTTTTATGGTTAAGGGTTTAAATATTAATTTCTTTATTGTACAAATAGTGATCTAGAATAACTAAATAAACTGCTATGAATCCAGGTCAAAAGACTTTTTATTTCTTGTAGTTTTAGTACATTTGGTTTTGAATAAAATAAATTTAATTTTTAAATACTTTCCGTAAATGATTGATAACTTCTAACGGGGTTAAGGCCTATCTATTACATGTTATTATACCATAAGCCTTTTTGTTAATGTCACTTGTCCAATGTCCATTATCAGTTTTGATCAACAGGTTTACGATCCAAAGTCCAATATTTATATATATAAATATAACTGTTTATATACATATTACACTAATGTAAAACCCAGTTAAATTTATTCAAGCACAATGTATGCATTTAAATAGAACTATTGTTCAAAGTTCAATTGCCAAGTTCAAATGAGTATAGTCATGTTTTCTTATTAGTAGGAATTTTTTTTTTTTTTAACAAGTGACTGAATCTAATTTTTTAGTTTGAAAAATAACTGCAGTGTACAATATTTATAAGATTATTAACTAAACATTTGAAATAAAACAATAGCGTGTTTTTTAGTAAACTTAAATTTTAATTTTATGTTATTATTGGTATTAACCCTTTACTGCACAATGTTTCATATTTGGAACATTTCAAAATTTGGCTTTTTTCGCAAAACTAAAAAAACAATTTTTTTTTCAAAAAAGAAATCTTGTAGTTAATGGTTGATTTTGATTCCCACCAATATGATGTAATTAGGTATTCATTCAATATGTGACCTACTAAGTGTAAAGTTATAATAAAGTATGAATATAATAGGTTTCAGTTACGTGGGAAAAACATACATTCATTTTTACAATTAAACTAGTCAAACGTTAATGAAAATTAAAAATGTATACATTAGAGGTTTCTCGATTTGATAAAAGTGAAATTAAAAATAATTACACTACCGTCACAACTGTAGTCTTGCCACTTTACGTCTATCCAACGTTTTTTTTGGTCTTTTTCATTTAATTGTTGTCTTTGTTTTTACCGTAACTATTGTTAGCATGGCATACCCAAACTATGAAGTATTCATCCCTTAACTTTTACCTAAAAGCAAAAAAAAAAAATAATAAATGGAAACAAACTGGAATCGTTAAATGTTGATCCTAACCTTATAACGGAGGCCTTGATAGTTTCTAAAAAGCCCTCCCATGGTTAACCAAGAAAAATCTTTATAGTGTTGTTACAAATCCAGACACCCACAGAGTTGTGATGCATTTTATAAAAAACCAAAACATAATGTCCATTAACAGATTTTATTGGAAATATTTTTTGTATATAACCATGCTGAAAGCTACGATTTAAATTTTTTCATCAATGTAAGAATTCAACTTCACCAACCAATTTATATTGACTAGTAAAATAACAATTAATTATAAAATAAAATTGCTATAGTCTATATTAAAATATATTACGATGTGAGAATAATAAAAGTAGTGGGGTTTGATTAGGTTATGAATGTGATGTTAGAGATAAAGCGAATAGTAAAGTGAGTCAATTCCTTTAATCAGTGGCAAAGAGTCATAGGAGAAAGCGTTTATCCACTTAGAAAAAGAAAAGGAATTTGGTATTATTTAGTATAAGTAAAAAAATATATATTTTATACTAATTTCAAGTAAATTGTTTTACTTTTTAAAAAATTCTCTAGTGTAACTTCTTACTATTTACTTTTAATACAAATAATTATATCGGTTGTATGGCATTATATTTCTTTGCCAGTTACAAATTATTGTAAATTAAAAGTACACTATTAACATGGTTAAATCAAAACTATTTTTTTTTTCTATAATGTTAAAATAAGCATTCGTTATTATTCTACTACACGACACAATTTTTAGTATACTCAAAATATTGTTTCTTATTGATTTCAAATTTGTTTAATAAAAACTGTACCTAATAAATAGATATCGGATTACAAAAATTAAGTTAGGTCATAGATATAATTTTTACAATACATTGTTGGTGTTAATAGTTGGTCAAAACGTTAGTGCATATAAAAAAGTAATTACCTTATATTTTATGTATTTTCAATGTGTCTTCAATGTGCCATGACGATAAATTAAGTTAAATGACAAATTAAGTGACATGACGATTTGATGTACATTTTTCAATTTGCATCATCAGCATATCCCCACACTCTTAAACAAACCAAATTTGATGTGCTAGCATATCTATTGTGACAAACTAAAGTGTAAAAAAAAAAAAAAAAATACAAGAAGGCAAGGAAACCCAAATAGTCAGCATTAATTAATATCATTAATACAGTAACAGTTACTTTTGAAAAATCTGAATTGATTACGTTAAAAGATTTAAAAATTATAATTCTTATTTATAACTAATTTTATAGTTTTACTAAAAAAAAATACCATGTTGTTGAGGTTCAACATTTCAATCTGTTCCATACGCCATTTGGTATTGTCTAAAATATTTTTTATTTTATGCAAAAAACTACTCAAAGGTAGTGAGATCATGTTGTCACATATATTTATGTCTATACTTTATCATTACAATAATAATGATTGATGTTTAACAGGTTCGTATCAGCCGTCAAAAGAACTGATGCTACGGTTTTACGCCTACTATAAACAGGGTACAATAGGTCCAAACAACCAGCCGAAACCAAACTTTTGGGATATTGTTAATCGAGCTAAATGGCAAGCGTGGGACAACCTACGTGACATGTCTAAAGAAAAGGCCATGCAGCTTTACGTCGACGAACTCAAAAAGGTAATTATTGATATTTTAGTCGGGTTAGTTACGATAAACAGTTTTTATTTTTGTAATGTTTTTTTTACTTAATTGTTGCCCAGGTAATGCGCTTTTTAACTATAAATTATAATTTTCTAAACAATGACTGTACAGTTTTTGAAAACAATGATATTTAGGTTTATTTTGATTAAATTGTGTTAATGTTTTTTAGATTGTTGAAACTATGGCTTACACCAATCCAGTAGCCGACTTTGTATCGAGTTTAGATTCGTTTTCCGAATCAGTTTCCCTAGATGATCTGGAAATGGCTGTTGGTCCATTAAGCAATCGAAATGGCAGCTATACGAGTAATTTATGGTTTTTATTATGTTAATTAGTTTTATCAATTATTTAGTGTAAGACTAAGACTATACTTTTGGCCATAATAACAGTATTCTCTTTATTAAATTAATTAATTATTTCAATTTTATTTTAACATTTACAAATATACAAATTTGTAATTTGTCATAACAGAACCCACAATCACGGTTAGAATATTTTAGTTTTTTATAATATCCTCATCTAGCTTCTTTTAACTAAAATTACAATTTTTAAAAATTATGAAAAAAACTTTTTTTGTACTAATTTCTTAGAAGTATATATGTATATATATATTTTTTTTTGCCTAGGAAAAACTAAGTTGTCTAACAACGTTGGACCCAATGAACAGTCACAATTAGATATGGACATTGACGAAGAATGTTTTCATGATGTTATGGAAGTAAGAAATGAAAATTGTTTTCATAATAGGTACAATAATGAGTACATAAAACCGCCTTGATACCAGCTTCAGAATTTAACGTTTTAGTCGACTGGTGATCTTAAAAAACATTTGCAAAACAACAATGATGATTTCGGACCCGTCGAGAACCAAAATTATCGGTTACCCAACGACGTAGAAAAGCCAATTCCGATCATTCAACAAAACGGAATCAAACACACCCAAAGGATTGACTCGAGTGAAAGTAAATGCTTGTTCAACTTGAATTAGAATGATAATTAATTACCTATTTCTTTTACTACCTTTTACATTTACACGACAATCCTATTCAACTACAGGTATAGTCATAAAATATTATTATTTCAGTCGATGATCTTCAACTACAAATTAAGAAAACGGTGACCTGTTTGAAAAACGATTTAGAAGTGGTAGCCAATAGAGTATTGCAACTAGAATTAAAATTAAACAAACAAGTAAGCCATTACCGGATTGTTTGCATGAGACTTAAAACTAAATTCTACAACTGATAATTATTGTTACAGGATGTTGTTAAGAAACGCAAACATCACCTATTCAATAGCCGCAATGCGTTGCAGATGTTGCTCCTACTGGGATGGCCGGTTGCTGTCCAATTACTTTTTGTTTGGTTTCAAAGGCGAAATAAACATAAAGCTTAAGCATTTTTTTTTTTTTTTTTCAGTAGGAAATTTGTTCTTAAATAGTGTTTGGCTATCTAATCTGTTAATATTGACAAGATGGGTCAACACATGACCAAAAACACATATGACTAGACTATAATCATTGTTTAAGTTAAGTTTAGATATAGTGTATCAAAGTCAACCCCCGACAGTTGTCTAGAAATTTCGGTGCTAGAAAGCTTCAGATCTATAAATAGTTAAAATATATTTTATTCAAAATGTTTTTAATGATAATTTGGTAATCGTTGAACAAATACATCCTAATAGGCTATCATGGCCATGATTGGGATTTAACCGAATTATTAAGACTTGGTAGTTTCATTATAACTATTTAATTATTGTCATCATCGTCATTATTGTTATTACCATTGTAATACTAGTATTACTTTAAGTATCAAATCTGTCGGTAATTTATGCCAAACGATGGATAAATTGAAATAAAATATAAATGATAAAAATCGAAGGTATCTAGCTCTATTGAATGTTCACACAATATGTGATAAATATTAAATGGTGGTTTTTTTTTCTAGCTTTTCAAAAATTATGTTATTGATATTTTATTCCCGTTAGAATCCCTATATTTTAGTAAAACAATTATAGGTTTTTTTATATATATATATATATATATAATATTGTTGTGCTACTGTTAATAAATTTTATTATAGAATTTTTTTTGTTTTGTTCATCAATGATATAATTTATTACTGGTTTAATATTATACATCACATTTGTTATAGTTAATTTGTATTTACTTATAGTTTAATCAAACCATATAGAGTTATTATTATTTTTTTAGTTACGCGTTAGTGATATTATTTTTATGAGCTAATCGATGGAGTGTCTTTATACTATTGATGATCTGTATTTGAATCTTATTGTTTTTTTTTTTTATTACAATTTTATATATTTATACACGTTTTAATGTTATCAAAATGGAATATAACATGAATTATTATAGTAATATTTTAACTGTAACAATGTTCTCTGTTGATTGAATGGCTTACAGTAGCTAACAAGTGCATTTTTTAATTTTTTCCCTACACACTTATACTTCCAACGTTTTACATTTTAGCATTATGAATTTTTAAGGGTTTTAATAATAACGTGTAAGAATGTTAGCTCTTAAAAATTGCCGTAATTAAGTCCACTTAGATTTTTAGGTTTGTTATTGTTTTACCTAATTTAACTATTCAATTGTTTTAGGTGTAGATTATATTCAAACAACATGCTTGTATTTATCAGAGTAAAAAAACAAATTTCAGCAGAATAAAAATATTTCATAATGATTAAGAAAATAAAACGTTTCCATAAAAGTTTTAATAAATAAAAAAAAACGTTTTTACTTAAAAATCTAGTATGCATAAATAAAATAATAATATGCTAATCATACACAATGATATCATTAAACAAATTATTGTTTTTAATTTGTTACTTTTTCTTATAACATAAGTAATTAATTACTTTTTATGATTGTTAAATAATCTCAATGCCATCAGTATAAAAATGATTAAGTAAATCCATACATTTTTAATCGTTTTCTTATGAATCGCTTTAAATGTTAATTTCATTTTTATGAATATATAAACAAAAATATTTAAATTTAAACATTTAAATACGTTGACCTTCTTTTAGTGTTATGGTTTTTTTAAATTATTTGTACACCATATGGATTGGCATTACTAAAATTACAATTAGGTTTTACTAAGAAGAAGCTGGAACGTGTTAACATAATAAATATGTAATTCAAAAATTCGTTTAAAAAAAATAAACAACGCCTTGGGTGCTCTCCAATAAGATCACCTTGATCTTAATGAAACGTCAAGTATTTATACTTATTACTTTTGAACAAACGGGTAAACAAACATTTTCCATATACCTAAATAATTGTCTTAAAGAAATATAAAAGAGTTACGCAGTAACATATTATTGTCTACTGCTATCGGTAGGTACCTAGGTATTGCTTGAATAATTTAAAACTATAATTGTTGTCCTTTCGCGATGCAATCAGAATTATTATTTAATATTTACATAATTAATATAATAGGTCAATAGGCGAATAAGAAAAACATTTTTAAGGTATGATAGTAACTACTAATAAAGTGGTATTTTTTATACATTTACAACATGTAATTTTGTATTTTTTTTTCGCTGAATCCGAATCTGGCTTCAGATTTTGACTAGAATGTCTATATAGTTATTGTTCAATCACCTCCAAAGTTGGAAAAAATGCCTTTTTAATGTTTTTTTTCGCCTGCGCTGTACGTTAGAATAATTTTCTAAAATGTATTTCAAATAGTTATTTAATCTAATTTCTTTGCTGAACTCAGAACTATTCACAGAATTTATGTAGATGTTTATAATTATTTTTTTTAACACAAATTAAAATACAAAATTATGATTTTGGTTACAATTTTGGAAGGGCTTTCAAAAATAATTAAACGATCCAAAGAAAATCAATTATTTGGTTCTTGTTCCAAAAAAAAAATTGTATTGTTGTACAGCGTGTAATCAAAGATTGTCGTAAAAAATAATTTACATGTTATGTATTTAAATAAGCGTTGTCAAATTTATGTTTGAAACGCTACACTATTTTTTTTTCAGTTCTATGACAGTGAATTGTCATTGAGTTTCCATCTTTAAGTAAAGATGCTGAATTATAAAAAAACACGTTTCAAAATGTGTATACAAAAAAATTCTTTGCCTATATCCATTAAAAAAAAGGGTTCACTTGTTTTTTATGTCAAACAATTTTAATATCTCAATAGATATCCAACCAAGTTGCTAAGTTCAATGCAACTGTTTATGAGGCATAAATAATTTACTGATAAATAATTAAATTTGTTAAGCATTTTATAATAATTTGAGTGTCTTAAAATTGTTTTTTAGAATTATTATTAAATTATTTACCATAATAATCTAATTTAAACCTCATTTTAGAAACGGTATTTGTTTGACATTAAATTTTCCCAAAGAAATAATAATGATAATAATATATTAGGTATTGCTTCCAACTGAGTAGACTCAAATAATTTACTACTTTGCATAACATCATTAGATTGTAAACACTATCTATAAATATGACCATTTTGCGTTTTTTTGCATAATGTTAATGTTTGTTAGCTATTACCACTCTTTTTTTTGTTATTCCAACACTATTTACAATAACGTTGTGTGCTTAAAACCGGATTTTCTGTCAGAGAGACATAAACAACTGTTATAATAGGACTTGTCATAACGGCATAAAATCAGCTTACAAATGTTTTTATTACCTTTACAATTATTATTAATATTATTACCACGTTCTATATTCTGTATTATTATTATTATAATGTCACTTTTGGTGTGCTCGATTGACTTTATTTGTGTCCAGTTAGCAATAAACACTTTCACCGCACACAATTTCAACTTTTCTTTGAACACCGATCGCATTAATACTAGTTAAGGACAGTTTTACTTAATTATATAATATTATACTAATATATACTATATACTTGTGCGTTTATTTAGTTTCTGTATATGCGACCCGCTGTGGCTGTTAGTCGATACAGATTTTTAATATATTTTGTTTTCATCCAAATGGTTTTTAACATTGTAATTATATATTCTACAAGACATGATAATATAATATAGCAAGGCTCAAAGATAAAACATACTTTTTTAACATAATCCCTGCTTAAGTATGAAATTAATACTTATTGTACGTTCTTTGTTGTAGTTTACTACTATTTTTTTCATTTTTTATAATAGTTTACAAATTCGTGTATCTATTATTTCTCTTAAATATAAAACCAAAACAAATATAAAACTCAATTATTCGCCTTGCGAGAAAAGTCTGGCTTAATTAAACAGTAACGGTTTTTTCTAATCATATAGAAATTGTGTTAATTATGAAAGTTAACTAGTCAAATTGAAAAATGATTTGTTATTAATACTTTGTGTACATTCGAGTTTTGACACTGTAAAACACAAATTCCAAAACGATTGTGGAACAAAAAAGTTCTAATACAGCAATTAGAATAAAAGAACAGTTTATTAAAAGTTTTTGGAAATATTTTCCTAACTCGACAAAAACAAATAATGTATCTTTCCTAGTCAAAATGTTGTATCATTAATGAAGTTCACAAAAAATTAACATGGTTTTGTTTTTACATTTTTTTTTCATAACTTTTATTTTATTAACTAATATTTTAAAAATTGTTTATAACTAAACTTACTTCTGTACAGAAGCTTTTATAGAGACCTATTAAAAAGAGAAAAGTTTTACCAAAATTGATTTTAAAAATTATAACTCTTAAATTCGATCCCAGGTAAAAAAAAAATATAAGTGAAAGACATCAAGTAATCATTTGTCTGACTTAATATCCGAGTTTGTCTAAATATTTATATAGACTACCTATGTTATTGATACTAACATAGCGCATGCTATAACAATCATACCCATAACTTCCCTTCCATAAGTGAGATATTCAACGTTTGGTATCATTAGTACGAAAAAGTTTGCACTTTGAGAAATACTAAAAATGTTTATCCACTTTCCCTGATCAATTCTCCTATATAATTAAAATATATATATATATTTAAAAAAATTATTATTGACATTTTATCTTGTACACAAATAATGCAGATAAAAAGCCATTTAATAACACAGCAGCTACTGTTGTTGAAATAGAGGCACGCCCACGCACTCTTTGACCTCAGTACATAATACAAATCCTTTGATTAAATTATCCATTTGCCAAAAGTGACAGTGTTGGTTTAATGAAAACAAATTTATACAGGTATTATATGTATTTATTTTGGTTCTTTAGTCTCAGCCCACATGCACTTGACATGAACAATTATACATATACAATTGCATATACTGTTACTATAATGTGAATAAATATTGACTTATTGTAAGTGTACCTTGACAGAACCCAGAAACGACATTGTAGGCGTTTGTCATTCAAGTTTTTTTTATGATATTTTTTTTGCACGTGGGAAATCTAAAATGAAATAGCGAATTTCTTCGTTTGTGTGGGGTAGGAGTTCAATTATACTTATCTATCTATTGTGTGCACGGGTAATGCGAATATAATATTATTATTATGTCCAACTGGGGCAAATCCTCCACCTTGCACATGTCCAGTGTATACCATTGCATTGTGTGATAAATACATAGAAATTTACAAACAAAAAATATACTATGTATTCCCATATACATGCATAAATTGGCCTATTATCTTGATCTGCGACGCCGACGCATCATCGCCAGAGCGTTGCAAAATTCAAAAGTAGGTAACCTCATGTATTTGTGTTGTCATACTTGTTACTATTACCTTTTTGTTTCATAATTAGATTCATTACTCAGTGTTGGGAAAGTTCCCTTTTACAAAGGAAATTGTTTCAGATACTCGTTCTTTGTACAATAAAGTAACTACTTCCAGATAGATACGTTGGATCCTTAAAACAAACCCCAGAAATAAAAATGAAACGACTTCTTGTACAAGTATAGATTTTCATAATAATTATTATACTTATCTAACAATTATGTTGTTATGATTTTTTTGTTTACACAATTGAAATTTTTGGATGATTTTAAATTCTTTTTTCAACCAATGACTAATAGGACATTCGCGTTTATTTCAAATATTGACAAAAACAAATTCAAAACTTCAATTTCAAATTGCAATTTAATAGTTTTAAAATAAAAGTTTTATAATTTTTGTTTTCATGTATATTGTACAAAATAGTTAATGGACCATACATGAAGTTCTTATTTGCAACTTTAATTTTTGTTTGAGAACATATTTTATGCTAACTTTAAAAAAAATATATATAATTGGAACTTTTGTATCAAAGTTGTTGAATAAATGTTTAATTGTATATTACTGAAAATATGACATAGTTCTAAACCTTCTTCTATACAATAGACGTCTGTTGCACATTTTGTCAAGATCATTAATTCTGTATACGTTGTAGCTTCTTATTTTTGTTTACACTAATCCGAATACAGCGTTTTCTATTTACTTAGCAATGTGTTGTTTACAAAATATTTATACACATATACATATGTATGTAAAATTGTATATATGTGTGCGTATAAATAATATTAAAAACATATAAAATTATCATAATGAAAGCAGTATTTATTTAAATCGATCGACACCAACCTTGAATGTGATTAATGTACATATTTTTTAAATTTTAAATGTAGTATAGGTATTGGGTATATAGATTAAGTTTGTGTGTTGATACACTTCACAAGTAAATACTGTCGTGTTTAGCATAGATTGATTTTGTTGATTTCATGTTGACACAATATTATAATTTAGCCTAGCTCTCAACAGGATTAGTACCATAATTCGCCTATGCATGGAATCTAATCATTTGTAGCATAATAGGCAATGAATAGACAAAATGTGTTAAAATTGTGAATTGTTTGAGACTTACAACTTTATTAAAAGTCTAACCGAAATTATTCAATTTATCTAATTTTAAATTCATCAAAACCTGATTTCTATATTTTACCGTTTAACTGGTGTTTATAGATACACATCAAACGGGTGGTGCATAAACAAGTATATTAATTATATCTTCTTCTTCTTCTTCCTCAGCTTATCGGCCCATTAAGTGCCATCGCTGCCATCACAAAACCTCTCCATTTCTCTCTATCGTATGCGTCGTCAAAAGATGACTCTTCTTCTATGTTTTTGATATCTTGAGCTATAACATCCACCCATCGGGTCCTTGGTCTTCCTAATGGACGTTTTTTATTTATTTTGTTAACTAAGACTTCTTTTATTACTTGTCCATCCGCTCTCCAAACATGGCCGAACCATTCTAGTCGTTTGCTTTTTATATATGAAATAATATTTGGCCTGTTATATAACTCCTGTAGTTCTTGATTTAGTTCTTGATATTAATTATATACATAATGTTATTTTTTAATTACTAAAAAAACTACCTATACGTTTTGGAATTGAATACAACCCAGTTTCTAATAGTATTCGAAAAGCATTGTTATGTTCCACTATGCTGGATTTCTTGGCATAACTAGCAAGAAATACAATTTTCGAGTGTTTGATAACCGATATCGTTTAAAAATAATAAAAACAATGTTGGTATAAAATTATCGCCCTGGGGAACATCTGGCAGAACGTGGATAGCATCTATTATGAAATGTTATTTACTTTGATTGAAATGGTTAGTGACATTTGTATTTGTAACTATTTTTTTGGAAATATTTCTTATAAAATGTCACGGTAATGTTATGTACGAACCTGAGCATATTAACAAGCTCAGTTCTAGCAAAGGTAATGTTCTTACATTATTAGATTATTATTAAACAACGGTTGAGGCATTTTTCAAATCATTTTATGACATAATACATATTATATTGTTGTTGGAGTAAACTTCTAAATCCTGGCCATGGTAATGTGATAAACATAAGTAATAATATATTTCAAACTAGTTGTATAGTTTTCAAATGCATTTTAACTTCATTTTTATCAAATATATATTATAGGAAACAGTAATTTCATTCAGACACAGTTGTAGATGTCGAATTAAAGGTATATCCGGCGCCGCGTTTCAACACAACACATACCTCATAATATATCTCATATAGCTGGCAACATAATTAGATGTGGTAAATCCTACATTCTATATTATATTGCGATTACATCAAAGCCATGCAATAATAATTCATACATAGTGCGTGTTCACTGGACACACACACACGCTGTTTTGGTCGAATGATAAAAATAATGATTTTTTTAAAATAATAATAAATAAATAAAACCCGACGACGAGAGAAAAAAACAAACGAGCCAAATCATTGGTAATAATTAATTAGATTGCTTCATATAATATTCCTAGTTGTTGCTAACCCGTCTCCGAATTCTTAGCGCGTACAGGATGCGACTGGATAAGTGTTTTATTTGTCGCCATTGTCTGTTGTTGTCTGTGATTTTGTAAATGTATTGGCAAAACGCCTAAAATCACACAACCAACGACATTTCACTTGAGTACTCGACCGAGAGTTTCCACTTACTCGAATTATAATCGATAATTATCAATATTAACCTTACAGTCTTAATGGAAATATAATATTATAGATAATTTTTACTGGCGAGACATTATAAGCCGTAATTTCAATTAATTATTGCATGTTTACAACCATGTTGAATATATAAAGAAAAAATATCAATCTGACGCAAAATATTAAGTCCGACAGGTTTTTTTTCAGTTCTCGTTTCAAAAAAAAAAAACGACGAGAAGGAGGAGGGAAATGTCCAAAGAGTATTGGCAAAAGAAAAACAGAAGACCTATTTCTATAAGGTGTTTACCATAAGAATACAAATAATAAATATTACAAGAAGTGCAGTGTAAGCATGAGAATAAAGAAAACCATTTTGTTGTAAAATGAATACCTTCTCAGTATCACATAATTAAGTACTTAGTTTATTTAATAGTTTATCAAAATTCCAACTAAAACTAAAAAAATCATGTTAGGTGTGTTATTACTTATTACATTTCAAAAATCTGACGTGACAGCCGATTTAACTAGACGTTCTATCTTGAAAAAAAATGTTATAGGCAAAACAAAAGTGGAACAAACAAAGAATTGTGCTTAAATTTAATAAACAAATTACACATCAAAGGTCATTTTTTAAACCTAAAATAATTAAAAACATTTAAAAAATTCAACATCTCAATCCTATCAGCAAGTATAAGTATTTAAACGTTGTAAACAAAAACGTTAACTTAGTATTTTTTTTTAGTTAGTATTTTTTACTTCATACCCATACGTTTTATACCGATATAAAATAAATAACATGAGTGTGTAATGGTTTAAATTTAAAACTAAGTTAATCGTGATATATAAATCGTGAAATTATATTTATATTTTGGATAATTTCACTTTGGAATTAGAGGCTTCAATATCTATTATGCATCCCACCCTCAAAATCTCTAGTCGCGGCACCGAATGTAACATATTCCGTTATAAAATAGAAAACAAAGATTTATCTATAGACAATATTTATTTATTTATTATAAATAGGTATTTCCTCTGTGACTTTTAATGAAAATATTTGATAAAATTCTACTTGGACGACTTTCGAGGATGTTCTAATATAATAGTAGGTGGTAGTTTCTAATTTTTTGTTATTAATTACTTATACAATTTCAGCAGCCCATCGAGTGTGTCTTTTGCGCACTGACAGACAGACTCGTTCTGTTCTTTGCGCTTGTTGAACACAATAGACGTGTAAAAAATTTACTGACCGGGTCACAGCACACATAACTACCCGTCTATATCATATAATATTATAGCCATGTATATATATATATAAATATATATTAGTCACTATAAGCATACACACTTATCTAAGGCGCTTATCCACTTTTCAGCAAAAGACATAATACCTACAGTTCATATTGTTAAAAACACAACCACTGGAAATAACAACATTAACCAGTGTGTAAAGCCTTAATAAACAAAAACATAAAAATTAATTTGACAACCCAGATTGCGTCATACGTGTATAATATAGGTAGCTAAACATATGTATGCGCTTAAGTAACAATAATTTATAATCGTGTAAAATCGTTTTTGTGTTCGCGCCAAGATTTATAACGGTTTTTCAAAAAAAAATTAAAAATCCGGAAGCAATTTCTAAAGGATTCTGCGTCTGCAAATTAGTATTGTGTGTCATAAGTATTATTATTGTGTCTACCTACTTGCCTAAACCTGTCGGACATCTCATACACGCGATTATGTGTGCTTAGAAAGGCACCAACGGTGTCCGTTTCGCATCTGTTCCTTTCTTGTGTAGGTTTAGTATACGTGACAACCGAATTTATGAGCATTTAGCGCACCGCCATTGGCTACAAAAATATACCAACTTCATATTTTTCAACATAATATTATCACATCAGATGCTCAGAACTCAGAAGGGATATAGAAATTTATATTTATATATTTTTTATTCAAACAGTTACCCACCGGTATGTTATATCGATGCCCTAAACCTTGCATGTTTTCTGTAAAATATACTCAGGTACTACTGCATTAATAACTATTTGAATGAATACCCCAAAACGGGCGATTGACGTTCAACAACATGGACAGCCAGCCAAGGATATTAACTAGTCGGAAAATAAAAAGTTTCTTTTACCGGTAACTATTTACTATAGACACGAGTTATTTTTGAAAATAACAAATTACAAAGCTACTTATATCGATAAAAATAACTAATTATATATTAAACAAAAAATGTTTCGGAAAACTGAGTTACAAGGAGAAACTTTGGCTCCTTCCAAATATTTTTTACTTACACTCCCGGACTCGTTTTAAAAAACTCAAATTAAATAATCAGTGAACGAGTCAAAGTAACTTCCATTATTAAAATTTAACATATATTTAAAAATTCTTAACAAATATATTTTTGAAAATCGAAAAACATAATATTATTAAATCTTCTTGTTTGTGCAGTCAAGTTCCTTTTTTGGCAATCATTTACTTAACGAATTATTTTTCATAAAATTTACTCTAAAAAGTTGATTATTATCATAAATCAATGAAAGTTGTGTAATTGATATAATATCGTAAATCTTTTAAAATCCAATCTTGATAACTATCTACGTAACAATGTAAAACTAGGATTTTGAAAAACATTATACTTATATCTTTAATTTTTGATAAAATAATTTGTATGCCATAATCACTAGAGGATAGAGTTAATATTATAATTTAAAGTTATTGTTCTTAAAAAGTGTACAAATTTTAAAATTTAAACAAGTAATTTTTAAAACAGAAAGTTTGGAATAAACTTTTAAAATTGTTAACTGGAATTTAACTAGTTTCAAAAAAGTAACTTTGCCCAGCTTCGCTTAGGGTCTAATAAGGCCTAAGTTTTAGTTTAAAAAAATTACTTGTCTGATATTTAGACCACTAAACTTGTACATTAAATATCCCTTAAACCCGGAATTCGGATTTATGATTTTTTTTTGTATATAAAAGGTAAATAATAAAATTATTGGTTAAAAAAAACTTTTAAACTCTTTGTAAAAGTATTTTTATTATTAAACTAGGATAAAAAAACAATAATAATAATAAGAAATCCGAGTGTTCATTCGGATATTTCAGAAATCCGGTTTTTAATAACAGAATTTAATACATGTTTTAGATTCAGATTTATTATAGAATAATAATTATTCAAACGTGGTTTCTGTAAAATTATTTTAAAAAATAAACTTATGACACCGCTTCGCCTTATTTTTTATACTTTTTCTTCGGCTTATTAGCGCTATTCTTTTCTCTGACGCTAACCGCACCGAAGCGTTTATACCGTGTACCTATCTATTTTATAGTGCGATTTGAACACTTTCAAATTTACCCGGTTTACTTACTTCCTCTATACACAAACCGACGGCGACCGTATCCAGTAATTAGCGCATCCGTCCACACTAGGCTGCGCTATTACGGTTAATTTTTTTTTCTTCATTTGATTGTTCTGTCACTAGCAGTTTTCGCGCGTTTCCTGAATAAACGGAGAAAAAACATCATTCGAAATCGTTCGGACCGGTGTGCTATCGCGCGGTAACCGCAATTCCATAACCGCATTAAAACCTATACCGGTACATAAGGTAATAATTGCTCAATTCGTTTTCCTTGACTTAATTAAGACGGCGAACAATAATTGACTTGTGTCGCGTTACGCTGGTCAGCGAGCTACAACCGCTGCCGCTGTACTCAATAACATAATATTATAATGTTATCAAAAAATCATCTTCATAGCGATACACATGAAGATATACTTACATATTATAATGGTGTACAGCGCGGTACATATATGTGCTGTCATACATAATAATAAAAGCGTTCAGCGGTTATCTAATTGCCCGTGCGCAGTGTTTGCAAATTATTGTGAAACAAAATTAAAACACAAAAAAAAAATAATAATCGTAATAATATCGTCGCGCCGCTTGAGTTTTGTATTTTTTTTTTTTTTGCGAAATATTATTTATACAGTCATAGTGTAATTTTACCATTTTAATAGTGTTTTTTTTTTTTGGTTTATCAGTAACGATTTTCTTACACATGTTTATTTGCATACTCAACGCGCGTATACTGCAATTTGCAACTTGTAAATATACCTTCGCTGGTCACAGTAGAGAACTCTCGTGCAAATTGTTTCAGACCACTTTGATGCTATTGAGGCATCCTCAATAAAATTATTTCTCTAATAGCTATTAAAATTTATAAGTTTTTTAAATTTACAGTTTTTCGGTTTTTATATATTACATAAAGATTTGTTTAATTATAGTCGAGAAAACCCGACAATGTACGTCGTACCTATTACATCAGTTTTAAGTATCATCGACATTTTAAGAATCGGGTTTATGATGTTTTCTTGGTTTGGAAGCGTTATCGAAAATACTTTATCTAAAAAATATTCCATAAAAAATTGAAGCTAATTTGACTGTTTATAAAAAAAAGTTATATTTAGTTTATACCTATAGTAATTTCAAGTTAAAAAATATGTTACTTTCTTTTGGTGTTTTTTTTCGATTTTGAAGTGGAAAGGGTAATTTTTTAAAATTTTTGTCCCAATATAGTATCTTTTAAGTACGGTTTCTGATCTACCGGCTTGCTACATGAAGACATCGGTTTAACGGTTTAGGAACTATCGTAGGTCCAGACAGAAAAATTAAAACACATCGTTGTTAAAACAATACCATCTTAGCTCCATATCTAAACTAAAACTTATATGTGTCCGTTCCAAATAAACATATTATTTGTACCTATTGAAAACGGTCTAGATCATTTTAACAATAGCATTTTTTTTTCTTCAAAAAAGTTCTAATTTAATAAATTTCAATGGAGTCCTTAACGTTAAAGGTTACGCAGTATACAGCACTATAGTATACACTGTAATCGACCGTAACACAATAAATTTTGTCGCTGTATACAATTTTTCGATACATAGAAACTCCAATACATATCTGTCTAATAAACAATTATTAGACATTGTTATCTAATCGTGGTTGTCGTTTTTCCTCTACTGCTAATTACACCACAAAAAAAATCGTATGGTCCGCGAGGTCGCGTAGGTTCTTTGTAGTTTTTATACCACAGTAATAATATATATTATATTAATGTTATTATTTATATATACATATTTATTTGCCATTATATTTTTGTGTTTGTATACAAATTTACACATAACGCTTGTTGAGAGAGGAGGGCAGGGGGGGCTAAGCACACCTAAGAGGAAAAGCGTAAATTTATCATTAGCGTCGGGTAATCGGACTGGCATGAAAAACATTGCAATGAAGTGTACCTATAATTATTGGAGGTGATTGTCATAAAGCAGCAGCTATAGGCTGTATAGACTAACGGAACAGCGGATAAAAAACAATGTCGGCGGTAGACTGTTTGATAAAATCAATAAAAGAGATACGGGCCCAAAAAATGACATTGTTAATGGCGAAAAAGTAACGAAAATAATCAATTACAAGTTTTCATTTTGATTTCATCCATTGCGCTCCTTGGCGTCGACTGTGCGGGCCTTGAAGTTTGATGCCAAATCGAAGGCAACGCCACTGTTTTGAAGTACACAAGCGAAATTTGTGGAGAACATTAAACATTATAATGTTGTTGTTGTCGTCGTCAGTAGTTTTTAATAACAACTTAACACACATTATATCTTACAATACTATAGTAAAAACTATGTAGTCTTAATTTATTAATTAAGTCTTCCATGCATGACTCATGAGCAACAAATAACAATCAGGAAGGTTTATAAAATATCTGCTAAATAATTAGTGGCCGACTCGTGTCTGGCACAATAATAATACATTTACTAGTAAAACTCTTAAGTAAATATAATTAATTATAGACGAAGAAAGACTAATCGCTTCCTATTTGACAGTTGACGAATCCATTAATAGATAATATATATATATATATAAAACCCTGTAAAGTAAAACAATTTTCAATTGGTCTATTTGTTTAAATGTGAAAAAAACATTTTCATTGAAAACTTCGAAAATTGATACCAATTATGTAAAATGGTTTTATTTGGTATTAAATAAGATTATATAAATACGATTAAAGTATGAAATAAATGTCTCTTAAAAATGTATATATATGTTTTTATTATTTATATGATTTTATTTAAATAAATGTCTATGCGTGACAGCGTTTCCCTAATCACATATTATAATGCTATTTATTTTTCCTTAATTAAATTGTTGAATAAGAATGATAAATTATTGACCAATACATTGCAAGCAAAATTAATGTTTATTTTTTACATTGTTTGAAGTAAATGTAATCTCTATTAGATTGATAGTTGATTTTGTCTAAAGACCGTTAAGAGTCATCAAATTCTATTACGGTAATGGATATCAACTATTCCATAATTATTTGATGTGTGTTGATTGTTGGTTTTGTTGACAGTGTTGTGTTTGGATGTCTTTGTCTGTTATTTATGTACGTACCTAATTCTCATATTGAACCTTGTTAGTTATTGTACAAAACAATAATATTAGTTATCGCGAGTACCTAGGATGTACAGTACAGTCATGTGTTTTATTGGAGGGTCGATTTAGTTAAATTTTAACTTATTACCGTGATCGAGACGCGTGTCAATGATCGAATAATATCTGCATGAGTAATCGGGAAACCGACAAGAGCATAAAACAAAAAACTCATTATTTAGACTCAAAATTAAAAATTAATGATAATAATTTTTAAAAAAAAGTTTCTTAAGACATTTCCATTTAATCTATCAATTTCATATCAAACATACAAAAAAATATATATTTAAGCCCCATAAAAAGTATTCAGCACATTTAAAAAAAAATAATACCAACTTACAATGCGACAATTTCTAAAGAATATTTTCAAGCGACACAAATATAATTACAAAAATGGTACAACATCAGACATGTAGTACTAAAAGTATAAACTAATCAATAAGAATTGCAAAACTCTCAAAAAATAAAAAAATAAATGCATTTAAGATTCTTAACTTGTTGGTATGAAATTACAAATAAATCTTTTTAATTATAAAGGTATGTTAATATATTGTGTATGAAATAGTTAAAAGCAATCGCGTGAAATAATAAAAATATTGATAAGAAATTTGACCCGCACCTGTATGTTAAATCCGTTCAGTCTCATTCAATAGAGTAATCTATAAAAAAAAAAAGTAAAACCTCAAAACTAAAATAAATAATAATAATTAGGTGCATTATGCAGATCGCATGAACATCGTACTACAACCCTCTAGCTTGCAATTAATAAGTAAAAATATTTTAAAGATTGTCTGTGATGAAAAATATTAAGTACTATACATGCTTTAATATTTGCTTGACGTTTTGGGAATAATTAATAATATCTATAACTGAACTAATTCTATAATATTTAGAACAAATATTATTGAAAAATTTAGATTATTACGATTTGATTTCCTAATTAAACATGTTGTAATCATATTTTAGCAATATTATTATAAACTATTATAACATTTAATAGAATTGTATTAAAATATTATATTATTTCTGTGTATGGGCACATACAGAGTTGAAGATAACGTCAAAATATGATTATTAATAGTCGTTTTAATAAAGGTCAAAGCGGTAGTTATACAGTCTACAGATAGTTTAAAACGTACGCAGTAGTGACCTTTTTCGGTTCATCGATAAATAATATAAATAAAAATCAGATAATTTTTCCATAGAACAATGTACAATCATCCGATTAAAACAAGTCTTTTATAACGGTTATATTGCATATTACGTTTCATAACTATATATGTATACAGTATACGTATATATATATAATACCTACTAGCTATTGTTTCGAGCATAAATTGAAATAATATAACATATATCGAACTGGTTCTAAGTATGGTCAAACGGCAATGTACATCAATCCATTTTTTACTTTCTAAAAGGTCGCGGAAAAAATTGTCCGAGGTAATTATTGACGATTTCGCATTTTTTACAAAACAAAGCACATAATAAACATTTACACCCAAGGTATTCCGAGTCGTAGCGTATCGTGTCGTCTAGCGGAAATGTCGATCAGGGTCGGATGTGGAAATGGTGGGAATTGGAGGTCGTGTCGATCGTCACTCATCGATAGTTAGTATCTCATATTCGGTGGTCTCTAGACTTTTATTTTATGGTACATAATATGAGTGATCTTAAATAAAAGCCAAATAAAAAACCAGGCGACAATTGAATACTCAATCGACCAGCGGAGAACCCGAAAAAGTACTAGACTTTGAAGCGTCCAAAGGTCAAGGCTTCTGAGGTCTGTAACGTTACAGGTCAAAGCTAACGATGAGAGTAGGTGAAATACAAGAATTAGAAGAGATACAAGCACAAACAATGAGTGTTGTAATAAGTTTGAGCTGAAACAAAATATTACCAGGGACACTTCAATCGTGTGCCAAATACTATATACATTCCACTTAATTATTGTATATCATTATTTATTTCAACTTTATCCGCAACTTGGAAAGTTAACAGTTGAATAATAACTTTGAAGGTAAGTTAGTGATATGTAATACACAATAAAGGACGATACAAAAGTTACAGAAGTCTTTGACGCCTTTGAAATATCTCCGGTACGAATCCAAGTCGGCATGGCCTGAAAAAAGTAATTTGTTGGCAGAGTAAAAGTGAACATAAAAGAACATAGAAGTAGAATATAAATGTTTGTCAATTTAATTAATAACCAACCTATGAGGTGCCCCTAATGTGATTTTTTTATATTACATAACAGTTATACAACTTCTAAAATTTGAAAAACTGTTATTTGATCATACTACTTTTTATCGGTGTAGAAAACATAATATCTTGGGAGATGCACTTTTTTGGATACTGAGCAGTCGTAACGCATATTTACCTATAAATTTAATTTTTAGATTAAGTTTTATCTATATATTTGCAAAGGATTTTTTTATAATGTTACTAGTGACCAAATTATAGATCTAAATTAGATAGGATTTTGGATTGTTCAGAAGATTGTATCTCCGTTGAAAAAAAAAGTTGTCGAAAAGTGCAATATAATTATTTGAAGATAAACTATTGATATTTAAGTTTGTTCGTTGGTGAGTGTGCCATAAACTGTTAAGCTTTATGGAAAAGTGCATTCCCCTAAAATATGTTTTGCTACAAAGATAGGACCTGAATGCGTGTCAAAGTTAAAAATGAATATTAAGTATCAATATAGACGCCATTTTGTTTTATTAATTTATATATTAATGAATATACGCTTTAAGAAATATATGTTTTTTACGTGATATTAACATTTAAGTACCAGCTAACAGATATTTAATAATTATTCCGTTATGAACATAAAAAAAAATTAACATAAGTTTTCACTCCACTCTACAAGCACCTAATAAAAACGTTTAGAAAATATTTTTTCTTCTGTTGTAGCAAAGCATATTTTAAGCGATTAATATTTTGTTTTATTTTATTTATTATAATATTAATGTATTTCTTAGGTGCCAAAAACGCGCAGCTACCGTTCGACCTTGGATGGTCAAAATTATTAACGTTAATCGGGTATTTGCCGTACTTTTCGCATGAAAAATCATACGCGAAGAATCGTTATGCCATAATGTCTATGCCTATTAGGTACGTGTCTACACTATAATAACGATAACGATAATACCTAATAGCAGCTAATGAAAAAAATAGGTGCATATATATACTGGTACACTGGTCAATGTGTACAATATATATAGGTACACCAATAATATACCGCAGAGGCTAGAGCGTTAAACAAGTCTGCCGAATGGACTTGTCGCGCTGGTAAATACAATAATTAGAGTTTGAAGTCGAAAATATTTATTTTTTAAATAATTCATAAAATCGTGAAATATATTAACTGTTTTTTTTAATCATAATCGACTAAACCGTTAGAAAATTTTAAAAAAATCACTCAGATTCAAAATTGTAATCATTATATAATTATCACAAAAGAATATAATGTTACCTACCAAAGAATAAAGAGTATATCACACCCCATCAAAGAATTATGTGAGGCCACTACCTCTTGAAAATCCCTTCACCGCTATGGTTCTGGCTTTTACTTGTCATTAGTAATGTTGAGTAGATAGTGTAAATTATACTTATAAAAAAAAAACCGATATCTCGTTTTTAATTTTATTGAGGTTACTCGGGGTTATTATCAGCTTTCGTAAACGCCTATATTTTATATAATTGAGTTTCTATGATATTTGATTGCACAAAGGGTAGTTTTAAATCTAATTTGGCAAACTGACACATAGTCTTGTCTTATCTGGCAAAAGAGACTGTTCTGATTTGGTAAATTTTCAATTGACTATAAAACAGTTTAATAATACTAAAAATAATTTATTTTGGTAATTTGAACAATCTACAACCGGGTTTTTTCACGAATATATGGTTTTATAATAGTAATAATTTGTCAGTGGTTCCTACCGAAATTAAATTATTACTCTCTTGTTTTTCGTTACGATTTCCAAAAAAAACGGTATAGGTAATTATTTTTCAACCTATTATAATATATATAAAATGTAGATATTTTTTTTTATTTCGATCACTGTTGTCGGCGGTAGTGGTGGACAAGTGACTGGAGTGAAACCAAAAGTTTCCCCACCTCCCCCGCATATAATTCTTTAAATCTAATACAACACAGAGGAAACGCCATGGCCTCCTCTGCGCTCTACCACCACCGCAACAGACCTCGTCGGGTATTTAACAGTCGGCAAGTGCAAGTATATAAAACAATCGGACTCGGTCTTCAGACGTTCCATTTTCGAAAGAAAACGACGACCACGACGACATCCTACTAAACTTACAAGAAACTAAAACCGTCCATCTGTAACAGTTTTGATAAAAAAAAACACAAAATACACGAGTGGAAGCAAAGAAGCGCTCACATAAACGCTCTTCGACAACACCAAAAACGCAGCAAGCCGTTCGAAAACTACCTATTTTATTTTTTACTGTAAGTACCTACACTAAAATATACATTACTGGACTATAATAATATCACCTGTATCAGACGATCAAACAATTGTATTTAGAATGAGGTAATTGTTGAACGAATCGACAAATTTTAACCAATTGTAATTTGTACAACTTTACCTTAAGAAGTGTTAAAATTATATTAATTTTTTTTCGTAATTCCTGTAAAAAACAAAATCGAACTTACACGTCTCGTGCCAATTGTTCACAACTATGTGCAATTTTACTTAAATTTCGCATGTACCAACCAATTTCTAATCATACTCAACTTTGATTCAATCTAGATTGAAATTTAAAAATATTTTGTTTTACTTTTTAAACAAAATATGAATGCTCAGCTTATTAGTTATAGGTATACACACACATGGACCAGTTACATTAAAATTGTCAGGCCTAGACACACAAAAGAGCTTTTTAAAGGTTAACATACAACCTTTAGAAAACTGATGGTAAGCTTAACAAAGCTTGTAGTGAAATCGGTCGACTTAGTATTATAAGTGTACAAGCTTAATAATTAACTGCATACTACAACTACTCATACTATTATTATATTATGTTAAAAGTTTAAATGTTTTTAAGCTATGTAAAGATTTTTAAACTAAAACCAAAAATACACACAAATGGATGTTTGCCGATAGCATAATATTAATGTCGTTTAGCAGCTGATCGCCAACATTGTTTAAAAACATTTACACGCTAACTGTGTGTATTAATCAAATGTAAAAAAAGCAAGTTATCTTTAATATAGTCATCGAATTTGCACCATATTATAGTTCTATAATACAATATGTATTATTTATTGTGGCTTGACAACGCTCTTAGTGAAACTGGTCGTGTGTAATTATGGTTGTCTACTATTTTAAATGATCATTATTTTGTGGATAAGCTGTTTGTACAATAATATTATGTATTTAGGCATAAGGTGAATGAAATAAATATATTTATTATGGTTTTGTTTTGGAAATAAGTATAATGTTAACGCGTTAAATGGTAAACCGGCATCGTATTCAACGGTAAACTCAAGTCCTAAATATCATATAGTTTGGTATGCCATCCACAAAATCGATTTTTTTTTATTATAAAAAAAGAACTGACAAGTAAAGTTAAGTGGACGCTACTTCAGTTTTCTACTTGAATCATAAATTACTGGTTCCTTTAGGTGTTTGTTATTTTTTAAAAATCCTTGATTATTATACCAGGGCTCGTTTACTATATTACACACATTTGATTTATTATTATAGCTGTCGCAATAATAATATCATCTATAAATTAAATTGTTATATTTTTGGTAGCTAATGAGTTTTTAAACGTACCTAATTACTATATAATACTCGTTGCACCCGGAGAAAAACAAACCAAACAAGATATGTAACAAAGGGCGCCGGGTGTTGAGCAATACTCAAATGAGAATACAATATTTTCCCCGAAAACATTATAACGTTTTATTACCCAACAACATTTCGTTCAGTAGCAAATAATAATAATTGTTATTACAATAACAATAATAATTATAGTAAAATATTATTTCCAAATCAAGGTTACCCCGTGAATGTATACCTACCCAGTACCCACTACTTCTTCTGTTTTTGCGGTTATAGATAGTTAGCAAGATAGTGTTAGCGTAGTATACATTACCGACTGCTCTGTTAACCTGTCATGGGTTAATTGATTGTTATACAATTTCCTTAAGACTCGTACCCTGATTTTAGTGTACCTATTGTTCAGCGTTGAAGAAAATTACCTAGTCACAAAATATCACGTTGTTATTAATGCGCATCTTAAAATCTTATACCACTTGGTTCGAAATTGAAAAGTATTTGTTTGGCTGTTCGGACTTTCCACAAGTTCAAGTCGGATTACTGTTGCAGTCGAAAACCCGAACCCCACATTTTTTCTTTTGTCCAACCGCCACCGACAAGGGTTACATAACCGCGTTTCAACTTATGTACCCTATCCCGGGTCCAGCATGGACCACTAACCTGGTACATGTCGTAACCGCCGCCCATCAACCTACCGGAAACTGGTGCGGTGGCGTCCGCGCTATACGCCGTTGGCTTGATCGCGTCGCGGCCCGCCGACCCAGAAGATTATACCCACGTGCAGCGTTATTGTTGCAGTACTGTTGTAGTTATAATATCCATACTTTAATATTATATTATTACATTTTTTTGCGAAAATTCGATCGGCGGTGCACACAAAATTATTCGCGCGAAAATCCGGTTTCGACACACCATTTTCGGCGGTAGGTGCGTTTGCGCAACGACCGGCCAACACCGTAACCGGCACGACCGTTTTCTCTCGTGGGTTGGGTCTTTCTTGGCCCCCCGACCCGTGGCATTGACCTTGTAACCGTTCCACCGCCTGTCAACCGGCCACAAATATGACAATCAGGCCTAATATAATTGTCGTTATTATCGTAAGGTATAGTGTGCTGTAGCGTCTCGGTACTGTATAAGGTATATACGTTACTGAACTCAAGGTATACCGTTAAGACGCAAGTGCTTAATTTGGAACACTGACGAACCGCCGGATGACATTATTAATTGTTGATGGCCGCAGTTAACTACTAGGACACCTTGAGGAACACGGCGCGCGAGGCAGAGGTCGTCTTTTGCTACAGTTAATTTGGAAAAACCGATGGACCGTGGTTTCTACCAGGTACGCCGTTCTGGTATATACCGCAAGGACGAGGAGGCGACGACGTCCATCAACATTCAAACGCCTCATCGATCGAGGCCGTGTATCTGATCATAATCTCGACTGTGGGGTTTCCCAATTTAAAATCGCCATAAACGTACAGACGTGAACGATTAATCCTATATTTGTCAGTAAACGGTGGTCATTGTTAAGGGGTTGTGGAGTAGAAGATGTATAGTGCCAACGATCGAGAGAAAGCAAATCCTCCCACGGGTACAATCGGTAGACCTTTCGGAGTCGCCAAACCAGGCCTTTTTTTTTCTCTATCACCTCTTATTGTGTAACACGGCTTTCCAGACTAACAGCAGACGGCGTCAAGACAGCCGGTAATAAATAAATAAATAAATTCATTAAAAAAAAACTGGTTTCGACAAACGAGATGACCAGCGAACCGCGCGCGCAGACGACGATAATTTCACTAATTTAAATGTGAAACCGAAACCTTGTAGGGAATTGCATAATAATATCGGTAATACCCACCACTAAAAAACACACACAACTACTATACAAATACATATATTACTTGTGTATTTACCCGATTGGTCCTTGAAAGTGTGGACGTGATTGGATCGCATATATTTATACAAATACGTGTATCTATCTATCTGGAAGTGAAAGTAATATAATACAAACAGCATATACAATGTGCTAGTATACTGTGGGCAGTACATGCCTACCTATAGTGTATTGCAGTATCAGCTGTGTTTGCCAATTGAATAATAATCTGACGATTATATCAATATAAAGCTCAGCTCCGGGGTGACTAACACACAACACTGTGTCGGGGAATAAAAAAACCCACCGTGTCTGGTAAGACGAGAGTGAGAGAGGACACAGAAAGAGAAACGGAAGGACAATTATTATTCTCGTTTATTTACAACAATACCTGTTGCTTACAGCATAAGTATGAGTCACAACTCGCTCTCCTCTGGAACATTATTACATTATCACCATCATCATCGTTGTTCGTTTGTAGGTATCTTATCGTAACCTTTCACCGTACAGCTGTTGTTCCTGTGCTATTACCTAGATGCCCACAACGGGAAACCGGGATGTAATACAACGTATAATGGTCGTGTGCACCTATATAGTCGACGAAGGCGCTGTGTACATATTAATGACTGGAAAGTGTCGTTCCACAGTTTGCTTATACCTACATATACGACTCATACAACACGAGAAGATTTACATGAAAATGAAAAAAAATATTTCTCGATTTCAGGTTTCACACGCTAATTATACATGCACTACCGCTGACTAATTATACATTATATTGGTCACAGTGTCAATGGAAACCGGCCATGCCCGTTGCTTTTATACAGAGAGATACGGGCGCGGCTTGTGTAGGTAAATCATATATTACATTGTCCGTTTGTTGTTGCCCGAAACGACCGACACCTATGCTGAGATAACCAAATGACGTGTAAAATATAATTTTTCTTTTTGTTATATTTTTGAAAAAAAAAAAAAGAAAATACGACGATTTCTAATTAAGTGCGCGATTTACCGTAGCGGAAGGCATTTTGTTTTCTACTTGAAAAATCGGTTCGCCTCGCCGCGCCGGCTAAAACTACATGTACTAGTATCACGGTGGAATAATTGTCACTTGAGTTTTATATTTTAATTACTTACAGGGTTCTTTTTTTTAATAGTAATACCGGGAAAAATCGCGCTTTGACCGTAAATTAATATAAATCAATTAATTCCGCGTCGCCACCGCCGTTTTTCCGTTTGTCATCGTGCACTTTCTCTTAGGTACAAGAAGTCTGATGTCGGTGGCCGTTAACGGTATTCTAGATTTGCAAAACATACAACATTTCCTTGAAAGTACACCTACGTGATAAAAAAAAGGATCAATATTTATAGTAGTATCGGTTGTAGTAATTAAGTTAATCGTTTCCCTTTTAGTCGCTCTCTACTTTACAAGTGAACCGTATATTGCACCTCAAACCGGTAATAGAACGTAAAAGCCACGGACAGGTGTAACTGTGATTTATTACAAAATAAAAATATAATTTCAGTTTATTGCACAGCGTTTACAACCTAATAGTTACAAATTAGGATTGTTGCGGTTGCACGATAGCGCAAGTTCATGCGTGAACAATTTATGCAGGCTTGTGTATCAAAACAATATTTTTAATTAAAAAAAAATATTCAACATCGTTTAGAATAAATAAAAAATGTTAGAATTTTGTACTAGAGTTACTTGATAAAGATGCCGTTTAATTTTGTACCGGCCCGTATGAATGAATAGGTACTGTAAAAGGAATAAATTACTTCTCCCCGACTGACCTGTCCAATTCGTCAAGACTTGACCATATACTAAGATCTTAATTTTTTTTTTTTACAGGTCGACCCGGTCGTATAAACTCACAAACATGAACAACAAATTCTGCGTTTTGGCCGTACTCATGGGCATCGCCGCCGTCGCACTTTCGGCCGACGAAAAGACCACATCGCCTGCACCAGAAGCTGAAAACGGCATCAAGATCTTCCGCAGACTTATCCCGGCCGACGTTTTAAGAGGTAACGTTTGAACGGTTAGGTTAGCACCCCCAAAAATGCAAACCCCAATCCTTGATTTGTATGCATAACATTTTAATAATGCACTCTGTTCAAATTTTTTATTTTAGAATATTTTTGCTTTCAAATGTAATATTATTTTATATCAAACGGTTTGAAGATAAGAAATATGTTTAGTCAAGTATACATCATTTTAGCACCCTCCCCCAAAATGTAGGTCTTATGGAAGCGAAAACTCCTCCAATTATCGTCTATTAAGATAAAAGGAACAGGGACGTTTAATATCTAAAACGAACAAAACTAATGGCGTTATTTTCCAGGCCCGATTACTTCTGGGGTATAGCTTATGTATACACATTTAACTATATGCATTCTGGAACAATTCCTGTTCGGCTAACTTTACCGGTGAAATAGTTGGCAGAGTACTATGCTAAGCATTTATCGACTACCTATATAGATACTTATAGCACTTAGGCATAGATAAATTGGGTACGGAAGTCCAAAGAGGAAACAACTCAAAACGTTTTCCCGCGACAATATTATTATGGAAGCAACAACCGACAACGCTTTCGCCGTCCGACCTTTAATCAATACCCGTTCACAAGAGGTCACCCGTCCGGCAAATAATAATCTCTCGTCTTCGTTAAGTACCCAATGATAGTCGTAAGGATGATAATTAAAAAGCAATGACAAATGCATTGGCCGTGCCATATGCCGATAAAATACAAGGTCTCGACACGCTGTGAAATTCCTGCGCGTGTCAACCTTAATCATCTAATACTTCATTCAATTAAAAATAATACCTAAGTAGTCTTAGTGGCGCAAAAGATAAAAAATAAAACCCGTTAAGCTCCTAATCGTTCATCGTTAGTTACAGCTTTGTTATTATTTTTTATTATGATCGTTATAAAAAAAAAACACCCTATGCAAAAACGGTTTGTAACTTGTTTATTTGTTTTCCCGGCAGACTTCCCCGGACTGTGCTTCGCGTCCACCAAGTGCGCGACCGTCGAGCCCGGCCACACGTGGGAACTTTCGCCGTTCTGCGGACGGTCCACTTGCGTGCAAGGCGAGGGCACCAACCAGCTGTTGGAATTGGTCGAGGACTGCGGACCGTACCCGAAAGCCAACCCCAAGTGCAAGCTGTCCGAGAAGACCAACAAGACGGCCGCGTTCCCGGAATGCTGTCCAGTGTTCGACTGCGAACCCGGCGTCAAACTCGAGTACCCGGAAATCGCCATCGTCGACAACGCCGACGCGGCCGCAGCCGCCGCCGACGCGGCCACCACGACGACAGCCGCCCCCAAGACCAAAGCCTGAGCACCACGACCGAATTCGCAAGCACCACCACCATGTCTCATTGTTGAATGATAACTTTTTTTTTTTTTAACACATTTTCATTATTCTCACACACTTTACGAAATTTGTACAATACATATAATTCTAAGTTCTATGTCTACCTATACGAGTATATTATATTATATACATATATAATATATATATACATAAAAATTAGTTAGATTAAACTGTATCGTACATTCGTACCTATGTGTTTTTACGTAAAATATGTTCCATTTATATATATTACAATACCTACGATAACGATTAAGTTTGTAATATTATTATTATTATTATTATTAATTTACATTATACATGTTGTATAAAACAAAAAACAAAAATTTTTTTTTCAATTTTCTTTTTTTATCCTTTCATACAGAAATGTTGTATTCAATACAAATGGTAACTTACCATCCGGAAATAAGCATTTTTTTTAACTATTGTTACTTGTTAGTTTCTACTAGATTTCACGATTTGTAACGTGGTCTAACATACACGGGCACACAGAATTAATGAATCCAAACCGGAACCATTTTAGGTTAAGTATCAGTGTTTAAAATATATCCTTGTTTTAAATTATATTTTATGTTCTATGAGTACACTATGCTTAAGGTCCGGGAGTTTATAAATTAGTGTTATAAGTAAATACACGGATTCAAAATCTTAATACACTGGAACATGTGCATTTTAATTACACACACTTTAACACGGGTACCTGTGTTCTCAACCACACGTGAAATAGAGACCTCTAGTTTCTACTATAAAAATGTTGAAAACTTTGTATGCTTATATAGATTACACATATTGATGTTGCTTATACATATTGATTGCTGTATATTATTAGCTTTTTTACAACAAATTTCATATATATTATTTATTTTTACATTATTTTTATTATTATTATTAGTAGTAGTAGTAGTAGTAGTAGCAGTAGTAATCAAGATTCAACTGCACACTATTTCGTTTGATACTGAATTGTACACATAGAAACCGTTTTCGACAATTTTTCTGTAGAGGTGTATATATTTTTGAGCGTTCACTGTGGCCGGTGCAATAAACGTATCGGTAAATTCTTCCCTCGTATTGATCACTCGATCACATGTTTTCAACATTCCCAACCGTTTGACGAACTCCACAACGAATGACAAACAGTTGTGCGTATCTTCATTGTACCTATTTAAGAAATAGGAAGAAAAAAGGACAATATTATTTACAATTACTACTTGGGCAAAAATTGTAATAAGCACTAACGGCTGGTAATATGGTAACAATCTAGTAATTGGTATAAGATTTGTATATTGAGAGGGTTAGCAGTTGGCACCAATGCCGTTTTTCTTTGAGTTTTCGGAGTTTTTTAGGAACATTTTTTTAATAACTTCTCTACTAAATTTAATTATTCTGTTAGGGAAATATTAACCAACATAGAATTGAACAATTTTTTTTTTTATGGTTTCCCCTTAAAGGCATTTTAAATAAAATGGTTTGAATAACAAAAAAAATGTTTATTTATACAAAACTGAACCCTCAGCGGTCTCTGTCATAAAATTATGAATGATGAATTATTATTTGCCTTTAGAATTATAAAAATAATAAATATTTAACTACACGTTTCTACTAAAATCACATTACCACAAAGATTAAGCATATAGATTTTTTAATTTTTTCAAATAATTAATATTTGATTTAACGAATATTTGTATAAATACACATTATGTTTTGAATGCAGTAAAAGTTATTTAATAAAAAAAAAGACATCAATTACTTATTGATTATTAATTTTATAATCAGATTTGTTTTACAACAAAAAATGCTTTTTAAAAAAAGCCTAACTAGTAAAATAGTGTGAATTCTAACGTATCATTTATACACAAAATACCTCAACTTAATCTTGCCTTTGCCGTAGGTTAAATTCATGCCATAGTATTACCCTCACCATCACCAACCTTGCTTTGGTCCAAAAATCGGCTCTGGCAATTTCCATCAGGACGTTATCCCATTGTGTTTCCCAAGACGCTTCCTCTACTCGGTAGACTACTAAACATTGCTGCCAGGCGTCCGTGTTGACATCATCATTGACTACTCCGTTGCAGTCGTATGACACGACTACTCCCTTTGAAGTCGTTATTCCAATATGTAAATCATCCATCAATCGATAGTTTCTGAATGGGGGAAATACACAATTATTCACAACATAATTTTTTCGTTTAGACTAGATATCGGATGATTATTTAGTGTTATACTCGTACAAACTTTAAAAAATCGCCATTGGTCGGTTTAAAAACAACAGAGCACGGATGCTGCGATGCTCTCGCAAAAGGATAGCACACTCTGAAAAATAAACAATCAATCATAGTAAAACTGTTTTTCCATTCATGTAAGGTATTGACCAATATTCTACAATTATTTACTTTACCTGATTGGAATGAACAGAGAATCGGATACATGTTGTTTACAGACATGGCAGAAAGAAGGTAATTTTATGCAGAACACATTTCTGTCTCCACAGTGTTTATAACACACTATTCCGGGATCGTTGTCCATTGTTCAAACAACATGGGAACACTACTCTAGGTAAAGAGAACGTTGACTAACCGAACCATAGCGAATGAAACTTACTGAAGTCTGAGTTGAACCTAATTAATAGGTCCTCTAATTCAAACTAATGAACTTACAAAGTCACATCAGCTACAAAATGCAAATTAGTAGTTACAAATCACAAATTCCTTTACATTTAGTTTTTAGTTTTTTACAGTTTACAGTTTAGTGTTTACTTACTTTAAAAAAAAAAAAACGTATGTCGTGTGATAACATGACTGCCAGCGACAACAAGTGATAAGAAATAGATAATATTGTGTATGTTGTGTTGCTGGCGTCGATTATTCGCCTATTAGCCAAACTGCCAAGTCCAAACCTTAGTAATAATTTATACCACCTAGGTACTACTTAGAAGTGTCTTAAAATGCCTGAAAACATAATATAGTAATAATATGCCAGTTGCTACATAAATCAGTAATCGCTAATATAACTAAATAAATAATTTAAAAAAAGATACCTCATAAAACTAATTTCATATATCACATTTAACGCATTATTAATTTTAGCATAATGAATTAATACAAATTTATCGGCGAGTGGATGATGAAAACGCTCATCATATCTTTCACGCCGCAGTTCAAAGACAAATATTATTATTATAGCTATCAAACTATTAAATTAACAATAATTACATAATCAACTTAATTTTACACCTACTCGTAGCTGTTTAAATTGATGAGTATATTTTTTTTTTTACTTCACAAGAATTTCCATAAATATTTAACTTAAATAGTTAAAATGACCTTAGAACTGAGATGGATACGCGTGTACAACGCAAACAATAACATTCATATTTTTCAAATATAGTAAAGTAACATTTGAAGAACATGTTGGTAATATAATTGCATTACAAAAAAGTTGTCTACCCAGTTTTTTTAATTTGGCCAAAATACTTTAAATATTTTACCAGTGTTATTTATAAAAGTATGAATTATAGGTTAAAATTAAACTGATTTCCAGCCTCATATAGGTAAATTTGTATACCGACTGCTTTTTATAAAAATATAGAAAACTTTCAACTATCTTGTATAGGTAGGTTAAATCTAAATGTAAGAATAATACTCACAGGGTCTTCCGTCTATTGATGAAATAAAAAATCACAGGATGGTCATTGTGATGCATATTTTGTAAACCATATTCAAGAAAAATTATTTTAACGAGTCAAGTTACTTGATTCGATAAAATATTTTTTTTAAAGATAGTTTAAAAATATGCATCAAAATGACCGTCGTGTTATTTCTTATTTTAACAACAATTACTGGTAATGTATAGGTACTTTAGTATTTTACATATTTATTATTATACATTATATAGATATTATTATAACCAAAAATAATGATATTTATATTGTTTAGTTTTATGATTATGTATTATAATACATAGTGTATATGTAATTATATTTATTTTAATGTTTTGTATAATAAAATTACGATAATGTTTTTAATGTATTTCGGCCATAAACGGAAGACCATGTGAGTGTTATTAATAAATTTAGTTTTAACATATAGCTCATAAATATTAAAATAATGCTGGTAAAATATTTAAACGTGTTTTGGCCAAATTAAAAACTATTGAAAACAAATGAAAAATCAATTTATTTTACACTTACTCGTAGTTGTTTAAATTTATTAGCTTTGTTTTTTTTTTAAGTTTCAACTAGACTAGAATTTTCCATAATTAACATAACATATGTACAACATGTTGACAAAATATTTGGTGTAAAAAAAAGTTTTTTCCACGATTTTTTAAATTGGACAAAATACGTTTAAATATTTTACCAGTATTAAGTATATTAATATTTATGGGTTAGAAGTTAAAACTAAATGTATTAACAACACTCACGGGGTATTCAGTCAATGGCTGAAGTACATAAAAAAGAATGAACGCACTTTTAACATACAAATCATTCAAATAAATAATACAATATATTATATTATAATAATAAATAAGTATAAAACTAAATAGTATGAATACTATTGTTTATTGTTACATGATAATATCTTTAGAATTTATAATAATACATTTGCAAAAAAAAAAGTACGAATATACATTACCTTTAATTGTTGTTAAATTAAAAAATGACACGAATGTCTTAGTGATGCATACTTTTCTTATAGACTGGTGAATGAATAAGTAATAGCATATTCTGTGTAATAAAAATATGATGAAATCCGCCACTAAAATTTGTATTGAGTTCAAAAACAAACAACAAAATTTGCATTATTTGTTTTAAACCAAACTTTTAGTCAAAAACAAAACATATTTTTTTGGGTCAAAAAGTTGTTGATAAAATTAGATGTACACGGTACACTAAATGTACATCCGAAGATATCCGTGGTGTGGTAAACAGCACAATAACATACTATTAAAAATTCAAAATCCTTGTATACATGGAATATGTTTCACACACAATGTATCTTGAAATAAGAAAAAAATAAAACATACGTTACGTTAATGGAAAAAATGAATTTTTTTTCTTAGAAATTGTAGGTACAATTTATAGAATTATTTTACAAATCAATTAAACAAATTTTTTTTAAAGATTAACGCGAAACGTTTTTTGAAAAATATATTCAATAAAGAATTGATTACAGTCCCAATCCACCTAATCACATAGTTAACTACTTAAGCTTAGAATCATAACCACCAATAACTATCGCACACTCATTCGTTTTTATTAAAAAATGGGATGGTCATTATGTCAGTAAATATGCAAGGGTTAAACGTTTAAGTTAAATTACAACACATCTGGTATATAGTATCATAGCTTTTTAATTTTACAAAAATAGGTTTAATGATTTGTTCTATTTCATAACAATATTTTATTAGTATTTAAAATATTTATGAAGAGAGATTTTCTGGTTAGTGTTACCCTGGTAATCTATATTATTTTGGTTTTATCGTAATTTAATATTTAGTAAAAGTACAATTCGTTTTTGAGAGAGTTATTTGCCAATGTTTTGGCAGCGTTTCTTTTATTTTTTAATATTAAAAACATTTTTCACTACAGATTGTTGCGCAAATTGTATTTGTTATATGCCCACTATAGCTGATCTACCTTCAGTATAACTTTCAATCCACAGTCCATAAAACTACACATAAAACAGCGAGATAAGGAAAGAAAAAGTTTCCACCTGTTCTAAGGGAATAGGTTTATGATATTTTTTTGTTTATCATTAATACTTTATCGAAAAAAATATGTTTCATATTAATTTCGAACTGTAAATTTGACTATGTTTAAAAAAAAGTTATAGCACATCGTAGTTTTAAGTATGTAAGTTTTTATATACACTATTTTTAGGTGTTTTTATTGATTTTGAAGGAGAAGTGGCGAACTTTCAAAATGTTTGCCCAATACTTTATTTTTAGGTACCTACGATTTCTGATCTATAGACTTGCATTTTTATCTTTTTATTTAGGTAAATCTTTTTATCTCGGCCAGGCCCATCGAAGATAAAAAAGTGAAAAGATTCAATGCATTTTTATTGTATCTGACCTAGTTAAATGAGGCTGGCGGCACATGGTGTTTTTTTAGAGTTTCTTTTTGCATAGGTTACAGCTGTAATTTAGTGGTGAGATAGAGATTTTTGTTTTTAGACTTGTGCAATCTTTGGACGATTCGACTGGTTTTCGGTAACCAGTGTGCACCCCACAACCTATGGCGAGCAATAAAAGCCGCCCCTGTAATTTGCGGGTGGCTTGGAAAATTTAATAACTTAAGCTGCACGCTGAATCGTACACGCGTACCATAAACGACGTCTGTTATACGCTTTGTTAATACCGTTGGCTTAATGTACACGGCTCGTGTGCAGTAGGTAATTTTTTCGAGATGGAGGGCGAAGAAAAGTTTAGTTAACTCCTATTGAAGAAGTTAATTTGACGCAATAACGGCTCGGTCTTTATTATTATTAGTATTTTTTTTTTTTTTGTAAACAGTTTGCATAAAATTACACGACGCCGTCGTCGTTGTCGCTGGGAGAGCTTTTCCAAAAGGGCGTATACGACTTTTGTTTGAGTACATTTGTAACGTCGCGGTTCGCAAAACAACGCGTATAAAAACTTTTGCAGTTTTGAATTTTGCGGCTGCCGTTGTAGTTAGGGAGGGGGGTGCCGGGTGGGGGTGGGGGTCGAGGGTGACGGTGCTCGATAAGAGTTTTCGGTGTTTAAACGAAAGAGGGAGCGAGACAGAGATAGTAAAACAAATAACAATAAAAACGAGGGAACGGCACCCCGGGCTGCGGACGGTGACAAGAAAAGTTCAATATTTTCCCCATAAAAACCGCGTGCGGCGGCTGTGACTCAAGGCGATCCGCTCGGACGCCATCTGTCGCCTTTGCCGGTAACCAAAAACGTGGTGGCTTTCCGGGGAATTTCCATCGGAAACGCCGCGGGCGGATCGGACTGGTTATTTTTTTTTTTTTTATTAATATATACATAAATATTTTACACCGAACTAGAAGAACTGCTTTTTTTTTTTTTACCCCGAAAACCCGTCCAGGAACGCGTCGGCGGGCACATAACCGGCGCCCGAGCCCCATCCCGCGGCGGCGGACGACACTACAATAAAAACGATTGATAATAAAACCTCTTATCTTTACATCCGCGATATTTTATTGCTATTATTTTTATTTTATTATCTTTTACGACTTATCCCATCCCGTAGCTCGGCGGCTGCAGCAGCTGTACACACGGTGCGCGTGCAAGCAGTACGCATTACGCATAAGTACCAGTGCGTATTTACTGTACACAAGCGGCGTTGTGCGTGAAGTAAGCGAGAAATCACCGCGGGGACTTGACGCATGTACATTGGGGTGTCCGACGCGGGATTGGACTACTCACTACCGGTAAGTCGGACGGCGGATTTATCGCGCGCGGGCTGCAGTCCGTTCATAATTAATGACCGGTCGATGCTATTGATGGAAGCCAACCTTTGCCAGGCAGCTCACGTAAGTGTTCATTATTTATTTACCCTCATATGTATTACTTTATTGCTTCATCTGTCGTTTACTTCCTTACTGACCGGCTCGTTTCGTATGCACTGTCTTGCTTGGTCACCGGCAAAACCGTCTGTCTAACGGCTCTTCGATCGATAGGATACGTATTATCAACATTTCTCGACGTAAAGTTTCCAAGGGAGGACTCGGTTTAAAGTACCGATTCATTCTCGACGAGAAAAACGTAAAATGATTTTTTACTGGTATAACAAAATCTGTCTTTTAAAATTCATTCAGAATTTGGTGCTCTAATGTGCATAAAAATTAATATAATATAATCTTTATATACAGGGTCTGGCAAAAACACCTCCCCTATTTAGAAATGGCTCTGTGTGAGTTGTGGTTGTAGTACAACGGTAGAGGGGGTATCGATCGATAGCTGTATACATGCCATTTCCTGCGACCTAACCTAAACCAGTTTACTAGGAACCATGATGAAGGAGAAGTCTGGTTCCAACAAGACGGAGCCACAGATCACACTTCGCGGCGCTCCCTAGCAATCTTGAGAGAGTTATTTCCTGGACGTCTTCTCTCTTTGCTAGGAGGCATCATCTGAACGCTAAGGTCACCCGATTTATTACCAAGTGATTTTTTTCTTTGGGGACTTAAGAAGGCAATCACCCAGGCAGTGGCTGCCATTACATCAGAAATGACAAAGAGGCTATCCCGAAAGTTAAAAGTGAACGCCGCGAAGTGTGAGCTGTGGCTCTGTCTTGTTGGAACCAGACTGCTGCCTCATCATGATTCCTAGCAAACTGGTTTAGGTTAGGTCGGAGGAAGTGGCATGTATACCGCTATCAATCGATACCCTTTCAACCGTTGTACCACCACCACAACTCTCACAGCGTCATTTCTAAATAGGGGAGGTTTTTTTGCCGGACCCTGTATAATTTTATTTAAACGTTATACCCATTTTGGTAGTTAAAAATGTTTTTAAAAAAACAATAACATTAAAGCCTCATTAAGTAACCCAGTTTTGATAAATTTTTTGTTATGACCTTACAGTTTGATCAGATTACTTATTTTAAAAAAATTGAATGAAGTCATAATAAGAATTTAATTACTACAATTTTTTCACCCTTAACTTAATCTTAAAGTATATATTTTTAGGAAACAAATTTAAATTTATATAGTATTAGTTGTTAAAATTTCTTGTAGTTATTTTCCTTAAATTCGTTTTTTGGAAATTGTTATTAAATAAATTAAGTATTTAAGGTTTAGTTTGATAACAGTACTTATCCTTATTAATTTATTAGGTACAAATATTTTAATTTCCGCAATGATGTAAATATGAGGTGATAAAGTAAAGTGACTTATCGTAATTTAAATATTAATCCGCTCTGTACCTAATTGCAAGAATGGCTAATGGCATCCTGGCCATGAGGTCAAAGCCAAATTTATTGCCAAATTCTATTCTCTATTCTATGTGAACAAACTTACAAGTTCCAAATAACCCTAAAAAACTCATATTTTATTGTTTCAGCTGTCGGTATTATTTTCTTATTGTAAATAAAAGGAACAAATGTGAAGAGTAAATTGCCTAATCATGGTGTCGTATTCTGATAGCGTTGCGACCAATCTTACTGCGATAGCTAATAACAATATACAGCAGCCGGATCAAGCTGTTTTCGAAGCTGACAAGAGAGCTGTATACAAGTAATATAAACTTTATTTTTTGTACTATATTAATTATAATAAACATTTTGTGTTTTTTCTATGCAGACATCCGCTGTTTCCATTGCTAGCTTTACTATTTGAAAGATGCGAACAGGCAACTCAATCAGCGACAATATCAAACTCTGAAAACTTCAATATAGACATACAAGCATTTGTTCAACACCAAGAAAGGGATAGAAAACCATTTTTGACAAATGACACTGAAATCGATGGACTAGTGAGTGTTACAAATTATAATTTGCGAACATAATTTTTATTGTTATTTCGCCCCCAATTATCATCAATTCTTATTAAACATCATTTGTTTCTGTGTTTTAGATGATCAAAGCTATTCAAGTTCTAAGAATTCATTTATTGGAGTTGGAAAAAGTTCAGGAATTGTGTAAAGATTTTTGCAGCAGATATATTACTTGTTTGAAAATAAAAATGCAAAGTGAAAATCTATTACGTTCCGATTACACTACTGGCTATTTAGACAACAATAGCAGTGGAAATTCTAGTAATAGTAACTCACCATTGTGTCATTCTCCGCATCATAATCAGGTAATTAGAATTTTTAAGGTTTAATTTTTAATTTTACTATTAACTAGTAGTGAAATACTAGAAAAAATATCCTTATAATATGTAATATTATCAGTTCCGAGTTTTTTGGTAACAACCAAAAAAAAAAAACTTTAAGTATAGTATTGTAAACACATTACACTGTTGTTTCAGTCATTCCACCAAATATTATTCTATTTTTTTTTCTGTGACAAAAATAATATTATATTAATAAAGCCTTGATTATATTTAGATTAGCTTTGACATTTGTGTAAGTGCTACTTATATTAGATTTAGGATATAAATGATGTTTGACAGGTGATATCCTCTTCAGAAGCTTCTTTGCGGCAATCTGGAGACCTTGACACAATGAAACCCAAGACAATAATGGACTTGAAAAACATTTCTAGTCTTCTATCGGGTATACCATCATCCACATCTGTAGAAATGAAAAATGTATCTCAAACCTCAGACATTTCACAACTTGAAATGCCTGTTACTCAGTCTTCCTTACCTGATAATTCCGCTCTAGGAAAAATTACCCTATCGACAATTGGTACAAATTTGTTGTCTAATAATTCATCTTCTCTTCAAGGTAAACTGTAATATAACTTTAATTTATGTATGTATTTAATTCGTTTTTGCCCCTTCAGGTTCCTTATCCGCAACTAGTGGCGGATCGTGTGATGAAGAAGATGATTATTTTGGAAGTAAAAGGAAAAGACAACAAAAACGAGGTATTCTTCCAAAACATGCTACTGGTGTAATGCGTTCCTGGTTGTTTCAACATTTGATTGTAAGTTACATTTTAGTTTAGAACAATAAGATATTGTATTTTTAAAAGTTTTGATAAAGTTATGAAATTGGTGTATAATATACCGACTGTTTCTTTTGAAATTAAATTAATTGTTTTTCTTCTGAAAAGATCGACAACATTTTACTGTATTTTTAGCATTTTGGTTATAGTCAACTGGTGTTTTTTAATTTTTTACCTAAGTACTTAGTAATAAACAAAAACTATTTTTGTTATATAATTTCAAATGGTATAGATCGCTTTAAACATTTTGTAATATATTTTTTTATTTTGTAATACTACTAGAAATTAGTAAGAATAACGGAACAAAAATATTTGTTACGTGTCTACTCAAGAATGCTCATAGCCTTGATTTTGTTATGGTTTTGTAAATTTCATTAAATGTTAATCAGTTGTGAGTTGTGTCTTACATTAACATTGTGTTCTAGCATCCATACCCTACTGAAGATGAAAAGAAAATCATCGCTGCTCAAACAAATTTAACCCTGTTACAAGTTAACAATTGGTTTATCAATGCACGAAGGCGAATACTGCAGCCAATGCTTGACGCGTCCTCTCCAGAAATTTCAGGTACTTACCTCATTCTATCAGGGTCAGATCGACTAGTAGTTGAGACAAGTGATTGGTCTGAACGTGTATGCCTTTCTTAATATTGTTGGCATTTAATTATCTTATTCAATGAACGAATAACAAAAACAAATGACTTCAAGTAAATTATTAAAAATACATTTTGGATTTTGTCGTTAAAATATTTCAAGAATATTATCATATAAATTTCCAAGATTTTACACATATATGATTTTTGTCACAAATATAATCGAACGAGTATTTATAAATGTACTATTAAGTAAAAATAACACCCATTTTTTGGATTTTTCAACTTTTTATTAAAAATAAACAAATTAGTTTTAATTAAAAAGAAGATGAAGACCTAAGAAAAGATGGATAGACAATATAGAGAGTGATATGAGGATAGCTGGGGTGATTAAACGATTTGTAGACGATCGAGCTCTATCGAGGTGTAGGACTAGGGTAGCCGACCCCATGTAGTTGGAAATGTAAGGCGAAGAATAAATAGTTTTAAATTTGTATGTAAAATTTTTTAAATAAAGTGTTATCGGTAAATGTTGTCAAACTAAAAATTTATCATAAACCCTCTCCCCTACAAAGTATAGAAAATTGTTCTTTAATTCTCTTTTTTAGTGTTTTTTTTTCAGGGTTGTATGGTCTGAAAATTTGCCTTAAGGTAGATCTACAGTGGGGCTATAACATATATAATTTGCTCAACATTTTTTTTTAAGTAGGAAATTGCACTTTGAACGTAGTTAGTTTCTAAATTGCTATGTGAGAGTGAATTAACTGTCAAATAGAAAATAACGACAAAAAACTGATGATCAACCCTAATCGTATCCACTTAATAAAAAATACAAATTTCAGCACTATTATCATTACAGTGCTTTTTTAAATATTGAATTATTTTATAGATTCATATTAAAACATTTATTTGAAAGTGAATTTATAATTTTCTGTTATAATAATAATTATAGGAATTATTCCTAAGCACATGTGACCTGCCCGAACCTATGAGGACGGATCATGTCCTCATACCCCGACTTCACTGTGCTGACTTTTTTTCATTGTAATTCATTCTTAAAATAACTAACTAAAAGATGAATATTTTTATAATTTTTTATTTTATGATATTTTTTTTATATTTGTATTTCAACCATTTACAAATTCGAATTGAAAACAATTAATTCACATAAAACATATTTTGTTATATTTTATTTTTTTAGTTAATTAGTTTTAAAAATAATTTGCATTTGTTTTATAAATTCATCTAGAATTAATTTTAGAGTCAGTTTGATGTTATGTTATAATATTTTTTTTAAACAACAATATTATATTTTATTTGTAATTATATAGGCGAACAGAACTTTACACTGTCCAAGGACCAAAATGTCATAGTCGAGACGAGTAAGTTTTCTTGGCCTTCTGACGAAGCAATGATTCAATCTCAAAATGCCAACGGTAAACATTATAATAATTAAATTTTTTTTTAACAAACAATAATAAATCTTAATACATTTTAGAAAATTCCAACGAATCAAATTTTGGTGAAAGCGAAGAAGAGGAGGAAGAAGAAGAAATAAATGACGTATTTTCTCGACGTAGCGTACACGAACCTGAATAATAAGTTAGAATTTACATATTTTTAATATTTGATAATGTATTTATTAAAAACTTTTCTGGATATATTAGAGTATTAATCAGATGTAGTTTATATAGTTTTGCGCGTTGTAAAATTGATATCCAATTGTTTAGTTATATAAATAAATGTATAAATTTAAGAACATCAATTATAATATTATTCTAAGTTAGTATTAATTAATATGTTACCTTTAAACAACAAAATCGACATTGTTATCGTATTTATTTCTGCTTAGTAGTGATAAGAAACAGATTTATTTGGATACGATTAAACTAAAAATTGAATACCAATTAAATTTAATATATCTCCTCTTAAGGAACAACTACGCACAATAAATATTATGCTATTAAAATGTCTGGAATTAAATAGTTGGGGCTTATATGATATGTAACAGAACAATTGCTATTTTTTGATTTTACATTAATATCACTTTCAAAATAGTAATCGATTTTAAAACGTGGAACCTACGTCTTGTGATACCATTGTGTAAATAAAATGTATGGGCGTTAGTCACGAGACCTTGTTAGATAATACATGCTAAAAGTGACGTTAATCTGTTAAATTCTTGTAAAATGCTCTGTAATTAACGTACAATTTGTTTAATTTTAACTTATGAACTTCTTTTGAAACAATTATTTCTTATTTTATTTTCTTAAAGAAATAATACAGTCTTTTTCTTTTATGTGTAGTCTTGGCAATCAACATTTATACTACTTCATTAGGAACTGTCATTACTCAAATATATTAAATATAATACTATACGCTTGTACATTTATTTCTTACCATTAACACAATATTATACTTATAAATAAAATATTATACTATCTGGCAGGTGCGTTTGTATATTTTCTAAATAAAAGCGCAGTGGTCGTGTACATTTTTAATTTAAATGACGATTGCTTTATTTTTAACCGCGTGACTTCAAACTGCGGCGCTAAATTTGATATGTTGACTTGATAACATATACTAATAACATCAATTGTATATCTACTTAAATGTAACGCTTTGATATAACATTATCTATATAGGGTGGTTCTTCTTATTAGCCCATTGTCCGCAAATAAGAATCACCCTAATATATATATATTATTAATTATACAACAGTATTAGAGTAGGCGAGAACTACTAAATAAATAAGTCATTATTTTATTTTTATTAATTACTTCTAACAATATAACGATAGTACTTATTGAATATTTTATAAAAAAAAAAAAAAAATTTCTTTCTGTTATATTTTGCCATAAATTGTATGTAAAATAAAATACGCCTATTTTTATTATGCCTTACATTTGTATAATTATTATTAACGTTTTACATTATTTATACGTATATTATATGAATATTTTTACCATAATTAAAATATATTGCCTCAATCAATTAGACATAAACAGTTTTTATAATAACTATACCTGTACACTTACCTACATATACATTTATGATAGATATTTCTTATAACATTTTTTTATCCATTTTACCCTTCAATGCCCAAACTTTTAAAATGTTTATAATGTACAATTTTTTTATAAAGATTACATTATCAGGAATTTCAGAAAAATAATTAAAAAAGTATATATAAAAAAAAATTACATTTGTAACATTTAGTAATTGGTAACTTCTTCAGTTTAGGACGCCACCTAAATAAAATGTATTTTTTCTAACAAAATAAATATATAGTGAACATGATGCATATGAAGGGCACTGAAGGGTTAATAATATTATTACAAATATTTATATACATATTATATTTATTATTTTGACTAAACTGATGTGTAGAATTCAAAATTTTAAATATATTACTGTATAAGTTTGTACCAATGTCGTACGGCCATCAATAAATATGATTCTCGTTCATTGTGTTGAAAAATAAAATACCATTTATGTATGAACATATTTTTATTTTTATTTTGACAATATATTTTCTTACTCCGATATTAGCATAGTATTTTTCAATGTCACAAAAATAGCTATAATAAATTATTAATAAGAAAAAATATAAAATAATTTTTACAAAAAAAAAAAGAGGAATTTTAAAAGAAAAAAACATTTAACTTATGGCCGTTTTCCACTTATAGTTTAAACATTAAATATATAGTACAACAACACTAGACTTATTGACTAAACTAACTTAAATTGATTAAATGATGAGTATTTACAGCTATTAATTGTAAATAGCATACCTTTGTAAATTGAAAAATACTTTTTTTCGGTCGGTTACATTGCCATTGAACTAAATCTTCACCGGACGAATAGGTCACTGCATTGTTGATAATGTTGAAATTAGACTTATCCATAAAGAGAGCAACTCCATGACAGTGTAGTCAAACATTATACTGTCGACGGATAGCTCTCTTGATAGCCAAAGTCTGTTGTAGGTTCATCGACCTGATCTATAATCGCTAGTCAAATGATTATTACAATATTTATTATTTATTACATTTTGTAACCGTTGCGAATGTGAAAAAAAAATATGCTTACTCATGTTGAGGACTTTATAATAATAATTTACAAATATCAATAATTGGTCGTTGGCTATTGATATGATAAAATAATTGTACTAGGTATACGTTTTAACAAGATAATCGTATATAAATTGTGACGATATAATATACCGATTTTATTAATATGTTCAGCGTTCACTAAAATATTAAGCATTAACAACATGACATGAAAAATATAGGGAACTTAATATATTAACAGTAATAATAGAAATTCGAGCCATTGACGTCATAGGGCCGCGAACACAACATATGAAAGACTCGACTGTAGCAAATACACATGTAAAGCGAGTAAATAACTAACAGTTTTACCTTAAAGTGATAATGTAAATGAAAAACAAGCTCAAATTTATAATATTGTAAATAAAAAAAAATTCAAAATATACATATTGTTTTTACTCGTTAAATTATAGTGTTAAAAGTTAGTCACTATAGGGTTTAATTATAGGTAAAGCTGGGAAGTTAATGTCTTAAAAATATGACTTTAAAATCAATGAATATTAAGCTTAAAAGTGTCTTACTGAAGGTTAGGTTATGTTAGACATGAGAGAAAAACACTTCCTACACTAACTGACAAAACAATAATAATTGTTTTGCCTGTTTACTACCTACTAAATGGAGCTTTGGCGGTTTATTGGGTTTGACAGTCCTCTTCTTTTCTATAATGTCTTACATTATTTTTTCCAATACGCCCTATTTTGGATGAGGCTTGTTGCACTCGGATTTTAAAAACTGAATATCTGAACACTAATATAATAGAAAGGATGGGGGTTTGTTAAAACCAAGGTTAATCCGCGTCTTTTATATCAACACGAGTATCCGTCTGCTGTATCAAAACGGATGGGATATTTCTTAAGACAGCGTTTAGAAATTGGGTCGCCGCTCAATACATACCACTAAATGTGGTAATTTAATGAACCATTAAGTACTTTAAAATCTTTTAATTGCCAATATTAAATCGTGTGTGTTAGAAACCGGTAGTGATCCTTAAGCACCACTGACCAATAATTAGAATAATTAGTAATAATCAGACATTTACCTACAACGGTATAATTACATATTATATAGATATTTATATAGTACAGAGTATAGACAAAATATTAGGGATCAAAGCATTGAAGTTTATTTTCTTAGTTTGCATAATAATATAGTCTAATGTTATACATTTATACATTAGTAGTTTTAGGCCGTGTACAAATAAAATGTATGTAAAAATTGCAAATTCCTGCCACGATTTTGGAATCATTAGAAGTACGGAGTACCTATACCTTAAGCTTTAATCTATTCTGATTTATATGGGACAGTTTAATAATACGTAATTTCTCTACAATTCTCTACACCTGCTGATAATTATTGATCGAAAACATCCCATTCTAAATTTACACAACTCTGATTAAACGCGTCGGACAATATTTTCAAAACAAATGTAGATCATTCAATACTTGATTGATGGATAAGTACATTTTTTAATTTTCGTTATTAATCTTATTTTAAAAATAATTTAAAAAATAAAAATTTCAATTTTTTAAATAGAAATAATTAATTAACAAAATAATTTCGAAATTGTGTCACGACTGATACCTTGTAAGTTTTATGAAAAATTTTAATTATATTTAAAACTAAAATCGGAGTATTCTGAGGAACATACTGATTCAAAAAGAACGGAGAACCATATGTTTTAGTACAAAAATAAGTTTTAAAAAATAGTTAAATATCAAAATAGATGCTTATTTGTTAAGTATATGTTAGTAATAGTATATGAGCTTAAAAATGTTAGCTTATTTTTAAGTCTTATTGAGAAATTCTCTATACAATGCGCTTTATTTCTCGCTGTTAGGTGCTATACTTAAAGTGTATTTTACCGTCAAGGCGCAAAGCCAATTTAACCATCAATTTCAATAAAAATAATGTTTAACTCTAAATTTACTCTCAGAAAATGTACACATTGCTGTAGAAATATAAAAAAAAAAAGGAAGGAATGAAAAAATTAAAAACAACGGCCGGTAACTATCTATTACATTTATTACTCGCAAATATGAAACAAATTGGCCTTATGGGTAAGTCATCGTATTAATCGCATTTTGTGTCCAAAATTTCTTGCCCTCTTATTATTGAGTGCACTGTACGTTTCAGTAGACCAAATTCCTTTACCTTTATTGCCATCTAATAATATTATTCCTTGGGTACCACCAATAGAAAAACTGAAGAAACCTCCATTTTATACGTAAGAAAGTTTCTTAAAGAAACTAGAATAATGTAAATTTGCTTGTTTGTAATTAACAAATGCAAATATACCTATTTAGTAGACTACCATTAACGCCGACAAAAAAACAGCCCCCTGGAGTTTCTCCATATTGTTAACTTATGAAGAAAAATATGACAACGAGAGTGATGATGATTTTAGCGGTAACGAATCAAGTAAGTTAAGATAACTTCTCTAATGTTCTATGCCATAAAGATTGCGGTTTTAAACGGTTGACTTAATTTTTCTATAAACAACTAATAAAAAGTTATTAGTATGTTTCCTGTACATTGATGGTGGGTATTTGCTTTGTATTGATTGCTAAACTTTAATTACATAGCGTCTGTCCCAAAAGTCACCTAACCCGAGTGTTTAAACTGTATTTAAGTAAAACGAATTGTATTAACTTAATTTGTGGCTAAAAGAAAATTTGAATGAAGGACGTTTTGAAAATTTCGTAACTCACCATATTTCACTAAATGTATATTTTTTTGTGAATTATATTCTGGTCACTAATTTCAAATATTCTTTGTTATGTATATTATATTTCGATTTATTTGTTTGAAGACATTTTTTGAGCCTAATCTCTAGTTGACTCAAAGTATAATGGTATAACTCAAAACAATTATTAAGTAAGTAAAAAATAAAACAGTGAAAATAAAATATTGTTTTTGACTTAAAGTTCTGTATGAAAAAAAACTGTTATTTACAAGATTTTTAACAAAAACTTGAGCACTTACATCGTACCTATATTTAAAAATAAATAAATTAAATAATGATAAAACTATTGTAAAAATAAATATGTTTTCAAAAATATTACTGTAGATTATAATATAATTCACTATAGTTTTATACTTTGAAACAAATAAAATATGTAATAAGACATTTAAATAATAACTTTTTAAGTATTAAAAATAATATGGCTTATCTTAGATAAGCCATTTTAATGAGTTGAGTTTTCTAATAATGTTGACGGATCGATAAAGGTTTTGACTTTTAAATTAAAAAAAGTGTACGAATGCAAAACATAACTCTTTTGTAACAGTAAAAGGTATTAAAACAAAACAATTTCTAGCTTAAAGTTAAATAGTTTCTTTAATGGTGGTAAAATGCGCAATAAAATCATAAATGAAAACCAACCCATCGGCCACATCGCTCATTGTTAACAACCGCGGTCTTTGTTCTAACCACACTTTAGCTGCAATGTTTAAAACATATTAGCAAGTTTTATATGCAGGCACATTTTTATAATGTATCTAAAATTCTAAGAACAAGACACTCTTTATTCATTTTAATTTTCAGTTTTCAGCACTTAAAGAGTGTGTTTTAATATTATACTTATGAGTTTTTCATAAAACATATGTTATTAACTGTGTATCCCAATTTTGCTTATAGTTTGAAATTGTTTATCTAAAAGTTATATTAAACTATATCCTATAGGTAGGTAATGTTTTTGTGTGGTAATTACAAGCTATTCCATAAGAAAGGAATTATAATATCAAACAAGGCTGTATTCCTGATTTGTTAAAAAAAAATAAATGTCAACAACTTAAACCAAAGTTATAAATTGAAATGCTAGTCTTAGAAATAATGTTCTACTACTAAAAATACTAAAAAATATAGTTTAAAATAATATTTAATTATAATTGGTTACTAATAACAGAATACTTTTAAATCAGTGGTAGGTTATGGTCTTACAATTTAATTTTTAAGAAACAATGTGCTCTATCAATGTCTATAGGTATAATAAAAAATAATATAGTTGGGATGATGATTTTTAATAACCAAGTTCTTAAAAATCGCGCTGACTGCTGAAAATAAGTTTTTAACACCTACCGACTAGTTGAAGCCAAATTAAAACGTGTCAAAGTTAAATCAGTTTAAAAACGTGTTTTTTTTTAAACTAAATATTGCCATAACAACAACTGACACTTAAATAATATATTATTTGCCATAGTATGTTAAATCATACATTGTCAATATATATATTTGTAATTTTACTAAAACCTATTCAAATGCAACCTTTAGGTCTTGCAAGTTCTGTAACTTTAAAAATAAAAAATCTAAATTTTACTTACATTTACAATCGGTTATTTCATAAATACTTAACTTATTTTTTTATTAACTTCCACCAAAAATATTATTATAGCTATACAGTTATAACAATGATGTAGAAATAATAAAATCTTTAAAATTAAAATACACGTTTATAAATGTAATATAGACAAAAAGATAAATATTTTTTAAAGTTATACTTATTATACATGTTTATAGAGGTATATACATTATAAATATTAAGCATTTCAAAATATACCTAATAAAAAAATTATAGTACAATTTTGGTACTTGTATGTTAACTTTTATCTCGTTTTAACTGTTTTGTAGAGAAAAAAAAAGTTTAAATTTATTATTTGTTAAAACTAAAGCAATAAGTTTTAAAAACAGACAACCACTAGCCTGTGCTTGTGTCGAATATTTAAGAATACATGGCTATTAAGGTAGTCCAAGAAAATAAATGGTAATTAAAAGTAGTAATATTGCTTATTGTCGTAATGTAAGTTCCTACAAATTTGATAATACAATATAATTAGTAAATAATTGTCATTAATATTGTTACGCGTATCCTGTAATTACATAATTTATAGCATATATAGTTATTTTTTTCAATTAATACAAAATGATATCACTTTAATAGTCTTAAAAGTTCTATTTTATTTTGACTAATTTTTTTACCTTAATCTCTAAAACTTAAAGCGAGAAAAGTCCTCTTCTAGAGTAAAGGGTTATAATATTTATTTAGTTTATCAGTGTTTATCGGAAGTTCTATGTCTAAAGAATATTCCATCTAAATTTAGAACTAATTCGACTTTTTTTTTTAAAGTTTTAGTGTGCCATAATTTTAGGTTTAAAAATATGTACATTTTTTAGTATTTTTCATGATTTTGTAAGAGAAGGGGTGAAATTTTCTACTTTCGACCAACCAAAGTACCAATCGTATATGATTACAGATCGATGGAGTTGTTACTCGAGTAAATCGATCTTCAGGAAAATCATTTATCGTGACTTTAGATACAAACAAAAGAATCTTCATTGTAAAACTAATACTCTGACTAATATCTTTTCAACTATTGCATTTAAGCTAAATACTGCAGTCACTATGACAATAATAATTATCGTACAATTGTTTTACAGAGCTATTTTTGGCACACGACACACATTCAGAGGTAATTTGTTTAAATTACACTGACGCGGTTTAAGTGCATTTTCTAGAAATCCTTAGGTTATGTTACTAATAAAAACTTTGTAGCCTTGTAAAATCCTAGAACAATGTCCACAACAACCGCAACCGCACAAAATTGAAAAAAAAATGTTGCCTACTTTTTTTTGCAACAAACCTAATGGGTAATGTACTGTGTATAAACAATATTTATACATACTACTTTACTAAACTACCCACGAAACAATTTGAGACCTTAAAACTATATTTTAGCGTCTCAATGACTCACAATTTAAGTAAGTACATTATTTATTAAGATTATACGGGCTGAGCCCTTTGGAAATAATACACTAAGTCATAAGTGCACACACTTATTACATGAATAATACATGGAACATAGAGAATAATTATTATATATAAACGGTTACAACTAATGTATCTTAGTATAATCAAATATAATTTAATAGTTGAAGAAAGGGTCTCTATTGGTAATGGACATGATGCGGTGAGAACTTTAAAATTAATCAATGATATAATGGAAATCGAGTCAGTTTTACCATACAGAATAATGCTTAAAAACTTTAGACTGAGCGCATGTCTACGGTCAGCCAAGGATGCTAATCCAAGTCGAGAAGCAACTGGAATATTATCATGTTGTGCCCGAGGAATACCTATTACCTAGTAAAGATCCTGCGAACCTAAGTACGTTTAGTTGTTGAGATATCCAAACTTAATAACTGATGAGCTTTATTTATTATTAATAGGACACCACAACTGCCATACAAATCGTTTTAATAAGAAGTATTTTTTTAAGGTAATTTTTTTCCAAAACGATCAAAAAAATACAAATTTAGTGTACAGTATACTCACAGTAGAGCTATATTAGTAACTATTATTTTACATGTAGTGATCATCGAACTTAAAATTTCGGCTGAGGTATAAGACTGCCAAAAAATTAAAACGTAGGTAGTGATTTTTGACTGGGGTCTCTTTAAAAACAAAAACTGGAACAAACTGTTATAAAAAGAGCTTGTTTAGTAAAGAAACTCCTTATTTTTTTTTTAGCTTTTAAACTTTAAGCTCTACATTATAATATTATTGTACTGGTATAAATAATATGTTTTCAGTTTAACAGTGAAATGTAAATTTAGGTCTTATATATTTAAATTTTAAATTTAAAAAAATACATTTTTCAAACCCATAAATAAATGTTATTTTTATACCTAGTAATTTTTCATCAAATTAAAAAAAAAACGTAAAAAAGTATTGTGATATTTATAAATTGCTGCGTGAGTCATTATTAAAATAGTTTCCTTTCTGTTTTTTGGTATCATTACCACTAAAAAAAGTTATAAATATAAAAGGGACAAATTTATTTGGAGCCACCAAAATTTCTAGATTAGTCCCTGCTTGCGGGCATAATAACTAGTAAGTGTTATCTTGTATAAATTAGTTATTTAACCATTTTCGTTTTTCTGGTACGTCTCCCCGTGCGGTTATAATATCAAACCAGAGTGCCATAAAAAAGTCTAATAAAATATATATAAATATAAAAACATCAATGCTTAAAAACAATACTTACAATAATCGCGAGCCTCTAGTCGGTGCCCTTCCTAGTCGAACAGGGACTATCAGGTACACTCTCGAAATATTATAATAACTGCACTCGATCGTGTTTTCCGGCGTTGTAGAAGAGTAGCCTTTAAGAAATTTGAAATTTGAAATAGCAAAAAACAAACAAACTTCATTTTTATCTCTGCACAATTGAGTGCATTTTTTTTTTGTCATAGAAAGGTTCGTGTGGTTGCCCGTACTGAAGTGGTACAAATGCCTCGCGTAGGTAAGCACACTGAACTTGCTTGAGAGAAATGTATGACCGTGTGTGTGTGTGTGTGTGTGTGAAGCCAAACTTAAACGAAATGAACGGTTTCCACAGATTGACGGGGCAGTTATACGCACACCTTGGCCTAACACACAACAATTACAGGCCACGCCTGTTTATCTGTATTTCCACCTATGCGACGTGTTGTGTTTGTCAACTGTGTTCCTCCTATATAGACAATGTGTATGCAATTTGATACTTATTTGAATGTGTGTACGGACAATTATTGTAGTATAGTGTTTAACACCAAAATTAAGTAAAACAAGATGCGGCGAGGCGCGAAAGTGGTGTTAAATAAAAACTCGAGTGGTTGACATAAAAATAAAAACAAAACAAAAACAATTATTTAAGATAAGAAGAAAGTTCTCGACGTCGGGCATCGGCATTTTGTTTTCCGTGAAACATAATATACCGTGTACATGTTGTACATTATTATTATATTATACCATGTAAATCCGTGTTATGTCATTGTCGAACACGAATTTAGAATTTCAATATCTATTCCAACGACCAATTATACATATAGAGTATTTTTAATCTTCGAGGATTCGTCTTGACTCTCGAGTTCTGAGGTTTTAAAAATTTTGACCTACCTATAAGTTTAATATCTAAAAAGAAAGAAGTACAATTTATCGATTTGCTAATAAAAAATAATAAGTTTTCATAACTATTAACCTAAACTAATCTACAAGTTTTACAAAACTTTCTTAGTTCCATAAGCCGAGGTCGAGTCAATCACAGTTCTCTAGTTAGGATTTATGGAATCTATAAATTTGTGCAATAAAAGTGTGTATACAATTTTGTGCAACCCAGTATTTATTTATAGATTAAAAATTTGTTACTCAAATACTGTGTTTGTAAAATACAGTGTAAAATGTTTGTTTGAATAAAATAACGGCCGCAAGTTCTATGTTCTAGTACCAAACATTTTTATGAAGCCTATTTTATTAAAACAGCATCAAACCTTTGATACCAAAAGACAACTGATTATTCTCATCTTATCAAACCTTAGCTACTATCCAAATTTAATTAATGTTAAAATTAATCTTAGAGACACTTGGGGAATTTATTATTAATAAATAATAGGTACATTTTGTTTGCCCCTCTGTCCTACTTTTTTCCCTACAGGCTGCAGCAAAATAGTCCTAACTTGTTTTTATACAATTATAACTTTTTGTACTATTTATTTGTTAGAGTATTATAATTGGATAATATGATTATCCAGTAAAGTTATTTTGTTTCATTTCTAAAGTCTATTAGTCATTTAAAAATACAAAATATAATTCTCTTTAAATTTGTATTTTATTGAAAGAAATCTGGAAAATTGTCTAAACGTGGTAAAGCCGCATTTTAACATCGATAGCTGTTGTTTTTCTCTTAAAAATATATTGACCTGACACTGTGCACGTTTATTTGAATAGATTCTAACCGTGTCTGTTTAGAAAAAATTAAATTTTGGTATGGTACCTATAAATGTACATAAATTATAAACAAATTAAAATGAACACTTGCCCACATTAAGTAGCAATCTGTATAATATAGACATGTAGCTTTGACATTTATACAGCACGTTTATTAACATTTATTAAAACTGAAATTTATGTAACAAATAAGCTTTAACAAAAATAATAGCAATAAAATATATAGTAAAGATGCTGTTAAAACATTTTTCTAGTAATATTTTATTAACAATTTAACTTAATTATCTATAGAAATATTTGTTTTGCTAGCTTAATTCTATTAGTAAAAGAAATAACTGTATAAAAGTATACTATATACTTTTACTATTTTTTAATTTGAATTACCATGTATAATTTTTGTTTTTGTAATAAAAACTAGTATTTCTTTTTTGTTTTCAAATATGAATTTACATGATAAATAAAAACACTATGCGCTACCTAAAGGGTACCTACGATAAATGTCATTGTTGATAATGTATTAGTAAACAACGATACACTTGTGTGGGTGAGATATGTATATATATATATATATAAGTATAACATGTAATTAAACAGGTGGCAACGAGCACATTTTATTCCAATTTATCACGACTAAGTATACGGCCGCTGGGTCACTAAAAACTACACACAATAAAATTATTAAAATCCATAGTACAAAACTCTTTACTGTTTTTAAAAAAAAAATGTATTTTATATTATACTTAGAGTTTTTTTTTTTTTGCTTTGCAAATTTCTACGACTATTATACATTTAAAATATAAAAAAACAATTTATCATAGAATACAAGTAGGAATTAATCATATATTATGTGTACACTGTTGAATTTTACTTATAACTATTATACACCACTTAGTATTGGTTAACAAATTAATTTAGTAAAATTAAAGTACGCATTTACGTATTAAGTTAATATTGTGGTTATTTGAAAAGTTACAAACCTGCTCGTTAGTTCTATAAATATTTATAAATAGAATTATATATACTCCAATTCTATATTCAATATGTAGATAATGGCCACTAAGATAAAAAGTAAACTTGTATAACCGACGGACATTTTGAACAAATTTGAAATGTAACAAACAATTATTTGTTACCCGTTAGTAGTAGTATGTATAGTATGTAATGTTTAACATTTTTTTAATTAATTTTTTTTGTCATTTTGGTACTTATACTTAAATATTTTTGCAACGGTACTAGGTTAAAATATTCAAATACATATTTTAGTACTTTTCACAAAAATATTTTTATGGTACAAGGTATATGTATAACTTTTATCAATAAAATACTGCAGGCTTGCTTAAAAGTATTCTGGTTTATACAAGCCAAAAGGTACTTATTTGTAGCTTAAAAAACTTGTTGAGCCCATAATCCGTATCTGTACGAATAATAGCAAAATGCAAAGGTATACTTAAATCGTCTGTGTTGTTCGCTACTATATATATATTAATGTCCAAGTATGAAGTATAGCTATAATGCTTTTAAACAACTTTAGCCACCGCGATAAGCATACCTACTATATATATTGCACCGTAAGGGTATTGCTTGTCATAAACAGCATGTGTGCGTTTGTCTTTAGAAGATTAACAGTTTCGAAATCTTTTACATATTACATTACATTATGTGTTACTGTACACTAGCGTTAAGCGTATTATTATACTTTTTTTTCTGTCCAAAAATATACCCATGGATTCATTAGGGATCCTTTGTTATCATTTATATTGTATGGTACACATACAATATTCTCAGCCATTGTTACCATAATATGAGTATCCTAAAGCACCGTGGACGCCGCCTTCATCCTATCCGCATAACTCTCATTATGTTATGAAATGAACACTTTTTTAAAAAAAAATTTACTGAAAAGGCCCCCGCCCACTCATCATTACAACAGTTGTGTGCTTAGCGACCGTATAACTTCTACATATTTTCGAGTAACGCGTTTCCTTTATTGTCAATGTATTTATTACTATTATTAATGTTATTATACGTATATTATATTACTCTATTAATTTACACTTATGTGATAACTGAATAACACATGAAAAAGATGCATATTAGTAAGTTACATTTACGCCGTGATCAAATATTTATATGGCACAAACAATATTTTATTCAACTGCAGCTGTCCTAACGAGTTGATTGAACAGAAAGACATCCCCCCCATCTCCCACCCACGCCCATCCATCCCCCTCCATGTTTGAAAAATGTTTTCTACATATTATTATAATTATTGTAATCTCATCACGTGTCTATCGCGAATTACAAAATATATGGTTTATAATATAGAACTGACTACTGAGAGCTGATAACAGTTGACCGTTGGTTTTTATTGTACACATTTGAGTAATAGGTATGGGTAATAGAGAGCTGAGGGTCTTACATATTATATAGATTGTTGAATATTTGTATTATTCTAGAGCCCCGCAAACCGATTCCAAATGAGCTTAAAAAAATAATTCAATTTTTTTAAAAAATATTATTTGATTACTCATCTTTATATCTCTCTGAAACACGTTTCGTTTGCTTGGTTTATACCAGTTGCGCCAAAGTCCATTTTATACACACCTGGATTGTTTTATGTAGGTAAGATCTTTGGTTTTTTTATTGTTTTGATCCTTTAAAGAATCAAAGATTTATTTTTTCAGAGCGCTAAAAACATACTTCAACGCCACTTGGCTTTACTGAGCTAGATTTCTAATGTGCACGGTTATTTTTCTTTTGTCTATTATTATCCGCGCTAACCCTAACTGGGGCTCACATTTTTTCACGACCTAAGTCCAGAATAACTTATCAGGACGGTACAATGCGTTAAAAATCAACCAACGAATTGAGTTTGAAAAACTCAAAACGCGTTTCGCTCTGCACAATATGTGCATTAATTGTTTTCAGATAGGTCTTTCCGCCCAGGTTTTCGGTTATACACGACTACTTGTTAATTCCTCGTAGCGGTTCATCGCACGTAGCTAGGTAAATGTTTTAAATAATTATTTTTTCTCTTTAACTACCTTTTTTCAAATTTCTATTCACATGCGTGCAAGTCGTCGTTGTCCGGACGTTCTAATACTTATTATTTTTTTTGGTAGATTTCGTTTGTCAGTCGGCTTATACGCACACTATATTATATTGTATGCACGGTATGCCTATATTCCTATATAATATTATGTATAATTACAAATGAATATTCAAACGGTACTCGAAGTTCTCTTACATAGTCTTATTTCTAGTTTTTTTTTTTTTTTTTTTTTTTTTGTGAATATCCTTAATAATGACGGGCATTCATATTGTTCGTCATGCGTTACCCGACCGCCGACGACCATAACGTGACGAGGAAAATATATTTGTTTCATTAAGCCCGACTATTATTAGGTCTCTCATTAGTACATTATATAATCCCACATAACCAACAGGTAAACAATATACATCTTGCATACATATATATATATATATATATATTAGGGTAGTTAAACAAAAAACCTTACTTTAGAATATTGTTTGCAGCACCCCCCTCTCCCCGATTTTTTTCTATGACATAAAATATAATTCTTGTGAAAATTTGGTTTCGATTACTCAACCCCTTCACGTGCTGCATCGGGGTTTAAATTTAGCTAAAGAGGGTCCTGAAAATTTCAACCCTGATGCGAAACATGAAGGGCTCGAGTAATCAAACCCAAATTTTCACATAAAATGTGTAAATTTCTAATTGGGATCTCCGTAAAAACACTTAGAAAAACAATAAAGGAGGTAAAAATTCATAGAAAAATCGAAAACGGGAAAAAACTACCACTGTATTAAAAATAGTTAAATAATTATGTGTAAAAATAAAATAATTTTCCGTTTTCGACTTTTCTATGAATTTATAGCACTTTTTTTTATTTTTCTAAGTTTTTTGTATTTAAGGAGATCTCAATTTGAAGTTTACACATATTATATTTTTATAAAATAATTTCTTAGAATTTCCTTCATTATGAAAAAAAAATATTAGAAAAATTCTCAAATTTTGGGTAACACGAAAAAAACAACTTTTTAGATTATAAACTCAATTTTAATGACTTCCTGTTGCACGAAAAAATAAATCAATATATTTTTCAGGAAGCTGAGATTATTTACTCTATACTATAAAAAACGATAAAAAAGAGGTGTCAAGACAAAAACTCAAAATATTTTTACCTGGATTAACAATCCGACTTATTATTAAATAAAAATATTATCAATAATATTCAATTTTGACTATTAACAGAAAAACCCTCCAACAAATTTAATTGACATTACAATAGTTTAAATAGATCGTCGAAAATTCGTTTACTGTTGAGATTCAAGATCGTGACAAAGTTACGTGATGACGCATACAAAACCATACATAAATAAATGCAAAGTGCAGGATTCGTAATTTGAACTAAAAGCTGAAAAGAAACTAAAAAATGTTTAAACAAAACAATATATAAGACAAAAAAAAAACAAATTGATAAATTAGCTAATTACCTGCAGTATTGAACAATATTAAACGTTTATTTTTTTTAGAGATCTATCAACTTTTAAAACCTTAATTGACATTTTTTCAAAACAAGAATCAATATACCTAAGTTTATAAATTTTGAGTTTCGTAGAATTTCTCTAGCACGTCAAATTGTTTTTGAACTTGACTCCAAAGTTGATAACAACTTACAAAACAAAATTAGAAAATTTCCAATCTTCTTTTGTGTATAAAAAATTAAAGTTCTACACTTTTCCTAATAACAACTTTGAATTTACCAAATAAAAAACAAAAACTTTAGAAAATTATTCGAACGTAGGTATAGAACACGCTAATATAGCACGAACGGTGTTTTTATCATTATGGAGACGATTTAAAAAATAACAATACGTGCTAAAGAATATTCTGAGAAGAACTTAAAATAGTTAATATATTTTTCTTCATTTAATTTAACATAGAAATAAAATTTTCAATTTCAGAAGATTTTCTAGAGATATTTAAATAATATAAATCTTGATTTGATTTACAAAAAATCAAATCATGATACAAAAAAAATTGAAATTTCATTTTTAATAATTCTAAGTTCTACAATATGTATTTTAATATAATTTAAAGAATTATTGGAAAATTGCAGATTGAGTCGTTTTAACTTTCTTTATTTGAACAATACTAATAATTTACTATAGTTACTGTCAAGTAAAATTAACTCGTTAAGTTACTGATAGGATTTTAATAAATAAAAAAACAGTTGACTAACAAGTAACAAACGTGAAAATTACTAAGTTACAAAAATCAATAATTTTGAAACTAGCTTTGCGCAGTGATCAAAATAGACTGTACAAAAAAATTATTTGCCAATTTATTTTAATTTTAAAATTTATAAAATATTTTTTCTTAAATATTGCCTATATAAAAACTACACTCCTAAACTCCTTAAAAATGGTCGGTATCCAGGGGCCAAAGATGATGCGGTATTTAGGGATTGTAAGTGGTGGAAAATCCCTCACGAGTCTGTTTTCTCTAAAACTCGTTTGATGTTTAAGCTCCCTAATATTTTTGGGAGATTTGCATTTATGTATATATTTTTAATTTTATAGGTTTTAAATAAATATTTGAAGTATTTTATTTTTTGCTTAGCGATGAGTGATCTGTGACGACTGTTCGCAGTCGTTCAAGTATTCTCGGTAAACCACTGTTGCCATGTCACACAGCCGAATAACTATTGCGTGACGGCAGAAGCCAGACAAAAGTCTTTATATAAAATATACATCTAGGTACATAGGCGCTGATATTTGTGTACCAATGAATAGAATTAGATGCGGTTGCCATTTAACGGCAGTTAAAGCTGACCGATTATTATTGCTATTGTTGTTCTAATTATTATTGTCTATGGGTGCACATGAACTCATGTAATTATGAACGTCGACCCTTGTAGTATATTATATGCGGGCTATAGCCTATAGGCGGAGAATTTTTGTGTGTACCATAAAACGGAAACCGACGCTTCGCTACATTCGGAGGGTACTATCGGTACAGACAATGTCTCAGTTCTAGAAAATAAAACTGCATTTTAACAAAAAATAAGCGAATAAGAAGTTTAAAAATCGTTGGAGCTTCTTAAACTGGAATTTCGTGTAAGAGAGATGATCTGAATTCTTAGGGTAAGTCACGTCAGTATGTATTAAATTTGTTTACACGAATATGAAATTGTTGATCCTAAAGTATATAATGCAGTCAGGCATTATTTCGGTTGAAAAAATAATATTTATAAAATAAATTTTACACGGAAAAATGGATAGGTACCATTCGAAAAATTGTGTTTTTATAGTTTATTTGGTAACAATTGTATTGGAATAATGCTATTTCTACAACGCCCATTTGTAAGGAGTAAAGTATAGTCAATATTTTCTACTATTCAATCGATTTTATTTTTAATAGTTATTTTATATTTTCGATTTCATTAAAATTTTGTTAAACAATGAAATTACCAACTAGAGAATTTTACTATGTAAAGATGGAATATCTGTTGAATTGTTATACACTTTGTATACATATATTTTATTTATAAAAATACAGATACAGACATAGAATATTGTTATTTTTGTAGATGATCAATTGTTTTAAAAATTAACTAAAATTATACACGTTGAAACATATTAAAATAGTATTCAATTATTAGTATCACAGATTAGATAAAACTATATTAATTTATCTAATCTGTGTAATGTGTTCACTAATTTGAAAATTCGATAGACAGCGCTTGCCGGTCGTGTTATCACTTGAACTTTTTATCTTTGTTGTTGTTATCATCATAACAAAAAAAACAAGACATTCATTGTTATTTGTTACTATTGTCTGATGAAATAAAAACAAGTTAAGAATTTGACATTTTTTTTAATTTTACACAGTGTTAAATTTAGTATTTACTATTTACCAATTGCTACCTATTAAGTACCCAATAAGAATTTTGTATTTGTACCGACTAAGTCGTTAATTTTGTTTTACTTTTCAACTATGTGTACACACTAATAACAACTCGAAAAGTAATACGTTAAATAGAATAATTATTAATTTATAATTTGTAATAGTTTTATATGTGTCCAATTATTATCATCAACAAAGCTCCACTAGTTCACAGCTCAAACTATTTTGCCAGTATGTAGACTTTATTTTATTGGTTTTCCTATTGTTGATAACAAGTTCAATTTTAATAAAACACAAAAATAAACATTACCATACTGTGTTTTATCCTAAATATTCATATACTTTAGTTAATGTAACTTGTATGTTCTATATTAACTTAACACTATATTTGAATTGGCCAGTCACACAAAGTAGCAAATCAATTCTTAGCCAAAATTGATATATTATTATAGTTGTATTGGTTAGACTCATTTTTGAAAGAAATTTCTGTTTTGTGAAATCATCTGATGTATTTTAATTGCTAGCTCTATGTATGCCCCTTACACTATTCTATTATAAATTGTAACATTATTTTACTCTTTTACGTTATTCATTGTTTGCCTTTGTTTTTTTTATTCTAACTATGCGTATTATAAATTGTAAAAAATTACAAACTGAGTATAATACGTGAATGTTGCAAACATTCACAGAAAAATAATTTTACTGTGCCCTCTTACAATATTGCTGTCAATAGATTAATAAATTACCCATTTTAAAATTAACAATCTATTAAGTTTGTTTGTTACAAATATTAATTATTAATTACTGTTATTACTGGTTTGTTTCAGATTTGGATCAAAATAAGTACTGTTTACAGGGAAAATATGGCTGTACTTTACTTAATGAAACAATGATAACACGACAAAAAACTTCCTGTTGATGTATCCTGGAGGTCTTATTTAAAGTGTGAATTGATTTGTGAAAGTATTGCAGCGTTTAAATGATCTTTAAAAGAATGTTTTGGGTGTGCTTTAGAAAAAAAAACATTCAAGTTCTGTTGATCTTGGTTATTTTGTTAGTAACTGTATATAACATATATTTACTTGGCAATAGCCAAATATTTGATAAATCTCAGAAACATTTAATTATGTGTCATTTCCAAGATAAACACGAAGAATCTTTACCAGAGTTAATCTCGAGCGAAGTTACTGAAAACAGTATATACTTTTTTGAGACGTCCTGTAATCATGAAAAGGGTATTCAACTAAATCTTAGGCAAGGTTGTGCAATAGAATCTGCGGCTTTTCTCAATCCAGATTCAAAAATTTTTGTGTTATTTCTCTCTCCCAATTTTGTTGATCATAAATCACACGTTATTGATACATTAAGTAGTTACAAAAATGTTAATTTTAGATACATAAATTTACGGTCATACGCCAACAATACTCCTTTACAAAACTTTATCACATCAAAAACAATATTTACGAGTAATTGGCCCGTTTCACATACTAGTGATCTGCTACGATTTCTAACTTTGTGGAAATTCGGAGGTACTTATTTGGATCTGGACGTTGTACTTATGAAGTAATTATAAGTCAATTTTATTATTACATTATTCTTTAGGAGAAATCATAAATGCATTCACAATATTTAAGAATGCCGTTTCGAAACCGTTGTTTTATTAATACATTTTGGAGATTTGATCAAATAAGTTATCCTATTATTAAAAATGACTGTGACTCACATGCATTTAAATCGGGTAAATGTGGGAAAGGACATGTCCTGATATATGTACAAATCTCTGTTGAATGCACGTCAGTCACCATCATGTTTTATCTATAGAATGGCCCAATATGTGTATTAAAAAGTCAATGGTATTATCAAAAATAAAAATAGTACCTACATACTTTTTTAAATTAAAATAAGTTATTAGTGCACTCAACAAATGACTAATTCCTTGTTATGTTTTTCATTAGGTCTTTTAACAGTATGTCAAATTTCGTAGCTGTTGAATCAGAAACGGCTATTGCATCACTTGTACTGAATTTCAGCACTGACAAACTCGGTAAATTAATTGCCAACCTTACAGTTAACGACTATGCTAATAACTATCGAGGTAACGATTGGGGCTACAATGGACCGGGAGTTATAACCAGAGCACTTCAAAAAATCTGCAATACAGAAAACGTAAGTGACTAATAAGAATAATAAAAAATGATTCAAAACTTATTCTTGGAGTGAATGTGTTAAAAAAACGTACAAACTATATATTCTACTTTCCATCTTCTTCTTTATTAATCAATAAATAATTTTATCAGTATGTTTGTTTAGTTATCAAGATAAAGGATGCCAGTTGTTCTGATTTAGATAGAACACTATCGGCTTTCAGCACAACCGGTATATTTAAAATTTTGGCCGAGATGTAAAAAAGTACTGATTACTGAAAATGAATCTCTATTTTTATTAACTGTTTGTAACTATTAAATAATTATCAAAATATTATGTTCATTGTGTATTGGACTGTTTTTTTAAAAATTTTCTTACCCTCATAAATGATAGTAGCCTATTTAAATAAGAAATGTCTTAAATTACAGATCTCTATAGCACAACTCTTAGTACTTTCTCATGTTTTTTTTTTTTTGCATTTGATTAATTTGGCAAATTATAATTTTTCATTAAAAACTAAACCACATTTTTTAATTTGAAAAAAGATTCTTAAAGTTAAAATATGACACTTAAAAATCCTTTTTTTAATATTTCGTTACAATTTTTTTTTAGCAAATTTCCAACATCAGTTTTATCATTTTCAATAAGCAGTAACTTGATAAAAACATTTTCATTGATAAATATTATGTGAGTGATTTTATAGTGTCATGTTTCAGCTTTAAGAATATTTTTTTTTAATTGTAAAAATGTTAAATATGTTTTCAAGTTAGAATTTTTTTAAATGCAATTACAAATTTCTGATTGTTAATAAAATGCAAACAAAAATTTGCAAATAAGTTCTTAGAGTTAAAAACCTTAAAGATTCTTTTAGACAGTACTGTGTGCATGAATATAGAGATTTATTAGCACAGGCTGTATAGTGTATACAATACATTTAAATACTTTTTTGTATTTTTAAATTAAAAAAATTTGAAGTGGGGTGGGTTAAAGGAATATCACTTGTAATGGCCTCAGTTATAATTTAGAATAAATGACAACTCTAGTCTAGATGAACTGATTTTATTTGTTGGCAATCAGGTGTTTTTTTTACACTTCTAAAAATTGCATAGTTTGTACGGCTGACTAAACTCTACTTGATACAAATTTGGGCACAACAATTTTAGAAGTTGGCAATTTTATTTTAGAACACAAGATGTTGTCTGTTATTAGTTTTACCTTATACCTTTTGACCCTGACGAGATATACCAAACTATTTTTGTCACAATAATTTACATGCTAATGGTTGAATTATTGTAAAGTATATTAATTTCAATGGTTAAATATTTCTTTTACAGATTTCAGAAATGACCAAGGACAAATGTCAGGGTTTTACCGTGTATGATCAAGACACTTTTTGTCCTGTTAGTTGGAAGGACTGGTATTCATACTTTAATTCAAACACTAGTGCCGAAGTGATGAAAAAAATAAATAACAGTATAGGTATACACGTTTGGAACAATCATAGTAAAAATACCGTTGTTAAAGTGGGATCAACACAGCCTTACGGTTTAATAGCCCAAAAATATTGTCCAAATGTATTTTCACTGGCAAAAATAGAATTCTAAACACCAAATGTAATACAAAATATGTTACTTGTTTACTTAGTTTAATTTTTTGAAAATGTATTTAAATAGCTCTCTATCTTTATATTTTTATTATAACAGCTATATTCAGTTATTTGTATCTTGTTTTGTTTTTCATATTGTATCAACCCCTGCCAATAACTAACAAATGAAATATGCAAGTATTTTTTATCTACAAATAGTTATTAAGTGATCAGAAATTGGTGTTATTGAGAAAGGGACAAATTAAAGCATTTATGAGTAGATAATAAATTATGATTGGGTTGATTGTACAATCAACAACAGAATGACAGGAAACCATGGAGTGGAAATTAGCTAATAATGTGGTTGATCCCGATTCATTTGAAACAATGGTAAGGGCGCAAAAGAGATAATAATTGATAATAGAATAATATTTCATAACCGGTACACACTATTGAATAAAAAATAAAAAATAATAATTCAGTATTTAATAAACATAACCAAAAATTGCAACATTGTTCAAATAACATTTGAAGAAATTAACATAAATCTTGGTCAGTGACAGATGAAAACTGACTTCATTTTTAACTTGTAATCCGGACATGATTTTTATGTTACTAATATGTCCTTGCATAAGCTTCCTGATAACACCTATTTCATTAACAATATGACTATTCGTATAATTATAAAACATATTGACATTGCTAGATCACATAAATAACTTACACGATTACTAAAATTTTAATTATTTTTAAAAGAATTTTTTTAACGGTTATTCAAAGTTGACACAATTTTTTCAGTCAGCTGCGGCAATAAGTTGATGTGCTTTGTAAAACAACGTGACATGCAAGCTTCAGCTTCTTTAGTGTATTTGCTTATCTATAAATCATAATTTATGAAAATAAAATAAGTAACAGATTTAATTTGTTTCTACGAAATTAACATAAATCAGAATAATACATATGTATTATTCTGATTTATGTTAATTAATTTGGGTCAACATTTGTTTTTTAATTTTACCTGCACTGTTTAATTGTTAAAAAAACTTAAATAGTCATCACAAACATTTGAAATAGTAATTCAGCTAAAATAGTATAAGCTGGATGAAATCAAAATAAACTTATGTCATTTTTCCCATGATAACAAAAAAATCAAATAATTTCTTAAAATATTTACCTGTCTTAAAATTAATAAAACTGCTCTTAATGTAGAAAATTTATAATTTGTTTAATAAGATTTTTTAATCAAATTTACAAACCTGGGATTCACTAGGATTTCCAGTCATATTATCACTAATCGTATCCTGACAGTCTTGTACACAACGTTGTATCCTATGCTGAAATAAAAAAATTATAAATTGTTGAATTAATTTTGAGTAAAAAAAAAATGTACAATATTAATATAAATTTGATACGGAAGTTGCATAAAAAACTTTTTTTTATTAGTAGACAATAAACAAAAAAAAAAGGTCTATGCAAACCACATATTATTAGAAATTTAAAATTATCTTTAATTTAATAAAAAAATTATATATTGTTAAACAAAAAATGTTGAAAAACCATTTCAAGTTTCTTGTCATAAACAGTCATTAATTAATACAGCTACTGCTAAGATAGATAAAATATTATAGCAGAATAAAAAATGCAGCAATACAACTTTTTCAAACAAACAAAAATTTTAAAACATTTATATAGACTTAATTAAATCAAAATTACTACACAAGTTTGGGCAACACTTATTTTTAATAAGATGTCAATAGTAAATACATAATTTAAACGCCCGTCAATATACCTGCCATTTACTAAATTCATTTTGAAGATAGTTCTGACTCGAAACCACATCTTTTGCACAGTTATCAACGCATACTTTCAACGAGTTAATGTTGATTGAAGTATCTTTACAACAATCAATGGAACACTGATGCATTTGAATCTGTCAACATAAAAATGTTAAGGGAATAAAATAAAATGTTGAATGTACTACAAGGAAATTATTGTTTTTAATACAACCGTGGTCTGAAGAAAATAAGTTTACATAATAGGATAAGTAAAAATAAAAATAAATATAATATAAAAAAAAAAAGGATAATGGTATTATGTATGTTATATTTACGATATTGTGGTAACTTACTTGTAATTTTCGTAAGCATTTTTTATCAATATCGTTTAATGCATTATTCACAGCGCTTTCCATACGCCGTTGCTCTTCATCCATCTGAAATATAAAATTAATTTTAAAATCATGATGTTGATAAATAAATTCATAATATTATACTACTATAAAGATGACAAAACTATAACATATATTATCATGGATTTAACGTAAATGTTAAAAGCGATTTTTTATTTACTAATATGATTTGGAAGAAAAAGCAAGTAATCAACAGACATTATGTTTGTTCAATCACTATGTTTAAATATTTTGTTATACCAGTTGACAACCAAAATTAGTGTAGTTAAATTTCAATATAAAGTTAAATAGGTTAAATATTTTTTGTTATTCTGGGAGGGCTTATTAGTCCGACGCCCAAGAAGGGGGTGATGGCTTTTTTTTTAGTCGGAAATATATCGCCAAGCAAATAGAGCCGCTTGAGTCCAAATATGCAACAGGCAACAATGAACAAAGTACATTACCACTTTACACACTCGGTCTCTACATGTTCTTATTGTATTCAAAATGTATTTAGACAAATTTTAGGTATTATAATGTGTAATATTAATTTGGGATTTTTGTAAAATGTACTGAATATATTAAATACAGTAAATTGTAGCGGATAGAGAATCTTACCTTGCAACTAGTGTAGCGAAAATTTATTTTTTTATTATAAGTAGTTAGTCAATTCGGTTTTTTTTCAACCGGTCTGTGGGTCATAAAAATGACTCCTAATCCGGGAACTTTAATATATATATTATATATGTTATATAAATCAAACTTAAAATTAATATATTCTTTTGACAACTATTATAAATTCATCAAAATATTCTACAAAAACCATGCGGCACTTGGCATTATGATAATAGGTATCGCATGATATTTTTCAAGCATTATCATATTTGTAAATGACAAGGTTTCAGTGCATAAATAATGATAAGACTTGTGAGCCGTGAATTCTGGCAACTTACCTATGGCACCGCACCGGTCGATTAAATTTTTTATTATTATGCAGTATACTTTACCCGGGTTAAAAAACTAGATATTAAAAGGCACCGTTTTAATTCACAAATGTTATAATCCAATGCCCTATTCAATATAAAGTTAAACTTAAATTTACAAAGGAAGAAATTGGTGAGACTATAGTTCTTTAACTTTTTTATAGTTCTAAAATCAGCAGAAAATAGTTTAAAAAAACATTTTTCAATATTTCGGTAAAAGATATACCTTGTGCATAGGTACTTACAAAATGTGATAATTTATAACAAAATTCATGAAGTGCCAGTTTTAAAAAAAAATAATTAACGTTTTATAACTAATGTACAACGTACATTTTACCTAATATTTATACTTAAGTCTGAACACTGTCTTAAGTATAAACCAGCTACCAAGCTCAGTAGCCGGTAATGTAAGAATATTTGGTGTATGATCGCTATTTTCCTTTCAGAATATTAGCCCTTCGAGACTCAAATTTGCCAGAACGTTTGATTCTGGACAGAGGATCGGAGCTGAAGAGAAAAATAGGTACATATTAATTAGACTATTTAAAAAAAACGTATGGAGCATCGCAACTTTATGATGAAAAATATTTACATTGTTTTTGCGTATTTCTATAGAGGAAATAAATAACAATCTAAAAATATTTTTGCCAGGTTTTCATTTATTTAGGGGGAGGAGGTTTTCAAAATAGTCTCTTCCGAGATATCAGCTTTAATATGATGTAACAAAATTAATTTAAAAAAAGAATAACCACACTCTTTCATGTGGTTGTAATTTTAAAAATATACGTTAGTGCTAAACTTTTGTACCCCTAATGTAGAGGCGTGCAGTGCATGCGCACTTGGTACCCCGATTCCAAATTGCAGCACAGTCCTGCCCCGCCAGCACTATTCAATCAGTAAACTACAGCCAAGCCCAAAAGACGCCGCTTGCCGATATTTACTATTTACCAGTCAGTTCTGCCAGTAGTAGTTTTCATTAATTAGGTACCCAATCAAACTGAATTTGACAATTTTCAATTTTGACCGATAATTTATAATTGTTAGTGACAATGTACAAGAAATGTATTTCGTTGATCAAGTCTGTTCCAAAGCGATACAAGTATTTACTAATACTTATTTAATATATTTTGAGCTATTAATTCTTTAGTAGTGTACTGCATGCGTAGTATTATTTTTTTAATTAGCCTTTATAATATTATTTTTATACGGCTTACAATGTCCAAATAACTAATCGCACGATATTAATAATTAATTAGATCTATTATATAAGTTATAACGTAGGTATAATACTATACGTTAAATTTATAAACGTGTGCAACAGTGTAAATATTTAATAGAGTCCAATTATACAATGTAAAATGTCAAGTATGCTCGTGGCTACCCTGTTTATACATATAGGCGTTTCGAATGTGGATCAATTATTGGTTGGCAACTGTTGCTAAGAGGGCGTCACCCTGTCTATATATTTGTTAAGGAAACGTCGTGCACTTTATTATTAACTTGAAAAAGCAAAGGGAACGAGAATCAACTAAGAAATTTTTAGTTAAAAAAAAATACCAAACCTAGTTAATTAAAAAATACCATAACTAGCAATGGGATTTCGAGGCATTAGCTGGTGTCTCTTTTTATGTGAAAATTCCTTTTAGGACTAGGCCAGCTCATTTACGATCAACTGATATTGAATAAATTATATTAGCCGTTAGGGCCCCTTAAACAATGTCAAAACAACTCGTCTTGAGGTATCATCGGCCACTTTTAAAATTTACACACAGCATTATCTATCCATTTAATTTGTATAAATTAATAATCAATTGGTATGAATTAGTTGGTTTTTGACTTATGGTACTTATAATAATTATGTGTAAATATGATACGTCAAAAAGTAATACAGATTTAGTTTCTCATTAATTGTGATTATTATTTCAATAATATTAGCGGATAATTACTTAATTATAACATAAGATACATAAATAACTCAAAATGTGACAAAATAATTAAAAAACAAAACATATAAGGTATTAACTGTACTTTATGTATGACACTGCTATTTCAGCAATATCTGGTCCAGAACTGTAGTCACGCTTATGACAACAATAAGTATTTTTATTTTTATTATAATTAACTGTACAGTTATAATGAGATACATTAATGTAAAAAAAATGCACAATAGTAAATAAAAAAAGTTGTTGGTCAAAATAAAATACATAATATTCTACTATTACTTGCCGTAAAAAACCTGCTAGTGGTGTTAGAGCAAAATATACTTATAAATCTACCTTTTGAATTACAATTTTCAACTTGAACAATGCACTTTTTTTTGCACCAACTAATTATAATTACCTATTCAAATAACAAAAAAAGATGATGACTTCAATAATTAGTTTTGATAAATACTATTTGTGAGTTATTAGCTATTATTATTAGGTAAGCTACAGACCACCGAAGTAGATGTACCTAATGCGTTATTTTAAATTTTAATTCACAATTTGTTTTCGTTGTTCAAGATATAATTTATAGTTTGAAAGCTCTGCACTTAATTTATTTATAATTATTTTCCATGAGAATAGGTAATTAGCGGAGCCAAATAGAGTTTTGACAAATTCACTTATCTTTTTATCGTAGAATGACAGAGTTAAAAAAAAAATTGGTTGTCAAATGCAGAACAAATATTCGATTTTGGAAAAAAATATTTTCAGTTGTAAAGTCTATTTTTCAGTTATGTTTTCCTATTACCTATGTGAATTTTGCATGGACCAAACACAGAGTATATGAATAGTATAGACTATAGAGACTATTATAATAAGGTGTTATTAATGGTTACCATATTACAATTAATAATATAATATGATTACATCGTTTAATACTTCAGAATTGTCACTTGGATGACATAAGTCATAACATGCAGTTTCATCCTCGTCCGTTTACTCTACTACGCGCACAATATTATATTGTTATTGTACTTTGGAAGTTGTTTTGAAGAAAAACAAACAAATATTGACAATGTCTATATATATATGTCTATACATATTTTAATAACGTTAACAAAATATTACAAAATAGATATTGCGTACCTACGAATATATAATAATGACTTGCCCGATGACGTCACGCGGTGTTTTCCCCCGCTTTCTCTTTTTGTAAATAATATTGTTCTCAAACGCGATAAGCGACGATAACCTTTGTGGTTTGTTATCATTAAAAAACATCATATTTTCTTTAAAAAAAATCACAAGTGCGAATTTGCCATAGCTACAGGCTACAACTGCCAACGGCAACGCAAATGTAAAAAAATCGAAGTAAATAATAACATATTATACCAATTTTTTTTCATTTTGCCGTTTGTTTACATTGTTGCAACGTACTTGTACTTAAATTATAATTTATATTGACAAACATTACCTTATATGCTATACGCGCGAGTTTCGTTTTTTTTTTAGTTCTTTTTTTTCTAACGTTTAAATATTTTGCTAATCGACAAGTTCATATCATCGCCAGAATGGGCTAGCCTACAACGACAACAGCACCGATTGCACAACAAGGTAATCGTTATTAATTATCTCTACTTAACAATAATATTACTATTGTGTTGTCTATCTAGATCCTTCGATGTACACTTCTAAATAACCTATTCGTATAATTTCCATAAAATAATGTTGGGTAATTACTTTAAAATATAGTGTTTTGAGGAAACCCTAAAAAAAACTCGAACCCGAGTCAGGCTTCGTGTTATTGCCAAATTGGCCTATTATCAATGTAATTGTTTTAACGTTCCTTCAATTCTTTAGTATGATCTAAGTACAAACCACACATTAACAATCACAGGCATAAAATTAAAAAACCTAAGTACATATCTAATATGAATCCAATAAATATTACTTACAGTATGTATACAACAAATTAAATTTTAACATATATTTGGTGAGAAATTATATGATAACCTTGGGCAATATAATCAATGTTCTTACTGCATACAATATTGTTACACAATTAAAAAAACCGAATGTTGACATTAATACAAAAAAGGTTAAATTAAATTAAATGTTTTCCAAAACATCAATTACACAATGCCATTTTGTTTTTACATAAAAAATCATAAACCATTATCAATTTTTTTTAAGAAAATCTTAGCAACTTTAAAGGCAAAATATAAAATATGATTTATCACTTTATTAGTAATAATTTTGACTGTGTCTGATACTAACCTTGCTTTGTATCTGCTATGCTTGTTTTATTATTCTTGTTGTTTCATTGACGTTTATGCAAAAATAAAAAAATTAAGAACTTATTCGCTCTAGATATTTTTTTAAACAATAATTCAATAAATCATAATTACATTATAATAATTTAATGAAATGCTAATAATAGTAGCAATTATGTCACATTGACAAATGATAATCTACATACTACTGTTAATTAGTAAAATAATATGTTATGAATTTGTTATAAGATGGTTATTTAAGCTTTTATGAATTATTAAATTATATGCATATTATTTGCCTAATTACAATTGTCATAATTTTGCTAAATGAAATTTGGGATTATTAAAATTATTTTTAGATAATTTCAAATAAACACATAATTTAAATCATGTCAACTCCAATCGGAGAATTACTTATCCATGAAATCAACTGTTAAATGTTTTTCTGTGGAAATATTATTAAAATTCTTAAGACTATGATTGTAAACATTAGATGTTTTTTTTCCTGTAAAGTAGTTATTTTAAAGTTGATTTTGCCATATTTTTCAATATTTAAAAGAACGATTTTAGTACAAAAAAGTACAGCAATTCTAAAAATAAGAAAAACTGGTATTTTGTTTGTCATTGTTTACTTGCTCAGGTGTAAGTTGACAGCAAATATTAAAAACAACTAACAACCAAGATTATTGCTTTTAGTTTTAAACCTTTTTCTTTTTAGGTAATCATTATTTGACCATAATAATATATCATATTGTTATTATAATTTTTACCATGTTTTATTTTCTAAGAAAACATAATACAAATTCTGACATTTTTTAATGATTCAAAGAAAATTATCTTCAGTATGATAACAAATTAAACTAAAATATTAGTACTAAAAAAAAAAAATGTATTTAAAATTTTTAAAAATATTTGTTGAAAAAAAATTGCTCTTCTATTGTAATAGTATCGACATCTTAATTATTATTATAATTTACCCTGTTTAATTACTGTATAATGTTATGTTTCATATCTTATTTCAGATGACCAGATACTGATTGCAGAAATGGCTTTTTTTAAGCTCTTGAACCTATCCCAACCTGTGGTGTAACAATGAAAAGTATTCATTACAATGAAGTTTCTTTTTTAAATACCAACGTGAAAGGTCACACAATGGCTACGACAAATGACGATTTTGACGATGCCGAGCAGCTTCGACTGATTGCACTACAATCAATGGTCAGACGCACAATGAAAAGCAACTCTAATCAGACAAATGACGACCAAGATATATTATTGTTGAGAGCAGCCGCACTTCAGTCCATCGCATCTAAGATTGACAATCGAAAAAATACAAAGAAACCTATCAAAATAAAAAGTAGTAGTATAAAAAGTCAAAATGTCAGAGCCAAGAAACGAAGTAAAAGCGATAGGTTACCTTCACCGAGTAAAAACCATAAACATCGGGGAAAACGGAAAAAGGAAGACAATCTAGCCATAGACAATTTGTCGATTGATAATTATGAAAATGTTATAGAAGATAACAAAGAAAAACCTGTTGAACCAAATAAGGTAGAAGCAAAAAAAATTGTAAAAAATGGAAGTATGTTACTTTCGAATTTGAACTCTGAAGGAATCGATGAAACTATGGTTATAAAAATAACGTTTAGTTCAACAGAAAGCGATGATTCATCAAGCGACACCGACGATGTATGTTGAAACTATTTCTTTTTACTACGAAAATTTTTTATAAACAAATGCGTCGAATGTTTTTCTAGAGTAAAGTGAAAGAGAGTGTTTATTTCAATAACGACAGTGATTCTTTGAGATTACGTCTCAACCCTCCGGCAGTTGATCAGCAAAGAAGTGCAGACAATTTTAACAGCAATAAAGACAACTCTGTGATTCTAGAAGACCATAAGTATGATCTGTGTACTATTTACATTTTGATTCTACAGTAATATATGTTATGTGCATGTTTCAGGTTAAAAAAAACCGAAGTCGGCATGGAAAAGTTATTGAATTTATTAAAAATGTGTAATTCAGAAATTGAAAAACGCGATCAGCAAGTAAAAATATTGCTGGAAGCTTACAACACGTATAAGAGTCTCGACAGTTCAGTTCATTCAATGCTGGAATCAATTAAAGCTGTACATAAGGAATTGTCTGAGCTCAATCCCACTGAAAATACTTAAACTGACTTTCAGACCAATGTTACTTGCAAGGGAAACTATTTAATTGTTATGAGACAACATGTTCATTTAATTTATAAAAAGCAATTTTATTTAAAACTCTGGACTAAAATTTTCATTTAGGGGGTGGGTGAGGCGGGTTATAATCTTTTTATTGTTTACTTCTGAAATTATGGATTTTTCTAATACTTAATAATAATTTTTAAATCCGATTTACCTCTACTAAAATAAATATTTTTTCACTCATCGAGTATGTTTTATTAAGAAATTTCCTTTATAGATTCGTGCTCTGTTTTCGTTCATTCTACAATCCGTTGACTCGCAACAATAAATAAAACGTTTGCATTTAACGTTTTAGTAAATAGAAAAAAAAAAAAATGACAAACTGATACACTAATAATGTACATTTTTCAGTTCTGTCGCTTAAAAACCCTGCCCGTATTGTCACTCTTGACATATATTTTTTTTTTTTTTAGATGTATTCTTTATTGACGAAGACATCATTGTCTTTAACAAAATCTATTGAAATGGCGAAAACATACATTTAGGTTATTGTCTGTGAACAAGTCGTTACAATAATATTTTACGCAAATATATAGTTTTTGTCGCTTATGTTCGACAAACGATTTTTGGTCGTAAGTGTTTCTTCCGACGATTATTTTTTAAACTCATTTGTTTTTATTGTTTTGCAGATGTCGTGTGATGCGAACGATGCAACAGGAATGTGTCATAATTGTAATTAATAATTGTTAACAATTATTATTTTGTTCTAACATAATAAGATTATAATAAGAAAAATATAATATGTTTTAAACATTTGCTTTATTTTTTATTTAATAATATATATCCTGTCATTAAAAAAACTCTAGAAGTTTTTTTTTTCTTAAACATAGTCGTTGCTGACAGACGACAGTTCGTTTGAACGATATTGAAATTGTGTGTTCGAGTAGCGTTTACATAGACCTACAAAGATAGATTTGTCTATAGGATATATAAGATTTCTTTACAGGTCTATGAGCGTTTATTAGGATGTACCCAAGATTAACTACTTATATAAAATTAATATAGCTCGTTAGTATGCTGGGTCCTTGGAGCCAATGGGCAATGACATAGTTTTGTTTGATAGGAACAGTGTTGTGGTATAGGATATCTCGTTTGACCTTGGCCAAAGGTGACTAATTGCTGGGACGAGTATTTTTTTATTCAGACTGCACTTTAACAGTAATATTGCTGCTATTGACGATAAATATTAAATACATGTTGTAAACAGGAAATGATTAGTCATATTATCAGCTTGACCAATAGCTAAAAACTGATAGCGCAGTGCACAGTGCACTAATAATTATTGTAGAATAATTTAATTACTAGAGAAAATCGACTATCGAGTTAATGTTTTTCATGGTTGTGAAAAAATGTCCAATAAATTACCTAAAGAACTACATAGAGCCAATATATGATGATATTTAACATTTCCACAATAAAACAGGTCCAACTTTGATGTGTTTTCATTTTATTATAATTTTTTCACCGATTTCTTGGTACAGTAAATCTAAAGATCAAAATATCGTACCAGAATAATACTTTATAAGATCAAATAACGAAAGAGTTTACTGCAACACTTTCAAGAAAAACACCAGTCAAACTAGCCTGATCTTTAAACCATTTTTCTTATTATATACACAGTTTTGCATTGAAAAATCTTTTAACGATGATACCTAAAGACCTGAGACATGCCCATCACATCATGCAAACATTCTTGTATATTAATTAAAAATTGGACACACTTTTTTAGTAGAATTTTTTTATACTACCGAAAAATCCCAATAAGGTAACACTTTTTTTAGGCAACAGATGTCAACAACTTTGCCTTTCCAAAATAAAGTACGACCAGAATAGGTATAATTGTAAAAATGCATTTACAGCAACAGTCTAATATGACCAACAAGATTTTTGGCTAAATAATTAAAAATCTGTTATGGTAAAAATATAATTGCTGTAAAATGTAAACAATTTAGCTTTAAATGGTTAAAAAAATAGAATTCTAAAAAAAACACAAGTTCAAGGTAAAAAAAGCATATTATCAATTATATTTTTGATTAACTAGTTTTACAAAAAAAAATTACATTTTACTCATAAAAAGTTTTTTTACCAGAAAATTTTACATTGAGATATAGATTTGGTATAATAATAAAACCTATAATTACTTATACAAATTAATAATAATGGTCGTTTTTCAAATTATTATTACATTAACATTAATTTGATTATTATGACTGTAATTTCAATTGCCACAAATAGCAATAATGTAATGCTTTTTTTACAAAATTTGTAATATGAAAAAAATTTTGTATGTATTTTTAGAGCTCCATGTCAGATCTCCAAGACTAGAAATTATAATATTATTATTAAATTTACATTAATATAAAGCAGACAGAACCGTAAAATTGGTCATAAAAAAAATCAAACAGCAAACGGCTCGCTGTGAGCACATTGTATTTAAAAAATAATTTATTTTGTTTATGTTTAAAAACACACAAATATCATGATAATTATTTTAAAACACCATCCAATAATAGTTTATAATACGATTATATAATATAAAATAAGATTATTATTTTAAAGTAATAAATAAAGACGTTTTAATCATAAATGATCGATTGTTAAAAATGCAATTCATAACTCAAGTACTAATTAAAAAATAATTTGATTCAAATAAGAGCATTAGAGTCAAAATATATAATAAGAGCTTCTAAAGTTAAAATAAAAAGATTTTTTTTTAAAAAAAAATATATGATAACTTTAGATTTTACTACTTATTTTATAAGTCTTTTATTTTATTTTAAAAGAATTGTTAAGAATCAAATTAAAAATAAAATTTAATTTATTATAATTAGTATATTAAATATGTACATGCATTTAAAAAAAAAGTATTGAATGAATGTGTTTAATGAGTGCTAGAGTCAGTTGAAATCAATAAAACACACAATAATAATAATATAATAAATAGCTGAACCGCTTTGACGATGTTAAGAATATAACTTAAAATACAAGGCTAAAGCCTTTGAATGATACTTCTTAGTGTTATAGAATAAATAGATGATAAAAAATGAGAAATTGTAAATAATAATTGGGACATTACTGTCAAACCTAAATATACTGATAAAATTATTTTACCTTTACAGTAAGTGATTTGTTTGATTACTTAAAATACATAATCATTAAATTATAATGATTTAGTATTAAAAAACAGTAATATTGTAAAATTATATTAAAATATATTTTTTAATTTTGTAAACTAAATTAAAATATTTTAAGAGCGTAAAATTTAAATAGATTTTTATTTTTTTTTAAATTTATTAGGTTTATAGATTTTATAGTGTACCAAAAACAATATATAAAAAGAAGTTGATTAAGTAGTATCACATCTGTCTTATATTGTAATTTAAATATATTTTCGCCAACATTTTTAATAACCGTGTGAGACTAAATGATCTCCTAGTTTTTCAACAACTAATGCAGCTTGTTGCGGTTGAATCGGATCTTCGTACAATGAAACGACTATTGCTGTAAACAATGAAAATAAAAATGTTATACGTTTAATAATAATAAAAAAAAAAGACTCAATAATTGACATTTTTAGACATCAACAATAACTGGGTTTAATTAAATCAAATACTTCATTAGTACAAAACTTACTTTGTTGAGTCTTCACACAGTGAGCTCCCACTTTTCCTTGTTTGGCTCTTATGACTTTATCAGTACCCGACAGATAAATATAACGAACACCTGATAGTGTTACTCCAGACGATGTTAATGTATCTCGATTATCAAAGCCTTGAGCTATTTTACTTAATTCGTCCTTTGATACCTGAAACAACGCAGTTAATGGTTGATTAATTACAAAAACAAATTATTATTTATACGATTCGGTGAACATTGTGCTAGACATAATAAGTCAAAACACAGGTCAGTGATTATATCTATTTAAACATATTTAAAAACAACATGTTTAAAAAAATTCAATAATAATTATTGCAGACTGATTATACTATGAAAATAAGCATATTTTATGGATACGAATGAGTAATAATGATGAGTAATAACATGAGTAATGAGTATTAACATTCGTAATTAAATTATTTATCATCCAATACTGAAAAAACTAAATTTTTTTGTCAATTCAAACATTATTAGAAATAATGATTTATTTGTTTTGAAAAATACACACATTAGCTATCACACATGCTTTAGCCTCATCTATAAATACATAAATGTCTATTGCAAATTCAATTAACTTGAGATTTATTTATTGTAATATAAATAATACTTAACGAGCATTTAATATATAATTTGAAAAATGTTTTTGCAAATTTGAAATTAATTTTTCTTTTCTAATGCTATATAGTTCTATAATTGTATTGAAAATATTGTAATATAATTGGCCGCTATTGTTATTATATATTGTAAATAAAAATAATTCTGTAAATAAATAAATTGTGAAAAAAGTTAGTATTTCAGATAAACATAATAATATCCAAAATAAGAGGTTAGGCTCAATTTTAATAAAAATAAAAAAAGAGCTATAAAAGTTATTTTAGATAAGTAAGATTAATGGCAATAAAAAATGTGTAACAATCTAGTAATAAAATTGTTATCTGCGATAGGGTGCGATTATAAGAATTAAAATTGAGGTTCATTTAGCGCATACAAGTAAAAATTATTTTTATGTCTGAACTATTTTCATACTTTTCAGTGGGAAGTAATTCAATTAAAACATAAAAATAAAACTGGTAATTCATTTTTATCTTTTAACAACAGTTTTTTTTTTGAAATTTGTATTAAAATAGTTTTTAAAAATGTATCAGTAATATTAAAAAACCAATGGGCCGCTTTAATTTTAAGTCTATTTCTAAATTCATAGAATTTGCAAGTAATTACGCCCTTAATTAAATTGTCTGCTAAAAAGTGAAATAAAATAATGCCGATAATTCAGTATCAGTTTTTATGTTATCGAGTATGTAATCAGAGCTATGAAATCGTCACGTCCACAACGAGTCGAGCCATCAATACAGCGACACTAATAATGTTTCAAACTGAAATTCAATGTACCTAGACCATCGAATGTACAATCAAACATTTTAGTCGACTGTTCAAAATCGGACAGACAACGCAATTACATATACTATAGCCATTGATTATAAATAAATTGTATTTATAATTAATGCTATAGCATTGTTAGATATTTGGACAACACTAGTACGTTGGATACATCTGGGCGCGTCATACCTAGATGACATGACTTTTTATAATTTTGATGATAAGACAACTCGTTTCCAAGAAACCATCGGGTGGGTTCGAGTTCGAGCTAGTGGACGACAATTTTCTGCCGTTTCGCGTACACAATCACTGTTAGATTGTTAATTTTTTATTGGAAATGTTATTTAAACAAATGAAAGTTCACCTCGAATCCGTCGGACTTGGCCCACACATTTCCGTCGTGACCGGCGATCGCGGCTTTGGTAACGCATTTGCTGGCCAACAAATGTTTGTCAACGTAATCTTGCCAAGACGACATGATCGGACTGGTTGAGTGTTCGATTTGTTCGTGAACCCGTTGACGGGATAAAAGTTAAAATTTGTTTTTAAGTTTTAATTTTGTAACGTTAAAAAATATACGCGTATTTGGCGTCGGAGGAGCGAAGTCCAATTGACAATTATTGTCGACAGGCAACGCAACGCAACAAACGGGCGACGGCCAGCGGCTTACGGCGAACGATGATAAATCACATAGAACGAGGGCGAGAAGAGTAGGAATGAAACGGGGGAGGAGAGAAGGGGAAAAAAAAATACCGGATGACGATGACGGGCCGGGCCGGCGTTGTAGTCGATGCAACTGTATGAACCTACCAACGTTATTCGCTCGACGACGACGACGTGCAACGTTGCACCACGCAATTCTACCTCCTAGTACCGTAACCGCGGTAACGTGGAGGTAACCCGCTGTGAATGATTATACCCAAAGAACGCGGCAGTTTGAAAAAAAAAAAAATTCTTAATATAATCGTAATCTTTAATAGTGCCACTAAGCTGACTACAGCACTCGGCAGTAATTAAGTTCAGTGAATATTACCTAAACCATAGAGTAAAAAAATATATACTTATACTCAGGGTTGGACAATGATGCAAATAATGGGAGGGAGGCTTAGCCCTCTCACTGGAAAATAATTGATTTTTAACCTCTTGCGAATCAAGAGTTCTTAAACATCACAGATTAAATTAATCTGTAATAGTATTGCTACCGAAATACGCGTTTACACTTTACGCTGCTATTAATAAGTGTATTTTTTTTGTGGAGATTGTTCACTACCCATCTCTAGAGTGTTGAATTTTTTAAATATTATATTGTTTAACTAGGTATAGGTATTGTGAAATTTTCTACTTACTACAAAATCCAACATTTTTTCGATGCATTTGTAAATCTGATTTTAAATTTTCTCTAGCACACCTTTTCATTTTCTACACCACCTACAAAGATGTAAAATACATATTTTTTTGCTGTAATTTGTGTAATTTTGAAACATTTACTCTTTTATTTATCTTTTAGTCCATTTTATTTAGTCGCTCTTTTTTTTGGATATTTTTTTATTACAATTAATAATGTTCAGCATATTAGTAAAAAATAAAAACAATACTTCTTTTCGTCAACATAACATTAAAATAAAAATACTGATTATTAAGAATTATCCAAAAATGTTAATACTATCAAGTACCTACTACCATCAGTCAAGTCATATTTAAAAGTGAACTATTCATTTTTTTTAGAAATATTTAGAGGTTTGGAAAAAGCGTATTTAAAGGTTTTAAATAAAAGAATATGAGTTGATAAAAATGAAAGTCAAATTTGTTTTGTTAATTTTATACGGAATAAATGAAGTCTTAGTTGTAAACAGACAATTTAGATTTTAGTTTTAAAAAAATAATTTTTTATATACATAGTTAGTATTTAAAGTACATACGCTATTGACTTTCGTACTATAGTCTACATTGTTTTTCTACTCTGTGTTTTTACTTGATAGTTCTTAGGTACCTTAGTTGTTGTTATAAAAAAAATTAAAAACTTTTATATTTTACTACAGAATAAATGAAATATATTAATCAATTTATTCTGTAATTTTACCGTGCTGAATTTCTAACGGACCTCAAAATGATTATTATTATCTACGTTCATTTATTTTTAAATTTGTTACGTTATTTGTTTTTTTTTTCGTAATATTATGTACAATTAATTTAAAAATGTTTTGTTTTTTAACTGGAAATATAAATTTTCTTCGTCCTTGTCAAGTGTCTTTTCGAATAATTAGTTTGAATTTGAATACTCTGTGTAATAAATTTAACTTACTATTGATTTTGTAAAATTTAGTTTTTCGCTTACCCTGTAAAATTTGATAAAATTGATATACTAGCTATGCTCTGGAGCCATCAATATAGATTTACCAAATGTTAATATTTTTTTTAGTTAAAACTTGAACGTTCAAACAGCAATGTCCCTAAAAAAAAATATTTTTATTATATAGGTACCTCACTTAATATTTTCATGTATAAAAAAAATTGTTTTAACTTATTGAATTAAAAAAAATGTATTCATAGTAGCGTTTTAAGTTAAAATATTAACAATTTATTGCCTTATAAAATAAGTGCAGGTCCAATGTGCGGAATGAACTGATTTCGGCAGAAATACCACAATATGCCACTGATTAGAACAAATTAATCTTTTAATTTAGTTATAAATAAAAAACTAACTGTTTAGGGTTGCACTGAAAATACAAGTATCAAACTATACACAATTAATATTAATATAATATGAACTGCAAATAAATGTTGATGTAACAATGATAAAACAACAGTCTAAGAAACTTTTTTCATTTATAAAAAAGTATGGCACAAAATGAAATATGGTAATTTTAACCATATTATTAAAATTATTTTTTAATTAATATAATGTATACCTATATAATTATTTTTATTTTATATACCAATGATTACTAATTGTTAGGACTATTGAATTAATTAAAAGAGCACAACAAAAATAATAACAAAAAGAAAAATCCAATATAAAATATCTATAAGTATATTAATATTTTTTTTTAAATTTAACATTATCAATTTGAATCATAAAATTTCAAATAACTTTTTAAGCTCAACCATTAATTGCCAATCAGTCTTGAGCAGGTCATCTCGGAAATGGTCCTTGCAAGCATCAATAGACTGTCTTGTAATCTTACTAACCAACAAGTCAGTTTCATCGAAATGCCTACCGAACATTTTTGGTGCCTCTCCGGGTATCGGTTCGATTTTAATACAAATTTCTTGTCCCTTCCTGGCAGTTTCAACGGGTTTGTGATTGTTTTCTATACTGGTCACAATACCCAGCTCTACAAACTCCTTACTTGGAACACATATAGGAGTACCTTCTTTAACTATACCAGATTCAACCATTACGCCCATAACAATTGGATCTCGAGAATTAAACACAAACTGCGGTAAGACTTTGAGCTTACAAGGAAACACTGCAATGGACTTGAACTGGTCACGGTTTTTTCTTTTCAAGTCATCTTGATAGGCAGTAAATTTGTCAAACAAATGGTATATGATGTCGGCTTGAAAAATTTTAACATTCAAAGAATCCGCCAATTCTTGAGCGTCTTTCTCGACTTTTACGTCAAACGCTAATATAGTTGCATACAATGGACAGTGTTCCAACATAATCGAAGCTTTCATAACATCTTTTTTAACAACCGGACCAATTCTTATGTTGCTATATGGTATTTTACTAGATCTCAAGAAGTCCAATAAAGCTTCTAAAGAGCCCAAAGTTGAAGCTTGAACGTACACTCCTCTATCTTGCAATTTTATTGTACTGAGTGCAGACTTCAACTCTCTCGCAACTTCTACTTTGAGGTGTTCTATTTCATCTGGTTTATGAGCAACATATATGTTCAATCCTGCTATAGCTTTTTCTAAATCTTTAGCAGCGATTTTCACCCCTTGCGCAGCTTTTATTTCTCTATACTCTACGTATGCATTTTTCACTCTCAGTTCTTTTAACGGTTGAGGCATTAACAAGGATCTTATTTGTGTCACAACTGGCCCATCAGTGCCCGCCACAACTATAGTCTGTCCTTCTTTAAGGTAACCGTTGACTAAAATAGTGTCAATAGTAGTTCCTAATCCTGTAATTGCTTTTACTTCCAACACAGTGGCTTGTAGTTGTTCACTAAACACCAGTCTTTTATACAAATGAGTCTGACAATTTTCGACAATAAGATCTAATAAGTTACCCATTCCTTCACCGGTAATTGCTGACGTTGGCACTAATGATACATAGGACTTTGGATCGGGATTTTCATAGAACAATGCGGCATTAAGGCCCTGTTCGGCAAACTGTACAATGACGTTCTGCGATCGTGTCTTAAACTCATTTTGAGTGTTGGGATGTTGAGAAGTCAATACGTCCCTTACATCTTTGCGAGGGTTGGTCTGCCAATCGTACAAACGATCAATTTTATTCAATGCTACTATAAATGGAGTTTTCTTAGTCTTTAAAATGTTAATAGATTCAATTGTTTGTGGTTCTAAGCCGTGCATAATATCAACAACTAAAATAGCGATATCACATAATGATGAGCCTCTATTACGAAGATTACTAAACGATTCGTGTCCAGGTGTATCAATAATTAATAAACCGGGAATTAAAAATTTTCTACTCGCATAATTATTGACGACTTTTGTTTGTTCTTTTATGGCGTGAAGTGGCACATTAGTAGCACCTATTTGTTGAGTAATGCCACCAGCTTCTCCATCTTGTACATTAGTTCTTCGCAGCTTGTCTAATATTTTAGTTTTACCAGTATCTACATGACCTAAAACACATACAACTGCAGCTCTTAAATCTGATTCTTCTTCATTACTTGTTTCCCCATTTTCATTGTTAACCTGTTTATCATTTTTCAAAATGTTGTCAACGTTTTTTGAATTTTCATTATTCTCTTCGTCAGACCCTTCAGAGTCGCCGTCGTTTTCAACTTTTTCTACCTTTGGCGGAGCTCTTAATGCTTCACTCTGAGCTTTAAATGTTTCTAAAAGCAACTGAGCACGTGCTCTGTCTGCCTTTTGTTTAGGAGTTAGAAATTTACCCTCGGCTTTCAATCTTTCCTTTTTTTCTTTCTCCTTTTGTTTCTTTTTTTCCTTCTTTTCTTGTTCTAACCTTAACTTTTCTTCTTTTTGCTTTTCGAGCTCTTCTATGCGTCTTTCTTCCTCTTCTTCCTCTCTACGTAGTTTGTCCTCTTCTTCTTTTTGTTGTTGCAATGCTTCTTTTAGAGCTGCGATCGCTTTTTTTCCAGGTCCTTTTTTGTCTTTGACCGGAGCCACTGGCTTTTTTTTCTTCTTACTCGGATCTGCAGTCGACATTCTTACAATGGAGTACAATAATAACTAGAAAATAAACCCTGAAACAAAAATAATTATATTCTTATTATTATTATAACAACTATAACAAAGAGCCAGCTCAGCAGGGTCGAGATATATTGAGTCAAGGAGGTCACAGAGCGATAAAAATTACTCAAAAGTAAAAAAAAATTCTTAGATGTAAATCTATAAATTAATAATTAAATGTACAATAAAATTGTTTATAAGTGAATATAAACCACTCTTTAGGCTCTATAAATGTATTATTAGGGTTTTCTTTGACAAAAAAAAATGTTGACTACAGATTTTGGAACTGTTTTGTATATTTTATTATTTAAGGTACAGGTAAATCCACCATCAGTTTAATTTTCTGACCTTTAAGCCACCCCCCTCCAAAAAAAAAGCCAAAGTTCTATTTTAACGTCTTGAAAATGTTGATACTTTGTTGGTATTTGACTCTTAGTATTTTTCTTAGTGTCTTCTGTATTAGACACCCTAGTACTATTAGTAGTTTGACTGAGTGTTTATCTACAGTTACATAACTAAGAAAATCCCCATTCAATAATGTATTTATAGTCTAGAGTGGATGCTAAATATTGCCCTAGGGCAAAACATTTATTTGTACCTAAGCTAAATTAATTGCATATTTATTATTATTATTTGTTATGACTAGAGAACAATTTATAGTGAATTCTATAGTAATGATAACATTGAATATTTATTGGGTAAAAAAAAGTTTGACAAGAACTATTGTTATCGAGTAGTGTATGAATGAAATAACAGATTTAATAGCTAATAGTTGGTATATTAATATACCTACTTTTCTCTACGTAAAGTAAAATCATATTCTTGTTAAATATTTGGGTACAAATCACAATGCATAAGAGAGAAAAAAAATATTTATTTTTACTATCATTCGATTTAACATATATAGCTGTACTCAGTATAATACAAAATTATAAGAAAGTCAGTAATTTAAAAAATGAATATTTAGAATAATGTAGAGAATGGTGGCAAACAACAAAATTAAACCCATATCGAAGCAATTCAGGATCGTAGCCCCTTAAAGTGTACTTAACACTGACACAACAATATGGTATAATATTTGTGATGATTTTAAATAATTTACTGTATTATATAATTTGTGAGTGTGTGGCAAAACAAATGATGTTATTATTTTTTATGGCTTTTTTAAAAATGACAACAATGTATTTTGTTCAAATACAAGTTACAACAGAAAAACACTTTCAAAGTGGTATATTAATAAATAAATGTACTCACCTAGAAATCTTTGTATGTAGTTTTCTTCTCGAACTGAATCTTCTAACACGATAATATTAAAACATGAGGATAACGCTAATTGCTATTTGCCTAGCAGTTGGCGTTCAATCCGTAATATATATACGATGGTCTCATATTCCTTATCTCGTTCGAATCACCTATCACTAACATTTGTAGGTAGGGTGAAGTAAACAACCTGCTGTAGCAAAGAACGTATTTGAGCTACCTATGAAATAATTTTTATAGTAAATATGAAAGTGTACAAGGACAGTTAATCGTAATAAAAAAATTGGGGACGAGCTACTTCAACAAAATATTCATTATTCAATTTTGAATTTAGCCCAATTTAATTTTCATCGGCTAGAAATATTTATATTTGACGGTCGTTGATAATAAAAGTGATATAATGATATGGAAAATATTTACAGATAATGATATTTGATTTTGAGGTTATGTTACAACATTTATGATAGTTGTTAACAATTTTTGGCGAAATTCAAAATAATCAATGGTTTATATTTACTACTATTATATATATTTTTTCAAAATAATATTAATAGTTATAATACAATGGGCGGGCGTTTGCGGTGATTTAGTTAAAATAATTTAAACATTTTAGTGTATCATTATGTCGAAAGAATCCGGTTCTAAAGAAAAACGTAAACACCTAAAAAAAGACGACGGCTCTAAAGTGCTCAAGGTGTTGACTCTGTTCGAATACCTTACTAAACTGCCGGAAGCTATACAAGACCGGCTTTACAGTCATCCGCCAACTTGCCTGACTGTCTTCCGAGTTCTGCCGGACATAGCGCAACAGTTCACATTGCGCATACTATTTATTGAACAACCAGTACCGCAGTCGGTGCTATCATCTTGGGTTCCTGCCAATTACTCAAATGAGCTCGAAGAGTCTATCAAAGTGGCCACAAATTTGCATATATGGAAATTGACTGGCGTGTCGGGAGGTTTGAAAGGATGGATTTTGAATTCGACATTTAAAAAAAAACTCAAGGTAGCGCTGATGGGCGGCGGCCGCTCTACTGTATCCAATAACGAAGTAACAGCTGATCCCAAAGCAAGAGATGTTGACTTCCTCGATGCTTACGCGTACGAAAGATGGGAATGTATTTTGCACTACATGGTCGGCTCTAAAAACGAAGGCATATCGGCTGACGCGGTCAGAGTGTTGTTGAATGCGGGTCTCATGGTGAGTGTATAGTGTTACTTGACAAGACAAATTGTATGTCCCTTTTAAATGTTCTAGGTTCAAGATACCGATGGCAGTCCAGTGATCACGTCAACAGGGTTTCAGTTTCTTCTGTTGGACATGGCGACCCAAGTTTGGTACTTTATGCTGCGTTACATGGAAACTGTAGAAGCACGAGGGCTTGATCTCGCTCAATGTCTGACGTTCTTATTTCAAATACATTTGGGTACCTTGGGTTGGGACTATATTACTGATGAAATGTCCGAAAACCTACAAGCGTTCCTACAACACCTGCGAGAATTTGGATTAGTTTACCAAAGAAAACGGAAAGCCGGTCGTTTTTACCCTACCCGTTTGGTAATAGAAATGGGCCAGGGTAGTAGTCGAACATCTGAACGAATGAAGAACAAAGAGCGTTATATTATTGTAGAGACTAATTTCCGAGTGTATGCCATGACAGATTCAGACCTTAAAGTTGCTTTAATTGCATTGTTTACACATATGTTATACAGGTTATAATATTAATACAATTATAATTTAGTAAATAAGTTTTGTACTAGAGTATCTGAAATTACATTTGAACATAATTATATAGTTTACTTTTTTAGTGGCCGTTCTCATGACTACTATTAGTACTCAATGGTATCTCCTTCCCAACTGGAAGCATATAATTTAGCTAGGGGTTTTCTGATATTTATTATCCAATCTTATTGTATTTAATAGGAACAAATTATGTAGTCAATTCTCAAATATTTTGCCACTGGTGAGAACGGCTTAGGTACATATTTTTATTTAACTACAGAACATTTTAAAATTAATAATAACTTTCTACTTTATTTTTATAAAAACTGTCATAAAAAATTATATTTTTCTTAAAAAGTAAAGTAATTTTTAGTGTAAATTTAGTGCTCAATTGTGCAATTTCAACAATAATTATTTTATATGATAAACAAAAATTAATTGCTTGAAAATTATTTGTTCAGGTTTCCAAATATGGCTGCTGGTATACTTACTCGAGACTCTGTACGTACAGCATTACGCAGTGGTATTACGGCTGCACAAATAGTGAGGTTTTTGACTGTTCATTCACATCCACAAATGCAAGAAGGCGGTATGCCCCAAACTATTATCGATCAAATTTATTTGTGGGAAAATGAAAGAAACAGATTGGCGTACACCGACGGAGTGCTCTACAGCAACATTAACACTCCGAATGACTACGAAACAATTAAAAACTATGCCTCCGATATTGGAGCACTGGTGTGGTGTGATGAAAGAAGACGAAATATTATTGTTAGTACGGACGGTCACGATGATGTAAGAAAATTCTGGAAAAAACAACCAAAATCTGATCCTTTTTAATTGGTAACAAAATATGGTCTCATCCTTTGTTTTTGGAATGAATGATTTTTTTTTTTTGTAAAATAATATTTATAAATAATATGTTAAGTTAAAGTTAAATCTTAGCAAAAAAATTATACATTGTAAATATTACATACATATTTATAAAAAAAAATATGTAGATTTTCAAGTTATTATAATTTTTATTTAGTATTAATTTGTACATAAATATAAATAATACGATTTGCACAAAGTTTTTAGTTTCAATAATCAGTAAAAACTAACAACTTGGATTGTTATTATCAGAGATGAAAGTATTAGAAAATAAATATTTAAATAATAATTTATTTAATAACATTTAAATATACATAAATGTGTAGTAAAAAGTATAAACATCACAAAATATAAATAGATATGTGTATAAAAAGCCAAAAAACAAAATATTTTAGGTATACAAACCAATAATAACAGTGAATAAAAATCTAGTTAACTTATGTTTCGGGATTGGAAAAATATTCTAGCACTATTAATGTTGTACGACAATAACAGAAATTCCTAAAAAAAAAAAAACCAATTATAAAATATTTCTCTCCAATTTGCTGTTGAATCTTTTTACCTTATAATAAACTTGCAGTCTTGAGTATGACAAACTTAGTGGTTGTTGTAATTTAGTATCGTCCTTCAACGCTTTGATTTCCTGACTCTTTAGCACATGTAGTTTTTTCTCATAATTGTCATTGACAGATTGAAACCATTTTAACAAATTGAATTCATCGTTCAAGTTGAAAATTCGCAGCAGATAAGCAAGTCCTAAAAAAATATATGCTAATAAATAAACTTCATATTGCTTTTGTTTATCATGTTACCGAAAAAGCTATTGCATTTTTTGTGCATAATAAAATTACAATAGGCTAGTTTAAATGCTAATCAAGTGATATGACATTAAAATTATTTTTTGGTTTATTTTATGAAATTAGTTATTTACTAAATGATCATTAAATTAGCTGTTTGATGTCTTACCGACTGCGAATCCGTCATCTGTAAACATTGCACCTTTGCTTTTCTTGTACATTTTTTCTTTTGAATTTATCGAGTGCTCAATAAAGTTCAATGTTAAAGCGGGTATGAGTATATAGAAGTTCCGCAAATGCATATAATTTTCAGAACTCATGGCTTGAACAAAAACGTCGATTAACAACTGTAAAATGTAACCAACCGTTAATACCTCAAGTATTTCAATTGTCTATTTTATTTGATATGTTAAAGCGTACTTTGAAATAATTTGTGCCTTCAGTGATGTTTTGACATATGTTTTGTATTACACAGTCGAGGTTGTGCCCCGAGCTTACGCAACTATCAGTAAATCCAGCTTCTTTACACAAGTCTTCAAGCTTAATCACTTTTTTTAAGTCCGGAATAAAGGAAGTTGCCAACGAAGAAAAATGAAGACCACCAGATTTAATCATTCTCACATAACCGAGAGCGTTTCCTATAAAATATAAACAATATATTTGCACTTTACAAAGATTTTGTCAACAAAATATGAAATTAATTATTACTCTAAGTAGATAGTTAAATAAACATAGTTTGCATTATGTCTTGTACCAATGTTTCAGATGAATAAGTTCTTCTTTAAATTTACATCTTTATATTTGACATAAATGTAAGAACAAAAAATGAAACCAATGAGTTTCTTACCAATGTGAGTGACCAACACTCTAAACTGATCCATGTAATTCTGTTCAGGATTTAAGTTTAATTTTTTCATACTGGAATTTAATTTTTCAGCTCGTTCAAATGGATATTTCATGTCGTTTGTTTTTTGTGTTTCCAAAAGTAACATTATTTCTTTTTTTAGTTTTGATTTTATTCGCTCGTCGTATAAATATTGAGATAATAAATTCAGTTTGCCATGTAGTAGCCGATAAGTTTTATTTACCTAAAAAAAAAAAGTCCATATAATTAACATCATATAATAACGAGTACAATTTGTTTGGTGCAAAAGTGAAAAGGTATTCAAATTACAACAATGTGTTATTAATAATTTTACTATCTACACAGTCGGATCAAAGCATTCGTTTAAAGTGATTTCATCACTATGACTCGAACTGGAGCTGGCTTCATTATTAATAAAAGTTATGTAACTTACTGCAGTGCTCAATATTCCTGTACCGTGAATTCGAATAGAATTGCTCATGTGCCGTATGTTTATTGTATTTAAATGTTTACTAGTGCTGTGATTTTCAATAAATATTTGATTGCTTAGATTATAAGAAAATGTTGACACAAATTCATTTAAATTTCTCATTATTTCAAGAACATCCAAGCCCTAAAAAATAACAATTATTATTATACAAAATGTAAGCGGCATAAGGTATTAAAAAATGTAGGTACAAGTATATAAACATGTTACAACTAAATTTTATGTTTTTCACACTTTAATTTAAAAAAATATTTTTTTCAATGAAGTATAAAAATATTTTTTCTTAAATGGAATAAAAAAAATGTTGAATATTTATGTATTCTACTCAATACAACTTTTTAACCTGTTCTAAAGTTTTACTAGGTAATTTGTCTTCCACCGTTTCCAAGTTCACTTTATATTTTGCCAAAGTTCTCATTACCCCATTGTTATGCCAATCGTGTAGAGCAACGGTCGTTAAATCATAAAACGTTTCACTGAGATAATTTTCTACTCTACCTGCAAAACAGTGTAAATTGAATTTCAGTAAAAATTAGTATTAAGTTTATAATTGTTGTCGTTTCACACATTTGGTGTCAATAAACTGTGTTAGAAACTGTATAGGTTTTAGTTTTATCATATATGTATGTTCATGGATCGGTTCGTGAAGCATCATTTTGACAAACTGTACTTGAGTCATGACCTGAAGACGCAGTTCATTCTCAATACCGGGATTCATTGGGTTCAAAATCTATTTAAAAAAAAAAAAAAAAAAATGATTTTTAACACACAATTTTTTTGGCAATTTCTTACAAATAATACAAATAGTTATGTTGGTGAAATCTTACTTGATCTTGAAGATACTCATTGATTTCGTTAATGAAAGATTCATATGACTTTTGTTTAGTTACTTCATCACTAAAATGAGTAACTTTTTCAATATCCGCTAGAGCATTAAGTGTCGTCTTTGTGAAAACATAAACCAAAAAAAAAAAAATAAGTCAAATCATTCGGTTGTAAGTTATTACCAATTTAAAAACATACCGAGAGTCCGTTAAAATTTTTGTACGTTTTGTAAACGTTTTTGAAGTATAATGGAAACACTACGCGATGCCAATACATACAGCTCATTTCCGATATGTTGTTCATTTCGTCTTGCAAAAGGTATAAATGTTCAATTTCTTTTAGGCGTTTTGACAAGGCCAACAGTTCCCCTTTTTGGAATGCTTGTAATCCAACAGCTGTATTCAACGCCAATTTTATCATTAAAAACCGATGTTTCATCTTCGATTCGTGAAGTAATTTCTCACTAACTTCCAAAGACGACATTATATCGACATTTTTTGTACTGAAATATTTTTCTTCAGAATAGGTTCCCTAAAGTAGAAATGTAAAATACTATTTTTAAGCGCACAAGTAATACAGAAAATACTTGACAACCGTGTTGAGTTAAATTTATATCAAATAACAAAAAACATTTTCAAATGATTTTTTTTTTTAAATTAATGAATAAAAAATATATCAAAACAACAAATACTATATTTTATGCTCTTTGTTCTCTTTTACATTTTCTTTACTATTTTAATAAAGTCCAGCTTTATATTTAGACATTTAAATTTTAAACAAATAATAAATAAATTGTTTGATAGAATAATTTTAAAGAAAATAACAAATGAAAAATCTATGGTACTTAGGAAAAAACTGCCTATCTGAAACGTTCAGTACTCAACATTTTAAATTCAAAAATGTATACCGCCAAATCAAAATATCAAAATTCACTTACGTATTACCACTGATATAATCGTAGTATTAATTTGATTTTTTTACCGAAAAATCCATGTTTTTTTTTTTTATCTAGGTACTATTTTGGTAAATTTTTACTAAGACAGTTTTTTCCGAGCACCAATGAAATAATTTTGTCATAAATAATAAAATAATAAAAAATTAAATAAAAGATAACAAATTACTCGCTTTATCTAGATAAAAATTATTTGAAAAATCCCAACTTTGCTTGACATACAACCAAGTTCTTACTAAGAATATATTAATATTTGTTCTTACTTTTACTTCACCGATAATCAAGAGACATTCATATTCCAAATACTGGATAACGTCGACTATTAGCATAGAAGTTTTAATGTGATGTCTACGAAAAACATAAGCAATGTTGTTCAATGTTTCAAACAGTTGACAAACTAATATTACATTAGTCTTGGTCAGCGGTTTTCCTAGAGCACTATGTAAATTGGAAAAAGTTTTAATAGTAGTTTTTATGGAAAAACACAACTGAATACCCTAAAAAAAAAATCAATTGAGTGATTAAGTTTTATTAAAGTCGGAATGTAAAGTTAAAAAGTAAATCTACATTTTACAAGTGACACGGAAAAACTATAGATTTATAAAACGTTATGGTGTATAACAAATGTAGCATGAATGCTTTCGTTTTACAAAAAGTATTGAAACTTAAACTAGCGGGTGTCTTGATGTTATATAAAATATGCATACCTCGGTAAAGAAATTACATAAATCTTGCATAGAGTTTAATTTTGGCACTTGAAAATCAGTCGTCTTCATGAAATGTTCACTTTTAGTAAACCATACCATCGCCTATAAAACAGATATTTAATATTAGTAATATGTGTTTAAAGCCATGTTTAAGAAAATTTTCAAAGAAAACAAGTGTAAACCTGTTGTAAATAATTTAAAGCGGTTTTTGGAAAATTTCTTGTAATATCCATCAATTCTATCGAGCACTTTTCCAAATTGTCTTGTTTTTTTTTTGTGTAATTAGGCCTTAACAAATCTCCAATGTAATGCATGACAAACATTTCTGGATACCAAACTAAATTTCCATCCAATGGAATGTGATTCACCTGTTTGTTTACAACAAAACAAACAATCATCAATGAACAAAGATATTATACAGTAAAAACCAAGAATCATTTAGATTACAAAAAATAATTTGTATTCGAGAGGTGAAAAAAAAATCCTTACCTTCTCTAAGAATTCGGTAAATTGTTTGAGCAATTTTTTGTCGAAAACTCCAAACATGTACGTATAAAAAACGGTAGTAGTACAGATACGAGACCACATACGCAGTGGATCAATGGCTTTTAAATGAAATCGCTGTCCCAAAGTGTAAACAGCATTGTTTAAATACAATCTAAATTCATTTACAAATTCATCACAAGACTGAATAGACTTCTTTTCCTTCAAGTCAGATTTCAAAATTTTCTAAAAAAAAATAACATATAATTATCAACTTAATACAGTGAAAATAATATGAACAAAAATCGAATTAACGTACTTGAAATATTTTTCCAGATAGTAAGGTCGATTCTATTTCGTCACATATATTTTCCAATTGAACAATACTGTCTAAACTGCAGTCGTATTTTTCTGGATTTTGTTTAATATTTGCCAAAGAACGTCGATAATGAAACCAATGTTGTTGCAAAACTGGTTGAGAAGTTAAAAGCTTATCTAATTCGACCAATAGGTAGAGCAGATCTCCAATATAGTCAAAAATGCCCTGCATAAAGATAAGTATTAAAAACAGTATCGAGTCTTAAAGTCAGGCAAACAATTAGGTTTAAAAAAAATTGTTGTTACTTAAAATTTATAATATAAGTATTAATTATTTAAATTAAATAAGTGAGTAAACATTGTGTCTCATAGTCTACAAAATGTTTATTTTACAAAAACAAATATTATCGACTTAATTTGTTTCAAAAAAAAATTAAGGCAAATTTATTTTTTAATAAATAAAATTATATTTTATTAAAATTCATTATCACTAATAAGCAAAGGGAGGTATGCGACTAGTTAACAATTAACAGGGAATATAATTTAAGGTAGCTTTAGGTCATATGGGTATTTATTTTAATCCTTAAGTGGTTCTAATAGGTATAAAATTAATGTGTAAATAATTTAGTGTAAATTGGTTAAGTAAATTGTAAATAAACTTTATGAACTTTTATGCTTCATACTCAATTATTTAAGAAAATATTGTATTTTTCTAATAAATGTAAAGAACATGAGTTATAAATATAAGTTATAACTGTCTATTAATATTAAATATAAAACAATATTTTTATACAAAGCAATTATAACGTGATAGTAACCAAAAGCAAAAAAATAAAACATTGAATTTTTGGAAAAAATGCGTTCTAGAACTCAAATGGCTGGAGGTCGCCGGGTGAAACTTAATCAATTAACATTAAATTTGTTACACTTTATTTTTATACATATTGGAACCACTTGATGGTGTAAGACTGAAAAAAAAAATTATTTTGAAAAATAAGGACCACCTAGAAGACATGTTATACTTAAAAAGACAATTCTATATAACTGTATTTTAATCTGAGGTGTAAATTTAATCATAATAGTAACTATTGATTACAAGAATTTAAAATATTTGAATGGAATTTTTATTTTTACTAATAATAAAAAAAAAATATTTTATTACTTGGAAATGTATATCGGCAATTATTGAACGGAGTTCAAAAACATTAATAAATTGACAGTGTATTTCACTCAACAAGTATTCACAGTGCTTAACAAATGAAGACAGTTCTAATAATATTTGTAAAAATTTGCTTATTTTTATTTGTTTTAAGCCTTCATTTTGGTTATCTTCATCTAAAAAAACATTATTTTTAGATTAATTATTGAATAATAACCATATTGTAAAATTGATTTTACCACAGTCTTCGTAGTAAAGTATAGAGTTAAACAATTTCGGTTTAACATTAGTTTTTAAATCTGTAATTGCTGAACATATAGTAGAAAATATTTTCAATATATTGCTCAGCACGTGATTGTCAATATCTAGCACTTCGTCTATGGTTGCTTTATCAGACGCTTCAATCTTAAATAAAAAAAAACACATTACAATTATGTTGTTCACTAATTATTTAAAAGCTATGAGCTTACTTTAACATTGATGGGTGTTTTGGAGACAAACAGTTTATTTTTCAACGTAAGGTTTAATTCGTCCAAGCACGATACATGATCGTTCAGTAGATTGTTGTACGTTTGGGACTGATTTGGAACTACGGTTTCTAAAATAAATGAAAACATAATTACTTAACTAACAACATAATTGTTCCTGAAGGAAAAACAATTTTTTGCTACCCCTGGATTGTTTTTAATTGCCAAAAAGAAGAAACTTTTAAAATTTCAGCTTAAATTTCTTGGACAACTTTAAATAGTTTTTATATATATATATATATATATATATATATATATATAATATAAGCCATTAAATCAACACGTAAAAAGTATATTTTTTATTAAAATTGTCAGAACTTCTAAATATTTTTTAAATTAAAAAAAAGATTCTGAAAGCAGACACTTGTACCTTTAAAATCATTTTATACATTTTTAGTTTATTTCAGTTCTTTAATTACGTTTTAATTTAAGAGGGAAAATATGCAACTATAGGAACCGTTAAGAGTTATCCTAGAAGGCTAATATTAAATACATTTCTTCTTTTCGACAGTTAAAATGATTCTGAGGGTAGCGGAAAATGTTTTCTTTTTTAGTCTTTCTAACTATACTAAATAAACACAAACAATATTTTCAATTATAGCATACTGGGGATAAAGGAAATTACTGGAAAATGAAGTGTAATTTTCGATATACATACATAATATATTTGACTTGATTTTAATTTGCATACTTACTGTGTTTTTTTTCTACAATAATTTTATCCGGATCACCCCACATTTCAAAATTAGTAACACATTAGATCCTGAGAATTTTTTTTAAATATAATTGACTAGTGCTCTAACGCTTCGTTTAAGCCATTTTATTTACTAAAACAACGTTTATTATTATTATTATGTAATAGCTAATTAACAATCAATCCAAATTCCAGCGGGTTTCCAATACAAACCAATATCTGATAGCCTCGTAAAAGTGATAACGAGCGTTATCACATTTGGAGAATTGAAAAACTGATAAGATAATATTTCTGATAATAAATGGTTGATTAACTTATATCGTAACGTAACTTAAAAACCGCAATATAATAATAATATGCAATTATAAACATAGGATTAATTACTTTCATAAATGTATTAAACGTAGGCTTTCAAAAAGAATCTTTGTTATGGTCTGTTCACACTGAACGATTTTGTAATGCGACCCGTGAATATTCTTTTTGGATTGTTAGTTAAAAAAATATCCATTATAAATTAAATAAACCACTTCAGTTGTAGCTATTAATCTCGTTCTATAGGTTTGTCGTTCCGCCTATTTTAGTTCCAAGCATAAAACAACACAAGTATAGATTATAACACCAAAAACCGCATCTTTTTCAACTTTTGCCAGTACAACAGGAAATATTTGCAAAGCTCTAAACTCTGTGCTTCACTATTAAAAGCTTACGTTGCATGACAGGTATCCAGACATGGACTCGGTGGGAGCAGATTTTTTAGCTCACATCCAGGAAGGACAGCTTTACAAATACACCAACGTCGTCAAAGGATGGCAACACAGATGGTTCATATTGGATCCGAGAGAAGGAACATTGAGCTACTACTTGGTATGCATAAAATGAATTTATTTATTGAATTGCAAAACATTTTGGGAACTTACACCAACTTTATGAATTTCAGAGCGAAAACGACACAAAACTGCAACCTCGAGGCTATATATCCTTGGAATCTGCCGTGATATCGCCCAGCGACGAAGACTCTAATACGTTCAGTGTCAACTCTTGGACGGGCGAATGTTACAAACTCAGAGCTACAGACGCGCGTGCTAGACAAGATTGGGTGAACCGTTTAAGAGCTACTGCAGAATATCATTCACAAGTAATAACTTGCGTTAGCAGTATAGGAATGATTGTGGTAATGCTGAATTTTTGTTTTAATGTAGAAAAATATTCAAGCTAGCTTGAGAGATTATCCTAGAATGAGCTATGTGTCGGACTTTTGTCCAAGTGGTGTGAAAAAATCGTTCGCCGATGCTCGACAACATTTGTCCCAAGCTGAAAACAGTTACATTGACATAGTACGAGTCATTGAAAAATTGCCAAGCCAAGGTATTTTACAAATGTATAGCTCAATGTACAATTAGTGAAGAATGCTTTAAAATGTTGACATTTTTATATAATGATCTCAAGGTAAATTTAAATATGTTTTGTCACCCCACAAACAGAATTTGATCTTGATCACCTGATTTCTTCTGTAATTATAAATGGTAAAATAATGACGGTGTTGTAACTAAAATTAAGGCATAGTGTACCCAAGTGCTAACAATGTTATTGTTTCAAAGTTTGATAATAATATTTTTAAAATCACTTTTTGGTAGGAAATTAATTATTTTAAAAATATTTACAAACTTTCCGACAATATATTGAAAAACTAATTCTTATTTGACAGCTCACTTTTGTGCCAGAATGAAATCAATTTTCCTTCAAATTTGTATTATTTTAACTCATATTATAAATTGGACTTAATGTTTCAAGCCTTAACTACTACATAAAAAACTAATTGTAAATTTAGTAATATTAATTAATTAAAAGGTGACAAAAAGGTAATCTAATTTTATGTTCTTTTCATAATGGGTTTTTTAAGAACATAAAAGAAAAAAACAAATTCGTTTTATTGACATGGAAATTTTTATTTTCCAAAATATCAGGATTAGGATTCCTAAAATTGTATAACTAAAAAAAAAACAACTGTTGAGTATGAACTGTAAATTATTTAATTATTTTTCTAAACTTTATTTTGACAGTTTGTTCCTATACTCCATAATGATTAAAGTTCAGTTTTTTTGATAATATGGACAATTCTATTTTTAATAACTCAAAACTTACTGAAAAGTATTAATAAAAAACAACACAAGGTCAAACTGTTTGTTTTAATGTGTACATTTTTCAATTAAAAGGTTCAAGTTGTTTTTTTTTAATGTGACATAAGGGTAAAACTAATATTCATTAATCGTTTTAATTTATTCTATTGTTATTTTATTAACTTTGTAAATTTGTAAACATTGTAATTTATTGTAGATCAATATTAATTTTGCTCTTTAAGTTTAAACCAATGAGTTGGTACATGAAAAAAGGACCTTCTTATTTAAATTCAATTTTGAAAAAATAAAAAAAAACTTTCTAGCTTTTTGCACAAGACTATTTGTTTTGTTTCATGCCAAAAAGGATTTTAGTTCAAGAATAAGACTCTTTTTCCAAATAACCAACCGTTTTCTAGCCCAGGGAGTTTCTGCATAACGTCCATTCTTGCATAAAACTTTGAAAATTCTGCCAAAACTAAAAATCCGTTATTAACTTGCTTCTGCCAAAATGGCGCGGTGCTAAGGTCTCATTTTGTACGTACAAGTATGTTAAAAACAAATAAATAAAATATTTTACTATGATTGTGTACTAGTCTTTAAATATATACGACAACTGTCAACTGTTGACAGTTTCATTACGAATGAAACTGTCAAAGAAAATAAATTACCGAGTACATCGTTGATGATTCTTCAGGATGACATAAATAGTACAGTAATATTTTTATTAAAACTAAAAATTAAGTAAATACTTATATAAAAACTAGTAATAAAGTAAAATAAATTGAATGACTTAAAAGAAAAAAGTAATTTATAAAAACTAATTTTAAAAATGGTGAAAAAGTTACTTATTAGGGAGTTCTAATTAGGCCACAGTAAGCTTAATAATCATGTATGATAATAACTAAACATTTACTAAACATTTTATGTGTAATATTAAACTCAAATGATTTTATTTTGTTCAGGTACAAGACTGAAATGTACGGATCCGGACTTGTTAATTATTAAAGCCACTTCGCAGTCGATGATGTGTGCACTAGAAAACTGTTACAAAATATTACAACATTCGAGCATAGAACAACCGATTGTACGGACATATTCGTTTTTGAATTCAAAACCTTCTTCGTCTTCGACACACTCAAAAAGGAAACATTATACTCATAGCAGCACTTGAGCACTTGAAATTAAGCGATTATTATTTCACACTGTCATTTATTTTTTCTTGTTGGTAAATTAATAGTTGTTCTTATCTTTGAATAGCGCTTTACTTAATTTTTAATTTCCTACCTTTTTTTTTATTATAACTGCATGTGTTTACCTGAATCGCTATTTTGTTATCATTTTTTTTATAATTGATTGAAATTAAACTTATCATTGGTACTTCTAATTATTAATAATTATTACTATTGTACAATTTAACTTGTAATAGCATTTTTATGTATTAAAATTGTTGGTGAATTATAATATTTTACCATTTACAACATTTTGGATTGTAGACCATAAATGTAGTTTAGGACTTGAATTAGTGATCAAATAATTACACTTAGCATTATATACAACGCTCTTAGAAAATTATAATAAAAGTGTTTTAGTTTTAATGTATATAAAATTGGATTTGTATACAAATATCAAAATGGACTTAATAAAGATTTGAGATTAAATAGTAACATAAAATTATTAACTTATTTAAATAGGAGCTCATATTAAGTTAAAATAAATTTTACTCTTAATAAATAGGTTTTTTTCTTGGTAATTTAGTTCCCGAAATATTGCTTTGACAATTATTATTGCCATAAAAGTTCCTCAATTTTTAAATGTTTATACATAAATACTAAAATACTGGGTGTAATAATAAAAATAAAAATTATTGCAATTATAATGTAAAAAATTTTAACAATTATAAATTTGTTGTCTTTTATATAAAATTTGGCCCGAAGACATAGTCAAAAAATATAGATTTGTCGTATACAAATAATAAAAAAAAATATCTAGTTAAGATCATCAATTATATAATATAAAATCAATTTACAAATGAGTAAATGATGTACGCTAAAATTAGGGTAAAACTTACACCGGTAGATTTAATAGCTCCGCCTTTCAAGTGTGATGCTTGCTGGCCACACGCTGGTGGACACACTGGAATTATCGTTTCTGTTGAACAGATGCCATAAGCGTCAATTATAAATTAATATAAATTGTATGAGTAGAAAATTGAAAAAAAATGTTATACCATAAAGATTGACGGTCGCTTCGGCAGTTCCCAAGACATTGGACGCTTTGCAAATGTATTCTCCGTATTGACGTTTCTCTATAGTGATAATACGAATAGTTGTGTCTGTAAATTCATCAGCGGTGGCAAAATGCGAAATTCTAAAAAAAAAAACAAAAAACAAATATAGAACAGATTTGAATTAAACTGTTACTCGAGCAATAATACCACTTTCAGTTTAAATAATTTATTCCTATTGCTTTTGTCCTACAACAACTAATAATATTGTTTTAAAACTATATTAATTCTATTAAAATATTAAAAAAATATTTTTTAAACATTTTTTGAGAAAATGTAACAATAAGTGAATCGCTATAGAAAGCTTGTCATAACCGCTATCAATAACTATTTTATAGGTTTTTTTAAAATCTGACCGATAATGCTGATTGTTTGAAAGCTGAATGCCATTCTGTATCCAAATGATTGCTGGTGGCGGATATGCTTCAACGTGACATTCCAAATCCATATCGTATTGCAGTGCCTGTCCAAGACGGGGTTTTGATACAGTAATAACAGGCGCAAATTCTACTTCCACAGCAATATTACGTCGGGCGCCCCGACCAACTCCATTTTCAGCAACACAATAGTACGTTCCACGGTCTTCCTTGGTAATTGCAGAAATTTTCAAAATATTCCCCCTATGCAAAAAACAAATGTTCACTAAAACAACTTTAATGTTATGGACAGCATTTAAAAAAATCCATTCAGCCTCCATTTTTGAAAACGTGACTGGTTCTACGTTTTTTTTTTTATGTTGGCTATCCAACACACCTGTAAGTGGAACCCCCGGTAGGTAAAATTGCATTATTGACACGCCTCCAAGATACTCGCGGTATCGGGAAACCTCCAGCATAACATTCAAGTTTTACAGGTTGGCCTTCATTGACAACCAACGATCTAGTCGAGTTATCAGAAATTATTGGAGGACGGCGTACTTCCAACTCAACTTCAGCTGATATTTTGTTATTCAAGCCGAGTGAGATCTGACACTGATAAAAGCCAGCATCGGTTTCTTGTATATCTTTGATCTAGATGAACACACATATTACACAAATTATAATATAACCACATACTTTTATCTTGCAAACGTATTAATTATAAATGACATCGTAATTAATGCATTACTTGTAGTGTGTAGCTCGTACTGTCAATATCTTGACGCAGCGCAAACCTTGAATCTTTAATAATAAGCGTACTACCAGTAGAAAGTACGACGGGTTCGGTTACTTTTGCTCTGTCAATTTTCACCCATAGTACAGGAAAATCTTGAGCATACAGTACAGAACACGTTAATTCCGCAGTTCCTCCGATATCTTTGATTGGTTTTTGCGTGATATGAGAAATAGTCGGCGTCCTCTGGCTCAAAACTTAAAACAAAAGATGTAATTTGTAATAACACATAAGGTAATTAATAAACTATACGCTACACGTGGTTCCACAAAAAAAGGTTTTTGTGTAGAAACCAAAACGAATTGCTCTCACCTGCGTTTTCATTTTGGCTTCTGCACGAGTACCTTTTATTGAGAGACAGAATATAAAAATTTATTTTTCAGCCTTCCGTAACAAATAAAAAAATAGTGTAAAAATGAAATAATTAATTCCAGTATTTAATTGACGCTTGTATTACTACACGATCTTATATATATAATTTAGTTAATAGTTTATTTAATTTGTTATTTATGCAACCTGTTATAATGTAGAACAATAAGCATATTAGATGTAATATTTACAAAGGACAGATTGACTGAGTGAAGAGCCCTCCCTATGACTTAATGGGTCTTAACAGTAATTTGTAGAGTAACAGGTTGGTAGGTAGTTTTATATGTTTAGATGTTAGTAGCAGACGAAGAAGACAAAATCTATTGTTAAGTAACCTTATTTTACTAGTTATGTAAGGCAGTCAAGTAAGACGACGATTGATGATAATACCGAGGTAGCACACGAACTGAGCACTAGGTAGAGGCAAGTTGTTAAAAAATAGTGTCGGACATGTTCAATGACGGAGTGTAAATTAACAATTGATGGACTTGGCTTCATTCATTTTTACACCCAATTATACAAAGTTTCAAAGAGATAGAGGTGGTCTTGGACATAGATAGAAGCTAGGATAAGACTAGGGGATATATAAAATATAACAGTAAAACAATTGCTATAGTTCTTATTTATATTATTACTATAGTAATTATTAGTTTTCTTTATAATTTTATATAATTATGAGTATAAATATTATATATGAGGTAAACTAAAATATAATTATTACTAATTATACTTTTTTAAGCAGTCATTTAAGTTGAGTGTATTTATTTATTGTCATAATATTAGCTTTTAAAATGTAAAAATACAAATTTTTAACAAACTAGTATCGATATTTGTTTCAAACTCAAGGTAAATGGACACATAAAAAATAACTCTGCCGTCAAACATAGATACTCCTAATAATAAACGGACTAGAATGCAAGAGTCTAATAAATCAAAAACATTTTAAAATACGGTCCCGGAGATCTTTCAGGGCCACTCCCTAGTAACGTAAAAAGTGATGTACTTTGTGAGTAAACAAATATATATTCAGTAAACATTTGTTTGTTTTCATTTGTATATTGTTACACGTCGTACACGTTAAGTATTATACTAAAAAAAAACTGTTACAAGTACAAAAAATACTTACCCAACAAAATATCGAAAACGACGAAAAACGTAATGAAGTTTTTCATTTTTGAACACATTTGGCCTGTTGATCGGATGAGATTCGTTGAACGATTTTAGGAGGGAAACAAGTGGACGGATTCTAAAATAAATCTAATTTAAGTCAAAAAAAGAGTTGTCGAATAAATATTTTATTATTCATAATTATTATTTGTTGATTGAGGTTCGAATAACGCAGTTATCAAATAGAAATTTGAAATAAACAAAAAGCCAAAACACAGCCCACTTGAGGAATGCGAATGCGTTACAACTCATTATCAAACACTATTGTATTTTCACCGCAGTGTTACCACATGTGCGTTAAACACAATAATTACGCCAAATACGAATTTTACAAACCGTTTTTAAAATTGCATTGTTTTTTATACATACTTTAATTTTCATTAAACTTAAATATTATGTCAATGAGAAAAATATTATTTTAATGATATATATATATATATATTTTTTTTTTTTATAACTGTATTAAATTCTATCCGTATGCTTTTATTATCGATGGGTATCTCGGAATTTTTTTAGAAAAAAAATACCGATTCAATAAAGAACTTCATAACATAATAAAATAAATTATCTCTAGTATAATTTATAGGTATTTACAGCACATTTACACATTTATGGGTGGTTATTACATAAGTACACTTAATTAATGTACGGCATTAGAAGCGCAGTTTTATATCTTGACATTAAAATAAATACGTGTTTGTAATAACAAACAATCAGTTATACTAATAATAGTGTGATGTAAAATTATTTCGCAAAAAAATAAATAATAAAGTTTAATTAGTCAATAAAATTAATTTTGTTTATGATTTTTTAAATTAAACTATCTAAAATAATAAAATAATGAAAAAACCTTATTAAAAAATGTGTTTAATTCATTAAATTTGACTCGTATAATAATTGACATGTTTATTTATTAAAATTGGAAATTGAAATAATTATTTTTTATACCTGTAATAATGATAAGTAAATAACGAGACAATTGTTATGCAGTCGCAAAACCCCAAGGTTATCGAAATATTATGAAGTAGACACATTATTAAGAATTTATTTATTTTGACTTAAGTAACACAGTTATGACATAACAGACATAGTATGAATAATATTGAGTATGACTTAAAATTAAGAAATACAGTGAAGACGTAGAAAAGTAGAAAGTGAATAGCAAGACTACGACTGACTCAAGAGCTCAAAACTAAACCCTAGGTCAGTACATTCCTGCTGACACATACACAGTTAAACGAAATGGAATATTTAGAGGTTCTTAACACAGTAATAACAAAAATGTATTAAAATATGTTTTGTAAAGGCTTATTCCAAGACCAATTAAAGTTAACCAAGCTGTATTATAGGTACTGACAGATTCAGTATATTTTTGGGTTTAATTACGCTTAAAAAAAATTGTAGAGGTTTGGTTGACCTTTATATGTAATTTATGAATAGGTAGTGAGACTACCTACTACGCCCATAGGTACTTAATTCTTAAAATCAACTAATACTTAGCACCTACTGTACGGCTTATTTAGGCTCGTCTTTCTTATTATGTCTGTATTTACTTATTTGTCATTTGTTTGGACGTATCCCTTACTATTTACTAAATAAAAAAATGTATTACCATTAAAAAAATCGACTTTACATAGTAGATATGCTAGATCTACCCGATGGTAAAAACAAGTCTTCAGTGGCCGGCAAGTCTAACTCGGGCACGGAATCGATGTCAACAACCGTTTCAGGAGGAATCCACGTAAAACATTCCAAGTACAGTAACTGTTTCTCGTTGAGATGTTTTTCCGGAGGTTTCGCCGGCTTCAACGGTTTGGGGATCGTTGACCTGTAGGGCAAAATCTTTTGAATCCTCCGGCTGACGTCCGAAGGCAGAGTGAACAGTTGTTTGCTTCTCTTTTCTGTGCTATTGATGGCGTCATACTCGAGCTTCATCGACCGATGCCTGAGCGCATCGTTCTTCTCACATATGGCCACAGTCTGCTTGGCCTTGGCCAGAAGGTCAGGTGACAGATCGTCTAGCTGTTCTTCGACCCGGTCTAAGGCCGTGAACAATGCCACGATCATGTTAAAAGGCCCGGCCAAGCTGTTCTTGTATTTAAGCGTCTTGTAAATGGTATCGCACATGGACTCCACGTTGATCATGCTTTCGCTCATGAACACATCCCTCAACGGTTCCCAGGTATCTTTTTCTTCGGACTTGTCCTCGACAATCTCCCCTTGTCTGAACTTGGCCCGAATGAATTCGAACTCGTCTTTCATTCGGTCGACCCTTTCGGTAGCGTTGCGGTCGTTGTCCGTTATCAAGTCGTCCTCTACCAGCTGCTTCATCCAAGTCACATGCGATTCTGCGTGTAAAGTCTGTAGCTCGAGTACTTCCATCTTTTCAATAAAATCATCCACGTGCGACCAGTACATTGCTGTTCCCGGCTCCTGGGCAACGTCCGCCGGCTTCTTGTCGTGGAAGGTGGAGTCCACGTCCTCCGACGTTGCGTGAACTACGTTAGCCGCTTTTTGCCATTCCGGCGGACTCATCCTGATTAAAAAGCTGCGGCAAGCCTCCGGGATCACCTGTTTCTTGCCCAGAGAATACACCTTCATGTGCAGGTTTCCCTCCACCTTGACGCACTGGTCCAGCTCGATGGCCATCTTAGCGGTCACCCCGGCCGCTATGTTGTACTGACGCTGAGCGGCCGACTTCGAGTTGAACGTGGACTCGAGGTACTCCATGAATTGCCCCTTCTGCCGTTTCAGCCGGTCAAGTTTCTCCCGCCAGTGGGCCTCTTCGCGGTGCATGGCCATCTTCAAGTTTTGGTATTTATCTTCGACCGATCCCAACGACAGGTTGACCTTTAGTAGCTTCTTGTAGTCCACCTCCGGCATTGGCGGCTCAATCGTCGAGTTGAGCAAAGCAGCCCTCAACACTTCGTCATCGTCCACTTCTACTTCGTCATTACCTTCACTCGAGCCTGACTCGTCCGCCAATCGTTGTTGGTCTGTGATGGTCGACTGCAGATTAGACCCATCTAAAGAGTCCACGGTGATGTCCTCCTCCCATCGTTTGGTATAATCTATCAATAGTTTCCTCAGTTTGCAGATGTCCTGGCGTATTTCGAAATCTGGCATGATTTTTTCGTTCATCATCAACAGCGGAACCATTTTGCTGTTCGCCATTGTTGTACTTTATCCTAAAAAACAAACTTAACCCGGTTATATTTTATGATTCAATTGCTTGACCGACGCGTCGGTTGGTCAATATTTGATTTGCTATAGAAGACTTGCGACCTGTTTTTTAGTCAATTTACTAGCTAAGTTTAAAATTTAATAGTCGTTTGTTACTGACCGAAAATAGCTGATTTAATTATTAGCCAGTAAAAGCACATACAATTAAACTATTTAATTATTTTAATAAAGAAATTCGCAAGGAAGTATCTTTGGGTCTTCAAGGACTGTTAATTGACGATGATATTTTATCAGGGATTGAAAACGTTACCTAGTCAAAATTTACATTATTCGTTATAACTAGAACAAACTTTGATATAAAATATTTCTAGTATGATAATCTGATAGTTTACCTAATTACCCGAGTTTAAACTTGTAATCAAAATTAATAAAATAAAAACATTTTAGATTTAAGTGTTGTTTTTTGGAACTATATAAAATACCTATTGTTCCTTGAAACGATTATAATGTTCCAATCATTTTCAATCGCTTTATTTATTAAATGTTGTATCATTAGGTTTAATGTAGACAATAATTGGCTTATGAAATAATTAAATTACTTAAATGTTACATTTTTTCTTATATTTAACTTGTATTTGGTTGAATAATGCTTGGACTTATTTAAGATAGACAATTAAACAATAATTATAATATTATTAATAATAAATTTATTTGTTATTCACTTAAAAATAATGATATAAAATAAAAAATAATTCAACATAAATAAAAATTCAATTTCAATTTAATCAATGTCAGTTTGTAAGCTTTATTTTTATACTTAATAACATTGAGTCTTAGATACTACAATGCTATAATCTACTACAAAGTTTTTTTTGTAAAAATTATATCAAATGAAACTTAAAATATATCGGCGACTTCTAATAGTTGACTGTCGGATAAGTCATCAGTAACTTGATAAGCTTCGGCTGCATCTAGTAGTTGGCTGTCAGATAAGTCATCGGTAACTTGAAAAGCTTCAGCTACTTCTTGCGATTGACTGTTGGATGAATCTTTTGTAACTTGAAAAGCTTCTGCTACTTCTACTATTTGACTGTCCGATAAACCATCAGGCGCATTATTAGTGTACTCAAAGCATATTTCGTCAGGTAGTTTGGTACCATCCGACCTATAATTTTCACAATCTGGATCGTAACATTTTTGATACCAGTACATTTCATTTAAATCTACAACGTATTTGACGTTATTATTTTTATGTTGCCTCTTAATATTTCCGCAGTAACGATTTTTTATTATACTATATACGACTTTATTGACTGAAGGAAAATAATGATTTCGAAATATCTTGCCAGGAAACACAAGATTAGATATAAATTGGTCGATCCTTGGAAAAGGTGAATGCGTATATGACGACTGACAATCGGCGTTATGTTCTCTGTCGAAAGCAACCTGTTTGTTTAGTAACTGACTTCCATTTTGGCTGGTTACATTTGTAAAATTCAATAATACGTCACTGTTACAACCAAATGTGATTAATGATTTTAAAAATATTATTTTATCAAGGCAATCATCACAATGAGCATTGTCAGGGAATTTATATTTGTTTGTTTTGCTTAGTACCAAAGGAACGTTTTTTTTTAACTTGGAAGATTTGTACAGTCTAAAATGTCTATTCCTAGAATAAACCCCTTCATCGCAAAATAAACCTTTGTCTGTCTTTAAACTAAGAAGGTCTTTTATTGTGATTCCTCCATAGAAACAACTCGAGTCGTCAGAGTCAAAATCTTCCAGAATCATTTTTTTTACTTCAGCACATACAAATTTAACAAAGTAACCGGCTTGAACATTGTTGGAAAATACCAAAGTTTGAAAAATTAAGTGGTGACTGAATTTCTCCGCTGTTGATGAATCCAAGTCAAGAACATCTTCTTCAGAACATTCTATGTCAAATTTCTGCTTTACAAATAGCATGACAATTTTTATGAAGGTCTCTAACATGTTTATTCCGTTCGAATTTGTATTTTCTTTGTGTTCAAATTCTAGGTCAAAGTATAATTTACAAGGCTGGTTTTCGGCTATTATTTCATACGTGTGTCTTTCATTTAAAGGTTTTCGAGAGTCATAATACCAAAATGTTTCTGGGTGAGCAACCATAAAATATCGTTGACCAGTACTCTGTTCGTATGTAAACGTCATACACCCGTTTGACTTGGTCGATGCATATTCCAGTGCTTCATGTTGTCTAGGAAAGACTTTCCAGCCTATTGGCGGCCCTAACAATCGTTTCACATTTATCAAATGGCATGGTTCCCGCCTTACCTTTTTTTTTATCGACAACGACGACGAATGATGTATACTACGTTTGGAAGACCCATAAAAGTTAGAAGTAGTCAGACCCGACATTATTTTTCATAAACGTTTATCCGACGAGTATTAATTGAATTCGAATGACTGCTTGTGTTCATTTAGTCAATTTTGTACTGTTTATCTTGTACAGATACGGTCAAATTGAGTATTAATTGAAACAGTTGAAATGGAGTTTACAAGCGAAATGCGACTTAATGATTACAGTTATATTTTGAATGATTGAAATACTGAGATTGTAAATAATAATAAAAGTGATAACATTTATCAATGGAGGCAACTAGCGTTGAACACTCTGTCCAGCAGATGTCGTTAAAACTCGTTTTTTGAGGTTATCTTTGTAACTTGTATTTTGCTAGTCATTTTATCAGCAAAAATTGTAAAATTAAATGATTTTCATTATTTAATGTTTGTAATTTCTATTGAGTCGTTTGCTTTCAATAAATTTGCCTACTAATAGTATTGTTTTAATTTGTGTATTATTATTTGTACATAAGGTAAGTCATAGTGTAGTTTTTCTTTGTTACAACCCGATCGCATTTAAGAATGTGATGCATTTTTTAAATATTATACATATTTTATTTGTTACAATAATAATCAATATTAATATTCCTTTGTAATTTTCAAGTGTAACTATATTGTGTTAAATATAATTACAAGGTACACAATATTTGTACGTCAAGTTTTTACATTGAAAAGACAAAAAATCTTAAATAGTACCATTTACAAGTTTTGACGTTTACATAGCAATTAATCGAGAGTTTTATTTGAAAATGATTTCGCAGGTACAATGTCGACAAACGAGTCACCAATATCCAAGGTAGTTGTTCATCCTTTGGTGCTATTGAGTGTTGTCGATCACTTCACTCGGCTTGGAAAAATCGGCAATCAGAAACGAGTGGTCGGTGTTCTGCTCGGTTCGTGGCAACAAAACAAAGTGCTCGACATATCCAACAGTTTTGCACTACCATTTGATGAAGACGACAAAGACAAATCCGTATGGTTCCTCGACCACGATTACCTTGAAAACATGTATGGCATGTTCAAAAAGGTAAATGCCCGCGAAAAAGTTGTTGGCTGGTACCACACCGGTCCCAAACTGCACCAGAACGACATCGCCGTCAACGAGCTCGTGCGTCAGTATTGTGTTAACAACACATCTGTTTTGGTGATTGTGGACGTTAAGCCAAAAGATGTTGGTATACCAACTGAAGCGTACAGGGTTGTTGAACAAATTCACGACGATGGGTCGCCACCATCGAAAACCCTAGAGCATATATCTAGTGAAATTGGCGCGGAAGAAGCTGAAGAGGTTGGCGTTGAACATTTATTGAGGGACATCAAAGACTCTACTAGCGGTTCGCTCAGCCAACGAGTAGCCAATATTATATTCGGCGCTAGAGGTCTGTACAAACAAATGGTCGACATTAGGGATTATCTGCAGCAAGTGGTTGATGGGAAATTACCCTTAAATCATCAGATCATATACCAACTGCAAGAAATATTTAATTTATTGCCTGACGTAGACAAGGACTCGTTAGTAGCGGCTATGCACGTAAAAGTAAACGACCACATGCTTGCTGTATACTTGGCAACAATGATTAGAACTATAATTGCTCTACACAACCTAATCAACAACAAAATTGCCAATAGTGATGATGAAAAAAAGCAGCTGAGAGAACCCGAGGAGAAAAAAGAAGAAGTAGCTAAGAAAAAGGAAGTAAAATAATATTTATGACTATATTATTATAATTGTAAATAAATATTGCTAATAATTATACATTTTCTTTTTTTTTTAAAAGTATATCGCAAAAATTAATAATTACATTTACCGATCTTAATTATTATCTTGTGTTCTAACAATCTGTAATTTTTAGGTAATAAAGAAATCCTTTATTTTTAATTTTTATATCAACATATATAAATACAATAAATAAAAACTAATTATTCACATCACTAACTTTTTAATACATTACTTAGGTACCAAAGAAAATAAATTATAATGTCTCTCTAAGAAATAGATTGTATATAAATGGTTAATTAAAGCTATTGGTCAATATGTTGTTACTAGCAACAAAATCAAGCTATAATTATTACTGTGGAACTAAACAATATGTCATAATGAGTAAAAGGTTTACAAATAGAAAACATGATTACAATTACAAACTGTAACTATAACTATAACAATATTATACTGTTATGGAGGTAACATAAAACATCGATGATCTAATAAATAGTTGTATAAGTTGTATAGTAGCTATTGTCATTCTTAAAGGTCTTAAAATTATAACTTCCTTTTAGTTAATATTGACATTATGTCGGTATACATGTGGACACTAGGTGATGAAAACTGATTTTTTTGAACCAGCTTTGCATCTTTGGCAGTGAAGAGTGAAGATATCTTTGACTTATAAGGGAACTGTCATTATCTCTTAGAAAAGGCCAGATACTCTCTCGCCAAAATTATATTTCTTTGTTCATTCCATTCATCTCTGTGGTTTTTATTTATAACCCTACTCACTTTTTGAGATATATGGTTTGGGCATGTTGATAAAAGGAATATGAAGTAATAAAATTGTATAACAAAGACGAGTGTTGAGGGATTTAGTCATTAGTGACAGAAGTCGATGGCTAATGCACAGGTGTCATAATTATATACTTACATAAGTGATTTTTTTTTTTAGAAGTTGAAACATTATTGTACATATATATATATATATAAACAACTTTATTTAAAAAAAATATAAAGTGAGATGCACATAATATGTTGTGTTGTTGGTCGACACAGCATACTAGTCAATCGCGTTATTGACACAAACACATACAATTAAGTACTTCATTTAAAATGTTTAAAACAAAATAATTATTGTTAAACTATAGAAAGTGGAAGAAAAAAAAAATAAAAATTATTACAGTGGAGATATAAATGTAGTGTGTGGGTGACTATGAAATTATGAGTGTAGATGACTGTTTATTATAAACAAAGTGTCTTTTAAAATATTTAAACAAATAGAAACATTTGTACAAATATTGTAAGACAGAGAGAGATTCATAGTTTTGACGTAAGAGGGATTCAAGAGCTAAGTCAAATAGATATACTATGTAATAATTTTCAATGTTACTGTACAATTTTAAGGAAATGCAGTTATGACATTCTGTGCATTATGCATTAAGAGTAGAGGCGATGTGGGGAGGAGATCATTGGCGGGCATTGTTTTTTTTTTTTGCAGGGGGGAACTACCCCTTTCCAACTTGGCTTTTGTCGCATTTAAACGTACTAAAATCTAAATGTAGCTAAAAGAAAACGAAAGCGACTTGCACGATCCAAATCAAACGCGACTGCGTTAAGTAATTTTGGTAATTTTGGCCATGTTGATGCATCAAAAAGAATGAAAATGATATTAGGAATTCATGAACCGAACGTCGTTGCAATGGCGAGCCGCCAATACCCAACGGCGGTACTTAACGTCGGTCTTATGTGCTCCTGGTATCATAGCGTCCCGTGGTAAAGGCTACCTTACCCATTTTTACTTGCAAATTTCCCAATAGATTTACCCTACTCGGTAGTACGGCAAAAAGCCGCATCCGTTCCATTAGCGTGAACGACGAAACAGCTCAAAAAGATATTATAGGAAGTAGGATTGTATAACCCGAGTAGTGTGCGAGTAGTCTATGCATCCGTAAACGCAGTAATGTAAGAATAATTATAAAGTATTATATCTTCTATATTTTCGTCTTCTCTACTTTATTCTATACAAAACATGAGGTCGGTCAGTCAACTCTGCGCTTTCCGCAAATCTTCATGAGCCGACTAAAAGAACCAAAGGGAACTTAGCCTCCTCAAATATTCTCGTGTTTATCTGTACCTAACAATGAATTAAACATGAAAGATATGTTGTGTGTGAAAGGTAAATTATAATACATAATTATATGGTAATGTTATGCCATACAAATAAATATTTCACAATAGCTAGGTAATCGTTTTATTGAGTGTAAGCGATTTGTAACATCAAGTAGAATTGGGGAAAACACAAATTTTACATACGTCTTAACTCTTAACCCGAACAACTAAGCCAGGGTACTGAATTATTAAAAATAAAAGTTCCAAGTATCACGATACAAAAAAAAAAAATTGAATAAAAAAAAAAAATGTACTTGTTAACAAATTTAGTCATTTTTAATAGTTCAGTCTGAATCTGAATCTTGAACAATTTGTAAAGTTTAATTCAATTAAAAAAATGTATACATTTTGAAACAAGGTTAAATCAGAATTGTTTTTTTTTCAATTTAGCGTCACAATTTGATCGTGTTAAAACAGAGGATATAGACAACGGTGATATTAAAAGGTTAAATTAGAAAAGAGAGCGTAATTTAAAATTGGACAAGAAGTTTTCTAAAATGTAGAAACAAATAAAATAAAGAGATTTGGTAACTAAGTATTAAAATGAAACGTATGTAAAAATATAGAAGTATATTAGAAAAAATTCAGGTGATTTAAAGACCAAAGCTAATTTCTATAGTCTTAATCCTTAAAAAGTAAAAATTAAAAAGGCAATTATTCAGTTACATCTGAAAATTCACTTTCACTTATCTAACCAGAAACATAATGCCGCTCTGTAAATGTTTTAAGAGGATTGGAGATTTTATTAAAAGACAAATATATAATGAATACCCTTAGGCGGCTGTTAATTGGTTTAATTTGGCGATATTAAATGTTAGAATTATTTTTAATTAATTATAAAAAAATCCATATGGCTATTAACACATTCAGATACGCTGTTTACATCAGATTTGTTTATTAGTAACAACGTTGCGCCAATAGGCGTTTTGACCTGCATATCTCGCAAAGTCACAAAAAAAAAAAATGTACATTCGCTGTGTACAAGTATGAGTGGCACAGGAAATCCGTTGAGAGCTAGATTAAAAAAACGTTTTTTTCGGAAAACTATTAAAAGGCGCAAGCTGTCAGAAATATGCAGCAACCATGGACATGTTATACAAGTAACCGACGACGATGTAACATCATCACATGAACACCACGGTCTTACAGTACCTATTTTGTATACCTACTTAAAATGTAACGCTTAAATTTTTTCCGATGCTAAATTCATATTTTAATTAAAATTTACCGCCAATATATATTGTGTCGTTCATTGTAAAAGTGAATTATCTCCTAGTAATTTAATTTGGAAATAACGAGCTTTTTGTGAACTAATGTGTAGGAAAACAAATACAAGTATACGGCTAATGACTTATGTTGAAGCCTTATCTTTAATAAAAAAAATAAAAAAATACTAGTATCTATTTATTCAGTGTTTTCTATTTGTTGTATTTTTTTTTTGTATTTATTGGAGTTGCTTCTCTTTCATAACGAAATATTTATGACTTAATGTGACTCCATTAAGCAGAAATATGTATCTTTTAAAAATATGGAGTGCACCACTTTTACAATTAACGGCTAGTATTATAATACATTGTACCTACCCAACGGCGGTTCTGCAGGTCGACAAATCCGGTCCAAACTCGACGCCTAACGACGGCAAAGTGGTGGTTTACCGCATCAGGTCGAGCAAGTGTTGTAAAAACGCCAACAGATTGGAAAAGTACTTACACAAATGGTTTCCGTTTTATTTCTACTGTTACCGAGAAGTGACTTTACCGTTGTGCGAAGAATGCGAATTACCCGTGGTCTGCGAACAGCACACACATAGCGTCTCCAAATTCCAAAATGGCGACTGGACCTTGACGGACCAACAGAGCGTGGTACTAAACATTTCGACGGACAAAAAAATGGTGGACACGTCCACGCAAACCGAAAAGAACGGAAATAAACTCAAACGGGTTTTCCACATTGCTACCAAGAGTACCAACAGACTGGCCCGACGGTTTTTCGTCCGCCAAAGTCAACAGGACGGCCAGCAACAAAATAATCAAAACACATTATGATATTGTTTACATTTTTACAAATCAAACCACCAATCGAGTAACACAAAATCAAAACACAAGGCAACATGTTTTTAACAAAGACACATTGTCAAAATTCTATTATTGTGCGCATATTAAGACAACGCGGACAACGTCTATGGTTTTAAATAATTCGTGAGTCTAGAAATTTCCTAGTTTTTAAAATTTGAGACAACATAATAGTAAATTACATTACAGTAAATACATAAACGTATGACATATTTTTAAAGATGTACGTTTTATAAATACTACGGTGAATAAAATTGTATGTTTTAAAATCTCCAATAGACATGTTATTATTTTTATTAATAATTAATGGTATACAGTGCCGTATTTCCCAGTAAACACTATAAGCTAGTGCTTAGGGCGGCAATTTCTCAAGGGCGGCAAATAATTTTTAAGAACAGACAAATGAATAATACTCGGATAAACATATAATAAATCAGAGAAAAAAATGTATATTATCAAAATATCATGACGTGTACACGTTGGTTATTACAGTATAATGTAATTGAATTAATTTTATAATAATTTAAATAAAATAGTGTTTTATAAAAATATATTAGATTATATCATAATTGGAGGGTTAAGTTCGTCGATATACTGTGTGAGTGACCGAATGACACGAAAGTCGACATTGAACAAAATCTTTTGCAGATAATCCAAGAATGCCTTAGCGTTTCCCAAGCTGTAATATTTAATCCATACCGGATCTTCCGGTACTTGCAGATCTTTTATATCTTGGTCGGACAGACTCGTGTATTTCACTGTGAATTCGGTTTTCTCTAAATCGAACATATCGATGCGACATCCGAGTTTCTGGCATAACTCCGCCAGTATTGAAGCTATATAGCTGACCACACTGTCTATTGGTTGTACCCCGTTGATGAGATCTTCGATAGCGCTACGCAAGCGTCTCACATGTAGATCTTCGGACAAATGTAACATGGCGCCAAATCGTACAACTATACTGTGCCATTCTCGTGCGTAGTGCACAAAGGCGTTCTGATCTGCTGATTCGCCAATACAATAAGGCCGTAAGTATGCCATGTGTTTCGACGACAGGCGAAGTATGATGATTTTAAAAAAGTTATTGCACGCGTTGTAGTACAATTTGATGTGCACGAGTTTGGTTTGTTTCCAGTCCAGCACACGCGCCAAATTCCATGTCGTACGTAGTATTGTGCTGGTGCTGATCCACGTTATCGCCAAGCTGTACACGTTTTGTAAGTCGTATATGACTTTTGGTCTATTGCCCAGGTTGTTCATCAAAAGCGAATGGGTCTGGACGTTTAAATCGAGGCTCATCTTGACCACAGCATCACCGACCAGTGCGTTCCTTTCTAGCTGAATGTTGGCCCGTTCCACGTAACGCTTTAGTATAGTCGTCGTGTAGAAGTGGAATCCGAAATTCTGAGTTGACCCTGAGGCGCTTTGATCGAATGAATTGCTTTCGCGACACCCGACCAGGTCCTCGTTCAGCTTTTCGATGACATAGCTGAGGGTTTCGATAATGTGTGCATAGTTTTTCGTTTCCGTGTAATTGCCGGTTATCATACAGGTGAACAAATGTAGTGCCCACAAAGCACCAACGCGCATTGCCCCGTTCGAACCGAGCAGCGATACTATCTGGGATCTCACTATCGGGTAGATTTTGCTAATGGGGCCCAGAATCGATTTCAGTTCTACCTTATGGGGTCTACCGAGTAAAACCCTTACTAGCTTCATTTGTGTACAGCCGCCGAATAGGTATCCACATTTCAAATCCTTGAGGAGCTGCTGATCGTTGGGTTTGTTCGTATACGTGTACCCGGTTTCCAGTGACTGCGCCGGAGTGTAAACCAACGATATTATTATCATAGATATGACCAATAGTCCAGAGCGCACCATTATATGTCTTTAAAAGTCGATATTAATTTAATCGGTGTATAAGTAAAAACAATTAGATTTGGTTCTCGAGGTGAAGAAACGTATACTGACTGACTATACTATTGAAATTACATAGCAAAAAATAGGTTGCTGTAGACCTTATTTGCTTAGATCATATTTTTTTTTACCCGTCAAAAACACGTATAATATATATGTTTTTGATTTGACTTTGACATTTTTACTTATACCTACAGCGGTAATATTCTACACAACATTCAAGGCTGCATCAGAATGTTTCATATTTTGTATTTTGTCATAGCATGAAATTCAAACATTACTATAACGCGTTGAAATTGTAATAACAATCTTCAATATTACTGTGTTAAATGAGCAGTGTAAGTTTTTAGCGTTCACATAAATATCAAATATAATATGTAACGTTTGAATATTTTTTATTTCGTAACATATAGGTACCTTAAACTGCCTTTTTTAAAATTCAAACCAGTATTCTTACAATTTGATTGATTTGTAAAGAAAAAATAACAAAAATAAAAAACCCTGGACTTTGTCGGTTTAACTAGGAGCCGCACATTTATGATATAATATTACTGTTTACAATAATAATAGAGATAATTTTTAACAAAAATAGTATGATAAAGTATTCCTTTGGGCTTTGGTTAATATTAACATTAAATTTGTCCTTGGAGTGAATATTATATTTTATTGATATGAAATAACGTTTTTAACCTAACACCCCTGAATCCTTTTATTCTTAAATTAGTTTTGTCGGGAAAGAGTAGTGGGTATATTGTATGATAATTGTCCTGACACCTATTATACAGTTTAAGTATACCCCTCCTAATGTATGGTTTATGAGTGAAAATAGTTTTGATTTATATTTTACTCGGCGCCTTTGATGTTAGGTTAGGTATATAAACTCGGAGCGATTAATTATTGTATATACTATACATGATGTACAAGGTGATCCAGATGATGTAGGACACAACTAATTTTCGGCTGAACATTTTTTGTCATTTATTGTCAATTTATGGAATTAAAAACATATTTGTACGTGGCCATTTTTTAAACAGAACCAAGTCCATTAATGGTCAATAATGGTTCAAAACGAGTGCCCCCACCATATTGGACGGTACACCCTGTATGTTATGTGGTGAATAGCAAAACATAGCTTTCTCGAATACATCATCCGTGATGCGCTATAAATTACCGCAACGGACAAATAAATCGCCACTTGTAGGCCGAAATAGGGTTGTTGGTGGAAAGCGTCGAGATTCAGATTTTCTTAGACGATAACGACCGCCGTTGGGAATAACAAGTGACCGACCTGACCCGGTCGGATGCCGCGGAAGAGATTAAAACAAAATTATTTATTTATATATATATTTGTTTCAAACGAAAAAATATCTGCTACGAAGATTCCTATACATTCACTAGCCCAGGACCAATAACAACATCTTAAATAGAGATAAACTGTACATAGAAAATGGCAATAAAAAAAAAAAATAAGAATATCAACTATAGCTGTTTAGCTTAAGTTTCAGTGTTTATTTAGGGGAGAATGGAAGAATACCGTTCAGTGGGTAATACCGGTCAATGAAATATCTCTTAAAATATCATAGTTAAAATGTAGACGAGCACAATATAATTTGATAACTGTTGTTACCACAACCTAATAACAGACGTTTTAAAATGATAAACAACTTTTGATAAATAACTACCGATTTTTTTTATCACTTTTGTTGTAATATTTTTCCAAAATGAAACTCATCTCAAATTAAGAATTTATAACTCATTACTACGTTGACTGTTTCTAATATTATATCACAAACTGGCAAGGATTGCATTTATTTGCTCATAATATACCTAAATATTACAGCTTTTAAGTAAATTCATGCATTTAAAAAAAACCAGTACGGTGGGGTCGGGGCATAGTGGGGACGTGGAAGTCACAGGTTTACAGGAATTTTTAAATCTCAAAGGGATAAAATCATTTTTGAAAAAACGGTTCGATGCAAATCGGTAGTTAGTATTTTCAAGCCAGTACAGTCCAAACCAAGCACAGTATAAATCAGCAAAGTTAGATAGTATTAAATTGAGGTGCTGTATTTACAAATAAGCAATCAAAGCGTTAATTTGAAAGTGATTTTATCCGAGAGGACTAGTACAGTAGAGTATAGGCATGATGGAATCAAAACAACGAGGGGACGGAGAGGTCACAGGTCTACAGGAATTATTACAAATAAAAGTGATAAAATTGAATAAAATCACTTGCTATGATATATGGTATGGATACATATGAGTTCTAATTACTGGCAAATTTTCAACTTAAAGGTCTTAAAATTACGGCTAAAAATCCAAAAGAACAAAAAAACTTGTACCCCCCTAGGGAGTGGGAAATAGGTATAATTTAAATTTGATACAACTGGCGTGTGCTGGCTTACCAAATAAATATTCCTTATAAATATCAACTCGATCCGACTCTTTTTCTCGAAATTATAGCCAGTAAAAGTTCTAACTTAAAACTCGAGCGGTTGTGTTTTTTCAAATTTCGGCTGTGAAAAAGTAAACTTTTTCAACTTTTACTCCCCCCCTCCCCCAAAGTACCAACTAGATGAAATTTGTGATTTATAGAGTTGCTGCTCGAAGGAATTGGTCCAGTAGTAAAAAAGTTACAGTGTATACAGATAAAAAAAACACACACACATTAGAGTAAAACCAATACTTTCGCCGCCTTGCACCGAAGCTAAAAAGTCTGATAGGGGTAATACCAGTCAACACTGATGGGGTAAGAACAGTCTAACATAACTTGTGTAACAACCTCACACCTGACTAATACTTCCATTAAACTATGTCTTTGAACATTGTTATCATTGTGCAATAGGTCTGTACTGATAACATGGTATTTTGTATGTTTTTTTAGGAACTTAAATTTTCCCCTATCATTTTACATGTGTTTTTTGCTTAGTATTCTACTCGATATTAAAATATTTATTATTGCGGTGACACCAAAAAAGTTCGTGGTAAGCTTTCAACAAATCGGTGGTTTCATTTTAGGCCAATGCGCGATTTATAAATCATTTCAATTTATTGTTAGAACATTTTTTGTATATTTTCGCAAATCGGCGCACGTGATTTAAAAGTGACACACCGAGTTCAAAAAAGTAAACGAATGTTTAAAAATATGATTTCGAGTGTTGTTTATCGAATTCTCGCCTAAGCGTTTTTACACGAAAACACAATTTTTCGAATAACAAAAACGAGTAAACGTTTTCAAAAATTTACCCAAAAACGTATAGATGTAATTACAATTGTATGACCAAAGTGTTAGCCTGAGTTTACTGTTTTTCTTATATTTTTCCAAAAATATTATTTTGACACCATACGACTGACAATATTGTTTTATCATCAACACGGTGACTATATAATTGGACTCCTCTTGCCCAAGACGGATATGCGATTTAATAAAATATATAACCAAAATTTGTATCCTACTCGTGTACTCCTACTTTGATCTACAAAAAAAATACTTTAAATCCTAATTACAGAATTAAAAAACAAAAAAGTAAACGTTCTATTCATCCAATACACTACACTGATGTTTTATGTCGTTTGTTCAGAACTTTCTTCAGACTAATTATCATTTCTTAAATCTTAAAAATGCGCCAAAAATATGTCAACCATTCTCGCCTGGGGGGTGGGGGGGTGGTCGAAATTTCGGGTTTTCCATGTGCGCTTTTGTTGATGATAGCACATTTTATATTGAAAACGCTAAAGTTAATAAATCGAAAATATTTTCAAAAAAACATAAAATTTCGGCACTGTGCACACGCATGAGAATGCCTGAGTACATTTTTTTTCTCTATCGATAAATATGCATACATAATTTTAGGCAGAAAACAACGTCGATCTAACGACAAAAACAATGTATAAAATTGTCAATGTTTGAATTTCCAATTTTTTTTGTTTTCTTTTGCACATCTTAGTGTTCCTTTTTACACGTTGTGAAATCCGAAGGTCATAGCAAATCGTCGAAACTTGAAAATGTTATCGAATCGGATACACTATTATAGCCGTATAATTTTATAATTACGGCTAAAAAACACAAAAAACTGTGCACCCCTAAAAAAGTAGCAGTCTATACAGACAGCAAGAAAAACCTACACCGTAATTCAAATATATTTCAGATACCAGCTGTTTACTGTTGATTCACCCCCTTACTCATTGTAACCTACAAACCTACTACCGTAACATCGTAATTCCCCCCCCTCCCACCTCTTTAGTTCGGGTTTTCCCTAATAAAACAAAGCTTCACTACAGATTTTTAAGTAAATTTTATGTGCCCCATTCTGGAAAAAACTTGTATGGTATACTAAGTAAACACAACTTTTTTTTTTTTTAATAAGTAAAAACTTTACTATAGCTATAATCAATCTCGAAAGTCTTTTCATATATTCAACTAAACGCCAAGTTTACCGAGTTATACTAATTGGAAAAAAAAACAGTACATATTGGAAAAACAGGATGTGTGATGATGTTCTTTGCGATTTGACAATCAAACGAAGCAAATACTGTTAATTTTAAAATGTCGGTAGTGTTTTGAAAAAGTATTTAAACAGCGAAAATTGTAATAAAAATAATAATTAGGATTGAAGGAAAGATAAACGGAAGGAGTTAAGACGAAAACAATTTCTGGTTGATAAAATAGTTTTTATAAAAAAGGCATAAAGTTGTTAATGTGACATTGCCGGCAACAATGTACTAAAAATTATCCAATAATTATTGCATACAATTTAGTACGAATCATTTTTTTGAGGAAATTCAATTTAAAGATTAAACTTGCTCCCAAATGATCAATTGGAAATACTTTGCAATAATTTTTGCTACCAGATGCTTGTTGTTTTAATTTTAAGCTACTTAGTTAAATCTCAGCCAGACACCAGAAGAGCTAGGTGATAGCTATTTATGCCCACTCCACCTTTACACAAATGTAACGGTACTAGTTATCATAAAATTTCAATTATAACTTAATATGATATTAATGTAGCGAGTGAGGATATTATAGAAAATTGGCAAATCAAATTTAACCAGTATGACGATAATAGGAATAGTTCAATAAAGAGAGCTTTTCAATGATTTACTGTTACAACTTTTAGTAAGTTACATAAAAAAAAAATGTAGGTACTACATTTCACAATTTGCCTATAATATATATTTTGTCCCAAGACGAATAAATTTGTATTTGTGTATAGCAGTCAGCCGTAGCAGCTGAATCGCAAAAAAAAAAGAAGACACATCATGAGTATACTTTAACAACAGCTGTCAACTAAGGCCACCGTTTGTCCGATTGTTTATGACAAATTTCAATATTTTACATAATTATCGTTACTTTTAGTAGTTAGCATCAAAATATCAATTGCCAAAGATTTCTCTGTATTTTCGGCAAAATATTGTTTATTTAAAAAGAAAATCAAGCGTATAAGTTTGCGTTCGAGTTTAAAAAGTCCACCTTTTTTAGACCCCTAGAAAAAGTACTAAACATTTTCAGAGCCGTTATTTGGCCACATTCGTTTACTTTGACTACTTTTTGCTCATCGACAATGAAAACAAAATAATACATCGTTGTAAAGCATACGCCTTACAATAATATACAAGCAATTGGAGACGCTTCAGTTTGTGTAAAAAAATGTTTAAAAAAAAAAAATAAGCGTATTATCATTAATCTATCACTCTGTATATATATATATATATATATAACAGGCTTTTGCGAGATTTCGTTGATCAGTGGACTTATTGGTTCGTCTTGACCAAAAATGAGGCCCCTAATTTTTTTTAACATGGATATGTCATGGAAAAACACTTGTGTGATTCGATGTACGTTTAAGTTTTGCACTGTTTGCATAAATAAAAAATTCAGTGCTCGTTTTTGTTGAAAATATTATACGAATCGTTGGTTTTAGCATTGATTAAATGTCACAGTAAACGGTACGCTCTCTGTCGGTAAAATAAACGACCAAAAATCCCTGGCCGTATTGATCGCCCAGTATTTGAGGAGGGGTGTAATTTTTCATTTTAACGTTGATATCAATGTGTTGTGTTGTGTTCTTGAATAACTATATGACTATCAGTTTACTATCCGGTCTGCGTACGCCTTAATTTTCATCCGGTTTTTTTTTCGCAACTCACTGACGCCTTGCGGTTTTTCTCATTCTTGTAAAACAATAAACGGTTTAGTACCGTAATTCAATTTGTAATAACTTTACCAATTTTGTTGTCTTGCTTGTCCAAAATCACAACGTTTGTCACGAAACTTGTGCATAGAATGTGTAAACTTAACGTGCAATAATTTCTATACAATTAACATTATACATTCTGTTTTTTTTGTGTAATCGACTAATTGAATTTGTGTATAATAAATATAGTTGAATTCAAAGAAATCAGCCATGTCTTTCAACTTTCCAGCGTGTACTTATATTGTTGCCATGATATCAGACGCGTTTTTGATATTTTTTTCAATTTTCCATGTAAGTATCATTGTCTACATCATAGTTCATTGTTGACTAGTACTGATGAGGGTAAATTAATCCTGAAGAAATTGTATTATGTTAAACGCATAAAGGTGGGTTTAAATTATGCGCAACAGTTTTCGCGTACAACAACATTATTTGCCCGACTGCTGTCTTGCACTTCCCATTTACACAGATTGAAATGTTGTGCGAAATAGGGTGAGCTCTTAGTTAGGGTAATACAAGTGATAACCATTTCATCGTATTATGTTGTATCTCCCAATGTTGCATCCGGATTGGCTGTCATGGCAATGCAGTATTTACACAAGAAAAAGAAAATGAAACAAAGTCGCTGTTGGAGGAGTAAGCAAATATTTTTCCGGCCATGCCAATGTTGTATATCCACACTACGGGGAAATTATAAAAAATTTCAATAAAGATATTATTAAAACGTTGTCCTCATGACTGCAGATCCAGTGATTCTGCTTTTCTTTTTCCTTAACCTTTACCTTCTGTAAGACCCCAACAGATTTTTCATTTTTGATATTTTGGTATGGACAGGCAGCTGAAGGGATACGCTCCTTACCTTCCAGGCATCCTCGCTCTTTGGTTTATTATGATGTAGTTTGTTTGTAGGATCCTACATAAATGTATTATTCTTACATAACTGTATAAAGCGGATGCTCTGAATTAATTTGGTTTATTATTGCTGTTCACACTACACAAAACTGGAATTGTGAAACCCTTTAATGGGCGTTTAAAAACACATGAATATGGCTCAATATGCGACTGTTTTTCGCAAAGTGTCAGGGTGAAGATCACGTCTACACTATATTAGTTTTACATTGTGAAAGATTTGTACGAGCAAGTTGCGCGTAATGTATACTCACCTTTACAGCTTTATTTGTCGAAACTATGCAACAATGTAATTAATGATGTTTTTATTTTTTTAAGTACAGTAACCTATATTTTCAAAGTAACAGAGTTATAAACAAATTCTTACATACATTATAAGCTAAACTTTATAGATTTTTTTTAAGAGTAAGAGTTTTTATTATACCGCAAGGGTGTAACGGATATTATAATTAAAGTAAATTGTATGTTCGTTATGAAAAGAAAAACATTTTTGCACTGTAGTAAGAATTTCTTTTCGAAAGACCCCAGAAAAAATGTTACAATATCCCTTCAATTTTTAATATTCTCTTACCAAACATTCACTGAATGCTTTTTAAATATAGACATAATTTAATTTGTGTTTTTCTTTATGATAAGTGTTCTTAAAGATAAGTGATAAGTGTTCTGTATGTGTAATAAAAAAATGTTATATATGTACCTAATTAATTTTTTTTCCAGGTTATTGCTTTTGATGAACTAAAAACTGATAGTAAAAATCCTATAGATCAATGTAACAGCTTAAATCCAGTAAGTTTCAATCAAATATGTTTGATAATATTTGCATTTAATATTAGCTTGAAAATTTTACCTGATGGTTAAACACGGTTTTAGACTCTGGCATAAAAATTAAGTTTAAAAAATATTGTAAAAAAGTTAAGTTTATTTTTTCTTTTTCCAGTTAGTGATTCCAGAGTACCTTCTGCACTTCATCTTTAACTTTTTATTCTTATTTGCTGGACAATGGTTTTCTATTGCCGTCAACATACCTCTTATGGCGTATCACATCAACAAGTAAGATTACTAAAGTTATTAATAGCGAGATGTATTGTAAAAGACAAAAATTATTATTATCGTTTTAATTTTAGGTATCGAAACAGACCAATTGGCATGTCTGGTTTCGGTCTATATGATCCAACAAGTATAATGAATGCGGATAAACTATCCAAATATCAACGTGAAGGATGGATAAAATTGGCATTTTACTTGTTTTCTTTCTTCTTTTATTTGTATGGGTAAGTAAGACTAGAGCCTGTCAAATAAGGCTTAAAGTTGTACGTGTTCTAGTCTAGTTTTTTGAATTTATTACAAAACCTTACTATTTTTTTTCAATTTTTTAATTTCCTAAAATTTTACTTTTTTAAAGGCAACATAATTATATAAATAAGACAATGATAATGATAATGGTAATTGCACTTGTTTCCTTAAACAATAAATTAACATCACATTTGTGACGAGGAAAAAAAATACAAAGCCTTCGTCACAAAAAAAAAGGCATAGTTATATGTAGTTTAAACTTAAAAAAATATAATTTGCTACAATGTGTTACAATAATTAAGGTTTGGGAATTAATTTTCAATAGTAATCATAAACATTAAATGATAATGTTGTTTATATCTTGAAGAAAAATGTGGTAAAGTAAATATTAATAATTCATTGTTTAAAATATTAATGGGAAATTTTGACGTTCTGGAAAAAACAAATAAGTAATTTTTAAAAACAAAATATGTTTTTGACATTTTTAACTACAAAATTAATGAAACAGCACCTAACACTTGTCAATATTTATAATAATTTGAACTCTCTTTAATAACAACTAAATATTGTTTGTGCCAAAAAAATATAATATTTCATCTGAGCTTGTTGTAAATTAGTTCATATTAATTATACTGATAAATTTTATTTTTTAAATTATTTTACAGAATGATTCGTGCATTGATAACTGTATAAGAGCCAAAATGTATTTCACAAGTATTTAGTTTAAACAATTAAACTACTCACTGCTCAGTTTACAAGTCAAGAGTTTGCAACTCACAACAAATTAGTTTTTAAGTCTTTCTATTATATATTATTATTTGTGTTATTTAAGTTATTATTATTTATTTATTAGATTACATTCAATCTTAAGCATTATAACTTTTGCTACCTCTTTCTCTATTCATCCAAAGGAATTAAACTATTATGTTTGTCATATTATTATTATTATTAAAAAAAAAACAAATGTATTAGGGCCCAATAACAATTTCGATCAACGAACGTTCGCGTTTCAAATATTTTAAATGTTTTATTTATTATTAAATGTATTTAACACATTCAAACAATACAAATACTTTTCTGTTATTTCTTTATTATTTGTGAGGTGTACAAATACTGTAAAAAGTATGATTTTAATTTACAGTTTGAATATGTTCTCTAATTATTTCTGTCTTCACATAAAAATAAAATTATTCTTAAGACAATTTTCAAATTATTTTTTTTTTAATAAATGAATATTTACAAAAAGGGCATTTTGTATGTTTTTACATTTTACTTATTAATCTAAGTCTTTAAATTTGAATAGTCAACCTTTTAACTTTGATGCAGAGATAAAAAAGTGTTGTATTTACAGTGATGTGTTTTTTTAAATAAGGGAAAAAGCCAATAGGTATCTGAAAAATAGTTTTATTATGTTGTTAATTCCGATAGGTATATATAGGAAACAGCAGCAATAAATTAGATAGCAGTCGGTCACTCCGAATCGTATTTATGATTTGTACTTTACCATCTACAAATACGCATTAAAGCGTTTATTTGAAAGTGATTTTATCACTTTCGTGCTGGCTGTTTATTACCATTAACAATGTTTTTTGGAATAACTTAAATATTGTATTATTGTATAAAAAAAAAAACAATTTAGCTTGAAATGTTAAACAATTAAGATGAAAAAAAAAACATTTAGTATAACTCATATTTTTAAAACTATGTAGTATTAAACGTACATAAGTTAACAACAATTGTATAATTTATTTTGAACTAAATCCTATAATTATTATGGCTTGTCTAAACCTATTTGCTTTATTGACTGTCAAGTTGTACAATTCTATTAAGTATATCTTAATTTTGTATTATTTCTATACTAGCGTATTGCATGATATAAAATTAAATAATATGTAAACGAAAAAACTAGTTTTGTACTAACGGTTTTCTACTTAGTTAAAATGTATCATACATAATATATACTGATATGTATGTATCGTTTATGTTAAGTGCAACTTGTAACAAAGTTTTATTCGAGCGATTAGCGGTCGAAAATGTGTGCACACAATTACAGATTTTTTTTAGAAAACATTTCAACTTATTGTCTGGAAGAATTTGTTTGAATTTATTTTCATATTAATGAAGACTTCTTATAATGAAAAGTACCTTCTTATAAGACTAATTCGATAATGAGTAACACTTTTTAAATTTTAATACATATATAACTTTTATTCAAAGACTCGTATACACATAATACATACCTAGATTGTAGGATTAACGTCTAAAAGTCTAAAGGAAAGTAAAAATTATTTGAAAAAGTATCTCAAACTCAAAATAGAAATAATTTCAACAAAAAGTCAAATAGTGTGCAAAACTCTATTTTTATCAATGTGTAAATTTAAGGGTTGCTCCGATATTTATTAGGGCCCGCTTCGACTAAAGGCTTATGTTATATTGAATTTATCTTTTTTTTTAATCTCTTAAATCAGGCGTGGATCCAACGTTCATTAACTGGAGGATCGGATTAAAATAAAATTATATACTAACACCACTTCCCTCTCAAAAAAAAAAATGAATACAATGAATTCGATTTTTTATTTTCGAAATGTTTTTTTTTTACTTATCTTTTTTTAATGTGACCACATTTTTGTGATGAGAAAAATGATAATGAATATTATTCTTTGAGAGGTCTCCAATGGTTTTCAAGCAGTTTCCTAATCATTAATAATGATTGTAAGCAATTAACAAAATAATATAGCATTATGCTTTTTCAATTATTTTTTTTTTTTGTAAAAACCCTAAAGCTGTCGTGCGACGGTGCGGACATTAGTCTGTGTTCTCTCTGATACCGATTCAATTTGTAGTATTATTTAAAATTAATTTATGAACAATAATTGCAAAATGAAGTATTTTTTAACCAGATAAGAAACTGTACTAAGTCCAAAAAATAAATAAATTGTAAGATACAGCCAACAAGGGGGACGGACATCCCATACTGACTCCCCTGGATTCACGCCTATCTTAAATAGTTTGTAAAGCAAAAGTGTTTTTAAGTACAATTCGTTACTATTATGTTATGGTCGGCGGTGTATACTAAATATAAAGCTTAAATCACTGGTGGGAATTATTTTTGTTAACATTTGTGGTTGTCTACTACTTTTGGCCACGGATATTCGTAAAAGGCCCAGTGTTGAGCGCACCCGTTTCTCTAATAATGTCGTTGACGTTTATGATTGAAAACAAGTGAGAACTGCCGTTGTCGGTACAACTTCGCCATGGGTTTTGGCCGGTAGTCGATTTGTTCGGTTTAGACTGATCCAATGGTCTCGCCAGGAAATGATGACGGTCGTGTTTGCTCTTAAGATCCATGTTGGAAAACACGTGTTTGAACGAGTCCTTGATGTCGATTGTCTTGAGTGTCAACGCGTTTTTCTTGGCTTTCTTCTTGAACAAGTGCGCGTGCTCGTCGTTGCCCAAGTGCCGGTTGCGATAAGTCCGTTTGCGTTTCTTGTCCCTCTTTTTGGAATTTTGGCTTGAACCCTTTGGCTGCTGGGCCAGCACGCCGGTGGACTTGAAGTAATCCGAACAAGTGAGCACCACACATCGGCCTATAGTGTAGACTGCAAAGGTCGTATAAGGGAAACGCACAGGTTAAGTCACTGGGATAGTGTCTGGGGTGGGTCATATAATGTGGGCCAGGAGAGGGGCGAATCGAATCCGTAGCCCGGTGTTGTTAAACTATATCAATGTCTCTATAAAAACAGATAATTTACAGTTCGAAAAAAAACCAATGATCCTCTGCACTGTCATCGACGTACATTTAAATGGCGATGGGGGGAATTGAACGTTTTTAAATTAGGGTTGTTAAATTGGTCTATGGTTATATCTCTCGTTAAAAAATAAAATCTTTTGAGGAAAATTACTTTAAGTTATACGGTTTTTGGTATCCCTAGCCATCTCCCCTAATTTCAGCCAATGTTCACTGCCGATACCCAAAATTAGACTAACGTTTCAAAATCGTTCTACTGGAAAATACTTTAGGCCTAATGCGAGCATTTTCGGCATAAACCAAACCGTTTATCAGCCCGATGAAATGTTTTGTCAGGCAATCCGGGCAAAAGTTTTCCTGAGATTAATCAAAAACGCCTCGCTCGAAGTCAAGAATACTTGTTGTTTTCAACTACCGTAGCAATTTTTGAATTGTCGTGTAATTGCCTTGTATGGTGACGGCAAGCTCTTCCGTACCGACGGATTCCATTAACCGTACACAGACCATAATAGGGATAGGGAATATTATTTAGGGGTACCCCAGGGATTTGTCAAGCCGAGTGCGGGCTTTTAATTGACATTTTGTCGGCTGACAAAGAGTTTCACATACCTACCCGTCTATTGCGTTCTATATTTCTATCTCTGCCCTGTAATCGGTGCACTTTGCAGACAGGTTTTTATTAACGATTTTAAAGGATACACGATTCTTCGTTGAACGCGATCATGGTTTTTGGCGAAACTCTGTATCCGTAATGGGACACGAACAGAGAGTAGCAGTTCACTTTGTCTTTGAGGGATTGACACAAAAGCCTGGCAACAAAAAAATGATTTTTTTTAAAATAACATCCTCGACTTTTTCAAATACATTATTATTATACACCTGCGTATTTTTGGTCGAAAACAACTCACTATACTTCAAACGTACTGTTTTCTTAAGAATACTCCGATTAAAGTTTTGAAAAAATATTTGAGTTCTTCATGACATTTTCAAGGTATAAATTGTGGCATAATTTGAAATGTTTTTTCGTTCATTTATTATTCTCAGAGCATAATTTTTAAGCAAACAAAATACAATATTGGTTTTTTCATTAGTTAATGTCTGATTATATCTACATGTATTTTATTGGTTTAATTTATTTTTAAAAAAATACCATTGTTTAATCATAATGGTTAGGATCGTCTAAACAAAAATCATACTTTTTAAAATCTTATTATACCTATTGAAGTAGTTCAAATAGGTAAAATATTTGTGGTACATCGGATAATGCTATTTCTGGTTAAACGGCTGAGCATATAGCATTAAATTCCAGAAAATTTAATTTGGGTCGGTTTCGATTACTCTCAGGGCGTTCCACAAATACAACAAGACTTTCGATTCTCAGTAAGTAACCCTTTGATTTCGGTATGATATTTGATTTAGGTACACAATATCCAAAATTCTAAAACACTATATCTACATATCTTGTTTATCTTATAATCGTGCAATGTTTAAACATTTCAATAATAGTTGCGCCAAAAATGTAATTCAACTGTCGACAGCTGCTGTTATATCATGTTTTACAGTTTTGGAATCCAAATAGCTTAAGCAATTGTTTACCCAAAAACAATTATTGTCACTGACGTTACCAACTAATGGCTATTTTATTTTATCAAACAAACAACAAAAGGCCATCGTGTGTGTATTTGATGTATTGATCTGTATATAGGTACATTATGCATGGACCCATATGTGTTTTATATAATAATATTTAAATAATGGGAATCATTAAAGGGGGGGGGGTGGGTTAAGGAAAGATAACTCTTCTCTGGCTTTGAACATTTTGGTGTCTCTCGGATTAATAAAAAAAGATTAATTCCCAATTTTGATTTTTACCGAGACGGACGACTTTGGTGCAGATTTACATATAATATACAAACGTTAACCCAGCCGATTTAGATGAAGTTTTAAGTAACCGTTTCCAAGGAAGGGTAGGTTAGATAAAGTGCACCAATTTGGGCTTTATCTATCAAGAGTCCTCGACCCTCGTTTTATGAATTTCCGGTAAATTGTTTTTTTTTAAATGCTGGTCTAGCATAATAATTATAGCTATACATAGCTTGTATATATATATACATTTTAACAGATGAAGAAGTGTTTGACACGATAGCGGTTAGATGGATATTTGGTTTCGGCTCCTTTAAATAATAGGTAACCACGTCAATTATTACTATTTCTAGTAAAATATATAAAAAAATACTTTAAGTATTAGTATTTGATTTCTACACGGATAGATAGCGCTGTAGAAAACGCAAATTAACCGAATTGGATTTTCATTTTTTCAGTAATATTTAGTACATTCAAAGCACATATTTTTTTTGAACAAAAAAAAATCGTGCAGTGTAGAATTAATAAAACAATTTTGGACATAGTTTTTATCGGGATAGTTTTTCTTTTGGACATTTACCCGTACACTCTAGATGTACGTTACAGCAAAATAAACATGAAAAATTACTTACTTATCTACATTTTTATGGCTTTTAGCAAATTGTGTCTAACCATCTATTTGGAAAGTAAGGAATCATTCAGAACAGGCGCAGAAAAAATTATTTTTTAAAGGAAAATACAAGTATTGGCGAAGCAAAAACCTTATAGATTTTGTTATTCTCCATATAGGGACTGAGATATGGATCAAAGGGGCTATAACTGTATATGGTCGAACACCCACAGGTTATTGAACAAGCTCCCAGAAAACCCGGAATCTTTACCAAAAAACACTAGATTGAAAAATAAAGATTTATTTGGAGAGAACAAATAAATTGATCATTGAAAATATTGTTTAAAATAATGATTTAAAAAGTTAATCTTTCATATTGTTTAATACAGAATTAGTATTTCCAAAGCAGGTATGAACTTAGGTACTATTGTAACTACTCATTTTTTTTTTTATTCAAAATCCCTTCGTAGGCAATTATAACAATAATAATAGAGATCTATTTATTTTGCAAATCATAAATCATGTTAAAATACAATTATTTTTTAAATTAATATATTGGTTTGCAGACAGTAGATGTTAAGCAATTATGAATTTTTGACATTGCTCGTAAGTAGGTACAATACTATCATGCCATTAATTATCTGTTAAGGTTATTCCCGATGTTTTAAGGAATAATTTATGATCAAACGAACGGCGAAGCTCGGAAACTTTGTTTAGTGTTTTCCCTAGAGGAGTGAACGGTTCCCTTGATGATAGGTCCCCTATACTAGCAAATAATTGCATTAGTTTGACTAAAAGCTAATGTATCATCGCACGGTGGTTGGCCATCACAAGTGATAAACTAACATCTAGACCGAGTTGTTACTTTTGTAATACCTACATGTATTCGACCGTCTAGTGTGTGTGGTAAGTTTGTCTTTTAACTTCAACTTTATTTGCAATCGCATCGGCCACGACTTAATAACAAATCACTCGCATCTAACCTATAGGGGTGGGTAGATGTGTGATGTAGGTGACTATAGTTTTATAAAAGTAATTTCACATTGTATACCTTTAATATATTTTGGTAATTAGAAGTAAAACGTTTAAAAGAGGTCCAGATCTATTCAACTTTTGATTACCTAGCTACAATTTCCGTTAAAACTTTAATTTGCAATTAATTTTAAATTAAAGATATGTGTTTAGATTGTGAACAAGTAACTAAAGATTTATTAATAACACTTAATTTTTCACGTACATCTAACATTGGAAGTATCCTAATTTTCATATTTGACCATATTGTATAAAAATTGTATTCTTTTGGTAAATTTCGAATGGATAAATCTAAAATTGTCTTAAAATCATAGTTATTCAGTGATTAAGCAAGAACTTTTTTTATATATTCAATGAATAATATCGGTCTGATTTTTCTTTCTTAGTTCTTAAAACTGCACTTGAAATGTAAAAAAAATATCTAACGTTAAGGAATAATATATTTTTACTACGAGTATTAGCTGTTTAACTATATGAAATGAAAAAATACAAAATGTAGCCTTATTATTGTCATAGAGTGCACATTTTAATAAGAAATATTCCTAACCAAAATAATGAAAGAGGTTAAAGCAGTTATCACTTTGGGGACGCAAGTTAGATTTTTGGTTATCATAAAATATAAGAATAAAACTGAAAGCAACAAAATGCATTGTGTTAAAGTCTAGCCCCTAGGGGTGTATGAGTGTAAGACTCATTTTTAATATCTTGGCGTCTCTGTGTAAACCAAGTTTGGCGCCACTCACTTCACTTACAAAGAGAAAGAGAAAAAGAAAAAGCGAGAACAATAGAGAGACATAGGGTTTGCGTCGGAAGTCAAAATGTATTATTAAATAAATGTATATCTGTTTCGAGACCGTCGAGCTTAAAGTATTAATTTTTAAATTTGAGAAACGGTCGCTTTTGAATTTATTAATAAAAAAAAACCTTTCCCGTTATTATGACATGATATTCTGTATGTGGGTGCTACTACCGAGTTAATGGAGTATTTACATTGAAAAGAACGACCCTTAATGAGATTATCGGTGTACCTGGGATATACTAATATGCTTTGATAACCTCTTCACTTCTGTTGTACATATTTTGAAAATTATTTTATTATTTATGTATGTTTTTATCTGAAAATCGCCTCTTAAAAGAAAAAAAACTAAATTGAAAATAAGTTTTTTTTTCACATCTGCGACGTCAAGCACTTATACTTGAACACTATTATGGCTATCCTAAAAAGCAACGAGGAAGTAAAATTAGGCTAATAGTCATTTAGTTGTACTTACCTGCGCGAAGTACCGCATTTCCTTGAATCCCTGTTGCACATTGTGTATGAAGATTCGTGTCCCGTTTTCATGTGCTGTGCCAACAGTTTGGGAAACAATATATGTTTTTCGTATCTGTAAAGAAAAAAAAAACACTTAATTTCTTTGTAAAAAACATGGAAAAGTGGATTATTAAAAATGATGTTAGGCACTATGTTTTATTTGTGTTTTGGAAGGAACCATGTATTATCGTATGTATTCATTTTGCAACAATTTTAAGAAAGTATAAAAATAACAAACAACTTGGTCCTGTTTTTTAAGAGAGAAAATAGTATTTTATTTAAAAGAAAAACCTCGTTGCTCGAATGTGGGTGTTATGATATACTAATAACGGCTGAACATTATGCATAAAAATAATACATTTAATCAAACAAGATATGTGAAAGCCGGATTTAAAAATACGTTTAGTTTCCTTTAAAAAAAATATGTATCCCTTTTTTAATAACGTTGGTGGGTTCGACGTACAAGTGCGGTTGTCGATCTGAACCGGAAAAAGTAATTTATTATGTTTGTACTTACCTTGGTTCAAGTGATAATGCATTATTCAGACGGGAATTGTTCTCGGAATTTAATAATTTAATAACGCTGTACTAAGGTCTGTACACAATATAATATAATATAAACTGTATGCTATAAGCAATATAGTGGTATAGGTTATACACACTGTGTACACATATTGTCTGCGACTTTATGCGGTAGGTATATATACATATAGTATGTAAATGGAGTTAGACAATTAAATCCACGGGACACTCTAAAAGCCGTTCGGTAGAGTTTTGAACAGGGTTGCTTGGTGTGTCTCATGTAAACATTATTGTAGCCGACTAAAAGGTCTACACGATAAGTTTAGATTTTATAATAATTCAATAGGCACATTGGTAGGTATATACTTGTCATACATTTTCCAACGTGAACGGATATCCTCAACATTATCAACAAAACGCGCTCATGTGGAAGACACTCGTAGAGTTGCCCACGGTGTGTTATATAATATATCACAAAATGCTTCGCACATAAATGACTGTAATGGAAGCCATCTTAAATAATATAACGTATTAATTTAATTTGCAGTACCTACTTGAAAGACAAAACGTTGGGCATTAATACTGATTGCACGTCGCAAAGTGCAAACACAATCTCTGTGTAGACAATAGACTGAATTATCCTAGCTAAGTAATAAGACGAGATAGGTTGAATAAATTCGTTTTATGTTTCCCCCTCCGTTTTCAAGTCTTGTTTGTTTCGGGGATTTGATGAAGATGGCGCCGAGATATCTTCAGATTTTTTCCCATTAAAAAGCACAAACAGAGTTTAATTAAATAACGAATAACAAACCGAAAAAACAAATCGAATGAATTATTAATTGAAACACAAATTATTTTAAAGTTTCAGATATTTATACACTATATGTCTCATTATTAATTAAAAATACTATTTTACAACTTTTACTCTCAAAGTGCATTTTATGGATAATTTAATACTTTCTGTAATTTTATAGGTTATAGGTAAGTGGTAACATAACATTTAGGTAATGTTCCAATATAATTAAATTTTCCATAAAGGTATAAAGTGCTTGGAAAGCATAACACTACGCTCTTCACGTTGTTTGCTTGACCATTATGTTATTGACAAACCCGAAATATTACCGATCATTATTATTTTATAATTCCTCAGTTCAATTCCACAACATAATTTTCTCGTGAACATAATTCTGTGTTTCATCGTAAAATATTTAAACGAGGGTAGAGAATCATTATCATTATTATATTGAAAAATTAAATAACTAAAAAAAACTCTTTCGTTTTTGCTGGATTTATGTTGTTTGGTCAAAAGCTACACAAAAGTAGTTTCGACTTTTATCACGCCAAAGTGAATAGTATTTTTTTCTGAACAACAAAGTTTTGTAAAAAAAAGTTCGGCCTATAAATAAAGTTTGAACGAAGGCAAAAATAAAATAATTGTAAACCCAGAACGTTTTTCAGATCCGCTTTAAAGATAGAACTATAAGTTACTATCATTAAATATTAAAAGTTATACGATAAAACTTAGGCTAAATGTACAAGTACCATTATCTTGATCTCGATATGTCACAATGACTTTACAGTTTTTACCGAATGATGTATTCAGACTTCAGTATTTATAAAATAAGTGATTAAACGGTATTAGAAGTATTAATACCGTTTATACTAATTTTATTGCATACCGTCACATGTGAAATATATATATTTACTATCTATAAATTATTATATTTATTCAGCGGGATCAAAAGGATCAATGTAGATTATTTGACAAAAATTAATAGGTAGGACCACTCTCATGGACACTTTCTAAAACACTATTAAAATTGAGTAAATAAATTGCACTCCTAGTAAAATGACTGGAAAAAGGATGAAAATGTAAAAATGATCAAACATGAATAATTTTTCCATGACTTATTCAAATATCTAGTTTTCAAAAATAGTTATTTAACTTTAACATTTTTTTACACATTTTAAAGGTTTTAAAAAATTTTAAATGAATTCCAGAAATGTTATTTCCGGTACTTTAAACTTATTACAACCGGCCGGTACCAATACCGATCCTTAGAGATTATTTTTAATTCGGTGCCAACTCCTTCCGGGTGTGCATTTAAAATCAAACTGTTTTTGCAGTTATGTAAAAAAAAATATAATAATTTGTGTCATAACTCATAAGTATAATATTATGCTATACATTAATTACCTGTATACGTCGTCATATGTATTTCCATAGGTAAAAACGCCGTGTAGAGATGAGTGGGCGTGCACATCGATTACCAAGTCCAGTTCTATTTTCTAAAATCAAAATATTCAATTAAGTCTTATTCGATTTCAATTTTCATCTATCGTAAGGAATTGGATAACAATATAATACTTATATCCACATCACATTTGGGAAATTATAAAGTATACTTTTGGTTCATAATTATACTTAAATAAATATAATATATAAATATTAACTATAAACAAGTAACAACATGTAAAAACGTTCAAAATCGACGACCTTTGTCTAAGATGATCTTTCTATTTAGAGGTTTATAGGTAGATCATCTTAGACCACTATACAGTTTGTACAATATACATATTATAGGTATCGATTATAAATTAAAATATTAAAATCTAAGATATTTACAGTTTTGATCTTTAGTGAAAAAATAATTAATCCGTGTAGATACTTTTATCTCTTAAAGTTTACTTAGTATAAGTGATAAACAAATCATTTAAAATAATATATACTAGAATGTGTATAAGTATGTGAATATTAGGTAATCATTTTGACTTGTTTTTGTTTTTAGCCTACAAAATATGTAATATGTTTTTTATGGTATAAATGTCATACACTATTCCTAACACGAAATTATTCAATACAGTTAACTTGTGATTAAACATGACGTATTTGCCCGATTTCTGTTTTCTTAGCAGCGGTAAGTTAGGCAGATAACCCGATTAATGTCTTTATTAATGCATTCTAGATCTTAAAGTATAAAATAGTTATGTTGAAAATGCTTAAAATATTTTTTGATCATTCAAAAACAAGAATATTTATATATATTTTTACTATGTTTAAAATAAAAACATTCTTGGAATAAATTTAGCCTACTAAATCAATTCATTTTTAATTTTTTAATTACCTGCGCGGCTGTGAAGTTAGATTTCGCCGAAGGGACTTACTTTTAAAGCAAAAACTTAATAAACCGAAACACGAAAAATTGAATTAACTTAATTTTAAAAAAAATGCAATAACTTGTTTTAAAAATGATTTAGGAAAATCTACTTAGTTGAAATAAGAAATAACCTTGCGTGTTTTCTTTTTATGAAGATAGTATTCTCTTAGGTACTTTCCAGTTGACTTGACAGTCATTTTTTTTTTTTTTTTTGTTCGTTGATTACATGGCCTTAACTTTTAAGCAAACAGCATTCGTTTAATTTAGTCGTCTGCACTCTCTGGTTCACAGAGGGAAATATTTATCGCGTGATTGCACAAAATATTTTCGACGTGAAAAAAAATGATAATTTAAGTAAAAAAAGGGGCCTAAACTTTCTTTTATACCCGAGTTTAAAAATCTTTACCAGTTTCTAACCAATGTGTTTAGCATAACGTACCTCGTTGCCGTTGATTTCCATCAAATGGTTGTGAACAGCGTGTAACGTCGGATGAACCCATTGTGATATTTTGTGCCAAGCTCTATTCAAATCAATTCCCAACAGATTGGTCCTGAAACAAACGGCAAAACTTTATAAACCTCATTAAAATACAGGGTGATTTGGTTATTATAACCCAGTCAATATCTTAGAAGATATTACAATTTTTTTAAATTATTATTTTTTATACTTTAATAGTAGTTTGCCCAAATTAAACTAAATTTATTTTTCAGAATTATAACTTAACCTATGGGAGAAAGGATGAAGTGTAAATTGACGGCGTTTATTTTGTTTTCTAATTGGTTGCATTGAGACAATATAAAAAAACAATTATATTTCCAAAAGCTAATTATCTTCTTTCATTAATTAGTAATACTTTAAGTAATTTTTCTTGTAGTGCTTGGTACTAAATTACCGCATTTTAGAAATGTTGATTAACATAAATTTATGATACATTCTGTATAATTACATTACATAAGTCTGAAGTCTTAAGCGTAATATTAAGTTTATTAATTTATACCAGGAAATTACCTATACTAACTGTTGTCAGGATTAAAAAAAAATACATATATAACAGTGATAGTAAGTAGTCATTTGTGATTGAGTCAAGTAGCCAGCTTACCTCTGCACTGTATCAGTTGTGTGCTTGATTTTTTTTTAAATGGGAGAGGATAAGGTTACTATTTAAAAAGCACCCTATAAATATTTGTAAAATATATGAAATTCGGTTAAATATAAATTATATTATTGACACACACAAAAAAAAAGGCCCACGGGGTAGTTATATTTCCCCTTATTTTCTCATAATATATAGGTTACCATTAGCGACACGCTTATTAGCATAAAGCCACAATGGCAACACCTAATGTGCACGTTGTCTGCCGGTAATAACAATACAAATTTTAACGAACAACAAGACGTGGAGACGGTAATTTGTAGCCGCATTAAGATATTATACAGCAAACTCGGTACGTTATTATCAATATAATAATTCTCGTTAATGTTATTTTTCCGGTGGAAATTACACAGAACGTGCAAGTCGAGCAACCCAGGCCGGCGGAGTAGAAGGGCTTTTAAATCAAACTCCAGGCAAAACAACCGAAGAAATACCCCACGTATTAGTGTGTTTGTGGCTTAAAGTTAAAACCTTGGATTTTAGTCGTTATTATGGAAAACCTTTGATTTACTGCCCGGGATTTTGCAAATAATTCATCCAAAAGCAAAGGTACATAATAATATGTTGTATTTGGTTCAACGGAGAATACCTAACTGACGTTCAGGAGGATTGTATTATGTGACTGCAGGGTTGTGTGAAATTCTGTGGCAATATCGTTAATAAATGTTTAAATAAGATTTTAATGTATAAAGAGCGAATTTCTTACAGGTTAACGTCAAGACCCAATCGGTTGTGCGCCAGACGTTTTCCGCCGGTAATAGGAAATTCGATTTAAAACTCAATTACTGTATGCTTCTTTGATTGACTTTCCATTATAAAAAAAAACGTTATTTTCATTATAAAAGGCTACGGTTACGGCTACACTCGTTAACTTGTATATACTAGTTTTTGGATGCAGCTCAATTTATAATGCTTTATGTAATACAGCGTAAACCAATTTCACAACCGCAACGTTATTGGATTCAACAGTCTTTAAATTGTATAAATGCAATTCGATTTCATACAGTGTTCAAAAAAAAACCCCCGTAAAACCCATTAAAATATAATATCCAGCGAACGCTCATCGGTGTGATGAAAAATTACTTTACGTTGCTTTTATTTGGATCAACAATAACAGCTGTTGTATGTACATTTTCAATTGGTTCAATATTTGGTAATAAGGTTTCGGCCTCCAAAAAATGCCACCACGTGTCTCAGAAATGATTGAATTTTTTTCTTTCTTGAGAATTATTGTAGGTCAGATTATCGTGTACTTATGTTACCTGGAATTGCCGAGAGTCACTCCATCCGGATTTATCATGGGAATTATTTGGAATACGATTTTTTTCCTAAGGCGCACCACAGTCGGATGGTTGCTGATCAAAAATTCTACGATACCTGAAATCAAACAGGTCGGTTAACCTATATACCTTATTGTGTTGAATATTTTATACTTGAGTACTCAACCTTGGCAAACGTAAGAGCTCGAAGTGTCGGCTCCGTGCACTCTTCCCATTATCACGACCACGTGCGTTTTCTCCGTGGTATTCATGTTTTTTGGATTCGTAATCGTGATCAGATCCAGCCTTCTGTTTTGCTTAAGTACAAATTAGGTAATTTTCTATTGTTAGGAGATGGTTAGATGGGACGTCGCAAAGAAAAAAGCAGCACAGTCTGTACCCGTAGTTTAAATTGTAATAATTATTAAATGTATACTTGAGGCATCCAAATGTTCAAATATGTAAAAATGTGACTTTGTTTTGCATGTGTAGTCAATTTAAGAAACATAAAGTCTGGTGTGAATATAGTGAACCTCAAACAAGTATTGTCGGTTTAATGATATAGGAAATATTGATTAGCTAGCCAGCTTTTACTTAATGGAAAATATTTATTTTACTCCTTGTACGGTCTAAACTTTAGTATGGTTCAGTGTTGTAGTCACATGCATATTTGATTTAAGGATTTTTAAAACTACCGTTTTGAATTTATTTTCCTCTTGTGTTATAATAATTGTCAGACTAATTATCAAATAGTGATAATTTTTTCTTTGTCCTTTAACGTTAAATAATAAGCTTTGTTGTAAGATTTTTAAAAGGCGTTTCACATAAACGTCATAAAAAAATGAACAAGCAATAAGGCTAAGACTGAACTTGTATATTCCTAAGCACTTTATCCGCAACGAAAATTGAAAAGTGCACATAAAATAATGTTTTATGCAAAGTTTATCAACGGTGTACGGTTGCTGAACTTTTAGTTGTTCGATGCAATTAATGGTGATATCGTTAGAGCGGTAATTTACACAGACCGTCGAACTTTGTTATATACAACATAATCATATCGAAGGACTGAGGAGCTATAATTAATTTCGAGGGCCCTAATATTATTTTCCAGGTAATTGGATGAGTAAAACTTTACCATAAAAAGGACAAAGAGAAGTTGTACATTTTTCATAACTTTCTAGAGTTTAATAATTTATTCAATTCTATCGTTACGGTTAGTTTTCGTTATGTTCGTTTTATGTTCAATATAACAATTGCAATAGTGGCTCGGGGGACTGCAAGGGAAAATATCTTTACTTTGGTTATTAGGTGATTTGTCAATATGATTATTGTCTAAAAGTGTACTACAACAAGTAGGACTAACGTTGCTCTCGACAAATGGTTTATATTTGTGTATGATATGTGGCGAAATTAATAATGGAGAGATCAAGTGGAAGGAGGTCATTGGGGAGACTACGTCTAAAATGGTTTGACACAGTGAGGTGGTACTTAACGATATTAAATGTAAAATTGAAAGGGTCGGGTAGAATGAAACGAAATAGTCTTAATGGGCTAACACCGACTTCTCTCCAATGGCGCAATTTTGTGGGTTGAGGACAATAGTACTTGTAGTTTTGGTAGGTATGAGCTTATTGTTTTTTTTTTTAGTATAATTTGACATGTTTTGATTTTAGTTCCGTTTCATTGGTCAAGCGTTCTCGAGGTTAATTTTACTTTGAAAAAATGTTGTGCTGCTTTTTTCCTTGTCCGGTGGAAACAATTTATTGTCATTTCGACGCTACTGAGGTTCATGTTAATATTACTATGGATTTTCCCAGGAGTTCTCGTTTGAAAAACGACAGTTTCTTTTTCTCCACCAAAGACAAATAGTTCTGAAGCCGCGAATACGAATACGGATACGTGTACGAAAACTGATAGCTATCGTCGTCCTTGTCAAACGAAAATAATATGCTCAGCACGTAGTTGTTGTGGTGGTACGGCGACCGATGATAGTGAGTCCTGTTCAGAGGTATACGAGACCTGGTGAAAAAAAAAAGACTATAAAAGTATAAAAATTATTTTTAAAATACCTTCTCAATAGGTTTTCTTCTCATGATGTAGCGGCGACAAGGACTCGTTGAATAAAGCGAGAACTCCTGCACGAGAAACCTGATTGATTTGGTAGGATTCTCTTAACCGGAGTCTTATTTAAGCAACGCATAGGAAATACTTTATACTTCCGGTGTCATTAGACTTAGTTCTAACGTGCTAATGCCGGGTTGCTTAAACGTTTCATAAACCAATAGATGTTTAATGGTTCTATAAACATAATTTAGTGGCTCACGATTGGTCCATTAAGTTTTAACGAACCATTAAATGTATTCATTTATTATGTAATCCAGCATATAACTGGGTTAAAGACAACTGCTCTACTAGATTAGGAGAAATTAAGTTAGTTTAGGCACTTCCAAATAATTAATTGAGGGACAAACTCGATAAAAACTACCGCATTTAATAACTGTTTCGCACATATGATTTCTATAGGCGTTATTTGAGTTCTACATTTCAACTTTCCCCTTCGATAAAAAATATACAGGCTGTCCCAGAGTCAATGCAGCACACTATGAGGCCATACTTCAAGGAAAAATGTTTTGAATTTTTTTCAAACAAAAATAATAATTATTTTATGATATTTTCAATAAAATTATTTTAAAGCTGACGTGCCACTCGACTGTGATAATTATTTATGGGTATACTATGAGTAAAGTTAATTACATTTTAACTTTTAAATTTGTTAAGTTTAATAAAATATTAGTAATTATGATACGTAAGTTAAAATTTAAATAAATATTCCATTTAACTATATAAATAAATAAAAAACCGATATCAATTACTTCAATGAATTCTCTCAAATTATTATGTTTTTTATTCTACACTCACAGCCTAACTTTTTACGTTACTATTTCTGTCTTTTTCAATTTTACATTTAGATACCCATCAAAATTCTTTATAAGTTCGTCCCCTGTCATAAAGTTTCTTTTTATTAGTAACAAACAGCATACTAATACAAGACTTACTTAAACTTTTTAACGCGCTGATATCGGGTGTTGTAGTCTTTAACTAACTCTTTTCAAGTAGTTTTAAAAGTCATGTTATGTTAAATTTAAAAATGCTGATGTAACCAAGAGCCTACATACTTTTCTGGAATATTTCATGACGACAATAATAATTCGGAGTCTCGGTGGAATAGAATAGTGTTTCAGGTTTAAGTTGTATTAAGTATTCAGTATGTATCAAAGGCTGCAGACTATAAATAAATAATCATAAGGAGTGAAGTCTTAAAAAGTTTTTCGAACACCGTAATAACATTTATTTTTGGGAAAAAGTGATTTATAATTTAAAGTTAACCTTAAAATATCAATGCGATGTAGCAAAATATACGGTCCTTTTTTTTTTACGAAATTAGTTTCATGAAATGTGAATTTTTATTATTATTTTTTTCATACTCAAAGTATATTGATATATTTTAAATATCTCAGTTGTAATAACTATAACAAAAACAGTAATAACTTAAACATGTTTGGAAATTTCAAAACAAACAAAAAACATTACTTCCTATGGTTTTCACCGTTTTAATAAAGATATCACAATTAATTTGGATTTAACATTATTTACTAAAAAAAAGAATACTGGGTTTAAAAATGTATTGTATAAGTATTAAAAAAATATGTCTCTAAAAATCCATATTATTCCTAAATTTATTTTTTCCTTAGTTTTTTTCGATACAAGACCATTTTACTGTAAAAGATAATATCTAACCTAACCTATCCTGTTATAAAAAATATTTCCCATACCCCATACATATTAAAAACTAAAAAAAAAAATGTCGCTGTTTCTGCACACATTTTTTGGATAATTTAAAACACCTACGACTACATTATATAACATGGACCATATTAATTACAGTATCTTGCCCCTGTATGTTCACTAATATTCAAATATCATAATTTTATAGTCTATATAAATTATAATAATACTAATTCGTGTGATAGATAAAACGAAAATATATCTATACAAATCGTCATTATAAAAATATAATATTATGTTGATACTGATTGTAATTTAAATATAGTTTTGTGGATTATCAAATATTTTTTACTCGAATACTTACTACAATATCTACTTTAAGCAATTGTCCATGGGAAATGGCCTTTCCTTATAATTTAACTTTTGCACGCTTTAACTGGGCAGAAAATATTCAGATTAACTAGTACAACATATGTATCGTAAATAGAACAATTTTTTACTATGGCATATCTCTGTTTTAAGAAACGGATATTTTTTTAGGCAAGATTTTAGGAGAAATAAGTTTTAGTTACCTAACTTTTCACGTGAAAGGTTAAGTAAACAAAAAGATAAATTTCCTATGAAATTCATATTAAACAGTGACCTACTAAAAGGAAAATATACATTCATATACGAATATACATTCGGGGATAGACCTACTGGGAAATCGAGTTTCCTCGAAGCGGCCCTGTTAGTATTTATTTGCAGTTGCGGTTATTTTGCCCGGATCTCATAAATATATTTCATTTATTTCTTGTTTTTATGAATAGTATGGTCGTTATGTGCGAATATTTATTATACCGTATGATCGATAATTTAAAATAAAATACAATCATTTTCTCTGAAAATAATAGTTTTTTTTTAAATTAATCCCTATGGATTAATCTTTGTTCGCGTTATTTAATTTTTCAATCCATTGAATATAACATGCTTTATTAAATTCGCGTAGCAAAACAATTACATTTTAAAAAGCACGAAAAACATTTGAATTGTTTGACAATGTAAAAATAAATGTTTTCTACTACATCACAAACCTTTACATAAAGCTCATATTACTAAGGTTGTGTAAAACTAGTATTATACATTATTCAAATTTGTATCTTTGTTAATGTTTCCTGTCGATCTATCAAATGTTGAAACGTAAAATGTATCATATAATATTTAATTAACTTTTTAAAGTAAAAATAATTTATTGAAAATTATGAATGGTCAATAACCAGTTTTAAATATTTATATTTAAATAATTATTTTTAAAGTTGTTAGAGTATAAAATTTAGGACAGGAGTTGGAGTGCGATGAGTATGTGCGTAGACAAAATTAACTCTACACTCCACCAAAAATGTCAATCGATAACGAATCCCCATTACTGTATTAATAAGCATATGGGTAAACTAAAGCTGAAGCTCTAAATTAAGATTTTGTTCTGAAAAATTGCTGATACTTTACGTCTAAACAAATAATTGGGGTGTATCACAATATGGTCTTAACTAGAAAACTAGTGTTGGGGGGTTAAATAATCACCCGGTATAACTTGTACACGGTTATCACCGTAGCTGTAAACGTTAGTCACGCTTATACCTACGCTCCCCTCAAATGTGTACATTCGGCTAAGAGCAAACACAACAGTTGACATTCGAATTCGGATGATGGTCATACACACACACGTGTGCCAACAGTCGAGTTAACTGCTGTACGGACTATTGGCATTACATAGGATATATACGGGACAATATAACAGAGCAATAAGAAAATAATGCCTTGTCTGCGCGTATTATGGTTGTACGGACGGCACCCTCTTTTTGGCGCGCCAAGAAACTACAACAAAACGGTATGGAACAAACCGTAATTTGGTTTTACCATAGAGACGTCGGCGTTTCCGGGTGAAAGGGACACCGGCGGTACAGGGGTTGCTGCCGGCGACAAGGGGTAGGTTTTCGGAGGAGAGGGGAAACGCATAACACAATAAAAACTAGCTGTTTCGAGGGTCGTGCGCGCCGGTTGTTAATGTTCTTGCAGTGATAACGCACATAAAAACCGACCGGTATGTATGCGAATCTCGGACGGAATTGAAGGGACTGTCGGAAAAGAAAAAAAAAAATTAAGAAAAAAAGTAATCCCCGGTATGGTTTTCATGTCGGGGTTTAGGTACGCTACTTGCGTGATTTAAGCAGCAAATAGTACGGTGGAAACGACAGATTAGAATTCAGAAAAGAAACGGTATTAAACAACGTGGACAGTAAAAAAAAAGTTTCGTCGTCTTCTCGGTATACACGTTTTGTTGAAAACTGCAACAGTCACATACCGCAGGGAAAGGTTAGACGTACACTATTATGTATTAAGTATTTCAGTAATTGCATTCAAATATGCTTCACTAGCGTTTGGATTATGTTTTAAATTAAATATTCCGAAACAGTATAACCTGTCGTGAAAGCAATCCCGTGAGACCAACATATTTTTACCGCGAATGTCAGTTTAACTGAATATTATACGGAAATTGTCCGTCTTATGAAGTAAATTTGTTTCTTGGGGCGTAGAATTTTCGTTTAATTAAAATTTAAGCGGATTTATGTATAGCCGTTGAATAATAAGTTTAGGGCACTGAAACGGATATGTGAAATGTTACATTTAACAGGATATGAGTGAAGGTGGCAAAAAGGGGAATAATTTAAGATAACATAAGCGTAGAAAAGGTAGGCGGTTGTGATCCTTCCAGACTTTAGGTATCGTTTAAGCTTTCACAGAATGTTGGTGAATCCATTAAAACTTACTTAGGGATTAAAAACCCCGTGTAAACTCAAATGCTAATGCGCATTAATTTTAATACGTGTGAATCAAGTAAATTGTTTCATTAGTGATTAGAGTAGGTAAATAAAATAAGTGTAGTTTCTCGTTTCGTTATGTTTAAGTTGGGATATGTTTGCATAATGTTATCAGTACCACAATTGTGATCAACTAGTTTTTAGTGAATTTCAGTTATATATTATATCTATGATTCAGGCTTGGTTTCATTGACTACAAACTGAAAACATAAATTGGAATTGACTATTGGGAAATCGGAAATGGATAACAACAGGTTGTCAGCATTGTTTATTCTAAAATAATAATTGTGGTCACTAAACATAAATTACCATATTTAAGATGGTATTTTCTAGTCACTGATGGTAGGTGCTTGACGTTAGTTTTATTTGATAAAATACTTACCACTTGGGCCTGCTGGAACTTCTCACCAAGGGTGTCATCCCAAACTGATACAGATTATTGTTGTTGCTGATGTTTACTATGTTGAAGATGACGTTCTGCGAAAAATAGATTAGACTGAAAAAATTAACGCTTAAACGAACGGCATTATTTTTTATTGGTGGATTACCAGTAGGTATTTTTGTGTTTCCTAACAGCTATTTTGGAATAATAAAAAAAAAGCGTCATATTATAAAACACGGACTTTGCCAGCCTATCCGTATTCTATAATATTTTAAAAATTTAATATATTTCCCAGCACTACACATAGTACTTCACAGTATAAAGCGCACGTGTTTCGATAACCGTTGCGTGGCTTGTCAGTTTCTTATACGTAGTAAAGGAAATGTCCTCTGAATATTTTAGGGTTGGACGAACGCTTGGTTATGAATAATACATAAAAGGTATACGCATATTTCGCTTTATAGAAAACTTTAATTTATAATAAAATAATATACTTATTTCAAAGTAATTTATCTCGAGCAAGGAAAACGTTTGTGCATTTGGTAATTGTTTCTAAACAATTACCTATTAGATTTAACACTACAGTCTGAGTAGATTAAAATCATTTTTACTATCTATATCTATACATGTATAACATACCTTTAAGAGGTATGTTAAATTAGGTAATAAACACGGGTTTTCTTTAGCTAATGAAACATAGCTGTTACATTTATAATTTTACTGACAACGGCTCAAAATAGAGATAAACTCTGAATAGTTTACATTATATTATTATACATATTTCGCATATATTTACTGACTTGGTCTTGCCTGGTGTTTTCCACTACAAAGTTGAACCATAACCGATGTCGCGGATTGCAAGTATCCGGTCTTATGAACAAGTCGTACTCGAATTCGGACACCAGATCGATTCTTCCTAAATTACCTGGACAAAAAAACCAAACTTTAAAATGAAATTTAATCTATCCGAAGAAACGTATCTAATCTCTTTTAATGGGAGAAGTGGATGGATTATGTAGACAGTAGATTTTAATATGTGCTGAATCAACTTTTGACTTAATTAGTCATATTGTCGTTAGGTAGATAGTAAAAAGTAAGTATGTAGCGAAAAAATAGTCAACTGTTGCAGAATTTATTTGTATTTTTCAAAATTCAATAGATTTCCACAGTGTATTTGAAAAAATATTTATTAAAATAATCTTAGAATATGGCACTATATTTTAAACATGTTAACGATTTTAGTTGTATTAAATTATAAAGAACACAATAGTCGTTCAGAAGTGTACAATATTTAAGAATATATCAGTAAGTAATTTTATCTTAGGACGACATGATCTAGAAAAACACATCGTTTCAAAAGAATGATTCGTTGAATATTAAAATATAATTTAGTATCTATATTGCCAATAAAGTAAAATATACCAGTTTCGAATGAAGCGTCAAAACACAAATGACCTTTTTTTGCTTTGCCACTGTGACCGGGAGGTCGCATGATCATCCTGGTCACATTGCCCAGTCCAGATTCCCCTTCGTCACTGTCTGTGAGATAAAAAACAAAATATTAATATTGAATCCACATATTCAGTCCACTCAAGGTGAATTAATAACCATCTACAAAAATGTAAAGTTGACAAAACGGGTTTTTTTTTTAAATTGTTATTTTATTGATCGTTTTCAAAATAACATAAACACATTACACAGTGATTTATCTTAAAAATACTTCTAGATAATATACATTTTTTTTTCAATCGGGTGTTTACCCTAATTAATCAAAAAAGTAATAAAATACAGCGTTTGTAGCAACCAAAATAAGTTATAGTTTCAGTTTAAAAAAAATACCAGCATTTAATAATTATATATTTTATAACATGAGAAATGATGAGAACATTACTAATGCACACTTAACAAAGATATATTTGACAGTTACAAAAAAGTTGCAATACTCTACGAAATTGCAAAATATTAAACTAAGAAATATTGACACTGAATTAATATCATGTAATCTACTACAAAGTCGGTTTATCTGAGGTATACATAAATTTGAAATTATTATAAGGTTCGCTGCTCAGACTAGTAGAGATTAAATTGAAAAGAATTAGTAATTGTCAGTTATGAAATCATTTAAAAAAAAAAACACTTAATTCGGAAGGAAAACGATATTTTCTGATTAAAACCTAAACAATATATTATTTAGGACGGTAAACATATTTTCGTACGTACCGACTGGATTTTCAAATACTATGTTGATATTTTAGTTGTTAAAAGTAAAATTAATATTCGGTTTTATTGAACACTATTTACCGGACCCACCTTTCTCGAACCGTTTTGGCCTTTGGTCGAAATTTTCACGGAAATGTTAAAGGGTGCAAAACGGACCTGATTAAAATTCATACGGACGACCATAGACGCGCTGAAAGTTATCCGGAAAATCTACAAAGGTGTTTTCCAATCAGGTGCTCGCGCGCTTGTAAACAATACACATGCCTAAGTACATCATAATATAGCACGTGCGCTGGTTGCCCGTTCAGTGTAATCCCATTGGAAGTTAAACTTTCATTTATTGCGTGGTCGTCTTTTAGTTCTACGCCAAGTGCTTACAAATTTCTCGTGCGAATTTTGTTTTATTTCAACCAGTTTTTATTGTTTTTTAGCGAGCTTATACGATTGAGTAGTTAAACGATTTTGGTGCAATTTGACGAGTCGTTGCAAGTGCATAATCCGATTTGATTGCTAATCTACATGTTAGGTACTACCAGATTCGTAATCGGCCATCGTCAAGGCCCCGGTTCTGTTATGGTCGCAGACGGTTGTAAACGGCACAAACAAACGTTGTTTCCGATCGAACTAACTGTTCAGTGTTTCGACACACGTCCGGCCAACAGACATGTTTGTTACCATGACGTTAAGTTCTACTGTGAAGGCGGTGCGGCGTTCCGCTCGATTTAAACTTGCACCTGTTACCGTCGTTAGAGCAATTTTCGACGTAGACATCTTGTAAAAACTAAAGATACTAAACCTCTTTCAAAGCGACATAATATGTAATCCCTAAGTGTCGCACGGGTTTCAGTTTGACGCGATGAGCAAACGTATCTTTTCTTCGCGGTGCGCTGGCAGAAAAACTTCTCCAGCCGTCACACGTTGCAGATTACCGTGCCAATGTAGGTATAAGTCAGCATTCTATAAACATTAATTTTCAAACACAAATATTGGATTAAGAATCTCTCCGAAAGGGCAAACGACATGGTCTTATTTGAATTTTTTTATATTAAGGCTGTACTTAAAAAGCCAAGAGCAGTTAGAAATAGTTACTCACGCGGACTGTGTTTGCCTGGCAAAAAAAACAAAAATAATAACTACCAAGAAAGCGGTCCTCGTTGGTACGCTAACATGGTTAAAATAAAAGTTAAGCTTTAAATTAATTGTGTGGGAAAAATTGCCTATGTACAGCCCCTTAAAAGTGGTATGTTATGCGTCACAACTATTAGGTGCTGTAAAAAAAATAAAAATGAATTAAGTATTTTCTCAAGACATTAGATTAATCTCATAACTCGTGTCTTTTGTTTCATTCGCGGTGGATTGGTATTGACTTTGGGTCCGTTTCAGTATCCATAAATAGTGTCGGTTTAATAATAGTGCATCAGCCCCTGATGTGAATTTGTGTATCTATTTGTTACTTGTTTATTTGCATTTGTGTATCTATTTGTTACTTGTTTATTTGCATTTGTGTATCTATTTGTTACTTGTTTATATGCATTTATTCGTTACTTTGGACTCTCATAATATTAACATTAATGCGTCGTTCGTGTGAAAACTTAACATCTGCTTGTATGGTTAATTTATAACACCGAGTATGTGCGAAGTTTACCGCAAACAGGGGTTTTCCCAAATTCGAGTGATACTATTAATTGCGCTGTCGCCATTCGACGGACGGACAGGAAATGGCTGGAATTTGCGCAGAAATAAATAAAAGTGTTTTGGCATTTGACAACGAAGAGCAGAGTTTATCGACCCTTTTGAATTTCACCCCTAAAACACATTTATCAAGTCACGTCGTACGAGATATATTTTTATTTAGGCTTCGAGTATAGTATAACATGATCCTCCGTCGAAAACTTCTAGTAAAACAATATTCTCGGATTGACTCTCGAAGCCGTGGTAGTTCATATTGTGTTATTATATTAATTGTACATATTTTGGTATTAATTGTAGACGCCAATTATGGATGATTCATGTGTATTCATTTAATAAACGTTATTATGGCTCGACATTTGTAATGATAACATAAGACTTTTAGTTGAAGAATACTATAATTAGAAATAATAAAAAAATAATTATTCACATAATGTAACTAAATAAATATAACCAATGAAAATTATATATAATTAAATGGAAAAGCCAGCGTTAAGGTACAAAATAACTTATTTGTTATTTTGTGGTTAAGACGAATTCAATGATATATTATGTGGGTATGTTGGGAAATAATTGCTCAGGGTGATGAGCTGCACACGAATCAGTTAATATATAATTTAAATAGACATTGGACGTGTTAAAATTATTATTTTTTCTATTTTAATAGCTGTTATTAGTTAACTTAGATTTGATACATTTTTTGTTATCTAAATATTACCCTATCATTCATGTGTTAAAACCCTATGAACCTATAATCTTTTAAAACGGTAACACATAATACATATGATTACACTTTTAAATTAAGAACAGAAATTTTTTACTAAACGATAACTAGTTTTGGATAATTATTTGCAAAGTTATTAATGTTAAAAACTAAGAACAGCAGTAAAGGTGAAGTATAGTATTATTTTCATGTGTACCCTATGAACTTGATATTTTTTAAAGATTCTATTACAATAACATCCGCCTTCGGGCTTTAAATTGTTGAAACTCGACAAAATATGTTGTTCCATTTTTTTTTCAGATCAATTATTGGTATGAATTATAGGCGCCGGTGGTTTAGGGTATTCAATTGGAGTAGTTTATCACAGCCGACGGTGAAATATTCATTTCGGGCCTCGACGATAAAACGGCGACGGGCGGTCGGCGAATTTTTGGGGGAATCGTAAATTGATATTGTTTTGTCCCCTTTCGGCCGCCCAAAATATACGACTACCGACGGTCTCGGCCATTGTGCAAAGTCTTGGCATTGATTTTGCAGTGCGCCAAACGCTGTCTCCGGCAAAGACCCTCGCCCTGCTCGTCTCATTAAGCACAATGCCATATAGATACCCAGACGACATTACCATGTATGTGTGGAGGGGACGACGATCCGTTTGCTTTCTGGTCGTCTGTCTCTGATAAGATATGGAAGACGTCTCGCCATTTGTCTTATCTTTGTGCCATCAATTGGAGAACGAGCTGGAAAATTGAAATTTCCATAGGCGATTTAGGTGCTCGAGTTTTTTAAACTAGTTGACTGGCAAGCTATACGAGAAGGCTTTCGAGAGTTGAATATGATACTCAAGATAGTAAAAAAAAAAATGTATTAGCAAAATATGTGTTTGTTTCCGGAATAAAAACGATCTGGGAAACGTTGTGTTTCGAACGAAATGTGATGTGAAAATACCTCTTGGAAAAATAAGCGGGATGCACCCAAACCTGGGCATTATTTAAATAATTTTTTACTAAAGCAAAACAAATACATTTTTATTTTTATTTGAACGAATTTAAATAACAAATAAAACAATTATTTTGATGTTTAGTTTTTTCAGAGAGACAAATAAAAATAGGTTATTTAAATTTATAAATAATGTAAATTATTTCAAATAAAAAAAAAATGGTTAATGCGCTAAATGAAAATGTATTTTGTAGCTCGTTATTATTTATTATAATTGAATAAAAATTGCCCAGATTTGGTTATATCATTGACATGGACTAAGCACCCTTTAGAAATGGGTCGATTTCCTTATTATTTCACTAGTCAGTTATTAAATACATATAATAATATAAATAGTACATCAATTCTTCATGAAAAATACGTGTACCTTTTGTAACAAAGTGAAAAATTACAATTTTTTCAGTTATTTTTATTTCGTGTAAATAAGATTGCGTTTTGACTAAAAAATACATTCTCCGCCCGATTTACCAAAAGAATAAACTCGATTTTCATAAAAATGTACAACGTGCATTTGTGCGAATCTTCTAAATTCGTTTGGTTGAAATGTATAAAACGTACTTATTGTTTTATCATATCTGCGAGTGTAATACAACACGTTATCATTTAATTTCGTTTAGTCAGTATACACTTTTGGGGGGAGGGGTAGAAACCCTGACTCGATAAATGCAGGCAGATAACAATAACGCGAAGGCTACGAAGGGCGTTTAACGCAGCGATTTACGGTGCAATAACATTTGCATAATTCGTCCGGGCGTTATCTAAATTGCAAAAAAAAAAAACACAATAATCATAACAATTTGACGATAACATATTTATTATTATATCCGTCGACTAACCGGCGCGTTCCTCGAATAACTCTCCGAGGGCTATCGATTACCTACCATAGGCGAAGGCAAGCCCGTCATTATCTGTGTTAACGACCACGTCGGTCCCCATCATGTGATTATGCCAATGAAATTGTTAAACCCTGACAAAACAACACCTCGACACGTACTACATATATAGAGGTCGTTCGCCGTTCACGACCTGCCATAACAATCGTTACGTGACAGTATGTCGATAATGTAAGTATACCGTATTATACTTGTACAGGGTGATTGGCTACTCAAGACCCGGTTAATATTTTAAAAGATACTAGATTGTTTTTAAAAATTATTCCTTCTCACACTTTTATATAGTTCTTAGTTAGCCCAATTTTGATATATTTTTCAAAATTACTATCCCATCCCTTGCGGTTAAAACCATACAAACTGTATAAACTGTTTAAACGGCAACGCATAACATATATTTTATTAACTTTTTAAATTAGGAACAGTTCGCCGAAATTTTTGACTGGTCGATAATCAGTTTTGGATAATAACTTGTTAAGTTATTAATGTTAAAAACTAAAAACCGCAGTAAGGGTGAAGTATAGTGTTATTTTATCTGTGCGCGTTACTCAACCGCACTTCACCTCCCGTCCTAAATGTTTATTTTAATATAAAGTGATTCATTAGTAGTTTGGAGAACAGGAAATGTGTATTTTCGCCGGAAACTTTGTTATTGTAACGATGTGAACTTATTCATCGAAAACGTGTTTTACGGGAAAAAGTTTCACGTCCCGTAGAGTACTCTGATTTGTATTATTATTATTTTTTGTAAAGAAAAATACTCCCAACAGAGCGTTATGGACTTATTGTTATAGTTTTTTTCAGAATTTCATTTATAAACGTGATAAAAAGTTCGAAACTGACAATTGTCTATACATAGCAGCTGGGCAAGTTAGTGATTTATATTGACTTCGTCAAGTTGTATAAAATGTCATTGATAAAGTTACAAAATACAGTTAAATTCAAATATTTTTTAACTCTATTCAACGCCTCTAATTATTGTTAATTTGAAAATAGAAAACAAATTTAACCTTATCTTTTTAATCTTTTAACCCCTTAAAATCTATCTTTTATTTAAGGAACACTATACAACTTTTCTATTGAAAATCCGATTAATAAAATACTCTCGGTCCCATCCTATATCAGTAATAAGAACTTCGAATAGGTGTGGTTAAGCGATCCAAGTCAATTTATGTACCCACACAGACGGTATGTAGTAAGTGCTTTAAGTATCTTTTTTGGAATAATCGGTTTATATTTTAGTAATCGTGAGCACCGGTCAATACATGAAATATTTATCTTATGTCCTGTAAACGGACGTGAGATTACCTGGGTTTAGTGAAGCCCAACGACCAATCTAACGAAAAGCAAACATTGTTTTGTGGTTATCGCTACAAGTCGTGCCCGGCTGTTCTACTTATAAAATAAAACCGTTTGGTAAGTTTTACACGTAGTCGTTGTACTCGAATACAGCACCCAAGGGGAAAACTATCCATAACCTGTAAGTTGTATGAAAAAAAAAAAAAAATGAATACATGCTGCATACTAAAATCGCTAATTGTGTGAATCATATTAGGTAGTTGACGTATTTCGTTCATTACAATCTTGAGATCATGGTTTCCAACGGCAATTCTGATAAGTTTAACTGTTACTTTAAATACACAACGTGGGCGGTAAAAGAGTGACAAAAAAAAAAAAAAGACCGAATAATCGCTACTTGAAGTTTTTCAATTAAATTTAGGTCACGTTATTTTGATGTGGGCACAAAGCCGAGAAGGTACTTTCACGTTTGGATTTACATAAAGCGATTAAAATAAATTAAAATTGTAAAAGTCACTGAGTGCTATTTTGAATTAAGCTTAATTGTGAGATGTGGCTAACTCGGAAAAAGAAGTATTACTTCGGCGCGATTTTTTTCAATTACTGCGCCAAATACGTCATACCTATCATGTTTATTTCGATTGAAATTTAAACAGTCTTATAAACTAGTTGTTATGATTTTCCGATGGCCAATTACCATTTACAAGGTATCGAGTGTTATATTTCCTATATTGATTATTCGTACTATTGTTATTGTAGATAGTTTTAATGCTAAGAGTTTCCATAAAATTGAGTTAGGTTAGACGAGATGTGGAAGTAACACAATTTACTTGAGAGATATCCGCTGTACCCCTTTCTGACCTGAGTATAGTGGTTGCATAAGATAAAGAGCATGTTTAAGAAAAATATAATAAAAACAAAATAGCGTTGACACGTTTTGACGTTAGTTACAGCAACGGTTCTAAATGTATTTAAACACTAACCAACCAATTGGTTTAGGATCTTAAAAACGTTCTGACTCCAACAAAATAACATGCATTTGCCAGTGATGCCTATCCCTTCTGGCATCTTTGTTTTTAGTTCATTGTCTCAAGTTTTAATTACTACCAATTATTTAAATTTTGTTGCTATCTTAAGAATGTGTCTTTCTTCTCGTGGCTCTCAGCTTGATGGATCTCTTTGACAACTTTGTAAGTTTTATATATTTTCATCATTAATTTAAATTCTAACGTTACCCGCAGTTTCCTTCAGTTTTACATAGTTGTTACACCATTTGTATATTATCCCCTAAAAGACCAATGTCATCTACATGGACCAAGAGGCTTATTGTATGTAGATTGGGCTAGAAGTTCATCCGTTATTACGAAAAACAATTATATGCATTAAGCTAATCCTACATGAACACCCAATCCTCTGTTTCAACACACGCATTCTTAACATGAGTTTTCGCTCGTTCATTTAATATGTTTACATATACTTAAAATTCGTTATTAGTTAATTTAATCTCTTATTCTATTCACTTATTGTTCAATGGTTAGATCTGTTCTGGAATTGGGATCTGGAGCGTTGGATCCTTTCTTAGTATGCGAACGTGTAACTATAACTGTCCGCTCGGTTTATGTTTTTATTTTTTTTTTAATTGGTGCTCTTTACTTGTAATTCAAACGCGTATCTTTTACCGTTTAATTTGTTACTTTTAGTAACAATTTGTAATTTATTTGTTTGTTAATTATCATCTTACCGTACTTTGGCACGTAATGTGAATAATAAATAAATATACTTTGTCACTATTCCTCTTCAGAAATTCCGTGGGTATGAGATAAAAACGAAATTATTTGAAAAAATAATATAAAAATTGTCGTTTAATTTATTGTTAGAAATTTAGAAGTAATCCGGTTGAGCTACTCAACGGGAACGGGAACGTCTGTTGGTACACTTGTCATGGCGGCGGCGGCGGCTGTGGTGTATGTGTTGTTTGCGCAGTTGCCTCACTGTCACGCTGTCCACCGTTTCTCCATCATTTGCCGTATTGTTCCTCCTCTGACTTTTGGTTAGTTTTGTCGTTGTCCGGTTGCTTCTGTCATCGTCTTCGCGTTTTTTTTGTTTACCGCGGTTGCTCTGCGAACGTCTCGACTTGGACCGCGTTCGCTTTCTGTTGGTAGAACTGCGCGATCGTCTGCTGTCTTTGTGCACCCTGATCTGAGTGGCGGCACTCCACAACGACAAACCGCTCGTTGACACGCCCAGGGAACGAACTCTTACAACGTTTGCCTCCGTTGATGTTGTCAGACCTGGCGACAGAGTGGTCATCCTAATTTTTCCTGTGGCCGTTTTACCGGTGCTGTAGGATGATGTTTTTTTTTATATTGACTTTTAATAAATATTTATTAAAAGACGATTGTATAAATTGAAAACAGCTGATTTTGCCGTCAGCCAATACAAAAAATAGTATACGAAGGGCTCTTATTCATCTTCGCCTTACACCCCCAACTACATGGGTCGGCCAATATACAAAAGAAAAATGTGTGTATAGGTCTTAGAAACTAGGATAAAGTGTATGACAAGGAGACAAGTAAGGCGAGAAGAATGTAAGTAAAAATAATGGAGGGTATGTACAAAAAAAGGAAAAATCTATCGACGTTAAATTGATGATTGCAGAAAAGACGCTAGTCAATTTTTAAAATATAAATATTTTATACACTCAACGGATAGAAACACATGACTAGAACATTTGAATTAATAATTACAGAAACACGTTCTATAGTCATATGTTTTTATTGGTTGAGTGTACAAAAAGTAACATATTTTCAAAAATTGACTCGTGTCGTTTCTGCAATTATCAATTCAGTTAAAGGCTGATGTGGAGGAACTGAAGAATTTATGAATAGAGTAGGTGTTCACTATAATAGTTGAGCAAAGCCTTAACATGACATTCCCTAGGTGTTATTTGGAAAACCAAATTGATTGATATTTTTTATTTGATAAAATATCGTGTAAGCATTCATTCTTGTAACGCGTAAATTAGTAAAAAGAATTTCAGAGGCGGGCGATTGCCTCTAATACATTCCTCGGTTAAAATCTGCTTAAGTTGAATTGGAATTGGAATAGACATTACAACGACTGTAGATAATACTACAATTACAAAGTGACTTGACAAGCTAACCGATTGAAGACGCATAAGAGTTTATTGGCTACAGTTTCCATTAGATGCAATAATGTTATTTTGACGATATTAAACGCGTTTATTCGGATGGATGCGACCCGCCTCAAATGCTTTTACCTTGACTTACTGTATTCCTTTGATCCGTTTGTGTTCGTATTTGTCGGAAACGCTATTTATACATTCGTATGTGTTATATGTACATAGAACGCACTTGCAAAGGCCAACGCGAATGGCATTATGCAAAATACACTTTTCGAATAAGTATACTCGCGGGTAAGTGGATCGAAAGAGATAAATAACATTTAGCTTTTCCGGGAGAACGCACCACGGGGGTTTCTTCTTGTGTATTTGATATTTTATATCTTTTTTTTTTCGGTGGAAATACCAACGTGGCAGTTAAGTAATTTTCACGTCAAAAAAAAAAAGAAAAAACACCGCCAAGTGTGAATAATTCAAAAGTCAGATAAGCGCCTACTTGCCTACTCCGCAACGACGTTCGACGAGGATTAGCATTGATAACGTCAATTGCACCTTAGACATAGTATTATTAGCATAATATTGGAGTGTTTCTGAGTTATTCGACTACACGGTTTTCACGTTATATAGGTCGGCCATGTGGGATTCAAATTTGTTTGGAGCAATATTTGTGGCAAAACTCATAATGTACCACAGCTGTTAAAACTAGAAAAATGTAATAATTTGCCAAGTGTTTTTACTTCATTATCATACAACCGTTTTTCATTAACTTTTATACTTCCAAGTTTTACTTAATAAAACAGTGAAATAACATTTTTTTAATAAAAGTCAAGGTTAAGGTTTATAATACTTAATTGGTATGAGAATAGTGATTGTGATGAGTAATACAAAAAAAAAGTGTAATTAAAAAGGCAAAATAGTATTGTAGACAAATGTAATTTTAAAAGACTAATAACCTATCACATTGAAGCTACGGTTTTTTTTATTATTAAAAATACCGCCTGTCTCCGTTTATTATAACTTGTTTAAAAATTAATTCGATATTTTCTTTAAATATAAACATATCTGAGCTAACAAAAGTTAGTATACATAAATAGTAACAAAAGTTAGCTCAGATCGTGTCTATTGGCGTCTAGTAAATTTCCTTGAGCATATCTCACACAGTACAATAGTATTATAGTATTATGGCTATTTTGAGTGTGTAACATTGTAAAATATAGAACCAACGAAGGGGAAATGTCGGTGACATGACTTCCCCTGTGTACAAACATACTAATGGCCTTAATGTTAATCGACACACGTCCAACAATCTATTGAAGTTTGCATAATTCACTTTGGTTGAGTGTTATTGTGTATGGATTTCTCCCCCTTTTTGTGTTTTCGTTATAAGCCAGTCCATTAACTATTGTCGTATACGTCCTGTTATGACATAACACATGCACACAATTTGGGTTCAACTTAATCAGTGTACTTGGGACACACTCCAGGTTATATAAAGTAGAACAGACCAGTAACTATTCTAATACATGAAAACAAAATAGTACACACTTTTAATACTATTTTCTTATGACTACATTTGTCTATGGTTAGTTTTTTATATATATTTATATGTATTGGCATGATCCTTGATCACATAACACAAAAGAGGATTTGCATATTCAAGACGAGTACGGCCATGTAAGAAACACTTGTTAATTGTTTCAGAAAATTCTGCAAATAAATAGGCTATGTCGCGTCAGAATAAAAATAGAATTTTAATAAATCTTTTTAGAAAAATATTGATTTTTACTTACAATGCATGCATTTAGTTTTTGTGTTGTGTGTGAACGATTAAAAACGTTTTTTTTTGAAAAATAACAAATTTCACGTTCGAACCTTTTTATTTTGGTGTAAGAATTATTAAAAAAAAAACATACCAACCGACTATTCAACGTTTGAGGTTACTAAAATGTTATAATAGACATGATAATATCTTAAAATACTGTGCATTCATTTTTGGCGTTAACAAATTAATTAAATTAGAAATTGTCGTTAACTGTGAATGGAAATGTTGAATCCAGTACCAAGCACCTGTAGTAGTGCTTACAGATGAATAAGTGTGGACTGTGGTTTTTTTTATTTTGCTTCATCCGTTGAGAACATTAGCTCGACTTACATCAACGACCCTATTACACACCCCATTTTACAGTACTTACTTCGTTTATTCACGGTAAAGGCTCGAGGCAGTGGAAAATGGCGGCAATCAAATTTTCAAATCGTGTTAACGATAAAGCCAAGTTAATAACAGTGCATATCGTTGGGGAGTTATACAAATGCAGATGAAACGAGAAAGTAACATGGGGTTCCCCGTTTTACATTATGAAAGTATAATAAATGAATAATACATTTTTAGCTCCATTATAACCGTTGCGGATAAGGGCTGTAATGTGAAATTTATGTTAGATTTGTATAATGATATAATAACATGGAAAATACTTTACAATGGAGAATATTATTATGTATTAAATTGTAATTCACATAGAAATTTTATCATAATAATTTGGTTCTCTAAAACATCAGCTCAATCCATCGTTAAGCTAATTATTCGGTGTAGTTTGTCCTATCAGTTTTAACGAATGGAATTTTTTACGGTTTTTACTCTTATTTGGATTTTGCAGAATAGTTTAGCACATATTCTAAAATCGTTTAAGGTTAAATTTGTTATGCCTATCTTAAATTATCATATTTAAAGAATTATAAATATTACACAATGTATTTTACTCGACCAACTTAATGGACACACATACACTGTGTATTCTACAAGTTCAATTTATTGAAATAAATTGTAAATCTAAAACCAAATAAATTCAAAAAGTGTGTGGTGTTTAAATAAACTTAACCGAAATGTCTTGAAATTATTGTAAAATGATCAAATTTTCACAATATATACTGAGAAGAACTTTATTTGCGCTTAAGGGTTTTTTTGATTTACAATAACTGAATCCACCAACTTTTAATAAATTATTAAAAAATATTAAAACTCCTAAACTAAATCTAAAATTTCTTAAGAAAAAAATATTATATTGGATGTATATAAAAAAATTGCCTTGCTTAAGCATAGATAAATATTCTCCTCTATTTTTCTGTGAATTTATTACTACCGCAGCCTCTACGCAGTATTTATTTGAACGACATATGTAGCAAGGAGATGATATATTATCAACAATAGCGATTCAAAGTCATTCAAATTTATGTTTACTGCGACCATAAATGGTTAATATAAAATAGGAAACAATAAATCGTCGTACTCGTGCCCTGTACCGAAATCTTCCTCGCCGTGTACATTGCACAGTGAACCTGAATTGTTTTTTTTTCTAACATAAAACATGCATTGCGTAAGTTCAGGTAAGAGCCGCGTTATGTAATCCCCAAAAACTGGCCGGCTATCTATAGTTGAGATATCTAAGTTTTGAAAAATATTTTTGTGTGTGTGTGTGACAAAACGCACGAGTTAGGTATTACACATTACATAATAATCATCGAACGGTATAAAAATATGCTAATCCAAACAAGAGTCCGTTTTCTATCTACATTAAGGGGTAAACCTTTTAAATTTGAAATATCAGACACAGTATATCTGTGTCCGAGCAAATATAATATGTTATTATATTAGATAAACGCATCGTTTTGTGTACAAGTTTTTATAAAAATTCAGTCAGATGAAAGAACCCGGAATGTTTACCTAAGCTGTTGTCTGCACGTACCGTCCATGCTGAAATTGTGTTCCATGTGTTTATCTAGCCGTGAAAAGTACGTTTTCTTGAAAAAAAAAGGTAACACACACACACGTCGTTGCTAAGTTTGGATGAACATACTTACACAGATGCGATTATCTGAAGTGTATTGTTTTCGTTGTGCATGAATGGATAAGAATAAGGAAACATAATGTTTTAATACAAACTTGGCTCTTATTTAAGTCGGACAAAATTAAATTTAATAACGAATAATATCTTAAACAGATCTAAAAAAGTACTAATTGAAATAAAAAATAATAATATATCATTAAAAAATAAAATTATTTTTTAATAATCAAATTAATAATTTTATTATTAAAAAAAAAAAATTGTATTCGAATATTTATCACTAAAAAAGTCTAATACTATTCGTATTGAATAAAAAACAATTATTATTTAAATAACCTTATTATTGAAAAAAAAAACATTGAAGTAATACTTAATTATATTATATACCCTTACTGAAATTGTTAGAAAAATGAGATTTGCTAAAAAAAAAGATAACAATAAGACTTTGTCTAATCTGCATTATAATCATATATATTTTATTTGGTGTACATTTCGTACTCATTAAATAAAATAATGATGTACTAAAATAAAGAAAAACACTTTCAGCAAAATTGTCATACCAAATAGCATGTCGGCTAAAAAAACAGCTATTTAACATTGAAAGTCTTAAACATGATCGACACCAACCGGGACTTTCGCTAGTGTTAATGGAAACTCATAAATTGCTAATTTTAGTAATTTTTCAATGTACAATCATGGCAAATCTTAAAGCAGTTATCTTTAATATAATTAATGTAAGTCGATTGATATGGTATACTGAAATCTGTTGCATAAAATGCTTAAATTACTTAATTTGAGTATTCTAATAATGCCGGTAACACCTCAATTAATAATTAGGTAGAACGTAGTCGTAAAATAAGTCAACTCATTAGTAAATAAATTCAGTTCTTAGAATATTTGTTCGTGTTTTTTATTTATTTATAAGTAGCTCGAAAGACGAGTGTATTATTGAAATATTTTGTTCGAGCTGATTAGTTTTACAACAAAAGAGAAGAGATAGTTTTATAATTTAAAAATTTACTTCATTATTTCGTCGACAAGTAATTCCGATAAAAAAAACGGTAATCACAAAAACTTTCTTATTTGTTCACTGTAAAATAATATATGGCGAGGCATTCAGTCCATATAAACTTTGTTCAAGTTCAATCAATCATTCATTGGATCGCTTTCTCGTGCACACAAACTTCTGGTCCATTCAATTCGAAATTTGTTTTTTAAGATTATCTTTTAGATGTATATACTGTAATGTAACACAGCAGCCGATCCGAAATCTATTTATATGTACACATGTCGCCGGGTAGCTGGTCATTTCAATAGAATATAATGATAAGGAACCTTTTTTTGATGTGGGTAAGTCAGAAGTACCTTAAACTTTGTACAGCAGACAGACCATCTTCCTATGTTGCAACCGACTACCCTCGGACCCAACTGATTCGCTTTATGCTCGTTGATGTATATTTATTAATTAAAGTTACTCAAACGTCTTTAGTTAACACCACACCCTTAGTGAACGTATCCAAGGTATTATATAAGATGACCCAAAAACAGTGTTACTCATGTATAATATTATATTATGCAGTCGTGTACTTAAAAGTTAACCGGAGGGCTTTTACAATAGACCATAGAGTAAACCCTGTGTCCATTATCGATATGCAAATCGAGTGATTAACGGTTGACTCACAGTTGAGGTCAAAGTTGATATGAAGAGGTTAGGCTATTCTTGGTTAGGTTGTAATTGGTTCTGTAAACAAGGTTGGGTTAGCTTGCACAAAGATGTTATTTGTCACAAAGGAATTTGCAAACAGTTAAGCTTGATCCATTGTTATTTTCAACCCTAAACTTTATCGTTTTTTAATTAAACTCTTTGTAGCGTTTACATAACCGATGTTCTCCTGTAAAGTTTTAACTCAAGAAAGTTGAAGATGTTTGTGATCAGAGCACAGTAAATAACCCAAAGCACACTGATGGTCCCAGTCGGGGACGTAAGTATACTATGGCGGCGTCGAATATCAAAAAAACATACGGCCATCAAATAATAATGGGGCGCATATATAAACGTCTCGCAAACAACTCGCTCCGGTCCCAAAATCCTGTACCTAAAAGAAAATAATAATAAATAATTTAAAGCCGTCGGGGTGACGGCCAATTATTGATTTTTTCCCCATCAGACCCGTCAAAAGCATTCGTATAATTTTTTTTCTGGTGTGGAACTTCTTAAATAAGCAGTTTTCATAATTATTTGCAAAATTTCACAATTCAGTAAATACAGTCGTTATGCGGATGTGTTGTAATCGATTTAAGGGGGCTAAAGCTCTCGAAGGGTGTCTGTAAAATGATTTGTCAAGGAAAAGATTACTAATTTTAGGTTGTTGAAGTGAATTCCACCAAATAAAACTTTATTTTAATATTATATTTAGATTATATAGATTTTTTTACAATTTTTAGTGAATTTTTTAGGATTTCAGCCAAGATAGTATGTAGTTGTAATAAAAAAAAATCTCAAAGAAGTACTCCAACCCCCTACCGCTTACTTGACCATCACACTCATAGGTCGCCGTTGGCAAAGTGTAAATGAGTTCTTCAAGTGGACCGTTGGAATAGCTGGTTAAAATCAAATGAGTTCCTAAGGTATAGGTGGTTTTTCTTTTTGTGTACCAAAGACTTGAATTAAAACCCCAAAGGCAATCGTATACACCATCTAAACCGTGGCGGATAGAAACAAATAAAGAGTTTGCACTTTATAAGAAAACTGACTAGAAATGCCGCTCCGGTAGAATAAGTTATTTTAAGTACTTACATAACGTACAAATGGTCAAGTTTCTATTAGTTTCGGTTCGGTGCTTAGATGTTATTGTTTTTACAATGGTGTGTTTTTATTTCAAATTTGTATGGAATATTTTTATTAAGTTCTTTCGCCCAGGAGTGGACGTTTTTTTCTTTATTTCGCTCTTTCGAGCACGATTTGGGACTTGAGATCTAAAAATGGAACAGAAGATAGATCTAAAATGGGGCTGTAACATTTACAATTTTTCGAAAATCCATAATCAAACTAATTTTTATTAAGGAAAAAAAATAAAAAATAGAAATTACACTTTGACCTTAGTAAATTACTTAGTTGCTAACCGAATGATCTCTTTAACGTCTTACACTCATTTTCTTGTAAATACAACGGAAACAGCTTAAGAAGCCAATCTAAGAACATCGCAGCCCTCCCCTGGGGAGAAGGTTTCCTGGCGGATAATATAATAACGCTGATACTTGATAATATGTTTACCGATTTATTATATTTATAAAATACACTAACTCAATTCTCGGTAGTCGGTACCGTAATAAGTTGAAAATTCTTAGACTTTCAATCACTAAGTGTACCTTATATTATACAAACAATTCAAAGGTTTTTTTCCTAAGATTTTCATACTGTGTCTTCCATTTGGTGATTATCTATTTACATTGTATAGGGCAAAGAAGCTCCATCTTTTATCCTAAATTTAGCCTCGATGAATTTGAGATGACTGAAATCCGTAGGTGCACAAAAAAAAAATAATGTACTTTAAACCATTTTGAGCTTTTAAGAACGCTCACAAAAAAAGACCGCAAGTAATGTAAAAACCTTAATGTAGTTTCAGCTTACTAAAATTGGAACTTTTATCTTTTATCGTTATTATGTCAGGGCAAGTTTTCGAAATTCGATCATTAATAATTTTGTTGGCCATAATTATATTTTTGATCTTAGATATTACATTATACTATTATATTAAGTATGTGATTTTGTTGTTTTTGTCGTCTAAAAAATGATCTAAATTTGATAAGCTTTCGCATAAAAAAATTAATTGACTCGACCCGTTGCATAACTGACTTAAATACTAAGAAAAGCGGGAAAACATTTTTTCTTTGAATCCGAAGTACAATATGGTTTCAGCCTAACATTTATAAAACTTTTATCGATAAACTTCAGCTTCGAGGAACAAAAGTTTTCGTTTGCGAGAGTGTCAAAATGTAGTTTTTAATTAACTTATTTTGTTGTCAAGTACAACTTTGGGGAGTACGTATAAAAATATGGTAATCCAAGACGCTGTTATGAGATTTCATGAATAAAACATCAGTCGAGGACAACAATATTATTATACTGTTATTGTTCTTCAATCTGATAACCGCAGTGGTAAGAAACGATCATTAACTATCAATAATTTGCAACATAATCAGTAGAATTTATCATAAAAATGTCGATAAGGTGTGCCAACCAACCGCAAGAATGGTTTGAGTTTTTATTGAATTTTCTTGCTGCTTGAAAATGTCTGCTTCAATCAGCTATTGCCACACTTAAATTGGGCATTATCTGGATCATTTTTCATTTAAATTCGATTACATTTTTTGTGATTAATTCGCATAAAAATATTATTCCAATTAAACATTATCTTCTTATTTCAGTTAACACCTTTCTTGATTGACCACAAATGACAAGACAACTGTAATATGCAATTATTTTACTCTTACAGCAGTATCAATACTGTACAATAAGATAAATAATAAATCTCAATATATTACAAGATTTTTGACTGACTTCAGTTTGTACACGATATAAAAAGAGTTTACGTGATTGGCAACTCAATACTAATTTTGCTTACAGTAAGGGGCCCTTCTCAACCCACGCCAAATCCGTCTTTTGTAATACCCAATTACCTTTTTACTATGCATTTTTTAATTAATTTTTAATCATATTTCAAAGTGTTATGGTTTGGGATTTTGAAAATCTGGAGTTTCGGATTTTGGCCATCTCTGGATGGCATTTGTTTAGTATTTTTTGCGTGCTCAGTTCCTTCGAATAAATTATTGGTTAAAAATTAGTAGTCGTTCCATAAAATGTAATAATACTGCTGTGGTGTAAGCGCAAATGTCTATCCTTAATTATTTTTTTTTTTAGTGGGCGGGTTTCTAGTGTATTTATAGTAAAGAGGTCAGTAACAAAAAGTTTTAATTAGCAATTAAAGTTGAAATATTAAGATAAAACTAAATACACTTACAAAGTTACAACTTGTTTTAATTAGCAAAGTGTATTTATCTTTTATTGTAAATCGAAAAGTTGCTTTATGACTATACAAAAAAACTTGTGTTGTTTTCTTCAGTTTCAAAATGTGTATTATTATACTGTATTTTTTCAGCTTAGAGACAACTGAAACTCAAAATAAGACTAATAATTTTATAACGATAAGAACAACAATTTGTAGTAACACCACTTTTACAATGTACGACCCATATATTAGTTAAATTTAAATATATCAACAAATCTAACTCGATGTATATTGAATTTTACAAATTTTTAATTATAGACAGTTTGTATGCTGCGTTCACTATTAGGAGTTTAATCTTTAAAAAAAAAACGTAAAAGAATGTGTTTCTTTTGATTTTATATTTGACGACGTATAATTGTCAGTGCGTATTATTTAATGTTATAAAAAAAAACTATCAAAACGTTAGTATTAGATGCTCTTAATTCTTAATTGTCTTAAATTTGTTAAATTATCAAATTCTATTCACTTAGTGGTATAAACTATAAAGCATTTTTTAAATTAGTTTAATTTATTTATGTAACCTATATCAGTATGCAAACAAACATTTTTTCATTATTTGATAATACTTTTATCAAGAGTTAAAAAAGCAAGGAATTTTTCCAGATAATTGAGAGTGTTTGTAATTTAATATTTCTAAAAGCATTGTACAAACCAGTAAAAAACATATTGAAAGTGTCTTTGCCTAGTAATTTATAGACATCTTTTTGAATAGAGACTAAGTCGCGTGACACACCGTCGATTTTATGATTATTATTTATGAAAAAGTTTGTAGTAAATTATAATAACGGTGAATGACTGAAGAAGATTTATGAGTAATTCAAGTAACAGTGCTCAGTCGCTGGAACGATTTTCCCGAGTTGGTTGGACGTTGTCTTACCTAAATGTAGTTAATAGTTTTTTTATTGACGTGTGGTGGTCCCTAGACGATATAAATATGGTGCACATGACATTTTCGGTTGCATTAAAAGAAAACCAACGTTATACGTCTTAATGCCACTACCAATCATTCAAATACCATTTACAGATTTATTTCAAGGGGGAAATCTTAGTTGTGAATATCGATTATCTCGTGAAATAAAAAAAATATATACAATACGAAGACGTTATTTTAACATAATAATATAGTTTAAAATCTGTCGGTATGTGTTTGAGTGCGACGTATAAGAACCACTGGATTTTCTCACTGAAAGCTCCAATTATTTACATTGGGCAACCGCGAGTGAGGAATCCTTAACAGCGCCGAGAACCCTTGTGGTATCCTTATGAATTCCTGAACACATTTTTAAGGATACCCTACAGTTACCCGATGATTGCCCTGAAGATTACCCGATCTAAGTTTCTATAGGCGGAGCGTTAAGAAGGTTATCGTTTTTCTTTCTTCCGTTTGGGTATCTTCAAATCATAATTTTTTCTCAAGGACTCCGGTTAGGTTTAAAAATAATATGAGGGTTCTTAAATTAAAATAGGGAATTTGGGACGAGTGACCGATTCTTAGTCTTTTTTTGTTTTCATGCAGAACCAATGAAGGGTACTGTTGATCACATGACTTCCCCTGATATGACAGACTTCTTAGTCTGTCAAGGCATGTTTTCTAGATTTTAGCTTCGATACGGTGCAGAGATGCTATAGATATAGGTATACACCTTAAGTCTTAAAATTTTTTTATCAAATCATTACATCATTGTTATGGACATTTATTCAGGCATCGTCGAAATCTTTTAAACAAAGTTTAAACAGCAGTGGTGATTTTTGGAAAGGTCCTTCGGCCCTCTTCGTGAACTTATTAATAACCTCATCATTAAAATTAGAAATATTAATCATATTTTCTTCTAATCTAAATCTAGGAGGAACCAGAGCAAAATGTATTAATTGTGTGTATAAAAAAACATCAAAAGATCTTTCACCTCAAAAATAGTATTTGAAAATCCAATCCATTATTGTGACAACAGTGGAATAACTCTATTGAACAAACAATTTTTTTTTCTTTTTTTATTCTGCAATATTACAAAAATTCAAATTTGTGAAATTAATTATTAAAACTAGGTACCAATATCTACTCTTTATATAATATCATTAACATAAATCACATGCAATTCAAACGAAATATTATTATAATTTTGTAAATTCAATATTATTATAATAGAAAAGCCATTGATGGTGCATCCATTGAACCCGTAAGGCACAGTTGATAATGATGTGAGAGGATGATTTTGAAAGGTACCGTTTCGATGAGGTACAAGAGGCTTCGAATTTATTTGAATATCAAACAGAGGACTCACCCTGGCATACGCTTGTACTAAATCGAGAGGCACCTAAGCATTAAATATTAAAACGAAACTTATTTAACTCATTCAAAAAAACTCTAATGATATTTTTAGTTACTTTAAATCGTGATTTTTATTCGAGTATAAAAGTGTATTAAGTGCTTGAGGAAAAAGCAAACAAAGTCATATTTCTTAAGATTTAGGATGAGGTTTTCAAAAGAAAAGTTGTTTTATGTTTTCTCTTTGGTTATAAATTATAACAGTCTTATTGTTAGGCTAATGCGTTTCTTAGAAGTCATTTGTCTACATTTGTTATATTTTATGAAGCTACACAAAAAGGTATGTTTGCATTTTAATTATTGATTTTTTTAATAGTTCTTTTAGACTAATACCTACGACTATTACCTATTTATATTATAAAAGTTCGTTAGACGTATGGCCTTGAGCTCTTTGTCTTTAATTAATTTGATTTATTTGGTAGTATTGATTTTTATCCAGTAAAATAATGTATATAGGTTTGGTTGCAGCAAAAAATCTATTGTTGCGTTCAGAATTTGCGTCTTTTTTAGATCCTCCACCTTTGACTAATATTTATATAGTTATTAGTTCGAGTACATAGTTTTTATGGTATTATATTATACTCTTTATATGTGATAAAAATTGGTTAAAAAACCTCTGTACTCCCCCCCCCCCAAAAAAAGGGTACATCATTGAAACCTTCGTATCGAATCTATAAAAAGTAAAATCTATGTAACAATTGAAGGGCTTGGAACAACAACCAGATAAATCCAATTTTTAAATTTGTTCAGGAGCGTCAAAGAAAATCCATTATTCCGTTTATCACTATAGGCGGGGAAACATGCGTTTTGTAGTATTTTTAGTTTGTTCCACCAAAATGTAGATACATTTTTCGTGAGCATTTTCCCATGAAAGAACAATTTTTGAAAAAAATGGATTTAGCTGGTTGTTGTATCCAAGCCCTTCAATTTAAATATTAAATACAATGACATACCTATATATTTTTTATAACGACCTTAGTAATATTAATTTTATTGGAACGAGTTTAAATAACAATAAAAAAAGTGTTAGAATTAATGTTGTCCACGTCTGGATACTTAACTCATGAACCACCAAGCGCCTCGACAATCATCTGTGGTACATCCCAATTAACCTCTTTGCTTTCTGGTTTTTTTTTTTTTTTTACTTTTTTGTCAATACAGCGACTTCTAATGAAAGGTTAACGGTATTGTGTTTTTGGGGACTTAGACTTAGGTAAATACTAAATGCCCGTTTGTTGAATCCGCTACAAGGGTGCGAACCACCTTGCCGTTATCGCGGTTATATATAACTGATAACGTTGTTTGTTATCTGTATAGGAGTCGTGCCGCCGCGCTTAAAACAAACAGTAAAAATAAAGTAAAGCAAAAATAAATAAAAAAAACTCGGGATTGGACGATAAGGGGGGAGGGGTGGGTGATAAGGGTGCCGGTAGTCGGCAAGACGATAAGGACCTATCGCACGCGACGTTTCCCGCCTAGACTATGCGGACAGGAGTGGCGGCGGCCCTTTCCCTATTCCTCCGGCAAAGAATTCCGGGGCGTCGTCGCCACCATGCTATAATAATTTGCGCCAAGGGATACACATACACACACACAAAAAAAAAAAAAAAACTTTTCGGGTGTTCATCCCTTGCACGCGTTTATGTAACCGGCGGCGACGGCGAGGGCGAAAAATGTACAAAGCACATGCGCTCAGCCGAGCTTATACGGCACGGCGTGCACTTGAAAAGTAAAAAAATAACGGTAATGATAAAAAGTGAAGTTAAAAAGTGGATAACATAAATTACGGGGCCCGACGCCGGTGTGAGAGCCGACTTCGTTATCGACCAAACATGTAGACCTGTAAAATCGATAAATACTACCTATATCTCTATACTATAATATCTTAGTACACAATGGACGAACAACAGTTTTGTTATGTTCAAATGAAACGTTTTATTTCCAATGGCGTTGAGCATTAGTTAAAAAGTTAAATGTTTTATTTACTCAACTAGTCGGTTAATTTATTAGTTGACTGATTAACGTAACTGATTTACATGTATAAAGCGCGGTTAAGCTAACTCTTTCTAGTTAGTTAGCGTTATGTTTAGACTGGGTTGTCTAACCATAGTTAAAATGGGTGAAAACATTGTATTTTAACTATTTTTTTTTTGTTTTCCCACTCTCATAAAATACATCTCAATGTATTCATGTTTATACATAAATATTAAATACTCGTCAAAGTTCCAAATAAGTTGTGTAATAATATTTCTAGCTGTCACAACAGGTGGTACTTATTTTGGGTCTAGTTGAATTTTTAATCTACCTCCCCTGCAAGTTCAAAATCACGGAAAAACAACCACAATTTGATTAGTTTTTTTATCTCGTAAAAAGGTACATATTCGTTAGTTTTATAATAACTAAAAATAACATAAATAAAAATGATTTTAAAAAAAACAAAACATAGTTGTAACTTTTTTCGAGAAACCTAATATTGTTAATTGTCTCCCGTATGCCGGATGTATAAGTGCATTATAAAATGTGCGTTGTTCATGCAGTTTAAAATATATGTGTTAATAAAAAAAAAGTAACTTTTCACCGTACAGCTCATTAATGCCCATTACCAATAGCATTAGCTGTTATGCCGATCGATAACCAGTTTTTAATATTATTAAGTATATTTAAATACTTCTTAAGTTAATTGTGTTTAAACATGTAGGCTAAGGGTGGGGTGGACTATGGTGTTATGCATATCCGAACACACTATCAACCGCACCTTAAATATTGATGAGTAACTACACAAAAAGTACAAAAAGTATTTACTTTATTAAAAACTGGTTATCTAACTGTGATTATATTAATTATAACATTCTGCTTTCAATTGATAGACAAATCAAACATGTAGGGTGCTATTTATGTTTTAAAAATAGGTAATCTTAAAAACTACCTTTTTAATAATAATTTTGTACCTCAATATTAAATATAATTTTTGATAATTAATTAATATACATAATGTAGGTTTTATATAACACTTTTTATGCTAACACAATTATATTATAGAAAAAGTTAGCGTATAGCGTGAAATTTGCGTTGTTCTGTAATTCAAATTAGATCCTCTTCGTATAATTGAATTTGCATTTGTAAGAATAATATTTAAACAAATGATTATTGTACAAATTGTATTTGTACTGAATAAAAGATTTATTAAAAAAAAACTAAAAGTAATTATTCAAAACTGGTTAACATTTTTAGAAATGTATTCTTAACTAAAAAAGTAAACTAAATGTATACGATATTGATAGTGTTTTACGTTAAACGATCACTCTGTACGTTTAACAATAAAGATTTCGTTTGAAACTCTAGTTATAGTTCAACTATAAAACGTACAGGCAAATTTATTCCAAATTAAACGTAGATCGTTCCGTCTAAATATTACATTATCATTATTATTAAAACGGGTAATCGGTGTATTGTCGCCCGGGGCGAATCATCTTCCTCCCCTTTGGGGCCGTAACAAGGTCGTTGACCACCCTTGCTGGTCACTGTTCTTATACATAGGTAATATATTTAAACTTCTACAATACATATACATATATATACACATATTATACAGAGTGTTCGTCGTATGCCGTGTGTTTATGTGTCGTATTTGTGTGTGTGTGTGTGTCTGCGTGTAGGCGGCAACGGCGGCGGCGGCCGTGGTCCGTCAATAACTCCACCGCGTGCTCGCGCCATCGATATAGCGTTGCAGATGCAGCGCGACTACACCACCGCTGCCGCCGCCGCCGCCGCCACCGTATCGCCCTTCGCCGTCGACGACAGAGGCGGCCCACCCTTTATATATAACGTAACGCCAAAGCAGTTAAGCGAAACATTCGGCCGGCGCTACATGTACGTCGTGGCACGTGACTCGGACCGACCGTCGGAGGAGGTGCCGTATCGTCGGTTATTCGAATAATTCGTTTTATTTTTTTTCCCTTCGTATTTTCTCGAGTACTTACGCATTGGTAGTGGAAATATTTTTTTTTCCAGTGAATTTTACCCTCCCCGTCTCTCGGCCGTCCACGAATTACGATACACCACCGCAAGCGGTTACCGCGTGGTCGTCCGCGGACATGCCGCCGGCGCGACACCGTCTTCCGCGTCACGTCCGCCGTTATCACGGTCACGGTTACCACTCGCAGCATACCGCGGCCGGGCCACGGTGCTATGGCTTCTAACTGATAAGAAAACGCCGATCAAATCTTAATTGTGCGTTAATCCGCTCTGCCGACGTAACCACCGGCTTAAGCTGTTGCGATAAGAAGAAAAATCCGAAAAATGCAAACCGAACAATATCCGTTTCCGCCGCCCATGGACACCATCCAACAGTACGTGGGTCCGTTCAGGCTGGAAAAGACACTGGGCAAAGGGCAGACCGGTAAGTCGACTCGATGAGTATTATTTTTGAATATTAGAAAATCGGCTCGGAAACGCCGACAATATTTATTTAGTCGCATTGTACCCACGCTGACATGTCATTGCCGAAAGTATTTGTAAACCATCCATTGCTCTATTCGGAAAATATCATTTAAATTTGTCCCATTTGCTTATACTTACTTCACTTAACGCTTATATATATATTTTAATGTTTATATAAAAATACATATAACCCGGCCTCGCTATCAGACGTTTAGATAGTACAATCAAACATAGATAGTGTGTGTGTTTTTGTTGTGTTGATAGTACAGTATGACGCCATTGTTATTATTTGCGTATGCGAAACAATGTTTGAGAGAACCCAGATTTTTATTTAATGTCCGATTCATTTTAATAATGCAATAAAATGCATAAATCTTGTTCAATACTAAACATTTGTTGGGTTATAATTAAAAACTCACAGACTTTGGATTTTTTGAATTCTATTTAATTCAGGTTTGAACTTTTTTTCTATAAGCTTTGACAGTTTAAACAGTCTTCAAGTAGAATAAAAAAAAAAAGATGGCATATAATAGCCTCTCTTCAATTACAATACCTAGTTAATCCTATTAATGGTCGAAGTTCTTAAAGCCAAAATGGAACAGTATAAAAAGTGCATTTAGAATTAAAAAAACGGAACAAAGGCTTTTAAAGCATGGTTCATTTGCCATTAAACAGAACAACTATATTATGTTATATAAAACCGCCTTTTTAGTTTTGTAATTTATAATACATTATTAGTTTAAGTCTTTAACTGTTTTAATCTGGCAGAGGAAAAATCTCAAAAATGAAAAGAGTGTTTTGTTTCTTTAACAGGTCTTAAAGGTTTGACCAGAATAAAAATTATTTTATATGTTCTCTATAGAATATTATAACTAAATTAAAATGCAGAGTTTGCTTAGCAGCGGTGGTTTAACATGTTCACGCTAAGATATTTGAATTAAAGTAACGTCTGGACACGATTATTTATTATGATTATTATAGTCTTTAAATTAAAATTAAGCTATAGCAGTCAAATCATTTTAAACCTTATAGACAACTACTTTACACTTATATAAATGCCTGTGCCAATTCCACAACAGTAGAAAAACATAAGTATAATGTAAAAACTGGACCATTTTACAGGCATTGTCTATACACGGAGAAAATTTCATAGACGAACTAAAATTATGGTGAATATGTGGACACAAATTTGTATTGTTCAAACATGTATTTTATATAATAGAAATATAAAAGCTTGATTCATTGACTAAAACCAAGCTAATACTAGCCAAATTGAAGCATACATTTTATAAATAAATGTTTTAATTAAAAACTTAAATGTATAAAGCAACGTTCATACTTTAAGTTCAACTGTGAGAAAATGGTGTAATAATATGTTTATCCAAGCACACTCTACTCACCCGATCTACATTTGCTAATTTTTATTGCCCATAAACTTTTAAAATCGTACTTTTAAAAAGCATAATAATAAAATGTACTTCAATTTAAAATGTATCACTCGATTGTGACTATATAGGCTTAGTCATAATCAAATGTATAAGTGATCAAAGAAACGATTTCATCGGGTAAACACTGCTGAAATTTAAATTTGTTTTTATACACATAAATATGAAATTATCATTAAAAAAACGTGTGCACTCGAACAATTATTTGTTTTAAAATTTTATTATTTTAAGTGAAATGTAATAAAATTTAAAGAATACCGCTTGAAAAAGTTGATGAGTAAATAAATTAGTTCTATGAGAAGAATGATTTTATACAAAAGTATGGAAACAATAAGAGATTGTATTGTACTAAAGTTTACAAGAAAAATCTTCTCAGCTTTATAATGCCAAAAAATTAACATTATTTTGAGCCTGTACACGGTAGTTAATGCATCACCTTGTAGAATCTCTTTAACTTTTGGAAACACTAATTTGTATAAACAATCAGATATATACGACTGTTAAGTATAAACAATGCGTTTAACAAATTATACGACTAGGATAAATGTCGTTTTCAACTGGGTTATATTTGTGAAAAAAAAATATGTGTCAATAAAATTAATCTTAGCCGGCTCTCTGTGTAGGCAATCATTACAACGTTCCGGCGTATTGTACTGTTTACATATTTTTTGTTCATTTTCATATGCATTTCAAGGGTAAAACATATACAGGCTATAAAATATTTTTAAACGATAAATCTGAGATCTAACAAGCTTTATAAAAAGAACAAAAAGCTGGATGACGATTATATATTATAATACAACTAATCATTATTGTTATTATTATCATCATAGAAGTCGACATACTAATAAAGTTAAAACTAAAATTATCAATACTGTTGTACAATGTACATATAAGAAAATCAATACGAAACATACTATAATATGAGTACTCACTTTTATTAAAAAATAAACATGAATAATTGAAACAAAATAACGTGACCATCAAACAAAAATTTTAAATGTATTACTTAGGATAAAAATTACAAGTATAATGTTATACATCAAGAAAAATTCCGTTGCATATTACTATTAATAATCGACATTCTAATCATTTCGGCATTGATTCGAGAAATAGTTAGCTATTCCTATAATAATAAACCGAAGAAACTGTTTTAGTTTGTAACAATATATTATGCTTCTTGATCAATTATATTGGAGTAAGTTAAATTAGTATAAAATCTGCATATTTGATGTAATTTTACCATTTTTCATCATATCAGAATAATTGATTTGTTTGCTACTCCACTGGAAAGTAAATTAAGAAAACTCGCATAACGATTATGGGATGACTTATTAGGGTATCGCTGAGGAATTTATCGTTCCTATACACTGTACAGGAAATAGGAATATGCCTAGGATTTCCGTTGCTATTATAGGAGTCTTAAGTAGTCTGATAGGACTCGACTAGTTCTACGTTGTCTAAATTCTGAATACAGCCAAAACTTGAACCATTAATAATTATCATTTAATTTAATTTGGAAATTATATTCTGTCCAAATTTTGGTACAGCTGTGCTTCCTTAGATTTCGAGAGGTTTTTTTTTTTATATAAATATTTATACCTTAGACACATTGTACTTACAGTGTGTATAGCTTGTGCGCTCACTATTACTTACTCAATAGTTAAAGGCCTAAATAAAGGTAACTCCGCAATTCCGCTATGTACATATTGCATTTTGCCTTTTTTTATTAACATATATGAAAATATAATTCTGAATAACCACAATTATTTCACAAAGCCTGGATAGGTTGATACGAAAAAAAAAATATGTTTAACTTGATGGCGATCAGAACGAAAAACGTCAAAACAACCCTGAAAAATGATAAATGTACAACGTATCCTAATGTATAATACATAATGTATTATACAATAATATTGTGTTTTTCCCAAACGCATTCATGCATATACTTTTTATGTGTAAGTAATCTTTAATGATACTGCTGTAACCGTTTGTTGTTGTACAGTACAAAAGCATATTATAACTGTTACTGTTCGCGCAAAAGTAAGTGATAAGATTTTTTGAAACTTTTAAAAAACTTAACACATTCGGTCGACCCGGCGTTGTCTCGTTACTGTCTGCGAGTTCTATCTGCCTTGTAAATATTAAATAAAATATGCATGTAAACGTTATTTGCCTTTCCATTAGCATCATAGTCTAAATGGTGGTTAGAGTTAGATTACGTTTATTTTATTTCTTCTCATTTAGGCTAAAGTGTGGTTTTCTTAATGTATTCCACCAATAGTTCACAGAAGTATATGAATTATGTATGAATGTATGTAATTTATATTAACTATAAAATATAAAAAATAAAATTAATAGTTTTACCTATTAGTGTTTTACGAGTGAGATATAATATGTATTTAGTAAAAATATATAACCAAAATTACAAAAAAAAAAATGTATTGATTTTTATCTTATTTTTCATTGATAAAGAAGACTTGACTACTGAATTTGCATTTTTGATAATATATTATAAATGTTACACAGTACACTACACTACTTAGTAGCTTCACCTTACAATTCAAATTCAACCCCTTAACTCAAAATGTCTACCAAAAATAAAAATAAAAAGTCAATGATATTTTTTGTTTTTCATACTATATATTGGCTTTCATGTTGATTTTTAATTTGAAAAATATATCAATTTTTGGTGTCGAGTAAGACTTTTTAACTTTTGGTCCTATACATTACCTATCGTTGTTGTAGAATGTCTGTTTAAGAGAACGCTACACACACAGCTTTCTAGTGTTAAAACATACTTACGCAGAATGCGTTTTATTCACCCTCTAATAATTTTAGAGCAAAATACCTATGACAAAAAAAAAAAAAATCACATATTTTACATTTATATAACAGTTATACCTTTTTTCGACCTTATTATTTTCAAAATCGGACATGACGTTGTCTTGAAAATGTTCTTATCTTTTGATTTTTTCATGTGATTTTGCTCTAAAACAACCATGGACCTAGTAAAACGCATTCTGCGTAGCTATGTTTGGCTAAAACATTTTTTTTAAATCGCTGTCAAGGATGCTATGATAATCCAAAAAAATGAATGTAATACTTAAAAAAAAGTCTTAATTACTGAACTAACAATTACATATCATAGTTGGAATATATATAGAAAAAAATAGTCCAATAATTAAAAAATACTGATAGAACCAATAAAAAACACAATGTAGATTAATAATACCGTTTTTGTAATGTATCCAATTAAATTTAATAGTAATAAAATAACTGTAAAAATGGTTTAATAACCTTGTTGTCGAAGCCTTATCTCAATAAAAACAAAATTAAAAAAAGTAATCTCGGGGCAGACAAAAATAACTTTTTAATATGATTATTTCGTCATTTAGTTTATGCTCTTTTTAATTCTTTGTGATAATAATTTGGAAACTCAATCAAGCCAACGTCACGGATGACAAATTGTTCTAAACATTTTTCAGCGCTGGCTTTCCTTCTCTAACTGGCCGTAACTTTTAAATAAGTTAAAAAAACATTTTTCTGTCATAATAATATGATGATCACATATTTTGGTATAATATAATTTAATAGAAAATAATCTGTTTGCCAGTGTAAGATATTTGTACTGAGAACTTTGCATATATTTCGTAAATATGTATTAGTAATTCTTGCATCGTTTCAATTATTAAGTGAGCCTGTTAAGTTGTGTGATAAAAAGGATAAGTAAAAAAATAAATATGCTTTAACCGTGTTAGGTATGACATAATATATTTAAATGTTCATCGAATGACAAGCGTGATTCGAGTAGCAGCAGCTTAATCTTTTTATCCAAATGCAAACATCGTTTTTTTTTGTCTATACTTACGGTTTATTCGTCATCCCAAAATCAGATTTGCTTTACTTACACTTCATTACCCAAACACCGCAGTGTTTAACAAACCGAAACGGGTGTAGTAATTATAGTTTGTGACAGGCGACAGTTATGAATAGTTATACATCCTAACAGACCCTTTATCATAAGATATATATATATTTTTTTTATTTCTGCTTTAAATAAAAAACAAATAATTGTTAAATTAACGTCAATACTGTTAACATAACTAATTTAAAAATTAAAAAAAAACAACAAATTTAAAGTAACTAATATGTTTAACTAAAGTAAATTATACAATATTATTGTATCCGTTAATTTATGTTAGTTAGGACTCTTGAGTGTAAATGTATAGCTTTTTTTTTTAATATTGGATGTCGGAAAATATAATAATACGCAGATACGTAAATAAATTTTATATTTTTACTTAACATTTTTATTTATTTATAAAAATAAATCTGTAGTTTATCTAAAAGTAACACAACATTGTGTTTTTAAACCCTCGACTTGTTGTCACGCGTGTTGACAGACTGCACAAGTTGTGTCCGATTCTTTAAAACTTTTCACTTTCTTGTCTTACATCTCATACAAATGAGGTTGGTGAATATAATCTTTTTTCTCCATCGTTCCATTTATATCTACTCCTTACGCTTTTATATTTACTATTAATATGAATGCCTATTTATTTTTAGTCTAAACCTTCCTCTTTAAAATAAAAAAACCTAATTTATTAACATCAGTTCCTTATTGCTAAATGATTTACAAATTGTATTATTAGAAAGCCCTTATATCTCATGATTTGATGTTTTGATTATTTTTTCTATTCCACCAAAACATCGTATTCATTCCTAAAAACCTCATCCTGTTTTACTATTTCATTTTCCTATCTTCTTTTTTCTGCTATTGGCGCAACTTTCAAAATCCCTTTTATGTATTCTCTCTAAACTAGTCAGACCATATACGTATCCATTATCAACGTTCTCATTTCAGCTACTTCCAGCTTTCTTTCATAAATCTTACAAAAATTGTACATTATTGCTGACCGTACACCGTACTTAAGTTATATTACTTTTCAACTACGAGTATTAGGTTTCTTTTCAGAATCCAAAAATAAAACATATTAAAATGAAAGTCATAATGCGGTAACTGCACATTACCTACAACGTTGTCATATCGCCAAACGTGTATGGCCAAGTAGATTAATGTAATCCGTTTAATGGAGTCCGAAGGTAGAAGCATAACTTATTGACGTATTGGGCAATAATTAAATTAACTAGTACGGCCGGTTTTAACAGCTAAATTATTTAGAGGTACTCCACGTCGCGTCAAATGGAATAAATTACTCTTTTACAGATAATATTAAACAAACGCCACTTTCGCGGGTATACCTGCATAAACAATGATGTATTCAAATTGGATTAAAGCGGATGAAATTGAAAATATCGGATTGCCTCTGCAAAGCTGTAATTTTGGTTGTTAATAATAATTTCTGACCGTCGAACCTCATAAACGAATACTTTTGATTACATAGTAATAACAGTTGTGTTTGCACGGTTAACGCACACAAAGACTAAACTAGATAGCTATGCAAACTACCCTCAGAGCAAATACATTAATAACACCTAAGACTAACCATAACGCGACGAAATCCGTTTAAAGTTTAACGTCTTAAAGTGAATTAAATTCATTAGTGGTTACGGATGAAATACATTGTGGCCTATATTTGACTATTATTGTACGTTGTAATATAGCACTTTTGACGCCGTTACCGAATTGAACGAGTATTCTCATTTCAGTTTTTTCAAACAAATTAAACAAGTTAACAAACAAATTGCAAATTACCTTTTTAACGAAATAAAGTCCATATACGCTTTACGGCTAAAAAACCTTTTATCTCGAACAAATTTCAAGACAAACGACGAAATATAACTAAAAACGAGCGATTAAAACTTTTGAAGGTCATCCGCTAGTCGGAAATCAAAGGACTAGCATTTCGCAATAGCTTTATAATCGACTTTTACGCTTTTTTCCATTTAACAAAAACAAATAATAGCATACTTACCGCGGTTTGGCGTATTCTTTTACAAACGATTAACTAAAAAGATCATTAAAATACATCTTCTAAACCGTCAACATATTTTGAATATACTCTCAATAAATTATAACATGTAGGTAAATGAAACAATTACGTTAATTTTAATACAATTTAAACCCCTTTTTCAGTTTTAACTTAGTTTAATAATTTGTCTAATATTCTAAAATAAATAAAAAATATGAAAGTACCCGTTTTTAACTGCAAATTAACATGAGGCAATTCGTTAAGTTGATAATAATCATTTTTAACATGACTTAGTTAACTTTGAATTTAATATATGTATTTCATTAACTTAAAAAAAGTAATATATATTATTACTTGTTCAGACTTGATGACAGTACGACTTATTAATTAGAATGCAAAATTTGGACTGTAAAGTAAATCGATTATAAAAGTCAGTTAAAAATTAAAACATAGTTTTATAATGTCAATATTATAATAATTCAAAACAATTAAGATGACTTCCTCTCAAATATCATATTGAATAATGCGATTTGAACGTTATTAAAAATGTTCAAAACAATTTATTCTACATCAGGTTATATTAAACCTGATGAACCTTTATATTAGAGTAACAATAAAAACTTGACGCGTCTATAATATTTTAAACTTAATATGTTTTTACATATCAAATAGGCCATAAACAATTTCGCGTGTCGCTAATTGCAATTTTCAATCCAGAAAATATACCTTGGTTATATTTTAGTTACCGTGCTGTAGATTCGAGGAAACATCTAGTATATTAGAAGTATTCGTGAACCATTATTTAAATGATGATAATGTTGGCAGGGATTTTGCTTAGTAACATAAAACGTGCGGTCAATATCCGTGTAAATGATTCAACAACAGTGTTTTGGTAAATAACTCGATTATGCATTCAAACTGTACTCGAAAATAACAACTCTAAGTAACAGTTTTCGCCAAGACTAAGTCGCATACGTTTTCATTATTCAAATGATACGTGTCGATGTATCAATAATTTATGAGACAAGGTTTATCACAGACAAATGTATTATTTAAAATATCATGGTACTTTATACACATTATAACATAATGTGCAATATGGGCAACAGCATCTTCAATAAATGGGTCGTTTATTGTAAAAGTGATGTAACTCCAAATTTTTAAAATATGCATATGTTTGCTTAGTTGAGTCACGTTTAGTCACATCTTTTATTATAAAAGAGAAGCAACTTTAATAAATGCAAAAATAAATAAAAAATAGAAAAAACATAATGAATACATGTATTGTTGTGTATACACATGAATTTACAAAAAGCTCGTTATTTAAAAATTCAATTACAAGGAGATAATTCACTTTTACATTGAACAAACAAAAATATATTTTTTTTTTGTATTTATTATTTAAATAAGTAAGAAATGTCCAAACCTATGTGTGTGTGTGTACATCGTCTCCAAAACGACTAGACTTCTCGATCGGATCTTTATACCAACACATAGTGTTGAATACAACACTAAATAATAATAATATTGAATGTTAAAGTTACGACTTGCGTTAGTTATTATTTCATATTTGTGCATCATTACATACATCAAGTACAAAATGGCAGTTTACCATATTATTTTACAAACATATAGTTTAACAGGTACATAAAATCCTTTTGAATAAGATAATGAAACATAATAACAAAGGTAACTTCTATAATTGATGGGTCTAGTGGTGAAACCAATTTAATCACAAAACTTGAAACACGAATTTAAAATTTTCAATATGTAAATGTATGAAAATATCGGATAAATTTTATTTGTGTTGTAAATGTTATTTATTTGTAGAAAAGTATAATGAATAACATGTTTCAAAAAAAAAAAAATACATAGTGATTCAATAACTATGAACCAGTCAAGATCTTAAAAGTTTAAAAAATTATTAAAACTTTAAAAGTTAAAAGACAAGTTATTAGACTTAATAATTTCTTCATAGTAAAATCGCAAAATGTTGTTAATAATCGTAAATTTGTATTGTATTATCAGTACAATTTTAACCTATAATTATCATAAACTTATTTTTCTACCAATAGCCTATAGATAATAATAACAAGTAAATCAGCACATCTGAAACAATTTGAAATATAAATAAGTACTGTAAGAAGTTAGCAAAGTTGGGTCAAAGCAATAGAAAAATAGTCATCACAATCAAACGCTTCGAAGCAAATCTGATAATGGTAAGGATGTTTTTAAATGTTCTGGATCTTAATACAGATGTAGTGTATTTAATAATTGGAATATGTAATTATTAAAGTTTTAATAGGTAATAGAGCTTAAGAAATAATTAAACAATTTTAACTATTTGGTATTTATGATACAAAGTAAAAACTACAAATTATTTTTCCGGGAACAAGAGTGAATAACTCGAAGTTGATAATTCTGTGTAATGAATAGGGAACGAGAAAAAACAATAACATTTTAATGAAAAATTCCTCGCAAGTTGTCCGACACTTACTTGAAATGTTGTCAAGAAGAAGCAATATCTCGATAGGATTTACAAGGAATTCAATCCGTAGGTAAAATTAATTTTGACCTACTTTATAATCCGTTTCCGACTTGTTTTGGACCAGATTTTCCACGTATACCATTTGTGTTGTATTTTGTAACAACAACATTCCAATATTATTCCTCTGGGAGCTCCGTACAATATTTTTTACGGTAATTTTGAAAATGTAAAGCTCCACCCGTCAAGTATTCGCACTACAAGTCTAATGTAATTTAATACAAATACGTATTTTGGCCCTAAGATTGTCTACCGACGCACAAGCTATACGACGTGTTATTTGACTGAAGAATACTCATCTTTCACGAAATCGCTTTTCGAATAACTCTTTCCGTTTGTTAAAAAAAGTATAGAGTTTGCGAAAAAGAACACCTTTAGGTAGAGTTGCGTTATACAAAACTTAATGTCATTAAAGTCGGGTCTACATAAAATACGTTTAAATAAAATCTGCAGGCATTATAAACGGTTTCCGACTTTCCGTATAAAATAGATCAGCAACGAAACAATATGGATCAAATCAGAGTTGAGATTTGCCCTCTCAGCGATTCATTTTTTTGGTATACATAGTTTTATATCCCTTGGGACCCAAACACAAACTCTTACATATTTATAGCTGACGCAGGGGTTTTTGCTTTTAGTTATCCGAATTTGTAACGGCAGTGCGGGTTTTTAAATTCGGCGCGTTAATCCAAAATCGATATTTATGACTTCCATAGCTGTAGTTGAGATAACCGCAGTTCTTCTGCTTTCCGGGTCCAGCGACGCTTTTTAATGCATCCTATTTACACGAGGGATTTCCGGAATTCAGTGGGTTATTCTACCACATATTTAAGTGTGATTCTCAATCGGTTTTTTGATTTTTTTCAACATTTTGTGATCATTTTTATAATTTTCTTTTACAAATATTTTATTACTATTTACTTTATTTTTTGGAAAACACGTCACATCACTTTGCCGTTCGACAGCACATACAAGCTGATACTATTATTATAAAGAACAGAATATGTTTTGCTAAAAGCATAATATAATAAAAAAGCACAATACAAATTTGAAAATATCGTAAAAATTAGACAAAATTAAACAGTTTATTTCAATTAGTTTATAGCTTATTACCAAAGGAGTAATTGTAATGTATCAGAGTTATTTTTAAGAGATAATATATCTTGAAAAAAAATTGTTTTTAGCAACAAACAAAATAAAATTTAGACTTTTATGTTTCTTTTAATTTTCAATTAATTCTATTTGTGCTAGTGACGTGCACGCACTTATCATGACTAGTTGTATTACTTTATCTCCTGTATGTGAATATAGTTTGGGGTGGACTAAAAAATAATTTTTCTGACCTGATACTCACTTGTGTGTTGTGTACACATTGTGTACGTTACCCATCACCGTCACTGAATTGATGTCAAGGTTCTACAAAATTAGGGTCGGTAAATACTACATTTTGATATTTATATTCACTGTGTATTGTGTAATTCTTACCCCTTAAATAGTTATAGAATGTTGTGCACTAGATTATTGAACTGTAATATAAGTGTCGTTCATTGCAAAAGTGAAATATCTCTTTATAATTGAATTTTGAAATAACGAGCTTTTTTGACTAAATGTGATTTTGTTAAAATAAAATTTGTATATTTTAAAAATTTGGAGTTACATCACTTTTATAATGAACGACCCATGTAGTATATTATATTAAGGCACTCAAAGTACTGCCAGTGTAAAATTCTGCGAGTTGCTGTACTTGTGTAAACATAATATAAGTTTTACAAACCACTACTGGGTGATTACCATATTTTGACGTTTGTCGTAAGCAAGGAGGTTTTTATTCTTATTGATTTTTGCGTTGACTTGATGCTTTTGTGAAGATTTGATTTGTGCCGTTTTGTGCTGAATAGCAGAAGAACCAAAAAAAATAATAATAATAAAACAGAGCGAATCCCTTGGCTCCAATCCTTGGCTTAATTTTGCGTCTGTTGACGTGGTTTTGCTAAAGCTGCGATTCGTTGAACTTTATCTAAATAATTGTTTTATTCTAATAATTTCTTTGAATGACCGTCGAATAATTGTTTTTTTTAGTCGATTAAAAAATGCCCAACACTGACTATACTAAATGCTATTTTAGCTATGTTTTTTTTTCTTCAAAAACTGGGTGAAAATGATTTTATTTGTGAACTAAATACGTTGTTCGTTTTGATTGTCGCCAGGATTAACTCGAGTGAACAAAATAATTTAAAACAAAGATAGTGAGAGAAAAGCATTAACGAATTACCGTGGGTATTTAATAAGTCAATTCGGGAGATTAATCCAGTTTTTATGGCTTTGCCCGTTTGGTCGACTGCGCTTTACACCGTTCCTTTGCCGCCGTTTAAACTCCCGGATGAGTTGCTATAAATTATGTCCATTGTAGCATATCAACTACACACATATGTTTGTATGAACACAAATTGAACACATATGTTTGAATGCTTAAGAATTATTATGATCGGCCAGAGTCATAATTGTAACCAAGTATACACTAGCCGTTCTCGAATATCTTACACGTTTAAAAAGCCTAAGAGTTGGGTTTCAAAGGATATGGAATTTTTTTTACCGCGTTTCAGCGTACAGCAACTGAACCGATTGAAACCACTGTGCTTCATCAAGTTTTCACAAAGTTTATAACACATTCCAGTGTTAACGTGCTAAAAAGTTTTACTTTCAAACGAGCGGTTCGCATAATCAAAGAAGCGCGCAACGAGGCCGAACACCCTACCCGCCTTTTCTTAATTATTATTATCATACGTTTGGTTTCTTCAGGAAAAACTTTGGACCGTTACACGCCATATACGTTATAACACTAACGACACATTGGCTACGAAAATAAATAATTATATGCATAGATTTCTCGCCGAATAAATAATAATGTATATTGTATATCATGTAATTGCTGTATCGGTAAATGCATACCATGAAAATCTATTTGGCAAACTACCAACTGTATGCCTGCCGGATATAATATATTTATTATTTGTATATTTTCTTCTTGAATATAAATTTACCTAAAAAATCCTAAAATCCTCTCAAAAAAAATAATAAACTAAAAAAAATACTTCATACTACTTAATATGTTTTTAGATATTAGAACATCAGATGTCGGAAAAACTATTTTTAAATTGAAAATAATCTTAACAATTACTTATTATTTTTGAGTAAAAGTAGGAAGAGAGGTTTAAACTTTAAAAGCAACTAACAATCGATATAAATACATTACTCGAATAATTTGGGAACCTAGGAAACACAGTATAAACTAATAAAGACAAGAAATTATACATTTCTCTTTCTTTTTCAAAACTAAAATAAACAATTTTTCATTGTGAAACTGAAACGTTTGATATAATTTATCTCGTGATGACATTATTCATAATAATTTCATTTATAATGGTCAAGAATGCTAACATCCCGTTTATTTTAATTACTCTTGACGAAACATGTGTTTTAGACAGTCATTTTTTAAATACACAGACTGTGTTTAGATTCATGGGTTAAATTTACATCCAACTTTCAGTGATGCATTAATGCAGTGATCTTTTCATTCCTGTTCGACTATAGGAATATGCAGTTGACCAGACTAAAAAACCAAATATATACTATCATCAGCCCATTTAGCTACCATTTAGCTAGTTGTTTAATGATATAAAAACATCTAACATGTCAACATTTCATAAAACTACATGAAAAAAATTGTAATTCCAATAAATAACAATGATATTATTTTGGCTTTAATGTGGAGTTGAGAAGGTGTTGTTTTTTTTCATTTTATTATAAAACGCTGGACCGATTTGTTAAGTAGCAAGTCTATAAATTAGATAGATAAATATACTTTCGAACACCAAACCTTAAACGTACAATCGAGAAACACGCCAAAAAATGAATAATTCATGTTTAAACTTAAAATTACGGCACGATACAGATATTAGAAAAATATTTGAATCCCTTCCAAACATGGATATTTTTTGGATATAGTACCAATAAAAGTAAAACCCCAAAAAAGTATCATTAGCCCTTATCCCATTTTCCCTTAGGAGGGTTAAAAACTTTTTTCTTAATTTGATTTTTTTGTAAAGTTTTGGGACCTAGATACAATCTAAAAATAATATACAGCTTTTAAAACAGTGTTTCCCAACCTTATAGACACTATGGACCACTCAGGAAAACTTGCAATCAGTTGCGAACTACCTCTACACCATGCGAACCTCTAATTTTGAGCAAATAAACTATTTTATAGAGTCTGTAACATAATATACAATTTATTCAAAAATCTGAAGGTAAAATGCTTGCTTATAAACTAAATAAAAACTAAAAGAATGATTTATATTTCTACTTATTGATATTTTCTTATTGCGATTTTTGTTGATATTTTATTATTTTTGTTTTGCAGGTAGGATCAGGGTAAATAGTCAGTTTTTAATTTTTGAAAAACATTTTTTTTAATATTATAACATTTCTCATAGACCAGACCAATATAATTGTTCAGCAAACTATTATACATTGAAAAAGATTATGAAAATATAAGTTATCATTAAAAAAATACCGAATTCGCACTTTTGGAGGAAAATCCAAACAATTAAATTACTCGTTTATAAACACATAATATTTTATTGGCTGTAAAATAATTTATTTTTATATTCAATACTTTTTATTATCCACCGTGCTATGTTTTAGGCTTTTGCTCTACTGTAAATTTTTTTATACCGGCGTTCCACCCTTTGCTAATAAATTATATACTATTAATAACTTAAAGGCCGTGCGTGTTTTTGGTTTACTCATACCGGAGTGCTCGCGATGCGGTTTGGTAATAAATCTCTTGGCTCTCTTATCCGGCTGTCTAATGGTAATTGTTTACCGTCGTACCCCTTGTCCGGATTGACTTCACAGGACGAATTCGTCATGGATTAACTACGACGCCGACTATGTGCATAGCCAATGATAAGATACTTACAGGTATTCGTCATACACAGTGTGGTGTTGGAATGCACAACATTCACATTTCACTGTTGTTGTCGGCGGCGAACAGGAAAAGGGGAAGAATCGTACGTTATATTGATCAGACCCCGGTTATAATGGACCGGCCGTGAGGTTACTACGGTAGGGAACGAGAGCTGCTGCCGGCACCGCCTATGCTGTAGCGGCTAACGGCACGCGCGTGGAAAACGACCGGCAGTCCCGGAAAATGTCCCTTAGGCGGGTGTTAAAGGCTTGTGTACTTGCAGTAAAGCGATAGGCCGCAAAGGTGTTTCATTATCCAAAATCTACAGTGTGCGCCATTGGTCGCGTGGTTTAAGTTTTGTTCGTGCACGGACAGCGGACAGACTAGTCTCCGGTTTCGTCGTCGTTTAGTGAAATACTGAAATATGTATATATATATATATTTATCTACAAAGTTTGTCATAGTAGTGTTTACTACTATAGTTGTTACTTGTAGTAATGTCGTATTTATGAAAACGGTAAGAAGTCATAACTTTAAGTGTCGTTTACCAGTAAATGATTGTTTTGAACATATTAATGTGTACGCAAAATAGACAAAAGCAGAAGGGTCATTGGGTCATTCAGGTTGTGTCTTTCTTTTACACAACAAATAATAATAATTTATAGATATAACATTATAGTGGTGTAGACTTAAGACGATGACCGCCGCGTTTTTGTGTGATAAGTATATTCCCCGTGTTAATTTTCATCAGTGTCCGGGGTCTTATGTATAGTAGAGTACTTTTGGAATACGAATATCCCAAAATTCCATTATGACGTTTGGAATAATGGTTTCGTTAATGAATTAGTTCAATCATTTTTTTTTATTATATCAAATATGTAATGTAATTTTAATTGCGCTGAAATAAATGAGTAAATAATAAATTAATTTAAATATATTATCCTTTAGAGTTGTGTATGTATACTTAGGTGTATGAATGGAGTGTTGAGGGAAGATAGAAAAATAAACGAATACATAATAGGTAGCATAGTCGTCGTTTTGTAGCGGACAGCATGGTAGTGAATAGACTGAGATAGCTTAGACATGTTTTGAGCAGTAAGACTGGTAATGACTTTATAAACGTTAGTAGAGAGAAGGGGAAAGGAAGACCGAAAAAAATGTGATTGGATGTAATTGGGAATGATATGAGAAGTTCTGGTATGTTCAAGGCAACAGTAGCCAACCCCAATTAGTAGGGATAAGACGAAGGAAAAGAAAAAGATCCTTTAGTACATACAATTTATTAAAAAAAAAGTAAGTAGCGTAGTTTTAACATGTGTCCAAACAGAAAAAATAAAAAAATTAAAGCACCATTGTAAAAAAATACCTTTTAGGCATCGATATTGACAACTAAAGCCATAAAAGGAACGGAAATATGTTTAAATATGTGATCTGCGAGGTCATTCGAGCCAATTCAATAAAGTACAGTATAAACAAAGTAAAATACATAGTTTTAATAGCACGTAGTGACCCTTTTATTATTAACTTTATGAACTTTATGTGCGTCGGCCGATCAAAGTAAACTGAAAATGTTTATAATGAACAAATTCCATTAATTAATGTCGTTCTAAATCCGAAATTAGAGACGGGCTATTCAAAGTCTTTATCCAATAGAGGGGGGCTGAAGAAGTATTATTATTAAGGAAACGGAGGTTGGGAGGTTGTCATTCGTGTTTCATTTATGATCTATACGACGAGAAGAATATAAATGACAATGCCCGACGTCGAAGCCGCAAACACGTTTGATCTTCTTCTTCTCCTTCACTGCCCCTCGTCTTGGCTGTCTGTAAGTGTACCGCTTGTGCTTCCCAGTAGTGACTATTATAATTAGCATAAATGTAAAATTTAAGTGCATTCTGTTATGCCAACGGCGAGCATCTAACAGGTAAAGGCCACTTATTGAATAAGCTGTTTGAATAATACATAACAAAGAATGATTTCCGGTATATTCGGAAGCACCTACGATTTTTACGTTTGTTCCCATCCGTTCTGGCAACGATCCTTTTGGGACATATAATAAACCCTCATACAATACTTTGACTGACCCGCTATTTAATAATGGAAAGCACGTGTAGTGTATAAAAGGTTAGCTTAACTTGTCAAAGTGTCAAACTATAGCTATTACACGAGCCCGTCAATTTGTTTATTTGAAAAACTCAAACTATGGTAGCAGTAAGAATTTATTTATATTTTTCTTAAACAACATGTAAATTCATATAACATTGCTAACATTGCTGATAAGTTATCGCTATCGTTAAATAATTAAAAGTCTATGACGATTCTGGAAATTAAATAGCTAAAAAAGACAGTTCTATGTACAATGTATAGAATATCCGTCCTCTTAACCCTACTCTAAAACCCTGTTTGGCTGGCTCTACAGATGTTAGAATTTTGTCAGAAAGTTATAAACATATCGAATCAGAAAAAATAGATAATAGAATCTCGACAAACAGAATGATTCTCAAATCAAGAAATTTTGAGTCATAATATTACAAAATAAAGACCAGGTATTAAAAAATCGAAAAAAATCTGAGTACTGTAGCAATATGAAATGTGAGTGAAATAATAAATAAAATAAAAAGACCATTTTTATCGGCTAAATCATTGGAATAGGCTATTTTTATTAGCTTTCAGTTACGAAAATTAGATTGGTGCCTAAACGTTTAAATTAAGTGATTATAGTAATATGAGGTAGCAAGACGATTACTTTTTTTCATTTTTAAAAAAAACACCGTGGCAAGAAATAACAGGTGAAGTAATCGAACGAGTTTCAAAGGCAAGACGGAAAAGTTTTGATTAATAAAGAGTGTATTGATCGAAGGTAAAATACAAGACTATGTCGATTACAATGAGACAGGAACCAGGTGTGGATGATTTGACGCATATAATAAAGCTTCGGGAAAAAAGTTTAGCAGAAAAATGATGAAACGTACAAAGGAAGACTTGATAAAAAAAATAAAAAATAAGCTGGCAGAGAAACGATTGAAAACGGTGCCATCTATAGAAATGGAATATATAAAAAAGAAATCCGATTTTTCTGAAAATTGTAGATTATCAGATTATATTATATTTTGTACAAAAAATACTCTTGTGAGAAAATCTAGAAAACCTTACAAGGCACGTCTAAAAGTAGTCGTCAATAAGTGTTTATTTATAGAAAGGCTATAATTCCATCTCTTTCTGGTATTGTTTGCTTTTTTTTTTTGTACAGTATTGTGTTATACTATTGTGCACAGTGACTCGAGTTGAAATATCCAAAAAGAACCCGGAAAAGGTCCGAAAGCGTGCGTTTTCAAAAGCTCTTTTACCACTGGACGCAGCGCCGACGATTAGTGCAAATAAGGGGTGAAATTTGTGTATAACGTGTTGAGGGCAAAGGGGCGGCTGGAGGCGAGGCAGGGAATGATCGAGAAGGGAAACTGTTTGCTTGTGTGTAATTCTATAGCTGGCAAAAGAACTATATAACACAACAACAGAACTGCGACCGTAGCAATGGCGACCCCTAGGGCCGAGTCGGATAATTAAATACCGTTTTAGCGCATCTGATCGTGAATTTTGCTCGTTAAAATCTTCAACCTACCCTCGTGTGTGCTGTAGTCCTTGCGAGTAAATAATAATCTACCGCGTTTAGTGTTTATCCCCGTAGAGATAAAACGTAATCGCAGCCCGCACGCGAATTCGTGAAAAATATATAATAACTGATACATTGAACGTGCCCGTCGTATGAGCTCAGCCAAAGGAAGTTTGAAAAGAAAATGTATATGTATATAATATGTGTATATCTGCACTGGATAAGTATTTCATCTCTCGCGGGCTTTGGCGGTATTTGTTTTTCATGTTTTCATTCACTTTACTCGCACAGATGTGTCGAGTCTTGAGCATATATAATGTATAAATAATGAAATATTCATATCTCGTCACCTGAGGAAAAAACGATTCTATATCGGATGATCTATTTAACGTTTGAGTTAAAAAGCTCAATTTCTTGGAAAATAATTACAATTTTGTAGTTTTTTTTTTTTAAAGGCCTTTTTTATTTTTGTCATTACAATATTATAGAATTGCCAAATTGTCAACTTTATTTCCAGATTTCTATCAACATTTAAAGTATTTATGGGAATGTATGTATTTAACTAACTTTTTAGAAAACCAAATATTTGCATACAATTTTTACTGGTCGATAACTAGTTTTTATTATCATTACTTTAAGAATTTACTCAGAGTAATTAAACTCTAATAACTTCAAATGTAGTTCAAAGTGTCTTACATTATGATAATAAATAAGGGTGAATTGTTACAATAATTACACCAAAGTCCCAGAGTAAAACCCCAACTGTTATTACAAATTTGGGGATTATTGGCTCAAGTATTTGGAACGTATAATTATGAATTATTAGTTGCAAATAACCAATTTGTATTCTAATTGAAAATAATAGGAATTATTACAAAAATAGATTTCTCAAACGTTTGGGATTTATTAGGGGAGAATATGAGAAATACATTTTTACTTCTTATTTAGGTCCCAATAAAATAAAATCCAACAAATATTTTGATTGAAATCACTGATTTAAATTTTGTTGTAGTGTGTGGCTTATAAAGCAACTCTGATTGATGCTTCGACAGCTTTGCGGCACGTGTTGTCGTCGTTCAAATTTGGTAAAACCTTATTTTTAAAGGTAACAAAAAGTTTAAATAAGTGTGTTCAATATATGAGCATTTTACCAACATATCAAGTTTTCTAAAAAATATTGCCCATAATGTAATATTCCTTTTTAAAGAGGTGGTGTGCAGTTCTCAGAAATAGGGACACGTGTAAGTGAATCAATGGTGTGGTAGACTACCCGTCGACAATTGAACGAGAGTAAAATCAAATACGACCTGTCGTTTAAAAAAAAATGCTATATTTTTTAGGAAAATACACTACAAGAACCCTTTGAGTATTGTCAAACGGACATGTAAATGGAATTTAACCTTATTAAGACGAGTTTGTTGCCTATACTATATACTGTAAACACGTTTTGTGTTATATATATGTACGTATCACACACATATAGTATACAATATAATTTGCAGCTTTATAGAAAGTTAATAGATCAAATGACGTTTGTCGAAGGTACTTTGCGATGTGAAAATATTATGACTTATCATTGTTATTGTTTTTTATGATTCATGTTATTACTTTAAAGCCTATATATAATTTATACTAAATAATTTATATGCTGTGTCACAAAAGCAACCTAAAAGCCTGGGAATCCGCTGGATATTTTAAAATAAATAGTCATTTATCTCTACATTCAAATAAACGACCCAATTTTGTCAGTGTGGTTGTTTGGAAAGTGAGAGAGAGAGAGAGCAAAGCAACTCGCAGTTAACTTCCAATAACTAGGTGTGATGGATTAAAGTTTCTAGAATTCTCATAAATTCTACAACAGTTATTTCCGTGTTCCTATCGACAGTAAACAGTGCCATTTAACTTTGGTTAAGAAAGAATGAGAAATTTGAAGAAAATGTGTTCATTGACTTAGTGGTCCGTTATGACTAATTGAGTATACGTTTGTTGTTTTATTTTAGGACTGGTCAAGCTGGGAATCCACTGCGTGAACGGCAAAGAAGTGGCCATAAAAATAATCAACAGAGAAAAACTCAGCGAATCGGTTCTGCAAAAGGTAAGCGTCGTTAGTTTAGTTTTGTTAATAAAAAGAAAGTCACCCATACCAGAGCATTATCGCATTCCCAAGTTAAGTAGGACTTAGTTTAGAATGGCTGAACTAAAAAAGTTTTCTAGTTCCGTCGGTGCTCATTGAATCGACCGAGTTTAGTCGATTTTTTAACATGGACTTTCTCTCTTCAGATAGATTTTTTTTTCGTTTATTGTTTTATTCGACAACAAAATATCCTTTTTATCGATCAGTTGTTGTATATACAACGATGTGAAGATTTAATCATACCAGATAAAACTTAATTGTACTGCTACTTTTTCATACTTCAATCTAATTTTATACTTCTATGGATAACTTCTTGACTGGTTTTTTGTTTATTGAACACAATAATATTTGCATGTATTTTGTATAATAAGTAAATTCGATAATTTTATACAATATCGAACTTCAGTCTTCACACGTTATACTATCTTTTTATAACTTTCTTTACTCTTCTTAAAAAATACACATAACATTATATTCTATAGTAGACCGTTTGAGGTGGCGATTTTTCAATATCTAGTTAGGCCGTCACTTCAAACTGTTATGCTAAAGCTGTGGTGACGCATCCAAAATTCAAAAATATATTCTTTACAGTATTATATCCAACCATTTAATATTATTTTCTTTGTGTTCCTTAAATTAACTGTGTAATCATTTTGAACGACCTCACTACCAGGTTACATTAGGGTTTCACTCCCCCCTCACCCAAGCTATTATCTATTTTGTATGATGAACACAAAAGGGTAGTGTCGATACACAGATGGTGTTCAAGATAAATACACTTGTGTCGTTATAGTGTTTATTCGAAGGTTTGTGGTCAATAAAAACAAGGCATCGAGACTACAATAGTAATAACAAAAGAAAATGGCTCGTGAATGATTAAACGTCGAGCTAAATGGACAATAAGTGTGTATGTGGGTCATAAAAGGGTTTTAGTTTTTAAAAGCTCGTGTCAAGTGACCTAGACAATCTAGGACGACTGTAGCTCGTTCAGCGTTATTTCCGTACAATATAAAAGGTGAAGTAAAAATATTACATTGCACATTGTGTTAATTTTGTTCACCAAATGCAAGCATGCCAAACGTGCATTTGCGAGAAGACTATAAGCCGACCACAAGTGTGAAGCAGAAAATATAGCAAACGGAAGGAAAATAATAACCACGCATATTGGACGACGAGTAAAATCGCCTTAATTAGTTTGTGTGTCTCATTCGACTACTAGGAAATGTAGCATCTTATCAAAACCGTCTTTGTTATGATGAATTTAATTACTCGAGTTTATATATACTTTGTAGTTATGTGCGATGCAGCGTATACGTTTTAATGAGTTTGTTTGTTATAGTTTCGGTGGTCTAAATAAACCGTCGAACAAAACCCAAATACGACAGAGCGACAGATTTTGCAATGAACGTCCCAACAACTTATCAAACTTAACGACTAACGTATGCGAAATATATGTAATCGGTTTAATAGATAAAGTTTTCGCGTCCCGTGATTATTTAATGGCTTTGAAAATTGTTGGAGTGTGCGACACAAACGTTTGACGAGATTATACCGACAAGTGAAGAAAATTTCGGTTCAAAGCTTGCATTTTAAGATTCCGGGAAATAAGTCTTAGCATTGCATAATCACTGTGACGTAGGTCTCGGTTTCCTACTAGGTCATGCGTGTGTAAGTTTTAAGGTCTACGTTTTGCACTTGCAGTGCAGGCGAGAAGTTTCCGATAGAAGATCCGCTGGGATTTGCGGGTGACATGCTCGACAAAGAAGTGTTAGTAGCAATTATTTCGGTATACAACTATGGCACGCCATAAACGAGGTACGTTCTCATCAAACAGAGCGGATGAGCTTATATAGGTGTATGTAGTGTTCGAAAATTCTGCATTTGAACGCAATCTGGGTCAGAGCAAATTTCGAGGAATTTCATGCAAGCCAACCATGCCAACATAATATATAACGTGTACTTTTTTTAAATGTTCGGCGTCACCAATTTAAAATGCTAGCTACGTTTTTTTTTGTTGGAAACTACAAAACGTATGAATTGTCACTTGTTTAATGTCACCGAGACACTATAAGAAACAAATTAACAATTCAATTTCTTTAGTCGTAAAAGACACCCGGTCGTTAGGACCGAGCAAACCACCTGGCGCTGAAAAGTTTTGGCTAAACGAAGTTGTACTTACTGTTTATGTACTGTTAATTACCCGTAAGGCTCGGGTTCACTGTAATAAACAGAACGATTCTGTATAAAAATGTCCATTACCGTTTTATTTTTCGTACTTATCTTATTGATAATGATCGTTCTCCGAAGATTTTTTGAATTCATAAATCATTGTCACCTAATTTCATTTGTATTGTTTTATTGTATAATTAAGACAGCAATAAAAAATTACACGGACAACATTTAAATTGAAAAATAAACTGTTCAACATAATACCAGCAATACTTCTGGTACACTAAATAGGTTGTGAGTTTGTAGAACGGATATTATGAGATGCTACATTTAGACTACATTTCTAATAAGGTTTAAAATATGCTAATGCCTGCATTCAATCTTCTGCCGCCGTAAAACAATAATAGTTATAATAATAATAGTTATACAATAATGTTGCAGAAAAGAGACGAACACTAATAATCATCAAGCGAGAAGTACTCCAATAGGGATTTAAGAAAATATAAATCAAACTGAACTACAATGAAATGAAAAAAAAGTGCCAGAGGTCAAATTTGACTGATCAAAATAGTTTTTTTCAAAACAAAACTCGAGGTTTGAACATTTTGGACGACAGTATAATTGTCATTGAATTCATTAAATAAAAACATAATGGCATCGTAATATGCTTTATTAGTATGCAAATTGTTTAAACGAGAACGCATCACTTCATTTTCATGAAAAGCCTCCGTCAATCCCTCTAAGAACAGTTGGTTTTCGGAATTCTGTACACAAGTTAATAGCGTAATTCATTATTGAAGAGTATACATGCGACTGCATAACAATTGAACATAATATATTTAATTTTTTTTATATTATATTCTATGAACATCATACTGATTCGCTTTATAAATAGTCCTTTACTTTACATATTTTATTCATTTTATAACATCTAGTATGCAAATTTCAATGTGCTTCATGTAATTTAATTTGTATCAGTCAAAACGACTGTGAAAACTCATGGCTCACAGCCACCTTTTTTTTTATTTGAATAATACATTTTTCCGGAGAATGCTTTTTTTATAGTTAAGCTTATTTTGTTGCTACCACATAGAAAGAAGGTTTTTTTTGTAATGCGATACATATATATATGTTTCTGGTTTTCTGCTGAATTTCATTTTATATTAAATTCCATGTTTTGAATTTTCCCCATAAAACCCTTTCAGCCAAGGAACTAAGCTTGGATTCTAGAAATATTCATATCCCTCCTCTTGTGCTTGGGATTCTTATCGTTATTACACGATTAAAAAATTCAAAATCCTATGAGGTTACAAATCAGAATATTAGATTGACATGAAACCTCTCTTGACGGTATCTGTACTATTTGCTGGCGTATTGTGTAGGCAATCTCGGTACATCCGCGTCCATCGAGATTCATGTTGAGAAAACTAACAGGTACGGCGTGCCAAACAAAAACAAATATTCTCCAATAGATAAATGTAATTTAAATAATCCTAACCGTCGACCAGGTATGGCAGTAGCAGTCAAAATCAGATATATTCTTCTTTTTCTTCATCGAAATCCCATAAAAATTGAGTCCACTAAATTATTCCACTAATATTCTTTTTGAATTTTTTTAATTTACTCCACACATACACACATTTATTTTTCTTATTTATAATTTCCATCCAAATCTATTCATCTCACAACCTAACCTCTTATTCTCTCTCCTTAATGTCTCTTACCCGTTTTAACATTATTTTTCTCACTTTTTTCTACATGTCCACGCCACTTGTTCTGTAACTATTTTAAAATTATATTTTACTTCTGTCTTCACTAGTGCTTCACGATACTCTAATTTTAATTACTTCTATTTTCTTCTCACTTCTCGTACGGTATGTCAACACTTACTTAAATTTTTATCTCCACCCGTTGACCATTCTACCTCTCCAAATGATACTTACTGTCCCGCAAAATTAAATCTGTTCTAATCTGTTCAATACAGGTTTTCAATCTCACGGACAGTTGCATACCATTTTTTACAGAACTATTGTGTTATTTTGTAGTGAGGTTTCTGACGTCAATCGTTCCAGAAAGCTTTTTGGCTATCTACATTTCCGAAACTTCCACCGTTAAGAAGCATATAGAGAAATTTATAATATTTTTATCAGTCTGTTTTTTGTGTAACTAATATAGAATTATATTAAGAAGTACATCTAATAACATTTAAATAATACCCGTCAAGTATTTAGTATAATCAATTCGACACCACTATGATATGTACATTTCTAGATTTTTCAATAGTTTTACAAGGTTATTTACAAAAAGCGAGCATAGACCACTCCATCCGAGGACGAGGAAGTTTCTGTACAATTTATCCCTATACTGAATTTCTGCCTTTTATGTAACCTTAGCTGTTGTTTTGTGTACAACTTGCATACAATTAGTTTGTAGTTATATTTCATAGTATTTGTTATGTTTGCCAGTGCCACTTACAACGCAGCTGTTCAGGTATGTTTACAGTTTACACATAAAACGTATCTGGGGTGATGTACATTATTTCCGGGAATCCGAGTAACTTAGGAGCACTTTAATTACCTTTATCGTTATGTATACTATTTCTAAAGTCTGTTCTGAAAAACCCGCTATCATGTGTCATAGTTTAAGTTGTAATATACTTATCAACGGGATATGTTTTTACAATTTATGTTTGTTAAATAGTTGTTTATAGTTGTTAAATGTTTTTAACATTTGTTATAACATTAATAATTAATAATTAACATACACTAATTAACATGCATTTTATTAAAAATCGTTATTTGCATATTTTCATGGTCACTTTTTTTATTAAAGTAACACCAGTAGTGTTTTAAAATAAAACTTTCTAGGAGATTTTTAAATTTTTCTTGTTATTTATTATTTCTTAGACATTTAATAAGTTGCCTGTTGCTCACAATAAAGAAAAATGTCTATAAAATGAGTATCATGTGTTCACGTGGACATAATATAACCAATTTCAATAATTTTTTTTTTTTTTTAAGTAATGGTAACTGCGAAAAATATGGTGGTACAGATTAAACTTGAATTGAATGTTCGATTATGCATTTTTAATTGGGTTGGTTGTTCTTTTTCTAAATTTTCTAAAGCATAAAGCGTTGTGTTTATTCGGACTTAAATAAAAACATATCCAGTAGGTAATTTTTCCAAGCATATTGTGATTCTACAGAAAGACAATTTCGTTAGTTTATTACAAAAAAAAAATGTTTTTACATTACATGTTAGTAGTATTGATGAAACTATTAACATTAGTTGTTTTTAGGGCGTGTAAAGTTTTAAAACATTTTGAAGAACCAACAAAGGGCATACAGGCTGTTTCTGCAAAACTTCAGCAGTATTTCATTGTAAAAGGGTAAAATCATAATGCGAGCTAAACGGTGGACGATGTTGGTGTAATTTTATTTTTATCAAAGACCCTAAAGTTTTGCTACTCAAACGACTAGTATTTCCTTTTGTCCTAACCAATGAATCATTGACGGGTCGACAGACTTTAAATACTCTCAATCTACCGTAACCTGCAGCTCCCCTCCAAATCACATTAAAAGGAAAATGTATCTTTAATAATATTAAATATACTTTAGATATGTTTAACTTAAAATATTGAGCTACTTTCGAATTTTGTTTGTGATCAAATATATGTATAATATATACAATACTATATATTATCAATTATATCACAAACGATATATATGCATTTTATTTTAATATATTAACATTTTACTGTTTCAACAATATTATTACATAATATAAAGATAAATGAATCAAATTTTTTTTTAAATAATACTTATAGAAGTGTTAGATGTATAAATAATTTGTTGATTCTAAAATTTAACAACAACAATTTTTCTTTATAATTATGTTGCAATTTTTGTATAATAATAACCATGATAAATGATGATTTTATGAAATTAACTGAATATTTCTTAAATATATTGTGGTTTTTCGTTGAGTGTGATTTTAATTTAGAGCTAAGGATGAGTTTATAGCCCAGCTATAAATTGTATATTTATTGTTTTAAATTATTATGTTTTATATTTTTCTGAGTTTGAGATCCATAAAATAAAACCAAAAATATCCTCTCTAGGCTGGGTAAATTAAATCGACAACACTTTTATAAGTTAAAAAATTAAGCACTTTTCCTATCAGAATCTAAGATAAACATAAAAGGAACTCAATTTCCTAGGTATTGAAACTAATAACGTAGGCAAGAGCTCTTTTGGTCTCATTCGTACAATTCGGTTCAAGTAAGAAATAATATTTTCTGTTCTTGATTTTCTGTGTTATTTGGGTGTTCGATAAATCAAACCGCTTTACGATTTGAAAAGGAAATACTTGGTAGTATGGCACTGTAATTATAGGACAGACATGTATATTATAGAACTGTAAATAAACGTAGGTTACACAGCATTAAACCTATTTTTGAGCAGTTAGACAGTAAATAATAATCATAATAATATAGTTTTGAACGTGTACTTATTTAAGGAAAGATATCAGATTTGGTACCGCTTTAGGTATATTTTGTTGTGTTTGCGTGACGGGGCCAAACAAACAAAAAAAAAACAGTACAGGGGTCAGGCGAGACTGTAAGTGGAAACCACAGGGCAACTAATATTTACTTTTTATTTATTGCTATAGAAATTAGTCCTATGTTAGGATATTTTAGTGAATTTTTTTTTAAAAATCCTACGGGTTTGTTTATATTGTGTCTAGTTTTAGACATTCTGCCTATTGCAAAGTTATTTTAAACGATGATTTAATAATTGATGGTCATCGACTATTTTATTTTACTTTAATATTAATGCGTAAGTGCTACTAAACCCAATTTATACATTTTTTCTATAAGTGAAGAGTATGAAAAACTACATCATACACTTTTAGTCTGTTACACACGAGAAATATAGGATTTTGGTTTTTTTTTTTTTTGTATAGGTATTGTTAAAAGTCTACCAGTGTTACATTTTTAGTCGATCGGTAAGCAATGTGTTAGTAAATAAGAGTTCTGTTTTCAAAATAATAAAAAGTGTGTTATTACCAAGTGTAAAGTAATCTTCAGAAGAAAAAAAACGTTTCGTTGTGAGGTTATATAGGCCTGATATAAGGGCTCTATTCGGACCTTATACGTGTTGACTAATTCCGCTATTTTTAAAAAAGTTTTATTGTGCCGTTATATGAAGTTGAAAAATATGTACATTTTTTGGTAAAGAGTGAAAGGTTGAACTTTTTTAATTTGTGGCCAATAACTACAACTTACTATAAATAATAATAACACTTGTTGTATTATTAGTGAAACGAATATTGATCATGTGATTATTATCATGATTGTTATCATTATTCTTCTTCTTATTATTAATATTAGTTCATAGCAGTATTACGTTCTTTTTGTTCGTTCGGTCGTGAAGGTAATTTTTTCTGAATTCAAAACTACTGTCGCTGCCATATCGACCAATATAATAATTAGACTTTGGCTGTGTCGAGGGTTAGTCCTAAATACATACTGCGTACGTACCGCTGTAATAAATGTTCTTCGAGGCGACACGTTTAATTAATGCCGATGGTATTGACACATGGTGGACATGCCTGTAATTCATACAGGATATAATATGATAAATGTGTTTTGGCTGTGGCTATGACGAGACCCGACCAATAAGAGCTGTTGCTAATATATGGCATTAAAACGGGTGTGATACGATAAGCCTGGCTCGAACGTCAAAGAGTATTTTTTATTTCATAAATATTTGTTTGTGTACAATTAGATAAAAAAAATGATTTTGTTTTTCAAATTTGTTCGGGCTCAGCTCAACTTCTGTCTTTTTAATAAGCCAAAAAAAATATTTACTATCTGAACCGAAAGGCGGTTTTCTTAGAATATCTTTATTAACGAAAACTATGATAGTCTGATAAAAATAAATCACTACAACTAAGGTAGATAGGTATTATCAATATTATTTGGTAACTCAAAATAAATAAACATATTTTAAAACGATTTAAAAATACTCGACATTATTATTAAACATAATTTCATGTTATGTACCATTATTGTAACATATCAAACTTTAAAAATGTCATAATTTGAATGACTTAACAATAGTATAATTTTTTTATGTACATAGTATTGTTTTAGTTGACTGGAATTAAAAAAAAATAATATTAAATCTTTTAATTTATTTTCTTGCTGCTTTTTCAGGTGGAAAGAGAAATTGCAATTATGAAACTAATCGATCATCCACACGTTTTGGGACTGTCTGACGTATATGAAAACAAACGTTACTTGTAAGTATTATATTTGACTTGAGTTGAAAATAAAGAAATATTTCAAAAGGAAATTCTAGGAACAGTTTAGTGGCAATCTTAAGTCTAAACATCATTTCATATTTTTGGGGGTAAATGGTTGAAATTTATGATTTTTATTTTATTTTGAAAGCTATAGCTTTTCTTATTAGTTGTGTGATCTACACTAGTAACCAACATATTTAAAACGCAAAAAAAAAAATAAGTATCATATATTTGGTAAATAAATAACAAATTGTATCGAAAAATTAAACTGATTTATTACATTGGTTTAAGGTAAAGTAGTATATTTGTTTAAAACAAATTTTCATAAAAATAATAGATGTAACTTTGCAATAAACGTTAACAGCTTTAGTTATACGTATTTTACTAGACAATATAAATGATTAGCTATGCGTTAGACATCAAATATGTGCTTTGGTGGGTTTATTTGTAAGAAAAAATAAAATAATCAAATTGAAAAAAATAATATTACACGTTTTTCAAATTATCCCTAAAAATACTGTTAACACAAATAATTGAAAATAAATTGCTCAGAATATTGTATTACTTAAAAAATACAAACTTTTCATTCGAAAATGACATGTCTGTGCGTATGATATTGTTAAACGTCATTTGCAATGTTTGTTGAAGAGGTAAAGGAGATTGAGTTATTATAGCAACCAATAAATATGTTTGATAGCTATAGAATTAGTAAAATTTAATTTAACAGATGGGAGGAGTTGACAAAATTGCTATCAGAAATAACCCCTTAACACTGTCAGAATCATAGACCATTACGATATTTTATGTTAGAGGTCTTTTGTGGATAGTGAAATATCAAACACTTGATTTTATCATGTTTACAATGGTAGATTATTATTTGACGAGGGTTTAAACATAAATTCATCATTATGCATTCCTATCACTGATCCTTTATAAATACAAAAATAGATTATACATTAGGCAGCACTGATAAGATTTTAATAAAAAATAAAATATTATTATATATATGTATAAAATTAATATAAATTCTGGCCACGTGAATTTAGGCAAAATTCCCTGTTATACCCATAATTTATTTTTAAAAAACAATATATTTTCTTAACCCGTAATGAACAATCGAATGAAATAAAAATTGTATAATTGCATTGACCAAACATGGAAAAATAGTAAAAACAATAGGTAATATTATAATTTAATAAACAAATAAATTCTCCTTTTACCAAAGGCAGACATTTAATATACCGCGGCTTACACAGTGTGGTAAAGAAAACAATACAGAGACGTTTAGTCGCGTGCACCCGAGACCGAACATAATATTGTTGTTTGCTTTGATTGAGTTTGTTTTTCAAAAATCGTTTACACTTGTCAGTTTTCGCTTTGTATTCATTTTATTCGATGTACACACCTACGGCAAAACGAATACCGGGATTGTCTCGTACAAACAAACTATAAATTGCTAAAGACATCAGGACAACAAATACAAGCGAGAAAACCCTATCTTCCTAGAACCAAAGTAATAATAATAATATATTACAACAGCTATAACGCTTACATCGGTCGAGCATAACAATAATGCGACGGCTCAGGTCAGGTCCGTTTAAAATCGAACAGTCTAAACTTATTTATGAGCTTATATATTGTATAGACATACACATATAAGCCAAAGTTGTTATGCCGACCCAAAACTAACATCGACTGAACCTAGTCCAAAGTTTCTATTGATTTACCAGGAATTCGCTTGTGGCCAAATCAATTTACGAGAGGCGGTCACGTGAGAAACCCGGACGATGGCATTATTACCTAACCCAACTGACTTATAACTTGCCTACTTGCCTTTAATATTATACTAACTATTACTTAATATAATATTAAGTTTGAAAATTAAACGTTTATAACTGCAACAGTTTTTACGACCAATTCCTTTAAAAGTTTTACAGTCAAATCCTAATATAATATACATGTCCACGCATAAGTGTATCAAAAGTCTGTTAAAATAAAAATAAATTACTTTTTTAGAAACGGTATAAACTATATACTATATGACTTAATATGATTATCAAATGTATGCATTTATTTTTTAAAGTATTTATAAATAGTAATATATACTAGGTTATAGGGTTTTATCGGTTTTATATTTGCTTCTTATTAAAAGGTAAAAAAAACACCAAAAAAACAAATTTTCAAAAATACATTTTTATTAATTATAATGTACATCATAGCCAACAAATCTGTGTAAATAATACCCATAAATATCATTCATATGTAGATTTCAAATGTCATATAGAAATCGAAATCACTAGGTCGGAAGTCAAATGTGTATTAGGTGTATTAGGAAAACAGACTTAAATTTCCATTATTTATTTATTTCTTAGATTATTTCACGTTTCTTATTTGTAGGCAATGGTTCATATTATTTAAATTGCATTGCGGTATTTACTTAGTTCCCATATTATATCACATATCTTTCCGCCATAACCGTATCTCTGGAAATAAATATATGATTTTTTTTTCAACAAACTAATGAATATTGTTTAATAATTTTATATCATAGTAGTATTTTGAGGCACAATATATAAATTAAAAAATAGTGAAATGTATTTTAAATAATTATATCTATACTTAATACTGTCCGTCCATCCCTGTTTTTTGAGAACTCAGTTTACTCATAAGTAATTGGTAATAAGACGGTTAATACAAATTTAAGGAGGGAACAATGTAGAATAGAGAAGAAGTGTATGTGTGATAAAAAAATATATACTACTTTAATTTGAAATTAATATTTGCAGGTACTTAATATTGGAGCACGTGTCTGGTGGAGAACTGTTCGACTATTTAGTAAAGAAAGGTCGACTCACGCCCAAAGAAGCCAGACGGTTTTTCCGGCAAATCATTTCAGCCTTGGACTTTTGTCATAGTCACTTGATTTGGTAAGCTACATTTTTATTTGAGGACATATTATGAGCGACTTTTATAATACGACACGACTTGTTTTGAATATTTGTTATTGCCAAAACCCAAGTAAATCCTGGTAACCCTAGTACGGTATCCTAAGCCAAAGTCCTTTATTATGCTTGTAGAAGATAATCAATAACATGTTCAGAGAACAGAGCCACTCTTCTGTGGAAAGATCTCCCTCGAGACAATACATTAAATAAACATACTCTCTTATCAACATGCTTAAGATACTTGAAACGAAAATGTTTCATCAAATTCGCCACGCATTGTGACCCATGGGTATTCGTCATTAGTCATAATAATACAAGGAAGCTTGTTTTTGTATTTACTTGTCATATTTTATTGATACTTCAAATACTTAATTTGATTATCTACTAACCCTTTTCCCACTTAATGCAAAGGGGTTACGCTCTAAGCAAAACAAATGCACTAAATTAATTCTCAAGTGTTGGACATTCACCAATAGTTTACGGACAATATGATTATTAATTTTAAAGATACAGGCTTTTATTCTTGAACTTTATTGAGTATGCCATGGTGCTTTGTAGTAAAAATGCTTTTAATAGATTACATTTTCTTATTTTCGTGCATTGATTTCCGTTTTGACAAAAATTAGCCAAACAACTAAACGTGTAAACAAAATTTCTATTATGCAATACAATTACTCTATAAGGACGAAAAAAATATTCAAATAACTTTAAAGCTTATTTACAAAAAAAAAAATAGAAACTGCTTTATTGACCCGAATCGCAGAATTGTTTTTTTATTGTGCTTAAATGCGTTTATAATAGCTGCTTTATGGCCAATTTATTCATTAAATTCCTTAAAGGTAGTTTAATTGGCTATTTTGCAGAAAAACATTTAAAAAGTTTACTTCCACTACAAAAAAAAGAAACCTTTAAAAAAAATAAGTTTTCTCAATTTGGTAATGTTGGATATTTATAATTGGTTCATTAAAAAGTGAAGAGCAAAATCTGAACACTAATGAAATATTTTCCTTTTTCCAACTTAAGTTGAAATCTACACAGATAGAAAAAATTAATATTTCTAAATTTTCTTTTTGCTTAAAATATTTGTTATTGCTTACACTTAAAGTAAAGATGTCATAAGATCTGATTTGATCAAAAAGTAGTTAAATTTCGTTAAGTATCATTAAATAATTTTTCGAATTTGTTATTAATATGATTGACTTTCTGGTAATAAATTAAAGATCAAACTAGTTTGTTTCACTAAATAAAATGGTTAAGAGATTACTCTTGAATTTCAAAGTATTATACCTCATACGATTTGTGATTGTCAAATGGACAATAGCATCATCGCGTTTGTTCTAGGCTTTGGGCTTATAATACCATCTTTAACAGTCCAATTTTAGTTTCCAGAACATTCTACATGTTACAGCCTCATTCTAGATCTACTCTCAGTCTAATTTTCTGATCTAAAGACTCGCTACATAAAACAAATAGGTTCATCGGTTCAGGAGATATCGTGGGTCCAAAAACATAAAAATATAAAAACATATTATTGCAAAAACAACACATTCCAGCTTCGCGTTTAAACTAAATCTTAAGATAAACGTTTTTCCGTAAACATTTTACTTAGATGACTTGAAGCTGTACCTGAATGTTAAACGTATATAATATAACAACTTAAATTGAGCTAACCTACGAATTTTTTTATCGCGGTGTCGACTAATTTTGTTTTGAACTTTCTTTTGATTTGATTTTAAAATTATGTAAAAATATTATATTTTGATTAAACACTTTTTTGTTTACCATACCCGATCCCAAAACCAAAATTATGTTTTTTTCTCATTTTCCTCTTCTTCTTCGAATCGTTCGATAGCTTGTATTCTCATTTTATTTTGTGAGTGATTCGCAATAATCACTGAATTTAGTTTATCAGAGCGCCCCAATTACAAACGATTTAGCAAATAGTTTTACATTTACTGCACATATGGATCGGTCACGTTTCATCCACCATTAGAACGATACCCTTGTATAGTATTAGTAGTACGTGGCGTTTGTGCGTCACAGTTTAAATTCTATTGTATAATACGTTATTATTAACTTGCACAGGCGGGTGAGAAGGGAGGGTAGTTAATGCTGATGCAACACACAGTGGTTCGTCTACTGATTTGTATTTGACTTGAATCTATATGCTTATACGAAAAATACAAACCATGTATCATATCAATATAGTGCAAAAGTGAACCCACATCCATTTTTTTTACATGGTGAGGTTTTTCGCGCAAAAAAAAGGCGTAAAAGCAATATGTTTCAGTGCCACAGTGAACTAAGTCCTTAGATCATCAATGCTGCCAATTACTGGAAATAATACAGTCGTCATGGACTTGTTTCACTTTTGCTCTAAAGCCTCCATATTATGTACAGCTTATTATTATCATCTACGTGACACAAAATTGTACAAATTTGCTTCAAAGCCCAAAAAGTAATTGCACAAAACTACTACAGTCGCGTGCTAATTCGATTGTTGTAATACAATTTTTTGCATTAGGTGATATTTAACGTGGCGTTTTCAGTAGCCGTGGACATTTTCATTCGTACCACTTCATAGATTGAGTTTTGTTTTTCATTTGTATAATATGCAGTAGTGTGAGGAATTTTTTAGATCATCACAGATTATTGTTATCTTAAAGAAATAACACAACATGTGTCGTGAACAACAGTTCGCTTTGGCGATGTAGTTTTTTATTTTATCTTTTTTTTTTGTGTTGTCATTCAGCGAATGTCAATGCGAATATTATTCTTATCGCGTGCAATTCAAGTGAATACGAAAATCTACGCTAACGTTGGACTTTTTACTGAGTACATATTATTTTTTATTTTTCGCGGTAATCATTCTACGTCCAATCCTTTGGTGGAATTTGCCCAAATGCGCTGTGACGCCTTGAAACGTCCCTTCGCAGTAAATGGAATACATATAACAAATTGCACGTGACACGAAAAGCTACGTTTAAACGCTAGTCGTTTCAACACAAATGTAACTTCCTGTACCTACATTTTTATGGCGCACTTTCTGGAACTAGTCAACAGCAACTCAATTCATCGTACCATAATACTCCGAGATGAATTTGTCACGCTATCTCCCAAAGTACTCGTATGTCAACATCAGTCGAAATCTTTAGGATATTATATATTTTTTTGATGTTTTATTCGCTCACAAGCTCGTTGTCATTTCTCACGAAGTTATCCAACTAAAACATCCTATTCCGTTCCCAGCAGTTGACACGTGACATAACGACTACAGATGTATGCTCTTTGGTAATATCCAAGAACATCAATATTTATCACAAGAAAAGTACCGCTGGTCTCTACTGTGTCTGTCAATCCAAAAACTAATACATTTATGTATGATATAATTATTATCTCAAACCGTGTTTGGAACTTAACGCTGGAAAATGTGTAACCTTTATTTTGTCCTCAAACCGTTCATTTGATCATTTAATTGGCACAGTAACTAATTACATGCAAAGTTGAGCGAAACTCGGGTTTTCAGAATTTTTTTAAAGTCTCAATCGCAAACTATTTTATTCCTAATTTTGCCCAGCTATTGTGCATGCTAGGTGTAATAAGTCTATTGGTAAGATAACATTTTCAGAGTACAACATCGACGATTAGGATTTATGCATTCGTGCAGTCTGTTCAGCATTTAGCTAAATCGTGCATGTGCGTTGGTTTTTTTGCAGCCACAGAGACTTAAAGCCCGAAAACCTGTTGCTGGACGAGAAGACTAACATTAAAATCGCAGACTTTGGCATGGCGTCACTGCAGCCCAACGGAAGCATGTTGGAGACCAGTTGCGGGTCACCGCACTACGCTTGTCCGGAAGTCATTCGCGTTAGTGTACACTAGATACAGTCATATATTATCCTTATTACCACTCTGTATATTATTAACCGTTGAATATATTGTGCACCACACAGGGTGAAAAGTATGACGGTCGAAAAGCAGATGTCTGGTCATGTGGAGTGATCCTATACGCTTTACTGGTCGGCGCTCTGCCTTTTGACGACGACAATTTGCGACAGTTGTTGGAAAAAGTGAAAAAAGGCGCCTTTCACATACCGCACTTTGTGCCACACGACTGCCAGTCCTTGCTGCGAGGCATGATCGAGGTGGATCCAGAAAAACGATACACGGTAAGTTTCGTTTGGGTACGATTTGATTATCAGTACAGCCGGTTGCTAACAAGCGAAGGTATGATTTCTGTGAAAATTAGTAGCTATCGAGTAGTGTAGATTCATACTACCTTATTTCTAGGTTAAGCAAGCTTCAAATTTTATAGGTTTCTAGAGTTTATATATAAAGCATTATTAAATCAAGTATACATTATAAAAAGACATTTTCTTTTATACAGAGAAAACCCTGTCTACCTTCGGAATCCGTTGTGGAAAATTGCATTTCTGTAGCGTATATTATTAACTGACCCAGATAATATGTAATTATATTATCTTTTATAAGATGATGAAAAATGCGCTTCGTGATAAACTTAGCAGAATATTGAACAAGTCCTTTTTTTAAGAAACGTTGTAAAAAAATATTACCTATTACTGTACAAAATGCAATTTTCCAAGATTTAAGATCCAAAGTATTTTTGTAAAGCTCGAAAGAAAATTAAATTAAGTGTAATTTTGTTCGTTTCTGTTTAAACGCTTTTGCAACTAATGAAATTCCGGAAAACATCTTTCCTATAATTATTTTTTGAGATTATACTTAGCAACTCTGTTCGACCTTGTCACTGTCGACAGTCGGAAGCTGCATCTTAAACTGAATAATGTATAATAGTTACTGAGACTCGTATTGCGTTGTTCATATTGCATTTTGAATCGAATTTCAGTTAAAGGACATCATCAGACACCCTTGGGTGGCCGCCGGCAACAAAGGAGAAGTTCACTTGGGTATGTCAATGATTGACGTCATACAAACCCATATTATTCCGTCCTCCAGCGATTTAGATACAGACGTACTCCAGGCCATATCGAGTTTGGGCTGTTTCAAAGACCGGGAAAAGCTTATAGCTTCTTTGTTGAGCATCGAGTAAGTGCACAGTGTAAAAATTCAATTATGGTTAACTATTGTATAGAAATCCGGTGTTAGATAATCGATATCCAATAATAAATGTTAAACGAGACAATCTGAGGACGTGAAATGACCAGAGTTCGTATAATTCCTCAGTCATGGTTAGCTTAAGTTAGCTTATCTAAATAGATTCTGCATAGGAAAAGTGCAATATAGAAGAGAAGAAAGCCGAAGGGTAGTATTAAGGATGGTCACAATGAGGTAATGCCAGTGAAAATAGTACTGAATATTATCAAGATTAATCATTGCAGGGGCGTTTTGAAGAATGGTCGTAAACAACCTACCCCCCCCCCCTAATGTTGGGGCATGTAGGATTTATGACTATTTTATATGACCTTAAACAAAAGTAAAACGGTCATTGTTCAATTCACGTTTATGCAGTATCATTTTTATTTTATTTCAAGTGGTGAATTTTATTATTAATTTATAATTCGAAATCGTTAAACGAATGAATTGTTTTTTTAAATAATAATGGATTCTTTAGAAAAAAACAAATTACAAATTGTTTTACTGTACATCCGCTATTAATATTTAATAGGTACAAAAATTTACTAACTTTTAATTGAACTTTATTTCGTGGAAATATGTTTTCTAATTTGATTAAGACGTTTCTATGGAGTTTCAAAAATTGTGTTTTGGCACCGTTTTAGATAAGTCCCAAGGGATAGCTTGTTCTTTTGTCTACAACCACGGCTGATTGATTCCCCGTTGACATCAGTTATGAATTGATTATAACTTGTCTAGAGCTTGTGCATGTACACACAATTGATATGTGTTAAGCGTTGAGATTATCCCCAGTTGTGTTGGATGACATCAGTCAAGGTTGGAAATTACGTTAAGCCGTGTAAATAACTGAAGTTCTATGTGTTCACCTGAAAATTATTTCAGTAACACATCAAAATTGGCATTTTTTAATTTGATGGAAAGTTTTGGAATGAATGAAAAAACCTATCAACAGAATAATATACTGTCTTAAGGATATTTATTTTTTAGTTTGGTAAGAGGTGAATTAAAAATCATAAGTGACCTAGTTTTGTTTAGAAACACTTTTTAGATTTTTTTCTTTATTCACAGGTTCTCTATGAATTTAATATTACTTTATAAAGGATTATACATCCAGGAGGCAGCTAAAAATACATTTTTGAAATTTATTCTGTACAAAATTATGTGGTTTATATTATTTATTGTTTTTTTTTTAAATGATTATGCAATAAAATAATTAATCAATAATAAGTACTACAATTTTTTTATAAAATGATATTTCGCCGACTGATATTTTTAGACTTACGGATAATAGTTTTTCACGTAAAACATTTTTTTTCCTAACAAAAAAAATATACATTTCATTTCAGCAATTATATAAATTATTTATTTACGCGAAGGAGATTTAAAATAAATTGGAAAATACATTTTTTTTTTGTAAAAATCTAATTTGAAAGTTCCCAAAGTTTTTTAATAGCAAACAAACTAAAATTTAATCCATTCTGTCTAGATAACTTCATATAAAGTAAAATACATCACAGATAAACCTTTACATTTATACACTTATAAAAGTTTTCATATATAAGCTCAATTTTTTTTTTGTTTGGGAAAAAGTACCTATATTTTTCACATAAATTTCAAGAATACCATTAAAGCGCTAAGTAATGGAATATTTTTTTCTTCGTATTTTAGTTCACTAAAACTGACAAATAGTTTCAATCAGTTTCCCGTTCCACATGTTTTAACAAAAAAAACTACTCAATTACGCCATTAGTGATGGTATACAAGTAAAATCGATAAATCAAATGTACAATTTATAAAGTTTCTAAACCATCTGGTGTCGTCAGAACGGTATTTCATTTTTATTTCTATTTCTCCGAAACTATATTTATCATATCTCTTATTGTTTTAAACAATAAGTGTAAAGAACCAAAAATTATGAAAGTTTTTGTTGTAATTGCAATTTTTTGTTAGTTGCCAACTTCGCTACATTGTAACCTGATTGTTCGTATATTCTTTCTATCGTCTAATTATCTTAATTTTCTTGAGTGTCACTTAAGGCATGTACAATTAGAGAGTGTATAATTTTCTTCACTAGTTTTTTGTTGATGTATAGTGAAATTTACAAACACTCTAATTGCAAATAAATAACCAAAAAAGTCTTATTTTTAAAACAGACATTTCGTTTTGGCCCAAAACTAAACGCTGCCAGGAAATCCTAACAAGAAAAAAATGTTTCTATATGTACAGTTTGTTGGTAAAGGGGAATAACACCATTATTTTATTGTCAAACTCAATCTCCCAAGAATTGATGCAACTATTCTTTTTACCCTCGCTCCGTCCAAATAGTTGTCGAAAAAAAAATTGAGATAAACAATGAAAAATTTGTAATAAATATAATATATTCCTGGTGTTGTGTGTGTAACATTGTTTAATATTGTGTTTTTGCCTCCAGACATAATACAGAAAAAGTAATATACTTTCTGTTACTCGAACGGAAAAAACGACGACCAGCAAACGACGACGACTCGACTGTGGTGAAAAATTCTTGCAATTACACTTTCGACCCGCCCAAAAAGAGGGTGGACAAGTGTAAAATGATCGACGACATCGACACCAATTTCTCACAGATCAGCGCCGGTTCACCTGCAACGCCTCGCAGACAGATATTACAGTAAGTTCTGACCATTTATATTTATTCGAGTTCCCATCCGTTTGTGATTGAAATTTCCCAGAAAAAATACTATAAACATAATAGTATTTACCATCAGTTTCAGCGGACCGGGCAATACGTTTTGTATGGATAACATTATTTTTGAAACATAACTAATTGACCCATTCTGCTTGAGTCATGTTGAGTAGGATAAAATTGAATTGATAAAAACTAAAAGGTCATCAAGATATCTTTTTTTTTCTCTCTTTTTGAAACATCCAGTCTATACAAGATTAGTACAATAAGTTATATAATACATGATGACACAAGTGATTTGTAGACAATGGAAGCTTGGAAAAAAGAAGCCGCCGACTGACGGCACTCTTATGGGTTTTGATTCTTACTTAAGGGGAGAGGAAATCAAGGCACCACTTCCTTTTTAGCTATTTGTGGGGGTTGTCGGGCATATTCCCTAGTGAAAGATTTTGTATATGATTAGAAAAATTCTTTAAAAAAAAAAAAGTAATCTGGTAAAAATGAAATATGGTATTTTTCCAGTTGATTACTTTTCAAGTTGTCAAAAATGTTTTAATAAAAAATTATGACTTCCCGTGTTAATCAAATGCGAAAAAATTGACCATTAGGAAGTATTTAGAGTTAAGCTTTATTAAGTTATACCTACCAATTCGTAACTGATTTATTACTAAAACCGTTACATGATGTTTATTAAAATGTCGTACAAATTGATATGAGTTTTGCCGTTGACGTCTTAACAGCGTCGCCGAATTGTCTGATTCACAAAAATGATTTTCTTACATTTCTCAACACGGGTGTTAAGAGTAGAAGAGGAATTATTTATGATTTCGAATAATTTTCCACTTCCCAGAAAACGCCTTGGACACTTTAACGTTACTCAGAACTTAGGTGTGACTGATACTTATATAGATGGGACGCGTTCCAATGGGGCGACTGCCAAAATAAAATTGATGTTTTATGTAGATTTCTCTGTTTTTCTTAAGCGTTATTACATCCTTGAACCGAGGCAAGGCTGCTTACAACCCAATAGCGCGCATTTTGAAATCAACAAAGTGTCATGATTTATAATAATATACTATTTGTAGGACATTTTATGCCGCATTTAGTAACGCGCATATTGTGCTTACTTCAGTGTAAGTTTAGCAACTCATAGTCTGCCCGATAATTTATGACCGTTTCTGTGTGCCAGGTGTGCTCTGTACCACTATCCGCTATGCATAAACTCCCATTTGTGTGGTTACTTGTAGCGAACGTTACAACACTACCCGAGTTTAGTGGCTTGGTCACGAGAAAGCGTCGACAAAGTTTTAGTTAATTCGATCTTGGATTCGAGGCACTTAAATTATTGCGGCGGAATTCAATAGAGGTTTAAAGTTAACCAGCAGTCCCCTCCTGTCGAATAATTTCTATAGTATATTTCAGTAGTTTTTAATTTTAATACTTGGTCATTGTGCATTTTGTAGTTTGTATTTTATGGTTCAAGTGTTAAATGGTAGGTTCGCAAAAGTACTTTACCCATGTCTGATTATTTCGCTGATATAAAACCTCAATGATGATTGATACATTTTACATTTATAAGTCTTCATTGTTTTCTGGGTTAATAATATTTTATTTGTTTTAAAGGCAGCCCTTACATATACAGCGTACTCCAAACAAATCGAAACTTTTTTTGGAAAGTTAAATCGTATTATAATTCCAAGTTGAACAATTTATCAATTTTGAAGATGATTTGTCGGTTTTTTTTTTCAATTGTATACTTGAACTTACTTTTTGATCTACAGACTGTATATAATGGGTAAATGTTAATTTTCAGCACATTTTACTGCATTTCATTATAATTTAATCGGTTTCCAAGCAGAACTAAATTATGCTATAAAAATATATCTTCAAGATCAATTGTCCCATTTTCCAGCTCTTTTCCCCGAAAGGACTTTTTGGCGAAGAGGAGTCCCACTGTGTTTTTTAAGCACACTCAGCCGCAAACGCCTGGGCATGCATAATACTTATTATATTATAATACGATTAAAGATTTAACGTTTTCGGTAGTGTACAAAATGATTTATCGCCTATTATTTTAATAACTGCAAAGCGTAAGACGCTAACTTGGAAACAAAGAAAAATGATGTATAAGGAAATAATCATAGTATACTTACTGTATGAGGTCCTCAAAATGTAATACATATTTTTTCTCTCTTAATGTTTAAATTTTAACTGAAAGCAGGTATGCTGGACTATAAAGTTATAATTTGAATATTATGGTTAAATGTTATGAAATACAATATCAAATGTTTAATATTCAGTATTATTTCTGTTTCTATTAAATGAAATTAAAACCCTAGTCATTGAGTGTTTATTATTAAAAATATTATATATTCATACTACAGTTTGCAACAAATTCGTTTTATACTTTTTAGAATTACAAAATTAGTTCAAAATATAATTTTTTTATTACCATTTAATTCGAGCTCAATTAAAAACAAGACAGACCAAAGCCTATCAGATTTACTCGCCATTTGGACACGCCTCCGAATAGCATGACAAATAAAAAAGTGTACTGTGATTATGTCAAACGAACAAGAGCGCCCTGTTATTATTTTAATAATGTAACGTAATTATTACTGCTTGTTAACCACTATAATCTCACCTAAACCCCTTTTACTTCAAATAATTCAAATTTGCTTTATATTGATTCAGAAACATAATATGTTTGTTAGTGTGTGGTCACGAAATCTATTAGGTTTGTTTAACAATTGTATCGCTCTTTTATTTCTCTTGTTTGTCAGCACTTAAAAGTTCAAACTGAATTTTTCTTTAACAACTGGTCGGCGTGTCGAATCGGACCAATTCAAAATTTATTTTAAAAATTTACGAGAACAAAAAATATCAATGGCACTGCAAACAAGATTAAATTTTTGTGGTATATCTTTTCTTAGCATCTTAAAGTTGAATAAAGCTTTTTAAAAAATTGATAACTAGGCCCTATCTTTTCAGCTTTCTGATTCCCTTTGCAACATCAAACAGTTTTACTTCAGTTGTAAATAACTTGAATGTGTACAATTTAGCTATTGGTTATTTGAACATATATTATGTTAAGATAGTAAATGATTGCTACGAATGACTAATCCAAAACTACACCTGACAAGTGAAAAATAAATATTCACATTTTACAAGACTTTTAGATTTTTCATTCTCCGTTCGTGTCACCTTGTCCCGGCTCATTGTCGACAAGCTTCACAAACAATAGGGTAATATTGCAAAGGTTGAGCCTCCTTCCCTATTCATCCCTCCACTGAAGTTGTTTTACCTTTATTATCTGTTATTCGGTTGAGCGGACAAAACGAGACGACCCTGAAAACGTTATTACATTTTTTTCAATGAAATAAAAATCAGAAAGAAAGCGCGTTTTTCATTCCTCGGAAAAATACATAATAATATAAGCAAGTGACAATTCCATCTGTCAAAAGAAAACCAATGACATCAGTTTAATATATTAACGCTCGGAGCATTGACGATTTGAATTATTTAAATGTAACCTTTTATTTTTACTACATTTCTTGGAACCGTTTCTTGAAAAAAAAAAAATACTAAGGCGAATAAATGAATTTAATTATCTTTCTTTCTCTTTTGCGTGTTGATTGTTGAAATTTAATATATTCTTTGCGACGGTGGTCGATTCGGTCGGTGGAAATTTGTAAACGGGACGCATCATGACTTATTTTAATAACTTCGCTGTAGTCGTCTTAATGCCCGGACTATGGAAAATAATTAATATTCATAACCCTTCTGCCGTATTATATTTTATAATCCAATTTGGATGGCGTTGAAAGAAAGCCGAACCAAGGCGGTAGCGGGGCCGGTGTGGTATTGTTACATTATTTATAATTACAGCTGTACTTCTTTCCTTGGTCTTTATCCACAAGAGCATAATACGCGTAAGGAAGGTTAAATTACTCATAAACGTACCAATAGGCTGAGTATAAAAGTTGTACAGGGTGTCCCTAATGTCTAGTTAACTCCAGACGAGTCTTACAAGCCTACAGTAATTGTCAATATTTAAAATTGATATAGCGATTGGTTTTTTTTTTTTTAGTATAATTTTTGAGAAGTAAGTTAAACAAACGGTTAAAACATAAAAAAAAACACACAAAATAGTTTGTATTATTTCATAAATATTTTATTTGCCATTCATTACCACTGCAAAACAGTTAAACGTTTTACAAACCTACATTTTTAAAACTTTTCTTTGCTACTGTGGTGCAATCATGAGACCAATTTCAATATTTAAAGGGAGACGTGAACTTTTCAAATTTTTAGTTATTTGGGTGGTGGATAATTTGTGATCTAGGGATCGGCTACACTACAAAATAGGTCCAGTGGTTTAAAAGTTGTCATGGATCCAGACTAAAAAATATTTAATAAATAAGGCGGTGTCCAATCGACAGCCCTATATTATATTATAAACAATATAACAATACCTTATCTATAAGCCATGCACCAAATCTAAAAGTCTTATGGAAATTTGAAAAAAAAGAATATAACAACAAATGAAGGTTTGGGAGAGGATTGGTGAACGATTTTAGGCTCTATTGAATTGTATAATACAGATTGTATAGTACGATAACTAAATAATTTGCACACTCAAATTTAAATTTTCAATAATTATATAACAATAAAAAAAAATGATATCACCATCCTTTAGGATGCTTGTTTAAAATCACAAGAATGGAAAGCGACTAGCGACAGATTAATTTTCGATATTGCACATTTTGTATAATGAAGTTGGTTTTCAAGAAAGTTTTCATGTTATAAGTGACATGACTGGGTTATAACACCACCAAAGTATCAACTTAACTCAAAATTTCTTTTTTTAGTAGGTATATTAGGTTTAACTATAATAATAATAATATACAGTAGGTCGGACTCGTTGGTTAATATTGTGCGACAACGACTTAAGTCTTCACTTCATCTCTTGCCGACAATGGATGATTTTCATTGTATTGTTTTACTTAATCGCTTTTAATTTAATCATCTAAGGCGAACGGCGCCTGTTAATTAAATTATTCGGCGAAATTTCTATTAACGGATTTTCAGAGCAGCGGAGAGTTTTCGTAGTAATCTAACATGGTGTTCTTTGTAAAGATGTTTCCCAGTAGGTCGTCCCTGACCTAACCCATCCCGATTGTTAATGCGATTTATTTGAGTTAGGTTAGTTTAAATTTTGTTAGTGTATACTGCTGTCTTTGAATTAATTAAGAAAAAATAACAGCACTATTTCAAACTGAAACACAGTATTTATTTAGATTTAACATGGCAGTTTAACTTATGTCTTATGGCCGTTGTAATCGCGGTTAATATACTAAAAACTATACAATAACGTAGCGACTGGTAATGAACCGGGTTATTAATTTATTTGTGGACCACGCTTTGAAATAACCCTCGCATACTTACTTGGCGCTAAATTAAACAAAATCAATCCGAGTCTAAAGAGAATAGAATTGATAACATAATGTCATATTACAGAAACTTTCATACGTTTTGCTTTTATAGGGTCGTCAGTGTAAAAAATATTTTGTTCTTGAAATCATACAAATCGTAGGTTTTATATTATGTTTAATTATATTATTATTATTATTACTTACAATTAGAATACTATTATCGTACATCATAACCGTAGTAAAGTAACGTCCCCCAAAAATCAGAGTGCATTATCCGGTTGACCTCTAGAGTCTTATAAAACCTTTCCAGCCTATTGTAAAACAGATATAATTCAGTTAATTTGCTTTTTAGGAATCGCGTTTACTTCAGAAGAGGCAGTTACAACAACGGGGCCTCGACCAGCGGCAACTTGAGTACTGGAATGGACGGCTCGTCGACGTTGGCCGGTATCTTATCGCCCTTGCCGTATAGGTAAGTCTCATAACACAGTATCTACTTGTCTACCATTTCTTTAAAGGGAAAAGGAACTACAGGTCTATTAAAATATGAACTACGTGTTTTTTTTAACCCCGACCGCTTGAGTCGTTTGAGAAGTTTGTTCTTCACTTTACCCCATTCACGGACGAATAACTTAATTCCACCTCTTCTTTGTCCATGACTGGGGTAATTTATAGCCCAGGGAACTGGAGTGATTTATATAGTCCTAGGGAAAACTCTAAGAAGATAAATAAATAAATACTCAAAGTTGAGTGAACTAGACGAGTTGCTCGTTGACAAATCGCATAAATATAAATTCATTCAAATGAATGCTACGGGGTTCAAATAATTGCGGTGGTGAAGTAATTGATTGAACGTATTACCGTAGGCATATCACAGCCCGAACTCAATAGCATTCGTTATAAAAACCAATGGTTTTGTGATTGTATAGCTTGTGACAAGCACTCGTTTAGTCCGCTCCAAGATGGGTATCGACTGACTTTGAGAGTCATCGAATTTCGCGTTAAATTACAGGTCGAACAGCTCAAATTACCGTTACCTAAACCACAACTACAAGGGCCCGTCTAAACCACCTCCAAGTTCGTCGCACGGGTCTTACACGACTCACAGTCAGCCCAACAGCAGTGGCGGCAGCAACAGCAGCATGGAAACGGTAGGAGTAAGTGCAGTGCGATCCTTGCCGGTTGTTCCGCCGTCACCTGTGCATCACGCCAAACAGTCGAAAGTCGACACCAACCATCCGTCAAGTAAGAGTAAAACCAGTTAATACTAGAACAGCAGTTATCGTGCACGCATATTTTATTATAATAATCGAGGTTTAAGGTCGACAAATCAAAATCATCTTCTTCATAAACTCTGTGCACTCAACTGTGATTGATCAAGACACAATCGTCTTGATTCGACCACGCCATAGTCGACTCTTGGTTCTAGTTTATCATATTTTCAACTAGACTTGGAAAAGACGCATATCATTGTGACAGGTATCACAGACAGTTCTGAAGAGAAAAGTATCTCAAGAATGTGTATAAAAGTAGTATAGGATATGTATGAAGGAGCAAAAACTATAGTTAAGAGTGTGTGTGAAGAAACATAAGACATAAGGTGTTCGTCAAGTCCATATTTGTTTTTTCTTAGCAACGGATGAACTTACTAAGTTATAGGGTGCTGAAGATCGGTGCCTATTGTTTGTTAACAACGCGGATTTAGTGGATGAGAGTACAGAAGTTTTGGAAGCTTAATTAGATCAATGACTAGAATATGAAAGATAATATGTAACTTTTTATCGGTGAATGTATCGTCTCTTTTATGATGTGTACTTTTTACAGCAGTAGGACCTACGCCACCAGAGTCACCGTCGCATGTCCAAACCCATTGGAAATCCAGACTGACATCTATTCGAAATAGCGTTTTGGGTTCACCCAGATTCCACAGGCGCAAGCCACAACGTAAGTAGTCGACATCACCATCGAATCTGTCAACGTATCATGTGGTTTTCTATGTGTATGTTTCAGTTGATGTAATGGATAATGTGTACAGGCCAACTCCGCCGGCTTCTCCAGAAATTACAAAGAAATCCTGGTTCGGTAGCTTGTTGGCTTCCGAAAAAGACGAATCGTTTACCATTTTGATGACCGGAAAACCGCTGTCCATCATCAAGGCTGACTTGATACACGCTCTCCTTTCGGTAAGCATTCGGTTACCGTTTAGAAGAAATGCTTCGAAAATGATAACCAACAATAGTCAGATGGCCCGTTGCCTTTTAATTAACCCTAGCTAACGCTAACCATTCGTCGATGAGGCTGAACGCTGATAATTTGTAAAATTAAGGTTTAGAGTTAAATTAACTGCTGTTTATATAGCGGAAGCGTATGATTCGCATACAACTGCTTTATTACCTCCACTCGACTCTGTCATACTTGAGTATTTAGGCAGTGCGCACTTGCGTTTATAATACTCATCTCGGGCCTTTCTTTGTTTCTCCTTCGCCGACTTTCATTATTTACATCTAGGAAATAGCTCGTTACGAACTCGAGACACAAAGGACTTAGAAATCTCAAGTGGGACGTACGCGAGCACGTCCTGGAGTGCGTTCGAAATTCAAACACCAGCTGTACTTAGCCCATTGTGTTTTTCCATGCGATTCCATTCGAAATAGGTTTTTACGTTTATGATGCATTGCTATTTGGTACCGATCTTATCGGCCTATGTATATACGTTCGAGGAGCAAATAATAGATAAAATCCGAGACGGCTTATGTAATTTGATTCCCTAATGCCGATCCGCGGTGTGATATTGTCGGTGACAAGACAATCTTATTGACTTAAGGCCATGATGGATGGATGTGCTCACAAACTTTGTTTACTGTCAAGTTGAAATATAAAAAACCAAATTTCTTATTTTTTCTTACAACCGCTGAACTTTTCCATCAAAATCTTTTTTGGGGCTTATAAAAATAAAAATATACAGGCATCACTTCCAAATAGAAAATAAATAAATTTTACTTACTTTCTTTGTTTTTTAATCGGTCAAAATCATTCGGTTCAACCAAAAAGTACAAAATAAACTGGTTTAGTTGTTGATTGGTACTACTAAGTGGTTATGCAAAACCTCTAAATTTTATATATTCGAGTTTTAATGCATATTATGTTATGCAGTGAATTTCATTTAATCTAAACACACATTTCCAAAAAGCAAATAAAAATGTTTAACATATTGCATGTGATGCGGAATGCGAAGAGATCTTTTGACGGCAAAATTTATATTGAAAAAACGCCAAAACATTAGCAAACTTGAAAATGCAAAAACTTAGTTATTGTTAAAAAATATATACCCGGTTTAAAATTGTTTGAACATTAATCAAGTATCAGAAGTAACACTAACTCCATTTTTAAACGTAACTAACAAATAAATATTAGGAAAACAAGTTTTGAAAAAAAACGTGTTAAATATAATATAACAAAATATTGTTTTTGAAAATGATCGGTAAAAAAATGCATTTTTCATGTTTTAGACATTTTGTTAAACGTTATTAAATTTGTATAAATGTTGTATAAAATATTTGATTTGCAACACATTACAAATTCAACAGTGTAGTAACGTTTTACATACGTTTTTGACAAAATTATCTTTAAAGTTATTGATTGGCTTATAGTTATCACTATGAACCAGTATAGTGAACGGCCTCGGTACAATAATAAAAGCACTCGAGTTAACCCGACGATTGTTATAACGAAAGCGCGAGGGTTGCGGTTGGGACGAAAAGTTATATCGGGTGTGCGCTTTGTGTGTACCGTACGCAGCCATGGCGAAAACGTGCAATTAAAATGCACCACAGCTTCGATATGGCGGCGGCGTATACACACTATCATATTGTATACGTGTGCTTACCGAGTGGATTTCGTTGTGAAGGGTGACGAGAAAACGCCTAACCGCTGCAACTCCGGTAGTATAAAATGCTCAAACCCAAAGTTTCCATGGCAACGGCACGCGTACCGGTGTACTTGCATGTGTGCACACACAATGTACCTTTGTGGCGAGTAATTGACTAGAAGTCTGTCCCGTGTCTACCTACCCCGTGTGTGTACGCTTCCGGCTACCCTGTACATATTTACCCTTTTCGTATACACAACTCACGTGTCCCGAGTCCCCAAGTCGAACCGCATACCCTACACCGTCCGGGTCTGTCTTCCCCTGTCGTTTTTCAAAATGGATATTTGATCGCACCCCTTAAGGCCACAAAGGTACCGCGTGTACACACGCAATGCTATTGTAAATTCTCACCTGTACGCCAAATGGTGTGACGGCCAAAGCTACAGTGTGGTCGTCTCAATGGTGCTTTCGGCTTGTCTGGATTTAAACCTACATTCTATGTTAAAACATCAAAACTAACCGAGTGAAAGTCAGGTGATTAAACAGTCCCCTTTAGTTAGTTCATACCACAGTTCTAAAAAACTTGCAAATTCGACATATTTTTTAATATCAACTTCTTTTTTTAAATGTTGCAGAGATGTTTTTTTTTTTAATTTTTTAAAAAAATTTATTTCGAAAGCAATGTTTTTTTTTTTACTGACTTCTATGTTTTTGGGGTAGCTGATTTAAAAATTATTATCAACTTTTTTGGGTTAAAGAGCAGTTTTGTAGACAAAATTTAATTTCGTAAACATATTTTTTGTTGTATATCGATTTAAATTGTTTTAGATATATTAACAAATTATTGTATCAGTTTAGAAATGTAACTCTTACTTTAGAAGAATTGTAAAAGTAAACGCTTTTTGAGCATATTCAATAATGAATAATATAAAATATATGTAAATTGAAACAAACGAAAAATTTTGATGTTGAAATGGGATGCTCATCGTATATTTTAGACGATAATTGAATGTATTAAAAGAAACATAATTTTAGTATGACACAGTGAACACAGTATCTTAGACAATTTGCATATTCAAAAAATATTAATATTAAATTTACAGATTCAAATTTGGGTAAATGAGTTAATTTATACTAAAACTTTTGTTTACAAAAATATAGGTGAATACTAAAAGCCTTTATTGTGCTAGTAGTATATTTTATTAATTTCTAAAATAGTATTTAAGACAATCTTCAAATATTTTGTCAGACTACTGGGTAAGCGTTTAAGTCTTTAGCTTCACTTCCATTGTAATCATTACCACGCAAGACAATTTCTTTTAATTATTTTAGTAATCATTAGAACCATTTTGAAAGTAAACATAACTAGTGTTGATATGAAGTAGAAGTGCATTTGAATTTTAAATTATATACATGCGCTTTACTGTAATATCTGTCTAGATACCATTTCTGGCAATTGTAAACTAACATAATATGCATGTTGTCATTTTAGATAGCGGAGTTGAGCCATACACTAATCAACTCTGTGTCGTTTCACGTCGAGTACAAGAAAGGATCAGGAAGCACCGCCATGTTCCAAAGGCAAGTTCGTTTTCAGATAGCCATCACAGACATCACAAATTCGAACCCATCAAGAGAACCATTGTTTGCAATTGTATTTTCTCTGCTTACTGGTGAGTAAAATATAATTTATATTCAATCAATACTTATATTTTATGCAGTTACTTAAGTGTTAAAATGTTTATTGTGCATCCATTCATAATAAAAAACCACCCTGTCCCTTCTACTTTTTCTTGTCAGTCAATACTATTAATTTATTTATCTACTCTATGATCGTTTAAACGTACCTATCACTTTTTTTTTTACTTTCATCAGATGATTCCTGTAACGAACTTGGTTTTCACATTGTTTGCTGTTTTGTTTTCTCTTCTCGACGTAATATACTCAAACGATCGTTATCGTCTTTCCTTTCCGTTGCTTTTAGCACTTACCTGATCCTATCCCACGTAGAGCAATAATACATTTAGACATCAAAATCCATCACTTAACTGGATCTATCAAAATGTCAACTCGAAAATGTTATATCGATCTATTTCTACAGTAAGACGGTCTAGGTGCTTGAGAAATCAGATGGCAATATTGAACAAGTTCAGTGGAACTAGAAAATACACATAATAAAGTAGTAAATTATCAGAGTAAAATCAGAACAATTGAATAACTATTGGGGGTTTCTTTTTTTCTATAAACATTCTGAGGCAATCATATAAACTTTTTCTACGATTGTGATAATATCCCGCAGGTAACATACGCCGGTTTCGGAGGGTTTGTGAACAAATCCAGAAGCTGATGTGTGCCAGGAAAGCGCCGCCACCTTCGCCCAGGGCCGGCAGAAAGTTCAACGGGGACATATCGGAGAGCTCGAGCTGCGGTTCGGACGGGTCGGAGAGGCTGGCCGCGTCTTACGTGAGCATAAGAAGCGTGAGTATGCATCAGTAGAATCACTGAACTCAACATACGAAACGAGTCTGCTGCTTATGGAAATGCCCACTAGTGGGAGGCCGTCATTTTGTGAACAGTTTTTGTTTTGTCCATGATGTTTATTGTTCTTCGACATGGATATGTCTAATCGCTGGGGGTCATCAAGAGATAAAAGAGTAGATATTAGAAAAGTACCCGGGTCCTATACTTGTATATTAAGACAAATCCATGCGGCGGACGTCATGCCCATTTTTACAAGGTACCTATCATGGAAAAGTAACGTAGCGTTTTCACATGAAACTTGTATCACAAAATGGCTGCCTCCCAGGCCGGGATATTTTGCAATCTGTCAATACTCGTTACACAATATATTGAGTTCAGTGCTCAGCGTAATACTGTCGATTGTTGCCGAATATTTTAATATGCTAATTGTGCGCCGTCGCGGAACGGTTTTCCGCGCAGGCAAATTCCGACAGGGACGAAAAGAACCTCCGGTTGACGGCAAACAGAGGCGGTGGCATTTCAAAATCAGACGGTAAGGGTACGGACCCGCCGAGGAGACGCAGCACCAGCTTGCAGGTCGGTCCCATCCCGCAGTTCAACGGGGCCGGCAAAACGTCTCCTTTAGCTGATTCGTCAGCGAGCATTGTCTGCAGAGCCAGCAGCAGCAACAGCTCGGCCGAACAGCAACTACTACTGCCCAAAAGCGATTCGAAACCGACCGACAGCCGTCGATCGTCCGGTTCTTGATCGACATAATGCTGAAAAACACTTCCCGCGTTTGTGTTTAGTTGAATAGATATTTTTCGATAATAACAACCGACCGAAGTGATAGACAAATAGGCGTAGGTCATAGGTATCCAACGGTGCATACCCGCCGCATCGTTTTCCAGCCCAAGAAAAATAGACTTATAAATCGTTTATGTAAATACAGTATGTTACTTTATTTTAAATGGTTGATCTTCGTACGACGCTCATAAACGATCATCTACCGTGTTATGTATGATTTATTGATTACTGTAAAAGCTAAGTTTGATGTTCTACAGAGATTTGTCGTGGTCGGTTAGGTTGTCGTCTCCGGTGGTCCGGTTAAGTATACAGCAAGTCCAATCAACAAAACACAGCTCACATTCGGTCACAGATGTTTGATAGTTTCAAAATGGTTGAAATTCTTAAGCTGCCGAGTGCAATTTTATCTAATCTTATAATTATCTTTCAAAACGCTTCGACCCGACCAATGGAAACGACAACTGATCACCGCCACATCTGCCAAACTGGTCGTGGCCATCAAAGGATGTGCAAACTCTCATTGAACGGTGCCCAATTCGATAAAAATTCGTATTATTAGTGTTGTAAAATATACTTTGACGGACAACAAGAGCACAAGTGCAATTTTCTTAACGTGGTTATCCAAAATATAAAAAAGTTTATTTTCTACCCTACAATAACATTGTTATATCTAATATAATCCAAGCATTTTTTGGCATTTGGCGTTAACGTTCATCTACTTGCCTAGTGTAAAAATAATATTATAATACCTAGACTTCATTATCGTACTTGCGCTGTTGTTGTTGATGATGTTTGTTGGGGCATATTACTAATCCATAATCCATTGTTACCTAAACGATAAGTCCATAATATTACGTTGCGTATTATATAAGTAAATTAAACGATTATTAATATACAGTGCAAAACGGTAAGTAATATGTGTTCAGTAGCTACCGTTAAAATATTATAATAAAACTATTTAATAATTGAAATAATATTATATTATTATGCGTAACCGACATAGCGCAGGAATAGTACTTAAATAGAAATTACGGTAAATAAGATTATCGATAAGAGTATTAATTATTATGTTAAGTATACTATACTAGCGGAGACCTATTTTTGCGCTCCTTTTACAGAAAATATGATACTAGCATTGTGATCTCTAAGCCTATTACTACGTTGATACCGTATATGTTCTAGACAATTTATGTATATATAGGTTTAGTACACCAAGCAAAATACCCCCAAAAAGTTGGTTTAACAATATGTTATGTATTATTATTATTATACATTTTTGATTGAATATTATACGAAAAAACGCTGGCGGGCACGAAAAATAGTGTAAAAAAAATACATACATATATAATCTTAAATGATCTATTTTTAAGGGTTAAATTTTTTTTTTTTGGCGTTTAAGTAATTTAATTGTAAATTAAAACGAATAGACTTTTTGGTCGCTTTACCGGTGGAACGCTTCTTTATTCTTGAATCTTAGCTATTTAAAATATTTATACATTATATTTATATTATATTTTCGTTTCCTTCGCATTTTCCTTAGCGTCAACCGCCGTCGCAGCGGAGATCTCTCTTAGCCTAATTATTATTATTATTAAAACTGAAGTTATTTTTTTAGCTAGTCGCAAAACATAAAAGCTTAATGGCTGATATTTGATTGTTATAACAAAATATATTATTATATTTTACTTGTTCTTTTGTTTTATTTTTAAACAAAATTTGCACTGTGATCTTTGTTTTTTTTTTTATTAATTATACCTATACTCGTATTGTATTATTGTTTGTCCTTAACGTACATTTTTTTTTTGTGTATACAAAATCAAACATTTAAATATTAAAAATAAAAATGTAAATTAGTTACATTATCTTATTATTTAAATTATTAAGAACAATTATAATCTAATGTAACCTATAGGGAGAGTATGCTTTTCGAAACGTTTTTCCTGAGCGAATTTCTAAATCACATAACAATTATTATAGTATATACATATGTAATCATATTATTACTGAATAATAGGTTAAGGCAAGTCTGTTTGAGCAAATTTCCTAGGAATTTAAACGATGTCGTTTTGATTACGTACTTAAGTACGGTTTTCTCCATTTATTGCAGGGACTTACTAAGATGAAAAATAATAAATAACTCGATGCCCTCCCCGCCAACTATATCATATTTTTTTATGAGACACTTTTTACCCGTGCCTAAGTTTTAAAGGGTTGACGGTCGATATTGTTGCATAATGCCGTTTTAAATACTTCATGAATAGACATAATAAATATACTCATCATTTATAAGACTTATAGACCGAAAGTGGCGTAAGTAGGTAAGTTGGCTCTCCATTAAATCCTCTAAGGCCACGCCAAATTTTTTAGTAAAATGATTTATAAAATTGTCGATTTTAAACTTTTTACATATTGAAAATATTGTTTTAGCGATACAAACTCAAAAGAGTTAAGCTTTATAAAAACAGAATTAGGACACTATATTGTTAAATTGGAGCAGAATTTAGTGGAATTTTAAAAAAAATCACAAACCAAACAATTTTAAAATAGAATGTAAAGACTTAGGGGTTAAAGAGCCGGATTGGATTTTCGATATCCTAATTAAAAATTCGGATTTTGCCCAAATTAAATTTAAATAAATTTAACATTGTAAAACCCAGAAATGCGGTTCTATACCATACAGGAAAAAGTATTTAAATAATATAAAATTTTGTAATAATTTATTATTAAAACATTTTTTAATATCTAACAAATATTTAAAAATCCTATTTTGATGGGAAATCAAGTACCTACACAATTGTTTGTTTCGGTTAGAATTACTATACATTATGTTTAGGAAATATTACCTATTTAAACAAAAGGCGATCACCTAGGCAAATAAATTAAATATATTTAAAAGCAAGTAACAAATTAAATAAATACTGTGTGGTTTCAAATTCAATTAGACTTTGGTCTTTGCCCCCTTCGGTCCTATATTTCCATGTCTTTAGTATTATTATTTTCGTTGTTTTACATTTAAAAACAAAAATACAAAAAATCGTTTGCTTTATACTTTTTTTTGCTTAACTATTAAACAGCACTCGGTTTTCTAAGTAACGTAGTAAAATATACCATTGGAGAAATTTTGTCTAAAATTATTATACATATATATTAACGATTACATATATATATATATATATATATACCATTACTAATGTATTATAATATACTGTATTGTATTGTATTGTATTTTTACTGTACTAAGTCCGGTTGTAAACAAGATAAAAATTTACAAATACAAATTACCCTTGTTGATGATGAAACGGGTTGTGTTATTATTCTAAACAAGCGCTTGTATTATACAACATTGAACATTACAAACATTTTGCAGCTCTTTAAGTACACACATATACACAAGGTTTATCCAAATTTTATCTTAAACGACACCGAAATTTACTTAAAGTTGAGTTTTTATTTCTATTTCAAGATAATACAAAAACTAAGATAATATATAAACAAAATATGAGTAGGCTAGAGTCAAAACTCAAGTTCCACTGGAACGTGTAAGTTTTGATGTTGAACTATTTTTAACCCAAATAACTATAAAACATTTATATTTATTAGATTTTAAGAGAGCCATTATGATTTAAATTTTAAATATTATTAAGATGTTTTAAAGATTTTCATTCTTTAATTTTGTGAACGTACCGACAATTTTTTTGTTTTATCTGATTTTTTTACCTTTTGGTGTCAAAACTCACATACTTCATTTGAGTTCTTATCAAAACTCACATGTTCCAAACTTCATTCTAGAAAAAAAATGTATTTAAATGTATTGACTAAAATTTGCAACATTTCAATGGCAAAGTTGAGTTTTCCGTTCCAAACTACTTCAAAATAACGTAGTAGATTTTTTCGTTGTCCAGGAAAACCCTCTCCCACTTTTTTGTATTTTTTGAAAAAAATTAAGTTTTGATTCTAGCCTACTTATTTACATCGGCAACGTCATTACTGTGGCCCATACTTTTGTCAAGGTACTAGTGTAAGTGAGGTTGTTTGAAGGAGTAAATTCAAAACAATATTTCAGTTTTCAAGAGATTGTTGATATAAGTTTTTACAACTAAAATATTGCACGGACATGTAACACACCAAATCTTATACTTCTACAGAGTCAAAATTTTACAAATAGATGTTATGTTTATGTGTATTTTTTTAAGTATTCTATTTAGAATAAATAATTTAATTTTGAGACAAGTTCAAAATATGACTAAAATATGGTGTTGTTGACTTTATATTTAATAACTAAATCTTCGTATGAATAGTATACAGAAAAATAAGCATTTATATATTAAACATTTTTATTTGAACATGGGCTAGATTTTTTTTTTTAATACTTTTTGTCGTTTTAATGTTTATACTTCTACACGATAATTGTTTTTCCAAATTTGATTTTCCTTCAGAAATTGTTCAGTTAATGGTCTATTGCAGATTGCGACATTTAAAACTATATTAATTCTGTGTGTTTCTCTTACACTTCTTCACATTTTGGCCTAAAGAAACACTAAACACATTTCAGTCCATTTGTAATTTCTTTAGATTCTTGTATATTTTATTCAACGCTTCACAGTGTGTGCAGATCACATATTGTACAACAGTCGTTTACAATAATAAAGTTTATAATTAAAAATAATAACAATATCAAATTGAACATCCGAGGACAACTTGATCTTGGCTAATAAAAGTGACGAGCTTAATAACGGTTGACAATAATGAAAACAATTATATACCTGTACAATGTACATAATATTATATAATTTTTAATGTATACCAAACAACTCGACCTTAACCGTGGTTTAACATTTGTACACTTAATAGCTACTATTTCTTTATGTGAATTAAAGAGATGTAATGAAATCTATATTTGAAGTGTAAAAAATAAACCGCATCAACTCTACACGTTTATGTATTTTACAAACTCAACACGGTAAGTTTTAATAATTATCTCTGTAGGCTGTTATAGTAAAAAAAAAAAACATTAATTATATTGATGGGTTTTCGATTTCGGTAGACAGTAGTAACTTCCGTTGGTGTTTATGCATATTTCGTTGTACAGACATCGGTTGGGCGATTTGCATTCGTTTATATCTGCGTTAAACGGAATAAATCAATAACAAATATAACAACGTTGTTTCCACTAGTTTTCACAAGGACAATAAATACCGGCAAACCCGAACAACAAACCTTTGCACAAATTGTGTTCGTCCCTTTCGTATCCCCTGAGACATTTGCCTTGGCCCAAACTTGCGGCAGTGGTATTAACAGAGGTCGCCTGCACCACAGCCGTTCTGCAGGTGGGTCCGGGGCACGACCTCTTCCTCTCGCACCTGAACGATCCCAAAGTGTTCCTGCAAATCCAATCCGGTCCCAGTAGACCACAAGAATCCGTTTTCAACGTGCACTCGTCGTCATCTGCTCCAGAAAGCGATTTCCAAACAAAAAAAACAACACATATTCAACCGGTATCGACGATAGTGAAAAACGACCGGAGCTGCTGCCTATTAACTTGGACATCAAGTGCCGGGTTTGTTTTGTTTAAGCCAACCAAAAGTGGGGCGTTTATATACAAAAATATAGATTTTTTAAAGGGGTGGTATCGAGTTAAGCCCGGGGCTTCGTCAACTGTGGTCAAACGAGTTAGGTACAGAACAAAGCTGTAAAAGTATTTAGAATGTCGGTTTACCTATAAATTGCTCTACTCTACTGGTTAATACTTTTTTTGCTTAAACGTTTACCACACTTTTTCTTCCTGTTATACCATTAAAAGAGGACAGAGGGACCCTCCCTCTCACTTCACTCACTCAACATAGTGTGGTTAAAATCAAAAAAGACACTTCTTGTCTCATTCTACTTCAGTCAGTCACACTTTTCTCTACTCGCTACTTTTTATAGATCTTTTCATTTGTTTACCTGTAAATTTTATCAACCCATCGCTTAGTAGCAAATTAGAGTATTTTTTTTTTACACCTACTTTTTCTCAAATCATTCATCGCAAGCCATTTTGAATTTAACTAATTTTTGATGTGCCTGTAGAATAATTTTCCAGACCCTGCAATGATGTCGTAGTAAAAATAACCAGTAAAAAAAAGATCACTAGACAGATAAGTGTAATTTGCACCATAATATTTTGTTCAATACACTTTTATCGTTTAGGTTAGTTTTTGGGTCAGCTGCCAGGTTTAAGAGGATCTAACTTAAACACAGCAGCGACGGTCGTTGGCGGCGAATTTCAGGTACTTATCGTCTGACCTACACACGTGGCCGAATCTACATCCAGGGTGTATCCCGTACCGCATCCTGTAAACCGGACACACTGATAAGAGCCCACCGTGTTGTCACATCGCTGAGAATCGCCGCACCCGTGTACGTTCAATTGGCATTCGTTGATATCTGCAAAAACATGAATAATTCGCAGAAACTCATTGCTGCTAAACACGTGTTTCCTGTAGTGATAACCTACGCATAAATTCCATCTACTACGCTGTTGTAAACCCTCATTGGAATGTAATTATTTCGTCTAAAAAGCAGAACTTTTATTTTTGTGCAAAAATTACTAACACCACTAAACATTTTCGTTAAAACAAATTTTGTATTGTGCAAAAAACGATTGCCCTGCGACATATTATTATAAGCCTTATTGACGTTGAAAACTGATTTCCTAAATGTTTCCATAATTTAGATTGACCTTGTTATACAAGGCTCAGATATTAGTACATAATGTATAAAGCTTTCTGTCCAATATAACATAGTAAGCCACACTTTGCAATGTTTTTCGCCAATTGGATCAATAGTACCAAGTCAGATGGAATGGTATAAGGAACATTGGATCGTCGGAATTAATTAGCTTACAATTCAATATGAGAAACATTACCAAGCTTTCATTTGTTTACAATAATTACCGACCTGTGCAGGCGTTAGTGATTTTGTCCAATTGAAAGCCAGTCTTGCAGTGACACTTGTAACTGCCTATGGAGTTTTCGCACAGCTCGTTGGACTCGCAAGGCAGCTGAGTGCATTCATCCACGTCTATGTGGTGGACAAAGATAAGTACTATTGCACCGCACGGAGGCGTGCTTTGTATGCCTTAACTGTGACTGTTATTTACCTGCACACTTTTGGGTGAGCACGTCAAAAGCAAAGCCGGGATCGCAACTCTGCAACCGATTTCTTACGGTGGCGTTTCTCGGCGACAACGATAACGGCAAAGAAATGAGGCGAGGGAGGCATTGGAAACCGTTAAGGGTGTTCACGCACCTCTCGGTGGACGTGCAGCTATGAGTGCCGGCAATGCACGGATTTAGATCTAAAAGCATAGAAACTGGTTGGATTAGAGTTCAAGTAAGCGAGTTAAGGAGTAGTTAAACTTGACCCATCTAAGTCACTGGCGACTTGCCAAAATAATGCTCTGAGACTATAAGTGAAAACGTTGTCTGGTCTCCGAGTGTCATACTTACACCTAAACTACTTTCTAAATCCTTTAAACGTAGTAACTCGATCATATCTCAAGCCTATTTCCTAGGACTCCCAGTGTCTTCGCTCACAGTTTATCGCCACATCCTACAATTCCCCATTTGAGCTTACCTTTAACGCTAGACGTTCCCTTCGGCTGAGCAATTAAAGGGCTCGGCTTCAACTTGCTGCTGACAACTTGACAACACGACCCGTACAGCTCGTCCCATTGTGTGCCGGCAAACAAGTTAGTAAGCTTACAAGGAGGCGTTTCAATGGATCCGGCCATCATACCGATTTTGCACAACTCACAGCACATCTGTAAATATTTATTCGAACGAGATCTTTTGTAGCCTTTTCGGGTGAACGCGCTTAATACTATGCTGAGCTTACCATAAAGTCCACTTGACTTCTGCCCAATTCGGTTTTTTCGTTACACGATCCGTCGGCCAACGCTGCCTGTTTGCCTTCCAAGCACCGAGATTCCCTAAAAAAAAAAATATGAAAAAAACAGAACCTATTTGTAGATTAATAGCTAATTATACCTCAACGAGTGCATACAACATGCTCCGACCGTAGACAGACATATGGAATTGTGTTCGACGGGTACGCCGGGCAAGGGTAACTGTAAAGAGATGTTGCAGTACTTGTGTTCTGCGGTCCACGCCTTGCCTTTCTTACAGCAAGTGCTCAGAGTATTCTCCAGAGATCCTGCATTACAAAAAGACAGTTATAATTTATGTTTCAGGGACAGATAAACCGGTAAGAAGTAATTTGGCCACCATTTAAAAGCAAAAATGTTAAATCCTAAAAACCATTGTACACAAAACAATCAATTAATATTTATATTTTATTTTTTCCAATAACAATAATAATACACTTATTTATATAAAATAATTGTTTTACCTGTCTTATGGGATAAGCGTTAGGCTGGCAACCAGCTGTAAAACCCCTCCCAATCAAACCCTGCCAAATTTATACCGCCTGAGCCCCAATTGGAGAGATTAAAGATAATAAACAAGTTCAGTTTGCATGATATGTCGTGCTTGTGTCTAATTGGCAATATATTATAACATTATAACATGGTTCAGATTTATAAAGAAAAGATAATTTAATTATTTATAACTAAAATATTTTTTTAGTGTATATTTGTTATATATATATCATATAAAATATACCTACTTAAATTATTACTGATAGCCGTCAAGATTTAGAGTTAAAAATCTTTAAGTTCCTGTTCATTTTTAAATGCCTATATTTCATATTTCTATTATAACTAAAATGTATATTATTACTTAATTCAGATAGATAAATAAAGAGAGAATTAAAAAAATTAAACCTTTTGTAAGTCTTGGTTAACTTAAAACGTCATGTTTATTTAAGTTTTCAATGTTTAGTTAGCTTTTTAAGTTTTGACTTAATTCCATAATAAACGACTAATTAATGATTTATTGGACAAAAAAAAAACAGAGATAATACTTTAGATCTTGTAGTGTTAATTACTTTAAGTCACTTTTCAGTTAGGTAACTAACTAATTTTACTAAAAAAGGTGCTGTGTAATGACTTTCTTAATACAATTTTGTACAATTATGTATTAAGTTAATTATGCAAATAAAATAATTAGGGTTTTATAATTTCATAAAACTTATTTTTAGGTAATAGAAATGAAATATTTCAAAACGATGAAAAATAAAATTATTACTAATAAACATACATCTCAAGAAGAGATATATTAAAAAACTTGTTTTTTTATCTTTTAAATTAAAAATTGAAAAATAAAAAAATTAATAGGTAACAAAATTAAGTTCATAAACAAAAGTATATTTGAGTATTTTATTTAGTTGTTTATTTACTAATATATTTTTTGTATAAAAAAATATGTGTTCGTTCAATTCAGTTTACAATAATTATACAAGTCTGTCATTTATCAATGAAAAACAAATTTCGAAGTTTCATTAAAATATTTCACGGCTTGTGAAAATTGAAAAAATTCTAAAATTTAAGTTTTACATGGTCTAATATTTCACACAATAATGATTTAACTTAAGAACAATTAATTTTACTGCTCCGTCTAAGTTAACGCACAAACTTAAAAACATATTTTTATGAATCGTGTTAAATCAAATTATAACGATTTATTATTTTTCGATACTAGACTTTAATCATTGTTAAATTTTAAAAATGTATGAAAAATGTAATCACTTCAACACAGTTTAGTAATTATCTAAAGGATATATATATCTAATATGGATGGTATTGTTGTACGTTTGATTAATGATTCGCGTGGAATCAATGAAGGGTCTTTGCTCTAGACAACGACTTTAGGTAGGTATATTATTAATATTTTTAGATAAAACAATAATGTATACATATATATGAATTTATTGACATGTTTTACATTTACCTGGCGACGAGGAATGCGATCCGACGAACAACGAAACCAAAGCGATCACGGTAAGTGAAGGTTTCATTTTTTTTTTCCAACCGATCACTTAAGATTATTTAAAAGACAATATCAGACAACAAAAGTTATGACAAATTTAACGTGTCGAATAATAAACGGATAATTATTCATAGTTTTTTTTTTTAAAAAATGTCGATTCTTGTTCGACCCGTTGTCAATGTTTAACTGGCGGCAACAGAGATGATAATGTCAAATGAAAAATAATAATATAATACATAAATATTGGTATACGTTAAAAAAAATTATCTATAATAGTTTGTCACGTATAACAATAACGATGTTTAATAAAAAAAAGTAATGTCGCTATTGACCCACAATTCGGATGTGTGTGTTCTAAATTGATAAAAAGACAAAGTTGCAAGGTCAGCCGATTAGTTGTTTAGTATTCATAAAATTCAATTATTCATGAACGGATGTAAACACTACGGACACGAAGAGGGCCTATCGGGTCCGTCGTCTATCATTATTCACTTTATTGGAAATAAACTGTCTGGTAAAAAAAAAAACAATACAGATAAAGAATGATTAAACCCATCTCGTTTCCCACGGATAACGTCTTAATAAAACATAGAATCGCGTGTGTTTTAACAAGATATTATATTGACTTGGGACAACACCACAAAGCATTGAAAGTAAAAATAATTACATTGATTTAGTTTAAATTAAGAAAAATTACAATTGAAATGTTCGAATCTTAAAAACTACAATGCTAAATTAAGTATAAAAAATATTTATTGGAAAATAACTGTTCACAACATTTTCCAGACATACAACATTCTATTAGGCCACAAATAACACTATAACAATATAACCTAATAACAGTAAAGATAATAATATACAATATAAAACGTTCAGGTACGATTAGACAGTTGAGCCTGTTGCATTAAGTACCTTTTGATCAACTCTTTGATGAGTTTTTGATATTCCATATCGCTTTTATGGCGTTCCTCTTGTACGTCTACGGTTTTCGGCCGTTTTTCAAACTTCTTGCACAGCCTAAACGGCAGCCAACCGATTAGGAATCCGAGGAAAGTGAACGACAACAGGTTGAACGGAGACGGCAGTTTGTCCATCAACATATAGTTAACGTACACTTCGGTGCGGCCGAACAGCCATTCGTAGTCCGCGTTGTCGACCACTCGCTGGAACGTATCCGACATGGCGGCAATGAGCATGTTCAGCATGACAATCACCATTAGCACTTCGAACAATGCGAACAACATGTACCCTACAAACTGTGTGAAGTAATGATGCTGCACGTCGATGTTACCGTCGTTGCCGATGACCACGTTGGGCGCCTCCAGGGGGGTCATGCAGAATATTCCCCAGAACAACGTCTTGAACGTGTCCGGTATCGAAATGAACGAGTCTTCCTGCGTGGTCACCTGCTCGGATTCCGGATCCTTCTGCGACATGCCCGCGTAGTAGCTGTAGAACGTGCCCAGTCCGCTGGTGAACGCCATCATTATGATCACCAGGAACGTCATAAACTTGGCGAAGTCGTTGAGCACTTTACCCAAAGACACTTGCATCGGGCCAATATAGTAGTTCAGCTGGCACAGGAACAACAGTCGCACGAACGACATGACCGTGGCAAACGCGAACAACGCTTCTCCCAGCAGCTGCGGGTCTGCCCAGTGCCAGTACTTGCGGTCCAAATCGGGATCCGCCCATTTCGCCTGGATCGCGGCCATCACCCAGCACGTCATCGACAAAGCGAACAACAAAAGTTTGACGGTGTCGTAAATGTTCCACAAGTTCTTGAAGTACCTGTCGGGCCCTTGTAAGTTTCTCAGCCTTAAGTTCTCGAGGATGTAGCCGAGCACGAACAAAAAGATGATCAGCTCCGCGCCGGATTCCGGGGCGCCCCGTCGCATTTCGAATTTGTCCATGTTGGACTGGTAGAACAACAACATCAGGAACACGGTGTACATAATCAAGCTATCGAACATCCGGTCAATAGGCAACCGGCAACTGCGATCGGTACTTTTGGACAGCAGCCCGAACACGACGGTCAGCGGCATTTTCATGAGTCGCCATAAAGGATACGCGCATTTGATTACCGACGAATGTGCTTTCCATTCTATCCAATCGCCGATCCACGCCGACTCCAACACTTGCTGGATGTTGGTATGGGCGACGAACTCTTTTTGCTTGTAGTCCATGGCCGTGATGAGCCTGGGATAGATGAACGTGCCTTTGAATTTGCAACCTTCGGGATTTTTCAAAATGATCTTTACCTCGTCTGAGGTTCGACAGTTAACTATCATTTCTACCGCAAACTGTCTTACCTGCGAAAAATCACGTTCTAATATAATCGGTTGCAATTCGATTGCCATGGAATTCTTCTAGAACACTTCAGCTGTTCAACGGAATCCCATAGAAATAAGATCGTGATTAAACTAGAATGAAGAATAAAAAAAAAATGCCGGTAGAAAATTGACAAGGTGGGTTTGTGTGTGGGGGAGCTCTTCAATAATCTCAGACGTCTTCACCTAATGAAGGTGTTGGCTGCGGCTACCTGGTCTAGGTGTACTTTGCGGGACCCGTTAGTCGAGTGAAGCACAAATCATGTAGGATTACCTTGCGATTACCTTGTAGGCCATTTCCGTGTACACCGTCTTGTACACTTGTTCCACAGCACCGCATTCTAGGAGCTCATCGTGTAACTGAAAACACGCGAGGATCGGGTCGTGCGACGTGCAACACAAGTAAGCCGGATTGCTAATAGCCCTAAACAAATTCAACCGCTCGCAGCCATTGGCCACCACGTCTGCGCTCTCCAGCATTGGCAGGCACCGGACTGTGCACATGCATCTGGGGGGGTGCGGCCGCTCTAGTCGATGGCCAGAGGCCAACAGGTATTCGATGATCTCGTACCGACCACACTGTGCAGCCAGCAACAGGGGTGTCATGAAAGAAGGGTACTCTTCGGAATCGTCTGGATCACTTTGTTCTGCCTTCTGTTGCTCTTTCGTGCCGAATAGAGTCTCTTCGTAGTCGAACAAGTGCTTCAACATGGCCAGGTTGTCGTGAGCGATCGCGAATAATTTAGAATCTCCGACTTTTATACCTGGAGGCCGAAGATTTTCAGTTAAATCGATATAATACTCGAAGTAAACGAAAAAGCTCATGCAACTCGGACGTGTCTAATCTCAAAGTGACTTTTATAATTAAGTATGATTTCCAAAAAAAAATGTGTAATTAGACAAAATATCAATCGACAATGGTCGACTAGACATTCTCACCTTGCTGCCTTAGAAACAAATCTACCAGAGGGTAGCAATCGTTTCGTATTGCCAGATGTAACGGTGTTAGGCCTTGGAAATCTTTCATATTTATGTCTACTTTATTTTCTGATAGGAAGTCTTCTGCGGCCGACAAATCGCATCGTTCTACAATATCGAAAAATTGCTCGGCTTTGTCCGACAATTCTTCAATCAACGAATGTCGCCGGCTAGCCATTCTAACTTTCGACTTCTGAGGAAAAAAAAAAGAGTTAGATACATATAACAAACTAATTCTACTTGAGAATTCAAAAGCAATTCGTTAAACATGTATTTTATATGTGTGTTATTTAATCTAAACATAATAATCAACAAGGGGTGAGTTCAGCGCATATAACTTTCAAAGCGAACAAATATAACAAAATATCGATAACAGCAAACAACAACTTACTTTTGTATATTTTTCTTTTTTGTTCATGATGAAAAAATACTCTTTTGCCAAAACTAACTGTAAATGTTATCAGGAAAGACGTTTAAGATAAACCAGATGGATCTTTTGCCAAAAGATATTTAGGTTATTAAAAAACCTACGAAAAATGTAAACTGTTATAAAATGTTGCTTTATAGTGTTTACGATGGAATACAATAAACAAAACAATAATATATCTTGTAAAAAAAATGAGCTGAAAAACTGTGTAGAGCTTGGAAAAATACAAACGGTCGACAAGGCAATAGTACATAAAATGTTAAATTTAATTTTACCTAGCTACAAAAAGCTGTTTTACATTAGGTTATGTTGACAATTCGGATAATTGAAGCTACATTGGCAGATGAGTCAATGTATATTATGTATGTAAATATGTAAGAGTATCCTTGTATATTCAAAAAAATATACTTATTTTTATTTTTTTGTCACTTGTAGGTACTCAAGTATTTTCTTTCAACACCTAACCTAACCGGAATTATACAGCAGTTTTGTTGATCCGTTTAAATCCTGGTCGTTGGAGCTTATAAACTTTACAATCGACTAATTCCATTTGTTCGCTATTTAAAGTGAATATTTCCCTAGATAATTTTAACTAACTAGATAGGTCTGTATCTCATGGCGCATGAGTTTTGTATTGTACGAATATTTGGGTGTGGTATGTTGGCTACCATGTCAAAATTATATTTTTTAAGTTTGTAGTCAAAAATGGCTATCTATTGTACAAACACTATTCAGTTTGCACTTTGCATCAAAAGCCAAATGGTTATAAACATCGTATATCTCAAAATATTTGTCGCCAACAAAAATGTCTATCCCGAGAAACTTTTTGTTTCTCAACAGAAACTTTTTGGTTTTTAATTCTGGAATAATGACATAAAAATTTAATAAAATCAATTCGGTGAAAGTATGAAATAAATGTATTCAAACGTTGAAAATGCTCTCCTGAACATTCAATGAAAGTCTACGATTTCCAGCCTGTTTTCAGGTGTTCAACCCAAGTTAGTCTTACGGAGTTTTCGAAATAATTATTACAACAGCTTATATAAAGCCAAAAAACATGTTATATTATTTTTTTGTTTAAAAAGCTGTTCGCAAACATACGCATATGCACACTACAACACATGTGTGCGGTCAAGTGTTAAAAAACGAAGAACATGATGACGTCGCGGGTGTTGAGCAACATGTTCAACAGCACTAGGTAGATAGGCACGAAAACGTAAAACAAGCACGTCAGGTAGAGCGCGCACAGGACCATGGTGAACATCATCACTTGGCTAATGCGGGCCGCCTTGCTGTCCCGGGTGGTCATGGCGTCCACGTAGCCGGTCAGCGCGTACTGGACGATCCACAGGGTCATGTCCAGCGGGACGGTCAGTAGCGTGAACAGCGAGTAGACCACCATGAGGACGCCGCACGATTCTTCCAACATGAGCGCGGCCACGCCGAAAAAGTTCTTGCCGGCGTCATCGCTGATCTTGGACCGGATCTTGTCCTGGTAGTTTTGCGGTAGCCGCCGCATCCAGTTCATAATGGCGACTGCTCTGAAAAATCCCTGATTCGGCAGCAAAGGCGTGGACTGTGGTTTGCCTCGAATGGCGAACAAAAAAAAGAGAGAGAGCGGAGGTAAACCTTATTTGTCCGGTAGCCGTTGCTAGCCATAAACGCAATAGGCCAACAAACATACTTAGTAGTTCATTACCTATATACACAGATATAAATATATTATAATAAACTATATAGATTGCTAAATAGTGATAAGAATGAGAGTCGACGTCGGCCATTTTTGTGGGATTTATGTGTGTATAAAATAATATAAATCTGTGATTCTGTGCTATCAACCTAAGTTTTAATTGTTAAAAGCACGATTCACGAACTAAGACAGTGAATCTTAGTTCGTGGTTATAAGCATTGATAATAGTTATAAGCAATATGTGATAAGGATTTCCACAAAGATGACGGAAAATGGTAACTTCAATATTATCTCTATTGGCGGCATGTACACTTAGCAATCTAGTTTATTATACATATATATGTGCTTATATAGTATATCAATACAATCTACATATTAATATTATACAATGGAGTTTAATAATTAAATGACGTTTTAGAAATTGGTTAGGTTGATCTATAATAATTCATAAAGAATTAAGAATGTAGAAACAAATAAAAATGTAATTATGGGTTTTAATTTATTTTTTTCCATGAGACATTTAAAATCCCGGATGTGACGTTCCCTCCATAAAGTCATGCTTAATAAAATACACCAAATTACATTGACTTAACTATTAGGATTTTGTCAATATGTACACGTATAAAATCAATTGTTTCTGAAAAAGGTAATAAAACTTTTTCCCCTCCAAAAGTGTTTTATCTTCTTCTGATTCAATTTAAGAACTTCAAGTGTAATATAGTTTAGAAGTAAAACAATTGTAAATCCTTTAAGCCAATTCCTTAGGAACGCGTTTGTTTGTCGAAAACACTGAACTTTTTTTATTTAGTTTTCTCGCCTCCACTGCCGTTTTTATAATAATAACATTATAAAGTAAATTTAAGAAGAAGTTGCAACATAGAAAAGTCGAATTTCGTACTGTAAGCACTTTTTATATCCATTAAGTTAAACTTATTTATTGCCTTCATAGGCTTAAAAAAAATACATGGGTAATCATTAATATAGAGGATGGGCAAAATAAGAACTATAGAATTGCCCTTTTCCTTAAAGGAGTAGTGTGAATTTTTTCCTGAAATAATAAGTGGTTAATTAATATTCTTAATATATTATCAATAAAAATTGAGTACTGGAGAGTCAAGAATATTTAATAAGTTCATTTTGATGAACTTGATAAACAAATAAATCAATTTAAACAAAATCAATACCCTTTCAGCTTTGCATCGAATCTTAAACATACAAATTCACAGTAAACTCAGTTTTTACTTATTCGCCATTTAATTTCACCAAAATAAAGTTAAAATATATTATAATCAACATTTAATTATCAAATAATTTGTTGACTGTACTATAGGCTTAATAGGTTCGTTTTTTTTGCTATAAATTAACTGTACTTACATAAATATTTTTAAATAATCTAATATATATACCTAAAATATAATCTTATAAGCCATTGAGTATGTACTGTATAATAATATATACTCAATGGTAATACCTAATACCCTTATTATAGTGTCAACAAAAAATAGTGTTTTTTCTAGACTTTTATTTAATGGAAAATCAGTGGAAAATGAATTTCAGTAATTTGTTATCGTATCTATAATCGTTTATGGACTAATCGCGTGCAAGCACAATACTTTATAATATTTTCATATGTTTTATATTTTCAATTTTAATAATTCGTCAAAGTCAAAAGTATCTGCAATGTTATATAGGTACAGAACATGTAGGTAGGAAAATAATGGTTGTTTTTAATTATTATCATTATATTATTACTAAACCACAACGGCAGCCCGTTTTTGAGTGATAATATTGATGAAAACTTTTGGCTAGGGTTAGGGGTTACGACCCCGAGTGTATTAAAATATTATCATATTGTTGTATGGCGAGGGTTAAGCCTACAGGGGATAAAATACAATATAAATAAGGGTGTGTGACTGACGGGAAAAGGATATAATATATGAATATTATAGGTGTTGTATAAAATGTACACACACAAAATATGTATAGATTATGTATTTGTATATACCTAAACAGTAATATGTAAAGGAATATAATTATATGAGGTAAGTTATTAAGTACCTATACTTGTATGACAACGCGAAGGAAAATCAATATGCGTAGGTATTATTGTTATACATACTACTCGGATTTCCATTGAGGTACTTAGGTAACTAAAATAATAATAACATGACGTATACTTTAGGGCATTTATCAAATTGAAAGAAGAGACACTGAAATTATTAGGTACTGCTCGAAGGTCATACGACCACCACGGCATTGTTACCCAAAAGCCGAATCGTTCGATTAAAATATGGACAACGGGAACGGATTTAATGATTTTCTACCCTAAACCAAAAATAAAAATAATAACAAATTGGATTGAGCGTTATTCGAATAATTGTTCGTTTAAGAGGGTCGGAGTACAACTAGTTTTCATGCGTTTTAGACCAATAAGCGGTGCTAAATTAGATATACGTTTCAATGTTGGTTTTTAATTTTTTTAAATATGTATTCATTTGTTGACAAATTTTCTAGGTTTTCACGAAGGCAATTTTCAATTTTCTTTTTCGAAGACCTCCAAAATGATGATGTTATTTTTGAAAATTTAGTGATAATACCAAATTTTAAATCAAAAATCGGCTTCCTAAAAAACCTAGACAATTTGTCAACAAATCCATACATACTTTAAAAATTAAAATCCAACATTGGGAAATGGGATGTATGTCTAATTTAGCAGTTTGATTTGTTTTAACCGTATTTGTTATTTATTTTGATTTTGCCCAAAACAGTTTTGGCATAACTCTGTCTCATTATAAACAAATTAATATTTCCTACCGCCCTTGGCAAGAGTCCGCATAAATCCGCCGTTGAATAATTTCACCTACACCTTGGTACTTTGGTTAAAATATATAATAGGTATTACCTATAGACTATAAGTATAATCGTATACTTATATATGATTAAATAATTTGTTACCTTGGATAATATTATACCTACGCTGAAGCAATATAGAATAGGACAATAAAAAATATGTTGCATTGTAATGAATAATAAAAAAATATTGTCAGCTCAGAACTCATCCCCGTCGCCGCTGACGACGGCATTAGTTATTGGCTGCCCGCCGTCGTTTCGATTGTTGCGTTGGACGGCAATCGTTGGTTGCGTTCAGTAATCGATTTTTTACAAGAATTTTTTATTTCGTCAGTCGTCACAGTATACATTTTAATAAAATTAATTTGTTGAATGCGTTTTCAAATTTTGTTCACGTATAATGTACGGCACTCGGCGTAGTTTGTTTCGACGTAGTTAGGATATTATTTTTCCTGGAGGTAGGAGTGGTTTGAAATATCGATTTGTTTTTTCACTATCGTTTCGATTGTGCGCGCTCCGTGTGAGTGCACGTACCTATCGGCCAACACCCCCTGGCAAGTGGCAATGGCATTAGCCGTTTACCGTTGCCGTTAGACCGTCGCCGTCGTTAGTGCCATTATGATTGTCACGGCTGCTACCGCACATTATTCGCTGCCGGACCAGCTCGCTGTTCTGTCGTAACTTAATCACGTACGACGAGGCCTGGTTTCGTCCGCAGTCCGCACTGTCGCACATACACAAACAGCAGGTACACCTTTATTTGGCCAGTGTACTTAACATTAATTTATAATACCAATAGCTACCTATATGATATTGTCTTACCCAAATTTGTATTCGAACCGAAGAAACGTCCTCACTTGTCTAAACTACCACGACATAGTTTGGAGCTCAGCTTGTCGCTGAAGTGACCCGCCAGCAAGTAGTACGGCATGACATAGTAAACTAATTGTTACACGACCCCTTTGCCATCGTACAAACGCCGCACACAACAAGACTGGTAAGCTAAGATGATATTGTATTTTCGGCAACGTTAACTGGACATATGTTAATGTGTCCACTGTTGATGTATGTACGACTGATCAACATAACTTTTGATGTTTTCCAGTTTTTTTTTTTGGATTTATTTTTCGATAACTCCCGTTCCTAAAGTTTATGGAATTTGTTAAGTCCTCAGTGTAAAGACATGGCTCGAGAACCCGTAGTAGTCCACGTTTACGACATGGTATGCATAATAATTTACAATTAAATAATAATACTCATAGTTTGACAACGTTCTGTGTGCATGCAGGGTCTTAGTTTAGTACATTCCCACTACGTATCTACTTAGAATTTGATACAATTAAAACATGCACATTTTAATATATTGGTAATAGCAGTTTTTGTTGTTTCAGTATTGGATCAATGAATACACAACACCAATGGGACTTGGTGTTTATCATTCAGGAGTCGAAGTATACGGACAAGGTACTCGAGTAACCTAATTTGTATTTATAGTTTAGATATATAGTCCGTTCATCAAGAGAATATGATTGTGCAGAAACAAAAACGCATTACTTCTGTCTGTGCAGGCACATACAATTAAAGTACTTGATGCACTTTTGTTTTTGTGAAATCATATTCTCTCAAAACAAGAGTATAGATTAGTTGATGTTCAATTTTTTTCTTTTAGAATATGGATACGGAGGCCACGATAGATCAGATTCTGGTATTTTTGATATGATTCCAAAAGATGTTTACGAATTAGGCGATCATTACAGATACAGGTAGAGTGGTTTTTGATTTTAAATATTAAATTGTTAATTATTATTAAATAAGCATATTTTAAGGCTGTGAATTATTTACCAAAAATTGTCCGGTCATTTTTATGCTATATTTTATTTGTTTTAAATGTTGCTTTTATCATAATTGTTCCGTATTCGTGTATAAAATATTAGAAAATATAAATTATAAAAATTCTTGCTGACATTTTTTTTATATAAAATATTTGCCAACTGTGTTTAGAGAATCAGTTTACGTTGGTCACACAGACTTCAATCCAGCTGATGTAAAAAGGATATTGACAGAGCTTGGCAAAGAATTCCGTGGAGATCGTTATCATTTAATGACTAAAAATTGCAATCACTTTTCTGGTGAACTGACTAAAGTAAGTCCTTCTTTGTTACAATGTATCAAGAGTATTTCTTATTTTTTGTTTATCTGGCAGGCTCATAGGTTTCTAATATCTTTGTTCACTTCTAGCTAATCGTTTTAATCTACTCCTTTTATTATATTTATTTATACTAATGAAGAGTTACTGAGATTTATAAAGGAATCAGGACTATTCAACTTAGAAGGTTATTAACTAAGCAGGACATGGGCATGACAAACTATGTGAAACAGGACTTTGATGAGAGGGTGTGCACAATGGACCTGTAGGTCTAAGTGCATGGGCCCATTCTGGGCCCACCCGTTAACTAACTAAAACTAAAACTATACTAATGAAACTATTTGTCATGTTTAACATTTTTCTTTTTAAAAGTATAATGATTTTATTTAAAACCTCCAAATAATATATTATTTTAGTTGGTTTAACTTTAAAATGTTGGTTTACTTAAAATGTTATCACTGTGTTTGTTTGGTTGTCTAGATAGATGGTAGACTGATTAAAATTTGCTGGTGATGCGAGTTTCATTTTAATGGCGGTTTTTGCTCGCGATATTTGAATAAAAATATCTGAAATATACACAGTTTACAAAGTGGACTTAACTTGACATGTGTTAAAAATTGTAGCTCTCAAGCTATAATTGTAAAAGTTATGACTGTTTACACTGTAATCAATCAAACTTTTAGGCACTGATAAGAGATTTTTTTTTGACCAAAAGTCTAAATAGTATTGAAATTTTAAAAACAAAATTATCGAGAAAGCTGAGGCAAAATTTTTTTTTTTTTAATGGTCTACCTAATATTAATTGTCACGAATGTTAATAATTATGATAAAAAAAAAAGTTATACCTAATCAAATACATATTACACTGACCTTATAGATAATTTTTAAAATATGGCTGTCTCTATCTATTGTAGGGTTAAGAGGGCGTCGCACCGCCCATTTTTAAGGAGTTAAATATAGACAATTTTTTACAATATCTTAAAGGTTAAACTGTGATGTGTAATTATTAGTTCAATAACTAGGACTCTATTTTGGTAGTTAGTTTATTTTTTGGACTATTACAGCATCCTTGAAAGCGATTAAAAAATGTTTTTTTATCTCTACATTTTTAAGCAGATAGAAAATAACTCGCTTAATTTTGGTTTTAGAGTAAAAGCACTGATTATTAAATTAAAAGAAAACAATATTCCGAAGGGCAAGACGGTGCGTTTTTATTCATTATTCCAAGTATAACTCTTAATACATAGTTTAGAAATAACGACTATTTTAACATTTTTAAATGGCGAAACTTTTCAAAAAATGAATTTTTTTTTTAAAAAACGCACCGTCTTGCCCTTCGGAATATTGTTCTCTTTTAATTTTATAATGGGTGCTTTTACTCTAAAACGAAAATTAAGCGAGTTATTTTCAGTTGGCGTAAACATGTTTTTACCACTGAAAATCACAGGTGTAACGCCCTCTTAAGGTCCTCCTTTAGCAACACATAACATATTAGTTTATATTTGATAATAACTGATAATGAACATATAAATTATTTAATTAAGATATTTCCTCTCTTTCTTTAAATCGGAGATTAGTAAATGTTGCTGAAAAACAATAAATGCATTTATTAAGTCTTGTGCAGACTAATAATAGTATAAATGGTAGTCAATTATTTTTATTTTTATTAAGGGGCCTATTTATGAGATAACAATTTGATAGTGTCAATCAAGGCACATTTTCAAAGTTCTTACGATTTTTACAATAATATTAATAACGAAAATTAAAAATGTACTTGATTGATACATCAAACAAGTATTGAAAAATGTATATCTGTTTTGTCGGATAGTTTTGTTCCAAAGTACGGATAAAATAAAAATAGTACTTTCAACTATAACTATGCTAATGTATAGCTCAGATATTCCACATCTCTCATCAGTTAATTAGGTAATTGAAAACATTTTAGAAAGTTGTCTGCAATTCAAAGTTCTAATTTTTGTTTTGATTATCAAACAAATAGTGTTAATTCTTGTTACAGATTTCAAATGATGTGCATAAAATTCTACATAATATTACATACCAACTATTACCTATGTAATTTGTATTTTATATTCTTCAATTATTTTGTACAAAAATTCATAGGGCAGAAATATTGTATTTATAGAAACAATATAATACGTTAAATATTTTACAGACTAACTTTTCACTTTTTTAGATTTTGTGTGGACAAGAAATACCAAGTTGGATTAACAGACTCGCATACGTTAGCTCTTGTATTCCGTTTTTCCAACGTTGTCTTCCAAAGGAGTGGTTGACACCAATTTCTCTTCAAAGGAGTTTGTCTCGGAGGAAATCTGATGCTTCGACAGAACAACTCAACCCATAACATGTACATTAAATTTTAAGCCAATACAAAATACTTTGTGTGCCATTCACTATAAAGATCAGGCAAAACTTTTTGAACTACTACTACTATTATTATTATTATAACTATTATAAAAAATTGTTTTTAAAACATCCAATTTTTAGGATTATATTATTATATACACTCGTAGATACGAAATTAAGTATTATTATATGTTTTTATTTTCAATTTGTGTGTTGATACATAATTACCATGAACATCTTACTTTTATCCTTGTGTTCGTGTATTATTTCCATTACCATAAGTTAATTTTTGCATTAATGCAATATTACGTATGTTTGTGCTGTTATATTTTGAAACCCACAATATGCAAGCATGATATTTTATTGTTAAGAAGTATAAAAACAATACAAATTGTTGGTTAGTCCTGTAAAGACAACTGTTTTGACTTGATGTGTAACGTACTTAACAATATTAAAGAAAAAAATGTTTTTTTTATAGTAATTTAATGATAATTCTAACGAGAAACCTAAACCATTTAATACAATAAGGTACCCTACTTATATTACATAAAACTTGACACCAAGTAAGAATACATATTAATTCAAGTAATATCTAAGTAATAAAATACAAATAATACTATGTTTGGTCAAGTATATTATTAATACATTTTGTGTGGAGTTCATCAATTGTATTTGTTCTTAGTTTGATTTTGTTATACAGATTTTTTTAACTTCCATACAACTTTAGTAAGACATTCTTTAAACAAATAATATTGTATTATTTATAAATTGTTTAATGTATAAAAATTGCAAATATTACTAGCTTTATTATTAAACATGCGAGATCAGACTTGAATTTTGTCACAAATAACACTGTCAATGTTAAAGTTATAATTATTTAAAACTATTATACGACTTCAGTTTTAAGGATATAATTGTAATACAATATTTCATAAATTATATAAAAATATAATTTTGTCGAGGCTTTAAATATACTTACAATAAAAACGTATTTTATTATATTAATATTTATATAATATAAATGAGTGTTTTACGGATCAAAAAACAAAATTATCTTATCATATAATACTTAACTATAATATTACATCTGCAAGGTTGTGACAACAACTAAGCTACAGACAATTTTGATTATTTGAACAATATTATATATTTTGATCATCTCAGTGTTTTAAAATGATGGTTAAAAATGTACATAACTATACACATTATACAGACAACTGTATACAATTAAAACAGTCCCAGTTCATTTTGATGTGCATTAAGAATGCAAACTTGATACAATTGTTTTCTGTAAAATTAGTCATCATCATCATCAAGCATAAAGGGTCTTAAAGGCCCAACGCTGCAATCATAAGCTGATGGTTTCTGTAAAATTAGTAATTAACAAATATTCCAAGATTTACTAGATAGAACTAAAAATGTTATGGCTTAATTATAATAAATGTATACAACATTTTTTATAAGACTGATTGTTTGTGAATATAGTTTTGGCTATTTAATAATTCCGTAAAGCGAAAATAGTTTTGTTTACGACTGTCTATTTTTACAGCTTATTTGTTCAGTTGGTTTTATATTGTAAATGGAATAGATAAACATTAGTTTTAAATTATGTATAATTATTACACATATTGATACAGATAATATTAACACTATACACTATATAATCATAAATCATATAATGCGCAAAGTTAATTAAGTTAAGTACTTAAGTGTGTTATTTAATATACAAACAAAACGGGCAGAAAACAAAAGAGCATGTTGCAGTTTTTCACTTTATTTTAACCAATATATTATCACTTACTGAACACATACAGGTACGACTTAATTTTAAGAATAAGCTTAATATTATACCTTAGATTAATTAGTGGTGATTAAAACTAACAAGAAACTATATTATAAGCACCACGTGAAATTATGCCAAATTAATAAAAATTATACACAAAGGTCAGAACTGTTGCTATCATAATATATAATTTATTTTTAAATACAACTTTTACAAACAAAATAACTGTCAACTTTTATTTTTCATCTTAAAATTAATATACTATACATTTTTTTTTCTAAAAAAAAATTATTTTTTATACTGCCAATAATTTATTAGTACTTATAAACAAAAAAAATTATTAAATAAATAAAATATTTTTAATTGAAAAAATTCAAAATATTCTGAAAATAATTTAGTCATTTTTTTTAGTTTAAAAAAAACATGTTTAAATAATGCTAAAAAATATTTTTAAAATACTTAAAAAATTATCAATATTCGTTTTTAATCATGTTTGAATATAAAAAACACATTCGTGTCGTATCAAAACGAATTTTATAACATAATGGACATATTTAAAAAGTGACTTGCCTGTTTTTTCCCTGTACTCTGCACCCCTGTGCCTTCATTTATAGAAGGCACAGGACTCTTGTACAAGATCAATACCTTAGATTCGTGCCAAAAAAAATGGAAGCATTAAAAACTAAAAACACGGTGGAGTAAAATATAAATCGAGTTGTGGTGTCACATACCTACTTATAAGTCACGAGATTAACTATAGAACTTCAGGCCGTGCAATGAACTAAAAGTTAACACTTTATTTACCATCTGCGAGTTGTGGATAGGACCATATTAAGAGTTAATAGATATCTATTATAATATCATCGGTTAATGAGCTTCTCGTCGTGGCGTTTGTTTTTTTAAGCGCCATCGCAGAAATGCACAATACGACCACAGAATAGACTTAATTAGTCTATTCTGTGATACGACTTTTACTTATCATATTCGACGGGCGGTTTTTTATCAACGGCAAACGGTCGATTTGTTACAAAAATAATCCACGGTTTGCCGAACGGTAGCACCAGCAGCAGCAGCACCAGCAGCAGCTCAGCTGTCTTGTCACTCGAAGTAAGTACCATATAATATTTTGTTTTGTTTTTGTACCGTCGGCCGATTAGGCGGGTCCCCGCCGTCGATGATAATAACCGGTGGTGTTATTATACCTAGTGGTGGTGCACTCCGTTTCGACGATGGTATTATTATTATCATGAGTGTCCACTGTCGGCACGTGCGCCCGTACAATCATCGCATCCCTCGTGTTTAATCGTCTAGAACATGCCTGCCGCCGCCGTCGAGGATATCCAAGCACCTGAGCAGGAAACCTACGTGGGACCCGAGTGCGGCATCAAAGACGTGTGGGCGTACAATTTGGAGGAGGAGTTCGCGTGCATACGGAAAATATTGCCAAAATATTGCTATGTGGCCATGGACACCGAATTCCCCGGAGTGGTGGCCCGGCCCATCGGCGACTTCAAGACCACTTCCGATTACCTGTACCAGCTGTTGCGTTGTAACGTCGACCTGCTGAGAATCATCCAGTTGGGTCTTTCGTTTTTCGACGAACACGGCAAAACGCCCGACGGCTACTCGACGTGGCAGTTCAATTTCAAATTCAACTTGTCGGAAGACATGTACGCCCAAGACAGTATAGAGCTGCTGACGAAATCCAGGTAAACCGAGCTTTATCAGTTAATCGGTTTGTTAGTTAATACACATTTTACAACCCGTCGTTTACCAAACTGGTGCGAGTCAGTTTTACACAATTTCACACGACGGCTAAGTAAAAATAATATTTTGGCAAAGTACACGACTTTTGTTCACATCACTTTCAACATACATTGAGTATAGTATAGATGGACAACTCCTGTATGTGGATTTTAAACTTATTTTTTAGATTTCATAATCCAGCCTAACACGTTAACCTGGTATACCTGTTTGAAATCTATAAATGCGGGTTTATCTTATTGCCGGTTGTTGCAATAGAGTTGTCCATCATAGTATATATTATAATCTATGCCTTCCTTAATACATTTTTATTTAATTACATTTATGTTAAGTCTAGGGTTGTAAGCAGGTGGTAAGGAATTATTTTCAACGTTCCATTCCATTTGTGATATTTGTTAATTTTTATATAACAATATAAAAATGTGTACAAGATAATAAATCTAACCTAATAAAAGTAAACATATTTCAAACACATAGTAAACATATTTTTTGTTCAGAAATTTGCTTTTTTAATAAAGTTCACTGAGACCTTTATAACTCTATTGTCACATCAAATACCAAAAAGTTACAGTAATTTTAACAAAGCCGCACTTACACAATATAATTTTTAATGAAAGAAATTTCAGTCAATTTAAATTTTTTTTTCAAATACTCATTCTTATAATAAAAATGGTCATGACAAAAAAAAAATGTTTTGAAAAATTATAAAAGCTAACAGCCTTAGTTCCTCTTGGCACACTTGTTTATATTTATACAGAAATGTCTGAAATAATTGTGTCTTAACACTAATACAAATGTTGGACCTATATTTATACCTATATTTAAAACCGTTCATACATAGTAATTTTTGTATTGTACAGTTATTTCGTTTTTAAAAATGTGTGTTCTAAGGATCGCTGACAATAATGTAGAAGTAAATGCAGTTATCTGATACAAAACAACAAATGCGATAATTTAATTTTTGTTCCTATAATAGTTGTTATTGCAGACTACCAATAACTAATAATTTCCACTTTAAACAATAAATGTTAAGATAATATATATTGAATTCATTGCATTCATCGGTATATTGCATTAATTCAAAAGATAGACTTAGTTAAGTTTGTGAACAGTTAACTCTATATTAACTATCAAATAACTAAATGTATTTCTATAAAATCATTATGATTGCACTTTATGCAAACAACAATATTATATCATTAGTCTTGGTGGGATATTTTTCATTTATATCATTTTTGTTTCAGTATACAATTTCAAGAGCATCAAGAACATGGGATAGATCCTACAGACTTTGCCGAGTGTATAATCACGTCCGGTTTAGTGTTGATGGACAATATAAAATGGATGACGTTTCACAGCAGTTTTGACTTTGGATACCTGGTAAAAGTGTTGACGGACGAAAAACTACCTCAAGAGGAGTCAGAGTTTTTCGACATGTTTTCCTTATACTTTCCGTGTGTGTATGATATCAAATACTTGATGAAGAGCTGCAAAAACTTGAAGGGCGGCCTGCAAGAAGTAGCCGATCAACTAGAATTAAAACGGATTGGTCCACAGCATCAGGCTGGCAGTGATTCTCTGCTGACTGGCATGGCTTTTTTCAAAATAAGAGATATGTATTTTGAAGGAATGATAGATAGTAAAAAGTATTGTGGTCATTTGTATGGCTTAGGTATTACCACGTTGAACAACGGCCAAATACGGTATGAAGGGCCACTTTAAATTAACTTACCAAAAACAATACCACAAATTTGCCCTCTCAATTTATTTATTTTTATATGATTTTGTTCACCAATTGTGGATGAAATTGAAGAATTATAGAGATAAAATTAGTTTAGATTTATGTTAAGAACATTTAATTAAAAGAAATTGTCTACTTTAAATTGTTCGTGTAATTTTTTCACTATTTGTTTTCCCATTGACAATTTATAATAATATTTAGATTTATTAATATATTAAATTAAAAAATATAGCTATGTATATTTGAACATTCAGGACACTGCTTTTATCTATACATAACTTTGACAGTTTAACTAAAAGAGACCTTGTTAGCTATACAAATAAAATTAGATTTGTTTTTATATCCTACTATAATAGTAATAAAACAATGTTTTTTTTTTAAATTAATGTAAACTAAAAAATTGTATCAGGTCATTATGAAAAAGCACTGTAATTTCTCTTTAACAGAATCTAATTTCTTACAGAAAAAAATACCTAAATGTTTTATAATACAAACAAAGTTGTATTATTTGAACAAATGTTTTATCTTTTCAGTTTTTATGGACTTGAAGTTACATTGTCTCCTATTTGTTTAAAAAAAGTGTGCATTAAAGCCATCAGGTCCAGGCGCAGAGTTATTATTCAAATTATTTAAAATACATTACAGGCAAAAACAATAAAGAAATACATTTATATTTATTAAAAGTGATTGGGAAAAGCATTTATGTGTACATACCGGTGATACACCTTACGCAAGCATATTTTGTACAAAAAACTGTAGTCAAAAATCAAACTTAAATACTCATATGAAGAATTGTTTTAAAAAATGTAACAACTAAATAACTTTAATTAAATAACTTTTACATATATTTTTATTCACGTTTTATGCAACAAAAAATTTAATCAAAAATCAAATATAAACATACATGTAAAAAATGTTTGTTCCAAAAAATTTAATGTAATATAAATTAAACAACTTAATATTTTTTGGAATTTCATTTTTTTAATTTTATATATAAACGTTTATAATTTTTTATAAACCGTATTTTTTTTTTTAAAACTTGTTCTCTCTTGTGTTATGACCTATATGTACCAACAATAAAATAAGTATTTTTTTTTTTATTTCTTTTTAAGTTACTAATTTAGGAATGCTGGAATCGTACATTATTTAATTAGAACATTGTTATTTTTTAGAATATTGATAATAAAAATCCGAATGTCATAAGATTTGAATCTTAAAAGTTTTCTTTAACTTTCAAATGGGAATTTATCTTCTAAAAACTACAATATATAACAGTAGTGCTATAATTTTTTAATAAATAAAGTAATAAAAATAAGAAAATCGACTTTTCTAATAAACGTCTGAAAATAGGCAATAGCTAAGGTTAAATTACTATCTAGTACGGCTATCATGGGTGTGGACATCCTTTGGATATAATTAGTGAAACTCAAAAAAAATGGTCTCAAAGTTACGCGTTTAAGGAGCTATATCGAACCCTTGGTCCTCTCTTGGTTCCCCTCTCTAAGATTACGTCATTTTTTCAACGTTAAAACATACCTACTAGTTTTCAGTGGTATATTTTGTTTTTATTAAACATTTAAATTACTAAATTTTAATTTACTTAAATTAGATGAATAACACAAAACTACAAGCATGACATGTAGGTAATTAAATCTAGAAGATAGACCATTTTGCCAACTACATTAATTTAAAGTGGCGTTGATCCCGTATCACTCGACTCAACTCCGAGTAAATAATATATAATAAACAAACACCTGTAGATTATAATTCTATTTATTCACAAGCAGTATTCAGAGTCAGTGGAAGACAGAAAACACGGAAATAAATTAGAAATACAAAATGGTAGGTACTCACACGATGTAAAACCGTAAATCGCTATTCAGGGCTGCAACTTATAATGTATAATACATTAATTACAGGCATACAAAACTCGATTGTAACTTAATAACCAAACACGTCGCAATACATTAGGTATTTATCATAGAATTCAACCAAGTTATTATGATTAAAATCTAGAGATTCTCACGAATAGAACAATAATAATGAAATGAATAGCAACAATAATGAAAACAAATTGTTTCTATAACGCTAAATCTAATTTAACTGGTTATAATTCACAGAAAGGGGAAGTATAAAAAGAAACGTGAAAAATATAATAAATGTAATTATCTCATTTTTTTTTAAAAATATCAGATATTTTTTAATGTTATGAATATCTTTGAATATATTATTAAATATTTGTAGAAAATCTTTGAATATTGTAACGCAATAATAGTGACATGAAATTCTTAGTTTCCAGTCCAACAGCATTAATTAACTACAATTTTTCTATAATTGCAGTTAGCATACTACAAATCAAATAAATATTACAAGTGTGATCACAGGCCAAATAATAATAAAACTGATACTAATTAAAATAAGTTTATTTTTTCTCGTGGAAGGAGTTAAGTAAAAATATTCAAAATGGTCATACATATCGCGTATTAAAAAAGAAAAACACTTTTTTCAATATCCAAGGGGTAGAGGAAATGGGAAATCAATGTATTATTTTTTTCTCGTGGAAGGAATTAAGATCAAATGTTCAAAATGGTCATAAATATTATATTGTATATTACAATGTATACAATTGTTGACAACACCGTCCATACTGAGCGACAAGTAACAAATTTATTTCATGTCATGCCGCCCACCGTTGACGAGTATCCATAAACTTGTTAGTTGTTACCAGTTGGTGGGATACATGTTGACAGCACCGTTAGCAACATGCTGCCAACAAAATGTTGCCTGGTCTGTACCTACCTTAACGGATTGCACCACGCCGGTCACGTTCTGTTCGTATCGCGTTTGTCGGATAACTGATAAGAGAACGATTATAATAATTTTCGTTGTTATGGTTTTTTCATTAGTAAAGTGAGTAAAAACTAAAAACATATATTATAATTTCATTAAAAAAAAAAAAAAATGTTACCTCGAATACTAAGTCAGAATGCATTGAAACGAATGTTGATGGTCGACCGTCAGTTCGTGCGTTATGCAAGCGTGGTCCTGTGCAACAACGGTAGAGCGTGCCCACCACAATGCGGACATACTTCATTGACACAACCACCCGGAGCTGTATCCCGGGTATATATGCCGGTGCGTTATAGACGGTTTGACATTAAGCACGACGACAACGACAATGATGGTGTTGATGATGACGACAAGCAGAACGTCAGAGTCGTGGGCGAGGACGCAGCCAATCAGGATAGTACGTCGGTAGCTACTATTCAAGCGCCAGAAAACATTCCTTACTTGCCATTGGTGGCAATACCAAAGCCTCCGTTGTATCCTAGGCTCTTTAGAATTGTCGAGGTACACTATTAGACTGAGTCGAAACTAACAATAATATCGTTAACTATATTGTTCGTACTCATTTGCAGATAAGTAATCCAAAACTGATAGCATTGATTAAGAGGAAAAAAGCATTAAATCAACCTTTTATCGCTCTGTTTATGAGAAAAGACACAGTGTATGTGTTAAAAAAACTCTTTTTGTCATTAATATTTTTATTGTAAATGAATAAATATTATATTTATATTTTCAGGACCACCGCAAATGTTGTGAATAATATTGATGAAGTGTATGACATTGGATCTTTAGGAAGAATTAACGAAATGCGAGAATTTGGCGACAAATTGCACATGCTTATACAAAGTTTCAGAAGAATTAAATTGACCAAACCTTTTTTCGAAGACCAAGATATCGATAAAGGTAGTTAAACGCTGTAAAATTAATAGTTTGATGACACAAAAACTTAACACAATCTTATTAGTTACAGGTGATTTGAATAGACGTAGTAAAAAACAAGCTCGCCTTAAAGGTATAACTAACACACAAGAAGCTACAGAATCTAATCAAGAAACGGACAAAACTCAGCAAGAAGTGCTAATGGTCGAGATAGAAAATATTAAAGATAAACCCTATGAAACGACGTTGGAAGTTAAAGTATGTTATGTCTTGAAATTATCATTTTCAGTGTTTGTTAATTGAGTTTATTTTTATTACAAATTAATTTTGTTTTTAGGCACTTTCTCAAGAAATTATTAAAACCATTCAATCGATAATCAGTATAAATCCTATTTATAGGGAAATATTACATCCAATGTTACAACATGGCAATGTAGCCGATGATCCATCATACTTATCTGATGTTGCTGCTGCTATAACTGAATGTGAAACTACAGAATGTCAAGCAATTTTAGAAGAAACTGATGTACCTATCATTAGTTATTTCTTAATTTTTTTTTTTTTTTGTAGATGTATTTAATTAAATCAATTTTAAAGGTCCCTAAACGCCTTCGACTTTCATTGGGATGCCTGAAAAAACTTTTGGAACTCAGTGAAATTCAGGTCAAGATTAGTAAAGAAGTCGACGAGAAAGTAAAACAACAACATCGAAAATTTATACTTCAGGAACAACTTAAAGTTATAAAAAAAGAACTGGGCTTAGAAAAAGATGATAAAGACTCCGTTGTAGAAAAGTTCAGAGACCGAATTAAAGCAAGTTTATTATTGGAGTTATTTTTAACTGAAAATACTTTTATTAATAACTTTTATCTATTCTCCGTTCCAAAATACCTATTTTGCACACCACGACTGACGGCTGGCGGCCGCTGAAAGGCAAAGTTCTCCCACTCTTTGTTTAATTTTATTGTTTTTTATTGAAATTTGTTTTTTTCTATTTGGCATTTAAATTTAAAAGCTTTATTTCCATTTATTACAGTACAGATTATTTACAAATTATTACTTTTTAATTCAGTTTTTAAATTTAAATTATAATATTTTTTAGGATAAACAAGTACCACCAAAAGTTATGGAAGTAATTGAAGAAGAGTTGACTAAATTATCATTTTTAGAACATCACTCTTCTGAGTTCAAGTAAGTTATGAGCTAAAAATATTAATTTAAATTTGTATAAATATAGGGTTTGTATTATCTAGAAAAAACTTAAGCACTTATGGTTATATGTAATAAAATAATAATAAAAACCCTTAACCATAAAATATTCAGTCTGTCGTGAGCGCTGAAGATGACAACATTGTTGCCGAAATACGACGTATTCGCGGAGAGTATATAATTTTTATGGTTAAGGGTTTTTATTATGATTTTATTTGTATTATCTATTTATTGTAATTCATTTTTATCTAATTAAAAAAAAAAAAATGTTCTCATTAATAAATTTATATTAAATTGATTACTGAAGAGTTTGAATGTTTCTATAAAATCTTTTAAAAAGTATCAATAAATAAAAAAATAGTATATTGCTCATAACTACAGACTTAAAAGCACGAACAACCAACGTTCAAAATATTTCCATGATATAATTATTATTATCGAGTTTGACTTATAAAATATTTAATACATAATGTTGTGTATTGATAGCAAAATCACATTGTTATTTAATAACAATGTGCTAAAATAATTAATTTTTATTAAAGACATTTTGATATCAACTTTTAACTCAATTAGGTTACTCATCTTATCATTTTATAGAAAGTAACACTTAAGTGAAGGAGTGATTTATTTAAAAATAAACTTAAATAAAAGTAGCCAAAAAAAAAAAAGAAACTGCCTAATTCTGTAAAATTTAACAGTATGGTTTGAATTATTAGTGTCACGAGAAATTATCTAGACTGGCTCACACTACTACCATGGGGTTCTTCAAGTAATGAGAATTTTGATTTAGACCGTGCATCGAAAATTCTAGACGAAGATCACTACGGAATGGACGACATAAAAAAACGTATTCTCGAATTTATTGCTGTCAGTAAATTAAAAGGCACAACTCATGGGAAAATAATATGTTTCCACGGACCACCTGGTGTTGGCAAAACTAGTGTAGCAAGGTCAATTGCAAAAGCTCTAAATCGAGAAGTATGTTTTTTGTTTTTTAACTAAATTATATTTAATATAATTATTAACATTTATAATTTTTAGTATTTTAGATTTAGCGTTGGAGGTATGACTGATGTTGCCGAGATCAAAGGTCATCGTAGGACATACGTTGGTGCTATGCCGGGTAAAATGATACAATGTCTAAAAAAAACTTGTACAGAAAATCCCCTTGTGTTAATTGATGAAGTTGATAAAATTGGAAGGTAATAAATATAATACTGATTAGGATAGTAACTATAATAGTCTAATTGATATTTATAAAAGATTTGTAGATTTACGATTACAATATTTCCGATATTAAAAAACAATTGGGAAATCATAAAGTTAAAATAAAAAAAACCTTACATTTAGATTAGTTTGGGCTACAACAATGTTAATTAATGAGCAGTTAGGTTGTATACAGATTTGTCCACCCAGAGCTTATAAAAAGCTAACTTAAGACATTAGTTATATTGTCAGTTTTTCATTATTAAGCTATCATTTTTACGTTACTATTACTTAAAAAAATGTGATATTTTAACGTTTTTTCTAATAATCTATGTATTCTGAATTTAATAGTATTACGTGATACCACCATTATCTCTTACTCTTCTTATTTTTATTACATTAAAAAAAACATAAAGAAATTTTATTAAAGAGGTAAAAATTACGTCAACTAAGTAGTAAGTGGTCCTCCTTCACCGATCCTCCTTACCAAGTACTGCCATTTTCCAGGGTCCCTCCCACACTGCTTGGGGATCAAGAACAAATTACCATATTTGTTGCCCTGCAATTACTTACTGCAAGTACCTCAAAGGGAAACTTTATTTTTGCATCTAAGTTGAATTTAAATGTCATTTTGTAATTAATCTTTAAAGTTTAAATTAAATTTCGTTTAAAATTAAGATTTATTGTATGTAGCATTTAAAATGTTTTGTAATAACTTTACAGAGGGCATCAAGGTGATCCGTCGTCGGCATTGCTAGAAATGCTTGACCCAGAACAAAATGCCAACTTCTTAGATCACTATTTAGATGTGTCAGTGGACTTATCTAACGTGTTGTTTATTTGCACTGCTAATGTTATCAACACAATTCCAGAGCCTCTACGAGATCGAATGGAGATGATAGATGTGTCTGGTTATGTGGCCCAAGAAAAAATGGCCATTGCCAAACAGTATTTAATTCCTCAGGGACTAAAGGCTACTGGGTTGACTGATAATCAAGTAAAATGATTAAGAACTCACTGTAGCAAAGTATTTTTTTTTAATTTGTACATGTACTCTTGATAGATAGATATTGTCGATGAAAGTTTGTCAACACTTATCAAATTTTACTGCCGTGAGAGTGGTGTACGGAATCTCCAAAAACATATTGAAAAAGTATTGTTTTCGTTCAAGCTTTGTTCGATTTATATTTTGTTAAATGGTTTTATTCTAACAATGTTAATGATTTTCCTTTTTAGATACTACGAAAAGTAGCGCATAAAATCGTTAAAGGCGAAGAAGAAAAAGTGACAGTTTCCAAAGATAAATTATATGATTTTGTGGGTAATCCAGTGTTCACTAAAAACAGAATGTATGAAAATCCTGAACCCGGAGTGGTTATGGGTTTAGCTTGGACTGCCATGGGTAAGCACAGACTTTGGAACTACCTGTAGAAAGAAAAAAACGAAATTCATGTTTATCATTTTTTTGTTTTGTTATAGGAGGTACAATGATGTATATTGAAACGGAATGGACCAAAGATCCTAAAACCGTAACTGAAAAAAATAAATCGGTAGGTTCGATTATGCTTACTGGTCGTTTAGGAGAAACTATGCAAGAGTCTGCCAAAACAGCATACACTGTAGCAAAAAAAATACTAAATGATGTCGAACCAGAAAATGTAAACCTGTCGATTGGCAATGTGCATTTACATGTTCCTGAAGTAAGATGACCAGTCAATATCTAATAAACCAAAAATATAGCATTAAATAACTAATTTATTATTTATTTTAGGGTGCGACACCCAAAGATGGACCTAGTGCCGGCTGTACAATTGTTACAGCATTACTTTCGTTAGCATTGAACAAACCGGTTTTTAAAAATATAGCAATGACTGGTGAAATTTCGCTCAAAGGAAAAATAATGCCAGTTGGCGGAATCAAGGAAAAAACTATAGCCGTAAGTAATCTGAAAATATCATGTATCACCAAAAAATGACACCAAAATAACTTTATTATTGCTACAGCAACGTGTTTTACATATCATCGTTGCCGCGAAAAAACTTCCTTAGTTTTTTCTACACAATACTTACACTACCAGTTAATGTTTTTTTTTTTAATTTAAAAAATAGGTACACATAGTAACCTATTATCATAATTTAGTAACTTATTACTAGTGAAAAATTATTGCATCAATAAATGCAATCGATTGAGAATAATGTCGTTAGATTTTAGTACCAAAAATTATATTTTGAAAAAAAAGTCTAATAAGCTATTTTGCACTATCATCATCAATGTGCAAAAAAGTCTAATAAGCTATTTTGCACTATCAACATCAATGTGCATAATTAATTTAAAAATCAAAATAACTGTCCATATTTTGTTACTTAATATTGTGTTTATGTGTTATAGGCGAGAAGAGAAAATATTAACTGTTTGATACTTCCTGAAGAAAATAAAAAAGACTATGACGAACTACCAAAGTATATAACCGAAGGTCTAGAAGTACATTTCGTCTCCTATTATAAAGAAATCTATGATATAGTGTTTAAAAGTTAATAAAATTAAGTTCATATTGTTATATTAATCGTGTAGTTACTTTTATATTGTGTAAACTGATGTATTCTCTTACATCTGTAAACTTTTTTTTATGTGGAGAGTACTAAAGTACATAAATAATGTCTGTTATGGGCCGTATCTTTAATTTATTTTTATTATTTAAATTTTTTTAGTTTTTGGTAGATTCGTAGTACAAAACGGCCAACTATTTTTGACCTCAAAGAAATAAAACAACTTATTGTATAGTTATATTTTATGTTGTAAGAAAATGAAAATATGAGATCAGCCATTGTCACACATACAATATTGTTTTTGGAATATATTTTGTGTATGTGTAAATGTAATGAAGCTGCTGTTAATGTAATGTATTTATAATTTCCCAGATTGTCAACTGAAAAAAATGTGTGCATATTGCTTATCCAAAATGCAATAAAACTATAATATTTATGTGTTATGAACAACATTATAAAATATTTTAATTTTTTAATGGGTGCTTTTAGTCTAAAACCAAAATTAAACGAGTTATTTTCAGTTGGTGTAAACATGTTTTTACCACTGAAAATCACCGGTGCGACGCCCTCTTACGCAAAATGTGCTCTTTTGTTGGCATAGTTGTTTTGAGAAGAACGCCAAAAGATATGTAATGTTTTGTTATTTGCAAACTTCTAAGTGCAAAAACTTGGCCATTATTTTTATCTACAAGATCAAAAATCAATATTTAGAAAATGGCACTGACTTAAATTTGAAAAAGGTCGGCAGGAGGGTTATACTCTTACCAAACAAATATTACATTCAGCCATCACTCAAAAATTTCATGTTAAAATATATACAAAAAAAAAAGATGACATAAAAATCTGAGGCCCCAGAGACGTGCCCCCCCCCTTCCAGCCCTGCAATAACCACTTTTTTCAATCTATTATTTTTCAAGTTTGGAACAAGTGGTTAACAGGAAAAATGGTCTCTGGAAAATAATGTTGATTAGGAAAAGTGTACCATGGAATAACATGGTTTTTGGTAAAAGTGGTGTCATCACTGTAGATGTTAGAAACACAGAAAAGATAAAACTTGTTGTTAGAACAACAAGCACCGCAATAATGTGATAAGTAATAACTGATAACACGGTTTGTACTTTGTTGGACAACAATTATAATTTCCTGTTAAAAAATTAAAACATTGTCACACATTTTGTCTGACATTGTAAGTGATCTTTTTAGATGTACTAATTTTACTTGGCCCTACTTACTATGTAGTGTTTTCTGTCCTTAAATTCGTTTTTATCTCGTGTAAATTACTAGAATCTTTAAAGATATTTTGTTTCGTCGAACTATCCAAAGTAAGCAAACATCGTTCATGTGACAATTTTCGCGTTGTTCGTTTGTAACAGTTACAAGTCTATTAAGTGTAAACAATTTTTTTGTTATATTTTACAGTGGTTAGCTGTTTTATATGTGGAAGATCTCGAAATGAAAAGAGTAAAGAAGCTAAAATCACATTTCATAGGTGACCATTAATGTTATTTCCATATTTACTATTGCTATTCATATACTTGTCAAGGCGTCGTGAGGGTAACCGCGGCAGTGTTTCTACGCACTAGCTGTGTTTCAAATCTTGAACGCTGGCACCATACCCACTCCCTCAGATAATGATTTTATAAATAACTTTTTTTTTATGGCTACAGTCTTTCAATCATTTTTTAGTCTTTGGAAACTTAAATTTCAACATTTTAATTTTAAACCCTAAGTCAAAACTGGTTTGCGTTTAACACATCATGTTCTATTACAAGTAGAATAATTATAAATTATAAAATTATATTTATAAGAATACAATGAATTCAATTACTTACCTCTTCCTTCCTAACATTACAATTTGTGTACCTGTTATAAATAACTGTTAATTTTTTATGTTTATTCAAGATTTCCAATCAATGATACTCTGCGTCAAAAGTGGTACGAATTTGTCCTTAATAACTCATTAAATCCAGGGAAAATAAAAAAATATAGTTCAGTTTGTTCAACACACTTCCATCAAAAAGATATTATCAATTACAAACGCACAACCTATTTAACCGAAACAGCTGTTCCTATGATATATATATCACGTGTTAAAAACGTAAGTTTATATAATACTAAGTTATAACGTTTAGTTAATAATAATATAATTATGCACCATTTTTAATTTGTTAACTATTTTATAGGCCAAACTGAGTTATCCAGAATATTGGTCGAAAAATTCGCAACCATCCTTAACTACTCATATATCTGATGATCATGGAGTAATAATTGTTAAATAGACAACACTCTAATGATAAGTACTTAAAGTTTGTGTTGTTGCAGGCGTCAATTATAAAATCAGAACCTGATGATGAAGACAATGCTCAACCCATTAAGAGCGAACCAGTTTTTCATTCACCTGCTTTTGACGCTGATACAGTAACTGTAGTATTGATATTTGACTCTCGATATTTTTTTTTTAATAATTTTATGTGCTATAGGGAACAGTTATAAAATCAGAATACATTGATGAGAACACTGATGAATACCAAGAAAGCATTACTGATTCTTACCCATTACTAACTGGGGATGCGCCTAGTTTACCATTACATAACACTGAAAATATAATTAATGATCACTCCGCCGAAACAAAAATAAAAAATAAAGTATTGAATTATTAATGATTTTTATTTGTACATTTATGTTTGATTTTAATATTTTTTTGTCAAGGGCAAAGCGTTTATTCTTGTTTCGACTAAACCATCAGTGAAGGATTCACCAGACTGTTTATTTTTAAAAAGATATATAGCCAGTTTGAATACTGACTTAAGAGCTAAAACAACAAAGTTAAAAAATGCTCAACAAACCATTAGAAGACAACATACTAGGATTACATCACTGAAATCTACTATCGCCGAATTGAAACATATACTAAAAAGTATTAATTACTAACTTGCACTAAAATAAAACCGATCTTACTGTCACACTTAATTTTTCCAGATAAAACTGAATAAATATTTTACTTGATGAAAAAAAATTAAACTATAAAGGTTTATAACAATATCATGATGAATATTTGGTTTTTACATCTTGAGGAAAGTCCATACATTTTTGGAAAATTCTAAAGAAATGGATTTTTGATACAATTCTTGATTTGTGGTATTGTGGTACAATAGTCCAGACAAACTCTTTGCTGTGCACACTTACAAAGCATAAGATGGCCTCTTAATAAAATATCGGCTATGATCATTTATTTTATAAGCATCGTAAATTGACGAATAGGGTAATACAAAATAATACTAATATAGTTAAAGCATTGAGTATATGTATATTTATATAATTTTGTATATTTAATAAGTAAAGAGCAAAGTAACTAAGGTTGTTATTGTAATTGAATACTTAATAATGTAAATGTAATTTTTATATTATTTAAAAAAGCACCCAATTATCTGAAATTATATTTTTGCATTATTAATTTCTTTTTAAATAAATAAAAGTGTGTTGATAATTAAAATGTTTTAATGACTTAGAGGTAGATCATTAATTATGTTGTAATAATAATAATGGTTATTATTCATTAAATAAATGAGAAATGTTTTAAATAAGTGAAAAAAAAAGTTCATTTATAATAATACTAACTATTAATATTACGTGAAAACTGTTTTTAGTAAAGTAATTTATCTTTCAATACCAAAAAAAAAACACTGTTTTTTTATAACTATAAAAACCAACTATAATTGCCAACGACACTAAGCTATTAGATGTAATTGTCTAGTTCTTACTATGCATTATTGATTCAACAAAAAACCGTGTAAACCAACATTTTCTACAGACTGTAAAGCTCAAGTTTACATTATTGATAATTTTATATACATTTTTTTAAATATTTATTTTACAATCAAAGTTATAGTATATTTTTTTTAAAAATAGGTTAACAGTATAAAGAAAGGCCAAAAACAGCTCGTATATTTTCATTGAAAGTTTATGTATTTATTTATAAGTATTTACTATAATGGGTATATTGCATTATTTGTTTATGCTGTTTGTTAAAAGGACATTGATATTTCTTTTTAGTTGTTTAGAAATAAACTGCATACAGTTAATAATGTAATATATTATGTTATACATATTTTTTGAGTAAATTTCATATCACGCCACCAGCGACCATACATCTGCCTTAAGTCTAATTTTCAGAGCTTAAGTCTTAAAACTACATTTAAAAACACACAATAAAAGAAAAGTTTTTTGCCTTTCTGAAGGTCAATGATGATATCATTAACCTTAACTTAAAAAAAAAACGTTTTTTTTTTGTAAGATATTGGTTATGCTATATCTAAGGACTAAGACTTCAAAATATCGTATACGAGTAGCTAGATGGTAATTGGATTATTTAAAAAGTTAGAACGATTTCCCGAACCGAAATTTTAACATAACAAATGAGTACACTTTAAGTTGGTTTTTCTCAATAATGAAGAGAAAAGGGCGATTTTTTAAAATTTTTGGACTTTTTAAAGTATCCTTTATGTATGATTTCTGATCTTAGGACTTGTCATGAAGAAATCGGCCTAGTCTATAGTGGCTTAAGAGATATAGTAAGTCCAGACGCAAAAATAAAAAACACATCATTGAAAAACTAATTATTTTATGTCATATCAACATAAACTAAAATTAGTGTAAAATTAACCAGCAACGTTTAATTAAAGTTTTAGTATAAAACTAAGACGTTATTTTGTAAACTATTACATACATATTTGTAAGTGGACGAAAAACATTTAATTTGGCCACTTAGAAAATGAAAACCTTAGGATTAGGTATATACGATAGGTATAACTACTACGATACTTAATTTCACTCTCTAATCGTAATTAAATTATTATTTCCAAATTAAATAAAGGTAGCTACTTAAGAGTTCGTCAGTTATCTTAATTTATTTTCTCTGCTGCTCTTTTAAATACATAATACAGTTTCTATTTATAATACGTTAATCACATTGTAATAATTGATATAATTATTTGCTGTTGAGTTTAAGCCAGTGAAAGGCTGATTTTTTTTAGTAAAACGTTTTTCCTAAATAGTCTTAAGAGCTCATACCGTACCATAAGAACAACTATTGAAGGTACTTTCGTCGCACTCACTTGGTCTACAGCGAATGGCGTTTGTAGTTAATTCTGCCATAACATTTTAATGGGATGCGCACGTCGTCATGGTCATGGTTGACTATAATTTGTGCACTTTAATCATGATATGATTAAATTATTATGAGTTTCAGCTACATGTGAAATATGAATCGGATAATTAAAAATCCTGAAAACACTGATACTCATATATAGGTACACAGGTTCCTGAGGATATAATCATTATTAATTTAGTTGATAATACATTTTGTCTGTTAAAATAATATTCACTTGAATGCATCCCTAATAATGTCGTTAACAGATGTTAGAGTATTGTAGTTTTTTAGTTGTTTAGGTTGCCATTTATTAAAAATTATAATCCTGGAAATTACAAGTCAGATTAGGCACACCGGGACTTACTTTCACAAACCTGTACGTTTTGACCATAGATTGAAAACAGCGGTTGTGTTCCCGCGAAATCTGTACGAATAGCAAGCCTAGTTAGTGTACAACTAGAATCAAAAACGCTGAGTTGATAAATATACTTATTGCAACAAATTATAAATGGTTTCTGAAATCTAAATCCAATTTAGATATACACCTAATTATTTTTTTAAAAGTTACAGTCATTTAAAAAAATGTTAAAATAGTTGTTATTTCTAAACTATGTATTGAGCGTTATACTTGGAATAATGAAAAAAACGCACCGTCTTGTCCTCCGGAATATTGTTTTCTTTTAATTTAATAATGGGTGCATTTACTCTAAAACCAAAATTAAGTGAGTTATTTTCAGTCTGCTTAAACATGTAGAGATGAAAAATCATTTTTAAATCGCTTTTTAGGATGCTGTGATAGTCCAAAAAAAAAAATTAACTACCAAAATAGAGTCCTAGTTATTGAACTAATAATTACACATCACAGTTTAACCTTTAAATTAAGATTTTGTAAAAAATTGCCTATACTTCACTCTTTAAAAATAGGCGGTGCGACGCCCTCTTACATGATTGTACATAGTGTAAATAATTTCATAATGTTGTATGCAAGTATCTCGAAGTGAGACTAGATACAACCAGTGGGGGCATAAATAACTAAAAAGAAAAATTGCAGCAAAAAGATGCTTTGGAATGCTGAGATCACTCTTCAAGACAAAACCTTATTTAAAAAAATCAAAAAATAACAATGTATAATGTTCTTACTAGACCAATTGCATTATATGACTGTGAGACGTGGTCGTCAACAAAAACCGATGAAAAAAAGTTAGCGATACTGGAGAGGAAAATATTAAGACAAATGTTTGGCCTCAAAAGATTATGAAAACTATAGGCAACGAATACGATGACCGTGACAAACAAAATCATAGATAAAATCAACCGGATATAATAGCAATAATGAAGAGCATAAGGATTGCATTCCTTACGATGCATCGGCAGAACATATGTCTGGCGCGCAGAAGGGAATTGTCAAATAAAATAACTTCATGTATATAGGAGTAGAGATGACAAGAGACAAAAAACGATAGGAAAACGTGGTAGTTGCAGCTAGGGCCTACATGGCCTATATTAAGCAAAACAAAAAATAAATATTGTATGCATTGTTGCTGTTTATTGTAGACAATATGTTTGCACTGTGATCGAAGCCGCTGAAACTAACTAATGACTAATCGACTTTTTGTAGTAAGACCCGTTTAAAATAAGCTGTGAGTGTTAGTTAGCTATGGCGTCCTCCGGTAGAGCGCAGTGTTTAAAACACTGCGAGTACTTGGTCAACATTAACGAAGTTATTGATTTATCAAACCCACGCCCACGCCCAAGTCATTTATATGAGCCAAGTCGACACTGCATCCGTGCAAGTACCAACCCAGGCCGCCCTGCCCTCGGTTCACTGTTAAACCCGCCTAAGTTAAAACTTCTATTTGTCATCTAGGAAAATATACATTCACCGTTATACTGGTAATTATTTTACAATCGACCACCGTGTGCAAAGTAAGTGAATTTAAATATTGTTCTAGCACAATTCAACTCGGCTGCTTAGTTAATTAAAATTTAAATATATTATTTTGCTCGATTTTAATTGCTTTACGACTTGCAGTGGTCCTTTGTTATATCTGTGGAAGACCCGAGAACGTTAAGAGCAGAAAAGAAAACATCTCATTTCATAGGTAAACCCATCTAATAATTCAATTATTATATTTTGGTTATACTAATAAAAGAGTAAATTAGGTATTTCCGTTCAATGAGCGAAACAAATAGACTCGTTTTTAATTGTTTAATATTCAGGAGAATTGGTTATAATTGATAAATCTGTTGTACTTGCTATAAATACATCGTATACTTATATTATAAAAATATATAACTATAAATTAAACAATTATATTTTATGTATATTCAAGATTTCCCGCCAATAAGCCTATTTTCAAAAAGTGGTTGGAATTTGTAATTGAACACTCATTGGATGCAAGTAAAGTGACAAAAACCGACACTCTTTGTTCAGCACACTTTAATAAAGAATACATTTTTTCCTATCGTCGACAAAGATTTTTATGCAAAGCCGCTGTTCCTACATTATCTATACCACATTACAGTGTAAGTTTTTAATCATTTAATGTATCAATGGATAACAATAAGATTTTTTTGTTGGGCGGTCATAACGGTTTATTCCCTATTACATTTTGGCTAAAATTAAATTTGACATACCTACTTGACTATTCACTATATTATAATCATATGATGGGGTGTATCATAAAAGTCAGCTCCGTGTTATTGAGATCTTGTAGAGTAAAGACAGTAAACATTTTTGAAACATTTTTTTGCGATTATTTTTAATCCCTAAACTTTAGGTGTTTACATAATTAGATACTCGTTAAATAATTATCAAAACAAAAAAAACCATACCAAACATTTCTTGTAAAATTCTCATATTATTTTTAACTCTTGAAATTTAGAAGTTTACACAATTCCTCATTAAATTAACTATCAAAATTAAAAAAAAACATACCACAAGATTTCTTGAAATATTCTTATTAAAATTAAAGAGTCATGTAATTTTTACAACAATTATACCATTAGGTGAATAATGGTGATAACTGTCATAATAATAATTTAATTAAATACAGTCAATGTATAATAATAAATAATTATTTTCCCCCTTTTTTTTTGATGTTTTATTAATAAAAAAATAAGTTTGACTTTAAATATTTAAGATAATTTTAGATGTTAGGTACACTCCCGCACTAGATCTGTACTCGGTCTAATTTGTTGACTTAAGTAATAAGTAAGAACAATACACATTTTCTTTAGTACGACTTTTGATCTTTAGACTTGCTACATGAAGAAATCGACTTAACGATTTCTAATTCGCCGGGAAGTTCTTACACTATGAAGTAATATGTTACATAATTTTTACCAGTTATCACCATGTGACTTCAATCTGAATGAGAATATTGCAATAAATTTCATTGCACTACACAACGGAATTTAAAAAATTCAAGTTCTTTCAGCTCCTAGTAAAAATAAGTCTCAATTACCAAACTTTTACCAGATGTTCTATATACATATAAGTAAGTGCTGTACAAATTTAGTTCAAGCCCTAAAAAGTTATAGGCTTTTAAAAATAGCACTTTTTAGTAAAACTCAAAACTTTGAAGCTACATAATATATATTATAAAAAAAAATTGTCTAAAATAAATTATGAATCAAAAGAGTATAGTTTGAAGAGTCTTGAACTTAGTCTTGAACTTCAGGTGTACAACAAATTTACGATAACAATTTCTTTACTTTTTCGATTTTATGGAACTATCTGCATACTGCATAAGATATGGGATCGAGGCATTAAACAAATTTACTCGCACACACATCAGGTGATTTGGCATAGAGCGACCTATAGATTTAAAAAAATGTCTAACGTGTATGATAAATATAGTTTTGAATTATTATCAATACATACCTAATATATTATAATGTTTTACAGACCATAATTAAATACACAAGTGAAGAATCAACAGATTTATCTCTATCTGGCGATTACAATACTTCTCAAAACAATAAAGTATTGTTTACCCTTGCATACACTACCTTCACATCAGTCTTAAATTGGTCTTTTTAAAATCATTACAGGCGATATCTGTTGTACAGCCAAATTATATACATACTCGTGCCAAACCCCAAAATACCATTACCAATGTGTATCCGGCTACTCCTCGTATCGAAACAGTAATTATTATTAAATTTTAGCTTTGTTTTGCGTGTACCTTACACCGTGTTTCTTTGATACAGGTGACACTTCAAAATTCAGAGTCGGGTGATAAAGTCAAGTACGAAGAAATGTCTAACTCTTCTCAACCGATTACTACTGAATCTGAAACAGTAATTTTTTTTTGTATTTAGTTTATTGCGCATAGTTTAATCAGAATTTGATTTGGTATATAGGTCATAATTATAAATTCAGACTCTGAAGATGATTCTAGACTCCAAGTGAACAATATTTATTCGCATCCTCTAGTAACTGAAAGTACTTCCGAAGTGGTATCTTCACTAAATACTGGACATTTTTTCAATAGCACTTCGTTTCGGACTTCCACATCGTTCAACACAACCGATAATGATGTAATTTTTACGAATTAATTACTTTTGTTTGTTTAAAATGTAATTTTAAAATTTGTGTTTTTTTTTTGTCAAAGCCCAAGAAAGGAGTACTTGTTTTTTCAGTTATACCTATGCCTGGCAATACATCTAATGAAATAGCTTTCAAAAAAAGTATTTCGCGTATGACTACTGAATTATTAGATAAAACAAAACGGTTAAGAAACGCTCAGCAAACCATTAGAAGGCAACGGAAGAGAATTAAATTATTGCAATCGATTATCGATACGTTGAAACGTCCAAATTCAATTGGCGAATCAGATAATGAAGCAGAAAACTTTTTTACTTAATTTCAAAATTAACCTATATATACATACCCATAAAATTAACCTATGCATACATATATACATGTATTTTTGATATAGCATTTAAAATATTTAAAATTAGTTTGTCAAACCAATTTACAAACTTTGCATATGACTTAACTTTTATGGTGCGGTGTAAAATACTTTAATTTTAACTTATTGATAGTGTTTAGCTAGTTTTTCGATAGCGATTCATATATTGTAGTAGATTTTGTGTGTATTTAGTTTTTGAAAATATGTTTAAACTTGAGAACATATACATTCTAATACAACAATTTTTTATAGTAAAATTATTAATTGTTATTAGAATATATTATCTTTTCTTAGTCCTTTAGAGCTAGTTAGACTTTAGACTTTGTACACCAATCATACACCAACAAGTTGTAGTTAAACTAAATAAATCATATATTACAATTTAAAGCCTTGAATTTTATTTTATGTTTTAGTTAGGTTTGCTTAATGGAAAATATGGGAGTTATTTTATGGTAAAGTAAAAAAATTGTATGGATGATTGGAAAATAAATATAGGTAAAAATCATGACTTTATTATTAATACTATGCTAGCTAATGATTGTTAAACAAATTGTGCTAATAATATTGGTATGTAATAGGTATACAAAAAACTTGAGTGCAATATTCAAATTATAAAATAAAATAATTATAAATAAACAACATACATAAAAAATTATTTTACTTAGCTCTTTTATAGTTGTAATCAAAACCATATCGAAAAAACTTACTTAAGATGGTTAAATTTATGATAATATATGCGATAAAATAAAAACTAATTCTATCTAAAATATGATTTTACACGCTAAATAAAAATGTATTTTAAATAATTCATCAGGCATTGGCTAATTAATAATTTGTGTATATTGTAGTTAGTACTAAACTTCTACAAGAAAGTCGTTTGGCATTCGCATTACCAAATCCAAAAGTAGAGAGAAAATTGTATTTTTTTGGTCCGGTATGTTTAACTATATAGAACAGTACAGTTTACATATTATCATAAACTAGAATTCGAGAAACTTTTAGGAGCGTGAATTATAAAAAAATAACATACCTCACAAAATAACTGCTTTTCAAAAAACTTGCTGCTGATATTTCAAACCGAGTATTTTAAAATATGAACACACATAAATTGAAGTAGCATTATATATTGATTATAAGTAGGTGTCCACCATTTACTTGCCAGGGAGTTACAACTTGCGAAATGCTGATGAGAAGTTTCTTAAAAACAAAATTATCTGTATGAATGTATCAGATAATTACAGAATAAACTAAAATCAAAGTTACATAATGAGAGTAAAAAACAGGAGAGAATAGAAAAAAAAAGTATAAAAAGTAGTTTGGAAAGAAAGAAAATTAAAGAAACCCTTAACCCTTTCATATAGATGCGAGTACACAACATAGTTTTGGGTAAAAAATTACTGTTTTAAAAGTAATTGAAGGGCACAGGGGAAAAACAGAAGTAGTCACATTATGAAAAGTTTTTTTTTCAAATAGTTTTTTTAAATTTATGCCATTTTTTTTTAATTTATGTCAATAGATTGTTTAAATAATTACATTTTTTTATTAGAATAGCATTTAATGTGATTTTTTTTTGTTCTTATGTAAAAGGGAGAAGAATTCACGAACTTTGTTTTTGCTATACTCTAAAATTTTCATAATGTGACTACTACCGTTTTTCCCCTGTGCCCTTCAATTATTATGTGGAAAGTGAGTATAGAAATAGGCGATAGCCGCTAAGATTTAATGACGATTACTCTACAACATTTGAAGATTAATTATTTCTGGAAAAGTTAATCCCTAAAAATAGTAACTCAATAACAACAAAAAATTATGGGTCCATGATGTTTTTAAAATTTCTATACAAATAACATTATCGCATCATAGGTATAATGTCAGTGTTGACATTAGGTTAAGGTTTATTAGGATACATGTATACATTTTGTGCTCCTTCAGTGGTGCTTATGTAGTGGTTAGGTTTGTTTGCTGTAGCGGGCGAGGCGCATTCGGTCTATTCAAACGGAGGATTGATGACAGGTGGTTATTTCTCTTAAACCGTACATATATTTTACTCACGGTATAATTATACTTAATGACGAAACATATTTCACAAAATAATTATATACACTGGACTGTTGTGTATTAACATTGAGATGACGTTGACGGTAAACACAGGAAGCATAATGTAGGTATATTATTTTCAAATACTGTATATTATAACATATTAGTACCATAATGTATACTAGATAGATATTTTATTTCTACCGTCACGCAAACTACCTAATCTAATTGGTGATCAATTAAAAAAAAAATTAGGGTTTATTGAATAAAATTACCTGAACTGTACAAATATAATTAAGAGTTATAATTTTCTTAAGTTAACTTCCCCTACGGAATCCGAACATCCGGCAGGACAATATTATATTATATCTAGTTGGGATTATATTTTTAACATTTTAAAACTGTTTTTTGAATTTTGTTTGAAAATACTAACCTCTCCCCTTTCATAAGTTCAAACTAATATAATTTAAATAGTAAATTTAATCAAATAAATTATGGCAATTTTAAATATGTCGTTTAGCATTTTATACACTTCTCACTTGAACGCATTTCTTAAACAGTGTCCATGTCTTTGGTGTTTTAATTTCTTTCTTTTTCTCTTAGGGTCTTTGGTGAATAAGTGGAGATATAAGTATCAATACAAATTTGATTACAATCCAGAGTTGGAAAGTAATTGTCAGCTTTCAGAATCTTTTTTTAAATTAAAAAAATATTTATATGTTTTGAAGTTATGACGGTTTTAACGAAAAATGTAATTTTTATAACGTTTTTATTACGTGTTAATCCAATAGGGAAAATATGGCTCTGTAGGAACCGCTTAGAATGGTCTTAAAAGGCTGACATTTTTTAACATTTCTTCTCTTTGACGGATAAAAACGATTCAGGTACTCCTGACTGAATTGCAAATCATTTTTTTTTTTAGTCAGAGTAATATATATCTTTGAGATTGGACCTGGTTAATATCCGACCTTGTTTTTTACCCAGAGCGGAGTTTGTGACGCCTCCAAATGAAGCGAATCGACGATTTAACCTTTTGTAATAGCAGTGGTGGTAATAAACTTGGTTGTGTTGCAATGCAAGAATTTTGCTCTTGTCCTCTGACCTGTCGAATGGGGTGGGGGAGGGCGTGGTAGGTGGATTTCGGTCGGTATTATTGTGATACAGAGATAATTCGCACGGCCTCTAGAGTATCTGTGTGTGTGTACTGATGGGATTTCGAAAACAGCGCGGGGTTAATACCTATATAGTATGTTTTACACAATATATTATTGTATAGACAGCAGTCGATGGACTCTGACGGGAAGACAATACGAGCGAGAACAATTATTAGCCACAACCCTCGGGTCTATGCGATATAGCATTGTATGTGTACCGGTGCTGGTGTAGGTAGGTAGGTACAATATTATGCGTGTATCTATTCATTTTCGTCATGCATACCAATATACATACATAATATAACATTGGTTCGATATTCTTATTAGAGATGTAGACACGCTGTTGCTGCTGCTTCTGATGTCAGTACACATAGGCATAGGCCTATCTACACTCGGCGGTACCATCAGAAAACCCAAAGAGAGCATTGACCACGCCGCTGTATTGTGTGTGCGGGTAAGTATAATAATAATATGTACATATACCTGTATAATGTAGATTATGTGTACGCACGGGTACACGACACTGTTGTTACTGTGCAGTGGTAGGTACGGCGGTCGTTCAGCGACTTCTTGTAATAGTAAATTGCCGCCGCCGCCGCCACCACATTGCTCTCTCCCCGCCAAGAGGTAAGAAAAGAAAAAAAATACTATACACAGACACTATGTAATAACATCATAATATACCCAACACGACCGACCGGCCGGCAGTAACCATACCGTCGACCTTCCTGCCGCACTGTCCGCGTTTGTTCTTGTGCTTGTGGATTGATAAAAGGTTTACAATATCGTGTACGACCTTTTCGGAAAACCCCACTCGAAGCACGTTGGTTAGGAGGTATACGGATTTTCGATTTTGAGTGCGCCCAAATCTTACTTCGAAAAATAATTCATATAAAGCCAGCTCAAAAGTCATGTTGGCCAACCTTTGAAAAACCATCGACTGAGATCGCCTTAGAATTGTTGTTGCTGTACCCGAACGACCAGAGATCCGCCGAGTTTGTTGCAAGTTCAAAAAATGAAACCCAAAAATCTCGGATTTCTGTAAACGTGAGTAGTTAACAAATTATTGTATATATATATTGGCTCCAGTGGCGTTAATTAAAACTTTTCAACTGAACTATATCTTTTTTATAACTTCTTAGAACCTCGATTATCATACCTTAAAAGCCAACTAATTAATAATTTTTATTTAAACAAATTGTATAAAATAAAAATGAGGGTTCAACTGAGGGCTCATTTTAAATCGAGTTACTTCATTATGTCGATATTAACATTGAACTTAAGCAATTTAACTAAAAACTTACTTAATTGTTGCAAAATTAATTTTTTTTAAATTAGCTCAAGAGACTTGGATAAATTTAAATTTGTTTTCACAGAAATAACAGAAAAGTTGTATATATATTTTTTTTAATTTTGAAAACGATTAATTTAAATTATAGATAGGTTAATGATTTTATTAAAAAACAAAAGAGCTTACAGTCAAGAGTTTACAATCAACATACCGGAATCTTTATAATATAGTATAATTTAATTATAAGATGTCAACACATTTTTCTTAATTTAACGGTTTATTTAAAATTTAACCAACCGTCGAGCGCAGTTTACTATTTTTACGACTGGGTAATTATCATTTATTATATATTGTCAGTTGTAGAATTATTATAGTTTTTAACCGGGTCTTAGAAATGAAACCGATTGGGATTCATCTCGCCAATGCTTACGATTCAAGTAGCTTTGGTCTTTTATGTATATGAAAAAAATCTACTCTAAAACATTTTTATTTGCCACAAAATCAACACGACCTATCCAAACAATATAGCCGTTGCCCGTTAGTGCGTTAAAGACTACGACAAAACAATTTAGTTAGTGTGAACCTTATAAGAAACGGTTTTAAATGGTATGTTATTAATTCGTTCCGTTTGTAACCGTTAATTAATATCACACACACACGCGTAAATTAAACTATATAGTCAATGTATGTAAATCATTCTTGCCAGATCAATTATCGGATAACCCGAATTTGTTGTTGCTGTTGAAATAATCGTTTATTATAATTTATAGTACCCCTAAAAGGGTACGATATGGTTTGGGAAATGTTTTGTATGCTATTATAAAATAACAATAAGGCGATACATTATACTGCGTTGAAAAATATGTTTTTTTTGGACAGCGCTTATCCGCCGTTGGTATATCTATATTACATTATAATATGTATTTACTTATGTATAATATGTAGAAAAAGTAAAAAAACTAACAAGTGTCGTAAATAAACAATAAGAGAGAAAAAATAGTAATGTAAAGAATTTTGAGTCTCCAAATTCTTTAAACAAACTAACAGAGTCTAACAAACTCTGTCAACATTTCTTTAGATACCACTCTATCTACTATATGATATACACATAGGTATAGCTTCCTGCTTCATACATTTTTATACAACTTCCATTCACTTAACTTTTGGCTTCATATATTTCTGAATGTCTCTAATCTCTCCAAAACGTTTTACTGTTTCATTTCTTTCAATACCTCCAAATCATATGAATACATTATTCCTCGTTTTCCTTGTCAAATCTCGATTCTCCTTTTCCATTTTGTCACAAATTATACCTGTCGCCCTTCTCCGTCTCATTTAACTGTCATCTCCCGTAACTGATCTCAAATGCTCACATTTTTCTACTCTAATAACCACCCGCTTTTTAAGCCTAACCCGGTCTTCCAATTTGCAAAGATTTCATCATCTGCAACTAATGTACGTACATAAATACCAAACATTAAGATAATGCAACGTATTAACGATTTATTATTATTTTTATTGTTATTATGATTTCAAATTTTATGGAAATTAAGTTAACAACACAATGTATAAGCAATTCGAACTTATTAATAAGTTAAGCAGTTAAAACGAAATTAAATCTGTTAATTAAATTTATACTATGTGTTTGGTGTATTATTAACATTTTTTAGCTTATTAAAATAGATCATTTAAAACATATTTTAAAAATAAATAATGAAACTTGGAGCTAAAAACTTCGTTTTTATGGTTTGTGGTCACTAAGATGTTGTGAACATCACATTCGTAGCTTCTATGCCATAATTAATAATGATAAATTTGTTTATTTATTATAACTTTGTGGACTGATGGGGTTTATTTGAGGGTCTGTCTGTATGTAGTCTGTTATGACAAAAAAACTATATGTATAAGAGAGTCGACTGAGACTTCCCCTCTGTAGTAAGTACTACTTCTATTGACATACTGTTACGGCGTCTTATAGTCTTATGCGAGTACTGGATGAGCTAGGTTAGGTTGGTTAGCGGTTTCTACCGTTTTCGTTCCGATAAGGCAATTAAAACACTAAACGGCATATTACAGTATTATGTAAGGAAACGTAACTTGTTGCGGTTTTACTATTAACATACATACGGCATACCTAAGTACAGCGAGAAGATCATGGGCGGTAATGCGTTACCGTTTGTCCTGAAAAAGGAAACGACTGTGACGTGTGACTGACAACCGATCATTGTCTAATACTAACATAGTTACTGAGACGTCTGGTGTCCATGCCAAAATGCTTTTAATGTCTCTGTTATTTCCTTGCGACCCTCTCCAACATATTTGTTTTATTCCTTTACATTATCAGAACTTAAGTATAAGCGTTTCGATCATATTTCAAAAGTTTGCATATGAAGTCTACCACGAGTGTCTCCCTCTGTGTCTTAGCTGGGTTTAAAAATAGTTCAAATTCATATTAAGTTTTACACTATTTCAAGTTTTTCTTATAATGTTATTTTTGTACATGTTCTTATATTTAGTCTAGGCTTTATTTATAAAATTAGAGTCGAGTATTAGATGTAGAGAAAGACGAAACAAATGAATGGCAGTTGTATAGGTTAAGGAAAAAAAGATAAATGTGGTAGTTTTTTATCAAATTTTTAACGGTGTACAGCGGGTGTTAAACATTATATTTTGAAATTTTTATGTCTGCTTTGACACACACACGGAAAATCGACCCCGGTTATCATAACGAAAAAACCGATACCGACACCGGTTATCATAACGAAAAAATCAACTGATTTATCTGATAAGATAAGAGAGATAAGACCCTACCTAGGTGTATAGGTTAAACTATCTTAGTAGGCGCGTGCACATACCCATACGAACACCCACACATATTTTAGTCGGTAGTCACAACATAATTAATATTAAATTAACGGGTTTCCGTACATAATATTAGCTCTTATTGTTATTCAGCGTTCTCACGACCTTCTGGCTTCTAACACCTATTACGCCTATTATTATTCAAGCTGGTAGAGCAAAAGGCCGGTGCCCAGCATAATATATTTTAGACCGGGCAAAGAACCGTTGGCCAGAGTACCAGAGTACTGTTAACAAAAACGCCTTAATTAATTGATATAATTAAAGAATCGCTCTATTTACACCAAAGAAACCCAATGCTTAAGCAGACATGCGTGTTTTACACGAAGCTACCGGAAACACACAAACGATTAGCGTACAGGTCATCCGTTCTACCAAAACAAAGTAGCACTTAGCAGCTGTTTACATATATTATGTTATATTGTGTTTATATCAGTATAGGTAAGCCATTTTTTTAAATTTTCAAACGGTTTTGGAGAGACCAAACCGTTGGCCGGTGAATTAAACGAGTGAAACAGGCCTACAAAGAATTCGCTGGACCTGTGTCGCCAGCCGACATGATTAGGTCGTGCCGATTCTGTTGTACTTAACAAAAAAAAATAGTTCAGCTACTATTCCCACTAGTAAAAATATTTTACATTTTCGCAATGCAATCCCCATCGACTTGATGTTCCAGTGCGACGAGATCACACTACCTGCACTCAAACACTGTATAGGTACCCAAACCTGTTTCGATGCTATTATTATTATTATCGTTATTGCTACTACACCCGTTGTCTGGAAGTGTCGGCGGGTCGTTTAATATGATTTGGTTTATCGTCTAAACCTCCTAAATCGCTCGCGGCTCGACCTCGGTATGTTCATCGACCTTCGGTCTTCTTCAGTAGAGAACGAAAACTCGTGACTTAATGTACAGTACAGATATTGCTAAAACATGGCCCATACAATGACGAAGCAAGGAATCAGTCTAGAAGATAGTGTGGAGGAGCTAAAAACACACATTTCAAACCGAACGCAGTAAAATATTAGTAATGTACACTCTAATCACTGGTTTGGAGGTTTGGTTTTCCTTAAAACCCTAACAATGCCTATGCCACTGATGTGGTGGAGTGTTAATACACAGAAAATAAATTCTCAAAATAATATAAACATAGTCTTCCGTCTTTATTAAGTTTATTGAAAATATTTAGTGCTTAAATGGACAGTATAGTCAATATAATATGTTGATCTCTTAGTGTTAAACATTGCGATTAATTATCGATTTTCGTACAGCTTTGCAAAATACAATTTTTTGTTATGAAATATCACATTATCTAGCATTCACTTCTAGCTATAGGCTAGTTGCTAAAATATATTATTGTAGAAACGTTACACAGTACAATACAGTATACCATAAAAAAATAATACAAAAATATTCTTCAGAGCATTGCAGATTTCAAAATATTTGAAGTCGTACTTTGTTCGGCTTGCAAGTTTTTTCAAAGATTATGTTGTTTGTAAATACTGCCATATCATAGTCTAATATATAAAATTATAATAATTAAACACAAAAGCGCACTGTGGTATAAAAATGCAAGGTGTATTCTAGGATTATGTGCGGGTTGTACAGCGCGCAACGGGTAGAGTTTCAAAGGAAATAAATGACGTATTTTGTGCACGAGACTACTCGGTTAAAACCACAGTGTTGGTGGAGAGCTAATATCGAGTGAAAAAAAAATACCTATGTAAATACAATAGATCTTTCTTATCGTTTGCCGCGGTCGCCACCGTTTCTTCGGTTCACTGGTTAATTACAATGCACTTCAGAAATCAGACGCATACCGCGATTGTTTGTTCTGGTACTTTAGTGCCCGTTTCGCAGAGTTTATAGTACATTATTGTGTTAACAAAGTATACATTGCGCGAGTGGTATTTCAAAAGCGAAAACTTGCCCTCCCCCCCCCCCTTAGAAAATAGTAAAATAATTGCCCATGCACTGACGGTTTAATACCCTTGGAGTTTAAGAATGTCTATTCATTTTATTTTGTAAAGGGGCAAAATGGCGGTTAGTAGTGTATAAAGTTCTAGGTTCTAGGAAAAGTTTTAGCCTCACTTGGATTAGGGAAATTTCTTCTACATAATATGATGTGTCATTTTGAAAAAAAAATGTTTGCCCAGCTTTGCCCCCAAAAAAAATTGAATCAATCATTTAGTTGATCGTTGAAGCAAGTTACTTTCAATTAAAATTATTTGTTTAAATTCCAAACTATTTAATGTTAAATGTATAGAATTCTTTTTAAAGCTTCTCAAATGATCCACGAATAGGCTAAATAGAAACAGCGTTATTGTATTTAAATATTATAAATTATAGGCACTTAGCATATCATTGCTGTGTCTCACTTCTGGAAATTACCGATTCGATTTCTTTTTTGTTTGATCAATTTAGTACATTGACGGTTGAATCGTCGACTGTCTCAAGCTTTTTGCTCGTTTAGTCACCATTCTTAGCCACGTGCTGTCATCATTGTGTTCGAATGGGTAACGTCTATTGTCGTCTGTAAACTGACAGTTGCGATGTGCCTTTGGAATGAAACGCTAAATTGTCTTACCTATATTCTTTTCGTTTTCATTTAGATACAACATAGTGAGCGATGCATTTGTTTAGAATGATTACACTTGTCTCTACCTGTATTTATAGGTACCTATATTTCATTTATATTTTTACTTTATATACACCATGTTGCAGTTAAAACCCATAAATACATGAAAACAGACTTAAAATCAGAGTTGGTATTAATGAAACATTCAGTCTCTTCGAAACTGATGTCCCATACGTCATAATAATATGCTTCAAATGTTTAAAACTGTTCAGGGGTTTTCAACATTTGATTTTTATTTAGTCACCCCTAGTTAAAATGCTTGTATAAATATATATTAAGAAATTAATAAAATATAATAGAGGGAAAAGTAGTTGCATAGGGTAAGAGAGTCAGTAAAACAAAGATTAAAAAGTAAATAATAGTACAAATTTCTGTGAGACATAATATTATTTTTAGGTACTTCATATTTTTGGCTGTGCAATTCAAACTGTCGAACCTACCAGTTATATGCTATTAGGTGAATGTTTGTCATTGGCAATTTTTTATTAGACTATATAAAAAACGCAGGTAGACGTAAAATATATCAACAAATATTGTAAAATTAAAAACTTGTCTTGAAAAATATGTCACTCGTACTGTTTTGGTTCCCATCATTTCGTGTATTTAAATGTTTTAATACAGATTGTTTACATTGACCACTGTTATTTGCATGCATTTGAATTCTCGTAAGAAAACATCGATAATGTTATTTTTTCTTCTACGGTTCAATTATAATCAGTTTTCTGCGCTGTACGTTGACCGCTCGTACAGGTCAACCTAAAGCGTGGAGGCGTCCACATATTATCTTAAAAATATGTCTATGGTGGGCCCCGAAATGTACGGTTTCTTAGTTAAAATCAAAACACGACCGCCGGGAATGAGGGCGTTGCACGTCGGTTGTGCACGACCTTAGGTGCGTTCGGTCAGACGAAGCAAAACCGATATAACCGCCATTACATCTGCGAATGTTATCGTACGCCGAGTCTAAGGTGACCGACTCAAGCAATGCGGACATTACACGGGTACGGGTCTGTTTTTGGCGTGGCAACAGCGAATAGCACACATACCAAAAGTCCTAACTGGAATGCGTGGTTGTAACGTATTAGAATATTGTCGCCCGCGAAAAATTCCTTAGCGCCATCTCTTTAGCATTCATCGCGGATAGAACTCAAAGAAGCAGTAAAAAAAAAAAAAAAAACAACAACTAAAAGTGTGCCGCTGTGTTTAGCTGTTATAGCGTTATTTTGTTTAATTCACACGGTTCTTAATCACCTTTGTAATACAGTGTAATACACACACACACACACATAATTCATAATGTTTAAATTGCATGAAATAATATAATAATGTACATCGCTCATTGTTTTGCAATGTTAACAGAACAAACAAACTGTTCCAACATATTTTAACAAAGGTTGTCTTTGTGGTCTTTAATGAACGGAATTGGTTGCATTTTGACAGCTGTTCTAGTGTGATCTGGCGTGAGCAGAGTTCAGGTCAAGTGCACTAAAACTGTTTACCAACCAATACTGCACTTGAAAACGACCCACGGGTTCACTTAAAGACTTATTTATGTGTACGTCATAAATTAATTCGTACCTAAATCAATATTGTAATACTATTTATAATATTATCGCATGAACACAACAGTTATAAAATAAAGTGAATGTAAATGTAATTTTTGGTTTAAACTGATGTAACATATTATGTTTCTTTGGCTTGAACGTTTTGTGTTAAACAAATGTATTATATATTTTATATTTTTCCCATTTAGTCTGTTATTTTTTATAAATAATAATATATTATCTAAATATCATTAGGGATGAATTTCTGTTCTATATTATTTAGTTTAATGTTTGCTCAATTATATTATACAGCCAATTTGAGTTCCACAATTTTTTATTTATTCATATTATTTTATGAATAATAGGAAAATATGGGAATTAACACGTTAATAAGTTTAACTAACTTAACCTTTATTGATGGGCTACAAAGAGAGACAACGAAAACTTAATTTTGTTTGCAAATTATAATTTGCAAACAATTTGCATTTGTTAGGTTTATAAACCTAACTCTAAAATGTAGGGTGAAGGTATTTTCGTGGCATAAGTAATTTCGTGATATAGTTTGTTTGATTGTATCGCGTAATTCCCTATTAGAAAATTGTCTTGAAAATCACACTGATTGTTAAAATAACTGTTATTTAAATACCTTCCTTCACCCTATATATTAACTTAAATCCTAATAGTCAATATGAAACAAAGTGATTTTTTATTAGATAACTATGTATTATTATTTTTAAATAATATTTTGATAAGAGGGTGTAAAATGGGTATAACTACCTTCTACCTTCAAATCAACTCGTGGTTAATTGAATTAAGTTGATATTAACTATTTTAACACAACTAAATCAACAAAAAATTAAATAAACATTTTTAATTTATATAATTAGTAATGTTTTAACTTAAATTCACAAAGTTATTGTATTAATAATTAATTATTTAACTAATATCTATTAATCGATAAATTGCATTATTAAATATTCTGAACCAAAAAAAAATTCGTTTACAATGTTTGGGTTTATTATTTTGAATGCTATCCGTAAATAGTATAAAAAAATTCTACTCTTCCTTTAAAATGTTAAACTATATAATATGTAATTAAAAACCTGATTTCCAATAGCTATAACTTAGGTACACGTGACCAGCTTAGTTTAAATATCAGCTACTGGTGTTTTGCCTAGGTACAGCGATGATGTTCTTCAGATTCTTACCTTTTATTAAACTAACTGCACTATTATTTAATTATTATTGCATTTTTGTGTATTATAACCAGTATTTTATTTATGTATGTTATTACTTATTAACTAGTACTTGACCAATATTTACCAGTTTTTTTATACGTCTATACGATCAAACGCGATAAACAGACAAGATCACTGACCGCCACAAGTAATATAGGAACTGACAAAAAAAAAATGAATACATATAAAAACCAACGAAATCGCGTATCACTTTATTGGTACATTTTATTATTATTATATGTAAAATGTCTTCTATATTCACAAGTCACGACACACATTTTTAAAACATTATTTTATGCTGTCCAGTTAGGTTTCTCGACTATGTGTGTGTATGTGTATGAACTCTAGAATGTGTACGGTTGATCGAATGTGTTCTTGCTTATATTATATTATGTATAATATATCAAATATAGAGAGAAGATCGAGGTCGAGGAACATAATATATTTTAATAATATAATATTTTATGCGCGTCCTCACGGCACTTACAATAACGCATATAATATATACACATACATACCGTGTCCTACATATTATAATATTATTAATATATAATATACTGCCGTGGAATCCGAAGACGCTGAAGGCGCCTAGACAGCATATTAGACTTAAATACCTATACTTCGTCAGTTATTTTACTAAACAATTGTCTAAGTTAAATATTGACGAGTTAAAGGACCTTTTTTCGGTAACTTTTCAGAAGACGTCATACCCATTAAAAATAATCGTAAAAACGTTTTTATGGAAAAGTGTGTAATTACACATCACAGTTAAACCTTTAAATTAAGATTTTGCAAAAAATTGCTTGTACCTAACACGATAATAAATGGGTGTATGACGTCTTCTTAACACAAATCAATAATTGTTGTACAACTACCTATTATAATATTATCTTAAATCTTTGAAAATGGAAAACTCGATCCTTCATAAGTCATAACCCTTCCGCATAACAATGTTTGAATTAGGTTTTTAGAATATAATGTTTATAATGTATTTGTGTTAAAAATATTTGTGTGTAACAATATTTTTATTGACGATAATTACTTATTATTGAAGTTAAGATTACATATTTTAAAATAAAAGTTAGTACCTAATTTTTTATATTATTATTATAATTTAGGTTTTTTTTATACAGCAAACCCATGCTTTGTTAATTGTTAGGAATTTTAAATGTTGTGCTGAATAATTTTATTTTTCACTCAATTAACTTTATTGATCAATTGACCTTACCTACCCTAATTTAATCGTAAACTAGCTTCTTTTTTTAACTAAAACTAATTATAAAATAATTTATTAAATTTTAAGTAAACATAGTATTCTTGAATCAAACAGAAATTCGAGAAGAAAAAAATGAAGTGTAGTTTAAATAATATAATCAACCCCATCTAGAAACTATGAAAATTAATAGTTTTAATAACTTAACAAACCAAAACAAAAATTATGTATAACTAACATTTATTTACTTAAAAAACGTGTAAGCTGAAGTACTCACATTTCTCACATTGTTTTCACGGTTATTTCCTTGAGATTGTTCCATTATTGTATAAAAATCGAGTAAAAAAAGTCAACACAAATCATTATCCTATCGAGATCCGAAATTGTATGTAGGTATAAAAAAGACATGGTTTCGGGCGCTTTTACCGTTAGACGTTAATCCACGGTCGAAAGCGAGGAAGGCCAAGGACAGTGTTTGTCTGCGGTCACAATATGTTTGTTATATAACGACCAAATTGACCCACAGCTGATGTTTCCATTTGTAACTATAATATTATCAAGTCGAGCCCGTCGTGCTATACTTTTATGATAACTTAGCACCATGGCCTTATTCAGCACTTATTTTTTTTGGGGAGGGGGTTTATTTTAAGATAAAACTAGTAAATAATATTAAGGATTTTAATTAAATAGAACCATATCAGTTTTTTAGGTATATATAATATATATATACCGTGTAGTCGATAAATTTCAGATGTATGAATGTATCTTTACGGGCCAATTTCTATCTCGGTCACTATTACGTTTTTTAGGTGCAGTTTTATTCGTTGGAATCTCTACTTTACAATGGTATATTTGGATTTTTGTTTTGACTATTTTAGCAGGTTGAAATAACAGATCTTTCCAGTAAACGATTACGGTGTCCTGTCGTTGTCACCGACCCTGATATATACATATTTATAAAATATTTCGTTATTCTGGGTACAAATCCAAAAATGTAATACAATTTGAGTACACTATAAATTCCATTTGTATGTATGTATGTATGTATATATATATATAATATTTTTATTATCGACAAGACTCGTGCTTTTATTCATATACAGGGTTGAATCGATTCTATATATGAATGTAAACATTATTACCCAGTCATTATTGACGTTTTCCAATAAGGTACACCAACGAAATTCGAAAAATACTAAAATTCATTGGCGTGTCCATAAGCCTAAGCAGGCGATAACGATAATATCACGTATTTATTATTATTTAATTCTATTTAGGCTTTAAAGTTAAAAGAAAACTTACATCAAAATATTTTTCTTTTTTTTACATCATTTTCAGGATTACATACTTCAAAAAAAATGGAAAAAAAGATATAAAGGAAAGGTAATAAAAATATTTTTCGATGAAATTTCGGGGGGGGGGATTTGAGCCTGGACCCCCCCCCCTCCTGAATACGGCCATGCTTAGAACCTTTTTCTCTCAATTCACAAACTATTCAGGTGTAGCTAATTCTCACCTATTCATCAAATCCTTGCAGTCTTCTTTGTGGTCCTTCCGGCTTCCGGTAGATTACCAGACGAATACTCGTAACGTCCTGTTGTCATACGTGATTTACAACACCTATAATAGACTTGAGTATTTACAATTTTTTTTCTTGCTGTATCATAATATAAATTCCTATAATCGCTACGACTCAATAGTTTTGCCTTTTTTTTTGGCACCGCATAATTTAAGTGTTTACGCTCTGGAACTTTTTAACACGGTACTGATTTTTTTACACATATTATTATTTATACGGATAATATAATATTATAATACCACTTAGCATTTTGGTTCGGGTGCGAAAACGAGCAGTTGCTATTTGCAAATCGTTCAAACGTACTTCCACGCTCAATGATTTTGTATTCTACATAATAGTAATACATTAATGTTAATATTATTACAGTATACAGTTATATCTATAAGTGGTCTTCTCTAATTCGATGCGTATCATGGCCAAACCGCGGCCGAATACACCTTTTCATGACTTTTATGAAGCTTTGGTTTAAATTTAAATAACACGTCGATCGGTTTAATTTTCTAAACTAACTTAACGTTTTTCATTTTTCTTATCGACAATCAATAATAGACTTCGTGTGCGTTTGTACATATTATGTGTGTAATATATTAAATATTATTTGCAAACGGAAACCGTCGGGTCAGACCGTTATGCAGGCGAATATCTAAACAGAACTGCTGTAATGAATCGTCCGGTCCGTTAATCGCACACTTCCAACGGGATACTATAATGTGTACAATATATTATATCCACTCTGTGTAGTGTGTACCTATAAACTTGGCAGGCCCACCTTTTGAAATGAAAACCTGCATTTGCATATCAAGTGCAATTTGATTAATTTTATTCTCCAAGAACTTTACATTATCGGGTCGATTACACGGAATCCGATGAATACCTAAACCATATATTTACTTACCTTACCTAACCATATTTAATCTACCCGTAAGCTCTTGTTGCGTTTTGCGCAACGCTATATTCAATAGTTATTGACAGTCGAAATACAAAATTAATCAATTCAGCGCAACATTCCCACGATAGGTACGAGTATTTGTATGTTATTTTAATTGTATAGTTCGCTGCCTGGGTTTATTTCAAATATATCTTCGAAATATTGTTAAAATAATATAGTCTTTATATATTATAAATTTCTTCTGTTCGCGTGTAAGTATGCAAACTCCTCCTAAACGGCTGGACAGATATTTATGAAATTTTGTGTGCGCGATTAAATTGATTCGAAAAAGGTTTAGATTCAGAATTTGATCAGATAGAACATGCTTTTAATGTTCAATTAATTAAAATGATTAATTATGATTATCAATAGTATCAATAGTTATCAATACATCTCTATGGTTTTTCATACCACAGGGATACACTGATCCGATCAGCTGATTGTGTGTCTATTCTAATACACGGGCAACGGCGGGTCAGGACAGCTTGTGATATAATATATGTTTGTTCTATTTGTAAGCAAATTAAACTATTAAACATTAATACGATTTCTATATGTTTATATAATAAACAATAGATTAATTTTGGAGCTGAGATGGTATTTTTTCGTAATGTTATTGTGAATGACACAATTAAATAGTAGGTAATATCAAAATCACAACGACTCCCACATTTAACTGATATCTTAGAATTAAATAAGGATACGCCAGTACAATGATACAAACTATTAACCTAACTTAAATGAACCTGAAAATAAATTATAAAAAAGCTCATGCCATTGTGTAATCAGTTATGTTGGTTAAACGGTTTTGTAACAAACAGAGATGGGCATTGCCTATGAATTACAATAAATTACATTTACAATGACAATTAGTTATTTCTTATTATTATTTGGATAAACCTAAATGATTGAAACTTATTGGTAACTTTTTTTATCTCTAATAAAAAAGTTGATTATTTTAAATTATTTTTTATGCAACATCTCGACCGCGTAGTATCAACAGGTTGCTTTCGCAGTGGAATTATTTTACTCATGCGCTTGCTATGTGTGTCCAAGGTTAATACAAAAAATAAATAATTCGTGGGAAAACGGTAGAAACGGCCGTTTGTGCGAGCATGCCTAAGTCATTGGTCAAACAAAAATAGTGGTCGGTGGGCAACATATTACTTAATTTATTTTTGAGTTTCCGAGAGTTCAAGAACAAAAAGACAATGGACAGCAATAACCGCTATTATTTTCCACCCGTGTGAGCATATTACACATGTGTGTTGTCCGTTAATCTTAACAGCCTTGAAGAATCCATTTTCGGTGAGAAAAATCACTATAATTCCGTCCGTTTGCTATAATTCTATGGCGATTTTTTTTTATATATTACTGGTCTTTATTCGTTTTGGGTCAATTATTTGAGTCAGTTTAACTCGCTTCTGCTGTTTCCATTCCCAACCCTAGGCCAAACTTGTTGATCTCTAACTAATAGACAGAACAAACCGTATATTATGCAACAAAACGTCTTATTTTATTCCGGCACAAATTATAATAGTTTTTGTAGACACCTTACTATAACTTTTATCAAATAATACTCTATCATCTGTATCAACACCTCTACTTGATTTTTAAGTGACCCAAAGTTTGAACCAAATAATATATTAACTGAAAATCTGACGATGTGAATGATTAATTTTTTTAAAACCAGTAGTATCCGAGTTCAAGTTCATACAATGTTATATTTATTTCATATACAAATACAACATTTATTGATTGATGAAATTCCTTTAAGTGTAGGCGGTTATCATTGTCCAATGGTTATAATTAGATATCTCTTAATCACACCGTCAGCAGCTATAACAATAGATTAGTTATATCCGAAACGTCTTCCTCGATAGTACTATTCTACTACGCATTGCCTACGTTTTACTCCTTAACATAACCGTACTCGTGCGAATCGTGCGCGCTTTAAGTGTGCTAACCTGTTATGGGCGTGGCCGGTGAAAATTGGACCGGAAAGTCCCGATGTGGTATCTTTTCAAGATACAAAAAAATGTGTATGCACATAAAAATAATAACAACAATAAACAACGATGTACTCGTGAGATGCGTTTCTGCGGTTTACTATTGGCTGATGACTGGACATATTATTCAAATTATTATTCACGAATGATAAACCAAACTGTTGTACAGGGTGATTCAATTTGACTCGACTAGTGTTATTCTTTTGTGTTTTGAGGTACGATGAGATATGTGCAGATAGGTCCACCGGGATGCCGAGAAAATCCCGGTTAGGGCATTTTTATTTAAATTATCTTTATATACCTATATTTTTATATCTTTTATCTTAAAATATTTTATAATTACTAAATATTTACCTTTTTTGGTATTTTCCAGAGCTCTATAAACTTTAACGGTAACATATACATTTAATTAAAACTTTTTAAGTTAAGAATAATTTGCTGAATATTTTGAACTGTCGATGACCAATTAGTTTTGGATAATTACTTTTTAAGTTGTTAAAGCTTAAAACTTAGGATGGCAAGAAGAGTGGAGTGTATTATTATTTTTATCATCGCGCGTTACTCAACTGCACTCTACTACCCGTCCAAAATTTTAAACTCTTATAACTTTGAAAGTAACAACCCATAACTGGTTATCGACCAGTCAACATTTTCAGCAAATTATTTTAAATTTGAATAGTTTTGTGTACAAGTAACAATTTAAATTTTAAAACTTAATAGAGGTCTCGAAAAAATAAAAGTTTGATTATCGAGTTAAAATAAAGTGTCCCAAAAAGAAATACTACAAAATTACAATTGTTTTAAGAGAGAAAAAATATTATCCTATATATTGTCCTGCGTTTAATTGATCACACTGTACATGATTTATGTAGCTTTGGGAATTATTTTCTCGATAACACAAATTTAGCCCAATTCTCCTGTGGTTTCAGGTGTTGAGCAGGTATTAATTTTGCTTTATAGCTACCGAGTTGAATCCTCCATGTCCTCACTGTCGATCAACAATTAAACATTATAAAAGTATGCAAGTTTTTTCTACTTAATAACAAATATTGTTGGGGGAGGGGATGGTATGGTATTAGCTATTGCGAAAGAAAACCCTTAAGTATTAGACGATTGGGAAATTCTGGGTCATGTTGTTACACGTCTTTTAAGAGAGGATAACTATAAAATTATGGCTAAAAACACTAAAAATATACCAACAATTGACGGACTGGTTGCAGTGCTCGTTGAAACTCGAACACAAGTCAATTCCAGCTACCGCGGTCCGCGGTACATTTTTGTCTATGTATTGTGACACAACGGACAACCAATACATAATAAAATATCTAATAGTTTGAGCGTGTACGTTTTGCAATTTCTGTGTTATTATTGTTGTTTGTCTTCCTGGAGGTCCATGAGTACAAATATAAGTCGCTTTTGCTTTCTATCCATGGAAAACGTTTCCCATTGACGTCCGTACCTGTCGCACGACGAGTGTTTGGACAACGACCGTGTAACGACGATAATATGATGTTTATTGTATTCGAATAATAGTAAATAAAATTATTAACGTGTCGACAAACGAGTGTCGTTTATGATACGTTATTATTCGCCGACAGCGCAAAATACCCAAAAGCGGTTCCGCATGTAATATGGCGTGTGTATGTGTGGAATATATGCAAAACCGGGTAGAATTTATTTTAAAAAAAAAAACTATTTTTACGTTGTGTAATAATTATTTGAATGTATTTTTTTCCAGGCGTTTATATTATTGTCAACCCATGAATGCTAAGAGTTCAAAATGTACATCGAAAAGTTGATCAAACCACAGTGAGTACAAACTAACAAGTTATTATTACTTATTATTGGACTAACACACGAGGAAGTAACTATACCCAGAAACTATTCTAATGAAGACTTTTTCAATAACTACTATCTCTTTACAATACAAATACCTTCTTCTTCTTCTTACCTATATCTCTTTATCCCATGTAAATGGGGTGTCGGCCAGCCAAAAATTGCAAAAGGACGGACGATATAGATGTGTTGTGTTTATTGGGTCGGTCCTTATAAACCATTGATATTATATTATGTGCTATTTAAATAGTATTTGGTGTATGTGTCGAGCGCGGTATGTGTATATACAAACGAGTCGGGCAAACCACGACTAATCGTGCTATTAGGCGGCGCTACGGTTATAATAGTTATTTGGAAAAAATCAAATCAAGCCGAAATTCGAACAAATAAATAATTGACCTATAATGACGGCATAACTAACTTCATTGTTGACACGGATGACCTCGCCCTACATGATTTAAACACCGGTATACAATATCAATCCGTGGTGTTATCGGTTGGGGTGGAGTTGTCTGGTCTTATTGTCTTACAGCAAAATCGTGCAAACACTTTAAGAGTAATACCGAGTTATGGCATACTATGTGTTTGGTCGTCTCAGCTTGTTGATCAAAACTTTTGGTCTTACATCAGACCCTTGACCAAATGGTTTGGCTAAGAAATTTATAAATTATTTGTGCGTGTTCGCCTATTATAGCTGTTGTCTCCCAAATACAATTTCCGGCACAATGAAGATTATATAGAATGGACGGAATGTCCGGATTAATTTCAAAAAGTGGCAGATTTGTCACCGTGCGCTTCTGTATAGCTATACCTAAGCCTATAGAATAAATAATATACCGTTCAACTGTACAGTGAAATTCGATGTTTACGTTTGTCATCATGGTCGGTCTGTCTGTCGATCGAGTCGTCCGGGTGAAACCGGATTCCTCAATTAAGGTTCTCGATTTCGGTTGTTTAGTACGATGTGACCGTAAACGTTCCTAAAACTAATAAACAATAATAAGGATACTTCTACAGACTGTGAGTATTAATTATAAATTGCGTTCTACTGAAGAAACGGCTGTTCGTGAGTCTTGGGCTCTAGAAACTGTAACGCCGCTGTGGTGCATTTATGGGTGAAACGCGTGCAGTAGGCCCAGTACTATTGTGCTGTCCTCGTGGTCGAGTCTGATAATTCAATTTGCTTTTGGCCAATCAAAACTTAAGCAACGCGTCCACGACCTGGATCGTTTTGTTAGTAGACACTTCGTGAATAACATAATGATTATATCTAAGTAGGTATATATTATTTTGTATGACACGACTTGGACTCTATTAAGCTCTAGGGCTGATTATTGAAGCACAAACGTTTCCAGAAACGTGGAAAAAATGTGTATATTTTTATTTTGTACATTCCATAAATGTATCATAAAAACAAAACAATTAATACAAAATAAACAAAATTTTTTGTATAAACAAAATTTGGGTTAAAAAGTATGTAACGGTAATCGAGATTTTTAAAAAACATCATCGATCGGTCAAAAATCTAATCCATATTTGACTAATAATAATTGTGATCGTTTTTCGCGGTCTTATTTGATTGTCTGTATGTTCTTCTTTTTGAGTACCCGGGTTGTGTATAATAAATATAATAGTTAAGCGCCACCGGATTGGTTTCATATTTCATTATTTATAGAATAAAGGTGGAACCGAAAATCTTATGAATAGATTATCCAGCAGAGACAGATGTCGACTTCTAATAAAATATCATATTATTATGTGCATACCGTATTATCCGTTTTCAATTTCGGCGTTCCAAAACAAATTCGACACAGACCGGGTATTTGATCAGCGAGTTTTGAATAAACAACTACAATAGCCGCGTACACCGCATAAATGACATAAAAATAATATAGATCCTTACTTTCGTTTTTTTTTTCGCGCTTTTCGATCCGTCCACGAGATGATCACCATAATATCTAAATCTCAATTACAACGTTTCTGGTTGACACGGTGCTCGAACATAAGCAATCATCGTGGATCGGTTATTTTTCGGTGAAAATGCTGTCGCCGTCGGACGAGACAAATAGTGCCCCGTGAGATGTTAGAAATTTCAGAAACGCTCCACGCTACTTACCCGAGCATTTATTATAGTCCTGTAAAATATATTCACTAGCTCTCGTTTAAAAAAAAAATAATAATAATAAAAAAACCACAACACGATACATTTGTTTTCTTAAAGCCCTAAAGAAAACATCTGACTACTAGGGCGTTTGTGTAGGCACAACCCGTCAACAATCAACCACATCACACGTGTAAACGTTTGATGTCAATTTCTGTTCACGGTTGTACACTGTAGGCTTAGTCTATAAACTGTTATGCAACATGTAAAAATCCATTTGATTTTGTTGCTGTCGAGAAAGTCAGTGCGTAATCCTTTTTGGCGGTGCGACTTTTCATTTTTCCCAAAAATTTGCACTAGTTTACGGATTTAACATTGTGTATTTATGGGTTATTTCAGTATATTTTTTGTGTGCGATGAAATCATACAATATAATAATCGAAAATGTGCCTAGAATTTCTAGAGAAAAAAATGAGAAAACATTAAGTACACAAACCGCGTGAGAAACTATACGTGAAGTAATGTAAGTATAAGTATGTGCGTTGTACGGAAACCATCGCTGTGATTTTAATTGAAAAAATGTATTTTATGGGAAAAAAACATATTTTAGCAAGTAAGTAGGCTTCATCGAATTATTCCTGCTTTGCAATGATAATAATAATAATTATTGGCAAACTTCTGCCATTGACAATACATAATTATTATCGTTGCTCATTGTGTCGTTCATACACCTTATCCGCTAATTTCTTTATGCGGATGTGCGGATGTATCCAACCAACGACGATCTTGTACCTAAGCAGTTGGCGGAGATGATTTTTATTTTCCACAACGAAATCTTACACAAATCTCTTGGACTGATCTGATTTCGATTTCGCTTTGCCGACAATAATATAATAAAATATACACGTCCACCCGGCCAAGTACTTTCTCATCGTTTTTCTTTGCCCACGTCCGCGGGATACTTTTGAGTGTGTTTTTTACCACTAATTCGTGTTTTCTGTGACGACACGTTTTTTGCTGCTCTTGATATATTATTGTTTGCGTTAAAAAAAAAAAAAACTATATTCAACTCACGCGGTGATGGTGCTCAAATGAAAAGTTATTCTCATTCGAGCCTATTTCAGTGTTAAATCAGTGACGAGATAGAGTTTCAGCTCCCTGAAGGTAAACGGAAAGACAAAGGAATGGTGCACGCTAAACGACAGTATAAGTGTACACGAAAGTGACCAAATCTAAGATCCTAAGCCCTATTCAACATAAGTTAGGTAACATTAAAATTGTATAACATATTAATACAACAGATTAATGGTTAGTCAACCATACGTTTTTTTTTAGTGTGGAATTTTGTACGTGATAATTGATATAGTGCTAAGCACTTGGTCACAAGTATTTATGAGTAAACGATCCTGCATTTTTTGTCAAATCACGTTGTTTATAGAAATTGTATATAGTATAACACTAGTATGTATGTCCAGGGATTTGGGGAACAAAATCAATTTTGGTTTGCTAATGTATTTTCGGTACTTAAATAATCTCTGAGAATACATTTTATGCTTTCGCATTAGCTAATGTCATATTACAAGAATTGAAATCTCAATGGTTCAATCGATTCTAGCTCCGGTTAGATTATAAAATCATTTAAATAAATACTTAAGCTAGGTTTTGTAGTCAAAGTTAGAATTTTTATAAATTGACTTTTAAACAGACCAAAGGTTTGACTAAGTAACATTAATCATGTGTAAAATAAACATTGGTAATATTATGAAGTTTTACTGATAGCTCTAAAGTAACTACATCACATACAGGTCTGTAAAGTAGTTATAAAGGCAACTCTGAGTGTGACCAGTATCGCGAATATTTCTCATTCAGCAGTCAATGATGATTTTTAAAAATGTGTTATCCTTACTATTTCTTATCTGTAGTGATTAGCTTGAATGGAAATTATTTTCAAATGACTGATAGTTTATTATCTATGATCACTCTTAGGGTTTCCTTAAAATTGCTTCACTACTGTCCACGTGTCCGCTGTATAGCCATTCCTATAGCCTATGGCTGCATCCTGTAGTCAGCCAGTCCCACATCTTATTCCTAGACTTCCATCACGATCTAAGCTCTATGTAATATAACATAGTTGTGTCAAAAAGATATGCTCTCAAACGTCGCCTCCCAGTGACTTTCACCCGTCGGTCGCCTTCGATTGCCTGCTCCGGAAGACCACCAATCTAACCGGTTGCATGTCGCAAATACATAATATAATAACTATGAATTAAGTTGTGTTTTGTGCGGTTATCGAATAGTTCCCATACAGTAGACGACGCCTACGCAAGACCAGAAATTCCTGTGCACGTCACTGTATTTAAGTGCATTTAAAAAAATGAAAAATAAAACTCTAACCCCAATGGGTGTTACTGCAACCGGACTGTGCGTTTACGATTTGACGATAGAAAATCCAAGCCGGTTTCTAAGCGAGAAACATACACACAAAAGGCTTGTATTGTATAAATACAGGAGGACTTTAACGAGCTTGGTCAAATACTAAAAAAAAAAATATCCGACGGTAACAAATAACAATAATAGTATGTTTTATCACTATACACATAGGTATACTAGTGTTTGATATATACGTGTGTGTGTATGCATTGTTGTGTGTACCAAACAAAAGTCGGATTCCAATAATTATTACTACTATTCCGTCGGCAAGACTCGGGGTTATTAAACTGCATATATGTAAGTATGTATTCGATCGTGTGCGTTCATAATCAGTTGTCGTTATCCACCGATTGTATGCACCCATGTTATCTCCTGCACTCTAACGTGCACTATTCGGCAGATGAAAATGTACAAAAAGACTTTGTTTGTAAAAAAGTTCACTTTAATGAATAACATTTGATTTTTGTTAAAAAAAAATAAAAGGTTAGGTAAAAGTTATAAACCATCGACATTTTGTAAAACGCAATGTCCTACACAACACATTGTAACTATACTTTGGAAATGGCATTTATCGTCTGATTTAAAATTGTTGGTTAAAAAAAACCTAGCAATTTTTAATTAAAATAATAAAATTGGATCTAACAATAAACATTTATAGAATATCATTACTTGCCCAGAAAGTCTGCCCACATCCATGTGCATTACAACTATTTACCGCAAAAGTACTTTTGGGTCTCTAATCATCAACCTCCATTCAAAACAATGTAGCATACAATTATATTTAGTCTTATTGTTTACACAGATTTAATTCATAAGTTCAACGATGTTCTATAAGACTATTGCCGCTTTCTACTATTTTCTTATAACATATCTAATACATAAATAACAACAATTGTATTACCAGTGTATAGAGTACGACAAAGGAGATTGTTGGTAAGAGCAGGAGTAGTATGCCAGAAAACAAGGAAACGTGGTGGTGGGGTGAGATAGTTCAGAGAGTTATAGCGAGTAAGAAAAAATTAATTTAAGCTATGTCAGAAGAATAGGAGGAGACAATATTGGATAGAGTACAAACGTTTGCGTTAGGAAGCTAAGAGTGATTTAAGAAAAGTGAAGTTAAAGTGATGTACGAGAGGTTAAAAGAAAGACGAAAAAGAAGTTTATATATTCACTAAGGTTAGAAAAAAATGGTCCAGATATTTTTGAAATATATGATGCATAAAAAGTGAGGGAAGGACAAGAGGGTGGTAACGAATGATGAGGTTGTAAAAAATAAATGGAAAGAAAATTTTGAAAACTTATTAAATGAGAAGTCTTGTAGTTTAATAACGCGCCGCAGCTTACAATAAGACAGTTTAAGATTTTAAACGGTCGATATTAAAAAATAATAACCGTCGACGTTTGGTATTTTTTATATTTTTTTAGCACCATTCCTTCGACGGTTGTTCAAGTGTAATACACACATGATATAATATTAGGCTTGTATATTTTTGTTGTTGCGTTTATATTTAGTACTGCAAAAGGTAAATATATAGTAATTTAATAATAAAAATAGAAAAACTACATAATTGCAATTGTTTTTCAATAAAATGAGTGTCTCCGTAAAACCGGTCACCCTGTTTACAATGTAGCAACACAATGCGAATAAAATGCAATAAATCTTGGTCTGTCAGTGATGTATAAAATATATTATATTATCATAGGGAATATGCATAATGTACTCAAAAGTTATGAGAATGATACGTTTTATATGGGCTAAGAAAACGTGGCGCAATCGTTGTGTTATTATTATTTTTTATAGTTGTGTTATTGGTCGTCTAGGCAGGACAATAACTCCGCCACCGCCATACTACTAAAGCATAGTCCTAAATAATAATAAAAAAATAATAATATACCTACAACCTCTATGCTGGTATTAGACCATTATGATTATTGTATTATTTTTTTTTCGAGTATCCCATATAGTGCACCGAAAGAAATTTTCACTTTCTTTTGTTCTATCGTTGCGCAATAGGTCGATTAACTACATATTTTTTTTTACCCACGGACTGATCTATTATATATTGGTATACTGTATATGTGTATGTATATACATTGTATACTTAACATGTGCCGTTGCATTGTCTCTGGCAAGCAAATATTAAATCATTGGCGGCTTGTGTGACCACAAGAGTCACTTCCGAATAGTTGTGTGTTTTTCTTTGTTTGATTTTTACTTTCCGACAGCTTGGTCTATACCTACGACACGAACCTTATATAATATGGTAGGTACATTATTATGGTTTTTTAGTATACTCAGGCAGGTAAGTCTCCCATGCACGCGGCCCGAAATTCGGTTTGTTTACCGCAACGTTATACATTTAATAGCAATAATTATAGTGCCTATATAATATACCGAATATAATAACATAGCCCCAGGGAGACACGTCGCATTTAGCGTTCATTTCAAAAACGGTAATTGACCGTAATTAATTACCATCAACGGTTATATGAGTCGGTACGTGGTGACGCGTGTAACACCTATACTGATTCGCTGAACTTAAGCCTATCTGCCTAAAATGGATGTAGCACTCAATATGGTCATAAAGTAGTACCATTGAGTATAATATGTATGTATATACTCAATGTTAGTACTAACGCACGTGCCAGTAAGTACTAGTCTGCAGTAAACACGGATAATATGGAAATAAAACTAGATTGCTGAACGTTTATAATTTTATAGTATTGAGATTTGACAAGTGCGAAAACCACTGAATCGGTCAGGTTACATGTGATAGGTAGCTCATATACAAAATAAAATGTCTTAAGTTCCATCATAATATGATTGAAAACAATTTCTTCGGAATTTTGGTCTTCAGAAAATCGGTCTCTAAAAAGAATGTCCAATAGAAAAAAATGATGTTATATAATACACAAGTTTACATAAAACAGTAATGTTATATTTACAAATAAAATAGTTCTCGTACTGCAAAAAAAAAAAAATGTTCTCTAAGAGTTGAATATTGTTTTAAACATAAATTTAATGTGACATCTGATGAATGTATGGTTTTCAATAATATTCGTATCTTGACCTTTTTCTCTCTCTATTTCTGCTTTTATCAAAGGAAATTAACGACCATACAAATTACTGTACTCATTATGTTCGAGCTAGGTATTTTTGGATGTTTATTCATCCAGGATATGGTAGTTCTGGACTTCATACATGACGAATATATTCTGGATATATATATCATATGTCCAGGTGTTTATAAAAATCAATTAACTATTAGGTTAATAGATTAATTAGGTTAATAGGTCTGAACCGTCTATAAGAAAATGTCTAAACGTTTTGAAATTTGTAATATTATTAGATAAGCGGTTGATCTCACACGAATATAACCTGGCTAGTGATCACAAGCGACTCCGACTGATGTTATCTAATGTTTGTACCTGTTGATAGTTAAATAATTATAACTCTTGTTCAAAATAATACGTTTGTATGACCAAATAAGAAATATATTATGCAACAAAACTTGGCGTTTTTTACCAAAGCTATTTAGCTCCATATGCCGCCAATTTGTATGAGATGCAAACAAAGAACATATTATCAACTCTATTGAAAAAAGCATTATCTTGGTTAATAACAACACAACAGTGAATCGTTTCCGACAGGATTTTTTTTAATTGAACATAACATCGGGGGTTAGGTAAAATATGGTATTTGCTCTTCTTTTGTCCAGTCACAGACAATTTAATAGTATTATACCGACTTTCGGGTAGTGCATGCGGTCACATAATGTATCATGACTAACATATGTGTAGTTATGCTGAAATAAAGATATGTATATTCTTTACTAATTTATGTATACAAATAAATGCATACACTGGGGTGACGGTAAGTACTTGCTTTTTGCTTGAGTATTTATCAAAAATTAAAAATGTTAAGAGGGCGCCACACACCCGTTACTTTCTTCAAAAAACCCGCCTTGCGTGGATTAATTTTCCAAAGGCTGTAATCAAAACTAAGAAACCAAATTTTCACATAATATAGACAACAACATTGTCTGTGTTCTACCATCGCTCTTTTTTTAAATATTTCAACCAGTGAATGAATAATTGATTAATTAAGAAAGGACTTTTTTTACTTTTTAAAAACGATATAGCGTTGGTTGTATTTCACTTAGAAATTATTAACTAACTAAAAATAATTTTAAAATCGTGCATAAGTCGATTGGTGATACCTTGTAAATTTTTTAAACTTGAAAACAAATATTAAATTAGATATTTAATAGTTACCTCTTCCTTGTGTTAATACATAATATGCTTACAAATTTTAGCTGAATGTTGAGTTTTAGTGAAAAATTGCCTATACAATGCGCCTTATAAATGCTAGTGTATAGGTTCCTTAACATACATTGACTTGGGTTTCGGATTCAATGCAGCGTTAATGGCTTTATGATCGTTAGCGGAATCGATAATAATAACAGCTACCAGATATTATCACGGCTTGTACTCGTCTAATTGATTTTTGATACATACAAAACAAATGAAAATATATAAAGTATAAGAAGAACGCTACATTAAGAATTGGAATTCTATCCGAAAGATAATATGATTAACCGTCTCCTTAGCTTGATCCGATCCAATCATTCATCCAGACGATAGATCCGTAAGGATATTAATCCTTTATACACGACAAAGCGACAAACTAACAATAAAATAATAATTATCATTTTTTTTTTCATTTATTATATCATTGTTATTCAGCGTGTGATTGATTTGCAGGCGGTCGTTTGTGTCATATCATTTGTATCGACTTGATGTCACGGATGGGAATTGGATAATTGAATTTGAACGAAAAATAATATAATATTATAGTATCCAATGTATCTACTATTTGGTTTTTTTTTTACATTTTTTAAATTACAATATTACTCTCATAAATTATTTTAAAAACAATACCTTCTCAGCTTCGCATCGTAGCTATACTAAATCGAATAGAAAATAAAATATAATGCTCATACAAAATACATTGTGTATCATACCCGTTATAGTTTTTACAGTAAAATAAAATATACTCAAGACGTTATTACTCATTGATAGATTAAATCAAAGAGTGTTTTTTTTATTACAATTAAATTAATCATAAACATAATTATTTATTTTTTGGATTAATTTAATAACTTAAACTTAACTTTTTTTTTTTAGAATACAAAAAAACTTTTAAAAGGGATATAACGTATTTATGTTTTGTACTGCCTTAAATTAATTAATATCTAAAATACACTCTCACTTTTAGCTAAGATGGCTTAACATTTAATTTGACTTGTATCTTTTGACAAGTAAAGTGATAGTATACCTCAAATATTAGCATCTTTTTTGTATGTAAATTATAGGTCCACACTAAGTCGATCCTAAAAGACAGCGCGTTTCATATTTTTTCACCTTAAATTAGTCGACATATTTAAAATGGCTACTTGATCAATTTTTGTCAAACATTACCTATCATTTGCCCCTTAAATAGTGTTTCCGTTCCCCTTAATGGGATAGTGTGCGATATGAACTGTCCGCTATCTAAACGGCCAGCCTACTTACATCCTGGGTGTCTGTCGGGGCTACTGGTTAAGACATTTCTTAATGAGTTTTTCTTCGGTGTTTTTTATTGTGAAAAAATACATCTGAGAAGGTCGAAACCTTTGCTGAGATGAGATCTCTATTTTCCCCATCGATATTGTTATTTTTTATTGTAACTGCGTGCTGACTCCTGACGATCATATGATTATGGTGTAATATATATTATTGTGAAGTGCCAAATTTAATTAATAACGTGAATTTAAATTAAAGAATATGTTTGGAAGATCGTGGTCGTGCAGTGGTGAGCTCACAGTGGTAGCTTTATGTACGAGTATAGACAGTATGGGTACCGTTACGGCGCGTTATTCTTCCACAGAGTTTTTATAGGTCATTGACTCTCCTATAAGAGCAGTAGATATTATTATGTACCCGGAGGCGACGGCGCTACATAGCTGTTATAGGTACTATCCACGTGTGTACCCCAAAACACATCATTATGCACACACATATATAAGCCAGCGGTCGCGCCTTTATTCGCACATACACATATTAAATAATAATAAAAATACTAACAAATAAAGTACATTTGAAATTTGAAAACATTCTAGAACCAGCAATGAAACTAAAAAAAACAGCGTGCACATTTTGGTATTGATTATTATTTGTTTTTTTTTTTATAGCTTTTATAATACATACAAATGCGGTATTCTGCTCTTGACTAGAGTATATAGTCCGGAACAAGCGCTGCCGCACTTGGTTAATCCAGTGTATTTTTGTATTATATGAACAAATATTAATTACAGCTGTATACGCATATAGCTAGTTCTTTAATGAGAACGGACATTGCCGAGTATATATTATAATATTTTACATGAAACATTGTGAATAGGAAACTAAAAAATCTCGCGCATTAACCTGAACATTTCAAAAGAATTTCCACTCCAAACATGCCTTCTCAACTACTTCTTCAGATGCAGAAAGCCGTTTAAGCCGCATTAACCTCGTATCGTTGCGAATAAAATATGTGTCTATAAAAAGTGTAACCGTAAAAGCTTATTAGTTTTGAAAATTAAAAAAATGTATAGTCATGTATGAGGAATCATAAAAACTACTATACTTATGCTCCGATCCGTGTCGAGTTAGTGTAGATTGAAAAAAAAGCGTCGTTAAGCAAATCTCTTTTCATCGCTATTCAAAAGAAGTTACCGCACTCAGACTTTTGATTGCAAAGTCATGACGCCATTAAATGTCGTCTAGATGTATATTATACGTTGTTCGACCTCCGCCTTAACCAGCACAACTCACAATAGCGAGGTCGACCACTATAATCCTTTCCTCTCGCTACCCTCTTTCGGTCACCGATTGTCCCTTTCAATACTCCCTTAATCATATACAACTTCTTCTCTTTTTTCTGTCTGTCCTTTGTTAACCCTTACAATCAGCTCTCTCTCCTCTCGATTTTCTCCCTTCGTTATAAGCTACTGAGCTCTAACGATCCATTTGGTTCTATATTCCTTGCTATTGACGTGAACTCCACTACTTTTATTAAGGTTGTTTTAATTCCACCATAGTAAGTCTCGTTAGCTATTTCATTATGTTGTCACTAGATTAAACGAATGAAAAGGTTACAATAAGGGACTATGCAAATATAAAATGATGGAGTAAGTTACCATGCTAACTAGCACAATTACATTTAATATTAAAATTCGGTTTTATAAGTAATTCACTTGATTTCTGTTATTGCTTCTTGAAATAAACTCTCAAATAGGTTTTCCTACTGTAGTCTCCTTGGGTCTATTTTTTCGGATTCTCCATTACCCTGTACTTATACGTCTTTACGTGGACCATATATTTTTTTGAGTACCTTGATTTTGAGTATGGCTAGTGAAATGTCATCTGTTATCTGTTATCTTCCATATTTCCGCTCCGATAGGAGCATAGGTCTAAACGTGTTGCAGTATATTATTATGTACTATAACGGATGTTCCGGTCGTGGAAACCTAACCGTGTGGGTCTCGTCTTCGAGGCGAACGTGGCCCAAAGGATTAAAGACCGCACGTGTCTCTCGACCGCCATGATAATAATAATATCGAGGCTATGATGTACATGTATACATATGCATGGGCGAGCAAAATTAAGGTGCTAATACAATACACCACACACTATTGTTATGACGTGCGGTTTTTTTTTTTAATTGAGCCACGACCAAACACTAACAAACCGGAGTTGACCCAGATGATCCTATAATGGCTACTCTTGGCCGTGCACACAGAAGTCTCCTAAGGGTCGGCGGCGATAAACAATACTTCGGCTAATTATTATTATTATTACTATCATCGTCATCATACATACCGTTCGATGTATGGTATTTGGTATTCAAGCAAACGTGTACGGTTCGACCTCACACGACTAATACTAATAATATCTTACCTAGCCGTTTCTCGTCCACTAAAAGAACGAAAACCGTTTTCGCAGTCGTCCCACAAGTCCACAAGTTATAATAATAAAATATATGTGTACCTATTATTATGTTGTGTGCGGTTTAGCCGCAATATCCGAAATAGGCGGCAAAACCGTCGCGGTCAGAATGGATTATTTCCCATAGAAATACTTTATAATATCCAGCCAGCGCGTTTAATGTATTCCAGATAGGTTAGGTTCCCTTATCTGTTAAACATACCATTAAAATAATTATCACAATAACAATCAAGTTGATCCCACGATTTAAGATAATAATTATCTTAAATCGTGGTTGACCCTCGGGCTCAGTGTTTAAAATTTGGAATTTGATATTGTTTTTCTACCTATATATAAATGAGCGTAATAATATTAAACTATAGCCCTTAGGTACATACTATTGTAGTTGATGTACACCCTCGGATAAGAGGAATATAATAATAGATAATAGACTACAGATGGAAAGCAGCAGAGCTTAGAAGGTGTTTGGCGGCTTTATCTTGGTGACTCGGCGATCGTTTCTATGGCACCTTATGAGTTTCTTCAAAAAGCGTGACAGATCTGAAGAGCGTGACCGCTTGTGTTAGATATCAAATTTGCATGCCGTATATAATAGCTTTGGTTAATTAAGGTCGGTAGAGAAAATATGCGTATTAAGTCGTATTTAATTACACGTAAAGTAAACAATACAAATCTATAAACAAAAAAGTCGGCTTCCAACCGAATAAAGAGAGATGAGCTCGTTTACAAGTAGTGTCGTTTATAATAGTAGAAAGCTCCAAAACTAAATCAATCATAAGAATCAGTTTACATGTTTTCTTAAGTAGTTAAGTTTTACAGTTGGGCCAAATAGAATAATTGATACTGCGAAAGCATTTTTCTTTTATATAAATTATCAACAATAGTGAGGCTTCTAATAAACACACTTTTAAGCGTGTTATGTTGATACGTTTTAAAGTTAAATAAAAAAGTTGGTGTTAAAAAGTAATTTATTATAAACACCTGCACACTATACATATAAGTAAACAGTTTGCAATGTTTTATTAAGTTAAGTTAGGTTACAAACAGTGTCGCGCTAACCATTAATCAAGTATAAGTAAAGAATAAGTTTCAACTCCTTCTGAATTCGAGTAGATATTTTTTTAATGTACATCGGTAAGGATCTATCTAATATATGAATCTTTGAAATGTAACATGTTAATTGGGTTTTCTCGATTTTAAAAAGGAATGAGTGGGTTTCTTCAAATTTCCACTTTAATCGTACTTTTTGTTTACGGTTTGTGGTCTATAAACTGGCTGTACGAACAAATCTCGGTGGTTAAAACGTTAAAACAAATTTTTAAAAATACTCAATTGTAAAACCAATTCTTCCTCAGCTCCGGTTCTAAGTTAAAAAATATATCATACACCTTAATGATGACTTGGAATGCGGTTGAAACATTTTTGTTAACGGTCGGATTACAACATATTGCCGCTGCCGGGCAACACACGGTACGTTTATGTGCTGATATGGTAATATGGGCTAATTGCCATTATTACAGTAATTTCTTTACTCGATGTGCCCACACAAAAATGGCCTACTGTCTTTTGATTGTCTGTCTGTGGTGGATTTTCTCCATGACGGCCGTTACGTCGCCGACTGGTGAGATTTCGGTGGATGGACTGTTCGATCGTCAACGACCGGCAGATGATTCGACCGGTTTGTCTAAGAATCGGCCGCTAAATCTAAACGCCGACGATCAAGTAATAATTTACTTGACTGTCGATCAGCATGAATGTAACCGACCATTTGCCGACATCTCCTAATACCGAATAATTAATTTTACCTTGCCCGCCTCGATAGGATAGGTCAAAGCGGTCGGCGAACCCACGTATGTTCTACGGATACCCTTCTGATGAAACGGCGTATAGCTGCGACCAAAGCATTTGGCCAATGGTCGTGACGGTGCTGTCCGTGATGGCATTATTAGTGCTCTTTCTTAGTTGGGCGCGCTGTCTGTACGAAGCCTTCTTCCGCCACGGGTTTAAGTCTATGTCGGACTGCGACGTCGGCACTTGCGAGCACGTGAAAAATGAATGTATGCGCAAATGCCATTGCCATTGTCAATTCATAAAATGCAATTGCAACTAGATCAACTAGATTATTTATGTATACATTTACACATACCCAATAAGTAATACGATTTTTGTTTTTAGAAGTATATTTACAATAGATTTGCAATTTTGTAATGGTTTTCAGTAGTTAAAAACATTGAATGAGGCACTCTGCTGTCTTTTTTTTTATTTTGAAAATAGTATTATGTAGTATTAACGTATATAAGCAGGGAAAAAGATAATCGTTGAAAATAAACGTTTGTCTAAAACAGAATATTTAAAGGATAAGTTTAGATGGAGGTGAAAAAATCGTGGTAAATAGAGTGAAGGAATTTAAGTATTTAGAATAATTTATCAGGCGACGGAAGAATTGAAGGGGGGGGGAAATAATATGTGGTTGATTGGGGACAGACAAAAGCTATAACTATTATGTTGTGACGTGTGTGCCAAAACAAGTGCAATTTATAGTGAAAAGCAAATATAATATTTCCAGTACGATAATAATAATATGCTAGATCGATAGTTTCATGTATTGTGTGTGGACTCAAAGTTTGAAGGCTAATAGTTTAATATTCGTTATTCTAGTGATGATAACCAAGGTTTAGAATAATTATTAAATTGCATATATTTTTACTGCCCCAATATTGTAATAATGATTACAAAAATCATTCAGAATGCTCTAGATAACTAGAGATAGTCCCAAATTAGGTTGAGTTTATTTGTAATTGATTATTTTTTTTTTATCAAGTGGATTCCTTAATGAATTTAAAATATAAAATAATAATATTATCAATGTATTGTATTTTCATAATAAATGGAAAAATTGGAACCGACGTTTATGTCTACACCACTGTACTATATTTGACATTAATTACACTTTCTCTTGCACCCAGAATCTTTTATTTGTAAAAAGTGTAGATTTCATCAAACCCAAATAAAATAGGAACGCTTTTAGAATTTTGAATAGTTTACTTGCGAGCTACCTCGTCTACACTATATTACAATACGTATAATAGTATTCAGATGTATAAATAAAGTAGTTACTTAGGATTTCAAGATTTTTTGTGCTATGGTATTTGTATGTTACTAAAATAATCTACGGTAGTTTTATTATTATTAAAATAATAATTTGATTCTTATATAATAATAACAACAACATTAAAGCAGTTGTGTATAATTTTTTTTGAATTTTCTTAGCATTACACATTTACACCATCCGACTGCAGCTGTAAATCACGCGTTTGGGGCAGAAAGTGATTTTTGTTATATACGTTTATTATACAACGAAAACCAAATTATATAACTACTATAAACAGAAAATTAAAACACAGTTATTTTTGTCTTATTAGTGGTCTTCGTTTTCGACTATACACACGAATTCATTGTACTTATTTAGTTCAAAAAACAGACGCGAATCGGATTATAGTTGGATAAAATAATATAATGTATTATCATCATCTATCAGTTTTTAGCACAATATATATATGTATACAGTATACTGTAGATATTCACATACATACAATATAATAGCTACTAACAATTATATTGTTTCGCTTTGAGCTCAGTGAAAACTCTGGTTAACACTGACAGATATGATGTTATGATAAATTGTCGCGGAGACACGACTAGGATGAAAAATGATACTGATTTCTATCAGATTAAGGCCAATGTTAAAAGGTAACGGTCTAAATTCGTCCTCTCGCTCTGGTAAATATTAAATCGCATTTCTTTTTAAAGTTTTTGACAGCAACTCGGCGTACGCATTTTTTTGTTTCACTAACGATCCGATTTTCTAATTTAACTCCAATGGATGGATATTATATTATACATATTTGGAACGGTAGAAAATAAAACAATTTTAATTGTTTACACTTTTCAGTTTATGCACGATACTACAAGGTATAACCATTGAGTATACAATATATACTCAATGGTATAACTTACAAGTACACTTACAATACACTTACCAAGATGTCAGGAAGTCTTTTTTTATAAGAGTTTCTCTGTCCTTGGCACAATAACACTTAGTGTCTATATACATATATTAAGCTCATATACCGACTGCATTTTAACTGCAGATGTAAAAATATGCTAGAAGAGTACTCTTTTACAGCGGGTATTCATACACAATGAATTTTGGTTATTAAAGCCAATTAAGTTTAACAAAAGTTAAAAAGGATAAAAATAAATTCTAACTATAAAGTAATATATACCTATTAGATATAATACAATTTCATAGGTATGATTATAATAACGCAAAAAATAGCAAACCTAAGTCATCGATTCTTATTATCCAGCGACACGGTAGTGGCGCGGAGTTAAGTAAAAACAAGATTGTGAGTTCATAAAAATAGCGAGCACGCACCGCCGTGTATACTATATACGAAGCACCGCAATCCCATTAAACGCGTGGAAATTTTACCATGAATTTCGGAATGATTTTTTTCATGACTGGTTTGATATGTCGAATGATTTTATTTGTTGACATCGATGCATAATAAATATATTACATTATGGTATTTACTTAGTTCCTATATTATATCACGTACTTGAAGGCCTTTGTTGAAACACTTTTTTCCTTAGCTACCATTTACACTGAGTTAACGAAGTTTTGTTGGGATATCTATAGACTATAATCATAACAATAACTTTTAAAATACTATTTTAAATGATCAACAAAATTATTTTATCAGATTAATATTATGTAATATACAGCTGTTTACCTACAGTACTCTGAATATGCAATAGCATTTTTATTATTGACTTCCTTGCTAATGACATTAGTTTCTCTGGCCACTTGGGTAAAGAAATGTCCCACGTGTTTGCTACATCTATGGGGTTTTAAGATTTTTGTTGTTCATTAAACGTGGCTAATCTAGCTCAGTATTGTTTGTCATTAGGACATTGGACTATTGCTATTATCCCAGGCGTCAAAATCCAATTACGCTTATATTGTATTAATTTTCGTGTTGTAGTAAAATATTATACAATATAACCGCGACCTATTTACCTACTTTTTTATGAAAACTCACTAGAAACACATTAATCTAGAGTTTGTGTAGATTTCGATACAGATAAATGGGATTTCTGAAATAAAAACAAATACATTTTGGTTTCAACAATGTAATTAGGTGTATATATTTTATTTATATTTATTTAAAATCTTGTTATATTTTGTGTTGCAGAAATTATACGAGGCTACTATATCTTTTGATATGCCTGTTCCAACTACCCGCTTCGGAAGCTCAGTGTCCGTGGCAAGCTGACCCGGCGGCCGCAGATCTTCAGTCGTCCTGCTTATGTTCGATGAACGCGGCCCAAGAGCTATCGGTCCAATGCGACTTAGTCGACTACGATAATCTGCTGCAAGTTCTCGAAAAATATCCGCAAGACACGTTTGACTTGTTGTACATAAACAACAGTACGATAAGGACCGTGGAAGATTCCAGTTTTGCTAAATTAAAAATACATAACTTGCAATTGTCCGGGTGCCGGATACGAAGTTTGTCCAAAACGGCGTTCAAGGGATTGGAACCTCATTTGCGGCATTTGAACCTGCAAGACAACGAGCTCGACGAGGTACCGGTGACCAGCCTGGAGTCACTTAAAAACCTGACGTTGTTGGATTTATCCCGAAATCGGATATCGAAAGTACCCGACGACGCTTTCGTCACGCTCAAAAATCTACAAACCGTCAAGTTGGCCGACAACAACCTGACGTTATCTAAACACTCGTTTCGCGGGCTCGAGAATAGCCTGAAAAATTTAAACCTTAAGGGCACCAATCAAAGGACGTTACCCGAGAGCATACGGAGTTTGCGAAATTTAGCGTTTTTGGATTTGGCACAAAATATTTTGAGCGAACTGCCGGGACCGTCCGGGCAGTATATCTTTCAAGGACTGGGAGCGTTGACGGCACTCAACTTGGAGAGAAATGTCATTCAGTCCCTGGGCGAATCCACATTCGACGGTGTGAAAAATTCACTGAGCTCCTTGAGCCTTCTTAACAATTTGCTAACCGAATACCCTACGGTTGCCATCAGTAAACTACCCGAACTCAGGGTGTTGGACATCGGTTTCAACTTGATCACAGACATTCCGGAAAATGCGTTCATAGCCAATCCCTCTCTGACCTTGTTGGCTTTGGATGGTAACCCGTTAGAAACCATTCCCAAAAATGCGTTCACACATCTCAACTCCACGTTGCGAGGTCTCAGTCTCGGGGGACGATACTTGCAGTGTGACTGTCGAATCCGCTGGGTTCTCGAATGGATTAAACACGGTGACTTGCAAGTGACCAGCCGAGAAAGGAATCCGCAATTTTGCGCCAGTCCGTCTTACCTCAAGAATAAGCATTTCTACAAAATCGATCAGTCCGGTAAGTAAAGACATGAGTCTTTTCTTGTCAATACAAGATGGGTGGGAATTGTTAATTGTTGAACAATATATCTAGGGTACGAATACTGAAATAATGCTCGTTCTTATTTGAATTACAATAAATGAACTAAACGTTTTATTTTTTTTTGCAGAAATGGTTTGCGATAATGAAGAGAGCTCGTCGTCGGGTATACCGTCTGTCGTGGAAACCAGTTTGGAAGAAGAGAACGTGGACCCTCAACGGCCAACGCTAGGCGTGGGCGTAGGATACGTGAGCCCGACCAGTGTTACTGCCGGTATCGCAGGTACCAAGAACAAACCGAAAAAGGACTACCAAGAACTGGACTTAGCAAAGAACTCTAACTCTTCGGACTTCCCATCGTCCAATATAGATCCTTTGCCGGCTAAAGTATCTTCTTCTACGACTGAGAGTATTCCCACCTCTTCGGCTACTACTGGTGTTGTTGACGCGGTTACCAAGTCCTCCGTACAAAGCTCGACTACTGTAATAATAATATTTTTTATTTTAGCATATTATTATTCGACCTTCACTCAAATGAGATTGTTTGTTTTGTTTATAGTCGAAACCGACCAACGGTAGTCGAAAGTCCAATCTGGTTATAACGAGGCCACAACCGATGCAGACTTCACAGAAACCGCCACTGATACTCGGCAATTACTCCAAGAAATCTGCTCAAGAAGTTATCATCCGGAGCGTGCACCGCCAAGAGAACACAGTCATAATCCAATGGGATTCTGAAACTGCCAATATTTTGGGTTTCCGTGTGGTGTACCGTCTGTTCGGCGATCGTACTTTCAAGCAAGGACCACCACTCGAAACGAGCGAACGAGAATTTAAAATCAAAAACGTTCCTTATCAGGTAATTGACAAAATGTCCAAAAATAATTTTACTTCCATCGACAATTACACATCCTTATTTCTTCACAGGAGTGCATTGTGGTGTGCGTTATCTCACTCGAGGAGATCAACATCACGCCGGACACGGTGCCTTATAGCCAATGTCGCGAAGTCCGGACAGCGGTGACTTTAACCAGTAACATGGACCGTATAACGATAGCGGCGAGCGCGGCAATTTGTGGTACAGTCTTAATCGCCGTGGTAGTGTTCATAGCTGCTAGCAAACGCCGGGCAAAGAAGCTTCAAACTCTGCACAACTCTATGGCTTCGTGTCATCCAAACAAGCCACCCGGTGGAGGTATTCCCGTGGGAACGTTGCCGCCGAATTGTTATGCGGCCAATGGACCACCGCCAATGTCGTCGCTGGCCGCTCTGAACGCGTTCACCGGCCACAAGGACTGGGATCAAGGTTCAGTTTACAGCAACCGTAGCTTGAATCATCCTCGGATGTACAGAGTTGCTGACACCAGGCAGGGTAAGCATTGATGGTCCACGCTGGAATTTTGTAGACAACATAGTAACATAAAATATTGTGTCATAAAAGTTGAAAGCTACTAGTTGCCACTCGTAATTTACACACCAGTTATAACAGATCATCCTTTTCCGAATCAAGGGTAGCTTTCAATTCTGTTAGCTTATCCTTCCTTAACAAAAATTAAATGTTTTGACGTAGTAGATACCACTCTTGTTCACGAGATCGCATTAGGATACATTTTGATCAAGCTCATTTTATGTTGACATTAACCGTTTACTTGTATCCTATAGGATGCAATGAAGATCTACACTCCAACATATCGAATTTCAGCTCAAAAGCGCCAAAGATGCGTTCGGTCGCCGACGGCCAGTCACAAAATAGTTTTTCCAACAACTCCATGCGATATTTGGGCGGCAGTAACGCTTACGCGTCTGAACTAGTTAACTCCAGACCGGGTTAGTGTAAATTTTTGTTATTCAAATAGAAACTTATCTAGTAAGCTTAAGAAGTGTGTGGATTAGTTGTTATGTAGCATTTAAGCAGTTACGTCTGGGCTCTGTTTGAGAACAATTAAGAATTTCCCACCCCGATGAAGTTTTCCCCCTATGGGGGACTGGGCCCCAGTGCAATAATGCAATTATTCGCCCAGTTAAAGTACTATGTTATAGTAATAGATTTTTATAATTGGTGTTAACATTGACTCAAACCCAACACACAGCCTTTCTAGATACCGCTATATCAAAATCAGTGCAATTTCAAATCAATTCCTAATTGTGTGGCTTTAAGAGTATTTTTGTATCGTTTTCTATTTTACAAGGATGAAAATAGATATATTTTTAATCTTAAACACGATATTCCGAACACCTAAAATCGCAAAAATTGATAATCTCTTTTATCAAACAACAGAATCAATTCAGTGTACTAAATATGATGTTTATTTTTCTAACCAGAGCTGAGACAGTCCCGGCAGTCGTTGGCCGTTTCCGAGAGGATGTCCCATATCAGTTACCCTGGTAGTGGTCGCACCAATACGTCCCGGACCAAACCCAGGAGAGCTTCCCGTAACCGGGACGGAGCAGGAGGAGGAGGAGGCACGCAAAACAGACCATCAAGCCGTTACAGCCATACTGGTTCGCACCACGCGCTCAACGCCAACTATTGTGGTGACACGTCAGACAACTGGACCGATCACGACATGGACATATATATGACTAGAAATCCGACAACCAGAAACGGTCTTGTGCCATTGTAAAAAAATGCCAAGCTCAATTCCGCATGATAACATTAAAAAAAAAAAAAACAATAGCAAACATATCATAGCAAAAACTTCCAGAAGCCATTTTACATATTATTATGAGTTTGGATCGCGTCGAGTCTTGTGGAGAGCGTTGGCTGTTCTGGTGGTTAGATGAAGGAAATAAATACAAAGGAGGAGACGCACACCCTAAACTGGTTCACCCTAAACTATTCAAGATCATAAACCGTCATCAACAGGCACGACAACACATTCGACGCATCAACTCACTGTTGGCGCCCTTCTGATTTCAACGCACGCCCATTTTTCGGGTACATCATATAATATTAATTATAAATTACAGTTTAAGTAATCATTATTATACTTTATTTGTCGCTAAATGATATCAGTACTTACTGTATGCTGTACGCGCATTTAGAGCCATCTATACCGTAATGATTATATTTATGTTTAAACATGTAGTACATAAAACATAATTATTACTATCGTTGAAGTTGCCAGTGTTCAAAAAACCGCCAACGCTTCCTGACATAATGTCGGCGGTTAATATGATTTAATATTATTATAACTATAAGATAACTATAAGTACTTGAACCTATCAGACAAAGAATGCTGTTTTAATAAATGTGTTTTTTTAGTCTTATTTCATTTATATTACATTTTGTACATTTTAATATTATTTATTTTCGATATTCGTACGACAATATTATATTTTATTATTATAATTTAATATTAAGTGTACTTATTACAAACTAAAAAATTATAAAAATAAATAGTGTACTTTAATATTATAAAAGAAAGAGTAAACATTTTAATCAAAACGGTTTGTTTGATTATAAGCTAGACTCTAGTTGAAGTTATAACGTCGAAGAATGTAATCTGCATCATATCCTGAGACATTAAAATGTATTAAACTATTTTGTTTGACAGTTACTCAAGACATGGACGCTGTATATACCTACATTAAACTTAATGAACGTGCATTGAATTCATTTTTTTTTTTTTTTTTTGGAAAACCAGTAAAAACAAGTTTGGCTAATATTAAAAAAGCGGCGGTGATAAGTCAATTGAGTGAAAACAATAATTTAAAAAGCAATTTCTATACTAATATACACTACTACCTAAAACATATTTAATATTGTGATTCCTTAAAAATGATCTGTTATGTTGTTAACAGTTAAAATTATGATATGTTCTTTAATTTTACTTCAAAAGTACCAAGCTATTTTTATGATAATAAAGAAACATTAAAAACATATGATTAACTAACTAAAAAGTAAAAACTAAGGAAAGTAGGACTCTGTTTTGTGTAATATAATTACATTCGTCACTATTAACAAATAAAAAACACTATTTATAAAACCTATTTGTTTCAAAATATATTATGTACTATGTTATGCTACATAATTTATACCAATCCTTAAGTGAGTTAGTCTTATCACTACTTTGAAAAAAACGAAACAAAGAAAAAAATGTTAAATCTTCTATAGTGGGACTTCACCATTTTATAGAGTATTTTAAATTTTTAATGCTTAATGCTTACACTAATGTGCACAAGTAAGCATAACCAAACAATAATAACGCATAGACATAGTAAACAATTGTATTATCATTTTATTTTAGATATATAATATTTATATGTATACAATCATTATACTATTATAATTATCATCCCAATTTGACTTTTCTTTCTAATAATTGCACCGACGCCAACTATTTAAATGTAATCGATATTGGTAAATACTTTCTGTAAAACGTTATCGGCCATAATGAGTTTTAACGACGAAATGTTTAATTTATCATCTCGGACGACTTGTAAAATATCTAAAAATATCAATTTTTTATTTTAAACAGGTAAAACCTCTAATTTATATGTATTATATAAAGCAAAGCATCGCATGCAATTTTTCAGAACAATTTGTGCTAGTAGACAAATACGTGAACAACTTTAATAACAGGGTAGTAAGGATAAGTACTTAGTATATTTTAACATCTACAAAAAAAAGGTTGTTAAGAGTAACAGTAAAACAATTATACCGTTATTGATCGCTGACTTCATCATCGATCCGTGGAAGTATGGACTTGTCTTTAACCAAGTATTCAAAATATGAAACTTTTTCATATGCCTTACACGTATACTAACGTGGCTACCTATAGCTTTATTCTTTACTATTCTATCCATAGTTACATTTATGAATTTGGGATTCATATTGAACCTGAGTTCTTTAAAACTTTTTCTATTATCTATAAATAATCACACACAAAACATAAAAACAAATTGTTTCAAATTGATTATATGTCAATCAACCATTACCCGTTGGAAGTTCTTGATCCGCAATATCTGTAATGCAATGGAAAAGTATAAATGATAAATCAAAATGTACAAGGTAAAAATAAAAGAGAGTTTTATAAGTCCATACCTCTTTCTAAACCTGCCTCTTTTATCCAGTTTAAAATGTCTAGAAACAAAAATAATCCTTGCAATAATTATCGGTGTAAATTGGGTAATAGAAAATTGCCAATACATATTTTAAAAACAAGAATTTTTTTTTTACATACCTTTGTGTTTTTTAATCAACTTTACTGGAACGTGTTCTTCTCCTAAAACAGCATTCCATAGATTTTTTAGTCAAATTATATCAATAATAATTTAATGCATTTATTACTCAGTGTGTCGTTAATCCCATTCGAATTTTTACACTAGGAAATAAATTACCTTTTAAGATCCACATTTTTTTATAAAACGCTTCTTCTACGGCCATGAAATTTTCTAAAAAGTTTTTCAATTCATATGCCTCTAAAATAATACAACCATAATTGATAAATATGCCATTAGCGACATTTCCGTGTATTTCTATTTTATATTCATTTCATTTTGTTGATAAATTAGACCTCTATCTTTTGGGGGAAGGTCTAATAAGGGCAAAGTGTGGTTTAATAATTCTATCATATTCCAAAGTATTTTTTTCACATTTTTTTTTCTAATTTTCACTTAAAATACATTTTTCTCTAGTGTCATTTATTCGTATTGCTCTCGTTCCAGCCTCGTTACAGATTAGTCCTAGATTATATCCCCCACTAATCAATAAAAATAGTTGATATCTGTATTAATAGAGATGATTAAATACATACGTTCTGAGGTTCTGATGTCCAATAAAGCATTTACATAATGCAAAATTCGTTCGTATGACTTGTTAATATACCGTAAAAATGTGTTTGTCATATTAAACCGCTTGTCTCCTAAAAAAAAACAATAAATAGCAGACTAATGATACAGGTTTATTTAGGTTTGTACAGGGTGTATTGTTTAAATTATTTTCAGAGATTGCCAAAACGAGATGGAATTTAGCAATAATATTGAAGAGAATAAAATGGCCATTAGGACATTAAGTCAGATAAGAAAAAGGAGAGGAAAGCCAATACTTAAATATAGGTGTAACCGAAAACTCTGTAAATATAATATAAACAGTATAATTATTTCGATATAATTTTATTTCCTCTAATAACTAAGTAAACTTGGTAAATTACATTAGTAGTTAATATTGTTGTTAATACTTTATTATTTGCAACATATTTTGTTTAGGCTTAATACGGTCCATTAAAGGCCATTGCTGCATCCTTTAAGGAAGAGGTGTCTTATCCAATTCACTTATGCTACAACAATGCACTACATTGGATTAATAGAACCAAAATTAGTTTAACGTACTTTAAACACGAACTAAGCCACAGTGTGCAATTAAACTAGATTGTTCACTTTCTTATTCTTAAACTCATCATGTAAAAAATATCTACTTACTAAATAGTATCGGAAGAAATGGATAAAATTAAAAAAATTTTAAATTATCCTATTTTTTTTTTTTTTTAATTAAAGTAGGTTTGTCTTTAAAAAAAAATATTTTAAACATTATTGTTACATGCGATTATTAGTTTTCCTAGTATATTTTAATTGAAAACATTTATTTACTTATTATGTTTAGGAGAATCTTCGTCTTTAAGTATGTGAAGGCTTCGATGATGATACTAAAGTAAATGTCGTTAATTTTAACCACGTCTGCCTTGATGATGGCTGAAAATTTAGATAAATTAATAAATATAAGTAACTCCTACTAGGTATACCTTCAAACACTTGCCTACAATCGGAATCAAAAACTCTCTTTCTATCATCAAGTGGAAAGTATCTGAAACATTAACATGTAATTGTGCTTACTAGAAAACTATTTTGAAGGTATTGAACGCATAAAAGTTAAGACATAGAGTTCCTAATGTATAATAGTTGTAGTGTTATTTTTATTAAAAAAAAAAAAAAATTGCAAGTCTATACAGAACAATACAAGTAACGTGGACACTATAGTGATTTGTCTTAAATACCTTTTAAATCTTGTATCCGTAACCGTTCCATATTCCAAAACTTTTTGCTGATTTCGGGATGATCTATGTACTGCAACTCTTTGGCTGTATAAAAAAGTATGAAATTAATAGAAATTAATAAAAACCGTTCAAAAGTCAACGAAAAATAATCATGATAAATAAGTGTTGACAAATAGAAAACTATTGCATGAATCGTTTCGTAAACGTTACTAGTAAATCAACTTACGCTTCGGCTCACTATTTTTTATTTTGTACTCGTTAAAAAGCTGAAGTGCGAATGACCGATCTTCATCGAGTGATTTTTCAAAATTGCTAATAATTTTTAAGATTCCTTGATTTTCATCGTTCAATACTATATAAAACACAAATTACAGTAGTAACGCAGTTTTAAGGTGCCTTCACGCAAGTGCATTTTGTTAAAGAGTTTTTATAGGCATTTTTTCATTAAAACCGAAACATTAAGTTTAAATTTTTACTCATAAATTTACTAAGTATCTATTTTGATATTAAATTTGTTTTAACATTTATTACGCAAACAGTCATTTTTATATAAATACATATATGTCTACTTCTCACAGTACGTTCCTAAGAATACTCTCAATTTAAATTCTAAAAAAAAAAAAAAATTTTAATTTTTCATAACATTTACAAGGCATCGACTGTGGCTAGATTTAAAAATTATTTTTATTTAAAAAATTGAAAATAATTTTAATCACTTTTACTATAATATTAAAAAGGAATACGGTTAAAATAATAAAGAGTGGTTTACGGCCAAAAATACACCAAATAGAAGCCTCTTAAAAAAAAATACAATAGAAATGTATGTATTATCATAATGTATACTACATGAGTATACACTCTTCTTTTGCTATTTAAACAAAAACAAATTTATTTACTATCGGAATGGATTTTCTTCGCTAAATCATTGTGCACTTCCGCTATTAAATTGACTTGTTTGTAACACCAAACTTTCATTTTGAGTTTTAACACACCTAAAACGTTTTTGAATGTAACTATTAAATAACAGTTAGATGATCTATAGTTTTGTGTTTAAAGTGAATTTGTCTATGATTTGTGGTTCAAGAGTCGTCATAAACGCTTCACGTTAAAGGTCAATACTTACACGCTAGTTCTTTGTGGTCGCCTTCGAACTCTTTGTAGTCTTCGAAGACCGCATCGTTATGCCTTTTACAGATGTTTAATACGGATATGTTAACGACGGTTTGTGCTTGTTTAGCGTAGTGTTCATCAATATCGCTAAGTTTGCAGTCATCGTCATCCGGCAAAACTGTGAAAAACACAACCAATAGTATTTTAGTGTCTAACGACAACAATAAAAACGAAGGGAGCGTTAAGAATAACTCTTAAATATTGCACGGCTGTGTATTAACAAAAAAATGTTTCTATAAAGTACACGTGACACTAGAAAAGAGACAAAATAGTGTCCACGCGCTTTAAAGATGAAATCTGTGGCTTGGGTCTTAAAGGGTTAATGTCAATTTTGGACATAAACGAGTTAGTCCACTAAATACAAAAATTGAAACATTCTGTAAACACTGCGAGGCCAAAAAATTAATTACGTATGAAGAGTTTGGTAAAAAAATTAACATAGAGCCTAAAGGAAAATAAAAACTTTAAAGCTCATTTCTATGGGTTTGTCCGTACCTGCTCTGTGTTCGACTGTTAGTGGACTCGTGGAATCGATGTTGAAGTAATTTTCTATCCCGTCTAAATATTATTTATGTAAAACATAGTTAAACATTAATAATTCATACGTAATTATTAATTGTATTTTGGGTTTAAAGTATTAATTGTCTGAACTTTATATAATTTTTAACGTTTGATAGATTCTAATTGAAACTACCCAAGGATATGTCTTAAGGGGTCTCGCGACTGTGGTAAAAGTGTTTCAATTTCATCATAGTCGCGAGGTCCATTAAGATTAAAAAAGTGTAGTTATACAATTACTTTTCATAAAAATCGCCGAGCGTTCATAATGAGGCGAGGTCAGCTTTTCAATATTTTCTAAAATAACGTGTAAATTGAACGTTTATTTAATTTGTAAATAACGGTAAATCTGAAGATTTAGCACTAAAACAACTGTTGTACGCACTTAAGTTGCGATAAAGACATGAACATAGTATAGGTTACCTTGGCTCAACGTTTCAATATCGTGAAAAGCGTGATATCTTAATGCACGTATCATCATTGTGTTGATGGTCGATGGATAAGTATTTGAAACTATGTCCAACACGAGGATCAAATTTACGACTGTAGGATGACTTGAATCTCCTTTTGCATTGAAACGCGTTAATAAAATCATCGTAAACGAAAAGTAATACTATGAAACAAGCATGACACACACTGGACGAAACACAATAATTATTTTTATAATACTCACGGTGGTACAACTCGTTGAAACACACATCCTTGTGCATCTTAACAAGATCCTTGTGGGTATTGATCAGTCCTAGTTCGTAGTGCGAGAACAAAAAACGTACTATACGTGTAACATGAAACAAAATAACATTAGTTATATGCGTTTAAGTACGAGCTTGGCAAAGTACAACAGCTATTGCTTATTTACAGCTAGCTGTTAATGTCATTCACTTGCAAATAAACGATATAAAATCTGACGACAATATGATTTGTGGACATAATGTTGGCTATTATATTTGCTAGTATGGTGCAATCGAAATCGACTAGACTTGGAACTTTTCAATAATAAAATATGTCCCATCTGCTTTTGGAAAACTAGCCAATAACATTTTGGTCAACTTTTAGTCTATTTTTTTATCGCTATTTAAATAAATTATGAACTTGGAAGTTTATTAAGGGTTTTTTTTTCTCTAAAAGTGAATAAAATTACATGCTGAAAAGATGATAAACGTCTCGCCGGGACCAGGACGAAATTTACATAGTAAGCATTTTGAATCTATATGAATTGTTTATCTCTGTGGGAGATGAGTTAACTTCCAAAATTATATTTTAATTAAAATATGCCGTAATAAATAAACGAGTATAGCAAATACGTACCGGGATAAGACTCTTCCCAGACGTCAAGGTCGGCCAAACTTCGAAGGTCGTTAACGATCGACGAAATAGACGGTTCATGGGTGAACGCTGAAGATGAAGAAAAAGTCCTATATTAATATTTACACCCTAAAAGTTCTTAGCGTTCTATGAAGAGTCCTTTGATAAAAAAAAAATAGCAAATAAAACTTCTAATTAGACGGACAGATACTTACGTTTAGCAAACCTCCCAAAAAATCCTCCTGCCCTTGGAAAAACCTCTGAAACAATGATAGTCTAATGGTCATAAATTCAAAGTCAAATCCTAAAATTGACAAAATATAATATATGAGACAGCTAAGACAAACGCATTGCGTTTTTATCCGAATAATTCAGTTTCTTTTCTTAGTCAAATAATATTTTATTATTACATTTTAAAAAAATTAAAAAAATTAAGATCTATTTCTTTTAACAATTCGGATTTCATAAGTCTCATCCCCAGTAGGCTATAAAAAACATTATCTATTAAAATTACTTGCGATAGCCTTGTACAATTTAAGTAGTTTATTCCGTACTTGGTCGTTTTCAAAAAGTTTATCTGTAACAAAAACAGAATTGGTGTAAACTTGATGTAGATTTGGTGTATACAAGATCTGGTGTAAACTTGGTGTAAGTTTGGTGTATATAAAATGTTATTTTGCTTTTTTTAACGAATTAAATAAATCACTAAATGTTTATGATCAATTTGTTATTAAGTTTTTATAGAACTATTATATTCACTCACTCGGTATCGTTAATATCATGTTGGCTATTAAATTGACATATTTCTCATAACCTGCTCTAGTAATTTGTTTAGATTCACCTAATGACATTTGGTTTGACATTATTTTCCGTACACGAATATCAATGTAGATTGAGATTAATGTGAAATGTTAAACCCGGCTAAAAATAATCTATAAGTGGCTCACCTTCTCGTACATCGTGTATATCTATGATCATCCACAAGAGCATGTTGAAGTAACAGAAGTTGTTGAAATTTTCTAAAAACGATAAGATTATATTATGTAACTAAATGATGCTATCTTGATAGTAAATAACATAAAGAAATATACTAGAATGGAAATCGTGAAAAAAAAGTAAGCATAATATAATATAGTTCTTGGTTAATCAATACTCGAAGATATGGAAATTGACTTCGTTCGGTTTCCTGAGCAGTGGCCGGGATCAAAGTTATTAGCAATCTTGTTTATAATCTATAAGCTGTATGTTACTAAATACTTTACCAGTATCATATTATAGGAGAGGTATAAACCTAAATTGAAGGGAGCTACATAGTGTCAAGTGAGAAGCACCGGATTATTTTGTAATGCATAGCGTCAACATTTTCAGCAAATTATTCTACTTTCAAAATGTTAATTAAACATATACGTTCCCATTTAAATTTTAAATAGCTGCCAAAAGTTGGTAATAATAATGGCGATAAATTATAATAGTAACAATAGTAATGGTCATTTTTCAAATGGATTACCATTCCTTGAGTGAGGGTTTTTGAACATTTTTCTGGGCACGTGTGGTTGTGTTAGTGCTATGGTGTTCGGTTATAAAGCCTATAGCAGTGTGTAACAGGGGAGTCCCGAGTCATAGTATGAGCTTAGCATTAATGAAAAACGTTGAATAATGCATGCGTTCAAGAATAAGCTCACTCTGCTCCGTGTTGGGAAATATTTTACAACTAGTAACAAAACAAGGGTGTGATATTCATTGAATCAAACCCCATATTGGTGATGTGACATGAAAACGAACAACTAATCAAAACCGACCTACTCAAGAGGTATTAATGTTAATATATTCGCTATCTTATAACGCTATTTATTTTACACCGAATCAGAAGTGAATGCAATAAAATTAACTGAACACATAACATATGTCACCAAAAACATTTAAATAGCTGTACACAGCCCCTCATATTTTTTTATGTAAATTTTATTATTATAACATAAATATTATATTATTTTTTTTAGAACAAAGTATTAGTCGCCCATCGACGATATATTACATCGGCACGTTCTTTAACTCGATAATATTTGCACATTTGAGTAATAGTAATGTGTTATGTACACGTTATAAAAAATGCGAATCGACTAACCAAAAAAATAATGCGCACAGTGTGCATTCAAATTCGTATATTTTGTTTGTATAAGACAATAAGCAATCTCTAGAAAATAATTTTAAATATTAGATTTATACATGTACGCCGAAGCGCGAGTTCATCACTAGTATATCATAGTAAAATATAAATTAGTTGTTTTCGGAAAGTATTGATAATACAGGGTGATGGGTTACTTAAAAACATTTTTTTTCATACTATCATAGTTATTAGTTAGCCCGAATTTTATTTACTATTCAACACAACAGCCCCATATCTTATGCCTTATAATTCTATGACCTTAAGATTTTTAAAGAATAACGTATATATGATATATATATATATATATATGTATTATCTTAATTTTATAAAATAAGAATAATTTTTTGAAAATGTTGACTGTCCGATGACTAGTTTTGAATAATTACTTTTAAAGTTTGAAACTTAGGACGGGAGGTGGAGTGTAATGCAGCAGTTGAAAACAATACTACACTCCCCCATCCTATTATTTTAACATTGTTTAAAACTGGTTATGGACCAGTTCAAAATTACAACAAATTTTTTTGAACTTAATAAAATAATTGAGTTTATACTTGACAGAACTCTGGACAATAGTAAAAAAAGTTATAAAGACTTTTCATAATAATATTATAAAATAACATAATAAACATGGTTTAAAAAATGATAACCATTAAAATACAATTATTTTCGGTAATATTAAGTGTCTTGCGTTAAATGGAATCATCCTGAATCATATTTTACCCTCACTATATTTTTAAAAAAAAAATGACACCGAAAAATAAATAAGATAAAAAAATTCATTAAAAGTTCATATGATAAAAAAGATAAATATAAATAATATTGATAAAAAAAAAGAATTAATTATATTAATGATAATATATTTTAATATAATGTAGCTACTCTTAAATTAAATGTTTATAAATTGTAGATAAATATAGGTCACAGATCATAGATGACTACTTGTTTAAACAAAATATTTAAAAAAAATTATATCGTTAGACGAGTTAGATTATAATATTCTGCCTATCCCTTAATACAAGCTGGCATTATCAAAGGTAAAGTACATTAATAACTATTTTTTACTAACCTAATAGTGTTCAGGATTAAGTGTTATACTATATTATACTCAATAATTATTATGCTTTGAAATATTCTCAAATAAAGAGTAGGTAATGGAAAAATGGGAACAATCTGATAATACGATTAAGTACTTATAAGTCTATATGTAGACAAAATGCCAAAAGAAATACTTATGTATCATACCATATCTAGTTACTGCGTCGTCGTAGAAGAAATTAGACGGAGCTGGGGAAAAAAACGTTTATTAAAAATAACTTGCGTGATTAGTGCAAGCATAGCGAATGCACTTGTTAAAATAGTTACAATTTCTTATTGCTTATTGAATTAATTAAAAATCCCCAATTATTTATTGAAGGCTATAAAACAAAGTAATTTTAAACTTATGTCTTGTTAGTTATTATAATTTTTACTGATTAGAAAAATAAAATTTAAGGAATTATTACTGTTATTATTACATTTTTAATTTTTCAACCAATAGTGATTAAATAGCCTACAGCTACGATAGAGATTATTTTATGCCTAATGAAGTGGTCTTAGTGCGTATAAAGTTGTATGACTTTGCTACGAAGAGCTTGAACATTTTTCTATTTAAATAGTTTTTTAATTAAGTGTATATTTTAATAATTATATCCATTTTTATTTAAATTAATAATAGTTTAGAGTTCAAACTAAAAATGTATTAACACATTTTTTTTTTTACTTTTAATAATTATTTAAATACAAACTTATTTAAATCCAGGCTTTATATCCATGCTATCCCTGACTTATTCTAAATACTCACTTTCTAAGTACTTTGAAACAAGATTTTGTAGGCTTTCATTAGGTTCTACTGACGGGTGAGGGTAGTCTTTCTTGACGGCCACCGGTAGGGTATTGATTTCCGTAGACGATAATAAAGTCATGTCATTTTGATCTCCTATCATGTTCAATATTTGTTTGGCTTCATTATCTGAAATGTATAAACAAATCCCAAAAGTAATAGTATTTTCATAAGATAATAATAAACCGCTTGCTGTTTAAACATAATTTAAAATCAACATAATTTTTTTCCACTTTATTCATCAGAATGTTAGTTATCGATGGAGCTTAAGAGAGAAAGACTGAGTCTAAATATACTTAAAAATTGAAAAGCTAACTGAGTATCTAAATCCTAGTCAAAATTGATGTCTGCAAAGAACGTAACTGACATTTTCCAAAAAAAAAAAGGAAAAATATGTTTATTATCAGCAGCTGGGTTTTTAATACTCATTACTTAGTCCTAAATTCTGTTTACTATCAGCTACTCCAGAATTTAAATCACACAAAATATTCTGTAAACGGCCAGTATAATTAAGCTGTACTTTTGAGGTCAATAAAATATTATAATAGGGTATATTCTCTAAGCGTTATTAAAAGCATACAAAAGAAATGTTCCTAATCGGTTTAGGTATATCAAAATATGAGACAATTCTTATATTTTTCGTTTTTGTATTTAATAGGTAGTTTAATATGTCATTAAAATCATAATGTTAATATTTACTAATGTTACTAATGTGTATCTACATAAATTATAACTTTTTATTAAGCTTAATATAATTATTATGTTACCTAAGTTATCACCATCAGCCTCTGCTGTTCGTAAAACCTAAGAAGATAAAATATATTTAATATGAAACACGATCTTCATATCTATAAACCACTAAAATTGGTATCTCTATGAAGTATTACTACCGAACGTTGTTAAAAATTCTACTCAGAACAAACATATCAAAGGCTATATGCTAGTTTCAGGTTATTTCACATACATTTAATATTATTTTCATTAGGAGTTTTTTTTACAATTTTTAACTATTCTAGTCGATAAACATTAAACACTATCAACTGAAAGTTTAAATATATACTTACGAAAAGCGCGCTTAGAAAAAAACACATAAAATAATATATGATTTTCATTGTGAGCATTTTGTAATATTCTAAGGTGAGAACAATCTGCCTTATAACAGTTTCTTACCAAAGAGCATACATCGTGTATGTTCAAACCATACGACGGCGATAATTTGTCTTATTTATTATTATTTGTAAATATTGTGCGCAATACCTTTTCTAATAAATCATTGATGTCATCGTACCGATAGCAAATTAATTATAATTAAGATTTGGTCGATTAAACAATAGGGCTTTGCCATCAAGTGATGTTTAATTAAATAAATAGTAACTAAATTAGAAATTTAATAACACACCTATTAGAGAACCTCTCAAGTTTTTTGAATTTAATAAGTATGTCAAATTTATAAGTGTATCTACGTTTTATTCTTATGTGTTGTGAAAAAGCCAATATAATGGACCTATAGAAATTTATTTGAAAATCATTTTATCATTTTCAGTTAAAAAAAAAAATAATAATTAAATTAAAACAATTTTTTTTTTTATTTTCAGTTAAACATACAAATATCAAAAAACAACATTGTAGTTACAATAATGTCTTACTCACACAGTAACCTAGAAATAATTACGACCAAAATGTCATAATTTTCCCCTTTTTTTATTTTTCTTTAAAAAAAATGTTGAGAAAATGATAATTACACAATATGTGTATTATAACTACTTTCGCTCATAACACTACGCTCAAAAAAGAGAAATAAAGAAAAAGTTTCCTCCTTTTCTAGCTACGCATCGAAGATATAAATTACCTATTATTTTTTTTAGTTTAAAATACATTTTAAAATGATACTCTGTTTGGAGCCATTCGTTTTTTATTATCCAAACAAAATATATTTCTATAACGTATGAAAATAGTGGCACGTTATACTTATTAAATTATAAGTAACCAATTCTTAAAATTTAAAGTTGCCCATGGATCTAATGTGTATTTGTTTTGCACAAAATTTGGATGGCAAAATAATAAATTCTTTTGTGAATTTTTTTACTCCGTAGATATTATTTAATCATAATAATATTATATAATTATTAAATAGTTGATATTTTCTATTTGTTTTAGAGTTTTAGTACACTTGTTCGTTGATTATGTAAAATTAAAAGCTGAAAATCTGCATGTGTGGTACTTACACATGTCCATATTTCTATAAATAATATTGTTCAGTAGAACTATGTAGGTTATGTGGACATAATGTTTTGCATCACTCACAACTACTTTTTCGTTGAAAGTCAAACAAATTTTGAATACTGAAAAACAGTTATAGAGTAATCATAATAAGATTGTTTGTCAGGAAATTTACTTAGACTCACTGCTTAATACACGTCATCTACACAAACACAATTTGATACAAAACGTTTTGAAAAATATTTTTTGTACAGTTTTATTACATTGACTTACCTAAGTCCAAACAAAGTTCTAAATTAGATCCGGTTGCAGTATATGCAGTTGTATATTTTTATTAAAATATGATCGGAAAAAATAGCTGTTTAAGATACAGATTACATTTTAAAGAATAAAGTTCGCTCTTTATATTTCGAGGTTTCTTAATATTTTCGCATATTTTTTAATATGTTCGTTATTTTTGGAATTATAGAGAATTATATAATATACCAAAACTTTTTTTTAAAGTAGTGTTGCTACATGTCTATTAGCAAATAAATATTGTATATTTTAATATTATTGTTTTAATAAAAAAAATATATTTTTTTAAATTATAGACTGTGATTACTAATCTTAACGTAAAAAACTAAAAATAAGTTGAACATTTTTTTTTTAAATTGGGGCTTATAAGTTATTAGTAGTGTATATATGGGCTGTTTTTAGCGCTTAACGCATGCATATTTTGGTTTTGTTTAGATCATGAACTTCCGGACAGAGCCCTTTATAAAATAAAGATATACAATTTAAGTAGTTCAGCCTAATTTATAATTACACTATGAATCAAATAAATTATTGCTTGGAAATAATATATACCATTATATACTACGGCTCGAGGGCTCTGTGTAGTTTATTGGTATTAGTATTTTTAAAACATATTTTTTCCTTGATACTATATGAAGGTGCATTGCAGTCTGGTGACCGGTCATTGCCTTGCTCTCATGTTCGTCTTATTATTAGACTGATATTTATTAACATCATGCGGGGGCGAGCGAATAGGTCTCAGGGGACACTAACAAAATCATTTCAGTGTACAGTGCAAACCACTTGTCCGAATGGAAACATATGGGCCTCGTTCTCTTAGCTAATAATTAATTATCATAATCATCTTACATTTCCGGACAACAACGATTTGTAAAGTCTACACTATCAATACTACTCAGGTTTTGATTATAATCTACACGTTTGTTTGTGCGGTTTTCTTTCATAAAATTCGTACATTTTTACCAAATTTAAACATGTTAATTCGTCGATTTTTGGTAATTGGACGTTGTGTTATTGCTTATAATATTACTATTAAGCTACCATTGTAATATAATATTACTTTAATTTTACATTGCTGTAATTAATTTCAAAATGGCCTGCTGATGCTTGAGCCCACATTTCAGGTGGATACTGAGCTTCTTCACACTATAATCTTCTACTAAATAATCCGCAAATCGTGTCACTCTTTCGTCGTCGGGCTTAGATTTCATTAAATAATTTACAAAATACTCAGATACACTTTCTGGGCTTAGAAATGGTATACCGTAGCATTGAACCAACCACCTTCTAATATCACTGTTCTTATCTTTAAAGTCAATACTCAAGCCATTTTGTTGGATATTTCTACTCCACGATTGTGTTAAATGAAAGCGACATCCGTGTACCTTTTTCCGAGGCCAAACAGCGAGTGAGTGCTAAAACACTCGGAGATCTGCCGTCCTCCTTATCAATACTAATTCCACCCGCTGACAAGAAACCTAGTCATGGACATTGGCAATTTATGCAATTTGGTAAAAGTGGTAGCAACCCGGCGCAGTTTACATGAAACCTTTTTCCACTTTTTAAAAAAAAATTTGGGTGCAGTTTACATATACCTTTTTTGAACCAAATTATAATCGGGGTGGAGTTTACCTAAAACAAGGTAATCCGGGCGCAGTTTACGTATGCCCGTAAAATGATGTACGAATTTATGGCTCACATGAGTTGTACATCATTCACTATTCACATTTTAAACATATTTAAACTACTCATAATTGTGATATTTTTACATCTAGTGCGGTTCAGTTAAAACCTCACATCATTAATCGTTGAATGGTTGTTATTCGAAAGAAATGCAACAAGTATAGATTGACGTAAGAAAATTATACTGTTAACAAGTTAGGTTTGAATGTGTCGAAACTTAAATGGATTAAATTTAATTGAAATATCATGTGGGTGAATTTCGGATGTATTTATGCCACTAGTTCTTTTTTTATTGGTAAAAACTGGTGACATGAATATATTTGAAATTCATCCACATGAAGTTAGGTGTGTTTTTTAATTATTATCGTGTTATAAAACAATAATAACACGAGTGGCTGTGCCGAAATAACAAAGCGTGTGGACGAGCGAATGGGCGGACGTGGGGTGGACGGGCGGGAATTATGGCTGAAGGGCGGAGGCGCTCGCGGTTGACGCTGGACTTGCCGGGAGCTCGGTAAGGGTCGCACGGCAACGGTGGGCTATCGATCGCCCGACGGGACGTGCGTCAGCCGCCGCCGCCGCAGCCGCAGCCGTCGCGCACATGCGGGACGACGCAGCGTGCACACGGAGAACGCCTCAAACCCAGTCGCGTTGCGATCCTGCGAACACATGCAAGCGCGCGCGCGCCCGTCACATTCTGTTGTGTAATAACCATTATGATAAGTGATTAGGTACCGACGGTAGCGCGCCATCCAACACGCAATGTATTCGTCTGTCGGGTAAACAATAGCGTTTACCACCTACCTTGCTGCATTGAACGCAATAAACCATGCATCACTTTGGATATAGGTATGCATTTGTTTTTTTACTATTCACTGTTTTTTTTTTTACACATTTAGCAACGATTCGTTTATACAATAAGACTAACGTTATTCCCCTTCCCTCCTTTTTATTTGTTGGTTAGTCAAAACTCTGTCAATGGCTTATTGTATGATTAAAACTTAAAAACGGAAACATTATTATTCAATTTTAAACCTTAAAAACAAATCCACGACATTGGCTCTAATTTAAAAATTAATGAACACATTATCATGTATAATACAGCTGATGTCGGCTTTGAGGGAAGGCGTGACGTGTCTTAAGCCCCACCCTTGTCATTTGTTGATATGTAGTTACTGTAATTATTAATTATTTATATAGACGTTTTAATACAAAGACTTAACAAACGGTTTTCACTGTACTACTCGTATATGTTGTAATAATTGTTTATTAATGCACAAACATATTCAATGATATTTTCCTCTTTTATATATTCTTTGTGTGAGTGGGATATTGTTTTTAATAATTTTATCATTATAAATTCTATGTAACCCGATGATGGCGAAACACCCAATCTAGTTGTTACTAAAAATATTAAAATATTGCATATTATGCAATATTTTTTGAATTTATTATTTTGATTGCTAATACATATTATTATTACTATTAATATACACAAAACAACTAAAGTTTTGTTTAAGTAGGCAAATATTACTATCATATATACATGAACTAAATAAAAATAAAAAAATTATTTTCTTGAATAAACTATGTACAAGGTGATTTTGTTTAAGGGCTCTACTCATTATGTAATTTTTTTTTACTCAATTTTTCATAGAGTTTTTCATACAACGTGATCTTAATTTTTCATAATTTTTCATGTTTTTTACCCCCTTTCATTATTTTTATATCAACTTTTGAAACTTAAATTGTAATTTATAGAATTTATCAGTCATGTTTTGATTCATTTTTAATTTTAAAGTTAGGACAGGAGGGGAAGTGCGGTTGAGTAATATAACGCGTAGATATAAATAATAGTATACCTCCTTCCCATCCTAATCTTTAAACTTTAATAACTTTAAAAATAATTATCCTGAACTGGATAGCGAACAATCACAATAATTAGTAAATTAATCTTTATTTAAAACATGATAAAATATATACGTTACCATTTACATTTCGAAAGCTGACTAAAATATTGAAATTTGGAAGAGGGTTAAAAAAATAATAGTTTGAGAAAATTTGAGATCACGTTATATAAAAACACTACAAAAAATAAATATTTAATTACTAATTAAACCCTATAAAATATTGAGTGGATCACTTCAAAAAAATCCCCCTATATTATTTTATCATTATAAAAAATAACCATATATTTTGTCTTTTCCATGATAAATAAATAATTCACAGTTCGTTATGTATCAAAATAATCAAAAAAATTGTATTTCCCTTCCAATTTAACAAAAAATGTCGGTTCGGTTATCACTTAGTAATGTTACATCAGATATTGTACTCTTACCTGAAACCATATCTGAGAAAGGACCCAAAAATGTTTACAAATTATTCTTTTTAAAATTACGGCAAATACAGTTGGACTACTTCCAAACTTGTGTGGGGTTTTCTTAAGGTATAGTACTATCGATATACGGTGAAAAATCAAGAATTTCTCAACTGTTTTGTTTTTGAAAATATGTTAGGTATTTTACCGTTTTATAAATTCTATATTTCTTAATCAATCAGTCTATATTTTCGGTAGATTATCCTCAAATTAAAAATTTAGTGAAATACATATGCAGTCATTTCTTTAAAAATAGTAAAACAATTATTAATCTGCTTTTTTATTCAGAAAAAATCAATAATCAAACAACACTATTACAAACACATTTGTTTAAGGGGAACGGAAATCGCCAAATTTTATTCCACTTTCTGAAGTGTCTACCGAAGATTTTAAATTTTTAGTACAACAGTATAGTATAGTATAGTATAGTTAATTTAAGTATAACATATTTTCTATGGGGGCTAAAAGGTCGATTATTTAGTTCTGTTTTCAAAATTGTATTATAAGCGTTATTATATTTTTACTTTTTTATGGTATTTTCTAATGAATTTAACTAATTTTCTGATAGCTAAATCAAATATCGGCCCATAGAAAAAATAGTAATCTTCACATAAAAATAATAAAATTTGAATTCCGTTTAATATATACACCGGAAAATTACTTTATAATTTTTAGTGTTAAAATGTCTAAAGACTTGTGACCACTTTGTGCCCAATACGATTAGTCTCCACTATGAACCGATCTCACTGGGCTAGCTTTATAAAACTATTTCGAAATTTAATTTTGTGTTACTAAATACCAAGGTTGTATTGTTAATTTAATTATAACACATTAACATTAAAACTAACAGTTTATTATAATAATCCCATTAAATGTAAAAAATAAACTAAGGTCTAGTTCACTTAAGGTTGTATTATAATCACACAAAAACGATTTGCTTTTAATAATTGCACTAATTTTGGGGGTTATAAAACCTATTAGTACCATAAACCTTTATTATAGTATAGTTATTTGTTCAAATACGGTTTATGGAATCAATAAACTGTTGTACAATTCAGAATTTGACATCTATTTTGTAATAATATTATGTTGAAACGTAAAATAACAGCAACTTATAACTTTAGATTCCTAAATTATTGTTCCACATATAATGTTATATTGTACTATAAATTATAATATATAATAAAAATGTTCAGTAGTTTTTTTTTCAATGAAATTTAACAACATATCATGTCGTTCCCATTTTTTTTTTTTAATTTCAAAAATCTGTAGTCACATTATTTATTGAGAAAACTAAAAAAAAATCAAATAATATTAAAATCAATACGTTTTTTTGAGTTAAATATGACTTAAGTGTAAATAAATAGGTTCATCACTTTTTTAAAATTTTATAATTTTCAGCTATAAAATAATTTCCGTAGACCTGGATCTCTCCGTCTCCACTTCGTCCAGTCTAACTGTGTTTTTTTTTAAATTTAATTTGTTTTGTGCCTTAACCTGAATCATCATAGTTGACCCTGTCAATAATTGTTGTTATTATCAACAACTTTTTATTGTTACAGGATTGCTAGAAAACCCATTGTCTGTCGTATGCCACTTTATTCGGGTTTCCTAAAGATGATGTTTTTTGTTGTTGATTTACTTACCATATTCAATGATTAACAACCTATTATGTATTATGATTCGTGTTGTAGTTTGCCTGCGATAGACTGACTACAGTTTGAAAGGTTCGTTGCTCTGGCGTTGTCTGATCGTTATTGACGTTTAAGTAAGCTCAGGTTTTCTTTAACTTTAACAGGGTGTAACCACGTCTAATCATGTCTGGTGGCAAGAAGAAAACGCAGTGCGTGGAAGTTTGGGAAGAAGCCGGTTCGGAATTCTACCAGGAGAGTTATCCCGGAGCGGAGGCTGACCTGGAGGCGTTCCAGAAGTATCCCAACAAACTGTCCACGCTGTTGCCCAGCAACAAGACCAGGACGGGTAAGTACCGTGTCTTCTGTCATTAATAACACAACTTGACGCATTGTCCGGTCAGGTAAAAAATGGGTGATAAGCAACTGTGTAGGTTTTAACCGAACTGTTTTCTGTTATAACAGCCAGGAAGAAAATCAACAACGGATCCCTTTGTTATCAAACGACGTCACCGTTGAAGCCACCGCCCGAATTCGCCAACACTCTATACGCCAACACCGTAGGAGTCAACAATGAAATTCAAATATCTTTGATGCCCGACCTGTCCGGTAAGTTTTCTATAATAGCGCCATTAATTGTGCAGGTAGAGGTATACGACAATACGATTTGAACAAGACTTTGTTTCCACAGAAAACTTGTCCAACGAGGAACTGATATGGGAAGAAATCATGAAGATCAAAACGTTGCCAATCAGCATGACGCACAAAAAAGAACTCAAGGCCAAGCTAAAAGTGAGTGGAGTATGAAATATTAGTTTGTACTGAAAATAATTATTGATGGTGTTAAAAAAATGATTTTACTTGATGTCTCTGGATTTAATTCAATTGACTGGTGGGTGTGCAAAAAGAGGTGAAACCATAAAAAAACCTGACCTAACCCGGCGTGGTTTCAAGAAGAGAGGGACTTTGTTCTCCCTTATCTTTAAATTTTTATGTCAATTTTTTTATAATCGCCATAAATATAAACAGTTGTTAATTAAAATAGGATTCTAACAATATTACATGGTTAAAAAAGGTTCATAATTATTAAGAGACGAGCAAAAAAACAGTGTCAGATCTACTGCGAAACATTTTTTTCTATACTAACTTTACTCAAATCATGATATACTACTTGTAATTTCTAGATCGACATCTGATTACAGATAAAATGTCCAAGAATGTAAAAACCAAATGCAACGAAGCAATGTACGAGATATAAAAATGAACATAAATTATTTAAAATAAAAAAATATAGATTTCTTACAATAATCGTATAATCTTAAAATAAATATCTATAGAACAATATTATATTTTCATAACTTGAAACCAAATTTAATCAAGTTTAACTAGATAACTTAAAAGGTTCATTGAAATGATCTCGTAGTTATAAAAAAACTTATTTTTAGTCTCAATAAGAAGCTGTAAAAGTATTCATTTTAACATTTATTGTTATAACGTATTTTACGTAGAAAATGTATATTTTCTCACTTATACAGACTTCGGCCTCATTTTCTATAACTTATTTTACAAATATTATAACTTTTCTTTATTTTCTTATGCATCTATAGTTAAAAATAGTAGATAGCGTTAAAAAAATATAATATTAACTCCAGGATATTCATAACATTATAGTTATTTTTCTCTTATAGTATATCATTTTCTAAAGACTTTTGAAGTCATTTGAAATATTGAAATTATCTGAGTATTTTTACATAATTTCTGATCTAATTTATACGTTACAGAGCGCTGACGCTTTTAGATTGCAAGGACTACAGCAGTTGAGATGGCAGAAGCGCAAGTTTTGCTTGCACGTTAAGACTAAATGGAACGAATACATGGGTAATTGTAACCTGTGGGGATCGAGTCTGCGCAAAATCCAAGGGCATTGTGGCACTGGCGTGGCGCAGTTCTTTGTATTTATCAAGCTGCTGATATTCGTGAACGCGTTCACAGCAGGCGTAGTGCTGGCCGCGGTTGTGTTACCGTCTGCGTACTGGACAGAATGGCAGGCGCGGACGGCGGGTAATCGGACGGCGGATCCGTGGGACGAATGCGGATCAAGCAATGGCAGTGCGTCCATAGAGTGTTGCAGTGCGATATACGAAAACGCAACACGGACGTTGGCTGGAGTGGCAGGTACCAGTGGTGACAAGTCACTGTTGTACGTATTGGACGTGGTGCGCGGTGCAGGTTGGGTGGAGAGTTCAGCCGCGTACTATGGTCACTACCCGGCCGGACAGCATTTTGACATGCCACCGCCACCGGCAGAACCGCTGTTCACGTACCGCGTGCCTCTGGCATACGTGTGCTGCACTGTATTCCATATGGTCGTGACGCTGGCCGTCTTTATCCGACATTCTATCGGCGGTCTGAGACAGCGTATGGTGGAGACCCAGTGCCGGTACTATTTGTACGCCAACGCCGTGTTTGTCGGCTGGGACTTTTGCATCAGTAACCAGACGTCGGCTGAGTTCAAACGCAAGGCCATCGCAAACGAATTGCGGTCGTTTTTAATGACCTCATCGCCGACGGCGGCCGCCCGCTTCCAACGCCGCCATCGTGGTCGAGGCCAGGGCCGGGATTTTGACGCGGATGACGACGCCGGAGGCTGTCGAGTGACCAACGCGATAGTCAAGGCGTTCACGTGGTCGTTATCCGTCGGCCTGATTGTGGTGGCCTGCTGTTCCGTGCACTTAATGTTCGTCTATACGGTAAAGTCGCTCCAAAGGCGTGAGTTGCCGCACACTGTTGCGTGGACGTTGCTGCTGGAATTCGCCGTTCCTGTGGCCATCACCTTCTACAACGTGGTGCTACCGGTTGTATTCGACGTGTTGGCCAAGCTGGAGAACCGGCCGGCGGCGGCCGACGACCAAGAGACCAGGTCGTCCGTGCTGCGCATACTAGCCGTCAAGGTGTCACTGCTGGCCGTGCTGCTCGGCTCCGTGTACAGGCTGATCAACTGCGTGCGCGAGAAGTTACAATGCGCCAGCGCACTGTGCGGATCGCCACTGTGCTGGGAAACTTACTTCGGTACGCTTATGTACCGGTTGCTGATTGTCGACGTTGCAGCCAAAATTGGCATCACGTTGCTAATCAGCTGCCCACGTTCCATACTGGTTAGGCATTTCAAGAACCGGTTGTTCCAAGCCGTTTGCAAACAGGAGTTGACTCTTGCCAAGCACGTGCTGGACGTCATTTACGTGCAGACAATCGTCTGGCTGGGCACGTTTTACGCACCGATGATGCCCATACTCGGTCTTCTTTCGTTGGTCATCATGTTCTACATTAAGCGGTTCACGTGCGTTGTCAATTACAGTCTAGCCCACAAGGTGTACGGACCGTCCCGCACACATACAGCCATAATGTCCGTGTTGTTGGTGTCATACGCCATTTGTGCGGCAGTCTGGGCGACGGCCACCGCCCGGATCACGCCGTCCCGGTCGTGTGGCCCGTTTAAGGGTCTACCGTCCGTGTGGACGGCGACGGCCAAGCTCACGGACGCCGTGCCGCCGGCCGTATTCGCCGTAGTCGATGTGCTCCTCTCTGCCAACGTCGTGGTGTCCGTCGTGATCACGCTGGTGGGCGTCGTTTACTATAACCGGTGTATTACAAAAGCCAACAAAAAAATGATCGCCGTGCTCCGCAAGCAGCTGGTGCTCGAAGGTCACGACAAGCAGTTTTTGTTGAACAGGTTGAGTGCGTTCATCAAGCAACGGGACAAACGGCGAGGACCCTCCGCCACTACGGCCACAATTTCAGAAAATCCCACTGATATCGATGGGATACTTTCATAATTGAGTGATAAACCAAACGTTATAATAAGGTTATGATAAGGTTTATGTCTTTGAAACAATATAAACATATGTCTATCAAACAACGTACGGCGTGAGTCGTGATGTTAGGTGTGTTGATTTGTACAAAGTGTCGATAGATAATTTTACACTAAAACGCTAACTTTCTCTCAAACACACATGCAATCTTTGTAACTTTTGAAACATTTTAGTTTACATTATTTTACACAATCCAAAGCAGCAAATCATAACAACAACTTTGCTCGGGAAAGTAAATGCCGTATACGCATTCGATTTACACTGTTATCTTTAATTATAGGTACAAAATATGATGAAATGTACCTATGAAATATATAAAACTATATTATTTTATTTTAATATATAAAAAAAAAATAAAGATAATGTATATAATATAGCGTCAGGGTTTCAATGCTACAGGAATCGAATCCGACACATAATAGTCAAGCAAGAGGCCTATTATAGTATAAATAGATATCTCTGACAATATTCAACTATTTGAAAACCTGGCTATGGAACATTTGCTACTGTAACAGAATGCAACTCTCTCATCGACACCGCCTGTGTCGATAAATCGATTTGAATTTCTTTAAATAACTAACGAACAGAATGTTTTTTAATTTCATTTACATAACCTAACCTAATCATAATACACTTTAATTAAATTTCTCAACCACCGTTAAATAATGTTGAAAAATTATAGGCTGCATCCCATTTAGCTCAACTTTAAGTTCGGTATTGTATTTTATATTAGTTGTATAAGACAGTACCATATAAAATTTCTGTGGTTCTTTAGAGAGAAAGTTAACGTAGGTACAACATACACTTCAATAAATCGACTCCCTTGCATATTGACATCACAGCTTTGACATTATATTATAATATTACCATGGTTGTGTCCTACAAAAAAATAGGATGTATATTATTTAACAAACGCTCGTTTTTTAAAACATTTTCGCTCATTGTTTAAGTAAAAATGATAAATAATAATTATTTATAACAAAAATTGTATACATTTATTTCATATTATTATTACCACTGTTTTAATTTTCTATCCTATTATTTGATTCGCATTAAATTTCTATTGATTTTAAATGGCGCTAATTACCGTTATGGATTCGCAGCTCATTTCACCTTATACGTACTTGGAACGATATAATGTACGTCGAATCTTGAAATAAGCATCAGAACAAATATATATATTTTATTTATTACATCTGGTGTGCTTCTGTTATACGAAAATAATGAGCTATTAAGAATTTTGTGTTATTGAATATTTAAAGTGATTGTATTTTTCTTTGTATAAAATCAAAACAAAATATAAAATATTTACTATAATTGAAATTCTTATTTAATTTCACGGTCGTTTTTACACTATTTTTAAATACATATTAGACTATTTTTTGTCAATATAGCAAAAGCCCAAAAGAAAATTAATAATTGAATCGGGACAAGAAATAAACGTAATGTGTTATTATCTTAAATCATCAACACTGACCTAACAGTGTTGTGTATATAAATTATGTTGGATTAGGTTAATATTACGGCAGGGGCAGCAGATAGGGGTAGGTTTTATCTTACCTACACTCACCTAGGTGTGGGGTGTGGATGTGAGATGCGGTTGTTAAGCTTGCAGGTGTTGGTGTGACAGTGACGACACCAGAGATGGGCCCAGGCCCACCCTAAAAAGTGCCTCCCTACTATGGCCCACCTTAAAATTTTTATTAATTTAGTTCAGATTCATAACTGTAATTTTTATGATTTTAAAATAAATTATAATCTATTATTAAAACAGATCTTATGACTTATAACAATATAAAAATATTCTAACATAATGTGTATTCAACATTATTTCAAATATTGTTTTATTAAAAAAGAAATGCCTACTGTGTGAATTTGTTGCCTTTTATTAAATACATTTTAATTGGTATAATAAAATATAAAATACAGGGTTTTTATCAAGTTTAAATGTTGCCCCCCCCCCCTAAAAAAAGTTAGCCTCAGCCAGGCACACTCAGAGCAAAAGTTATGACGTACCTACTAATATGGTGCATTGTATCTATATAATATAATTTCTTGTATGTAATCAAACAAATTTGTGGATAGTGTATGTAGTAAATTCATCTTCACTAAAATCAGTAAAAATTAAAAAAATAAAAAGTAGTTACAGTGTATTATAACTATTTATTCCTTTTTTATACATAAATATTTAATAACGTACATAAATAACAATAGGTACAATTATATTTACTTATTAGTAATAGACGGAACGATCAAGACATATAAAAAAAGTCGTGTACAAAGTATAGGCAACTAGGCCAGCTACTATCAAAAATAAAAATTGATGGTAGGTTTTATTGTAAATTGACTAGTGTACAAATAGTGCAATACTATTGTTGTCGTTGTCAATTTATAGCTTATTGTAATTGTATCAGCTATTACGATTTTTACCATGCTATTTGTGATCAGACCATCACTTAAAATACAATTTCAAAAGTTTCTTGTAACAACAAACAGTGATAAATTTTATTTGTATTTAATATTGTAGTTATTGCACGCCCCAACTATACTTTAAATTAAAAGGTAGTAGCTATACTTAAATTTTAAGTAGAGTTGATAGAAATAGCTTCATATGAATGCAAGTTTTGAACCATATAGTTTCGAACCATCACATTCGTTAAAACTTAAAATGTTTATTAAAATCTACATGAGGAATTCAAGTAAAAAATTAACTATTTGGTAAAGTGTTCCAATCACTAAAACCCCAAAAAATATTGTGATGTGATATTATGTGTTTCTAATAAGTAATTACGTTTTAACTAGAAACTAAATTTTTAATCAACTAACAAATTTAAGTAAATTCAAAACGTTCTATTGAAAAAAAATATTTCTTTTATCTAATGATAAAATTACCTAGACACAAATAATATATTCTGTTCCTTATTTTTTAAGTATTAAAGAGATTTGATGGTCTATGCCATAAACATATTAAACTAACTTGTCATTTTTAGATGCTTTTCTATTTTTAAGTTGTTTTTTAAGCTTGGTGCATAGCAGTTTTTTACATCTAGTTCGACATGGCTTTTTATTATTTAAATTTGATGGTCGCCATGGTCTTAATATCCACAATGGTTGAAATTTAAGTGACTTGTCAATTGACGGAGGCCACACGCTATTTGGTGGTGCCCAATTACCGGATGGAATTGGCCAAATATTTCTAGGTGTCTTGGTATGTAATGGCGGTTTCGAGGTAGATTGAGGCCAAGGAGGTAAATTCGAAGGCTCTGTAGATTCTCCGTCACTATCATCTGTAGTCGTTGATGGTTCCGAGGTAGATTGAGGCCAAAAAGTAGGGGGCCAGGCAGGTAAATTCGAAGGCTCTGTAGATTCTCCGTCACTATCATCTGTAGTCGTTGATGGTTCCGAGGTAGGTTGAGGCCAAAAAGTAGGGGGCCAGGCAGGTAAATTCGAAGGCTCTGTAGATTCTCCGTCACTATCATCTGTAGTCGTTGATGGTTCCGAGGTAGGTTGAGGCCAAAAAGTAGGGGGCCAGGCAGGTAAATTCGGTGGCTCTGTAGATTCTCCGTCACTATCATCTGTAGTCGTTGATGGTTCCGAAGTAGGTTGAGGCCAAAAAGTAGGGGGCCAAGCAGGTAAATTCGAAGGCTCTGTAAATTCTCCGTCACTATCATCTGTAGTCGTTGACGGTTCCGAGGTAGGTTGAGGCCAAAAAGTAGGATTCCAAGGAGGTAAATTGGAAGACTCTGTAAATTCTCCTTCACTATCATCTGTAGTCGTTGACGGTTCCGAGGAAGGTTGAGGCCAAAAAGTAGGGGGCCAGGCAGGTAAATTCGGTGGCTCTGTAAATTCTCCGTCACTATCATCTGTAGTCGTTGATGGTTCCGAGGTAGGTTGAGGCCAAAAAGTAGGAGGCCAATGAGGTAAATTCGGAGGCTCGGTAGATTCTCCGTCACTATCATCTGTAGACGTTGGCGCTTCCGAAGTAGGTTGAGGCCAAAAAGTAGGGGGCCAAGCAGGTAAATTCGGAGGCTCTGTAAATTCTCCGTCACTATCATCTGTAGTCATTGACGGTTCCGAGGTAGGTCGAAACCAAAAAGGATGAGGCGGAATCCATAAAGGTTTTTTGGTACTGTTTGGTTTAGTTGGTAAAGCATTACCTGGCGATATAGAAAGCAAATCCTTAATGTTCGATGGTTTTTTAGTATAAAGTGGTGGCCAGGAACTACTGAGAAATGTCCCGGTGCCATATTTATTAGGCGTTGTGGGTTTCTCGGTACCTTTATTTGATTCGCTATCGGTTGGAAATGTGATATATACTGGAGGTCTTTTACCTGTAGATGTTCTAGGTTTCATTGTTGTAGGGAAAAAAATGTTTGTTGGGCTCCAATGTGGTGAACTTGAAGACTGTGTAAATTTTCCGCCATTGTTGGGAGTAGACGGCGTTGTGAGTTTCATGGTACTTTCATTTGGTTTGCTATTGGTTGGAGTTGTGACATCTACTGGAGGTATTTTACCTGTAGATGTTCTAGGTTTCATTGTTGTAGGGAAAAAATTGTATGTTGGGCTCCAATATGGTGAACTCGAAGACTGTGTAAATTTTCCGCCATTGTTTGGAGACGACGAAATATCATCTGTAACCCATGACGGTCCCGAGGTAGGTTTTTCGTTATGAGGTGGTGGCCAGGAACCACTGGTAGATGTCCCGGTGCCATATTTAACAGTCGATGTGGGTTTGAATAGAGGTATTTTAAATGTAGATGTTTCAGGTTTTATTGGTGTAGCGAACCATCCTTCAATAAGAGGGACGTTTTTGTTTTGAGTTAATTTTTCAGATATTGATTTTTCAGTTTTTACGTGGCCAAATAAATGTATGATCGACACACTCAGAAGAAACACGAGACAATTGTGTTCTGCAATCATTTCTGTCATGAAAAATAATGAAAAATATTAGTATAAATTATAATTTTCTATTAGTAATTATGTTATGATGATATATGTTTTTTTAATTAATATTACAATTTATCAAGTATATTATCCAAATTAACTCAATTTTAATTATTGCTTCCTGTTAACATATTTAGACCACTGGCAAGTATAATCAATTTTGTGTAATATTAGTATATTTTGCGTACCTTCTAGTATTTTTTAGAAAATATTATTAGTTAAGTTAGAATTGACAGTGAACTCGAATACTTTTATCTTTCACGCCTTATCCTATCTCAATTTATCTGAAGATATTTCATTTAATAATACCTCATAAAACCTAACCTGTATATATTATAGAAAATATGAATACGTATTATACGTAATATACGTAATATATTATTAACTATTTAAGTTAAGAATATTTTAATAAAAAATTTGACTGATTAATAACCAGTTTTGAAGAACTATTTTTAAAGTTACAAGAGTTTAAACGTTAGGACGGGGAGTGAAGTGCTGTTGGCAAATGAGCGCAGATAAAAATAATACTACACTCCACCTTTCATTTAAAAGATAATAAAATTATACGTTACAGAACGAACAATAAATTATTCAGTTATTATAGGAAAGACAAAATGTATGTTGTTTTTACAATGATAATAATACAGAGTATTTTTTTTTTAAGTGATTCACTCAATATCTTATAGGGTTTAATAATTAAATATTTATTTTTCGTAGTATTTTTATGCAACATAATCTCAAATTTTTACAAACTTTTTTTTTAACCCTTTTTCAAATTTTCTATTTTTATGTCAACTTTTGTAATTTAAATGGTAACGTAAATATTTAATCAAGTTTTTAAATAAAGATTAAATTACTAAATATGTTTGCTGTTCGATATCAAGTTTAGCATAAATATTTTTAAAGTTTAAAGATTAAAGGCTAGGGCAGGAAGAAAGGTGGAGTGTAGTGTTATTTTTATCTGTGCGCTCTTCCCAACCGAATTTCCCCTCCCGTCATAACTTTTAAACTCTTATAACTTTAAAAATAGTTGTATAAAACTGGTTATCAACCAGTCAACTTTTCAGTAAAATATGCTTAACTTAAAAAATTATTTTCCAAATCGGATATGACATTGTTGATAATATTTTAACTAATTAATTAAGCAATGTATAATATTGTATAAAAAACTCAACCGCAATATTTTAAAAAGAAATCTGCAACATTATTGAAATGGTCATTAAATAAAGTGCCTTACGCTAAATTTATAAATGCAATATGTTTTATATAGTATTATAATGTTTAAAATGAACAGAAAACGCAGTAAGCAGATATCAATAGGTAACAATATTAAATTATATATACATTTGTATGCATGAACACATAGTATCATGCATGTTATAAAGGAACTTAAGAGAGAATTCCCAAATATATACCAGAAACGCACACAAAAGAATTATACTCAGTTATACTAGTAACCCATTTGGCATAAAAAGCATACCAGGGAAATTTAAAAAAGCTATGGAACTTTCCACTGAAAATTTAGAAGCGGTAAAACAACATCGATAGATTCCATCGGTAAAGTTCTTTAAGAATTTGATTTTAGAGTTTAAAGAAATAATTACAGTGTCCACAAAAATGTAATTGACCATCTAGGTCACAAAATTGATAAGCGAGGCTTTTTCTTTTTTATGATTAATCTACGTGGATTGTTATTGTTCAGTTTTTGTTAATAAGTGCCCGTGAAGGATTTATTTGCTGTTATAAAACATTTTTTCTTATGACTTATAACTCTTAAGTCAAACCATATGCACAACTGGGGAGTGGGAGCTTGAGTATGGTTGGCAACTCTACTTTTGAAATTAAGTCAAAAATTGTATCTGAATTAGGCATAATTATGTCCAAAAGGCACGTGAATACTGCCTTTTATTCGAATATTATTAATTTTTTTAATAAAAAAAAAAAACACTAATTATAGAAAGTATTTTTTACAACACTGGGCACTTAGGTACCCCATCATGTAATTATCTCATAAACAACTATTAACGACAACTGAAAATATTGTATATATACTCCAATAATATCGTAATCATACTTAAACATAAAAAAAAATTCCCATTGGAAACATAATAATAATATGATATATATTTTAATAAAACGCTAAATTGCTTTACACTCGATTAGACTTCAATGGGCTCTTTTAGATAAGTTTGGATTGGATGAGGAATGAAAACAAAAACAACCCTTACCTGTTGGCGATTATTATCTTAAATGATTTACACAATTTAGTTTCGACTGTATCGCCGTTGTGCAGTCCAACCGTTTCGAAAAGGAATTTTACTAGAAAAAAAAAATTGTTATATATATATGTATATTTGTGTTGAAATATAATATTACATAAAATGTTTGGGTAATAAAGCCGTACCATGATAAGGACAGTCGATTGATGAATGTGTTAGCCAGTGATAATGAACCTAATTGTGCGAGTGTTTAGCCTTTAAATACTGAGACGTTGACGGGATTCTCGTTATCGAAAAATGCTGTTTAATGGGCACCACCGTCACGTGCAATAATTATTGTTATGATCGATTATATTTGTTTTGCAATAAAACCAGAAAAAATATTATGCTTTAAAATTATTCATTATACGACCCATGTCGCCCGTCGGTTCCAGGTACTTAATCAGCAACGTTGATTTTATTGTTAAGTGTTATGATGCGAAAACAAGCTGCTTCACTAATATTCGGCAAAATGTATTATCAGCTTGCGAGTTCTTTATGGGGAACGGAAAGCGCTATTTATTAAGGGGCAAAATATAGGCAATGTTTGACGAAAAATTGCCGACTAATTTTGAAGTGAAAAAATATTAAGTTTTTCTAGTTATAAAACTTTTAAAGTTCTTTTTCTCCGGGTTATGGCGACAGTTCGACAAAAAATGACTTTCGCAGAAGTCATTTTCTGGCGTATCTATTGGACGGATTTTAGTTTTTTTTTTTATGTGAAGCTTACTATTTTCTCTATGGGAGCTAGAAGGCCGAGTTTTAATTAAGAAAATTAGAAAATCATTTAGATTTATTATAAAAAAACTATAAAACAGTATACATATTATGTAAAGACGCTTATAGAAATGGTTTGAGAACGAAAATAAAAAATTGGTTGTTTAGCCCTCATAGAAATGATGTTAAACTATATTTTAACAAAAAAAAAATGTTTGAAATCGGTCGGGTAGATACTTCAGAAAGTGACTTCGCGTTTTAGTCTTTATTTGTATATGTCATGAAAAAAACTAAAATCACTTTTTACGACCATGGCCAAAATAATGTGGGGGGGGGGGAATCCAGAAACATTTAAGAACATTCTTTTCATTGTAACAGACATGCAATGTAATTTTCAAAAAAATCCGATGGGGTCGCTCCAAACGTTTGTTCGTATTTGGCGTTAACCCATATAATATATATACAAATTCATATTTTTTATCTTGTATAATAATTATTTGTCACTATAAGTGTAAAATACAATTTGTAAAAACGGCATCATGTAAAGAATTTAAGAGGATCGAGCTAAGTGTACCTCGTCGGTTCTCCCCGAGACCGCCCTGCGTGCCAGCCTAATCTCGGTTGCTGCTTGGTCTTCATTCTACATGAAACCCAGACAGGATATATATATATATATAAATATATAAATATAGTAAATATCATAAAATTGTTTAAACACAATTATTAGATCTAACTATATGCTATAGGTTATACAAATGTTATCTAAACACTTTTATGCTATTTATTATAGATTTTAAAATAAATGTCATAAAATAAAAACTCTGGCTTAAATTTAACCCTAATGCGGCACGTGAAGGGGTTGAGTAATCGAACCCAAATTTTCACACAATCATTTTTTTTATATTATAGAAACAAATGGGGGGAGGGGGGTCATGCAAACAAAATTTTAAAGTAAGGTTTTTTTAACCACCCTAATATATTTATATTATACAATATATATATATTTATATAATAATATATGTATAATATAATATATTGTGTAAGACAATAAATTATAATTTATCTTTAAAATATTATATACGATTGTTATGACCATAATGTTTAAAGATAATTGCATATCATTGCAAAATTACAATGTATCTTTATTTAATTATATCGAAACCACAAAGACAAGATTTTTTTGTAAAATGAGTGCCTTTATCCTCCTCTGTACCTCCCTTCCTAACCGTCTGCCAACAACAACCGCAATGACCGTCAAACAGTTGGATTGTGTTGGTTAAACGGGAAAAAAATGACGCTGGGTATAATATTATGTTAAGTTTATGATCAGTAGTTTATTTATATTATTTATCTCAGAAATGTGCTAATGTCTGATCGCACAAATATCGTTAAATTTAGCGGTTCGTTAAAAATTCAAATTTAACTGGCTAATCGCGGATCGTGGGTACTTAACGTTTGTAGGACCGATACGTGTTAAAGATTCATAAACGGTGTACGCGAAAGCCTGCTTATCAACTTAAGCCATAAACTGATTGTTCCTGGTAAATTCCAGTTTTAAGCGCGGCAAATGCAAATTTACATCTACAATAACTCCAAATTACAATATCGTCATTAAGTACCTACGTGCTTAAGCGACAGCTACATATTTACCATTATACTTCAATAATTACTATATTATGATATTTATTATATTATTTTATTACAATATAAGAATTTGTGTTTCAAAAATTAAGAGCAACCATACTACATTTATCAAAAAATACCAATCAACATAATTAATATCATAATGAATATACTTTATTATACATTATACTATACAAATATTACCTAGTAAATTATTGCATCATGGTAATATTACAAATTAGTTATAGCCTATAGGGAATTTCAGTTGTAAAATCGTTTTCAATAATTTATTTTTGTAAAACATCATATTACTTCCAAACAGATTTTTTGGGATGGTTGCCTTCTGCATAATGCCAATCAATTGATAAACATAATACGAATTTGTGTTTGGAATGATAAAATATCATGTATTCATTTAATTAACAAAAATTTCACTTAATGAATAAACGTTTATTGTGCATGACTGAAAACAATCTTTTGTTGTTAAAAACATATAAAATTCTAAAATAAACTAATAAAATCATTGTTTTTTTTAATAGGGGGCCCCGTCTACCTACTAGTATATAAATGACATTCATACAAAATAACTTATGTGACATTATTACATATTATTATTACATTATATTGATGTAATAAATAAAAACTGATTTTATGTACAATTTCAAAAAGCACACTTTTATAGCATAATAGTTTTACGTTAATACTATTCCATTGCTTATTAAGGAGAAAATTTAAAAGGATATCTACGCTGACGCGGCAAATTTAATTGTATCGTTTTGGTTTAGACTAGTCGTCAGAAATTGGTGGAATAGCAAAATGAATTCAAGTTTATAAAACGTACATACTGTAAAATAATAATAATTGTACATTTTATTTATTTTGTGTTGATAATTTAGTGATATGATGTATTAGTGATATACCAAACTGAGAAGGTATTGTTTTTCCAATGATGTGTTTTTATTTATTTTTTTTGTATCTGGACGCATGATGTATTTTAGCAGCTCATCCAATTTCTTCATGTAGCAAGTCTATAGATCGCATAAATCTTACCTTAAAGATACTTTATTGGATCAAAAAGTTTACCCTTTCCCATTCAAAATCGTAACAAACACCCAAAAAAATGTATATATTTTGCAATTTAAAATGTTTTTATCGGTATTTGTAAATGTAGCATTATAGATTCTCATCGAAGCGTTAATTAAATTATTTCATCACTTTCAGTTGTAATAATTCATATCGATTTGTGACCTCTCAAGAAAATAGGTCCTGTCCTTACTATACAGGTTTTATTTCCTATGAAATAATTGTGTTAGCTAAAAAAAATCTAAATTATTATAATGTTTTAAATCGGCGTGAAGACTCCACTATCTTTTAGTAGGTATCCCCAACGAAATATATTTTGTTTTTTTTATAAAATTATACTTGTGTAAATACATGCATGCGATGCAAAAAATTGTGCTTAAACACCAAAATAATAAAAAACGAAATCCAACACGTCATTCTAGTTTGTAATTTGTAAGTATAAGTAAACTTAACGCCTTTATGACTCATTCGAGAAAACGTTTGTTAATCATAAAAAATAAAATTATGACTGTCGTGAAATTATTTCAAATATAATATTATTTATCGCATCATTTTTTTACTAGTGATTGAACGTTAGCAATATTATATCGAACAATGTTTTTTTATATACACTAAATGAGCACACGTTGGGACATAAAAATATATTAACTATTGTCGAATACCAAGAAGTACCATTGGTAGGGCTGTATCGCATAAATTCTAATTGTTTCCGAAACCTTACATAGTTTTACGTTATTAACATGATATACATTTTTTTGAGTTTTTTCCCGTACACCCATTTGACCATAAAAAGAAACACGAATAACAGGAGGAGTAAGAAGGTACAGAAGTATTCAAATTGTATGTTACAGTATTTCGATCTTTTATTAAACTGCGGTAGCTAAAAAGTTAAAAGGTTCAAATAAAATCATTGTTTTATTAAATTATCAAACATAGTTTTTACTAAATACTATTTTTATAATTAGCATTTAAAGTCTATCTGAGCAAATAAGTACTAGTGAGGTTTGTGCGTTGATATAAATAACATTAGCCTATATCTTTTTAACTCTAAAAACTTAAAAAAAAGTGTATAAAATAAACTGTGGTTATCGATCATTCATTATTTTGCATAATAAACCATTCAAATTTCAATAGGCAAACCAACGTTAATATAATATATATGTTAACTTTTAAAAGTTAGCTCTTATATTTAACATTTAAAATCACATTTTTTAAACAATTAAAATTTTCTTTAAGGTTATTATTTTCAAAATCAAATTCGGTATTGTCTCCGAAATGTTATTTTTCGATTTTATAATAAGTGTTTTTGCTCTAAAACCACTATGGACCGTGTAAAACGAATTCTGCGTAGCTATGTTTAAATGAATATGTTTTTTTAAATCCTTGTTAAGGTTACTGTAATTGCCTATACCCAACTAATAAATAGGGGGTATAACGTCCTCTAAAGCACCAAAAAAGTGAAAAACGGAATCAAACACATTCTAATTTGTAAATTGTAAGTAGGTACTGGTAAGCTAAATGCCTTTATAACTCATTCGAAAAAATGTAGATCATAAAATCGAATCGTGACTGTCGTGACATTTTTTGAAATAGTTTATTATTCATCGCGTCATATGTTGACAAACGATTGAACGTTAGTGAATTAGTATAATTGGCGAGCAATTTTTTTTATGTTCATCAAAACAGCACGTTTGGATATAAAAATATAATAATAAATACCAAGAAGTACCTATTGATAGGGCCGCATTGCTTTGATTCTAATAGTTTCCGAATCATTACATAATTATTAGGTAGCTATTAGTTGTTAACATAAAAAATATAGCGATTTTAGGTTTGCACCGTATATTTAACCATAAAAAAAAAACATAATTAACAGGAGTAGAAATGTGCAAAGAGTAGGTAAGGGAAATAGACGGTCGTTTTTATTTAAGAACAATGATTAAGAACAAATCTTACTCAAAAGATACTCGGCATAACAGAAGTAAAGAGTATATCTGACATAAAAAATAAATCATAACATTATATTATAAGATAAAAAACGGTTCTATTTTATTGTGTTTCAATTACATTTGTTGTACATATAAACGTTAAATTCGCGATCGAAGTCAACGCAAAACCCGTCAGCTATAGTTTAGACTTACCAAGGTAACTTAAGAATAATATTAATATATTCTCGAATTGCATTTTTTTTTATTTCTAACTAGATAGCCATTGTTAAGCAATCCGTTGCAATACCCTTAAAATGCCTTTACATAAATAGTATAATTTGGATTTTGAGTTTTATTCCATCTCTGTTAAAGGTAGGTATTACTGTATTATACAATTTAATACAGGGTTATGATTTTACTACATTTATATAATAATAAGGAAACATGATAATATAAATTTAATGAACTTTAAACAATGACTATGATTTAGTCATAAAATAAGTCTAAAAATAAATAATAGGGTCATAACCAAAGTTTAAATGTGTCCACCAGTTGCAAAATATCTTAGGTACACACAAACAATATTATGTTTTTTTACTACTAACTCTAATAAAACTTTATTTTTTAATTAAAAATGAAATAGAACAAACTATTTGGAATTGTTTTTAAACCTGAGATTTAAATACGAGAGTGAATGACTTTTGAACAAAAATAAAATAGCAAAATATCGGTTTTAGCTGAAAGTAGGTAACGACCTTTTGCAACTCGTGTGGTTAAATATACAAATTGTAATTAAAAGTACCAATACTAAAAATTTCGCTAAAAATTAAAAAAATGTTGTTCACAAATCATTATTTTTTTAAATAGTAAAAGTAATATTTTAACCAACTTTTTCGAATCTATTTTCAAATATATTCTTCCCACATATATTTATGGCAGTATCTTTAATTCTTAAATAGTGTTAAGAATACCTGATAGAAATATTTTTTTGGTTATGCTTTCGTTTTCCATTTTACTATTCAGAAAATTACAGAATGCCAACCTACATATTTATGAATATGTCTATTTTGCCATTATCAACCGTTCATAATAAATTATTCATCAATTATTCTTCCATTGTATTGCATGACTTAGACTTCAGTCATGCAATACAATAAATCTGTAATTAAGTAGTATGTGTATCCTACTAGAAGGGATAATCCTAGTAGTATACAAAATAAATATTCAACGTAATTAATTACAACTCGTTTTTGAGCAATAAAAAAGTATTTTTCAATAGAATAAAATTAACTAGATAAAAATTGAATTACTCACAAGTAAAAATTTTATATGTATTTTTACGAAATTCATAAATGTAATATTTAATGTTCGAATGTTATGCTATCATAATTCCCCATACCTGTTTAATAATCTGTCTGCATACATAACGATATTGAAAAAAAAAATATCAAGATATTTTTATTTTTTTTAACAGATATGATAGTACTACATAATATATTTTTTGCGTTTCTATTGAGCGCGGTGGAATGTCGACCGTCGGATACTGGAGATGTTGTTTCCAGATATAGTGGTCCTACTAATCTCAAAGAATACTTAACGGCATTAGGTCAATCGAGGAGCAACACAAACAATGAAAGTTCTGAGGACATCATAGACGGACCAGAAGAGACCGAGCTTCCAAATAAAACAAAAGAAAGAGATTTTTCGGTTCCATATCTCAGATCGTACCATCAAGGTAATAGGCTTTCACACGGCAAAAGAGATACGATTTCTTCTTGGGAGGCAAAAGAGTTGAAGAAGGAACGTCCTGTATGCCCCACTTTAATGATCGGATGTGACCATGAAGACGGTGACGTTAAATGTACTAAAAATCTCCAAGGAAAAAATGAATGCGATGGTGACGACAATGATTCAAAAGATAAATCTGGCGGTACCCAAAATAAAGATCTTAGTGTTCCACGCGTCAAGAGAGAAATAGAAAGAAATAGCAATAATCCTGTATATTATGTATACCCCTCTAAGACGATCGAATGTGAGAAGAACGACATTGAATGTGTTCAAAATTTCAAAGACAACGAAGACTGCGATGATGACGAGGATCGTTATATAATAGGTACGTTTGTGAAAAAGAAAACAGTACCAAAGCATACTAATCAAGCTCCAGATATTAAACCTACAAATAAATGGCCTAAGAAACCTGATGTTCAAGTTCGACCTACTACACCCAGAAATAAATGGATTAAAAAGCCTATTACTCCTAAAAAAAAATGGAATATAAAATTTAATATTAAAGCCCCAGCTATTGCACTTAGAAATAAATGGCTAAAATGGACTAAAAGACCTTATAAAGCTCAAACCACTACAGCTAAAACCAAATTGACTACAAAAAAAAGGAAATCTCCAAAGAAACCCGAGTCCGATTATGATGATTATTTTTTTCCAGAGATGCCAGAGATTGATCTGGATAAGGAACTAAAAAGGAAACTAAAAAAGGTAGAAGATTACATATACGATTAAAACTTTTGTTGTTATAATTTATTTTTTACTTTCTGAATATTATTTATGTATATTTTAGCGAATATTAACGACCTAATATAATAAAACTTAACTTGAGTTTTTAAATGCAATACACTGCTGTCATTAAAAAAATTAAATGTATTTATTTCTTTAGAAAATCTTGTAAATGCTCTATTTGTATTATCATTTTTATTGATAACTAAATCGTCTTTTCCAACAAAAAAAAAAATATAAATTTGTTACGGAACAAATAACTTGAGTCTACAAAAACAAAAACTGTTTTTTTTACATGTGTAAAATGATTGTACAATTTTGTAAAACATATTTAATTTTAACAACGTTTTTTTTTTAGTGCAATATTAATTTTGATGTTTGTTATTTTTTTGAGATTCAGAAGCTACCTACGATACTTCTAACTTTACATGTTTTTATTTATTTATTCATTATTTTTCTCCAAGTATTGTATTTCGATTAAAATGTTAATAAATAAATTTTAGATCATAATATGAACCATAATATATAACTATCATGAAAACTATTTAAAACAATATAATGATTTTGGTCAATAGCGTGTACAAAATACAAGGTGACCTATCGACCTTGATGACCTTACCCATACTAGATAATACACTAGTTTTCTCGAAAAATATGAATATTTTGAAATTTATTTATTCCCCTATACTTGTAGGTACATATTTTACTATATTTTTCAACAATTATAAAATGTATTTAAATGGAAACGTATATTTTTAATTCTATAAATATGTACACTTACAATTTTAAAAGTTCAAACCTTTTTTTTTACAATTTATTGTCTACATATTTATGAAAATAAAAACATGTGTTCTCATATGAAAAAACGAGGTCCATACTTTTTTACGTATAATGGATGAAACTAAACATTTTTAAATAATTGAAAAATATAGTAAAATATGTACGTACAAGTATAAGAAAAAATAATTTTCAAAATATTCATATTTTCTGAGTAAATGAGTGTCTTACATCAGATGGATCAACCTGTATACGTTTTACAAAATTTCATAGTAACGTAATTTAAACAACAATACTTTAACTAGAAAATAAATAAATACTTATAAAGAATTTGATTTTATAATGTTCACCATACATGTAATTTCCTTTTTTTCTTCTTATAAAAATTAATTAAATAACTAGCATACAATTCAATAAAATAGCATACTCAACTACCTAAACATAATAACCAAAGTTAAAATTCATCCTCAAAAACAATAAAGTCAAAATTAATAGCACGGCATTACCTGAGCATGTGGCTTAAGGCATGATTATAACTGTAAATCTGAGAGTCAAACGACTTGTGAAATGTAATAATAGTATTAACAGATGGGACACGCCAACGTATTTTCTCCAAAATTGCAGGAAAACTTATTTTATTATTAATTAGGTAAAAAATAAATAATATATCACTAGGTATACCTCCTTCTATCAGAAAAGGTATTCAAACTTAGCTTATGTGATATATCCCCCACAAAATTCTGTAGTCTAAGCTTTTAAGACAAACGCCTTAAAAAATACGACTAGATATAGTTTAAGCGATTTATTTGGCTGACTTGAGCTAGATTTCAAATTATGAATCCATACTTAAGACACGAGCGTATTAACGATGAATACAAAGTTATTAGACATATATCGTTAAATAAGTATTGACATATTGACAAACATTGTCACACACAATACAAATGGAGGAAAAATCTTTAAACAAAGCAATACCAATATGTGTCTGACTTAATATATTCAGTATTCAATTTGTTGCATCTGTGTAATATGATATACTTATATATTAGGTAGGTATTCAGTTTAGTTAAAATGATAATTTTTTCTCTTCATTTAAATTTTAATTAAATATGAATTACCTATATCAAGATTAATCAACCACTAAGCTCTCCATTGTCACCCAAAAAAATACAAATATCAATTCCTAGTTGGATACATTAATGGCTTTTTAGAGCATATTATCAATACACTGAAAATAATAATTATTTTTTACGCTTTCTTTTATTCTAATAATGATAAAATGTACTTAAACATTACTTAATCTTATATGATCGACTAACATTCTTTAACTTATGTGAAAAACCATGATTATTTTCAATTTTTTCGAGGAAGTCTTACCTTAACTTTTAATAACCAAGGGTTGTCGAGTACCTACATTGTTTATTTCTGTTTGGTTCCTACATAGGACTACAGTTAGACACACCTACTGAAATATATGTAAAACGAAATCAGTTTAGTCAGTTTAGTGGTTAACCTAATAATAATATAATATATAATATAAAATAATATATTATATTAAAATGAGACTTTCCACTTTTAGGTTCTTATAATTAATTAACGAAATATTGAACACTTACGCACAATAAGTAGGTACAGAAATAATAAGCGAGACCTTAACTGAACACCAATAAAATGATAATAATACTTATGTTTTTATATTGACACTAGAAATGATCGTAAGACAAATTGGGCAGATGATTCTGCAGATTCACTTGATGATGATGATATATTTAATATCCAGGCAAACAGAAGCAACGGAAATAAATCAAGAAATCCTTCCTATTTCTGGTTTAATAAAACCCGATTTATCTGATGAAATTTTAACCACACCAATGGTACCTACATCAACTCAAAAGCCTTCTACTACTCAAGTTCCAGCTACTACAACTACAATTGACTTCGATTCATTAACATACGATTATTATTTTTCACTTAATAATATTCTTCCTTTTGGGCATAAATTTGATTTTAACACAAAATATAGTTACACCATTTGTTGGTATAATATTTATAGAGACATTGTTGTTATAATATTTGTGTACACGCCACCACTCACGGATAACTGATAAGTGCATCCTCCCGTAATCCACATGCACTTTTTATTTCTTATTATGACATTTTTCAGCTCTACCAAAAACATTTTTTACGGGGTGGCAGCTCAACTAGTCCTTTCTTTCTCCCAACCTTTTCTTCGCGGCACCGCCTTATCAGCTGTATAATCCCTCGCACTCTTTGGTTGCGACCCTTTGGTTATATGACTTTAATCTTACACGAAAAGAAAATACTTTATTTACCCGTTTAAAATTTGTCATTATCTTCTCCCTACTTTCTCTTTATTTCTCGCCATAATGGTATTATTTATTAACAACCCCAACTTCAACGTCATTGATTTTCGGTCTGTGCCCATTATATCCTTCATCGATATATTTATCATTGGTGCTAGCTTCTCTATTTAAGTATAATATATCTGCATAATTATTATTTTAGTATAGTATTTAATTATTTTCTTACTGTCTTATTATAACTGTCGAGTCTGAATATCGTTAATTAAAGGCTAATAAAAAAAAAACCAATGCATTATTAATAAAATAAATCTTTTTTTTTTATTAACATTAGTCATAAAAATAAAAGTAGGTATTTGTCAAAAAATGAAAATATGTTATACAATTTAAAATATTTTCAACATTATATCATAAAAATAAACATATAGAAATTTGGGTGCCATTCAAATTAAGTAAAATCGTATATAACATCTTCTTGCAATAATTATATATATATATATATATATTTTAGAGCACTATTTGATCTATACAATTGGCTGCCAGAAATTCTTTTATTCAGTTATAAATATTTGTTACAATAGAAGGTTAACAATAACTTAAAGCGGCACATCATTAATCGTTACTAGTTATTTATTACTAGTATATCATTTCAAAAATAATAAAACTTATTAAATTACTAAATTTAATTATTGGCTTAAATTGCCTATGCGAATATAAATGCAAAATGAAATAAAAAGCAATCAAAACAATAATTAACTAGGTACTACAATATATTTGGCGTTATTAGTGACATATAAGATATTAATAATAAATAAACTTCAAAATTCTGCATTGAATGTAAAGGGGAAAACATTATTTTCCTTGCATACTCAATATTATTAACTTGTTGACATAAAATAATTGGGCAGATACCTACTATATTTTTATTATAGTCGAGTAAAAAAATTATGAAGCACCCATTATTAATCTAATAAATAAACCATAAATCATTTAAGTAAACTATAATTAAAATATACTAGTATTTTTTATGTATTTAGTAACATTAACTTAGTATTTTGTTGATACAGATAATTTGTACTAATCGGTTTATTAATAATGTCTATACAATTAATAACAACACCGAAGGAGGTCAAACAAATAACTATACATTTATATTACTCTGTTTCAAAACGCAACTAATGTTACAGGCAAACAATAATTATTTTTGTTCATCACTCAAAGGACACATTAAATCACCAATAAAAAATTCATTATTATTCTTCTTTCGCTTCAATGAAAACTGAGATTTTTTTTGTATCTAAAATAATAATCCAGTGTCAATAAATTATAACGGTCTTAAAAACATATTGTACATTAGACGTGTATTCAGTAATTACTTTAACTTTGGAAGACATTGTCAACGGCTTAAACTTTGACTGACATTGGGCATCTCTCTTTTTTGTGTTCAATTCTTTTCCTAACAGCTGACTGAATTGTATGTTCAAGTGTCGGCGTAGTAAAGTTTTATTTTGTTGAATGAATAATATGTCAGCCAGCAAATCTGAGGTGAATCTGTCGTCATGAACAATTAAACCTCCATGTACACCTAGGGGATACAATTAATCTGATAAACAATTGTTTACACTGCTCAATAAAATTTTAATCAAGAAAGTATGTATTTTCTGAGTTACAGTCAAATACAATAGACAATTACCAGAACCCCTTAAATTCGATGCGTATTCAGCCAAATTAACATAACACAGCCATTCCATTACTCTGTGTGTGGTCCACAAAGACAAATCAGAATCCTCTTCACTCTTGTTGGAATTAGAACGTCGAGTTAAGCATTCGGCATCAAAGTGATTATCTCTCAACACCTAAGTTCAATCAATATTTTATAATTTAATTATTTTAAAAACTGTAAAATTGTACTTGGCAAATTCATAGAAAACCTAAGAAGCTTACTTTGATTCCACAACGAAGACTTGAAAAATGTAATTCCGAATTAACATTTTGCATCATGAAAAAGTCATCTTTAGTTAATCTATGCAAGACTGCACCATTGATAGCTGCTTGAGAAAATGGTTCTTTATACTGAGGTAATCCAATATCATCCAACCAATGCAAAACCCATGCTGTATTCAAATATCTAGCTTTGGGTAAATATTTATCATCCAAAAAAATACTATCTTTGTTTCTTTCGCATTGGATTTCGATTATTAATTTTTTACGATGTAACCAGTGCTGCAAACACAAATTATACGATTATTATTAAATGATTTTAACTTTTGAAATAGTTTTGATGATAAAAATGTATAGAGGAAAAATATAGCTTACTTTGAAGTTGAATTTCTCATCAATTTTATTAATCGATGCACTAATCAAATCACTTCCCGACATAGGCCAAGACTTTGATTGCTTCACTAAATAATCAAGACCCAAACTTGTAAACCATTCAAACACATTTTTTTGATCCCACTGTTCAAACGGCAAAATTGAACTGTCACAGCAAAATATGAATTTTTATTTGTTATTATTATTTACAATTTTTATAAACGCTTCATTTGGTCTTTCATGGTTAAGAAAATTGTTTTTAAATGACCTGGAGTAACTATTGAAGCAAGACTCCATAATATAGACAACTAATTAGGGAGTGTTTGTTATTTAAAATTTTTCTATTTAAATGTTAACACTTACTTTTGGAGGAGTGAATTGTTAGTAGTAGAAAGGTGGCTGTGATTGTTGTTTTGTAAGACTCGTTCTTTTCGTCCTTTGATTTCTACATCGACTAGAAGAAATGATAAAATAATTAAGTTAACAATGTAATTATTGATCAATAAAAATAGCATAAAAAATGTCTTAAGTTAGATCACAAAGAGTAAGCGCACACCATTGAATCATTAATAAAAACCATTTTTAAAAAAACATCAAATACAATTAAAAATCTAAATTTAAAAAAAAATGTATTTATCTGTCTGTATAATAAGAAATAATCATAAATATTAATTAAAGGCAAGCAATTGATGTTGGAAATCCGAAATATGTAATAAGAATTATAATAATGACATTATAATTTATCGTTGGACAACCAACATCAGAGTGTTAAGTGATAATTTCATCATGTTTATTTTTATATCGCTTTAAAACTTACTTAAATTTGGAGCAGAAGAAAATTTGTCAAATTGTGATACATTGCCAAGTAAATTCGTACACGATTCAGTAATATCGTTTAAAGCTAAAATATTAGGTTGGTCATTATTATTTTTTGAATCATTTTTCTTTTTTGATAAAATATGCCGTGGTAAACTACTATAGAAACGTGGGCCATGACTTTTCGAACGTTGAAACTGAGAGTTCTGAAATAAAAATTAAACATAATTTATAAATTAAAACATTAAAGACGTGTTTTAATATTATATTTTTTGTTTTAGGTTGTTTGACTCCAACCTAATTAAACACAAGTATATACATCAGTTTTATTAAACGCCATACTTTAGTTTATGTTTTAAAAATATGAATTATGAAGTAGAAATGCTGGAAAAATAATTATTATTTTTAAGGTTAGATGAAATATGATAGCTGTAAATAACATAATATCTTTACATTGGTTTTCATTCAACTACTCCATATTAGTAAGTGTTTTCTTGATTTTGTCAAATTGTGATTCCTACTGTTCGTCTACATAACAGTGTTAGTCGTACCAACCAAAAGAGTGGACCACTGATTCTAACAGTATACCAATTTTAAAATTCAAACTTGATGTACTGTTTATTATTTTAGAATTAAATTTTAAGAGAATCATTAAAAATGTATACTAACTGTATTTAAATAATTCGTTGTATTTTGGTTTTGAACAAGCATTTGTTTTAAATTCATGTTTTCTTTTGTAAGTCTTACATTAGCTAATTTTAAATTAGTCAACAAAGCCATTGCTTCAAGTTTGTCAATTTCTAGTCTGGATTTTGCTTCTATTTCCTTCAAACAAATAAACAAATAATTTATTATACATTTTTTAAACGCTAACAAAGTAATTTAACGCCACACACATTATGAAGCCTATTTTCAGCTTGTTTTCTTAATTCGGTTTGTTGCGCTAGATATTTTTCAAGATGATTCAGTTTCCGCAAGAGTATATCAACTTGGTCGTTTAACATAGAAACTTGTAATTTAAAGGATTCCAAATGACTACAATCATCTTCATTTTTCTAAATTCATTTTGACAAAAGATTTAAATTAGTACAATATGTTGAGGCTTATTTTTTAATAATAAAAATGATTGAGTTCCATACTTGGTGTTCGAGCACATTATTCAACACAATTTGCAAGTCTGAGTTGCAAGAAAACTGGGAATTGGTATTAGGCTCTGAAAATAAAAATTATAAGTATATAAGTATGTTGCTAATAAAAATATACTAAAAAAACGACTCGCACACAGAGAACATCACATTTAACAGTTTTGAAGCAAGATAGGATTTCTATTATTATTATTTGTAAACTTAGAGACATAAATTGTATAACGTATGAATGATAATAAGTTTAACTATGTTTGGTAGAAAACAGATTTTCAAAAAGTGTTTCAAACAAGTACCTAGTGCACAATTGAGTAATAGGAAATTAGGCTTTTTTTTTAAGACACCATATTGTTTACTACCTAATTATTTTTTCCTGCCTAACTTATTATCTTTCAAACGTTTATTATATTATTGTTGTAATTTGACTCAAAAATGTACAATAATTGTTGCTGTGATAGTCCGACATATACACTAGAGTTTAAACTCTAATTTATATTAGGTATCACGAAAATTTGCCTATATTTTACTCTATATAAGAAAGTAGTATAATGACTTTTTAAAAATAATGCTAAAAAAATTGTATAAATCAATCAAATAATGGCTATTTTATACTTTACAATTGATAAAAAGCAGTTATAGCTATTATTTAACCAAGCATTGTAGACTTATAGCGAATTCGCCAGCATAGCAGAAACTTAAATAGTGTAAACTGAATAATTTGCCATCCCGGCGATCAACTAAGCCTAAACGAGTCCTACTTGATCTTCAGTCCGTACGAGTATTTTTTTATAGACTATAAAATTCTAAAAATCATATAAATAATTTGCATCTAAGCAAATGTAAAAACTGTACAAAATACACAATTATTTATTAAACATATTATCTAATCTAATTCCACAAAAATATTAAATAATAACAAAATACTACTTTTCTAATAAAACGACCATCTCAATGACTACTCATTATTAACTATTATATATACTATTATTTATATAGGTACCTAAAATTAAATTTTTTACTAAAAAAATTACACGTTATCTCAAATCTTACCATACAACAGAATTCTGTGTTATTCAGTCCAATTTCATGTGTTTATTAGGTAATCATTTCTATATTCATACAATACAAGCTTCCAATTATTCATAAATGTCAATTATCATATTATGATAATATTACAATATATTTTTAAAACATAGAAAGAGACATGAACGCCAAAAAATTAATTTATAACAAACTACCTAATCATACAAATCAGAATCATTGAGTGGAATAATTAACTTATTGTTTGAATTACAACTAAGTATTTAGTTTCTAAAAATATAAAAATTTACCTCTTGAATTGTTTAACATGTTATAATAAAACAAATTGCTTAATTAAAGACATACCTTGTAACCAGTATAATCAACTTAAAAAAATATACTTAATTGACTAATTATAATAAAATTTATCTCTAAATCTGTATAATAATATTTATTTTGTTATTATTTAAAAATTATACCTAATCATTGTAAAAGTTTTATTTGTATTTTTTTGGTTAGTCCCTTCCATATTAAATAAAATAGGTAATATTAAAACAAAAAAAATACCCAGTCTTAATCGCATATAAGTTATTTTTTTGAAGGTAAATATGGTTAAGGTTCATAGTTGAAAAAAAATCAATGTTAATGTTATACCAATTAATCTGATTATTAAAACATTTACAATAGGTAATAAAATAATTAACTGAAAACTCAGTGTGCTTGCCTGATAGTATAATGCCGTCCATTTTTTGCAAAGCGCCTTCTAACAGTTTGATTGCATCGTAATGCGTTTTGCTCAGCTCGATCCCTTCTTCATTCTTATTCATTTTAATTGTTTGTAAATTTCAATTAAAACACGTCTTTCGATTAATGTGTAAAAAAAAAAAAATGTACAAGTAATCTTTTAATGTTTTCTGTACAACTTCAACTGCAGATCAAATTAAACTTTATGATAAAAATCCAAAAATATATAAAATTTAACTAATATATTATTTATTATACGTAAATTGTTTGATTTCACTAATTTAAAAAGAAAATTATTAAAAAATTTTAAAAAATACTACCAAGCACCTAATATTATTAGTATTACAAAATAATAGTTATTGTTTTATCATTTTTTTTTATCAGTCAACAATAGCCTTATCAGAGAAAAATTCTGTGGCCTTATCTACATCAACACGCTAATCTATATTATGGTAAACAAAGAATTTACAATGAAAATCTAAACCTTTAGAAATGTTTAAAGACTACCAACTTGTAGTTTGATGAGACATGAACAGGGCTGGGTGGGGCATTAACGAGTAACGAGATTAATAATTGAAACTTAAAAATTACCTTATCGGTTATCCGAAAATAAAAGTGTTACTTTTAAGTTGCACGAACAGCTAACAAATTAAATTTAGAGGATGTTTTATCCTTTATTTATTAAGGAGTTAGGTATAGGACATTTTTTGCAAAATCTTAATTTAAGAGGACATCACACACCCGTTTTATTTAAGTTATACTCAAATCAGTTTTTATTATTGAAAATTGAAATTTATAAAAAAAAAACTACAAGTATGTAAATCAATATTTACAATATTATATTATAATGATAATTTACCAACAGTAAATTGCCTCTTAAGTTTGTAAAGAAAAAATGTTTTTCAAAACATAGGTACCGACACATTTTATAAAAAGTAAAACAGAATATTCATTAATACAATTTCAATGAAATTATAATTTTTCTTTAATTATTCAATACCGATGTATTATACTATTTATTTATACTAGGTATCTATTATCTATTTAAAACAATATATCGTGAATAGGTCCACCATATGAAACTATTCGATACCCAACAATAAAATTTAAAACATTTACTTAAATACTTTACAACTTCGAAACAATAATAAATTATAAAATGTTACCCTGAAATTTCAGGGTTCAAGATGGCAAAAAAATTATGGATCCGGATAAGGCGTTTTTAATGTCTCTGTTGCAAGACGTCAAACGAATGTCGTACAATGAATTATTATGTTTATATTTATATACGTTTGTTTAGGTACATTATATAAATTATATTAATATAATATATGTATATAATTAACATTAAATTATATATTATTAACAAATTAACCATTGTACTAACTACTAGACAATAATAAAAAAACAATTAAAAATATTCATGCTCAAAACAAATTTTTTGTGAAAGGGTTGTTATAATTATTATGGTTAACAAGGTTATCTATTTTTTCATAATTTTTAGTTAACTTTTTTTGTTAAGCATGTAAATTTGTTAAAAAATCTAAAATTGATGTAGTACATAATATGTACGTTGCAATTTAAATTTTAAAAGAAATGCTAAAGTATAAGATTTTAATGTAAAGCTAAAATGTTAAGCATTTTATTTCAAAAAAAAATAAAAAAATGTCTCAGTACAAATGGTTAGGTTTTAAGCCATCTCGGAGGTCTGGAGTTTAAATATAACACTTATATATGTATTCACTTACCTTTATCAAAATAATAATAAAAAAATTTGTTTATCTTATGTCAAATATAAAATTCATGGATAAGCAAATGAAAACTTCACCTTTTTTATACCAAAAACACTGTTTAATTCTTTGTTAAAAATAATAGTTCTCTTTTTTCTTTCTTATTGTGAATTACAAATATGTATATAACTTTTTAAAGTAGCACCTCGTAACAAAACTCATTAATTATTTTTAAATGTAATAGTTATTCATTATGTTAAAAATTTGTAATTTTATCATTTTTAAAATAAAATTAATACAACTAGATGCGTTTATCTTAATATTTTCTGAGTTATAATGTATAATAATTATGTGTTGTTCAACTTGTACTTTTTTTTTAAATAAACTATTAACTATTAAAGTATTATCAAACATTTTAATTATTACTGTTTTGTATGACTTGTTTGAGTACACTTCATTTCACAAGTAAAAATGTAAAAAAATCTCGAAAGAATACAGTAAACATGTTTTTGGGTTAATTATTTTAAATGGTAATTTATTTTACCTTCTATGTAAGGAAAAACATTATAATTTAAGTTAAACAACAAAAAAAATATTATATTTTACAATTGGAGAAAACAATATTTAAACAACTCTTGTTAATAGCTAATGGTTTTTTTGTCGATATAACCTAAGTGTCGTACATTCACGGGATCAGTGTCACTTGTATTCACCACTCACAGCTATGCTGATATTTTGGCCTATAGTTTTAGTTTGATGATACCAAATATTTGTGTCCAAAATTACTACAAAAAAGATAACAATATAAAAATAACAAATAACGCAATAAGGTGATATGTATTTGTCAACCCCTATTGAATTTTATGTATTTTTTAACTCTCACTGTAGGTACCTATATTTCATTCGTCTACTTAAGATACTGCTGACATGGCCGGATTCAGGGATGTGGAAGCCTCAAGGCCTATTACAAAGTTTGATTACAAACTTGTACACCTCACATTAATTCAATTGCTAAAGGTATTCATTTTTTATAATAATCAACTACTAAATTTCATGAAATGCCAATAATAAAAAACGAAGTAGACTACTAGATAACTAGATAAGAAACTATTATAAGAATTGCGTGTTTTACCGTTTAATATAAGTTCTATTGACAATAATATTTTTATACAGTTTTTCTAACATTTTTGTTAAGTAGGAGATAAAATAAAGTTATTCAAAACTTTATTTTAAAAATTTGAGCGGAAAGAAACTGTTAAATAGTGAACAAAAACAGTAAATGTTCCTCTTTTTTGAGAGCTCTCTTCCCTAAATCCCGTTTTGACTGTCGATGTCACCGATAGTCGTTCTAACAGTACAATGATTATAATTAAACTGGGGAACAATGATCGGTTTATTCGGACTTAATCAGTTGACTTCATCGATTTTATTAACTATTCAGTCATTATACACCATATTACTGGACATGTTGGATAATTATTACACATGGCCGGATAACCGAAAGATGTATTTGATCTAAGCACATTCGATAAAAACAACCTTTGGTTGGGTATACTTAGAATAATTACAGAGTTACACAGCTAAAGCTAATAATACAGCCTAAGGAGGGTCACAAAAGATTATAGACATGTAGTTTATCTCGAGAACCAGAGTCAATCTAAATGAAGTAACTATATAACGTGTATGTGCAATTTAGGTGTATTCTAAAACCATAGACAAATTTTATGCCGCAGAAAAAACTTATTTTTTTTGTTCCCCAGTGTTAGTTATCCCTTATAATATTAATAATTATATCAGTCATAATTGAGATTTGAGGTATGTTAAATTAACATCTCACATAATTGTCCGGCGTGGACGGTCACTTCAAAATGTTTTCTACAACTGAATATGCATTTGGGCGGTGACTGTAAAGTCCATTTTTTCGATCCACTAAGTTGAGTCTGCCACGAAGGATATTTAACCTTGTCTAACTAACAGAAGGAAACAAAAAAAAATATGTGCAGCTATGACACAGATTGGCAATAATATTCTACTTACGTGCATCGGAGCACCGTTTCCCGGTGTGCCTATGAATATCCAGATTTTCGAATTTGGAAAAGCTAAATTTTCTGGCAGAAAACTAGGTATGTCAATGCGTTCCTTAACAATGTCAATAGTTTTGTTATCACAAATGTTCCTATATAATACAACATGCAGTTTTATAAAATTATTGTTTATTAATATAGTAGGAAAATACACTTTTTTTTAAAAAATTATTTGCTGTTATTGAATTGAATCAACAGTCAACCGGTTCCTGAATATTTTAATTTCTTGTAGAAGTTGTATAATTTCATTTAAGTGGGTTTGAAAACGATTTCTGTTCTTTAAATCAAATACAAAGAAGAAAGGAAAATTTGGCTACTGCCATTGTAATTATTTGTAGAAAACATGATATAAATGATTGCATTAAGTATATTATATAAAATATATATAATAAAACAAATATGTATTAAGTTTTATTGATACGTCACGTATTGTTTTTTTTTTTTGATAAAATAACTAAATTACTTATTTTTTCAATTTAAAAATTATATGTCTTTACTAATAGTATCTACTCACCAACCAATGTACCATGGGGTGTATCCTGGCTTGAGAGTAGCCTGGTCTTGGTCCATATTAAGCGCATCATCCAGCGTTTTGAATTTCGTTTTGTACCGGAAAAACTGACAAGTTTTCAGCTGTTTAGCTTTGGACAGGTTTTTGAAAAACTCAAAATCAAAACCAGGCGATCTACCAAAGCTTTTGTCGTTTGTAACGAGTACCGGTCGACCGGTGTACGCGTACCTAAATCCATGGTATGTATTGTTTTAAATATTCGGTTCATTTATCTATTTATTAACTGTATTAAGCCAATTCTCTGTGATTAGTTAAGTGCGACTACAGTATTAGTACTTAAATGATGGGCAACCAAATGTGTTATTGTGGGGTGTATATGTCACACAAAATAAAAAGAGACAGAAATCTCAGCACAGCTGTTATTTCTTATTTTTTCAGTTGCTTTAACTCACTTGTTTAGAAACGTCTTAGTCGACAGACTGGGCACTATGTCGACGGCGTCGACTTTAGCACAAAACGAACATTCTTCCAAAAGAGACCTAGTGATGTCATTGAAGGTCTCCTTCAATGGTCCCGTATACTATTATCATGAAATAAGAACGTTAGCGTGATGCATTAATTCTGATATTATACCAATAGACGAAACATCTGGGCATTTTTTAGGTTAGACCATGTCATTTATACATTAGGGTGGTCCTTATTTTATTCAATAATGATGAGTTATGTCTACCGTTAGGTTTTTGAAGAACCAAATCCAGACATGCAAAGGAATGTGTTCTTTTTTATTCACATTAAAATTTGTACTAATTTAACTTAACTACAAAAAATAATAACAGATATTATTATACTTCTCGTGAGTGATATTGCGGTTCACAAATAAAACCCACTAAATCAGTTTGTTTTCGTAGTTATCTCAGTCCGAACCTTGTACATAAACTAACGCTGCGAATTTCTGTTCCTTCAACCCTAATTCCCTATTTCAATTGATTTCATATTCATATTCTATTATAATAAATATGGTTTATTTAGTCTCTTGACAATTGCCGGCTCATAGCCTCTCCTTGGAAATTAGAACGAATACTTAAAATAACCCGTCTAGACCTAACGAAGCTCTATGCCAAACGTGTATGTTTGGTCTACACGCTCAATAGGTACCTATTAAGTTTAGGTACCCATTTTTAATCAACAGTAAATTACGTTTCTCACCGAATCACTTAGTTGAGGTGACGTCCTGACCAGCGAAACGTGTGCCGAGGCGTAGACCAGTATTTTCCACATAATTAATAATGGTTATTATGTATTATATGTATTTGTAAATATACATATATTTATATATTTTACAAGTATAACAAAAATGTCAAGAATTTTCTATACTAATCCGATTCGGAAGCCTATCAGTTCAATTTATAGGTGGCCAACGATAAGAAGTTATTATAGGCTTTACGACTTTTTGATAATAAACAATAAAGTAACTACCTAGGGCACGTAGGGCATTTTTTCATGAGCCACGCATGTTTTTTTTTGTTGTAGATTGGGTAAACATTGTTTGTTGGAGTCACTATTACGTAGGTACTCTACCTACCTATTATGTTTAAAGAACTATACCTAATTTAATTAAAAAATGCATATTACTATTAACTTTATCTTAAATGCACGGACCCGATGGTTGAGTTTGCTATAAAAAATTATGACCAAATAAAATTTTAAAAATTAATTGAAATTCAATCTACTAGGCTGACCTAAAAAAACTGGTAGAAAATACGGAATATATATTCATAACTATATTATAGAACAATATTAATAGCTTTACTAGCCACCACCTGTCGATTTCGGTTCTTTCACTTAAAAACTATTTAACGCGAACTTTTAAATTGAAGCAATTAACTCGACATATATATTTATCGATTGACCAATTTATCCACATTGTTTTTAATTATTCTTGGGCCAACTATAAATAAAAAAAGAGTGTTCCATATCCTAACAGTCTTTAAACAGCATACGATTGAATAGGTACAGAGGTATAAAGAATAAAGATAATGGGGAAAGCGTTGTTATACATCGTGGTACTCGTTTTGCCGATTATGGCGGATTCTGTTTTTCGATTTCCTGAAGGTCATATCCCGCTCCGCCATTTTCGTTTACCAAGAGATCCACCACCTACGAAGCTTGAGAATGTGAGAAAATCAAAAATAGTTGTACAATAGTTTCATAAAATGTATTAATCATATTTTGTTTGTTTAATATTTCTACAAGGGGTTATCTATATTCATCTGAAATATGAACGACGGCTATGGCTTAAAACAAGACCGGCCAATACCGCCGTTGTTGAATTCGAACGATAATGTCTCCTGTCCATGTTACAGTAAGATCGGTTATTGATTTATATCTTATAAATATTCCATAAAATAACCCGTCAAAGTTGAAACTTGAAAATTCGGAATAATTTCCTAAGTGATCGAGAAAATGTGCTACTGTTCAGCACAGAAAAATATTCATAAATACCTAACAAATATTGACAGCAAAATACACATAACAACTTTATTTGAATTGTAGGTTGTGGAGCCCTAGGTTACAAGGACAAAATATACGGACGGATAGAAGTGCCTTATGCACATAAATATCCTTGGATTGGCTCGCTAACATATAAGAATGTATCGTACTGCGGCGCTACTTTGATCAATGACAAATATGTATTAACTGCAGCGCATTGTGTTAATGAGTAAGTAGTTTGTACGATATTTTAGTTGCTTGGACGATTAAGACATAGTTTTGATAATGTTTGACGAATCTGAGGTATATTTAACGACGAAATCAACAAGTGCCCGAAAGGGAATACTGTAATATTACACTGATTGAGTATTGTGTATTATGATTTCAGAACTCTAAGTGAACAGTTTTTTTATTTACTTATTACTTTGCCGGTTTGAATGTATTATAATTTATAAATGAACATCTATATCTGACAAACGGTCTTGCTTTCAGTATAGCAATTAGTAAGACATATAAATATTTCAAAGTTCGATTGTTTGAGCACGATCGTAACGCACCAAACTACCACATGGATTTCAACGTGAAGAAAGTAATTGTACACTATGGTTATAAAGCAAAATCGCACGATAATGATATTGCTCTTATTCAACTGGAAACCAATGGTATACCGATGAATCCCGATCTCCATTCAGTTTGCATGCCTACCCAAGGTATAATATCCATGTTGACTGATCTACTTAACCTTAAAATATTCGCAATATTTACATGCAGAAAAGATGCCTCACAAATATATCTCAGTGGGCTCAAAATGGGATTATTATAAATAAACATAAAATCAATAGTGAATTATAAGTGGATTAGGCCTAAAGAGGTCCAATGTCGTGTTGCTTGGTTTATCTCCCAGACTTTTTTAAAAAAGACTTAGTAGCTTACCTTCTCTATTTACTATCTCATGGAAAATACAATCAGTCCCTCTAAATTTTTTAGGGTAAAAAAGTCCTGTACGGTTACTAGGAGCAACGTGAGGATATCTAAAATAAAAACACAAATTCAAATATTGGTGTATTTTATATGACTAATCGTTAACCCAACCTAACTTAATCTTCCATTTTTTTTCACTTAATCCTTAAGTATTTATCGACCCAAAAAAGATTTATCATGAACTTTTCGAAAAATGTATGACTAGTTTAAAAATAAAGATTATATACTTAAAAATAAAAAATATTGCATAAAAAATGCATTTTTGCTTCTCTAATTTAATTTATAAGAACTGCAAACCTTTTTATTTGACGTGCTATTCGATAATTGGTTCGAATGATGCTTTATTTAATCCTTCACATTGGTAATGAAAACCATTGACACAATCTGAACTAAGTTTGTCTTGATTAATTTATATTTTCATTACACTTAGACGTTTTCCACTTAAGTTGAGATTATTTGATTTGACTAGAGACACAGCGCGGAACATAACCGTACGCAGCTGTGTACTGATGTATGAATAATAATTTTTTAACTATGTATATTAATAAAATTTCAAACCTTTATAGGAGTCAGTTACGCCAAACAAACAGGTGTAGTCGCCGGATGGGGATTTATGACGCTAAAGCCCAGGGTCTTAAAAGAAACTGTAGTTTCTATATTGAGCAATAAACAGTGTAACGCCATACCGACCTATACCGATTTAATCACCAAAAACATGATTTGTGTCGACGAACAGGTACATAACGGGGAAGTCGTGTGCAGAGTAAGTATTGTGCCTGATTTGTATGTAAGACATAGGACAGTTAAAAAAATGCTTGTGATCAATGATTGGGCGTAGACATTTAATGTTGATAGAATTCGTATAATTGTTGTTTGCAGGATGATAGTGGCAGTTCTTTGGTCATTAATGACGGTGAAACTCTTCGCATTGTCGGTAAGGGTGTATTAGTAACGTTGTAATTATTGATCTTGTTCTTTAGCTTAAATCACTATTCACTGTACATGCCTAACGAAATATTATTGTCATTCGTATCTTATTACCCTTCTGATTGTTTGTATTGCATCTTTAGGTATCACAACTTTCGGCCTCGGATGTCATCGTTCTCCAACAGTCTTCACTAGAGTGTCCAAATACTTGGATTGGATAAAAGTAAATACACCGGATGCTTGCGCGTGTGACGAAGCTAATACGGGAAACAAGGCTTGATGTTAATCACTCCTGTAGTTATTGATATATTCGAGTTACACATTTATTTATAATTGCGCATCAAAGTTAAATAAAATAATTAAGTTTAAAATAAATAAATACCATTAATTAAAATAACTTATGGGCAGCTTTTTATTTTTCTAATTTAATTAAAACAAAACGATATACCCATTTTGGGATTAGGGTATTTTTAAATATTTATACTGTCGATAATAAGATTTGTATAAATATTCTATATAATACATTTTATAAAAAAGATAATTGTGTGTAATTGTATTTTTTGATTTTTAATTTGCATTAATTGAAAGAAAGTTTAACATATCATAGTGAATCCGATTCTTTTTAGCTCCACATCAAAGCTAAAATAAAAATGTATAAATATTTTTTTATTACAAATAGAACTGTGATAAAAAATAAGAAAGAGGCTGAACCTCAGACATTCGGAATATCCGGATAATTCAATCACTTTAATAAAATCACTAAAATTTAAATTTTTGAAAGATATTTTCATAAGAAAATATCGCACAAAGCACACTTGAAATTTAGAATTTTGTCTCTAATTCAGAATGTAGTTAAACATATGAAATTTGATTATTTTGTAATTTTCAACAATTTTAGAATTCTTGTTTTTTGTGTATTGCCTAAAAGTTAATTATTAACCTACCCGCCCCCCTAGACTTAGTTAATGTATTAAATATGTAAAGTTTTACATTGTAGATATGGAGTACAAAAAATGTATCATACATTTTTGTAAGATAAAAATCAGATTAATAATTTATTTCCTTGTAATTTACATGTTATATTTATTATTAGATAACTTGTAAACTAAAATCTAAAAATTGAGGACTAGCTAATGAGCTAGCACTAGTTTAATGAAACTAGTGCTGGATAATATATATTAAACCTTGTACTTACAATATTCGTAACAGTTAATTTATTCGTTAAAAAATATCAAAATTACTTAGCAAGTGGAATTATACTGGAACATAAATTATATTATAATTTATGTTAGCTGATCGACTAAAGTATCAAAGTAGATTATGTATTTAAAAAATCGGACTTAAACGTGTAAAAAAAAAGAAAGATAAATTGTCAAGTGAAGTTTCGACTATTCTTTGTGAGGGGGTATTGAAAAATGTATAAGATCGGGTATGGTATATTTTCCATGTATTTCAAGAGGTTTATCAAAAAGTTAAGAAATTACGGTACTACTATAACTGCGTCAAAAAGTGATAACTAAATTAAAATCTTTATTAGATAGCACCAAAGATAAAATATGAAAAATGACGATTTTATAATCATGAAGAAAGATAGGCCCTAACAAAAAAACCACATCAATGTAAAAACATTATCTTCTTAGCTCCGTATCGAAGCTAAAGAGTTGATAAATGTTAGTATTCTCATACATCATAGCTCATAAAATGAATCTTTTAGCTAGAAAATGGATATCTCAATTTCTTTTTTATACATTTATATTTTTTCCACTTAGCTGTTCAATTAGATTACATATTATACAAATAAATTAAAATATGCTAACTATAATGTAATTAAAGCATGACTATGTAGGGTTATATCTACAACAACTGACGATTTTTTAGTCAACTATTTAATCATTATAAATTACTGTTAAAATACATTAAAAATTAAAATGACAAAAGCAAGTACCTTACATTAATGATGTAGAAAAGTGACCAAATATAGGTTAGACATAAACAATAAGGTTGTTAAAACAAATAACTCCAAGTTAAGTTAAGTTAACATAAAGAATTATTTATTATTTGTACAATCTAAAAAAACTGCTACTACATCAAATCCAAATAACAACAGATCCCAATGCTATTCCATATTATTCCGCTATGTAAGATAATGGATATTTTTTTATTTTTTTAAATTTATTTTACAAAAACAATCTATACAAATATGTATGTACAATAAGTTTTTTTTTTATCTAAATTATAACAGGGCATGTATATCTTGAAAAGGAAGCTACCCATTGGTAACACCTCTAAATCGATATTTATGCAAGTATACATAAAATAATAGCATATTATTATCACAATAAAAATAAAAAATAATATAGCATCGTCATTGCAAAATATGGTTAGATAGATTATACGTGTTGTGTACTAATTAAAACAATATTTATCGATTTCGTTTTATTACAATACCATTATAATTTTGAATATTTCCGAAGTAATAATGGTTTCTACTAAAGGTAGCCTTAGCTACCGTAGGCTAAACTAGGCAATTATTACCGTAGGCTAAACCAGATATATACCGTAGGTTCCGTAGTTATCTGATATAACTCTCATTAGACAAAAAATATGACAAATTACTAAGTTACACAGACGCATGTGAAGTTGGCACACCCAAGTAGTCAAATCAAACTTGCAACTATGCCCATCACGTGGCCCATCCAAGTTGTCTTAGAGATCCCAAAATGGTGCCAAATTAATCGCTATAATTTGCAAGTAAGCCCCCTTTCCCCCAATAGTCTTTTTTTCTGTCATGAAGTTATTCCACCCAATTTGTTCCAGCGTCCTCAAACAAGTATCAAATTAATTGTTATAATTTATATCTCATTCCAATAATTTTCTAATTTATAGTAAAGGATTTAGAATGCTTTAAAATGCAACAATCTCATTCGTGTTCCGACCAATTGTTGGACCGACCGACAAACTTAAGAAAATTGTTTACAATTAATTTTCAAAGTTCAATGAATGTACTATAACACTTAGTTCTTTATTTCGATAAATAATTAACTATGATATTTTTTAATTACTCTTTAGTTTATGTTTTATACGTAATTTAAAAACAAATAATAGACTGAGATACTAACTTCAAATAAAAAATAATTACATAATTTATTAAAATTATGTCGGACGACGGACGGTCCTACAACAAAATCATTGTTATAGCAATATTGTGTTCAACATTGTATTTTTATTAGTGAGATAGAAACGACTAGGGTTTATTGGTCGTTTATACATATTTGTTGCCGTTGTTACATAAATAAACTAATCATTAAAAAACATTATGGTAAAAATATTTTTCAGATACCAATTGAAAGTTGATTGATTCTCACATAGCAGCCTACAAATTTACTACAGTCTGTGTATTTTGCCTCTTTTTTGAGAGTTTTGAAAATCTGCTATTCTGATTGACACAACTTCTGTATGATAACCGTAATATGTCACTGCTTGCTCGCTTTTGCCGACTGGACTAGCAAACGCTACTGTATTATTATTGTATGTAAGCTGCACACCGAATCGGGGAAATCCATTAAGCTAAAAAGGGGAACGCCACCCTTAACGGTACGACGTTTAAAATACCAGGAGCACATAAGATCTTGCCGTCGAGTCGTCAAAGGCTCACCGGTATTCCAAATATTTTTAACTCTTTTCGATGCAGCTTTAACAATTTTGAAAATCACTTATAAGTTGTACGTTGAACCATAATATAATAAACAGTATATATAAACTTGTACTATACATATATAAATAAAATAATTATGTATTTATGAAAGTAGAATAGCCATTTTAACGTGGGTTTTTGCAACAAAAAAAATTAAAAATAAATAATTCTTGAAAAATTTGTAATCCTTTTGGATGTTTTTTTATTTTATTTTGAGGGGCGAGGGATGAACTTTTTTAAATTGTTGACTCTGTAAACTACGTAAAATGTTTTACAATCATGTGGGTTTTTTTGTGTTTGTGTACACTGTAACTTTTTCAAAACTAGACCAATTCCTTCGAGTAGCAACTCTATAAATCGCATATTTTATCTAGTTGGTACTTTGGGTGGTTATATTTTAAGTTATTAAAGTGTTTAAAAATTAGAATCAAAGCGTTTATTTGAAAGGATTTTCTATGTATTAAAGTGCATGCTCTTAAACCTAATTTAGTTTTAAAAACTAATGTTGATTGGTTTTATTTATTCATTATTGGCTATTGAAGTCTCTCGTTGCGAATCAACATTATATTTATTAGCTCAATATGTTTGTTTTTTTAGTTTACAATTTGTTTAAAATTAATTTGTCATAACTTTCGTTTTATGTCGAAACTTTATTATTTTTCAGACAGAAACTAATTAGAAACATACAATAAAATGCCGAACAGAGTAGCACGTGTAAGTTAAAGCGATAAAACGGCATTGTATATTTAGTAGAATATTTACATATAAGTACAATAATACATTTTTTTAAAATAGTGTTCAAAAAACACCTCACACGTTATAAGGCTTGTATAGTAGCTGACTAGATAAATTTAAGTGTATATTTTTATTACAACAAATCTTATCAGTTGTAGTCATTAAATAATATATTATAACTGTTTGTATTAAGTTATATTTTTTTCTGATGTAATGAGTTTAGCGTTTATATAATTTTAATTTCTGTTCAATTAATATTGAAATCGTACTTAAAAGTTAGTTTATACTATTAAGAAATTTAATAAAAACTAAATGATTATTTCAATAATATTCCTATGAATAATAATTAGAGCTTAATTTGGATTAAAATAGAAATTACCAAATTAAAGTTGAGTTAATTGTATTTTTATATGCAGAATGTGCTCTTGAATCCAAAGCTCAGGTTCAAAACTGCTATACTTTCTATGATTCATAATTTGGATTGGTTAGCGGATGAAACACTAAGTGAAACTCCTATTGATTTTATGGAAATCATAACCGAAAGAGCACTGGATTCGTCACCCGTGCTAACGATATTTGTAAGCCAAAATAAATTGTGTACTTGGGCAATAATTTTGATACTTGAAAGATGTAATAGCTTTTGTGTCTCGACTGTGATATTTAGAGTAAATTAAATGAGATGAGTGTTGAGCATTAAATAAGCGAGATGAATTATAGATTGATCAAATTTAGCACTTATCCTGATTATTGAGTTAAGTAGTTATTCATTTTAATTTTAGCACAAATTGACAATGGTCAGGCCCCGAGAGCTGAGAACCAAGTTCGAAATTGAATCAATCATACGAGTTCTCGGTGCTGGTTTCAAGTTTTTTAAACTATGTCCACTTGTAAGTATCCCCGCCAGAGTGCTTGTATGGACCATGCTGCCAATACATATCTGACCAACGACGTTTCATTACATTTATTATTAATATGCCAATTACCTGTGTCAATGATAGGAAAGAAACATTGCCGTAATGACGACGGCAACGTACAAATGTTTTGGACCGGACAGAATCATCTTGAAACAAGATCGCCAACCTTGGAACATGTATTACATAGTAAAGGGAGTAGTGTCCTTGTGCAAGGATGTTTATGATCCGATTTTAAAGAAAACCGAATCTGTTGAACAATGCAAGTTGACCGACGGCGAGACGTTTGGAGAAAGCGCAGTGATGTTTAACAGACCAATGAAGACCTCCGTTAAATCCTTAAGTAATTATTTATCAGTACTTTCAATGTTTACCCTAACATTAAGAATATTAATTATTTAAGTAAATACTAAATTACAGTTAACAAACGGGCCTAAAATCTTCATTGATAACGTTATAGTTATAACGAAAAACGAAAAAATAAGAATAGGAATAACCCAAACCAGCCGTATGAGTAAACATAATATACATGTTATACATTATATTAAATTTATAAAAAAGAAGGTCAACATAACAAAAACAAATTATAACAATATTAGGAATCAACATTTTATAAAATATGTTTTACTTTATGGCAATTTTGTCAATAACATGCTGTACAAAAAAAAGAGTTTAAGGTATAACGTTTATAGTATTTATACAAACAAATTAAATTACAGTTTTTAAAAATGAATTACGTTGCGCCATTAAGTATATGGGAAAGGAATACTAAACGGTTTGTGTTATTGTGTTTTTTTATAAGTCCTGGCCATAACTTCTAAATAGTGTAGTAAGTCTGCGAAAATGATTATTGTTCATATACTCGTTTGTGAAACCTATAAGAGTAAAACCTATTAAGAAATAAAGAAAATAGAAATATTTATCAATTATATGTTCAATGAATCAATAAAATTCACTCTAATTATATTATCAGTAAACTTTTTATAACATAAAAACAGTAATATCTAGATTCTACAATCTAGAATATATATGTAGATATATATACTACTATATGTGCTAGCTGCCCGTGTATCCGGCTTCGCACGGGTTAAGAAACACAATTGAAACATTGTGAAAACTCACAAATTATACAAATTATTAGTTTATATTATTATTATTGTTATTATATTTTATTATCAAACTCCAACTCAATTACCATCTCCATCCTCATCCCCAACTCCATCCCGATCCCCATGGAAAAAATGGTGCACGTGTTAATGCCCGACTGGTTTGCTGACTCTCTCAAATTTACTTTAATTTTAAAGATTTTTAATATATAACTATTTTTGGTAATAAAAACAAATTTGATACATATAATTTAGTTAGTTAATTACCGGTATTCTTTGCAAATTGCAATAGCTACGGTGGAATTGATATGCATATCTCGGGAAGATTTCGTGGAGACTCTCAAGGACAACATGCTGCTGGTATGGGAGAAGAACGCCGAAGCCATTAAAAACTCATGGTTCTTTAACTACTTGAATTTGGACCAGTTGAACAAGGCCAGCACTGTTTCGTTCATCAAAACGTACCAACCGGACGAACACGTCGTCGGTAAGACGTTTCCTAACAGCACAAGGTCTCCATAAAAATTCCCATGGATTCCAGGGAATACCTGAGAGCTTCCGTAGAGACAGGCAATTTAATGGGACTAGGGAGACCTAGTTCTGTAAGGGTTGTTTATTTATACACATGATCGGAAAACGCGACGAGGGCGGTATCAAAGAATAAACACACCGTTTAACGTGCACCTTGATAGGTGTGTGTGTCTATATTACTATGTTTCTACATTGCACGTCAATGCCTAGGAGACGAGATTGGTAACGTTGATTACGGTCACTTCATGATGGGCGGCAAGGTTAATATGATAAAGCGGCTGAAAATGATCGAATCACCAATCCGATTAACGGGACAGTTCACGTACAGACTATACAACGGCAAGAGGAAACTGGAAAGTCGTCAAAAAATTATTGAAGAATTTTTGCAAATCTGCACATTCTCGGGCAGGTCGTGTTTCAACATAGGTATTAACATTAGGCCCCTTACGCCTACCCATCTCTACTCTATGTAATCATTTTTATGAGCTCTATTCTCTCTTTATACATAAATTATCAACGAGTCCTGGTGGTGTCTGGTGAATTCCAATATTTTTATCCAGCCTAGGAAAAAATATGACTTAAATTGACTTCATGTATCATCGACACCTGACTGGTGGCTAACAGGAATCTTCACTAAAAGACTAAGTTCACGAAAGAAATCCTTTCTCCGATGTTAACGGGATCCAACTAAAAGGCTAGTACTGTGTAGGAATCTTTTCTTAGATACTAAAAGAATTTCAACAGAATCCTGATTTTGTGTAAGACTCCTCAAAGTAAATCCTTCTTTGGATACTAGTGAGAAGTCACTACTGGAACCCCGATGCTATTAAAATATATGGACATTCAATTCATTCGACACAATCTTTAGAATTCATTCAAGAGTTTTCCATGTTTTATTTCCTTTAACTCTACAAACTCATATAATAGAATTGCGTTTTTCTTTTTAGATAACCTTATTTTAAATACCATAGAAAATATCTAAACCCGTTATTTTTATACAAATGAATAAATGAGGAAAATATTGTCCTCAGTTGTTACAAAATATTAGTATTAAAACCAATATTAAGAATAAACGAAGTATAGTTACTTTTGTAAAAAAAATACATATATCAATCTTCAATTCTAATTTTAATGGTTAATGGAAACAATTTTTCAGCTCACTTACATTTTTTTTCTCGTAACCTTTTAGATATAAATATTTTTGTAAATCTAGATATTAATTAGTTGAATATTGTTTTTAGTTTTCTTTTATTTATTTTTTTGTTATTAATACTTAAACAGCTTTAACAGTTGTTTTTTACTCATTATTTAGTTCTTACGACATGTTATTTTATTTATTTAACTGTTGATTGTCACTGTATTTGTTTTTAATAGAAGCAACTTCTATACACAAATAAATATACTTTCCTTTTTTTCTATGTTTTGTTCTACTATAATTGTTTACAGTACATTCGTTCATTATTTGACTAGGCGAGAGCATAAAAAATAAGGATTTCATGGTGGACAAATATTCTGTGGCGACATGTCTTTGTGTGCCAAAACGGTTTATGTACGAAACCGAAAGATTAAAATGCTGGAAGAGAACTCAGATTGAACTAGAGAACATTATTCCCACGACGATTCAGGTGTTTCAGTCGTACATGGCTAGCAAGATCATTCAAACAAAAAAGTGTCTTACCAGTGAAGAAGTATCTGAGTTGCTAAGATCTTTTAATGATTGATAAAAAATCGTTATTTGTTTTGGTAAAATCATATTACTTAGTTTGTCCGTTGGTTAGACGTGGAAAATGTACAATGAGTATCCGTAAAATTTAGACTAAATAACTATTAACCAAAAAGCGTGATATCAAATCTACACCATTTGATTAAATTGACCATTCATTAAATTGTTGTAGTATATTTCCATTAACGGAAATTATTTAAATCCGATTAAATGCATCAAAAAAGTAAATTAATTTGAGTCAAAAACAGTAATATAAATATTAAATAGTATTTAAGAGGGCAGCCAATAAAATAACTCGAGGTTTTACTTATATAAGCAACAACAATATTGAGTAGATTGCTATAGTTGGATTACACCATGTTTTGAATTGCGACGGAAGTTATGACATAAAACATAATATTATATAGCATATTATGATACTTTCAAAAAAATCATAATTTATACCACCTATTTAATTATTTAATTATTTAATATAAATACAACAATATTAATGGTGGTTACGAATAGCGAAGATATGGTCAAAGTGTTTAATTACTAAACAATGATAAAGAAAAAATCTAGGAATAATATTATAATAGCATGTTATACAAAATGACACATTTTAAAATTAATTATAACTCAAGAGAACGTTTTACCCTCAGTTTTTTTTTTTGAGCAGAAAATATTTTTAATTCATTGTTGCATTAAATTTTAGGAAAGGAACTACATTTAAGTTCAATCGATTTTTTAAATTTGAAATTCCAGTAGACATGCTGTATTTATATCGGTTGTTTTTCCGTTGTTTGCATAAACATCACTAGTGAACAATAATACCTTTTTATATAACTAATCGTTTAGTTGTGTAAGATAGAAATCTTCGAAACAAATAATCTACACATGGAGGATCAAAAGTAAAAATGCCATAACACGTTGGTTTAAAATGTACTCTAAAAAAGTTTGTTGAAAACTAGTACAAAAACATGTTCTCATTTTGACACTCTCTCTTTTTCAGGACAAGCCGTACACTGTCTTTATACAATTTTCAGTAACAAATTTCGTGTACACTTCGGGACATGACTTCGTCATCGCTCTCGTATTGCTTGTAAAATCCTAAAATAATATTCTTCTAGATACAAGGTCTCTCTACTTGACGGTCTATGGAATATCTCACGTTGTTTTCATTCGTTCCACATTATCAGAGTATTTATGGTAAGAAGTCCATTCTTTAAAATGTCTAATGTAAGTTGAGTCTGATACCGAACGAAAATAATTTTACTTTTGATCACAAAAATTAAAGTTAAAACATTATTTATAAACGGTTTCAATAATTATTGTATAAATCATCGACAGATCTTACTTTAAGTGAATGTACCTACTTAAATATTAAATGAAATATAGATCAATACGTTATATATTGTAGTGCGTTGAACCCTATTAAAAAATTTGAAATGTGAAGAAGTGAACTTTTTCAAAAGTTACAGTGTACACAGACACAAAAACAGCTTACATCGATGTAAAACCAATTCCATAATTGTTATAACATCAGACATCAGCCCATTTTTTTATTAGTTAAATCACAAATATAGTTTTACATTATATCAAAATTGTTAAAGCCGTTTTGAAGTTCAGTGATCGATAGATATATAATAAATATATATATACAGGGTGAACCACAAAGATTTGACAAATTAAATAACTTTTGTTCTAGTGAATATTTTTGAGATTTTTTTTTAAAAATAATTTATACTCATTTGCGCTATAAGCACCGTGGTTTTTATTGCACTTACCTGTTATACTTTTTTTAATAGTTTTTTAAAAAATTTTCAAGATAGCCATTTTATTTAAAATAAATTTTAAAAAAGAATTGGTGAAACAAATTTTTATTTTTATTTATCCGTTCAAAATTTATATTAATTTAAAAGTGAGGATGACTGGTGACGCGAGGTAGAGTGCGGTAGGTAACGCGCGCAGATAAAAATATATCTACGCGGTTTACTCTACCGCACTCCACCCTGTGTATATATATATATATATACATTATAAATACACAATTAATAGGCGCGTTTTATAATAAGATTAAACTACTTCCGCATATCAATATATCATTAAAACAAAATGACAGCCACTGATTATCACATTATTGTCTTTATCATTGCTATTAGAAATGTTTTATTAAAATTGAAATAGCTACGAGTTACCTTAAATTTATTGTTTTAAGTATTCTAGTAAACCTACTTATTTTCAAATCATGTTATACCTACCTCCAAAGCCTTAAATCGAGTTTCGTTAAAACGCCTCACTCTACAAAACGATTTTGAAAATGGAAAGATAAAAAGATTGATTTATTAAAAATTGTTCATTTTCAAAGTCACATTATGGCCTTTCTTTTAATCCTTCAACAAATTCGGGTAAAGCAATTTAAAGTTTTAACGATAACATTAATGATTTCCGTCTAAAGTTAATATTCGATAAATAAACGGACATTAGTCGTTTTTTATTACATTTTTTCCCATCGACGTGTAGTTCCGGTGTGACACATGTTTAAATTACCTACCGTTTGATAATGTTATAAATATAGCCGAGATCTTATCTATTGGTCATTTTAATGCTGTAGGCACCTATTTCTTTCCAATACTGTTCAAGATTTCAACATCTAAACGTTTCACTCTTTTATTACAACTCGAAAATGTCTTTCGCAAATCTAATTTGCTTCGGTTTTTTGACCGCTTTGATCGTCCTATTTACGTTTTCAAAAGTATATTCAATAAATATTAATAATTAAAAAAAATAAACTACGTATGACAATTATTTGTTTTTTAAACAGGCTCAGATCAGTCTTCAACCCGTTCAGCACTTCCCTCGTTATACCAAATTTGAAGCGTCGATAAACAACTCTTACGGAGAAGTGTTGGAATCTTCTTACAGACAGTTCGGGATGAATGGAAGACAAGCACTTAATTTACACATGGTTTACTACAAAAGACAGACAGCGAGCCGTGTAAGTAAAAATAAGCTATAATCCTTAGCCACGCTTATATTATAATTATGTATAAGGATCTAGAAACAAAACGCAAAATAAATTCTTAATTCACATTCTTACTTCAAAATATTACGTTTAGTCCGATTCTACCCAACCCGGATGGATCTAGCCCAATAAATAAGAAATACAACTGGCTGGATTGACCTGGAATGAGTAGAACTAGGCTAAAATTATTTTTTGAAGCATTACCAAATAGATTTAGGTAATATTTTTTTGGCAAGCATCTTAAATCTGTATATTTTTGCCTTTTTTTATCCATTGGATAGGCAGAGACGTATTTAAGGGGAGCTTGGGCCCCGGGCGGTAAATTTTGAAGAGCATTTTGATATAATACGGTAGGTCATTTGCGTGATAAAAAAAAGTAATGATACTAATAAATTTATTATTGTGGTTTTCATTTGTCACGAAACATGCATTGAAAATACCAGGACATAGTAAAGTATATTGTAGTTTGAGAATTAAGATACACAGATTATGGCCGCCCAAAAATATTTCGTAGACATGTTTAAACGGTCGTGCCAACTGCCAGTAATAATAATCTTAGTTCGTAACGTTTATGTACTCGTAATCTATTATCTATGTTCGTAATCACAAACAAAAAAGATTTGTATCCATATGTAGAAATTGAGTTACGAATTTTTGTTTCTTGTCCTATATCTAACTGTTCTGCTAAGAGGTCTTTTCACTCTTAAAAAGGGTCAAGTCCTATTTGAGATCAAGTACTACAGACGAAAGGCTAAATTATTTGGCTGTTTTAACTATAAAGTCAGATTTAACAAAGAAATTAGATTATGATGATATCATTGATACGCTCGGCGTAAATTCTAATGCTTTTGCTCGCCTCTTAATGGCGTTTTTTATTGAAAAAGTTCGGCGTAAACATTTTTAATTTTAACGTATTTATTATTCTTATACATATGGGGAATTTTATACATTAAGGGATTTTTTTTAAATGTTGTCACTTAACCTATTACATTTAGGGTTTTTGTATAATTAATGATAAATATAGTGAAATGACCCCTACATTTGACCCTGTGTAGTGCGACCCGGATGTCCGAGTCCCAATATGATTATAGGATATTGTATTGTCATCCAAGATGAGTGTCTGTGCCAAGTTTCAGTCCTATACGACATCTAGAAGTGGGTTAAATTAATTTTTCAAGATTTGAAAAATACTCGTGCAAACGTACGTACGTGTCAGTGAGCTAAAGAAAAGTATGTAAAAAAAAAAATAGTAAAAAGTAAAAAATACTTTTATTACAAGAACAATTTACCAATCAATTGTAGCATATTTTATTTAAAATTTCAATTACTTTAAAAACAACCGAAAATTAATTTTTGACTAAAAAGAAAAGCGTGGACCCTATTCAACAAAGTCTAAATTTATTGAGTTAAGTATTAAGAAATGTATGTGTCACACACTAATATTAAACCAAATATAAATTACAAAAAAACTTACAATAAAAAACATTATCTGATAAGTTCATGAGGGACTTTGTTGCATAGGGCCCATGCTTTTCATTTTAGTCAAAAATTAATTTTCGGTTTTTTTAAAAGTAATTGAAATTTTAAATAAAATATGCTACAATTGATTGGTAAATTGTTCTTGTAATAAAATTATTTTTTACTTTTTACTATTTTTTTTTTTAGAAAGCATGTTTTTAAAAAAGTTTTTTTTAAGTATACCTAATATACCTTTCAGATTATGAGTGTAGCGAAGAATGCATTGGTTTCATTATCATGTTTTTTTTTTTTACAAATATACCTATTGATGAAGAAATTTAGGCTGGGAAAGGGGAGTTTTTTTTTCTTACCTGAGGCGCAAAATTCCTAAATACGTCTCTGTGGATAGGACTGGGTGAAAATAAGACTTGCATTACAGAATATACATATTTAAGACGACGTTATATACCCAATGTTCTAGCGTTAAAACATACCTATCAAAATTGTATATGACATCGTCTTCGAAATGTTGTTACCTTTAAAACCACCATGGACAGAGTAAAACGCATTCTGCCTAGCTATGTTTAGATGATTCTTTTTTTTAATCTGTCAAGGATGCTGTGAATGTCCGAGAAATAAATAACAACCAAAAAAGAGTCCTAACTACTGAACTAATAATTACACATCACAGTTTAATCTTTAAATTAAGATTTTGTACTATTATTACTTATTTATAGAATTCGAATATTTCACATCACTATACAAAACTAATGGAGTGTATAATTTGCAGTTGAATATTCAAGTCAGCAAATGCAAGGAACATTATATTGATTGTTACAATGATAAAACTTTTGACATAACAAACTTATGTGATAACAAAAAAATAATAACTTACTTTTTTAAAGTAGGATATGTAAACCAAAAAGTGACGTGCATTTTAAATGTAAGTCATAAATAAATTCATGCATATGTCGACTAATCAATAACATGATAGAAATAAAACCGTTTTGCCTTACACTAGCGAAATTACTTTTATCTTCAAATTTGGTTTTTGATTGTTGTTGAAGAATTTTAACCTCTCATGTATTATATGATTTTCTCCATGTTGCAATAACCTTGAAACGCTTTTGATAACAACTTTTATTCATTTGTAATTTAATGTAAAAGCACTAAACATTGCAATGTCATAATTTTCTAGTAGACTAAGTAATATAGCTGCTATTTTCTGCTCATTTTTGAGAATATTGGTGCCAGTAGCAGCCATGTATAAATCAAACCTCTGACCCCACATGCTTTCAACAGGTTACCGGTAACCGTTAGCTCAGGCCGCCCGGTGAGTCAGGCGGTGTTTTAAATTATTGAATATTTGGTACAAGTGTAGGTGTCATGTTAATTTATTCCCTATCACTTAATATAATACTAAATAAACTAATTTAACGCTGACTTGAAAGTTGAAGCAATGCACAGGTTTTTTTTTGGATTAACTACTTGCATCCTATAGTTTTCGGTTTAATTAATTTTAAAGTTCGTCACCTGACTCCATGTTACGTCTTAAGTTTTTTTACTTTAACACGAATTTAACAAAACAATTAATTAAGTATAACGTAGTTAGGTTTATTTAATGTATTAAATAACTGTAAGGCAAAAATAATTATTTTGAAATGCATGATCACAGTTCGTAGCAGAGCACAATACCACACACTACTAAATATATTAATAATATCACAGCTCATAATCAAAACCGGTGTTGCAGACATGCCATACCTTTAAACGCTTTTAAAAGTTGTTATCGATATGGAAATCATATAAAGTATGTTTTTATATGCTGTTATCAGGGCGAATACATTTTTAAAAACATTACATACAGCTCTGACAATTTGTTACCTATGCTTTACTCGCCTGTGGAAAAGTATTGGGAACAATCGATCAAATGGCAACTGGTCGTCTACAACGAACTAAACAATGTTATTTTGGTGCTTCAGTGTCATAACGAATTCATCACTTTCAGAAGACGGAATCCAAAATAAATATTTCTGTATGTATATAATCGCACCTATCTACTACACAATAATATTTATGATATTTTGTATTTTGATCTATCAGTAAAGATTTGCACGTCAATTATCTTAAAATATACAACATTACTTATTTTTGCCAATTTTAAAAATTTACAAAATTACTCACGATTGTATATTAGTATTAACACAAATCAGTGTAAAAATAAATGTCAGAGAAAACTGTTTATTGATTAGGAGAAATATATTTGTGTTTTTCAATCTATCAATTACAATTGTTGTAGACATTTATACGTATATTTACAAACGATTATATACATATATAAATTATAATATATATATATTTATTTATTTATTACATAATAAGTATATATGACCAACATTCGCCGAATTTGTTTTTCCTTTTGAAATATTTCTGATACAACGTGGCCTATATTCCTAATAGTTTGCATAACTATTTTTCCTTTTCACAACTGCGTTTTTTTTCTATATACAGTGAAACCTCAAGACAATATCATTAAGCCGTTCCCACAGAAATGGGAGACATTTTCGTTTTTTTATTGTGGTTTTAGGATATATGGTCTGAAAAATACACCAACGGTAGACCTAGTGTGTGTAAAACCTTTATTTTTTGGAAAAAAAAACTAGAAATTAAGTATAATAAAATTATTTAATTGTTATTATAGTTAAGTAAATAAGTAGATATTTTAGCGTCTTATTATCTAATAAACCCTCTGAAATTCTAGCTGATTTTTTTATTTAACATTTATTAAATCATTTATTTTTAGTTTTTACTATTTTACTAGTTTTACTACGGTAATTAATGTTACTCTTTTGTATATTATATTTTATTATATACACAGCAAAAGAAAATTTAATTATTATTAGTATTAATATTTTAATGTGTTGAAATTTTCATGGAATGAAATATCATGTGGATGATTTTCAGATTTACATCAGTGACATGGATAAATAATAAAATTAAAACAGTTACCTTTGTATTTCATTAACTTTTTTATAGACTACAAATACATACAAGTTAATAATCTTTACTCATACCTTTTAGCTACGTGGTGCTTCTATTAAGGACGGCGAGTCTTAAACATTAATACATATAAATAAAAGGATATAGTGGAATCAGGGTTGTGTGAGGGTAAAATGTGTAGATAGTTTGTTTTCTCCTCGTTCCGCTTTATTGTATTGATTTTTTTCTTAAATATTTGAATTAACTTCAGTTAAATTTTTATTTTTTCCTATATTAAACTGTACTGATTACTTTATTGATTTACTGGCATCATTACATTTTCATTTAAATGAAATTATGGAAAAAGTATTTATGAATGTAACGGCGCTTTGGATAGACAATTTCACTACACATTTGGGTTTTAGCGTCATCTTAAGAGGGCGTCGCACCGCCCATTTTTAAGGAGTAAAATATAGGTAATTTTTTACAAAATCCTAATTTAAAGGTTAAACTGTGATGTTTAATTATTAGTTTAATAACTACGACTCTATTTTGGTAGTTATCTTATTTTTTTGGACTATCACAGCATCGTTGAAAGCGATTTAAAAATGTTTTTTCATCTCTATATGTTTAAGCAGACTGAAAATAACTCGCTTAATTATGGTTTTAGAGTAAAAGCGCCCATTATAATATTCCGGAGGGCAAGACGCATCGTTTTTTTCATTATTCCAAGAATAACTCTTAATACGTAGTTTAGAAATAACGACTATTTTAAAAATTTTAAATGACTGTAACTTTTCAAAAAATGCATTTTTTTTAAAAAAACGCACCGTTTTGCCCTCCGGAATATTGTTTTCTTTTAATTTTATAATGGGTGCTCTTACTCTAAAACTAAAATTAAGCGAGTTATTTTCAGTTGGCGTAAACATGTTTTTACCACTGAAAATCACCGGTGTGACGCCCTCCTAATATTTTAGTCCATACGGGTTTAAGATAAAGGTAAGTAAATAATTTTTATTGGTATAAAAAGTAACAAATACACAGTTACAGCCAAGTTATTGTCTATTACCTAGCAAACCTTTTAAGTTATACATCATTTTAACATTACTTTAAGTAAGTTTACTACAATATGTTATATTTTATCTTTTTGTATATTATATTTTGTTATACACACAAAAAAAAATGTATTTTTCTGGAGTTTTAATATTATTTTCTACTGTCTCAATAAATTATGATATAAAATTGTGCTTTTGTGCTAACTATATTGTTTCAAATAAAAGCTTTTAGAAAATTCGTGTTATTCAATGTCTGTTTAATGTGTGTTAGTATAAAATATTTTAATAATAAATAATAAATTTATACACTAAATTTCTTCAGATCATATACCGCTTTAATATGGGTGTATTATATAGGTAAATATGGCTATTGTTTTTCTATTCCGAATTAGCCAAGTTTGGATTAAGTCTACAGTGAAATATTTCAACTTTTTTTTTATGTAAGGCATTATCTATAATTAACATGTTATCGTTTCAATGGATCATTATTTGGGACAGAATTTTAAAATTAATTATTTCACATTTTTTAATTAATAGAACTTTTAATTTATCACTTTATCTCAAATATACTCCAGTAGTTTGTTCACACAAGTTGCAATTAAATATTATTATATAATACTAAAAACTTTTAATTAAGGTATAACTCATTGTTTAAGTAGGTCAAACTTGCCATTCTAATTCGAATTAAATTTATCATAAGACCTTAAACCAGTAATTATTGTCATCTAACAATTACTTATTTCCATTATGTGACCTAGCATATACATTATTGGAATAAAAAATACTTCAATTAGTTATTATTACCATCGACCACCTATAAATAAATTAAGAGTATTTTGTATACAAGTAGTATAGAGATAGTCGTCTATATGGTATTAAGATTCAATAATAGAATAATCATTAAGTTTTTAAGTTGTGTTTTTGTAAAAAAATAACAATGATGTGGAAAATATTATTCTCCATCATGGTTCTTGTTCCGCTGACCAAGCCATTGTCTCGAAGTCCTATTCATACAAATTTGGTAAACCAAACGGTAATAAAAATGATTTGTGTATAAGCGTTTAATTGTGATGAAATAAAATTGGTTGTAGTTCTACTCATACTCAGTTAAATTTGTTAAAGTCATTGAAATTTCTTATTTTTGCGTTTTAGGCAATAATGTTGACAAAATATTATAATAATCAACATTTTGCATTGTTATTAAGTACAATTCAATCTAATATATTATGCAAGTTTCGTAGTAAAACCATAATTTCCATAATATTACTAATAAAAATAGTAAAGTGAAGATTTTGTTTATTTTTCAAGGTACTCGGAATGCATCATAAAACAAATATTTTTTTGTTTAATAATTTTATTAACTCTTTCATCTAAATACATTTGTTTTACAAATAAGTTTAGAACAAAATCATTTAAAAAATATTGAATTATTTAATAATATTACCTAAAATGCATTTGTATGTTAAATGAAGGACTACTAGTCGAATTGACTTACAATTTTACTCAAAAACCTATGTCGAAATCAACAATGACTTTGACTAAAGCCCTTATTTTGACTTACAAAGTAAGCCGCTTATTATTAATTATATAATTTGTCATATAAGATAATGACAGACATAAAAAATACTCATTGTTGGAAGACCGAAACTTGTTCAGCTCCGCATCTAAGTTAATATACATAATATAATAGGTTTGTTCAATATTTCTTTACAGAATACCAATTTATTGAACAAAATAGGAATGATGGGTGACAAATTGATATTTGAGATCAATAACATCAGGAATAAACTTCCAGCATTATTGTTGGATCGGTCTTCAAAACCGGCAACATTCAGCAATCTACATTCATGTCCAGTTTGCAGTAAGAATTTCATGTAATCGTTATCTATTAGTTTTAAACACGACTGAAAACACTAGTTACCTTAATATCAACTAAAATGAAGAACAAATTTGAAAGATGTTTTTCTTGTTGCTTTTTCATTTTGTAGGGAGAATAAAAAACTGTGTTATAATTGTATACCATGTAATAACTTAAATACCTATCTATAACTTAATTAGATAAATACTATGTCAATCACTTTTCACACAGTTTATACCATTAGTTGCATTAAACAAATACTAAACACCCTGTGTAGAAATTGTAAATATGCATTTTAGGCAAGAGTTTTTTTAAGAAATTCATGTCTTTATACATTAGTTAATTCTCAAACAATTAATTTAAAAAATAAAATAATACTAAAACCATGGTAAGTATTTAAAAAAAAAAATTGGAAATCTGTTCACAAATTTGGTGATCTCGCGGTAAACTGGAAATATATAAGGCGTTTACCTACCATTCGTCTTTGTTTTGGTGTAGTGTTTTATATACACATATTATAAGGTTTATATATTATACATGACAATACACTTAAAGTTGCTTGAATTTTTAGAATGTGGAACTGAAGGTAAGAAGGGAAAAATAGTGGGAGGAACACAAGTTCAGTATGCGCATAAATATCCTTGGATGGCTTCTGTAACTGCTCTCGCGGTTGATACCAACGATCGGCTATGTGGCGCTGCTTTAATCAATGATAGATATGTTGTGACTGCAGCTCATTGTATAAAGTAATGTGTAGTTTTGATTATATCATTACTGCTAGTCGTTTTATCGCAATACCTAGTTAGTTAAAACGTTTGCGACTTGTTGTACATCACTGACTAAACTGTTTTGGTTGTTTAGTCCGAAGTACTTATCTTTAATGAAAGTGCGGCTTTATGAACACGACCTCGAAAACAACAAGGACAACGTTTATCAATACAAAGTAAGGAGAATAATAATACACGAAAAATATGATATAATAAAAGATGATAGCGATATTGCCTTACTTCGTCTTGATGTTGACGGAGGTGTACCAATGAGCGAAAACCTTCTTCCCGTTTGTATGCCGAAAGAAGGTATATTTAGTTTGTTTTTTTTAATAGTTTAGTTTTTCAACTAATATATCTATGTCGTATACTTAGGACTCACCTACAAAAACCAACTAGGTGTGGCCACAGGTTGGGGAACGCTAAAACGCCACGGTGATAGACCTATGGTCTTGCAGGAAGTCACCATTCCAATTTTGGACCATGCCAGTTGTGTAGCGAGAAACACATGGATAACCGAAAACATGTTATGCGCTGGAGTACCAGAAGGGGGAAAAGATACGTGTCAAGTAAGTACTACCGCATAACTCGTGTAAATAGTTTTTTTAACTGAAAATACATGAAACTGTCGGGGTTGTATAGACTAGATAAAGTACATTTTAATTGAAAAGATCACTGGCATTGTCGAAATATAATAATTTAAAATTGTATAACTATGTAGGGCGATAGTGGCGGCCCATTGACCGTTACGAACGGTACAGTTCATCGCCTGGTCGGTAAGCATGTACATTTTTTAATTTTTTTAATACATTATTGAAATGGTTACTTTAAATAATACAGAGTAAAATCCATCGATCCTTTTAGGTATCACGTCATGGGGAGTTGAATGTGCTAAACCAAATACCCCTGGGGTATATGTTAAAGTGAACAATTACTTAGAATGGATTAAACAAAACACATTAGACGCTTGTTGGTGTGACGAAATGTAGACGGAAGAGTAGTTTAAATGTTAAATTGTGAGTTTTAGAACAGCCATGCTATCAATGAAAATCGATTGCAACGGTTATGATTAGATAAATATATATTTGTTCAAATTATTTGCATAATGTTATTTATTTGTTGAATAAATGGTTTTGCATTACACCTTACGTTTTTTGGTTTAAAACCAATTTTATATAGACTATATGGATTCTTCCATATCTCCTACCCCTATCTCCTACCTCCTATCTCACCCCCTATCTCCCACCCCTATCTCCTACCCCCAACCCCATCTCGTGTGGTAACGCTTTTTTATTAACGATTTTTTGGTAACACTTTTTTCGGTTATGTGCCAGAGCTAAGACATGAAAATGTCAAAAAAATCACTCTGTGTAGTATTAATACATAAACAAATGGGTTCAGTGAATTAGAAGATATCGTGGATACAGAAACAGAAAGAAATAACAGAAATAGTTCAGCATTTGCTTTATTTTACCACTCTGTATTTTACAACTTAAATAAATATAAGCGATTGCTTATGAGTACATGAGAGAAAACTTAATAAACTTAAACTAGTGTAGATAAGAAGTAATTTAAACACAACGATTCTGTTTTAAGCATTTTTGTTGATTTTTTTTCTAAATTTCTTCGGAATATATGGCTTGTAAATAGTGTCGCAAGGGCATGCGTCGGCCGTGTTGTCTTTTATCCATTTCAAAATTCGGTTGACTCTAACGTAAACACCTGGACTGAACGTACGAGCACAACCCCAGCCCCAGGATACAACTCCTATAATATACAGAACATAGATAATCGACACACAGTGCATTTTGTTGTAAAAACACAATAGATTGCTTAACTTAAGGATGGCGATTAGGAAGTGTGGCAAAATATAATTATTATGAATAGTGAGTGAATACCGACACTTACCGGCAAGGTGATATGATGAGCCATTGGCCACGTGCATTGGACCGCCGCTGTCACCCTGTGCATATATACACATTATTTAAAATTATTATTAACGAAAAACAACATGCTAAGAACGTATATTAAATATTAACAACAGCCAACACATAAGACTCTATTTAGGGGGGAGGGGATTCCAGTATATCATTTACTTGGCACGTATCCTTTTTCCCCTCTTTGAGTCCGGCGCAGATCATGTTGTCTGTGATTTCACTATCTCGGCCAATCCAAGATCTACAAACTTCGTTGCTTAAGATCGGAATTTTAACTTCATGCAGGATATTCTCGTTTTTATTATAATTATATTCATTGGTTTGTCCCCATCCCGCGATTACAGCTGTGTAGCCAACAAAGTCGAGCCCTATAAAGACAATATGTAAAATGCTGTAGAACACAGATAAATAATTTCAATTGATACCTAATTGTAGTAAGATACCAACTGGAAAGGCGGAACATTGTTTCGGTTTGGAATGAAATCATGGAAAAGTATGAGATAAATATTGTAAATTGTATTATATGGAAATGGAGTCTTAACATTGGTGAATAAAAAATACAAAATGTTTTACATATTCTGAGTAGAAAATGTTCAGTTATGTCAATCATTCAGGTAAATTCAGTATTTTTGTATCAGCTAAGCAAAAAAAATTAAAGAATTAAAGTATTAGAATAATGTGTACTTGAATAAGTTAAAGGAGCAACATCTATGTACTTTGTAACTTAATATTTGGAAGAACACAACCATAAATACGGTGTACGGAAGTGTGTTGGACATTGAATAAGAGCGGCGAGATAAAAATAGCTGAAAATGGATGCGCGGAGTGACTATGTTTAATATAATTACCTAGTGTTTAAGGATATATAAGAGATAATTCGGGTGTTACCGTAGCATAAAAAAAATGGTAAGCGAAATTAAGATAAAGAGATTTAGAGATAGAAGTTTTTGGAAGATTTGACTAGTTTATTCTATAGGATAAAGCTAAAATGAGGATATAATATTACCATGAAAAAGGCATTGACTATATTTTTAAAAGTTACCTTTAGCTGGCATGCATACCGGGTGTACTCCTTTACTATAAACCTCACTGTCATTGACATGCAGCTGAAGCAGAGCCACGTCGAATTCTTTGGTTCCTTGATCGTATTCTTTGTGAAGCACGATTTTCTTCACTTTATATTCTTTGTACGCATTTTTGGATCGATCGTGCTCAATAAGTCGAACGTGATAAAGATTGGGAGATAGGTAGCTGAAAAATATGTAGTTACTCACATGAAAAACTCCCATTCTCGTTTAAAGTAGACCATACGAAATAACTTTTTTGATAAAAAAAAATAAGTTCCATGACAGATGGAAAAATAAGTATTAGGTAAGTAGTATTATATTAGGTACGGATTGAGATAGTGGATGAATGAACCGAACAATGGCTTGAGAACAAGTAGTTCTAAAAACTAAATGCTTCGAATTAGAGTTTATTAATAAGGAGGTTATAAAAGAGGTAGAGTACCAATTAAAATTGGGGTGCAAGTGCCAAGCAGTAAATTAAGTTTATATCTGGGATCAGTTTAGTGTTCACAGTTTTGCAAAAAAAATTGTAAATTTAAAAAAGATGTGATTAGTTGAGTGGTTGGATGAGGTGAAAAAAGGTAGTTAACATGGATAACGTGTGACAGAAATGACATGCCATTTAAAGTTTAATTTTCAGAAAACGATAATGAGACCAGCTATGATGTATAAAAGTGAGTGTTGGATGAGAAAACGTAAGAAAAATAGAAGTGACTGAAATTAAAATGTCCAGATGGACGAAACAGATTGAAAAGGTTTGGGTATATGACATATAAATAGAAGGCAAATAGAATGATTTATAGGTAGATACAGACGAAGGAAGAAATGGCTGGGTGTGGCAAATAAAGAGACGGAGTTATATAAGGTGAATTAAGTAATGACAATAGATAAAGATTTCTGGAGGGAGCAGATTTAGCTAGACGACTCTATTTGTATGAGATAAATGAATTTTACTGAAGGACGCAGTGAGCGGCAGTCAATACATATTTGTTATTGATCAGAGAGGCGCCACATATGTAATCCTTTTTTAATCTGATAGATGCCATCCAAGGAAATTTGTTGGCATACGCGTGGGTCCCTCCTACTATTCTCATTTTTTTACCAAGAGCTCCGCAAACTGAAAATTATTAAACACGAGCTTTACTAGTAAACTTATTTTAGCAAATATGGTTTTACAAAACAATATTCTTATTTCCCAATATAATAAATAATAAAGCTATTCTTGTTCCTAAATAGAAATCATGCAAACAATTGAAAAAGCAATAAATACCTTTCGAAATCGCAGTTAATGTATTAATGATTTGAAATTTTGTTTAATGGGGTCTTAGCAGTTTGTACGGTTATACCTACTTCAATAAAAAAACAAATAACTTTTGATAACAGATTTTTGAAATAGTTTAATGTTTTCTGGGTACATGGTTACAATTATATTATATCTTATTTGTAAGCATTAGGATGGTTCTTATTTGCACGATTTCCGAATTTCAATTGTGCCGCCCTCATTTGATTGAAAAAAAAAATAATAATAAAAAATGTTAAGCCAACTTTGAACTTTTTAATCCGATCCTAATCATTCCCTGTAACGAGAAGTTTTCCGTTTTAAATACTGCAGTTTCCCTATTTTAACTTAATTATTGTATTACAACGGCAAATTGTTAACGAAAAAAATGTAATTTACATGAAATTGTCGAAGATCAGCGTTACTATTAAGCATGAATTAATAAATTATCTTAATTCGTGCTTTTAGGTAAAAAAAAATGTTAGCTTCTGCTTAGTACCGTGTAGTTCAATAATAGCAAAGAATGAGGATCAAAATCAATACCTGATACAGATTGTGTCGGAATTCCGGAAGGTATTTCCTGATACCAAAAAAGAAACGATTATGGAGAATTTTTAAAGTAAGCACTCAATAAATTACTTCAATTACTTTCAATTACTTTATAATTCTACTAATAATTTACCGTGCTAGTATTTTTATTCTTCAATTTTTTTGTTACTAATTTAGTTCAGAGTTTTAGATATGAATATAATAAAATATATATACATTTATAATTTTTGTCTGTAAATGAATCATAAAAAATAATTTTTTTTTTTTAAATAAAATGGAACGGTTTTTAAAGTTATACTAAACAACCTAAACAATAGCACTAATGAATATATTTTATTTGACATTTTTTTGTTTTTAATAATAAATAACTTTTATTCTAAAATGTAGTTTAATTATTTTAATAGAGTAGTGAAATACTCAATGCTTTATATTTAAAGGAATGTTGAACACGTTTAGAATATTATATGTGAAAATTCGTTTATTCTATTTTTCAGTAAAAATAATTCAAAAATCGTAATTGTGCAGTGTAAAAAATACATAAAATTACCCGTACATTTTTTTGTAAAATTTGTAACAAAACTAACTTCGTGTAAAACTAATTTTTTGCGTCAATAATTTGCCCTTGTAATACAATAATCAAGTTAAAATAGGGAAATTGCATGTGTTTTAATCGGAAAACTTCTCCTCGTTACAGGAAATGATGAGAATCGGATAAAAAATTTTAAATTTGGCTTAACAATTTTTTTTTAATTGAAATTCAAAAATCGTGCAAATAAGAACCATTCTAGTAAAGCATACAATGAGTGTAACCTATGTAATAATTAATTTTTAAAAAATCAAATAAATAATGTCTCAAGCCTAGATAAATTAGTCAAGAAATCAGCAAAAAATATTAAAAAACAACTCGTTTCGTATCATAGTTAGATAAAATGGTATTTATAATTTCGTAATTAACGAAAAAGTAATTCTAAATATTTGTTTGATAACTAATGGTTAATAGTGTTACAATGCCGTTAATTACCGCATGACGGACAGGTTTTATTGCTTAACGAATTGAGTGGCTGTACGTTCTTCTATAAAACCAAAAAAAACAGTTATTACCTAATGAGATAGAATATAACATATATAAATATATATAATATGTTGCACATCTAGATCAAAACTGTAACAACTCAAAAAGTTGGTATTTTATGTTTATTTGTATATTCGCATTCTACAAACGAAGTTGCATGAACCAACAAAACAAATTTAAAATTACATATATATATATATATTTAAATTTGGAAAAATTACTAATCCCATAATCTAACTACCAAAACCGTTTAAAACTTTAGTTTCTGCCTAGACATCGAGAGGAGTTCACGTGCGTTGGTTGTACAAAACTGTTTTATTAAAATAAACAGTTAAGATTTAATTAACAAGTTAAAGTAATTTAACTTGAAAATAAGTTTTTTTGAATTATTGAAAAAAGGGTTTTTTTTAGTACAGTTTTGATCTATGTGTGTGATATATATATCCATGATTTTCACATTCTTTAACAATTAATAAATAATATTGCAGATTAACATAAATATACCTTGTTAAAATAATATGAAGTATACGTTATTAATAATTAAATTACAATTTGTATGGTTTTGTTAAATAATTAATTTTAAAGTATTTATATAAACGTTTTGCAATTGTAAAATATAGATAGAGGACGAAGGGGACGAAGCCCTCCGCGAGCCTGTGGTCTGTGCTATGTTTAAAATGTTAGCCCCCCCCCTTCTAACAAGCCAAATTTACCCCTATGTTTAAACGTTCTCAACACAGGGTGATCGTAAATGTTATTATTTCAAGAGATCAGAAAAAAATTCAAACTGTTCAGTTATCCTCACATTATTGTTACAGTAAAATGAAATTCTGCGTTAGCTACTTAATATACAATACAGTAAGACCCGACCAAGAAAAATGTATAATTACTCCCTTATAATATACTCGACCGAGACACAGATTATATGAAAATGCTTATTAATGATAAGATTTAAATGATAATAACCGACTATATAATCACAGATTAGATCATTTCTATTATGGAATGTTATGTTTGAATCTGTGGTCACACTGATTTCATTATAGTCCCGTGCCGTCTTGGTTTTTGTTAACATGCTAAGTGAGCTACTTGTTTTCACTTTTTCATTTTTATATAATCTGTGCCTGTACGTTGAAATAAATATTATAATTATAGCCAATTCCCATAAAAAAAAAAAGAAAATGTGTTTTACATTTTAGTAAGAGTAGAGTTTTATCTTACCGATTTCACTTGGTGTGTCGATCCGGCCAGCAAAATGAGGAACGTACCAAAAAACAAAATTTTAAACATTTTTATTATTTAAAAAACGAAAATCCAATCATTTAATATTCAAGCCGGACTAAATGCTGCATCAAATGTTCGTATTAACCCAATCTGACAGCCGTTTTAAAATAGTAAAAAGTTGTGGTCGACAACAATGATTTATAGTAAGTTGTGGTACTCCGATAACGGCCATAGTAAAGATTTAAGTTTCTAGGCTACCGTCACATAAAATTTTATGGCTGATTTTTTTTCAAAATTAATCTAACTTGTTTCCTCAAGGGCATTCTCAAATAGGAGGGGAAGGGCAAAGGGATAGCCACCCGGTGAGGTTATGTATTGTACCGTTATGCAAATAAAAGCATTTAAATTAAAAAATATAACTTGATCGGATAAAGAATAATTTCTTAAATTATTAGAAAATGTCAAGAAATCTTAAATTTTTTTTACAATTATCTTCCTTAAAAAATATATGCATGTATATAATATCATTGATAACTTTGAAATTATTGATACGAGAACCAATCTGATTTCATCAATTAAAAAATTATAACACTTTTCTATGGTTCATCAGCAAAAAAATTAAAAAAAAAACAATTAGTGCATTCTAAAATTTATCTATACGTCGTGCTACAGCCTACATACTGCCTTAAATATAATTATGGATTTTTAGAAAAACACTAAATATTTAATCAGAGTAAAAATGTAAAACAACTGTTGGAATTTTAGTTTATTTTTTTTTTTTTGTTACCCGATGTATAAAAATGATTATATTGCATACCTACCAGATTTTATTACATCCATGAATAACAATTGTGATTTATGCGAACAACTAAACATTTATGTTTTCTTATCGTTAAATAGAAACGATTAAGAGACCTCTACATCTACATATTTTAGGTCGGAAACAACTCGTAACTAAATATCATTTTAAAATTGTGCTACTATCGATACCTTGTAAATATTATAAAGAATTTAATATATATTTTTTTTTAAACTTAAAACGGAAAAATTTTTAAGAACGTACTGTTTTATGTAGGAAAATACGTTTTTTTTACAAAAATAGAGCTTGTATGCGTTAACTATTTTTTTTTAATATCATAAGCTTACAAATCTTAGTTAAATTGCATTGAAAAATTGCTTATACCTACAATGCACCTTTGTGCTAGTGTAACTATACAGGTCCCCTTAACCTTAGTTCATAAATTATTAGTCCAGTGTTGAGAAGGAATTAGTTTCAAAAGGAACGGATTTCTGGAACGAGTTCTTTTTGTAACAACGAAGCTTTAGAGCTGGCTTCTTTTAAAAATATAGAAAAGAGGAAAATTAACGAATTATTTTTTTTTTTTGAGGAACGTGAACGAAAATTACAGTTCCTTTAAAATGTTAAAAACATTATTTTAGTGTAGTTTTCTTTGTTTCTAGGCGTTTTAAACAAGAAGGTATTTTTAGTTGGTTTACGTTAACGATTGACAACGGAACAAACCCCATCCTATATTGTAGGCTATTTAATTGAATCGATTGACTATAAATACTGTTATTCTGACATAAATGTATATGTTGTATATATATAAAATAATAAATTGTATAGTGCCAATTGGATTCCGAATTATTATTTCTATGTAGACAATAGACATCGGTCGCATTGACACAAGTCGTCAGCAGTTACCTGCTGCCCTATTTACATACATATTATTTTCCAATACTTTAAGATAAGGAGTTGGGACTACCACAAATTTGTTTTGTTTTCGACTGCTGGTGAGGATTTTTGTTGACCGTTATCATGATCTCGAGGTTACCAGGTTACCTGTTACCTGTTACCAGGTTCGAATCTCGGCCACTGGCGGTTTGTTCTTCCGGGCGGGCAACTGTCTGGGGGAAAAAAATGGCCACCTGCACCTCTCTCTGAGGCCAACTTATCTGATAGCGTTAGGTCGGCAGCCAGCTCAAATCCCAAAAATGCCAAATCTAAAACCGTCTTAGCCTCGATTGGCGGGAATAACGGACGTTAAACGTAAGAGAGAGAGAGAGAGAGAGAGAGAAAGTAAATATAAGTAATAATTTATTCCTTATATTTACTAAATGCGTTTAATTTGTCCAACTGGTTACAATTTTCGTATAAAAAAAATTTATTTTTAAACAGTCTAATGATATAATTCGGTTTTATAATGCTAACGTAGTGTTGTCAGGGGCGGATTTATGGCACTGCGAACTATGCGGGGCCGTATAGGGCGGCAAAATTGTATAAAATATTTATTTTGTTTTTATGTAGTAAACATTCCTTTTTTTTTAATTTTATTTTACAACTTTAAACTTTAAAATAATAAAATATATAATTTAATATAGATTATTTTTCCTGAAAACATTGATGCATAAACCACATTTTCGTTTTTTTTTTTTTGGACTTATGGGTATTGTAGTATTATTGACGTATAGTTTCTTTAGTAAAAAATGATTACAAAAATAGTAGAAATTACTTCAAGTCATGAAACTTGATAGCTAACTAAATAACTATATCTAAGCAAAAAGTTACAAGAAGTGTAACCGAAATATATTATAACTTTTAAGTATGTCTTCATTTTCTTCGCATGTACAAGTCTAAGCATTAATAAGGTTAAAAAGTTGAAATGTATGCTTATAATTACTTTTTGCGATAGCCTTTAACTTAACCAATTCTTTCTACCAAGAAATAACATTAAATAATAATAGCTAAGTTACCTTAAAAAATTTGTTTTTGATGACCTACCAGCATATTATATTTGAATTGTTTCAAAGAACAGTGTTACGCGAATAAACTGGGGTTTTCTTTAAAAATGCATGTGCACATTTTTATTATGTTATAGTACTTTACTTATGGTTTATGTTTTTTACATGATAAAATTTAATTGTTATGTACATTTGTATTGGAACTTTTGTTAAAATTTAGTATGAAAAAAAAATTAAGCATATACTATAAATGACAACTAATATTGTCAAAAGATTGTGTTTCGTCCATCGTATAACAAAAAAAATTTTAATTTAAAAAAATATATAAATAATTTTTTATTTAACTTGATAAAATATGCAACTCTAAAAATTCACTTTTCATTGTTCCCGGTGATGTAGGTATCAAAAATAAAAAAATACAACCGTAAATTAATATTTTGTACACACATTTTCCGTCGTTCTCGAGCTAGGAGACCTAACTTCCATGTCAGAAAGGGTTAAAAGAGCGATTAAGGGGTTGTTTTTTAGTTTTGTACAATTTTTTGTGTTACATATCGATTTATAATTTTGGTAACACTGAATCTGGTATTAATTTAAAAATTCTCACCTTATTTAGGGGATGAAGCGGTATTTAAAAAAAAAACATTTATTTTTGTAACATTTTTAAATGTTTTATTTAACAATTAATTTGTTTGTAATTCAATTAGTATATTTTTAAGTCATGAATGAAATTTTAATTTTTACTACAGTATAATAGAAATATACAAACTTCAATTTTTTTTAAGAAATATAATTATTATAATAAAACATATTCTTTGTTATTAAATTACTATGTAGTCGTAAATTTTAAAATTTTAAATAAATAGTTTCTTGGTTTTATAGAATGCGGATTTGGTGGACTTTTATTTTTTAATAGCTGATAAAAATAACACCGAGAATCAGTATTATTCCAATCCAAATTGTCGTCGATTTCAGAATCGTTTATCTAAACACTGCTACCTACAAAAAAAAATATTAAAAATACAGATACATGGAACAAGTACTATTTATGGCCTAAATTTTGAAGAACGATTATTGTTTAGTTATACGCTTTGAAATATCAATATTAACATTTTTAAACTTTGTTCTAATAATAAAATAATAAATATTCATAGTATAATAAATTTAGTAATTTTTTTAATTTTTTTATTGAGTTATAAATTATAGTGTTATTCACAATTAAAAAGTTATCAATTATTAACTATTTGGATATATTTTAGCCTAAGCAAAATTTAAATTCTTACTGAAAATACGTGTCTCACAATGTTATTATTTTTTTTTACACAGAAAAAAGAACAAATAAATGTCACATGTAATATAACAATTTTAAGAGGTGCGATTTAGTGACATATGCAACAGGCAATTTAACCAGAAAAGCAATCTAAACACACAAATGTGAAGTACGTATGTTACAAACAAGTATCATAATTTAAACTTAATTTAATTGCAACTTTTTCCTTTCTTTTTTCTTATTTTTATTTACATTTATTTAAAGTATAACTGTTATAATAAATATAAAATACTTTTTTTGTACAAAATATTATTTAATACATTTTTTTTTCTTCAAATTTACATTATTAAAGGTTATATTATGTATGTTAAACATTGATAGTAAAATTGTCACCATATAACATTTTTGAAATATATCAATATATAAAAAAGTATTTATAACACGAAGATGTTTTGGTGGGTTAATTATATTTTTGGAATGGGTAGGCTATATTCCCTTCACCCGATTTTTACCTATGTCAACCACCCCAAACACATTGACTTTTATTTACAATTTACATACACGTATGTATATGGGTTGAAAGTTAAAACGCTAAATACGAAAGAACGTTTGGAGAGACACCCAATATTGATATGTTACATTATTGTTTCACCCAAAATTTACTTTAACATTGTCACATTACCCATGTAACCTATTTAATATACTGTTTAATTAATCATTTACTTATATTTCATTCAGTCCTAATATAACTAAATTTGAAAAAAATTGTTTTTAGACATTGCTGAAAACAAAGTTCCGGCCAAAACAAATGGGTTGACTGATATTGGCAATTTGCAAAAGGTAATTTTTTTTTATCAAATATTTTAATACTTTATAGATAATATTTGTATATATTTTTGAACATTACAGGCAAAAAAACCAAATAACCAAATATACACTTGTTCGATAGAAAATTGTAAAAAAGCTTTCAAAAAAAAAAGTGATTTTGATAATCATGAAAGGGTACACACAAGTGAAAAACCTTTTCAATATGTTTAATACGAAAAAAAATTCAATCAAAAGAGGAATCTTAAAACACATGAAAAAAATGTTTGTTCAAAAAATTTAATATAAATTAAACAACTTTTTTAAAATTTTTTTTTTTATTTCACACTTATTTTTGTAATTTCATTTAATTTTACTTATAAACGTTTATAATTTTTTATAAACCGTATTTTTTTTTTAAACTTGTTTTCTCCTGTGTTATGACCTATATGTACCAACAATAAAATAGGTATTTTTTTATTTCTTTTTAAGTTACTAATTTAGGAATGCTGGAATTGTACATTATTTAATTAGAACATTATTATTTTTCAGAATATTGATAACAAAAGTCATAAAAAATAAATGTCATAAGATTTGAATCTTAAAAGTTCTCTTTAATTTTCAAATGGGAATTTGTCTTCTAAAAACTACAGTATATAACAGTAGTGCTATAATTTTTTAATAAATAAAGTAATATAAATAAGAAATTCGACTTTTCTGATAAACGTCTGAAAATAGCTATAAGGTTAAATTACTATCTAGTACGGCTATCATAGGTGTGGACTCACTTTCTGGGTATATATATATATATATAAACAACTTTATTTATGCCTATAGGTACACGGTTTCATAACAGTTGAATTTATTACAAAATACATTTCTTCTGTCAACATCCCCTCTCCCCCCAAAAAAAACCGACCAAATAATAACAACTCAATAAAGAAAATACTCCACACTACAGTGTGTAACGTGTATGTATATAATAATCTATATTGTTATTCCACAATAATTGTTAAAAGAGTCGCTGTTTGATGTTTTTTTTTACTGTTAGTAGGTAATCTATATTGTTATTTCGTAAATCCCAAAAGTGTTTGTTGTTTGGTTTCGTTTTGATGAATTATCACTATTTTTAAAAAAAATTAAAGCCGATCTATTTTTTTAAATTTAATTTACCATAAGCAGGGGGAAATAAAATGGGCAAAAATCGGAAATATTTGAGAATTGAGAACAATTTAACTTAATACTATTTGAATAAACCAACTAGTTTTAGCGAAAGTTAAACTTTGAGGGTTATTCTTCTCTAAGTGATGGTGAACGTTTGTAAAAAAAAAAGTGTTTGTAGATGTCACTTTCTGGCATATCTATTGGATAGATGTATTGGATCAAGGTTATTTTAATAGAAAACGTATGTGATAATAATATACTTGGCTTTTAATTTGATTTGCAGAACAGAAACTACATTGTTATTTATTACATTACCGTTATTAAGTTTCTTTATATTACGCTTTACATTTCTACGAATCTATCCTGCTAAAATATTTTAATAAAAAAAAGTTCAATTTTACTGTTGGTAATAAATATTTATTAATTTATTTAATTTATTCATTAAAATCCTTAAAAATTGCCCATATGCAGTTGTTGTGATAACGTTATCAGTTAAAAAAACCAAAACAATAAATATTGGATTGATATTTATTATTTTACTCTCTAAAATTCTAAATAAAAAAAGAACAAAGTTCTAGTCCACTTTCAGTATAAATTTTCTTTTTAATTTGAGTCTGCGATTGATGACTACAAGGTTAGTTACTGTATAGTATTGTTTTTGCTTAATCATGTAAAAATTAATTTTTGTTTTTAATTTCGTAATTTGTTAACCGATACCCGTCCAGTGTACTTATTAAGACTTCACAATCATAATAATTGTTGAACATGAATCTAGTCAATCGTATAAGAATATTTACACCTCTCGTTAATTTCACTCAAAATGGATTTAAAACGATCAGCAGACCCAATGTTTGCAAAAAAACACATTCAGCTCCGCGAACACAGTTGCCTTTCAATCGTTATTTTAAAACAGAATATCCCAAAGTAGTGTTCTTGGGATTTTCATTACTTAGTATTTTTGGATTCGAAGATGAAGAAGATTGCGAACAGAAGTTGATCAATACCATTAAAAGAGGTCTACTTTGTCTACAAGTAAACATAAAAAATTTTGTTTATATATATAAAAAAAAAAAAATTTTAGCCAAATTCTTTCTTACTTCTATTTTTATTTAAATGATGTTATTATTTGTCTGATTTAGAAAGAAGATTACGAATGTTTTGAACAAAAATTACACGAAGCTCTTAAAATAGCAAACAATATTAAAAGTTTTGAAGGCGTAACATATGTGTACGATGTACTAGCTAATGGAGCGTTTATGAAAAAAGACTATGTAAATGCTGAAAAGCTTTTTGTATTGGTTATGCAACGATTGATGTCCAAAGGATCTAAAGAAAATGATCTCAATATGCTGCATATTAGTCTCAAACTGTCGAAAATTCTTGAAGCAAAACAAGATTTTGTGTAAATATCAAAAGTAGTTATTAGTCTATTATTTAGAAATTTAAATATTTTCAGTATATTAGTATATTCTCTAAGTTACCGATATTTAACCTGAAAGGGCAATGGTCTACCAGTTATAAAGTCGAAACTGAAACATTAGTATTTTGATACGGCTAAATATATAATAATGACTTGGATATTAAGTATACATTTATTTTTGTACATTTTTCTGTCTAATTTTAAACACATTCAAGCAAATTCTTTTTTATACATTAGGTTGAGTGTTAATCATTAAAATATCTTAGCTAAAATTTAAATGTGGAATAGTTCAAGTCAAAACCAAATTTTTATTACATTTTTAAAGTATAAAAAATGACAATTAAAATTGTATAGGTTAATAATACACTCTTATTCTGAATACAATATAGAATACGAATAAAATAAATTAATTTTTAGAAAGTAATTAAATTTGTAGCGTATGAAAAAATAATAATTTGCTCATAAAACAATAATGCTTAATATACTAAAACTAATAGAAAAAAATAAAAATAAACTGTTCTCTTCTACTGTTTTATTTTGTGTCATATTAGTTAATTTTTTACTTGCATATTAAATTTGTTGTTTCATAATGTTTTTAATAATTTACAGAAAATGTGAAATTGGTTATACTCACTGTCTGAAACATTTGGAAGAATTGATCAAACTGGATCCAGACAATGAGGACATTTTGGGTTTGTTATCGTTGACTTTGGACTCGTATGCTCGTTATTTATTAAATCGAGGAGACACAAAAAAAGCATATGCGCATTTCAAAAAATCATACAAAACTTGTGTAAAACTTAATGGTGAGATTTACGAAATGAATGTAATATTGTTAAACGATTTGGGCACGTTGTGCTATGTTCAAGGCAATGTAGACAAAGCATTCAAGTATCTAAACAAAGCTGCTAAAATTGGTCAACACCTGCCAGACATGGAAAGCTTTTCGACTGTGTACATCAACCTCGGCAATATATACTTGAAACAAGGCATGCTAATAGAAGCTGAAAAATCGTGTACAGAAGGCATAAAAAATGCAAAAAGACATAATTTCCAAGAAGGCACTGAAGAAGCCAATATTTGTTTACGAGAAGTAAAAAACTTAATGAAATAAACTATGAGTCTTATAAAGAATAAAATCCACTTCACGCCATCATCTTTAGTTAATATCATTTAGTCTCTATATGTGATAGATACTTTTTTTCAAATTTATATACCAAAATTATATATATTTATGGTTTTATAAATATAGTAATTATAGGCTTTTACCTTATAGTTGGTATTACGACTTGGATACCAATAATTAACATATTATTAATAATATATTTTTTTAATTTTTTATTGTACTAAATATAGCAAACACTAATCTTACACCTAGTCATATTAAGCTTTTTGGTTTGTATACAATAATTAAAGGTCCACTATTAAAGTAATTCAGTTACTAAACTTTGAAAAATGCTGTTTAAATACTAAACAAAAAGAAAGAATCTTAGTGAGCACTTTTTTTATTTATCCAGTCAACACTTAACTAATGCAATATTAACACTAAATGTACAGGTTTCATAAAAATAAGTTTTTATGTTTAATATAATGTAATGCAAATTATGCAAGATTATAGTACAAAGTATTCATAAGACAATTTATAAATAGTATAAAAAACTGGTTTTAAATTTCTTTAGTTATGTCAAAGTCAAAATAAACTTTTAACCATAATAGTATATTTTATTGCAGATAACTGAAATATAATTAACAATATATAATTTTATTATTAGAGAAACAAATTAGTAGTAAAAATACGTTTATGACTACACAATGTCAATGATTTCTTTCAGTCTTTAGTTTGAACAATCTTAAATTAGTTCTAGAAGATCATTTATATTTTAATCACTGCATGCCGTTTATTGGCCCAACGGCTATCATCAAAACTCCTCAAAAAGCGCCACAAGAAGAGTCTCTGCTAGTTTAGGTCAGCTAAAACATATTTGCTTGTATTAACACTAATATAAAGGATTTTCAATAAAAAAGTTGGCTCACTTCATAATCGTTAATACAAGAAGATGGTATATGATCTAATTCCTCATTATCTTTAGAAACGTTTTTCGATGGGTCAGATGAGAGAAACTGTTGATTGTTTTCGTTGAAACTCCAGACGCCGTTACCTGAGAAATGGTGTGATTTTTCTAAATGATATAAAACTAATGGTAAGATGAATTCTGATTTGATTGTTCCATTCGAGTTTCTCAAAAAACAAACATCTTCCATGTTTTGTGCGACAACCAGAGCTTCTTCAATGTTATTCCTAAAACGGTAGTAGTATCGATATGAATATTAAAAAAACCAATATACATTTAACGACAAATATAGTAGTTATAACAAAATATGTTTTAATATTATTACTTGGGGTACAACAATATGTGTACACTACTCTTTATTTGTTCTTTTGTGAATTGTTTGTTTTTCAAATACTCAAACGTTTTTCTGATTCTCAGTAGAGAAATGTATTGCCAATATGTGTGACGTTCAAACAGTTTACGTAACTGTTGCTTGTTTTCGTTTAATTCATTTGTCAAGAAATGCATAATGTCATTAGATGTGACCTTAGCGTGACCACTGCAATTAAACCTGTAAATATAATATTATTAATTATTTTATTTATCTAAAAAAATTACACGGTTTAAACAATAAAATTATTATTGATTTTACCTGTTAAAGGCTCTGGTATTTGACGACAACAAATGTAAAGAAACACAATTTTTGTTTTGCAAATATTTCAATCGTAGATTTACTTTTTTTATATAATACAACAATCTAGCCACCTGTGGATTGTTCATAAAAGAATTTAATTCGGGTGTGTTCTTCAGAATACACAAACGCTCATAAATTGAATTGCTTCCCAATGTGTATAATTGTGGAACTTTTGATAGAGCAGATTCTGGAACACCAAAATCCTAAACACCAAATGACATCTAATATTACTAAATATCCTATTAAAAAAAAAAAATAATAAACATTACCTTTAAATGTTTTTGAATCTCACGAATTGATTCGCATGGAGTGAGGATAATTTTTGGATGTTTTGTTAAAACCGTTTTAATGTCCATACCACAAAGTTTTTTGAAGTTTAATAATTTCACTATATTATCAGGATCACTGTGTATCAAATATGGATGTCTTCTTATCTACCAAAAATAAATAGAGAAGTCCGTAATTATAAAATGATTAAGATAATACAAAATCATGACTTATTACTTTGTCTTCACTAAAATTAAGATCATTGATAAGAATGTCAATAGATCTCTCGATTAGTCTTAAGCTTTTATTGTATAATCTGTGATAGACTTTTAACGCTTGTCCAACATCTGTATAGTCCATTTGAATTTTCCATTCAACATATAATTTAAAGATATTTTCTTGAACCTCACCCAATGTGTGGGACTCATTAAATTCTTTTGGATACTTGTCTGTTGGAAATTGGAGAAATGATAGTATATGATGTTGAACGTCAATATTGTTATCAATATACTTTTCGGCTTTCAACATTTTAATTGATTTATTTTTAAAATTCTTAAACCTGATAATACATTATTACTCAATATTAGTAAACACATGAATTTATATATGTATAATTTGAAATATTTATGTCATTAGACTCATTACTTACCTTGAAATCACTAAAGGATTAATTTTTTCTTTATAAAATCCGCCTTCTTCCAGTAACATAATGTAGTTTTTTAATGTTAATGGATGCACCGATATTACTTGAGGTGTTTTAGAAATATCCTCTTTGGTAAAGCCGTATTCCTAGAAGTATAAACAACACCTATAATCTAAGTGTTTAACGTGGATCGTTCAGTAGAATTAAAATCTTAGTTTTAATGTTACTAAAATAATTGTTGCTGTACAAGTATTGTAAAGACTCATTTTACAATAGTTTTAATCAAATATACTGTAAACATTCAATATAATATGTTGTTCAAATAATACTTGTTTTAGTGAAAAAAATGTACCATCATATAGGATATATTGTGTGATAACATAGCTGGAGGAGAATTCCATATTGACGCATACTTATTCATAATTTTTTTTGTCTCGTGAAAAGGCATACCTGGAAACCGATAATAGTTAGTCAACAGATTAAAAAAAAAATATTGAAGATGTCAACAAAAATGATTTTATCCGGAAAATAGTTGGGTTCCTACCTAATTTTTGTTGAAATAAATTTAATACATCACTATTTACATCTTTTGATGAAAAATATCGACAGGACTGATACTTTTTGACCATACACAAAACGATTGATGTCTTAATTTTTATAAATTTGAAATACATACTTGAGCTTTGTTTACATTATCAATCTATTCAAAAAAATATATTTTAGTGAGTAAAACTTTTACAGTAGTAGAACTATAAAAAACATAGTTTTATGAAAATTAATTAAATTTTAAAACTAAAGTCAACAGTACCAATTTTGTTATCTCTTATCAGTTATCAGTTTATCACATTCAGGCAACATCAGCTGTTCCCTGCTGCTCTGTGCTCGTAGTCCCCATCCCAGAAATAGGTAGATAGAAGAATTTCAAAAGAATAATAATTACTTAAATTTATTTAACCTCCTCTCAAACATTAAACAATTGTGCAGCAAATAAAAACTAAACTGAATATACATTTTTGGTAAATATATATTTGAGAATGATAGAAGGACGTAAAAGAACATTCAACTAAAAAAGATATTAACTTTGGCCATCCTATTCCTAACGCAGACACTTACTTGAATCATCTAAGCACGGACATATTAGTTTTTGTCAATATAGGATATTAATCATCTCCACATCGTTGATCATCAATGAAATATATTCTGCAATGCTGATGTTCCAGTTTACTTATTAGTTAAAAATGTTAGGCAGTAGAACAGTAATTGGGGAATTGATTACCCTTTTGAGCTGATTTCTTATAATATAGTTCTCCACACTTCCAAATACCTGTAGCCGAGTGACAAACTGGCGTCAGTGAGCGCTAACACACTTCCTGCTGGCCACTTGTTCTCCACAACCTAATGACTTCCTACTAGGCCTACATCCTAATAAAAGCATATCTAATACAGTATAATATTAATTTATATGTTTAGTTATTTTTTTTTTATTTCCCAAACATTAGGAATTATTCATTTTTTATAAACGGAGATTTATTTATTAATATAATTAAGACCAATATCGTTATAATTTATAACAAAGTAAGTTATATTATCGATCGACTTACGCAATTCATTACTCATCTATAATAATAGTTAAATTATTAAGCCATAAAGCCACAGAGATTATCTTACAGCATAAATGGTACATGCATACGACAAAAGAGATTTAGTAGTATAAATGACACTTTATCTGCTCAAAATAGGATCTATACAACAATATTAGCGAATAAACGCCATTAGAACAAATTTTATGAGGCGAATATCGCCTTTTAATAACGTTTTTTGGCTATAGCTGCCATAAATTTGAACCAAAATATTTAGTTATCATTATCATTATTATGTTTACATATAATATTATACTCAAAGTACATTCGTAAAGTATAAAATCATCTATTACAAGTATTTATAACAATATTTAACTATATAAAATAACCTAAGAGAACAATAAACTTGGTATATTATCATAGAGATAAGTGTATTTAAATACTCTCAAAAAAACAAATAACAGACAACTTGAGTATACCTAACATTATTTATAATCATTAAAAAAATATTAATAAACAAAAACGACTTGAATTCACAGCATCATTGAACTTGTTCAGTCTTTCAATTTTAATCTTCAACTGGTTCTAGAAGATAACTGACATTTAAAACATCACATAATGCTTCTAGACCCAACAGCTAATATTTCAGCTTGATATTTGTTATAACAACGCCACATGCAGTAGCACTCAAATACTTAATTTATTCAGCTAAAAAAAACATTTTTCATTGTTGTTTATTTTTTTAAATTGAAACTAATACAAAAATGTGTATCATTATAATAAACAATTATTATTCTATGAATTAATTAAAATAAAAACAATAGTTTTCAGCTTACTCCATATTCATAATGCAAGGAGATGGTACATGATCAAGTTCCTCAGTGTCTTTGAATAGATTTTGCGATGAAGTGGACGATAGTAACTGTTTGCTGTGTTCATCAACACTCCAAACGCCATTTCCCGAAAAATGATGAGTTTTTTCTAAACTATACAATACTAATGGTAACACAAATTCTGATTTAATTTTCCCAGTCGAATCTCTTAAATAAGTAACATTTTCCATGTTTTGAATGTCTACAAGTGCGTCGTCAATTTTATACCTTAAACAAATATAGCATTAAAAACAAGATATTTTGCAACCAATATATTACACAGAGTATTTTTATAGTTTATTACATGGGATATAGTAGGATGTGGACGTTATCACGTATGTTTTCTATTGTAAAGTGTTTGCTTCTCAAACTTTCGTACGTTTGTCTGATTCTCAGTAGAGAAATATATTGCCAGTACATGTGACGTTGAAAATGTTTACGGAGCTTTTGTTTGTTTTGGTTCAGCTCACTTGTCAGGAAATGCATGATGTCATTAGATGTGACCTTATCATTGCCGCTATTATTAAATCTGTAAATGTAATATTTTATTAGAAAATACAATTACACATTTTAAACAAATAAGTAAATATTAATTTTACCTGTTAAAGGACCTATTATTTGACGACAGCAAATTTAAAGAAACACAGTTTTTGTTTTGCAAATATTTCAATCGTAGATTTACTTTTTTCATATAAAATAACAATCTAGCCACCTGTGGATTGCTCATTAGTGTTTCTAATTCGGGTGTTTTTTTTAGAATACACAAACGCTCATAAACTGAATTGCTTCCTAAAGTATATATTTCGGGGACTTTAGATAAAGCAGATTCTGGAACACCAAAATCCTATACAACAACATTACCAATTATTATTAGGTATTCATAAAAATATAGCTATTTTGAAAAGAAAAATTCATTACCTTTAAATGTTTTTGAATCTCTTGAATTGATTCGTAAGGTGTGAGAATTATTTTTGGATGTTTAGTTAAAACCGTTTTTATGTCCATACCACAAAGTTCTTTAAAATTTAATAATTCTAACATGTTGTCAGGATCACTGTGTATCAAATACGAATGTCTTTTTATCTACCCACAAAACAATGTTTTGCTGTTAATTAGTTTTAATGCATTATGATAATAATGAAAAATCATGACGGCTTACCTTTTCGAAGTTAAAATTAAGATCATTGATAAGAATGTCGATGGATCTCTCGATTAGTCTTAGACTCTTATTATGTAGCCTGTGATAAACTTTTAATGCTTGTTCAATATCTGAATAATCTATTTGAATTTTCCATATAACATATAATTTAAAGATATTTTCTTGAACCTCTGTTAATGTGTGGGAATCATTAAATTTTTTTGGATACTTGTCTGAGGGAAATTGGAGAAATGATAATATATGATGTTGAACGTTAATATTTCGATCAATAAACCTTTCAGCTTTCAATGATTCGATTGATTTTTTTCTCAAATTTTTGAACCTGTGTACATATAAAACATATATTATAAAAATATTAATATGTACAAATAATTTGGAACATTTAGGCAATATATACATATTATATGGTACATATTATTATATACCTTGATATCACTAAGGGATTGATTTTATCTTTATAAAACCCGCTTTCTTCCAGTAACATAATGTAGTTTTTCAATGTTAACGGATGCAATGATATTACTTGAGGCTTCTTAGAAATTTCTTCTTTTGTAAATCCATATTCCTAAAAAATGTACATCATACATTTTTATAATTCATAGTAAAGTCATCAAACTTAATAATACTAGATGTATTTAGTTTAATTCCCCCTGCACTGCAAAACAGACATTGTCTGCACATTCTTGCTCAACCACTACTAATATTTTAGCTTTGATAATTAAAAAAAAAAAAAACAGTGAAAGTAATTTATTATATAAAATTATATATCTACTAATTATAATAGTTACGATAATAATAATTAATATTATAATATAGATATAATTTTGAAGATGGACCCAACAATGGGTAAGAAAGTCAGCTAACTAATGACAAGATGGATAGATCCCAAAATGATCAAACTAATAGTTCAACCCATGAATGTTTTAACATATTCATTGTACTTTAAAAAAAAAAAAATTGGTTACCATCATGTAAGATATGTTTTGTGATAATATAGCTGGAGGAGAATTACGTATAGATGAATACTTGTTCATAAGTCTTTTTGTTTCGTGAAAAGGCATATCTGTAAAACAATTGAAGGTGTCAAATAAAATAAACAATCATATATTTAACTTAACCTTATTTATTTAACCTTGGCACTTACCTAATTTTTGATGAAATATATTAAATAAACTCTGATTTTCATTTTTCGCCGAGTAACTTCTGTACGACTGATACTTCTTTACTGTACAAAGAATGTTTGCCATCTTAATTTTAAATTTGTGGAACATTTTTTTTGTTGTATTAACCTAAAATAATAATAGTAATTATAAATATAGAGAATATTATAGGTTTAAGACAATTTAATCTCATGAATTTGCGCAAACAATTAATTTGGTTTAGCATTGGATTTATAGGCAGGCAGCATAAGCCGTTGCCTAAGGCAATTTTGGTAACATTCTCATTTATTAACAAATATTGACGTATGAGTGATGTTATATATGATGGACAAAAATTGATTTGCAAAGGAGTAAAAAATGTTTAATTCCGCTTCTGATTTTTTACATCAAACTGATATCAATATATTTGTTAGTTTTTAACTAACTTTAAATATTGTGTATAATACTCGTTATGTATAGCATTTAAAGTTTCAATCTAAGCTTGTATACTTTTGTATTTTCTCTTACAATAAATTATAATTCAAAAAACCCGTTTACCTATGTGTTTAGTTATATTTTACAATGTGGTATCATTCATTTCACCAAAACATAGTAACTACTCAATGAATATTGTCGAGACTTACTTATGTATTTATTACATTATACAATGTAGCATTTGATAAATATCCCAGTAATCAATAAAAAATAATAATGATATTTTATTGTAGAAACGTACAATTTGTTTTACTATTCACATTTTTGTATGAAAATTGAATAAATAAAACTCGATAAAAGCAGTCTTTATTCCGTTATCATTCCGTTATCACACAAGTACACAGCGGCGAAAATTATGATAAGACGTTACCAATAATACTTAAATTGGTAAATGTTATGTTGATAGATATTATTAGGCGATAGATCAGGATTATATTTTATTGAAGGACAGCCATAAAAAATTAGTTTTGAAATTTCATCTTTAGTATTTTTTTTTCTTCAAAACCAATGTTAATTATGAAAAAAAAGCATTCATACTACTACTTGATAATGAGGTTTTATTTAATAATATTGAGTATTCTTAAGAAAACGCCGCCACTCCATCCATTTTTACACATGAAAACACAAGTTGGGTTTCTCCATACACGATACAGCTCCTGTAAGACAATTTTTAAAAGATCTGTATTAAGAAACCGAAGAGTTATTTTTCAACATTTTTTTTAAAGCTCTGTCAAGAAGGATGCTGCGAAAGTCAGAAAAATAATTTAACTAAGTACCAAAAAAAGAGTCCTAATTACTGAACTAATAATTATTACACATTTCAGTTAAAACGTTTAAGTTAAGATTTTTAAAAAAATTGTCCATCCTTAAAAATGAACGAAGTGGCGCCCTCTTAAATAGAAAATATGCTTTAATCATATTACTCATAATATACTGTATTATCTTTCTAAGATAGGTGATACCTAAGTATCTAGGTATTTATTATTTATGTCAGATTGAAAAGATTATTAAAGGAACAATTTCATCAGATGTCGTTTCCATGTCCAGTTCTCAATATTGTCACAACTCACGTAACAAAATGTTTTCATTTAAATTGGTATTAGCCTAGATATTGTGGATACAATTTGGGAATTCGGCGAACAGCCTTGTATAATACTATATTACACAGGTCGACACTCGAAACTTTATTTCATTATTTGGAGGTAGCTGTTTCCAAAAATATAATATCTATTTTTCCCAATTTGCGATTGCTGTCTAGATATTGCCTATACTGTATATATAACCGTACGTTACATAAAATGAATATTGAAAAGAGTTTATTTTAAATTAGCAATTTAAAATAAATTGCTATTTATTAAGAAAATAATAGGTATTTCAAAAATCGATTATAGACGAAAATACCTATGTTTGAAGTCACATAAGAAATACATTTTAAGACTTTATGAATAAATCGTATAATGTTTCTACCGAAATAAAAAAGGACTAATAAGTATACAGAATTGTAATGATCTAACTTCGTAAAATTACAAATTGTCTACAGTTCATACTAGATTTTAAAAACTCGATGTAATTTATATTGTCTTTTATGAGGACTAATTCCTAAAGGATTGAACAAAGTATCTCAAGTTAGAGTGTACCTTGGTAATTAATAGTTTGCGTCTGGAAAAATAGTTGCGTATTTTTTTGTTACTATGAATTAAGTGAATAAAAATATATTTTATATCTCAGCCTATTTAAAGAAGGAAAAATTCTACGCTGTTTAGGTACTTTGACAAGATAAGTAAACCCTGCACAATTTGCTATTGATCTAAATATTTTGGTGCAATTAACAATCGATTTATGTATACTCGATTTTTGAAATCACTGTAATTGTTGTACGTGACCATCTCTAGAGTATTGGCGATATCCCGTTAACAAGAGCCAATTGGGCAAAATGGTCATAATTTTTTAAAACCAGTGACCTTCAAATACCTATAATAAAATGCAATTAACCCAACAAAAACATAATGTCATTTTTGTCGAGCTGTGTTATTATACTTAAACTCGCGGGAATGCGTGTGTTGTAAATCGAGTTTTCGAAGCTCTACCGACTACTATATTATTAAAAATACCTCGATAACTAATAGAAAAAAAAAGAATTGAAATATTTTTTTACAAAATTGGAGTTTATTTAATTTGTGTTTATCACACCATTTGCAATATGGATTACACATACAATTTCATTTACATTAAAAATTGCATTTCTTTTGCTTTCTCTCCTTTTCACTTAGTCTCTTGAACACAACAAATATTGACTTCCCTTCTCCACTTCTACTAATTCTATACCAGCTAATGTTCTAACATTCCACGAAAATTCGAGATGGGACTGTCTACTGAAGTTTTATAAATAAACATGATATTTATAAAACTAAGCAACAAAATATGTAGGTCAAATGGCAGGCAAACGGGTGCAATATTCCCATCACGAGATTAGAAAAATAAGTTCCAGGAAACCGCAGCTTCCTTTTTGAGAAAGCAAAAACTCATACAAAGGCCTTCTCGGGTAAAGGGGTCTTTTTGACCTTCGACTGCAGATCAGGGTTGTCGCTTAAATCTAAAGAATAAACATCAAACCGATTTGGAACTAGTTAGATCATTTTTGTTTTTTGTAAAATCATAGTGAGCCGTATTTTAGAGAAAAATTACAAAAAAAACTAGCAATACGTTATACGATTATAAATCCAATCACTATTGCCTCTATTGCTTTTGTACCTACACAGTGAAATTTAGCAAATACATAATTATCTATTTCCTTCGGCCGACGTGTTGCACGGAAACGTCGGGCTGAAACCCGTGACAAACACTCCGGGGAGAGCACACGGTCGGGTTCGGGGTGTACATGTAGGTATATTCAATATATAGGTATATATATATATATATATATATATATGGGTCACAATGACGTACGATGCGGCAGAACACGCCGAAGGACCGCCGTGGAGGAACATCACCGTCTTGCGTGTGGCGCAAAACATCAATTCAATCAATCCCCGACGCCCTCGCGAGACACACTCTGTTCGCACGACCCCGCCAGTCGACATGCCGTTAACCGTGTTGGTCCCCACGCGTTCCCCGTGAATTCAAACTGACAGACAGACAGTCAACTGCCGGACAGACAAACACGGCCGTATCAATTGGTTTCACCTCGCAAACGGCACTCGGAGCGTGAGTATAAGATGATTATTTTTTAACGGTCAGAGCTGATTGCGGACAGTTATGTACGGTTATAATTATCGTACGTGAAACTAGAAATCTGAAATGAACTGTGAAATATCCGGGAATTTGATCGGAAACCCGCGTTGTCGAAAAGGAAAAATTTAATGAAAAAAAAAAAACACTTTTCTAAAAAATTCCGATTGTTTCAAATAAATTAACCATTCACTGCATGATATTTTAGCTTCGATGCGATAGCTGAGAAGGTATTGGTTTTTTAAATTATTTGTGCAAAGGCTTAAGAGTTTTAGTTTTTATCATTAATTACTCCCTTCACTGCAAAATTTTATGTTTTTGGTCGAACAAAATATGTGCACTATCTAAAAATAAATGAAAAAACATGTTTTTTAGTTTTAGCTTAGCGGAAAACGCTATTTCAGTAATTTCACTGTAATTGTACAGTGAAGGGATAAAACAAAATTATTTGTTTTATAATATATATACCCATTCACAATATATATACATATGTTGTACCGCATTAATAAATGTACGTATAATTAGAAATATTGTACAAAAAAGTGTGTTTTAAATAAATAATAAAAGATTATTTCTTTTGTTACATTTTTTGAACGATATATATATATATATATATATTATATGATTTGAATATACAGATTTGAGCAATGTCGTTTTATGTTAAATTGTTTTAAAAACATGTCCAAGAAATATATTTAATTTAAGTAAACGTCTATAAATATAGTCATTTTGTTTGTTAATGCGTTTTGTGATGAATTTAAATTGTTGTAATCACATTCTTAATTTGAACCATAACTAATTAGACTGGGACCGAGACGTAATCGGTGGTTGTTGAGTTATAAGATATTTCTGGTTTTCCTAAGAAACTGGAACGAATGTTTATTTTCATTTCTCGACTGCCGCAGTGAAGAAAGTCATAACTCAATTTTTGCAACCTTTGAGAAGAGCACAAAGGAAATTTCAACTTTGATTCCTTTTTCTTTTTTTTTGTGTATTCTTATATAAGTATCCCATACTCCCAGACCGATTAAAAAAAATTAAATGGTCCGGAGATAGAGAACTTTATTTTCTCTATCTTCATCTTCATCTCTATTTGTTTTTTTTATCAGTTCCAAATTGATAAAATCAAGTTAACACTGTCTTCGCTACGCATGTCGATTATTAGGTACATTTATTGTTTTCTCAATAAAATATTTTTTCTTCTTTTCCAGGTGTTTTCTTATTTATTACTTATAAGTATTTTATATAAACTAAAGTTTTTTAAACCCCGTTGTCCCGGGTTTTATCCTTTTATTAAGAAATTTAATTTATAAATACTTTTCCAAAATTATCTCTTTGTTTTCGGAAAACTTTTGTCTTAGGAAATGTTTAAACCAGTACAAAACTACTATGTTTTTGATTGACTATTCAAATATTCGAGTTGGCTAAGTGTTTTATAATTTAAATGTACGATCACTTGGTTCATGTAATAATACTAATAATAAGAACTGAAAAAAGTTATCAAACGAAATCTTAACTTTTGTAACGATACAAATAATTTGCTCGAATATTTTGTTATAGTTTAAACAAATAATGTAAATTTTAGCTTAGTAACGTTTGTAATCTCTGCTGTAACTATTGTTCGTATAAATTATTAGTGAAAAAAATACTTTAAGTGAAAAGTTTTGGGAGTGTTTATTTGAAAAGGTATAAAAACAAATTATGCCCTAAGAATAATTCATAATGTATATAAACGTATTTTTCACAGGAATTCCTAACGGTAATCAGGTAAAAATACAATTAAAGAAAAAATACTACTTGGTTATCTAAAATTACACGTTAAAATGTCTATACTCTATCTTATAATATATCTGCATATTACCGCAACGTCTGTTGCAGAAGTCATTATTTTTTCTTGACTGCCTATTATAAGTCTCAAGTTTTTTAATACTTGTAGTAAAGTCATTTCACAATAAAAAAAGTTCTTGCATTGGCTGGCCGCTGGTGATTACAAAATATTGCACACAATAGCCTGAAAATAAAATTAATTTATTATCATTCACTTGCTGTCGGTATAAAGTCGCTTAGAAATATTCTATCAAACGCAGAATTTTTCTAAGAATTTGTCCCAACTGCGTGAATTGTCTCTTGGGTTTTTCATCTTACATTCTAAAAGAATATAAAAAAAGCTCATACTATACCGGTTTTTCCAGGGGTAGGAGCAATCTAAGGAAAATACGTTTTTTCCCGTGAAATGAATACTAACTTCAATCTTTTTCCTCAAAAGATTTTTTCCCCAACAATTTCGGAGAACGACATGACGCATATATTTTATTGAAAGAAATGTCATTTCCAAGTACTATAGAAAATGTATGCTTTATTCCAATTCCTGATGCAGACAGCATTTCCACTTTAAATTTTTACCAATCTTTTTAATGAAAAAAGCAATATATATATATATAGAGAGAGAGCGAGAGAAAGAGAGAGAAAGAGTCTACCCAATTTAGTCGGGGATGAAAAAGTGCATAACTCATTGGATTCTAGAATTCCGTATTTTTCGAGTGATGGTACAAGTAAATGTGACATTGTGTAGTAAAAATAGTCCTTCTGATGTCATAAATTAATCAGAAAATTATTAGTCGAGTTACAAGCTTTAAGTTCAAGTTAATCTTTCAATTAATTTAGTTAAGATTTAAAAAATAATTTCGTTTATCAAATCATAAGCAATTAATTAATTGGACGGTCTTTAAGTTAATCCAGATAATAAAGAGTTAAGTTTAATATTAATTTATAGCTGGAAATTAAGTATGTATAGTTATGAAGTTACAGTTATTGTTAATTCAGTTTAATGTTTACTGTTCAGCCTTGCATTAATTTAAAGGACAGCCGAAAGGATATTTTGATCGGTTCTTTTATTTATAACCGAATATACTTTTAAGCACAGGATCGGTAGATGGATGTTTTCTTAAAAACACCCATCTAAACTGACATCGGTCATTATGTTGGTTAAATAATTTTGCATAATATGTAAATTGTAAACTACTTAGTGACAGTTACTCTCTAAAACTATCCTAACACTAGTTCTGATTATTCAGTAACATTTATTTTCTTTCATCGCATTCACATTCTATCTTAACGTTCAAGTTCTTATTCTAATAGCATAATTTCCAAAGTGAAAAGCCGTTTGGGATATGCATAAAAAATAGAAAACAGGACCTTACAAGTAGTGATTTTGTTGCCCCGAGAATCTTCAAACACACATTTGTTGAGAATAAAATGTAAATCCATATAATATTTGAAAATATAACCACTAAATATCAAAGAAAATTAAACGATAAGTAGGTCATGCACAAAATCTTCATGCAGCCCAACCCAAATGCATGAACGTTCGTCAGATCACACTATTTAACTTCCTTTAGGATACCCGAAAAATATACATGGGATTTTCCAGGAACTTATCAACTTCCATTCAATTCGTTAAAAAAAAAAATCAACATTCTAAGAACGCGTGGAAGAACATGTCTAATTGTTGAATCACTCTGAAATTGTATTTCAATTAAGTACATGGAAAATGTCTAATACACCAAGAGTGGCCAATAATTGCGTTATGAAATTAAAGAACGTTTTTGCTGCAAATATAAAATAAACGAACGAAAGTAAATTCACTATATACAGACAATTTTCTTAGTTCAAACCCCCTATAACTTGTTCGGACTAATTGCTAATACGATTTCGGTAAATATATTAACAACGGCTGCCGTTTCCGAGTAAATACAAAAATCAACATTTGTTCATCGGTTAATTAGCCCTTTGTACGCGTTATACTCCATCGCATAACATAATTACAAGGATAATAATTTGAAAAGCGTCGAAAATATATGTACATGTTTTTATATTTTTTTCAAAAAAAGAATAAATTGCGCTAACTTGGCGGGAAAATATTGATTTCTACTCCAAGTGCGGTGGTAATCACACGTGAGGAGGGGCTGTTCGACGGAAGTTCTTTACACTTGAAGTCTTTCGAGATGATTCACTCTACTTAAGGTGTAGTAATGTTTACCGTACACTCATTATTTTAAATTTACCGCCGTCGCATGACGCCGTGACCGAGTGCGGGACTAATTTTTAATTTAAAGGTATGGCGGTTTTTTTTTTGGTCATTATTATTAACGCTGACAAAGGGGGTCGCGAGCAGGCATCGAGATCAGATCAATTATTAAAATACAAATAGAAAAAAGTATGAAGAACATCGAACCAACTGAAGAAAATGAATAAATGATAAGTGGAATTTCAGTTCTCACTAATAACAATGCCATTCAAAGAAGTTATTACTGGGCTTCATTAGTTAAAGTATATTGCATTTTTTAAAATGATATATAGCATTTATAAATTAATATAGCAAGAATTGGTTTATCAAGATTAAATCGGGTTTAATACGAAACAATATTTAAGACATATTGGAAACATTTTAAGATTTTCTAAAATAATAAGATTCTATATTTAATCATAATGTATGTCGTGTTATACTTATAGTAAAAACAAAATTAACAAATATTTATTTAGTATTTACACTCCTTTTTTTATTAACATATGATATAACATATATGTTATAAGTGAGTTATTACTTAGAAATAGTATAACTTAATAATTAGTACAAATTATAATCATAATAATTTGTATAAATTAGTTTTTTTTTTACCTCATCTATAGTTAAGAAATTTGAGTATATAAAACAATAGTTGTATGTATATATATATTATTTAGTTGAGGCGTTTCAATTGATTTAACTTATTTAGAATTTCAAAAAACATTTGATACAATTTATAATTAATAAAAGCACATCATTGTAAAAACAATACCGTCTCAGCTCCGCATCGAAACTTGTATTTTACATTACTTACATGAGTGGAAATATGATTGAACTTTAAGTTGTTGAATTAGTATTGCGATCCCGTTTTCTTCGAAATAATAACATAATATCACTTATGCAACGCCACTCAAAATCATATATAACCGGTAAATAAGTATGACAGTATTATAAAGCACGAGATCACAATATGTTCATACTGCAAAAGTACTTGAGACGACCGAACATTTATAGTAAGTTCTTCAACTATTCCTAGAATAACTGAATGTCGAAAACTTGGCTAGAGAGACTTGCCTCTCATGAAGTGGTACGATAAACAGCTAAAAAACATGGGCGAAATAAAATGTAATTAGGGAATACCAGAAGTTGAAAACTAATAACAACACAATAACACAGCACTTGAATAGCTAAATACAGAAAGGACACATGTCCAAATTTTTAAATTTTTCAGGAGAGACGAAAAACTTAATAAGTCTTGAAAAAATTGAACTACAAATTGTATGTTGTTAAATAATTTGGTATAAGACATTATACACATGGTTCTACAATTACTTACAAAAATATTATGAAACTTTAGGTAGGTACATAATGGTGTTTAAGGTCTTAGACATGTGCCGTTTATGCTTCAAATTACTAAGAATATAACATTTCCTTATAAACAAGTAGTTTTTTTATTACTAACAGTTAAAATATCATTAATATGACATACAGTAATTTATTTGATGATAATGAGTCAAAAATATTTTATTTTATAGACAAATAAGACATGTGCCCCGTTTGCACAAAAACATGTATTTATCGATATTAAATTTAATAAGGTAAAAAATTGATTTTTAAAAATAGTGGACATGTGCTCTTTCTCTATTTAACGATTCACTTATGAGTTATGGTAGTTTAATTGAAAATTATACTTTCTATAGAAAAACATTACAATTTACATTCAGTTCTAAGCAAACACTTCATCATGATTGATGTCTAATAATCCCGAACGGCTAAAAAACAAGGCGATAAGTTTAGATTAGTGAATCTTTCACCACTATCATCATCCGAAATTCACTTCACACATCTCCATGTCTATACCTACCTAATTAATATTCAGTCTATCTTAATTACAGTGAAAACATATAGGTACCACAAATTAATAAAACGTTACGTGTTCAATACCAATCACAAATACATATTATATGAAAAGTAATTTTTTACTTAATTGTTTATGTAACACCTCAAATTGCAGTTTCTTCGTGTCATCGCTAGTGTTACTATGCATGTACAAACACATATTTAAGGATATTATGTGTAGACTTTAACATACATTTCTGATCACCCTGTGGACGCATAGTGTCGTCAGTGGTTCACATAATAATACATAGGTAATACACAATGTTTTATGGAGTGGTCGCGTTATGCATAAATCTTGCACGAGATTTGACAGATAAATCACGTTTATATATTGAACACCGCGTCAGGTCTGATTGGTAAGGTTTTCTTTTTTATTATCATATAATATGTCACAGATTTGAAACATTAAATAGCATTGTTGTTGACCGATTTACCGTAGAAATTTATTTTACCGTCCAGAAGTTGGTGCAGAGTATTCAACTAAATAATCGCTAGGACAAAAATGTAACGTTATAATAAGTCAAAATTTGTATAATTAAAAAAAAACTGAGTAGTTTATTAAACGATTAATGTCAACAATATTTAAGAGCTCGGGCAACTGCAAGAACACGTTTGTTAAGAATCAGAGGGTGGGCTAGAAAAATGTTTGTTAAAAAAAAACCTAACAAGTAACAACTACCATAAATAGTGAATAAACACGAACACATCAACAATCATGGCTTGTAATAAAAATAAAAAAATGTTCAAAAAATGTACTACCAAACATTTTTTTTATTATTTCATTAATTACAACATAATGGAGAAAGAAAACGACATTATGAGATCCACCAAAAGTGAGTATAGCTTTAACACGAGTGAACTTGTATAGTAATCTCAACTTGTACGTGTTGATTACAGCTGCTAGATAATGTGGAATCTTTAAAAAAAAACTAACGAGGCGGCACTGAATAGGGTAAATATATAAAAGTTAAAAACAAACGTTGTGTTATTTCAATGGTTTGACCTGGTATCCTAGAGACATGTAATTATTGTGGGAATTTCTACACGGAAAAATATTCGTATATTATATTATAGTTATGTTATATATAGTACACGTTATAACGTTATATACGAACCTAACCGATTGTGGTACAAGAGCTTTTGCTTTGTTTTTGTTTTATTATCGTTATAATAAAAATAACGTGTACTTATAAACTCATCACTAGTACTCATCTACAGTTTTTCAAAAGGTTGTTTGTGTGCGTCACAGTCTTTTGTCAACAATACCGTTGTTCTACATGCCACTAAAATATGTGTATTTTTTTTTTAAATATTATTACCTATTATCATTTATTACCATCATCATCATCATCTCCATCGCCGTCGTACATCGTTGTAGTGTAGACTAACTATTACACGTTAACATCATAATACATATTGACTGGGTTATAATAAATACATAATTATTATTAAAATATAATACAGAATAGATACGCGTATAATGTACTATAAAATAAGTTTTAATTTTGAACTCGGTGCTCGCGTTTAATCTCTTTGGCACACGCAGACATTTAAAAATCCTTTTACGTCATCACTTCAGTATCGTTAGATGCAATTAAAAAAAAAAAAACCCCATGTAGATATAACCTATACAAGAATCTTTAGGCGTGAACGAACGATGAAAAGCCCCGGCGGCATAGGTGGGTTAGGGGAGAGGATTTTCGCAATGGTAGCAACTTTTTTTTTATTCCTTCTTTTTTTCCCTTCCTTTTTATTTGTTCACGAGCACACTCGAAACACACTACGGGCGGCTCTCGAACGCCGGAGTTACCAATCCATGATGTATAATATATACTAACGTAGGTACACGGTTTGTGGGATTTATTATGTAAGCCGTTAGTCTCGTTGTCGGTATCGTCACTGTATAGTCGATTCTTATTAAGCGCGTCAAAGAACAGGCCACAGAGATTAAGAGTATAAAAAAGTATAAGTATATGTGACAAAACGAGAAAGAGATCTGCTGCTAAAGTCAAAGGAACCGAGGAGTGTCTTAACGCCCAAAACCTTTAAATGAGTCAAATCCTCACTTGTGATTATTTACAAGATAATACATTACATATTATATAACAATGGTCGAGGAGTAAGTGCCGATTTCTTTGGTACCTATTCCTAATTTAACACCGCGAAGACTGAGATTGTGTAGCCTTCATTCTTTAAACTTAACTGTATACAATAAATAGGAACAATTTTGGCCAATTTTTTAGTGTTAGTGCGTTTTTCAATCAAATTTGAGTTATCGTACAAGTTGTTTTATGACATTGATGGTTACACGGATCCGTTTGAATGTAATCTACTGTCTTGACCAACAAACGACCGTGATTGTGCTAATTATTGACAACTAAAATTGTTTGTTTAGTAAACATTAATAGTTTAGTAATAATTTGTTAAACAGAAATAAGCCGTATTGTCTGGATGTTCCCATTGCTAGCTATACTGAAGTGCATTTGCAAAATTATTTATGAATTCAGAAAATTGATATCAAACATGATAACTACATATTTATGCTGACTATTGCTGGCAAAAATACTAGTGTTATTAATAAATCATCTTTTCGCATTTGCCATTTTTCCAAAATTTCTGTTTTAGTAATATTCTTAAAGTACAGACATTGTACCTAACCTAACATATTTAAATAAAACCAGAGTGTACATTTAATATTTTGGAACTCGCATTTTGAATTTTTTGTGTTTATTTCTATTAAATAGGTAAACATATATATTATCAGTGTTGAAATTGCACAAAGTACTTACATGTAACATGATACCATCTAAAGAGTAATGATTTGTAAGTAGTAAGTATAATATAAATCGTTCAGTTTGGGTAGAGTTTAAATGAAAAAATAAACTGTCCTAATATGCATACATATAGTAGTCTACACCTTGAAGAGTGATGTATATTAAAACGTTTTTTTTTTACAATATATATATATTTCAAACACATTCAGTAAACGCGTAATCGTATATATTTCGAAATGTTGTTTTAGACTATGAAGATTTTTGATCCATACAAGTTGTTCAATTATCTCATTCCACAGCTGATCGTCTTTCTTGGTGTTGTCAAGTAAGCGAACCTTTCGTTATTATGAGCTATTGTATTCACGTTTGCCATTAGGTTGTTTTTTATTCCTAATTTTTTTTTTAATACCCCGACAATAAAAAAAAAAATAGGTATACTAGTTACTCGTGGTGCTATTATCAATGTATATAAATTACATATATAAATAAGGTTGTTTTTTTTTAAATTTAAGCTTACAACTGAGAAGTGCGAATGGCTTGGAGTTCAGAGACATCCTTCCGGAAGACCCTAAACTCTACGACAAGATGAGGCCTCCGAAAAAAGACGGAATGCCGACCACGGTTTATTTCCACGTAACGGTTATGGGCTTAGATTCTATTGACGAAAACGCTATGGTACGCCATAATAAGCAAAAAGGTCGAGTGGGGGTGATTGTATAACAACGAAATTGGTCTTGAATGTAATTGCAAAATTTGTCTCATAAAGATAATAAAAAAATTACTTAAGCTGCCAAGCCAGCTCAAAATTGTAATTTCAATTGAATGTTTTTAAATTTTCACCGTACAATGTTTACAAAACACTTAGTTTTTTATTATTTCAAAAACTAAAATTACATTTACCTCATTTCGTTACAATTTAACCGACTTGACCCATTAATATTTATCTAGTAATCAGTAGGATCGGTTACATGGGAAAATAGCCGAGTACGTGTGAATCGCTTATTCAAGAAAGGAATTGATTCGAAAAATCCAAAATATTTGGAAAACCCGAATAACTATTTAATCTGCAAAATGCAAAGTCTCTTTCTTTTTGCAATAGAAACGTTTAATACTTTTTCAGATTTCCGGGTAGGTATTTATTTTATAAAAAAAAAAAAGAAAGAAAGAAAGTTGAATGAAAAATAAAAAAGTAATTGTAAATAACTTTATTATTGACACATTTAATTATATCATTAATCGAATTATAACCAATTGCAAAAAAATCATATTTTATAGGCTTTAATGCATTGGCTTGTTCCGTTTGATAGTCAAATTTATTTGTCTCACTTTACACATTTTTTTGCCGCCAAACATTAATTTTCACAAAAAATGGTGACTTATTCTCTTTCTTAAACAAGCGTTTCAAGTGTAACAAAATAAATTATAATTTATACATTACTTTTTTTCTACTATATGATTTGCTGTACTATAGTAATAAATCAATTTCTTATAAACCATTTTTAACTAAATTAAATTTTTGATTGTAACGTAAGAACATTTTTAATTTTTCAATTTGAAACCATATTTTGTTGTAGTAATTGTTTTTAAAAAAAATCTTTAACATTTAGTTTATTATATCAATTTTTTGTTTATACTTTTGCTATAACTATTTTGGTACTTGGCCATTTCTTTCCATGATCGTTAATTATTTACATTCAAATTACCAACAAGTGTGTTCATACTTCAATGTAATACATATATTTTTTATCTCCATTAAGACTTACGCTGCAGACATATTTTTCGCTCAAACCTGGAAAGATCACAGACTTCGTCTTCCAGAAAATATGACATCCGAGTACAGGTGACGTTGTCGTTATTTAGCTAATGATTACAAAATGTGTTTTATATACTGAAAAACAGTACATTTAAAATTTGCTCGACCATCCTCGTTGGTTCATAATATGCACGTTACAGATTGCTGGAAGTCGATTGGCTAAAAAACATTTGGAGACCGGATTCTTTTTTCAAAAACGCCAAAGCCGTGACTTTTCAAACCATGACTATTCCCAACCATTACATGTGGCTCTACAAGGACAAAACTATTCTGTACATGGTCAAGTATGTCCGACCAATTATATAATAACGACCCACGACCTTCACGGTTGATTTTGACTTTCAGATTAACTCTAACGTTGTCTTGCGCCATGAACTTTATGATCTACCCTCACGACACTCAGGAATGCAAATTACAAATGGAAAGCCGTGAGTCTATAATAATTTTCCAGTGAACACTACAAACTTACAGTGATTCAATATGATTTCAGTCTCTCACACCACTACCGATATGGTATTCCAGTGGGACCCTCAAATACCATTGGTAGTCGCCGAAAACATTGAGTTACCTCAATTGCAATTAGTAAAAAATCAAACGGCGGATTGCACTCAAGTATACTCTACCGGTACGGTTCGCCTAACATCAATAACATTTCATTTTGACCCCAATATTGGTATTATACGTGTACCTAGTCTTGAAGTATCAAAAAAAACTTATATTTTTGGAAGTGTACATAATTATTATCAAGTCTCCAAAAATATATATGTTTGGTGTCTCTAATTAAATTCACGAGTCTCTCATTAAACCGAACCATCGTTATCCCAATCACAATAATATTATTATATTATGTTTTAGGAAATTTCACTTGTCTGGAAGTGGTGTTCGTTTTGAAACGCAGGCTCGGTTATTATTTGTTTCACACTTACATCCCAACATGTCTTATCGTCATCATGTCGGTAAGTGTTTTTTTTTAAGCTTGTTTCTCAAGAAAACTTGTGTACTGTCAAACTCTGCAATTTGGGACAAAGTGTATTACCCTCGAGGGAACCAGACCTGATTAATATAGATGTATAGCCTATGTTGATTACACCAAGTGAGAGGGATTTTGATTGGTGCACTGACATAATATTGTTGCACTGAATTACTTTGAAGTGTATTCAAAGTAAAAATATTTTAACAAATAGCATTTTACATGTTCGATGTTTGTCAAAAGTTCAAAATCCATTGTTTGTCCTAAGTTCAGAGTTCAGTGTGTTATCTACTCGTTTGTCTGAACCTACGTATGTTAATTGCATTCACCATATCAAATAATTTACAGTGGGTCTCATTTTGGATCAAACCCGAGGCTGCTCCTGCCCGTGTCACCCTTGGCGTCACATCTTTATTGACTCTATCCACTCAACACGCAAAGTCTCAGGCCTCTTTACCTCCGGTTTCTTATTTAAAGGCCGTCGACACGTTTATGTCCGCATGCACCGTGTAAGTGTCCAGTTGCTACTATTTTATTAAGTATATAATAATACATTCCCAGAAAGTAACAATGCTTCGCTCTACATATTTTTTCAATAACAAAAATATACATTCAACGTATCAAGGCTGCCATATTACACTATATTACAGACTATACTATATTATGTTTTAAATTTTATAATGTGTTTCGCACTAAATTAATCACTCCATTGGCCACGTGTGCTTGTTAATTATATTATTACAGTTACAAAAACATACCCAATATGGCATTCAATTAGGGGTTGAAATTATGTTCTGGTATTTTTACCTCTTTGGGTGGCCACTGACCATTTTAGAAGGCTAAAAATTCTAGCTTGTTGTGGCCTATGACAATGTTGAATTTTTACATAAAATATTATTAAGGAAAATATTAATATATTTTACTTTTTAGATTTGTGTTCATGGCACTCATGGAATATTGTCTTGTCAACATAGTTCTCGGCGACGCTGACATCCCGCCTAAAACTTTTTCAAAGAAATCGTTCGATTTTAGTTTCCGAGTAAGTATGTTAACGGCAATTGAACGTCAGGACCAATGTTAGAATTTTTTATGATTCACATAAAAATGATTACAAATTATTGCAAAGGGTAAACTAATTCTCATATTGCTTCCCTTAATTATTATAGATTTGATTTTGAAAACTAGGTAGACATTTATAATAATTATTAATCATCTTAAATAACTTCTACATTTATTTATTATCTATACACAAGTGACAAATCATATATGTATATAATTGAATAAAAGATCATTTTTCATTTAATTACCACTCTAAGACAAACAATTGTGTGAATAATGCCTAACTCTGATTACGTTGGTATGGTATAATTTTAAACAAACGGGGTAAATAATTGACGGCCCAACAAAAGGATTTAATATAATATAATATAGTTCAAACACTGATCAACCTAAAACGAGCGTCCGATATTATTTCCAAGGAGGCACGGCTAATATTATGATATATGTATCCCTTGATCTATTTAATTTTTCTAAAGTCTTATGATTTGCATATGTCTACAGAGTAGCATCAAACCGATTGACGGCCATTCCATCCCACCGCCTCCTCGTCCGCCACCACAAGCCACAGCAGCCGCAGCTGCAGCTTCAACGGCCATTGCTCAAAGAAACCGCGCCAGAGCTTTGCAAATCGACCGTTTCTCCAGAGTTTTCTTCCCACTGTTGTTCGCCATACTCAACATGACTTACTGGATAATATTCGCTCGGTTTTTGTAAACGATCACCTATCCAACGACCACGAGCTAGTTCAAATTAGATTTGTTCATATCACAACAATAGTTATAAAGTATTACAAAAAGGTGTTTCACCGAGGGCTACTCTTTGCTACTTCTTCAGGGCGATAGACAATTTATTTTGAATAATAATTCCTCATGTCGCTGCCTGCACAAGCTTACTTTCAACTAATAATTTATTTTTCAGTCAAACCGCTTCGTTTCAAATAATTAAATTTTTCCTCTCTTCTTTCAACAGGCTCAAACCACCTTAATCTATCTTCTATCTTCTTAATTTATTCTATCTAACTTATGGCACTCTATGGATACATTCGACTCTATGTTCTCATTTCAGTTGCTTCCTTCTTGCTTTCGACTTTCTTAATTTTTTTCTGCTGGCCTCATTACCTGTGAACCGTTTCTTTTAATTATGCATAACATCTTTCTGATAATTATTTGCCTAATTCGACCATACTTTATTGTATTTTCGAAAAACGGTACTTACCTAAGGAAGTAATACAATGAGTAAGCCCTCGCAAAACACTTAACGTGCATTAACTAAACAGACAACTGAATTTCTCTGAGAAAATTTTTAGTAACCATATAGGCATAGTATAAGTGTGCGTAATAATAGTTGGTACTTAGCATACACCTAAATGAACAGATATTACATTAAAAAAAAAATAAAACTTAACGCACGACTACTAAAATAATTTTAAGCCTTTACTGACACTGCGATTGTTCACAAAATATAAATTTGAACTCAAAAACACAATTAGAAAATATTTTATACACAAATGACTATCACGGTACCTACGGGGTACACACATTATAACCGCTAGACATTATACATTTCACTCAAGGCTTTTGTAATGTACTTGTAGTATCCAAAGCAGCAAAAGCAAATTAATATTTTAGAAAGGAGAGTTTTAATTCTAATTAAGGGAATTGTGATGATTTGTGATCAGTTTGCATTTGTGCTAAAAGTTATCAAAATGTCGCTTGACATAAAAACATACCTATATATTATTCGTTTAAAATATTCAAATGCAATTATATTTAATTATTTAAATACTTAATAAATATAGTAAATTGATTCGTACAATTGGTACAACGCTGAGTGACGCGTTTTAGTTTCTGCACTGGTATGTTTCAAAATAGAATAGCGTAATAATTGATTTGTAATTTATGAGTGATTAAACAATTTTCAAAAAAAAAATCGAAATTGTTAAGAAGACTCTTAGAGTTAAAATATTATATACACCCTTTTATAGTTAATTAGAATGATTAAAAATTAAGCAATATATTGCGAAATTTATCTTAAAAGTATTTTACATCATTATTAAAATTATGAAACTAGCGTAGCATTTCTAGTATATTATATTATACACCGTAAAATTAATTTACAATAAGATATCTTATGAAATATTCAAGTATTAGATGAATAAGAAAACGGCACTAAGCCTACTATGTTTTATTATATTACGTACATGGATAATGTTCACATACACTTAAGTATCTATTGAAAATACACAATTCATTATAATGGAAAATTGTTGTTTTTTTTTCTCTGGTCGCCTAGTTATGGATAAGTTAAAATTTCCTTTTCAAACGGTTGACGATATGAAAACAATCTACAGTAATTGGTCGACTCCCGATTGCTTTAAGTGTTAAATTCTTAAGGTGTTCCTCATATTTTTAACTGGTGTACACTGTACATATATACGTTGGTCGTCGTATCGGTGTCAAATAAAAATTGTGTAAAAAGAAAAATATGGTTAGGCCACCTCTAATACCTAAGGAAGACAACACCAGTGAAATTCTTCGAGCAGAAATATTGAAAAATAATTTTATCTACAAACGTCAAGAGCTCCAAAAAGATGCGGTGCCGACGACTTTTAGAAACAATAAAGAGTAAAAAAAAAGATCTATTTATGACCCCGGCCGCCCAGGCTATTACGACCTACTGCTTGGTATTTGCAGATGACTATTAACAACGCATGCACAAGTACTATTAGGCAAAGATTGAATATTGTGCGATCTATTCTTTGATTACTATTGGCTTGCTACAAAAGCAGAAACCACATCTTTATGGTTCAGCAGATGCACTTTTTTGAGAATCTGAACAGCTCTAGAGTAAAATTTCATCCGTTCAAAATCAAAAATCAAGACTTTACCTACATTTTGACGTGTACAATTTTGATTATAAAAAGCGTTGCATTTTATAATTATTTTTCGTGGCTTTAGCTATGCCTGATTTTTTTTTTTAATTGAAAATCACTTATGTCAAAATTTAAGTTAAGTACTGATCTAAGACTGCTCAGCACCTCAAAAAAGTTCATCTTCTGCAACCTTTTTTTTTTACATATTTTAATTGATCCCTTACAATACGGTGATTAAACTTGTGAAACGCTAACTACAGAAAGGGGACCAGTCAATTTTTATCAATTATGATTTTATTAACATTTTAAACTAAGCACACGTAAACGCTTTTGGTTTTTTGTATTTCCTAAAAATTTAGAAAAAGTGAACTTGTCCACTTTCTTTAGTTAGCGATTTAGATATCTTCTAGTGATGTACACTCTCAAGTATTTTCACAGCATTTCGTTTTAAACAATATTGGTTGCACAGGTTGGCAATATCGCGGCTGGAAAAGGAAGAGACCGATTTGGTGACCGACCTGAATGTGGCTTTGCAAAAGTCCAAACTCAAACAGGACCTAAAGCATCAAAAAAACATTATGCATCTCCAGAATCGTCTGGCGCAGGAGTTGGAACGTTTGAAAGACCTCAGAAAGACTAACTTAGAGCTGAACGTTGAAATCCAACGAGTACAAAAAAAAGAACTATCCGATTGGATGAAAAATGAGCATATGGCTCGAAAAATGTCTTCGAAACCTAGAAAGATTTTCGGTGACATAATAGGACAATTTGCTAGCGTTAGTACACAAATCAATTCGAATATATGTAAAGAGATAGAACATATATAGTGCACTTGCTGTGTATTTTTACTGTCAACATTAAAAATGACATAACCGTAACAAATCAAATTCCAATTAGGTACTACAAATTTATTACAAAAATAAAATAGGTACGTTCTTCAAAACGTATTTGGTCGTCGGGACTTTTGCAAAACAAAATAATTACTTAAGAAAATGTAGAACACTACAACTATTTTCAAACTAAAACAGATACAGTAATTTTCAACCGGTGGCAATTATGTTATTTATTTGGATTCCATAGTGCAGGCTACACAGCCTATCCTGTTGCTATCAGCAAAATATTATGTACTATTTTATTTTTGTACAGAAAGCCAGTAGATACAACAATGCCCTGAAAAAGCAAATAACCTTCAGATATGAGTTGGAATCGTTGATGAAAGAGATGTCGCAGAAAAAGGAAGTGTACGAAAAGCTCATGGGCCGGCTGAACAAAGAAAAGAAAGTGGTCAGAGACGTTGCTGATCACGCCATGCGAGCCTATAAAGACAGGTGTAGTAGCACATTTTAAAAGAACTATCTCGGAATTGGCTCAACATTTTGTTACCTTAAGTGTTTGCCCAGGCAAGAGTCTTCAAACCATTTGCAGAAATACAAGGAAACCGCGGCGGCTCAAAAATTAAAGCTCCAAGAAAAAGTCTTGTTAACGGCAAATCATTTCCAAAAGGAGTACAAGCTGACTAACTTTATAATACAAAAATGTAAGTACACATGCGTCCGGTAAAAGTCAGAAAAGTTTTTTTTTAGGGGACAGGTGTTTATTTAATGTAAAATATTTGTAGGGTGTTAGCATTATGAAACTTATAAAATGACTTACTTGTAGGACCAATACTTTCTCCGTAACAAAGTTAGAAAAAAATTGAATAATACCGCCTCGAAAATTACATAAGTACAAATTTAACCAATTAAATTGAACATTAGCTTACAAAAACATAAGAAATATTAATATGTTCAACTTTATTTCAGTGTGAAATGTAGATAATTATGTTTTCATTCTTAGGCAAGCAACATTTATAAAAATCTTTCAAGGACGGATATCACAATACTGGGGCAGTGGCGTAATTAGGAATTTGTCTTAGGGGGGATAGACATTTTTTTACATATAAAATACTAATTATTAAATTTTCAAGTAAAGTGGTGAATGGTAGCTGCGATTATTATTTTATCAAAAATCCTAAAACTAATATCTAAGTATACAAAATTATTAAATTTTGCTTTAAAAATCTACACAATTTAGTACCTATACAATATTATAATACATTCCTCAAAATGTATATATTAAAATTAAATTTTATTTTTAAAATAAAAAATAATTATTAAAATATTAAATTTATTTTGTTTGTATTATAATATAAATTATAATACACATTAGAATGGTTCAAAACAATTTTTTTTTATTATTTTATGTTCTTCTCTTGAGAATATATTATTTGGATGAAAAGATAAATTTTAGATTTTTAAACCCATTCCTAGATGTGGTTCGGGTTGATTTTATATCAAAAGTTTATTTTTTAAATTTTTTTTTTGTTCAATAAAAAAATTCTTCAAAAAAAAAAAATATATATTTTATATAAAAATTATCAACATTAAAAAAGAAATAAAAGTTGATATTCACTTGATAAAAAATTACGAAATTCCTAATGCTACATTTATTTATAAATACTCTCCCCCCCCCCATCAACAGGACATTAGCCTCATGTAATAGTATAATATATTTTATATTGTATTATTGTGCAATATTAGGAACTGCAACTTAAATATTTTGAATATTATTGTATTCGGATACTAAACTTGTATTAGTTATACGACCTAATATTCTATACTAAATGTAGAGTCATTGATTGACCACTCGAACAATAAATAAAAAAATAAAACGCGTTATAATGCTGAACTTTCCTACAGCAAAACGGATTAACTCGAAGGATTGCCAGCTCAAATCCAACAGCGAAGAGGTCGACGAACATGTTAGGAAAATCCGCCAGGGTAACACGACCTTCCTCGAGCACATAAGCCAAATGGGTGGTGAGAAAGATCTCAAAAGCATTACGAAACAAATTAAAAAAATTGTCGTAGACAAAGACAGTTTATTCCGGGTCGTCCTTTTTCTCATCAACCAAGTAAGTGTGCCGTAAGCTACATCAACCGCTATAATATCACGCCTCAGCTACACCATGATTCTATATTGCCGAGGCCCAAAAGTATATAATGAAACTACTGCTCTAGGTTATAATTTAAACATACGTATTTCCTAAATTCCTTAAATGCAAAGGTACAGAAAACTTCCTAGAAATACAGAAAATATCTATTCTACTTGAAAATAAATGGAAACTTAAATCTCTAATTATTTGATTAGAATATTCGATTAAGTTTTGTATTAGCCATAGTTTATTTATACTTAACTTAATTGTTGAATAGACTTTACCATTAGACAATAAGTAGGCTATTTATAAACAATAAGTATATTTAAGAATTTGCCTCTTTAACCCGAAACTGTTAAATATAATGTAATATTCGAGGTTTCCGAATAATTATTGGATTGTCCTTTTTCTGGGTTTTACGAGTAGGGACCCAGTGATGCGATCATCAGACAACTAATCTAATACCCAATAGGTATGCTCTAGTGGCTTTGTCAATAACACACGCTACCCCCGTCTGTCACATAAGACGTCATGTTCTTAACTTGAGGCAGTATCGATTCTTGGAAGAATTCCGGGCGATTGCTGTTCGCGTTATTTTAAGCTACTCCTGTGCATGTCACACCCTTGAACTCGACACCCGGCACCATGAGTCTACTTACGCGAGGCTGTTCACAGCTATTACAGCTCTTGTGTCGTTGGTCCGTCGCAGGTGGACCGTATGGAAGCTCTAATCAAAAAACGGCGGAGCTTGGCCCGGGAAAGTAAACACCAGACGGAAGAGAAGGAAAAGTTCAACGACAAGCAGCTGGATGAGTGGATGAAAACGGTGCGGTGCAACGGGAAACGAATGAAGGAGATCGAGGACTCGGTGCGGTCGAGGGCCAAAGCGTACCGGGAAGTGTGCGCCAAATTGAACCGGCTGTGCGACATGCTCAACATAAACCGGGCTCGCATGGAACGGATGCTAGGCACCAACGATCAGCCGTACGAGGACAACATTACGGTGTTCTTTGAAGAAATGGAAAAGGCTTGCAACCATGTACTGTACGTGGTCAACTGCGTCGAGAACAATTGTGTGTCCGAAAAGTACGAGGAGTCGTTGTCGTCTGATGCCGACTCCACTTATGGTCTCATTGCTAAGGATCACGACGGTATCGAGATCAAAAAAGGTCGTACCATAGTCATGGAGGATCCGAGCATGCTGCCTCTGCGAGCCAAACACTTGAATCCTGGATACATAGCGTCGCCTTGCCCCATGTAACTATCACGATTTTATACGTATAGAAACCGCCAGATTGGACCTAGTTTAGAGTATATTTTAAACCTAGATGCCATTTCTGACCTTTCTATGACTTAACACATAACGGCCATCGTGCCAAATTCAACATAAGATTGAGCATAATTCTGAATTCGAGCGTTCAATTAATTCAATTGGTGCATGCCTTCATAACTTTCATTTCACACGTTCTCGAGTAGCCGGCATGTGTTAATTTTCCTGCGCATCTTTCACTATTTCCATTTACACAGCTCATCTATGTTAGACGTGTACTTATTTTTATGTTAAAATATCGTCATTTTAGCTGCATGGAAAACCGTTTCATGGACGACGACGACTACACCATATTGCGCCTTAATGAAATGGATATCGTGGAGACCACTTGCAGCCAATTGAAACGACCGTTGGGTGTATGTCGTCCTGAGCTGATCAGATATCGAGACTTCGAAAACATCGGTCTTGAAGTAGCGGCTACAATGCACGATAAGGCTGACTGTGTGTTCTCCACTTCCCAACAGATGCCCGGCAAACGAGACCGGTCATAAGCAATCAGTTATCTAGAAAAAAAAACCAACAAAATTTTGATGAATGGTTTTTAATTAAAAAAAATATTGGCGCCTAGTCAATGTCGGTTTATCAACTATAATTAACTACCTACCTAATAATGAGCAGGCGACTTCATACTTGGTGTCATAACGTCACCACAGAATAACTATTATCCTGTGTTGTCACCTGCTACTGATCTAATTATGTTACTTTCGTTTATAAAACTGTGTACCGTCAAAGAAATACCGTTATACCGTTCCCGATCAGAGTATTGTAATGTCACGCCGACGTTCAAGAAACCCGGATAAAGCTTGGGCTCAGCCTTTGTACATATTGTCAAAACTTTATAAATAATTATGTTATTTAGTCAGTCAAAATAGTTTTATAACTGACACTGTTCGAAGAGACTCGGGACAGTAAAATCACAAGTGTAATGTTACAAGACTACAATACAAGTGGTTGCTGGCACATCTGCACCTCCATTAAACCACAGAATAGACTAAATAGTTTTTAGTCTATTCTGTGAATAAACACTAAAGCACTTATAGTTCAGCCTTATGTAATGCCCTGTATTCAGTAACGCAGTAATCAAAAAGGCGAGCGACAGCGTGATCACTTAATATAAAAATAAATACTTTTTTATTATAGGTTTTATACATTGCACAGTATAATCCTTTTCATCTATACAGATTAATAGATGAATTCGAATTTCGAATTACATGTTATAATATGATAGTGTGATAATATTAGTTATTATAATTAGTAAGTCATAATAATATATTCTGGCCACACCGCAGTTCGCCTTTCCGCTTGCTTCATTAATATCTTACTTAGTGGTGATTGGGTTTAATTTTGACGGTCATTTTTAATTATTCTCGTGTGATATATTAAACTTACTAGACGTCTGACAATTTATATGATTACTGGTAGGCACACTTCTTAATCATGCTTTTTCCTGAAATTATCCATAGTCCCTCTATTATTGTCTGGCTCTCTACCGCAAAAACAATATGGCAGTCGGCCTTTTTTTTTACGGCTCATAAGGACCCATTTTTTGAAGTTTCCCTTCTGGTTATTCTGTGCTTATCCGTTTAGACCCTGATAAGAGATTTTTTTTAAGTTAGCGTGGCAACCGATATGCTTTTGGTTTGCTCGTCTTTTATATTATAATTCGTTTTTGAGGAAGTTATGTTCCAATAATTAGATGGCGGTTATAATGGTGTTAAATAATAATATTTACATGTACTGTGAACTCTGTACTACAGAGGTCAATTATCGGGAGTCCAAATTTTAAAAAACGAGTTACGTTTATAAACAAAATATTAATTGAATGATCTTTTTAGAGGTATTTAGACTTAGTCTAATGTTCCATAAATGCATAGATAGATAGAAGTCCATTTATGGTAGTTTAATAATTAAATTTTGTCTTGTCTCCCATGTAAAATTTGTTTTTGTGACTTGCATTATTTGACCTCTGTGGTACAAAACTTCCATCCACCCAGCCTAAATTTTCAGTTACCTCAGAACTTAAAAATGAATACACAACAAATAAATGGTATGCTTATTTAAAGGAAATCTATATAAAAAAAAAGATCACACAGTTAAATAAATTTATTTATATTTAATACTTTTTACCATCTACAGGTTCATATCAAAGCGTCTATTTAAAAATGATTTTATCACTTTCAGTTATAATAATACCCGCAGACCTTTCACATCTCTGTCCTCACTCTGCTCACTTTTATAGTTAGTATTTATAATAAAATTTCATTTTACGTACATTTTTTTTTGTCTAATACAATATAAGCAAATTATTTTACTTGTACATCTTAACTTAATATCTAAGGTTAATATTATTTCAAAACCAGTTATAAAATTGACAAAATACTTATGTATTTACACATTTTTACATAAATATTCAATAATTAAAGTTAATGTCGACTACTTTCTTAGGAGCTTAATACATGGCTCCTATGTTGGTACAAGGCTTTCTAACCAGCCGTTGGCCTACAACAAAGAACACTAAATTATGTCATGATACATTTTATAGTTATATTTTTTTATGACCCGTTTTAACCTTTTAATTGAGTTTTACAAATAAATTATATGAATAATTACAATACCTATTGGCTGATATTTAATGTTCTTATGTAAGCTTAACGTTGGGTTAGATATTTTTAAAAGTATACAAATATCGCAAATGTGTTTCTAAAGTAACACATGTAAAAAAAATAAATATATTTTTGAGTTATTAACTTATTATTTCATAAACAGTTCTCAAATAGAAATCATATTTATAAATTTTGTTTATTTGTTACTTTTAATATTTTAAAAACACACATGCGATATGTCGGTTGATGAACTAACATGTAGGTATCACAATATTGATGTACCAACACGAAATAATATATTAAGATGTAAATTTATTTTAAATAATGTATAATTAACAAAACAAAAACAGAATCATAAGTATCACCTAAATTATAAAAAAAAAATCAACTATTTGAACATAGCATAACAAAAAAGCTAATTGTCAATACAATTTGTATTATATTAACTAATAATTTAATATCAACATATTATGTCAGTCACAATTAAACAAATAATAAAAAAGTTGTTGCCTTTTAGTCCCTTGAACTTAACAATTTGTTGGTTACAAACATAAGAGATTTCTTTAGATAGTATGGAAAAAATGGAAATACAAAAAAAAAAAAAAACTAATGATAATAAATGTTTTACCAAATTATATCATTATTAATTGGTTAAGTTGACAATATTGGACACTGGACTAAATATTGTTCTAATACTGCTCTGTCTCTGCTCCATTCGGTATAAATAGTTTATACATCAGACAAAAATGCAGCTATTTTTTGTCTGATAGAAATCATTTGTTCATTTGGCCTTACTGAAATGGTTTTCATTCTGTAAATAATAGTAAAAATTGTTACAAATATATATAATGTTAAATGGTAAAATCTATTAAATTAACAGTGTTATGCTCCTTGAACTGTATAAAAAAAAATTAAACTAAAAAGTTAGTATGTGAACTATTAATATGACATATGCAATTTAAACGACTCATTTATCAATAAATTAAAATAATTAAAAACATAATTGTTATTATCAAAATATGTAAAAAAGATTTTTTTGTTGAAGATATTTTTTAGTTGGTCAAAATTGTGAGCCTTTTTTTTAATAAATAGGGTCATCCTACACTAAAGCAACTAATATAAAAATCAACATATATTTTAAATACACGTTTGGTATTTTAAATTATTTAAGTAATTTATTTTTTTAAGAATAAAATATTCAATTGCATAAGTTATATAATTATTATTTAAATTATTTATTGCTTTTTACAGCACTGAGCATTGTTAATAATGATTATCTAATTTTATTATTAAACTACATAAAATATCGAAAATTATTACTCACATTTCGTTTTTTAAATTGATTTTTTGTTGATTATTTTTGTATACCATGGATACAATATATTTAGGAAAATTACAGTACTAAAAATAAAGTGTACATTTTAAAATGTGAAATTTGAACGATAAACATAATTTACATTTATACAAATTTATAGCATCGGCAAACTTACCTCTGATGTGACTTTCTTTATGTGCTGAGCTGTCATGATTTTATTAGTAACCAAACTTACAAAGAGTTCGTTTGTTTCTCTAGAAATCTTTTGTGTCGACTCATGGCCAAAAAGGCTACAATGTATTCCTTGAGCAGGTAAAGTACCGAAGTACGATACTAATAATCTGATTTGTGACTTTTGAACGTTTTCTATTGATCCAAAATCCACATAAAACAGCTACCAATCAATAGACAACAATTCACGTTAAAAAATGTTGCAGTTAGTTTGTAACTTAACGAATATCCTTAAGAGTAGTCTTCTTACCCGTACACTGTTTTCATCAATGACCTTCAAGACAACGGCACGATGCCAAAGTACAGACTCTTCGAAAATGCACACACACGGTACGCCCTCTGATATTAAACCTGGTGGAATCTCATAATCATTTTGATTCGAATTATAGAATTCTCTAAAAACATTTATTAGATTAAAACTAGTAAAAACATTTAACTTAAGTATACATTTTAAATATGTAAGTATTCCTAATATACATTTTTAATTTTAAGCCTATTTCCCATACTATTGACAATGTCACCAATTGTCTTAATGAATTCAATTATTATATAGCTTAACAGGCCTTGAAGGCTCAACGCTGCCATCATCAGATGTTTTCTAGACAAATTCGCTATTCAGGACAGGTCCTCAGTCCATTGTCGGAGATAAAACCCAAATCAAATTCCTAAAATTATTATCTATCCTATGTGATGATAATATTGTTTAACTATATGTATCAGATAACAACTACTCAATATCTCTTATGTCTTTAAACCATTGATTGATTTTCTTCTATTATCCAAAATTTCCTTAGACGCACCCGAACTTCAATCCTAGACAGCCATCAATTTTAGGAATCAATCAAATTCTAGTCTATTAACCATGGCTACACAAACCGTTTAAATAAATCATTACGTTGTCTAATCATAATGTAATACTATTTTTTATTTTTACGATTCGTTGACATATATTATAAATTATTTGTATTTATAATGTTATACATAGCTACACTCACTAGTCACTACTTTATATCCTTTATTCGTTAAAATTTAAATTAATTAATAATGAAGAAGCAAAAACAAAAAATTACTCACTGCAAATCATCCATCATTCTGTCTAAATCACTTGCATAAATAGCTAAGTTTACATAAAATGAATAAGGATTGTAAATTTCAGCCATATTTACATTGTGCATTTTTCCTTTTGGTAAACTCAAATGGACAAATTTGAATTTATCATTACAAATTTCTTTACCGAAAGTATTAAAAAATGAATTCTCCTATAAAGGAAAACAACATAACAAATATCAACAACAATAATAATTATATAACTTATAGTAGGATGTTAATCTACTAACGGTCGCGCCACTGGTATTTACACCATCTTTGCTGAAAAAAACGCAATGCGTTAATTTGATTTATGCCAATATAGTTTTTACATTTTCGCATTTCTCTAGTTGATATATTATCGTGTTAATGAATGAAAAAAAAAAATTGCCATGGTAAGATAGGAAGCTGTGTAAACACGACAGAGCGACCGTCAATGGGATTTTCAAAAGCGCGACTGCTTGTAGGATTAAACACAAAGGTTGGTTCATCCAAAAAAACAAGTAAAACATAACATGGATTTTTGTAGTATAATTTACATCGATCACATACCGGTAAAGCAGGACGAATAGGATCATGATTTTCTTCAAATAATTCAGATTTGTCCAAGAAATCAATATAGGCATCAGGATCTTTTGTTATAAGCATATTGTTTTGAATATCAACCATATCACTTAACGATTCAAACATTTGTTTATCAGAGGAAAATCCATATTTTATTGGATCGTTGTAGTTTTTGCCAAACTCTGTCTAAAATAAAAATAAATATATGTACATACTGAACTAATTTAAAACTAACTAAATAATGTAGATTTTTAATTATAATACAAAAACATACGTAATACAGTTGAGTTACTTCGCTGAGAGGAACTCCAAATCGATGTTTGTTGAATAAAACTGATAGATTATATAAAATAGTCTTAGGAATATTTTTTGAGCTTGGTGCAGTATCTTATATTTTACAAACACAAAACAGTTAGTTTTATTTTATAATTTTTTTGAATATTTATCATACCAAATTTATGTTCACTTCGTCTATCTGCATGGAACAGAATGCATTCGTTACTTTCATCTACTATTTCCACATGAAATACCGACGGCAACTTGAGCGCCATATCACTCATACTTTTGAAACCATACTCGTGAAAAGTATATTTACTTTTATACATTTTCTACAAAATAACAATAATAATGATGTTCAATAAGAAAATTGTTTTTTATTAAAAAAATTTAATAAATGTTTTTACATTAATTTAAACATGATTAAATGTTTTTTATTATTAAACTTACTTCATACATATCAATGAACTCATTACTTTTTATACCATCTTTATACTTAGAAAGAAGTGTACGCATTTTATCTTTCATTTTATCACTAATCATATGAGAATCATACTCTTCGAATCTTGAAATATTTGATGTTGAATCGCTAAAAATTGATAATTATATAAAACTCGTTTTTAATGCAATAGAAATACAAAAAAATAGTTTTGTTATTAAAGAATATTAGGCGCTAGTTTCCATTTCCATAAAATAGGTCTGGAAATCACAAAAGGGTAATATTTTCCAACCTCTAATGCAACATTAAGAAGATTCAACAACATTTTTAGTTTGAAAAATGACATTTATTTTTTATTAACTATAATCACTACTACATAGCATGCCGTTACTAACATATATAAGTAAAAGAAAAAACGGTCGTAAATAATTTAAGAAATCAACATGTTATAATGCTATAATAATTTTAAATAAAATTTAAGAAACCTTATTTTCTTTACAATTTTATAATTTTAAATATTAAGTGATTCTTAATAAAAATACCATTTGCCACTAATCAATTCTACAGAATGGGTAGGACTATTTGTTTTTGCCGCGGGTAATGTTGAAGGTATTTTTTCACGTCTTGTTTTTAATTCCATAAATTCAGATACAACTTCTGGTGTTACTTTATCAACAGCTGAAAAAAATACATACATTGAAATCAAAAACAGATTGTGACACAAACAATTATTATTAAAATGCTATCCTATCTTAACTATATTAACCTTCTGTATTCAAAGAGCTATAAATTGTATAGCGTGGCTTGAACAAATATTTATAATTTTAATTGTTATTTATAATATATCAATATTTAATATTTAAGGGGATTAAATACCGGTTATTTCTGTCTACATATATTATATCCACATGAAATCGATGGACCTACTGATATAATAAGGAATCCGAAAACAGATTGAGTTTATAATACAGTGTACTTGAGATCATTTTATTAATTTCTTAAAAATTTTGAATTTTTAATGCTTACTTAGTTTGTTTATTAAACTAAAAATTTGTTTAGAATTTTAAAATCTCATTATGAAGAAATCGCTCAATAAGTTTTAAGATTTAAGGAACACTCGAAAAAATAGTCCCTTATTAATATTAATTACTTACCATATTTAGTAAGCCTTAATCTAATAGAGGTGGTACTTTTTTTCGTTGCTTGTTTTGACGGTTCAGCTAAATTGACAATACTGCTGGTAGAGTACTGGTTTTGTAACTATAAAAAAAATGTATTCATTTTTTAAATAATGTGCTGTATTTAAAAACGTCCGTTTCCCAAACAAATGAGTACAGATGAGGTTTTTGATTTTTCCCGAGATGGAGAAAATATGTATTTATTTCTTTAAAATGGTTGCTGGCCAAAAATGTATTAATAATGGCAAAATGTAGTACAGTGTATACCTAACCAATTAACCACCCGAATTATTAAAAATATATTACAATAGAACTATATTTAAAATTATAATAATTAATACTTTAAAGTGTGCAGGATAAAGGCGGAAAAAATCCATGGCTGTTCTACAAGACAATTTTTGAAAAGGAAATTCAAATCCATGTAATTGTAAAAACTTTTCCAATACGTCGGTTACAGTCAATGGTTTATAACTATTCAATAATATTTTAATTATAGCTTCCTTGTAGTCCATGTCCGTTTTTGGAGAATTCTCGTTTTCTAAATAAAAAATAAAAATTATAAATATAAATTTACCCAGTTTTTAACCTAATCCTATGATACGCTTATTTGCTGAAAACATTTGAAAAAATAATGATGATAAGTTAAAAATAATAAATAATTTTATGTCAAGTATTGGATTTCCCCCCACAAAATTTTATTCTATATTCTCTCATGTGGTAATCCAGTAAAAACAATATCAATAGTTTAAAGAATTACTTACCCTCATTAGATTTATTTTGAATATTATTATTTTTTAATTGAGATTTTACATGTTGAGTAATATTTTTCATGCTGAATGATGTGTTTGTCATTTGACTATTTTGCTTTGAAATTTTATTACTCCCATTAGGTCTTGCCAATCCATTATTTAATTCTGTAACTTTTGTTGAAAATATATTTATTATAGTTCAATACTCACAACAAAAATAATATAGTTTTGTAAAAAAATGTAAACAATGACAAACTCACGGCTTTTAGTTTTTTTAATTTTATGGTTTTCTTGGGATTTAGAGTTTGGTGATACATTTGAACTGTGCTCATCTGAATCTATTTCAAACATATTGGTTATCATTTAATAATAAATACAATAATAACCAAAGAATACAATTTTAATAGAACTATAAATTGATCAATAAATAAGATTAATCTATTCCATAACATTAACTGCTATATTTGTTTTTAATCTTTTTAAATAGATACATAGTACAAGTATAAAGTTAAAATTAAAAATGAAGCTATTCACTTTTGGTGCTTTACAAAATTGAAAGAAAAAAAACTAACTTATTTCAATTAATTTATAAATATTGATTAAAAAATAGTTATATTCTAAAATAAACCTTACTCTCACTGCAAGTACTTTTCTGGAAATCATCACTTTTAGATGAATCATCCATTGGTTTAATCGCTTTTGCTAGAAAGTCTTGTTCTTTCAATTCTTCTCTTAATTCTTCATCATCAATATCATCAAAATCTGGATCGAAATAGTCTGTTTCATTTAGATATTCCTCATCATTAGAAATATTGTTTAGAGATACCGCTCGTATTGTTTTAGGTGTATTTTCATAGGAATTATAACTGTTATTCATCATCGGATTACAACCTAAATTAAAAAAAAATAGATATATTACAGGTAAATATCTATTACTAGCAGATTGTACTCGAATTTGTTTTATATAGTATAATAAAATTGTTTTATAGTACTTACTTTTAAGGTATACATGGCTTCTCTGAATATATATAAAATATTTCAATTTATTTATAGCGTCTTGAACACTAGCTGTATTTATTAGTTTATAATCAGGATGTCTCAGCAAAACTTGCATAAATATATTTAATGGTATACCCTAAATAAAACAAAACAAAATAAATTAAAACCCAACTAACCATAAAAAGTATCACATAAAAATCATTCATCTTACATCTGGCTGTTTTGTGCATTCTATTTCTATGAATTTTTTGAGTCTATCAGAAACAATAGAGTGATAAGACGGATTTGCATAAGTATTTACATGATTGTAGCCACGTGCACTATAACAGTTATAATCTCTTGAAGAATAAGAGAGAGATGAACAAGAATTAAAGTTGCCGTATCTTCTTAAAATTCCAACATTTTTAGGACGACTTTTTTTTCTCTTCTGATTAGTTACAAGTTCCCTCAAGTGTGTGGTTTTTTCATTCACAATAACACTTAATAGAGAATACATGTTTGGATTTGGTGGTAACTAAAAAAAAAAACAATGTTAACATTTGATAACTACAATACAAACTTAACTATACCCTGTTCGCTGAGAGAGCATGCCGCGACCCGACGAAAACTGGCCATTCTGCGCATCCTCGTGCGGCACCCAGTGTGACTAGCGTTCCTCCCGGAGTTCGCCCTGTCTGCCAGCCTTAGTCTTGCTGCTTTGTCTTCAGTCTACATGCGCAAATCCGACATGCTCTCTCAGCGAACAGGGTATAGATATTATTTTATTATTCAAAAATAATGTTTACATAGTGATAATAATCAGACAACACTCTAAATCATATCAAAGCATTTGTTAGTAAATTTATCATTTAAAAATATTCTGCCTTTCTGCCGTATCCCTTCATTGCTAACTTCTCAGAAGTTCAGTAGTTTTAATTTATACTACCCTTATCTGTGTGGCCATTAAAAAAAGTTCTATGATGGAATATTACTAATATTTTAATTTTTATAAACTTACTACCTTTCTCAGGAAAATATTAATGTTTGTGTAATCACTGAAGTTGTTAATAAAGGGCGAGTTTCATTATAACATGTGATGTGTAACGCAAACATATTTTTTTTTAGTCTATGACCTTTTTAGTTCGGTTGGACAACTTTCGCTCTACAAGAGACAAGAGTTGCCATCCTAGGGAAGTGGGTATGGTGGTTTCTCATTGCCTTCCACAAAAAAATATGTAAAATGTTTCTTTCATTCTTAAATTACAGTACAGGACTTTGAAACTAATAGCATTAATAAACTAATACTTTTGGACATTCAGCCATACAGTTTAATAATTTATAAATAAAAGCAAATTATTGAACAAATTATGTTTAAAATTTATATTATTGTAAAAATACACTACATTTGTTATGAAATAAATTTATTTTATGATAATCCAAAATAATATACAAGTCTCTGTACAAGTGAAGATATTTCTCCAATTACATACCAATAATTCATTTAATTTTAAGACAAACACGTTATGTTAAGCTGTTAATAAAACTATTTTGAACACTCACAAAAAAAATGGTGTTATTTATAATTACCAACTTCGTTTTGAGTTTCTTTTTTTTTAATCAATTATAATGTTTAAGTTTAGGAAGCAGTTATTAAGTTCTAATACCATATACCCGTAATACACAAAATCATTTATTACACACTAGTTATATTTTCTAATAATTTCATATATCAAATATACAAATTACCAATAATAATGATAACTGAATTTTAAACTTACTTTTATGACATCGTTCAAATCCTTAAGCAATTCAAAAATTGTTGTATAGCCCAATCGTTTAAATGGTATTGCCTCTCCTTCTAAATTTTTATAATCTGTCATTAACTGCCCCACAGTAATTGAACCAGGCAAACTAGTCATTACACTTCGTACGACTGTTTTGACGTAGTCTATGGTTGTCATTTTAATTCGCTCTGTAACTAACAAATATCCAATTTTGACTTTTAATTATACTTGGTGGTTGGTAATCATTCAATTTAACAAAACAAATTTAAATAGTACAAACTGTTATTATTATCTCAGTCAATAACATTGTAAAATTTATAATAATAATTTAGTAAACCTTTACTTCACAGGCAATGTTTTGAAACTATGTGATTACACAGCGAAGTACTGTGGAAAAAACACAACAGACCCAATCTTGGCACGTACTCATAAATTGCATTAGGCTAGTGTTTTTTTTATTTATAACACATAAACAAATTTAACATCTTATTTCAGAAATAATTGGAAAGCATTATTTATTTTTAACATACCAATGGTTAAAAGGCTAATTAGCGTAATCAATAGTATTTCAAAAAATGAAAAATTGTTCATCCGACACTGTTAAATCTTTTAAACATATATTTCAAAAGTACCAACAAAGAACCTCATAGAAAAAATATATTCTCTTTTTTTTCCATTTACTATACCTAATAATAAAAGAAGTCTGACAACTTTTTTTCACTATTAATGTAATTTAAATTTAATTTGAAGTTTACACAAAAAAACCATTTTTAATCATAGATACGTCCTCTTAATGTAGTAATTGTGTACTTGATACTAAAGGAATCAACTATTGGGTTCGATTCTTACATAGGTTGACTGTACATGTATTATAGTCAAAATAATAACATATACACTAGTGATGGGAATCGGAAAATCCGGATTTTCACAAAAAAACGTTTTTTAAGCTACTTAAAAATCATTTAAGTGTTAAATAATTTTACAATATAAAGCTCTATATCTAAGTAACATTTTTTTGATAATTATGTGAAAATAAAACAAAACACCAAAGAGATAAACTGCTTTTGAATTTTGGATTTGTTGAAATCCGAAAATCCGGAATCCGAAAGCATTTTATAGACAAAGTTAAGAGTTTTTTTTTAAAATTTTTATCAACAAATTTTACTTAGGTACACATCTTTATATTGTAATAGTATTTAACAATTATATGATTTTCAAATGACTTAAAAAGCATTTTTTTGAAAAATCCGGATTTTCGGATTCCCATCACTAATATACACACATGTACATTGGCGCAACAACTTACAATATTGTCTAACTTAGAATATTATCTAACTATTTGTGTATCTTAAAAGTAGTTATCACGAAATTTCAAATGCAACATAATTTAGTGGATAGTGGTTGGTTCATTAAATATTTATTAATTTTGTATGCAACCCGGCAATAGAATATGATGCAATATTATTATTATTATTACAAACTGCTTGCCTATTTTACATAGACCAACATGCACGATAACAAAAAATTGGGATACCAAGTATATGGAAACGGTATATAATATTATAAGTCACTATCAATAAGTGATGACGTATTTTTCATATACGTACTTACTAAAATATAACGCACGATATCACCTTCAAAAATTACGAAATTTGTTAAGTAGCAGCAAAATGTTTACATGTTAATTTAGTAGTTTAACGATTCTAAATTAAACGTTTTATACTAACGCGGTCCTTGCAAAACAATTACTTAAAAAAACAATACATTCAGTTCACTGTTGTCTGTTCCATTAGAAAATCATTCCTCATCAATCATCAGTCACTATCGATACCGATTGTATTGAACAGACAACAGCACGTTTGCCGTTTGGGTTAAAGTTTAAACGCAAAATCAGGCACGACATTTTGTTGTTATCGCAGACACTGTTATCAACGCATAGATATGGACACAATGTAGAGAAGATAAGGTGACACCACTCAACTTCTTATCAGTAAAAATCTGGGGTCGAATGCTTCAGGCATTTTGGTAGTTCAGCTTCGCTGTACAGGTGGCGCCACCATTCGCCCGGAGGCCGATATTTTCTATGCGGCTTATGGACGATAAACGTTTTATTTTTTGTTTTTATGTTAATTATTCTTTATTTGGAGTTTTTATTCAACACAAATTTATCGATATTATCATAGATTAAAATATATACTATGAAAGAAAGTAAATATTTAATCTATGGTATAATCCGTCCAGTTCAACCTGACACTTGGCGACCGTTCCGGGGTCTCTGATTTGTTCAAACAAATGACGTCACAGAGTGTCAAAAACATATCGATATTATAAGTTATAGTTATCGATATTTGGCCCATCTTCAAAAATTGTATTAAAAAAACAATTTGTATTAATCACAATGAAGTCCATAGACCGTAGTGGGATTTGGGAGAATAAATTAACACCCGCTTCGTTGGCGTGTACATCATAGACCTATAAAGATAGGTGTATCTATGGTGTACATGGGTAGATGATCTCCAAAAAGCGAATTCGGGATATTATTCTTATCTATCAGCATTGTCATGTATATAATACTTTCCCGCCGTTTTATGATTTTTTCTTTAAACCAAACGTAGGCGAGTATTATAATTTAATATTTTTTTCGTACAATATTAAATAAAATAATATCTCTATCATTATTGAATATATTCGCTTGCGTAAAATGTTATTTAAATTCCCGTTCTACAATAGAAGGTGAACAAATTTCAAATAAGACAATAAATCTTATTGTTTTGTGTGTTAAATTTGAAATTCGATTTTTTTTATTATAATTGGAATAAGCTTGAAAGCGTAATAATCAAATTAGTGTTCTTTATATTTTTAAGAGAGTACTATTAAAATAATAGCATTAGTTGTACAATCTTCCCACTTTCATGAAATTAATGGCGAATTGGTTAATTATATGTTAGGTAAGTACTATGCCTTTAATTTGTAGTTGTCAAGCTAGGACATCAGAATAATATAAACATGTTGTTGCTTTTCTCTTATTGCTCAACAGATAAATATTTCTTAGGTTTCAAATAAAACAATTGTCATGGATTATATTACTTTGAGATATTTATTTATATATCTATGTAACTTAAAAAGTTTCTTCAACTTACATAAATATATAAATATAAATTGTGGGATATGAAAACGGTTGCAATTTGGTTATGTCTGAGTATGTTTGTACAATAAAAACTATTGTTATTAGTTTGGAATTTAATTTAATAAAATAATTATTTATTTAACCAATATATTACATGAGTTAGAAATAATCAGAATAAATTGAGTATAAAAATATTGATTCTAACTGCCGGGTTTAAAAATATATCTTATTTTTTTTTTTTTTTTTGGTAAATTTATATTGATTGTTTTAAATCATGTTTGCTATATATTTATTTATATATAGATTTATGTTAGGTGAACATAAATTGTCTAAGAATTGTGACCATAATTGACTAGTTTTAGGTAGACTATTAGAATAGATTTAGTTCTTGATGTTGATATAAACATAAAAATACACGTTTTATAAGAAGAAAAAACAAGTTAAAATTGTCATTTATTATTTACTTATTTATAGAAAAAAATTGCTGATCTGGAAACATTGTCCGCGACTGACATTAAACGCCAATGGGCAAAGTTAAAAGAGTCCACATTAACACAGTGTAAAGTGTTATAAGTTAACACATTTGGTTTAAAAAAAAATATATTTATGTGTCAATATAGTATGAGAAACAATTAGGTACCTAAATCAATTTGCAAATGGATAAGTTTACACATTTTAATGTATTTAAATTTTAAAAATCAAAGTTTATTTCTCATGCACCCACAAGTGCAATAGCACTTAACATGTTTGGTCATCATTTACTAGTTGATTCAGTATTGATGAAATCATCCAACTATCTAAATGGACATTATAACTAAGATTGATGAACAATGGCCATTAAAAGCTAGTAGCTACTTTTGGCCAAGTCGTTTTCTAATAAATTTTTATTCAAACCAAACCGTATTATACTGTAGCTTAATTACTCTACAGAATAATCCATGGTTTACCGTTTGGTTTTTTTTACCAAAAAAAAAAACAGATGAAGTAGTTGTTAATAATGAAAAAATACCAGTAAAAATAATTGTAATAAAATGTACTCGTTAAGGAAAAACTTTTTGTTAAAATGTTCATAAAAGATTTAAAATGTGTTATAATTAAGCACCCAGGTGTTTCATTGAGCCGTATACACAAGCCCAAATGGGTATTGTTTTAATAAATGTTACCAAATGTGATTTTATAATATTAAATATATAGTAGTTGTGGCAACAATTACCTATACTACAATAGTGTTAAACTATAATGATCTCTATTGTAAAGATTTGTTTTTGAGTTTATAAATTATTTATTTTGAGAGATTATTACATGAGATATGTACATATACCAAGTAGGTGTAATTTGTATCAGATTTTACTTTTTGAATGTTTTATTAATTATTTCTAAAGATTGTTAACAACATTAACTTTGAATATATGATGTTTTAATATTTTATATAGTTTGTAGTTCTTTTATAAGTTATGTATTTGACTGATAAATTGTGCTGTAAGACTGTAATAAATATAAAAAATCAAATAGAAATCAAAATAAATATATCAATACAAATCAAAATATATATATATAAATAAAAAAATACAAATATGCAATATAAATATAAATAAATAAAATTAATTATAAATATAATATAAAATATATCAAATACAAATCAATCAAGTTTTCATATCAAATAAGTAAATATTTGAAAAATAATTTACTTACGCAAATACAATGTACAAAGTAAAAAAATGGTAAAAACGTACATAAACAAAATTAAATACTTAAATAATGTATAATAACTTAAAAATAAATAAGCATATTAACAATTAAATGTATCTATATTGGTGGACTAATATTACACAAGCCACCAATTATTATCATTATATTATTAGCTAAATGAAGATGTGCCCAAGGAAATTTATGCCGAAATATATTAAAGGTTTTTAATTTTCTTTTCAACCTTTTAGTGTGTATTCTAGTTTTAATAATGTCTTTAAATAAAAGAGCATCTTCTATGTTTAATTGTTTTTGATTCCTTAAAAAGGGAGGCCGAATTATGGTGATATTTCTTTTTTTGCAAATATCATCAATAAGGAACCCTTTTTCTATCATAATAGCATCTGGTGTTTGCATCATTTCAATTACATTACTTTTCTCAAACATAACTTCATCTGATACACCACCCCCCCAAGATTGGCTAATATAGGTTACTAAACCCGTTGGAGAAATCCCTACCAAAAACTTTAAAGTGTAGGTAAATTTAGAATTACTATAACATTGTTTGCGGCATCTTAAACACTTAGGCCTCTGTAAAAACATTTCAGTACAATCTAATACAACTCTGACATTATTAAATTTATCAAAGCGATATGGTGTGTTTGGCATAATTTGTTGCTTGGAAGGCCAATAAATTAATGCTTTAAATATGTGCGCAAGTTGGGGTATCATCAAATTGTAAATTTTACAAGTTTTTGAAGTTAAAACATTAAATAAAATTCCTAAAATAGAAAATGATAAACCTTGTTTAAATTTTAAAAATACCATAATGATACGTTCCTTCAAGCTTAGTCGGTGTTTCCTATTATCGGGAAAATATGTTTTATGTAGTTCTATAATTTCTTCTAAAATTTTAAATGAACGTATGCCTGTCATAGTATTTAGTTTTTTTTCTGTATCTATTAAAGATGTTAGGAGATCACTGCTTGATACTTGCGTTTCTGTATCAGTCATGACTTTAAGTTCCTGGATAATATTTTTGGCAACTATCAAATCATCAGCCACATTGGATTTTAAATTTTCATCAAAATTTTCCATATAATAACACTAGAAATTGGTTTATAAAAGATTTAAAAATAAAACAAATAAGTATAACAAAGTAATTATAATTACTTACATCACACGACTGTGTATCATTATCACTCTTTTGTTTATTTTTCAACTTACGTTGTTTTGGAGTTTTATTTTTTGGTGGAGGTCTTTTCTTCGGTGAAGGAAGTAATACTGAAAATTTTGGTAGATTTTGAGAAGGAATAGCTGTCGGCTTGAGACAGATACGAGTTTTATTTAATCCTAAATTAAAAATTGTATTTTAGTATATCTAGGTTCTCCAAATATAACTAGGTTCAAGTAAATTAAACATCATACCCATTGGGAAGAAATCACATTCATTGAAGTGTTTAGAGCATACTTTTAACTGTTTTTTTTTTAAAGCTTTCTTAGACAGCTTCAATATAATAGCCCACATTCTACGACGATTGATCAATTCTTCAATCCCAATCTTGTTTTTCCATAATACTTTTGGCTCTTTCAAATTTGGAAATTGATGAAAACTCAAATTTGTATTTATAGAATAGTAGGAATTACATCCAAACACGCAGCAATATTTGTTACTTTTTTTTTTATTTGCCATTTTGATTTCTGTAAATATATCTTTTTACTATGAAAATTCAAAAGCCCCAATAATAGTAGTAAATGGTAATTCAATTTGTACTCACCGACGATTTATGATCCAACATAAACAAGTTTCAACAAAAACAATAATAATCTGAAGTCTTGAAACAGAATTCTAGTTTACAATATTCAAAACTAGTTTAAAACCCTGTTCACCATAAAATAATAACACATAATAATATGTAAGCAATCGGAGGCTCAGATTTTGTCCACCAGAGTGCGATTTGTTAGACTGGCACATACAGCGTCCGGGTAGGCGTCCTCCCGTCTATCAGTATAATATGCCATATGGCATAGAGATATAAATAATATATTATATATCCATTAATTATTAAGTAAATATGATCGATAGATTACGAATTATTCCTATAATTGTCTATTGAGCATTTGTCTAAGAATAGTATATATCACTCAACACAATTATTTACCAATTATCGTATAAATATGGGTTTCTTTCTAAAGTGGCTGCACTGAAAATTGCAACCCCCGTGAATCAGCATTTTGATGGGACCACAGTTTAGATACTTTTTAACTTTTATTTTTCATTTAATCTCTGATGGGACGGCTTTTATCACGATTGTAGAGAACGATATAAAAAATTATACTAAATTATATTAAAAATTATTGTAGTTATAATCGTAGATATTATATTATAATCAATCATATTACTCCATGGCATTTGCACACTTTCTCCAGTCATGTAAGATGTTATAATGCGAAACTGGCTCCTTTTTCTGTCTGTGCAAGAAAATTATCCTGCTCACTGCTCAATATTATCTATCAACATTATATCTATTAACATAATATTGACAGCGCTTCCATACCTTACCCGTTCATTCTTAGTATTAAAAGATCTATATCCAAGGTATTATCGTTAATTTATTTAGTCATTGTATTAATAATTATTAATGAATACAAATTTCATTATATTTACTCGGTATAAACGATCTTAGTGTTATTTCAAATACTTTATTAATGTTTTTATTTCTGTTTAGATATTTTCACAATAAACAAAAATTATACTGAAAATGTTAAATAAGTTGACGATACTACAGAAATGCTTTTAAAATGTTTTGTTTTATTTTGGGCTTCCTATAAAATTAAAAACATATCACTTAGGGGCACAATTTTACAGGAAAAATATTTACGAAGTTGCTTAAACCGTAACCTGACAATATTACCAACATCATAATATGTAATGTACGTACTATGCGAACGTTACAAATTTTGTCGGTAATATTTGCAAAACTAAGGGTATAAAACACGTCCAAACCAAAATTTATTTGTATATATTTTTTAACATTACAGCCTTTAGAACATGTAATTGAAAAAGTAGGACTCCAAGGTAATTGCAAAACATATTTTTATGAATTTTATTAACTATTTGTGTACAATTTGTGGTACAGTTTTGTCGCAAGACAATAATAGATTTACATCTTATTATTTTTGCTTTTATAAAAATAAAAAATCTTTTATCTATAATCTTTATGAAAAATTTAATTTCTTACTGAAAATACATGTTTCACAATGTTATAATTTTTTTTAACACAGCAAAAAAAAATGAATGTGACACACGTTTCACGAAATGTTTTTAAAACCCAGTGATTTAGTAAAACACAACCGGGTGCATGATGGCGAAAAACCTTTTTTTGATATTAATGTATTTTATTTATATGCGTTTGTTTATTATATTGCGTAACGATTATCGCCCAGCAATTGGAACGCCCGTGCCCGGAGTCGAACCAGCGTCAATGAGAGCTCATAACACTGCCGCTTTACCGAGTCGGCCATACTGCCTCAACACTGTCAACTGTAAAATCGGTGTGCCTATAGGTACACGGTTTCATAACAGTTGAATTTATTACAAAATACATTTCTTTTGCCAACATGATATAATAATGTTTAATATTTGGATGAGGACAGATGAAATATATTATTTAGTGTCCCTACTTTTTCGTACCACGACGGCTCTCGGGTAACAAACCCTGTACTACAATATAATCGTTTGCTTCAATTACCGATTATCTCTAGCCTCTACCAGCCCAGACCGACAGCTGACGGTAGGATCGCTGCGCACCGACTTTAGCATAGCGGCCATTGTACCCTGCAGGGGTTTTGTCCGATCGATACCGGTGTCCCGGGAAACGACAGAGAGCAAACACCCCAGCATATCAGTACGCTAGTCGCTACTGATTGTGCTCTGGGTCGTACACGGGCTGTTGGTGACCACTGGACGTTGACGAATTCAAACAATCATTACATTGAGCATATTGTCCGTTTAGCTAGCGGTTTTCGAGAATTGGACACGACGATTTTGGCAAGTAACTACTTAGTTGTGCTATTTTAGTGGCCCCCAGTTATTTTTTTCAATAATATTCTATAACACTATCATTGATTATAAAATATATTATTTATTAATACAATAAGTATAAATATTATTTATGATAGTGTTATATAGGTAATTAATAATTTGTGTTACAAAACATACGTAAAATAATCCCATTAGAATAACATTCAATTTTATGGTATACTCTAATGTCGGCAATAATAGAAACTAGACAATTTTCATAGAATAATTTTTTTCGGTGTTTTAAGTTTTTATTGGTACATAATATCGGATTGAAACACCATGGCAGGGATATGATTTTGCTGCTAAAATGACTGTGTGGTCGCTTATCTGGGTATTAGTAATGCTAGGCCAGGCACGGATTCAATGGGGGAAGAGGGAAATACCGTAGGGACGACCCTCTCCCCTTTGTATCATAACATATATAAATATACACTCGGCGCAAGCCGCCGGGTGCCGGTACCGCGTCGCCGCGGCCGCTCGTTCCGCCGAGTGACAGTATACATTTTAAGTGCAATGGGAATGAAATACAAACCTGAAAAGTCATTTTTCAAACAAGTCCGCTACCACGAAAGAGCATTTTCATGTTTCGTTGGTGTACCGAATAAATTTAGAGTAGTGGTGGAATTATAGATAATGAAATAGTATATTAACAAGCTAGTATCTAAGGTGGCTAGTAAACATATCAAGTTTCTAGTTAATATTTTAGTGTTTTCATAATATCTGGCCTAAAACAATTCATAGGAAATATGACCTGTTAAATGATTGAGTTTATTTTTCAGTTATAGTTTGATCGTTGTGAATACAACACATAATTAAAAAAATTAACATCCCCAACCTCTGTTTCACAAATAATATTTTCTTCATATCTAATATGGACCTCTAGATTTTCTATTATTCTGAATGTGTTGTGCATGTTTATTACCATGATCTTCTGCTTTTCTTTTTGAAGCTATATTTATTTTTTGACCTTTGGTGCACAATGATCGTTTTATATCTAATGTGCTCATTTGTACGATCAAAAATGAGACCCACCATATAGATGTTGGCGATAAAGAAAATGTTCAGTTTACACAATCCCAATAAGTTTCATTTTTGCTTTCTGAATATTGTAAGTATAGAAATCCATTATAATTAATTAAAGTGGTCTTATTATTATTACACCTAATGTTAATTAAGAATTTTTTTTAGGGACATTATTTTTTAGGAACATTTCCCCTGTGGACAGTTGGCCTTAAAATGATTAAATTGCTTCACTTTAATCCTAACGTTGGTTAGGTATTTTTAGTTCATGTTAATTGTAAATAATTTAATTAAATATAGTAGTTTGATATAATATAATATTATATTATAGTTAATGATCTGTATTTTTAAATACAATTTTTTTATCAAATTAAAATAATTTCCTTTACAAGGGTGCATAGGATGGTTATAAAGTAGTTGTCATTTAATTTGTTTGAATAATTCAATTAAAATATTTAACTTACTACTTAATAACGAAATTTTAGAGCTGTAATATTTGTAATTTTTCAGGTATAAACCATGAGTACGAATCAAGAAGAAATTTCAGAACACAGTTCGATGTTGAAAGGACTACCGATTCTTGAACTGCAAACATTATTGGAACTATTCGGTCAAAGTAGATTTGGTGAACAGTCTGCCTTACTGGAACGCGCGTTAGAGCTTTTAAGAAATAGACCGGTTGGATTTAACTATCAAGCATATCTAATGAAAATTCAAGAACTGTTTCAATGTATACAGAATCAAAACAATCCATTTATATCAGATGCTGATAGTTATCATCGCCATAATATGATGCACACTTATCAGGAGAACATGATATCCATGAGTAGATTGACTTCTTCTCCGAGATTGTTCTACCCAACAGAGTTAGCCCTACGACTCGACCCACGGGATTATGAATTAATACCATGTTTGCAAAGAAATCAGCCCAACCAACAGAATTCACAACAGTTACCAAGTACTGGGGTGGCACCACGACCAGTGCAAAATATGATGGTTAGACACAGTTCAATCGTTTTAAATAACAACTATCGACAGCCAATCGATTTCAATATTATAACAATGAGTCGACATAATTTTCTAATGAATAATTTACCCACCAGGCCGTACACTCCAATTATTTCTTATGATGATCATTCGATTGACTTGCCTGTTCAATTTAAAAAATTACCTTTCTATGATTACATCGAAGAAGTGTTACAACCGACCACGTTGTGTGGCAGAGAGCAATGCACATTGAAAAATAGTCCAAAAGGTAAAACGGTTAACTACAATTTGTACTTAATATGTTTTTATGATTGGGGCAACTAAAAGGAGAGTTTTATGTTGGAAATTTATTTTAAAGAAAAATATTTCTAATTTGTTTTTACTAAATAAAACAGATTTTATAAATTATACTGTTATACATCATCTGAGGGGTAGAATTAAAATGTTACTCGGGTCAATTTTAATTAAAACCAATATTTTTCTAGTTTTCCATAAGCATAATAATAATTAGCAAAATCATTCAAATTGTTATCTATAAACATTGCAGTGGTAGAATAAACATAAAATAACATTAATTTTCATTTAAAGTTACAATTAGTAAACACAAAATATCTTATTAAAATCAAAAAAATTAATAAAGAATTTGTATTTACTATTTTTTAAATGTATTTATTAAAGTATTTGTCAATATAAGAATACTAATTTACTTTAGAGGCAGAACATAATATATTTTCAAGGAAAGATGCAAAGCAACAACTAACATATTTTGCTCAACTCCCACTATAATATAATTAATATGTTTATAATAAAATGTAGGTATAAATTCATAACTGTTATTGTATTTTTGTTGTCAGGTATGAGAGAGATTACCATCAGAATGCCATTAGCATGTCGTTATGTCAATCAAGTCGCTATGAATCGTATTGTATCTAATGGCGAAACTGAGTATCCGTATCAAATTCAAACTCGTATTTGTGAACTGGCCCCGGGTTCAGAACTTTCTGACTACTTGCCCACAAGTTTATTTATTCGTATCAACGGAAAAGTATTGCCACTACCGCCACTTTGTCCTAACTCTCGCCCAGGACCTGAAGCCAGACGCCTGCCATATCCTCTAAACTTTACTCCGCTTCTTAAACTCAATCCTAATTTGGAAAACATAGCGCGTTTAAACTGGATCCCTGATGGAAAAACTTATATCTTGGGAATAAACTTGGTCGAGAAATTGAGTCCAGATGTTTTGTTGAAAAGACTTTCTGAAAAAGGAGCTAGAAGCACAGAGGAAACAAAAAATGACATAATACAAAAATTGGCAGAAATTGATCCAGAATTATCGACCACTTCTTATCGTGTCTCAATAGTATGTCCGTTGAGTCAAATGAGAATGAAAATTCCAGCCAAGTCTATTAAATGCGATCATTTACAATGTTTCGATGCGAGTACATTTATTTTAATGAATGAGAAAAAACCAAAGTGGATATGTCCGACCTGCAATAATACTTGTCTGTTCGACGACATTCGTATTCAATCGTATTTTTTAGAAATAGTGACCAGCCCGTCCCTTCCTGACACGTGCAAAGAAATTGAAATAATTGCTGATGGCACTTGGAGAGTATTTGATAAAAAAAATAAAACAGAGAACACGGAAACAGCAGCTCGGAAAAAACCTAGGACATCCGTGTACATATACGATAGTGATGACAATAAAAGTGACAAATCAAATGGCGATTCTAAAATATCCAAACCGGATTGTTTAGAGGAGACAAAAAAATCAAATACCTTTATTGATTTAACAACCGAAGACGAAAGAACCATTAGATTAAAAGAATCGGTTGTAAGTGAAGCTAATGATAGTTCTGGACCCTCAACAAGCCGCGGGTGTACAGTCGATTCTACAACTGCAGTAGCTGTGCCAACGACCTGTTCAGACAAAAAGGATTCTGATCCTTTAAATATATAATTAACTAGTCATACTAGTCCAACTTCTTTAATTTCTGAAAAGGTCCCGTTCTTATGGTTTCTGAGTCCTCTCCTAGCCATGCGACTAATGAATCTACTATAAATAAGTAACTACTGTTATCAATAAATAATTTAAAAAAATAGAAAGAACTCATGTTAAAATACACTTTTTAGGTATTTTATTTATTCAAAATCGTATTATTACTTGTTTTTAAAAAGTAAATACAATTATCTATAACAGCAATATAATAAAACATAAGAATTACAATAATACAAATTAAAATAACTAATAATGAGAATAAATTGATTGGTAAATTGTTTTTTGTGTAAAGTAGTACTCGATTTCCGTGAGACGGTTTGATTCTAATTAAATTTATATTTGTTTTATTTCTTCATTTCAACTTTTATATTATACCTATAACCTAATTTTTTTAAACAAATATTTAACTATAGATATAATTTTTGTATTATATAATTTTATAATTGCTAAACATATTTTCTTTTCATTTATGTGTGCGTAATTAAATTTAAACAAATATTGTAAAATTATACTTGAGGCTTTTATAATTAATTTTTTTTTTTTTTAATCGTGGTTCCCGTCAAATCTACTTTATAATAAGTTGTGTACTTTGTTCTATTTTTAAGAAATAATAATTTAACTTGTGTTGTATAATATCGTCGTTTTCAAGTCCAATATATGAAAAATTACATGAAGTATTGACTTGCAAACTTTTTCGGCGAACAAAAGAACCCTTTGTTTTCTCTAGCAGTCATATGCAGATATGCTGCACTTCTTTAGCCAAAAGGGCCAAAAAATCGTTTTCAAAACTACAAGTAGTCTTTAAATAAGAATGTAATTGGCGTACAGTTTTTGGATGTGACAAAGGTAAAAATTGACTATCATGTAAATATTTGTAGGCACTAAGTGAACAATTGTTAAATAATACGAGTAGGCAAATCATTGACCAATTTTCGATATAACGTCAAATTTTTGTGTTTTTAATTTTGAACTTCGAGTTCTTTATCATACTATAGTTGGTCAACTATCTTTAACTTTACCCAGTTTTAATTAAGGTTAAAGTATTTTTGTCATAAGAGTAGGCGTTCTTGAAACCCATCCTGTATTTTTCTTCCCCGCGTTGTAAATAGATTAATAAGTCTTTGACATCTCACACAGTTTTTCTTATCTTTTATAATAATACAGTAATTATTATGCTTCAGCCTCGCAACCGAATCAGGATCACATAAGGCTACAGGAGCTCTTGAAAAGTGTCTACTAAAGAGCCTCCATGATATAGCCATATATTTAACAATAACAACCTTTTCCCAGTAGTTGTGCATTCACACATTTTTTTCTTTAATGAAAATACATTTTACAATATTTCTATTGATCTCTTTGACAATATTAGAAACTATATACTATACTCTATTAGGTTTGTCTCAAAATGGATTTATCAATCCACATTTCAGTTTGCTCTGTCCCTAAACTCTAAAACTCTAAAGAGAAAAAAAATTCGAACAGAGCTGCCTAGTGTCTACAAGTACAGATTAAATAATTACCAAATCTGTGGACTGTGATACAAGTCGGTGTCCATATGATAATTATTTCCCGCTAAAAACTATTTACTGATAAATGATAATATATATGAAAATATATAATATAATGGTATATATAATATAAGTACTAAGGCTACAATTAAAGCTCTCTGGATCCAAAAAACGGTAAAATGTAAATAATTAAATTATTATGTAATGTAAATTATTGTAATTTGTACTAAAGATCTTTGAGATTGATAATGTCATGTTTCGTATCTATGATTATTGACGGGGAATCCGAATCTGTTATCAGTTTTTTTTTCAAAGCCCTCCAAACCGGGTTAGATTAAGCTAAAGCCCTTAGCCTTTTAATTAGTGGTAAGTATTCTTAAAACAGATAAGAATTTAAATTGTTTTTGGGCATTTTCGAGAAAAATATTATATTAATTTTGGATCATTTGAGTTTTGATTTTAACTTGCTTTTATGTTTTGCTGAAAAATTTGAAATTTGTAGTTACGAGGTATTTGTCTAACGATTTTATGTAATAAGAACAGAACATTATTTTCATAACACAGTCGTTTAAAAATCGCAACAAAACTAAAAATTTAACAAGTATTTGGTTGTACAATAATTATTATAACGAAAAAGAGTTACAACACATTTGACTTTCAAAGTAACATTATTTTACATAGTTGTAACTTTAACGTTAAACGTGTTATAATTTATAACTATAAAATGAGGACTACTCTTTTTAATTACATACAATTTTCTGAAAAATTCAGAACATTAACAACTAAAGGAAGTCATTCTTTCCCCATTGAATTCCTCAAATAATTTTGAATTTTGAAAGTGTTCATTTAGCTGTAATTAAGGTTATTAATAACTGTTGAAAAAATAAGTATAATAAAAAAGTAAAGAAACCTACTAACTTGTAAGTAATTAAAATATAAGTAGTTGTAAAACAAATAAGCTCATTAAAAAAAAAAAATTATGTATAAAGGTTTGATTTTAATTTCTTATAGCAACAGAACTATTTTTAAAAAATGCTTTTCAGGGAATAACAATGTACTATTAAAACACTTTTTATATAAACTGATTTTTTATAACAATCAATTTTTTAATGTTTAAATACTTTGCTTGTTACAATAAAGTATTTTACTTGTTTCTTAACTATTTTCAAGCAATGTACCCGACGAGTTCTAAACATTTGATTCAAAATCAAAAATGGGACCTAAGTAATCCTTCCAACTGACCTTTGTGCGATAGTTTAGGTGTACAAGTATTAAACTTGTATTCTCAGACATGTTTAAATGTTAACAAGTAAAAAATATTTTAGATTTTTTTAAAATATATAGTTTGTTTTATTTAGCAACTTAATTTATGTTTTTTATTTCTTCATAGTTCTTAATATTATTTTTATTTACTACATTCTGTAGGCTGCACAAATGCCCACTTTCGTTGCCTAGAAATTTAATGTGTACTAACTTTGCAAAGAGATATTGCAAAAACATACATTCTAGACAGTTAGATCAGAGATTAATACATAGTAGGTTCATTCAAACCCGAACGTTCCGTTGGAAGAAACGCTACTTTGATGAAAATTACATTAAGTGTTGTGACTTTTTGGTAAGTCTTTTTTTTGTTGAAAATAATTTAAAAAAAAAAAAGTTATTTATTTCACAGAGTTATTATAATTTTTACGTGTGTGCCATTAGACTCAAAATCGACTAGTGGTAGGTACAAATGATGGGAATATTAAAGTCTACAACTTGTTCACCGGTCAAAAAGAATTAGTGTTTACTGTACACGATTCCTCTGTCGATAAATTAGAAACAAGCAACAACGGGAAATTGTTGTTATCGTCATCAATGGAGGATGCTGGTACGTCATTATGGTCTATAGATAACAAGTCAATCTCACACAAGTAAATTTTTTTATTTTTTAGTAGTTGTTTGAATATTTTAATTCTTTATTTATTGGTTATTTTTTCTAGATATTTTTTAAACGAAGTAGAATACTGCACCTTTAGTAACCATTGTCAAAATAAATTACTGGGATCTTTAAATGAACTAGCAGTGGTACATAGTTTGGACTACTTTTTGATTTGTCGGTAAATTAAGTGTTTTTTAATATTTTAGATATATGATGTTGAAACTAGTAAAAGACTAATGACGTTAGGCATGGAACCTTCTGACAATGATATATTATTTAATAATAAGCCTGTGTTTGACGCCACTAATAAATTAGTACTATCTGAAGGTGTACTATGGGATGCAACGTCTGGAAAAAGAATTCATAAATTGGCTAAACTTTATAAGTCACAATACCTATCCAACGATATTTTCCACCCAAAAAGAATGGAAGTAAATATAACTATTCTGTTCTACTACTCAATATACAAAATATCTTGAATAAAGAAATGCTAATTTTACCATACATTTTTTTTTTTTGGTTATATTTCATCAACCATATTGAAACTTGCCTAGGAAAGTGAAGCGAGCTAGTTAATGTAAGGTGCATCGAACCTTTAGCTATAAGTTGTATCAATAAAACATAATTATCGCCAATATTTAATTAGATTACAATAGATAGAAATACTGTAAAAGGCATCTTTAAATTTTTTTGTTGACTTTACTAATATTTATAGGTCTAAATGTTGTAATAACGACTATATGATATTGTGATCTGCCTACCTTACCAAATATTTTTTAAACAATTACATTAAAAAAAAAAAAAAAAATTGATAAAATTTGCATCTCTAATTCTGAATAATTTCACTTTTAATTTGTATAATTATTTTCTTAACTATACAGTCTGATTGTTGACAGATTATTTCAAACACAAAAGTATGGGATTTGCGTACATTTCAACTATTGCGTAGCGTCTCGAGTCTTGATGGTTGTAATGTGCTTTTTCCTATAACAGGAGAAGGCATGTATGCTTATCTTACGACAAGGAGAGATAAGCCTACATCATTTAAAACCCTAGACCCTAATGATTACACAACTATTGGTAAGTCAAATCACTTAATTATAGATACTAGATAATTAATAGGTGGTTAAAATAATTCAGCCTGTTTGTACTGTGATAGCTACTGTTAATACGAAGAATGAATCATCTATAAATCATATGGTTTGCAATACCTATGACACACAAATAGCGATTGTTGCACAGAACTATCATGATGGACGTACTATACAAATATACGACGTTGGAAGATCACGAGCGGAAGATGAACCTGTAACTTACAGTGAAATAATAATATAATTATTTATATAATGTACCCATTTAAACAAGGATATGTTATTGGACTGGGGGTCAATCAGAAATTCTGTGCGAGTGCTAAATGTTACCGAGCACATATTTTTTTTTTTGTTTATCAATCCAAAGATTGGTTTTTAACAAATTTTTCACAATAAATGCCTTCTCCATTTTTCTCTGTCATTCGCCATATTCTTGAGCTCCCTGTAGGAAGTAACTCCTGCATCCTGCATTACTTGGCTAACGTATCTCGTCCTAGGTCTGCCTCTTGATCTTGTTCCTTCTATCATTCCTTCAATTATTAAACTATGCAATTCATCCACATGCCTCAACAGATGTCCTATCATCTGCCATCTCCTTTTCTTTATAATGTCTATCAATGTTCGTTTTTCATCTATTGTCCTCAAGATGTCTTCATTTGATCTTCTATCAGTCCAGCTTATTCTCTGCATCCTTCTCCAACACCACATCTCCAGAACTTCTAACATATCTTTCTCTTTTTTATTAATTGTCCAGGTCTCACTTCCATATAATGCCACACTCCAGACGTATGTTTTTATGAGCCGTTTCTTCGTTACTATGTTTATATTTTTTGTTGTTAGCATTTTTTTCTTTTTAAGGAATACATTCTTTGCTTGATCTATCCTGTTTTTTGATTTCCTTGGTTTATTTCCCGTCTTCTATTATAATGCTGCCTAAGAATAAAATTAAAAGTATTTTCAGAATAAAAATAATTGTACTTCATTAAAAAAAATCATAGTGGTTATACGGACCGCAATGCTATAACATATCCATGATTCAATGTTTTTCTGGGGAACGGAGAAAATAACACTTAACACTTTTTTAAATATTTTTTATTAATATTAATTTTGTCATCTATAAATATATAATTGCAGATAGAAGAAGAACAAGTCCAAAGTGATGGGTCAGGGATGGATCTGTCAATAGGTAATGTAAATATTACTAAAATTATTTATATTTACAGTGAAAATTATACTATTAGCGCTTGTCCTGTGTTTAAACTAAAATTTGTCTCGGTTGGCTATCTATAATTTTTATAACCTAATGTTATTATAAATATATATATTTTGTTGCGAATTATTTTTTTATAATTTATTGAGAGGAAATAATTAGAGAACATAACAGGTTAAGGAGGGCCAGCTGTACAAAAACAAATAACATTTATCTCGTGAAATTTAGTAAATTTCGTTTTTTCAATATAATTTAAAAACTATAACTTTTTGAACTATATTACTAGTTTTGGTAGCATTACAAAACATACTGGTATTCGGTAGGTAAATTAATATTTTTAGTTTCCATAACCAGCGTGTTGCTATATTCTCACCTCATAAATATCGTTTTACAACAATTAATCTTCGTTCATCCTGCTTTTCCAGTCGGCCAGACTTCATCGCAACACAATTGTTTTTAAGTATGAGTTTATGAATTATAATAGCAATTTTCACTAATTAAGAAACAACGATAATGGTAATTATGAAAATTGTAAAAGTTATAATAATTTTATTTGTTATGTTTAGGGTCGACGGAAAGTGATTCTGGTTGATATTCTTCCAATTAATTGTTGTATGCTAGTTCGACCAACAGTGATGTCGCCTACTTGCCTGTTTCATACATCTGAGGGTATACAGGATGATTCTTAAAAAGTAATCCAATCAATACTTCATAGGGCCTAATTAATTTAATTTTATAACTTGTTTATTTTTAATTTACTCGTGGTTTCTGTCAAATCTACTTTATAATAAGTTGTGTGCTTTGTTCTATTTTTAAGAAATAATAATTTAACTTGTGTTGTATAATATCGTCTTTTTCAAATCCAATATATGAAAAATTACATGAGTTATTGACTTTTTCGGCGAACAAAAGAATCCTTTGTTTTCTCTAGCAGTCATATGCAGATATGCTGCACTTCTTTAGCCAAAAGGGACCAAAAAATCGTTTTCAAAACTACAAGTAGTCTTTAAATAAGAAAGTAATTGGCGTACAGTTTTTGGATGTGACAAAGGTAAAAGTTGACTAAATGTATTCCTAATTCCATACCTTTTTTTTGCATTTCAAAAGCACCAAGTTAGATTATGTTGTATTTTGTGTTTCAAGAACAAATGATTTATTAAACTTACTGACATTAAAAGTTTTAAATAGCTACATAATCAATAACATCATATAAAAACATTTTTTGATGTCTCTGAACTTACCGTTGAGGTTCTTTTTTAAAAATACGAGTATAACACAATTAACACGCGTATGACTGTGTCAAATTTATTAAGTCGTTTTTTACCATAATATAGGATCAATATAATTAGATTGTTTCTATATTATAATATATTGTGTTGGTTATTCATCATCTATACTAGAATTTTGTTTTAATAATGATAAAACTGCAGGTAGAATTTATTACGGTTCTAATATGAACATCGTTAAGGATGTTCATTTTTTTTTTTAATTTTATTCTTTTTGTAGGTATTTAATAAAACTTACTTTAGACTTTAATTAGTAATTAAATATTAGCACATTTTTACAGGTTATAAAAATAGAAATATTTTATCAAATTAATACTGCTTACAAATATATATTTACAAATCGGTACACAACTCATGCAACATATTGTGTGTAAGTATAGGTAGGCTTTTACAGGTTGGGAAATATGTTATAATAATGTCACGTTTACGTGGGCGTTTCTTGATGCGACTCAAGGCGACATTAGCTATATACTCATAACTTATATACCTACGTACTTGGTATTGGATTTATTCTAATGCAACAACAATAGTATATAGTGTGTGGTGAACAATTGCGGACAATAGTCGACAATTGCACCATCACAGATCATTGAAAAACAATATATTTTATTTCATTAAAGACACGCACAGGACTTTGACATAAATTTAACTGATTTATAAATGATATTATAACTGAGCAAATTGGCTAAGTTATATTTTCAATTACTAAGTACTATACGAACTATGAAGCAAATGTTCGTGTATCGAATTTCGATTTTACATTTATAAATAAATCTAACCGCTATTGAAATAGGCAGGTAGGTTCATTCTGTCAACAAAATCGCCTCTCATGTCAAATATAGTGCCGAATGCAACAATTTTTTAATAACGTACTACACTCACAAAACAAATACATTTGGCTCAAACTATTAAAAATCCTTCAAAAAGGTACCAAAATGTAAAAAATGTGTCAATATTACTGTACACAAATTACCGCCTATTGGTCGTAGTTCAAATTATTGAAACATTTCAAAATAAAATTGTACCATTGAATTTTGTGTTACACAAATTCTTCAATCTAAATTTCTGCAGAGGATAGCATCGTTTAAAAGAAAAAAAATGCACTCGTCAAGGCCCTAAGTATTACCATTATATTTTTTCACGGGGTCTTAAAATTATAACAAGCCCCTTAGGTCCTCAAATCTCTCCCCAGCCTCTCCACTTGTTGTACTGCTGCATGTAGACTAAAGAAAAACCATTGTAACATACAACGTTAAATATTAGATAAAATGTAGTCATTTTTAATTTGCATTTTGCGAATTAACTATATTATATTACGAGCAATTGTCAACCCTAATAATAATGGACAGAAAGTGAAGAGGTAGGTATAATAAGAACCTCGGATGACCATAATATTATAAGCTACACAAATGGCAAGAGACCCTGAACGATGAGAGTCGAGGGGGTTCGAGGTTTCTTTGGGACAGTGTGTAGGTGTACTATTATTATAATAATCGGTGACCCACAAGCCACAAATGTATGATTATAATAATCTGACGAGGCGCATCTGTTGAGCGAACAGGTAAATATATACCTACCTATTTTTTGTTTTTGGTGTAAGTACACCTGTCGTTTAATGTCAACAAAATATATTATAATAGCACTGGGTAAAACGTTTCGGCAGAGTAAAATCTGCATCGGGTAATACTAATAAGTCATAGGTAGACCGACAGCAATCATAATACGCAAGAACCTACTCACGGTCCATTATAATCTTACCATGCAATGATGGCTATCAATTAAAGCGAGAATAGAAACACTTTCGAGTAAAAGCGTTTGAACATGTTTATTTAATAAAAATAATATAATTTGGACGTAGTTTTTTTATCTAAGCGCAGTTTGGTTTATTTTACATACAAAATATACAATATATAAGTAGGGCTCTTAACTGCCTACTCATTGGTCTATGCTGACCAATATTGCCTATTGGTATAAATTATAATATTAATATTGTATGCTGTTGTCGCTCCCATACAGACAGAAAACTTAAAGATGTAATAAAATAAACTAATAACAAAATTATTTATTTATGTACGCATTTTATCTATTTTAATAATCAATTTTGGTTTGAAAAAAATGTTTTTATTTTTCAGAAATATAAAAGATATTTGTTTAATCTAAATTTCTACAACATTTATAAAAGCACAAAATTACACAGTTTTCAAAATGCAAGTTTTAAAAAAAATTAGTTTTTTTTTTAAAACTAGTATGTTTAATAAAAAACGAGAAGAAAACAAATGTTTTAAAAGGCAAATTATAAAAAAATTATAGATTATCTGTTTTGTTCGATCGAACCATTAATAAAATACAAAAAATAATCAATATACTGTTGACATACTGTCTACCAAAAATTAATTTTACATTAAAAAAAACACGATTTTAGGTAAAGAAAACTAGGTAAAAATATATGTTTTAAATTTTAATCGAAGTTACTCTTTAAAACCAGTGAAAGTTTAGTTTAGAAATAGTTTTAGGTAAAAGTAAAGAACTAGTTATGCTTGGAGGGTGATCGGTAAATAGAGTAGAGACATGTCAGAATTATTCCAGAGAACGATGGAAGTGTGGTTGGGCGAGGTGGATAAAGACTACTAGTGGTTTGTTGTGCGACAGAAATGAGGCATTTAGAGTATAAAAAAAAAATGGAAAGGTCAAATGGGGTACAAACGTTAGTAAAAGTTTTAGTGAGCGAGGCTTCCCATGATACAATTAAACCTTGTAGGAAAGCAATAATAAGCTAAAATGAAAATATTGAAATGGACGAGACAAACTATTTTTAGATGGTTTGGGCGTGTTTAAAGAGAGAGTAAATAAAATATTAAAACACCTGAGAGAAATTATAGTTAGAAAGATTAAGCTTAAAAATAAATTTAGCGTAGTTAGTTAATATTTGAACTAAAATGAACATCGGGATTAATTCGTTTTTGTCTATAATGTCTATTGATACAAACTTTTGACTTAATTTTGTACCTATTGAAACTCGTCTATCATTGTGGTGAATTTAAACATTGCTCCAAAAACTATTTGTACTTCAATTGTGTAACACACAAATGGAGATTGGTCAAATATATAATTTAATAAACAGCTTATAAGTAAATTTTAGCTATAATTTAGTTTTTATTCAATCTTATATATTATTTAAGTTCAAAATAAACTATACAGTTTAAAGATCGTAAATTAAATGAAATAATACTAACTATTATAGTATGAAACTATGAAGAGGGTTGAAGAATGATGTTATTATTGAAATAACATAGTAAATTAAAATTCAGTAAGATCTAAGATTTACTAAGATCGTAATTCCAATAATATAAATGCCAGATCATCAACAGTTAGGCGTCAGTCAGACCAGAGTTATTCATGGATTTTTTGCCCAATTCTGGTGTTAGCTTATTAGCTATTATTTATACATGTTTACAATATTTATTGGTATTCAAATAAATATATCGTTCATTGTAAAAGTGAATTTTCTCCTATTGTAATTGAATTTTGAAATAATGAGCTTTTTGTAAATTAATGTGTATGAAAAACAATACAAGTATTGATTCAGTGTTTTCTATTTTTGCATTTATTGGAGATGCTTCTCTTTTATTACGAAAGATATGACTAAACGTGTGACTCCATTAAGCGAAAATATGTATATTATTTAAAAAAATTGTAGTTACACCACTTTTACAACAAACGACCTAAACATCAGTTGACGCATACCTTTTCCGCCTTATATCCAGTTCTATATACATTCTATTATACTGAAGGTCACGCGTGATGACTGTGCGCCGAAAACATCTTTCGCGCACTTATTAAACATAGCAAATGGACATCTGAGTAAAGTTGTGTACAGTTATTGTATATTATATTATTTGCACCCATTATAATAAATCCCGAGCATAACATCGTTGGAGACAACATGAAGGATTTTGTTGATTCATGACGGCCAGGCGATGACACATATATACCTGCCTATGTAAATAAATATGTAATAAAATATTATATAGTACAACAAAAATCGTAGGTTAAGTGAAATTTATGGATTTCATTGAGATTTTGACGTGCGCGGCAGCTGTTAAACAATAGCCAATATCCAAACACGGTTAAGCCCGACTGGGCGGAAGCTTTGGTTGCACGACGGCGGTCATTAATCTGTTTAAACGGACATTGGTGCGCCGAATGGGAACACTATATTATTATATTACCTATGTTATAGCACTGAGATCCGTTTTACCGTTGCGTCATACTTGCAAACGGACTGGTATAGAGCAATAAGGATGTAAGTGGAAACCGTAAAAATGGTTTTACTCGAGGGAGAAACTAGCAAAACAAAAGGTATGTAGGTATCTATATGTGTCCCCCGCATCTCTAACACGTTATACTGGTACTTAATCTACTGCCACGGTTAAGCTAAACTGCCAATTTTTTATTTAAATCGACCGACATTAGCCGATGTACGCCTACACAACATCTTGCGGTTTTGACAAGTGTAAAATATCATTTTTATCTCAACCATTAGATATAATCTCGATCATTAGAAAACTGGCGGAACTACTCGTCAGAATGGCGGACGGTATTTAAAAAAACAAAAGATACTGGACATTTTAATATACGTATGTTATACCATTGAGAGTATATATTATATAATATGTACTCAATGGTTATACATTAAAAAAAAATGTTGTGTTAAAAATTTAAAAAAACATTATAGGTTAGGGGCGGTCGGTTTTAATTTTTGTAAATTTTATTTTAGATTTTCTACGTATTCTGTAGCCTATACACTATAACAACAAATTATTATTAGTATTGATTATTGCGGTACATTTGAATTAGAGCTATTAAGTTTCTAACTCCATAATCATAAGGCCACATTTCTTTTTAGCATAGATTATGCTTTTGCGATGACCAATTTGCCGAAAAACATCACGAAATTAAAAAATTAAATTAACGTTAGGTCCGTTTTGGTTAGATTTGGATTAGATTAAAGATTTGTTTCATAAATATTTTATTGTCATGTTCTATTTCGGAACAAGGCTCAACCGCTGAATAAAAATCAGATTTATCTTTTTGTACCTATACTTTAAATACTATCGACGATCCAAATACTTAATTCAGAATGGATTTTTAAATACTAGAAAAGTGGGTATTTAAAACACAAGTAGGTACATACTCAAATACTTCACAATATTGGAGCCAAGTCACCGATCATTTTTGTTTTAGTACTACAAAAAAGTCATTAACAATCTGGATTATAAGGTTAAGTACGACATGGGCCCGTATGCGTAAGTACAATATGTTATTTTCCACTTCATCATATGACCAACCTGTAAATTATCACATTCGTAGTAACAACCTCAGCCTTGCCGGATAGACACTCATCCCAAGACGTCTTGGTTGAACACATACTATTTTTGCTATGTTTTTCTGTACACTCAAATCGAAGACGGTTTTTGACCTAAATCGTCTGCCTTGCGGGGTATAACATTATTATACGGATGACGTTACCGGTGCATTGCAATGATGCAAGCGCAGATAGGTATGACTAAAATAAAAACCGTGGTAAATGCAAAACAAAAACTGTAATTGAGACATCACACATTAATATTGATATGTATAATTTAAGTGCACGCTCTGCATTCGTACATAATATAATATGCGATCAACGAGCACCGCCCAACTAGATAAATCAATCCGCGTTCATGGCCACGAGGTAAGTACCTGCTAGCAGCATTGACACACTATCGGCGTGAAAAATCCAACGACATAGTCACAACGTATAATTGGTATAATGGATATAATGGCAATATAAAGAAGCATTTCAATGTTATACTCGTGTTTAAAGGTCTTGTCGGCGTTCCTATTGATCCCATAAAAAGGCACGATGTAATGCGCGATGAGCTTGAACAGTGTAATTTTGCTAAAACATCACAAGCCGCATCGTCAGGTTTTCAGTTGTATGTTGTATCTTCTTCTTTCAACCATATTCAGCCAGTTAGTTGACCAAAGATTTAGACCTAAATAGCAGCTAAATAAAGAAAAAATACAATCTACTGTTATAGTCTAGAATACAAGACGTATAGGTGCAATCAATGGCCGAAACAGTTATGGAACTTTTTTGAATAAATATAATTTTAAAAGTTATAATAGAACTTACAATTAAACTCGGATTAGGACAGAGTTGGGCATTATTCATATAATTTTTTATCTAAATAATTATTTAAATCATTTTTTTTTATTAAAATAAATCATCTTAGGTTTGGTGAATAAAAAAATTCTTCGAATAAATCATCTTTGGTTGAATAAAGAGATTAATATTCGTCGTTCGAATAAAAAATGCCCAACGCTCGTTTATGATTGAATTTCTCGGAAATTGAAGTCCTAACATAACAAAATTACTTGTTTATTCTACTCTGAATTTTATTTTATTAGTAAAAAAGAGAACATCTTATATTATCAAAAGTGATCTGTCCGACATAAATCAGCTTTACAGTTACATTGATTTTAAATAATATGATAATAACTAAAATATTTGGGACTTTGTTATACCTAGTTGGTAGTATGGTTTTGCTTTCAAATTTTTTTTTTACTTTTTAATTATTTTGTTTAATTTATTAATACTTTGCAACATTTTAATAATAGTTATACGGCTATTGCTTTTCAAGACATTGTACCTAAAAGTTACTTTACTGGTCCAAAAATTAAAGTTCCCTTTTTTCTTTAATAATCGAGGAAAATCCCAACGAATTTACAAATATGTTAGCTTAAAATTATGGCTTGCTCAAATTAGTTTCAAATTTGTATGGAATACTCTTAAGTTACTATCGATAAACGTTAATAAACAAAAGTAATTTTATCACTTGGTTACAATAATTCCTGTAGATCTGTGAACTCTCCCTCCCAAAAGTGTTTTGTTTCCGCTATGTCTCGACCTCACTGTATTAGCTTTTTTTATTATCGTTCCTTTCCTTTATACTGTTTACACCTACATATATATTTATTTCCTTCTTATATGTATTCGTGCTAATTTTATTGTCAATGTACTGAGTATAGTTTCTTGTAGAGTTATAAGAGTGAGAAACAATTATTAAAATCCGTATAGATTTTAACGTTACTATGTTAATATTATACACATTTAGCTGTAAAGTAAAAAAATGCCTATACTCGTATTTTATACTGTATTAAATCAAATATAGGCGGTGTGGCGTCTTATTTTGTAGTGCAACCAAGTCGAAAACAATGCATGGGTGATATTTTGAAATAAACCAACAATGTGTGTAAAATTTGTTTTATTATAATTGATCTAAAAGTGTATGTATGTGTAATGTGCGTTATGTTATGCAAATATCCCAGAGGATTTAATGTGGTCTCTCAAACCAATCATCGGATGCGTGTGCTTGTAAATTGTATACCTACTGTGTATGTTTTTACGATTATGATAAATAATAATTAATACTCGTACGTTTCATATCATATACTATGTATAAACCGATAAACATAATTATTATTATTATTCAATCGAGAACTCGATATTAGCTAAAGAACTAATCACCGTCGCATCTATATGCATTGTATATGTACCTGCCTACATCGCTTTATGAAGACGAATTAGGTATTTCTCAAGCGAAAAGCACGATCAATTATGTATAAGAAAAAAGATTTAATAAATCTTTCTATCGGTCCGGTCTTAGGACACCGTGAGATTGTACACATACTACACGTTAGCCTAGAAACCCGAGTTTGCCTTTTCATTAGATAAGTGTTAAGTGTTCAATAATGTGGCCATATCGCAGTATATATTATTATTTATATACTACATGTAGGTATATCCTAATGATTGATAGTGAACGGGTGTAATAATCGTGTAGTCCTCGAATCGGTGACGACCGGCGCATCTCGGATGTTATAATATTATAATGGCCATCCACTGTCGAGAGGTCAACCGGTACTGCTAGTACTACTGCAACCGACAGTGGGTATAAACAGTAATTAATATAACATGTAATATAATAGATTTTTAATCTTGAAAAAATATAAAGGTAATATATATATCCGTTGTTTGTGCGAAGCGTTCATAATAATATTATGACCGAGCCGTCAGCCGTTGCCACCGGATTTCGATCATGATGATGGCATGTCCATTTGTCAGAGAGATAGATGGTAGGTTTTTATTATTATAATAGGTATGATTTATTACAAGGTAACTACATCGGCGATTGTTTTATTTTTCGAAAATATATAATAGTGCACGCCGACACTTAAAAAATCACACAGCGGAAGGCCGGCCGAGTTAATTATTCCGCACGAATATTCGACATAGGTACTAATTATTTGCCTAATACATATTACAATAATATTAAAATGTTATTACTCGATGACGTGTTTTCATTAGGAAAACACTACCTACTATCGAGAGCACGACCGCCATAGCAGTACACCTTGAGAGATACCAATTTTTTTTTGCCCCAAACTCAAAAACAACAGCGCCAAATTAATACTAATTTCGTGATCGTGACTTAGACGTTGATCCCTTCACCGTGAGAACAAAATAGGTGTCTACATCGTTTCCCATTGTTCGACGACATTTTTATTATTTTTTTTTGTTTCACAAAAAAATCGTTTGTAATTTACAATGCGGAAAAATGTCATCAATATATTGGTTTTAAACACTCTTTGTTTACTCAGAAATTTGGCTCACTCGAGCGCAACCAACGCGAAAATTTATTCCTTTATCTATTTTCTAATCGAAAAAAAAAATTGTTGACTTCTCCTAATGGCGATAAATTAGTATCACGGCGAATGCAGTGGCACGACTTAGGATAATTTAAGAGAGTGAGACTCAGGGGCATCTGACTTGAGGTCTGCAACAGTCAAGGAGCCCAACGGGCAAGCGATAGACAATGTAGTTATACATTTACAACAGAAAACGATTATTAAAATATATATAAGAAACACATGTTACCTATTATCAATGTATTTATATACAGTTAAAAAGTGGATACCTACACTGTATTAGACAACTGTGTGGCAAGAACCATAATATGTATAATTACATTATTTTTCCTGGATCGATAAACAACTTTTTTACATTTAGGTACTTATACTTGTAGAATGTAATTAAACATTAATATTTGTGTAATATTTTAATACAAATAAAACAGAAAATATCATTGTATTATTTGCTGTGTGATCAATGCAGGAAAGAATTGTTTTTTCATAAATAACCTACCTATAAATATGTTCTAATTTTTAGGTACTTTTTAGATAATTGGTGTATTTAATTATTAGTTTCAATAATATATTTTTTGTGTATCTCACAATATGTTCTAAACCTGAAAGATACTTTATCAGGCTAAAAATTTTAAAAGTTCATCCCTTCAAAATCGAGGGGAAAAACCCAAAAATGTACATCTTTTTTTTTACTTAAAATTATGAGGGTTATAAATTTTGTAAATCACTTGACAACAAACGTCTCATGCACTTAGTCATCATTATTCTGATTTGGACTTATGTCATTCGAATGTTGGGTTGTGACTTGTGTCAGAACATTGCTCAGCGTACCATTCTTGCAGCGTATCAGTTATATCTACAATGGCAACTGGCAAACGAAATAAGATGTTTGCCCGCAAACATAAGACAAGGCTAGAGTTCCATTTTAACCCAAGTAGGTGCAATAGTTTGGCATCTTTTGTGGCGTTGGATATTTTTTTGATAATTTATTATTTTATTAAATAAACTATTTACATACAGACTAGTTTTTCTTAGTGTTTTTTTAGACTTAAAACATTTAATTGCATTAGGTAAAACTGAACTAGGATAAAAAAAACAGGCGAAATGTGATTACACGGTTTTTTAAATTAATTTTTTCTATTAAATTGTGTCTTATGACATTCCCGTTGGAGAGAATACATTACATATTATTATTATTAACAGGGTTAAAGTTAGATTCTCTCCATCAAAGACGGAAAGTCAATAATGCTAGTTTTATTTATGAGCTTCTTAATGACATATTATCCGGAGCTTCCTTATTTAATTAACTTACATGTTCCTAATTAGAATGTCCGTAATCATGTACTTTTTAATACTCAGCACCACTGCCAACTGCACGCTTCTGACGTGTAATGCAATACCATTTTTCGATTTTTTTACGAGTAATGATTCACTTTCTAAATTCAAATGTAATTAAATACTTTTTAATTAGTTTCGATAAGATTATTTTATTCTTCATCCTCAAATTTGCTTATTTATTTTGCACTTTATACTTTTTTTTAATTTATATAGTTTATTTTATTGTTTTTATCGTGTTATCGTTATTTAGTAATCTATTAATTTATTCTGTTTGTAAAATGTAGGGTGAATAACTGTTATTTTAACAATCAGTGTGATTTTCAAGACAATTTTCTAATAGGGAATTACGCGATATGATCAAACAAACTATATCACGAAATTGCTTATGCCACGAAAATACCTTCCTTCACCCTATACTCTATTGCCTTAAGACCGTCAAATAAATATCATCATTATTATACCCATTAGTTTATAACTCGCGTGTACCACTAGTTTTTCAAATATTAGTGCTTGCATAATTTTAAGCACGTTAGAGCTTTTATGAAGCTTTTGTCGATTTGTGTACTTCTACCGTCTACAGATTCACATGAAAGCGTATATTTGAAAGTGATTTTATCACTTTCAATTATAATAATTTCTGAAAACCAGCCCTGTCCAGTGTCCACACTATATCATGACCGTGCAAGCTTTTTTTCATAAAAGTATTAAAATTACAAGTGTTATTTTTATGTGAAAAAAATCCATGGACAATTCCAGTCATAATAATTATTCCCTACTTTGAATTACTCATCCGAAACCGAATGGAAACGTATAATTTTTGAGTTAAAACTGTGTTATACATTTGTTAAGGTAAATCCGTTTAATATGTAAAATGTGCACGGTGGGTACATTAAAAATATTGCAGGGCACTAAAAGTATGTATTTCATCACAACGCGGCGTCTAACCTTTTCCTTTCATTAGAAAGGAAAATTGCGAGCACGTCGAAGACGCTAAAACAAATATTATATGTGCGTTCGTGTTCGCGTTAAATAACATTTGTTGTTGATGTTTTATTTTTTATAGGTTTTATATTCATGTAGGTATAATTATTATTTTATAGTTTAGCATTGAAAAACAGAAAAACACGATATCGAATTAGGTCGTTGTTTTATTTTTATTTTTTTGAACCTGATTGCCGAAATAACGTTTGCTAATACTGCGCTTTACAAGGCAAAAATTGGTTTTCCTGTCGCCCAAAGTGTAAATAAAAAATGTACACCTAATTCCAAGAGCAGTCGAAACAACAACTTCAGACATTCGGTTCGAAGGACGTTTCAACAAGGAAAAACATTTGGTTCGATTCGTTCACTGTGACATTGTCGGATGAATGTAAAAATGTACACAACACATTCGTTCGGTTGAAACAATGTTTACAGTTTACACGAATTCTGATATATTAACGTTAAAAAATAAAATATTAACAATTTCGGTAGCCGGTATATATAGCACCGTAAATAATGACTTTCAAAATGATTGATGTATCGCTCTATAGTATATAATATAGCCCAAAGTGGTCAGGCCAAAGTATAGGTATAGACTAGGTATAGCATTGAATAGCTACACGGTGTCACGATAAGTAATAAATCATGGCCCGCTTGACTGTCGCTGACAGTGTCTATTAAGTTAACCTGTTAGCCAGACTGACGACAGTTGGTCGGCGATAATATCAATCGAACTTCTTCTTTCTCGTCGTTAAATGTTAATATTATTATAGTTAATGAGTAAACATAACAAATATAGTTTTGTTGCAAACGTACACGATTATTATACAAGCGTGTTGTAACTATTACTAAAGTTGGCGACAACTTCTACCAATTACCAGTGCTGAGTTTAAACATGAGACCGCAAAAAATATGTCCTATACAAAAATAGCATTAAGAAGTATTTAAACTGTCAGTAATCATTGTAATAATAAATAACCAAAACAATTTCACTATAGATTTTTGTATTTTCTTTAGACACTGTTACTATTACTGAAAGCGATCAAATTACTCACGGGAAAACTTAAAATTAACTTCTTTATCGTAAACATCAATAAATATTAATAAGACATGAAAATCACTCTGTTACTTGGGTTACACTTTATTATAATAATACTTTCAGGCCATATTTTCACATCCTACTTATAAATACCACCTAAAAATATTGAAATTAAAAACTACCCCTTTTAATGCGTTTGATATGTTTGGCTTTTTGGCTATATACCTCTAGTGTTACAGATATTAAATAAATGTCTCAACAAATCTTAACTAATTCGACTACTTTTCAAAATGTTATAACTTGCCGTACTTAAAAAATGATAACTTTGTACATTTTTAGGATATGTTTCGCAATTTAGTAGGAAATGAGGGTAAATTTTGATTATAGATAAAATACTTTCGTTGTACGATTTCCGGTTTATAAAAAATCGCGACGGTGTCTAAAAAGTTATAGTAAGTTCAGATGCTGACACAAAATCACATTAAAGTATAAACCAATCACTTTTCTTCTTCGCAACAAAGCTAAAAAAAAAAATAATAATTCAAATAATTTACTAATAATAAATCGTGATTCATATAGTTGGATAACTCACCACAATAACTAATTAATTTAACACAAGCTCACGATGAAGCTATATCTTCCAACCTCTCTCCTTTAGAGCACGGTACATGTACACCAAACGTTACCTTATTTAGGGAAAAAATATTGATACATGTATTTGATGAGAAAAAATTGTATTTAAAAAAAATACAGTACATTTATTCATCTAGATAAGATAAACCATGTTTTAAATGTGATTAATTTACACAGGTACCTACACAACTATTACTCAATAAAGTCTATTACACTATAAAATATATAATACGTGGTACAACTAGATTTTGTTTTTTTTTTTTATAGAAATCGTTAATTCTTTATTTTATGATCTTCTTAGTAGATTAACCAATAAAGTGTACACATCCCTACTAATATAAAACGTGACAAAAATTCACTGAATGCTGTAACGTCAGCGCCACTTTGCACATCTAACAAGTATAATATATACCTACTAATTGAATGCCGGAGTGGTATACTTACCTTACTACATACCTACGTCTACCCACATTTAGTGTATAAATTATGCTCGTAAGTATTAAAGGAGTTTTGCGTGTACAGAAAAAGAGGGATTACGTCGAAGGCGTCGGATTCAAGTAAATCAGCTATGGCTATTTTATTCGCAATGACCGTCGTGAAAACAGTGTAGAGTTACGTTAACACGATCAAAATAGAATAACAATATTAATGTAAATCTTATGCAACACTAAACTGGCGTTGTCGAAATACATTTATGAAATTCAAAGTGTCACGGTAAACCATGTATATTTTGGTTTAGTTGTTCACTACACATTAAATTAACTTTTAATTATAAATGTCTGCAACAAAACTGTCGTTCCCCTAAGGATCGCTTGACTTTCTCATTTGTTTTAACTTGTAGAAAATTTCAACAATAAAGGAAAAATATTTTTTTTATATATATATGTACTCAAAATAATTTTTTAATATATTTTACAAATATTGTAAACGTTTTTTTTCTAGAATATTTGTGATCAAACCGTTGTCGTTACAAACACGGATTAAAAGGTTATTTCAATAACATAATAACAGATTTTAAAAGGTTTCCAAAACATTTATCCGCTACTTCGGATAAATGCAAATATCCAAACAATTTTAAAAAGTCCCCACAATGTTAATAGTAAATCATCACTAGATTAATGGTAATTAAGATTCTGCATTTTTGAAAATCCTATCTAAGAGTCCTTATGGGTGACTAAAGAAAGATACAATTCGTTATTTAAAAATTATATCATCAATCTCCTCGAAATTGAATACATCTGTATTTGTGTTTGAGTTTATGAACTATCAACTACCCCAAATATCGATAATTTACTAACAATTATCTAGTCACTCCTACTAGTATATTATTATTTATTGTTAAGTATGAAATTATAATTATTTGTTTTTTTTCTGACCAATAATAATTTTAATTTGTTGTAGAACCTAATAAAGATTTAATAAGATATTTATGTTAAACGCTTAAAATATAAAGATGACTTTTTAACAATTAGCCTGACCGCTAATAACGCATGAGTTATAATAATCAACGCAAGTATAATACTCAAAATACTATAATAATTGTATCCGTCTAAACTAAAATTTTGTTTAAAAAATAAAAAATACATTATTAGTTTTTTTTTAGCTTTTTTTAAATTTACATTTATACTTAATTTTTAACATAAAATAATCAAAACTTACAATGATTTTGTTTACTCATTTTTCTTCTTAAACCTGTTACAATGCAAGAAATATCATAATGTACAAAATGTAGCTATAATCATACTTGTCAAATAATTAATAATCAAATTTAATTTCTAAAAACAAATTATAAAAGTTATTTATTTGTAGATTTACTCTTCATACAATAAATGATCTCACTATCATCTATGATCTGCTAAGCCCATTTGTTTGAATTATTCCTTCACTTCCCTTATATTTTTTTTTAGTGTGGCCTAGAGATGTCCAGATTTTTCTGTTCACTTTAATATGTTATATTAAGTAATTAGTAAGGCGTTATACTAAGCCCCGAGGGATATAATTCGATTCTTCCAGACAGTTTGTTAATCACTTCACGTGGAAATGTGGGTTGTTTGACAAAAAAATGAATAATAATAGTAGGCGTTGGAAATCAATTGGTGTATTACATGCATGAGTGGTTATTGCATTGGTTCAAGAAGTACATTACTCACTTAGTAATTATATAGTAAATATATTTAATATTACCAAAACTGTTGTCAGATTGTATTTGAAAGGCAATCGCCTTAAAAATAACATAAACACGTTTTATTGTGTTAATTAACGACCTCTTAAAGTTAAAGTTACCTCTTTTAACGGCAAAATAAATATGTATACAACGTTCTAATACGATTTTGATTCTCGTAACGTTAATAATCATAAATATAATACGTACAGTTTTTAAAATAAATAAAAATTTAACTAAAAACGCAACAAAAAAATGTTGAAGTATGTTAATAAAATTATTTTTAAAAAATATTCATAAAATCTAGTTTAAAAATGTCTCTTTTTTTTCATAATACATTACAACTGCATACATTACAGAGTACATTTTTGCCCATATGTTTTTTAAAAAAGTCTTTGCTGCTTGGGAAAGTATTTGAATAACATAAACATGTCAATAATTTCTAAATTATATTCGGAAATCGGAAGAAGGTGGCCCACAGACTATATTATAATATAATATGGTTTATTGTAAGGGCTTTCTTTTATGTTAATACTGATTAATGTTTCCTAAATAATATGTGATTTTCACGATCATGCATACATTTTGTTTTAGCCATTTAATACATATTATATACAGGGCAATTGCTTTATTATGATCCAGTCAATATCTAAGAAAGATATTAGACTTTTTAAATCAATCTTTTTATAATTTTGTAGTTAATAGTTAGTCTAAATGTGATACATTTTTCAACAATATAACCGCTCAGTAACGTGAGTAACGGGAACAAATACGGGTACTACCCTCCACCCTTCATCCCGTCCTATAGTATACCTGTGTGGGATGTAAACACCTTTGAAAACCTCCCTAAATACGTCCCTGAGGCATTGGCCATTGTTAACAACAAAAAAACGGACAGATGTTTCTATAGAATGCCCAGCAATACTTGTGTAGGTATACTGTAAATGCAGCTGGTTCGACCCTATTGTATGCGAACAAAAATGCTTATTTCACCAAAAAGCAATAGGGGGTCGGAAATCGAAAACTATTTTCGATTTCTATTAAAATATTTATGTAGGTGTATAAAAATATAATACCATGATATAAAATATCATAAATTTTACACTCTTAATATTAGTTAAACATAGTTATTTATATGCAGGCTGCAGTTAATATTCACTGCAAACTACTTAATAATAATTATCTAATAACTTCCATCGACATTTTGATTTTCCGTCAAAACGCTTTGGTTTACCGTTCAAGTTCACTTTGACAAGCATGGTCAGTGGTACTACATAACTTTTTTTTTATGACTTACGGGGAATGGTGGTAATATTGTTTCGTTGATGTAATAGCGAAACATAAATTATTAATAAAGTAGTTAAAAAGCTGAGATTGGCTTTTTACACAACAAAAATACAGAAGACAGAGATGTAGTCTTTACTATAGTGGTTATAATAATTAATGTTATCATTATTATTGTAATTAACGTTATGAAATAATATAAATAATTACACCAATTACATATTTTGTACACTCTAATAGGGTTTACGTCCTAATTATAGGTCCGTCGTGCTACAACAATCCATATTAACATTTTAGTATTAACACATAAATGGACCGTTTAGTTTAGACCTTTTTCGGAACAATTAATGGCCCGCTCAATTATAATAATAATGGTTGATCGAGGGATTTTATTGTGTTTTCAATCCAAACTACTATCTAACTTGTATTACAGAAGTAGACAGGTACCATAACAGTTTTGGATAACGGTCGATTATTATCGTCGCGGTCGCAGTTTATCTGTATAATCCGTCCTCGTTTATTGGCAATAAACACAGTAATTAATCGAAAAATAAAATAATAAAAGTTGTGAAATAATTTTTACATTCGTAAAAGGCGAAAACCTTCGTGCCCGCTGGCGGCAGACTGCCGTGGCCCGCGAGGTATAGGTATAGAGTAGTCTATGCAGGATTTATATAATAATATTTATAGAAAAAGCGCTAATGGTATGCGTATATGGGCAATAATAAACGAGTGGATCATAGCTGTATTTTTGTTTAGTAGCCGAAAACGTAGGAATAATAATTGCTTAATAACAGTTCCAATAAAAGTGGAAGACGAACAAATAAACCGTAGACGACAGCGCTTCTGCAATTATATGTTATTTTTATTCTCCAAGTGTATGAAAAACTACAAGTGGGATTCGCCTGATGAACGGGAATTTAATTATGGTATATTTTGTGTGAAACCATGTGAGGCATTTCGGGGCCGCGGTTGTTGTGTCAAATTAATAAAAAGAAAAAAAACATTAACTGCCGTTTAAATTACACACGGTCAGATTGATGTAGCTGCACGGAAACGGTTTTTAGCGTGTAATTATATATTTTTTAATATTATAAATCGTGTTTGACATATAAATTGACACCCGGCGGAGGAGACCCGTGATTTATTAATTTTTAGAATCCACTGAATAAGTCGTAAAATGTCTGAAATCTTCTCAAGGCCCGTCGAGATGAAAAATACTTTCAAAATAATAATATTCCATCTCGACGCTGTGCGGTAGTTCAGTAGTTGAAAAGTATCTTATTAGTAGCACAGTATCTTATTGTAAGTATAAGTTTAGAATCATATAATAGCAGTAGTCAATGATAGGTAGATAATAAATAGGTATTTCGATTCTCTTATTTAAATATATATTACGGTCGTAGGAAAAACGACAACAAACAATAATAACAGACGGACGATCAACCCTAATCGTATTCACCCTATTAGTAAAAATAAAACACATTATTGCCTAAAATAATTTTTACCGATATTTTTAATGTTGGCACTAACTACGGATTAACCCTAAAGTATTTTTTTAGATTGATTTCATCATTCAGTGGGTTTTATTTGACGTAAGGCATTCTCGGAAAATAATGTTTTTGAATTAGGAATAACCTATTATTATGTTTATTAACTATTATTATTATTATATAGTAGTTAGGTATATGCCTAATGCTTTTTTTTTTGACAAAACAAATATTATTTTTCTGTCCTATGACTTAGGTTTTGAAAATATTTTTATTTATCCAGTAAAAACTTCCGAAATTGATGTCATGAGGCCGAGACATAGGATAATTTGTAATTTAGACAATTTTAAGATAATGAAAACTGTTAGTAGATATTTTAGCAAAAAAATTGCACTCAGCTGAAGTTCTGAGACCTTCAGATTTCAGGGTCTAAACACTTTTAAACCTTACTTAAATTTAAGTAATTTTAAAGAAAACTTTACTTTTTTTTATTTTTAACAATTTATTCCGTAATCGAATGACTTTTTAGTTATTTTTCAGATTACATATCAGTTCTTCTACAAATTGTATTACACTATCCATATTGCTGGAAAACATTTACACTAGGGCCTCGTCAGTCCAAAAAAAAACCTCATTCATCACTTTCTTCACTCTCCCTACAAAAAAATACATAGACCTCTCTGAAAGTAGAAAAACTTTCAAATCATTTTAATTTGAAAACAAGAGAATATTTTACAAACCACTAACCAATTAATGTATTTAGATTTAACACTTTCAAACATTGACCTATAAATACAAATACCTACTAAGTTTTTATTATTTTTCAATTAATTAATGATTAATTTAGAAGTTGGCACTCGGTTATAGCAACCTTAAGTCCTTGTTTTGGATGTACGCTCATCTTATATTGTTAAATTGAATGATATTTTTTATACCGAAGGTTCGTAGTTCGTACAACACTTTCTAAAAAAAACGGAGTTGGGTATTTATTTCAGTTACTGTTTACATTTAGTAAATCAGTTAGGCTAAAACTGTTTTGAATCAAACTGCTGGTTGTATATAAAACATGTAACTGCTATGAAATATTGCTGAATGACATCACACATAATATTATTATCTACATTTAATGCAACACCTTGGATTCGTTTTTATATCGCTTACGGCTGCCGTTCGTGTACTTTTATTATTTATTATTGAATTATTATTAACATACCAACTACTTGTGTTGGTGTGCGGCTGACAATCTTCTCCGTTGGAATCTGTTTTGTCTTCTATATAACCCGCTATAGCGCAATGACGGATCTACATTTCTTCTTTTGCAAGTACATACATATATAATATACCTACTGTGATTATGTAATTTTATGCGTTCTTATTAAAATATTGCTCGTGGAAAGATTTTTAAGTTTTTAATTTATACCGACCGGTAATGGATACGGTAAAGCACGATTCCAATACCAACACAATACATACTCCAAATAAATCATTCGGTTGAGCTATAAAGTCACAACTCACAATAACGTTTGTCCTACTGAATACATAGATGATATAACACTAGATAATTAATTCATGGAATTCAAGTATACTATCGGAGATAACTTTTTTTTTTAGACGGTTAAAATATATAAATTTACAATATTATTATTTCACGTGACATAATAGATACAATTGGCACGTCCTACGCAATATAAAAGTTTTAAACACGGTAGGCCGTGTTTTATATTCTTACAACAGCTAATAATACTGCTGTACAACGTCATAACTCATCAGCTGTATTTATTATAATTTTACAAGAGAACCGTTTTTGTAAAATGATTCATACCTCCAACTGGCTACTATGTAACTGTGTTACTTTACTTTACTTTACTGTACTCCTGAAATAATTGTGTTTTTCCAAAGGGGATATTATAGGAAAATTCAGCGTGTTTTAGTGCCAAGTACTATATACTTGTAAAAAAGTAAATTTTTATCAGAATGTTGGTTATTGTATTTTGACGTTGTATAGTTGAATATTACAAAATATGCATACTTACCTATACACAAAAATAACAATTTTTGTAGCCTAAATACAAATTAAGAAGTATACAGGTCGACCGACATTTTACTTAGAATATGTTATTCCTGGGAAATAATTACTTAACCTGACAATTGTTTAAATAAAATCGTTATTCTATTAAATTATCAAAAAAGTTGTTATAATATTTGTAGCTAAAATAGTATAAGCTATTTTTGATAATTTAATTTAATAATGATTTCAATTTGAAACTTTTGGTAGCAAAATTAATTATTTGCCGTTAAGCAAAACGTGATCACTCTGTAAAAATTTCAAATTCTACTTACCAACTATCAGCCAAATAGCTTTTGGTTTTCACCTTCACTAACATAAATATCAAAAGTATTAAAGTAAATATTATGGCGATCAATTTTACAATAGCCAAAAAGTAGATTGTATCTCGTTTTATAAAATAATATTAATAGTATCTAAGAAAATTAATTAAGTAATAAAATAATTTTAAAAAAACCTTCACTACAAAAAATTATAGTTTGTACTTTTCAATAGTAGCGTATCAAAACCACTCGCATCACGGTTAGATTAGGTCACTATGAATCAACAAATAATCCCACAAGTTTCTGAAAAATACCTGAGAATGTTTCTAGTCAAGAAATGCTTGACTCACGTCCCAACTGGAAACATTGCGTTCGCCACAACATACTGCTAAAATTTGCCATTTTTTGTGGTAAAGATTATTTTGTATTATAATATAATTTTGTTCAGTAATAGGACATTGGTATATTTAGAAAAACACAACATTTCCTCAGTATTTTTTCTAGATTGAGAATTGTAAATGATATATTTATATTACTTATGTAATTTAGATAAAACTGAATTAGAGTAAGAACATTCAAATCACCGAAAATATTATTACAAGTTTTTCGATTTTTAAATCTTTTCCATTATATTTTATCTTGCAAGTTATAATATTCCCACCTATAATAATAAAACGTATGTCGGGTATAGAATAGGAACACGGGTTGGGTGCGAAGCGTTAAATGCCGTTAGATTAAAAGTGACTACATAATTTATATTGGCAATGGCTCAAATGTTTGTAATGGAGAATATATTACATATTATACTCATTCATTTATAATTTCCGTGACCATAAGTATGCCAGCGGTCAGTAGATAAGACGATTTTATTAACTGTTAGATCAATCAAAGAAAATACAGCGGAAATTACAAAATGGTTCTTTATTAAAAAGAACAGATACTAGAATTAAGAGATTGTGACTTATCCTAAGTTAGGAAAAATATAAATTAGTTTTATTAAAAAAAAAGTAGAATTCAAATAATGGTTAGCGTGGGATTAAAGGACAGAACAATGAGTACGTTTAAATTGGTAGGTTTAAACAATGTGAGTTGATTGTGTTAGTTCAATAAACAGGAATACGGGATTTTGTCAAGACCTGTTAAGTATTACACCATAATCACAATTTATTTTTAAGGAGTATGATATAATATGCAATTTTAATCAAAATCTCAACTTAACCCTTTATGGGTAATTTTTTTTTTATTATCTAACGTAGTATCTGTTTTTAACGTTTTTCACTATACTTATGTTCATTGTTATTAGTCAGCTATAAACCATACCATTTTGTCGGTAATGGTAGTACAATCCATAAATGTTGTTGTTTAACTAAAATACTATTCTTTACAATACAACGTACATATTTGGGTTTTTAATAGTGTAATTAAATAAGTTTTTATTAAAGTAGTTAAACAGAAAAAGGAGAATTTCAAACGAATCATAAAAATTAAGCAATCAGAGATATCAACAAAAATCGACAACACAGTTTATAATATGTTACCTATTTTTTATTTTTCCAAATTCATTATGTCTATTGCAAAAAAAAGAAATAGAGCGATTAAAAAATTAGCTTATCTTACAAAAATTACGGCTGCGTGGATACCTCCAAAACATATTCCTACGAAAACAAAGATTCTAAAATTTCTTATATGTTGATATTTTATTGGCTTTTTCGCGACCGTTTGTTTTATTGTGTTTCAGAAATAGTATTTTCTTAAAACAATTATGAAGTTTAGTTTACGTGTGCTTCCACCCCTTAGTATTTTTAAAGTGCATTATTTGTATATTTTTTTCTTGTATACCAATCTTTATTGAGTATTTTGTCGAAATTGGCAAATTCAATCTTCTTTTAATCGGCGAAATTAAAATAATTGTTCTAGCGTTAATGTTTTTAGATTTTATTAATGATATTCGACCTGTATTGTATAACGTTCGGTGAGTTATGTAAATAAACATGTGGAATTTCTACGGTACCGCCTAGAAAAATTATTCTCTCCCATAAAATCATGTCGGCGAGTTTTGGGCAAACACATTTTTTTTATTGTCAGGTCGGATTTATCCGGTGACCATCAGCAGAATATGTGTACAATAGTATACAAACAACATAGGTAGACGTCTACGATGCGGCACTTTCTATGGGTTGCTACGAGTCAAATATATTATTATTACAACAATATATGATATTAAAACGTTAATAGCGCAATATAAAGTACCACGTATTATAATGCCCACGTACCTAGGCGCACATTACGCCGATTGTAAAATAATTAATTTGGTCTTTACAATAGTAAAAAACTCCATGAACGGTCGGCCTTACGTGCACGACGATGTTAGATCCTTTGCGAATAGCAAGCACAAGTAATAACCATTAAACGACGGTCGTCTGAGCTCTTAAGTGCGTTGAAACCGACTCCTTGGCATTCCGACGACGGCGCCGCCACAGGAAATGGCTCGCAATTTGTTTTTTATTGTTCTGATATTATATTTTTTTGTGTGAGTTTGGCGTTAACCTATTTTTTTTTACTTATTTCACTAATGTGTGTTGTTTTGTGGTAACTCAGTAATAATTATATTATACTTGTTACTTTTAGATACTAGCAACGATCGTGTAAAAGGAATTGAACGTAAGTATTATGGAAAATATTATGCAACGTCGTCTTCGTTGCCAACTGTCACAGCAGCAGCAGCGCCGTTGATAGATCGCATTCCCACAGTTTTGATACCCAACGACCTAAAGTGTAGACAGTATATAATATATTATATATTTTATAAATATGTACGAAAAACAAACAAAACCCATATGGGAAATCTAAAAGAGCAAACAACGACAGAATCGCTTTCTTCTTGCGCAATCCCAAGTAAACGTCAACGAAAATTCTACTATTATGACACACAAATATATATATATACATATGATATAATATTCAAGTGCACCTATCCGGCCGACGATTCGAACACATTTGCTGTAGCAAAGTGTTGCACATTTCTATTTCTACTGTTAGAATGATATTTGATAGAAAAAATGCCAACACAGTGTACTAAAATAAAATAAAAATTCTCTCTTGAGTTACAACGGTTTCTGATCGATAGACATGGAACTGAAAGGATTCATTAAAATATGTTAGATTTCATATGTGTGCAAAGATTAGTAGAGTGATGCTTACCTACATGTCTTACGTCTTACACAAACAAATTATTAAGTTTGTTGTAATTACAATTTTACGATTTGAGTTTTTTGTATTTTACATAAAATAATAAAGTTCGGTATTCCACTAGATAAAAGTTATTTCGTGTAAACTTCAACTGATGTAGTTAGGTATAGCCTATTTGCTATAATAGTCATGGATTACTAAACAAGGTCGCTAACTTTTAACCTTTCAATTACACTTAAGTCTTAACGACTAACGTTACAATTATTCATCTAAATTGCAAGTCACATGATTATGCACAGCGCAGATGTTATTTACTTATACCAGATGCTACTATTAGGTACGAGAGTAAAAGGTATTGCATTTTATTGAAATATATACTCTCAAGTCTAAAAAGACATCGTTTAACGAGTTTACAGCTCACCTGTAATGACACCGAACCGGGTATATTTTATTGAACTGTTTGTAACTAGGAAAACACATATGACCCGCGGTCATTGCATTATTAAATTACAAATACCCATGAGGATAATAATGTGACACGGTTATGTGACAAGTTGCATATTGCTGTTGATAGCGTTAAACTCGCAACCGATATCGTTAACCCTTCATTAGTGTGTTTGTTCACTATTGGTGTAAATGGGGAGAGCTTGTGGGACTGAGCCCCCCAAAAAAATCAACCAAGTACCCCTAAATCAAATCTTCTCCAAGGAAGCACTTTGATCCCCTCAACCCCGTTTTAATAACCAAAATTATGGAGGACTTAAGTCCCACCAAAACATTTTTGCTATGCAACGCACTCTATTAAACCATATCACACTAACGAAGGGTCAACTGAAAATTGTACCTACAGGTGTAATTAGTAATATTTTTCAATTTTCCTACTTTTTTTCCCCTACTAGAGTATAACAAGAGGAGTCGAGATATATTATGTAAATACATATATATAAATGACAGTACTTTTAAGTATTACTTTACTTTATAATTTACTTTTATTGAAAATAAACTGAGAGTAACCTATACGCTCTGTATACCAAATTGGAAGGGAATATAAATATTATACTTTAAGAGCATACAAATCAAATTTAGATAATAAGATTTTGATTTGGACTTGGTTTAGTTTTTCGGACTTTCTTTGTATAATATCTTACAACTAAACTCATATATAATGAAATAATTAAATTTGAAATTTATAAATAACAAGTATTATTGCCAAATGTATTATAAGTGGAAACTAAGGCGAATTAATCGAATAGTCGAGTAATAATAATAATATTTGATCGAATAGTTGACATTTTATGATTTGTTTCTTTTAAAATTAATTTTTGACAGTATTAAAATTTCGTACGTTATTGAAGTATTGCCTTTTTTCAAGACTTAAAAATATCAGCATCTGTTGCGTTTTACCAACCCCGAAAGACAATAAGCTACCCCAAAGAATACTTTAAAGTTTCTGTAAACGACCAATATAACATAAAAATACTATTTATTAAGGTATATTTAGATACGTGTGACGTGTGGTAAGTATACGTACAAAATGTTTTCGGGGTTCTTATCAACAACAGTAGAGTACGCAAAGAGGGAATGGAAGGTAGCTAAGACGGCTACAGCCACTCTAAATCTGCCCTGTTCTACTTTACTCTAAGAACTTAGTTTAGTCAAAGATGTTGTCAATTGATGCCTGTAAGTTGTCAGTCGCAGTTTCTAGTTGTCAAATTTGCCGTGTCGTCGGCAACAATTGCAGTCATTCTGTAGTATTATTCTTTAGTATATAGTAATTACCATATAATTCGCGTGTTGCACATCAATTTTAGCTCTCCTTAAAAAAAAAAAAATTAAAAACTTACTTTTTTCCCTGTATTACTTATTTACATTTTTTTAAATAGAAAATTCAACTCGGAATGGCCTTGACGTATTAAATATAACACGATAAAAAAAATGAGATTATTTTTTTTTAAATAAATTTTTCTTGGCGAATTATTTTTAACTAACACTATAGTTTTGCGCTAAATAATAGTGACCCTGGGCTAGATTTTTTTATAAATTACGGCTGATTTTTACTAAAATTTATATCGAGACTATTATATAATTATTTTAATAGGCTATTTTTGTCGTTAATACTTTCTATATCGTCTTTCTTTAGCATTGCATAGTTCTATTTTACATAATATTATACTCTAACAGTAAGCTTGTTGTTTGTCCTCTTGCGCAGCGATGAGACCAGTATTCGATAAACCGTTTTCCAGCTCTGTATGTTTTTTTTTTTATTGAAACAAACGAGCTGTGAAGAATATTATAATAATTACAAAAGAACGACACATAACAACTGACAACACTGAGGAATGCGGTGTGACCAAACTAGTGGTCTTGGTATTAATAAAAGATATAGGGGATTAATCCATCAAGTGGGATTAACTTCACAAAGAATGTAAAAAGATTTGTACGAACACAACAACCCGCTAGTAGTACATACATTATGTAAACCCGTACTAGGTGGTAAACGATTTAATGATAGATCTTTCAATACTGTCGGAAATTATACCAATATGTTGATATATTATTTTCGTAGGCGTCGGATAATGTTTTCGACAACACCATCAAAAACGATTTGCAATTATGTTGTTAATACACTGGCAGACAGTGTATTTTTATTAAAAAGCTATACAGGGTGATCAATTTTTAGCGAACCACTCAATATCTCATAGGGTTTAATAAGAAATCTAATATATTTTTTTTATACAATGTGATATTAACTTTTCACAATTTGGTATTTTTTAGACCCATTTAACTTAGTTTTTTTGATAGCGACTCTTGAAATTTAATTGATTACGCATAAACATTTCATTAACCGTTAAAATTGAGAATAATGTACCTACTGAAAATGTTGACTGGTTTTGAAAAACTATTTGTTTAAGTTATTAGAGTTTAATAGTTAGGATGGGAGGGGAAGTGCGGTTGGAGAATGCGCACAGATAGAAATAATACTACACTCCACCGTTCCTTCTGCCTTAAACTTGAAACTTCTATAACTTCCATTATAGTTATAAAAAACTGGTTTTCGACCAGTCAACATTTTTTGTACATTATTCTCAATTAAAAAAATATTAATTTATTTAAATGCGTTACCGTTTAAGTTTTAAAGTTCTGGGAGGGGATAAAGACAACAAATTGTGAAAATTGATATCACATTGTATAAAAATCCAATTTCTTATTAATCCCAATGAGATATTGAGTGGTTCACAACAAAATGATCACCCTGTATTGTCGTACAATTAGATAACGCTTACTTGTAAAATTTATTAATCAAAACCAGGTTCGATGGCTTTTATTGTTGTTCGTCTCAACACGTAATATACATCACACGCCTAAGGGCTACTCGGACAACTTCAACTTTGATTAATAAAACGTTTAAAACGCCCCCAAAGTCGCCCTTGAATTATAACTATAAATTATGTAGTCACAGGGTAACTATGTTGACGCCAACGGCGAGATAAACAGCTATAGCCGTCGTACTTAATGGTTTTATTATTTGATTTTTTTGCACGAATCTTCGAAACCTAACCTTCAGTCCTAAATGGATAAACACGCGGCCTATCATCTATATCCTGTTCATTTTCGTCGATTCACTAAAAAATAAACACGAGTGTTTGCATTTTGTTGTTGTTAATTTTCAACGAAATTATTTATTTATGAAAGGGGTTTAGTCAAAAAAGTTAAACCGTTGGTTATAAATATTAGTGTTTATATTTATAATCAATTGTTAAACTTTGAGAAAAATAAAAATTACAGTTTTCCACATACCATTTTACTGGAAAAAAATTACAAAAAATATTTTTAATACTTATGCACTATACTTATTTAAATTTATGAATACCAATCTTTCAAATTTATTTTTTAACGAATTTTACCCTTTCCATAAACAATTGAAGTCACTCAACATGTGCAATAGAGTGCGATGTAAACCAAAACTTCTTTACCAATATATTTTATTATGACTTTTAAAATATATAAATCGTTAATAGGAACTTTTTTCCTAATAATTAAACTAAATATCTGAATGATAAAATTAACTACCATGCGAATTTGACCACTTGCAAAAGTAAACGATCCGTCTATAGCCACAGAACATATTTGTTTAAAAATAGTCATTCTCAACAAAATTATAACTTATCATAAATAAACGATTCATTTTAATTCACGTGGATTTCAAATTAGACCGGCAGAGGACCAGTCGTGCTTCGCGCATCCATCTATATCGAGGCTGTGTCTAATTTACAATTCCCACATCCGAGGGCCGGCACATTGCATCACACCGGCGCAAACATAATAATATTATGTATTCGCCGATATTGAAATAGTAATTATTATTATCGTTCAGATTTACATACAAAATGTAGAGCCGAAAGGCAAAACGGTAGGATGGAGAACAATCGATCGACAAGATTGCCCGCCGCGCCTTCCCAAAGTTTTTTTTTTTGCCCGTGTGCTTCTTCTTGTGCAAGTGCGCTTTCATTGATTTCCATAACAGTATGCGATACTATAAATCATAATCAAGATGCCAAACGCATCGCACTGTTATGTTGCATGTTATCAAAAGATTAGGCATCCTCCCAAAAACCTATATACACGGACCCCCTGGTTCTTCTTAACACTTTCCCTCTGCACACAATATACCGAAGAGGATATAAATATCGAATACCTAACAGGAAAGAAAAACGAAAACATCAAGTAGTTACTTGCTGTCACGAGTGTGTTTATTAATATATTATATAAATACACATATAGATGTAATGGCTTAGGTAATACATTAAATACATTTCAAGTCTTCTTTGAAACTCGCATATCAAAGATATCGAAAAGACATTTAACTTACTAAAAGCTGTTGTTAATTTCATAAAATAACTCACCTATGCTTTAACTTACGATTCTTCTAATTGCTTTTAGTTTTGTAATAAAACTAAATTATTAGAAAAATCCAATCCACCATGATAACCGATGGGCTGCCAAAAAACGAATCTTAGATCCACACTTAATTGAACGTTAAAATAATTATACTGATCAGCCTATTCCAAAATAATATATCAAGTGTAACGATTTAAAAAAAAAAACAAAATAGCTGATAGCTCGTCGGGGGTATCCAGATAACCGAGAAATCTCACTTAGTCAAGTATCATATATTAGGAAATTAGGTCTAAGGCATGTAGCTATAATATTGTTTTAGCTGAACTTTTCTAAATAAAATCATGTGTAGCTTCAACGGAATTTATTACTGATAACAAGTATGGTTTATTTGAATAATAATTGAATAAGTCAAAGTTAAAAGTCAAATTGGTCTTCTGGTCTAAAATTAAAAAAAAAAATGGAATATTTTGAGTTTTAGTTTAAAAATTAATCCTGATTCAATTTCGCCAAAAACAATATTTTGCCAAAATTGCAATTAAAAAATTAAAAATTGATAATAACTATATATAATATGTTCAAAAGAAATGCAAAAGCTGCTTGAGTAAACCCAAAATGTATATTTAAAAGCTGTATGAACTATGAAGTGCATTGCTGCAAATGGATATGGAAGATGAATACAAATCAAACATTAAAACCAATAAATATAATATGTATATTATGTGAACAATACAAAAACATTTTTTAAAAAATGGTAAATTCATTTTTAACAGTTTTGAATTTTTAAAAACATTTTTTAATGCTTATCGCCATATCAAAAATTTGAAACTATATTGCAATTTTTTATAATTATAATGTTATTAAATTAAAAATAATAATATTATAGGACATTCAAAGGTCAGATTATTACATAAAAACCCATTTGATTTTAAGCGATTATCAATAATTGATAGTAATTACATAAATATTACATTTTCTACTCAAGTTCATGGCGTTGAGTAATCCACTATTATATTGGTTTTAAATACGTCGACCACGTTTGTACTCGAAGGCATAAACACCATACCCTAATTGAGTTTTGCCCAGTAAACATAGTGTGTTATTAATGAAATCCATAAAAAAACATTAAGATCCAAATTCAAGCCACGAGGAAGGCTATAAACACTTGGCCACACTCTCTTATGTTAGTTCTGCCATGGCGCAACTAGTCCTAAAAATTTAGGGGTTGGTCTGAAACATACTCCAGAATTTTTTGAAACATGATTCCAAGGGTTTCTCTTTACTCATGTCTCTTTGCCACCGGCATAACAATATACCTCGTTTTAAATACGAATATAGAAATAAGGAGACTACAACACAACAATAATTATTACTTCTTAATTACACTATTTGTATTTTACTTATTATCAGGAACATTTATTAAATATTTCTTATATAGCCATTTTTATTTGATTTCATACACTGCGATTTAAAGATGTTTATGTTTAGCTCAGACACAACACCATAACGCAGCCCACTTCTTGAATATCGGGTGATTGGTTAACTATGACCCAGTTCTATTTTATGCACTTATATTTTACCAAACTTAGAAATAATTTCAAAAACATAACCCCATTACTTATGTATAAAAACATTATAAACTTAATTTTTTAAATGGAAAGTATTTATTTTTACAAATTTTTAATTAAGGATAATTAATTGAAATTTTCGACTGGTCTATAACCAGTTTTTAATAATTTGCTGAAGTTTAAAAAGTAACAGATTAAAGTTTCAAATTTAGAACGGCAGGAAGGGTGAAGTACAGTATTAGTTTACCTGCGCGCGTTACTCAACGGCACTACACCTTCCGTGCTAAATTTGAAACTTTAATAATTAATTATATTATATATTATATAATATAATATATATTATTATATTCATGGCCGTCTTAGGCTATGTCGGGACCTTGGGCACACAGAGTTGGGGGGCCCTTTAAGAAAACCAAATAAAAACCACAAAGATGTAAAATGTATAATTTGAGGCTCCCATCAAGCCGGGGCCCCTGGGATCGTGCAATTTATAAAATTTGGGCTAACCATTGACTGAAAAAACAAATTTTTAAAGTCTATCAACTTTTAAGACATTAACATGATTAACCAATCACCCTGTACACGTGTTTGATGTATTATTTGCCGTATTTCCCGATTTCCCTCTTCAAACACATTGTCCAAACGTTAACACAAGCACGGTGTAGACGCCTGGCCGTCGAATCGTGTGGTACTGTGGAAAATGTGCGGCAACCTAACCTAGGTGTACCACCTATATATATATATCGACGTTGGCCCGTTTAAGCGAGTGTGATTTTTTTCCTTCTCCCGGGGTATTTACTTACCCGCGTACGTAGGTATAATACGCGCCTGGTACCTATGTATATATAAGTCATGCTTCACGATGTACCCGCGTACACCTTACAATATGGACTCGTGTAATTTCGCTCGCCTACCCTACGCTACATAACGTAACGTTGCATGTGTTTCCGTCGCGATAAATAACCAATCGTTACTAGGAAGATCACGACGCTCGCCTGCGGCAATGACACTTGACCTCAGTTTAGTATACATATAGACATACGCACATCAGACCGCGGCGGTTGCATCATCGCGTGGAATCGGAGACGATGAATGGGGCTGATTATATAGATGAACCAACGCGCTGTGTGTTGTTATGGTGGCATCTCGATCGTTTTGGTTGTATACAACAACCTAGATCTCGTCATCGCGGGCGGCGCATGTATGCTAATAATTCCCAATGCACCGCGGTTGCTGCCGAGACCCAACGGGTGTATATAAAGACGGACGTTCGCAATCGGACCAAATCATTTGCGCCAGTGACGTCGACCGCGAATAAACATAACATAAACCTGAGCTTTATTGTCGTTATTGTAATTTAAATAACGCATATAATATCAACGCAGACGGCCGCACATCCATTTCGGCGGTCAAGTGCAACCTCTGTTTTTTTTTATTTATTTCAACCGCCCTTTTCGAATATCGTAATAACCTTTGCGTTATCGCTGTTTTGTACGACGTCCGACGACCCGCTGCTCAATAGTCATGTACATGCAAAAGGTAAGTCACCGCACGGTACCGATTTAACCATTATTCCACTAGCATGCTTGTATTGTGTACTTGGCCCCCAATAAGCCATGGGGTAGGTACAAGTGTTATTTTTAGGAAAAACTAAATAATTAAGTTATTTGTTTTCTAATGTCCGTACGAAGATTATTGTTATATTGTAAAACTAGGGTTTAAATATGTTATCAAATTTATTTGTGTTAAAAATTACAAAACGACGAACAATTTAATTAAAACGAGGTTTTATACTACTTACTTATTATAATACCTGTATTAGAAATAATATATATATATATGTAAATAAATAAATAATATGAATATATTATTTTTAAAAAAATAATATCATTAAAAACTCATGTTTTTTTTAAACTCGTTTGTATATCTATTTGATAGATGACTAAATTAATTCAATTCGATACATATTTAATACTCTAATTTATAAGAATATTTTATTTAATTGTTTATTTACTAATCTATAAGTCACAATTGGTAACATGTGGTTTAGATAAGCTGTCGATTATACATTATCAAATAAACTAAATAAGTTTCAAAAAGTCATTGAAATGCCTATTTCAAAGTAAATATTGAATATGAAATATTTCATACTAAAGTTTTCTATATAGGACACCCAACTCGGTTTCTCAAAATTGAATCCATACCCCTTGGCTTCTAGGATACTCTTTTATTATGATGGCTCGATTAAACAACTGTTAAATAATAACTTGACGACAAATACTGAGAAAAAGGCGTTAAAGTCTTTTTTTGTACTCAATTTGGACGTTTCGTTTGAAAAACAACTAGGAACTTATTAAACTTTTAAAATAAGTTAAAACTTTCTGAAAACACTTTCCACTAGAATCCCCATAATATGTAGAAATGTTTCGGCACTAACATTTGATCGCATTAAAATGTTAGTAATATTTTTAAAACATTTGAACATTTTTACAACATACTTTTTTTTTAAATATATTTTGTTTTTTTGATCCTATATGTAATAAAATAAATACCCACACAGCAATTTTTTTAAATTTAAACATTTTTTTTTTAAATTCATAAACAATTCTTCAAACATATTGAAACATTTAATAATATTCAAATTAAGTAATATTCAATTTCTTGTCAAAATACGACGTAATAATATTCTGTCAATTTTTAAACTATCGTGACAACTTTTATAGAATAACTTTGTTTTTAAAGCATAATACAAGTGCAATTAAACAACCCTGTTGTTATTGCGCTGGTTTGGATAAAAAATCAATCGTCAAAATAACATATATTAGTATTTATTTATAATATGTTCATATATTTCTTAAACAAAACAAACTCAATAAAAACTAACCATTTTATGACTAGAATGTTTCTTTCTTTCTATAAATTATGAAACTAAGTTAACGCCTACTAAAGAAAACAACTCGAACACTCCAAGTTTTGTAACAATACACTCGAGTGAAAATATGATGTGTGAGAAATTATTTTAATACAATAATGTATTTTAAATGTTCCAGTATTCTTTCATAAGTTTGTTCTTTAAACTTGAAATATCAACCAGCATAACTAAATGATTTTTTTTACCTGTTTTTTTAAAAATTATATTAATATTCTGTAATGACTATTTTTACATTTGATGTTTTTACTACCCCATACTAAATTGTTTTGCTATAATACTGTATCATCGATAAAATATGAAATATTATCCAATAATTAATGATTAATTATTATATGACATTTACGAAAATTCATAGATGGGCAAAAGACAAAATGGCGATTTGATCTAATTTCAGCTATTTGTTTGAGATAATACACATCATGTAAATATAGAGACATCAATGTTACAAATGCTTATATTGGTAAAACTAACTACTTATTTAGGTGTTTTACTACCATCAGGTTGCATACAAATTTGCATTGACAAAATCATTAAAATTAACATATTCCCACACATTACATGTAAAAAAAAAGCAATTAATTAAAAACAACAGTCAATATATTTATTTACATGTATACAATTATTTTTTATTATTATATATAATATATATTATATACCTATGTATATATTTTGTGTGTGTGTGATATTATGTTAATTCTAATAGTTTTGTCAATGTCAATTTTTATGTAACCCGACCAGGTTGAAACACCAAAACTAGTAATTACCAATTTTTATTACTCTTAGTCTATGTTTTTACGTAATGTTTATTATATTTTCAGCTATTAAAATGTCATGTTTTTTTTCTATTGAATTATTCAATATTTTGAGACAATGATTAAACATAAAATATATTTTATTGTCATACAACCGAATTAATTGAAAATATCTGGTTGGAAATGTAAATTTGACTAATCGTTTATTGTAGCTACTACTGGTATTATATTAATAAATATAGTAGGTAGGCGATGTATGGAATAAAATTAAAAACATCATCCGCCCGCACTTTAAATATGGTAAGTTTACTTTTCCCAATTAATCCAACTACGCTTTTACTTTTAATATATTTTGTAATAGGCGAAAACATAAAATAGACAAGTTTAAATTTAAATAAACCTCTTACTTGTTATTGTATTTTCAGTACAAAATGTATAACCTGTAACTGTTACAATTTTGGAGTCCACATTTCGCAAGTTAATTTTCGTTTCAAGAATTGATTAAAAAATAAGTAAAATTATATTTTTTTTTAAATTGACTACACTTTTCTTGTCGGTTTGAGCAAGTTTATGAGGTGCTTTTACACTAGTTTCCGTAGCAATAAAGTTGTTAAACAACATTGAAATATGAAAGATAATAATAAAGTTCGCCCAAAATAGTAAGTTTTAATGTATGCTTGTCACTGGATGGATTTTTCAGGTTAATAAAAAATGTTATCGCCTTGTTAACAAGTATACATGTGTGTACATTCCATTGATAACCGACACGAGTGACTTGGAAGTATACCGAAGTCAATAACATGATTTTATCGCAATTTTTACTAAATTTTAACTAAAGTAATGTACTGTATATTGTTGGAAACTTGGTTAACATTCACTGCTAAAATAGATAGGAATAAAAATATTCCCGAGTAGCTGTAACTTGTTCAACGAAGACAAGAGAGATAATTTAAAAAACGGCTGTCGTTATTCGTTTTTAATATTATTCTGAAACGAATACAACTATTGTAACAGTTCCGACTTTTAAACCACTTGATCGACCTATACCTAAATATGAATAAATTATGCGTATATTATATATTTTACACAAGCAGTATAAGTATAAGTATATTGTGATGAACATTGAACGTGTGAACGATGTGCTTCAATACATATATAGATCGGTCTGACCTTAAAGTCAACTTCTTAGGCTTGACTGTGCGCTCTGGTCTAAATATATAAGACATATAAATGATGACCTCGCATTTTCGACGTCCTTAACTTTGTTTCACGTAGGTTACACTCGAACAATAGGATCCTACCACATAATTATTTCTTTCCTTACGCCTTTTTTTTTCACTTGGAATGTGTTTAATTTCCAAACGTTTTTCCTTCCATTGACTATTGTGCTACCATATTATTATGATAATTTTAGTATAATAGAATGCGTGAAATCATCAGCTTTTCTCCTCCTTCAAAACCAAAAACAAATAATAAACCATAAAGTCAATAACAAACCAAACTCCAAGTCAAAATCAAACCCAATAACAATTAGGCGCCCACCAGGTTAATATTAAAAGCTTATTTTTTAGAAATTTGCCACACTTGTAATTTTTACAAAAGCTCTATCAAATTTATGCTTGTCGCCAAAAAATTTGGACCTCGAGCATTTTGGTTGTATATTTTCATTTTGTAATTTAAAACATTTAAAGTAAAAAAAGAAAATTTAAAAATATCACTACACTTACAACAATTCCAGATACTTATTCAATATATTTAACGGTATAAAATAATTCAATTACAACAGATCACAGAATTCAGAAGATTTTTTTTCTTGTTAATATATACAAAAACGGTCACCTTCAATTGAATACATCTGCTAAAGATATTATATAAATTATGTAAATTACATACTAAAAATAATCAATCGCCGATATAATGTAATATTATATCGGACACGGTAATTGGATAATATATTCACACACATATATATGCAATATACATGCGCAATGTACCCACGACGAATAATTTCTTTTTTATTTGTCCCACTTCGAACAAAATCTGGATGGATGAGTAGACGTTTAATATCGTTATAATACTATCTAACATCGTGTCAATCTTCAACATAATAATAATTAATAATAAACTATTAACTATTATTTAATAGCGCATCACATAATAATAATAATATATTACACCTACTGAAATTAAATTAATAGCTAACACATAATGAACACCTCTAACTTCTAAGTGATCATTAGGCGCGCTTTCGTTTGATGTCCTGTACAAATTTCAATGTAAATTATTGGTTGTGAAATGTATATTTTATTGTAATTTGCCCCGCCCCAGATACCGAGTAAGTGTCTAATACTTGTCTGTGTGTTATTAATCTTTACAGGAATCATTGGCTGTGTTGGTATTGGCCGCCTTTGCCTGCGCCCAATATGGTGCTCCGTCTGGCAATCCAGGATACGGAGGTGTTGGAGCTAGCCCTTCTAACGACTACGGACAAAAGGCCCCCGGTCCAGCTGGTGGAGCTGGAGCTGATGGAAACTCCGAGGTACATGTTCTTTTATGACAGTTTACTGATAATCGTGGTTTGAAAAACCTTTGCTCTTTGCTCTCAAATATCATAATAAACTTATATTATTATGAATTTGTTTTAACTGTTTAAATTAATCTCATTGAAATCTCTCTGAAATACAACCCTTATGTGCACAGACAGTGCCCACATGTCCGTGTCTTTATTTATATAACATCCACTTTTTTCTTCTATCCGTCTCTAAATCCTTGTTTTACTATTTTCTTTGCTCCCTTCTTTCATCAAGGCCAAACCATCTGTATCTGTTTTCTATTTTACAGCCGGAGCCGTTCAACTTTGCTTATGAAGTCAAGGACGCCCCGACCTACACCGACTTCAAACACCAGGCCAACAGCGACGGCAAGAGGGTAACCGGCGAGTACAGCGTTCTGCTACCGGACGGCCGTAACCAACGAGTGACTTACGTGGCCGACGAAAACGGATACAACGCCCAAGTCAACTACGAAGGTGAAGCCAAGCCCCAGCCCAGTGGTCCCGCCCCGGGAGCACAAGGACGGTATCCCGCTCCGGCTTCGGGATCCCAGGGAGCATATCCCGCGGCATCCGGACCCCAGCCGGGTTACGCTTCACCCGCGACACAACAAGGAGGTTACAGCGCCCAAGGAAGTTACCAGGCCGCTTCCGGCGTGAAAGGATACTCGGGTTCCATTCCGTCTCAGAGCAGCTACCCCGCGCCGTCACCGAGCAGCTACCCCGCACCGTCTCCGAGCAGCTACCCGTCGGCTCAGGGAGGTTACTCCGCACCCTCTGGCTACCCTTCGCCGGTAAAGGCATCGTACGCCGCTCCCCAAGGAAACAACGGAGGATACTAATAGTCTACCGTTTGTCAAACGCTATTTAACTCGCCATATAACCGTAATAAAACATAAGAGCTGTCAAAGCAGCTCAATAGCTGTTAAAGACCAAATCGATCCGACTTAGGATTGTTTGGCAGCAAAAATCCTAGGTCAGGTTTATTACTGCCTAAAACAAAATCGTCTACCTACATCCTTATCCCGTATACTTGTGTACACCGGTGACCATCTCCCTGATAATGTAAATTATTAACCACTTTCATATTAACTGAGTTTGTATCTATAAATATATATATATTATATTTTACTGTAAATCATTTTTTATTATCTAATAAAAATTGTTTTTATTTTCTACATATTATTTGTTATTGTCATACACGAAACACCACAGTATTTACCATTTTACCTGAATGGTTACTTTTCAATGCGTATAACGCATTAAGCTTGCATATACTGACAGACGAACAAGGTCCGACAACGAAAATAATTGCAGCTGTTCATCTCATCCTAAGGATCGTCACGAGGCACGTTAACATGTGATCAAGAACTCAACCCGATCAATGATTATTGTACCCGTCGGTACTTAAGTACAATGTCGTTTACATCACGGAACAGACCGCCAACGCACTGCACGATAGATTTTTTCCTAAGAATGTTTTTTATATTTTTAACCTCATACATTAAATTGTTGATGTTATTGACAGTTATTCTCTACACGTTTTCATTTAATTATCTTCTGTATGAGCCATGAATAGAACACCAAACGAAAGTATAGGAACTAACGCAATCGCGTGTAACACTGAGTCGTTTATACAAAACTATTTTTATTTTATACTTATAATCAAGGTTTTTCTTTTGAAGCAAGATATTCTTTCTAGATTTGTTAATGTTTAACCAAGATTTACTACAAACTTTTATTTTTATTTTGACCTTATTCTTCAAGTTATCTGTTATTTACTGTCTTAAGAGTGTAAAAAAAAAAATGATCTGTAGTAAGTTGGGTTGAATGAAGATAAAATAGTATGGTTAAAATAATAAAATAATAAGTATTTCTATTTAATTTACAAATTGGCACTGCAATCAACGAAAAGTAACCACCGAGTAAAGAGTAGTAGAGTAAGAACAGTTAAGGACTTGCTTATGATTAGGAATAACAAATTAAAAAATATTATCGAAACACGTAAAGGATAATTTCTCAAGACGGTGTAAATATATAAATATGTTCAAGACTGAAATCAATAATATTATGTGACCAACGATGTTTGTTATGCAATAATCCAGTCATCGGTATTCGATAAACAGATTAGAATAATACGATATGGTTTTCTGTTGCTTCGTCATAACTAGGTTTGTCAGCTGGTTGATACAATATTATCGATCCCACATTTAATAATATGTTAGTTTCGATGTGAAGCTGAGAAGGTTTCTACAATGATATATATATATATATATATGTCTATAACTCGATTCTTTTTAGAGCTATTTTTGGGTTCAGGAACTTGACATTGTTTTATAGACGTTTTAATTGATAGCCTGTCTAAACAATCTGTAATTATCTTTAATTATTTTATAAGTACCTGTGTTTTTTTCGGTCTGTGAACATTTCGTGTCTGCTTCATTATTTTTTACGCATGTTATGGGTATACGTTAGACCTATCTTCAGACTAATTTTGATCTCTTAAATCCTAAAAGTGCGCATAAAAAATGAACAAAAAACATTCAACCCCCACCCCTAACCCCGGGTGAAAAGATATAACAAATCAGTTAAAAAACCGGTCAAATTTGTTTTCGATTGTTCTCGATTTTAATATTATGAGCTATGACGTCTTTTATAACCATAAATCATAATATAAACAATGTTAGGATTTGTGTATAAGTTTTTTTATAAGCTTATAAGTTGTATGTAATATTACAAAAAAAAAAACATTAACTAATTTCATTTGTGAAAATGTGACCAGTCGAGTCCGTTGGCATGGCTTAATTATTAATTTTTTTAAGTCAATTCAGCTCAATTATTTCCAGCCTATCTCTTATAACGAAGAGGCTACACATAGCAACATCATACAAATTAAAAAAAGAGTTCCTGGACAAAGAGATTACATTTCTTGTATCTTAGACTATGACTCTAAGATTCTTGGTGTCCGCAATGATAATATTTATATAATATGTTAGATACACATATGCTAAATAAATGACAATAAACAATAATAGAGTAAATTATATCGTTGTTTTTAATTTGTGTTGAATTGTACACAAAAAATAATAATAACAACACTATTTTGGGCTCAATGTCACAACTCATAATTATTAAGTGTTGTCGCTTGTGGTGTAAAGATTTTGATTAGCAGTTCACGTTAGTTATTATTATAGTTTTATACTCGTGGCTGCTTGAAGTTTAAATCTTAATTACAATATTTTTACTTGGTTTATTTTTTGTGGCCCTGAAAGAGTAAAAACAACAGAACAATTTTAATCTCTCAATTCGCTTGCCTCGAACTTCATTAACTTATCGTCCACTTAGTATATAAGAGAGCGTATTCGCCAGAACAGGGCAAAAGACAAACTGAAGAATCGTCTGATACATTGTTTTGTGAATTTACCATTCAAGAGAACATACAAAAATGGACCGTTGTGTTTTGGTATGTTTAATAATATGTATACAATTGTTCGTTATACGTTTGCACTTTAGTATTTTATTAAATGGTTCGAAAAATTATTTTGTTTATGATTTATAATCGGCTAATGTAATTTTTAAAACTTGTTATAACTATTGTTTTACTTATCTTGATTTATAAATACATTTAAATATAGGTATATCACCAAACTTTCATTAGTTTTTACCTTTTACTCAACTAATTAATTGTATAATACTATAAAAAACAACACTAGCCTTATTTTCAAATAAAAAAAATAAAAAAACAAAACTATCGTTATGAAGTTTTTCGTTTCTTTAAAAGTTATTGCACTACTCCTCGGTTACCTATCTATAGTTAAGGTTCTATTTTCTATCAGAAAATTCGCATTAAGTATCAAATTAAGGTAGATTACTAGTTTTTTACTTAGTTTTTTTGATTGCAACTTTTGAAACTTAAAAAATAACGCATACATTTCATTATCTTTATAAAATGAAAATAATGTACTAAACATGTTGACCGATAAACAGTTTTAGATGATTATTTTTGAAGTTATAAGAGTTTAAAAGTTAGGATGAGAGGGAAAGTGCGGTTGGGAAATGCGCGTAGATAAAAATAATACTACACTCCACCTTTCTTCCTGCTCTAAACTTGAAACTTCAATAACTTTAAAAATAGTTATCCAAAATTGGTTACCGACTAGTCAACATTTTTAGTACATTATTATCAGTTTAAAAATTCAACGAAATGTATGCGTTACTATTTAAGTTTCAAAAGTTGCTATCAAAAAAATAAGTTGGAAGGGGATTAGAAAAAAAAATTGTGAGAACTTTAGATCACATTACATAAAAACACTATGTAAAGAAAAAATTTAATTTCTAATTAAACACAGTGAGATATTGAGTGGTTCACGATCAGTTGATCACCCTGTAGATAAGTGAATAATTGTGATTTATTTGTTTTTTTATTACAGGTTTGCTTTCTAGTTTTTACATTTGCTACCCTCTCGTTTACTATGCCTCAAATGCCTAGTATACCTCAACGTCAGGTCTTGTCCAGACCGTCTTCGGGGTATGGGTTAGAGGAAGTAGCTAGTCGAATTAGTGACCTTGCAGACAATAACAATATGAAGACCCAAAAGATAGGTTCTTATATTCCAATGGGACCGATGACAATGAGAGGAAAACGTGAGACAAACAAAGCAATTTAGAAATAACCAACAAAACTTCGGGGTATCAGGGTTAACATATTATAACAATAAATAAAATGTTGTTTTCAGTTTTTTTACTGACTTTATATTGGAAACGTTTTTGTGGTTAGGGGTTTGTTTAAATATTTTACTATACTAACAATGTTCTTTTACTATTGTTTCAATGTTTTAGAATTATTAACATTATACGAATGAAAATAAATATTTTAAATAGAGCTCAACGTGTTTTACAGTCATAACGAATACATATCTATCGCACACGGCAATTTAGAAATACATTAATTATTATGTATTCATTTTTTTATAAAACTTTTGTTTTGTCGAGATTTTATGGAAAATAATAATCATTATAAACGATACCTAAGTTTATTAAAAGGTTTTAATACAATTATTTTATAATCTATAATGTTTTTAAAAATATTTAATTGTCATGTGGTATATTTGATGTAAATTGTTATTTTTATTTCTATTTTAAAATTAAATACACGAATATGGAATTTAATTGGATAAATGTTGAGCACTTCTGCGTCTTTCACACTAGTAACTCAGTTGATAACTAGTCGTATAGACAATTATTTGACATAATTATGAGGTAATGTAAAAATGGTCGTTTTATGTAATTTACGGTCTTTGAATCTTTTTCTAGCTAAACTAATTGTTTCTACTGCAAATAATAGTAGATATGTATATTTTTTAATAGAGGCTAATAGCAGAAAAGTTTTAATCGGTAAATTAAGACAAAACTTAGATTTTCTTTGAATCATTGTTATTGCCTATTTTTAAATGTTGTACATCATTGGTTAAATTTAATTTACAGTCACGACTTGTGTGTTTAGCTCACCTCGGTTTTATTTTAAATTGAAATGATTTAGACTGTTTTTTACTGTCACGAAACAATATTTGTTTTTAGTTTATAACATATCGTCATACTAATAATTGAAACAATTAAAATTTTAAAAATAATTCAAACTCGTCGAAATAGTTTTGTTGTTATGCTTTTGGCGGGAAATTAATTTTTTCCATTATTTTTTATAGCTCGTATAAACTTCAGTCGGTACTTCTAATTATAATGTCATTGGAAAATTTTTGCGACTTAATTTCGGTTCGCTTAATACTCGACAGAATTATCATTAACTCGAACCTGTTCCTAACTTTCCAGACAAAACAAATGTATAGGCTCAATACAGACTTGGTCTATTAGACGTTTACGACGGTTTGAATAACTTTAATGGAGTCCGAAATGAAATGAACACAGTTAAATGACCATGTCATTTTCCTTCTTCCGTTTTAGGAGGAGGAAAAATGTTTATAAGATAATAAAAAAGTTACAGTCTACTTAAAACCTAACGGCTAAAATTATAACACTTGAAACATGCTTTAGCCTGCTAGCTCCCGTGATATCCCTGTATGTCTAAACTCCCAGCGGTCGTTACTCTTGACAAATCTGTTTTTTCCCTAGTTCGAGCGCATAAAAGGTACAACACGTCAATACAAATAATTTTATACCAAAATCTCATTTTCAAAACAAATTGACATTGATCTTTTTTCCCCGCAGCCCTTCATATGTTGTATATTATATTGATGTACAACATTGGTATTACACTTTTAAAGTAAGCGCGCTAATTTAGTATCGCAATTTAGTGTCGTTTTCGGGCTGAGGGGCCAAGGCTAAAACATGTTTCATGCTAAAAAAAGGAAATTTTATTTTTATACTTTTACTTGAGAATACCTAATCCATCAATTATATTCAAATAAAACTAAAATATCATATTATACATTATTTTTATTAAATTAAAATTTAATATATTCTTAAAACGATTTCTTGATCAATTTAATTCAGAGTTCAATTAGTTAAGATCACTGCTAATTGTACGACTGGTCTATTTAGTTTAATGAATATTTGTTTTAAAATGTCAATTATTATGTTTACTCACTGGAACATTTAATTAATTAGTTTTTGCCTTTCTTTAGTAACAAACCTTTGAATACGTTTGTTAATGGGCAGGCTGTTAACTACAGGTTCCAAATTTTTCATTCCGATATCGTTATAATCTTTATCGATTACGGTAATATAAAATGACTTGAGATTGTCATTGATGAGTGAATACAAATCTTTTAGAGGTACTGTGAATAATCAAGATGTTCAATGTTAATAAATTAAATGACGTGGTGATTTAAGAAATCTTCAAATGTCGCCACTTTTTCTTCGATAACACAAGACGTATTTGTAGTTTTCGAAAATACTTTTGTTGCTGCTTCTTTTAATAAAATAGATATTCGAGTAAGTTTTTGTTAATAATATCACCTTCCTTGATAAATACTTCGTTCGGATGTAATTTAATGAAATCTTCTGGAGCTAATTGTATATGAATTGCAAGGAAACAAATTGCATTATTATAATGAACCCCATTAGGCTTTGATATCTTTTCTATGATTATCAAGCCGTTTACAATGTGGTTCATCATAGGAATTGAAGTTTTGATCGAATCATAAAGCTCCGTCACGCAATAAGCAAAAGTCAACTTCATTTTGTTCTCACCCGTCATATTTTTTTTACAGCTTTTCCAGAATCCTTGTAAAATAATCCAAAATTTCTGTGATCTTTGTAAGTATCTGCTGTCCAGTATTAACTTTAACCGTCGCACTTTTTCGGGGTAATTTTCTCTATTGTTACTCTCTAATTCGCCCCAACCTTCTTTCGTACGAATGCAATTTAAAACTTCAAGCAACACCGTCATTTTCTTGTTGGTCACTTTACATGCCATAAACGATTTTGGGGAAAAAATGTAAAAACCATAAAGAACTACAAGTAACAGTTTGTAATACATTTTTTGGTATAATATAAAACAAAAAAATATATATATGTATATATTTATACAATATAAAACAATAACTACAACTGTGTACATGTGTACTTAAAACATAGTTATTTAGTATGCGATTGAAAAGAAAATAACTTTTAAGTTATAAGAGTTTAAAAGTTAGTAGGTATCGGAGGGAAGTGCGGTTGAGAAGTGCGCGCAGATACTTGAAACTTTAATAACTTAAAAATAATTATACAAATCTGGTTATCGACCAGTCTAATTAATTAGTACATTATTCTCAATTTAAAAAGTTAATAAAATGTATAGGTTACAGTTTAAGTTTCAAATGTTGCTATAAAAAAAACTAAATTGGGAGGGGAGCAAAAACGAAAAAAATTGTGAAGAATTGAGATCACATCTTATGAAAACATTATGAACAAAAATATATAATCCCCCTGTATAAAAACAATTTCAATTTTTAATTAAACCCAATGTTGTATAGTTTAAATGTAAACCATATTATTACTAGGTATTTGTTAGGTCGTTAGCGATAATCCACGCAAAACACATTTTTCACAAAAAAAACTTTCTTTACCACTTGTACCTATTATAAAAAATTTCAAAATATTCATTTAAATTTACTTTGGTTATTCGCCGGCACTTTTAATACTGTCTAACATTTCCCCCCTTTTTTATAAGTTTCTGCTTATCACTCAATTTGGCCGTTTGTTAATTCCCACTAACACAGGTTCAATTGGTTTATTCTTAGCTCGTAATAATCATTATCGCTTATGGTTTCAAAAAAATATTTTAGATAGTTATTAATGCGCGAATGAACATCTTTTTGACATAGTGACTTATCAAGATGGGCCAAATTTGAAAGTTTGATACAGCAATTTAATAAATAGTTTAACGTTGCCACTCTTTCTTCGAAAACACAAGACATTAGTTCTGATTTTTTTATTAAAATATATATTTCATGAATCATAAATTCTTGGTAGTTTTCGTTAATTTTATTATCTCCCTTAATAAATAGGTACTTCGTTTGGATATAATTTAATTAAATTATCTAGTAACGGGTTATGAAATATTATGTATCGATATCTGTCAATATTAATATCGATATTTTTAATTATCGATTTTTCTCAATTTTTGCTTAATAATTAATTATTGTTAGTTATTATTACTTTGTTTACCCCAAATACATAAATTGTGAAGACAAAGTACACACACACATTATTTAATTCACGATAAAAATTAAAATAATATAGGCACATAATAACCCAAAGAGTATTTGAAAGAATAGGTATCAATCAACAAGATTATACTGTGGTTTATGGTTTATTCAATGAATTAGCTTGTTATCTCTACATAGATAAAGAATCGTTTATGATAATTATTATAACGATAACACAATATTTAATATTATTACGTTTTTTAATAAAATATCAATAAATATTTTATACAATAACATGTCATAGTTCTTAGTATCTCATAGTATATAATATAACTAGTCTTTTTTTAATACTTCATTATATATTTTATTTTCCCGAAAGAAATGTTATTTCGTTATTAGTTAACACTTTAGTCATACAATATTGGATTTTTGAAATTTTACAAATTGACGCTGTTTTAGATACTACTATATATTTAGTAAGTAATTGGTTTCATAGTTCAGCATTTGATATATAATCAATAATAAGTAGTTTTTTTATCTTTGCCGTATAATTTTTATTTCCAAAAACAAAACTCGAATGGTCAGTAAGTATAACTCGAGCTATTATCAAGTCACCTCTATACTGATTCCAGAAAGCCTAAAATGTTTCATGTTCATTTTCATGAATCGAAAATAAGTAGATTTTAGTTTGTTTTTAAAAAAAATACAATTTTTAGTAAGTATTAGACATTACTTCATATATAGTAAATTAGTTTTATGTGTATTGTAAAAAAATTTAATTTTAATATAGTAAAACAATCGTTTTAATAATTTCAACTTTGTATCGATGCCACAGAAAAATGTTTACAGTCTTTTTAATATCGCCTACAACAAATAGTCTTTTAACTGTCAGCATGTTAACCATAAAATCTATCTTAGTTCATTTTTAATGTTTAATATAAATCTAGTCAATAAAGTTAACTTAACCTTATTTATGTCAATTAATATACAACTTTGTTGTTTTGTTATCTACATTCTCAAGCTTAAATTTCATTACTTTTAGTATCCATTCTCATTATTTGTCAATGTAAAATAAAAAGTTGTTAAACCCTATTGTTAAAAAGTTTGAAGATGGTATTTAATTACATTTTAATGTGTTAAAAATGTATTAAAGTATTAAGTTATTTTAGTATATAAAGTAATTTTTTTTAATACTGATTGATAAAGCAAATTTCATTGAAGAAAAATACGTAACTCAATTTAATTATTACTATTATCTTTATTTTTTTTAGATTATTTTGTTTTTCATTGTATAGTTTAACAACTATTATGGATTCTAGAGACAGTGATGGTAAGTCATATGCAATCTTAAGTTTGATTTTAAACATAATATATTTATGTATTTTGCAATTAATATTTATTTATTACATCCAAATTCCAATTCCATCATATTGATTAACTAATAAATTTCTGAAAATGTTGTGTTTGTATTTTTGAAATCTTTTATATTATTATTCAATCTGTAGATATGAAAGTTGAACCTACAAGCCCAAATCGTAATCCTAATCCATTTAGTCGTTCCAGTAGTGGTAGTTCTCTCCATGCAAATCATAGTAGCAGTAGTGGTCATGGTAAGTACAAGTTATTAAATAAATGAATAGTAAATAATATAGTGTTATTCTTTAACATTCATAATTAATTACTCTAAGGTTAATATTCATTTATTTAATAATTAACATATTATTTATTATTCTCTCGCCAATTATCGTATTATGATGGAGTTTGTTTAATTAATTAAAAACATATTTTTGTTTATTTTAGAAGATGATGATAGTGAAGAAAAAGGCTCACCAAATAACTATAAGGAAAGGCGTCGAGAAGCACATACACAAGCTGAACAAAAGCGTCGTGATGCCATAAAAAAAGGTTACGATTGTCTTCAAGATCTGGTACCGACTTGTCATCAGACAGATAGTAGTGGTTACAAATTAAGTAAAGCAACAGTTTTACAGAAATCGATTGATTACATACAAGTAAGTCCATATCCTAAAAAAAACACATATTCATGTATGGGATATTCTACAATTAAATTACTTATTTAGCTGATATTTTTTCCATTTTAGGACTTACCAAAACTAGTTTTCTTGAATTATATTTTCTTTCTGATTATCGAAGATATTTCTTTTATATTTTTTAAGCATAAAATAATATATTTCTATTAATTATAATAAAAATTTTATGAAAAAAAAAAGAAAAACAAGTATATCACAAGATTTTCTTTTGATTGAAAAAACCAAAAGATTTGGCTTGAAACACTTCATATTATACATGTTAATATATTTATATGTGTGTTTAATTTTGAATATTGAATTATTCTTATACTTTTTTAGTGTTTATTGTTACAAAAAAAGAAACTGGAAGAAGAACGCAATGCTCTACGTAAAGAAGTGGTGGCATTACGCATAATGCAAGCCAACTATGAACAAATGTTAAAAGCTCAACATATTCCACTAGGTCATATAGAAGCTAGAATTCCAGACGAGGAAAAATTTCAAATGGTTTGTTTGGAAATTTATTTTTTATAACTATATTAGGATATTATCCAATGGAAAAAAAAATAGTCACTTATAAAACTTATATATTTCAGTTTCAGAATATCATTGACGAGTTATTCTTCACATTTTGTAATGTTAATGTAAATAATTTTACTGAACTTTCTGCTTGTGTATTCAGCTGGCTCGAGGAACATTGTAAACCCCAGGTAAATTAACTGTTTGTAGTTACTTATTCTTCTATTGCATTTATATATTTAAAAAATGCATCAATTGTTATTGGTAAAATGGCAACGACGCTATAGTGCATTTTAACATTAATATGTTTGGGCTGGATAAACAATGTTTTTTTTTTTGCGTTATTGCTTTCAGTGTTACCGAATATTTTTTTATTTCCACTTTCACTGATTACCTGATAACAAGATTTTTCCACATAACCAAACACATATCCATGATTCAATGTTTTTCTGTGTAACGAAGAAAATATTATAAAGTTTTTAAATTAATAAATACATACATGACAGAATATTTGACCTTTAAACATTCTCATAAGCATTACCATGTCATTTTTTTTCACAAGTTATCTAATAAAGATAAAACATGTGTTTTGTTATTATTTTATAACAACTTGTATACATTTTTCAATATTAATATTCTATTTTTCTAATAATCATTAAAACCGTAAATTATAATTTTTTATAAGAAACTTTTTCATTATCCTTAAGAAAAAAAAACTAAAACCAAAAATCTCTATTGTACAAAAGAGTTCAAATCTAAACAGTTAATGCATTATTGTATATACAGCTATTTATAAATTTTTAAATGACTACAAAAGTGTGTGAACTTCTTAAGACCATCAAACATTTTAAGCTTATTTATTTTATTTTCTGATGAGTAGTCTGAGTAGTTCTGATAGTAGTGTTTATTTGACTTACGTTTTATATTTTTACAGACTCTACAAAATTTGATTGAAAGTCTACTCGAAAAGGAGACAAAAAACCTTAAAGCATCTACTCTGACAATAAAAGCTTCAACGTAATGTATCTACATATTTAGAGTTATTACAACTTGATATATTTTTCTCTGATGTTAATGTATCACAAAAATAGTTAAAATCATACTAGTCTAATCTATAAAGAAATAATTGTTTTATAATTAATTTCTCATCTCATTTAAAACAAAATGAGTAGGTAGTGCGAAACGTCCATCAACAACGACTTATAAAATAAAAATATCATCAAGTTAGGTTAATAAACACACAGTTTAAAATTACTTGATAGTCACCTCTTGATAACAGTTTATATATATATATATATATAAATATAAAGTTAAATTTTGGAAAACTGGAACCAAATCCATACCATTTCTTTTCATTAAATATCACGCTAGAATCTAGTTTATGCTTTGTCAAAGAATTACTTATTGGAGTCTATGCTAAGCTGGTAGAACATTGTTTTGACATAAAAAAAAGAGGATTTTAAAACAGAGTTATGTTAGGGAGTTTTTTAATAACCTCTAAAAATAATCAACAAAGTACATTATCAGTTGGTGGATACCACTGATGTTATTTTAAGATGTTTGCTAATATTTAACATAAAATTTATTTGCTAACCACTGCCGTACATAATTTTATATTCTGTATAAATATATATTAACAACTAATATATTTTATTATTATTAACATAAAATGATAATTTCACAAATATTGGTTTTTTATGACATCATTAGGTAGTTTCCTATTATTACACAAGACTATTATAAGGGTTTCTTGATTATTTGAATATTACAATAAAGATCAAAACATAGAAACTATAGCATTTCACTATTATGCTTAGTGACTATTTAAAAGGCAATATTTAGCACTTAGTCATAATTGGAAAGAGAATAAATTTCAGTTCTAAAACAGAATAAATACATGGCAATTATAGAACTTGTGTAATAATAAAAAAAACAATAGACAATATTTTCTTGAAGTTTTATCTTTAGTTTACACAAAATATTTTCGTGGTTTGTATAATGTTAGTTAGTTTAATCTAATATGACAGAAGTGATTTGGTTTTCCGATGTCAATAATTTTTTATCAACGATATCAAGGTTTCATCGACAACGAACCGTCTTAATAAAATGCCAAGGTTCGATTATTGAGAAACCCAAATAAGTTGACAAATGTGTATTGCATAACTTTTTCGTAAAAGTCTAGGTCGTTCTGGCTAAAATAAAAAAACTCGAATAGTTACAAATTTAACAATTGATCGGAATGATTGGCTTGTTGTATCATTGTGCGTTGTCTTAAAAATGAATCGACCAATTGAATTCAAAGTTTGTAGGCTTCTTTGAAACCTGTGATAAATAACAAACGTTTTTTTCGATTTAAGCTTTAAATTCAAAAGAAACCCTAGATTTGTGTCATCTAAAAACACATTTTTTTTAACATTATTTCTAATTTTCTAATTTTAAAAATCCTTCGACTAAGTACTTCTTACCTTCATTAACATTTCCACTTAGTACTCTCCTAAACGATATGACATATAAAGTTCAACAGCCTTTCAAAACAACTAATGAACAAAATACTAATTATGATAATATTAAAGTGGTGCTATTTTAAAATGAATAAAGTGTTTGTATTACTGTTCCATAGGGATTAACTAATTACGCAGGCAAATAAAAATGGATTTTGAAGTGCAACATGGTGAGAACTACTAAACAGTGTAAACGAATACGGGTATCATAGTTATTAGTTATTTGGTTAATTATTTGTTAGTAATATTAATAAAATATATAATATATAACTTGCACGCTTTTGCTATTGCCAGAAGCGTTGTGCAAGAAAAATGGCATTTAGCTTAAGTATGCATTTTATTTTTTTACCACACTATTGCCGGGCTTAAAGATAATAGATAAATTCTTGTTTTGATAATATACATATTTATCGATATTTTATTTTCCGAGCAATACCTTAAGTCATTTATTGTCCATTACTAAAAATTATAAATTACCTATTCAAACGATATAGTGAGTAGAAAATGTGAGATTAATGTAATTATTATTACGCTATTGTTATTATTATATTATATAAAATGTTATTTTTGTTAAAGATTTATTATTTTTATTGTTTAATATCAAAAGATATAATATGTGGCACATAAAGTATATTTTTATATAAGGTAATATAATATAATCGTGTCCTTGTTATGAAGTATAGCTGTGTTAGTTATGACTTATGGATAATCTATATTGTTGTTGTGTATTTACTAAAAGTTGACACTTTTAAAAATAAATACTTTATATTCGAAAGTGACCAATCTTATTTTTCATAATATATTAATTTATTATTAAAACCTACCTACCTAACATAAATGAAACTATGTTTGATTATATCGCTTATTATCAACCACTAAGATTGTGTCACAAATTGGACTAAATCAATTTATTTTATCTAATTTGTGATTATATGTAGGAACCCAACTAAATAACTTATGATGTAGCATGCAGATTACAGACATGTGGACTATGCACACATTAACTAATCAAACTTATCTAAAATCGATATCATTCTAAAATAACGTACAATCATGAGGCAGTCATTTTTAAATAGTCTACATAAAACACTCGCCTAGGAAGTTTTTAATACTGTCTTGTATCTTATCTTCTTAAAATTCCCAAAGACGGACTAGCCTGATTAGTAGTTACTAGTTAGATGGGCTGCTATTGAGGTAAAGGGATAGTCAAGCTGACATTATATCAATTCACTATATCATAATGTTATTGGATCTCACCAAGTTTTTGGTCTTGGCAAAACCTAAAGACGGTTCAAATAATGAACCTTAGTGAGTAAATACAAAATTCATAGGAATATGGACTTAATCTAATATGGTATGTTCAACACTTTTTGAAGAAATGAAATAGAAATTAAAAAAATAAATTCTTTATTCTCGGTGGTCGATCACTTTACTCAGCCCGTCTCTGGCGAATGTTATCAATGCGAGGAGGATGTTAAGAAAGTGAAGTGGTACCAGTAGCGCAAATACGGAAGGCTTAGCATATATATGTAACTTTTAAAAATTTCGCTCTCCAAACAACTATGTTTTAGACAAAAATGTAGCCCATGTAATTTTTTTTTTTGCAAAATAAACGTTTAAATATGCACTGTGTAATAAATACTGTTAATTAATATTTTTGGGGAAAAAAATGAATTATAATAATAAAGTATAGCTGTTATAAATGATTATAAATTTGTTCCTATTTCTACCACTGATGAGTGTTCTTTCGGATTTTTGTTGAAACTAAAAAGTATACCTACCTACTCTGCCCGGATGGCAAACCGCAAGACTAGGTATTTTATTAAATTTTTTTCATATCTAATAATAACTTGTGGTGCTCTTGTGCGGTGGTGAAAAATCTTTCACGACCATTGAGGTGCTTGCACGTCGCCGATTTAAGTTGTTACATCAGCTATTTAATATAATACGTGTGTGTGTGTGTGTGTGCACTGTGCTAAAGTGATGATTTTTCGATTTGAAATCGTGTCGGTTACCTGTTGCGTTGTATGGCGATCGAGATGACCGAAAATCTGCTTGTTAAGTCCTATCTGCAACCGAGAGTACCAATGAATGTCGGCTAAATCGACAACGGGCATTTATTCGGTTTGTTATATAGGAAATGAAACGTCGTTCTTCCTATCGTGTATAGATATACTATATTGTACGCATGCATTCATAATAATACAAGTATGGTCGTGGCCTTATGGCCGGCGAGCTCGGTATTTTATTATTTTTTTTTTTAAATGGCTTCCGCACAATCCGGAAGTGAACATGAATGATTCGTGTGTATGTGCTCTACAATGCGTTATAAAACGCCACCGACCGACAACATGCAAAACGCGTATACAGGTATACTAATCGGCCATTGACATCTAACTCAGATAATATAGAAAAATGTCGTGTACGCTTGTTTGAACACAGCATTCCTATATAAAAAGTACCTGCGTACCATAGGTAGATATACCCATCGATCTATCTGTTCATTGTTATAATAATAATTATAACAATGATAATTATTTAAAAAAAAAATATATATATATATTATTTACTGTGAAACTTACATTACTACTTATACGAAATATATGTATTTTATAGGAAACAAAAAAAATGTATACAATAATTTTGAGGGAAACGGGTATGATAGATATGATAGTGCCTACATTATTATTATTATTGTTATGGTCCATACGCAAATATATGTTAATATCACAAATACTTTGTATAAAATTAAAAATTTGTATTACGAACCACTGGACCAAATCTTTCATAGTTAACGCACAACTACAGGATGGCTCATATTTTATAAACTGTGCCTAAGCTAAATCACGAACAAACTGTTAATCGACAGTCTAAAATAATTACCCAGTTTAAAGTTTACATGCTACAGATATTTCCAAATAATATCAGTTCTCTGATGGACTGAAAGTCCATCATATATCAACTTTTCGTGTAAATTATAAAGTACTAAAAAAATGACAAAACTTTTGACGAGTTTTGTAAAAAATATAACAGAGTCTTGTTTAAAACGAAAACTTTTAAGTTCATTTTCAAAGTAAAGTAGAGTACCTAACCCTTTCTTTAGACTTATGGTACAGCTGAATGCTGATATTATTGCTTCGTGATACTAAACATTTGAAAAAAGACCAGCTACGACCTTATCACAACAACGGTACGCAATTTATAGTTCACTTGGCTTAGGTTTTGACATCATTTAACATTCTATTTATGTACGTTTATTGGGATTTGGGCACCTAATTAATCGTAAGATAAAAATTACAAGTAACAAACCAATTTTGCGAATTGCAACTATTTAATATTGACACCGGACTTGATTATAAGGATTTTTCCAACTGCTCGTCTATATGTTATTGATACAATATTCTATTGTTTTAACATTTTTTTGAAGAAAATCAAACAATTAATTTTACTAGTACCTAATGTAGTAAGAGTGTCACACAATAAAAATTGTTTAATCTTAAAACAAATTACTCATTAGTCATTAATCATTATATTGAACGGAATTAATTATGAGTGCTCTATTTTTTTAATTGTTTTTTCAAGGTAGTAATTGTAGGTAAAAAAAATTGTATGGATTGTTCGACAAAAAAAATTAAAAATTATATTCGTTTATGCAAAGTAGGTAATAACATAAATTGAAACTAAGGATGGGACTAAAATCAGGATTTCTGAAGTAGGTATCCAAATTGACATACTATCCGGATTTTTGGTTTTAATTAACGTTTTTAAACTCAAGTTAAAAATAAAAATAAATGTTTATTTAATACCGTAATTTTATTATTTTATTTGCATAAAATATTAAAATCTGAAAAGCGAATTTAATAAATTCTGATTCCAAAATTATAGTCAACTATAAAAAAAAAAATGTACAATTTTAAATAACTGGTGTGTGGCTTTCTCTTAAAAATTAATTATTATGTCATTATACTGTCTAACACAATGGCGTTCCTACCACAAAAATGTAATTATTGTTTTTTTTAAATTAATAGCAACGCATTATAACAGATGGAAGATATAGAATGTTTCACCAAACAGTTTGTACTTCTAATAAGTTTTAATACTTTATACAAACGCTTTCAAATCCAGCTTAATTAGATGCCGGCATTTTAATATCATCTTGCACTGCTCAATCGGTTCTGAAATTTGAAAGACTTACCAGCCACTTGAAATTGAATTATACTATATTATTTGATGTGCGCAAATATATGAAGCGCTCGTGGTGTTTATAACCAATAATGTAGACTAGCTTTAAATTGCAATACAATAAATATTGTAATACTGTTATAACGCTTAAATAATAATAATATATTCGAAGAATCGGATCGGATAAGATCGGAAATCATGCGGTTCTGTCACGTTTCTCGTTGCCTTCGGCCATTCACCATTCCACATAATTTATTGCATTATACTTTATACTACACATTGACCGAAAAATAATAATATCGTGACCAAAATAATGTCCTACATAGTTATGTATGTGGTTGTTGTCTTAACCGAAGAAGTGTCTATATAATATCTACTATATAGTATTGAATCATTATTATTATTATATTATGTATATCAGTACTCTAACGTACTATTAATACAAGTATTACCTATGCACAGATCATGAGTTTATTTTTTTGTTCCAAGAATCCATTATAATATATCCATTACCCAGCATGCGGATAACATAGAGATAAATAAAACATTCTTTTAATAGTATATGATTGTACATTTGTATATTTTATTATTCGTGTCGATCTTGTGTTTCCATGATATTCATTAAATCACCTATAATGACGGTATTGCAAAAATTAAAATAATTTGACAATTCACTTTGTAAATGACATCCCAATATTTCTATTATTACTAATACATGTCCTTGAAAGTAGAAATAACAACACTTTGCCCGTGGGCACATGAAACTTGTGTTTATTTTTTTTTTTAAATCAAACAAAACATTGTTTAAGTAGTCCGTAGTAATAAATAAAATATTGCTGGTAGAACGTGCTATCTTGGAAACGTAGGCTGGACAATGTTTTAACCACAGAATAAACTATTTATTTATCCATTCATACATTATACAAATACTGATTAGTTTTTAACTTAAGTTAGGTATCTAAAATTTTAGAGATTTCTTATTTAAATAAGCTACTATCGATAGGAAGAGCAAGTAAAAAAAAAAAAATTATTAGATATTATAATATAATATAATTTATTATTTAATATTTATATATAATATATATACATACATATTTATATGTTTATGTATTATACAATTTTTAGGATGGAGTACACTTGGTTCCTGTTGTGTATGACGGGTAGTTCTGTAAATCAAATGACAAATACCTAACTATACATTTGTGTATATTATATAGTACATATATAATATGTCAATATGTCATTGTTTATTATAATATGGCATGGATACTAGATTAAAATCTTAACTCAAAAAACGTGACCATTATGAATAAAAAAAGCAACGATTACTATATTGTTTTGAAGGACAGATGCACATGCATAAAACATTTAATGAGTTCATTTTTTGTACCATTTTCATATCATCCATACAATAAATTGTTTTATTTCTGTGGTCCTTGGTTAAAAGGTATTTAGTCCGAAAATTTCAAAAATTGGGCTAAATACTTAGCAAACTAATCTATGAAAAATATTTTTTATAGGAAATTAAATAAGTTTTATGGCTATTCATTTGGGACTTCTTACTCGAGCACCACAGATTTATTCAGATTTAAAACTTATCATATAACATATCAATTACATTCTAACTTCGATACGAAGATAAAAAGGAATTATTTAATAATAATCAAAATATTATTGTGTATATTGTAAAGATATATCAATTTACATATAGGTACTTATTAATGTTTAAAAGAGCAAATAATATATTGTTTCATTTCAAAAGTCCATAATTATACCTAATCGATAATAAATAAGAAGGAAATCATTTTAAGTACTTTAAAAAAAAATAGCAATTATCATTGTAGTTGTACTCGTGGACAGTATTTTAGAATGTTTTTATTCATTTCTAAATAAAACGAAACACTTAGTTGAGTTCTTGGAAAACTTCATCATCTTATCAAATAGTTGGGTAACTAAATAAAAAATATTTTTCATTAGGTACCTACTTAATTGAATTATATTAATAAAGTCAATAAGAATTGAGGCTGTATAATAAACTTGTTTAATAATAATAATTATACAAAACACAACAATAATTATACGAAAATTTGAATCTCGTCCGTGGGGTCAATCCACCTTGGACATAGGCCGTAGAGTAATTCCACAAAATAGATACAACTTGTACATTTACTGTTGCATTAGTATTAAATATACATTGTACAATATATAAATAAAATAAATTATAATATAAACTCAATGGTATTATAGGTACTATGATAATTATTAATTACTATAATACGGCTCAATAAATTCAAAATGTAGGAATGCGGTTACATTTTTTTTTCAATTATTCCAAAACTTAACATAATTGATAAGAAATGATAAGATGAGACTGATAATAATGTCATATTGCTTATCAGTTGTATTAAAGATAAACATTATGAATCTTGAGTCTTGACCGGTTGGAAATAAATAAAAATATTGAAGTGTATGTTTAAACTTCGCAAGTATCTTACAGAATAAATTACAAAATTAATGATTATCTTATTTCATTTTCAACAAAAACAATTCAGTAAAACGAGTTCTTCAACAATTGATGTTAAAAGTACTTCTTTTAAGTTAATTTTATTAGTGCCGTTTCAAAATGAGTAGTTTTCGATTCAAAAACAAAGGTTAGTTAATAAATTGTAGCTAACATACTGTAGTTAGTTTCTTTTTACATTGGTAAATGGGTTTAAACAAATCTTTTTTATTGATAATTTTTAAACAGAAAACTTATTTGGTGTTTAGTCAACACACAATTATTTGCAATTAAATTGTAAACAAAATTGAAAGCCTATGTTTAACAAACTTGTATTTCATACTTATAAAACATATACAATTAGAATAAAAAACCTGTAACAATTATATTATATTCATACATTTGTGGTCATTTTAGCTTTATAATTAAATTAAGTTAAACAATTTTAAAATTACAGATGAAAAACCTGGATATGGAGAAGAAGATTCAAATTTTGAATCAGCCATTAATTCAACTTTTGTTTATAATCCATACATGTCACTGGATATACAAAGCCAAAGAAATAAGCTACCAATTACAAAGCATCGTAACCAAATTTTATATCTATGTGAAAAATTTCAAACATTAATACTTGTGGGATCTACTGGAAGCGGAAAGAGTACTCAAGTATCACAGGTAAAATAAATAAATTTGTATTTTATTTCTTCAGTATAATCTGCTAAAATGTCAAATATTATTAAAAAAAAAAATGATTTTAGATGCTTGCTGATAGTGGCTTATGTCAATACGGAAAAGCAATCGCCGTAACAGAACCTCGCAAAATAAGTGCCATAACATTGGCAACCCGTGTAGCACAAGAACAAAAAACCAATCTCGGTCAACTGGTTGGTTATTCAGTGAGATTTGATAACTGTTGTGAACCTAATACAAAAATTAAGGTAAAATGTAAATAATATAATGAATGTATTTGATTTTATTCCTTAACTTTTTTTGTTTTAGTATTTAACCGAAGGTATTTTGCTGAATGAAATGATGAGTAATCCTTTACTAGTCAACTATTCGGTGATCATATTGGACGAAATACACGAGAGAAGTTTATTAACCGACATTTTAATGGGTCTATTGAAAAAAGTGTTAAAAGTAATAATACAATTTTAATCTTTTGTTAACTTATTTCATAGGAATAAAACTACCATTTTATTTTTTTAGAAACGGCCAACATTACGACTGGTTGTATTGTCTGCAACAATGGACGCTTTACAACTACAATCTTTTTTCAATTTTAACCAAAGTGAAAACACTGAAGATGATACTGCAACAATATTAGGCATCGAAGGAAGATCCTATCCAACTAAATTATTTTATTTAAGAGGTTAAACTCACAAGTTTTTTATTATCGATTAAACCGTTTTTCTCTAAAACTTTCTGTTTTTATAAAATAATGTGAATATAATTGTAAATTTTTTGTTTGGTTATTGTTTTTAGAACCAATACCTAATTACATTGATGAAGTAATTAACACAGTAATAAAAATTCACAAAATTGAACAATCTGGTGATATTTTAGTATTTTTAACTGGAAAAGAAGAAGTTATGGAAGCTGTCAACTTGTTGGATGATTACAATATTAAAAATACACAAGACAAGTAAATATTACATTTTAATATTTTTTAACATCGATTAAACCAAATACCCATAAAATATCATACATTTTTATTTTAGGGTAAAACTGTACCCTGTTCCAATGCATGGAACATTAACAAATGATGAACAATTAAAAGCATTTCGACCTGCTCCGAAAGGTTATCGTAAGGTAGTTTTTTCTACCAATATTGCAGAAACATCTGTTACTATTCCTGGAATCGTAAATGGTTAGTAATTGGTCTATTTTTATAGTTTAGAATTAGATAATAAATAAAACCGTTTTATTTGTACTTTTTTTTCGATCTAGTCATTGACTGTGGGTTTGTTAAACTGAAGTGGTTTAATTCGAGGCTCGGAGCCGATTCACTTATTACTGTTCCTGTTTCTAAAGCATCAGCTATACAAAGAGCTGGACGAGCTGGAAGAGAACGACCTGGAAAAGTTTACAGGTATAATGTCTAATGTTTTTTTATGAAACACTTAAATTAAAAAAATCGTTAATGTTTTTGTTAAACAGACTTTATACAAAAGAAGCCTACAACAATTTGACAAACGCTACACCGCCTGAAATGATGCGTTCAGATCTGACCGATATTGTTTTACAACTTAAAGCGATATACATTAATAATGTTTTGAGATTCCCTTTTTTGAGTCCACCGCCAGCAAAAAATCTGCTATTCGCCTTGGAAATGTTAAAAGCTTTAGAAGCCATTGACAAATATGGAAATTTAACAAACAAATTTGGAACTGTAATGTCCGAAATACCGTTGCCAGCAAAACATTCAAGAATGTTAATTAAATCTGGTGAAATGGGCTGCTCGTCAGAAATTGTATCTATATTAGCAATGCTCCAACTCCAAGATCCGTTTGTGAGACCCAAGTACGGAGCTACGATACAAAGAGCTAAAATACAACACAGAAGTTTTGAGGTTGCCGAAGGAGACTTGATAACAATACTAAATGTATACAATGGATTTTTAAAAAATAAAGCTACTAGTAAACAGTGGTGTCACCGATATTTTATCAACTACAACGAATTATGTAAAGCGCAAAAAATCCGTGCTCATTTATTAGACTCCATGAAAAAATTTAAAATACCACTTAAATCGTGCAAAGGTAACTAATTTACAATGTTAATTATTAAAGATAATTAATTTACATAAGATTTTATAATTTTTGCAGGTATCCATGTCTTAGGTTTTTACTGATGTTTTGGATTCATTTCAGAGTCCATTTCCAGACCGATGAAGATGGACTCTGCAATGGGTCTGAATTGTTAGCACATTAATTAAGACATGGATACCTAAAAAATATATCTAGTTAATATTTTAATCCATGAAAGTAAAAATTTAAGTTAATATTATGTGAAAATTGGTATAATTTTAATAATTTGTTCTTAGTTAGATACTTAGTAAAACTCAAAGAAATGGAATTATGTAATATTTTTTATTAACGGTGTTTATAATCATAAGGCTTCTTCATTTTTAGGAGACACAAGAATAATCGTAAAATGCATTGCATCGGGACTATTTAAAAACGCTGCTTATCTTCATTACACTGGAGTGTATAAATCTGTTGGCTCCGATGAAGATTTATATTTCCACCCTAGATCAATTCTCAACTATGTTAATCAACCGCAATGGTACGCCAAAATAAATTATAAATACCTACTATTAATATTAATTATTAAAAAATATATTGTTCACTATTTCGAAGATGGTACTGCAAAATAGCGAAAAACCAAAAACAAATTTTATTTATACATGAAAAGTTCTTTTAATGTCTTTTAAACTGTCAAAACAATTACCTGGATAAAAAGTTTGATCTTAAACCCAATTGGTTTACGATCTGTCTTATAATATTGATTTTGTCTTACAAAAAAATATTACCTATAAATTAGTTTTAATTTTTTGTTGAGTATGCCAATAAACATTATCATATTTTTACTTTTGCACAATTATCGTACTGTTAAGTGAGTGAAAGCAATTAAGATAATGATAGTCGCTTAGAGTCTCTTGCAATTTTGCTGTCGATTTAATAATGTATTTTATTTAAAAAATGTCTGTCAATTTAAAATCAAACAAAAACAATATTGTATTAACGCAAAATTATTTTTAATGTTACAGGGTTTTATATGACGAACTACTAGAAACTACCAAAACATATATTAAGGATTTAACTGAAGTTACACCATCCTTATTACTAGACACAGCTTCACACTATTTTTCTACACCAACATTATAGTCGCGTACTTAGTATTACACGATTAATGTCTGACATTTGACTGTTAAATTGCATTTAATTTTGTAAAAATGTTTGTGTATAAATTGTCCTAATAATTATTGTAATTATTTAAAGATGAAATTGTATTATTTATTTATGTATGTGTCTGCTTATGTATATAAATACTATTTATGTGTATAATTGAAATGTTAATATAATAAGCAAATATACTAAAGTTTTGGTGGCTTAAATCAGTAAAAAAATTTATATAGTAAATAATAATGTTAAATTTGGTTACAACATTTCTATGAGGTCTATGTAATATAGAGTTTTAGTTTCAGCATTAAAATATCTTTAAAAAAATTGTTTGAAAATTATCCAAAACAAATTTTTTAAAGAAAAACAATGGCAAAAAAACAATTGAGTACTACAAAAATCAAAGCTATTAAAAAAAAAATCTATAAAATTAGATGATATTTTTTTTTATAATTATTGTTCTTAAAAAAATTATTTTTATTGAATTTTATATATTTTATCTTTATTGAACTGCAAAGTTAAAATTATTGTACAACGAATGAACCTGTGATAGATAATGAAAATTTATATCGGTGAATGAACTATGCTTTAAAGTCTTTACTATTAATTATTTTAACGTTTCATAGTTAGTGCTATAATAGATAACATTTGTTGAACAAAGAAAAAAAAAATGTAGTAGAATGACGACTTTTGTGCGGTTTACTATAAAAACTAGACATATTATTTTGTGATTCTTAACCAAAATATTAAATTTAATTACACCAATTGAGTACCTATAATTGAATAAAAAATGTTTTCAAACGTATTATACCTTATTGAATAAAAACCACTATTAATGAAAGGAAAATACTGCATATTTACACAAATTGCGGACATACCTACTACCTAAATACATTTTTACTTAACGCATCAATCATGTTTTAAAAAAAAATACTCCTACAAAAAAAAAAAAAAAATAATAACTATAAGTTATACTTTGCTATTGTATTAGCTTCAACGCGTAGCTGAGATGGTGTAATAATAATTGTAATTACAATGCTGCGTTTATATATATTTTTTTTGTGTCTGTACCCATGACATCTTCTATAAGGCTGTACTTATTCTTTGTGCAGTTACTCTAAAGATCAGAAACCTTACCAGGAATGTACTTTAGTGGGTCAAAATTAAAAACACCTTTTCCTATTCAAAATCAAGAAAAACACCAAATAAATTGTACAACTTCAAATTATGTCGCTCTTTTTTTTTTTTTTTTTAAATAATCCAAATTGCCTACAAATGTATATGAAATATTCTTTGGTACTACCGAAGAAAAAAGAGGGCAATTTCATTTTTTTTTTAAGGTTTTATTTTGCATACACCAAATCAATGTATCAAAAAGTATGATTGAGCGTTTCCTTTGTTTAGGGTTTTAGACAATCTATACGCGATGTTTAAAGTAAAAAGTTATGTGATGTGTTTATAATTTGTGTCGGTTTCTCAGTTTTCATTTTCGATGAATACTCGGCGAAACAGTACCAGGGTCTCGTGCGGCATGCTTCATTGAACACCTAAACAGTAGTCGGTGTATTCGGTAACTAAAATGTGGCACGCAGCGCCGTCAGAACTCGGAATCTGGTAAAATATCTCGATTGTCGATCATCGACGCACAGAGGGTCCTATCCGAATGTCGCCAAAACGGTACCAGGGTTTCATGGCCGAATTGTTCGGTCTGATGTCGTAGTTGCGGGCTCGGCGACCGGCGTCGTTGAATCGACCAACAAACGCCGTACGGGTTATGAATTCCTGTTACCGACGTTGTTCTATTATGCTGCTGCGTAGTGCGTACCTACATCGTGTGAAACGAGTGTTTAGCGCTATCATACGTTGATGAAAATTAACACGAGGAACATGCTTATCGCACAAAAACGCGGTGGCCATCTTCAACTTTATTTTTTCAAATATGAAAATAATTGGAACTATACACGTTTATAAATAAAAGTTGTACAAATTACACACACACACACACACACACATCGATATTTTATCTGAAAACTAGAACTTTGTTTTTTTTTTGAAAATTTTAGAGAGTAAAATGATAAACATCCAATCCAATATTTATTTTTTTGGGTTTTCAACTGATAACGTTATCACAATAACTGCATATTATTATGGATAATTTTTAAGGCTATTAATGAATAAAACAAAAAAATTAATAAATTACAGTATCATTTTTTGTTCTTCTCTTGAATAGATATTATGTGGATGAAAAGATCATTTTTGATATTTTTAATCCTATTCCTAAATGTGGTTCGGGTCGATTTTATATCAAAACTATAATTTTTTTTTCAATTAAAAAATGCTGAAAAAAAAAATCTTTTATATGAAAATTACCAGCATAAAAAAAGAAATAAATGTTGATATTCACTTGATAAAAAAATACGAAATTGCTAGTGCTACGGACCAAAATAGATGGAAATTCTTGATATCTTGATAAAATAACCCACAAAACTATCTTAAACAATTTTTTTTTAGAATAAAAAAAATGCTATCATATTCTCCATTTAATTACAAACAAAATCATTATAATAACAAAGTAATTTTTTTTTTAATGGTAAAAAAATAAAAAACCGTCTGCAACAAAAATAAAACATCGTAAAAAATAAAAAAACAATTCTAGTCATGGAACTTTTTTTTTAATTATGTAGAATACGTAACAATTATAGACAAACAAAAATAAATAACAATTATATGCACAGTTCACAACTTTCCTTTTATAATACCGGATTTTGTTGCCTCAGGAAACTCTTTTCTGTGCTTTTCAATAACTTAGAGCAAGTATTGTTGCTGATCTTCATTTTTAGTTACAACACCATTAAACTTTTAAATTAGCACAACGCCTCTCTCTACTAGATAGTTAGTTAAATTTTAACTTTTTTACATTTTCACGTGCGTGAATGTATGATAAGTCTTCTTCCCATTATTAGAGCTTCTGACCGAGGAAACTGGTTCAGCGGGTTAGAAGATATTCTGGGTCCAGACACAACACAAAAAATTGATATAGACAAATAAAAATGTATCATTGTAATAAAAACACCTTCTCAGCTACGCATCGAGGATTAAACAATATTTAAAATAATATAAATCTACATAATAAACCTTATAGTAGTATTTTTACTACGTTGACCGCCCTGAAAACCACTGTTGATAATAAATAATTACAATTTGTAACTATGTTGACTAATGGTTATTAGGCACACTAACTACAGCTATTGAAGTTAACATTTGTTATAGGTAGAATCAACAAATATCATTATTTTATCAATTGTTAAAATGCTTCGGTGATGGGTATGACTGTCCCACTTACCCAATGAAGGGTTAGAATAATGATTGTTGGTCGCCCATTTCCATATTGCAAATAAGTTTAAATTAATTTATTAAAGAAGTCTTAATAATGCTCAATACACAATAACGTCCGTTTACAAAAGTCTAAGCAAGGAGAGGAGGTTGACCAATGACCATAAACGTTGTAATTTTTTTTACTAACTATCGTTATAATATTGTTGCAGTTGTTTTATACTACTATAATTATTATAAACGATTGTAATCGATGAACCATATTTTTTAGTAAGGGCTAATAAAAATTGTAAAAAAAATTCACTATCTACATTGTACAATAATTATTAATCATCAATATAAATATAGACCTATTAATAGTTTTAAAGTTTATAAGTTCAGAATACAAAATAATTTAATATTTTATTATTTTCAGTATTCAATCTATTACCATTGTCTCAATACAGATTTGTTTTCCAGACATCGAGTTGTCTTGTTTTTATAACTGTCTCTTAGCAAAGAAGTTATTAAAATATTAATAAAAACAGAAAGGCATATAAATTACTTGAAATCAGTAATAAAACAATTATCAGCTATCAGTATCAATACAATATTGATTATACACAGGTAAATTATTATTTTATAATGTAGGTTTTTTTTCTATACTTGTGCATCAACTACCTACCATTTATATATAAAATTATTTTATTAGATTTTATTAACTTTATGTTTTACATGAGCACATGAATACATAAATGTTTTCTTTGATGTCTAGGAGCTCAAATTAAATTACCTAATTAATGGGTATTAAAATGTTTAAGTATTTTTCAAATATTGACAAACGATCAAATTTAAATTTATTTCTGTTAGTGCAAATGACATTTTTAATTTACGTTGACACTTATCTACAATAGTTGAAGCTATAATTTTTGTTTGCAAAGAGCCCAAATTGTACCTTATAAAGGAACAATGCATTTTTTTTAACAAATAAAAATTTTTTTACACAATTTACAATCAGATTTTTATTCATACACATAAATGGACAAATCTAAGATACAAATGAAATATGTATAAAAAAAATTACACAATCACAAATACTAGTAAAATAAGTAAAATAAAAAGCATACAACTATTAATCCTTATAAAGTATGAAATATACTAACGTCTATTGGGATGTTTAGAAAGTTATGCAGTACACGCAAGGACATTTGAAACAGAAACACTCTATATTGTTGTAGTATCAACCTTAAGATTTATTTTTTGACAGCAGAACAAGAGCTGATTTAGGCTATAAGCATTGCGCAAAGTCTAAAAATCTGTTTTTATGTATATACCTATGATTTAATTATAGGTATATGAATGAGGCCTACATCCAAATAGTACAGTATTCAGCACTAATAAAACTACATATAACATTTTGTTGTACTAACTAAAAACTGGAAAATTTTATTAAAATTGTTTACCTATTTGTCACTACTAACTTACTGACTAGTCTTACTATATTTATTTTATTTATTTATTCATCAGTAAAGATGATTACAGCCATAAGGCAAACAGCACAAGTAATATACTCAATTATCTACATGTTATATAGTTATAACAACCTAATGAATCGATATAACTATCTTTAGCAATTTGTGAATGATCATTAAGTTTAAATTTAAAAAAATTTGATTAGTCTGAAGATAAATGTTGTGCTTTTGCACTTATGATAAATTCTTTAGCTTTAATTATGAGCTTATAATATTCAAGCGGTAATCCTAATTTGCGTAGGTCTTCTTCATTTAATTTTAACAAATTTTTCCTAAAGTAAAACAAAATAGCATCCCAACACATTTCTTTTAATTGTGGCACCCTTACCCAAGTAGTATACACATGATTTTGGGGTTCAAGCCGTCGTGTACTTAAACAACGTAAACTTACTAAACCATTATAGTAATATAAATGACCGTATCGTGACATTGCAGCAGACAGAAAAAATGTAGGTTTAGGTATTGAGCACATGGATAGGTTTCGCCACTGGAATGTAGATAAATTAAAACACCAAACATCTTTCATAAAATTAAACTTATCATAGCCGCCTAAGAGGTAAACATTCTGAGTATGAGTAGGACACTGAACCCAGCCATGATTAATACGATTTTCTGGATAACCGGGGGTCGTGCTTTGCTGATCAGGTTTTGTGTCCAAGTACCTCCAAGTTTTAGTTGTCAAATCAAATACATGAACAGTCTAAAAATGATAAATAAAGTAAAATATTACAAATAAAATCGTTATGATCAATAATACCAATTATAAGTATAATGAAGAAGCGTTTTTACCATAAATGTATTTAAGAAATTAGTTGTAGAATTTATGTGTACATTAGATCCACCGAATGTGAATATACACTGATTGTAATATGCTAGTTCATATTTGTATTTTTCTTCAAAGTCTTGGAGTATGCCTTTACCATCTGATAATATTTCCCATTTTTTAGTACTTATATCAAATCTATAAACATCTGCCTCACGTTGGAACCCCGACAAACCATTAACTGTGTAAATATATCGTCCATTTAAAACAATTGACTGGCCATATCCAATCCTAGGTATTCCATTAGTACAATTTATTTCTTCAAAAACTATGCCCTCTTCGGTGTATTCCCCTAATAGATTACCTGTAAAATAGTATAACAGCTAGAATAATTAAATAAATAAACACAAATGATAACCGTAATAATTTTAGCAATTATAAGTACTTACCAATGTAAATATTGTACGGGCAGTAATTACTAAAACGAACCCCTGTACCGCCATAGATTATTATCAAGTTTCCTGATAATATGATCGAACTATATGAAAGAACTCTCGATAAATGTCTGCTTCTGAGGTTTTTCCATTGGCAAGTGACCAAATTAAACTTCCATAAACATCCTTTATTAGGCTAAAATTAATTAAATACGTTTAGATATTTAGGTAGTATTAGACTTATGGCTATGAATTGTAATCAGAATGAAAAATTACTTACAAGGAGATCGCCCTCCAATCCTGGTGCCTCGTAACTACAATAACGATAATAATACAAATATTCATCATTACAAGCTATTCCATGGTCTATTCGAGTGTGTGGCAAATCGGGAATATCGTTACTTACACTCTTCTGCTTTTCAAACACTAAAGGTTTAAACGTGTATTCCGTTTGTGACATTGTAAACGACACTAAATAAAAATCGTATAGGTAAATGTAAATTATGAAATTAACAGTTTGAAATCAAGTGGTCTGCTTAACGAAAGATACATACCTATATTACTTATAATAATACGATAAGTATATCAATAATAAAACATTTTTAACGTACACATTTAGTAAAAACATTTACGAAATTGAAAATGTAAATTCGAAATTGTCTACATCAGTTACACAGATTATAATATTATATAAACTGTGATACGGCCTGTGATTCGTCTACAAACCCTGATCGGTGGCTGGTAACGGTGGTTCTAAAATCGCCATGGCAACATAAAATCAATAGCATGAGTCATGACGTTTAGCTCGTTGTACCCTGCGCACAAACCAAAAATCGTTACTTCCACAAAGGGTCATTTTATCACAGGACACAGAATAAAATATAATGTATTATTTATCTCAACTAAGCGTTTCCCTTGCTCCTTGGTTATGTCACATCGATTCAAAATACGATGACGAGGAGAGAATCCCCATACTTTCGTCTCTTACAGAACGGCGTCGTCTTATACTACTATGTGATCTACCTACAATTTGTTTTCATTACCTTTTCGGCTATAGCCTATAACTGATGTAGCCTGTTATAATAGCTGGGATAGGTGAAATATTTTAAGGATAATTAAAGGATGTTGTTAACAACACTGTTATCCTTAACACTTCTCTTATTCTTAACACTGTCACTGCCCTTATTCGATGTTTACTTATGCGCCTTTTCTCCCGCGACTTAATTTGGAAGCTACATTATAAGGCCCATAAGGTCTATGATGGAGGCTCCCTTTAACTGACATAATATAATGACTGCCTGGTATGTGGCTATAATTACAAGACATTTTATACACAAAACGAGTACAATTAGCATAGCTTGTGTATAAATATTTTTAAGAATAGGTACATTATTAACAAAGGTATTGGTAATCTTATAAATAAAAAAAACTTCAATAATATTCTGTTAACTTTTAAATTCAGATTATTTCATTGTACTGTCGATATATATATGTAGAGTGTAGACATGTAGTAGACCACATAAGGTAGGTCCAGTATTAATATTAGATCGAATTGCAAATTTTCGATTTTTTAAGAATATACTATGAATTATAATAATTATATATAATCTAATGAAACTACTTATAACCTGAATTATTTACCGAGAATATATTTTTTTTGAACGTACATTAATTTATAATAAATATTTGATGTGCTTTAACTTTAAATTAATAAAACCAACATTTGTGAATATTATTCCAATTTCCGATAACAATTAATAATTATTTAATAACAACTATAATCATTTCCCATTTAAATAGGTGATCTAATATTGAAGTACTATAATCCGCACCCTTAGATCAAAACTGTAACAACTCAAAAAGTGGATATTTTTAGTTATTTGTATAATCGGATTCTGCAAACGGAGTTGCATGAACCAACAAAACAAATTAAAATTTATCTGGATTACTCTCCAAAAGATGGCGCTGTAGGTACCTTTTGTTGAATGACTAATTCCATAATTCTATAACTACCATAATCGTTGCAACTTTATTTTTTGCCCGGACATCAAGCCAAGTATAGTCTTGGTAAGTAAGTACTTGTCTATGCATCAAGCTGAATGCACATGCACGTTTAACATACATTAATATGCAATATCCAATCATAAAAAAATAGTTGACTTCAATCTCATACCAGAAACTTGAAAATAAGGTTTTTGGAATTCCTGAATAAAAGTGTTTTTTGAGTTGCTTCAGTTTTGATCTAGGTGTGCGGTATGATAGGTATACTAATTTGTACGGTAATAACATTGCTCATTTATCCATATAATGCAAGTGTAGTAGGCGAAAATGGTCATTTCAGTTTTAAGTATAGTGGTGCCTCAGAGATTCCCCCACTTTTTAGATTTTATGTCTAATTACAACTATAGACATATAAAGAATCTTTATATGTCTATGATTACAATACACCACAAAAACGCTGTTGTTTACCTCTTCACTAATTTGATAGTTTTAAGTTACTTTAGTTTCAGGCCTTTTAACGTTATGACTTATTCACTTATGTCTCATACCAATGTTTGTACACATGGTCTTCAATTAGCAATCGCATCTATGAATACTTCAGCTGTTGGTTTGAATTAGATGCTTTAAAAATGTAACTTCGCTAATAATTAGCGAAGTTACATTACCCAATAATTTATAGTTTAGTTTATAATTACCCAATTATTTTTAATACCGGTGTTTTGATTTCCAATGTTATTTTCTGAACCGAAAACAATTACTCTAGGAACAATCGACGTGTGTGAAATCCATTGCAAGTGAATAAAAATATATGTGTATCATAATATGTCTATAGGTACAATTATTATTATAGATGCCAACAAAAACAAAACCTGTTAGCTTAGTGCAATATTCCGCAATTGTACGTAGGACAAACGGTTTTTGAATGACTCAACGCTTTTACTTTTCGTCATTCTCATAATAATAATATATTTAAATACGCCAACAATAATATATAGCATAATATTATACACGTCATATTTGTGTGTTATTATTTATATTTTTTTCGAAAATCATTAGGTTATCAACAAAACGATTTCTATTTTATAATGATGATATTTCACAAATTTCTCATTAGAGGTATAAGTTATAACCCACACTCACAGACATTATATGTTTTAAATATTGTTTCTGTTCAACAAGTATGTCTATAATATAAAAGGACCCAATTTTAAAATGATTCATAACTATAGGTCAATGTTTTGTAGGTATATATTTATAAATAGGCGCGAATCTATAAAATACACACAGACGTGTCTAGTTTGAACACAGTTAATCAAGTAATTAGTAATTTAATTCTGTAGATTGATTTAAAGAAATGAATGACGCCAAAGTCACTGCGATGAGGTCACGCGTCATTGTCATAGTTCATACTCGTACTATAACCTACTTTTTTAAGCCTAGAACCCTGGACCAAAGGTATTTAATTTTTTTTTTGTATTTTCCACCTACTTACACATTTAAAAACTTTGGCGTTACTATAATAAATCGAGGAATATATTATAACGGTAACATTTAGTAATCAATAGTTATAGGAAGTCATGTGATTAGCAGTTCCCCCTCATTGTTTTTTTTATATAAATAACAATAATAATAGTAACAACAATAAAAATAGTCAATTATAATAGAAGTAGTCACTGATCGCTGGTGAGATGTAATCAAAAATATAAATATGTGCCCTGTAGGAAGTCATCCTCTTTCAAATAAAAAAACAATATATCAACATCGAATTACGAGATGAGAATTTTTCCTCAGTCATTTTTCACCACCAAAATTGTTATATATCATAGAAAAAATGTATCCGTTTAAATTATACCAAAGAGCTAGTATGAAAATTTAATTTGACAGTTAATCGACGGGTTTGAAAATTTAGTAAAATAAATGTTTTGCTAAGAATGTTTTGTGAAATGTTGCCTATAGTATGCCCTTACAAATAAGCAATCAGTCATGGCTAGAACATGGCTAGTCATGGCTAAGTCAGAACCCTTATAAGAACTGTTAATTTATCTTGTATATCACAATAAGGCCATACTTGGGGTACTTATAATAATATTTTTATATTTTCCCTTAACTATATTGATAGAAATATAAAATAGACTATAGGTTATTGAACTTGTATAATTAGTTCGATTGTTGACGTTAATAAAGAGGAAAAAAAACTTTTGTTTCTTGTTGATCAATGATAAACTGTACTTATGGGTTATGACTTTCACTGTTGAAAACTTTTAAATTCCCGTTCTAATAAATTATAAAACGTATTATTTATTTGAATTGTATGTTCTGTTTAAACATTTTTTTTACGTTTTTTTTATAACTTGAAATTTAATTTATTCATCAAGTTCAAGTACCCTATTTCAATCCGCGACACAAATTCAACCCAGTTCACCTCTAAAAACGCTGTATACACTCTAGAGCCTAGTTCTGTCACCACGTTTCCGGTGACTTATTATTGAGATGTGTAAGGTGGACTATCGGTTAGGGCATATCGTCGAAATATATTTATTATATTAAAATATAAAATAAATGTATAAACGCACATCCACTAGCGTTGATACACGCAAATAATAATTGTAATAGCGGTGACTTTAACGGCCGGACGAACGTGCGACCGAACAGGAGACATGTTTTATTCTATACGCTTTAGTATAGACTAATAATTATGGACTAAGAACTAAGGTCATGGCATATGGTCATCATATTATATTGGTATGGCGTATTTGCGTGGGCAGTTGGGTGCATTGGCGTTATTTAAACATGATTCGGATGGTGTTACGGCGAACAGAATACAGCATAATATTATGTCCAATATGGTTTACACGGTGACGGCGATGCGGATTCGCAAAACGAGTATTTTTTTTTATTCAGAGGCGTTACGCAACGGTGACGTTATATTATACACGGCAAGGTTCTTCCTAATATGGCGTTCGCCTACGGTGCACGGACCGACAACGAACGGAGGCGGACCGTGTGGTAACAATCATCTCATTCGCAGCATTATTATTATCCGCGCGTACACCTATTACGACAACGGTACAAAGCCCCCCAAGGTAGAAGCCGTCGAACGGGACCGCGAAGAGAGCAAGGTAAGTGTCCGTTCTGCCTCCACCTGGTCCGCTGGTTTTACCTCCACGGCCATAATAATAATAATAATAATAATAAACTACAGTTCTTCTCGCGTTCTATCTCCAAATATTGCAGTGTTATTACAGCCGCGGAATGTCGAGTTAGATATTAGAATAATATAAAGGTCCAAATGGCCTGGCAACTTGTCCAAATCCTATTTTTTTCGGATCCATTCGGACGCGCAATGGCGTCCGTGTGATACGACTGATAAGAGCGGCTAGAGCGTACCTGTCGTCACGGTGCCCCGTTGTCTTGCCGAGTTGCCCGCATAGTACACACTAAAGCGTCTAGCAGTGTCCGCAGGTCGAATCACTTGTCGGTCATTGTGCGAAAACTATGATACTTACGGCTGCTTCCTTGTAATAGTTTGGTGATTTGGATTTTGGTTTTTTGACGTACCCGCCACGAGAACGGTAAGCAATACACTGCTTTTTAGCCCAAAACACAATATTATTACGTTCTACAGTTAATTAGGCAATAATGCACGTACTCAACAGGTGTGCATACTGATAGGATTCACGTTCGATTCATAAACTCTACACTGTTATTAGACCTATGCATTATTACTCGGTTACTTCATTTGGACCACTATCGCCAAAATACAATTTTTTTCTAAACCGTACTGCTTGTTTTCATCGTTCTTTTATTTTCTTATTAAGTGTAGTTTCAAGGTTTTTTTTTTTTTGGACGAAGAAATTTTGCTGTTCAAGGTTTAATATTGTTTAACGATGCTTGAATCTGTGTACCATATTCGTATTTAACTGTATCGAAGCGTATTTCTTTTTTTCTCCTTCACATTAAATATATAAAGTATACAAATTTACATGTCCTTACAAAAAGTATGTTATAATTATTTTGTTTCTACATAAATATAGGTAGTGGATTTTTTGCATCTACCAAATTTTATTTTACAGTACAGTCATTTTTGTATTATCATTACCGAATGTATAAATCACAATATAATGTAAATAGTTGTTACAAACTTTAATTAGTTTTGTTGTATTTTTTTTAGATATGATGCTACCGCGGTGTATTCTTCTGTTCTCAGTAAGTTAAAATAAAATTTATATTGACATTTTCATGTCTTAGCTCTGGTACATAACCGAAAAAACTGTTATAAAAAACTTGTTTTTCTAGTAGTGAAAATTTTTTTCACATTAAAATAACTTAAGTTTCTAGTAGTTTAAACCAGTACAATTGTAACAGTTTTATTAAATCTTGCTTAAAACTAAAATCAAGCCACATTATATAAAAATCTAAATACATTTTTTAGTGGGCAGTATGGTGCATAAGTGCTCAAGACAATACAATCAACGAACCATTATCAGGTAATTAATGTGTCAAGTATTTCGATTTAAAATTACTTCAATGTCAAGTGTTAAACAGTTATAACTTATAATTATTATAAGCCATACCTCATTCTTTGACTTACCTAATTTGTGGACAGATTGCTAAATACAATTATGTTTAATGAATACTTGTGATGATATTCATTAGATTTGCCAGTATAACTTTATACAAATGTATTCATGTTAAATCTTCAAACAAATGCATTTAAAAGGAGATTTTACTGACAAATTTTTATGGACAGACTAAATAAAAAACATAGTTTAAAACGGGTTGATACCCTTATAATATTTTCATAATTTTGTTAGTATTTATCAGTGAAGGAGTGAAAGGATAATATAATATTGCATTTTTGTCTCGCTGTAAACATTTTTAGGCTATAACACTGCTTCTTAGTGTTATCTACAAAACTTAAATTAACCACTTGTGTACGTAGTATGTTCAATGTCAAAAAAATTGTATTTATAAATTTATTTTTATACAGATTTGGATGATGACATGTCAAAAGATATTACAATAGAATGTAACAACAAAGAAATACGTGTAAATATTGACACAACATCAAAATCATTTACTGGAATCGTCTATCCCAAAGGATTGGCAAAAAACTCTAGTTGCATGGCTGAGTTTAATCATCAAAAAAGTCCTGTAGTTTACAGGCTACCATTAAGATCTTGTAATACAATGAGTACATATTTGGTATGTACTAGCTTATGGACTTTATATTTCGATTTTTTGGTTATTTATTTCTTATATAATTAATTTGTAAAATATTTTTAGAACGATGGTATTGTTGAATACTTTAACACAATAGTATTGCAGCCTCACAGGAAATTAGTGACTAATCAAGGCAAAGGTTTCCATATTCGTTGCAAGTACCAAACAAACGAACAGTCACTGACTAATGTAATGAACATGAGGTTTGTATTATTATTTTATATACCATATCCAAACCAATGACTTCACTTTTCAGATGTATCCATGTCTTTGCTATTGTGCTGACGTTTTGGACCTATTAGAAAATCTATCATCAGAGCAATAGTCACCATTCCATTGTCGCAATGGGTCCGAAACTTCAGAATCCAATCAAAGATATGAATACATCTAAAAATGATCAAGTTTATATTGAAATGTATGAAACTTTCAACACATTCAAATGAATGACGATTTGTAGCACTCCCGAAGAAACATCCATGGTTGAAGGAGCTAAAATGCCAACTTGTATTATGAAAATATTTTCTGGAAAAACTGTCAAGCCAGATGTCGCAGAAAACGTTAAAATTGGCGACCCGTTGACAATGGTTATATCAATTGACAGTGAAGATACATTTGGTTTGTTTATCACAGATTGTTTAGTTCGTGACGGTCTTGGTTGGGGTGATCAGCGCCTGATTGATAAATACGGGTAAACATATATTTGCAGAAAATCGTGTAATTCTTTTTTTAAAATGTTTGATACAAGACGTTAACTCATTAAATTTATATTTTAGATGTTCAATTGAAGATGAAATAATGGGTCAGTTTCAATATAGTGAAAACAAAACTACCGCTGTAGTTAATTTCCAAGCTCATAAGTTCCCTTACACAACATCAGTTTACTATCAATGCCATGTTCATCTTTGTACAAAGGCTAACGGTGGATGTGCTAATACTGTAAATCATCTATTTGACATTAAAAAAAATAAAAAATAATTGTATATTTATACATACATTTTTGTTGTAGCCACCAAACTGTAGTAATAAGAAACGTATACGCCGTGAAGATCAGCCAGCTGACGATGAAAGTCCGGCCACAATTGAAGTGTACAGTGGTCTTTATGTCAATGAAGCTGCAGATAGTGCCAGTCCTGAACAAATGGATCAAGTAGCAAGAGAAAAGGCAAGTTTCAATTTTTAGAATTCACTTAAAATATTCTTTGAGCAATTGATTTAGAATTCTGTTAATATTTGATTGATTTTATTATTGTAGTTAATAAAAATAAAAATAAAAGTCTGTTGCTAATATTTCTGAATTTAAGATTATAAAATATTATATTTGTTCTTGTTATAGATATCAGATGACCCGTACAGCATTTGTATTTCTCAACGCAACTTTGCCATAAGTATTGCCATAGCTGGACTCATACTCATGCTTTTGACTGTAATAACAGCACTTATATTGTTGACAAGAAGAAACAAGAAAACTCTTTCATCCAGTGGAAGTTCTGTTTACAGTGGACCTTACACTAACACTGCTTATAGCCACACTAGTTAGATAAGTAGAAATAGTTTTTTGTAAAAACAAATACAAAATATGTGGTGCTTTTACTAATACGTCATAACAAAAGTATTTTTTATATGGATACGTTTTATTTTCCTTGACATTTCGATGTCAGTATTTTTAAATTATGTACAGTTATTTTCCATTCAGGTTAGATATTTAAAAAAAAACATCTATTCGTAATATTATTTATTATAGACTATATTTTTATAAAACTATTTTGAATCGCGGACGTATGTATAAATTTAAAAAAAAAACTATTATCTATTATCAATCTAATTATTTTAATTTTGTGCTTGTATTTTAATCAATCGTCATACTATTTTTGTGACTAGAATTTCTCATATGTAATTTTTATCTTGTAATAAACATGCTTATTGTTGTCTGATGTCTTAATGGTGTACTATGGTATATAAGATTTTTTTTTCAATATTAATACCATGTCAAAACTGTGTCACAGTACAACCATAGTCAAGACCTGACGATAATGAAAACATAACTCTTTCCTAGGGGCCAAGTTGATTAATGTTAAAGTTAAAGGCGTTTAGTGCAGGTGATGGTTTGGGAAATCATTAATTAAATAGATATTATTTTAATTACTTTTGATCGTTATTTCTAGATTTTCTTAATGTTTAAGTATAGTTTAGCCTATAATTTTAGTATTTTGTTAAACTGTACTTAATTTTTAACACAACTGGTAAAAATAACTATTCCAGCGTTTTCATTGTTAGCTATTAGACAAATATTTGTGCAATATTTTATATAATTTAAATCATGTTAAATATTAGTGTTTATTATTGTAGTATAAAGTTACAACTTTTTCATTTTGGGTTGATAATAGAATAATATGTTTGCTATATTATATATGTCCTCGATTTGAATATTTATATTAGATTTAATTTAGAAAGCATAGAAATTATTAAGTAAATTGTATTACAAAGTTAAATGTAATTAATTAATGACTTTTTAACTGGATGTTTTAATAATTTCTGGTCAAAAAAATAGTTAATATATTTCTATTTACTTATTTATAAAAAAAATGTACTTATTTTTTAAAGATAAATTTTATTATATTAATACTTGCAATATGAAATTTCAGTTACTGCGTATGACAATTCATAATTATTAAAACCATTTCAATCTGAATAAATTGTATAAATAAAAAAGCTTTAAAATATGTTATCTCTGTAGGTAAATCATCAATTTTTTTTTTTTTTATAAGCCACTTAGAAATTGCAATATATTTGTTAATTTAATTATTATTATATTGCTTTCGTCAGTGACATTACAAAAAGTCAGTTTTAGAAGAAAAAAAAAATTATAATTAATTAGTTTTATGAAAATTTAGTTATTAGAGGATTAAATGAGAATGATTATGAATGAATTAATGATGGAATAGGTACATCTAGAGAACGAGCGTTTAGGAGATTTGAGTCAAGGGAAATATAGCCTAGTAAGGAAAAAAAGAGAGAAAGAGGTGTCTGTTCGAAATAAGGTTTCTACTGTATGTTGGTTTATTATGTTATATTCGATTTAATAAAAATACAAATGAGGCAGTAGAAACCTTTATCCTCTAAAAGAGACACTGAGGAATTCAAATGAGTTTTCAGATTTTTTGTCGTACCACTTGATATAAAATACGTAAGTTAAGTAAAAAATAGTCTAAATTATTACATAGTGTGTAGCAGTATAAAGAAAATAAAAATTGTATGTATTATGATTTGATTAGTATGTTACATTTAAATATTTCTAATTTTATTAAGGTACGAGTATATGGTAATGTTACCGGCTGCTAATATATATTTCTCCTAATTTACTGTTTACATTTTAGTAGTTGGTTATTTATAGTCAAATAATAATAATTACATGATCATAGAGTATTGTCAATATTTGCAATCTGGTTGAGAAATACTATGGAATTATTATGAAATGGACAAACATTAGCAATGTTTGTCTGTGATAGCATCACAGCTAGATAAAATAATAATAATAAGATATAGACATATTATATTGTAATATAAATATGTGCTATTGTACATAATTCATTGGTTTTATAATATTTTTTTTAAAATGAGTTGTATAGTTTTATAAAATTTAACATTTAGGTAGGGTTTTCTTCACTTAGGCTTGTATATTAATACATACAAGTACACAATACATATATTCGTAATGTCGACAGCACGACTTTTAATTTCTACTGAATAATGAATTACTCACGGTACTTAAAATCCTTGTAAATGTTCTTTTTCGTACAATTATAGAAATTAATAAAGAAAAATCGCTATTTAACTTTCAAATTTGGCGCATTCCAGTTAGTAGCGCCCTCTATGGTCGCTTGTAGCTTCCGCCAACGCCTCATTCTGTATTGACTTTTTGGTTTTTTTTTTTTTTTTATAAGCAAATGAAAAAACCATACAGGATGAGGCAAAAAAATAATCACACACACATCCAAATATCGTAAAGTGAATGCTCAATTATAAATCGTTTTTTTCACACAGACTAGATTTCATAATACTATAATTTGTGATTTAATCCCACGGTTAATAGCATTAACATATAAAGAAAGGTCTTCTTTATAGGTCTATGGTGAATATATTTTCTATATATTATATTATATAATTTAATAATATTATTCCTGGTTTAACCCTCAATTACTGTTTTTTCCTCGTCTCTCATTAGGGACTATTAATTTTCCCCTATCACCATCTCTTCCCTTCTCTCCGCAAAATTTTTACCAGAGTCTAGAAGGCAAAAACCTAACCGAAGCTGTATATTCTCTACAGCCGGTATATATATATTTGTATATATTATGTATTGTATAAACTATAAGAATACTGAATAGACATGTAAATCGAATGTTTGGAGATCAGGGGTTCTCGAATTATAAGTCCATTCACGGGCAGACAGATATTATGTTTTTAATAAATTATGTAATATTACAGACGGTGATTCTAAAATTCATGTAGGTGTAAACCTTGCATTCGTTGTTGATGTCGTGACCCCGGTCTTATCACACACGAGTGAGCGCTCGTTCACCGCTGTTATCTTTGTCCCACATGGGTGACGCTTTTTGTAAGTTATATGTTTTAACGTCAAAATCAGTATTGTTGGTCTACACCTAGTCAAAATCCGTCCATATTTAAACGTAACTCATGTCCGGCACACAATCGTCGCACCATTGAATATTGACAAACGGCCCGTGCCTTTGAACGGCTGTTACGAACGGCACATGGAAATTCAAAGGCCAACAACGTTTTTCTGTTAACCCTTAACCCCAATCGGGTTAGTGTAGAAACACATTTCACTGTTCGTCTAACCGTGTCTACACAATTAGACTGTGATTCGAATTCGCCAACACTGAACCAAAACTACAGACCGATGCCCAGCAAAAAGAGAAAATACAATTCGAGATTTCCCGCCGTAAGCATGCGATTTTACTTTGACAGTAACATTACCAATGTTTGACTAGTATATCAATTGGTTTTTCTTTTTTTACTTGTAGGGGCGCATTAAAAAGATCATGAGGATCGACGACGACATCGGCAAAGTAGCGTTGCCCGTACCCGTCATGATCTATATCCTTTTTCAACACACTGTAATGATGAATTTGTTATTATAATCATGATAGAAGATTTTTAGTGTTCACTGAGTCTCCAATGGAGTGATGCTGTTAAAGAAAGCAAAGATTAGGATAGTTACAATAATACGGATGTATATGTCATCGTCAACATGAAGTAGAATTGGTCATAATTAAGTACATGACGTAAGTACGAGCATGTATTAGATTGTAATCTAATATCGAGAAGAGAAAGATTGGAAAAATCCTCAAGGAAAGTCATAACAGCAACAGTAAAATCAGACAGTCTAAAATATCAAAAAACCCTTCAGGGATTATTGAATAAAAGTGATTTTAGAATTGCCAATAACATTACTTTTCAATGGTATATTTTTAAATTACATTGCGTAAATTGACTTAAAATGTAATAATAATAATAATAGATAGTATTGTAGTAAAAATATTATATTTCACATAACTGGTGCTGCTAATATTTTTATACTCATTTTGGTATCATTAGTATGTTTGAAAGTTTTTGTTTTGAATTATACCATGGTTAGAAGTTGTTTAATACAATTGTAACATCTCCCTCTGATCTATAAACTATATATTATGGAGAATTCAGAAGGCTGATGAAAAAATTGTACAGACAATTGACAAAACATTTAAAAGAATAAGATGACTTTAAATAATATTAACTATATCCAATTGTAACCTTTCTATTATATGTTACTTAAACTAGAATATGATTGTTGTAAACAATTTTATATTATTTTTATTTTTATTATGAAAGTTAATAAATTTCCTTAATGTCATGTTTACCTCGAGCAGTGGAACTCTTTGTATCGTCATTGTTGACCAAAGCAGGTAACATAACTACTCAAAGGAATGCCAAAACTCTAACTCTCACCCATTTGTGAGTATTTTGTTATACCTATTATACATATAAGTTTTAAAGAAATTTTTAAAAATCTATTCTTTATAAAACACTTTTAGAAAACAATGCATCTATGCAGATAGTCGCCTTGAATTTCTCAGAGAGCTCGTAAAAAATATTCCTGACATTTCTGAAGAAAACAATGACGGAAACACTGTTGAGCAATTTGTTATTAAAAGAAAACCATTTGAGAACAATGAGGACGATTCAGATGAAAAGTATGGTATACCTCATTATGAGTTCATAAATAGTCTTTTAGGTTAAAAATTAATACAGTATTATAAATTAAGAAATAAATAACTAAAAAAAAAATAATATAAAACAAAACTATTTGTACAAAGCAAAACGTTAAAAAAAAAAATTAATGTAAATCTATAGTAAAATGATAAAATAAGCAACAGTATTAATCAAAGAGATTTTAAAATTATAATTTGCTACAAATTTTATGAAATGTGTTTAAATTATGTAAAATATAACTTTTGTTTTTAGCCTGTTACTTAAACAAACAAAATAAACTGTGAGTTCCTTAATTGTAAGCTCTCTTTTATAAGTTACTTAATATTAAACATTTAATTATATTCTGAGCCCTATAATCCTTTAAGTTGAAACACGAGTTACTATTAATTATAATTTCAACAAAATGTTGAAATTAAAATATGTCATTAATAAGAAATTTGATAATGAATTTGTAATTAAAACCATTGAAGGGTGCAAACATAATGTAATGACTAAATTTCAAGTGTAAAAAGAAAATTATGAACAAGTAATTCTTTTTTTTAAATTGTTTATTATTTATAATTTTTATTCAACTTCCATACAAAATTTTAAACTTGATGATATTCGACATTTATTTATAGTATTGTTTTGTAATAAACAAAAAAGAGATATGATATGGACTAATCTTTGTTTTTTTAGTTTTCTTGTATTAAGTATAAACAAGAAAACTATTGTAGACACCTTTAGATATCTGTAGATTTCCTTAAATTAGTATGACACCTATAGTTTTAAACTTAGTCTTTATTCTGAAATTAGCAAAAAATTGGCGATTGGCAATGAAATTGCACTTCTGACATTAAGAGAAAGACCTAAATGGGAGATCCAAATATTAAATTATCAAGTTCATCTCGTAAAAGAAGGCAGTCAGCATGGGTTTTAGTTTTATAAAATATTTTTATATTGTCAGCATAGAGAAGGAATTGAGCTTTCTTAAGATAACTAGAAATAGAGTTCACAAAAAGGCAAAACAAGAGAGGATTCGAGTGTCCTCCGACTATGACTTGTATTCCAGAATAAATTTAAGATTTCTACTAGAGACTTACTCTTGATAACGCAAACATGTGATATGACCTAAAAAAAGCTGTTAAGTATTTAATTTTTTGCATACCAGTTTCTAATTCAAAATAATGATAGTGTTTCATCGCAGTACCCACAAGAGTGTTCCACTATTGTACCAGTGTTTTTTTTTATCTGAAGATATAAACTTCCAGTTAAGAGTTGTAAAATAATAGTTACAAATTATTTTAATCATGTCGTTTTCATCATTATTGCTATCTGTGATTTATTGACACTATACTAATAAAAAAAGAAGTTGGACTTTTTGTATCGAATTGATTAAGTTATGTAGTATCAAACTTGAAGCGATATTAACATAAGTTAAGTATTATTCAGATAATAAATTATATAAAACTTTTTTTTACTTAAATTAGTTTTATTAGCATTTTTTTTTTTAAGTGATAGATTATTATAGTATATTTATTAATTAAACTTTAGTTCTGAATGTGCACAATATTATTTAGTCCATTACACAGTGTAATAAATATCTTTATGTATTGCATCTGTATTGCATCGTCCTAGCTTAATAGTAAATTTACTTCTCTCATTTATGCTTGTATTTTAGTTATTTTAATTTGAAAAACAATATTTAAAGGTACATTCATATTATAACTGAATGAGAATGACAAAATGTAATATATTATATTTATTTATCACTTATATAATATATGTGTACCTAAGTTCTAAAAATATTTTCTTTTTTGTAACATTTGGCTCAGTCACCTTTTAAAGTTATTTTATTTTCCTAAGATGTTGTTGTTTAGTCTTTATAAAATATTCTTCACTAATTTTTGCTAACATTTTTCATTGGATTTCACAGATATTAAGTACAGATATATTATATATATTTATAGCTTGTATGTAAGTTATTGCCACAAAAAAATTAGTTTTAAAAGCATCGCATGATCATCTAACTTGAATCCTATTAAAAGGTAGTTGAATTTGTACGCATCGTCCTCGATCACTTTAACGATAAACCTTCTGTCTTGTCCAAATTATAATATACTAACATAACATTTATATTATTTGTTATCATATTATCAATGGCGAATTTTTTTTTGCAGATTATTAAGTTAACAGCAGTAGCAGAGTAAAACTATGCTAGTCAAATTATGGATGTTTGGCATACTAATTACGTTGTTTCAAAAAATCGTTTTGTAGATCAAAAATACAATGCGTAACATTTTTCTTTGTATTTATAAGAAATTTGTCATTGGTTTTTTTGTTCACTTTCTTACCAGACATTCATTTAATATCGTCCCATGGATGACGTGATATATTTATATTGAAAATTAGTTATAACAAGTGAAACATTTCGTTTACATATTATTTTCTATAATGTGTTCATGTCCTGTTTTACTCATTCCACGATATATTTTTTGTTTTTTTGCATGTGTATAATTATCAAGTAGGTACGTGTATTTATTTATTATACTTCACTCATCTATTTTGTCATTACCTAGCTCTATTATTCATTTTTTTTTTTACCTACAATTTTGTACGTGTCACGCTATTGTATATTCATACCTGTAAATAGTAAAGTAACAGGTTATGAATACTCTCGTATCCTATTTATGTATTAATAAATGTGATATTCGACGTTGACTTCTATTTTTTTTTTTTTCTAGTCCATACCTTTTACCCAATTCACTATAGTGTTTCATATGTACAAGCAACAGGTACAGTTAAAAAATAGTACTTTTTATTATTACTATAGTATTTTACACTTACTCAATTAATTATGATCAGTTATATTGTTTAATTGCTGTGTAATGCAAATACCTCTACTTTTTTGTACCCATAAGTGTGCATGGTAAAAATAAGTATAGTTTTCTAATACCGGTCATCGATGAGCGATAACTATAATTTGAACAATAACCTATATGTATTTTAGGGTGGCCCTTTTATGGGGTTTTGGTGAATATAAACAACTTTTTCTAATTTAATTATTATATTAGAAACTGCACACCTAATATTTAAAGTATGAAAAACGACTTAATTTTAATTTTGTGTGTGCAATTTTTCTTTTAACTTGTTCAACAAATATTTACATAATAGTGTGTCCAGTCGTTCTTGATCTATTGTGGACTGTAACTGTCTTCAAAACGCTCGTTTACAAGTAAGCTAGTTTACTGGCACATTCAAAAACAATTTTATTAAGTTTGAAAATGTAATTAAAACATTAAAACGATCACTTTCATTTAACCAATGTATTCAGTAATGTTTTATTTTAGTTAATGTTACTTAAATAGTCAATATTCCTGTGTAAACCATGTTATTTAGCATTTTAACAAAATATACCATTTGATTCTCAATACAACCACAAACCGCTTTCAGTCACGTTAGTTAAAAGCAATGGATTAAAAATATGAACCAATGAAATGAGTACAGAGTATACTTATCTACTACACTGGTGTAATGTTTTTCAAGTCAACCGAGGCATTGAAGGTGTTACTATGATTTCAGAAAAAAATGCATTTTCAATTTTATGATAACATTGATAAAAAAAGAAATATATTATATTTTCGGGAGAAAGTATATTTTTTGACCATTTTTCAGATATCTGCCTAAAAAAATCCTCGGGTGTGCCTTATAAGTCACAACTCACACCTGTGCGTACGCCTATAATTATTTTATTAACCCAAACTTATGCGCTTTTTTTCGAATACATTTTGGGCCTACAAATGACAGGCGGAGAGGGGTAGAGCTTTCCTGATTGACCCTACTTTTGTGAAATAACATAAAAAAACAAAAGGATTGTTCACTTTATAGTTCTATTATTTTATAATAATTCCGAAAGTGAGTAGTAGTAACAAGGGCATTTACAGTAATATTTGAACCAATGGGCATTCACAGCCAACTTTTAACTAGTGGTCATTCACAACTTACTTTTAACCAATGGGCATTCACATCCCACTTATAACCTACGGGCATTGTCTCATAGGTTAAAAGTGGGCTGTGAATGCCCAATGGATCAAATGTTGCTGTGAATACCTTTATTACTATTACTAGAGTGATTTATGACATTTTAATGGGCTTACATTTTTTGGTTTTTGTTTAGGCGGCGGCGTTGTAAGGAATATGAAAAACATAGAAACAAAGAATTAGTGGTCGGAGACGACATCAGCATAGTGACGAGCCGATGTCTGGCAATGGGCGGTGGGTGTTTGTGTCCCGTTACGGCAGACCCGACACTATGGGTACAGCCAAGGAACCGGAACAGCGAGGACGCCCTGCTCGCCCTGAGCTCGATGCGTTTGTTGTTGTCCACGTACCGGCGGCAGAGGAACGGCAGCTTAGTATGCCCGGCGGTCGAGGAGACCTGTCGTCGGCTGTTTGAGGACAACGGACGATCGTCCACCATCGAGTACCTGGTTAACGCGTCCACGGACCGAGACGCTTTCGTGGCTTACGTGGCCAGATGTGTCCTGTCGGACGTGTACGTAGCGTATTCGTGTCGAAGTTGGCGAATCCAGTTAACGGACAAACTGTGTGTCTCGTTCGCAAAAACTACAGTGGGACAGTCGGCGCTGGCCTCAACCGTGGACTTCTGCAAACGAATACTGGACGACAAGGGCGTTTCCGGGCCAGCACCCAAGTCCGGTTTTTGCGAACGCGCCGTCGTGCCCTTTCAAAACGGGGACACCGTCGACGAGGCGAAGATAGAACTGTTGACGGCTTTGCACGGACGATGGCCAAACGCCGTGGACGCCGTGGAGGTACAGATGAGGGACGACGGCAAAGCACCGGTCTTCGTGGAGTTCGCCAAACTATGGACGTCCATATTGACCGCCGTCGAGTCGACGGAAGCTGTTCCCGCCGACCATTACGGTTCGTGTTTGTTTCGTTTGCGGCGCGTGTTGTACGGGTCGGTTGGAAAAGCTCCCCATCCGGGAGCCTGGACGAACCTCGTACGGTTGTCGAGCGCTTGTCTGAGCTGTGGCCGGACCGCAGCCACCGCTGTTCCCACGGTAGAAGCTATCGTGGCCAACGTCCGGCCGTTGCTGTATCGGCTGACCAAAACCAGAAACCGGTTGCGAGACGACGAACGCCGTGGCCACCGAGCGCTGCAAGAAACCGTTTTGCTGGTGTTGAAGTGCTTGCGGGTCGTTTCTGCATCGGACCGGTCGGTCGACGAACCGCTCGAACTGCTCGACTCTTACATCAAGTCCACCGGCGAAGTGGACATTGCCGTGCCGTTCTGTCGCTGGGTGGTCTCACTGTTCCGGGACCACGACGACCTGATGGTGGAGAGCGCGCTGTGCGCTCTGGAAACTGTGCAAGCCCGGTCAGATCCCAAACCCGCGGCACACCTGAACCCATTCACGAGCTTCGCAGAGTTCATGTCGTGCGTGTCGTTTCAGTCGGACGTCCTGTTGGACTTCTTGATTTCCGACGAAAACACCTTGTTGCTGCGGTATATGTTGAAAATACTAAAGGCCATTTGCAACGACCCCGATGGGTTCTTCGAGGCCTGTACCGGAAACGCATTGGACAACATCATGTCGACACTGATCAGGCTGCGTCTGAAAATACTGAGCCTGGACGACAAACACATATTTCCGTACAAAATCACTCCCATCATCAACCTAATTGAATTGTGTGATAATTTATACTCTGCTCGAATTTGAATATTTTATTTCATGTAAAAGCTGTTTAATTATTTTTGTAATTAACGACCAAAAGATTAATATACATATAACATACTAATATACATACATATATAAGATATCTGTATATAAAAGATTAGCTTTTATAAAAATGAAATATTGTCAAGAAATAAGAGTTGAACAAACTTTAAATTATTTACCAACATATGGTATGACAAGAAAAATGTCATAATACAAATAATATTTCAGAGTTGAAATATGTCTGATGATTGTTCATTTGAAGTAATAACATATAAATCATTTATACGTTTTTACACATTTGTTTTGTTTTTAAATATTTATAAAGTGTACAATCAGTGAAAAACAATAACAAACAAATGGTTCAAATCAATTTCAATAATTTTAATAATAATAATAACACATACAATATACCTATACAATAAACATAAATTACTTCAGCAATAAAAACATTTTGTAGAAGTAACAAAAAACAAAATATTATATATACTTATTTATATATATGTATATAAAGTTTAATGTATAATCTTATAGGTTCCATAAAGAGAGATAGAGAGAAAGAGAGGAAAGTAGATACGCTCAACGCAGGAATAACTGTTCAGAGCGATAAATTTGTTCATGATCAAATAAAAATTATGCTTAAAAATCAATACCAATAAGACTATAAGTTTAAAAATAATTGAGTGGAAACGTAAATTAACAAAATCAACTAACATTTTTCAGTAATCATCATGGAGAAATAACTAATGCAAAGTCCATTACGTTTATGTAATATATATATAAGCTAAATATATATAAATGTATTTTACGTTTTTGTTTTATATAATGTATATATTTTAAAATTAACAACAATAACTGCTTTTGGTAAATTCAACTGTCTAATTTCACACTTGCAATGCTCGTCGCCGCCTGCGTTAAATTATGTATTAAGTCAAGACGCTGCATTTCTGACAGACTTGAGAACATTTCCATGATCACATCTGATGTAACTTCAGGCGTATCCTTTATAACATTGGAAAAAATAATTAAATACAATAATACATTGTTTTTAAAAAAATATGTAGTCAAACTTAATATCTTAAAATGTGAACATACATTAACAGTGGATTTGACTTGATTAATGACCGCATCCTTTCTAACACTCTTTATATTGTTTCCAATCAAAGAATCGGACACAACAGTACCCTCGGAATCGTCAATTTGACTAGATAGCCATTGTACGACGGCTTGATTATTGTCCCAAAGGTAAGACTAAAAAAAGCAAGCGAAACACAACAATTACTTTAGATCAAACTCAATAACAATTTTATAAAAGACTTACAGCTGTAGTGCCCTTATCTTCAACAAACCATCTCCTGAGCATTTCATAGGCAACTTCGTCGGGTATATTTTCGTTGGTGCGGGTGATAATTTTCTGGATTTGATTTTGCATCAATCGTCGTTTCATCCGCCAGTATAATACGTTACGTGATTTCTTCCATTCCACAATGTCTTTGATCACTCCCTTGCTCAACATACACTTGGGCGTGTCGTGCAGATCGGCAAAGTGCACTGCCACTTGATGGTAGATTGGCTTCAACACGGACACTCTTTCGGCGACGTTTTTCTCAATTTCTTCGGCTTCTTCAATGCTTGGGTTCAAATTGGCCTTCAAACTCAGTATATCCGTGTCGATTCTGTAAATAGACTTTAGGATGTCCTTTTCACGGAATTTGATCTCGACAATACCTTCTGGCTCTAAAACGCCTCCCCTAAACAACAGAGAAATTGAAAATAATTTAGAAAATGTAATATCGATATAATAATGTAATACAATAAGGCCTTTTTTTAGAATAATACTAGATTATTGATACGTTGTGTGATATTGTTACCTGCTGTCTGGGTCGGCATACATTTCAATGTGTCTAGGATTGATTGTGGTATCTACAACAGCCCATGCCCCTCCACGTAGCTCGCCGAACGGTGGAATATATGTAATGATTGGTTGATTATACTGTCTCAACTCGTCGACGATGTATGCACCGAATTTCATGATTTGTTCGTACATGTCTAACGATTAGACAACATAAATGATAATACAAAATAAATATACCATTAACTCGACCTTTTTTTTTTTATTTACCTTTCATTCCTCCTGAAAATCCTCTCCAGTTCGCAAAGATAAACAATGGTAGTTCTTCATGAGCAAAGTCTTTTATTGCTTGTGATGTTTTGTAAGCAGAGTCGGGGAACCATACTTGACCAGCTTGAGATACAGTCTACAAATAACAGTAAAATAAAATAATTATAATACAAAACGAACAAGCACGTTGCTTAAATTCATTGTGAACTTGGCGAGTCGTACCTTTGATTCAGAATCTAAATTGGCCGGATCAGCGGGTAACGTCACTTCTACAGTTCTTGTTTCGACGGCAATAACTCCGACTGGAATGCCTCCTAGTCTTGCTCTTCCGCATACGACAGTTTGGGCCCAAGGTCTCATGATTTCGTCCCACGATCCTTTGTCGAAAAAGCCTGATTCCCAGTGACCATCTATACCAACACAAAAGAATTACAGTTTGTCCATATTTACGCTAACAACCTAAATTAAACTGACTCGAGTCTTCTCGTCCGGCTATCATCCAACGAGGATCATAGGGAACTTTGGTTGGCACGTAATCAATGTCTCGTTCGATGGGATCCACCGACTTGACAATAGGTACTGGCGAGTCTTTTGTTTTTGGAATGTATGAGAGCCACTTCAGTATACGGTACACACCGTCCAAGTCACGGCTTTCGGTTTTGTGCGACACACCGTTGTTGTACATAATTTGAATACCACCCAGTTGATTGTTAGAAGCATATACTTCACGACCGAGAAGCTGAAATATTTATAATAAAATTAAAAATCATTTAACATTCTAAAAATAATCAGAATTAAAAAACGTCATAAAAAGAAAATTAATAACAAAATTACTTTGTTCAAAGCACTGTATCCTGTAAGGATAATGTGAGAGTTGTCGATTTGGATTACCCGCTGACCAAGACGTACGAGATAGGCTCCGATACCGATGGCACGGCAAGTTACCATTGATATGGTTACAATATCTTGGTAGGCACGAGACGTCTCACCTGCTATCATTCCAGCGAATTTCAAATTTTCAACACCGTAACCAAAATCTTTGCCTGTTTAAAAAGAAAATATATCAAAATTAATAAAACTCACAAAAGTACAACGGTGACTATATAAGATTACTAACCAATAATGTCAGTCAATTTGTATCGTGCTTCACCTTCGTCTTCAATCAGTTCTGTCTCGACAGAATTTTGACCAGCTAATTTACCGAAATCATCCGGAGTCAAGTACAAATATTTGAAACCCTACAAAGTAAAAAAAAAAAAATGATGTTAGTACAAAGCAGGATATCATAGAGTCAGATTATTCGTACTTTTTCGGGATCGGCTGGGTCATCCCATGCAATTTTGAACATGCCCTTGATTTCTTCGGCGAGACCAATACGAGCTCCACTGTTGGCTGATATATAGATACGTGGAATTTTTCTTCTTCTCGATTCTTTTGAAGCTAAATCGAAAACTATGTCTTCTTGTGGTCCAAATGAACCGATGTTCACAGTCAAATCATTGGCAATCACAATTATATCACGGCCGTTAGGATATTCTGGAGTGTGCATTGTGAATCTCCAAGCAACCATACCAGCCTAATAGGCAAGAAAAAAAAAATAAAAACATATATTCAATTTTAGGTTATTGTAAAAAGTAAGAAATTTGATTAACAACTACTCACAGAATTTTCACCAGAGAAACGTTTTTGTTCAATCAGATGATCGTCTTCAACGACTAACTCGACATAATCAAACACTTGATTGTTCTTTAAAACGCCATCTGCAACAATAGGACATAGTTTAACGAGGTATATAATATATAACTTTATGATGTTATTACCATCTGGATGTTCAGTAATGTACTCTTGCCACAAGACTTCGACCATTTGTCTGAACATATCGGGTATGTCATAAACATATGAAGTTCCAGCGCTCTGGGCTTGGAACCGTTTTTGCTGTAGGAAGTCCTTTGTAACATAAGGTGTAGAAACTGCGAGTCCGTGCAATGGTCCTTGCTTTGATTCATACGATTCAAACTTGATCTGTAGAAATAAAGATCACATCAGTGTTTTGTTGATGACGATTATAATGAAAAATAATTAATTAATTATTATTCTACGTACAATTCCCAACTTGGAGTCAGTTATTTCTTTGTACAGACAAATATCCAAGTGATAACCACTGCCGTTGGCAAGACTCAGACGGACATTAGACGTCTTTGAGGTTGGTGTCGGTCGAATTGTCATTCTGAGCTCGGCTTGGAGTACACGTAACTTCCATAGACGTGGTCCGTAACGCATTACCATATTCGTGACACTCTCTTTAATCTACAGAGAATGAAATTATAATTGGAAAATTATTTCTAGCATACATCAAGATGAAAAATTATAGGCTCGCTTACTTTAGCGGGATCCATAATGACAGTGGGAACAAAATTTAAGAAAATATGGTTACAATCTGTCCTGCGGGCATGTGGATGACTGAAAGCCACTTCTAATTCATCCATCGCTTCTAACAATACACGTTCACCTTCGTTTTGAAGGTACTCAAACGACGCTTCTTTAGTTATCAAGTCTTGATGTCTAATAATTGATCGAATGAAGAACCTATAATCAGTCACAACTTGACCCCTGGGCACCTATGAAATTAATTTGATAAAAATAAATAAAACAAAAAATTATAAAAATTAGTAATGTTAAAAGTAAAACAACTATTATCTGTTTGCTAATACAATATACAGTCAATGTTGAAAAAATAACTCACTTTAGCTTTTCCTAAGTACAGATACATTTTTCTGTTCGATGTAGGCAAAGCTTCCAAATCGTAGGTACGCATTCTATTTAATTCCAGCTGGAAAGCCATGCCAGGTTCCAAATGACGGTAAATCCTATCTTCAGCAAAGCTATCATAGTTTCTGTAGGTGAATAACTTGGGAAATTGTCGCCTATTAAAAGAACAACAGTAAGTATTAGTATTTATGAGTTCTCAACTTTATTATAACTGTTACTAAAACGGGCAACTGCATACTTGTTTAACGCCAAGAAAGTTAATCTACGGATTGATCGTTTTTTCAATTCATCTCGCCGTTTTTGACAGAACTCCTCGTACATCTTGCCAAGTTTGTCATCTTCCATATTACCAGTGTCTTTCATGGCTATGCACAATATATGACATGGTTCCATCTGAAGAAAAACAAAAAATAAGTCAAATCGTTTGTCGTCAGCGATGTTGATACGGATAATTTTTTAAAAGTATATAAATAAATACTTGTAGGTTTTCTTGAGGAGGACCATCGCCAAGAGACAAGCTGACATTAAGAGAGGAGCTCAATCTAGATTCACTGCCACTTTCCACAGCTTCAATGATTTTAGGAGAAATATACACTGGTGAAGAAAGGTCCTCCATTATGTCGAGTATTTCGTCAAAATATTGTTCAAATTGACTAAACGATTCAAACGCCGCCATGCAGCCAGTTCTTTGATAGGTAGGTATGTACGGGAACTGTGTTTTAGTAGGCGATTCCGGATTTTCAGGACCGTTTGCTTGAATTGTCTTGCTTTCATTCAGACGTTGACTACACACAGACCACATTTTTTTATAAACATAAATTATAAAATATTGTATTATATAAACTGAATATAAATTATTTCCTCACCGATTTGGATGGGACGACGGTAAAAGAAATTGGAAGTGTACTAATGGTATTTCACCCGATAGTTCAAGGTGTTGCAAGCATGTCAGGTCATATGATATGTAAACACGTCTTACGTAAACCTATGAATAGTTTTCGCATTACATAGTTTGTTTAAATAAACACCACTTTTATTTTTTTAATTCTCACCTCTAGTGCAGCGTTACACACAGCGCGGTTAGAGTGATAAAAGAAATCGTGAAGAATATCAAAAATAGAGGTTTCAGATTGAATAAGTTTTTGAAGATTTTCAGGATGAAAATCATGTCCATACATGTCAACAGCCGACAAAAATATAGATTCCATTTGGTTGTGTCGCAACTCATAGGCGGGTTGATGAGCTGCAATGAGAACCTATAAAATAAAATAGAAAATGTTACTCGAATGAAATGTGGTAGTATAAAGATTTTCAGAATTAAGAAAATCTAAACTTACTTGACGGGCTCGAAGAGCAACTCTGGAATGTTCACTGCGGTTTAAAGATGTCAATTCGTTCAGCGTAGCGGCCAACTCGTCAGTGAGACCGGGCTCGTTAGACCATAAGTGATCAATTAACATTGTAACAAGCATGTTTTTTTTTGCTACTTGTTTATGTGAAAATATAGTGTTAGTCACCGCGGCCATATCGTCCTTGTAACGGTCTCTCAATGCAGTGGCACATTTATCGTAACTTCCTGTAAAACAAGAAAGTATTAAGCTTCCAAGTATACTGCAAGTAAACTTATTACAGACAACAGCAGGCAAACATACCATGTTGAAATTGGCTTTCTACTTCATAATATTGCTTGAGCAGCTCGTGGACAGCAGACTTCATACGACCTCGAATTCCATTTCTATACCTTTGGACTAGTTGTACGATGCCTTGGGTTGTCTGGAAGAAACTGTCACGGTCTGTGCGTTTTTGTAGTGTTGCGGCGTGTCTAAAATAAAAAAACGATCATAAATAAAAACAACACACATTTTATATGGGAAAATAAGTACCCGTCAATGACTCCGGCTATTTGTTGACTAGGAAATTGAGCAAGTACTGAGGTGATGTTTCTTTCGTAAAGTTGTATAAGAGATTTGATTTTTTTATCGACAGGTTTTGGAATACGACCAGATATAGATGAGATAACTTCCTGAAATAATAATATATATTATATTCATTTCCTATATGGACTATGGGATTTCTGTTTGGGAAAAGTATCAAGTACTTGTAGCTCCAATAGTGGTAAACTTGGGTCCCGTAGAGAGTTCATGAATTTTTCAATAACTTCCCTCAAACGGCAAAGGTGATAAGGTTCTGGTAGACAGTAACCAGCGAGAATATTATCTAACATCGCTCTATAGCTGTTATGAACATGATTGAGATTTTCGTTGTAAATATGTGAAGTTCCGTCAAGTTCAGGAAACTGGCCTTTGTACTCGACAGCCTTAGTGACCAAAGATGGGTCGTCTAGTTCAAGAGTAGCAATGAGTGATCCAGCGTCAAGTACGGCACCGGGACGTTTGTTGTAAAATACACGACCATTTTCGGTCGCTGTCAATGTCATGACCATTTTCATAACCTAAACAGATACACAAAACCTGAATTAATTTTTAAACTCAATTGAAATGTAATTTAATCTCAGAAATTGATGCATAAATAACCTCAATTTCAGCGTAAGCTTGACCCTTTTTAACTGGACCACCGTCTTCGACAATGAAGCTTATCAATTTTCCGGCAGATGGAGAACGTAACAATGACGGATCATTTTCTTTTTCAAAAACACAAGTCTGATTACCGATAACAATTCTGTACCTGTCTACTTCTTCACGCATGTAAGTAGTAAAACTAGATCCATCCAAGGATAATAAAATTCCTTAAAAATAAAATATGTTCATTTTAAATTAGTATATGAGTATAATTTATTATTACAATAGATAAAAATAAAATCAACCTCCATCACTAAGTCGATGAACCTCGATTTCCTTGAATGATCCATTCATCATTAAGAAATATGAATTTAAACCAGATTTAGTGACTTGAACTTTATACTTGAATCCTTCATGAATCAATTCAACGGATACAATGTTATCTAGTGTGCTAGCGCTTAAAACCTGACCACTGTGAAAATTATTCAAATTAAAAAATAGAAATGTAATAACAAGAAAATATAAAATAATGTGATAGATAAACTACCGTTCTAAAGAAGTTTGGAAATTTTGGAATGCATCAGAAATTTTACGATCAGCAATATGAAGTCCACCACAAATAACACCAAGTAATACATTTGGTTTTTCAGACTGCACACGCTCGGCTATCAATACATCTAACCAGGCTGTATCGATAGTGTTGCCCTAAAATAGTTAACAATGTGAAATATCAAGTTTAAAAACATAACATATGTAAACGTACTTGGAAAGAATCGGTTTCGAGAAGAGTAATTAGATATTCAACAGTAGTTCTGAAGTCACCTCGAATCGAAAGTTCTTTTAAAGCAATGACTAGATTTCTATAGAAATAAAGTATTATTTAATTATGATTAAAACAGGCACTGTTATGTATAATCGGTTAGGTACACACTCTCTAGCTTGTTCTCGGTTTTCACCCCACGAGAAACAATGACCAAATTGAGAATCGGCAAATTCGTGCAAGCCACCAGAAGCAGCTACACTGAAATAACCCCACACGTTCTTCGATGAACGGAAGTTGAGTTCTTGTACGGTACCAGAACTGGGCTTGAATCCTATAACAGAAAACAAGTTTTTTAATGTACAGTTTGAGTTGTAAACAAATTTTAGAGTAACAATTAACGTCACAATTGATTACCTTCGTCGGGATTTTCACTAGTAATACGAGCGGCAATGACATGACCCCATGGATGAGGCTTGTGTCTAGGTGCATCAAAGTCAATGTAACTGTCACCCCAAGCGGATTCACTGTAAAGTAACCTGATGTCTTTAATGCAGTTCAGTGGCAATCCCATGGAGATTTGCAATTGAGCAGCTGGTAAATTCACGTCGGACACCATTTCTGTGCAAGGATGTTCGACTTGCAGCCTAGGGTTCAGCTCCAAAAAGAAATAATTACCGTCGGTATCATACAGGTACTCTACCGTACCAGCGCTGACGTAACCGACCATTTTAGCAATACGTACAGCAGCCTAAATAGAAACGAGAATGCTATTAGTACTGGATCGTTGTAGTTTAATCGTGTTCAATTAAAAAAAAAAAAATAGTTTATTACTCTCTCCATGTCTTCAAATACGCTGGGTTCTGCTATAACTGCAGGAGCTTCTTCAATGATTTTTTGATGTCTTCTTTGAATTGAACAGTCACGACCGAACAACGATATGGCATTACCATATTGATCAGCTAACAGTTGCACTTCTAAATGCCTGGCACACTTAGCTAATTTCATTATGAAAATTGGCGACCCGGGGACTTCAGCTTGCACCTAAACAAACAATATGATTTTAAATAGTTAAATATTATATGCACACAAATAAAAACCGATCAAAAATGTAGTTAACGTGTACGTATTAGATACCTGTTTGTAGGCTGCTGGGAAATCGTCAGGATTTTCTACTTTACGAATACCTTTTCCACCACCACCCTCACTAGCTTTTATCATAATTGGATATCCTATTTTATCGGCTGATACCAGACCTTCGTCAACGTTAGCGACACATCCTTTTTTGTACAATTCTGGTCCGATTTCTATCTTTTTACCAGAATAATGTCCAACCACATCTGCAATGGTACAAAAAATAATGTTTATACAAATATAAGACATAGAAACTATTTTTATGTTATTGAACACAATTAACATTTTACATACTTGAACCGGACCAAGGCAATGTGGGAATTTCTGCAGTTTGTGCGACAATACTTGAAGCGATTTTGTCACCAAGAGCAAACATAGCTTTTTCGGGCGGTCCGATAAATGCAATTTTGTTTTTGTCCAATAACTTGGGGAGCTCTGGATTTTCTGATGCATGTCCCCATCCGGCCCACACAGCCTGCACAGATCAATAAAATGATAATTAACAACCATTATGGGAGTATTAATTTTTTTAATATCAGATACATTACCTGAACCTGGGCTCGGATAGCTATGTTGACGATAAGTTCTACGTTGGCGTAATTGTTATTGTTTGTGCCACCGGGAACAGGCACGTAATGATCAGCCATCTTGATGTATTCAGCATTTGCTGAAACGCAATAGATACATGTTAAGATGAGATAAGTTCTTTTTAAATTAGTGCAGCAATCTCACCTTTAAGGTCTTCCGGTGTTACCATAACTACAAAACGGACGGCCCTTTCGTTTCTAAACATCTCATACGACCACCGACGGACAGATCGCATGCATTTGACGGCTGCAATACCATTGTTGGCGATCAAAACCTAAAATACGACCAATAGTCATGGTTAGCATAGGAATCTCAACTAGATTCGAGAATCTAAACTACATAAAATGCAGTCCGACTGACCTTATTTATGACACGCGTTCCTTTGAAACGTTTAACAAACTCCTCCGGTGTGCTTACACTGAAATCTTTTTCTTGTAGTCGTTGATGGATGACAGTACCTTGTGACATACTAGGCCTGGAATTATTTCAACAAAACGTTTAAAATACTAAATGGGATAATAATATTAGTACGTTTATATTATAAAATAAAATATTCGATTATTTTTTATACCTAAAACAACATACTTTTTTCATGTCCAAAGTTAAAAATATTTTTTAATTTCCTGTTTTCTGAATTATTCCTACTACGTAAAATTCTAAAAAAAGATACGATAATAATTTTATATTGAGTGTCCTACATATAGGATACTGGGCGTAAATGGGTTATATTTCAAAGTTTTTAACATCGTTTTCAGACAAACATAATTTTTTCATTAAATAAATTATTTATAAATATTTTACAGTGGAACAATTTTTTTTTTTTATATTGGGTTATTCCCTTCTGTATACATTGGTACTTTAAAGCATTGCTCAACATTAATTAATTAAAACAAATATCAGCAAGCTTTATATTTGCTACTTTTGTAGATTTATTAGCTCAGTATATATTCAAGGTACAAATTGTATAATTTGCGTTATTAAAAAAAAGATTCATTATTTATGATAATATAATAATTTAATATAAATATTTATCGGGCTTTCTAAACAGGATTACAAAAAAAAACCTATAATTACAACTACCAGATTTAATTGGAGAGTGTCTAGTTTATAGATAAAGATAATCATAATTGAATTAATTAATGTGATTGTATGTACACAGCACAAGCAACGCCAGTAAGGAAATGCAGTTACCGCGTAACCTGTGTCAAGCAAATAGTACCTCTGTCGGCTACTAAATTAACAGTAAGTACAGTAATTATGTACCATAAATAAGATAACGTCATGATCTGATCCCGCAATTTTATAGAATGTTATTATATCCGGTAGCGTTATTGCAGTGAAAATGATCAATGGATAACAATATGAAAACAAACATTATATACGGTTTGCATAAAACCATTTTGACGGTCGTTCTAAGGTTTTTTTATTTTTTTTTTACAAATATTTAGTCCTTGGGCGGTGTTTTTTTTTGCATTCTTTAAACAGTAACGTGGTCAGTTAGTATTTCATACCACACGAGTCGAATGAACTTGTATTTGTTAGTATTATAATCGAATAAAAAAATGGATTCAAAAACATAGAAATTGGTATGAAAAATACTTTACATATTTTTTAGTGTGTACTATCGTCAATAAAAAAATTCAAACAAAACAAGAGTTATCAGTTTACCATAACTTGGTAGATTTAAAAACCAAACAAAAGTCGATAACCTTTTGTTTTTCTTTTTAAACAATATATACAAGAGTTGACCATTATTGCGCTATAGAATAATAATAATTGATATGGACTATGGTCATTGACGGTCAGATCGTGTGTACCGACGTTAAAACATGGGCATACATAAGAAGGGGAAATAAAATAATAATAAATTTAAATGATTCATGTCCAAAAAAATGTTCACAAGGTCATAAAAACCATATAAATTATTAATGTAATGTATTTTGTCTCATCACTTGTCTAACGATGTGTTTTTATAAATAAAAGGTGAGAGTAACCAAGAGAGGTATTGGTTTCTCAGGTTTTAGCTTAGCCTTCGAACAATACTTAAATAATAATAATAATAATTGAATAATTTTTCAATTAAATTACGAATCCAGTACACTGATTCATTTTACATAGGTTTATTATATGTAATCGACGTCCAACGAGTAAAAAGCGATTTATTAAAATAGGAATGGCGTTAATCATTTTTTGAAATTCTGTTTTCGAAAGACCCGTGGACAAAGGGTGAACCTTACCTCCCCCTCTCTAATGGGTTGTCTTAGGGTAGAGGGTTTTCCAACACTGGATTGAACAAGAAAATAATTAGAAAAGGCCTATAGACGGGTGACAAAAACGGCGGAGAACACCAAGTTAATAATATTCTGCTACCCTTTGAGAGTCTATTCGTCTCCGCCTTCTCGATTTCAAACAAGATACAAGAAAACATCAATAAGACACTTCGAATACTTCTGAATGATGATGAAAAGAGTGGGAAGCTGATCTCGCAATTATGCAGTATTTCAATGACAATAATAAAACATTTGTATAAAAGCAAGTATACTTTAGTTAAAAATGTATTTGTTTCAATATTAACTTGTGTTCGCCTACTCCAGTTGAGCCGTGAACGAATAATTGATTAACCTAACCTAAACCCCCACTAGTTCAAGTTATTCCAACGACCTTTTTGAAAAACTAGCCTATTTAAAATATAATGAAGATAATATTTAGTAATTATTATTGTGTTCAATATATATAAATTGAAAACTGTTACAGCTACAAGTACAACACGATTTTTGAGTAAGAACCAAATTGATCCTTCAAAGCTGTAAGCAACTTGCAAAACAAAATTCAGGAATTTCTTATTTAGGAATATTAAAGTTTTATGGTGTATAAAAAACTGAATAATCTACATTAACTATTATATCTAATCTGAATTCAGCAGAAAAATAAAATATAAACGTTTTATTTTTCAAACGTACAAAACACATTAAAAATACCTACTACGTGTTTTTACATTTATGGAGACGATTTAAAAAAATATATATATACTAAATATAACCGTATAAATAATACTACGTGATTTAAATGATTAAATAGTTAAAATATGAACATAACCAAAATTAAAAAAAACCCACATGGAAATAAAAAGTCTTGCTAAAACAACTAATATTGAAAACACTATTTTTAAGGGTTATTTTTATCTGGGTTTCTTTTTAGAGGCGTTTTAATACAATTTCAAGGAGCGTGTTCATAACTCATACTATAAGCAGGGCCAGGAATTTTATGCATTCGCATGTTCCTTCATTTAAATTAAAGCCATTAACCAAACTTTACATATAATATACTATATTGTTGTGATGCATGACCGGAGGACTGAAGCATACTTCAGATTGTTTATTATGTACACGAATCACTGCAAATAACATGCATATTTAGTGTGCTCTCGACGACTAATTTACATGATAAAACATGCTCCCTCAGTTTTCATCAATGATTTCCAATAATATAGTTCTATACAGAGATTACATCGAAATTTTCAAGAAGATAAATTATCTACCATAAAACTATTTTGGTCAAATATGTAACTTGGGTCCCTTTCACAAATTCCCATTCAATTAAAGAGCAACATTTAAAAACGTGTTATTGCCATTTAAAAAAAAAATGTTTTTAAAAACATTTAAACATTTTTTGTTTAATACTATAATTGACGGGAATTTGATGTTTTTAATATTAGAACTCAAAACTTAAGTTTTATGACAAAAACTTAACTTAATTACTAAAATGCACTTCAAAACATTCTATTATGTATGTTCGCTTATCCATGTTAAAAAATTACTCATATGTTACAAAACTGTACTGTTGCCTCGTTTGTATATAGTAGTATTGGTCTAGTTATATGAATAACTCATGAGTTACTAAAGAAAACTATTTATAAAGTCTTATTTCATTTATTCATTCTAAGCCATTTTGAGGATTGTAATGTGTTAAAACAAGTTTTAGTAGTACTTATTAAGTTTTTTTTCATTAATATTTTAAGGAGTTTACATTGTATTAGCAACATTAAAATCAACCTAAAAAATGAAGAGTATTATCAATTATCTTGATACTGTAATAATGTAATGATATTTTTAAACCATTTACATAGGTAATATTAAAACTGTTTATATTGGGATCATAAGTTTTTAGGAATTATTATTACTAAAAATAATATAAAATCACTTTAAAACTTTAAAGTCACTTTAAATCACTTTAATTCTATGCAAAATTAAATAATTAAAAGCATTATAAAAAAATATATTATCGATTTAATGTTGTATAATAATAATAATGTGTAATATGTAATGAGCAGAATATTTAAAAAATAATAATACCTAACAGGAAAGCATAGACAGCTAACGGAAAACCCTATTACTCACTATCTTATTCGAGTGATACTTCGGTCAAGTGTTATTGTTGCTTAAACAGTCAATCCATATTGTGCATGTGTACATACAACAATACATAATAAGTGAAAACAACACGATTAAGACACTGACCATTTATTTTAATTAACCAATTGTCATTGTGGCCTAACCTATGGAATATAGACGGACATTCGAAAATGCAAGTTATAGTAATTTCTTCACCCTAGATTTTTTCGTTTTATAATAAGCATATTACAACTACAAAAAAGTAACAAAAATTCTACATATACATTTAATAATTTTGCAATTTAGCGTTAGATTGCCTTTATATCAAGAACAGCTTTAAAATTGACTTTGATTTAAGAGAAATTAATTGCACTGACAAAGTAAATAAAATGCAAATAAAAGTTGCCTGTTATAGGAAACTATTACAACAGTTATTTTAGAACTTTAATTAAAGAGTTTTAAAGTATTAGTCACTTAAAAAAAATACTTAAGGAGAGTATAGAACAAATTTAAAAGTAAAATTGATGTTACCAACATCAAGTACAAATTACAATAAGGATAAATATATTCGATTACTTTTATTACATAATGATATAAAATATAGAAAAAATATATCATTTTTGTTTGATATTATATATTGATTATTGAGTGAAAAGGCCAACGACATTTATTTTTTTATAGTATCTTTGGCCATAAAAAAAAATGTATTAAACATCAGTTTCTTATGTGAAATAATCTTAGCTTTCTGGAAAAAATATTGATTTATTTTTCGAGTAACGGAAAGTCTTTAAAATTGAGTTTATAATCTAAAAAGTTGGTTTTTTCGTGTTGCCTAAAGTTTGAGAATTCTTCTAATACTTTTTTTCTGTAAGCCTAGATAATTTTCATAAAATAAACATATTTCAAATTGGGTTCTCCATAAAAACAGTCAGAAAGAATAAAAAAAAAAAGAGGTAAAATTTTATAGAAAAGTCGAAAAAACGGAAAAACATATTGTTTTAATTATACATAATTTCAACTATTTTGATTACTGTGGTCGTTTTTTTCGTTTTTTGATTTTCCTATGAAATTTCACCTCTTTGTTTTCAGAATTTTTTTATAGAGAACCCAATTTGAAATTTACACATTTTATGTAAAATTAACTTCAAGGCAATCTGTATGGAGTTATAAATCTGTATGACACTACGAGAAATTATTTTGTATTATTATTTTTTTTTAATTTAGATAATTATTTTCTGCTTTTTGAAAATTAAATCATAGATTTAAAATCGATTGCAAAGTTTGTACTTCACAAGCAAACAAACAGACTTACAAGAAAGCAAGTTAAATTGCTTGTCAACCAGTTCTAAGCTATGTTTAAAGTTTCAAGTGTCTAGCTCATCGAAAAGTTTAAAATCAATTGAAAAATGTGTACCGAACAGACCAAAAAGCTAGTTAATAAAAACGTGGGATATTTAAAGCGTATATTTTTATATATGCTAAAAATATGAAAATTGTTAACATATTTCAATGTCGTTAGTATTTTTAATAATACGTATTTTGAATAATGAAATTTAAATGAGTAGTGTTTTTATCCATACATTGTTTGCGATAAAATTAGAAAATTATTTATTTAATATATTATATTAATAATTAATTTGACCATTAGGGCGGGCGTGTCCTTCTCTTGCTGTCTCTCCCTCTCCCAATGACGCCAATGCGTTTTACTGGATTCGCAAGGACATGTTTTGTATTAGCTCAATTTAAAAACTGGATTAATAGTTCGCCGTGATGGAAATATCAATATCATTACTAGCGTCTAACTCCTACTTTAACGGTAAAATTAATTTTGTGGAATCCGAAAATTCCACGTTGCCTTTGGGTAACAAAAATTAATAGATTTACAGACCAAATCCTAATTGGACGCGTAACTAACATTTGTATACCATATAACGAGGGGAGTGTTACGATGGGGAAAAACTAGACAGCGTTCGGTGTTAATAAGTAATTCCCAGAAGGTCATCAGAAGCTCTAAAATTAATGTACATAAGTCATCGTCGGCTGACTCGACGATAGTGTAATTATCGTTTTACACAATCATTTATTTTTATTATATACATCAGACTAACAGAACTCATTTACAACGCCAATCAGTGAAAATACACACCAAAACAATACAAAATAAAAAAATACAATTTCTGAACAGTAAAAAGGCCATGCATATTAATATATTATTATAATATATGATATCCTAAATTTTTTACATGCTATGTAATTTAAATAAATTATATTCTATTACAAAATCAACGGAAAATTAAGGTATTCATATTTTATTAATGTGTTATTTCTTCGCATAAGTTAATCTTGAATAACGTTGCCGAAATTACCATAATTCTGCTTTTTTTTTTATAATATATGCATATAGCTTGGTGGGCTTGGAAGGAAAGGACTGATATTTTGGATCTATCGAATATCAAATATTAAATATCAGATACTATATTTTCACAAATTTATAGAGATCTCGCAGTTGGTAAAACACAAACGGGCACTATTGATGATGGTTTGCTCTGATGTTACAATTAAGCTCGGCGTACGTACGATAATTGCATGCAGTGCACTGACAAAGAAAGAGAGAGAGAGTATTTATAATTTTACTTAACGATTTCGACGACCAACGATGTAGACAGCGTTTTTAATCGCAGTTTTATGACTTGTTAGTACAAGCGGAATACAAAATGTGGTTTACCCGTCACCGCGGACACGATGTATATCGGGTTAGCGCGATTTCCGTTCCGAATATATTACACATTATTTTGGTAAGTTTTTTTTACATATAATCTGACCAACCAACGACCTTTGAAACATTGCTATTACACGGTGTTACATTAACTTGAGGACAGCAACTCCGTTCGCGCTGTGAAACAATCGCCAATTGACGGCGAGCTGATCGAAAAACAGAGTGCGCTCTGGGAAAATGGCCACTGCACTGTCGGGAAAAACCACCCAATTCAATTACCCCCCTTTAACCGGAAAGAAAAACAGGGATAAGGTCCTGCGGGTGAGCCCAAGAATCTCTTAAGACAGCGACGTTCTAACCGTTTACTTGATCCCCGTACGATGGTAGGGGGGTCACTCCACTAATTAATTTATACAGCAAGTGAACGTACCCCGTAGAGGAATACTGAAAACTGTTTTTAAATGAGTTAAAAACATAATGTAATAGTATATAAAATAATTGTTTTTTACACTGTTGCGACACTCCGACGGTCCTTTGCGGATGGCGCCGGTGCTTACGTGTCATCTGTCCTCAGATTTTACTGTGTGTAAAATGTAATAGTCATCATCTATCAAATACTTGTATTGTTAACAGTGCAGATATTATATATTCGGCGCTACTACCAAACTATATCTACATAGGTAGTGTAAATTATTGTGATGATCATTCACTAACCAAATTTAACGCACGGGTTAACTAAGTATCTACTTGGCGGGTACTTTGTACGTGCGTTAGGTATAAGTGGAAGTCTATATAAAAGCATCCTTGAACTAAATCAGGACGGCGACGGCAGCACGTTCCTACGCTTATATAAAACTTATAAATAATAAATTATAAAACGGATCATCGTTGAAAACAAAACAAAACGAAATTTAAAATGTTATACGGTATAATAGTATATGTATAGTATCCACTGTATATATACATATAAATAATATTATATTATATATTAATATATTATATAATGTGTATTCTAACGCCGTCAACCTTGCCTTAGTATTGTGCAATAACACACCACACACAGGTATTGCGCGCGTAACAATAATTAAAACACAGCCAGCTCATTCCGGTCGGTTACACTTTAATACATAATATTATAGTAGGCGCTTTACACTGTGGTTATTCGTTTGGTAAAGACGCTTATCCCAAGCGAACACTTCATTTTTCGGTTGTAACGTTCTTGATTTTCATGGTGAAAAAACCCTTTAAGATTCTCGTTATTGACACAAACTAAGTGCGAGAATAAGGTAAAAATTGAAAAAGACATAGCGAGTAGAATATCATGCGTGATGGGGGGGGGGGGGGGTGAGGTGGGAAAAGGCAACAAGAGTGTTGTTAGACAAAAAAGTGTCATTTAGAGTAAAATAAATTGTATTTTTTTTTTTTATAAAACTGTAGTAAGGTCAGAAATGATTCGTGGAAGTGTTGAAAACCGAAAAAAAATGCAAAATAGAAGTCATCGAAATGACTATTTCGAGATGAACACGTACATGAGAGAAAATTTGGGACGGAGAGATTGTTTTTGGGCATATTAAAATAAGAGAAGACAATGACATAGTAAACGGGTATTAATGTTTTATAGAGATTTATTGTCCATTTACAGCGCAGTGCCAGCGACAGAAGACAATTGAAGGGGTGGGTGGATAAAGGAGTTGACTGACAATTTCAAAACTTTCTAGAAGGCAATATTTTAGTTAACGTATCCATTTATACAAAGTAATAATGCTATTTTGACAACACCATCATCAACTGTGAATTTCCGAAAATAATGATTCAAATGTTATAATATTTTGCTAAAACGTGTAATATATCCTAAACACTTTCATTTATTTGACAAAAAATGTTACTTGACACCTTTTACTCATTCTTTCAAAATTGTCAACCCTAAATAATGATGACGTCCAAAACAATAATACAGTTAATTTGGTAGTCAGGAACTTCTGTTATACTAATTTAAATATACGAACATTAATAATTAATTTTATTCAGCACCCAGCTACGATATCATCTAACCTCTTTAATGGTGACATTACAGTAAACATTAAAAAATATTTTTGTTTTTTAGTTTAATTTATTATATTTATCAAAATATTATTAGATTTTATTTGTGCGTTCTGTGAAATTTTTTTTTTTAACTTATTTCTGTGTTTAATCAGCTACTAAAGAGACAGTGAGCATTAAAATGTGAAATGTTTCTGTCGATAGACAGAATAATAATAATACAATTTTCCTCTGTTTTAAACACTTTTTTGAAATATTAATAAGGGCCTATTTTTTAATTATGCGGAGCTGAATTGTAGTCGTTTATTTCGTATACGATTTTAAAACATATACAAGACAATGACAAATTTGAACACAACGCCGAAGACTCCGTTAACGTTATTAGTTAATTATTACGATACATGATAATAATTGGAGTAGAAATCGACCACCCATCCAACGCTCCAGTGGCCTATTAGAACCGGTTTACCGAGCCTGGCAATATATGTATAATATTTTGAACAATTTGCCACTTTAACTACGTTAAAACACATTATTAATATATCGTCGCTTTTTTCGAAATGCGTGTCAAGACATACCGGTCTGCATAATTCACACAAACATGCCAATCATAATGTACTACATTTTTTAATCACGATGACTAGAACACTATATCATAGTTATGTACATAATATAGCTCCATAGCAGTCACACCAATGTAACTTATGCAAAATGAAAACTGTTTACAATATTATGTTTACCCGTTGCGGATAATTTGCTTTGAGCGCTAAAAACGTGCTTTGCGCTGCTTTTTTTTTTACAACATGAGCACATAATATATTATACATACGGTTTTAGCGCACACAAAGCTCACTCAGTATGATGGAGGGCACAAAGGTGAGGAAGAGGAGAAGCTCAAAGTGGTAGTGTGAATACATAAATAATATTAAGGCGAGTTCACAAGGGAGATTGGTCGTACAAGGGTAAAACTAGCAGAGCGCAAGGTCTACTAAGGCAGACAAACTCGTTTTCAAAATGCGTTCTAAAAATCGTCAACAATGTAATGATTTCAATACATATTATATTGTAAACCCGAGCTACCGCCGAAACGACCAGTCTGTAAATGTAGACAGTCAGATAGATCAGACAGACTATAATATAGAAAGATAGCTGCCTCGTCTCCATATCTAAGAAACCGTTACTGAATGCAAAACAGCCAACATTGAAATTTAATGTAAATTCGTCTGATCAACGTGAGATATCCTATTAACACGTATGAATAGTGTATTTTGGCGCCTTGTTTTGCATATGGCCGCGACTAGGGTCAATTTTTTTAGGGTGATTTACGAAGATTTTGATTATGACCTTCACGGTTGGTTGTGTTTGCCATTACTAAATTACTCACATCGAGGAATAGAAATTAAAATATAACAGAATCAATATTTTCAAAGACTTATTCCATTTTTGCTAAAGCAGGCCAAACAAACATTGCAACGACTTTGTAGTTTAGACATGTTTACTGCGTAATACCGAAAAAAACGTATGAGTTAGTTGTGAACATTTAAAGAAATTAGGTTTTTTATAATATCCTCTTGAGGTTCTAGTGGTTGGTGACAAGTTCTAGTGGTTGCTTCGGGAAACAAACAATAATGTGCTTTTGTCTCGTGTATGGGCGTACAGGCAATTTTCAGCTGTGATCACATAATTACATAAAAATGTTATACCGTCGATTACATTCATAGCGCATTAGGATAATATAATAATTATGTGCCTAAGTTGAATGACGTTGCGTTTAGACAATAAAAAACCAATTCGTTTTGGTTTTGCTGTCTCGTTGTCGCGCAGTTGAGGTTTTCCCCACGATCACGACCACTACAGTCATTAATTTTTTCGACCGACTGAGGTGAAACGGTTTGCGAGTAGAGAAATCGTTCAGGAAATCAAAAAATAGTGTAAACAATGTTTACCTACTATTGATCTATTATAGTTCTCTTCTTCTCGTGTGCTATCAGCCAAAAGAAACAAAAGTGATTGCAAATACTTTAAAAAAATGTAAGTGACAGATAATGCCAATTCGCATGAACGAACATAAGAATAAACGAATGTTTAAAAAATCAATGGCTTCTCAGATATTATCTTGTCTGAATGTAAATAAAAAAGTTTAGTCGCTTTGTTAGTTTTTCAAAAAAAAGAAACAAAAATGACAGTTTTTTGTTTGTATATGTAATATTTATATAATGTACTTAAATTTTTACATTTCAGTATTTTGATGTGTAAAAAAAATTATGTATGTATAACAAATTTAAAACACGTTGGTTAATACTTTATTTAAAATATAACAACTCTGCCTGTGAATCATTTAAATGAAGAGTATGTAATAAGAAGTGACCAACCTACTATCCTGTACTATAGACATGATTTTGTGTAGATTTTAAGCTTAATTTTTTATTTTATAAACGACAGAGATCAAACGCCATAACGTGATTGTATAGTACCACTAGATTTCAAAACAACGGTTTAAAAAATATGCATAGTCTTATTGAAACGCATAATAATTCGCTATAAATACGCCAAAATTAAAAACTTGCATTTCTATTTACGTAAAAACCAATTATGTGACAATACTGCGGTACGAAATCCGAGACCCACTTTGGAAATACACATATTTTACGGTCCAGATTTCTGGAAAGTACTCACTTCATGCCTTGCTTGAGGTTTTTAATGGACTTCCATTGTGCGATTTCGTGCGTGGTCGGCGGCCTGTCGTCGCCGGGATCGACGGACAACATGGACGACGACTGTAACATCATGCGGACAGGCGACGGCCCGGTCGGCGGCGACATGGGTTCCAGCTGTATGCAAAAACCGTCGTCGTCCGAGTCATCAGAAGCGGCCGCCGTGGTGTCTACGTTGGCCGCCGCGGTCGCCAGGTCGTCCGCCAACAAGAATCCTGTGGATAGCCGGACGCCGTCGCGGCTGTCGGCTGCGGCTGCGGCCGCGGCGACGGTGTGCAGTTCGGACAACACGAACCGCCTGGAGTTGCGGCGCTGCTGTAGCATACTCGATGGGTTTTCGGCGTAGAACGAATTTATGTAACAAACGAGCCCGGCTCAATACCAATGAATAAGTTATGTCTATAATGTTTGATGTATTGTAACTCGTCGGCAACTACTGTCCGTATTGGCGGTCGGCGGTGTCGTCAACGTCTACTATAAGGCCCGCGGTGCTGACGGTGGTGGACGTCCAAAGACGACTGAGTTGCGATGTCCGTTCGGTAACGACAAGCGGTAGTGGTGGCCACAACTAGGTGACGGCTAAGTAAGTCCGGTCGAGCAACGACGAACGTGCGTCTATTGGCCATTTCAAAAATAACATTCAATTATTTCACTTATCGGACCCGATCTCGTGTTTTGTTAAATTTAATAATAGATTACCTACATATGTTATAATAGTTAATGCCACACCAATGAGTGTAATAATTAAGTTGTATATTAATAGGCGTGTAATAATCGGATTTTACCTGCACGGAAATGAGCCATTATTCTATAATAGCTGTAGGCCTAGCCGGCGACCGGGTTTTTCAAGGAATACTAGGCGCGGGTATAAATAGCAGGGTAAAAAAGCGGCCGGGTCGGCCAAAAAACCGGAAGAAATGCCCGATTCGCAACATAAAATATTTTGACTGTAGCCCGCGAACAGAAGGTAAACAATGCTAGCTAAGTGTATAATATTACTGTCGTTACGACACGTTGCTGCTGTTTTCTGTTTTTGTTTTCAACGCGGCAGTAGGCCGACAAACATGCATGTAATAATAATAACAATACTAATGCTACACACGGAATTATTATTGAGCAACGGACGGACGATAGCAAGAAAGTGAACGGACAGTATGACGCGAGCTGAAGAGCCGCGCAGCGTGGACTGAAGTTTTGAACCGAACCGGCGACAGAGAAGAAATAAAAGAGCAGCGGCTGTTGGAAATAACAGATTCCCTCCACCATCGGGCTTGTACGCCGATTAAGCGGGATAAGTGACGTTCACTCAGTCGCGCACGTGCACGAGAGGTTCATGTCACTAAACGGCAGTCATCCGTCGTCGTCCCCTAAACGGTGTCCAATGGTCAAAGAACCCCCCCCCCCACAATCCTAGTAGGAGACCCACGCGTGTCTCAGGACGACGCCAGCCAGGTCTACACAGAGACCACAGTCCTTCTTTGGCTCAACCGAGTAAAAGTAAACTTTATCCCAACTCTTTAAAACAAACAAAACAATTTTTAAAAAATTGCAATAATACACACAATAAGGTTATCTAAAAAGGCGTGAAGTGAACGTAAGACGTAGGTAGAGACAAATAATATACTAATATAGTCGCACACCGTATAATTATTAATATCGATAATCATGCTGCTAATGGATATTCTTGACCCAAAAAACCAGCGTCTGTCGCCTTAAACTCGGCGACATCTCAATATCGATATTGTAAACAAATCGTTTTCTCAATAAACAGAAGGGAATGAAAAGCGGTCAGCGTGGCAAAACAAAAATCTGACAGGTATGCCAGCAACTTGCGACAACCATCTCCAAATGGCTATCGAGTTCCATAGGAGGTCTATATATTAGCTGCAAACCGGAAATTGTGCAAACTGATAGGTAGCACACTAGTACTACAACTATTAACCCGTTTAGTTTCAATACATCACGGTCACAACATCTTGTCGAGTGGTCGAGTATGTGATAACTCGCCAACAACGATATTATTATAATTTAGTATCAAAATAATACAATGCCGTATGCATAAATCAATGTCTAGTAAAAAGTACCACACTGAAAACGGCCGTTGTTAATTACAATTAGTGTGCAAACATCATTAAATAATGGCGAGAAAAACAATCCCAGCATAATATAATAATATAGTTATGTCAGGCAGTTTTAAACCACTATCTATTAAAACTTGGCACACACATTTGGTAATATAAGATCAGAAAATTCTAGACAGAATAATAATGACTAATTGAATCCTTAGAGGTTAAAATCAGGCATCTTAGAGGTTATTGTAAAAACCTATATTATTGATACAAAAAACAGATTTTCACAGAATCTAAACTGTCTTGGAATATGTTTTGCACAAGACGTAAAAATAATAATCGATTCATGAGTTTATTTTAAATTATTGTTTTTTATAATGTATCTCACTATATCATTACTTTCATATGGAATTTTCCCACAACCTAGTGACCGCCTCGATCCCGACGAGCTTTGTCCGCAATGAAAATAGAAGGACGTTTTCGCTTATAATAACCTCAATGTCAAAACCGGTCATAAAAAATGATTACTATATTAAACTAGTAATTTCCTAAAAATACTACGATTTAAGTTTTGAAAACACATTTAAATTGTTCATAACATTTACAAGCATGGGCGTCATTCGGTGGACGGGGGGGGGGGCAGGGACGACGCCACTAAATTCATATGATAGTAATACGCGTGATATACTGTTATTACTATTACCGCTATCCACAAAATTAAAACAATTATTTCTTTAATAAAAACCTTGCCTATCAACTGCCCTAAATAAAAAAATTTTTCGCCTCCCAAAAGAAGCGTTAAACCATATTTACGAACCACCATGAGAGATGTATGATGGTCATTGCAACTGAAAAGGAAGAAGCAAGTAGTACTGGAATTAAAGTGTATTCCTATGTATGCCTTATTTTTAAATAATAGTAATAAATAATGGCTTCAGCTAATTACTGATTTAACTGGTACACGGTTCTATGCGCATAGCTTCACAAAAAAATTCATAACTTCTACAATTTTGAAGTCCATCTAAAAGTTAAATACTCCAAATAAAATACAACTTAATAGGATGTGATTGTTTTCCGGTTTTAGTTTTAAAATATCCAAAAATTAGTGATTTTTGCAATTTATGCTACAAAATACACAAAAGTTCATTTGATCCTTTAAATTTGAAGAAAATTGGAGACATGACCTACAGTTGCGGTCGATTAGGCCCCATCTACATAAAACGGTCCATCGGAATTTCAAATTGGCCTGTTTAAAAGTTCACAAAGCTAGAAGAAAACTTAAAAGACGCCTCTGTTTACAAGGTATGGATCGGAGCAAAATTTTAAAATTATTTTTAGTATTTTTAATGAAATAGTCTTTATGTGAAGAATTGAAAATTTTAAAGTTATTTTATGTTTTTTTATAATAAAATTAGTAGTCACGAAATTGCAGATTAATTAATACTTTTTTTTATAACTAACATAAATAATTTTATCTTCGATGTAAAACTAAGAAAGTATTATTTTTTATTTTTTACTAATTTTGAAAATAAACGTGGCATTTTATTTAGAATATAATCCAATAGTTAGGATTAGCGTCCTTGGGTAACGTAATCGAGGAATTTTGGTGCAAGTCCGCTGTAACGCGCGTGGTCAATGTGAACCTGCAATTTTTTTATTTTACACATAATGAAAACTACAATCAAGGACTCGAAGGCCAAGGTGATGAGTCGGCGGCGTGGGTTTTTAACTAACGTTCAAGACATCATACTAAAACTCATTTCACATGGTCATCCGAATTGTATTTTCAATATAAATTATAATCATTTAATAGGTTTTATACATTTTAGTCAAACATTTCGTTATATTCATAATGAGTGGATGTTGTGATGAAAAAAACCCAAACCCATAAATGTACCTCCAAAAAAACCAGGAATTCTGTCAACTCTGTAAACAAACTTCAAAATACAATATAATTTATTCTAGAATAAATACAGTGTCGTTAAAAAATTAAACCAAATTCGCAAGAATGAAATGTTACTTTGGTATCCAAATATAGTAGGTTAATAAATTAATAATATTATAAGTACTGTACACAATCATTGAGTACATTATTAGTTATTACGTTTAATGAAAGCGTTACAATTCATAATTATGTAAATCATAAATTAAAACAAAAAAATGGATCATAGGTCGATAATCATCGGGTTAGACGACAGAAGATAAATAACATTATATTGCACCTTTTTCCCACCAATCAGTCTTTACACACAAAATGTCATAATTATTATTGAGAAAATGTATTAAAACTGGATATTGACCACGGCCACGTTTTCAGAACTTTATTCTTGTTTTAACAAATCAATAAATTTTGTAAAAGTTAAATAAAATATGTATAAGTCAAACTTCCTATTCAATTAAAAACACTTAACCAACAGGAATCGAGTTGGATAATGTAATGATAAATTCTGCACATATCTGTTTTTTGCGTTCATTGGATCATAAGAATAATGATAATTGTATCCCATTTGTAATTAAATTATAAGTAGAACCTCAAGGGCACCATTGATGTTAACGCCCTTACAGTCCAGTAATTAGATCGTTCTTAGGGCTACCGAGTGTAAACAGAAGCTGTATTTCACGGTGAATAATAAACTAGATTACGATTTTATATTTAAATATATCAAAATTCAATTAAAGATTATGTCTCGTCTAAGACTTGAAAATAAGGACTAGTTTTTTTACTTTGAAGTTTTACCATTTAATATTTTGATAATTTAAAACAACACTCTTGTGTCTAAACCTTAAACAAAGTCTTTGTGGAACACGACTACAGGTATTAAAATAGCAATATATGACAAAATTTTACGATGACAAATTTTAGTTTTGCCCATTAATTTAAATGTATTTGCAGAAACAATTTAAAAATAACTTACACGACTTCAGTACTTTATAAGTTCAAATTTTGTTTTTCTATCAAATATATATTAACTAAATATATATTTACACTTAATATAATTAAGTGTACTGGGAGCAACGCTCTTGGATTTTTAATTTCTCAAGTTAATGAAATAGACTAGTTAATAAAGTTTAGTTTTTGTGTTCTATACCAATACAAAAAATGTATTAAAAAAAAAAAAGTCTTTAAAAATACTAAAAACTGAAACAATCAGTTTTTTACAAAACATATTTTTCCAAATATATATATTTTTTTTAGATAAAAACTTCCTTTTCCGTTAATTTCTGTTTTCTTAAATTTAGATATCAAATTTCAATAATATTTAGACTAACAATTAATTTTACTACCGCATTAATGCCTAATATTATAGGAACTCGATGATTTTTAAGGTTTTTGAGATTGTTTAATCTAAACATTTTTTAAAATTCATAGGATAGAGTTGAGAATACTTTATTGGCAGTTAATTATTTTCAGCTGTTTATCCTAGCCTTTTTGACATTTTATGCCTTTACTTTGGTACACAACCGGAAAAATCGACTGTTACCAAAAAACTTAACGGTCCTTATATATATCCTTATATCCTCCCGTGGATAAAAAATGTCTCCCGTGGTTGCGGACTCGTACGCAAGCTGTTGTAAAGGGATGGGTTATGTTACTTTTTAATAATGATTTTTCTACAAAAACAATCTCTCGCTTTCCCAAAAATGTAGATAGAAAATATTTTCTAAGTTTTTCGAAAATTTGGCGACTTTAACTGTACTTCTATCGAAGGAGTTTTAATAATTTTAAAATTCAAGGCATTAATTAAGTTTTAAAAAATAATCTTTTTCGTTTTTTTAACCAAGTATAAAAAAAAAACATGAAAATAAAAAACCTTTTAGAGAGGACATAATACAAGTATTTAGCTTTCTATTAATACCAAATCATGTTTATGATAAGAGATGTTTACAGAATGCTAACTGTATTTTTGCACAAGAGACGGCAAATGTAGCGTCCACTTAATATACATTAGCTTTCATTTTTATTAACTTATTTTTTCAGACGGAAAAATAAAAAATGTAATACTTCAAATATATCGTGGAAATCGTTGTAGAAAATTGTTTTTATAATAAATAGTTATTTTTAATAAAATAATCGTTAACAAACTGTCAAATTTATGCTGTGTCAAATGTCAACCTATGTTTTAAACAGCTAGCTTTTTTATAAAGTTGTTAAACATATATCTATATTCTATATCGTAACAGTTTATTACTTCAGGTAATAACACAGTTCCCTATTTTTCTCAATCTAGTTTTTTTTTTCATTTCTTAAAATAATTTGTTTCATCTATTGTAGAAGTAATTTATCATACAAGTACAGCAGTTTTCTTCGCAAATAAATTAGGAATTAGTTAAAAATATTTCAAACCCATAAAACAAATATTTAAGGGAAGTATCAAGTTTTAATATATCAAGGTTTTCATACATTTTATTTTCTGAATTGATGCCATTATACTTTTTTTTATCGACAAAGAAAAATATTAGTTCGTTCCTCTTTTTCTACTGATTTTTTTTATACATAGTAGATTTGTTTTAAATTAATATTTATACCGCTATTTAGTAGCTAAAATAAATTTAAAAATCTCAAAAAATTAGAAAAATGTTTTTTTACTCAAAAGAACATAATGTCACAAGAGGAACAAAAAAATCTTTTTTTTTAACTATCCTAATATATATATCATATACTAAAAAAATGTTTGTTTTTCGGGAATGGCGATAAAAAGTGGTGTGGCCAGAAAACAAACAATGGGAGTGGGGGTTTTGACAAAATGTATTTGTATTGATAACTATGAATTTTTTTTTGACGAGACAGCAATGAAGCTAACGGCCCGATTTGCATTATAAAAAAAAGGTAAAGGGGTAAGTATTTAAAACCTCAAACCCTCGCTCCCTGGCTACACCACTGCACGAGCTAAGCTAAAAGCTATTAAAGTAAAATCATATTGTGTACCTCAATCTTTTCCTCCTCTCAGTCAAGCCGAACATGTCTTTGTAGGAGCTGTTGTTGGCCGACACACCCATGCCCATCCTGGTAGATTCCTTACCGTTTCCCTGGGGAAACGAATCGGTGTTTTCATGTTTCTCCTCTTCCAGGGCTCTCATCAAGTCACCGTTGACAAGCTCGGCGGTCGGTTGGTCGGCACCGTCCTCATCGCCCACGATAAAGTTGACGCCGCCACCTGTTGTGGCAGCAGCGTTAGCTGTTGTAGTGTCGGTACTCATTTTGTCATTTACAACGGCGCCTTCAGAGTTATTACAATCTGCGTTCTCTGCAACAGGATAAAAAATTAAAAAATTAAAAACATGATACGGCTGAACAGATTTATGATTAATCCGAGGAGTTATTTATATGCGTGACTTTTTTGTAGCTCGGCAGGTTTAAGGTTTTACCCGAACGTGTGCCGAATACAGATCAATACCATATGACAAAAACAGTTCCATACATGAACGGCAATAACACATAATAATAATAGTAATTAATACACGAATGGGCTGAATGTAATTTAATACTTTTTAAATGTTTGTATACTGTATAGCCCATAGAAAACAAGACAAACGGAGTTCAGGAACAAAGCTTAATTTAGTAGACGACATTAGTTAGAAGAGATTGGCAGAATAGAATCTACTGCCGCCAATTGTTTTAAATAAAAAATCATAGTATAGATTTTTGAAAATAATTAATATCTTACACATTATATGCAACATACAATTATTTTATCAGCTATAAAAAACAAAGTGTAGGCCGAGTTTGGGAACAAAACTGCGACAATCATTGATTTGCCTACCCTTTTGTAGCATATATCCATTGCTTTGCATATATAAGGCTACTATTTAATATGGCCACACATCCCTGATCGAGACGGCCTTCAAAGAAGCATAGCGCACCTTATTAGGAAATACAGAGTCAAATGGACGCAAAACCGTGTAAAAAAAATTGAAACTTAATCAAGTATTAACGGATACCCGAAAAATCAAAAACCTAGTATTAATATAATAGTATTTCATAGGTATTAAAATTAACTTAGATAAAGAATTTTTTTTTAAACTTTGAAGTATACATGTTCTCCAATATGACTGATAAATGCTAAAAGCAATTCTGTAAAAACATATGATCACTGGTTACCAGTACAAATTTAAATTAATTTTTTTCATACATACAAATTAACAACAAGTTTTACTAGTATTTAACCTTGAGAGTAATGTCAGAGTTAACTTGTGAGTTAACAACCCAGAGTTAAAAGTTTATAATTCCATTTCATTCATTTTCCTAAAAAATCCACTATTATTCCCTTAATGCAAACTTCAAAAAAGGACACCTCCTTTTTTTAAAATTTATTTTTTGCTGTAATTACTTATAAACCTTTTAATACCTTATACATATATATATATATATATATATATATATAATATAATTTATAATATAAATGATTATATAATTTTGTATAGCAGAAAGTTACATTTAAATTTTACTTCATTCGTTTACAAATCATATGACTCATGACCCTTATCAAATTAGATAAAAACAAATAAGGCTGACATTAGTTTTGTATTTTTTTTCTGTATAACACATACTAAACTCTAAAGGGAACTTTCGGGGATAGGATCTCGACGACGTTTCCTAAACGAAAATGTTATTTTTACATATGTATAATGTACCGTCAAACGGGCCAACTTGGGGCATTATGGGTAATTTGGGGCATATGTGTAAAAAAATATACATTAAAATATAATATATTTGACCAATGCCCCAAATTACCCATAATGCCCCATGTTGGTTCGTTTGACCAAATGGTATGTATTATACATACATATGTTTATATATTAAAGGTTCAAAACACTAAAATGTCAAGTTCGGAAAATAATGCCAGTAAGATGGTGTCCGTTTCTCTGTATGCATTCAAGAAAAAATCATACACCGAGATGTTACAGAGTCCTGTATACACGATTCGAGGAATGCATACAGAGGAACGGACTCCATCTTACTGACATTATTTTCCGAATTTGAGATTTTAGTGTTTTGAACCTTGAATGGCATATTATGTACTCTACGTTTTCCACAATAAACATTGAAAATATTTTTTTTAAACGTATGTGAGAGTTATTTCAAATTTTCCCGTTTCCCTGGCCTACTCTGTAGTATAAAAATTGTGTGAAAAATTTGTTTTAAAAAAAAATGGAAATACCACAAATTCATGTGAATTTTCCTGCGCTATTGTTAATAGCAACGAAGCGAAGACAAATCAGAGAATTTTAATAATTATTAATTAATATGAATACGTGTAGATTACAATAATCGTGCAAGACCGATTTAAAAAAAAACAGCTATATTGGCTACTGTGTATCTTAGATTTTATGGTGATGACTACAATAAAATTAAATGTATATGTATTGTATGTTATATTAAATTGCCATCGCAAATCTCGAAAATCCGGATTGAAAAGAACACCAATGCAATTAGTTATTAGGCGGCTTGTGACCACGGACGTAATTTTTACCTCATCGTTCCGGTTTTTTTTATCGACCATGTCAAGGTTAAATAAAATCGCTAAGGTTAATTAAACTTCTAAGAATCTAACTAGTTTAAGCCTAACACAAATAAATATTCTCCGACGGTTTCTATTACTAATATAAAACATACTTAAAACAACATCACTAGCAAGTGACAATAATTAAATTTCCATATTAAAAACAATTTCATTAATGACAATTTTGAGCGAAACTCGAACACGGTAGAGAAAGTAAACGTCGTATTTATTTTTTTATAAAGTCAGTCTATTAGAACTTAAAATACTAAAAATCGGTAAAGCTCAACCGCAGATATATTATTAAACCATACATCATGAAGAGGAAATTATATTTTCAGATATAATAATGAACATTTGTTTCAAGAACAAAACCTAAGGATGCTTTAAATAATTTATTGTATATAGATTAATATTCAATAGGTTTAACTTCAATGTTTTTTCCAAATTTCTAATTTTTTATGATAACTACCTAGTGAAAACTAGTCTATCCGGACTAAAACGTCTTTATATATTCTAATACATTCTCGATACAAGACAAGTTTAAAAAAAAATTAATAATACACAAAAAAATGATTTTTTTTCAACGAAATCGTTAAGTTACCTAACAGTTGAACATTTATTTCTGTTTACTATCCATATAAAATAATGCAAGGTCAATATTTAATTAATACAAAATAGTAATTACTATATTACAAATTTTAAAACAATAGTTGGGAACAAAATTAAATAAGGCGCATTAAAAAAATGTATTCAGGTACCTATTAAGATATTAATTTTTTTTAATTTGTGACTTATATACTCTAAAAGTAGCAATTCTAGACAATTTTAAACTTTTATTATATAGTCATTAGTTTAATTGTTTATACTTTGAGAGTTCTGTGGTAGTATTATCAAATTTAAAATTGACCTCTATCTCAGGTCAATCAAAACTCAAACAGCTCGTGTCCCTCGGAGGGGGCACTTAAGTTATAAGTTTAAACGGAAAAACGGTCGTCTGGCCGTGGGAAAACGGCAGGGCAGACCCATGTTGTTGGACTTGCGTGGGCAAAGTTAATAGGACACTGACCTGGTGTACGGTATACCTCCGGTGTTTGCGAAAGTTCGGGTTGTTTTGACGGTTCCTCGCCGCCAAAAATGAAATCTCTTACGTTACGGAAAATGGTGATAACTAATTGGTACACAGCTATCAATATCGAATATATCATAATACGATTACAATCGTTTTCGTCGGACGAGACCTTCAACGTTGACCGGCATGATCGACGCGCGATTACTGACTATTATAGTAGCTGTAGCTGAACACTTTAGGAAATTTGAATATAGAACGAATAATAAAAAAAAAAAAAAAACACTGCACAACACACCTGGCGACGGTAGCGGACTAAATGAAATCCAATTCACACCCTTATCAGTTTATCACTGACGAGCCGTCGAACAACAGCCGGTTGCGTGTATGGCGGGAAGCGAGAGGAGGAGGGGGTGTGTGCGAGAGAGATGGAACGCGTCAGGCCGGACGACCGACAAAAAAAATCAAACCCACCGGTTTAGAATAGGGGGAAACAAACAAAAAACTTTAAATAAAAACTAGAAAAAAAAAACATAATATACGAATTATAATAATAATAGTAGAATCTATTATACTCGATGGTTTTCCGGGTTACAGAGATTGACGGTAGAAAAATTGAACGGTAACGGCGACCGACGACAACGGTTACTACTTACTACTGTGTTAAACAACACTCACAAGACATTGATGAGTTCTATGGGCCGCAACGCGCTGAACTTCGAAATTTACTATGCCGACCAGATATAGTTATATACAGACTATAATAATATAGTAAATAGTAGTAGTAGTAGTAGTAGTAGTAACATACTTAACCAACACAGTACGGAGCGCACAGCTTCAAGTTATTACATTAAATGTGTACACGTAGGCAAAATTACATTATACCTAATGTTTTTAGTACAAGTATTATTACTATATATCATGTATCTGTGTAACGAAGGTAAAAAACCTGATGCCGTCGCTTTAAACTAGAATTTATTAATAATACTAATATAATAATAACGATAACGTGAAAAATAATAATATGCGAATCGACCTTGCGAGCACGCTGCTGTGTGCCGGTGGTGGTCGTCCGCAAGACGTCTGACTCGTTTATGACCGAAGCTGTTAGCTTTGAGGTTAAAGGATTTCCAGTTTACTATTAAAAAAAAAAACTTGTCCTACTGACGACTGCCACCACTGAGCTAACTTTTGACATTTGTGCATAAATCCAATATATGGAATTTGTCAGAGTGGAAATATAAATCTGTAATATACAATAGGAAAATATAAAATAAAAGAAGCTAACTTTTTAAAACATTTCATTTTTAAACTTTTGGTACTTGTTAAATATAGAAAATACACTGGCGGTGTAAAGCCCACAGCAATGAGATCTTTACCATTGAGATCTTTTTTAGGCCCGACTACTTGGAGGTTAAAGTGAATACAAATCTTATACCGAGTTTTCTAATAATTGAGGCTTCATCCACTAATGAGCCTATACAGATTAGCATAGAGTACTGATTTTATTTTTCATTTTCAATTGTAATGTATCACATTTAACATAACGAGTGCTACAGCCCTCCTATTTTATTAGGTTAGTTTTAAAAAAATATATAAACTAGAATCTGATACTTTCCACGGTATATTAAAGAGTTTTCGTTGTTTTATTATGCATCTACAAATAATGGGAAGAAAAGAGTTTTATCTCCTTCACATTATACTTAAATTTATGGGAACTATTTCAAATGTAAAAATTATAACTATCACATTCTAACAGTTATTTAAGTCAGCATTTATTTATATAAATTAAAAATAAATAACAATTACTGAGTATTTTGCATTGCAATTTATCTCGAACGTCAATAGCTTTTATTCAATTTTAGGCTTGGAAATTATTTCAGTGTAAACACTACACATGGGGCACGCTGAAATAATAAATAATTATTGTTAAAAATGTATACAAAATGACTGATTAATTTTGTAATTGATTATACTCTTTTTTTGTTTTGTCGAATTTCTCATAAACAACACCATCATAAAAACAATAACGTAAAGTAATGTTAAAGTTGATCGACTCGATTATGGTTTTTTATATTTCATAAGAGTTGAGTTGATAAAAATTATTGGTAAGGAGTCGAGTGTGAAATTAGTTGGTTTCTAATTCGTACACGTTAGTTCTATAATAAAAACAATTAGAAACTCGTGAAAAAAGTTGAATGAATAAATCTTATCTTGTACGTCGAGTTTAACTTGTAACAAATTAAGGTCATCATGGTGTAGGGTAAAGTGAAAAATGGTACATTAATCATAATCGACTTAAGTTATGCAATAATGTTGGTTACGTTAAGTATTATAAATAGCAATATTATTAATAGTATTATTTTATCACGCTTATATTACGTTTAAAGATCACCGATTTAAATGTTAAAGCCTACCGCTGTAATAGAAAATTATAGTTTATCTAGGCGTTACTTCCTTTGTATTATACAACCCTTATTTGATTTTCATTTATTCTAGAAAAATAATTGGGTTATAGCATGGTTTTTGGTATTTATCAATAAAATATAAGATAGTGTTTATACTACTTCAGCCGAATTCCGAAAGGGAAGTTAAGTACAAATCAAAAACATGCGATAAATTTAACACATCTAGTTGTATAAGCATATTATAATTAACGCGAATACTTAACGGTCCACCGAGAACTTGAAAATGAGACAGAGATAAAGACAACACTCGACATTTGTAATCGAAAAATTACCAGCAGGAGAGGGTTGGCGAGCACAAACAGACGACGATCAATAGGTGTACAAAATATAAAGGCAGTTTTCTCTTCCACTGGATTCCTTATAGTACATTATCTTCACGGTATTCTTGTTTTGTCTTAAATTCTTAAAAAAAGTCTCTTAACACCGCGCACTTCCCTCCCTCTTTGCAAAGAGTTATAACGAGAAGAAAATCCTTGTCGAGGAGCGCGGCGGAAATTGTAAGTAATTATTCAAGTTTTGAATAAGTAAAATTTACTATATTTTAATTTTAAGAAAAACCGCCGAAGCGTAATTTTCTCAGGCTCGTTTGAATCACATTTAATTAGATCGACCCGTTGATTTGATGAGGTTAAAACAGTAAAGGACGTCTATTACATATAAATATTACATTACTAACTAATCGATTATTATCAAAGAGCGGGGCGCTCTTTTAAAACATTACGTGCGTGTATATATATATATATATACAAATATATATAGATGATATATTTGATGATAAATGGAATATGTATATATTTTTTTACATAATAACATGCACAGAATAAAATATGTCGACCGATAAGACACGGCAAACCGATATTGAACCGTTAAATATATTATAATACGTTACCTATAATGTCCGACTCATAATACACATGTATCTATATAACACAGACCATTCACATAATATATTACACATACACCTATAGAGGACACATGCGACAAAATATAATATGATAACCGATTCACCGGAGCACCACTTTGGTTCGAAGGAACACGTCGAAAACTAAACCTAAGTTAGTTGCCGCATTAAAAACGTATATGTTTGACCTTTGACACGACGACAACAATTATTCAACTGTGACTTACACGCACACACACACACAAAGTAGTAAAACTAATGGAGTTGCCGTACCTAACGTTCCACAAGTAAAAATTGAATATTTAATAACCAACTCTATCGTTGACTGGGTTATGTGTATCTGGTTCAAAAACTCGAATTTGTTATCTTGAAATTGTTTTCCATAAAATTTAAAACGCGTTTGTTTATTATTCACCTATATATGTAAAGTGTAAACTACAATTGCTGAATTAACGTTTACCTAAAAAAATAACAATTCGGAATCACTTTAAAAAACTTGTATAGAAAGTAATTTTAAGTTCATAAGGTGATGCTTTAAACTGTCGATAAAAGGAAACGTATAAAATGTCGCTAATACGGGTTATTAAAAGCAAAAATAAGTTATAGATTCTTTTTTGATACATACAGTTACGGTCTTAGGTAAAAAAAAAAAAGCTGACTGTATCAAAATCAATACAATATAATATTTTAATACGATTGTTTTGTCAAGCGGAATTGGATCCAAAATAGGTTGAGGTTTAGAGTTAAGCCTAAGAGCGAGTAAATGCGACTTAACTCTTTGAATAAAATCTATGTACATAATATTCAACCGTTGCCAACGTTTAGAAAAAATACATACGCGGTTATAATATTTGTAGCTATAAAATGTTATTATTGTAAAATGTTCTATTTTTTGAAAATTATTCAAATTATTTTTACACTTAACAACGTCAACTGAACAGTTAATAGTCAAACCTGCGAACGAAAATTAAATCAAGATAATCGTGTCATAGTTCTTATCATGTACGACTGCACATTCATTAACAACAAAAAGTACCTGCCTAAAACGACATACACGTAGAAATAGGAATTTATATTAAATATAATGTCGTTTGAAAACTAAAATGTCTAAATTTTCTATACAGAGTTAAAGTTTCTGAAAGATAATTCTATTCGTGATCATTTTTCTTTTTCGTTACTAAGAATAACTTTTAAACAATAAACACAAAGGAGCGTTTTTTTAACAATGTAAAGCATATTATAACAGTATGTGAAAATAATACAATCACATTTTACAACAAAATTAGATAGGCTCTTTTTGTTTGAAAATTTTTAAAATCGAACTCAAAATTCACAGTTTAAATTGTTATTTTTTCAAAGTTTTCTGTGCTATTATACTGTTACGGGCTACCTAACCTTTTATAACTAGTTACACATTTAGACTATAATAATATCTAAATAAAAAAAACTAAATCTTAATGTTATTTTAATATATATGATTTTTATTTTCATATTGATCATTAGTATCGACAGCTACGTACATCAGCTTACTATTATATACAATGAGATGGTGAAAAATTATGATACTAATACTAATTACTATGATAAAAATAATAGAACTTAAATTATAGTTAGTAAGGTACATGGGTATCTCTAATGAATTGTATGGTGTAATTATACTCTTATAGTCTAATTTCCTATATTCATCTCAAATTGTCGGTATTAAGTGTTTCCATCTAAATAAAAAAATAGGTTTGGCTAGAAGCGTATTACAGGAATTTGTTTTCAGATATCTTCCAAGATTTGACCAAGGTAGATAATCCGACAAAAGTAATTTTTCACTTTAATTTCTAAGTTAAGTTCCTAAGTTATATTTGATCGGCCCTAGACATTGATTAAGCAACAGAAACTCCTCTAAATATTCGATTGATACTTGATAGTCATTACTTATTTTCTTGTACATTTTTAGATTCCCGGTTTGGCTAATTAAAAATCGTTACTTTGATCTTATTTATTTTAAACCATTTATTTTGCCATCTATTAATTTTTTAAATATTTTATTATTTCAATGTGTATAGTTTATTAATTTTTGGCACTAGATTTGTCTAATTATATCCGTTCTTGCTTTAACGTGGCTTATAATTTATTATATCTCTATTTAAGATCATCTTTAATGGTGATTTTAAATAGGAAAATAAATCACAGGTACCTTTGAGAGGCCCCCCGGCTCCCACTTATTTTTTAGTCAAATGATTTAGACCACGGTAAGATAAGGTTTGAGTACTACAATGGGTTGCTGATATTTACCAGAAGTATTAAAATATAACCTACCTGATAATTAGTAGTTTAGTTATTTTTCCTTGGTCATTTTTTATTTTACTACCGTTTTTCTTAGTGATTAAAGCAAAAACAACCAAGCCGGAACGATTTCTTAAAATTTGTGTTGCAGAAGAGATAATTCAATAAAAACATCTTTTTCCTTTTTTTTTTAATGAAAAGAGCTTTTATTAATAAAAACCTTGTACAATCGCCACAGAGTAGACCAAAAGCTTATAAAATTACTAAGGGAAACAAGAGCGCTCGCGGGTGAAAATTCAGGAGGGGGCGCCTATGATTTTGTAATAGATTTTACAAATTTGGGATATTAGTTATACATTTTTTTAACATATAGCCAAGGTAGGAAGGGTAGTTGTCCTCTCCTGCCCTACCTGTGGTCGCCCTTGAAGGGAAAGCTTATTTATAAAATAATAGTTAAAGTGCTAGCGATGCCCTCGTCAATTCGTGTATAAAACTTTTACTAAGTTCAGGTTAGGGTCATCCACGCAATCGCACAGAAAGAAGAATTATTATCATCGATAGCGTGCGTGACACAAGCCTTCCACGAAACTTATTTAATACAATTAATATGAATCTAATTTTTTTTATCGAATTTCTATTATTATACGTAATAATTTTGTAGAGAAAAATCGATTGGAGTGTGGGAAATAGAAGATATGGTTTTGGACAGTAAAAAACTAAAATAGGCGGGGTAGTCTATATGTTTATTTATCTCAACCACGACCTTCGCAGTTTTAAACTATCTACCTGTACACACATTGCGTATATTGGAGTAAATTGCACACCAATAAAAGTTATCAAAGTTCATGTGAATTATTTTAGTAACAAAATAATACAAATAATGTAATATACGTTGTATAAATATAATAGTGAACCTTGTAACCTGTGCAAGGTTTATATTATCTTAAGAAGCCACTGACACGAAGATGTGTATGTGTGTGTGTGATGATACACTGTGTATTTTTTTATATTAAAAAATTCAAATAATTCAAATGATATTCAGATACACTGTCAATGTCAATATAATTTACCTTCCCTCCGGGACAACCGCAAAGAGGACCGCGATAGTGTCGCACCTATAAATAAACAAACGATTGAAGTCGATGTAAAAAGTCCAGTGTTATTTCAATTTTTCAAAAACCTTACAGAATTGTATTGTTTCTGCAACATACAATCGGTCGAGATGACAGTATAGGTTGATATTTAATCGTTTTTGTTGTCGTCAAATGAAAAGAAAAAGAAAATATGTCGGTACTTAACACTAATCGACTGTTAAGCGTGATCATAATTATTAGCATTATATTTTGAATATAAATAATCAATGTCATTAGTTATCGGAAAATAAAAGGTACCTACGTCATTCAATCGGACAAATAAAATAAAAACATTTAAGACTGATAACACTTTCTATGAGTAAAATAGATTAACTCGTTAAACGACCGAACAGTTAACACCGTGATTCCATTAAATCGATGCACGAACGATAACCTGCAGGCTCAGGGTCTTAAGTATCTAAAGTTATATAGTAAATGCGTATAAGTACACAATTATTATATTTTTACCACCATTTATTTGTTTACAAAACCCTTTTTCTCCATCCTCAAGCCGTAGCCTGAAATTGAGTGCAACTTAAAAAAGTGATTTATAAAACTCAATTATAAAAGTGTAGGTACTAATAATGTATGTTATTCGGAGAAAACCTAATGTATCCTTATATTATAAATGCTTCTTTTGAATTATAAATAGGTTCTACGTTTAAGTTTTATCACAAATATTTCTAAGAAGTTAATATCGAAACTGAAAAAAGTCTTAAATTATTATGTAAATGTTGATATTTCAACTTTTGGGGGATGATGAGCATTGGTTGATTGCCATTCCTCATAGGCTCATACATTTTAAATGTTATATGCAAAAATAATGAGTAATAAATATACTTTAAAATCATATTTACTAATAGTCATTAGACTTTTGTATCGGCAGTATTTTGTTTTACTTAAATAATTATTTAATGTTAAATGTATAACCACAAAGTTATTTTCGGAAAATGTAGATATTTATCCAAAATAAATTAAAATTATCAAGTAAAAATTGCAGTGTAAAACGTAGAAGCTTTTTTTTATTATTTTTTAAGGAAAACCCTTTTTTCATATTATGTCTACAACGGTTATGCATTCTACATGCAATTCTACAAAATCCTTTCAGAATAAAGTTTTTATATAATCGTTACATTTATTCGTGTTATTTTTTTATACCTCAACTCCATTTTCTGTATTATAAAAATATGGAAAATGCAATTTTAAAAACAGATTTATCAATATAAATATAACTCATAAAGTACTAATAACTTATTCTTATTGTAATACATTTTTTATACCATTCGTCTATCACTACAAACGTGAAAATATAAAAATCTGTACTACTATTTAAATAATTTACATAGTATGTAATGTAAATTATGTAAGTACACTTAAGAAAAACTAAGTTAAACTATCAGTTAAAAAGCTTACGACTATAGATTATTTTTTCTAAAAAACAAAGAATTACATTTTTCTAAAATCTATTACTATTAACATTTATACATTTTGAATTTTAAAGAGTATTAAAGTCAATATTTAAATTTGAAGCACGATAGTATACACCTTAAGCCTTAATTTTTATTTTGTGTAAAATCAAAAATAAATTAAATCTACCACGAGCTAAAAGATTTTTAAATACAAAATTACACTTCAATTTAAATTTTAAAACATTATTTCTGTTAAAAAGCCACTGACTTTTAGATCTATATAAGTCAATATAGGTTAAAAAAAATTACATTACCCATTTCAAAGGAATTGTCGGGTTTCCTGTGTATCCAGTTAGATGTTATTCCGTTTTTAACTTAAATCACGCACATTGAAAACAAATTATAAAAAGTACACCACAAGCTCAGTTGCGAATTTGTGTTACTAAACACTAAAGGTCAATAATAATAAACGATAATTCACTGACTTTATCATGCAAACCGTAGAGGTCGTGAAGGAGGGACTCAAAGTCACCCGATTTATCAGTTACGGCCAGTGAACGGATTAGGTGTTTCATTTTTTATGACCTCAGAGTAAACCTTTGAATGCAGATCATAGCAAATCGTTATTTCTTATTTTTTTTACAAGCATAGTCACAGTTGAATTATAATATATTTTAGAACTACATTAAAATTAAATTAACTTTTAATGTTAAAAGCATACCTATTGCATATAAAAAAATTAAGAATGTATGGTCAAGAATTTTTTATTTTAAATATAACGAAATACTAAAAGTTATTTTGGAGATCATTACTTAAGATTTTTTTTTAATTGTGCAACAAAATATTATAATTTGTTGATGATAATTTATCGAGATATTTTAATAGCATATAAATTGTATTGTAATGGTATACTGGTAACTTTTAAAGTTTAAAAACTTTAAAAATAATTGTTCTACAAATGTAATTTAAATTTTTTTTAGGATAAAGAGCAATGCCATTCACGAAAACCTAGAGTATTTACTTACATCAATTAAATACTTTACAGTTGTTTAATTTTAAAAGATGACGACCACCAATGGTATGGGGAAGTAAGACTTTCCTAAGTGAATGTGGGATAAAAAACAAACACACTGGGTTCGAGGAGGTCACAGGTTTTCAAAAATACTAGCTGAATGTGACCAAATCGCTTTCAAATAAACGCTTCGGTGCGAATCTGTAGATGGTAGAAATATAAAAATCAATAAAAGCATGGTAATGACAATAATGTGCTTATAATTGTATTTTAAGTATAAAGGTTGTTAATATTAGGGTTGGTCTGTCTATAATAATAATTTGTTACTGCTGTAACTCATATCGTAATTAACAATATTATGAAAATAGTTTTTAAATACCTATGTATTGATTTACTCACACATAGTGATTGACTATAGTCAGTGTAATATTTCCCTTTTATTTGGGTTTTCTTAAAGAGGACGCTAGTCGTTACCGACCCGTAATTTGTAGTATAAAGTAACAATAAGGTTTGCACAAATGAATGTTGTAAAGGCTGTAATAGTTCTAAATTCAACAATTTTCATAGAAAAATAGAGGAGAATATTATCTATGCTGAACTGAGGCATTTTTGTATAGATCGAATATTTTTTCTGTGAATTTTGAGATTTTTGAAAGTTGTAATTTTTTCTATAGAAATAACTGAGACTGACTAACAAAAAAATATAGTAACTTATAAAGAATCCTCATAACTGTATTAATAAGTATACACTATAATATTAAGTTCTAAACAAACATTTTGCATAAAATTACATTAACTTTATCCAAATGAAATGATTTGTCTATCGATATTTGAGAAAATTGTATAAGTCTACTCACTCTGCCTACTCTAGATTTACCTAGTCCAAAGAAAATTCCATACAAATGAATATAATTAAATTTCAGAGTGGTTTTTGTTGTTTTGAAAAAAAAAAATTGTTAATTAACATTATCGTGTAAAGAATAAATTGTGTAATGAAAAATAACTCGTTAAGTTAATGAGAGTTATTACAACTTAATAATAAAATATACATGTTTAACTCGTTAATGCTCAGCTTTGCTTTTCTGAAAACCCGTCTATTTTCTCCGCTATACGGAAAAACATTGAATTATGGATATAATATGTTTTTCGTTATTTCCTTAAATTAGCTACCTACCTAAATAAACTCCATGTAATCAATGATTTGAAATCCACATTCAATGTTGTTGGTATAAAGTATAGACAAGAGATCATTTTAGTTAATAATTCGACAATAACCGGTCGAAAAATTAAAATAGTTTAGATTCACAGCCGCGAACAAGTCGCGCGAAACACGCTAGATTTGTTTGCCATTGATTGACATTATTTCACGACATAAAAAAAAACGTGTATCAAATTTCGGTTGTGTGTCCAGCTCAAAACATATCAAATCAATGTATTTTGAAGAGGTGCGGGCTAGGGAAGTTCAAATCTTTCTATTTATACACTTCTTCGGGCTCTAAAAATGTTAGCAACCAATTAGGCACAGCCTACGAGTAACTTTATTAAATTTTACCGAAACTCTGATGATATATTCTAGTAGAGTAGTCTATGATATAAAACCTTTTTTTTTTGTTAAATGGCAAGCACGTCTCGCCTATCATAGTTATTGCAGGATAAAAATTGCCCTTTTAATGAAATACTGCAAATACTTGGACTATAAATAATTAATATATAATTCACACAAAAAAATTTACAAAAACGCTTAGAAATTGTAATTGATATTGAGAAATACCTTTTAATCGAATTCCTCAGAACATTGGTAACTGTTCTCCTCCCCTCCCCCAAACACACAAAAAAGCTTTAAGACATACCAACAATGGTCGGTTAGGAACGTAAACAAAATTTTTTTTCGCAATGCTTTTGTGTAAACATTGTTATGTAAATTCGATTAGACTATATAATTTCTCCTATTGTGTACTTAGTTTACAAATAATAACAAAAACAAATGATCTGTTCCAATTTTTTTTTTTTGGGATTCCAGTATACTAATGTTGTTGTAATGTACACATGTAATTTAAATTGTATACATATAAACAAGACGCCAGAGTGGAATGCGACCACTATATTATTATATTCTACTGGTCTGTTCTCTTTGCTCGCCTTGGAGTTTATACGTGGTTATAGTATATTTTGAATGCGTTGGAAATCTGAAAGTTGTTCCAAATTACTGCGATATACATTTTGATTGGCGTCACGCACATTGACATTGAAAAAAAACTCTTCGACACGCAATGTTTTGAGTGCCTTTATCTACTACAATTGTAGTATACCTTAACAAACAAAACTTTAATTTGGTAAATTTACTAATTGTAGTCTAAGTAGAAAAAAATTGGCCGCCGATCTCAGGGAGTATGATAATGTCACTAGTTCGATATCATAGACCTATAGGCTATAAAAGGTATACCTATTGATAATAATAGGTCTATGTTCGATTTACTTACTATTAAGTAATCCTATATCACTTTCGCTATTCAGGCAGGATTAATTGAACGCAAACTTTGCAAAGGAAAACAAACATAATATATAATTACATTACATCCATTAGAACCGATTTTAAGCCTGTACACTTAGAACAACACTATCGTAACGTTTTCGGTTTAAAATTTGTTAATGATAATTTTTTTCGCAACGGTTTTATTAGGGGAGGGATTGAAAGAACATTTGAACCTTGTTAACAATGTTTACTTTTTTACTTTATCTTCATTCACTGATCGGAAGTGTCAATAAAACTTTCGGCGAATACGAGTTTAAAGTGGCTTACATAATTTAATGAATATGTGAATCATACGCTCTCTAGAATGAGTATGTTTAAAAAAAAAAAATCAGTGTACGTCCGACTTGTGTGTAATAATTTATTGCTATGTAATTTATACCTATATACGCGTGTCCGATTCACATTACAGTGTTATTTCTATACACATTAACCATTTGTGTTGTACTCGACGTGTCTGGTAGTTTTTTTTTAAGTCCAAAATAGTTACTTTTATGCGATCCACTAACCCAATTTCGCATCATTCGGTCCCGCAAAAAAATGTCAAGTGACATTTCCCGCTTTTCTACATTCTCGTCAAGTGGAAATGCGCGTTTACTTAATTCCGAATACAATTTAAAAGTCTTCGGAAAGTCCTCGTTCGTCATCATAAAAACACAATGGAATAGATTTATAAGAGAAAACCCCCACACGAAAATCAGCTGATGGGTCGTAGCTAGGCAATAAAATGTATCTGCAGTCATAATATTTAATTGTTAATCAACTACAAAATGTCAAATGGATTTTAATGTTGGTATAGGAGTAGTTGTATTCATCACTGTTTTACTGTACTCCACTTATTACATTTTTAATTCAAAAGTAATGTAACTAATTATATAATTTCACTGATTAAAGATACCCAGTAAGTTTGTTCAATTATTTCAGTGTAATGGTGTTATGAGCCATATAGATTTCACTTTTTTGGGAAACACAAATAATCGACTATGGTCAAACAATTACTATAATTTGGACAAAGTGAAAATGAATATACCATTGTAAATAATTTTATAATTTTTACATTAATGTGTTGCAAGCCTTGGGTAAAAATGCAAACATTTTATATATTATTTGAATAATTTTTACAGTGCTTTAGTCCATTTATCAAATTTGGTAGTTTACAAACAATTGAATGAATTAGGTAAAATTCTCAATCAATTGAAAAACGAAATAATATTAAGTAAAGAAAAACCAATACAAGTGGTGAATAATAATTCAAGTAAATTGCACGCAATGTAAGTTATAAATATTTATTCAGTTATCCAAATATAAGCTTGCATCAACACATAAGTATATTATATATTTTATTTTAGAAAAGTCAGGCAATGTTTATTAGCTCAACAAACTACTAATTTACCAACAAAAAAAAATCAACCATCGATTTTACGTCCAAATGCAGTCCGTATTATAAAGGCAATAGCATTTTTCTACAAAAACATGTAACCAAAAATGTCAAAAAACACAAAGAAAATTTTAGTTATGTCACAATCTTTAGTGAAATCTATAATGTTTGTCCATACAATTTTTTAAACAAATATATTTTATTAAGAAAAACAAACAATAATGTTTTACCGTTAATATTTATTATGATCAAATATTAAGAACAACAAGTGTGTTTTATTAATATCCTAGAATTATTTACACATACTAGTATACTAGTTTTATAAAGTTAAAGTAAATAGGTAAGAGAGATCAACGTAGATTGATTTAGAGGTAGGGGTAGACCAAAGAAGTGGGTAGATGATTATACTCTATTCTAAATAAGAATAAACCATCGCAGAAACTAAAACGTGTTACTACTGGCTACGCAGGCAAATTTCATACTTGGAGAGAATTTGGTTGGCCAACCCCATTTGTATGGTAAGTAAGCAAAAAAGGGTTTTTTGTAGAGTCACTATTAAAATATAATAGAGCTGACCAAAAGCTCTTATCTAGACTTTTTTCTAAAAAAAAATGTTCTAATATATAATGCTGATATAAAAACGATCACCGATTCAATATTTTATTTCTACAGATCAAAGGAACGATATGAAAAATCCTTCCTATTGGTTCATAACCTGATATCCAATATACCTACAAACTGATATAAATCATGTAACATATCAAAGCATCTTGCATTTTTGCAAGGTCGATTAATTAACTTCTAATAAATCTAAAAATAGCATTATATTTATAACTATTATTACTGCATACACACCAATATCAGTCGACATTAATACAAGTTATTGGTTTTGGCTCGGCTCTAGAAATAAATGAAATATAAATAACTCACTGCAAATCATTTTAGTTTATAGTTAGTATATTTAGTTTAAACATAATAGTATTTAAAGCTACTTTCAATTATTAAGTAGCATTTTTATTTATAAACTTGTTGAAAAAATGAATTAATGGACGCCAATAAATAAAATATTTTACTTAACATTTTGTTACCTTAAATTGGACACTTTAATAAGGGCCTATAGGAAATTTGCTTCAAAGTAGTCTCCCCCCACGGTCAAAGTTCTTTAACATTAATTAGGTTTTTTTATTTTAATCATACATAGTTAGATTTGTATAGCGTGTTCAGGTAAACCTTTTAGAATATTTTATTAACATTTATATAATACAACATAATATGAGATTTAATCTACCTTATGGATACAGTCCTAGAGTTTACGGGATCTCTAAATAAATTCATTATTTCTCTTTAAAACTTTTACCCAAACAAGAACCTAGCCAGTTTTTATTTCCTGTCTGGGCAACATTAGTAGTTTAGTGGTTGGCATTTTCACCCAGGATGTATGTTACAATACATACTTAATCAGTCAAATTGAGACCACTAATTTATTTTATATAAACAGCTTTAGCAATTTTAATTTTAATTTTACCAAAATTAATTGTAGCTTAGAGATTGATAACATAAATTATGTTGGGAGTCGTTTAATAAGAAAAAAACCTGATTCTATGTTAACAAATGTCATTTGAGAACAGAATTTTAAAATCAAAAAATACAAATTTGAACCAACAGCATGATTCACCTTTTCTTAATACCTTTGCCATATTGATTATTATACACCACATATTTGAATAGACCGAATAAAATTAACAAGTTAAATTAAAAATTTAAATTAATTCAATACTGATCAAAACATTAATAATATTGTTATAAATATTGGTATAGAAAAAAATGTACACAAAAAGATCAAAGTCTGAACTTATTGTTTTATCTGAAGCATTACCGTAGGTGTTTCAAAAGTCCAACATTTAAATCAACAAACTAAAGACCAGCACATTAATTTGGTAAGTACTAAGTTAGGAGAGATTTTGAATGTAAACACTTTGTTGACAATTATTTTTTAGTATTGATCATTGATTAACAACTAATTACATGTTAATGATCACGTATAATTGACCAATGACTTACCTGAAGGGTAGACTTTTTCTTGATTCTTTTGTGCAATTTTCTTTTAGGATCTGAAGTCAAGTCAATTCAACTTTGTTTCCGTTGGAAGAACACGTTTAACATGTCGTTTAAAACAACTGTTGGCTACTTTAGTTTGACGAGTGAAATTAAAAAGGACATACAATCGACGAACTGGACGAATGGTAACGATTTAAACATAATAGAACGAAAATAAACAAAACTTAAGTTAGGTAGTATCAACTAGACAGGATGTCTACAACGTACAACTAATACAAGACATGCTAGTCAATACACCATAACAAAAAGTTGAACTTGAGAAATAAGAAGATTCATAACCTCTAATCAATCGGCGGCTACGGCGGCGGCCACCACTACAACGCAGCAACTGTGATAACCATGAAAAATGATAAGGTGAACAACGTTCGGCATAATATTATTATCAGAATCTGCCCTCCAACCCGCAATTGTTGGCCAATAGACATTCCAACAAAATATACCAGCACCGTTGGCAATGATGCCTACCAGTAATTTGGTCCAACGAGCGACATTAAGACGAATGGACAACACGTTCCCGTGTTCTGTCGGCCCTATAATACAAATTGGTACTGTATATTATGAAATGTGTAATGAACATAAAAACATTACATTTTTTAAATAATTTTGTAGAAACACAACTTGAGGAACGTATAAAAAATGTTATATTAATTAAGAGGACGCAACTCCGTCCATTTTTAAGGAGTAAATTATAGGTAATTTTTTACAAAATATTAATTAAGAGTTTGAACTATGGTGTAAACTTCTAGTTACAGTATTGAGGATACTTTATTGATCGCCATTTTTTTGTGAGATTATCACAGTAATTTTTATAGGACAAATTAAGATTTCCTCCCTTTAAAACTGCTTTGCGCGGGAGAAGTATGTGTAGACAGTATTAACAGTAGATTTACCAAAATTTAACAATGTATACAAAAGAACTCTGTCTAAGGGGTAGCTTTATTTTTCTTCTTTTATTTATACTTAATATTTGTTTATAAACAACTAAAAAAGGGAAAAAATTAATAATTCTGAAAGTGCTTATGTTATCAATAAACTAAAAACGCTACCCAGTAGACAAAGTTCTGATCTATCCATTGTAAAAATTGTATACAGTTACTGTAAATACCGCCCTCACAGTCGCTATCTTGTCCCCCACAAAACATTCTTTTGCAGATAATTTACGGGTGGGTAGCGTCCTCTTAATAAAAATAATTTGGCCTATACAGTGCCGTGCTCACTTTCATTAACGCCCTAAGGCAAACATATTTGGCCCCCATATTTAACATGTGTTCATATTCCTTTGGCACCCCTAAAATTTGTATCATACTAAGGTACTCCTAAGCTCCTGGGACTCACATAATTTGCATTTTGTACTCAACTGAAAAATATTTACTAATTTAAAAATTTCACTTTATTATTACAAATCTGGTAACTCATAACATAATTATCACATAATACATTTTTTTATACAATAATTTTAATGCTTTTTAGAAAATCTGGTATTTTTTAATTAATAATTGACGGGCATAAGCGTAAACAAAATCATGTATGTATAAAAACAATTAAATACTAACAAAATATAAGTATAAAATTGAATGCTTGTGGTTCTCGTTTTTGGGAAGAATTAAAAGAGTGGATACTTAAATTGAACACGAGACAGAGGCGTTATTAGGTTAATGATTTGACAATTTAAAATTTAATTCTGCCTTACAGCGATGCTAATATAAAATTTGTATCACACTCACCATAATAATTATAAATGTGTAGGTACCGACTACTGTATAACATACATAATATACAGAGTAGACATGAGAAATGTAAAAAACATCTAAAAAATAAAATTATGACACACATTAACACAAAATCAAATAATATAAAAATATTTACCTAAGTTAAAACTATAATGGCAATCAATTATTATGTATTAAATATTCATTATCATTCCAAATATTCTATAGTTTTAAAGGAACATAACTGTTTAAAATTAAATATCATTACAACATACATAACATTCATATTAATACAAATTGTAATAATCATTAATATTGTTAACTAAGCAATGCACTTAATGCATCAAAAAATCGTGGTCGATCTCTGATTTTTAATTTAGCAATGGACGAGTCAAAATAATCCAACGTTAATTCTATATTTGTTTTATTAGCTGCTTGTTCAAATGCCTTTCCAAAAAAACTAAAACATTATACAAATAATTTTTAATAGTTATAATATGTAAATTATTATTAAAAAGAAAAATTTCACACTAATAACACCTAATTAGCTATTAGTAAAACTGATAATTCTGTGAGTCTCAAAAATAAAATTATATGATAAAATAATACACTTAACTAAGAATCAAGAACGTTTTTCAACTTTTTTTTTTTAATTTTGTACAAAACATCATACAAGAAAAGAGTCTTTGTAAGTTGTAAACAGAATATTTATTGGATACACCAATTTATGTGCATCCTTTTTATTTTCACTATATTTAGCTAATATGTAACTCTTTCTTTCTTTTATTGATTTTGTTACTACAAACCTTTTAGGCATTGTTTCTGTAATAGGAGGAATACCAGCCACCAAACAAGTTTCTTCGCTAGAATTAAGCGTTGCCGACGCAATTAGTGGTAAACGTGTAGCTTTGGCTTTACGAACTGATGCAACCTGAGCTCTTAGCGCAAACGTAGCCAACATCGTTAAGCAATGTGGATTTGAGTAATGCTGAGAATGTAACGTACCCTAAACAAAAATATAATTAATATAATAATAAGTCAAATTTATTTTCAGTTTTTAATCTTCTTACAAGGCATACAAGCTATAAAAAGAAATAATACTTTAATTAAATAAAACATACCTCTTGCACAATAAAATAGTAAAAGGGTCCTGCTGAAACTATTTGTTTCATATCTAATGCAGCTTGTACGTGTCGGAACATATTAGTGAGTATCCACTTTGCCTTTTCTATTCCTTGATCCAATAAGTCCTTTTTAGACCTATAACAATTAAAATTAAATGTAAGTGGGTGTGTGTATACATATAAAGTCTGTTCCAAACATGAACGTTCCTGCGTAGAGATAAAACTCGCCACACCTGGCTGTTTCGGCGCAAATAGAAATGGTGAGTTTCTGCTTTGTTATTATTTAGAATAAAGTATAGTTTTGTCAACTCACCTTGATAATGAATCCAAGGTATTATAGAAACATTTAATTGTTGATATCTCACATGTCTACAGAATTACAAACATTTACAAATAATTGATTAATTATTGAATTTAAAGCTAAAAGTACTTCTTGGCAGCGTAGCTATTGGCTACGACCTGTGCGACTACAGGTCGACACGGGGCCAGGTAGTACTCATAGCTGGAATAATCAATAGACTATGGAAACAGTGTACAGGTTAAATAATGTCTTACATTGGTTTCTAAAGTAGCAACCATTGAGTAAACATAATCAGCACACTGATATTTTGTTTTAAACCCTTGTAATAACATGAAAGAAGGATATGTCATTTGTAATAAATTATGAGCATTGGATATTTTTTCCATCATACCATAAAACTGTTTCCGTAAACTCAAATCCATGGAGTAAAACATTTGTCGGCTTTCAGACAACGGTAATCTAAATCATAACAAAAATAATGTCTAAATCATACAAGATTCTTCTCACTCATAATATCATAAATTTATCAATTTCATACAATTTAAACACTTTATAATTAAACTGAATAAAAAATAACAACCAATTATTATTTGACTCGAACTGTTCTTTAAAAAAAGTACTAAAATAACAGGCAATGCCTTAAGTTTTTTATACTTAAAATCCACTATTCAAATTAATTGACTAATAAAATTTCAGAAGTTTTAAACATTTTATTGTTGACATTTTAATTGTGTCTAGAACAACTTCAAGCTACGCAGATTTAGTTACCCAAGAGAAAATGTGCCTTAGCTTTAAGTTCACCAGAAAAAGATAATGTTTATTAATATTCTATACAAGTAATAAATATTAACATATTAATACCCCATTTCTGCTAATATTTGCTGTAGTCTCTTTTCACCTTTGATAGTCCATAGTTTTAATGAAACTGCTGTAAACATGGAATATCGAAGACTAGATTCAATAGTCCAATGTCTGTATAATGCCAATAACAAACTGTAATTTTATAAGAAATTTGTTGTATGATTAATTAGGTAATTATGAAATAAATATAGTATTAAAAAAAGCACATAAATTACTCTTTATCGGATTCAATTCGTAACTGGGCAGAAAAATTAATTGGTTTGGTTACTGATGATTTTGATATATTTTCCTTATTTTCATGATTCAGAGTAGACTCGCAAATACGACCAATATGGCCACCAATCACTTCTACTTCTTTCAAGTAACGCATACGTTCTGTTTTACCTAAAATATATTGTTCGGTCACACCAACTATACCCCACCTAAAAATACATACATAAGAAATATTAACAAAGTTTTTTAATTATATTTAAATAAAAATTACAAAACCAGGACAAATAAAAAATTTTAATGGATAAATTCAATAAATGTTTATACTTTTTAGATAATAGCTTCGATGTTTACCTGACAAAAAACTTTTTTTACAATAATGTCAGAACCCTCTATATTTTCTAACTAAAGATAGATCTAAAGTGTAGCTTTTACATTTAAGAAATAACCAAAAAAAGAAAATTGGGGAAAATTATACTTTGACCCTTGTAAATTTTTAGGTTGCTGTCAGTGAATCAACAGGATTTTGAAAATATTTTCATTAATTATAATAAATGGGTAACAACGGTAATATAGACAGACTATCAACCCTAATACCTAAAATATAATTTTAATTATATTATTGTCATTACAGCGCTTTATACATTTTTGTTTTTCTACCATCTACAGCTTAGCATTTAAGTATTTATTTGAAAGTGATTTATTACTATTAAATTATAATTATTTCTGTGAACTATGACCTCCCCCATCCCAATATACTCCATCCCCAATTTACACAAGCTAAATACAAGCTTTAATTATTACTAACAAGATTACGTCATTTCAAAAATGTTTTATTTATTTGTATTGTTCTTAAATTATTATAATTATTGATAAATGTAGAGTAATTAACAAAGTGTTACATACTGACCATAACAAGTCAATAGATTCTCTATGCAACTTCCAAGCAAGGTCAAACATTAACATTGCACTCTGAAAAAGTGTAATAATACAAAAAAATGTAATTAAATTCAACATTTAAAAAGATTTGGCAAAATTATAATTACCGAACGTCCGTAATATGAGAACTGTGAATAATCAAATAAAAGCTTCTTTCTATTTTCTTCCCATTTCCTAATTTCTTTACGTCTTAATAATACACTTTGATCCAGTTTTCTTCTTTTATTTTGTTGTTCTTCAATACTGGCATCGTCATCATCATCATCATCATCTTTTGGATAGTCAGAAAAAGTTTCTTCCTCCGATGACTACAATATATCAAAATACAAAATATTTTATTTATTACATAGACATTTATGTTTTAAAAATATGTTTTATTCACCTCATCTTCATTAAATATATATTCAAATTCTGGAATTTTTTCATCATCTTCAGGTGGTGCTAAAATCCTAATCTAAATATTATTTTGGTTAGTTAAATTTTTTTTACCATATTTAATAGCATTGTGTCAACTAAACATTATTAAGTGATATTTTACTTGAAAACAATGACATTTTTGCTTAGTTTTAACTAATTTCTTATTTAATAGACATAAAGTTAAATGATTATATCAATTTTGTATTGATAAAACACAGTTATATAATTTTTAAATTATACAAAATAGTTTTAAGTAGTATATTAAGCCATAATAAGCAAACAATATGTAAGGGCCATATTCTTTTTATAACAAGAGCTAAAAAAAAAGTATACAAAATTAAATGTTGAATAGATTATTAAGAAAACTATAGTTGTAATCATAATTTGAATTTATGGACATTAAAATGTATAATTTTGTTTAAAAAAAAAATTGGTTCACTTGGCTATTAATATGTCATTTAAAAATTTTTATTGGTGATTATTAGAAATATAGTTGAATATTGCCATATGGCGCTTAATTTAAACTTTTATGCTTGTATTTTCAAGCAAGCAAGTTTATATTGAGCATGTTTTCACCACGCGACAAGGATTCAGAGTAATAGTGTCAACCTAACATTATTACAGGTTACGTGGCTACTAGTATCTCATTTTCTACTAGAGTTGTTTATACTTAATTCTTTTCTTATTCTAATGAATATTCATTATACAATGCAAAATTCTTTTTTATAAGAAATGTTAAGAATTGCTTTCAGCTGATCGTCCATAGTGTTAGACATATCATACCTGTGAACTACTGTAAATGTTACAAACATCTGTAGGTCTATGACTATCGACAATGAAAAAAATCACATTATCTTCTGGTTGTAATATTTCAACAATATCTGACGTACCTCCACAATTAATTAGGATTACATGTTTAACCTAAATATTAAAATAATTTAAATACTGGTTATTTTATAATAGAGAGTACTAATACATTACATCAGCTTTTTGTTCATCATACTCTCTTTTCAATTCCGTAAGCGTTTTGACAGGTACAAGTATATAAATAATGTTATCGAAGCGTAAAATACATTGGAGTATTTTCACAGCACAAATGGCATCCACATCATAGTTTACCAGAATTAATATTTTCTAAAACATAAAATAATATACTTATTGTTAAATTAAATAGTACAATTAATAACATTTTATTTTTTTACATGCCAAATGGTATCATAAAATAAAATATTTCAGAGTAATTTTTAATATAAATTTTAATGTAGTAAACTTTTTTTTAACATCACTTTACAAAGTTTAAATCACTGATTTTATAAAGGGATATCTTAAGAAATGTTTGTGACCCAGATGTATGCTGGAGACAATATACTATAGTTTGTGAAATGCTCGAGATTGTTTTGGGTCAGGTATGTATAGAGAGAAAATGATAATTTAATTCGGATAGCACATGTAAATCAATTAGTTTAAAAAAAAAACCTTCCACTGTAAATATCGAGATAGTTTGATATATTTTAGAAATGCCTTCTTGAGGTAAAACTAGACTGGTATAGAAATAAGGATTGAGCTTATAATAAAGAAGAATAGTATAAATGCAAAAAAATACTTTTGCACCCATGAGATTTCGTCCACACTCACACTTAGTTTTAAAATAAGTAAACAACTCACATTCTTTGATATTATATCGTAGAAGCCTTTGACTATATCGTCAACAAACATTTTGATCACTGAAACAATACCATAAAATTATTTTGATACAATTTTAATAATACGTTTGATTTAACAGCATGGCTTCTACTGGTAAAATTAACATTTATTAAGATCAAATAAAATTGTCGTGTCGACTGAAAGTAAAATTTCTAGTATTCATTTATCACGCATAACAACTGCAAACAAATTGAAACACTTTAGATTACCTATTTCACGTTTCTATATTGGTGGCTATAAAACGAAAATTTTACAATAATTTATTGCTGTTTTTAGTGAACGCCGATTATAATATAATTAATATTACTTAAGTCTTAACAGCACCGAGACGAACGTTAACAGTTTAAAGTTTAAATTTATTAATTATACACCTTGTCATATGTAACAGCTGCTGATGGGCGGCTAATAAACTGCTAAGGTCTTGTAAGTTATTATAGACCTTGATAAGACCATTGACGGAGGGTGGATGGAGGTGAAAAACCATGGAAAAAATGTCACTTGAAATCGAATGGGGATGTCTTTTAATCCATGACATTTTTCCTCCGACACGGTTGCTTGCATGACATTAAGAGCGGGAAAAGGGATCCAAATCGTAGATATCCAAAATGTATATCTAATCATAATGATATGTTTATGTTTAGAGAACGTTCAGGATGCCACTTAAGGCGCGTTTACATGGTGACAGTAAATGGTGATAGTTAATGTCATGACAGAAACTGTCGTCGTTTAAATTATTCGATAGTAGTTACAGAAGTGCCCTAAGCAAAAAAGCCGTAATTCGGAAAAAAAAAATATTTTGTAAAAACCCGATTCAACAAGTAAAATGGTTTCTTACTTGTTTTAAACGGTTTTAAAAAATTTTTCGAGTAACGGCATTTGTGCTTATGAGGGCAGAGTACTGTCACACTATCTAGCCAAGTTAGATAGTACTGTGGTGGTAGTATTGTCGTCGTGTAAACGGGCCTGCTGCAGTGAACAACAGAGCAAGGCAAGTTATTCGTCCCACAAGAGAGCATTGAAAAATTTTAAAATTAGTATTAACCATTAATTGTTTGTACTAATCAAGATGTTTAATACATAAATTAAATGGATAAAACCATTCGTTTTACAACTGTAAGTAGCGCTTTTTAGAAGAAATCCCATATTACACTTTTACACGAGACCTGGACCTAATATATATATTATCCATCAGAGCGCGCTATATTCCATGACGTGAACGATCTCTATGCACAGAATTCTGTTTTATGGACCAAATTCAAGACTCAAGGTTCAATCATCAAGGTTTATAGAGATCAGAGTAACAGCCTTGGAAAAAATTCACTGGTTTCCGCAGAAAGATCTATCTGCAGCCGTGACATAGATTAAAATATATATTATATGATGTAGATCCAGCCATATACTTTTTTGGGCACGAACCTAACCATGTATTCGTTGTGTCCCACGTCCAAAATCGTTAACATAACGATTGCACTATTCCATATGCTCACAGACTAAATCATTTTCCTAGAAGATATCTTCTAAGGTCGTGGATAAAATTAAACATATTATATCTGCGAACTTCCTATTATCTATTTAATAATCTGTGCTTTGGACTAAACTACTTCGTTGATCCTAATATCTATAGACCTGTAAAAAAATCTGAAATTAAAGAGAGATCCGTGCATCAACATTGTTAGAAAATAATAGAGAACGTCTGGGAATCTCATAGGATAAACAGTATAGGTTTATGAATTATTATTAAAACGGGTGCTTGAGATCCCTCGGTTTAGTGACACTTCTATACATTTTTATAATTTATTTATTTAATTATTTATTAAAACCAATGAGTGTTATAACTTATGATTAATATTATAATTATGTGAAATTATTATTTCGTATTAAATTGTTTATAATAAACGGCAAACTGAGAATAATAGACAGCGCTGCTATCTGGTTTTTTCAAATGCCAACGGTCCGTTTTGAATAATAATATTTCAAAAGGATAACCAATAACCATTCCTTCACAATTATTATTCGAAATCATGATTTACAGACATTATAATATTATCATCAACGAGTGCACCTGTGTTCTGTGTCACCTTAACCGTCCGAATGCTATACTCATATTTCATAGGTTAGTGTTCGGTGGAGGGGGGACGAATGGTTATCATAATATAATGTTATAGCTTATATGGGATATAAATTATAATGTAATACCTCGGGTTACAGCTGCTGCTGGTGTTGTTGTATAATATTATGTTCGAATGCTTTGAATTTGGGGCAACTGACAATGCTAACGCATACCTATTATTCAACGTTGATAATAGTGAAGTGAAATATTAACGGTCGGATAACAAGTGTATGGATAATCGATTTTAGTATTATTTTTTTCGAATTTCGAATAAGTATTATTGTTTAGCTAAATGATCTCAACAACAGTATTTTAATATTTTATTGAAAATCATGAAGTGTGCGCATTTTGTAATGCAATTCAAAACAATATTATATTTCTTTCGATAACGATTTTATAATTTTAAATTACTTTGAACGTTAGCGGTCTTCATGGCAGAGTATTCAAACCTATCGAATTTGCCTACTTATACACAATTCCGCGCTACGGAAACTGTGAGTATATTATATTGTTTTCGTCTAATTTACTTATAGTCCAGTCTATGTGTGGAGTAATTTTCTGATGAGAACTTGCCTCTGACAACACTTCCAGAAGGGAGGGCTTTACATTTTTTTAAAAATTAAGTACCTACGTAAGCCAAAATACAAATAAAATAATAATACTTATAACTTTTTTCGTAAATATTAATTATTAAAAATTTTCGAAAACATTTTTTTGTAATGATATATTATTATTTGATAGTTAAGTTCATGTAGTCAGTAAAGTCAGTCAAGTTTTATTTTTAATATTATTTATTTGTATATATAAAATTAAAAACACCCGCAAGGGGTAGTAAGTACAACGAATAAGAATAAGTTAAGTAAAATAACTAAGGATGTAGGTAAACAATTATATAAAAGGAAACAAAATTAATTGTAAAACATAATGCTTATAATAATGTGATATGGTATGAACAGCAAAAATGTTATGTGGTTTGAGAGTGATATAATATAAGAGAGGTTCGAGTGATATAATATAATATGTCACCTGAGTTACTACTGTCCTACACTCTACCCTGCAGTATATTTTATCATCCCCAATGGTTCTTATTTGTTGACATTTTGTTTAAGACCCTAACTGTTGATATCAATCAACTTGGTATAGTCAGTTATTGAATATTTTCTATTAATACTAACTTTTTTTTTTACTTGTTTATAGTGGCAAAAGTTAGTGGAACACTTTAGACATGGCATGCCGTTAAAATCGCATCGCTATCAACTTTGGTTTAAAGAAAACTGCTTTACCGGATATGAAGCAGTGGAATGGATGTTTAACGAAGCTTCTGGTGGAAAATTACAATATTTGTTCAATAAAGGAGTCACACGTCAACAAATTGTGGCTTTAATGAATAAGTTCTATGAAGCCGAAATTTTCAAAGCTGTCAATTCAAATATAACAAAATTTAAAGATAGATCTGAATTATACGAGTATGTATTCATAATAGACAATAGTATCTTTAAATATGTATTAAAATTATATATACATTTAAAAAGAACTCTTAACTTACGTTTGTATAGCATTGATTTTATAATTACAGATAAGCCAACTTTTAATTTAAATGGCATTGGTTAACTTGCATTCAAGACGGTTAAATGTAAATATGTGGGCACACCTCTTTTCTATGTTTAACCCCCTTGAATGTACAATAACCACTTTCATTATCATCAATAGAATAAAGTATTTATTAATGATAAAATCAGTATTTATAATCTGTATTTTTGAAATGCAAATTAGCTAAAGAATTCTCAGCCAAAATGAATGACTGATAGATTTGAAAAAATTTTAAATTACTACTTTTGAAGTTGTTAGTATATAATACAACTTTTTTTTAGATTTGTGTTATCAAAGAATGGTCATAAGGGTTTAAGTAAAGGCTCTGTACTGTCATCACTAAATCTGTTCCTTATGAATAAACCACAATCATTATCTCCTCAACCAACAAAAAGTGAAAAACTAATTTGCAGTCATAGAATGAAATCATACTCTATGGAAAATGTAGCAATGAATACATATTTAAATGAAAATAATAAAATAGCAAATTATGTATTGAAGAAGTAAGTCACAACATAATAGAGGATTAAAAATTGTTAAGATATGTATGTAGAAAAAAAAATTGTTCTTTTTAATGTTTTTTAATTGACATAATTAAGAATCATAAAAAGTATACTTATGTTGATAATTTATACTAATAAGTAAAAAAATTTTAAATCTATTCGAGATTAAATGTCTATATTGTATTTGAATTTTAGATACTTAATCTTAAAACCAAAATGGCTATTACAATATAATTTTTCTGTTCTTGTATAATTTATTTTTAATATTTTCAGTTTATCCATGATACTGAAAAGTTTTAATATGGAAGACTTTTTAAACCTTGAAAACTTAAACAAGCAATGGATCATTTTAAATATTTACAACCCGAGAAAAATGATGATGGATTATTTCCGCATTGGGTCAAAACAGCTATGGATAGTTTAACAATTGGTAAATTTATTATATTTATAGTTTTAATTAATTTAGCGAATTATCCTATTTTTGAAAACAAATCAACAAGTAGACTTGTCATATCATATACTAAACAGATATTTTGACAGCTATTAATTACTTAAAAGTAAATACATTTACTTACGCAGTTCAATATATCATAATTCTATTGTAGATAGAAAACATAGTTTTCACTATAATATGATATATTTTAATTCGAGAAATGTTTAATAAAACATTTTTTTATTTTTATTATAGACACAGAAAAAAAAGATTGTGCTTATCCTGGATTCAAAGCTGATGTTTACTCTGTAATCAAGGATTATTTTTTAAATTCTGAAGAACCACTTATTCCTATATCATTTTACGAATTATTTATAGCCATTTTGGTTATTGTAGAAAGACATGATCATTTGTGCAATAACAAATCAAAATCTATCGAAAACAACAATAGCTGTGATACAGATAACGTTCTTCCATCATCTATATCCAATTGGGAAACTGAATTCGCAGATCAATATACAAATTTACAAAACAAGAGCTTGGATAATTCGATGTATTATAATTTAACATCTATGTCTATTAGTAGCTGCAGTAGCGCTTCGTTTTATGAATCATGTGAAGCTGAACAAAGCAATATGGAACATAAACCCTTGAAAAACGTATCCAGATTTTCAAAACCGAAATTATACAGGACAACTAGTTCACCAGAAATATCAGGAAAAACTAGATCTTATTGTGAAAGAATAAAGAAACGAAGACTTAATCGTGCAATATCTAACAACTCAGTTTCTTGTAACAAAAGTTATGACATGAACGATGGTTTCTATTCTGACAATTATGGTTTTAAAAAAGAATCTCCAGATTTTTATAAAAAAGTTTGTCCATCTACTTCAGGCTATGTTAATTTTGGGCTTTTTCAATCTGAAAAAATCAATGATGACGATGTAAAAGATTTTGATTTGGAGATGGCTGTATCATCTATTTACAAATTAGTGGATAATACCAAAATTGACAATAGACCTAGTAAAATTAAACCGTTTAATGGTAATATTTAAAAAAACAATATATCTTATTGAGCCTTCTAAATGACTATTAATAAATCTATATTTTATAGGGTTAAATGATAAATCTGTGCATTTGGGGATTGTTTTGTACCGGTTGTTGTGTCTTTGTCTTCCTCCGTTGAGTAAAGCAAAGTTACAGTTTTTCCTCAAATTTGTTTCTAGTTTGTCAGCTGCTTACTCCAAGGTAATTAAATTTTATAAATTATCATTAACTAATAAAGTTTTATCAAAGTAAAGTTAATTATTCTTTATGTTGAAACAAAATATGGTACAAAAATTAATTATTTTTTTATCAAAACACATTTCAAACATTTATGTACGTATAAACATTATATTTTTAGATCTCTGAAAAATTGTGCTGTGCTGTGTTGAGACAAAACATCAACCAATTCGATTACGATTGTTTGGCCTCAGATGTTGTGAAGTTTTTGATTCATAATCAAAAGGCAATATTTCTACCTGTAAACACTGATCAAATTTTATCTGAAAAGTTCAATTTACTAGATAGTGAAGATGAAAACTTTTATAATGTAAGTATTTATAGATATAAATTAAATAAAGATCATAATATAATATTTTGATCTAGTATATTAGTTAAAATTGGCTTATGTCGTGTGCAATCAACTATTTTGTATTTAAACGTTAAAATTAAAAATCATGTTTGGCACACACTGTTAAAGTCAAGTTATTTTAAATAAAATTTACTTGAACAATGGTCTAATTTACTTAGTACCTATATTATCTAAACGTCAATATCAAATAGTTGTGTTTAATTAAGATTTTCTATTGTATTTTAAGGATAATGTTATGCACTATTGTCAACGGATATCAGACAAAGAATTCGAACAGCATAGAAGTAAAGAATCCAAAGAAGCTCTTGTTGAATTATTTGATCAAATTATCAACAGTGACACTATGTCGACCAAAGAAAAAAATAAACGCATCAAAATGGTATGTAACTATTTACAACTTTACAGCAGGCACATTTTTTGGTAAACGATTTGATGTTCTTTTTACAACAACGCGCTTGCTTGAATATTATTTATTACTTATCATTATTTTTTATTATTTTTATAACTTGAGTTGTACTTTTAAAATAAATTGTGTGTAACCTAATGTATTACTTTTGAAAACACAATAAATAAAATAAAATTATACAACCTTTGAAAACAATGAATGTATATCAACACCAATAAAATTACTAAGCAATGCATAATTAGTTTCAGAAACTGTACCCTGATGTTTACCAGCTAAGATCGTCATTGCTAGAAGAACCAAAAAAGAAAAATTTAATGCAAACCATACAACGTGGAAATTTGATTAAAAACCTTAGAATATAATTTATTTGTAACCTTTTCTACTTATTTTATAACCATTTGATGAGTTAATTTTTTTTAATATTTTTTAATAGTTGTATATATAATTAAAACAAAGGTGCTTACAAAACAGTGTTTAAATGTATGAAACCATACATGTCCATTATTTTTAAGACGTGATTATTTTTTTAAACGTTCTAATAGATATTGATCTACAAACAAAATACAACTGTTTGTTCCCAAGCGTGTCTAAGCATATTGTCTAAATACTTAAATATATAGTTATTTATTAAATTTTACAAACTAAACTAATTTATATAACATTGTTTTATACGGATTATTTATGTATTTTTCTATATAATATATTTGAGTACCTACTACCTAACAAGTTTAAATTTTACTTGTTTAGAAATACATTATTATCCTACAAACCATTTGTTTCCGAATAAATTGACGTAACAATATTGTGTATAGTAGAAATCAGCTCAGTCCTAGGCATATCTGGGCTGGACTGTAATATAGTTAAGTCCTGTCACTAGCTACAATTTTTATATTTGGTTTATATTCTAGGTTATACTCGATAACTAGTTGGTCTGGTCTGGGGTTAAATTTTAACAAAATTAATCATAGGACGGTTAGGTTCAGGTCATATTTTTTTTTAATATTTGGTATCTACATTCGTATCTAACAAATGTGGTCAATGTGTGTTTTTTTTGTTGTTTGTAACAAAACCGGCAATAAGTGAAGCAAAAAAACAACCCAGTTTGGTCTAGGTTACAAAATAATATTTCATAGATTTGTCTGGACTGAATAAATATATTATAAACTATATTACATATGTTTTTATTTTATGATGATCTTGTACGGTTTGTTTACCCCTTACAGTTATGGTGTAGTGCATATAGACATCAAACTCTATGCTCGAAATATCATATTTGATTTCTTCAAACTGCGAAACAACCTTTCTGATTAAGATAGAATCAATTATTGTAGAATAAATGGAAATAAAATTTAGTATCGAAGTGTAAAAAATATTGTTGAAAAGTCAAAAACATATTTTAAGGAAAAAAACAGTCCGGATAAAGTACCAGTTTCCAGACAAAATATACTTAGCTAAATCCACCCCCCCCCCCACCCTTACCGAATACAGTGGCAATATTAATTCCTATCCCGTTTTATTAATGACATAATACACTATTTTAGAGTAGGTACATTTAGTCTTGATCGACTCTGAAAATAATAATAATGAGTTATGATAGCAGACATTAGATAACGTTGTGGACCGCACAGGAAGTGCACACAATAGGGGAGATCGGATCTTTTTTCATGAGTATTATAAACTCTTAATTGATTTAATAAAACCTCCTAACACATGTAACGCATATGCCCCAAGTGAATACGATGGAACAAAAAAAAAAAATAGTATTGTATTTCACGACTGGCTGGAATTCATTAATATTGTTTCAGGAAAATATAATAGTAATAACGTTTGTCTTTCTTTTGACGTTTAACGGCTGTGCTGCAAAGTGCAAGTGCTGACTAAAATCTAAACAAACATTTTTTACTCAGAAATTTCGATTATTACCTAATAAAATGTTAAATGTTTTGATTGTTAATTATAATAATTTGTTTTAATAATTTATCACATTTCTATTCGTGAATCTTGTTCTTCAAAACTTCTTTCTTTGCACGAGTACTGGCGCCATCTGACAGAGTGCATGTCAGTCATCAACTGAGGTGTGATAGTTGTGTGAAAAAAATAATATTGTCCTCTTATCATCGCACGATTTTGCAGTAGTAAACACAAAACAATATAATCCAAAGGTGATACAAAAACGAGTCATACCTACTCGCAGTAAATGATTTTTCATCGATTTAGTACGTTTCAAATTTCAATTTTTTCGACCGCTGCCGAAGTTAACGCGTCAAACACTTACCTGTGGCATACAACCAAAAGCGAAAAAAAAGTGTTGTGCTTACAATATGTACTTACGATTGCGGCACACAATCGTCTGCTCCATTGAAGTAGCACAGAAATTTTGATTTCTTAGGTACGTCTAACCCTCGTTTGAATGTGTACAATATGTATTTAATAGTAAACCGATCTCAATTGTGTATTTATCACGAACGTAGAAAACCATTGACCGTTTGTCGTGGTTTTTTTGTTTTATCAATTTGTCGTCTGTGGGCGGTCAAATCCAGTTTTGCCAAAAATTAATACTGATTTGAATCATAATTTTTTTCTGGATCTAAACTTTACTACGGTTGAAATCGGTTACAATCGGTTATAATCCTTGTCATTCAATGTACTCGAATGGAAGCTTTTAACGTAGAAATGCGTAATGAAATGTCAGTTTTAATACGCTATATAAAATATTGTACACTGGTACGTTTAAACAGACTATTCATTGTGTTCATTCAGCTATGTCTATTTTTATAGTTTTCTCACTTATTATTTGTTTTTAAATTAATGCTCACCACAACAAAATATAATGCATTGTTGCTGATATTGTAGATTACAATCCAATAGATTTTGTTTATCTTAATAGCAATTTAATTATTAACATAAATGAACTTTGGATTCTCTTAATTACTTTTACTATCAAAAATAAAACAATAAATAGACTAGTATCTATTAACTATTAATTCATATTGTTTTCTTTTTCAGGCATTTTTCTTTTTACAATCGAGTCATGTAATATCAAATGCGTTGATCAAAATCAATTGATCTACATTTATAATTAGTTTATTATTATATTTATATTTTTCAATCTACACTGACAATGGCTGTTCAATGTTTTGATCCAAATAACAAAGCGAGGTAAGCTTACAACTTTGTTACTAAAAATGTCAAATGGTCACCATGAAACAGAAATTAATAGCCTCCATCCTCATGTAAATTGTTGTTTTACAAAAAAGGGGTGGTGAATAAATTCATGTAGATATCAAATAAAGAAAATCTGTTTTGCAATTCAAACTGTTTTCATGTTCTGTAGTTGATAATCACGTTTGTTTTTATAGTTGGTATTTCGGGCCAATGTCTCGTAATGAAGCTTCAGACTTGTTGATGAGCGAACGAGAATGTGGGACATTCCTTATCAGAGACAGTCTTAGTATACAAGGAGATTATGTTCTATGTGTAAGGTAAGATTGTCTACAAACTGTGTTGGTAATTATAACCTATATTACTACAATTATGCTAATTTATAATCATATTAAAAAATTGAATAGTTACAACTTTCTAATCTGTTGGCGATAGTTGGTAAAATTGTTGTATTTCGTTTGAAATATTATGTCAGTTGCTAATCCTAGCTTACAGGGATTTCCAGCTCTAACCTCGTACAAATTCTGATAACATAATGAAAACTTATCGTTGTGGTATTCAGTAGCGAGGTGAGTCTTCGTTACTGAATACTATAACTGGCTACAAGTCAGGAGGCAATTAAAAAATGCTTGTTCTCAAAATTCGTAAACAAATATTAACTTTGATGTGGAGGTGAGAAGGTTTTTACAATGGTTTATTTTTGAGACAACCATAATATCACCTATTACGAACCAATTTATTCATACAGCAAATCGATAAATCAGAAATCAGTATATAGATGGTTATTTAAACTGATATACACTGAAGACCCAAGGAAATATCATTAATCCTTTCCCCTTGAAGGATTATAAACTTTTTCTTATTTCGCGATTTTATCATTTTCAGTCAATTATAATTCTTGAAGACTTGTGACATCCCTGTCATTATACAGTCCATTGTCCCAACTCTACTGTACTGTTTTTTTTTTTTTTTAATTTAAATGAAAGTTGGTAGATATTGTTTCCCATGACATATTGCTGCTAATAATATATGTTTAATTAAGTGGATACATTTTTATGTTTTTGTAATTTGTCTCACTAAGGAAATGTATTGTGTTACAGAGAAGATAGTAAAGTTAGTCATTACATCATCAACAAAATACAAGATAACAATGAAATTAAATATCGGATCGGCGATCAGGTATTTGATGATTTACCTTCACTATTAGGATTTTATAAATTGCACTACCTTGACACTACGCCTCTTCTAAAACCTGCAGTTAAACCAATAGAAAAAGTTGTTGCAAAGTACGATTTCGTCGGTAATGTAAGTATTTTTATTTGAAGAACCACTTTAGTTCAATCTAGTAGAGGATTGGGGAAATTTTCGGATGACAAAGACAAGACTTAGATATGAAAACTGCATTCAATAATTTTTCCAAATTTTGTTGTAATATTAACAGTTATTGAAAATTAAAATAAACTTTTCTCAAAATCATATGTAATGGACTAAAGTGGTTCTTCCTCCGGTCTTTATTTTTATATTTCTGAATTATACAATTGTTTATTAATTATTAATTAATTAATTAGGACCAAGATGACTTACCGTTTAAAAAAGGAGATATTTTGACAGTTCTTGTGAAGGATGAAGAACAATGGTGGACAGCTAAAAACATGATGGGTCAAATGGGATCTATTCCCGTTCCGTATGTTCAAAAGGTTAGTTTCTTTGTTATTTTTTTAAAATAATAAATTGTAGTTACCATAAGTATAAGTAGCCAGAATTATTATTTTAATCAAAACATAGTCAGCTACAAATCTCATAAAAAAAAGACATATAGCGGGTATATGTTGAATTGTTAATTAAAAAAATGACTACAACTAGAAAAAAGTTTTTTGACCGTTTAATTAAATATTTCACTATTTGTTTAAAAAAATTAACAAACAGTTATAACAACAAGTGTTTAAGGGGAACGGAAAGCGCTATTTGCTAAGGGGCAAAGGATAGGCAATATTTGACAAAAAATGGACGCTTTTTGTTCCTCTTAACCATTAATGAATTATCTCATATATTTGGATTATTTAAAAAAGTTTTTTTTTTGTTATTAGTATGACGGAACACAACCACCGTTACCCGTAAAGGACAATAGTCAGATTCCTGGATCTAACAATGAATCGACATTAAGACGATCTAGTTTACAAGTTTGTACATTTTATACATGGCTAAAATAATTTTATTCGTCAATTATAAGTGTTGTTTAAATGTTGAAAATGTTTTTCTAGAAAAAATTACCCGCTTTGGCTAGGGTTAAACAGGTACGCGTACCAAATGCTTATGATAAAACGGCATTGAAATTGGAAGTTGGAGACATAATCAAAGTTACAAAAACAAACATTAACGGACAATGGGAAGGAGAATTAAATGGTAAAACTGGTCATTTCCCATTTACACATGTCGAGTTTGTGGATTCCGAAATCAACGATTGCATGAGTGAAAGCTAACTAAATAATTTGTCTATTAATTTTGTCTGGTTTTAAAAGATTTTAGAAAGTTTAATTGAAAACAAATTGTAACCGATTACATATGGTAATATAATTATATTTTATTGAATTGAACAAATCTGTAACCATAAAAATGCAGTGTTTTATTTTCTTAAATTAAATTCAAATCAATATATGTTGTAAGGCTGACAAATAATTTTTTTTAATACTGTTTTATATGAAGCGTGTTATACAAATTAGAACATATATGTTTATAATGGTTTATATTAATTGTTTAATTAGAGAATAAAAAAATGTATACAATTTATTTTATTAATTAACATAATATTAAATTGGTTTGTTTTTTAATTATTTTGTTAGATGTACAATAAAGTAAATAACTGGCAACTAATATAATTTAATGTATTTCACATTTTTAATACCCACTCAAAAAACGAAGATCTTATTCACTATAATATAACTATAAATTATCATTACATTACAATTTAAAGTTTTATTTAATAATTTTCCTCTATGATTACCAAATACTAAAACTATGATTAAATTGAGGTATTTAGAATTACTTAATAATTTAAGTACTCATTAAAATAAACAATAATTTTATTGAAAAAAAATATTTTATTATAAATAATGATATACAGAAATACTTAAAAAAAACGATTTCTTTAAACTTGAATAAATCAACAAAAACAATAATTAAACAAACATTTTAAAATTCAATTATTTAACTAACAATTTTCTAATGCAGTTTTTTAATCATTATAAGTTTAACATATTGTTTTTTTTTATAACATAAGTAACTAATTTGAATACAATATAAATAATAATAGTTAGTTTAATAATGGCAACTTATTATGAATTTTACGAAGCGTGAATAGAGTAGTAATACTTAAGAACCCAAACCAACCTCAGTGTAATTATATTTAGAAAACGTGCAAATATTTATAAGTCAAACAAAGTACAATATTATTATTTTATACTTTTTAATATGAACTAATTTATTTGATTAAAAATTCTACCAATTATATTTTAATATTACATTTTGTAAAGGTTTTTTTTTTCAATTTATTTTTATAATTTAAATTACATTTTTAAATGGTTTGGCACAAATAAATTCTAACATTATTAGAGAATTATGATTAATGAAAATATTGGGGTCCTATAAAAGGAGAAAATGTTTTATAAATAGATTAATTCATTTCAATTTGTTTTAAGAGAAACATTTATACAAATTAACTAAGATTGTATTATATTATTTTTTATATTTGTATATTAATACGTATGATATTTTTTTTATTAAGTAGATGAACACTGGATTCAAACTATAATCAGCATAGATGACAAAATAAAAAATGTATTATACTGTATGACTACTAGCATCTGTGGGCTAATTTCCAATATCCTCGGGGACAGTCAAGCCCATAGCCAAATCTTCTTCCTCTAATAACTTGACAACCGTCTGGACTATACGACTATGCATCTGAAAACAATAAATCATATTTCATTAGCTAGGATCATCCGCTAATCGTCGCCATATAATAACGGTATAATTTGTAAAAAATATTCCATACACTGTTATTTGGTAATGTTTTATTTTTGAGGAATTCGCGATAAGCCAACGTGAGACACAAACGTATGTTTAACATTTTTTCTAAGTCGTTTAAGTCAGCCGAGAGTTTAATCCAGCCATCCAAGGCTAATAGATGGATATGACTTTGCATTGATACATTTCTTCCCGTCAAAAACAGCAAACGTATACATGCGAGTACATCTATGAAAACAAAACATTTAATCCTAGTCAAAATAAATAATTAATCAAACTCTAGGGGTACCGTCTATTTCTATCGTTCTGATGCAAGGTGTAATTTGCATCGCATTTGCAAACAACAGAACAGTCAATGATGATATAACTGAGCAGTTCCTCATACGTTTTCTACCGTGGCATGAACACAATTGTTCAAAAACAATCCATTTGGACGGCAAACTTCCGAAGTTGGTTCCGTGCAAAACACTAGATCCGTGCAGTAGAACTTCGCTCATAATCCTAATGATATATTATTCAGTTTTTAATTTCGTTCAGAATATTGTAGTGTCATTTAGAGTGAAAAGAAAACGGGCGTTATGCATTGTGAGAACGTTGAAATAGATCTTTATAGTTAGATAGGTACACAACTAGTGGTTTGGGAGAGTGAACATAATATTGAGATAGGCTTGAAAAAAAAATTAAACAGAAATGGCAAAGGGAAAGTGATGATTTAACTATCAATTATTCACCTGGTTGTAAAACTTTCCTCCGATCTTGGTTCTAGCATGGACAAATTTGGATAAGATCCAGCCAACACACAAGCTTTAACCGCAGCCCAGTTACTTGAGTTTGTGTTAAAATCTTTTAAATCGTCCATCGTTTGGATGAAATTTAAATCTTTTAGTTGAGTTAGTAATTTGTATCGTGTTTTTTTTATTTGATCTATTACCGTCGGACATACAGCTTTTTGTATCTCTTCAGAAATATTTGGTTTAGTAATAGCCTACAATTTGTTTAAATAACCACGTTTTAATAATTTGTACAATCAATGGGTACATAAATAAATAATACAGATTTTTTTTGGAATAAACTAAAATATCACGGTTGATTAATGAAAAATAAACAAAAATTACCTGGTAAAGACGAATAAAAACGAAATGATCACTAAGAGTGTCTTCAGCCAGATTTTTACAAATGGACCACACTTCTGATGTTTTCAGGTTCAGGTTGAAAGGGTATCTGTATAATTACACAAGGTTAGGTACACGTAGGCACTAGGTATAAGCTTTATGTCCGAGATCACATCGAAATGTTTGCATTACTCACTTGTTGGCTAAAAAACTAACTATAAAAAGTACGGGATCGATGCATTTTAAAAACAATCCAAATATCAGTATTTTGGCATGATGCGGTTCTATTGACAAATCCAACAACATGTACCCGAGGTCGGTTATATTCTCGTTAGTGTCCATTGCTTCAATTGCCTATAGCGAGCAAGTATTAATATGATGCTCAAGTGATTTTCTAAACAGTATTTTACGGTTCAAGTGTTTTTATTTACTTTTAAATAGCCAAGAGATTTTTTTACAGCGTGATGTGAAGGTGGTTCTATAGCCAACGATAGGAAATCTTCAACTCTCATACTTCTAGCGGCTGCCTTGGCCAACAGGCTTAATTCCTACAGACATTCAAGCTCAAGTAGTAACTATTTTTTTTTTTACAAATATTACATAAGCGTATCACTGGAGTATTACTTCTAAAGGTATCATTTTAATTTCAGGCTCATCGTAGTATTTCATATGTATGAAATCTTCTAGCGTGTAAAAACAGTAGTATTCGCCTGCACATAATCGTCCTGCACGTCCGGCTCTCTGCATTGCACAACTGTGCGATATTTGTTTTGAATGCAAGGCGTGGCTTCGTTCAATAAAATTAAACATAGGCTAAAAACACAAAAAAAAAAAAATACAATAGTATGTTATGCCTCTGTTGAAGTATCAAAGAGAATCCCTGTTTGCGATGCGTGTATCCCATCCAGTTGTTAAGATATTTTAAAAATATTTTTTATCATTTCAAAAAACATATTTTGTTGGCCAGAAATTTAATGTTTCATAAATATTGGTTACAAAATGAAGAAATAGTAATTATTAATATTATACATTTAAAAAAAAAATTATTAAAGACATCCAAACAATATTTTGTAACCAACAATATTTGTTAATTGTAATCATTAAATTTTTGACCGAAAAATAATTATAAAATATTAAAAATTGTTTTGCCAAATAAGATGTTACTTGTTTCACTTTGCCTGAATCAATAACATATACAATGTCATTAATTGTAACACTGGTCTCGGCAATATTCGTAGCCAACACGACTTTGCGATATCCTTCCGGTGCCGGTAAAAAGACTCTTTTACGATCGTCCAACTAAAAAAAAAAAAGAAAAACAATGTAACAAAATTCAACAAAATTATAATTTCACGATAATCTGGTGCATACTATTAACGAGTGTAATTTATAAATTTCGATTTTAAAGTTATGCTTTTTAATAAGATCTTCGGTTATAGCGTTTTCTACTACGGCTATATCGGAATATCCTGTCAAAAACACTAAAATAGAACCTTAAACAAAATGTACAATGTTAATAACTCAATGATCAATAATTTACGGACAACAGCAATTTTTTAATTTCTAATCTCACCAAATGGTTTGTACAAAATCAGATGTCTAATAAGGTGCGTTGTCAAGTGTGAATCAATGTGACCATGCAATATATCTTCCTTATACAAACCCAATCTTTGCATTTTATCCAATATTACCGGAGGGTTATTAGTTGGTACATAATTGAAATTTTTAATCATATCACTTATTCGAAAATGGTTTAAACTGGCTGCCAAAGCTGCTGCACTTTTGCTGGGGCTAAAATTATTTTGGATTGTCGGGTCTGCCCCCATGTGTAGCAATTGAAGAACGTACTCGTCAAGAGAATGAATAACAATCGACATTAACAATGTTACACCTGTAGAAGTATGCTAGAAAAAAAAATGTAATACAATAATAAATAGAAAATTATATACATATTTTTTTTTATTATTAATTATGCAGTCTGTTGAACAATGTAGTACATAAGCATAAAAGATGTAATATTTACAAAGGACAGATTGACAGAGTGAAAAGGACTTTCAGTGGAGGAACTTTGACAGTGTTAATTAAAGATATTGTTTACATTTTTTTATTTAATGAACTAGCAAGTCACAATACAATCGAATTTTTCATCTTTTTTTGTAAGTTGCTGCCAATACTAGTTATTGATGAGTGTTCAGATTTGAGAGGATTACGAGGATGACTTGTTCGGTTTCTAAAGCATTTGTAGTTTAGTAGACCAGATAGGCCTTAACAGTAAATTATAGGGTAACAGATTGGTATGTAGTTTTCTACAAATTAGTAGCGGGCGAAGAAGGCGAAATCTATCGTTGAGTAATCTTATCTTACTAGTTACGTGAGGCAGCTTAGTAAGTTGACGATCGATGATGATACCTACCGAGGTACCGCACGGACTGAGCATTAGGTAGAAGCCAGTGGTTAAGAAATAGTGTCAGACAATAGACATGTTCCATGACAGGGTGTAAATGTACAATGGATGGACTTGGCTTCGTTCATTTTCACACTCAATTCTTTATACTAAGTTTCAAGGAGACAGAGGTGGTCTTCGGCATAGGTAGGGACTAGAATAGGGTCAGGATTGCTGGATATTATTGCTTTGTCGCGGTTGTCTTTGTGAGTTGTGGTTGGCTGACCTGAGATAAATAAGTTGAAAAGTAGAGGCGCGGTTACTGCACCTAGGGGCATGCCTGCATTTAACTTTTCCAGAGGATAAAATAGTAGAACCCACACGTATAGAAAAGTATTCATAATCTTAGTAAGATTTAAGGGTTTAAAAATTGTGACTAGATTAGAATAGTTTTTATCTTTATAAATTATAAACAACTAAAATCCATTACTTGATAATTAACAGGTACGCCTTCCGTACGTATGTAGTGATATATCATTTTATTAACTTCAGCAATATCTCCAGTACGCCAAATTTTTTGTAAACATTCATCTAATTCCGGTTTTAACCATTCTTGATCATGACTCAATGCAGTATTCTAAATAATTATTGAAGTAAACAATTAATAATTTTTTTGTTATATTTTGTTATGACTATTAACCCGGAGCGGTGTCGTACCAAAAACTTTATTAATGGTTGATGAAATTTGATTAAGGGTTAATGGTTGGTCACATCAATCAATACAAAAAACTGTTGGCCAATGACACCTCTGCCGGGTTAAAATTAATAAAAAGCCTAAAAAAACAAGACTCTTCTATATAATTTCATACCGGAATTATTGTAAGACGCATATTTTGAGATGATTCAGTCGTTCTTTCTGTCAGGTTATTGGTATCCGGGATGCGTTCGGTTGGATTATTTCTCAAAACAAGATCAATCATTGTTGGCGTTGAATAATTGGTCCTAAAAACAGATGTATTCAACAGTGTGTGATAATTAATATTTCTAGGTCTTATAAAAAACAAAGGTTACAATAAAATATACTGAAAAAACATAATAAGAAATACAATTGTTTAATATGTTAAAGATATCATGTTATTAATTTTTTTTTACGAAGAATTAGCAAATAATGTAATTTTTTAATTTGGATATGGTTCGAATTGATTGGCCATTAGCTGGATAGTTGTTGTATATACAAAACAACTTTTAGAATACAAAACATTAAAGAAAAATTATATGAAAATATTTTTTATGGCTTTTAAACAAATTTGCAGCAGTTTAAAAATATTCTAATATACAGTTATTAGGTATTTCCCTGAAGTTTTTTATTTGATACATTCTGTTATAAATAAGATTAACAAAACCCGGAAGTAAGCTAAAAATTTGAAAAACACTTAAATAAAATTTTAATTAAAAATATTATTTTGCATAATAGTTAGGGTTTTTCACAGCATAAATACAAGCCTGTTTCAGTTATTTCAAACTTCCGGGCCGTACTTATCAACTTTTTTCCCCCAAGCTTTAATGCTATTACACTATTTTATAAATATTATACAAAAGCAAATACAATTATTGTTAGTTTAGCTTACATATCTAGAACGTCTTCTAAGAAATATTGTTGCACTGGGAAAAGCCTTCCATTAACTACACAAAATAAAAATATTAATTAATATTAATGTAATTAATGATACATGTATACACAAATATTAAATGTATTATATCCCAGACTTCAGACAAGTAAAATGTTTCATAACATTTTAAAATATTTTACAAAATTTTTTTGGTCTAAAATTGAATAAAATTTATTATTTACAAAATCTTGATTGAGTATTGCTATAATATATTGATAACTATCCGAATATTTATGGATTTAAATTTTTTTTTATATATTAAAAAACTTTCTATTGACATAACGAAAACATTTTATTAGTCTGCCGACTGAAATAAATAAATAATGAACCGAGTAAATTGTGCATTTCATATAAATTATAATAATAATGATAAGCCATACATATTGTGTATTATAGTATTTAATGTATACTTCAGTAGTTGCAATGAAAATGTTTTAAACTAGAATGACCAAACTAATTTCTGTTACTATATTATAATGTATAATAATTAATAAATTGTAGAAGATAACCGTTTTTTATGGTCTATATCAGCAAAATAATTGAAAATAAGAATCGCAGGATGCAGATATTGTATACTGCTAAAAATATCGATACAACAATCAATAGAAGTAAAGCAGACGTTTCTATTCATTCGGCCACCCGTTACCACTAGCCCTAGACATGCTATCCGCAAAAAGGCCCGTTACAATACTGTCTTAAGGCTATTATAAACAAATACATAAACAATTAGTGTGTAATTATTATTGTTCACCTTGCAAAACGGGGCAATCGTAAAAGTAAGATGAAAACAATCTTATATCTGCCGATGCAGACATAAGAATCAGTTTCAGATGTGGATATCTTGGCAAAATCATTCGCAGCGCTACCAGCAGAAAGTCTACGTGCTTAGTACGTTCGTGGACTTCATCAATAATTATATGTGAAATGTTCATAAACATGTTCTTAATTGGTTCATTGTCGTTTTGATGATGGATTACAAGTGCCCTGGTCAGAATTCCAATCGTGCAATAAGTTATTGTTGCGTTACTTCCGAGGCTGGATCAAAAAATACAATGTACCATAAAAAGTCATTAAAAACGTTATAGGTTAAACTTTACCAGCTTTGGAATCGAACTTGATAACCAACGCTCGTTCCGATTTTTTCACCCCGTTCATTAGACACCCTATGTGCCATAGATATAGCGGCTATTCTCCTGGGTTGACAACACACCACACGACTCGGTCTCTTTGTCGTCGCAGAATGATCAATTATCATTTGTGGTACCTATATAGTATACATCACTAAATAATACTTGTATTTTAAAAATTATATATTATGTATGCACACTTTAAGTATTACCTATATGTACACCTAAGAAATATTAATAAATGTAAAAGAAAAATTATAACAAATACTATATATTATTTATACAGGGTGTAATGTAAAGTTCTAAAATAATTTCAGATTTGAAATCGCGAGAAAAAAATCTTGTTGATTTGACATGTAACATGATTTTTTGGTATCTGGCCACACTTGCGTCCACTGAGTGGCCACTTAATGGCCGGCATGTGACACATCATTTTGGGCTAGAATTTTATTTTCAATTCAGTGGTGTCCTTAGTATTATTTTATATTAAATGATGTGTCGCATGCCATATGTTGGTTTTAGTCACATGCCGGCCACTGAGTGGCCACCCTGTGGACGTATGTGTGGCCAGATATCAAAAAATCATGTTACATATCAATTCAACAAGATTTTTTTTTCGCAATTTCAAATCTGAAATTATTTTTTTCGTAAGACAATTTTTTAATGAGATACGAGTTCTATTTTAAATAATGTTTAAATTTTAAAAAAATTAATACCATTTATTGTACACATAGAGCATCCTGAATGTCTCATTTGATGCTCGGTAAAACTTTACGTTACACTCTGTATATATTTATACAAATAATACAATATTATAAGTTATTACTCTTTTAAGATATGCATTTGTCTACCTGAGTGGTTTTTCCACATCCAGTTTCGCCACTTATAATTATTACTGGGTTATTTTCAATTAATTGAATAATGAGTTCATTTTTTTGCATTATCGGTAACCGCATTCTACTACATATTAGGTTTTTGTTGCTGCTGAGCTGGGGTACAACCATAGGCAAATGACTCATAAACGGAAGGGTCGTTTTACTGTCTACTCAAATGTATTAATAAGTATTAATAATTAGTAAAACGATTTGATGAGATAATACAATTATATTTAGTTACCGGATTGTTGAAACGGAGGCATCGGATTTGACACTAGTTGCTCGTTCATTACCGTAGTCGAAGGATTTTCACGACAGGCTTCTGTCATAATTTCTTTGGAAACGGTAGATAGTTCAACAACAGCAATGTCTTCTTCCATTTTTGTGTTATTTTTAGATCACCGTTTTGCAATTTAGATAACGCTTATTTAAAATAAATGCATGTAATTAAATAATTTTATAATAAAAATGGCAAACCACAAACGGTGGTCCACTTCTTCGACTGAAGTCGTTTCGACAATGGCGGCTACTGAGCAACAACTGCTGCGCCAGGTGCTGCGCCGGGTGCTGCCCTGGCCAAATAAATTGGGTCGCATAAGCTCAGCTTAGATCAATACTTTTGTACCCCTCTATCTTATATATATATATATATATATATATATATATATATATATATATATATATATATATATATATATATATGTATATATATATATATATGTATGTATATATATATATGTGTATATATATTTATATATATATATATGTATATATATAGATAACAAGTACCACACCCTTTTTCCAGGATCCGAATCTCAAGATGGTGGCCGTCGTCTGAAATCCCGGCCACCCTGCTCCCGGGCCAGAACTGCCACTGTAAGCGCAACGCAAAACCACACATTTTGCAAAATATAGATGTCGCTGCAAGATAAATCAATAACAGCTAGTACAGGGTGGTCGGGACATGTGGTAACGGGGAGGTCACAGATCTACAGGAATTATTATGAGATAACTATTGTAAAAATGATAAAATCACTTTTAAATAAACGCTTCGATGCGAATCTGAGAATATTATAGAAGGTTCAATCCAGTATCAACCACATATCTGTTGATTGTTGATTCACTCACACATTGCAACCGAAAAAAACGACTACGGTCAGTGTAATTTTCCCCTATTTTTCGGTTATTTTCCTTAATAAAAGAAAAGTTTGACTGCAGATTTTTAAGAAAACTGTACACCTATGTTATAGGCTTATTCTAGATCTACTTTCGGTCTAATTTTCAGATCTAAATCTCTAAAACTGCTTGAAAAAATAAAATAAAGAAGAAATGTCTATTTCTTCTAGGGGAAAGGGCGTACGATATTTTTTTGGTTGGTCAATATTTATCTGTAGTACCTACTATATTTAAATACTGTACCTTCTCAGATCCGCATCGAAGCTAATATTGTATTCCTAAAAGGATATCACACCCTTAATTTGTTAAGGAGTAATAAATAATGTAGGCAATTATTTAATAGAGCTTGTATTCTGGTAAAATATCCTTATCATTTATCCATTCTTGTTGTACAAATCTGTTATAAATCTGGTATAAGAACGGTTTATACCGTTAGCGATAAACTCTCAACATTTTGTTACTATTTTTTAGCCAGAAATGTAATTTATAACAAATATTTTATTAATATTGCATTGTAAATATTTCAACAATACCTATCAGCGATATTTTTAAAACATTCAATTTCTGGCCTAAAAATGATAGATAGTAAATTATTATAAAAATTGTTTGTCTAATATTGGTGCACGTTATTTTAATAATTTTAGAATATTCAAACTGTTGTTTTCAAATTAATTTTGTCTACGGCTTACTCTGTTAATTGATAGTTGAATATTCCAATAAGAAATCACTAAGATTTCAGTTCCTTAACTCAACTCCAATTATTTCTTCATGAATTTTCTTTTGCATTTTATTAACATGGGAAGTTTAAAATTTTCATTTCAATTCTTACTTGAAAACTATCAACATTTTTTTTAAAATTTGAAAAACAATTATTTAAAAAAAAATAGTCTAATAAACAACAAAAGCTAACAGTCCAATAAATGCGAGTCAGGGGATGGACTTTTCTAAGGGAACTTTAATTACATTTTGCTATGGGCGATTTTGGATTATTTAAGTGAACTTCTAAGAATTGTAATACTGTGTCTGATCAGACAACTTATGTAATGAGTAGTCCACTTAGTATTTTTTTTAAATTAAGTTGCTTATATATAAAAAATAACACTTATATTGATAACGTAAGAATTTTTAGAAAGAAGCACAGTTAAAAAAATGTGTATGCCTAGACCAAACAAATGCATTTTCAACACTATCACATATTTCTAATTAATTATCATCTCTAAGCCAATTTACATACACACTCATTTACTACCGTACTATAAAGGTGAAAAAAAATGTTGAGATAAATTAAGATTATTTTGTAATGTGTTTTAAAAATTAAAAGCATTAGTTAAAACCAAATTTAAGAACTCTTTATTTCATTATTTAAGTAATTTGAACATATACATTTATGGAATAAACAATATAGATTATTTATAAGTTGTTCTACATTCCAAAAAAACTTAACTTATTTGTATGTTACATATTTTTTAATATAAATATTGTTTTTCGTTTTATATTATATATTTTATCATAATATAATTGTTAATAACTGTTTGCTTTAATATTTTGAAATACAAACATTGCCAAAAAAGAGCTGAAAACTTTTTCTTAGGTTTTTCTAAATACTTCATATTGTAATAAACATACCGATTTCCATAATTTATTTTCAGTTTTATTAAATTTATGAAAAAAAAAAAGTAGAGAAAATTCTAATGCACACGAAACGTATAACAGAAATTTAGCTAATTATCTTATATTATATATTATGTATATTTGTATTTTACTTAGTTGTAACTTTTATAAACCAATTACTCAAATTAATTGTTGAAACAATGACTAAAATTAGAAATATTATTTATAAACTTAAATATTAGCTTTTTATATTAAAATGTTTCGCGCTACAATGATTAAATACAATATTCGTTAATATTCTTCCACCATTTACAAAAACCTAGTTACAAGACTGCAACTAAAACTAAGAAATATTATACATAATAAATTTACATAACTGTTTGAATAAAATGAACAACAATAAAATGCATAGATAAATCTATAATTGTAGACTAAATAATTAATAAAAATGTTATGGTTTTAAAATTATATATATATATATATATATATATTTATATGTATATTAATATATATGTACAAGAAATAGGGTTACTACAAAGACACAACAAATTCAAAATGTGCTAAGTTTTTATTCCATTTATAATATTGTATTTATGATCAAAATTATATTCCAAATATTTTTCTTACAAATATGAATATTTAATAAGTAAAATGTATGAAAACATGTTGCATAGGTACTTAAGTTATTTGTTTACCACTTATGGGAACATATTTATCTCATGCAAGTTTTGTAACACAAAATAAATACAGTGTAGAATTTTAAAGATAAAATTGTTTTAAAGGAATATACAAGTATTTATATATTATAGCAAGGTTATTAATTAAACAAAAAAATGCATGTAATATATATATATTGGACAGTTTCATTAGGTATAAATTATAAATCAGTAGCTAATAGATATAAACAAGTTTATTTATATTAGAAAATGTTGATTGTGGAATTGAATAAAAAAATATATAATAATAATAGAAGTAAAAATAAATATAATTTATAATTTAAATTGTAATAATAATAATAATAATAATATATTTTTGAGGGGAAAATAATCCTAAAATATATATATTTATATAAAACTATATTTTAATTTTTAAACGTCATTATTAAATACAATATTAATATCCTAATAAAGGAAAAAAAATAATAGCTATTACTGAATATTGGCCATTCCAAATTCTAAGACCAAAATACATGCACATAAAAGCTGATTATAATAATAATAATTATCTCTTTAAATATAGGTAATATAACCATACATATATTAAATGCAAATTGATTAATATAATTTTGCGGCTTAATAATTGTACAAAGCTATATAGTTTAATAGATAATTAGATGTCAATAATCCAATTGAGAACTGACTTCATTTTATTATATCACTTGCAACAGTTGCTCAGACTTCTATTAGGACCCTCTGATTCAACAAGACGTCGACCTTGACCAGCAGTGTTTGACGTTTCATTCTTTGGAAGTTTTTCAGCTGTAAATAATATACAAATGTTAATCTTTGTCATATATTTTGTAACTAAACATCAATCAGTTTTTACCAATTGCTTTGAAAATTTCAGTAACATTAGCGCTAGTTTTCGCTGAAGTTTCCATAAACAGCAAGCCGTTGTCATAGGCATAGGTTTGAGACTCATCAGTCTGGACGCTCCTCATATTATTTAAATCTAACTTGTTTCCAGCTAACGCTATAACAATACCCGGAGTAGCTTGTCGTTGAAGTTCCTTGACCCAGTTTTTAGCTCTTTCAAATGTATCCTGAAAAAAAAGTTATAAATTAATAATACAATGAAATTATTAAAATAGATCAGCTCAAATAATTAGTACAATAAGTAATTACTTGATTAGTAATGTCATAAACTACAATAGCTGCTTGGGCACCTCTATAGTACATAGGTGCTAAGCTGTGGTAACGTTCTTGTCCTGCTGTATCCCAAATTTCGAATTTTACAGCTACATCGTTCAGATGAATGGTTTGTGTGAGAAAGGCAGCTAAATTTCAATAAATAAGCTGGTTAAAACTATACATATGATCTTTAATTATAAACAGAAAATTCTTTAATTGTTTAAACAATCTAATATTATAGAAAGCTTATACTCAATAATTTATTGTTTGTAATAGCTTCAGCTTTCATTAAAATAAAATCAACAACAAACAAGTAATCAATTTTGTTAAATACTATAAATAAATAAAGCATTTAAGAAGTACTTATGATCAAGTAATTTCTTGTGCATTATCATTTTTTTAAGTGCATAATAATATTATTGTAAACACATTTTTCATCAACAATTATATTTTAATGTTTCAAATTATGTTTGTGTTCGAGTAGATAAAATAAATAGCAAAATATTTAAGATATGAACATTTTGCACAGAACATTTTAGATTAGGTACATTGAAATATTACACATGCAGTAATAATAAAATGTATTATTATAATTTGTATAGTTTGTATTTTCTAATGGACCATTTTTATATTTTTATCCAATGAGAAAAAAATTTGTAAATAAAATTAAAAATAGCGTTTATAGTTTTACTTTGATAGTAAGATAACACATTTAATTACATTATAAATTATTTTATTAGTCTTGTGTGATTTTTCAACTAAACCTATAGATACTCAGTTTTTAGTTTTTATACAATGTTATCATTTTTTTATGTTTATAGTGTATAAATAACTGTTAGTAATTTTTCTAGAAAAAAAAACCCACAAAATATTTTGGAAATTGGATTCATCAGTATTAACAGTTATTCTACATCGCAGAATATTCTAACCATATTTTTTTCCCAAATCTTCTTTTCACCTCATACATTTGTTTATTTGTTAACATGAATGTTTTTGAGCTGGTTTCAAAAATTATTTTAAGTAATCAAATTTGCGATAACTCGCATGATAAATGGCTGATTTTGGCGTTTTTACTGCGACTGGTTCATGGTTCTATCCCTGCTTGTGAATCTAAAACTTTTTTCATTTCTTACAACCAGTTATTCTCAAATTATAAACTAAAATGATCTCTTAATAATACTAACAAAAAAATGGGAATTACGAGTCATTGATAACATGACGTTTATTTAGGCAGGTAGCTACACTAAGGAAATATCCAAAAACTTATTTTTAATGATTCAATATTTTTCCGTATAGTGGAGAAAAGAAATGATTTTGTCTTCTCTAATTCTCTTCAATTATTTTTGCATCCATAATTGATATTTTTTTTGAGTAAAAAAACCCTTTACTCGTTTGATGTCATCTCAATATTACACATATTATAATGGCCACACCCTTCTGTTTTTTAAAATATTTGTATCATCATCATTTTCTATTATCACTGTTAGCTCACTACACTGCTTTCACTTAATGTACACACACATTATTATTATCATTAACTTAAAATTAACTTACCACCAATGGTGCTCTCTTGATATTCATGAAATTGACCCTTCACAAATCTTAGCACTAAACTAGATTTTCCCACAGATGATTCACCCAAAAGTACCAGTTTAAACTGACATAGTTTTCCTGGAGTTTGACCATTTGGACGTTGAGGTACTGTTCTATTGGCCATTTTGTAATATTAGAATCTGAAAACGATCGTTAATAATAATTCAATAAAATTGGAAAACCTAATGTTAATTTTAATATATTATAATAATTGTTATGAAAAACAATTTTTCACAAAATAAAATAATAACTTTGTGCGAGTTATAATAGATTAATTTCTATACTCCGGACACTTTAAGAAGGTACCTCGTCGACTCATTAGCGACCGGTTTCCACCTCACAACATCTTCATAGTTTGGCACCGCTTACTGTGCATACAGATACGACCTAGGCGGCGACTAACGAGTTGTTTTCCACCGCGCAGGTAGCTTCTTAGAGTGTTTGAAGTATAGCACATACATCGTAAATTTTAAAGTAAAATTTTATTAAAATTATTGTATGCTTCTAAAGAAATAAACAATGAATAAAAATCTTTTTAAAATGAAACTTTTGCAACAGATATACTGTTAGTAAGGATTAAAGAATTTCAAAGGTTATTATGCTCAATTAGCACCCACCAACGTAAGTCATTTACCCTGAATAGCACAAATTCAGCATATTTAGAAGAAGTGAGAACATAATAAATACAATTCTGTACATGGATCAATGAATATAATATGTATACAATATAATATTTAACAATTGAATTGGTTCATTTATTAATGATACTTTAAATGTAGAGTAATAACTAAAAATTTTAATAATTCCTTATTATAGTTTTCTTTTTCCCAATCAATATTAAAACTTAAAAAATGTTAAACTAAAAAAAAAAGCTATTACCGAATTGAGTAATATTATTGTTATGACTTTAGTTATTAACATGGATATATAAGTCCATAACTTTAATTTTAAACTATCATATGTACAAAGATCTAAAAATGAATTATATACAAGTGACAAGAACACAAAAGGACCAGTGCTGTGAAATTACCACCCAAGATGAATTTAACACAGTATTAATATAAATGGTAATTATCAGCTGGAATAGTAACTTCTGTAATAAATACAACCATTTAATGAATGCTGTGAAATCTATTTGTAAACTAATAATTAGTCAAAATAGTAGAATTGAAAACAAAATAAAAGGAACTTCTAAATATATTTTTTAATTAAGTTGAATAGGCACTATTCTGTAAATTGATATGGTCAAATAATTAATATCATTCTTTTTCAGTAATAACAATTTAATGTTTTTTTTTATATTTTCTTAAGAGTTTCTTTGCCAATTGACCTAGGTTAATTGAGCCAGTAAGGATAAAATAGTTATTTTCGTCTGTTCTTTTTTAATGTAAAGAATCATTTAATTTATAACATAAAGCTTAAAGATTGCTTAGAACTTGTATAAGTAAAAACAAAACAAAAATATAATAAATTAAAATACATAAATTAAAAAGAAAATGTAATCGAATAATTGAAATAAAATTATTTTGATATGAACTTTGTAAAGATTTGAGTAATTGTATAATATATACATAAATATAGGTTTTTACAAAATTTGTACAGTATAGCAAATAATTTAATTGTAGTCTATGTTATAACAACAGGCACATTATGACATAATTTCTGATTTAACTGGTTGTATGCTTAATAGGCGTTAATAATATATAAATAGGTGTACAAAATATATACATTTTTTTTTTTTACCAGTCATGACTTCTAGTAAACCCAACACATTATGAAAAAATTATTATCTCCTTATACTGACCCTATTAAGGCCAAGGGTTTGGATAAAATTCCAGGCAAAATTCACATTACTCTATACTCATTGTTCATAATGAGACTGGACTCTGAGACACAGAGTACGAAATGTGCCACACCCGACTATGCCTGTGCAACCGAAAAGGTGTTACCGTCTCTGCACAAGTCCGATATTATATTTAAACAGAGTATGGACAAACACTTTTTTTGTAAAATCAAATGTCTCCAAGTTAGGCAATCATTAAACACACTAAGAATAAAAGTTCAATTCAAATGAGTTGTTGTCACTATAACAAATATAAATTTATTTTATTTTAGTTAGCGAGTAATATGTGAACTTTGCTAGAGGACTTTATCCAGACTTTGATTAACATAGCACTCATTGATCCTATCACATTTAAATCTCATTAAATTAAGTAGGTTCAATAATTTGTTTCAATGTATTTATTTATAGTTATATCAGTGTGTACATAGGTGGGTATTAACGATGGAAATTTACTATCAAACACTTACGCTCTGTCGGATACGATACTAGTGTGATTTGACGTATTCAAGACTCGTAACATGTATGATCGAACGCGAGATGTACTTGATGTGTTGCGGAGCGCTTGGCGTTTCAAATCCCAAGGGTCCAGAAAAATGAAATAAAAATTTTAAAATAACCGAGTACACACAAACAAGTTGTTTGATGCGAAATAGAATAACATTAAAATAACCGTGCCAATTGATAAGAAACGCGGGCGGCGGATCTGGGCGGCCTAGAAAAGTGGTTGATATTGGGAGTGGATGTACGTTTTAAACGAGAGGAATCATTAACTCGGCGGCTTACGTCGTGCGTATGTACATTTTTCCAAAAAAAAAAAAAACCCCGGAACGAAATTCAGTACGGCTGTTAAAACTCTGCACTCTGCGCGCAACACTAAAACATTGGCATTTACTGACAGACGGAGTTTACTTTAGATAATAAAATAACAACAATCAAATAAAATACGTATTGCGATATTGCGTGAAATAAGGTGTTACCGGATCGTCGCGATAATGACGAATCACAAACGCGTGCGTGCGACTGACAGATCCCGTGAGACAATAAGTGAATGAAAGAAAAAAAACAATACTACTGTTTTAAATGTTTAAAAAAAAAAAATTAAAACGCACTTACTTGATTTTTAGGGTTTGGCCGGCCGACGGTTTGTGGTGTGTGCGAACGCTTTGAACGGCGTACGGGCCGACGGGATTAATATATTTTTATTAGGCGTATGCGTATGTATATGTTTGTTATATTATATACAAATTGTTATTTGTTAAGTGCAATAAAGACTTTTTCAAAACGGCCCGACAACAATAATAATAATATTAATATAAATACAATTTATGTATATGTATATATGTACGATGAGATTACAATATATACCGCGTACGCCGTACGGTATATAATATCTATATATTTGTATTGTATATATATATATATTATATTTGTGTACACTAAACACACATACAAACACACTATTGTACACGCGCACACTGACAATATCTAATCACTAACTCAAAAACTGCATATAATATAATATATAGATGTACACGGTACAAGGGCTGTACGACTGGTCATAATATATTACAAAAAAAATGGTGTGTGTGTGTGTGTGTACTAAACTGTAAATGGGATAAAGAGCGGAACGCACAGACAGTGCCGTAACATTGTCAAAATTGAAATGTTGTTGTTCCAACGTTTTTATGTGACCTTTTGCATTAGCCGAACCGTTTCTGATATCGACTATGTTATTATAAACATAAATTAAACGAAAAATTCTTCAACACATGTATACTAATATCTAATGTTATTGTTAAAATATTGTGGAATGCAGATTGTTGTTTTTTTTTTTTAATTTTAATGAACTACACCAGGCGATACTGTTGAGCATCAAAAAATCTTATCAGTGATCACGATATTACTTTGTTGGTGATTCGATAAACACTGGAGTTGAATCGTCAGTATTTATGCAGTATATTTGTTGTATAATAATTAATAACTATTGCAAAATTATAATAAATAATTACTATTTTGAAACAAACGAACGACGTCGCTCTTAATGTAACCATGCCCTGGGTTTACTTTTTAGAGATTTGAATAAGTAGAGAATATCATATCGGGCGAGTACAACTTGTTCCACATATTTCTTTCTTCCAATGAACATTTGTTCAACGTTTGGAAACTCGTGTTTATCTCTTAATATGTATGTCGATAGACGAATTTATGGTATATTACAAAACAAATAGGTATGTCAACAACTTGTGTTATCAATTTTTACAATATGGTTGTCGGTTTTCTCCGTAAGAAATATATGACCGCCCTAGAAACCCGCAGCTATTTCGCGATTAATACAAATTGCTGGCATACCTGTTTATTTTGATTTTTGTCCTACAGATAAGGACTAGGTCTTACCTCTGTTATCCGATTTTTAGAGCGAACTAATAGGTTTAAAGTTAACATTAATTTTTCCTTCACGAATTGCCATTTATTTTGTGATAATATTTATTTAATTTGTATATGATCAGTTTAGCAGTTCTACCTTCTAAGAATGCAATAAAAATATTATTTTGTCTGTAATAAATCTCCTTTGCATTTATTGCCTTAATATTACATTAAAAATATATTGCATGTTTAAAACTAGACTTAAATTAATTAATAATATCACGACATTAACTAATAAGTAATAACGAAGTAATGCATTTTTTCTACATATTAGATTTTTTCAATTTCTTTTACCTATAAGAATTTTAGTTAGACTTTGTTAGTAATATATAATTATTGTAACTTAACACAAAACTACTGCACTTGACGACTTAAACCCCAAAATAGAGTAGGTACCCAGCGTAGAATTAAAAAATGTATATGTATTTACATTCAATATCGTCTACTTTAATAACAAGAACATATACATGAAAATAATAGTTTTAATATTATTTTTTTTTACAATTATTATGAAACGCGTGTCGTTGAAAAATTTTGTATTTCATGTGTTTACTATGCATTTTCCATGATATTAGAATGTCTCCTGGTTTTAATTGTTCTCCTTGCCGTAAACACTAGGTATTTTTGCTGTTTTTGGTGAAATCTTCAAGTCATTTAACGTTTTCTAAAAGAATTATCAATATTTAACTTTTTGTTATATTGACCAAAAATTTTTAAAATATTTTGGCAATTTAAAAGAATATCTATCATGTTGTAAGTTGAGCCATTGCTTGCGTTTACAACTAGATTATTTTTTAATTATTCACTAATTTTCCCAGAAAATAATTTCAATTTTGTTATTTATTTAAAAACATTTTAGTTTATAGTATAAAAATGCAAATTTTACTAACGAAAAAAAGTATCTAGAACTATTATATACAACCCTATTTTTTTATTATTAATGTATAAGTACTAAGTAGTAGGCCTAACCATTGTTTCGTCCACAGGAGGATAGGCACACTGTGATACCGGAAAAAACCCGGTAGGGCCTTTCTCGTGGGCTCTTTTCTTTTTTAGGGGAGACTCGCTAATCATAATATAAATATTTTAAATGTTTTTAAGTTTTATTTTTTTTTTTATTTGATTGTAGTAAACCTACGTGATGATAGGATATTAAAGCTCTAACAACCACGTTTCCACGTAAGACGTGCTTGTATACTTTTAAGCTATCTTTGCATCATCTCTATTTCATTTTAGCTATCTTTGCATCATCTCGAAGTTGCCAAGGCAGCTACTGGGATCGGTGCCGGCCGAGACGTCAGAGTATAATAAGTGAGTTATAATAGGAAACAACGATATCTTAGATGTTTTCTACTTGTAAACTTTGTCTTTTAAATAATAACAATTAAAATCTTAATTTTAGTTTTAATTTGTATTTTGTTTATATTTATGTATGAATACATAAAAATAGTTAAACATAATATTTAACCTCATAAATTTGAAGTGTTTCCTTTCTTCCGTTCGAGATCGTCGATAAAATTAATATTGTTGTAATCACCTTTAAACTGGTCGAAAACCAGTCAAAATTGTAGAAAAACTTATTCTATAGATACGGTTCTGTTAGGCTTAACTCAACACTAGTTGGCATCTCTCCTCTCCTTTACAACATCTTGCATTAGTAACTAAGCTACTGATTTGACTAATTATTATTTCTAATACATCAATAAAATATCTTCTAAATACACTGTTCATTTTTAATTTACTTTGGATGATTGATCCATATAAATCGTCCAGAGTGAACCGTGTATACGCGGCTTTAATGTTTTCATTTTATAAAGGAATGCAATTTTATTAGATAGAAAACATAGGCGTAATTGTCTATAAGTATTTTAATCATGGATGCTACCTATAGACACCCCAGAAAATGTTTTTCTTGAAAATTGTTTTTTTTTAAAACGTAATTTTAAAAGTAACGGTTTATATAAATTACTTATTCTACGTTAAAATATTAATGTAATTCTAAATAAAACCAAATTCGACGGTCCTTTTAGCTTTTATGAAGAGATCCTAGCTACATAGGTATTTTACTTTGAAAATATACCAATATAATATATTGGTATATTTTTATTTTTATATTAAAACTGCCTATAGGATGTGAATTGTAGAAATTTAATATTGTGGAGATTTTATTAGGAATAAGTGCCTCAGCCTCCTCCCAAAAATAAAATATCTAAATACGCCCCTAAGTGTAGTTATAGACGGGTTATAAAAAAATTACTATGTTCAGGTAAATATGCCTATGCTACTAAATTGAGGTCTAAAATGAGAAAATTACTCGTAGACCCATTTAAAAAAATGGAAAATAGAAAATACAGGTGAAGACTGAAGAATAATTTGTATCAGATTCCTATTGTTATCAAATCTTGTTCCTTGAAACCCCTTGTCCCCTCTCGCCGACTAATTGCACAAGATGCACTACTAAATTTTAAATTATATCAATCTACAGTTTTAGGATACGGTAGCATTAATATTACTTCGATTACCTAGTCCTGAGTCCACTTAATCGTGTGAGTTAGTATTATTATATTTAATTGGGAATATTATTTTCCATTGGATACAACACAATCTAGTGGTCAAATATTATGGTTAGTAGTTAGTACTGAGGACATAATATTTGAGTTCAAACACCTGATAAATGTACCTTGCTCGTACATACACTACACCATTGCGGTCATGCACTACACTAGTGTAGTATAATATTATCACTCATTACTCATTTAGTGTTTAAGGATACACTGGTTGTATATAACAAATTATGATTTTTTTTATTAAAAAAGTTAGAACGTTTTTGTAATCTTTTTTTGTTCAATTAAAGTTTTTTTCTAATAAATTATTCAAAAAAATACCTATTTCTAGACTGTAACGTAAACATTACTTTATTATAATTCTTGAAATAATTCTTTTCAAACAAACGAAAGTACCTAATGGGTTTTTATTTATCACAAAAAACTAGTGTTTTTGTTAAAATCATTTTTAACTATTATATACGTGTAAATTAGTTCCTGAGTTTTTTTTTGTATAGATTAAAATGGAAAAAACCACTATAGACGCGTTTGCTGTTCAACAACTCCGTGTACCTTATTATCAATTTTACATTAGTAAGTCTAGTAGTAATACCCACTTTTCATGAAATTGACCTAGTTTTTAGTGTACTATAATCTTGCCCAACTTATTTAGGATTGAGTAACCTGAGGCAAGGAATGTTTTGAAGTATAATTACCTATATTGTCAATGCAGTTTATCGTATAATGTATGAATCTACTAAATTACCTGAATACAAATTTTAATATGATTACGTTAAGTACTGTTTTTATTTTAATCATTAAATCATTGATTTAAATTGTGCTTTACACAAAATATTTCCTTAATTTTAAAACATTTTAAATCAATTAGTGAAGACACTTGTGACTAGTTTATTTTCTTGATTGTTTTTATAATTCAGATGTGTGCCATGACCTTTAAACATAATATGATAAGTCTGCAATTAGCTAATTTATGTAATAATATTTATCTATTATAATTTTTTAGTCAATCATTTTTATTTTTTTCAATATTTTAATTGGTGATTATTTTAATTGTACAGTTTCAATATATACGTTATGATTTATGGCACACAATGTAGTCATGGGAAGTATAGTCTATTATTGTTTTAAGTAACTAATTTTTATCCTGTATTAGTTATTTTTTTTTTATACTTGGCAGTACTAAATTTATTGGTTTTATATGCACTTTTACACATGTGATTTGATTAATAACATCTTAAGTTGTTGCTAAATTGCGTGCTATAATTTTTGTTTCAGAAATAATCAACTAGTACTTTAGCTTATGTTAATCCAAAAAATATTTGCATTAGTCATATTATTGGAGGAAAAGATACAAACGATATCATGTCTGAAGTTGTATCGTTTTCTCCCGATATGATTGTGAAAACTGAATTCAATGTATCTGTTGGAAACAATGATGATAACTCCAATAATAATTTTGATGAAAATGGTGATGCAGAAAACGATACAAGTGGTTTACATTCCAATTACGATACGACTTCAGATGGAGGAACCTCTGTTCATCGATGTGATAGGTGCGATAATTATGAAACACATAATGAATCCAATTTAGTGTCACATATAGCTACTTGCCAAGGAAATGAAAGCAATAATGATAATGAATCGCAAACAAATCGTAAATTGTTTGAATGTGATATATGTAATATGAAATTTTCAAACGGAGCTAACATGAGAAGGCATAAAATGCGACATACAGGTGTTAAGCCTTACGAATGTAAAATATGCCAGAAGAGATTTTTTAGAAAGGACCATTTAGCCGAACATTTCACTACTCACACAAAAACATTACCATTTCACTGCCCAATTTGCAATAGAGGTTTTCAGCGTCAAATTGCAATGAGAGCCCATTTTCAAAACGAACACGTAGGACAACACGACATGGTCAAGTCTTGCCCACTTTGTAATTTCCGTGCGAGTTCTATGAAAAGTTTACGTGTTCACTTTTTTAACAGGTTTCAATATTTTTTTATGCCTTTCAACAATAATATATAAGTAGTAAATATTTTAATGAACGTTTTACAATGCAGACATGGAATCGACTTGGACAATCCTGGTGTTGGAATGATGAATTCTACTTCTACAAATAATTTGACTGTTGACTTCAATAGTGGCAATATCAGTAACAGTGGAGCATGCAGTGACAGCGGAGAATCAATTAGTGGTAATCGTTCTGAAAGCAATGCTACGCCACCTATGCATTTTCTTACACCGCATGTCGAGATATCTATGGCAGAACCAAATCCACTAGAGTGTTCGTCTTTTATTTCCCCACCTGTAAGTAAAACATGATTTTTTTTTTCACATTTCTTTTCAGTTCACGAATAAGACTTCCTTAATATGTCAGATACTAATTTTTATACTTTAATAATAATACTCTGATATGTTTTTTCTATCTTCATCATCATCAGCTTAACGGGCCTTTAAGGCCCAACTCTTTTATTATGAGATGATGGTTTCTAGATGGATTATTTTTCTATTTTACAATTATTAAATAAAAAATAATTTATCAACGCTTCACTAGTATATTACATATTTTATTTTAAATAGGATAGAGTTTTTACTGTAAATCATTATAAATTAGAACGTGTTGTTATGTTAACATATTACACATTTTTTATACATTCAAATAATAGTTATGACTTAAAAATAATTAGACATTTTACTCTTTTTATATTTTTATGACACCTTAATTAATATTTTATTATTTATTTAAATTATTTATACTAAATTAAAATCATCTATTGTTGTTATTTGACTCTTTAAGTTAATAAAAAAAATAACATATATGACACATATTGATGTTAGCAGAAATAACTTTAAATTACAAATTGAAGTTTAATAGTTCTTAATAACAATTATTTTCAATCGGATACAATTTTTACCTAGAGACATTGTTTTTAAGAAATTATATATACTATATTTTTCGTGACTTTAAAGTAGTATTAATTGTTGTTTTGTACATAAGTTATTTATTGGTTATAACTTTAAAAAGTGTGTAACAAAAATGTAGAAGAGTATTTAAATGTGACTACAGATTGTAACTCAGAAACACTTAATTTTATTTCTTTAGTTACACTTACTTGGTGTGCACTACAGCCTGTAATACAACATTCTCAAACTTAATAACCAATTATTTCTGTCATAACTCCTTGCTAGTTAGCGTATAAGAATGAATTTAAAAATAAATTATAATTCTATATGTAGTTTATTGTTTAACAGATTTTTATTAGTAAAGTTAATTAACTGTTTTTTTTACTATGTTTTAGATTGTTGACAATAGCGTCAAAAGAGACAATGTTCAAAATGCCAACAATGAAGAGGTGGTACTCGCCGATAACGATTGTCCAAATTCTCCACAGTCTACAGATTCAAATTCAAACTTAACCACTTTACCAATGTTGTCAGGCAACACCAGGCAAGAAGGTGAAGTAAGTACCATTACACCGTCTGTTTCTCTGATACCAATAAAACAAGAACAAGGAGAAGAACCTTCGAGAAAAAGCAATTTAAACGCTAGCCATAATGGAGAAACTGAATCGGGACGTTATCAATCGGCCGCAAATTTATCATCATTAATCAAACTTTCTCCATTAAAATCACTACTGCGTGATGAGTTTAATCGAAAAATAAATTTAATTAAAACACCCGAATCATCGCAACCACCTAATAACGACCCAAATTTTTGGAAATGTATGGCTTTTAAAAAAACACTGCAGTGTTCATTTTGTGGTATCGCATTCCCCGATCAAACCCTTTACTTCCTTCACAAAGGGTGTCACTCAGAAACAAATCCTTGGAAATGTAATATTTGCGGAGAACAATGTAGCAACGTGTATGAATTCAATTCCCATTTGTTAAGCAAAAATCATCAATGAATAATGTTTAGTCATTCATTGCTACTGATTGCCTTTTGAAAACAATAAATCTCCTTCAGAAATTGTTAATACTATAATTTAAATTTTTTTTGTGTTAACAAAATTTTAAAACTTATTGTTACTACAAAAAAAATTGTGTATTGAAGTAATGGTTCTATCATTTTTGTTGGAAGTAATTATTTCTTTGAAACATAAAGTTTAACCAAAAGCATTATAACTTCAGTATTATAAAAACACTGTATAAAAATTGGTGTTCTTAACCTGTATCTCAAAATAACGAGTTACCTAACATACTGTGCTGTCAGTTTATCTTATTTATTTTATTTATCAACTTATTAAACATTCTATATTTTATACAAATTTTAAAGTATGCTATTATGATTCTTTTTTTAGTATGAATACTTTTGTTTTAAATTTGTAATAATTTGCTTGATATTTTTCCATGTTTCTTTTGTAGAGTGTTTAATGTATTGTTTGCTACTGGATATTCAAACTAGTTTTTTTGACATTAAAATTTCTCTAAAGCGTACTTCTTTATTTTTTTTTTTTTTTTGTTGTAATTATTATTTACTTAATTGACTATTTATTTTATATATAATTACAATAGTACAAATATAATTTTTCCTGGTATGAAAGTTGTACGTTTTCATTTATAGTCACTATAAAACATATTGGTATTAATATACCTACCTATTTTTTTTTAAAGGACAGTTGACAGTTGACAGTTTTGGGTTTTTATGTGATTAATTTCAGATTAGTTGTTTTTGTTCAAGAGTTTTCTTCTTTTTTTTTTAGTTGTATAAAACAATTATTATTATTTAGTTTTTAAGTACCTATTAAAGAATTTGATAAAATTTAACATTTTACATAGTTAATTGACTAGTATTTATTCATTATTTTTATTATATGAATGTTTATTTTACAAACAAGTTATCCGTCCAATGTGCCTTGTCAGTATGTAAATATAAGTAATGTTATTTTTTTCATTTAATTATTTAAATAAGTATAAAATAAGTATTTTATTACTTGTTAAAATCTTAATACCAATAAATATTAAAGCAATGAATAATAATAACTATAGAAATGAAATAAATTGTATTTTAATGCAACTAAAGGATTGCTCATAAACGTAATTTGTACTCAACACATTATTGTATTAAAATTGTTGTTTTCCTATGTATACAATTTGTATGTAGTTCACGTGAAAATAAATGTTATCTTTGAGACAACACTCTTTGTATGTTATAAAAAAAAGTAAAACCGCTATGCAATTTGATTAGTTTAATATAATGTAAATTATAAAATATGTAAATACTTAATTTGGTCCCAAACATTCTTTTAAGAATATTTAATAGTTAATACTACGGATTTCAGGGTTTTATTAATAATAAATTAGGTAGCAATTTTTTTTTTTAACCATGCACTTTATACATTTTTTTTTTTTTTGTCATGTAACTATTATTATTAATAAACAAGTTAATAATACCAATGTTGAATTAAGTAAATATATTTTATTGTATTTTAATTTTTGTGACTATAATGTGATAAATATTAATAACCTATACAATTTCTAACTTAACAATAACATGTAAAGTATTTCCATATTTTTTTTTTTAACAAAATTATGTTGTGTTGATTATTTTATTTATATATAAAATCTACGTAACTATCATATTGTTTATTAAGTGAATATCATTTGCATTAAGTACAAAACGTGTATTATGTGATTTTCAATAAGTGGCTGTAAGTTAAAAATGATAATAAATCCGTCCAATAAATAATGAACTTATTAATTATGTATTATTAAATGTCGAGTTATGATTATTTGTAGTTTAATTTGTTTTGAAGTTATCCACAAATTATAACAAACATTGATATAAGTATAAAAATATTGTTCATCATGTGCGTGGTGGGTTACTTTGAAGATATTTAGTGTACAAAATAAATATTCATTTTGGCTCCGTAAACATAATTACAATTGATTGTATCGAGTATCATAAAATATAATTACCCAACAATTTTGGAGGTTGTACAAAGAAGTATAATATATTTACATAAATATTATATAAATGGATACAAATTGTAAAAATAATAATGTTTACTTCAACTAACGTACAATAGAAATTCTCATTTAATAAACGTAACAATAACTAAATAACCAGCAAAACAAAAAACTATTATTTCAATTAGAACTACACAAATACTCGGTATATTCAAAATTAGTTAACAAAACACTTAAGTATACATTTGAGGTATTTCATTAAAACAAATATGAACTATTGTTGAAACGTGCATTTATTTATTTCCTGCGTTGTTTCCGTTGTGTGATTGTTTACTCCATGATGGTGGAAATTTAATGACTAGTACAGTGATGTTATCCAGAGATCCTCTATTAAATGATTGTAATGTTAAATATTTTGCTCCATAAAACGAATCATCAATATGGTGTTTAATGCATTCAACTGCTTCTTCATTGGTAAATGTATCCCATAGGCCGTCGGACGCTAATACGATGAACTGAGGGTCATGATGTGATAAATCAAAAGTCAAGACGTCAGGATCGGCAATAACATATTTATTTTCTTTTAATGGATAATCTCCTAGTGCCCTCGATGTAGCTAAAACACCAGCAACACGCCAAACTCCATTGAACGATATGAAACCTCCAGCGTCTGCTATACGCTTCTTTTCTCGCATCTAATTAAATAAATTATTCAAATCACATTAGACAGTTGACGTGTATTGATACAATTTAATATATTTAAATTTTGATGTTGGAATTATTGTTATTATTCTCGACTGTAATAGGCAAAATTAAATAGAATAATACATCATTTATTTTAGACTAATAGAAAATAGTCTTTTAGTTTCTGTTTATTTATTATTTATGACAAATTTATAATCTTAGTAAATTAAAGATAAATTTTCATATACAGTAAATAAAAAAAATGTTTATTGTATTTATGAATATTAATGTAACTTAATAATTTGGAGAAAAAAAGTTTTTTCTTAAATAATTTATAATTTTATATAAAAAGCGCACTTCAATTAAAACAAATTATACAAAGGTCTCAAGGTTGAGCGATCTTGATTTTGATATCAACATTGCTCTATATTTACACAAACTGCAAAGCATTTCAATAAAATTATAGAAATTTTAAAATTGTTAGACATTCAAATAAATAATAAATTCAATAATCAATACAAAAATGTACTCATAAGTAATAATAAATAAATTGCTTAATAGAATTGAACACATTTTTGTTTATTTATTTTTATAATAATTTTGTCATAAATATTAAAATTATTAGATAAAATATAATATTTATCGTTTCATTTAGATAAAAAATTATTCAAATAATTCTCAAATCTGATTTAGATTGTACAACACTTACTTGTTGTGGTTTATGATCGAACGAGAGAGGTATAGCGTTTCCCTTCTTATCGCACATAACACCTCTAGAATCTCCAACGTTGGCAACAAACAATGTATCGTTTTCAATCAAAGCAATAAGTGCTGTACTTCCTGAAATACATTTAAAATTAAATGTAAAATATATTACTTAATAAAGTTAAGATTTTATAACTAGTAGTTTGATCTTTTTCCATTGACTTAACTATTTTTTAAATTAGGAAGTTTCAAAATTCAAAATTGTAATTATTAAAACAATTGCTGTTTATTCAAAACTATAGAATCTACTAAGAAAGAAATAATGTTTTTTTAAGATGCCTTACTCATTAAAAAATTAAACATAAGCAATGATAGAATTATTAATAGTGACCTGCAATATCATAAGTACGCTTTGCCGTTTCAATTAACAACTTGTCAGCCGCTAATACTTCATCAATTAATAATTTTGAGAAATTTATACTTCCATCATTTGACAAGTACGTGGATGGATTTATTACTACAGTATCATTTTCTTTTGATGCCTCAAGTTTTAATGAATCCATTTTTATATTAAAACTTAATCTGCCCTTAATTGCACTGTCGTCTGTAAAATTCATATGTCTGGCTTTCAAAGCCATCAATCCTTCTGGTTTAGTGAGTTTTGGCTTCATCTGTGGAGTTAAGTTTTCTGGTGTGTTTGATATTAAGGATTTATAATTATCATCTGTATTGATATTTTTTTCGTTGAGCAATTTTTTTATCTCAATTACTTTGTTCATAAGATTCGGCATTAAATTAGTAGTTGCGTACTCCGCGGCAAACTGGAAAAAAAAAAAATAAATTAGATTATATTACATTTAAACTTGTAGATTTATCATTATTTTAACATTAGATATAATAGTTGATACAAATATGGCATGAAAAATAATTTCAAAAGTATAATAAGCAGATTTCACTTTAAATGGTAAGATCTATAAGAAGCTCAAGCGAATTATATAGGGCTACTAGAAACCTCCTCAATAAGAATAATGAGTCGGAACTAATTGTGGGCCATTATAGGACCAAGTCATGTAAGGTTTCAATTTTCTTGTAAAAAATACTTTTTTTTGTTTTTTCGTGTACATTTATAAAAATTTAGTTATATAATACTAGATTTAGACTAAATATTATATTACTGTTGACTGGTTACAAAAAGCATCTATTTTTTAGCAAATCATTTTTTATATTATAAACTTTTCAGTTAGCCAATGTGTCATTATCTCATATAGAAAACATAAACAATATTGAGAGGGCTACAGGCATATTGTTTTTTATATTTTGGTGGGTAAGCCCCTATTTTCCTCCATAATAATAAGAATAAAATATTAAAAATATATTTACTTCTCCACCGTGTCCATCAAATATAGCAAATAATGAGATACCAGTATCCATAATATTAGTTTTGATAACATATCTGTCTTCCATTTGTGAACGTCTTCCTTTAATAGCGTATAAAGCAACATTTTTTCCATCAAAGGACCAATTTTTGCTCAGTGCATCTTTTTCATCTAGCATTAACTGTTGAAAATTACTGACTCCAAACGAATTGATACCACGGTTTATTTTTTTTAGAAATCCATTCATATACTGATAGACATTGCCAGTTAAAGCAAATAAGCAAAATATTAACGCCAAACATAATATTGTTTCTGGCTTAGTTAAGTAGAATCGAATGTAGGTCCACATGTTGCTTAAGGTAATAACTTTAGATTTAGCCGACAATATTTTAGATGTAAATAATTTCACATGTGACAAATAAACTTGATATATAATTTTGTCTTCGACTAAGTCATCCATTACAGTTGAAAATATATACTATTACTTACCACCATATAAATATGTATATATATATCAAGTTTTCAATAGTCCTGAAAAATAAGCAAACGACGTTTTATTTTCATTCTACTATTATTTGATTTCAAACACATGTTAATAAAAAAATTAATTTTATCCAAGAAGAAATGTTAAAATTTGTATTATAAAAATATTATTATTCGTTAATAATTCAATGCATTATTACAATAATACTTAACAAAAACAAATTATAATGTAAATTGCTGCTTAACAAAATTACTCATTTCAAATAATGTCCTGAATAAGTTTTTTTTTAAAAAAAACAGGAAAAAAATATCTGCTTGTATTAAAATTAAATGATTATCATAAAAGTACAGTGAGAATGGAGTATATTAGGACAGGGGAGGTCACAGGTCTAAGTTGTTATAACTAAAAGGGATAGTCACTTTTAAATAAACGCATCAATGTGAATCAGTAGATAACAATAAACGCATTAATTTGAATCAGTAGATAACAGAAAATCAAAAATCAATGAAAGTGCTGTAAAAGTCATAATGTGCATATAATTATACTTTGGTAATGATGGAGGATATAATTAGGGCTCAAGTATAAAGCACCTTACAGATACGACGATTTCTGATCTATAGAGTAGCTACACAGAGGAATTAGTTCAGCAGATAAAAGATACCAAGGATTCAGACACAAAAATAAAATAAAATTAATACCCATTATTGTAAAAACAAAACCTTTTCAGCTACACAACTAAGCTAAAAATGAATCAAACATATAACAGTTAGAATTTAATTAATATGGTATAAGTAAACTTGTATTATACAATTTTAACTATTCATTAGTCATAATACATATATGTTAAAGTTAGTTGAGAGGTGAGAGATCAATGTTGCAAGATGATTAAAAACATGTGAAATTTGTTTGGTCAGTGCCAGAGTTAATGTGTTATTGCAAGAAAGGTCAGTGTTAATTTGTGTCTACTTTAGTGTAACCATAAACATTGTTGTAGTACAATATAAAATAGAAAAAAATTGACCAGTAGGCACGAACTTGTGGAAACTCGCACAGACATACCGTCAATACAACACTCAGCTTTGGAAAGATGTAAACACAACGTATTGCGGCAGAATAAAACAAGGGGTGATTCGGATTAATTAAGCTAGTGGATCTTGTTGATGGATTTTGTCTAAGTTTAATTCAGATAGACAAGAGTGGACTGGTTGTATTGACATACTTATAAAATTATAATATGTTGTGCATCATATCAAAATGGTAAAATATATGTTCTGTTATAGTATTGTCCGAACTAGACTTAGTGCTTTAGTGTGAGTCACAGCTCTACTAGAGTTGTAGTCAGCTGTCAATTTGCACCTATGGCTCGATAATGGCATGAAGAATAAAACAGTTCACGGCTAATTATAATAATAACACACACTGCAGTTTGCTAATAACACATTTTGCGGGTAGTGTCAACTTGCTATATTTTACATAAAGCTTAAATAATTTAATGTCACTGGCCAAGCTGAATCGATGTTACAGAACAGTATATTTTTCTCGATACATCGAAAAATAACGATACATTTTGATATAATATGAAGGTCACATGGAGCATTCAATATAATGTCTAAAATAATCCAATAAAAAAAAACTAATTTGGGAATGTAAGACGTGTTGAAGACCGATAAATACAAAAGCATTTTTAGTTTGAAAAATATAATTTTTTAGGCCGACCAAAAATTTCTCACCAGTTATACACAATATATTTTATATCTATACCTAATTTAAGATATACACAATGATACTTACACTTAAGTACTTCATGTTAGTGAACATTATTATTCGTTATGTGATCATGGATATAAGTATAGCATTAACTTGTTTCTAAGCGGGGATTGTTAAAAAGTATAGCAAAATAATTAGCAACTAACAAGGGGGAAAAAAATTGAACCATTTAAATCACTTATCACAATGTTAGGATAACCAAAGTAACTGGAAGATAACAGTACTGTTTATATCTACTACAATCACCAGATCTTTACCCTACTTAGCAATTTACCTCCATGCGCATTGCGCCGCTGATATCAAACATTCAAACCTACGCACTACGCAGGTCGCAGCACTGAACTCAATAATATATTAATAATATTACATAGTATAATATATAAATATTGAGTTCAGTGGGTCGCAGGGTCTTATTTATTATTTTGGAGCTTTGAGTTTTGGCCTTCTTATTAAACTATTCAAAGTGTTGTATAGAAATTTAAATAATAGCTGTAATGTTCATTGATTTATTCTAAGTACTCTATATAATATACTCTATAGTAAATACTATAATCTATATGAGATGAAGTTACGTATATATATAGTGTACCTTTAATAAATAAAAAAAAAAATAATAATTAATAATAGAATAAAAATAAATAAATATTGTTATTTCCTTATTAATTTAGATGCTCAGAAAACACTTGCTAGGTAAAAATAAAACAATTTTTAGAAATGCATTAATAAAAGTATAAATTAAACTAAAAAATATTTTTACTATTACATTTATTCGAATAAACCCCACATTTAATTTCATTTCACATTAAATTTTTATTCGAAAATTGTAATAAATAATTTCAATTACTTTGATTTTCAATTTTTTAGTGTTGTTTTTTGTTATTTTATTAAACTTTTCTTTATTTTTGAAAGTTGGTACTTTATGTAAACAGATATGTCCATGTACATTAAGTATAGAGCCTAAACTTGCCAAAAAAAAGTAGAATTTTAACTAAGACCACTCAACGTGTTAATTAGTTCGCTCTATACATTCTGTGAAAATGTCATTTTCAGAACAAAAACTGAATTAGTATATGTAGTCTTATAAATCAGTTAACGCCGGAAAAAAAACTTAAACTTATTTGGCAAAAGTTACAAATGAGATTGGCTCATTTAGACCAAAAGGTACAGAATATATAACGTATTCAATATTCGCTCACTATTCATATATAAATTTTAATCACTTTAGTAGGTTAATGGTTAGTAAATACTATAGGTTACACTAATACATCTTACATGGCTGACCTACTGACTGAGTATTTAGCTAGCACTTAACAAAGTGGCATTGCTATCTTTATAATTTATTACGATTTATATATATATATATAGATAAAAAAAATGCTACAACAGTTATATACATCAAACCAAGAACAAAATGATCAATGGATTAAGCTGTTTTGAAGAAGATTTCACCTCCACAAAAGTTCGCCGAAACTAATCTATATTTTTAAGACATCAAAAATGGTTCGTTACACAACTTGAAATTTGCTTAGTTATTTGATGTTTTCAAAAAAAAATTCAAATTCTTGACTTTCAAAGTGAAAATAATAATTATTAGTTTTTAATCTATCACAAAGTATTTAACGGAAAATAAATATCAGTTACAGTATTTAAAACTAAAAGTATCAATAGTTGTATGCTTAGGGTAATCAGTAGCATATCATTAGGAAACAAATGATAGAATTCATGGAGAACGGGTATGCCATGGGAATTCGTACACTTATAAAAGTATTAAACATTCATATTATCTGTTTTGTAATAAAACATAATTCACATATAGGAATTCTATTTTATCAATGTATTTTTGACGATATTACAATATACATATTTTAAGCAATGATTTTTTGTAGCCTAGACAATTATTAAATACGATTTTATTTGTTCTTACTTCTTATGCAATATTAATGTGAAAAGCATTTAGACGGTCAAGCAGACCAAATTTTTCAGTATTGCTTATAAAACATAATATATTATTATTATAATATACATAAAAATAATATAATAATGTATACCTTATTGAAAAAGGTCAACAAAAAATTAACAACAACAATGATACTACAGTACGAACAAATATCATAATGGTTCAGGAGTTTTAAAAATAACATTTATTTTCTTCTGGTCTTTTTTTGTTGAATTAAACTCGCTGTTTTCTGTTTCGTTTCTATAAACATAATATAGATTTTTCATGGGTGAGATTAATGATATACAACTAAATAGTTGTGTACTATTTACCTGTTTTCTGACCACATGCCATGTTTATTGACTAGTAACAAAATCATTAAGGCGGGTAAATGAATTAAAGAAAACCTGAAAAGCTTCCGAGAAGTTTTACTATCAGACTCTTGATGAAACTTCCAAGCTGTCAATCAATTACCAGTCATTAGCATGTGATAATTTGAAATTGTTAATGGTTCAACTCACCTAGGTATATAAAATAGGCATTTAATGGTGCAACAGCTATTGAAAAATATACATTAGTGAGATCGCATAATGGAGCTACACTACATAAGCCGAATATACTGATGGTGTATCGCAATGCTGTTCTTCTACACAGACCTGCAAAAAAAATAAAATGAGATTGTTCAAGGCCAAAGAACTTTGGAAAAAACTAAAACCTAAAAACTGTTACCTGGATTTGTAACCGCCATCATTCTGTAACCGGCTCTTGAATAATCTGGTCGTAAATTCCAAGACAAAGCATTGAAATGAGGAAATTGCCACGCATACAACAAGCCAGCCAATAATAAGCCGCCAGAATCAATTATGCCGCCGGTACAGCCAGCCCAACCCATTAATGGTGGAATCGCACCAACTACATACAATAACGAAACATTTTTTTTTTTTTTTTTTGTAAAACAGGCAGTTGTCAAAAGTCAAGTACACTAATGTCAATTATTTACAAAATATAACAACGAAATTGTTATAATTTGGTACATAAACTATTAGGGGTCCTAATTCGATTACTTGACCTCCGGCACTACCCATCGCAGCTAATATGTTGATAAAAGTAGTAGCATTATTAAACTATATACATATACATATATATACTTTAGTACCTATTGAACCGATCCAAGTATTAGCAATACTAATACGTTTCATGGGCGTATAAATCGATGTGTACAGAAATAAATTTGCTGCACCTAAAGCAGCTGATACAGGATTTACTCCATAATACAATGTGACTAAGCCCAATGATCCACTTACGGTTGCAAACATAAGAGCATGTAATGGTCTACAAAAAATAAAAAATATCAAATTAAAAAAATAATTGTTTAAATTTTATTATTAACATTTGAAAAGGCAGGTTTAATAAAATTATAACTGTATGGTACAACAAAAAAAAAAATTATGTCCTTGGATTTTTTTTTTTAAACTTCTTAGTGAGTGCTCTGTTGTAAATAGCACAATAGTTTTATTTATTAACAGGATAACTAACTATTAATTAAGGTTAACTTACTATGATATTAATAAATAAAAGCTTGTTAATTTATTAAGGTGTATGCCATAAACATTATGGTTAAGTAAATGTATTAATACTTAATAAATGCAAGATTATTACCACATATTAGAATTGTTGTAAATTGTTTAACGCACAACTACTCTTATTAAAGCTAATAGTGTGTCTGCTGGAATGTTTTAACTATAAAACATGCGGTCAATAGCTTAAATCGGCTGTTCAGATCATAAATAATACTATTCAATTGACAAATAAGATAACGAGTGTGTAAAAATTTTACTACACTGTAAAATGATTGAAGAATAAATTTATAATTTATAATGTGTACTTTCTGACAAATATTTATAATTGACCATCATGGTTGTGCTGCCTAAGAATAAACACTTTAATTTGACACACTATTTTTTTTTATTAATAAAATATACAAAAACCTTTGTTTTTTAGTATAATTAGTTTGTTATCAATCACCATTAAACCATTATAAAATATTACCACAATGCAACAGTACTTACGATAATATGCCTTTGACTAATACTCTGTTTTTTGTTCTAGACATTTGAGAATCAAATGGAACTTCGTGGTATTGATTAATAGAATTAGCTGCTGCAGACACTAGACCAGTGCCAGTACAGCAAAGTACCATTGTAGCTAGATCGAATGGAGCGGGCGCCATCGTATAGCCAGCTAGAGTTGTCATTACCACTAACGCTAAAATAGATTATAAATTAGATTGTAGAAATAGTTATGTAAAATACACATTTATACATACACGTCAATCGACTTTTAGATAATTTTAAATAATGAAGGTGTAAGTCTTTGATATTTATTTTCGTTTCCAACCATTTTAGTTTGTCAACACTCTTGGCATCGAGGGCAGGATCTGTTGATCGCAATGAGTCTGGCCCAATGACAGGCAATATAGGTATACTTTTATCAATAAGAATGGCTGAAGGTGATGAGTTTGGTTTCACTGATGACTGAGAAATCTACGAGTACAAATTAGGACTTAATACAATAACGAAAGGTACACTTCAAAAATAAAAAATACAATATTTACTTGACGGACAAATTGGCACGCCATACATTTGGACGCATCGATATGATTTTGATAGAGAAAACAGCATTTTGTAAGATATCTCAACCGCATAATATGAAAATTAAATTAAATAAATTTACAAATTTAACGTTTACAAATGTTAAATAAAAGTTAAAACTAAGCCTAAAGTCTAAACGTCAAGTCAAATGTTAAAATTTGTAATCACAAATTAAATGAAACCTAATCTGTGATAAATATACGTAATGCCATTGGACAAGGTCACTCGTCTCTTCACTTATTCTTATCAATAAAACAATTTAAAGTTGATAAGAGTTCAGAGATAATAGATTAGATAGTAGATAGATGAAAGATCATGTTCACGCTTATAGACATGTTATACGAATATACGATACATAATACATACACAGACCTATAAATATCAATATTCTTTATAGGTCTATGAATACATATACATATACATCATATATTATAAAATATGTCTATGTTCCCGCTTCACGGACTACATGTATTTTAAAATTTAATTAATTAATTTTAAGTAATGAGTTATGACTAAAAAAAAAAACAAAATGTACCCAACTGACTTTTAAGAGTAAAAACATACACATATAATGGACAGGATTTCGAATCAAATGGGAGTGACCTAAAATGTAAATTATGCTTGTTTTCAAAACTCATTCATGTCATACGTGAAAAAATTAATTACATTGAGCAATCATTTTTAGAGCACTATATATTATATATATATTCATTGTAAATGATCACCTAATTTGTGTGCTATTTTTTAAATGCCTCAGATTTGTATGCCTTATAGCAAAAAAGTGAAAAATAAATCTACAGCTTTTTTTTTTTTCTCGGACGATGCAACATTTTGTAAATTTGTTATAAAAAAACCTTAAGTTAACGGCTTTGTTACTTAATGAGTATTACATTATTAAAATTCACTGAATACACAAAACATTCACCGGACAATTATCACTTAAGTGTTAAATTTTTCATAATTTCCTTAAACAAATTGTTTTTAGGTAGGTACCTAACCAAATTACCTAGCACGAGGAAATTGAACTACGCCTGAAGTCTGCTAACAAAGCGTGTTTCGCTATGGTCTCGTTGTTAATTCTAGATTACTGTCCAGAAATACCAAAGAGAAACTGTGCACAAATTATTTAAGACCAATTATTGCTACGTACGTACATCCCACGAGATTACAGATGCAGATGACACTGCAATACTTTCCCCGGGTAATGACCCTGAAGTAACTTCCAATTTTCTTCAAACGCACTTAAATATAATTTAAAATAAATGGAGAATTAAAACTAATCCTAAAAAATCATTATATGTTCCTTTTATGTTTAAAAAATCCCATTCGTCCCTCCCCAATTCCAAGGAATACCTATCCCGATATCTTCGGAAGTCAAATATCTTGGGTGTCATACTCAACAAACTATTAAGAGGATTAGATACCGGCGGTTTTTAAGTCAAAACACATAATTTTTTCTATGAGCAAAAGCCATTTTAGTTAATATAAAAGTATATCTTTTGTCCGTCGCACAGGCCGAACCAGTGATCCAAATTCCGATTACTAATCTGAAAACAGGTTTCAAAATTTGAAATTTTATAAAATATTCAAACGTTTCTTAGTCGTAGTAAGAAAAATATATCGAAAAAATAGCTTGTAGGATCCCAAGTAAACTTCATAACGAATTCAAATCTGTTTTCAGATTACTAATCGGATCACTGGTTCGGCCTGTGCGATGGACAAAAATAATTACACTATTATATTAACTAAAATGGCTTTTACTCATAGACAAAATGATTTAAATTAAAAATAATACCATGAAGCCTGTACAAATTAACCGGTCAATTAATTGACACGGTCGAAATGTATTAAAACCACTTTTTTCTTAAATATTGCCTATACAAAACTCCTTAAAAATGGTCGGTATCGAATCCTCTTAACTTGGGGCCCTCGCATAATATCTAAAAAAAAAAGTCCTTAACAGCAGACTCCATTTACTACGACTAATCCTTAAATCAAAACTAGCTTTCCATACTAAGATTATAATATACAAACTCGAAATCCCTATTAAGGACTATTTGGGCAGCTATGCAATCTAAATTTGAGGATGTGGCAAACCATCCCAACTTCGTACCTTACGGCTTACAGTCCTTCCAATCCATTACTCTACGTATTATTTCTTCCGCCCCATGGTATGCATCCAATTGCACATTTCAAAACGTCTTACCCCGAAGATATTGGGTGTCGAGATTTATTAATCTAACAGTTTAAAAATTAATCTAATTAAAAATAATTAGGAAAAAATCACGTTGGGTTCTATCACTGGATGACCTTCCTTTTCATATTTTATTACGGTTTTATTTTTTCTATATATATACAGTTAATGTTACTGTTTGCTTATTATGCCTTGTAGCATAGATTGTAAATATTCTTTAAAAAAATTTTAAATCACTAAGGTTATACGTAAAAAAAAGAAAAACCGTGCTACGCGTTCTAGTGGTAATTCGGCACGGCGCGGCGCGGCGTCAAGAGTGGAGCTCTTTACCCCCCGTTGCCTCTTCCTCAATAACAGCTGCGGCTGCGGCACGGATTTACGTCCGAAATAGTATGGATCATTTCCTATACCATCTATGTTTTTTTATTACGGTCAACGACCAACATTTACACATACTCCGTTACAGATATTATTTGTTTTTTACTGATTTTAAATTTATAATTTCTATAGATACACTCAAGTTTTCCTTACGACTTAATATCATATAAACTAGTATATATACTCTAAGATTAATTGTTATAGTATATAGTACTGCTTAAAAGTTAGAAGAAAGTTTAAAAGAGAAATCAGCGGGAGAATGATTCGCGAATAAAAAAGTGAAAAACTGTTGTTATCTAAGAATCAAGGAATTAAAATTAAATAAAAGAAATTACAAAGCATTGATGGGCAAGCAAAAGCCAAAAGGTATAAAAAAGGAATTCCTAGGTAAGGTATTCCTAGGAGAGGATATTCGTATAACCATAGTAATAATGGAGTTCTAATTCTATAATTCTGGCCAAACATTTTTTAATTAAAACGAAGTTATAATTTTGTACCAATGCATTTTTACGGTAAAACTGGTCAGAATAGTCTACTCTCGAGTCATGTTTTTTGTACAATTCCTGTTAAGTTTTGATTTTTCGAGGCAGATTTGAATTGTACGAGTATTGATAGTATTTAATGTCTTGGGAAGTCAAAAAACATTGCACCGTCAATGCATGTTAAATGTATTAAATATCGCTATTCGCAATGAAGCTTTGTAGGGTATAAATAATATGCATACTATATCATATAGTACTCCTAATATAGTGAAAAACTCAAGAAAATATTATTAATCTTTTTCCCTGAAAGAGCCTAGAACTTAGAGGGATCCCCATTAACATTACAATGTTTTTATTCGGCAATAAGAAGTCAGAACGCGGTCCGGGCCCCCTAAGCCTCAGAGACACTGGGGCCCGGGTATTTAACACAATATCTAGGATTTGCTAGGGAAAATAAATTGTAAAATATAATATAAAGTGCACAAAAACCCGAAAATTTCCGAAAAATTATCAAACAAATTGAACTCGGCCAAATTTCAAGTTAATAGTATTTTAAATGTTCACAATTTGGAATAAACAATGACTCAAAATTTGATTTTTGCAACAAGAGATCCCTCTGCCTTTTCGCCTCACATAATATAATGTATTTTATAAATGTTTGTGTGCTGAAATACGTATCGCGTACAACCATAAGGAAAAATTGTATTTTTTTTTTTAGTCTTCTTGAATATTTGTATAATTAAAATAAAGTAGTTTTCTCTAGAACTAACCAAGGACATTGACCAACTCTATTTTACCCGCGCATAGAAAACGCCATCTACACACAAGTGTACACACTAACGCTGGAGGTTTTTGCCCCCTTTTTTCCTCATCCTTTCAATCAATGATTTTGTGGTGGGTCGCCAGCTACGCCTGTGTTGTGACTTGTGTGCGCGCGTAAAGCGTTATAGTATATAAATCGTGTTCCTACCAACGAACAATCTACGTCGGTTGTCAAAAAATCTGTATGATATCCTTAATCTTGCGGCGAAAACATCAGTAGTAGAGCAACCGCATCCGCTCGTGCTTATCAGTCGTTCCGTTGGGCGATTTTCTATAAACAATAATATTTATACTTACGTGTATTGTACCTATTATAATAATTGTACAATAACTTCATAATAATAATATATTCCTCGCGTATCCATTGAATCGGCACCGTTAGCTTTCGTCGTCCGTAACTGGCCGTCAACCGAGTCTATCATACTAATGATATTATTAATGTCCTAAGCAGTCTTTAAAAACCGTTCTACGGTCCAAGTACAACAATTGTCAACCGAGAGACACCGCTACTACAATTTGGAATCGCAATAATTTAAATACATTAACACAGGTGAGTTGTATAGTTTTGAATTTGAATTGTATAGTGCGAGTTACCGCGATACAGGTACAAGTGAAAAAACTTGTCTTAATGTAAATCACTGAAGGTCAATAGAGTCAAAAAAAAATAGTTTAAAGTTCTGAAGTCGAGCTTCTTTAAAGTAAATACCTACTGTTTACTGCTTGTACACGTGTAAATATTTTAGTGTGGTTTCGGGCAATTTATATATTTGCCAATAATTGGCAAAGATATATTTGTTTCGAACTTGTAACTCAAAAGTCTTAGATATAAATATTATTCTACATTACTTAAGTTAATTTGGCGGCCCTTTTCAAAACTAAAATTATGAGTTTGTTTGTTGCAAAATGTTTGAAAACTAGTTAAAAACAGTTTAAAGCTTCATTTAAAGTGGCATGTCTGTTTTTCTTATAATTTTGAATTTTAGAGCTTTAATCGACTTTACCAACCCAGACCCGAATTTTGATTTTTTTTTTCCAATAGATTTGTTTTTTAATGCTGAAAACATGGTGCAAAGAAAACAAATTGTGGAAACGCTTAGTTTTTAAGTTACAGCTACTTGAAGTTGGAGAATTATTGTTGTATGAGACGCCCAAGCCGTCTGCGTAACAATATTTCTCCAAATTCAGTAGCTGTAACTTCAAAACTAAGCGTTTTTAGCATTAAAAAACTAATTGATTGAAAAAAAAAATTAATTTAAATTCCGCGCCGCAGTCATGTCGCGTAACAGTTTTCTAAAGTTCAAGTAGCTGTAACTTTAGCTGATCTAGAGGAGTCAGTTTAATTCATAATCAATGTAAAAAACACTATAATATGGCAAACAGAATATTGCAAAAAAAAAAGGTGTCCGGTAAAGTGCACTTGTTATTTTTGATTGTTCTAAAAAATAATAGTAAATATGTACCTATCACCTCTACTATTTTCCCCTTTTTTGGGGGCTCTCCTTAGGTAATAAAAATAAGGTTTGACTATATAATTTTGAGAAAATCTTATGTATAACATAAACGATATGATCCACTCTAGAACTACATTCAGTCTAATTTTCAGACTTTAATGTTTAGAATTACACCTATAAAAAGGAAAATAAAGAAAAAGTGTCCTCCCATTGAAGTTCTGGTCTATAGTTTTCTATATTTTTCTGGTCTATAGTTTTACTACGTGAAGAAATTGGTTCAGTGGTTTAGAAGAAATTGTAAGTTCAGGCACAAAAATAGAAAAAGAAAAACACATCACTATACCTTTTCAGATCCGAATCAAAGCTAACAGGGAAAAGGGGTGGTTGAGCACCAACAATAATATTATAAAGTATATCCCTAACTACATGTTATGGTACATTATTATTGATACATCCCTAATTACAAGTATCTATGACACTATGAAACAAAATGCATTAAATATCAGGTAACATCAATTTATTGTTACCTATAATTAAACTTTCATGTATCAATTCAAACCAGCTGATACATTAATTATACAAATTAAAAATTAGTTTGTGTTATATTAACTAACATTATAATACAATGTTCAAATATCGTATTTTAATAGCAGCTGACATATTAAGTCAACAATTTTTTTCTATCTTTGTAAGAGTACATATTTTTTAATGTTTATATGAGTCATTTTATGTACAAGTACTTTAAATGTAGAGTGTTTTATGATGTATTAAAGTAATATAGTTATGAATATCTATCAACATGCTACTAACCCACTTGATGTATTTTTTAATTTATGCGACCTTGTGTGTAGATATTTTACCATTGACAATATTGATTTTATGTTTCATATAAAAAAAAAATAGAGGTGATGTAAATAGGAACATGACATTTAGCTATTAATCACGTGCATGTGTATTGCTGGGTCATAAAAAGTTTGAAAACATTTTTTTAATAGGTCGTACAAATATTTTCACTTGATAATTGTTTGGTATTTAAATAATACCGACACAACTAGATTTCACTGCTAATTGGGTTTATATTACTATTAGTATTTTAAACTTGTTAGTTTAAATAGAAAATACTTATAACTATTGAAATTTAATTGATTGTTGTTGTAGAAATAAACATGGAGAGTCCAGCACCGAATCCAGTGAAAAAAGTTCCCATACATTTACAGGTAAAAAAAAAAAAACTCATTGTAACAAATTAATTATAATAAGTAATCCTAGTGAGCAAACAAATTAAAATATTAAAATATTTTTAAATATATAATATTACAAAATTGGATTGTGCATTTAAAGTATATTTTCTTTGTATAATATAAAATGAGAAAAAAATAAATTTATCTAATATTATAATAGAAAACCTACCATTTAAGTCTCTCAATACATTTCTATTATTAACGTATTTGTATTTAATTATATTTATGTTTAATGCTGGGATTAAATTATAAACTGTGTATTTTTCAATTGTAGGTTTTTTCCCACAGCTGTTCATCGAACCATGCTATATTTTATTTAATAAATTAACACTAATGCGAGTGTGTAAAAGAATAGTTACCGTAGCATGACTTTCCTCTTCCTGTCACACCCTTTAGCTGCGAGTAATCTACATTAATAAAAAAATTAGTGAGATCATAACAACACTGTGTTTCATTAAAAAAAAGAAAAGTGAATAAACATTTAACACATTTTTGGTTTTGTAAATACCAATGAATGAATTGCATATTATGATGTTTATCAAAAATAATTATAATAAATCTATTATGATACCTATTTAGTGCATCTAATTAAAATTTCCATAGATAGGTTCTATGCAAATAGCAAAATAGTAAACTATTATATGATATAGTCTAATAGTTATGTTGTTGTAAAACTACCCTATTCTGTTATTCATGCTGAATACATTATAATATGATGATTTTCACATTAAAATAAAAGTAAATAATTTGGTAAATCAATAGAATATCAATTAGTTTGAATTATTGAACTAAAACTTAACATAATATAAAAAAAACAAAAATTAGAGCTATAATTATTGTTTATTGTAAACAAAAATATTGAATACAATTGTTTAGGAACATTGTATGGTTACCACCCGACATATAAATCCAAAAAAGTACTTTTTAAAATTTAGCAATTCCTCTATTATTAAAAACCTTATGTTACCTAGCAGTCATCACCACCATCGATACAGAATCTCTTCTATGATCCGATTACTCTATAATACATTTTTTAAACTTTTCAGAGCTCCCAAAATCGAGTACTAATAAAAAACGGAAAGGTTGTTAACTATGACAAGATAATGGATAATGATATTTTTGTTGAAGATGGAATCATTAAGTATGTACACACTTCATAAGTTTTAAATAATACCGTGCAGTCAAAGTAGTTTGATAATATAATATGTAATTAATTTGATTCAGAATGATTGGTCGTAATCTTGTGATACCAGGAGGGACAAGAGTAATTGATGCAAGTTCAATGCTTGTTATGCCAGGTAAATATGATTAACACAATATTTGTTATTATTATTATATTTGATATTCTTGCTACAAATAACTTGTTTTTCTTTATTAGTGACTTAGTGCGTGTAAGAGCTCCAGTAAATTCTTTTTGTTAACAGAAGTATGTTTTTTATGACCCTTCAATGACTATTTATAAAAACACACTGCCCTACAAATAGATTGGACATTGATTCAGATATTATAATGAAATGCTAACTTGTTATTTTTATTATATGTACTCAAAACGCTCTCGCTATTACTATGTCACTTAACAAAGGAATGTATTTGTAGCAATGGTTTTTAGTTTAATTTGAAACATAATAATACAATATATATACTAAAACTTTATTAAAAATTGGGCATCGCTGAATACATGTACAAAAAACAAGGCTTTCTTTCTTAGGTTAAAAATCAAATAAGTTCTAACTTCTAAGTGGGTTCTAACAAAAGCAAAACAATTTTTTTGAAATATAAGAAAAGTATGATAGTTTAAAAATTTGCTTCTAAAATATTTCTGATGAGTATTGAATGAATTTTATCGAATAACAGTTAACAGTACTTGATGTGTTTTAATTTAAGTGTTTTTGGAAAATTAATTGCTATCGGCTATTAACTCGTTGAGCTTTTATCATTGCTAGTTGATTGTGATAAAATCACCTTCAGATTCAATAATTATTGCTTTGATCCAACTTTGGCTACTTGCGCAGGCGCGTGGCAGAGTGAGATAAGGTGGCAGTGTATCGAAACGCACGGCACGTTCGAATCTCGGCCTCTGGCGGTTTGTTCATCTGGACGGGCAACTGTCTGGGGAAAGCAATATGCCCACCTGCGCCTCTCTCTAGGGCCAACTTGTTTGGTAGCTTAAAGTCGGCAGTCAGCTTAAGCCAAAAATTCCAGATCTAAACCGTCAAGCCCGATCTTGGGTGGGAATAAGGGACGTAAGAGAGATCCAACTTTGATAACTTTATCTGTTCTGATTTATTTTGTGTTAGTTTAGACTGCTGTGTTTTTTATTTTAACAAGAATGTATATTCTATTCAAGCTAAGTTTAACCACTCGACCCGCCAAAAAAATGTCAATCTTCTCTGATCAATTATACTGGCAATATTATATTCCATAAAAATTATTTATTTGATACAAAATAAATAATAAGTATGAAACTATTGTTTTATGGTGTACACTTTATATATATATATATGTACTATACTATAACAGTCCCCACAGAAATTAACGCTTAATTACTTGTCTGACCAGTACTATGTAAAAGAAAGCTTGTGTCGTTATATTTCGTATAACCTAATAGTCTATTATGAAATTGATTAAATATATAATCTTCAGATAAATATAAGAAACTTTTAAAATAGCTGCTAATTTTTCTTCAGGCGGTAAAGGTATTGAAGAAACTACGTGAGAAATAACCGATTTTGATGTATTTCAATAATAATATAGCTGCATAAAAGCTAATTATTCAACATAATTGGGCATTCAATTGATGTGCATCTATTATCTACTGACATAAATATGATTAATTTCCATTTGTTTTGGCAGGATTATTTGACTTGCTTTGCACGTTTTAAGGGCTTTCAATTGAGAGGACATTAAGTTTGCTTTTAGCTTCAATTTCAATATTTTATATATTTCAATGACAGAATATAATTATCTTATTACAGCAATGATTATTGAGTAATATATTTTGATATCAACGCGATGTGACGAATGCAACATGCAGCACAACTCCTTCCCTTGGCTAAGTACGGTATCGAGATTATGGGTGACTACTTAGCTACTTTGTTTTTATTGGTATAGGCGATATCCAGGCGTATCGAGTTAGTAAACCAATTCAAAATCGTGTTAAACGCTACTACAGTATTGAAATGTATGGTTAATATGTTTATAATTAAATATAGTATACTACTTGAATTACTTTAAAACTACTTGAAATACAATTTCATTATGGTGGTGCATAACTATCATGATAGTTTTAAATTGTTATTTTTTTAATAAAAAAACAAAAAAGGTAAACTTTTAAAAATACAGCATAACTTCTAAAATGTGTATTATATATTTTATTTTTATGTCATGATATTAAAGTTACCAGTAAGGATTAATTTGTTACTAGAAAAATCGAAAAATAGTAAACTAAAATAGAAATTGCAAATTTAAGATGACTGTATACGATATGTAATTTAAAAATAAGATGCATAAATGATTTATGATTATTATTATTAGGTATTTAATTAAATCTTGTTGTAACAACTTGTTGAATTTTAGGTGGTATCGATCCGCACACACATTTGGAGATGGAATTTATGGGAGCAGTATCTGTCGATGATTTCTATCAGGGAACCAAAGCCGCCATAGCCGGGGGAACTACTATGATAAGTATGCATACATGTTAAAAATATTGATTTTTTTTTTTATGATTTCGAATTTGGATGTATTAAAAATAATTTTAAAAAAAATACTTGTAGTTGATTTTGCTCTGTCGAGTAAAGGAGAATCGTTGATGGATACATATCAAAAATATCGAACCCGAGCAACCAATAAAGTATGTTGTGATTATGGTTTGCACGTCTGTATATCATCATGGTCAGATCAGGTAGGTTTTGTTTTACATAAGGAATACCATTAACATTAGCCATCATGTGATAATAGTTGTGTTTTACACTGAAACTCATTGGATAAAAATTATTTTAATAATTAAGAATAATTTTTGTCATTGATAAAAATTATTTTAATATTAAGAATAATTTTTGTCATTGATAAAAATTATTTTAATTATTAAGAATAATTTTTGTCATTGGATAAAAATTATTTTAATAATTAAGAATAAAATTTTTGTTATTTTGAATAACTTCTGGTGTATTTAATTACAAATTTTTATATTTTTATCTCGTTTCATCTAAATCTAGGTAAGAAAAGAAATGGAAGAGCTTAGTACGCGACACGGTGTGAATTCGTTCAAGATGTTTATGGCTTACAAAGGAGCATTTATGTTGGATGATTCTGAACTGTATAATACTTTTGAAGCATGTAAAGAACTTGGTGCTCTGCCGATGGTTCATGCAGAAAACGGAAACATTATACACGAGGTAGATATCTAACTAGATCATGAACTATTGAGTTATCCTATTACTGTTTGAAATAAAATGTCCGTGTTGGTTTTAAGAATACAAAGAGATTATTGAAATCCGGTATCAACGGTCCTGACGGTCATGGGTTGTCACGCCCCGAAGACGTTGAAGCAGAGGCTGTCAATAGAGCGTGCACATTAGCAAATCAAGTACTATTTTTTTTGTAGTATTACTATATAATATAATATGTGTCCTTTTTACAAAAATATTTAACTAATACAATTTTTTTTTATTCTTCACAAGGTGGGAACACCACTTTACGTTGTGCACGTTATGAGTAAATCGGCCTCTGAAGTTCTAACTAAACATCGTAAAAACCAACTGCAACGCAGTGGAAAAACAAACATATATGGCGAGACATTGGCTGCAGCCGTGGGAACACATTGGGATTCAACTAAAATGAAGTGTTGGCACGATGCGGCTGCTCATGTATTGAGTCCACCTTTAAGAGAAGATCCGAATACACCATCCTTTCTATTGGAAATGTTAGCAAAGTAAGTAAAGAGCACAAACGGTTTTTTTTATTGAAGGAAGTGCGACTCCAAAGCAAAAAAATGTTAAACGATTATGCGTGTGGCCCGCTACTTGCCATTTGGGGTATGTGATTTTCTGTTTCAGTTATCGGTTTCCTCTTATCAGATTACAAATTACTATATTATTCATACATTTTGTACAATAACTTCTGTTTATAGAACTATTATGACAAGAGTAATAACAATGTTAACATTATAATAGTTTTTATTTTATACTATAAAAACCTTTGAATAATGTCAGTTATTGTCTATAATAAGTAATTTATTATTGAAATAAATTTTAATATTTTATAAAACTTTTCTATATGGTTAGTTTCCTCCCGCTAATCTCCAATAGAACAACATTCTCTCTCTTGTTATTCCAGATTATTCAACTAATTTAGCGTAATTAGTATCATTTCAGCCGAGTGTAATGACGCACACGCGCAACATTTTATGTTTCTGGACTGTTGTTCAATAATATTGTTTAGTAATTTTGTGTGTACAACCAACCAAGGTAACATATATTTTTAAAATGTTTCAGAGATAATTTGCAAACTACCGGAAGTGACAATGCTACTTTTAGTTCTGATCAGAAAGCCATGGGCAAAGGAGACTTCAGTAAAATACCAAACGGAGTTAATGGCGTCGAAGATCGTATGTCGGTAATTTGGGAAAAAGGCGTCGAGTCTGGGATACTTGATCCGTGCAGATTTGTTGCGATTACCAGCACCAATGCCGCAAAGATCTTTAATATTTTTCCAAGAAAAGTAAGATGAATAATAATAATTATTATTATTATCAATTATTGAATTATACATATTTGTTGTGTTATAAAAGTCTATTTATAATGTAGGTACCTTTATAATCTATACTCATTGGTAGGCAAAATTATTTTGTTTAAACTAGCTGTTTAAGTTAATATTGAAGAAAATTTAACTTATTTAAGTTCAAAGTTACTTTTTAAAAATAACAAAGTTAAAAGTTGTCTGAAAAAAGTTTAAATTATTATTCAGTTTTTCTTACAAATATCATCTTTAAGTTTAAAATCTTACAAATGACCTCTTTGTTGTAAATTATCATAAGTAACTTTTAACTTTCCAACTCGTTAATGCCCCTAGCCTAATATATATCGTATTACATTGGTTTTATAATCCCACGAACGCAATTTTTTTTTTCAGGGTTACATAGATGTAGGATCTGATGCTGATATTGTTGTGTGGAATCCGAGGGCTAAACGTACAATATCGTCAAAAACTCATCATCAGGCTGTCGATTACAATATATTCGAGGTAAATCAGTAATTTTAACACTGTTTAAAGAAGTTTTCCTTAACCATTATGCGTAACAATTATGTGTACACTACAACAGTTATGTGTTACGTTTATGCACTTGTTTGTAAACATTAAAAGTCACTATTAGTAATACAATGACTTGTTCATTGACAAGTTTTTACACAGGTGTAACACTACATATTGAGTCGTGTCGATTTTAGGGTTAAGCTAGGTCTCGTCCAACAAATAATATATCGAGTAGGATTTTAGTTAGACCAATGTATATGGGAAATATTTGATCGAAATTTGAAATGCAAATTGTACATGCTCAGGTAAATTATGAAAGGTTGTTGAGGCAAGGCATATAAACATGCAGTCGATTACGTGTAAAAATATTTCTCTCCGCCTAAAGCTTACTTGCTAACCGTCGTCGCCACATTTATCGCAACATCGACACCATACACAGCGTACACACATAGAAAAATACTTATTTAACCTCCAAGCAGTTGCGTCTTAAAAAATCTAGTGTTTAAATCGCCATTGAACTTCTGTATTTAAATAATACTAAAAGTCGCAGTGTTAATACCACGTGTACGAGCCCATAGAGGCATATATATATATTATATAAGCCTCTATGGGCTCGTAATTGTTAATTGGGCTGATGTTTTTGTTTTGAATCACATCAAAATATGAACCATTTTTAGATTTTACATCGAGGTAAGGTTGGTCTTTTTAAATTTTTTTTTTTTTAATTGGGCCGTGTTGGACAGGGGTGAGAAATATGATTTTGTATATCAAGTTTGGTCACTTTAGATTTTTATCATTTTCAGGCTGAGCTGAATCGGTTTTTGTTTTTGGATCGGGGTGGAGGGTAACGTTTTTTGCAACTATAAACATAAGTGTTCTAATTTTATCTTCCAGGGAATAGAGTGCCACGGTGTTCCAGAATATGTGTTGGTGGGCGGACGAGTTTGTCTGGATGAGGGACATCTGAAAGTTGTTCAGGGACATGGCAAATACGTTTCCATGCCGACACATGCAGATTTTGTTTATGCAAATGAGTCAAAAGCTTTGGAAGAGGAAGTCGATACTGGGAAAAAATCCAACGGAAGGCATGAATATTTTGAAAATTTCAAACCGGCCGGTTTAAAAATATCTCCAGCCTCGAGCGTCACTAGCGAGATATCAAACTGTTCAAAAGCTTCAACGATTCACACCGGCAGAGCTATGCGCATGGAAGGACAACGCGATCTTCAAAGTTCTTCGTTTTCGCTCAGCTGTAAGTATTGCAGCAGCTTATTTATGTTGTAATCTAATTTTCGACAAAATATGTACGACGAATGAAATTTTACAGCCGACAACAATGACGTCAAGAAATCAAGTATTCGTGTCAGGAATCCACCCGGTGGACAGTCAAATGGTTTTTGGTAATATGTATTGTAAACAACAGTAGTGTGTATTATTTATTTCTATTTTTTGAACCTAGTCCCAAAGAGTGATTCATCATTGTACCTATTTTTATCTATATTTACTTACTTAAAACAACAATTGATAGACAATTTGTATTACTTTCGATTTCATTTTGCTTGGTAACAAAATTATTACCGTCAAATTCATTATTTGTTTTATAAGCTAGTTAATTTTACACATCAAGACGTTTTACGAAATCTTAAAATTTATATTTATATATAATATATATACATAGACTGCTTGGTAGCTAATTTATTTATTAAGTTTAATACAATCACTCGGTACACTTATTTATTATATTATATTAGATTTAATTACGATTGAATACAATTTTTCCAAAGTATACTAAAATATTTACACATTATATAATATATATATTAAGATGATTTACTATTATGCTTCTATATGGCATACGCATTTTTTAAAATTGTACTGTGTGTGTTGTTCATATTTATAAATAAAATTTATAAAATACATTTTGAAGATTTATAAATTACATTTGACGGAGTTTTATTTGTCATATATCACATAAGTTATCGGTAATGGGGGTATAGACAAGATAGTCTGTACCCCCATAAATAACCCATTACCGGGAGAAAACAAGTGCGCACAAATGAAAAACGCATTACTATCGAATGCGTTTGCGCTGACAGAAGTAACTCGTTTTGGTTTCCGTGCAGTCCTAATACTCTTGGTGAACAGAGTACAGTAAGTAAGATAATGGTTAGGTTTGTATTGTCTAGAGCTAGATAATGGTTAGGTTTGCATCGTCTAGAGCTAGATAATGGTTAGGTTTGCATCGTCTAGAGCTAGATAATGGCCAAGTTCGCATCGGCTGGAGCTACAAAGTGGAGTCTGGACACGATTTTTCACCAGGAATTAATCAGTTATTATTTTACGTCTAAATAATTGTTATTCTTCAAACACTGTATGATATATTACTATATTATCACTATCGATTTGTTTACTCTAAATTACCCTTTCTGGATGAACAATTACACATTTGTTAAAAACATTTAAACTAAGATCATTATTGTGTTGGGGATCACAAGTAGAATTTTATGAAGACCATTATATAGAGTGTTCCATAAAGCTATCTATCTAGCTTCAAATACATTTTAAGAAGCTCATACGGCTGCCTTTAAAAAAGTTCTTTTAATTGTACTCGCAAAATTTGATACTAAACAAATGTTTTTTAAAGAGGTATCATTTTTAATTTGTCTTTGATTACAAATTTGACATGATTAATGTTAATTGATGACTCGAAAATATAAAACAAAATTATTCTTGTTAGAAGGTGAAAACTAGTGACAAACACTTGTTCACAAAAAATACATTTTTAACAAAAAAAATTGGTACCAATTTCTAAAATATTAAAAATAAATTCAATATTCAATCTAAGCACACTACTGCATTGAGAATAAAATTCTACCTCAAAACAATAATATGTCACATGCTATAAGTTGGATTAAGTCACATTCCGGCTTAATTCTAAATTTTATCCTAAATTTTTTTTTTTATTCTGTGGACGCATGTGTGGCCGAATACCAAAAAATAATAGTGTAACATATCAATAATTAAACAAGATTTTGGTCACAATGTCAAATTTGTAAACATTTTTTTCATAAGACCATTTTCAATGAGATACAAGTTCTATTTTAAATAATTTTATAATTAAAAAAAAATTAATAACATATAATTATTATTGCACTCGTAGGATTTTGAATCTATTTAGGATCGTCCTAAATGTCTCATTTGTAGCTCGGTAAAACTTTATGGGACACTAAATATAAATATAGACATAAATATATATATATATATATATATTTTTGTCTTTATATAATATTATAATATTTGGGACTATTGTACTAAACAAAAAAATAGACATGATTAATTTTAATACTTATTATAATTAAATATATTACATAATTGTTGTTGCTAATAATCAATGAAAATAAATAATTATTATTTGTACATTTATAATTGTACAATTTAATTAAGAACAAAGTTAAGATCAATTTCTTTAACATTCCAATACACCTAAATAACAAATATTATAGAAATATTAAAAAAAAAAAAATCATTCATACAATTTTACAGCTACCTACACAATTGAAGCTTCTGATTTTAATGAGTATACCATATTTTGTACTAATTTATACCAAAATTAGATTTAAAAAAAAATTGTATTATTTCTAAAATTTTACTTGAATTGCTGTGGCTGCGGTCCAAATAAGCCACCACTTTGTTTACTGGCCATTCTAGAAGGTGCAAATCCAAGAATTTTTTGAATATTCTGTATTGAACAAAATATGTAAAGTAAAATATAATTTGTTTATAGATTTTTAATGCGGGTTGTGGTCAACTGCGCGCCGTAGAAATTAAAATTACTTAGATTAATTGTATATTTTTTTTTAAAATCTAAAGCACACTTGAAAAAGTCATTGGGGCGCAGTTGACCAATCCCAATTTTAATGTAGATATTATAAATATTTGAAAACATCATTTACCTGACGTATAGACATTGTACACAATACATACAAAAATATAAATGAACATTCTGTAAAATTATCGCCCGGCAAATTTCTATGCGATAACCCTTGAACCCAGTGAATAGGTGTAAACGGTAATCTCGCAACTACACGACCATCAAATCTGTAAAATTAAAAATCATAATTATGTTATTACTATTGTTTGTCTCTAATGTATATTGTGTATTCTATTCAATGGACAGTGATAAAGTTAGGTATCAAAAATAAACAATAGAACAAAACGAAATCAATTATACCACCCACTAATTCATATTGGTAACATTTTTTTTGATCTATTTAGAAAAAATAATAAATAATGACATAATTTCAAGTATACAAAAAAAACAATATTACAATTATTTTTAAATTAAATACAAATATTTACGTATAATTTTTATTTTATCGACTTACATGCTGTTAAACATGCTTAATAATGCGGTGAATGCAAATCCAATTGCAAACATTGATTTCATTTTAACCATTGATAAGTCACGATTGTTAATTTTTAGTTTCTCTTCAACACGCTCGATTTTTTTCTTTTGTTGTTTGTCAACCGAGTCTCCGTGTGCCTCTTTACGTTTTTCTACTGAAATGACAAAAAAAAAATTATTTTAATATTTGTTCTTATTTTTGTACCAATGGTATCGCCGCTTTATTAATATATTGCCGAGAGATCCAGAATTTGTTCTCGATTGACTGTTTTCTCCACGTGCCGAAGCAAGTAATATCATATTTGTTTTTTTTTTTTTAAGTTATTTGTTTCGAAAGGAATACTATAAAAGTCTATAAAGAACAAATTTTGTGTTACTATCTACTCCACAAAACTCTATCAATCACACATCAACACTTCTTGGTCAATCTTATCATCAGATATTGTAATATCTATCTATCTATATATATATATATATATATATATATATATAAATGAATGTGTATGTGTGCGTGTGTGTGTCCTTGTGTATTAGTACACCATTCATTCGATTGCTATGAATTTTTATGAAGTTGTTGTGTACACTCCCGCGAAGATAATTGGCATAGTACTTTTCGAAAATTCCACTTAGTAAGCATATCATTACATATATGTCATATCCACAATATTATCAAAACCTAATTCGAAATACCTTCATCCAGCGTAGGATGGCTGCGTATAAACCATTATTGATTTTAACCCAGTTTATGCATAAGAAAAAAGCCCGTATTTACATTTAATATCGCCCGTTTTATTAACCAACGTATATACATAAAGTTATTAATCTTTGAAACATTGTTTTTTTTTTTACACAACCCTACATCAACATAAGTACACATAAAATTCAAACTAGCTGCTGTGATTTTGTGAAGCAATTTCAAATAGAATAATAATTTCGATTTTACATTCTTTACTATCTATAATTTATGTTTCGACAAAGAAGTTGTATTTTAAACTAACAAAAACAAAAATACACCATCACTAGTAGTGGTGTAGTAATAAAATAAACACAACATTCTAATTATATTTTTTGTGAGATACATACATTTTTTACTAGATTTCTCGATTTCTGTTTTAAGTTTTTGGTACTTTTCTGTTCTGTAGACTAATAACCATGTTAATCCTAAAAAAAAAAAAACTGGTTAAAGATAGCTGCATATTGTTTTGAAGTTTTTTGTTATACTAAATGTAATAACAGATAATACATAAATTATAGAACACACACATATATATATATATATATATATAAATAGTATAACAAAAGTAGTATTATAGTTATAAAAAAACGTAAATGCAATAAGGTTAAATAGAGGGGTAAAACAGGTTATAAGAGAAATTTAAATATTTGTGAACACTTTGTTGTATGCCGATAGTTGCAAAACAGAAATAATAATTTTGGGGAGAAGCATGCAAATTGTAGTGTCTCTAAAGCCATGTTCACACACACAAAGCGAAACATGGTGATTTGGACATGATTAAATAAAACGGTCAACGGATACCAAACCTAATATGTATTAGCTGTTAACACTCAAAACGAATATTTTATTGTTTACCTTCTCCGAAAAGTGCTGTACAAACAGAAATGAACACAATAACAATGGTATCGGCCCACATTTTGACTAGGAACAATAATTACGATTGAATATTACTATAAATACTATTAAACTTAAACTCCTAATTTGTCAGACACCTTAAGTGGTGTTAGGTAAGTACATTTGATTTTTGGCTTTTCACGAGTCGGTCGACACCCGGCCAAATGGTCCGCGACCAGAATTTTCAAATGGAATATCAAATGAAGTAACAATATTATTTCATATCAACGATTAACACAAATTATTGTTATCAGTTATCACGTTGGAGGTATTTTGTTATCATTAAACGACTACGTGGAATGACGATTTAAGATAATAGGTATTCAACTTGAAACGCGCGTGGTATTGTTTAGAGGGAAATTTAGTTAAGGGCTTCAAAAAATATTATCAGAGAGTCGCGGTCAATCCTCGAATATACGCTCTGATCGATCGACAAATAAGTCGTACGCGAATAGATCACTATTTTTGTTCAAACTTTATATTTTTTTTTTTTTTACATTGATAGACCATTTATCTATTCTGTGATTCGACTGTAATTGATATGGCGTCGGGCGAGCCGGCCTGAAGTTTTGATAGGCCGTGGATACGTGGAATCATCCCATTGACCTTACCGTAGACCATACTTGGTACGCGTACGGTTGTTGACACTTGGCAACCGGTGACCACTCGAGAGCTGCTCTGTGTGTGAACAGCTCGCCAAATAAAAATTATGATAATACAATTCATAATATTTATTATAATTATCGAGTATCAGTTTATTGCTATTGAAATTTATGTATACACGTCTATAGTTCTGACTTCATTTGTTAGTTACAACGACAAACGTTAAAATGTACGCCAATACGTTGGCCAATACACTCTTTAAACGATGCTTCTACAATTATTACTCCAGCTAACATATCAATGTGTATATTACTAGTAGTCGTAGCCGTATGCGCCCCCATGTTATAAAAAAATTAAAAAAAACTATTATCCATTAAATAAGTCTCCGAGTCCAATATCTTCTTACCTCGATATTATGACGTCCATAATACATTTTCACTCGTTATCGGGTGCTATGGACGAATCTCCACCTTGTTACCTATTGCAGATAGACGAATATAAATTCCTTTTGGATTGTGGATGGGACGAACACTTCAGTATGGGTGTAATTGATAATTTAAAAAGGTTTAGTACTGTCGTCCCGAATACATTTATTGTAACAGTTAGTTTACATACAATGTCAGCTTACACTAATGAATGGTTTTTTTTTGCAACAGACACATTGACCAAATAGACGCAGTCTTGCTATCGCATCCGGATCAATTTCATCTGGGCGCTCTTCCGTACCTGGTCGGTAAATGCGGTCTAAACTGTCCAGTGTATGCCACTATCCCCGTTTATCAAATGGGTCAAATGTTCATGTACGACTTGTATCAAGTATGTTATTCGGAATAATAGTTCTATATTGATGACGATGCTTAATATTTTTAATAAATAACCCCGTGTCTGTAGTCTATGTACAACGTAGAAGATTTTAATTTATTTAATTTGGATGATGTCGACGCTGCTTTCGATAAGGTTGTTCAAGTGAAATTCAATCAAGTTATTGCGTTGAAAGGTGTGTACGATTCAAAGAAATTAACCTACTCGACGACGACGACGACGAGCTGTTATTATATTATTTACACATCAAATGTAATATTCTTTATTGTTTTAGGTAAAGGGATCGGTATAAGTGTAGTGGCTTTACCAGCAGGTCATACGGTCGGTGGAGCTATATGGAAAATATCAAAAGCGGGCGAAGAAGATATTGTCTACGCAGTGGATTTTAATCAAAAAAAAGAGAGACATTTGAACGGTAGCGCTTTGGAAAAACTTACACGACCGTCTTTATTGATTTTAGATTGTTCCAATGCCGCTTACCTGCAAGCAAGGCGCAGAACTAGAGACGAAACCCTAATAAGTACGTTTCACGTTGGTAACGACATTTTAAAAATCACACCCATTTGGGTGTTGTTTATTTTGATTAACTGCTGCATGTTGTTACTACATCATCAATTGTTTTGTCATTTAGCAAATATTTTCACTACTCTTCGTAACAAGGGTAACGTTTTAATACCAACAGACACTGCTGGACGTGTTTTAGAATTAGTGCATATGTTAGACCAATTGTGGCGCAATAGAAACTCTGGTCTTTTTCTTTATTCGTTGATATTCTTGACTAACGTTAGTTATAACACTGTAGAATTTGCAAAATCACAAGTATGTTCAATTATTAAGATTGTTATCGTCATCGTCATGTAAATTTACACACTCACAGATTGGTGTTGTGTTTACTTTTTAGATTGAATGGATAAGCGATAAATTAATGAAAAGTTTCGAAGGTGCAAGAAGTAATCCTTTTTCCTTAAAACACGTTAAGCTATGTCACAACATGAATGATTTGAATAATGTTCCAGAACCAAAAGTATACAAACAATTCATATGTTATTTTTAATTACCCAAAATTGTAATATAACAGTGTTCTTTCCACTTATCCCTCGATGACTTTCCGTTTGGCATTTGTCAAAACTTTTAGTCAAACTAAATTAAATAATATATTTAAAAAAAATATATATATATATATATATTTTTTTTTTAATTACAAACTATTTACATTTTTAACTTTTTAAATAAAAGTTCCAATATAAATATTTTTTACCTAAATATTTTTAAAACCATTTGTTGTTTTGTCATTAGAGAAAATATTTTTTTAAAAAAGGCAGGACCAATATATTTGAGTAGCGCCTCAATTAATTTGGAAACTGTTTAAAAAAAAAAAAAAAACACTAGGGAGGTATAAAGTATAATGTGCATAATATGTATGTATCTATAAAAATAAAACACAAATATTTCTTAATAATAAATTATTTAAAAAAATAAAATATTTATAACATTTAATAAAAGCGTATTTTAAATAATTTATATTCAATAGTTATCATTTGTTATTTAAATAAAACTTGCCTAAATTGGCTTTGATGAGATTATATCTTATGAATTTTGTCCTTAGATCTCGATAATTCTATTTCAAATAAAATGTATTAATTTTGTATTAGTATCACAACAGTGAACTCAAAATCCTACCGTTTTCTTGTAATCCAATTTATCCTTTCTTAGAGTTTTTTTATTGTATATATATTTTTTTTAAATACTTATTTAAAGTATATATTTAAATATTATGTGATTTTTATGTCGTATACAAAGTGATTGACTAATTATTATTGCCCAACTAATTTATCTTACAATTATTACAATAATTTTTTAATTTTTGTAAACATTCTAATATAAAGTGATATTTTTATATAAAATGTTGTACAATTTAGATGACAAAAAGTGTAAAATAAAAAAAGATAGAACTGTAAAATAAAATCGCTGGGTTATAATTATTAGACAATCACCTGGTATTAGTAAAATACTAATATCTTGACAAAAAAAAAACCTATTATAAAATATTTTTTTTTAATTTATAGCTTGTACTAGCTAGTAATGCTAACCTGGAAAGCGGATTTTCGCGTGAAGTCTTTCTGATGTGGGCATCCAATCCAAAAAATACCATTATTCTCACTCATAGGTAACAACAACAACAAATAGTAGTAAATAAAATTAATAAATTTAAAACAAAACCTATTTAAAATAGTAATAATTATTACAACTGTGTGTCGTGCATTATTTGTCTGATAATGTCTGACTATTATTTAGAACTGCTCCCGGTACACTGACTCGGGACTTAATTGACCACGGAGGCAATAGAAATGTTAAATTGACAATTAAGAAACGTGTACCATTAGAAGGAGTAGAATTGGAAGAATATAATAACAAGATTGACTCTAATAAAAAGTAAGTGCTTATGAAGTTGTTGAATTGGGTGCTGCCTTATTATAATCAATGGCGCGCGTTGAGGGGACCAAGGAAAAGGCCAAATTTTATACAAATAAAGACCGAGACGAAAAGTCACTTTCTAAATTGTCTACCGAACCGATTTTAAACGAATTTTTATGTTCACAATTTCATAATATTCACATTTTATGAATAAAACGGCGTTATTTGTTAATATAATAAAAACAAAAGTTATAATTTATCTCCATTATCTAGTGACTTATTTACTGAGGGTTGTAATAAGCTCAGCACACTACAGGGTGATATAGTCCTAGGTTTTTTTTTTTTTTTTTATATATAAAATTACCTATTAAATATGTATTCATTTGATATAAATGTTGTAATCATAAAAATATTACTTTGATAAAAAGCAATATTTTAAAAATTGACTTTAAACTACATTTTGTCTAGTTGAAACAAAAAATCAACAAACTATAGAATTATTTGACAAATAGTTTCTACAGTTCCGATATTTTTAACCTGACCATAAAGGGCAAAATTTACACAAGAGGGTCTTAGGGACAATATTTTTTGTACAATATCACCCCATAAGAACATTCACTGCATGTAAATACGTCACTGCCATTATTTTTTTACCAAAAAAAGTTACACAAATGTTGAAATCTCTAAATTTGTATGCCACTCTGCAAAAATAAGTTAAGTAATTTTTGATATTAGATATTGTTTATTTAGCTTTTTTCTCCAATTAGGTAGTTATTTATCAAAAAGTATTTTGTCGATGACCAATTATTTTTTTCAAACATTTTAGGGGATAGTCTTACTTAATGCAATCGTACTTAATCTATTTCTTACTATTTTTTTTTAATAATTCTATTAATTTGTTGTTTCCTAAACAAAACAAAGTGCATTTTTCCCAGGGGCCATCACTAACAACATGATCATATTTTGTATTTAAAAGAACACATAAGTTGAATACTAATTATTGAAAAACACTACTTGGAATCATTCGGCGATAGGAAAATTTTAAGTATACACTTTTTTTTTTTTTTTTGTAGTACTCTAGATTGTTCTGGTTTTGACAATGACACTGTATCGATGCAAGATGAACAAAAGTTGTTGGCGGACACTGATTGTTCACACTCGACAGAGCTAACAAAAAAAGACACGGAACCAGTGTTTCCTTATTATGAAGAAAAATTCAAATATGACGCATACGGCAAAATAATCAAGTATACTGTAAAGTTGATGTTTTGTAATTTATATGATTTCTTCGTTATTTACAATTTTGTTTTAGACAAGAAGATTATATCAATTTCGATAACGGCTATGTGAGTGACGTGAATGCTGCATATGCACACAATAACAAGGCAGTCGATGTACAGGAAGAAGTCGATCCGAATGACCTTCCTTCCAAATGTGTGGAGTACGAATGTGTGATACACGTTGCTGCGAAAATTACACAAATCGATTTTGAAGGACGTTCTGATGGGGAATCGTTAAAACAAACTGTACTTTCATTGAGGCCAAGGCGTTTATTGTTAGTGAGGGGTTCGGAAACAAACACAAACACTGTTTTGGACTTTACAAAAGTTTTGTCCGACAGTAGAGTATTTGCACCTGAGGTGGGCCAGTTTTTAAACGTTACAGCAGAGACCCATATTTACCAAGTAAAGGCTCATGAATAAAATAACTCGTAAAATACTCAAAACTGTCTTACGGTCTTTTAAAAAGTTGACTTATAACTTTTCAGGTACGTTTAACCAATAAGCTACTTTCAACGATAAGTTTTCGAAAAGGTAAAAATGAAGAGTTAGCGTATATTGACGCGAAATTAAAACTAAAAGACAATGTGACTGGTGAAAGTGATATGGAAATTGATGGGAATACCCCCCAGCATGATAAATGTAATATTTGTTTTTATTTCTCAATACATAAGAATAATGTTTTTTTTTTTAATAACACCAAGACTCGTGATTTACTTTTAGTGTTAAACGTGGAAGAACAACAGCTGTATTCACTAGAACCTTTACCAAAGTCAGTACGTATCGATTAGTTTATATAATAAAATGGTCGTAAGAATGTTGTTTTATCTCAACATTTTCAATAACTTAAGTTTTTTGTGTGCTCAAAAGTGATCAAACTTAAGTGGACTACTCTAGTGGTCAAACTAGTAGATTTTCATACATTTTGCTGTAATGGATTTGTATGTACAGACAGAATTGCAAATTTAGCTCACGTTTCTTATCATGGCGAAAATGTACAAAAAATGTAGGTTTTTTTTTAAGCAATGTTGTAACTAAAGGGGCAAATCTCTAATTTTTGACTACACAATCGGAGTCAGCGACTCGAAATACATAGGAATTCACTAGCCTGGTCTGCTAAAGCAACCCCTTTTTCAAGATGAAGCCATCGGGCTTGTACTTTGCACAGCGAGATATCAAACTAGTGAATTCTTGTACATTTCAGTCTGCTAGATTTTTATTTACAACTATGACTGCTATTCTAGCTCGCGTTTTTTTTTTTTTACAAAGAAATTGTACAATTAAAGTATGTTTTTGATGTAACGTTGAAAATGGAAGCTATTTAATTTTTAAATTTCCACCTCAGATTCGGATTCAGCGGCTAGTCGGGTCCGTCGGAAACCCAATTTTTGTTTTTGTGTTGTCGTGTTATTTAAGTATTATACTGTTATTATTATTTATTATAATGTATTATTAAAAAAAGTATATATAAATATATATATATATATATATATATTATTGAGTCTAATGCTTAGATGAAGTAAAATAGAAAAATAATAATATGCGGGTACATATTATTTTTAGTTTATAAATGACGGAGAAGGAAGAAACACATCTAGATTATTGCTGTTGTTAAAATTTATGCTTGTATTGAAATTATTTTCTAGGAAGTTTGTTCTCATGAGAAATTATTCATTAATCGTTTGAAACTGTCACATTTTAAACAATTATTATCAAAGAACAATATATGCTGTGAACTATCAGGAGGAGTTCTATGGTGTTGTAATCGCACTGTGTGTGTTCGTAGAGTAAGTGTGGATTTTGTTTTATTTTTTGAATGGTTTTTCAAAATGTTTAGAGTATAAAAATTTATATTACATGCCATTGGCTGAAAAAATACTTATATTAAAAAAAACCGCTTGTTTAAAACTTTTTGATTAAAGTATAATGAAAAAAAAAAAAAAATAAAATTTTGTTTTTTGTTTTGTTTAATAGAATTCATCGGGGAAAATACTTATAGAAGGATTAATAAGTCAAGATTATTACACGATACGCCGTCTTTTGTACGATCAGTTTATAGTAATTTGACAATTTTCAAAAATAAACACCTACACCAACTATTTCTACTTAATGTTGGTGTATTTATGTACATGTTTGTATACTCTATGTCATGGACTACATTTATATATAATTCAATTAATAAACCCACTCTTACTTTTATTTTCCAATTGCATATTTATATATTGGATATCATTACAATATGATGTATATGTTTTGTATTGAACATTGTAACTTGTAATATCTCTTTGGCAGCTAACTTTTGTAAATGTACGGGTTAGGGACCGAAAATAGAGCGATTACTTTGTTGCTTTTTATAAAAAAAATTCTTGTCCTTGACTAAAAGTACTTGTAGACTTTTAGTATTAGCCCTCAGTGCGGAAAGCAACGGGAAACCACCGCACCATACCCAATTTCTTAGGACGGCAGTTCTCCTGCAACGACAAGGCGATGCCTAATGCCTATTAGACAATAGTAGACGAAGAAGAAAGAGAAAGACTTAAGTATAAGCATACATATACGGTATCGGGTATCGGTATCGGCCGTTACGGTAATTTCATTTCTACAGCGCGGCCACACTGGTGTCGTGAAACCGGCCCCCGGACGTCTGCGATAACTTACTACTTGCTATTCTGATTTCTGTAATCTGTTATCGCGATTTCTAACACCAAACTGTGAACACCACCGGGCACTGTACTTACCCATTCTTTGTGCTTTTAAACGACCGGTTTTATGTCAAACCGTCTGTGAAAGAGAGGAGAAAAAAAAAAAAAGAAGAAAATCATCGTCTGTGACTGAAATATGATAGGTCCCGTTTACCGCTGATTTAAAGACCAAAGTAGATTGATCGTTTTTACATAGCTATTACATTTTAAACAGCTAAACATACTCTACCTACCGACAATGTTAATTTAAAAACGCATTCTCTGTCGTAGTAAACGTTCTTCGATTTTAGTGAATTTCAAACGTTTTTTTTTAAATTTTTATCAAGTTATATTTATGATCAGGGACCGTGAATTTCATTAGTAATTTTTAACTTTTATTTATTTTTATTGCTCGCGTTTATTTGCAGCGTGTAATCGGTAAGCACCAGATTAATGGGTACATTAAACTCGCTTATTACTTAACATTAGCGTTAACACAAAATGTAATGTGTATGTGTAATAATATAGTGTGTTAGTAATAGAAAATAATATGTTGTGTTTGTGTGTGTCTTACTCACATGGACGACAGGGATAATATTGTTTTATGTTTCGGCCTATGGGTAGGTATTTTCTGTTTTTTGTTCACTTGACATCATTGTTGTTTGGATCCAAAGAGAAAATTTAGTCACAACCCATTCGGCTGTAGTTTTAGTTTAAATCAAAATCATAAAAATCAATATATTATATTATTGAATTATATTCACGATTATAATTCAAAATGCGTTAAACAATTTATTTTGTCCGAGTATTTAAAAAAAGTACTCTACTAAAATTTAACAATTGTTGTTATTATTATTTTTTTTTTTACGTGAAACAAAGCCGGGTAGCACAGAAATTTGGCAATTTTTTAATTTTCCCATTAGTTTTATTTTTAAGAAAGTGTAAGAAAACCGGTTCTATCCGCTAAGACAGTTTTTACAAAATCTGCACTGTTTGTATGTGCAAACAGTGCAGATGTTGTATGTGTGTTCTCACCTGATAGAACCAACACCTGCTTTACATTCAGAATTTAAAGTGCCGTCTTAAACTGTTAAACATTTATATTTTTTGTTCAGATTTTGCATTCCAAATTCATATTGCTCGGATTGTATATCATAATCCATTAGTTCTATCTATTTGCAATTAGTCTTTCATTTTGTACACTGGGTATAGTACCAATTTATATTATTGTTATTTTTAATAGCTAGCATACACAATAACCGTCTACGCCTTACATTATTTCATACACCTGAGGGTGTCTGATTAAAAATATAATATGATTAAATAACAGTAAACAATCCAAAGTTTTAATATTAAAATAAAATAAAATGGGCAGGGTTTGGAGGGAAAGGCCTAAAAATTATTCAAGTTATAATACAACTTGAGCAAATTGTATACAAGATACAAAGCTACAAACTACCTATTAAAATATAATATTTGTGAAAAGTAAGAAAAATTTGGCTTTTCATAAATTATTGTGTGTACCCATTTATTTGTTCATATTTTTCTAAAAAAATAAAAGATGTCATATATTTTGAACCGTTAACCCAATTGTAACACCTAAACCTAATCAAATAGTATCCTCACTTGAAAATATAATTTTATGCACATTACACCTTTTACAATACTGTTATCAGATTTTATATTTCTACCATTTGCAGATTTATAATTGAAGCTTTAATTTAAAAGTGATTTTATCAATTTCATTTACAATAAATCCTATAGACCCGTGTCCTCCCGTCGTTCCAATATGCACTATGGCCCGCCGCCACTGTACTGGAATTTTTGGCATAATATATAGCTAGTTAACAGCCTAAGAGATTGTGTTTTACATACTATACATTTTTAATTTATCTAGTTGCTCTTATTTTTGAAAGTCCAAGTAAAATACTGAAAAACAAATTGTCAGATTCAAAAATAGTCTTATCAAATATATACTTTTTTAAAATATTATGTTTTTCGTTTAAGGCAAAATCAGACATTGCCCCGACATGTTTGGCTGTTGATTTAGTCAAAAGTACTTTTTGTCCAAAATGTATTTAAAATTCAATTAAATAAAAAATCAATACGGCTGTTAGTAAAATGTAAAGTTAAAATTATTTACAAAATGTCGGGTTACACTTATATTGACATATTTTAAATATATGTTCACCTACAAAATATATAGAACTAACCGAATATGTTGTAAATAATTTAAATTACCAGTTATACAAAATATTAAAAATTTATAATGTTCAGTTTATAAGATATCAATACCTATTAGTTTTATAAAATGTAAAATCAATATTTACATTGTAATACTTACAATATAAGAGCCTCCTATGGCTCAGTTGTTAGCAATGAATGGCTGTGGCTGTAGCCCCCTCCAGTCATTTGTTGGTTAATAAATACATATACTATTATTATGTGTCATAAAAAATCGTTTACTGAAGTATAAAATAAAGTTTATAAGTTCACAAAATTTTTAAGTTAATTCTGTCTTGAATATCTTATACAAGAATTATTAAGAATTATTCTTATTAAAATGTAATTGTTGCAATAAACAATATTTTTAGACACATTGTTTTTCAAAAAATTCGATTTTTTTGTTACGTATCTTTAACCTACATATTATGTATTATTATCCGTTTCCTTCTGGATAAGCTTAATTAATCACATCTAAGCTTACAATAATGCCGAGTTGCAAAAAACCGTTTAATCGTTTTCAAATTTTACTCGTCAAATTTGTACTCTTATCAACTTTATTTTTATCAAGTGTAAATAGACGTAAGAAATTAAGTAAGACTTTCCCCAACTTTTTACTTCGTTAACTGTGTTGTGAACATTGTGCTCGTACATAAGTCATAACATTATGCGAGTACGTCAGAATTTAGTTAGTTTCACCTTAACGGTAACTACTAAGGGCCAGTTGTACCGTTCGTGATAATGCCGGTAATCGCTTAAACTTGATCATTGATACTCTTATTAATTATTACAATCATTTTGTATTGGAAAAATTTCAATTCTGAATAGGAATCAATAGTTCCACAACTAAATTTTTCAAACTGATGACGTTTGTTGTTATTTTTGGTTCAACGAATTGTAGTATAGTATATATATATAATATATATAATTTATATATAATATATATATATATATCATTGCATTAAGGTCAGACCGTACTATTTTTACACATGTTCTGAGAATTCTGGCCTATGTTATCACAAAAATTGTTTCATTAGGTTATTCATCATTGGGTCAGATGACCAAACTGAAGTTTATTATAGTTAATTATTATTATTGAAAGTGTGCCATAATCGATAATAAATTAGTATGTATATTATAATAATGCCAGACGTTGAATATTATTGAAATTCACATTCGCGGGTGTATGAATTGATATTTACTTTGGAATAGCCAATAGTAATTTTTTTTTTTTTTTTGCTAGTAATTTTGCGCTTAAGTTATCGTGCGAGATAATAATATATTGCAATAAAAACTACTCGTCGATTAGTTTAATTATAAAAATAATTAGTTTCAATACATCAGACGAGAATTACCTAAAACAGCTTTGTTCGGTAACTAAATTGACCGATGGAGTTGGAGGGATTGTGCCGGTTTTAGAAATATATCCAATACTCTTTATTACCTAATCAGTTATATTGGGTCGTGGTACTTGGGAAAAAAACCAAGTTCGTCTGGTCAAGAGGCCTGAAAAAAAAAATGTTTGTATTCCTCTTCATGTCTTCTGTGGTTTTTAGTATCGGACTTTATTGTTTATAAGCTGTTATTATTTTCCAATATTTAAGAATAGTTCAACAAAAATTGTTTACGAAAACTAATTTTAAAATGAAAACAAATAATTAGAAAAATAGTCGATACTACTACAAGCCACAGATGAGATGATGATGAATTCAATGCTTTTTCAACACGGGTTAATGGAAACGCCAAGGGTCTATTGTGTTATAAAAATAGAGTCCTTATGGGTTAAGTTTAAATTAAGTTAAAAAATAATTGAAGAAAAACAATTAAATATCAAAATAGACCCTTTTTCCTTGTGTTATGTGTGTTAACAAATTTTAGCATAAATGTAAAGTTTTAGTGATAAGTTGCCTACACAATGCCCTTTAATAAATCGCAGTCCCAATGCTTATTAATTGGTTAAATACAATATAATTACCTAGGTACCTATTTGATCTTTGACTTGTTTGCCTACGTCATAACAGCTATTAATTATTACACAGAAATAGATATCATATGAAAAATCCATTATTTCATCCATTGTTCGGCCAAAAAGGAAAAACATGGCGTCACAAAAGTAACATTTTGGCCAATGTGTTTTCTCACTTCCAGATCATTCTAGTCTCAATTTTTTTTTTTTTATCAATGTTATTCTATTATTATCTACGTACAGTATTATTATGAATGTTGTATCAATATTATTATTATGCAAACGTTCGATTAACCATTTAATACAAAAGTACCTTGTGTATTTATTTTTCCAATACTAACACATAGTTAAAAGCTACATCCAAACAGCCAAAAAGCTCAATATCCTCGAGGGCAATGAAAAGAGCTATATATTAATGGGATAGGATTGAGGGACAAGATTAATTGATCTCGGAACCCTATTTCGAGTATGCCAATTTGTTTAAAGGTAGAAAAATATTAAATTTGTCTAGTCTCGTAGTTATTTTTATTTGAGTTATGGAAAATGTATTAATGCAAATCCAATCTCGTTTTGGCTTTCGGGCGTATCTGCAATTGAACGGACTTTAATGTTATTTTATTTTTATGGAGAGCTTACGAGTTTTTCTACGGACGCTAAAAAACCGATTGTATTGGTAAACAAACATTCGGAAAACTGTTGATTCCCGAAAAAAATAAATGACAATACATGAATTTAAATATGTTTTCAATATTTTGTTAGTGTTGTAAATCCTTTCGTAATTGTTTCACAAAATTTAAACTATATTTTGTTTTTGCAATGTTTGTAAGACTTTAAATTTCTGGTCAAAAAATTATAGTACAATTTTGTTTGTAATAAGTAAAATAATTGTTTATATATAAATGGTTTTTGCCAAGAGGAACAGCCGATATGCGTCTCTTGGCGTTTGCTAAAAAAACGCACGGGGAACATGTAATTTGGGTTATTAAATGCCTAAACTATTCACGAGTGCATATTTTCAATATTATTATACAGAAGTAAAAAGTAATTAATAAAACAAAAATGTTTTATTGTTTCCCTAAAATCTACCCGAGGACCTTTTTAACGCGGCCGATAACCTTAGAAGTTTAGAACTGATGTGAATACTTTGATTGCGTGCCTTATCATATAGAGGTAGGCACGTAACATGGATATATGTATATATTATATACTGATTGCACCTGATCAACCGCCAGAGTTCAACCTTACTCAGCCATAGACATTTTGTTTACACGTACAACTGTTGTGTGTGTGTGTGTGTGGATAATATACAGGGTGATTCATTAAGGATAAGGCACTCGTTAATTTTTAAAACAATTGCAATTTTGCAGTGTGTTTCTTCTTGAAAATAGTTTTGGTTATGTTATTATAAAATTACCAAATATTTAATTTCCTTAGTATTTCCTAGAGCTCTGTCAACTTTTTAAACCGTAACGTACAATGTGTAGTACACTTTTTAAATTAAGAACAATTATTTGCTGAAATTATTTTGACTGGTCGACGACCAATTCAATGAATTACTATTAAAGTTTAAAACTTGGGATGGGATGAAATTGAGTATGAGTATTAACACGAGTATGTTATTATTTTTTATCTGCGTGCATTACTCTACCGCAGTCCACCTCCCGTGATAAATTTCAAACTTTGAAAGTAATTATCCAAAAGTGGTTATCGATCAATCACAATGGTTAGCAAATTATATTTTAATTCAAAAAAGTTAAATTAAATTTATACGTTACCATTTATGTTTTAAAAGTTGGGAAAGTCCGGAAGAAAAAAAATTGAATACTGTCATCAGGTTAAATGTCTCTTAAAAGAAAAACTATAAAATTGCAATATTTTAAGAAAAATCGTGTGTCTTATCCTTAATGAGTAATTGACCCTGTACAGGGTTATTCAAATGTTACGTTACAGTGATTTGTTGTATAAAATAATTGTTTAAGGTAAAAAAAAAACTTTAAAATAAAATCACTATTATATTTAATGATTATGAAAATATATTTGATACTCAAGTTAAAAATTGTTTTTAAATGGTAATATTTAAAGGGCAAAATTTATATGTCAAATATCAACGTATAGGTAAAAATAATAAGTGATCGATCACTGCGAGTGGTTGTAGGCGGCTAAATGTGACCGTTACACCAGTTTTGAATAAATACTTGTTGGGTTATCCGTTATTAGCATTTAATGTTATATAGATTACTGTATTAGCTATAGATTACTGTGATGTTATTTATACTAGCACGATTTACAAACATTTAAACAGAACTGGTTTTAGAACAGTCATTATTTTTATCGTTCTGCTTTTATATGATAATTAAATAATTTACGTTGCTGCTTAACTTTTAATAATTACTCATTAAAACTACCCTTTACGATATATATTTATATAATATATATATATATATATATATATAATAAGGATTTCATAAGAAACTTTTTCAACTTATACTTTCATTGATAAAAATCACTGTAAAATGAAATTCCGATAACCCTGTATATACTAATCTACTTATCGTCGTTCGGTCGTTGTATTTTTTTACGAGCGGTCGGCCAAGTCAGTCAACAGTTTTAGGTCTCTAAACGTTCACCGTCCGGTTCGAAGTTCGTTAAGTATGCGCTCCCAACGCCCTTACTGTCGGTGTTTGTTTTACAATTATAACTTTTCCTTTAAATAGCGTAGTAGTACTGTGATTAAAAACAAAAACCCATACAGTCGTCGCATCCGCCAATCTTATCCGAAATTACCTATTTGATTTTGTACTTTAACTGCAATTGGATTTCGGTAAGTTTTTTTTTTATAAGTACCAAATCTCAGAGTATACTTAATATGTATGCTGTGAGTCGGGCATGGGTCTAGCGGGTGGAAAGTCCCCTCTTGTCTTGATATTTTTCAATGAAAACTTAAACAACCGCGGTTCAACAAGGCGCGGCGCCATCGTGATTATTATTTATTTACCCAAACGCTTTTAGCTAAAGGTCGTGTGGCGTTTATGAATTTTTAATTTTAATTTTTTTTTTTTTGGGGGGGGGGGGTAGTAAAATGTGAGTACCTATTAGCATTAGAGTAATTTCCGTGAGTAGTTTGTTTGGAGCCAGCAAAGGCTCTTGTTACTTATTCGTTTAAAATGAATTCTGTATGGCCTCGGTGTAATGTGAATTGTGTTTGAGGATATATTTTATGCATTACGGAGAAAGTCTACCGGAAATAATACTATTTAATACTATACTACTATACTACTATACTATAATACTATTTTTCACTTTTTAACTAAAACATAAAACATGGGGGCCAAATTTCAAAAATTTATGTTTATAAAACTTTTAAGTTGTGTTTCATATGAGGTAGCTTTGCCGAGAGCCTTGCTCTCGTGAATACTCAATGTCACAACTCACAATGTTCGTCCAGCATAAAATATAAAACATATTAGGTTCTGGTGCACACATTTTGTAAAATGCAATTACTATAATGTTTCAATTCATCGACACCGTTACAGAGTAAATAGTTTTTAAAACATTTTCGGGAAGTTAGCAACGAGAGATCTAGTACTTACTCTTTCACTTTTTTATGATACATCAAAATAAAAATTGTGTCTTAACATATTGGAGTTTATATTTCATATACGTTCCTTGTAATTGGACGTTTCGATTTTTTTTTAAGTTATTAAAAAAAAAAGGACTAGTACATCGAGGTCGGGGTGACGTGGTGAAGACGAGGGAAAGCCACAGGTCTATTTGACTATTTTTTTAAAAAAGTTGTAGCGCCGTGATTTTAAGTTTAAAAATATGTTAAGTTGTTGGATGTTTTTCTCGCTTTCAAGTGGAAGGGGTGAACTTTTTAAAATTTTCGTCCAATAAAGTACCTTGCCGGTACGATTTCTGAACTGTAGTGTTACCACACGAAGAAATCGGTTCAGCGGTTAGAAGATATCGTGGGTCAGCAGAAAAAAAAAATTTTTAAAAACGTCTTTTCAGGCCCGCATAAAAGCTTAATCTACACATTTCCTGCAGTCGATCCCCTCGGAATAATTGTATTTACAATACATTTTATTATTACTTTCGATAACATTATGATGTGTATAGTGTATGTGTAGGTCGAATAATAAATTTAACATACAATTTTTGGATGCCAAATATAAAGCGCGCTTGCCGCTTACACATATTATGCGACTGGCTTTAGCTCTTGAGTCTTGGTTGTAGTCGTTATGAGTGAAAATTATTTTGACTTATTAGCGTCGTACTCGTTTCGGTAGCAAAACGCATTAAAAAAACATATATATATATATATATATATATATATATATATATCAAAAATGAATTTACATGTTTGTTAAACATGCCTTTTCAAAGTTGGTCTTGGGCCAGGATGCTTGCGAATTGTTGCCAAAGGTTGAGCGATACCCTTGAACTAGGTACACCCGCGTTACAATACTGGCTGGCTTAGAATTAACACGACCAATCGAATGTGATTTTTTCAAAAAGTTACTGTTTGTGTGTTAGAGAAAAATTGCTTTACCCGAAATTGTTAAATCATATATTTTTTTTTTTTTTTGTACTTTAGGTACAATGACTAGAGATCAAGCGAGCAAACGTTTTTATCGTGTGGACAGTAACTATGATTTTACCGCGTTCATGGATCGAGGCCAAACGGCCGCGTACGAAAACAGATGGGTGTTCGAGGCAGCCTGGGAAGTCTGCAATAAAGGTATGCGTTTTTAAATAAAATGTTTTTTTTTATTGCTATTGTTCAGTAGCACTTGTCAGTTGACGCGTGTGCAGTGCACACCGTTTGGTAAACAGTTTAACCCTGAAATCTACACGGTATTTCTCACGGAGACAGAACTCGACTCTTAGGCGGTGGAGGTTTCCCTTCTTTTTTTCCCCTGTTTTACGCAATACTTTCATAAATTTGTCTAGATTAAAACACAAAAAAAAAAATACCTTCTCGGCTATCGCGTCGAATCTAAAAATATTATTTTAATATTCTCATAAAATAGTATTACTTTCATTATTATCCAGTATTAAGGTAACCGGATGAGAGGCCTCGACTAAAATTGGTGATTGAAATAGGAGCGTTTTACCGTGATAATTAATCTGAACAGCTATAAATCAGATTTATTTCATTTGTATTACTTCGCCTATAATTACTATTATTGATCACTGTTAGAGCAGGTGAGTTTATTGTTCAAATCTGTGCTTTTATTTGAAGTTGTCGTGCGAATCCAATCAAATCATATTTGATTTTAAAAGACTAAATTTTTAAAATTGAGACACTAAAGAAAATAGGTATTATTTAGAATTTGTCCAAGTAATTCAAGTTTAAATAGGACATCTATTTTTAAATAGTTGGCCGAAATGTGGTATATCGTGCTTAACATTTGCCTATGGGAAAAAGTTAAATAAGTATTTTGGTATTTTTTCCCATGTAAATAAGCAACAAACAGAATAATGAACAATTTTTTTCGAATTTCAACTTGGATGCGCTATAACTTTGTAAAAAATGGTCTGGTCTCATCAAGATTTAAAAAAAAAACCTCAAATGTTAGACCACGTTTCTTCATACCCCAGACTCACTATCAACAAGGAGGAAGAAGTTCTACACTATATAGCTAAGCTCTGACTTTCTTAACTGCCCTTAAAATATGACAGAAAAATGTTTAATACACTATTAACATTATTTGTTGTTTTTAGAACAATTTTATGTGCTAAAAAAATATATTTAAAATCAAATTTTAGTATACAAATTTGATATTTGGTATTATAATGTTTTAAATTTTTTAATTAAAAAAAAATTGAAATTTTAATCTATATTATTAACATACAGACAAGTCACAACCCCTATTTGTGTATTAATGTCGTAATAACCAATTATAGGAAAACGTTATAGAGTACACTGTTCAAAGGTTAAAGGTTAAAAAGTGCAACGGTTAGAGAAGTGTACATTTAATAAAATTTCTTCAGGTAAACAACCCTATAAGTGAAAAAGTGAAAAACTGTGTTTTTGGCTTCCTAAAACAGATTTTTGTTTGCCATTGAAAATATATTCTAGAAAACGCACGAACATTCGATAACATAAATTCGGGTGTCCGTTCCCGCCTATAACCTAATCGATAAGTCGTGTACCTAAGTAGTTTTGTAAGCCTATTCAATACAATATTGGATACCTTTGAACATTGAAACGATAATAATAATGGTTATATAACCGAACGCGTAGCTGTTGTACGCGTTTAAAATTCAATAATATATAACAAGTAAGAAGTTATCTATTAATAGTGACAATTGGGTTCGCTGTTTACCAATTTATGAACGCCTGTACCTTGGCTATTACCTGCGGCTTTATTCAACTAGTAGTGTACCAATTTATATTTAGTGTACTTAATTACCCATGGCCTAATCAGAGCCGTGCATTTACCTCCAACAGGAGCAAATGCGCTCTCAGTGGCAAATTTTAAGGGGCGGCACAAATAAAGTTATCCCAAAAAATTAAGAGTTCAATTATTATTTATACATTTTTTTTTTTTAAACATGTGGTCGATAAATGCGATATTATATTTCCTAATCACTTAATTATAATTTTTATCCTCTACTTTTCAATGGTATATTTGGATTATTATTTATTCACTATCATTATTCATTTGCATAGGAAACCTGCAAGACCAAAAAAATATTAACATTACATTACGGAGATTTGAGCATAAATTAAATGAATTTCACCGGAAATCGTTTTTGGTGATAATTGATACTATTGTTTTTTTAGTTACGAGACGCTATTTTTTACAAAATCATAACTGAGAACTTAAACTGTAGTGTATATATTTGTTAATAGTATTAATAATTATGTATTAATTCAATACAGTAATGAAAAGTCTCTATTGGCTGTTCTTTTTTTGTCAGTCTATCACTCATTTCTATAGATAAAATTATTTTCCTTCAAAATAGATTCGTACGAATCAAAACCGAAAATTGGTATTGTAAAATCACTAAATTTTCACAGTAACTTGAGGAAAATATTATCCGTGATTAAGCGTTTTAAAATTTTCGATTACTCAATCCACTAATTTTTTTTTAATAATTTAATGGAAAATACCAGCTAAAAGCCTATGTAGTTTTACAGAAAAAAAATGTTTAATCTATCAACAAAAAAAAAATGCAATGATTAGTTTGGTGAACTAAAAGAATTGTGTTACAAAAAGATGTAGACTGTAATAAGACATTATTCAGTTAATATATTATATTCTAACTGATTAGCAATTTTGTTCTAGTCGGTGGTATTTATACAGTGATCAGATCAAAAGCTTTCGTTTCGACTGAAGAAATGGGAGATCAATATTGCTTGTTAGGTCCATATAAAGAAAACTATGCACGGACCGCCGTCGAAGAAATGGAGTTTGAAGAGGGTACACCGTATCACACCGCGGTGTCAAAAATGAGAGATTTAGGGTTTAAGGTAAACAATAATTATTGTTTTAAATTCAATTTTCACATTTAAGGCGTTTGAATAGTGTAACATTAGCTTCGTTTTTTAATTCATTTTTTAATACTATTTATATTTATAATATACACGTATCATCTGTGTCCATGTCGGGGGTTTGAAGTGAATATTCCGTGTTTAATAATCTTATAAAAATCTTACATTGTGTTAAACAGTTGGTGACAGGCCGGTGGCTTGTCGACGGTAGTCCTCAAGTGATTTTGTTCGATATCGGGTCGGCGGCGTGGAAATTGGACGAATACAAGCAAACACTGTGGGATTCTTGCAATATAGGTATACCACATTTGGACATAGAGGCCAACGATTCGGTTATTTTGGGTTATCAAATATCGCAATTCATTTCCGAAGTGAGTATTATATCCTATAGTTAGTAAATAAATAGTTGGTATAAATCGAGAAAATTCACAAATACTACTACTAGCAGTAGTAAATTTATTTATATAGTATATTTATTAAAAGGTATAATGTATAAAACGTATATTAAAAAGCTATAATACCAGTGGTCACAGAGCAGAGTGAGGTCGGGTTGGTCAAAAGACATTTTTATAGCTAAGAATGATAAAAACCACTCTCAAATAAACGCTTCGATGCGGACCTGTAGATAGTACGATTATTTTTAACATCGAAAGAAACCATTGTAAAGGCAATACTGTGCTAAAATTGTAATATTAGTCTTAAGGGGGATACGATAATGGTTCATCGTCTATCCATTATTTAAATGTATTATTGTTATTTCCCATGTGTGGTAATTAAAACTATAACACACATATTTTCCGATACTTGCTGTTGATTTATCTACTTATAACAATGTAGAAATTGAATACGGTCAGTGTGATTTTTCCCTTAAGCTACGATGCGGAACTGAGAAGGTTTTGTTTTTTCAATAATGGGTTTTGTTTTTTCTGGACTCACGATTACTAGCCACTGAACCGATTTCTTCATGTTGCAAGACAATATAGATCACATATTGAACCTTAAACGTACTTAATTGAGCCAACATTTCAAAAGTTTTACCCCTTTAAAATAGTAAAAGGGGGAAATTACAAAATGTCTAGGATACTACCATGTGCGAGTCGACGAGTATTTGTATATATTTGTATTACATGCACTTATTTTTGGACCTATATTTAGGTACCTAGTAAAATATAAACCAAGCGAAAACTACAAATAGCCAGCATAGTAGGGGCCAGGGCAAAGTAGAGATTGAATAATTGTATCTATGCCATAAGTATGACACTGTTTATTTTAAATGGCCCAATATTGTGGTAGGAAAAAAGTAGAATGACAACAACACCGTAGAGTAATAAAACAATAACTTGCCAATGTTTAAATGTTTTAGTTTTACGCAGCGGCTGTCTTATACACGGACTCGACTCCTTTGGTCGTTGCCCATTTTCACGAATGGCAAGCTGGCGTTGGACTTATAGCTTTGCGCATGAAACAAGAACCAATCGCTACAGTATTTACAACTCACGCCACGCTCCTTGGTCGTTACCTGTGTGCCGGAAACACAGATTTCTACAACAATTTAGATAAGGTCGGTTGCTGTCGAAATACTATCACAAAAAAAAACGAATATACCTAACACTTTACACAAAAAAATTACAGCAATTTTTAAAAGTTTGAGTTGACTAAAAAGTGTACGATTTGCCTATTAATCTTGTCGGCGACTCAATCACAAGATCTTTTTAAAGTACGGTTTATATTTGTAAAAAAATTACTATGTGTTTTACCGTTAAAATGCTTCAACATCCGGGGTTTATTGCAGTTATTCTACTTCACCCTAAATACACAGTACAAACACATTTTTGGAACAACCAAAATGCATACATTTTATGATTTGTTTGCTGAATTTCGTACTCGACTTAAATTATTTAAACCCCTGATTGATGTACCTAAATATTGTTGTACTCTCTCTCTAAAAAAAAAAAAACAGGTTATTCTAATTTTTTTTTTGTGCATAAAAAATTACAATTAATATATTTATTTTTAGACTGGTTAAGCAAAGAAATTTAAATAAAAAAATAAATATTAAATACATTTAATGAAAGAAGTTCAAATGCATAAACCGCGCTGAAAATTTCACAAAACGTAATTTTTTTTTTACAACTTTGGTGGCGATTAAAAAAATGAACTAGACGTGCTGTAGACGTGTATTTGGAGGACAAAATCGACTTAGATAAAAAAAAAAAAAAAATTTTACGTGTTTTAGTTTTTATTTTAAAAATGTTGACGTGTTTTAGCTTTTATTTTAAAATTGTGTTGTACGTTCTTTTTGTGCCTTCGCTAAAAAAGGACCCTTAGTAAGACTGTCTACCGTTCTGTAGGACAGTAGTCCAGCAGGCTCTGTCCGTTGTTGCTTATTACTATCTAACAGGTATCTACCTGACGCGTATGCTTCCAGTTCAACCTAGACGAAGAAGCCGGTAAAAGACAGATTTATCACCGGTACTGCATGGAGAGAGCAGCGGCGCACATTGCCCACGTGTTCACCACAGTGTCGGATATTACGGGCAAGGAATCGCAGTACTTACTATCCCGAGATCCGGACATTATCACACCGAACGGTCTTAATGTGGTCAAGTTCTCAGCCCTGCACGAGTTCCAAAATCTCCATTCCATGTCCAAAGAGAAAATCCACGATTTCGTGCGCGGACACTTTCACGGGTAGGCGTGACTGAACGGCAACGATTTTTTTTTTGATTTTGTAATTGTTGCGAACATATTATTTTTGTAATCCGTATTTTATTTTTTTTTCATCTTCTCAGCCATTACAACTTCGACTTGGAGAAAACCCTGTACTTCTTCACGGCCGGCCGATACGAATTTTCCAACAAAGGAGCCGACATATTCATCGAGGCCCTGGCCCGTCTGAATCACTACTTGAAAGTAAGCCATTGGACGATTAAGTATGTAATATGGGTTTCTAATCAACGAGTGAAGAAGATTTGGCGAGTATGACTCTAGATAAAAATTGAGGGAGGTAAGATAGACGAGAGTGTCAGTATCTCCTGCCTTAATCTGAAGTGTAAGGGTACAATTGACAAGGTCTTGGACGGCGACAGTCAGGTGACGTAGAGGTGTTAAAACTTAATTGGTGGTAGTGCTAGTGGCAGGAAATAGGTTTGTGGGCAGTTAATTAGCTCCCAATCTAACCGGATCCAGACTTTGAGATACGTTGAAAACTCTCGGATGTCTCTCGATTGATACATCGTTTTAACAAACATAATTTTTTTTTATTCTAAAGAGCGCCAACTCCGACGTGACCGTCGTGGCTTTTCTGATTTTTCCGGCCAAAACGGATAACTTTAACGTGGAGAGTCTGCGAGGTCACGCGGTCACCAAAAGTCTGCGAGACACCATATTGGAAATACAAACGAAAATCGGTCGGAGGATATACGAGACGTGTTTGAGGTGAGTAGCATCTTTATTGAAAAAAACTTAAATACTGACCCTGCGCATGGAGAATGATGGTTTCAATGTTTTCTACACATGGATATCCTGCTCTTTTCTAACATAATTACATACAGTCTTTATAGAAAATAATTAAGAAATTTCAGGGGAGGGGAACCTCAAACCTCTCCTGGACCCGTGGATGCCGCTATGACTTTCCCAGTTAAGCAGCTTCTCCAGTCTTACATAAAATATAAAAAGTCAAGCATAAAAATTACAAATTAATGATTTCTTTGTGTAGTTTTTATTTTAAGAACAATTGAAATAATTTTTAAGGACATTTATATACTAGTAATAGTAATTAATATATTAAAATTCTCAAAAATAATACTGGGTCCCATTTCTTCGGTATCCATTCTAGTCATTCCTCTAACTGACGTCTGTGCAACTTTGATCTCTACTTTTTGGTAATGGCTTTTGTTTATATTTTATGTACAGGGGCCGAATGCCTGCCGAGGACGAGTTGTTAACCAAAGAAGACACGGTGCGGTTGAAACGGTGTTTGTACGCTCTACAAAGGGACGATTTGCCGCCCGTGACCACTCACAACGTTATAAACGACTGGAGTGATCCGGTACTCAACACGATCAGAAGATGCAAATTGTTCAACACCACCGCAGACAAAGTCAAGGTAGGTTTTATGTAGACTGGCCTATGGTTTTAGTAAAAAAGACCAGACATTTTCTTCGCCACACGCAAAAACACAGAATCACAGGCAGAGTGGGCATTTTTTATTCGAATAACGAACAATAACTACATTATCCGAATAATCTCTTTATTCGACCAAATCGAACGAGCCAAAAAATACTGTGGAGATTTTACTGCATTGCTTATCGCTCAATTTTCGTTAAAAAAAACTTGGAAACCGTCACGTCGAACAACCAGGGGAATAAAAAAAAGTACTTCACGTCTGAGTTATCTTCAGATTGATTGCAGGCAAATATTTGGAAAGGTTTTGCCTGGTCATAGTTATTGATTTTTTTTGCCATGTCGTAAAATTGAGAATTATATTATATATATTATACGCAACGGTCGACTGTTGTAAAAAAAAAATCCTTACCCCCAAAAATAATTGAAAAAAGTTAGTTTAAAATTGCGGACTCGACGAACACATGACTGTAGTGTGCTTCCACCGAGTGAAGTGAAACGGTACCAGGGTCGTATGTTCGTAGTTTGCTGTTTGACATTACCTGCTCGTCGCTACTCGAATGTCTGCTCGAATAATATATTCCTGGTACATTTTTGTTTGTTAAACGTTTCGTATTCGTATAATAAGGTAAATATTGTATAATTGTTATGTTGGAATTAAAGTTAAAGTTAATTAAAGTTAAATTGTTATTGTGAATCGAAACATAAAAGAAAACACTAGCTTTGTATACCATTATATGTGTCGTTTATTGTAAAAGTGGTGTAACTCTAAATTTATAAAATATACATAATTTTACTTAATTTTTATTTCACATTTAGTCATATCTTTAATTATAAAAGAGAAGCAACATTCGATTTGTAATAATCAATAAAAAATATAAAACACTGAATGTTAATCCTATCAATATATTTCCTGTTTCACATTAAGTATTCAAAATAACATTAAAACATCAGTTTTTGAATTGCATACAACTTTATTGGTACAAAAACCCCCTTTTATTTTTGAGCGCTGATTGGTTGAACCGCGGTTTATGGAACCAATAAAGTTTTGTTGTGTAACCTAGCATTAAATTTTAATCTACCATAATTTTAAAACAATAAATACTATCAATAGTTAATTATTGTTGTATACATTATTATCGAACCATCGAATGCTTGGAACAAAAGTTTATAGAATAGTGCCTTTAAAATAATAAAAGTATTTCCACAATCCACATACATTATTCGACAAATTTAAAGTCTGAACCCTGGTTAATTGTTTTTACTTTTCTAACAGTTTAACATCATTTCGACTACATCGGAATAGTAATTTTGTAAAATTGTATGATTTATAATATACATTGCGTGTATTATGTATATTCTATCATCTAAAGATTTATTTTTAAAACGTTTATTAATAATAAAAAAAAAAATGAAAAACCTGCAACCTCTCCGACACCACTATGGTCCGACCCCTCACTGTGCTGACTTTTTTTGGTATTTTTTGACGATTTGTTTTAAATTTGAATTGTATTTTATTCTAAGAACTGCGGTATTCTGCTTAAAAAAATAGGGTTGTGATTTTTCTCCGTTTTTCGACGCTAGCACAATGTAGTCGACGCAGGGATAAAACGTGCGCTATCTGTGCGGCAAACACCGTAGGTAGTCGGCGAGGGTTGAATGGTTGAATCGCGTGGCTGTGTCGCTAAACCCAGAAAATCGTTTCCGGCCGGCTGCGAAGTATATACAGGGAGACGCGGTGAACGGCCATCAACGGGCCAGTGCTGTATTAGAGCACTTCCGGGCTTGCAGTTGTACGTACCAGCATCACCATAAGGTGAGAACTCTACACTGTCCTACCCCTTCTGTGGGGGTAGAATAGGTACGTAGTGGGAGGGGACTTCCGAGGCATCGATCGACAAAAAGTCCACCCTCTCAACAATAGGGTGTGCCCCCCTTCGCGCAGAGCCGTTTCACAGTACTCTGCGCGGAATTTAAATGCCCGGCCGCTCATCACTGTTACCACTACACGTCATCCAGTGCTCTCCCGATGCCCGTCGACACCGCAGTGATGCAGTTGAAATCTTTCATCCGAGACGAAAAGCGGTGGATGATCCAACAATCCACCGATAGATCTCTGAAAGTCCCCAGTACGTTACGCTGTGTCCCTCCCCGGCATTGTCAAAGGCCCTCAAATTTTTTTGTCAATTTTTCCTTTTTTTTAAATATGCTTTTTTAACCGCACACCCAACGTCCTTCACGCCCTCCCTTCCTTTATCCTCACCGGCACCATAATTTTATACTAACTCTCCATGTTTAACCGATCCGTTGTTATTCAAACGTTAACCATAATTAATTTTGTGGGTTGACGACTAGTTTATCTATTCACAGTTAGTTTACCAATTAGTTTATCTGTTTATACATGTTGGGTATGACGACTAGTTTATCTATTCACAGTTAGTTTACCAATTAGTTTATCTGTTTATACATGTTGGGTATGACGACTAGTTTATCTATTCACAGTTAGTTTACCAATTAGTTTATCTGTTTATACATGTATACATGTACACCGTTGTACCTACACACATTAAAATAGGTACTTAAAACGTGTGTAGCGGATGCGATAAAATACGCTTGTAAATTTCTAACATAAAATAATAATTAGCTAAAGCTTTTTTACTAACGAATATTTAATCTTAATTTACGACCAATACTATATAGGTAATACAGTAATATATATATATATACTATATAATACTATATACTATATATTTTATCTTAAACAACATGAATACAAATTGTCTTACACCGGTGTTTACATTTTTACTTTACCGGTGTTCCTAACCGTTTTGCGCGTTCCTCGGCTGTTGCAGATCGTGTTCCATCCGGAGTTTTTGTCCTCTACCAACCCGCTGTTCGGTCTGGACTACGAGGAGTTTGTTCGCGGATGCCACTTGGGAGTGTTTCCCAGCTACTACGAGCCTTGGGGTTACACGCCCGCAGAATGCACCGTCATGGGCATACCGTCCATAACCACAAACCTGTCAGGTACGCCTACACACATCTTACGTCTCCCCTGTACACCTCTCGTTTGTGTCCATCCACGCGGTGCTCTACACGAACATAATATATATTTTGATTAGCATTTGCATTGGTGGTCCTACTATAGGGTTCGGCTGTTTCATGGGTCAACACATAGCCGACCCGCTGAGCTACGGGATTTACATCGTCGACCGGCAGAACATCAGCGTGGAAGATTCGGTCAGACAACTGGCCCAGTACATGTACGATTTTGCTCGGTTGAGCCGCCGGCAGAGGGTCATCCAACGTAACCGGAACGAGAGGCTCAGCGATTTGCTGGACTGGCGCAATTTGGGCATCGTGAGTGGTTTTTTTTTGGGGGGGGGGTGGGGCGTTGCAATGCTGCGAATGGTTTTGACGGGTTTTTTCCGTTTGTTTTCCCGCAGTACTATCGGCAGGCCAGACTAAAAGCGCTGTGCCAAGTGTTCCCGGACATGTTCGACAAAGAAACCGAGGAGCTGTGCATCACCCAGGCCTCGAGAGGCCGGTACAACTACCCTCGTCCGTACTCTGAACCGCCATCGCCGATGAGCAGTAGACCCACCACGCCAGGGGCCTCTGTACACGGATCGGACGAAGAAGACATCGACGAAGAGCGCGAGGTATGATGGAAAACGGTCGTGTGCTATTCTCGATTGGATAAAACTTTAAAATACGAACGATTTGTAATATTAAATAGGGGAAACTTTGGTAAGACGAGGACAACGGTAACAGCTATAGACTATTGATTAAAACAAACAGAAAACATGTCAACAAAGTAATGCGTTTCTTGGGCAATAAAAATGGTTCAACTCTTTATTTTTTATCGTCAGTTTCCTTACCAAAGTTCCCCTTCTTCATGTACAGAGGCGAAACCTAACTTAATGAGAATGTCGAAATGGATGTGCGGATAGATGTGTACAATCTTTATGTATTGATGTATTTATGTTATATACATTGATAATATTTTATAGAATCTATTTAGTACATAAAAGGAAGTTAAGTGAATATGGTAGGACCACAAAAAATCCGAATAAAAAAATAAAACGTTCTCTATAGTTACTAAGTCTAAAAAATAGGCACCCGATATAAATGCAAGTTATATGTTGAGATTAAAAATACTTGTCGAGAATGTTTAAATCATCTTTAAACTTTAAATTAATCTATTAAACAAATTGGGTTTTGTTTTGTTAATATTTTACAAGGTTTTTTTTTTTTTTTTTGAAAATCCGGTTTTCAAAAGTCCCATTCCTAAAGATGATGAGAGAGAGTGCTGGCCTATCCCATTGCATACAGTAAGGTGAACAAGAAGAAAAACTGCACATAGCACCAGATAAGCTAAATTCATAAAAAAAACTAATTTCGTTTTATTGCATTAAACGTTTTAGACCAATATATTAATATTTCAAAACCAACCTGACCCAACCAAAACAAAAAAACTATCCGCTAAATGGCAAAACTTCATTTTCTTGGAATTAACAAAAAATTATAATTTACTTATTCTCAAACTAATAGGTTTGTGGGTTAAGGTTTCTGGCACTATGAGCCTCAATTCAACCTTTGCAATCGAGGCTCATAGCGCCAGAAACTTTTGTATACAAATATTTTTCATGAGAATTTTAATTTCGTTTCAGCTGGCGGAGCTTTCAGAGATTACGAGTCATTAAGTTAACTTCAAAAGCAATCTGTTATATTTATTAACACGATTTAATATATTTAAAAAATTTGTTATTTTATTGTATTTTTTTTTTTTGAAACCACTTCTTGTAAAACTGAAAATCTCTTATTAGATAACAAAATTGTATTTTTTTTTTGTTTGTTTTTATTCAAAACCACACACTTATATTTTCTTGTTAATTGATTAATTGTTATGTCAATTACTCAGTTTTTGTTAAAATAATTTATTTTTATTAAAATATACTAATACATATAATTGGCATAATAATAAATAACTATCAAAATGTTGTCTATTTTATTTTACATATACTGGTATAAGTAACCAATAGTCCTGTACATTATCAAAGTCTTAACAACATGAGAATCGTAAAATACATTGCACTGTAACGAATAAATATCATTTTTTAGAGCTCATCAATTTTGTCAGTAATTGTTTTGTGATGCCAGTCGCACATCAATTGAGGTAGGTAAGGTATCCTCCTCCTGTATCACGTACTTTGTCGAAAGGTACGCAACAGAAATATATTGAAATATTATCAAAAATTATAAACATCATAACAATAAATTATCAATATTTCTTCACTTAAATCAATGTTTTTGACTACTGTTGGGCGACGGCGGTGGTGGATTTGGACTGAAATAAGTGCTCGACGAAGGCGAATGAGACCGCGGAGAAGGCGGAGGCGGGCTAGGTTCGATAGGCAACGCGAAATCTGAATCGTCGTACATGTCTGTTGGTAGGTCAGTTTGAGAACAAAGTGTCGGACACGGCGGCTCATAACGGTCGTTGTAGTGCAAATATTGATTACTCCTCAAGTAATCGCTCGTCTGGATGGTCAATGTTGTGGTAGGACTCGGAGGTGGATTCAACGGACTACAGTTTGACGGTGAAATTAAATCTTTGTGCGTGCCGTTTTGTATTGAAGTGTAAGCCGATACTGAAGCGAACACTCTCGGCACGGGTATGGCAGTGTACGTAACTAGATTGTTGTTTGACGGGCTGGGCGTGTTTTCAGGGTCACTTTGAAAAAATAAACGGTGTTGATCAAATTTTGTTTAACTAAATTATTATATGAATATTTACCTTTTAGCACAGCGATATATGACAATTAACAGCACAATGAATATCAAGATGAAGAATATGACGGTGAAGAACAATGTGCCCTTAAATGACTTGTCGCCAGCGAGGTTAACATTATAGCCCAGGTTTTTTATCATTGAACACGCCAAGAACGTTTCGTCTGATCCATCGACGCAATGTTTCCATCCATCACACACTTCTTTGGCTAATATGCAAAGGCCGTTTGAAATACATTGGAAACGATCGTTGGTCAGCGATCCGACTTCACAACAACGAGATTCGTCCGAGCCGTCAGCACATTGTCTGTTACCGTCACACACCCAATTCTTGTCTGTAACAATAGACAAGTTTATGATTTAACAAATCTTTCTAAAAAAAAAAAAAAATGTACACAAACTCTGGTTGTACCAACCTATACAATGTCCATCGAGACATTTGAACTGGTGTCTGTTACATTCAGAACAGTTGACTTCATCGGATCCGTCCTGACAATCCGTTTGGCCATCGCATCGCCATATTAGCGGCATGCATTCGGCACTCAGTGAGTTACAAATAAACTGTTCAGGACCGCACACTGGTACGCTGACACATTGCCGGTCGCTCATAATCAAGCCTAGGGGACAAGAGCACTCGTAATCGTTGGAAATGCTCTCATTGACGGCGGTCACAACGCAAAAATGAGAACAGTGCCCGTATTTGTTCATCGCACTGCATGGATGTGAAGCCAGATTCTAATTAAAAACAGACATACATACATAATATATATATATAATTACTAAGTATATTAATGGCTATAGTTTAAGAGAAAACTAAATAACATGTTTGATCACAATGATTTGATTTTAGTTTACTTTTCTGCGTTTTTGTCATTTTATTTAAAAATAATGTAGGTACTTGAAAACAATCGTACTTATACTATTTTCTTTACAGATTGTAATTTAAATTTACTCAACTATTACAACTGAAAGTGATAAAATTAAATAAACGCTTCGATGCATGTATGTAGATGGTAGAAATGCGAATAAAGGCATTGTAAAGACAAAAATGTGATTAAATTTGTATTTTCAGTATTAGAGAGAATATGATTAGAGTTTATAGGGTCTATAATAATTTTTGCAATTGTTACCTATACATTGTAATTAACAATATATAATAAAAATATTATCAAATATCTGTTGCCTGTTGATATTCGTTCACTGATTCACACATGGCAACCTGGAAATTCATAACGGTAAACTGCGATTTGCCCCCTTTTTTTGTTTTTTCCATAATAAAAAAAAACTTTGATTTCAGATTTTTGAAAAAATCTTCAGTTTAAGTTTCAGATCTAAAACTACACCTAAAAAAACGAAAATAAAGAAAAGTTTCTACAATTCTACCCCTTTTGAGAAAAAGGGTATTTGGTATTTTTTTTTATTTTGTCAAAATATATAGTGTAGATAATAGTATATCTAAAGAATATTTCATACATATTTAGAACTAATTTTTATTATTTTTAAAAAAGTTATATCGCTCCGTAATTCAGTTAAAAAATTAGGTTATTTTTCTCAATTTCGAAAAGATAGGGGTGAATTTTTTTTGAATTTTTGACTTAATAAAGTATTTTTAAGGTATGATTTTTGATCTATAAGTTTATTCCTCTAGGAGTTGAAATTTATTTTTTCTCTCTTATAGGTATATTTTTTGGGTTTAAGTTCTGAAAATTAGACTAAAGGTAGATCTAGACCAGGGCTATAACATATACAACTTTCCAAACAAATTGTATTCATTTTATGAAAAACATTAAAAAATATAAAGGAAAATTACACTTTAACCATTTTACACAACTTCCGTCCAATTCTGTTGTGACAGTGAATCCGACAAACAACAGGTACTCGAAAAGCAATTTTAAACACATGTTTTTCACTTTACCTCTGGAGAAGGAATATATATCGAGATAATATCGACCAACTGTGGTGTTTCATTCATTACAGTACTGCCTGCTTCGTTGAAAACACCGGTTGTTTTGTTAACTCTTTCGATTACTTCTTTTTCCTTGTCTATCCAATACAAATATGGACCAAGTACGGCTATATTGGTTATTTGACTACCATCGAATGATATCAATGTTCGCCTGTTTTCAATTAAAGCACGTGTTAAAATATGTTTGATATGTTTTTTTTTTTTAATAAATACTTTTACCTTTGATAGCCATGGATATCGCACACATCAATTTTACTGGAATATGAAAAATACACCATGTTCTTTACCCTGTCGATGGTAAGCGATTCAAGTGATAATAAATCCGATGCAATAATGACCTTCTGCTGACCATCAATTCGAGAGCGAATTACTCTGTGTTGACTTCCTAGATCCGTCCAATATATATACCTAAAAAAAAAAAAAAAATAAAAATTACAATCGTATTATTAAGTTTATTAATTTGAATCTTTCATGTCAATATTCCTATACCCTTTTTCTGGATGTATAGCCAAATTTCGTGGCTTTTCTCCGTCGAAAGCTTTGAATATTGAACCTTGAAAGCTGCTGTTTGTCAACCGAGTAACGTTAACAGTGTCTGTTACTGAACACGACCAGAACAGTAGTCTATTGTATGGATCCAACGCAAGATCATATAAATCGAATGTATTTCCGTTGTTTTTTATAAACGTGTTTGGATTCGAACCGTTTTCGTGACATCGTTTAATCGATTGGGTACGACTATCAATCTGAACAGCCAAAAAGATTATCAATAAAAAAACACTGTTAAAAATGTATTATAAAATATTATTAAGATACCCAATAAATCATGTGAGATATCGGATCGTATTCGACAGCTTTGACATGTTTCAATCCAATTACAGGAAGCGACGAATCCGAAGAGTCTTCAATGTCCATGACTACTCGATAAAATGTTGTTTTCTGAGCCACAATTAAAAAACTATTTGGGGCTAAAATAGAATTTAAAAATTGTTTCGATTATGTTTTGAATGATTAGTTTGAATAGTTTTAGTGTCAGAACCGTGAAACAGTCACCAAAACACATATAGTTGAATTTCTACCAAAACCATTTTTATCGGTTTTTGTAGTACTATACCTATCAATTTTTAAAGTAGATTTATATTTGTTCTGAAAATTGCTACGTAGCCAAATTTGATAATGTTGATAAAGAAAAAAATTAGTAAAAAGTTTTGTAAACAAACAGAAAAAAAGTCAGGTCTGAAAGGGTTGCTTTGTATTTGGCAGATAAAACACTTATACACAAATGTGGGGGGTTTTAACAGTGAATTGATGACTCTTTATCGTTGAGCAAATATAATAAAACACATACCCAGACAAGTGTTGTTTTTAAACAGAGTAAAGTGGGTTTCACATGAGCAGTGATAAGTCATTGGAACATGGCTTTCCGAAGAACCTTTTACGAGGCACAACTGCTGACAACCTCCATTGTTGTCTACGCACGGATTCGTTCCAGTTTGGCTTTGTTTGTCGTAAGTAATCAAATCAGTAACGTTATTCAAATAAACTTTGTTTTGTTTCTCCACGGTTTCTCCACTGTGAATATTGTTTTGGAAAAATGACCCATTTGTCCAGTCGAACCAATATAAAAAACCCTACAATCATTTTTAACATAAGCTACAAACTATCGTGCAAAGCAGAATTATACATTACATTAAAATATGTAATAGCCGATGGATATCCGTATGTAACAGTCGCTATTTTATTCTGTCGTTTTCCTTCTAAGTCAATACTTTCCACAGATCCACTACTTGGTGTCAAAGTAGTCCAATAAATTAGTCCGTGATCGTAATCTGTCGTTATACTCATGACTTTTCCTATTTTATTGACTAAACACTGTTTTCCTTCGCCGTCCATTGAAGACTTGTGAATAGAACCAGTAATTCCGTCGTACTCGCTCCAGTACATAAATCTAAAATGTTGTTATTTGCCATTTAACAGACTACAACGTTCAATTGTTGGAAATTGTCATTAAACTTACCCTTTTTTGGGATCGAGTAGTAAATTTTTAGGGTCTTTTATATCATTCCATAGCAGTACTTTGCGCATATTTCCGTCTAGTCTAGCGACTTCGATTCTTCTTGTACCAGAATCACACCAGTATAAATTACCGCCAATCCAATCAACGGCCAAACCTATAAAATAAAGAAATAACAGTAAATATTACTTGTTTTGTTTAACATAACATATTATAAACATCTGTTTTATGAAATAATTCAGATGTTGCTAATGCATTTTTTCTCGTGCACTTTTAATAGCACTCATGTCTGATTATGTACAACATTAAGTACAGCATTTTATTTTCAAATTTCACCTTACATCAGTGTTTTTACTAGAAATAAAAATCTCTAATAGAATACCTTCAGGAGATTGAAGACCGAACTCTATTATCCTTTCTGGCGTTGATCCGTTAAGGAATACTCTATTTATTGTTTTTAATTTGATATCTGCCCAATAAACTCGTTTGTTTAATACATCAATATCAACAGCACTTGACAATAAAAAACAACAATTAACATATAAAACAAAACAACTTAAAAAAAAATGTACACTCTAACAGAAACAAAATAGACTTGGTTTTTACCTAACTCCTTTCAAACCGGTTACAGGAATGGTATCGGTGTACTGGGTATTTTCAATACTTAACAAACCAATATGATCGTCTCTCGAATACACTAAAAACGCTTTAGGCAATATGCACGTCTTTCCATCTGAGGCCAATTCGTATTCTAATCTCAAACAAAGAAGCAAAATGAACAATGTGTGGTTATGTACAAAATATACAGATAATCTTTAAAAATAATAACTGTTGCCGATTATAATTACCTATTTCACAAGCACAACTGTAGTCTCCTTTAGGTTTATAAAAACATAAGTGGCTACAGTTTCCATTGTTGTCATAACACGGGTTGAAAGTCAATGGATCCTTATGGTTTACAGCTTTTACTCCCATTAAGTTAGGCAATTGATCTATAATAACTGTGCGATCTGATCCGGTGTTTTTATTAACCCTGTCAATGGCCCGTCGTTGCCAATCGGTCCAATACAGGTAATCACCCATTAAAGTTATTCCGAAAACATGTGGTAAGTTTTCATTTACTAGTTCTCGGCGATTTTCACCGTTCATATTAACTACCTGCAAAACCAAAATGTTATTACGTTAACTATGATAAAATATTGAAATTAAGAAAATATTAATGAAACATAAGATAGTACTACAACCAGCTTACTTCAATCCTATCAGTTTTAGCATCGCAGAAATAGAGATTTTTCGATTTTACGTCCAAAGTAATACCGTTGGGCCATCCAAGATCTTCTGTGACAAGAATCATTCTGTCACTTCCGTCGAAATTGGAACGTTCGATTTTGGGCCGCCTTTCAAACCAGTCTGACCAAAAAAGCCAACCAAGCTCTGGTGCTACGGCAATTCCTCGAGGCTCGACCAAATCATTAGCAATAATCACCTATGTCAAAACAATAGGAGTATTAAATAATATATATATATATATATACATATACCTAATGTATAATTTGAAAAGAAAAATATTACCCTTCGATGTTTTCCATTTAATCTAGCAACTTCAATTCGGTCTGTCCCAGTGTCGGTCCAGTAAATATTACGAGCGGCCCAATCAACTGCTATTCCGTCAGGATGATCTACTTCATTAGACAAAACGACTTCTTGGCTACTACCATTTATTTTCGCTCGTTGAATCATTTTGTTCTAAAAACAATATTCATAATTAAAACTCGTAACGTGTATGTTTTAAATGTTTAATTTTAAAACATATTCTTTGTACTTCATCATCAGTCCAATAAATGTAGCCTTCCACAGGATCGTAATCGATAGCGATAGCGTGAGCTAAGGCAGAAAGGGGTATGGTCATTATTGAATGATCTGGAGAGTCTAATGATATTTGGCCAATTTCAGTTTTTTGAACAACTAAGAGCAATTCTTGAACACCTAAAATATAAAAAATATTTTAAAAAAAAAATCTGTTTGAATTTGATAGACTGTATACAACAAACCATCGTCACAGTTGTGATGATCAACAAGTTTGATTCCTGTAGGACAAGCGCACGAGTATCCAGGAGAACTGGGCGCTAACAGACACAAGTCTGAACATCCACCATTGTTTTTATCGCACGGAGTAAGTTTGTCTGGCTGTCGTACAGGATCCCAAACTCTAATATCCATCGGCGCTAAATTGCTATGGATTAATTCACGGCTGCCTCCTCCCTTACGATCAGCTACATTAATCGACCTATGGAAAATAAAATAAAAATTATTTATTACTTTTTAAGTGATTTTAAGTATTTGCTATTAATACTAGATAATTATTTCATAAGTGATTGTGTCGAAATGTACATAAAACAATTTTGATTATGTTATAAAATCTATAATTAACATATTCTATGTTAATAATAGATTCTATGTTAATTACAATTTTTTTTCCCCATCAAAACTCTTTTGTGGGGAACAAACTTACAAGGGCAATATTTACAGTAAAACTTTTATTAGATTTATGTTGTAAAATTAACTTTTTATGAGTCTGTGAATAGAATAGATTTGATGAAATCAAATAGGACACAATTGAAACAATCAGTAACTGAATATTTTGCTCGGTTTGTATACAATTTATGACAGTTTTATAGTAGTAGTAAATACAGAGTGATTTATTAAGGATGACATTAATTTTCTTTTAAAATATTTGCACCATGGTAGTTTTTTTTTTTTATAGACACTATAGTTTAAGTTATATTACAACATTAGGCAATACTCAAATTCTAACTTTAATAACTTCAAAATTAATTATCCAAAACTGGTTATCGATCAGTCAACATTTTCAACAAATTTTTCTTAATTTAATAAGTTAACTAATTATCTACGTTAACATTTAAGCTAGCGACAGGTATAAGGATAGAATTAAAAAGTGTTTTAATCAAACAAACCATGTGTTCCAGTCCGTCCAATATAGTTTATCTTGATACAAAGCAATACCAAACGGATACGGTATGCCTTTCTCAAGAATAGTCTTTCTGTTTCTCCCGTCAAAGTCCATCACCTGTAATACATACATTGAAGTCATGTTAAAATTGAATACAAATCTTAAAAATCATCAACAATGCTACTAAGATCGAAGATACTAACATCGATAAATCCAAGTTTTCCATCGACCCAGTAGACCTGTCGGTTTTGGAAGTCTATTGTCAATCCATTTGGCCAAAATATCTTGTTATCACTAACTATCACTTTGCGTGTCGACAAATCGCCATTCATTCCGGCTCGTTCGATTTTGGGTACTTCTCCCCAATCAGTCCAAAACATTATGCTATAAATAATAACAAACAACATTAATAATACAAGTGCCCAACCATTAGTGAAATTGTAATCAAAGTTTACTATTTTCAATAATACATACCCATCCATAGGAACTAAAGCTATAGAACGAGGTTGGTCGATATCTTCCCAGTATAGCACCTTACGAAGTTTACCATCTAAGGATGCTACTTCAATTTTATTTGTATCTCCATCGGACCAATATATTTTTTTAGTCAACCAATCAATAGCTAACCCGTCAGGTGTTAGGATACCAGAATTTAAAATTGCTACCTGTTAGAGAAACCGACAAAAATGTTGTGATATATATTATAATAATGAATGGTAATTTATTTGTAAAAAAAACCTAAACGTTTTAAACATTTTCAGTTGTTAAAAAAAATCAAATTAATTAATTTTATCCTATTAAATTGTATTTTACCCTGTTATTAACGTGAGTTCCATTGAAAGTAACACATTGGATAGATTCTTGTCCATGATCTGTCCAACAAATCAGCGAACCTTTGTAATAGAAATCAATTGCAACACCTTCTGATAAGTCCTGCAATTCAGATACAGCGCAATTAATTCCATTAAATTAATTTTTTTCACTTCAATATATGTACTTACATTAACAATAATATTTATTTTATTATTAATTTTAGACATATTAGCCGTACGGATATCCTTCTTGGTCGTGTATATTAAATTTGGATACCCTAAAAATACACAGAAAAAATGACTTCATATAACTTTAACTATTATTATACAAATTAAACTTAATACAAAGCAAAGCTGGCAAAAATTACATTGATAATATTACTAAATTGAAATGCGGAACAAAAATAATTTAATTTTGTTCCCATTTGTTTTTGGTAACATTTTCAAAATTGATTCATAATTATGGTAACCAGATATAAAAAGCCAAAAAAATGTTTATTTTAAAACTTAGCTCATCTACTTTAATTGGCTAATGTGTATACTATTCTACCAAATTCGTTCATACCATAGCCCTTAGGTAATCTCCATCTATAAAATTGTTTTTTTTATCTTATTACTCTACTATATCTATTATCAACTATAAAAACTAATTATTTTAAATTATAATTTCAATGTAATGACAAATTATTAGCTGTGGGTCTAATGATCAAAATATTTTGAAACTTAATACATTGAAAATATAAGAAATATTCTAATGTATGATTATTGAAAAGTATAAATAAATAAAGTATTATATTAATTTTTTAAGGTAAAAATACCAAGTAAAAAATTTAAATTTAAATACAAAACATTATTAATATGCTTATAACATTTAAATCTAAAAAAAATAACATGTATAACATAAATCCTACATGTTTAACTTTATAAAAATTTGAAATTTTAATTATATTATATTGTATTAATAAAATATTAATGAATAACCAAATTAAAAAAAATCAAAACAAAAGAACCAAATAAACTTTATTAAAAAAATTCAATATCTCAGCATTTTACCTGTGCAACTACCAGCCAAACTAATAAATATTTTATATTTCTTTTATATAAAGCGATTAAAACATTTATAAAACCTTCACCTGTCTAGTTAAAGAATTTTTCTACTTAAACGTTTAACAATTTAAAAATAGCTTATAACAATCTATAATCTATGTTTTAACCATTAACTTTAAAAGAGCAAATTTTTAAACAACAAAATAATGACACTTATTAGATTGGATGTGAAAAATTACTTATAGCTTATTATTAAGGTTTTTTAACCGAAAAGATACAATGCTGATGGGTGATGATTTCATATTTCTATCGCTTCATATAAATGTGATAATTGTCGAACACCTAATGCTTACCGAAAACAAATGATAAATTCAACAATACTGGTATAATGCATAATAATATCATTCTAGAGCATTATCAGTAATGGCAAATGTCGATGGCAAGAAACGATTTGAATATCGACGGCCTGGCGGGGCCTGATCGATGTCAGTCTCGTGCCAAGTGCGAGCGTAATGGCTTCCTTGGCTTGAACTTGGCAAATCGCTGGACCGGAGGAGACATCATAATGTCGATTTAGACTTTGGAACGATATCTTCAAGTTTGGTAGGTTTTCAAAGACGTCGTATCAGCGACTCGAGACTTCCTCTCAGGTTCATACAATGACCGGCGACTTGGACAAACGGACAACTTCTCGTGTCACAAACCGAACGAGTGTTGCATAACGATTGTTGGGCTTTTTTTTTCAGTTCTAAACTTCGAAAACGGCGTAACCGAACGGCCGTTGGTGACAAACAAAAAAAAACAATAATACAAAAATTTAACAGTGTTCTTATCAACGTCCAGAGTGTAAACAAACGAGCATGCGACGGCGATAACGAAACGCCAATGGCGGCAGTGGCGGTCGCCGGTCGTTATTGTTGTCGCCTGTCGGGATGAAGAGCCGACCAGTTTACCTGGACCAAATACCTACCTATAGTGTACAATATTATAAAGATGCGTATATATATATATATATATATTATGTGTGTATTACCCATTCGACCATAAATTATCATCCCACAACCGATTGGATTGCCCTGGGCGGTCAGCGTAACAGGTGGAACGGGCACTACCCTCTCTGGAATATAGGTAACACATCATGATAATATATTATCCATACGGTATACTATGTATGTATTTATATATATATTATATGTATTATATATATATATATATATATATATATTACATATAATTCTATACAAAAATGTAAAATATTACATGTATACAGGTATATTAAAATGTATGTCTATGTTTTATATTTTCTCCGCGCGTCCCGTTAAGTTATTGTATACTACAATAAAATATAGAGGTATGTTGACAGTTTGTAATTAGATATTATAGATATTACATATAATAGGAATATTAAAAAAAAACAAACGAAAATCAAGATCGCCAGAAGTGTTATTGGTAATTTTCTTTGGTATAAATTATCCTAAAATAATAACTGTTAATTAAATTTTTTTGATTCGTGAATAGACACTATTATGTTGAGTATAATTTATTATTCATATAGGTAGTTTCAGGGCCGGATCCAGTGGGAGGGAGGAGGAGGGCGGGAATTTAACCCTATTAATCAAGACCGTAAGACCTTATCGACATTTTTTCAAATCGATAGAATGGACTATAATATATTATACCAACTACTAAGCTACTATATTATGTACCTATGGATAAATACTACAAACTCATTCTTCTTCTCAATGGTGTTTTAATTGGATACTTGTTTTAACCATTTTATCGCGTGTATAGTACCTATAATAACGTTACCTTTCAGGAAAAACGGATTACCAACATCCAAAATGACTATTATTATAATTATTCGACATTATCGTGTTTACGAACAGTAAACAATTAGCGTTAACAAAGCAATAACTAGTTTATTTGACGTCGGTTTTATTACTTTTTAGACTTTCGAATTTTACACGTTCCTGGTTATATTTTATAAATGGATAATCTTGTAAATCGGTCAACAATATAAAATTTTTATCTATTTTTTTAAACGTTTTTTTTTTTAACATAATCAAACAATATAACATATACGAATTATAATGAAAGTAATTAATAATGACCGTAATTAATTTTATTGTTTATTTAAAAAAAATAATTGGATTGTTTTATTTAGATAAGCAATTAAATCTAAAAATCTGGAAAACAATTGTTAAACCGAATTAATTAATTTTGTACTACCAAAAAAATAGGACAGTTTAAAAAAATAGCTAACTATTTGTTTCAAATATTTTTCTATTTTTTCATCAGGACGGATTAACTATAATAAAAATAACTAGAGTACAAAATATTAGAAAACTTTCCTTGGTGTTTATGTGTTTGTTAGACCTTATAGAAATCAAATAAATGTAGGTATAGATAATCCGTATTTATGTGAATAGCCAACTTCTATCGTTTAAGAGGACGGCATACCTTTTGAAAAATAATCGTAAAGATGTGTTTATGGAAAAGCTTTTAGATCAAAGCAAAATGGCCATAGAAAAAAAACGTTGAAGTCGTTAAAAAGAGAAGAACTTTATATAGATTTTCATGTACCTAAATTTTTTTTTAGAAATATTAATTGTAAATATTGGGTCAGCAATAGTAGATACAGTTCTTATTATTTTGAATAATTAAAAAAATAGTCTACGATTATTATAACAATAGTTATTATTATTATTATAATAATTATTATAACTATTTCTTCAATAATAAAGAATAATATGCGTAGCTATGTTCAGATGAAAACATGTTTTAAATCGCTGTCAATGATGTTGTAATAGTCCGAAAAATACCAAAAAGGAGTCCTAGTTACTGAACCAATAATTACACAGTAGGTACCTTTAAGTTAAGACTTTGTAATCATTTGCCTATACCTTACTCCTTAATAAATGGAGATAAGGCGCCCTCTTAAAAATTAAGCGAGTTAAGGTTTAACTTGATTTGACATTAGTTGCATGTAATTCAGAATAAATTGTAATGTCATATAAGATTTGTTCAAATATGAAGGCCTACGCTGGCCATTTCTAAGGAGTAATGTATAGGCAATTTTTCGAAAAATCTTAATTTAGAGTTTGAACTACAATATATACTTATTAATACAATAATGAGGATATTTTGTTGATTGCCATTTTTTTTTGTCAAACTATCACAGTCATTTCTATAGGATAAATTACAATTTTTTTCCCACAAAAACTGCTTTGCACGGATTAATTTTTCCCAGGCTTCATCATATAGTTAAGGAAAGAAATTCATACATATTATATGTGACAAAATTATCTGTGCTCCAGCATCCGTATTTTTTCGATACACCTAACACAACCGACGCTATATCATTTTTATAAAAGTCTTTTCTTAATTAATTAATTATTCATTAACTGGTTGAAATATTTAAAAAAGGCCATAGTAGAGCACAGACAATGTCTGGTTGGTATTTGGTAGGTATATAACAAATGTTGGAATTTTAATAATTCATTTTTAATATTTTAATTGTAATAGCATAGTTTATAGTCGTGAAGCTTTGTGTTGCTTTTTTTGTAGACATATTCGCAATCCGTACTGATTACTTGATACACAATGCGCATTGTGTCAATTGGTAATATTTTTTTATTTTTTCAATGGTAATATATTTGCAACTTACTCTTGACACACAAAAAAATCTATTTTCGAAATTTTAATTAGCAACCTCCTTATTTTTTACTATACGTGTATGTACAAATTTTGATATTTTTAATTTATGTTGTTTCAAATTTTAAAACCTTGAAAAAACGCTCAACTAAATAGGTAAAGACTATAAATTGTTTATAAAAAAATTTGTTAGTAAACAAAATACATATCACAATTTGCTTTGGAATTATGTAGAATATAAATGGTAAAACAAATGTTCACTCATTTTGAAAGAGTATACTTTATTTTTTGATTTCTGCAATTTATACTTTTTGCGTCATACTGAATAAGGTAGGTATACAAATAAAAATGTTTTACTTACTACTACAATATTTTATGAAAACTAAATATGTATGCCGTATAATAAAATATAATATAAAACCAATGATACTCGCAAAATTTAATGACTTAAAATTTGAAAAGCACGTATGACTGCGACAAGGCAAATGTTAGTCGTAAATATGACTAATCAGATATTACAATTATATTATTTATTAATATACAATAATGGTGGCACAATTATCGAAATACAGAACTGATAGCAAAATCTTAAGATATTGTTAGATAATGGATATTAATAAAATTAAAAAAAGAAACAACTAGCATAAAAAATACATTTTCAAATTAACGGTTAAATATTATAAGTGAGTCTTTTTTTTCTTGCTAACATTTATGATGATGTATAATTGTTTTGTTAAATGTAGCTCACGCTAAAATTACAAAAAAGATTTAAATTTTACACTTATGTGAATATTTGTATTACTTCTTAATAATACACATAAAGACCAACCAATGGAAATATTTAAAAATGTTTAGTTGTAAACATTTTAAGTACAACAAACAAATTATAAATGCAAAACTCGTAAAATAAGGTTTTCAAAATTATGATATTAGTCTACAGCTAAGTCTATCTTTTACATGAAATCACCTAACTTATTCGGGGATAAATTGATTCCCAAGGGATTAATGAACATTTAAATTATATAATGTTTAGATAGTGTTTGTCTTGTTAGACAATTTATGTTTCTGAGTTTTAATAATGCATCGAATTATCTATTTAGAATTATTAAATATTCGGTCGTAAATCTGTTCAATGTACGTGCTTAGGCAGGCCAGACTATAAAATCAAAATTATTCTGCGATAGCGACTTGAATATTGGACAGATAATAAACACAATTATAATACAATGAACATTTAAAGTAAATAGTCGAAAATCGATAATACTGACCGGCTTGCCTAAATATATAACTAATATAACTACCAAAAAATAAATCGTTCAATAATAATAATACATTTTTTTGTATAACTTGCTAAATGTTTACAAAATTGCAATAACAAAAATTATTTTCTGAATTTTTGACCATTATGTTATTTAGGTTTTTGCAAAAAATGTATTTACTTTCTTGATGAACGAACACTGTTTGCGTTTCACATCTGCAATGACTCGATAGTTATGCAAATATTAGTTGTTTTATTAGAACTGTTCAATACCTAGTATGTTTCTAAGTAATAGTTTTGGTACTAGTCTACTATATCCTTTTCATGTCGAGTTATGGACGTACCATGTATTTGATGAAATGTGTTCAAATCCGTATAGTACTCCTGTACAAACATTAAACTAGGTCAAGTAAACGATTTTGGGTTGATGTTATGTGCGCATAACCTTTCACATATTTTAAATAAAATAAAAACAAATGTTATAATGTGCGCATTATGGCTAAACAAAATGTTTACCTATGTTCCAGAAAACTGTATTACTTATAATGTAAACTGTCCCTATTTTTTTTTATTCGTTGTTTAAATATTTTATTCAGGCAAAAACAAAAAGCATGATTTTTATTTCACGTGTGCTTATTTAACACCGATTCATCATACAGACAAACAATTCAAAAAAAATTTTAGTATACTGTCCTAAACACAATTGATTGCATATTATGATTGCATGGGTGGATTGAGGGGTACAGATGGCACTTGAGTATTGGTTTAGCAGAAGAAAAAACATATTATTCTGTTTATAAAAAAAAAACAGCACTTAATTTCTATATCAATACTAGAGAAAATATTACTAATTACATTTTTTTTTATTGTATCAAAGTTATTGGTGTACGACTAAAATTTGGAATTGTGACATTTGTCATTAAAATGCGGTTTAGTTTTAAAATCAAATTCCTTTACTTTTGTATGCTATAATTAACTTTGAGAATATTATCTAAAACCAGAATATGCCCATTAAAAGAACCTTGTCATTTAATTTTTATAACCTCTTCAAAATTGATATTGCAGGGAAACAACTAATAACCAAGTTATATTATAACAATTAGTACAAAGTATAAACTATATCTTGTTAGCTTATCTAGCTATACAACTTTTAAAGTTATTTTTCTCCTAGTTTTGACAAAAAATGGCTTTCGTAAAAGTCATTTTTCGGTGTATCTATTGGATGGATTTCAATTTTTATTTTGTTTATGGAAAACATACTATTTTCTTTATGGGAGCTAAAAGGCCGATTTTTTATTTAGCTGTTAGTAAATAAGTTAAATTTATTAGAAAAAATATATATATAAAGTAAAAATAAATAAACGTTTATAGTAAAATGTTAAAAACAAAAAATAAGAATTCGACCTTTTGGCCCCCATAGAAAATATGCTAAACTAAAACAATTTTTTGAATTTGGTTCAGTAGACACTTCAGAAAGTGACTTCATGTTTTAGTCTTTATTTGTACAAAATTCGGCGTTTTCCGTTACTCCTTAATCATTTCAACCCCAATTCCTGAAAGCTTGTGAAGAAACATGTGTAATTTTATAAATGTATTAACTTCTACTTATAGCTTAATTTATAGGTAGGTATAGCTGTTTCTATTACTCTAGAAATCGTCCAACATTCCATAGGGCACTGTAGTTATTTCACCCCATACACGGGGCTAATATCAATAACTATGATTTTTTTGTACACAAGTAGTAACATTGTAAGGGATATGCTCTAACTGTTTATCATTTCATTTTTATAGTTTTAAACTGTATACATATTTTTTAGAACTTTTTATTAATTCTTTATGATTTGTACTTTATTTTAATTGTTATAATTTAGCTGTTCTAACTTCTAATTTAGTTTATGTATTGGTAGTTTAATTTTATTATTGTTTATTCTATATTGTATTTATGGAAAACTGTACCTTATGCCGTCGGGTGGTTTTTAAATAATTAAATATAAAATAAATAAATATATTATAAAATTGCATTTTTATTTTTAAAGAACTATAAAAAATTGTTGACAAAGGGATAAGAAATTTCATAGTTGGTTAACGTGGTTTACATGTACATCCCAAATGTATTGATTTATCAAATCTGAAAAAATTGGTCTGTTTTGTCTAACTTTAAACATTTCTCTGAAACTGTTTTAAAGTAACAGTGAACTATAAGATCAATAACAAATAGTATAATTATATGTATCTCGGGACAAATAAAGTTCACAGTTATTTTAAATTTTAAATTAGAGTTGGTGATTTCTTTTCCACTTGACTTTTTGTTGGTTCGTCGATTCTATTTTAAATAGTGAAGAACGGTTCCATTTAATCTTTAAGTCCCTGATATTTATACAGAAGTTATTGTAAATATGTCTGCCATCACCAGTTAGGCTTTAAAATTAAATTAAATGTAGTCTACAATTGTATTACTGTTAAGAGGACGCCACACCGGCTATTTTTAAGGAGTAAAGTATATATCATTTTTAAAAGTAAAAAAAGTCCTTTCTTAATTAATTAATTATTCATTAAATCGTTGAAATATTTAAAAAAAAGGCCATAGTAGAGCATAAACAATGTTGTTGTCTATAATATGTGAAAATTTAGTTTCTTAGATTTGGTTACAGCCTTTGTAAAATTAATTCGCGCTAGGCGGGTTTTTTGAAGAAAATAACGGGTGTGTGACGTCCTCTTAAACTATATTCAATTTTTAAGCTTAACTAATAAGATTGGCTTTACTAAAATAGTTTCAGGTACAGTTTTGGCACTGTCAAGTTATTTTTTATTACAGGGCAAGGATTAAAATTCACAAAAAACAAACTTTAAATTCAATTTTAAAAAGCATTTATGACCTAAAATGTTGGATCATAAAAATGTATGATATAAGGTATTTCTGAAAAAACTCTAAAACGGATATGAAGCAGAAAAAAAATGATTCATGTAAATTTTAGCACATTAGTTTACATAATAATATAAAAATTAAAATTACAACAAAATATTTGGAATAAATGCAACTTAACTTCCAATCGATTTGCATATTGAAAACTATTAAATTCTCATAAATATATTAATCGAGTTGTTGTTTTTCAACAAACTACAATTCACACATTTATTTGTTTATTTTTCATTTTGCATACACATTTTAAACTTAGTGTAAATATTAAAAAAAAATGAAAAAAACTTATTGGTTTGTGTTCCGCGTCTGTGCGTTTAACGTCATGAGAAAACAGTAAACACAGATATATCTTGTTTTTAAGTACTTTATTTACAAGCAATAATCCATATAAATACAAGTGATGTCTGAAGACTTCTTATACTTTTATTTCATTCGTTTAATACTGAAGTTTTCAACGTCATTGTTCGTTTGTCAAAAGTTGTACTAATTACAAAAAAAAACTACGATGCAGCGTTTCATTTGTATGTTCTGTTGTATTGTTATTGCTTTAACAATACACTCAGGTATGTCTTATTGAGGAGTATTTACAATTTGTTTTGCCCCTTCAGCTCTACCATTCCTTTATTTCGATAGGGGTCTGGTTATGGATTCAATTTTTCTCTATCGCTTCTGCACAATCCCGTGTCTTCGTAATTAAAAACCAATAGCCTCTCAGCTCCGCATCGAAGCTAAAATAAACTTATCTTATTTTATTTATCTTAATTTTTTAAGTATTATAAGCTTGTTTGTTTTCTTGTACTAGATGCGGCTAAACAGGAAGAAGGAGGTATCGTAGAAACCTTAAAACATATGTTTACCAGAAGTAAAGATAGCAAAGAACCCAGTGAAGCAACAGTTATAACGCATGCACCGTCAGGAAAACTGCTAACTAAAGAAATTCCGTAAGACATTATACTGATTTATAATACATGCTCTACTATTATGTATAAATCACACATAGGTTTGTTTACTTCTGAGATAGCTGTTTCTTTTGAACATATATTATATATGCGGTAGTTATCTCCATATATTCCATTAAGTTATAAATTGTTTAATTTAAGAAACGACAATCATAACGGAGTTTGTCGGAATCTCAGACCCTAATCCTAATTCGGTTACAAAGTTCTTATCTATTGCTACCACTGAAAATTAAAATGTTTCTAGCCACAACATCCGCAAAGACCATAACTTGTAAACTGGATCGGAATGTCAGAAGACGTTTTAGCAAAGCAATATAATAGAGTAGACCAAAGTTAGAGTAGAGTTTTAGTAGATCATTATAATAATATTGTACATATTATAAATATATGTTTAGCCAACACGGCCACAACGACCACCATAGCGGATCAGCAAGTGACGAAACATTAATAGTACCCAGTGGAGATATAACAATTATAAAAAAAGAATCATCAGAAGAACTGCATGATAGAGATATTTCGTAAGATATTATATTGGATATCATAATACGTATTTATATGTATAAACTATGTAATATTAATTATAACGATTGATATAAACCATTTGATGTATTTACACTTATAGGTTATTATATTTACCATTTAAATAGTTCATAACTATTGCTACCACTATAAATTAAATGATTCTAGCCCTAAAGTCCAAAGGCCATTTTACGTATATACTAAACCACAAAGGTCAGAAGACGTTTTATCAAAGCAATATCATATAGTAGACCAATATTAGAGTAAAGTTTTAGTAGATCATTATAATATATATTCTACATATTATAAATATATGTTTAGCCAACACAGCGACCATAATGGACCACAAATTTTTGAAGAATTTGCAGTCAAGGAACATCATGGTCACGACCATATTCATAATGAGCATTGGTAGGTACTTTTAAATTTTCAAATTGTACATTTTTCACTTTTTGATACTTACATAATATTATATATATTATAAATATATGTTTAGCCAACACGGCCAAAACGACCACCATAGTGGATCAGCAAGTGACGAAACATTAATAGTACCCAGTGGAGATATAACGATTATAAAAAAAGAATCATCAGAAGAACTGCAAGATAGAGATATTTCGTAAGACATTATATTGGATATCATAATACATATTTATATGTATAAACTATGTAATATTAATCATAACGATTGATATACACCATTCGATGTATATACACTTATAGGTTAATATATTTACTATTTAAATAGTTAGAATTTATTTTATACGTGGTAGTTATCTCCATAATTCATTAGGTTATAAAATTGTGTAATTATGTAAGAAACGACGATCATAATGAAGTTCGTCGTAATCGTATACCCTATGCAATTGTAATGTATCTTATATCATTTGATGTAGTTATATATTTATTAATTAATTTACTATTGAATTATTCGCTACTTGCATAGATCCTATCTATTGCTACGACTCTAAGTTAAATGATTCTAGCCACAAAGTCCAAAGGCCATTTTACGTATATACTAAACCACAAAGGTCAGAAGACGTTTTATCAAAGCAATATAATATAGTAGACCAATAGTTAGAGTAGAGTTTTAGTAGATCATTATAATAATATTCTACATATTATAAATATATGCTTAGCCAACCTCAACTTTAGCGACCATAATGGACCACACATTTTTGAAGGATTTGCAGTCAAGGAGCATCATGATCACGACCATATTCATAACGAGCATTGGTAGGTACTTTTAAATTTTCAAATTGTACATTTTTCAGTTTTTGATACTTACATAATATTATATATATTATAAATATATGTTTAGCCAACACGGCCAAAACGACCACCATAGTGGATCAGCAAGTGACGAAACATTAATAGTACCCAGTGGAGATATAACGATTATAAAAAAAGAATCATCAGAAGAACTGCAAGATAGAGATATTTCGTAAGACATTATATTGGATATCATAATACATATTTATATGTATAAACTATGTAATATTAATCATAACGATTGATATACACCATTCGATGTATTTACACTTATAGGTTAATATATTTACTATTTAAATAGTTAGTTATAACGTGGAGTTGCTACCTACGGGTGTAAAGTGCGCGTCAAATGAGTCGTCGTACGTCCGCAGAATGTTCTAACGAGGCCATTGTTACGCCTGCATGACCTACTAGCACGACCACGAAAGGCTGCCCAGCCAAGGCCATCGTTTTACCCGGCGAAGAGGCAATATAATATAGTAGACCAAAGTTAGAGTAGAGTTTTAGTAGATCATTATAATAATATTGTACATATTATAAATATAGGCTTAGCCACCTCACAGCGACCATAATGGACCACACATTTTTGAAGGATTTGCAGTCAAGGAGCATCATGATCACGACCATATTCATAACGAGCATTGGTAGGTACTTTTAAATTTTCAAATTGTACATTTTTCAGTTTTTGATACTTACATAATATTATATATATTATAAATATATGTTTAGCCAACACGGCCAAAACGACCACCATAGTGGATCAGCAAGTGACGAAACATTAATAGTACCCAGTGGAGATATAACGATTATAAAAAAAGAATCATCAGAAGAACTGCAAGATAGAGATATTTCGTAAGACATTATATTGGATATAATAATACATATTTATATGTATAAACTATGTAATATTAATTATAACGATTGATATACACATTCGATGTATTTACACTTATAGGTTAATATATTTACTATTTAAATAGTTTATAACTATTGCTACCACTGTAAATTAAATGATTCTAGTCCCAATGTCTAAAGGCCATTTTACGTATATACTAAACCACAAAGGTCAGAAGACGTTTTAGCAAAGCAATATAATATAGTAGACCAAAGTTAGAGTAGAGTTTTAGTAGATCATTATAATAATATTGTACATGTTATAAATATATGTTTAGCCATCACAGCGACCATAATGGACCACACATTTTTGAAGAATTTGCTGTCAAGGAACATCATGATCACGACCATATTCATAACGAGCATTGGTAGGTACTTTTAAATTTTCAAATTGTACATTTTTCAGTTTTTGATACTTACATAATATTATACATATTACGAATATATGTTTAGCCAACACGGCCAAAACGACCACCATAGTGGATCAGCAAGTGACGAAACATTAATAGTACCCAGTGGAGATATAACGATTATAAAAAAAGAATCATCAGAAGAACTGCAAGATAGAGATATTTCGTAAGACATTATATTGGATATCATAATACATATTTATATGTATAAACTATGTAATATTAATTATAATGATTGATATACACCATTCGATGTATATACACTTATAGGTTAATATATTTAGTATTTAAATAGTTAGAATTTATTTTATACGTGGTAGTTATCTCCATAATTCATTAGGTTATAAAATTGTGTAATTATGTAAGAAACGACGATCATAATGAAGTTCGTCGTAATCGTATACCCTATGCAATTGTAATGTATCTTATATCATTTGATGTAGTTATATATTTATTAATTAATTTACTATTGAATTATTCGCTACTTGCATAGATCCTATCTATTGCTACGACTGTAAGTTAAATGATTCTAGCCACAAAGTCCAAAGGCCATTACGTATATACTAAACCACAAAGGTCAGAAGACGTTTTAGCAATATAATATAGTAGAGCAAAGTTAGAGTAGAGTTTTAGTAGATCATTATAATAATATTATACATATTATAAATATAGGCTTAGCAACCTCAACTTTAATGACCATAATGGACCACACATTTTTGAAGGAGTTGCAGTCAAGGAACATCATGATCACGACCATATTCATAATGAGCATTGGTAGGTACATTTAAAATTTTAAACTGTTCATTTTTCAGTTTTTGATACTTACATAATATTATATATATTATAAATATATGTTTAGCCAACACGGCCAAAACGACCACTATAGTGGATCAGCAAGTGACGAAACATTAATAGTACCCAGTGGAGATATAACGATTATAAAAAAAGAATCATCAGAAGAACTGCAAGATAGAGATATTTCGTAAGACATTATATTGGATATTATAATACATATTTATATGTATAAACTATATAACTATGTAATTACAATGATTTTAGACCGCATGGACTTCATCAAAGATCACATTATCATGATGGACTAGGAAACAGGCCTGATAAATACAATGAGTACATATTTAAATACTCAAACTTTTAAGATTAATCATTATGATTCCATTTGAAATTAACACGTTTAATTTCCGCACATACTTCAATTTATGTATCCCAATTTTTGTAATATTTATAAAATAGTCTAGAAAAAGGACATTTTTAAAACTTAGCAATCTAACCGCATTTTAGTGCGTGGTATACATAAAAAACTTTCTTCTCATTTCAATCACACCTACCTTGGGATCGATTTAAGATAAACACTTTTTTTATTAACAGCATTTTTTTTTTTTAAGAACAAAACTATAAAGTTAATAATGCGCGTTATTTTAAAAGTATACTTCGACACTAGTCAAAGCAACTTGATCGAAGAGGGCATCCCTAATGACATATTGGTGATTTTTAATACAGTACTTCGTATGAACAGTTAGTATTGGAAAAACAATGTAAATCAAATTTAGTTTTAAAATAAAAATCACCATTTATCTTTACTCTTACTTTAACTAAAACAAAAGTCAAAACCAATTAACTCTTTAATATGATGTAGCGACAACATTTTCGGTTGTATTTAAACTCTAATTTCAGTGGTTATATAATATAATTTATAAAATATGTTTAAACTGATAATTGTAATGATGATTGTCTATTCTAGCTACGGCCATAATTTTGGTAACTTTGAAGTGCGTAATGATTTATATCCCGAAAGACACAGTTCTGAAGAATATGGTGAAGCACGTATTCCTGTATATTCCAACGAGTAAGTGTAACTGCTATAACTGTGAAGTTTTAAGTTTTTTTTTATAATACACACTCTACTATTGTCTATAGTCTATACAGCACACGTCGATGTGTTTACTTCTGAGATAGCTGTATCTTTTAGAATTTATTTTATATGTGGTAGTTATCTCCATAATTCATTAGGTTATACAATTATGTAAGAACAAAGATAATAACAAAGTTTGTCGTCATCGTATACCCTATGCAATTGTAATGTCTCTTATACCATTCGATATAGTTATATATTTATTAATTCATTTACTATTGAATTATTCGGTACTTGCAAAGATTCTATCTATTGCTACCACTGTACATTATAATGGTTCTAGCTACAACGTCCAAAGGTCATAACGTGAAAACTGGACCGCGAATGTCAGAAGAAGACGTTTTAGCAAAGCAATATAATATTTTAGAGCAAAGTTAGAGTAGAGTTTTAGTAGAACATTATAATAATATTGTACATATTATCAATATATGTTTAGTAACCTCAACTATAGCGACCATACTGGACCACATTTTTTTGAAGGAGTTGCAGTCAAGGAACATCATGATCACGACCATCTTCATGATGAGCATTGGTACTTTTAAATTCTTAAATCGTACATTTTTCAGTTTTTGATACTTACATAATATTGTAAATATATGTTTAGCCAACACGGCCAAACCGATGGCGATTATAGTGGATCAGAAAGTAATGAAACAATAATAGTACCCAGTGGAGATATAACAATTATAAAAAAAGAATCATCAGACGAACTGCATGATAGTAATATTCTGTAAGATATTATATTGGATTTCATAGTAAATATTTATATGTATAAACTATATAACTATGTAATTACAATGATTTTAGACCGCATGGACCTCATCAAAGATCACATTATCATGATGGACTACTGGGACCCAGACCAGATCATAGTTACAATGGGTATACATTTAAATACTCAAACTTTAAAGTTTAATCATTATGATTCCATTTAAAGTTAACACGTTTAATTCCCACACACACATCAATTAATGTATCCCAATTTTCGTTAGACTTATAATAGATTCAAGAAAAAGGACATTTATATAATTTTAGCAATCTAACTGCATTTTACGAAAGTCAGAAGACATTTTAACAAAGCAATATAATAGAGTAGACCAAAGTTAGAGTAGTGTTTTAGTAGATCATTATAATAATATTATACCTACATATTATTATAAATATATGTTTAGCCAATACGGCCAAACCGATGGCGATTATAGTGGATCAGAAAGTGATGAAACAGAGAAAACATTAATAATACCCAGTGGAGAAGTAACAATTATAAAAAAAGGATCGCCAGAGGAACGTCGGGATGGTGATATTCCGTAAGACGTTATATTAGATTTCATAAAAGATATTTATATGTATAAATTATATAATTGCAATTATAATGATTTTCAATCGAACTGCATTTTAGTGCGTATTATACATCAACTATTTTTTTCTCATTTCAGTCATAGCTACCTCGCGAACGCTTTGAAATGAACACTTCTTTTTATTAAAACATTTTTTTTTCCAATTCAACTAATTTAATAAAATACTTTTAACTCAACTAAAAAAAACACAATTATCTATTTAATATAACGTAGCATCAAAATTATGGTGATTTATAAAAAATGCCTAAGCAGGAAATTGTAATGACGATTGTCTATTCTAGCTACAGTACTCATGGTTTTAATGGAGTTCGTGGTGATCAAAATTACGGAAGCGGAAGTTCTGAAGCACATATTCCTGTATATTCCAACGGGTTAGTAACTACTTAAACTGTGAAGATTTATGATTCATTTTTATAATACATAATTCTACTATTGTGTATACAACGCATTTTAGTTTGTCTATGATAACAAATGGTACTTTTAAATGCACTGATATGAATTTATTGTATCTACCATTGTGGTTTTTATGAAAGTAGTTCTGAAGAAGTGTTAGTAGACCAATATATACTATTATTTTGATTAAGACCATAATCCAAGATACAATAGGTACACATAAATGTTAAAATTGTTAAATAATATATATTTTTTTTAATATTAAATAATATTATACATATTATAATTATATGTTTATCCACTATAGCCATGTCTATGAAGGAGCCAATACTCACAAAGTCATAGAAAATTATCGCCACGAAGGACTAGTTGGACATCACGGATCCTTGGCTCATAAATCAAATGACTGGGAATGAACGTGATCCGAGTTTTAAAGATGGTTACTAATAATATTATGTTAATAATAAATTACCATGTACATTTGTTTTTAACCACTTAATAAACTAAAACTATATATTCATTTAAAATGTAGTTTTTAGTGTTTTATTTTGGACCAATAAAAATAAAGTTTTAGAAAACCCAACATTAAAAATAGTCAACGTTACAACTAAAAAAACTGTAAAGGCCAAGTTGTGTGTTAAAAGAAACAAATTAGATAATAACACTCATAAGGGCTAATAATCTGAGTCATCTCCTTTATAATATTAAACAAGAAAAATGTTATGGCTTTGCAAATATAAATGATAATTTCATAAGAAATCTTAATGACCTTTGGAAGTACATTTATACTTACCTAAGTTCAACGAGTACGAAAGAAGTAATCATGTAAGTCAGCAAACTCAATAAACTACACCAACTGTAAATTAGTATATTATACATTTTACATAATAAGATATGCAAAATGGTTAACATACAAAAGAAAATGTGTTATAGAACAAATTCAACTTTTCGGAGCAACATATTATAATTTCATAAAATCACGTATAATAACACCACTCTAGTACAGACAAAAAAAACAAATTGTTAGGTTGTTCACTGTTCGTTAACTAAACGGTTTTAAACACTAGAATTTTTAATATAATAAAAAGGCTTCAGTAGTCAGGTATGTGATTTAAAATGTAAAAAGAAATTGTTTTTTAAACTCAAAAGACAATTTTAGGAATGTTCAGATGTTATCATTTAAAAAAAAAAACACGAAGGAAAATAATTTAAAAATCGAAAATTATTAAGTGCACATAGCTAAGATGTTAGTTAATATAATTACTCATTTCGTAATCTCAGTAAAATAAAACAATGATGTCTATAAAACAACTTACTTAACGGTAAGTGTAGACATCTTATTTTATCTATGGCGATGAACGATCACCTTACCTTTAGTCGACCGCCTGCATTTTGACTTTATAACTTTTGAAGTAGGTAATCGAAAGCGTTAAACGGTATATAGATAAACCACTGGACACTAAGCTGAATTAATGTATATTATTTGACTTAATATACTTTTGCTCTGAGGGACGGATATAAACATGTAGTATTATTTTTAACAAAACGTGCATATATCAAAGAAAAGTCTGAAGGGTGCACGGATTGATTAAAACATTCAATTAAGTACACGTTTTACATTGAATTTTTGCACAACGCAATAAATTGGTTGATATTAAGCGCTATCAAGTTTAAGTAACAAAGTTGAGTAAGTTTTAAACTAACCTAGGAATTTGTCGTCGATACTTGATAGTACCTATATATTAAACGCAAGCGCCTAACAATGGAAAAGCGACTCCATACTTTTAAAAAAAAAATTTAAATCTCGAAAATAATGAAGTTTTTTTTTATTAATTAGTACGGTAAATAATTTTGTAGTTGTTATTGAATGGAAAACTTCACCACCATGCAAGCACGGATAAATATTAAGCTAGAACAGTGTAGGGCCTTTATTGCATCATCTAGAACAGTTTAAACATTGGGAGCATATAATTTCGAAAATAATTAGGGACGCCCTACTATATACTTGTATATTAATTAACGTATCTTAAAAGTTCATCAGTATTAAAAAAATGTTTTGTAATGTAACATCGAGATTACTAGATTTTTAATTAATATTGTCTAAGTACTTTACTTGTGTCCGATAGCGGTGACGCGATATTATAAATGTATATTTGTTCAATTGGAATTTATATCCGTAAATAACGATCATTATAACAATTATTATTTTATTTAGTTGTTATAAAATATTTCGATAATTTTTAGCGCATAAACGAATGATATAATTTTGTTGTTTGTAGTGGATGAACATTCGCCGTCGCAACCGTTTACGGCGTCCAAAACCGAAAGGCTAAAGCCAGCAAAAATACCAGGAATTCATCAATCGAACGGCGTCCCTCGGACTAAGCGCCAACGTCGAGCATAAGCTCCTGGTACCGTTAAGCGTCCTTACAGTGTACAATAAGCATACCTATCATATTTTGGTGTCGCAATTTGGCCGCAAAACAAACAGTACATTTTTATTTAATACCGAATTTTCAACAATTTAGTTACAACTAGACTATATAAGTTAAACTTAAGTTATTATAGTTACTTGACAATCACATTATTATTTATATTATTATTATTAATTATACACGCGTTGTCATGATTCTCATACCAAAAGAAAATTAATGTTTCTGAAAACGTCTGCTTAACAACTATCTTATTTCACAAATGCCTTACCGTCACCGATCCTTTATTCGCTCCACAAGTTCCTGTGTCTTTGTTTATAACACATTTACACGCTTCTTCTTTACTTTTATCTACTTACCCGTTTTACTAGGTATTCTACTTACAACATTCCCAAGCTATCTCACTCTATTCTCACTTATTTTCATGCTGTTGGGCCTTACTCGCCAACTTTTGCACTCATTCATTATTTTGTCCAACTTAGTTACTCCACACTTCCATCGCTTTTATCAAACGCCCTTTTGTTTATCATTGCTGGCCTAACATGTTTAATACAATATTCCTTTTACTCTAATTAGGTAATTGTAAGAAGGTAGTTGTTAACTATAATATACATGCAATTATTAAAAAACTTAGCTAGACTTAGATTTATTTAATCATTTTTAGTTTTTTTTCTTCAACATTTTTTCTTTGACGTTTTTAAAATAATTCAGATTAGATTATAATTATGATTATTACTTTAGTAGATGTTGATGGGCAAACTATAATTCATTTCAACGCTCAGTTGTAAATTGAGCTGGAACGCCGTCTTAAAATGTAATAAACTAATATTTTTTAAAAATGTATTTTTTATTAGAAATTTCACATAAAAAAGTCAATATTACAGGGTAGTAGGTATAGCAGATAAAAAATCAATTTTTTTTTATTTTGGTAGTCAATCAGTACAATAAATTACATATTATGTTTGACCTATCATTAAATTCGGTCACAAATGTTTTAATTTAAATTATAAGTAACTAATTAGACTACCTTTTAACTATATTTTTTTACAAATGGTAGAATTCAAATAGCTTTTTTTAAATTATAGTAACAGATCACATTTCTAACGTGTTTGGGTTTTTGCTTGAACAATAATAACTAGTTGACATATTGTAACACATATTTAATCAAATAATAGAAGAAAAAGAAACATAAGTGCAAAGGAAATGCCTAAATAGATAAATACAATAAATATAATAATTCTAAAAGTCGATGATTATTTTTCTTTATTTAATGCTTGAATAAATTCTTCTAATTTTTCTTGGATTTGCTTGACTTTATCTAAATAACAAAAATTATTTTTTATATTATTCTAAGTATACGGTCAAAACAACTGTTCCATGGCCAAATATGTCAGCGCTCAACAATACTTACTAAGTTCTTCGACTAGGGTTACACGACGGCCGGTCAACAGCTTACATTTAATATCTGTATTCTGACTGTAATCTTCCAAAACTTCTTTGATTTCTCGATGCAATCGTCTCACTTTAAAGACGTTAAGAAATTAAACAATATACTAAAATAAACAAAAAAAATCTATTTAAAATATACCTTCTCTATTGGTGATCTGTTGTCGCAACACACTGGCAGTTACTTTGATCATACGTGTTATCCTCCAGAACATTTCTATTTCATAGTATTCACTCTGAAAATAATTGAAAAAAACAATGTTGCGCATCACCTTTGTCAAATTACTCTGTTTGAGAAATAGCCACATACTTGGGGACCATTGGATTCTTGATAATGATAAAACTGCCTTTTCATATTATGTGCATTTTCTAAAGCTCTTTTGAAATAGTGACGCCTGTACACTAAATACCATGTCTGCCAAATGTCATCTTGTTCGCACGGCGGTTTAAACCTATGTTTCAAATTATTACAAATGGTGATCTGTTCGTCTTTGCTCAACAAATTGCTGTGAGTCTAAAAAAAAACAATTCAAATCTAGTAGTTTTATAACAATAACTACATTAAAATAAAATGTATTACTGGATTTGAGTGTAACAATTTTTCCAACTCGTATTTAATGTAATTTCTCTTGGTTTGTTCATTGGATGAGCTTTGCCAGTAAAACCATTTTTCAAAATTAGATGGTCCGACCATTTCTCGTAGAGAATCTTCAGTCGACTAAATGACAAAATTAATTAATCTTTTAATAATGATCAGAACATTTGTTAGTGTAGTTGTGTAAATTTGTTAATTTAACATTTGAATATTCAAAAACATAACCCTACTAAAAGTTATTTTAAGCCAGTATGACCTAGTCCGATTCAAAAACAACAATTAACTAATTGACCCAATCTAATTTAAAAAATCTAATAAGCGATTAGACTCAATCCAAAATAAAAATCATTTCAGGGAGGTCAATATAAATTACAATAAAATATTCCACATATATATTATTTACAGTTAGTCTAGCTTAAATCATACACAGCATAATAGTTTGTTAAAAACCTTACCCAACCCATAAAATTATGCCACTAGGGCAGCTCTATTTTAACCGATCCAGTTGATTTTTTAGCAATATTAGTATAATTTATTATACTTGTGTTAGACATTGTGTACTGCTAAACATTGTTGAAAACAAGATAAATAAACAAAGCTAAAAAAAATTTTTAAAATAAAAATTAGCCTTAAAATCAAAATGTGTCAAACCGGTAAAAAGGAATGTATGATGAAGCTTCATGAGAAATGCGAAATTTCAGAATATTAGTTAGATTAATTTTGCCTGATTATCTTCAAAACTAATTGAAATACGAATAAATGATAATTAAAAAACTTTTTAATGAAAAAGTTTAGAGAAACGTTTTTTTAATAATGTTAAAATACATAACATATGTGTAAAAATTTAATGGAAAAATCATTTTATATTGCTCGTTACATTTAACATTTGTGAGCTATTTTAAGTATATAACACATAATTAACAGTAAACTGAACCCTGATTAAACTACTGAATAATTACTTTAAAATTTTGTTCAAGACTGTCGATTAGAAGTTGGGAAGCTTCTTCCCAGTTGTGTTTGTCTTTTATACATCGATCTTCCAGGGCATTTAACTGTATGACTCGTAACATTTCCAATGCCTAATACCAAATTTGAATAAATTCTTAGTTTTGGAACATCAAAGCGAATAAAACAATAAACCTTATCTTCCCAAGAGTGTCTAGTCAAAGCCTCATCAATGACTGCCATTTTCAGCGTTTCCAAAATCTCGTCAGTGGCCTGGACTTTTTGGTTTTCTTCGAACATCACTTTAAACATATTTTTCAATACAGTCCATCCGATGTTTATAGACTTTCGTGGTAACATTTCTTCTGCCCACTGTTTCAACTTGATGTCCACCATTGTATTGAAACTGGCTGAATAAAAGAAAATTAAAAAATGAATATCAATAGTTCAATTACAGACATATTTCCCAATGTGGAATTTGGAGACAAATTACCAGTGCTGTTTGTTTGATGCGCTGAATATGCTGCCGGTAAATAAACATTTTCCATAATATAGTGTGAAATGCTATTCCACAGTTCAGTACTTAGCTTTTCTTCCCAGTCTTTGACCGACACCAAGCTAAGATTCACAACTTCGTTCAACACTTCCCCGCGAGCTTTTTCAAACAACTCATCTCTGTCCAACTCCAAGTATCTGGTGATATGATAATATACAACAAAAAAATGTTTGAAAAATCCATAAAACTCTCTCAAGTACAATTATTTTAATACCTGGGAAAATTATTTTTCCATTCTGTTTCTAAATTGTATCTAGTGGCTTTGAATGAATCTGCCTGCTGTTCAACCGTTTCACGAACCATTTTCCAAAAACAATCAGAGACAGCCATGCTCAAGTTACGAGTTGTGAGCTGCGAAGTAATACCAACAGACTCTCTGTAGACAAAACAACAAAAGTTTATTTATTATTATCAATAAAATATAAATATTAAACATTAAGAATTAACGCTCAATCATTTTAAACTAACACCGTCTCATCTTGACAACAACGAAGATAATAAATAAAATACCTGAACAGCTTGGAATTTCTGAAGAACTTTTCTTCATACTCTTTAATACTTTCAATACTGTCTTCTTGATTGCCTCTACCAGTAACGACGGCAAAATAACCCAACGCTTTCATCGGAAACAAACTACCACTGAGAATTTTATTTATCTGTCAAACACACACACAATATTATTTGACAACATAATAATACCATAAATTACTGAAACAAAAATGCACCCGTACCCTGTCAGCGTTTGTCATATTTTTTTCTGCCATATCTACTTTAGTCAATACCAATATGGTACGGCGTCCTTGCTGATCGACTTGTGATACCAAGTCTGTTACATTACTTCTTTCAGCGTCGACGGATCCGTCTTGTATACAAAGTATAATAGCGTTGGGATTGGACATGTAAGACATTGACATCTGACGAATACATTCCCGTGTGTCGGGAGCCATCCCTTGAGTGACACTCTAAAAATAAAAAATATTTTATGTCATTTACGTAAAAACAAGTCTTATGTTATACATAGTATATAAAAACCACATTCTATTGGGGAACCTCTCAACTTGCCAGCCGCTATAAAAATAGTATCAATTATGCATTGCGAATCATATGCAAATGTGTAATACATTTTATAAAATCAGTCATTAAATTCCACTTTTTACCACACTTTGCAATGAAATAGGTTCTGACCATGAAAAATTACTTCTTCATACTGAAGTAAGGGGGTTGTCTAGTGGTAAAGTATTATCACGCCTCTTTGAATGCACACATTTTTCTTCTGGAACGTAATAATACACTTGCGGAACACTTTTTAGATGAGCAATGGCTTGCGATTCTAGGTTATCTTGCTGATAAATTTGATAAACTAAATTGTCTAAATTTCAGTCTTCAAGGGAAAAATACTAATATTTTCTTTCTTTCTGACAAAACCAAAGAAAAAACTTCTGTGGAAAAATTATATTGCCGATGACAAATTTGAAATGTTTTCATGTTTATCATAATTCCTCAGTGATAATAATATGGATATAATAAGATAAAAGAAATTGTAACTCCTCATCTAATAAGTTTACAAACATTAATAAACGGTTTGAAGATTTTTTAGAACAAAATCTAGAGTGGATAAGAAATCCATTTTTTTTAATATCAATGAAATAAAATGAGTTCATAAAAACGTTATAATTAGGAAATTTAAAAATAAGCATAGAACTCATGGACTTCATCAGACGTCATCAGATGAAAATCTACGTATCAGATTTCAAGAATGCATGTGATACATTTTGGATTTCTATCAAATCTGAATATCCAGAATTATCAAAACAAGCCATATCGATTTTACTTCCTTTTGCTTCAACTTATTTATGCGAAACAGCATTTTCAACACTAACGATAATAAAAAACAAATTTCGCTCCAGATTGGATGTCGAAGCAGATTAAAGAGTAGCAGTCTCAAATATAAAACCCAACTTAGAATTATTCATGACTACAATTCAAGCACAAGTCTCTCATTAAATCATGTAATTTTATAATTTCAAAATTATTAAAATGTTGATTATAATTATAATAATTTCAGTAATTTTTTAATTAACAATTTAATTTATACGAATACAATTATTGCATACATTAAGTAAGTATATATTATACACTTATGTAATTTTGTTAGGAAGGGGGGTCGCCTCATTTGAGGATCGTGAATCAAAAAAGGTTGCTCACCACTGTTATATACTACTTACACTAATGATGCCGGGTAAATCCACAAGAACCATACGCTGAAGTCCTGGGCCGCGTACTGTCATAGAAATAACTTCGTTACTAACAGAATTGCCGCGACTAACACTATTTTTCATTCTTAACTCGACCTACACACATTTGGTCGATAACGATTAATATATTGTATCGAAAATTAAATTCACAAAATATAATATGATTTTCAGTGTACTTACTTCTTTTCTCAATTCGGCTAACTCAGACTCTTTGGACAGATCAAATTCTCTAGCGCTGTCTTTAAACTGAGCTACGTGGTAGGGACCTTCGCTAAGGGTCACTTTGACTGGTGCTCTGGTCATCATTTCTCCAGCTCCTCTGTAAAAAAAATATATTACAACCCATACATTTTTTACTAATAGTTAGAAAGATTACCTGGGGAAGATCCTCGCTTGGGCAATCATTTCCAAAACAGATGTTTTACCAGAGCTCTGATCGCCAATTACGATTACTCTAGGCAAGTGATCTTGCGTTTGATAACTCGAATCATAGTCAATCAATTCGTCCAATAACTCGGAGTACATATCAATTAGTGATTTCTAAATAAAGAAATTATGATTAACAGTATTGATGTTAATAACATTAAAATATGTAATATGTAGTTTTATAACATATAATATATAATTTTGCCTTGATTACTTTGACTTTCCTCATGTTCATTTTATGACTGTTTTTTAGCAATAACTGTTTACGTAATTCTTTATTTTCTTTTTCTAAACGTTCTAACTCTTTTTGATACTTCAATTGAACTTCTATAATCTCTTGCTGCATCAAATCTTAAACAATTTAAAAGATCAAAGTTGTACAATGTCATTATTGAAAAATATGTTTCATATGCTAGTAATATTGGTTTATTTTTATTAATCTAAAGAAACCAACCTAATTTTTTTGTGGATTCTTGTGATGATTTTGGTGTTGCAGCTTCAACTACAATGGGTGTCAAGTGTTCAGCTGTAATTATTAAAATGTTTAAATAACTAATAAAAAGTTTCAATTTTATAATTATTATTTTAAAAGATACTATTCAATTGTAGTTAATAAAGAATAATAAAAAACCTATTTAAATAATTAAATATAAGAATACTAATAAAATTTAAAATACAATACATTTTTCATAGGTTATACAACTCATAGGTAAATTAAATTAAAAAAAACTTAAGCGAGGATATTTAAGGAAAAGTGAATGGAAGAACTTAAAATGTAAAATAAAACTAAATATTGTAAATCAATAAAAAAAAAATAAAGGGATTTAAAAAAAATTATAATCATAACTACATGCCAATTAGCGTACAAAAAAAGTTTAATTTTCATTTGATACTCATATGAAAACTCACATTGAACATCGAAATCAGAAACCTCAGCAGCTTTAAACGCCTCATCAATGTGATACTCAAGCCAGCCTTTAAATCGTCCCAATTTGTTATTAGATTCTGTTGAATCTATAACACACAAAATTAACTTTTGGTTTAGTGTAGACACAAAGGATGGGATTATTTCGATATACTTATGAGTTATGATAAAACGTATGTAGAACATTCTTTATCATACATTTTAAATACATATACTTTGGCCATGTAAAATATTGTAGTTAAATGAAGAAAAAAAAGAATGTTTCAAGTTTAATAAAATACAAAATACTAAGATAGTCCCATCCCTAGTGATCAACAAATATCTTGTTTTAACATATTTAAGTTCTTCCACTATAAAATATAATTAATTTTAGCGTCCTACCGAATTCAAAACTCTTCACTGAATCTAATATTGACTTCAACGAATTTTGGATGATATTCACTTGGTCGTTGTTGGGTAGTAAATCTTCTAGCCAACTTAAATCTGGTAATGAATCTTTCCATTCTTGGTATTTCTGAAAGAAATACATTTTCATATTTATATTCAATAGGCTACTAATTTTTAAAATTCAAAAATGTATATTACGTACTTTGGAGGCGAATACACCACCACCAACTACGCTACCCGTTACTAAATATCGCAACTTTAGTAGGTGATTTATAACACGCAACATCATAAAATTTCTAGACAATTTTGGATTTTGGATTCTGAACAGTGGATTGTTCAACATTCGGCGTTGAATAATATAACTCATGTGTCTGTGTTGGCCGTGTGAGGAACATTTTTTTATTAATTTACGGTTTTTCAACAAACATACAAGAACAGGACGCCTGCAAGCTAACATCTCCATTTCAAAATTAACCTGAAAACATTTTACAATAAAAAAGTTGCATAAAGACAAAAAATTATTTATTTTTTTATTAATGACAATAAACAAAAAAAGGTATATGTAAACTGCATAAAAAAATAGTTTTGCAATGCCAGCCAATTTTTGTTATTTGCTGATTAAAAATCTGAAGTCAGAAATTGGCGGACTCTTCTAGTTCAAAGGTTCGAGTAACTATAACTTTAAGAATATCCTTTTGCAAGACAACTGCGGTGTCCGTCGCCTACTGTTTTATGAGGAAACTTCAAAGTTCAAGTAGCTATAACTTTTGAACTAGAAGAGTCTTCCTAATTCTGACTTCAGATTCGTAATCAGTGTAAAAAAGCACTATATGGCAACAAAAAGACTCAACAAAATTGGTATCGGGTAAAGTGAGTTTATGCCAAAAAATGTATATTCGGTTTATTTACTACTTCTCTATTAAACAGTTACACATTTGTTCAAACTATTACATATAGACCTAATTTCAATAAATATTAGATTTTTTCAGTGCATTATCAGAGTTAGGCAGTTAGGAAAATATAATTTATTCAAATTTGAATAGGTAAACTTATGTTAAAATTTGTTTATAACGCATTGATATAAAACTATGACACTCGGACAACATGTAGAGACTCGGTGATCAAAGTTCCAAATAAAGTTCAGAGACCGAGGAATATATAGTAGTGGTAGCGATGAAGGAATTCAAGTCGTACTAAGCTGTTAATATGAACAAAATTAAATTAATTTCGTAATATGAATACAACGGTGTTTTTCAATTGTTGCAACCGGACGGAATTAACTTGATTGTAACATTAACTGACAACACTCACTGTATGGTAAGATTGAATGAAGATACCGGACCTGATGTTCTAACTATAAAACTAAACGCACCTGTACTTGACCGGCGTTTAAATGCTTGTTACAATTAGTGGAGACTTCCTCATCAGCGAATTGTTAGCAAACTAACTATCTGTTAGTACACAGATGTGCGGTTGTGAAAAAATGTCAGTTCGAGATTCCAAGTCGGCGACTGTGCGATTAGGGTGGCGTAAAAATGATAACAGCTCAAATGATAACGCTAACAGACGTTATTGATTCGACTCGGTCATCATCAAGGTTAAACGACTTTGTACAAATGCAATAAAAAAAATATAAACGATATTTAGTTACTTTAAATTACAAAGAACGAGTGAAAAGAATAAACATTTTTCAATAAGAAATAAAAATATAATATTCTCCAAAGGTCCGTTTTGATAACAACTTTATAATGATAATAAAAAAGATAAGGTGTAAATTAGTTTACCCGTTTGCTTTTTTGGCGGCAAATGCGTGTAAGTTTTTAACAATGAACATGAATTGAAAATCTTAAATCCTGTCAAATATGTCAATATGACATCCGGTTTCAATGAAAACCGTTTCATCAAGTATTGCTGTTACATGTAATACATTCAGCTGTAAATGAAATCGTAACATATTAAAAATAATAATAAAAACCCTTAACCATAAAAATTATATATGTATTTCGGCAACAATGTTGTCATCTTCAGCGCTCACGACTGACTAAATATCGACGATCGTAACATATTGTGTCAGTTAGAGTCTACAAGAATCAATGTCATGACTCGTAACATGCAAAAATTAAAGTTACCCCATTAATCTTACGTCATCTCATAATATAAAATAGATATTAAATCATCGTAAAGTACGTAATATTTATATTATCTCCCTTGTTAAATCTTATAATACTAGCCAATAGGTATACCCAGTTAAAGAAATTACACATATTTTAATCGGTAATATTGCAAAGATAATTTTTAGTCAGTCGAATTCTATAGATTTAGTTTTTTTTTTAAAGTATTGTTATAAATATAATACAATATATAATTTTATGTCATTGGCACATTTTACTTTTAGTTTTTAAACACAAATATTTATCTTAAGTTCTAACTGAAATAAGTATTATAGTTTAGATATCAATTTATAAACGGATAAAATAGTTATTAGGCTAAACCTTTTTCAACATACAATACAATTTTTTTTGTTTAAAAAAACTATTTTATCGATAAAAATTTAAATTGCATTTTCTTTCTACAAATTTAATGACTGTGCAAAACCAAATTTACTTAGTGAAAGGTATTTAATATCTTTAATTTTTAATAATACTTTATCCAATGATTTTCATGAGAAAAGAGGAAAAATAAAAAAATATTTGATTTGCATTTAATCATTTTTAGGTATTTAAGTGTTTTAACTAATCTCCTATCATAAGGGCATCTACCTGTTATGGGTTCTAGGGTTGCCATAATTATAAATACTACAGCTCCAGCATTTGTGACCGGCTTGATATGTGTAAACAAATAATCCATTTATTTATTATTACTAGCTACTACGTTTGGTTCCATAAAACTTTTTTAGAGCACGGGTTGAGTGGAGTTCAACATTATTATTAGTATTATATAAAAAGAATAAAGATCAGTCGACTCTGTGTTATTGCAATTGGGGTGAAGTTTATTTTATTGTAGGTAGTTTATCCCTGGATAATTAGTTTAAAATAATTATTAAAAACAGCAACATGAAGCCATCTTGTTAAAACTTAAATACTTCAGCACACTTTGAATTGTAATAGAAATCGCCAATCCAAAAAAAAAAAATCAAAAAAAAAAATAATAAAAAATACTATATGTATAATAATTATTAATTATGTTTTTATAATATTATAAATAATTTTCATAAAACTTCAATTTAATAACTATAATTTTGACTAGAAATATGTTTTTGTAAATATTCGTTGCTCAGATTTCAAATTGGTCCATTTTTAAATAGTGTAATATATGAAGTCATCGATATCAGATCAAAACATAGCACGAACGACCTGAAAAAAATATTTTAAATAATTTATATAAATAATACCATTGACAGTTGAACTATAATTAAAGTCAAAACTATAATTGGTAATGATAAATGAAGTTTATTAAGTTAAACATTTTTAATGACATTAGAAAACAACACTAAATCATTAATAATAGGAAACTATCATTTTATTATATTGAAAAATAAGAAGCAAATGTATTATAAATTAACTTTAAAAAAGTATTTTTGTTTATATCAATTATAAAATATGTAAAATTAGAGTTTTTGTGAAAAAGGCTAAATTAATTAATTTTTCTATAGTATTGATCATCTTATATGGAAAAAATTATAAAACTATTATGTGTTGGTAAAAACCACTTTTTATGTAAAATAAAATATAATGTTTGGCTAATCTTTAATTACTTTGGGAGTTGTTTTAGGTTTTAAAACCATAAACTGTGAAGCAAGCGTTTTTTGTAAGTCACCATTTTCGGGTATTACGTATTGGTCTGAATCGAACGCCAATGCATGTTTGACTTCTATTAAGCCATCGTTACTCGCAGCTAAATCTGCTAAAGACCAAATGCCATATTTCGATTTCTTCCCATGTCTAGCTATTACATGGTCTTCACCAATTATTCCACAAATAATTGCCCAATGGGCAGTATGACCTTGATTGACAGTCGGCATCATGTTCTTATCATCATCATAACTAAATATTAAATACAATATAGTGCATAATAGTAACACACACATAGTATTAATAACAAACAAAATTTATTTTAAAAGTAAATACCAAACAATTAGTAAGCAATCTTCTTTTAGCAATTTTTTAACAAGGGATGTGTCTTTAGACATTGATTGATTGACATGGCAAATTGTGTATGTATCTGCTAAAAACAAATCGGCCATTTCGTACATATATGACATGAAAAACATTTCACCTAGTTTAGTGAAACCTCGTTTTTTAGCTTCCTTGTACATCAAATCGATAGTTGTTTGAGATTCGTTCAAATCCATTAAAGGTTCAGCCATACATAACGCAACCAATCCACACCTACAATGCATTTATTAAAAAACTGAACTATAAACATGTGTTAACTATTATAATATATACACTCACGTAGGCCCAATTTGTTTCATGGCTTTCAAAGGAGTTATTCGACATTCCACTAGTCGGGTTTGATGACAAGGATAATACGTACGCCAAGTCTTTTTTATTTCGGCAAGCGCCTCTTCCGCAGCAGTGAACCTAATTATAATTATATATTTATGTTACATCGAAACACTTGCGTACTTGAAAATGTGTATAATTATTGATTTTTCATAATACAGATAAGCCTTATTGTTAAAAGTGACAGCATATAACGTTCATTCAATTAGGGAAAATGTAGGTATGCTGGTACATCGCTTTCCTACAATTAGCTTATCTGTATATTATAAAATCAATACCTAATTAAATTTATTTTAAAATGATCAAATGTCAAGAAATTATAGAAATTTAAGTAAGCGACATAAAAAATGCTTACTGTAAAAAAAAAACTAAAGATAAATTAAAAAAATTAATATCAATTTACATACCATGACATTTGAGTACTTAAATTTCAAGGCTCTCTCTGAAAATTAATTTTAATGTTTCAATTTTTCTCTAGGATTAACTAAGTAGTTTATGCCTAGCTTAAATGAAAGGCTGGCTTCAATTACAGGCATAAATAATGTTATGTGATAAACTAAAAGTAACATAAGTATCAACTGACGTTCAGCATCGTTGATCTAAAGCAGTTTATTTTTAAAAAAAACTAGTTTAAAAAGTAATAATTTGTGAGAAATAATTATACTATAATTTACCAAATTGTATAAAAACCTCTGCGAAGGTTATCTAATATCAGGAGATTTGTGTTGGTAATCAATTTGTTATCAATTATCAACGATGATGTTATCACATATTATTAATGAATCTCAATCACGATTATAAAGTTCTTGATCTGATTGGTTTTAACATAGATTAGGGGATGTTAGATAGGTCTTACCTTAGAAAATACTGACTCAAGTTTTGTTGAACCTTATTTTTTGGTAATTAATATTGTTTCAATTTACTTCCAACAAAAAAAAAAAAAAACCACGGCGATCAATATGGTTAAAAAAAATAAGTATTTTAATTAAACAATTTGGCATTACTATGAATTTTATTCAACATCTTTTTTAATTCCAAGCATTTTAATGGAAACTCAATTTGAAATTTACACATTTTATGTACAATTTTCTGATCTTTTTGAAAAAAAAAATACTATACATGTTCTCTAATGTTGGGCAACACGAAAATTACAACATTTCAATTATAAACTCAATTTTTAATAACATTCAATTACTCGGAAAACATTTTTTTTTTAAATAAGTGATTTTTAATACATTTTTTTGATGGCCATAGCCAAAAAAATCGAAATAATTATTTTCATTGTTACAACAGATATGCAGAGCAAGTTTCAAAAAGTTCCGCGTGCGGGGGGAGAATGCTCCAAACGTTCGTCTATATTTGGCGTTTTGACCCATACATTATATTATTTGGATTAATCATGAACGATGAAAAATGTTTGAGGAACTTTGATTACTAACAATTTATTCTATATTATAATACATACATATATATTTAAAAAGTAGGCGCCTCCATATACATAAATTCTAAAGCGTGATTTTTATTGGAATTAGATCAAAAACACTCCTCAAAATGACAAAATGTAATATTTTATTTTTGCTTTTTACTTTAAATAACTTCAAACTATTATAAATTTCATTCACACCACACAACGTACAGGTGAAAAGGTTTCATTGTAATCAATACCATATTTTTTTTGTGATGCGTTGACAGCTAAATCCATTTTTGATATTTGCATTTTTATTTACAAAAATTAATCACTTAATATAGTGATATTTAATATAATATACTTCGTGTTTCATATATACAATATTAATTACTATTTTAACACCAATATTAGTTTTATATTATACTTAAAGATAAGTAGTTCTGTCAAAAGAGACATAGGTTACAAACAATAAGGCTTTGAGGAATACCAGATTAAGGCGGGAAAAAGAAGAAAGGAATTCAGAACGGAAACATATAAGGTCGATTATTGAGTTAAATACGCAGTCAAAGAATCTTATACCAAAGAGTTAAGACTGTCTAAAATTTAGACTCTGGATTATTGACTAGATGAGGGTGATCAAATTCTTTAGTAATTAGTTATAAATCATAATATTGATACAAAAAGTTAACATTATAAGAAGGGAAATAAAATATAGACATAATATAGTCGTTAAATGGACAGAATAGATAGAGAAGAAATTGTTTTGATAATGTACAATATGGGATAGGACAGTAATTAGAGAAGTTGAGAAAATAGCCGAACTCACGGATAGAATTAATAGGACCAAGTTTACAAAAGAACACACCAGAGTCAAGGTATTTATCCAGGAATAAATCAATAAACATGTTAATATCGCCTTAAATACTATCAGAACCACAAGAATTATTATGGAGAAAAACTGGTATGTTACTGATATTAATAGAAGACACGGAAAATAAGCAATAGAAAATTTAAAAAAGAAAGGGTAAACATTTGTACTGGAGATGTGTGAACAGAAGAAAAATATTTACAAAAAATAAATTACCCGCTTTAACAAAAAATTAAAAATAAAAATGAGATCAAAACTAACAAAACCGTTACAAATGACGTTACAAAAAACAAAATTAAGTGTAGTTGGGTGAACGAATGACAAAATCATTTTTAACACAAAAATGTATGCAGAATAAAAAAATGAGATCACAATAGCATATCTTTAACAGAAATTTGTAAGGAACAAGAAAACAAACAGAAAAAATGTAAAAGTCCACCAAGAGGGAAACAGAGGATTTGTAATTGGCATGAGCATTATTTTTTGGTTAACATAGAAACCAGGGAGTCTTAAATTTATACTGAGAATTAAACGATAGAAATTATCCCTTAGTCGGAAACATTAAGTTCTTCTAGTCCTGTTGGGCTGGTGAAATGTTTAACAACGCCTCAATGTCTGGCTCCACCTCCAAAGTTTCCGCGACTGTATCTGGTAAGATAAATTGAAGCAGTTCATTCTCGTGCTCTGGCACAAGCTCTTGAGCTCCCGAGGCAACTGTGTACTTTCTTTCATCATCCTTGGCCTGGATATGGTCGGGAACCGCTGGATTATTAACTGGAACGTCAGGCTTCTGATGGTTTTTTTCTGGCAGGTTATGACCTTGAGGACGGAAACGTGAACGCCTCTCTCGGTTGTTATACCGACGATTTTGACGTGATTCCTGTTCAAGGTATCTATCTGGTACTTGGTCAAGCTCCCCATGTGACATACGATGATCTAAATATTGTGTGGATTGATACTGTTGACGGCAACGACGAACTGGACGCATGGCAGTCTGTTGCTGGTTATTGATAACCTGAGAATGAAACTTCAATCGTAAGATACACCTAGAAGTAGCTGGGTCTGTAGTTCACCGAGTTCAGTCTGACACCTAAACCGCTAAAACCTTTAGTATGGTGAAAAGCCAGTTTATAAATCGCCATCATCATTAAAAGCCGCCTTCAGCAGGTTTTCATATGCTTGTCTAAGTAGTAGTGAGATAAAGTCAGTGGTCTTCGGTTTACCAGTTATTTGTCTGGGAGGTCAATTCCCATTTTGCCTCATCTGAAACTAGACATTACAAGTGGCGGTATAGTAAGCAAGTAACAAAGTTTCGGTATTTATTTCAACATACATTTAAAACAACTGCATAAAAAATGCACAAACAGATAAAACGAATAATAATTTTTGTGCTTTCAACATTATTTACTCACTAGACATATTTTCAAAACCAAATTATAGTGAACAACAATATGTGTATGATGATTTCATATAGAATAAAAATGTATGATGCCATAAGATTCATTTAAGTATAAAAACAGGTTATAATTTCCAAAAAAAAAAATCTATATAAAGCCAAAAATGATTACAATTAATTTAGAGACATGGCTAGGACCAGTTATTTTAATAGTCAGTTATACCTTTTATATGACTTATTAGCTGTAGCTAATTTTTCTTTTTTAATCTGAAGTTATAATTGATACTTTAGTGGGTCAAATATAAAAAAAATCACCCATTTGACCCACAAAAAAATTACCATTTGACTAGTCAATTTCTAGGTTGCTATGTGTGAGTGAATCAACAGACAACAGGTATTTGGAAATATATATTTTCATTTTATTGTTAATTACGATTTATGGGTAACAATGGCAACAAATTAGAATAAACAGATTATTAATCGTAATCGTATCCACTCTAATGCTAAATATACATTTTTAAGCACATTATTTTCAATTAGTACAATACTTTTATCGATTTGTACTTCTATCGTTATAGCTTCACCACATTGAAGCATTTATTTGAGTGATTTTACCACTTTCAGTTGTAATAATCCATATAATCCTGTGACCTCCCTGTGTCATCATGCTCCAACCTCCCAGTACTGGCTTTTTATTTAAAAGAAATTGCTAGTTACAACTGTTATTTTAAAACATTTTTTGTTTGTTTTTAATATATGTAAAATATTAATATGAGTGTATGAACAATATTTATCAGAAAACTGATATTTCTTTTATATATTTTTCAAAATGATTTCTCCTTTTTACTCCTGATATTTTAGTATGAATCGACTGATACCACAATTAGATTGCTTTTACTGGAAACTCATAGGTGATTACAAAAGATTTGCTTGTTTTACAGGACATTGTCAGATTTTTGACACCAGGTCTTCTATTTGTATAAACATTATACATTACAAGGTCAATTTTTGAAAACAAACTCATAAATGACATACCTTTTTATTTCTTTAATTAAGAGGACTAACAGCACATATTTATGTTTTAATAATTTAATGCAATACTTAACCCAGCAAAAACGTATAAACAAAACTATATGGCTTTTTTACTTTTGAGTATTAGCTAAAGTGTTTACACTGTGTTGTTACGAATACATAGCATAAACACAATATTTATCCAAGTGGAAGTAAAAAATAATAATTGCCTAATTTAAGTTTTGTAACTTATGCATTTGGTAGTAAAGTACAGTATTTCAATTTTTAACAAGGAAAATCTACTTAAGCGTAATGGGTTCAAATGTGATATTGTTTATGAATGCTAAAAACTTAATGTCTGTAAGTAATTCAGTTCACACATTATGTATTATTGCACATTAAGTACATATTATATACAGGGAAACCTGTCTAAGACGAACCCTCGATAAACCAGAAAATTGGATAAGACAGAATTATTGAATGGTCTCTTCAAACCGCTTTGCATACATATTTTACTGAAATGAATGAAAATGGCTTAATACGGAATTTCCTTTCAATCCAGTGCAATTCTGCCTTAGACAGGTTTTACTTTGCATGTTTATTAAAGGTTATGATTATTATTTTAAAACAGATTTCACAAAAAAGCATGAAAAATCAATTTCTGAGGATACAAAAAAAGCACACACAATTAAACGATAAAGATTGTATAATGGATTATTATAAGACCAGATTAAAAGTTCCAAACGGTAATAATGAAAATGATCAGAACATAATACCTTCAGTACAAGAATCCTATTACAAGCCCAACGATGATAATTTAACTACATCAATTCAAACAAACTCATTTTGTGATAAATCTTCAAGTGCTAATGAAAATAAAGAAAACTATTTACAGTGTAGCTTGCCTATCGTTCTAGAAGAGCCTATGGTAAAAATGGTAGACGATGATATTCAAAAATATGTTGCCAGTACACCTGATGCTTTTATCACAAAAAAAACTGAAAATATGTCAAACCAAACAAGCAATAGCTCTGAAAACATAAAACAACATTTGTGCTTAATGCCATTAGCACCAAAGACATCAAAATCGATTAATGAAGAATCTATTACACAAGGCATAAAATCATCTGAAAATAGTTGGGACTTATGTAGCAAAAGATCTAATAATGCAGACATTTTTAAGGAACAAATCGTACAGAGTTTAACGCCATCGGTATCGAAGGCGCCAGTGGTAAAGCTAGCTAAAAAAGGAATTGTTGCGCCAGTTATAAAAACCAATAACTATATTGATTTTAAAAATACACACAACACAGGAAATCTTAATAAAAGCAACAACCAATTAAATAAGAGTTGGACATTATCAGATTTTTCAATTAATAACAAAGAAAATAGTCCAATATTTTATAATTCGGGCACAAGTCTGACAAAAATAAAAAAAAGTAAGCCACCATTAAACACTTCTCAAATTGTATCAAATGAAACCCAATGGTCAACAAATACTTTTATAAAAAGTAATGCTTCAGTGGCTAAAAATCAATCAAGTTTTAATTGGAATAGAGTTCAAGGTAGTGAAAAGTGTACAGGATATACTTTACAGTGTTCGATGCCATTAGCACTACCAAAAAATACGAAGATGGTAAAGATTATTAATGATAAGAATAGTAAAAAAATGTTGAAGCCAAACAACCACAGTTTTAATTTCCAACAAGTTTTCAAACGACAGCCACAAAACCCTGCTAAAATAAAAAAGTTATCAAATATATTTGGAGCGCCAGCTACAAAAGTTTCTAAGCACAATACATTCATAATTTTCAAAAAAGTGGAATCTGCTGCACCTAATAAAAACAATGTGCTAAAGTGTTGGATGCCAAAAACCAAAATAAAACAAGAACCTTTGGTGAAGATTATTTATGATAACGATGTTCAAACAATACTGAAGTCGGGAAAAAAAAATTATTTTAATTCTAGCCAAAAATCACAAAATCTAACTAAACGTTATAATGTACAAACTAAGAAAAAACCTTTAAACTCATTATTTTTACAAAGAAAAGCCCAAATAAAAAATGATGATACTAATGTAACAACACAACAGACTAAAAATAATCAAAAAAAAAATTTCACAAAATCTAGAAACCCTGAAATATCTATAAAAGACAATTGCATCGAGTGCTGGTTGCCTGCATCAAAAGAAAATCCAACTGTAAAAGTGATTAATCGACAAAACAATCCTCGACATATGAAGTACAAAAAACCCATTATTTGTAATTTTCCACGAAATTTGCCTAAACCTTTAAAGAGTTACTGCATACAAAAAGTACAAAGCACTGGTACTTCGAATACATCAAAAGTGCCAAATAATGATTTTAACAAGCTTTTAGTTACCCAAGTAATGGAAAATTATTTAAACTCGACCAACAGTAGAACTTTTAATCATCAAAACAATAAAGTAAGAAGTATACAGTGTTGGATTCCTGAAGTACCAGAAAAACCAATAATAAAAATTATTAACAAAGCGATAACGCCTAAAATTTTGACGCACATAAAACCCAATACTTTAAATTTTTCACCAAAGTCACCAGAATCTATTAACAGTTACAACAAACAAAGTACTGCTTTAATGTCAAATACCCCTTTACATATACATCTACAATCCTATACATCTAGAGTTACAAAAAGAACTGAAAATAATTCAACCTCTTCACTAAATAGCACTGTAACAGATTTTCCAAAAGTTCAAATTGGCACTTTGAATACGCCTTACACTTTTATGACAAAAACCATTGAAAATAATTCAAACTTTACTACCGAAGGCACAAAAATTCCTGAAAAAAACAAAGGAAATTGTATAAATAGTTGGTCGCCAACAGAACCTGATGTAAAATTAGTAAAAGTGGAAAAATTACATCAAACTGTAAAATCCAAAAACAACTTTAATTTCAATTACACAAGCAAGACGAATAACCTAAACAAATGTCTTAACATAAAAAACAAAAAATGGGCTTCAACAGCTATGTCAATAATAAATAATAGACCGAATCAAGTATTTCATAAGCCTGGTACACGAACGACAAAAATTGAAAAAAGTAATAAATTATTTATTAACAGTATTTTTACATAATATATATTTAAGTTAGTATAATAGGAACAAATGCACTTTACCAGACACCCTTTTCCTCCCCGCCATATCATAGTGTTTTTTACGTTGATTACGAATCTGAAGTATAAATTAGGCGGACTCGGTTAGTTCAAAAGTTATAGCTAGTTGAAATTTACATATTTCCCCTATGTAATGGTATGCGGCGCCGCCGCCGTCGGGAGGCGGTGGCAGAGTCTTGCGGCGTCGTCAATAACTGATAAAGACAGCAAGTCTCCAAGTGTTTTGGCACTCACTCGGTACGCTCGCTAGGCGCTATCGCTTCGCTCTGCTAACTAAAAATATCCTAGGTTTGCAGGCTACAGTCTAGGAGAACACAGGTTTAATGTAATGTCGGTTTAAAACGGCTCTAGAAGCCATGTTACGTGTCCGGCATAAAAAAAAGACCACGAAGGGCGCGTACAGTTACATAGGGAAAATATGCAATTTCAACTAGCTATAACTTTTGAACTAACGGAGTCCGCCTAATTCTCACTTCATATTCGTAATCACAGTAAAAAAACACTTTAATATGACAAAAAAAAAAAATTGAAAAAAAAGGGTGTCCAGTAAAGTGCATTTATACCGTATAATATATTATGTACCATCAACCCGGGTGAAATGGAATAAGCGTCCGACTTGGAACGATTAATTTTTGTATATTTAAGTTGTTAGGTAATAAACATTTAGTTCATGCCTTTTTTTTTTGTTTGTAAATTTTTTCACAAAAAACTAGGTACTAAAATGCAGTGTTCCAGGACACCCAAAATGTTCCATTTAACCAGGTAACAGTACCAGTATATCAGTATACCTTTAGGTAGGCTTGAATTGTACTTCAAAGTAAGTCCGACCGACCAAATCTGACTTCATCAATAGCGTAAAAAAACACACACCATTGTCCTTATTCCTTGTGATTTATTGATTAATTATAATACTTTTTCGACTCGGTTAACTCAACTGCGATACAAGTGTCCCTGAAAACAAATTTAATTTGTGTTTGAACTTAAATTTTCAAATCTCACAGCTCAACTAGAAAAAAACAAAAATATTATCATTAATTAACTTCTCACTTACAAAAAAAGTATGTACCTATTATAGATCCAAGTAGGTGTATCACAGAGTACGCACTACGCATTACGCTTATATCGTATCCGTAGACATTGTTAATGATCTCAGATTTTCCAGGTTTTGTGTTTATGGTGCTGCAGTGTAACCAACATAACAGCTGATATTAATATAAAGAGTATAATAGGGTGTCACAGTGTTCACTTTAGGAGATGTAATTCCGCTAACTTTTAAATTGTTTGTAGTAAATAGATAACTGATAATGTATATTATATTAAATTTTAACATGTTATATCAAAATACGGATGTTTTTTTGGTCCACACAAAACCTCTCATTGGGGCCAAAGTATTTATAAAATACAAAATCAATAAAATATAAATTATTTATTTTGAAAAGTGTGACTAACGACCATATTATGGTTCTCACAAAAAAAATTACTGTGGAATCAAGGGCAACGAAAAAAGATATTTCCCTCCGTTATAAACACGGGTGATGGGGGGGGGGTAGGTATATCTTAATATTGTTCAAAATGTCACAGTTGTTTTAAATTGGTTTAAGTTGAGATCGACGTTATTATGGTACTGTATACATTTTAGCTGTAAAAAATGTCAAGCATACTTAAAATTTAAATATAATATTGTTTTTTTATTATAGACACACAAATTGTTGAAAGGGAAATAACTGAGAAACTTGATGAAATAGATAATTCTAAATTTAATGTGTTAACAAAACTAAGAGCACCTCGTCGTTTCCTCGAAACGAAATACAAAAGACAATTGTATAAATTGAATAGCAGATTGCAAGTTTTGAATAGATATTTTAGGATGAACAACATCAATAAAGACACATATACATTGCCGAAACAGAGTATAAACAAAGATAAAATCTTAGCTAAACGAAGATTTAAAAGGACTTCCGGCCATAAAAAGAAAAGTATTAAAAAAAAAAAACGGGCTATCGATACCGAACATCTACAACGTGGCCATTGAAGAGTATTTGGGGTACATTGGGTTGGAAAAGCAAGTACCTACAGTTGCCTATATTTAAAAAACCAACTCTTACAAAAGTATACAGCGGTTCTGACGTTAAAGTAAGTCTAAAATTGACCTACTCCAAAAATAACTATACATTTTTTTGTAACTAAATGAATAAACACTAACTTTAAAAAAATGTATAATATATATATTATGTTGTTTATGTAGAAACTCGGAGGTTCATTAAGATGGTTTCGCTTTATGAGAGAAAACAACGAAAATAAGATTTGGAAATTCTACACTAAGTATTCGAGCATATCCAAACCGAGATGGATTTAACAACGACAGAACTTAAAACAAAAACACTCTATGGAAAGCACGCTGTTTGTAAAATGATTTTTCTGTGGCAATGTGTAGGGTATATTTAATATAGGCTGAATTTTTACTTTGAAAGTAGGTACAATAGTTGTATTTTTTTAGCGTTTTCATTGTAAAATTAAATATTATTTAATTCATATTGTACTAAAACAAAGGATGTGTTTAAATTCTGTAGGTATGAAATGAGCATTATAGATATAAAAATGTTTATTGATGTTTTTATCAATATTTTATAGTTTGGTTGTAATTTAGAATATTGTTTTGAATCAGAACATATATTTCGTTAGGTGTGTTAGCTATAGGTTTTAGAAAAATAAAGCATGATAGCAAAATAGAGCACTTTTTGTAAAATAAAATCATACAAATTTGAATATTGTCTATTAATGTAAAAAAATAATTTGAACTATAGTGTCTCCAAAAAACTAAAAAATTGCAATTATTTTAAGAGAAAATGAGTTTTGTAGTATTTGTTTCATAAAATGTTTTGTCGAATTTCAAATATTTCGAGTTCTATTTTACATACGACAATAATTTGATTACCGTTATAAAGGTAAGTTTAATTTTGTATTGACTTGTTTTTAAGAACGTATATTATGGAAAAAGTAATTAATATGACGATTGATAACGAATAAAAAAACATCTTAATTGGGTAATATTCATATACGAGTATAAACTGTAAAATTTGTTTCAAATACTTTTTTCCAACAATTATACAGCACTCTAAACCAATTGTCGTCTTTTTATACATATTGTACCTATTATTTGCTTTTGTTTTTTTAAACACTGTATTATTTCGTATGTTGTTGTAATTGATTTCGCAGTATTTGAAATACCAATTTTGCTACGAAAATTGTTGTTATTTATTTCTCCGTCGTACAGCGTATTTAACAGGTCGAAAACAAGCAAATCTAATTAGGAACTTATAATCGAGTCGTGCGTGGCGTTCCCTAGCCGCACGCCAACAACGAGCTGGCAATGTTAAATTGAGAGCATAAGCTCCTGGTATCGTTTTGCGTCATCTTGTATTTAGTGTAATTTTCATTTCGAAATATTTCATCCATAAAAACAAAACTCTAGGCCGATTTCCATTCTATATCGATCGGTCGTAAGCGATTATAATTTTTATTTATTTTTATTAGCCGCAGTTTTATGAATAAAGTGTAAAAACGCAGAATAGGTCTATACACAAAAATAAAATCAAAAACACATCATTGTAATACTTTCTCAGCTCCGCATCGGATCTAAAAAAGCCTGAAAAAAAGGCCTAAAAAAGGCTGCCGCTTGCCAGCCTTTTGATAACTTTATTTTGGTGTTTTTTTTTGCTAAAAAAATGGATATGAGACCAATAATTAAATAATTATTGTACTACTGGAATTCCGGCCACCGGCGACAAGTTATGAAAAGTGTATAAACAGTGTATTATTAATACCGTCGAGCTTTTAACGACTAGGTTCTATATTCTCCTGTTACCTGTTATATCGTCCATTTATAATCAATATAATATAATATATAATATATATAATATAATATATAATATAATATATAATATATATAATATAATATATTATATAGCATGATGGATTTTCCTATTTTGATAATAAATATAATATTACTATTACTCGCTAAATGTAGACCACTAATGTCTAATAATGACCCCTGTTTTCCCTTATTTAATTATGTCTCCCCATAATTCATAAATATATAATAAGAAACATTGTACGGCAGGTCATGTATAAGTGTAAAATGATTTCTAAACATTTCTACAAATTAAAATATCATGTCTAATATTCATATCTAAATTTCTAAAACTGCTAGAAAAATTGAAATAAAGAAAAAAAGCCTATCCCTTCTAGGAAAGGGTTTATGGAATTTTTTAGATTTGTCAATATTTATCGGTACACGGTAGTACTATCATTAAAGATTATTTTATACAAATAGGAAATTAATTAGACTATTTTTAAAAAAGTTCCGCATCAAAGTTAAATTTAGTAGTGAACGCGAATGACGCGAAACGGTATCAGGAGCTTATGCCCACAATTCAACATAGCGGCTCGTCGTTGCTGCTTCGTTCGAGGTACGCCACTAGATCCATGTAATCCTGGTCTCTTTTATTCAAACGCTTTAGCTTTTGGACGCCGTGAACGAATGCGACGGCGTTTTACGAGGAAGCGCCGTTAGCTATTTATTAAACTGCCCTACTTTGTTTGTAGGTAAAGTTGTTTTAAAATTTTAAAAACCATAAAAAAAAATTTTACATCTTGACTTATTTTACACCTAACTTCTTAGTTTTTATTAAATAATATTTTTCTTTCTACTTATCATTCATAATCTGTTTTTTTTCAGTTATGTATGACATTAATACAATGTAAGGATTCTATTACCACTACAAAACAGGACAGTTAATAACAGACCAACAATATTGATGAAAAATAGTAAAGAACGTTGGAAGTACATTGGTACAATAGGTACAATTTTTGATCTATAGACTAGAGTTGCTACTTGAAGAAATCGGTTCATTGGTTTAGAACACATCGTGGATCCTCCAGACACGAAAAACAAATGAATAAAAACACTTTATTGTAAAAACATTACAAACAAAACATTTACTTTCTTAATAATTATTAATTAGGTTAGCTATAAAGCTATAAAGTAGGTAAACAAAAAGAGATGTGTGCAGTGTGTACTCTTTTTATATAAAAAAAAAAATAAGGAAATGGCGCTTTGACAATACGCTTTGTCAATTTTCTGGTTGCTGTGTGGACTGTGGTAGTCAACATTCAAAAAGTATTTGAAAAACATTTTCATTATAATGTTATTTTTTTTATAATCAATTATTACCTTTATTTTGCCACTTGATAAATAGGTATCGATTTGGCGGTTTCCAATTTCCTTAAAAAGCAGACAGTGAATATAATATCTTATTTTTATTAATAGCTATTTGAATGGGGTCTGATTCACCTTAAGTAATAGACTCAAGTGTAATAATAATACTCATAAATTAGTTAATTTCCATAGATACTAGATAGTTAACTGACATAAAATACGGTCACCTTTATGATAATGTCATTGACGCATAAACATAATAGAATAATCTATTATGTCTGTAAATGAACGACAAGATTACATGGTTAATACAGATACGGAATAGACAAAATGTAATCTATTAGATACAACTATACAAGTTTACGTCCAAAAATTGATTGCTAAAAACGTTCATGACGTGGTTTATCTAATGTATGAAATGTAAAGTAATGTCAGTTGTCACAGATTATATTAAATCTGGATTTAATCTATGAAATTAAGTAATGAGGTAATAATGTAATGAGGTTTTGACGCTTTTATAACATATTTATAACATACTACATAGGTATACACTATTATTATGATGAGAGTTGAGACGGAAAAATTGATAACAATATTTGATAAAGCGATCAGCATTTGGCGCGCTTTACCATTACCCGTATCAGTAGTGTAGACAGCATTTAGCAAAACGTAAAATGACTTACTTTCTGTTAATTGTAAGTACTTCACTGTTTCTTTGGTCTTGGCTGTCAATTTAAATTCCGAATGCAGTTTTACTGATTGGCTTACCACAATGTACGGTTGGATGTTGACTTTCTAATAATATTCTCGGGTATCTTCTGCAAGACGTGTATTCGTGAACTACACTATGTAATTGTTACTAAATTTACTGTTCATCTACAGGGCTAAAGAAACACCAAACCTTGTAGATATGGCATTGAAAGAAAATGATGTTTTGTTCAATCTTTTGTCGTTAAAACACAAGTTCTTGGTGCCCGATCAGATTTGTGAAAAGTGGTAACTACAATCATAGTCAAAGACTGGTGTTCATTAAAAACTGTGCATACCTAATAATAATATGAATACAATTGTCTTTAGTAAACGATCAGCTAAAAACTGGCATATTATAAGTGTGTGTCATGATATTATTTGTGAAGAATGTTTGGATTTAAAAAATGAAACCATTTGTTGTCCGGCATGCCAACAACTGTTCAATGTAGAGGAACATGTTACGTCTAATGAAGATATGAAAATAGCTTACTGTCAAATGGAAGAATTTGTCTGGAAAATATTGTCTTTAGAGTGAGTTTTCAAATGTTTATAATTTAACTAATAATATTATGCTAAAAATAAATAATATAATACTATAATACAATTAATAATATAATACTTATAATCATATAAAACTTCATAAATTAATAAAAAAAACTAAATACTTATATACATTAGGTATTAGATCCTTCATTATTTTGAGTTTAGTGGAATTTTAAGTTCTTTTTGGGAAAAACCTGTTACAAATGATTTATAAAAAAAATCCTTACATTTTTTTAGATTTTTATCTTAACTCCTGTATTCCTCCTACATCACTTGACTTTTTCCATTTAAAATGCATGGAGTTTTAGTAAATTTGGTTTTTATGATCGCGCATGTTTTATGGCAAAAAAATCTGAACCTATGCGAATCCTTTTCTAATATACAGGTATTTGAAGGAACTTTTTTGTTCAAGCTCTTAAGATGGAAAACCTTTTAGTGTGTGGTTTAACCATAAAAATGTTATTCTTGTCTATTTTTCATAATTTTTTATCTTTAAAAAATGTAATAGCGGCTAAAATTATCAATGCATTTTTTACTTAAGATAAATTATATTTTAAATAAGATTTTTTTTTTCAAGCCATAACACTTGTGAGATAATAAAACCAAAATTTACTAAGAACTACTGTATTTTAAATGGAAAATTTCAAGTGCCCTAGGAGGATTTAGGGGTTAGATTAAGACAATTGTCTGAAAAAATTCAAGGATGTTTTTAAAATTATTCGTAACAGGGTTTTCCTATGTAGAACTTAAAGTTTCACCAGACACTAAATAACAAACACCCTAATATATAAATATATATATATATATATATACATATATTATTTATTATTGTAGAAAAGGAATAATTACAGAAAGCAAAAACACATCAAAATCAGACAAAACTCATAATGACAATGACGAAGAAATAAAAGAAATGGGTGGAATATTAGATGATATGGATTTTAAGTTAATAGGTTTCATTTGTAACTAGATATTATAAAATAATTTATTTAAAATAACAATAATTTATTTATTTGACAGAAATTCAAGTACTAGTGGAGATTTGCTTGAACCCGCAATTATGTGCCCAGCTGAAAATAATATGACAAATTTAATGTATTTTTTTGTAAATTTTTATTTTTATTTTATGTATTTACTGAGTAATAATTTATGACTACTCTTTATTTCCAATATTAGAACAAATGAACTAGATAAAATGGACAATAAAGAAAATGAATGTAAAAATCAGAATAATGTGGAAAATCATGGGCATTTGTTGTTATCGCCTGAATTCGAATTTGAAGAGGAGCCTAAAAAGTTTAAACCCAAGTGTTTAAATTTTATAGATGATGACAAAATGGTAATTTGTATTAATATGATTCCATTTTTTAAGTGGTGAAATATTACACTATAATTGTATTATAGGAAAGAAATGAAAATTGTGAAATTATAAAAAACAGTATATCTAAAATATCAGTGTCCGAAAATATAAAAACTATTGTCCCTAATATTATTAATGGTAAAAAGCCACCTGCTGAATGTAATGGAATAAGTTATTTAAAAGAAAACATAAGGGATGAAAATGCTTTAGAAAAGGATGTTGTGGAAGGAACTCCAGAAAAGCCTACAGAAATGTACATATTCTTTACTAAGAAATCTAATTAGATGTTAACTTTATCTTAATATATACAAATTTTATGTTATTTTTTAGTAAACCAGAAAGTTTTCCAAGCATTAGTTTTAACAAAAAATGTAAAAATAAATCAATGATCATAACCTACAGTAATTTAGATACCGATGAAGAACTGGATTCTTTAAAAATATTTATGACTATGTTCAATGTAGTTATAAATCCTTCTTGGGTGGATAATGTAACCCACGTAGTAGTAAAACCCAACAATGATGGAACATGTCCTCGTACAAAGAAATGTATTAATGCTTTATTGTCTAACCGTACTATTATAACTCTTAAATGGGTTGAAGATTGTATCAAGTCACAATTTGTGTTATCGGAGGTAATAACATATTGTTCAAATTGTAATTTATTTCATTAAACCAAACTTTTCTATTCTAGTTAAATTACATGCCTCTTGATATGTCTGGTGAACCGTCTCCGATGATAACATGGCGTGTTGGTCGAGGTATTATCGATTCACCAATGGCTTGGGCAAGCAATTGTATTGTTTATGTACATAGTTCTATGAAAGCTAATGAAGATTTTACCGATATTTTAGTAAGACTGTTTTTAGTTTTTTATAATTAAGTCCTAATATTTGAACACTGCCTTATACACCCTTGTGTTTTATGCAGAGCTGGATCAAAAAGGCTGGTTTTGTTTTGACTGATAGTATTGATAAAATTAACGATACATACAGCATACGAGTTGTCTTGGCCGATATTGTTTTTATTGATGGTAAAGAAATAGGAATGCCGATAACTCAAGATACAATGATAGGTAAGAAATTATTAAAATAGTTAAAAAAAAAAAAATAAGATGGTGTGGTTGCAGATGGTCTAGTTTGAATCTAACTTTAGTGTAGATCGGAGGAAGGGTTCGATTTCTTGTAATGGTTTTTGACTGTCGTTAGCTAATTGATAGAGAGATATTATTAAATTTACCAGGAAAACCAAAAAAAAAAAAAAGTACCTTTCTTAGGAGATAGTTAAAAATTTGTCTTATGATTTGTAGTAGTTTGACAAAGTCAAACAAATCATTCGTAATTATTTTTAATACTATTTTCTGTTTTGAAAATCCTAGACTTTCAAAATCTATACATTTGTGTGATGTTTTTCTTAATTGAATTATATGGAAGGTTTAAAAATGGCATACGTATTATGTTTATTTACTTAATAATTATTAATTATTTTATTGTAGATTGGATTTTTAACAAGAAAGTCGTGACCTTATACTGGGACTGGATGTTGGAGTGTTTGTTCAGATATAGATTTGTCCAAATCGAACCTAAGTATCAAGTTTTATCTTTGACACCATTCTTGGTGCAACAGGCTGAAATGTCTGAATTTCTATTCGAATTTGATGATAGTGACAAAAATAGTTAACCCTAATGTAATATAAATTAAAAAATGCATGTTAATTATACTCTCAAACATTATTTTCTTATCTATGTATTAAGCTATGTAGATTTATAAGAAAAAAAAAATAATATTGCTTTTGTTATGATATATATGTATCATTAATACGTTTATGTATTTTTGTATATTTTTCTTTGCTTAATTTGTTGAACACATTCATTTTTCATAAAAAAAATATGCATTTTCAAGGAAAATTGTAATTGTTATTTGCTATTAAAGTTTCTATGATGATTGACTATCGCTTACGTATCAAGTTTATATCGAGCAATCGATCCTCTTCAGTTTATCTCAAGACCCTTAAACATAAATGTTAGAAAGTACACTGAGAATTCATCAAAAAGTTATCTCATTAAAAAGTAATAGACAAATAATTATTTGTAATTATACGTTTTACAAAGATTAATTCAATTTTTTTAGTAATAAGTGAGCTCGTCCAACGTCTTGGATTTAATGGTAGATGGTAATATTTTTGAAATTAGTGTGTAGTGTGTATGAAGTGTAGTGTAAGTATTATTTGATGTCTGTCCACTCATTAGGATGGTTATTTTTGTATTTCCTTCAGCATTCTCTCTAGCTCCTCGATGGTCTGAGTTCTCTGTACAATGGAACTTTTCTCGCTGCATATCTCGTTCTTGAGGTCACGAAGCTGATCGATGGCTTGTTGTTCTTCAACTTCCACCTTCTCCGTGAGTTCGTGCAAGGTTTTGTTCAGTTCACAAATGTCCTCCTGCAGCGTGTCGTTCTTCTGGTTGGCCACGTCCAAACGCTTCTTAGTGTTTTCGATTTCCTTACGGATCGTCTCCTGCAAGTACTCGCCTTTTTTATCCGACGAATCGCCCAGCTCTTTGTCCGTCAACGCGCCCTTCAGCTTGTTGTAATGCAGCACAATTCTCATGACGTTCACCCATTCCATTCTAGCCACCTGAAATGATCACCGTGTTGTGTTGTGACAAACTAAATCAAACATTGCATACCTTGTACGCATCTATGCCGCGTCTGATCTCGTCTTGTAAATCCCTTTTCATAGCCACTATTAGCTTTTCCTGTCTTTCCTTCATGCGGTTGATGATCTTCCTGCGTTCACGTGCCAAAAGCGCCAATAAACTGCAACGAACGATTTAAAAACAATTACCAACTACCGTCACTCGTGACCAAGCCATCGATCAGATTACGTTTTGACCAAACACACTGGATATGTCTTGGCCAGCGCTTCGGCCACCTTGCTGGTTGGTTTCTCCAGCAGGGCTTCCTGCCACATCATTTCTGACATGGCGTTCGAGCAGCTCGATGCCGGATTGGTGAGAGCCATGGTGGGACTGGACGAGGACGCTTCGATTGAAGACAAATTGCTGTTGCGTTTCTCTATCTAAAAAGTACAATTTATATTGAAATCGTTTGTCTAACGATTGATGGTAGTCTCTTGATAGACTTGTAGCGATCCGTTCATAAAAAAAAAAAATTGGTGTGTGCTCTATAAGTGGCTTTGCGTGATGAGAGCTTGGGAAGGCCAAAATAGGTAGGTATGAAATACCTGTATTTACTATGATTTCGAACGAGCAGAACGTAATGGTTACCATTTGTCATAGGTGTAGTACACTTTATAACTATATTGAAAAATATACTTGTTGTTTCGCAAGCTATCAATCTAATTTAACGTTATGTGATTAATTTTATTATTGAATTGATCGCATCGAGTCAAATGTTGCGCATTGCATGAATTCTTACGTTTTGCAGCATGGCCTTAACTCGTTTTTTCAACATTGAAAGCATTTTCATGCGATTGAACATTTGCGGACTGGCTTTGCCACATGCTTGAATGTCGGACTAAAACGATTAACAATACAAATGTCGTCAGATTAGTCGAGTTGCTTTTGTATGTCTTTTTGTTCGACTTACGGTGATACATTTTACATAATATAATAAAAAAGCAAAAACCATAGAGAGATTCCTTTTAAGTTCATCGTTTTGTATATTGTATACATTTTGGTTAACAATAAATACACGATTGAACAGGGTCAGTGTAATCTGGACTTTAAAATACCGTCACTGCCTCTGTCGCATTTCCTCCTTTTAAGATCCTCATTCAACTGTTTTTTCTTCATGCTTGTAGAGGCTTTATAGACGTAGTGCTGCAAAACAAACTACCCTCCACTTTCCTATGTCCAACGTCACTTCGATAAAATATGCTATTCCTAGTTGTCTTAATAATTCTTTGGCCTTAATATTCACCTCATTCATTCATCCTAATGGTCTCTAACTTGTGCCTTCCATTCCAAAACGTCTTATGATACTTATATGAATCTTACTGCGTGCTCTTAAATAACACTAATTTTTCTCAATTCATCAACCTCCACACTAAGAAGTAACTTTCGGACCTAAGTAATTTTCGTTTTTATAACTTTGGACTTGCTTGTACAGTTGTGAACATATTGCAATATTTTCGTAATCGCTATTAGTATTATTATTGCCAAACAAAGGATTGTTGAGCTGTACTAAGTACAAAATACTCGTTTGCCCTACAAGTACTGACCGTGAGCATTTCAAGCATCTTTTCGATGTACGGGTCGTGACAGGCCGAGCTATTGGGGTCTTGTTCGCTGAGCATTTCCTGCTCTATGCTGTCGTACATGCTCTTGTAGAACTGGTAGGTAAACATCCGGGCTTCCGGCGGCTTTCGCTTGGCCAACACCGACCTGACTTCGGCTGTAATTTTCTGCACGTTGTTATTCTGTGAAAAACAATTGTTTTCTGTTTCTTTGGCGGTCTCCACCTTCATGTCGGACATCCTGATTTCAGGCGCGGCTCTGAATAAAACAAATGTTAAGTAGTATGATGACTACTGAATACATATTATTATGAAGTATTTTAGACGTGCCTGGTCGAAGTGGTGTAATAAAGAGATAATACAAAAAAACAGTGATAGGCAATAGCGACAGTAGGTATGATTTTTAAGTGAAGGTCTCGACCTCGGGTCTAAGATAGACGATTACGTTAGTTAAGAAAATTGCAGAGAAAAATTAAGATTGATGTGTTACACACAGTGTAAAATGGTGACAAAAACATTTTTAGGACTTCAAGGACTTTCGATGAATTCATATTACTTCGCAAGTAAATTTTCAATTTTGTGTTGTGTGATTTTTTAACCGCTTGGATGATTTAAAGGCATCGTCTTAAGTTTATCGTGGACAATCTCTTACATAGGCCTGCCTTGCGTGTTGACCCATCCACAATCCGCATCTCCGCCCATTGATACGGCCACATAAGTAAAGACACCCGCGTTTTTAGGCAGAGTCTTGCACGCCACGAAAGTGCGCCCGTCCTTGGATAAGTGACTCAGATCGATCATCTCCAACTCTCTGTCCCGCACGAATTCCGCCCATTGTTCTTTGGCCTTGTTCATCTAAGGGCGAAACAGTATATTATCTAGCATATACAAGTGAGGATGGGTTTTTTTGTAGTGTCTGACATCCCATCCGGCCCCATTTCCGGCCCGTGTTTTTATCTTTGGAACAGTCTCTAAGTATTACTTCGTTCTCTTGTTTTATCGCCGTTTCCGGTTTGGCCATTATGTCTTGGAAAACGCCGTCCAACGACAGTGGCCCTTGTTCGGGAGGCACGTTGAACGGTGGTCTGAGCTTCCTTTCATTTATGCTCAATATCAACTGTGACAGATATATGTTGCGTATCTGTCTTTCCGACGTAGTCTTGTGCGGACCGACTACCAGTTTGTCTAACCATTTCTGAGTAGGAAAAATTATTAAATTAGAGTAACGACAGTTTTAAAGTTAGAATAATTATCCCCTCCCAAAAAAACCCTTCGTTGCGGTCTGTTCGTCTCTCGGCCTCGTGACAGGACAGATAAACGTGTGAAGATAACACTTATAACCGTTACCTTACATATTTCTTTTTCGCCGTCTTTCTTCAACGAGTCGTACGCTTCTTTGAAAAAACCTAAAAAGTATAAAAAATCTTCGCTTATTTTTTCATCTGTAGTGGGCGTATTAGCGTCTGTCATTCTATTTGGATGGGTTTGTCAAATATTTCAATTAAGTTTTACTATTGATGATGGATAGAATGCATCTAGTGTGTTCGCTATTAAAACTAATAATACAAGTACGAACACACATAGGCTGTACACAGTAGCTATGGATACACCGTATACCGACCAGTAGATATTACTTACAGTCATGTAAAACTGTGTTGTGCTGTCAAAAGTGAGTTTTATTAGCTTTATGAAACTTGAACTTTTCAAATTGTTTTTTAAAAACCTATCAAGTGCATTTATTGTCACATTGAATATAATTGGATCGAATAATACCGAATCCTTTGTTTATTTAATTTAATTTTTTTAGTAATCTTAAGACTAGAAAAATTGACATTTTTTAGAGCAAGAACCAAAAGCATCTATTTTTTCTAACAGCTAACAAGCTATGTTTTTTTAATTTATTTTTTTATAAAGTATAGAAACATCGTCTTTATTCTTGGTATTTTCAGAAACGGAACGTTTGAATAGTTTTCTAAGAATTTTTAAAATGGTGTTTCTTATTATATTTTATTCACTAAAGTCAAAACTAGTCTCATAATTATTAATATTGAATTCGTAGTTGTTTTTTAAATGAAAATTGGAAAGTTATAATTCTTTAACAAGATAATATTTTTGGGGTCAATTGAGACAATTTTTGCGTCACGAGAAATGCGTAGCTACTAGCTATGTTAACAAAAAATAAGCAATACAACAATCGATTTATTTACTCATTTATTACATAACAAAACATAAACAAATATCGTACTTCTACATTTTTAGCTTTAGCCTTTAAATCTCATGAAATGATTGCTTACAACTTTGATATTTGAAATTTTGAGGCCAAATTTGGATTTAGTAAAATAAAAAATTTATATTAGTTTGCGCAGTATTATTGTTTAAGTTATTTCAATTTGAATATTTATTTTAAACTATAGTTGCAAAAAAAAAACAAGTTTTTTATTTAGAAAATTTGTAAAAATAGTTCAGTAACTGTTTTGGATACATTTAAAAATAAGGGTACCTAAGCATTTTTCAATTTGAACAAACGTTTCAAACAAGTTTTAAACTTAAAAAAAATGTTTTTTATTGTTCACGTTGTTTTTTCTTATTTAAAATTTCTTGTATATTCTAATTAAATAACGTCGTAATTTTGTTAATTGTTGTGGGTATTATTCGATGATAAAACAAGGTCGACTATAATATGTGTATGTACACACTAGTGAAAGTAATTTTCAGCATTTGAGTTTAAAAGCAGCCACTAAAAAAAGGAAATAAAGATAAATGTCATCATCTCTGCCGAGTTTAAGAGTCAACGATACAACTCTAAACCAATTTCATTTTTTCTGCCTTTGAAAATAATTTGTTTCTACCCTTTTTCTTTATGCTCAGTCCGCGATTTTAACTAATCAAAAAAAAAAAAAAAAAATTGCGACCAACGTTACCCGAATGAGCATTAAATGATATTATAAAATTTAATTTTTCACAAGTTATTCTAATTTCATATTGATGCTATTAAACAACATTGTTAACTGTCTAAGATTTTCAAATAATTATTAGATATGCGATTATTTTTCGATTATAACTTAGTTTTGTTAAAATTCCTGTTGTCATTAATCATAATGGGCTATTAGACACCTCATAAGCATTTAACCTTTGTGTTTGTAGTGTCATTAAAGCTAATTGCGTAAAATGTGTAGCATTGTTTGGATATACCCGATTTGTATTGTTATTGACAACAGTACAATTTATATGACTTGGCAGCTGAGTACATAATCGTTTACATAATCGTATATCGAGTATAACAACGTAATCCTTGTGAATTAACAAAAAAAAAGTGTAAGAATTACTTGAAAAATGTCCACCAGAAAATATAAAGGCTACTAAAATTGCTTTTAGGAAATAATGCTTTTTTAACATATCATGTTATTGGTGCCTAACTTATTTCATAATAATGTAGTTTCTAAACTCGTTAGATTAATAAATTAGTATAGCCGAATGAAAATGATAGTTTAAAGTATCAATAAATTGCGAGGAAGGAGTTAAGTGTAAAATTATAAAAGTATGATGAAAATAAAGAGACTATTTCTTTGACTTTGTATTAATTCATAAGTAGATATTATATTACTTTGATCATAGTACAAAATGTTAATATATTTATTTTATTCATTTAAATTAAACTTACAACCTCAAGTACACAAATAATTTTTTGTTAGTATTAAAGGACCTGAAAGATATTGGTAATAATTGGTAATTAATTAATTAATTATAATAAATATAAATAATGATTACAATAATAATAATAAATAATAGTAATTCAATTATAAAAATAATAGTAAAAGTATAAACATTTTCGAAGACATCATTATAATATACTAAAAATAAAATAAAGAAAACAGTAAGTATTATTCATCTATTATGTAATTCAATTAACTATTAGATATTTTGATATAGGTACCAAGTCTAGGCCTTCTGGTTACGAGCATAGCTTCTGGCTACGCTCTTAATTATTACGAAGGTTTTCGAAATATTTAGGTCACATCGTATTTAATAAATACATAGTTTGGTAACAATAGACATTTACTCTTGGGAAATCTACCATGAAAGAAAACGCTAAGATTATTATGTATATAAATAAAAAATAATAATAAAATGTCAAAAAAAAAAAAATCAATAAACAATATAATAATAAAAATAAAAAAATTGTACACAAGTTTAATAAATTTATCCACAGCCAACACGTTCGTAACTCAAAATGCAGCTGAATTTCAAAATATTTTATAAAAAAAAAAATTCGTTTAAAACAAAAATAATAGTTTGTACAAATATTATTAATAATAATAATAATAAAAAATCTGTCAATCGATGATGTGTTACAAAAATAAAATGCCAATAAATTATGAACAGAAACTATTCCTTATTGTATGCGTTGTAGAAAATTCATTTGTTTACGACTCTGATTTCACGCCCATATAAGGCACATAGTCAATAGCCATAAGACAGGCAAAAAGTGTCATCACCATTTTCGGCTTTACTTCCGTTATATCTTCTGGTAAAGCATATACTCTCGCACCAGTTTTCCTGGCCATCGAAATGGCGTACTTGGCGTTTGCCAATTTATCCTAACAAAAACCAAACGATAATAATGAGTTGGGAACCATTTCCTTTAAGTTATCCCCCTTCTGTCCCCGTACAATATTAAGAAAAAAAACGTTACCTCTTGTTCACCGCCGTCTTTAACTACATCGTAGTTAATCGTGCCCGGCTTTATGGAGTCGATCAAGTCGATAACAATTCGACCGTCAGACAAACCTTGGTCTTGGAATCCTTTTAGCGTTGTTTGTTTGTTGGCACCTGACAACTTGTTATTGACCCACGTCACAATTTCTTTTTCGACAATCGGACTTCCAGTGTTAGCCAGTTGAGTAAGTACCGAAAGCGTGTATGCCCGCATCAGTTGCCAAATCAAAGCTAAAACCAAGTAACGATCAGAGTAAGTACATTATATTGTTTTTTGTAACTGTGATATAACTTATATTATAACGTCTATGAGTTGTTATTATATTCGCTTCAACCGATACTGAAAAAGTATTGTTTTAACAATGATTAGTTAAAATTGTTATTTTTGTATAGACATCCGATACCTTTTAAATTGCTGGACTGATGATTTCTTCATTTGGAAATTCAATGGATCAGAAATCGTACCTGAAAGCTACTTTATTGGGCCAGAAATTAAAAGAAATCACCTCTTCCCTACACAAGTTTACATATTTTTCGACTTGGATGAAGCTAGTTCCATAATTAGAATATTCTTTGGACATAATATTATAAATATTCGTTGGTAAACGAATATTCGATTTATTTTATTTCGATTTTTGAAGTTAGTTTTAGGATTTGAGGTCTAAGATTTAGACTCAAAGTAAATATAGAATGGGACTATAATATATATATATATATATATATATCTTAGACCTCAAATCCTAAAACTAACTTCAAAAATCGAAATAAAATAAGGAAAACCCCCCAAAAAGGGGGAAAGTCACACTTTGACTGTAGAAAATTCTAGATTGCTAAAAATGTGAGAGTGAATCAGATATCTGCAATAACGTGTAGATTAACAGCTATTTGAGAATAAACCATCACCATACACGAACGTCTTTATATTTGTATGTATAATTGTAAGAGAGAAAACATAGAACAATAAAAGTAAATAACTGTATAATTTCGTGTAAGCTGTATAAAACGATACTATAATGTATAATGATAATTTGTAATATTTATTTGAACAGTACGATAAACTCTAATTGTGTCAAATTAAAATTGACCTTTATTTTACTTTAAGACTTGTGTTGTGGTCTGTGTCACAAAAATGCATGGCTGATAAAAACACAATGATTGTGGTAACTACTGAACTGTTGCAGATTTAGAGCATAATATAATATACAATCTTATCTACACATTTCTCAGAATAAAAAAAACGCCTTTTATGTAATTATTAAGTGTGCTAAATAAATGCACTAAATTAACAAAAATCTATTTAAATATTATTATTTAAATATAGAACAAACCTGAGCATTATTTAAATAATGTTTATCTAAATAAAATCTCAAATAATAAAGCAATTTTATTTTTATTTGAACAAGTATTCAAATAATTATTATTTTAAATAAAAAATGACTTGAATAATAAATTTTCAAATAACTCATTATTTCCAAATAAGTTTTTGTTGTTATATATAAAATGCCAGGTTTGATATAGAAATAATTAACATTCACTTACCAAGTGTTAGTGTTGCGTTTCCGTCATTTAAGTCTTGCCCGGCAATACCCACCAATGAAAAACCTAATTGGCGACCCAATTCAACGGCATAATTGCAGTTTTCTAATTTTTCCATAAACATTCGTAGTTTTGAGAACTTCCTAAGAATTAAAAATTATATATTTATTAAATTTTTTAAAACTTATACTTGTTGGTATAAGGCTTAAGACTTTATGTTTTAAATAGTCTTCTCTCTAGCACTTACCTATGTACTTTGGACCAATTGACAATTCCCGGTTTAATGATGTCGTACAACTGGAATATGACAAGACCATCAGCTAAATCTGAGTACAACCAATTCACGTGCGGTGCTACACCCATTGAGTTCATCCAATTTCTATACGCTAAATTAAATAACAAACATTAGGTGATTCAGACAATATACTAATACTAATATTTTTAGCTGTATTATGATTTCCATACTTTTTTCTTCTCTTGTCTCCTCAATGTTTTCCAGCCCTTCAATTTCTCCTTCAGGTTTGTCCAAGCCAGGATGATTGTTAAACAAGTTGGCTACAAAAGCCAAATTCAACTTGTAAACGCCATTGACGACGTCCGAAGCAGTTACAAAACTACGACATCCCAACTTGGCCGCTTGTTGTAGCATAATTTCCGCTCTTTGGTTTACGTCGGGTTCCTATAAATAAAAATTTTAAATAATAACCTAACATGATTTTTAAAAATACATCATTAATCCTTATATAATTAATAGTATAATATATTACCATTAACGCAGTCATATCTACATCAGAGCCTTGTGGAGCTATTTGTTTCATAAGATAAGTGTAAATTTCCGAGTCGGTTATATCATTTTGGAAATTATGACATTGCCTGTGAAATAAAAAAATTATTAAAACCATAAGATTTAATTGCAACTAAAAATATGTAATACGGAGAGTGAAAAGGAACTCTTTGTCGTCAAAGTTAATTTTGAGAAAAATGCCAAAACATTCCTAAATTCCTATTTGTAACTTTAAAGTGCAATAACTTAGTCACTTTATAGCAAAAAAGACGAATCAGCCTTAAACAGGTCAAAAATCAATTAAGATTCAGAAAATAGCTCAAACTAAATTTTGAACAAGAGGTTGTTTTTAGCTTTCTGCATCACATATTATATAATAATAAAAAAAACCTAAATTATAAAAGCATACCTGGAAACGCCAGCACGATTCAAGTGATAATTCACCCATCGTAACAGTATTGCTTCGGGTGATAGCTTAATAAGTTCTTCAATTCTTTCGCCATCTTGTAATAACGTAGCAAGTCCAGGACAGTTTTCAAGGGTAATTTGATTAAACAACCCTATCTATAAGACAAATTTCATTTAAGCGTTTAATTTAAAACACATATGAAAATTTACTTACTCGAATGATTTGCCATAACAGACCAAGAACTAAATGTGGTTTTCCTTTGGCGAGATCATGTGCATCAATGTTGACGATATTACATCCGATAGCTTGACTGGATACTAAGGCCAAAGTCAAGTTTTCCAATTTTTTATACACCGTTAGATTGCTTTTTTTAGTTTCCTTGTTGATTGCTCGTTCATCAATTGTATCGGGACAGGAATGATTGATAATTTTACTGTAAACATAAATACGTTAGGTCAATATTAATTGTAAAATGTTTAATTTGTTTAAAAATACATCTGTGAAAATAATTTTGATTATTTTAAAAATAAAGTGTGTATGGAAACTAGTATTATAATATTAGTTATGTTATTGTAGATTTTATAAAAATAAAAAAAAATTATCAACTAACTATTAAAACAAAACAGTTCAAGCCATAGGCGCAATTTGGAGGGAGTTTGGGTGTGCCTAGCGCCCCAAGTTATGAAATTTATACTTTCAAAGCTGTGTGTGTTACCAACAAAAATAGTAAAGAGATGGAAATTTGTAATATACATATTCAGTGCTTAAGCACCCCCAATTGTTTAAGCAAAATTGTGCACCTGTTCAAACAGTTTGATAAGTTTTGATTAAATTAAAACTAAAATTATTCAAATTTTAAAGCTTTAAAATGATTTCTTAAATCTTAGATTTAAATAAATAAATTTTAACATTTTAACAAATACTGAAATATTTCAAAACTAATGGAAACCATTCCTACTTACATACACTAATAGTTTTTTGTTTTAATTTCTGATTTTTTAATATTTTCACACAATATATAAATATTAATTTTATTATAAAAAAAAAACTACACACCAAAGTAATATTCCGTCTTTGACTTTATCGTAGAGATTTTTGCCTTCACTTTCAATAGGAAGCAAGTGCTTTAAGTCAATGTCTTGTCTTAAATTGCTATTGATCCAATCGGAGAATGCAAGTTGTTCTTCTAAACGTACCGAATGTGTTGTTCCTTCACTTGAGGCGTCGGACATACCACCTAATGTTTCCAAGTTTTCTTTTTTCGACACAACTTGCTTAAATGAACTAGCAACTTCTCCAGCCTTAAGATCTGAACAAAGCTGTAATTAAAAAGAAAATGATAAGTATACTTTTAGTCGTCTGAGTAAATAATACAATTTCCAGCGACAACAAACCTTTTTAAATTCAGAAAACGAGAGTTTTCCTTTAGTTTGCTGATTTTTATTGCCATAATCTTCAATCATTTTTCGAACCTTCCATGCGGGTAGTTTAAAACCACAAAGTTCTAAAGCCTCTTGCAGTTCTGACAAATCTATTGATCCGTCATGATTTTTGTCAAACTACAAAACAAAATTAATAGGTTTTTTCAATTTTATTATACAAATAACATAAGTACACCTACAGATATTTGTCTATTGACTATTGGTATAATGAACTTAATAAAACCTTCCACAACATAAGAACATAACATACCAAGGCTTCACCAAAGGGGACATGGCTTATACTTTAGGTGAGTATATCAATGTTAAAACAAAAAATTAACATTTTTAATAAGAGGGCTAAACCTTTTTTTTGTATTTTATAAAAAAAATTGTTTACCTAAATAGTAGGTAATAACTTTTTTATAGAAGGAATTGGTATTTATTCATAAAATGTTTTTTTTATTATATTTTCATCATGAGCTGACTAAGCACTTTACTTTTTTTTTAGGAGAAATAATTGCACCCCTATTTCAGCAGGCATTCTATTAACCCAGATAGGTAAAAAAATGTTTTTCTCCGAGAGGAATGTAAACTTAAGTATTGTCTAGAGCGAGAATTGTGGCTTGGCCTGACCTCAAGAAATGTCTAAAAGATTTGAATTAATCATTTATTATTTATTTATAAATAGCAAGTAAAAAAAAAAGAATTTTTTAAATTAATCTTGTTGTTAGGTTAACTAAAAGAAAGTGTGAAAAAAAATCCAGCATACAATATAACAATAGCAAAATCAGTGTAAAATATGGCGTTGGAACAATTGAAATATTGATAAAATAATTTTATTATTAATATCAATTATTTCGTAAAATGGCCTAGCTGATTATTTTTTTTAATTGAAGGATAATGACTTGTTAGTTTGTATGTGTTACTACAAACATTTTTGATTAAAAATAAAATCAGATTTCTTTCATATAGTTTGTCATTTGATATCGAATAATTTCCATAACGTATCACCACGTTAAATAATTCAATGGATACAATTAATAATAATAATAATAATATGATCTCGTATCATCATTATTCATTATGAAAACCAAAAAGTATTTCATGGTTCAAACGCCGATCAGAATATCATTTGGTGTTTTCACTTGTTATCAACAGTTATAGTGTATGACGTATGTATATATAATTCATTATTATCTACAATGCGTGTTTTTATCACTTCCGAATAACAACGATATCCTTTAGAAAATGATAGAAAAGTGAATTGTGTAGCGTTTCAAAAGTTCATCACTCTTCATTGCCTTATTCAGTCATCAAGTAAAATAATAAAAAAATAATATAAACAAGAAATGAGCCAAATCGTTTACCGCATCAGTTAACAATTCAGTAATGATATTAAGTTGTACACGGTAAAATGGTGTTCTGTCCATTGTAGACTATAATAACAATTTAACGGTGTAGGAACGGGTTTTGTTATTTTTTATTTTAGGTAAACAACGCGATAATGTCCAATAATAATTCTGCAGTGGCCGTCAAAACACGATATTATTATGTAGTTTAATTATTATTATAATACATTTTTTTTGACGCACCGATTATCATCGATTTATCATTTGAACATATCGGGACGGCTCGCCTGTATATTATAATATATATATATATATATATATATTAATAATAATTCTATTGCCGAAATCCACCTACACAGGCAGGCAGACAGGTACAGCACGGGAGACGGAATAAATCAAGATTACCTACGTCGCATTGTTTAGTTAAATAAACAAATTTATACATATATATAAAGGTAAGAAAAATAAGAAGGAAAAAAACGTTACCTTGGAAAAGTGTTCCTTGAGCTCTTCGTCGGCGGTGAGACTCACGTTGCCATTCAACGCGTTTATGTAGTTTGAGACCTTAGACATATTGCAACAATATTCGTACAATATCAATATTGAGACGATAACGTTTTGCAGATTTTTGTGATCAGAGATTGTGTAGCGGACGTTTGTGTTTATGGCACTTTCGATGTTATGGTTTTATTCGAAAAAACTCCAAAAAATATGCTGTTTCCAAGTACGGCAAAAATAATAATGTAATCGTAAGCACTTCAATGTACGGGTAAGTTACAATATAAAATATATTATGTATTGGTTAGGTACTGAGCACTGTTAGTGATAATAAAAAAGTACGCCTATGGTGTGTGTGTGTAATGTAAATAAAAAAAAATACTATTATACTGTTGTTGCTTAAGCAATAATGTTGCGTTTAGAAAGGCGCGCCTCGCACGCGCAACGTAGCAATGTCGCGAGCTGTTGTGTGAACGTGTACTGATGCGGTTGCGGTAGCTCACGGCGGTGGCTGATGGTTCTACTGGCCGTGTCAACTGCCAGTGTGCGGCAAGATGTGTACAACTCACACGCGGCGCGAGACGGGGGGTAAAGGAATCGGTGTGGGCATATTATGACTCATCGCGCGGCGGTGCGCTGGCTGATTCACGGTAAACGTTTGATCATCGGTTTATACACACAGTAGGTATACCGTATGTATTATTATATATATTATGTATACATATATACACCGTGTAACATATACTAAAGTATACGATCAGGCCTCCTCGGTGGCATATTATAATACATACACACACAGGCCACAGCACGCTGTAAAAATAGTGATGCATACGGTGGTGACGACGACGGACTCCTATCGTACATACAGTCACGCAAATAGACCCTCCCAACAAGGGCGCCCACAGCGAGGGGCAAGAGGGAGAACTTCCCTCCTAGCTTCTCTGCAAGTTAAAAAATGTAGATCCAATATTCCAAATTTCTAAAATCCATTACAAAGTCATAGGTGGTTCCCTCCTAAATTTCCATCTGCTCTAGCCCCTCCCTCCCCCAAAAAAAAAAATTTCTTAAAGGCCCCCTAGAAAAAATTCAAGAATCTAGTATTATTTTTATTTAACCCTATTTTTGGGAACACATTTTCTCCAGCATGCCTTGTTATTTTTTAAATCGCTTACCAAGTTGTAAAAAAACATTGTTTTGTACTTTTGAATGATTTTATTAAATACATTTCAAATAGAGAAACTCCACTTAAAAAAAAAAAACTCGATTTTTTAAATAATAGGTGCGCAAGAGAAAATTCGAGCCCGTATTCGGATTCAACAAATAAGTCCAAAATATTATAAAATTTAATTGCCTGAAGTATTATTATTCCATTAGCGAGATAAGTAATTTTAAAAACTTAGTCCCTCTAAAAAATGTCTCTTTAAATTGTTTTTTAGCTAGAATTAGCTAATGAGAGGTGGCAAATAGGCTTATGAGCCAAAAAAAAGGTCATCGAGTCATAATGTCCTGTATTTGTATTTATTAAAAACTAAACACCATATTATGGCTATATTCATAGTATTAGTTATTATATACGTAATATGCTTTTGATTCTAACCACGTAGTTCAAACTTAAATCAGGTAAGGTAACTCTATAGCAAATTGCCAGTGGTGAAATTATTATGAGATGACTTGAATGATGTCGAAATAAGCATTGTGGCGTTAACCGATCATATCGGTTCGCGCAATGATAATTTAAAAAAACCCATTTAAACGATCGATTTATCTTTTAATTATTTATAAGTATAAGAACTAAGAAGAATGAGTTGTATTCATGGAATTTTTTAACATAACGTTTACCCTATTTTTTATTTTTTTTTTATGTTCAATAGAAGAATGTGTAATTATTAGAGCTGAGACCTTGAATCGAATTTTTCTATTATTCAAATTATTCGAATAATCGAATAATACTATTCGTATGAAAATAATTCGAGTACTCGAATAATTCGAATAGTAATCAAATAATTCGAATATTCGAATTTTCGCATGAAAAAACTAAAAAGAACTTCTAAGAGGTTTTTTAGTTATGTTTTTTTACACGGAAAAAAGTAATTTGGTTATAGTAAATGTTTGGAAATATTCTTGTTTGATCTACTATAATATGGCTGCGCCTACTACATCATTTTAGTTAGAAATACCAAACTGTAATTATATATCTATATAAATTGTTAAAATCTTATTTGTTGTAATAAGTAATAATATTTATTTTGTCAAAAGAATAATTCGTTATAATTATATTTATTTTGTTGAAAAATTATTAAAAATAGATGAAGGACACCTTAGTAGTCTCTTAATTATTTTTTTTAATCTAATTAATCCAGCAAAGAAAATGATAAAATATTCGAATATTCGTTATTCGAATAGTCCCACCACTAGTAATTACTAATTGATCACCTAAATTTACTGTTATGGCTGGTGTATGAAGTCAGGAAATATATGAAGAATACATAAAATACTAAATATTAATTCGACGTGAAGCTAAGACAGTACCTATTGATTTGGCAATGATGTATTTATAATAGAAAATTGTTAAAAAATTTAACCTCAAAATAAAAAACTTCTTATAATACTTCTACACAAATTTTAATAAATAGAAATATTTAATGAAAACTGCGATCACTTTATTATATACTTTTATTTATTTTTCAAGACAGTAATTTGCAGGTGTTGTAAATTATAACAGGTGTTGTTTAATAACATTATATTATAAAATAACCCTCTTACGGCATTAAATTAAAAAAAAATGCAGTTTTTAAGTAAAATGACATTGTCTTATAGTTTATGAATATAATATATTATTAAATTTCCAAAAGAGCGTATTGTAACTTATATGCATTAAGCTGTTTGTTTTAACGTAAGTGACCCACTTCCTAAAATAAGGAAAAATGATATTTAAACTTCATGATTTTTCAAATATCTTAAGATCAGGCCTGCCTTTTTTATATTATAATATTTTTGATGTATTTATTTCTCAAGAGCACATATCATCCGTGAAGTTAACCGCACATTTTAATTTTTTTCTGCACAATTAGTGTTCAAAATCCTACTGCATCTGTACCAACCCTTTTGATCAACGGTACCTATAATTTAACCTAAATTTAATAATAACATCAACATTTTTAGGGAAAAAATATTTTAACTTTTTGGGTGATATCTATCAATACTTCATACTCTGATCAATTTTTTAATGCTATAACAGTATATATCCAGCCTATGTAGAAAACGCTGATTAAAAATAAGACAGGATGACAGTTTCAAGTGTTTTTATCAAACAGAAGAAAGCGAGGTCTGCAGCCTGAAAGGATTAAATGCAGGTTAAAATAAGACCTACTGTGCAAAATATGTCAATGAATCGTTCTCTTACAAGTTAAATGAAGAAAAATAAAACAACATAAATATTGGCGTATGAACTAATATTATTTGATTTTATCGTATTAATACCTTTAAACTCTTTTTTACTATAAACATTCTTCAGACCTCGCCCTCCTATCTTTTTTGACGCCAATATTATTGGATTGCCGACTTGGTATAGATTTTTATAAACGATAAGTATTTTCGAATGGTGTTCCATCCAAACTGTTGCTTTGGTCTTTTGCCGGGTCGAGACGAAAAACATTTCCAAACGCAGGGGCCAGGGGGTCAGACATACTTCTCGGCTTGGAGACCCCCCACCGTCCTAGTCGCTCACTCGGTGGGTACGATGATGATAATAACAATAACATGTGTATACCATAGGTCTCAGACAACCACCTCCGCACAGCCGTCGCAATGCTATATAGAGCGATCGGCTTTAACGTTGACCGACCACGGGAGTTAATTTAATTTTGGACACAAAAAAAATGTTTTCATTTTTTTTACAAGGGGAGAGCCTGAGAACACTAATCCACATTCCAACGCCTGGTTCAAGACCCTCGTGAAATAAGTATCCGGTCTGTATTACTGTGTGCTTACCTAACGTATATTTGTGTACACTAGTCACTACATATACTTGAGATAATATATTAGGTATCAAATTGAAATAAACCTAATTGTTTTTCCTAAAACTAAAGGTCTCCCATGACTTAATCTAATAATTATAAATACTAAAAACAAACCGCTGACGATGGGCTGATTGTAGCTGTAACACCGTTAACTTTGGTATGATTAAAAAAACACTGGCATTAAAAAGTAATTAGACTTATTCGTAACGTTTTTTTACCAGCAATTTTGGAATGAAGACAGTTAATTGTTGAAAAAGGTTGGCTAAAAAATAATAGGTTGTGTGTACAGTTACCTAATATAACAGCATCGGTACCCGAGGGATTGATCATTAGAGTTATAGATAGACGTTATACGAAGAGAGGAAAGAGAAACAATACTATATGTAGATGATATTACTATATTAGTCATCATCACCTTGAAAACTGACCGCCGACCGGTATCAGGTTATGTTATATAGGTACTTTTTAGGTTATGCAGTTTGAAAGTTAGGCCTATTGACAAAATATACCTACATTGAGTGATTATAACATTGAAGTGCTAAAATTAATTTGCAAGAATTACCTATTTATTATATTAACTCAGTCCATTAAATAATATATTCAGCGCATTTACATCATTTTAAAACTATTGTTTGTTGCCTATTTTTATATTTAATAACTAATAAAATCACTATACTCAGTACTGTTGAACAAATAATCAACTGTACTAGTTCCTTGAATAGGTATAATAATATACAAGTACATATAAATATAGATTATATAGTATTGCTATATTTCAAGAACATATAGTATTACTTAAGTAATAAGGTTTTTTTTTCTTTTAGTAATAAGGTAACGGGAAAGAATAGATTTATATTTATATTACAATAATACACATATACATATGTAATATGTATACAACTATACTTAGTTGTATTGAAAAGTTTAAAGATGATGAAATAAAAATTATTCTCTACATTTGATGGGTAGTTTTTACTTTTTATATTATATTAACAAATTTCTCATTCACACATCTACTTAAGAAGTCCAACGCAGCGCCTCTAATTATGTTATCAATAATTATAATGATTATACAATTATTATTTTATAACTAAATTACAATAGCCAATCGTTGAAATAAAATTTTATGGCTTACATAATAATTGTTTTTCGATAAAAGCGATAAAGACTCGAGTGTATTAAAAATTGCTTAGTTAGTTAAAACGTCGTATTTTTAAGCGGAATAATAAATAATTGTTTAAAATAATATAAAACAATTTATGTTTCCCGCAGCAATTTAAACATAGACAGTATAAAATGACAAATTGACAATATCAATTGAACTCATTAAACTAGTTATAAAAAAACGACAAGTGTAGATTTTTATTTCTTTGATTAGGTATGTATACATAAATATGTTTTTACAAGTGTTTGTGTCCAATAATTGCTGATAGATACCGTGTTATGCGCTATAGCTGAGTCGGTAGTCTACAATTAAAAACTATCCGCTATTGAAAAAAAAAAATGTATAAAATTAAAAGATGACGATGTATACAAAAAATGAATACCATAGAATTATTAAAAAAAGTGTAAACCCTATACAATCGTACTTAACATAATAATGTTCAATATTTCTAGTTTTTTTAGATTGTTAAAACACAGTTATTTTAACAATCAGTGTGATTTTCAAGACAATTTTCTAATAGGGAATTACGCGATACGATCAACAAACTATATACGAAATTGCGTATGCCACGAAAATACCTTCCTTCGCCCTATAGTGAGCCCGCGCAAATATGCTATCCATATAAATTATATTGTACAACAATATTCAATGCTAAATAATCTCTTCTCGTTTAACCCTAATTGCAATGATTATGAACCGTCCTTTTTAGTTGATATGTAATGCATATCGACAAAATTACAGGCGTATTTTCAATCCTACACGTTGAATAGCAATAATAATTTGTGGTTCGGTTAACGTCAAAACGATCACCCTGTATGCACCCGCTGTGTACACGAATAATAATGCTGGTAAGTAAACGGGTTTTGCTTTCAAAATCCGAAAGTCGTCTGACGACAACCAGACGGTTTGGTACGTCCTTAATACAATTTTGTATTCTGTATACAATTATTACAGCCAACACCGCTTGTATAGTAAACGGTGGTACACTGTAGGACTGGATGCGAAATTAAAAAGAGTGAATTTTCCTTCCTATTCGCTAAACGTTTGTAATTATTCGACATATGCCTACTCGAAACGCCAAGCGTTATTTTTTTTTTTGTCGTTTAAGGTACTTATATTAAATTGTTGAGCATGATTATTGATTATAATTTATAGCTATAATAACGTATAAAAACTGTCTATGCCGACATACCGTAATGATTGGACTACAGGAAATCGAAAACATTTTTGGAGGTATTGGTCAACAAGTGTCATGCCTCTAAGCGACGACCGACTTGGCAAGCTAATAAAAATATACATTTAATTAAAAAAAAAATCGAAAATGCGGTTTACCTTTTTCAGACTATAATGACGCATATTTCATCCTTATTAATTATCAGAATATAAAGTTACCTACGTTGCTGAATAATAGAAAAAGAAATGGAGAGAGCTTGAATAATCAGTGCTGTAAACAAAATTCCCGTCATAACTTATAGGCGAAACTAAATGGTACCAGGAATTATTAATTTAAAGTTGGCACAAGAACAAGAATGCTAAATATTACAATTTCTCTATTATGGGCTTTTTTTTTGTATTATGTGAAAAACATAATCAATTTGTTTGGTATTTTTTTTTCACTGCCACAAAACGTTTTGTAGTGTAAACTACTAATAAATCGGGATTTAAAAATAAAATACACAACGTACATACCAATTTATTGAAGACATTTTAAGTTTTTTAAGTGATGTACACTTAGGGTATGACATTTTTTTCCTCTAAAATACAAATTTAATTTAATTTGGGGACTGTATCTTTTCCAGACTCTTGCCCTTCAAAATTATTAACCAATTTTCGCCTATGAAGTTTAAAGATGATTGATATTATACTGGTCAGGGTTAGTTATCACTTCCATATCTTAAATAATGTATGATCGGTCTAGCATAGTCGGTACTAAATTAGCAAAATGATTTGGCAGTAATTAATATCTAGATTATAGAAATATATTCGAGGTTTACTGTTTACACATTGTAGATAGTAGTAAACCTACCTAGTTGAAGTTTGAAACTTAAAATACTAAAACACATTTAAGGGGTTATTTCACTTGATGATAATATAATGTGACTTAATCGAATCAACCGCAAGAGTCAAAACGTTAATAACTCATTGATTATTGATTATATAGCAAATGAAAAAAGCAAAACAAATACTTTTAACTCACAAACAAGAAAATCTAAACAACAGCAGAAGTATGTAGTGTTAAAATAAATAAACAAGCTGTAGCCGGTATTTCTAATTTATTGCTGGCAAGGTAGTATTTACCATTTTCGGAGTAGATACATCTAACTTTATAGGTAATAAAATTAGTCAGTATTCAGCAGAGTTTACATATTTTATCGTATTCGGTTTAGAATGCCTACACATTAAAAACAAGTACCTCGTTATTGATATAACATAATAGCTAATATACATATGGACATCACAGTTCAAAACAGCAACAACAGCTCAATATTGAAGAACAAAAATAAACCATCGACTTTAAATATTTCCAATATAAATATAAAATAGTGTAGGGTTAATCTTAACCATGCATGATTTATATTTTTTTTCTTGGATAATTCTTAACTCGGGGAAGGGAACATGATTTGAATTAGTCCCTATAGTATTTAATTTAAAAAAAAACAATTGTACTTTGCAGTGTAAGGTTAATGACTTGTAAATGACTACATTTTAAACGACTTTTGTGGTGTCTACACACGTTCGATGACTAGGGCGAGTAACTCGAAACTAAGCCATGTGGGACTTGGAGTCTTAACACGTGCGTTCCGGATGACTAATATATAATATTATGCACATCGATCGGCCGGCAGTCTACCGTGTTTATAATAATAAGTATAAATATATATTTATTATATATTTTGAATAAATGTATAATGAGTCATTGCAAAAAGCCGGTGTCGATTCAACAACACTAAATGTGTTATAACTTACAGCGTATAACCACCATATACTTCCAGATGGTGTAAAAAATACTGCTGTGTGTAATATATGCGTACGTTGAGTTGTGTTTAAAAAAAAAGTAATAAATAAATATCAATATTAATAATAATAATAAATATTCCTCGAGATCAGCATCCAGCTCCGGGTATATGCGTCATGACGAATATGTATGCATACGCACGCCCGACGATGATTACCAGCTACAGCCTGTGTTGTGGCTGAGACGAGGCAATGGCAAGCGGTTGGTAATTTGTTTTTTAGGCAAGGAAATATGAATGGAAACCGTAATAGTAAACCGAACCGATTAATACACGTTAATATAATAACATAATTTTAACCTAACGACATTTCCGGGAAAGGCGAATAGTCTTAAGGGGGTCATTGCGGTGATTCACGGTCATTAATTTCTTTTAGTTTCGGTAAAAAAACACTGTAAATTAATTAATTAGCACTCAAAAAGGTTTAACAACTGTCGTTTTTAGTTTTTTTTATCGTGAAAAAAAAATAAAAATCTCTCGAGTCATAAAATTCAAAGCTAAAGCGTAGGAATAATTATTATTGTTGCGATAAAGAATAACTTTAACGTGTCCCAAGAACTAGTATTAATTTGCACCTTGTGGTATGTATAATTACATTTTCTTCAACAATTGTGGGCTGTTAACTGTAAAAATTATATTAATTACTATATATCCTATACATGAAATATAACACATCAAACTCAAAAGGGTAAATTAATAATTGTTGTTGACAATAAAACGTATGATTTTTTTTATGGGAATTACCAATTTGTTTTCAATTTAATTATTTCAAAACACTGACGCAGAAAGCATTTTTTTACATTTGGATGGAATATAATACAATAATTAGGTATAACTAGATTTTTTTTTTCTAACCATCGTCATGAATTAGAAATCATAAAAGACAGATTTTAGATCAGTTTTATCATTTAAACCAGAACTCGTTAAATAATTATAATTGCTCATTTAAAATCCATCCCAATCCGACAGATCAGGGTCAAGGTAAATGTAATTGTGATATTACGTTTCATTGATGTTGATATTATTTTTTATTTAAAAAAAATAACTCAAATTAGGAAGCAGTTTTTTCGTTAATGCGTTTTACAGACATGTTATGTGCAAGTATTACAATTCACACATTTTTTAACGCATGCGTAAGAAATTATAGTAATATGCTTGGAGGTCGTTAGTGGCATTAAATTCATTGTGAGTGATTTTGATTTGCTATACTTAAAAAAAAAACTGTTGTTAACGTAATACTTGTTGGTAATACAAATACAAGAACTAGGGTTTCAATATATTTTAATATAATTTTATAGCTAATTATTATTTTATAAACATTTTTTTTTACCGACCTAGTAAAAAAAACTTGAAATAAATTTCTCAAACATTTTATAAGTAGGAATTTTAAGATGAAAATTGATTTTAATGGCAGAAATGTAACATATAATTACCAAATGGTAGGTACCTATAAAATGTCGAGTTACTATTACTAATGTAATTTTCTCAGCGGTACCGACTTGATAAGTCGTTGTAACAAATATATGATACTAATGAGTAATATATAGTATAAGTATAAAGTACTACTTACTTTTCTCCTTTAAAATCGAGAAAAACACTCAAATCAATTACCTGTATTATATTACGACGCACCATATTTTTTTTAAAAAATACTTAGTCGAAATAGTTCAAAATTTGTATGGAATATTTATTTAATAAAGTACTATCTATAAACGTGGACTAACCAAAAAAATAACGTAAGCTTTTTTTCTAGGAGGTTTGAACATTTGTTTTTTATTTATCTTTTTCGAATGAATAGTTTTAGGACTTAATGTCTGAAAATGAGACCTAAGGTAGACATAAAGTGGGAAAATTACATGTTATATTCAATTTATTTAAAAATCTGTTGTCAGAATATTTTTTATGGTAAACCAAAAAAAGGGAAAAATTACACTTTAACCGTTGTACATTTTTTAACTATGGTGCTATATTTGATTGATTCTACAGTCAACAGGAATTTTAAATGTTTTTTATTTTGTTGTTAATTACGATAGACGGGTAACAATAGCAACAAACAATCATGGACAGACGATCAATCCTATAATCGTATCCTCCCTAATACTCAAAATATAGAGTTTTAACTTTTAACTACATTATAGCTTTTACAATGCTTTTTTTTATCGTGTTTTGTATTTATACCATCTACAAACTCACACCGAAGCATTTGCGTTAAATGTTAATAATTGTTTTGGAAGCTTTATTTTGGTACGATTAGCTTCTCTCATGTTGTCAAATAGTTAACCAAAATTTCGATGAGGGGTGGAGAAGGGTGGTGGTTGTTACAACCAATTTAATAAGGCAGCTCCAATATTCCCATCCCCCAAAAAAACCCCAGTAATAATATCACACAAGTTTACAGTAGTTATTGTTTGTTTGTCATTAATAGTTGGCACAATTTACAATAATTCTATACCTAATGAATTGGCGAAATCATATTCTATATAACAGCTGTTCATTAATTTCAAGATTAGATAGCAAATAATACCTAGATTACATAGAACATACTGCATAGGAAACAAAAAGATACTATGGTCATGTCTATAAAATATATTGTAATTTGTAAGAACTAATACAATCGAGTATACTCAATACTTATAATTGGCGATATAAGCTCAAGGATCCAGAATGTTTTTTTAAAATTGTATTAATGTTAATTAGGGTAATAAAAAGTACAAACATTTATTAAAATCTATAATGATTAAATGTTATTTTGTATTTCATTTATTTTTTATAAATCATTATACAGAGTGACCCACAAATATTCTACAAATGAAATAACTTTTGTTCTAGTGAATATGTTTAAGATTTTTTTAAAAAAAATAATTTATACTCATTTGTGCTATAAACATCACGTTTTTTATTCCACATAACTGTTTTACTTTTTTAAATAATTTTTTTTTAAATTTAAGATAGCCATTAAGTAATAATGGGCTAAGTAATATGTGACAATTCGCTATCCATCCCTAAAGACAAAGTCTTTCGACTTTCGACAATTAAATAACATAGAGGCTCAAGTTTTATCTTTTTGAAACGCGACTTTTGTTTGTATCTGTATGATTTTTTATATTTGTATTCATTATCGAGTTATTATAATTATTAAAACGAGCACATTGTAGATTTCCTCATTTGGCTTAGAAATTTAAAACTTTTAAATAAATTAAAAAAAAAAACTACAGCCTATACCATAGATACGTCCGTATTATTTAGAATCCACTTATAGGTATGATAAGTCACTCTTGGGTCTCATCCTCGGTATAATAATCACATAGCGAGAACACCTTTTATTTCTTTTACAAGTACCCACTCAAAATATGTATTCTATTTTATAGCATATTAAAAATCGGTATACTTATTATATTTTATTACCCATTGGCCATTATGCATCTGAAGATAAATTTCTTTTTTTCTAAAACAGATTCCAATAACACTAATAACTAATTGGCGTTTACCATTGCCGCATATTGGTGCAGTACCGCCTAATAAAGTATAATTAATAACAATTTATAGTAAAATCATTGATTAAATATAGTACAATAAAAATATTAATTAACAGTAATAATTTAAATACTATTGTAATCTTTTACATAATAAGCATTTCATTTTCAATACGATTGTATATGCAGTGTGTCTTATTTTCTCTTAAAATTTTTTAAATTTTGTACTTTTTTTTTGAAAACATTTTTGTTTTTGTTATTTTACAATATTATAAAATGAATTAAGTATTTATCTTTTTTATATAAACAAATCTCTATTAACTTTTGAAATTTGAATGGTAACGTATAATATATTTAACGAACAGTTTTGTAAAATTATTTTTAAAGTTGTTTTTCGAGTTTAAAGTTTAGGACGGGAGGTGGAGAGCGGTAGAGTAATGCGGGCAGATAAAGATAATACTATATAGTATACTCCACCCTTTGCCTCGTTCTAAATTTGAAACCTAAATAACTTTTTATTAACCAGAAAAAATTATTAAATACATACGTTCCCGGTTCCCTTTAAGCTTCAAAAGTTGATAGCGCTCTTATAAAAAAAAATGTAATTTTTTAATCTAATCACATTGTAGTATTATAACTTATAATTTATAAGTGTCGACTGTTGATAAAATTATCAAATATTTAAAGCAATTTGTCTTTATCGGCGTTTAGGTAGAATATTTAGTATACCCGATTATAGTTCTTGGCTTTTGCAGCCTCTACCGGATGTTTTTCAAAAGTAGCAGACAATCTAAACAATACCTATGTATGATGTCTAATGAATTTAATTTCATAAAATAATGGTTTTCATTTTGCTGATATAATACAACACTAATTGAGTGTTTAAAGTCGTTTAGAGCCCTTCCCATAATATCATGAATATCATTCTTGAACATTTTACAATAAAATAGTATTTGTGAGCAGAAGGCTATACAAAAATATTGGTTTTTACATTTTTTTAGTATTTTAAATGAAATATTATAGTACTGAAATAAGTGCTGAGTATTATTATTTAAAAACCAAAAATTTATATGTAACTGTCATTACAATACACACTTTTTTAAAATTGAAATATTAAAATCATCCTATAAGTTTTATATCCTAACAATATTTGACAAAAAAATGGCCGACTGGGTATTGTCAATTAATACTTGCTAATGAAGTAATGGTATTTTTTTAAAGTAGGTAAATTAGTTGCGTAAATATAAAAAAACACTCTTAAATTAATAATAAGAGAATGACTTAAAATATTGTAGGATTATTGTTTTTATATGCCGTTTGCAAAACGAAAATCTATATATATTTTTTTTTCTTTCTTATAGCCTTTATCATGAGTTTAAAAATCTGTATAATTTTAATAAATACGCTGAACGTACAATTATTTATTGGTTAATTCCTTACTTATAATTTCAGTTTTGTTAAGCTACCCTTTTGTTTTAAACGGCTTCTCTGTATGGTTAATGTTGGTAATTGCTTTTAAAAAAATATATAACAAGTTAACTAAGTTAAATTGCAAGCTATCTGAAAAAAACTTAAATTAGTAGAGTAAAATTAGAGTTAAAATTAGAATTAGAGTAAAAAGTTAGGTAGGTACCTAACTTAATAGTATGATTTTTACTTTGTTTTTAATTTATAAGGGCAACTGTTTTTTGCAAAATCGTTTTAAATTAATAATTACCTATTGTTGTTACAGTGTATAATACTTTCCATAGACAAGTATACCTACTTTCGGTATTTTTTTTAAGCCTATTTCAAAATATTATGGCTTGACTAGCAAACCTATAAATATTTTTTAATTTGTTCAGACAATTAAACGGGTTTTTGGTTGTGTGACGTTTTGTTGTTTTGGATATTTGGTGGATTTACTTTTTGTCGTTTTCTTATCACCGTGTCCCTACACCCACGTCCCCAATGGCCCTATCACAAAGGATTATGATTTTCCACGTGACCTCGAACGCCGGAATTCGTTGTGTGATAATATTTAATTTCTTATACTGTCTATTTAGCAACGTTATTTTTTTCAAATGTCATTTTCCATCTTTTTGTGAAACAGAAAATATGTATTCGAATTACACCAAACATTTTGAAAACTCTTCAGATATAAAATGGGAAATAATGTACGCTCTGCGTGAATGCCGAGATAGGTATTTGTTACAAAGCGGTAAAATGTAAGTCAAACGTAAGTTATTTAATGGTATTTATGTTACTAACACTATTAATGCTAAATTCTACGAGTCAATTAGTTTGAAACTTGAAAATAGTCGTAGTATGTGGATTATGAAAAGCAAAATTTAAAAACAGTACACATTCGTGATGTGATTCATATTAACAAAAAGTAAAATTTTGATGTACATAGTTTTAAGAGATATTTATTTAATAGTTTTTTGATTCACATAATACCTATTTATAAGGGTTATACTACTAGCCAATTAACATTATTTTGTGTTGTGCACACAGGTTATCTGAGTTGTTATTAGCTCTTGATGATATACCTCCACATTTTGATGACGAAACGGGACTTGCCGGTGATATACTTGCATATCAAGATGTCACATTTGAAAGTACAGAAGAATATCTCATATATAGCAAAGCACGTTCTTACTACGAAACAGAAGAATATCATGCGTAATTGTTTACTAATAAATTATAAAAAAAAAAAAACCATCAAATTTGAATGTATTACAATTTTTTTAGGTGTGCCTACATAACGAAAAATTCTAAAAACTCCGAAACAATGTTTTTACATTATATGGCAAGGTACATGAGTATGCACAACCAATCGGTTTATGAGCGTACTAATTTGTTCGAAGAGCCTAAACTCGTAGGAATGAGACAAAACTTTATAACTTTATTAGATGAACTATTAATTTTAACTGTGTATGGTTCTGAGAGTGATGACGAATTCGAAGATGTCAATCAATCTCAATTATTGTCATTTATGTCTGAGCTCGACGACGATGAAACTGATATGAAAATATCTGTTAGTCAACAAAACGAGTCTACTCCAATTAAAAGATGTAGCAGTAGGCGAAATCGCATCCAAAAACCTAGTACACCGTCATTCAACCAAAAATTTTCTATGCATAAAAGTAGTACTAGAAGTAATATTTGTAAAAAAAAAAAAGTTCAGTCTAAAAGATCAATAACGTTTGATGCTCATATAAGCTTTGAAAACGGTTGCGGAGATCCCTACTTGCTGTGGCTTGCAGCTGTCATGCTAAAAAAAGTAGATAGGTTTGAGGAGGCGACCATGTTCCTAATCGAATCATTGGAAATTCAACCATGTAATTGGGCTGCTTGGATTGAGCTTTCCACGTTAATCAAAGATATAAAAATGGTAAATGACTGATTGAAATGATATAATATCAAATAAGTCTCTCTTTCTGGTTATGAAACTGAGCTTTGATTTTGTTTGTTTATTTATTATTTTTCATTGATACTTGCTTTTCTGACCGTTGCTCATATTTTTCAGCTAGAAGAATTAAATATTAAAACACATCCTCATCATTGGATGCAGCTACTGTTTCTAGCACACGTATACTTGGATTTCCAGTTGACTGATAAAGCATTGCAAATATATAATGATATATTGCAGTACGGTGACTCAGTATTTCAAAAATGGCCATATTTACGATGTCAACTAGCCATCGTTTATCATAACAAGCGAGGTAAAAAACGATTTTAAGTGTCCAGATAAGGTTACAGTCAAAATTCACATTTTACTCTCAAACTTTTTCCAAATAAATTTAATATATTTTTTCTAGAAAATTCTGGAGGTAATCATGAGCTCATTAAAAAAAAAAATTTTTTTCAATTTTTTTTTTTAAATGTGTAAAATGATAGTCTAGTTGAGGTTTAATTTTAGAAATTAATGTATGCCAGGAACTGTACCCCTGATTATTTTTTATTTCAAACCATCATTTCACAAATAATTGTGAATTAATTGTTACTAAACATAATATTATTCAAGCACAAAAACAATCCGTGCCATGCAATTTAACGACATAACTTTTGATGCTTTAGTACTTAAACCAACGGCAGATTTTATTTTTGAAACAAAACACTGAAAATGTATTATTTCATCAACTGTTAATTTAATTTATACATCTATATATAATTTTTTTTTTAATAGAAATAGCTAGTTCTGTAAAGGAGTTTATAAATGTTCTTCAGCTTGATCCATACAGATTGGATAACATTGATTTGCTGTCAAACTTAATGTACGTTTGCGATCATCGGGATCAACTTGTTGTTCTGTCTAAACACACATCTACTGTCGACCGCTATCGCCAAGAAACTCTTTGTGTTCTAGGTACAGTTTATTAATAAAATAATTTGTTGTTTAAAATTTATGTATGTAAGTTATGTATACAATATATATTTAAATGTATATTTTTTTTTTTAGGAAATTTGTATAGTTTAAAATGTGATCATGCTAAATCAGTTTTATATTTTAAAAAAGCACTAAGGATGAACCCCTCTAATGTAACCGCTTGGACTTTGTTGGGACACGAATATATTGAGATGAAGAATTCTTTTGCGGCCATTGCATCGTACAGGCAATCATTGAGTATGCAGCTATTAATGAATTCTAAAATTGACTTATGAAAATAATTTGTTACTGTGAAAACTGACCCAAACTAATATGCTATTGCAATTTTTATTAATTAATCGTATAAATTTAAGCACGTTGGCTGCATTTAGACTAATGAAAAATAATTTGCTATTGTGTAAACTTCACCAAACTAATATGCTATTGCATTTTGTATAAAATTATCATATAAACTTAAACACATTGACTGCCTTGGGTAAAACAAAGAGAAAACTATCAAACAAATAACTCAATTTATTCAAACTAGAAATAACACAATATGAATCACTTCAAAAAACAAATATAATTATATTAACAAAGTTAAATGGACTCATATGATGGAACTTATGGCATAATTTGCACTACCAATGGCAGCTAGTGTATTAGGTTATTGTTGTTTAGTAGCATATTTATTTAAGGAATTTTTACATATGAGTAGTCGAGTTGAAAAAAGTTGCAGTTTACTTTAAACAAGACTAACTGAAATAATTTAATGTAAATCAGAAATTGGTTGGTTGTAATATTACAATTAATGTTTAAATTATTATTGACAATTTTGTTCATTTCTTCTGTAGAAATAAATATTAGAGACTACCGAGCTTGGTATGGTCTTGGGCAAATCTATGAGCTAGTAAAGCTGCCGAATTATGCTTTATACTACTTCGGACAGGCGTATGCACTTAGACCACGAGATTCACGCATGATAGTCGCACTTGGGGAAATGTATGAACGCACAGACAGGGTTTGTGAAGCTCTCACATGTTACTATAGAGCACTACGTTACGATATTGAAGGGACGGTTCTACTTAAAATTTCAAAGTATATAACTTCCTATGATGCTTGTGTATTTTTAAAAAATGTGCCTAAAACAATTTCCATATTTTAGGTTTTATGAAAAGTACAACGATGACAGCAATAACCATGTTATTTGTGATAATTTCCACGAGTTAAATAAAAGCGCTTTAAAAACGGCTCTAGATGAAAACTGCTCCGAAAAAAAGTTGAATTTCTTATTGGCAAAGATTTATTTGTATTTGGGATATCACTATTTAGATCAGAATAATTATGAAAGAGCCTATGCAATGGCTGAAAAATGTCGTTCTCTGTGCGTGGAAGACGAAAACCAGATAAACTTGGAGGTAAACTTAATATGTGTACATTAGAAGGTATTTACGATCTGTTAACAATTTATAAATTGTTTATTTTAGTTTCAAGATAATGTCAATAGCCTACTAAGCGAAGTAGGAGCCAGAACAGGAGTGTCTCAAAATGTTGGCGGCCCGTTAAAAGCACGCAGATTCCTATTTGCATTATGAATTTATTACTACTAATATTTTTTTTACATGTGCTATAGAAGACTGATTTTTATTTATTTTTATTATGCTAGGATTGCTACCAATATTTTACCAAGTTTGTTGGGGGAAAAAATGTAACAGCTCCTAATTAATTTTAATAATCAACTTAATTCAATTGTTAGCCAAAAAAAATATATTTTACTATTTTAAGTATAACATTAAATTCTGAAATTTTTATTTACAATTTGTTAAGTATCAAGTCGAGCTATTACATTTTTTTTTGTACCAACAAAAATAATACGAAGTAAAGAAAAACTACCAAAAACTGATGAATATAATTTTTATTGTGATAATGCAAAAGTCCATTCTAAAATGTAAATAAATGAGACATTAAATTAATAAAACATAAGATTTAGTATAGCTTTTAAAATTCAACCTTTTTATTTCCAGTTTTATATTTTAAGTAGCTAAAAAACTTTAAAAAGAAGTACTTAGTAAAGTAAAACGATTCCTTTATGTATTAAGGAAAAAAATAAATTTCTGACCACTTGACTTTTTTTTCCAAAAACTTCAGCTCATTCAGATTATAGACATACCGAAGGTTCATGTACTTTATTTGGCCGTAAGTTTAAAATTATCATCTCTTCACCTTTATAAACGAGAAAAGTATCCAACAAATAAACATACTTAAAAATTACATGCTAACTTTCCTTAATATAGCCGAATTAGTTAAAAACTTGTTTTAGTTAGTATGTTGTGAAAATAAATAAAACTTCTTAATAGGGGTTACATTATTTTATTTCTATAACTTAAAATTATTTATTTTTTTTTAAACATTTTCCCTATCTATATTTTGGTAAGGTTATATGTGTTATCAATTTGTAGCAAAATTGATAGCATTTTATTGGTGGGAAATTATTTTTTTATGTGTCAGGTGCCTACTTTATAACATATACCCTTTGTGTGATTTTTTTTGGCACATATTAAATGTGATACACAATATTGTTTGGTATAAAAAAAATTAGTTACCCGACTGATAGTTCTTGCCAATACAAATAAAAATTTTACCTTCTATGCATTTTTATTATACTTAGCAAATTTCCACTTAAATGGTTATCTCTTTAAATTGATTGATTAGGTGTAAAAGAAAGTCTGCTTACAATCTGCATTTTATTTTTAAATATTTCATTGATTCGTTTAATTTAATTGTTTTCCTTACTGTAAACAAAATGTTTTTAAAATTGTCAAATTTATGGGAGAGATGTGTATAAATCTGTCTATCAAATTTCTGTAAAAAGTCCCCAATTCTTCGGTATGTGTAATTTTGACAGTCAAATAGTTTGCTTTTCGTTCTCGACGACCAAATTTTCAATCTTATAGAATCCAAAAAACCTCTGTTGGTTGTCAATTTGGATTTTGGACGCATTGTTATTGTACAATTTATATAGGGTTCTTGGCGACCAGATCTAGAGGAGTGCACTGCATACCCTCGTCGTTGTGAATTTGTTTGAAATTCTCGACCGCATTTGTACGTCGAATGTGTCTATGAAATTACCCGAATCGTTTTTCATTTTTGTATTCTAAAATGCATTGAAATTAAATAGAAATGCATAAAAAAATTTAACTAGAAGTGTAATACTTTCTCTGCTTTGTATTCCTTTAACAATACAGATTACTTACTAACAGTAAAAAAAAAACATCAAGCAACAATTCTTTTAACAATTATAATGGAATAACAGTATAGATTATTTGGTCGGGTTTTTTTAGGGGGAGAGGTTTTTTTTAGGTTCTGGGGAGGGGGGGCGTACAAATGTTTTAAAAATTAAATGCGATTATTAATTTTTACAATTAAAATAACAATTAATGGAATAATTTAATAGTTTTCCAGTAGAATTTACGATGTGCGGGTGCGAGGATGTCGGCAAATAATAAAACTCCTTAAAAAAATGATCATCATTAAGTATAATAAGTATCCTAATCTCTTATAATATATTTTTTATTTTGTTATTACTTGTGCGGCTGTGGTAGAATAACTGATAACAAGTATCTATATACATATTCTTTAAACACTCAGTCACATTTATTAATTTATAAAAAATTATAAATATCCATTATTATCAGTATGTTGTAAGTAATTTAAAATTGTTTCGTCGAATTGGTAGAACATTACATTTTTCCGTACGCTTTATCAAACAAAAACAATTTTATTACAAAAAACAAAGGTATATTTATGATTTTGAAAAAATTAATTTAAAAACAAAACTAACGCTATACTAAGTTTTACTTAAACTAGTATGGTCTTATGGCATAGAACTTTGGGGTTCAGCAAAAATCTCCAACACAAACAGAATCCAAGTGTTCCAATCTCGAGTCATCGGACCATCCTTGCTGCACCTCCTTATGTTTCTAACGAAACGCTCCACAGAGACACTTTCCTCCCTACTGTAGTCGAAGTAATAATCAAAACTCACTATAAACGATTCCAAAGTTTTAGTTGTCATAATTTAAAAAAACAATTACCATATAGCAGACTAGTCTTTTGATAAAATGTAACAATGCATTTTGACTTTCTCTCTGTTATAAAAATCGAATGTAGACTGCATTAGACTGCAAATTAACGTTTGCAAAAAAGTGCTATCGATTTCAACTACCTTTTTATAATGACTTGGTGGAAGCTCGTTGGAAATACATTTTTTTTTTTTTAATAGCAAACATTCATTAAGTTATTATGTACATCAAAACTTTCAAAGTCGGTCAAATCAAGAATTTTACTTGTAGCATTTATATTACAAAAGCTATGGGGATGAAATTACCTTGATAACCTCGTTATTCAACATAAACGCTACTTGAACCCAGGCTTAAGTTATGGTTTTATAAAAATATTTATACACATAATATGTTGTATCGGTATATTACATATTTTGTTTTCTGGCCAAATTGCGTACAATAACTATAACAGTCAATACATGCTGTCGACCGGCCGTTCAGACGATCCCGTACTTGCGACTCTCTCGGATGTTTGTTTCTGTATTTTTAACAACATATACATTTATATATAATCGGTATAGCGTCGGTGTTTGGTAGTATAGTCCACTAACAGTGATAAATAACAAAATTATGTCAATTATGCAGAGAGCGTTACAAAGACTAGTGCGATCGAGAATCTTAGCCAAACCGACGGCGGCGGCAGTGGCCAACTATTCGTCCGACGGTGATGCGTGTGCCCCGACCAAAAAAGGTTTGGTGTTGGGCGTGTACAGAGGATGTAGCCCAGGTGAAGTACGTATGTCGGACGATGCGCAGAAATTCGACCTCGCCGTGTCCGGGCGCGCCACAGACTTTCTGTTGACGTCCAACATCGCCCGACAAGGTGTAGTGGTAGCGCACGACCTGCACCCGGACTACTTCGCGGTGGCGTTCGCCGACATCGGGCCGATGAACGCCGGGTACAACAAGCTAGAGAACCTCGAGGAGTGCCTGGAATGGACGAGGACCGGGGCGGGAGTCGGAGCCCGAGCGCTGCAAAAGTACGGCGTGGACGACATCTACGTGGAGAACATGTCGAACGTCCAGGCGGCCGCCGAAGGGGCCGTGTTGGGCGCTTGGGACTTCGACGGTTACAAGGTCACGGAAGAGCGCCTAAAGAGCCAAGTGTTGCCGCACAACGTCAAAGACACGGAACTGTGGAGGAGCGGAACGATTACGGGCGAGGCGCAGAACTTGGCCCGGCACATCGCGCACCTGCCGCCAAACGTGGGCACGCCCGAAGGTATAGCCGACTACGTGCGCGACGTGCTTTGCAAGTGCAGTATCAGCGTAACCATACGCAACGTGGAATGGATCGAAGAGAAAAAGCTCAACTCCCTGTTATCCGTGGCCATGGGGTCGCGGCGCACTCCCATAGTGTTGGAAATGTCGTACTGCGGCGGACCGGCCGACGAAAAGCCGGCCGTGCTCATCGGCGACGGGTGCACGTATGACTCGTGGGGACTGTGCCTGCGCAACCAAAAGCGCCCCGAATGGGGTATGTACGCCAAGTCGGGCGCGGCGTCCGTGATCGGTGCGATGAAGGCCGTGGCGCAACTATCGTTGCCGTTGAACGTGAACGCCCTGGTGCCGCTGTACGAGAACAAGCCGGGCGGCATGGCCATGAAACCAGGGTCGGTGATTAAGACGTACGACGAAAAAACAACCGAAGTGCACCGAACCAATGTATCGTCCAGGCTGGTGCTCAGCGACATAATCGGTTACAGTCAGATGCTCACGCCCAACTTAATCATATCAGTGTCTTCGCTGTCCAACGACACACAAAACTACTTAAACGGTAGCGCAACGTTCGGGTTCACCACAGAGGAAGGCCTGTACAATCAGATCGAAGGCGCGTCCGCGTCCACCGGCGACCGAGTCGTCCGCGGCCCGCTTTGGAACTTTTACAAGGCTAAAACACTGTGGCCCACCTTGGCCGACACTCGGGTGGTGCCGTATAAAGAAGCCGGGGACGCCATGGCCGCAGCCATGTTTTTGGAAAAGTTCAAGCCCAAAGGATCTGCCATGATCACGTTGGACGTGGGCGGTTCAGCGTTTCTAAGGAGTCCAATGCCGGAACACTACCTGAGACCCGAACGTATGACAGGCAGTCCAGTCCGTACCATTGTGCAATTATTGAAACAAACAGCATGTCCTAACGACAGGAGACCAGCATGTTGATCAACATTTTAACATTAATCGTGTAATGAGTAAAAATTAATATACTACAAAATAATCCGTGAAATGCTTTTGCATTTTGAAATTTGTCCCTTTTTTTAAGTAAATTTATGTTATATTTGTGAGACCGTTTAAAAGATTTCGAAATGTGTTGCTAGGATTTCTTAAAATTAATAATTGGTTGTAAGTAATTAATTAATTATTAATAAATTATTATAAATTAATTAATTTGTTTAACGCGGCCCGTCTGGCGGATTGCATGCCCAATAACAACAAGATAAAGTAGGTAGAAGCGACAAGTATATTGTATGTCAAATTCTAACAAACTATTTATAAATTATAGTGTTAAGTTAAAAATGTATAAAAACAAAAATGGAGGTGTCTCTTTCGATTCTCTTCCCCTTCTATCCAAGGTCACTCATGATCCTATCATTAGGAGGTATGCTTATAATGTCTTTGGAGGCGACTTTCGGAAAATTCAAGATAGTAATTATTAGTGTACTATGGTAACAAACGTATTCGACAGTAGTATACAACATTAGTCGATACCGATTGACTAGTCGAGTTATACCGGCGATATGAATAGATTGCGGTCGGCCGATTTGAGTGTAATCGTACGAGTTCACCATGGTGTCGGGTTCGACTTGATCGAAGGTAGCGTGACAATGGAAGCCACTTTTGACGGTGACTTACAGCAGAGCGGGCGAACTTTTCCTGCGCGCCGGAACCGAGTCACCTTTGACGAGCGGTTCGTGTGGACGGTAGGCAAAGAGACTGTGAAGAGCATGCGGACTGCAAACGGAGTGGTCTTGGTGCAGTGTTTTCGAATACCGTCGATGCCGGTAGACCACGGTGGAAGCTACGAGCTATATGAGAGACAGAGGGTGGGACTGGCCGTGATCCGGCTGAAAGAATTCCAAGTGATCGGTCGTGACTGGGACCAAGAGGTGGCTCTCAGGTACTACACGTTGCATTGTGGTACCGGCAATGGCAACGTGGCTCTACGCATGTCTCTGGTTATTAAAGACACAAGTGCTCATTTCAACAAACCCTCCGCGGCCAGACCACAAGACCGTTACCACCGACCCCGAGACAGACTGCCAGTGGTAACTCCGATGGATCAACAACAACCGGTGGCCACTAACCGTCCACAACCGGTGGCCGCGGCGGCCACAGTGAGAAACCGTCAACCCAACCGGAAGACGACGTCGAAACGAGGTAAACGCAATTTATACATTGATGTCATCCGTATAGTAACATTGGTCTTGAGTTCCGTGGTGGACGCAAAGGGAGGTACCTCCAATGAGTCATCGAGGGGAAGGACTGTACAACACCCCACTAACAGTTACAACAATGACAATACACCAGGAACGCGGGACCGGTTTCAGATTTTAATTATCTTATCTGATTTCATCCTTGTGTCCGCTTTTTTCAGAACAGTACAAAGAAGCGAAACGCCCAGTAGCCGCATACCAAAGCGCCAAAGGCCAAACTTACGACGACATTGCCAACTCGATGAGTGTTCAAGACAACGCTGACTCGATGAACGTCAACGATAATAGCAATTCGATGCACAATCGTGACAAATCTCATTGGATGCGCCTTCACGAATGTAACTATTATCCACACGATAAAATCAGATTAGGCGCGTCCAACGCAACAGCGGATGATTTTATCAAGACGATGGAACAGCTGACGGTGGACATGGTCGAAGTGCGAAAAAAGACTTCCAAACAATGTCAAGTAGTCAACGAACACGCCAACAAGACCACGTGGAAGGACTGTCCGAGGATAGCCGGTGGCAGAGGCGATTTAGATCAGCTAAATCCATCAGAGAGACATCGGGTCGGTAATAATTTGGCAGTGACGAGCAGAGAGTCTCTGTTGACAATGACTACAGACAGCGTGTTAAGTGATGACGCTCCCACCCGCGTAAGACGCGTGAAGAAATGTAACAACATAAAGACAAGCATGATAAGGAGCGTACGAATAAATAAGAACAACGCGAAGACGTCCGGGACAGCCGCCGACCAATCTTGTAGCTCTCAATCGGACAATGACATGCAGCGTCCAGTCGTGCTGGTAGAGAAATTGAAGGAAAGCGTCAACCAATTGGCCAATAGCTTTTACCACATGAAAAAAAACAAACGGTACACCAAAGCCAAGTACTCGAAGGGTGTAACGGTTCTAAAAAAATTGAACGCGGAAACCGTGAAGCTCAACGAAAAAATAAGAGAGGCCCGACTGTCGGCCTGTAACCAATGCCGTAACGAGGCTTTGTGATCAACTCTCTCTCTCTCTATCTCTTTAGCCTCACAATTCTTCAAGAGTCTTGGCGCTATCTTACAAGTTTAGTATGCTTTTCATCCAATCTGCCACTCCCAGTGGTAACTATAGGTCTTGTTTGACGCTATCCAACTAATGTTAAACTGGTCTTCTTTATTTGTATCCTCCCAGCTCATCATATTACTTTCGGGTTGCTGTTTCCTTCGCGCCAACCATCGTATTCAGAGGGTCCAGACATTAATTCTGTTAATTGTGACACAAATGTCACTTGAGTTCGTCTATTTTTTCAAAAATGTGTTTTATTTACATCCATACAATGTATTTGATTTGCAATAGTTCCATCGACTTAGGTTTCCTTTAACTTAGTATAACCTAGTGATTTAAAATCATTTACGAGAGTCACGTTTTGATCAACAAACCACAATATGTCAATTCAGATTACACCAATGTCAATCACACATATGTTTCTTACTTTGTACTGAACTTTCTAACGCAATAATAGTAAAATTGTATCGCCTCGGCTCTATCAAATAACGACTTAGAATTTTTTAAACGGATTATGGTCGACCCTTATTATATAATTTGTTTATTCGTCCTTTAACAATAATATGAGTTTTATGGTAATTCAAATTCATACATAACGTTGTATGGGCGGTTTATACTGTGTTATGTATACTGCTAAGTGCTAATACGTACATGTTTTGCGTTTCTTGTGAAAATTTAATTTTATGTAATTAACATAAATACTATTTTTATCGACTACTGCTATTTTGTAATAAAAATAATTTGTATTTTTTTAAAACGACGATTCTAACTTTATAATGCAAAACTTGAGAAATATTAAAAAAAAAAAGAAAAACTACGCACACCAATTAAATACATTTTTTAAGTACTATTTATTAATTAAAATATAGTTCTGAATACTATATTGTTATTGTGATATTTGGAATTTTCAAGTTGGGTGTATAATTAACATATGTCCGAGAAAAAAAAATTGTGTTGTTTATTATTAAAATATTGCGAGAAAATAACCTAGGTTCCTATAATGTTATGTTAACAAAAACATTTTTTTTTTATAAAAACCGGTGAAATTCTATATGTTTTTTATAATTTATTGCGTCGCTCTGATATTTGTTTCTTGGGATAAACACAATCATATTTTATATTAAAAAAAAAGTGTCTTAAGTTTGTATGTAAACGTCAAATATAATATTTATGACGTATTGTTAAATTATAATATATATTATAATAAAGTACGTTATAATATAGGCTTTATTGTATTCAGCTTTTGAACATATTTTAATCATGATAATGGCACATAACTTGTTTAAGGTAAACCGGAATCGGACAGTTAGTGTTTCGAAAATTGATAAATATATTGTAATTCGTTACATATTTGACCAGTTTAAAGGTAAAATTCATTATAAAATTCGATTAACGTACAATAAGCAAGTCCGGCGTGGTTTTAATTGTATGAAAATTGGCGTTCACTCTTACCTACACATTTATGTTTAAAAAAATGTATTTAAAAACTATTTTATTCTCTTACAAAGTTGCCGCCAAATTCAATAACTAATCAGTATTAGATATGGTCACATTATTTTCTTCTTCAAATATACATATCTGCAAAACTTCCCTTGAAGGATATCGATTAGAAATCTATCACTAACTGAAAACTTTCTAAAATTGTAAACAATTGTATTCGGTGGAATTGTAAGTTAATATAATATTTTGTATTTTATAATAGTGACAAATCCTCCTGAAATTCTGATTTCTGATTATGAGTTTGAAACGGAAGGTATGTAAGTAACATTAACGTACATAATATATTATTCAAAATAATAAGCTAAATAACACTATATTGTCTTTATTTTTAGTCGACCAACCGAAAAAACCTAAAGACATTAGTACACATTTAAACACTTGTTATACACACTTTCAATTTACAATTTTAGTTAAATATTAATTGTTGTCTTCATAAAAATGTAGCTAAAAATTACACCCAAAAAAGTGAAATAAACTGTTGCCGTCCCTTTTAGGGAAAAAGCTAAATAATATTTTCTTGGTTATGATACTTATGAACAAAGAAACCAAATTTTGAACTATTTTTACAACTAGTCAATTGCTTGAAAACTGGCCATTTTACTTATATTCGATCTACGTGTAATCAGTATAAAGCCAAGTGTTATATATTATGACTGTGTCTTATAAAACGGAAAGGTCTAAAATACAACTTTTCAATAATATGAACATTGCATGATTTTTTTTTTTTTTTTAATTTGCTACGGACAAAACAATTTATATATTATGTTAGGCATTAGTTAAAAACAGTACTTTGGTAAATCTTAAATGGGGTTTAAGGTAATGTGATTGTGAGTAGTAGGTATTTTCTTTTTCAAAAACAAATTGTTCTTGATTTTAGGATGTATACACTATTATTATACCAATTGATGCATTAATAGTATTAGTTAGGGAAAACCCAAAAGTTTAACAATAATAAACAAGACATGCATAACGATAATAATTTTTAGTTAGCCAACAGTCAACGATTTCAACATTTACCCATCATTAAAACAAATTTGAAATTTTCTTAGTTCATTTGTTTATTAACAAATTATAACTAAACTAATTATACAGCTGCAATATACAATATACACATTACATATGTTTGTTAAGTAGTTTTTATCTGTGTGTTAGGATCGGCACAGTTGTGAGTTTAACCATTGTTAGAATGTTGGCTAACTATAAATTATTATCATTTATCGTCATCTATCGCTTGTTTATTATTTTACAATTCTTCACGTCTATTTGCACAGATGTTCACAAATCCGACTGTGACTATAGCTGAACCTATAGAAAATCGTGCGTTTAGAAATGATTGTGAAAGATAAAAATTGATCGCTCAATCCATACACTGTAGGAATGCGCTGTACGCGGTCTTTGATTTGGTTTGTCATGATGGTGAAAACTTCAGTTAAATGTGTCGATTACGATATCGATCAAACCGTCGACCACGTGGAGGACATGGTTGCTTATGGCACAGTGTACGACAACGTTAAGTATCCGTATGTAATACACGTGATAGGGCCTACTCGCATGTGTACGGGGTCGCTAATCCAACCGCTGTTCGTGTTGACCGCCGCCCACTGTACTTGGGGAATGATCCCTTCTGACATGAAGGTGTGTGCCAAAGGCGTAAATGGCGCAGTTGCGTTGAAAAATCAACGTCAATAAAATTGTCTTAAAAAGAGTGAAGTGTTCGTATAAACAGTTGCTAAATTATGATCTGTCCGACAACAGGTGTCTCGAGGCCATTTCAGGAAATCCAATTTAAACCATGAGCTGAAGAGACTGGTGCGGGGCATCTACCAGCATCGGGGTTACAAGCGCCATCACTACCACACGCCGGACATAAGTCTATTAGAAGTATATATATATATATTTACACGTATAACGGCTAAACGGGTGGTACGAAAAAGCCTAGGGACGAGACACGGTTAAGTTATACCATTAGGTTCTGGTATTTGTAAGTTTTTACATATATATACCTCTTATTTTTCTAACTAAATTTACTAACGCAACTGCTGATTTGAATGCGTACACATATTAAAAATGTAGAAAAACTAATTTTGTCCAGAATCGCGTTAGTTTACACCCCACGTTTAAAAATTTCACATATGCCTAACATAAAAAATGTTTCGATCGCGGCAAACATTCCCCCAAAAAAAAAAATTGCCGTACCATGGAAGTTGTATATCTAGATATTTTTGTTTTAAAAGACTGCAATATATACAGGGTGATAATTATATTATGAACCACTCAATATCTCATAAGTCATAGGGAAATTAATTTTGTTTTCATATTGATTTTTTTATAGCAACTTTTGAAACTTAAATAGTAATGCATACACTTTGTTAACTTTTTAAATTGATAATAATGTACTAAAAATGTTGATTATTGATGTTATTGAAGTTTCAAGTTTAGGCAAGGAGGAAAGGTGGAGTGTAGTATTGTTTTTATCTGCGTGCATTTCCCATCCCGTCCTAACTTTTAAAACAGTTGTGAACTGAGTTGTGCTAAGTAAAAAACTAAGTTGGGAGGGGGGTAAAAACAAAAAAAAAATCGTGATAAATTTGAGATCACATTGTATAAAAATAACTATGAAAAAAAAAATGTATTTCTTATTAAATCCTATGATATATTGAGTGGTTCACGATAAAATGATCACCCTGTGTAACACATGGCTTTGTACGGATCGCACGTAGATCGAACATGAGTACAAAGGGTTTAACTCCTTCGTAGAGATCGGCGGCACACCGGAAGAGTTCGGAGACGGCAAAGAAATGCACTGTGTAGTTATTGGATTCGGTCGAACAGAAAAACAAGTGGCTCCTAAAGATGATGGATACCAAACCGACGTGGTGGTCAGATACGGTCAGAATGCGTGCGCCCCATCTCCAAATATTCGAAATGGTGAGTTCGAGCAGTTGACTAGTTATTCTATTTTATTAAGTACTTCACTTAATTCCATACGGTTGGCGAGAGCCGCGTTAACAATGTCTGCAGCTGTACGACATCATTCATCGGAGTCTTCTTATGATTCCATTAGGAGCTAAGGAACTCATGTTGTTTCCAATAGTGAATAGTACATGCAGGCACGGCGCCAGAATTTTGTATGTACTGTACATGGAGTCTTTGTATCTATAGCATGCAAAACCGCATTGGATTTCCCATTTCTTCTATTCGGGTAGATTAGGAGAGGGGAAATAAGAAGGCAAAACGTACTTTGCTCCTGACGCTATTATACGAATCTACCCTAATAGCATTACATAGTATTTATCAACTCCCCTACAAACCCAACAGGTCGTCGATGCACAGTCCAACATATCTAATCGTTTCATACCTTCCACGGTGCACTGACTGAAATCTTGTTAAATATTTACTGTTACCAGACGATTGGAAGTATTTTTTGTGTTCAAAACCCGACAAGAAAATGGTGTGTCACGGTGACAGCGGCGGACCTCTGATTTGCGGCAACAAACAATACGGATCGGCCAGAAGCGGCTACAATTATGTTACCAACAAAACTACTACTACTAAGTGTGGTACTCCTCAAGTACAGACTAGACATATATTCTTGTACATGTTCAAGGAATGGATTGACGAAATTCTTGAACACCCGTCGCACAAAAATAATGCGCCGATCCACCGACAAAATTTAACTATTATAGATGTTACATTTTTGCTCATATTAACGCTGAGCGGGCTAATTGCACATCATTCCGCCTAATAATAATATAGTAACCAGCTGATAGTAATCGAAAAAAACGGTTGTGAGATACAAAACAAAGTTAAAAATGTTTTTGAAATTACTTCACCGGTTGTGCTCAAATACAATTTTGTATGTACCTACCACAAATTATATTTTGTATTCTGCCTTTTAATACAGCAGCAAATAAAATACACGATAATAAACTGATTTTATACCAACGACATACAAGTTATACTTCTAACTTATCTAGTCTAACTTGACATGACTCAGTACGGTTAGAATAATTTAACTGCAAAATGAGTTTTTTCAATCCACACAATAGGCATATCTGTAAAAATCTAAAGGTACTTAAAGGAATGTTTTTTTTTCAAATAAAGATTAAACAGCTGTTCGCTTACAACAATTAACAGTCGCGCACATATAGGACCAAACCCAGTGAGTTTTGTAGATATTATTTCGTAGAGTTTTTGTTAATTATTTCTATTATATAAATAGCGAGCATTGAAGAATTCATAAATAGAACCGCCTTAACATAAAAATAAGTCTTTGTCTTTAAGTCAGTTCCGGCTGTTGTGAGTTGTATTATATTTTACCCCTTTTCTTTTTTTTCTGCATGCAATTATAAAAACAACTGTACCACATCTCAACTCTTTGAACACTTTTGGATTCCGGAAACCGTTGTCACAATAATAATTAAGGTTCTCTATATTATCCGTAGCGTTCTTTTTCAATTATATATACATATACATAATATATGTATATATTATATACCCATTATGGAGTTACTGTGACGTCAGTCGACTCGCCTTACAATACGGTAGCTGTTCGTTAAAACGGTCAAAATATATATTTTATCAACAAACAATAGGACCCGGTATTTTATTGTAGTAATGAAAAAATTGGGAAATCGATGCAAGTAAGTGTGTAAAATGTATATGTACACCGGGTGATTCTTTTAACGCCCTACACAGGTTTTCTCTTAAAATAACTGATATTTTGTAGTTTTTCTTTTTGAAAACTTTTTTGTTTATGCTATATTAGATCATATTTAATTTTTATCTTTAGTATTTTCTAGAGCTTCATCAACTTTTGAAACTTAAATGACACGTAACGTACACATTTTATTAACTTTTTAAATTAAGAATAATTTGCTGAAAATGTTGACTGGTCGATAACCAGTTTTGAATGAATAGTTTTAGAGTTATTAAAGTTTAAAATTTAGAATGGGTGGAGAGTAGATTTAGTTTTATCTGCGCACATTACCCAGCTGCACTCTTTGAACTTAAAAAATAATTATTTAAAAATGTCAAATAATAGTAAAACTAATATTACTTTACTTGATAAACATTTTTGAAGAGTTTCTTTTTTATAGTGATTTTTGAGGAAGGTAAACTGCATTTTTGTTTGTCCCGACTTTTGCCCGACATTGTTTGTGAGTTAAATATAATATGTTATCTACTATTGTGGTTTAAGGTGTATGCTTAAATTACTTATTGATCTATAAGAGGAAGTTTCTTAATTATTTAGTAGGATTCCATCTATCGGTGGCGTGTTTGCTCGGCTAACTAGGACACGACTTTCTTCATCGATTGCTTTGGATTTGTTTAAATATGGGAAAAAAATTATAATTTCTCGTTGCTTCAGTCAGAATTCAAGTTACCAAGAAGAATTTTTTCTAACCTAACTAAAACCCAAACTATTTATGATTTACTTCATGGTAAAAAAAACGTGACCATAATCCAACGTATCACGGTGGTTACCTAAATGTGTACATTAAGCTGCATAAGCAACCCCTAAAATTACATTTATATAATAACGAATTATGTAATTTTACTAATACCTATTATTTATGCACTAACTGAATAATTATAAAGTATTCGGTAAATGAGTACCTACAAGGGCCTACAAGAGCCTCAGTGAAATGTGTAGAATGGTAATCAATAATATTACCTAAAATAATATTTTAGAATTCTTTCTATTGGGTTTTTATAACTGTAATTTTGCCGGTGAAATTGGTTGTAGAAGGGTTTACATGTAACTAGGTAATTTGAGTCCTATTCTCAAACAAGAATAATAATAATAATAATTTAAAAATATACGTCCTATGCAGTATGCATTCTAATGACCTGAGAATTTGAATGGTATATCATTGAAACATCAAGCTGGGCATTTTCATATAAAAAGAATTTATGTCTAAAAAGCTTAAGAAAACTATGAAAACCTAGGAATTTAAGGAAAAGCTGGTCATTTTTATAAGCTATTAAAGTAAATAAGTTTATAAATAAAATTGTTAAAATTTCACTTAGATTGTGGACAATACAGTTTCTTGACTGAATAATAACATCAACTAACCGATTGTCCTACAACAAAAAATGTGACCGCATTTAAAACTTTTAACAGTCGTAAAATGGAATAGTCAATATAAAATCGATCAATAGATTATTTAAATATTTTGTCAGGTACAACGAGAGTCGTACATTTATTTCTTTGGAAAAAAATATTATAAAAAAAAAACCAGTACAGTGGTTTACAGGAGTTTTTAAATCTGAAAGTGATAAAATCACTTTCGAAAAAACGCTTTGATGCAAATCAGTAGTTAGTATTTTCAAGCCACACCAAGCACAGTATAATCCAACAAAGTTAGAAAGTATTAAATTGAGGTGCTGTATTTACAAATAAGCATCAAAGCGTTTATTTGAAAGTGATTTTATTCAATTATATCACTTTTATTTATAATAATTCCTGTAGACCTGTGACCTCTCCGTCCCCTCGTTGCTTTGATTCCATTATGCCTATACTTTACTGTACTAGTCCTCTCGGATAAAATCACGATTAAGATTTTAGGTGTTTTTGTTAAAATACACGAAATCTGCGAAGTTTTCTGGCAATTAAAGAAAAACTGTAGTGCCGAATTTTTTCCTCGTTTAATGTGCTGTGGATACGTATGAGTTCTAACTACTGACAACTTTTCAACTTAAAAGTCTTAAAGCTACGGCTAAAAACCCCCAAATAACTTGCACCCCCCCTAGGGGGTTGGGAAATAGGTATAATTTAAATTTGATACAACTGACGTGTGCAAGCATATTAAATAAATATTCCTTTTAAATTTCAACTCGATCCGACTCTTTTTCTCGAAATTATAGTCAGTAAAAGTTCTAACTTAAAAACTCGTATGGTTTTTTTTTTGTTTTTTCAAATTTTAACTGTGAAAAAGTAAACGTTTTCAACTTTTACCCCCCCCCCCCCCAAAGTACCGACTAGATAAAATTTATGATTTATAGAGTTGCTACTTGAAGGAATTGGCCCAGTAGTAAAAAAGTTACAGTGTATAGAGACACAAAAAAAGCCTACATCATAGAAAAACCAATACCTTTTCCGCTTTGCATTGTGGAGTATCATTTACCAAAACGTTGACGCTTGGACATTATGTTTACCTCAGTTCTTTTCAGCAGTTTCTTGAGAATATCTCATGCGTTTGTACTCTTGTTCTTGTCGGGATTTTTTCATTTGATCTCTTCGGAAGATGTAGGTTTACTTACCCAAGTACTCAGTACTGGAGATTAAATTTTAATACCAACATGAAATGTATAACTTAATTTTCAAGTCGGCCTAAAAATGTATAGGTGAAAATGATTAAATCACGTTTGCGCTCAACGTGATAAGTTGCGAAAGATACATCAGTATGAAGTAACAATCAATACGTTTGGGAAATTATCTAAAATTTTGAAAAATGAACTAATTTACAAGTGATCAGCATTTAGCATCATTTATAAATGACTATGCCTCTTTGTATTAAAAGAGGCATATCTTTGTATTAAATTGTAAATTTTAACTATATTTTTATTTAGTATGGAAAATACAATTTTTTTTAGTACGTCTGATGATGTTAACCTATAAAAAAATATACCCTCTTGAGTCTGAATTAAATATTACTTGTACAACATTTTTTTTTCCGACTTTTAAATGGTAGGTAATTTTTCTATCTTAGACCCTATTGCTTGCCGCAAAGCACATGAAATCGGTAATTTTGGCGAAAGTGGTAAACGGCTACCGTGGTGACTTTTTCAGGGTGGGGGTAGTTGTCGGGTTTTGCCGAAGAGTCGACCAATCGGTTCACCGGCGCCGCGCCGCTGCTGAACGACCGCAGCCGCTACCGGCGAACCTATCACACGCAGCCAGTCAGTCAACGTTCTGTCGGCAAACAATGCGGTCCGCTCGCGCCATGCTGTCTCTGGACCCGTCTGGTCACGCTGTTCCCGTGGACGACATGACGTCCGTCACGGCCATCGCCGGCCGCTCACCGGTTGGACGCCGAATGTTGGCGTTATTCCTGCTGGTGGCCGTGTTCCATTCCGGTAAGTCTGTTTTTAATCCACGAATATCCGCCAAAACCCCCCTATACAAGATTAATTGACATCTACCCCTCCGGGGAGGGGTGAGAATCGTGTAAAAATATATTATGTACTTAGGCGTTTATTTTATTTTTCGAATAACAAAATTTTATTTTTGAGGGCATTTATTTTGACTATAATGTCGGTATATTTATCCGAAAGCTAATACAAAAAATTCTCAATAAAAATTGTCGGTTTTACAAAAAAAAAAACCATTGAAAAACGTCGAGTTAGTAGAATTTGAATGATAAGAACTAAATAGTAGAAAATTGAAACACATTAGCTTAATCTTATATTCTTTTAATTTCATCGAATACCTAGTTCAGTGACTTGTGTACAATTATTTGACATTAAACACATAAATGTATCTTGTAAAAAATCCCACCCAGGAGATTTAAATAAAATATAATTAAAGAAAAAACTTTTCCCTATTTTTTTTTTAAACATAAGGACAAATTCAGACAATACATACCAATATTATTTTCAAACAAATTTTTCAGGATTTTTTAGAAAATATTAATATTTCATTGGATTTTTTGTAAAATTTAAAAAACGAAAAAATATTTTCTATACGTATTCGCGAAATTCAGTAAGATCAATATTAATTTTTACTCAAATTGTTTTTGTTGCGGTAATTTTAAGAGGTCGAGTACTTGGAAATTTATTTAATTAGGCAAAATATTTCTATGTTTTCACGGTTGGTCAGGTTTAGTCCGTCGGCTGATTAAACGTTACAATTGCATGGGCGAAACCGGGTGAACATAATCGTTTTTCTTCTAATTGATTATCGCCGGTCGTTATCAAAGAAAATTGTTTCCAATTGTGTTAACCGAGGATGACGCACAATACATACCATTGTGACGACAATCCACGCGATCCGGATCGTATACAACATATAAGTATAACAAAAATATATGAATGGCAATTTTTGTTACTTGTTTAAACATGTGTGTTTTTGGCTGACTTGACCGATCCTGTCTTGTTCCAGAGCTAGCAATAATTTACCCGTGGGCGTCGAGTGAACGTTAAAAATGTCTATCAAACCAGTCATTTTCAAACGTTTATTAGTCTGTCACAAAATTCTTTATGCACATAATTGATAATCATAGAAAAGATTTCGATTATACTAAAAATGTGTTCTTCACCGGCAAAACTAACATGAATAATTGACTAAAAAGAATTTAAAAAAAACACCTAATGGTTGCGAGGAACGGATTGAGAGAGCGTTTTCTTATCGCGATCACATTTTATATATTATATATAATATATATAATCTGCTCTATACCAGGAAGCTCTGATCTTTCCCGTCATGTGAGTGGATATTTGGTACCGGATACCTTATTGTGCTCGTATATAATAATGATATAATGTTAAATACAAAAGTAAAATACACGGTTTATAAGCCCGGCGCCACTACAACAAATACGTTGTTCTGAGTATTGACTGTATAGCACGAAAACCGAATCACACAAATATTATACATATATGTTATATTTTTTTATTAAAGAAAAATCAGTGTCTTTACGTTTATTGCAAATAGAAGAAACACTACACCGTATATTTTTGTCTATCTCTCTCGATTTTTTTTTCCCGATTAAAGCAAAAAGAATTTCGATTTGTAGAAAAAGAATATAAAACCGAGAAATATTTTGCTTACCTGAGCGTATTCCAAGGAATTGCGATGTCCAGGTCGCTTCCGGGAACGAGACCAATAGCTACATTACATTAAAGTTATACATTTTTGTTTCTAAAAAACAATTCGTTGTAACTTTAATTCGTACATATAATACACCAACATACATTAAATAAACGACAGCAGAGTGGGGACGGTTTATATGCTTGCATAGGGGTCAATGATAATATTGATTAGAGATTTTGATGAGAAAATTGTATATTTGTTGTAGTTCCACCAACGATCTATTTTCAGTAATATTTCCAGGCACAAAACATTTTAAGAATGGACTTTTTTCCAGGTTAAGGTTTTTATTATTATGCTTGGTCCGACAACTCATGATATATTTTATAAACCGCCGAACCGATGTCTTTATGTAGCAAGAAAGCTATAGAACAGGAATAAAAGTCATGATTAAGTACCTTATTGAAGCAAGAATTTAAGAAGTTTACCCCTTCCCCTTCAAAATCGAGAAAAAAAACCAAAACATTTACATAGTTTTTAAACTTTAAGTCACACCACGCTTAAATTTTTTTTAAAATGTCGAATTAGCTCCAATTTTGTATAAAACATTTTTAACCTTTGTATAGAACTATCGACATACGATGACGAACCAAAAAATTGATTAAAAACCATAGTCTATATCCCTTTGAACAAATACAATTTTCTCACAAATCTGTGATCAATATTTTCATTCAAAACTACAAACAAAGGAACAAATTCACACTAGTAGCATATTAGTAGTATCGGCAACAAATTGTTACAGACAGAAGATGATCCACCCTAATCGTATTTCATTATTGTCTTTACCACACATTATTGCATGATAGCGCACTTAGACTGTTCCGTACTTTATTATTAGCGTCATATTCTAACCAGGAGGTTTTATTTAACTGTGGTTTTAATTTGTTACACAAGCAGCTACAATAGTGTGCAACATTGTTATCGTCAAAGGTTCATACTTATCTCTCTCTAGTTTCTCACTTGAACCTTTTAGATACCTTTGAGGGATACTGTCCGGTGTTACTATACTAGTGGACCACAGTCGGAAAACATAATTTATTGTCATCTTTGGACGGTGAATGCGTTTTGATAAATCTACAACAGCCTACGGGGTACATGATATTGTGTACCTTGTAGGGTAGATATTCACACATTCGTTATTATTATTTTATAATGGCGATAACGTTGTATTCAACCCGCTGACAATAATATTATTATGTAATGTAAACGATACAAACGTGCTATCCGCGGTATAATAATAATTACGGATACACAAAAAGAATAATATTAAATTATTACCCTAGAAGGCGGTTTGTTGGAAGTTCAAAAAAATACCAACAATTTCGTCGTTATAGCAGCAGCTGCTGTTGATTTACAATTGTATTGTTATTACACTGAATAGACTTAACGTATAGTATGTAATGGTATTTGTTTGCACGTTATGTTCAGTCAGTGTTCAACCAAAATCAGAGGCACCGAAATCCAAAAATCACAAATCACGTTTGATTTGAAAATGTTTTTTAAATCGATTTTAGATTTATATTTTTTAATAAATCCCAAGACACCCAACACCCATGTCCCACACCATTCTATTTTATGTTTGAAATTTGTCAGTATACTCGTAAATTACATGACTAAATAAAAATAAATAGATAAATCAAATAAATAAATATAAATTATGAGTTCGGTGCCTTTGATCCGCTTAAGATTAGCCCACACTGTGTAATGTGTCACCTGATCACTTTTATACATATAATGTATATTGTTCTAACTAAATGATTACCTTACTGTGTAACTTACTGACTCTTCCTAATGCCACATATTCATAATTATTATTCGTTCATGTTCGCCCTCGATAGACATTTTTTTTTTTTTTAGTACAATCTTTATACATAATTTATATTATATCTACTATCATTTGTATTAAAATTTCCTCTTATAGTAATAACCTCATAAAAAAAAAAGCCTAAAGCTTTTTAGGTATAGATTTTTTTGGTATCGACCTAACCTAACCAAGTATAATCAGACAAGCTATAATATTAGTCAACCCGTTTAGCGTGGCTCTAAACATGGGTGTGTTTAGCCTGACCTCAGTCACTTAAGACTCAAACCTTATATGACCCATGGAGTAAGAAAACGCGTTTTTTTGTGAATAAAAACATAATATTAATACTGTGTTTTAAGTTTCTATTTAACGATTGTCGTTCGGTTCTGATTTAGTCTGGTGCAATAATAACATAATAAGAATAGCAATAAAAAAATGTATATATATATATATATATATATATATGTAGGTACAACGCCAACACTTGACCTGGGTTTTATTATTTGTATAATTTTCACAAACATTTTATGTTGGGAACCGTTTCAAACCTCGTAGGATAATATAATACATGTTATGTATAAAATTTGGACGATAAAAAAATAATTGTAACATTGTATACATTGCATGTATAATATTAAAATCTTAAATATATTTTCCTAATATTTGTGTTTTTTTGAAGTCAACAATAATAACTAAGCATTGCACTATTGTCATTTGTTTTTCCAAATGTGTAAACATTAAATTATATTAAAAAATAGTTAAAACGTCCACGCATTATCTGTACAAACGTACTATTTATAATATATTTAATTGTGGTGACAAAACAAAGAGTTAACAATAAATTGTGATAGGAACCAAAATAATGTTTACAAAAAATATATATATATATAATTATCCGTTTGAGTTTGGTTATTAGTTTTAATAATGTTTGAAAAAAAAAACAAATATGTTAGCTAGTATAATGTTAGAAGTCATAGACTAATTTGAATGTTATCATATCTTATATCTGCATATCGACATAATATTAATTGCAGTATAATAACTATGGCCGCAGAGGAATTCTAGAGAGTGAGAGAGACAGAAAACAATCAATTTTATCCAAAGCAAACAAAATAATTTTATCATATTATATAGTAATTTTTGACGAAATTAATTACATACCTCGTCTGCAATAATATTGAAACGTTTCTATATATTGTACTACTTTATTAAGCATATATATTTACAATATTAACCGGTATTTAATAAGAACGTATAGGCTTATTTAATAGATACACCGAATACACGTATGGTATTAATGCTAATAACAGTTGTTCGAAGTAGTTTGTGTTGTGCATATAAAAATTAAAAAAACAAATAAAAAATAGCCGCTGCGGTAATATTATATTATTATGTTTTTTATAGTCGCCATTTTGTGTGTGTGTGTATACCAGTATTAAATAGGTATTATACTGTAAATTTGAATATAGTATAAATAAGAAACGTATTGCTTCGAAAAATTAACGACTACACGTTATCACCCGAAGCGAATGAACCATTTTGGTTCGCAATAAAACTTACGTACTATAGTAATATAGGATAACATTGATAATCTTGGTATATGTGTTTGCACCTAATCGTAAAATATAATGAACCGTAATCTCCCCACGGACATGGACTACATTGAAGCCGGACAATTATTTTATTTTTTTAATTTATTTTAATTAAACGTTTCCTTAAGCGCTTAATACAAGACACTCAAAGAAGTGACTATACATATAATGTTATCAACACCGTTAGCGGATGTCCGTTAGTCTTGACAGCATTACACCGCACACGTTATTAAGTACAAAAAATAAATTCATTTTTTTAAGCACTTATTTTCATTAAACTTTACAGCCGGTCGCCATGGAGAAACTAACAAATAAATGGCTACAACGTTTAAGGCTTACAGTTAGAGCAAAAGTCTAATGGGCCTTAATTTATGGTACTCTCTTAGAAAAATTGCAACTTTGTAGTTTTTCTTTGTTCTTTTCTGTCTGACAATATTCAAAATTGTATCTTCTTTATTTTTTCCAGGGCTCTATCAGCTTTTAAAACCTAAACGGTAACGTTCATAATTAATTACCCTTACAATAAAGGATAATTTATTGAACATTTTGACTGGTCGATAACCAGTGTTAGGTAATTATATTTATGTTACTAATGTCTACATTCTAAGAAGGGTGAATGAGTGCGGTATATTAATGTGTTCAGATAAAAACAACACTCTACCCTTACACCCTTACACTTTTTATCCGAACATTGTTATCGACCAGTCAAAAAAAAAAATTATTTAAATATATACGTTTTCATTTAAATTTAAAAGTCGATAGAGCTCTGGAAATTACTAAGAATGGTAAATATTTAGTGACTTTAAAATGTTATAAAATAACATAAACATAAATGTTTGAAAACCTGAAAAATTGCAAGGATTTTAAGGTAAAATGAGTATCTTTGATTTCTTCTTATTGGTCTTACAGTTAATTATCTGTTTTATTTTGTATACACCAATTCTATTGAGATGCTGACCGAATTATTTGATCAGTATCTCAATAGATGCTCCGCATCGAAGCTAAGAACCGTTATTTTCTATTTAAGTCGATAAAAACAATTACATGACGAGATCATTATTTTTAACTAATGAAATTTTAACAACGTGCCTATGATAACAGTAAAATATGGCGCTTTCAGGCCTGTAAAAAAAAATGCATACCATTATTTTTTTAAAAGCGATCATTCGAATAAATTTGAAATAAATTTTATGGTTGGTTAGATTAGATTAGGGTTTAAAATGGTATTTTTCGAAAACTTAATTGTTCCGTATTTTATTTAAAAGGCGATTTTTTTATAATTGCGCGTCAGACATATATTATTTAATTATCAAATTTCACAATAGTAATAACTCCTGTATCTGCTAACTGTTGGTCTTTAAATACATTTTTATCATAATTGTGATTTTTTATGTTTTTTTAATGTTTTAATAGATTTATATTTGTATAATACTCAATGAATACGCGAGTTAATCAAATAATATTTTTGTTAGGTACATAACATGTTTGTGTAATTATTTATTGTATTATAGTATTTATATTTAAACTATTTGACAGCGATAGACGATAGTTGATACATAATACTATATTGGAGACACTAAACTTGTTATAATATATTCATTTCATTGTGAGTAGACGTATTAAAACCTTGTTATTACAAATAGTTGGAGAACTATGATATATTTGTTTTATTTTTTAGCCGATAGTACGAAAAAGTGCGGGTTAGGTTTAAAACTGCTTAACACTTTATACATAAATAAACCAGTTGATAATTAAGAAATACCACCTCGTATTGTAAAAAAACCGGATTATAATGTTTTAATAAATAAAATGTATAGCGATGATGCGTTCCTGAACCGTTAGAATGCTTTAATTATTTTTAACATGGATATGTTTTTTCCATTTCATTTTGCTTTGAAAAGCGGACGAATTAATTAAACACGTTGCGCGGGCGTTGACGGCTTTAATTATAACTTTTCCATAAATTATAAGAACCCGGTAAGGTTACTCAATCTTTTATGTAGGTATAGCGGTTCGTATAAACATCAACAAATTCTTACATACATCGCCATTACTCGGTCTTCTAACGATAATAATTATTATTTTAATTTTAAACGCTAGATACTCGAAAGGTACTTATATACGTATAAATAGACATATATTATACATATACCTAATATAGAGTATTATTATCATTCAGCGTTTGAATAGCAATAGAGTATAATAGTAAATAGCTATACTGTTGTAATTATTTTTATAAGTATTCACCGTAGGTTATGTGTGTAAAATTGTACATCGATATGGTAACAATTTTAACTTAACCACGTCACTAAAATTGTGATTAAACTTTGATAATAAAATTATTACATGTTCATTTTATCGCCGTACCAATAAATTATTCATTATGGTTTTTAGTACGAATGAATTAAAACAATGCAAATCGTTACCTCGTCCGGCGTTTGACCATTTTATTATGCCATCAAAAGGTGGTCGGTGACCGGAGTCAATGGCATTTCTTGTGTATAATATGTATATCGAACCGTTATAACATGTTATGGGTGTAGCTAAAGTCTGTACAATGACAATAAAATATTGCGTTTGTCCCGGAATGTTAGACACGGATATTTTGTACCGATGAATTATTATTATTATTATTAAGTGTTTCTCTTGTGTTCGAGAGTGTGTATCCGTGTACCGGTGTTCAGGTTCTTTTCGATGGCCAGAAATATTTCTGCGAAAACATCCCTGCCGTGGCTGCTCCCAAAATGCCACCGGAATTTCTACACACACTACAGTCCTGCATACACTGTAGACTTAAATAGTTATGCGCATGCACGAACAACACTAGTACTCGAGCACGTATTACACAATTTATTTTTCTGGTATCACAGAAAGTCGAAAGAATAACAGCTTAAAGTAATAATATTATTATAATATTGAAAAGGGTTCCGAAAAGAGAGGTCCGGTTGACCAGCGTTGGTGTTGTTGTGATTCTGCACTCGACCATCTGTTAAAATTACTATTTCACTAATAGCGATCGACCGCAGAACGTTGTGAGAATAGTGTTACATAATCGTCACCGTTTAATATATTCTTAAAATTTGATCATTGACTGCGTGCCGGACAACCCGTCAATGTCTCTGGTAATGTTAAATAATAATAATCAAAAATGTTGTATAGGATTTATGGACTTTAACTTTTAAACATTTTTAAATCGCAATGAAAAACCCTTTCAATCCCATGGACATTTAACGATACACATTTAGTTAAGATATATTACTTAATTAATATAAAATAATATTTTGTGTAAAAGGGCTGTCGTTGTACCCGAATTCACCCGAACCTGTAACGCCCATAAAACCCCTATTTTTAAACCCTAAAACCTTATAAAGTAGTTATTAGGTAACTATTACCCTGAACAATGAACAAATACTTAAATGTCATATATTTATTTCCTAATGTTGATTGCGGTTTGTAATTAGTAAGCGTTATGAGTAGGTATTAAGTATACCAATTACTTTTCCTTTTAATTCGACGTATGAATACTTTCAACAACCATAACCATTTACCCGATTACGAAATTTGGGTGCAAAGACCCAAATCGATTAACAAATTGTGATTGTTTTGCTTCTGTGAATGCCTGTAATGGTAGTTCTGGCTCTTATTTCTGTCTCGAGTTTCCTCACTAAGTCGGAATTTCGGGTTTGATTTTCAGCATTAAGTCAACTTTACTAAAATGACTTTTAACAGCGATCGGTCACACGAAGATCATACTAAAAAATTTGTCTCAAGTAATAGTTGACAACGGGTATTGTGATTGGACCACCGGGCCATATGGCAAATTACCATTTTCACACTGACCGGGTTTTGGTCAATCCAACAGGAATGGATTATCCCTGGGCTCAAGACCTTGGCGTATAATTTGTGTTAGCACATCCTTGAACGGTTCGATTCGGCCACGAGGCGCTGCGACATATTATACTATAGGCCTCTATATAACTTCTCGCGTTATACCTATTTATGGAAACTGGGGAGGTGACGGCCGTCGTCGACACGAGTAAACGCGGTGGGTAGTATTTTTGAATGAGAAAAAAAATGTTGGTTTCGTATGAGTGAGTGCGAGTTGTAGCGGTCGCTGCGACAGAAGGATGAATAGAGAAATATCCGCATTACAATAAACGACAATACTAATAAAAGCGACAACTGTATAATTTCGCGGTGTTATGGGGGGGTGCAGCAGTGCTCGCAGGAATTTCGGTGTAGGTACGTGTGACAAGCACACCAAAGGCCGGTCGTTCTTTTTTTTTTCTGCTCTCTCGTTCTCATTTTATGTATGACCGCTAGACGGCTCGTCCGTAGTACATAGTGTATATATAATACAGGTACCTTTTAATATGGTTATTTTATTATTATTATTATTATTGTATATACACCTGAGGTCGTGGCAAAGACATGAATGAGAATGACGGTCGGCAGCCCGGCATGAATGGAGAGAGGCTGAGGTGTTTTTCCACACCGGTGCCGGCAGTGGTTCTCAGGACGCGATCGGAGAGAAAAAAAAACAAACACGCCGTCCAACAGATCATTTGTTGAAAACCGCTCCCGAAAAACTTACTGCACCTTCCCCCCATTTGGGCTGCTTGGGTGCGGGGCAAGTGTCTAAAACTGCTCGATTTTTTCGAACCTCCGACTCGGTCGAATTCAGCACGCTGGTTTGTGGAAAATTGCACGGTACCTATTCCGGATGATGACATGTGCAAAATCACACACATTTTATATATATATATATATACACCTACACGTTATTGTCATTGCGATTCGATGTTAAAAAGCCAGTCATAGGTTTATATTGGATTTGGGTTGTGCAATAAAAAAAAAAAAGGGTATGACATCTATACCGCCGAACGGATGGCGCACGTTGTGTACAATCATTTTACATAATATGTGTACCTATTAATGTTATTATTATTTTTTTTTTTTTAATAGCCTTTATTCGATAAAGATTAATATCTTTATTATGTATTAATATAAAGACCCGCCCATATTAGGCGGCGCGTGCACTATCCGATAGATCAATGTTAATTGATCGAGTATATTATAGTAAATTTCAGACTTGATTCTTGAAAGATGAGTTATTTCATCAAATTGAACACGCTCGACTACTGTAATAGTAATAACAATAGTACTATTATCAATGCGTTGATCCCGGTGTAAGGTGTTTGGGAGGAGGGCGGAAGCTGTTCATTCATTGAGGACCAATGTTCTAACACAACAGCAGCGACGGTGGCAACGGGCAGGTATTCTGTTTGTAAGGAAAGGTATGCGACCACCGACTAGACGGTCATCGTCTGGTGGGGCTATCCCGGCCCACCTCTCCGCAGTCATTATACAATAATTGTATAATGTATTTTTATTTTATTTTTAATATCAAAAAAATAATACTAATATTAATATACACGGTTTTGGGCCTTTGCCGGATCTACGAATCGGTTCCGTTATTCGAGCGAGGCGTTTTAATTCGTTTCCGGTCTGGTTCTATACACACCGGTATACAGAACTCTAAAGTTACAACTAATACTACTATATACCCACTATGACTGCTTCTGCTGCTGCTACTAGACATAATTATACATGGTGCCGGGTCTCGTTCATAAATCACACCGGTGCTGCTTCGTACAAAACGACAGTCGACCGAGTTCGTGTCCGATAATTAAACAATTTCCCCGTGTATTATGTTATTGTACAATATAATATGTTACCTACTGCCCTGGCACCGCCGCCGTTGGATGATTGACGATCCGGGACAACAGCGGAACTGCTTGTACGTTCAAAAGAATAATAATATTAAAAAAAAAAAAAGAATAATAATGTAAAAACGATTAAACCGGCTCGCGATCGACTAGGGACACAATTGATACGAAATAATACAACACGGCGATAGTAATATAATACATTGCCCCGACGGGTGTGTTGGGGTGCGTACAAGAAGTTAATTGATTTTTAATCATAGCCAAAGATTTGACCCACGCGCGATTAACGACGATGACTTGGCTTGGGCGCGACTGGACTATGAAAATAAACACCCACAACAGACGTTTAGTCGTATAAAAAACACTTCCAGTAGATTCCACTTTTAAATTTTAGAAACTGAATGTATTACCCCGTTTGCAAAAAAATGGAAAATTTAACCTTGCCACCACGCTCTTGGCCGTGTTAATCCCAAATGCATAGCATGTATGTATACGACGGCGGCAATTTAATATTACAGTAATAGCTGCCACGGTTGTATTGCTCTGGAGAGCGGTTCTTGAATACCAATGTGGCGGTTTGTCAGTATGTACGTTTCTAGATCATGCATTCCTTGTTGGCATTTTAAGATTTAACCGTGACATAATACGGATGAGTTGTACAGAGATTCGAATATCCGATAATAGTTCGTTCAACAAGCGCGCTATACCCTTTTCACTTTTGATTCACCTCAAACCCACGTCATGACAGCCTCTTGCACTTTTGCTTTTTACAGCTACTAACACATAATTAATTGTGAGTATATTAACTTCTAGTTGACACTCGTTATAATCCAACTCATATTATTATACTATCATTGATATATTAGTATTTCATCTCGGAGGCAGACCCATTAGCCACAGGAAAGAATAGTAAAGTGAACCCCTAAAGTCCAAAATAGCATATAGCATTTAGCTCCATAGTCGTCCCCATGACTAGCGAATCTAACCGGGTGTCCGCTTGCCAATGGAATAGGTATTTGATAAATATTCGTTCAATCGTGCAAACCTAATTTCAACAACGACATTTATGGAGGTGAATATTACTCATAGGAAAGGATTCATATACAGTGGTTATTAGGCGCACCATCTAAACGGTTTAGTTCTTGTCGAGCACCGTCGTCTTGTTTGTAAACGAAGTTTTTTGGAAGCTGACCATTAATCGGATTTTCAATCGAATTCAACCAAATCGCATTACGGTTGGTTGCTGTTGGTAATGGTTGTTGTGTGGTCTCTGACGAGTCGCACGGTACACGGCTAATGCATAAAAATCGTCGTGCCGGACACTCATTTCACTGTCGGTACACGGTGAAGCTACTTAACACCTTTGTACGGGTACGGTTTTAACGTTAACCCGGTTATCTTTGCTCAGGCAACCAGTCGCGTCATTATAATCCCCTTTGCTCACTTTTAATCGGTTCCCTCAATATAGTGCTCGTGTATTGGATGACAAATCGATGGGCTCCGCGGGCACCGATAAGATCGACCAGCACCTCGTATTGGGTATTAATACCCCATTTTTTTTCTAATGTATTTATATAGGTACATAAATTATAAAATTGAAACGTTACGACACGCATACCGAATGCTCGTGTCTGCGTGAGTGTGCTGCTGCCCTTTTAGAGGATCGGTTTCCGATCCACCAGACGAGATTAACGAAACGCATATCTGTCCGTACATACGGGCTACGGTTTGGTCTCGTTGTTACTTTTATTATCATTATTTTATTCGATCCGAGCCTATTCCGGTCGCCTTGTGGAATACATTACGCGCGTGTATAAGGTACGTACCTATCGACAGATATTATAATGTTATTAGGAGAAGACGGACATCAGCCACAGCAGCAACAAGATAACATGCGGACGCGACGGGTAAATGTGGCGGTCGACCTTGTGTCATCTCGTGCGGTGTCTGTGCCTGTGGTTTAAGCATCCTAAACAATGGTCACCCACACACACTAACACAGGTGTGCATCCAATTGACATGACAAATCTGTATTATATAATAGTGAAAAAATGTGTTAGTTTCGGATTTTGCTATTGGCTATTTTTCGCACATCCGTTCATAGGTCATACCGTGTATATCATGTGTATCAATGCACGGTGTCCAATGTGCCTATAAATAAAATGTCGACTCGCTGTCGAATATATGTTTTCCGCTTTACTCTCAAATCTATTCCAGTCACGCCGTGAAAACATTTCAAACCCAAATGGCTTATGGCTGAGCTCTGAGTATAGTCTTCGTATCTGCCCCATCAAATACAAAAACGGTTTACTTACATAAAAATTGTGACCACACTTTTGTCCAAATTAAGTTCACTCTATCATAATGTCTTAGTAAATAAAACATTTTGTTTTTTTTTAAATGTATTTATTGTAATTACAGAGGATTTGTTATGTTCTTTCTCCGTCGTGGTGAACGATGCATACGTTGAAAAAGTTGCTTTTGTTGGAACCAAGTTTAGACTCCTCCGTTTTACCAAGAAAGAATTATGATTTTTAGAAACTTTGTTTAAGAGCTTGAACACATTTTTAAAAAAATGTTTCTTAGCTTTTATAAAAAAAAAATATGGCTTAAAAATTAAGCACACAATATGTTTAATTAAAGTTATTCGGTGTTCGGCTGTGGGTTAAAATGTTTTCGATTACAGTTCTTACTTCTGGAACCGCAGTGACAATTGTTATAAGGACAATCACCCCTTGGTTTTCTTTGTATAATATGTCAACCATTAAAAGAAAAGGGTCGAATTACACATTTGGTGGTCCCCACAAATGTAAAAATAGCGATCGGCCCATTGAATTTTAATGATCCGTTAAATTTAAATTTGTTTTTTCGGGCAAACCGACATGTTGGTAATGTGTTGAAACACCATGCCTAATTAAGAAATTAAATAATTTAAAAAAAAACCTTAACCATGAAAACAAATGTTTACTTTAGGAGTATTTCGGTAGCAGTGTTATTATCAGCGCACCACTACAGATTGAACAATGTATAACCACAAGTGTTGCTCAGGTTTTTTTTCTCTCTAAGTTATTACCATGTCTTATAATATGTATTTTAAGCTAAAGGCCAATTATTCAGCTATAGGTACACTTACGTTCGGTGACCCTGGTGTCACTGACAATAGCGCTATTGATGTGTACTTCGACTGACACGACTGAATATTGTAAACATGGCAAAAAAGGGTCATCCATCAAACTTCTATAATCTATAATATAGTAGAAACCTACTTGGCGGTAAGAAAAACATGATAATATATGCACATCGCCAGGCTTAAAGCCGTTAATAACGGATCGCATGATTTATAACATGTATACTTGGATCTTATTTAATTATACATGTGAATCGATTCGGCTTATGTCTAATAATATCGAATCACGACGGATCAGCGGACTTGGCTATATATCTTGTTTATCGACCTGTGTAATATTATGTATAATATATAAACCGTTGACGCAAATGTGATGTTTTTTACATTTTTTTTTTTTATATAAAAATCTTGTTGTGTTCGTTAATAACCTCTATACGAGCTTCATCCATCATCATAATATTTGCATTTCAGAGTATCGATCTATATGTTATTATCTATCTAGTTGTTTTTTTTTTCTAATCCACCAAACACCGATCCGATGATTTTGTTGACGACCGTGAATACTCGAGGGGATTACCCCATTATCCCCGCATAGATCTACAGCTCGTCTGATGTATCTATTTATTCTGTCCTACGAATACCACAGTGAGACTTATAATATTATACGGTGAAATATAAATATTCTATATTAATTCAGCCGCTAATTGGTGGACGGGTTTTTACGGCGTGGTTGACTGGCGTTGTGTTACCATTAACGCGCCACCGATGAATATAATATTATCTATGTGGTTTTAAGTAGGTAAATACGGACCCGAACGTTTTTTATCGGTGTACCATCGAAGGCTTGTCGTGTAGCCCTTAAGTGGTCTCGATAAATAGCATTAATGTTGTTCCTTGGGAATCGGCGTGGGCATTGCAGACCGTACTGTTGCGTATAGTCGGTCAATAATATTTTAACGACAGTATAATACGCATAGGTAAGATGTAGGTATAAAATATTTTATATTGTATTATTATTATTATTATGTTTGTGTACACTGCACAACAGAACAATTTCGGTTCGAGGGTAACGATCGCTTATGCATCAGCTATACAATATATAAAGTGTACACAGACACGTCTTGACGGTTTAATTATTTATGTGATATTTAAAAAAAACCACAAGAAAACAACAACGACTTTTTTTTTTTTTTATATCGATTTGATTTCTATCGAATCCGTAAAATATGTGATTTCAAATGGAAAATAAATAAATCAAGACGTCAGACAACGGTTGGTAAAACGCTCTTCGCCATAATATTACATGTGTATATAATACCTAACATTATAATTTATACGGTAGACACTAGTAGTGTATTACACATTGCCGAATTTACCGTGAGTCTAAGATCTTTCCCACGAAAAAGTGTCTTCTTTCACAGTTGGCAATTTTCTGTCTTCATTTATTAATTACACCCTATACTTCATTCATTGACTTGAGAAGCAGTGTGGAAAAGTGGCCTAAAAGGCGCTAGCCCTCTTCCCAAGACTGTATGGCTATTTTACTTTATCATATTTATACTAATAAGTAAATAACGATAAAAATACAAAGTTAAGACGTTTGTCAATTTTTTGGGAAGCGGCATAAACACCCTACAAAATTTCTTCAAGCCTCCCAAAAAAGTATATAAACGTAAATTGTGCTGTTTAATATTATTTTTTCAAACCGAATATAATTTACAATGTATGATTTATATAAGAAAAAGTTTACATAGGTACATCAATATTAAACATATTGTAAGCTATTCGTTATAATATACAATCGTCAATCGATAATATTTTTTTGAACACCTTATTTCCAAAATCCTGCGTAGCGCCGCTGACCAAACGTATAGTGTATTTAATTGGTTTGATGTGGATCAAGCTTAACATTTTTTTAAATATAACAACACTTACTACTAAATATAACACTATTTACGTTGTTTCTAACATCCTAACAAGTCATTTGGCCGACACAGAATACCGCGTGGAATCCGTGACGATTTCTATAAGTTACCGGCAACGGCAATTGAACTGATAATAATTAATAATTCGGTGTACGTCGGTATACGCACCCCTTAGTGTGGTATAGAATTCCAATTTATTTTTTATTATTGGTTTTGCGTTTGCTACGAAAACACCGCGTAGGCGTGTACGATCGGCACAATGCATTGTGTATATAAGTAGTATTATTATAGACAATGTGCAATGTGTTTTTTAAATGGCAAACCGAACAACAACAAAAAAAAGAAGCGGCACAATTAAATGATACCGAAGAAATACGGAAAAGGACTAACGTTTCCCTCGGGTAAAATCCGAATTAGAGTTTTTATCATTTTGAATTATTTTACCGTATCGATTTGATGTACCGAAAAAATATATAATATCAAAATCCTTAAAATCTGTATTGTTATTATTGTTGTTGTTTACCTCCGGTACTCGCAGTAAGTATATAGACATACCGTGTACACACAATACTATTATTGTCCTTCCAAATGTGTATCAGGTACCTAATAATATGGTATTTTCAGGTACACTACAACAGTGGACAGGTTGTCTACTCGTGTGTATGTGTACTGTGTACTATGTAGTGTGTGTGTGTGTGTGTGATAGTCGTTCGTTGTTCCGCTCAGTAGCAAGGTTAGAGGACGTGGATCCGAAAAAATCTCTTTTGTATCCGCCGGCTTAGGTTAGGTTCGTGCGACCGATGGAGTGTGAAACCTTTTGGTGGATGCACGCCGGCGTTTCCTATGTCGATAAAAATAATAACGCAGGTACTGTGTGTGTATGTAATGTATTTTATAACCGAAATGAAAGAAACGGACTAGTCTCTTTAGTCTAAAAATACCTTCTATAGGTTTTATAGCGTTTGTGTGTGTGTATGAGTGAATACAACCGCGACCCGGCACGGTGTAATTATTCGATTAATGAGAACAAAAACATATAAATAATTGTTTCCCGTCGCAGGCGCTAATACGCCAACCGAGTACGGGCGACTTGGATTATTTAAAAAAATAAAAAATTTTGTTTTGCCGGTATCTCGTACAGGGAAGATTTACAGTGATATGTAGTTTTAATGATAATAATTATGTTGTCCGCCGCGTTCTCGTTAAGCGTGTATCGTGTAATTGTTACCTCAAATGTAATTATTTACTAATTGCTCGAGCGAGACCGTCTCCTCGGCTGTCTTCGTTTCACATGCGCCTCTTCTGGTCTTGCGTTGCTGTTGTTATTACATAAAAATTAAAACTACTCTTACTATTATCGTAATTAGCGTTAATCCGTTAACGACAGCTCTTGAAGAATGTAATTTTTTTGGTCATTTTAAGTACGTTATTATTTACACGGTGCACAAGACGCGCCCATTCGCCCACGACTCAAGATTTTGAGAACAGAATGATAGTAATAACAATTATGATATTATTTATGGCAATATTGTTATGGGCAGAAGTGGATGTATAAACTTCAAAGTGGAAAATAAATAAATAAGTATTCAGTTGCAAATGATCAGGTACGGTACGGGTTGAAGCTTCGGGTGATCCGGATCATCCCCTTTTCAATTACCTTTGCAAGTTTTAGTTGAGAAATTTGTTTGTTGGATATTCTCTTGGACCCTTAAGAAAATTTTGAAATTTTGATTTTTGTTTTGTTAGTTGCTTACAATTTTAAAGGTGATTTCAAACACGAATAGGCCTGCTAGAAATAACTAAGGGCAAATTCGGATCTGTAACTCAGAGCAAAAGTGTATCAAGTCAACAATTTCAATTTCCCAGTTTTTTGGTTAACCTAGATTTAAATTTTGCGCTCTATTCACTGAAATGATCAGTGAATAGAGCGATTATTAATAATAGAGCGATAATTCAGATACATCTCATTTCAAAGTTCCAACCAACTTACATAACAAACGAAAAAAGTATTTTCTATGGGTTTAAAAAAAAAAAAAAACTAAAAATATTCTCAATAGGTCTCATCTGAGGAGTTCATTTTTTGGCACCAAAATTAATCGACGGTGAGCTGGTTCGAGCCGTCGAAGCTCCTGCGGCTCTCTCTCCTGCGTCTTTGGTCGATACCGTTTTAATAGGGATTTCGATCAGGGCTATTTAGTCGGGACGGTCACAGGTAAACGCAACGCCGTGGTCTATACATATAATAAATATTATATAGTGCAATAATTATTATGTGTTACCTACAACAGCCCACGGGCACTTGTCGCGGTAGGTACGTGCCGATTTTCTCGATATTTTCGGGTTTTGGTTAGAAGATTGCGTGCACCGCAAGCAATCTGTTCACGTGCACATAATCGGATCCGGTAGGTGGTTTTTACGGAGCAATTTTAATTGCCAGCGCCGACAAAGCAAGAAAAATGTTCACAGACTCCAAAACCGATTCTTTATAGCGTTTACCTGTAGCCGGTGCGCAATAAGCCGGGGCTATTAAGCGTACCTACCTGTCTAGTTTTTGTTTACCGATGGTTTTTTTGGTTTTTGAATTTGAATAATCCCATCAGCGCACTACCCGTTCCGCCGTCCGTGCAAATAATATAATAGTCTGTCGCTCAAAATCCGTTTGACCTTCCGCCATTGTTTCAACGCGGTAATCCTTGATACAGCAGCTACATATTACTGTATACACCATGCATGTGTAGCCTGAAATGTGTGGTCTTTGACCGGCAGCACGACACAGCTGTGTCAAAGGTAACCTGTTCATAGTTTTTGAACGGGCGGTTGGTAGGGAAACTATGATGAGAAAATTGGTCGCCGTTCTTGTACGTATAGCACCGCTTATCTGTTTATTTTAAAATCAATAGTGTAAGGCAAGTTTGACTGGAAACAGCCAAAATAGTCATAAATTCTAAAATTGTTGAGCCAGAAATCAATCGTATAAACTGTGTAAATTGCAGACGTCTAAGTTCAATAGATCGCTAAAATCTCAATCGCCCATTTACCACCAAATCTAATTAGAAATTAATTTATTATCGAGTCTGAATAAGTAATAACTAATGCCAAAAAATTGGTGTATTTTGCATTTTTTAGGGGCAAGAATCGGTATATCAAAATATAATTCATAATTTTGTGTTTTATTTTAGTATTTTCTGGTTTTTTTTTTTAGTTAATATCGTATGTATTAAGTATTTATCCAACATTTTCAAACATCTCACACAAATGTTTAAATATTTCATGACATATAACTGTAAGTAACTATATTTTTTTTTCCAGACATTGTGTTTCAGCTTTTATGATTACATTTATATAGCTAAACTTCTTTACTGGTTAGTTTGACCCAATATTTGACATGGCCATATCATGAAAACGTTCGCTAGCTGGGTTTCTCTTGGTAATTATCTATTCTTGTTAAACTTTGTTAAAAAGGTCGTCGTTTCTCACGCACGAAAATCGACCCAGGAAACTTTTGCATAAAACATCAGCTGCATAAACATTTTTTCTTTTCTTTCCCGTTTTATGATTATAAATGACTCCAACGAGGTTATAGTGTCACGTCCCATAAACGGTCGAGACAAATCAATACGGATCGATTGTATTATTAATATTGGATTATACTGGTTCACAAACAATATAGTTTGTGAACCTATAGGCGGAAAGCGTTATACGGATGGGATTCACCGGTGAAAATTGCAATATTTGTGACATTCTAAGTACACGGTAATCCATACTCTGCACCGTATCGAACCCTCCATATACGAATCATTTTTGCATATACCTAGTTTACTATCCGGTTTCGATGAATGAATATTCTACAATATCATTGTATCAGCGCAACCCGAGAGTTCGGGTCATCCGGAAACGTTCTTCCGGTTTCACGGATACGCGTCCGAAACGCATTATGTATATTATAATAATACCTATACGCACAAGTACATGTGTTATATTATTATTATAAAGGTACACGCACTCGTTAGCGGTTAAACACTGCAGTATAATATAATCAAAAAATCCAAAGGGTCCAACGCTTTTTTTTTTTTGAAACCGAACGGAGAAATGTATGGTATACATTTGTTTGTAAGAAAACACAGGGGTGACACTGGGCTGGGACATAGTCAAATTCGATGTTGCCCCATCTGTTACTACTTACTTATATATTAAATTGGAAATTAACTAAATGCAATAGAACAATTTAACTATTTAGAGGAGCTAACAGCAACTTTTACGATATTAATATATGCTTCAGCTAGTTAAAATAATTAACAAATCATTTAATTTCTTATAGGTAATTATTTTAAACCTCAAATATTTGGTTCAACAAATGATATATTTAACAAATTTTGATCGGATGCTAGTTAATTTGTTTTAAATAGGTTTCTTATAACTATTCGCTCAATGAGTTGAACATAATCTGTTTTTTACGATTTTAGAAATCTGCAGCAATTAATTAATTCTAAGCGTTTTAGTTTGAGATTTATTTAGATATTCTCGTTACTACTGTATAGCTAGAGTTTTTTTTATATCTTGCATGTTTTCATATTTTTAAGTCCTATAAAACTAAATCTCACGGCAAAGTAATGTTATAACACAAATAATTCACATATTATGACATATTTTTTCCAGTCCCGTTCAAATATGTATTTTGCACACCCATAGAGGAAGTCACAGACTTGTTTTACCGAGCACCTACTTATATTATAGTCTACCTGAAATGTGCGAACACATTTTGTCGGGCTTAGCGGGTAAACGCCAGCGGAAACGGCCGTCGGTATATAAACGTATGCGAGACCGTGTCACGTGCTCTCTGCCCTGTCCGCGTTTTCCCACGGCCAACTCGATGCATTCTAATGTAAAACAACGTGTACACAATACTCACAAAATTCCCCTCTCGACACAAATGCAAATCTCACGGTGTCTTACAGATTTTACAGCTCTTGTTTATTTTGGTTTTTTTTTGGCTCTCTCGGGAGACCACAAGACACTGCGGTGATCGTCTCGATAGCAACGAGAAACAAAGACTAAGGAAGAGCCGGTCGAGCAATGTACATCTATCTCATCCGATATAATGATGTTATAACAATGTAAATAATTAATTGATTACTGAAAATTCGCATCATTTGTTCGCAGTAATTGGGCGTCGCTCATGAAGCCTCAGTTAATAAACTCGGTGTAAATTATCGTGTCACGTTAAGCTAGACAAAATTTCAACTACTTAGAATGGTCCAATTTAAATTCTTTGGTCACTCTACTAGGGTATGTAAGAAACAGATTTTTGATTTTTTTCTTTCTTTTTTTATATCAAAAAATTGGGTTTTATTATTGAAAAAATGAAATTTATTTTAATTACAAGAAACTGAAATATTTAAATGAAAATCGGCTTCCTACATAACACAGTAAAGTAGCCAAAGAACTCGAATCTCTTGACAGATTTGAAATTGGACTATATTAAGTAGTCAAAATTTTGCTTAGCATTTTGGTCCAAAACAAGCCAAAATGACTTTTACTCATAGAACACATTATATAAATGAAAAACAATACTTTGAAGCTTATACAAATTAACCGTAAAATGGATTAACATGGTCGAAATTTATTAAAATCACTTTTTTATTAAATATGGCCTGTACAAAACTCCTTATAAAAAACAGACCGCATGCAATCCCCTTAATGTCAATATGAGTGTTAAATTTTTGTGACTATCCACCCTTGGTCCAACTAGACAATATGGCACGTCTCTCCGTCGAGTCCTTTCTACCTGAAAATAAATGACTGAAAAAGGCATCCTAAACGGCAAACCGTTCCTTCCGATTTTCCTACCTGACTACCATGACATGAAAAACGTTCATTTTTCGTGTCCGGATCTATAGTATGATCGTGTCCGTCTCACATCAGGTATGCACTCCTGGTTCACGTACAAAGTACGCGTCACGACTTTATTACCGTATCTTGACAGGGAACAACACACGGCAGCAGCGCAGCAGATCTAACCCGCTGTTGTATATAGTGTTTAGATAATATAGATAAGCGTGCGTTACGTGACTCGTACAATTTTGGCCGAATAAAGCAATCCGTTTTCCACGAGTCTGAGTGCAATGATAATAGTTCACGCTGGAAATATCAGGCAGGACAAATGATGTTGACACAGCCACTTACGGCGAGACCAAAGACAAAGTAATGATTACTTCGATTGAATATCTTTAAGTTTGTTATCCGGTTACAGAAATATACAGCGAACTTAATGGATGGTTGAACATAACTTTCGGTCTTTAATTATTTACCATTCAAATTGTTTGTCCATTGGTTTCGAAATAATGTATGTTATATATTTGTTGAAAATAGCCTGTACTAGTGGAGTCTGGGCATTGTGGTGACTGAATAGGTTACAGGTTTTCAGGAACAACTGAAAGTGAAAAGTCAATTTTAAATAAACCCTACAATGCGATCTGTAGATGGTAGGAATATTAAATATCGATAAATGCATTTTGAAGGCAAAAAAATGTGTTTTAAATTGTATTTTCAGTATAAGGGTGAATACGATTAGGGTTGATCGTCTACATTTACTAATAATTCGGTAGCGTTTTTGCCAATATTCAAATCAACAAAATATTTTTTTTGTTTCTCTGCATGTGTTTATAATACTGTGTTGAAAGAATATTCTATATTATACATTTGGAACTAATTTGACTATTTAAAAATTATATAGTCCCGTACTTTTAAGTTGAAAAATGTGTAATTTTTGTTTTGGTAGGTTTTCTCGATTTTGAAGGGAAAGAGGAGAATTTTTAAATAAAAATAAAAACACATCATTGTATAAACAATACCTTCTCAGCTACTCGTCGAAACTAAATTTTTGTCTTGAAAATAATTGTTGTGAATGAAAAAAATTATTTAGCTGAATTAAAAACTATACTGCTCGTTATCACTAGGATTTCCGTCTTGGCATTCCAATTACGGGTTTTAGCGGCTGCCAGACGCCAGCTGTTACTGAAATAATGCCATGTGAATAACGATTTTTTTTTTCGTTCTAGACATTGTTATACATATATTCTTAATAAAATAATCGATTTGTTTTCGTTTGGTTATACAATGTCGTCCTGGTTTACATGCAATAATAATATTTTGTTATTAACAAATTATAATGTTAGTAACATAGTATTAAAGTGTATGCGGCCACGACGCGTCGAAACTATTTTGTATTAACAATATAATTGCGTAGGTCATCGCGCTAAGTACAATTATTATATTATTAATTAGCGCTACAGAGAGATTTATGTTGGGAAGTTGTTCATAGACGTCATACGGCTGTAAACGAAATGATAATTGTATTTACATATATTATTATGTATCTATTTATGACCTATATTATAGATAATCCAAGTATTTGCGCACTATTAGGGCACACCAAGGCGTACATCACTGTAAAATCAACATCAAGTATAATTAATGCCTAATATACTGTACACACATTCACTTTATAAAAAAAAATATTTGAAAGGATAAAAAAGTTGTTAGACATTCACCTCTATGTACATGGTGATTCAGGATTTCATTAAGGATAAGACGAGCAATATCTCTTAAAATATTTACAATTTGTATTTTTTATTTTTTTAAATGTTTATGTTATTTTACAACATAAAATCACTAAATATTTGAACCTTTTTATTATTTTCCAGAGCTCTATCAATTTTTGAAACTTAAATATTTAATTAACTTATTTAATGAAGAAAATTTAATTTGCTAAACATTTTGATTGGTCGATAGTCAGTTTTGGATAATTAGGCACATTTAAAGTTATTAAAGATTACAACTTAGGACGGGAGGAAGAGTGAAGTTCCTATAGTATTTGTGCGCATTACTCTACAGCACTCCATCCCACGTTCAAAATTTTAAACTTTACTAACTTTAAGAGTATTTATCCAAAACATTTTTTACATTTTAAAAGTTGATTGGGATTGAAGGAATTTGTTGGGAAAAAAATAAATGTAGCACTGATTTTTTAAGTTTTAAGGTAGTCTCAATCGTTAGGACATCAACGTCCATCAACACTCGATTTGAGACTTGAGTGGAGATGATAATAATAAAAATACAACAAGTGAGAAAACCTATCCGGGCTGGCGGTGTGAGATACTAAAGAAATTCGGTTAGGTTGAAAAGACCTACTGTATGCATTAAACGTATTCACAATAAAATAAATAACATCTTGATGCTCGAGACACGTCATGAATACAACATTATAAAATATTAAACATACGTTGAATGCCGAGTTATGATACCACGCGACCGAGACAGCAATGGGATATGGTATTCGTCGTGTCCAGAGCTGGTGTATGTGCTGTTATGTTATTAACAATAATATTATATAAAACTATATACCTATTGTACATTGTGCTGTGTGTGCGCCTAAGATGGGAAACGAGCGCACGTGATACGCGATTAAAAAAGTCGTGACCGACACTCGTCGAATTTGTCAACATCTTTCTCGTTTATGTGATACGTGAACCGGACTACGACAGTTTATATTATGATAATAATATAAAATATGTAAAAAGACCTAAACAAATACATAGCGTTTGTCCGAACTATTTAATTTATCGTTTTCACTAAGTGTGAAGATAAAAAAAAAAATTCGTCCTCTCAATGATTCATCTCTTGTGTTAACCTTATTTTAATTTATCATAGTGCCGTTAAAAACGTTCCTCAAAATAATTACCTTACTTTTTAATAGTATATATTTTTTTATTAATATTATTTTTTAAATTTGAAGTATACAATTCATACAAGTTTAGTACAATAGGTATTTATGATGACACGAGTAATTTATAGACACTGAAAGGTTAAAAAAGGAAGCCGTCTATTGCGCCACTCTTAGGAGATTTGATTCTTTCTTAAAGCCTAAAGGGAGATAGGATCACGACACCACTTCCTTTCTAGTCTTTTTGGGAGGGTTGTCGGGCATATTTGGTAGTGAAAGAGTATTAGGATGATTTTCTAAGGAGTTATGATAACGAGTGTAAAGTTGTTTGGAAACTTGGAAGACAGTTTTGATATGTAAGTATTGTCCAATAATATAAATAAAAATGTATTTTAAAAGAAAAACTACACAGTTGTAATTATTTTCCGAAAAATTAGTGTTACGCTAAATGGATTATTCAGTTTAAGTTTTGTTATATCGCAGAGGGCTTAGTATAACTGGGGAAGTTACCGACAGCTTAAGAGAGGCATTATGATAGTAGAATTCTCGGGGTGAGTCTTCCAAACTTATGTGTGCCAATAAGATAGTGTACGATGCGTTTGCTTTTGATAAAGCAAAAGTAACAATATTTTCGCCGAATGAAAAATAAGAAATTAGTTCTCACTCGTTTAAAAAAAGTCTAATAGAACTCCGCCACTGAGGAAGAGTGCCACCAAGAAAAAATTATATCAAAGATATGAGTCAACAAAGCGTGAGTCACAGGAAACACCCGGTAACTGGTGGCGGGTTCAAAGCAATCTAATCTAACCTAACCTAACCGAATGAAATTTATCTTACACCTAAATAAACAGCTATAAAATGACAGCATGGTATTAGATTTTTAACGACACCACATGCAAAAATGTAGGGTCCATGTGTAAATTCACTTAACAGCAATTTTTCTAAAAAATTGTATAACGTCGATGGGTAGGTACAATTTTTTTAATGATGTGTTTTTATTTTCACTGGCAGCCTATTTGAATTCAGTCAAGTTGAAAGAAAACCCAGCACGCACATCGACGGCGATTAGTTTGTGTATAGATTTGCGTATGTTGTGCTTCTGATAGCAGAAGTGGTTGAGCAAAAGTATACATTTTTCGATAAAATGCCAATTAATTATGTTGTTATTGCTGCAATTTAAACGGATTTTTTTTTTAAGTGTAACATTATAACAAGCACCGTGCACGTGTATCCTATATGCTTACCTGCGTTGTGTTCCTGTAAACCTCATACCATTATTATAGGTATGTACAAACATTCGCCCTGGCACGACGAGGGTGGGTGGATAAGGTGCACCTGTGGGGTAGACTCGGAGACCCAAGTCGTTCAGGTGCGTTGAAACCATCGAACAAACGGAAACGAAATGCATCGTGTACCTGTATTGTATATCGGAAACCCTAATCGAATTAATCGGATACCCACAAACACGGTTCGAAGCGACGGGCAATATAAAATAATATTATATACGCATAATAATATTATTATTATTATTATTATCATCATTGTTGTTACACGCGATGGAAAACAAAATAATTATTCGATTGTAATAGCCGTGTCAGTTCGAAAAAAATAATTAATACTTCCATACAATACTTTCATTCTTTTAAAATGAATTCCAATCGAATGCAAACGCACGCGTTATTATCATAATGATATGTATTTCGTATTAGAACAGCTGTTTGGAGTGAATGACAGTAATTGCAGTAATTCAAACGACATTAAGAGAAAACAAAAATGCATTTCAAATCGGCAACCTTGAAATTGTAATCGGACATATCTATTTTTAAAAAACGAATTACGAATCACATAGAAAAAAAATCCGATTGATAAAAATCTTGTTTTAGGAAAAAATGTGGTTTGTATCCATTTGGCTCTTATTATTTCAATGTTATGTAGTTTTGCAGTGTTAAACCTGAAGAAACTTTACAAATTTAATGATTTGTAACAAATAAATTACTTTTGAGTTTTGATACTATTACAGTATACTATTCCTTTAATTTTTAGTGTTTAGATTTATATTTTCAATCTCCCAAAGTTGAAATCGGAATTCCACATTTTTTTCATTAAAAAGAAATCCAACACCTTCTCAACTTTGCATTGAGGCTGAAATCGAAAAATTACTACAATCAATATTTAAAATAATTTTTATTACCTCACTATCTTTATGATTTAATACATTTTTAATCTCTTAAAAAAAAATGAATTCGCCTTTTTTTCAATTTTTGCAAATTGCTCATCAAATTAGTGTTGGTGGTGGCCAACAAAAGTACACTTTTGTATACAAGACATTCAGCCGATACATAATTTATGAATGTGTGTTGTTAGAAAGGTTAAAATTTGGTTGTGTTAGGTCGGAATGATTGTATTCTGGAGGGTCTGAACTCTGAATAGACTACCCAATAGTGCGTTATTATAATAATTGTAGTCTGGTTAAATTCGGTTGTACAACGTGTCAGTCACCTATCGATTTTTCTAAAAATCAAATAAATAATAATTTTAAATAACCATTTGTATGGTATACGTAAATGCTACCACGAATGCACGTTGTGGGTTATTAACTCTTGTGGTAATTAAATCTCAAATATACGTTACACAATAAAATCTTAATATGAGCGTATCCAATCAAAGGCAATTAACAATTATTATATGTTTATGTGTGTGTAATGCGATACCGTTGGTTGTGATAATTGTGACGTTTCTTGTGCTCATATCGGCAACTCGACTAAAAAAAATATTCAAATCCGCATAGAAAGGTATAAACGAACTCACAAATCCACAAACAGCATGCCAAGGGGTTTCTATTTTCGATTAAAATACTTATGGTCCCGATATTGGAAAACAAATTACCATGGAAAACAGCTAACAGCTATCACATCAAAGCTAAAATAAATAAAAACAAACTACAATTAAATGTACGTTTAAATCAGAAAAAAATAAGGACTTTTTTTTTACTTAATAAAACACACTGTCCAAAAAAGAACAACGAAAAACTAAAAATACAATTTGTTTTTGGTCCATCCTACTGATACATACATAAAATATTTACTATATGTTTGTCTATCCACAATTCTCCAGTCGGGTGTCGGTCGATTAAAGCAATTTGGTGCCCATTGCGTTAAACGATACTAATTAATTAATTCCTCGGTAGCCAGACGGTTCGTTAGTGTATTATTAAGAGGAGGTTACGCACCCGTAATTCTGTAAACAAGGTTTGCGAGAATGAACACTGTAGATGCTGTAATAGTACTGAATTCACAGAAAAATAGAGAACAACATAAACCATTAGTTATTACATTGTACTGCTTGAGCGTGCTAATACTTTTTGAGGGATCAAATCATTTTTTCATATTTAAAAACGATCAAGCACAGATAAAGTTCTTCTCTGTTTACTGTGAAAATTGGTGATGTTACAACAATTCCGAGACATAGTTTAATCTTTAAATTAAGATTTTGAGAAAAATTCTCTTAATAATATTATATTGCGTCGTTTTTTCGGAGGAATTTATGTTTTTTTTTTAGTAAATGTTATAGTAGCAAACGTTTCCGGAGTCAGTACAACGAAAATCCCACAAATGACAAATTATCATAATTATGTGTATCTTATATGTTATTATAATAAGTGTAAACATAATTGTTTATATTGTTATGTCTAAAATTTTAGTGAAATGCATCCACAGATAATAATAACTTCAATTACAATCATGTTTTCTAATATCTTCTAATTCCCAAGATTAAGAGTTAAAAGTAGATTAATTCCGCCTTCGCGTGCGTCCCAACTAATTCCCAACCCACGCTCGTCCTTAAATAATTTTTCCTTTTGCTGTTTCCATTAATTCCCTATCAAACGCTACACTCCTTTAACTACGTTTCCTTATAAAACACCTAATTCTCCTTTCATCGCCCTTCAATTTGAAATAGTGCGTTTAATGTAATTTTTTTATTTTTATTGGATATTGTTTGAAAAACATTACACCTCAATAACAATAGACATAGCGGTAACAAATAATATACTCAAAGTAAACATAAGAAAAGAAAATGTACTTACTAAAATTATGACTTTCTTAATACATATTGTTAGCTGATAAAGTTACTACTAAAAACTAGTACGGTGGCTTTGATTTTCTTCATAATTTTGACAAGACCATTAAACACAAGTACGATCAGTGGAGGGATGATTTAGCTGGAAAAAAAACACAGAATAGGTTAGAAGTAAGTTTATTTGGACAAGTGGCTGTACTATGGTTAAATTGTTCACAGTGAGCACACCGTTCTTTGCAGTAGTAAAACTTCCGAGTGTGCCCGAATCTAAGGGAATTTGCACATTGAGTGGGTGAATGAACGATCGATGAGATGTCGTAGATTACTTTGTACTTAACCAAGGTCTTAGGTATAGCGACAGAGAGAAACTAGACGCGAGGGGACCAGTTGGTTGTCTTTCTTGATATCTTCTCGAGGCCATCCTCTTCAAAAACACTATTGTCGAGGCGTATCATACCAAAACAATAAAGAAGGGTATTAAGGGTGGTAGGAGATAGAACCATTTCTAGCCTAAGATGTAGTGGGGAGGAAACAAATAGTAATTAATATTTGTGACATTGTCAAATGAGATTTTAACACGTTGCAATAATTGCCGTAATGTCCTTAAGATGTTTATATCTAAGTTTACTGAACACAAGAGAACGGTGTTTTTATCGTTTAAAATGAGATTAGGTATGACCTGCAAGGGGTCGAAATAGTTTTTGGGAAAGCACGAGAGTTCGATAGGTTATCTATCTGTTCAGTATCCACTAGTGTTATTATATTCGTTCACAATGACATCGTTAGTATCAGAGTCCGAGTGAAACCGATCCATAGTAATGATATCGAAATCGATAACAGCTGGCATAACGGTGATCATCTTACCTCTTAACATAGGTACGTTGGTTATGAACGATAGCCTGCAAGGTCAGTGAAACCGGATTGGTTTTTTGTGATTTTTAGTACTCAAGAAAATATTAGATGATTTAGATAGATTTAGAGTGAATTACTTTTATATTCGAAGAAGTATGTAGTTCTGCCGAGACAGGGGTCTCTGGAGAAAAATAAAACTGTGTGTTAAATGAGCGATCAAAGCACTACAATTTACACACCGTAAAACAGAATAAAAAAATTATACTTAAAACTATGTTTTTATTACTTAATTAATTGAGCTCGGCGATGAAAAGACAACTGATCGAGGATCTTATTGAAGCAAGACTGCTCTTTGTAAATAGTTTTTTCGTTTGTTGATAACTGTATTTGTTTGAAATTTAACGGGTAAATATCCGTTAAAAATTGTGTTGTGTATTTAAGAACTAAATTTAATTATCCAATAGCTTTATTTTTTAACTTTTAATATTAAGACAATGAATCACGTTCCGGAATCCAGTTTTATTTATTTATGCATCAGGCATTATTATGTAATTTTTACACTTCACTTCTTATAAAAGTATTGGTGTACTAATAGGATTTCAGCAAATTCCACTAGTTTTTTTCCAATGTATCCCATTCGTTTCAAATAACTTTACAAATGTATAATAACATCGACAGATGCTACCATTCATACGCCTCTAATAGAATTATTTATAGTTAAAGGTTCTCAACCTTCAAAGTTACTTTTGTGTATTCTACATCGGATACAGTGTATCCTTTACATAATTCTACTGTGTCCATCCGTCTGTTCACTATAATATGGTCAAGTATTTACCCGTTTTGCTTGTTGATCTCGTGGCTGAGACATATGGCGTTCGTTATGGGAGACCATCTTTATACATCTTATGTTACACCGAGTAGTCATAATTATTCGGCTAATGTCGTCTCGCGTATGGGTAATAATATATAATATTATCTATACAACATATTTTACACTATAATATACACCGCGTACCTATACTATCGGCTAGGCAGGAAACACGGCATTTTCGACGGATCAGAAACGCATGTATATATTTTTTTATATATGTATATATTATACAAGAACCTCGACACGGATTGAAAAAAAATCTGGTGAACCAGAGGAGGCAGTGGCCACGGCGATGGTACTAAACAATACCCGATCCAGTAATGTCCCACGGTCGAATTTTTTTTTTACATTTCGATTTTTATAATATATGTATATTGTATTTTTTTACGGTCGCCGCGACGGTCATCAAAAAGAATACCTGTCGCACGTACAGACATGTAAATTTCCCGTGAGTTCACTGCGATAATAATTATACTTCATTGCCTTTCCGCCCACGCATCGGCCACCCAAGTCCTCGGACGTTGTGTTACAGTTTTTAAAATGTTAACCCTACCCCCGGCCTTTCCTTTTGATTTCTATTAGTTTCATACATAATGAAAACAACAAATATACAAGATGTCTGATGTTTAATAAATTTGGCGCCGAGTACAAAATATGTACTGACCGGCCGTTGAGCACTTAAACCCAAATAATGCGTTTAGATTTTCAATAGTCTGTTTTAGAGACTTTAGATTATTAAATTCCTGAGAATTTGCTTCATTCTGTATAGCTTTAATATAGAACAAATTTTGGCTGGAAATCTATTCATCTATACCCGACCACTACATGCATATCCCGGTATCTTTTACATCGCCGATTATGCTTATACAAGTGTCGGAGAGTTTTATGCTTTTAACTAGTTTCATCGAAATCCACTCTTGTTATTCGCTATGACGTGTATACTATTAGATCATTTTAATGTGAAACCTATTTAATCAGTGATTATATTATATGCCTATGCCCCTTATGGTAAGAAACGGACGGGTCACTCGAACGCACTTAAAATAGTTATTATTTTTATAATCTTAACATTTCAACGACTTTGACGATTTCGTTCCCACCGTGTAATCATTGTTAAGTACACTACTAACGACTTATGGAAAAATCCGCATAATAAATCCCCGGACGTCTTAAAAATAAATACCGAGAATTTCTAGCCTCGGTATAAGTATAGGTACGAATTTAGAAGTGAGTCGCTACGGCAAAATATAATTTTAAAACCACCAATTTTGTAAATGACGTTTTTATTACTCCTTCGGTAATGAAGTGGCAATACCTAATCCACAGCCACTACTTAAAATCGTCTTTGACGACACAAAACCATTTCTATCAAGTTTCATCCAAAAATCATTTCTTGCAATATTCACTCAATACTATCTCCTAAATTTCCTCTCAAGTCCGCATCTCTTACTAACCTCCCAGTCGCCTTTCAATCATTCACTACCATCTTTTTTCTTTTATTTGCAAATGTATTGCCGTTACTACCGTGACTCTGTTGTTGTGATGGTTTCTCTCCTTACTCCTTTTTTTTTCATTATATTTTAATAACACTATCTACAATATTTAGCTGAATGGGAGCTGTAAAATGATAAATGTAGTAGCGTAAGCGAGTCTGGCACCCGTCAATTAAAATAAACGGTACAAAATTGAAAATCCTACCCATGTTTTATTTTTTACATGTATAAAAAAAAAGAGAAAAAATACCTCCTATAATACACTTACGACCGCGACGGTATAGTGATTATCTCGTTAAAAAATGATCAACATTAAACAATCGTTGAAATGTGTGTTATATTAGGGCCTAATAGTCCGTTAAAAAAGTCATATTTCAGATCATCGTCGAGTGTAGGTACATACTACGTTTACCACCTAATTTCACGTTCCATCACCGTTTATCTAATAGCACACACTCACACTCACACCTAATAATAATATAATCGTGTAAATCGTTAAGGTCATTAGGGGTGTACAAAACGGGCCGTTGTAATTCATTGTAATGCGATGGGCAGCATAGCGGAAAAAATGTATTTAATTTTACGAAATTGCGTTTTAACGACGCCAATCGCTATGCGGATGTGTACCTTATAGATTTAAATAAAAGACAATTTGATTTGAATATCTTGTCTTCTAGCATTTGGGCTTTCTGTTAGCATACGCACTTACCCCTATTGCACAGAAAAAATTACACAGTTGGACCAACTAAATTTTTAGTTAAAGCAACTATGCATTTAGTTCGACTAACTATTCATCTAGAAATGTACTATGCCCCTATATTAATCATAGTTTTAGTTGGACCAACATTGTGTTTTTTCCCTATGTCTGTGTGATATATGAATTACAAAATTTAGACTAATTGGAAAGAATACCTAAAGGATGAAATGCGTTTTCATAATAAGTTTTCAATATCACGTGCACTATTTAAATACACAACTGGCTGAAAATATTACCTGTCTTTTCCATAGGTTGGCTGTCCTATACGTTTTCACTGTAAATCACATATTGAACCTTTGGTAATCACAATGTATGTATTGTTATAATAAAACTCAATACTTTCTGATTGTGTCGAAGATGAGGGTTTCCGATCGAGCTGCGTACGGGGTACAATAATTTGCGGTTATGTGAATACACACAGACTATATAACACATAACCGTACACTGCATAATGACGTACGCCTTGGGCGAGATAACGAGGTGGCTGTGTAAGTATACACAGGTTAGGACCAGAAAGTGCATACATTTTTTTTTTTTAGAAGCATATAAAATGTAGGCTGCTCAGCGTGACACATCCGACATGGTGCGAGTCCTGTGTCCACGGTAATTACACGGAAGCCGCCACTAATGGCCTAAGACCGCAGCGCCGAATCTCTGTAGGCTGCCTCGAGAGCTTCCGATTCTCACACTACAAAATGCAGGACAACCACTGCGGTGCACACACTAACGGGTTCACGTTTGAGCGGCCACCCGAAAACCCAGTATTCTCGCCGCGTTCGTTTCCTACAACCATTACAATAATTATTACAATACGGATATATATATAGTATTCTGTAATGATTAATATATTTTTTTTTATATTTCGATCAATGGAAATCGGCATAGAGAAGCTAAAGGCTGCTGCTAAAGTATACAGTCCGTATAGTACTGAAAAATATAGTCGAATTTTTTAAAGACTTATCCAAATGAAGATAAATTAGTTAGATCATTCGTTTTGTTATCAATTGGCGCGTTAAGTTGTCTATAAATAAATGTTTTTGAGAAAACTTTAAAATGTAAAAAACTAACATAAGGTGATTGATTTTCATTGCAGGTCATGGATCTTGTTATTTTCCCATCCACTATCAGGGCGTGTACGTCATGCAATCCACCATAGGCAGTGGTGGCAACTCTCAACCTGTGCAGTACTCTCAGGTGAACATAACCGAGGACGCCATACCCATATGGGGGCATTGCGAAAAGCGCGTCGGCAACAACAATTACATCCTCGTTGACAGGTAAGCTAGACGAATGTATATAATGCTTTTTAAATTTTGTGCAACTCTACAATATATTGACCGGAATCCACTGAAAACTATTCATTTTACAGCTGTTTATAACCGTTTAGAACATACTAAATGCTTAATGTTATTTTGTACAGTTACAAGGGAACTACATGCATACGGTGCATTAACTTGAAGCTGCGGGCGCCAAACGTAATTCGAGTACACACAGCCGAAGGACCTCAAAAGTGTTACACTCAACAGGAAAGCGCCGAGGCCACGTGCCCCAGCGAAAACGATCTGCAATACCATGACAACCTGAAAGACATCATCCTGTACAGTGAGTACAGTGCCTTTTGATCAATATTTATCATGACAGTAATATAAACTCTGTGCGATTGTAGGAATTTCCCATCAAGGCGGGTTGTATTGGAAAATGTGACTAAAAATCTATATTTCAAGAGTTCCCAGTAAAAATCTCACTAGAATTTTCGTTTTTTTTTTATCTATAGTAGTTGCAGATTTCCCTGAAAACTATCAAAAGCCCTTTTTCCCTTAAAGTTCCAACTTGAGTCGACCAAATGCGCTGTTACTCATCAAACGTCATATCAATATAATGTGTATATTGTGCGGTCGTGTCGTTTTCGTCCATTGGTATGCTACCGAAATGTAATAATGATGATCGTCTTTATTGTCATGAGAACCCGGTTGTGTAATAATAATAATAAAATAATAGTTTACTAGTTATTATCATTACACCGACGGTGTAATTTCTACGCATCCTTTACGACCGTGACAAGCGCGGAGGAGGTGCACAAATGACATTGTCGTACAGCATATACAGCACACACGGTATATACAAATTGTCTGATGTGCCTAGATAATATATTACATCCATAGGAATGTCCTGCGCCAGAGACGCGTCATTTTGGCGTATATAGGTACACAGGACGTCGACCCGATATACTGCTGAGGCGGCAGCCATTTCGATTTGCGATACTTGTGTATTAGTAAAAAAAAAAAAAATTTAAGGAGAGGCAGGAGTACTTTTTTGTTTGTTTTTTATATTTCGGTAAGATCACTCGTGTTCGCATTGAGAGGGGAAAATGGCGATAAAATCGACGACAGTGACCACGCACTGGACGAGAAACGAGAGACGCTAGTCCTGTTACTATTATTATTATTATTATTATTATTACTGTGCATACATCACGTTTCGGAAGTTATGTCGTTCGGCGTGCATACACGTTGTTATTATCCGTGATTGTTATTATTGTATATATGTGTATATACATTTTTTTTTATGCGTCTGTGTGCTGAGTATGTACTCTGGTTCCGTATCACTGAACAGTAGCGATGCGGACGCGGTACACACTGCGAACACGTTGAATATATAGCTCTCCGCGCACGAGTATATTATAATAATATTATATATATAATAATAATAGTAATAATATATATATATATATATACATAGGTTATACCTGGTATATGTATGTATGATCTACCGTCGGTGTCGCTTTGTTTCTGATTTCCGATGAGAACGCACTAACATCATTAAGGCGCTAAAGCAAGCACGTATATTATTATATTATATTCCCATGCATCGACAGTAGACGATTGTACGTACTATTGTACTATTATAATACAGTGTAACGTACAGGCGAAAATATGTACAACATAACATACTCTTAACATGGAACTTTATTCGTCATCATAAAAGTTTGTTGGCTAATATAGGAACGGTATGGTGTTTGGGTTGTATGAGCGATTAGTGTATCTACATAATATACTATATAATAATAGCAATTTTGTTTTTTCTCTAGCACTAGTACCACAATTAGGGAGGACTAGAGGTGCTAAGGCTTTTCCCTAGGTCATCTGGAGCCCTTTTAAGAGGCTAATTATACTCTGCGAATAAGCTTTTATTGATGTTAGAATTCAAGCCTTCCATAATTGAGACTTATTGCACCAATGCAATAATGAAATTCATTTCCAATATTTGCCTAAAAAACAATCATTCACTTTACAAGTACAGATTGTCCTACAACTTAGATAAGAGATGGATTTTTATCGAAACTTTTGAACATTTTAGCAAGTTGTTTGTTTATAAACTCACCTCACTGTGTTTTTTATTCACTCTGTTGGACACGGTGGCCATAATAAAACCCAGGTTGTTAAGCGTTAGTTATCATATTTTTATTGTAGATTTGTATGGCAGTATTGCTAAATTCTACCCCAAACAGCGTAGTTAATCCGCTATCATCTGTTTTAACATTACCATTTTAGCTAAATCCTTAGAGTTCAGAGGTAGGTATATTGAGTATCATCCCTTTACCTATCTCTTGTCCAAAAACCAAAAATTCCCAAGAGTCCCTGCTAACATTGCATTACTGGTCTCAATGCGACCATACAAAATAATGTCCTATTGCCTTAAAATAGAATCCGATCAAAACAAATGACACTAGTTGTGAGCCCTTTCAAACTTCATTATATCCCCTCAATTATCTTGCTTAGTTGTTAATTTCAAGTACTGACATATTTCAACATCATCTATTACTTACCGTCTGTCTAACCATACATATTAAGCAAGTTGTTTTCATTACGAAACGTCTACTAATTATTAACGGTTCTATTATCTAGTACTTCCACACCTACTAAAACCATACCATTTACAAAAATCGAACACCAAAGTGCCTTTCTATGTTACGTAAACCTTTCGTAGTAAGCTGATTCACTAACAACCTATAGCACTTGACTTTGAAATTATATTTTTTTTAATGTTTTATGCGTTTCTAAAAGTCGAGTGGGTTACCAGACACTACTTAGCTTTAGTGAATTCCAACAAATAGGGTCTGCGGTGTAGTGCGTACTTGTGGAGTGTACTACTAAACAACAATAATAATTACTTACTTGCTTGTGCGCTCGCAGGTGCCTAACGTGAAACCCATCCGGCTTTTTGTAGTCATTGCTTAATTAATATAATTGTCGGGTGGCCGTTCACGTGTAAGTAAGTAAAACGGGTACGATCGCCTATCGATTCCCATCCGAGGCGATGGCACCTAATGAAGGAATCTTGTAAACGTGAACATTCTTTGTTTTTTTGGGCGCGTACATTATAAACAAAAAAAAAAGAAATAATTATAATAATTGTGTACCTATACCTAGTTACAGACCACCCAGTCCATTCGGCGGGAGGTTCCACACCGTCTGTTTATTATTTTCCTAAACGACACAAAATAATAATGTATAAACTTATATTGTAGGTACCTTGTAGTTTGTGTGTGTTGATTACGGCCGAGGAGGAACACTCATTTGTTTTTTGGAAAACTGTATAACAAGTAGAGAATACACACGCTGGACGCTGTACATTTATATATATAAATATAATGTAATGTATAGTATCTAGTGATAGTCCTTTACGTGCCCCAAAGCCCTGTGGCTTGCGGGTGGTCCGAAATGCCCAGTTCTGCCGTAGCAATACTCAACTGGGACGGGGAGCCTCCTAGACGTATACCAGATACTCTTATACCACCAATTCTGGTTCTTATTTATAATTAGTAAAAAAAAAACACAAATAATAATGACCTACAATATTATTATGGCACGTGCCGCGTTTAATACCATCGTAATTATCTATAGAGAAGAATGCGCCATCAAACGTATAATAAACACGGGCGTTTTGTGTTTGCATACACAACGTTTAATAAATTAGTCGCCTATTAGTGTGCCGCCGAAATGTAAATAATACAATATTATCACGGTAATTTTATAATGCGGTATTAAATGTCGGACATGCTGATGGTCGGTATGGGATCTTCGGGCGTGGGCGTAGAATACCTTGTACTATTATTATGTAGCGCCGACCGTTTATCATCTAACGTGATCAGACCCGTCGATTTTCTCAAATAACCCAACGCAGTTAGCCTAAAGGTTGGTTGGTCGACACGCAATCAGACGAGTTGACGGCTTCGCTTGGAACGCTAATTATAAGCAAAAAATGAAAGGCGCCAAGAGATAAAAGTAAACCATCATCGTGGCGCATACTGTTGTTGTCTGAGCTATTCATCACTAGTCGAGTACAGATTATGTGAATCACACAGAGCCGGCTGGAAAACTAATAAATATAATATAAAGAACGTGCACATACCACATGACAATAAGATCCCACCAGCGAAGTTCATGCTAACATTTAGAATTGGTAAAATAATTGAGAACGGTATTTCGTGGTTTGACATATCGTTAACATTGTTTAATGAAATTAAAATATAATCGTTGACACTTGTCTGTAAAATATGTTTTTATATAATTTTTAAAGTAATAGGAAAATTATACGACACGAGCCCATCCTCGTTCTGGTGGCTTTAAAGGGACACATTTCGTCACTTAGGCTGAATATCTTTCAGCTGGTCCGGATATCTCTAATCGTAAGACAGCTGGTGTTGACGGATGTAAAGCGTGATTGAAAACTATGAGTGAAAAGATAAGCAATTTAAGAATGGCTTTGGTATTAGAGGAGGTGTACAAATAGTAACAAAAGTAATAGTTGAAAATGACTGATTAGTCATATTAGACAATATTGGGAAACCGCTAAATTTGCAATGGGCTAGAGAATAAAGCCGGTTAACACCGTTTAGTCTCCAATACCAATCGATAATAATTTATCAGTAATTAACACCATGACAGGTAATAACCCTGACAAATAACACTGTTAGTAAATAAACTTTTAGAATATAATTTATTTAACCAGACCGACCTGGACAACAATACGCATAACGGCCTGTCATGGTGAGCATTGTATGGACATCACATGGGCTGCAGGCGTGTATAAGTAATCAAAGTATTGATCGCGCATTACAAGTAAATCTTTTTCTTTCTATCAAAAATCATTTTTTTAAACTATACCTGTGCAGTATATGCCTATGATAAATATTATGCCTAATACGTTCACACACATTAATCGATTATGATCGGTCGGAGAGTGTATACATTTACTTATTATTATTTTGTTTGTACATTGTAGTAAAAAAAAAACCATTATATATTTCATACATTGTATTATTATGTATATTATATTATATTATATTATAATTCCTTTGTATATATTGGATATAATTTTATTGACGGCTGCTTCCTACTGCTGCATTTGTGTTTGACATAATGTGAAGTGTCCCAAGATTCACATCAAATAAGACATATGCATAAATTAGAATATTTTTAATAAATATTCTCTCTTTACCGCAAAGCTTATTTTATGATGACCAGTTAACATAATGATATATAATTTAACGTGAGACACATATTTTTTTTTTGAAAACATTTTTATTTATGCTATTGTATAATGTTATAAAATTAATACTATGAAAGTTATTAAAGCTTAAAGTTTAGGACAGAAGGACTTTGGGGTAAAGTGTTATTTTTATGCGGATGTGTTATCACATCTGATTGCTAAATATATCTACAATAATTAGACGATGGCTATTTAAATAATAACATTAATATTAATAGTTGTGAGTTGACCTATTTATTTTTCAATAGTCTGGGTTCATCTAGGTTGACTAGAGAAGTTCAAAATTTCTTTACCACAATATATTGATTCGCCAAAGACAATCTGTACGTAATTATTAGATTTCAAACTTGAATAAAAACAAAATTTTTTTTTAATTTTCTAAGACGATCACTTACAAAAGAGTTCTGAAAAATGAATAACTCCTAGTTACCAGTTGAGACGGTGTAATAATAATTTTTGTATAATAGATAGCTGGAAAATAAATAACTTAACATTTTACACAAACACTTTTGTATTTACAAACCAGCAGCAATAAAGTTACCGTACCAATACATGCGGGTACATATAATTAATAGATTTGCTTTTAGTCACCCATTGTTTCTTAACGCGCCTCTCAGTCCAATGTATGTACTAAACGGTGAAAGTGTTTAGTGAAATGTAGAAAAACCCTTATCGGTGGACTAGAAATTCCAAAAGTTCGTTTCTTGTTTTATTTCTTTTTGCATACTGAAGTTTCGGGGCCAGATTCCACGTCAAAAATGTATTAATAGTTATGTTTTTTTTATTGTTTTTTTGCAAAATAAAATAAAAAAGTCATTGTAAATGTTACAGAAACCAAAGAATCATCTGGCACTGATGCTCGTAAAGATTACTGTCCAATCGACGGACGGTATTCGTTCCGTTACGCTCTCAATGACGGTAGTGGAGGAGCGACTACAGAGTGTTCATCGCCCACATCCCTCGCTGATAACTGTCCCAGAGGACACCAACTTAACTTGCGGTTCAGCGGTTGTTCTTTCGAGGATCGAGGTAAGTTTATTTTACGATTATAGTTCAAAGGGTGTATGCTAGATAGTATCATTAAATTGAATATTATACAATTAGGTGAATACACTAACACTGCTATTAAAAGTTTTACCCATAGACATCTTATTCTTATTAAATGGACCGCGTATGGAAACCAAATTACGTCACACACAGTAATGCCTAGTGCCTTGTACTAAGATATGTGCTAGGGTGATATACCAAAGTGGGCATGTTTTTTTAAACTTTCCAGTTTGCTCAAACTAGCTCTGTCTCTCTCCCATATCATATGCAGTGTATTATGTTATCAAGTCTAAGGACCTACCTATTTCCTGCAGTACCAATAACCCTATCGCAATAAAGCAATTGGGTCAATTGAACTATTCACCGCCCAACTTGCTAGCCCGTCTTTACTAACAAGACAAAAGCTCTTCTATCAATATATTATGCTTTATATCACTCCGTTATGTTACAACATTACGAACGAATGTTTTATATGGGTCTAGTGTAATCTAGTATGATGAATATTATGGAAATTAATATCTCATCTTTGTTCTTGTAGTGTTCGCGTACGAATGTCTCGCCAACTGGGAAGGACCCGGCAAACAACGTTACCTCGCGCTGTATGATACTCGGCTAGGTGGCGAACGCAGGCCTCTATACCGCTGTGCCGTGAGTACAATTAAAAATAATACACATACATAGTATAAAACATTATTACCTTTCCTTAATAAAAGATCATCTGATAAATCTTAACGCTTCGAACCTTGTTATATTGCAGTTGTACGAAGAAGTATCACCCGGCGTCATACACATGGCTCTGTCCAGTGACTCCACGTGCAGCACCGACTTGAAGAATGCGTCCTCGGGATTCGAAAGTTTCGTGCTTACCGCCAGACCGTCCCCGCCACTACCTCCACAAGTTCACATGAGTAGTTGCAAGTGAGTTTCGTAGGTATTGTAGAGAAATGCACAACTGTACTGTTCTTGTTGACTCTGCAAATTATACAATATGGTGCATAACAAATTCATCAAAACCATTAAATTAAGTCGATGTCCTTCGGGAACAACTAGCAGACATTTTTAAGGAAAGAGACCAAAGTTATTCTTTAGTTTTGGTTATAACTGTAGTTTAATGTGTAACTTAAATCGACGCTGACTAAAATATTTATAACAGAAGCCTTTATTGTCTTATGATTTACAACACAGTATTGTTGCTTCATAACTTATGAACCAATAATATTACTTAGGACTTAGAATCATAAACCACTTTGTTGCGTTGCAGATTCCCGGACTGGGCGCAAGGATCTTGGCAAAACCTTCATGTCAATGGTAACACTATGGTATACCGAGACACGGACATGTTTTGGACGTTAACGTGGAGGTGCATTGACACAACGATGGATAATCGGGCTACAGACAAATTCCTCGTCCACGGACGAACTCAGTGGTTAGTGAATGAGCAGTTAGTCTGGTGTTATTGTGCCACGATGGTTGATTATATTTATAGCTTTTATATCTTTAAATAGTATAATAATAATCTATGTTTTTTTTTGTTTAGTGGTGAAGAAGTACATAGCTGTCTATTGTTGAAAAGACGAGGACCAAACGTATTAGAATTCATTACTGGTAATTAAAATACTATGCACACTGTATAGTAATTGCTATTGTTATTAACAGCTAATTTTTTATTTTTAGGACAACACCTGAGCGAAAACTTCAATGCATCCTTGTGCGCCGACTCAAACTTCTTAAGCATGAATTGGATAACTCAAGGACGTGAGTCTTGTTTTTTACCAATTATATTTTATAAATATTTGTCTTCCAAAAACGGTGAATACTGAAGTTTCCTTGTGTTACACTAGTGTTGGTGATAATAACCAGTTTCGTAACAAATAACAAAGTTGAGTATAGAAAGCATTTCTATAGCTTACCTTTGCACTTTCGTTTGCCATCCAATATATATATTTTTATACTTATAACTTTTAAAAATATAAATTATAAAATTCTATAGTATTGAAAGATTCAAACATATTTTTTAAATCACAACTTACACTATATAGTCGCGGATACTGGGAATGTTAAACAAAATCTAGCAACTTTTTTCTCAAAAAAAAAAAACAGTGTCTCGCGAATACAATGATACTTTTAATATACTTATTATTAACTATGTGTAATGATGATAGGAACGGATGGTGCACAAGTATCCCCATGTCCGATCATGGGTGACTACACTGGAATGTTGCCTGATGGCGAAGGACTTTGCGCTGAACTAGCATCTGACTGTGACGCCCTCGAAACCATGCACTACACGGTTTCAGAGTGTTCCACCTCAGAAATATATGAAGGTAAGGTTGATATTTAAAGAAACACACAGCTCTGTAGTTTAAACCAATAACTCTTATAATATTATGTTCTAACATATTGTATCATTAGCTGCGATTATAATTTTGTTTTAAAAAGCGTAGCTCATAGTTGTAACTTTTTTAATATTATAATTTGGAAGTGCTACGACTAACGCTTAGCAGTTGTCTGCGCATATCTGTTTTCCAAGTACTGTTGGAAAATGCCCGAATTTTTCAGGATTTCGTCGATCTAACGTGCGTAGGATTAGGGACGCGTCGTCGTTGACCAAGTCCTTGGGCACGTCGTCGTCACAACCGGCCAAACCAAATCCGACCGTCCCATGGACGATGAGCGAGAGCACTAGCTCATGGCCTTCCACTACCCCTACAGTGTACTCGACCACGCAGACTCCCTCGTTCGCGTCTTCAGAAACCCCAAAAAATACCTCGCCTTCGTTGCCAGAAATGACTAAACCATCGACGACCACGACAACCCGTCAACAAACTTTAAGGTCCTCAACAGAACCTTCTTCGACGGCTACCACGAGCACTCCTACCCAGTCATCGAGTCAAACCATCGACTACTCAACAAGTCCATCATCTCGTGCTACCACTATAAGTACTTCGATCTCTGGACCGACGACCGTCGTAGAAAATACTAGCCAGCAGGTGCTCAAAGCTCAAAGCACGTCGCCTTCTTCTCCGTCGCCTGCGTCTTCTACGCAACAAAGCCGTTCTGATTATTCTACAGGTAACGAGTTCGGACGTTCTCCGTCTAGCTCTCGGTTCAGTCAACCAACAACCGATTACAACTTATCCAGAAGTACTCCCCAAGGACAAATCAATGGATTTAACAACTTCTCCAACGGTTACACTCAGTCAAGTGGCATCCCTATTGACTATCAACGATCGGGTTCACGCCAGATGTCTGGCTTCAACAATTCCACTCCCAGCGGCCAAATGCAACCGGCCATTCACCCGAACGGTGTCCCTCAGACAATGGACTACTCAAATCGCCCTTCGTCCACGGACTTTCAGCAACGCCAAAGTACTAACCCTGGAGGTTACCAATCGTCCGGTCAATATCCCCTGCAACAGAACACTGGATTCCGTTCGGATCCCTCGCACAACTACCAGCCATCCACACAGTCTCGACCCACGTATCAGCAAATTGGTCCCGACTACTCTGGTCAGTCTCCACCACACTATTACGACCAACAGTATCACCATCAACCACCGTATCACGGGCGAGCCGGTAACTCTCCAGACTACTATTCCGGAGGAGGATCTCAGCACCCACAAACGTATACCAATTCAAACAATCATAATTATCAAACGAGATATCAGACTCCAGCTGACGATCGTTACCACCCTTACGGGACTAACAGTTATCAACATAGCAGTTACATGCCGGATGGACAGACCATAGGCCGCAGGACGGACACGCATGGTAACCCACCTCCACCACCAGCGGTTTATCAAGGACAGCAACCCGTCGATCCCAGAACCACTTATAACATCCAGGGAGGAGGGGGATATTCGCCTTTTGGCTATGTTACCCCTCAGATGGGCCAGAGATACCACAACCAGAGCGCATCTACCAACAATTATTATCAGAGAGATAATTGGAATGGTGGAGGTCAAACGTTCGTCGGCGATCCAATGAACGTCAACGGTTATCACAAGGCCGCCACGACCACATTAGGAGAAAAGAAGACGCCCATAGCTTTGCCACCCATTCAGTTGCCGTCGCAGACGTTTGCTATCAGAATGCCCCAGGCCTCGTCCAGGGTGGGAAATGCAGGAGTTTTCCAACCTAAACGTCACCGCGAAGGTATATCATGACTGCAGAGCAACCGAGTCTTTTTCAGTATCACGGAAACAACTAGTGGAATGTGTGTTAAGCGTTAAATCACACTTACACGTTGCCAACAGAATGTTAAATGTCTCACGCGGTATTAGATCGAAACATCACGGTGGTATCGGCCAACAATGATTGCACGCTCACACCATGTACTCGGTAATACCTACCCATCCACTATGCACATAGCCGTATTGTCGTTAGTCAGAAACAACTTACGATTACAAAAAAATATTATTAGTGTCGAACTATTCACCGCTACTTATATCAATGTGTATTTACATTACCATATTGTACAAGCACCGCGATTGGCATGATTTTCCTATGTTTGTTTAATGAATATAATTATTACACGTTTATACTTATTATTATGTCGTACACACTTATACATTATGTACACTCTAAAACCGCAACCTATTGTACAAATTTTAAAGTTTGTTTTATCTTACAGAACGAGATTACCAGTGTCTGGGTCAGTGGGAAGAAAATGGCCTGACCTACACGTACGCCCGCCGCAAGGACGCCAATACTTACGAATGTTTTGTCGGTTCTATTGTGACCGAAGGCGAATTGCTGTTGACGGAAGCCGGACGACACTGTACCCGCAACGTGGATCCGTACAAAACTGGGATGAAACTAATCAAAAAAGGTATCAGCTTCAAGCTCGTCCATAGCTTATACTGCACCTAGTGGTTGGAAATATCGAGTCATTTGAATTAACCAACAAATTAAGTGTATTTTCGTTCGTTTAAAACTCCGTGTAAATTATATAAAATAAACTAAGAGCTAAAACGATTCTTGGATTAATTTTAAATGTCATTAAAACATCTAAAGTATTGAATATTTTCGTCCAAATAAATGTTGACCATTTTTTTCTTGTGTATATTCGAAAAAGCAACTGATAGAAGTTATAAGCTTTTTAGCTTTTTAAAAAAAAATAATTCGATAATAATCTTTATTACCCTCTTGTCACGCTCTAATATTGTTTGTAATTTTTTTCAATTAGGAGTTTGCGACACAGCCAAAAAAACCGGAAGTGGTTCAACTAGTTTCGTGCCGGTGGCTTCCACTCAAGGATCTTTATTTCCCGTCCAATCGTCAACGCCACGCAGTAGTTATACGGCCATCCCAAAACGTTTGCCCTCGTCCACCATGAAACCCTGGAAACCCATCACCGGTAAGTCTCGTCTTGTATATTTTCATAAATAAACCCAAACCGCCGTAAAAACAATACCGGACGATACAATAAGACATTATGTGGATAATTCTCGGATGTATTCAGTTTTATACTGACGTTTCTAACTCATTGCAGAGTCCATCTTCGGAGCGATTAGTCACTGTTCGGCTGTCGTATCTATACTGAATGGCTCACTTGTTTCCTACTGCTATTTATACGACCAATGTCTTACCACCGTACAATGTTGTCATGTGTCAAGTGACTTTCTTTGAATGTGTGCTTTTTTGGCATTCTTTACATATTGCTCTTTCTTTTCTGCAACTGAAATTTTCATTTATTTCAACAATAGCTGCTTCTATTGTGTGGCATTGTCAGGTGGGTTTAATTTAGTTCTTTCTTTGTTCCTATTTAATGATTGGTTTCCGTGTATTGATAATTGTCCAACCATCTTCTCTGTTGAAATTTTGTGAGCGTTTTTCAATTTCTATTGCGTTTTTGAACGTCCTTTTTCCTAAGTTCAGTCGTTTGTTTGGTATTTTCACCTTGTGGACTGGATAAAATTTGGGTGGCTGACGTCTGACTAGAACCTAATTGTTGCGAACGATGTGAAAAATTCAAATTAATATTGGTATAGCTCAATATAAAAAAAGACAACATTCAACTAGTTAAACACTCGTGAAATAATTATTGAATCGAATCATATTATCTGATACGTTAGTCTTATTCTGCCGCCTTAACCGCGTTTCCTATAATAATGCACTTTATATAAACATAATTTTGTATTTTTACTTTTAGCTCAGGGAATGCCGCCTTTGAAGAACCGTAACACATCGCCACCCAACGGCACCTCGACGATTACTTTGAACTTAATGATGGCCATCATAGCAGTATTAGTGACTTACACTCTAAATCAATGATGTGACCATCGAGTGTCTATTTCTCATTACTGTAGTGAACGTTTGGCTTACACGTACTTTACCAATTTTTTTTTATCTGTTTTAAATAATTTTACATGATATATATTTTATAGTATATACTTTATTGTTTATGTATGTTTTTTTTTTTTGTAAATAACATCAATATTATTATTATTTTTACTCTTTGCGTTTATGGAAAAAGTGAGAGGGGTTGAAAGAGAAATAGACGCGTGAGAGCTAGGAGCTCTTAATAGTACCCAATTGAGTTAACTGTGGAAAAAACAATTTCAACAAGCGACTTAATATTATTATGATCAATAATAATGCATAGACACTGTAATATTGTAACAATTAACTACTTACTTATACATCAATCGTTTGCTAATAAAGATAATAATATTATATTAAATAACAACTATGATACCTACGTTAATGTGTAATACTGCAGTCATACGCGATTACCAAATTTGTATTTTTGTTTTGTGCGCGTTAATGTTCCTTTTTTGATTAAATTAATCAATTGTGCTGAAAGGCCTATTGTAAAATATAATTATCATATTATTTATTTAATGAATAAACTGCACAAACGGTTTAATAACAATATTATTTTTGTAGATTTTAATAGACAAAATAAAATTATAGTCATAAGATGTTATGAACAAATGGAAATAACTCTGCAAAATAATAGTAGTTTTTTAATAGGTATCTAATATTATTATTGTTTTAAATATAGGCTCAATATTTGTAATACATTTTATCTACCTATACATAACTATTACTTATCTACTTGTATGAGAACACATTTTACACCGTACACTGTATGCCGTATTATTATTATATATTATACTGCCTAATGAAGGAATATGTATGTCTAGTATTGTGTCTACATTAAAATAACTTCGAATTTTACACGGATTTACGTTATTATTAAATATTATGAAACAAAATTATTAATTATTATTGTCTACGACTACATTTTTTATCTAAAATTAAAAAAAATGTAATGTTGTATATTTATTGTCCTCGTTTTAACTATATACCCTATGATTTTGATGTGTCTTTAAATTAAGTTATTAGGTCAACTTATTCAGGATGGTGCGGTCGCTACCAAATGTGAAATCGGCCAAAATGAGAGGTTGTCATGAAATAGGGTTCCCAACTTTCAAATTGTGTAATGTAGGACAATATTTTTCATATCCAAGCCGGCAGCGGGGCCCCATGGTCCCCTGCCAAATGAGGGCCTCACCCAAAAAGTAAATACTTATTTTAAGTTGATAAAAAAATGAAATTTATTAATATAAATTATCATAACAAAAAACAATATTAATTATGAAATGCATACTGAAACTAATGAGAACAAACAAAATAAAAAATAATATACATGACTCTTGAGTCTTGGACATTGATTTAATAATATACTATAAATAAATAAAGTATATTATGTTAAAATATGATATGTTAAGTATATAATGGTAATATAAATTATCATAACAAACAACAATATTAATTATGAAATGCATACTGCAACTAATAAGAACAAACAAAATAAAAAATAATATACATGACTCTTGAGTCTTGGACCAAGACTCAAGAGTTATGTCTAAGACCGTGGTATATACAAGCATAGATGATAAAATATTTTTGAATTGTCAATGACCTTTGTATACATAATACAAGACGTGATTAACCTAAATCAAAGATACAATTAAAAATAATTTATAATAATAATGAAATATAAAAAATGTTTTTTAATTTTTCATAGACTAAACTATATTATTGGGTACATTTATTGAAAAGTAGGATAGTCCTACAAAAAATTTAAAGCGTTGTTGGACGTAAGACAAATCATACAAATGTAGGACTGTCCTGGCCAATGTAGGACGGTTGGCAACCCTATCATGAAAATTTTTTTATTTAATTTTATATAATTTTGACGGTGACTGAACTTAACTTTTAGAATACATTTCTTTACAATCTACACGACAAGTTGTAGTCTGCTCACTTAATAAGTGGTATATAATAATTAATACACCTCTCATTTCAGCGCCGGCCGCTTTATTTTCTTACATTTTTAGTATTATGTACAGTGTTTTCAGCTAGTTAGGTAATTTCAATAATATTTTAAAAGTCCTGTTACGGACGCTGTCCTTCACCACACACACACACACACAATATATATATATATCTATATTATATACACGTAGACCACCATATGCCATGATAAAGAGTAATGATACTATTATAATTTAACATAATAGTATCATAGTTTTATATATGCAAATATATTTGTATAAAACTAAAAAATGCAACGATAATTTGACACTGGCAGTACGATACAATCTGCGTTCGCCACAATCTAAAAAGTAACATTTCGAAAGGGCAATCGCACGTCCGTTTACACTTCACACACATGATGCCACTAAGTTATCTTTTGTATGTTATATAATATAAAATTTTAATAATAATAATTATAATTAAACACCCTGAAGGTAAGAGTGCAACATACCTACATAAAACATTATGAACGGTATCATAAAAAAAGAAAAGAACACAGTTTTTACATTGAACATTACTAAACAAAATGTAAAAAGTTGACATTAATTAAATTCAATTTTTAAGTAAAAATAGACCTAAATCAATTATGGGTGGGAGCTTATTTTAAATTAAGGAGGGAGTCATGGAAGATATCAAAAGGGATCAAGAGGGAGGCAAGTTATTACTGGAAATACAAATACGCTTAATATGAGTGAAAAAAGTGTAATTTTGGCTGTGGACACTTATACGAAAATTTGGAAGTAATATATATATCATTGACAAGTCTATACTTTGTATTTAACGATGAATTAAGTTCAACATAAGTAAGAAAACAATTATTATTTGTCCAGGTCCGAGTAAAACGCATTCTGCATAGTCAGGTTTTTAGGCAAGAAAATTGGGAGTAGGTATAACCACAGAAATCAGAATAAACAGATGGGAATTTTAGAGTTAATTAAAAAAACACTCAGACATATTGAGATTTAGCCAGTAATGCCAGAACTCAGATATTTTCTTTTTTTTTTTTAATTTTTCTGTGACTCATGGCTACATTGTTCAACAATGTCGTCGCCATTTTCCACGCTTGTCGAGTGAACAGTTTAGCCGGAAAGAACGAAAAATGAGCATTTCCCTAAATCTACCAGCACTGTACATATCTCGATCAGTTTCAAAATATCGGACATGATCTCGTCCCATAAGAACCCATGTAAAAATTGTATAGTTTCTTTTCTGTTTATTCTGTAGTATAACATAAATAAATAATAACGTTTCAATTGAATTTTGATAATGATACGGCTATTACTTATTTTATGTAACGGTCAAACTGATTTTACTCACTCGTAGTTCTATCTCTGTTTTACTCAATTATAGTCAGACGTTCTCTCTCTCTACGTGCACTCCCCATTCCAGTTCATGATTTAATTATCACAGAAATTGTTGATCTGTACATCTGTATATCTGCTGCGGATTATATGGTCTATGAATTTTTATGTATGTAAACAGCGTTTGAGGCCGACTGCAGATGCCATATACTATTAATAATTCATCTATAATATTAATTATGCTGTGGTGCATAAAGAATTAATACATTTAATGTTTCATTAAAATTGAATGGACCAATCACCGGCCACATAAACATCAGCTACTGAATTCTACAATGGAGGTGTAATCACAAAATAGATAAATGGTGTACATATCGGCCGGCGAGTGTAATTGTTAAGCGTTATCACATAATTTTCTTGATTGAGTACTTTGTTGTTGTCATAATAATACGTTTATATTTTTCTACTTTTCTATGAGTATGTAGTCGCAAATAAAATAAAAATATACAAATTTCAACTTGTAAATTAGCCTCAAGAGCTGTACTTTTGTCGTCAGATTTGTTTCACACGGCGTCAACACAATCATGAACAACGATAAGTATCTGAAGATGTATACAAAATTTAAGAAAAGCTACAAAAATCCGTCTGAAATGAAGTGCGAAATAATATACGCTCTCCGTGAGTGCCGAGACAGATATTTATTGCACAGTAGTGTAATGTGAGTACATTCTTAAAAACATACAAGTAAACCTTTACAATAATGCTACGGAAAAAACTTTAACAAGAATAAACAATTTTCAAATGAAATAATTACGCAGTCGACTAAAAATGAAAATTGTAATTTATTTCTCTTTTTTATAAGTAATTAAAGAAATATACATTAAACCTGTTTAAACAAATTTTATTTAAAAAAGTTTATTTTTAAAACAACTTTTTACTTATTCATTTTTTTAATTTTAAACAACTATAAATGTAAAGAATAGTGTTTTTAATTGTACCAAGTGACTATTTAAACTGACATTGGTTGCTTAACGAGTTTGCTCTGAAATCACTTATCCAATAGAAATGAGGGTTTTTTTAAACTTGTATAGTATACAATGTAGCAGGTTTTAAACAAAGTTGAAAATCATATAACGTAAAAAAAAAAACAGCTCAGATAGTAGTTAAACTCTGACGTCCCACGTGACGAAGATGTGCATTTTCGCTCTTTTTAAACTGTAAACTCATCTTGCCGGTGTTATCACGTTTGTGCGTGGTATTATTACCAACAATTTTTTTTATTACCTATTTATTAAACCAAGCAAAAGCATATAATATAAAAAATATTGCACTAAAACATCAAATGATGAATTCAATAAACCTTAAGTAAATGTAAAATACATTTAAATTAACCATTTCACTAAGCTAAATATTGAGCCATTTAATCGTTTTTTCGACATTAAACTTTTTGTTTTGTATAGACTAGAATTAATAACTAGATTAATTATAAATTTTCAATTCACTTATATTTTTTAAGAGCTGAAGTATTTGTTGTCTTCAATTTTTTCAAAAAATGTATATTATTGTAATTTACAAAATATATTTTCCCCGTTTAAGTATATTGTCTATATTTAACATTATAAGTATTATAAGCTACTTAGGTATAATTAGGTATCGTATTAATATTAATACTTAGAATACTAAAGTAAACATTACATTATTTACAGGTTATCTGAAATGTTATTAGCTCTCCAAACTGTTCCACCGTATTTTACTGACGATGACACGGGACTCGTTGTCGATACAATAACGTACCATGATATCGATCAGTTTGATAATATGGAAGAATATATTATATTTCGAAAAGCCTGTTCTTACTATGAAGCTGAAGAATATCTAGCGTAATTATTTTACTATAGTTTATAATAAAAAAATTATTTTTGTGTTAATCATATTTGATTAATGAGCGATATTTACTATTTTAGATGTGCTCATATAACTGAAAAAATGAAAAACCCCGAAGCCATGTTCTTACACTATATGTCAAGATATTTACATGCATACAATCGTTTGATATACGAACGTACTAGTTTATTTGAGGATCCCAAACCTTTGGAACTACAAACTTCTTACAAGTTGCTGCTAGAAGAACTTTTAATTTTAACAGTTCATGGTCGTGAAGAAGATATCGTAAAATCTGATAATGATGACAATTTTGAAAAAAAATTAGATGATATCATACCAAAGTTGGCTTCATTAGATAGCGTTGGCCGCCGTAAATGTACAAAAAAAGTCAGTGAAACACCAGCAAATAAAAAACCATTGACTAGAACTACTGGAAAAGTGTGTAAGGACCCGTACTTGTTTTGGCTTACTGCGGTAATATTGAAAAAGTTAGATCGAAACATCGAAGCTAAAAAACTACTAATCAAAGCATTAGAGATACAACCTTGCCATTGGGCTGCTTGGCTTGAGCTTTCCACTCTTATTAAAGACGTAACAGTGGTAAACTGCTTTTACATTATCTTACCAATTATTTAAGAATTACAATTATTTAGTTTTACATACCTGCTGTTTTGCTATAGTTTGAAGAATTAGAACTAAAAAATCACCCTCGTCATTGGATGCAATTTATTTGTATGGCACAAGTGTACTTGGATTTTCAGATGACTGACAAAGCCATACGATTGTATAATGACATTTTACAACATGGCCATGAAGCATTTCAAAAATGGACGTATTTACGTGGCCAGCTAGCTGTTGCTTACCATAACAAAAGAGGTTAGTTGTGAGAATTTTTTTTTTGGTATAGAAACTTAATAGTCATGATTTTAACCAAAAATGGTTATTAACTTAAATCGAATAAAAATATTTGTTTTCATTATGTATTAATCTAGATATATCCAAATCCGTGAAAGAGTATATAAAAGTACTTCATATGGATCCTTTCAAATTAGATAATTTAGAATTATTGTCTAATTTAATGTATGTGTGTGATCTTCACGATCAACTCGTTATGTTGTGTTTACATGCAACTCATATTGACCGTTATCGCCAAGAAACGCTGTGCATTCTCGGTAAGAGTTTTATTAAACTTTATTTTTTTGAATTTTATTCTATTGAAATTATATATACCTAGTAAAACAATTTTTTTTTTTTGGTTTTAGGAAACAAATATAGTTTGAAATGTGACCATGGCAAAGCAGTTTTCTATTTTAAAAGAGCTCTAAGACTGAATCCATCAAATGTAACTGCTTGGACCCTATTAGGACATGAATATATTGAGATGAAAAATTCTTATGCTGCTATAGCGTCTTATCGTCAAGCGTTGAGTATGTAAATTAAAAAAATTACTTAATTTTAAAACCACTTAACCATACTTTAAAGTAAAGTCTTAAGTAAAGTACACTTTACACAAATATCGCTACTTTTATATTTTTTATAATTTATTTAATGCCATTAGTTGTTTATAATATTAAAACATGATTATTTGATTTTCATAAGAGTATATAATATATTATTGTGTTTTTAGAAATTAATGTAAGAGACTACAGAGCTTGGTATGGATTGGGACAAATTTATGAACTTGTGAAGTTGCCTCATTATGCGATGTACTATTTTAAGAGAGCCAATAAACTGAGACCTCATGATCCTCTTATGCACATTGCTCTGGGCGAAATTTACGAACGCAGCGATCAAATATACGAGGCTTTGATATGTTTTTATCGAGCACTCCTCTATGACCCAGAAGGAGCAGTGCTGCTTAAACTATCAAGGTGTGAATTAACATCTAGCATACATTTAATGTCTAAATACTCATTCCAATTTATTTATTTTTCAGATTATACGAAAGATACAACGATAGTAGTGTCAATTACATTATTCGGGATAATTTTATTATCATCAATAAAAACGCTTTCAAAGTTGCATGTAGAGTGAAAAAAGAAGTCACTAACAAGTTTGTAGAATTAGCTTTAGGGAAAATATACTTATACTTGGGATATTTTTACTTGGAACAACATAATTATGAACGAGCTGCGAGTATGATTGAGAGACACGAAACTCGCAATCCAGAACACAAACATCATAACTGTGAGGTAAAGTAACAATAATTGAATAAATTACTAAAAAAATGTATATTTCTATAATTTACTTTTCCATTCTGAAAGGGTTGAAACTTTTTATTGCTATTGTTGAGGTGAAGTATTACACTTGAATTGGACTAGTTTAATTTTTTTTTTTTTAAATCTCCAATACATTTTCATGTTATTGGAAAAAGCCAGTTTAAATTTAAATGTATTCAATTATGAATGACCAACCAAAGCACAGACATATTCTACTGCCACTCATCAAATTCACGCATGAAAGAATGTCACTTGCCTTCTTTATCCGCAGAGGCTCCACCCTCATCGTTCTTTGCTTTCATGTAGAGAGCTCCAAGTAAAAAACCCGTTATAAATATAACGAAGCCACTGAGTTCCATCTTATATGCAGTCAATATAAAATAATTATTATTTGCAAGTTACTTTATAAAGATTTTTGTGCAAAATAACTTAATAATTATTAATTAAGCTGAATATAAATTATAAGTTTAGTGTTTCATGTAACATTGCGACATGGCAACTAGATTCTAGCCAATGTTGTCCATTTATAATTAAAACATTTTTATGTTTGAACTCGCTTACGCTCTGAGTAGCGCAGTGTTGCATAACATTGTACATGAAACAATAATTTTACTTGTTCTTTATGTTTTTATTATACTGGTAATGTACAAGTAACTACATGAGTTGACATGAAGCATGAAGAGTAACCATAATTGTAAACATTTTATTTTTAGATTTTATACATTTGTTATACCTATATCTAATCTATACAATGTGGTTTTTGCGTTTGTGTCAATTTTCTAGGATAGATGCCTATAAACCATAAAGTATTTTAATTTTAATATTTTCTTTCAGCTTCAAGCTCAAATCAACACGTTGCTACGAGAACTTGAATCAAAAATGGGCCAATCAACTAGTACTTCATCAGGAGCACGCAGATTCTTGTTTGGATAGCATTAAATTACATTAACGTCAAGTGTAAATTGTATAATTTCAGTATCTGGTTGAACAGATTATTCCTATGTACAATATTAGTTATACATTAAATTCGGCTATCATGGAATACCTGATTTTAATTGAGTGCTTGAAGTTCTGAGATCTAGTCTGGTATAATAGAATAATTTAAAATAAGATATTTAAAGTTAAGTCTGTAATAGTTTGTCTTAGGAGTGGTTGTATGGAGAAGGTCCGAAACGAAAGAGGGTAAGAACAAATGATTGAGTTATAAAATATACATAAGTAATTAGTCTTGACTATAAGTGACAATGAAAGTATGTAGTTAGTAAGTTGAAATGTGACCCACAAAAGTGTTGAGCAAAATATTTGATAGAAATTTAATATATATGGTAAATAAATGTATAAGGTTGCATATCGTACTTTATAGGATAGGATACTTTATCAGGACGATGTTTGGTGACAAAGGAAGTTTGGTCGGCTTTAATAGATAGTTAGATGATATTATTTATTCAGCAAAACTTCATTGGTCTCATAGCGGTATGAATTGATTTCACATAAATTACATTTTGTATTTATTGTAAACCGTTAATTTTGTATGTATTTTTTAATATTAGACAATTTTAATTAACTATAAAGTACTGATTATTAATTATTTATTTTAAACATAAATGTGATTTACACTTTATTATTTAACAAAATTTTTAATGTACAATGTGTATATATATTTTAAATATATTATAAATATTGCTTTCTGAAATGACAAGAGAAGATGTTTATTTTATTTTATTCTAGCCTTTGAGTTTAATTAAAGCTTAAAAATCCAAAAATGAAAACTAAAAAGACAATTATCAAGTTTAGATGTCTATTAACTATGTACCACAAATCAGGAAAATTTATAATTTATACTCTTACTAAAAACTATTTTGGGGGAATAACTTGTTTTAAACAATTTTTTTTTTAGGTAGAGAAAATAATAAAATTGAAATTATTTTGCACAGAAATTTATCTAGACCATTGCAGTATATAACATCTTATCCACAATTTATCAACAAAAATAAATAAATGTAAAAAGGAAATATTTTATTGAATAGATTTTAAACCTTGTTCCTTTAATCTATTACTTAAACTAATGTATGCTTCAAGTATCGGTTTTTTTACCTAGAATAAAAATCCTTTTATTTGAAATCTTAATATTTTTTTGCAATAGATACCATATTACCTTTATGATGAAAATATGTCAGTCAAATGTCTACGCCAAAGGCCAAGTTGTAAAGATTTTACAAGACTGCTGAAAGCATTTATTTTTTTACTAATAAAAATAGTTTTGATTTTAGGGAGGCAATTTTTAAAAAAAAAATGTATGCTCCTAATGGTAAATTATACAAGATACTCATAGGATAAAAGTTCTTTTCATCATAGATCTATAATCAAGCTATAAGTATAATTACAGCTGTATTTTTCTCAACTTGGATGATTAGACAAAATGGTCATTAATTATAATTCATAACATTCTAAACATTAATTCGTATACGTTTCTAACATTAAACCGTCATCAATAGTCGTTGGCCAGCTTAACAGCTTTGGATAATATTTAACTTTCGTGTTATATAAAATCTGCTACTAAGCAAAAATATTTAATAACACTACTTTGTATCAAGTATGAATGGATAACACTGCTACGATTTGTACTTAACAGATTAATATAAATTATAATAGATAATAGTTATGTGTATTTTCAAGTATTATAATATATTTAATTCAATACAATTAATTACATGTAAACTGATTAAGTACACAAGTCGCTGACAACACAATTGAGTTTATTGCGTTTACAGTCACAAGTGCAGCTACAGTGATAATAATTCATAAAATATATCGAACGAAGCACACGACTGACAGAATTCCAATTACATTTAAGTAGTAAATGTGGGGATAACTTGCATTGCAACAAATTAATACTAGTTGTCGATTGGTGTATGTTTTCACCAAATAAAAAGCCATCCCTGAAAAAACAAATATTATTAATAGAAGTACTATTATTATAAATTTTACCCGAACTTTTTCACAGTATAGGTACGGATGACACCATCATTGCACGAAATGGCTTGGGCATCAAATCGAAATGAAGACTCCTCACAATGACCTGCACATTTTTAAATATAATACATTTCAGATTTTTCTCGACATTATTATTATAAAATGTATTATATAATAACAGCTTATATAATTATTTTAAGTCTTAGCATAAATTAACCAAAAATATATAACCAATAGAATCAGGTTTTTGATGGATGAAGCCTGAAGGATCACTTAACTACCAAATTTAAAATTAGGATGTTAGAATCAGAAAAGTTACTTGTGAATGCTGAATAAAATCGAATAGTTAACATGTGTTAACTTGTTAGTGGATTTGTTGAAAACGGTTAAATTTAATTTAACTTGCCAACAGATTACTAAATACTAGAATAAAAGATTTGTACAACTAAAGAATTTCATATTATTCAAACTTAATAAATTAATAAACTTGACAATTTTACCATGATGGCATACCGCATGGGTATTTAAATAAATTGTCCATACAGCATATTATGTAACTTAAAATTTTAAACATTCCTTCTAATAACTATACACATCAGTATCACCTTCTTTTTTAATATACATTCAGAGAAAAAAATCACTTTGTAGCTTAAGTTTTTACAGCTTATTAAAACCAAGTTTATAGGTACTTTAAAAACTTTATAAAACTAATTCATATTTATATTTATAGTAATATAGAATTGCCAATGCCTAAATTTCTATGTAACATGTAAGATGATAAAAGACAGAAACGTTTCCAATCCCTTAGGTACACGTTAACTTTGGAAATGAATGTTTAGTTTTACCTTAAAATTCCATTGACTTGCCACTTATTTCACAACACGTGTCATTGAAACCCCAATGGCGACAACGCAATATTCCTCCCTCGATTCAGTCCAAAAGAAATTGAAAATCTAAAAGGAAAAAAATAAAAATACTTTTTATTTAAATATTCATGACCAAACCATAAAAACCCTCAATATGAGCAATTAATGCAAACAAAAACATAGTTTAAGAAGAGGATAAAACAAGAATTATACATTCAAACGTAATAGGGTTCTTATACGAGCTGAACGAGTAAAAAGAGTTTTTTCTAAATAATAGTTAAATGTCGTTTGATATGTAATGAAATCTTAATTAACTTCTCTAATTGTTTAATTTTTACAATATACATCTAAACTGATATGCCAAAGCTAATTTGATTGAGCTATACAGAAACACAGAATGTTACAATTTTTTATATTATAAAAAAATATTAGTGTTTAAATAAAAACTGGCATTTCATAAACTTAACACTAAAAACAAATAATATGTTTAATTTTACAAACCTTGTTATTATTAAAGTGTTCATGAAAACGATTATATTATCAATGAATGTTATGTTGATTATAATTAAGTTATTAAACTTTGTATAATAAACACTGATAATCAACATAAAAAATTGATTGAAATGAAAATATTGTCTTATTATTTTTTAGTAAAAATACTTAATATTTGCTTTAAAGTATTTATATTACAAAAATAAAATGCTTTGGGTTACATCAGTAAACAAATGTTTATCGATTTAAATTATAATTTTCAAACAAAAATAAAGAACTTTAATGTGAAAAATTTAATAGATTTAAAAAGAAAAGCATTTAGATACAATAATAATATTGTATGAAAATTAAAATAATGCTAAAAAAATTGTTTGTTGGTTTTTGTGTTAAATATACTTACTTTGATGCATCATTAATATAAGAAATAAATCACCATAGACGAATAAGATTAATTTCATGGAGTTGTCCACATCTTGTTCGATATATATATTTTGGGGCTACACAAATCAATATGTATAAATTGATAGGCGCAAGCTATTATTCAAATCATTCTTAAAGAATGATATTTGTGAATTATACAATGATTAATATTAAACAACTTATGGTATAATGTAACTAAATTAAAATATCTATTATTATTAAGGATATTTTTGTAGGTTTTCATGGATAAACAAACAAAAATTAACTGGTATACAATTTTTTGTACGGGTTCATATGAACTTAAAAAATTAACAAAAGATGACACATAAGATAAATGAAAATATTTTAGCTTTAAATTAAACTTGGTAATGGAGCTATCAATAATAAAAATTTACATGCAAGTTTTCATTATTTGAAAATTAGACTTAACTGTTACATTATTTAAAAACAATTATTTATATTGCTGGTGACAGAGCAATATTATATTGTAATGACTTAGCAGCATAATTTGCTTTTACAATAATTTTGTAACACATCGTAATATGTAACATTGAGTTATGTAACATTATTAAAATTATTAATTTTTATAAAAAGAACTGATTTTTACATAAGATATCATAAGTTTGCTGGGAAAGGAAGCAGTACGGATCGTCAATTTAATAATTGATTTAGTTTAACCAAGTGTGGAATTAATTTTAATATTATTGCACTTTATGATTTCAGAGTCAAATAATTACATTATTAAAAAATAAGGTATGCGTAAATGGTGTATTCACATGGACAAGCATTTGTTATTATTTTATTTAAATGGTTTAATATGTCTATTAGTTTTTACATATAAATTAGTTACAAGTTCAGCAGCTTTTGAAAAGCTGTTGTTTAACATACTTAAAATTAATGACTACATGTTTAAAGATAATGTTATTGATTTGTAAAATTATGACATATTGTCCAACTAACACAATTGTAATAATACATTTTAAGTAACAAATGACAAAAAACATAAAACACGAAGTATTCTGAGTTTTACTTATTTTGATTGGCTTCATCTGTGCTCTTCGACCGTAAAAACTGTCACAAGATATTAAATGATGATTTCTCTGTTTTGGGGCGTTACTCTAAACTGTAAAACTGTATAAACTATAAAATAATCTAATTTTGCATTTATATCAGGAATAAGGAACGCAATACTGATTGTGTACTAATCAAGCATTGTCATACATGCACATAATAGTTGTACCTAGATTATATAATTAATAATTGCTAAATAAATAAAACTTACAAATATATTCATACGAGGGATTGTTAAAAAATGGATAGTAACCATAAAAACATTTACTAGAAATACAAATGCTGTTACACATTATCTCCGGTTTGCGTTCATTATCTCCACTAGATAGAGAAAATAAAGATGTTAAAAAAAATTAAATATTAAGTATACTCAAATATAATATATCTGCAAAACGGTACAATAATAGTAATAATAAAAATAATAATAGTAACAGTAATTATAATTTAAAAAGATGAAGTAAATAAAATTCAAAGAAATAAAATAGTGAAATACATATAATTATCATGTTTTACTGATTTTGTCTTTAGTTTAATTACTTTATTTGATTTTGTAATGGATATTAGGTAATTGGATTTAATTATTACAAAAATAACTATTACATATTAAATTCATAATTTATATATTTTACCCAATCTCCAATTTTATAATATACACTATAAACATAGGCATATATGTTTTCATTCAGTTTTATTATTACTAATATATTTTATGTGTCCTAAAACTAATATGACTTGCATGAAAATAGACATAAAAGAAAAAAACATGTGTTACAAATAAAAATGATTAGAAAATTCAATTTAATTTACAGTTTTTTATAACATCCATACAATGTAAAAAAATTATAAAGCAAGATATAATTCTTAAAATACAAACGGAGTTACTACAATAGACTTTATAATATTATAAATTTAATATTAATAAATGATCTGTCTTGAAATGACGAAATGTCCGGATTTGTAAAGTTATGGCAAAATACATATTAAAAATGAATTTACATTATTTGACACAAAATTAATGTATAGTTACATAAATTCTCATGATACATTTAGCAATGTAAGTTATACTGTCTAAATACATAGTAATTTACTAGCTATACTATTTTTGAAAAACATGAAATTTGTTGAAATACAATATAAATAATATAAATTGATAAAAACAACAAAAATATATATTATTAATAAAAATATTTTCATATTTTATTAAATAAAAAAATCAACATCCACCTAGCAAAATGTTTAAACTACTAAATTATATTGTATGAATATAATATAAAATATTATAAGCCGCAATTCCAATTGTCAGTTTTATAAAATGTAATCCTTTGCAAGGTTTTTAGTATTATATACAATCATATGCCATGTAATAAAAATTCTATTTTATTTTGACTTACCAAAAATATAAAACATTTTATCCTTTAAGTCTTCAATATGGTGGTCTATAACCATAAGCAGTGTCGGTTTTTGAATACATGTCTATCAAAAACAACACAAACTGTATTACAATTGATTGATTACACGCCGAGGTTAAAATGAAGCAGATTATGTTACTGCATTATAACCAAATGATAATTGGCTTTTGTCACGGTCAAATCATCTCAGTAAAAACGTTGCAGAAATAAACATTTTGCAAGCACGTACCATCGCAAATAATAATTAATCAACATAGTCCTAAGTCGACAGTTGCATATTATGTTGCACAATTTTGCTATCCATTGATTGATAATTTATAGTTACCACATTACTACATCATTATCTTTAGATTTAATAAATAAACAATTTACGATATTAATATTTGCGACCTTATTTACCTGCAACATAATTGCTGCAACGTTTTTCCCACTATATAAATTTTACAGAGATGTTATTGCTACGACATTTTGACATGTATCCTAATAAATAATATAACACTTAGTGTAACTAAATATAATTGATGAGGGTCTTAAGTTAGTAAAATAAGTAAAATTATGTAATTCGTGTCGATTCTCTACCCAGTTCGCTTAAAAAAGAAATTCAGTTTAACCTTAGATCATTTAAAATAGATGTAAGAGATCTGTAGCCATAAAGTTTGCTCAAACTGTATTTCCATGGAATTTTCAAGTAACAAATTTTTAACAATAGTGCGGGGTTATATTGAAATTCGTTCGGCATACGGGCAATAACACGTAACGCTATATCCATTTTTAAGAGTTAAACAGTATTATAACTATAGGTTAAATATCAAGATATTCTGGTAAGAACGGACATATTAAGTAACATAAAAAAAATATGATTAGAAGCTTTCAATAAATAGATTTAACTTAATTAATAAAATAAATGTTTTAACTTTAAATTTGTTTCTATCCGTTTTTTTAATTTGCTTAAGAAAATGGAAATTTAAATTCAATTAATGTTATGGAGATTTCATTTTTATTCATCAATAATTTTATTACAGCTAGAGACATTTAGACATAATATTAGTTTTGACTAACCTGTCTGATAAGAAGAGTTAGTAGGACCTTGGTACTGTGTCGCAGTTTGTGTTGAAGTTCCATAATTGTAATTAGAATAATTTTCTTCTAAAATTAAAAAAAAAATTCACAAACATTTATGTAAGAGCCAATGTAAATCACACTACTAGTTACTACTAACCTGGTTTCGAATAATTGTTTTCAGCTACATAAGGCGCTGTTTGTTGAGAATAGCCTGTCGCCTGATTTGAGTCATATTGTGCTTGTGGATTTTGGTATGCAGTATAATTGCTTTGCTGTTGATCATACTGCCCATACGTACCCCCGTAGGACGGCTGATTTGTGTAATTAGTTGCTGCTTGATTATACGGTTGTTGCTGAGTGTAACTAGTTACAAAATACTATATTAGATTTTACACAGTAAATAGTAATTTTATAAACTAATACCTGCATAAGATTTATTTATAAAATATAAAGTTGATAACAGTCTCTTTGATTCGTTTACATATCTTTTTAGTATAAGTTATAGTTAAACGATGACTTACTCATACTGGTTTTGTGCTTGTGGTGCCGCTGGTTGAGTAGGCAATGGATTATAACTTTGTGAATTATTAGCATTGTTGTAATTCGCATTGTAAGAACTATTTGAACAGAACACAAATTTTACATACAATATGTATTTAACAAGATAATTATATTTTCCTGTTAACATATGATATTGATTTAACTTACGAATCCATTGTTTGTGGTGGTGGTTGCTGGTAAGTCTGCAGCATCGAGGTGTTATTATATTGCTGGGGTGGATGACCATATGGTTGCTGCTGTTGGTCATATTGCTGTGTTGTATCATAACGCTGTGTTTGGTTATACTGCTGTGATTGATCGTACGGAACTTGCTGTTGCATTTGTTGCTGATTATTATACTGCGATTCTTGTGCTTGGTTATACATCTGTTGTTGTGGTTGCTCATAGACCTGAGGGTGGGCATTGTATTGCTGAGGATACTGTTGAGACCCTGGGTTGATAGAAGGTTGTTCATTATGCCGCGAAAACAAATTTTGTTCATTCCGACGAACATTTTGTGTGTTTGAATGATTTTGCATTTGTTGTTGGTAACCACCATTTTTATAATCTATCTGTCTGTTATTATGATGATTCAATGTTCTATTGTTATGATGATCCATTGATCTATCGTTATTGTAGTCCATTGACTTTAGTTTTTTGACTTGATGCACCTGAGTCAATAATCTTTTAGCTGGTCCGTTGTTATGTTTATTTGTGCCACTCGGATGTCTAGTACCAGTCGTTGTAATTTGAACAATATCATTAATTTGATTATTGGCTACACCTGTATCATAAGAAATAAAATTATTTTTTAAACCCACTTTTATTTTAAATGGTATTTAATAAACATTACTTACAAAGAAAAACGATTAAAAAAAAAACATTTTATAAAAAAACAGAAAATTTGTTAATAGAATGTGAATGTGTTACAACTATACCTCTATTATTTTTATTATGACGACCTTTATTAGAATTGATTAGAGGCTTGGAAAAAGTTTGAGACATTAATGACGGAGGTGTAGTTTTCTGTTGTAATAAACTTTTTGGATTTTCGGATGATTGTACTTTAATCTCATATTCATCAACACCACTATAATGATACAAATAGTTAAACCAATATAATTAAATACAAATTCATTTAAAATAATTAATTGTCATATACAAAACAATACAAAATAAATTAATAATCTTTAAATAGGAACTTTAAATAATAATAATACATTTTATATTTATTTAAAAATAAAACATTTTTAAATTTATACTTTCATTTTCATTTTTATTTATATTTTTATGTTTAAAACTTAAATATCTATATTTTTTCCTCTTAAGTATATCATAAGTAGTCCGATAATCCATGATCATCGCATGATAACCTGAATACCCAAGTAATCCAAAATATACAGATATTTTTGAATACACAAAAATAATTATGACATATATTATAACCATTGTTTTTAATACAGCGTGTTCCACGTTAAAGGTAGCATTTGAATTTTTGATGATATACTACAATTTTGAAAAATAGCCTATGTGAAACAATTTTTATTTTTATCAAACAAAAATAATTTGAAGTTTTTGTATATTTTTTGCCAAAAGCTTGATTTAGGTAGGGTAACTTTTGAAATTTAAAACGTGTTGGGCATGTTACGTAATTGCAATTTGCGGTTCACTAGTGTGGACGAAGTTTAACATCTACATGCCATTATTGCGTTGAATTGCTTTAAACAACAAATTATTGTAGCTATTGAAAAGCGAGTAAAGTGAAATGTTTGTATTTTTAGAAGTACACAAGTTAGACTACAAGTCAAACATACTTGCGATCAATTGGAATTTCTGTATTTGAAATGTTATGCAGTCCATGTTTCATACCGCTTGAAGGTATTAATTTCACTCCAGGCGGTATAGGTCTCAAATGAGATGGTATATTACGCAGTACATGAGGAGGTAATAACATATTTCTCATTGGTGATATTCTAGACAACATTCCTCTAGCATTTATTACAGGCAACATATGGGGTCTCATCATTCGAGACGGATGGCGAAAAGGTCGTGGTAAAAACCCAGGTGGTAAGTTTCTCATCATAACAGTTCTAAAACAAAAAAAAAGGTATAATAATATAAGTAATTTATAACTACTATAAATATCCTAATGCTTTAAAACATCTCATTTCTTTATCCCTTACTAAAATATTTACCTAGGCGGGTATCCTTGCAGTCGAGGACGCATTAAGTGAGGAGGTGCCATTCTCGGACGAAGAACAGGAACCTCTTCTAGTTCCATAATTTCAAAAACTTCTTTATTCTTATAACAAAATCAATTTCATCTAATAAAACAAAGATGACAGATATAATAATGGTATACTTTAAAATCAACAATATAGTTTTTTTTTTTTTAATACTAAGTTTAAATGCTTACTAATGCTAAATGCTTTACTGCTTATAATTGCAAAACATTCATATAATACTGTAAGTGCAAATTCTAATGACTTTACATAATTACTGTACGGTAGTAGATAATAATTGTATTAAATCAAATGAATATCCTTAAATAAACAATAAATACTACAAGTTGCAACTACTATGTTCAATTTATTTTTTATTTTCAGCTGATAAATGCATGAAATATTTATTCAATATAAACAATCAGAACGTAGTTTAAAAATCAAGCTACAAATCAACTCATTGAAATTTTTAGATTGCTTGACAAGTAAATGATTAAATACAATAACAATTACCTATCTTAAAAAGTAAAAAAAAAACAAAATAACTATTTATCATTATAGAAATAGCAATGTTTACCTTAGAGCAATAAATTATAATACTGATTACTGTTACTAAGATTAAAGCAAACTTAATCTGTAAAATAGCTGATTATATGAAACTCAGGTTTTGCTTTAACATTTTTTACTTTTTACAATAATTAAATGTAGAACAATAGAACGTTTGTACTCAACAATGTTGTATACACAGGTTTTCTCATTTAAATGTGCCAACTAATATAAAGGTAAAAAAAAAATTATGTTTTTCTAGTTATTGAACTAGAAAAGTTAATAAAGTTATTTTTCTCAGAGTTCTGCAAATGTTTGATAAAAAATGATTTTCATAAAAATCATTTTCTAATGTATGTATTAGACAGAATTCAATTTTTTTTTTTTTTATGTAAAGTTTACTATTTTTTCTAAAGGGGCTAAAAGACCAATTTTTGATATAGTTTAGAAAAATTAAATAGACCTATTAGAAAATACCATTAAGAACTAAAAATATAACCGCTTATAGTAAAATTAAAAAAAAAACAATAATAATTAGGCCTTTACCCTTCACATAGAAGACTGTACACTTAATAACAAGAAATATTTGTTAAAATCGGTTTAATACACTTCAGAAAGCAACTTAGCGTTTTAGTCTTTATTCTTATAAAATTTGAAGCTTTCCGTTCCTCTTAAGAATTATCATCCCACTGGTTAACATGGTCCGTATTAATACGTAGCTAATTAGCTAATTTAAGTTAGGGCTACGTATCGGCACGACCTGGTATCTAATATCGGCCAATATTGGCTATATTGGTTATAATTTTTTCCCAAAACCACTCGCCGATAATTCTAAAAAAAATTATAACTAAAATGACAAAACTAACAGGTGCACTGTAGGTTTTAACGATAAAAGACCATATTATTTGATATGTCACATGATTCTTATTAGCTCCAATATAGGATATTGGGTTTATACGGCTAAAATATCAGTTTTTATTAATATCTAATAAATAAGTAAATAAGCTAATGTTTTATGATCGGTAGTGGCTTGAAATATCCAATTATTACAGAATCAGCTCATGCCTAATTTACATAAGTTCACTAACCAAAATCACTATTAACAATATTGCCGACTGAAAGTGATTAACTGAAAATAGTTTATCTTTTCATTAGTTTACTCTTCATTCCATTTCAAATCACCCCCGTGATCAATGGCAATACATCAATAAAGATTAATATAATAAATAATTTTTTTTGTTCTAAGGTTATGTCCTAAAGTTAGATCTATATTCGAGAGTCAACAAATTATAGGATTAAAACAACAATCATTTTAAGGAAACATCACAACTTATACCTCCAATTTGAAATGCTGAAGAATCAATACTTGTACATTAGATTCTCATTAGATCAATTTTTAAGGGAAAACAAATTTTAAATATTAAATTTTATTAAAATGAGTGAAAAACTTATATCTTACTATTTATAAAATTATTTTGGTTATAACTTTTTATCATTAATTTATATGCATATTTTAGTATCTAAAGTAAAATTATTATAATTGATATCCAATCCAATTTAATTTAATGAATATATTTGCAACTAAGTATTTACTTATGTATCAAGTAACCAATAACATCTAAATGTGTTACACAAATTATGTTCTCCCCGATTTCTATCATGGAAAAAATGCTATTTCCAGAAATATTGAATTTTTATGGTAGATTTAGTCAAAATGTTTTGACTTTGAGAAAAAACAAAATATTATAAGTTTAAGTATTTAGGTATTTATAGTTTTAAGTTTGCCCACTTTTGCACTTGCATAATGTGCCGTCAGCACTGTCGAACCATTTGGCCGAGATCAGTAAATTTTTGCCGGTGCTTAGCGGCCGCCGTTACTTGGCACTATCAGCGGCTGTTGCGTGTAAACAGATGGTAATAAAAATAATATACAAAATTTTCCAAAAATACCGTGTTTATTGACCATGTTTACTTTGTAATTATCTTTTTAATGGCAACTCTTGATATTATTACGTAAATTGAGAGTACAGATTGATTTTCTCATTTTAATTTATGCGTATTTGCAGTGTGCACGTGCCAAATGGTTTGATAATACAGCTCACTACGTATATACTTTGTGGGCTGCAACAATCCACACCTGCATTCACTGTCGGTAGCATTTATACGTGAACACGACTGTTTTAGTGGGAATACTTAAACTGAATAGAGTATAGTCTTAGTATAGACTTAGTTATCAAGAGTATTAAACCATTGAATGTTACTGAAGTTTCTAGAGGAATAAAAATATGTACGAGATCACGAAAAACTAGAGAGATTAAAATAAATGTTTGACGTATTAAGATTGTACTGTAATAGTTTAATCTTAAATCACTATGAAATAAGATTTCAATACACTTAACTTGCATTAAACTAGTTCATACAATGGCACTTCACAGTACAGCACCTGCGTCCAAAGCCAGCATAATCGTTACTACTCTATTGCCACTCATATCAAAATATTTTCATCGGCAAATTGTTGGCATAATCAAAACTGACTCTACTAAAGTTTTGTAAACATAACTAGATGCAATGTTTTTTCTCTTTGTAAGAGTATTATTCTGCGTGCATAGATAGATTCTATATTTTATAATATTATTATTACTAAGTAAAACTTACCTCGTAACGACCGGAAAACAATGTCGAAAATTGTATACATGCGAAAATTTGCAATGGTGAAAATCTCGGCCGGCGTCTTAAGTGCCTTTTTGTTTACTTATAATACATATGAGTTTACTGAGAAAACGTGCACAAGTACGGATGACCGACGACAATCCGATTTCGGTAGGTACAGTTAGAAGAAAAAATACAGAAATCGGCAGTCTACAAAACGCACATTTAAACGCGGTTGAATATTATACAACTTTTTAAACTCTCGAATGATACACACACACCGCGTTTGTTTGGAACCGAACTATCAACATAATACAAGGTGGGTATATTATTTATCCTGTCACCAGTCGCCAAACAGATGCGGGATGCGCTAAAAAAAATGTCCGTAAACCGTAGCGGTAGCGTTTGTGATAAGCAAATTTGCCTCCACGCTTCGTGATGACTCATTGCTCATTAGTCTGTCATTATTCATATTCACTCGGCTATGGACGCCTACCACCATGCAGCTGTACATTCAGCGCTACAGTGGACAATAGCGCAAGTTTTCGACTCCAAACGAAAGCCGGTGAAAAATGAAAATATTAACAAATTTAATATTTATACAATTACAAAAAGTAAAACATTTTATGTGTATTTTTCTAGTTTGATATCATACCAAAATATAGCGCTTTTTATTAGAAATCCTTATGGTTTATTACACGACGTATAGACACAGGTCACAGAATAGGTTAAATCAGAAAGGTCGCTTAGTATGATAGGTAGGGTAAGAGTGCTTGCTATCAGACAAAATTGTGAAAGTGTCCATTCTGGTTTAATCTATTCTGTGGTATGTAGATAATAATATTATATACAAATTTTGATGTACCTATATCTAATATTTGTAAGGAAAACATACAGAGTGTAAACTGTAATGTTCCTGAACATTTAATTATTTAATTAACAAAGTGACCCGTGATTCAATTATTATTGCAGATTTTACAAAATTTAAGTAGAGTCAAGATAACCCATAAGGAAAAATTGAAAACATCGTAAATTAGTAAGTAAATTTTTCAAATATATTGTGCATCCATGCATTTTTAAACTAAACGACATAAACTTTTAATATTATTTGTAGCAGCGAACGTTAACAAACCTAAAAAAAAAGTGATAAAAATAATTGATTTAATTCTTATTCTTCTTATTCTACTACTCACTTACATATAATACTTTTTTACAGTGCTTGGTTGGGACTGTACTGGTTTGAACCTACAATCCACTAATTTGCATCGAAGCGTTATTTAAAAAAGATTATATCACTTTCAGTTATAACAATTCCTTTAGACAAATGACGTCCCCAACCCCACTGTACTGGCTTTTTTTTTTTAATTAAACTAGTACATATATTAATATAACCTTTATGTTTTATTCAGGGTCGACTGAACTTACTTGATCGCAGTCAGATAGTTTAGAGTCGAGAATAGGGATGTGATCACCAACGGTAAACATAATCCAGTAACTCGTCTTTTATTGATGTATTGATGATTCAACCTAAATATAATTATAAAGATGATAAAATGTTTTTTTATTTAAAATTTGATAATTAAATTTTTTAGAATTCCATGGTCTTTGTGCAGAACAACAGATATTCACAGCCTTCAGGACAGTGCAGTTTTTTTATTATTTAGTACAGGAGAAGTACCAATTGTGCAATTACGAATCTAGTAATAATTTAATTTTGGAGAATATACCAGGGAGCCGATAATAAGATTTACATCTCCGCCGTCCAAGACGACCATAGGTACGTCATCCATACGTGCCCATCGGCAAACAACTTGTTGTAGTACCGTGCTCTACATGCGTGAAATCTATTAATTTGATAATACATAAATCACAAACTTATTTTTAAGATTTTAATAATAAATACCTTCTCAGGTATTGCATCGAAGCTAAAATGTAAAAAGTATAAATTATTTACTGAAATTAAATGAAAATGTATATATTTTAGAAGAAGAGGAGTGGAAATTTGTAACTGTTTTTACATTAAACAATAATTTTTCTTTCACGCAATTTTTATTAATGATATTATTTTATTATTATGACCTGTGTTCCCAGTCTCTTCTTCAACATTTTTAATAAAAAACCTTATGTTATGTAAAGTGAATTTTTATTTATTGGTTTGTTTCACTAAGAATATTTAAAATGGTCAAAAAGAAGTGTGGTATGGTATAAATAGTTAGTTAACCATAATTAAAAAAGAGCGCTAAAAAACATATTATTACTACTCTTGTAAGATTGTGATAAAATTCTTAACTATTACATTGTAAAGAACTAATGAACATGATTTTATGGTTACCAAAATTTAAAAAAAAACTAATACATATTTGATATTTGTGACCATTAAACAGCAGAATTTCGCAAAAAAAATGGCTTACTATTATTCTTACATTTATTAAAAAATACATTTTCTTAGTTCTCACTTTATAAATAACTAAAAAACTTGATCCAGCAGTATGTTAAGACGAAGCAGTCCTCAGCCTCGACAAAGGTATAAAAATTATTTTAGACTAATTTGTTCAGTAAAAGGGAGAAGATGACAAATAATATATACATTGTTACAATGGATACCGTGCCTTTACCGATGTACTACATTATTACATTTATCATACGATAATGCTTAATTAATTGGTCAAAAATCCATCTTAAGATAAATTATTAATTATTCTATTATTTGTATTATTTAGATTACAATATATCTATAACCCAAAACAACTAGTTCAGTAATGTTTTTATTCCCAGAGTAATATATTGTACTCGCATCTATATAGGTTTATTTATTGTTTATTTTAATAAATTCCAGTTTATTATACTGCTATGCAATTTATATTGTCGCTGGACGTGTGTAGAGATATTTGAGATCATACCATCTGCAAAGTAGAACATTTGTAATATGATAAGTTATTTGATTATTTAAAGGAATGCTTTTATTAATCTAAGTTTCTTGTTTACCATGTTTTAACTTGATCCATGTGTTGTTATTTACCAAAATGTGTGGTGATATCAGGGAAAGTCAGTGTATGCATTAAAATATGTTATAAACCACCCCCTTTACCAGATAGCAAAAACTATGTAATCAAACCAAATAATTTACATACATTTTTGAAAATTTTAAATAGATTTTTCAGTTTCCTATAATATCATTAATTTGTTTCTGTGACAATATAAGTATAGAAAGTTTACAAGGCTTAATCATAAATAAAAAATAACTTCTTAATATAAATCTTATTATTATTAAAGTAGTCAATACAATACAAATAGTATAAGTATTTGTTAATTTTTTTTTCTCTTTCTATTTAAAAAACAATGTAACCATTTGCTTGTTATGTCTTGCAAGTACAGATTGTAAATATTCTTTCATAATAAAAAAAAAAGGTTAGAAAAATTAGTAGGTAGGTACAAAAAATATATAAAACTAAAATATTATACGACAAGAAAATAAAAATAAATTATAAATCACATATTACAACCAAAATATAGGTGTTATACAATGATTGATAACATATTATCAAAATGATGTATATTCATACATATTTTGTTTACTATATTTAGAAGATTCAATTATCCGAAATTTTATTACATTCATATTATTATTAGTCTTAAATTAACATATTCTCTAATAATGATTTAAATTATTGTTATAATAGTATTTTATATTATTTAAATTGTAATTTGTAAATTAATTTATTGCATGTTGCATAGGAATCAGGGCAATGCCATTTGATTGTGTATGACGTTCATACTGACTAGTTTTTACTGTAGTATACATACTTGTTTGTTATTAAAAACATAAATGCAGTTATTAATAAAGGTAAAATTATAAAAAGCCATTATATTATAATGTTTGGTTGACACAACTGAATTATTTACAATTTTAGATATTTCCACATCATGAAATGCTTACTATAAACATTATGGAACTTGTCTAAGCATTTAAAAAAAATTACAAACATTTAAACAACTATAATATGTAGTATAAGTATAAGTATTATTAGATCAATTTCAATTAATTTAATTACGACTAGAAATGACATTAATAGAAAAACTTTAAATTGTGAAGTTGTTTTAACAAACACAGTAAAGCCATCATTTGTTTAAAAAAGGTTAACTGAATCGAATTAATGTATCCATTAGCTGTAAAGTTAAAATAAGTAATACAAGTCGGGTTTCAGTTAAAATTACTAAGTCAAAACACTCATTATAGTGTCATTGATTTTAAAATATACAGATAAACGGTGCTACACGCAAGATCAGTGATCATTTTATGCAGGATTTCCGCCGTACATTTGTCATAGTTCATAAACTAGCGGATGGTCAACTATGATGAAAGTATGTACAATACCTCTATATTTTAAAATCAATGAGAGTGGCCAGTGCTAAGCACCAATAAATACATACAAATGTGTTTTTAAACTAGCAATATAGAGAATCATGCAAATATACAACATATAGATACTTATATTTTTGACTTTAGAGTATTTTTTATTGGGGGATTTTGCAAATTCTCTAAACCACCTGGAAATACATGATCTAGCGCTTCTTCTAAATCTTGAATAGGAACAATATTGATGGCATCCTAAAAATAAGAACATAAATTATAAAAAATTTAAATGTATTATAAATTAATCTAAAGCAACCTTTATGTCTTGTGATAAACTTTCGGTATCTTTCATATTCGACTCTGGAATAATGATAGTTTTTATGCCTGAATTGTAAGCAGCTAAAATTTTTTCTTTTACGCCACCTACCTAATTGTTAAAGAAATTATAGTAATGTACAGTAAAAATATGTACATGTTATTGCAAAAATAATTACTTCTAAAACGTGTCCATTTAACGAAATTTCACCAGTCATTGCAATCGATGGTTTAAGTGGAATATTCCAAAAAAGTGAAACCAGAGCACAAACAATTGGTACTCCTGCCGATGGACCATCTTTTTTCAAAGCTCCCCTGAGCAAATGGATATGAACATTTGACTGGTCAATATCTATTTTGTTCTGCTTAGAATAAACAACAAATGTAATCTAGTTCAACTGTATATAGATAAATTACTTGCCTTAAAAGTAAATAACTGTATCCAGTGAAGACTTATCTCTACAGATTCTTTTAAAACTTGGCCAGCTAAACCAGTCAATAAAAACCGGTAAGGTTTATCTTTTGAATAATATCTCGATGCTTCAATTACTTGAACTCTACCACCCATTTCTGTCAATGCTAGCCCAATTGCCATACCCACACAGTTATTTATTCGTGCGATTTGTTCATTATCACTATCAAATAATTTAGCCTGTAAACAAAAAAAATTTTCAATTAAAATATGTCCATAGTATCAGGAATATATGTATAAGAATAATTTCTTACACCCAGGATTTCTTTCAATGATTTGGGTGTAATTATGAAGCTGTTCGATTTGTTATCATCATTTTCAACTATTTTCAGAGCAATAAATTGACAGACAGACTGAATCTTACGTTGTAATTCGCGAACACCAGTTTCGTAAGTATATTTCTTTACTGAGAACATTCAAGTGAAAAGTGAAATGGATGTCAATAAAAATTATTTATAACTTAACTGCTGCAAGTCAGGTGAAAATAAAATAAAAGGTATCTTACAAGTATTTGTACCAATTAAAAAATGTTATACATACTACTATTAACTTTAATTATTTTACACTTAAATAAACCACAAAATAACTTACTTATATCTTTTACAGTGTCTTTATAAATTTCTATATGAAAGTTATCCATTTTATGTTGTTTTAATGCTTTTGGTATAATATAGTTTTCAGCAATTTGTACTTTTTCTTCCTACAACCATTAAAAAAAAATTGAATTCTATCTAATAATTAAATAGTTACACATGCATATGATACATTATATTCAAGTTGACTTTTGCTAAGAGGGTACATGTAAAATTTTAGTATCCACCTCGGTTCTACAAGTCTCAATAAACATACTTCGGTGTATCCTTCCAAAAAAAAAATTTCCAGTCGGTCATGCAATGCTTGAGGAATAGATTTCACTGTATTCGCTGTTGCAACAAATAATACTTGGCTTAGGTCAAATGGTACATCAGTGTAAGAGTCAACGAATGAGTTATTCTGTTCTGCATCCAAAACTTCTAACAATGCAGCAGCCGGATCACCTCCTGAACCTTTATGCTAAAATATAATATCATTAGTATAATTTATGTATTAATAATTATACAATTAATAGTGGTGATTATATTTATTTTAAGTTTTAGGTTAGTGAATATTTTCAAGCTTTGCATTTTTTTAGAAGAAGAAGTGTAACAAAAAATTTGTTTTTGAAGAATATCTAGTGACTTGTAAGTGGCACATTAATTACATTGATGCCAGACGGATTTAAAACTAGTTAACATAGGGGCAGTTATTTATTTTTAACTTTCAAAAACTATTTTATTATTATTACTAAAGTAATTCGTTTGCATGAATACTTTTTTGTATTGACATAAAATACAGGCAATAATTGACAACATTTTTCTATGTCAATTTGTAAAAGGCTATTTAGATATTAATTTAAAACCCTGTAAAGATGAAGTTAACTCACCATTTTATCAATTTCATCGAGTAGAATAAGTGGGTTCATTGTTTGAGCCAGATTTACAGCGTGCATTACACGTCCAGGAAGCGCTCCAAGATAGGTTCGTCTATGACCTATTATATCAGAGCTGTGATTTATTCCACCCAATGATACTCTAACACATGTAAAAAAGAATATTTCAATAATTGTATAGTTTAATTATATTGTAAGTTAATCCAGTTAAACAAAATTTCTAGTGACAGAAACTTCAGTACTTATTTTATTTAAACCTATTACTATATAAATTAATAAAAAATATAAGAATATATTTATTAAAAAAGTTTTTTTTTATATTTTTTAAAACAGTTTGTTTAAATCAAAATTCTAATTGATATCACTAATAGTTCCATTTGTATAAATTGTATTGTTTTATTTACTTCAATTAAAAAAAATGTTTTTAATGTTTTTTTCTCGATTTTAAAGGGAACAGGGTGAATTTTTTTTATTTTTGACCCACTATAAGACCTTTTAGGTACAATTCCGATCTTTAGAGTTGCTACATGGAGAAATCAGTTCAGCGGTTCAAAAGATATTGTGGGTCCAGACACAACAATAAAAAATAAAACACATAATTTTAAAAACAAAAAACATTAAATTAAGAAAGTAAGCAATGTATACGAGGTACGTTGTATTATTTATTTAATCAGCAAAATTTTAAAGCTTTATGACAACAGACGATATGAAAATATTAGTAATAGTAATAAATAAAAAATTTTTAAATAATAAGTTGATTAATAATAGACCAATAATAATAATAAGAAGAAGAAGAAAAATAGTTCTAATAAAATACTTACACTTAAGACTTATTATTACTGTACTAATAAATGCATACAAAAATGTAAGGGTGAAATTAATATTTTGCAAAAAACTGTCTACATCAAATCCCTTACTAAATATAAGTTGTGTGTTTAGCGTGTTTTCTTGAAAAATAATAGTCTATTTATAAAACTGTAAAAAAATCTACACCTTAAGCTATAGTTTGAAAACTTCTAATCAATGTAACTGAAACTGTCAAACGTATTTTGAATTGTACATAAAATTAATTTTTACCTTTGAAATTTACGACCCAATGATTTTGCAATAGATTTAGCTATAGTTGTTTTGCCTACTCCAGGCGGCCCACAAAAACATAGTATTGGTCCAGGTATACTTGGATTCAATTTCCTTACAGCGATAAACTGTAAAATTCTCTGTTTCAAATCTTTCATACCATAATGATTTGCTTGCAGAATCTCTATACATTTTTAATATTTATAATTTTTAAATTGTGAATATAAAAAAAATATAATCTATATTTTAGTTGAAATCAGCATAAATACTTTTTGTTTTTGTTAAGTCAAGTGTCTCATCACTAAATTTTCCCCATGGTAAGTTGGCAATAAAACAAATATAATTATAAGTCATTGAATAATCTGGATTACCAAATCCCATTTGTTTCAAACTGTTTATTTCTTTTAATAAAATGTTAATTATTTGTTTTGGTATATTTGTGTTTCTAAAAATAAAGTTAATTAAAGTACAAAATAAAAAAATATTTTTCACACTAACTTGGTAAACTCAGCAAGTATATTTTTAACTTTTTTTGGAGGAATTTTTTCAATTCTTTGTATGCTGCCTTCACTAGCAATAGTTGGAGGTATGGGAATTAAACCGGTTCCACCAAATTTTCTTGAATTGAGATTTCCTATATAATTATAAAATAAATATGAATATGGCCCACAATACAATGGTGATATTAAATATGCTAATGCCTTAAATAAGGCCATCAAGTATATTAAGTTAACAATGTGGTGAAGATAGTCATTTAATTAGGTAGTGAGGTTAAAATCCTTTTTTATGTCAGCAAAACGCTACAAGTTGATTTTCCATTTTTTTTTCTTTTACAAAATTTAACCAACCAATAATATCCCACAGAAACCGGACCATATAGAACTAAAATTAAATCACTGTATTGTACACTTATATTTGTCACTAATACCTATAGGCTATAGTAAAGATGTTATGTATAATAAAACCATTAAGGAAACTTAAATTTCTAATTATTGGCAGTGAGCAAACTTAGTTTATAGGTTTTTTCAAAAATTGTTAGGCAAAGTACTTTTATTCTATAATTTTTATTTACTTACTAATTGTTTCTTTTTTTAACAAATCAATCATAAGTTGCGTTATTCTATTTAAATTTGGAGCTTGAAGAACTTCATAAGCGTAAGCTGGAGTTAGCTGAATAAAATTCTTCATACAATAATTAATAGCTTGATGTAACTCGAAATTATATAATAACTTCTATAAAAAATTGAAAAGCAAATAATTATCAATCTATATGTGATTAAAAATAATATCTATATAATATAAAACTATATATATATATATATATACTATTTAAAGATGTACAGGGTTATCAAATTTTATGTGATTGTACATTTTTCAATAAAAATAATTTTGTTATCTAAAAAAATTTCATAAAAAACTGTTAAATATTCATTTTTGATCATTTAAATACAACGTAAATAAATATATTTACGCTGTAGTTATAGAGAGTAACTTTAAAAAAATACCATCAACCTACATATTTTATTTACTTATTAAAAGCCGGATGGTGTACTGCAATAATGACTGGTAAATAACCAGTTCTTTTATTATTTAATTTTTATTTATTTAATTTGTTAAAATGTGTGATAGATGTAATATTTACAAGGATATTACAGTAAATATTAGTCTAAACCTTTCCGTTAGCATATATCTTAATTTAACCCTCCAAAGACAATTTTTTTTTTTTTTTGAGAATAATATATTCTCTCTTTTTTATAATGTTTTAAACCCTAAATGATGACCACCTGGTATCACTCAATAAAAACCTACTCAAACTATTCCTTATTTAATATTATATTGATTATATTTTAACCTTTTTGTGCTAAAACAATTTTTTCATTGATAAAATTATTGTAACAATAAAATTTGGTTAACCCTGTATCAAATATAAATGTTAATACCTTTACATAGTCAGCTATGTTTGGGTTAATGTAGCCAATTTCGGAGGAAGATAACATATCAATAAACGCTCTCTCAAAGGCAGCTTGCAAATCATGTTGGGCTTTTTCATCACCTTCAAGTTTAAAGATACCCAATGTATATGTAATGTGATTTTATTCAATATTATACATACCAATCATTTCTATAAAATTGTCTATTAATTCTATTTCATGAATTATTAATGGTTCTTCAATGACTACTGGACCCAATTTGAAACGAATGATGCCTTGAACAACTAAGAAAAATACTTCTGGAGCATTGTCTAACTGAATTATGCTTTGAACTAATCCTACCGCTCCAATTACATTGCTTTCCTAAAACAATAAATGTATGTATTATTAATGTTATAGAGCATGGAAATTGAATTCCAATAAATTTTAGTAGGTTGAGCTTTGAATTACCTTGTGTAAATCAATTTTGGGTATAACACCAATAAAGTTAGATAATTGGTTGTTTTCGTCTTTGTCCAGTAAATATATTAAGAGATTATGACTGTAAATCACATTAATAAAATATGTATTACATGCAAAATAAAATATTCTTAAAGAGTACCTCATTGTATTATAATTTCATCAATAATTATTATTGAAATAAATACTTTAAGTTTAGTAACTAGTTATTATTTATGCAAAAATATTGATAGATACTGTTAGTAATTCTTACTTATCTTTAACCGGTAACTGAATTTTCAAAAGATAGCCAGGAAGCAAAAACGGAGTAGTGTATAAAATAGGAAGTACTTTTGGAATGTCCATTTCCATTGTAGTAATAATTTAATATTAACTATTAAATTGAAAACGTTTGGTGTAAAAACCAAATGTTGGGTGTTATTTAAAACTTAAAATAAAATAATATATGAATATTATCCGTTTTTCAGACAAATCGACCAATTACTTCTAAGGAGCAAATAAAACTCTACAGGACGGCTGTACAGACTGAAACTATTATTTCCTTACATCCCCATCCGGTCGGACTTCCCGCACCCCCTCCCTACCTCCCCACCCAATGCTTGGTCTAAGTATTGATTAATTTTTTGAATCAATAACCCAAACATGCCAGTAAGAACACTGCAGAACGCCATTATCAAGAAATGGCCAATGGGCTACAATTTGCCGCATACGTCAACACGGGTGACTAAATTACTTAGCTAGGTCGTTGTTTAAATAAGAGATTATTTCACCAAAGCGACAATATATTTTTAAATGTCCAAATACAAGAATGAACATGGGCTGCTAATATGTGCATGCCCAATAACCACGCCCCAATTTGGTTAACCACTACCGCGGTTAGTTACATGCCGGGCGGCTGCTAATGGTATATACTATATTTTACCATATAGCTATAAATCATTTTTAAAATCTTAGAAAAAAAAACTATAGAGAATAATATTATGTATAATAATTTTGGGTGAGGTGGAAATGAGTAACTTGAGAATTTCGTGTAAAATAGACGTCATTTACAACCAAGTTAAATGTTTAAGACAAATGTGGTGGTCAGCAATGATGTAAATTGTAATGGCATAAATAGCCATTAAATAAGACAATTAATAAAGAAAATGAAAATACCTAAAACTTAAATATTTCTGTTATTGAGATTGATATAATGAAGACTAGATTAGATGAAATTAAGAATAACTTAGATGAGTTCATGGGTCGGGTTAGGATGGTTAGTTGGACTGTACTAAATCATACGGTTCTGTGATAGCTACAAAAATTATAGGTACACCATCCTACTATGCAAATATTTCGTTATATTGTACCCAATAAGCAGATTTATATTAGGTTATAATACATTATTTAATTATACTTTCGCAGCATACTTAATAATTAAAAAATTAAAAAACCTTGCATTACATTAAGTAGATACATATTTATTCATAAATGTGTGTAGGTTATATTTTCTAACATGATAATTATTTATTTATGTACATTAATTAATATGTACCATTAACATTTTCAATAAGAAAAAATAATTTATAAAATTTTGAGTAAAATCACAGTAATATCAGTTAAAATAAAATATTACATATAATCATTGCATAATAAAATAAATATTCTTTTTTAATATTTGAATAATAATAACAATATTAACAGGTAGGCAATACCAAAATGTTTGTAATTTTAAATACTTATCAGGTAATTTTCTGTTTTTGAGTTTAATAATTATATTTATTTAATCAGTAATATACTATGTTTATATACTATTAACTAGTGATAAAAAGAACTACTTAGAAATAATTATTATATAATAAGTTAAATAACATGGGTATAATAAAATACAAATAATAATACTTAGTTGAAAACATTAATAATAAAAATAATTCACCCAATAAAATTCTTTAATAAATTATAACAATAGAATTATAATAGGTATTCATTATCAATGCATTACAATAGATTTACAGAAAAAGCCTATTATTTATAGTATATGTATTTAGTGATAAATTAACTTAATAATTTAAACTCCGAATACTTACTAATAAAACTTTATAAAAAAATATATAAAATAAAGACGGGTCACAATAAAAGTATGCAGTTTGAAAATACTTATATTGGATATGCAGTAAAAGTTTTTCTTTCCGAATAAAAATAACAAATCTTCCAAATAAATATTATGTACCACACGTACATAATATTTATCATTAATTTAATCTAACAAATGTATTTAAAAATAAATATCAAATCTAGATTGCTAATATATAATATATACTATACTCTTTTTAATTAGCTACAACGTGTATAATCAATAATCAAATATAACTAAAATTTTATTTTCTTGGTTATTTATTTTTAAAAAAAATTTGTATATTTATATTACTGTTCAGTTTTTGTAATATTGGATACTTTTTGAGGTAAAATTAGTGGTGGTGGAGCATGAACCATATGACTGTCCATGTCATCTAACAAACTTGTGGTTGTTGTTGCTGTTGTTTGAGGTACTTGGTAATTGGACGGTGGATAATTTTGTAGATTGGTTGGTGGATAGTAGCCAACCGAATTATGGGTCGTATAATTCTGATGATAATTATTACTCGGAATTGAATAGTATGGATCGTTAACATTGGTGTTAATCGAAGTTTGGTAATAGTTAGTACCACTCTCATTAGGATTGACCATGCCTTGTTGTGGTTGCATAACTGAACTATTACCATATTGATTATAATTTGCCATATTTCTGTCATTGGGCACAATAGAACTGTTAGGATTTGCTAACATTGGACTACCTTGTGCGGGTGCTGGCGATGAGTATGATTGACAGTATAACCCTGTTAGTGGATTAGTGTTGTATCCATGTACATTTGAAGGGCTACTATTAGCAGTTTGTGGTGGCACGATTGTATTGTTGTAATAATAATTGAACACACGCTTTTGATCAGTTTGGACTGCATATCCATTTCCATATGACAGTTGAGGGGATACAGATGGCAACGAAACACTTGGGGAATATTTTACTGGCATTAGATTACCCAAGGAAGTTCTAGAATGTAATGGAATGGTTGTATTATAAATGTGGTTGGTATTGGTTGGCGGAAAAATTGCCGACGAGGAATGAATTTGAGATGTTCCTGGTGACAAAAAATGTTTTGGAATGTAATCTTCCCCTGATGTTTTAGTATAGTTCAGCGGGCCCAAGTTATTCTGTTGTTGTGTATTATCTACACCAGCTTGAAGCGGATACGAATAAATTGTCGTTTGTCCTTGAAGCGTAGGATTTGAGTAGGTGTAATTTAAACTTGACAATGAGCTGCTACTAGGTATTGTGTTGACTGTTTGGTTGAGACTGTTCATGTTTGCTGTAGCACTCTGATGGGAAGAGATAACGTTTTGTGGTTGATGCTGACTGTTTGATTGAGAAACCTGACTTGTCTGGCTTCCAACATTGTTTAAGTCCAGATTACTCATTCTTGGAGTTAAATTACTATACATAGTGTTTGTAGACAAATTACTCAAATATTCTTTCGGTTGACTGTAGCCAGCCACTACTTGTTCTGACCCTAATGGGGACGGTCTTCGTAAACCATTATAATATGAATCATGTGCAATGTTTGTAGTGTCTTTTGCGTTATTCATGCTTGGTTGGTAATAGTTAAACGCATCGGTAGTCAGCTTATTTTGAAGTTGTGGCCGCGCATCATCGTCGCTAGCTGTATTCATCATAATTTGATCTCTTTCTTCGGTTTGAACTTGACACGTCCCTGTAAATAAATATTAAATACAAAAAAATAGCGAGTAGTTGTAATAAACATTCTCATTTTTACCTTTAACACGTTGTAATAGCTTTGAGACGTTTACTGAGAGTTTATGATAAAAATCTAAGCCTTTTGATGATTTTTCTATCAAATCTTCCATGCAATTAAATGATTCCAGGAGGGAGTTGATTTTTTCACGTCTTTTTTCTGCACTGGAAACAAATAATTTACGCACAGGAGCAGCCTGCATGTACGCTACCCTTACAGCTTCGATTATGGCAGTCTGGGCAGTTATATTTTGTTTAATAATATTAATCTATAAGAAAATAAGTTAATTGTTATTAACAAAAATATTAAATACAAAAAAATGAGTTTTTTTCTAAAACCGTCATCGTCAAGGTTGACATTGTAGTAGTTTCAAATAACATTCGTACCAAATTAGCATATTTAGTAGAGATTTGCTGTTTGAACAATGTAGATAAGTCATTTTGAGATTGGGTAACTTGCACTAAAGATAAGTTGTCTTCATTAATAGCTTTATGAAATTGAGATGCCAACATTTCTCTTTGACTTTGCATTTCACATAATTTGTTTACAACACTCTGTAGCTTACTAAACAATTTTTTATCGTTCTCATCTGGTACAAAACAATAATACTGGTTAAAAACTAAGAAGATAACTTCAATGATATTTTATAATATAATAATAATTTACCTAAATTATTAGGACAACACATTGGCGGCAAATGCTTTTCCAATTCTTCTAGTGACAAATTCATCAGTTTAAAATTATTTGTATGCATTTCTAGAGCAATGTGTAAAGTTTCATTAGACTCTTCAGCTTTCATGTGAGCTTCTTCATATTTAGCTGCCTCACGGGTTAATTCACATATCACAATAGAGTTATAAGGCTGGCCAACAGAATCCTGATATATTTTATCTTCAATTTCTTCAGTCTAAAAACAAATTGTAGCAACCATTTTAGTTATATTGAAAAATAAATGAGTGGCTTATTTCCAAACTATAAATTTCCACTAATTATACTCCAAAAAAATAAGTAATGATATTATTATTCATAAAGTTTGGTGATAATGTATTGCTTTAATTTTACCTTGAAATAAATCTACAAAACTCATTATTTTCTTGATAAATTATACTTTATATGTATCCATACTTCCAAAACTTATTATCTCTTTTTTTATTTTACGGAAATTTATATCCTTAACTGATTATGTACACGTTTATTTTTAAAAGTTATTATACGCAGTAATAAAAATATAATATTAAATGTTTGTTGAGTCAAAACTTTTTATCTACATATTATCAACATAACGGTTTTCATAAAGGTGAAAATATTATATATTAATATTACAGTTGGACACAATTTTAATTTAATAAATGAAAATACTAAATTATATTTGTTTACCAAGTTGTTGTTGATAATATAAATATAATCGTAATGATTTTTTTCAAATATAACCAACTTAAATCGAAAATTTATCATTTACACATTTGAGTCAAAACTAATTATCTGAAATCACTTTTCTTAAATATTTCCACTTGGCTTAAAGTTTTTTATTTTTGAAAAGTTAGAAAAAATAACTTAAATATAGAGCGATTACAAAATCTTGCATGTTATAATTGTAAAAATTTTGGACATTTTAGGCATTTTTTTCTTTTTTTCCCAAAAGTTAAAAAAATGTTGATAGTAAGTTTTGGAAATAGTCTACTCAAATAATGCATTTAATACTTTTAAGTGACGGTTGATTTCCAGCAACATTTTTTTTATATCCTCATTTATACTTGTAAGTTTATTCATTAAATCCAGTAAATTGCTTAATTTTTCAGGATGAGCTTGAAAAGCAGCACAACTATTTATCAAGGACTGAAATGAACAACAAAAATATTTAATATAATTATCATTTGAAATTTTTTACAGATTAAATATGTTAATAGTTCTATGACGCAATACCTGTGGTGTTTGTACTTTCCAAATACTTTCGTCTAAACAGTCTAATTGTAACGACGATGAAAATTTTGACAGTTCATTATTAGCTTGTTCAATTATTTCGGTTATAGATTGAAGTAATTTATTTTTTTCTTCCCTTAAGTTAAAAAAATACAGTTATCACAAATAAATTATGTAAAAAAATGTCGGGCCTCAAAGTCATTATGTTAATTTAGTATTTACATTAACTATTAAGTAAATTAATTATAGAGATAATTCGTTATCCGAGACGGGTTGTTAGTCTGTCATCGGAGATGGAGATGGTGGCTCCTTTTCACAAAACGATTGCTAGCCCAGCAAACGGAGCACCAAGTGTCAAACCAGTGACAGTGAGCACTAACACAGTGCCACCTTACCCACACAGCCACTCCACCTCCTCATATTATTGTGTAATAATAATTTATTATATATAACAAATTATTAGGTTAAAATAAATTATAAAAAAAATGATATATTACGTACGTATACAGATTTGAGGCCTTTTGATATGCAGTTGGTACTAAATCGGCAAACAAAGAAGGACCTGAAATTTCAGGATCGGACACACTAAAACCAATACTTTTGACCAGAGATGCTCCTTTAAGTTTTTCTAAACGTTTGTCTTCTTCTACGGGGGAAGGAACATTTTCATGATAAATCAGTTCGTTTTCAGTTTTTGACGCCTTCCATTTGGCTGCTACCACGTCCATGGTAAATGTCAATGCGTCTTGTACTTGCTACAATTTAAAATCATATACTCAAATAAAATTACCAAAATTCAATATATTTTGAGCAATTTTTAAAAATGATTACTCACTTCGGGTTCATCGAAATGTTTTGATTGATTTACAGCTTCTTCTAATTTATTTAATGCAATTTGATAATAAGAAACCCGAAAACCCATCTGTTGTTGATCTTCAGCGTGTTGTCCTTGAAAATGGGCTGTTACACATTCATAATAAGTTTTTTTGAACATACAATACTTTGACCACATCTAAAACAAAAAAATGTAGGATATGTATGTTTAATAACAGCTGCTGGTTCAAAAGCAACAACTATATGTTTAATAATTAATTATATCACTCTTTACATTAACACAGAACTGGAAAAATTAAAATTAGTAATTTTTTTTATAAATGTCACATTAAAGTTATACAAACAAATAGCTACAATTTACTTACTTTGTATCTTTTCATTCCTACAGATTCTCCAATACTGTCAACTGTGGCAAAATTTACTAATGCATTCATTGCGCCATTATAATACTCCGAAATTTTCGCAGAAACTTTAGCTACAGATAACAATAGAAAAAAAACCATAATTTAACGTTAATTTTTTATCATCAATTATTACATCATTATAACTATATTTTTGTAAGTTGAGATAGTATTAACAATAGAAACATTAATAAATCATAATACCAATAATAAGAGATTTCCGATTGTCCATCATACTTTTTTCAAGTATACATTCTTGAGCCTGAGCCAAACAAAGTTGGTACATGTATTGTAACAAATCAGAAGACAAATCTGGTCTAAAGTTTCCCGGATAATTATCATTTAACTCCTGACCAAATACAAAAATTATTATTTTAGTATCTCATATCTTGAAATAAGGAACATAATATTATTGTTTTCTTACTTGAAACGCCCATGCTGCACATTGAAAATGAGTACATGCCATTTTTAACGCTTCATCATCTGATGTTCTGTCCTGTATAGCACCCAAACGACAATGCAATGCTCCAATATTATATAAAATAGATACCATTTCTAGTGTAATGTCCGACATATTATAAGTTATATTTTGATTGAATAAATGATTCCTAAGACATACAAAAATGTTTTGACTTATAAATTACAGTTTTAATTATGATTAAAAAAAACTTTGTTGTACATAAAAAATATTTTAGCACTTTTTTACTTATATTATTATTACAGATATTTGTCGATTAATCGGGGACTACCACTATGCAATATGTTCTTTATCTGAACTAACACCACAACATTCTATTTTCTCCTTCTTGACATTCTTCTCCTATCGGAGGTTGGAAATCATCTTGGCTATATGGATTTTATCTTGGGCCGCCTTGAATATTTGGTTGTTGTTGCAATCAAACCATCGCGTCAGATTTTGTAACCAATTTGTTCTAGACCTCTCTCTGCTACTTCTACCACATATCTTCCCCTCTAAATTGAGTTGCAAAATTTGGTATTTCTCTCCTCTCATCATGTGCCTAAAATATCGCAACTTTCTAGTTTTGATTGTTCTTTTTATTTTCTTATCTTTCACCAATCTGCTTAGCACTTCCAAATTTGTAACTCGATCTACCCATGATATATTTAAGATGCTTCTATAGCACCACATCTCGAATGCTTTTATCTTCTTCATATCCTTTATAGTCTAGGCCTCCACTCCATATAGTAATGTAGAAAGCCCATAACACTTTCTTGTTTTCTTCACATTCTTGTCTTCAATTCTAGTGATAAATCACGATTTGAGAAAATTGTCCTCATTTTTTGAGGAACATTCTATCGCATTAAAGTAATTTTCAAACTAAAACGTTTATAAAATATATAATACATTTCAGAACTAAAATAACATTATATTATAATTTTTTTATTTAAAAAATAATTAATTAATAATTAGAATAGAAATTAAAATATTTAAATCACTGTTTGAAAACCAGCTTTTATAGTATCATTTCTGATTTATTATAATTTGTTTTTTATTGTTAGATGATTAATTACCATGAAAACACTACAGACGCATTTCCATTCTCAGCCATTGGAAAACGACTCTTTAGTGCGTGTAGTTGACAAAAATATCTTTTTAAAATTGAACATCCTTCAACATTCATTGATGGATCGACTGAAGTTTCTCTTAGTGCCAATAAAGTTGACAAATCATCATTATATTTTGTTGGATCTTGATCGTATATAGTATGTATATGCTAAAAATACAAAAATGTGTTCATATATTATTAAATAACAATATTGTTCTTGTTAACTATCATTTTACAATATGAAGGGATTGGAAAATGTTGAAGGTATTGTTACATCATGTTATATTATTTAAACAATGTTATGTCTTTTGAAAACTTTAAGATACTTTATGCAAGCATTTTATATTTCAAAACTAGGCTAGGCTGTAAATTTACCAAAGTCCATCTATGCTTAAAAGGTAGAAAGTCAACAGAAAAATATTAAAAAGTTTAATGTTTGATGTATTTATTATTATTATTTTTTTTTTTAAATGTTTTACAAAAAAGTACTTTTATCTTTTATGTTATGCTAGCTTTACACTCTCGCTGAGATGATGTAAGGCGAGGGTGTAGTCAGGTGTACTTGGCCTCCTTGCCTCTCTTTGCCGTTGCTCCATGCGATCTAAGTTTTTTTAGAGCAAATCAAAGGACATGAGGCGAAGCAAGAATATAAATTTAGTATTAAAGACAGAATAAGAGGTTACTGGTTGCTGATTTAATTGCTCTGAACTATATAATATTATTATTTTAGGATCAACCATTTTCAGAACAAAGAGAAATATACTTTTGTTCCTGTGTAACTAACATGATAAGATATGAAAATACTTACATGATTAATTTTTGTTGTAAAATCTGGACTCTGCTGACTTATTTTTAGAGGGAAGCTTATCATATATAACCGTGGTACTGCTTCCATTGTATAACTACAAACATGTAAAAATGAACCAATAATAGAGATAAAATAAAATACCTGTAACCTGTTTGCCGAGAGAACATGCTGTGACTCGACAAAGATTAGCCGTTCTGCGTATGCCCTCGTGGCACCCAGTGTGTCTAGCGTTCCCCCTCCCCGAGATCACCCTGCCTGTCAGCCTGTCTTTGGCGGCTGCTTAGTCTTCTGTCTATATGCGCAAACCCGGCATGTTCTCTAAGCGAATAGGGTGTACAAATTGTATGATACTAATAAACGATAAATATCTTTAAACATGGTACCTGTATATGATATCAACTGCACATAAATTTAGTATCTAATAAAGTAGTTAATTTTTATAAATTGGTTATTATTATTGTTCCATGTTCTATGTCATCTGTTGTTACATGTGAACAATATGTGTGTGCATAACAATAAAAATAAAAGCGTGGTAGTAAAAATATTGAACAATTAAATAATTTGTATAAAATAAAGAAAAAATAATAATAAGATAAGAAATGGAACAATTGATTTCATTCAGAACAAAGTTTGGTGTATACCTACAATCCACCACGAAAACAAAAACCCTTATTATTATACTGTTAACACAATACGCAGGTATTACTATAATCCGGAGATGATTCAATGAGCTTTATTACTCTATGATAGGTGTTGAATTCTTCATACCAGATAGCATTGTCGTTATAATGCAATAACTAAAAGATAATTACGCATGAACCGTACAAATGAGTTTTGAAATAAGTGACGAGCAATGTTATAATAAATGTTCAGTTAGGTGCATGAGAAATTTTCAACTGAAGCGAGGTTCATAGACAGAAAATAATGTTGTAACGTTGCAAACCATTGAAAATGCTTGGCCCATAAACCGTGTTCAATAAGAAACCCTCTCGACTTACCCGTTTGTCCGCCACCGCCGTTTTGAAGCACCACAACCGAAATATTACTATTATACCGTCGCACTACTGTAAAACCTCATTTGACACGAAAACCGATGGTTGCCAAAATCGAATTTTCGTGTTTACGTTAAAAACAAGAACAATTACAGACAAACAATTTACTTTTTGTGTAGCTAAAAGCTATTGTATGCAATTGTATTCATCAATCGAGATTGGAGATTTTGTTCTATAATATTCTATACGAGATAACAGATATCAGCTACATTGATAACCGCCCTATCAGTGTAAAGTGTAAACAGTAAACATCCATGTACAAATTAATACCTATAAAATAATCAGCAGTTCCAACGGCTGTATACAGTATAATTATAAATTATTATTACTAGAATACAGAATGTAAATAATGAGTAGGTATTTCGGAACAAATGCAGTTAAATGCATTTATGTCAGTATTTAAATTATTGGTACCAGTCATAAGCCAATACACAACACAAAATATATAATATTATACAAATTAACATTATCTAATAGTTCATTAATTATATTGTATTTAGCTTGTATGCTAAATACATTTTTTACAGTTAACGTCATGATTGAATTCAATTCGTTTCGAGCATGTATTTATTATATTGACAATGGCCTTGTAACATAATGTAAGTGAATAAATAGGTTTATGCATCTTTGTAAATAACCTTAATATGTGGGTACTTAACCAATTTCCTCAATGTATGAATGTTATATGCAGGGGTCAAATGTTAACGCATATACATATTAATAACATACAGTTGAAATACTAAACGTTTCGTTGTAGCTATGAATTTTTAAAATACCTTATAAATTACTAACATTGAGTACATTTTTCTTACCTAGAAAAAAATTCTGCAATTGTTCCCAACTTAAAAGGGATTCTAAAACGGGAACTACTTTTAAATTTAACTAGGCTTTTACTATTATGTATTATGCATAAAGTTGCTTATTTTTAGAATATCAGTAGATTCATGTAACATAGTCATTCACTTTTTCGTTATACTCGCTTTAAGTATATTTATTTTATGTTTTACAGCCAGTGTAACTTGCTACACTATTTGTTATTATAGGTATAATAATACATTGTACACCACATAATTTTGAAATAACCACAAAAAAGACCTTACGACAACTACAGAACGTTTGGTTTCTTATAAAATTACCCAAATTTACAATCTCCACGGTGATAGTTTTCTTTTATTTTTTTAATTGCTACATAAATTCTGACTTTTTTCAAATTCATCAAAAAAAATAGTTTATATAAATCTATTTAAAATACATTTAAGAAAATTATTAAAACGTACACTAATAAAGAATAAAAGTTTATTTTTAAAACTAGAGAATATTGAATAATTAGTTTTTTTCTTGTTAAAAAAAAATTATAATAAAGTAAAATTTTGATGTACACTGTAGTCAACTCAATATTATAATACAAAAGTGCAATTAATAAACTATCACGCTAAAATTTTTTAGTGGACCCCTCACAAGTCCTGAAATATAACCTTTAAATTATTTAGGCAGTTCAATAAAAAAATAATGTTATGAAGAATTTTGTACAAATGATTTAAATATTAGGCATTTGTTATACATAGAAAAATAATTACATTTAATTAATCAACAAGTATAAGTAGGAGTTAACAGACCAGTGTCATTGTCATTAAGTCAATTTGCGGCCTATTGTCATTAGAACAAACTAATAATGATTTTTTTAATTGAATGATTACAAACACAAAGAAATGTAAAACTACGTTTTTCATCCATACAATAATTTACATGTTTTATAATGTGTTGTTTATCATAACTTATGATTCATAAGTAACAAAAACCTTAAGAACTTTTTTTTTAATATACATATTACATAATAATTAAACCATAGGTACAAAACAAAAAAAATAATAATTAGGAATAAGCAAAATATTTATAATAATAATTTTAAAGTTGATACTCTAAGAAGTATACAATTTTTTTTTAAAAACATAATTTTTTTAAAAACACAATTTATTATTGAAGTGAAAAAAAAACGCATATAAATGGAAAAAAATCACAATTTAAATCACACATGAGTACAATAATCGTATAGAATATTATAAAATAAAACTAGATGTGAGTCAAAATGAAACCATGAATTAGTTACAAAAGCAGGCATTGGCACATCTTAAAAATAAATTTAATTTTAAATAAAGCTAATAAAATAATGTCAATCTTATAACATTGTTTCCCTGTATATATCTGTAAATGAAACAACAAGAGCTTTAAGATAGTTGAACTGTTTTTAAAGACATGGATTACACTCGCTTAATTTAACCTTTACTTAATATTTTACTTATGAGAATATAACATATTTTAAACAATTCTGGTAGCTGCTATTTAAATTAATTTTGTAAAACACATTTAAAAAAACGTTTTTAAGTTTAAACATTTAATTTAAGTTAAAAAAACTTTTTTGATTTGATAAAAGAACGTAATGTAAAAAATAAAAAAGACTAAAACATAACACTAATTTTAGTTTAACCAATTGATGAGGAAATTATCAATAACTGAATCGTCTTTGTACCACTCGTGATGAGAAATGCCATCAACTGTAAAAACCAATAATTTTCCTTGTTCATCTAATGTTTTTAAACCAAATGTATCATCTTTGTAAATAAGTCGTTCGGTAACAGCAACAAGTTCGTCGTCCTTGTTTAAAACAGCAAATTGACTAAAGAAAAAGAGCTTTCATGTAAAGATGATATAATATGTTTATTTTTTTATATTTATATGAATAGTTAGTTTACTGTACCTGGACTGCCAAGGAGAAATCACACCATCATCGGGTCCACCAATAAGAATCATTTTTTTTAGTTTTGTTATACCTCTTTTATAATTTTCACTATTGGCTGTGGTCAATTCGTTATTAATAACTGGCAAGTATTTGCTATACTTTAAATAAAGGTCTAAATGATGTGGATCGTACCAATAATTGCCTACACTTATATCCTGACCCATTTTAGAATAAAATAGCTCGTAAGCCGTTTTCAATGTAAGATCTGGAAATAGCCTAAGGAAACATTTTGCTGTAATAAAACAAAAAAAATAAAAAAAGAGACACATTATTTTTACAAACCTAAAAAATGACTACTACTTACTTCCATATTGACCTCCCTGAGGCGAACTTAATGATATAAATGTATGGACATTGTGGTCGGGATATGATTCCAACATGCCTCTAGCGATTATTCCTCCTTGAGAATAACCTGCAAAACCAAATTTACTGGATTACATCACAAGTAAAGCCTATTTAAGTTATAGAAAATGTTTCTAACAACAGCTAAACACGCCAAACTAAAGTAATATTGACATAGTTCTTCTCACCAACACAAATGCGTATGTTTACTGGAGATCTCATCACGTGAATTTTCTCACGTTATTCCCTCCTTCCAAACAATAGACATTGCCATTAACATATTACGACAATTTACAAACCGATTAAGTGTATGCCTTCCGGGTGTTGAGAGCAAATTTGTAATAAATCAGCACCAAGTTCTACGACTTGTTTCCACATGGGTTCGAGGCTAGCCCATCCACAAAATCGATTCAAAACATATGTCTTTGTGCCAGGATGCATCTAAACAAAATTAAAAAAATTTGTTTGAAAAGTAACAATAATAAAATAATACTTTAAAAATTACCAATAAAAACAAAAATTGAATACTTACTTTTTCAATTCGATTAGCGAGAGAAAGCATTGTGACGTCGCCCGTCATCAGTCCATGAACGATGACCACAGGTTTGTACGGAGGCAGTTCGCCATTAGACTTTGCTATGGAATTTTTCTCCATAATTTCAAGTTGAGATCGTATATCAAATTTCCTACGAACACTAAATGGGACTGTTGTATACACTATGAAGACCAGTAATGTAATTCTTTCGTAGCTGAATTTAATACTATAATTTTCAATTGCAACAGGAATGTAAAATATGTATAAAATCAAATACTAATCGACCTTCAATAAGCATTCGATAACGAGTTTACATTGTAAAAATAATCTAACTGCTTAATACGGAAAATAATACCTTATTCGACATGGCCTACGATACAATATTTTATAACATATTTACACTTCACACACAATAATGAATACATACAATGAACAGTTTGTTAAATTAAATATTATAAATTGTATTAATAAACAGTATTTAGTTGTGAACTTGTATTGTTACTACTAACTTCAAACTTGTAAGCAGTAGTGCAACGTGTTATCAGCTGTAGACATCAACATTCAACGTACACAGGTGCCTGATAACAGTGTCACGAATAGTCAAGATAAAAAGAGCAATGTTTTATTTTCGAAAATTCCTATAGTCAACAACCTTTAAAATTAAAGACCTGTTATTTGTTGTTAATTTTAAATGCAATACCTATTTTGTAACTATTTCAGTAACCATTTTGTTCTCGTCAACCTGTTTGATATTTTCTTTAATTTGTTTTGGTATGAAAATGGGTGCTATACTACTATTTTTTTATAAATATAAATATGTAAGGTCCTTATATAAGTTCTGGGGTAAAAAAAAATTGAAGCGCACCCCCAGGTCGGTTTCAAATAATTTCAAAAAATTATTATCAAATTTTTGCCTTTTTCCTTCATCGCCCTATTGGCTATTTCAGCAAGAAATATTCAACCGTCATTAGACTCGTGGCGCTCACCCGATTCCCATTTTAGCCACCACTTGTTCAATTCTTTAAGTCCTCGATACCACGTATACATCATTTATCAACATATTTGGGATTGGTTCTAAAAAAACAATAACACAATTTATAAACTATTGTAGGAATGGCAATTTATTAAACTTATCGGTTCTGATACCTAATTGATAAAGTAAGCTTATGCATCATACGGAATAACCATTACTCGTCTATTTGTGTACATATTTATTCCCGTGTATATATTTTTTATTATTTTAAGTCATAATGTCCATTATTTTTTTTTTATAAATATACCACTTATTAGGGGAAAGATTTGTGATATTTTTTGGAGGTTTCCACGTTTATCTGAAGAATTATGTCTAAAGAATGTTCCATGCAAAATTAGAACTAACTCATCTCTTTTTAAAATAGTTTTATTGTGCCGTAATTTTTAAGTTTACAAATATGTACATTTTTGGGTGATTTTCTCGGTTATGAAGGAGAAGGGGGTAAACTTTTTACATTTTTGACCCAATAGAGTATCTATCCGGTTCGATTTTGGGTCTATGAAGAAATCGGTTCAGCGGTTTGAATTGATTCGCAGTATTTTTACCAAAAAACCGAAAATCCCTTTTTCGAAGGCCCTTTTCACGACAGTTGTTTTCGAAATAAAATAAAAAAAATCTGAAAAATATTTATATAGAATTGCATAAAACAGCATATTGTGCGATGGTTTTTTTTAGAAATTCACTCCTGCTGTCAAAATCAAAACGAAAAAATAGCAACGCTATTGTTAAAACGCGATATGAAATTTCTTGAATCCAGCGCAAGAACATAATATTATCCATGTTAATAAGATATTAATACATGTTAAATGAGGCTGTGTTTAATGTTTATAGAATTGGGTCAGGTACATTAATTCAGACCCGCATCAAATGTCTTTTCCCAATTTCGGTCAATTCTCCTTATTATATTCGCCAAACGACATACTAATAGTTTTAGTAATATAAAAATAAAAATATTGTGCTTTTGACTTAGGTAAACTAATTATTAATGTTATAATTATGACGGTCAGTTTTATTAAATATGTATCTAACTGTATCAAGATCCAAAATATAAAATACTTGGTACCTACTTTTGATTATTTTGACTAATTTGTAACCCGAAAAAAAAAATATGGAATTCATTATATGTTTGGTAGATACCTAAAAATATTGAAATGTAGGTAAAATAATTATAAATCGATATTTTTATGTTTACACTTCAAACTTTTATAAGTAAGATTTATAGGGCGTAGTGTGATAGCGTTCAATAATATGTGTAAGTCGTAGGTACCGGTTATAACAGCTGGCCCATTATTGTTTTTGGAGAAATAAAACAAACATAAAAATAATGTCGTAATCGTATGATATTCAATATCTAAGAGTATTTTCTTCAGATTTTATACGAAAATTGTTCTGAGTGTGCACACGTTATGCAGAGCGTTTTTTAACAAATAAAAATCTAATAGGCATTCAAACGAAATAAAAACAATATCGAGTGGTATTTACTACTTTTGCTGTAGCCTAAAGAATGTTTTGTGATTTTGATGTATTCATTTTGTTCGTGCTAGTGCGTTTAGAGTACTTCCAGTGACCAGTGTGGTTTACTATGTCACGGGTTATAGTGCTAGGCGTTATAGTGATGTCATTCCTGCATTGTTTTAACATTGTTTCCAATAAAGCAGACTCACTAGTGGGCGGCCGCAAGGAAGGCTTACTAAACGAATATTACTTCTCGAAAAATATCGACGGAGGACACGACGAACCAACCGAGTCCGATTCGATTACGGCACTGAGCGAGGAACAGTTGGTAAATCTAAACCGTATGATTTGTTCAAATATTAGATGCAAGTACATGTACTTCGCAATGTCGCACGTTTATTTTTGTAAATCGCTGTCGGCCGACAATCGTGTCATTCTGGCAACGTACTCGACATCGTTGCGGTTTCACCGATGGGCTACACAAATGTTAGTGACCATGTACAACGTGCCGAGACTGAGGTCCACCGTGTCCGTTATGTGGATATTCTATTTGTACACTCATAGGGTAGAAACGAGCTTAGCAAGTGAGGAAATTGTCGGCAAAGATACCAACACCGTCGTAGACGCGGATTTCCACGACGAAATGCTGAACGTGTTTGTTGCCAAGATGCAAATCGATTGTCCGGCGATGCACGGGGAATTCGAATCGTACATCAGCGGGCAAACCATTTCGACACCGTCCAAGATGTTGTTGCACAACTGCATTGCGGCGTTCGGACAATTGAAATCCAACATTGCCAACGGTATGACCGAAAAAGGTATGGAATTCTTCGGGATGGACCGTCTGTATTTGAACAACGTTGCGGACAATCTCGAGACCATGGATACGCTGACGACGAAATTCGGACTGATGACCACCGACGGACATGAGTTCAGTTCATATCTGGTGTCTACGTTTAAAGTGGTTAAAGATCCCAAATCGACGTTACAACAACAGGCAAGTTCGTTGTATGCCGTTCACTTTAATTTCATAGCCATGTTAAAAATCATGATGTTGCGGATACATCTGAAACATTTGGCGTATCTCAAAGACTTGGAAGACAGCGAAATGCAATCTGCGTTCAACACGAAACTGTATGCTAGACTCGAGGAATTCGTATGTCTATTGCACTTAAAGGAAGACGACGAAATCAAATTGTACTTCGACCAGCAGCGGGCTAACGATGAAATCGATGAAGATTTACTCGACGGTGCGGTGTCTTCGGGAAGTGCTTTGCTAAGAAAACTCTGCAACTCGTTAGATATTGAAATCCGCTGTTGGGAGACCGCTTCGATCAAACTAACGACTCCGGGACTTCGAAGGATCTCTGCCGAATACCAGCTAAACATGCCGATTGAGATCAGCAACCATTTGGTCCAAAAAAGTGTTCTGTGCGCTGATGTGTTTGTCAAATACGTTGGTAAAATATTGTCCGGAATTAATTTCGAGGTCATCAATTCTTTTATGGCAACACAATTTTTTTAAATAACTCTTACACAAAACGCATCGATGATTGGATGATTCAATTTAATTAATTGGCCTGCAATTATTTTTTATGTAGATAGGCGTAGGTAGGTAGGTAGGTATTTTAATATAAAAAGGGTAATAGTACTAACGACTATTTTAAGTTGAAGAAAAGGCGTTAACATTTTAAACTAATCTCGACTTTATCGGTAGGGCTTAAATTAATTCTGGGATCTTAACTTTGCTCGGTAAATCTATAATAATATAATATTAAGAATTTATAAATAATAGTACAATGTTGACGTATCATATTATAATACTTATAATATGATAATACTGATTCATGGCCGTATTAAAACGAACTGTGATTTAAGGAATACAAAATGATTTGATACCTGAAGACTGTAGAGTGTAAACGGCAAGATTTTTATTTATCATTTGATTACCTATGTTACAGAAAATCATTTTATAATATTTCAGTAGCCTTATTAAAGTATTACTTATATAGGTACACAAATCTGTATACTTAAAATTTTTAATTTTTCAGCAATTATGACTTATAGGTCTTATGTTATATGTACAGTTTAAATAATAACACGCTAGACTTGCAAAAATACAGCATAAATATATAAAAGTGTATTTTTGTATTACACGAGAATTTTTGTTGTATTATTATAAAATATATCTCCTCCTAAGATTATTAACTTAAACATAAAATTTTTCACTTATGATGCCTAAGAATTTTATTCGATAAAAATGTATATTTCAAATAATGTGTATTATACATAGTAATCTATTTTTACAATGTAATTACTAAGTTGAATAAATGACCATTTATCAAACCTATAAATGTAATTTATAAATTGAAAATATTATAGAGGTATTGTTAATAAAAGCACATAGGAATCATCATTAATGTGCATGAAAAATTGTTAAAAATATGATACCATTTTTGCCTTAGTAAAAGTCGTAAAACTCTAGTTTATTATTTATTTAATATTAATAAATTTTTAGCATTATTATACTTTTTTATATTCCATAAGAGAGAGATATATCATATCTTTTTAACTTTATAGGTTGTAGGTATATGATGATGAAACAAATATTCATGGAAATAATAATGGAATTTCTACAAAAAATTTAGAACTGTTGTGTTAAATGTATTTTTTTAGAACAATTTAATAATTAACTACTTTTGTTTTTTTTTATTCAAACGTAGTTTCCAGAGATTAAAGTGTGTTTAATAAAGTGAACGGTTTTTACGAGCCATGTTATTTATTTGTAATAATTACTAAAAATAAATATCATCGTTTGAAAACATTTTTTCTTTTTAAGAGGACGTCACACACCTGTTATTTTCTTTAAAAAACTCGCCTTGCGTGGATTAATTTTACAAAAGTTTTAATCAAAACTAAGAAACCAAATTTTTTCATAATATAGACAACAACATTGTCTGTGTTCTACCATCGCCCTTTTTTTAATATTTCAACCAGTTAATGAATAATTAATTAATTAAGAAAGGACTTTTATAAAAATGATAAAGCGTTGGTTCTATTGGGTATATCGAAAAAATACGGATGATGCAACACAGATAATTTTGTTATAAATAATATGTATGAATTTCTTTCCTACATATGACGTCTGAGAAAAATAAATCCTTACAAAGGAGTTTCGATGGCAAAAAAATTGTATTTTATCCTATAGAAATGACTGTGATGGCTGACAAAAAAAAAATGGCAATCAACAAAGTATCCTCAATACTGTATCAATAAGTATACATTATAGTTCAAACTCTAAATTAGGATTTTTCGAAAAATTGCCTATACTTTACTCCCTAAAAATGGCCAGTGTGGCGTCCTCTTAAGAAATTATTTGGTATTTTTCAAAGGCATGAGATACAAAAACATGAACATGAGAGTAATTTTAACGCTAATCAAATACAAGTAAAAATTTAATAGCGTGTAGATAAAAAAAAATTGCAAATTTGATTAAAAAATTACATAGCGTGCTACGTTAGTAAAAAAATTATAATCTTTTTATGCACAGCTCAAAAATGTCTTGGTTTTTCATTACGTTATATCATATTACCATTAAAATCGGGCCATGCTACTTATTTGACTAACAGCCAATTGTATAAACATGACACAGGACAAAATATATTTACATAAAAATGAAATTTCCTAGTAGGTACTACGCACATATAATGTATACATACACCATACTTAGGTTTTATACTGCGTTTCCTTTCGATACAAAATTTAATACACTATAATTCAATTCATACGACTGAATGGTATTGTGTTTTAGAGTTGTTATTGAGTGATTTAAAAAATATGTCGTTAATTATTACCGAACGTTATTTTATTGTTCTTACTTGTTTCATATTAACTAGCGTGATCTTAATTAAATGTGAAAACAAAACAGAATTAATAAATGACTATGTTTTGCTAAAAAAAATCAACAAAGGTTATTTCGAAAGCATTCCTGAAATTTACTCACATCTCAAAAGTTTTGACGAGGACGATTTACAACAAATGGTCTTTAGAATCGGCCGCCATATTAGATGCAATTATTTGTTTTACATGGTATCGCACGTCCGTTTGAGTGAACCACTCTTAATTACCGAACCTGACATACTACTTCAGAATTCCAAGTTGTATTCATTCCAGGAATGGTCGATAAAAATGTTGGTCACTATTTACAATATTCCCAGATTAAGACACCTGATGGATATTTTTTGGTTTTTCCATGTTTACACGTATAAGGTGGATGCACACTTAGCACGTGAAGAACGTAACGAGACAAGAAACGTAATTTTGAATATTCATAATTATACTAAGCGTATACTATTATACGAAATGGACAGATGTATTGATTTGTTCGACCGGAAAGGCACCGTCAAGCCGGCCTTCGAATCATATATTCGTGACATGCCCAGTAATGAAACTAATCTGTCGAAATTGTTGATAAACTTTAAAAGCGCTTTTGAAAATTTAAAATCAAACGTTTATAACGGCATGGACTTAAAACACATGGAATTATTTAGTTTGGAAAAACTGTGTTTTAACAACCTGATAGGAAATGCCCATATCATGGATACCTTGACATCGAAATTTGGACTGATAGCTAATGGAAATGGGCTGAACAATGTATTTATCTCTAAATTTAACACGATAAATGATCCTAAGTCGTCATTAGCAGAGTATATCGAAGCGCTGTACGTTGTTCACTGGAATTTTATCAATTTGTTGGTAGTGATGATGATACAGATACATATGGAACACTTAAAAGGACTCAAAAAGACATCAAAAGAAGACCGTTTCTGGGTTAATTCGAAAATGTATAATCTATTTAAGGAATTTTTAGATTTTTTAAAATTAAAAGACACTGATGGACTAAAATTATATAACGAAAAATTCAATCCCACGAATGTATTTAGCGAACTAACTAATGAGTCAATCAATGAAAACTTAAAAACCAGCAAGAATTTGTTAGAATATCTTTGCCATTCTAATGACGTCAAAGTAGAAAGTAGAATATCCGTTGATTTGACAATAAAAAATATTCAAAGTATTGCTTCGGAAAATGGAATACACTTATTCACTGAAAACACGCGGAACTTGGCCAAAATAAGTAATTATTATGCGGAGGTTTTTATAAAATATATTACAACTATACTTTCGGGAATTAGTTTCCCGGTAATTTATTCATTTTTTTCTGCAAGGCATTTTGTAGCAAAATTTTCGCATACAGCCGAAATGTATAAATGAAAAAAAACAGTTATTGATATATTTAACTTTTGTTTGATACTTAAGTCTGAACTTATTCCTTCTTCCTTTCGTACCTACATCGGTCCACATATTGCTCTTAATAATTTGTTTTCGAATGTAATTAATCATTGTGGAATTCATTTCGCATCTTTAAGGTTACATCGCACAGTGGGAGTTTACCGTGATAAAAAAAAAATTTATATATATAAAAATTTAGATCATTACCTACCCAATTCAGCCTGCTACGAGGATCATCGGCGCTTTTCGTTTGAACGCAGTACTAATTGTTTGCGTTGATATACTATTTTCTGAGTTAGGCGGGTGACTGTGAATTAGATTATTGCGAATATCTTGGAGAACCATATTGTTTTCAGTATACACTTTTGCCCTGCAGTATTAGGTTATACACCGTCAACGAGTTGCACCATCTGATTTATTTTTTGATCCAACTCGAAACTCGATAATTATTTAAGATCAGTGATGGATTACAGTGATTGGTTTCAATGCACTCGGCCATAGTAAACCTTAGAGTATTAACGAAATAAACTTTGTAACCGTATGAAACGCACTCACAGTGAACTATAAATATTTTGTGAAATCCCATGGTACCTATTCTATGCACATTTATAGAAACATACTAGATGAAGGCAACACAATAAAAATAACTTAGTAGTTGTATACTAGTATAAAATAAGGAAATTCTTGTGTTGATAAATATACTTGAAATACATTTCAACTTATATGTTGTTTAAGCATTCATACATATTATTATTATTTGAATTTGATTTGAAATGTTGCTGTTGACATATTAAAAAAAGTAATAAACCTCATAATTACGTTTTAATTACGACGTCTACTATTATTAGGTTAATTTTACTGGTGATTGCATATATTTTAATTGGCAACTCTTTGTTAAAGATAAAAAATAATTTATTTTTATTTTTATACGAACCGTAGAGTTTTTTTTCTTGTATGAAGTCAATTTAATATATATTTTGTTAATTTAATTTTGAGTAACATACTCACAACTATTGTAAATAAAAGAAAGAACTTATTAGGGCTTATTACTTCCCCAATTATAGAGTTGGAATTTGTAAATAATTATTATACATATAACATAATATACATTTTATCGTGGTTACTGTTTTATGTACAATTGTACAAAGCTGGCAATATTATAATTGAAGTAAATAAAAAACAGTACAGTGGAGTCGGGGCATAAAGAGGACGGAGAGCTCACAGGTTTACAGGAATTTTTAAATCTGAAAGTGTTAAAATCACTTTCGAATAAACGCTTCGATGTAAATCAGTAGTTAGTATTTTCAAGCCAGTACAGTCCAAACCAAGCGCAGTGTAAACCAGCTAGTAAAAAAGTATTTAATTGAGGTGCTGTATTCACAAATAAGCATCAAAGCGTTTATTTAAAAGTGATTTTTCTTAAAGACTAAAAAAAGTCATGTCATTAGGGCTGATAGACTATACAAGGCCATAATCTTAGTGTCCCCTTAAAGTAATCCTCAACTCGCAACTTTTGTCGCCTAAGTTTTAATTTTTTTCTAATTGGTTTTGATTTACTGTTAACAAATTAGTTTGTTATATTGCCAGAAAGAAAGTAAGAATGAAAGAAAGAATATGTTTTATGTTTTTGAAATTTCAATTATTGAATTTTCTGGTATTAAGTTACACTTGCAATACCGGTTTCCTATCTTTTTGAATTTGGTTAAAATTTACAATACCGATAATATTTTTTTCCGATATCGATTTTTATATAGAATACCGGTAACATTTTTATCGAAATTATTTAATGCTACAACTCTTATTAAATTACATAAAAAATGTAGGTACTAAGTCTGACAATTCACCCGGTATATATATTTTGTAGTGTTAAGCTACCAAGACGTACAATTTTTTATTTGTGTATCGTCAGCCATCGCAGATGTATCGATAAAGATTGTCAAAGATATAGTTTAATATCTGTCAACAAATTCCACCGATAGTTCGACTGTTTAAAATAATTTCACTATTTTCCACAAACGTTACTCTAAGTAAAAAATACCAAAAAAGTATCAAATATCAATTGTTGAAAATAGCTCCACATTTTCTGCAAATTATTCTTTGTTTAAAAACTTCATAAAATGGTTATGTTACAATTAAAATTTTAATTATTTTGTATGTATTTATAAATTGAATATTCTAAATAGACAAAATTATTTGATATTACACCGAACCGAATCTTTTAATATTTTCTTAAAAAATAACCTAATTTGTCATGTTACAGCCAATTATTATGAGTATAAAATACGATCACGTTCAATACAATGTTAAAACAAAATCAGTCCTTCACCGCCAAAACCTAAAACAATATTTAATATCCCACAATAACCTCAAATTTACATTTCACCAAACCCCCAAATATATCGCAGCACTTTTTTATTGTAGAAATACAGGATAATATAAAATGTTTATATTGAATATTTAGTAATTTGTATCCACAGTTTCACAACGAACCGTTTATTTAAAAATAATTTTATCACTTTCAAATAAAATTATTTATTCCTGAACCCCTTTGACCCCTACGTCCATAATATACTTCGATGTTTTTTTTCGAATTTCAACAAAATATGTGTGTTTACTAAATAGCAACATCGACGAACACATTTTTTATAATATTAATTTTTTAACAGTATATACTCTGTCAGTGCTATTAAGGCATTTGCGAGATACACGACACGTGTTAAAATTATTTTACCTATGTAATTTATACACGGTATTTTATTAAAAATTTAATATACTTGGTTTTATGTACTTGTAATAACTCATATAGACGTGCGATACCCCCTCGCCCTATTGTGCTAAGCTAAGCGGATACAATATTACATTTATGTGTAATACAAAAATGTTTTACATTTTATAACACGAACCTATAGTCGTAAAATAATTATTAAACTAAAAGACGACGTGTACAAATTACAGACCCAGTATATATTAAAATCGTTGGGCCCATGAAATTTTTCCAAGTAGTTTTAGTTAAAATGAAAGTATATTTTGTTGCATGAATATTCAAACAATACCTACCTATAGGAGTTACAAAAGAATATATCGAAACATCTGTGCAAAGACACCCAAAATATGATGTCTGATTGGAGAATATTGTCGACTTATGACTTTGTTAATAAATCACCTTTTAACATATTAAACTATAATAATAATAGATGCACACACTAAAACGAAAAAACAAAACTTGTGGGCTATGATTTTATACATTAGGTTTGTGGCTTACAACTAAAATATTATACACAATACAACTAAAACATTTAAGAACTACAACTATCCCAAATCTATTTACCCACATAAATATATTACTGTTTTATTTATTGTTTGTTTTTCTACAATTTACCTTTCAATTAGTAGTAGACTATTCAAATGAGCAATTTTTTGGTACAATTTCAGACCCCTAGCTCAACTCAAGAAGTACCTACTTCTTCATAAAACAATTATAACTAACACATCTTACAGATTCAACTAAACAACACTTTTTAGATTTAAAAAACGGTTCTTAAAGCCATCTTATGACACTTGAAAATTATTTTTATTAAATTGTAAATATTTTGATTAGTTTCAAGATCAGATAGTTAATTGAAAAAAATTGAATTTCCCTTGTTAATAGAATGTAAAAAATAATTCACGAGGAAGTACTTAGTAAAGTTAAGTTAGGTAGATGAAATTGTATGTATTTCTTATTCAAATAGGCTACTACTAATATTGAGGGGGGGGGGCAGAAGGCGGTTAGAAACAACAAATTTAAACTGCCTAATATAATGTATATATTTAATATAAAATTATTATTTAAAACCCTTGATCATAAAATAATACACTGCGTATACGTATTTCAGCAACAATGTATATATTTTTTTTCTCACAGCTCAAACCCCGCCACGAAAAGAATATTGAGTTTCAATTTATTTACTCTTTTTTTTATGAATTTGTTAAAAAGCTAGTATAAAAATTGAATGTGTTTAGGTTTTTATATTATTTAAAATTTTGAAATTTGATAAATATATAACCAGTACTAATAAGTCAATAACAATAAAAATATCTTTGTCTTAATACACATTTTGGCTTTGATGCGAAGCTTTTATTTATTTTTATTATTATTGACCAATTTACCAAATTCATGTAAATTTCAAGCTGCATATTTTAAATAACTATAATATGTAACAAACTTAGAAATAAAAATATAGACAAACGTAAAAAAGTATTTATAGTACACCTATTTACCAATAATTCGAACAAAATTACAGCAATTGTTCCAGAACTTTATCATTTGTTCAGATAGTTACAATTATAAAATTAATATTGAATATTCTTTTAGTTTTACCGCATCATCAAATGAACTATTTTGTTCTTCTCCAATATTTCATCACCGAATAAATAACTTTTTTATTGTTCTTCTTAGATTATCATCGAAAATAAATAACCAAGACATATAGTATTCTAACCAGTTTACTTTTAAATCGTCGTATTTTGTTTTTGTGATTGTAAAACGAGTTTGAACTTGAGAACACTAAAAAATAATATTACAGTAATAACGATTTTTAGTGATACCTCAAACATAATCATTTCCAGTTGTCTATTTAAATCCAATTTTTTCTGTATTTAATCACTTTACTTACAATTATACCATGCTTATTAAAACTCAAAATAACATTGTGTATCAATTCTATATAATAAGTTTATAGTTTTGTAGTTAATTAATTGTGATAAAATACCAATATATTTAAGTGTCACCACAATACTAAGATTCTATAACTACAGACAAAATAGGATAGTTTATGAGAAAGACCAATATTCAAGAAAAATATGACAATAAAACAAGAATAACTATACTAATAAACTTTTTTTTTTAATTAATTAAATAATATATTTAATAATAATCAACCCTAATCACAATAAAATTCACATAATAGTGGCTAATAGTATATCATGATTTGTTACCAACACCACAAACTGCTGACTTAAGTTAATTTTAGTTTTAAATAAAAATTCAGTGAAAAATTGCCAAACTCGACAGCACTTACTAAAAACTGGTGTATTGCAAAGTTTGAAAATTAAGGTCCACCGGTTTTTTTGATTTGTCCATTGACTTAATTTCTCTATTCTTTACTTTATTTTTTATATATACAACCTGAACACTCGGGACGTTGAAAAACACCCATCTGAATATATACTTGAGTCATTTTCATATTTTAAAAATTAAATAACAAATCAACTACAGAATATTATAAAGTAATACAAGTTTAATAATTACAGTAAACATTTCTTTTCTAGGACTAGGAAATTGATACCTTTTTTTAACATAAATTGATAAAAAAAAAGAATTATATTTATATGAATTTGATTTTTTTTTTAAATTATATGAATTATTTACTCATTCAAAATGAACAACATCAGAAGAATTATTACATTAGAACACTATTATTACAGCTTAACATTGTAGCACCCCAATACTCGGGTATTATTCTCTAATATTGTCTTGTAAATATAAATAATAATCAGTCCAACTTCTTATACAACAACAAAATGAACAATGAAAAATAAGATTACTTGCTTTCCCTAATAATAGAAACAATTTTTTTGTAAGCGTACTCCAAACATTTGGCTAATTCTAGACTGCAACCGTTTTCTGCAATCGTAATAAAACGATACGTGCGAAATATATTGTTTTCGATGAATGTAACAGCATTCATCATAGGACACAGTATGACTTTACTGTGATCTGTGAAATTGATCTAAAAAATAAAATAAAATTGTAACCAAAAAATAAAAAGTTATTTTTAACACAATTTTTGACTTTACCTGTAATGTACCATTCGTAAGCTGCATGATAACCGATGTAGTCGATCTAAACCATTGATACATGTATGGAGTACGGCTTAACTGATCAGCGTCTTTTGCCAATATATCTGCCCCAGCCTTGATCAAGTGATCGTTCATATATCGCCTGAAGTACATGAGTAATTTAATTTTTTTTTCCAAAGTCTGAGGCGTGTGATCAATGGTGTAGTATTGTTCAGAACCGTTTCTCTCTATGTAGTGAACATCTCTGAAATAGTATCAAGTAAAAAAATTTGAATAACTAGTTATTTATTTACAATCATGATTTTGGTATTACTTAAAATTTGCTAGGAGCACAATACGAGTGAAATCATTGAACATGACGCCCACGCAATCATCAGACAGCTCATAACCAAATCCATATTTATCTGAGTAATCAACCCATTTACTCACCCATACAAGAGGTTGTGCAGCTGGATCCGTGCCCTCCTCTAAAATATGTGTATTTAATAAGAGAAAAAAATAATACTCTCAGTATTTCGGATGCGCAATATTATTTAAATTATTAAAAATAAAATATTAACCCATATTTATCATTCCTTTCTTAGCAAGATTAGTCTTCAGTAATTTTTCCAATTCTCTTTCTAACGACAACATATGTTCTTTACACTCACTTACGGACACACCGTTTCCATCAATCACTCTGTTTGGTAGGTTAAATGGAGGAACTTTGGAAGAGTCTTGAGGTTTAGATGCAGCTTTCGTGACAACAGCTTTTGGACTGTTAAGTTCTAAAAGTTTTGGTACCAAACAAATTAACAAATAAGATATTAAAAATGTACTTTTAAAGTATTGTTGTAGAAATCTAATAAATCCGACAGCTTACATAATTTGTTTTATCTTAAACAAATTACAAATTTTATTCATTATTTATAACTTTATTTAATATTAATTCTTTATTAAAAAAATGAAATCAATGTTGAACCATCTTTTAACCCAACTATAAATAATACTTAGAAAAGTGATAGAAATTTAATAAGATTCATTTAAAATAACACATAATAACAATTTAAATAATTACAACAAATAATTTTGTCATAATAATCATATAATAAATGATAAAGTAAAATACAAGGTGGGCCAGAGAAACGGGAAAATTTGGAAGTTTTAGCGGCAGCCCCGAGGAGCTTGAAGAAAGGTGATAGTCTGACTGCCACTCGCAGGGAATTTTGATGTCATAACAAATTGGGACGTCATGGTTGTGTTCTCAAAATTCTAAGCCCAAGTCTTGATGGCGTTGCATGATAGAGCACAACCATAACAATCATGCAACGCCATCAAGACTTGGGTTTAGAATTTTGAGGAGATAACTTCAGCTCTCAAAAAGAAACCACAAAGAGCTCAACTTACTCAATGAACCCCTCAGAACATTGAAGCAGTTCGGACGTTGTTTGAAAAGAGCCCGCGACGAAAAAAAGCAGAAAATTATGGAAAAAATTAATTGCAACCCCAATTTTGTTGACAGCCTGTTAATAAAGACTCATGAACCGACCCATGATTACTAAATGTCAGTTACCTGTGAACATAACATTAACACTATTGCCTTTCTACAAGCTCCTCAGGGCTGCCAATAAAACTTTCAAATTTTACCGTTTCTCTGGCCCACCCTGTATAATTTTTTTATTTATTTCTTCGCCTAGAAAAAAACATGGCTTAAATATATCAGGTTATTGTAATGCTATCTCCCCACCAAATTCACTAAAGAGATTACTGCTAAAAAGTCCCCCACTCCATGACCTTATTTTTTTCACACCTATTAAATACTTCAAGGATTTTACTAATAACAGCCTTAGAGAACTAATTTGGTAATTTAGTAATTTTTTTTTTCAACTAGATTTACGCTCTTGGCTTGCTGCAAACTTAAAATATATAACTTCAAAATCAGTTGCGATCCGCACAAAATGTTTGTTCATTAAAAATTAGGAAAAAAATTGTTCAGTAAAGAATATTTCTAAAATTAGAAGTAAAATCGTATTAGATCAAGATTTAACTAATAAAACATAAATCATAAAAACAACATGGTAATAATAACTTACCGTTAAGTGGCCTGCGATTAGATATCGACTCTCTGTAGTTGATTGAATCGAAACGTGGCGCCATAGTTAAGCAGGACGGTGGCAACCTTTTTGGCATATAACCAGTGGTGAAAAAATCAGCTTTCATTATATCGGACACTGATGGACGTTTTTTTGGATCCGATTGTAGCATTTTGCTGATTAGAATACTGGCACTTTTGTTTACATGAGAGGGTACATTGTAATCACACCGCGTTATTCTCGCATATGTTTCTTTAAGCGAACTTGTTTCAAATGGTGGTTTCCCTACCAAAAGTGTATACCTTAAACATAACAAACCCTCAGTTGAATAAACCACCATTGTTTATTAATTTAATACTACATTACTATATTTACATTAGTTATATAGTTATATTAACTATATTACTGTCCCAGAAAAAAAAAGTATTTTTGCTACTTCCTGAAACATTTATACTCATGGAAAAAATTAATTATTTAAAATTTTAGCATTTTAGGACAACACTAAATGGTTCCTACAGAACCATATTTTTCATTGAATTAACACTTAAAAATATATTTCTCATTAAAATTATCACGACTTCAAGTTATAAAAAAAATTTTAATTTAAAGAAGATAAAGAGTTGAAATTGTACCTTTATATTACTTTTAGACTTTTGTTGTTTTTTCTTCATTTTTTAAGTGGACGTCATACCTCCTAATATTAAGGAGTTATGTATAGGCAAAATCTTTTTTTTAAGGTTAAACTGAGATGTGTTATTATTATTTCAGTAATTAGGACTCTTTTTGATGTTATTTATTTTTAGGATTATCACAGCAACCTTGAAAGCGATTTAAAAATGTTTTTTCATCTAAACATTTACGCAGACTGACAATGAGTACAACTAGCTTAATTTTGGTTTCTCTGGAGGGCACCTCAATACGTTTTTTCCATTATTCCAAATATAACACTCAATACAGCGTTTAGATATAATAACTGTTTCAACATATTTTAATGACTAACTTATCAAAAAAACAGTTTTTTTTTTAAAAAAACCATTGAGGAGCCCTTTGAAATATTGTCCTCTTTTAATTTTGTATTTAACACTAAAACCAAAACTACGTGAGTTCTACGCAGTCTGCGTAAAAATGCGTTTACCACAAAAAATTACCATTACGACAGCTTCTTAATTAGTTACAATGACTTAAAGTTAGTAAGTTTTTTTACAATCGACTATAAACAATGACTAAAAATGTATTAATATGTATCTTTTAACCATTGTTTCTAATTTAATTACAATTTTTCTATCAATAAAAATGAACAAGATCAAATGTCTAGTAGAGCATTTTTAAGGTCAAAGTGTCTTGAAATTTTTGAAAGTGTTTTGAAATTAGGACAATTTTAATGAGAAATAATTTTTTTATGTGTTAATCAACGTGGAAATTATGGCTCTATAACCATTTAAAAATGTGCTAAAAGGCTGAAATTTCAACATTTCTTCTTTTAGACAAATAAAAACGATTCAGAGTGGTAGCAAAGTATATATATATATATATTTTTTTTTTTTAATTCGTCTTAACTATATTATAAGCTATTATTATTTATTAATACTTACATAATACAACCAATGGACCATACGTCGACTTCAAAGCTGTGCCCTGTTTTGCTTAATATTTCTGGCGCAATATAGTTTGGTGTTCCACATAACGTCCTAGAGTTACACAACAGAATTATTATTCAATTTCAATATTCACAATGCCATTACAAATGTTGATACTTTTTACGTTGCCCGTCATATTCGATTCTAGCGGCTAAACCAAAATCTCCAACTTTTACTTCCATCTCATCATTCAAAAACAGATTGCCTAGTTTTAAGTCTCGATGAATAATGCCTAAATTGTGTAAGAAAAGAGTGCCTTCAAGTATCTGACACACATAGTACCTAGTCTCTGGTTCAGTTAAAGTTTTTCGTCTTCTAAAAAATAATAAAAGAAAAAACATTTATTTCCTATTAATAATAAATAATAGTATTATTTAAAAAAAAAATAATAGAATAGAGTATGTTAAAAATTAGGTTCAAACCCTTGTTTATGCCATCAGTAATCTATAGAAATTTAAAAAAAAATTTTATAAAAAAATTACATACTTGTGTAACTCCATCATAGATCTCTTTCGGCAAAGCTCCAAAACTATATAAACGAAATCAGAGTCTTCAAAAAAACTGTGAAATGACACAATATTTTTGTGTTTTAACCTTTGGTGAATATGAATTTCTTGTGTCATTTTATCTTTTTGATTGTGTTTTACTAGGTATTTTTTTGAAACAATTTTTCCAGCAAATATTTCTTTTGTACGCATGTCCACAATTTCATAGCATTTCGCAAAACCTCCCTAAAAAATAGAAACACTATCAAAAAACAATTTTGTTTTTACTGGAGCACACAATTATTTGAAGTACTACAAATATTGTAGTGTAATATAATCAATCGAATGAAAACTTTAACAATCTGGAGGTAAATCTATATTATATGTTCTGAATGGAGTCTGGTTTCAGATTGAAGTAAAACATACATGTATATACTTATTTTTATTTTTCTCTCTTCTACACTTTATATTGTATTACTTTATCTATAATTAAATTTGTATGGATGTATTTGTAAAATTTGATATACTCAGTGAATAAAATTATTATTATTTCTACTGGTTCTATCATGTCAATTTCTTTTTTAAATTGTCTCAAAAGTTGTAAACCAACCAAAACAAAAAACCAGAATTTTTTAATTGGTTTTGTTTAAAAAAAGATAAAAATTGTACATTAATAAAAACACAAATCAAAAAGGAGGGAGAAGAGTTTGTTAACAATGGTCAATAAACCTACTGAAAAAAAATGGAAAGATTTTGATTATTATTCCAAAATTGTGTTGTACTGTGTACAGTATTAATATAATGAATATTTAAATGTTATGTAGGTATGTATTAATAAAACTACCCCATATAATGAGAAATTATTTAACGATTGTGCTTAGGATCACACAAATTATTGTTATATTCCAATTAAAAAAATCCAACAAAATGTATTTTGATCTAAAATTTTGTCAAGTGTAATCAGTTTACTTTAAATGTTAAGGTCTATATTATTTTTTTATAGATTTGACTGTAAATTAAAATTGAATTTTACTTCGAATATTATAAATTTATGTCACAGGAAATTGATAACGTTTTATTTTAAAAGCTTCAGCAAGAGTAATCGCCGTCGGCATCTTAAACGCATACCTTTCCCAAAAAACTGCCCCTCTGATATCTCTTATTGGTCTTGTTGTCTACAATTATCTCTGGGATTTTGATCTCTTCATCTTTCGGTTTGGACGACATGTTTCAGCGGACGGTCGAAGCACAGCAACAATGGCGATGTAGCACAAGGGGCGCGAACAACAAATACTGGGTGGCAACTCCAACTGGACCGAAGACAACGAAAGCCGCGTTGTCCGGTTAACGGCCAAAGAATTTTCCGGCAACAACGATGATTAACAAAACATATATATATATATCAGTAAAAAAACGTCTATGATGATAAAATAATATACTGTTATTGTAATGGCTAATGAAGCTGTACGCTCAGATTTCACGTGTGAGCCGTGAATGTAACCGTTAAATTATCAAATTAAATTAAACCCAACAACAACAGCAAGCGCAGCGCGCACGCCTACAATAGTCGCCGGATACGGACGGAATACAGATTACAAATGACGTATAAGTATAACGTGATAATGTCATTAGTAAATTATTGCATAATTATTATGTTATATAATATCGATGTGAACGTTTTACCGTTTGGCGTATTTGTGTACAAAATACAAATGGTAAACTTTGTGCACACTGCACAGCAATAAAAAAAAAAGGTATGCCGGCAAGTCGCGTCCAATGATGACCACGAAATGGCTGCCGACTGCTGCTGACTGGTGTTCTCACTTCTCGGGCGGCGGCGAATCGGTGACCCGTTTGTGTTCAAACCAATCGCTTTTCTTTGAACACACCTATGTCACTTAACCATGCGCGTTGCACGGCCGCCTCGGCTTGGCTCTGTCATGGCAGAAAAAATTAGACAACCCCTTACCACCACACGACGACAATATGTCATAAAGGTCACAGGATCAGCTGATCGGGCGGCTGGTTACTTTCAATCTAAACTTACAAAGTTAAAGTTCTTTGATAGTAAATAGTTAATACAAACATCACATATGTAGTTTTCAATACTCATTATGGTCATCTCTAAATCAACATACCTAAATATATGAATCGCTAATTACAGAATGAGCACACGTCCAAATTTTAAAATTTTTCAGGAGAGACAAAAAAATGAATGAGTGAAAAAAATTGATTGCAAATTGTATGTTGTTAAATAATTTAGTATGAGACATGATATAGATGGTTCTACAACCACTAGCAGAAATATTGTAAAACTCTAGGTACTTAATGATTTTTAGGTCTTGAACATGTGCCGTTTATGCTTCAAATTACTAAGAATACCTATAACATTTTCTTATAAATAATTAGTAGCTTATTTCTTACCAAAATATAAAATAACATTAATTTGATAAACAGTTGTTTATTTTATGATAATGAGTCATAACAATTTTATTTTATTGAAATTTAGGACGAAAAATAGGACTTGTTTGGCTCCGTTTGCACAAAACCATGTATTTATCAATATTAAATTTAATAATGTAAAAAAGTGATTTTTGTAAAATATAGTGTACATGTGCCCTTTCTGTATTTAGCGATTCATATACTAAGGATTTAAAAATAAATTGCGCTCAGATACCTACTATAATATTAAAATAAATATTAAAGTAAACGGTGAATGATATTATAAACATATTGAAATAAAACGTACGTACAATAATTATAATTGTATATAAGCCATTGAATTTCTCTACTTAATTGAAGTGTTGGTAAATAAATGAACAGTATTTTATTATTTTATACAATAATGCATTCGCTCTGTTGCCTGTTAGCGAACTAATATCAAGGGCAGCGTGAATTGCTTTCATCGTTTCTCTATTAAATAAAATAAATCCAATGATAACCTTATAGTGTTTACAGAGTTTCCCAAAAAGATCATCTAATTATTTGAATATTAAATATATTTCTAAATTATATTATGATTTTTAAACTAGGTTTGATTTTAATTATTTTGTATTTACAGTGATAGGAATATTTTTTACGAATAATTATCTGAACTATTTGAATAGTTAAAATTCGAGTTATTAAAAATTTTTAAAAATTATTTATTGGAATCTAAATATTTGTTTATTCAAATTTAAATCACAATCCTTCAAAAATGTATTCCTTTTTTTTTTTACTTTTTAGAACTAAAAACAATAGATCTTAGTATACAATGTTTTTTTATAAGTATTAGTAATTTGTTAAAGAATGATCTACTAAAAAAAATGACTATATACTGTAGTTAATAATATGTATTGAACATTTTTATAGTTAAGCGCACACATGTGTTAAGTACACATTTAATAACTAATTGTTAATCAATTAGTTGGTGTAAAGGTTTTAATGTACATTTAACGATAATACTCCTAAAAATTCAATTTTTATCTTGCTGTTTTAAAAAAATTTAAAAAGCCAATATTTATTTTGCCAATGTGAAGTTATATAGTAATAATGGACCATTGTAAAAGAAAATAAACTATGAATAAATATTTTAATAAATAATAGATTAAAAATCATCAAGAATTTCTGAGTATGTTTTATTAGTTATTGTAAACCTATACCTAACGACTAACCTGAGATACACTTATGTGTAGTGAAATTGCCTACTTAAAGCGCCGTTACATTCTTGAAAAATTCAAATACTTCTATCATAACGTTCTAAATGCAAATCTGGTGACGTCAATCTGTCAATAAATTAAATAGTTTAGTTTTACAAAATATAATAGGGCCGTACAAATAATTGAATGAGTCAATCTATACATTTTAAAATATAAGAAATACAGCCGACCATTTAACGTCACAGCATAAGTATAGCATGCAAGAGGTCGTATTGTGGAAAATGTAACCTGTACAATATTCCACATACATAGATTGGTTACAGGCAAGGAAAGTTTTATGTTAAATATGCCAACAGAAGGTCATAGTTATTGGAAATTGTTTTCCAAAGTTGAGGCATATTTAACTATATTAGGCTGGACACATATTTTCGGTAAGTGTAAACACACAATATTTCCAAACAATCATATAACAACAGCCTAGTCAACTGCTGTAAAGATGAGCTGCATCGCTGTGTTGTATTTTATTTCCGCAGTTTGCCACATGTAGGGTAAGATACGGGAAGGGTTTGTCTAAAAAATGGCCTTTGGTTATCCTATATCAGTTGCACCTATATCAGTGAGGGATTTATGTTCCTTTACACTCGAGTCTAGGTGTTGGTGGGATATAATACAGACGCCCGAAGACGTAGAAAGTGTATAACCCCTTACTAAGTATCACTTATATCGTGTCCAAACTAAATCGCAACAAAACTATAAATAACGAGTTTCAAAGTCAGAAAAAATGGAGCTGTTACATACAATTTGTCCCTTAAATTTATTGTTCTTATAGTTGTGTTTAAATTCTTGTGTTAATTACTCTTGTTTACTAGTACAGCCAGCCAATTCCAGATTAAAATAGACGTTATAATTTTGCATTAAAAATGTTCTCATCATCAACACGATGGTCTCTTGTCGTTGGGGCAGGCGGTTTGTTTCAAAAATTGAACGATGGTACGCACCGGACTACCAGTCATTCTTTCTGGTCTAAGGTAGTGTTCCGGTTTGGGGCTTCTGAGAAATGACGATCCTCCAATGTCCAACGTAATCATGGCCGATCCCTTGGGCTTGTATCTCTCGAGATACATGGCAGCGGACATAGAATCTCCTATAAACTGATTGGGCGACGCTCGGGTGTCGGCCAGTGAGGGCCACAGCGTTTTGGCCTTGTAAAAATTCCACAGCGGACCGCGAATGACCCTGTCACCGGTAGAAGCGGACGCGCTCTCCAGTTCGTTGTACAGTACGTCGTCCATGGTAAACCCGAATATGGCGCCTCCGTCGATGTACTTATGCGTGTCGATGGACAACGCCGAAACGTTGATGATCATGTTCGGTGTGAGCGTAGTACTGTAGCCGACCATGTCGCTGAGCACCAGCCTAGACGCCACGTTGGTACGGTGCACCTCGGTAGTGCTGCCATCGTAAGTCTTGATGACCGACCCTGGCTTCATTGCCATAGCACCTGGCTTGTTTTCGTACAGCGGCACCAGAGCATTCACGTTCAATGGTAGTGAGAGCTGCGCTATGGCTTTCATCGTGCCAATCACAGACGCGGCGCCAGATTTGCAGTACATGCCCCAATCTACATGAGGATTATTCCGTAGGCAAAGTCCCCAACTGTCAAAAGTACATCCGTCGCCAATGAGCACTGCGGGTTTTTCGTCGGGCAACCCACCGCAGTACGATAGCTCAAGCATCATCGGAGTGCGACGTGATCCCATGGCTACGGCTAACAAAGAGTTGAGCTTCTTTTCTTCGATCCATTCGACGTCACGGATGGTCACGTTAATACCGCATTTACAAAGAACGTCGCGCGCGTAATCCGATATGCCATCGGGCGTGCCAATGTTGGGCGGCAGGTGCGAGATGTGCCGGGCCAAGTTTTGTGCCTCGCCCGTAATTGTACCGTTCTTCCACAGTTCTGGATTCTTGACTTGGTACGGCATCACTTGACTCTTAGTGCGTTGCTCGGCCACCTTGTACCCTTCAAAGTCCCATGCGCCTAGCACGGCTCCCTCGGCGGCCGCTAGGTCGTTGGACATGTTTTCTACGTAAATCTCGTCGACGCCGTACGCCTGCAGTGCCCGGGCTCCGATACCCGCTCCGGTCCTCGTCCATTCCAGACACTCCTCGAGGTTCTCCAGCTTGTTGTATTCGGCGTCCAACGGCCCGATGTCGGCGAACGCCACGGCGAAGAACTCAGGGTGCAGGTTGTGCGCCACCACTGCGCCCTGCCGAGCAATGTTGGACGTTAACAGAAAGTCTTTGGCGTGCCCAGACACGGATAGGTCGAATTTCTGTGCCTCGTCAGACATGCGCACTTCTCCTGGGTTACAGCCTCTGTACACACCCAACACCAATCCTTTTTTAATCGGAGCACAGGCACTGTCGGCGGACGTGCTCCTGACCATCGTCATCTTGCTCAAATGCTTAGGCCGCACAAGTCCTAGCATGGCTCTTCGCATAAACATGTTATTAGGTTAATTTGTTGTCACGTCGAATTTTAAAAAAAAAATTATATTTTCACTATAGGTACTACAAATTTTGAAAAAATATATGTGTATACGAGACTCGCATAGTTTTGAATGAATCTACGATTCAAACTAACTAAATCAAACTATTGTTTAGTTTGGTGGCATAGCTTGTTCTTAGTGGCCAGCACATTTAGCGCGCACACCTGATTCAATCACAGTTATCTAATAATAGTAATTTATTTCAAAACATTTCAACTATATTTCCGTTCCAAACCCTTTCTATAAAGTATATAATTAATATTCTTTTAAAAGCGATATGATCAATTCAGTTTTTCAAAAATTGTTTCATACATTTTTATTTTTATCGAGTACCACCCAGGCATTGAAAAAAATATGTTAAGTCAAAACCATTACCAAAACTGTTTCAGAATATTTAAATTTGTCATTTTTTCTGTACATATTTTTATTTTTCATATAGAACAAGGAAACTGAGTGAACTATTTTTAATTTTGGTAGGTAAATATGGTGTCTATTGTCTATTTATCCAATAGACATTGTACATTCAACTCTTATCGGAGATCTTAACCACCGTATTTATGTCATCATATTTTAACATGGCCAAGTATTGCTTTTTTTGTTTGACAATTGACACCTTAAATATTGTCTGTAAACTATTATAGAAAATAACTACATAATATGTATGGCGCATTATATTTAATAAATTAAAAACCGTTTATTTGTATATACGACCAATTGCAAATATATAAAAGACTGACGGATAATCGTAATTTATTTGTATACACAATTGGCATGTTTGTTCGCGACGGGTTTTTGATCTTTTGTACAGTTTTTTTTATGCTGTATGGAAAATTTGTTCATTTTGACAGCATTTAACTTACCTATACAATAACAGTGCAATATGTCTATTATTGTCTAACCCATTAAATCTAACACGGTAATAATACAAAAGCGGACTATTATATTATTGTTATTAAATGGCGTGGATTTATAACATTTAATATAAAAACTGTTTGGAATACAGTGTTCTTTTAAGTCTCAATCAGCAATCTCTTACTTAACACATTCCAAACATGAAGGTCATCGTTATAGCATTGTATGTGTTTGTAAGTAAATTTTATTGAATATATCATTACTATGTCTTGTTTGTTCATTCGATGATAATCGATAAGTTAAACGGTATGAGTGGGTATTCCTTATATTTTAATCAGCGTGCACTGTTTCGATCCACTTTGATTTTGTTTTTCTTTTGACACTTGAATTCTCAGGTTTTAAATACTTTATTAATTATTTGTACAAAACAATGCATCTCATATTCAGTGCAATCCGTTTGGACTCTAATTTATGCTTGTTTGTCGAAGAAACTTACCAGCTAGGTTCCTAATGACCGTGCAATAGAAGGTTCAGTGTGAAAATAGTTGTGCTTTGTCTCAATAATGTCCAAGCCGACTCTTCCCTCTAGACTATTGTGTTGTCCTAACCGCACGGTTTCTTATACAACTATAAACTATAATAATACATAATTCAATATAATATTACGCTATAATAAATCATTACAAACTATGATCGATGTTTAATTTATAGTAACGGGTTCATTCAAGTTTAAAGTCATAAATAATTTCTTAATATTTCAGGTTTGTCTGGCGTCGGTCGAGCCGATAAGAAGCCCCATTCAGTCCTTTTTGCCCGCCAAAGCGTCGGCGCTCAAATGCTTGTCAAACAAACATATTCTCCAATATGCAAAGAACGATCCGCAATATGGTAATTCGTTTAAATGATAACTTAATGAAAAAAAAAAAACAATAGGCATAGACACGCATGCATTACGGTTATATGGTGCCTACGTGGTATCTACTATTATTAGTATAGTTTTAAAAATTGTATCAAGTAGAAAATAAAAAATGATCTTGATTAATCTTAGATAAACAATTTTTTAAATTTAAATACTACATATGTGTTGGAAATGAATAAAAGTATTTTTTGTTTTGTTTCGGAAACATAAGAAGTGGACGCCGAACTGCTGCACTTTGCGCTGAACTTGAAAAAGTCTAAAGACAGTATAGACGACCAAAAGGCAGTCGACGAATATATCGACAACTTCTGCTCTTCCAAAACGACAATTAAAACACAAATAGAAATGGTTCATAACCTTAGAGTCGATTGTCGGACGGCAATGAAGGAATGCGCCACAGATTTTCTGAATAAATTAGTCTAGATAACGACCGTGGTCGTTTTATGTTGAAAAATTAAGTTATACTATTATTAAGGCGGTCGGAAAAAAGCCGCCTTTACACATTTATATTTGGCTGCACGATTTTTGCTTTAAATGTTCATTATAATTATAACAATACATTATTATACATATTATACGTATTGAACGAAGTTTAACATTGAACATGATGCGCTGTTTTTTTTTTAAACGCCTCTTAAACGAAATTTTATGGCGTAGGTATGTCGCGTGCACGGCTATTATGGCAATTAAACTTTAGTAATGCACGCAAATCACAATGGAAACAGATGTCGTGTTTTGACAATATACAATAATTGTGATTAAGTGCACAATTTCCAGTACTTATACGTTGTTTAGAAATAAACGATTGTAGATAACGCATAACTATCTAATACAGGATAATAGAGACACATGCAAGCTAAAACCACATTATCCATAAGATATTATGGAATATTTGTTTGGGTAGTGTTCAACTAACTTCACATCAACACTAAATAGTATACTGTCTTACAAAATAATTTAATTCCGACATTTGACGTCTGAATTGGATATCAGTTACAAAACTCTGCAAGTTTGAATTAGTAATATCAAAATAAGTTATCTCATAAACAATAAATTTCCAGCTAAAAAAAAGTAAATCTCTAAATTTAAGCTTTTTCGATTGTTTTAACGAGGCTTTAAATTAAAGTTTCAAGTGTTTGAATATGTCTAGCATGTAGCGCCCCCTAAAATTGCGCCAATGGTAAAAAGGTACAATTAGCAGAAACTTGTAAAAGTAACTAGGTAAAGACGTTAATCCCATATATTTTATTAAAATGTATTAGACATATTCGGTATTGTATGTTTTTTTTTCTATTCGTTCACTTTTTGGTTGTAGCTACTCTTTTATGGCTAAAATCAGCCAAGCATTGATTTAGAAAAAGTAATCCAATTTAGAGTGAAAAAATCAGTTAGTTTCCTGTTTGAAGTATTTCTGTTTAGGTATTGGTTTTCGATAAACGCCACCCAAACCTATTTATTAAGGGGTTTGGTATAGGCAATTATTTTTCTCAAAGTCTTAGTTTTAACTTAAATGATAAATCTAAAGTGTATACTCACTGCAATGAGGATTCTTTGTCGGCAATAAATTCTTCAGATTGATCAGATGATTACAGCGGCCATAATAATAACGTTTTTAACGTTTTGTCTAACCTAAACATACGCAGAACATTGGTTTTAGAGGAAAAACATCTAACATAGATTCTTAGAATCTAATAATATTTTTGAAGGACTACGTTAGCGGAATTTTAAAAAATATATTAAGTTCAACCTTTCCCTAGAAAAATACCCAAAAGTTGTATAATTTAAAACTTATAACAATATTAGAATTACGTAGTTCCCATATTGTATGGAATATTCTTTAGATAAAGTACTATCGATAAACGTCGACAAACCAAAAAATATTAAAAACCCTTTTTCTCTAGAAGTAAAATCTATTTCTTTATTTCGTTTTTTTTTTGGATAGTTTTAAGGTCTGAAAATTAGACTGAAGTATATCTAGAATCAATAACATACCTCTATAACGTTTAACATAACCAACATGGATATATATTTGAAGTAGTTTTTTATAGGCTTTTTTCACATTGTATTAATTTAAAACGGTTATTCACATATTTTTTCTTCTCTCTTACTATTTAAATCATTTCATTAAGTGTGTTGACCATCGACATTTCCGGTCAAAACAAATATATTTGTAGGTGTAGATATATCATATAACTTAGGGTGATTTCTATGGTACTTCTGAGGGTGGGGGGGGGGAGAGGGCACTGTAGAGCGTTATCCGATTGTAGTTATACGGTTACAATAAAATTGTAAAATAATGGGATTATTATAGTTACCTTTTAATAATTATATTTTTACAATCAATTTTATATCACTGTCGTTTCTGCCAGACAACGACTCCTCGATAATATTACTATTATCGTTTATCGTAAGATATTACAAGATTACATGACATAATATTATTAGATCAATTGCTCGTGAATTGTTAAGTAGAAATTGATATAGAAATAATATAAAAATTTGTCTTTTATGTCTTTACCTTATCATAATATGATCCAGTAAAAGTCTACCATGTATTGTACACAATGGGCTGATGATAAGCTTTTAAGTTATTATATTAAATTAAGTATACAAGTGGTTCATTAAATATGATTTTATCGTCCATTGGTAATTTTTATAATTGACACGATCGGCATTCACAAGAGTAACTTACTGGTTTTATTTCCATATTGTATACTTAAAAAAAATATTGTAAAAAATATTTATGAGCTATAGGTATGAGCTATAGCTATAGGTACCATTTTAAAATAGTGTATAAAATATTGTATTCAAAACATTGTTAGATTCTTAATGTGTTTAACTATTAGTTCTAACGTAAAAAGGTATTTTTTCAAAAAAAGAATTGAAAAAAATTATAGATCACTTATTTCCATAAACTATTACCTACTTAGAAACGAATAAAAACTTTAAAGTCGTTAGCAAAATAATAAAAACATGTATAATATAGATTATTATAAGCATAAAGTTAATTTTGTACAATGCATGTGTAAATAAAACATTACTTTAGTTTTACTTATACGTTTTATAATTGATATTATTCCTTGTAAAATATTGTTTAAACGTTTTTTTCTTAAAGTTTTCAACATTTAATTGAGTTGGGTTTTTTCAGTTGATGTCATTATGTCAATAATAATTATTGGCGAATAGGCGATTGACTGCCAATATCTAAAGAGTTGTATCTGATACAAATTAACCAATACTTCATTTTTTACTAACTACACCTACAAAGACTGTAGGTTTATAAGTTTGCTTGAAATTAAGATAACCATGTTATAAAGTGTTTCTAAAAATTTGTTAGCTGAAATTTTTGTTCAATAACCACTGTAGGCTGAGGACGAGTCAAAAAAATTTTTTCTTCTAGTATAATATTGGTTCTAAAATAGTTTGTGAGTTTATTTCTGACATTTTAGTAATTTCATTTGAAACACATTTTTTAGACTTGAAAATTATCAAGTTCATGCATTTAAGTAATATTATATATTTATTTATTTATGTATTGTCTAACATATTATGAAGCTGGTGCGGTGGTCTTAAAATGGAACTAAAAGCTATTGGTATATTTTAATATAAGTTAACCATTATGGTCTATCACACTGGTGGCATATAGATAGCAATAAAGCGTAGAACTTGGCACAAGCTAATAAAACGATTAGCCTAACTATACCATTGGGTATATTTTATGATGATACAGAAATAATAATAATTAATACGTTATAGCTGTAATCAAATAGCAAGAACCAACATTTTTGTTGTGATTTTATAGTACTAAGGAACAGTAGTGGTATTAAATTATGGACAAATGGACTATTGGGTTTTATTATTTGCTAGTCGTTTGAAAACAAATCTAACACAGTTTAATCACTTATGTGCATACACTCAGTGCTTGGAATGTTTATTCAAAACAAGAATAAGTGTATTCTCACATTCAGCTTAATATGTTCCAAGTTTTAATAAACTTGTTCTTTCCTCGCTCGGCTTACTAAAACAAATTTTGTTCTACTTTATTATTTAAAAAAAAATATTTTCAAATAACCGTAATACTTAAAAAAAAACAATTCAATAGTTCATAAATCATAAATATAAATGTATTATTTTTTTTAAACAATATTTGTTTTAATGGACAAATTTATTTAACTATATATTTTAATACTTAATAATCACTATAATATGACTAATCGGTGTTTAAGGGCATTATGACTAAAGATCCTTATAAAATACATAATATAATTTATTAAAGTGCGTGGGACAATACTATTTTGTAACAGTATTTGCATATATACTTGATATAAAATTTAAGAATATATGAATAATTAAAAATGTTTACTTAAAAATCGTACTGAGCATTATTAACTTATTGATAATTATTAAAAACTTGTGCATTTTTTTTTTAGCAGTGCAAACTAATATCAAGCAAACTGTTTGGATATTTGACTATTTTTAGAAAGTAAAGGTACCATTTTAAAGATTGTGAACTATGAAAATTTCAATGAGGTTTTCCTAAAAGTTTATAAGTAAAGATGCAGGGCTTTTCAACTTTAAGACTTTTTAAGTACCAATAGTTTTTAAATGTTCAGACTTCATACATTTAAGAAAATTAAATATTTTATGAATATGTTAAAGCTTTCATGGATTAACAATTATCCATATAATGAAATATATCATAATTGTAATTTATAAAAACAATTATTTTTTGATTTTGTTAATTCTGCATCTAACTTAATACCAGAAAAAAAACGAGACATTTTATTTTTAAATTGTATTTACTAAAAATGAACGAAAAAACGTTTATGTTCCTCCGATAAGTGGCGCTGCATTATTATAAATTATATTTTATAATATATTACATAAACACATATAGCTATCATGCTCATACATTATGTTATGATTTTTAATCCCGAGTTCCGCGGTTCTTCTCAAATTAATCCTTAAAAAAAGGTAAATATTTGTATACCCGGAGCGGCAAAATCCTAAATATTTCAGTTCTTAAGCATCTCATTTTTCTCAAGCCAAACACTGTCTAAATCGGACTAATGTAATTGAAGTTAGTTTTAACATATTCGTACTTATTATTTTATTCATTAAGCAAATTGTAATCCTACTCCTTCTCCACGCCATTACATCGTAGTTGCTAGTGCCTATTTATTCTATCGCGCTAGTTATTTTTATTGTTTATAGCAGCTGTGTCCTGTGATCGAAACTATAATATTATGATATGTATATAATATATACATTAAGTTTAGAATTAGATAATCTTCTTTGTTTGTGGTAGATTGTAAAAAAAAAAAAGTAATTTGGCGGGAAAACGCGTTATCGATTTAAATAGAACCGCCATGTTGGGAGACACGTTCTTGCAAACCGGGTAATGCGTGGGGGATGACCAAGATAACGGACGGACTGCCCGTCATTTCATCTCGCGCCATGGAGTCGTACTGTTCTTCGGATGCTGAGCGACTCCTCCAGGGCTTGGCCGCCCGGTGCAGGCCGTTCTCGCAACAAGCAGCCGCACTCAACTTGACCACGGCAACTGTCCGCCTGCCGTCACCCCCACCGGCCATCCCGTGCTGGCCGGACTTACAGGTAAACCACGAAATTATCTTTGCGCAGTGCTCGCCGCACGGGTCGGTTTTAATCGCCGTTCAGTATAATAATTAATTATTGTCGTCGTATATTATTATTATGATAATAACAAACGCACCAGCGCGTACCGTCGCAGGTCGGATTCCGATAATAATCGGTTATTTAGTATTTACAAGCAGAGATAACCGGCCGCGATCGTTTCTCGGTAAACGCTATAGAGATTGTCCGTCGGACTTTCCGAGGCTTTGTCGAGTTTATTTTTAGCCACCGTGACGAGGCCGCCCTCGGAACCGGTTGCCTGTCGGCGCGATAACCGCAACTCGAGCGGGCCGCCGGCCAACCGCCAACCGCGACACCGAGCGGCCGCGGGTCACGTCCGACCACCAGTTACCTTTGCTGAGTCCGCACTCGATCCGTGTCACTCGTGTGTCGTTAATATTTTAGCAAAACAAAAAAGAAAAATTTGCCTTTTCATCTCCTTAAGTAACGTCCGTCGCGTCTAATACACGTCGTCGGCCCACCAAAAGCCTTTGCAATATCATTGTACATTGTTTATTATCGTTACTGAGCTTTGTTGTTGTTTCCGTTTGTCCAACAGTTTGTTGGTCAACCGTACTCAAAACAGATATCGGCCGACTATGTCCCGTTGTCCGCTGTAGAGACCTTAACGTCCTTCGACTCTGCTCCGGCCACACAACCAACTATGGCCAAGAAACGCCGAGGAGCCGTCGGAAGGCCGCGGAAGACCAACAGCAAGACCGGAGGACGTTCTTCTACATTGTCGTCGTCGTCCACGCCAAAGCGTATGGTTGGGTCGGATAACAAGCGAGCACAATCCAGAAGGACTACGGCGGCCAAGCTGTCTGCGATTAATAGTACAATGATTCCGAAAAGCGATAAAGTAGTGTTGCCAATAGTAGTCCAAGTAATAATATGATGATATTACAATATTGTCAGTGTAATAATATCAGTGTGTTGTATTTAAATTTACATTGATGTAGATGTCTGACGAAGCCGTTGTGACCAGCACTACCAACGTTACTAGTTCGACTGCTAAGCCGGGTGGCAGTCATGTATTGGCCACCAATAAGACAAATTCAGTCAATCACCAGCCGCCAATCGCCAGACACACCAGTCAACTCTTGAGGAACATGCTCTTGTCCACTGATCGTCTCCGTGCTAAGTCTTCCACCACTCCCACTTCTTTGGGGTTTTCAACAAATGCGGCTGTGACCCCTCCGTCAACCACACCTCTTAACAATCCACCTTACTACTACGACTATTACCAGCAGGTATATATACGCTAAGTTTACGACTTAACTAATAATTTTGTGTACATACCTTTTTCGATAGTTTTTATTTATAGACTCTTTTTGTTATTTCTACAGTGGTGACTGGGTTGTATGGAATCTTAACAGTGCAAAACGCTTTGAGTTGTTGTATCGTATTAGCTCTTTGCTAAGAATATAAAAGACATAATAGGTATCTTAATTTGTTGTAACATTTTAAAACCAGTGTATTATCAAAAATATCACTTTATATATTGTCCATTTTTTACTTTGATCGATACTTCAATAAAATATTTCTAAGTTTGTTGCAATAATGTATTTTAGTATTATTTATTTATATTTATTTAGTATACAAAATAGGCATAAGCTCCAATAAACAGTTGATAAAAGTACCAGTAGTTAATACAATTTTAATGATAGACTAAATAGAAGTATGAAATATTATAAAATACACATTTATACAAGTACAAGGTATTGTTATTTTTATACAATACAGTGTTCTCGTCACAATTGGATGTCAATTCATATTGATGTAAGTTTTAAAAAGCTAATAAAATAAGTCTTATTTTATGTACATTTATACAATTTGGTGTAAAGTTTATTTTTAGAAGGCGTTTTAAATGTATGCACAATAAATCAAGATAAATACTGATTAAAATCTTAAATAAAATTAAAAGTAATTAAATAAGTAAAAGTTACAATGAATAATTTTTTATGCTTATAAAATACTTTAATAAACTTAAAATATTAGACATAACTTAATCTACTGATTTCTGTTTTATTTTTCAAAACATACTGTTTCATGGAATTATTTGTTTTGGGAACTCTATAGGAATTGTATTCAATAGAAAATTATTATATAACAACAATTAAACCTAAGTAATTCTTGCTAGAACACTTATTTTGTTTACATGGTATACTTCACAACCACACATTAATATTCTTTGGTCATTGAGTTGTTTGGCTATTTAACTTTATGAACAAAGACATTACTTTTTTTTCATTCCTTGACAAACAATATTATGAATTCTCCCCTCTTACTCTCTTAATGAGTATTATCAACAAGCCTTTTTTTATGATCAACACAATTTCATAATTTTTCTGATAGTTATTATTATTTCTTACTATTTGTTTGGATCATATTACTCTTCAATCACATTTTATATATCACATATTTTTATTTTAAAATACATGTTATTTTTAAGTTTCTGTATGAAATTATATCCATAAGATTGATAATATTTAAAAACTAACGAATCAAAATTTTTGTTATTTATAGGTTTTTCATTGCCTATGAATTGCCTTTATTACTCAGTCTATTAAATAAAATATGTACTTGGTCTCTAGTTTATTATTATAAATTTTACTGGAGTAGAGTTACTCGGAATGATGGTGTTTACAGTATAAATGAGTAATTGTGTTGGTTTTATTTTTGTTCTTAAAATTTTTTTTTCATGTCTTATGCTTGGCATGTTTCAGTATGACAATGGGCCGCTCAACCTGGAGGTGACATCTTCACGCAAGACTCCTGCAAAAGTAATTTATTTTTATTTATTAAATAAAAGCCTCATTATTCACTAATGACAATATACATATTGTATGGAGAAAAAAGTATAGGATAGAAAATTCCATAGTATGGTCATTTTCATTTGAAGAATGTACGTAACATTTTTTGTTGTAGGGTAAATGCTGGAGTAGTAGAAGATCAACCTCAACGTCTGAACCGTCATCTAGATCGTCAGCTTCTTTAAGTACCGATGGTTACTACGCTCCTGCTGATTTGCATGCATTTCCTGACATACCACAATTAGCGGATGTTGATGTAGCTGCTAGCCTCAGAGGAGAGCGTGACTGTATGGGGTCGGTAACACATTAATTCTATATGTTTAGTTGATATAAAATCTTACACGGATACAATCAACTGTAATAAATTAGTTTAAATCATAGGCAAAATAATTTTAAAAAAAACAATTTTATTTGAAAACATCTAGGATTTTAGAATGCTACCTCGGAGTTCAAAACCCAAACTTATTTGATTATTTTTTATTATTCTTCCATTAAATTGTTTAAGTAACCATATTAAATATATTTAGTCTTGTATATTTTTCTTTAAAACCTTTTTAAATCGAATATCAAGCCAAAACTAAAACTGCGGATTTCATTCAATTAAAAAAAAGCTGTTTGTCCTCAATAAGAAAAAGTTGATTATAGGTTTTTGAGAATATTGTATTCTATAGCTCATTTCTACGTAAAATTTAATAAAAACATAATTAAAATCAAAATCAGCCTAACAATCCAATCTGAAATATGACAAAAATGTTCTATTTAGATTGAGTGATTTAAAACTGATTAAAACTTTTTTTTTCTTACAATTTGGCTTGTTTTAAAATTTATATAATTAAGTCAGTTACAGTAGTAGATTAGTTTGGGCAATTGTAGTGGGTATTACATGCTTTATGAAACCGTTTTTTAATTTAATTTTTTAGGAAAGATCTGGTAGCGGCAGACAATGATGATTCAACAGTTGCCCAAGTATTGTGCCTCGAAGATAACGATGTAGAGTCGACCGCAACTGAGGATACATTGAGTAATCAATCCGCGACTGATAGTGAACATCGTGATTTTGATCAGAAGTGGGCTACAATGATGTCATCATCAGCAACTCGATCAGTGTTTGATGAGAACAGTGGCTGTTGCGGAAGTGGTAGAAGTGGTGGAAGTAGCGGAGCAGTAGATGCTACTATGACAGTGCCATCGACCTGTTGTGGCGACACGTCAACGTTTGATGGTGATGACAGGCTAGTGGTTGATGTATGTTTTTCATGTTGTATAAGGGTTTAGTTATAGTTTTACAATCATGTTTTACCAAAAATTTAGTTCAACAAGTAAAAAGTAATACCTTGAGAGTAGTACCTAGTATAACATATTTAATTGTTGAGACTATATTTGTATAAAAACTTAATAAATAATTTTTTTAATTTTATAATGTATACAATTCTTGATAGTAACTGCAAATATTATTCTTGTAGGAGTCGTTGCTGCTAAACAATGATCTAATGCAAATCCAAAACTACATCGGGGACAGCGCGGATGCTGTGGCAGATGATGGCATAATGCCCCTGCCCGATACTTCAGATGTTATACGTACATTGCAATACTACGAGTCTAGGCTGCTCGCAGCGGATCATCATGTAAATAACATATAATAATAATATTTTATTTTTTATAACAATATATTATACTCTTGTCCTTATTTTTTTCTATAACAACTGTTAGGTAATGGCCAAAGAATTTTTTTTTGTCCAGTTTAAAGCTTAACAACTTTTAGACGAGTATTGAAATTTAATTATCTCGGTGTTCAAGTCATTCAGTTAATAAAAGATAAAATCCTTTCTTTTTTGTTTAGCAAACCATATTTTTTAATTACATTAGTCGTTTCCGCTTTTTTTTTTTAATTGTTTGTGGTTTTTGAAGTTAATATTGTCATTATTAATTATAGTGTAGTATATTTTAACGTTAGTTTTGTTCTTATAGTTGCATAGTATTAACGGCGGTAGTGTGGTGTCGTTTGATAATTCAGGTAGCCAAATGCACCACCACCATCACCATCATCAAACGTTGTCCGAGTTTGCTACCATGCTTCCGTGTCCAGTGGCTGGCTGTCTGTGGTACTCGCACTCGGCCACACTCTATGTGCATTTATGTACAGTAAGTAAAAACTTCATACCATTTACTTAAGTCTCGCATCAAAGCTAAGAAACAAAAGGATAAATATATAATTTTGTTTGAGTGTGTGAGTATTGGCGAATGAGCTCTTACAATATATCCTAACCTTAGAACTACAGAACCAACATTTTTTATCAGTTCCCGTATTGATTAGAAATTGCATTTAGTTGACACCTCCGGAGGTTATCATGAGGTGTCTCTTATTAAAATTGTGAAAAATATTTAGAAAAATTGCAAACATAGTCATGTTTATGATTTGAATAAAAATAGTTAAAATTATATCTTTAATAATTTTAAACAAATTACATAGATGAAAAAAAAAAATAGAAATCGATTTGGTAGACACCTAGGAAAGTTGCTTCTTTATTTGTATAAAAATTGACTCTTTCGTTTCCTTTTAAAGTTACATTTTAGGCAAAAATTATCATTAGGAAACCCCTTAAGTAAGCGACACCGGGGGGGCAACACTCTTTAATTGAAATATTTTGACTAATTTCTTAGGATAATGTTATTATTTTGACCGTAGTGCCATCAGGATATGATATCTTATGGTAGCACGATTACTCATGCTTTCCGACGGCAGGACGTGCGAGACTATTGTTTCTACACTCACCTGCAGTACGTCCAAAACACAGTGTACATCGTAACAGTGGCGTACGACTGCTATAGCCGTACGTTCGTTGCCACTATTCAGGTATTTCTTTTGACCATCATTGTCTGTAAAAGACTTTTATATTATATTATATTTTTTGTGTTTAGCACGTATCCTCCCACGGGGACAATACGAGGGCTTCGTCTACTACGGCAACGCTGACCGCAGGTGGCCTGGGTAGATCCTCAACTCCTCCACAAGTGGCATCAACGCTCGGCTTCAACGGCCGACATCACCACTACCAACAAGAGCAACAGAGTCATTCGTGGACTGGGCACGTACAGCCTTACACGGTCCCACTAGACGTTCTACATGCTGATGGTCGTTGCCTGTTTATAGATCCTGCTGCTCCGTCTGCTGTAGCCGATCACGTTATTGTAGGCGTACACCTATTGACTCCGGCAATGCAGTACATTAACGACGCTACAACCACTTCGTCTATGCTCGCTTGTCTTTGACAGACAACGAACATACAAACAAATTGTGTATGACCTCAATAGCGTATAGGTTGTTTTATAAAAGTGACATACAAAGACTGTTGTTGTTATAACAACAGTGTGGTGTATTTTGTGGCGTTTTAGTCACCCAGCTTGTTTTCCTGTCACGTTGCACATTGATATAATACTTATATGTATTATTGTGCATGGTATTGTTTTTATTATGTACAAACCGTTAAAAAGACTTTTAGAATTTTTATTTTTATTTATTTATATATACAAAAAATATATATCTATTTATATATATATATATATATATTTATTAATTAATATGTATTTAAATTTGTATAATATATAATTTATATTATATATACGTACACAATGATATGATGATTTAGAGTTTAGGCCGTTTACCCCCTATTTGTTAGCCATACAGACATTCAGTACGCTATTAAACAATATTTTATAATGTATTTAAGGTTTTTTTGTTCAGTCGTATTAAGCAAATTATATATATGTAATTTAATTATATATATTTAATTTATACATTTATATAAATATATATATATATATAAAATGTTTAGGTCCTTTCAAAAAACATTGTATTATTTCTCAGTAGTATTTTAGTAAAGATTTTTTGTGCCTACATTTATTTAAAAAAATAAGACATTTTGGAAAATTATTGCGCATTCAACAGGTTTACTTTACAATCTATATTTTAGGAAACCTGTATCATAGTTGATTTCACACCATTTAAACAATTACAGTAAAGCATAAAAAAAATGTAAGATGGACCAATTCGGAAAGTTTTTTAGATTAAGAATAATTAATTATTATAACTGATTATTAAGAAAAACCTATTTTTTTTTGTTATGTAATTTAATTGTGGTGGTATTTTTTTTGATACATTTGGGTATGGTTAACCTTTGTATTAATTATGTTACAATATCTTAAAAAAATCCAACTATTTAATATTTTACTACTTTTACAAAATGATTAAACTAAATTTAATTTAACATTTATGACTATACAGTAATATATTGAGATTGCTTTACTATAATATAAGAATTGTTACTTCCTTGTTATTTTAAAAATTGTGATTGTGTAACATGATAATACTTTAAACAATTTTGATTCAATTTATAGTTTCTAGTTAGAAAAATTGTACTGGAGTGTGATAAAACCGTCTATCAGAAATGTTAAGTACAATTTGTGATTCAGAATCTTAGTTTTTGATCATGATTCCAAGTTAAAAACATTTTATAGCTAGAAAAAAACACTTAGTACAAAACTAGCTTAAAAGTCAAATGCAAACGACTCAACTCGAGACTACGTCTATTTAGGTTTCTTCTGCTAAAGAAAACTGCCATACAAATTAATACACTATAAAGATTTACCTCGGCTGCTATGTTATTATGCCATTGTTTTCTGGGGTTCTGGAAACCCATCAAACAAAATTCAAAGCTTTCAGAACATATGTCTGCACATAGTTGCAGGAGTCTCGTGGTATGTTAAGAATGCATCACTTCACTTTGGCTTAAACATAAAGCATCATCATCCCTAACGAATTGGTGACGGGATTAGCCATGAACTCATTGCCCAGGTAACTCACCCAAAAGCCTAAAAACATTTAATCGACTTGACTATTTAAGTTACAGAAATGGTAGCTGTGTTTATTCACATATTCTATATTTTTTTGTAAGCCAATTCGTGGGAGGCTTCGCACAACCCCTTAATCTAACATAACTGCACAGTTTTCAAATTACAATATTTATTCACAATATAATATATTTTATAAATACATAACATTTTGAAAAAAAAATCGATAAAATTGTTTTGTCTATCAACATAATTGTCTTGCAAAATTAAATAATATGTTATACTGGTATATACAAATAAAAATAGTTAAATTTGTAAGCACTTATTATAACAAATAGAAGTAAATATGACCGCATTACTTTTTAATAGTATTTTTTAACTTGGGTGTTTCAATGTGTATATAAGAACACTGTTATAGTAACGTGGATAAGCAACAGCTGTATAAGAAAAAAATTAAAAACAATAATAATGGTATATCCATTTTTGTTATGTACTGTGTAAACTAGGGGGCTGAAATCAGTTTCAATTTCTAAAGTATCTGGATAATCAGATTTTTATATTGACTAACTATCAGGATTTTCGGATTTAATCATATTTTTAATTCGGTTAAAAATAAAAAATAAATATGTATTTAAAATAATAATTTAATTATTTTATTGAGATAAAAATTTCAAAATTTGGATTCCTGAAATTGTACGTCAATTTTAAACAAATTATAGCATTAAAAAAAAATGCTAGTTTTAGGCTTAAACAGTAAACTAACGTGTGGGGTTCTCTTAAATATTGATTAAGCCATTATGATAGTGGCTTATAAAATGGCACTCCTTCGACATAAATGGAAAAGATAAGAAGTTTATAATAAAAAAGCATTACATTAAGATAAAACAAATTATTAAAAATTGAGCGGGTATTGTATTTACATAACTTGAGGTGACTCCCACTTGAGTAGTTTGAGTGGTTTGTCAACGTTTCAGAGTACTTGCAAATACTTGCGGAATACTTGAAGATGGAATGTGCAAGCATTTCGAAACGTGGCTGGCAGACCAGCCAAACAACTCAAGTGGGAGTAACCGCAACTTGTGCAAATATTTTAAGAATAAAAATAAAATAAAAAACATTGTACAACCCATCTACTTGAAAAAAGGCAAATTAAAAATTAAATTTAACATTTTCCAGATTACTTAAGACATATTTTTTTAATTAGGCCTTTATATTAAAAGATTATAATATCATTGATATAGAGGTACTTACTTATTTCTCAAGTGCACTTATTTACTAAGTCAACTGCTCTTTTTAAATGTCCTACTGCCAATAAACGAAACCGGTAACGTACAGTTGTAAATGTACACCTTATTTAAATAAGACCATACACTAAACAGTAAAATATAAACAGGTACACACTAGCACCCGGTACCACATACATATATCTTGCTATGTTCTTAAAATATACCTAATCAAAATATATAAACATTACTCTTAAATCATCTTAGTCTTAAAAATTACAAGTAGCACTGCAGGTTTTATACATTTGTATTAAATTAATGTGGGTATTTTAAAGATAAACAATGTACCTACCGCGTGTACGGTTACCATTTTTCATTAAGCAATAGCCTGCAACTTTGATTCAAAGAAAATAATCAGCGATAGCCCTGAAAATGGTTTGGTTTTTTTTTGTTCAATAAAAAATGCTTTAAAAAAAATCGTTTACATGAAAATTATCATTGACTACAACAATATAACAATGACTCGATGAATGCGCTTTGCCACTCACGTCGGTGTAGCACAATTGCCTATGCGGAACGCCGTTTGATATATTTTGGATTTTATTATAAAGCTGTGTGCTCCGTTAGGTCAAAGTTTAACCGTTAAACTGTTGCGCCATCTAGTGTTTGGTATGATGTTCCTATTCCGAATGGAGTGCCAGAGTTAAACGTTAGGCTGTATTAGTATTTGTGTATTGTACCCGATGTATTAAATTATAAATTCTTGAAGCTAACGATCACATTGATTACAATAGTAAACAACAATTATGGTCTACTAGCTTTAGAGCGCATTATCCGACTGGAAACGCTGTCATACACCCAATTTGTTGTATTAAATGTGATAAATTAAGTGCAAAAGAAATAATAGCCTAGGAAAATCATTAAGACTAAGTAAAGTTCTTAAACAGCGTGTCTCTGTCCTTGCATCTATAATATTCAAAGGAGTTGTGATCTTGACAGCAGTTGCCATTCTGCAGTCAGTAAAGCCAAAAACAAGTCTAATATTATGGTTTTTAAAATATATTATATAATTTTTTTGTTTTGATTAAATACAACAATATTGCGGTCGGTGCGCGGACTATAAATATTTATAAATATTATAATATTAAGGAAAGAGATGTAGAAAAAAAAAATGTAAAAAACATATTCACAATAGAGAAGTAAATTAAAATATCTAGTGCACGTTTGTTTGGTCAACATCGGTAAGTGTCCGACAGTAAAAATAATTATAATAATACAAATAATTATAAAAATAAAAAATAAAAATATTTGAAAAATATGTAATAAATATTATAATAAATACAAGCGCGAAACTAATGGTAGACGTGTTTTGTACACTATCATCTCGTTTCACCGACGTTTGTCAAGTCAAGGTACAACGGTTAACACTTTCGTGTCGATAGGCTTTAACAACGCTCTTCGGTGAAACTAGATTTATGTATATACATAATTTATATTATATAACAATAATATTACTGATCGTCGTTTTGCTGGAAATGTCGAAACTCGGCTGAAAGTTGCTCGGATTGAGGTGAGGTGGGTTACTTGGCCGGCATCTCTCCTCAGGCGTCCAACACTTTGTCGATCCACGGCACAAATTTCTGAATGTTGGTGTACACGCCCGGCAAGTGTTCACGACCGCAGCCGATGCCCCAAGACACGAGTCCTATCAGAGTCCTCCGGCCGTCCAGTACAGTGGTAAGCGGACCTCCGGAATCGCCCTGCAAACAAGCAACAAGGTAACCCGTAAGTGTAATGCACCTTAAGGCAAACATGTATACACAACGCTTTTGGTCCGTAGGAACTAAGTTTGTCGGGCTCCCCGTGAGTGTAACAGTACATCTATTAGACGAGGAATATTAATTTGCAGAGAGAGAAAGAAATTTGTCACTGACGGTTAAGTGTCGAATAGGTACGTAGTGACGCTAAAGCGCTGCCTCTTGCCCGTCACTAGTCGATCGAAAAATGCTTGTATCGTTGTTTCCTACTGTTTCTTATTGGCATTTAATTTTCTAGAAGCTATACCTGGCAACTGTCGCGACCGCCCTCCTTGTATCCGGCGCACAGGAACACGTCGTGTATCTGTTCCCGTCTACCGGCCGCCCGGAACCACCTCTGGCAGCGTTCGTTCGGGATCACTTCCACCTGGACCTCTTGCAACACGGCCGGCACAGTGGATACACCTGCAATACAAACAACAAACCAGACGTTATTGAATGTGGCCGGACTCGTAGACACTGGCTTTGAGTTCACGGTCGCGTCAGGTCGATCGAACGGACCCGGATCACAGGTTACAGGTCGAAGAGCTAGCCAAAAAGGAGGGATAGACGTGGTAAGGGCTTGTAAGAGGATCGTAGGCTAGGAAATCGCTGTCTTAAGTTAGAAAGTTAAGTGTGGTGGTGTTTATTGTCCGTTCGATCGACCATGTAAGGGTGCACCCATGGACAGCCTTGCAAGGGAAGGGCGAGGGTCATTCACCGTGGCGGGTTCGGCCCCATCCGGCCACAGTGGCAGTCTTGCCGACCAACTTGGCGACGGGCGCGGGCAAACACACGGGCACGATATGCTGTTTGTATCCGACGTCGGCGTCTACCCGGACTAGCGCCAGGTCGTTGCGGAAGTCTTGCGGGCTATACTGCGGATGCACCTGTTCAAAACACAAACGTTGCAACTGGTTAGTAAGCACTGCAGTAAATTTTAAATAAAATTATCCGGAAAACGGTCTCTAAATAACCCACCGATACCCTCTAAGACCTGCCGCTGAAGTACAGCCTGCTTTTAATCCACTCCAGTTACTTTATAACTGGAGTAACCATAAATTTTTAACGGCCAAAACATATATATTTTACAAAAATAAAAACCTGATACAAATAAAATAAGTATGGTTTTAACTGCTAACCGTAGTTTAAGTAATAAAATATCTTCTATTCGATAAAAATTAATTGAATATAGTTGGGGTGGTTAGTAGGGTAACATCATATTTAAAGGTACCTAGAATTATCTTTTTTCTTCTTCGATTTATACAAATATAGCCTACTGGAGATGAACGAAAAAAGCCCCCCTGCCCTTGGTAAAGCATTACACAATGAGAGGTATTTTGTATGCAATTTATTGGAAAACGTACTATGTTATTTTTTAAACCGAGCCTATTAAAATAAAACATTAAAGAGACGTTGGCTTTGTCATAGTTAGCCGACTACTATTCAAAAGTATCATATCGTCCTCGTTCACGCAAAACACTCCAAAATTTGGGTTTTCGAGATACTTATGAAATAAAATGCACAATGCACAATTGTCTACCATATCATGCTATACTCACCCAAGTCCAATTATGTTTAAAACATTTTTGAAGAGTGATTTTAAATTGCAATTAAGTCCGTTATATAACATTTTACAATTTGTACATTTTTATACCCATTTTTGGACTTGGTGTATTTTGCGTGGACGGAGACGATATGTCTCACGTTCATGTACACTAGTCTCTATAGGTTTACCCCACTTTGATGGGAGAACCTTGCTTACCTCTTTCCTTTCTACACCGTACTCTTCGTGCGCCAACCGTTCCGCCGTATCCCGAACGTCCCATTCGCCCAGCCGTACGCGTAGGTTACTGTTGGCCGTGCTGCAAACCGGGTTAAGTATTGGTTAGCGTACAAATATATATTCAATTCAACATAACACAACCGGGTTTCGCCGAGTATTATCAAGCTCAACGACGGTGACGAACGTTTAGACGCTTAATAATGCCCTACAAAATCGCGGTGGGTGTGCAATGTGCACAGCTATTAATATTGTGTATACACATTACTGTCAACCCGGACTGACTAGTATACTCACGTGGCTACGCAGTGAGCCGCTGTCACCACCCACCGGTTGTTCAGCAAAGCTCCGCCGCAGGAGAGTTTTTTGGTCAGGAACCCGGATTTGATGATGGCGGCCTGTAACGATAACAACGACGTCGGGTCAACGAAATAATTTTCGCATAGCGATACAATTGACACGTTACAATAGTATGGATTTATAGGGTAGAGATAGTGAGATAGGGGGATAGGGGAGAGAAAGTCTAGTGATAGTCTAGAGTATGCGATATTGGTTTTTAATGAGTTTGGTAGACCAAATCGTAGGACCATCGACTTGAGGTTGAGTTGTGTGAGGTCTGACCGACTTTGAGGTTGTAGAGGATTAAGAAAGCGTAGTCCAAGTCTCACAATACATAATGTACACAGGGTGATACATTTAACGTAAAACACTCAATATCTTTCAAAAATAAATAATTGCAATTTTGTAGTTTTTCTTTTTGAAAAATCTTTGTTTTGTTATTTTACAATTATTTAAAACTTCTAAATATTTAGCTTTGTAGCATTTTCCATAGCTCTATCAACTCGTGAAATTTAAATTGTAATATCCGCCCGTTCTACATTTTAAACTTTAAAAATTACAATTAAAATTTGGTTATCGATCAGTAAAAATATTCAGCAAACTATTCTCAATATAAAAAGTTAATAAAGTATATGTTACAATTTAAGTTTCAAAAGTAGATAAAACTCTAGGAACTACCAATAAAAGATAAGATTTAAATATTGTTTTAGCTGTAATATAACATTGACTAAAATATCATAAAAAAGAAAAACTACAAAATTGTAATTGATCACTATGTATTATGTGATGGTATGGGATTTCGTCTAGGAAAGGCACACTTACCTGCCATGGATGAGCGCCAAATGTGGCGCCGTGCCCTCCGACTATTCGGTGACTGCGGGCGTAAAGCTCTCCACAACCTGAAACACATACACCATTCATATATATTTATTTATACATTAATACACACAGAGTGTCCATTCACTAAGATAAAATAACAATATTATAAATAATAATACTATGCAGAAGGTTCAAGGCGTGCGGTAGTGGTACATAGTGGCATTACTTTGTGCTGAGTGACCGTGTAGAAATCATACGCCTTACCTTAAAGCTTATAATATGCATAAGGTCTATAATCGAAAATGTTGTTTTTACCATAGGTATGGTGGTCGACATAGCACATGGGCACACGTGACATATGTCGTAAATGTGCACTACTGTAGTAATTTTTGTTCGTGCGATTGTGTGGCTTTAAAATACTTTATACCTCTTTCAGGTATACTTGACCACCACAAAGTTGCTTTAATATATAATATTTTTATAATCCACCGTTACATGGAACAAAGTATTTCTGTGGAGTAGGAGTATGGATTTATACATAGACAATAGAAATGCGTCAAATGCTCTCAGATTATGTTCTGAGTCATTTTTTAAACGTATTTACTGACATAGGATGGTCTGAGGATAATGAACTAGAGTTTCTAAAAGTGCAGTAATGGTGTTTTAGAGTATACTTAAGGTGTTTTTCGATATACTAAGGGTGCACTATAAGGATTGACACGTGTGGTATAATGTACAGAGCTGCTAGCTGTTGGTGCTGGTGACTTAGACACCTTTGGTGTGCACTTGCGGACGTTGGCCGTCGAGGTGTTCGCTCCTTACCGCGGAAACCGGCTGGAGGATGATGGACGAGCTGTTCACCGGCGGCGGCCGATGCGGTATCGTACTGGACGGAAGGCAGCGGTGGAGCAGGAGGTCTGTGCGTTGTCGTAGTCGAAGTGGTCGACGACAAGAAGAACGACGATTGAGGCAAGAGCTGAGGCCGGAACGTGTGCCATTGCTGCTGCTGCTGTTGCTGGTGTTGATGTTGTTGGGACTGCTGCTGCTGATGGTGGTGGTTTTGTTGGAAGTAGTATGGAGGACTTAGGCCGCCGCCGCTGTCGTAATGATGATAGGTGGAAGGCTGAGGTGATCCGAAAACGTCGACAATGTTATAGTTGATATCGACCGCCGAGTCGGAAGACGCAGTGCTGCCCATGATGGGCATTGACTGTTGTTGTTGTTGTTGATGCATTAAGGCCATATAGCCCGGATAGTACTGCTGGAGAAACTGCATGGCTGCAGCACATCAATAATACACAATGATGTATAATATAATGTACAGTTATGTTATCGAAAACTACGACCCAGTTTTTGTCCTCATTAAAGACCCCCACCCTCCTATCAATCTTCATATTTTCGAGGAATACTCAAAATATGATCCTGACATTTAGCTCGGCTCAATCAGTGCAAGAATTTACATTTTTCTATATCCAAGATACGGTGACTATAGGTATGGTATTTTAAAGTGAAGTACTTTTATCTACATCCGGTTTCTTATCAATAAAGAGTTGTATTAGTAGAGTTCATTTTTAAAATATATCTCATCATAATCTCATATTTGTTTTCGCTGCACACAAGATATGAAAATGGTGTTAGTTATATTTTTAAGTTTTTGTACCTAAGGATGTTTAAAGACTATACAATATATTATCAGCATATCATCACAGTATTACTATTTATATATTTTGTCAACGTTAATGTATAACACGTTACTAGTAGAGCCTAAAAACGTGGAGGTTTTATGATATAAACGTATCATTTAGAGTAAAAGGAAAATTGTAAGATACTGTTGTAATGTCTGCAACTATGGTGAAGTGAGCATAAGACATTGAACGATACAGACTCGTAAATCGAGGAAGTTCAAGTAAGTTTGAAACAAAATAACGAGACTGAACAAAAGCAAATACGGTTTGCAGTTAAAACATTAGCGTCATCCGCTTGATGATCTAATAAGAATTCGATGGTTAGAACAGTTGACATCTAGTAGTCAATGTAATGCGAATTGTTCAAAGTAAAACTAAACCCAGCCCGACCAAACTGACAACCCTAACCGAATCACAGCGGCTATTGGCTTCGGTTCAGTTGAATTTCCATCCTAAACCATTTATTATAATCCCCGGATGTCGATGTACACGGTGATCCTGTGTCGGTCGGTGACACGGAGCTTTTAGGTAAATCGTTTTTAAACGTCCACGAATCACGATTGAAGCTTATCACAGTCACGTGTAACGTTGGCGAAATTATTAGACAAAGCACAGTGCACGTATCGTATTGATCTATCGAATACGAATCCAATTACACGAGTCTGCACTAATCGTCTTAAGCCGGCGGGGAGGGTTCTTGAGAGCTGGATGTGTACACGGTTTTAGCACACGCGTTAAGCCGGTTGCATAGGTCTGTCACTGAAGACATTGGGACTTGCAAGAATCCCAGAAAATGTCGTTGACTCCGACCTTCGGGAAAACAGGAAACGAATAACAATAGGTACATCCGCTATCGATTATGACTACTTGTCAATAATCGTTGTCACTGCGAAACGGTTTGGATTCCCCTAGCTGGGAACGACCGACAATCTGACCGAATTTCGCAATAATAATATATCATTATTATTAACAACGCGGATGTCGCGTAGCGGATTACACAAGCGGTGCAAATAGATATTATCATAGCTAAGACGGCTTAACAATACTAATAATATTCTTCTTCGGTCAACGTATAGTATTATAGGTGTATTGTTTTATTGTGCCAGCCAGCAGGTACGCTGCTATTATTGTTATTATGCAAGCCGGTTATTCATAATGATTCATGTTGCATACTTATACAAGCAAGAGTTTTGCGCCGTTAAAGAAACGAGATGAATCATTGCCGCGGCCGACGACGACATGTACCTTTGCTAAGGTCTACTGGTATATAGGATAATTGGGTTTATATAATGTTTGTACAAACAGTGTGTAATAATAATACCAACTACTACTACTACTACTACTACGGTTATTGTTGTGGAAATTCCCTAGATACAAGGTAGGAGGTACGACGTGTCGCCGCAAACTCGGGCAAAACAAAACCCCGACCACTGTTCGAACGGTCATGAATCATAATTCTGTAGTTTGGGGGCGAATCCGGGTGTGTCGGCCGGCGCACAACAAATGAAACAGCCAAATAAAATACCATTAGAAATTATTATTACAATATCACAATAACTACAGCGACAACAATAATACTGCCATTGTAGTACCTAACGTGTAGCTGTTTTGTAGTTTTTTTTTTTTTTTTAATTTGTATTAACATGATTGCGTTGCATTGCGGTCGTCTCGTTTAAACGATGGAAATTTAACTCGGTTTGCACAAATGCACGATGACAGGCGAAAAGTCCAGTAAACCAGACGCGGGGGGAGCGGATTAGTAGGGTTGCTGCGTGACGTCCACTCGAGCGGGGCAAAATGAGAAAACGTCTGTTTGTTTTCACAGTTATATAATATATAATATACTCGTATGTCGCAGAAACACTACACCGGTGTAAGTGTCCACGAGGGTTTTTGTCAAGTCGTCGTGGCCCGACTCAAATATTAAACTACCGTCTACTATTTTGGACTTAACGCCTTTTTATTTTGACACTACAGTGAACATTATTTTGTTATTGAAATGACGAACCGATAAAAAATAAAAATCATATTTTTCAGATTGGTCTGGAATTATATATATAAATAAATAATAATCGTTGAAATCAGATATAGGTTGCGCATTTTGGATGAACGCATAGTAGACAATTGAACACTAATCATCAATCACTTAATTTTTAAGATTGCAGTTGTCTTGTAGGAAATAATTGGTTGTAATTTTAACGTTCATTTTAGATGTATTAGAAAAATTCGATAGTTACATTAATTTTTAAGTTTTTTGTCTGATGTACTACACTAATGTCACTACACACAATATGTTAAACTACACTCGTTTTGAGAGTATGATCATATTATTTTGTCGTTTGGCTGTGAACTAGCACTGTGTGTACACATCAGCTCTATATCAGATTTCCAGGCGGTTGACATTTCTTGTGCGCCGTTAACGAAGTGACGACGTTTTTTTAACAAAAATGACGTGAAGACATCATATTTTTACAACCCAAGTAGCGATTTACAAAAAAATAAAGAAACTAAACGTTCTGTACATAATATGAGCTCAGACTTGGGTTAAACTAGAAATATTCTACTTTAAGGTAGACATGCCTATTCTGGTTCTTGCATTCTCATTAGAATGTGGTATTTTTTTCTTCTAAATCTCTATGAAAATTGTCACTAGGCGTGACTATGCTTACATCAGTTGAACTAAAGTGCTATTAATTAAGATATTTTTTTTAATCGTTAATTTGTTTTTTAACATTAAAAGTTTACTAGTTTGGTAGTTTTCACTAACTAATTAACTGCCATAATGTTTGATTTAGTAACACAACATTTGTTTATGTTGTTTATGACCAGCACGACCTAAACCATTGCTAACTTTGAATTTTTTTAAATTATACATCTTCATTGCACTACGTTTTACCGTCAGTGTTTTTAGTCAATATTAATTTATTATTAATTATTTTTAACTAAAGTTTTGTAAATCGGTTTAATGAAATAACTAAATTGTCTCTTAGGTAAATTAAATTATAATCCGCTGATTTATTTTTTTCCAGTTATGTACCCAATTTTGATGGAACCCGTTATCCAATAATGGATATAATATGTGTAGGTGTGACTCGGGAACAGCGATGGTCTTACAGGGGCTGCAATTGCTTAAGCTGTTCTTCAGACTATCAACGAGTGTAGATCATATGGAAATCCGATGGGTTACAAGTCCTATCAGACAAATCGATCAAATCGTATCACCGACAACAACAGGACCCGTATTATAGCCGGCAGGTGTTGGTAAATTTAACAATAATGATATTGTGGCACGTTATTATTGCTGTAACCGGTTAGGTTGGACGAGGCGCCGAGTGAAGTGAATAATCTCGTGAAAGCGATTATCCATCTGCTATACCGTGACGACCTGTCAGCGGTTAACACCTTATTTTTTATGCTCCAGCGATTCAATCGAATCACTTAATTTAATGAACGGTTCGATGATAATTGAACGATAATTGAGCGAGTTCATCCAGTCAGGTTGTAATTGCCCGACGTTGTTACGGTTTAAGTCCATACAGTTGTATTAATTTCATTTTAGAACCATTAGAACGAATCTTCATTGACAAATAGAAACAACCATGATCGGAAGTAGCGCAGTCGGATTATAATAAGAGTGTACCTATACAAACGATTAGCATAACATTGAATGCAAAGCATAGTTGAAAAGGTATTTTTTTTTAAATGATGTGTTAATGAATATATTTTTTTTTGTCTGGACCTACGATTATTATGAAAATATTCTCATTTATTTCTATTTATAGACACCAAACAGTGACAACAAACAGCTATAAACAGACGATCAACCCTAATCTCATTCACTCTAATATTCAAAATATAACTATAAGTACATTTTAGCATTTGCAATGCTTTATCGATTTATGTATTTCTACCATATATAGCATCGAAACAGTTATTGAAAAGTGATTTTATCACTTTCAGTTATTATAATGTCTGCATATATAATAAACTCCCCTGTCCCAATATTCTCCGTCCCCATTATTTATTCATTTAATAATTTACTGACAGAGCCCAGGTATATATAGTAGTTCAATAATACATAATAAGACATAATTAATAATAATTCAAATAACAACAGTTTTTACAAGACAAAACAAAAAAAATATATATAAAGAAATGTAAAGGTGGTCAAAATAATGTTGTTGAAAAGCAAACGATAGATCCTCATTGGCGAGACGCATAAAGCGAACAAGAAGTGAGTTTTGGAGGAAACTGGAATGTAACATGAAAAGGGGTAAAATGTCTTGTCCGATGAGCAGGAACTCTAAAATTAATAATAGCTAACAAGGAAGAAGAGTCTGCCGAGCCGGAAAAAATGCCAGATAGGTATCTGCTGTTAATCATAAGCTTACATCAGCAAAGCTGGGCAGGTTTCACACGGAAAATAGGTGTATAGTCGTTGATTTTACAGATCTAACAGATCCATATTTAATAATTGATAGGACGGTCAATTGGAGGACACTGGATAAAGGGAACGGTACAGTCAACTGTGTGCCATGCAGCTTGACCCATTGCTTCTTATACGTTAAGTATGAGTAAAACCATAAAAGTAGATGGAACACAGCTTAAAAAGTGTCGGATAAATGAAATAGTAACCACAATGGTCCAACAATCACATAAGTCATAAGTCATAAGAAGATGCTTAAAAGGTCATCCGGACAAATCATCCGTGACACCGCAAAGCGTAGAAAATTCAATTAAGATGTTATCCAAAGTGAAATAAACATTATTAGGTAGAGCAAACTGTAGTTTCACCACACTAGATGATATATGTGGAGTACTGTAGGCAGTGAAAGTCGAGGAAAATGATTTGAGCACATGTTAGCGGCATCAGCTATATCATAGCTAGGTAAATCAATAAGAGTAACGGTTTTGGCTAAGAACTGGTCGATCGATTGTTACAGACAATTTTTTTAGAAGAACAAGGTTATGTTTGAAGTCGGCTTCAACTCATAGAAAACTTATACTTCTTGTGAGCAGTTTTTTCCATAAAGATTAAATCCTTATATACTTTAAAGTTGAATGTACTAACAGGGAAAACTAGAACTCCGAAACGTGGATTGGGGAACAAATGAACCCCATTATGCCCTAACCCTACTGTACTGGATTTTTTAAACTGAACTAAATTTGCGATTTTGTTATTAAAGTTAATATTGGATTTAACAAGGTATTAAGCAAAATACATGATTAAACATAATAAAGAGGATGATTAAACAATTCAATGGACTAAAAATACAAAGAATAATCAATGCAAAGCATAACAGTTTGGGTTTTTGCTCTTTTTAAACTTCTAAGATTTGGACTCTAAAGATCTGGATGAGTATTTAAAAGTCTATGCAATTTACTTTATGCCATTCTTTGGCTGAATTAGAGCAAATACAATTCAGTCTAATACTTGGTAATATGACACTAAGTCGCTTATCACCATTGTGTGAATAGTGTAATTAATTGACAATAAAATTACTATTTCATTCGTTATAAGTATGATAATTTCTTTTGGAAATCGTTCCGACATATAATTTGACATTGTCACATAACGTTACGACCCCGGCACAACGTTGATATACAACACAACCACAAGAGAGTGATACAGACGTTGGTAATGACCACAAAGATAAGCCTGAACTTTCAGTCATCACCAATCGCAGTAATGATTTGCTATTGATAAATAAAAACTAAAGTCCAACAATCCTTGTAATGCTTAACGTTGCCGAGAACCGTTTCAACCACCTTAGCATACCAAAACGCCAGAACACAGAAACATCAGGATAAAATATATTGATCTTTCCTTTATTTACTCGAGATTGTTTTAAATGCGCGAAAATTATAAATTTTAGACCACACAAGTTGAAAAAACCGACGAGTTTACACACTTTAATATGGAAGTTTGAATACCTTTTAGTTGACGTTTGATATTCAACGATTTTGAAATATTATAAACGACTTAAATAATGACTTTTCGGAAAATATAAGAAGCATTTAACATTAGAGAACGATGAATGTGACTCGGTAAAGAGAATATTGCACAATAACATAATAATATTATAAATCGAGTTTACTTAAGCACAAATTGAATTACATTTTTTTACTTCAAATCTTTTTAAGGTAAGCATTTAATATTTCTGCATTTAAACGATTTGCTTAGGTGGTTCAAAAACAGTGTAGTTGTCAACTTTGAAACAGAAAAACGACATTGTGTTGAGCCGGTGTAAGCTCTGATTTTAATTTTGTTTCTTTACAAAATAATTAAACAAGTTTTAAACGAACGTTTTAATAACTAAATGTTTTTAAACAGTCCTACCCTGGTCCATACGGACTTGGTAAGGACGTTTAATATATGTTGAATTATTATGAACGCGCATACATTATACGTAAAAGGGTCGGAGTGTAAGGTTCATAAGGTTTGGTTTTTAGCATACCATTTCCATATTTATAATATTTTAAACGTCAAGGGACTTCCTCATCTCTGTGTAGTGCGAACATTTTCTGTTTGAGATAATAACAGTACACATTGTTATTTAAAAATATATACGATTATCACATACAAAGAATGACAGTTAAAAAAAGGTTTCTGAGAACTCTTTTATTGGATTGTTTTTAGATTTACATTTTATTTTCAACTATATAAAATAAAAATCAAGTATCTGTACAACATTAACAAGTGTTGACTTACTCAATATAGATTAAGTTAATAGGGTAATGAGCAAAACTTTATAAAAAGTAAAGACTAAGTGAATTACTGAAAAATCTGACGAATTTAAAATTTGTATTTTCAACACATTTTTCAATGGCAAACACTTTGCAAAAAAATTGCACTTAAAATTAAATTTCCTATGATTTTATTGAAAAATAGCCATTTTTTAATTTAGACTTATAATTTTTGTAGGTATATAATATTTGCTGTACGCTACAATTGTTCAGTTCCTTAAAAAAGTGTATTTGCTGAGGCCCCTTTTGTAAAAAGTGAATTATTGTATGTGATGGGAATAAAATTGGATTTATCTTTGCAATGTTAATCCATAAAATATATAAAAAAACAATGTTTGCTACAGCCTTCGTGGAAAATTTTCATCGACATTTGTTACTATAAAATTATAAGTATATCAAGGTATACGTTTTCCCCTAATAGAACAAATAAGATTCGAATAACATGATCTTTTCTGTTTTTTTTCCACTTAACTATTTCCATTGGATATTTTTTCCACGTACTACGTTTCGATTTTCATCCTCGTTTGCCGCACTTGCACCGTGTCATGTGCGGTAAAAATAATAGCAACTTATATACTGCCTTATATAAAATAGCATCTTATATACCGAGTCATATAAAAATATAATATTGTGGTTAACCTAGCCGGTATATTCTGCCTCGCCGTTTTCCTAGAGCTTTTAGGCAACGGCGGCCCTTGTGTGCAAAAGGTCAAAATAATATCATATATAATATGCATTAACGTGACACCACTTGGGCAAAATAATAATAATAATAATAATAATATATGAAACGGGGCCGCGTCCGTTCCACTTGTGAGCTTGTTACGGACGCAGGCCCCTTCAAAAGTATTTTTGGGGGACAATATTATAATATATTATATTATATATTGTGTTGTACACCGTATGTGCGCTGTCAACGCTCTGATTGTCGCAGAACAATCATAATTGTTATGTTATTATAATTAAAAGTTGTAATTACTGTGAACGCGTACAATGTATAGTAATAATATGTTATTGTATGCCGGCGCGACGCGCGTAGACCTGTTATCCTGTATTATATTGTGTATATAGGTAATAGCGTTTTGGGTAATGTGAGCAATAGCCGAGCGACCCTGCTATTTTTCGTTACATTTCAGAACAGTGCCCTGCGGTAATATTAATAAGAACTTTCGACAACCTGGGGGAAGGCAGAACTTTAAATCTCTATTATTAGCTTTTGTACTTGAAAAGTCTAAGTTGTATCCAATATATCTCCAAAATGCATACACAAGATGTTGGGACATACTATAGCTGTTGTTGATTGGCTTAGTACAAGTGTTGTTCACCGTGTACTTGAGTAATGTATAGGTCTACGCGCGTGAACAACGCAGACGAAAGTCTTAAATGGTTTTTTTCTTTGGGTATGGACTTACTTGCGTTCTCCACGGAATTGGCGGCCGCCGTGGGCGTGGACACGGACGTGGACGACGAACCGGCAGTGGACGACGAGGACGCCGACCTGGGCACGCAGCACGACCACAGCATGCCGCCGCCGCAAAGGTCCAGCGGCCGTCCTCCGTCCAGCACACAAGCCAAGCTAAGACCGCAGTCGTGTCTCCGGCCTTGATGCCAGCATGTTTGTGGTATCACTGTGGACAGGCAAACAAAACAAATACCGTTAAAACAATTGAAAACCCTCAAATGGCAAAAGTCTAAATGAAAATGTAAAAGCTGCATTTATTAAAAAAAAAAAAAACATTTAGATGTGATAATTGATTTAATCTCTAGACATAAAAGTCAACAATATATCATAGAAATGTCAAGATAACGTTGAGAGTGATAGACCAAAATTATACTTGGAAATAGTTATATAAGAATCGCTCCGGTTTTCCACGAATTTTGGCTTAGGATGTTCATTTCATCCTTACTAGATTATGTCCTCGCTCTTTAAATTATGACTGATTTATTCAAATGTTAAAAATTTAGGTTATCAAATTGTATAAAAAGGCTTAAAATTATCAGCTCTTAAAAATGGATTTTCAGTCAATGTCAATTATTGTGATTTGTGGTCCTATATTAGACACGTATCGAAACCGTCGGAGAAGTAAATGAACGGTGGGGAGTTCTCGGATCGTTTGATATCCCAGTTGGTGATAGTGACATTTGTAATCGCTTGATCGAGGAGGCTCTAAATCAAATTTAATTAAACGATTTTTTTTCTTTGTCCGTTGAGGCCGTCTTAGCTATAGCAGCGTCTCTAAAACGACACTTTCTTTCCTTTTATACCTCGAGCCTTCGACAACGGCCACATCGGAGGGAACGTTTTTTGAAGTTGGTTGATACGGTACAGATGTTTTTTAATTTTTTATTATATACACAATACATAATACATATTCTTGCGTGTACCTAATTACTATTTAAATATATATATATACCAGAAACAGCTGAGAGTATAAAAAAAAAGTACAATACACACAAAAATTATAATAAACGGACATACGGATTAAGCTAGTCGGTGCGGTTTGGCGACAGTGTTACGAGACCTGTACGGAAAGCGATATTATACAATATGAAAGCGCTCGTTTATACCGATAATAGTAATATTACACTTATTTTCTTCACTTTCTAAAACACACACACACACTCGAGTGTATCTGCACGGCATAACGGACGTTTGTCAATAACAAAAATTATATATATTATTAAGAAACCGTTTTCGATCGGACCAGACCAATACAAATTATCATAAACAACTTTCAGATGTACTTGGTGGAACCGCGAGGAGCCGCTCGTTAACACTTTCGTTCTATCCAATATATATGTATAATATATGTGTGAAATATAAAGCAAAGCGGAGTTACTATAATTTAGAAACTCGTCAAGTTATTAGTTACCTATGTACTTACAAAAAAAAAATGGAGTTGAGCAAATTAGAAGTCACTTATAAGTTATAACACTACTGTCTTATCAAAATTCAGTAACTCGTTACTCACAAAGAAAAAAAATAAGTGGCAATAGTAAAGCTAGAAAATCATAAGCAAATAAATAATCCGCGTGAAAGTGAAATTATTGACCTAATCAAAATTATGTGTAAAATCTGAATCGTTTGGCTAATGAATTATTGAGTCGCTTAAAATTAAAAAAAAATGTTTTCTAAAATATGGTAGTAACTCCTGTCACTTTGCATTTTGCAGTGAAGAAAGAATTGCAATGTAAACAACATAATAAGAGGTATGAAATATAAAAAAACATTTAATATTTATGTGGAATTTCAAACACATTTATTGAAATCAAATGTAGGTAACGGAATGAAAATAAATTAAAAAATGTCTGTATGATTGTTGGAAATAATAATTTTATGTCAATGGCATGTATTGCTTGTTTGTGATTTCAGGCTTTTATGTACAATAAAAGTAGCAGTAGTCTTTTGTTTGCCTAAAGTAAACACGGCGAAGGTCTACATTTTGCATTAAGAGACTTCTTATTCGAGGTAATAAAATGGTTAAAGTAAAAGCGGTAACTTTTTTTTTTATGTAGAAAACTACAAGATTTTACGGCATAATTATTTTTTTCTTAAAAAAAAAAAATCTAAAGAACCCTTAATGCACCTTTGCAGTCAGTACGTTTTATATTCATATTTAACATTATGTGTTATAAGCTATAACGTTATGTGTACAAAAATCTTGCTCGATGTTTACAAGATATTGGTTTTAATAAAATGTTTCAGATATTATTTCGGCGAAAGACGTTATGCTTGGTACTGTTATGTAGATTCAAAGTAATCGAGCAGTATTTGTATAAGTCGCGATGGCATTTATTATTCATTTAATTTAAGTATCTGTCCCCTTTTCTGCGGTTGGCCGTTCAATGTTATTTTGTTATTAATACAAACAAACCGAGAGGTCGCTTTCGCTTGGAATAATAAAAATAATGAACATAATAGTGATAATAAAAGTCGTTTTTGTATTTTTTTCCCATTCCGTTTTACTTGTGGCCTATATATATGTAAAAAAAAAAACAAAATCATCGCTTCTCTTCGGTCCACATACTACGCCCTAACAAAAGCATACACATACACACACACACACACGACGCTCTGATAACTTAGCACTTGTGTTCCAAAAAATTAATTTGAATTACATGAATGAATTATAATAGTTTAATATTGTCGTCTGCCCGCCAACCGTAAAGACAATATTGTCCGTTGATGGGAAATCTCGCGGAACCGAGACGACCATCGACATGAAGACGGCGGCGGCAGCGGAGGCGGCGGACAAAGGTGGAGGAGGCGGCGGCGGCAAAGGAGTAGTTTCTCTTTCACCGGCGGCGGCCGTGGAGGAATGCGGCGGCCGTGAAACGAGCAGGTGCGGCGGCGGCTGCGGCAGTGAAAGAAAGTGAAAACCGGTGCACGGCCGCTTTCGTATACTATGTATTATTGTTATCTATGAATAATAATAATAATAATACACGCTGACTTTGAAAAAAAAAATATATATAATATTATATTTTACTTTATAATTAACGATGACGACGACCGATCAGGAATCACGGTAAAATATTTTATTCACGTATAACATCAGATATATACGTATACGTATACGTATAAACGATTATAACGCGATCCCGGAAAATGGAAAAATACACACGACCGTCTTAACCAGGAATTCCGCTAGCGATTCGACGCGCGCGTTATAACCGCTTCGTTTTACTCGTTGTTCTTCTTCTTCCTACGGATTCCTTTTATTTATATTATCTACTTTGTTTGTATATATAGTTATATTATATATTATAAAAAAAATAATAAAAATAAAAAAACGATTATAACCCGGCGGATATTACACGGTCCCGGCGGATGTTACGCTACCCATTAGATAACTCAAAACGTACTTTTTCCGAGCATGTCCATTAATTCGGTCTGGAAACCTTTGCCGCCGGCGTGCTTGACGGCCGTCAGCGAGCTGTTGAGCCCGATCGGCAATTTGTGCTGTTGCTGTTGGACGAGCGCCTCGGCCAGCATGGCCGCTTCGGCGGGCGATGACGCTGCGGCCGTGACGCCGGCGGTCGTCTTGGTGGACGACACGTACGGCAACCGGTTTGCCGAATTCCACGACGAGGACGAGGACGACGAGGCCGCCTGATCGCTATCCACGGCGGAAGAGGACGACCCGTCGCCGCGGTTGTGCACTACCTGAACGCGGACGTCGGACACGGACGCCGCGGCCGTGGTGGCCGCTGGCCAACTGTCCGAATCCCGGCGGTCGTCGTCCACGTCGTAGTGCTGCTGCTGTAGTCGGTGTACCGAGGACGCGGTACCGCTGCCAGAGCTCCATCCACCGCGGCGTCTGCTGTCGGCTATGATCCACCCGGTGGTGCCGCCCTGGTGCCTGTGGTACGCTGCCGACGATTCGTCCGCCAAGGCCGTCGGCCACAACGCCGCGGTCATCAACATCACGGCGGCTGCGGCATAACGCATCATATTATCGTTATCGGTTCAGTAGTGGCCGGGCCGCACCGGTGGCATTGAGACAGACGATAACCTTACACGATGTCCACGCCGTTGCGCAATACACATCCGCTTTCTTCGATCACTGTCTTAAGCAGTTTACCTTGCCGCGACTTTCTACGTCGTTCGTTTGTTTGTATATAGTAGAAATAAAAAAAATGTATAATAATAATACGATCACTTTCACTGGAGGTCGCCGGTATGAACCTTACATGCCATTTTATTCGGCACCTTCAATGACGATGGAAAACGCGAAAAATATTATAATTTTTGGTCGGATTTTTTCGATAATCGTGTCGCGTCGTCACCCGTCGTCGTATATGGTAGATCCGGGTCTATTGTTCGAATACAATAATAATAAATAATAATAATGAATAAAATAATAATAATAACTATGATGATAATAATAGAGTTTTGAGTCTCTCGCGATAGACTCGCACACAATGAGAGAAAGATGGGAAGAAAGCGGTGGCGACGGTGGCGAACAAAAGACTACTGGCCGCCACCTCGGAGAAGAGTAACCGCTGCCGCCGCCGCCGCCGTTGCTGTCCGGGAGAAAGTTCTAATGCGGCGTCGGCGGCCAGCTCCCCACCGATATCGTTACTATTATTAGACCGTCGACCGTCAAAATTAATACATCAAAGGAGGGTTTAAATAATATTTAAAAAAAAACATAAGCTTCAGGTTTTTACGTAACGCCCACAACGCGGTATCAATATTAATCGTGCTATATTATTATCAGCGTAAATCATTTATCATTAAACTAACAATCAATAAGTATACTCACGAAATTGATCGAAGAACCGGGCGGATCCGTTGGCCGTGCTGTTTTGCTGCGGCACGTCGGATGCCGTTGTCCACAGTGTCCGCGCGGACACCGAGAGCACCGCGGCCGCGGCCAGGGCCAGTGCGGCCGCCCCCATCGATGTCCGCGACAGCGGCGGTGTCTTGTCAAAGGCGGCGGTGGGCCGTCGGGATGCGCCGGGATGACATACCGTTGCGGCGGCGATGCTGGGGAAAATTGAAAACCAAAAAAACCGACACTAGTACAACGTAAAACGCACACACCTAAAACCGACCACCGACGAGTGTATGTTGTTGTTGTTGTTGTTGTTGTTTTTTATTGCTTAGAAAAAACTCAAAAAAACAAGATCTACTGCTCCGGGCTAGGTGCGTACGCGACAGAACGCGCCCCGGGTCGATACTGGACGGCGATGGCGAGCGAGACAACCGGTTAACGGCCTGGACGGGCGGCGAAAGTGGGCGGCAACGGGAGAAAATGCACCCGACGCCGTGGCCGCCGTCACCACCCGGCCGGTTTCGGCACCGAAACCGAAGGCGCCACATCCGAGTTCTTTATGCGCTCACAATAAAGCCCATAAACAATATAAGTGTGTAGACATCATCAGATGCACATACAGTATGCCCCACAATGCTAAATATGCGCCCATTGCTCACGTGCCATCGTCAAAGTCAAGTCCGGATTTAACAACAATTTAGGAACCCTGGCCGAGTCATCAACAGGAATGTACCGCCCCTCTGCTCCCCCTCCCTCCCAGTGCACATAATTGATATCTAACGAGTCCCTATACCGTTACCGACTCATAGTGTAAGTTAGATGAAGTCATGTCATAATCTATTAGATCAGTTTTAAGTGATCTTACATGTTGTATAAAACACTATATCACAAGAGACTTGTTCGATGATAACTTTGAGACGACATAATAACTCCAAAAACCCATTATCCAAGAATGATGATTTTTAAAAAAACCAAAATTGTATTATTACAGTTAATCATTTTTCATAAAAGAAAACGCCCAATAAAAACATTGAATATCTAATGCGCGGCTTAAATGATTGTTATCGTAGATAAACGGCCAGACAAGTCACAACTATTGTAAGAATAGCCGTATAAAATAAAGTAATATTTTCATTATCTTCAGATAATGTTGATTTACTCAAAAATAAGTTGACATGATCCAAATTGCTCCCGGAATAAATATTGTGAAATCTTTCCTATATTTTACGCCTTAATAAAATCCAGCACCCCTATGTCTTGAGCGCACGATGAAAATAATTGCCTTATCTAGGTTGATGTGCAGAGATAAAAAATTGGATTATGTATAAAATATAAATAATTTTTCTTCACTATTTAATATCCAAAAGCGTATTATTCACACAGTCTAAAGACATTTTCAAAGCCTAATATGAGTATACCATTATCAGATGTCATAATTGACTTAGGAGATGATCAAAATTGATATTGATTCAATTGTAATTAATTTGTAAAATTGTGTTGATGGAAAAATAAACATTACTATTATTTAAACGTGAACTGAAAATTATTTATACACACACAAAGAATAGGTAATTAATTATCGATTATAAATTACACGGGATAATGAATTACATATACTTATGTAAGTAATTGAGTTAGTATATATAATTCAATTAATGACCGTCGGTGGCGCAATAAACGAGCTATTAAAGATGCTTAAAATGGACCTGGTTTTTTGCCACATTATAGAAATTATAAAAAAAAAAATATTCAATTATTTTTAGTATAATAAGCGCTTTGGTTCCACATCAAAACGTTAAAATATTAATAACAGTGTTTATTCCATACAAATTTGAAAAATACAAATGCAATGCGTTCATAGACATAATCAACAATAATTCTTTAATGGAATTGAACGTTTTAATTATTTAATTTAGTAATTCATTTGTAAGCAGCTATTAAAAGTGTCAATAGGATTTGAATTTAATTACAGTCATCCTATCCTACTCAAAATAACACAAAACGTTCAACAAGGCTGAACGAGTCGATCAATTCACCGAGTTCATCAAGTCCATTGATTTAATGTGATGTAATGATTGATTGAAGTATAAAAGGCTAAAATAAATGAACTACTGTATTAACGGGCTAGTTGAAATGGATTATAAATGTTAGTTAAACCGAACGGTTTCTTAGCACGATGGTGTATTAAGTCGTCAAAAGCCGTTTGAGAGACTAAAAAAAAAACTATTAAATTGTTATTTTTGTCCTTAAGTAAATTAAATATCTACTGAAAAAATACTTAATGTTTTACGATAAAAACTTACGATAAAATAAGTTATATTTATTTTTTCTTAAGTCATAATCTTGTATTTTTTTTTATGAAATTTTAATGTAGCGATTTGTATTTTTACTGTCCACAACTGTAATATTTTTTTAATTATAAATAAATTAAAGTTTTAACAAGTTTAAGTATTATACATTTTTTTTTTAAATATTGATTTAATTTTTTACACTTTTTTAAATATTTATTGATCATAACTTGATATTGTATTGGATATGTTTCAAGGCATTTTGGTGATAATTTGAGGTAATACATTCATTGGTTTTAAAATAATTTTCCATTGCTTTTTTAGATGATCGACTTTTATTCCCTAACCATAACATATGGACAACTTGTCGTTGATAGATAGTTGAATGATAATGCAAAGGTATAATACCTTTGTGTCTGATTGAATTGATCTGCGTGAATCAAAACCCGGGTAATAATTATTGATTTATTACCTATGACGTCTGTTTCTTGGCAATATTTTATTTTGAGAGATTCTCTATTATTATCATTTGGCGTACATGTTATATATTAAATGTGTGGTTGCCCCCAGAGGCGGACCCAAAGCCCGCTGAAGCGGAATAGGCAATCACAAATTTACCTTGACTGGCTCACAAAACTGAATTATTGCCCGAGAGTTAGGGCCCCATCAAATATTTATAATTCAATTGTTCGGCCGTTAAATAATACAGCCGAATAAGTGCGGATGAATTATTTATAATGCCAATCGACCGGCGCGTTAGGTAACTTTAATGTTTTCTACATAATTCATGTAGAAATCATATTTCAGACGGAACACCATCCGACTGTACGGCCGAAGAGAAAACCACCGAGACGAGAAACACGGGCTCGAACAGAACTTTTTTTTTTACTACAATATTATACAAGCGGTGATTTGAATTAAGCGGGCCAGGCGTTATTCATATCAGGGCTATTCATCAGGCGCGTTTGAGTCGTCGTCTATTAAACGTCAGTATTATATTTTTGAATAATTAATCTCCAACCGGGCATACTCGATGGTTATAATTCACATTTACCTTATTTACCTCAACAGCCGAGCTAACGGTAGACAAGGTCAGGCAGGTCGGGTCAGGTGCAATAAGCCTCGTTGCTTTTAAAAACGATCAGCTGCAGTGTGGCATTTGGACAATTAGCTAAAGCTAAACCTAGGTCGTGTCTAGTCAAGGGCGTTGCAGACACTACTTACTCGAGACGATTGACAAAACGACTGGATCAGTAAGGAAATAACCGTAAGGTATTTATCGATTCCTCGGGGACCGAAATCCAACGCCAGCACAAATCCTGCCGGTTATATCCAATTGAATAACTAACTAATACCCAATTAGAATTTCCCAAAGGGGAGCAACTCTGGCTTTGTCGACAGCTGCCGTGTTGGTAAAATCAAATAACGATGATATAGGACACAATAATGTAGTTTCCGGGGACTAGTGGCATGATCATCACTAATTGAGCAATTAGTACATTCCCGCGACAGCACAATGAACTTTCCAGACAAAATTTAAAGCAATTTTGTATGTATACTTAAGGGCTCAATATGTTGCTGTAGTCATATTTATTTTTCAGGCGCCAAGTTAAGCAATTCAGTGGTTTTGTTGCGATTGCTATATCTCGTCCGTGCAGAAATTTCAAAATATTAATATTTTTTAAACGGTTTTTTTTTTTGGTCGGGTAGAAAATATTAAAAATACAAAATTAATTTTTAATTTAAGAGTTTGGGTGAGGATATATTATTGAAATATGTATGCCGTGTGTGCGATTTTCGATTTCATACCAAAATGTGATTAAAAAAAACAATTTGACAATATTGGAAAATATAAAATTTCTGCGTGGGCTTAGTGAATGCTTAACTCTACCCGTTTCTAGTGTTATAACAATGGCCGTTGGATTGTGTTTTGAAATAAGCGTTATTGTGACAATATCGAGCTAGGTACTTATTAATTGTTTTATGGGCGAACAAAATAATATATTGTGTTATAATCAAAGTCGGTGTAATTACTAAATAATACAGTAATATGTCACCTAAGCAGTTAACTAGCTATCAATAATACAAAACACTTAAATTGGATATTATTTTATGCAATGTTGAGGCTTGAGAAGGTATTGATTTTACAATAATGGGTTTTTACATTTTTCTCTTGTCAGTTGTCACTATTTCTTCTTTCTTTTCTTTTAATATTATTATTTATTCATCAACTACAAAAAAAAAAAACCTTAAAAATAATTGAAATACTTTTTTTTTTGTTGAACTTTAATTAATTGAAATAAAACTAGTATACATTTTTAAGTCGTTTAATACACGTTACTAATGGAAAAAAATAAATGTTATTTTGAAATTTCCATTACAAAGAGCTGTCAAGCCAGTTCAGAAAAAAAAATAAGGAACCAGGGAATTACAAATTCAACGTCTTTTGTAAAACGGTATAATGTTAATTTGTAATTTGCTGTTGATGTCAAAGTTTGAATAATTACCCGTAGTCTCGGGTAAACCAAAAATGTCTCGTGACCTGTGTAACCTTTTTTTTATCTAGAAACTTTTATCGCTGATATAGTTTTATTATGTTGATAATTATTTAAAATCGAATAAAATAAAATACCTACCGAAAAAGAAAATGCGGATATTCCATAGGCAAATGTTTTATGTTATGTGTGTATGATATTATGTATTCTACATTTACACTGTCAGTTTGAAGTCAGATTTGTACCTACTCGCATGGTCACGGAATTGATTAATAGTAGAAAACCGAAGTCACTTATTATCTGAAAAAGCTATAAATTCCGTTTTCATGAAACACTTAAAGAAAAGCAATAGCTAATTATAATGTCACCGCAATTCGTTTGTCCCTCTCATGAATCCGGGCAGCAGCTCGTACTTGATTTAGGAGAGGAGTGCGAGATATTGTTTGGATCGAGTAAAGAAATGGCGATGGATTTAGCTGACCGTCGCTGTTTGTATGGTACAATGTGAACAAGGATCAGTATGCATACATTAATATAGGTATACATACATATATGTACCTGCTGCAGTGTAGTTAGCGAATGTACACCGCACTAGTAATAAGAGGTAAAATTATTATAGTGTTAATTAAAACGCCTAATTGAAAATAGCACCACCCCTCCACTTTTCAAACGATTTTCGGTTCTAAGTCGGATACCATAAGCGCCTGTGTATTATGGTCTCGGACCATTATTGCCTGTATGATAATATTATAATCATAGCAATGCATGTAAAATCAGCGCGGTCGTTATCAGGTCCTCTATGCGCGGTGTGTGTGTGGCGTTTAGCAAATTGAAACCGTTCACACAAGAGTTTTGTCATCGATGATAATAATGATAATTATTAATATTATTGTTATCACCGTTCGAGTGTGGTGTGAACTCCGTACCGGGTTCGAGCCGGTATCGGATAACCTACAATATTATAATACCTATACACGATCTGTGTGTACATATATAATTTAATTAGATCCTGTATGTGCATAATTGTGTATAGGTGTAGGTAAGTACGACACACATGTGTCGCCCGAGGGGGCTTGCCGGTCGTTTGGAACATAATCATCGCGGTAGTATTATTGTTATTGCACACCGGCCTGGCAAACGAGGTCAGTGCCGCGCTGTTTAATTACGATTGTCCATGCAAACCTAGTAAAAGTAGGATTTTTGACGACGGCTGTGCGCAGACCGGAACACAAAGTACCCGTATTCAGAGACATATGGGCTACACGTGGCTTGGGCATTTAATGAACTACAGTAGCGACTGAAGTCGGCGTTGCAAAGGTCAAACGATTCCATTGTAATGTAGAGGTGCAGCATTAAGAAGATAGCCGCAGCGTTTTTGTATGATAAGTATCTTCCCCGAATTAATTGTTATCAGTGTCCGAAGCCTGGCAATACCTAGTTAGGCTAAGTGTCGTTCGTATACATGACAGGATGTAAAAAAACTTGAGGTTCAGCAGGAAATTTGGGCCAAGTCTGGATTATCAGAGTTTTCCGAAATCCCGAATCAAAAGCATTTTAAATAGGATTTTTAGAGGGAAAGTGATTTTCAAAATCGTATTTTAAACCATTCAGATTATTAAATCTAGATTTAGTCCCACTGTGCAATCATTTTAAGCGTACCTATACTCTATATAAAAGTAAAAACTACATTTTACATAAGAAACCCACATAAGAACATTGGAGAGCATTACAGGACTTAGGTCTTGTTAGTTATGACCGATACAAATTGGATTTAATACCCTATGTGTATTTGTAAAACGGTCAAATGACGGTGACCACCATTATTCAGTTGTATTCCAATACAAACATCAATCATATATTTTACTAACATAGCGTTTTATAGTTGTCACGATAATGTTATATTAAGTTAAGTATTATGGCAGTACTACTGTGAAAATAATAATTATACATAAATTATTAAATTTAAAATCTTCGACAAACCATTAAGAAAATATTTAGATGCTTCTAAATTACTGTAACTGTGCTAAGTTACTAATACAAAACTAAAAATAAAAACAATTTAAAAACCTATATAAATTCCCTTTGTTATGTCTGATTAAATACGATTTTTAGTTAAGTTAAAAGTTAATATCAACTCGTGATTCGGAAATTAGTGTCTTATCCTTAATGAATCACTCTGTATACATAAGATTCAATCGATGTACAATACTGTAAAAAACTATAAATGAATCGACCGATCAAGTAATTTTTGAGTAGATTAAATTTGACTGCATTTGTCCGTATAGTAATAAACTAAAATTGTTGTGGAGTAGTATTAAGGTACAGATTTAACAGTATAACACATAGGTATACCTAAGCAAGTAGGTTCATACAGAACGCCATCTGATAGGAGTTTTTGACTGGAAATAGGTTTTCACGTTTCCTACGTATAGGACACTACATTGGTAAACCGTTACTAATTTTTTTGACATTTTTTTTTTTTGTCTTTACTCGATGCGACATGCACTAGGCTCGCCTAGTAATTCGTTTTACGGAAAACAAATACAAAACTAAGCACACCGAGTAAAAAACTTGAACGCGCATCGCATATGTAATGCGACGAGTGAAATCTCCGTAAGACTTTATTCGTTTTATGTACAAGTTATATATGAAAAATGAAAACCAGAGCGACCGCGACAACGTTTTCCGCTGTGACTGGCTTCATTCGGTATAAGAATACATAGCATAATATTATTATGTTATTAACCATTTGATTCACACGCGACTCGAAAGCGTAAACCATCAGAAACACACACACACATACACAAGGTGTACTATTATGTGCCAGCGGGCGACGAGACAGCGCCAAGACACTGACCTTAATACATTGGTAATTTACCAAACGCCATGGAAATGTAATTTTATTCTAGTGCGAGAGAACACTGCCGCTGATGCCGTCACTTGGAAAGTAAAACTTTTGTCTTGGCCAATGTTACTTGTAAACTAATGAAAATTAAGTATTAAAATAAAGTATTCAAAGTACGACGCTTGAAAATCTTTATTCTAATATTTCGCCTTACATTTTTTTTTTTTTAGGAAGTTATCTAGTTTCAGATCCGTCAGCTCCGACAGGCTGACCTTGGCTGTAACTTGATAGAAACAATTTTTACAGTGAAATTTAAAAAGTGATTTTTGAAGTGTCATATTTAAACTTGAAATAAACGACAAAAATGTATTTTCAAATTGTAAAAAATTTGATTAGTTTTCAAGTTAAAATAGTTTATTAATCAAAACAAAATCACGAGGAAGTACTTAGTTAAGCTAGGGATCTGAAATGTTCGGGATTTCTTATTTGGATAGGCTACTATCGAATGGAGGTGATAAGTGAAGTATTTTAAACATTTATTAATTATTATTACTATTTAAATTAAAACATACCGAGTGAACATTTAGATTGGTCGATAACCGGTTTTGGATAGTTATTACTTTTTGAGTTGTTAAATTTAAAATTTAAGACGGGAAAGAGTGGCGAGTACTACAAAAAGTTATAAAGTAGTACACCTACTAATTAACAATTCATTTACGATGAAAAAATGTTACTATTTACTCGGTTAAACTACCAAAACCAAAATCGAATGTTTTAAAATTATTATTTTGAAGCCAAACCGTATTATTGACAGATATTAATATCTGTAGTTCTGGACATAGGAGAAAACCTATAATATCTGGAATAAATGTAAAAGGATCACAAACTGTAATTGTTAATTATACTATGTTGATAATATAAACACTTTTTGTTAACAAAAATATCCAGCTGCAAAAATATTTAATAAATTGAGTGTGTTTTTAATGAGTTTAATTAAATGAGTTTTTTTAACTAAATATTTTTTCAATATAACAAACCTTGTGTATATTTACATTATAAATAACATATTATAATTTGAAACCAATTTTATGAACTAATTGTTTGCACATAAAAGCGTTTTAGTGTACTTAAAATTTTTCTATACTGAACTTAATTTACTATAAGTGCAATGTCGAATGTATATTCATCTTTCTCTAACACCAGTGTTTTTTTTTCTAAAATAAATATATTTTTTCAAATAGACAATCTTAGTTCAAACCATTTTGTTTAGACCGATTTATTCTTTTCAAGACAAACGGGTTTCGATTTCATGCATTTGTAATTCAATCTCATAATTATAGGTAAACTTGTAAATGTTATACATAAATGTCTATGTTCTTTATTGATGTTAGATCGGATTTCATTCCTTCGGGTTTTTCGAAAAATATTAGATATGAAATTGGTAGTCATTAAAAAGTATGCTGTAAGCGTATTTATTTACATTAATGTATTATAATTTTGATATTTTTGTTATGTTGACTTAGTGTGTTCTAGACATTTTAGAAATTTTTTTTTTTTTTTTAAAAACGTTGAAAAATTCATTGAATTCAATCATCTTATTTCGTAAGTCTACTCAAGGTTTAACTTGTGTAGAAATATTTTTTTAATATATTCAGGTTTACTCGCCAAATTGGGCGAGTTGTTGGTAATTTAATGAAAACATATTATATAAAACTTCAGTAACTTGTAGACGTATAATCTTCCACGTATTAATTTCATGTATCTATAATATCAACATGTAAGCTAACGTTACATACAATTTTATTTTAAGTACAAACATGATGGATGTGCATTTCTGGGAACCTAACCGTGTAGCTTTATCGTTTAAAGAAACCCAGAAATAATGTTTAATTTCTGTCTGAGTAAATCTTGAACAGTTTTCTTGAAACGATATTTCCCAGGAAGGGTCTTTGTTAAAAATGATGTAGCTATATTGCGTTTAAGGAGTTTGCAACAACAAAACAATATGGACTTTTTTTCTAGCCGTATAAATATTTCAAAATTAATATAATAAGTATAATACAACCATAATATACAGGGTGATTTATTGTAAGACACCCTTTTTCTTTTAAAAAACAATTACAATTATTCAGTTTTTTTTTTAAATTTTGTTTATGTAATTTTTTCAGAATTCTATCAACCATTACAAAGTATTGAAACTATGAAACTATAGCTACGTATATATTTAATGAAGATAAAAATAGTTTACTGAACATTTTGACTGATCGATGATAGTTTTGAATCATTACTTTTATAGTTAATGTTTTAAATTCCAATAACATTAAAAATTAAAACTCGAGATCGACCAGTCACCGTTTTCATAAATATTTAGAATACTATTATATTATTATGTAAAATTATGTAAATACAAATGTTGTTTTTACAAATTTTGACCAGGAACGCTTATACTAGCAAAAAACTTGTGTTTGCTAGAGGAACTTCGGTTTGTAGGGGTGCATGATTTTCGAACAAATTAAACTACTATACTTACCTTGGCCGTTAATCATAGACACAGTCGTGCAGTAATGACAGCCGGTTTGCCGTGTTGCCCCTTCATTTTTTAAAAATGTTTTGTCATTACTTTTTTTTTTTTGTCAGTCGTCAGGCGACGATGGCGCAACAGGATAAGGAACGTTTAAAAAAATCGACACGTCGCATTGTTATTTTTATGTTTTTTAATCGTAATAATAATTATTAAACAATTTACATAACGTCGTATAAGTGTTGTAATAATATTTTATATATAGTATACATATAATAGGTAAAAACATTGGTTTTAAAATGTACAGATTAGCGGTGTTACGCACAAGAACGGCGGCCGACTTAATGTCTAAGATCTGTCGGCGTTCATGTGTAAAACAGCACTGCTTATTTGCATATTGTAAAATCAACGGTAATTATAATAATAAAAGAAGAACATGCGGTAAAAACGAATCGTATAACAATACAAATTACAGTCGTGCACTACTATTTATATATTATTTTTATAAATAAACATATGTATAATATAAATTTTGCAATATGTATAATAGGTATATTACGGATATAATAATGTTAATTTTAGTATACAACAATGAAGGATAAAAAATAAGACCGTACGAAAAACAGCTGATGAAACAAAACAGTCCCACCCTTTTTTTTTTTTTTTGGACAGTGTCGTTAAGTAGATTTTAACTAGTTATTTCATGATTTTTAACATTGAAAACACTCGTGTCTTCCTAGCTACCTATCTCGAAATCGAGTAACGTCCATGCATATAATCGATAATGCATTACTTATACATGTTATTAATTAAATAATAAATTATAATATATTCTTATGTACCGAACGAAAACATTTGAAAACACGGTAATAATAATGATAATAATAATTAGACTAGCAAGTATAATAATAGTTCCACAGTTAAAAAATACACCAAAACGGGCAACAAAACTAAAAGTAATATGGTAAAAAACACTAAGGTATGTCGTCTACACCGCGCTCTCAAGCTTGTTCTTGCAGCCGTTTGTGTGGACAACGGCCGCCGCCGGTGGTGTCGACGTGCCGTCCGTCGTCGGCGACGCCATTTCCGGCGGTGGCGGCCACGTTGGATCGACGGACACCGTGGCCGTGGCCGCCGCCATCGGCGGGGCCGCTTGCCATCTACTGCCGGTAGTGTACCCCCGTCGCGGCAGCGTGCAGTAGTACACGGGCGGCGGCGGCGGCGGTGGGTATCCCGTGGCGTCCACATCGGCGTCCACGGTCCCCTGCGAACAACAATGCGTCCGTTAAACTCACAGACCCTTGGCCTAGGTGTCAAAGGCGTATGGGGTGTTATATAGGCACAGGGTTGGGAATATCAGAGTGGCTTAAGAATCAGAATTATCAAGTTTACTGTTGAGGAAAAATATCTTAATAAGACAATAATGTAATGCGGTTTGATGTAAAATGAAAATTTACATTTTCACGCCAGGTCAATATAGTCAGTCAAGAATTCTATTTAGGCGCCTATTCCAGGTATGTTTAGTTTAAAATCTATCATTTTAATTTTTTTGCAAATCGTACATTCGAAGACTCAAACTCTTAAACAGAACGCTAACATTAAAAGTTAAATAAAAAACTTTAAACGATGTTTAAAAAGCAACAGCTAGAATGATAGAATCAGGTTTAAGCGATTGAAAGATATATTGAAAGTATAATTTTAATTTCGATTTGTATGATTTTATAAAGATTACTTAAACCCTATTTGTTTTTGATCATATCAACTATTCTATCGTGGTGCATAACATCACTGACAGCTATGGAAACGTATATGCCATGTCTGGAAATCCGAAACAGTACCGGAGGAATGGAAATTATTCCCAATCCATTAAAAAGGAATCCTGCAAGGTTGTAATAAAAGGAAATATCAGCTAAGACACTACCATAGTCAGCTACAAAACTACTAGGATCTAGATAGTTATTAAAGAAGCTTTAAGCTGAGGTTAAGATTGGAAGAAACGAGCATCCGACAGAGTTGGCTGGAGGGATTTGGTGGTTTGATGGGATGGTCCCAGCGGCTATGTAAACGAAGAGGAAGAACCTCGATGACAATATAGCTCTATTAGATTTAGAATAGATAAACCGAACTGTGTTCAAATCCTGTTACCCAGCACCCAGTTATGAATTTAGTTACACGAATAAAATTATTTTTATAGGTTTATAAGACATTATAAACCTATTAAACATTATATTAGCTTAAAATTTAGCTGCTTAAAATTTCTTAAAGAAAATACAAGTCAAATTTGTCTGGCAGTTTTTGGAAGTCTCTGGAAGTTTTAATTTGAACTACGCTGGAATATTTGATAAAATGGTCTTATATTAAGGAAATTGCATGCGGTCTGTTTCTAAGGAGTTTTGTATAGGCAATATTTAAGAAAAAAGTGGTTTTAATGAATTTCGACTTTGACAATTAATTTACAGGTTAATTTGTATAAACTTCAAGGTATTATTTTTATTTTAAATCATTTTCTATGAGTAAAAGCCACTCTGGCTTATTTTAGACCAAAAAGCCAGACAAAATTTCGACTACATAGGATCCAATTACAAATCTGTAAAGAGATTTGAGTTCTTTGGCTACTTTACTATGTTATGTAGGAAGCCGATTTTCATTTAAACATTTCAGTTACTTGTAATTAAATAAATTAAATTTGCAATTTTTTCAATAATAAGACCCAATTTTTTTACATAAAAAAGCAAAAAATCAAAAATCTGTTTTCTACATAACCTAGTAACTTTACTAGGTTATGTAGAAAACAGATTTGCCCAAAAACTCGTATGTCTTTATAGAGTTAAAATCGGACCATCCTAAGCAGTCGAAATTTTGTCGGGATTTTCGGTCTAAAACGTCAAAAAAAACCGACTGCATGCAATCCCCTTAATAACATTATGTCAATGTTACAAAACTGATCAATTTTAATAATAAGATGATTAAAAATCAAATTCCGTTTTCTTTATCCGTGTGACTTGTAACTTAAAAATATATAATATTTAGTATTTTGTAACCGGTTTTGATAAATTGGGCAACTTGCCCTTCATTAAAAAAAAAAATATTCGAATGGCGTATTTGACCGGGAGGGCTATAGCTAACTTTAATGCCAGTTCGGTCGCCGGAGGATGCATGGCATTTCTGCCATGCATATCGGGGGTTGATGGTGTGGGTCGCCGCTAAAAATCCGGGTGGTCACCCACCCTCACCCAAGCAGCAACGGCCACAGCTTAACCTCGAGTGCCATGCGGCAGGTGAGGTGTCCACTGCGCCACACCGCCCCGATTGCCCTTCAATGTACATGGTACATGCTGTGCAGTATTCTATTCCTAACTAATACAAGTTATGCAGTACTTACCTCTGTAGGTGTCACACTGCTGGGTCTCTGCAGAGTTCCTCCCATGTATGGTCTCTGGTGTATCCTTTGGGGTGGCGGCCGTTGACGCAGTACCATTGGATGGTGATGGTGATGAAGGTGTTGCTGGTACTGGCGGACGGGCGAGCGTTCCACGGTCGCCACGTTGCCTATCAAAGTGGAATCCAGAAGAGGGGGAGGCGGTATAATGTCCGGATCGTCGGCTGTCGTGGCCATCGGCAGGTCTCCGCCATGCCGGTATCGGTCGGGATCCGACAGCAAAACTGACGCCGCGGTCAGCGATTGCGTCGGCGCGTTCCTGTGGGTCGAGTTACCGTCTCGAGGCCCTTGCGTTGGCGGTGGTACCATGACCACCGTAGCCGCCGCGGCCGACTGGTAGTGATTATGGTGATGGTGTATTTGATGTTGTCGGCGCGGTATCGTCGTCACAGGGCCGTCGGTCGTCTTGTCGACAGCCGCTACGGCCGCCACGGTGGTAGTGCCGGGCGTCATGGTGGCCCCGTTGGGCACACGGCTGGGGGAGCCATCGTCACCGCGGCATCGGTACCGCAAGTACGTAGCCACGGCACATACGGCGGCGGCCAGAGCACAACATCCGACGGCGGCGGCTGCAGCGGCGACAGCGGGCGTCATCTGGTAGGGTGGGCGGCCGCCTATACCGGCGCCAAGACCGTCGCCTTGTTCGTCCAGCAAGTTACCGGGGCGCTCGACGGCTGGCCTCTGTCTCTCTCGGCCACCACCGCCACCGGGTGGAGTAACGAGCAGGGTAACTGGGTCCGCCCGACCTTTGGCGTTACTGGCGATCACGTCGACTCGGTATAGGGAAGCAGCCGATCGGATGATTACGTCGAACACGGGCCTCTGTTTCTTTCTGGCCGTAGGCAATCTACCAGCGGCCGGGTCACCGTCGTCCACATCGTCATAGAAGTACAAACCGCTCACGTTGGCCCGCACTTCGCCGCCATCAGCGTCTCTCACTTCGGCCCAAAACCGTTGAGGGGGCATACCTCCGTCGTAGCCCTCCGCGCATTGCACCCGAAATGAGACGGCTGCCGACGCATGGCCTCCAGGCTCTTGTTCGCTATCAGCCTCAGCCACCGCGGACGTAGACGATGAGTGGCCACCGTCCGGAGCGGTAGCCGCCTCCACCACAGTGCAGTTGGTAGGCCTGTCTGGTCGACCTATAAAAAACATAGAACCACCAATCGATTATAGATAAACGTTCTAACGTTTTTATAGACTAGGAAAAAGAGTATTACAGGTTGCCCAAGGAATTATTATAGGAAGCTTTATAAGGAATATCGCTCCTAGAATGGATATAACAAAAATAGAGGATATGTAATTTCGATACTACGATTAATGTGGTTTTAGTAGACGAGAGTAGAGAAGAGTTAGTTAAATTACAGCATTGGAGGGAGGCGTTAGAAAAAATAGCTTGAGAATAAAGGCCTAAACCAAAATACTTTATAAATTGAACAGCAAGTGGTAGGTTAAAAATTTAAGTATTTGGGATCAGTCATGCAAATGAATGGTGGTATTGAAGTAGAAGTAGACCAAAGTTGGTGGATGTAATATGTAATGGAGGTGTTTGGAATGAATAAATAACTTGTGACGGAAATAAATTTGTGGACATAGCAGATTTAGCTGGCTAACCTAATTTGTATGGATTAAGACGAAGAAGAAAATATTATAACAATTTTTGAAAAATACCATATGACCATAAAAACAGATCTGAAACGCGTTTAACCAACGGATTAACTCACCAGCGGCGATGACGTGGTATACGCACGGCGATGCCTTGTTGGCGCCCACGTTGTTCCGAGCCCAACAAGACACCGTCCCGTAGTCGGTGTCTGCGTGAGGGGCGTAGTCTAACCAACGGCCGGCCGTTGACCCGTTGCCGCCAGCTGCCGGGACGAAGCCGTCGTGGTAATGTTGCCGGTGCTGCTGTGGCTGTTGTTGAACCCCCATCGCGGTGTTGTTGAACGACCAACTGTACTCTACCGGTGCTGGGTTGGCGTCCACGCGGCACCCAATTCGCACCCGTTCTCTCTTGCCCACCCCGTACACTCTGGTGGCGTCTGCCGAACAAGAAGGAGCGTCTGCAAAGCAAAAAATAAGCACAACCGTAGAAGTATCGACTCATTTCTAACATAAAATGACTACTCTGAGATATGCGCCAACTCTATACAAGGACTCTGCGCCTAAATTACAACTGAATGTTTTTACCGATGCTTTGGCTAGTGTAATCTGTTATCTGACTGCACCAAAGATAGTTAAGTATAGCTCTTTCGCAGTCCAACCCGGGCACGGAAAAAATGAACCAAAGAACTGATAAATCCTAACCACGCCAATAGTCGATCGAGAGGAAACAGTTAAAAATTTAAAAATGTCTTCAAGTTGAATCTGTTTATTAGATTTGTGAAAGATAAGGGCCAAGCCTAACACTGTTTGCCGAAAACAAACATTATCATCTTCGCCTTTTGATCCCTGGGTACGTCTCCAACTCCACATCTTCCCAACCTATGATTTTCACAGCAATGCCACGATAATATGGCTAATCCCTGTCAATCACGTTCGTCCGACGCTCAGTCCATAATCAATTTGCTTTATTCTTATTCCTCGACCCTTCTCACTTTATCTCGGCCAGCCACAAAGTGTTGATCTAAATAAAGTTTTGAGTAATTGGAACGTGTCATACTTGTGGCACCGCATTAAATCTGTCTGTTGGCCTATCGCATAACCAAGTTTCGTAATTGTTTAATAAACTCTCAACTCTAATATATTCCTCAAAGACAGATCCATCATCACAATTCTATACCTCGGTCGTCATAGTTCACCGTAACAACCTTAAACCCTAAAATCACTTATAAATTTATTAAGGCGTCCAATTAAGGAGTGTAATAGAAAAAAGTCATTAAGTAAACTATTCTAAGAAATTAATGTTTCCAACCTAGGTTCGTCCTCATTTGGAAATTGCTAGATGTGTCATGAATACTCTTCGCCCGTGTCTTGCGTTTAAAAAAAACTACTGAAAGATACTTACATTGGACGTCCAAGTACAGAGCTTGGCTGCGGCCCGTTCCCTCGGCGTTGACGGCGGCGCACGAGTAATGACCTGTCTGCCGGCGGCCTACTCCTTGCAGGGCTAGTGACTGATTGCTGACCACCGTGCCCCTGGCCGCGTCGTGCTTCAGTTCTGTGCCCTATTCGAAGTAACAACGTTCAAGTCACGCCAACCGATCGAAGATTTATTGTCATACCAAGCGACTACCTCAAGGTGTCATTGTATCGTTGAGTAAAACCAGGTTTTCTTAAAAACGTTCAATCTTAAACCAATATGCTGTAAGGTGTAATTTTTAGGTTTAAAACCCTAATTGATAATTTCGATATCTTATTTTTATCAAATTTACATTTTGAAATGTTCATAATCCTGGAAATTCGGATTATGCTCAGTTCTGACGTAAAATAAGATGCATGTGGGGATTAATTAAATGAGTTTTGCGATTTTCGTGGTTACATGCAACTCTAATCTAGAAACTGGAGCGCTGCCAGATAGTTTTAACTCGGTTACAGACTACTTTTTAGGCCCACTTTGCCTTACTGATTAGATTTGGGCTATAGGTGTTTGTGGCCATACAGTACACACGATCACAATTAAATCACAGTGAGGTGTAATAATCTAAGCCTGTGTTTGCTCAATTTATTTATTGGATCCTGTTGGTCTGTTCTAATCAACCTGGTCCTACTGACTTGTCTCGTTACCCTAAGAAACTAAGTCTTTGATGTTAGTAAGTGCTACTCAACGATATCGACAATGCCAAACGGATAATATAATAAGTTAGGTACTCACGTCTCTGGTCCACAGGACACGCCTGGCCGGCGGGCGAGCGTCTACCATACAGTCGAAGTAAACATCAGCTCCTTCGCGTACATTATCCGCCCTAAGCCCGGCGCCCAGCTCGATTCTAGCCACCGGAGCGTCTGTAACGATTAAATATTGTTGTACATAATTTTGACGGTATTGACACGTTTGGCGGTGTTTGTATAACACGAGAAATCGACGGAAGCCAAAAAAATAAATACATATATTGACACTATTCGCCACAATACATAACGTAAGGAGGTATTTATTCAGACGGTAGGTACGGGTGGCGATGCATGAATAAAAAATAACCGAGGTGGCGGTAAATCAAAGGCACGCCATCGCCGATGCCGGGGCGGTTATCGCGGCCAACACGCGCGCGGCCCATTGTATTGAACAACGACGGGAGCTTTGATTCATTCCTCCCCGACCCCGGATCGTTTTGGATTTTTTTTGTGTAGATTTTCATTTTTTTTTGGCACCTGATGCCGGGCTGATTTCACAGCCCATTCGGTACGCACGTCACGTGGAAGCGCGGCAAATGGCCCGGACCGCCGACAAAACACACAGGTCCCGGATGCTGGCCAACCGATAACGCGTCTCTCCCTGTACAGTATTGTTATTATTCGCTAATGATACCGAACTATAGGGTCGCATATAAATACAATCAATGAGTTATGGACAACAATGTATCGACACGTCGTTAAGACAATATATCACAACGACGACGACGACTGACTATTTCGCTCAGACCGATTTGTCGACGGTAATCGATGAAGAAATTGTGTTTTTACTTTTTAAATCCCCAAGGAAATAATTGAATTTGGCGATGCGGACGTGGCACGGGTGTGGCGTAAGCCGTATGCCGTAGCTCCCCCCCCCCTTTGCGTTAACCTCTGGTTGTCGTCTTCAGCCTGGACGAGGGAGAGGATAGTGGCGGCCCGTGAGCTTGGATAGGGCAGGTGCTTTAAAGTTAATTTCATTTCGCTATTGCAATGGGAAACAAACAATTCATCCGGCGGCGGCAGCAGCGTTACGTGAGATTTGCCCGGCCCCGCTGTCGATGTATACCGCAGCCATCTGTACACTTTATGGGCCCATAATTGGGGATCAAGGCGATAAGCCCCCGGCGAAAATAATGAAAATCCGCACCAAGCCTAGCGAAACACCAGAACGTTATCCGTAAGCCCTTCTGATGTAATATCTACCCTATCTTGTTATACGTTTGCGGTGGCCATGCTTGGGCCGCTCAATCGTGTGTATACGTCCAATCCTCGACGTCCCCCTCTCCTTCCGTTAAGCCGTCACCACTGTTTTTTTTTTATAGAAGGATATGCAAAATAAATTTAAAAAAACCTAAGTAAGCCTGATCGCATTTCTTTTATTTTTATTTGATCCTACTGCGATACCCATTATATTGTTTTAGATGGAAAAATAAAACACATTGTCTCCGTTGGCTAATCGAAACGAACAATGGTTGGTGGACGACGGCGATGCACGGGTAAGACAGGCAGGGGTAGAGCCGAATACGAACTGTATGAAGTTTACCGTAACGATCTAAGTTTATCACTTGTCAGTTGTAGCTGTTGTAAACGAAAATTGGATCAATAGAATCGGTATGGAAACGGCTGTTCGTGTTCGGTTGTAAACAGAAGCTTTGGTTTTAATCACGAGCAAGTACAATATACTTATGATCGATGATTTTGGGCGTGATAGAGCAAATTTAATTTCACAGTCCGTCAATGATTTTAAAGGGGTGTGTATTGTATATAACCTTCCCGTCTTCTACATTGAGCCTGTGCAGCTTCTCCACACACCGCCTACGCCGCTGACCGCTGAACTCAATTTATGGAACGCGTATTGCCTATAGTCGGCTGCCATTTTGTGAACAGTTATTGTTTTCTCCATGATATATTATTGTTTATTCTGTGATTAACCAAACACATGACCACAGACTATATGAAAATAGTCTGTGATGAGACGGCGTTGTCATTACCTAACCTAACATTTTAATATGTATCCTGGAAAAGTAACGTGGCGTTTTTACTTTCTATGAAGTTGGTACTCAAAACGGCTGCCTCCCGGGTCGGGGAATTTTTCAATCTGTACTAAAACTACGACTACTTACTACACTAAAAAATAACTCACATTGTATCCGAAGAGCTCGGCTGGCTTGTATGAACGGGACGGCTCCGGTTCCGGATATGGCGGCGGTTGCGTGTCGGTTTTCAGCACGGCAAGTCAGCACGCCGTCAGGTGCGCCCGAGTTGGAAACGTTCACCTGACCATTGGGTTTTTCCGGCACAAGTGTCAGCACGCTAGTGGTAGTGTTACCGTCGGCAGAGGTCTTAAAAAAAACATATATTTGTTTACACTACCAAACGATAAATATTAAACTAAAGCGAGAATAAAAATAGCAGCTATTATAATATTCATGAGACGGGGATCACGGAGTTGGACAAGTCACGTGACCGGATACAATTTTTTTTGTAACTTTGGAATTACATTTTAAATTTGATTTATCGTAGGTGGACATCGCGAGAAAAGGTCAGGGTCGAATTGACTTTCTCTACCATTCAAGTAGATAAAAAAAAAAACCGTTGAATTAAACGCATTTAAGCTCCCAGTGATTGCAGTCTTACAAGTGTCTCTTCAGTGTCCAATTGTGTTTTTCTTTATTAGTTAAATGTTTTGGAAAATAAGTGGAAATTAATACAAAATAATTTGAATGTATTTTGTAGCAATTGAATGCACTAAATTGTCCATCCGCTACATAATAACGGAGTTAATAATTAGCAGCACATAAAGTAAAACAAAAAACTTTATAGCGGACAAACCTTTATGGGGAGAAATCCATCGTATGAATGCATACAAAAGAATTATTTATGTATGCTATAAAACTAAATTAAAATAACATAGGCTTTAAATGTACCGCGTTTGTACTTAAACAGATGAGATGTATAAAAAAAAGGCAGGGTTCAGAGTTAATTTGAGTTTATTTCCAACAATAGTTGTACTTCAATAAAGGGGTTTGAAATACTTTATTTTATCGCCCTAAACGAAGTGAAATAAAAAAAAAACCTGAGCCCCAAGGACGGAGCAAAGAGGAGTAAGGGAGAACAAGGGTCTAAAGGAATTTTTATGACCTATTGTAATAAAAATTGCTATAAAGGCAATATAGTGTTTATATTTTTTTAGTTTTTTTCTCTATTCTTCATTGATGTAGTTTAATTTGAATCTAGTTTAAAAAAGTAGGTCTACTAGAGAGAAACAAAGAAATGTTTGCTGGGGAAAAGGATAAATTAAATTTTTTTTGTTTGTTTTTCACATTGAATCAGCTAGGCTGTAGTTAAAAAATACCCTAAACGAAATTTAGAATTACTTTGACTACTATAGGGAAGTTGTTGCACACTGAATATGTCAACTTCAAAGGAGGGGATTCTTGATTTTGCGATCAAGAAAGGGTAAAGAACTCAGTCTAGCGGTTAATAACTTATCATAGGCTCAAAGTCCAAGTTCACGTCAAAGTTAAGCAAGCAATAATATGACTATAGCTGATAATACTATTTTTCTCAACATCCCACGAGCCTTTATTCCCAAGGGGTTTGCGCTGAACAATTTTTTCAAATGAATGGTTCACTTGGTTTCAAACAGACATGGTTCACTTTTATACCATTTCTTTTCTAGTACGAAGTCCTTAGTAGTTGAAGTGTCTTGTGAGCTAGTTGTGCCTACTGACTCATATATCATCCTGTCTTGAGAATTTTGTTATCTGGTAATCTGAGTGCACCTTCCTGTGATTGTGATCAACTATTTTTTAACTCCCACAAAGCTAATTTGGCAAATACTTTTGACTGATATTCGACTTTCTGACTTTTGGATCTGACTCATCTGTGAATGCATTCTATATTTATAAATCATATGTATTACCAAAAAAACTTCTCATCGAAAAGTTAATTAACCATCTCGATTATAATGTACTGGTTAGGGCTTTTAAGGTAAATATACGTTTGTACGAAGAGTGAGGTATTTAAGTAACAAATACCAGGTTAAAGTGCTGCTTATATAGTACAAGAAAGAGCGCTTTCGAAAGCAATGATCAATTGGACGATAATCACAAGTCTTGAAGGGAGGAGTACCACTCTAATGGGAGTTAAAACACTTGAGGATCGGAACTGGTAGGATCAATTTATAACAACGGTGCTTGCCGGATATTTAACGATTATTATTTATAGGCCTTTTGTAGTACTGTCTGTATCTTTGTAGGTCTTAAAAAGTGTTATCTGACAGCTATTGTTTACACTATTCATCAATGCCGTGCGTTTGGCTATTACCAAAAGCTTCCAAAAATAAAAGTAAAATTAAATTTCAGATTTTTAAAAATTTTTTATTTTGCGTAGCAAAAGAAACACTGATACGAAACAAAATCGACCATCGAAAAATATTCATTGTATAAACTATAAATACAAGTACTGCGAGTCTATAAAACAAATAATTTTTATGAACAAATTGAATTTTAAGACCACTATTGTTTACACTGTGGAAATTGTGACTAATAATAAATACTCGTGGAATGTTCTGTTGTATAATAATCGTTTGCGTTATTAATAATTCACAGCTATGACGTGGTACACGATGGTAGTGTCAACAAACGCTACACTTTAATAAATATCGAATAATAAATTATTTATATATTTTTCAATTATACAATTTATATTTAACAATTTTGTTTTTGTTCGAAGAAGCACTATGCTGCTGTCGAATCAGTGAAGCATTCAAAAAGCACTATTTCTGCATAAAGCGGTTTATTGACAATCCCTGAACCATCGCAACCACCTTTTTTGTTTTCTCATTGCTAATTTAATTCTTTAAAATAAAACCGACCGGTCATTCTCTTTATTTGTTACCCTTTATCTTAGTTATTCTGTACACCTTTATGTTTGAATTAATAACATCCACTCACTCTTACATCTTTGAATCTTTTTCAAATTATCTCTTTTATCTGTTTTATTGTTGCACTGTGTTTATTTTATTGTTCCTGATACTAGCCTAACTTTCAAACTATTTCTTAACCCTTAGTTTAGCCCATTTGGGAGCCAACGGTTAAGGTAAAGGACCCAGAGTGGTAAAAATGACTGATAAAGTTTACACTATAAGAGGTTTTTACTGCCATATTTGGCCGATTTAAAATTTTTCATGTTACCTAAAAAGTCGAACACAACACTATTATTTTTAGGTTTCTAAATTTTTTTTTCTCCAAAAAACTATAGTTTGGTTTGGCTAGGTGTTTCCGACTATACTTCTACTATATTCTTTTTGTATCATGCTCTTACCGTTTCCCTGGCCGCGTTGTCAAGTCGACGGCCGTCCAGCCACCAAGTCAGCTCAGCTGGTGGTCTGCTTCCACTGGACCGGCAGGGCACCTCATACCGCCGGCCTGCTGTAACCGGCACCATTGGCACGCCAGCGTCGGTTTCCAAAATCGTTCCGTCGATGCCACTGCCATCGCCCACGTCCATGAGTATGTCGACCGTTAATGGCGGGACTAATCAACCAAAGAAAACGTTATGTCATTTCTCGTTACTTATCTCTTATCTCTAATCTTTTATCACGTGAAAGTAAAAGTTTAAAGCGAAAATGGCAACGTGAGATTTATTGTATCCAGCCCAAATACATATCCATGTTTATAACAAACATTGCGGTGGGACGGGGAAACGAGAATGGTTTTAACTGATTTCCGCAGAATAATACCGTGATTCGTGACCCAGATGAAATTGGAAAAGTCTGAGCTACTGATGTAGTATACTCGATTAAAAGAAAAAAAAACGTATTACTGAAAAAGCAGTAAACTTTTCAGCTTCACATCATGACTAATAAATTCGCGTGGCCAAGATGTGGATGTCGAGGTCGGTAATTGCAATAAATCCCCGTCAAATAGATCTAGTTACTTACAGTTCATGTCGACGTGCACCACAGCTGTCAGTTCGGCGCTGTCCCCTCCTTCGCCAGTGTTTTCACCGCCCTCGTGAGCCCGACACACCAGTTCGGCGTGCAAGTCGTTGCGACCTAAAGAAGACACGTCTAAGTCGGTCTCGGTAAAGTCACCGTTACTGCTGCTGGATTGCAGATCCGGTATCCGCCGGCCGTCTCGATACCATTCCACGAGCGGATTCGGTTTGCCTGTAATGCCCAAAACCGAAATACATATTAAATTATAAATCAGCCTAACACCGGTTCGGTTGGTGATGGCAAGCGGGCAATGAATTCTTAAAAATTCGACTTAAAATGTATTGTTTGACATTTTCGATCAGCGTTAAGCTAAATGTTTAAAGCTGTTAAACGTCCTAGTACTTAGAGAGTAGAATATTCGAAGGTAGACAAATGTCTTACAACCCTGACACTTACCTCCTCGAGCCCGGCACCGGAGTCGCATGCGATCTCCCTCGGCGTAAGGTCCGGCCACAGCCGTGGCTCCATCTGCTTCCGAAGTCCCGGTTCCTTGGGCCGTTGTTCCGGTCTTTGTTACTCCTTCTCGGCTGCCGCCGGTTTCTAGTAGTACTCGGCCGCCAGCCTGCAAGTCCAACACTTCTAGTCGGTCGGGCGGTACTGTAAAACGCGTAAAAAAACGTTTGTTTTATATAAACAAATATATAGACTTACAGTAACTTTATTATAGCAATGGTTAGAGCTTCATCGGAAGGTTCATCGCCGCGTCTCTCATAGTATCAGAATGTTGCAATTAAATATGTTATACAATATACAACCTGTATATATATATCAGTTTCAACAAAATACTAATATGTAATCTCCAATAGAGGATTATATAAAATTGATTATGACCTTATGATGTCCGTCAGACGTCAACGTTTGTGATCAATCAAAAACCTTAAGCGTTTGTGCCAAAAATTAATTTTTTTTTGGAAAAAAATGTCTGTGTTTGGATAATGGATTTTTCAGTGAACCATTTCTAGTTGGTCTTTACGGACAAAGTAAGTTCTTAACCAGAACATTTTTATGGAAAGTGGCCATATGCTATGCTAAACGCGAAATTGACCACAGCAGTTTTTTTTGTTCCATGTTTAACATCGTAAATAGTAATAAAAAGAAAAGTATAGCAAGATACTCAAGGGCTTTGTAAAACAAAGCTGTCCGTTGAAGTGGCCGCGAACATTATTTACCATTCTAAATGGACTATAACTTAAAACGTTATCACTGCGCTGTGTTTGATTTAAATGGGCCATTTAGTACACTGGAGTGGCATTTGGTACAAAAGGACGGATGTGATTAAAACTGGCAATTAGAGTGTGTGTGTGTGTGTGTGTATAATCTGTGTGGATCCATCATGTTTTCGTGTAATAAACGATAAACGACTACAGCTGTTGCAGGTTAATCCATCGTAGTATGAAACATACGATACAAGTAATAACCGAGCGGTATAAACTCCTCGACCCGTTTCCAGACTTCCTGTTTTTGATAACGATCTTGAACAGCTATAAAACCATTACTATACATCACGTATTGCTATTATCGTCGAGAGTCTTATATATCTATAGCTACTGCTGATATAATACTCCTTAAACACTCGAAGCGGTTACGGTGGAAGATGACGTGCTCAAGAGTGTGACAGCGGCGATGGATAGGCAAAGCGAGAGAGTTATAGAGTGTGAGACTAAAAAGGATTAGGCTGATCGCACCCATTCGTGCGGTATAACGTAAACAGGAACAAGTATATTGTATTGGATTAGTGTTTGACGGAGTTTTTGAACCCTCGAGTATGCCTACCACAGACTTGATAATATATCGATAGACCCCTACTACGTTCTACTATGTGGAATAAGTATAGCATCTCAAATCTCGAGAGAAAGGTAGAGAGATGTAGATTTAGATAATGCAAATAATATGTATATCGCATACATAATTGAGGTTTGTTTTACAACATACCTCTCCAAGGTTTTAAAATACCAGTTCGGGTTATTACGGAGTTGAGTTTTTAACGATAATTCGTATACATAATAGGAGATCACAGCGCGACTGATCCAAAATGTAAATATTTTTATGTTAGGTAATTAGAATATCGTCGGAGTTGAAGATGTGTAGCCGCGTTGCACGAATAGATTCGTCGAATCCTCGAGTAGTCACAAAGTTCCCCGGAGACGAGTAATTAGACCTCGGTAAATGGTAGGATTTCGTGGATCCATGATCCTGCTGTCTATACAACCGTATTTCCCAAGGCCCAAGACGCGCCCCAAGGATATTTCAACGCACAGATAATATTAGATGTATCCAATTCGATCGGCCAAAAGTTCACCGAGAATGTAAGTAGAATATCGCTTTAACGTGTACCACTGAAACACAGCATTTGGTTTTATAAAAATGTTGCCGAGTGCGATCACCGGCATAAACTTATAACAACATTAATCTACTGTATCATGTTAACCACAATAGGCGTTTCCTACGAGTAGCTCAGTTTGCGGAATCACGAAACGACACCGAGCGAGATACCGCTGCGGTAAATTCATAAAACATTATCCAACCGTCATTATTAAGTAAGTATGTTTCCTGCAGCCGAGATACACCGACTGTCAGTTTTATCAGTACCGACGGCGGAGCGCAACAACTATAGTTTTGCGAAAGTTTCCGTTCTAATCTTCTTGTAGAGGCAGGCTTTTTTTGTCTCCGTTTCGCTAAACTTATGTATCACTACGCATATCAGATGACATCAGACCGTAAGGTATCACCCGTTTCGCCTCGAAAGCAGTCCGACCGAGTTACGGGCTCACAGGCGAATTTACCTCAAAGGCTTAGACGATGGCAACCTCATTAGTGGTAATGTAACCCTTCTCCGCTGAGATGGTAAAAAATTAACTTTGCTAGACGTTAACAAACGTGGTACAAACGGCGAGCCAAAAGCGATCGGTGCAAAGCAGACAATATATCTCTAATTCAGACTATTTTTTGATTTACAATTACTGATTTTTTACGGTTGGTCATGGAAACTGCTATTGGTTTTAGGCATAGACAGACATGGTAAATTTCTATCTAGATGCGAATATTAAATAACTTTAAGCATGCATTCCTTTTACAATAGGAAATAACGTTACAGATTCGAAGCCTACTGTTGTTGAACCAATTTATACAATCACAACTCAAAAAAAGTCATTCGAAGATAATCTACTAATGCACGATGAATCGGGGTGATTTTTTAAAAACTATTTCTTCAAAAAGAAAATAGTGAAAATATTAAAATATGAGTATGTACATTTAATGTCCAAAAATACCGTATCTATAATTCAATGTTTTTCCACGAAGTGGAGAAAATGAGTTTTTAATATAAGTATTTCTAAAAAAAAAAAAAATTATACCTAACCTACAGCAAATAAACCTTTTCTTATATTGGTTTTTTTTTCATCGTTCACTCGAACCGATTGAATATAATTTTTATGGGATCGCCGTTGGGATTAAGGATACTTTGTATCCTCTTTTTGCTCTACAAAGTCAAATAAAATTATTTAAAAAATAGAAAGGATCGTCAGATATTAGAAGAAGAAAAAAATGTACCATATACGGATCGTATTGCGGTAATCTTGTCATGTTTTTACGAGCCTCTGAATCGTGGAATAATCCCATAACGGGATTACAGTTCACATTTCGACAATCCGATCAGCAGCGTTCAGCCAAAGTGGAATCCTTGATTAAAATGCCAGCAAACGTCCTATTAAGGCTGACCACGAACAGCAAAATCACCATGCCGATTCAAGAAAAATCCTTGTTACGCCTTCACAGCTAGCATCATTGACGTTCAAAAGCTGACTTGCTCAGATCTTGGACTAAGAAATTTCGAAGTGAAATTTGAATCACATTTTATATTGTGTACTTCCTTACAATGGCGGTTCCAATAAAATCAGTGGATGCACACAAAACTAATAATAATATGTATCTCTCTTTTTGCGGATGATTTAAAAGTCTATTTGCCTATTTTATCAAAAGATGACATAATTAAAATACAATCCGTATTAGATCGTCTGTGTGGCTGGTCTGCTATTAATGTATCCACCTATCGTTCTCTCGTAAGCATAAATTATTCGACTTAAATAATTACAAGGGGAAAAGGTGTCAAAAACCAGTGAGATTAGACTCATGTGACATGGGTGTGCTGTTACAAAGGACTTGAATTTACTCTCTTAAGTTCTGCAGTTTGTAATGAAGTTTTAAGAATATTATGATTTTTGAAGAGGACTCGTAAGGAGTTGAATAATTAAATAATCCAATTCCTCGTCTGCATCGCAACAACTATGTTGACTTGTATAACGATAATATTGTAAAATTTAAAAACTCGTTTTTAAGCAATATGTTCTACACAAAAATTTTTTTTTAATGTTTTACGACTTTAGTCGCAGTACTTAACCCATCGCAGTACCTACTACCCCTTGCGGGTATTTTGTATAAATATAGAAATAAAAAAACTATATGTACGGGAGGCCGTGCCCGGTTATCACAGCGATTTGTCGGCATTTTGGCAACCGCTAATCTAATAAATAATGGTTCGCTCGCGCGTTCTTTTACTGTTTTATTGTCGCGTTATCTGTGACGGTGGTGGCAGCAGCAGCACTATTATAGCGTCCCGTCGGGGTGAGTTATAAATTGACGGGTGCCCGCCCTATTATATATCATTTGTATAAATATATCTGTAGTATATTGCACACACACACACACACACATAGAGCACATACAAAGTGCGGGGACCCGGCAGGGTACCCGGGCGGATGCGGGGGAGGTGTAAACTCATTTGTTCGTTTCGGTCAAAAAAGGGTTCTTTGAGAAATAGGCGGACTAGTCCGATTTGAATGCCGCCGCAGCCAAAGCTCTGTTTTTGAATTCAACCCGAGTCGCCGCCGGTTTGAAAAATATTATTTATGCATACCGTGCGCGTATCCCAGTTATCGTTACTTTTTTATTTCGTGATAATTACAACGTCTTGGTTACACCCCTCCAGGCGCCAAGTCGTCCGAATAGAATTGACTTATGAAATTTCTCGAGAAATTTGTATTTTAACAGTATCGTTTTTCATTGAACGAGCGGATTCAATAGGTAGGGTGCGAGGGCTTAGGGAGTGACCAGAAACTGGCCATCGATCCGTATCGAGAGCGAATTAAACAAAAACTGATGATTTGCTTAGGTTTTGTGTCCAAAATAGTTGATGTCAGTTTTTTGGAAAAACGAGGTAAGCTAAATACAGCACTAAAGTACAGTATATTGAGTGAAAAATATGATATTTCTAGAGCAAAAATGGAAAAAGTTATAAAGGGTTTTGTAAAAAAAAACGAACAGAAACCCTAATAGAAAATAAGTCACTTTGTTACACAAGCACGCTCCATTTAAACACAAGGTACAGATAAACACATGAATTCATTATTCATAAATGGACCAGACTAAAAATAATAAATAAATAATTTCTCCCGCGTTAAACCGCCCAATTCAACTGAATCCCTGGAAAAGGCCAAAACATTTTGGGAGCATTTGATTTTGTAGATTTTTTTTTCTTTGGGTTGTCCACTTAGTAATAGTTTAAACATATGAAAATTCACCCCTAAGGCATAGCTTAGATTTTATGTAAAAGATGTTGTTTAATATTAGACATTTAATACTATTGTTCGCGCGAGATTTATTAAGTTCGTACGATTAACATAATTAATTGCAGTTTTCTGTTTTGAATATCTTTTCTTATCTCGTTGAATCATTTTTAGGAAATACAAAGTATAAAACACGGAGCGGAGTACATTATCAAAGATAAAAATAATCAAATGAAAAACGATACCAATCATGAATAATGTTTCTCGTAAAATAGGTTTTTAATCACGAATAATTTATTCATGAATACATTTTTAATTTAACCATATCGTTATTAATTCATACAGAAATTATACTGCGAAAAATTGTATGTCTGCATAAATTAAATGTTTTATTTGTAATTAAATAAAATCGATACAGAATTCGACCAAAAAGAAAAAAATAAAATAAAATAAAAAAAGGCATGATTATAAAAATTAATAATTCACATGCCAAATATAATTGCCAATTCAATGCCTGTAATAATTATACATTTTGCAATTATTGTGAACGGGTTGAATTTGTGTAATCCATTCGTAATTGCACGGCCTAGTCTAAATAATTAGTTCGTTATATAGTTAATTTGTGTTTATTACATAATCTAGGCTTGATTCGGTCGAGTTTATGTTTTGTACAGTTTCGAGTTTCTTGTTGTATTTTCGGCATTGTGTTTTCGTCGGCGTCATTTAATTACCGTTTTATTAAGTAAAAAAAAAAAACGTAACTCTGTGTTATATATATATATATATAAAAAACTCTTACGAATTATATTAATTCATTTACAATGTTCCAAAGCTGTTACGTTGTTATTGGCCGAGATCCATCTTCTCAACAGTGTCTTGCACGGTTTCCTGCTGCCTTATGGCGACTGCTACACAAAACGATATACCGACGAGGAACCCAAAGGACGTCGGTTCCCGGAACCATTGGGTGGAAAATTAAAAATTAAATAAATAACGACTTTTGCGCGCCGTTCGCCGACGGTATAAGTAATTGACGGTAATATAAATTGTTTATCGGCAATCAGAAGGCAAAACAAAGTTACTGCGGTCCTAGTCCAAGCGATAGGACGAACAGAGGGGTGGGACAGGCCGAGCGAGCCAATCTCGAGGGTTTGTAGGAAAACGGATTTAAAATTACGGCAGGAAAAAGCTGGCGCAACAATCCGTTTCTGAGAAGTTTCCAAGTGAAACGGGTGGGGAATAAAAAAAAAAAGACGAAAAACATTAGTAATAGCGACGGTAAAATGATAAAAACAAATAACAATAGCACTCATAATAATATAATGAAAAAACATCCCGCGGTCTCGAATCCTTTGCCGTGCGGTTTAACGGATGTGCTGGTTGAGCAGCCAATTATTTAATTGCCTTATTTACAAAAAAAATCACGAATTTCCCAACCGATTCGTTTATAGATCCCGACTATCGGATTTGTCGGTTCTACATACCTACATACATATATCTCTCTTGCTTTCCAAGAGCGGGTCTGTCTTATTCCCGCAGGAGCTCATATGCCGATTCCCGGGAGATCACTATCTTCCTCGCCGGGCCGCCGAGCTCGGTGTAAATAATATTAATGAAAAGTTTGCAATCGTGCGCGACCCCTTACCGGTCTGCAGGAAAAAAGGAGATTGCGAACAGTTGGCTGTGGCGGCAATAAATAATTCAAAAGCGATAAAAGTGTAAACAAATTTCGGTAGAGAAACAAAAAAAAAATATGTGTTGTCAAACTTTTTTATGACTTTTATTACGATTATTATTATTATGCTTTATACGTTTAATATTTCACGTTAATGTGTTTTTCCATATATATATATATATATATATTATACATGTATAAATTATATATATATTTTTAACTTTTAAGCTTCGAGTAGAAGTTCTCTTTCTTTATTTTGTTTTAACAATTTATAGCGCGTTAATTTAAAAAAAAAACTTGTTCATTTTTCGGTCAGCTCACATACAACTTCCAAGACGGGGCTCTTCCGGTCATTATTTCACTGCCTCCCAAAACCCTTTATCGTTTTTCGATTTCCCCTCCAAAAGTGGTAGCGCTATATTTTATTCACCTGACCGACCAATATTCGAGGGGGAAAAGTGCGGTCGATGAGATAAAATATATCATATAACAATTTTAAAAAAGGCATTGAAACCAATTATTCGAACTTACAACCGTTCCGCGTCGGACCTATTTCATAAAACTGAGGTTCATAATAATATAATATCACTGTATTTGTATAATATAATCCTCCTCTCCAAAATTAATTATTTTCTATCGACTTTTGAAACTTTAACAGTCACGTATATTATTATTTTATTAACTTTTTAAATTAAGAATGTTTTACTAAAAATGTCGACCAGTTTTGGATAATTACTTTTATTGATTAAAATTTAGGACGGCGGAAATGGTAGTATTGTTTTTTTGTGCACACATTACTCGACCGCACTCCCGTCCTTACTTTTATCCTTGATTTTTTAAAACCGGTCATTGAACAGTCAACATTCCCAGCAAATAATTTGTGTTTTAAAGAGTTATATAAAATATATCAACATCCCCATTTGTAAGTTTCGCAAAGTCGACAGCGCTCTGGGAAATAGTAGAAAAGGTAAGTATTTAGTAATTGTTTTGATATTGTAAAACAACACAAGTCCGAATAGTTTTCATAGGAAATTGTTATTATACTTTCCGAGAAAATGAATGTCTTGCGTTTAATTGATCATCCTGTCTATGTACCGTTCTGTACAATGTGGTCGCGGGCGAGTGGAAGGTAGGTATATAAGCGCTGTGGGATTGGCGACCAGGGGAAACACTGTACTTGAGTCCGGGGCAGTTTAATACTCTACGATGACCCGGGGCTTTTCGTTGGTAATTTCGGGGGGAGCAATTATATGTGTATATATATATATATATATATTTTAAACAATATAATATAATATATATACTCGTGCTGTCGCGGTCGGGGCCGAAACCAATTCAAAACGTCTCGTAAATTCGGCGCGTGCGAGAACAAAAACATTTCTGAGCTGCGTTTCCACACAATATGATCACACAAAACAAACATCTTGTTTAAAAGCCCGTCGGCTAAAGCTATATCGTCAGCCCCGGGCCATAGTGACGACCGAATAAGACTTTGTCGCCTGTGTAAAGTTTCTGTTTGTGTTTGGCTTCATTTGGCCCGCGGCCATGTGTCTCGTACATCACTGTCGTCCCAAAAACAAAACGGTTTTTTTTCTTCATTGGACCGTTACCAGTTTATACAATAAAACAGCTGCCCGATCATCCTTCGGACGATAGCATTCTGAATACATTAAACATATTTTGTTTAAGATTTCGCTCATAAACAACTCATTTGTACCCAAGTAACATAGGTATACATATGCTCACCGTGATAATTGTGTTAAAGGAGTGATTTTCCTCGTTTTCCTCCTTAAGTTATGTATTTGCAAATTTGCTAACTATGACCCATAGCCGACGTTTCTCTTTAATGTTGTCTGACATTATATTACCATCACCGTTTATTTATTTATTTTATGTTAAATTCCAACCTTTATGTGAAGAATCTTAATGTCCACTATTGTTTTACATAAAATGTATTGAAATAGTGTCACTGGACACCCCTTTCTTTCACGTCGTCCTGCCACTGGTAAATTTTTTAACAAATTTATTCATTGTTTTTAGTATTTTGTAAATATATTTTTAATAAAAAAAAAATATATATATATATAAACTCTTCTAATTAAAATATAAATTATAATCTTTTTTTTTTTTTTAATAATTCTGTTTTTATTGATTTTCGGCTCACACTGTATTTGGAGTACCAACATTTTTTACCGGATTAATTTATATAAGTAATACGGTGGTATGTTTATGTGTATTTTTATTTTTACATATAACACAGTATAATACAGTATAACACAGGCTATTATAGTTTTTTGTAATATATTATTTTGAACATAGTCGAGCCCGGCGCATCGGTCCGGATCTTTTCAAGATAATAATTTCTCGAGGGGCTTGACAATTTTTTTTTACTCTAAAAAAAATAATTCACACGTAGCAAGCTGGTGCAGAACGCATTGTATAATATTACCGACAATTCGGTAGAACCGAAAACCATCTTTTATCTCTCAAACGCGTCAAAACGATAGGCCGCACAAAGAAAAAAAAAGCCCAAATAAAGAGGGAGAGACCCTCCCCTTCCTTATTCCCTTTCCCTCTCCTTGCTCGTCCGCCGGAACCCCGTGTCGGTATTGTATTTTTACCTAATGCAATTATTTATTATCGACACCGTGATACCAGCAGATTGCCCAACAGGCGAGTACGGTTTTTATTTTCTGGCACAAAGTGATATTCGTTTTACAATAATTTATATAAATTACTATCACGCTCTTAAGTTCATTATTCTTTCGTTGACTTTTTGATTTTTAAACGGCAACATCCGTATTTAATTTTATTTTCAAACGCGACAATGTCATAAAAAATGTATATATTTTTTTGTAGAGCAGCATTGAAGAGTATAATCAAGACTTATCAATTAAAAAATAATTACTCAAAGCCGATTATCGACCGTAGTCATTTTTAGTACCCGTACAACACAAAAAAAAACATATTTATATTTTAAAATATAAAATGTTTTGAACTGTTTACGGACAATAATATTATCGACATGTTTTAACGGTATCTTTAAATATTCATTTTATGTCTTGCTGTGTGGGGCTTTAAAAAATTGTTTCAAAAATTAAACGAAAAAAAAAATTAGATTTCGAATTATTTTCATCTTGTTTTTAAGTTTATTTATTATTTATTATTGACTTTAATGCTAAAGTTATATCTTGTACAGGTGAAACTGAGAAGGTTAAATAAACTTTTTACAACTGTCTCGCAAGTTTAAACCTCGATAATGTTGTTAGATGTTATTTAATCAGGTATTTATTATGACCGTAGTCACTTGAAAATTAATCAAATGTTGCAGCTATTCAGTCGAGTTAAAACTTAAAAGGCAATTAAAACTTATAAAGTCGAATTAGTTTGTCCAACTAAAATATTATTTCTGTCTGACTTTTATAATTTTGACTTTGTTTGCGGTGTCAAATTAACTGGGAAATTATTAAATTTAATCAGAAATACCTGTTTTAACTAACCGGTAATTTTCCACCATAATGACACAACACTACAATAAATTAAAATAATGAATATTATCTGAAATTTAATAAAAATACATGGATATGTCTTGATATCTATATATACTTATATATCCTTATATCGCTATATATCCTGCAACTTGATGTATCTACATACTCTTAACTTTATTTTCAGAATGACCCTCCATAATCCATATCTATTATCTCTAATCATTATCTTATTAATAATGATAATGACGTCATCACTGTGACACTAAACGCGACGGATACATTTTCAGAATGACCCCCGGCCATTAGACATATCCATGTCTAAAACCGGTGTGTTATGAATCCTTTTAAAGTGCCATTAAAAATCATATTATAAAATTGTCTCAGTGTATGTTTCTCGCAATACTTATCGCGCTCGGCTTTAGTTAAACTTTTCCTAGTTTTTTTTTCATTAGTCGTTCATTACCACTTCAACGGGTCATTCTAGACCATCTTACGAACTCAGTGTCTTGGCCTGTGCTCGGATTCCAAGAAAATCGTTCCTCTTTTAGTCGGCACTGCGTTAAACATGTACTCGAGGAAAACAACACAAGGGTAAAAAGTAGAGAGAAAGCAGACAGAGTACACTCCAATACTTTGTCGGCCAGGTCGCCCTAGTCGATAAAACGAGAATGTTGGTTTTTATTTTTTTTTAATTATAAGATAAAGCCTCACGAAAGCGTCACCAGTAGTAAAAAAACAAATAGACAGCCAAGCGCAGACAAGCAGGTATAATTAAAAAAGTTTTCCGTTAGTTTACGCGCTGAACCCGTCGAACGTTTTTGGCCGGGTCGACCTTGCACTCCTTTTCATAATTTTGCGAATAATTATAATAATTATTAAACGGAAGAAAATATTCTTGAACCGTCGCGTCGCCGTCTTTATTAGTTACCTAGCTATATACGTAGTTACGTATTCGGTGTAAAAACTACATTTATTTAATTACATTTTATTTTATTTTAAAAAAGTAGTACCAGTTAGGTGCAATAATATTAATAACATTTCTGCGTTCTTTTATTTCATTTTATTTCTTGGCCTAATTTTTATAAGATACATTTCTATTCCCTACAGAAACAACGCAAGTCAAATATGTTTCATCTCAATTTAATGAATTATGGTCAAAGTTAGACTATTTAAAACTATGGATTATGAATATCAGAAATCCTAAAAATAAATTAGTAAATAGGTGTAAGTGCAAAATAAGTTGAATTTCTGGAGTAATCGAGTTTTTCGTGGTTAGTGTAAAATTTCAATTTTATGACTTGTGTCGTTTTTGAAATGACTGATTCAATTATTATAACCATGATTTATATTATTGAAGTTCCCGTAAGCGCTGTAGGGCCACGTTAAACATTTGTCTGGACCACACAATATAGATAAAAGCAGAAGGGTCGCTTAAATAGAAACAAAATGACGTAACCATTTTGTAACGACCTTACAATGACCTCACCTTACCTTCAATATCTTCCCCGCGTTAAGTTTTATCAGTGTCCGGGGCCTATCTGAACCGCCAACCGAGCGAAACTATTCGAGTCCATCCCCTGTAATACAGCACCAACCCTCACCGTTCCGCCCCTCGCACAAGTCATCGGTAAGGCCACGGTTTTTCGACTTTATTAAATAACAGCACACGGTTGAAATAATTAATCGGCCGGCACGTCAGCCGACATCATAAAAAATGGGTTCACCGTCACAAATTTATTGGACGTAGCCGGTGCAATAAAACACCTTTTGGCTGTGCGACACGCCGGCGTTTCTATTTAAGCTCGGTAGGGGAGGGACGGCAAAAAAAAAATGGAAATAATAATAATAATAATAATAAAAAAATGCATATAACGTTCAGACTTAACGGCTCCGAAAACCGCGGTAAAAGATTTTCAAATAACGAACAACCGCAGCAGCAACGAGAGGACGCAGTACAACTTTGAAGGCAATATATATTTTATGTTTTTTAACCGCCTCATTATAACAGGCGGGGTATTATTGTTTATTGTTACTATTATTATTTTTTTTAATTCAAACTATAACTTAACGTCGGCCGGCGCATTGTGTTTTACATTGGTTATGGCGGTTTATTTATTTTTATTTTTATTAATTTAGGTTCTCAGCCGGGATAAGTGCGTCGCGGAACAAAATTCAAATGTATTTTTCTTTTCCGGCACTTAAATTCTAGACTTTTGTATTATTTCACCCTAACAAATACGTTTTCTCCTCTACCGGTATACTACCCGGCGTCTTGGACGATTTATGCGAGGCTTTTGCAAAAGCGCAATTTTAGTTTAGAGTAGTCTTAGTAGCCCTAGGAAATTAATTATTCCATTTGTATAATATGTTATTGCAGTTTAATTACATGATATCAGAAACGTCCGAGTCAAGGTTGGCCGGTAGACGGCGTAAGACTTACACATTAAAACGGAAAAACGAAAATAAATAATAATAATACATCCCAAAATAATTTCCTTTATCGATAATTATTTTTAACAAAGAACGAATAAGTCAATTATGAATTCACTACATTCTAAAGAAAAGTTTCTTAATTCAATCACCAAAAGCCTAATTAACAGGGTTTGAGAGGAGGAACTAAAAAGTCTAAGACGGTTTATTGAAATAATTTCATTACTTAGAGTGTTTCAATAAGAATTCCTTTTAGCACATTTTCTTACGTTTTCGATAATTTGTTTAATTTAATTTCACTTTTCATTTTATCTTAAATATAATATTATAACCTTTAGAAATGTCTCTTTTGTGTCGTCCATATTTTTCTTTTTGTTGTTTGAAGTGTTTTGTAATTTAAATCAGAAAATGGTAAGGATTCAATTTATTTTTAAATTTATTTTAAACTCAATAAGCGTATAATAATATTGCGTAAAAGAAATAAATTTGCTCATTTAACAAAACGAACAAACTTATTTGTACTACCAAAATTAAGTTAAAAATATATATTTTAATGAAAATATACATTTTATTTGTACTTTATAAGATAAACATTTCAATCTTTAATTCTTCTTCTTTCCTACGCAAGTCGACTCCCTTAAGAGGATAGGTAATTATTTTTCCATTAAAAAATCGTTTGCTACACAGTTTCCCAGTAATACAAATTTTAGTGCGGTTAAAAACTTAACTAATTGTAATCTTACACGAGACAAAAGGTCAAATTCCAAAAAAAATATATACCAACTCCAAATAATATCCGACTGAATCTGATAAAATGTATATATTTTTTTAATACTATTTGTTTGTGTCATACTATAAAAGTAAAATAAATACAATTTAAGTTAAGAAATGATACCACTATGCAATCTTTTCGATTTTAAAACACTTTATCTTTTATCGATTGCACTTATAGCATTTAAAAATTGTAATCTTGTGTAAATAAAAAAAAAAAGAATAAATACAAACAGTGGGCACAGAATAAATAAAACACATCATTATAAAACTAATACCTTTGTGAGTCCACAAACTCGAGTTTAATTAAATATCGAATTTATTATCAGTTATTATTATTAATTTTTGTTCGTTAAAAAAATTGTTATGAAAAAGATTTTTATTAAACATTGTTTTTTTCATTATTTTACGTTTTATAGCTATTCAGTTTTATTACTTTTTGTCAAGTTCCGGACTTCTAGTCTGCAGTTATGATGCTTACTAATAATCATTGAAACATTTTTTATTATTATTTTGTAAAAAAATAAATGTAGATTATTTAAAACTATAAATTATAAATACCAGATACTAAAAATACATTTACAAATAGGTGAAATGGTATAAGTTTAATGTCCGTAGTAAGTTATTTATTTGTAATTTAAGTAAAATTTAAGTTTTTATGACTTATGTCGGTGTTTTAATGACCGATACACGTACAGGTAGGGTTTTTTTTAGCAAAGAAACAATTACATAATGTATGAACTCCAATTGAAATGGATGTGTGTAAAACAATTATTGGAAAAATACAGTGCACTGGCAGTTTTTATAGTTTTGTCTTGAATACATGTAGATATTCGTACTATTCTATTAGTATAATTCATATTTTGTATTATATTTGTTTTAGCTAAATTTCAATTCTAACAGGACTATGCCGGGCGAAGATATCATTTATATTTTGCTATTTAACAGTCCAAGTATTAGTACCATCATCCCGTTACGTTAATTTTCTCTTTTGACGTCCGCTGCAGGCTATCACTCTGGGTTTGCCTTCAATAGGAATATTAAGTAGTGACGCAGAATTCCTTTTCCGCTACTACTATTAGGTGGAAATTGGGACCAGGAATATCGTACCCTCATAACTGGATCCGCCGGTAGGTTATCTTTCGAGACACCCCTTTGGAACGTTTTAATTAGTTAATACATTAAATTAGATTAAAACCAATACCGCCAGCGAGTCTTACCGACTTCACAATAACTCGGTAATATTTTTCTTGGAGACGGAGCAGCAGATAAGATCCACTTCTATGCTCGCAGTGTGACGGAGATATGTCAGTTGGGCGACCAGAAAGCGGTGCCTTTAAGGGCGAAAGGAAAATTGTCTAGACTCGCGAAAGACGATAAGGAGTGTTGCGAATTGAATATAAGATAGATGAAAGGAAAATTCGGAAAAGTACCCTAGTCTGTTGGAATTCGAAATGCCTAAGCACTATTATGAGAGGTAATTCGAGAGCTGTGACGACAAAACAGAAAAACCAAGAGAGGGCAATATTCGGCAGTAAAGAAACGCACATAGTCAGAATTAGACCGAAGACCACGAGTCGAATTAGTGGACGCTAAGTTGAGGCTTAAATAGTTACTTTTGTTTAATTAATCCGGCAACCACGTTATTAAGTTTTTATTATTTACTAATGCTCTGCCGGCCGATTACCTACCAGTGTAATGTCACATGGTATTAAAAATAGTAGCAATGGAGAAAAGTAATCCGGAGTAAAGAGATAGCGGGGAAGCGGTGAGGGAGCTTTGACAATGAGGACCGGGTAGTGAAGAGTATATAATAGGGAAGAGTATAATGAGAAGTGGGAAAAAAGGGATGAACGAGCGGGCAAGATCGGAGATGGCCCGAAAAAGAGTCGGACAAACCGAATAATACATTATTATGCTCGACGCTATTGTTAAGAGTGGTGTTTTTTTTGCCTCCCAAAAATAACATTACCGAGTCGTACGTTCTTTTTTATAAGTCAAACTTTTCCGTTTTTCGATTCGAACGCGAAACTGGAAAAGTTTTGATTTTATAATGACGAATCTTTTATTTTGTTTTTGAGTTTGCTGGTTTTTTTTTTATATATATTTCTATTTCATATCATAATATAAAGTTGTTCGCTCACTATATGCTTCAATAAAAATAAATAAAAAAAACCGCCCCTACAATTCTCATCGTTTATATATATATATATATATATATACACATATACGACACACGTTGCTTCCGTTTGGCAAAAATCGGATAAACCCTCGTCGAAAAAGTTTGTTCAAACGTCCACTTGGAAACGTTATTTTTAGTCGCTATTTCGGAAGCTTGAGGGTGAAAAAAAATGAAGCGCCACCGAAAAGATTATAGTGACACAGACGTGACGCGACCGGACAAATATGGGAAACATAATATCTATCTATATTTATTTATTTATAACTGTATATATATATATGTAAGAATGTCTAAAAAATAGTGTAGTAATATTTTTATAAATTAAAAAAAAATGATTTTAAAGCTGAAATATGACACTTTAAAATCAATCAATCGATATTAAAAACATTTACAGCTCATCTAAAAAAAAACTGATAAAATGTATTACATGTTATAAAAAAACGTATCACGAAATATTATCAAAAAAATTATATGTTTTATGTGTCAGATTTCAGCTTTAAGGAGATTGCGTGCGGTTTGTTTTTAAGGAGTTTTGTATAGGCAATATTTAAGAAAAAATAAGTTTTAACAAATTTCGACCATGTCAATTAATTTACCGGTTAATTTGTTTAAGCTTCGAGGTATTTTTCTTACAAGTTGGAATTTGTATTAATGAAAAATTAATATGTCCCATAATTATTATTATCGAAGGCAAAAAAAATTCACTAAGAAGTACTTTTAAATGTAGTTAGGGATCTGACATTTAGGGGCTTTTATTTATTGAAATCAGATGCTGTCTTTCTATCTATGCATGTTCTATATCGGGGGACTTTTTAACTGATAGGATGTTTGTCGGTGGGTTGGGTAGTTATGGGTTATATATTATATATCTTATATTTAATACTATATACAATATACATATAAATATCATGTAGAAATGGGTGTAATTAAATATAAGCCTGGAACAATTTCAACGAAAATTGGTACTCGTATGACCCCTTAGCATTTCTAGAGAGGGGTGGGTGCCATGTAAAAATAATAAAAAATCATCGTTTGAGTATAGAATTATATTTATACATATACGGATTTTTTTTTAAATTTTACATTAAAAGCATTTGCGGGCCCTAACTTATAAACTTAAACGGACGAGGAAAAAGTAAAACGATATTGAATGCGATGGCATGATAAAATTGTCGTTGTTGATAAAACCTAGTGTTAACCGGCAAAGCTGAAGTTCGCATGTTAGTTGCGAACAACGTAGAAGGCCGTCTCTTATTTCAGCGGTATTCCATAAACAATTCACATTGAAGTGCACTTAGACTCCTTTTTGCAGTTTAACCATAAAAAAAAATATATATATATATAAGTATAAAAATGAAATGATGTCAACCCACCTCCGCAACAGTATTATTTACCAACTACCTGGCCAAATGCGGATCATCAATAATTGTGAACGCTTTGGAAAAAAGGGAAGTCCAACAATTTTTTTTCTTGTCTTCTTTCAGTGTTAGTCTAAATCCATTTGAAATTATCTTTTTCAGATTGGTCGGAAAATAAAATCCAGCAACTATCAATAACATATACAGCGATTAAAGTACTCTCAACGTTGTTTGAATGGAATAGTTTTGAAGGGTACAAAATCCAAACGTTCGTTCAATAAAAATATATAGCTTCGACGCTTTTATTTTTTATTTATCTAGTCCGACCTCAAAATTGTGTTCACATCAAATTAAATAAATAATTTTCGCCAAAAGCGTTTCAGCGCTGCAGGTCTATACTGGTGTACGAGAGCTCAGGGGATGGCCATTACCAGATAATTTTTTATTCATGCACAACAGTTGCACGGACGGCTCGCAGAGAAAGCAGGAACGGGAGTGGATATCTTAGGACTTAGTAGGAAACATGCAACGACAAGTAAGTACGGATTTTCATGGAATTTCGCCCATTAAAGATGCCATTATATTTTCCACGAAGATTCTCGCTGATCTATTTACCTCGCTATTTAGTTAGCTTGTGTCAATAGGATGACATAGTCAGCGCCATGCAACAGTTTGCAGACCTATATGGGGACTATGATGATTGAACTTGCACAAAGTCCACGCGCATTCGGTGTGTCGTTTTAATCCCGTTGTATGGTTGTCGTGGGCGTACAAAAGCGTCGGTTTGGTTTTAACCGCTATTACCGCAGCGTTTAAGAGCTAACCTTACCTTTGACCGTTGTGAGCATTTTGTCGGTAGAAAAAACCACAAGGCGGTAACGCGAACACATTAGTTTTAACACCCCGAGTAAAGGTCAGGCAAGTAAACGGCGTATAATGTAGCAGATGATCGGCAAAAAAAAAATAAAAATGTTCGACGGCTTACGGTGTGGCAAACCGAAGGCGATTTGTTTTTTTTTTTCGGACACAGGATCCAAATCGGATGAAAGCGATTTTCGTCATTTTCCAAACGTACCTAAGACCTGTAATAGCATAGGGCCGCCCATGACAAATCGGTCAAGACCAACGCGGTGATTTATTTTTTTTTCTTTTATGTCCTCTTTTATAAACCGTCTTCACGCACACACACACACACACACAACGGGGGCCGATTGTCGTTTTGCGTTATTGTCGTCACCCGAATGATTGATAAGTTCCGCACCTGACTTCCGCAACCCGCCGGCATGTGGTATGTCGAGTTCCATTTTAATAAAAAAAATAATTTATTCGGTTTGAAAAAGTATAATCGAATCCCGTGGAAAAGTCCTCTTGAACCAACGCGGTCGGCGTTGAGTTTTTTTTTCTTTCAAAATTGGATTCGCCGAAAACTTTCTCCGAACCGAATTCATTACACGGTGAACTTGTGCGAATTACTTATGTTCCAACTCTTTTAGTTTGAACAACCGGGATTTGCGCGGTGACCATTGTCTTCGAGCAATAAAAGGTTTTCCTTACTTCGAGCAATAAAAAAAAGAAAAGGAAAACTTGCAACTAGAACGCTGTCGATAACCACGTTTTCTAATAAATAAAAAACAAATTGAGAAGTGTAAGTTATCAACAACTTACCGCCAATAATTGTAATGTAATGCGATTTTGCTAGTTTTATTTCCAAATTTAATTTAGCCCCAACGAATCCGCCAATAATTGTAATGTAATGCGATTTCGCTAGTTTCATTTCCAAATTTAATTTAGCCCCAACGAATAGAATATAAATGCGTTTCAACAAATGCGTTCGTAGAAGGTGAATAGCTGTTTAAAATGTTAGTACTCTGAATAAATTAACAACGGTCAATGCAAGTTAAAATAGTAATCAGCCTTAGACAGGACATGGTTTGTGTTCATAGCAATGTGTACAATTTCTTGTACACACGATAATTGAGAAAAACTGACCTTCCTGAATCGTTTCGTACCGAATAGATAGGGTAATAATTTTTTTAATGATTTTAATCCCACGATAAACGTATCCTGCTTGGGGTTTTTACATCTCGGTTTACAGCTTGCTTAGGATCTCGTAAAAAATCCTATTTACGGGGTCGCCGGGGTACACAAAAAAAAACTATAAAGCCTAGCTTCCTCTTACCGACCTTTTTTTCTCGGCATAGCCTTTTTCTGTAAAAGCCCCGTCGGTGCTAGTTTGGTTGATTGTCTGTTCATACTGTGTCAGGAAAAAAAAATGAGAACATACAAACACCATTGAAAACCGCATCTTCTAACCAAAAAGCAAACTTTAGACGAATACCGAAAATGAAAAAGCCTATAAATTATTTAAAATCAACATGCATAAACTCTGTTGAATTTCAAAAAATAATATTTTCTGTGAATGGTGGTTATATATTATGTGTGTTATATATGTTATATATACATAGTTTAAGCAACATTACATTAATTGTGTTATTGACTAAAAGAAAGTGGAAGTAATGTTAGGAATCCACTCTCTTGATTAACTGCCCAGAGGATATGGTACGTTATTCCGTTTCCAAATTAATTATAATGTATACAAAGCTTGAATAAAGACGTCTAGTTTCAAAACCAGCTAAAAGCAATGTTTGACAATTTTCACAAACAACAAATAATTTATTTAGATGGACGATTAAAACCAACCAAGATATGTATTCTCAACGCAGTTTGAGTTAGTTACAATCTTTATTTGATGTTCAATAATAGTTTTACATACCATACAGCATGGCCGCTTAAAAGAAATACGTTTTAAAATGTCTTTTAGCTGGTTTTGAAACTAGACGCCTCAATTGTGCAGCAATTCAACTATTTCTGTGTGTTTTTTATGTATGGAATTCAAACCTTTTTATCGCCAATCAATTTTTTAATTACTACATCAATATTATTATCGTTATGAATTTTTTTTTTCCAATTTGGTTGGGAGTTGTGTTGGTTTTGCATCGAGGGCGTGGTAATCCTAATTGCATTAACGAGCTCACGGCCAAGCTTGGACATGTATGGAAAAATGTAATTTGTATTACCGCCGTTTTCGATAATACCACATTAATCGCCGCAAAAACATTTAAATCACATCAAACAGCCGGCACCGGACGCCCGTTATCCTATGGGATCCTGATCCTGATTATACAGCTGTTATGCTATACCGTGCACGCCATAGTGCGTTCCGTGGCTCGTTTCCTTTTCCCTTCACCTCTTGCCTGCGACTTTGCCCAAATCTCTTTGGGCGACGGCTGTTTCTAGCGTTTAAACGCATATGCTTGTATATTATACACACCCATTTATAAATATATCTATAATTGCCAACGATAGAATTTCATACTTCCATTGCTGCGCTTAAACCGCGTGTACGGCCGCAGGCACTACACGAACGGCTCCCGCGTGTCCTATGCCCGCAAGGGGATGAGACGGTAGACGGCGGCACGTCTCTTCCTCGCCTCTTATCCTCCGCCGCCGCCTAGGCCCATAGCCGGTGCCGCCACCCCCTCACCGCCCGATCGATATAGCAACGTTCCGCACGGCCGTCGGCCGCGGCGTCCGTATCCACCCGCCGCAGAGCCGCACGGCGGGCTGTTTTGTCCGCGTTCTGGCCACGCTGGACCGTCACGTCGACGACAACAAAAAATGAGCGAGCAGTGTCGGCGAAAACAAAAATAATTTCGCTTTTTCGCGTCTCATTACATATGCCGCATCAACCCCGTAGCTGTTGTCCTCCTACGCCTTTTCTACCCTTGTCCCTTGTTTCCGTACCCCTCGCCCACTTCCACAAAAGTCCTGTCACCCGCTCGGATAGGTCTTGATGCCAACGTCAAACACATACACACGGGCCGTCGAGTTTTGTTAGCGCATCATTGCACTCGAGGGTACCGTTGTAATAACGTATGCGCGCGTGGCGAACGCGTTTGATGTCCAATAAAAAAGGTACTCTCGTCACAGTTTACGCCATACAATCATATACGATACGCACTACCATTACCCAAGTCGGGCACGCGTGTGTCGTTGACATGCGGGACACGGCGACCGAGCTTATAAATTATCTCGTTCGCGTGCGACGATAAACCTTATACGAGTTTTTTTAGCGCAACATATTATTACATTGTAGCACAGGCGGGGCGAAAACTAATACTTTTTGAGCTATGGATATATCCAAAATGTACTCACCGATGATCGTCAGGTTGACCAGAGAGTTGCGGGTCTGCGCCCGCTGGAAGTCCACGCGGCACCGGTACATGCGGCCGTTGCCGTCTTCCGGCCGGACGCGGTCTATGCGTAGCTCGGAGCTACGGAGACCGCCGGCCGTCGCGTCGTCGTTGACCCGGAACCTGGCACGATCGCCGAGCACCTGAGGATCCGACCACCGTTCTGCTTCGGGGCCGCCCAAAAGCTGGTGCTGTGCCTGTTGATGTCGCATCCGGGGTTGTCCGGCGCCGCGGGCCGCGACCACTCTGGCGTCCACGCTTTACAAGAAAGAAAAAAACAGGCGTTTATAAAAGTCATATTAATAAATGTATACGTAATTGGGCTGGATACAAGAAATTTCGTGTCGCCATTTTCAGTTTTAAAGATAAGAGACAAACACAGATATACAGTTAACTAGATCGGTAAGTGTACATGTCGCCAATAGAGATAACTGAAGTTACCATTTTCCGCCATCATTGTAGGAATTGCCTTATCACTTGAAAACACGTTTACAATAATTAAAAAATTAAGTTGATAACGCAGAATGACAGATGTATATATATAATCTTTACGCATATGAATCCCACAAAAATGGCGGACGTCGATCACTCTACCTATCTACAATCGCCTACCCTACCCGCGATTAGATTTATCACTGATCTCTTATCATCTGTCTCTCATCAGGAGTCAGTATCAGATGTCTCTTATCATTTGTCGGGAAAACGGTAGCGAGGAATTGATACCTCTGATTCTAGATTGATCCCAACCAAACCCTATAACATATCCCTGCTAAAATTTCATCTAAAATGTTCGTTTGAATTATCGTTTATAGCGTACGAATTTATAAATTTAGGTTTGCGGGTTCTTAAAAAAAATAATTTAGGTAACGAATTTTAATTTATTTTAAAAGAAATCTGAGTGTAACGGACATGGTGATAACGGTCGAGGGTTATTTTGGCAGAAACCGGAAACCACCGAAAAAGGTGTACCCTATTTTTATCAGCAGATACAAGTTAATGTATTAAAAGGTAGTTTAAATACACACGAGATGCGTATAACTAAATAAATCGTGTGGTTAAAAAACATATAAAAATGTTTTCTAAGTGTAGTTATGTTGTAAAATAAATCTTTGTTTATTGTGTTTTTCTCGATTTTGGAATTGTTAAACTTTTTTTCAGTCTTGTCTTTAAAAATTACTTTTCGGCTAAAATTTCAGATCTATAGAGTCTGTAGATCCATATAAAAATCAATCATTTGGTAAAACAACTATTGTGAGTCAAGACGCGAAAATAGAAATAAATCAGATGCACCAAAGCCGAAGACGCTGAAAGCGCATCTATCGCGTTGTGACGCCAATGAATAGGTTTAGATTAACGCGGTCAACACTGTCCCTATCATGTAGTGACGCGAATGAATAGATTAGATATTCATTCGCGTCACTACATGATAGGGCCAGTTTAACCAGGTTAACGTTAATCTATTTATTCGCGTCACTATACGATTAGATTCAGTCGATTTTTCAGATCTCAAGTCTTGAAATTTCGCCTAAAAACAATAAGCTGTGACCCCTGTAGTAAAACCAATATTTTCTCAGCTCCTCGTCGAAGCTAAAAAATGTCAACAGCGTAAAAAATAATGATTTCCTACTTCTTATGTACAACTACTATAAGCTCAAACATAATATTTAGCAATCAAAAAGTTTTAGTTTTCAGTAAAATTAAATATGGTTCAAATAATTTTTTTTCGTTAAAAAAAAAACATGGAACATGTAATGGAAAAGTCTGCGACGTCAGAAATTGTTTTCAGTAGGGGTCGAAATGGGATACTTTCCGGGAAAACAGTACAGATGACTAAACAGGTAAATTAAAATTTAATTTTATATTGTGAACCAAATAGCCCTCTTAGCACTTAAATTGAAAAAGTTGAGACGAGTTTAGTAAACAAATGAACAGAGAAAGTCTTATGGAAAATCGAAACTTTAAACATTATTTGCCAAAATTGACAAAAGTTGAAATTGCTCATTTTAGTTCCAAGGTGCATTAATATTTATATAAATTGTATGTATACATATAAAATATATTGAGAGCATAAACTAATTTTCTTTTGGAATTGCTACTTAATAGTTAATATTATATACAAATTGGCGACTCAGGAGATGGGACTCAGGGTAGAGATGGGTGGCAAGTCTGCAACAATCTGATTTCAAGGCGAACAATGGTATTCCTAGGTGCCATCGCCGACCCAGAGATAAATGATTTGCCACTGGACAACATCTGACCAAATTGACTGGTGTCTGACCAATACAAACAGTTATCTAAACGTCAAGCGACTGATGATTAATTGTTACAAATGAGTAAACGACAAACAGAGGCCAGGGAGAGATAAAGGAAACGTAACACATAATATACTAAATTATTCATTGGACTTAAAGTCGCTGATGAAATGTGTGCGCTTCAACGAAACTCAATGGGATGGATGGTTTATAGGGTGCATGCGAAACGAGGCCAAGACACGACTCTAAGAATAATAATAATAATAATGATCGACAGGAACAACGCACAAGAATATAATTAAGATTTCTCGCGATTGAAGTCTGAAACTTATTTTCCGGAATACCGACCAACTTTATCTTTTACCTAAATCCGAACCGTGCATGTCATACAAATTATTATCAAGAATACATATATATATATATTTATTATATACAATAATTGTATTCATTAAAAGTTTAAGATAACTTTTAATGAATAAAATTATTATAAACGTGCTCTTGTCGAGTGAACAAAAAAAAAGTACAATTTTGTTTGGTGGTAAAAAAAAAATGTCATTTCACGTGCGTCATGATGTCAACTATGTTAGACATAATAAAACGTAGCTGCAACTCTTGTTTTTGTTTATTTTAGTCTAAAAAAAACTGAATATTTTTACGTACAATTAATTATTCTATAGTAGACTTATACTTTCAGGGATAAACAAGGCAATAAGACGTGTCCTTCTGTCCCGGGAATTAATCTAAGATGACACATTTGAACAATTTTAATTGATAGAAGCAGTTATTCATTTTTAAATCAACACAAATTTGACCATGTATTAATAGTACAGTATTTTTCACCGGTTTGTCGCTATTATTTCCAAATGTCTCGTTTTAATTTGGGGTGTAATAATATGCAATATATTAATTTCCTGTTGGACGTCGATCGTTGTTGATTAGTGTTGCGTACCGCTAATTTAGAGCATCGCTGTGTACTTTGTACACATTTTGTGAAAACAGCCAACTCGAACAGAAAATAAATAACAGTTTTTTTGTGTGGTTAAAAAAAAAATTGCATTCCCAATAGGTGTAATACGTGCATAACTCACGGTTAGGTAGTTGTACCAAGGGAGGGACAGGGCTGAGTGGGGCGAAATCTGTGTTTGTTTTTTAACGCAAAGTACTTACATTTGGTTTTTTTTTTTTAAACGAATGTTTTAAACACGCCAATACGCCCATCGTGGGCGTCGTTTGTTTTAACCGGAGTAGCATTTTTCGTGCCGTCAAATTAAAAATTTCCTCGTACAACCTTAGAGCGCTGTGCTTTCGACCTTTCAAAACGGTAAGATTTATTTGATCACGGGGTTTCCGTGAACAACCGTGTTTGGTAAAAAGAAACTAAACAAATAACATAGTTCCCGAAAGAAACGGTTCGATGGTAATCTATCTGATGTAAGATACTAATTTTCTTGGAAAATATAAAATGTTTCGAAAATTATGTTTTTCCTATACTTGTAGGTACATGTTTTATTATATTTTCCAATACTTAGAAAATGTTTAACTGCATCCCTCATACGTAAAAGAAGTACGGACTTATTTAAACGGCAGCATACGTTTTTATTTCCATAAATGTGTTGACAAACAATTTAAAAAAAAAACAATAGTCAGTATTTTAATTTTTAATTTTCATCAATCCGCTCGATCACCAGTATTGCATACCTTAGGTACTCCGGTATGAGTGAAAAAAGTTTTAAAACGAAATACTCCCATTTTATATCGCCTACTCTGTTGTTGTATCGACTTTGGTGTACGTGATCCTGAATATGAACATCCAGAATAGGTCACTATTATTGGGCTACTTTGGACAAAATATATTATGTGTTGGCTTTGCTTGTGGCGGTGTCCTCGGGACCCTTTGGTCTAACCCTGTCCGTACTTTTCGACCCCTAGCAACCGCCAACCATTTCGAGTTCCCTGTCGGTGATAATGTAGGGTACAGGGAGAAGGGCTCGGAGAAATTAAACCGCTTCAAACGAGCTGAATATCTTTCTAAAAATCAAATTCATTTTACATGTTATACTTTGTACGATGGATCGTTTGAAGAGTGTATGCCTGATTTGTTTTGGTTTGATGCGTAGCTTAATGTTTTTACTTCGGTGTGTTTTTATTAGTTTTTTGTTTGTCCGCGCCCAGAATATCTTCTAAGCCGCTGAACCGATTTATTTATGTAGCAACTTTATAGATCAGAAATCGTACCTGGAACGTACATTTTTCCACTAAAACTTTAAAGAGTTTTCATCCAGTCTCACGTGAAAACGCCGAATAATATATTTTACATGTTTACACTAAAAATATAACTGTACGTTTTATATCTATGTATGGTCGGCTCATTGATTTTGTAATATGCGGATAAGCCGCGCTTTTGTCGAAAGTTGCGGCGTTCGAGAGGTTTAAGCCCGTGGCCGAGGGAGGGTAAGAACCAGCGTACTTACACGGTTATTATTAATATACATTTTCGCATCGGTCCCTCCACCCCTTCTGGCGACAATGAGATGAGCCTTATCTGCATAACGATGTAGTAAACCCACGACAAACTTAGAAAGAAAGACTGATACCACTCGCTGGGCTGACAGTAAGCGAGGGGGGGGAGGTGGGTTGTTGTCAATAAACGAGGTTAATGATAGTAATGGGTTTAATAAAAATTACCTGTAAATCGGCGTGCCCAAATCGTCGCGGTACCAAAGCACCAGCAAAGCGGCATCGCCCCCGCCATCGTCATCGTCGTTGCCCGCAACGTCTTCTTCTTCGGTACCTGCACCGACGTTGCCATCTTCTTCTTCTGCGATGGCCGCCGATACGTCACACGGTAGGCGAGCCTGACGACCGGCCACTGCTCTAACGTGATAGACGGGCACTGCAAACACCACAAAGCATATAGTAAGTTAGCGAACGAATCTAAGACTGTCGTACCGACGGCTCACGGTTGTGACCGGATGGAGAAGACATAGTTTTAGTTTAAAACACTACTGGGACTAGTCGAGACTGAACTGTGAAGGGAAACTAAATTTTGAAAGTCAAATCTAGTTGGAGTTTACTCATATCTAAAAATCTCTACGTTGCAGTCGCTACAATTATGCGACCAATGAATCAATTGGATGAAGTGCATATTAGTGTCAATCATTAGTTAACGCTATTAATTTCTCTCCCTGTATATTAATACCCCATAAAATATTGAAGATGAGAGTTTAAAATAGGACACAAGTCCCTATATTAGTTACATCGGGTTGAGCCGCCGAGGGGACACCATATTGTGACAAGTTTACCCGGAGAGTGCAAAAGGGTCAAAATTCGACGGATTTTAGTAAACGACCATCGAGAGATATGTATAGATAAGGATGCTATAAATTTCCATATGTTTTTACTGTTAATTACATTGTTGATTGATTATAAAAAAAAAAAAGATATATGTCAATATACTCACTTATTGTATTAAAAGAAAAAAACAGAAATAGTGATTGCGTTGTCATATAATAAATGCTCTACACTTTCTAATAAATTAAGCGCTTCCCTGGTCTTTAATATAAATATTGATAGATAAAACTTAGTAAGACCTTTAAAAACGCTTACCAAGGCAAGTAGACTTTCTTGATTTTTAGTTTTTGAAGAATTATTTTAAAAAAATATATTAAAAAGTCGCACCATTGGCACAAGACTGTCACAACTCAAAATTTGAGTTTTTTAGTGACAGGTCTGTTGCTATAATTTTTATTCTACGAAATAGTCTACCGCCACAAGTTGTAACCCAACTAACGTCTCAGCAATACATTTGTGTCGGTATTGAATTTCTTTATTTATGCAGTTAAAACAAAAATAATACTGCTACATTTTTAGAAACTGCGTAGTTGGATGTTTTTTTTATAGTTAATTATAAGAAATAAAGACTCCCTCATTTCGGTTTGAGGCGTTTTAATGTAATAATTTTTAACCGAATGACACCCGTAAAAAAATAATAAACTGCCACATTTTGTGTTGTAGCATTAAATTAGTTTAACAAAAAAAAAAAAAAACTGCCACATTTCTTATTATGGCGTAAAAAATATTTGGCTTGAAATGGTAAAGTGCCACAAAAACAAAATGTGGCAATTTACTTTATTGAAAACTTTTTGTGGTGTATGGTTGGGATTTTACTAAGTAGCTCAAAAATTAAAATAACAAACATCGGATAACATAAATAATTGAAAAGTATTAAAATTAAAGCTATAAAACTAATAGTTTGCCAGTAGTTTCAATCTTAAAACCGAATTTCCTCAAAACTATGTTTTTTGAGTTTTGGCAATTTTGCACCAAGGATACGATACACGTTTTAACTTTTTATTTATTTATTTATGATTTACAGCATTAAAGCTCTGTAGTGAATGAACTATACAACAGCTAAGGTGATCATAATAAGACTCTAAACAACAAAATCTATGTAAATAAAAATAGCTATAATTGATAACTTTTTTAATTATAAAAGCCCTAAATAATATATTTAAAATTTTTTAACTCATATTTTGTATCTTCTTGACAAGATCTTTTAATGAATTTAGAATCAACTTTCAATTTTTTATAGTTTAATCATTATACAACTTTTTCACATTCAAATCATTATACCGGATAGGTATGAAGTCCGATTTACTTGCACATATCTTTATATTAAAGCTAAGACAAATATCTATCTTCTCATTGGTAGTGTGTAGCCTTTTGTTTTTTTTTTCTATTCGCAACAAGGTCTTAAAGTTTTAGAATCTGGTTTGTTTTCATTTCGTCCTTGATTTTTTTTTTTTAAAAAAGTAAAAAAAACTATTTTGCTTGTCTCGATTGTAAACACAATCCTAGATCCGTACCCGTATGAGACATCCGTTGATGCAAACAAAACTCGTTCATGCTAAAAATCCAGACCGGACCTTTTTGATCCCGAAAACACAGTCCAGTTCGTATTTAGGTATACTGTTTGTATAAACCGACACAGACTCTACTGTGCAACCCAATCAAGACACGGGTAATTTTTTTTAACGAACTCCTGGCTATACATCATATTGTGTAATAATAATAATCGTCATCGTTTTTATGGCTATCGCCGTGCAGTGTAATTACTGTTGTTCGTTCGTTTCGGTTTTCTGGGTAAATTGGCCGTTGGACGTGTAATGCGCGTTATTTATTCATGTATACTTTATTAAACACAGGTATCGAACTCGGGCAGGCCTTCCCCGGACCAATTAAAAACAAACGATCGGATTTATTGTAATTTTAATCATTCGCGGAAGATCGAAGCGCCCCGGGGGGGGGGGGAGTGTTATATAATTTAATAAGCCCACGCTGACTCTGCTCGGCCAACCGTGTCCCGGCGAGGTCAGCGGATATAAAATATTTATCATCAAACGCCAAGGGTTAATTGTGTCGTTAAATATTTTGCAACGCTCTGGATTTCATCAACGGCGGCTGTGGTGTGGTCGGTTTGGCGTTTAGGCGTTGTATCGAATTAATGCAAACGCGCGACAACTTCACTCGAGGGGCCGAGGGTTTAATATTTAATAATATATTCTAATGCCAGAGACCGTCACTATCGGTTACAACGATTTTAAATCACATAGCACCCCGCCGCGACCGGTTAGGTATAACAGCTTTGGCGTTGTGCTATTGCGGCGGAACCGCGCGAGAGCACGAATTGACTGTTTGCGCCGACGATATCGAGACTGTCCCGAAACCGTCCGACTCGTTTGGGCTAAACACAAAAGCCGTCCCTTTTGGACCCGTGTAAACAAAACTCGTTCATGCCAAAAATCCAGACCGGACCTTTTTGAACCCGCAAACACAGTCTAGTCCGTTTACACCGTCTGTAGGTATACATCGACACCGACTCTCTTGGGGCAACCCAATCAAGACTCGGATAGAGCGAATTCAACAAGCTTGGCCACCGAACTCGATATATGGAACGCGCGTATTCAGATTGAAAAATTTCCCCACCTGGGAGGCAGCCATTTTGTTTACTAATTTCACCGAGAGTAAAAATGATGCGTTACTTTTCCACGGTACCTGATAGAATTCCTCCAAAAACATGGCTGTCGATCCCACGATATTACAGAAGTGTTCGGGACCCGATAACACCTTTATTTATATATTTAATAAACCATAGAAATGTTAGGTTAGGTGATTATCTCATATAACTCCGTCATTTATTTGATAAATTATAGAAAAAATATATATATATATCATGGACAAAACAATAACTGTTCACAAAATGGCCGCTTCCCACTAGTGAACATTTTCATAAGCAGCCGACTAAAGGTAATACGCGTTCCATGTATTGAGTTCAGGGCACTTAGCACATACCGTATCCACTGGGACTGGTGTCGCGGTAATACGCGGTAATGTTTACCATAAACTTGCTTGATTAGCTTTTCGACTGGGTTCAAACAGAATCCAAGCACGACAGGGAAATTTAACCGAAAACGCCATTCATTCGCGATTTCGCCGAACCCGTTTGAATGCAGTAACCTTCAACAAACCTTCTCCTCTCGGCGGTCGTCGGTTCATCCACCGTGTATTCGCAGTGATATATTATTGACGGAGTTCAAGCGCTGTGTAAGCATACACCATTCGAGTACTAGATTTGGACTCGGTTCGGTCAGAAAAGTTTTACCAAAGACGGAAAACAAAACGTAAAGCGTGTACGGGGAAAAAAACCACCGTCGCTTTGTAAACCTAATGCGCTTTCAGAAGGCAGAGGCTATTGTGTGTTGTATTATACACTATAGTCCGTTTCATTTATTATTAAGTAGACACGGTGGACGAAATAACGAGGGTGAACGATGGCGGTACACGAGCGGAAGCGACGGATTTAGGGTTGCTGAGCAGCGAACTTGGTCGGAGCTACTGAAATCTGTTTCTTTTCACAGCCGCCGTAGGTGCCGTCTGTATATCATGTTTAATATATTATTATACTATAGTGCTCGGCCGGCGGGTTGAACGGACAAAACTGGCGCAACTAATCAATGTTTAACAGTAATAATAACTCTAAGGTACCCGTTCAAGCTGCCTGCGTGCACGACAAGTCCGGGGATTCATTTGAAACTTTCTGATAGCCGAAGCACTCTACTCGTTCCGGTCCGACGACGCCGGTTTTGTTCAGTAGTCGCTCTTTCAATAGGTTTGCCAATAATAATTAATACCGGCACAGCGGCACTGTCATCGCGGTTTTATCGTTCAATTAAAATTATTTCAATATTAGCAAAGAGTATTTTATTACAACGGCAATCTGTACACGACAAAAGCGTCGGCTACACTATCGATTATTTTTCGGATAATATGAATTATTAGTACAATTATTTACTTTTACATTGTTAAACGTTATTTATCGTTCAAATTTCTACGTACAACGATTCAGCGGTATCAGGTTAACAATCCGACTGACACTTGGGCGTCGGTTAATTACATTTTACGGGTTGGTAGTATAATAAATTTAGCGTCCCAAAAAAATGTAAACAACCCTTAACTCCAATAATTGTCGGCATGTTTTTCAACAATCTCAATAACCATTTTTCATCGCTCAAACGGCTGCACACCACACCAGGATATAGTGGAGCCATAAAAAATTAGCAATTAGGTACTCATAAACAACTTCTCTGCTAGGCTAAAGTTAATACGTTTTCTTATAATTATATCAAAATCTTGGTAGGCTTTGGAGAAAGCAAACGTCTCACATATATCTGCCTCGTTTCGCTTCCTTGTCTTAATAGTTTAGTACCTAACCATACAATGATAACGTACACTGGTAAGAAATACTTGTTGATGGTGATAACATTACAGACGATTGATATAAATATTTTTTTTTGGCCACACTGTGTACAACAGGAGGATTATTTTTTTCATTTTTTCGTCACACTGGTCCGAGAGTATAAGTCTTATTTAATCTGCGACATTACAGTCGAGTGATGGTAAAGTATAATAGCTGACGACTCGTGAGCGATATTTTTCTTAATGTTCGGCTCGTCTTCCAATCCCGGCAACGGAGGTTTAATAATAATTATTATCGACGGCGTGGTAGCGCTTAAGTATACATATATGGATATGTGAAGAAATCGCGATTTTAACCCAAAGTCACGTGCGCGGCGTTTCGAAAACAATTACTGTTATTGCTAACCGAACACGTATTTGGAATTCTAACTCGAGACGTTCCACAGTTCACCTAAGACTATTTCTGGCACGCTGGAGGTGATCTCTTAATCGAAACGTACACGGTATCAAACCTTTATTATTAGTAGACAAACAGGGCAGATTTGATCGTGGTACCCGGATTTCGGTCCGTCGTCTATAGCCCTCGGTAGCTCTGCGTGCATCATAATCATTCTGTATGGTTTCAATAATATAGTAGAAGGGAGTACATTTGCTGCTAAATCAGCATCAGTATTCTGTATGTACTGCTATTTGCGTGTAGCCAATAAATAAACGCCGGTAAATAAATGTATGATTTTTTTGTTTATCGTGGCTACTCAATATCTCCTCGTATGGTTTAATTAGTAATTTAATTTTTTCTTTTGCACAGTGTTTTTAAACAATGTGATTTTAATTTTCCACAAAAATGTTCCTACCCCCTTCTCAAAGTAATTATTTTTATATCGACTTTTGAAACTGGTAATTATAAGGTAATGTATGGTAACACATACATTTCATTAACTTTTTTAATTGAGAATAATGTACTAAACGTGTTGACTGGTCGATGACCAGTTTTGAACAACTATTTTTAAAGCTATATAGGGACAGGAATAGGGGTTTAATAGCCCCGTATAGACATATTGCGGTAAACTTTAAACGCTATTACCGCGTGATTATTAGTGATTTTAATAGGCGTTCTCGATGGCTTTGGCGTTTTCACACAAACTCGGCGGCGGGTTGAGGTATACTATGGTCGAGTAGCCTTTTGAACACTTTGTAATGACGTCACATTATCGTTACCTATAATACACTGCAGGCGGTAGGTATATAATGGGTCCCGCTCTCCCCTGCGCCTCCCCTGGTTAGCCGGAATTCGGGAAAAGCATACCGACTGTGTATAGCCACCGCCGCCGAATCCCAATTATGTACACAGAGATAATTATCGGCTTTGCGCTTTGGCACACATTAATTTAAGTGCTCGGCCCAAGTCGAATGAGTTTAAAAACTTATAATCTCGACCGTCCGCCGTGCCCGGCGACGATGCAGGTCGGGACCCGGAGACGAACGGCTCGGTGACTTTGATAATTACATCCGTCCAAGTCCTTCCTTACTCCCCCGCACCCGCGACCGCCTAGAGCTATAGTAAATTAAACTGACGTCGTGGTTGTTCTATATGTGTGTGTTTGTATATTAAACACCGAAGTAGATATACACATGCATATAATATACCCACTTAGTTTGTCGACCGACGACGCGGAACGTCAGAGCTAGAGACACGGTGGTATTTAGGAATTTGCGGGGTACCGCAAAGCCGCTTTGATAGGTCGGGTGGCGATAAAACACAATATCCAAATTGCTCGCAAAAAGCTTTCCCAGAGTCACCGCACGAGAGACGATTATCGTGACAAGACTTTAGCGGACGTTTTTATTTTGATTTTTTTCGCAATTGCAACAGAAATACCGTAGCGAATGTGCTGGAAAGAAAGAAAGAGAGAGAGGGAAAGAAAACATTTTTTTTTTTTTGCGTTTATCTTATCGAACACAGTGTAAGGACGTGTAGCCGACTCGTTCGACTTGCGTTGCAAACCTTTTAAGTTTATGCGCTTATATTTGGAAATCCTATTACTTTCCACTTACCAACGTGTGCTCAGACTCTAGTCGTATCTAATGGTGGTTTTGTTTGATAATTTACATAATATAATATTTTTATACAAAATCCTCGACGAATTCGTCTTTGGTCTGCCTACGCCGCAAGATCTTCCACGGCACTAATTACTTTTGTGTACTTCAGCTGTTATTCCTCGTCGTACAGTAAACGGCTTTGTGTATTTTGTTAGACTTCATTGGTTTTAAGCTTCGTTTGTAATTAAATCAGTTCACCGTTAACGTACATACATATGGGGCCAGTAATATACGGCCATGCCAGTGTATATTATACAGCGAAACTAATTAATTTTACATTTAGGGTTGGCAAATTAAATAATAACTTTTTCAACTTGCGCCGTTGCACGCATCTCTCGAGTGGGATTAGCGAAACTTAAATTTTACAGAAACAACGTTTGCACGTTTTTGATGTAAAAAAAATCATCAATTATAATATTGTTCGTATCAGTAAAATAATTACAAATCGTCTGGGTTTCGACGTCAGTACGGAATTCTACCGGATTCAATACTATTGCTATTGTTCGTATGACATTTTTCTGAAAAATGGTAATTGTAATCGGATCTAATAGTCTACCAGTTCAACCGACCAGAATGATAAGCCAAAACGCGTTAACATGAGTTATAGCATGACGTTTCGTTGTACTATTGTACGTGCGGACATTTCGCTTTCTACTATAGTATAAAATATATTACACATATGTATAAACATATATATATATGTAGGATAGCCGTCATGTAAATTCGTGTCAGCCATTGTCGCCTCTCCAAAAGTGTCATCGCGTTGAAGTGGACTTAATAGCGATCAAACATTATCCCTTAGCCCCTCTCGCGTAATCAGAGCGGGCCTCGTTATTTCTGAAGGAATATAATATAGTATCGACAAATGTGACATCTGCGGTCAACGCATTTTTATACCCTTAGTTTTGGTCTCTTCGGATATTGTCCCTATAGGCCATCGTTGTCCCCGTTGGATATCCATACATCTTCATTCTTCACTGGCTATACTTAATAATTATCTTGCTAGGCTATATCTTTGTCTTCATTGGCTATCAATGACTATACATTTTGCTCGCTACAACTAAACGCAGAGAAAGAGAAACACGGTGAGAGGAGATGGCTGCACGATTTTTTTGGGTTTTTTTAAGGCACTTCGGGTCTTATACCGGCAGAGACTGTGGGCGCCACCCGCTGTACCGGTATAAGTATACATATTTATTGTTGCTACATAATTTTCGGCGCCAAAACCGTTTACCGAGGAAATTAGCATTGGCTGCCGCGGCGGCAATTAGGGAAATTAGCCACACCGCCGTTGGGTTGTCGTCGTCGTCTAATTCGATTAGGGCCGGCGAAAACATTAAAAAGACGGACGGTGTGCGATTCTTTGCCTGCGGCGAAGCGATCGGAACTCGCTCCACAAAGGCTGCAGAGAGGCCGGAAGAAAATAAAAAGCTTTTTGAAATTACCACCGACCACCGCTTAGGCATCAGCATACCTGCCGGCAAGGGTTTTACCTAAATATACATATAAATATGTACACGCCGGACTCATAACCAGATTGTGCCGTAGATTGGAACCCACACCAGCCGTAGCCGACACCAAAATACCAGTAAACGCAATCATTTTAAAGTTAGAAGGTACCTAGAAATAGGGACGATTTCCGGGTGTCGCCCACATCAAACACCATCGGCGGAGAAATGGAGTTTACAACTAAGGTCATGGGACATGGTGTCGATAAAAAAGACCTTATAGGGGAATGTGGTGCTTCTGTAAAATGCTCAGTATCTCGTGGACTGAGCCTGGCAAAAAGTATTAATCATGACTATAAGTTTGCTAAAAAAAAAGACAACCGAAGACGGCCAAGAGCGAAATATACAATGCAAATTATGAAGGACTTGAAATACAAAAATATAATTACTTATATATATATATTTAAAAAATTGTCCAGCCCCCCCCCCCAGTTAAAAATTGAAATTGCGCCTATGCTCAAGCGCAGCCATTACAGTCACAACCAAAGTCAAATTTAGAGTTTATAGGACCCCGGGGCTTCCCATCTGGATTCCCCCTCGCCTAATAAAACAAATTATTCTACTACAACAACAACAAGTTAATAGATGTACTCACCATCCTTTGCCGAATGAGCGGCTCGCGCCAGCGAGGCGACCACCACCAACAGGGCGAGCACGGCTGGGGCGAGCGGTGGCCATCGTCGTCCAGGGCCTCCCGAACCGCCGTAGAGCCTGTGCCACCGTCGACACGGCCGTTTCTTCAGAGGCTGGACGCGGCGTCGGTCAGCGTTCGGCATCGTGTCGTCCGACAGCGGCCGTTGTCGTCGATGTCGCGTCGCCGTCCGGTACCGGCGCCTCCGGGTCCCGACGGATGTCGCGCCGCAACGGCCGTCCGCGGACACCATAGCCGCCGGCCGGTGCTGCGAAACCAACAACATGGTACACACGTGTGAGTAGTACAAAAATATTATTGATAAACCGGTTAGGTTGGGAATAGGTCCGGGCTATTGTAGTTTTATTTACCAAGTAATATGGAAAAAAAAGCGGGGAATAGCCGGTCTCGAGTTACAAGCCAAAAACGACCGCTCGTTAAGAGGTGGTGTATAAATGCGGATCGAAGACAGCGGAAATATTCGTGTGGGTTGCTTCACCGTCGCCGTCGTCCATTTGAGTCGTACATATTAGGTTACGACGGGCGGTTGGCGGAAAATAATAATGAGCACTACTAGGTATGGAAATATAATATTGAAAATTTAAGTATTCTTATCGAACAGCTGTGCGTTGAAGTCTTACCTCGCGGACGGCGGCTTCTTTGGGTTCTCGTTCTGGCGTCGTCGTCGTCGTTGGTCTTATGGATGCTCCGTCGTCGTCGGTGTGGACACCTCCAACGTGGACGGACGATCACCAACGAGACCGCGGCTGTAATCCAGCGGTGGCGGCGGCCTGTTAACAATCATATTATACAAATCACGCCTTAAGCGTGCATCCTGTTTCGCGACCCAACGCAGGAATATCCCTTCGGGATCCCTGAAGAACTCGGCCGGAGTTATAGGGAACAGCGGCGGCTGGTTTTGATTATTCAGTTTGACGGATTTTGACGCCGAATCGATCGGCGCCGTCGGGATATCGTTTGTGGACAGCGGCGATATCTCGGCCGCACACGGTAGCGCGATTACGGACAGACGGCTGTGCGTGTGGCCACAATAACGGACGACAAACGACAACGCGAGCGGCGTACAACAAACGGTGTCGCGCGTTCGACAATACTCTGCCGTCTCTAGGGGGAGGGCGCGCGCTCTCAGTGACGGAATCCCGGCGGCCGCGGCCGTGCGCAGGCTCCCGCCGCCCGTAACCGCACCCGACCGTTGTCCACCCTTTGCCACCCCTACGGGACGCGGGCGGCGGCCGCGGCGGCACCAGATGTGCATTATCCCTGCACCCTTTTCCGCCGGCCGTGACGCTGGCGCGCTTTATTGTTATTTTTCCATCGTGTCCACCCGCCACCGGCCCGCGAGAAAACTGACAAAACTGCTACAACGTCGTCGTCGTCGTCGTCGGCAGCGGTGGCGGTGGCGGCAGCGGCGATATCCGTGTCCGTCCACTTCACCGGTCCCGCAGTTGCCGCTGCCGCCGCCGTGCCCGGCGTAGCATTGTCTGGACGCCGCGACAATCGCCACTTAAGGTTGCCGCACACTGGAACGGATCGGATCGGAAGGTTAGAAGATACGGAAAGACACTGGAAGAAAACTAAAACAGCCGAATTTGTTTTTAATACAACTACTGTCTAAAAAAAATTGTTATTTAACTTACCCTCCATAGTAGTCTAGTCAAATGAGAAATCTCTAAAATTGCAGATCCTTCACTTAACTATAGATACTAACTATACAATACTATATACTAAATGTACTACTCTATGTACTGCATATAAATACTTGCTCGTGAATTTTGTTTTAGCAGAACATTTCAACTTAAAAATGAATCAATACTTTTACAATTTAAAAAAAGGTTCTCAGAACGCAAGGCTTGAAGATGGGCAATAGTATTTAAATTATTGTATTTTTTACAAAATACTATAATAGGTTATCAAATTGTTAAATTTGGAAGCCTAATATTTTTTTTTCTTTCTAATTTATTATGCGACCTCCCCTTCCCCTACCCGTACCTATATATACTGATACTCAGTATTATTTATTTAATGCAATTTACAATTAGTTATATTTGTAAAGACAATTATTCTTATAAAAAATGAAGTTTAACACATTCATTGTTTATCAATTGGTACGAGTAAAAGTATTTTGCATACTGTTTTTTGCCCGGCTTTGTCCATACTTTAAATCCCACGATTAAATGTCATTAGCGATTAACAACTCAATAATCAAATAACCCGTAATACAAGTATATTCCAGTAATGCAAAAAAAAAATTGAAAAATTTTTTAAACACTTTTATTAAACAATTATATAATATAAAAAAATATATACTGAGTTATCTATGTATAAATATTCATAAATTTCGAGTATTATATAATATATTTATACTATATTACTTTTATATTATAGTTTAGATAAGTAGACAACAAATAGTAGAGGATCATAAACAAATAGCTGTCATGTCTGCTTAAAATTAGAAGTTATTTATTTGCATACTTAGGCCAAACAACTTTCATAAGTACAGTGGGCTGTACAAAACTTTATTAGCTCCATAAACCGAGCTTGGATCATTCCCGATGGTCTACTAACGGCTTATGAAACCAATAAAGTGTTGTGCAACGCATCATAAAGATATCTTCTAAATCTAATAATTTCCACAATAGTTTGAGCTCAACGTTTAAATACAACAGTATTAATATTATTTCATGTTTGTATTTTCTACAATATAGCCTTCCATGAATTAAAAAGAAAATATTATCTGCACGAGTACCCCACGCTTTTATTTGTTGTCTGGTTAATAGTAAAATACATTGACCTTAAAATATATTCTACTAGTGCATTTCAGTTTTATTATATTATGAAATTGTTGTATGAAAAAGCGTTAAAAAATACAATTTTTATTTTTTTTATTGATACAAAATAACCTTTAAGTATATTATTATTAAGTATTGATTCAATTTTTAAATAAACTAATTCAGTTTTAACAATTTTTAGTGCCACAGAAAAGGCCTTATGAGTGTTATGACATGTTTCCCAAGTTTTTCAGGATAAGCTTTGAAACAAGTTTGAAATTCGCTTGAAAGAATAAAATAAAAGTTGTATTTTTTATTTCGCTTTCGTTATACTAGCTTGTATATTTGAACCAAAAATTTACTTTTTTAACATGAAAGAACACTGTTTCGTATAAATCGACTTAAGCCCATTTTACCGAGCACCATGTACGGATTAAGTATTTGCCAGTTATAAAAGAAATAAATTAAAAATAGGAACCTCTAAACTGTTTCATAACGGCACGTCCTTGAAATTTAAAATAATTGTCCGTTTCGATGCGGTTCAAAGTTAAAATATTAGATAAATATTAAATATAGACCAAAATTAGTTTCACTATAATTCACCATTGTATAGCACTTGGATAACCAAAAATATGTAAACTAAATTGTACAACACTGTGCGTTATTATTATTATATTAGACATAATATTCCCTAATGGCTCTTCTTCGAATAGGTTTGTTTAGGTAAAGTTGTGTTGTCCAGCATGAATTGTTGACGGCCGAGTTGGAATGCGGGGTATTAGGTATTATTAAATGCAACTTGGTCAGAGTTGTTTGCTTGGAGAATTGTGTGAGTGACGTATAAAATAATATATTATGTCCTACATACTTGTGTTAGGGTGAAAATTATTCAGGTCTGGGCGTTTAGCAAAGAATTTATGTGGACACGTTGGTCCTTATTCGGCGAGACTCTAATATATACAATAAGAGTACATTTTCGGGTAAAAAAACTCATCATAAAATCAATTTGTCTGAAGAAACGAAATAACTATTAATAATAATCGTTTATTCGGAAACGTTTATTCATACATTTAGATTGCAAGACATACCTAAGCACGGCGGCTTGATGTACAAAAATAGTTTTACAAAAAAAAAAAATTTAATTAACTTAAAATTCCCTAACCACAAAACACTTAATCGATAAAACTCAATCATGGGACCACAATGTACTCTACTGGACGGTTTGCATACAGTACTACTTTATTATGCAAAAAATTATATCACATACAATAGTTGATGAATTTTATTTGTACTCGATAGAGTTAAATAAATTGTATTCACTGATTGTCGAGTAAGGTTAAGTCGAGCGATGGCCGTTGACGGAATACGCGATGGGACAAACAGTGGCAGAATAACCTGAGTGCAAAAAAGGCTTTTCTTTTTTACACTACAACGTTCTCAGAGGAATTTGCGTTCACTCGGTACGTCAATCAAAAGAATTCGGTAGAAGGAAAATAAAAATAAAAAAAAGCTTAACTAAAAATTCCACGGACAAGGAAATGCAAAAATAAAACAATACAAGAGATATTGAAATACCTTTAGACGGGCAAAAAATACTGAAAATATATCCGACGTGTATATTTCCATTTGTTATTAGAAACATTTTTTTTTAATGAAACTAGTTGCATAATATCAAAGTGACAAAGGTGTTCAATTACCCGATATAAATTATAGCGGCAGTGCAAAATGGTAAGTCAGTTGAATCCTCTCTAAAAAATTCTCTGCCCGTTATCATTTTTTTACCTACTCCACTCATTTCCATGTTTTTATTCTTTGTACCACATCCACCCACTTCTTATTTGGTCTACATTTAAAACACTCAACCGTGATCTCTCTCACTTGTTTTACTATTTCACATGCCTAAACTATCTCATATTTCCTGCTATTAGCCCAAACTTCTTCTTATATTATACTCATTACACGCCCTGTCCAACCAAGTCACTCCATACATCCGTCTCAATCTAAACAACAACTGTACTCAACCTCTTTTTTTATTTGTGTCCATCACACTACCGCACTCCAACTCTCGTCTTACAATTTTAAGCTTTAGTTACACTAAAAATAGTTGACCAAAACGGGTTATTAATTTTTCAGCGAGTTATTCTCAATTTAAAAAATATATACGTTACCGTTTAAGTTTTAAAAGTGGATAGAGCTCTAAAAAATATATACATATAAATATTCATTAATATTATGACGTTGTTAAATAATATAAACAAAAATGTATTCATAAAAAGAAAACTACAAAATTGAAAGTATTTTAAGGAAAAAATTAGTGTCCTGTCCAAAATGAATTCTCCTTTATAATGGAAATATTTTCTAAGCTTTTTATCTCAAATCACGGTCGCGTAAGGTATAGTTTTGTTGCTGGTGTTTTGTATATTTTGTTCTTATAAATCGAATTAAGATTACCAATCATTATTGTGCTTATACATTTTGTTATTCCATGTTTATGTTAAATTGAGAATTATAGGTACTCTTTTTCGATAATAAATTACCTTTGGTGACTTTCCGACATTGTTTATATACACATAACTATATATTGCCGTGGCCAACCCCAGGTATAATTACTTCCCCGATTGGTACAAACAGTATCTAAACTTCACTGCAACGAATGTCTGATAATAATTACTGTGTCATTTAGCAGTCCGCTTTTATCGTATTAATAAAAGTGGTTCTATCTCACAACATTTTGTAAATAACATTTTCGAGTAAGAAATCTCGTGCCGAGACGTTATACCTTAATAATTAACAATATTATGGGAAACAACACTTTGATATTATTAATAATTTTCGCGTAGTTTGGTTCAATCCAATTTTGTTCGTCGGGCAAAACTTGTTTGCCTGCTCATCAGTTATTATAATATACGTCCGTACTTTGTTATAACGATACTAGTATAACCGTTAAGCCCTTTTTTTTTTTGCCAAGTTTATTCATAACAAAAAGTTATGCTTAATAACAGTAATAGTAGTATTAATATGCGCGCGAAGAGAAAACTTATGTCAATTAGCAGAAAAGTTGGTAAGCGAGATATATACGTGCCGTTTTAGACCCGAGATGCGGATATTTAAATTAAAAAATATAATAATAATAAACTGAGGGGTAATAACAAAACTATAAGTAAAAGCTGGCTGAATGAAAACATTCTGGTGTACCGAATAGAATTATTCGGGAGAACAAAAGAAAAAGTATTTCACTGTGAGGCGTCGCTAAGTTCTGTTAATTAGTCTGCTGTTTAACAATAAGTAATGTGTTCGACGCTAGTCTTTTTGAATCCAATGTCGCGGTGAACACATAATGTTATATTACGGCAGATGCAGTCATCTTATTTTCTGTACCTGAAGGCACTAACCTGATGTAATCATCTACTTTAATCACAGTAATATAATAAAAACGCTAATGAAAAAAATATCCTCACCGTTAAACATTTGTGAAGATAAGGGGGCGAAGAGGGGGCGCTTAAAATACTAAAAACCTTAAAAGTTAAAACTAGAGCTTTTCCATATACCTACATTTTTTTTTTCAGTGAGAGATTTGTTGAAATCAAAATAAATATAGCGCTAATTTTAAGTTTGAAGGTTTTTGGAGTCCCAAGCCGCCAACCCCCTCTGCTTTCCGCCCATGCTGTAAACTCCATCCCAAATTATAATATGCCTGACATGTAGTAATGTTAATGTTATGTCTGGTACTCAATTATCATTTTTTTTCTTTTTTAGGTAAAACCACATTCTTTGTCAATAACAAACCACAAGAATAACATTAACTTCTCTGTGTAAAGTCAATCCGGCTTTTCGTTTGAAAATAGATTGGTTTTCTTCTACTTTATATTTTTTCTTTTGCAAATTCTGAGTACTTGTACCTACTGACTGCGCTCGGATACAGCTATAACTTGATCGAGTCGATCTGACGGGGGACACAAGCGATCGCACCGTTGTGCAATGCAAGTAATTGAAAAATCAGAATAAAAGAATTTGTTTTGGGCTTCGGGGAAATTTATATCGAAAAAAATGGCGATATATATATTTTCCCCATACTACTTGAGTTTGTTGTTGGGATAAGAAGAAAATACAAAAGATGGTAGCAAAAGTACTAAGAAAAAAAAAGCAATTTCGTAAAAAGCAATTGCGAAAAAAATCCGAGTATATAAATGAATACATTTCACAAAATATGATAATTATTACTGTTTTTGTTTTTATACATTAATTTGATCGTTTATATGCTTTATTCGAATCTAGCAAATATCGCCTTATCGTTATTTTCATACATAGTTGACTTGTATTTTGTTGTAACAAAATGCAAACGGAGTGATGTGCGGTAAGTGTTGTAAGACGAGTAAAATAACAAGTGTAAGGCGCGGAAGATTAAACTTCATTGTTTAATTACCGTACACTCGATGTGGGTTATTAGAGGATTTTATGAACTTATATATATACATAGAAAATGTATGCAAATCTGTCAAATCCTCGTGACCCAGATTTCACACAAAACACGCTGTACAAACTATTATGAATTGTTAAACTAAAACATAACGACTAATGCGTTGTACATATTATACATTTTTAATATCGCTGTACCAAAGTGCATACTATTATATGCATTGGATAAGCTACAAAAACATTAGCATTGTTCACGGCACATTTGTACTTAAGTTGTGCATGAAAATGTTTGTTTTGTTTTTTTGGTATATCGCGATTCAAGAAATGGTTTTTTTCCCTCGTTATTTGCTTTTTTAATCTTGCGCGTCTCATTTTCTTATTAATTTTTTTCGCCCGTGTCTTTTCTTACTGACCCAGATTTTTTTCATATTCGCCGACAACCGGCAAACGATTTACAAACGCTTTAGAATGTCCGTTAATAACGTTTTTTTTTTTTTTGATTTAGCAAAACATTTCCACAGTTGACAACGTTCATCAACCCTGTTGAAAACTCGAGTTAAATAGTTTCGGCTTCAGAGCAATACTGAGAGAAAGTATTATTAGTTTTACGAATAAAATATGTTTTAATTTTGTCGAGTGTCTGACACTTAGGCGGGTCAAATGGTAAGAGTATGGAATGAATTTCACTAGATATTTATTAAGCATGTTCCTATGTAAAAATTTAGTCTGACTGGTTTAGTTTGTTAGTTTTTATGGTTTTAGAACTAGGAAAAGCATTTTTAATATTTTGTTCAATATTTCTAAAACTTAAATTACATTTACTTATAAATAAATGGTAACAAATTAAATTATTTAAACATGGTTTAAATTAGAAATTTCATGTTTTGTTAAAACAAATAACCAATTTTTACAAAAAAAAAGTTATTGGGAACTTAAAAAAAAAAAAAATAGTAAAATCACAAAAAGAACGTTTAGTGGCCATCCTGAACACTATGAAATATATCGCTTAGACCCTTTTGCCGTGTCACCATCGATATATCATTTAATATATGGAACTATTATTCGCTTAAACTATTTTTATAACTATTTTACAAAAAAATTCAGTTAACACCTTTATCTACTCACCCCTTCAATTGTCATAATAATAACAATTCGTTTAGTTTATTAGTCAATAGATTGTCTTGTGCGTTGGGTCTGAACGTAAAGAGACTTTTGGCATAATATTAAATATTAAACTCAGATGTCATCAATACTTTATAGATTAAATGTATAGGTTATATTGTACAGATTTAAATTTCTTTATAGAAGTGAAGAGTATAAGCACCGACAGCAGGACCTAATGTTTTCGCGCGAAAGAGGTGAAACATATTTTAACAGTGTATACACTTTACCGGAAGTGTTGAGATGTCAGGAAACGTTGACGATTCTCGGAAAATTCTTGAGAATCAAAGATGACTTTTATCAACATTTCCGTATTGTATTACACGGTCAATGTTATCGTTTTGTTTTATCTCAATACAGACAAGTATTTTTCTCTATATTATATTATAACGTCGATCATATAGGTACTTTATACAACGTAAATAGTCCGTTAAGTGTGTTTACCCACATCTGTCGGGTATGTACATCATGCGTCAAATGTAAGATCAAAATAACAATTGCAAGGTTTCCACGGCTATCAAAAAAAAAAAAAATAAATAACTAATAAGAACTTATCTAAGAAACATTAATCATTTTAATAAGAAAAAATAGAGGGGAATTTCTGTATTGTCGGTAATTTTTAAGATGATATACAAGATGATAGTTGGGACTTACATATTTTCTGTCTTGTCCACAAACTATTAACGTACAAGCAAGTATAAACGCGGAAGAGGGTTGGCATAATTATTATTGTTTGTCATCACGTTTGGTCAACATAGAATGTGTTCGTGATTGTCATGCAAAATGTGAACAACTTGTCAATTAGTGTGGAGGGCCAAAAATTCGATTTGTCGAATAATTCGATTTCACTCTTAACGAACTACTTAATTTAATTTGGGTCACGCATTAATCTAATTGGGATCGGTCATTTATAGTAAATCTAATTATTTGTCTCGTGTCGGATTTAAACTGTGCTGAACTTAATTGAACTCTGCGACAGTCGCTCGGCGTAAATTATAATAAAAATTAATTGAACAAAACATTTAATAATAATCGCGGTTTTTTTTCGAAAATTAAAAATGTGAAGTTATTTTAATTTAAAAACGTCCCTTAGGGCATCAACTGACTAAAAAAACCGAGTTCTCAGTCAATTTGTATGTTTGATTAAATCCAGTAATGTTGTGTTTATTGAACCATAGCGGATGTAATCAGATTGTTTAAAGTCTTAGGTGAGGTATACCGTAATGCTATCATCATTCATCCACTTTATATTGTATTCTTATTTTTACTTCTTAAACTTAGTAAAGCTACATTTAAATGTCAAATAAAATTTGATGCAGTTCACGTTTTCAATTCAATGTAGTACACTTAAGATTGTATATAAACTAATGAAAATTTGACATCGTTTTGCGTTAGAAAGTCTAGAAAAATAACAACATTTTTTTAAAAAATAGTTCAGCATTAAAAAAATTACAGTGTACACAGACATACATCATAGTTAAAAACCAATAGCTTCTCAACTCCGCGTCGAAGATAAAACAGAGGTAATAGAATCGTCAGGGAAAAAAATTAACCATTTTTTTCTGGGTAAAATAAATGTGTTCATTAGACACCGTTAAACAAATTCTCATTTATTTTTCAATGTCCGGTTTTTTAAGTAAATTTTTCAACATCATGTATAAAACATTTATGCAAAATTGCCATTTACCCGGTTTAACTTTGCTTTTGAACTCGGGATTATGATAATTCGTTAAAGTTTTCTGAAGAATAGTGAACAATCAAATGAATCTCTAAATTCGTCTTTTGAAAATAAATATATTACATTCAAAATGTTTAGGGACTAAATATTTTTGTACATTTGTATACCAAGTTATCATATTATTTACAAAGGAGAATTTCACCGTATTTAAGTTTATATTTTAAATAACTGTTATTCTAACCAACCACAAATAGAGCTATGTATATGCTTTACAAATACCAAATATTTCTTTGGTATGATTTCAAATTACTTTCTAGTCGATATCTTTGAACTTGTACTTAAAAATATATAACACCTAGTATAGCCCATTTTACAGTAGTTATTAACCATCAAAGTGTTGACCGGCATTAGATATTATGATATTTTTTTGTGTACCTATAAGAAGACTCAAATCACAGAAATAATAATGACTTAGCACCTTTTTTTTTACTCTAGAATTCCAAAATAATTTTATGATTTTATTACCATCACTAGCCCGATCTCAAATTGTTTTTGTTTACAACTATATTTGGAGTTCTCCCCATAATCCAGATTTGCCAACCGACACAGTGCATACTATCATAAACACATAATTGCATTTTGTTAATTACATAGGGTTATATAAATAAAATAATAGTAAGTAGTTATTGTATAAATATTAAATGTAAACATCTTTGAAAATTAACTATTAGACATAGTTAAATTGAATAAATAGTAGTTTCGCTTAGTTCTTATGTGTATATAATTATATTTATCCTAATACCACTATCCCATTCATATACGACAGCATTGTATGTTGTTTAATTTTACTTGTTTTTTTCCAGTTCTAAACGCGTTTTGGTTTGAGGAGAAATTTAAGTTTAATTTTTTCTTTTTACTTAACTGTTATGGGTAGGATTGAACGGATACGAGCAGACATCCGAAAAAACAGTATGGACTCGAATGTGCTTAAGCTGCAGTTACTCATTTCCCCCCTATTGTAGTTTTTATAACTTCCGTCAAAAAAAAAACGGAACACGTCCCTATAAGACTCATAATTACGGTTTTTTTTTTGTTGCGAATTCACCGTATCTGCTTTGGGATCCGGATGATGGAAAAAAAATGAAAGGGCCATTTACCGTAAAATCAATTCCGGTAAACGAATATTTTGGAAAAACATTTCTCAACGTGTAGGTCAGTAGTATAAAAAAAAGAAACAAGAACATTATTATTCGATCCGTAGGTATTTTTTTTTTTTTTGATATCGTTTATATAAATACATTTACAAGTTACATGAACTCTGTTCAAGCAGGGAACACAAACTCCAATACAAAAAGGGCCGGCAAATTCGTTTCCGGTCTGAAAAAGGTTCGACGTTCGTTTCCGTCAAATCCGTTGCATTTCCGGCCCTCTTATCTAAAATAATACTATACCGTTTGACAACCATACAAATGGTCGTTGGTGTATATTCATTTAGGCAGTGCAAACAAATCGTCGAAAACGTTTAACAAAAGCTAACATGTTATTCAAATGCGACTCTGAGTTGTATAGAAACTTGTTGGATGTCCTAGTGTGTCTCAAAATTATATTTGGTCGAGTAAACATGAATACAATAGGCTATTTGCACGACTTAGGCAAACGTTATGGTTACCCGGTTCGTTTTGCAATCAAGAGTGCGCCGTTAAAAAAAAATAATAAAACAGTGAGACCAGCTGTTTTACTCAAAAGAACATATAGGATCGACAGAGTACACGAATAATAATGGCTAAAGGTAATGTGACCCAAATAAGTGGCTTATGGTAACAGGAAAAAAACAAATAATATATAGAAACGGTTGTTGTATTATTAATAAAAAAACCATTGCTTCTGTGCTGAGCTGATACGGTATTCCTATTCGATATTTAATGAAAAATAAAATAAAACTATATCATAGCATGTCATGCCTAAACCATTGGATGTTTATATAAATCGTATGAAACACATAAAAAATGGACTAGAAATTACACTTTTGTGTGGTTGTCACAGTTATTAGGTTTTTTATATTTATTCTTAGAAAAATTTGAGTCCTCCGTCTATTTTCACTAACGCGTTAAAGTTAATAACGAATTAAGCGAATGAGTCCTTGATATACCACGTGTGGTCCAAACAAATTACTAGGTATTCTCATATGCTATTAGCCTATCTTACTTCTGGTCAAAAAGGACCACTAATTTCGTTGTCAACAACTTTTGACATATTATGTTCAAGTTTTTATTTACCACAAAAGCGCAAGAATAGAGTGCGCTGTTGGCAAGCGACTTTTCTGCCAATTGTGCAACACCTAAACTTCCTAATTTTGTCTAACCAAATCACTGCACACATCCGTCTCGGCGTTCCTATCACAATTACTTCTTTTTTTTCTTTCAATGTCCATTTCTATAGTTTTGGCATAGGTACATCGTTCCAGTTTTATTCGTTTACGTGTAGTTTTTTAATGTAGTATATCGACAAGACAATGTGTAGAAAAATACATATCCATGTTCCTATGTATCGGCTTTGTAGAGTACATGGGAAAAAGTCGTTTTCGCATCTAAACGGTACACACCAGCGGCGGTGCTACGACACGTAGTTAGTACCTAGGTTTGGTCAAAAACGTACACTCGTCATACACCCTGTATGTGTTATATATAATTGAAAATATATATATTTCCTCGGGCTGTATAACCCAAAGACGTGCGACAATCGCGTCCGGTGATCTATGCGCCGAGCTCCTTTACACGTATAATGTATTAGTATAGTCAAACCCCGGTGCTCAAGTCTCGAGGGCCCTGGGTGCGAACGCCTCGCCGTCGACGGTGTGTCAAGAAGCCTTGCCTTCGTGTCGGGCAAAGCCCCTGGGGTGACGTGTGCGCCGCACATTTGATCTTCTTTGTAAAAGAAAAAGAAAAGATGTCAAGATTTCCAAAGTACGTGCGTGTATGTGTGCGATAGCAACGAGGGGCGGGGCGGGTGGGAGCACTTTGAAGAGTTGTGGAAGGAAAAATAGATATAGACGAACGGCGAAAACGCGACGTCGACGAAAATCGGATTTTAGTTTTTCTTTACCTATAGGACACACACGCACATAGGTAGGTAGGTGGTAGGTACTTCTGTAGTACACGAGTATTTCTCGATTTTTTCTATATCTCGCATCAATATTGATCGAATTCGTAATGACACAAAACTACTACAATAGGGGCCGGAAAGAGTGGAAGAGTTGTCATAGAGAGATAGAGAGAGTGCAAAAAAAATATGTTATCTCTACCAATAGAAAAACCATCAAACCGCCGCCGGGTCTGGTCGCTGTTGACGCCGTTGATCAACACCACAGTGTGTACACATCCGGCGGCGGTTCAGTCACGTTTTCCGATTCGAAACATAAATTACAATACAATCAACGTGGCGGCGACATTAACATAATAATACTTACATAATAATAATAATATATACGGTTCGAGCCCGGCACAAACGAATCGAACAAAAAATATATGTATATATGTTTTTTTCTCTCAAGATTTTCCCCTATCTACAACTCTTATACTACCCACTCTCACTCCCCTACCCTCTCACTTGTTCCTCGGCACGACTTCATCACGTCCGCGTACACGTTGTCGTCGTTGTTATAATAATATTATGATTTCACGGTTATTTTCTACACATATGTTTAACCAAGTGTTTCCCGTATTCCCAGTTAACGCCAGTACACACACACACACATACATATGTATGTATACAAACGCCTTATTCGTTTACAGGCTACCACAGCTGCTGCGCGATGGCATTTGTTTTCCTCGCTGACTGACGTTAATTGGTCGACAGCACTGTTGCGGGCACGGAATATTGAAATTATATTCTTCATTATTTTCCCCCATGTCGAGCCACTTATATAATATACAACCACCGCCGTTGTTTTCTCGGCGGCTGCCAAGAACAAAAACTATAGATATCGTATATTATTATAAAGCGACCGTTTCGTACCCCTGTGAGTACTGCGTGGGTACTTAATCCCCAAGGAAAACCTTTTTTCTGGACTTCCTAGAAGAGTCCGGAATAGTCAGATATGTGTGCAAAAATCCGTTGTAAGAAATAATAGTATTTCTTTTTTTTTTACTAACTCCTGACTAAGCGCATTGTTGCCGCGTGTCATTAAGGGGGTCGAATAGTCTCAAGATCAAAAGGAAATCCGTGCTCCTCGACGGCTATAATATTATGCAAAAGGCCAGATTACTCCCAGGTCGATCCCAAGAGACAAATCCAACGTTAAATTGATCGTATATTATCAAAGGAAATTCCCTCGTGGTACCAGACGATTCGTTTAGTGAAACCGCTTTAAACTTACTTCTTGTAGTCGTTTTAAACTTTAGGAACATAGCATTATTATAGGTAAAGACGTAGTACTTGATATCCCTCCTCTTGATGTAAAGGGTTCAACCTACTGGTATAGCTTAATTTTGTTACATAAATAGTGCGTTTACAGTAATTATTTAGGTGTTTATATAATAAAAAGCTTCAGTTTATACCTTTAGAGCACCGTTTGTATACGAGTTTGTCCCTAACGCGTCCGTGTACCCATTTTGCATACACACAGCGCCCGAACAAAATCGTCGACTAATAGTTACAAGTTAAAATAAGTTATTACAAGAATATAATATAGATATTAACAGCCGCAACATCAAGTAGTCGTTACACAAAGTCCTCAAGATTGCTGATGAATGGTGTGTCCCCCCCCCGTCATAGCTTTTGAAACCAATCTAATATATAATATTAAGAACTTATTTGACAATAGTGTTCATTTGCAACACAAATTGTGGTGAAACAATATTTTTGTATTCTTAGAGAATTTCAAGAGGTGTCCCATTTTTTTTCCAAATAATATACTTGATCATGATATTAGAATATCATCGATTACTCCTAAACTAATGATGCCAATATACATATGATTTCATCAATCAAAAGGAAATTTTCATTCGGTACTTTTGAGTAAAATTTTATACAAAACCTACTACTAATAAATCGTTTTGAAACAAGAATAAAGCAATTGTGTAGATATCGAAATGTACCCTTGATGTCAAAACTACTGAAAATTCGGCACACAGAAGTCATTAATTAATAGCCAAAGTATTCAAAAACATTCGGAGGGATTGGTTTAAAGACTAAAGTACTCTAAAGTACATAAAATTAAAAAAGAAACCATTAAAATAACGAAGACTTTTTATTTGCCGCACTGACGTCGACTTTTCCAAATACGTTGTTTGCGTTAAGTATATTCCATCTTCTCCCGCCCTTAAAATTTACCCAAGAACGTTCTCAGTTGTAATAATATGATAAACTATGATGACGCTAAATTACTCTTAAATGTCAGACACATCTTCAAGACTGTTATTATCGTGCGTATTAACATAATATTGAATGAAATAAAACTGAAAATCTTTACTTCCATCTTGATCAAAAACGCCATCATTAAAATATACTATAATATAATTATACTAGAATACCTTTAAATTGCTAAGAATTTATTGGAAATATTGTTGAAATAAGTACAAAAGTTTTCGTTAATATAGCCTTTGTGTACTTCTTAGAATTTAATAATTTATCCTTGAAAAATATCCAGGTAAGGATATTATGGAAAACTAAAACACCAAACTATTCAAAACTAGTTTGGGAAAACTAAAAGTTTTGTGGACACGTCTCGTGTTAAAACGAGGCTGGCGATCGAAATGAAACTTTGACAGCCTCTAAAAAAGATTTTAAAAAAATGTACCAGGACCTCCGGGCAAAATTAAATATTAATATAAGAGTACCAAGTACAATAACGATAAAAGGACCATAGTTAGATGTATTAACAGCGATTGCTTTTATCATGTAATATTTAAAAATGCCTACATCACAAACTTGGTATGTACTTTTATTATATCAAAATTATATTTAAATTTTCCATGTACCCATTCCATATTTTTGTCTTATTGTTATGGATATGATTCCGATTTGTTTTAATCGAGGTTTTCTTAAGGAGCCCATAAGCATTGTATAAAAAATGTTTCTTTTTGTTTTAACTTTATAATCTTAGGACTTGGTGCCCGTGTCGGTTATCATTTACTTGAATGAAAATTTGGTTTTACTTGGCCGAAACTTACTCGAACGAATACACATTACCGATTACACTACATATCTTATAATATTTAAATTTAAAGAAAAACGTGTTTCCTGTTGGGTTAGGTTTTTATAATTATTATATTGGTTTTTGTAACAAAGTTCAACCGTTATGTCCGTTTCTAAGAACTCCTAACCTAACGACGGTCAGATATTTTTTATATCCCTTACCATTTTCGGATCCGGCGAAATTTATTCAACCGTATAAAAAACATAAACGTTCATTTACATAATACCATATTGTATTCAACGCATTATCATATGTGGCGAATATGGAATTCGACGCGGTCAGTCGAGAATTCCACGTGGATGTTTATTTACCGAGCATAAAACACATACCTATATACAATGGTATAAAATGTATCAAAGAAGACTGTTATACAAGAAGATTGTAATATGAATGGACATAGCCCCTTGGGGGTTGCTACAATAATGTATTCGTTATGAAATAAATAATAAATTTACCCAAAACAAGCTCCCCGTCAAATCTTTATTGTGATGTTAAAATAATCAAAAAATAATTTGTAAATTTAAAATTTAAAAATACAATAAAATATTGAATCTTATATTTTGATTCCAGTGAAATACACATTGATCACGTTACCGTTTAAGTTTTCAAATTGGATAGAGCTCTGAGAAATACTAAAAAAGGTAAATATTAAGTATTTTAAAATAACACGAATAAAAAATCTTTTCAATAAACAAAAACTACAAACCGTCAATTATTTTCTGAGAAAATAAATGTCTTACGTTGAATTGATCACATTGTGTACCTTAAGTGCAAGTTACTTTAATATTTACATAGCTGTAAATTTATTCTGACGCGTGGTTGCAGCTGTTTTGCCGAAAAGATTGAGACTTAATATACAATGTATAAATATATATATATATTAAAATACAATACCAAGATGTCTGCGTTTTCGTCGTCAGGCACACTTATCTTTAAAGCATATTCCAGTTATAGCCGGCGTATTAACATAATGTTGACTCAAATTGAAAATGTTCACTTCCGTCAAAAACGCCGTCATCAAAATTGACATATTATAATGGGATTATACTAGAATTACTGCGAATTTCAAATTGGAAACGCACTAAGAATTTATTGGAAATAAGTACAATGTGTTCTCTGTAGAATTGAATGCATAAAAACATCACAGTGAGGATAGCCAAAACTAAAATACCAAAATCGCAGATTAAAATAACACGCACTCCACTCTTTCTCCCGTCCTAAACTTTTATACGATTCAAGTTTCAACGGTTGATAGAGCTCCACAAAAAAAAATGCTATAAAAGTTAAATAACACGGCTCGACAAAATTTGGGGTGGGTTTTCTCCAAACGATGAAACCAACCTTGTCCGATAGATTACTTCACGAGATATCCAAATCCGACTTCAAAATTGCCCTAGGACGTTAAGTTACTGAAAAAATAAATGTTAAAGTCCTAAAAACCGGTCATTTTAAAAATAAAAATAAAATTGTTCCCATCAAATTGAACCGCTATATAAAACAAACTCTGAAATGATAAATGCCTTGTAAAAATTATAGCATAATCCCTTTATTGTATAAAATCCTGGAAAACTCATAAATTAATAAAAACACATTAATCAAAAATGTATTATTAACCCTTGTAACGCGCGCGGGGTAAATTTTTATATTTTTTTAGGGTTAATTTCATCCCTGGGTTCAATAACTTTTGAGCAATGTGTTAATAATTTTTTTTAGTAGGTACTTTCAGGTTTTTAAACAATATAGGGATTATGCTAGAATTTCTATGAGGCATTTATCATTTTAGAGATTTTTTTTATAGCGGTTCAATTTTCCGGACTTAAGCAATTATTTTCTCAGAAACTTGTCGTGCTAGGACAATTTCGAAGACATGTTTGGATGCGTCGTGAAAAAATCTATCGCGCAAGGTTAAACCAACCGTCCGCCAACGTGGGTTAAACCAACGTGGGTCCAAACGATGAAACCCATCGTTTGGACAAAACCCACCATAAACTTTGTCGAATAAAACATATTCCAAAAACTAAAAAAATTGAAAATATTTTTTGAGAAAATTAGTGTCTTACGTTAAATCGATCATGTAGATATAATATAATATAATATTTACACAACCGTAAATGTATTTCGACCCCCCCCCCCGCCGCGTACCGGTTAATGAAAATTCTCACAACTTCCAGACGATCCAGGTGATGTGGGGGAGGGTGAGAGGGGGTGGGAGATCGGGCCAAAGCAATAATATTCAGTAAGCGGGTTTCCAAAACCGTGTAGAAAATGCAAAACGACCACCGAGGGTGTGGTGCGAACGCGATCGTGTACACAAGGTTTAATGAGTTTCTCGCTAGCACGTTATCAATCAAAACGATTCGTATTTGTGTACACTGTGTACAGTAACGTATAACGAGGGAGGGCATTGGTTAGGGTAGGGGAGGTCCGAAGGAGCGGAATAAACGACGACAACAACTCGATTCGCCGCCGCCGTTGAACAGCTACAATAATAGAATATACACACCCCGCGGTTACCGTAACACGCTGATATTATATTATATCATACATATTACATGTTATGTATACCTGTTACCCTGTATGCAGGGCCGCTAATAAATTCATACAAATAATATTTTATTCGGCGCCAACAATTATTGCCGGCCGACATAACGTAGGTATAATAGCACTAGGTATGTATATGTTTCAGTAGCACTACTCATAAGTCGGGCCAGACGTAAAATATTAACGTTAATATTGCAATACCTTCAGGGCTTCTGGCATACACTATACATAGTGTGTATGTATGTATGTATGTATAATACAGCGTTGTATACCCACCGGTACGGCCGGGTACTTAAACGGCAACGTACGGTGCCAAAAACTAATTACTATTCAAACCCCCGAGATTATCGCCCGGCAACAGCGCCGAGGGATTTTTTAAATGATTTATGTGTGTATAGCAGGGCAAGCACCGCTTTTACCACCTGACCTGGCCTAACTCAACACAGGTCGACCACAACGGATTGAAAACGTTTGTCAGGTTCTACACACTGTGAATTTTTGGCAAACGTTTGGTATTTTAGAGGTTGAAAACTTTAGCTTGGCCTTTTTCGTTTTCTAGGGAATTTTTGACGTTGAAAACATGTGTTTAACACGTGTTCATATTTTGAATACCAACCGGTATAGACAAAAACTTGATTAAAATTTACATAACTCAAATATTTTAACTAAGTATTTCTTCGTAAACGTCGCAGACGGAAATTGCAATGTATTATACTTACTTATGAATTAAAAAAAAATCGTTCATTTTGGTTAACTTTTTGGTTTTTAATTGAGATTACTATATCTATCTGAACGATTTAAATTTTTTTTTTAATGTCAAGCTTACTACTCGTATTATTTGTCTATGGGAGCTAAAAGGCCGATTTTTGATTTAGCTGTCAGAAAACTAGTTTTTTTTTTAACTAGATTTATAATAAAAACAATAGAAATGAAAAAGAAACTAGATTTATTCGAAAATATTATTTAAAAGTTAAAATATAAACGCTTATAGTAAAATTTAAAAACAGAAATAAAAAATCGGCCTTTTAGCCCACATAAAAAAGATATTTACATACTTATACTTAATTACAAAAAAAAAATGTTTGAAATCGGCTCGGTAGACATTTCAGAAAGTGACTTTTTGTTTGAGTTTGTATTTGTATAACATTTGGCGCTTTATATGTTCACCGAAAATGTAACGTTTATGTATATAACTTCAAAAATAAGTATGATATGCTTTCAAGTAGAAAAAAAAACCTTTTGCGATGTACGTTTCTGTCATAAAAAGTTTTTGTTTATTTTTTTTTATAAATGTTATTTAAATTTACATAATACTTGTTTACATACGAGTATATTATATAATGTTGATACATACAACTAAAAACGTTGTTTTTTATTGAGTTATGGAAAGTTATAATATTATTTTTGAATACAATATCATCTATAGAACCGTCGCTAGCTCCTTGATCATTTGCATGGTCCGCCTTAATAACATTTTTCTTAAACAAAACCAAAATATTGGAAGATTGAAAAAGGAACAAACCCTAGAGCGTAGTTTGTTTTATACAAATAAATTCGTGTAAACTGTTTCGGTTACGCGCCGTGTAATTTGAATGTTAAATTGGAAATTTGTTCGAAAATACAATTTACATAATAAAGTATTCTTCTCAACTTTGGTGCACACACACACACAAGGTGATACTGGGTCATATTAGTACATATTATGTACACAATAACGGTAATAAAATATCGGTTTGCCGTCGCCGCTGATTTTTTTGTCAATACAGTGCAATCAAACATTTCGCAGACTATTATACAGTACAATAAAAATTAATATATCTATAGCTGATGTTGTGTTCGATTGCTGTAGGGGACAATATTGCATTTAACACAGCAATTTGTGGCTGTGGCTGTACTCTCAAGTATATTATTATTGTGTAGGTGTGTTTTTACATTACTACCTCGAGCACGACCGCGGCAAAAAAAAATATACAATAAATAGATAAATAATCGAATGACAAACACCGCATTCGCTTTAATGAATTCAGCACGGTATACAGTGCGTGTGTACTCTATACAGGGTGATCTATTAGACGACAGGCACTCGTTTTCTCTTAAAATAATTGCATTGGAAACGTTTTCGTGTATGTTATTTTACAGTAAAAATAAAGATATTCAATTTACCTGTTTTTTTTTTTTGGTATTTTCCAGAGCTCTATCGACTGTTGAAATTTAAATGTATATTATATTTAATTGGCTTTTTAAAAGAATAATAATTTACTGAACGTTTTCACAGGTCGATAGCCAGTTTTGAATAATTATTTTTTAAATTAAAAAACAAATTAATTATCCACAACTAGTGTATAGTCAACATTTTCAGCAAATTATTCATAACTCAGAGCTCTAGAAAATACTAATAAAGGTAGACTACCTAAATATAAATACTAATAAAGGTAATACTAATAAAGGATATTTATTAATTTTTAAATATTTCGTGTAATGCAACACCAAACAACAATGTCCAATGAGAAAAACTACAAAGTCGCAATTATTTTAAGAGAAAAGTAAATGAGTGTCTTACATTAAATTGATCACCCTTTATATACATTATTTATTAGGTACCTAATGTAATTGACACGATTGATTGCCAGTCGGGGGGATCCGAAAGATCGGGAGCAGGTCAGTCGTAATTAGTTTTGCTGTATACAAACACAAACACGCTTAAGTGTATACTAGTTGTAGCGTATAAGTGTGTATAGGTTCCCGAATCGCAAACATGTTTCAAAAGTGACGCAAGTAAATAATTAATGTTTTGAGAAAATTGCGAAAAACTATTAGATGAGAATATTGAAAAGCATATACAAAACTAATACTTTTTCCAAATTTCATTTGGCGTTGTAACGACAATAACGCGCTTAAAATTGTATTTCTAGTAGAAGGGTAGATTTACTTTTTGAATTAAGTCTTTGGAAATCAATATTCCCAAAGTTTGGGTTTAGAATTTTACCCAAGTCTGATCACAGGGACAAACGTAACATCCAAGTATAGACATATTCGTATCAAACATATATGTAATCACACAATATAATTTTACAAAATTAGTTATTCATTTAAAAATTCAAAACTACTTAGCTCTTGAATTGTATTTATATAAAATAAAGAGTTTTATTAGTTATACAAGCTATTAAATAAATTTAAACAATAGTTACTATATTGATGATTGAAATTCACACATAGAATAAAATAAACTGCATATACCAATCGTTAACAGAAGGATGGGTCTCTGTTAGGTATCCAACATTTCAGTACCTTTTAGAGATCTTTAAATCGAAAGTTTAAATAAAAAATGTGTCCGAAAAAAATTAAATTAAAAACAATTCTATTAAAATAAATTAAAATCATAATTAAAATGTTTTGTTTTATGCAAATCCAACAATTTCCCAAATTATTTATTATTTAACAAGGTTTTTGATCCGTTTATTCCGCTCATTTCAAGATTCGTTTAAATGTTTTGTTGGTTTTGCCCGGATTTAATTGCTTGCTACTCTAAACACTGATTCAACCGACTTTTTTTTTCAACACAAGACTTTCGAACAAATAACCCATTGTCCATCTTTTATACAATACAAAGTCTACAATCGCCGTATATTTGAACATAATAAGCCAACGCCGTTTAACATATATATATATATATATAAATTAATATTTAACATCTTTGACAAAGGTATTTTAACCCCCCCCCCTCCTTTTACTGAAATTGTTTGTTCATTTCGGCGCTCTCTACAAGACTCAACGGTATTTTCGAATTACAGACTTACGACCGGCGCACACATAATATACTTTCTCCCATTGATATACCCAAAATCTTTCTCGTTTTTTCTCTTTTCTCTCCTCTCCCACGCGGTAATGCTCACTCGAAGTTTGATCATATTGAGTCGGGGGCGTAAAATTCCCATACAATAATGTGCACAAACGGCAAATGACTCCTTTCACTTTATACCCTCCCCCCGCCCCTTACACGGTCTAAGTACACGACGATCGACTCGAGCTTAATCTCTCTCGCGCTCGGTTTACCCGCGTTGCTATTAGACCTACTCCAAAACTACCTTTATTCTTACCCCTCCCCCCCCCCCATTTTGCCCTCCCACCGCCACCGTCTCGGCTGCAATCGTTCCTAATTACGTCTAATCCTTATGGTAACTCGACGCCAAAGCACTCGCATCCTTATATATGTGCACATACAAACACACAAACACATCTTACATACGACCATTGTTATCATTGCCGCTACTTAAGACGTTCTCCGTTTGTAGAGTTTGGTCTCGACGATGCTGATACGCTGCACACTATAACCGGCCGTACGATACCGAGAGTAGGTACTTCGCATTTACTTACTTTCATTGCTTTCATCCACTAAACTGACTTGACGGTGGTTTTTTTTTTACTATGGTTTAACTTTATAAAATCGCAAAACCGAGGACAATGCGTTCAGATGTAATTGTGTATGTACATACTATGTGAATATTGCCAACCGTCCGCCAATGAAGTCCGTTCAAAATAAATAAAGGGTAAAACAAATATATATGTATGTACATACATATTATATTTTAAGTGTAGAACGCCCACCGAATCGTTTTCATACTATCCCGCTGAATTTTGCCTTCATGGCAACTTTGATCAAAGCACAGAATGGTTTGCGAACGGTTCAATACATTTCAATTAGCAAGTTGAAAAATATTTTCTCCATTTCTATGTCCACCGTATGATATATATTACCAGCTAAATCTGACATCGGCTGAATGAAGCTTTTTTTATTAGTAAAAATCCTATACAAGCTAATAGTTCATCATTTACTTTGGCGGCAAATATACCAGATTTGAAAATGGCCAAAGGTTAATAAAATATATGTTTTTTTTTTTCATTGCCCTAGATTCCGAAGGTTAATCTGTTGCCATGACCGTATGGTCCCTAACATCACTTTTCACTTTCCGTTGGTAGTAGTGTACTACTAATCTCCGTTAAGTCAGGAGACACGTGTGTGTACGGCACACCCAGGGGAGTGGGTCGGGTGTCATCGGTCGAAGTCACTTGCAGTCTCGGATTACCGAGTATATTATGCATTAGCTTAATGGAGTGTTTCATACATTTTCACTAGCTGTTACGAACTCATCTATGTCAAGTACAACAAATACCTAACCTATTTTACACGGTCACGTTTAGCCGGCCGTTACATTACTATAGCTTCAAAAATATATGCTTTATTAGCATTTTATACCTATAAACATGTATATAGGATTCAAACGGATACACGGGACAAAAAGCCAGGGGCACCTAATCTCAAGCCTTTTCCCATTAATTGATTCACAGGTATATATTTTAACTCCACCCGTTCGCGTGTGTCCGCTCAACGGTGCCATTAACTGGACTAACTACAGAAAATGCTTCAGGTAAAGGTCTAACACATGCACTTATTCTTTGGTTTTTTTTTTATATATATGTAAAAGTACTGTTTCCTATTCTTTGCATACTTCAGAGTTGTAACAGTGCGACCGCCAGTTTAGCTTCTCGGGCGATACAGTAAATTCATAACGGAGACTTACTAGGTTTATTTAAGCGCAGACGCGGGTTAGCCGTCCGTTGCTACATTTAACCATATCGTCATTTAGCCAACTAAACAAGCGGGCAAGTTGCAAAGCTGCAGCGATTTAAAACTAAATCCATACGGTTAGACACGTCGGTGGTTCATATTGTTATAATATGGTGTAGCTGCGCCCCCCGTATACGGCGTACGATTACCACCCAGGTAAGTATTATATAAAACAAGTTTATACCCGAAGTTGAAACTTTGTGTATTATAATAAAATTATTATGCTCATAGTTTCTGCGTATTGTGTATACAATAATGTACTTTGTCCTAGCGGGCGCCGAGCCGTCAGAGTAAATCGGTTTCTCTCCCTCCCCTCCTGCCCAGCCCGGCAAAAAGCTAGCGGATCTTTCCGGTCGGATAAAAATGTATATTAAAAGGGTTAATTAAAACAACGTCGGTGGCGGCAACGTCGTCAAATCAACCTCCGTTCAGGGTAGGATTCGCGGTACAACGTTTCCCGAGTACCGAATACACATAATAATAATATATTATACTATACACAGTGTACTCTGGCTGTTTTATTGAACATTTTTCAGCACACACAATATCACAAACGCACTCGTCGCCACCCCTTTGTTTGTTCTGTTTTATTGTTTTATGGCGGCAATCAAACGTCGGCGGATTTGACTTAATACCCTCGGCTGGTCAACAGGTATTAGAAAGGCAGACGACACGCGTCACGCGCCCACCTCCTATACTTGTGTCAATATGTACAAATCTTACTTATGTACCAATCTTTTGAATTAAGACGAGTGATGTCGCGGGCGTGTGCATCAAACAGTACCCGCCTACAATATCCTATAGCAAAATGTCCGGTGCCTAAACTTTTAACTCTGAGCAGCCAAGCATTGAAAGTACTTGAATTTGTTGTCGGAAGCACGGTAAAACTTAAACAAAAGCACCGCCGGCTGTGTAATAACGCGGTGGCATAGCCATGGCAGCTGTCATTCGTTTGTTGTTAAAACTATTATTATAATAATTATAAAAGCCTCGCCTCAGGCGAGAAGACAAAAAGAAAAACAGGGGTCCGACGGATATAATTTTTCCTTTTTTGGAGATCTCTTTGATCTCTTTGATGTTACTGATGAAAACAACTATCAAAATATAGGAATGCTATTTGAGCTGGTCTCAAATTTTTTTGGAGAAATAAGATGATTCTTTTTTTCCGGAAAAAATTAGAAATACTCATTTTTTTCTGGAAATATTATTCGTTATTCAATTGTAGTACTAAAATAAACGATATACTATGTATGCATGTATGGAGACAAATGACAATAGGTACACTCTTGATTGAAATCGATTTGTATACTTACTCAAAATATATGTTTCCATATCCAAAGATCATGTAATAAAGATAAGATCAAACAGTCTGTGCACTTGATCAGTTTTTTCCACCGTGGGAGTGCCTGTTTAAATAATATTCGAGTTCTGACTTTTGTTGAAAATGTACGTGGTACTAAATAAACAAAACAACAGCACTGCAGTTACTCAATACATTTTATTCTTACAATTTAACACGCACTACAACAGTAATCCAATGTTGCTAATCTCGTCCCCAACCTAATAAGCTATTAATTATACCAGTTCAAAATTATATTCTTTCAAAAATGTTAAATCAATTTTAGTTTATTTTTTTAGAACAAATTAAAAAAATTGTTTCCCGAGCTGTTATCCAAAATAGATAAACTCGGTGATTTTTGTTAATTTTTTAATAATAAACGAAAATGTATAAAGCATTTTTGAAATACATACTTTTATAAAAAAAGGTTAATGTTGTTTTATTAAAATCTAAAAATGTAAAAGAACCCTTATTATAGTTCCCGCTTTAATTTCCAATGATTTGTGTTTCGGCAAGTAATTATTATAGTATTAATTATACTTTTTTCTTTATTTCGCTTTATTTAGGCCTGAAAATTAGACCGAAGGTATATCTTGCATGGAACTATTGCATATACTTACAACTTTCTCAAAAATCTATAATCAAACTTTTTTTTTATTAAGGACCCTCCCCCCCTCCCAAAAAAAAGGGAAAATTACATTTACACCGTAATCAATTTCCAGGTTGCTATATGTGAGCGTTTCAACAGTCAATAGGTAACGAACTATGAAGATTGAAATCAAATAAAATTAGGTACCATATAAATCTTTACAATAATATTAAACCGTGCTTAGAGCAGTAGCCATGAAACTTTAGGCTACTCTCTCGGTTAGGTTATTATAAATCGCTACCTGAAATATTATACTGTTCTGTACACTGGTTCTACATACCTCATACTCAATAATGCACTTTTTATTATTGATAAAAAACTGTACTTTTTAATTTACAAATAACTTGATAATTAGGTACACATAAAAAAACATTATATAATAGTATATTTATTTTAAATATATCTTACCGCTCCAGCGTCCTCTATGGATGCATCTGTAATAAATATGTAAATACATAAATTAAAAAATATGTATGAAAATAGTGAATTTTCGAAACTTAAAAAACTAAGTATTTTTTATAAAACAAAAATGTTACTGACTTGTTTGTACAACCATCTCCTTATAACCCGCTGTACAAAAAAGTGAAATATTGGATTTTTTTTCATATTTGTATTACCTACCGTTGGTAATAAATTGTGAAAATAAAACAATTACCTTCAACATCCGTCGTAACATTTACAAAGATACACGATGAAACAATGAAACAGAAAAGTTTCATTTTTGTCTGCAAATAATAATATACATAAAAGCAATTTATATTGGCCACAGTTGCCTCCAATGCAGGGATTAGAAGGTTTTAGTTTTGTGAGACTGTTTTTTATATGATTAGCTCATATACAAATACATTTTTTATTAGACCCAAAATATTTCCTAGACCGCTAAGCTGATTTTTTTTTTTTGTAAAGCAAGATAGAAATTGAACTTAAAGATACTTAAGGCTTAATTTTTTGGCCTCAGAGTATGATTTTTCACAGTATATAAAGAATGATTCAATTTTTGCAATTAGCGGACTAACTCGTTTATGCACAAAATTGACATTGGCCCTTCTTGCTCCAAGCCACAGATTTATATTAGATGTATAATGTGTATAGAATTATGAAACCAACAATAAATTACAAGACGTGCTTTTTAGAAAATTCCTACATTTAAGCATTACAATAATAAAACAATTTTATTTAGGTTTGTTTAAACCAAGACGCTAATTTCGTTAGGTATTATGAAATCGATTTCAAAATTAGCTTTTTTTCAGTACATCCTATAAAAATCTATTATTGAATTCTCTTCAAAATGTAGATTAAGTAAAACGCTATTTTTGTATAGTTTTCGTAAAAAAAAATATAAGAAAACCGTTGGCTCAAAAACGTAGTTAAAGGACGCTGTAAAACTCGATAAAAAAATAACTAGCAATAAAACATAATTTTTACTGTCTTTTTCGCACTAAAACTTTTGGCCGGTTAAGCTCATGCTTTAACGTAGTTAAAATTTCTAAAGCTTGATTTTGACAACAATCGAATTGATCAGCTTATGATATTAAATGACGTTCTTCTTGCGACTTATAAATATGCTTATACTTCAAAAAATCAGAATCAAATAGGGTTTTGCAGTGTAAGTATGTTTATTTATTTACACAGCTGGTTCATTTTTTTTTATATGATTTATGGTGTCCTATGCTCGAAAAAGAGAAATGAAGAAAAAGTTTTCAACCCGTTTGGGGTAAAGAGTTTTTCATTTTTTTTGGTTTGCTAAGATAATACATTGTTAGTATTTACTGTGCTATGAAAATTCTACATACGAATATGGAAATAGTTTGACTGTATTAAAAATAAAATAGACAACGTTGTACTTTTAAGATATACAATTTGTAAATTTTTAGATTGTTTTTCTAGATTTTGAAAGAGAAGGGATGAATTTCTTAGAACGATACCGATTTGTTTATGCTACAAAATATCAAACTGGATTTTATCGAGTTATCCGTCTCGTAGAATACTATTTATGTGGTTGTGTATTGATTTAGAGAAGCGTTTTGTGTGGGCTATTACTCATTTGTTATTCGCATCGATGCAAAACTAAAAAAATAAAACACACTAAAACAATGAATAATAATAACTGTGTGTTTGGACACACGATACTTCAAAGTCTTTTATATAGTAACGCATTTAATAGTAAGAGAAATCTGGGTACATACTTTATATATCATTATTTAGTATTTGTATGTGTATTATTTATTATTACTCATTTGTTATTTCATATTGATACGAATTTAAGGTAAATAAAACGCAAACAAAATATTACTCTGTGTTGTTTACACACTTTATCGTTCATTTTAATATACTAGAGATATTTGATACCACGAAAATTCAGAGTTGTATCAAACAAAACCGAACCCATGATCAATTGGAAACTTAAATGTGGCCCCCGTTTAAAGTGTTTTGTACACGTTGGAAAAAATACAAGAAAAAATATCAAATATTTATTTAAATATTTATTAGGTATATCATGAATAGCCAAAAAAAAAGACTGGTCGATATGAAGTTTTGAATAAATATTATACAAGATTTTCACAAGTTTTAAATGAATATAAAAATTTAATTATTCATAGCCGGATGTAGACATTTTTAGGTGCCCGAAGACCAATTGCAGCAATATAGATAAAAATAAAATATATTTTTTTTAATTATAGTTTTTGTATTATTATTTATTTAGTTACATATTTTTTTATAAGTATAATTATTAATTTTATCATTTTTTTTTTTTTAATATTACACAATATTTATTCAAGAGTAGTATTCGATCAGTATTATATATTAATTATAATTGTTGTTTAATGGTTGCTAGTACTAATTGCAAGTAACAAAAAGGCGATTTCTAAAACGACTTTTTAAATTATTCAGTTATAAGTATTTTTAATTTAAATATCCACGTTTGAATTAATTGGTTTAGGTTAAACGTCGGTTTTGTTGATATCTCTAATAGCTTCGTTTTTATTAACTTTTAAACATTTCACTATTTTTTTTTCTGTTTTTATTTACTTTAGTATAAACTTATTTAACTGTAATATAAAACTCCGACAATGTCCATCGTAAAATTTATTTTTTAAAATTCCATCAAAATGTTAAAACTTTACGACCACTACAGGGAAAAAATAAGACAGTTTTTAGTATTTGTTTATTTTTATTCCATCGACAGTGTCCATCTAAGTCATAATATAATAAATACTGTTTTTCATATTTGTATGGCGTCTAAATAATTTTTAATTTTAATACAATTTAATAATTTTGAGAACGATTCTTGCTTTTTTCTTAAAAGTAGTCGAATTAGTTCCAAATTTGTATGGACTGTTTTTTAACCATAGTACTACCGATAAACATTGCGAAACAAAACAAAAATAATAAACCCTTTATCTTAGAAGGGTTAGAATTTTTTTTCTTTATTTCGCTTTTACAAGCAAAGTTGTAGGGATTTAGGTCTGAAAATTAGACCAAAGGTTAATCTATAATGGAACTATAACATATATAATTTTCTTAAAAATCTTTACTCAAACAATTTTTTTATTAAGGAAAGGGGAAGTTACACTTTGACCGTAGTCAATTACCAGGTTGCTATGTGTGAGAGGGTGTCAAAAGTCGACAGGTAAAGAACATTTTTTTGTTATATTGTTAATTAGTAATTACCATTTATGAGTATCTATGTCAATAAATTTGTATAAGCAGACAATCAATCCTAATCGTATCCACCCTAATAATAAAATCAATTTTTAAGCACATAATAAATTGCCATTAGGTACAATGCCTACAATGATTTTATCAATATAATTTTGTATTTTTATCTGTGAACACGAGACCTCCCTTACTTACTCATTTACTAGTACTAGTAATACAAAATTACGTATAATACTTTCTTACTGTGTTGGTTTATACTGTGCTTGGTTTGGACCTTACTGATTTGAGTCTACTACCCACAGATTCGAAGCGTTTATTTAAAAGTGGCTTTATCACTTTCAGTTAGAATAATTCCTGTAGGTTTGTGACCCATCCATTCTCACTATGCTCCGACCTCACTGTACGGGCTTTTTCCTAAAATACCAATTCAAAGTTCACTGGCTTTAGAATTGAACGACGACAGCCCGTAAAAAACTTCTGAGACTTCTCCTGTCAAAACCAGTGTTGAATCATCAAAATATTCGGAAGAGTTGTAGAATATTGTATTATACCTGCTTTAAAGCGTTTAAAACGTGTGACACTTCAAATTGAAAAAATCGACACATTTTTAGAGGGTTATTTCAGATTTTTTTTTTTTTAAGTGGTAGGAGTAAACGTTTTTTTCCTTTTGTTCGATTAACGTACCGTTTGGTGTTCGGTTTTTATGCTACCGCAATGTTTATACAAAGAAATCGATGTAGCGAGTAAAACCGCATTACGCAATACATTTTCATCTACGCGCCGGAGGTGAAAAAAAAAAAGTTTTAATTTAAAAAAAACCTCACACGCTGGCATCCAAGTAAAATGGAAAAAAATACCTACACCATATAGACGTGTATAGTACCTACCTATATAATATGTATATCTATAAATTATATGTGCGTCTTTGCAGATACATGCGGGCACGGCGCATGCATGTCTTATACGCAACATTATATTGTTATGAATGTATTATGCGGAAAGTGTGGAAACAAACACATACCGTTTATACATATTTTATCAATACACGAAGGCAAAGCGCGCGGGTTTCGCCCGTTCATAAGACGATAGGAACACGATTTCGGAGATGTCGTTTTGCGTTGGTCGGAAACGACGAAGCACAACCGACTGATACAATAATATTGTGTCGCCTATATTATTATTATTATTATTATAAGACCTACCTATATAATAACGCTACGCTATAAACCCGGTGTACGGGGAACGGCAATCGAGCAGAAGCACCCGCCGGAATTCGGAAAAGGGACGACTACGAGACGATAATTACATATTATTATCATTATTATTGTTTTATCGCTCGTATATTCGCCGGGCGAAATAATTCCAAAACAAATACACACAAACAAACGGTGTGTGTATAATGCGTGTAGGTACTTATACCTACACAATATACTCTGTTGCACATTCTGCTCGGCCACGCGAGCGGCAATTGGCAAACTCTTCCGGATCAAAGATACAATATAATATAAAATATAATCCATATATATATATATATATATATATATACAATAAATGGGGCAACGCGGCAAATAAAGCAAACGATCCCGTATGTACTAATCTCCGAGAACTGCTTCGCACCCTCCTTACACTTGCCCTACACCCCTCTTGTCATCACACACACACACACACACATACATATAGTGTGTCTGCGAAACTCGATCGTTTAAGAATACTTAAATAGGTCACAATACGAACGGGATAACGCGGCCCCATATCGAGCTAGGCCTCGCCGAAGAAGAACACACCCCCCCCCCCCACTCTCTATACCGTCTTTACCTAGCAAGACGACGACGACGACGGTGGTGGTACGTGTATTATATTATTATATATAGGTGTAAACGTCTTCACAGTAATATCCGCTCGTATCTCTCCCCCTCGCCTTGTCGCCCGGCGTCAACGACCGGGCAAAGGATAATAATTGTATTATTATTTATTATCATCATCAGACATCATCGTCGTCGTCGTCGTCGCCATTATATTATTAGCTGTTGGTATCGCGCATTATCAAATCCAAAGTATCACCGACAACTTAAGCGGCGACCCTGCCCCCCCCCTCCACGGTTCCCTTCCCCTCGCCCCTGCCCATTCTTTTGACGACCAATTCAAACGCGCTGGTTCGTGATAAATTATAAACGCGCAATTTTCGAACAACGCTCGACCGCGGCGGCTATTATATTATTGTTGCAATTAGCCAGCCGACAACGGTGCGCGGCGAGGTGCAGCTAATGAGCTTAGACGTGCGATTTCGACGGCGTTAAAACCACGGGACCAATCGAATTTGAGGCCCCAGACTTTCCCCCCCCCCCCGACCCCGTGCTTTTCCGGCATGTTCTCGGAAGGAAATCGCCGAATAATAATTATTAGGCGCCTCCGAGCGATGCAACAGCCAGACCGTGGTCAAGACGGGAGAGACGAAAAACTGCACACAATAGGAACTGTATTGACCAACCTAATACTGAATCGCCATTTTCTTTCTATTTCATTTCAACCACATTTAATCACGTTCCACCTCGATCAAACACCCCTCATAAATATAATAGCTGTATATTTCGAACAATACACGTGGAAAGAAATAGACAGGATCTCCCCCCCCCCTCATCATCAGTCGTTAAGCCTTTCAAAAATGTCCGTAGCCCCTCGTGTTTATTTTTCATTTAACTAAACGAGAGAAAAGTTTTGTAGGCGAATAAAACGTAAATTGAAATATTTAATTATACGCCCCGTAAATAAAACATATTTTAAATGTAAACCGTTTTATTTGGTTGGTGTTTGAATTGAAAAACGCGCAAAATGCATTTAAAGTTTTAATCCTTATTAACTTTGTCAAGTCGCTGAATAATTAAAGTTAAATAAGCTTAATGTGTCGTGACAAAAAAGGTAAAAAAGGTTTATTAGTTAATAATAATTTCAGCAAATTTTAATAGTTTAATGACTGAACTTTGACAACTTTGTTGAGAATAATTATTTAATTAAATAAAATTGCTTATGGTGAAATGTTAAATATTTTATTATCCTTTAAGATTCTGTGTAATATTTTACAAGTGAGAAAGAAGTTGACACTAAAGTGATGGGACTTTAAGAAATCTGGATTTGCGGATTTTATTGAACTCGGATTTGACGGATTATTTGGATTTTCGGATTTGAGTTTTTTCTTTTCATACAGGTGAAATAACAAAATCATTCTCATAAAAAAATGTTACAAATATAGATATATACACGTATTGAAAGGTTCTACTTTTAAATATAAAAGACCAAATCAAATTTGAAAAAGCTTTTTTCGAATTCGCCGAGTACTTTTAAACATATGATGCTATTATTTTGCCAATAAGCTAATATTTGTATAAATTCAATGTACATATGTATTCTTTGTTAAAAATGATTGTAATTTGTACATGCAAAACGTACACTATGAGGTAATATAAGTAAGAGCCATAAAACATTCTTAGAAAAGACAAAAAAATGTAAAGACAATTTGTTTTAAATCTGATTAATAAGAGTAATTGAACATATACTTGTACGCATACATGTGTATATTATGTATTTTGCTTTTTCGACTGCAGTCCACGGTTTTTCGCAATTAACTATTTTAAAATTCGTTGGCCGTCGCGTTCGGCCAACATCACTATTTATACTTATATATATATATTATACACTAATGGGTTCATGTTCAATGCAGCGATCCATTAAAACTGTATTAGTTCCCCCCAAACAGTCACTCTCCTCCATCTCGCCCAGCTCTAAACACGGTCCAGTTGAGCGACTTATGGTCACCCTGAATTGAATCAACTGCCATAACATAAGCCATATAAACCTAGTCATAGTATTATTGTTATTATTATTATTATTGTTATTATTGTTATACCTGGGGAAAGGGGCGAGGAGGATTAGGCGTATTGATATAGTCCTCGCAAAAAAAAAAATCTTAGAAAATAATTTCTTAGACAAATTTTTACAGTCTACACACGTATCCCTTACGGGAAGAGAATATTAAATGTCAAAAAATGTATTTATATTTCAGTATTGCGTTTCATTTTAGTTTTTACCAAGCAACCTTTTGCGGTACAACTGAAAATAGAAATACTTTTTCCTTATCTTCCTAACCCTACATTTAACTTTAGCTTAACAGCGGTTCAAGAGCCTTAGCTGTTAACACATCTTCCTTCCAACTATCCAAGGCTTTTGGCGGGTTTGAAACAAACTCATCCATAGTCATTGGAACAATATATAAAATTTAAAACACAAATAATAAAAATTGTTTCACCTAATAATAATATAATATGAATGCCTTTCAACCTAATAGAACTCTTAAACATAATATTATTGTTAAAACAAAAATATAATAGCATACCTATTATTAGTGTTTAAATGTCAGTACAAAAATCGCTTGTGCAATATTTACAATAGGGACGTAAAGATTATATTATGCCAAAAGAGTGACTGTCCATAGACCAAAGATATTAGGTATAGAAATCATTTAATATCTAAAATATTTATTGATTATAAACATTAATCATAATTGTCGTGAGCGCTGAAGATTTTTATGGTTAAGGGTTTTTATTATTATTTTATTACATATAACCATAAGTGCTCAAGTTTTTTCTAGAATAATAATATGATTATACCATGAGAAAAATATTTTTTAAAAAAACGTTTAAGTTACAACTATTATTATTAAATATTTAATGTATAATATTAAGTTATCGAGCTACGCCTTGTTCAGGAGGAAGGTTTGCTCACCTCTCTCGTCGAAAAACTCTACTTACAGTCGTAGCTCTTAGTTCTATAGTCTTAAGTCTGTTCTGAACTTTCAAACGTTTACATTAAAAGGTAATATAGCCAGTGTGCTATCGAAATTGGCACTTTTCGGGTTTTTCTTTGATCTTATAAGTTCAGAAAAGAGAAAACATTATTACGCCGCTTCGTCATTATGGTAATGATAAAAAAATAAAAATAACTGCGCATCAACACAACAGAGTTTATATTTTATGAATACATTACGCTACTTGTTACCTACTTGAAAATTTGAAATTGGCTCCGTTTTTAACGTAGAGAAAATATCTCTATATTCTATAGCCATGACCCTTATGAACGGTAAGTATATAACAACAAACACCGACTGTGTTTTCTATCAAAACCATTCTTATATACACACTAAATCATATAAGTAATAATATATTGTTATTGTTATTATTATTATTATACAGCTGTAGCTGATGTGATGAAATAGTACTACTTTGCTCATACATTTACAATAATTAATAATGCGAATTGCACAAATCCGTGTACTGTGCATATTGGCATAATGGCCAAAAAACCGTGGGGTTTTTGAGAAAATTCTGACCCAATTAAGTTTTTTTTAGGTACACATAAATCCTATGAAAACCCATATTATTCATAAATACCAAGCACTGGGCTCATGCAACGTATACCAACTATGTTTTTTAGCCAACTCTGTATGTATAATATTACCTATAATGTGTACCTCATAATAGAACGTACAAAAAAATAATATTTATGTTTCTAAAATATAATCCAAGGTTTATTAATTGGCTAAAAATAAAATTATATGTTTGAAATATTTATATTATACTTTTCCGTTATAGTTTACAACACTATTTATACAGGGTGGTTTATTAAAGATAACATACTCGTTTTCTGGGAAAATAATTACAATTTTGTACTTTTTTTTTTTTAATTATTATTATTTGTATTATTTTAAAATTCATAATAACTATTACCTTTTTAGTATTTTTTAAAGCTCTGATAACTTTTGAAACTTAAATGGTACCGTACATATCTGTTAACTTTTCGAATTCTTAATAGTTAATATTAAAATTTAGGACGGGAGAAAGGGAAATCCTATTATTCTGGATTCCTGGAGACCTTCAAATTAAAATGTGTAATTACATGTTTTTCTTTAGTCGCCACGAAAAGTCGGCCGGTCTTATTCTTATAGACATAATCAACTTCATGTAAAAATAAAGATCTCCGTTCGGCTTTTTATTATATTGATTTATTATTGGAATTATTTGTGAGTTATATTAATATTTTATTATGTGGCTGATCCGGATATTTACCGTAGACGTTTTATTGTGTAATTATAGTTTTGACATTTTTCGGTTGTTATTGTAAGTATTATTTTGTGTGACATCGTTTTTGGGACGTTAGATTGATTTTGTTTTGTTGATATATAAGTTATTTTGGCATGTGATTTGATTTTTACCGTATATTGAAGCGCATATACATTGAACACGCGAATAGAAACTAGGTATAAGGCAATTATTATACATTATTATTTAATGTCTATTGAAAATAGTGTACTGTGTAGCTACTAAAAAGTATGGATTGGAACGATATTGTTAAATAGTTTACAGCACAAAAAGCCAGAAAACAATTCTAAACTTGTAATACTTTTATCATTAATTTGTATTAACATATTTTCATATATCTAGTTCTGAATTGAAATTATTCAAATTTAAACAGTATTGCACTGATGTTAAATATATATACATACTGGCTACTATTATATACGCCCGAATGCAGATTTTAGAACCTTCTTCCCATCATTAAAAACTAAACAATAATAATGAAAATGTTACAGTTTTTTAATTAATATATATTATAAAATATTAAAGTAGGCGTAAAGGGCGACATTTCAAAATCTGTCATGTAAAATTATAGCTATGAATCCTAAATGCCGGAGTAGTTAGGAATTAGGATTATGGAATTAGTCATTCAACAAAAGGTACTTACAGCGCCCTCTTTTGGAGAGTAATCTTGATAAAATTTAATTTGTTTTTTTGGTTCATGCAACTTCGTTTGTAGAATCCGAATAACTAAAAATACCCAATTTTTGAGTTGTTATAGTTTTGATCTAGGTGAGCGATGTAAGGATTGTGTAGGTAGTATTATTAATGACTATAAACAAATAATCTAATACTTTTTATTTATATCACCATTGTTAAATCGTATTTATACTTTTGAGTATACGTAGTGTCTGCAAGAAAAGTACATTTTCGCCATAGAACCTGTCCTGATACTTCAAGTTACACGATCCAATTCAGAACCCTTCAAATGTACCTACATAATATTTAAATATTTATAAATCACAATGTCATGAAAAATAGTTATACGAATCAACAGTACCTATTAAAAATGTATAGCAATTAGATGGTTGCCACTCTAGTTAAATCTTAAATATACTTATATACATCAGATACAGAGTTAGGAAATTTAACATATCTGATACAAGTGATTGTGCCAAATAATTGATAAAATTTTAAATAATAATAATGAAATTCCTATGAATAAGTATTTTTTTCAATTTTTCATGGACTTATTATAAGGACACAAGGTCTCTGTATTGAAATGTAGGGTTGCCCTACAACAATTTTAAAGCGTTGTTAGACTTGGGACAAATCATACAGTTAATGTAGAACTGTCCTGCCCAATGAAGGACAGTTGGCAACCCTATCTATGCTCATTTTTAGAATTTCAATACTTGCACGGAAAGCTACTAACGCCAATGACAAATAAAATGTATTACAAATTATTATTCTAAATTGGCCAACTTCGATCGCCAAATTTGTTAATATTCATTAATATTGTAGGTCTCTAATTATTGCAGTTATCGTTCGTTGGAGGCAAAAAGCGTCGACCAATGACCGTATTCAACACAGTTAAAAGATCCAGGGTTTTTGTCTATTTAGCGGAGACCATGAACATTAAAATCATCGCTCTTATCACTCTTATCAAAACTTGTCGCCGGACGGTAGACACGGTTGTTTACACTTTAGTTTTACAAGTTTACTCGCTCCGTTGTTCGTCCTGAACGTGTAGGGATTTTCGCAATTTTCTAATACAAGCATTTTTACAATAATAATAAATACAAATCAAACCTAACCATTAATAAGCTGTAAATTTATATACAACGTTTGCGTGACAATCGTGCGTTGAAGGTTCGTGTTATGTGCGCATGTACCAGTCGAGCCGCATTGGAGTGTATTTAATATTATATAGTTACACAAATATTATTCATCCACAGTGTTCGGTATTATAAACACAACGACCTGGTCAATGCGTTAGGCCGACGGCCGACATGAAAATCGCCGTGGAAGGATGCGCTCATGGCGAACTGGAACGGGTGTACAAAACGTTGGGAGTATTGCAGCGAAAGCACGGTTTCACCGTAGATTTGCTTGTGTGCTGCGGTGACTTCCAAGCGACCAGGCATGCCGACGACTTGGATACTATGGCCGTGCCAAACAAATTCAAGGTTATGGGTACGTTTTACAAGTAAGTGTTTCGAGTTATTCATTTCCCGTAGTAATTAAAATACATTTCGACCACTACGACTGTTTTGTTCATCAGGTACTACACGGGAGAACTGGTCGCGCCCGTCCTTACGTTGTTTATCGGTGGCAACCACGAAGCGTCTGCCCACATGCAAGAGCTTAGCTATGGCGGCTGGGCCGCCCCCAACATTTACTACATGGGCACTGCCGGCGTAGTGGACGTGGCTGGGGTGCGCATAGGCGGCCTGTCGGGCATTTACAAGGGTAATGATTACATGCGTGGCCGACATGAACGACCTCCCTACACGGAACAGACGAAACGCAGCGTTTATCATATTCGTCAATTAGAAGTGTTCAGACTAAAACAGGTACAAAGTGCAATAGACCACTTTTAACTAGCTGTAATAACAGTCATATGGCATTATACATAAAGTGACCAAATGTAAAGTTGTACGGTTTTAAAATATTCAGTTGACATTTCAAAATATACGTTCTAATTTTCAAAAGAATATTTTTTTTTCACCATTAATAGTATTTCAATTGTGGTTTATCAAAACTTAAAGAATTTCACGATTAATGGTGGTCAACATTCTTTAAAATAAAATTATTATTTACTTCTATAATTTACACAGGTCCATCATAATTACAAACCTCCCCTCCCTAAGGGAGTATTTTGTATATTTATAGGTTTTAATAGATTTGTAACACATTTTTATTTTTTCCATTCAGCTCAAGGAACCCGTAACTGTGATGTTGTCGCACGATTGGCCTCAGGGAATTGCACGCTTCGGAAAGTTGAAAAAGTTGCTAAGGTTCAAGCCTTTCTTTGAGTGAGTATACTTAAAATTGTATTAAATGTGCAGCACACTGGTCAAACACAATTTAAATTATCAAAATATTATATTTTATGTTTAACGGGACAAGTTATTTTATTATAGTAAAATACTGAAATACTATCCGATTCAATTCTATTTAAAATGCTTAAAGGCATAAAGAACGTGTTGTTGAGTAAAGTATGTTTACCTTGATCATTTTTCAGGAAGGATATAAGGGAAAATAGGCTGGGCAGTCCGCCAGCAGCCGAGTTGTTGTACACCCTTCAACCTCCGTACTGGTTTTCTGCCCATCTGCACTGCAAGTACGCCGCCATTGTGGACCATACTACTAGCGTAATAACTCAGTTGCTATTAATACATTTAATAGTTTCCACTATAATCTATACAATACTTTTAACTGTATTGAACTGATTTAAACGTTTCAGTTGTAATATAATCCTAATCCTGGCCATGAGTTTTAAGCAACATTGTTAAATAATTAACAATAAAGAGCTTATTAAATATTTTATTAGTTAACCCGACATCTTTTTAAATACTATATTATATTTTTGCAAAATACTCATTGAAAATTCTTTCAAAATTAACTCGTCAGGTCTAATAATCGGCATTGCATTATTTATACCATTATTATGTTCCACAGGACTGCCCTGATGGCGTCAAGAAGCTGACCAAGTTTCTATCGCTAGACAAGTGCTTGCCAAGAAGGCGGTTTTTACAGATCTTGGATATCCCTCACGATGCTTCTAAGCCTATCAAATTAAGCTATGATTTAGAATGGCTTACTGTGTTACGACTCACCAACCATTTATTGAATGTATACAGAAACATCTACTACTTGCCATCCCCTGGACCGTTGATGAATGAAAGGTAATAAACAATAGAGATTTGTGTAAGCCCCCAATTAACAAATTTTATTTAAATGTTTAACCATAAACAGTTTATTTGGTAGGGAGTCAACTGGTTAGAAAAGGTTATGTCATTGAAACCTTTCCTATCCTAACAACAACAATAAACTTGTTCCTGGTACTAAAGCAGTATTTTTTATTTTATTTTTATCCAATTTTATGAACCAAAAACACTGTTTCCCTAATATTTTGATAATTGTTTTCAACTAATTTCTTCCTATTAGCCCTGATGTCTGATTTCACAATATTCCTTTGATTTTCTAGGTGGGATTTCACTCCGACAGACGAAGAGAAATCTGCCGTTCTCAAATTGTTTGAAAACGGTGACTTGACCATACCAGAAAATTTCGCCCCCTGTGATACCTACAAAAGTTTCGCAAACCCTCAAACACGGCGGCTATGTGACCTGCTCGGCATAGACGACCCTCTGGCACTGGTCACCGGAAGACAATGGGCCAAGAGCACCAGTTTCACCAACATGGATTCAACGTTTTCGTCGTCTTTCATCAATTCTACCGGTCGCAATGAAGATGATATCAGCAGCTCGTCTCTATTGGCGGGCCAAATCAAAGACGATTCTATAGACCAACAAGAATCTTGTACAGCTCTTAACTCTTCCATGCCATTGGTATTGCCGGAGCCCAAAAGCAACTTGGTAGACGCTAAGCAATGTTCTCCTGTCCACAACACCTCGCTGCCGTTGGTTTTGCCAGAGCCCGTTAATGTATCATCGGAACAGCTGGTGCCTTCAAAGTTAGCAGACCAAAGTGACAACGACGTACTTACAAAAACCGTACCTGTAAAGGCACTAGATCTGTCTGGAGGTAATTAACTGTTGTATTTGAATGCTAGCAGAACTCTTAAAATTTAATCTAGAATCAAAAACAGCTCTATTTTGTCATAAAAATTGTCTCACTATATTTTCTATGTTCTATTTAATTGACTCTTATGCACTATCGACTTAGCAAATTAGTAATCGAGTTTATATCCTACAATAAAAATTGATATTACTTTAATGCTTATTTGTCAACTATTCATTTATTCAACATTATTTTTTTTTTATAATATTTATTTGTTTTAAGTACAATGAATGTATACATTTATTAGTTAACCAAGAAAGAAAGATATTATAGATTTTCTAATAGTTAGTTATTTTATATTTAATGGGTACTATTTTTATTTTTTTTAGGTGCTGACCACTTAATTCTAACAGCAAATACTAACGATACGCAATGTGCCGATGACGACGCCAGCTTTATACCAAAAAAGTTGAAAAGGCGAAATTATCAACAACATAACGACGACAGTGACTAAAAGTTATTTTTTTAATTAAGAATTTATTGATATTTATGTACTTTTTTTCTATAGGTAGTAATGTTTTTTTATATATACTTTTTGTAACCATTTTAATGTCTTGTTATTTCTTGAAATCTGCCATTTTCTTTTGGAGGAGAAAACTCTTGGTTCTTGGGCGGCTATGTGCTTATGTAGCCACGTACTAATAGACTGAAACGAGTGTAAATTCTATGTTGATTATCGTTATTCATAATCAGTTTTATTTTCCATATTATTATTATTTTCTCACTTCTCACATAACATGAATAAAGATGATTTTTAGAAATGTTCTTTACAAATAGTGGTGGAATAATATTTAATAAGTCTTTCATTTGAGAAAACAATAAATTGGAATTTACTTCCGTGAATGGATTATTGTTATCATTAAAAACGATATTAACAAATTAAATTTATTTATAATTTCGGTTTTCAACACAAAATAACATCATTGTACAAAATATAACAATCAAAATTTACGAGATACTTAAGCTGTGTAAATTATCATAATATTATATAATTAATCACAACAAAAAAAACTATCCATTTTGTTACATTTAAAAAAAAAGGGCAAAAAATAAAATATTCATTTAGCATTATAAATGTGTGATATCATTTTGTATTGAGCTAAGTTAAGTAAACTAAAAATAATTATAACAAATATAACTAACAAAATACTAAGATTATTTACAGGGTAACTTGGCAATAAGACAACTCTAAAACTTGTCACTAGTCGTCTATCAGGTACTCATAAGAAGGAAGGTGCATCAGCCATCACAGCGACCGTCTTTCCAGCCGTCACGCCACCGTTCCATCACCTTGGTGCAGTCAAACTGGGGTTTGCCCAGCTTTCTGTTGACCATATTATGGACTTCACACACCCATTGCGACAACGATTCTTGTGAATCCGTCTTGGGAGGACAGTGCACTAATCTGTGAAAAAACCAAAAAAAAATTACATACGTAACCTTCTTACAACGGGTTAACTTAACAGAAGTGTAGATAAATCACGAACCTAAAATAAATATCATTATAAAAGAATTGTTTTGTTTTTCATAATAAAAAAAATTTGACTAAATTTTTCTTAGTTTCAAAAAGAAAAAGAAGCTTAAATGATTATTTTTTTTTAATACGCACTCAGTTTAACAAAATAATTTATAATTTATGTTATTACAATATCTCAAAGTGAAAATGCCATGGACACTCCATGTTAGCGTAAACATATAAAGTGAATTTATGTACATAAATATATATTTTTAAATATCACCAATCTTAGATTTTATTATTTTATGATCAAAGCATTTTAATTTGCAAGTCATAATGTTTTTCTTAGAAAAACTATATTTTATCTTTGTATAAAATACAAATAAAAGGGCTTTTAGTTAGTGAAACTTGACAACTTCTTTGGCACTCTGATTGAAATGATATGATATCGACTTAACTTGAATGACACAAAAGGTTAGGCAAAGTAAATTTTTTCAAGCACGGCCGTGACAAGTTGACTTGTAAAAACCAAATAGCGTTGTCTACTTACAATAATAGTAAGCATACAACTTTTATTGAATTTTTGTCAACTTAATGTAAAAATAACTTGATATTTAGATTTTTGCTTCATTATAGAGAATGCTACGGTTTAAGATCATGTGTATTGTAATAGAAAATAGAACGACTTGACATTTTGTCTGTGGAAGTGTGTTTGTTTGCTTGTGCAATTCCTATGAACTTTGATAACGACTATGCAGATTTAAATTTTTCCCTAAAATTGTAATAATATGTTTATTTGGTTATCTAGATGAACTGATTAAAATTTGGTGGTGATTAGGTGAATAGGTAAAAAGGTTTAATTTTTACAGACATTTTTTTCTCTTAATATATTGAACATCTGAAATTTACAGTTTATTTTGTGTTGATTGGAGTTTAGATATAACTCCACATATGTTAAACATTTCGGCTTTCTAGTTTAATATTTGAAAAAAAGGTTGACTATATCGATGTTATCTGTCAAATTTATCTTAAACTTTTAGACCTTGACAAAGATATACTTCTGTTTTATACTTAAAATCTTATAGTAATTCTACAATGAAATTACTCCGGGTATACTCACATTTCAGCAAAATCATCAGCACATATTTCGCACGGATAGACACGCGACAACAACACCAAAAATTGTTGGATATCCGATTTGTTCTTGGCGCTAGGGTTGTTTGGGTACGTTGCCGCAATCGTATGCAACAGGTTCCACGTGCTGCGTCCTAGACGACAAGAGATCATGAGTTTGTGTACAGATTATTTTTGGTTAATAAGACTAGGATGTTGTTGCGTTTGAATGTTTTTTTTAGAACTAATTTATTATGTATTTGTTTAATATAAATTTAATTTATGCAAAACAAATATTATTATACACACTATTGGAGTAATTTTAATTTAGTCAAATAAATCAAACAGACCTTTGAGCAACATAACGTGTTGAATTTTAATGAACTACAAAACATTATGTAAGTAACACATTAAATAAATTAAAATTAAGACAACAACAAATTCTCAAAAAAAATTGTTTTGAATGCAATTGACTTATTATAAACCAATTTAAAATGTGATTTTTAGTGCAGCAACATCCGAGCCCTTAAGGATCGGTCAAACAGAAAGCGGACTGTCCGCGCGGACATGTCCGTCCAACTAGTCCGCTGGTCCGCTGCGGACTAGGATAGTCAAACAGAATGCGGACAAGTTTGAGCAAACCAGTGTGAAAATTGCCACAACCAAGAGTGTACTGCTGGTTGTTTTTTATTTTTCACTTTTTTATCTCACGTTTTCTGTTTTCATTTTTTTTTACAAAATGTCTAGCAGTTCTTCTGACAAAGAAGAATTGCTTCTTCTGCTTGCCTTGAGTCAAGCAAGACGAAGAAAAAAAAATGGGTACATGAACTAAATCAAAAAAGAAAATAATTTGGGGAGTTTCACCGACTATGCTGTATTCTCAACGTTCAAACTAGAACTGAACTAAATTGAGTTGAATAATTTAAGAGGTCATATTTTTATGAATTGTTTTAAGCCAGATTTTAAACACTAAAATATTAGCCAGAAACTTGATGTTTTAATATACTAACCACCTTAGATATTAGCTTGTTACTGCTTGTTAATATAGTATATCATTCTATATATCATACTATATCTATCTATGATTATCTATATTCCACCACTACTTTAAATTAATTTGGTACTTCAACGAGACATGAAAATGCTCTTTCGTAGTTGCAGACTCGGCTAAAAAATTTTATTCAATTTTACATTTTTGTGAAGTGTTGATACCAGTCTTTAGCCGAAACTGTCCATTTTTCAGTGGATGCCGCGTATCATACAAATAAACGCATTCTCCAACTAGATCAATCAATTGTTCCATTTCATTGATCATTTTCAGTGCACAATTTTAAAATGAAAAAAATTTTTAAATTAAGTACAATATGTTGTCATCAATATTGTTTGTATATATTATGTTCGATAATTACATTATAATAATATTCTAGAAGTGCTGATACGTGTGGAAAATCCAGTGTATTGTCTATATTAAATATTTTTTATTTTACAAAATTATTCCAGTCCGCCGCGAACTTTGTGAAAAAATACAACCATCCGTTTTTCCGCGGCGGACTATACTAGTCCGCCGGCTGCTGTCTGTTTAACCAGAATGATGCATTTAAATAGAGTACAGAGTCCGCGGCGGACCAGCGCCCTGTCCGCACGGACGTCCGATTTCTGTTTGACCGATCCATAAGTGATTTACCTCACCTAAAGGTGAGTTGAGTGATGTCCCAGATATATCCTAATTACACTCGAGACGGGTTTTGGTCAATACATCTGTCGGTACAACTAGACACTTACCCAATTCTTCCTTGTCCAGTGGACAGTCGTCTCCTCTCTTCAGATCTTCAGCTTGCACCTACAATTTGAAAATAATTAACATACGGTAATCAGCGGATAAGAGAAGGGGGAGTGGCCGAGTGGGTAAGGCATCAGTGTGTTTAGCACTCACTGTTGCCGGTTTTACACTCAGTCACAGATGCTCTGTTTGCCGAGTGATATATCGTCTGGTAAAAAGAAGCCGCCCTGCTCCACTCCGGGCAAGGACTGACGATCTGCCTGGAGAAAATTTATCTAGAAACCATATCATGATGGTGGCATTGGGCCTTTAAGCTCCATGATATAATCAGCAGATGACATCTAAACCGTGAGCTGAACTCAAAAAAAGTTTAGTGGAACTAGATACCAGCTAGAAGCTACTTCGGCCGAATCGGTCTTTCGTCTCACCTTTGAACGTTGATCTCGAACGCTGACGTTGTTATCATCACTCATCTGTCGTCGACTCATGGCGAACGTTCTGAAGTCTGTGCAAGTACGACACGGTTGCTGTTGCGTCGGGACAGCCGTCTGGGGGCTACCGCCGCTCAGGTCGTCCGTTGGAGTTCCCCGTCGGATGCCGGCGGCAGCGGCAGTACCTAAGCAAGCGAACGTCCTACACGTCTTGAAAATAATCATAATAGAGGACTTGTCCTATGAACACACGATCTAATCGAAGAGGATATTTTTTAAGGCTAACTACAGTGACTATATGGCGTTCCGCATTAAGTTTACCAATATAATAGTCCGGACACTGTCAACGGCCGCCGGCGATAACTGATAAGCGATACCGCAAGCCGTTGATAACACACGGAGCACGTGACCCTCGGCTACCGACGCAGTTCTATACCAATCGGACTGGTTACTGGACGCTGGTTACCGCGGTCACCAAGGAAAAATGATAATGTAACCACAGCTTATAGATAATAACCACAGAATAAATTGTCCACTTTAATTTTCATGAATTGGACAATTTCACCTCTGGTGTGTAACATATATATATAATATAAACCTTACATAAGAAGGTAGTTATTTAAATTAAGGGGGGGGGTAGGGTATTAAATTTTTTTTTTGTTTACTGAATGCATAATATCTCAAGAATATTGTGTCAACATTTCAAGTCGATCGGAACAAAATTGACGACGTTATGAGTTGTCGGAATTTTATAGCTGCCCGGCCCGAGCGCACTATCGTTAACTTTAAAGCGTTTTTCCCACAACTCACGTTTTCAAAGTCGGTGACAACCATAACTTCAAAACTACTGCACCGATCCTTTTGAAATTTTGAACACTATTTCAGTAAATAACTAACGAGGTAACGCTGGAGAGTTTTTTTTCAAATTTGTTAATATTTTTTATTTTACAATAACAAATTAGCCGCTCTTTTTCGCAAAAATCGCGTTTTTCCCTTCAAAGTGTTCCCAAAAAGTGAAAAATTGAAATTTCAAAAAACCCTCCCAGCGTTACCTGGGGAAAGCAATTATCTAACGAAAGAACTTGATTTTTTTAATTTCAGATGATCCAGCATCGAGTTATGAGGGGCACCGCAATTCTACTTTTTTCTGAGACGCTTCCGAATAATTGCCGCCATTGCCGTATTTTTTAATATTTCTACATGAAAATATTACACAATATTCTTCGAATGTTATACTTTAATGTACCATTATTTTTAATAAACAAATTTTAACTGTGTCGTCAAAAAAAATTCACAAAAATTTGCCGTTTTTTGCACGAATTAACCATACCCCCCCCCCCTTAAATATATAAAAAAGCTGAAAAACCCTATTTTTTTGAAAGTTGTTGAACATTTTACCTTCAAAATGTAAAGAGCATAGCTTGTGTTTTTTCGCAAGCAGGAAAAACTCTCACGCCTTGGAGACGTGTTGGATTTTAATAATTTTTTGTTTTATTTGAAAGGGGAAAACTTTTTGCAGGTCGGATAATAACCCAAATTTTCATAACATCAAATAGGCATAAAAAAATTTGTTAAAAAAAATTACAAATATTGGCATAATTCAAATGCACATTATACATGATGTTACTATGTTGAATAAATTACTATTTATCAACCTAAAATTGTAATTTATAAATTGAAAATATTATAGAGGTATTGTTAATACAATTAATAAAAACACAGGAATCATGCATGAAAAATTGTTAAGAATATAATACCAATTTCGCCTTAATAAAAATCGTATAAGTCTAGTTTATTATTTATTTAATAATATTACATTTTTATGGAATCATAAGAGAGATATTTCATACCTTTTTAACTTTATAGGTTGTAGGTATATGATGATGAAAAAAATATTCATAAAAAATAATAATGGAATATCTACAAAATACTCAGAATTGTTGAGTTAAATATAATTTTTTTAGAACAATTTAGTAATTGACTACGTTTGTTTTTTTTTTTTATTCAAACGTTTCTAGAAATTTAAGTGTGTTTGATAAAGTAAACGGTTTACACAAACCATGTTATTTATTTGTAATAATTTAAATAAATAAATATTATCGTTTGAAAACATTTTTTCTTTTTAAGAAATTATTTGGTATTTTCCAAAGTTATGGGATACAAAAACATGTACATCAGAGTAATTTTAACGCTAATCAAAAACAAGTAAAAATTGAATAGCGTGTAGACAAAAAAAAGTTGCAAATTTGATAAAAAAAATTAATATCTTTTTATGCGCGGTTCAAAAATGTCTTGGTTTCTCATGACGTTATGTCATATTACTATTAGAATCGGGCCCGTTACTTATTTGACCAACAGCCAACTGTACAAACATGACTCAGGACAAAATATATTTACATAAAAATGAGTTTTCCTAGTAGGTACTACGCACATATAATGCATACATACGCCATACTAATGTTTTCTACTGCGTTTTCTTTCGATACAAAATTCAATTCATACACCTGGATGGTTGGTCTTGTGTTTTAGAGTTGTTATTGAGCGATTTACAAAAATATGTCGTTAATTATTATCGAACGTTATTTTATTGTTCTCGCTTGTTTCGTATTAACTAGCGCGATCTTAATTGAATGTGAAAACAAAACAGAATTAATAAACGACTATGTTTTGCTAAAAAAAATCAACAAAGGTTATTTCGAAAGCATTCCTGAAATTTACTTACCTCTCGATAGTTGTGACGAGGAATATTTACTACAAATGGTCTTTAGAGTCGGCCGCCATATTAGATGCAATTATTTGTTTTACATGGCATCGCACGTCCGTCTGAGTGAGCCACTCATAATTACCGAACCTGACACGCTACTCCAGTATTCCAAGTTGTATTCGTTCCAGGAATGGTCAAAGAAAATGTTGGTCACTATTTACAATATTCCCAGGTTAAGACACATGGTGGATATTTTTTGGGTTTTCCGTTTTTACACGTATAGGATGGATGCACACTTGGCACGTGAAGAACGTAACGAGACGAGAAACGCAATTTTGAATATTCACGAAAACACTAAGCATATACTACTGAACGAAATGAACAAATGCATTGATTTGTTCGACTTGAAAGGTACCGCCAAGCCGGCCTTCGAATCATATATTCGCGACATGCCCAGCAATGAAACTAATCTGTCAAAATTGTTGATAAACTTTAAAAGCGCTTTTGAAAATTTAAAATCAAACGTTTATAACGGCATGCACTTAAAACACATGGAATTATTTGGTTTGGAAAAACTGTGTTTAACCAACCTGATAGGAAATGCCCATATCATGGATACCCTGACGTCGAAATTTGGACTGATAGCTAATGGAAACGTTCTGAAAAATGTATTTATCTCTAAATTTAACACGATCAATGATCCTAAGTCGTCATTAGCGGAGTATATCGAAGCGCTGTACGTTGTTCACTGGAATTTTATCAATTTGTTGGTAGCGATAATGATACAGATACGTATGCAACACTTAAAAGGACTCAGAAAGCTATCAAAACATAACCGATTCTGGGTCAATTCGAAAATGTACAATCTATTTAAGGAATTTTTAAAATTAAAAGATACTGATGGACTGAAATTATACAACGAACAATTTAATCATACGGATTTATTTAGCTACATAGGAAAGAATGACGTACTAACTAATGAGTCAATCGATAAAAACATACAAACCAGCAAGGGTATGTTAGAACAACTTTGCCATTCTGACGACGTCAAAGTAGAAAGTAGGAAATCCGTTGGTTTGACAATTAAAAATATTCAAAGTATTGCTTCGGAAAACGGAATACACTTATTCACTGAAAAAACGCGGAACATGGCCAAAATAAGTAATTATTATGCGGAGGTTTTTATCAAATTTATTACAACTATACTTTCGGGAATTAGTTTCCCGGTAATTTATTCATTATTGTCTGTGAGGCATTTTGTAGCAAAATTTGCCTTTTTTAGCCGAAATGTATAAATGAAAATAAACAGTTATTGATATATTTAACTTTTTTTTGATACTTAAGTCTGAACTCATTCCTTCTCCCGTTCGTACCTACATCGGTCAACATATTGCTCTCAAAAATTGGTGTTTGAATGTAATCGTTTGAAATTAATCGTTGTGGAATTCATTTCGCATCTTTATGCTAACATCGCACAGTGGGAGTTAACCGTGACAAAAATAATGTATACCTATATGTATATAAAAAAAAAGATCATACCTACCCAGTAAATACTTATTTATTATTAGCCTTTCATCGTGAAGTGAGTGTCAATCATATATATATATATATATATATATATATATAATATATAATATTATATTTTTTAGTTATATCTTAAATTAAGTTTTATCAATTGTTTGTAAATTAAAAGGCTGTATAAATTATGTTACAGATTATAATAATTTATACAGCCTTTTAATTTACAAACAATTGATAAAACTTAATTTAAGATATAACTAAAAAATATAATTTTATAATTTCATTGATCCGAGGAAAAAAGACGTAAATTAGTGACTAGATTTGTATTTAAATGTTTTATGTAAATATACTATTTAGTAGACACTAAACTTTGGTCTGCTCAAAGTTGCTTATTTTCTTTATATTTTTATATTTATGACATACCATGATTTATTCAATGCACTGAGGTATTTGAATAGTGCATTATTTTATAGGTAGATATTATTAATATAATTATTATAACTTTTTTATCGCTATAATTTGTCAATTAAAAGTCATGAGTAAAAAAATAAATATTTTTATTGTATTGTAATAATATATCATTATCAAATTTATTTTTGTCACGCTTAAAGTAAATTTCCTCCCACTGTTCGTTGGTCTTATTACAGTCGTGAACAAATAAATAACGAAGCTTATATAAAAGCATAGTAAACAGGAAGAAAATAAAATTATATTGATTGAGAGCTAATACTTAAAAGCCGTTTCGCTAAAGATTCGGTCTGAAGTAAAAAAAAACAACAACTATATATTTCAATTTTGGTTTTTTATTATTTCTATTTTGGAACTCTTAATTTATATAAATTCCAAAGCTTAAACTGTGTTCGCATGATGGTACTTATAAGTTATACGTACATTTTTGTCGTAATATGAACCTATAAATTTGGGTGTAGTGAAATTTATGACTAAATGAAAACTATGTGTTAACAGTAGAGACCTGTTATCAATCCGATTAAACAGTTTGTCTAAATGTTAATCAATTTTTTTTTTCATCTGAGCACAAAAAAAGGCCGTTTACACAAAAAACCTAATAATTTGTTATAATACAAATTTGTATTGTTTAATCGGTCGAAATTTCAAATAAAACTTGTAGAAAACCAAATACTTACGACAGGGGATATTTGTTCACGTTTATCAGCATTTTGGAATAATCCATTTAAATAATAATTCAAAAACGTACACTATTGAAATATTCAATAAATTTATTCAAGTCTAAGTGCTATGACAATCTGTAGAAGATTTTATCACAAATAACTGTTTTAAGATCACCAGCATTTTGAACATTTAAGAGTAACTTTCTCAATTTACCTGGAAATTCATTTTTTTTAAATTTTTTTGGGAATAGGTACATATTCTGATAATAATATGCATATTATACAATTTAGGTCTTTAGGGTTAAGTTATATGTCATTTTGGGATTAAGCATAATATAAGAGCTTATAATAGGTAAACAAAAACAAAAATCATTTATTAGTGCATTAGCCAATCGATAAAATTATTATAGAGTAGTATTAGGTTAACAACAAATTGTGTACAAATTACACTGCACACTATTCTTTTATTACAATAAATTTTAAAAGAACATCAACAATACTTTTTAATTGTTCAAACAAAACGTTTTTTCTTTTAAACTAACTAAGAACATACATACAAGTAAATATAAAAACTATTGATTTTAGTATATCATATTAATTTTATAAAATAAAATATTTGCGCTAGATTTTTCTTTAATAATTCGGTTAGTTGGCAAACTGTAAATTATCTTGTTAAAATAACTATAGTATAATATCATAAAAACACATGTAAATATTAAAAATACATTTAACAAATGAAACAAGACAAACTGAAGCTTATGTTTGTACTAAATGTATATACTTAAAAAATAAACAACTTAAAACCGTACAACAATATAGTCAACGATATGACTAATGTACTCTTAACAATACAATACTAAAAATATATAAATATATATTAATAAAAACGGATCAATATGAACTATTTTTGTTTACGGGATATAAACTATAAATTTTTTTTGCAATATTCCTATCACTGTAAGTCACAAACAGCATATCGTCTGGCGTCCACCAGGAGTTCTATAAAAAATCAAAACAAAATACAAATAACAAAGTTTAAAAATAATAGAATTGAGCTCATTCATATAACTTATTGTCGTAATTGCACCATTGATTGAATATATTGTTGTTTAATCAATGATCGCACTAACCGTTAATGCGCCGTGTATTTTAAATGCTCTTTCCAATTGTTCTCGCACTCCCGTGTTGGCTAATTTTCGAGATTCAAACTTAATCGTTCCTCCTACCAGCGATACGGGAGACAGATACTAATAAAAAAATCAATGCACAATGAAAAACAATATTGGAATGCTTCAGTTAGGTTTTAAAAAATAAAGTGTTGTGGTTTATTAATTCATCCCCATACAAATATATATATTTATTTAAATATCACTCGAATATATGTATGAACACCTTTGATTTATATTAAAAAGGTTTTTTTTTAAAACATAAATGCCTTTAGGCAATTAAAAAAAAAAATATATATATATATATATGTTTTATTATCATTATAATATATGATAAGGGATTACTTGAAACTTTTTTTAGCTCATTATAATGTCACTATAATCTCATTTTTCATAGAAAACATAATCTGTAATGTGAAATACTGAAAAAATCCAAAGGTTATACATCCAAAATTCGAATTCACAAATATTTTTGGATTCTAAAACATTTAGAAGAATACAGAAGTCACAAGTTTTTGTTTTACAAAATTACACTAATTTTAATATGGAAAATTGGAGGCTTTATCAAAATAGTTTTGGAACATAATGCTTAAAGTTTGTCTGTACCCTTAATAATATTCATAATTGTTTATTGACGAGTGTTTAGCAACAATAATTAATAGGCGACTCACGTCTTTGATCATGTGATTGGCAATGTCCATGTTTGGGTCAAAATCGAGTATCCCTTGCATGTTGGTTTTGGGAAAGTGAGTAGGTTTGGTGGGTCTTATGCAAGACGCTGGATTGTTAGTGATTGGCAAAAGGTGGTTATATGTTTGCTGATGTGTTTTTGTGACGGCGCTAAATGTTGAAGGTGTAACTGTAGGCAGAAATGGAGTGGTGTGTTGATGACCCAAATTACCATTCTGAAGAGGACGACGCTTTGGAGGTTGAAGTCTAAACGACGAAAACATTAAACGGGGAGCTGCTGTTTTTATTTTTTTCGCACGTTGATTTAATAGGCTGTTGTGTTTGGAAATAAAAGGTAACCGATTCCTATGAAAGTCGCCTCTTCCTGGGAGGAAAAATTATGCACATACATCATATTGTATATTTTATGGACGAATTAATGAGAATAACAGCTAATGGTACCTCTCATTCCATTCCAGGGTGGTGAAATGAAGGTTTTGATCTGTGGCCTCTTCATCTCCATACGAATTCCTCGAAGTTGATGTTGGAAAAACGGAAAGTTAGGTGTTTCACAAGGAGGTGAACTCCTTGGCTTAAACTGTGGTGGTGTTGCTCTGGTGTTTTCAGCAATACTTTTCACTATACCCGATATGTTTGATGTCCTGGGTTGTGGCCCCGCCGCAAAACTCTAAAATAAATTTTAATGGGAGATTATAATTTCAAAATTATTTCGGTCGTTGTTTTCAAAAATTAAGATAAAATAAAGATATCAAAATATATTTATGAATACTGACACAACAAAGAATAATTTTTGCCTGTATAAGTATTTCTAACTACTAACTAATAATTAATTTTATTTGAATTAACATGAGAAAATTTGTACCTGGCAATTTGGAATTGTATTATACTCGATACTTTGTTCTGCCTCTAAATTATTGTTAAGGTGGTTTTCAAATGAATTTGTATTGAACACAGTCTGCGGAGGCGGTAAATCAATGTTCTAAACATCAAAAAAGAAATACAAATATATATAAAAAAAAACAAGTACTAAAATTTCTTAAAACTCTGTAGTTAAGTCATTCCGTTGAAAAATCAAAATACAAACATTACACTTACTAGGTTTACATTAAAAGATTCTGTGTGATCGCTGAGCAAAACAAAAGGGGGCGGTGGAGGTTTTCTTTCTGTAAGCTGAAAGAAAATAAACTGTTAAATATGATTTACTTTTTGATAGCTTGCGTTTCAAATACCTGATTGCACCCTAGAGGTGCCATGTTATTTGTTTTAATGTAATTGACATTAAAATCTGCTTCAGGTAAACAAACGTATGGTGGAGGAGGCAAGTCAATGGGTTCTATTACTTTAAACTGAAAAAAACATTGGACCAATTTATAATTATCAATGTGATGACTTTTTATTATTTATATTTACCTGCGGACTTTGGCGAAGTTGTTGACATTGATCAGGTTTGGAGCATTGAACATTATTAATGAATGGTTCTTCACTGGTTGGCTGTGAGATTTTTTAAAATTAATCGAAATTCATATAAATTAATTTGATTCATATTGATTATTTTGATTAACTTCTCGAGTTAACAAAAAAATCTATAAATAGAAAATTAATTGATTGTTCGTGGTATGAACAGTTACAGATTATATTAAAATTGTCGATTACCTAGTTTTCATGTTATAAACTTATTTGTTAATGATCAATTATTTAAAATGTATACCTAACAACTAGGTATTCAAGTAATAAAAAAAATGTTTTTATTGAACAAATGTTATCAACACTACTATAATAACCATTTAAATAAATGTCCAAAAGTAACCACATTTGTTAGTTTCTACTATGGTTATAAAATAGTGTAATAAAATAATTGTTACCTTAAATGAAAATGTATGAATGAGATTTTCTTCAATTTCTTCCTGCTTCATTTTTGTGCATTCTAAATATAAACAAACAACAGTCATAATAATAATTATACAGGCAGTATTTTATTTTTACAATTTATTAAAATATTTATTATGTATGTTAACACGTACGTTGTTCTAATTTTACATTAGCGGCGTGCATTTCCTGCAATTGACAAATCGTTTATTAAAACTTAAGTAAATAAATAATAATAATAATGGGAATTAATAGCATTGACAAATCATTACTATTTGTTATTAATGACTATCAATTACTTACTGGACACAAAGGTTTGTAGAACACATTCCAGTTGCATTGGTACGGATCATGTTCGTACAAACCGTATTCATCATCTTCCAAAATTTCAAATGTCGCTTCCTTCTTACTAAAATTTTACAGTGAGATGAATAGTATTCATCTAAGATATAGTCAAACTAATAATAAAATAAAAACACAAATTTACCCAATAAACTGTATTTCACTTTGAGGACTTTCTTCTGTGGATTGGACATTGTTGTTTTCCTAATTTACCAACATAAATATACATACATCAGTATTTTCTAAGAATAAATATTATACATAATGAATATACAATAAAATGTCATGTATTACATTATGAAACAAATGTGTAATGAAGTATAATATAATTGAAATATTAGAAGTTTAAATCAAGCACTTACTATGTGAGTTTTAGGTGAAATATGTAAAGGAGACTTCTCGGCACCATCGGATGCGTATTCAGCAAGGAAGTTATCAATTCTATAAAACAAAATACAAGTGTCGTTAAAAACCATTAAACATTCCTAACTAAAAAAATGTATATTACTAATACAATGCTTTGTTTTTTTTAAACGGGTTTAAAGTACATGTGTATCCGTTTTTTTAAGATCTGCGTAAAGGTATATTAACATTTGTAATCCTTGTATTTACCTACATACCTAATATAAGACACCAGCGTAGAAACTACAACACTGGTGTCTTCTCTTTTGGAACCCAGTACATATAAATTAATAAAACTAATTTTTAATTTTTGAACTTATTTCTACAAAGAACATAATAGGTATATAATTTAAAACAAGACTATTCAAATATTAAACACTATTATAATTTTACACAGCTATCAGAGCTTTATATACATGGATATTCAAACTTTAAATACACAGACCGTTTAGATTCGGGTTCGTTAAGTATAGGTACACATGTATGTTAAAGTGTGTTACAAATTGTGAAATCTACTTCACAGCTTTGCAATAAGTACATATAAATTATATTGAATTAAAAAAAAACCAAATTAATGATTATTGCATCATGCTAGAAAATTTAAAATGTGTATAAATTGTATATGTGTATATGTAATATGTATATATGTGCATATTTGGTATTTGTTCTAAAAAAGATAAAATATTATATTGTATTCTACTTCAAAATTTATCCTTTTTTTTGGAACAAAACTAAAATTACATTGATTCTAAATCTGATCTCAGATGTTACTCTATAAGTAAATTATTAAATCGCCTCCACAAATGTAAACAACATAGAAAACTATACATTCTACTTTAATTTTAATAACCCTTCTAAAAACAAAAAACAAATAGAATAAAAAACCTTTATTTTAAAGAATTTTAGCATATTATTAAATCTTAATTACAAAACGGTTTGAAAATACCACAAAACATTGTTTTCACAACATTGGAAGAGTTTCAAAAGAGAACTGGATAGCTAGAGAAACCATGAATATGTGCAGTGTTATACATAATTGTATTAACTTTCTTTAAAAATGTTTAAGCCACTCGCTTATACGGCTGGTCAAGACTGAGCATGTCTTATACGGAAGCTTGTGGTTTGAGATTTATAGAGATCCTAAAGTTATTCTCTATTCCTAAATCTAGTAGAATTTACATTTTAGAAATGTATATAAATTACTTATGTTTTCATTTGAATGGTTAGGTATTGATTTTCAAAAGTCTTTAAGGGTTGGTTGACATTGGCGGTGTGGCCATAAAGTCGAGGTAGGTATGCAAAACAAATAACTAATTAATATTACATAGACCATCTTTTTTTTTACCCTAAATACGAGTTTCAGTAATTAACGATTTAAAAATAGAATTTACAATAGAGGCCGTTTCGTTTTTGAAACTTTTCGACGCACCACAAACAAAACAAACAATGTATATAATTATTTACTCACTCGTGTAGCAAAGTGTCGTCATCTGTGAACATCGTAACGTCTGTCATCTGAATTAGTTTCTGGCGACAAAACCGACAATTGCACTACGAACAACCGTAACGGACAATTCTACACCGAACGTGTAAGCCAATGTGGTTTTTGATACATGTTTTTCACTTGACAATATTATTATTGATACGGTTCAAAATATAAATTATTATCTAAGGTAAGGCCCATGGCGGATATAGACAATGTGTTGCGGTACGTACCGGTTCGTTAAAAAAAAAAATATAACAAAAAAATAAAATGTATTAAAAATATATTCATTAAAATAAACGTTATGTTATTACGCGACCGGCATCGCGTTATCAAAATGGCTATGGTGACAATTCGCCCCGTGTCCGACATTCGTCCGAAACGTCACTATGGTCACCGTGTAGGTATAATATTATAGTATAATTTATTTATTATTATAATAGTATATTATTTGAATACATTTGTATTACACAAGTATAATACACGTAGATTTAAGATTACAATCCGGTTGCCGGATTTCATGTGCAGGTGGACTATCTATGTTTATATTTCAAACTGCAAGTCATAAGCTGCCGTGGTGGTCATAAAAGTTTAATAGTGAATAGTGATATGTAAACTACACTTAAATTTGATAGCATCTATTTTTCTCATTTAAGTTTACATATTTTTATAGTACATTTTTGGGCGGCGCTTTGCAGTTTGTTTGTATACTTGTCTGTGCTTAACTACACCAATTAATTTTTGCTTTGCTTGACCAACTTGTGTAGTAGAGAGTGTCCAAAAATTGATAATGATGAAATACACGAGATTTTTGATAGTATCATTAAAATAATCGTTTAAATGATAATTATTTACTTGGTACAGTATACAAAACGACATTTTGAGCTTTGTGTTATGGAATATTTTTTTAAATTTACGGTTTACCTACCATATTGTTTTTTTTAATTTGATGCGGCTTAAATTTATAACATAATATAAAACAATAATATGTTGGCTTTGTTATTTTTTTATTTTTACACAATTTTCAGTAAGTGTTTTAGAAAATCTATACCTATCTACCCGACCGTTAACGAATAAATACATGGGTTAACGCCTAACGGATATAACAACAATAGATCATTAAGATTTAAATGTCAAAACTTAGGTTGGTATCTATTTTAAAAATAATTTGTAACCAACTGATGTCGTGACTGACTAGTCGAATAATTAAAATACATAAATAAAATGAGTTAAATATATACAAAATGTAGAATAATCGAAATTAAGTGTCCCTAATAGGTGACTTCTTTATCAAATGTATCATACCTATGTATTGTGTAATATTATCACATATACTTGTACTTTAAATTTTATAGATTGTATATTTTCTCATAAAAAAAAAACTAAAATCGTATATTTTTTAGGCAATTTTAAGAAATTTCCTTAGTGCGTGTTTTCTTTAAATTATCCAACCTTACATTAGAATATCATTGATAACTCTGAAGCTATTCATTCCAGAACAAATATGTGTTTATAAATCAAAAAAACATACTACTTAAGGTTCAAATTTAGTGAAAAAACAAATTTTACTAATAAATAATTTTAATAAGACCAACATCGATCGGTAACGGGTGATTAGTATTATATTATATTATATAATTTTTCAATAAAAACTTAGCAAGGTTTTCATAATAAAACATTGACGATAAGCCCGTTTTCTTTAAACTGATTATATTTATGTATACGAAAACCTTTAGGTGAGATTGGCAATGCACATTGTTGGTGTTATCTACTCATTGTTTCTTCAACGTACAGTGTTCAGGAAAAAATATGGTAATGAACAAAAATAAATAGGTACATCATATTGGATAAGTAATAGTTTATTTAAAATAGCAAACTGTATATGTATTTTATAAAGCAAAATTAAAAGCCGCTAGGTACAATCATTACCGGCTATAAGTCGGTTAGGTTGTTCGAATCTAAAACACAGTAATCGACATTTTCATCAGTTTGACTTTAATTTTTTGATACCATAAGAACCATTGCGGATGGTCAAATTACAAAGAGTGTAGCAGTACAACGATTTGTATGTCGCTGGGCCTGTTATAACTTAGAAAACGGGTTCTAAAAAATTATCAGAAAAGCAATTACTGTGTTTGAGATTTGAACAGCAAAAGTATACTTGATGTTACACAAATTTTTCTATTATTTTATTTGTTATACATATATCTAAAAGTGCGATAAAGCTATATTTTTAATGTGATAAAAATTTAAAGTCTTAAGCAATACAATTCTGTGTTTATAACAATAAAATGTTCTACATGTTAGACGTTATAATAAGAGCTAGTATATAGTCGATAAAAGGTGATTATAGGTAATTTATAATATATATTAAAAAACGCGATACAATATTAACAGTTTTATATGGATTATACATAGGTACATCAAATATCTATATTAGTCGTCTAAACAACAATGTTTTTAAAGTGAAATCAAATTTGCATACATCTTGGTTGAACATTTTTTAAAAAAACTATAATAATATTATTTTAATTTGATTTCTATCCACAGCTGAGTTATTTATTTAAATGTATACACAACTAAAACACAGTCAAATAATTGAGGTAATTTATAAGTGTGGTATAATATAATTTACGAGCACGTGTCCTTTCAAAGCGGTACCTAAACAGTCCAATTGAATTAAAAAATACTTGTTCCAATAAAAACTAAAACCTAAAAACGTAACCTGATCAACTTCGAAGATTCCCAATTAAATTAATATTTTCGAATATTTTGCAAAATACTCTGGGGAGCATATCGCCATCACGTTCCTTAAGTTAGGACAATGCATGTATTAAATGCAATATATAAAAATGACCAATCGATAACATAGTTTTATTAAGACGCTGAGCTATTAATCGAGTATAGGTATTCATAATAGCTATTGTCTGTACTAAAATAATGTGGCGTTTCCACGAGCCTCGTGTCATTTTTTATATAATATAATATAATATTATTTAAAAAATAATACCAGGCTCGTAGGAACGCCACAATAGTATACCTAGTTAATCATAGTTATATTATGTATTCACTAAAAACTATAAAAATTAGCCTAATTAACTAGACTTAATATTATGTTATCTTAAAGACTAGTTCAATAAAATGTATACATTTTATCAAACATTATGTATAAATATGTTTTATACATTTATTATGTATACTTATCTTTAAAACTTAAATCTATGTTAAGGGTTTACATTTGGCCTCCGGTGTAAACAATAAAATGCTTGTGATTCGAACAGCAATCACTCAAATTATACTTACAGTCGCTCCCAAATTTGAGTGAAAATCGATTCCAAATTACAAACATTTAAAGTTTACCATCTCGGAAAAAAACAATTGAAAAATTACAAAATAAAAAAAATAAAAAATGACTAACCTAATATCCTATATTAATTATAAAACCTTAAATAAATATAAATTTATAATAATATAAGCGGAATAATTTTAATCTGATAAATAGAAATGTGTTTTTTTTAACAGTTGTCTATTTAAACTCAGATTTCAACCTTAAAACGATTGTATTAGGAAACCAACTATTTTAACAGTATTATCACCTAAAGCTTACAAAATTGTTTCCGAATACTAAACGATTAAGGTTTTATTTAAGAAGAAAAATCGAAAAAGAAATTAAGTAAAAAACAAAATTAACTATTTTATACGAAATGATTTATGTAAATTGCAGTATGCATTTTTATTAAACTAGTCAAAAGAAAAATATATCAACATTTTTTTTTTAAATTTATATTTTTTTTCTTAAAAATTAAACTTAACGCTAGTTTGTGCTCTGTACGTGTCTCGTATCCTGTCTAAACCATAATTCGCTTGTAATTTGAATATAAATCAAATCATTCAAATGTAATACTCAAAATTGTATGAAAACATTTTTTCAAACTACAAGCAATTAAAGTTTTCCTCGGACAAAAAATAAATTTAAAAAAAAAGTAATAAAAAAAAACTTACTATATACTAAAACTAAATTCCTATTTCTAATAAACAACTACCAACTAATTTATATTAATACTTAAATCCTAATACAATTTTGCGACAGCCCTCCTCCTGTTTAAACTCTAAAAATGCTTGTAATTCGAATAGCAATCATTCATATTATTTTAATATCGCCCTCAAATTTGACTGAAAACCGTTTTCAAACTACAAACAATTTAGGTTTTCCATCGGAGTAAAAAATAATAAAAAAAACAATTATTTACTAAGTCTTATTCCTAGTTGAAGTATTAGTATAACAATACTTATCTTACAACTAGACTTACAACAATATTTAATATTACAACTAGAGTCCTTAAAGTAGGTAAGTTATTTGTAAAAACTAACACTAAATTCCTATTCCTAGTTATAATACTAATAAGAATGACTTTGGCTTAATAATTACAGGTCTTTGTTATTATAATAACGAAGAAGACTTAATTTTCTAAAATAGAATTCACGACCTTATGCGTTCTGACCTCCTGTTTAATCCTTAAATAGCTTGTTGTCGGAAACAAATGTCCGTGTTACAAACATTTAAGGATTAACATCGGAGGCATAATAATGGTTAAATTAATAATAACGAAAAATAATAATATTTACTACCCTAAATTTACCTTAAATTAGTAATTAATTTAAACTAAAAGCTGAATACTAATAAAATTTTTTTTAAAAATTGTATTACATTATCTTAAATTTAACCTAATATATTTAAACCTATGTCATTTTTTATAAAAATATATATGCCTAATTTAGTAAAAAATATAATTTTTCTTATTTCTTATTACCTACCATATTATAATTAAATCTGCTTATTAATTTCTTATCCTGTTTAAACCATAAAAATGTGAGTAATCCGAATAACAATTTTTCAAACTGTATAAAACTTGTCGTCATTAAAAGTTGTCATCGAATTACCAACATTTTCGGTTTTCCATCGGAGTAAAAACGAAGAACAAAAAAGTAATTATAAAACAAAAAAAAAATCTTAAAATTACAATATCCTATTTTTATTGAACTTAATTATTATTACTATTTTATAGTTTTAACTATGAAATGTAATACTTAAACGATTAATAGGTTTTATAATAATAAGAATATTTGAAGAATATTAATGATTGTATTTTATTTTTAATTAATTAACATTTATGTCAGATTATAGCCTGGATAAATGAGAAGTATTAAGAAATATAACTATTAATATTCCGAAAATGTATTATTTAAGACGTGTTATCGATTGGTCATAATTATATATTTTTTACATTAACCGTAATGGTTTTCTTATTATTTTATGCAAAATAAGTTTGTAGAGAGTCATATTAATAGGAAAATGACTTGAGTGGTTGAAATAACCAACATTTTATTGACAGGTTGTCGCCGTGATATCCAAGTGAGATATTCACGAACCATGATAGCCACAGCTTGTTTAAAACGTTTAGTTATAATAATATATTTGACAATCTATCATTTTATACTCTGGACGGCGAGAGAGCGCACTTGCGGAGAAACCAAAATCCCTTACTGTCATAATATGCACCCGCGCAATTAGAAAGGAACGCGTTATGGTATCTGTTCTCTTGTCGGATGAAGTATAGATAATTGCTGCACGTGGGGGGACCATTAAAATCACATACTATACTTAAAACAATATTGTTAAAGCTATACTTGATGCGTGAACCTAATTAAATAACAATAGCTTTGCACTGATGTAATTCACGTGCCAGACTAAGCGTACTAGGTGCTTGGGAAAGGACATGTGCTGCGTACTGTAGAGTAGATAATGTATATTGCTATTGTATCGCGTTACATAAAAACATTGTTTTTTTTTTTTTGGAGAATATTAGAAGTCGAAAACGAGAAAAACTAGCAAGAAAGAAGGAAAATTCAGGGAAATGGATATGTTGGCTCTAGACATTGTGTGTACCACATGCACATGGGCTTTGGGCCTTTTGATCCGAATTTGTTTTTAGTGACCAGTTTTTTGTATTTCACCTGGTCAGTAGTGCACAGAATGTCCATCGGCTTGGCTGTGTCGGTGAGTGCCATTGGTGCTACTCTCAAGATGTATTCCCCGTCATTTTCTCCCGGTAAGAAATACATGTCAATCGGCAATTTGATAATTGTGTCACAGGAGTGGCAGCGCATTTTATAATCGGTTACGGCAATGCCCATATTGCATGCCTGCTCTTCCTTCTTATGATCTATAAAACACAATAAAAATACAAATTACTGCAATCGATAATTTTGTTCCTTTTGTAGTTGTGCCAATAGACCGAGATGGTCTAGGTACGCTGTAAGAAGGCAGAAAAGAAAAACAAATTGAGAGTGATTAGCCTAAAGGGACGAGGAGGTAGAACTAGACTAATGAGTAAGTGAGTGGCTGTGTTAAATAAAAAAAAAATTAGATGTCTGGAATGATTATAGGAATGGTGACGGGAGATAATTTGGAGAGGCCATTACCTAAGCACAAAAAAAGAAAACAAGAAAGTCATCAATGCGCAGGCTGTAAAGCTGCAGAAAAAGTGTGTAGTGTTTAGAACATAATGTCGTTAGATTAAAAGGAAGCGACAAGATAAGTAAATATATACACATAATAGCTATAACGGAGAATAACAGCAGACTTTTGATTTTGGGCATGCTAAAATAAAAATAAAAAATGGGACAGGGAAAAAAAATAAACGCAGAACAAATTGACTGTTTGTGGTGATAGCGTCACTTGAGTTTGCATAGAAATAAAGTGTGTTACATAAACTAAAAAAAACTAACAAGGAAATAGTAAGACTTTTTAGTTTAACTTTTAATTAAATAGGTAGTTATTTAAACTAAACTTGTAGTTTAAAGGCAACATTAATTATAGTAGACCTAATATTTATAAAATCTAATTGTCTAAAAACTAAAGACATTACCAGTTCCTATGATCCATTTTTTGATAGACTTCATGATTTGTTTTGCAGTCGATACAATCCCCTTTTTGGCCATTCTTTGTTTTCAAACGCTTACACTGATAGTCGGTACTGTAAAGATAAAAGACATGTAAAACAAGTCAGCAATAAAATTATTATTGTTGACATAACAAACTAGAATATCTCGGGGACGTCCAAATTAGTTTAAAATCCTAAATCGAAATAGTTTAACATTTACAAATTCAAAACTCTTGTTAAAATAAGAGATGTCAACCAACCTACAAAAGTGTAACAAAAAAATCATATGTTTAATAAAATGGTATTAAAGTTGTGATCTAATAACGCAAAAATTAGCCATAATATACGTCATACAATAGTTTAATGTCGTAAGGTTTGCTTCTATTTTCAAAAAAATCACTTCAATAAAACATGGCTGTAGCTGAGTGAACTACGGATATTTTTTTAATTGTACACTTGTTTATTTTAGTTTTGGTGTGAATCTGAGAAGCTAATTGTATCCATCAAAATAGTAAAATACAATTTTAAGTACATTATCTATTTTACAATACTTTTATAGATATTTATTACTTATAAAGATTCGCACTGAAACCTTTGTTTAAAGTGATTTTACCATTTTCATTTATTGGAATTTAATTAAATATATTTCATCTATATAAAGTGACAAGAAAAAATAATTTTTTATTTAATAATTTATTATTTGGTTTTTTATCATACAGCATTTGCTTGAATGATTTAAATAATTTAATATAATATAGTTATTTATGTACTTATTTAAATACATATTGCATATAATATAAAATTATAGACAACAAATAAATATTAAAATTAATTTAGATTAAAAAAAATTAGGATTATAATAAATAATGATATTTGCTATGAAAAAACAGTAACTTCAATTTTTTGATCATGATGACTATTTGCAATGTATACTTCTGAATTTGTCTAACCACTTTGGGTCCATTTCAGTTTTGGTTAACTAAAAAAACGCGCTACGTCTAAATGTGTGAATTCAGCCTGGCGGGACGTCGCGATGGTTATTCTCTAGTTACAAAATGAAAACAATAGAAAATACTAAAAATAACCGAGAATAACCAGTCGAAAATAAACGATCCGTTATCCGTATCGAAATCCAGGTTAGCGGATGGGTAAAGGGTGGTTGTGGGTGGTTGAATGTGGGAGAGGGTGAAAGAAGGTGAGAGAGGGTTGGAGAAGGTGGAAAAGAGGGGTTGTGGGTTGGTGAGGGTTTGAGCGGGTGGGGGAGTATTGATAATAAATTATTATAGTTTGTCATTTAAGAATAACCGATCAAAAATAGACATTCCGTCATCCGTATTGAAATCCGGGTCGGTGGGCGGGTAAAGGATGGGATAGGGTGGGGGAGAATCGTTGAGAGCAGGAGAGGGTGGTCGAGGGTGGGGTTGACATCCAGGAAATAATCGATTGCAAAATCTAAGCTTTTTGAATACATAACTATAATCACAAAGGAAGTGTAGGATCAAGTCATTCGCTTGACAAATACATGTATGTCCAAATTGTTTTCATCATGAGAATATAATGTTTCATTGTTTCGTTTTAACGCGATATCGAATTGCGACCTACGCCGCTGAGGTGGGTCTGGGATGAAGTGGTTTAGAAAAAAAAAAAACCAAAAATAGCCGTCGCTTGGTATAGTTTGGCCTGTTATTTTAATTAAGGATGTATATTAGAATTGACGCCTAGTTATAATACATGAGTATAAGTACCTGTTTGTGTTTTGATATCGATTTGCGGTAGACGTCAGCAAAATGGCTGTCGGATTCTGTTAACGAAACGGATAAATTCACAGATATGCACGATCGCGTTAGGTTTGGGCGTTGGTACTCTTCTGAAACCTCCGATATTAGCGCTACAGACAGCAGTCTGTCGTTGGCAATTGCGCATGAGTATATGATGGGAGTGGGTGGAAGAGGGTGGAATAGGGTAGGAGAGGGCGAGAATGAGTGGGAGAGGGTGGGAAAGATTGGTCGAGGGTAGGGAAGGTGGGTGAGGGTGGAGTTGTTACCAGAACATAATCGATGGGAAAATCTGTGCTTTTTTTACACATACCTATCTCCATTAGATACGTAAAAAATAAGTAGGTCATATGAGAAAGGGGTAGGATTAAAGACATTCGGTTGACAAGTGCATGCATGTCCAAATTATTGTACTTAAAATAAAATGAAATGTTTTGTTGTGTTGTTTTAACGCAATCTCGAATTGTGATCCACGCAGCTGAGGTGAGGGCCGTTTGGGATTAAGTGGTTTAGAGACTCATTAGAGAACATTGGAAAAAAGCTGTCGCTTGATATAGCTTGGCCTGTTATTTAAACTATTGGAATTGACGGACTCCTAGTTATAATAAATTAGTATAAGTACCTGTTTGTGTGTTGAAATCACTTTGCGGTAGTCTGGGTAGACGTCAGCAAAAGGGCGGTCGAATTCCGGCGAATGGACAAATGCACAGATATCGCGTTGTGATTATTATGGCGTCGGCACCATACTAAACCCTTTGTCCTTAGTGCTACGAGCAGCGGGATGCTGCAGGAAATTGCGCTTGCGTTATGACCGAATAGTTTCCTCTCTGCCATTCCATCGAAATGGGGATGAAGGATACACCCCCGGATCAATAATATTTGACCCCGTCATCCGGGGTAGCATAGTATATATGTATATTATATTATACAGGGTGGCCAATAGTGTCTCGGTGTCAGGGCGTGGTCCTTAAACTTTTATCTGTTCATAGTAATTGTGTTTGAGTATTCCGTATTACTTAATGTCCATTCTCGTGGAATGAATAAAGCAATGGCGACGGATAAGCTTTGCGGATACAGCGGATTCGACTGGCCGACTCCGTTTGTATGGGATATAGCGAAAAGTAAAAGAATGCAAAGAAGTTACCAACGCGCATAGTGTAAAATATCGTTGGATTAACGAAAAACGACATGAGTCCCATTTAAAAAGACCTTGGTAGCAACGAGAGATAATAGTAGCTGGGGGTGTTTTAGAGGTGCTGAAAGAAGAACGAATAACGAGACAAGGAGAGCAATAAGCGTAGAGGTGATCGACTGGTATTGAAGATGTCGTTTGAGTTTACACGATAAATAGGTAAATGAACATCTACTAAAAATACCTACGGCTAACACAGAAAACAAACTGTCTGAGCTTCGTTAAATACTAAACATCTTATATTCGACCGAATCATTTTCATTGAAGAAGTCCAACCCGAAGAGAATTTAATAACTACTCATAACTTATAATACATGCTACTAGTTATTTATTTTTAATAATAATAGTATGATTACCTGTCGATGAACAAGACTCCGTCTGCCGTCTTCCGATTTCCAAAGGTCAAGTGTAACAATAAAGACGTGGCTTCTCGGTAGTTCTCTTAAACTTTACTGCACCAGTGCCTAAATACTCTCGCCACCGCACAGCAGCTACCAAATGAGCCGAGTACATCTAGCGCTTTACCGCCCCCGGGGGACGCGCCCAAATTAAAGCTTACACAACGACAACAACCAGCGGGGTGTCTATAACCTCCTTGGGAGTAGCCAAAAAAAAAAAGGCGCGAAATTCGAATCTGAAAGTTATAGTTTGAAACGTAAGGGTAAATTATAACCACGGCTAAAACAAGTATATTATTGACTATCGACCAATTTGGTTATTCTAATAATATTTTTTTAAACTTTTATTTCAACTAGAAATAGTCCTGTAATGTAGTTAAATGTACTCTAAGTTCGACAGTAATTATTCTACATAAAATTTTAAGTTATACGCAGTTATTTCAATGAAATAATAGCTCAACAATTCCCGGAATATACGCAATTATACACAGATGCCTCTAAAAATATAAATGGCGTGGGTTTCTCAGTAATCACAAAACAGAAAAATCACCTTTTTCAACTACCGCCCTCTTCTAGCATATATACAGCGGAAACTTATGCTATCTACTCAGCCCTAAAAATCATCACATCTTCAAATACCAAAAGCAACAGCATCATTATCAGTGACTCTCTGAGCGCCCTCTCATCAATCTCAAACCCCTATGCCAAGAATGAGCTTGTTCAACACATTCAGAAATTTATATCTGAAACAAATTTATCGATATGTTTCATGTGGGTCCCATCACATATAGGAATACCCGGAAATGAGAAAGCAGACACGGCAGCATATGAAGCCACCACATCCCCCCTCTCCACAAAAATCCAAACTTAGGAATGTAAAACTAAACGTTAAAAAATTGAAGTACCCCCCTAACATTAAAAGAAGAGACGAAACAAACATCACCCGAGCTAAAATAGGCCACTCTCACCTAACCCATGCATACCTTATCAACAAGGAACCAGCACCAGTATGCGACACTTGCAAGCAAATATTATCGATAGAACACATAATCATCAACTGCCCCAAATATAGAGAAGCACGAAAGAAACTCAACAATCCTCTCACACTTCACCAAGCATTCAAAGAAGAAAACCCCACTGAAATTATTAAACTTGTTCACAATGTAAATATAAGCCATAAACTATAAATATCATGTTATTCTAATTCCTAAATTTATTGTACATTAACTTCTAGGCTAATAATCCTGTAATTGAAGCTTTTACCATTAATAAAAAAAAAAAATTTTCAGAATTTAAACTTTTTGTAGCTGTTTTTTTTGTTGATAAATATTAAATACTATATTAATAGTATTAATAGTATTTATTAATTAATTAATGTATTATTTAATAAAATAAATACTATTAAATATTCCTGTGAATTCGATGCTAAGTAATATTTTATTAATATACATTTTTCTAAAATGTATTTTAATCGTGAAGTATCTATTGTTAGCTCCTACAGTGTTATTGTTAAAGAACACATTGGTGATTTTAATTACTTTTTTTTGCATCTCTCTTATTCACATGATTTTTGTACTTAAGGTCATGTTGAAGTTATTAATTATAAACAACATCATCTTTATTATCACCTAGCTTCCCACATTCGACAATCGACCGTTTATTAATGTTTGTTGTACTGATATGTATTTTTACTGATAATTGAATACTGTTTTGGCTTTTAAGGTGGACGCGGAACTATGAGCGTTTGGTTTTGATACATTTGACATATTGTTAATTATTTTATTTTTGTTTGTATATATATATTGTGTTTTATCTGCTTCAATAATTTTTTGAAGTATACAATCTATAAAAAAATCTCGTTCACTGAAGTACATTATAATAATTTTTTTAATAACCTAAACAATAAATAAAAGAACAATTATTTGTATTTTAATGCGACAAATAATTTGTTATTTAAAAGACATTTTGATTTACTATTAAATAATGTATTATTCAAGTCATTTTATATTAAAACTTGTGTAGCCAATTTTGAAAAGCTTTCATGTCTCTAAAATTAAATAAGCTCCGTTTCCACAGCTAGTAATGAGCAATCATAAGCAACTCATTTAAATTAAAAAAAAAAATAAGGGGAAATGTGACCTAACATTTTTTTTAAATTGACTCTTCACTTTCATATTGCCACAAACATATAGTTTATTTATGTAGATCTGATTACAGTACAAACATTTTGTTATTGCTATTTTTAAGTAGGTAAATAAATGTTTATTTGATTTTTTCTTGAACATTTTTTTTAAAATATGAATTATCATTTAAATTGTTCTTGAACAAAAAAATTATTTTAATGTTTATTTAAATTTTTAATAGCGACTATAGATGTACACTAAAGGTAATTTAAAAGTATAGAAGATAAAATATTCCTTGTTGTACAGCTATAAAAAAGACCACATTTAATAATGTTAGCTTTGGTATAGGTACTTTTCCAAAAATCAGTCAACACAGGTTCATATTTTATTGTAGTATTTTTGATTCCTCAGTGTAAGATACAGTGATACATATTTAATGTCATCGAATATAGACCAATTTGAAATTCTGTTTTATAGCTGTGTGTGATTCCTATGTCCTATGATAGCGACTATACTGTTTCGATTTTTTTTCTACAATTATTTAAACAGTATGTTTTTTGGTTGTCTAGATGAACTGATTAAAATTTGGTGGTGATTAGGTTTCATTTTGACAGGAATTTTCAATTTTCTTAAACGTAGTTATCTGAAATTTCTACAGTTGATAAAATGTCTTATCGACATGTGTTAAACATTTCGACTTTTTAGCTGAATAATCGTAAAATGTATGATTATGTTAACTGTTATAAGTTAAACTTATGTTAAAATTTTATCGCTTGGCAAGATTTTTTTTTTCTGTTTATTTTAGCCAAACAACTTATTTTTCATTGGTTTTATCGTGATTTAATTTCTAGTACAAGTAAAATGTTTTTTTGTTGAAATTGTTAGCAGTGATTTGGCAGCTGTTTTCATTTATTTATTATAGACAATAAAAAATTAATTAAACTATTTTTAGAAATTTGTTGTGTACATTTGTTTTTAATGAATAGTATTAAAAAAGTTGTTTTAGGATTTTGAATAAATCGAATTATTGTGATAATGATAGGACGAAAGTTGAAACTTATAGATTTGTATAGAGTTCAAATACTTGAAAATAATATGTATAATTTGTAAATGTCAACTAATTAATTTAGATATAGTATTGAATACATTATTTCAATGCACTTAATTTTAAAAACATTTAATATAAAAAATGTTTTGTGACGCTTAATATTTATAATCATTAATCAATTTAGACATCAAATATTAATTCCAAACGTCATTAGATATATCATATAATACGCACAAAATAGTATCAAAAAAATAAAAATAAATAATTATTTCAAAATTAATATACTATCCTATCACTCGAATTTGAGATTATTATTTGGACACTAAAGTTAATATTAACTATTATCATTAACACACATAATAATAAACACTATGACAGCTAATAATAAAATAAATACTAAAGCGGCTGCTAAGAAGTACTTACTGATTAAAACTTTAGTTATGCAGGAACTAGAATTATGAAACAGAATTTAATATACAACTTAGTATTTTTTGTATTTTTGGTTAATCATTAATTTGGGATGTACACTATTATAATTGCATTATATATTTCGTATCATATAACATTATTAGTGATACGTTTTTATACTTATTATTAATGTTGGTCTATATGCTACCAATGTTATTGTCCTAATGATGTATAACTCTTTAAATGCATTACAGTTATTATTATTAAATAAATAAATATATAATTGTTTATTCCATAATGTAATGCTATAATTACAATTTTTAGCTTAAGTGAGTTTTATCTGTTTTACATAAAACAATAATGTTGCATATGCATATTATAATAAAATATTGATTTATATTTTTACTTTTCACAAGACATTCAATTTATAAAATACTATTTTTCTGACGGATTGTGCCTACTCAAAAATCCTGAATTTCTACTAGGTGTTACTACATTTACGAGTTCCATCAGTATGTGCAAAACATATGCTCTAATTATTTTATACGAACTTATATTTCACACTTTTAAAGAAGACTAATATCTTATATTTTTAAATAAAATAACCTCAAAATTTACCATGTTAAACAAAGTTGTAAATCTTTATTAATAATTCAAACCAGTATACATAATCGAAATCTAACTTCGTAACCAGGAACTCCTATGGTGTGTTTCAAGTATAATAAAATTAAGAGAGTACAGACATACGCCTCTTATCAGTTAAATTTTAATTATAATTTATGCAGTTGACGAGTTAGCATTTTTAGAAAATAAACACATTGACCACATTTGATTTGGTATATTATTTAAGTCAATTTTACAAAACTGGCAACTGTTGTCCATTAATGGTGGTTCAGCACTTTGTATGAAATAATTTTAGCTTTTAATCGTGCATTTAATCTTAGGATTCGGTAGTTTATTGGATGGAAGAAAAAAATATAACACATACTTTTGGTAATAAACATTGTATTTAGAATAGCAAAGTTTATTTACTTTTACAAAGCTACAAATGACTAAAATTATATTAGATACTATTATCAATAAAGTATGAGTTAATAAGCTAAATTTGTAAGAGATGTATTAAATTTTATTTGAGTTAAACTCGTTTTTAAAGTTATATAAGTGCATTGCAATAAAAATCCGTATATATTGTTACATAATAGTGATACTAATTTTACAAAATAACTTAGTGACGCATCCAAGGGAGTATTATAATAGCTGTTGTTGTACATAACCATCGGGGTTCATCAAAAGCGTTGGTAGTGGGCGCATTTTATATGGGCGCAATTAAGGCAAGTGATTTAAGGTGTTATCGACACTTTCGGTATTGAAATTATCGCTGCTTAATGATGTTTACCTATCAACGTTTGTTTTTTAAATCCAATATATAAATAATACTTTTGGTCTGATGAGAATAAATAAATGAATGGTATACCCAGAGAGAGAAAAATAATTAATGATCGTCATAATACAATTAATTTCTCCAATTTACAACGATTAAAATGTTTGAGTTAAAATAAAATATTTTTATTGTGTAGACGGTGGCTTGGCGATTTACAGTTGACGAAAGCAAGCTAAAATAATTACCCATTAACGAATTAACCTCAACCATTACGCGGAGAACAAAATCGACTTGAAAACAACTCGCCTTAGTGTAAAACTTTGTTTTCAGTCAAATATAATAACATAATCACCTCTTGGGATGCGACACGATACAATTTCTAAGATGCTAAATTACTACATTACTATTATTATTTATTTTTATATAATACTACTGCGAGGGTTTGCCTCCTACGAAATTCACACATTATCTTTAAAGAAGTGCATAGTTTTTTTTAAGTGCGTTATACGGATTTTTTTTTCATCTGGAAGAAGATGGGCCACTTAACCCAAAAGTCTGTACAAGATGTACGGGTATGAGTGGTGTGGTTGAGCCTGACGAACAATGTGGCGGCTGTGATTAGGATGTTCGGTGTAGGCGTCGTAGTAGGTCTTGTGGTGATTGTTGGCGGCCACGGTGGAACTGGACTTGGCGGTTGTTGTTGTTGTGGTCGGGGTGCCGGCAGCTGTTATTGTCGATGTAGACGGAGTGGTAATGGTGATTTGCTGCTGAACCTTTGGCGTCATAGTCATGGCCGGGGTGGTGTTGGCGGTGATGGTGGTGGTGTTGACGGCGACGCCCATGGTTTTAGTCGGACTTACGGTGGCGGCAGTGGCGGTAACGGCTACGGACTTGGCGGTAATAGTTGTAGCGGCAAAAGAGGCAACTGCCGAGCGGGTAGTGCCGGCGGTGTTCGGCCCTTTGCGATGGTAGTGCTGGTCCATGGGGATCTGTGGCAAGTCGATTTTCTTGTTGACGCGAATGGGCTGTTCGGTGCTTTTTTGAGCGATCGGTTTCGGCGTGGAAGAAGAGGCCGCGGTCGAGCCGGTTGTGGCGGCGGTTGTTGGAATGGTGACGGGCACGCGGGACGGACGAGCTGTCGTGGTGATGCCCTTTGTACCGGCGATGACGGGGGCGATGGCGGAGTTCCTCTTGGTCGGCACCGGTACGGCAGCGGCTGTTGCGGAGACGGTGGAAGCGGCTGCTGCGGTGGGAGGCGCTGCTGTGACGGTAGTGGTTGTAGCTTTTGAACCGACGGTGGCCGCCAAAGTCGGAGTTGGGGTAGTAGAAGCGACCGGCTTGACTGTGGTAACGGTAACGGTGGCACCTTTTTCGGTGGTCGTTGTCGGTCCGGTGGTGGTGGGAGTGGTGGCCGTGGTTGTGGTAGTGCCAGTCGAGGTAACCGGGCCTTTGGTAGGGTTGACAACGGTCGATGCTGTGGCAGTAGTACCCGCGGCGGTCGGAGACGGTGTTTTGGGGGCCACTGTAGTGGAAGCCGTGGAAGGTTTGACGGTTGTCTTAGCCGTGACCGTAGTAGTAGTTCCGGCAGAAGATTTGGCGGTGGTCGAAGGAGCGGCGGTCGAGCGGTCCATAGAGGTTTCGATGCGGTTGCTTTCGATACCGCGGTTCGATGCCTTGATTGGTTCCTGGACGAAAGACATTTCTTGTGGGAGGTTCACTATGCCGCCACTGCCGTGTCCGATCACCTTGGAGATGGACTGATCATCGTTGTATTGCGGTATGGTGGCCATCTCAATGGCGTAGTCCTCGACGATGTCTGCGAAAAACCAAAATTAATTAGTATGCGAAGAACAAGAAAAAAATGTCATTGGTGAATAGGCTTGTGATCGAATAGACAACCGAACAAATAAATGAGGGGTTAAAACCATTGTGGTGAGTCACGTTTTCGTAAGAGTCGAGTTAAGTGTTATAGTAATATCTTAAAAAATAAATTTATCAAAAGACAAAGTGGATAAGTCGTAGCTTGACCACCAGATGGCAGCACAATATTAGCCATCTCGTATCATCAAGCATAGTTTTTTATTAAACCTGCTATATAAATAAAGATGCTGTACTAAGTAGGTTAGATATTTCAAGAATGAATATTATGTATAAATATGCAATGGTTTATTGTGTAATAAGCCTGCTAATTGAAGCCTGTCACGAGAGAAAATAACCGTTGGGATAATTTTGAGCACACTGGGAGATGAGTGCGAAACGAGTCAGACTATAGAGAGATTATAATTAACAAGGAATTAATTAAGAAAAATTGTAGAAGTGAATTCATGACGCTGTTAAACGCTTAAAAGGAGTCGTGTAAGTATTGTTATGTTTTACCAGCGTCGGTAGTTGTTGTCTGGTAGTAGATATTTTCATCCATCGTGGCGGACTTTTCGGCTTTGTACATGGCATCCAACATTTTCTCTGAAGTAGGACAGCTAAGTTGCTCAAGAATATCTACTTGTTTCTAAACACATCAAACAAAAAGTTGTATTTAGTTGTTTGTAGTGTAGGTCTACTAACGCGTGTCTTGAAATACTATAAAGTCACTAACTTAGAATGTATTAGTTATACACCGTACATTTGTTTTACTTTGTACCGTTAGAATAATAATTATTTATTATATGTTAGTATATTATGTTATAATTTTATTTCACAAAATATGATAATTTATGAAAATGAATATAATTATTACTGTAGAGAGTAAATCTGTGTAATAATAACACAATTGCATTTTATGGTACTATATTTTGTAGTACCTAATTAAAATAAGAAGGTTATAGTGACTTTTATAAAAGATTAGAGAGGAGCGATTTGAAAATAATTGTTTTATGAGTGATGTAGATTAGCTTTATTTAATATTTTATTCGAAAATGTATAAGCAATATTGTAAAGCAAACACAAATAGGAATATGTTTCAATGACAAATACTGTAAGAACGAAAATTTGTTTTTGAAAAAAAATGCCATTACATAAATATTGTACCTTTTGGATTCTCATCATTTCACTTCATCTTTCACACCGCATCGATTTAACAAGTTGTCTTTGTGTATAATTTTGAAATGGTCTGTTCGTTTTGTGTTAAATTAATTATTTTTTATCAATTTTGGGATCTCCAGGATTGACAAAAACATTTTTAACTCGTGCATAGATGAAAAAATAGTTTTATATTTTATATTTTTTTTTTGAAAAAAACAAACGACCATTTTATGTGCACTTATGTCATAACAATATACCCAGAGCGTATTAAAGCTAGTGTTTAGGCAAACGACCGAGGTTTTCGTTCGTTTCATTTAAAACATGTTTGATATAAAATATGCATTATTATTTATTGTTATTGAATCCCAATATGTGCGTTTGTGTATAATAATACGTTATAGTAACGCACTAAAACCAATATAAAAGGATCGTATCGATAAAAAACAATCACTGACTTGCCATATTCAAGCCCGTTTCCTGTCTTGGTAGATGGCAAGTGGGAACACAGACTGTCGTTAATGTTATTATTATTAATATTTTTTAGTATCCTATCCGTAATAATTCTCGCGCACATATTGAAGTTATCTGTTATTCAGTAGAGGTTAGGTTAGGTTAGGTTAGGTTAGGAATATGAAAAATAAAAGCCTTTATAACTATCTACCAGGCGCGTATGTACATAATTGAAAGACAAAGCCCTCCGAGATCACTTAATTTTTAAAGTAAGTGTTATTACATGTACATGTTTCTTTTTTACTTGTGTTTTTGGTGTTGTGCATGTGCATAACGAGTTCTACCCGCCCATAAAGTATTATAAAATCAAATATTTCCTTGTTATTAGCCTAAGTAATGAGTTTTTAAGACTTGGCTGAAACACTTTTTAAGAAACTAGATATCTCTCCCCGACTCCAGCACATTTAATACCTACTGTATTAATTAATGTCTTAAGAGCTTAACTTGTTTCTTATCCACAAGTACGGATTAAATTTAGTATTTTTCTATAATAATAATAATAAACTGGATTTCGATGGTCACTCCGATACATACCATGTTTCCTTTGCAGTTGACGTTTTTGGAGACACCTGGGCTACATTCTCTGGTCAGCTGCACAGCGGGAAGTTCCGGTAAAAATGTTATTGTCATTGATTCGTCCAAGTTGGTCATGCACCCGTTTCCTTTAGACGCCCAAGTAGGTACTGTAAGCGTAAAGAGCATACAAATTACAAATCAAATAAGTATAATTCTTATATTCATATCACAGACGATTTCGGCTGCCATAGGCCGCTGCCAAGGAGGTTAAGCCGGTTAAGTCTTATTGACATTACCAGAAGGTAAAAACCAGTCACCTTTTCTCTCCTGTTCCTTGTGGTCCTCGAGTTTGTTTGGTCGCAGTGCTAGTTTAACTTAAGCTGACCAGACAGTAATTATCTAGAGAAAGAGACTACCGTGTTCGGGCGACCGAACAAGGCCAAACCCACCGCAATACTTGAGATTGATTTTCATCGAGTATTAACATTCGGAGAAAAAAGAGCAATAACTTGCACTAATATAGCAGACGTATAGTTTAAAACGGTTTATGCGAGTGAGTTGGCTTAATATATACAAACGTAAAGATGTTATAATCGAAACGAGAGTATGGAAATATCATTCCGGATTGCGGTAACAGCTGGGGCTGGCCTATTACCATAATAATATAATACAATATGTGGTTACTGCGTATATGTGTGCGGCAAGAGAGACAAATAAGTGAAAAATAAATAAATTATGAAATCGCAATGCGTTACACGTACCTGGAAGTTCGCAAACAAACGAAGCAACATCGGGGCCCCCGCAGTGCATGCTGTGCCATTTGAAGTTAGCCATAGGGTCGCTGACGACACATAACGGTTGAGACGAGCGAGGAACTTCTTCCCGGAAGTATCCGTTCTTGACCAGAGGTTGGTAGTTGCTGAGAGCAAACACAAAGTCATATGTTGATCAGTAAAACAAACAATTACATAATAACAACTACATAATGACTTGCATCATTGGGATGAACGCTGTATAGGGTTGTTTCGAAACTTCTATTTAATCTATATGATTATCAAATGTTACATTATTAACAAGTTTATTGCCAGGACTATCCCTTTAATATTAGTCAACGAACTCGCGGCGGTGCGCACATGGAATATAAATTTCATTAACAATTGACCTAGGTATGGATACAATTTGAAACGGATTTCCCTTTTCAGCGAGTCTCTCTGTTGACACGTGAAAACCGAATTTTGTCTTTAATCGACCAAGGTAAGATGCCTTAACCATTGCACCCACGGCAATAACTAAGTGGGTATGATTGGTCTTTGAAAAATCGTTATTGGTACTAGGTAGTTAAGAGAATACAGATATGATAATAAAAAATGTACATAAAAAAAACCAATACTACATTTCACTGGTAATTTGGGCATGTACTACTCACGTCCATGTAAATTCAGTGGTGTCGCTGTTGCGTTTCAATCCAATCCAAACGTTTTCATCGACATCCAACTCTTTCAAGTAGCTTCGCATTGCCTCAAACTGACGGTTAGTCTCGACTGTAATGCAAAACGTAAAAGTTATTATTATAAAATTGCTTTCCGTTTCACAGCAAAAGAAACATCTTCAATAATTACAGTATGTGTATTGTTATTGTTCAGTAAAAATGTTTTACTTTAAACCAAAATGAGATAACATGTGTTATTGCCCGACGATAATGAAAAAAAGTATACTATAGGTATTATTTACTGTTAGTTCATGTAGTCGATTGAATACAAAGTTAATTTTTAATCAGAGTGATGTAAAAAGTACGATAATATGTTTTATTTTATATTATATACATTCATTATTATTAAATTGACAAAAAAAAAACCGAAAAACTTTTTCTATTTGTTGTCTCCTTTAATAACTTCGGGAAAATATCTTTACTTATAAAACTGTTATATAGTTTCTACTTCAAAAAAATAAAAATAAATTAAATAAAGCGAAACTTGCACGGACAGTGTTGTTGGTCGTTGGCAGTTGATTGCATAGTCTACTAAAATGAGGTATCTTATTTATTGTGTTCATAGTTTTATTACCTTCTAAGATTTGTTCGATGGACCCTTTCGTCGACTGTAGAAATGGTGTGCCTCGCGGAGGGCATTACATTTAAAAATAGATTTATTTTTTGAAACTATTCGTGTTTTATTTATATGTATACTTGAAAATTTAAGACCAAGCCCATAAATGTTAGGAGGACTCATAAAAAAAATCTAATTTCGATAAGTACCTAAGACATCTACTCAACGGCCGATATCCGAATTTGAAGACTATAAAATAAGAAATTGCAACGATAAGAGAGCCTCGTCATCTTCCAAACGATAATTTAATAAAATAAATTTTTAAATTCGATTACTACTAAGTGATTACTTATATGTGGCATACAAATGTAAGTCTCCATTTATAAATCCAAGCAACTCGTTGTTGTTTTTATTGCCTTAGCATAGAGAAATGCTTCGAGAAAAAAAATGCAATAGCAAAGTTTACCGACAACGGTTTGATATTAGTTCAGAGAATACTTCAGAAAATGAATTTATATTGATTTTCGAAGAGTATTCTCAACAAACTAATTACAAAAATCGTTTCCACAAAACCGGTAGCCTAAATTCATTTCAACTCGCTTGCAGCTAAAAGTGCAATTTAATTAAAGTTTTTACAACTAGTTAAAGTTAAAATTAAACACGAAGAAAAATGTCCAAGAGGAGGACAACACAGCTCGTTGCTGGCATGTCGCCCGAACTTGGAGACATCAAGAGAGAAAAAGTTTATTTTCAGTTGCTGTTCTTCAAAGTACAAAACCAGAGAACTGTTTTAGAAATTCTAACCTTCAACCGTGTTAAAATAAATAATTATTTTTAATCAACTATACGTTTTTACATGTTACAATTAAAAAAAAAAATTGTTATATTTAACTAATTATTATTGTAAAAACTGATATTTGAAAAAAGAGTAATTGAATGGGATTTAGCAAAACCATTTATGCTTGGTTATTTATAAAGATAACCTTTTTTAAGTACAACTCTAGTAAAGTTAGCTTTAAATAAAATGGTCTTAAATAAGTCCAATGTTACTTTGGTAGATCCTTTCAAGATTGTTCCTGTATAGCGATAGATCACTTGAAAAAAATCGACATTGGAAAAGTATAACAGCATTGTCTGCTTAAGAATGATTTTTGGAAATATACTATTTCATGAACATTTAAACTTAAAACTAATAAGCACCCCTGAAATTGGGCTTATTTTTTTATTGAAAAATTTGAAAACAAAACGTTTTTATTAAGACCTTTTTTTGGATTTTGAAGTCATAAATCGTGGATGAGTGAAAATGACCCACATATTATACTTGTTTATTATTTACTTACTTTCCGTGTATCGCAGACCCTGCAATGTTTTAGGAATTGGGTAGTAAAACTAAAAACGGTAAAGCTATAAATGATGTAATGCAATTTGCGGTCGAGCTGCATAGTAATAGGATATTTGTCTTGTGATGGAACTCGTTTGTTAATGTTTGTGCAGCTTATAGGTATTAGGTTACCAATTTCGTTTGGAGTAGAGTGAAGTTATCTAATGCGGTATGAAGGTCATGTTGTAAAGTATAGGAATATCGAGTTTCCAATTGATCGTGTACCCATTGTGATCGGACAAAGTTTGCGATTAATTAATGTAGAAAGCGCCAAGCGGTACGGGGTGTCATACAGAATATACAAAACAGAAACTTAGATACCACTAACAAGTTATAACATTGGATGGCGCCTCGAGAAGTGCTAAAAAAAAAAAAAAAATACAAGAGACTTGAGATCAGCGAAATCGAGAAGACAAAGGCAGGACTATGATGCACAATTAAACACATTGATTGACATAAGCTGAGGTCTATAGGAAATAAACCTAAGTTCTCACTGAAGTATCCAAGTATTGCTTATAATGACTTCAAGACTAGCCTTGTCATACCAGTTTCGTATGGTTATTACATGTTGTAGTAAAGGCTCATTATTCAAGTATACCTTCTCAGTAACATGATCGTATTGTTACTTAAAAATTGAGTAATACGTTTTTTACTGAACCTATACAAGATTTATTATTAGATCTTACTCATATTAATGTACAAAAAAACCTTCAGAAAACAACTTACTGTACGCAAACTTTCTACACCAATTTATAAATTTATGACAACAGCTGAAATTGAAAAATTGCCAGTTAAAATAAGAGAAAAGGCTAAGGAAAAATTAAAAATGCCTCCAAATTGTTCCACTGAGAACTGATTTAGGAAAAGTTTTGAATGTGGACAAAGATATTGTAGGGTATGATAACTCAAAATACTTATTTACTGATATTACTTTTGGAGTTTCTGAATTTCTGGAGTTAATGTTTCCGATTTTCCCTTCGTTCGTACTTTGAAAACTGTAACTTGTATACTTGTCGTTTGCTTTCAACGTGATATCACACACATGCCCACACGCCCAGGTCGAGTTTGGATTGGGGGGGGGGGGCCCGAGGTGCATTGTCAACGGTAGGATAAGGGATTGCGGCTATAGGTTTTAATAGGTTTTTCGAAGAACACCTCTGCGGTCTCCGATGTAACCAAATTTATGTGTATGTATTCAAAAATATGTATATGTGCACATGATGTTGACACAAAATGATTTTATGCAAGGAAATATCCTGAATCTAACGAGGGTCGGTGTCTCCACGTGTTGTTGAGTGATCCATTAATTAAATCCGTAGGGTACCCTACCTACGTTTGACGGGTTACATACAGCGGAAAATTTGTTCAAATGCGTTTTCTATGTTTCCCGGAAAAGTGTAAGTTTTGGATTTTTATTTTTTTTAATTTTAATTCACAGACCTGTCTACCACGGCACTACATACTATCGCAGTACACAGGCACAACAGTGAACAATAAGACAACCGTATATTTTATTGTATTAATTATTTTATAAGCAATTCAGCTATGTAATTTTAAGTTTCTTTTCAATTGTTATCACAGCGACATTATGAAATTACGTCAAATGATTCATTACATTTTATAGCCAACAATTCCCTTTTTTAAAATTTTAATCAATAATAACTAAAAATATCCTTCATCTTCCATAAGTTGTATGCTGAACGCTTATTTTTAATTTGCTTATATTAAATTTATTTTATTTCTGATTAATCTATTTATTTCATATTATTCAGCTTTATAATTGAATACTTAGTACGTTAGCATGGATATATAACATTAGTTAATATTTTTTTTTTTTATAAACTTTTTTGTTAAACTGTATATAATTGTATAACTGTTAGGTGGTCCAAGTACAAAATTTCAGTTGTTTGAAAACATATTTATTATATTTGCCGTAATCAATTTCACATATTTTAGAATATCTATGAAGAGTTAGAGATATTTTTTTAATATAATTATAACGTTTTATAAATTATGTTTATTGTTTCACACTAGGATTCACTAGCATGTATACATTTTGGGGTAAACATTACATGTAACATTTGCACTGTGTGCTCCGGAATAAAAAAATTAACGAATGAATCGTAAATTAAAAAGTGTAAAAAATAAATAAAAAATACAACTGCCAGTAGTAGATAGGGGGACGGTTTAAGAGTCGACTTGTGGGCGCCATAACAAAATGTTTGGTCCTTTTCTCTGTTACTGTTACACCGCTAGCCAGATGTGGTTATGTGCTCTATTTATGGGCAGAATTTAACAGAGGGTATAATATGCAAAGGGATATGGAGGGAAATGAAAGTTTTTGCGGGCAATCTGATGCCAAAGTTGCAGGCGGCAAACAAACTTTCTAGCCTTTTCACCACAATTATTGCCGCCAATTCAATGTGTTTACTACCCCGACAACCCGGGGCCAAATATTGAGCTTTTGATATTTACTAATGATTCGTTTGAATTGCGGTTAATTATTATTGTAACCTCATATGCCGTTTTTGGAAATATGTTTTTAATTTTTTCCCTAATTATTTTAACACCAAACATCTGAAATAAGTGTTTGTCAATGAGACGGGTCAGTCGGAGTGTGAGATACAAAGTCTTCACTGTACGTTATGTGACTTTTGAGAGGAACATAATCGATCTAACCAACCTGACCTTATTCATTCGACGATGTCACATTCGAGGAGGACTTGATTCCCGTGAAAATTGTCAATATTAGTTTTTGTTTTTTCATTGTTCAAATTTAATTGATTTTAGCGAAAATGTATTTGATATAATTTGAATGTTTGTTTCTAAGTACATCACTCAATATGTTTGTGGTTAAGTCGCGTAAAGATGGCAACAACAGACAATTATTGTTTCTGTTTTACCTATAGGAAAGATTGTAATTTTTTTTTTTTTAATGTTCCGGTTTTATTTGAAACTCTCTAGTATACTTTTGTAGGTCATGAACATTTTAGATGCTGTTTACGTCATCAAGTCTATAAAATCACCGACTCGGGTTTGTGATAAATTGAAATAGCGTCAAACGGCAAACCGATATTAATAATGTTATGCGGCCATCTGTCGTTCGACTAACTAATTAAAATATTAATTAATTCGTTGCTTTGTGAAATATTGGCAGTCATGTTGATCTTATTAAAGTCATCTCGAAACAAACAACTTAATTGGACTGAACATTTAATTACTATATTTCCGCTATAGTAAATGGCGCAGCCAACTGAATGTTATCAAGTGGAGTTTAGCGTTTCCCGAAGCGCCTTTAAGATTGTGCGAATGAACATTTAAAATATATTGTTAACGGTATGTACTGCAAGAATAACCAACTTGATTACACCACTGCAATTTCAAAATTCATGATTTTGTAATAATATTACAGCTGATATCAATTAATAAGCTAAAAATATATTTAATTTGAACCATGGTACGAGTATTAAAAACTAAAGAGTTGCATTATATTTTTGATGACTTCCCAATACAGTAATATCCTAATTATTTTCATTAAAAAAATGCGTCCTTTTATTTAACTATTTATACTAACGTCTACTTTTGACTTTGAAAACGACCAACAACATTTAAATAAAATAACGACTGTACGATAACCAGGTTTACAAAATTATTACTCAGGTCAAGAGCTTTTTAGAAGTTAGACGGGAAGAGAGGTGGAACTTAATATTATATTTTATAAAAAATAAGTGCACTCACTTGCAGAACAAACAAATAAAATTATTTTCACTTAAAAAAAAAATTATTCAAAACTCGTTGCTAACATTATTTTCTCTTCTATTGATAAAAAAAATTACCATTGGAAATCAAACGATGATGACAATAAAATCAGGAGGGAGGAATTTAATTAGAGTTATTTTAATGTTAAGACAATTTATGTATATTAGCAAGTATACAAGTATAAATAAAATTTCAAGAGAAATTAGGGCACAAATGTCACACTGGATCATAGTTAGCCAATAATCTTGAGCCGTTAGAGGCTTAGAATTAAAAATAAAATGATTTTAACTTATTCTTTATAAACATAAGGTATTTTGGAAATTGTATATCATACAACATTATGTTAGTACCGAGCACAACCTTTCGATGGTTAAAGTCATATTATTATACCTTTTTGTTGCTGTTATTAATAATGAAAATAACACAATAACTGCGTGGGTGTGTGTTTGTGTTTAGTTTTCGTGTCCTTTTCAATCTAATTCTCGACAAGTGGCATAATAATAAATCGGTCCAAGACCGTATAGTGGTTAATATAATAATATATCGTGTGAGAACAATCGGAGAAGTGTTTGGCGGTGACAACAATCCGGGACACCCCATTAAGGTAATGTTGTGGCGATTTATATATTGTAGGACATAAATCTGCCAAGCAAACCGAAAACAACGTACACCAAATGGGCGTCCATTAAATGTGTGACCGTGATTTGGTCGATCCGTCACTAGATAGCACTCTGTATACATTCTGATTCTGTGTGTACAATTTTCATTCGGTTTTGGCCTCGATACGATTCACCCACGACTAATTTACCGGGGCACGGTTTAAAACAAATAAAACCGTTATTGATGACATTATTTTTGATCACACGCTATTATTTATCATTGGTTTAGCATCAAACGTATTGTCGTGTCGACTTGGACTAATGTAATGCCGTATAATGTGTTATCGGGCAACCCAGTCCTGTGTCAAACCCAGAAATAAAATAAAAAATCCGTTATTTATTAACCAGTGGTGTGAATATGTGTGATTCGTTTGTTTTTCGGTGTTCAATCATTTTGATTACCGCACAACCGGCCGGCCGGCACGTTTTTCCTGGTTTTCGGGTAGCCGTTTGATAAGGGTATAAGGATACATGCCTACCCCGAAAAGAATTCCCAAATGAATCCGGATGAAACTATTTTGATTATTTTTCGCAAACACCAACTGCCGAAAAGTTAGGTAGGTAGGTAAATAAAGAAACGAAAGGCACGATTAGTTTTTACCGTGCACATTATAAATAAAAGCAATCCCTGTCACGTGACTCGGGGCTTGGAAAATTCAAAACAAAAAAACGACCTGTCTTTTTTTAATTTTATCAAAGAGTAGAGGTGAATTTTTTACTCTTAACTCTTGGCCTTATGGGGATTGCATGCGGTCGGTTTTTTCAGTCAAAACACATCATTTTTATTCCATTGCACAGACCGAACTAGTAATCCGACAAGCAATCTAAAAACAGTTTTGAATTCGCCATGAAGTTTACTTATGATCGGTCAGGGTACTTTTTTCAATTTTTAATTTTAACCCTTTTCAAATTTGATTTTAAATTTGAAATTTGATATAATGTTCAAACGTGTTTTATATATATAGTAGGAGTAAGATATCAAAAAAGTACCCTGACCGAACATAAGTAAACTTGATGAAAAATTCAAATCTGTTTTCAGATTACTTATCGGATCACTGGTTCAGCCTGTGCGATGGAACAAAAAATTTATGTTATATTAACTAAAATGGTTTTTACTCACAGACAAAATAATTAAAATGAATACCATGAAGCCTATTCAAATTAACCGGTAAATTAATTGACATGATCGAATAAAATTAAAGCCACTTTTTTCTTAACTATTGTCTACACAAAACTCCTTAAAATCCAACCGCATGCAATCCCCTTATGAAACGATTTTGGCGGAGAATTTCTAAATTTCAGTTGTTGGCACGATCAGTGTTTTTTACCGCGCACGTTATAATAATAAAAGCAATCCATATCATGTAGTGATTTACAGCGTGCTTTGTTGTAAAAAGATATTCTTCGAGGTAGGGGAAAGGGGGTGGGGTGGTGGTGTGGTGTTCGAGAATAATTATGTCTCTATTGTGTCGCGGTAGCCGTACATCGTCGAAATAATAATAGGTAATAATTATTGTATCGTACGCCGCTAATAAATTACAATGTTATACAATATCAAGTTTGGCAAACTACGCCATAGCTGTTATTGTTGTTGGCGTTCAGCGTTAAAGACTAATTTGCCGTTCACCACCACACGGTTACGCCGGCAGCTATTTGTGAGGGCTTCGCGAAACTTCAAAGCAACAAGACAAAAGCCCGTCTTTGAATTTTGACAATCTGTAACGCGAGTAGGTAGTGTGTAATCGTCAAAACTCAGTCGATTGGACGGATGTACGCGCTCGTGTGCTTTGCCATTGTGTTGTTACGCCTGTAATGTGCGCATACAATGCAATTTGTTGAAATAATTGTGTCTCGGTTTTGTCGTTCCGAGTTCCGACGAATGGTGCACATGAGCAGAGACACATACCAGAGGCGGTTGTAGGTGTTACTTAAGCAACTCCGTTTGACGGTCTCTGGATAGCACTTAAACTCTCAACTCGGCGAAGCGATTACTTTGGCGAATTCGGATTTCGCGGTTCCGTTTGATTTTTCACGGTAAAAACTGATTACCCTGGGTGGTCTTTATTTGGAACAGAAACAGCACCGCGCACGACGTTTCGTTGAAACTCAATTGAAAACTTTTAGGTGCTCTCCAACTTTTGCCGGTTGAGTTGTTAATAAATCCGCTAAGTGATTTAATTAAAGTTTGCGACTTCATTATACAATACGTTTAATTGAAAATTAAAATTTAAAGTGAAAATCCGAGTAGTACCTACCGATGAGAAAAACAAAGGGGAAAACTCGGCCGAACAACACCGAATGAGAAACTTTTCGATATGAATTCTGAGAAGAACGAACACTATAGCGATTGGTGGATAATTCATTTGTTTTCGTTTTAACTAAAAGTCAGTAAAATAAATGTTGATTTTTAACCATTTAATACTCATTAAGATACTTAAAAACCGAGTTGTTTTTTTATCTGTTGGCACTTTCAGATATACGTCATGTAAGTTTTTCTTGTTACATTATGTTTGCTAAACATTACTGCACGAATCGACAAAAGTCAGAATAGCATGATAGAAATGTAGAAGTCAGGCAGTTATCAATAAGTCAGGTTAACGATTTAAGCCCCACGTGTTTTGAAATATTAACATATAAATAAATTCTAACGCTTAGACTTGTTTTGGTTATTTAACCGTATAAACCAAACGCTATGGCATCATCGAGTTGGGGATGAAAGTTTGAATTAGTAATAATATTATAGCATATGGATAATGACGTTTGCTTATAGTAATTTGGTTTTCTTGAACCATTCAATTTGTTCGGTAAAAGTGTTGACTTGTTGAAACTCAATAGAGTTTAAAATTATTCGTTCAAGGAAGACGAAATTGGTAATCCTAAAAAGTTTTCTAGACATCAAATCCGATTTTCTTCGCCGTCTCTGAAATACATAAATTATACAGCCTTTAAACTGATTTGAGTATTCTTGAATTTTAACTAAATTATTGACAACGCCAAAAGCCATTAAGGTTTCTTCGCCAGTCAAACGGAACCGAGGATAAACCATTTATCTTTCTAACTCCATTTCGGGTAAACACATATTATATTACCTTGGAATGTTTTCGAATTGACTTGTTAGGTATGAACTTGATGAATCTATACGTTTAATGACGCTGAACATTTTGCATATTTACGCTTTTCTCGTATTTCACTAGTAAGTAGTTCTGTTTGCAATATATTTCTTTAAATATGCACTAACCGATTTCTCAGCGAGTATTGAGTTTCGCTTGGATTGGAAAGAATATGATATTCAGTATTTTCAATAAATATCTCATGTGTCTTATTGTTGTTGTTGACTTCTCGTTTTTAAATAGGCATAGAACTCAAAAATTATTTTCGTTTGCTCGAACATTGTTCTTAGACAGCATTAATGGTTAGTTTTAGTTTCTTAGTACAGTCAAGATGTGGATTCCGTTAAAAAAAAAATTTATTTTATTTATATCCTAGTGTATTACAAATATGTTTTAGCTTACAAAAATGAAGGTTTATTGACATTTATCGTTATAAATAATATTTTTTTTTAAAATACACCTACTTAATTTTTTTTCTGTGGTTTTCTAAAAATGAGTAGTTATTTAAAAATAAATAAAAATATGAAATGTATATGTTTGTCCGGGGTTTTCACGCCACAAAAAAAGGAAATAATTCTTTAAAGACTTGTTACATAATGCTGGCAACAGAATGTTCTTTTTAAAAAATATTTTTCTGCCATAATAATTGTATTCATATATTAAGTTTTTTGTTTTGTAACGCTTCATATATATATTTTAAAGGCTTAGTATTAGGTATAGCCGTGAAAAAGGATGAAAGCTGAGGATTTATGAAGCGCAGGTTCAACGAAATGTTTGTCTGCGAAAACAATCGCTTGGCCGTTGTGGTGTTTTTATGTTCTTTACACAAAAAGGTCTTTTGGGTAAAACTATGTTTTGTTCAGTTCTAATCTCAATAACAAGACACTAGACCGTGATAACGTTAAATTAAAAATAAGTCCGGTCGTTTGATCTTTATAGGGTTCATCTAACTTAGGTCAAATTAAGTGGTTCGTGAATTTTATGGGACATTGCAGTCTGACAGTATGGCATGGATTTGATAATTAAATAATCCTTTATTTATATTTTGAAAAAATTTAATTTTTCCAACAAAAATTTTACAATACATTAATTACGTTTATACTGAGAATTTGTTAATGAGATAAAATCGTTATTTGAATTGTGAATCGTTATCGTGAATCGTTTATTTATGAAAAGTGATAGGTCAAAATTTTGTTAAAAATTACTTTGTATTACTAAGTATAGTGCATAAGAATTATAAATATTTGTTGTAATATTTTCCAAGTAAAACTGTGTGTAAGTTTAAGTTTTCGGCAAAACCCTTTTCATAAATAATTGATTCGTGTTTATGTCATTTCAAACAACAGAAGCACATTTAAAATTTAAATAACTATAAGTGTTTTGCCAACCAAACAAAAATAAACAAGTAATGCGTGTAAAACAATTAGGTAAATAATAAACTCGTTTAATATAGCGAATCGGAGATTGGTTAAATTTAATTTATGCGCATTTCTGAAATATTATTCAAATGATATGTAAATTAAATACACAAGCATATAAATTTGCTACCACGTCGAATGGATGCGACATGTTATTTAATATATTGTTATTATAATTTTTTTTTTTTTATATAGCCTTTATTATAAATTTAACAGATAAATGATTCTAGGATTACTTGTTATTATAATAAGGATAACATTTGGCGTACGCGTATTAAAATGTTTTTGAATACATCAGACGTTCTTGTTTTACTCTGGACGGATTTATTAGATATACCTAAGGCTGATGGTATTCGGTTTTTGATCAGATTTCAGTGTACACAATGATGTAAAATTTACGAAAACAGCCTTGCGATTGTTAACTGCCAAGTTATCAGTAAAGATGTTCAAATACTTTGTCCGGACGGCAAGTCCGGAACGGGCATACGGTTTGTGATCGAAGCAATCTCACTTTTCGATTGTCTAGTTTCCAATATTGTTTTCCATTGTTGAGTTACGACAAAGTGATGAAAAAGTCTTATGCTATTGCAAATAAACGATCCGGATGAACGGACATAAATTCTATCTTCTAGTCCGTAAAAATACTAGTTAGCGAAACTACAATAACAACAACAATAATAATGTATCGGTCGACAAGAGCCAATAAACTGCACATTGGTTTCTGATTAAATCTCTTGAGCACACAACTGTCTGTGTTGAACACAACAAAAACAAGCTATTTATTTGATATCCACTCCGGATGAAAAATACATGGCCGATACAAAAACTCGGATAGGAATGTAGTAATAAGTCTTTTGAGTTTGTCGACCAATTGGGCGCCTCCGAGTCGTCGCAAAGAATTCCAATTAAACAATGCACATGAACAGTATCACAAAAGACCGGATCTGATATTGCTTCTTAGCGAAGACGTGCCCTTTGGTCTAGTTAGCTACCGATCGTTGGGTCGGGATCTAAGATTAAGCCGTTTATTGCATTGCACGAGCGTACGAAAAATTAAACAATATTCTTCTTCGAGTTGAAATTTGGTTTTGTTGCGTTTAATAATAAAATTGACAACTCGCCTGTCAGTGTAGTTCTTTTTACAAGGTCGTTACCAGACCATTTGCATTATTTTGTTCTGAATAGAATAAGCTTACCCTAGCCATGAAACGGTCAAGTGCAGTGAACGGTCGACTTGTATAATTTGCAATTAGAAATCCGAATTTATCATTGAAAGCCAAACCCATTAAACGCGTTTGCCTTTGTATTATAAGAGTGAGAGCAATGATCATTTGCGTTTACACAAAAGTTAAAACCCAATTATGCTTAATTGAAATTTAACCGTAATGCTTTCTTCGAGTCGTTATTGCTTATGCATCGAAAAATCTACCTACATTCGGTTCCGGTTTTAATAATGAATTATTCGTCAAACAAAATAAAAATACTACTTACTGGTAGCCAACTGAGCGTGGTGGAACTGACATACGGCATCGGCCTCGAACCAAGTAACCTTGTCTCTGAAATGACGATAGAAGACCATGAAACCATTTTGCGGATAAAGCCAGGCGTTACTGATGTTGACCTGCAACAAAAAAAAAAAAAAAATCATTACATTTATGTTTTATAGATCGGATATTGTACGGCGACTGATGGAGAAAACCTTATCAAATCACAAATGCGGAAATGTTGTGCAATGTAAATATCTTAACTTTAGGGGTGGCATAACAAACTTCAACAAGATTGTGTAGCGGTAAGTCAGCGACGATCGCCGCAGAGTTAATTAGTTAACCCAAAGTGTCGATGGATTAAAACATTATAGTCGTATTAAACTTACCGTTTTTTATTTTATGAATTATTTTACCAGCTATTTTGACCACGACAAGACAAACCTAACTCGACATTTATGGCACATCACATTAAACAAGCATTTGCATTTATATTTGGCGCACAAGGTCTCGGATTTCGCCTGAGCAATTCATTATTTTCTCACGTCAGGTTTACTTTTAGTCAACCGAGAGTGACACCGTGCATAAAGTGCTCGACGTTCCCAGGAGGCGTCATAGTGAAGGCTCACCGCATACCTACCCTGGAGAAATAGAATATCTACATTTGGTCGCTACACGTGTCCCGTAATGTATACGTTTTCGAGATTTTTCGGTTTAAAAACATATTATTTCGCTTTCCGAGAACACCATTATGTTTAATGTGCGGTCGAGAATAGAACCGGACATTTAAAAAGCAATCGCCAGGGCACTCGGGTCGTTGTGGGAAATCGATAAGAGTTTTTGTTCGCCGGGCGCCAGAAGTCTGTCGTAAAACGCCTTTATTTCTCAATGCAGTCCGTGCGGGCACTCTTATAATATTATTGTATATTTGTCATCAAAAAGGGCGGACAGCACACACACGACGACGCTGTTACTATCCGCCCAAACTTGGTGTCATAACAGCTCGTGTACGATATTGTTTTATAGTTTTTTTTATTTTATTCGAGAACTACTAGAACAAGTTTCTTCCGTTGGCGTTGTCCATTTCCAAAGCTCGGGACATGAGATTGAAAAAAAACAACATTTTTTCCTAAACGAATTATAAGATTTTACTGAAAATTCATGACATGTTATCATTCTCTAACGACAGTCATTACTATATATGCCATTTCATTGTCATGGAATATAGAAAAAGCTCCGCCGTGACATCGGTAGAACTATTATTCAACTAATGCGGCGGTTATAGTACGTATGAAAGGCATCATTAAGAATAGTAATATATTGTCATAACAGCCGACAACAGATAAACCGGCGCCGAATTCGTTATCATGAGGCGCTTTCAGATGAGATCGAAACAAATGATTTTGAACTATTCGCACTTCAATTCGTTTTTGACGGTCATTGTGTTAGGATTATATCCGTTCTGGTAATATATGCGTTATAAAGCATAATAACATAATATATGACGTCTTATTATGTATAGATTAAGGCGGTTCATCTGGAGCCGTCACCGCCCGCTTTCAGATAGCAGCTAACTAACGATGGTCCTACAATATATGGGTTGCTTATGCAGTTTCCGTTTCCATAATGTATAGATTACATTATAGACGTCTAAAGATGACAGACGGAGGGGTTAAATATTTGAATAGTCCTACACAATACGCGTATCGCCATACCTGTCTGTATTATGGCATACCTAAATTGTCATAACCTTATCCCGACAAGAACGTGTGTTATGCAATAGACTGACTTCAAGACAAGAGTCCTCATTGCTTTCCATAATAATATTCTCGATGGACATTTGATAGTTAAATTGAAATTGAAATTTAAGCAAAACGGATGGAATATAGTTCCAGCGAACGCGTTCACCTTTTTGTTGTTTTTTTTTAGTACTTACCTTAACAAACCTAACACTAACAACCGTTTAGGCACTTTACAGCGATGGGGCCCATGGAAAGCACTTGTCGTAGCTGTTTTTCGGTGGATTTTTGTCAAACTTCAAAACTGTAAGGTTTTTCCGGTTTTAACCGCATTGTGAACTTAAAGCCAAATCGCAATTACTGTGTAAAAACAGTTTATGTTTTGGCCAGCCCCTGGCTCAAAGGAAAGTATACAGTTGTTCTCAACCAAGAAGGTATTTAAAAATATAGCTGGATATCTTAGAGCTGCTTTCTACGTTTATTGAACTATTGCATATCTTCTCGTTGGCATTTGACAGTTTCCTAAAACTTTAAAGCCACGTTCCAGCTCAACAAGAATTTACATTTATTTTAGGTACTTCTCAAGTTATGTGACCCGTGTGCGTATATTATAACGTTAAACTAACTGACGTGTATCCCTCTCATATACGCGTACTCTTTTAAAGCGTTACCTACTCGTAAATGGACTAAAGTTTGAAAATATATTATATTCCGCCAACTATGCTCGATTAAATTGATTAGCAAATGTCCCTTTTGTTCTAAAACGCTTACTACAGCAATATATTATAGTAGGTCTGAAATAGTGTTTTTGAGACTAAAAGTTAAACATATTAATATGTTGATGGTGAAGGAAAAAAACCAGGTCACTCCTTTTTAAAATCTAAGAAAAACACAAAAGCTAAATAATGTATTGGCATGTATTGGATGAAAATTACATCGAAGAACGTGCAAATTTATGGCTATAATAATTTTTGGACGTTTTAATAATATTATAGCAAAAGTTGTTACCTACTCCTTGACATTTTTTATTCGGCATACTTTCACTGTATAATATTTTAATATTATATCAGAATATTGTATCACGAGAGGAAACGCTATACGTTCATCTAAAAACATATTGAATTTTTATAGCCTACTTTAAAGCTTTTTTTCATGCGGAATTGTGTACATTAGGGGATACAAGATGGTACGGCCATATTTCTTCGTTATTATTTTAGACTTAAAGTTCTATAACACATGGAAGTAATGTATGATAATAATAAAAACAAATATTAACATTTTATATAATACTTGACGTTTTCTACGGGTTCTATGATAATGAAATCGTTTTTTATCCGAAGGTGATGATGCTGTATGGACATGAATCATATGGCTTTTATTAAAAAAAAATAAAGCGTTTATAGAAACAGCTAAATTTCAATTTTGTCGATTCCTATTGAAAATACCTATTTTTCCTAGAAGTCTCACTTATTTATTCGAATAAGATTGGTTTCGTATATATTTGATCAGATATAAATAAACAAACAAACAATAGTTTGTAATACAGCAAATGTCGTACCGCAGCATTCTACTTAATCTATTAATGTATTAATGTCGGGTGAGGCGAAAGAGTCGTTTTGCATGAAATCAGACTAAATGTAAATAAATTGATTCAATATTATTAAAAAAAAGTACTTCCAAGTATCCATTTGATACACTTGTGGGGCTCAACTTACACCGTGGAATGGCTCGTTTGGTTTTTTAATCTTCTTCCCTCGCCGTTTCCCGTTGGTGTATAATGCACGCGAGTAGATAACCAAAGAAAGTTTTAAAAAGAGTATATTAAGATAAACGGTTTGTTGTTTAATTTCGCATTTAACGTGGAATATTTTAATTTAACGTTCTATAATAATCCGAGCTGGGGGAGATGTAGAAAACCGTTTAAGTCAGATATACATTCCGGCCTTTGCCTCCCAAACGGTAATTGTATCTCTGCCAAAATCAGAAAAACGGGTAAGCAAATCCCGACAAAAAAAAGCGTTTCTCGACCTCTAATTTAGTCATATATTTAATGACATAGGCCACCTTAATGTTTTTTGTCAGTCATTTAAAAATGCAAACCATTACCTACTGAAACATTTGTGTTATAGGTCCAGTTTAGGATGGTAGTGGTTAATATATGAGACAAAATATGTTAAAATGGAATAATAAAATTGGATAGTACATTTTAGTTCAAACGGAATGATAAAAAGTGAGCTTAACGGCAATAATGTGACTAAAATGGTGCTTAAGTTAAATAGAATTTTTCAGCTTTTTTTTTAGGAACGGGAGGGTTGTAGTAGACGTTTGAAATATTTTTGCTGAACCCAGTACAAACGGAATGTACTTTAAACTTATAGCTTTTTGGTCGACACGACTCGATATTAAATATTTTACACTTCGCTCTTGCTTTTCGCGCAATTCAGAATTAATATTGTATTGTACATTTTACAAAAAGTGACTCTAATTTTCCTCAAGGTATTTTTGTCGCTCATTTTTTCCCATCAAACTATACACTTTTTTTTATTGCTGATTCGACATTTCGCCACACAAAGATCTAAGCGATACGGCGACATCGAGTTCGCAATCTCATACCGGCCGGTAATATAGGTGAAGGGATGGTGTAAAGAAATACTTGTGATACTAAGGGTGACATGTGCTCGGTTGAGCGAGACGGCAAGGTAAATTCGTTTTTCTTGTACAGTTCAGTAGGTGGAAACGTTTTTTATATTCTACATTCAAACGTCGCGTCGGACCGATCGGTTACTTACTCGACAGTCGCAAAGAACAAGTGCAAATGTCTAGTTGAACGAAAAAGAAAATTTTATATATAAATATATAAAAAATGATAAGCGAGAGAAATATTTACTTACTACGAATTACTCAAAGGTGAGTTAAAATAAAGTTATAAAATAAAAAAAAGAAATCCTGAACGACATTTACATTATTAGTTAACATAGGATGTAAATAGGAATAGGAAAAAACTTGTTCTCCAAACAAGTGATGTACACAACAGTGTAACAGAAATTATATCCCCTAATATATACGAAGGGTGTACTGATCAAAACAATTTTAGGTTAGAATCGTTAGAAATGTGAGGAGTTGAAATTGTATAAGACCACCGGACAATTCGTAGAGCCACGTCGATAGGAGATAAATTAAAAGTACCTATAGATGGTAAAAAGAAATGTTTAATTTAACCATAATCGTCGGGGTAGTGAAATGATGATTTTCATTACGAATGATATTTTATTTACTGTAATTTAGTCTTTTGATGTGTATCAATTATGTAATTTACCTTTACCCTCTTGGCATTAAGTACTGTTCCGTTTTGTTTACGGTATAAGAAACCGAAACGGTTTGGTGCTATTGTCATTGGCGTAACTAGATGAGGGGCTAGGGAAGTTCAAATCTCTCTGAACTCGTTTAAGCTCTAAAAAAATGTCAGCGACCAATCAGACACAATCCCCGAGTAAGGTTTATACTTGTTACTGACATTTTGAAGGAGCTTTCGGAGTTTTTTAAAGGTCTGAACTTCCTTAGCGCCTTCCCTAAGTACGCCAATGGCTATCGCGTTTGTTAAAAAGCCGCATAGCATTAGGCCGACTTGGCATCGAACAGATTAGCTTATTTTGAAAGTTGTATAGGATAAGCTCTATCGAAAGCGGCTGGACGGTTAACGCCTTGATCGGAAGAGGGTTGTTTGTTAGGGATTCTTGTAAACAAAAACGTTTGGAAAAAAAAAACCTGGACCCGTTAAAAGTTCAGCGTACCCCTCAGCCCCGGTTTCTCTACCCCCACCCCTTTCCCGTTTTCATTAGCTCTTAAATGAATAATATCTCGCCGAAAGTTTGGTGCGACCATAACTCATTTATAATCAACGACCTGATCGCATTATCCCACCGGCCACTATACAGCCCTGCAAGAGCCACATCGCTGTCAAAATACAACCACGGCCGGTGTCACCTTGTCGACCGCTGATTGTGCAATTATAATATTGTTTAGCCTTTACCTAGCAGCGGCTGTGATGACGGATTTCACCTAACGAACAGCACAGACAACTCCATCATTTGACCCACGTCCACCGCCGCCGCTTAAATTAACCAAAGGTACATAATATTATTGTTATACCAACTTCAAGACGAAATGCGCGTTTGAATATTATAATTTATAGTCTACGCCCTCCTATAATACTTTGCCATAGCTCCCCGTGCTGTTACCGCAGTCCATTCGAACGAAAGACAGTATAATATATATTACCGGCAACTTTTGGAAACCGCTTAAAAAATATTATATAATTTACAAAAAAATTGTTAGCAGATTAATCATATATGAAAAATCCAAGAATCCATTGTTGTTACCGTTTGAATATAGTATCTGAACAAATTTATTCAAAGCCAACTTATCTTCTGCGTTGTATAATATTTTAATGTTGTTATTGTGGTGGTACACATATATATATATATTTTTTTTTTTTTAATAAGTAATAATATTTGAAAACGCCGCCGGCTCGGCATGTGTTTTTATTCGGATCTTATTCGTGTCGACTAAAGAAGACGGCGGTATAATTTATATGTTGTGTGAGTTCCACCCTACAACACTATTCGTGCACTTTGTAAAATCGTTTTTACTCCACGAGCCATTCTGGTGGATAACAAAAAAAAAAAATAAGAGCTGTGTATATTATATACAAGCGATAATATTATATCTGTAGCTGTTACTGATGTTTCTGGCAAAATTATTACTCGTGATGGCGAAAGAAAACAGGCTAAAATAACGTTGGCAAAGTACATTTAAATATTGCAAGTCGAAACTCTATAGGATTTCAAATAATTATGCTAACTGGTTGAGATTTCGTCGAAGAGGCAGAGACAGTTAAATAAACACTATGTTTTGTGCTTATGATTATATTCTCTCAATGATAATTACCAGAGTGGTAAACGTTTTAGCGAACGTATTTAAGAGATTGTTAAAATAATCTTAAAAAGTATCTGAGTATATAAAAAACGTTATTTTTTGAATACTGAATGCATAATGGTTTAATTTAATGCATTGTTACGAAATTAATAAGTCCACCGTGTAAGCATGTCAGTACTATAGGTACCTATATTTTTAGGGGAATACATCTCAGCGTGAGTATATTACAAGCAGGAAAAATACACTTTATGTATGTAACCAGGCCTCGGACACTGATAATATAGTAGTTTTTTTGCAGTGTACAGCGGGTTTTACATTGAAGGCATTGTCGGCCGAACGCGGGTTGAGTCGTTCAACCGAACTTGGCTATAAAAACGTGGGTATTGTGATATATTATTGAAAAGCGAACCGGGCGCCATGATTTGTTATGGTCCGATTTGGGCAAAGGGAAACCGATCACAATTTGTCGGCTGTTGCGGCGAGAACGGGTAGCGGCCAAGGCGGAAGTGTACTTAAACCGGGGCGAGGGTTTTGGTCGAACAATGAGACCGTCCGGCTGTGCGATTTACCGCAGGAGGTCCACGCAGCAGGTCTTGACGGCCCAGTATTAACCAATTATAAATTATTAGACATTAACCGTGCTCGTATTATATTGTGCTTCCGGTCGGATACGCCGCCGCAACCCGATCGGTCAATAGACAAAAACGTCGTTAAGTTAATTCAGGATTTATTTACCATTATGATTGCGAGCATTTTATATGTCGATGGCCGATAAATATGAAACAGATAGCTATTGAACTCAAATCGTACAAATTATCCGAAATTCAGTTTTACCAGTTGTTACATTATCCTGACAATTTGGTTACGCTTATGATGTTATCGTTATACTGACAGAGGCGGCGCCGGATCTTTTGCATTAGGTGGGCCAGATAATGAAGCTGCACAAACTCATTGTAAATGAGAGGGAGATAATAGAGAATACACATCCCTTCAAAACCGTTCTTACACCGAATTCCAAGTATACCAGCTACGCGGAAACTCCGATTAACACGAATTGGCTTCATTAGAGGTTGTCCTTATTTGTTGCGGTCGAATAAGAGGCTTTCTGCGCGGTTTTAAAGAGAATCTAACGAGACAACGTGCGTCGTACACGCGATCGTGCCCATTTTGTTAAGTTCTCCCCCGACTTGGCAGCGTTAAAACTTGTCAGTAAGTTTAGCCGGTTTTGTTGGAAACGACCGAGTGCAAACCGGGTATGTTATAATTGTGTTTGCCGGTACGTCAGAAGATTACACATCGTCGGGGTTTGCCTTTTGTAAAACGAGGGCGAAAGTACGATGTTCGTGCAAACATCAATTATCGCACTACGCGGCGATTTACCATTTGCCATTTTCTGCCTTTTAGTTCATCATGAAAATGGCGGTTAACCCCATTAAATCACTGTCGGCCGAATAGAAACGGAAATGAAATTTTGAAGGGAAAAACGTAAGAAAACTCTATTTTTCCACTACACGTATGTTACGGTTTTATCGTTGTTAAAAATACAATCGACAACTAACTTATACATTGAGCAGTAATGAGAAGTCATAACATTAATTCTTTTAAGAGGAGTATCCGTTTATTTTAGATCGAGTGATTTACTCGAACAATATCTGGTTCCGTTAAATATGAACAGTTGTTAACAGTCATTGTTAATCATTAATAGCTTGTAGAAAACAAATATTGTGTTATCTACAGTCGGTTAGGTTAGAAAACAAACGGTCTGATGAGTTGAGTTTGTTGTAGGCCTGAGTTGGTGAAATAAACACAGTTGGTGGTTAGATTAGCAAAAAAACGGATATATTTGATTTAATGTGTACCCAGAAAAAAACCAACATGGTTTTAGCCAACTCCAATAATTGTAGAAACTTGGTGATTGTTCAAAGGGAAACATTTCGCATCTGCGCTTCACTTTTGGTGTTGTCAAAATACACTGCGTTATATTGTGTTCAATTTACTGGCATAATAACCGGCTGGAGATTAGTTTGCCAATTTCACAGATAAGAACAGTTGAACAAACTACTCGTGTTTTCGGTTTATTTTTCACTGGCGGCGGATGTATAAATAACACGCCGTCTTCCGGGAATTTCTTAAAAACCACAGCTGCCGTTGGCATCGGAAGAAGTGCTTTTTTTTTCCCTTCCGAAAGGTCGGAAATATATTGTAATGTGTATACGTATGTGTTTTCCCACTCAACTTGGCGTTGGTCCACCGGCAACTAGCTATTTACTCGGCTCGGTTGAGTTATTATCGCTTTCCAGTGTAGAGAAACCCTTGGAATGCTAGCCACATAAGATTGGAAGGCTCTTTGTGTATGCAAAATTGATGCACCAGTGCGGATTGTTCGACGATTATTTATTTTCCATCAGCTCTTCAACCCTCGTTGCGACGAGGCAAGTCGGTTTTTTACCACGATACCGTGTCGTCCACTGGTATGCATTGGCAATAATGTTTATTCGGTAGTTTCTTTCACGACGAGAATGTTGATTCAGAAGAAAACCTCATTCCAAGTAAAATAATCAACGAGCGGGGACGCGTTTATCGACAAAACGAAATAATAATAATATGTAGATAGTTAAAGCGTGGAATTTTTCTACGGACAGCCAACCAAGTCCCTCCGGCTGCTTGAAAACAAAAGGAGAAAAACGATGAAATAAAACAATATTTTTGTTTGGATGGGACACGACAACGGGAACGCGCTAAACCGACCTAAATAATTGTGCAGTTGAGCTATGTACAAAAAGCTGTTGCTAAACAACCGACTCGGATCTGCCGGAACCGCTTAACTTCATTGCAGCACTCGACAAGTGCGATGGTTAATTTGATTTTATAAACCAGGCCGCTTCCCTGATTGACGTTACGCGATTACCCGAAAATTAAATTACACTGCACCGACATATATATTGGCCACTACAAAGGCATTATATACAAGCCCAACAGTTTAAAGACTGAATATACTTTTTTTTTTTTGAGTACCTTACCCGTGTTCATTTTTACCAGTGTCCGGGGCCTGATTTTACTAACCTTACATACCCGAGATAACTTATGTAGTTTATATTTTAGCCTCGACGCGAACTGGGAAGGTATTGTTTTCACGTGTCTTTTAAAAAAAATGCTATTTGCGTCCGAACGATATGTTTTGAACCATTGCAAATCGATTTTTTTCATATAGCCGGTCTATAGATCAGAAATCATACCTAAAAGGTACATTATTTGGCCAAAAACTAAAAAAAAAATCACGGCGTGCTAAAACATTTTAGGTATTAATATCCTTTAGAAAAATCATCAAAAACCCTTTCGCCCAAAAGGGGTGGAAACTTTTTCGTTATTCCGCTTTTTGTCTCTATATTTGTTTGTACTTGAATATTTCAAATATAACAAACAATACCACAAATAGCGTCGTTTCACGATAAAGAAACGATTGTTCTTCAAAGTATGATTACGTTAATCTCACCGCCCTGTATTCGCAATAATTAAATCTATCCTTTAAGTATAATTATCATCATCATCATCATCATCATCACCACCTTAAATATATTATTATTATTACATTGTGTTCTCGAGATAAAAGCTTACAGCAATAACGAACAACAACAACAACAACGTCGTTTCCATATTAATTATTGCATATATTAATCGACTAAAATAATACATAATATAATGAAAATAATAATTATACCAGCGAAAGCGCACAGCATTACCCGTCGAATACACCAAACGCCTCAGGTTATTAAAACAAAACATCTTGTTAGCGATTCATAAGAATATGCTATCCCTAACCAGGTTTTTTTTTTCCTTAGACCGTAACCAAAATCTCCAGAGCTCTATGAACTAATGCCGGTCATATTTTATGCCCGCATTACCATTATAATATTACATTAATTTTATTAATCGGCGACGATCAAGCGGTATGGGATAGCGTTCGGTTCGGTCATAGTATTACTATATTTTACGGTGATCGCAATTAGTCGATTGGCCAAAGAATACGAAGATTATCGTCTTGGAAACACTCCAACGCTTGTGTTGTTAAGCGTTTTTAGGTTTGTCCGTCGGTAAACCTAAGCATTATAATGTAAAACGATAAACAAGGGCGTTTATATTATGTAGCTGTCGTTTGTCTGGCAACAAATACTCAAATCGTTGGAATAGGTACAAATAATTTATTTGATAAAGACTAAAAAAAAAAAACTAACTCAAATGCGTATATGCGCACAACTTAACAAAAAAAAAAATCATTAAAAAAAAATTGACTTAATATCACATTGATTAGAAATGTCTATGTCTGTTTGTGTCATAAGAACCATTTTAATAACCATAGTATATATTCTCAGTATTCGGTTTTTATTGTTAAGTTTATTTATAATTAGTTAGTGGAATGATTAATCTGGTTATTTTTTAATGTAATTTGAAAAATTAAAAAAGCTTTCTACACGTCTGATTTCCACTTATATTATTCTTTATGTCTTTAGTTATTGTACTTAACCTATCACTGCATTTACTACCCCTTGCTGGTGTTTTGTATAATCAAATAAATAAAATAACATAGTTAGAAAGTTTTAAATTTTAAAATAATGAAGTGCGAGGTGAAAATGTGATGAAATATGTGTCCATTTTTTATGAAATAAAATCTATTTTTTAACAACCAAGTAAGTTTGCACTGCTTGAGGGATTAACAATTGTATTTGTAAGTATAACATGTAAATATTGTTATGTTGAAAAGTCTTGGTCGTGGCGTCTACCGAGCATTCCGGGTTTCTATGCTTTATAAGATGTGTTAATTTTTTTATTTCATAGCGTAAAATGATTTTGATTCGATTCGCATGTAAATTTCGCATTTCACAATCGTGCGAGCAAATCGTTTAGGGTTTTCGTTGTGATTTTTTCTGAACCATTTGCAGTCAGTAAACACCGTTGCCGGTGGAAAATGTTTGTCGAATAGAAATGTCAAGTGGGTTTTGTGTGCACGCGAATGTTTAAGCAATATTTTCGCGGTAAACTGCTCGGTCACGTGCGTGTACTTAGGCCTCAGCTAATAAACGCAAATCTCGTTTTCGTCTGTACCGAAACGGAAACAGCTCTCGAATGCGTTAAGGCTGAATATAAAACGGGCATGCTTGTGTGTAAACCACCGTGTCTTAAACGCTGTTGGTATACGGATACCGCGAGACATAAACAATATAACCGACCGTATGCGGGTTGTGCGCCTTCATTAAAATAACCAAGCTCGGATAACCCCGTCTAGGTTGTCTGACTAGGTGTATAATATTACGGTAAGTTACTTCAGACAAGTCTTGTGTTTGAGAAGATTCGGAAAAGTTAACCCGTGAGTATAATGTATACACATATATGTATATTGTTATTTGTTTGTGTATGAGTTTGTTCGCACAGTCCATTAAACAAACTCTCCGGACGCGTTTACTGTAAAGTTGCGCAATGTCTCTACTAGGGAAAAAAAATATATTCAGCCTGTGTTGTTAGATATTTGTTTATTTTTTGCCATTAATATACACCAGCAAGCTCTCTCTATTATACCAAGACAACCCACTATATTATTTATTGCTCTATTTCATACTTGTCTGTACTCCTCTGTCATTGTTACTCTATCTAAGCGTCATTAATATTATTTAGAATGCTTTATGGTGTGTTGTTGTCCGCAGTCTCCCGTACAAAGCACCTCGTATGTACTTCATCAAAGTTACACGTCGGTAAAACTTTGTCAGCACAACTAGAGTACACGTCAAAGTTTTCATTTGGAACTTTCAAGCTTCTGCGTGCATGTATACATAGTTATGAAGTCGACAGGTTAGGTTTCAAAGCTGACGAATCAAAATTCCATTCGATATCGCGGTTTCCTCTTTTACCTTAATTTAGGTAACGTCTTAAGAAGTTGATTGCTATTGTGTTCGGCTCACAGAAGAAAAATAAAATGTCGATTCTTCTAGCCAATATAAATACAAGAAAAAAAAAGGCTTTACCTAATCGTTTTTATCCTCAAACGGATAAGTATCATCGACCGACAGTGGCACGTTCGTTAAATAATATAATATTTAAATCTGAGAAAACTGTCCGCTTTTGTTAGCCCGTTTATTAACATTTTCATGCGCCACTCGCGCTTAATGTGAATCTAATTGTAATTCCAATTTCTGTTTAAACAGTAACCGTACAGAATAATTTAACGAGAATCCGAATTGGACGATAAAACGACAAATATTTAAACGAGCAACGACAAAACGACTGTCGTCTACATTGGCATTTTTTTTTTCATTTTTTCTTAGCTTCTACTTAACATTATTATGAACGGCGCATCGCGTTTATTGATGGCGAATAAAAAAACAAGACCACGACAAGTTTTATTAGTCGGCGCCGTATTCGTATTTAATAAAATACCGTTTTAAGTTAATGTGCTAATTTTTATTTTAGTCGAAACGCCGCTATTATTTATTCAGTATTGGACTGAGCTGAGTGAATGAAATGTACCCAAATGAAACAATCAGAATAATAATCTCTTAATAATTTTTTTTATTTCCATTTCTACACTGCCAGTATATAATTACCATAAAGAAACTATAAATTCTATATAATTATATTACACAGTTATATACAGTTAATTACAAACAGATTGACGTTAACAGGAAAATTTTGAAGAAACCCCTATGAGTTTATACGACACAAGAAAATACATATTTCTGATGTCACGACCTTTTAGTATACTATAGGTTAAGAATAATAAACAAGTACTAGTTGTACCTGAATGGAATGCTATAAACACAAAACAAATATTCGAGTGGGGAGAAACGAGGAGTTTTATAAAAGAAGTCATATGAGATTTTTGTCATTATTTTTGGTGTTAATAAAGTTTTGATCAAAAACGTCTTCTAAGCATTTGTTGGATTGAGAGTGCAGACATCATATTTTATTTCCTAGTAAGTTTATAGAATATTACATCTTATTCGATATTATGTGAACATTTTTATAACACGCAATCCTTAATTATTGTGGTTTTTACTTAATACTACTAGGTAGAGATTTTGTCATCCCAAATGCTATATTACGTTCGTAAATCTTAAGCTTCTTTTCCGTGCTTTGCATTTTCGAATTCAATTTATTATTCCATTAGATTAGGATGATAGAACCACATACATAGATATTTTTGGATACTATAAGTACAGATATAACGAGAACGATGGATCAGAGTAATGGAAAAATGAATATATCAAACAAAGTCGCATTTTAGTGAACAGCTGTTAGCTGGTAAAAAAAAAAAAAGATTAGATAAGAAGAATGAGAAATATTGTAGTCATATTTTTCTCCTTACAAATGACGAGTCGGTTGGCCAAATCCTCTTTCTCCATCGATGGTATTGATATATTGGTTTTTTTCACTCATTATGTTACATCATGTATGGAATTTTTTTATTGAGCGTCGAGTTCTTCAAAAAAGAACTACTAATTAATTAATCTCACCGGTTATTGCATTACAATCCGTGTATTGAGTTTGCAGTGCAGTCTACCGAGTGGTAATTAAAGAAATAAACGACAACGCTCGAAACCCATGATATGTGCCACCAATTGCAGTTGAATCGAAGCCCCACACACATGATTCCTGGTAATCCATACCGACTACTAGGCAGGAGTGTTTATTTATGTGGATAATTATTGTATACATTAATCAATGGTGTTCAACTCATCCGAATAGTATACAGCTGTATATAATATAGTAATGATTGAAAATTATACAGCTGAATATTCCATCTGTTATGCGAACCATCGCCGTCGGGAGTCCTCGGTCTAACAAGCTGGTCCGTGTATAAATAAATTGCACGCTGAATGACGGCAAAATGATAATCTTGGAGGGATTAAATCTCTGAGAAATACAACGACACGCGTGCGTGACAATACTGTCTAGCACTGTAGGACGCTTTTATGCAATTTATTTTTTAATTTAAAAACAGCATATTCCATTATGGAAAACTGTCATAACATTTTTACAATTGTACAATTTTCCACAGACACAAGTATTTGTAATTCGGCGGTTTAAGACGTTAATTATGGGTGTCGTTGAAATTGTATCTTTGCAAACGAGTTTAATCGTTAAGATTACTTTCGAATTGCCGTGGCAAAAATAACGCTGCGCATTTCAAATAGATTAGCACGTCATACACAACTTGTTTTAAGACTCCGTGTGTTAATATTACTACAAAAGTTTCAAAAGATCAATGCCCACCGCGTCCAAAAGGCTTGTGAATTTTATGTTAAAAGTCTTTGTTACTTTGTGTTGCAAAAATAGTTTGTTGTATCGCGGTTTGTATAAACGAGACGGTCGTTGTCTTGAGCGAACCGAATACCTACTAAGTAATCACTGAAGTCGTATGTATTATATTTGATTACTTAACTTGGATAGTTTGAACCGAAGAATAATTATTATCCATCTGCCGATATTGGCTTTCGCTGTACAGCTAATCTTGGTTTGAATTGCACCGTCGAGACTAACCTGTTCGGACAAACCCTACGTCTGAGGGGTGGTGAAGAGGGGTGTGATGACTTTATTGCTATTGCTTTTGCCTTGCCCAAACCCAATGTAGATGGTTTTCCGACGGTTCAATTGACATGCAACTGCGATATGCCGTTATTTACTTAACGAGCACGAACGCACGTGATTGGAAGTCCAAAAATGTAAGTACGTGCTGTGTGTACGCGTATAACGGTCGGGTTAGGTGTAGGTTGTAGGTAATTAATAATTGAATTCTAATAACAGTTTGTGGAACAATGTCGTTACGGAGAGACAGCCGGGATTGGAATTGCGGACGCGTTTTTCTTTTATTGCAGCAGAAGATACTGTAGTACCATTTGCTGGGCGAAAAATAGCCGCTCTAAGATTGACCTACTGAAGACCTAACTAAAATATATTGAATATTTTGAGCGAAACAAAAAATAATAAAAGTAAGTCTAGTGGTTATACAACGATATGTTTGAAACGTTTGAGATGTAAAATATTTTCTTTTTGTGCTCTAAAATATAACTTATCGACGGCCATCTTGAAACCGGTCATTTTTTGACAATGAGGTACACAAGCGACCATAGGGACGTATTTTTATACAATTCAAGATATTTTGTTCGATTTTCATAACACAGGAAATTGAACGGAGTACCTATGTCAAAACCTAGTTACAAAGACATTTGAATATATATATATACATAAAGAAAGCCTTGCCAGATTTGTATCGAACAAAAGTATGACGACGGTATATATAACGATGACCTAAGCATTATGCTTTAGCATTGGCATAATACACATATTACAGAGTATTTCTATACCCTATTTGCATTATACGGGAATAAGTCAAAGTCGCTTATTTTTTTTCCCCATACTTGGAAGATAATATCTAATGGGTTTTTGCCGCGTTAGATATCTATGCTATAATATGCGATTTCGCATAATATGTATTGCGATTATTTTTGCAGCTCATTCCGTCGTCCCATGACCCACCCGTCCTTTTGGATATCATATTTTTTTCTCTTTTAAGAAAATAAAAATCTGTTGCGGTCGCCCGGTATGTTTTTATTTCCTGTGGTGATAAACGAGAAGACGTCGTTGGTCACGCACGTTGACAGAGCAGTACCTTCGTCATGCTAAGGTACCTATTCTATTTTTTTTTTATATACATTTTCCAAGATTTATATCTGCGGGGGTTTTTCTTTTTTTTTTTGATCGATCGAGTTTTGCGCTTGTGTCGGGTAATTTAATAATAATTATCATCCAATACGTTGTACACGGCAAATACGACGGCTCTGGCAATGGTGTAAACCGTTAAATGTGATTTACGTCAAACGCGTGCCAAGGAAGTTTGCTTACCGTCGACATATTATTTTCGTTTGTCTGCATATAGCCGGCGTTTGGCACCAACGCCGGAGAAAACGGAATTTTATTTATTTCCGCAAATTGATTTCATATTATGTTCTAAGTTTCCAAGATTATTTTTTTTTTGTACCCTATAAATCATCGTATACTGTCAACAAAACGTGTTCGCTTCTTTCTTATATTATGTCTTCCGGTCGACATAGTCTGGTTCGAATGTGCATTTATCGTTAACCGGTCGCAGATTTATTGTAAAAGTATGGATTTTTGTTTGCATATTCGGTCGAAAAAACAAAAAGACATTCGACTTAGCCGTTGCGAGAGAGCCGTACCGGCTTTTATATACATAGCGCCTAAAATAAATCACAAAGTTTCACAAACACCTAATTATGTCGGAAGAGATAAAAACTAGAAGTTGGATAGACGAGAAGTCTTCGTTTAAAGGGGAAAACAACTTTGTCCCTTAAACTGCCCCGGCAAGTACACTATACACTGCGTGATCCGCCTGTCCGTTTTCGCTCGTTATCGTTGTTGGGTAGGTACAATGAAAAAAGAAAAAAAAAACCAACGCCGTTTTAGCAAAGTCGCCTCGGGAGATAAGGAGCTTATGAAAATGTACACCCAAAAGTCTGAAAAAAAAGGCCCTAGAGAAACAACTGTTAGAGTTTATCAAATGATTAACACGGCTGCAGCTGGCTGACACCGCGGGCAACGTTTTCCCCCCGGGCTATAATTAAATTTGGCCCAGATAAAATACACAAGTCCAACTCTGCCTTGACTTGGTTTTAATGTCAAAAGAAAAACTATATTATACGATTCGGCCAGTTTGCTGAAGGTGCAGTGCCCGTGTCGATTTTGGACCGAAATCTGTAACTTGCACCATAAACGTATACGACGTTAGGACGACTTATGCTCGCTTATAAATTAATTGCAAATGTATAAAAAATTATAAGCTCTAACTTGAAGAAAAATATATTGTGTTTTTAAACATTTATCTAAATTAGCAAACAATTTTGTTAATGTCTGACTTGTACAGCCAATTAGTACATACATTAATTACACCACACCGCACCGGTTAGGTTATTCATACAGCGTTATCGTTATTTTTGCAACGTCTCAAAAATTGTCCGTTCAGGATGTATTTAGGTCAACAAAATGTGTCAATCAGAATCATTAACATACTTAGGAGGCAGTTTATTTTTATTGAAAACGCGGCGATAGGGTGTATTTTTAGATGTGGCTTTCACTCACCTCATTCCCTTGTCACATCGCGTTAGTACTTTTATCTCCAACGCACATTAAAATATTATGCCGTAGATCCGTATCATTAAAATTGCATTTTTTTCATTCGCGAAACGACCAATATAATCACTGTTGGGAATTCCCACACCCCTGGGCCTTACTACATTCCGGAGTTGAGCTTTGGGTTAATCGGGTAAACGAGAAAGTGTAGCCGAGACCAGACCTAAAGGCTAAAGTTTATTTTTAGATTTAATATACAGTATGTTTTATTTGTTCCACTCGTTCTGAAAGTATACTTTTGTTTTTCAAACTGCAAATCGAAATTCTTATACTCGGTTTTTGGGGTGAGTTGCACGTTACAGAACCTACCCGAACGATGAACATACCTATACACATACCTACGTTATTGCATTAACGGTGCTCGGTTAAGTGTACGTTTGGAGCTTGTTGGTCTCGGTTGGCGCGTTTTCAGTGGGCATCGAATTACCCCACTTGGGTATAGATGAAAGTGGAAAAGAGAACAAATCCAGCTTGGCCCAAAGTATACATATTGTATCCCGCCGACGAAATTGGTGTATTGTTTTCCCAAACAAAAACAGAAATAAAAATATATATTATAATGTGTTTACCGGAACGACAAAACTCGCAGAGAAAAGTATTATTTTAAATTACATTTTCGGCGAGAGGGGTGTTTTTTTTGTCCATGCAAAAACCAAAGGATTTATTCGAGGCGCACATATCCCTTTCGCCGTAAGCCACACGTTTTGCCTAAGATATAATAATATATAGCCGGTGGTGCCCGGACGGTGGAAAAACCAATAAAACGTCCTCCTTATCCCGTGTACTTAGGATCGCATTACCTCATACCGCGGCGGACTTCGGTTATAATAATGGATCTAGCCTGGCCGTCGGGGGCAAAAGAAAAAAAAACATGTACTCTTATAATAGGTAATATAAAAACCGGGCGAAAGCCATTATATTATATGTGTATGTGTGTATGTTTACTACTACACTACGACAAGGGCAAACAAGAAAACTATAAGGAAAACAGTTAAAGAAAAAATGTATGTGTATAATCTTTTATGTTTTTCGAAGAACTTCCGGACGCCCGTAGATATTTTGTTTATCAGGTAAATATTGTATATTAATTCTTATCGGTATATTAAATATTATTATAAACGAGGCGTCTAGTTTCAAAACAAGCTAAAAGCAATTTTGAATTTTTCACAAACAACAAACAATTTTCACAGACGGGCGAATTTAAAACCAACCAACATTTTCCCAACACAGTTTAAACTTTATTTGATATTATTCAATAATTGTGTTATATACCATGCAATACAGTGTGGTAAAAAAAAACACGGTTTCAAAAGGTTTTTCGAAGTTGGTTTTAAAAATAGTCGCCTCAAATGAATTATGCCGAGCAGTAGGTATACTTTAAAACGAGGCAAACGTCACGTGTGCGTGTGTGTTTTTTTATAATATTATATTCGGTTGGGGATTTGGTCGGAGTGGAAAAATATTGAATACTCGAATCGTGACCGGAGTTTATCCACAAGCGTTTATAATGATCACGTCGTCGTATAAACATAATATAACAATGTATTTAATACAATATATTGTGTCCGAAAATAGCAAGCACCCCGAAAACGTGTCTGATTTCGAAAATGTGTATTTTTGGATGTTTTATTTGCACAACATTGTAAAACTACCAAATATTTATACGAGATTTTTTTTAGTATTTTCAGTAACACTATCAATTTTTGAAACTTAAACATTAACGTTAAATAATATAATATTTTACTTTCGTCGTTAACCTGTTTTGAATAATTACTTTTAAAGTTGTCAGAGTTTATAGTACGGAAGGCAAACTGCGGTTGAGTAATGACACCACAAGGGTGGAACCTTCCTCTCGTCATAAACTTTAAACTTTAATAACTTTGTGTTAATATTAACAATATTACTGAACAATATTATACAATAACATAAATAAAAATGTTTTCAAAATGAAAATCTACAAAATTTTAATTATTTACCGAGAAACTGAGTATCTTATGGTTCGCCCAGTCGCCTTTGTGCGATAAGCCTCTTTGTAATAGCTGCTCCACAACCGAGTTCGCAGTACAATAGACCGTAGAGTTAAATTTTATTGTGTTATTACATACTAGTAGTCTAGAGAAGTGTTCCAAGTATAAAGCAACGGAAATAATCAAGAATTTTGGCGAATCAGCGTAGAGGCTACAAGTACTTTTCATCCGTACCCGGTCGATAAAGTCGTCGAGTCTAGAAAATGTATAACTAATTTTAACTGTTTAGTCACTAGACAATTATTAACTCTAGTGGTTCTTCCAGGTTTCCAAGTCTACCAGGAAAACGACAACCTCAAATTAGAAATGTATTTGGCACATCTGAGAAAGTACCATAATCTATCGAACGACGTTATCGAGTCATTTTATACAGCAACGATATTAAGGATGAACATAAATTCATATTACTAACAATAAGCTTAATATGTAATATCTCGGACCGGTATCTTGGCCGGCAATGGCGTGGCCCGTGCAAGTGTTATGGCGTTTTATATTTTAGTAGGTATGTACACATTAAGTTTTACGGTTGACTTTTAACGTGCGGTTGAAAAATGAAAAAGTGTAAAACTTCACCGTACAGTATGATGGAATATAAATTGTTTTTTTTTTTTTTTTAGCATTTTAAGGGTTTTGTTATACGATCCGTACGTGTATCGTTTAAGGTTAGATAAAAGTTTCTTTTGGAATATTTTATATCAAAACGACGTGCGCTCCTAGTATAAAAACCCCGTAATATGGGCTGCGATAAAAATGATGATAGAAAATAAGTTACAGCAGACTTTCGAATGTGATACCTCGGGCGAGCAACCTAAGGGTCGACGACGAGAGATAAATCAACTTTACCCGGATGGATGTACCTATGTGGTGTGCTGTACGATCGAATTGCATTACCGTGTATTTTCTCACGCCGACGATTTAGTTGATATGTTAGACTGGTGAATTTAAACGACAAACAGTCGATAACGCATAAGCACAGACAATGCTCTATGATTCGAGTTGCCGGACTAACACAAGCGCAGGAAAGTTGGTGATTTTTTTATTTGAAGTAAATAAAAAATAATATACCTTATGGTCGGAGATCAGGGAAGGGGAACTTGGGATACTAAAAACCTTAAAACTTAAAATTAGTGCTTTTCAAAATACCTACATTTACTTTTTAGTCAGAGGTTTGTTGAATTAAAATTAAATGCAGCATGAACTGTTTTAAGTTTAATGGTTTTTTTTTAAGATTTTTAAAATCCAAACACCCTCCCTCCCCTGATCTCCGCCAATGCTTATGGTAAACCTAACCTTCTCGATAGTGATAAAGAACAACTGATAGAGTTTAGTGATAAGAGGTAGCTGATAATGACCCCTGATAAGAGGCAGATAATAAGAGATCAGTGACAAACGAAGGAGGGGAGGAAAACGAACATTGACATGAACCTTCTCGTAGGTAACAAAGACATATTCATGATTCACAATTTCCTCCCTTCGTGGGAAAAACTCCAATCTTAAATGTCTGAAACTGCCCGCGTTAATGACTTCGAGTTTGCAGTAAACGATTATTGGTTGAAGGTTTCACACGGATTCGAAACCGTTCACAGGGAGCATTGGAATTTGAAATATCAATACGACTAATCACGGGAACGCACACACCCGTTTTATATTCCTCGGGGATATTACAATCTCTCGTTTATGTAAGTGCACTTACACACGGCCGAGAAAAGGGACGACTAGGTCTCTACACGCTCGTGCAATACATACTTGGGCACTTTCGTATCATATTGTACTATAAAAATAATAATAAATGGTATGTTATGTTTTCATCGGATCCCGGAGAGAGCTACTAATGCGTACTCGATGCGACTAAATGATTTCAACGTGTGTAAAAACATTTTTTCCTTCTGCTTTTTTATTTATGTATTTTTTATCGCCCAGTCCGTCGTTATCGCTTGCACGGAAAATCTCTTTAGCTAAACGATAACAATAATAGCTGTTGTTCTGTAGTAATATATACTAGTAGTAGTTCAATAGATTTGCAAGCGGATGTCGGGCGAAAACGAAGCAGAGACGTTAGGACGAATATTTTATTATGACCCTTATAATAATATCTACTGTTATGGGTCTTGGGCCTCTGGCAACGCACGAATAACCATTACACGGGTCCGCGCCGTTTTTGAGATCATAACTTCTCGTTATACGCCCTGGACATTTTTAAGACCGTGTTTACCGCTTGGGAAATTTTCTAGGTTTTGATTTTAAAGTCTCGTGATAAATAAAAAAAAAAATGACAATAATATATGAAATACAAGTGCCTATAATTGCGCGGTCATAACAACTGAGCTTCATCTGGCTAGGAAATAGTATCATATACTTTTAAAATTCACTAATAGCAATAAAAATTAATGAATAGATCTTCAAGGCTGTTTTTTAGTGTTTCGGTAGATACTTTGATACGCTAAGTCTGCCAATCCAATTATTATAATCAGAACTCAATGTATTTTCCTAAACAACATATAAAACAAAGATCTCAACCGAGAAAATCTCATATTATGATCTTTCGAAATTCAATTATTTTGTGTTTATAGCAAAAACATAATATATGTTCTAGAATTATTATGAAGCCAATACCGCTCACTAATTCGGTTTAATTAAACGAATGGGGTGCAGTCAATTTTCTAAGTAGTCGCTCGAGTATTCATGGTTGTCAGCTGATGACAAAATATATTATTCTACTACTATCTAAATAAACCCCGACTGTCTGTTCGGTGGCAACTCAAACAAACAGCAAAGACGGTGCCGGCGGGTCGAGTCAATATTTGGCGGACCGCATAGCTAAGATATAATAATACATATTAGCGTGAGACGTGTCGCCGTTTATGTTTGCCAGAGATGGCATAATTTCGTGTGTTAAATTCAAGACGAGACCGGCGGCGAATGGTCGTAATGTGTTATTTAAATGTAAGGAAATTCGAAGAAGAGCCGCGGTTGGCGGCCGGCGAAAAATAACATTATTAAGAATTCTCGCCCATTATCACTGCAAGTGTGCACGTGCACATATATATATTATGTAGACGTGACAAAACGCGTTAACCGAAAATTTGCGGTTGTTGCAGGGCGGCAAAATGGTAGACAGAGGGAGGGATCGGCGTAAGGATTGATGAGATAGTGGATAGTGGATGGCACCGACTTTATCGTCGTCGTCGTTTGTCATTCCAGACACGGTAGTCGCAGTCGTATTTCTCCGTGGTCCTTCTTCTCTCCGCCGCACCGAGTCAATCAACGATGAAATTCTTGCCGGTCTTTCCCGGCAGACCGACGAGGGAGATCTCCTTGAATTTACCATCACCGATCCGAAAGTCAAACGATTATTGATTCAATGACTAGGGATAATTTGCTTTATAGGTTTTTTTTTATCATTAAAGTCAGGTTTAGGCGTATAATTTGCGGCTACTCGGTTGCAATTGTATTTATTAGGTAAGGTAAAGTCGGTACAACACGGCCGTCACTTTTTTGTTTACACCGCGAGTGACCCTTGTGCACTTATTCTTATTTTGTGGTACGATCATGTATAATGTTAAAACATTAACCCCGTCGAAACAACAACTACAAAAAAACTATCTATACATTCGAATGTAGCTGTTTTAATGTATAAAACATCTTACTAACGTTCAATGATTACATTCAAACAACGGTGTTAGTTTTGCATATACTGAATTTTTATTGTGATTATATTTGTATTCGTATATGGCGGAATTAATAGTGCAGAATACTTGCGACGGTACCGCAGACGGGGAGGGTCGAGTGAAAGACTAATATTATCCCCCCCCCCTGTCGTTGGCGTGGGGTTTAAATAACAAACGTGTATATAATATATTATTGTCGTTAGAGACGGTAAATTAAAAAACCTCGCCGTTTTTTTTGATTTTAGAAAAGCGTTGGCATGCGGGCGTTAACTCCCGGGGTCTTAATTCGTTTTGGCAACCGTTGAATTGCACAAAAGCTACTACAAATGGGTACACAATATTGCGTTATCGTTTCTCTCGATTTGGCGCGTTTCTTAAATATATTTTGGTATTCATTATTGTCGAGTTAATGTCAATACATGCTGCCGAACAGGCGGCTTTATTGGTGTATAATTTAAGCAACGCCGGCTAAAAATACCATAGTTTGTGTGATTGGATTTTTATCGGTATAAGAAAAAAACCATCATCTCTCATGATAATGCAGCGTTGGGCCTTGAAGGCCTGTTGATGGTGATGATGATAAGAAAATAATAACTACACAATTATTATTTTCCAAGAATGTTCGGCACTGTATTAAATTTGTTAAGCAACTGGAAAAAACGCAATTGTGACCTTATAAAAATAAAGCGAAACTACACAACGACTTCAAATGTAATCGAGAATGAAAGAATACTTAAAAAAATAATGAATTGTTTATTTTTTTTTTCACTCGTTCCGAAGCCATTCAACCGACACGATTAAAATTAAAATAACGCAGTTAAGCCCGAGATAATGATAATTTCTAAGTAAGTACAAAAAAACAATTATAATTGCGGTTCGGGTTGAATTTTTTAATTGCACTGTTTTTAGTGGGACGTTTTTAATTGTGATTTCAACAATAATAATCATAAAAAGTTATTAAACGAATTCGAGCGAAGAAAAATTAATTCGACGAAAACCTTTTTTTGGTATATTTTTCCAGTAGAAATTGAAACCGCGTTTAAATTTTATTCGGGTTATTTGTCGTCCGGGATTTGATAATAAACTTTCAATTAAAACCACAATGAAGTAAGAAACTTCTTACCGTTCAAACGGTAGCATAACGCATAACATCATTTAGTCTATATATTGTACTATATATATATATATATATATATATATATATATATACTCAATGATAACAGTGTTCAATATATTTTTGATTTCATTGCGGATGTATTTTTGATTTTTAGTTTTGCGCTATCTTTAGGCGGACACAAATGAGACAAGACGACCGGAACCAAAGTCGAAGATCGAGTACTGAATAAACCGAAAAATATATTATATTATATTTTCTTTCTGTTAGGGTGGTCCGGTAAAGGCTATGCGGACGGGGTGGTACAGGATGGCGCCAGGAAATCGGCTGGCACCGCGGTTAAACAAAGGCTGGGATGACGAACAGAAATACTCTGAATGCGCTTCGTCTGAACAGAACTCAAAAGAAATAAATCACTAAAGAAATAAATAAAGTAAAAGAAACGAGATAGTAGTGAAAAATAAAGAAGATTTTATTTTATCTATATAGAAAACTGTATTCGAGGAATGTGTAACGTTGTCATCATATTATTATTAGATAGATAGGAATTGGGATTCTTCGAATATTTTTCATTTATGCAGCTACGTTGTTTTAACAGAAAAAAAACCTATCTCCGTTGTCTTATAAATTTTAAGACATAACAATTTAGCCAGTCGATCGTTAACGATTTTGATAAACTTTATTGGTAAAAACAAGTGTAACTAAAATCCATTTAATTTCAAGCACAGCGCACCGTGTGAAATACAAACTGATTTACACGGCAATCTATAATGGTGGAATTTAGAAAGTGTTCGAAAACCCAAAATCCTCGCAGGACTGTCGATGTGATTTAAGGAAAATAATTTCACCACTATTCCTGCGTTCAAGACACTGAAAATTACATATACAAACACTTCAGCCGATTGTAAACGAAAAAATAATTTGGTTGTCGCATTATTTAAATATAGTTAAAAGTTTGTCGAAATCGTTTACTGTGAAACGACGAAAACAACTTTTGGATGCTTTATAACAGTAGCTTTATAAAAATAGTATATTGTTTCTAAAAGAAAATGATTAAAACTTTTAAACAATCATTATAGCGAAATAAAACAAACCCTGAAATATAAATAGGATTACACAGAATATTGCTTTGTTATTTTATTTATCAACTGAAGTCGTTTGAAGATTTTCTCTTTTATCGCAACCAAACGAACCAAACATAATACTATATTAGTTTTTCGTAGAGTTTTTTTTTACTGAATTTATGTTACTACCAAAAGTATGCTCGAAGGTTCATTAAAAAAAAAAAAAATTGGAATAAAAAATTTACTTTAAAAAATATGGTTAGTCGAATGAAAAATCAGTTAAACCGAATTGCTATTTTTTAGCAAATATAATCTTAAATCGAGTGGTTAAACGTGGGTTCAAGGATTTCGAAATTGGTCGTTATTTAGTTTTCATGTGTAAAAATAACTATTAATACATAATTATTATAAAAAATATTATTCTTAGGTCTACAGGAATTGTTATAACTTAAAGTGATAAAATCGTTTTCAAATAATAACGCTTCGATGTGAATCAGTTAAATACTAATCGATATAAAATTAATACGTTATTAAAATTATATTTGAGTATTAGGTAGGATATGATTAGGGTTTATCGTCTGTCTATAATAATTTGTTGACATTGTTACTCATATTATATTATCGGAATTAACAATATAATGAAAATATTTTCAAACATCTGTTGGCTGTTCATTAATTTTCATTTGTTCATTTTTTCAAATTCAAACATAGACAAGAAAATTGTATTTGTTTTAGTCCCATTCTAGATCTATATTTAATCTAGTTTTCAGAATTTAAGTCCTAAAAAAAGTTCACCCCTTCTAAAGAAAAGGGTTTATGATAACTTTTTGGTTTGTCAACCAAAAGATAGTACTTTATTTTAAAAATATTTCATAAAAATTTTAAAAATAAAATCCATTATTTTTATAAAAGTTATAGAGTGCCGTATTTAGTTTAAAAAAGTGTACATTTTTTGGGATGTTTTTCTTAGTTTTTTAGGGGAAGGGTTGAACCTTTGAAATTTTAAAAGAAAGGTCCTTGCGCACTTGTCGGGTTACATTGAAACGACGAGCTTACCAACGTGTGGAATGGTCGGAATGGTTAATTTGTGAGGGAAGGACAGTAAACCAAACTGCGTGTGAACATACAGTGATCGAGTGTATCCCGTAGGATTGCCTGGATGCCTGGAAGACGGATTGGAATGCCGACGACAGCTTTTTTAATTGCTTTACCTTAAAATAATTACTTGCCGAACGTGTAGAAAATGTCGTGCGACGAATTATCGACAAATTACTAAAGGAATAACACCTTTGTACTCGCAGTGGTCGGGGCTTAATTTAAACAAGCCAACTATTCCACTCTCGAAGGACGGGAATTGTCGGTAGAAGCATTGTGAGTAGTTTAGAATGTCCGAGGAAGACTTGGGTATGTTAAGTTATTATTTGAGTTTATTTTGAAGAATTGTTTTGAAAAAAAAAACAACTTTAATAACGCCCATGTCAAAATTGTTTTTTTTAGCATTAAAATAAATTTAATATTTTTCAAGTTCAAGCAATAAATCATAGCAGTCAACGCACGTTTATTCATCACAACGACATGATGATACAAAACTCTTGTTATTCTCAGCAATGTTAATCCATGTTAAATCCTAAATCAACAACAACAACACACGTTAAGTGCAAATGGAAAGTTGGTGTTATTCGGTTTTTTAATCGGAGTAGTAGCTTTTCCACGTTGGATTTGAAATGCCAGCGACGATGAATGTTCAATAGAGATTTTTTTATGGATTCTTTGGAGCTGTAAAACGATAAAACGACAAGGGAATCCACGGTCGAGATAGCTCGAATGGTCTGATTCGATTGTGTGTGCAGAATATAGTTTTGACGGGCTAACCTTCAGGCGCATTGTCACAGCCCGGATCCGTGGGTTTTATTTGCAATTTCTTTTTTAGTGCTCTTTCTGTTTCGCATTGGCGTTTCTAATTCAGCTGTAAAATCCGTTTTTACTGTCACGACAGCCTCGGTATGATTTGTCTTCGGATATTATATGCTGGTATTTATTGGTGTTTCGTTTTGTTTGCTCGTGTTTATTGCCGACTTGTCCGACTTTATAGAAACGATTTTCCGGCAATTTGGTCTTTGATCTTTTGATTGAAACCCGCGAGCGCTAACGCTATTCCTTTGCGGTGTATTCCTTTGATTGGAAATAGCAAAATACATAAATAATCGCAAGCCGCACGCGTTCACTCTCTCTGTTTGTGATGTCTTGTAAAGGTTTTCCTTGGGAAATTCTTGTTGTTGTCGGTTTTCCTCGGGCAAATCATTTTGGCCGGTTTTGATGTTTCGCTATAAATCTGCCCGGTTTTTGTATTCGACACGTGTTTTGTTATTCGAGAAAAACCCGGTGCCAACCGGGCCTTTGGCGGTTTTACAATACAGTATGTTTTCCATAATAGTTTACATCAGTGACACGACTATGATCAAGTCAAAGCCATCAATAATAACACACAAAACATCTTTGGCAATAGTATAAAAGAAAAAAAAAATCCAGCTTCCTTAATCAAGTTTGTTCGGTCAAATTAATCGTGCTTATGCAATAAATAAACAAACACGGTTTGTACCAATAAATTATATGCGGCACAACAATTTTGTTATAAATATAATTAATTCAACACGGTTTCTGATTTTGCCGAACAACAGTTCTCTAATGTTTAAAATTATTAATATTTCGGTCGATTTGTCGTGCAGTAAGATAACATATTTAAAGAAAATAGAATTGTTGTATGAGGAAAATGCACTCCAAACGCCGAGAGACGACTTCGACTTCATTATTAACTCGACTTGCCGATCACGTATACTTCGTCCGTTGTGTCTATGTTAATAAGATGACGTTGTATTATATATATGTATAAAACTCGTGGTGTGCGTTCGACATTACAACTCAAACTATTTCACTTATAACTTTTTCAATCTAGACCGCAAACCAAAGTTGAAGTTTTTAAATAGGGAAAATAATAAATTGTTCGCGATCCTTAGAAAAAAAACGAGAACGACCGGAAGTGGAAAAGCGTTATAAACACAAGGATGTTATTATTATAATATTATGTATGTACAAGTTTTTCCACTTGAAAAATATAATACTTGGCGTACTTGAGCGTACGGAAATATTTGCATCGGCATTATGATAAGTATACAATATAAAAACAAGTCGATTCTCCTCTTACTCGAGCCGAGCGCAAGATATAATACTAATTTTTATTTCAACGTTGCTATAATAATGATATAGTTGTTAGAGTACTCGATGCACTGTACTACACTTGTGCACCAGAATTGCATATATAAGACGCCGTCTAAAAAAAATAATTCTACTTTGATTCGTTCCAGTTTTCAATTAAGAAATAAAATTCTTTTTTCTTTTGAAAATAAGAATAATAAATATATATTTTTTTATATAAACTCACAAGGCAGCCAATGCCGTGTATATACATACACGGCATATACATATACCGTTTTCTTACTCGACAAGTGTGTCGAATATATCTAAATCTATATCTATGAGCTATTGGAATAAAATTTAGAAGCGCTTACACGTGTAGGTACAGAGTTTGTTATTATACCGGATAGGGACACTTAGGCGTGGCAGCACAATGCAAATTTACTACACGGAAGTTCACCAGGTGTATTTGAGACAAAAAGGGATGGATAAGGTATAACGATAGGGATAGGGAAAACTAAGTGTGTGTGTATGTGTTTGAGAGTAAGCAACTACGTTTTCCGGCAACAGCTTATGCTCTTCCGGACCTAAGATTACCACGCGTGGCCACAGCAATGGGTCGAGGCCGTTCCGGGTAATTATCGGCCAAACTTTGGGTAGCGTCGAGTTACGTCGAGTACTTGTAATTATTTCAAAATTATTGTCGATTAAACCGATAACATCGGGCTGACACCGACACTTCGACCCTCCCCGTTGCTACTGTTCGATATTTTGTTTTAGGTTCCAAAATGTCGATATTTCCCGCAGCAACCCTGCGAATTGCTCGTAATCAGTTAGAATGGCCTTAGCTGTGGTATAGATTAAGCAACTAGATTGCAGAATAGTAATAAGACATATGGTAAAGTGATCAGAGATATTGGCTTTGGGTTCTATGTTGTATTATCATACTGTCAGGTTGATTAAAATATAAAATTATTAATAACTCATTGATTTTTTAGGCAATAGCTCAAGGTCGAAAAGGTGTTGTGACATTTAGCAATATAGTTTAACGTCTCCTTCCGCGCATATCATACAATAGTTATAATTGAAAAGGATAAAACAATATCATACATTTAAATTTAACAAATTTGTCCTCATGCTAATATCAATTGTATAAAACAATTAATTGGTAATTATTTATCTACAACTAATGGGACGATAACAACGGTTTTAATAATTAATACCTAATGAAACGAGAACTCGCAAATAAATTGTATTTTCCATATATTTATTTGATTGAAAAAATAATATCTCCTCTCTACTTTTTAAGAGCTATTGTTTTTGATAATAAAACGAGAGAAAACATTTGTGGAATGCATTTTAATTATTTGTTAATATTCGGTTGAAATGCTTTTAAAAAGGATTAATTCATTGTAAAATAATATCTATATAAACACATGTACTAATCAATTATTTCGAATTGTTGTGTTTGTTATTTTAAGTGGTAGTGAAAATAGGAAAATCATATTTTTTGTTTTTGTTTATTTTACTGTTTAGCTGACCCCGGGCAAATGGCATAATGATATGATTGAATTATAATTAAAAACTAACAAAAACACACCTAATATACCATGTGAGTAATTTTAAAACAACAATTATGTGAATAATTTAAATGAGTAATTTTATGATAATAATGATGCATATCATATTCGGTTGAACAATAATTTTGCATAAAGACAACAAATAAGCCTCGCAACGCGAAGCAAACTGAAATTAACTGAAAATATTTCAATTGAAGATCTTGACTATAAGTCATCGAGAGATGATGAGTATTTCTTCCTCCTCGGCTTTTTTTTTTATCAAGAAATTATTAATTATTTTTAAAAAAATGTCTAGTCAGAAAAGTATTAAGATATTCGTTTAATGATTCGGCTTGGTTAAGTCGAACAGTCGATGTGATTGCGGATCGAGTAAATTAAAATGTCCTTTACACTGTATAAAATGTATATTTTTGAAACTTGAAGAATTTATGACAAATGTTCTTAATTGTTTCCATAAAAATTTAAAACAATAATATGTTTAACCAAAATATTCTTTTTTCTAATCAAAGTAAAATAAAGTGATCAAGGGGATACTGAAAATACATTTTGAGCTTATTCTTGAATTTTGATACGTTCCTATTTTTTTTTCATCATCATTATTAAATAGACATTTAATTTTAAGTTTTAAAATAAAATAAAATAATTAATTTTTTTTAATATAGATACTCGAAAGAAGTATCACTTGTCTTTATTTTATTAAACGAAAAAGTAATGATATTTTCCTTGTATTTCCTTATAAATTAATAACCTAAAGTCGAGGTTATGTTTTTTGTAGTTTAGGTCCTAAACTTAAGGATTTAATTGAACGCTTAAGTCTTGTCAACATATACTATTGTAGTAGGCAAGGCAAACGTTGTGCGATAACAGAAAAACGCTTTTATCCCGTTCGAAGGTCACCGTGACTACTGGTATAATGAAAAGTCTAACGCGATTTATGAGTCGACTGGTGCGGCGTTCGATGAGTTTAAAACGTTTTTAATGTGTGCTTTGGGTATTTGTGTGTGTTTTATTAGGGCTTGGCTATAGGGCTATATATATATAGGTATCGCTGTCGTCAATAATGGCAATGGATTTGTGGGTTTTCGGATACGTATCTCGTCCGGAACGAGTATATATTTTATAGTATTTTTATTTGGAGGGGAGTGGTGTAAGGGGAGGGTTTGGTTAACGCGTCAACGTTTTTGCCGAATTAATAGCTTATGGCCGTCATAAACACGTCCGCCGGGTTTGGCGCTGTTTTCGGCCGAATTAATTATACGCACACGGTTGAGCTTATCTATTAGCTACATCTCCCGGTGGAACTCAGTGCACGGAGAAGAGCTCATGCACGCACAATTGAATCTAATCTCAGGATCACGAGAACTGATTTGGGTACATTCACAAAATCATCCTCTTGAACGCAGAAACCGTACAAACATCCATTGTCCTTGTCCCTCGACATGAAGTCGGATTACTTTGTCCCACGAGCCACCCGAATAGGAGAAGCGAAATACGAAGTTAATGTAATCTTTTAAAAGAGTCCTGGACCATAGCAAATCTGCAAGACCGTCTTTGCGGGCTTCTCTAGAAGATACCCTGAGGGAATTCGCGTTTCTGCATAAGATAGCCTTTGAGAATATCACAAAATATATTACTGGCGCTATAAGCGTGTAGAGCGGCAGCACCTTACGTTTTCTGCTAATGAATGGTTTATTAAGGCTCAAACACATATTAAAGACCTATTAGAACAATTTGGTTTTTTTTAAATATTAGGCAATATTAAAATTTTATAATTTTTTTTCCCCAGAGATCTATCATATTTTGACCACTTCAGTCTACAGGCAGCGTCAAAGCGAACAACACAACCAATTTGCAAATATAGGTGTAAGCCATGTAAGCGTAAACGAAAATGTTTTCAAAAATGAAAACTACAAATTGTGTTCTTAATGAATCACGCGCTGCATATTTTACTGTGACAATCGGGTCGCTGACTATTTCTTATGTATGACGAGAATGAGCTCAGTAAACGTTTCTCTAATATGGCTGGATAACGAATTGTTTTTTATTTAACCTAGTCGTCTACGCATGTTGCACAACTGAAGTCGAGTTGACTTTAGTCGGTACACAATGTAATCGTATTACAAACTCTTTTCTCTTTGTACAAATAAAACGTGTACCGACGTTCCCCGGAGACCGGCAAGAAACAAACCCGTCTTGGTCGACACAAGAGATAGCGCATAGTTTGTGTAAAGTATATTTATATTCTGCGCTGTGCCTAGACACACGGGGCGGTCGATACGATTTTAGACGGCCGGCGCCGAGAGATTAAAGTAAAATGTAATTATAAAAACAACGTCTGTACACAGTAGGTCGGTATAATATTATCATTTGTATAATAGTTAATAAAGTAGCGTCTCACAAGTGCTCTGCCGTAATTTTGGGCCGTTTAAGCTCTGCGAAATAATGTATTCAGTATAATTAAAAACAGTTTAATTCGAAAGTTTCTCCTCTAAGGCGTGCCACAAAATCGTGTGGAAATCTGAGCTGCACTGCATTTCGGTTAATTGCTGGCCCCGAATGATATTGCCAAGAGGGCCGTGTCCGTGAACCGATCCATTTGAAGACTACACCCGAGCCTATAAGGTATAAAAATGGTCAAGCAACTAAATGTTACCAATTAAAACTAAAGATTTCATTAAAGTTCAGTGGACCGCCGTCTTGGATTTGAATCAACAAACGGTTAGTGATTCGTTTAAGTTGTTTATGGCATCCGGAATACAAATAATAAAAATGAAAATATAAACATATTTATTTTTACTTAATTTAGGTATTTATCGTCTTGTATTTCTGTACCTTGGACATAAATAGGGAAATGCCAATTTTGGATAAAAATAACTTAAACCTCTATACATGAAAAATTAAAACACGTAGAATTAAAAAAAAAAAAATTAATATAACCTCATGGAAAATAAAAACTGGTTATTTGTCAATATTGGTAAAAGCGAGGTTTTTTTTATTGTTTATTTAGCAAATCCACATTCTGTGCACAACTCAAGTAGACGACGATAAACAATATACGAGGAAAAATATGATAAACAATAATTATGTGTCAGTTTATTTGTTTTGTTTTTTAATTTAAATACTTGAAAATTATAACAAAAAAATCGCAAAAGTCACGTTCGTGGGGAGCTGGACGACCGGCAGATAGGGCAAAACGATACTTCTGACCTTTCATAAAAATGAAAAAAATGTATATAATTGAGGGCTGGAACGTTGCCTTATCTGCCCAACGCCACTTTTGTATACACAACACGGCCGCAGAGACAGACCTGGCTGACAAAATATATGCGTCCGGCTTAAACGTTTTTTTTATATAATTTTTATTACAATAATTTTTTTTTGTGTCCTATAATAAACCCTAGTACACCGTTTGTGCGGTAAACGACCGCATAAACCCTTATACGACTATTAAAATATATAAACCTTTTTTTTGCGCTTTGTGTCTCCCAATATCAAAATTAATGGTCGTTAATATTATTTTTCCCGGCCGCCATAATACATATGATAATAAATACGTATAAAATACAGCTGTTGTATATTTTTATTATTATACCGTATACACATTGCACTTCACTCATAATTTACAGCCACACCATTAAATTGTACCAGTAGTTCCCTATCCGCTTGTTTGTTGTAGAGGTGGAAAGCACACATTACTGTTTTGGACGGGGTTGGAGTCAGACGCCTATCATACACTCAAAACGGCTTCCTTAGTACTAGCATAATATTCTACAGCTCTAGTTAAAATCATTGTTAAACAGGATATATTAAAAATGTCTATGTTATCTCAAATGCTAAGAAGCACCCCGCAGATACGCTTGAAATCGAGAAAACCACCTTGAGTCACTGTAACTGTGTAAAACAATCAAGAATGTCCACTTAGTCAGTGATCCTACTAAACTTATTTTATATTAGGTTGTGTAATTTAGTTTTTATTTAACTTTTATATTATTTTATGTTATCCACGCTGTATGTATGTAACGAGTATAATAACTGCACTCTTTCTATAATATACACACGCACCGTCGGATGTATGCATATAACATTATAATATAAGCTTATTTTTCATCCGGAATTTTTTTTTTTTAATTTTCCCGGTTCAAAGGTTCGCAAACAGACCTGACGTCAAACCGGGAAACTGACGGTTTTTATATTTTTTTAAACAGCGTTCCTATATTATGTTAAAATATGCGAGTACATATTATTATTATATTTTATGTGTTTACAAACCGGAGCACCGTGTAAACACAAATATAATAACCGTATATAGACAACCTATCAACAGCCCCATTACACGAAAACAAACTTAAATATATATATATATATATATAAATCGTTACCGTGTGCACCGCTTGCCTACCGGTCGTTTAGTTAACGGTTCAAAGGACTCGCAAGCTGTTAAGTTATTCCCTCCAAAGACCGATTGTATTTAACTATAGTAAAAAAAAATAATAATAATAATTTACTACATTAAGCTCTTTTGATGTACCGACATCTGTTATAATTGACCACTGTTATGTATACCGAATGATAACTAGAAAGATAATTAGCAGAGCTCGGTTATGATAAATTTTGAGCTGTACAAGCTGTTAAGGTATGATCAAAACGGTCGGAAGTTTAAACGTTACTGTTAAACTTAGTACTTGTCGATCATAATCAACTATTAGTAATTATAATAACTTTACCGGGGGATTGACATTCTATAAATGTCATCTCAGTGTTTATTTTTTTTTTACTCTGTACTCTTTGTATAGGTATTGCACACTGTCACAAAGCATAACTTAGAAATTCATTACGGCCAAAGTGGAATTACTCCCCTTTTTTCGGGTTACCCATATAAAAAAAATATTGACCTTTTTTAATCACGGTTTAATATATTTATACGGAACCCTCGTCGTTTTACAAGTACAGCGTCAGTATAGTCAAACATGCCGGTTAACAATGTTTGCAGATGGCGGGACCCGAAATGGATTATTAAAAGTTTAAACGAGTAAAGTAGACTGTTTTTTTTTTTTTGTACACTAACTCTTTTCGGAAAAACTAAAGAATGTTGTTTTGCGCGATAAAAAAAAAGAATCCAAAGCCTTGGGCCGTCTCTTGGAGATTGTGAAAAACAGTAAAAAAAACAAAAAGAAAATAATAATAAACGCACAAAGAAAAGGGACCTTTTTTTTTTGATTGGAATGAGAGAGAGATGGTTGTAAACCTCTTTTTAAATCGACCAGTTGATCGGAGGAGGCGGCGGCGATAACCGTATCTTAAAAATATATTGGTACTGTTGCTATTATATTGCCGTTGTTGTATTATAGTGTGTCGTACACCATTCCCTCTGTGTCTGCAAAAATGGAGACCCAGATCAGAGTGATAGCCGCAAGTCGATTGGTATGTGTGCAGAGTATTTAATACAACCGAATAATACAAAAAAAAAAAAACCTATTAGTTTTGGATTGTTTTAATTCCCGGCTGGATTAGTGTGCAGGCCAATCTTTTCAGGGGATTTTACTTTTTTTCCACGTCGGACCGATCTGCTGACAATAGTAACAACTGAACCTGTAATTTCGATCACGAACTTTCTTGGAAAATAAGTCCTACCGATCTTGGGGATTATCATCGACGGAGTAAAGGTTTTGATTACAACACAAGGATGGCATTGGTTGCGCTTTTGTAGGTCTTACTCGTTTTTGGAGAAGGATTATTGCGAAATCACAAAAGATTTATATAGGGTTTAGACCAGTAAGACAATATAGGTGGGTATGGCAGAGTGTGGGGTACCTTGTAGTCATTGCGCTGCAAAAACTTGATACAATTTACTTATGATAAAGGCTCATGGATTTTCTGCAATTCGTAGACTAAGGTCAAAAACACAATATGGACCTAACCATACCTAAAGTTATCCGAGTATATTTTCGGCAATACTCAACACCGAACGTAGATGATGCCTTTACAATAAATAAACAGAAGATTATTAACTTATATCACCGTGTGACATGAAGTCTTATCAAATATCAGCGCCTTAGCAGGGAGAATAGAAATTGCTTACACAAACGGTTGTACTTAAGTACAATTCCGTTTGTTCGTCTCAATGTGTTAATTTGTAACTCTGTTTTTTCCAAGCAAACAACTGCCATGCTAAATTTTTGCGGTATTAACTACAAATCATAATTCGATTCGAACTTAGTCGAGCTGTTAGTTATATGATTTCTATTTAATCGACTTTACGGGACGACAGATCCTCCTTTTGGGTATCCAATCAACGTCTTCGGTGTTTATGGTTTCCGACCAATAAGCGTTACTAATAAAATACCGTATTAGTAATAATACATCCCCGGTATAATCTCAATGGAATCAGTTTCGATTAGGATCGTTCCTATAATATCCTTATGAAGACTATCCGGTCTGTTTATTTTTCTTTGTGATTGAATTTATGTAATATATATATAGTGTATTACGATAATACTCTAGAGTATATATTTCGTATATTATAATATTTCATATTGGTTCGGACCCTTTTGGGACGGCATTATGGGATATAATATTACCTATATAGGTGGAGTCGGTAATTTCGAAAAGCTTTTCGGTATTTTATTCAATTCGAGAAAGGTTTACAGTCACGAATGCCGTTTCTATAGCGAACGCCATAAATGATTGAAGTATAATATAGTAATTATTTCTTTGGACATATCGCGGATCCGTTTTTCATGATATTTTTTTATAATTATTCACAGGGCATATTTTTATGACGTAGGAAACCATACTGATTATTGTAATAGTTTTGGTATTTTATAAATGCAAAACGCAAAGATATTGATTTATTATAGTAAGTACAATTATTATATCCCGAATGGGATTAATCGTTCTTTTTGATGTTATGATAAGTTCTGTGAACTGGATCTTATCGCATTTATAGTGTGCAACAACACGGCTGAAAGACAATCTTTCTATATTTTATTAAATTAAAACAAGAACTTGTATAGCCATTTTCATAAATATTCCATTTTGAGTTTATTTGCTTGTTAAATAATATGTACATAGAGCTTTGGAAAACACTAAGAAAGGTGTATATTTAGTGATTTTACAGTAATGTAAAACAACAAAAATGTTTTCAACAGCTACACAATTACAATTATTATCTTAGGAGAAAATGGATCTCATTCTTAATGAATAGTCCAGTATGTGTTTTAAATGGATACAACGCAATGATTTCATAAAAAAACAACACATTAAGGCATTACCATCAATCGTCATAAATATATTTTTTCATTTGCAAATAATAAACTCTAACACCTAGTTTTATGCTGGAAATACGTGAACATGGCAATCTTCACAATCTGATGGTTAAAAAAAATTAATGCCAATAAGTTTTAATAGAATAAATTGAACATTTATTTATTTATTTGTTTTTTTTTTTTTACTCTTGTCAAAAACACATTGTTGCTTACGTTGCAGAAAATGTGCCGTGTCGTTGTACCGTTTACTGGTACGTTTGGAAAATGATACATAAAAACATGAAACATATTTTTAAAATATAATAACGATAGTCTGGGGAGTCGCTTTAATGTCTTATTCGAAGCCCTGAAGTGTGTGTAAACGACACTGAAAGAAAACTGGAAGAAAACCCGAACAAATATGTCATCTCGATTGAATGTGATACTACAGTAATAATAATACAATATTGTACCTAAGTGACAAAATACCGTCGATTGCAGTGTTTCTTCTAGTCCTGTATGGAAAATACAGTGTAATAATAATATATTGCTTGACAAGTTTCTACTTTTCCCCACAACGTAACAAATTTCTTTGAATGTGTGTATGCGTTTTTTTTAAAGTAAAATATCTGTTTGATAGTTTGCAAAACGACACGTACAACTGTGCATACTGATAACAATAAATAAATAAAACGCATAAAAGAAGAAAGTACAGCGTTAGCGACCGGGTATGTTGTTCTTCTCTATGTTTTTCACTTAAAGTGATAATATTAGCTTATACGGATGCCAAAATATTTTTGTCTCAGAATCGTGAAGAATCTCCCAAAAAGAAAACATATTGCAACACAGTAGATAGTTAATTATAACTTTTATCATTTAATTTTCAATATCTCCAATACCTATTTGCATAACTGGAATACACATTTTCCATTAGGGTCTAAGTGTCACTTATAACATGCTAGTCGACACCTTAATCCGGGCCTGCTAACAAGGTCGGTTCTATATTTCTTTTGTTTACTAACTAAAACACGAAAATTGTTAAAACCATAGCCAAGAGTTACATCGGCTGTTGTAAAGAAAGAATTCCTTACGGAATTCCCCCCCCCCCTTATTGGTCTATAACAGATATTTTTCTACCTACCACTCATCTATATTGCGTTTGACGTTTTTCAAGGAAAAATCCACACCGTGTCTTAACTTGACCTAACCCAACCGATGAAAGATAGCGACTTGATAAACGACCTCCGTTCGTTTCATGTACGTTTCTTGACAAGCACTACAAATCGCCAACCTCTTAAACGACAATGTTCACCTGTGAGCTACGTATACCGTTTTCCCCAGCATAAAAAATAATACATACTTCATGATGTATATGATATCAGTGTTCATTAATTTGTCGTTGACGGCACATGTTTTATTATAATAATATTTTGTTGAAAGGATACATTTTTGGGGGCTTGTCAAAATTAGTGCACGTCACGTGAAATAATTGCAGAGATTTTGCCTGGTGTGTATTGCTGTTGTTTATGGTTTATGTTATAATATATTTTGCAAACAATGTTTGCAGATGGCGGGACCCGAAATGGATTATTAAAAGTTTAAACGAGTAAAGTAGACTGTTTTTTTTTTTTTGTACACTAACTCTTTTCGGAAAAACTAAAGAATGTTGTTTTGCGCGATAAAAAAAAAGAATCCAAAGCCTTGGGCCGTCTCTTGGAGATTGTGAAAAACAGTAAAAAAAACAAAAAGAAAATAATAATAAACGCACAAAGAAAAGGGACCTTTTTTTTTTGATTGGAATGAGAGAGAGATGGTTGTAAACCTCTTTTTAAATCGACCAGTTGATCGGAGGAGCGGCGGCGATAACCGTATCTTAAAAATATATTGGTACTGTTGCTATTATATTGCCGTTGTTGTATTATAGTGTGTCGTACACCATTCCCTCTGTGTCTGCAAAAATGGAGACCCAGATCAGAGTGATAGCCGCAAGTCGATTGGTATGTGTGCAGAGTATTTAATACAACCGAATAATACAAAAAAAAAAAAACCTATTAGTTTTGGATTGTTTTAATTCCCGGCTGGATTAGTGTGCAGGCCAATCTTTTCAGGGGATTTTACTTTTTTTCCACGTCGGACCGATCTGCTGACAATAGTAACAACTGAACCTGTAATTTCGATCACGAACTTTCTTGGAAAATAAGTCCTACCGATCTTGGGGATTATCATCGACGGAGTAAAGGTTTTGATTACAACACAAGGATGGCATTGGTTGCGCTTTTGTAGGTCTTACTCGTTTTTGGAGAAGGATTATTGCGAAATCACAAAAGATTTATATAGGGTTTAGACCAGTAAGACAATATAGGTGGGTATGGCAGAGTGTGGGGTACCTTGTAGTCATTGCGCTGCAAAAACTTGATACAATTTACTTATGATAAAGGCTCATGGATTTTCTGCAATTCGTAGACTAAGGTCAAAAACACAATATGGACCTAACCATACCTAAAGTTATCCGAGTATATTTTCGGCAATACTCAACACCGAACGTAGATGATGCCTTTACAATAAATAAACAGAAGATTATTAACTTATATCACCGTGTGACATGAAGTCTTATCAAATATCAGCGCCTTAGCAGGGAGAATAGAAATTGCTTACACAAACGGTTGTACTTAAGTACAATTCCGTTTGTTCGTCTCAATGTGTTAATTTGTAACTCTGTTTTTTCCAAGCAAACAACTGCCATGCTAAATTTTTGCGGTATTAACTACAAATCATAATTCGATTCGAACTTAGTCGAGCTGTTAGTTATATGATTTCTATTTAATCGGCTTTACGGGACGACAGATCCTCCTTTTGGGTATCCAATCAACGTCTTCGGTGTTTATGGTTTCCGACCAATAAGCGTTACTAATAAAATACCGTATTAGTAATAATACATCCCCGGTATAATCTCAATGGAATCAGTTTCGATTAGGATCGTTCCTATAATATCCTTATGAAGACTATCCGGTCTGTTTATTTTTCTTTGTGATTGAATTTATGTAATATATATATAGTGTATTACGATAATACTCTAGAGTATATATTTCGTATATTATAATATTTCATATTGGTTCGGACCCTTTTGGGACGGCATTATGGGATATAATATTACCTATATAGGTGGAGTCGGTAATTTCGAAAAGCTTTTCGGTATTTTATTCAATTCGAGAAAGGTTTACAGTCACGAATGCCGTTTCTATAGCGAACGCCATAAATGATTGAAGTATAATATAGTAATTATTTCTTTGGACATATCGCGGATCCGTTTTTCATGATATTTTTTTATAATTATTCACAGGGCATATTTTTATGACGTAGGAAACCATACTGATTATTGTAATAGTTTTGGTATTTTATAAATGCAAAACGCAAAGATATTGATTTATTATAGTAAGTACAATTATTATATCCCGAATGGGATTAATCGTTCTTTTTGATGTTATGATAAGTTCTGTGAACTGGATCTTATCGCATTTATAGTGTGCAACAACACGGCTGAAAGACAATCTTTCTATATTTTATTAAATTAAAACAAGAACTTGTATAGCCATTTTCATAAATATTCCATTTTGAGTTTATTTGCTTGTTAAATAATATGTACATAGAGCTTTGGAAAACACTAAGAAAGGTGTATATTTAGTGATTTTACAGTAATGTAAAACAACAAAAATGTTTTCAACAGCTACACAATTACAATTATTATCTTAGGAGAAAATGGATCTCATTCTTAATGAATAGTCCAGTATGTGTTTTAAATGGATACAACGCAATGATTTCATAAAAAAACAACACATTAAGGCATTACCATCAATCGTCATAAATATATTTTTTCATTTGCAAATAATAAACTCTAACACCTAGTTTTATGCTGGAAATACGTGAACATGGCAATCTTCACAATCTGATGGTTAAAAAAAATTAATGCCAATAAGTTTTAATAGAATAAATTGAACATTTATTTATTTATTTGTTTTTTTTTTTTTTACTCTTGTCAAAAACACATTGTTGCTTACGTTGCAGAAAATGTGCCGTGTCGTTGTACCGTTTACTGGTACGTTTGGAAAATGATACATAAAAACATGAAACATATTTTTAAAATATAATAACGATAGTCTGGGGAGTCGCTTTAATGTCTTATTCGAAGCCCTGAAGTGTGTGTAAACGACACTGAAAGAAAACTGGAAGAAAACCCGAACAAATATGTCATCTCGATTGAATGTGATACTACAGTAATAATAATACAATATTGTACCTAAGTGACAAAATACCGTCGATTGCAGTGTTTCTTCTAGTCCTGTATGGAAAATACAGTGTAATAATAATATATTGCTTGACAAGTTTCTACTTTTCCCCACAACGTAACAAATTTCTTTGAATGTGTGTATGCGTTTTTTTTAAAGTAAAATATCTGTTTGATAGTTTGCAAAACGACACGTACAACTGTGCATACTGATAACAATAAATAAATAAAACGCATAAAAGAAGAAAGTACAGCGTTAGCGACCGGGTATGTTGTTCTTCTCTATGTTTTTCACTTAAAGTGATAATATTAGCTTATACGGATGCCAAAATATTTTTGTCTCAGAATCGTGAAGAATCTCCCAAAAAGAAAACATATTGCAACACAGTAGATAGTTAATTATAACTTTTATCATTTAATTTTCAATATCTCCAATACCTATTTGCATAACTGGAATACACATTTTCCATTAGGGTCTAAGTGTCACTTATAACATGCTAGTCGACACCTTAATCCGGGCCTGCTAACAAGGTCGGTTCTATATTTCTTTTGTTTACTAACTAAAACACGAAAATTGTTAAAACCATAGCCAAGAGTTACATCGGCTGTTGTAAAGAAAGAATTCCTTACGGAATTCCCCCCCCCCTTATTGGTCTATAACAGATATTTTTCTACCTACCACTCATCTATATTGCGTTTGACGTTTTTCAAGGAAAAATCCACACCGTGTCTTAACTTGACCTAACCCAACCGATGAAAGATAGCGACTTGATAAACGACCTCCGTTCGTTTCATGTACGTTTCTTGACAAGCACTACAAATCGCCAACCTCTTAAACGACAATGTTCACCTGTGAGCTACGTATACCGTTTTCCCCAGCATAAAAAATAATACATACTTCATGATGTATATGATATCAGTGTTCATTAATTTGTCGTTGACGGCACATGTTTTATTATAATAATATTTTGTTGAAAGGATACATTTTTGGGGGCTTGTCAAAATTAGTGCACGTCACGTGAAATAATTGCAGAGATTTTGCCTGGTGTGTATTGCTGTTGTTTATGGTTTATGTTATAATATATTTTATTTTATTTTGCCGGACAACGAATGTACACAGCGTTGTTTTGCTCGTTGATTTATATCATTAATGTTTTTTTTTGTTTTTTTGTTGTTGCAGTAGTTCGCTGTTCGTTAGGGTCGGCCGACAAAATAATAATAATTATACGTTAAATCCTTCACCCGCAAGCTCTTGTACTGCATTAAATACAATGTTTTTTTTTTTGTATTAATCGCACCAGTGCGGAAAAAACTTTTTTTCCGTTTTCCAATTAACCTGTAAAATTCAAAAATACATTTCCTCCTGTTTACATTTGGAATTCTTCACGATAAAAACGTGGTCAACGTTTTTAATGGAAACTGCGCGAAGAGCTCTACAAAAAGTCGAATAGGTAGTTGATTCGAGTTTAATGTATATTTTATTTGTCGGCGATATAATATGAAAAGGAAGAAGGAAGGCCAATAGAACCCAATGTTTTTAATTTACAATATAAATAAACACTATTAAATCCTTAAAATTAACGACTTGGAATTTAATAATATTGATTAGAAGAACACAATAATGACAGTTTTGCTGGAGTTTCCGTTGCGGATTCAGAAGTTGAGTTTTACGGATTTTTGGAAATTATTGACATATATTAGAATTTTAATTGACAACCGAGTGACTGGCGAATAATTAGGGTAAGAGCTTCATGACACAATCAAAATTACCAACTACGGACGGGTTGGTATGCATTACAACGTGATGACCTCTCGAATTTCCTATAATATAACAAAGCCATCATACCTGTTATTACTATTATTTGGTATGCGACATGATACATATGCATACGAGGGCTTCGAATTATGATAAAGTATACACGTACGGCTACATTATACTATGTGTGTATTGCCTTTGACGTTTTGACGGAGCACTCGAAAAGCCCACTGGACCCATCAGTCAGTAGACCGTGACGGGGTTAACTAATGATTATTATGAGACATCCTGCGCACAAGTCTGCGAGCACCACCGACGGTGGTTTCGACTTAAATCAGATGAAATATATCCCAAAGAAGTCACAACGCTATTTGAAATATTGGGCGTCGTCTAAAGGCTGTAAATGTATGTTTTTTTCCATTAAAATTCACCAAGTAGAATTTGATCATCAGAATTGTTTTATGTGCATGTGACATTGAACCGCAACCCTTGCTTAGTCTTATAGGTGCACGGTGTTGCTTCGTGTTGGGAGATAACTAGCACTAAAATGCGGGGTTTAGTAATAATGTTTGTTGCACGGTGTCCTTTGTAAACAAAAACGGCCGTCGCTAAAGGACCCTTTTGGCCGAGGATTATCCAACAGTATACAATACAAAGCGTTAATGTCGAGGCAGGGCTTAGAGCAAACGAGCGAACGGGTCTCCTTTCTGTGCTTTGACCACGGCCTCTTGCCTTTTCAGACCAGATCAAAAGCCATATGAATTGCGTGCGTTCCTTTCATCCTTATCGTCTATAGCGATCGAATAAAGGTTGATTACATAGAAAATAGAGCGACGGTTAAGTGTACGCCGTCGTCTACTTGGTCGGCTAACCTGCATGATGTAAAGCGCAGAATAAAATTTACAAGCATAACTCAGCGAGAACAACAAATCAGGAGATTTTTACATCCACAAGATTTAAATTCAGGGTTCATAAACAGTATAATAAATTAATATAATTAATTTTTTCCCATATAATTTTGTCAAAACATTTTAATCGAATTTTCTATTTTGTTAAGTGCACATATTTATATTTAGCTTCTTTTGGAAAACCATTGATTTAGTTGGGTTTAATGGTAATTGCACTTACGAACCAATATACATCTCAGGGAACAATTTCACTAACGGTCTGACAAACAGAGAGTAGTCGCTTCATAGGGAAGCAATGTGAACAGCGATGGTGACCGTTGATCAAAAGGAAATGTATTATTTAAAATATAATTTAAACTGGCAAAACGTTTACAGTAGACTGAGAACAAAGAGGGGATAAGTCAAATGGTTCGGAAATAAGCAATAAAGATATGGCGAAAAAACATTATTTTTCAACGCCAGCAACTTGCAAAGACATTGTCTGTTATAAATTATTGCGTTTTTGAGATAAGGAAAGTACTTATATTGTATCGATTACGCAGGAAATACTATTTATAAAAAGTGTAACAATATAAATATTTTAATGGAATGCGCTGAGTTGAAAAGATTTTACCGCTGCACTATTTTTCACGCATATTGCATTTTACTGAATTTATATGAATAATATTTTCATCACATTTTAATTTTACTTAAATATGTTTAAAATTCACAATACCAACTGTAAGCCAGTATCTTTTAAAAGTAGCGAGAAGATATTCTCATTGTAGAACATACATACAATTTGTTAGCTTTCGAAAAAATGACCACTAATAATCGCGTTTTTCTAATCAACTAAATAACATTTAATTTAGAGAAGATCATTTAAATACTTCATTTGCCAATCTTGACCTAATTATAATTGCCCTATTTGTTTTATATTTATTATTGCTGCGTGCATTTCTAATCCAGACAGTGAAAAAGTTATTAGTTTAATTTATAAGATACATATCTTATCTAATTACCCATACAACCACCCAACCACCCCTATAATATGATGTTGCGGTCGCAATACGTAGTTATTTTGATTGGCGCCACTGAATGTACTTCAATTATATTACAGATAAGAAACAGACGAGGGGGGGGGGAAGAAGTAATTTTGAGAATTGAGAATGAATTGTACTTAACGGACGTACGACAGTAGTAAAGTCGATGGCGATCTGAAATAATGGAGTTTTGTTTCAGGACGTTTATTCCTGGACTCGGTTAAGTTAATGTCAGGTTGGGACGTACCAAACAAACCAATAAAGCTCGCTGAAATTGAAAAAAACATAATATTTTTAAGATCGGTGGTTTACCAGTTCATATTGCTGTGTATTCGTGGAAACCAATACGGATGTATAAGTGCACATATTACTAGAAATAAAGAACCGTGTCCAATTTGAGAATTGATGTTGCGTTCATTTGCGCCGGACATACGATTGTCGTCCACTGGCCGTAATGGAATTTATTCGTACAAAGTGTATTGTACTTGTGTAGAACGAGAAAAGTTTTTTAATTTAACTGCAACTGACACGATCACAAAATATACTACTACAGTCTTCAAAAACAATTACTTTTGTTTTTGTCATTTGCGGAAGAACCGAACGGTATCGATGAAATAATAAGCAAACCGATTTTCTTTTTGGCAAATGCAGTTTTTCGGTTAAGCTCCTCATTGAGTTATCTCGAGAAAAAGTTTGGTTTACTTGGCGCACTTTTAAACGGAATTAATGTATTTTTGATCGCGGGTATTAATCTCTTTCTTTTCTTTTTTTTTATTGTAAAAAAAATAAAAAGGTTTTTTCGGTTGAGAGAAAAAAATAAATTATAATATCCGACGAACCTTTCATTAAAAAACATAATGCCAGAGTACATTACGTCAAAGCACGACGACACCATTAGCTTGCATCTTTTGGCCGGCATAACGGCAAACGTCATCCTTTGCCCCTTGATTAATGCCTTTGAACGGTTTTAATTTTATAAGTTCGATATTCGTCTGCCTCGACCTAACACACACCTTATTCGTTCAGACACTTTTAGTATGAAACGTTTTTACATCGGCAAGCGCTCACTAAATCAAAACCTATTCCTTTATTCCGTTACACAGCCGCCATATTATGTTCCATAGAACATAATATTAATTATTTGTGTTTACAACAGACTTGTCATATTTTGCCACCGAATTGATGGCAATTTTTTTGCCGTGATTGTATATGGCGGTGTCACATTATTATAAACCGTCAAATGTATTATTTCATAACAATTTGGATTGCATTTGGAGTGCGAAACTAAAACGGGCAGAACGCAATACGGTTTTATTTTGTTTATTAACATTAAACGGCTAAATTAAAGCTTAACTAAGTAAAACAAACGATGTAAAACACACAATGGATTCCGTGCTCATACCGTGGTCGTCCAACAATGTGCAAAGGTCGGTCGCGAGCAATTAACGCGTACAAAGGTCAGCGGTGACCTATGGCCGGTCAAAAACCATTGTACTGTGATGTAACTATAAGATAAAAAGGGTGCATTACTCGAGCCACTTACAATACGAACCGTTGATCATTTCATTGTTAAACTGTTAGTCTCAAAACTTAAGTCTCTAATTTGACTTGGAGTATAGATAATATCGTCTCATGATGTGAGAAATTCAATTTAATGTACATATATGTCACCATTTAAGTTTCAAAAGTCGATAAAGCACTAGAAAATATCAAAAGAGATAAAAAAAATTTAGGATTTGTCTAATTTTCTAATACACATAAACGAAAACCCTTTAATAAAGATAAATTTTTAATAAAAATGGACTGTCCAAGCTCTCCGAATACAACTTTGACGAAATAAATCATTGAATGCTGTTTTGTGGTTTGAAATGCGGTGGCAAAGCGTTAAGTCCCCCCAGTCTATTATACTATTTTTGTTTAGCAGTCGATTTTGCATAACCCACGGCTCGGATAAAGCACGAAACACAAACAACAATCATATTTTGTTGGATTACCCGAAAATCTAATCAAGGCAGAACATTATGCGCATACAGATATGGTCCGCGAACGCCAGGAGCGTGCATGCGATATAAGGACTCCGAGGTTCCGAGGCTTGCTGGCAACAATATAGTAGGTATAATATTGGAATTAATTTGTTTATTAATAATTGAAGACAAGACAATCCGTCGTTTTCGGCAGTGAGACGTGATATCATAAGCGCCAGTCGCCTTATAGCCATGCGGTATGCTCAACGAAAATCCCACCGGCAACAGCAGCACATCATTGTTATTCGCGTTTCACCGAAAATCGCGTTAATCAAATTCAATTTCCTATAATATCGAGTCGAGTAGTTCGGTTTTGGCAAATTCCAATACAGCACATATAATTATTACACCGAGTTAACATCGGAATTATTCATAATGGAAATGATAATAAACCCGGCCTATGATCGTTCGAGTAAATATGATCCTCGGCTCGAGTCTATAATATTATTGCGGTATTGCCATTTAATTTTAATACCGAAAACATGAAAACGCATAACGAGTAAGCCTGTACATGTACCAGTGAACTAGTCGTTATAAGCCGTATGATTTTTCATTATTAATACATATTTATATACTAGCACATAGAGGGAAAACTAGCCAACGAAAAAGGCCTCATGGAAATAATTTTTTTGGGGGTTCCCAAACGAAAAGGGGTTAGTTAGTTTAAATTTTAAGCAAAAATGTTTGTGTTGAAACTCAACCGATGCGAAATTATTCTATACTATATGAATAGCGTGGTTTACTACACGGTTCAGAGAGATTAAACACATAATAATAATAAAAAAAGAGTCAAGTCCGTGACCTGAGACCTGAGTGTTGTGTTAATTGACTGTGCTTTTCATATAGTGGTAGTTGTCGGACTTTTGGAACTGAAAATATACTAACAAAGACCTATTCTGGTCGTCCGTGCAGCGGTTGTGTATCGCACGCCCTTTCGAGTTTTCGCCTTAATGTTCAAACAATTGCTATTGTATACACCCCAATTAATCATCTGTCCTACAATACATAGCCAGGTGTGTGCGGCATGCGTACAACATTTTAGGCTTGGTAAAAAAAAAGTGTTATTTTAAATATCCTTACACGTGGCGGGTTCGCATGTGAAAACGCCAACAATAATATTAATAATATTGTACGTTTAGTCTGGTGGCATGCCTATATTATTATGTACGTATATACCACAATACTACGGTAACTGTTTAAATAATAATTATTGTCATGCGTTTATTGTAAAAAATATGAGGAAAAAGGGAAGGGTGTAGGGTTTTTTTTTACCCAAACGGTATACGATGTGACAATGTTGTTAATACTACCCTTGTTTGCCATTACACTCGAAAAGGTTCGAATATATCATTGTTGTCCGTGTAAATGGTGTTAAATAAACTGCTCTCGAAAGTAATCCAAGCCGACCAACACGGTGCGGCCGCCGAACCTAATATGAATTTACAAAAGCTTATTATTATCAAGTGGACCTCGACACAAGCACCGTTATAGTTATTTTGTATTGTCGGTGTTTTTTATAAGAACGTATTACATCATGGAAAAATTATAAGAATTTTCATTTGTAAAATAAAAATCTGAAGCACAATTAACTTGTTTGAATGTATGAAAATTGGTGTTTTTAATAATATTGGCCTTTTACATGGTTAATAATAATTATGAAACACTTTTTCGAGGCGATTCTGCGTTCAAGTGTGCTACAATCTGGAAAAATAAGTGTCAAGTTAAAAAATATATACTATTATAGCTGCAGCTGTCGGTGTATACGGTATTATGTTGTTAACTAGTAAATTCCACTTTGATAATTATTATTATTTTATGTACTTTTAGACGGCCGTCTAATTACCGTGTAAACGTCTCACCGTGCACAGTAATTATTGCAGAGAAAACTTTTCGTTTGATACTAAATAACTACATACAGTACAAAAACTTTCACTTTCCGCACTATCTACCGTTTTTGAACTTTTAAATCTTCATTATAACCGCCTTTATTCCACCTAAAGCGAATTTGATGCCGATCCGGCAACTTTGAAAACCTTGTACCCTTTAAACATATTTTATAAACAATAAGGCGTCACCGCGAGACACCAAAATAGTGTTGGTATTCGATGTAGACAGCGGATTGATCAAGTGGAAAAATATAATGATCTTGTATGCGCAATAAAGTCCTCCTAATGACCTAACGCAACTGATAAAATACAAACAAGGCGATGTTCCAGAAAACTTATGTTCACTGCCAAGTTGGATAATAATATTTATTCAAATAATTATTATAATATTGTTTTTATTTAAATAAAGACATAAATAATAATATCGAATACATTTTTAGTTTATTAACTTAAATCATTTTGTATTTAACTTAAAACTAATTAATAGTTATAATGAAAAAAAAATTATTTAATTACAAACTTTTACAGTAAAATTGAATACATATTCATGCAAGTCACCCCAAAAATATATTATTATATAATTTTTAACTTTTTTTTTGATTTTGTTTTTTTTTTCCAATAATTATAATTAAAAAATAATTATAATTAAAACTATATCGAAAAAAAATGTGTGATTTACCATTACCCGTAAGTATTTATAATAATCTATGTGATGCAAACATATATTATTATCTCATTTTAAACTTTTTGATTTTGTTATTTTTCAAATAATTGTAATTAAAACTATATCGAAAAAAATGTGAGTTTACCATTCTGTAAGTATTTATAATAATCTGTGTGATGCACTAATGCACAACCAAATGTAAATCAAATAATCCATTATTGGCACAGTATCATTAGTTATTTCTTATCTAATTGTCCAATTTCGAATTTAAAGAAAGACCAAAGAGTAATCCTAACACGGGAGTTGTCATGACTTAGGCGAATAACATAATGCGGTGAGAAAACGGTATTTGTGAGTGTTAATATGTTTGTCGTCATGACTGTATGTACACGTCATATCACATCTAAAAGAAATGTTTTCTATTAAGCGGTACTTCCATTGATCGGCCAGGTAGAGTCAATAGTTCAAAATATTTTTTTTTTGCTCGGTTTCGTCTTCGCTGTCATTTCTATCTCTTAATAATTAAGAGATAGTCTGTCTCTTAAGAATTTCTGACTCCTTCGCATATGAGCGTCTGTGTGTGGGTGTGTTGTACTTAACGTGCAATAGATGCGTTTACGAGGGCCTGCTGTGGCAAATACACTTAAAGGGGCGTGGGGAGGGAGGGTGGAACGCGATTTTAATGGACGGCGTTGTGCTCGAGAGTGCTTATACGAGTTATTGTAAATATCTGTTGGAGACATTATGAACATCATAAAAAGCATCCGACGTCGGCGAACCGTCATTGACAGATCCCTTTTCGGTGCACGACACGTGCGAGGACTAGCATAATTTGTTCTCGGTGTATATAATGCTATATACCTGCTTATAAGCATATATAAACATTATACTTGCTCACTCTGTCTTCGCCCTGTGGCACGCCGACCGGCTTGTTTGTTTCCAAGGGCTTTTTATTAAAATAAAATAATATACCCGCGAGGCTTTCACGAAAACCGGTATAATAATATATTACAGTATACAAAGTTATTCACTAACTGCTATGCACCAGTAAACATCTTATAAGATATTAAACTTTTTTTATAATTTTGTAGTTAATAGTTTGCCAAATTTGAATTTGTTATTAAAAAATACATCACGTCCCTATGAAGTTTGGCGTTTTAAACGGTAACCTATATTGTATTTTATTAATTTTTTATATTTAGAATAATTTGCTAAACATTTTTTGTAAGATCGATAACTAGTGTTGGATATCTACTATTGATGATATGAAAGTTTGAAATGTGGGTCGGGAAGAAGGGAGGAGTGTAGTATTTTACTTGCACGATTTACTCCACCACACCACGATCTGTTCTAAATTTTAAACTTAAATTAAGTAAACATGTCCAGAAAATTATTGAATTTGAAAAGATGAGCTAATATATTTGTTACCAGTTAAACATATCAAATTCATACAGTTATAACACATAACGGATGGAGTTATACAGTTGAAAACTATATCACATTTTGGCTAACCAATAACTGTGAATGTATGAAAAAAAATAATTTAAAAAAAAGTCTAAATTTTTTTAATATATTGGCTATTTCGTATTTAGTGAATCCCTTGTGTATTGTGTCGTTTTTTATAATGTTTTTTTTTTATTCAGAATTAATTAAAAAATATACACCTCCACAATATCGATAAATATAATATAGTCATACAATACATTATTCATAAAATAAAACCATTAAAAAATGTATAATTAATTTTACTGGTAACACATCAAACGATTGTAATGTAAAAAGAAATATTAAACGGCGGAATATTACGAGATAAAAGAAAAAGAGTGTGAAAGATAATTTATTTTACCTTTGAGAGGCAAACAAACGAAAACAACGTGAGAGGCGTCACCTAAGTTTGCAGTGACGGATACAAAAAAGGTATAAATTTATCAAAAATATTAAAGAAGTGTAAAAGTAGACTGTTATGACTTATGGCCAATGCAAAGACGTGAGTGAACAATTATAATATTATCTTATTAGCATGGCCGAGTGCCTTTTGAAGCTCCCTTTTTCCAAACCGTCAATTATTATTCGGACGTTGACATTGAGTGCATTTTTATGGCTGTCGTTTTGGCGTTAAGCGCACTCGTCGCCCGTCAACCGATTTCGGTTTGTGTGTGTGTGTGTATTTTTTGGAGATTTAGACACACCCCAATTGCTATTATATACATAGCTAATTTTCCATTTATTTCTATAGCAATAAAAAACGTAAAATTAACCGTTTCATATTAAAACCCTTCAGTGTGGCGCATTATAGTTTATAAGAACCGAGCACAAAGTAGAAAGTAATACTACCGCGGTAATAGCATAGAGCTGCTGAGTAAATGATATTGTATTTTTTAGCCAAAACACCGACCAAGTAATTTTCCAGGGCGTACCTATATATATTCATAAGGTATAAAGAGTTAAACCGCGTTTGTATCTTATAAAACTTAACAACGAGAAAATTATTTGGCGTCCTGGATGTTTTTTGAACTGAGCCAATTCTTTGGAAAAGTTTTTCATTATAAAAAAAATAAAAAAACAATAATTATTACAATATCAGTGTACCGTAGGGCGTGTTTGAATAATTACAAAAGACGACAAGAGTTAATGAAGTTTTCGTATTGAATTAAGAAACAGCGTATTTCTTCGGAGTTTTTTTTATTAATTTTTTTAATTACAGTTTGTGTTTAAAACGGAATGCAATTTCGTTAATCACGTTTCCATTTTTCTACTGAAATGTTTGACGTTTGAGATTAATTAGAAAAGGGCCAATTGTAATTTACAAATAAGAATATCGGTACTAATAGAAAACCAAGCAGAACTTTATATCATCCTGCTTTTTATAAGGTGTTCTAGGTACAAGCAATTTTTTTCCAAAATGTTTTCCCACAAAAAAAATCATGTATTTCCTTAATTAAATATTTTATTGGTTGATCATGAACAACAAATCATTTAGGTACTTAAAATTTGTTTTTACAAAAAGAAATAAACTCATTTTTTGTACAACTCGTTTTGTTCTTGTGTCTACTATTTCTATTCCGAAAAGTTTTGCTTTTACTGGTTTTTAGAAATACGATTTTTATTCGTTTTTTTTTTTATTCGTATTTAATTGTTATGAAAATATAAGGCCTAAAAGTTACATAATTGTGACTATTTAGTAACATAAAAAAGTATTTAAAAAATGATTTTATGCTTAAAAAATGCGCAAATAAATACCGTAAAAGAGTAACTGGTAATAACGAAAATCAGCATTTTACTAGTGATTATATTAATATACATCTGAGCCCACTAAAAAACGACAATTTTCATCCTGTAGCCGATGATGAGCTAATTATTGGAAATGAACGAAAGTCGACGAATGGTTTCCAGTGTGCTTTATTTGCTTTGTTTTCATTAAAATAATAGTCTTAACTAACACGACTGTGTATCATATACGAGTTGAGTGCTTCATTCATTGTCGCTCTTTGTTCCGGAAGATAACCGACCGGATATCCTAACACTTCGACTCGAACTGTTGCGGTCGTGCCACGAATTCCTTCCGCATGGATACCGTCTTAAACGTGACACCTGGCTGTGTTTCAATTCATTCTTTTGTTTATTTTTCGTTTTTATGTTTGTGCTTAAGGTAAACCGTACTGCATCGCGGTACCGATTTTTTTTTTTGGTGGGGGGGGGGGGTTAAGGGAGCTACAGTTCTGCCATTTACTTGACTTCACTGTTTTAAATAAAGATCGATTTAATACTTTACAATATTTTACAAAAATACACAAGAGTTATGCCTGACTCCTGTTCGGAGTACTTATATGGAGAAAATGTATTTGGAAAAATTGTTAATTTGCGATTGTGAGATTAGATTAGTATAGGTTAACGTATTATATCATTTACATCCGTGATTCGGTTTTTTTTTTAAGCCCAGGTACATATTTTTGATACATCATTAAATTAATGGCACTTATCCCGTGTAATTATTTTTTAAGCAATCCGTTGATTAGCATTTAAGACGAACAATCATGACAAAGTTTTAGCCCATGAAAATATAAATTACCACAGACCAATTAGAAACCAAGAAACATATCAGTTACAACCTTTTTATCGTAGGGAATAATGTAAAATTAAATTGTCACAGATGACCGGTAACGATTGTTACCGATGATGATTGCGTGCATTGTCAATACAAAATATTTGTTATTTTTGTCATGAAATAATGGATTGCGCCGGATAAGCATTTCTATGCTAAGTTATGCTCTGCGTCCGTCGGCAATTCTTTGGATTTTTTAGTAATGACATTTTCCAACTGCTCGAAAACGGTCTTTTGAGTAATTACTAATATCGAGTCGGAGACAAAGGTACAAAGGGTACATCGTTTGACGCTTCTGGACATTCCAGACAAGTCTTGTACTCAAGCAATGCCGTGTTCCATTGTAGGAATCCCGAAACGAAATATTCATTCATTAGACGATTCGCCGAAAGAGTTGCCCCCCTATAGTTAACTTATTATGATTATTATTTCGGCAAAGTCATGGATGCCGTCACCGTTATTCGTTATCGCGCCCGGCATTAAGTAGTCTTAACGAAGCACATTATTTCAAACTCGTGTCTTTTCAGCCGAGTTCCTATACAAAACTTTCTGCGCCCGAGATCAAAATTTGATATACGCTGTAAATTAAGGCGAAAAGTTTACCGGCATACGTATATTGTCTGTCGGTGCACAGCGCGTGTGTGTGTGTCTCGCTTTGGAGAGTTACGCTCTATAGAATTTGGCAACCCTCGCTTATTAATTAGTATCATTGTTGTTGTTGCGTTCCTTCATTCGTACACCCCGGTGTCTATATCCTGAGGGGAAGGGAGGGGTATTTCCAGGATAAAGATAGGTTCCGAAGCTTCAAAAACTTGAATAAATCCGTTGAAACAAAATTTGGCGTTGGACTTAATGTACAGTGGATTGGTAAACAGAGCATAAAAGGTGGAGTATTAAGCAATAATTAAGACTTAAAAGAGTAAGTCGGGAGGAAATAAAAGGAGCATCAGCATGGAGTGAGACAAGAGTCTAAGGAGGTGGGAATCATACAAATAAAGACAGCAAATAGGACTAGATTTGTGATTTGTGACCAGATTTTTCTATACGAAGTTAATAAAAAATAACTAACCATACTCTAGAATAGAACGGACCACGGTTTTACTCTCACATTAGAAGAAGTATAACAAACTATGAACTCCTTGAAGTTTTTAATGTAGAAATTATATTTAAGTTTTATAGCAAGTTCGTAAAACTTTTCTCCGAAAACCCACAGAAATGTAAAATTCGCGTATGACATTAACATTAATTGAAACTATGTTTTCGAAACTTTCTGAAAGGCAAATACTATATATTATTAAAAATCATGTTATACGAAAATAATTGCTATCAAAATTATTAATTTGAAAACTATAATGCATTTGACATAGCGAAATAAAAATAAAAAGTTGTGAACATAGTTGTTTGTTGGTTTATATACATTTTTCTACCATCGTCCTTGTCCAACTATTTGGAAAAGTAAGTCCTTTTCACAAACTCTCCACGTGCAAAAGCTTTTTTATATAGTTCTCAATTTGCTGTAACCATTTTAAACAGTATTTTTTACATAGTATACATTCATTGTAATTGCTACTCTCACAAGTCACAGATTGATCTTATACTTTCCAAACTTTTTTCTACACATTTAAACGTTTCTCCGTTTTAGACATTTTTTCTAGGCTTTTGATGTTTCGACGCATCTCTTGTCTCGGATATACCATTCCATTATAGGCTTTTCGTGTTACCTGTGAATTTATTGCCTCGGTAAACATTCCATTTACATAGGTACTATACGATTAACGCTTTATTCGACACCTGAATTATTTTGTCAATGACCTAATGCACAGCAGAGACTAGGCCACGAAAAGCGCATGAACAGGATTATCGGTGAACCGGGTTTTAGCATTTAAATAATGTAGTTAATTGATTAATTTTAATCTGCTATTCCTAGCACAACGGGAGAGCCTAATCTCACTGCTTATTGGCCAGCGCTTACAACACAACCAAACAGGTGGCATGCATGGTCGATGGAGCTCCAAGTAATCCGAGCACTTTGGGCTCCATGTGTACATTTGCATGAGTAATATCGGCCACTACTACAGCATGTTCACTACTTTTTAACTAACTCTTTCGACCTAGGTACTAAAGTCGTGTCACCCAACGATTTGTCAGCTAAATCCTGCCAATAAACGTGCATTAATCCTATCCGCCGACCCGTAGTTTATTGTCAGTTATATATTTATAAGTGCAGGGCTAATGCGGCGCTGGGGAAATTGAAACAGTGTGCAAAGTAATTTATAACAAAATGATTTAACTGCTTTGGAATTACATATTTCAATAGCGACTCTCAGCCACAATAGTCTGCGCCGTGGTTGACTAACCAGTTACCGGTTACCACGTTTAATAACGACCCCTATTATACATTGTGCGCACCCCAAACTGGTAATTAGTTATATTTTATCGACGCTGTTAAATGTATTATTTTGATGCGGTTCCAGTGAAAATCCCGGACAGGCTTTTACGGTCGCCTATAAAATGGTCCTGACCCGATCGCCCAAAACTATAAAACCGAAGACGAGCCCGTGCACAGTGTTTTGGTGGAAACAACAGAAATAATAAATAACGAGGATAATAATTTGTGGCGAACGGGATTGAAACGTCTTATGCGTGATCGCCTCCGTTTCCATTAAATTTTATTATTCCGGCTGTAAGCTGTTCGTCGTAACGGTAACACCGAATTGAATTCCATTATAATTAATAATTTAATTAAGTAAAATATTATGTCTTACTGAACCGGAGAGATTCAAAACTCGTAGCTTAAGCAGCCAAGCCGAACAGTCAAGTACAAACTTATTGTTTATTTCTCGATTTCATTTGATGGGCACGAGATGTGGAGTTTTAAAATGTTTTTACTATAATTTATAAAAAAACGGTCGATCGGGACTGTGGATATGACGACCAAAGAGAATCAATACTAGTATTGACTCTTACAGTAAGTCTTTTGTTTTACTAATTCGTTTAGCCCGTATCCGTCCGGGAGACAAATGAATCACTTGGCATTGTCTTGGGCACGTGCCGATTAAGTACAACGCAACTTATACAGTTTTGAGAATGGTGTTTTTAATAATAATTGCATTTATTTAATAATAATAATATATTTACATATTATGATTAAAAAAAACCTATTCAAATATTATATTCAAAATGTTTTTCAGCAAAAAATTTCCAGCATCTTAAGTTTTCCCTGCATAAAACTAAAGGTTTACTAACTGTTGACTTCTTCAATACTATTATTTTACTGAGGAGATATTAAGTTTACAGTGATGCACGTTTTTTTGTTCAAAATCCCTTAAAAACCTGTCACATATTACATAATTTCACTTACCTTTGCGCAGTAAACGGCAATCTTTGAAGTTATAAAATCTCGTTGAATAACTTCCAAGGCATATCGTCAACTTAATTGTGGCGCGCTGAGTGTTTGGTTTTACTCAAATGTCGTACTTGTAATTTTTTAACATTAAAACCGCGTACGAATATTGCAGCTGTTGTACAGAGACACGGTAGTTTGTTGTATGTATAAATGTGATATTACTTATTATGTTATACGTATTACATTGTATAATAAAACTATTATCGACGGACAAACGCATCACATGTGTGAACATCCTAAGTCCTCTCTTTTTCAGAATGTCAGACGACGTATTCCCTGTGGTTTGTAATTATCTCGCATCCGCAGTTCACCTACTTACTTAATGATATGTTGATTAGGAAGTTTTTGTTTTAGCAAGTTTAAAGTTTTTGTTTTTTTATGCGTACACCGACCCGACGGGTGGGACACATACAGGGTAGACCTGTGGGAGAAGGTTCAGGTGCACTGCGGTAATCTGCCGCAACGCGCTACCCTCACAGCAGATGGCGACTATGGTAATTATTATTCACCGTTCTAATAACAACGTGGTTAATTGATCCTTAGGTGGCGAGGCGTCTTGTGATTGTATAATATTGTCTAGCTCGGCTGTGGTATACCGACATTAAAGCTATCGCACCGGGTTTATGCAAAAGGGGTTTTTCTCGAACGTTATAACGTTATAATCAAACACGTGGGTACCGCTATAAATTATACATTCCCCGCTAATTATTAGTGTGTGTGTGTGTGTGTATTTTTAGTTGTGATAAGCCGTCGTCGCCTTCGTTATGGTAATTTATTCCAGAGACGTGGCGATGCGTTTGCAATGTAAGAATAATAAAAAATAAAAAAAAGTTGTTTTTAAAATAATTTCGGCGGAAGCTTAAAAAAAAAAAAAAAACGAAAAACGTTATTGAAATATTCAACATTATTGGGGTAGGAAAAAAATGTTATTCCTTAATGTAATTCCTTCTTGAATGGTTTTGTATTTTATTAATATTTCATGTATTTCTCCGGGTTCGGCGAAAACGCTGGAGGTAATAATTGAATTCCATCAAAGTAATAAAAACGAAGTAACCATTTGCATGATTCGACGAATCAAACCAACTGTACTAATAATAATATGATTATTATTATTATGATTGAGTCTAAAAAAAACTCACCCAACCGAACTTGCTGGGCGTGCACACAATCGTCAATTATTATGATCAAGTCCGTTTGGTTATTCGGATTAAATCACATTATTATTACTATTCGTTCAATGCGCTAAACTCGAATTCAGTTAAAATACATCGTTTTTTGTAAAACGCGATTACTGTGATTTGGTCATGATTTTTATATTTTGGTTTATTCGTGTGAAAGCAGCTGTCAAAACGCAGCAAATTACCTTTTTTCGAACAACTGAATAGCTCAACATATTTTATAAAAAAATCCATTTTGCAATTTGATTTTGAAATATTTTTATAAAGGCAACATAAATCGAGATAATCCGGTTTCCATTAAAATAGAAGTTAAATTTTTTTTTAATTTGTATGAATTAAAAAAATAGGTAGAATGGATTTAAATTTAGATACATTCTGAAATTGATGGAAAAAAAAGACTTAGAAGAAATTGAAAAAAGGAAGTTGTGTAGATTAATGAAAATTTTAATCGCATAAAATTAATTAATGTTAAGCATTCAATTGTGTTGTGACAAAAAAATGTAATTTATGATTTGCAGTATAATTATTTTAGTTTGCATTATTATTAATATACTAAAACTACTTTTGCATTAATATTTTTGGGGTACAAAACATAGCAATCAAAACCGGCAGTCAAGGGTAGTTAAAAAGGGTAGTGCACTAGTAAAATGATCCAAGCTTATAAGTTATGAAATTCAAAATTTTGCATAATTTAGAAGTTAGATTAATAATATGCTAACATCTGTATTTCAGATTAATATAGCATACAGATATAATCCGGTTGGTAAACCGTGTTATTTCCATAATGCCAACTTAATGTCGTCGACTACTGACAAAACAATAGTGAAATACAAACCGTCAAACCACTAAGGATTAAGTATTTCATTGAACTGTTTTAGAGGTAGATTTTTTGAAATTAAAGAATACAATTTGTCATATTTGAATATCTTATTCGAGAAAATGACTCTACCTAAAGTCCTAGCCAAACAATAATTATTATAATAGAATTGATACTTTTTCGTTCAGACAACGGCCTCGGGGCAAAGTTAGAGTATAAATTCAGACGAAGTGGGTAAATTTTCTTAGTGAAACTTTAAAGACGGGACCGAGATGGTTGTCTTGTGGACAGTTTGTTTTTCGCGAGAGACAATACCTTCGTGTGGTTATTCAGCGTGAGTTAATTTAGTTTGTAATTAAGTAATTATAGTGCTATTAAAACGTTGTCGCGACCTAAATGCATAGGAATAACCTAATAGTGTCGGACAGCGAGAGTGCTGAGAACGACAAATGCCTGACAAAGGAGACGTACTTGAAGTTACCGGGGCAGTCGAGCAACGGTTTGATGAGGATTAAACCGTCCTAATGGGTGTTGTTCTGAACGGTTAGGTACAATAATGTGTACAACATAAAAGCGCCGGGTCTTTGCATAATCCGCATAAATCCGAAATCGAAATCTGACGTTTTGTCCTTACACAGCGACTTTTTGAAACCAAGTATATATATATATATATTATACGAGTACGATGTGTGCGGTAACTTTTGTTTGAAATCATCAGATCTGAGCTCATTACACGCTCTGTCGGTGTGCGCAATTGTGTGTGTTCCTTGCACTACATACATGTAGTGTGATTCCATTCGTTCGCGTTTAACGTCTGTTTATTATCCCTACTCAGACGGAGTTTTGATTTGGCCGGGTTGGGATTACCTTGTTGCTTATGATGGGTCGGCTACAGATACCTATCAGTTGTACTTTTACTCCGACACTGCGAACAATTGCGTTAAATTACTTTTCGCGAATCTCTAGGAGAAAATTGTACTGTAATTCATCACGCGGGAGTGCGTGAGACGGATAAAAAGATAATTGTGTAGACACGCGGTTCTGCGTGAAAGGGTCCGAGTAATTCGACGGATGTACTTATTATAGTAGTATATAATAGAAGTAAATCTTTATGTAAACATAAATATTGGTATTAAGAGTGTTTTGTACAATAACGATCGGCTCGAGAGGCTAATGCTATGATTTTTATTTTAAATATAGTAAAGATAAAAGTTATGCAAACAAAATATAATAAAAGGCCTCGCTTCAAGCATTGAGTAGAAGATTTTTTTACTTTAGTATAGATAGTCCGAGTAAAGCTTTTTTCTAGGAATGAACCTATAGATAGCGAGCATTAAAGTTAAAAAAAAATTATAATTAATAACTATATGGGATTATGGAATGACGTTAAGCTTTAAAAAGTACTCGCTGCATGGAAATTTTCAGTGTAGTTTTAATAAAATTATAAAAAAAATCATTATCATGCGATCGCTTAATCTTCGATTTGTTTGAGTATTATTTAAAAACAATATACGTCGAGTTTAACGGACTGTTGTCATTGGTTGATAGTGATCTGGCTTAGTGCACACTTGTTATCCACTTTTTCCAAAATAAATTTATATATATAACATAACATATTTAAAAGTATACAGCAATACATAAATACATTTTTTGATACCAATAGATAGAAAATTGAGTGCGCTTTATTTTTTTTTATAAAAGTTATTTAAATCTCAAATTTATACTCGTTGTGATATTTAAATTTATAATGAAAACTTTGTAGTACAATCTTATTAAAAGTAAAAAAGTGTAATTTGCTCTCCTGAACAATTTCAATTTTGTGACTTATAACAAGTGTGCATTAAGCCATCGTTATAGTGTCTTCGTCGTTTAGTACTAAGAAAATGTTCTTTTTTTTCTTCCTATTTCTTTTTCCCTTTTCAATTACCTACAAACGCAATTTAGTGAAATTATTATAATCAATATAAACGGTCTCTTTTTTTTTCTCTTCATTTGTTCACTCGCTTATTATTATTCACGACGACAACGTTAGTCGGATATAAAAAAAAAAACACAAGCAAACTAATAAAAAAACATTTATTCCTCTGCGGCGATCATTAAAGTTTCCCCTATTTACGTTGTATTCACCGCGCAACAGGCAATGTAATTGCCGTTTTAATTCAACCTAATTGTAAGTCACGCAAAAAGCTCATCACCGAGTACAGGCCAATCAACGCGAAAACCCGAAACGATTCCGTAATTGAATTATAATGCCGGTGCGTTTGCATAAACGTTTTTACCTTTTCAAAAACAACACCAACCCGTTTGACAAACAGCAATAATATTATGAAAATCGTATTACCCCGTTGTTGTCTTGGACCCGTCGACGTTCTCCGAACCGACCGCAGGCGTTTTATGGCGTCGTTTACCGCAGCCTAAGACCGTGTTAGCTTGTAATTTGCAACGACAAAGACCTTGTCCGTCCTTTGTCAAAATGCGAACTTCCAAATAAAACCGCCATCGGCTTACCACCGCAAAAGTCCCACAAATGACGGCAATTGCGATTTCCTCGGAAATTGCAACCATTGTGGGTTAGACAACCACGAAAAGATTAAACGAAATTAATTAAGTGATCTCCGAGTACCTAACGAGTTTCGTCGTCGCCTTTGTAGGGTTTTCCGAGTACTGGCCGTCTAAACTCTAATTATAAGTATTATTAGTCCGAATAAATAAAATAGGTTAATATTTTAATAAACAATAAAGTAGAATTTTTGTAATTTTCCCAAATTCAATTTTTCCTGTCATAACAGTAATTTTGAATTCTATCCAATTTAGTTACACGACAATCGTCACATCCTCGTTCTAGATACTTCAATCACTCACTTCAAGTACATACATTCACAAATAATGCCCTTGCAACGATGTCTTCTATACAGCCTTAAGCTGTACCTTTTTATCTCAAAACACCTCTGTCGGCCATAAGCACTTTATCTAACTTATAACTGTTGTTTTATAGTTAATTAACTGAAATTTCTCAACTATAAATACCACTTGTACTCTTAGCATAACAGACTACCTACATTCCATTGTGTACGGTTTTATAGAATCACCCGAATTACAGTCAATAAGGTATTTGTAATAGATTTTTGATGGCGTACTCATTTCGCTTATAGATATGAATTCGGTACAATAAGAAGTTTTATGCACACAAAATAAACATATTTTATACGGTATTCGTTTTCCTTAACCCGGCTGTTGGGCTTATGTACAGAATTAAAATTAGAATTAAGTAAAAGGGCACCGCAAAAGAAATCTCTCTCGAATACTTACTGCCAATGGGAATATTAACCAGAATCAACTCGTTAGACGCAGCGCGAGGGTTAGGTTAGGTACGCAATTGACATACGTTTATTTTGCTAATACCGTTTACCTAAATAAGGCATTAACCTAAAAACGGTCAATGACTTGGAAGCTTTGTAATAATTATTGTGCCCACTTAAAAAATATATTGATTTATTATGGCTAAGTACGTCGGTAAAATGATTATTGAAATTAACTTTAAATAATTAATTGATTGTTTACTCTATACATTTGACGGGTGGTCTTTTACGACCAACCTTTCAATTTATTACCACAAAAAGACAAAAGGAGAAACTACATGAAAAAGTAAAAAGTAAATCGAATATATTATAAAGTGGAAATGAAGGAAAATTAGATCAGAGTTAATGGAAACGTGTGCTGATGGTGTTTCATCTTGGATAGAGGAGTGTGAAAAGAGAGAGAAATAAATGATAAGAGTGACTTTTCGTGCTGGTGTAAGATAACGCTATGATGAAAAAGATGATTTCTACTTGTGATTCGCAAACTGTTATTGTTGAGCTAGCAAGTATGTTTTTTTTTTGTAAAATAGACTTTACTTAAAATACACGTCTGTAGATTGTAAATGTACACCATGTGTGTGATGGACAGATGCAACCGGAGATGACCTCAACTGAGGGAAAAGCAATGATTTTCAACGACGGATTTTGTGTATGTTGGATGTCGGTCTCGGGAGTTATTATATAAACGTGATACGGTAGTATTGTTGTTAGGCACGGCGTAAGTACACTTTGTAGTGTATAAAAATGTCAAGGGTCATGTACTAGAAGTTTTTTCTTATTTACTTGTTCGGTACTCGACTGAATATTATACACCCACAAGCCGAGTCCGTCGAAAACGGAAAACGATTAACGGTCGTCGTATGATCAATAAAGGTGGTAGCGTTTGAAAAGTAATTTTAAATGATTTTAGACTTACACGATGAACAATACATATTGCTATGGGACATCCTAAAATGAAACCCCAATTTCATCCAGTTAGGACCGTTTTCTTGCCCACTCTTGTATACTTGCAGTGCACAATAATATTATGTCTATTATTGTGTTGTACCCTACAATGGAGTGGATTGGTTTCTTACGTTAGGTTACCTTCAAAGTATTGAATGCAACGGTATGAAGGAAATAAATCTTTGGTTTGGATAGCTATACGAGGCCGAGAAAATAAGCTACGGCTCACCGCCGTGTTTCTCCATACGGTTTATCCGGGGTAAATCCAATTTTATTATCAAAACCACGTCCCTCGAGTCGCTTATTTATCCGATCGCTGGGACCGAAAAGGGGATTTATGGTTCATAGATAAAAATATATACACAAGCCGGTAATACAGAGCTTTTTTCTATTATAGAAATACATTTGACCTGCACTGTTTTCTGTTCAGAAATGTCCACAGTATAACGATAAATAACGCTACGCATTAGAGTAACTCAGGTATATAATGTTGTTCAACTTTTTAGGCGATTATTTAAGACCAGTTTTAAAATCTATGTAAATAATAACACATAATATAACGTACGGTTTCCTAGAAAAAAAGTACATCGAAGGGTTTCACTTGTTTCAGCATGGAAAAATAAATATAGTATTATAAAAAAAGGAATTTCAACAAGAAGATGATAAATGTCATGGACTACATATTATTATGAAGGAATAAAAACAGAGAGTGTTGAAATTCACTCCACGTAGGTACTTGGTTGTTAAAAAGACCTTGTTATTTTTCAATAGGTATCCCTATATTTTTAGCACCTACACAGCCCCATTTAGCGGGTTCACCCCACTAGGACGGTAAAGCCATAACGGATTTTTGTAAACTAGTATACCAAAACACAAACATCGCGAAGACACGGTCCAATTACAAAACGAATCGAGCACCGAACTTGTCTTTAAAGCTCGAAACCGTTAAAAATAACAATGTAAAAGTATCTTTGTAATAGTACACTTGGTTGAAACGACGTGTCAGCATAATATCTTATAGGTAAGTTAGTGCCCGGCCAACCCCCAAAGGTTTCGTATCGGTTTTACCAAACGTTGTTGTTCTCCGAAAATAATTACAAAAACACGAAATCTCCATAAAACGACAAAAAAAGTGTTTCCTTTGAATAAATTATAAATAATGATTTGTTATTACTTTTTTTTTTTAAGACTACATTAAACATTTATTTCCCTCTGAATAATATTACCGTTTGTTTGATTTAATTCAGCGTTATACTAACATATTAAATAACGACAAACTACACTGTCAATAAGGTAAAAGCGATATTATAGAAATCTAAAAACAATATTTAATTGGTATCTTCGAAAATATAATATATCTAGTTACGCCTAGAGATAAGCTCACGAACACTGATGAAGTTTACCAAAAAGTAATAAAAGCACTACACCACGTTTACTTCCAGCCAAATGTTTTTTCTCTATGCAGCCAACGTGTCAGCCTGTCTCCTTCAACGAGCACTCGACTAACACCTCCATTGACTAGATGAACTCGTAACCAGGTCAATAGCCCTATGTGCAAAAACGTTGGCTAAGAGTGCAATTAAAAACGTTCGCATACGGCATACTATAAGTCACATCTAACGGATGTCTGTTCATGGCTTACAATTGGCAAGAATTTCTCAACAATTATCAACATAAAAATTAATTGAAAAGATTTCTTTGAAGGGTGTTAACACATTCTTTAGTTGATTATTAAACTAAAGAGCACGTCGAGGTGATATGTTGAATGACACGTGAAAACAGATAAAAATAAAAATACATATATATCCAGTTGGTTGGAGCAGTTATTGGAGGGAAAATTGAAGGAACGATAATTATTGTGATGAATACCGAAAAATGGTAAAATAAATGGCATAATGTTTGCAAGTGTATATTATCTTTAAAATGTGAGGACTTCGGTGATCTGATTATTAAAATTTAGTTTCTCTGGCCTGTCGGTTGATAACATTTTATTCTGAAATCCTAGTCCCAGTTGATCTCGATTAATCGATTCTCATTTAAAATGGCATTCTACAGCGTCGAGTGTTATATTTCTAGGGACTTAAGAGATTATTTTATGAGCGGTTGCCGTATGAAACGCAGGTGCTGCTTAGCCAATTTACCTTCCTTCGTGGCACTTTAAGCGTTCAGCGTGCTGAAATCGGCTTTTAGTCATAATACGTTGTGTCGAATCCAACAGTTGCGCTTATAAAAGGGCTTCCTCGCTTAGGTTGTAAGGCTTTCCACGGTGGCCTTCGAACTACCGACGTCTCAAGTCTATCCTAAGTCCCAAAAATGAACGGACTACTACTTAAACAGATATTACTCAGCCCGGCGTGTAGCTACACAACATAATGAAAGAAGCAACAATGAACGAAAAACGGCGGTCCCTTATATATATATATATATATGTGTATCCGTACTTACAAGGAGTGCGGTCGTGTTTTATGCTTGCTCGGTAATCCGTTTTGGAGTTTTAAACTTTTCCACTGGCGAAAGACTTAAGAAATTAAAAAAGGCCCCGGCCCGTCCCGTAATAACATTACAGTGGTCCGGGCATTTTCATTTTGTAGAATATTCACCCACCGCTGCAGCCAGAGGGTCTTTTTATGGCTTATGCCCAATGAAAGCAATATTCTTGGCGAGCGCCTACAGTTTAACTTGTTCTTATGAAAATTGAGCCCTCCGTTGCTGTTAACGACGACTTACGCGCCGGGCATATCTTCGCTTATTCATTCGGAATAACATCTGTCGTCCCGCAATATTATTATATACTCACATTGCATTGAACCACAACTCAGTGGCGTCATCGCCTAACGATAAGGACTTTTCTAACTGTCTCAATCGTGTCTCAGACAAACTGCAATCGTTTGTCTCAATCGTTGATATCAAAGAAGCGACTAACGTATGCATGGTGCAGACAAAGCTCGGTTATAAGAACAGTTGTCTAAGAGAATCCGATTAGAAAACGATAACTGGAGAGACCGCGCTTAACACGGAAACACTGATATGATGAGTGATGCAAAAGCAATAGAACCTGCAATACAAGTAACAGAAGGTGCGGACGATTGATGGAAAGGAATATGCTTGAAGGCATTATTCTGGCGTTAAAACAGATAACCCAAAGTTAGAGATTAGTCTACACACTCCACATACCCCTATGACGTTGTCTATTGTTGTTCAACGATTGGCTAAGACAATCTTAAACGATAAACTGAAAATATGATGAAACTTGATTAAACCTAAATCTGTATGGATCGAGATATTTTTGTTGTCAAACTATGTATACTTGATCTAATATTATGCAATATCCTTTTAACTACAGTTAATTAATTAACGAATAGATGAGACCGCGGCTAGGTGTATTCAAGTTTGAAACGATAGCATTAAGAATTAGCATGGGGGTTTCTATGGGAAATAGTCTTGTAATTCGAATGATAAAAACCACCAAAAGGGTTGAATACATTAGAAAAACAAGACGATTGATTTCTCATAAAAGTTTGGCCACTGAACGGTTCAACATGAAGTTTAACGATAACGACTTTCATATAATATAAACCATTTAACTGACCGTAATAAAATATGTATGTATTTTTATTGTTTTTATATTTTGATGTACAAGACACGGTGTTACGCAAAAATATTACACACTGCAAAATCAACGAAGAAAACCAAAACGGGCTCAAAGGGAAATTTCTAGAGAGGTAAAAGTAACAACATATTTTTATGGACACGATGAAAAATGTTTGGTTTTTAAATTATTTTACAAAAAAGCCGGATATTTAAATGTAAGTTTCGAGATCGTAACGCCTTGTATATAAACTTTCGGTTTTACGAGAAATAAAATATACTTAAAAAGTGTAATAAAATGAAAATATTTTTTCATCAAATATTTTGTGGTACTATATTTTACATTGCACCCGTTGCCTTAAATAAATTATTACTCTTTAATATTACTCAGGCCATTCATGAATTTACAAAAATGTCACTAAATTAATTTTTTTTTTTAAATAACCGTGCATGCTTGCATATAAATGTACTGTAAGTTAAACCGTACGGCTTAAAAACGGCAACTTCAATGTTTTTTTTTTTGAAAATATTATTTTTTTTTTTTGTCTTGTTTACAATAAAAAAAAAATACAAATCTAAAGCCATTTCTGTCACGCTGTCACAACGTCGTTATACGCAGATTATGTTTTTATTTTCGGGGAGTAGGACATTATTCTTTTTTAAAATAACGAGAAATGTGACCTAAGTGTTAAGTATATTTTTTTATGTTTACAGATTTGTTCGTGATAAGAATTGAGAAAAGAGAAGATTAGTAAGACTGAGTTCACTTGTACAAGGTAAGATGGGGGGGGGGGGAAGACAAAAAATCAGCCATATATCAAAGATTCATTTTAAATTACTTAATCTTATTTTAAAATTGATTTAATTTTTTGGAAACTAGTTTTAGATTTATATTGGCTTTTTAAGTGCTTTTAAACAACCTTAACAATACTGGGAAGTTTGAAAGATAATATTAAGATCCAGTTTGCTACCCGGTGTACTACAGAAAGCCAACAGGACTGCTACACGGAGGTTGAATGTCCATGACCGGGTAATACCTTGGCGATGGACACTCAGCACCTGTGTGGTAGTCCTATTGACTTTCTGTAGTATACCGAGTAGCAACCCAGAACTTCCTATTACCTTATAAGCTTCCACGTTTTAGGGTAAATAAATGGTTAAAAACCTCCCCTTAGAGAGAGACATGGTTGAGACTTAATGACATGTTAAGTTAAAGAAAAACAAGACTTGTGAGGTCACATATTATAATAATAATTCTATTAGCATCCTTTTTAGGTACAAATGTATTGGATAATTTGTAAAGCTTTGGTCGTTTACAAAACAGCCGCCGCCTAAGTAATTGTCTTTGATAGGGGAGAATCATTACTGTTTTTATAATATAAAAAAAAAATATATCAAAATGTTTTCCTTTTTGTTAGAGCGACCGAAAGCCCCATTAATGTTCATTACACACCGAAACAACACAATGAACGCAACGGGAATGGTATCAGATTAGTGAACACCGAAGACCAGGGACGACAGTGTGTAATAGTATTGTATATTATGATAAAACGCTTAAAAATGTACAAAATTGCACAGTATAATTACTGGCAGTTGATTATTAATTTCCCAATGTAATATTTAATCGCGATTGAAATCTGATAATTTTAATAATGATAAAAAAAATGTTAGGAATTATTGTGAAACAAAGTTTTAATAAAAATAAATTTTGCATCAAATTAATTTCATCACTATCACAATTAATTAATCATCGAATATTTCATTAACTAACGAAAATTGAATAGCAAGCACGACCTAACTCTTAATTAACAAATTAATTTTCTAACGTTTTAAAATTCTAAAAAACTTTCCAATCTGTTTTTAGGCATATTCTATCTGAAACCTAATCGAATAAACCCAACTCAATAAATCAAGATCGAATTAATTTAAATGATTTAACCAAATATGTTAGCTTCGCCGCGTTCACGAAACGTTAAATTAACCATAAACTTAAATTCGATTTAATAAATTCCATTTGACTTAACGCAAAATAATTCATAGAAATTGTCAATTCGCTTAGTTGTAAAGAACAAACAAAAACAGACTTGAATGTTGGCAAGACAATATTATATTTTCTTAGAAAGATAAAGTCCTATCCATTTGTTGAAAATACACCAAAATAAAAAAAAAACTTTGGAGACCCGTTAAAAGTAACCCCAAAAACATTGCTCCGCCAAATTTAATTTAAAAAGGGCGCATACTTTTGAGAATACGATATTCTGTCTTTTATTATCAAACCTGTCCAGCGCGAGAGAGCAAAATGTGTTCCAATAATATAGAAACATTATAGATTAACGGATACGTGGAAACCTATGTCCAACATCTAAAAAGCATTGATTGAAAAAATATTGTCAAAATGCCCTCGTGCCTTGCATTCCCTGGCTGTTATATATTACGGTGGAAATTCCTCGGGAAATTCTTTATTTTCTTTTACCTTTAAGACGATATATTATATCAACGACAACGCCACTATTAATATCGGTTTTCTCAGAACGGTAGAACTTTACTCGAGTTTTCTTTGTTGTATTATTGTGCGGTACAAGAATAACGTTATTTCCAATTTTTGATTGCTCAAGTCATATGATTTTATTTTTATAGCCTTAACAGTTTGAATTAAACAATAACGTTTACTCTAAAATTCCTTAAAATTAAAGGAACCGAAATATTTATTCTTTGAACTCGAGGTAGGATACCAACTACCCGCACTTGCGGGTTATTAGAATGTAATATATTTTTTGTAACGTCCACAGATAACACACATTATACGGTACATAAGATAATTAACAGTGTAATCTCATTATAATAAGTATACAATATCACATTTATACATACAAGACAAAATCGGTCCTGGTTTCTCAATCAATAGTTCATGTTTGGCCTTATGTTTTTCTATTGAACGGCAGAGCATTATTATAAAAAAAATAATTATTAATTTGATTTATATTTTTTTCGGTTCGTTCGAACTCGTGACAGTAATACAAAACGATCACTCAAAGCGATGGACGTCATCGTTGTAATATAATTTTTCCTTTTTTTAACTTTGTCAACTCAAGCATTTCAATTTGTTCGGTTGATTGGTTTTAATTTGTGTAAAAACATAGAATGGGCCTCTCGGGGAGTCACCCATCCGGATCAAACAGCGATGAACATAACTTAACCTCGGGTATCAAGTGACAACTGAGATAACCACTGCGCCCCCCCCCCCCCATTTTATATTTCCGCCATACATTTTAGGTGCGTATACCGTTGGCCGTAAATTATTGTACTTAGCATGTCAAATTTTCCGACAGACCATTATATCCAGAGCCGTTCTACATAATATTTATATTGTATGGAGGTATGTATATAAATATATATTAGGTATATTAGTAGTGCACAGTCATCATTATTTCAGAGACCGCGTTATTAATGTACATTATTTACAAACTGCAACTTCAGTATGTACAATAGTGTGCAAAGTCATGTGAACCTCGTTAACCAAAGAGAACTAAAACCGCTCTGTTCATGTTATGAAGCCGTGCAAAGAAAAAACTTTCATTCAAACCTTCCAACATCCGTCTTACCACGAGACGGAAACAGACAAAGAAAATTATTATTATTGTATTCCCTAATAACACCGGAAAATCTGTAAGGCTTTTCCTCGGTATGCCCTTGGAAACATTACTAGGACTCCCATTACCTATTTTTACTGTGAATGATATAACTAACGAGGAACGTGACCTGAGTGTATTTTATTTGGTGGGTTCCTAATCAGCAATAAAATAGATGTTTTCGTGGTAAGAATTTAGAAAAGAGAAGAATAGGGAAGACTGAGTTCACTTGTACAAGGTAAGATGGGAAAAAAATAAAGACAAAGTATCACACATCAAGGATTAATATTCAATTATTTGATCTTATTTTTAAATTGATTTTATGTTTTGTAACCAGATTTAGATTTATATTGGCTTTGTAAGTGCTTTTAAACTGCGTTTTACAATACTGGGAAGTTTGAAAGATAATTTTAAGTTCCAGTTTGCTACCCGGTATACTACAGAAAGCCAACAGGACTGCCACACGGAGGTTGAATGTCTATGACCGGGTAATACCTAGGCGATGGACACTCAGCATCTGTGTGGTAGTCCTATTGACTTTCTGTAGTATACCGGGTAGCAATCCAGAACTTCCTATTACCTTATAAGCTTCCACGTTCCAGGGAAAATGAATTAAAAAAATTGAAAAACTTCCACTTAGGGAAAGAGACAGAGTTGGGACTTAATGGCACGCTAAGATAAGGAAAAATATAGGTGTTAGATAATTTATTGTTGTAGTAGCCGGGTTACCTACTTCTAAATTTGACAAACTGTAGTTTTAACCATAATTCATAAGTTTGTTGGTTAGAAGGATTGTGTTTTAAAACTGATTTTAGTCCCGGGTCTTATTACATAATCATTCATATTAACTTTGCACACTATTTTTTTAAGAATAGTTTCAAGAGAAGGTAGACGCGAAGAAGATTTTATCTAGGTATGTAATTTGTTTTATCATTATCTCAAGGTAAGGGAGAAGTGATGGCTTTTACGCGATTTGTTTGGAGAAGTGTATAATATTCCATTAGCGGCAACTACTAAGTAGACTTTAGTCACTGCCATCTCGCGAAGAGAGCAATACTAATTCGGGATGTACAGAGTGATATAATTGCAATTTTGTAGTTTTCCTTTTTTAAAATATTTCACCATTAGTTTTGAACAGCTACCTTTAAAGATATAAAAGTTTAATGTTTAGGACGAGAGAAAACGCATTACTCAACCATATACTCCACCTCTCGTCCTAAAATTTTAAAACTCTAATAAATTTAAAATGAATTATTCAAAACTGGTTATCGCGAATAGTAAAAATTCCCGGGAATATATTTTAATTTTAAAAAGTTAATTAAATATGTACGTTTCCATTTGAGTTTCAAAAGTTAATAGCACTCTGGAAAATACTAAAAAACGTAATCAAAAAAATGTTTCCAAAAGGAAAACTACAAAATTATAATCGTTTTCCGAGAATATGGGTGCTCTACTTCAAATGGATCAGCCGGAAATAATTATAAATACACGTCGTGTACACCGCTCTTTACCTAACCAGCTATCCTATATCATGTGAAACGGACCTTTGATTAATTATTTCTGTACACGGTTGTTTAACCGAGATCGTCATCAACCGGGACCTATCCTCGGGGAAATAAATGTGCAAAAATGATCTGTAGAAAGCCAACGATATACGTACATAGTAATTACGGCGAAAACCTCAGATAAAGACTTCACTGAAAAACCATCCAACAGGACTGGGGTACAACAACCAAAAACCTTTTGATTGTAATCCTTATTTTAACTAATGACACCTTCAAACCTTAGTGTCAGCTTGCCAATGTCGGCGGTTGGTATAATTTTGCCGGTATCGTTTCATGTTTTTTTTTTTTGTAAAAAAAGTTTCAGGTACATACAAAAAGTCAATTCTGTAAGTTTTAAACTACACTTAAATTCGAATTTGAGGGCATACAATATTCTGGTTTCATCGGTAAAAAAATACAAATATATTATATTATATTATATATTATATCAGATATAATATTACAATGTCAACTGAACAAGTCATAACATATTTTCCTTGCGAACAAAACAATAATAAAATACACACGAAAAAAAATGTATCGAACATTGCATACACCAACTTTATCTTGTTATAAAACCAATAGAACTTATTGATTAACGTATAGTTTAATAGAAATTTGATTATTTAATAGTTTCTCTCTTTGTAAACACAATATTGTTTTCCATGAAGATGACACAATACCCATTTATTAAGGTGTAAAGTTTAGGCAGTTAAGACAAGTATTCTTTATTGTTTGTTATTTTTTTTTTGTCAACTATCTCAGTCGATTTTATGGGAAAAATTAAATTATTTTCCGTTAAAACGGCTTTGCGCGGGACAAACTTAACAGGGCATTATTGACAGTTAGATTTACCGAATTTCCACAATACACAAAAGAGGAGGAGTTTGTGAGGAGTTTGATTATGAATCAATAAATGTAGTCCCACCACTAATCTTGGTATCCTGGTTTATTTTCTGGTTAAATTCTAAATGGTAGACACCAACCTTTTAGTAAGGTTTTAATATCAACCTGTTACAATAAATATCAAATATTTTGAGCTGTCGTACATGAAAAATCAAATATAAAAAAATCATTGCAACATCAAATACAGTATTTCTTCCTCCAAACCGATGTTGTTACAGATGCCGTAGCCGATCCTTCCGAAGTCTTCAGTAATAACTTGAATTCAACTTTGGCGATGGTAGATGTATTCTAATTTGCTACATTGAGTTTCTTGTCCAACTCAGAGCCGACCTCAACCTTCATGTTGGGTTCATAAGAGCTTAGCATAAGCAAACATAAATGTGATGGTAAGTTAGGATCTCCTACAAGTTATTAATATTTTGTTGTTTCTCCTTTTAATTGTCATATTATCTGGTGAACGTATTGTTTCAAATTGATAAATACTTTCAAGCGGATTCCCAAATACTATTTTGTTTTTCAAATGAACTATATATTGCGGAATTACATTATGTGTCCGTTGGTACTGAAAAGTGTAGATACAAGGTCTATCCCAAGACGTTAATATAATATGATAAATCTGCTGAAGGAATAAGTCTTGAAAACAGCTAGCTGTTGTCTTTCGTGCATGATCCGAATCTGTCTTAAGGTCAAGTTTTAATTGTTCAAGTTCTTGTATGCGGCCGATGATCGTGTAGTTCTTTAAAGGGTTTCTTCGCTTTGCACCAAACTCGAAAATAATAATAATTTATTTGGAATGAAATTCATTCGATTGGGCAAAAACAGAATATTCCTTCGAATGAACCGTAACGGGGACACACGTCGGGAATCCAAGTATTAACTGAAAATCCTTGTCAAAAATTATCGCTGATGGCTATTTTTATTCACAGACAAGTCACAAGGCACATATAGTAATATTATACACAATATTATAGTTATTATATTTTAGGGTTGTCAATCACGGCACTACACTCATTATGTATACTCGGATTTAAATAACTTCGTAGATAAAATAAACGCGACGTAACTAAAATGAGTTAACAGATAATTTTGTTACCAGTTAACATATTGAAATAAATGTTTTCGTTGTTTTATCCAGCTGTAGGAGAGAATAGTGTGACCCCGCCCCTTCTTTTAAGACTCCAATAAAGTTTAGGTCTACCTCTATAGTGGCTTTTATGATTTGCGTTTTTATATCGAAGAATAAAACATCAAGTATGTAATATTAACTATTTTCCGATTGAAAAATAGACAATACAAATAAGAATTAAACCTGGACGAATAAAGGTTAACGTTTTAAATTGTCCTAAACCTATATACCTCAAGGCTAAATAAGTAATTTGAAACACAAATCTTCAAAATTCCGTACTATTATATTTGTATACAATTTTTGCAAATCACTGAACATATTATTATATATTATTTGGAAATACTTCTGTTATTATTAAGATGATTGCATGCGGTCTATTTTTAAGGAGTTTTGTATAGGCAATATTTAAGAAAATAGTGGTTTTAATACATTTCGACCATGCCAATTAATTTACCGGTTAATTTGTATAAACTTCAAAGTATTATTTTCAATCTAAATCATTTTTTTCTATGAGTAACAGTTATTTTGAAGTCCAGTTTTATTTCGTGTACATCTAGTGAGTGAACTATTGGGTATATTGTGAAGAGGGGGGGGGGGGGGGCGCAGCATTTTACTAATTTTGATATATTTTTATATTAATATACTTAACTTAACCTATACTCCAATCGAAACGATACCGGCAAATAATTATAAATAAAAGTACATGCAAAAATACAACTAAAATAAACACGTGGGGGGTTTTGACCATTATTCGGATAACGGTATTTTTAAACGATTTTTTCAAATACAATTTTTTTAAAAAAATTTTTTTTTGAAATGTACGATTTAAAGGAGGGCTTTTCGGATAGACAAATTTTTTTATACTCACCGATCTGGAGACGGCCGGGTCAGTCATTGCCAAAATTGCAACGATGGTGGCGATCGCAGTCATCTGGACTCGGAAGTTTCCCATGGCGAACGTGGACCTGTGGTGGTTGTGTACGCGAAATAACTGTGAGCGTGGCAAAAAGCTCAAACCGTATCGCGCCCTTCTCGTAGGGGATGGGGCTGCCCGGCGGACGCTAGGTGGCGCACTGCGACCGGGTGCCTGTATTTAAAAGCCCCTATACAATATGAGCTTGGACGGAGTGAAAAAAATACAAAATACAAATACATATTCAACCGACGTTTGTGTTTACACTCTACTCGATAATGGTCTGGACCGCCAAATGAGAACGGCCCAAAACAAATAAGCCCACGATTATTACACTTCTGTGTGATTCGTTTGTTTACTAACGTGGAGTACGTTTTTTTTTGTTTTTTTAAGGACCATGCGGGTGAAACGTCTACCCGAAATCCTACTAGAGTCAACAGTATAACAACGTTGAACGTCTAATCAACCAAAAGTTTGTGACTTTTGTACAAAACATCCGAATAAAATTTGAACGCTTGATTAACCCGACCAGCACAAGGTATATGACACAAAACAAAGTATACCTAATTAAAAAAATATTTATCATACAAATCGCTAAATCTATTATACTCGAGCAAGCGCCTGTTAGGCGTAATTATCACAGGAGAAAGTTTGAAGTCTCACTCGAGTATATAGAAACCACATATTAAGAAAACAATATTAGAAATATCGTCGGTAGCAGTGTTTAAGAAAACTTTGCCTTCCACATTACCAGTGCAAGCAATGTATAAGGCATTACACAGTAATGTAAGCAAAAATATTCTTCTTCGGGGAAGTCATGTGATTAACAGTTAACCCTCATTAGTTCTGTATGAAAAAAGTTGTTTTTTGAACCGGTTATGTTTTTTATAAACTTGTTAAAAATACCGAAACCGTCGGTTTGTGTTCTTTCGCTGTAATTGAACCCAAAAGAATCGTATTTTGATTCTATTAAGTTGTTAACCGTTGGAATTAATTTTCCCAATTACTCTCCGTAGTACATCCCCGTCATAAGACTTGGTAAACACGATTGTTTTAGCCAATGCTAGTGCTACTTCCATTTCTGTTTACTTGTGTCAAACACCGTGCGATTAAGTCTCGATACTGACCTAACAAATTGATTTGCATTTTATTTTTTACTCAAGTATGATGCTTTTATTTCGTACGAACGCCTATCTAATACACTATGTGTGCACTGTGCACGTATGGCAATGTTGTTTCAGCACACTCCCGCACACGATATCGATAAACATAATTCTAGAATATGTTAGAATAATATTTGTTTTTGTATTACCTACATTTTTTATATTGGGTTTTTTTTATTACCAATTATTTTAATAAAATATCCATCGAGTTACGTGCAAACAGCAAAGTTGTCTGTGAGGAAAAGTTGTTGAAAAATAAGTTGATAACATAAACATGTCGTCAGAACAGTTCTAAAAAATAATTTAATGCAACTATAATCAAATATGGAAAAAAATTCGTAGAAAATATAGAAACTAATCATAAACTGAAACTAATCCAGTGGGTACTACTGGGTAACACGTATTTTCATTTTATATGTATTGTGAAAGTTTATCAAGACAACCTGAACAGTGCACAAACAAAAATTATTGGAGCATATCTCAGACGTAGAAAATGTAAAATAATGTTTTTGTCAAAAGTTGTCAAATACATAAAAAAAATTAATGTTTTAAACGCTAAAAAAATGTTCAGTCCCGATAACAGGAATGATGCTTTTATGTTGTCTCATTAGCATATATAGTGTCATTTATTCATACAGAAATGGTATAATTATGAATTAAAATCTCAAATCGAAAAGTCGTTTTAAATCTCATTTTCTTTTTGTTATATTAGCTTTGAAACGCATGTTATACAGTCGGTAATCTACAAAAGTCTGGATAAAATGTCAGACTTCCATTGAAGCGATTTTATTTATTAAAATGTAGTTGAAAATATAAAAATACATATTAATATGTAATCAATTTATAGTGCTTAAAAATTAAACTTTTTTTATATTATTACTCAAAACTCCATCCATTAAAATTCTATTCTGACGACTATGTGGGCTATGTTCAGCACTAACCAGCAGTCTCAGTTCATTTGATTTTAAGTAATATTATATATATTTCCACAACATTCTTTAATATAAAATTGGCTATTAAAATAGGTCAGAATTATATTAAAATTAAACAGCTAGATTGAAAAAATAAAATAGTTTTTGTTGTCCGCTCGATTTCTCAACCAAATCATTTTGTTCTTTTAAAGAACTATTGTTCTCTATTTTGATAGATTAGTGTAGTTTGATTTATTTGTTATGGTCAAGATATAAATCTCCAAATCTACTTGACAAAATAACTGAAATAAAATTAAAAGTAATATTTTAACGTTTACATTTAGTTTATAAAAAAAAACGATCTCCGGCTGTTCCTATTAGTTTAAAATGAAGAAGTAAAGACGGGTTATAGCAAAATTAGGGATACCTACATACGAAAACTAATATAATATTAGTTTTTTATTTATTGCAATTTTTGTGGTTAGAGAAAAAGTTTCACTTTTAACAATGATGTATTTTTTATGTTTGTAAAAGTGTTACCTATATTTATTTTGTTTTTTTTTGCCGAAATGGCTTACCCGAGTAGAATCTCATTCTGCTAATTGAAAATCATTACATTATGAAATCAGAAATATGTATATTTTGTTGGGTACAATTTATGTTTTCGGACAATTTTTGACATTCGAGAAAAACATGTAGGTAGGTATATATTTTTATCGAATTGTTTGTCTTTACATCATGACGAATCATCAAGAGCACAACAACAATATGTGTTTTGGTTTTTTTGCCTATATGAAAAAAATCGAACGTAGAATCACACCTAAGCCAACAATTCTTACCCTTCGCACACGTCCCGACATATAATATTCAAGATTCGTACACAACTTATATATTTTGTGGACTCTTTGAACAAAACAACCGAATGTATTTCAACCGTGTACTGCTTACATACTAAACTTTTCTAATAAATATTTTTAAAAAACGTATGCATACCTACCTATATAACAGAAATGACAATTACAACGTTCTTAAAACTGTATTTTTAGTATTAGGGTGGACGTGATTAGGGTTGATCAATTGTTAATCAATACTGTTTTTTTTTTTTTTTTTGGTACCTGATGACTTGGTTAGGATTATTTTTAATAAAATAAAGTTTGACTAAAGATCATTAACCTCCGGTCCTTTTCTGACCTTAAGTCCTAAAACTACACCTAAAAAAAAGCGAAATAAAGAAAAAGTTTCCACCCCCCCCCCCTTTAGATAAAAGGGTTCATTTTTTTTTGGTTTGTCAACGTTTTCAAGGGGAAGGCTGGAACTTTTTAAGTGTTCAGCCCAATAAAGTACCTTTTAGCTAGGTATTTAACGGTTTGGAACTAGTGCTCACTTTACACTTTATAAGTCAGCGTTCAATGTCAGGTTTTTAGGCACGAGCATACATAAGTCATAGTGTGCGCTGCTCTCGATCAAACACAAGTTTCCCAACAACATGTTTTTTTGGGCCACAAAAAAACCGCTTTATACGCTTACAGGCGGAATCAATCATTTTTCGTAGCAGCTAAACGGCGTTATGCCATTTTCATACTATGTACAGAGTAATACATGTAACGTAGCACACAAAATATATCTTCAGACTAATTGCAATTCTGTGGTTTTTCTTCTTCTTCTTTTTTTTTATTTTTAATTTTGTTCATGCTATTTCACAATATTATGAAATATTACTAAATATTTAATACACACAATAATGTACTACACGTTGCTAATGAACTACATAGAAATAATTTAACAGTCCATTCTTTAAAGTTTAATTCTAATTGAAGAAATACTAAATTTCGGCCATAATGAGATAAACTTAAAAATGTTAATGAAAAAAGGAATTTAGGCTTCATTAAGAGGAATCATAATATTAAACTCATTACAATTCCTCTTAATGAAGTAAATTCATAGATGTTTAATTTATTTTTAATGGTATGGTTGATTGGCCAGAAATATTGGAAAAAAATAAATTTACAGTGCCAAATGTAAACACACGAAACCATAAGACATTTTATTTAGAGCACCATACGAACAATATTGTTAGAAATAGCCCTTTTCATAGCATGCTAAGTTCGTGCAATGATCTATGTAATTTTGATTTCTTTTCTGATAATAATAATTTGTTGCAAATACGTGCGGTGGATTAATTGTAAGAATTATTTTTGTTATGTTTGTGCTATTTATTCATTCTTTGTATTCGTTTTTAGTTATTATTTCTGTACTCTTGTCCCTGTGGGCGTAAAAATTTTAAAATAAATACAAAATAAAACAAAAAATTAATAAACGTTAACTGAATTGTCAAAAAGTTTTTGGACAAAAAAGGCTTCTATATTAATCAATTTAAAAATTTTAAATTGTTTAAAAAATATATTAAATACTTAGATTTATCCGAGGTAATAATAATGAATATTATTATTCTTGTTAAAAAAAATATGCATTGTCTTACATTGTGTATTGGCGTTATGTAATATTTGTACAATTGATCCTTCAGCAGAAGCTTTACTTTAAGGGAGCGCTTCAATATTGTAATTAATTATTTTAAAAAACGTATATTTTGTATTTTATTGTTGCAATAAAGTTATTATAGTTGTTACATTATTATTATTTAACTTTTTTACGATTATTCAAAGCTCTATCAACTTTTGTCCCCTAAACGGTGACGCACACATAAGTAATTATATTATTTAGTTAAGAATCAGTTTATGAATATTTCAACTAATTTTGAAGAATAACTATGAAGGTTATTAAATTTGTAAATTTTGAACGTTCATAAATTTAAAAGTTGAACAACTTTGAAAGTAGTTATTTAAAACTAGCCATTGGCCGTCTAAATGTTTAGCAAATTATTTTTGATTTAAGAAGTTAGTAAAATATGTGCACAATTGGCAACTCGGCGGTGCAGTCAACGTGTGTAGGTATCCTTAGAAAACCATTCTCATTTTGTCTAAATGATATTGAGGTTATAGATTTTATTTTTATTCAAAAAATATGTAACTAACAGTTACAGTTTTAAATTTATTATTATTATTAGTAGTAAAAATATTATTTTGCAAAGATACTATTGAAAAAAAATTGTTTAATATAAATATTCAAAATATCTCCTATCGTTATGTTAAAATTGATTTAATAATGAAAATTAAAATATAAGATGAATCTTTTTACACAACCAGGATAACTTATACTACCTTGTAAATGACAGGCATTTTTTTTAATTTATAATTTAATATATAATCTTATATTTATATTGGTCATAACTTTATTTTTATAAAAATAAAATAAGTGGGCTGCCTAATATTCATAGGTTGGTTATTAAATTAAACACAGTAACTAGTGTAAAAAAAAAATATATTTAATTACTCTCTTAAATTCCATATAATCAATGACTAGCAAACAACAATCAATGTTGTCAGTATTGGTAAGAGATCATTTTAAAATTGTAATAAAATAAATAATGACAAAATGAAAGAGCAAAATGATTTATTGATGTGTAAAAATCTTTACGCGCGGTACGATGTTTTGGGTAGGAGTAAATTTGTGCAAATACCGGAAGTAGGGGTAACGGAAGTAGGTATATTTTAATTGATATATTGTGCTTAAGAAATAAAATTGTATCCATTTAACTAAATTAGATGCATCGACAAGTACAGTAAGAGACGCTCACGAATTAGAGTTCCAATCCGTTTAATCCGAAAACTTTTTTTTAGTTTTTTCTCTCTTTACTTTCATGTTATTTCTTTGTGTGGTTAAATTTAAATAATTAACAACTACATATCATTGCTATTAAAAAAAAAAAAAAAAAAAATAGGTATATTTATATGTTTAGGCCGTAACGTAAAATAAATAAACTGGGTTCGATTCCGATTCACCTTAAACATACTTTTGTAACATTTTAGCTATGCCTAACACATACGCGGAACAACAAAACGAATACGAAGAGCGCCATAAGGCCAAAAAAATAAGACTGGAACCAGCTTATACCATCTTGTACCAAGTACCCTCTACGAGTGCAGTGTTCATACAACATGATTCTCAAGAGAGTAGTAAGAAAAATAATTTTTTAATTATCTAGTATAAATTTCATATTTTATACAATAAGTAAATAAGTTGATTAGAAAACCAAACATTGGAAAACTAGATCGTTACATAAATAACCAATAGATAATAAATAACTTGGATTTCGATCCCGTTTCACACACAAAAAAACAACTTTTGTAACATTTTAGCTATGCCTAAGACAAAAAGAATTCAAAGAGCGCCAAAATTCCATTTTCAGAACTTCTCAAGTAGCATCTACTAGTACTTCCACTACATTGTCAATAATGTATCCTCCAGATATATCCCATTCGCCTCAATAAATGTTATCAACTTCATCAGAACTTGAAAAATCATTAGAAGATAGAACTACTATTGAAACTTCAGAATATATCACTGTCGCCTCATATGATGAATATCATATACATTCCAAAGCTCACGCTCAATTTAAATCGGGGTTCTTAAACAATAACTTTGGTGCTGTATGTAGTGTATGTGATAGATTGTGGTATGATAACGATTTAAAAAAAACCTCCACTGCTCCACATTGTTCAAAAGATATTCTTTTATGTGAATTTCCTGGTATTAACATCGAATCATCTCTTGTATGTAGTACTTGTTATGCCACACTTAAAAACTAAAAATGTTTACACATAACTATTGTGAGTAATTTCCACGGCTCACTCGGTTTTTTATATTAAGTATATGATAAACGTTTTATCGCTATCATAATAGTACAAATATATTTTTGTCATTATGATGTATCTTAACAGACCTTTTCAGACTTGAATATAATAATTTGCACGGGGAGTTTTAATGAACTAAGAACTTTAAATAAATATTAGGTCCTGTTGGCATCTATATTGGTCACATCCATGAATTTGTGTACTTTGAACAAAAAATCACAGACTGTTTATTACTGCAACCTAACCTTGTGCGAATTGGGTAGTTCTTAGATGAAAACATGAAACCAGTGTATACATTTCATTACATTGGACCTATCTGGATTCGTGTGTTCTCGCTGGATTCCTGATTTCCTCAACGACACACGTGGATGTTTTTCAATTATAAATATATTATGCGCTCGGACCTAACCTACAATATGCTGAGAGATTAAAAAATAAACAAAAAAACACTGTCGAGGTCGTTTTACTGCTGGCCATTTCAAACAACAGCTATGTTGCATTATTTTGTCGGAGCGCCACCGGCAGACTAAAATATGTGACAGTAAATAATAATAATAATAAACGGATTGCACTTGGGGGTGGCTTAAATTATTTTCAGTGTAATCCGCGTGGTCGACATTAATTTCGTTATTACCGGTTAATTATACATTTGCCACGGTCGATTAAATGGGCAGCAGGCTGTGTTGCTGCAGAAAGTCCGAATTATAGTCAACCGACCTCGTTCGGCGGTATTAAATAAATGAGACCCTAATTGTTTTCAACCGGCTTACAAATGTGGACCTCGACGGATTAAGGTCAAACGAATAATTTTAATATATTATGGTACCGTTGCCGGTATGGTCCCCGTGTCCACCAGCTACTGAGTGAGGAGTGAAATTCAGTGCCACTGCTGCTGTACTCGGCTAAACGTTCAAAACTCTGACATAACATCATTATATTATAGTTGACATTTTTCATCGAGTAACAAGTGTGAATGAACTATCATTGGGTTTAGTACCAGGGGATGGCTATAGTAGTCTTAATGTGTTGCAAAAAGTAGGACTAAAGTCAGTCTGCCAAGATAGAAGAAAATAATTATCGTTCAATATATCGTGGTGCTAAGATTATTATTATTATTTATTTTTATATAAATTATATAAGTTTTAGCTATTTATTTGTATTAATTAAAAACAATGCCTATAGTTGTTTTATTTGTTCAACAATAAAGACTTTTTTTCCCTTTATGTGGTCGTACTGGTTTTAGTCCTACTTTTTACTTCGCTCTTGCATATACAAGCTAGTATATAGTAGTTCATCTCTTTATATTATTACTCTTTGGTTAGTACCAACCTAACGCAAAACATTCCAAAAAAAGACAACTATATATTAAGTTGTAATTTTTAGTCGGTAGTAAATTTTTCAACCAATATTCTGTTTTAGAAATATATTGGATAATGGTAAAAACAGTTTTGCGAAAAATAAAAAAGGAAAATACTTCTTTTTTATTAGAGAATACATTTGGGAGTTACATAATTTCAAAGAGCTACAAAAAGAGTTTTTTTCTTTTTATGAATCTTACCTAATGCGAATGAATAAACTGGAAGATCAGTTAATTATCTAATGTAGCAGTGTCGTCAACACTGCACAAATAATATCGTAAAAGTATTTTTCTTCAATACTCATATGTATGTATGAATACTCTTTTGACTTAAGTTTATAAAGATTTTTAATCGTTTAAATAAAAATGCCCTTAGGCACTTAAAAAAAAAAAATTGCTTTTTTAAACTAAGTCGATTTTCTTAGTAGCACAAATTAAGTTTCATTCCAGAAGAGATTATCTAGTTTAAGTTTTTTAGAATTTTCTAGTTGAAATAATTTAAATAACAAATTTTTGTTTTTCGAAATGCCGACTATCGCGGTCAAGTTCAAGTATTTTTGTTTATCATCCCAAAAAATAAAAAAATAAATTGTCGACCGTTGCTTGACAACTGTTTGTTGCCTTTTTTTCCAAGATTTTACACACGGTGACATCATAACGGTTTGCTTTAAATATATATCAGTTTTATTTACACTTTTTTTTTTAAATTTTTAAATTCGACAAGTGAAACTTGAAAAGTGGCGGCCACCGGGACCACAGCAGGACGTTATACCTTTATTAGTATACCCAGATGAACCGCAATAAGGTATCGTCGTCCACGATGACCGCGAACGGCCTTGCGCCGGCGGCCACAGTTACCCGAAAGACGTCCACCACGCGCCACCAGCCCAAGAAAGATTTCATTCGGCAAAACCGGTTGTACGTGGCTTGGCTGGCGTCGACCAATCGGACGAAGGCCATGATTCCCGGCGTAGTGGAAAGGAGAAACCGTTTCCTGCAGACAGTGGCCACGGAAAGCCACCGCGACGGCCTCGGCTCGCCGTCCGCGGCCGTAGACGGTGGCGACGGACCGTGGGACGGGCAGACAGCGTTGGCGTACCGTAGCCAGCAGGTGCAGACCGTGTACCCGTACGACAAAGACGCGGTAATGATGAACAGCGTGGTCAGGTACCCGAAGTCGATGGCCCGCCGGACCGGTGGCCGCCGGAAGCCCGGCAAAGCGGTGGCCGTGCAGACGGACGAGGCGTCGGCCGATGCAGTCGACCGGCCACAGACGGGTCTATGGAGGAAACGGCGAGGCGGCTGGGTGGGGCAAATGACGGCGGCATTAGACGAAGTCACGTCCGCGGCCACCGAGGATATAATAATCCAACGCCGGCCGTTCAAGCTGCATCGACCCGGCGAGCTGCCCAAGTACCTGAAGGTCAGAATCGCCGCACAGAAATTGCAACGGTTGCAGCAACAGGAACAGCAGCAACGCGAACAACAAAACAGACGTCGACCCAGAAAGAAGTCCGCTTTTGGCGTTCGCGACGGCCACAAGACTAGACACCTGGAGCCCGGCCAGTCGTTGTTGCCGGACAGCGAGCGCCTGCATCATTTGACCCGAATCAGGCAGGAGTACGCGGATAAGGTGAAACAGTTGAACGTGTTGTCGCAGACCACGGAATCGACGCCGGAAATCAAGCGCAAACGAGACGAGCTCAAGGCCTGCCTGGAGCAGCTCGAGGTCGGCCTTAAGCTGTTCTCCAAGAAGAACATGGTAGTGTCCACCGGGACGAGCAACAATCATTTGGCGGCACGCGGCCATTGATTGCTTTACTGGCGGTGGGACGCATCATTAAAAAAATAATAATATTAGCTACCCGACAGCCGTAAGCAATGTTGTTATATTTTAATTTGCCAAACAAACGGCAATCCTCGATATCAGTTAAATTTGATGCGATTGGTTCGACTAAATCATGTCCAATAAACGTGCGGGTAGTTTTAATGTTCAATTATTGTATTTTTGCAAATAGACAATGTATAACTATCGACTTACCAAAAGTATTGTAAAAATCTCATTCTTCCTATACATACTCATGCTTTAAAAAAAAACCCCAACTAAGAATATAGACCTACTAAATAATTTTTAAAATCACACACTTGTAAAAATAATCTATATAAAAATAAATTGTTTTATTCGAATATACAGAGTATTCTTGAATTTTTCAACACTATACTTCTCTTAAACTATGTAAATAAATTGTTTTATAACTTTGTTATACTTTTTACAAATAAAAAAAAACACAGTAAATACAAATTAATTATTTTTTAAACATCTTATATGCGGTATGCCCTACGGAAATAAGTGTTATGGAAGTAGAAGTATCCAAAAGTAGGTGTTATAAAAGTAAAGAAACTGATAAAAATGCTGAAAAAGTTTTGTATGTGGACGTGAGTCGAAACCAAATAGCTTACTATAGAGTATAGGACTCTATCTTAACCACTGAGCTACTGGGCGACCATATTTTTGTTATCCTATTTTCAAAGCCTTTCAAAGTAATTCTTACTAAATTTACTCTTGTTGTATCGCTGCCCCAGACCGAACATAGTTCGCTGGCGCATAATAGACCGGAATCATTTTCCCCTGACAATACGAATAGTTTATATTTTAATTGTTTTTAACTTTTATTAATCAATTATTCTAAATGTTTCTGCATTTCTAGGGCTGCATCAATGTGTTATGTCTTACCGTAGTTTGTAATGAGTATAATATAGAGAATGCTCATTTACCAAAATCACATAATTTTAAATATGGTTTTAATTACAAGTATTTTCATACGACTTTTAAGTATACTGATTACTAACTATTAACTAAAAAGAAAAGGATTAAATATAAATATTTATCGATGTGCTTATATTATTTTGAGGCATCCTAATCTTTTTTATCGATAGTTACATTTGAAACATGACTTTTTTATAAACAAGGCAAATGTTTTTTCCTCAACTTGAATGTTCAGAATACTATGCTAATATTTAATTTATATACACAAATCGAAGAGCTTAAATTTGAATAGTTATTTTTTTTGTTATCTGCTTGTAAATTTATATGATCAACAAAATATAAGGACATTAAATTAGTTTAAATATATAAAAACTATTAATACTGGTTACACTTAACCCAGTTATGGTTAACTATGTTTCTACAACTCTTGGAAAACATTATATGAACTTTTGCCCCACTCTATGCTTTAGTATGTGTGTATATAAATATGATTTTTATTTTCTCATTAAGCAATAACCATTCAGTTGTCCTGGATACTATAATAATAATATACTCGTGTGCACCTAGCACGTTGACATTTGCTTCGTGGAAGATTATAATAATTGCACAGGTACAATATTATATCGGTCGTGTGTTTTTTATTTCTGGTTAATAATCAATTACTGGAAAATAATAATATGTAGGTATGTGCATAGCCGTTGTGTAGAACGCCAAAATCGTTCCAATGGGTCTTTTTCTTTGTTTGCAACCGACAGCTGTTATTAGGTATTATATTTGTGTTAAACCATATACTTGTAGTGACATTTTGTATTTTTTTTTCACTCCATACATATTCAGAAATCCGTATCTCAACACGTGCAATCCGATCCAATAGATTTATAAAAAATAATAATAATAACAGTAACGAGTAATCCTTTAACGAGCACGGTATTGTATTTCAACCGGGTCAGTGACTAGCTGACACGGCGGCGTTCTAAGTACAAAAAAAAAATCCTTTAAACTAAAAATAAAACTCTTCGGCTCGACCGAGATAATACTTTGCGTACTTGATTGATCTTATAATACTTTTGGCCGGCACAACATAGTTTTATTTACACAGCAACAGCTGAATATAATACAATCAGATCCAAAGGGTTTCTCCTTAATTCTTAGTTAGAACATAAGAAAAATCCGAGACAAGAGGGATTTCTTCATAAAATGTGGAATACACGTCTTGTATAATCGAAAACGGCAAAAAAAACGATTTTGGCTAAAATAGTAACTTATGATGCATACAAATCGGTTACTTTGCCAAACTTTGTAATTGATTTTTTTTTTATTATAAAGTAAGAACTACATCGTGCGGTAACTGAAAGTTTGGCAGTTTTCCTACTGGGATTGAGACTACAATACTATACAAAAAATATATTTCAAATATTTATGTAATTTGTTTACTAAGAATAAATTAGAATTATAAGAAAAAAATATTTCTTATAAAATAATTCAAGAACCAGCATAATAAGAATTATGCTGAAGATAATATTTTTTTTTATAAATTGAAACTTTTAGTTACATTTGAACAATTATTATTATTTGAATAAAATAACATAATGTATGAAAATGGGTTTATTTGATTTTTTCCTTTTACATAATTTATCATGTCCGTGAGTTCGTTAACGCGGCCGTACTCATATGTTGCTTTTTTTTTTAATTTAACTTTAAAAATACATTGACAAATAGGTAGGTGTGTCCAATATGAACGCGTGTAGGCGTATGTGAGAAAAAAAACACACGGAGCACTAGGTTACCCAAGGCCATAAATGTTTTAAAGCAAATTGCACCAGCAATATGTGCTATTTTTTATTATTCTTTTTTTTAGGTTTAAAAAAACCATACGAGGAAAGCAATTGGACCGTCAGTACTTCAGCAGAATGCGGTCTGGGGCACCAAAGGTTTTTAATTATTTAACGCACAGCCAAAAGAGTTCCAAGTATTACTATGGAGATCCACAATATGTGCTTCGTAGTGGCGCTGAATAAAGAATAATTAATGCAATGCGAATAATTTACACGTGGAACTAGACAAGCTATATTATAAATATCTAACCTAACCCTCCAATGACTATTCTAGTTAGGTTTCACTCATGTCTTTGCATTGGCCATAACAGTCTACCTACACACTCCTTTAATCGTTTCTGAACAAACGTGTCTAAAATTAATTTTTTGATTATGAACGAAATGTTTACAGCAAATTATACTTGTAATAAAAATCAAGCTAATAATTCAATAAGTCAATTAAAATTAAAATGTTTGTTTTTTATTTTACTAAAAATGCTGTAAGTGTTTAAGTGTATTACACTATGATATGATGACATGTGGTATGTATAAGTATGTAATAATTATATTAAGAATAACAGTTTTACGTTTTGTTATTTTTATCTAAAATATATTTTGTTATAAGCTAGAAATGAGATTTCTGAAAAACAAAACTTTGAGTTTTGTCTTTAATCCTCATGGCAAATAGTGCGATAATTTTGTGATTGATCATTAATTTAAAAAAACATAAAATACTTATCATATGAATATTTTCAATTATTACACTTATCATTCACTTTAATTATTACATTATTAATGTGATTCACATAATATTTGAAATTAAAAAAATTTACTTAGTCATATTTTGATACTTACAATTAGTAATATTTTTCTATAGACATTTTTGCCTTTTACTGGGAAATAATAAAGATAATAATATGTCACAAGATAAAAGTTTGGGGTAAAAATAGAAATATATCCCTTGAGTTAGACGAGAATATTGAAAAATCTATTTGGAATAATACGAAGAAAGTCACGTTTCGTATTGGTAATTGGTAAAAAAAAAAGAATAAAAAGAATAAGGAATAGCATAAGCATGGTTATTATTTAAACGGAAAAAGTGTATGTCAGGTTGCCAACAAAAGTACTGTGGGCAGTTTTGAGCTAGAAAGTTACTGAATAAAATTAGTTCAAGCGGAATGAAGAAACGAAAACTAATGTGTATGTGGACTGTGGTAAAACGAAAAAGATCGGTATAAGTCCTTATACTTGCTAACTTTTGTAATGAATACATTTAAAATGACACACAGAGTGAAACAATCTGATATATTGTAGCGAGTGGTGGTTTTAGCAAAAAAGAGTACAATAGTACTAGGGAAATTCAAATTAAACAAGAACGGTGGAAACTATTTCATTTTTTAGGTGTAATTGAAGGACTTGAGGTGTGAAAGTTAGACCATAGATAGATCTTGAAAGGGCTACATAGGTGTACAATTTTCAAAAAATGTACCGTACAACTTTTTTTTTTTATTAAGGAAAACGCCAAAAAAATTGGAAAAAATTTAACTTTGAACGTGGTCAATTTGTAGGTTGATATATTATGTGAGTGAATCTCCAGTCAACAGGTTTTTGAAAAATATTTCAACCTAATAACCCGCTATGTGCGTAGAAGACTAGTGTTATCCGTTTTGGTATTTACACTATTACCAAATACACCTAAAACAACTACATAATACGTACTGCCGAATCGTGAATAATATTTGTTTTTACTGTTTGTTTTTTTTTTTTAATTTTTGTGAATAACATAATACTGCGATGATATTGCGATGGTATTCAGGGCTCAAGGTTTTCAATATTCAAGTAGTTGCTTACGGTAGTCGAGTCGAAAAGGCCAAAGCTCAGTAACAGTTCGACTGCGTGACCTAATCGACTTTGGTAGTACTTGAAATATTAAAAAAATAATAATAAGCTTTAAAAATCAATCGTTTCCGATGGACCACCGTGGTTTGCTATTGTTGACACTGCTGTCATGCGTTTACACTGTAAACGTGTACGCGGAGTTCGAACCGGTTTGCATAGGTCAAAAGCTCGAGGACGATTACAACGGATTTTTGGTGTACTTGGACCTGGGCTACAAGAATCCCAAACCGAGGGCCAGTGTAGATATGGCCATCACAGTGAACCAGATCAAGACGAACACACGGTGCGCCATTCAAACGGTATGCCTGTCGATTATGCAATTGGCGGGGCTGAAAGGCCTCAGCCCGTATAAGTTCTACCCGTTTAAAGACATTCCACGAGACGTCTTGGTGATACTCTACAACATGGACACCGGTTATGACCACCGGGTCATCTATCCGCTGTGGCAGCTCTTTTTGTACGTTACACATATTCAGATATATGTGACAAAATTTAACTTCTCACAAATGAAACTCGTGCACGAAATGATCACCCAACAACTGTCGTCTATGATGGACGGCTGCCCGGGCGACAACGACTTCTCCATGACCGACAGTCGTCTTAAAGAACATGACATTTTTTCTGACAAGATAAAAAAACACTTTGACCAACTTCGTCCGGAGCTGAAGCGTGTTACCAAAGAAAACGGATCCTACAAACGGATCGATGCCAACAACTTGCTCGGCGGTTATATGAATTCATCAAAGGACAAGTATAACTTTAACGAAGTCTTGATTGAGTTTCGCAAAGGCAGTGAATGGGGCGACTTGCCCCATGTGTTTTTGAAAGCGTACCACAAGGCCACAGATCCTTCGAACCTGTACGACGGATGCCAAGGCATAAGTGAGTTTCAATCCCTGTGGTTGACCCTGCTGAAGATGGTCATGTTGCGAATGATATGCATTCACTTGTTGTTGGTCACCGACGAAAACAGACTGGAGTTGAACGCGGCAATGGACAAGACGGTCACCTCTTTCACCATCAACACCGGTTTGATAAACGACCAAACCTTTGTCGAAACGTTCCGTATGTTGCGAGCCGAATGTCCTTCGCCAGAAGCTTCTACGGAGGTTATCGAACTTATTAGAGCAGATTTGGCGACAAGCTCTTCGTCGTTTGAAGGCTGTAAAGTCTCGACGATAAGCAAAGAAGACATCCCGAAGATCTTCTGCGATGTGGATAATTTGAAAAAATTCCCCACCGACGAATATAAAAATATTGGGTTGGCTGAAATGTTCGTCGAAAAAGTAGGAGAATGGCTGGTTAAGCAAGAATTCATCAAGTCGGTTCTGGCGTTGTCGTATCCAATCCCTGGGAATTTTCCTAAAGACAATCTACCGCCCTTTTTGCGTCAATAACACCCTATGCGAAAATGAAATGTAAAATATACATATTAATGTTATGTTTTATAATTAATATACATTTAAATTTTACTGAATAATTTTCTATATATTATTATTCATTTATCACTTCTTTATTCTTGTTTTCAATTAATATATATATAAATATTACTGAATCATTTTCTGTCTTATTCTTGTTTTCGATTAATATATATATTTAAATATTACTGAATAATTTTCTGTCTATTATTGTTCAATTATTACTTCCTAATTCTTGTTTTCGATGAGTATACATACATTAAAGAGAACGCAAAGAGCCAAATTACATAGAAATTAAGTCACTTTCCCAGGTTAACTCGGATACAATAAACACAATTTTATGTCACTAGAAAAACTTAAATATCCATACAACTTATATATTAAGTTGGCATATAATTTGAAATGGCACCCAAATCAAATTTATCGAATATTGTTCCTTTTTCCCTTCTAAATAAAAAGCTTATTCCGTTCTCTCCAGTCTAACTATTGCTCGACTTTGAATGGTAATAACTAGTTCCGCAATTGGTACCTTGTTTGTAATATATGCCGTTATAAAAACGCGGTAGTACTTTATTTAATTTATTTTGAGCCTTTATTTTAATTGGTTTCGTACTAGAGTGCTATGTGCGAAACAAATGTGTACATTTATTGCTATTAACTATTGCTGAAGTGTTTAGACTTTAGAATTAATTTCACCCCTATTGGGGCATGTAGCTACTCGAAATTAGCGTTTAATGCATTATTATATAGGACATACATTACAACAAATTGTATACTATTTTCTTACATTACATACACAACTTTTCACAACGACTGTCGCATTGCAAACAAATGAAAAACACCTGTTGGCTTTACACGACCTTGTAAGAACATTCATGTCTCACCAAAACAACCGTGTACTGTACTGGCCAGTTTTTTCCTCTGAAAACTCTTGCACTCTTGCAATCGACTTTTAAAACTTAAACGGTAACATTGGTATACAATTGTTTAACGTTTTAAACAAAGAATAATTTGCCAAAAATTTAGAGCAACAATTTACATGAAAAAAGCAGCATTTTCAAATATTATTGAAATTCGATACTTTTTTTAATATATTTTACTTGGAGTAACAATTGTGAAAATTTTACTCAAATGTAAAATTATACGTAATGGTAGCTTGAAGCTACAAAATATATTTACATGTCGAATTGTGAAATTTAGTACCTACATTTTTTTAAATAACTTAACAAATGTTGTAACAGTAACTCATTATCTTTATTGTAATTTAATAGATGAAAAAAATAAAGAACCGAGAACAAAATACTATACGAATAGCTTATTCGAGAAAGGAAATAGGTAAAAGTTCCAAAACGATGAAATATCACAAAAAACTGTTTTAAAAATAACCATTAGCGATTCCATCATTTGTTGAACTGTTAAATTATAATTTGACTTACTCCAGAAAATGTTTTTGCTAAAAAATTACTGTATTAATGCAGAATATTAGTTTGCACTAATCGTTGGTTTAGAATTGTGAATGAGCTTGGTCAACGCTTTATCGACTTTTAACAATACTATTGTCTTAACTAGTTCCGTTTTTATCTTCTCTAAACCAAATTGTTTTAATCAAAATTGTTCCTATTAATATTTACATTACTTAAACGCTATCAACGTTTTAAAATTAATAAAATCTTGCTTCATCTAAATTTTAATTCGCAAAAACTTTGCCTCAAACAAATCCTAATTTAAGCCAAGTATTTATAATATTTTTATATTCAAAATGAAATGTCCAGTTTTAATTTTTTCCATAATAATGTTTCAATACTTAAATCAATCTTTTTAAAACATTAATCTTAGCTTATACTATTACTGTGAGGTTTTATTATTATTATTACCGTTGTTGTTGTTTTTGTGATTATTGATAATTTTTTATTTGACAAACAAATATCATTAACTAAAAGTATGGATTATTAAAGAAATTAGTAGTTGTAGTTCTGCATGTGCACAAATCATATACCGGATTCGATAAAATTGACAACTTAGTATGTATTATAACCTTAGAATTGTTAGTATACAATTTATGACTCATCGATAGCAGTTTAAATAAATATGTTTTAACATTTATGCGCACAAGTGCCGAAATTTTAGGTTTATCCAAAATATTGTCGGCTTGTAATTTATTATAACCTTCGAATTTTCAATATTATAAAAATTGGGTCAACAAATGCACGCACAAAAAACGGAAAACATAATATTTGACGTCGACGGTTTTACAAAATCATAGTTTTATACGTTTTTGATTATAAACAAGAAAAAGAAATTTGAGCTTAAAAAAATGTGTACATTATTTTGACGTTGGATCGACCTATGCTATTGTTTTTTTTTGTTATTGATCAAAATTTAAAGGCAAATAAAAATGCTCGAATTCGTTGGGCATTTGAAAAAAAAATAAACATAAAAGCGATAATCAATTCAAGTTTATTAATTACTGTACACTACTGGTAGTGAAAAATTAATGCAAAACAACAATTCCAATTCCATGCGAAAACTTCCAACTGTGTTGACTCCGTATGATATATCTACCAATTTTTTTTTTCTGTCTACACATTTGCATCGAGGCGTTTGACAGTGATCTTATCGGATTTAAAGCCAACCTTCGAACTTTATCCAAGTCATTATGCGCATATAGGTAGAAACAAAATTCAAGTTTTTGATCTAATCTAGTTAAATATAATCACTTCCCAATCTTCTGATCTGGTAAAAAAGTATAGGGCTCTGTCTTCTCCTAAAGATTTCGACGTTGTTGCGCATATTATAATATCATTTCAATAAACGGTTTATAGTTCACAGGTATTCTCTACTTGAAGCTTTTCCGTCATCCCCTCGTGATCGCAACCACTGTTGACGTTATTTCTTTTTGCACGAAACCTACCTAATGCGAGAAAAGCCAATATTTAGGTGTTTACTGCCATGCGATTGGGAGTAAAATATGTTTCTGCTCAACTCGACATCGGTTAGAACTGTGTTTGTAATATTTTGTTGAGGTGGGGTTTAAAAAAAAACTGTCAATCCACATTTGTTCAGCCCTTCCCGGCAACTACCGGATGACCGCTCGTGTTTGTAATTACTTTTCGTTTTTTTTTTTTTTTTTACCGACGGGATTTTTATGAAATGCTTATGGAAAAAGTTTTGGCGTGTGCTCAACCCCAATCTATCCACCGTTGCGCTTCCGTCGAGTCCTGGCCGTCATATTATTATATTATAATAATAATAATAACATGCCTCGTTATTCTGCTATTTATGAGCGTCGGTTTTAGTGTGAGGGCTGCGAGCGGCCATACGGAACCGATAAATTATTAACGGCCGCGGGTAGCACATAATAACCTTTCAAAATTTCATTGGACGGCGACCGGAGATAAGTTGAACGCAGGTAATCCTGCGGCACCCACATTGTTACATTAATATGAAAAAAAAAAAGGAGAGCATTATTAAAAAGCCATCGATCCGAAAGTCCATCAAAAGTATATGGAAAGCTCCTATAGTCTTGCCGTTTTCCCGGTCGTACTCTACTTAAGCCACCGGTCCCCCTTCTATCACTGCCAAAATATTCAAATATAATTGGTGAAAACTGTTTCTAACCACACAGGCATAGAATAAAATATAAAAAAAATGTCCAAAAAAACATCTATCAAATTAATATGCCTACGATGCTTTCTAGAGAACGCATACAAAATACTTTTGATTGTTATTAGAAAGATAATACGTTTAACGGTGTTTTGTTTAGACCGCTCGAGTAAAACAAAATTATCAATACAATTTTAAATGAAGAATTTGAGAGATAGTCCAATTCGCTAATATTTATTTATTTTGTTTCTAACACTTTTTTTGTTTTTGAAAATCTGTTTCTAACACAAATAGTTTTACTTATTTTTTGAACGTTACATCATTCAATATCGAAAGTACAATGTTACACCAAAAGTCGTTTACTTTAAAAATTACTGCAACTACAGTATATTTATTAGGCACACATTACACATAATTATTATCTGTGTAATAGAAAAAAGTAAGTAAAATAACTAATAAGAAATAGTTAGACTTATGATATTATGGTGATTTAATTAAGTTGTATTAATTGTTGTAACTTGATCAGCGGTAGAGCTGAAGCGTTGTGATATTTATTGTAAATTCTAATGCTCTTTTTAAAAATATACTTTTAATTATACTTTCTCGTTCTATGTTTATTTTGGTTTCATCAATCATAATGGATTTTTTTGAAACAACACCAAACGACGCACAAAAAAACTATTTGCCACTTCCAATATTTATTAAATGTTCATAAGCTTTTCAGAGTTTCGCGGATAACTCACAAATATGGCCCAACAGCTATACCTGAAAACCAACCACCTAAAGGTCCAAGTCGACTCCACTGATAACTACAAAAAAAAACAATACATTTTCTAAAATAATGCAGAATATTATTGCATTTTAACTTTAGTCGAACAAATCTTTCAATTAATAAAAAATGTTTACCTTTTCGCCGAAATGAAGAAAAAGATTTCTGCAGCAATAGAAGAAATAGGCTACTCGGTTCGAAAAAGAACTAATATTATCTAACCATTAATCGAAAATTTCATAAGAAAAGCACTATTTTATTTTTCCAATCATATTCATTACATTCTGATTTAAAAATATCTACTGTAATTGAAGTAGCGGCATAACACTATTTCCCACCTAACAAACCACAAAAATCTATTTATCTCAAAACTCTCTTGTACTTCTATTTCTACCACCAAAAAAATAAAAGTCATACAAATCGGTGGTTACGTGACCTGATCGGTTAATAAAAAAAATAATTGTCTTCATCCTTAATCAAAATTTTTACTTAATTTAATTTATTTATAACAAAACCAAAATTTACCTTGTATTACCTCTACTGAAAGACCACTTCACAATGTCTTGTCTTTTATTGTATTGTTCGAATAACTGTAACGGTTGTATAAATTAATATTATTCAGTATTCGTATCCTAACGAACTGTACGTTTTGTAAATAGTTATCTTGTTTAAAACCACCAAAAAAAAAATTAATTTTTCTAAGTTTAGATGTCCTTAAGTCAAGAAAACTTTAGTAAAAAACAAAAATAATAATAATTAACATATTAATGTATAATAAATAAAATAATACAAATTATTAACTTCTTATTACACAAATATTATTATTGAGATTTTCGCTTACCTTGTCCGTTAAGTTATGAATTTCAACTATTCTACAATACTTAATACTTTTAAATTCTTAACAGTGCTGGGGGGCGATTTTTGAACCTTGTCTAATTCGATAAACATTCAAGAATCGCCCTGGTTCATAAAAACCACAATAGCCGTTGGTAGTATGCATCAATAGCATTTTCACTGTGTTGGTTTTAATAACTAGTAACCACATATTAGGCAACAACAATTGACTTTGCTGCTTAGAGCACAAACAACATTACACATAGCCATAATCAGTGTAAACAGATTGCCAATAAATAATGTTATGCTATTAGGTTGAAAAAAATAAACACTTTGGTTAAAAAAATTTAATTATTTCCGATGATTACCTTCTTTAATATTATATTGTATACGCCTATTATTATTTAGGTATGCGTTATTTTTTGAGATTATTTAATATCTAGTATGAAATATAATTTTTGTCTACATTTTATGATTTTTTTATTCATATTTGTATAACATAATAATTATAACACATTTTCAAATGTTTATTTTAATATTATCACAAGAAACCATATCGTGATGATTATTAATTTACACATACGTCTTAAAATCTTCACTTTCCTAGTTTATGAAAAGTTTGATTAAAAAAAACAATATTACAATACTGTACCTGCTTGTAATGTATGTTTATTGAATAGGTCAAATCCTTTTTTGGAACGATTAAAGACGTGGCGTACAAAAACAATAACTTTATTTAAAATCAAAAAACTAATATAGCCAGAAGACGGTATGACTAAAAAAAAAAACTCACTAAAAGTATTTTTATAGAAATAAAAACATGAATTAAAAAATACAATTAATGAAGTAGTACAATCATTTTTTTACGCCGTTTATGACACTTTACACTTGTCGACATCTTCGCTGTCTTCGTCTATGTCGACTGAAGACGTTTCGAGCTGACCACCCGTCAGTATGTTGTTGACGACTGCTCTGGCCAAATAACCCGTCGTCGTCGAATACTTGCTCGATATGAACGGGTCCAGGTCTTCGCTGACTTTCAACATGTTGTCCTGTAGGCAAGTCGCCATTAAACGGTGAAAATTATCATGCAATTCACACAATGAGAAAAAAACAACAACAGAAACGTTTTTAAAAATGTTTATTTATGTATCGAGTCAGCCACCGAGTTTTAGCAGCAACTCATTAAAGCTATAAGGTCTACCAATATAAGTGTATTTTAGCTCACCGTAAAAAAAAAAGTGTACTATATAAACACTACAGTTAGGTATACTATAGACTCCAAAGTGGTTTCCAAGAGGAGATCAAAATTCAATGATAATATTTTGGCAACAACTAAATACAACTAAATGTATGCATAATACATTTAGTGAGAGTATTATAATGTGATTATGGCTTGTATATACAAATATTACTAGTAGGTATACAACTTTGGAGCATTAAGACAAATAAGTGCTTTGGCGTGAATCGCCTAGTATAATCTTATGTTTGAATACTCAAGCACTTATACTCATACTTTGAGTACTAAACAAAGACATTAGTGTTCTGTTTAAAACGTGTCAAGCCAACGTACGGATTAAATGACTTGAGTCAAGTGACCAACCCTTTTGGCCGTTTAAATGCTTTCACAGATGCCCATCCGGTCGAAATCAAATATTGGCAGACCCCAGTCAACACAGTATAATAATAATTGTATCTCAGAATTAAACGATGGCAAGTTCAAAAATAGCGATTTTCAGTTTATTACAGTTTTACATATTTTATAAGGGTTATAAGAGTGTATTTTATCATTAGACAGTATGCTAGACGCTTAACGTTTTTAAGATCTCCTGTAAAGTGGTCACAATGAGAATAACGGTCGTCTAGATCTAAGATACAGATACATCAGCAGTCTTACCTTGCAAAACATTATATTGGCTTCTGTGATCAAACTGTCAAGATTCAGTTCGTCCCTTAACGTGAGTTCCGGGTTGCGAATGAGAATCGTGGAAACGATACATAACAACTGAAACGGAGACAATAATTGATTATTATTCCACCTTGAACGATGTTGCAAGTGCTTTCAGAAACTTAAGTCACCACAAGTTTGACAATGCTATAAAATAAGCGACCCCAACGTAAAACCCAGTGCTGAGCTATCTCAGTTACCAAAGATATTAATTTAAGTATTAGGTAACTGAGTAGTTCAATTTTCCAATCAACTTAGTACAGTTATGAACATAGTTAATGACACATTTTACCGCGTTTAAGATACATTATTATGCAATAGTTAATACAGATACATTAATTAATTTTAATTTGAACTAGGGTAGTCATTAAAAGAAATAGGCAAAATAAAAATACCATGGTCTTAAATAAATAATAACTGGCATAATTGTGCAATGGCCTTACAATATTATAGTACCTACCACCTAATAGGTTTTTCTTAACCGATAAAAACGAAGGTAAGGACTTTCTACTAACATGTCCTTTTGTTTACAAAAAGCCTGCCCAACCGCTCAGTAGGGTTTCCAACATTTTTTTTTTTAGACCACCGGCTTTTCTGCAGCTTACTTATTATTGATCACACGGCCAAACAGCTATAAGAAAAATGCGAAAAAGGTCTGGCTAAAGAACGTGATCGGACGTTTTTTATTTTCCCAACGGAATCTTTTCTAAGGGAAATATTATCCAAGTGTGGTGAATAATCCCAAAATGTTTGTTTGATTAACGATTGGCCGACCGGCGTTTGGCACACACAATATTATTACCCTCTGTCGACGTTTGTATTTTTTTCAAAAATAAAACCCTTGGACCATTATCGACAAGAATCAGCCACCGAGCTCACTTTTTTGTTTGCTCTTTTTTCCACCGAAAACAATCCATTAAGGATTGCAATAACAACACAAAAAATACTAAATACATTTTAAGTGTATCTATAATATTATATATTGTTTCTTCGCGAAAAACAAAACATCCTTATCCATCGTATAGCCTCGATTTCGTTGTACGTGCCTTTCTCAAATAAATAATAAATCCTCGAGCGAACGGCGGCGCACCTATAATGCACGTTTACTCAAAGCCCCGGAGTAATTACTTTTTTGGAGTTCCAAGAACAGAGGTTCGCCTAGAAGCGGCACCAGCACTATCAGCATCCACCGCCCAAGGATGAGCTCAAGTATTTTTTTCCGAGTACCCATTTAATAATCTAAAGCCGTACTTATTTTCCTCGTATTCGCCATTATCCCTTTGGCTTTAATAAAGTACACATATACACTATTCCAACGCACACCGGTTAGCTCCTAATTGAATCGCTCTAACCGTGTGCTCGTCCTACATTAAAACACAAACGTTTTGCGGCGATGGACGAAAAAAAGAGAACTGCTTTAACGTTGTTGCGGGCACAGGTTAAAAGTTATTTCACTCTTGGGTAGGTCTAATGGATAACGAATTTACTTTTACTCGGTACAATTACACGCGAGTTACGGATATATAATTTAGCCCAGCCAAACTTCGGGCTACGACTTAATAGCAGTTTAACTTGTGCTCGAGCCCAACAGCTAAACGTCTGGCTGCAATAAGGGTAAAACGTAATTAAATAGTCGACGAGAAAGCAACCCGCTACAATACACATGGCAAGCTTTATAAAATATACACATACATATTTATTCATAATTATTTTTTATTTCTAAATTGAGGTATGGCAATTAACAAACGCTGTGTTACTCACTTTAATTTAACTTAAGTAAAATGAAAGCACTTGGGTGAATCAGACACATTTCAAAATTGTTTACCTTGCCATTAAGGAACTCTAACGTTAAGGAAAAATAACACATTAAAATGTCACCGACATAAAGGCAAGCAGCTTGAAGTTTTAACCCATATTTTACCAGATCGTATTAAGAAAACGCTTTTGTATTTAACAACCGAAACCCACTTATTTTCACTTAAAAAAAAAATGTGGAAATTATAAAGAATGTTTTTACGACAAGCTGTTTCCTGTCTGTGCTTAGGGACATCGTATCCATAACTCTTTACTTCGCTAAACTTCTGCCGTTGGCAAGAATAATAATTCAAATTAAGATGTCTTAGTAGAACATAATTGCCCCATCCCCCCAAAAAAAAGAACCATAGCCAGATTATTGTGAGGCCTAGGGCAATATGAAAAATGGGAGTTTCTTTTCAGCACAATATGACCTATCTATGTATGATATGGTGGGAAGTATTCTCCCGTCAGTAAATCACGTCGATCGTAGGGCATTGTACTTGAAGTATATATTATTTAACTTAATGTTCGATATGTTTTATTGTAGCTCGAACTTGCGTTAATAGTTAAATGACCGTTTCGGCCGCCTTCAGCAGCTGTCCGTAAAACAGTACCTACTGAGCAGTGGCGTATTTATAGGGGGGGGGTATGGTGGATAGATCCCCTCCCTTGCCCTTTTTTTTTTTTTTATAAGACTAGGTATAAACAGACTAGATCCCGTATTCTGTAATCTGTTAAGCGACATCCTAATCTACTTGTGTATATATTTTTAACAGTGTAATATATACCGATTTTATTCACATTGTTATCCTGTGAATTTGTAAGTCAAAGGATTGCAAGAGCTAAACCCAATTTTATTTTATGATGATAGACTATCTAGGGCAAGGATATGAGCATTTAGAGCATATTACTAGTTTTTGGGTACCCCCAAAATAACTTAAAAAGTCTATGATACTTTAAGAAAAAAACTAAGCCCCAAAAAAAAATATTTCATATCCCCCTCCTCAAGAAAATCCTATATACGTCTCTGCTACAGTGGAAAAAAAACAATAACAGATGCGCTACACATGTTTGTCCTTGCCTCGAGTAGGGACACACTCGGTAATATTATTTTATATTATAATATTATGCTGTTGTATTTGTTTTACGTTTATTTTAACGGAAAACAAGGTTAACGTTTGTCGACGGCGTACATGCGTTCCATCATAAAACGGTCACGTCGTTTGTTTTGCAGTCAACAATTTCCATTAGACCGAGCAATGGCGCATAAACGCTGTTTACCTATTTAGTAGCGTTTGTTCTATTTATTTTTTTCCACCGAGCGCCTAACCAGGAGCCGGGAGGCGATCCCCGGGGATTAAGTACGGCCCGGAAATGCAGGACGTGTTTACGATTTTCGATTTGAAACTACACACACACACACACTAGCTCGAGGGCAATACATATTATACATATACCTTTAGCCGTTTTCCCCTTTTGCCCTCGAGTGAAACACACAATGGTCGTTTGTGCATCGACAGGTAATTCAACACATAAAAAACGATCGGTTCCGAAAGGGTTCACACATGCAATGGCGAACGGCTGAAAATATATTATTACCGTCAGTACACACATACATACCTCGACCACTAGTTGCCTATATTCGGGTTTTTGTATCCGGTTCAACATGTCTTCGACGAACAAGCCGAATTGCAACTCCGAATGGGTCATGTTGTTGACGGTGGGCTGTTGCGGCAACGATTGATTCAACACCCTTATGCCCCTGGGCGTTCGCATGAGTATGTCCCACACTTGATTGTAAAACCTGTTGGGAACCCGACACCAGCAGCCCTCGATCTTGCGCTTGTGCAGCATGTTAACCCTGCGAAAACGACCAAAATCAATACACACCATAGCAGCCGAGGAAAAGTTAAGAGCAAAATACAAAATCGCTGTCAGGTGGACGGTTAGGTTAGGTACAAGTTCCCCGTCCATTTTTCTTTGAAGGGTACTAAATACCTAATAATCATTGTCGATACTTGAGCTCGTCACTTCCAATAAAATAAGCGTTTATTAGAATAAAAAAAAACTTGCTAAAGGCAGGAAGTTTGAAGTCGCTCAAGTGCTAGCCAGCAATGTTTGTTCTAAATGTATTTCAATTGAAAATCTTAGCTAATGACAAATAACGACTTCAAACCAAACGATCCCAGGTTGAGTATAAGACAAAAGTTGGAATCGGAAGGGTTTTCCAAACTTTCCTTGGGACACGATTTTGGCAATACTACTAAAAGCGAGGAAAATTGTTTCTTTCCAAAAGCTTGTCGGAGACTAATGATAATTGCTTAAAAATAAAGATCCAATTACAAATCGTAATCATTCATCCTACAAACTTAATTTTGTCCAAATTATTTATTTCAAAAGTAGCATAGCTCATAATTACTAGAGCTGGGCTTTAGTTAAGTAAATTCGAGATTAAAAAAATTGCTTTTATTCTACTACTAATCAATTTATTTAATTATGATTTCATTAATTTTCTACAACTAATTGAATTTATTTTATTTTATATTATTTATTTATTTTATTTTATTACAAAAAGATATTAATTTTTTTTTCTTTTTCAAGTAAGCAGATAAGTAAAATCTAAAAAAAAGGTTTTGGTATTTAAAAATTAATTAAGTTATATTTGTTTATATGAACAAATCATGAGTAAAATAAAATCATAAATAATTTTATATGTAAGTAAAAGTTAGTTGAAAAAGAAACTAAATTATTATTAATTAAATATTTAGTTCTACACATGTTTAAAAATGAAAACCGTACTAATTGTTTTGAACTTTTATCAAATCGGCCAACACTGGTTACAACTAGCAAGCCATTTTACTATTTTGAAGAAACCGCAATAACTAGTTGGTCAACACACTTGTGATCTTTGAAAGGATTTTATACCCCGGTAGTCTACCCTATAAAAATTATACCCAGGTATAATTTTTAGCGACATTGGGTTGCAAAGAAAAGCAATCGCTCGACGAAGCCGTTTGCAATGTGCTGACTGCTGCACTTTCATATTTTAGGCCGGGTTGTTTTGCGTGCAATACAACCATAAACGTCTTGAAAAGTGGTCGATTCGAACGGATGGCGCCGAAATGAAAAAAAGGACCGGCCCGGTTGCAGAAAAAGAAAAATGGGTCGTCGCTATGATTGATGTATCGATATTGATGAGTCGGCCCAGGAAATGGGTGCACCAAAACCAATTGGAAACGTGCCGAAGATTGACAGAAAACGAGGAAAATCCGTTGACTAATATGATGTATTACACCGTACTGAGTGCACTATGTGCACGCTAAGGTTTAACAACGTACCTAGCCAATCCGAGAATTCTATTTCATAAATAATTTATAATTGTAACTAGTTTAACGTTTTCATATGAATACTGGTTGTCACACGATGACGAATACCTACCTAAGTAAACATTTACATATTTTGTCACGATCGTCGAGGCGATAAATTCTGTATTCTTTGTACGAAATACTTTGTTACCACAGATCTGATCAATCCATAGAGCGTATGATTTATTACTGCTCTCCGACCGAAGAAGTTTTTACCTATTCATCTAACATCATTAATAAAAAGCTCAGACTCTCGTTACTTCGGTTGGTTTTTTTTTCTGGAATTTAGTTTACACAAATTTTTATCCCAACCCGTTTGCGAGGTAGAAACGTTTGAATATATTATAATGTTGGGTTTATATTGGTAATACTTTTTTCAATCACGTGTAACTTATTGACAATTGAATAACTAAAAAGCAAAGAGGTCAACAATTTTTGTTTCCGGTTATAGTTTTAAATATATTTAAATCTCCGATCGTTGTTTAATTTTGTTGTTATAATATATATAATTTGAATAACATTGTCTTTGACCGTTACCAATTATGTTCAAGTTGTGTGAATTATATTATATACAGTTTAATTTAGAAACAATAAAAATAGTATATTTATTAGTTATTGGCTACAATTTGTAAAAACTGCAATTTTCTAATTTATCCTTAATGGACCAAATGAGTTTAATTTTTGGAAAATTAAAGAGGAACCAAACATAGATTTCTAAAACTCATTAAAGAGTAATTCAAGTTCACAAGAACGTTTGTTTTAGTTCCAGTTCAAACGTAATGTTTTTGTTTAGTAAAATAACGATTTTAAACAGCAACTTATTGCTAAACTATTTAGGAACGAAAAACTCCATATAAGAGATAAAAAATTGTCTAACTCTAGACTACATCACTACACGGATTTCCTAAAAAAAAAAAAGAATATCGCACTTGGATTGTTCAATGGGCAACGTTAAATAAACTCGGAACTTTAATAATATTTGAACAATTTTTGTCTGAAACTTTGGAATAAAAGTTTTGTCGATTATAGTAGTTGCATAAACTCATCGACCGACACACATCCCGTCATGAGAATAACAATTCAACTTTTTCTATCTTTATGCAAATCCTATACAACACCACTGCGTGTCAGATCCAGCGTTGTATATAAATCGCCACCCAAAAGCCTTGTTGTTAAATATACCAAAGCAACTTAACGGTATCTATTCGGTTAACTCGGTTCATATATTTTTTAAGTATTTTTTTTTCGTATTTAAGTATACTGTACATAATTTATTGGGTACCTCATACCTAAGAATTACTCAGGCCACCAAAGCTTTTATTATACTACAACATTTTTTTTTTGTTTATTCTCCGTAAACTCCGAGAGAGTTTGGATAAGTGCTTAGGTCGTAATAGTGTACTTAACTACGGCTTTAGATCCAAGTCTCGGGTCAATCGGATGTACCATTGTGTGAATGTTTTTTTTATTATATATTTTTTTTTTCGCTCATACGCTCGCACTAGACGCGCTATGCGCCTTTCATAATGTCGAAGCAGCGCCTTACTTTAACTTATGCTTTGTTTTGTTTTTTCATTTATTTTATAACCCAATAACGGAATGTTCCTTTTTGAATTGTTTAGAGGGGAGTTGAAAAACCTAACACGTGCGCTGGGTCTTAAGAGATTCGCGAGACCAATAAACTAAAAAAAACAACACTCAGGACATAATATTATTATCTAAAACTATGTTTACGTGACGCGATTTTCAATTTGTCGGTAGAACATAATTCGCGTTGAATACATCATTTCGAAGGTCAACAAAGGCGCCAAAAAGCCGTTTCAAGCGACTTGTGCTTTGCAAATCGAAAATCGACATTAAGGATTATTTATGTACGGTATTAGTACCCGACGCGGCCAAAGGTAACTCAATAGTATTAATCACAATAACAGGTAAGTAGTATCAGGGGCAATGCATTTTAATGCCCAAGAAATTAACGCGTCTAGATAATAATTTATTATAGGAATAGAAATAAATGGAACAAATGCAACTGAACAATTCAAAAGTATATAAATACAATGTCTTTATAAATGTACAATGTTATTATATGTACATGTATTTAACACCAGGTGGTTAAAAATCGTTTAATTAAAGTTTAATATTTCAACTAATACAAATTTAGAGATTGCACTTACTCTGTTTAACTAAAGTTAGCCTACTTAAGTATTTAAAGTATTCAGTTCTTATACCCGTTCTAATGTTAGTTTACTTACCCTTCTTTTTGCGCCCACACTTTGACAGTCAATATTTTTTGCAACAGTTGCCTGATAGCGTACGGACTCAGATTTTCTAAAATTTTCTTTCCGTTTTCCGATTGCAGTTGCAATTTCATCGCTTCCAACACCCATCTGAAGACATTAATTATTTTATGTAATTATAACCATATTAATAACACAACGTTGGCTTGGCATTATGTTTCTTTCAACAACTTTTTAAAATATCGTTAGAATACATTTTTACTATTACTAGAATAGGTAATATATTATTGAAAAACTTGATTTTGCGTATAATTTAAATGCCTTTTGTAAATGTGTAAAAAAAATGTTAACGTTTGTAAAAACAAGTTTAAACAAAAAAAATATAAACTGTGTAGAGAAAAAGTTAGCGAAAAATGCCATCTTTACCACACAGTTAAGTATAAAATTAGTATTTATTAAAACACAATTTCCCAATGGCGTAGGTATATAAATATTGTTATATTAATTACTACCGGTTTCGATTTTTGGTTATCTTCAGGTTGTATGAATAAAAATGCATACTAAGTTAGAAGATACAAATATCAATTATTACAATATTTATGGTAGGATGACAGAATATGTCAATTTTTATCAATTTATGTAATCAGTTTTATGTTTTAAAATATATATATATATATATATATATATTACATAATGTTATGTTTTTGTGCAATTTATATTATTGTATGAATAAAATAGACTAAATGATTTTTATGCATATAATTAATACTTGGAAAATATTGTAAAAATAGCTTTTAACTATTTTTTGACAAAATAAAAATAAATTGTTACTGGGTCATAACTTGAAATAAAATTCGACTATTTTAAATAATCATAATTTTACCTTCGATATGAATCTAAAAAGGTATTTGTTTTTTTTATTAAAAAGATTTTTACGTTATGTCATGTGAAGCATAACAATATGTTGTTTTTATGTAAATTTAACATTTGCCCATTAAAATTCAAAGAGTGACCATATTTAAATAAAATCACGCCAATTAAGAGGACGTCATATAGCTATTTTTTTGATAAACCTAATATTTAACATTAACAAAATTAAATTTTTTTACATTTTTAAAAAAGCCATTAATTTTTTCACGTTGTTATTTTCAAAATCGGATACGACATTGTCTCCAAAATGTTGTTATTTTTCGATTTTATAATGTGTGTTTTTGCTATAAAACAACCATGGACAGAATGCGTTATACTAATATAATGCATTTTGCGTAGGACACTATGTTTAGATAAAAAATATTTAAAATCGCTGACAGATGCTGTGATAGTCCGAAAAATAAGTTAACTACCAAAACAGAGTTCTAATTACTAAACTAATTACTACACATTACAATTTAAGCTTTAAATTGAGATTTTTCAAAAAATTGCCTAAAGCTAACTCCTTAATAAGTAGCGGGTATCACGTCTTCTTAAGAGGACGCTACTCCACCCATTTTTAAGGAGTAAAATATAGGCAACTTTTCACAAAATCTTAATTTAGAGTTAGAACTGTATAAGTATAGTGTATTGAGGATACTGTATTGATTGCCATTTTTTTCGTCAGACTATCACAGTAATTTCTATAGGATAAATTACAATTTTTTTCACATCAAAACTGCTTTGCGAGGGACAAGTATGTGTTGAGGTGGCCAGTATTAACAATAGATTTGCCAAATTTTCACTATGTATAGAGAAGAACTTTATCTACGAGGTAGCGTTTTTATTCTTTTGATATCCATACTTAATTTTTTTTTTTATTTACAAATTAAAAAAGGAGAAACCAATGCATCTTTGCATCTTTACGAACGAACAATTTTAATTGTGCTTGAGTTGTCAAAAAAAAAACGCTATCCCGTAGATATAGTTCTTCTTTATCCATTGTAAAAATTATATACTGTTACTGTTAATACCGCCCTCGCATTCTTGTCCCCCGCAAAACTATTTTGAAGGATAAATTAAGGGGTGGTAGCGTCCTCTCAGCCATGGATATAATACTATCAGTTTGATGACTGAACTTTTATAAACAGAAATGTTTTCTTCGACTTAGCCGGTAGTGTTTTTGGGCATGACAATTTTTAATATATTTTCGATTGTTTTCTGACATTCACTCACCCCACTCGGATTTTGAGTATCCCTTTGAACATGTCCGGATGGGTGCCGATCAGTCGACCGCAGTACAAAATGATTTCCTGCTGGAGTACGGCCTGTATGACGTTGTACGGTTGTATGGTGGAATAAATAATGGAGTCTATCACGTCCGGCGTCATGGGCTTGTCGAATACCGTTTCCTTGTGTTCCACCACCCCGACGGTCAGCTAGAACGATAATGGCCATCGACATCGTTGTGTGTAATTAATAATATAATATTATTATCATAATTATCACCGTATTCATCGGAATGGCATACAATTCATAACGGCCAACAGCCAGTATATTATGTCTAATGGAATACCGGATAAAATTCGGTATTATGATGTGCTTTAGTTAGGTACCTGTTTGCCGTTGACCAACACGGCCGTGATAAATGGACTGATGCTGTCGACCGTGTGACGCAACAGACTACTGCAATATCTGACAGCTATCCAATAATGTAGACAGCCCGCTGTATGATACAGGTTGGTCAGTTGGGTATGGACTGTGAAACGCATAAAATTCAAATAAGCGTTTAGCCATAGTAATTAATCACACTCAACACAAGTAACTCTGATGTGTACTGTGTGTAATAGAAAATAACACACAAGTACCTATCGCCAGTGTTTCGTCGGGTGTAATAAAAATTAATGATAATAATTTATTTGATTTTCATAAAAACAAAAATTAGGATTAGGGGGCGAGTGGGTAATAAACATAATAAACATCTAAGGTAAATTATATATTTTACCTTATAATAATAAACATTGTTTAACGGCTAATATTTTGCAACACTTGGTTTTGGTTTTACATGTAAAATCTACTAATCATTATTTTTAATCGCATAAAACTTACGACTAGTTGATAATCAGCTTCGAATAAATATTTTTTAAGGTGAAAGATATTTTTGAGTTTAAGCAGCGTAAAAGGTGGTATAGTTTTCTTTTTAGAAAAAACCAACACTTAATATAGACCAACGTAATGACAGAGCGTATACGAAAATTAATTTTTTAAACTAAGATGAGTAACTTAACATTATAACTGATTTTGAAACATTCGGTTTATAAAAAATACAATACCTTTGCACTGAAATTCATAAGAGACTTGCGCATGTTTAACTCTTTGAGGAGAGGTGGTAAATAACTAATTATATATATATATATATTTAAAAGTGATGATCACATAAAAGTAGTTAGCTAAATACACCATTAGAATATTGCGGTTAGTTATTATTTTGACTTCTCACTTGTATAGGTGTAGCTTATATTTTTTTTATCCAATCTTTTTGTTTGTTTTATAGTATTTAGCTTGTTTCATACAAGTCTATTATTGGTGATATTTCTTGTCACCCAAGGAATGAATGAATAAACTATAAAATTTAATTTGTAAATAATTCACTTGAAGGTATGCAGTAACTTACTAGATGAGCCTAGTACTTCTTTTTCAAGACCTTCTCTCTTGAGCAATATCCCGTACAACTGAGCTTGTGAATATAAACCGACGCCCTCGTGTAGAACTTGGATAATCTCATTGGTACTTTGGAATAGATATTTCTAAAAAAAAATTACAGTTAAGCTAATAAAAACATAGTTTTTTAAAAATTATATTTTATCCAAGAAACTTTTTACAATGATGTGTTTTTATTTAACTTCGACGAGTAGCTGAGAAGGTATGGTTTTTACAATGATGTGTTTTTATTTTTTAGTGCCTGGACGAAGGACCCACGATATCTTTTCAACCGCTAAATCTATTTGTTTATGTAGCAACTCTTCATGTATAGAAATCGTACCAGTAAGGTATAGATCTATTTAGAGTCTTCACTATGACTCAACACTACTGTGATGACCTTTTTTTTGTCAATATATTTTTTTGCTTAGGTATTTCGATTATAAATTTAACACAAAAATTATTAATAATCATATTAATATCAACTCAATTAACTTTGATTTGTTAATTATAAAATCAAGTTATTGTTGCATTAATTTATACATCTAATAAAAGTTAATTTATATATATTTATAATATGTAAGAAAAAAAATTATATATTTTTAAAAAAAAGCTAATGTAAAACCTGATGATGGTAGCATTGCTACCGAAATACGCATATACACTAAATATAATATTAAGTACATTTTTTAAGTATAAGTTATAATTAGTGCTAAGTACGTATATTATTTTTTGTGGTGGAGTGTTTTTTTTTTAAATTTTATATTTCATTGTATAACCATAAATTGCTCAAGTTTTTTCTAGATTATATTTTATTATTTTTTGACATGTTACACAAATTAAGCCTATAAATATAATATCATGTTATTATGTCTATTGTATCAATTAAACAATAATATTTAAAGAACCTAGGGCTTTGTACATAATATTAAAAAATATTATTTTTCGGAATATTATTTTATAAACTTCAAACAAACGATATAGCTTGTCAGTTTTGTATTTTAAGTAGGCATGAAATAAAATATTTTGCGTCTTACCAAAGCCCCGAGGGATCTCTAGAAATAACACATTAATGTTTGCTTTCCTTACAGTTCATATTTTCACTCTAAATAACTGACAAGTCTATATGAAAGTGTTCTTGAACTTTATTTTTTTTTTTGACAGCTTGTGCGAATACATTCTATATGTACTCGACATTTTTTTCTTTTTCCAAAAAAATATAAAAACACATTTCTGTCAGTCTAAAAAAACTTTTTCTGCAAGCATCGTTCCATCGCTATCGGTTAACGATCAAATCGAAATTTCCAGGCAAAAAATAGGATTTTACTCAGTCAGGCGCACTTTGATAAAGGATAAATATTGCTAGAGAACACGTGTATTAGTATTAATTGTAGTGAGACCGAAGAGGGGGCAAATTGCCTTTTAAAATGGCATTTGTGTTTTTTCACTTGAAAAAAAAAAGGTAATTTAATTTATTTTAATACAACAATGTTGTTTACGCAGAATTGAAACAGTTTAGCTAAGTAATTATCTCAAAATTTACATACACGAAGAACACATAAACTCAGAAAACAGGACTCAACAAATTCGCATCTTTAACATAACAACTTTCAAAGATTCATCTAAAGACGTTTTAATTAGGTAATTATTTTCCACCTCTTCCGTTAGTCAGGCTTATTTTAGATGAACTTTAATAGACTTTGAAAACAGTAATTTAACATATTAGTATTTGATGTTATCGCAAATGCGTTGCATTTTAGAAATGTTATCTTGCATCCTTTTTAATGTATTTACCATTAGCCCGAATTCTGTGAAACATCTACCTACACGTCAAATGTTATTCAAAACACTACTCGTCTTAACGAATATTTAGAACACTTAGAATTTGTATGGAAAGCTCAATCTCGCACTTATATAATTAAATGTACTGGACAAAAGTAAAACGATTTATCATTTCAAAAACGACAAATTAGCTTAATAAGGATGGAACGTATCTTAGAGATAACTTCCGAGAAGAAAATCCTGAGAGCATTCAAGAATTTAAATAAAAAAATGAAGATAACAAACAGACAAATTTTTGATTCTAAACATAATATGAGATTAAATAAATGGCATATAGAACATATTAATTAATAATAAGTTGTAATCAAAAAGTGAAAAAAATAAAACTCTTATATTATCAATTGAATATACTAGGTTATTATTGGTCTTAGTGTAATTTATGAAAAGCCGAATTTAAGGAAATAAACTAAAGAGTGTCTAAATTGACTTTCAAAAAATCATTGGCAGTATGAGGTGTAATTATTTGGTTTTGTAATATCAGTAAGTTTTTGGTTTATGAATAACAGTTTTGCAGAGTTTTAAAAATACATTATTTATTTTCTTTTTAAATATAAAAAGGTTCAACCATAAAACCATTCCCAAAGTCGTGCCTACTCTAGTTTTCAGGGGTAATCGAGGTGGAACTATGTAAACGTGTTACAACCTTATTGATAAAGATATTTTAATAACAATAATATGGTATTATTGGATTTACCTGTATGTTAATGACATCTTCTTCATAGGCCACCGTTTTCGGTACGTCGGTCAAACTTTGGTAACCGCTGTAGTCGTACTCCAACTGTCTGAACGGCTGAAATTTCTTAGGAAACTGTTCAGCCTCGATATCGTTCATGAAATCCAAATGTTCTAAGTAATTCAGAATCATAATAGTAAGTGCGTGTCCTCGCAGGTAAGTTAGAGTCACCGACTCATCAGTCTTTTGTTCTAATATTACCCATGCAAGACGAGGAGAGTAAATTTTGCAACCTGCCTATTCGCACTTTGATACCGTCGCAGTGACCTTTCTTTAGCATAGCGAACAAATCCAACATCTCTTCGAATTGCGGATCTCTGCAACACAGTCACACAACCAATTCTATATAATATAGTTATTAGGTTTTAAGATCTCCTTAAGGATTTAATAAGCTAGAAAATCAACGATTGTAAATAAGACATATAGAGCATACCAGAAATACTATATACGCCACTAAAATCTCTGCGAGTCATTGGTTTAAGTAGTAGGGAAGAGGTCCAAAGTTACAGTAGTCCTAAAGGAGTCTATTCTCGATTAGAATGATTTAATTATAGAAAACCAGCCTTCACTCACCTCATGTGTTCTTCGCGGATCAATAGACAGACCGTGGGTCTACCTGACAACCTCCAAAACCGGCTGACGAACCTCAGCTCTGTTTTGATGTCGTCGATGAGCAGAGACATGTCGCGGTACAAGTAGAATTCGGATACTTCGAATATCAAAGGATAACACAATACTGTCATTCCACACACTCTGTACATCTATCAGGAGAAAAAAACAAAACGATAGTTTTCTTAAACGTTTAGCTAAATATTAATTTTAAACGAAATCTCAATAGCGTTTTGTTTTGTTTTTTTTCAATAAGACTATTCATTAACTTTAAAATCCTGATTGTGTCTGAAAGATGACTCTTAAAAAACGTATATAATTTCTAACACTGTAAATTATTTGAGAAATACACGCTATTGAAATGTTAAACATTTTACCGCGTATTAACCTTCTTAAATGTATGTCAAACAACGCTTAGAAGTTGAGCCACAGGTTTTATTATTTGTCTAATATTATATATAACTGGGCCAGCCTATTCTATACCATTGCTTTATTTATGTTTATAACATCCACCCACTTCTTCCTTGGTCTACCTTAGCCTCTCAATCTCTCTATTATAATATCTGTTAATCGTTTTAAATATTGTTTCCCCGTTTTCTCGCAAATCGAAACCATTTTAATCTATCTATTAATGGCTCGATTTTCGAAATTCATCTTAAATTACACTCCCTAACAGCACAAATAAAATGAAATTATCTACCGACTTCTATCGACTTCCTGATGTCCATGGTGGAGCCAATAATCAACAAAAATCCGAAGTCAAATATCGGTAAGTTTTTTGATGGTCTTAAGACTGCTCATGGAAATCAGTGGGTACATATTTTTTCCTTGTGCTGTTAGTGCTGTTGTGGGCACATTCCTAGTTCTGTCTAACCTAGTCACTTTAATCATTCATCTCGACGTATTCATTTCAGTTAATTCCAATTTCCTTTCCCCTAAACACATATGACATAACACACCTGTTGTCTTGTTTTACCTCGTCCAACCGCAATTCATTTTTGCTCACCATACCTTCAATTTTGTAAAATTATACTTTTGCTTTTATATTTGACCATAGAATTATAAAAACTGTAATACCACCCATTGACTTGCCACTTAATCGGCTTAGTTGCAAACAAACCTACAGCGATATAAATTAATCATCTCCTCTGCAAGTATGATTTACATCTTAAGACTATACATAATAAACAAATGATGAACTTTGAGGAGTTTATAGTTTACCTTGCTAGTGCCCAGAGCGCCAATCGGTCGTAACGGTCTTCCGCTGAGATTCAGTTTCTTATTGACGCCCAAATGTTTATATACCTGAAAAAAACGAGTGGCACGTTCATGTAATGAAACAAATGCATTGTATTTAAAGGGCGTGCACCGACCTTTACAAGCTCAGTTGAAGACCATATCTGAACCGGTTCGACTTCGTGGGGCGTTTGCGTTTGGATGCCGTACGTCGCCATCATAGCCTGCAGTCGCATCGACTCGGCTATCAGAACCACTTGAACGACCAAATCGGTAGCCGTGCCCTGCGTAGCCAAGGAGGTCGTGCAAAAGAAAAGAACAGAGTGTAAGTAATGAATAATAATGAAATCATGAGTTTTTATGCCGTTATATTCAACAGAATTATTTTTATTTTGACTATAGTTTTGCAACAGCTAATATAAAACAGATAGCCGGCAAAATGAGTTAAAAACATTATTGTTAATTCAACCAAAGAAATGGAAAACTTATTATTACAAAATGTATTATAATTAAAACTAACTACAATGATTTGATTGGTTTGCAAGTACAACAACGTCGTTTCGGCTAAGATTTCAATTTAAGTAGCCTAACCGTACATTATACTTTTTCAGGACGGTTTGGAGTGAATCCAAAACGAAAAGTTTGTACCGACCAGCCGCTGAGTCTGCTGAACGAAAGTATTAGACGAAGGGTAACCTAATAACACACTAACTCAATGGATTTTGCAGCCCCGTTTGGTTTGACAAATAAAAAAGTTCCAGAATTGTAATACTGACTAATATTTATGAAACATAATATACCATACAATAATAATTATTATTATTATTAGAAGCCACTAAACAAGTAAACTTTTGGTGTGCAATTTAAAAGTCCGTAAAAACCAAACATATAGTAAGAAAGATATTTTATTTACAAAAAAGATTATAATAAATTATGAGTTCTTGAGAAATAACCATTTTCACTATCACTATAATCATCTCTACCATACATAATATATACTAATAGATTAATAATTAAAAAACTAACATTATAACAATTTTTTTATAAATATCACAATATTATAAATAATTATGTTGTATAAATAACACAAACTCATGCACACTAGAAATATACAGCGGTACAAATGTATTTTACGTATAGACCCTTTGGTAAGTGTCACACACAAAAACAACAAAAATAGTGTTGGAAAGCGATAGATATGTATAATAATATGGATATAAAATTGTTTACTTGATGTAGCTAACAGTTTTTCAAGTTGAATTGTATATAATTAAAGCCATTTCGTTTGCAGAAATATAGAACTTTACTTAAAACAGTCGTTGGTTAAATAGCCCAGTGCAATAATATTTACAGTTATAGCTAATTTGTGCAGTTTAACATTTCTGTTAAGCATATGGACGTTAGGTAAAAAAACACCTAAGGTTTTGATGACTTGATAGAAAGTTAAATGTCTTTTTTTAATATAAAGAAAACACTATATTACTTTGGAGGTATATACAATTTTTAATTTAAGTTTTAAATCGGGTTTTTTTTTTGTATATTATACGCTTTTTCTTTTGTAAAATTGAGAGAAAAAAATCTATGCTCGAAACGTACATAATAAAAAATCGTTTAAGAATAATAACGTCGCTTTTTCTTTTTAGTAATCCTATTTACAATTCTGACCGGAGGCGTTTTGTCCCTTTTTCACATCGTTAGTCCAATTTCTAACGCCTTTTTCAAAACTATAGAATAGCCTTTTTTTTTTTTGACAGCCCGAGAGCCTGCTTCCAATTATAATGATTTACAAAACAGTAACGTGAAATCTTGAGTATTTTAAAGTCTGACTCATACATACGTGTTATGAAATAAAAACCACATTCATAAAAATGCTCACTTTAATTCGAATACTTTCGTGAGTAGGGTTTTTATTTAATTATATTAAATACCCCACAAATTAAACTAACTATTATGCTAACTAGCTGTAAACATTGATTATTAGCATATTCTATCTACATCGAACGGAAGAGGATTGGTTAATTTAAATATTATACTATATGTACAGAAAATATCACACAAACCATGCTTTTTTTTTCTTTCTTTTTTTTTAGCATTACTTACGGTATTGTGCCTGGTCTGCGACAGGTTGCGGTTTTATATACGCACATGGTAACATGACGTGAAACAAAATAATATAATAACTGCATACATGAATACATTGTGATATAGGTAGATAATATAATGATATACAGATTTTTTTGTTAGTTTCGCGAGTGTGTCTGACATTAAAACCTAATACGGTCGACCACCGTGTGTTCATAATGATAATAATAATAATATCGATAACGTGGCTAATGAACAACAGTAATTACGGTCATCAATTATCATTATCATCACGAACCTCGCCGGTCTATAATTATGATAATCACCTGAAAAGCCGAATAACGTCCCGGTCTCTTAGGTCTGTTGTAGGACGGTAAGTACCGGCGGATGGGATCCAGTTCATTCATGTGCAACAGGTTGGATGTGAGTAGTTGTGCTATTATGTACAGTGCCTGATTCCACAAGAACAACGGTTGTTTCTCGCCGTCTTCGCATTTGGGCCCGGGCGACCTAAGTTGACTGCCAGGGTCAGCTTTTTCATAGTCTACGTTCTCCTTGGTAACGTAATAGAACATCGGTATGAAAGGGTCTGAAAACATGCGGAAAGACGCAGAATAAAGATGCTGCGAGTACTCTTTATAGATTCTAATCCACATCCGAAGCTAAAAAAAATGCAAAGCTCATACTGTCACTTACCTCCGAAACTATCAGTCTTCATCACGTCTTTCAGCAATTTCTTGTACTCTTCGGTTTGTTGAGGTAAGTTTTTGAACACTCCGTCGATTATCATGTATAAATAGAACATTGGCCATTCATTTTCAATGTTTTCAAAGTCCTGAAAACCAAAATCAGCGTGACCATCCTGAAGCAGGTATATCACATCAGGTGTGTAATAACTATTAATCTTTGACGCCACATAAACTTAATTTTACAAAAATATACTACGCTTACAGATATAGGAATTAGATTATTGCGTCGACTGAGAGAAAAAAAAATACAATATAAATGTCTATGCGGCAAAAAAACGATAAACATTTTGTTCATTGGACCATCTTTATATTATCAGTCAAAATTAATGCTGAGAACAATAACCAGTTGGTTCTATACTTCATCAGGGAAAGCAATAACAGCTATTGTAGGTCGTGAAATATAATCAGTGATTCTGGTCAATGAGTCAACTTGAGTTTATTACTGACTATGTTGTTATGACCAGAAATCTAAGCCTAACCAACTTATACGTTTTTATTTACTGTTTTTAATTATTAATTTTGTAAAGAAATTAAAAACAACACGATTACGACTATACTCGTTATTTTCCATAACGCCTACATTTTTTTTTAAAAATCTTTTTCGCTCAATAATGTTTTAAGATTCAACACAAATATGGCGGATTGGAAAAGCGCAGTCCATTCATAACTTTATTTATGTTTGATCCTATTAACCGATACCACTTTGCCAACTATGAATTATAGTATAGGCCAGACTGTTTAAAAAATATCATACTAACTTGAGTTTCTCCGACGTTATAGTACTGCCGGTTCGGATCTTCAATGGCGCATTTGTAGCCGTCACGCTTAAATCGCTTGAAACCATACCGGCCTTGGAGCTTTTTCACTATGTTGGCTTTTGTATATGTGACCAGTATTTCTTCGTGGGTGGCAAACGCGGGATAGGAGACCGTGGAAATCAGCGCAGAATCGACAGCCTATAAACAAAGAAATTAGTCTCATGCAATCCAGTCATACCAGCTGGCAAACACAAATAGCCACCGTTATGAGTGTTTATATGAATTCTAAACTAATAATTTATTAATACTTTACTTTTGAACTGGATTCTCTGGGCAACAACGTCTCGAATATACTCCTATTTCTGTTGTGGGCATCTATGTCCACGTAAATCACCGACCACGAAGCCCCCTTGTCTCCAAACAGATTGCAACCGTTGATAGACTCCAAAGCGCTTTTTGCCATTCCGATAGAACTACAGTTAACGTACAAGTATAACACGGATTAAAAAATTTATTTTTCACTAGCTTTACGTTTTTCGGTCTAATTTTCATATCTAAATCTCTAAAACTTTGCTTGAAAAAGTGAAATAAAGAAAAAAATGCTATCCCTTCTAAGGGAAAGGGTTTATGATATTTTTTTGGTTTGTTAATGTTCATCGATAATACTATGTTTGAATTACTTATTTTTATCAACTGCAGATTACAAGATGTTATTTGATTATTATTTTAAAATCCCCATCAGTGTTAAGTGGAGTTAGCCAAAAAGACTAAAGTAGAAGGATGAAATAATAGAAAAAAACAGTACAGTGGGGTCAGGGCATAGTAGGAACGGAGCATGGTGGGGTCCGGGAGGTCACAGGTTTACAGGAATTTTTAAATCTGAAAGTGACAAAATCACCTCCAAAATAAACGCTTCGATGCAAATCAGTAGTTAATATTTTTAAGCCAGTACAGTCCAAACCACAGTGTAAACCAGCAAAGAAAGTATTAAATTGAGGTGCTGTACCTATTTACAAATAAGCATCAAAGCGTTAATTGAAAAAGATTTTATCCGAGATGACTAATACAATAGAGTATAGGCATAATGGAATCAAAGCATAGAGGGGACGTAGAGGTCACAGGCTACAGGAATTATTATACATAAAAGTGATCAAATTACTTTCAAATAAACACTTTCAAGTATACACGTGCCTCAAAAATCTTTAATATAGTTGTAGTACATAGACATAATATCTCTGTAAGCATGCATACACAGATGTACTATACAAACAATAAAAATAAAACCAATTCTTCGAATTTTAAACGGCATTTATACCGAATACCCTAAAAAATGTTTAATACTTTATCGTATAACCGAAACAGTAAGAAAGTATTAAAGTGAGGTCCGTGGTCTGCAGACTAACATCAAAGCGTTTATTTGAGTGATTTTTACCACTTTCATAAATAATAATTCTAAATTTTTCCAATTTTAAGGGTAATACAATGAACTTTTTAAATTGTTTAACTGCAAATCACTTTCAAATAAACGTTTTGATGTGAAGCTGCTTAAGTAGAAATACAAAATAAATCTCTTAAAATATTTTAACATAACACTTTTTCTTAACCCCTTCATGCATGACTTTTTATTTTTTTCCCAAAAAAATTGTACTGATTCTAAAATATATCAGGATTATGGGAAAAATATTAAAAAAATGATTTCAGCACAACTTCCCCTTAATTCTCCTCAAAGTTTAATTCGTGCCTAATATGGCACAACGCGCACCAAATGTATGTTTGTGCCACTTATGGCCATCATGCATTAAAAAACACAATTTTTGTTCGTGCCATATCTGGAACAATATGCACTCAAAACAAATGTTGTCATAATTGGTATTCATTTTTTGGCATTTTTTTTATTACTGACATTTATTTGTGATATATATTATATAAGATAATTAAAAAACATGATTTGTGTAATTATCATATTTTTTTTTTTAATAATGTAAGTAACAAATTATAATAACTTTTTATGCATGTTGTCCCATATTGGGCACACAATAAGTTTTTGTTGTAATTCAAAAACTATTATACTTAAAAAACTGTTCTTACTTTTTGTTATGATAGCATGAAAGAAATAGTTTTTACCCGACGCGGTGATAATATTTTCAGTTGTTTATTGTTCATCTATAATTCACAATTTTAACGCTAGATGAAGGTACTTTACATCAAAATGGGTCAGTTTGTTGTGCCGAATTCGGTCATCTATGCAGTTATGTCATAAATTAACTTCCAAAGCAACAAATAACAAAAAACTAATTTGTGCCATATACGGCACAACATGCACGTATAAGACATGTCGTATAAGGTTTTTTCCAATATGCATAATTTTTTTCCTTGTTTCACTTTTTGACATGCACATGTCTTATAGCTGGGGGTTAACCTGAACATTTCATGTCCGTCACTTTTTTGAGTCACGCTGGTTGTCACAAAATGAACTATGTTGACAACTAAATCGTTGCTAGGGAAACTGTTCATTTTACTCGTTTGTGTCGTGTGTGAGACAAATCCATGTGAAAATGTATCTGCGAATAGCGTGGATACTTTTTAATTTAGGTGAAGCATAAGGATTTTAGGTCTGAAAATAAGACCGAAAGTAGATCTAGAATGGAATTAAAACATATACAATTTCCTAAATATCTGTAGTCAATTTTTTTTTGTATGATGGAACCCTCCCCCCCCAAAAAAAAAAGGAAGACTACATTTTCACTGTAGTCAAATCACGTGAGTAACAATAAACAGATTTTGATTCAGCTAATAAGGACTTAAGTCGCATTAATTGGGAAGTCACCTGAACATCCATGTCAATTGACCAAGCTGCTGATTATTTCAAAACTCTACTTTTAGAAGAGATTCGTAATCGGGTGCCGTTAAGTACTTTTTATATTTTTTACTTTTTCGACATAGGTGTCATCCGAGTTAATAATCCTTTTGTGTAAGAAGAAAATTGCTCACAAATTATATAAGACGATTTCAACTCATAACCCCCGGGCGTTTTGTATAACACGTACTATAAAAAAAAAACATTTTTAATTAATTAGTTGGCCATTTTTTTGACGTATAATCGATTTATTGATTTTAAAATACAAGTGTTTTAAGTGTTAACAGACATTATTATTAGTCTACGTGTACATAATACAACTGTAAATCGTTACTTTGGTGATACAAAACTAATAATTAATAATTGTATTGCAAATAAAATTGTATTTATTGATTTTAAAAAATATATTTTTTAACAGCTTTTATTTGTGTATATTTAAGTGTGTTTCATATTATCTAATTTATTTTAGTCTAACTGTACATAATAAGATTGTAAAATAAAATGACACGTTGACGCATTTTAATTGATATCAAGTTGTTAATTTTATACTTGTTTTAAACAAAAATACAGAATATTATGTTAATTAATCTACACTGTAAATCTCAGTACTCGGTACTTCGCTGCTAATTATATTTTAATCATTCCTGATCATGATATTTCCTGTGTCGTTATATGCGAAGCCTAAATCTATGAACCAATTGCGCGACATAGCATCGTCTAAACAATCGATTTGGCTTCCTACATATTCCAGTATAGTCATTCCCTGCGGTATCAGCTGATGGCTCTTTTTGTTAGAATATTCTTCGTTTGGATCCACTGGCGACCTTTCACTGTAAGTCCGAGCGACGCAACGATTTGTTAATATCCTATGTATTTTCTTCTGGTATACACCCAAGAGATATCCGTTTACGGTTTTTAATACGTGATCGATTCCCTTCTGGTCGAAACCGCGTGTAGACCATTTCAACGACATACTCGGATGTATAGTTTCAGTAAAATCGGTCAATTCTCTCGTGGCGTCCAATAAGGTTAGCTGAGGTTCCAACTGCTGACCTAATGAGTAAATTAAGTTCAACGCGTCTCTCATGCATCTGAACCTCAACGACACGCTGTTGAGTTTGATCAGCACCAAATCAAAACAATCGCAATAACTTTTAAACCACGAGGCAGACGTACTTTTTACAGTTTGGCAAACCCCTATTAAATGTTCTATGCGAAACCTGTAGTTATAAATCATCTCGGCGTACTTACACATGAGCATATTCCAGATGTCCATGTATTTTTCCACGACGTTGGAATTGTCGATCGGGTTCCGGTTCGACAATATGGCTTCGGTTATTACGGATGCGGGATCCAACAAAACTGGGCGGTTGTTGATATGAGTTATGGTTAATACGTCCATTAACCGCCATCCAGAATGATGCACCAACCCGTTTAATTTGTTAGCTAGTTCGGTTTTTTGTAAATCGCTCATATCGTCCGACACAACGCGTGTAAAACCAAAAACAGCAACCCAAACTAGTATTGAAATCAACGTTTGTGCATGCATTATCGTAACGTCTAAAAAACAGCACACAACAGCACTAATCTATGGAAAAAAAATAACTGAAGAACACTGTGTATGAAAACTGCTATTTATTTGATTTTTTTGTTTAAACACACACTGAAATTATTTGTTCCCGTCGAGCTTTTGATTTACACGCAACATGACAAATAGCAAAGAATCAATTATGATTTTCCTCGTAAAAAAAAAAAATAAATAAATAAAGAGTATTGACACAGTATAGTCTTAATTTTATGTTCTGGCCAAACGTTTTTTAGTAGTTTTATAATTTAATAATGGGATTAAGTATTAATTGTTGATAGTACCGCCCATAACTGTTGGCTGGCGCTTTATTATCATGGACAATGACTGTTGTAATGACGATAGTAGCGAAACGGTGGACGGCTGCACCGAAACAACGACCGACGATGACGACCAAGTGCTGTTCGACCGACTGTGCTCGGTGGTCGGTCGGATCGAACGCAACTCGGAGGCTCTGGTGAACAGTTGTGATTCGCAGATGGACAAATTCGTCGAATACATTGAGAAGTGCGGTAGCGGTCAAGGCCAAGGTTTGCGGGCTTTGACTGTGTTGGAAGTGGCCAAAGAGTACGAGTGGAACGAACTGTCCAAGCAGTTGGCCGACATAAGGAAAAGTCTGGAGTCGCAGGAAGAATGCGACGGCGACAAGCCAACTGATGAGGAAGGGAGCGTTTGTTGCAATTCTACCGCGGCAACCGTGGTGGAGGGCGACGACTTCGCCTGCGGTCCGGCACTGAGTGAAAGGTTAGGTGATCAGATAGGATTTGGCGGCTACTGCGATGACGATGTCGCTCTTAGGCCAGAAGTCGAGCACTGTCGTCGTTAAGCTAATACCAACCAAAACTCCTTCGAACAGCCAAATATGTGTGCCAAATTTAATTCCGATTTCATATTAAAATCCCCCTTTAACCGTACCTTGCTCAGACGTCGAAAATTGTATTAAAGGGAACACTGTTTTATTATAAACAGAATACTTTTTATGTATAATATTTATATTATAAGACATTTCCATTTATTAAACAGACAAAGGTCGAATGTCAAAACGTTTACAAAGTTTTTAAGGGAGAAGATGACTGGATGAAGCTTAAAACCTGTACTCAACGACAAACAACTTACCCATCCGAGACAAAAACCCTAAGTGAATATGTGTCAAAGACAAAATTTAGAAGTAGCCAAATGTGTAAAATATAATTTTACATTTTACAAAACATAATACTTATGGTAGCTAAAAACAAAGTAAAAAGGTTTGAATCTCGATCCAATATTTATGTCTTACTTCATTACTTCTTGCGTAACCCAACTTATTTCATAACTCAATTATTGTATTATTTAGTTAACATACAGAGTTTTTTTTTATAGATGTGAAAATTAGTTTTCTATAAAATATACTATTTTTTTTTTGAGATAAAAGTGAACAAAAAATATCTGAAAAATGTTTTGTTAAATAAATGGTTTTAAGTAGTTATATTTTACAAATTTTAATAAACCAATGCAATGGCCCGGACTAATGTGATTAATTTAAAGCCATTTTTGTTAATTGGCATGACGTAACTGATGATTCTAGCATTTTCGCTTTTATCTGGGCAACGACCACAGACCAGCAGAACGAGGTCATTCCATTGACTGATCGACTCTAAATAATATTAACCGCATTACTTTGCACTATAATAACCGTTATCGATACGGCAATGGCGTTGTTTGATTTTCACTACATTAACCTATACATTAAAAGGCTACAATCTGTCTATATACCTACAACGAATAATAATTTATATTGCTACTATAATTTATATTGCTATAGATTTTTTTTTTAATAACACGAGTTATACCTACTACTAACACGGTTCAAGTAATTTTATTATCATTTGTTTTTCCAGTCCATTTATATCTTTAAACAAACGCGGTTTTCTCAGTTGAAAAGGTTTCTAATTAAAAGCAACTGATGTTAGATTACAGGATTTCAACTCGATTAAAAATGTGTTTTTTTTTTTGGAATTTCTGCGAGAGAACCAACATACAAAACAACTAAAACGAATATGCGGTAAACACGTATGAATCATTTACTTTACTGGGAAAATATGCAACTACTGTCGGTTTTATATCATTACCGTACTGTTCAAAACCACAATAACTCCATCAGCAATAGTATAATATTATATGGAATGTAAACCGCCAGAGGTGATCGGAAAATGACGTATCCCTTATAATAATGGAACCCATTACCTATTAACTGTAATGTATATTATAATAACGGGAAATCTTTGAAAATTACCTCAAGGAATTCTTGGAAATTCTCTAGAAACTCCGGTCGAGTTATTTGTATGGCTTTGTAGATTCCCGAGAGTCCGCGTACGATTTCGCTTCCGGCGCTTTACCCTCTGCTAATATTAAATCAAGTAAACCTACGTACAACACTGGTATATATCCATCATGACAGTAATCCTTAGTACCATTAGGGTATGGAATCATAATAACCTTAGGATTCGTTCAGATTCCAACGAACACCGTCGCTTCGCCGTATAGTCTTCCCATTAAATTTTGCGTTTTAACTTATACATTATTGGCTTTAAATACGCACATGCATTATGGCATCTGACGTATAACCTGCACGTTGTAAGTTCAAACTCTAAGGGATAGACCTTTGAGCCTCGGGGTGTGCCGAACAAACAACTGAACTTCTACGGAGTCTCGAAAACCTGACGGTTAAACTATTAAATATATTATCATAGCCTCGCCACATTTAAAACTTGTGTTATTATGATATTAACAAATATACGTCCGTAATATTTAAATTCAACTATTCAGCTATCATCTTAATAAAAACCACTATGCCCGGTAAATAAAAAAAGATTTGCTGTGAACGGTTAAGTTGTATAACTACTGACCTAACCTAACTCTGTTTAACAAATGAGGTTTTTAGGGTGACATAACGGAAGCCCCCAATATGAGATGATGATTGAGCCTATTTTATAAAAAAAGAATAATGGAATTAAGGTATTGTGACGAAAATTCTATGAACCACAGTGAGGCCAACAATGATGTAAGGAAATCATGTCCATGATTGGGCATTATTGAGTTTAATAGTTACCTTTAAACGAACAACTAAGCAACTTAAACAACAAAATTATTTTATAAAAGAAATTTTCAAGTAAACATTAACTGTTAACTTAATTTAGTTTAATTTAAATTAAACTTTATATTAACTAAAATACATTTTTTTTAAATTGACTTAGCTTGAACCAGTTAGAAAAAAATATTAACTTTTCTAAGCTAGGTAGAAGTGGGTATTTGATACTTAACAACAAAACATTGTCAAAAGTAAACACAAGTGGCGAAAATAAGAATGTTGAGATGGTGTGTACAGTAACTAGGTTACAACAATAGACAGGAGTATGGACGAGTATATTAGACGTAGTCAGAGAGTTAAACATTTGCAGAAAAAATAAAAGGATAGATTATGACAAGTTAGACATGTAGAAACGAAAGTGAAATGGTAAAACAAGTATAAGCTACAAGAGCGATGTAGAAATATAGGTAGACAAACGAAGAAGTGGATGGATTAAATAAATAAAGATAATATGGATATGTGTGCAGTGAATGTAGAAATGGTGACAGATAGAGTTATGTGAAGAAAGAGGGAGAGAGAGAAAGATTTTTCTGACCATCCCAATTCGTATAGTATTAGGAGAAAATATAGAAGAAGAAAATTTAGAACTACCTACTTAAGATAAGTAGTTTGAGTATTTTTACAAACAAATTGTTATACTTTCAGCAATGAAATTTAGACTTTTCTGGCACCACTCCATCTGCTATTTTAGAGTAAATTTATGCATGACATATATTATAATTTTTACTATACATGACAAACTTACCTAACCTAACCTAACATAACCTAATTAGAAAATTATCGGTCATATACACTTATCTTGCTAACCAAAGCTAACCTAACCTAACCGAATTAATACTTAATTTAAAATTATATTATTATTTCACTGGTAGATTCTATTGATTTTATCTCAACCCAACCTAATCTAACCTTATTAATTAGCTAACTCGTTGGAATACAGTTTAAAAATTTAAATGCCATGCTTTATATATAAATTCTATATACTATTTATAGATACTAACCTGGCATGGATTTCCGGCGTGTTGTCATTGTAGGAACTTCCTCTCTCCCATACAGCGTAGTCGGGCGTCCGGTAAGCGCGCTCGATGTAGTACACCAAGTTCTGCACAAATGCCACTTCGTCCTTTGTGTAAATTATCTGCAAACCCGAGGTAGTCATTTGGACTAAATATATCAGGTACAGCGACACCACGTCAACCTATAAAATTAGGAAACATTTAATCAAATAACGAATATAAATCGAATAAATGATGATTCAAAAAATAACAAACTTGTTCTAACAAGAAAATTATAAATAAGTACATGATTTTTTAATTCACTGATTACTTTTTTTTTGTATAACAAAATATAAATTACAAAAGAAGATTTTTTGTAAATAAAAAAAAGGCAGAAATTTATAAAATATTGTCATATAATGAGGAAACAATTTTTTTATACAAACATATGTGACTATGCACCAAAGTATAAAGTTAGTATTAGTGTAGTCTTATACAAAAATACAAACATGACAATATGAATGATAAAGATATTATTAATTTTTTTTATCTAATCAAATTATTTGAAAAAAGCACAACAACAAAACTATTCGAATAATCAATTTTTTTTTTTTTGTTCGTTACCTGACATAAATCTCATAAAAACAAAAAAATTAGACCGACGTCTGTAAAATGTAAAGTTAGATGTCAATAAAAAGCAATTGCACGAGTGCAACGAAAACCGAACATGGTGCGCAGATGTAACGGCTGGCACTAAAAAATACATTTTTATAATAGACGCGTCTCCAGGATTTATGGCGGAGGTTTCACAGGTAAACGGTGAAGCGGGGGAAGCTGTGCTCCTCTCACATCCTGTAAGAAGTCTTAACATTAGCGAACAATAGTACTATGTTTTATCATTACGGAATCGTCTGAAAACCGCGAACGGGGTCGTCTGATATACAATCGAAAAAAAACATTGGCAAGTGTAATCTTTGAAAATCGACAGCGATTTCGAATCAGAGCCAAACGAAACTCTATTCGACGTCACCACGGTAAACGGATAGGACGATTTGTTATTGCGTTTATAGCCGTACTTGTAGGTGAGGGTAACCCTCGTCCGAGTAGAGGACATCGCCGTTTTGCAAATTGAATTTAGAGTGCAGGGCGTACTTGCTGCACTGGTGTTTCTTGAACCGTTCCACTTGGTCGGCTTGTCGGATCCAGCAAGCCAATATGCCTCGCATACACTTGACGGCGGACTGACCCAGTTCGTATAATTTACCTCGGTCATCGTCGATTCTCCTGCGAAATGAGAAAACCTCATGAATAACATAATATGTATGCACGAGCAAACGGATCGCATTTTGTTTGTGTGTATGTGGCTTGTACCTAACTGATTTTAAAAATTTATCTTAGCAGTCTACACCACGTTATGCATATTGTACTTTCACCCCTCCCTTCTATCTCTCTCTCTCTCCCTATATTTATGCTTGTACCTGTAAGCTTGAAACAGACTCCAAATGGCGGCTGCACAGTAAATGCTATCCCTGACGCTGGCCTCGTATTCGTCGTCAGACAGCACGGGAAACAATCCGGTAATCGCACTCTGATATCTGAGAAGTTGTCTTTTCACTGGAAAAGAAAATGGGGTAAAATGTTACAATTTTGACGTTGACGAGTCAGATAATCGCGGGTTTATATTATTTTAAAATAGAAAATAAAACTGATAATATTCTCCTAAATAAACATCAAAAGAGGACTTAAGTTTCTCAAATGTGATTTATTTACTACCGATTTGTCGATAAGGATTTTAAAGCAGTAATAAAGACATTTCAAAGAAAACGCCTTAATACGACTCTGTAAATAGTTAATTTCGTTTACTGTGTCGACTTATACTGTAAAGTTTTCAACTTCGGTTTTTTTACGATTGCTATCCACAGAATAACATAAAATACACTCAAACCCATCGACCATCTTTTTTTAAATTAGGATAATTTTAGAGCAGGGAGAAAATTTGTATATAATTAAAAGATAAAATTTAAAACGAAAACTCTAAACTAACGTATAAAAAAATATCGTCGGGCTTAATTAATACTACTTAATACGCAGTAGGTTTAATATGGAGCCAAGAAAGTACTGTATTACAACTATATACAGTATAATACTGTATTGTTTTAAATAATGATTAAGATTACACAACGATTGTTGATATTTAAAAGATAAAAAAAAGATAACGACCTAATCTGTAAAAGTATACTACGTTCAATCGTGTCTTCATTAACGTCAAATTCAAGTTTTCTAATGTAATTTTAAAAGCGGTGCAATTAAAAATTATTATTTAACCGTACCAGAAAAAAAACAATGTGCTTCTTGTTGGGCATTTTTATTTTCTTATTACAACTACAGAATTGTTAATTAAAGTCGGATTATGGTTCTGGGTGTAATGTAGCGACAAAGGTTGTACACCAAAAGCATAATAATGCGGTCGAAAAGTTTTCTTGCATTAAACATTTATTATACCTATTATACGAAAGCTAAATGCTCGGTTTCCAATTTTCTCAAAACGATAATACTACAAACGTCAGGAGATTATACGGACCTTCTCATAATATTCGTCTACATAATATATATATATATAATTCAAACTTAATAATTGTTTGTAATAATTGATTTCGGTTGTTATGATGTATTGGTATCAGTTTTTTAGTAACTCCACTAGGTATTGTGAGTTATTTGTGCAAAAACTAAACAGTTTTTATTGTATACTTTCTATTGAATTTGTTTTACCTAGCATGACTTGATGTATAAAGGTATTCAAGTAGTACAAACTTTTTTGTTGGGTGCATTACTCATTAAATAAGAATAAGTAATTTTACCGGCTCTAAGAAAAATAACAACAATAGAAATTGCGAATTCTTAATTAAAGAGCAGTACAGCAAAATTGTATTAATCTTTGAATAAACAAACGGCTATACAAGTATGTTGTAAAATTAAAATAAAGTATACAAATCAAATTAAATCTAGTTACGCAGGTAATAGGCATTTAGATAATATTTAGTTAAGATCTTATTTTTCAGTTTTTTAAGTTTATAAAAAAATGTTTATCGTGCCATCGCACATGTAAAGCACAAAACTCAATAGTTATATTGTCTACAAAAGTAGGGTTTACTTAGTTTAACCCAATTTCCAATAGTGAGAATCTATAATCAAACCATGCCAATTGTCAAATCTTCCAACCCGGTAGCTCGGCTATTTTAGAAATTGCAAAAACCAATGTACTCACTATAATTCACAATTTATTACTTCTTTTAATTACATTTTTCAACAAAATAATTAAAATTTAATACAAATAATTAAACTTTATAAATTATTAGATTTTTAATTTTAAGCTAGGCGGTTTTTTTTATGGTACCTATACTACCTATAGTGTATATAGTAGAGACTGTACTCAAAAAAGTTTAACGAACAATTCGAATATGTCATATTATGTCGAAATGTAACTTTTTTGATTTTATATTTATATTCCATTTTAATTTTACAGAATAATTATTATGCAGCCGTTCGTTTAATCAAATTTTACTCGTGAAGATTTGTGGCCTGGTGCGGCCACAACCTAAATGCACTGGGCTTGGCTTATGAATACATAGCATGCTATGTACCTTGGACCGTCGGACTACTTCATAATTTAAATGTGGTTAGCCTTTATTGTTATAACAAAGCTCCGGCTGAGGCTTTAATGTAAAAGCGCGTCCAGAAAAAGGTCGTTTCGGGTACGGTCGGTAAATGCCGAATTATTGACGAGGCCCGACGGCTACTGCGTGTGTATATACTTATACTTAATGTACTTGTATATGTACATGTATATGATGTTTATAAATAGTAAAATATCTTTTCGCAGTAGTACACCCGTATGGATAACCTACCCTAAAACCCGCTACACGCATGATTTATAGACTCTTGCATATACAACATATGTGAACAGTAGACACTTGTAAACATTTTATACTTACTTACGCACAACATATTAATGATTAACTATTATTGTTCGAATGACTTAGATCGGCCAGCGGAAATTCTCGTTCGGTTTTTAGAGAAAGAACGAATTGTCTCCTCTTGAACCTTAAATTGTTTATTGTCCACTACGCGTGTAAACTAAGCTTTGACGTCAAAATGAGAGGTTTGGTATTATGATGTGTGACGCGGTCTCGAGAGAATAGTTGTCGATTTCGAGGGGAAAATGGTCTTTAGAATGTATGCATGTAAACACAACAATAGACAAGCAGAAAAGAGCAATTTAACCCGTGTAGAGCCTATAGAGTATAGCGAGGAGCGATTCGGAAAAAAGGCTATGAGTTTGCTAAGGGTTCTTCTTAAGTATTTGTTTACACTAGTAATGGACAGATATGCTCGAAGAAAGACACGTGGAGGACCCGTGTCTACCGATCACAACATGTTTACCAATTGGCAAGCCGAAAGAAAAGTAAAATTAAAAGTATGTATGGACTTTTAACTAAGTTTCAATGATAATCATATTCCCCAAAACCGGTAATCTCAATATTATGCCCCAAACCCAATGTTTTAGCTTTATAAATAATTTATTATTATTATTTTATCAAATATTAATGTTATAAATATATTCAAAAAGAAACAATGTTAATTATTTTTATAAAAACGAGTGTCTGAAATAATTTACCTAATAACATAATATATCAATTTTATGTAAAATATTTTTTTTGTGTCTGTATTGTATCCCACTTAGTAAAAAAATGGTAAAAAACCTCATTTTTTTTTTAAATTAGACGTTATTTTGTGTATGACAAAAAAGTGACGGTAAATTAGAAAATCAGGTTAATCCGAAATAAAAAAAAAGGTTTAGGTCTAAAAGCGGTCTAAGATAATTTAATCCCCATAGGCATTAATCGTCACGTAAAGCTTGGAAACGACAAAAAGGTATTGTGATTTTCACCTTGGATTTGTAATATATTTAATCCATACACATATTTTTAAATCTATCTGATTTTTTTTTTTTAGAAAATTGATATTCGTGTATTATATTATAACAGTGTGCGATTGTATTTTCCAAGGGGTTTTATTTCCGAATTTTATTATTATAAAAACTTATCAACCAGTCAATATTAAAAATTAATGAAAAAAAAAAAAAAATGTTGACTGGGGGATTTTCAATTTTCAACACTGTTTTTAAAGTTAAAAGAGTTTAACACACAAATAAGGTGCGGTTGGGAAGGGCGCGCGGATAAAACAAGTACTACACACCATCTCTCCTTTTGCCCTAAACTTGAAACTTCAATAACTTAAAAAATAGTTATCCGAAACTGGTTATCGACCGGGCAAAATTGTTATCACATTATTCTCAATTAAAAAAAAAAAAATACATTTATACGTTACCATTTAAGTTTTAAAATTTGTTATCGAAAAAACTAAGTTGGGAGGGGGTAAAAACCAAAAAAAAATGGAGATCACACTGCATTAAAACATTATGAAAAAAAAAATTATTTCTAAACCCTATGAGATATTGAGTAGTACACGATACAATGATCACTCTGTATATAATATGTGCGGTATTCTTCAACAAATAATTGTTTTTTTTTTATATATATTATTTTATTTATTTAAAATTTTACCTAATATAGTCTCTCAAGTACCGTGGGTAACCCATAAAAATGTGTTTTGACTGGTTGTATATGCATGATGAGGGGATAGAAAATAACCACCAATCATAAGACTAGAATTTACATAACTAAACATATTTTTGCATATTTCGGTGTTAAGAGGATAATATACTTGCTTATTAGCATTTTACTAATTAAAAAAACGCACTGGTGCCTACCCTTTACGTTTACTTTTATGAATTATGACAATGATATTTTTGTAACATGTAATTTGTTTTGTAAATTTATAATCAAATAAATAAACAAAAAGCGTTTTTTTAATTTGTTTTTTTTTAAATAATATTTTGTTTTCTACTTACAAGTTTTTTTTATTAAAATGAATCCTAAGTTTAGATACCTTTTTAAGGAAGTAGACAGTTTTAGCGTAAAAGTACATTTACATAAAATTAAATATTAAACTTGACTGGGAAATGTGAAGGCCATTTTATTTTGCTAGTTCACAACCCATATGAGAATATCTCCCTATCTCTTATTTTTCTTGCTGGTGCCATTCTCAAACTCTCTCTTCTTTATGCAAATTATCTTTATCTAACTTAGTCATTCTACACATCTATTTAACGTTCTTGCTACAGCTACGTTACTAATGACTACCTCTCTTGTCCAGTTCTTTGAATTAGACTAGAGCTTTTTGTATAGGCCTTAAGCGTTATGTGGGCTTTTTTTTAATCATTATTCACAGTTTAAAAAGTAGGGATTATTAACTTGTAATTTTTTTTTTAGGGGTAACTGTTTTTCAAATGACTTCCCCATTCACATAACTTGTAATTTACTTTATTTAGATTTGTTTCAAATTAATAAAGCAACGATACTCACTTAACTATATCAATAAGATCTGATACCCAGGTACCCAAAAAACTATTAAATAACAAGTATAGATTAACATTTATTTTTATAATAATTATCTAGTTCATACAAGTTAAATTGGTTAATTGTGCTTTTTATAGGTATATAATCTGTTCTCTAATATCTAATTTACTATATGTACAATAATAATATAATAATGTACTATAATACTAATATAATCATATGAAATAGGTACACTGATAATTTATTAGTTTGCACTTTGCAAGCTATTATAACAATACAATGTCTAAAGAATATTCCGTACGAATATGAAACTAAAATAATTCGACTGTTTTCAAGATCGTTGTAAAAACAACACCTCCTTGGCTCCGCATCGAAGCTAAAAAAACGTATATCGATAACCTTAGGCCCTAAGGCTTAGGGCTTAGAGTACACGTGCTATGTCCATTTTTTTCAAAATCGTGATTTTGGGTTCATTCGATTAATTTTTTTATCACGAATTCAGGGGTACCAAAATCACGATTTTGAAAAAAATGGACAAAGCACTTGTGTGCTCTAAAGTATCGATATGTACTAAAAAATGGATAGTAGACAGTATGATGATAATGTACTACTTTTAATAAATTTTATATAAAAACTTTTACCTATTACAAAGAAAGACATAAAAATTTTAAAAGTTAAAAATTAATTTTTAGTATTAACGTGGTTACGATTAGGATTGATTGTCTGTAACAATATTATAATGAACTGTTGATTCACTCACAAATAGTAACCTGGACTATGACTACGGTCATAGTGTAATTTTCCCCTTTTTTGGGGGGTTTTTTCCTTAATAAGAAAAAAGTTTGACTACGGTTTTTTGAGAAAATTGTATACGTTATAGTTTTGTTCTAGATCAACGTTCAAATGTTCAGACCTTAATCCCAAAAACTTTTCTGGAAAAAGTGAAATAAATAAAAATGTCTATCCCTTCTAGGTGAAAGGATTTATGATTTTTTTTTTGGTTTGTCGACGTTTATCGATAGTACTGATCGAAATTATATGATCAAAGAATATTCCATAGAAACTTTGAACTAATACAACTATTTTTTAAAAATATTATAGAGCACCGTAATTTTAATTTGAAAAATATGTAAATTTCTTTGATGTTTTTCTCGATTTTTTAGGGGAAAGGGGTGACTTTTAATAATATTTGGCCCACTAAAGTACGTTTCGGATACGATTTCTGATCTATAAAGTTGCTACCCGAAGAAATCGGCTTAGCGGTTCGAAAGATATCGTTGGTCCAGGCAGAAAAATAAAAACACATCATTGTAAATACAAAAACCTTTCAGCTCTGCATCGAAGCTAAAACACGGTCATAATAAAGTTTCCTAATATGGTACAATATGCAATATTTAAGAAGACAATTTATTTTGAAATATCATCTATAACTGTAACAACAACAATATTATAAGGTTATAACTGACCTATTCCGTAGTATATGTCCAAGTGTTTGACGGTTTCCTCGTAGTTGGATATTTTCAGATACAAATCTATGTCCGAGTCGAAAAAACTGCCTTTGTTCGCGCTCATTTTCGTAGGTCGCCTAAAGGTACTTGGCTACGACCGGCGACTTGGCCGTTAATCACGGACAATATATTTGTATATTTTTTATATTAACAATAACACCTAAAACAATAGCTACGTGTATTACATTATTTTTACGATTACCCGGCACAACGGACGGACTATGGCATATACGCGCCGTCGGACACCAACTGCGTCGACGCTGTCTAAATATATAAAATTTATCATTTTTTTTTTTTATATTTATTTTAGCATTCGGCCGACAGGCGACGAGATAAAAACGAATTCAAGGGGAAGGGCGGCACGAGCGATATTAATATAGTCGCACGTGAACACTTACAATACTACAGTACTATATTATACTACAGTGTAATACTACCCAGTGACTATCCCAGTGCATGTGTACAGTGTGTAGAATGTGTTTGTGTGTGTTTATCAAAGCCGTATGGGTACTATAATCGCGGTAACGACGGCTACTGTTGTTGTTGCAGCTCGGCTTGTAAGTTTTAACTGCGTACAACCGACTGGACGACCTACTGGAAATAGTACGTGCTCGACAAAAACTTACTTGGTGCGTGAGGAAATGCATAATAATGCATTCAGCATACTTAAAACGGAACTGCCACGACCAAAAAAAAAAAAAAAAAAATAGTTTTCAGCAAAACCCATTTGAAAGATGCAATTCGCCAGGGTTGTTTAGTGATATTAAAAATTAGTCATTGTAATCTGAGAATTCGGATTTTTTTTATAAAAACGCTAATAAAGCCACTTAAAAATCGTATAAATATTATTTAAATATAAAGCTGTGTACCTAAGTAAAGTGTTTTGATGATGAAAATTAAAAAAAAAAACGCTTAACTTTGAATATTAATTGCTTTCGGATTTATGTTTTTGGTGTTTTGTTTTATTTTTACATTTACATTAAAAATATTTTACTTAGGTACACAGCTTTACATTGTAATACAATTAATACTTAAAATTTTAAGTGGCTTAAATAGCCTTTTTTCGGATTTTCGGATTTCCATCACTATTTAAAATATTACAGTTTCTAAACTTAATAACTAACACTAATACTAACTAGCTCCACACTTAATTCACAAACTTGATAATAATAAAATATAATAAGTAATAACTGTTAAACTAGTACTCAGGGCTGAGATATCCTAGTTTTGGCGATTTGCTAATAATTGAAGCTGGAAAAACAAAACTTGTGGCACCAGTACCAGTCTGATTTTCAAATAAATTATTTATTTATTCTTACTATTATTATAAACGCCATATTATTGGCTTAAGTACAAGTAGTAAGATAATTAAACTTTTAGAACAGTAGATATACAATGAACATTTTGTACGATATTGTTCACATATAATAAATTTAATACTAACTAAATTTTAATTTTAATATAATTAGCGACCGGTTAACTGGTGATGTAGTATGTATGTGAATATGTAGTTTATCATATTAAACTGTAAAGTGATGAAGGTCAGTTTTTGTTCTTTTGATGCGAGTTGAATTTAATTTGATATATTAATTATATCAAATTATTGATAATTATAATATTATTTATTACTATTTACTACCAATATTCAATAACAAAAACAAACATATTATTACTAATAAGTAATAACAATACTTAAACATTTAGTTCTCTTTGATCTGCCGACATTTATGTACCTAATTATATGATAAAAATAGACTATACATTAACAATGGTTACATACAGCTTAACACATAAATAACAAATAAAGTTTAAATAATTTATCATTTAGATGTCAATAATTATACTATAAAAACACAATACAAAAAAATATATTAACAATATTAAACAATTATGAAAATTATTCTTAAATAAAGTATTATAAGGTACCTATATATTTTTAAATTATATAATGGTTATGTATTTAGATTTAATGACTAACTCAATTGCATCTTGGCCAATCAGGGTCAGAGATATGTCAGCCATAATTATCCATCTATAGTTAACAAAAATAATTTTTAACCGTCTAAGGATCAGATAGCATAATACTAACATGTAATATTAATATTTGTTCTAATTTATATGTTCACACATTATCATCAGTCCAATTTGCAGCTTTTGTGTCTATAATCTACTCCAAATAAAGAACATGTTTCCACCCCTTCTAAGATACGACCTGGTATGCATTTTTTAAAGAAAAATTCACTTTTATTAGGTACTTTAGGCAAAAATAGGCTTATTATTGTTAAGTGCTACCTATGAAATGTCATCTTACGGACTACGATATCATGTTTGACATTTCAAGGTAAACGCAGCAATGATCTACTATTTTCCCATGGAATTAAAAAAAAAAAATTAAAGCCTATTGTTACGATCAGTGTGTCGTGTAAGAGTAATATTATATTATACTATATAGGTATCATAAATAATATAAATTACCTAAAAGTATTCACTTTAAAAAAAAAACGATAAACGAGATTTTTATCAATAAATAAAAACAATTGTTATATTATTACAATTTGTTAATACATACTAGAATAGTGAATACAATTTAAATTCAAAATTATGCCAATTTACTTTAATTGGTATCCAATAACACCCAAGTCCCACAATTTTGAAAAATAAAAAAAATATACCTATAAGTATTTATAAATAATTATATTAATAGTTTTCACATCATAGGTCATCGTTTCTATATAATGTTAGACTTTTGAGAAAAATGTTTTGTAATCGGTTTCTTACATAACCTAGTGGAGTAGTAAAAATACTCATATATTATCTCTTTACATAATTGATCTCAGACTATTCTGTTGGTTATGCCTCAGGTTATTATCAGGCTTTTTAGTCTAAAATACCTCCAAAAAAGCGTTAACGCATTGGAAAATTTGTAAAATTTAAAATAACACTTTGAAGCTTACACAAATTAATTTGTAAATAAATTGACATGGTCGAAATTTATTAATATCCATTTTTTTAAATATTGCCTGTATAAAACTCCTTAAAACCCGTCTGCTTTTAATCATCTTTAATTATAATTTTAATTGTTCTAAAAAAAAAAAAAAAGATAATCCACACCAACACTGACAGTGCAAGAAGCTACAAAAATAAAGTTTAACACCAATATCCTCGATAGTTTGTCGGCATTATGGCTTCTATTTGGAATTACAACATTTGTTGGACTAGACTATAAGGATCCAATACACAAGTTTTCCGTTGCCCGTCCATTACCATTACGTTATTCGATATACCATATTCTCGATGCGGCTAACAAATTCATCATTTTAGTCCATAAAGCAATTGAACAAAAAATCCCTAACTCAACCCTAGTACTTCTTCAAGATTTTTTTTTTGTAAAAATTCCATAATTCCATATTAATATTATTTATATGGAAAATTTTAATTTTCAATTAAAAAAATTCTAACTTGAAAACTAATCAAGATTTTTATAATTTACAAAATGATTCTTAAAGCCGAAGCCTGAAATACTTCAAATTCACTCTCTTGGTAATTTATAATAAAAATTGTTTTTATCAAGTTGCAGCTTATTGAAACATGATAAGTGATAACTGGCTAAAAATACAATGTTACGATATATCAAATGACAAATTATTATCAAAAAAACGATTTTCAAGTTTCACATTATAGCCTTAGGAATTTTTTTTCAAACCAAAAAAAATTATTCTATTTTTATGTTGGAATTTGTCTAATTAAAAAACTAAAATTTCCCATGTGTCAAATGTCAAAAAAAAAAAAAGTATGAAGAATTACTATTGATTCAAATAGTAAGAAAAACAAAAAATATAAGAAAAGTAGCTAATGCTGGGAAAGTTTCTTTTTTTTGGTAATATTACTCTGTGATAAAAATGTTGCGTTAAGTTAGAAAGTTGGAGCATCTTAAAAGTAAAACTTAAAATCCATAACGAGGAAAAATAGTTATAAATTTTTAATTTTCATATGCGTTCAAGTTTAACATCAACCAAAGCTCTTAATAAAAAATTCTTAAAACATAATTCATAAATAATAAAAAAGTGGTAAAAAGTTAAATCAATTGAATTGTAAGCTGGATTTTTTTATCTTGTTTCCCTGCAGATTTTGTATGAATCGACATAAAATAACATCTGAAATACAGTAACAGTATTTATTATTATTTATTAATAATATTATTTAATCATTATGATTTATTATCACATGCTAATATATAACTTTACCAGCAAGCATATTACAACCTCCTAATCAATAACTTAATATCCAAGTTCTTATTGAAAACTTTAGTGACATTTGTGTCAATCAACTGCTCTTCCTGGCGACATTTGAGTGATAAGTAAGATACTGAAAATCGTATACGATGGAAATTTGTATTAACAATTATAACTATAATTTGCCAACTGCAATATTAAATCATACCTTCATCTTCTACTACTTTTCACTCAACTTGTGGCTCCACAGACATTTTTAGCGGTAACTAATAGTATATTAATATAATACCTAAATTCACAATATTAGATTACAATTGGTAGACCTGTTGTACCCCACAGGTCATCATCATAAATATAAACATCTGCAAAATAAAAATCACATTCTGGTTAAAATTTGAACACAAATAATCAACGATGTTCAATCATAGTAAACAGTGGGGTATTTTTGGAGGGGGGTGTCCACAGTGTCTGGACACCCCCCTGACAAAAAAAAATGTATTACACTTGACAAATTTGTATTCAATGTACAACAAATTCATACATTTTTTCTTATAATGAAACCACTTATTTAACAATACAAAGACAAAGGCATTCTATAGGTTTTATATAATTTTACAATAAAACTTTCAAAAATATATTTGTTTAAATTATAATTGGCCTCGGCAGCCAGCACCAATGGTCATTAGCAAAACCATAATTGTAAAGACAGACTATGTACTAAAAAAACTATATAAAAATTACTTCTTGATTTTATAGTTTAATTTAATTTAGTGTTATTATTATAAAAAAAAAAGAATTCCAAGAATATATTATAATTAAAAATTGTGAGTAAAAATCTTTGACTTATAATTATACAAAAAAATTATAATACAAATATTTACTAACATAAGTAAGTTTTTAGTGGTTGGCATCGAAGGAGAGAGGGTGAAGTGACTTAGATAAGAGTGAAATAGTCTATACAAAAAATACGAGTATAGAAATTGCGAACACCGGATAGTATAAAAAAAACTACAACCCCCCGTCCCAAATGTTGTTAAAAATACACCACTGTAAAAATGTATAATTTAATTTAATTGTTTGTATATATTGTTATAATTGAATTGTTCTTATTATAATTGATAAATTAAATATTTTATAATAAAAGCTATATAAAAAAAAAATTCATTTTTCAATCTAAGAGGACGCCACACCGCCCATTTTTAAGGATTAAAGTCTAGGCAATTTTTACAAGATATTAAGTTAAAGTTTAAACTGTGATGTGTAATTATTAGTTCAGTGTAGTTAGGAATCTTATTTGGTAGTTTAATTATTTTAAGGACTATCACAGCATCATTGACAGCTATTTAAAAAAAAAATTCTGTCAAGTTGAGTTATATGCGGATTAATTTTTTTCTGGCTTCATATATAGTTAAGGAAAGAAATTCATACATATTATCTATGACAAAATTATCTGTGCTCCAACATCCGTATTTTTTCAATATACCTAATATAACCAAGGCTATATCATTTTTAAAAAAGTCCTTTCTTAATTAATTAATTTTTCATAAACTGGTTGAAATATAAAAAAAAGAACCATGGTAGAGCATAGACAGCGTTGTTGTCTATTATGTGAAAATTTGGTCTCTTAGTTTTGATTACAAAATACAAAATTTTACAAATTTTACAATTTGTAAAATTAATTTTTTGAAGAAAATAACTGGTGTGTCCTCTTAATTAATCTTATATTTTAAAACTGTTTATACTATTAAGAAATAATATGTGACAGTGGTCAGAGGCCTAAAGTTAAGTTAATAGGTTGGTTTGGGTAGGTTAAGGCAATCGCTATGGCCGAGTTCTGCTCACTGAGAGATTTTAAATAGTGTTGACTAAACTATTTAGAAAATCTAAAAATCTTAAACTAAAGTCTAAAAATTGTATTTATAATTATTTTGTGACAAAACACCAGTATTTATAAATCATTTAAAGTAGGTATGGAGATTGATGTTTATTTATAAAATTTATATTATTTGCAAAATTTGTGCATACACTGATATTTACAAATTGACTTGTTCATCAACGTTCCGGAAGTCTTACAATTTACTAATTAGTGCACCTCTGACAATGGAAGATGAAGCGATTAGCATTAGCAAACATGTCAATTAGTAAATATTGGTTAATTCACAAATTTTGTAAAAACCGGAAACAAAATTATTTAGTTATTTTTTTTATATGAACTACATTATATTATTTCGGTCGGATAATTTGAGACCCCCGAAAAATATCAGAATCTGCCCTACAAACACTACAGGACACTATGAACTTAAAAAAAAAAACTGGTTTTCAAGTATTGTACTGTACACTTGTCTGCATCAAAATTGTTGCTGTTGTGTATTAAACACTTTTGTTTGACATTAAAAGAAACAGCTTACCTATGATAAAACATACAAAAATTAATAAATAAATCAAATGATTACACAAAATAATTACCTTATGAAATAGAAAGTAAAAAGATTGTTAAGTATATTCTCAGATCTTTGTTGATATTGTGTCACAACTAACTATTCAACTTTTAATTTTCCTTAGTCACTAGAAATATGCCTGTAATGTTAAAATGAATAATAGAATATGGTTATGTCAACATTAAAATGTGTAATACACTTAAATAATAGTTGAATTTATCGACTGTTATGTAAAATTTGAAGTATCCTTAATTTTGAAATATTTCTTAATCTAGATTGTTGTAATACATCAAATATCATGGGCTATGTTTCACATTATTTATAAGTTTACTGCAAAATTAATTAATACGTTTTGCAACAAACTAATCAAATAAATTTAAAACATATAACCAATTAAAATCCAAAATTTTTATTTTTATTTCATGGTTTTATACCTATGCTGTATGCAACATATTAGGTACAACATATTATAGCTTATAATAAAGTTCCATTAATTTAAGAGCCGTAATATTCCAATTGAACATTTTGTCAAACAATGCATGTGATTTATATGCAGATGTGCAGATTGGTTTTGAAATTAGACCCCTCAGTAGACTCTTAGAAAAAGAATATATTATATACATTTGACAAAAACAAAAGAAACAAAAATCATAAAGATTGCAAAACACTTGTATTTGAACTATGATGATTACTGATCTCCCTAAAATCATACACTGTAAAGATTAAGGGAATATTTTTTGTGGTAATATATTAAATAAATACTTAACTTTTATGTACAAATGATCCATCGAAACGAATGAAAACATTACAGACATTTTTGTTTTGTAGTTTACCGATTGCCAATTTTTTTTCTATAAATGTAAAACGAATTCAAGTCCAAAATGTTTGCGTTCTTTAAAATCGTTCACTCTGTTACTTGCAGACAATTGCATGTACAAATTTGAGAGTACTCATCCAAATTACAAATTCCAATTACCGAGTCACATTTATTTCATTACAAAATCACAAAAAAGCAAATGCTAGTTGCTAGTTGCTACACAGAATGCAATTATTCAGTGGTTGCTACGGCGGACAGCCTTATCAGCTGCTAGATCAAATACAAGGTTATACCTGTGGCTAGGTTATATCAGTATATGATATACTGGAGGTAAAATTATTGTCATGCTATAATCACGTTATAGTCAACGGCGTCAATGACAATATTTGATTTTAATTAACATATATTATTTATAAATAAAGTCACGACGAAACATACAAAAATGGTCTACTGAATTTATCACGAGTGTAAATTATTCAGATTCAATCTTGTTTCCCGATATCTGTATTGCTTTTCCAATTTAGTTTTGTGGCCAGTGTTGTCTTGAATTTACGGTAATAATGGACCCGCCAACTATGTTTGAAATCGAATCAAGAATGTCCGGCATGTTAATCGGCCGTCGTGGGGTCAAAATAAACAGCATACAAGAATCCAGTGGCGCGAAGGTGCAAATAGTGGATAGCGACACACTGGACGTCTGTAAAGTGAAAATAAGAGGTACTCAACAACAACAGAAAGTAGCCGTAGATCTTATTGAGGCGATTGTTGGCAAAGTAACACCAATGCAGAGTGAACCTTCACAAAGCGTTCCTCGGAGACAAAACAGACAGTTCTTTGCTGCAGAACAATCCAATCAACCAGTCAGAAAGACAAGGAATCAACGTCAGCACAAACAAAAAAGAAGTGAACGAATGCCTTCGCCTCCGGAAGTATTACATTTGAGCGAAGAAGCCTGGGCAGAAATTCGCCGTGAAAACGAAGAAATGGAACGTAAGCAAACAGAGTGCTTGCAACCAATTTTAAAACAGTTTTACGTGGAACACCAAGAAATTAAAGCTATGAGCGACAAGGACGTTAAAGCCTTCAGGCTCTCAAAAAATAACATCATGGTGAATTATGTAAGAGGTAATAAAAAATCTAAACAGATTCCAAAACCTGTTATCAGTTTTGAACATGCATTTCATAACTACCCAGAAGTTATGAAACAAATAAAGAAACAGAACTTTACTATACCAACACCCATACAGTGCCAAGCTTGGCCAATTATCATGAGTGGGCATGATTTAATTGGAATCGCTCAGACAGGTACAGGTAAAACTTTAGCGTTCATACTTCCAGCATTGATTCATCTCGAACGTCAGCCAACACCACGCAATGAACGCATTGGTCCATCAGTATTAATATTAGGTCCAACAAGAGAACTAGTAATTCAAATTGAAACAGAAGTAAAAAAATACACTTATAATGGAATAAATGTGGTGAGTGTTTATGGTGGCGCCAGCATGAATCATCAACAAGACCGCTTGAACAAAGAAAGGCCAGAAATTATTGTTGCCACTCCTGGCAGACTCAATGATTTTGTAAGCACTCGAAATATTAACACTACTCAAGTTTCATTTCTAGTTTTGGACGAAGCAGATCGTATGCTCGATATGGGTTTTGAAGTTCAGATTGAAGCAGCATTAATGAATGTTAGACCGGACAGACAAACCGTATTGACTAGTGCTACATGGCCAATTGGCGTGCAATACCTGGCTGAAAAATACACAGATAATTCGTTACATGTTACAATCGGGACATTTGATTTGACCACTGTTAACACTGTAAAACAACAGACAATCGTTACTAAGGAATACAAGAAAGACGCCTGGTTGGAAAATTATATGAAAAACTTATCGGCTGATGACAAAATCATAATATTCATGCGTAAAAAGGTGTCTGTGGATTCACTGTACAGTAAGCTGTGCAGTCGAAACATAAACTGCAGGTAAGGCTACTTTGTTAGCATATTAATGTATATTGTTACTTGTTTGAACATTTAATTCTTATCTTACAGATGTATACACGGTGGCAGGGAACAAGCGGAAAGAGAAAAGGCTTTGCAGGACATGCGTGACAACAATGTGTCTGTACTGATTGCCACCGATGTAGCGTCCAGGGGAATCGACATACAAGACATTACAGTGGTGATAAATTATGATTTTCCAACTAACATTGAAGAGTATGTTCACCGAGTAGGACGAACAGGACGAGCAGGAAAGACAGGTTCAGCAATCACATTGTTTACCCAACACGATGCACATTTCGCAGAGGTACTCATTGACATATTGGACAAGTCAAATCAACATGTTCCGAATGAGTTGCACCACATGGTCAAGCAGTACAATAATGAGACTACAAAGGAAAACCCAGAGGCCAATTATGAAAGTTTGGAGGGAAGAAGTTCCCAAAGTTATAATTAAAGCATAGAAGTTAGATTAGGCATAGAATTTACATTGAATTCTTTAAACTGTTTTTTTATACCATCTTTATACACTTTTTATATAATTTATATACCTGTTTTATGTTGTTATATTTGTATACAATTTAAATATGTAATCTACTTAATATTAATCAAATTTTACTTAATACATTTTTTTCTTCTAAGAAGTAAGAACACATTTGACCGTGTAAATTATCTTTTTCGTAATTTTTTGGATATTACTGTTAAGTTTTAAATTGATGATTGCAGGAATGATACAAGTCACTTTTATATGAAATGGAGTTTGTAGCAGAAACACACTCTAGTCATATGTTTTTATCTGTTGAGTGTATAAACGACTTGTCATACTATTTTTACCGATAAAATTACTAAAGGAAAATCAGAATGAAAGTGAAAACATCTTTAGTCAATGACTAGTGTCATGTTTACATTCAAAAGTAACTTTTGATCTATACAGGTGTTAATTTTTAAATGAAATAGTATATACTGTTATTGGAATCTAATAATATAGATTAAAATATTGTAATATATTAATAAACTAGATGCAAAACTTACAATGGCCTAAATAATAAGTAGTTATTCTTAAATTAAACTTAATTTCAAAATTATTTATATTACACAGCTTTTATCCATTATCCAAGTATAAAAAAATTAACTTGTATCGTTTCTGAAATCATTGATTCAGTTAGAATGCATAAAAAGTCAATGAGTACTTTTAACAGTTAATTGAAAATAAATCACCGATTCATGGTTATGTAAATCTTATTATCTAATTTATATAGTACACATATTATTTAATATATATATTAGACTGGTTCAAAAATAGAAAAAATGAGTACAAAGCAAAATTTAATATAAGACGTATCGAATTTGTTTTATTACTTCAGCTCTTATTAACTTCATCTTCATTTCTTATAAACTTACAAATAAAAAAACAAAGTAGATGATAGTATACATAGTGTGACCAGACGTCCCGATTTTGGCGGGACAGTACCGATATTCAAGCAGGTGTCCCGCTAAATATGGTGATCAAATCGGGACAGTAAAATGTACCGACTTTTAATCGACGTCCCGATTTTAAACAATAGTTATTTTTTTCTTATTTTCACTTATGGTGTGTATATTTTTGTGTTCCATCAGATCTCATCAGTTTATTTTGTACAGTTTCTATAATCTATACAGTGATATCACTTATTATCATAGAGACCTAGACATTAGTGTTTATCACGTTATGATCTGGACTCTTAATCGGCTATAGGTAACCACGGTTTTAGAAATGAAACCCAAGTGGTTAGAACTGATAAAAAATCTCCTTTATTGCTCAAATCTATTGCATCAAATGATAAATACTAAGTATTAATAATTTTTTTATCTGTATTAAATATTTTATAAATTTGTATTAAGTATATTTAAATTTGGTTTTCATCCTACTTTGATTGTAATTATAAGTTTACTTGTTATAATATTTAATTCTTGTTTTTTAAAGTTACATTTTGTTTTTATAATTTTTTTGTTAAGGATATAATATACTTAATTTTATTAAGGTATTAATAAAATAAATATTTTATGTTCAATGAAAAATTGATTTAAATTTTGATTTTTATCCTATTTTGATTATGATTTTTTTTTTTTGCAATGTCTAATTTTAGCATGAAGAAATAAAGGTGTACCCAAAACCAATTATTAAGAGAGATTAACTCCTCCTACGAGTACTATTTTATGAGGAGGGATACCCCACTTCCTCTAGTTCCTTTTGAATACTTGTCCCGCTTTTATAGAATTTTGATCTGGTCACTTTAAGTATACACCCGATACTGACTACTCAATTTTTAATTTTAATATTATAGAAAACTAACTAATGGCAATAAATATTCAGAAAATGACCAAAAAAAATTTTTTCTGTCCCGCTTTTTATTTTTTAATTATTTTAATCCAGACTCATTAAACAAGAAACCACCCTTTGTCAAATGTATCCATTGTAGAAAGAGTACATTTGCTGATTAACGATTTGTTTGCGATTCATTTATGCTCCTTGGAGTAACAATTGCATTTGATTTTTATTTTGAGCGAGACATTGACAATACTTTTCAACTTGACCAATACTCCTCTCAGCTACGTCATTGACCACTTTTAAGTCAGAAAATATTGTCATAGCTTTCATGTAATTTATATTATTTTGCAATAATCCAATATAAGTATCGGACAAATCACATTTCAAATTGAATGGATTGAATAATAAAAGCAGATACTTTTTCTTTTACTTTTATTCTTAAACTTAAATTATCTATATTCATTTTGGGTAGCAAGTAGCAGGCGTACACTATCAAAAATATAGCTTTTTATTTGTTAGTTTATAAAAAATAAGGATAATGTCAATAAGAGCTAAACTTTTTTTTTAAAAATACATATATTCATATTTGGTTTTTTTTTTCAATGTTCCATTGAAATTGTCAACTTTTTTACAGAGTAAATACAAATTATTGTGATGCGGTAAATAAAAATGTATATTTTAAATATTTGATTTTCAATTTATGGTGTTTTAGTAAAATTCAATAGTTTAAAACAATATTTTTAGTTTAAGAGATTATTATTTTTTCTAGATGGACTACAAAAAAATGTTAATATAATTTAATCATTACAAACACTTATTGGCTCATAGTTAATTAATCGCTCAGTAATACTTTAATAAGATAAAAATAACAATAATTTAAAAAAATCACAATAAAAATTTCATAATACCTTAGTCTATGTTCTAATATTAACTTACAATATAGATATATATTTTGACAAAGCGCAGTCCCTTTGTATTAAAGGTATACCTTTATACTTATGTATATGTATTATATACGTAATACATACAATTTTCACCATGATAAATACTGTATACAAATCAATAACCCGTAAACACTTAACCTAGTAAACAATGGCCAAAATGAATACTTCAAAATAATACCTAATTACATATAGTAGTTCAGAGTCGGACTAAATAATATAAAGGTTAACAACAATAGGTCTTAAAGAGATTCGTCGATAGCCAATGTTGGCGGAAAGAAGAAGTTTAACGTTTTCAGTCCGAATTCAACGCCTAAGAAACACGCAGCGTTTGCAGGAAACGCTCTGAGCATGACGGGTGTCACTCCAGCATAAAGCGCTCTCAGTCCTTCTTCACGATACAATTTGGCAAATACATCTCTAACACCTCTTGGATACATGCCTTCGGGTGCTATAAAATTTAAAACAAGAATATCAAATAATGCACATAATCATAAACAATGGTTTTATCGTACTAAAATTATACTGACCAGTTTGTAGTCGACTCTTGAGTACGTCAGCTGGCATAGCCACTAACCAGTTCAGTATGCCAGCCATACCTCCAGCAAGTATTGTGTTTAACATGTTCGTTTTACCGTCGTTGTTCAATTTTTGGTAATTCACTAATAACTCATAGGTCGTAAAATACACACCGCAAGCAGGAATGTCTGAAAAAATAAGACAACGGTAATAATAATATGACATGTTTTTTTATTTATAATGTTTTATTCACAGCAACAAAACACTTATTTGCTAATTAAGAGTGATTTTAAAACGGTTTTCATTTAGTGTATTAAACAATTTATTATCTAATTGACTTTACCTATTTTTCTGTTTTTATTGTATTTTGCTGTTGAAATAATTTATTATTAAGAAATTGAATATATTTTTATTTGAATTTTTAAAATAATAAATTAATTTTTAGTATTTTATTTTATATTTATTAAAAAATATCTTAAATACTTACATTAGTTTGTTCAATACATTTTAAATTATAACAAAACATTTGTATTCATGTTTTTAAGTAAATAAATAATTATACTACTTGATTTTAAAAAAATGTATTCAAGTTAGAAACTAAAAATATATTTGACATTCCTATTCGGATGTTTGTTCTATTAGTAAATATAACTAAATACACTATTTAGATTTTTATTTAAATAAAAAATTATAGAAAAATAAGGCCTGGTACATTATATTTATATTATACGAGTGATAATTTGAACGATATATTTTTTACACACATTACATTGATATACTCCCACGGCCAAAATATATGTCCAGTTCCTGTTAGACAGACAGGAAGGAGTATGATGTTTATGTGATAATAAAGTATTGGCCCCGTCATGGAAAATTCATTTTAGTTAAAATCTCATTCTATCAAAACCCAGCAACAATATCGCCAACAAGCAAAATGTTTTTCAAGAAAATTGCTTTACTTAGCTGCATTTTTCTCACGTCCGTCTATGCCAAGGTAAAATACTACAATAATAATTGTATAGTAATAACTAATCAACAGAAACTTAAATTTCATAATTCAGAATAAATAAAAATAACACATTTACGGACGGACTAATTTTAATATTTATATTAAACATTTTTTTCTTTTTTGCAATAAACATAATAAAATCTCAGCTAATACTTTCAATATTATAAAATAACGATATAATAATAAGTGATTACTATACTGTTACGTTTGTTTTTATCAAAAAATAATTTCCCATCCTTGCTCACTTCACTCCTTTACTCTGATTATAACATGTGTATTGTGTATACTATAATATATATTGAAGCTAGGAGAACCATACCCACTAAGCCTAAGTTACCTTCCAAAATAATTTTAGCTAACTCAATGTCCAAATCATACAACTATCCTGTCCTAAATTACAATTAAGATTGAAAACTGCATCAACGCTTCAACTAATTGTTAAAAATCAAATTCAGTGAATATCTGAAAATTATTCGATAAAACTGTCAATCCCGTTAGATGCATCTTTTAACGACTATGTCATAATAGAAGACAAAAAGGGTCTCTAACACTTTTCAAGTACATCAATAGACATTATTTTGAATCTCCAAGTTTCCAAAAGAGGCTTGGCGATTAGACTATCAATTATCGACTTAATTATCTAATCTGCGTTCTTCGAAGGAAACCCTAATCGACGGAGAGGACTCGGATTGGGGAGGTAACTGCCCAAGAGCTTGCACTTGCAGGTACACTCCTTTCGCCGAACTGGCCGTCTCAAAATGGATAAGGTACGGACTAAGACACGAGGCGCAATTCGAGTTCGCCAATAGCACCGAGGCACCGCATAACGAAGTATGTAACCCGCATTTATAGTCTCTGACATGATTTTTGACCAATCGATTCCAACCATTACTGTTGTTTGTACATTGAAAGGTCGTCGACGAAACAGCAGACGCCGACGACGAAGGACCAAAGAAGTCTCTAAAGGCCGCTCTGTGCCTTTTTATGAACGTGACCGACCCAAAGGCGTTCCTGGGTTCCGTACCGGCCGACACTGAAGTGAGCATAACGTACAGATTTTTAGCTAACATCACAACAATAAGGACGCTCTATTAATTCGCTTCAAAGGGGTGGTGAAATTTCGAATTTCGTTTAGTCAAAAACTCGCCAAAGCGGTTTGCGCTCAGGCTTAGTGAATTTTCTTTTTCTGGGACTATACTGGTTGTATTAAATGTAACGCGCAGTAGAAGTGCTTTGACACTTCCCCGTCTCTTCTCTTTCTCCAAAGCACTGCGGGGATCTGTCGTTACCACCCCTCCCCCCGTTCGAGGGTCGGATCAATAAAGACTTTTTAAAGAATCCGCTAGCTGTGCCAGCGAAGCTGTAGCGCGGCGGTAGAATACATTATCCGCCGTATAACGCTCGGTCGAGTCAACAACCTTTGCACAGGTACACTAAATCAATAAGGGCTACATACGAGGAGAACCGGGTAGGAGTATTGTGAAAGTTTTCAGCGCACGTCAATTCTCAGTATTCCTGTCTCGGGAATTATGTATTTATTGCCAAACGATTTTTTTTTTTAACAACACGGGTCATGAGAAATTGACTAAATCATATTAAACAAAAAAAAAAATATAAAAAACTGACGAATATTATATACCTTACGTACGACTTTATAAAATGCAAACTAATAAGCTATAACTTATAAATAAGTAAATCCATACACATTACACATCAGTGTCTTATTTATCACATACGCCTACTTGTGGGCCTACCTCTTAATTTCTCTGCCGTTATCTCTCAACTTGTTTTACAATTTCACTTTCTTCCGTTTTTTCAACGCTTCTAAACTGATTCTCCATCTGTTTTCTCTCTTTTTTTTCGCTCTGGGCTGACTCTCACACTTCATTTTATAAGCTTGTTTCTTATTTTGTCACCCCATGCCCCCATCTCCATATTCTCATTCCAACCACTTCCATTTTTCTCTCATCACTCTTACTTAGTTCCAAACCCGATTGAATATATTTGGTATTGATGTTCACGCTCACCAATGATGTAGTGTGTTGCAGACATTAATTTTGCTTGCTATTCCAGGCGCTTATCTTGTACCAAACAACGGACGCGTACGAGGTGACCATAACGGGAGAGGAGTGGCATCTGCCGGCGCTGGTCCTGTTGGAAATCCATGGAATGTCGGGTAAAATGCACGTTACCGACGGGACGTTTGAAGAGGCCAAAAGCGTGCAGTACCTGAGCATGGAAGGTGTGTCGCTGGACCGGTTGACATTGGAGGGAAACGAACCAGCACCTTCGGTGGACGCCAGGCCGTACAAGCACGAGAACATCTACGCGTTCAACGAGCTGGTGCCAATGATGGTGGTAGACGGGGAGCAGTCAGACAGCGGCGAAGGTCCGACGGGAAAGAACCGATTAGTGTTCCTGCAGCCCAAAGACGCCGAGATGGTACCTTACGAGGTGTACAAGAAGCAGACCGAACAACAAGCCAAGGCCAAGAAGAAGCCCAGTAGCCCGTTCGCAGGAAACGGCGACCTGGTTTTCCTCAGACTGGTTGACTGCGGTTTGCGCGACGTGTCCTGGGAAATGTTCGACGGCCTGGATTCGCTGGAGACGCTTATCTTAGACCGCAATGTCATCGAGTACGTGCCGGACTTCACGTTTTACGGGGCAGTCTCGCTGAAGAGCCTGTCGCTAGCCGATAACAACATAAACCGAATGCAAACCACAGGCCTGGGCGGACTGCTCGACCTCAAGTACCTAAACCTGAGAAACAACCGACTGACTTCGCTGTCTGAGACCACGTTTCCACCTCTACCCAAACTGGAAACGGCTGACTTGGGCGGCAACCCGTTGGAGACGATCTTCCCGCACACGTTCGAAGTGCTCAACTCGACCAGAGAGCTGGTGCTGGGTTCGCCCGCCGTTCAGCTCGTTCTTCGTCCCAGCTCGTTAATTGGCCTGGATTCCCTGGAAAAACTCCGTCTGATCAACATCAACGTCGCCGTCCTGGAACGGTCCTTGTTGGACGGACTGGCCAACCTGATCGAGTTGGAAATCAGCGGGACGGTAGAGCACGTGGCATTCGACGCTTTCATTGAAGTGCCCAACATAAGACGGCTGGTGCTTCGTAATTGTTCCATACGATCAGTGTCCATGGATTCGTTCTACGGCTTGTACAACTTGGAACACTTAGACTTGTCGTACAATCTCCTCGAAGAACTCCCTCCCGGCATGTTCGATCAACAGTTCTCTCTCAAAGAGATCATACTCAACAATAATCAGATAATTCAAGTGCCGGATACGCTTTTCAAGACGGTTTCCAACATAGTGCTTATACGGTTGGACGGCAACCCTTTGAGATGTTCATGTCACATGAAATCGTGGGACATATCATTGATGGTTAAAGACATTCGGCAAGTCAATAAACGCGTCTGCCAGTGGGAACATTACAAAAAGGGATACGGTTGTTCATTTAAGACCGTAACATCTTACGTGTACAACAAAAAGGCAGAACCAGTATGTTCCAGTCCGGAGAGATTTAACGGCAAAGCAGTATCATATGTGCTCAAAAAGTATTTGAATTGTGAAAGGAAGTCGATTGAAAAAAATAGAATCGCCTACCTAAAAAAAAAGTATAAGGAATACAAGCAAACACATTTTTCTGATGCAAAAGAAACCAAAATTGACGACAACTTTAGCTCGCAAATAAACATGACAACATCCCATAATCAAGATACTGTGGTTACATCAAACAAAATTACCAACGTTGCAGTAAACAATAGTACATCAGCAACGAAGCAATCAATAAATATTAACAGTACAACATTAGATCCGATTGGAGAGACAGCAGAGAAATTAGTTCAGTTGAACAACGGTACTTTCAAAAACAAGAATATTCTAAAAGAAGAAATTTCAAAAGCAATCCGAAAGAATAAAATAAAAAATACAACACCTAATGATGTTTAAATTTGTGTGCAATTTAAAAATATAAATATATTTATATTTGATAAATAAATACTTTCAACTAAAATTCATTCTATAATATTTAAAATTGGATTTTTAGATTATTTAAATCAATGATTCACTAACAAATGAATTAGTTTTGGTTTTGTGTAATAATATATTTCTAAAACAATAACGAATAAAATTAAAGTCACATACCTCTAAGTAATGTCGCACATGTGCCCTTGTACAGACTTCTAACGCCACCTTCAGCATAGAGATTTTTAATAACACTAATTGGTCCTTTATATTTCTGGTTACCGCTCTCCTGTACCTGCAATATGCACTTGATGCGTTCCCCGGGTACCATAATAATTGCAGTGAATATTCCGGAGAACGATCCGGCACAGAATAATTGTGCCGGAGTCAAATTTTCACCGCTTTCGCCACTAGGAGCAAATACTTTTTTTCCTAATCCAAATCCTAAAAAACTTATTGCAAATATAGGAGCTACACCGGTAATCGGTGCTGCCATACCTAAAAGAAAAACCAAATTGTAAAAACAACTTAAATTATGTACTTAATTATAATGTTTATAGTTAAACTTAAAAGTAAAACTCCTTAACTATTTACTAATTTTAGCTACTTTTAATAAGTTAATATTCAGTTATGCAGTTTTTAAATTTAAATAGGTTTTTATAATAAGTATGAACAAAATAACTCTATACGATAACCATATTACAGTAAAAATGTACACTGCAATATAATTAACCAATAAAATGTTTTAAATTAATTAATGTCTATAATTAAATTTCATTTTAATTTAGTTCAGTTAGTGAAAAAAGTACACAGGTAATACCCAATAGTATACTAGTATACTAAACTAGTGTTCTTGTTAAGTAGGCCAGAAAAAAAGTTGTTAAGTGTCTTATATGTTAGTGTACAAAGGTTTTTTTGCCTTTCCGAAAAATTGCATTAATGTCGTTTTAGGCTTTTTGCTTTAAAATGCATTTACATTACATGCACCTAACCTGTTAAGGTTTAAAATAAAATAAATAAAATACCTTTGTATAATCCGAAAAAGCCTTCTTTTTTAACAGTCTTTACAGCGCAATTCCATGCACCAGTGTACATGGGTAATTTACCTGGTTGCACGGGAGGCATTGTCTGCAATCTAACCTGAATAATATAAATACAATACTAATAAGTTATTGAAATGAAAATATACAAGTTTTGTTTGAATTAATATTATAATCGATTCTATAGGATTTATAATACCACTTTTGTTGATAATCAAAGTTATGTATTATTGAGATACGCGTCAAAGCTAAAGTATACAACTGAACTTTTATCAATATCCTTTATGACATTATTACCTAGTATTTTTCTGCATTATAATATTATGACGTACTTGAATATTGATAATCAAAATAAATTATGAAAACAGATATTTAAGGACTAAAATAATTAAAATAGGTTGCCACAATATATAAGGAGCAATAAATCATTGTAGATATGACTTTGAATATTTACACGCAAACCAAATCATATATAATATATAGTAATAAATTTTAAAGTTAATGTATTAAAGCAGACAACGTACTTTTATTGTATCTAACGGATGGCCCGTTAACACTGTACATATTCCACCAAATCCACCGGCAATGAAATATTTCAACGGGTCGGGTTTACCTTCAGTCGACATGATCCTAACTGAGTTTATACATATACTAAAAAAAATTAAAACTATCGGCTTAGTACCTAAGCAAATTTATCTAGTTTACAACAAGAACGGTAGGAAAATAAATTGACGATGACTAGACTACCAGCTAGTTGAATTAATTTTGTCTAACAGGTCGTTTAGTCAACTGTTCAACTTTCTATCTGTTATCTTGTTTTGTGTGTGATAAAACTGAGAAAACGAATAATGCTAATCTCTTATCAGCTATCATTCTGTTATCTCTAAAAAAGTATCAAAAAACACATATTTTCCCTACATTTTCATATTTTGGCAGAAATTTTAACAATTAATGATTTTTGGGTATGGTGTACGTGTTCAGCAAACTCTAAGCTATAAAGACTTCACAGTTTCAGCTCAAACTATGAAGTTGGGAAAAAGTTATGCATTGATTTGTGCACATGTATCGAAAACATAATATGTTAAATCACATTTAAACTTCTACCTTTTAAGTACCTTTCTAATATATTATGTAAATATAAATATATATATTTATATATATTTATTTATTTATATATCTTACTTGTCGTCATGGCGATACTTAAGTAGGATGAAAAGCAATAAGCTTGTTGGGATTTGTATACATGTATATATATTGATACCCACTGCGACTGAAAAAACGCGAAAATATATTTAGCATAAGAATACGATTTATCTTTAGATTGCCTACTTTATTTGTCTTTTTAATAATACACTTCAAATATATTTTATTATTTTTTAAGGATAAACAGAAAGGGCAACTGGCGATATTCCACAAAACTAATCTAGCAGCCATAAGTACCTATAATCTATTCCTATTCCTACTAACTTGAAGGCAAATAAATATTAAATTTCTTTAGTTATAAAACTTAAATTTATTTTTATCTGAGTTATGGCTTCAGTTTGAAAAAAAGACTTTTGTAGAAGTTAATTTCTAGCGATTTCAATTTTTATAATGTGAAGCTTTTTACCTATTTCACCTGGAAAGGCTAAAATTCTGAATTTTGATTTAGCTATTAGAAAATTAGTTAGATACTAGCAAAAGTATAAATAAAAGTTAGTTTAGTCTTTATTTGTATAAAATTTGGTTTTTCTGTTAACCTTAACATTCTTGAATGAGTACGTATAAGCCACTTTTTTTACGAACCTATTAGACAATAAATTGAAGATATTTGTATAATAATTTTTAATTTCTTAACAGTGTTACAATATATTTTTTTGTTATGTACTATAAATAATTTTCTTGTAGTGTACAAAATGGCTTATACTCGACTTTTACTTAACACTCTAGCAATTTTTAGCATGAAAAGTTACAATATAAAAAGATAATAATATAGTATAGTTTTTATTGATGTAATTCATAAAATATGTATTGCCTAAATCATAGTTGTATAATATATTGTAATAATAATAGATTAATTTACCGCAATAATATAATGGCATTAGTATTATTAAAATATTAAAAAGGTTTAGTAAGTGAAATATGTTGCTATACATAATTTTATTAACTAATATTTAGTTAGTTTCAGAAAATAAATATTTTTTAACGATTATAAGTTTCCAATATATTTAAAAAGAGGTTAATTTAATAATATAGGTATTAATTTATATCGATTATATTTTTGACACACTCAAATACTTCTTAAAAATGATTTATCTAAATGCTAATTGATTACAACTGTCTTTCTAATAATAATAAATAGAGGCGATTAAATTGTACGTTTACATTAATAATATAGTTAAGTAATAATTAATTAGGTACTAATAACTAAATAATAAATAATATTTATAATAACATAATATAACTATACTACTAATAGACTATATTTTTGTAATTAGTTTTTGTGCGGAGAAAATTGGTTAAATCGCTTAAATTCACTAAATTTATAAGGAAAATTAGTTATAACGTGCTAAAACTAGGCGAAAAAACTTCATCGATTGTGCTATACAATTTAAACCTGGCTTTACATGTTTAAAACAAGAATTTCAGTGCGAGTTTTTACTTGACTCAATTTATGTGTATGTTTGAAAATAAAGCGAATTAACTCGGAATGACTCGGTGAGATGACTACATCTAAAATACGCTTAAAAATTATCCTGAGCACAGATTAGTAATAGACGCACACAGATTATTATTGGTATGGAATTATTATATTTGAGTATTATTTCTTATAGTTAAAATATTGGATAAAAAGAAAAGAGAAATAAGAAGAATAGATAAAACGACAGGGTACGAAGATTCTAGGCTAATGGGAAAAGGCCTTTGCAAGGAGTCGGATATAATAGCATAGTGCAACACATGCTACGGGTTCGACTTAGGCGGTTCATCTATTTTGAACGTTCCATTGGACAAGCCTTCCAGAGCCACTGTTTCTCCGTTTTCTTGGTGGATCCACCATGTAGCGTCGACGGGAGACTTTGGCTGCTCCTGTTCAGTTCCAAGTTGTGCAGTCGCGGTGTTGCAACGCGGCATCGTGTTGGTGATTGCGTTGCAAACGTACTTCGGATTCGGTCCCGCGACCGGTTGTCGTTTTGTTCGAGGAGTCGACTGCACTTTCGCCGGCTTTGCGTTGGTGATTCCCGAAGACGTTGACGGACCACCGCCACCCATTCCGTTTCCGTCGTAATAAATAAGCGGTTCTGTTGCGACAACATACTGAGTGAGATTCGAACCCGTTGTCCCGTTGCCTGTGCCTGTGGTCGGGTTGGGTTTTTCAGGTCGTGGCGGTAGCGGCCGAGGCTGTGGACCTTCTAGAGTCGACCGGGGCGCTAAGAAAGTACCGACAAACGCATTATTCGGAATCAAATAGATTTTTCTTATTTCGGGCTTCTTCGGAGTGGCCACCGGCCTCGAAGTGGCCACCGGCCTCGGAGTGGCCACCGGCCTCGGAGGAGCCGGCATCTGGGCATTTCTCGAGCGACCACCCTTAGGCTTCCAAAGACGTTCCATTCGAATAATACCGTCTCTCAACCCTCGGATGTACGCCGTCCAGGTCACCGAGTCGGTGCGCAATTCTTCCAGCGTCACCGAGTTCACCTCTCTCGGAGTGTTGAAAGCCCTGGGCCGACTTTCCGCTTGTTGGCCGTTGTTGTCGGCCGTGTAGTTTTGGTTGCCGTTCGCTGCCATAATTGATCTGTAACTACCGGTTAGACAGGTGTTAGTTTTAAACTGGGCGGCATCAAGACTATGAAACTAGGGAGAACGCGAGATGATAATATAACCCGATGCCATGCGGAAACAGAAAGTGAACCATTAATAATTGTCTTGTCACGCATATAAAAGACCAAGTCTGTGTGGTTATGAAAACCATACGCGAAAGAAGAAGAAAAAATCTGAGAATTTTCAACAAAAAAAAAGTATAAATAGGTACACTGTAAGGAATATTTTAAGAAGAGGACCAACATCCAGTAACATTATTTTAGTCATTAACAGGCAAGTGTTTGACAAGAAACTATCCACACTAAGAACCAAAATCAAAAGACGCTTCTCAAAAAAAAGTATATATATTTATAATAGTTTTCCCGTTTTAATAGTTAACGACATGGAATTGCTCTGCGAATCGTTACTGTCATCAGTTCAGTATTGTCAGTGTAGTAAAGTAGCTGATATCGAATTAGTATACACTAAAAATGTGCTGAACGTAACCAAATCAAAACTGGCATACCGTACACGCATTGCATGTTTAGCTCGTGGTATTGCTTAATTATTGCTATTATCTTTCTATATTAAATTCATAAATCGTGTCAAGTGCTATACTAAACTATATCAAGGCCATAAGACAATTGTAAACTTTTTAAAAACGGTATTATCCATTTGAAAATATCGTACAACACTTTTACCTACCTTTTTTTCGCCGGTAATTAGCAGAATTCGTTCTATACTCTTTTGGAGAGCAAATACGTTGCGGTAATCCTTTGGAGCGTGCACTGTCTATGACAGAAGACGGTCAACAAGAAAATAGGATCTCGGAAGAGAGGCGCAAATGTCGTTTATGTTTGACGCTGGCCGTTTTAAGAATCACCAATTTAAGAATCAACTGGTGGATAATGTCGAAAGCCAGATATCTCTTGGCGTGCGATAATTTCCAGTAAAATTCAGTTAAATTTGTTTACCCGAAACTGTGTACCGTGCAACCAATCTATAGGGCTCAAGCTGCTGTACTGAGCGTCCTGGATTGGGGAGGCCGAGTCCCGGGTAAAGCTAAACTTTCGCATTGCAGTGGTACCAACGTGGGCGACAATAACGCACCTCCTCAATGATTATCGGTGGTCTACTTGGAACATTTGGTGGCAATCGTGTAATAACGATTTTTCTCCACACTTCGCCCATGTACCGCTCAGTCGAAGCCAACGACCTCGTGGGTATTATTCGAAAGGAAAACGGTTATATACTGACATGATATAGTAAGGTAGAGCGCACCAGACATTCCGGCCTGAGCTTTTGACTTTGTAATGTGATGGAACTTTTGTGTATAACGCAATTGTCAATCGACAAAACGAAATGATAAAGTTATTTTTTGATTCAAGTTCGAATTTAACTGTGCTACAATCAATATTATCTACTTACCTAGTTAAAATTATTAACAAAATTAAATTCAAGAAGACTAGCCCCGAGAACGGGTAAAATTTTTTTTTTTCTAAAATTCTTTTTGTTATTAACACTACAATTTTTTTCCCCTCCAAATTCAACCAAATTCATTAAAAAAAATTCGTATAATTAAAAATTAATTGTTTTTTTTCAATCTGTTTTATAGTTTGGGTAAATTATATGATTAACCTATCGTTTTATATTCATGTTTCAGGTTTGTTTTTTGCAGGGGAAGGGGACACCTGTTAGTTATTAATGATATTCGAGTATTTACATTTTACAGCGGTTTCAGCCCAACGTTTTTAAATTCTTACAATTTATTACAAATATTTCAGTTTCTGACAGATATTATATTAATTTTATCGTTGTCGTAAATATGTTCTTAGAGTATAATGCATATTTTGAACTAATTCAACTTAAATGCGGAGCAGCTGAAATTGCATAATAATATATTTTATTTTATTAATTTTTCAACACACGTGGTAACTTGTAAACAACTTGATCGGGTTCTTCTTAGCTCATACATACAGTTTATGTATCAGAAATGATTTAACAAACTTCATTTTTAATGTTTATGTACAAAAACGTTCTAAAAACTACCTCAATTATAATTGCACAATTTAAATTTTCTTTGAAAAAATTTAACACATAAAATCAGTTTTATATATTGAATTCAGACATTGTATGTATAACTAACAATTATTTTTTCATTAATTCAATGACACGTTTAAGCGATCAAATAATATGTTTCTATATTACTATAGATAATCAAACTCAAAAGAATTCTGGTGAAAGTGCTTAAGCTAACTTATGAAGCATATTTTTAAAAAGAAACCGTTACACCAAAACGTCAAACAATTTATCTTATCACGTTATTTATCTATAATCATGTAATTATTCTTATTTCTGAGCTTTAACACAATATCGCTAGTATATATTAAATTAAAAGTATTTCCATTCCAGACACAAATCCGGATAGCAATACTATTTTTACGCTTAGTTAATTTATAATATTATTAGTTTATAATTAGCAAGTAATATAACATCGCTTTCAAGTATAATTTAAGGAGAATTACGATCTATGTTTTACCTTCATAGACACTTGACCAAATGTTTAAAAACTTTAATACATCTCTAAATTAAAATGATACTACATAAATAGGTGTACACTTATTATATAAAAATATACATACCATTTACAGGAGAAGACTAAATTACAATTAGTATTGTTTCATACGTTAAATAACAATTTGTTGAAGATTTTTATTAAGATTCTAAATATTCTAAAAAAATTAATAAAACCTACCAAGGCAAAATAATGAACAATATTTGTCATAGAATACACATACCATAAAATATACTATCAGTAAACCATATTTAAGGTATTTATTTTGTAAAACTAAGGATGTCACATATTAAGCACTATTGGTACCCAATACCTAATTGATAAGAACTCGGATAATTCGTTTAATTGTACCTTCACGGCTGTTAGTTAAATCACCAATACATGAAAAACAAATATTACAACTCGATTACATAATATTGTATGCTATAATAATTAACGTTGTTGTAAAGTTCAGACTTTAATTCACTTAATTAATTTACAATTTTAAACCCTGGGATTACATTTTTAATTAATTTGATTTTAACTAATTTTTAGGGATATACATATAATGGATAATATTCTATGAGAGGGAAACAGCTACTCTAATTAATAAAAACACACATACACAATTATAATAATAATTAAAAAGTCACGTTCGCTCTTATGCAACTATAAACGTTGAAAAGTTGATGCATTTACCTAGAAAATATGTCTGACTGCGCCCACGTTAGGTAACAGCTGAAAACTAATTATTTGCTGTTCAAGTAGTTTTTTAACATACACTTGTAGGTTGTAACAGTCGAGGATTGGAAGTTACTTAATCAATCTTTATAGGAGTGACGCCACATGCAAAGATGACAGAAAAACTTCCAATCGTACACTGCCTCAGCTTTGCGGACCATAAGGTCAGGGTTTTTGCTTAGAGATAGTACTGAAACGAACAGGTCGACTGCCTCGGCTGACCGCCCGAAACCGGCGAGCGCGTCCACTTTGCACAATGTCTTCAGGCCGGTCAGTCTGTACTGTTCCTTGAAAGTGCTGCCCACGAATTCCAGCCTGGCCACGGCTGTACGAAAACACTCGCGGTGCTCTTTCCACAGGTCCCTGGCCACGCCACCCCACCGGCCATAAGCGTCCGCGTCGTCAGTCGGGTATTCCGAGCCGTCGTTGCCGCTGTTCGGCATCAACGTCTTTCGGCTGATCCTAACGATCTTGCTGCCAAACGCCCGCTCGTAGTCCAACGCCATCGCCGGCAAGTCTGTGTCAGACAGGCTGCGCCGGGCCGAACGCTGCAGCTCGTTGTCCGTCGACCAGTTGGCCCGTTCGAGTCTCGCGAAGCACTCGGCGTCGTCCAGCCTGTTCGCTCTGTCCAGCGTCTCGTCGGGCGTTATAGACTTCGGTGCCGTGGTCCCGGCCGCGACGGCTTCGCCGCTACCGTCGCTTTTGTCGTCGTCCGCCGACTCATCGTCCCGGGCCCGTTGATTCTCAGTGTAGTTGATCTCGGAGAACTTGTCCTTGATCGTGTCTTCAGCGGCCGCCAGAGATTTGGTGTTCTCTCTACTGCGCTTGATGTCTTCCAGACAATGCAACAGCGTGCGCCATTTGTCCAGTTCTTGGCCGGCGTACTCTATGGACTGGGCCAGCAGCTGCGGGTCCAGGTCGGTGCGGTTTTTGCGGAAAGCGTTCTTGAAGAACCTTTTCAGCTTGTCGGACGTGCCGCAGCCGCCCGCCGTCGTCCTCGGCCTGTCGCCAAACGATGACCGGTCCGACCGATCTTTTATCTGGTCAATGAACTTTCTAACGCGGCGTTTGGCCTGCCGCTCGTGTCCGGCCACCGTGACCGCCGGTGACGGACACACGAACGGGTACTCGGATCGAAGGCCTAACGGAGGCGGCGGCGGGTCTGGAATTTTCTCCACCGTGTCCAACCATTTTTTGCACTGCCACCAGTCCTCAGCCGAGCAACGCGACTGTAGCGTACCGTTCTGAGTGTAGTTGTCGGCCGGTTGCGATGGGGTCAGCGGTGGCGATGACTGTGACGGCTGTGGCTGCGACGGGTACTGTCGTCTTTCCCGGATCAGCCTGCTAGTGTACTTGTAAAACGAAAAACGTTTGGACTTCCTCCTGGGAAACTTCTTACGCTTGTCCATGCCCGCCGCCGGCGACTTGACGAATTCGTCGTCCACCCAACCGTACGAGACTTCGGCGCTGCGAAACCTCTGCGTGGGCGACTCGTTTGCTGGTCCGGTACATTCCTGTTCGGCACCATCGTCCGTGTTCTCCGCTTTGCCATCAGCCGCCTGCTCGTCAGTGTTCGGTTCGTCGAGTTCGTTGTCCGCTTCCCAACAGTCGAAACACGACTGGATGATCTGCTGCTGGTACCGTTCCCAGTCCTCGGGCGTGGCCAGCCTGGACTTTTTCACCTCGGAACAGGACGAACCGGTCAAGTCCGGTCGTCGACGATCGCCGAAATTGCTGACGGCTCCTTCGACGACGGCGCATTTTTCCATAGCCAAAGACTGTGTGTGTCAGTTGTTGTTTTAAAAAAAGAGTCCTTTAATATCGTTATGGAAATATTACAACGGAACTTTAGCGCCTGGAGAACAGTTTTATGGTGTTGTGCACCAGTCCGCAGCCCTTGGATTTCTTGGCGCTGGCGAACGGCTTGAGGGTTTTGGGCGAAACGATTTCGCCGTGTTCGGTGCCGATATACGTCCACTTCGAGTCCAATTCCCAGTTGTTATAATCCGATTTTCTGTATTTGGGCGATCCCGAGTGGTTTCTTACCGGCGGCTGGTCGACAACGACTGTCTGCGGGTCCGGTTGCTGCTGCTCGTTACATTTGCCGGTGCCTCGGCTCGTGAAGTCGAACTTTTTGATTTTCCGATGAAAGTTCTGCTTGTTGCCCGGAAAATAGTTTTCGCTGGACGCGACCGCTGCTGTTTGGTCGTTAGGCTTGGCTGTCTGTTGTTTGGACAACGATAGCGACGACGACGGCGGCTGCTGCTGCTGCGGTGGCGATGCAGAAGACTCTTCGATGGCCTTGTTAAGCTTCTGCAACACTTCGATGCAGTTGGATCTGTGGCCGGTGCCGGTATAATAGCTGTTGTTGTTGTTGTTGTTGTAGTTGGCGGTGCCCTTGGCCGCGGTGCTATTGGTGCAACCGGTTCCAGTGGCCGTGCACGTGCTTGTGCTGAACGATTCGAATATTTTAATCTTCTTCAGGAAGTCCTCTTCATCCTTAACTACGTCTAGTCTTTTCTGTGAAGAGATGTTCCGCGGAGACGCCGGATGTGTGTCGGTCCTGTCGAAAGACTTATCCGCTAAAGTCGAGACGCCTGACAAGTTTTCCAAAATCAATCGTCTTCGCGTCAATTGCTCGGTCAACTGTGGATCCATGTTAGCTTACAACGAAAACGATAACCGGAGTGATGAACGAGCCGCTCACTTGTCATCTGGAATCGTTATAAAAAAAATTATAGTGAGAACATCTGCTTAATAGTGTAATAAGACTAATTAACTAATTGCCACGCCGGTCTATAGTTGGGAATTACCCATGCCTACGACATTCTCACGGGGAAGGACAAATGACACTTTATAAATTAATTTAGTTGACATGGAAGTTATCCCACGTTGATCCTTAGATGCATAGTTTATATAACTTTATTGATTATATAGCATATCGTATACAAGCCATTCTATCATTTTACAGGAAAAGGAACGCATTGATATACAATTTTTAACATCATAATACAAAAATTGAAAAAAAAAATAAACGTTTAAAAATGTAATATATAAACTCAATGTTTTGACATAACATTATGACACAGAAATTTCAGTTCATCTTTTAAAACATTTAAAGTTTGATAACTTGTGCAGTATCTTTTGATGGAACATGATAATGTTATGCCTTTTTCTTAAATTCATTAAATATAATCATTTATTAATAAGTAAATTCTTAAATTTTTTTAACTCTATCAACTTAACCTAATCAAGTTAAGTTTAATATTTTCGGTTTAGTTATTATTATTTCATCCCAGTTTCATTATTTTTTTTTTATCCTAAATACTGTTTTTTTTTCAAAATTCAAATATAAGTATTTTGCCTCTTTTCGACTCACCCAACATTTACTTGACCCAACTATCCTTACCAATTGAAAGATTTAATTATGTTAATAAACTTGAGTGTTAAATATTAAATTATTATAAAACATACTTGCTAAAAAACGCATTAATTTCATTAATTAAAAATTCAAATTGAAATACCTAAAAAATGCAGAGTTTAAGCACCCCCAGTTGTTTTATTGAAATTGCGCCTATGATCGTTATAACTAATAATAGGATATACCGTATACGAATACAATGGATTGACGACAGATTCTGACAGCATATACCGGATGATTCTTTTAACGCCCTACATTAGTTTACTCTTAAATTAATTGCAAATTTGTAGTGGTTATTTTTGAAAATCATTTTGATTATACTGTATTACTATATAAAACAATATTTCAATTTTTATCATTTTTAGTATATTCTAGAGCTTTATCAACTTTTGAAACTTAAATAGTAACATATATATATTTTAATCTTTTTAAATTAACAATAATTTGCTGAAAAAATTGACTGGTCGATAACCAGTTTTGAAAAATTATTTTCAAATTTATTTAAGTTTAAAATTTAGGACAGGAGGTGGAGTGCGGTTGAGAAATAGCGCGCAGATAAAAATAACTCTACTCTCCACTCTTCCTCCCGTCCTAAATTTTAAAATTTAATAACTTTACAACTATTTATTCAAAACTGGTTATCGGCCAGTCAACATTTTCAGCAAACTATTGTTAATTTAAAAAGGTTAACATATATATATATATATACGTTACCATTTAAGTTTTAAAACCTCTAGAATATACTAAAAAAGATAAAAATGTAATTATTGTCTCATACAGTATAATCAATAGTTGTTTAAAAAGAAACATTAGGAAATTGCCATTATTTTAAGAGTTAACTAGTGGTAGGGCGTTAAAAAAATCACCCGGTATTATATACTTTACAAAACGTAAGTATTTTTTATTTTTATTTTCTTCACTAAATGCAAGTATAATCCACACTGCGGTATAGTTGGTACTTACTGCTCGTAATTATCGAAACGGTCGTTGCACTTAGGACGGTCGGTTTTTAGTGTTGCACATGATTCTGTCGGTGGTCGCTCGGTTAAGACGTTGAAGTGATGAAAACCCAATCGCCGCGACTGGCGTGAGGGCGCACACGCTCGTCTTATATAACCTACTCCAGTTGGCCGCCGTTGCTAGCTGTTGTTATCGTTTTGGTTTTTTTTTATTTGCTCATTGATTTGTTTATCCATTGATTGTAATCCATTAAAACGGCGCTTGTTTATAGTTGTTTTTATTGCGAGACCGCGTGTACTTAAAGTACCTCTACCCGCGTTTATAATATAATATATACAATATACATGTTGTTGTATAATATATATTATAATATTATTATTATTTCATGTCGGCGCCGGTACCTCATAAAAGACATTAACGCCGATAACGCTGACAATTAAACAAACTTGAACGGCGAGAATAGTCGACATTTCCGTCGCGTTACTGTACCTACATTGTGTGTTTACCTTTACATCGAATAAAAAAAACAATAATAAGACATTTAAAAAAAAAAACAACAATAACGGTTTTATTATTGCTCCAAATGACTCGGTGTTTTTTCATCCCTAAGTCATCCTGGCTTAAGCACTGTTCAACCGCAACTTATAGTCGTCCACCAATCGTTGCAACCGGCTGTTTTCGATCAAAGATTCCTGAAATCCAATCGGTTTACCATTAACAACCGCAAAAAATATATTTTATCGTTATTATTATTAAATACCATTTACAATATGCCAATCGAATTCGTATATTCATGGCAAAGAAAAAGTAGTCTAAATAGCCAATAAACGGCCGTAGCAGTGTAATTAGTTTAATTTCTACATATAATTTGTCAATGTCAATGTGTATAATTTATAGCCAATATTGACTACTTTTCAAACGACTCTAAGGTAGATAATTGGGTCAAATCATATATAATTTTCTCAAAAATCAGTGGATAATTAGTGCTATTATATGCATATTAATATTAGGTATGATATTTAACTAAATGCATATAAAATGGTATTATAGTGTAACAATAGACATAGCGAACATTTTACTACAGACTAAATGTAAAATCTAAATAAATGCTGTAAACTGACTTGTGTCCTACTGCTCAAACTCTGTCCAATTGAATTACAAAATTTGTAATTTGTAATTAAATAAATTATTTTAACTTAATTTTCAATTAACTGCTTATTTTCGAATAAATAACCACATCCCTTTTGTGTTAACACCCTATGAACTTAAGATTTTTAAATGGTAATATTACACAAGTTATGTTAACTTTTTAAATTAAGAATAATTTGCTACAGCTTTTGATTGTTCAACAAAAATTTTTGAATACTTGAAAATTAAACGTAATACCTACTCTGATTTATTAAGAGATATTTTTCAATGAAAACTAATAAGTGGGTATAAGAAATAATATTTCTGTAAAAGTTACTTCGAGTTTCTCCGTTAAAGCTTTGTCTTCTTCATACTTAACAAAAATCTCGTTTAACGTGTCCTGTACTTTGTGTTGGACGAACTCTTTGGATTGATAAGGACTAAGTCCTTTCACTAAAGCGATGACGCGATTTTGTTTATCGATTAATTGTTGTTTCATTTGAATAATTTTCTTGTGATTGTCTTCCAACCCGCTAATAACATAAACACAGACGGTTGTAATACGTTAAATGATGTATTATAATATGTTGCGATTAATGTTGAGTTTACTTTATTTCTGACACCGAAATTTTGTAAGCGCTTCTTAGCCTGTTTGTAAGCAACGTTAAATTTTCAATTTCCTTTTTTTGTTCGTTGATTTTGGATTCGAATTCATCACGGACAAAAGTGTTTATCCAACAACCCGCTCGGTTTTCCCATGACTTCAATTCCTCTTCCAACGCAATTTTTTTAGCCTCTAAGCTTATGATTTTTTGGTTTTGTTCTATGCTGTCGATTGTCTACAATATCATATCCAATACTTAGCACAAAGCAATGTAAAATAAATAAATAAACTTACATACATACATAATAATGTATTAAATGCACTACCGTATAGTAAAAAAAGCGATTAACGACTCGACCCGATATTAATAAGGGTTTCTTAAAGTTGTTTTTAAACCATTTAAGTTTAAACCTACGCGAGGAGTAGTAGTTTGATATGAACTTTATTTTGGTGTTAAAATGAAAATTTGTTCAATAGGGTGAGCTAATGATCTGATTAAAACATTTTATTTGCATGTCAGATTGTAAAGCTTTGTTACTTGCTAACAACTATTTGGATGACTAAATTAACTCGTGTGAGATGAGTCCAAGTTAACAAATACAAAATAACATACCAGATTGTTGATGAGATTTTCGTGTTTTGATATAATGGCCTCCCTTAACAGAACACAAAATATTATTCAAATGTATAAACGGTAATTAATTTTTTGTCTTTATACATTTTTTTAATTTTATTATTTTTTTCGTTAATTTCATCGATTTGACTACTTAGTCTCATCGAATCGACAACATATTCTGATCTCTTTTCGTTGGCCTTCGTCCGCAAGTCTTTCAGTTCTTTCATCATCTTTACGGAGCTGCAAATAAAACAAACTCTCTTAGGTATTCCGTATTTTCCTGACCATGTAAATGACGTTTTATGACCATTGTCTTTGACATTACTTGTCTTTCAACACAATCAACTCCTCTGTAGCTTCGTTTCGCTCTTTGTTAGCCTCGGTGAATTCAGCTTTGAGTTTGTTCTTCTCTTCGCACAGATCTTCGATTCTTTTCTGTCGATTGCTAACGTTCAAGTTTGCTTCGTCGATGGTTTGCTTTAAATATTCAATTTGACTGCATAAATTCGTCACAGCCGATTTAGTCTCTTCCAGTTCTCTAATTTTTTCTTTCAATTCCCGTCGTAGACTCTCAACTAAGTCGTCGGTAAGCTCCAATTTTGAACACATCGAACTTATTTCCCCTCGCGCGTTATCTAAGTCTCTTTCGATTTTTTCCACGCGAACTCCTTCCGTCTGTATTTCTTGGTCAGTTTTCTCAACGTTTATCCGTGCCGACATCGCTGCGTTATCATTTTTCATGTCTTCCAACGCGATTAACATTTCTTTATGCCGTTCTTGGAGCTCCTTGAGCTGCACCATCGCGGTCAAGTAATCGTTTTGAACCTATTAGTGGACACTAGTAACGATATACACAACTCTAGCTAGGCCGAAAAAGTATAAAATAGTTAAGTAACATGAAATAATAAGTAATGGCTTGAAAATAATTAAGCTGCGGTCCGAAGATGGTAGCATGTCAACTGACTAGACATCAGTACCCCTGGCTCTTTGTCCCGTGTGTCTGTTGCCTCCTCTACCTATAATGGATTACATGCTAAACGGAGTAAAGTGCTAATAATGCATATTTGGAGGTGAGTGGTTAAATGTAACCGTTACAGTGTTATCATTACCTAACCTAACATTTTAATAAGTATCATAGAAAAGTAACCTAGCATTTTTACTTTCTATGAAATTAGTCCTACACAAAATGGCATACGCGTTCCATATATTAAGTTCAGTGAATGGGAGTCATCAGATTAGAGATACAAGATGATTAACAGAGTCGGATTAGATAAAATAGTTGAAAGAGCTCAAGTTACTATAACAGTACTACTATTCGGCGATCGCACTAGTCTTAATCTTAAGACTAAATTCTGATTTTAAAAGTCCATGTTAAAAGGTATACTGACGGTCGTGGATTTTAAATTTTCAGTGGGTTTAATGTCGATCATCGAAGATATCGACGACAACTCGGACAACTCGTCTTCCAACACATCTCCACCGCGATAATCCAATATCATTCTGTACACGACGAGTATTTCGCGCTATAAACAGAATAATTATTAGACTGTTATCAAAAACGAAATAGGATATTTTTAGTTTGTTTCAAACGCGTACTTTGATTTTATACAAATATCTTTTAATCCACTTGTTTTTTTCCTGATCGGTCATACTCTTCCACTGTTCTTTGTTGAAGTCAATTATGTTTTCCGACTCCTATACCACACCGTAACATTTATCTTACACAAGTTATATTCGTGTATGTTTACTAACGTTGGATAACGATCATTGGCTCGTCAGAACATGGTCTAAACTATCCAGCCTCGCGAAAAAAATGGTTCGTAGTATAATCAAAGAAAAGAAACTATACAATTTTTACATGGGCTCTTATGGGGCGAGATAAAATCATGTCTGACATCTTGTAAATGATCAAGAAATGGACAGTGCTGGTAGGTGTAAGGAAACTCTTTTGTCAGCTGACACTGAGCCTAATTTGAGATTCCTAGTGGTACAAAACGTATTTCAACGATCCTTGACAAGTCAATGATGCGATTTTTATGTAATATTTCATATAGCCATTACCCCGTTAGAACAGATCTCGACAGTCTCTCGAACGGAAATGGCTACAGACATCGGACGCGTTCCGTTTCCAGAATCGAGTCTGTCGCATCGGCTTACAATGTCTCGTTTGAACGTTTCAAAATTGTTATCCACGAATTCTTCCTCGGCAGTTTTTTTCAATGGACGCGAAACATTTCGCTATACAACAATGTATAAACACAAGTTAACATATTTAGGATTGGCGCAATTTCAATAAAAACAAACTATTCTTAGTTTTCTATACGTCTCAGCCAGTCCAATCTGCACAAGTCTATTGTCTATATTTTTACTTAGCTTGTTACTACTTCCATTCCTAATTTATTGTATCCGCCCTGTGTAGGCGTAATTTCAATAAAAAAAAACCTGAAGGTGCTTGAGCTCTGCATTTTCCAGATATTTAAATTTGAATTTGAATTAATTAGGTTATGTTTTTTTTTGAGCAAGGATGTTGTTAACAATTTAACATTTCACACTTTAGTTCATTAACATATTGATTTTATAACCAAAAGTATTACAAATTAATACAATTTACAGGTATTTTATACAAGATTTTGTTTATGTTAGTTAAATTTGTATATTTTATCTTTTCTTATACATAATATCGACAAATCTGCCACGTCCTATTGAAACCTTAAGTCAAGTCTTTATTTTTCGCAAAGCAGAAAACTAACGTTCAAAAGATGCAAAGCTAATAGGAAGTGTGAGAGCCACTTGAAATTAATAAATGATACTCTTGTCAACGCTGAAAAAAATGTTTGGTTTTGTTATTTAAAAAATTTGTATCAACAGATGTTTTACTACACAAACACGGAAAATATTAGAGGTGCTAAATTTAAAATTGGGGTGATAATACCTTCTAAGCTCCCCTAGCTCTGCGCCTATACCACCCTAATTACCTTCTAAAGTCATTTCAGCTAATTTAATTACGCCTATGATAATCAGGACTGACTCTTGTGTGCAAAAGGATGACGTTGTTTACTACTAAATCATAAAATATCATTGACCAGTCGTGCCGTTTTAAGTCTCCACCTGTCAGGCTTTCCTTTGATGGCCGTTTGAATCAACTAAAAATGTAAAGGTCCTAGTTGATGCAAACGGCCAAAAATAACACGATTTTTACTCACGATATTATACTCTACCAACAAACCTGTCGGTTGTGTGCGCGTACCAATTGTCCTTTCTGTAATTTAGTTCCTAAGCCAGTGTTTATGGATGAGACGATCGAGACCGGAATGGTATTTAGTTTCAGTTTGTTTGTTTCAAAGGTTTTTTTCGTCCGGATTGGCGCAGACAATTTGCCTAAAACGGTAAATTAGACGAATAAGTACAGTGGAATGTATGTAAGACATACTCCGTTACAACCTTTTATCGCAACATCTTTATTTGAGTATTCCAGTTTTTTCACCAGCCGATCTGTTGTAACACCTTTGTTAATCTGACAAACATTGCGCACTAATTATTAATTTTTATAACAAGCAAATACGCTATTTCTCCAGACAGCTGTTTACCTTATAATTCGCCATTGAAACACGGTTGTCAATTAAAACGAGTAAATTTTATTACGTTTGAATGCATTTAAAAATATTGAGACTATTTGCAAATAAACAAATTTAACAATCACAACAATGTTTATTTTACTAACTATTTATAAGAAATCTCAATGTAAAATAAAATTACCAAGGTGTTGTATTTTGGCCATTTTTCTAAAAGCAAGCTGCATATTATACAACAAATAAATTATTGGAATATTCTAATATTGAAATCACGTACCCTTTTCAATTGGTCTCTTGTCTAACATTTCAAAGGCTATATTATATACATTTTTGTACCCATTAGATATTCAAGAGGTATTATTACCTATTAGTACCTATTAGATGCCATATTTAATTACATATCTATTATTTTAGAGGATACAGGTACCACTGCATTACACAATGGCAACATTGGTTAAGTTTTAAATGATAAAATAACGTTTAGAAATAAACAGTTATTTTAATCTCACCTAAAGGTTCAAACTTAACAGAGTAAGCTATGTGTACAAAAATGGTATCTAACTATTTATTAAGTACAAAAGTACAATGTATTACCTGCCCGTTAATGAAGCCTACTACATTTTCAGACTATTTTGCATTACTTACAAACACGGCGTTCTGATTATGCTATTTAGATGCATAATCTTATTTTCTAAAGCGTTTAAGATTAAACCATGCAACAATGTATAGGCGTACGTTATAGCTATTGAAATATAGTGACCGATTAGCTTATAAGCCAAACCTAGGGTTAAAAATTATCACCAAGTTAAAATTGTTGCATTCTATTTGTAAACTAGCTTTTAAGGTTATTGTTTTTAAATATCTACAACTATAACATATTAAAACTATTTAAATCATGTTGTTTTTTGTGCACACAACATATGCACTATGTATGGAAATTAGAAAGGTTGGGATGTTGGGAATGTTGGACAGTTTCTAGAGTTTATAGAAAGGAGCAGTTATATAAATTAGATGTTTTTTTATACGCTCTCTGAAGTTGTTTTTTGCTTTTAAAAAAAATTGAGATTGAAATTTGAAACGTGGTAAGTACTTTTAAAAGTCAGCTGTGGTGGTAAAAAATTAATTATCATTTTTATGGCCTTTTTATTGTTTTTGGCATTTAAACAAAAATTCAATCAAGTAATTCCTAACAGGAGCAGACTGGCTCCAAAATTAGACCGGCACATGGCGTTGCATTTTTTGATAAAGAGCCCTTGAAAATATATACAATAATTATTATACCTTTGATAGGCTATATACATTGTTTTTGAAAATATTTGTATAATAGTTTGGGCAATATCTTAGTCACATGTGGATGAGCTGTGTTAATAAATAAATCCTTTGTATAAATTGGTGATAGTTCATGTTTATACAACCAAACTGAAATTTATTATAAATGAATTTAAGTAATTATACTATTATATAACATAAGTAAACGCTTTGATGCGAATCTGTCGATGGTAAAAGTATTAAACACTGTGAAAAAGAAGTGTAAAATCTAATACTTGCTTAAAACTGTATTTTTAGTAATAGGGTAGATACAATTAAGGATGATTGTCTTTCTATAATCATTTTTTGCAATTATCATTCATATTATTTCGTATCAATCAATATAATAAAAATATTTCCCCCATACCTGATGATTTATTCACACATAACAACGTGTAAATTTAATACAACGCGAATGTGATGATTCCATTTTTTGGGTTTTCCATAAATAATATAAATGTTTGACATCTGATTTTTGTTAGCCTACTCTAGGTCTAACTTCAGTCTAATATTCACCCTTAAATTCCCCAAACTACCCCTAACAAGCAGAAATAAAGCAAAAGGTTTCTCTTCTTTTAGGGAAAAATGTTTTTGGTAAAACGAAAAACAGCAAATAATTAGCAATAGTATTATTAATTTTCAAGCAAGTTACTCAGAGAAAAATAGTGCGTATTCATAGTTGTAAATTTTAATATGGCAATAGTTAATAGCTATTATTGTACATATATGATTTAATAATATTTCAGGCAACTTACCTCTGAAAACTGTGGTAATGTCTTTGGTTCCGGAATAGTACAGAGTTTCGAATGTCATATCGGTATTTTGTTTATAAAAACAAATACAAGAGCAGTGGCTCTTGATAATATAGGAATATAGGATAAATGCATATTATGCGTGGGTAATATCAGATAATATTAAGTTAGTCATCGAATATGGTTTTTGATGACTAAGCAACATCATCAGTATGTAGAATTTAGATTTTAACAAATTGTAACCGTTTGACATGTACCAATGTTCTTAAATTTTACAAATTGAAAATTTATATTTTAGTCATTACTAAGCTAGGGCCGACAACTATACTGGAGACTTGGCGTCCCCATTTACAGTTATTTATACAAATAACAAATAGATTCACAAAAATTATATTCTAAAATTTGATGCAGGCATTGGTTTACGAAAAAAATAGAAATATCAAACTATTTAATGTTCTTAGAAATTTTGAGTTATCTACAATACTACTTCACAATAATACAACTAAACCTAACCCCGGTCAATAGCCTTGTTTCTTTTAGTCTTTATCGTTTGTGTGATATTATAAATGTTTAGTTCAAATTGTAGATCTGATATCGAGTGCCTTTATCACTGCAAAGTGGACCAATGCTACAAACTAAGTAAGCGAATAACGGATTAGCGATTAATTTGGAACACGCAAAAATTATGTAGTAAGTACATAGAATCTATTAAATTTGTTTACCTATTGGTACCAACTACCAAGTATTTATTTTCTCTTGAAAACAGTACTTAAAAAACAATATCTACAAAAAAAAAAAATTGAATGGGTTAAGTACGAAAGGAAACAAATTATTGACTTATATCCAACTTACCATTTAATTGATTCAGGAAAATGATAAAATAAAACTCAGTTCAACAATATCCATATTTATTAAACGAATAAACACAAGTATGATTACCTATGTATGTTACCAGTGAAACTTGAATCTGGGCGCTTAAGTAAGTCATGTGGCCTCTAGAACGCTTGCTTTATGGTGTAAAAATATAAATATATTAACGAATTAACTGTATTTTGATTTCAAGCTTTTATTTATAATTTATCACAATATTGTTATAAATGTACATAGTGGGTACTGGGTATATTAATGATAAGATTATAATATTGAATATAGGTAATCCTTGATAATTTGCATAATATAATATTAAATCGATTCGATTACACTGCAATCGGCATCTGGTGTTGAATCGAAATGTTTTTTGTGAAACTTGATAAATTTATTATAATCGTAGAGCTCTTTCATACAAAACACTTTATAGAAACGCCGGAGCCGCTTTTTCAATTGCTTTTTTGTTCGGATACGGTACATAAACGGCTTTCCCAAAAACGTTTCAGATCTATAAAACAGTTTAACTTTTGACAACTTAAAGTTGGTCATGTATTCTGCCATCGAACACAGTGGCTTGCGATCAGGTTCAGCTTCGTCGAACTCCGGCAATATTAACGTAATCATCTACAATAAAGTATATTTTTGTATTTTGTACAAGTCATCTAATAAGTATCTTGTGGAATAAACGATTTTTTTATTTCCCAATAACTCACCCCTCTCCCCTAAACTACTATTTATGTTACCATCAGTCTTTGGATACTGAAAATACAGATTATTCGATAAAAAGTTCCAACCTACAGCTGAGATATAAAAAAAAGCATATTACATTTAAAGAAGGAAAAATGTATATTTGTTTAAGATATTTGCAGATTGTTGTAAAATTTTATATTTAATTTAAAATTAAATTTTACAACAATCTACAAATATCTTAAACAAATGTAATATTGTTTTTTTTTTTAAATAAGTGTCGCGACATAAGCAAATATCTTTAGTCTGTATAATAATATATGTAAATTAAAATACCTAGATTCGTTCGAAAAGTAAATACAAATTTAACAGCGGTAGGTATCAACCACATATGACAGTTCCTTTTATGTGTTATCAACACCTCCAAAGCGACATTTATATTAGTTGTACTACTGTATTGTGTATATTATAATTAGGCGCAATTAGGGGGGGGGGGGCTTAGCAACCACAATTTTATTATAAACACCCTCTGATATTTTTCGTGTTTATGTATTACGACCTCTGTTTTTAAAAATGTTTAATATAAAAAAAACACAAGTATTTTTTATAGTTGATAACAGTATTTATTATCAGTATTATTTTTTAATTTAAGGTGTGTTAATAATTGTATTATTTTTAAATTAAAATTAAAAATTCTAATAAACATAAGTGGTAAAAATGTTAAATTATTCTATAACATCCTTGTTAAAAAAAAAAAGTTAATCTTATTATTAATTAAACTTGAAATTTAAATACGTGAAATATGAAGAGCTTAAGCACCCCCAATTTTTTGCGCCTAATGATATTATACATGTATTTGGAATTTAGTTCAAATTAAAATTCAATTGATAATACTTACTACGATTGCTAAGAGAACGTGCGTTTTTAAAAACATGGCTGAAATTATAATACTTATAGTTTACATGCGATAATCACTCCGACGATAGTACCGTTCGACAAAACCAAAATATGTTTAATGGTACTTTATAATTTTTAATTGAAACATCCCATTTGACATAGTAATTGTATTGTACACTGAATTCTGCTATCCAACTGTTGAGCAATGTTCGACGTCTATATGCATAAAATAACACTTACATTAAATCCAGTAATAATTAGTAGTTATCACCTATTTTCATAACGTAATTATGGTATCCACTTTACATAATTTATCAGTTCGTCTCCTCCGTCCATTGTATCCTTTCACCTCACACCTGCGATCATTGTTCAACATGACAAAATACCCATAATGATATAGAAGAGTAGACAGGGCATTAAGTTTATTACAAGTAAATTTAGCAAAAATAGTCATGTAACATTATGTACCTAGGTAAGGTACATAATAGACCCGTATATTGTTTGTTTATATTTTTTTCGAAATTTGGTACTAAAAAAAAAATGGGTAAACAAGTTGAAAAACATAAAGTCTGTCACTAATCAGTTATCAGTATTATTAACATATTATAGTCTATGAAACAAATGAGATATTATATTGTTTTGACAACTGCTAATTTGGTATAATTGTTTATATTCTAATATAGCCCTGCCTTTTACAAAATGTTCACGTATTAAAATACTTAACACGTGTAAAATCATATTACCAAACTTTAATTAGAACAAAATTGTAAATTATCAGTTTTGTTAAGTATTCGAATAAAAGTATTTAAAAATTTGTGGTAAAAAAACTGTTTAGTATTTCAAATACTCTCAGCATACTTGTTAACAGTGGCGCAACCAGGAATCATTTTAAGGGGAAGGGGTTATGATTTTCGAAAACAAATTTAATTTCTTCACTATTTACCTAGATGAAGCATATTGGAAAAAATGATGTTTGTATTAAGCATGCTTTACTTATATTCAAATGGTAATAATTATTTATAGTACAAGATTAATTCTTTTTGTAGAATGTTTTGCTATTTCAAAAAAACTGTACGTGGTTTAACGTCAGTATAAGTATGTATTAGTAGATATTTGATTAAGTCGCTGCTGCCCTGTCGTATTTCGTAAGTAAGTTTTAGCATCCTTAAACATTATTCTGATTAATATTTAGATTACATAGGAAATAACCTGGTAGGTAACATGTGGCAGTTATTACCGCCAAAGGTATTCAAATTTGTAATAATTTTTATATTACAGGATCTTTTATAGAATGTAGAATGTTGATGTAGAATGTAGGTATAAATTTAATGCTATTTAAAATATAATACTATCTAATATAGTAAAATATAACCGTTTTCATTTGGCTCACTAAATAACTACTTAATTTGATCACTCCACACAAGAGATATTTAACGACAATAAAATAATATAGTGAGACTCATCTTAAGTCCTATAAGGAGACAATTAAAAAATAGTTTTTTTTTTCAAGTATTTTTTACAACTCAAAAGGTTAAACAGTTATTTTACGTTTAAATAAAATATAAATACAGATTTAATAGTAGTTTGTTACCAAAACACATTTGTTTCGGTTTCCTTATTATTCTGTAGTATTTAATAATATTACAAAAACAAAAAAATGTACAACTATTATTATAAGACATATTTTTATTAAAATAGATACAGCGTTTTTTATTTTATTACACAACAGTTATAAATAGGTATGTAAATGTATATATGTATCAGTTTCCTCATATTTAAAATATGATCTATGATTATCAATGTTCAACTATGTCACATTCAACAGCAGGAAATTCGCCGGTTAGCTGTACGATATAACGATAAAATGCATTATAATCTTTTATTACCGTACAAGGTTTAGCAGTGTAAAACAATCTCAAACTTTTCTTCATATGTGATTTTTTAGTAACACCCAAAAATGACGGTCTCAAAAAACTTTCTCTGGTTTCAAATGATTTAAAAAAATTGCTAACCGTGTTCATATCAAATTGCATTAAAAACGTTGGCATGGAACATTTTTTTAGGCAGTGAGTTAATTCCGGCAACACTAAAATGAAAATCTGAAACCATAAATACAAAATTTTAATCAATAAAGTTCGAACTAAAATTGGTTGCAAGATAATCACTCAACACAATAATGACAATGTTTTAAAAATTATTAAATTTGGATGCTGACTGAGGAGGTCTCGTGTCAAGATAAATTGTACTTACTTATTAATATTTTTTTAATTGAAACAAATATATTAAAATTACTTTTAAAGTTTGAATACACTTACCGTCATCATGACAATACATATTTGTTTTTTATATTTCTGGACCATGCTAAAATCACTATGAGACTTAAATAATATAATAAGTTACGGTTATGACCAAAAGTCTTACTTTGTATGTAATAATAAAATAGGACTTATTACAATCAGATATTTTTCAAATTTAGTTACTAACAGACAGTAACGTTGGTAAAATTGCAAATTATTCAAAATTATTTTAATAGAAAACACATTTTTTAGTATGTTAATATAAAAGAATTAATGTCATACCATTGTTAAACGATATACATTTTTTCCGACAGTTGTGTAATTACTTATAGACATACTTTTTAAAATTCAGTTTTAAACATAGGTATTCTTGTTATTATTTTGAAAAAAAAATAATAGTGTTCAAACTAACGACTGGTGCAATTAAAAATAAATTAGTATTAACGGCAAATATTAATTATTTATTTTAATGTCTATTCGGAAACATCAAAAAGGCAAACCATAACTATGTTATTGTTTTTTTTTATAGTTCTGTTCTAGTGTATTAAAATGTATAATATAAATAATAAACGTATACAGAATTTTATTTTCCATTCACCACGTGTATAATATTATATTATTAAAAACGGTCAGTGATACCAACGTTCCCAAATGGTCCTTAAAAAATATATTTTTGTGAAAGGGGTCACCAAATCAAAGTTTGCCATACATGTAGTCTACCGCTGAATGAATACCCTCGTAATAAAATTATGAAAAGAAACATTATGAAAGCTCTTATGGAAACATAATAGCATCAAATACAATATCGATAAGGATTCCTAATGAGATTACCAATAACGCATACCTACAAAAAAAACGTTTTCAAAAATACAACCTTGATGCATTTCAGCTTTGATTTATATAGTCCAACATAATGGTTCCAAAAATAAAAATCCTGTGCAAACCTAAGGATTATATTATTCAGGCCTTAATTCGATATCGTAAAAAAAAACATAAAACTCTGAACCCTAATTAAAAAAGTTACCATTTCTGTATTTCGCAAACAGTCACAATTAAAAACCGAATAACAAAAAAAAATCATAAAATCGATACTTAGTGTGAAATAAAGTTATTTACAAATTAAAACGTATCCTGTAAAACAATGAAATTATTAAGTTTTTTACTTTCTATTTATTTTTTAAATTATTTTAAATGTAAAAACAAAAATCCAGGGGGGGGAATCAATCATAAATCACTAGTCAATCTGTTTTCATTCAGTTTTTTTCTTCTAAAATTTAGAATAATCAATTTGTATATTTTGTAATTAAACTTGTCAATATAGTTAAAGAACAATATTATTTTATCTGTGTTATTTTACACTTATATCTCCGGGTCTTTTTGAGTTATGAAACTTTAAAACTGCAAACTTTGGATATATTGACTACGATTACATTTCAATGTTATGAGTCAAACCTTTTTTTCAAAAAAAAAAAAGAAAACGTTGTATTTACAAACATAACATAAATTAAGTACAACATAATATTTTGTTAATGTAAGAACAATGCAAAATAATTTATAAAGTATATGTATAAGGTACATTACTTATAATATAATTTAAAATGACTTCCAAACGTGTTACTATTTTGATATTGTTAAGTCACAATAAATGTATATAATGAAATGTTTATAAAAAAAAAACTATAACATTACCCATATTTCCTTATCGACATTTTATCGGTAAATTTATCATAATATGCGTTCAAGCGAACGGTGTTTAATAAGTTGCCTATATTTTCAGGCGAATTATTAAAATATTACTACCGTTATATTATTTATTAACTATTTAAGCGTAGACGGTATTGATAATAAAAAGAAACCTTTAACATACATTAGTATATAAACATCAAAATATACCTCATAACATCAATAGCTTCTCAGATTTGCATCGAAGCTAAAACTAAAAACAATTATTAAACAATAATTACCGAATCGCCGTTGCCATTAACATTCTATGTAATTTCAATTCAAACGCTTACAGACTTTGAGGTGTGAACATAATATTACCAATTAATATTGATAGGTATGTAAAAAACAGACAATCAAAATATTATAAGAAGGGCCATATCTTGCAATTATGTTTTATGGTATAACGTCATCGTTTACTATTAGCACATAAATTGATAATAATTATTATTAAGCCAATGTTGAACTTGTCTCGTTCGAAGCAAAGTTTTTTACAACACACCATGCCTAATCTTTGAACATGTTACTCTGTACATTGACCGTAATCTCTAACTACTCGCGAAACAACTAATAATTATTATATACCTACATCGATTATACCTTTCCATACCTATATTATAATTATTATTTAATCTCACGCAGCAAGATGCAAGTAGAACATATTAGATTTTGCTATCAGAAGTTCAAATATACAGACACATATTTTAAAACAAAAGAATTTATCGATTAACTGAAATCTAACACATAAATATGCTATTTAAATATAATTTTTCATTTGGATCAGTCGGAATAATTGAACTAAAATATAAGAATAATGTCTAATTATAATTGTATTAAGCAATAAATGTCATACAAAATAAACCAATTTTATTATTGGTCTTAATTATAGGTTTAGTGACTGCCACTGTACAGTATTGCTAAATTTTTTTTACAATTATGAAACCTAATCAACTGTGATAATGAGTTCAGTTATTTCATAATTATATTACTAAAGAATACCAAACAAATGAATGAATGAATAACACTGACACAAACATAATATTTATAAAACTAAAATATTAGCTAACTCTGTACAAAGGAAACGATTGATCGGATAATGTTTTCTATCGATTAGTTTGTTCATATGATAATAATTTGTAACTTCTACAACAGTTATTTTTTTTCAAACGCGTAGAAATGCCAAGGACCATATTATTATATTATTATATTATTATATTATTATCTAAGCAACATTTTTCTCCATATTATATACAACAAAGCTTATCTACAAAACAATTCGATGGTGCTCGGGAAAAACTGGCCAAGTCTAAAATTTGCGAAAATGAGTCTGTCATACCTAGTTTCAGTAAAATTATACGGCATTATGGGTAAAACGATCTAAGTCAAACAACGATTTTGTCAGTCGTAAATAGGTTAGGTTAGATTAGGTACTGGTGATAGTAATTCAAAATAATAACTATAAATGTTTAACAAAAAGTGAAATTGTGTGAAAAATATAAATTAATTAAGTGAACAATTTAAATTATTTTTTCCAGTGTTTTTTTTTAATTCTCTCTCTTGTAAAATTCGATTTTTTTAATTTAAGTCTTTGTTCTTCGGAAACCGCTATATGATCTAACAGAATTTATATTCATGTATATAAATCTATTAATTATCGTAACACATCTGTATATAAACATAGGAATACTATAAAATGTATAAAAATAATAGGTAAACCGTCTTAGAACTTTTACTATTAATACTAACGTATTAGTTGATCAATATTTAAGGTCTAAAATTGAGATAAAATTTAATCTCAATACATTATATACTGCCTTATAGAGACGAACGAATCGAATTATCAAAATTAACAAACAATAATAAAAAACTTTTCATTGACATTATTATAATGTCAATGAATGATAATAATAAAATGTCATTATATATTATTATCATGCATATTTCAACGTATACATGGGTCATTGTTGTTTGACATGTGATTATGTAATAAAACATAATTTTGCATGGGTATTTTTATATCTTCATATCGTAACTGTTTATTTAAAAATGTCAACGAGCGAATGGGTGTTTTTTGTCTATCTGATCGGTTTATATTATTTTTTAAACGGTAACTTAAAATATAAATTATTCCATCGTTGTTAGTTGTAAATCGTGTTTATTTAATAGTTAAACTATATTATTTTTGTATTTATAAATCATGCACAGGATGCATGACATTCACCTTTCCAACTAGACTATTTAGTTGTCTATCTCATTCTTTGCAGACGTTCAACATTTTGTACGAATTAAGAATATAAATAATAAACATGTTTATTTTGTTTTATTTTATTAAAGTTATTTACAAACTGCACTCGTTGAAAACCTATAAGTATACACCTCACCATGTCTACTGTCCACCGGTCTGTAGAGTTATCGATTGTACTATAAAGTATAATTACTACTATAACTATTATTACAATTAGTATAATTACCAGTTAAGTATACTTACTAGCTATGTTGGTAGAAGACACAGACATTTTAATATTGTTAAAGCTATATTGTAGTAAAATCATAGGCTCGTACGACATTTAATTACAAATTATATTGTTAATAACGAAATAATTATTTGTCGGGTTCAAGCAAAATATCAATGCATAATAGTGTTTGAAAATGTACCTATAGACAACAAAAATCAACAACTAAATGATATACATACATATATGACATTTATCGACGAGTTTTATATATTTTGTTCGTATTCTATATATTTATTAATTTTATTATTATATATCCTGTCGTGTAAGCTTGGAAGACGAGACTTGAGAGTAAAATGAAACACGGGTAATACTGACAAAGACGAAGTGATAGATTTTATTAAGGTACTTAATATGTAAAATGAACAGAAGAATAGAAACGAATTGCAAAAACATGATGGCGGACGAAAGGAATCAGAGGTATCCTTAATTTTTTACTCAAAATCATTCATTTTTACTTGCAATTTTCGTTCTTGACATTTATAATTGCAAAACAATTGAGGATAAACTTTACAAATTAATGCCAAATCATTTCTATATAGTCGATCTGTTCAAATGAGGTAACCGCAAAATATGTGAATAGTGTAAATTTCTAAATGTTTTACTCGCATAACGTTTTTTGGAAGAAGTCCGACCCATTAATTTTTTTTTTTTTTGGGTTATGTATAAACCAAATACAACCCTCAATAACCTATATAAAAAATTTTAAAAAATAGGTACCAAACATGGGTTTAAACAAATCATATTGAATGGTAAGTCTCAATGTTTGCATACAAGATCACTTGTTATATAATATTTAGAATCGATTGTACGCCATTTAAAGTTCACACGAGGGCAAATTAAAAATACATACGTCATGACAACGAAAAAACCGCAAACGTTATCGGTGTAAAAATCAAAATGCGTACTATTCAAGACAAACCATTATAAATATAACATATAAATAATAACATAAAATAGCTGTTATCATTGTTGTCAGCGGTATTACTACAGTCCTAGTATAATAATTACACGTGGTTAGATGGACGTCAGGCTCTGATGAGGATATTTGTTATGATACAATAATGGCTGGTTGGCAGCAATTATTTTCCCTGTCGTTATAATGAATTAAATTAAAAAAAAAAGAAGGTAATTGTAGTATTGTACCACTTTATATTTTTCTTTATGTACACTGAATATTGCGTGTGTACTAAGCGCACAATTATTATGTAAAATAGGATACCTAATGTGGGGTATAACTTTCGGGTTGTACTTGTAGGTACCTTGTTGATCATATGCGAAATAAATGTGTATATTATACCAAACCTGTCACACGGTAAACGCAACAACTAATTTAACGGTCTGGAGAACGCGATACCTATATAAAAAAAAATTCCTGAAAAAATATGCTAAACAAATAGTACATTTTTTTCTTCAGCGGAATTCACTAAATCTAAAAATAGAGTGGTAGTGCAGTGCAGTGTGCAGTGCGCTATGTCAACGTTTATAATTTATTAATGGCGCTAGCGTGTTTTTTTTTTTTTTAAGCCGAGAAGGGTCGCAGAGTTCACATCGATAGTAAGGGTGGTAATTACAAATTCATAAAACATGGAATGACTGTTGCAGTGACCCTGCGACTGATATTTATTATTTAATATGAACATGAAGGGTTAAGAGTAGGTATTTATTTCTAAAACCCATTATTAGATGCCAAGTAATAGGTACGACCAATGTTACTACTTTAAGAGATACAAAACTATATTATATAAACAAAAAAGGAGCATCTACTAAAAAGGGAACACTTGGAGAGGGGTTTTCGATCGATCAAATATAGGAACAAACATTAACAAATACAAATAAATAGGTAAAAATACGTAGGTATAAGCTATATCAGTTATAAAAGTATTTAGTCAAGTGCTAACTGCTAACAATGGTAATTGATATATTATAGTTTCGTTAACTTAAATCAATCAGGATTATATGGATTTGTAGAAGTTCTTATTTATCAGTTGCCAGTAGGATAAAAAACTAACAAGATAAATGATGATATCACATATCTTTTTACTTTAAATTTGAACTACTTGTACATTTCATGTGCGATCAACTACTAATTTCTGAAAAAAACGTTCATTAATACCTCAACGTTTTTCATTTTACAAAATATATAATCGTTAAGTTTGTTAAGTTAAATCTAAAAACTTAATATGCTAATGCTTAAGTGATAAGATAGCTATGTAATAAATAATAATATATAGATACCAAACCCAATTAATACACATTATAGATTATATTATATTTAAATTTAAATATTTAACAAAAAAAAAATGTGTTACTTAATTTTCTTTATACATTTTAAATGATTTATACTGAAATCTCTATAAGTACATAATAGCATCAATTATGAAATCCATGACGAGGTATTATTGATTTAATAATTCATTAATGATAAGTTTAGTTCATGAAAAGTCAACATTAGCTAACAATGATTATATTATAGATTAGGAATATATCAATAAAAATTGTCGTAAAATATAAGCGGAGTATTAAATCCAGTTACCTACATTTAAAATTAAGTACTTTTTGGATATATTATAGGTATAATATTATGGTATTACTTTATTTTTGTCGCCCATTTATATATAATATAAATAACGGTAAACTCTTCGCCACGTCATTGTGCCCAACCATAAAGTCAATACAGACATTTTTTTTATTATTATAATAGGATCTGGAGAGGTCTACCGAGTGGAATGCTCTACAGGAAGAAATTCTAATTTTAAAAAAGCTAAAATTATACACCAACACCCTCAGTTAGCTGTTTAAGTGAAATGATTATGCTCGGGTATGTCAAGCCCTTGACACTAATGTCTACAAATATAATTTATTATGAACATACCTAAAATGGCAAAATGGCCTTTTATTTTTTGTTTACATTGGAAGTGACCCTTTTGCTTAAATCCATTCTATGTTTCTGTATCGACCATCGGCTAATCAATATATTATATTAATTATTACTGAAAAGAAACCCCGTTTGTCGGTGTACTATACCCTGGATTTTCTCCATAGCCACCCACTGCCACTCACTCGTGGTTATATGTTGGTGGAGCCTAATGTGTCCTATTAATAATAAGATAGCTAGGTTGAGGTGGGTGTAGATGGTGTAGGAGCATTTGTAGTGGTTAAAGTATTCGATAGCATTCCATGGAATACTGTAAAACTTTCTCCCGGCCAGCCGTAAGTATGTTATAAGCAGCTTCTGCACAAGGAAAAAATCTGTGACTTGGCAAATAGGACAAGTCATAAATACACGGTGTCCTAAAAAGATTTGACAAATAACTAAAATAACTGTTCTAATAAATATTTTTAAGTTTTTTTAAATTTTATTTATACCTAATCATTTGCGCTATAAACGCCACTTTTTTATGTTACTTAAGTGTTTTACTTTTATACATTTATTATAAAAAAATGTGGATCCTCAAGATAATCGACAAGAAATTTAACCTTAGTTTGTAAGTCATCTCCTTTCTTCCTGTAGGGCGTAGGCTGTAACCACTTTTAATATGATTTCGAAATAAATAATTGCAAAAAGGTTATATTATTTAATATGGTTAATTTTTTAAAAGATAAAATACTATATCAAGTATAATGGTACAATAAAACACGTCACTGTAAAACTATTCCCATTGGAAATAAACCAATAGGTAGCTAAGAAGTGGTTTTGTACACAGAAATAGCGTGAAATCGGTTGCTTATCAGTTATCTGTAAGCTATAAATGAATACTAAATCTTTGATAATAATTAATAGTTTTTAGTTTATCTTTTTTTTTTTTTGTACAATTGAACAATAACAAACCGCGAACGGGTCAAAAGTAATGCGATAATTACCTACGTTATTAAATATCATTATGTACTGACTTAAGTAACTTAAGCAAACTGTTAATGTGCTGATGTAACAGTTATGGCAACCATTCTACTTGTATAAAGCGCATTAGATATAATTTAATTTAGCTTAGCTTTTTTATATGATCGACAACTATACGGATTTTTACCTACTGTCTAATTACAACTTTTTAACAGTTGAAGTAAATTATGATCAAACTAAATAATACCGAGTAGTATTTTATTATTATTAGAATTCCAATGATACCCAGTATAATGTTAAAGTACCTAATTAAATTATGTTTAGTAAAAACTATTTTTATCCTAGTTAACAAAATATGTTGAATATTGAATGCATTGCAGCAAAGGTTCTGCACTGTCTTTAAAATAGTTCTATGTGAAAAATATTTTCATGATATCCTTGAAAAGATTAAAAGGTTTTACTGGCTTCCAGAATAGATATTATTGCACTCGGGGAACAAAAAAATAATTTTTGCCTATGCTTATACATTTGAATTATACATACATGAAATGCAGTTACTTTGTTTATATTGACTCTGGTTCTCGACATAAACAACATGTCGAAATATCTATTTTTGACTATCTACCCTCCTTAAATTGTAACTTGTATTATTCTAAGTATACCCAACCAAAGGTTGTTTTTATCGAATGTGCTCACTTATCAGTTATCACAGTCTTTCTAATCAGATACAGGGGTCTCTCGGGTTTCCGGCCACGTGATAATAATTATCTGACATCTCCAGTAATTTGGTTTATAATGACCGAATAGTCAATAAAACCGATTAAGTCAACTGATTAGGTCCGAATGAACCCATTAAATTTATTAATAATACTTATTATTTTGTTTAGCCTTTTTTGCAGTTTATTTATAGTTAGATTTTATCTTATCAACTATAATCAATTCGGCTAATGTTTTATTTGTTCATAATTTCATAATATACAGTAACTGTAGAATGTAAAACTGTTGTTTGCTCATTATTTGCATTTACTTACCTATTATTATAATTATTTATTCGTCTCGTGATGGTTTCCGTTAACACGTAAACATTTTTTCGAGAACTGTTACATAATACTATTGCCATTTGTCACAAAAAAAAAAAACCATTGCATTTTCTCTTAAACTATATAGTAATAAAAATAGGTAGACAGTAGACTTATATAGCGTTATATTTATGTATAGTTATATTTTGGTACATACACAATATACATAATACTATTATGAACGCGTTCACGCCGGTTATACGGTATCCGTGTAACCATTATTGTGCAGCTGCTGTGCTTAGATATGATACGTAACGCATTTTTTAATGAAAATATTTTTTTAAAATTAATATAGTATAATATATATATATATATACATCTCAGCAGCTATTATAAAATTAAATTTTCGTCGTCGTTATCACTAAAAATGTTTGTGTATGTGTACATCCGTCAATTTTCTTCAGGAATTTCAATATTATTATATTGAAACATAATGACGTAAATAGGCAAAACATGTCAGAGGGGGGACATATCAGAGATATATTATAATCACCTCAAGCCGATGTACATATATGCATAATTTATCGTACCTATATGTGTTATATACACTATTGTTCGACAACATTTTATTTTATAAGAATATTACAATTTATTATTTGAATTATATTTGTCTATTTTCTCCCAAAAATATCGATTACTATACATTGTTTACTATACAGGGCGATTACTGTTTGTTTAACTGTGACTCGGACAATATCTAAGAAAATATTACACTTTTTAAATCATTATTTTTTATATTTTTATAACTGGCTTAATTTTAATACATTTTTCAAAAATATAACGCTATCCCTCATGCACATATTTTATAAAATGTATTAATTGAGAATAATTATTTAGTAACAATAAAATAATAAAACATTAAAAAAAAAATCTTAACCAACAAATATTATTACAACAAATTGTGTTCTGTTGTTATTCTTTTATTCTTACTATTTATTGGGTACTAAAAGTGTTCTTAAGTTTTTTCTAGATTAAAACTATTTTGCTGAAAATTTCGAACAATAACCTACTTGTAAAAGTTTTAAATTCAGGACGGGATAAAGGTTGGAGACTGGAGTGTAGTATTGTTCTTACTGCGCCCGTTCTTAACCGCAGTCCACCTCGGGCCTCCCGTGCTAAATTTTAAACATTAATAATGTTATAAGTAATTATTCAAAACTGGTTATAGATAAATCAAAATGATCAGCAAGTTATTCTTAATATAAAAATATTTTATACAGTTAGAAGATTTGAGATCAGATTTAGATTCGACGAAAATAATCCCTCCAAACAACCGACGTTTTGGTTTTTGTTCTGAAAAAATGTTAAATTTTGCTGTAAATAGAAATCATTACTATATTCTTAAATATTTTCTTGGAGGACCTTGAAGCCCCCACTATTTTCGCCACTGAGTACTGAGTAGTTAAAGATAATAATAATAATCATGAACAGAAATCGTCGGTGGGCGTTTGAATAAAGAAAACGAAACCCGCACAATAATAAAACAACCAAGCTAACAACAACACTCTAAACATAATATTATTGTATAATTCGTAGATATACAGGGTGATTTTATTAAAGTGATCCACTCAATATCTCATAGGGTACAATCAATTATTGTATTTTTTCCGAAGTGTAAATAATATACAATGTCATCTCAATTTTTCACAAACTTTTATGTTTTTAAACCTCTCCCAAATTAGTTATTTTGATATCAACTGTTGAAACAAAAATGGTAACATAAATATTTTATTGAAATTTTAATTAGAAAATAATTTACTGAAAATGTTGACTTGTCGATAATCAGTTTTGGATAATTATTTTTAAAGTTATTTTTAATGTTCAGAAATAGTTTAATGTTTAGGATGGGAAAAGTGTGGACATAGAATTTTTTTTATCTGCGTGTATTAACCTAACCGCACTTCCCCTCCCGTCCTAAATGTTAAACTTTAATAACTTTAAGAATAATTATCCAAAACTGGTTATCGACCAGTCTACATTTTCAGTAAATTATTCTCAATTAAAAAAGTTGATAACATAATATATACGTTACCGTTTAAGTTTAAAAAGTTGATATGAAAATAACGAATTTGGGAGGGGGTTAAAAACATTAATCATTTTGAAAAACTGAAATCATATTGTAAAAATGCAATAACTGATTTAACCAGTATTATTTAAATGATACTGGGTTATTTAAAAAAAGCCAGTACTGTAGGAAAAATAAATTAAGTGATGATAAGTTGTAACGTTCAGCAGTCTTGATCAAATATCCTCGTTTTTTCTTGAACGACTTTTTTTAATTAAAATGTATTCGTTGGTTAATGCTTATGTAAAAGAAAGGAAAATTATTTTTAAATTTAGTATAGTGTTCTAAAAATTATTTAATTAGATAATATAAAATATTTTAAACTAAATTATTCGTAACTAAAAATTTATAACGCGAAATTAATGAAATTAGATTTCATGGAACAAATGTCAATTTTTTTTTTTAATGTTTGCGTATACGAAAATATTATTATAATTTTTGAAAAATTCAAAATAATAATTCAATGATAAATATAATAAAATACTACTTTTCATTTATTTACAAATTTAGGTTTTTAAAGTATTTTTTTCACGAAAAATCGATTTCGACCAGTTTTTAAATTCTGAAATTGTTATCATAAAATCAGAAACAAAAATATGCAAAATATCAAATTTTACCAAGACATGTTTTACTTTTTTGAATAAAAAACTGAATTTATACATTTTTTAAAACCATACTTAGTGTTAATACATTTTTTCTTAAAGTTATTGTGGTTTCCAGCCAGTTACATCACCGCACCGTAGCAAAAATTTGTAACTCAGTCGTGGCCTTTGATCAGTCACATCACCACAGAGTCCTGGGCGAAGTCATATGATCGTCGCAGCCCTCGAAACAGCTGCATTGCCGCGATTTGTCTGTCAAATAAGTATCTACCCATAAGTCATCAAAATCTATTTCTCATTGCAAATCCTCTCATTATACTTATAGTTTGTATTTACAGCTTATGAACAATAAAAACACTTTTGGCTTTGCTAAAAAGTTGTAAATTTACAAAAAAAGTTTGATTCGTCCGATTTTAACATCTGCTCGATTTTCATACAAATAAAAAAAAATAACAAAAATAATAATGATAAATATATATATTTGGAAACTATGTCTAAACTTTTAACAAATATAAATACAATATGCATAAAGTTTATATTTGTTTTAGAAATATTATTTTGGTTAATATCTGAATTAAACTCATTACCGAATTTTATTTTTAATTACGGTATTCGTTGCTTTTATTTATCTTAGCTATTTAAATAAACGCAAATCAATTAAATAAATTCTGATTAAAACAAAATTAAGTAATAAGGATACATTTCTCTAACACTTTAATTAAAAAAACAGCATAATTATTGATAAATATTATTCCACTAACTTTACAATCACTAAATTTCATTGGAATTCACTCTTTTATAATTTTATGAATGCAGTGTAATTCATCACGAATATCATATACAAACGTAGTACAATAATTAATATAATTTCCTAACAATTCCAAGATATCACATACACAAATATTTAATTTATATATATAATTTGTACACAATTTATAATAAAGGCTATTAAAAAAAAAAAAAAAAATTGTATACATAGTATTACTTCACAATACAATATTTAACTTAGTCCTAATGATTTTATATAACACAAATACCACCATTATTTGATTTCGCTTGTGCAAAGCTCTAGGCCGGTTAAAAAAATAAAAAATAAAATAATTAATACTTAACAAATTTAAGATCTTTGAAACATTATTTTGATTCGCTCATGAGAGGCTCCTGGCCAATTTTTAAAAAATAAATTAATACTTAGTATATTTAACGAACCATGAATAAAAAATTTAAATTTAACATAATTTACCAAATTCAAAACTATCATAACTTAATTTAGTAATAAACACTTTTCTAATTATGAACCGAGTCACCTAATTGCTATATGCAAACATACCAGGTCTAGGAGACGTCACTTCAACCTGATAATGCTAATTAACTGCAACCCATAGGAATTTCTTTATAAAGTTTCTAACACAGAAAAATTATATCAAAAAGAATATCACTAAAAATAGCATTATAGCATCAAATTTAATGGCAATAATAAATATATTATCAATAAAAAATAAAAGCAACGAAAATAAACAAGAAACATGGCAAAAACTTTTATTGCAATAATAATAGTGCTATAAATAAATAGCAAAAATAATGTGCTTGGTTTGGACTTAACTGGTTTGAAAATACTAACTAGGTACTGATTCGCATCGAAGCGTTTATTGAAAAGAGATTTTATCACTTTCAGTTGTAATAATTCCTGTAAACATTATGCCCCAATTCCACTGTACTGGCTTTTTTTTTTGTTACATTCATTTTATTAAATTTAAGCCATTTTAATCAAAATAATTTTCGTAAATACGTTTTGCTACTTTGTATTTTAAATACAGTAGCCTATCTATTTTACACTTAGTAATTTAAATTGTCACCACAGGCCAATTTTAGATTTTTGTATTTCTTCCTCGGAGTGAACTACTTACTGCGATTTTGGCCAAATAAAGTACTTTACAAGTTCGATTTTTACCTTGCTATATAATAAAAATCAATGTATTATGGGTTAAGAAAAAAAAATGATTACTACATAATAAACCACCTTCTCAACTCTGTACCGGAGGCAACTGTGACTAATATAAATTGCTTTTATGATTATTATTATTTTCAGAAAAAAAACGAGATCATTATTTTTTTTTAATATCATTTATCATTGTAAATATTTCGGCAGATGTTTTAAGTAATTATTTAATTTTCACAATTACCCACTTAAGGCAGTCAAAAAATTGAATAAAGTCAATATTTCCCTTTTTTTACAGCTGAAAATTAGACGGATGCTGTCATTACAAGTCGGTAACATTATTAGTTTGAAAAATTAATTTATTAAGTTTTTAAAATTCATTGATTTTTTAAACTTATTTTTCAAATTATTACAGATGAAGCAATCGGGCTTGCGAAGAAAAATAATGATTTAGATATGAGTAAAATGTATATTTAAAATTAATATGCTAATACATGTATACATGTTTTGTTATCTACACCTAATTGTCAAATTATTTTACTTAAGTAGTTCAAAATTTAAAAAAAAATTATTTTCTTTTTACAGCATAATTATATGAGAACGGTTACGGTTTCAACTACAAGTTAGTAACATTTTTGGTTTTAAAAAAATAGTTTTTTAAGATGTTAAAACGTACTGTTTTTAAATTATACATTTCAGCCGCAGTCATCAAACTTGCTCGCAAAGCAAGTAAGACATGTTTTAAATTAATATGCTAATATATAAATGCTTTGTTATGTGTACCTAATTGGCAAATTATTTTTTAATTTATAATTATAGTTTTTGTCAATAGAATCAATAAACACTTGACACTAGGCAGTGACCAAATTACCTAAATATAGAGGGAGAAGCGTTAAGTTAAATGACAATTGCTTAAAGCACGGTTATAATCGCATTCTAAAAATGTATAAACCTAATATTTTGATTCGATTTAAATCTATTATTATAGCTCAAACTTTTATTTGTTTGTTCTAGACGAATTTGAGCGTGTAATGGAAATATCCGTTGACACTGGATTTGATACGGGATTGGTTTGGAAAGAAAAAAATAGAACATAATCAAATTAACCGTATTATCAGCTATTATCGATTTTGTTGTTGTCAACTCCTTTTGTCCGCGCCGCGTTATCAATCCCGAGACTCTGAACCCGAAGCGCACAAACTACAGCGGCGGCGGCGGCAACGACTGCTTTGCCTCTTCCCCCGCGTAAACCGTTCCGCCCACTCAGCCCTCGCTCGTCGCCCGACTCAACACACACACACGCAGACAGACAACGGCCCACGGCGCGATGACGATACCCACCGCCCGCTCAACCGCCCGGACGGGCATACCTTTTTCGTTGCGCGCGCCGCGTCGAGTGGAATAGAGCATTTTGAGCAGCTGTGTTGTAGTACCCACCGGCCACCGGTCCACCGCCTGCCACTAGCTAGTGTTCGACGCGGATTAAGCGGAGGCCGTTTATGACTATGTCCGTCTGTGAGCCGCGTCGCAGCATGTGTGTGTGTGTCTGTCTGTATGTATTGTAATCGATAATAATAACTGCCTAAAAAATCAGTTTACATAATATTACAATAGTATGTTGTTTACGTTTTACGGACAACGAAATCGCAAACGATTATTTTTTTTTTATATTTTATTATAGTGGTTTTTTTTGTTTTGTTTTTTGCGATCAGTTTAGATCGTTGAAATGTTCACCCGTTCGTGACTTCTATTTTGCACACACACATTCGCGAACGCGCGCGCGCACACCGATTTACACTAAAAAAAAAAACAACCGTTTTCACTTTCCCGTCAAATTTGTTTCTTATTTTTCGTTACCGTCGCGTTAAAAACTGTATTTTTCGTTTTGTTTCGGCCGTTGTTGTCTTTTGATTTTTCCAATAATATCGTTATAATCGAACGCCGCCGATTGATCGACCATGACTGTTTGAGATCGGTCGCAGTTTTTTGAATCGTTTTTTGGATAGTCCTCGCGCTCAAGTTATGCTGTTGGCTGTACTTTGCTGAGAACAGCTCCGGACCATATTTAGCACCGTAAGTACCGATCCGACAACATTTGTAACGGATAAGGTGATTGCGATAGGCTGATCCGTTCGGACAAGAATACTTTCCATCTCGTCCGATGGACATTTTGGTCACAACAGCTGTAATGACTTCCAGTCATACAGAAACTTAAAGGGTGACCTCACCACAGTCTTGTTAAGTTTACGCAAACATAACAAGTAGCTGTAGTATTCCTATCGTCTGGTTATCATATATGCTAACATATTTGTTTGTCATCTATGGCTCAATCGATTTTGGTACATGAATATGGTGTAAATTAGTATAATTGGTATACTATATTCATTTAATTTTTAAATGTCCAAAAACATAGCTTATTAATAATAAATGGAAGGGTTAAAGGAATTGCACTCATGCCCTTTGAAACTGTTAGATAGGCAAAGTTCTGTCACAAAGATGTCTGCCATACTTAAGGTACCCTGTGTTTTTTTTTTTAGCAGATTTGCAGCTTCAATGCAGAACTGAAAAATTATTGTTTTCATTTTTTTTTTGTCTTGACTTAATGTCTTCTAAACTGCTGAACCAATTTCTTTATGTAGCATTTCTAAACATCAGAAATCATATCTGAAAGTACTTAAATAAATCAGATATTTAAAGAGTTGACTGCTTCTTTTTTAAAATTGAGAACACCCAAAAAAATATATTTATATTTTTCAACTTAAAATTACGGTGTTCTATTACATTTTTCAAAATTGTCCAATTATTTAAAAATATGTAATCAATATTCATTATATAGTACTACCGATAAACGTTGATAAACAAAAACAATATCATTAACTCTTTTCCCTAGAAGGGGTAGAAACTTTTTTTTATTTTGCTTTTTTAGGTAAAGTTTTAGGGTTTAAGGTCTAAAAATTAGACCAAAGGTAGATCTAGAATGGGGTTATTCCCCATGTTTATGATATTCATAAACAATTTTCTCAAAAATGTGTAGGTAAATTTTTTTTTAAATAAGGAAAACCAAAAAAAAGAAGAAAATTTATACTTTGACTGTAGTCAATTTCTATGTTGCTATGTGCTTACAAATTTTAAATTTAATAGTCCTATTTTTTTTAAAAATGTTGTACAAATTGCGATGTTAACATTTGTAAGTTTTATTTTTTATAACAATTGAAAACTTAGAAAAATACAATTAATGCTGTATTTGAAGAGTGATTTAGAAGTTTAAATCCACAAATTTTTATAGTATATCTTTTTAGGTTATAATAAATTCTAATAGATCAGAATATAAGCTTACATTGTATTATGAGTAGGTATATACTTATTTATTACTATATTAAAAAAAAATATTACCTTCTATCAGTGCAAAACAATTGTAATTATTTACAAAGCAAACATCAGCCATAATTAATTTAAACATGACAACTCATGGTCTCTTGCAATAGGTATTAACATTTTTATGATATTAATTTCCCTTGTGAAATTTAGGTATTATTTATTATAAATATACTTCTTTTAAAGTGCTTATTTATATGATGTAACTCTTTCAGTAAAAATATAAACTATTAAAATAATAAAATACTTAACAATTTATACAAAATATCAGGTAATTAAAAAACTTTCTTAATCAAATATCCAATTGAATTTGTCACAACTGTATTAAATTAACTTAGTTTTGGGTATAAGGTAATTTTTTTACACCACAAATTTTAAATAGTACCTATGCTCTAATAAAGTATACTTCAACAGTAAACTCAATGATAAATCATATAAATATTATGTTTTTAACAATTTCTTTAAACATGTAATCTGGTTATTTGGCTACCATGCAAATTGAATATGAATATTACGACATAAGTTGAAAATAATTATACTATAATTTCAATCTTACAAAAACAAAAGGATATATTTGGGTGAATTGTATGAAAACTTAGGTAATTGTAAATAATCGAGTTAAATGAAAAAATAATTACTACATAATACATTTGTGAGTGTTTGTTTTTTAAATTATAATGTGATTGACAATGTTTTACAGGTACAGTTTGTTTGAAAATGAACGAAGGCGTGATTCTCGATTTTAAAGGACCAGATAGGGATAAGTGTAACTATTACAATCGAACAAGAAACAGACTTCTTATTACTGCATACGAAGGAATACCTGAAAATCTGTTACTCAATATTCTAGGATGCCTAGTAAGAACGTTATTGTAATTCTGAACCAAACTCACTATCAATACTTACACATTTGTTTTCATTAAAAATAATTTTTTTAGTTTTTAGTTATATTTTTTGCTTTCATGAGAAAAAGAGCATGGGATTATGGACGATTAGCGCTAGTCAACAAAGATTATGAAAAGTAATTGTTTTTTATGCAAGTATAATTATGTACACATATTTAAACAGTTCAAATTATTTAGATGGTCACGCATATTTTACGGTACTACAGACGAAAGCTCAGACAATTATATCGAGGACGGTAACTCCACTACGACTTTGGACAATTCCATGCCGGTCGATAGGGGCATGTTTTCTTGGTTTTTGACAATTATTCAGCTTAGGTAAGTCTATTGTTTGTTAACGAGTTTTACCTTCGATGAGGCGGTAAGAAGGTATTGTTTTTACAATTTTTTTTTTTTTTGGACCCACAATATCGTTTAAACTGCTTAACCGATTTTTCTTGTAATATATGTATAGATCAGAAATCGTGCCTGAAAGGTACTTGATAGGGCCAAAAATTTAAAAAGATCATTATAACGTTTTGGGAATAAATAAATGTGTAATATTATTTCTAGTTTCTGTTCATGAACATAATTTTGAATTGAACAAATAAACAACTGAACCCTGATAATAATTCCTGAAAACCTGGGATCTTCCTGAACACAATGTGCTCTTCTCTACTATATCCCACCTCCATTGTGCTTGCTTTTTTAAAATTATGTTAGAGTTTACTTTTAATTAGTTATGGGGATTTTTTTTTTATAACAATTGTCCCTACACGCTAATTGTATTTTTATTAAATTGTTACAAAACTTTTTAGGGATGAGAAAATTTTACGAAAATGCGGGTATGACGCTGTGCAATACCTTTCATTTCAACGTCACATTATGGTGTTAATGGCTATTATTACCGCAGTGTCGTTAGGAGTTGTACTGCCAATAAATTTTGCTGGCGATTTGGAAGGCGACGAAAGATCGTTTGGACACACTACAGTCAGCAATCTACATCCAAAGTGAGTATATTTATTTTGAAAAAATGTATTACAATATTTGTTTTTTTACGCGTGTAACTTTTATTTTAAGTTCACCGTGGCTGTGGGTACACGTGACAATTGCAATGCTATATTTTCCGTTAACTATATGCATAATGAGAAGGTTTTCCGCTAATTTAAAATTAGAGGAGAACGGAGAGCAATGGTCTCGTACACTTATGATTACTAGTATTCCCAGACACAATTCTGACACCAATGATTTAGATCGACATTTTAGGTGAGTTGATTTGATGTTTTCATTGTCGATTAAATAATAAACCATTAGTACCTTAACCTAATAATTTTTTTAATTTATATTTTTTTTATTAGAGAGGCATATCCAGAATGTGAAGTCGAAAATATTCAGTTGGCTTATGACGTTACTAAAGCAAATGAATTGGAAAGAGACAGGTAAAATTTTTTTTACACATATCGACACAATCGAACAAATTTACATATATTTTATATAAAACTCTGGTGATACAGTGTTGCATTTAATTTTCTTTTTGTTTTCAACAGAGATGCTGCTTTTCAAGCCAAACAATATTGCGAAAATCATTTAAAAACTGTTGGTGAACGCTTGACTGTTCAGCCTCACATTTGTGGCTACATATGTATATGTTGTGGAGCGTGCAAATCTTACAATTTGGATGGTATTGACTATTATTCCAAAGAAGAAGCTCGATTAAAAGCCATGGTAAGACTCAAAATTAGATTAGTTAGAAACCAATTTTTTAATAATTTATGATTCAATGTACCAAAATGTGTTATATTGTCTTTCAATTGCATTACAGTTGGAAGCAGAAAAAGAATCCGCTCTTAAACGGCCTTTAGGTATAGCTTTTGTTACAATGACTACGATACATGCAGCCCGACTGGTTCACCAAGATCATGTGTACAAGTTATCCAAGTGTGGACGCCATAATCCACCGACCAGTTCTGTTGCTGGTCTTCTCCAGCCGTATCGATGGAGAGTCACGTTTGCTCCGCCTCCAGACGATATATTTTGGTACGTTTATATCGCGGTAGTTTCCTCTTTAATTAGAAATATAATAATGTTATTTTATTGTTATTTTTTTGTTTTATTTCAGGGAAAATTTAACCGAACCCTCTCACAACCGTTATTGTAAGATAGTATTGACTAACTCATTTTTGTTGGTAGTTTTATTTTTTTTGACCACTCCTGTCATTGTATTGAATGTTATGGACACACTAAAACTTAGAGAAATTGAAAAAGCTGTAAGTTATCAAGTGTTTCTGTTATTGAAAATAATTTACAACATTGATCTTTTTTTTTATCCTCAGAGCCCAATTTTATCAGAATTTATGCCGACACTATTACTTTGGACGGCCGCCGCTCTTTTACCTGTGTTGGTTATACGATCTGACCAGTGGCTCAGTCATTGGACTAGATCAAAACGGAACCATTCAATAATGCGTAAAACTTTTGTGTTTCTTCTGTTTATGGGTTTGATTTTACCATCGTTAGGACTAACCAGGTAAAATTAAATAATCTTATTTTCTTATAACAACCAATTAACATGAAAATTTATAATTTTAAGTGCTCAAGCGTTTTTGGAATTTGCTTTTCAAGCTGGAATTCAAACGTACCGTTGGCAGTGCGTGTTCTTACCTGATAAAGGAGCATTTTTTGTAAACTATGTTGTCACTTCTGCGTTGATCGGAACTAGCTTAGAACTCATAAGGTTTCCCGAATTATTTATGTATGCTCTTCGACTATCACTTTCAAGGTAAACATTTTGTTATTGAATTTAAAAGATATGTACGATTTCGTACATATCAATTCATTAGACTTAAATAAAGTATCATTTAACTAAAAGTATCTTGTAGATATTGTAAAATTTATCAAACAATATGCTAAATAAAATGTACATATTTTTTTCTCTGAAAATTAAAATTAAATAATCAAGTCAATAACTGTTTGCATTCGACAATAATAGAAGTATTCAAGAGTTTGTTAAGTTAAAAATAATGCCTCAAACCCCTTGTTTCCAAAAAGTGAGGTTAAAGTTTACTTACCTAAAATACAAAAATTCCTTGTTTGTTTTAAATTATAATACAATGTTTTTTCTCAATGAAATTTGTTAAATATTATTAGGTCAAAAGCAGAATCCGCAAGCGCTCGAAGATTAATTCTTTGGGAATTCCCATTTGGCGTCCAATATGCTTGGATGTTGCTGATATTTTCAATTGTAACAGTGTACAGTCTTTCTTGTCCACTCATTACACCTTTTGGTAAGAACATATTGTGTGTTTGTAAAATGGAAAAAAAAATTGTTATATAGTGTCGTTTATTTCCTTATTTAGGTCTTTTGTATATGGTTACAAAACATTTTGTCGATCGATACAATATTTATTTCGCATACGGAAAATCTAAAATTAGTAAACGTATACATAGTACAGCCATCAATTGTGTAATGGTGTCCTTAGTGTTGTTACAAGTGAGTTTTACATCTCTGTCAATGTTACGTCACGGATTACACGACATCACATGGTTTGCCTTGGCCGGTCTTTTCATCACATTGGCATTTACACTATCTCAATGTTTCTTCCGACATTGTACCGCATGGAGTCCTATACTTTACCAAGTAAATTGAAAGTCTTATTCATTCTAATAGATCTCTCCTATACCATTTATTTTGTTTTGTAATTTAGGCGAGAAATCCACGTACCGTTCAACCCAGTCCAGGCAGGCGGAATCATCTCAACCATGTTGCAGATTATATTCCCGACGTGCTACGACAACCTCTAGCTTCTACTACGGCCAACTCTTTATTGACATTGACTCCCAACGATTCTGGTACAACGTTGGAAGACTTGGACTTAGGGATTAAGAATATTGAACACCATCAAAGATTCCCAAATGGTCAATCCCAAACTCAGGTGATAATAGAATCTCAAAACCGCTGTGATCAACTTTACCAGAACTACGACTTTAGTCAGACAGTTCCTGTATAAATTGTAGTATGTTCTTTGAAAGGCAACTCCGACTAACAAAAGTCACTGTTTAAGTTTTTTTAATTTCAACAACGTGTTCTGAACACGTATTTTCGGTTGTGTTAACTTATGTAGTATTATTACACATGTTATATACGTATATATATAAATATTAATTGACGATTCCTATAGACTTAATTTTAACCAAGTTCGGAAATTACCGTCCTACTATACATCACTCACCGACCATCACATATTACACATTTCAGTTTATTATTTTTGTCCTGACAACGTTGCACATTTAAATATTTACTTGAATTTAATAATACTAATGTTAGACGTTTGTCGGTTTGTGTTTAGAAATATTTTTGTTATAATTTAATTTGATCAGCTTAAAATGTTTCCGAAAGTAGGATTTTGTGTGTAGTATTAATCACAAAATTATTTTTTTATGTTGTACCTATAGAACTATGCTTCTGAAATATTATTGCTGAACAATCACAATATTTTAGTCTTAGTAAATTACATTGTGATAAAAAAAATGTATACATATTTGTAGGTCTTGAATTTTTAACACTGTAATTATAATGTTAAAATTATCAAATAAGAAACGAATTCATCTTTAAACGCGTATAAATGCATTTAGGCGGTCTTATACTTATAATTTGAATAATAATATCATTTTTTATATGTGATATGTATTCTATAAAAAAAAGTAACCAAAGTACAACTTTCTCTTACGATAAAAATAAGTCAATAAACACTTTTGAACATCGCTTCAGACATATTGTATAACCTGAAATTTGACCTTGTATTTATGATAATGAAATACTTGTTTTTTTCTTGATATAGTTTGCGCTTGGAAACACTAGTTGTGTATTTGATCGTTTTTGTAATTTTTTACTAACATATTTTTTAAACAATGATTAGACAAGTGATTAAAATTTACCAAAAAGGAAAAGTATTGACATTAAAAAAATAAAAAACGGAGATGTTATTAAATGTGATGAATTTCAATTTATCGTTACTGAAAATATACCATGTGCAATACCATTTCCAAAAAATAAAAAAACATATATGTTTTATCTTAGGAGGTAAATTATTAATACTTTCATCTTAGGGTAATGCTTTATGTGATTGATCTCTAAACAACTGGAATAGACTTTTTTTTGCTTCTAACAAACATTGAAAATTTTTTTCATTCTTTACATGGAACGAGTGTCAATCAATGAACGATTCCTGTTTTGAACTATATTATTATTTATCGTCTTTACTTCTGTGCCGTTCGCTTGACATTGCTGTCTTAATTTTTGTCCGTACCATCAATTCCTTCTTTTTAGGTTCAATACTATATTTACCAATCTTTCATTTACCTTATGTCTAGTATACAAAGTAGTAGTTGTAGTAGTGGTTAATATTGATTAGTAATAATTATAACAAATGATTAAAATCCATAATTAATATAACTATGTAAACACCACGCTTGTATGTGATAATCTATTATATTATTTTGTCAACGCTTTTTACATATTTATACTCGTAAGTAGGTATGTAGTATTTATCATAGGACATTATTGATTTTTTTTTAATATTCTGATGATGTTTAATATCTGATGATAAAAAAAAAAAAATAATACTATTACCATAAATAGTATGTGTGATCGCGTTTTGTAATAGGTATATCTTGTGTGTATCTAGTCTAAAAAAAACTATATATATATATGTATATTAATATAAAAAAAAACCTGAACGAAATAATATTGAGTTAAGTGTTAATAACTCAACATTATTTATTAATGCTATTTTGTTTTATATTTATTTTGAAAAGATAAAAAATTCAAAAGTAACTACGCAATTCAAATATGTATCGTTTTTCATCATCAAGCGAGTCGATAGCATAATTTTTAAGCTTACCCGATTTATAACATTGTGAACACTTTTAACAACTTAATTATTCGATATTGACAGAGTTAAAATGTTTAGTGAAAAATGAACCGGCCACTATTTATTATGACAAAACTATTGTTGTACGCCCTTGTCAGTACTTAAACACCAAATAAACGTTATTGACTGTTATTATTTCTACTCTACCAGTTGTATGTTTTTATATTTCAATTAATATTTACAACTATTATTCTTGTTTTTATTATTTAATATTAAAACGATAAATAATAACATACTATTTACATGTACATCAGTTGTTTTATTTAGACACGAGTCAATTTACCATAATTATTATTTTAGTCGTTTATTTGTGCGAAACATAATATTTATTAAAAATATGTATTTTATTTTATAAACCGATTTATGTTATTAATGTTGAGAATCTCTTTAGCTAAAAATATAACAATAAATAAATTAATACATACCTAAATATTTATTATTATTTGTATTATGTCTTCCGCCATAACATTTTTTTGAAAAATATTTCAACGTACATTTATCGTTGTTTAATTTTCTTTACTTGTACAAGGTGATTAATTTAAGATAAGACAATTATTACCTCGGACAATAATTGCAACTTTGTAGTTTTTCTTTTTGTTGTATGTTATTTTACAATGTTGTTATATTACTTACCTTCCTAGTAGTTTCTAGGGCTCTATCAACTTTTGAAACTTAAATGGTATCATATATATTTAATTAACTTTTTAAATTAATAACAATTTGCTGAACATGTTGTTTGGTAGATAATCAGTTTTAAATAGTTACTTTTAAAGTTTAAAATTTGGGACGGGGAAACGGGGTGGATGGAGTGTAGTATTATTTTCATCTGGACACGTTACTCTATCACACTCTCCTGTCTTAAATTTTAAGCTTTGTAAGTAATTATTGAAAACTGGTTATTGAAACAAGTCAAAACTTTCAACAACTTTTTCTTCTATTATCTAAAAAAATTAATTAATATATATATGTTACCATTTGAGTTTTAAAAGATGATTGAGCTCTGGAACAAAATAAAAATATAACAATTTGAATATTGTCTAATATTTTGTAAAATAACTCAAATCAAAGTGTCTCCAAAAAGAAAAACTACAATACTGCAATTATTTTTAAGAGAAAATGAGTATCTTACGTTAAATTGATCAGGCTGTTTATATTTATATTGATTTGTCTAAACGAATTTCGTCAAACTACTGCTCAATAACTCAATCAACACAACAGGTATACTTAACTAAAATAGAATAATAGAATAAATCAATTTGGAATGAGGTGATATTAAAACGAAATTATTAAAAATAAAATTAAAAAATTGTACTTAAACTAAACAACAACAAACTACTTTTACATTTTATTTTTATTTACTTATTATCTTTTATTATCAAAAAAAAAAAAACAATAATAAAAAAAGGCTTGCTCGTGACGGTATAAAAAGTATATCGTGTTTATTCGACGAGAAAAAAATGAGATTATACAAAATAATTCACTAATAAAAATATGACATTACACAATTATTATTATTTATATATAATATATTGGACGGATTCGTATTCGTTTCTAAAACAACAAATTATGATATAATAAAAATCATTATAATTTTTTGTTCCGTTTTTTTCACGAATAATAACTTAACTAATATAACTACGTCTACAAACTACTTACTAGCAACTATTATTACACATTATTTGGGCATAGGCACACCGCTAAAAATTACAATGAATTTTCGGTGTTTTATCGCCTACGCATACTATAATAATACTTATAATGGTACGATTCGTTGTGTGTCTCGGGACACGCGTATTAATAATATAATATTAAATATTAATTATAGCCATAAACTATCAAAAAGTGCACTGTGTTATAATTTCGGTAAACTAAAATATTATAAACGAGATTACAACAATGGAGGAAGCGAAATAATATTACACAAGTAGGCTGCGAATGGCACATTTCCTAGCCGATTTTTTACCATACACATGTTTTATGGAATAACAAAAATCAACTAATCCGAGTACGGCCATTTGCTCGCTAATATTATAATGAACACATTAGTCAGTTCTTAAAACAAAAGTTCTTAGTACAAAAATGTAAAAGCAAAAGCGTGTTTACTGTATTTTAACATGCGCAATAACGAAAAAATAAATATGGTTGCGCGTTAAAATATAATATAAATTTACTATATTAGTGTCGTCTTTGGCTTGTGTAAAGTTACAATATATGATATAAGATAATTGGTGTACGGTTTAGCGTAGCACGTATTAATTACAGCAAAATAAAATGGTGATGTATCGACGACATAATACTAGGTATATATTATGTCTCATGTATTGTATGTCTTAGTAGACCCAGTTGACAGGTACCCATTGGTGCTCGTTCGAGATGATTTCCAAAGCTTCGATCACTTTGCGGAACGTTTGATCAAAGTCTTCGTTGACAATAACCAGATCAATGTATTTCTCGTACATTCGTTGTAAACAAGCGCTTTCCTCCAACTGTTTCTTCACATCATCGTCCTACAATTAATAACGCAAACACTTTAAAATAATGTTACAAACACAGTGGGTTTTAGTCCCTAGGGTCGCTTGTCTTCATAGCGACTGTATAGTGAGTGAATAATTGAAGTTAAAAATTCACTTTGATGCGAAACTGTTGATGGTATACATAGAAAATAATTGTGTTTAGAATATTTAGAGTTATTTGGTTTTTTGGGGGTTGTCTTGGTAAAAAGATTGTCAATTAAAAAAAAAAATGGTAGTAAGGTGAGCATATTTTCAGAATATGTTGACTAGTCGATTTATAATGTTTACAATTTTTTAATGTCGTATAACAAACAACAAAAGTTTAAGTGACCGATCCAGAAATATATATATTTTTTTAAAATAACATTAGGATTTTAAAACTTATACCACGCTTAGTGGTACCCTTAAAAAAGGCTCTATATAGACGGCAGATATAAAAGTATGGGGGGGGGAGGGGCAATATACTTTTTCAGTTTCGCATCAAACACAAAAATCGATAGTTTTTAAAAAGTATTTCGGTTTCAACTAATTTTTACACGTGACCTCTTTCTCAGACGATCCGGCATGACAAAATAATATTTACTTACCTCATAAATCGAAGCGAGCGATTCTAACGTGCGAGCTCTCCTAGAACTATATCTAATGGAACTCTGGCGATCAAACTAAATGTACAAACAAATTATAACGGGTAAATCAGTCGATTGTATACACACATATATATATATTTTTTTTTTTTACACTCACAGTTAGCGTACGACTAGAATAGCCAAAGTTCCTCGAGAAATCGTACAGGCTCTTCATGATTTCCACGCCCGGAGCCGCTATGAATATCACGTACGGCATGAATTCGGACGAGTTGTGAAGAATTTTCAACGCCTGTCACCAAAAAAGGGGAGGGTAAAAAAGGCGTTCATAACTCTGATAGTACTTAGGTCGGTCGGAAACACCACTTACCACTGGGCTGCAGTCCAAGACGCACATCTTGCCCTGGTTAATAACGTCCCGTATGGAATCCAAGTTGGTACCGTAGAAATGACCACCGTGTTCGCCGTACTCCAAAAACTTGTGCTCGTGGATGTCGTGTTCCATTTGTTCGCGGTCGACAAACCAATAGTTCTGGCCGTTTTCTTCCAATTCCCTTTGGGGTCTTGTCGTGTCTGCGGAAGGTACACGCGCCATTGACGTTACTCCGAGTCGTCACACTATAGTAGGTAATATATTCAATACTCACATGGTATTACTCCGGCAAACTTTGCAGGATCGCTGTTGATCAGGCGGCCTTTCAGAGTCCTTCTGCCCACGCCGGTCGTGCCGACCAACGCCAGTGTACGCCTTTTGAACGGTGGCATCTTGGTGACTTCTTCGTATAGTATCAATTCCGCCTTGTCGAATTCACCGTTCCATTTCGATTGGTACATTTTCTTGCATTTCTTTTTGGAAATCTGTAGAAAAAGAACACATTTTTAGGTAAACACAACCGGTACAGCAGTGGGGGATAACAGGCCCGGGAGAGCTTATGTACTGCAATCAAATTTCAATGTTTAAACCATTTTTGTTAGACATAAATTTTTATTGTAAAGTCGTTTCAAAGTATTAACATTTTAACGCTTCCCTGATGTTTTCCATTTTTACCTCAACCCGTAGACGGCATAAACATTTTTTCAAAATTGGATAGTATATTTTTTCAATTGCCTATTACTTACTGGAAATGTTAAATTGATATCGTGTTTATTGACGATGAATGTAATAATAATTAACTTTATAGAACTTGTTATGTATAGTTAACTACATGCTAGTGACCATAAATTATAACGTTAAAGACGCACTAGTTCAAACAATATTATGGATTTTTAAAAATATTTTTTCTTTTGATATAGTTGACGAGGGTAATTTTTATGTTCTTTAAGAAAAAAGCGTATTTTAAAGGCTAAAAATAATGATAAAATGAATCAAATTGTTTGTTGAACGATTTTTATCTAAAAAAAAAAAAAATACTATTTATTTTATTAACTCTTACCCTAGTTCCACAAATGCTTGTTTTATGAACATAATCGGCTTCCGGCGCGACAAAAGCTTTGCGTCTTTCCTCGAGTTCTTGGGACGGGATCAATCCGGGTAGCTCGTTTTCACCTACCCTCTTAGCTTGCCACCAGTTGGGATCTTTTTGATCGAGTACCTGTGCAAAACGAATACCAACACAAATTAGCTAATACATTTCTTTTTTTTTTAAATACTATACTCGGTTTATCAAAATTAAAAAAAAAAACAAACCTGAAGAATATCGCCGTGTTTGAACGAAACGCCAATTTCTCGGCACGGAATGAGATTATCTTCCGAAGGATCGTAATCAAACAGTGCTCTCATGTAACACTAAACAAAACAAAACACAATATTATCATTAGGAAAACAACTTACGGAATGCACTACTTCGGTTTTAATGTCTTTCCGAATGACTCACTTGCTGCGTTCTGGTAGTGTTTTTGTGGTAAAACCCCGGTGCGATTCTCAACTGTAGCGTTTCTTTGCTGCGACTGACTTCGTTCATAAGATCTTCGGGGCTGTCCACTCTTTCGCCGTTTACTTCCAGAATGACGTCTCCTTTTTTCAACAGCCCTTGCCTTTCGATGGCGCCGCCCGCAAATATCCTGGCCACGATGAGGTTGCCGTTTTCGTCTTGTTCGACCGTTAAGCCCTGTAATTAGTATTCATTTTAATTAAAAAAAAACCACACGGACATTCAACAAGAAAGGAATGAATTAACACTATAACTCACCAGCGGTTCGTCCGGCTTCTTTCGCAATCCTATTACTTTGTACTGTGTGGACATCTTTGTTCCGTTTTGTTGCTGAGGTGGTGTCGGCGGGGTCGGCGGTAAGTCTGATCTGTCCAACGCTCTTTTTAACCTCTTCAGAGCTATTTTATCGTGTATCTCTAACAGGGCCTGTCGACACATAATACGGTCAGACGACGTTAGCAAAACTAATAAATCAATCTAATTTATCTACTGCTATACTTTGAGCCTAAAATAATCGACCCCACCCCTTTTTGTAAACGTCGACAAATGCGCTTTTGTTATAGCGTGTGTCATAAGGTTCTTTTAACATTTTTTAGCCCCAGAATTATGAACATATATTATTTCTATGCTGTCTTTTGCTTTTTTTTTTACACAATTTAAAAACGCGATTGCATTTACAATGTGTTTACCCCTGTTGATCCTTTTCGACCCAAAGTATACCTAGATTTTTGTGTTCGACTATTACTGTTAAGTGTCTCGTCTCACCCTAAAGTGTAATTTGGTAAAAATTGACAGCAAATCCTTGGCCGCCGGTTGTTTGGACGCTTTGCACTGGTGGCACACTTCGTTCAGCGTTTGCTTAGAGTTGCTGGCGACCGGCTCACAAGTTCTGCACTCCTCCAAACAGTTTTGAACCTGAACGACAAAACGAGTAGTGACGTTAACTTTCCACATTGTCGTGTCAGAATAAAAAAATAATAATAATAATAATAATTTACAGTCGGTATTTAAATATTAATTACCGAGTGGAGAGTAAAAAAAAAAGATAAAACTGCCGTATATGTACTGTGTACAGGGAGCATAAATAATACCTATTTTAGTGTATACAGTTATCAGTTTATTAGCCAAATGATATGCAATATAGCGGCCATTACGTTTCCATAGTAATACCGCATTTGTTTGTGTATAACGTGACTAAAAACATGTACATGTCACAATAATAATTGGGGAGTAGATATTTTATTGGCATACCACTCATGTTCGTTTATTTATTGCATTTCGACTGGTAATAAAAATACACAATTAAATGTACCGAAACACTTACAACTAACCGAAGATTAACAAAGCTCAACCGACCGGGATGGCTTTGGTTAATAAAAAAACAAACATCGAGAGTTTGCAGTTGTAATCATTATTTTTATTATCGTTATCTGTGTTCGATTTGGATACTGTCAATTTGGAAAAACGTTGTGCATTTGCTTTAGGCCAACTTGACCAAGTATAAAGAATTCGTGTGGACAAGCCAGTTTATATCATCGAGTTTAAGCTCAGACCGACAATTGCAAAAGTATTCAATTAGAAACAATTAACGCGAATGACCTCACCGCCGCGGTACGAACAGAATGAATGGAAATAATAATAATTATATTGTTAGCGTATGAGAACAAAAAATACGTCAGAGACCCGAGAGAAGTCGTTGACTGATATATTACTTAAATTAGATTTCGGTGACGACAACAACAACAACAGAACCATCAAACTCAATGAAGATATCCTTCGTTTATTTCTTCCTTAATGGTATAATCCTTCGGTGTAAGATGCACTAGTCTTGAGAAATCCGAGGGAAATTTCAACAAGCAAAAGCATATAAGCTTATTTTTGGAGTGTGAAAAGTTGACCGCCAAAAACTATATGCGACATTGGCGCCGTGTCGCGTAAGACATTTTCAAAGGACTGGTAGTAAAAACGTTTTACTTCCTTGCTAATTTGTTAGACCTATATAAATGTTTTATTTTGAAAAAAAATTTTCAAACAAACCCGATACGAGTGGAGGAGCACTTGTCCTACCTTATCCCGGTTTTGTGTCGAAATGACAACAAAAAAAGCCAAGGCCGAGTATAGTTTTTTAGCGGAAACTCGGAAGGCCAAACAAGACGTGTGTGTGTGTGTAATGTGTATAGACTGACTCACCAAAACAAAAACCATTACCAACAATAATAATAATAATAAAACCACGCCCGAGTTACTACAAGAACTTTTGTTTTGGATTCATTCGGCAAAACAATATGATGATGACCCGGTTAACAAATTCGCTTTGACGGCGAATCCCGTAGGACAACACATTATAATATTACCCCACAAAATGCCGACATTTATCACTTATACTAATACTATTGATAATATAATATAGGTGTGTACCCGTGTGGTTGTTGTCGTCGTTCAAGAATTCCTCGGTGCTTGCGCGTAGGGCGTGGATACCCGCGCGAGTAGTGTGTTGGCGGATTCTGATTCGGCGACTAACTGATTTTCGCAGACGGGCAGAGACCACTTTTTATTAAGAAACGAAAAAAAATTGTAGAATTTGTTTTCAACTCACTCCTTCTGTCGTTTGGAACGCGTTTGGACCTCAGCTCGAAGTGGTCGGACGACACTACACACACGCGCTGTCGGTTTGGCTGGCGATGTACTACTACTATTTGCCTTGGCACCGGACAGACGTGTAGTGTGTAATGCACCAACGACTGGTTACGGGGCTGCCGAAGACTAGGTGGGAGAGAGAGAGAGCCGCATATTATAGTAATATGTCGTTATTGTTATGGTTATTATTATTACTATACAGAGGAGAGACCGCAACAGCTATGCACAGCAGCGCATTGTGGGAGGGCACACAGGCCAACGCGCACAGGTGGTTTAACGGATTTTTAAGGATTCTCAACATTCGGTCAGGCAGGTACATGCTGTCAGGTAAAAAATGCTGTTCCTGTCGGTGTCCGGATTTTCGACCTGACCGGGTTGGTTGGGTGGTGTGGTCTTCTTCGTGGCCGTCCAAAGGAAAAATGCCCGAACGCTTCTGCAGGCACGTTTTCGGTCCGAAATTTTCAAATAGAAATGTCTTAGGTCTAGGCCCGGCAATAATATACGACGACAAATACATTCTTTGTACAACCGACGGTATACACATTCCTCGACGGTGTCATTGTCACCTGACCGAGACTATTCCGTGGCTCAAATAGTTGTTCAAACAAAGCGACCATAGGGTCATCCTACGCGTTATTTACTCGGTAGTGGCCATTTTGCGACTGTCAAATTAGTCGCCTTATAATGGTTGATCAGTAATTGGTACAATAGAATAGAGTCTATAATTTAAAAAAAAAGACATATGCTCTCGAGCGCAATGTCAGAATATTGGCGTTATCAAAACTTAAATTTTGGGTTTGTACCCAAAATAACAACATTTTCTCAGTTTTAATACTTAAAATTCGTTCCTGGATTGAAAAACGCTATTTGCTATCATTTAATAAGTTGTTAATATTTTTCGAGTAAGGAATTGTCGTTTTAGCGGGTATCTCCTTTCCGTTTAACTATATTCAGTAGTTTCTTTCAGAAAACACATGAGTGTTACTAAAGTGATGTTATAATTATTGTTCGTGCATTTAAATATGATATCATGACGCCTGTGATTTGATATGGTGTACCTTTTATAATATGCACACTTTATTTAGTTGTTATTAAGTAGTTATTGTTACCCTGTACGGTGCAAGGACGATCGGCCGTGTTGGCAGAGACCGAACGGGGTCCTTAAAAAATCACTAACCTATAGCTGTATTGTTGTCTTCTGTTCTGTTGGGTTTCTCTTATTGTCACCGGTTGACCTCACTCGCTATAGGGTTCGTTGTCTATACGGGCGCCTGGCAATAGATCCAACATAAGTAACATTACCAGATACATATATTAGCTCTATTATATGGTTCATGTTATTATATAGGTTTCGTTTCAAGGTAGACGTACTCATTTAGGGTTTAACAAAACCGAAATCGGCTTATACCTAGCACCAAAGGATATAAACCAATATAATATTGTAATAATAATGTAGGTAAAATATAATGACAATAAAACATTATTTTATATCAAAAGTAGGTCATATCAAGTGATGTACGCCCACACACGATACTATTGTATTTAAGTCTTCGGTTTTATTTAAATGAAAAAAAAAATTGGGTTTCAAACGCAATAACACAAAATATGTGTGTTTGCATAGGTGCGGAATACGCGTAACACGCATTGGCATGTACTTACAATAATAATTTAGTTAAATTGCAAAACAAAAACGCATTTGAAATACTCAAAACGGTCCTAATTGCTTTAAAACTAACATGGCACCGGTCGTATGTTTATGCAAACCGCCATGTCCTACTGTACAATATTATAAAACCATTTATTAGGTGCCCATCTGTATAATCTACTGTGTATTACCTAAATGAATTACTATTGTTATTGTTATGGTTATAAGACATAATAACGATTTAAACGTATATCATGACCATTAACCGATTGTGTAATTAACATTCCAGTAGTCGCGTAGTCTTGTTATAAATGTTTGTGTATACATCCATATATTGTGTTTCTTTAGGTAGTTGTGATATTAATATCATATTTATCGTGAAATCGTAATGTAATATACCCAGAGATAGGAGATAATAGTATATCTTAATAGGTTCTGACAAGTTAAAGGAAGGGAAAAAAAAGTTGAAGCCAGACTTGAGGAGAAGCGAATTGATACTCGGTGATGTGTGAAAAGGATTAAAACAAAGAGACAGAGAAGAACAGTAAGAGGATTGGAAAAGTCAACCTGTTTTGTTTATTTTTATGTGTTTTTTTATTGGAAATTATTCCTACTAACATCTGTCTAAAGTCTGTCTAAAATTGTATTTATAAGGACGTAACCCATAAGCGACATGACATTGACACCTGTAACGGTCAAAGTACGACGTCCTAGAATCTATGTAATAAAAAAACTTGTATTCAATGGTCGCTTAAGATAGAATGACTTGTATTTCTCAATGAAATACTTTTTCGATTATTTTTATCGCGCGTATGCCTTAAAGCAGCACTTATTATTACTTTATGAGGAACAAATGAAAGTTATGTGACTTTCAAACCCTCGAAAGGACTTTAAAAAGTTTTTTAAGCCAAAGGTAAAAAACTCCTTACTTTTATTGTACACCTCTGAGTAATAACTAATAACAATTTAAATACATTTTATCTGTCGTTCAAGTTGTGTCAACTCTTCTTCTTTTTCAGGGAAAATTAACTCATAGGCCAATTATGATTTTAATCAATGAGAAATTACCCTTTTTTGTACTCAATAATTTTTACCTGTGTTGGGAGGTTTTAAAATATGTTTTATTTTTACTATTTCCTATGAAATATATATGTACTATACTTATAATCTATCCAGTATCCATTTTAGCTTTGATATGGATCTAAGATGGTATTGTTTTGACAATTATGTATTTTTATTTTTTTTTGCCTAATGTACCAGTCTAAAGATCAAAAACCGTACCTGTATGATACTTTATTGACCCAAAAATGTCAAGTGTTCACCCCATCCCCTTCTAAATTGAGAATAACATTAAAAAAACATATATATATTTTTAAAATTAAAAATTACGGTACTCTATAACTTTTTTAAAAATACTCGAATTAGTTCCAAATTTTAATGGGATATTCTTTAGACACAGATATTATCAATATAAATAACAAAAAACCTATTACCAGAAGGGGTAAAAAAAGTTATTTTAATTTTTATAGGCGCAGTTTTAGTAGTTTTAATGGATTTAGGTTGAAACTAAGACATCTAGAGTAGGACAATATCATATACAACATACTCGAAATTTTGTAGTCAAGATTTTTTTTTTTATTATGGAAAAAATACAAAAAAAAAAATATAGAGAAAAACTACACTTTGACTAGTAAATTTTTCGGTTGCTTTATAAGAGTGAATGTATGGGAAACAACGACAACAAATTATTGTGTACAAATTATCAACCCTTATCGTATCCACTCTTAAACTAAAAATATAATTTTAAGCATCTTATTTGTAATGAAAATGCATTTAGCGAAATTTATATTTATACCATCTACAGATTCACATTAAAGATTTTATTTGAAAGTGGTTTAATCACTTTGAGTTATACTAATTTCTGTAGACCTATGATTACTAACCTTGATGCGCCCTAATATGTTCCATACCCACTATGCCTCAATCAATTAAAATATACATAATTTTATTAGTTTACATAAATCTGATCAAATCATGAACATTTCTGCTTTTTCAGGTGGCTATTCCGTTACTTCTGAGAACCGATGAACAACCGTCTGCTTATCTATATGAACTGACCAGTTTTGGGCCTTAACACTTAAACGATCAAAACAAAATCATTGGCGCTGAATTTCATGATTAACGTCAATGGAAGAAATCCCATATACAAATTATGGAAATGTATAGAAATAATATAGAAATAGTACAGAAATAATATAGACATAGTATTGAAATAGTATAGCAATTATAGTAGCAGTTTCCACCAAAAATAATTTTTGTATTTATATTTTTTTGTTCTTACATAATATAACTTATAAGATTCGTTAGACGATTTTCTTTTTTAACTAAGCCCATCCCAGACAGTCTCACAAGCTATTCCTTCACTCCAAGTTCCTCGATAGTAATCTCCCTGTATAACGTCCACCTACTTCTGTTCACCAAATCAACTCTAACTGCTCTCGTGTTCTTGCTACTGTTTCTTCCGACATGTCAATAAAATATTATCAATATAGACTTTATCTTTCTTACCACAACAGCACAATCCCAGTCAGCCAGACTATACTTAACCGTTGTGGTTAAGTTTAGTTGGACGATTTGGAACGTACTGCAGTGCACGAACAGCGACAAGTAGCAAAATATCAATTATTTACATTGCGATTGCGGTTATAACTTTACTATGTATAAGAAAAACTGCTAATGGTATCTACTTGCAGTTGTCATACGATTAGAGATATCAAATTGTAACACGGGTTGTCTTTATTTTGTACGGTTTAAAATTAATTGTGTAATGTTTTCACATGTTTATACCATTAAGCAAACTAATCAGTACGCCTATAAATTCTTTGGCATCGCATCATATGCTTGGAATAAAGTTGATGTATGTACGACCGATGGACACATTTTTAAACTCGTTTGTAAGTAATTGCATACGAACACATTCCGTCGCAAAAGCAAAAAATACTAATACAAATTAAATTTGACGACTACCAGAACTGGTTTAATGAATTTTGTCACGCACCCGCCAACGTTCATACTGCTGCAGTTTGGAAACCATTGATTCGTTTGCGATTAACATTAAAATGTATATTATTATTAAACGCCTTAAGTGGCAGAGTAGAAGAAGGGGACACGCCCAAACGTAGTTCCCATGTCAATGAAGCAATTTTTAATTCGTTGAAAAATTAAAAAGCATACATACAAATATTATGCAAATTTCTTAGATACATATATTGGACGGTTAATGATCTTAATACTTGTTGGACAGGTTCAATCAGACCTCCGTTGTAACACAGAGCCTATAAAATAGTAGCTTCGGTGCTATTTGCTCGATCATCCACCGTCGTACCGACTGATCAAATTATTTAGAAGTATAGACATTTTTTAGATAATAATTTTTGGCTGCTATAATTGTAATTTTTGCCTAGTGGCGGATATAAGGAGAGACAAAAATGTGCCCCAAAACTGCCCCACTTTCGTTAGGTACTCGATTTAAGTTTTGAAAAATACTACCTCCTTCTCGATGAGGAAACTGAATCTACAAACGTTTTTGTCTCTGTCCGTGCTTAAGCTGGCAATTATAAGTTTAGATTATTTATCTCATCGTTGCCATTCTGTTCGTGACGTTAAGACAAAACATAACGTTTGCTTCTGAAAAAACACGCGATTACACGTATCTATTGAGAAGAAAACATTTATATACAGCTTCTAGGTATAAATACTTATACAAACGATTTCTATAGACTATCTATGTAAGTAGGTACTTGACTAACGTTACATACACACTGCGAAAGAAAACATAAAACAATATGCGCTTAAATGTCTTTAAACGAACTTTCACCGGCTGACCGAGAGCCGAAGCAGAAAGTTGTTTTGTAAAAAATAAAAAGTCTAAGCCATAAATATTATGTGTTTTCTCGGTAGGCACATGCAATCGAGATGCTGGTTTGCGACAGTTGTTACTTGACCATTGAAGTTTAACGTTACGCGCACATATAAGATTATAGATATAATATATATGTATTATCTCCAATGTTTGCGTAAAGCCCGTTGAATAATGCAGTAAAATATCCTAAAACAAAAGCTGTCGCCAATGACAGGTCAACCGATTTGTTAACAATTATTTTAGGTACCTCCTGCAAAACACTCAAACCGTAGGTATAAATTTGTCCAGAAACTACCGGTAATCTATATCCGCTCTGGCGCATACTTAGCAAGTTATATGGAAATCACAAAAACCATATATTTTATGGAGTTTGACAAAGTTATAAATCATGGTATTAAACATGTTAGTCTGGCAGCTGACTAATGGGCAACATGTACCTATTTTATATTTGAACTTCATATTATTTGGTAAATCATTTAAAAATAATATACATCAGCCATTGACACAATAGATGAGTATAGTAAAATAGTAAGTGAATCAATCCTATATTTTTAGTAAAAAAAAAAATAACACATATACAGTGGGACGTGAGCGAGGGTATTTGACACTGTGTTATTTGTAATTAAGAACCACGTTTGGGTACAATTGGTGTGACTGGTACTAAAATTATTATTTTTTTTAACTGATATAAAACAACCCCAGTTTTTTGACTACTATGTACTTGTACCTTGATCGCCTAACTAATTCGAATGTTCTGAACCAAATAATTTAATTTGTACATCAATAATTACAACACCCAGTCTAATCTTCTTATTGAAAAGAAACTCATTGGTGCGTTAGAAACTTATCGTTGAAAGTGATTTTTGGCGATTACGAATTTGACGAACAAACGGTCAAAAGACACGACAGAGTGCACTGTGCAGCCAAAACAATAAAATTCAATCAATCCGACGTGGTTAACAATACGCAAAAGCATAGATGCATGGAATAAGAGAATAATAAAGACAAAAATAATTACCGAGAGTAATAACCTGCAGCAAAAAAAAAACAAACAAACAAATAGAAAATATAAATCCGGCACTAGAGATTATGAGTTGAAAATTATTTTTATAGTCTTGTCTACAATGAAACAATACACTTGATATGGTACAACGAATAATGGCCGACATGTCTACCTCCGATTGGTGCCTAACAAAAGTAAATCAGCAACAACAATTGAAGTATAGAGCGTAATAAAAAAAAACATTTAATGAAAACTCATTCTACAAAGACTTAATGATGTATTTGTAGTGTTTCTATAAAATTCAGTGGCGCCGAAATCTATTTTAAGGTTACCTTGGCACAGATTCTTAGGGGTATGTCGGCACGTTCGTAGGTTTTAGAGCTTTTTTAATGTTGTTAAAGTTTGGAAAAGGCCCCTTATGTACTTTTTTAGAGCACTACAAAAATAATATGGCGTCACTGTTATTTTAATGTCAGTGACACCACTGGTTATGGTGTTGGTAATGAGATTACCTGAATAGTTTTAGTATAGAGTCTGTACGCATTATCATATTTAACGAGCAAAAATCTTTTGAAACTACAGAAATATTTATATTAAGATATGTTGCAAAGACAAAAATTAAGACATGAATTACAAAAAATCATAAAATTAATAACAGAGTTAAATAACAAAAAATCCAATGTAGAAATAAGACATATGCCATATATTTAAAGCCAGGTACAGCACAATATAGAAGTAGCAAAGTAAAGTGAAGACAGCTGTTATCATACAGTAAACACATTACCACAATATACAAGAACTAACCGCACACATTTAAAACATTACTTCAATCACAGCTAAGACACGTCCTTATAAAATCTATACCTTTTCATATTTCAACATTACACCTAAGCCAAAAGTTTAACAGATATGCAGTTTTATGATTAACAAGTTTTAGAGATTAGTGTTGGTGAGACAACGCCAACAGCCTAGAATAACAGGTGGGTTAATGTTATAGTTTTGAATTTCCATCGATCATATAAGCTCGTTCTAATATATATCAAAGACATAGGTACTAGCGTTTAGTGTCAACTGTTGCAGATTGTAGTAGAAAAATTCCAAGATTGTCATTATAATTATATATTTAAGGTATGCGCTGGTAAATATGTTTGTGCTTTAACTGATAAGATGACAGTTTTTACATTTAATACTATACTGTAAGCTCGGCATGTTTTCAATTTGTACTACTCATTAATAAACTGAAAAACGTAAAATCTTGATCAAATAATAAATAAAACATAATATTACAGCATAATATTATATAATATTCATTCTATATATATATATATCATATATTCATATATGTAGTTATTATATATTTATGATTTCGTAAACTCTACTAAGAAATGTTTTTTTATTAAAGAAACAACATATATCTTTATGCGTGGGACAATCCATGTGAATTCCACACAACAATTATTTTCACTCATATTTCGAATTTTCCTATTTTAATTTCAGATATTTATTATAAACTTACTACTATTCAAAGTAAATTTGCACAATTTTTACTCTCTAGGTACATTTTTTTTGTGTATCACAAATAACTGAATACTTGTACCTACTTAATAAGTTACAGCGTACAGACTATAGTCTGTTTTCATCTTTTCAGATGTTGGAACAGTTTGTTGTAATATTTTTACTAAAATATTACCACCTTTAATTTCATAAACATTATGACACGATTACGTTTCTGTTTCTTGTTCTCATACTTATTTTATTTTACACCTATATAAATCACCCTTTTCCGTTTACAGAAATTTAAGAAAAACTATCACCAATGTATTTTAAATATGACAGTGTTAAATATTTTAACCACAAATACAATTAAATTACTCAGTTAAAAAAACAAAAATAACTACGTTTTATTCAATTACGACTTTAGTTGATTCTATGGAATGACCTTTGAGTAAATTTAATATCAAAATGGATAGTTAGTTAGGTAGTATAAATTACCATCATATTTTTAATAAAATAACAATTTACGATTAGATGACATGCTATGCTATTAGCGACAATTAAAAATAGTTCAAACAGTATAGAAGAATATTTCAAACAAATGTAACGTTTGAACACGGAAAAGAAATGAAGGATCAGGTTTATCATTATCAAGCGATCTTCACAAATGAGCTGTGCGAGTTGTCTTGAAGAATCTTATTAATTGCAAGTTACAGAACATTTTTTTTTTTTTTTACCGAAACGAGTAGTTGAGTGAGTATTAATCGTTTATTATTACACATTTGGGTGGTCTAATCAAACCCTTAACGTTTTTCGTTTAACGACTAAACTTTTTCCACCAAAGCCTATTATGGCTAGTACAGGCGAGGTGATTCTGTTTAATATTGATAATCCCTATATGGAAAAACATGTAAACAAAATTATATGGGATAACGTCACGCATGGACGATCTTAGAAGACGGAATATACCGAATTTATAATAACAATAATGATATAGGAACATAATAGATGTTGGTGTGTTATAAGCCATATTGGTATAATCACATGATTGTAAGCGCCCAGCTATACACACTCACGTTTACAATATTGATTATAATATTATACTATAATGTATTATTCAAACTTATAAGTAACGATTAACTGTAAATCCGCCTAAGTGGGTTAAATCCTCGTAGTATAGTGTAATTTTAAACGCATGGCCTATTTTTAATTGAGAAACGCTGTTTACTCGTTAAATATTTAGTTTACAAGTTAAAGTAAAAGTACCTATTAATTTTCAATAGTTGTGCAAAAAATCAAATAATTAATATCGACTAGTGTCTAGTGCGTATCGATCCGGTGGATTTGATCTATTTCCAACGTCCATAATTAACTATAATGATCTTACTTTAATTATAGACTCCACGGTTGGGTTGTCCATAAGGGTTTTTAGAAATATGATATCAGTCTCTTTGGCCTTTACGTGATGATTGATTTCGTCGATGTTGTCACGAACGTGCTGAAAAGCAGCTGCAACACATAAAATAAAATACAAATTATAAATAAACATCAACAAGACGGCCGTTAATAATTAATGCCAATCTGTTACTCTTAACGAACTTCTATTTATAAGAAAGTTCAAGTACAATATATTAACCGTGCCTCCAACATTGCATTTTAGATTAGTTTCTATTGCTTCACTCTTACGGCGTCTAACTAAATTTTTGAGTTAAATTTACTTCTGTTTAATTTTTTAATCCTAAAATAACCAATGAAATAGAAAATGTAAATAGTAATACATAACACAGAAAAGGCGGTAATTTGTACCTTCATAAAATCTGTATCTTGAGTCTTTAATGCCTAACTCGATGTTTAGCTATAACTTGCTGTTTCTTATTTTTACAAAGCAAAAATGTCCCAGCAAATTTTGAATTGACGTTTCACCCTCAGGCTAACACATGCGCGTGTTAAGCTACAGTCTTATGTTTTAATCAACAAAACAATAATTGTTCTTAAACATTTTTTCAATAAAATTCTCATATTATCTATTATTTTATCTGAATATAAAACTGTGATTATGTTTGATGCGGAAAGCTAAAAGAGATCTTTTGTCAACATTTTCTAAAATTAAGGTAATGTTATTTTCTGAATCTTGATAATTTTTTTACCAATTTGAGACTGACTGTATCTTTGTAGCAAAAATAACGACCAGGTTCCAGGGCACCTTAAGTTCGAGAATAGGAATACTTTGCGTATCTTATAGCGAATGTCTGATTATTTTTCTTGAAAACAACTTTCCAAAAGAGGTCAACTTGTCACAATTTGAAACAGCTTTGTTCTATTTAGAATATTCTTAATCCTTATTATAAGACTATGTTACTATATTACAGTGTTCCTATCAAATGTAAAACTTAATCAAAAAGCTCATGGTAGAAGCGACAACTGGTTTAACGCGCCTAACAAATTTGTCAAATAATTTTACATAGTCCAAGTTAAAAAAAAAAAATTGTACTAAGAAAGTGCTTGAAATACTTTTGTGTGTTATCCAGTAGGTGAGCTCTTAAGATCTTGAATAGAGGCATTAAACACATGTTTATTTTAAGTAACATTAAAAAAACATCTGCTAGAGACTATAAATAATATGCCGGAAAGGTATTTAAAATAACCACAACTTATATCGTTAAACTCGGAGCAATAGCCGTTGTTGGAGATAAGTCAGTATGATTAATTATAGATTAACATGGCGTGTTTAATTTATTTATTTAGTAGGTATGACATAAGACACGACACATAATATGCCGCTCGTTATTACTATTTTAGTTTGCTTAAAATGCTGATAACAAACCTATTCAAAGAATTTTTTCGATTATTTAGAGAGAAGCAATGTTGAACACCAATACTAGATGGTTACTTTAAGTGTTTCTTGTTATACGACACTGAAAGAAAAGGGTATGGCTGTATATTTGATATGTAACAACATATTTTGGTAAACTTATATATAAGTATATTATGTAATGTAATAATATTATAGTTGTGCGTATCATCTTCTGTTTTGTGTAACAATATAAGTATGCGTTCAATATTTATACCATAACGTTACACATAAGCTTATAATACATGAGTAGGTAATTTCAAATTATAATGGAGCTGGTAGTGTGAAATTTTAAAGTATCGACAATAAACTATTTGGAAATAATTATATTGTTAACTTCTAAAATAGTTACGTATGTATCATGTTTTAAACGTTTTATAAATAGTATATGCTATCTAAAGAAAAATATGTTTTAAATTAAACATAGGTCTAACACACGTAAAGTTGCATTTTAAGTATGAATGATTGCTTCGAAAAGACCTGATATAGTATATACTACTGTCCATAGCTGTATTTATTAGGTATATTAATATTTTGGATATTATTTCCTGAAACTGAAGTTGAATTAACGGTTTAAGCTATTAAGCGTATTGTAATCTATAGACGTTAGATAGAACCTTTGAATAATAAAACGAATTCTTAGTCAATAAAAACAATCAATTTAGCAATTGGTAAATAAATAGGTATACAAAACTCAGATGCGAAGAATTTTTATTATTCAAGGTTTTAAGGTCAATTGTGATAGAACACAAAATATACTGAGGATCTTTTCTTAAACGATAGTCTACACGGATATATTAAATAACATATCAAATAAAACAAATTACCATTCAACGTTCATTCAATGGTATACCCATTTGTATAAACCAACAAATTTTTCTCGCCGTCGAAAATCATGTTCCTATTAAGACTTATCTTTATCAAATCGCTTTCACTCAGAAGAACATTTAATGTGTGTATTTATCATGCAAATCACTATACAAATAACTGTAGGTATGTACTGTTGTTTGATACAGGAGTATACTCTGACAGGAGTGGTTAAAATATTAAATATAAAAAAAAACTCTGAAAACCCATGAGCCAAATTATGAGCACTTAAAATTTTAAATATTAAATTATTCGACTTTCAACATTATAAATATTAAAAAAATTTAATGAAAACAATTTGTTTTACTACGCATATTTAAACATACTTCGTCTAAGATATACTATTTATTTATATTCTATTACATTTACATACAATATGATTTTTCTATTTTTATGATTTGATTTTAAAATCCAACTGTGTGTTGATTTAAGATATTTGAACAATTAATTATCATAATGTTCAACTAAAATTTTAACCTGGATGGGTACTAAAGATCAACCCTGCAATTTGCAAACATTATAGAATGAGGTTCCCAGAATTGCATGAACAATAGTCAATAATACCACAAATTTGCTGCCTTATTAATTACTGTCTGTATTCTATTAACAATAGCATGTTAGGTCGAAAGTGATAGGATTTTTATTTTATTGTAAGTATTAAAACAACAAGAAGAAAATAGCATTGAGGAAATTACCAGCGTTGTCGATATTATTAGGTAGGTATATTGTAGTAGGTATATTTGTAGTAGGTATATTATTTCGTTGAACCATGACCATTAGTAGGCTTGGTATTGAAACAGAATTTGATTTATAATAATTTAAAATTTGATAATTTTGGTTAAGTTTGAAAGTTTAAGTTAAAAGATAAAACACAACGTTTCTATTGAGAACTTTATATAATATAATAGTTTATATTTCTTTACACTATTTACACGCCTTGCGGTTACTCTCATTTGGATATCTTGACTGGTTCGCCAGTCAAGGCAGATTATATTTCATTAAAAACTTAAGGAATTTTTCAAAATATCACATTTACCTAAGCGTCTTTATAATTGGGAAAATATTATATTCCACAAAAAAGTGAAATGGACACTTATAACTTAATACTGATGAATATATCATATTATATTTGTGTTGTCGGTAGGTATTATGTTTGCATACAATATTTACGTTTCACATTTTTATAAACTATAGTGGATTATCACTTCATGTTCGCTTGAAAAAAAATTGGAAATAAAATCTTCAAGTTGATTGTAATAGACAAAAAATGTTTCAAACGAGTGCCAGATCTGAAATAGCTGCTGATGGATTTTAAATTGTAAATCCAGTGTTCTTTATAAGACACCCTTTAATATTTTCGACTGAAAATTTAGTTGGGTCAACTTTAGATTATTAATCCCAATTTTTGTAGATGTAACTATATTTTTTTTTTCGTGTTTGTTTGCGTATTAAGCCAGAAAAGTATAAATATAATATACTTATGACATTGTTAATTTTTACATCGTGTATTTCAATAAGACTACTGTGTTACTCGAGGAAGATCTCTTCAAAGAAATCGTTTAGGCGGGCTTAGCAAATAAGCATTTTATTTGAAAACTCCAAATCTGAACAGTTTCTCTCACGTTACTATTTTCCCATTGGTGCACATAATAATATATTTTTGTGGTTAGGTTCTATTTTTTCAAATCATTTTTTCTACCGGTTGTGATCGTGGTTTATCCTAGCTAGTATATATATATATATATATATCATGACTACAGTAGAAAAATATTGACAACTAACACGCGCGATGAATGCAGACTAGTGCTTTGAACTTTTCATCATTATATAATCTAATATATTATTGAAATTTTAAGTCGTTAATGTTAAGGAGTTAATAGGGTTTATTTGTATTGAAATTTTAACAAAAGTTGTTTATCTCTTAAAAACAAATCGTTTCGCGACTTGTAAACACTTAACACGTAACATTATAATGCAGTAAGAGTGTTTTCTTAGGCTTTTGTCCCAACAAAGAGGAAAAATGTGTTAATGGCAAAGGGTGCACGCGCGTGTGCTTCGAATTTTATGTATAACGATCTATACAACACCTTCGTGTCCAACGACAACGCCCTTAAGGGAGGGTCGATCGGGGTTCATGAGGTGTGCTCGTCGTATACAATCTAGATTGTTAATATTAAGTAATAATGAAAATATGTTCGTTTTTATTATACCGTTGTCGTGGATCTTGTGCAACGAGATTTGATCCATGCTGGCCAGCAGTTCGCGGCGATCCGTCTTGTCTTTGCCGAAAAACACCATCGTTCGGTCGGTACGCGTACACAGAGCAAAGCGCAGAAACGACCAGTGCGGCAATACAGGTCTGAGGTACCGTGGTAAAAAAAAAAAAATTTTTGAATTTCTTTCCTCCAAAAACCTAACCAAACAGTTAGTGTTGTACGAGACGGAGGCGTACCGGGCGCGATACTCCGACTGCTGCGGCAGCGGCGACGGTGGTCATGTCGCTCTCGTGTTCGAACGTGTACTGAGCACTTAAAATAATATAATATATGTACCATGCAATATATGGTATACAATAAAGCGAGTCCTACGTAGTCGGTATAGTATTATAGTGGCGCGGAGAGGCACACAGGAGAGACGACCGGCACACACACACACACACACACATATATACTTACAACCGTCTAGAAAACAAAACGCACACACACATATAAACTAAAAAATTCCTTTGACTCTCCGGACGTAGCCGTTTGGAAACCCGGTCTAGCGGGATCTGCTTCTCCACACAGTGATCGTGTAACATTGTACAACTATATGTATATATACATATTTTTTTTTATTATATATATACTTGTTGTCATAAGCACTCACACACAAACACAGCGTGGAACGTCTCGGTTGACCCCGCCCTTCGCGGCGAGGATATTAACCGCACAGCCCCGACGGGACAAAATATATGGTAACTGAAAGAGTATCGTCATTGACTACCGATTAGCAGATACCTGAAATCGGTAGAAAAGCGCCTATAGATTTATCCGGGGATGTAAAAATAAAAAAATTGTAGATGTTTACAACTGTTAAAAAAAAATGATAACGAGATTAAAACATTATTCTCTCGTCACTCTGTAATTGAGTCTACAACCAGTGGCGAAAATGCGGTGTTGCAAAAGTGATTTTGTTTGCAAAACAAATAAATCCAATGACAAAATAATGATTTTTATCATTTTAATTTCCTAATTTAGAACTTTAAGTAGAGTTTTTAATTAATTTTGTACATAAGCACTTAGGTCTAAAGATTACATTACAGAGCGTTTGAAAAACTACTAAACTTTTTATACTTAGAATTTTTTTTTACCATGAATCATTTTTTTAAAGTTGTTTTTACTCCCACGAATGAGTTTACACAGCGTACGAAAAATAAACGTATTCATTTGAAATATAATTATAATAATCGCTTTCAAATCTCAACATTAAAAATATTAAGTTCCGTGAATAGTTGAATACACAATACAATAATATTTTATTATAATTACAAATTAAGTGGGCAGCTATGTGCCTGCAGTTTTAAACCTTAAACATAGCAGCCAACGCGGTAGTCACGGTTTAAGTAGACATTTTGTTTAATTTGTTGTAATTTTTTAACTGCTAAATATACTAATTGGTTTGTTGTTCATTGCTTGATCCCTCGAACTTTTACAGAAGTCGAGTAAAGAGTTTACTGTATATCAATTCAAACAAGACAGTCAAGTTTAACTAAAGTTTTAATTACTATAGCGTGATTACGATCGAATTTCCTTTTGAATTGAGTGTAAATTAACTATTGTTTTCAACGGAAACAACTAAATGGTAATCAAATTTGAGTATACAAAAATTAGTCGACGAACACACTTTAAAACTTTAATTTGTACTCTTGAATAACCTTATTCAATTACGTTATTTTTTTTATGGTACATATATTTTAACCCACATCATGTAGTTGTCTATTATGCTATTTTCCGAGGGACGATCAAACGGGCATTTGTGTTTAAATTAGACGAAATGTCACATGGGGGAACTTAATAACCTAATCACTCGCTTATGTTTAATAATAAATTACTTAGGGTTTTCGGTACTAATAGTATCCACTTAAGTCATTCTTATAACACTCTACTCTAGTTTACTCTTAAAGTAATTGAAATTTTGTAGACATCTTTTTTGAAAACATTTTTGTTTATATTATATTACATTAATAGACAATAGTAAAATGTTTACCTTTTTTAGTATTTTTTTAGAGCTTTATCAACTTTTGATACCTAAATGGTAACATACATATTTAATTAAACTTGAAAAATTGAGAACAATTTTTTGAAAAATTTGATTGGTCGATAACCAGTTTTAAATCATTATTTTAATGTTATTAAAGGGTACTTGTATGTTATCGCGACTACCTAAATATGGTGGACTACCAATAAGTGTCACAATTCCGTTATCGCTACTACCAGAGACGAACACCGTAGTAGAATACAATAGTAATAGGGTGGTAATACTAGGTTATTATCATCAAATATAATAGTATAAAATGTATAATTGGTAAAAAAATGTAGTGTATTGTTAATAATTAAATTTGTTTTATTAATAATTAAAGTAAGTTGGAAAGTGTCTGAAATACTTTTCATTATTCTAAAAATGGATCGTCCTGAGTTTATTAAAGTTTATAATTTTTAGTGTAGTGTAGAGCTAATTTTATTTGTGCGCATTATTCAACCGCGCACCACCTCCTGTCCTAAATTTTAAACTTTAATAACTTCAAAACTGGTTACCGACCAGTCAAAACTTTCAGTAAATTATTTTTAATTTAAAAATCCAACTGATAAAGCTCTAGAAAATAACAATTAAAATACAAATTTAAATACTGTCCAATATTGCAGTATAGCATAAACCAAAGTTTTGACCAGTCAAAACTTTCAGTAAATTATTCTTAATTTAAAAATCCAATTGATAAAGCTCTAGAAAATAACAATTAAAATACAAATTTAAATACTGTCCAATATTGCAGTATAGCATAAACAAAAAATGTTATCAGAAAGAAAAACTACAAAATTGTAATCGTTTTAAGAAAAAACTGACTTTGAAAGAATTACAATTAAAGAATTTAAAGGAACCGCTCAAGAGGTCGCTATAGCAAATGTTCTATCCATATTTGGTGCTCGCTAAGTATTGCAGCAAACGCACTTTGGGAGAGTTAAGTGACAAGTCACTGACAACATTTGCCATGAAGTTTTTATGGGCGATTTTCTCAAAAAAATATTTTAAGCTAGACAATGGCAATTTCAATAATTATCAACGTTATAAGAACTATTCAAATATAAACAATTATTTTTTAGAGTACGCTCTTAACCTACAAAAAAAAAAATAAATACTATAACGTTGCACGTGAGAACATAATTAATATCCTTTTTCATAGGAAACGCTTTATTAGAATTATCATAATTTAACGGAGGGGAGCTAGGCATGAAATATGTTTATCATTGTGTGCTGTAATTTATATTGGGCATCGCGTGCAGACTGCAGTGGCTGACAGAAGCCTGTGGCATTTTCGACAGGAATGGTTACCGACATGGGTTGTAACATTTTGGCGGAAACTCAATGCGTCGTCGTTTCCTTTTATTTTATTATTTTACACATAGGTACGTTATCAGATGCGTAGATCGTGTTGCATAGCTGGTATTAGGCAGGTACATCATAATGTTATGCACGTGGATAAGCAACAACGTATACATTTACTATAGTAGACTTTAGCAGGTACTGTTGTTTTTCCAACAAAAGAAATTGGTATTTTTTTACACTATTGTTTGTGAAAAAACGAGATGCGTTTAACCCGAAACTTGGACTCCGTTGCACCGTTCGTTTGGTTCTAGAATAATTAAAATAATATATATATATATATACATAGAATTAGTTGTATTAGAATGTATCTATGTTGTTACAGGTAAAAACTGGTCAGAATATAAAAACAGTATACAAGTTGAATATGCTGTGCCGAGCGTGACTGAATTTGACATTTAAAAATTAAAATCACGTGTATACGGTACCTACTAAATGTCTAAATGTTAATGCAATGTCATGAAACATATTTTTTATAAGAAACTGTCATCCGATTATCTAATTAAACCGTTGATATCCGGGTAAATGTATATAAGTAACTAAAAATCATCTACAAGTTATTTGGTCTATACAAAATTACCGTTAACGAATACAACTCTAATTTTTTAAAAAATAACATAGTTTAGATACGATAATATAAAATATTCAATATATTATCAATAATAATATATTATCGTATATTAGCGATAATCTTATTAATTAGATAATCTTTATTATCCATTTCCAAAAATAATATAATAGTTATTATCAAAGAGCCATAATTTAATCGCGATGTATGGTATTTTATAATACTTTACTTGACCTTTGAAGAACTGATAAATGACATAAAATGAATGTATGCTACCATTTTATATATATTGTTACAATATATACTCAATGATACTACTCAATAAAATATATTAACGAAAATAACTCATTTTAATTAATTTACATGGGTTCAATTAAAAATGCATTGGGCAAACATTAAAATTACCTACTTATTTATTGTCTACCACTATTTGTTGTCTCAGAATTTGTTAAAGTGATCGACTATACAGAAAAACCCTTAAAAATATCAACGATGCAACACAACATCCACCACTGTCACAAAGAAAAGAAAATACATTTGTAATATAATCATTATTAAGTTATATTACATGCACTCGCGTATGTTTTGATAGAAAGAACAGTAATCATTAATGCGTTTTTATGTAAAGAATTAATTCAAATATGATATAATTTGTGAATAATTTTTAAAATTTTTAGATAATGATTATCCAAACGTTACTCATATTTTAATATCATGCCTGCATTCTACACTCGATGCGGAGCTCAGAAGGTATAGTATTTACAATGATGTTTTTTTTCATTTTCGTGTCTGGACCCACGATATTTTTTAAACCACTTTCCCTTCAGTCGGAAAAAATTGCACATTTTTAAATTTAAAACTACGATGCTTTATAACTTTTTCAAAAATTGTCGAATAAGTTCCAAATTTATATGGAATATTTTTTAAATACAATTCTACCCATAAACATTGACAAACCGAAAAAATATCATAAACCCTTATGGAAGGGATAGAATTTTTTGCCTTGTTTCACTTTTTCAAACATAGTTTTAGGGATTTAACTCTGAAAGTTAGACAAAATGTAGATCTAGAATGGAACTATAACATATACAATTTTCTCAAAAATGTGTATTAGAATTTTGTTTTATTAAGGAAAAAACACTAAAAAGGGGAAAATTACACTTTGACCGTAGTCAATATTCAGGTTGCTATGCATGAGTGAATCAACAGTCAACAGGTAAAGAAAATATTTTCATTATATTGTTAATTGCGGTATACGAGTAACTATGGCAATACATTTTAATATACAGACGATCACCCTAAATCGTATACACCCAGCAATACTAAATTTAATTTTTAAGCACATAATTGTCATTAGGTATAATGATTTTATACATATGTTTGTTTTTATCTATGAATACTGGACTTCTCTTACTTACTGACTTACTACTACTACTCACTTATGTATAATACTTTCTTACTGTGGCTGGTTTGGACTGTGCTGGGTTGAACCTACACTGTCGCCTGTCACCTATCACTTTCAGTAACAATGATTCCTGTAGACCTTCCCGTCTCCACTATACCCCAACCCCACTGTACTGGCTTTATACTTTTTTTTTTTTACTTAAAATGTATTTTGAGCCACTCTTATGATAATTAACTGAACCAAAAATTAAATAATTAAAGCAAGTTTTGTTTTCTAAAATAACCTAAATTAATCATTACTTCACAATATATTATTTCTTTACATTTTAGGACATTTTTTACACCTAGTGGATGTGGAAGTAGGCTAGTCATTGTTGAGCACAATATAATGCCATCTATATATTCTATAACGGTCTTGATTGCTTTCTTTGAGTTTCTTGGCGGATACATACCTTATAAGACGAAATCTCCTGAACATTATCTACATCACTTTCTTTTCAGAATATCTAAATATTTGTAACAATTTTACATACACAAACTACATTGTAAAAATCACATTTTTCTCAAATATTTCTACATATTAAAGGTGATCTAAGCTAAAAAACTGCTATACGACTTATATGAGTTCAGTAGTTGGTCGAAAATATAATTTTTGAAACAACTCGAATGGTGTAAAAACTAATTTGGTGGTATTCGAGTATTTTGCCCATTATCCAGAATCGACCCTAATCGTATTAACATTATTATAACTTAAGTTGTATAATAAAATAATAATTGATAATCTGAATGTAATAATTGAACTTTTTAGCTTACATAAACTATCATATTCGCAAATATAAATTTTACAATGATATTGAATTTAATTAAAACTATTATGTAAACTAGTAATTTATTGGTTCACTAATGTTTGATTTGACAGTCTTATACTATTACTTTTAAAAACTATTACTGGTAGAGTTGAACCCAACTAACAATAAATAAAAAGTATTACAAAGGTTCTTCATTTTTTTTAATCTAATTAACTTTCTAACCCTCCCCCAAATGAGCGACAAATGCATTAAACTTGACAATACATTTTTTTAATTAACTTTGTACTGTTATAAACACAAACGGATGCCGCTCTTGAGCTTCAAATTTATTAGTTTAAAAACTAAACACATCCATTATTAAATATAATTTATCCAAAAGAGAATATGAACATACGGCATAGATATGATTTAATTAAAATTGTATTTATTTATTTATTGTTATTATTGTTATAATATACACATATTAAAACTTAATATAATATAAACGCCCAGAAAGCCCAAGTACAGTATAAAAATATCAATTTTGTGTAGAGAATTTAACAAAAAATGCAAATTATAGGACACGTAAGAATCTTTACAATATATATGAAAAGGGAGGAAACATAATAGATGAATATATTAAACATTATCAGAAAAAATCGTTAAGTGCTTTAGAGAAGGTAGATTACTTTGTTCAAAGATATCAAAATTGTGTATTATATTACACGTACAGGAAATCCTGTCTTTATAGGGTGATTAGAATTTTCACCAACAATCAAATTATTTTACCAATAGCTCATAAGCAATGATAGACAAAAATGATTAAAAGTACCAATAAGCTTCAAGCTATTAGTTTGATATTCGATTATCCAAATACTTAATACGCATTAATTAATTACAATAGAATTAATACTAGTTTATAGTTAGTAGTTACGTTATCGAGGTTTTAAAAAAAAAATTCGACTGAAGAAGTTTTTGCTCGGAAAAACAAAAAAAAACGTGAAAATTCGTAGAAAAGTCAAATTATTTAATTTTTACACGTAATTATTTTTATTGCTGTGGTCTTTTTTCTGTTTTTCGACTTTTCTATGAAATTTACCTTTTATTTTTGTTTTTCCAAGCGTTTAGCGGTAAATCAGTTCAAATAATCAATCGTTTTTCGTTCGATTTATCGAGGTTCTACTATATTTGCATATATTATACAGCTGTATGTAATTAAATAAAGACTAGACTTACCCACTTTGTTCAGGACCTTCGTCCTGCCCGCCAAGCCCATGGTTGTCGCAAACGCGTAGTATTTATTGTGAGACGCCTTCGCCTAAATGCAATACAAAATCAAATCAAGAAAAATTAGACTACCCAAAAGTAAAAGTCGCAGCCGACCAAAGGACTAGGTGGCTACCAGGACAAGACGGTGTCGCGTCCCGCCAACTATTATACTGATATATAATATATACCTATACCTACCCGGATATATTATATTGTACAAGCATTGAAAATAATAACAACGTATATACTTACACAGTACAATAGGGATTCGGCGCCGTCACTCGACACTTTTTGTATTCTGTTCGTTTAGGCGTATACACCTACCTACGGGTTAAGCCACCACAGCGTTGCCGGCGCACGAACCAGACGGGTATAGACGTACAGCATGTTGTATTCTATCTATACATTATAATATGTACACAGGCGTTATGTATAATCACACGTGCATTTATAAAAAAATAATATAATAAGTCTACCGTTTGTGTGCGTGTGTGTTCTGCAGAAGACCTAACCGCGCAGGTTCGAATCCTGGCAGTGACAACGACGACTATACGACGCGACGGTGACCGAAATAATGTGTACTACAGTAGCAGAATAAAATATGCATTACTGTGTATGTATATATATATATATTTATAAAAAGGTGTATACGACGATGTAATGGGGAATTGCCGTGACGAATGAATTTCCCGATATCGACGGCAAAAGAGTATAATACAAAAGTATTTTTTTAGATTTCCGCCTACGGTATGACTGTGGTAGAGGCCAAGAAAAATAAACAGTAACGCGAAACCAATGAGATGGTGGCCGAAGAATCAAAAAAATTTCCACTAGAAGACATGATATATTATTGTACCGTCAGTATCCCGTAGCAAGAAGTCGCCGTACTCGCACGTCTTCCTCTCTTAGTTTTAAAATTACCCAAACAGATAAGATGTAGATAATATAATATAACAGACAAATATAAATTGGTGCCATTAGAAGAGGTAGGCGGAATGAAAATCCTTCTAAACCACTTTTAAACTTTTAAAAAATGTCAGCAATCGATCGGACATAGGATAGGACGTTTAACATTTTTATTGAAATTCTGAGGGAGCTTTAAGAAGATTTAAGGGATCTCCACTTCCCCAGCCCCTCATTTAGTGGTTGGTATTTATATAATTTGATAATCACTAGGCTGGTGTATGGTCCTTCAAATTTGTAAACTGACAAAAATTTAAATCCGTCCAACAGATACACCAGAAAATGACTTTTACAAACTTTCACCATAACTCGAAAAAAAATAACTTTAAAAACTTGAAAAACTTAATATTTTTCTCCTTAAAATTAGCCCTTCTCCTTTCTCCTTAAAATTATCCTTTGCCCCTTAATAAATAGCGCTTTCCGTTCCTCTTTCATTTCAAACTTTTGGTTTGCAGTGGGCGTCGATTTCTAAACACTCGAAAAATTTAATTGTTAAATAATTATTAAATTGGTTATGAATTTGTCCAAATATTAGTTGCATGTTAGTAAATATTGTACATAAAACAAAATAATATGCTCAAGTACATTATGTCATGTATTAAATTTAATGCATAGCTACCTACTATATAATTGTAAGCGCGGACGTTTTATTTCGAAATAACGAAACACAAACAATTCACAGGAAATGTCATACCTATTCATTTCGTAAAACATATCAGACCGTAAGAAAAGGTATGACCGGAATTGTCAACGGTCATATTTCCACGGCAATGGATAAGATGTAGTAGAACAGTAGAACGATTGAAGTAACATGTAAACGATAAAATAATAAATCCAAGTACATGCCAATAACATGTTTGTTCTATCTCTGAGCTTTTATTTCCTTAGCAAAAATATACATAAAGAATTGACCAAAGTTTAATTTTACTTCATCCGATGGCTCAGTATAAGAAATGGCGACCAACGGGCAACGACCGACCGATTGACTTCACAATAATGTTGGCAAATTCCACAATGGTATGGACCTGAACAAATTAAACGTTTGGAAAGCAGTCACGGGTCATTCCAATTATATTTAAATCCGTGGTTACTACTGTTACTACTCTACTGTTGAGTGTGAACCATGGTTATGAAACGAAACGGTTCAGGGACAATAATAATTACTCCAAGCCAATTTAACTGGTCCTGCCAATTGCTAGTTACTGTCATAAAAAAACAAATTAAATATTAACTTTTCCATTATCGATTTAAATTAGTAATTTTCAAAATCTAAGTAAGAAAAGAAGTTATTTTGTTATTATTGTGAAGTCTAAATAATTAAGTTTGTTATTAAACTTCATGACGAATTCAAATTTGTTTTCAAGTTACTTATCAAGATCACTGGTTCAGCCTGTGCGATGAACAAAAAATGTACTTTTATAAAAAAATGGCTAATAATGGCTTATACTCACAGAAAAAATGATTTAAATTAAAAATAATATCATGAAGCTTATACAAATTAACCGGTATATTAATTAAAACCACTTTTTTCTTAAATATTGCCTATACAAAACTCCTTAAAAATGGCTGGTATCCAGAGGCCCTAATTACTTTATTTGTAACAGGTACCACAGCTAACAGAATTTACATTTAAATAAAAATAAATTTCTTAAATAGGTTAACGGCACCAGTGATTGGCACTATAATCCAACTTTTGGCAATGCAGTGTTTTTTTATATCAGATAATTTTTTTTTACATATTTTGCATTTTGTTTAATGAACTTTGTATACAAAATTCATTTCAGCGGTATAAAATATCTTAATATTCTATCTGATATAAAAAAAACCCAGTATTGCCAAAAATTGGGGTAGTACTGGTGCCGTTAACCTAATTTCGTTTTTTATCTTTTTTTTTTTTTTAAGTTTGGTTTGTTTTTTTTAATATATAATATTTGTGACTACAATAAAAATATAGTCAAAGACGTTCCTGTAGTCCGCTGTTCGATAAAGAAAAGTTTATACAACTGTTATTTATTTTAACTTGGTTATAGACTAAAGTCTACTAATTTACCGTTCCGTGGGAAATTAAGATGTTACTGGCTAGAATAAAGTAAAAGACTATCTATATAAAGTGGCTTTCCCTCACAAAAATCAATTGTTTTTCAGGAAACATAAAATTAAATCCGTGTGTCCATTTCACTATAGTGAATTATTGGGGCATTACTAAATCACTTTTTTTATTGTTTTTTTTTTCCGAAACTTAGAATTCGGCGTGTGCATTCGATCGAATCTGATTCCACTCTAACACATTTGAATAGAAGTAGAAAAAAACAATAAACACGCTTCTCATTTTTTATATTTCTATTATACACGTCCTATTGTTTCAAAGATATTTTATTTAAATAATGTTTTTTTTTAAATCTAAATTTTAAAAAAAGAATTAAGAATTGTGTTAGTAATAGGTAAGATTATAGTAAAATTATTATTAGTTAATCGTAAGACTTTAAGTGAGAATAATTGGAGCACAATTTTTTATATTACTACCTAAATTCTAAATTCTGGTTTGGTACTCAGAATTTCAGTGTGTTTTCAATGTTTAGATAATCAGTTGAGTACAGTGTAAGTTAACATCGTTTTTAATTTATAGTGTACATGTAAATTTGTAGGAAAAGTATTGTTTTACACAAGCTGCTATTTTAGTTTGGAAGAATCTTTATTGGTTATTATTATGCTTACATATATTAACCAAAAATATATCTGACCTAAATTCGCATATTTTAGACGTCAAAACACAACTGTTTTTTTATTGATGCAATTTATGAGTACACGAACGGATCTCCTTTAAACCATATTAATTTATAGCCTTGACCTATAGGCTACTGCACATACACGGTGTCACTTCTCCTCTCTAATTTAAGATCAGGTAGGTCAGGATACATCAGACGTCCTTCCCCGATATGGTCTTCATAATTCACTGTCCTTTTTGCCGTTAACAGTTAACCGATCATCTGCAAAACCCAACACGTCTAATTTCTATAAATGTTTTAAATAATTTTCATGGATTGTACTATTAACTTGATCATTTTCGGATCTATGAATCGACGATGACTATGTCTCTAAAAATGGACCCTGCAATGGGTTTGAAACGTGAGCCAACTAACGGCTTCGTGGATAGATTCGAAAATGATCAAGCGTCTAGTTTCGTTGCTATGAACGCGTTCCTTCTACACATTGAAGTGGTAATTCTATCACAAAACAGCAGTCGTCGATCTTAACCTACACCTGGCTACAAACAACTCCAGGGTGACTTGTAAAACATAGAAACGGTTTTTGTTGTTAATTTAAATTTCAGTTGTAATACATTATTTTTTGCTAAACACGAAATCATCAAGTATAATTGATAATCTCTAATTATCAAAAGTTCGTAAGCAAATGACGTGATAATGACCGAAAACTTGAAATGTCAGTTGGCCAAGGCGGAAGAACGAATCCGGGAGCTGGAGCAGATGTTGTGCGAATTCGACATGATAGAAGAGGAGCGGATGTCGTGTGCGCTAAGGGAATCGGAATCGAGGGAAGAAAAGTTGTGCGAGGTGACGGCCAAAATTGAAACGATTTCCAAAAAGCTTACTTTAACTTGCTACATATTCATTATTTTGTTTGTGGTCTATTTTTGTAATTTATTATTGTAGGAAAAGTATTGTTTTACACAAGCTGCTATTCTATTTTGGAGGGATCTTTATTGGTTGTTATTATGCTTACATATATAAACTAAAAATATATCTATACAGCGTCCGACCTAAACTCGCATACTTAAAACATCAAACACCATTGCTTTTTTATTAGTACATGAACGATTTCTCCTTTGAACCACAGTAATTTATAGCCTTGACCTATAGGCTACTGCGCATACACTGTGAGACTATTTACAAACAATTTAAAATATTGTGCCTACTCGTATCATAGTATTAATATATAATAATGTATAAGAGACAATATCATGTTATTATTTCAAATAAAAACTTGATGTCTTCATAATTTCACAACACGTCTAATTTCTGTAAATGAACAAACTGTAATTAAACAATTTTCATGGATTGAACTATTAACTTGATCATTTACGGATCTATGAATCGGTGACTATGTCTAAAGATGGACCCTGCAATGGGTTTGAAACGTCAGCTAACTAACGGCTTCGTGGATAGATTCGAAAATGATCAAGCGTCTAGTTTCGTTGCTATGAACGCGTTCCTTCTACACATTGAAGTTGTAATTCTATCACAAAACAGCATTCGTCGATCTTAACCTACACCTGGCTACAAACAACTCCAGGGCGACTTGAAAACATGGAAACGGTTTTTGTTGTTAATTTAAATTTCAGTTGTAATACATCATTTTTTACTATACACGAAATCATCAAGTATAATTGAGAATCTCTAAATATCAAAAATTCGTAAGCAAATGACGTGATAATGACCGAAAACCAAGAAAACTTGAAATGTCAGTTGGCCAAGGCGGAAGAACGAATCCGGGAACTGGAGCAGATGTTGTGCGAATTCGACAACATGAAGGCCAGCCGAGACTGCCTGGAGGAAAAAATGAGCAAAGCCGACGAGTGGATGGATTATGTTATCCGCAAGCAGTCCGAGAGCATGCTCGAGCTGATATCGACTCACGAGAGCGCTCGCCGCGAGCTAGAATCGCACAAGGAACTGTTGAGCAAGAGCCAGCGGGAAACCGACAGGCTCCGGTGTGAACTGGATGCCGTCAGATGCAAGTTCCAGAAACAGGAGGGCGTCATCAAGGAGTTGGAGGGCGCCAGATCGGACCTCAAGGCACAGACGTGCAAGCTGCACAAGAAGATAGCGGAACTGGTGGAGAGCGGCAAGCGGATGTGTGACCGGCTGGAGGAGGCGGACAGGTCGCTGCAAAAAGCGCTAGCCGACAACAAGGCGGAACGGGCTGAAATGGACAGGAAAGTGGAGGAGGCTCAGGCGCAGAACACGTGTCTGAGGTCGGCCATGGCCGAGCTAAAAACGGAAATGGAGAGCAACGTGTCAAAAATGCAGACGGAGCTGACCGGCCTCCGGTGTCAGTTGAGCTCGAAAACGGCCAACGAGGCCGAGGCCAAGTGCTTACTGGCGGACCGACAACAAAAGCTGGACGCGCAAGCCGAGCGGATGGGCCGGCTGAAGAGGATGATCGAAGAGCTGCGGGCGACGCGTGCACAAGAGAAATGCAAGACCGACGAAGAGATATGCGAGCTGAAGGCCGAAGTGGAGACGGTTGGCAAAGAGCTTATAGCGGTCAACAAGCAGTACTGCGACGCGCACGCCGAAGGGGAAAAGCTCAGGTGCCGGGCGGACGAGCAGACGAAGGCCATCATGCGGTTGGAGTCAGCGTTGACCCAGCAGCAGCAGGCGACCAAGCGGGCCGAACAAACGGCCCAAATGACGGCGCAGAAAAACGCGGCCGAACGGCAACAGTTCGTCGGCGAGCTGAAACAGCGCGACAGAAAAATGCACTCGATGGCGCAGGAGATGTGCGAGCTGAGACGCGCCGCCGAAGAGCGCGCGCGACAAGTGAAACAGCTGAAAAAGCAGCTGGCCGAATTCAAGTCGCCGACCGACCAGGAATCATGCGATCAACAGACCGACTCGTTTACTTCGGTACTGGCCAAGCATGCGGAAGTGTTGACCGAGGAAGTGGAATCGACACAATGCAGTACTGGTGATAGTTGGTACCACACGCCTGTCGATGACGGCGGATGCGACTTCAATTCAACGGCCAGCAATATGAAAGCGCACTTGACCGAATTCAGTGAGACGTTCAACGAGATGAAAACGCTAATGCTAACGAAATTCGATTGACGCGTCTATAGTGTACTCAGATCACCTGTGGACTTAGGCTTGAAATCACATCGGCTGACCGTCACCCGTTATTTGTCCAATTGCATCCCACTGTACTCACTGGTTCCCTGTGCCGAGGTCATCACCGTTGGCCTCAAGCAAATTTTAAATTTGTTGTGAGTTTATATACTTGTACTCAGATACACGTTGTTATGAATTTTAATTAATAATCAATTTTCAACCGTTTTTTAAAATTAAAAGTTCAAATTCGATATTTACCCGTTTTTTCCCCATGAAGTTAATAATTGAGAAATACAACATTTTATCATGTAAATAATATCATAAATAATGCATTGGTATTTCAAATGCGATGAAGTTTTCAATGAACATAACAAAGTACATACGTTGTTTACCGTTGGAAAAGTGTTGTTTTGCCGTGTTTTGTTAGAATTCGATTTTCAGAATTGTAATTATTTTTTACCTTATGTGCAAATGAATATTACTACATTATGATCATTTTGGATCAAAATGTTTGGTAAGCTAAAGGGGCTATTGGCCGGAGATCAGTTTAGTTATGTTATGTGAAGTAGTATTGTAGATTACTCAATCATTTTTTATGCCGTTTTATGAATTATATACTCAAATTTTTATTATTGTGGCTAATTTGTTATTTTTACAAGTAACCGTAAATTGGGCCGCTATGTGTCCAGTATAGTTGAAAATTGTATCGGTCCTAGCCTAGTAATGAGTAATGACTAATGTCTATTCTCCTTTAGTAAATACTAATGAAAGACTGTATGAGATAATATTTTTGTTTTAAAAAAAATATCCAGCTGAGAAAGGCATTGGTCCGTTTCAAATGTTCACTCCTTGTTTAAAATCTAAATATAAACAAATAGTCGTCAAAAACAATATTCTATGACTAAAATAATATTATCTGATTGCTGACATCGTTCACGCATTTGTGTTTATCCTATAATATATCAAGAAACTAGTCACTGCTCTTGTATTTGCTTATACAAATAGAATAATCGATTTAATTGGTGTTTGTACTTTTCAATGTATGTAATTGTGACGTGCTTGAAAATTAATAAACTTAAAATTATAATTAAGAATTCAAAAATGTAAAAAATAAATTGTTTGCCAAATTATCAATGTTATATTTCTATACACGAAGGGATTTTACTCAGTACTTATTTTTTTGTTGTAAATTTACTGTTGTAGGATAATTATAGAGAATATTAATTTCTAGTACGACATGCCTTGTAAAAAAATAACTCGTTTACATAATATATAAAATAATTACATAACATATTTTTCTAACCGATGAACTGCAAGCCCGGAATGATTGATATAATGCTATCCATTAGTGGTTTTTTATCACATACTAGCACAAAATGTACTACCTACTTAAAATATAGTATTATAATATAGTACTTATGATATAGTCTCACACCTATATATTTTATTATACAAAATATAATTTTCAACTTGTCTCTAAGAATAAAGACGTTGGTCGTGACTTTCTTTATAGTATACATTACCATACCTATCAAAATTAGATAGATAATCTAAATTAAAAACCTATGTAAATATTTTGTAATATTTATTATTTTGCCTAATATCATTATTATTTTTATTATTGCCTGTTATACATATGTATTACTGTTATTTATACCTGGTAAATGTCTTCAAGCTTACTCATACTTTCTTAAAAAATTATTTTTGCTTTCCATTTTCCAATTTAGTTGAATATGGTATTAAACGTTACTAATCGAGTCAATTTTAAGAATATTGTCGTAAAATTATTAGGTACTCGGTTGTATGTCAGTAAATTGATCATAGTTTAATTTATCAAGTTTGATATTTGATCATTAAAAAAAGTGTCAGACTATAGCAGCTCTGAAATAATGATATTTTATTAGTATTTCAGTAGTTTTTAGTCAGTACTACAATTTTATTTATAAATCTGTTTTCGGAAAAAAGTCACAAAAACAAATTATTTGTAAAGAAAATATATATATGTTTATAAAAATTGTTATCTGTTTGAAAATAAAACATTTAGTACCTACAGTTTAAACAAATTAAAAAATACTTTTAAATTTCTTACATTTCTTTGTAAAATAATTTCAAACGAGGAATATAGAAAAAACCGCTGCCTAATCCAATGGCACATAACGTTCTCAAAATCCCAAAAAATTTTTTTAAGAAATTTGTATTATTTAAAGACTATTGGTGGTCATGTTAATATAACCAAAAAAAAAAATCATTACTATCAAAAGATAATTTCGATGGATAACAGCAATAACTTGGCTAAGTGCCAACCACATAAACTGTGTACATTTCAGACGGCTAGGTTAAAAACATTGTGAGAAAAATTCCTATTAAATGAAACTCAATTACCTAATATTATCCAATTACCTTCAAATTTTAATCAGTTCATCAGGATAATCGAACTAACATACTGATAAAATTTTAAGGACAAATTCAAATCCGCATCATAGTCATTTTTAAGGCCTAACATTGCCACGAATGATACTACAACGGGTCAATATAATGATTATTAGTCCGTCTAAAGTCTAAATTACATGAATAATTGATGAAAATAGTGTTATATAATAATTGTACCGAAATAAACAATCAATATTCGAATTTCGATTAATAAATAATAAATAAGTAATAACAAATAATGATTATCATATTATGGTAGATAATTTCTTATCACCTGAAGCAGAATTCAGATGAGTTATCAACACGGACTGGTTATCGATTCATCTAGCTCACCTATACCGCGGTAACAAACAGCTGCGGCTAGAGTATAGAGAAATACGCCATGAGTAAAAAGCCCAGAAAAAAAAAATCTTTATCGTTATCACAGAATGCACCTCCAGTCGTTGTTTTCCCCTTAAACTGCACAATTTTTATCCATTGTTGTCCCCTCCGACTGGCTGTTACAAAATCTAATTGCTGGGCATCGTTTGAATTATTCCGAAGAAAAAGAAACAGTTCCTGTTTGTCGCAAACACCGTTGTTGCTTTACATTAGCGGCCTAGTAACAAGTACGTGCATGATTGCGGTTTCCGTTTAATTTCACAACGGGCGTAAAAAAGAAAAAAAATTATTACACATACACATTGTATTGCACATATTGACTTAGCCCGTTAAGCTCAGTTTTAATTTAGACTCGTTACAAACCGTCCGCTAGCGGACTCACACCGATAAGGATGGAAGCATTGATTCCGGTAATCAATCGATTACAAGACGTCTTCAACACCGTTGGCTATGACGCTATACAGCTCCCGCAAATAGTGGTTATTGGTTCACAGGTTTGTCATCCTTTCACTAATTATTCTGTATTAAATATATATTGTAGACAATACAAGAGTTTAATTTTATAACAAAAATATAAATTGTCGTAATTTACATTGTCAATACTATAAATTGATGCGTAATATGGAAATATTACGTGTACGCGTCAATGATTAACAACCTTATTGGCTGTCCATATGTTATGAATATGAATGTAACTTTATGAAGGTACTTGGTGATATTATAAAACATTCTGGTTAAAACTTAAGCTACACTCGTTGTTATTTATCGTAAAGAAATAAAATAATTTAATATTAAAAAAAACCTCGACTACAAAAAATAATACACTTTAGTGTTTATGCGTAATTCAACAACAATGTTACCAGACATTGTTTGTCTGTTGTTACTGCCGAAATACGTGTATACGCTAAAGTGTATTTCATTTTGTGGTTAAGATTTTTTTTAAAAATATTTTATTATTTAATATTTTTTTTTAACAACATTTATTATATTAACAATTTAAAATTTAACTACTTAGGAATTTTCTATATTCAACATTATAACTTAATTTCATTTCAACTTTAACTACAAAAACTGTTTCTTTTTTGTAAGACATTTTTTCTTTACATAACTCATAAACAATTATTGTATTGATTATTAGTAGGCAGAGACCAACTTTATTTAATACTAGATAAAGAATTGATAATACTAATAAGTCCAAAGTACTTACTCAGAAAATACTATTCTTTACCCAACTCGTTTTTTTTTTTTTGTTAGGTGTGATTGTCGTATTGATCTTTTAAACTTAAAAGTTTATTAATAAAAAAAAACAACATATTTTTGTTATAATGTCAATCTATTTTTTAATTCTTTGTAAAATAACTAGCTAGATGCAAAACAAAAGCTAACAAGTAAATTAGTTAATGACTTTATACTGTTTTTATCTAGTTGGTTCATTAAAATAGTTCACAAATTGACTGTTAATATATATTTTTTTATGTAGTGTGTAACTGTTATACAATTTATAATATGTGTTTGAACTACCAATATGTCTAATTAACTTACCTTAAATAGTATTTATGGTTCAAAACTACTTAATTACTTAACTGAACTAGTAGAAAAAATTATTATGAAATGCTTATGAAAAAACACGCATTAAAAAAAATATATGTACGTATATTTTATACAATAATGAAAATTTGTTGTACCAATAAGCTAAAATATGCATTTTTATTAGATGTTAATTTCTATGATTGATGAAGTGCGAAACTTTTTAAATTTACATGATTGTTTTAATAATGTTAAAAATTATTTGTTTAGAGTTCTGGAAAAAGTTCAGTGATAGAAAGTATTGTCGGAAGATCATTTTTACCCAGAGGCATTGGAATAGTCACCAGGTGTCCTTTGATTTTGCAGTTGGTTAATTGCCCACTAAGCGACAAGGAACATAGAAGTGCTGAAAATGGTACGATATTAGTTGGTTATTATACATATACATATACTGTAGCAAAGTGTACATATAAATAATTTTTCTTGTAGCAAAAAGTTGATTAACTATAGTTGTTTTAAACTTAAAATGTATTTCATACAGGTACAGCAAATTTAGAAGAATGGGGCGAGTTTCTCCATTGTAAAAACAAAGTGTTCAAGGATTTTTCCGAAATACGCGAAGAAATCCAAGCTGAAACGAACAGAGTAGCTGGTAGCAATAAAGGAATATGCCCTGAACCCATCAGCTTGAAAATATACTCTATACACGTTCTGAACTTGTCCATGGTAGACTTGCCTGGCATCACAAAAGTACTGTCAAATTTGAAAATATAATTATGAATCGTTTTAAGAATGTAAATTGAATATTCGCATTATTATAAAGGTTCCTGTGGGTGATCAGCCAGAAGATATTGAAATGCAAGTTAAAAATTTGGTAATCAAATACATTCAAAATCCAAATTCAATAATTTTAGCTGTGAGTACTGCCAATACAGACATGTCGACTAGTGAAAGTCTTAAATTAGCCAAAGAAGTCGATCCTGAAGGGAAAAGAACATTAGCTGTAATCACAAAACTCGATCTCATGGATGCTGGTATGAATAATTGAAGAGATTTTTCCTTATTAATTTGATTTATATATTACGTTGAAATTTATTTACAGGAACTGACGCTGTCGATATATTATGTGGTCGTGTTATTCCAGTTAAACTTGGTATAATTGGCGTTGTGAATCGCTCGCAACAAGACATTAACGATAATAAAGTGTGTATGAAAAGTAAAAATGTTATTGAATCATGTCCAAACTCATATTTTGTATTTTGATGATTTAGTCGATCATCAATGCTTTAAAAGATGAAGGTACTTTTTTACAACGAAAATACCCTTCATTGGCTAATCGTAATGGGACACCTTACTTGACCAAGACCCTAAACAGACTTCTCATGCACCATATTAGAGATTGCCTACCGAACTTGAAAGTAAGTATACCTGTTGTATGAATGCAAAAACACCTGTGGTATTCTTTGGTTGAAAATTAATCATACATTTGAATATGTGTGATTTCAGACTAGAGTTAATGTTATGGTTTCACAATTTCAATCACTCTTGTATTCATTTGGCGATGACGTGTCAGATAAGAGTCAGACTTTGTTGCAAATAATCACTAAATTCGCAGCTGCTTATTGTTCAACTATTGATGGAACTTCTAAAAACATTGAAACAACTGAATTGTAAGTGATTTTATGCATTTAATTATAATTAGTTTAATACTCATTTATTGTATTTCTATATAGGTGCGGTGGGGCTCGAATATGTTACATATTTCATGAGACATTTGGAAAAGTTTTGGACTCTATCCATCCTCTGACTGGTCTTACAAAAATGGATGTCCTCACTGCAATACGAAATGCAACAGGTCCGAGACCTGCTCTGTTTGTGCCTGAAGTGTCTTTTGAGCTGTTGGTCAAAAGGCAGATACGCAGACTGGAAGAGCCTTCCTTACGATGTGTTGAACTCGTCCACGAAGAAATGCAACGCATGATTCAGCATTGCGGTGTAGAGTCCCAACAAGAAATGATCAGATTTCCAAAATTACATGAAAGCATTGTCGACGTTGTAACTCAACTGTTGCGCCGCCGTTTACCCACAACAAACTCAATGGTCAGTAATATATTTTTGTTGATCTTATACTACTGGACAAAGCATAGGGTGGTAGGTTTGAGTAGTACGGTCACTGTAATCAATTATTTTTAATCCGCTTGACCGTTTTCCCAACATGGAAATTCAATGTGCTTATGTATCAGTAAAATCTAAGTGTGCCCCGTGCTACATACCGCTGAAACTGTATACATGTTCCGTCTACAAATATAATATCATTTGTTGATCGTACAAAATACACGGTTTAATCTTTAAGTCAAAATATAATGGGTCAACAGATTCTGGTGTTTTTATGCATTTTTAATTTTTGGGTTAGTTCATGTGTCTGGAAAGGTTTTTTTTGGTTTCATATTTCGGTTTTATTATCTGAAAATTATTTACATTTTTTACGGGTTATCCTGTTTTGACTCCTATGTTATTGTAACTATTTCAGGTCGAAAACTTGGTTGCTATTGAACTAGCCTACATCAATACTAAGCATCCAGATTTCCATAGGGATGCTGAATTGGTATCGTTAATGATGAAAAGTGCAGAAGAAGACGAAGTTTCTAGACAACGAGCATTGAAAAAATTTAATGCCGCTGCTTCAGTAAATGGTTGTGATCGAGATGTAAGTTAATCTAAAATAATTTTTAATGAATAAAAAACTATCTGACTTGTGTGTAACACTTTGAATTGTCTGTCAGAGCGTAACAAGCACTGGTTCGATGAGAAGGACTCCAAGACAACAACAAGATTTTAACAGTGAAGTGAATTCTATTGAATCATCACCCGCCACGACGCCTGTACACATTGGGCATAATGAGCTATTGACTACGTCTGTGGCAAATAGCTTCCACAATTTGGATATACAGAGCCCTTCTAATAGAAATCTTTCCGAGAAAGAATTGCGTGACTGCGATGTTATAGGTCAGAATTTTCAATTCAACTAAATATATGTATAATATGTAAATTCAATTTAATTAAATTGTTTTCTTTTTTAAAATGTTTTTAGAGCGATTGATCAAATCATATTTCTACATAGTGAGAAAATCAATTCAAGACAGCGTGCCCAAGGCAATAATGCACTTTTTAGTGAACTTTGTTAAAAATAATTTACAATCAGAGCTAGTCACACATCTGTACAAATCCGAACAAGTAGAAGAACTACTCAATGAGTCTGAACATATATCTAAACGTCGAAAAGACGCTGTCGATATGCTCAAGGTATGTATCTTACCATCTAGTATTAAGGGAAACGGAAAGCGCAAAATTATATACAAATAAAGACTAAAACGTGAAGTGACTACCGAACCGATTTCAAAATTGTTTGTTATAAATATTTTCTCTATGGGGCTGAAATGTCGGTTTTTATTTTTGTTTTTAAAATTTTATTATAAGCGTTCGTATTTTTAATTTTCCATAGTTTTTTTTTAGTAAATCCAACTAATTTTTTAATAGCTAATTTAAAAATCGACCTTTTAGCTCCTATAGAGAAAATAGTAAGCTTCATATATATATATATATATATATATATAAAAAAAAAAAAAAATTGAAATCTATCGATATGCCAGAAAATGACTTATTTTTTATTAATCTTTCGTCATAATCGAAGAATAATAACTTTAAAAGCTTTATAACTAGAAAAACATTATATTTTTTCGACTTATTTAGTCGGCATATTTAAAATGGCTACTAGATAAATTTTTGTCATATATTGCCTATCTTTTGCCCCTTAATAAATAGTGCTCTGCGTTTTCCTTAAAAAAATGTATAATACTAAATCAAAAAAAATTCTTTTATTTTTATTTTCTGATTTTAGGCTTTACAAAATGCAAATAACATCATCAGTGAAATTCGTGAGGTGCACGTTTGGTGATGATCTTGGAAGATCCTCCAATGATGCTTTTATAGTTTAGTTTTTACATTAAAATTCCCTGTCTTGTGTTGTAAAGTCATACTTATTATTTAATTGCTGGTCGTACGACCACTGATGCATTTTTATTAGTTTCAATAATGCATTTATTTAAATTTTCCAAAGAAATCCACACTTAATTGGGTTTATCACATAACTTCTTGTTCTGTTTTTAATTTATTACAAACAAATACTACATTTTTGATAGTTTTAAATCCTTCAGGTAAATATGATGGTTTCCTAAATGTTTCCGGAAATATATATATACATATGTCATGTAAAAAAGTATATGCGAGTGCTTAACAAACACTTGAAATTCATCTTTTTTTAACAAAATGAAAAATACTACACGATAACTTACTTTATAAAATATTTATTAAATTTTAGATTCAAATGTTTTTTTTTTTGAGAAAAAAAAATTAGCCCGTAGTATGTATTATTTAATTGGCAACAAATAGTATAATGTTTTACACTTATCTTACAAAACATAGTTGGAAGAAAAAATATTAAGGTCTGATGATCGTCGCCTTTGTAATATTTTTTAGGTTGATTAAGAAATGACATTACCTTAAAGATAGTTTAGCATATAAGAAAAATTTGAAATATCTGTTTGTTTGTTTTTTGTTGGAAATCGGAAGCTTAAGTTTGTGTAAACAATTTTTTACTTTCCTTTTTTAACTAGTGCTTACGGTTCAATAAAGAATATAGAATATTAGAAGGTTGATTATTGTTTTGATTTTTAATATAATTCTATAATCTTTTCTCAGTAAATCGTTTTAGTTTACTAAATTAACGTTTTAATATCCAGTACCTAGTTGGTGTACTCCTTTTGTGCTATAACAAAATAAACTGACAAAATCGGTAATGAAAAAAAAACAAAACTAAGAGATGTTTTTTTAAAAAATATTTATTTTATTCTGTAATTTAGCAATATTAGCGTTCCTGCTTTCTATATTATATTCTATCAGTCTACTTCACAGATTGAACATTCTTATGATTACTTACATACGTTAAAAAAAAAAAAATAATAGTGTTGGTGGTCTTTGAGAGCCTCAGTACAATACTTGGGTATAAATGATAATTATACATATGATATAATAAATATGCACGCCTTTGTGAATTGTACAAATTAGTTGACTAGAAACTTAAAGTAGTTACATGAAAAAAAAAAAAATCTTCAAAATGTTTTGTATGTTAGTGTCATGTTGTAGTTATACATTATACATAAAAACAACAAAGAAATGGATCAGTTTAAAATTAGGTAGGACACATGTATTTTATAAAAAAAAAAAAAGACTAGATTATTGTATATATTATATAAAAATAATGATTAAGGTCTACCAATGTGATGTATACACTATTGTCTAGAGTTATAATTAGTGTTCTAATCAGAAATAAAAAAGTATAACTTTAAGGGACCAGGGCCACTGTAGTTTAGTCATAGTATAAAAGTAATAAAAATTGTGTTTTTGTAACAGAACACCACCACACTGGGTCATATAGTTTATTCTATTATAATTAAATAATAATAAAAATAAAAAATGGAAGTATACTTCATAGAGTTCATTATTAACATGTATGAGATTAAAAAAAAGGTATACACATTTAATAAAATAAAAGTTCTACAAAAAACTTACTCCTACAATTCATATATAATATAGAAAAGTACATAACTACATCAAAATTGACAAACGTGTTTAATAAAAAGTAAAAAAAAATGCACTCGCGATTCATTGGCCACTAGAATAATACTATTATTGATTTAATTACAGTAATATGTGGCTCGATTATTTGCTATCACAAAAAGAGAGTGTATTAGAACTATACCCATCACTTGCCTGTAGTGTTGGAAAATCTAACTGATCGTGTAGATTAAACATTTTTTTAAAAATTGCAATTTCATTTTGATGAGACATTTTATAAAAATAATTTATTAAAGATTCGGTACCGTTATCACAGAATAGACGGTAAATTGTACATTAGCAGAACATTTTTTTGAGGTAGTAATTTTTTTTTTTTGTAAACGAGTCAAATATGCCATGGAAATACCAAGTAAAACATAAAACAACAATTTCCAATTGTATAAATCGAATTGCTTTTTAGTCGCAGACTAAATTTAAGAAAATGTTACAAGGTAAAAAAAAAATGGGTTGCTTTTCAAACGGAAATAAATATTAAATTTCGTGCATTAATTATGTTAAGTGAAGGCGTATAATTGGGTTATACTCATACTAATTATTTCAAACATTCGCTTAGCCTTTAAATTATTGCTACAAATTAACAAATTTATGTACATTATTTATAAACAATGCCCTTAGACAAATTTGGCCTTACAACAAAAGTATATAGCTTTGATAACTCTTTGTATCAACTTTTTTCTAACTCGGATCAGTACAAACATACCTACTTGTAAGATACAATAAACAACTATGATTACAAATATTCTCTAATATTTTTTTTTATACTTAATACAAAAACAAATAATTTATTAATTAATAGTAATTTGTCGATACTAAACTTGTTTTTAGTTTTTTGTTAAAAATTCTAATTTCTAAAAAAATATTGTTTTGTTTGCATAATATTGCATAAGTAGATATTGCTAATACGAGAATATTTGTACCAAAGATAATATATTATACCTATTTCAGTATACCTATAGTCATATAAAATTACACATCATCAGCCTCATAATATAGAAACCAATTATTTAACTACCTCGGTTGACAATCATTACGCGTTGGATGTACAAACAACTGTTATGTGAACTGCAAACAAAAGTGTATCAAATAAACGCTAACAAAATTAAATTATTCCAGTTAACAAGCTTCAATACAGAATAATTCGAACTCTTTGTTGGTAACAGTTTACAAAAAAATAGTATATAGTTGGAAATAGTTATAGTTGGACAGTCATAACCGAGACTTACAATAAAGTAAAGACAATAGTATCATTTTGACAATGAAATCATCCAAACAAATATTTTTTGAGCTATTGTATAAATTACAAACTAAAAAGTAAATAACCTAAAATTTTACTATCCATCATTATCATTAATTCCTAATGATTTTGATCATAATTTGATACAATTAAATTCTGTTGGAAACTAAGATTAGTATAATTAATTAATTTGTTAAAAATATGTTTCAATGCTTAATTTAAAATGATTAGCCTTAAGTCAGTTTAAACTATTTTAAGCCGACAATATTTTAGAATCAGTTTATGAAGTATGTTATTATGTATTAAAATTGAATTTTTAATAAAGGAAAGTTTAATAATATAAAAATATATATTTTTCTCTTTGATTTATATCAAATTGACTTTACAATACCTCTTGACTTTTCTACGTTCCGTGAAATATAACACAGTTTTAGAAACTAAATATATATTTAAAATTAACGTTCATACTCTGTAAGGAGATTGATTTTATATGTGTAACCTTTTTTTTTTAACAAAATAAGAAAGATGTACCGCCAATTTCCTTTTGACATAAACTATTTTTGAATAATACAAATAAATATACAACGAAAATAAACAACTCACTTAACATATCATTTATAAATACATTTACAAAGGCGTTTCCTTACGCCATTTAAAACTATCTGTTGGCAAATGAGGAGTTTTATTTCTGCGTCCGGCAGCCATTTCGAGTCCGCTGCGTATAGCTGGTATTATCCTCGACGCTGGATTAGTCACAATACCATTACGTTTCTGTTTATTATTTCCTGCACTTTTACTATTACTGTAAAAAAATTGTTTTGTTAAGACTATAGATATTAAAAACAAAATTTTTTTTAACATACTTTGAATTGGATCCTGTGGTTTTCTTTGACACTGCATTATTTCCAAGAATGATTCGCATGTGAGTGTCTCGTGAAAAATGGTCATTGGTCAACACTGAAACGATTTGTAATTCATTTAAGTTTTCTATACATAATAAAAAACTTTTATTCTCACCTTGAAGACTAGGAGCTGTAGCTTCTTCTTCGGGACTATGTGGCGGTGTAGCGTAAATAGGACTTTGTAATGGACTCAAAACTTTAGATGTAGGTCTCGATTTTAAGCCACGGCTACACTGTTGCAACTTTTGTGTGAAAGTCAGCGGTGCTAACTAAAATTGAAACAAAGCATGCATGAATAAATGTATACAATAAGTAACCAGAAAGGCTTTCACTGTTTACTTGCGCTGGTAGATCTTGATGGGAACTTTTTGTACTGCCAGTTAAATTAGAACTTGATTTGCTGTAGTTGGAAACAAATGATGTTCGTTTAGCTGTAGAGTCGGGTGATTCGAGAGAAGACGATTCACGAATAGGTGCTGTAGATGCACATGACAATAATGAATTAGCTAATATTGCAGAGGAAGGTTTTGTTTCAGTTGTAGAGACAGATCCGCAAGATGTATTCACAGTACTGCATCCATTGTCTAAATTCAATTTTTAAAATAATTAATAAATGTGCATTTTTTTTTTATTTAAAAATTTTAACTATTATCCATACTTTCATTTTTAACAGGGCAAAACTGTTCCAATAGCTTAACGATATTATCATGGCCACTTTTGGCTGCAATTTTAATAGCATTGCGGCCACAGTGGTCTGAAATTAATGGATTGGCTCCTTGCATCAACAACAATCGAACACATGTCTCATTACCTTCTTGAGACGCTATGCCTAAATAATAATTTTTATTAATTACATCTTTGGGTCAATATTTATTGCTTTTTTTTCCCCTCTTGAAGTTTTGTTGTACACACCTAATGCAGTTGCTCCTTGATTACAAGCGTGATCTATATTGGCTCCTCGCTCAAGCAATAGTCTAACGATAGCAGAATGTCCTTGCCATGCAGCCAAATGTAATGGAGTCCTATTTTCATTGTCTGAAGCGTTTAAATTCGCTTTTCCAAGAGTCAACAGTAAGGAAACCATTTCACAATGGCCTTGCCAACAACTCACATGTAATGCTGTGCGACCCTATAAACATTTAGTCCCAAGGTTATACAAACACTATTCAAATGTTAATAATTAGATTTAAATGATTTGAGAATAAATATTGTTTGTAGCATAATATTGTATAAAAATGATATACCTCCAAATCTGTACTTTCAATATCTGCACCACCAGGATCAACAAAAAATTTTGCCATGACTAAATGATTTTCTAGCGAAAGTACATAAAGAGTACTTCGTCCATCTGCATCTTTTTTGTTTACATCAGCACCATACTCCAATAAACTCCTGACTACCTCAATATGGCCTTCTAATGCAGCTAATCTGTTTATGAAAATTATTTATCAAATAATTAGTGGTATATAGGGTAACTACGAGTTGTTAATAAGGTTAAAAATAGTAGCAAAATACCTTATAGCGGTGCGGCCATCATGAGCTTTTTGATCAGGGGGAGCTCCATAATCTTTTAAAAACTCATTAACAAGTATTGAATGCCCCTCTTCAGATGCCAACATCAATGGCGTTTTTCCATCATTGTCTGTTTGGTCAATTTTAGCTCCACTCTCCAATAATGATCTACAAACAACTTGATGCCCTTCAAAGGCAGCATAATGCAATGGGGTCCACCCAGAATTATCTCTATGCTGTTCATCCAACCCTATAAATAAACACAAATAATTTAACAATTTTATACAAAAATGTTTTATTTAGAAAAAGAATTGGTGTTGTATAACATATAACTTAAAAAGGATACTAGATAATAGTTATTTTGCAAGAGGTTACCTCTATCAAGTAGCTGAGATACGACAACATTGTTTCCCTGTGCGGCTGATACACTAAGAACAGTACGCCCTTCATTATCTATGCTGTCTACATAACAGCCCCAAAACAATAGCAGTGAAACACAATCAGGATGACCCATCGAGGCAGCCGCCCATAATGGCGTTCTACCTAACTTGTCACAATGGTCTACATCGGCTTCAGCTTCAAGTAAAATTTCGCAAACATCTCTGAAAATCAAAACAATAAAGTTAATAATATTTTGCATTTGCGAGTATATTGTTCAATTTTATTTCATACCAAACTGGGTTATTAAGAAAAAATACCGTGAAGTAAACTATGACTATTCGATAAGCTCTTTATTTTATTTTTATTTATTACACAAAACAAAACAATTAAAAAGAATACTCAATATCTCTGTTGAAAATGCCTTCAACTGCTTTGAATTTCTTGAAGAATGGTAAAGCTGCTGATGTGAATGAATTAATGTTACCAGAGTATTTTACTGAAACATGTTACTCATTTTCTTAAATCAGAAAAATTAGAAGGATTATTCAATTGAATATTTAAAAACGTCTAAACACAGATAATGTTTTCCTCTAAATTTATAGTAGTTAGTGAAAATTTAGTAATTTAACAACAATCCCAAACAATTTGGTTTTGATTCACACAAATTTATTTTGATAGAAAATAATTCTAATTTTGTCTATAGAAATGACTGTGAAGTCAGTCAAAAAAAGTAATAATCAATAAAGAATTCTCATTAGGTACTGTATTAATAAAGTATATCCTAAAGTTTATGCTCCAAAATCGAAATTAAGATTTTGCGAAAATTTGCATATACTTCACTACTTAATAAATGGATGGGTAGCGTCTTCTTAAAATAAGGAATACTTAATCATTTGATCATGTCTAATAGGTAAAAACAGCGTAAAACATATACCTATTGAAATTGGGTTTTAGCTTAACCATAGATATCAAAATATACATTTTACTCTTAAACCATAGTTAGGTAAAGTATAGAATAATATTATCTGCATTTCTAGAGTTCACAGCAAAACTCTTACGAAATAAAAAAAAAAAACCCAGCAACAAATCCATACACGAGCGTTGTTCTTCTATACTATATAATATTTTTAATCTATATTATATTTTATCAACAAAAAACTACAATATTACCAAGAGTGGTTAATAACTTGAGGTTTATTTATTTGTACAGTTTATTTTCTAAGTTTAGTTTCTAGGAAATTAAATTGCTGGGGTTATTTTCTAAGAGAAACATATATACCTATGGCCTTCAAATGCTGCGACAAGTAATGGAGTCATTCCGTCTTTGTCTTCATGGTCAACAAATGCCCCATAATCCAATAATATGGTAACGACCTTTGCGTATCCCTCGTTAGTTGGTGCACACAAGGCAGCAACACTTAAAGCAGTACGGCCATCGCTGTCGTGATGATTAATATTTGCTCCATTATCCAACAACCTAGTTACAATATGAGCGTGTCCCATATACGCTGCAGCGATTAAAGGAGTCCTACCGTCTCCATCTTTTGTGTTGGCATTTGCACCAGCTTCAAGTAATTTTGCTACAACATCATCGTGACCACCCCAGGCAGCTGCTCTTAGGGCTCCACGACCTTCACTATCACAGCATTCTACATCCGCTCCGTGTTTCAACAACACCTCAAGCACCTGAAATTTTTTTTTTCAAATTGTAGTATATCATTAACGTTTTTGGTATGGAGAGCGTTGAGGGGTGAGCGGACCTGCCAGCAATGAAAAATTGATATATATATATATATCAACCTATAAAGATTAAGGAAATTATATTGAACAAAATAATTTGAATTTGATTATTACTTGTGAATGGCCTCCCCATGCAGCAGCTCTGAGTGCTGTCCATCCTTCAACATCTGCATGGTCAACTTTGCATTTGTGTTTTAAGAGAAGCTAAAAATGTTTTTATTTCAAAATGATTACATAGAAATAGGTATATACAATTAAGTCTCAATAATTCGAAAGTCTAAAATTTCTTTCTGAACTCATGAAAAATCCTAAACCTTCAATACAATATTTGACATCATAAACTAATGTATAATTATCTAATCCGGTCATGATTGTAATGATTAATAAAAACATAATAAACTGCCAACTCGAATGTTTTTTTATTTTTGAAAAAAAATTCTAGATATATAAACTTTAGTAAATAGCATTAGTCAAATTAACTTTTATCACCCTTGAAATTTGAGTTAATAGTGGTGAAGTTTGAATATATTTTAATAAGTTACTTATACTCCTACCTCTACTATTTCTAAGTAGCCATGGCGTGCAGCTATATTAAGTGGAGTTTGTCCATTGTTATCACTAATTTCCAAGTCGACATTAGGATGCGTGTTTAATAGCTCTTCGAGTACACTTAAATTACCATCCATTGCAAGTAAGTGCAAAACATTTCTTCCATTGACATCAATTTCATTTAAATTTGTTACTAACTTATTACTTTCAGCAGTGCTCACTTCTTCTTTGGAACAAACAACTTTTTCTATGTTTGTTTTATGCTAAAAAAAAAAAAAACCAAATAAATAATAATTAGAGAAGTAAAATACAAGAAAAATTTGTAAATTTACAAACTATTAAAACAAAAGTAATCTTTATATTTTATTTAAATTTATAATTACTTCACAAGGTAGTATGCTGTTGTCCGATTTTAAACAACTGTTGGCATCTTCTATAAACTTAACAGACTTCAAATCATAACATGGAACTGTCATACTGTCAGAGATTTGAGCTCCACTATCTATTAACCACAATAAAGGTAAAAGATTGGGATCAGAGAAATCTGACCAACCCGGCAATGGATTTATTCTCGATAAGTGATAAGCTAACTTGTGTGCATCTTCAAACTTAAGCATTGATGTACAACTAAAAAAATTTATCAGTATTAGTAATTTGCCATCTATAGATAAAAAGATTTAAGGTCATTTTTAAAAAAAATAAATTGTGTTAAGATATGTTATAAATCAAGTGTGATGAAAATATAACAACTCTGGTATGACTTATATTCACACAGGAAAAAATAGTAGTTTAAAAGTACCAAAATAGTAAGAATTCAATGTAAATAGTTTTTTTGTAATATCAAGTTTAAATATATGCAAGTTAAAAAAGTAATAAAAAAAAAAATTGACTTACTCAATTGCGGTATGTATTGCTATCATTGCATGGCCTTCATTAGAAGAGCACAAGAATCTTCTAGTGCAATGTTTGACGTCCAAAAACCATTCACCAAAACTGTGATGGAACTGTATTAGCTTAGAATCTCTTGAGATTGAAAATATCCTTCTTAATAAATTAAATCGTTTACGGAATTCTTCAACAGACATTGACCGATACACAGAACACATAATACTGTTCAACTGCTCTTCTGATAAAGGTTCGGGAGATGCCAAAATCACGTTTAATAAAGGACGTACCTATAAGCACATTTATAAAATACGTCAAGATTGAATTTAAAAAATATTGACAGTTACTCTTTGTCAAATAGTATTACTTTTGAAAAATGTTTTGAATTTAACAGCCTTTGACAAAACCATAAATATAACCCATTGAGTGTACCGGGTATATCCTTGATTTCTCTTAACACGACACATCCATCGGATATGCCATCCAAAACTCTTTCCAAATAAAGGAAACATCCATTGCTTTTAATATGTAACTGATTTAACATATCTGCTGTATCTCTACTCATGTGTTGCCTCAGCGTTTCTTCAGACTCTAAACGGCTTAATATGTACTGTTGTATGTCAGTAACAACCTGTATGAATTAAACAAATCATGTTATTTCTTAAGGTACGATAAAATATGTAGATTAGAATTTTGCTTCAGACTAAGAGAACTTAATTAGAAGTTTTCATAAAATAAAAAAATGACATACTTGTGATTTACGGAGATCATCTAAACTAATTTTTCGGAAACCAGAAAACATCCGAGCAACACTTTTGTTTTGTCGACGTGTTGTGCAAATAAGCATCAGCCACTGGGGAAATAAGTGATGGTGTGTAGCCAAAAGTTCTGTTATGGTTTTGCTAGTACTATTTTTCAAAAACGAATCAGATCTTTCATTTACACACAACCCTTCGTCTATTGAATCAACTAACAGAAACATTGTATGTTTTGGTAACTCAAGTTCTAACAATGGAAAAATAATAGCTTTCTTGAATGTATCATCTGCATCTTTAACTATGTTGATTGGCAATAAAGCTTCTTGTATGATAGAGTCATTTTTCAGTCTTTCTTTGTATGACTTTGGCAATGAATTAGATAGTTGAGAGACCAAATTTTGAATGAAATGTGTCACCGATAATGTATTGATATCTTGAGCCTGGCAGAAATGATAAGCTAGAAGTCTTCTGTTCAATGACCGTTGTTGTCTATTTGTTGGCCAAACAATTTCACAGCATATTGCCGTTTTCCCACAACCGGCCCCACCAACTAATAGTACTCCACATGTTTTCCAAGTGCTTCTTATATCAAAACAATGTTGTAGTTTTTGAAACACCCATTCTCGACAGTAGAAACGCTTATGAGCTAAATCGCATGACGTCATTTTTTATAATTTGTTGATAATTACATGATTAAAGTAATTTTATTTTATTATTCCTTTGAATCCAATGATAATTTCATCTCAGATTGATTCGCATATCACATAATCTAAAAAAAATATATACAACAAATTTAAATTTGCATATGTTACACATCATTAAATTATTTACATAAATATTATAAAAATATAATATTATTTTTAGATTTTATAAATAATATGGTAATATGAATTTCTACTTAATGGAATACATTATCTCCTATTTATGTCCTATATATTTAAATTTAAAAAAAAATAATGAAAATTCCAAGTATAATTCAAAGGATGAATATTAGTAATATTATTAATTATATTATAGTAATAATATAATTATAGTATTAAACAGTTTAACAACCAGTGAAATCATAAAAATATAAAAAGAATCTACAGGATGTGAGCCACTATTTGAGTTTTTTTTCACTACTGTCAATGTAAGCAGTGTAATAAAACTATTTTTGTAGTTCTTATAAAGAATATACTGCCAAGGGCCAGCCATGAGTTTACAATCTTTCTTTCCAACATACAAATAAACTATCAATGTCTATTAAACCATATAGATTAATTTATAGCTACTTATAAAAAACACATTTTTTATTAAGTGGTTAACTTGTTGTCTATAGTTTTCTTCAATTTATAATTTAATAACCAATGTATTTAAATTTATCAATAGTGTTTGGTATAATAACACAAATTATTTATTTATACGAGCGATTTGTACCATAAAAAACTTTAAATAATTACACTGATGAAACATAATTTCCTTGAACTCTTACTTTATAAAGCAATTTCTATGGTATAAATGAAAATAAATATATTAAATGATAAATAGTAAAAATGTTCTTATTTGTAACATAACATTAGATAACTTTACCAAGAGACCTATAGTATATGTTCAAGAGGTAAATTGCCACTTATTCACTTTTTTCTTAAAAAAATAAAAACATTTTTTACATTATATTTTTAAATAATAATAACAATTATAATCAGCTATTTATCAAACTCTTGTATCCCAAGTCTAAAAACAGATAAGCCTGTTCATAACTTCCTGCACAAAATAGTGATACCAGTGTAATACTATATTTTGTACCGATTAAAGCATTAGATAATTATTATCAGCACTATAATGTCACGCAACAGTCTGTAAAACATTTTTTTTTTCATGTACGTTTATTACTATATCTATTTAATAAGTTATTATATTTATTTACCTACTAAAGCAACACTAAGGTAAGAACATAAAAATATTTGGGATATCAAATCACACAGAAAATATAAAAATAAGAAAAATAATATTGTGGCTTGAAATATGATATGTATTACAGCAAGGCCAATATACTAAATTGTAAAATTTACATTGACATAGAAACTGTAATAGTATTACTTAAACAAATGTTAGTTTAACTTGATTCTTATTGTCATTTATACATACTGTGATGACGAGTTTGAATGTACTTACATACCAAAAGCAAGTGTAGTATTATTAAGAAATTGCATTTAGTGGTAAATTATAATCTCAAATATTATTATTAAGACGTGATAAAACACTGTAACATATCCAAGTTTAAAAATTTGTTTTTCGAACATATTAAATTATTATTTTTAACTAAAATTGTATAATCAATAAAATATGAAATTGTTACTTTACAATGACTTTGTACAAATGTATTATTTTATTGTTACCTATCAACACTCTATACTAGGTACAGTTTTAATAAGTATAATCATTACAGTTACACTAAACGACTACAATTAATTACAAACAAATAATAATCCTAATTAGATAATTAGACAATAAAACGTACCAAGAATATAATTTATAATAGACAAATTTTAAGACATTGGTTCAATCATGTTAATTTAATAATACAGTTACAGTTAAGAATTATAATGGCTGTGAACTGTGTCGATACACCGAACTGTTGCAACGATAATGAGAATAAAAAACGGGTGTAATAATTGATGGGAACTGAGAAAGAAATTAAACCGTATAGGTATGAAATCAAGCGACTTACTCTAAATAAGTATAATATAAGTTTTCAGCTCTTATCTCTGCGTGTGACAATAACAAAGGGTCTTGCTCGAAGTCTCGTACGAAACATTATACTAAGTAGTGTATAACCGTATCTCAACTACAAACCACAAAGTATTATTATTCGTGTTATTATTATTATAATTTTTTTTTTTTTAATATCTGACAACTTGGGCGTGGACTAGAATTACTAAACGATGACCCGAAACGTTCGACCGGCATGCGGGATAGGTATAGGCAAAAACAATAAACGTGTCGACCGAATAAACAAAAACAAATGTAAAAAAAAAAATAATAAACGCACGATAGGCCGATGATGTCCCCGCAGAGATGTAGAATTGAGTCGACTCGGTGTTAGCTTAACCACAGCGGTAAGGTGTATAAAGGTATTGGCATTGGCACCGGCTGGAGAGCAAGAGGTACCACCAATTCTTTGTCGCAACCACGGCAGTGATGACGTCACTAGGCCACGGACATTTCTGTGATATCACGGAATCAACACTCCATGTTTTCGGAGGACAATATCTATTATTGTCATAGATATATATATAATAAACTAGATCGCTAACTGTACATGCCACCCATATACCTATAAAGAAATCATACATAGACCCATCTTTATAGGTCTATGATGCCACCAATAGAGAAGATTGAAGCAGCCACTTTCCGCCATTTCGGTGGGAATTAGAACTTTATCACGCGAGAATAATATATGTTTATAACAATTACAGATATATATTATATGCATTGATAACACACATAAATCCCACCAGAATGGCGGACCGTCGGCTTCAATTCTTATCGCTAGTTAGCAATCTATTTTATTATATATATCTGTGTTATCCTATTATGTATATATGAAAAACTACACATATATACACTGATTTGTGCTCCGAGAATATTGTCAACTGATTTCGTGGGGGGCACATGATGCCCGTGTAATTTGTTATCAGTGTCTGATTGTTGTATCAGGTGACGTCACTTTGCTGCTTCTGTACTATGGCCGTAGAGTATCATATTATCACGGATTCATTTTGTAATAATATGTTCAAGGTGGATTTATCACCATCATAAATCCACCTTGAATATGTTATTCTGTGATAATATGTTCCGTGATTATTACTCTATGATTTTGGCGATGTAACGTTAAACTACCATTATCCAAAGACTGAAAACGCCGGCGGTTACGTTTATCAATGCAACAGGTATGCCTGTCTCTTGCGACGGGCGTTGATGATTTTCTGAACATGGCCGCCGTTTATCTCCCTGTCAATGTCCTGGCCGCCCGAAAACAACGACGGCCATTGTGCAGGTTTAGTTGCCGGCATACCTATGTCGTACTGCGCGCTGGACTTTACCTCCACCACCCTCGGTTCTTCCATGCCTATCGACCGCGGTACCATGTTATCATAATAATTATTATCTATGAAAATAATATTACATAGTATTATTCCATGATATAGAACTGTTTCTCCCACGAAATTCCCAACGTTCTCTATCTCTTTCTATAGAATACATGGTTGACCTTCGGATTTCTCCCTCTACTATGAATCCGTTTCTTTTTAGGCCAATGGGCAAAACGAACGACGCCATTTTTCAATCCATAGCAAACAAAATAAACATATGTCCGCGACGGGAATCGGGATGCGTCATGTCCTGGAGGCTGCGATGTTCACATAGATCACAATTCACTTTTCACTCTGTGTCTAGTATTATTGTGGAATGTGGTGATCTAAATTCTTAAAACGCGTACGCAAAACGTGAATCGTGATCGCTTACGCCTTACAGTCTATTTATTTATTTATTTATATAATACACACCTAAGTAATTATAGTTCATGATTCATAACTATATATATACAGTTTACGATCACTTTTCTGGTTTCGGTTCTAGAATATTCTACCTACCTACAAGTTACGTTCGAAGGGATATTAGGCGACTTCACTTGTATACGTGTCGTTGCTCGATAGTCGTTACGTGACCTCGTTTGAGTTTATCATGTCTTCTCGTCTGTTGCGTCATGTGAACATATTTTCGTGCATTTTGTGTATGGCCATCTGTCAGTTTAGATACGGTTTTGTAGATCTCAACAGAGTATAGTACCAAGTAATTCCCGTGATTTCGCTGGATCCACAATGGAAGAAATAGACGGAATTATTTTTTTCACTCTCAAAGGAATCGGATGGTATGTACATCTCTGTATCTAATTATTATTATGAATAGGCAATGAGTTATTTACAACGTTAGGGTTATACATTTTAATTAATGAGAATGTGATATTGGTTCATAGCGATATGAACTAATTATCAAAATATCCAGCTTGTGCACCTACTGCTATGTGTAAAACGTCATTTTACTTATATCCTTATGGTATGTTTCTACTTTATTAATCAACGATGAACGGTTTATATTCATTTTCTATCTTTGATAAGTATATAAAACTATATAGACGGTACAAAGGAAAAATGTCGTAAGTGACATTGTACATTAATAACTATTGCCCAATTATCATTTCAATTGTAATTAATAATGTTTTAGTTTATATCTAGTGTAAGCAACATTTTTAAAAATAATAGATAAATTGAAGTCCATGGTACCAAGTAACTGGTGTAAATTTCTAATATTAAAATAGGTTTTTTAATTGTTTTAAGACGTGAGATGAAGTGGTGTACCTAACTACCAAAATAGTACGAGTAAACATAAACTGTTGAAATTACAGAAAACAAGCTTAACAGATTGAGAGATCTAAGAAAAATGTATTTATATGTTTGTTCAATTAAAAACAATAAATTATATTAACCCGTCGTTGGTAAACATCTGAGCGCGGCGCTCATACAGATAACTTTTTGAACGTCAGTCATATAAATGTTTGTCAATTGGCTTGATTCTATTATTACCTTCAAATAATAAGTTTACAAATAATTATAAAAAAAAAAAGAAGCCGCAACTATTTCCTCGGGAGTTATCAGTGAACTAAGTTGACTGTACCGATAAAGTGAGCAGTTTATCAATTGTATTTTACATATTATTGTGTATCCTGTAGCAACATAATAATATCCTCAGAAAGTGATTCAGTTAATTATTTTAAATCATTTATAATCATTAAATTTAAATTATGAGGTTTTTTACATTTATTTCATCAATTTTTATTATTTTGTACTACACAATTTAAAAAAAAAAAATGCAGTTTTTAATTTTAATTTATTTTTCAATAATAGAAATTACAAAAAATATATTAACTATTGGTAGTGAGTAAAAAGATACTTCTTTCTATCAGATGATTCAATGTTCTGAGTTTATGGAGTAATTAAAAATAATGAAAAAAGTAATGTGTGAGTGCAGCGCTCACAGTTTAGCCATTGTGTTTCGTAATATAGGTTAACCAACAACAGGTTAAACCGATTACAAAATAATAATATTTTTTGGCTTCTTTAAAAATTAGTTGGTAACTCAAATTTATTGAATTTTGTTTTAAAAATTATCTTTCATTTTTTGAAAGCATTATCCTAACATTTTGTGGTTAGTTCACATTATTAGTTATATTGAATGTATAGAAGTTTTTTAAGTATATTAATTGCACATAGCTAATGTAATATTAAGTAATTATTATTAGGTACATGCGAATAGTTAAACTATTAATAAATTTAGTATAAATGCTATAACTTAACTAAATTTTGTTTTTAAATATCAACCTAAGACGTTTTAGGTTTAAACAATTTTAAGTTAGAACATTTATTTGTTTTTAGTGAGTTCTCAGAAAATGAAACTTCTTTGGCCAACATGACTCAAGAAAATTTTATAAAATCCGTCATAAAATGTTTACAAAAAATACAGCCATCGATAAAAATATCAAATACAATTCCTAGATCTATGTCTGCTCGATATCAATATGGCATCACTGTAGCCGAAGCTTGCAAAGTAAATAACAATTATTTTGAAATAATTAGTTATTAAATAATAATTTAGTTTGTATTAGATGTTTATAATTATCTTAAGTCATAGGTAATAGGTACATACATTTTATCTAAAATTAATTTATTATAGGTAGGCATTATTATATTGTAACCCGATTTGGCTATAACTATTGTATAGAATTTATAGGCAAATTCTAGTAAATTTTCCATGAAGTGCGCGAGGTAATTGTTTATCCCAGTCTAATTTTAATCTGCTTTAAATTTTCTGTTAATTTTATACACTCATGAAGGTCATGCTATCTTTTGTCACTATGAAACGATCACAAATTAGTTTCGAAATTGTGATGTTTGTTAGTATATAAGAAACCTTACAAATAAAAGAAAACAAAAGTAACACAAATCTGTCAACTTGATAATAAAAATATATGTATTACATTAGTATCACTTATACCACTTTGGTCCTATGCTTTAAGAATTATGTCATTTTAATACTAAATTCTTTACACACAAATAAATTAAATGGGTTTTTATTGATATGTCCTTCTGATTCAAAACCGCCGATTTATATTAAGCAATGCACCACTTTGTGAGAGATAGTATATTATAGTGTACATTGCTAAAAGTTTAACAAATAACAATTTTTTTTAATTAAATAAACAAGTTTTAATTTATATTACAGTTGCAAAAAAAACTTTTTTATTTTTAACAAAATTGTGAAAGATTACTTTTTGATCATATTGATCACTTAATCACTTCCAGCCCTGCCTCAATATATTTTTAGAAAAATAATTTGTAATTTATAATATAATCGAAAATAATTGAATCTGTTTTTGAGACACACATTCTATGGTGAAACACCTCTTGTCCCAAGGTTTTTTTTTCGTTCTAAATAAGGATTTGGATTTGCCGTTCATAGAAAAAAACATCATTAGTCCCACCTTATGGTATTTCTGTAAACATGGCATTACTTGAAAAATACTGTAAGACCTATTTAAGTTATTTCAGCCTATTTAAATTTAAATTTTAATGAAATAAAAATTGGCCTGTCATGTCGGCTACAGTGATTTAAAGGATTGAAAATTGGGTTTTCAAATGCTTTCTCCATCCCTGTGTTAACGGAAGATTTTTCCTTCTGTAAAATTTAGATGTTGTGACTGAAGGCGTTTCTCAAATGACATGTTTAATTAAAAATTAAAAAAAAAATATATATATATTTTTATTTGACTGGAAAATAATTAATTGCTGATGTAACTCAGTGGCTGGATAAGTAATGCACGTATCACTAAAGGTTATCTATAAGATTATGAACATAAAAAAGCATTGCCTTGCTTAGTTATACTTAAAATATTAATTTTTATTACCTTTATTTTTTATGATCATTTTTTAAAATTCCATTATTGTTATCTATTTAACGATTTAGTTCATTATTTTTCAACTTAAAAAGAGTAAGTAAATCTTTAGCATTTGAATTTTGGTAAAGACATTAATGTATTAATACAAATCTATATATTATTGTTACTTGAAAAAACCGTATTAAGGGTTAGGTATATTATTATAGCTTAATCGTTGATTGCAGAAACCACATGTGTCAATTTTTTAAGTATAAATTTGTTTATACACAACGGACAGTAACACATACTAGAATGTGTTTTTACTAAAAACTCAATTAAAAAAAAAAAAACCGACTTGTCGTTTCTGCAATTATTGATTCAGTTTATCCAATAATCAAGAATAGGTAAATGCACATGCTTATATGGGAAAAGGGACCTCTTGAAGGCAGAATTTATTTTGAGAACAACTTAAGAAAATCCACTTGAGATAATCAAGCCTAAGTATAAATTGATCTCGGGGGAAGGTACCTATTGTAGGCAAACTACAGTTGCAAACTTTGTTTACTGATGTCACATATTGTTTGAAAATAATCAAGGTTCAGAAAAGAGCACTTACTCAATTATGGATAATGTTGTAAAGTGGTCCCTTTTTGCTTTTCAAATCCCAAGTTTTAATTTAAATAATAATAGCAATCCCATTTAACATCTACAATTTTTTCTTTTAGAAAGTTGGTTACAAATCTGATATTGGATATCAAACAATTCTATATGGTAATATAGTTGATATGAGGAGGATCTTAATGTTTTTGATAGAAAAATTACCAAAAGACACTGAAAATATTGTAGAGTTGAAAAGTATAGCATAATATTTAGAGTAATTTGTTTCTCCATTCATTATTATATTCGACATTTTCATTTAGGTCGACGATTTGCAATACTAAAAACATTGAAAGAAAGTTTATCTTCTGAGAGGGTCAAAACAAATATTTTGTATTCTCCACAACACCCATTTGTTTCTGTTCCATTAGAAACTGGTATAAGCATACCTGGGTACACTCGAAAATGTACCCCAGCAGGTATAGTGATTACATATTTTATAACAATTAATATGTATATAATTGAAATACATTACAGATTTATGTACTTCGATTTATTATGTATACCATCCATGTATTGTACCTGTATAACTTAACAATTAAACAAGATTATAAAGGATTTGACTATACTATAATTTGTCACATTTAACCTTTTGCGCTCGTTTGTTTGGAAGTTACACCATTACTCCTATGGTGGTATTTATACTGCTCTCAAGCTTGCATTTGAAAATTTTGTAATTTCTTGCAATTTGTTTTAAAAATTTGAGAATATATTTTGACAGTACCTCCAAAATGACTCACACATTTAGATGTGGTTTGTTTTATTTCGAAAAAGTTAATAATTTATTACTAGCCTGAAATTTAAAATACCTAGGTATTATTTACAAAGTATTTTAAACCAGTTCTGTTGTATACAACAAAATATGAACTTGAATTTGGAATAAAAAAATGTATCCATTTTTTAAAATCTTATTTACAAGAAAAAAAGTTAATAAATAATCAATTTATCGAAGTTAAAAATATATGAATGAGTACATTTTTTTAGTTCCTCTATTTACTTATAAAATAAAAATACTATTAAAATGTTTTAATTTAAATAAATATTTTTTTTTGTTTTAACTTTTTAGAATGGAAAAATTTTTGTGTCAATAATTTAAAATTTATCACCGAACAACCATCAGATCTAAAATGTTTGGTTCCTTCAATAATAACTCTCAATGTTAGTCGATTACTAAACATTTATGAATTTAAGAAAGCCAATCCATGTGCCTCCTTATCTCAGGTAATAATAATGGATACATTTGATTATACATATTTAAATTTAATATTTAATTAAATTTTTTAAATTATTTTAGTATGAAGAAACAAGCAGCAATACAAATGTAAATAATGTATCAAGAAAAAATAGTGAAATTTCAATTGCAAAAGACTCTAGTATTTTTAAAAATGTAACACCAAAACAAGATTCCAAGTCATCAATTATCGAGAAACTAATAGCTGAAAAACAAAATTTAAAACAATTAATTGTTCAAGTGTGTTTTGTTATATATAACTTGTTGTGATTATTATATTTAAAACAGTACTTTGTGCTTAAAATATTGAATATTTGTGTAGGAAAATTCCAATAATAAAAACCGCAAGACTGACCTAGAAATGTTAAAAAAAAAATACTCTGTTCATGAAAAGAGCTTGAATATAGTAAATAATCCTGTTATAATTGATAAATTAAAAAATAAAATCAAGGCATCACCAGAAAAATTAGAAAAAATGAAAAATAAATGGAATCTTTATGCAGTTGAACAGAAATCAGTAATATCGGAGTTAAAAGAAGAACTGAATAAAAAAAATGTAAGGCATACCAATACATATTTCGTTAAAACATTGTTTTTTTGAAAGTTAAATGTTTGAAATTCATGATTTAGGCCAACAACAATAGGTTAGAATCAGTGTACACAAATGAAAAGTTAAAACTTCAAACCATATTCGATGAAATTAAGAAAAAAGAAAATTTAATAAAATTATGCAGAAATGATTTGGAGTCTAAATCCAATTATAATTCAAGGTAATATTTCTAGAAGTCAGTAAAATGAAAAAATTGTAAAATATATTTAAATTATTTAATGTTTAAAATATATTAATTTATTTCGTTTATAGATCTAGTTACACGCTAAGAATATTAGAAATAATTTCAAATATTGAAAAACAAAAAAAAGAGATAAATAAGAATTTGAGTGATACAAGATTAGTTCAAAAAGACATTAATTCATTAGATGGAAAAGTAGAGCGATGTTTCATCTTAATTGATGAACTTATGTTTAAGGTATCCATAACCAAAATCCGTCTATAAAAAATTAACTTCAACTAAAAAAAACAAAAAATGTATTTAGGTAGCTAAAAAAGATGAAACAATTAGAAAATGTTACAAACTATTAGCAGCTATACACGCCAACAGTTCAAGTATTGTGCAATCAGTGAAACAAACTGGAGCCATCAGACGAGAGATTAAGGACTTAGAAGAACAGGCAAATATAATTAAATTATAAATAATGTGGGAAACATAAAATTATTTAGAGAAATAAAAAAATAATAGTGATGAAGAGTAGTTTATATAGACTACTATGAAGTGATAAATGAAAACGGTTTTATAAATAAAAGAGTCATCATAATGTTACATAACAATTTTGCCATCACAAGATTGTTTTCTCAACTTTTTTCATAGGTTTTTCGTTAAAAAATTAAAAGGTAAACTGCTTAAATATGAGAAAAATTTATTTTAATAATATACCAAACAGTTAATTTAAACGTGTCTTTTTAATGTGTGTGACAAAAGTTAAAAAAAGGATAATGTATAAATGTTATTGTAAATTAGTAATTATTTTCATACGTATGACAATTTGGATATGATTTTGGGCTTGATGCAAAACCGTAGTTTGCGACGCGTCAAGTGTGATTAACGTAAGGTCACAGTTTAATCCCCAATTGTAAATCTAGTGTTTGCACTTTTTTCGACTGGTTATTCTTGATTTATAAAATGATCTCTTATCAATACTAACAACATTAAATGTGGATTGCAGATAACATAAGGTTTATTTAGCCATTTTATTTTAATAATAAGCCATGTAGCAACCATAGAGTAATGTAGAGACGACGTTTCCTATCTTACTTATACTAAGGTATTGGAACTGATTTAAAGCCAAACCGTAGGTCATTGAATTAAGGTCACTTTAGTACTTGGACTGTAGATAGATAAAATACGTATACATTTACCGTTTACTGCTCCGTGTCATTTTCCGCTTCTATGTAATAATCAAACGTCGTCTTTTTATTACTCTATGGTCATCCATGATACAATATTTTTCAGTGTAGCAGAACAAATGAGCGATTTTAGTTTAAGCATGGTCACACTAATTTGTTCTCTTCATATGCTATATATTCGCTGCTGTCCATTGCTGCGTGTGTACTTCATTAGCAGTCCATTACAGTTCTAAATATTTTATTCTGTGTTTTTAGATTGAATGTGAAAACGCGAGGCATGCAACTACAAATATACAAAAACTAAAAAAAGATATGGAGTTGGTCCAAAACGAACAAACAATGATGATTAAAAAACTAGAAAGTTTAAAATCATGTTGCTGAATAGCATACACCAAAATTCACAAACTATATCAATGATAGGTTAAATTTATGTTTGTTAACTGTAAGTATTTTTCAAACCAAAAAAGCTAAACTTAAAAATTAAACCATAAATGTTTTAGTATTTTTAACAATATAAATAATAAGATTATATTTAAAAATACACTCAAGAAAAATTACACTTGCTAAATATTCACGTCGTATTTTTATTTTGTTCTGTAAAATTAGTGAATTAAATTATCATGAACCATATTCCAGTCCGAGTGGACAGCATGAATAGTAAGTTAATTAAAGTAATAATCGAATAACAAAAGTTTTTAAAAATGTATGAATATTTATGTGGTTCAAAATAATATAACTTAGGTAGCATGACAAAAAGAATGTTTCTGTATGGATTTATATATATTTAGGATATGATGATGACACCCGACTGATCGACTGATAATGACACGAAAGCAGATAAAAAATACCAAATGAATGACAAAGATATTCTTTAAATAGATTTCAAACTGGGTTCAAACCCTTTGGGCGAGTAACGCAATAAAAATATTTATAACTCATACATACCCTAATTTATATTTTTTTTTAATATGACTTGTTAATCTTGAATGAATGTTTTTCGCAAAAACAAATTCAAAATTTTACATCTGAGTTTGAACACATGGCGTCCCTGAATTTGAGTACAATATTGCTAATAATATTTTAACACTTTACACCTTCAAAACTTTAACGTATCCTGAACTAGAACACAAATCAAGTATTAATATTATAACGAATATTAGTAAAATATATTTTTAAAAAATTGTTGCAAATCATTAATACTACATAAAATATCGGCCGCTGAATCAACCAAAAAAGACAATGGCTGACAATTATCGAATTAAGAGTATCCACTGCTCATTCAGTATCGGAACTCAAAAACGATACCTAACGCAGATTACAAAAATGGTAGAATATAATAGTTACACTTTATGGGAAAAACGTCGTATAACTTCTTTTAAGTAACGCAATAAAAGTATTAATAAACCATTTTAAAAGTTCTACTTAATTATCTTATATTAAATATCGCTTGTTTTTTCTTAATAACTATATCTGTCTGGTTAAGTATTGCGGAACGATTAACTTATGTAGAAGTATCTTTACATAATTTTTTTTTTTTTTAAATAAATAAATACCTTCCTGTTCGAGTTCAATATTTTTTTGCATATCATTTATACTACGGCCGCTGGATCACAAGAAAAAGAAACAAGCTGAAAAAGTCTGTTTGGGAGTATCCACCGAGCATTCAGTATCGAAGCACAAAAACGTTACCTAACTCATCGCCTGCACACTGAGATGATGGTCACAGGTATGCAGTCTAACAATTCACTAGGTTTCGTCTTGTTGTTTCTAGTTAATTTACGGCTGATCAAAATCACGAGAGCAGATAACCAAAAGTGGTAGAATAACGCATTAAAATATATCTAAAAAAACTTAAAACTGGGTTCACGCTATAATGAGGAGTTCTCAATTTGGTTGAGTAACGTAATTAGTCATACCTTTTTATTTGAAAAAAAAAATATTTTATATCACTTGTTTTTTCTTGATAATTTTTTTTGCATAAACAATTTGAAAATTTTGCATCCGAGTTTGAACACATGGCGCCCCTGAAATCGAGTACAAAGTTGCTGATGATATTGAAAAACCTATCTGACAATCTTTATGTACCCCGAAATCGAGAACAATACAAATCGGCCACAGGTATGTTCTCCGTGACTAATGCGACGTTAGAATTGTTTGTCAGATAGATTACAGTACAGGAATATTAGAAAAGCTCTATTCGAATTTAATCTACATTGTGTGATCGCGGTTCATCATTCGGGCTACTCGATACTGACCTGTCCATATTATATTAAATCGTATTAGGGTAACTGGGTGGAAATCAATACGCCATACGGTGTGACAACTACATCTGACTGGTTGAGTATTGCGGAACGATTAACTTATGTAGAAGTATCTTTACATAATTTTTTTTTTTTTTAAATAAATAAATACCTTCCTGTTCGAGTTCAATATTTTTTTGCATATCATTTATACTACGGCCGCTGGATCACAAGAAAAAGAAACAAGCTGAAAAAGTCTGTTTGGGAGTATCCACCGAGCATTCAGTATCGAAGCACAAAAACGTTACCTAACTCATCGCCTGCACACTGAGATGATGGTCACAGGTATGCAGTCTAACAATTCACTAGGTTTCGTCTTGTTGTTTCTAGTTAATTTACGGCTGATCAAAATCACGAGAGCAGATAACCAAAAGTGGTAGAATAACGCATTAAAATATATCTAAAAAAACTTAAAACTGGGTTCACGCTATAATGAGGAGTTCTCAATTTGGTTGAGTAACGTAATTAGTCATACCTTTTTATTTGAAAAAAAAAATATTTTTTATCACTTGTTTTTTCTTGATAATTTTTTTTGCATAAACAATTTGAAAATTTTGCATCCGAGTTTGAACACATGGCGCCCCTGAAATCGAGTACAAAGTTGCTGATGATATTGAAAAACCTATCTGACAATCTTTATGTACCCCGAAATCGAGAACAATACAAATCGGCCACAGGTATGTTCTCCGTGACTAATGCGACGTTAGAATTGTTTGTCAGATAGATTACAGTACAGGAATATTAGAAAAGCTCTATTCGAATTTAATCTACATTGTGTGATCGCGGTTCATCATTCGGGCTACTCGATACTGACCTGTCCATATTATATTAAATCGTATTAGGGTAACTGGGTGGAAATCAATACGCCATACGGTGTGACAACTACATCTGACTGGTTGAGTATTGCGGAACGATTAACTTATGTAGAAGTATCTTTACATAATTTTTTTTTTTTTAAATAAATAAATACCTTCCTGTTCGAGTTCAATATTTTTTTGCATATCATTTATACTACGGCCGCTGGATCACAAGAAAAAGAAACAAGCTGAAAAAGTCTGTTTGGGAGTATCCACCGAGCATTCAGTATCGAAGCACAAAAACGTTACCTAACTCATCGCCTGCACACTGAGATGATGGTCACAGGTATGCAGTCTAACAATTCACTAGGTTTCGTCTTGTTGTTTCTAGTTAATTTACGGCTGATCAAAATCACGAGAGCAGATAACCAAAAGTGGTAGAATAACGCATTAAAATATATCTAAAAAAACTTAAAACTGGGTTCACGCTATAATGAGGAGTTCTCAATTTGGTTGAGTAACGTAATTAGTCATACCTTTTTATTTGAAAAAAAAAATATTTTTTATCACTTGTTTTTTCTTGATAATTTTTTTTGCATAAACAATTTGAAAATTTTGCATCCGAGTTTGAACACATGGCGCCCCTGAAATCGAGTACAAAGTTGCTGATGATATTGAAAAACCTATCTGACAATCTTTATGTACCCCGAAATCGAGAACAATACAAATCGGCCACAGGTATGTTCTCCGTGACTAATGCGACGTTAGAATTGTTTGTCAGATAGATTACAGTACAGGAATATTAGAAAAGCTCTATTCGAATTTAATCTACATTGTGTGATCGCGGTTCATCATTCGGGCTACTCGATACTGACCTGTCCATATTATATTAAATCGTATTAGGGTAACTGGGTGGAAATCAATACGCCATACGGTGTGACAACTACATCTGACTGGTTGAGTATTGCGGAACGATTAACTTATGTAGAAGTATCTTTACATAATTTTTTTTTTTTTAAATAAATAAATACCTTCCTGTTCGAGTTCAATATTTTTTTGCATATCATTTATACTACGGCCGCTGGATCACAAGAAAAAGAAACAAGCTGAAAAAGTCTGTTTGGGAGTATCCACCGAGCATTCAGTATCGAAGCACAAAAACGTTACCTAACTCATCGCCTGCACACTGAGATGATGGTCACAGGTATGCAGTCTAACAATTCACTAGGTTTCGTCTTGTTGTTTCTAGTTAATTTACGGCTGATCAAAATCACGAGAGCAGATAACCAAAAGTGGTAGAATAACGCATTAAAATATATCTAAAAAAACTTAAAACTGGGTTCACGCTATAATGAGGAGTTCTCAATTTGGTTGAGTAACGTAATTAGTCATACCTTTTTATTTGAAAAAAAAAATATTTTTTATCACTTGTTTTTTCTTGATAATTTTTTTTGCATAAACAATTTGAAAATTTTGCATCCGAGTTTGAACACATGGCGCCCCTGAAATCGAGTACAAAGTTGCTGATGATATTGAAAAACCTATCTGACAATCTTTATGTACCCCGAAATCGAGAACAATACAAATCGGCCACAGGTATGTTCTCCGTGACTAATGCGACGTTAGAATTGTTTGTCAGATAGATTACAGTACAGGAATATTAGAAAAGCTCTATTCGAATTTAATCTACATTGTGTGATCGCGGTTCATCATTCGGGCTACTCGATACTGACCTGTCCATATTATATTAAATCGTATTAGGGTAACTGGGTGGAAATCAATACGCCATACGGTGTGACAACTACATCTGACTGGTTGAGTATTGCGGAACGATTAACTTATGTAGAAGTATCTTTACATAATTTTTTTTTTTTTTTAAATAAATAAATACCTTCCTGTTCGAGTTCAATATTTTTTTGCATATCATTTATACTACGGCCGCTGGATCACAAGAAAAAGAAACAAGCTGAAAAAGTCTGTTTGGGAGTATCCACCGAGCATTCAGTATCGAAGCACAAAAACGTTACCTAACTCATCGCCTGCACACTGAGATGATGGTCACAGGTATGCAGTCTAACAATTCACTAGGTTTCGTCTTGTTGTTTCTAGTTAATTTACGGCTGATCAAAATCACGAGAGCAGATAACCAAAAGTGGTAGAATAACGCATTAAAATATATCTAAAAAAACTTAAAACTGGGTTCACGCTATAATGAGGAGTTCTCAATTTGGTTGAGTAACGTAATTAGTCATACCTTTTTATTTGAAAAAAAAAATATTTTTTATCACTTGTTTTTTCTTGATAATTTTTTTTGCATAAACAATTTGAAAATTTTGCATCCGAGTTTGAACACATGGCGCCCCTGAAATCGAGTACAAAGTTGCTGATGATATTGAAAAACCTATCTGACAATCTTTATGTACCCCGAAATCGAGAACAATACAAATCGGCCACAGGTATGTTCTCCGTGACTAATGCGACGTTAGAATTGTTTGTCAGATAGATTACAGTACAGGAATATTAGAAAAGCTCTATTCGAATTTAATCTACATTGTGTGATCGCGGTTCATCATTCGGGCTACTCGATACTGACCTGTCCATATTATATTAAATCGTATTAGGGTAACTGGGTGGAAATCAATACGCCATACGGTGTGACAACTACATCTGACTGGTTGAGTATTGCGGAACGATTAACTTATGTAGAAGTATCTTTACATAATTTTTTTTTTTTTTAAATAAATAAATACCTTCCTGTTCGAGTTCAATATTTTTTTGCATATCATTTATACTACGGCCGCTGGATCACAAGAAAAAGAAACAAGCTGAAAAAGTCTGTTTGGGAGTATCCACCGAGCATTCAGTATCGAAGCACAAAAACGTTACCTAACTCATCGCCTGCACACTGAGATGATGGTCACAGGTATGCAGTCTAACAATTCACTAGGTTTCGTCTTGTTGTTTCTAGTTAATTTACGGCTGATCAAAATCACGAGAGCAGATAACCAAAAGTGGTAGAATAACGCATTAAAATATATCTAAAAAAACTTAAAACTGGGTTCACGCTATAATGAGGAGTTCTCAATTTGGTTGAGTAACGTAATTAGTCATACCTTTTTATTTGAAAAAAAAAATATTTTTTATCACTTGTTTTTTCTTGATAATTTTTTTTGCATAAACAATTTGAAAATTTTGCATCCGAGTTTGAACACATGGCGCCCCTGAAATCGAGTACAAAGTTGCTGATGATATTGAAAAACCTATCTGACAATCTTTATGTACCCCGAAATCGAGAACAATACAAATCGGCCACAGGTATGTTCTCCGTGACTAATGCGACGTTAGAATTGTTTGTCAGATAGATTACAGTACAGGAATATTAGAAAAGCTCTATTCGAATTTAATCTACATTGTGTGATCGCGGTTCATCATTCGGGCTACTCGATACTGACCTGTCCATATTATATTAAATCGTATTAGGGTAACTGGGTGGAAATCAATACGCCATACGGTGTGACAACTACATCTGACTGGTTGAGTATTGCGGAACGATTAACTTATGTAGAAGTATCTTTACATAATTTTTTTTTTTTTTAAATAAATAAATACCTTCCTGTTCGAGTTCAATATTTTTTTGCATATCATTTATACTACGGCCGCTGGATCACAAGAAAAAGAAACAAGCTGAAAAAGTCTGTTTGGGAGTATCCACCGAGCATTCAGTATCGAAGCACAAAAACGTTACCTAACTCATCGCCTGCACACTGAGATGATGGTCACAGGTATGCAGTCTAACAATTCACTAGGTTTCGTCTTGTTGTTTCTAGTTAATTTACGGCTGATCAAAATCACGAGAGCAGATAACCAAAAGTGGTAGAATAACGCATTAAAATATATCTAAAAAAACTTAAAACTGGGTTCACGCTATAATGAGGAGTTCTCAATTTGGTTGAGTAACGTAATTAGTCATACCTTTTTATTTGAAAAAAAAAATATTTTTTATCACTTGTTTTTTCTTGATAATTTTTTTTGCATAAACAATTTGAAAATTTTGCATCCGAGTTTGAACACATGGCGCCCCTGAAATCGAGTACAAAGTTGCTGATGATATTGAAAAACCTATCTGACAATCTTTATGTACCCCGAAATCGAGAACAATACAAATCGGCCACAGGTATGTTCTCCGTGACTAATGCGACGTTAGAATTGTTTGTCAGATAGATTACAGTACAGGAATATTAGAAAAGCTCTATTCGAATTTAATCTACATTGTGTGATCGCGGTTCATCATTCGGGCTACTCGATACTGACCTGTCCATATTATATTAAATCGTATTAGGGTAACTGGGTGGAAATCAATACGCCATACGGTGTGACAACTACATCTGACTGGTTGAGTATTGCGGAACGATTAACTTATGTAGAAGTATCTTTACATAATTTTTTTTTTTTTTAAATAAATAAATACCTTCCTGTTCGAGTTCAATATTTTTTTGCATATCATTTATACTACGGCCGCTGGATCACAAGAAAAAGAAACAAGCTGAAAAAGTCTGTTTGGGAGTATCCACCGAGCATTCAGTATCGAAGCACAAAAACGTTACCTAACTCATCGCCTGCACACTGAGATGATGGTCACAGGTATGCAGTCTAACAATTCACTAGGTTTCGTCTTGTTGTTTCTAGTTAATTTACGGCTGATCAAAATCACGAGAGCAGATAACCAAAAGTGGTAGAATAACGCATTAAAATATATCTAAAAAAACTTAAAACTGGGTTCACGCTATAATGAGGAGTTCTCAATTTGGTTGAGTAACGTAATTAGTCATACCTTTTTATTTGAAAAAAAAAATATTTTTATCACTTGTTTTTTCTTGATAATTTTTTTTGCATAAACAATTTGAAAATTTTGCATCCGAGTTTGAACACATGGCGCCCCTGAAATCGAGTACAAAGTTGCTGATGATATTGAAAAACCTATCTGACAATCTTTATGTACCCCGAAATCGAGAACAATACAAATCGGCCACAGGTATGTTCTCCGTGACTAATGCGACGTTAGAATTGTTTGTCAGATAGATTACAGTACAGGAATATTAGAAAAGCTCTATTCGAATTTAATCTACATTGTGTGATCGCGGTTCATCATTCGGGCTACTCGATACTGACCTGTCCATATTATATTAAATCGTATTAGGGTAACTGGGTGGAAATCAATACGCCATACGGTGTGACAACTACATCTGACTGGTTGAGTATTGCGGAACGATTAACTTATGTAGAAGTATCTTTACATAATTTTTTTTTTTTTTAAATAAATAAATACCTTCCTGTTCGAGTTCAATATTTTTTTGCATATCATTTATACTACGGCCGCTGGATCACAAGAAAAAGAAACAAGCTGAAAAAGTCTGTTTGGGAGTATCCACCGAGCATTCAGTATCGAAGCACAAAAACGTTACCTAACTCATCGCCTGCACACTGAGATGATGGTCACAGGTATGCAGTCTAACAATTCACTAGGTTTCGTCTTGTTGTTTCTAGTTAATTTACGGCTGATCAAAATCACGAGAGCAGATAACCAAAAGTGGTAGAATAACGCATTAAAATATATCTAAAAAAACTTAAAACTGGGTTCACGCTATAATGAGGAGTTCTCAATTTGGTTGAGTAACGTAATTAGTCATACCTTTTTATTTGAAAAAAAAAATATTTTTTATCACTTGTTTTTTCTTGATAATTTTTTTTGCATAAACAATTTGAAAATTTTGCATCCGAGTTTGAACACATGGCGCCCCTGAAATCGAGTACAAAGTTGCTGATGATATTGAAAAACCTATCTGACAATCTTTATGTACCCCGAAATCGAGAACAATACAAATCGGCCACAGGTATGTTCTCCGTGACTAATGCGACGTTAGAATTGTTTGTCAGATAGATTACAGTACAGGAATATTAGAAAAGCTCTATTCGAATTTAATCTACATTGTGTGATCGCGGTTCATCATTCGGGCTACTCGATACTGACCTGTCCATATTATATTAAATCGTATTAGGGTAACTGGGTGGAAATCAATACGCCATACGGTGTGACAACTACATCTGACTGGTTGAGTATTGCGGAACGATTAACTTATGTAGAAGTATCTTTACATAATTTTTTTTTTTTTTAAATAAATAAATACCTTCCTGTTCGAGTTCAATATTTTTTTGCATATCATTTATACTACGGCCGCTGGATCACAAGAAAAAGAAACAAGCTGAAAAAGTCTGTTTGGGAGTATCCACCGAGCATTCAGTATCGAAGCACAAAAACGTTACCTAACTCATCGCCTGCACACTGAGATGATGGTCACAGGTATGCAGTCTAACAATTCACTAGGTTTCGTCTTGTTGTTTCTAGTTAATTTACGGCTGATCAAAATCACGAGAGCAGATAACCAAAAGTGGTAGAATAACGCATTAAAATATATCTAAAAAAACTTAAAACTGGGTTCACGCTATAATGAGGAGTTCTCAATTTGGTTGAGTAACGTAATTAGTCATACCTTTTTATTTGAAAAAAAAAATATTTTTTATCACTTGTTTTTTCTTGATAATTTTTTTTGCATAAACAATTTGAAAATTTTGCATCCGAGTTTGAACACATGGCGCCCCTGAAATCGAGTACAAAGTTGCTGATGATATTGAAAAACCTATCTGACAATCTTTATGTACCCCGAAATCGAGAACAATACAAATCGGCCACAGGTATGTTCTCCGTGACTAATGCGACGTTAGAATTGTTTGTCAGATAGATTACAGTACAGGAATATTAGAAAAGCTCTATTCGAATTTAATCTACATTGTGTGATCGCGGTTCATCATTCGGGCTACTCGATACTGACCTGTCCATATTATATTAAATCGTATTAGGGTAACTGGGTGGAAATCAATACGCCATACGGTGTGACAACTACATCTGACTGGTTGAGTATTGCGGAACGATTAACTTATGTAGAAGTATCTTTACATAATTTTTTTTTTTTTTAAATAAATAAATACCTTCCTGTTCGAGTTCAATATTTTTTTGCATATCATTTATACTACGGCCGCTGGATCACAAGAAAAAGAAACAAGCTGAAAAAGTCTGTTTGGGAGTATCCACCGAGCATTCAGTATCGAAGCACAAAAACGTTACCTAACTCATCGCCTGCACACTGAGATGATGGTCACAGGTATGCAGTCTAACAATTCACTAGGTTTCGTCTTGTTGTTTCTAGTTAATTTACGGCTGATCAAAATCACGAGAGCAGATAACCAAAAGTGGTAGAATAACGCATTAAAATATATCTAAAAAAACTTAAAACTGGGTTCACGCTATAATGAGGAGTTCTCAATTTGGTTGAGTAACGTAATTAGTCATACCTTTTTATTTGAAAAAAAAAATATTTTTTATCACTTGTTTTTTCTTGATAATTTTTTTTGCATAAACAATTTGAAAATTTTGCATCCGAGTTTGAACACATGGCGCCCCTGAAATCGAGTACAAAGTTGCTGATGATATTGAAAAACCTATCTGACAATCTTTATGTACCCCGAAATCGAGAACAATACAAATCGGCCACAGGTATGTTCTCCGTGACTAATGCGACGTTAGAATTGTTTGTCAGATAGATTACAGTACAGGAATATTAGAAAAGCTCTATTCGAATTTAATCTACATTGTGTGATCGCGGTTCATCATTCGGGCTACTCGATACTGACCTGTCCATATTATATTAAATCGTATTAGGGTAACTGGGTGGAAATCAATACGCCATACGGTGTGACAACTACATCTGACTGGTTGAGTATTGCGGAACGATTAACTTATGTAGAAGTATCTTTACATAATTTTTTTTTTTTTTAAATAAATAAATACCTTCCTGTTCGAGTTCAATATTTTTTTGCATATCATTTATACTACGGCCGCTGGATCACAAGAAAAAGAAACAAGCTGAAAAAGTCTGTTTGGGAGTATCCACCGAGCATTCAGTATCGAAGCACAAAAACGTTACCTAACTCATCGCCTGCACACTGAGATGATGGTCACAGGTATGCAGTCTAACAATTCACTAGGTTTCGTCTTGTTGTTTCTAGTTAATTTACGGCTGATCAAAATCACGAGAGCAGATAACCAAAAGTGGTAGAATAACGCATTAAAATATATCTAAAAAAACTTAAAACTGGGTTCACGCTATAATGAGGAGTTCTCAATTTGGTTGAGTAACGTAATTAGTCATACCTTTTTATTTGAAAAAAAAAATATTTTTTATCACTTGTTTTTTCTTGATAATTTTTTTTGCATAAACAATTTGAAAATTTTGCATCCGAGTTTGAACACATGGCGCCCCTGAAATCGAGTACAAAGTTGCTGATGATATTGAAAAACCTATCTGACAATCTTTATGTACCCCGAAATCGAGAACAATACAAATCGGCCACAGGTATGTTCTCCGTGACTAATGCGACGTTAGAATTGTTTGTCAGATAGATTACAGTACAGGAATATTAGAAAAGCTCTATTCGAATTTAATCTACATTGTGTGATCGCGGTTCATCATTCGGGCTACTCGATACTGACCTGTCCATATTATATTAAATCGTATTAGGGTAACTGGGTGGAAATCAATACGCCATACGGTGTGACAACTACATCTGACTGGTTGAGTATTGCGGAACGATTAACTTATGTAGAAGTATCTTTACATAATTTTTTTTTTTTTTAAATAAATAAATACCTTCCTGTTCGAGTTCAATATTTTTTTGCATATCATTTATACTACGGCCGCTGGATCACAAGAAAAAGAAACAAGCTGAAAAAGTCTGTTTGGGAGTATCCACCGAGCATTCAGTATCGAAGCACAAAAACGTTACCTAACTCATCGCCTGCACACTGAGATGATGGTCACAGGTATGCAGTCTAACAATTCACTAGGTTTCGTCTTGTTGTTTCTAGTTAATTTACGGCTGATCAAAATCACGAGAGCAGATAACCAAAAGTGGTAGAATAACGCATTAAAATATATCTAAAAAAACTTAAAACTGGGTTCACGCTATAATGAGGAGTTCTCAATTTGGTTGAGTAACGTAATTAGTCATACCTTTTTATTTGAAAAAAAAAATATTTTTTATCACTTGTTTTTTCTTGATAATTTTTTTTGCATAAACAATTTGAAAATTTTGCATCCGAGTTTGAACACATGGCGCCCCTGAAATCGAGTACAAAGTTGCTGATGATATTGAAAAACCTATCTGACAATCTTTATGTACCCCGAAATCGAGAACAATACAAATCGGCCACAGGTATGTTCTCCGTGACTAATGCGACGTTAGAATTGTTTGTCAGATAGATTACAGTACAGGAATATTAGAAAAGCTCTATTCGAATTTAATCTACATTGTGTGATCGCGGTTCATCATTCGGGCTACTCGATACTGACCTGTCCATATTATATTAAATCGTATTAGGGTAACTGGGTGGAAATCAATACGCCATACGGTGTGACAACTACATCTGACTGGTTGAGTATTGCGGAACGATTAACTTATGTAGAAGTATCTTTACATAATTTTTTTTTTTTTTAAATAAATAAATACCTTCCTGTTCGAGTTCAATATTTTTTTGCATATCATTTATACTACGGCCGCTGGATCACAAGAAAAAGAAACAAGCTGAAAAAGTCTGTTTGGGAGTATCCACCGAGCATTCAGTATCGAAGCACAAAAACGTTACCTAACTCATCGCCTGCACACTGAGATGATGGTCACAGGTATGCAGTCTAACAATTCACTAGGTTTCGTCTTGTTGTTTCTAGTTAATTTACGGCTGATCAAAATCACGAGAGCAGATAACCAAAAGTGGTAGAATAACGCATTAAAATATATCTAAAAAAACTTAAAACTGGGTTCACGCTATAATGAGGAGTTCTCAATTTGGTTGAGTAACGTAATTAGTCATACCTTTTTATTTGAAAAAAAAAATATTTTTTATCACTTGTTTTTTCTTGATAATTTTTTTTGCATAAACAATTTGAAAATTTTGCATCCGAGTTTGAACACATGGCGCCCCTGAAATCGAGTACAAAGTTGCTGATGATATTGAAAAACCTATCTGACAATCTTTATGTACCCCGAAATCGAGAACAATACAAATCGGCCACAGGTATGTTCTCCGTGACTAATGCGACGTTAGAATTGTTTGTCAGATAGATTACAGTACAGGAATATTAGAAAAGCTCTATTCGAATTTAATCTACATTGTGTGATCGCGGTTCATCATTCGGGCTACTCGATACTGACCTGTCCATATTATATTAAATCGTATTAGGGTAACTGGGTGGAAATCAATACGCCATACGGTGTGACAACTACATCTGACTGGTTGAGTATTGCGGAACGATTAACTTATGTAGAAGTATCTTTACATAATTTTTTTTTTTTTTAAATAAATAAATACCTTCCTGTTCGAGTTCAATATTTTTTTGCATATCATTTATACTACGGCCGCTGGATCACAAGAAAAAGAAACAAGCTGAAAAAGTCTGTTTGGGAGTATCCACCGAGCATTCAGTATCGAAGCACAAAAACGTTACCTAACTCATCGCCTGCACACTGAGATGATGGTCACAGGTATGCAGTCTAACAATTCACTAGGTTTCGTCTTGTTGTTTCTAGTTAATTTACGGCTGATCAAAATCACGAGAGCAGATAACCAAAAGTGGTAGAATAACGCATTAAAATATATCTAAAAAAACTTAAAACTGGGTTCACGCTATAATGAGGAGTTCTCAATTTGGTTGAGTAACGTAATTAGTCATACCTTTTTATTTGAAAAAAAAAATATTTTTTATCACTTGTTTTTTCTTGATAATTTTTTTTGCATAAACAATTTGAAAATTTTGCATCCGAGTTTGAACACATGGCGCCCCTGAAATCGAGTACAAAGTTGCTGATGATATTGAAAAACCTATCTGACAATCTTTATGTACCCCGAAATCGAGAACAATACAAATCGGCCACAGGTATGTTCTCCGTGACTAATGCGACGTTAGAATTGTTTGTCAGATAGATTACAGTACAGGAATATTAGAAAAGCTCTATTCGAATTTAATCTACATTGTGTGATCGCGGTTCATCATTCGGGCTACTCGATACTGACCTGTCCATATTATATTAAATCGTATTAGGGTAACTGGGTGGAAATCAATACGCCATACGGTGTGACAACTACATCTGACTGGTTGAGTATTGCGGAACGATTAACTTATGTAGAAGTATCTTTACATAATTTTTTTTTTTTTTAAATAAATAAATACCTTCCTGTTCGAGTTCAATATTTTTTTGCATATCATTTATACTACGGCCGCTGGATCACAAGAAAAAGAAACAAGCTGAAAAAGTCTGTTTGGGAGTATCCACCGAGCATTCAGTATCGAAGCACAAAAACGTTACCTAACTCATCGCCTGCACACTGAGATGATGGTCACAGGTATGCAGTCTAACAATTCACTAGGTTTCGTCTTGTTGTTTCTAGTTAATTTACGGCTGATCAAAATCACGAGAGCAGATAACCAAAAGTGGTAGAATAACGCATTAAAATATATCTAAAAAAACTTAAAACTGGGTTCACGCTATAATGAGGAGTTCTCAATTTGGTTGAGTAACGTAATTAGTCATACCTTTTTATTTGAAAAAAAAAATATTTTTTATCACTTGTTTTTTCTTGATAATTTTTTTTGCATAAACAATTTGAAAATTTTGCATCCGAGTTTGAACACATGGCGCCCCTGAAATCGAGTACAAAGTTGCTGATGATATTGAAAAACCTATCTGACAATCTTTATGTACCCCGAAATCGAGAACAATACAAATCGGCCACAGGTATGTTCTCCGTGACTAATGCGACGTTAGAATTGTTTGTCAGATAGATTACAGTACAGGAATATTAGAAAAGCTCTATTCGAATTTAATCTACATTGTGTGATCGCGGTTCATCATTCGGGCTACTCGATACTGACCTGTCCATATTATATTAAATCGTATTAGGGTAACTGGGTGGAAATCAATACGCCATACGGTGTGACAACTACATCTGACTGGTTGAGTATTGCGGAACGATTAACTTATGTAGAAGTATCTTTACATAATTTTTTTTTTTTTTAAATAAATAAATACCTTCCTGTTCGAGTTCAATATTTTTTTGCATATCATTTATACTACGGCCGCTGGATCACAAGAAAAAGAAACAAGCTGAAAAAGTCTGTTTGGGAGTATCCACCGAGCATTCAGTATCGAAGCACAAAAACGTTACCTAACTCATCGCCTGCACACTGAGATGATGGTCACAGGTATGCAGTCTAACAATTCACTAGGTTTCGTCTTGTTGTTTCTAGTTAATTTACGGCTGATCAAAATCACGAGAGCAGATAACCAAAAGTGGTAGAATAACGCATTAAAATATATCTAAAAAAACTTAAAACTGGGTTCACGCTATAATGAGGAGTTCTCAATTTGGTTGAGTAACGTAATTAGTCATACCTTTTTATTTGAAAAAAAAAATATTTTTTATCACTTGTTTTTTCTTGATAATTTTTTTTGCATAAACAATTTGAAAATTTTGCATCCGAGTTTGAACACATGGCGCCCCTGAAATCGAGTACAAAGTTGCTGATGATATTGAAAAACCTATCTGACAATCTTTATGTACCCCGAAATCGAGAACAATACAAATCGGCCACAGGTATGTTCTCCGTGACTAATGCGACGTTAGAATTGTTTGTCAGATAGATTACAGTACAGGAATATTAGAAAAGCTCTATTCGAATTTAATCTACATTGTGTGATCGCGGTTCATCATTCGGGCTACTCGATACTGACCTGTCCATATTATATTAAATCGTATTAGGGTAACTGGGTGGAAATCAATACGCCATACGGTGTGACAACTACATCTGACTGGTTGAGTATTGCGGAACGATTAACTTATGTAGAAGTATCTTTACATAATTTTTTTTTTTTTTAAATAAATAAATACCTTCCTGTTCGAGTTCAATATTTTTTTGCATATCATTTATACTACGGCCGCTGGATCACAAGAAAAAGAAACAAGCTGAAAAAGTCTGTTTGGGAGTATCCACCGAGCATTCAGTATCGAAGCACAAAAACGTTACCTAACTCATCGCCTGCACACTGAGATGATGGTCACAGGTATGCAGTCTAACAATTCACTAGGTTTCGTCTTGTTGTTTCTAGTTAATTTACGGCTGATCAAAATCACGAGAGCAGATAACCAAAAGTGGTAGAATAACGCATTAAAATATATCTAAAAAAACTTAAAACTGGGTTCACGCTATAATGAGGAGTTCTCAATTTGGTTGAGTAACGTAATTAGTCATACCTTTTTATTTGAAAAAAAAAATATTTTTTATCACTTGTTTTTTCTTGATAATTTTTTTTGCATAAACAATTTGAAAATTTTGCATCCGAGTTTGAACACATGGCGCCCCTGAAATCGAGTACAAAGTTGCTGATGATATTGAAAAACCTATCTGACAATCTTTATGTACCCCGAAATCGAGAACAATACAAATCGGCCACAGGTATGTTCTCCGTGACTAATGCGACGTTAGAATTGTTTGTCAGATAGATTACAGTACAGGAATATTAGAAAAGCTCTATTCGAATTTAATCTACATTGTGTGATCGCGGTTCATCATTCGGGCTACTCGATACTGACCTGTCCATATTATATTAAATCGTATTAGGGTAACTGGGTGGAAATCAATACGCCATACGGTGTGACAACTACATCTGACTGGTTGAGTATTGCGGAACGATTAACTTATGTAGAAGTATCTTTACATAATTTTTTTTTTTTTTAAATAAATAAATACCTTCCTGTTCGAGTTCAATATTTTTTTGCATATCATTTATACTACGGCCGCTGGATCACAAGAAAAAGAAACAAGCTGAAAAAGTCTGTTTGGGAGTATCCACCGAGCATTCAGTATCGAAGCACAAAAACGTTACCTAACTCATCGCCTGCACACTGAGATGATGGTCACAGGTATGCAGTCTAACAATTCACTAGGTTTCGTCTTGTTGTTTCTAGTTAATTTACGGCTGATCAAAATCACGAGAGCAGATAACCAAAAGTGGTAGAATAACGCATTAAAATATATCTAAAAAAACTTAAAACTGGGTTCACGCTATAATGAGGAGTTCTCAATTTGGTTGAGTAACGTAATTAGTCATACCTTTTTATTTGAAAAAAAAAATATTTTTTATCACTTGTTTTTTCTTGATAATTTTTTTTGCATAAACAATTTGAAAATTTTGCATCCGAGTTTGAACACATGGCGCCCCTGAAATCGAGTACAAAGTTGCTGATGATATTGAAAAACCTATCTGACAATCTTTATGTACCCCGAAATCGAGAACAATACAAATCGGCCACAGGTATGTTCTCCGTGACTAATGCGACGTTAGAATTGTTTGTCAGATAGATTACAGTACAGGAATATTAGAAAAGCTCTATTCGAATTTAATCTACATTGTGTGATCGCGGTTCATCATTCGGGCTACTCGATACTGACCTGTCCATATTATATTAAATCGTATTAGGGTAACTGGGTGGAAATCAATACGCCATACGGTGTGACAACTACATCTGACTGGTTGAGTATTGCGGAACGATTAACTTATGTAGAAGTATCTTTACATAATTTTTTTTTTTTTTAAATAAATAAATACCTTCCTGTTCGAGTTCAATATTTTTTTGCATATCATTTATACTACGGCCGCTGGATCACAAGAAAAAGAAACAAGCTGAAAAAGTCTGTTTGGGAGTATCCACCGAGCATTCAGTATCGAAGCACAAAAACGTTACCTAACTCATCGCCTGCACACTGAGATGATGGTCACAGGTATGCAGTCTAACAATTCACTAGGTTTCGTCTTGTTGTTTCTAGTTAATTTACGGCTGATCAAAATCACGAGAGCAGATAACCAAAAGTGGTAGAATAACGCATTAAAATATATCTAAAAAAACTTAAAACTGGGTTCACGCTATAATGAGGAGTTCTCAATTTGGTTGAGTAACGTAATTAGTCATACCTTTTTATTTGAAAAAAAAAATATTTTTTATCACTTGTTTTTTCTTGATAATTTTTTTTGCATAAACAATTTGAAAATTTTGCATCCGAGTTTGAACACATGGCGCCCCTGAAATCGAGTACAAAGTTGCTGATGATATTGAAAAACCTATCTGACAATCTTTATGTACCCCGAAATCGAGAACAATACAAATCGGCCACAGGTATGTTCTCCGTGACTAATGCGACGTTAGAATTGTTTGTCAGATAGATTACAGTACAGGAATATTAGAAAAGCTCTATTCGAATTTAATCTACATTGTGTGATCGCGGTTCATCATTCGGGCTACTCGATACTGACCTGTCCATATTATATTAAATCGTATTAGGGTAACTGGGTGGAAATCAATACGCCATACGGTGTGACAACTACATCTGACTGGTTGAGTATTGCGGAACGATTAACTTATGTAGAAGTATCTTTACATAATTTTTTTTTTTTTTAAATAAATAAATACCTTCCTGTTCGAGTTCAATATTTTTTTGCATATCATTTATACTACGGCCGCTGGATCACAAGAAAAAGAAACAAGCTGAAAAAGTCTGTTTGGGAGTATCCACCGAGCATTCAGTATCGAAGCACAAAAACGTTACCTAACTCATCGCCTGCACACTGAGATGATGGTCACAGGTATGCAGTCTAACAATTCACTAGGTTTCGTCTTGTTGTTTCTAGTTAATTTACGGCTGATCAAAATCACGAGAGCAGATAACCAAAAGTGGTAGAATAACGCATTAAAATATATCTAAAAAAACTTAAAACTGGGTTCACGCTATAATGAGGAGTTCTCAATTTGGTTGAGTAACGTAATTAGTCATACCTTTTTATTTGAAAAAAAAAATATTTTTTATCACTTGTTTTTTCTTGATAATTTTTTTTGCATAAACAATTTGAAAATTTTGCATCCGAGTTTGAACACATGGCGCCCCTGAAATCGAGTACAAAGTTGCTGATGATATTGAAAAACCTATCTGACAATCTTTATGTACCCCGAAATCGAGAACAATACAAATCGGCCACAGGTATGTTCTCCGTGACTAATGCGACGTTAGAATTGTTTGTCAGATAGATTACAGTACAGGAATATTAGAAAAGCTCTATTCGAATTTAATCTACATTGTGTGATCGCGGTTCATCATTCGGGCTACTCGATACTGACCTGTCCATATTATATTAAATCGTATTAGGGTAACTGGGTGGAAATCAATACGCCATACGGTGTGACAACTACATCTGACTGGTTGAGTATTGCGGAACGATTAACTTATGTAGAAGTATCTTTACATAATTTTTTTTTTTTTTAAATAAATAAATACCTTCCTGTTCGAGTTCAATATTTTTTTGCATATCATTTATACTACGGCCGCTGGATCACAAGAAAAAGAAACAAGCTGAAAAAGTCTGTTTGGGAGTATCCACCGAGCATTCAGTATCGAAGCACAAAAACGTTACCTAACTCATCGCCTGCACACTGAGATGATGGTCACAGGTATGCAGTCTAACAATTCACTAGGTTTCGTCTTGTTGTTTCTAGTTAATTTACGGCTGATCAAAATCACGAGAGCAGATAACCAAAAGTGGTAGAATAACGCATTAAAATATATCTAAAAAAACTTAAAACTGGGTTCACGCTATAATGAGGAGTTCTCAATTTGGTTGAGTAACGTAATTAGTCATACCTTTTTATTTGAAAAAAAAAATATTTTATATCACTTGTTTTTTCTTGATAATTTTTTTTGCATAAACAATTTGAAAATTTTGCATCCGAGTTTGAACACATGGCGCCCCTGAAATCGAGTACAAAGTTGCTGATGATATTGAAAAACCTATCTGACAATCTTTATGTACCCCGAAATCGAGAACAATACAAATCGGCCACAGGTATGTTCTCCGTGACTAATGCGACGTTAGAATTGTTTGTCAGATAGATTACAGTACAGGAATATTAGAAAAGCTCTATTCGAATTTAATCTACATTGTGTGATCGCGGTTCATCATTCGGGCTACTCGATACTGACCTGTCCATATTATATTAAATCGTATTAGGGTAACTGGGTGGAAATCAATACGCCATACGGTGTGACAACTACATCTGACTGGTTGAGTATTGCGGAACGATTAACTTATGTAGAAGTATCTTTACATAATTTTTTTTTTTTTTAAATAAATAAATACCTTCCTGTTCGAGTTCAATATTTTTTTGCATATCATTTATACTACGGCCGCTGGATCACAAGAAAAAGAAACAAGCTGAAAAAGTCTGTTTGGGAGTATCCACCGAGCATTCAGTATCGAAGCACAAAAACGTTACCTAACTCATCGCCTGCACACTGAGATGATGGTCACAGGTATGCAGTCTAACAATTCACTAGGTTTCGTCTTGTTGTTTCTAGTTAATTTACGGCTGATCAAAATCACGAGAGCAGATAACCAAAAGTGGTAGAATAACGCATTAAAATATATCTAAAAAAACTTAAAACTGGGTTCACGCTATAATGAGGAGTTCTCAATTTGGTTGAGTAACGTAATTAGTCATACCTTTTTATTTGAAAAAAAAAATATTTTTTATCACTTGTTTTTTCTTGATAATTTTTTTTGCATAAACAATTTGAAAATTTTGCATCCGAGTTTGAACACATGGCGCCCCTGAAATCGAGTACAAAGTTGCTGATGATATTGAAAAACCTATCTGACAATCTTTATGTACCCCGAAATCGAGAACAATACAAATCGGCCACAGGTATGTTCTCCGTGACTAATGCGACGTTAGAATTGTTTGTCAGATAGATTACAGTACAGGAATATTAGAAAAGCTCTATTCGAATTTAATCTACATTGTGTGATCGCGGTTCATCATTCGGGCTACTCGATACTGACCTGTCCATATTATATTAAATCGTATTAGGGTAACTGGGTGGAAATCAATACGCCATACGGTGTGACAACTACATCTGACTGGTTGAGTATTGCGGAACGATTAACTTATGTAGAAGTATCTTTACATAATTTTTTTTTTTTTTAAATAAATAAATACCTTCCTGTTCGAGTTCAATATTTTTTTGCATATCATTTATACTACGGCCGCTGGATCACAAGAAAAAGAAACAAGCTGAAAAAGTCTGTTTGGGAGTATCCACCGAGCATTCAGTATCGAAGCACAAAAACGTTACCTAACTCATCGCCTGCACACTGAGATGATGGTCACAGGTATGCAGTCTAACAATTCACTAGGTTTCGTCTTGTTGTTTCTAGTTAATTTACGGCTGATCAAAATCACGAGAGCAGATAACCAAAAGTGGTAGAATAACGCATTAAAATATATCTAAAAAAACTTAAAACTGGGTTCACGCTATAATGAGGAGTTCTCAATTTGGTTGAGTAACGTAATTAGTCATACCTTTTTATTTGAAAAAAAAAATATTTTTTATCACTTGTTTTTTCTTGATAATTTTTTTTGCATAAACAATTTGAAAATTTTGCATCCGAGTTTGAACACATGGCGCCCCTGAAATCGAGTACAAAGTTGCTGATGATATTGAAAAACCTATCTGACAATCTTTATGTACCCCGAAATCGAGAACAATACAAATCGGCCACAGGTATGTTCTCCGTGACTAATGCGACGTTAGAATTGTTTGTCAGATAGATTACAGTACAGGAATATTAGAAAAGCTCTATTCGAATTTAATCTACATTGTGTGATCGCGGTTCATCATTCGGGCTACTCGATACTGACCTGTCCATATTATATTAAATCGTATTAGGGTAACTGGGTGGAAATCAATACGCCATACGGTGTGACAACTACATCTGACTGGTTGAGTATTGCGGAACGATTAACTTATGTAGAAGTATCTTTACATAATTTTTTTTTTTTTTAAATAAATAAATACCTTCCTGTTCGAGTTCAATATTTTTTTGCATATCATTTATACTACGGCCGCTGGATCACAAGAAAAAGAAACAAGCTGAAAAAGTCTGTTTGGGAGTATCCACCGAGCATTCAGTATCGAAGCACAAAAACGTTACCTAACTCATCGCCTGCACACTGAGATGATGGTCACAGGTATGCAGTCTAACAATTCACTAGGTTTCGTCTTGTTGTTTCTAGTTAATTTACGGCTGATCAAAATCACGAGAGCAGATAACCAAAAGTGGTAGAATAACGCATTAAAATATATCTAAAAAAACTTAAAACTGGGTTCACGCTATAATGAGGAGTTCTCAATTTGGTTGAGTAACGTAATTAGTCATACCTTTTTATTTGAAAAAAAAAATATTTTATATCACTTGTTTTTTCTTGATAATTTTTTTTGCATAAACAATTTGAAAATTTTGCATCCGAGTTTGAACACATGGCGCCCCTGAAATCGAGTACAAAGTTGCTGATGATATTGAAAAACCTATCTGACAATCTTTATGTACCCCGAAATCGAGAACAATACAAATCGGCCACAGGTATGTTCTCCGTGACTAATGCGACGTTAGAATTGTTTGTCAGATAGATTACAGTACAGGAATATTAGAAAAGCTCTATTCGAATTTAATCTACATTGTGTGATCGCGGTTCATCATTCGGGCTACTCGATACTGACCTGTCCATATTATATTAAATCGTATTAGGGTAACTGGGTGGAAATCAATACGCCATACGGTGTGACAACTACATCTGACTGGTTGAGTATTGCGGAACGATTAACTTATGTAGAAGTATCTTTACATAATTTTTTTTTTTTTTAAATAAATAAATACCTTCCTGTTCGAGTTCAATATTTTTTTGCATATCATTTATACTACGGCCGCTGGATCACAAGAAAAAGAAACAAGCTGAAAAAGTCTGTTTGGGAGTATCCACCGAGCATTCAGTATCGAAGCACAAAAACGTTACCTAACTCATCGCCTGCACACTGAGATGATGGTCACAGGTATGCAGTCTAACAATTCACTAGGTTTCGTCTTGTTGTTTCTAGTTAATTTACGGCTGATCAAAATCACGAGAGCAGATAACCAAAAGTGGTAGAATAACGCATTAAAATATATCTAAAAAAACTTAAAACTGGGTTCACGCTATAATGAGGAGTTCTCAATTTGGTTGAGTAACGTAATTAGTCATACCTTTTTATTTGAAAAAAAAAATATTTTATATCACTTGTTTTTTCTTGATAATTTTTTTTGCATAAACAATTTGAAAATTTTGCATCCGAGTTTGAACACATGGCGCCCCTGAAATCGAGTACAAAGTTGCTGATGATATTGAAAAACCTATCTGACAATCTTTATGTACCCCGAAATCGAGAACAATACAAATCGGCCACAGGTATGTTCTCCGTGACTAATGCGACGTTAGAATTGTTTGTCAGATAGATTACAGTACAGGAATATTAGAAAAGCTCTATTCGAATTTAATCTACATTGTGTGATCGCGGTTCATCATTCGGGCTACTCGATACTGACCTGTCCATATTATATTAAATCGTATTAGGGTAACTGGGTGGAAATCAATACGCCATACGGTGTGACAACTACATCTGACTGGTTGAGTATTGCGGAACGATTAACTTATGTAGAAGTATCTTTACATAATTTTTTTTTTTTTTAAATAAATAAATACCTTCCTGTTCGAGTTCAATATTTTTTTGCATATCATTTATACTACGGCCGCTGGATCACAAGAAAAAGAAACAAGCTGAAAAAGTCTGTTTGGGAGTATCCACCGAGCATTCAGTATCGAAGCACAAAAACGTTACCTAACTCATCGCCTGCACACTGAGATGATGGTCACAGGTATGCAGTCTAACAATTCACTAGGTTTCGTCTTGTTGTTTCTAGTTAATTTACGGCTGATCAAAATCACGAGAGCAGATAACCAAAAGTGGTAGAATAACGCATTAAAATATATCTAAAAAAACTTAAAACTGGGTTCACGCTATAATGAGGAGTTCTCAATTTGGTTGAGTAACGTAATTAGTCATACCTTTTTATTTGAAAAAAAAAATATTTTTTATCACTTGTTTTTTCTTGATAATTTTTTTTGCATAAACAATTTGAAAATTTTGCATCCGAGTTTGAACACATGGCGCCCCTGAAATCGAGTACAAAGTTGCTGATGATATTGAAAAACCTATCTGACAATCTTTATGTACCCCGAAATCGAGAACAATACAAATCGGCCACAGGTATGTTCTCCGTGACTAATGCGACGTTAGAATTGTTTGTCAGATAGATTACAGTACAGGAATATTAGAAAAGCTCTATTCGAATTTAATCTACATTGTGTGATCGCGGTTCATCATTCGGGCTACTCGATACTGACCTGTCCATATTATATTAAATCGTATTAGGGTAACTGGGTGGAAATCAATACGCCATACGGTGTGACAACTACATCTGACTGGTTGAGTATTGCGGAACGATTAACTTATGTAGAAGTATCTTTACATAATTTTTTTTTTTTTTAAATAAATAAATACCTTCCTGTTCGAGTTCAATATTTTTTTGCATATCATTTATACTACGGCCGCTGGATCACAAGAAAAAGAAACAAGCTGAAAAAGTCTGTTTGGGAGTATCCACCGAGCATTCAGTATCGAAGCACAAAAACGTTACCTAACTCATCGCCTGCACACTGAGATGATGGTCACAGGTATGCAGTCTAACAATTCACTAGGTTTCGTCTTGTTGTTTCTAGTTAATTTACGGCTGATCAAAATCACGAGAGCAGATAACCAAAAGTGGTAGAATAACGCATTAAAATATATCTAAAAAAACTTAAAACTGGGTTCACGCTATAATGAGGAGTTCTCAATTTGGTTGAGTAACGTAATTAGTCATACCTTTTTATTTGAAAAAAAAAATATTTTTTATCACTTGTTTTTTCTTGATAATTTTTTTTGCATAAACAATTTGAAAATTTTGCATCCGAGTTTGAACACATGGCGCCCCTGAAATCGAGTACAAAGTTGCTGATGATATTGAAAAACCTATCTGACAATCTTTATGTACCCCGAAATCGAGAACAATACAAATCGGCCACAGGTATGTTCTCCGTGACTAATGCGACGTTAGAATTGTTTGTCAGATAGATTACAGTACAGGAATATTAGAAAAGCTCTATTCGAATTTAATCTACATTGTGTGATCGCGGTTCATCATTCGGGCTACTCGATACTGACCTGTCCATATTATATTAAATCGTATTAGGGTAACTGGGTGGAAATCAATACGCCATACGGTGTGACAACTACATCTGACTGGTTGAGTATTGCGGAACGATTAACTTATGTAGAAGTATCTTTACATAATTTTTTTTTTTTTTAAATAAATAAATACCTTCCTGTTCGAGTTCAATATTTTTTTGCATATCATTTATACTACGGCCGCTGGATCACAAGAAAAAGAAACAAGCTGAAAAAGTCTGTTTGGGAGTATCCACCGAGCATTCAGTATCGAAGCACAAAAACGTTACCTAACTCATCGCCTGCACACTGAGATGATGGTCACAGGTATGCAGTCTAACAATTCACTAGGTTTCGTCTTGTTGTTTCTAGTTAATTTACGGCTGATCAAAATCACGAGAGCAGATAACCAAAAGTGGTAGAATAACGCATTAAAATATATCTAAAAAAACTTAAAACTGGGTTCACGCTATAATGAGGAGTTCTCAATTTGGTTGAGTAACGTAATTAGTCATACCTTTTTATTTGAAAAAAAAAATATTTTATATCACTTGTTTTTTCTTGATAATTTTTTTTGCATAAACAATTTGAAAATTTTGCATCCGAGTTTGAACACATGGCGCCCCTGAAATCGAGTACAAAGTTGCTGATGATATTGAAAAACCTATCTGACAATCTTTATGTACCCCGAAATCGAGAACAATACAAATCGGCCACAGGTATGTTCTCCGTGACTAATGCGACGTTAGAATTGTTTGTCAGATAGATTACAGTACAGGAATATTAGAAAAGCTCTATTCGAATTTAATCTACATTGTGTGATCGCGGTTCATCATTCGGGCTACTCGATACTGACCTGTCCATATTATATTAAATCGTATTAGGGTAACTGGGTGGAAATCAATACGCCATACGGTGTGACAACTACATCTGACTGGTTGAGTATTGCGGAACGATTAACTTATGTAGAAGTATCTTTACATAATTTTTTTTTTTTTTAAATAAATAAATACCTTCCTGTTCGAGTTCAATATTTTTTTGCATATCATTTATACTACGGCCGCTGGATCACAAGAAAAAGAAACAAGCTGAAAAAGTCTGTTTGGGAGTATCCACCGAGCATTCAGTATCGAAGCACAAAAACGTTACCTAACTCATCGCCTGCACACTGAGATGATGGTCACAGGTATGCAGTCTAACAATTCACTAGGTTTCGTCTTGTTGTTTCTAGTTAATTTACGGCTGATCAAAATCACGAGAGCAGATAACCAAAAGTGGTAGAATAACGCATTAAAATATATCTAAAAAAACTTAAAACTGGGTTCACGCTATAATGAGGAGTTCTCAATTTGGTTGAGTAACGTAATTAGTCATACCTTTTTATTTGAAAAAAAAAATATTTTATATCACTTGTTTTTTCTTGATAATTTTTTTTGCATAAACAATTTGAAAATTTTGCATCCGAGTTTGAACACATGGCGCCCCTGAAATCGAGTACAAAGTTGCTGATGATATTGAAAAACCTATCTGACAATCTTTATGTACCCCGAAATCGAGAACAATACAAATCGGCCACAGGTATGTTCTCCGTGACTAATGCGACGTTAGAATTGTTTGTCAGATAGATTACAGTACAGGAATATTAGAAAAGCTCTATTCGAATTTAATCTACATTGTGTGATCGCGGTTCATCATTCGGGCTACTCGATACTGACCTGTCCATATTATATTAAATCGTATTAGGGTAACTGGGTGGAAATCAATACGCCATACGGTGTGACAACTACATCTGACTGGTTGAGTATTGCGGAACGATTAACTTATGTAGAAGTATCTTTACATAATTTTTTTTTTTTTTAAATAAATAAATACCTTCCTGTTCGAGTTCAATATTTTTTTGCATATCATTTATACTACGGCCGCTGGATCACAAGAAAAAGAAACAAGCTGAAAAAGTCTGTTTGGGAGTATCCACCGAGCATTCAGTATCGAAGCACAAAAACGTTACCTAACTCATCGCCTGCACACTGAGATGATGGTCACAGGTATGCAGTCTAACAATTCACTAGGTTTCGTCTTGTTGTTTCTAGTTAATTTACGGCTGATCAAAATCACGAGAGCAGATAACCAAAAGTGGTAGAATAACGCATTAAAATATATCTAAAAAAACTTAAAACTGGGTTCACGCTATAATGAGGAGTTCTCAATTTGGTTGAGTAACGTAATTAGTCATACCTTTTTATTTGAAAAAAAAAATATTTTATATCACTTGTTTTTTCTTGATAATTTTTTTTGCATAAACAATTTGAAAATTTTGCATCCGAGTTTGAACACATGGCGCCCCTGAAATCGAGTACAAAGTTGCTGATGATATTGAAAAACCTATCTGACAATCTTTATGTACCCCGAAATCGAGAACAATACAAATCGGCCACAGGTATGTTCTCCGTGACTAATGCGACGTTAGAATTGTTTGTCAGATAGATTACAGTACAGGAATATTAGAAAAGCTCTATTCGAATTTAATCTACATTGTGTGATCGCGGTTCATCATTCGGGCTACTCGATACTGACCTGTCCATATTATATTAAATCGTATTAGGGTAACTGGGTGGAAATCAATACGCCATACGGTGTGACAACTACATCTGACTGGTTGAGTATTGCGGAACGATTAACTTATGTAGAAGTATCTTTACATAATTTTTTTTTTTTTTAAATAAATAAATACCTTCCTGTTCGAGTTCAATATTTTTTTGCATATCATTTATACTACGGCCGCTGGATCACAAGAAAAAGAAACAAGCTGAAAAAGTCTGTTTGGGAGTATCCACCGAGCATTCAGTATCGAAGCACAAAAACGTTACCTAACTCATCGCCTGCACACTGAGATGATGGTCACAGGTATGCAGTCTAACAATTCACTAGGTTTCGTCTTGTTGTTTCTAGTTAATTTACGGCTGATCAAAATCACGAGAGCAGATAACCAAAAGTGGTAGAATAACGCATTAAAATATATCTAAAAAAACTTAAAACTGGGTTCACGCTATAATGAGGAGTTCTCAATTTGGTTGAGTAACGTAATTAGTCATACCTTTTTATTTGAAAAAAAAAATATTTTATATCACTTGTTTTTTCTTGATAATTTTTTTTGCATAAACAATTTGAAAATTTTGCATCCGAGTTTGAACACATGGCGCCCCTGAAATCGAGTACAAAGTTGCTGATGATATTGAAAAACCTATCTGACAATCTTTATGTACCCCGAAATCGAGAACAATACAAATCGGCCACAGGTATGTTCTCCGTGACTAATGCGACGTTAGAATTGTTTGTCAGATAGATTACAGTACAGGAATATTAGAAAAGCTCTATTCGAATTTAATCTACATTGTGTGATCGCGGTTCATCATTCGGGCTACTCGATACTGACCTGTCCATATTATATTAAATCGTATTAGGGTAACTGGGTGGAAATCAATACGCCATACGGTGTGACAACTACATCTGACTGGTTGAGTATTGCGGAACGATTAACTTATGTAGAAGTATCTTTACATAATTTTTTTTTTTTTTAAATAAATAAATACCTTCCTGTTCGAGTTCAATATTTTTTTGCATATCATTTATACTACGGCCGCTGGATCACAAGAAAAAGAAACAAGCTGAAAAAGTCTGTTTGGGAGTATCCACCGAGCATTCAGTATCGAAGCACAAAAACGTTACCTAACTCATCGCCTGCACACTGAGATGATGGTCACAGGTATGCAGTCTAACAATTCACTAGGTTTCGTCTTGTTGTTTCTAGTTAATTTACGGCTGATCAAAATCACGAGAGCAGATAACCAAAAGTGGTAGAATAACGCATTAAAATATATCTAAAAAAACTTAAAACTGGGTTCACGCTATAATGAGGAGTTCTCAATTTGGTTGAGTAACGTAATTAGTCATACCTTTTTATTTGAAAAAAAAAATATTTTTTATCACTTGTTTTTTCTTGATAATTTTTTTTGCATAAACAATTTGAAAATTTTGCATCCGAGTTTGAACACATGGCGCCCCTGAAATCGAGTACAAAGTTGCTGATGATATTGAAAAACCTATCTGACAATCTTTATGTACCCCGAAATCGAGAACAATACAAATCGGCCACAGGTATGTTCTCCGTGACTAATGCGACGTTAGAATTGTTTGTCAGATAGATTACAGTACAGGAATATTAGAAAAGCTCTATTCGAATTTAATCTACATTGTGTGATCGCGGTTCATCATTCGGGCTACTCGATACTGACCTGTCCATATTATATTAAATCGTATTAGGGTAACTGGGTGGAAATCAATACGCCATACGGTGTGACAACTACATCTGACTGGTTGAGTATTGCGGAACGATTAACTTATGTAGAAGTATCTTTACATAATTTTTTTTTTTTTTAAATAAATAAATACCTTCCTGTTCGAGTTCAATATTTTTTTGCATATCATTTATACTACGGCCGCTGGATCACAAGAAAAAGAAACAAGCTGAAAAAGTCTGTTTGGGAGTATCCACCGAGCATTCAGTATCGAAGCACAAAAACGTTACCTAACTCATCGCCTGCACACTGAGATGATGGTCACAGGTATGCAGTCTAACAATTCACTAGGTTTCGTCTTGTTGTTTCTAGTTAATTTACGGCTGATCAAAATCACGAGAGCAGATAACCAAAAGTGGTAGAATAACGCATTAAAATATATCTAAAAAAACTTAAAACTGGGTTCACGCTATAATGAGGAGTTCTCAATTTGGTTGAGTAACGTAATTAGTCATACCTTTTTATTTGAAAAAAAAAATATTTTATATCACTTGTTTTTTCTTGATAATTTTTTTTGCATAAACAATTTGAAAATTTTGCATCCGAGTTTGAACACATGGCGCCCCTGAAATCGAGTACAAAGTTGCTGATGATATTGAAAAACCTATCTGACAATCTTTATGTACCCCGAAATCGAGAACAATACAAATCGGCCACAGGTATGTTCTCCGTGACTAATGCGACGTTAGAATTGTTTGTCAGATAGATTACAGTACAGGAATATTAGAAAAGCTCTATTCGAATTTAATCTACATTGTGTGATCGCGGTTCATCATTCGGGCTACTCGATACTGACCTGTCCATATTATATTAAATCGTATTAGGGTAACTGGGTGGAAATCAATACGCCATACGGTGTGACAACTACATCTGACTGGTTGAGTATTGCGGAACGATTAACTTATGTAGAAGTATCTTTACATAATTTTTTTTTTTTTTAAATAAATAAATACCTTCCTGTTCGAGTTCAATATTTTTTTGCATATCATTTATACTACGGCCGCTGGATCACAAGAAAAAGAAACAAGCTGAAAAAGTCTGTTTGGGAGTATCCACCGAGCATTCAGTATCGAAGCACAAAAACGTTACCTAACTCATCGCCTGCACACTGAGATGATGGTCACAGGTATGCAGTCTAACAATTCACTAGGTTTCGTCTTGTTGTTTCTAGTTAATTTACGGCTGATCAAAATCACGAGAGCAGATAACCAAAAGTGGTAGAATAACGCATTAAAATATATCTAAAAAAACTTAAAACTGGGTTCACGCTATAATGAGGAGTTCTCAATTTGGTTGAGTAACGTAATTAGTCATACCTTTTTATTTGAAAAAAAAAATATTTTTTATCACTTGTTTTTTCTTGATAATTTTTTTTGCATAAACAATTTGAAAATTTTGCATCCGAGTTTGAACACATGGCGCCCCTGAAATCGAGTACAAAGTTGCTGATGATATTGAAAAACCTATCTGACAATCTTTATGTACCCCGAAATCGAGAACAATACAAATCGGCCACAGGTATGTTCTCCGTGACTAATGCGACGTTAGAATTGTTTGTCAGATAGATTACAGTACAGGAATATTAGAAAAGCTCTATTCGAATTTAATCTACATTGTGTGATCGCGGTTCATCATTCGGGCTACTCGATACTGACCTGTCCATATTATATTAAATCGTATTAGGGTAACTGGGTGGAAATCAATACGCCATACGGTGTGACAACTACATCTGACTGGTTGAGTATTGCGGAACGATTAACTTATGTAGAAGTATCTTTACATAATTTTTTTTTTTTTTAAATAAATAAATACCTTCCTGTTCGAGTTCAATATTTTTTTGCATATCATTTATACTACGGCCGCTGGATCACAAGAAAAAGAAACAAGCTGAAAAAGTCTGTTTGGGAGTATCCACCGAGCATTCAGTATCGAAGCACAAAAACGTTACCTAACTCATCGCCTGCACACTGAGATGATGGTCACAGGTATGCAGTCTAACAATTCACTAGGTTTCGTCTTGTTGTTTCTAGTTAATTTACGGCTGATCAAAATCACGAGAGCAGATAACCAAAAGTGGTAGAATAACGCATTAAAATATATCTAAAAAAACTTAAAACTGGGTTCACGCTATAATGAGGAGTTCTCAATTTGGTTGAGTAACGTAATTAGTCATACCTTTTTATTTGAAAAAAAAAATATTTTATATCACTTGTTTTTTCTTGATAATTTTTTTTGCATAAACAATTTGAAAATTTTGCATCCGAGTTTGAACACATGGCGCCCCTGAAATCGAGTACAAAGTTGCTGATGATATTGAAAAACCTATCTGACAATCTTTATGTACCCCGAAATCGAGAACAATACAAATCGGCCACAGGTATGTTCTCCGTGACTAATGCGACGTTAGAATTGTTTGTCAGATAGATTACAGTACAGGAATATTAGAAAAGCTCTATTCGAATTTAATCTACATTGTGTGATCGCGGTTCATCATTCGGGCTACTCGATACTGACCTGTCCATATTATATTAAATCGTATTAGGGTAACTGGGTGGAAATCAATACGCCATACGGTGTGACAACTACATCTGACTGGTTGAGTATTGCGGAACGATTAACTTATGTAGAAGTATCTTTACATAATTTTTTTTTTTTTTAAATAAATAAATACCTTCCTGTTCGAGTTCAATATTTTTTTGCATATCATTTATACTACGGCCGCTGGATCACAAGAAAAAGAAACAAGCTGAAAAAGTCTGTTTGGGAGTATCCACCGAGCATTCAGTATCGAAGCACAAAAACGTTACCTAACTCATCGCCTGCACACTGAGATGATGGTCACAGGTATGCAGTCTAACAATTCACTAGGTTTCGTCTTGTTGTTTCTAGTTAATTTACGGCTGATCAAAATCACGAGAGCAGATAACCAAAAGTGGTAGAATAACGCATTAAAATATATCTAAAAAAACTTAAAACTGGGTTCACGCTATAATGAGGAGTTCTCAATTTGGTTGAGTAACGTAATTAGTCATACCTTTTTATTTGAAAAAAAAAATATTTTTTATCACTTGTTTTTTCTTGATAATTTTTTTTGCATAAACAATTTGAAAATTTTGCATCCGAGTTTGAACACATGGCGCCCCTGAAATCGAGTACAAAGTTGCTGATGATATTGAAAAACCTATCTGACAATCTTTATGTACCCCGAAATCGAGAACAATACAAATCGGCCACAGGTATGTTCTCCGTGACTAATGCGACGTTAGAATTGTTTGTCAGATAGATTACAGTACAGGAATATTAGAAAAGCTCTATTCGAATTTAATCTACATTGTGTGATCGCGGTTCATCATTCGGGCTACTCGATACTGACCTGTCCATATTATATTAAATCGTATTAGGGTAACTGGGTGGAAATCAATACGCCATACGGTGTGACAACTACATCTGACTGGTTGAGTATTGCGGAACGATTAACTTATGTAGAAGTATCTTTACATAATTTTTTTTTTTTTTAAATAAATAAATACCTTCCTGTTCGAGTTCAATATTTTTTTGCATATCATTTATACTACGGCCGCTGGATCACAAGAAAAAGAAACAAGCTGAAAAAGTCTGTTTGGGAGTATCCACCGAGCATTCAGTATCGAAGCACAAAAACGTTACCTAACTCATCGCCTGCACACTGAGATGATGGTCACAGGTATGCAGTCTAACAATTCACTAGGTTTCGTCTTGTTGTTTCTAGTTAATTTACGGCTGATCAAAATCACGAGAGCAGATAACCAAAAGTGGTAGAATAACGCATTAAAATATATCTAAAAAAACTTAAAACTGGGTTCACGCTATAATGAGGAGTTCTCAATTTGGTTGAGTAACGTAATTAGTCATACCTTTTTATTTGAAAAAAAAAATATTTTTTATCACTTGTTTTTTCTTGATAATTTTTTTTGCATAAACAATTTGAAAATTTTGCATCCGAGTTTGAACACATGGCGCCCCTGAAATCGAGTACAAAGTTGCTGATGATATTGAAAAACCTATCTGACAATCTTTATGTACCCCGAAATCGAGAACAATACAAATCGGCCACAGGTATGTTCTCCGTGACTAATGCGACGTTAGAATTGTTTGTCAGATAGATTACAGTACAGGAATATTAGAAAAGCTCTATTCGAATTTAATCTACATTGTGTGATCGCGGTTCATCATTCGGGCTACTCGATACTGACCTGTCCATATTATATTAAATCGTATTAGGGTAACTGGGTGGAAATCAATACGCCATACGGTGTGACAACTACATCTGACTGGTTGAGTATTGCGGAACGATTAACTTATGTAGAAGTATCTTTACATAATTTTTTTTTTTTTTAAATAAATAAATACCTTCCTGTTCGAGTTCAATATTTTTTTGCATATCATTTATACTACGGCCGCTGGATCACAAGAAAAAGAAACAAGCTGAAAAAGTCTGTTTGGGAGTATCCACCGAGCATTCAGTATCGAAGCACAAAAACGTTACCTAACTCATCGCCTGCACACTGAGATGATGGTCACAGGTATGCAGTCTAACAATTCACTAGGTTTCGTCTTGTTGTTTCTAGTTAATTTACGGCTGATCAAAATCACGAGAGCAGATAACCAAAAGTGGTAGAATAACGCATTAAAATATATCTAAAAAAACTTAAAACTGGGTTCACGCTATAATGAGGAGTTCTCAATTTGGTTGAGTAACGTAATTAGTCATACCTTTTTATTTGAAAAAAAAAATATTTTATATCACTTGTTTTTTCTTGATAATTTTTTTTGCATAAACAATTTGAAAATTTTGCATCCGAGTTTGAACACATGGCGCCCCTGAAATCGAGTACAAAGTTGCTGATGATATTGAAAAACCTATCTGACAATCTTTATGTACCCCGAAATCGAGAACAATACAAATCGGCCACAGGTATGTTCTCCGTGACTAATGCGACGTTAGAATTGTTTGTCAGATAGATTACAGTACAGGAATATTAGAAAAGCTCTATTCGAATTTAATCTACATTGTGTGATCGCGGTTCATCATTCGGGCTACTCGATACTGACCTGTCCATATTATATTAAATCGTATTAGGGTAACTGGGTGGAAATCAATACGCCATACGGTGTGACAACTACATCTGACTGGTTGAGTATTGCGGAACGATTAACTTATGTAGAAGTATCTTTACATAATTTTTTTTTTTTTTAAATAAATAAATACCTTCCTGTTCGAGTTCAATATTTTTTTGCATATCATTTATACTACGGCCGCTGGATCACAAGAAAAAGAAACAAGCTGAAAAAGTCTGTTTGGGAGTATCCACCGAGCATTCAGTATCGAAGCACAAAAACGTTACCTAACTCATCGCCTGCACACTGAGATGATGGTCACAGGTATGCAGTCTAACAATTCACTAGGTTTCGTCTTGTTGTTTCTAGTTAATTTACGGCTGATCAAAATCACGAGAGCAGATAACCAAAAGTGGTAGAATAACGCATTAAAATATATCTAAAAAAACTTAAAACTGGGTTCACGCTATAATGAGGAGTTCTCAATTTGGTTGAGTAACGTAATTAGTCATACCTTTTTATTTGAAAAAAAAAATATTTTTTATCACTTGTTTTTTCTTGATAATTTTTTTTGCATAAACAATTTGAAAATTTTGCATCCGAGTTTGAACACATGGCGCCCCTGAAATCGAGTACAAAGTTGCTGATGATATTGAAAAACCTATCTGACAATCTTTATGTACCCCGAAATCGAGAACAATACAAATCGGCCACAGGTATGTTCTCCGTGACTAATGCGACGTTAGAATTGTTTGTCAGATAGATTACAGTACAGGAATATTAGAAAAGCTCTATTCGAATTTAATCTACATTGTGTGATCGCGGTTCATCATTCGGGCTACTCGATACTGACCTGTCCATATTATATTAAATCGTATTAGGGTAACTGGGTGGAAATCAATACGCCATACGGTGTGACAACTACATCTGACTGGTTGAGTATTGCGGAACGATTAACTTATGTAGAAGTATCTTTACATAATTTTTTTTTTTTTTAAATAAATAAATACCTTCCTGTTCGAGTTCAATATTTTTTTGCATATCATTTATACTACGGCCGCTGGATCACAAGAAAAAGAAACAAGCTGAAAAAGTCTGTTTGGGAGTATCCACCGAGCATTCAGTATCGAAGCACAAAAACGTTACCTAACTCATCGCCTGCACACTGAGATGATGGTCACAGGTATGCAGTCTAACAATTCACTAGGTTTCGTCTTGTTGTTTCTAGTTAATTTACGGCTGATCAAAATCACGAGAGCAGATAACCAAAAGTGGTAGAATAACGCATTAAAATATATCTAAAAAAACTTAAAACTGGGTTCACGCTATAATGAGGAGTTCTCAATTTGGTTGAGTAACGTAATTAGTCATACCTTTTTATTTGAAAAAAAAAATATTTTATATCACTTGTTTTTTCTTGATAATTTTTTTTGCATAAACAATTTGAAAATTTTGCATCCGAGTTTGAACACATGGCGCCCCTGAAATCGAGTACAAAGTTGCTGATGATATTGAAAAACCTATCTGACAATCTTTATGTACCCCGAAATCGAGAACAATACAAATCGGCCACAGGTATGTTCTCCGTGACTAATGCGACGTTAGAATTGTTTGTCAGATAGATTACAGTACAGGAATATTAGAAAAGCTCTATTCGAATTTAATCTACATTGTGTGATCGCGGTTCATCATTCGGGCTACTCGATACTGACCTGTCCATATTATATTAAATCGTATTAGGGTAACTGGGTGGAAATCAATACGCCATACGGTGTGACAACTACATCTGACTGGTTGAGTATTGCGGAACGATTAACTTATGTAGAAGTATCTTTACATAATTTTTTTTTTTTTAAATAAATAAATACCTTCCTGTTCGAGTTCAATATTTTTTTGCATATCATTTATACTACGGCCGCTGGATCACAAGAAAAAGAAACAAGCTGAAAAAGTCTGTTTGGGAGTATCCACCGAGCATTCAGTATCGAAGCACAAAAACGTTACCTAACTCATCGCCTGCACACTGAGATGATGGTCACAGGTATGCAGTCTAACAATTCACTAGGTTTCGTCTTGTTGTTTCTAGTTAATTTACGGCTGATCAAAATCACGAGAGCAGATAACCAAAAGTGGTAGAATAACGCATTAAAATATATCTAAAAAAACTTAAAACTGGGTTCACGCTATAATGAGGAGTTCTCAATTTGGTTGAGTAACGTAATTAGTCATACCTTTTTATTTGAAAAAAAAAATATTTTATATCACTTGTTTTTTCTTGATAATTTTTTTTGCATAAACAATTTGAAAATTTTGCATCCGAGTTTGAACACATGGCGCCCCTGAAATCGAGTACAAAGTTGCTGATGATATTGAAAAACCTATCTGACAATCTTTATGTACCCCGAAATCGAGAACAATACAAATCGGCCACAGGTATGTTCTCCGTGACTAATGCGACGTTAGAATTGTTTGTCAGATAGATTACAGTACAGGAATATTAGAAAAGCTCTATTCGAATTTAATCTACATTGTGTGATCGCGGTTCATCATTCGGGCTACTCGATACTGACCTGTCCATATTATATTAAATCGTATTAGGGTAACTGGGTGGAAATCAATACGCCATACGGTGTGACAACTACATCTGACTGGTTGAGTATTGCGGAACGATTAACTTATGTAGAAGTATCTTTACATAATTTTTTTTTTTTTTAAATAAATAAATACCTTCCTGTTCGAGTTCAATATTTTTTTGCATATCATTTATACTACGGCCGCTGGATCACAAGAAAAAGAAACAAGCTGAAAAAGTCTGTTTGGGAGTATCCACCGAGCATTCAGTATCGAAGCACAAAAACGTTACCTAACTCATCGCCTGCACACTGAGATGATGGTCACAGGTATGCAGTCTAACAATTCACTAGGTTTCGTCTTGTTGTTTCTAGTTAATTTACGGCTGATCAAAATCACGAGAGCAGATAACCAAAAGTGGTAGAATAACGCATTAAAATATATCTAAAAAAACTTAAAACTGGGTTCACGCTATAATGAGGAGTTCTCAATTTGGTTGAGTAACGTAATTAGTCATACCTTTTTATTTGAAAAAAAAAATATTTTATATCACTTGTTTTTTCTTGATAATTTTTTTTGCATAAACAATTTGAAAATTTTGCATCCGAGTTTGAACACATGGCGCCCCTGAAATCGAGTACAAAGTTGCTGATGATATTGAAAAACCTATCTGACAATCTTTATGTACCCCGAAATCGAGAACAATACAAATCGGCCACAGGTATGTTCTCCGTGACTAATGCGACGTTAGAATTGTTTGTCAGATAGATTACAGTACAGGAATATTAGAAAAGCTCTATTCGAATTTAATCTACATTGTGTGATCGCGGTTCATCATTCGGGCTACTCGATACTGACCTGTCCATATTATATTAAATCGTATTAGGGTAACTGGGTGGAAATCAATACGCCATACGGTGTGACAACTACATCTGACTGGTTGAGTATTGCGGAACGATTAACTTATGTAGAAGTATCTTTACATAATTTTTTTTTTTTTTAAATAAATAAATACCTTCCTGTTCGAGTTCAATATTTTTTTGCATATCATTTATACTACGGCCGCTGGATCACAAGAAAAAGAAACAAGCTGAAAAAGTCTGTTTGGGAGTATCCACCGAGCATTCAGTATCGAAGCACAAAAACGTTACCTAACTCATCGCCTGCACACTGAGATGATGGTCACAGGTATGCAGTCTAACAATTCACTAGGTTTCGTCTTGTTGTTTCTAGTTAATTTACGGCTGATCAAAATCACGAGAGCAGATAACCAAAAGTGGTAGAATAACGCATTAAAATATATCTAAAAAAACTTAAAACTGGGTTCACGCTATAATGAGGAGTTCTCAATTTGGTTGAGTAACGTAATTAGTCATACCTTTTTATTTGAAAAAAAAAATATTTTTTATCACTTGTTTTTTCTTGATAATTTTTTTTGCATAAACAATTTGAAAATTTTGCATCCGAGTTTGAACACATGGCGCCCCTGAAATCGAGTACAAAGTTGCTGATGATATTGAAAAACCTATCTGACAATCTTTATGTACCCCGAAATCGAGAACAATACAAATCGGCCACAGGTATGTTCTCCGTGACTAATGCGACGTTAGAATTGTTTGTCAGATAGATTACAGTACAGGAATATTAGAAAAGCTCTATTCGAATTTAATCTACATTGTGTGATCGCGGTTCATCATTCGGGCTACTCGATACTGACCTGTCCATATTATATTAAATCGTATTAGGGTAACTGGGTGGAAATCAATACGCCATACGGTGTGACAACTACATCTGACTGGTTGAGTATTGCGGAACGATTAACTTATGTAGAAGTATCTTTACATAATTTTTTTTTTTTTTAAATAAATAAATACCTTCCTGTTCGAGTTCAATATTTTTTTGCATATCATTTATACTACGGCCGCTGGATCACAAGAAAAAGAAACAAGCTGAAAAAGTCTGTTTGGGAGTATCCACCGAGCATTCAGTATCGAAGCACAAAAACGTTACCTAACTCATCGCCTGCACACTGAGATGATGGTCACAGGTATGCAGTCTAACAATTCACTAGGTTTCGTCTTGTTGTTTCTAGTTAATTTACGGCTGATCAAAATCACGAGAGCAGATAACCAAAAGTGGTAGAATAACGCATTAAAATATATCTAAAAAAACTTAAAACTGGGTTCACGCTATAATGAGGAGTTCTCAATTTGGTTGAGTAACGTAATTAGTCATACCTTTTTATTTGAAAAAAAAAATATTTTTTATCACTTGTTTTTTCTTGATAATTTTTTTTGCATAAACAATTTGAAAATTTTGCATCCGAGTTTGAACACATGGCGCCCCTGAAATCGAGTACAAAGTTGCTGATGATATTGAAAAACCTATCTGACAATCTTTATGTACCCCGAAATCGAGAACAATACAAATCGGCCACAGGTATGTTCTCCGTGACTAATGCGACGTTAGAATTGTTTGTCAGATAGATTACAGTACAGGAATATTAGAAAAGCTCTATTCGAATTTAATCTACATTGTGTGATCGCGGTTCATCATTCGGGCTACTCGATACTGACCTGTCCATATTATATTAAATCGTATTAGGGTAACTGGGTGGAAATCAATACGCCATACGGTGTGACAACTACATCTGACTGGTTGAGTATTGCGGAACGATTAACTTATGTAGAAGTATCTTTACATAATTTTTTTTTTTTTTAAATAAATAAATACCTTCCTGTTCGAGTTCAATATTTTTTTGCATATCATTTATACTACGGCCGCTGGATCACAAGAAAAAGAAACAAGCTGAAAAAGTCTGTTTGGGAGTATCCACCGAGCATTCAGTATCGAAGCACAAAAACGTTACCTAACTCATCGCCTGCACACTGAGATGATGGTCACAGGTATGCAGTCTAACAATTCACTAGGTTTCGTCTTGTTGTTTCTAGTTAATTTACGGCTGATCAAAATCACGAGAGCAGATAACCAAAAGTGGTAGAATAACGCATTAAAATATATCTAAAAAAACTTAAAACTGGGTTCACGCTATAATGAGGAGTTCTCAATTTGGTTGAGTAACGTAATTAGTCATACCTTTTTATTTGAAAAAAAAAATATTTTATATCACTTGTTTTTTCTTGATAATTTTTTTTGCATAAACAATTTGAAAATTTTGCATCCGAGTTTGAACACATGGCGCCCCTGAAATCGAGTACAAAGTTGCTGATGATATTGAAAAACCTATCTGACAATCTTTATGTACCCCGAAATCGAGAACAATACAAATCGGCCACAGGTATGTTCTCCGTGACTAATGCGACGTTAGAATTGTTTGTCAGATAGATTACAGTACAGGAATATTAGAAAAGCTCTATTCGAATTTAATCTACATTGTGTGATCGCGGTTCATCATTCGGGCTACTCGATACTGACCTGTCCATATTATATTAAATCGTATTAGGGTAACTGGGTGGAAATCAATACGCCATACGGTGTGACAACTACATCTGACTGGTTGAGTATTGCGGAACGATTAACTTATGTAGAAGTATCTTTACATAATTTTTTTTTTTTTTAAATAAATAAATACCTTCCTGTTCGAGTTCAATATTTTTTTGCATATCATTTATACTACGGCCGCTGGATCACAAGAAAAAGAAACAAGCTGAAAAAGTCTGTTTGGGAGTATCCACCGAGCATTCAGTATCGAAGCACAAAAACGTTACCTAACTCATCGCCTGCACACTGAGATGATGGTCACAGGTATGCAGTCTAACAATTCACTAGGTTTCGTCTTGTTGTTTCTAGTTAATTTACGGCTGATCAAAATCACGAGAGCAGATAACCAAAAGTGGTAGAATAACGCATTAAAATATATCTAAAAAAACTTAAAACTGGGTTCACGCTATAATGAGGAGTTCTCAATTTGGTTGAGTAACGTAATTAGTCATACCTTTTTATTTGAAAAAAAAAATATTTTTTATCACTTGTTTTTTCTTGATAATTTTTTTTGCATAAACAATTTGAAAATTTTGCATCCGAGTTTGAACACATGGCGCCCCTGAAATCGAGTACAAAGTTGCTGATGATATTGAAAAACCTATCTGACAATCTTTATGTACCCCGAAATCGAGAACAATACAAATCGGCCACAGGTATGTTCTCCGTGACTAATGCGACGTTAGAATTGTTTGTCAGATAGATTACAGTACAGGAATATTAGAAAAGCTCTATTCGAATTTAATCTACATTGTGTGATCGCGGTTCATCATTCGGGCTACTCGATACTGACCTGTCCATATTATATTAAATCGTATTAGGGTAACTGGGTGGAAATCAATACGCCATACGGTGTGACAACTACATCTGACTGGTTGAGTATTGCGGAACGATTAACTTATGTAGAAGTATCTTTACATAATTTTTTTTTTTTTTAAATAAATAAATACCTTCCTGTTCGAGTTCAATATTTTTTTGCATATCATTTATACTACGGCCGCTGGATCACAAGAAAAAGAAACAAGCTGAAAAAGTCTGTTTGGGAGTATCCACCGAGCATTCAGTATCGAAGCACAAAAACGTTACCTAACTCATCGCCTGCACACTGAGATGATGGTCACAGGTATGCAGTCTAACAATTCACTAGGTTTCGTCTTGTTGTTTCTAGTTAATTTACGGCTGATCAAAATCACGAGAGCAGATAACCAAAAGTGGTAGAATAACGCATTAAAATATATCTAAAAAAACTTAAAACTGGGTTCACGCTATAATGAGGAGTTCTCAATTTGGTTGAGTAACGTAATTAGTCATACCTTTTTTGAGTTCTCAATTTGGTTTTTTGCATTAATAATTATCATGAACATATTGACCGATTCTATTTCACTTTTTTCAGATCTTATGTTGTATAAATTGTATTGATTAAATTTCTAAATTGTTGTGTTTATATTTTCTTTTCAGCTCTTATAATGGCCCAATACACATAGTAAATTTAAGTTCTATGCCAATAGATTTCCAACTGCACAACTTCACCTTTAGCAATATTTCTGCATCATGTTTTGCAGTCACGAATAGTTTTAATTATTTCTTTTGGTATGATGAAGTTTTTAATTTAACTATTCATTGTTTCTAATTTATTTTAACAATATATTTTAGGCGTTTAGATATATTGCATGTGCTTTACTTCATAAAACAAATACACATTTTTTGAGACAACATCTTCTGTGCAAAAAAATACAATAAATTTATTTTATGTATATTTATTCTGATATGTATAAACTACCTACTAACAATTGTATTTGTATATTTTAGTTTATTTGGACTTTATATAAATATATTTTTAATTGTAGAATTTATTTAATAATACATGTTTTACATTGATCAAATTCTAATATTTTGACCGGGAGTATAAAATATTTTATTTGTATATAATTATGTGTTTTTAATTTGATTTTTTTTTTTGTTAAATAATCGTTTGTTATTCAAATATGTTAGCATAATATTATAATATTGTAAAAAATGAAATTCATGAGAATCTATTTTACTAATGTTAGAACGCTGTCAATTTAATAAAATAAATGTATGGGCAAATAAGATTGTTTCTATTTACTATAAAAGTCTATTTTAAAGAAATTAATGTTTAAACCTATAAACATAAAAGAGACGGTGAAACGGATGAGAGAAATTTAACAAAAGGTAAAAAGTAAACCAAAGAAAAAGTTGATAAATGTCATATAGTACTTTACGTCATTAATAACAAAATAGTATTATAGAATAATAAATTGACTACTTAACAAATACTCAACCACTTATTTGCCACACAACTAATCTATTGAAGAGTTCTGTAAACCATAGACAATATTTCACCGAATTTTAATTTAAACGTTTAACTTTAGTACTTATTAATAGTAGAGGCCATATACGAATCATATAATATATTTTTGGAATGCATATGAATTTTAATTAAGCTACTAATATGTAAAATGATTCATAAGGGGAACTGAAGTCGCTATTTATTAATGGACAAGTATAGTATAAATTATACTGTATAATACATATATTCGTAATAAAATATTTTTCTATGTTCATAAAGATATTCATGTTTAAAATGCCGATTAATTCTAATGCAAACAATTATTATATAGATTTTCTAGTTATAATACTTTTAAAGCTAATTTTCTCCCAGATATAACTTCGTAGAAGTCATTTTCTGGCGTATCTACTGGACGGATTTCAATTTTTTTATGTAAGACTATTTTTTTCTATGGGGACTAAAAGGCCAATTTTTGATTTAGCAATTAGAAATATAGTTAGCTTATATATAATTAGAAGAAAAATTATGTCAACGTAAAAAAATAAATGCTAAAAAAATTGTTTGAAAACAAAAATAAAAAATCGTTCTTTAATCCACCATAAATAAAATAACAAAAAAAAAAGTGTTGAAATCGGTTCGTTAGGCACTTTAGAAAGTGACAGAGCCTTCAAGTCTTTATTTGTAAAATAAAATTGACGCTATCCGTCCCCTTTAGCTATTTAAGATATTTGCAACATCAAAATTTCATTTTGAATTAATTAAGAACATATTTTTAACAATAAAATATAAGTTTTAAATTATATGGAAACATAGTTTTTGTGGTCAATTTTATGGTATTTTAACGCAATAATAACTAATTTAATATTGAACTTAATTTTTTTTAATAAAATAAACATTTACACATACATAATACATTTATATAGATATATATCCGTAACCCCGAGCAAAAATGTATTGTCATCAAATGTACATTTTACAGGAGAGGAAATTAAAATTATTTATTTATTAGATTACTTGATTTAATTAAATTTAATAAATCTTTCAATTACTTAATTTATTGAATTGATTTAGTTAATTAAAATGGAAGAACTTAGATGGATTTATTTAAGAGTCTCCAAACTTTGTACAAAGTAAAGAGAAATTGAAATTTAAGTGAACCAAAAAAACGAGAAATAGAAATTTTTTACTTAATACACTTTTGCTCTGAGGTACAGATATGTATTTAAATAAGCATACTTTTATAAAATATAAATAATGATAGAAAAATACACGAGTCAATTAGATTATAATGGCTAAATAAATAAATAGTAATTCGATAATATTACAATTACACAATTAACTGTAAGTAAAAACATTGAAACAAAATAATATTATTTTGTCATTTATATTTATTATGCAATAATGATACATTTGAAAACATTAAATGACGTGTTTTTAGTGAGCATTGAAATTATTTCATCATCGACACATACAAATTACTAAAATCAACTAACAAAATAAATAAATATAAATAAAAATGTTTAGTTAAAAAAAAAAATAAAATGGATAACAAAGTATTTTAATAGAAATTAATCAAGTTTTAAGATTAGTACAATAATAAATAAATTCGAATGTTTCCAAGCCAGTATAATCGCATTATAATATTTCTGCTTATCACAGATATAAATGTTAAAATATAATAGTCTGTACAACACATTTTGCTTATTCGTACAGTTGTAAGACATTTTCTAAGTTGGCAGCAATCTGAAAAAAATACATTGTCAAATCATTACAATTTAGTTAACAGATAACTTATTTCAGAAATAATAATTTTACATTAGGGCTGAATCAGTAAATATTTAACACCGGTTTTTAATTTTTTAGATAATATAGGTAATTTAAAGAAGTATAACTACAAAAAATTGTTCTAAATAAATCTGTTAAAACTCATAAAATGATTATTAACTAATTTTGTATTCTTATGGTGTAATAGTCACTAGTAAATTATTTAAATACAACATTTTGACGTCTTTAATTAATACAGGTTGAATTTAAATTTATAAATAACTTAATTTCAAACATGCTCTCTTCTTGAAGTTTTGGTTAATTTTTTTATGTCTGAAGTATAAGTTGTTCTGTCATAGTCTATGTCTTTAATTATCCCACATTAACTGTGACAACACTACTTTTATTACCCATTTTTAGTTGAAAGTATTAGGTTTTTTTTTTAGTTATTTATGATAACTAATGATGGATACTTTTATTTTGTATCTTATTCGATATTGGGTATTTCAACGATATTAACACTTTAACTGCCAAGATAAATAACTGAGCTCCAAGCCCGCACTACCCATGACAGTTAACGTGTTAAATTAATATGGTTTTAAGCAATTAATGATTTATTTACCTTATGGTAAAAATCAATTTGATGTTTGAGAAATAATTTTATATTGTGGTTAAGTTGAATATTTTGCTCCAAGTGAAAATGATTGATTTCTGCTAACAGCGCATACGAAACAACGTCGGTCCTCTGTTTTACACTTTGCACATCTTGATGCGTCATCTTATTATCTTGAAGTTTCTCGCAATCTTTATACTTTTGTAAGGCACCCTGTAAACAGCACACCCATAATTAATGTTAGTTCACATAATTATAATAATTTTTAAAACCAATATAACCTGTTTATATTACTAGTTTTTTTTTTAAATATTATCAAAATTAATTACTTTGTGCACTGTTAATATGTCAGGAAACGACGTTATTATTCCTTTATAAATATGCAACATATCACCAAAAGGCTCCCAATCTAATTTGGGCTGTTCCTCCATCAGTTTGCCAATTTCGTTGTAAACATCTCCTGTTTTCTTTAAAGCATTGGTCAAATTAGCTCTTGAAAAACCTAAAATTATACAAATATACTACTGTTGTTTTTATTTTTAAATATTAAAATTTATGAGAAAAATAAGACTGGGCTGACACTGATGTCTGAAATGCATCGCAGATGCTATATCGATGAAATAATATTTAATAGCTTAAAGCATACCAATGTGTTCTTCTTTTCCATAGGCATGACCAAGAGCATAAAAAGACTGTCCTATTTTTTGATATTCACGTTTGTAAAATGTCTGCATTTTCTTTGATTGATCATTAACCACTAATGACATGTTTTTCACAGCACTGTCAAGGCCACTTATAAATTTGGAAAAGCTTTCCGTGTCATGTTCTCTGTAAAAATTTTTTTTTTTAGAATTTCAGTTATGTAATTTTAAAAAAATTAATTTTTTTAGAAATATAAACTAAGGCTACTTCTTAAATGATCTAATACAATTTTATAATAATTTACTTACAGTAACATTTGACTTAAAGGTTCTTCAGGCGCTTGAATTGCAAAAAAATAATTGGCCCCTGTTAATTCAGATTTTTCAGCTTTTCGTTTACCAAGTTTCCATCTTTTTTCATCGGTACAAGTAATAAAATGTTGCCAGACAGAACATTGTGACAATACAGGATGTCGACAAACTGCATCAACAAATGCTTGCAACTGATTTTTCCGATGTTCTATGAAATTTTCCTCATACCTTCCTAAAAAAGGACAATGAACAAGTTTAACAACTTATTAAAACAAAATACTATAACATAACACTGCATATTTTTTCCTAGCATTTAATGAAAACCACATTATGAAAATTGAACATGACAGATAAATGGGAATAATTAGAGTGCAAGTTTATTTGGGTTATTAAGTGTAATATCACATAACGCAATATCAGATCATTAGTATAGCTTCTAAAAATTTGTCGATTTTGAGTTGCACATAAATTCTTATGGTAAAAAAACATGTTTTATGATAAACTAGTCAGTTAGAAAGTCATACTATTAAAAATGAACGAATTAAGCATTATAAGAAAATTATTTTATCATTTTAACTATATGGTACATATAATCATTTAACACGATTATCTACAAACATGGTTTTTTGAGTTAATACACTAATGTTCTGACTAATACACTGTTAATACACTAAAATTTTGTTTCACGATCGCAATAGTCTACTATGGCGTACCACATAATATTGTACTATTTCGTTTACACAATGCCAATACTACTACATTTATAGTACTGTCAATTCCTAATGATACATGCCTGAAATTTGTTTGTCTGGCAGAGGCGGAATTGGAATGAGACTGAATTTTTCTTCTAACCGTTCATGAAGCCAGTCAAAATGTTTATATCTTCTTGAAACTTGAATATTGTTGAACTGAAACAATAAAAATGCTAATGAAAACTGAACAATTGTTTTTAATTTAATTAATCATAAAAACAAACTTTAAAGATAATTGCATACAAAAGTTTAAACAAGACTTTAGTTTATAATTTGTCTATAGTTGAAAAAAGATAATTAAAACTAAAAAAATGTTTTAACTTTGTCACACGAAGAGACCTTTAAAAAATTATGAAAAAATTGATATGTTGATAAAAGAATTACTTACTGTAGGAGTAATTTGGTAAGCAATAAAACTTTTTAAGCCTTTTAGTTTAGTTTCTTTTTTTGGCGACGCTACAATACACTGGTAATATTCATTAGGTGCATTCCATTCAACGCCAATTTCACTTTTTATAATCGTCACACGTTCAACATCTGGTACAGGGATCGTTACTGTACCCATAATGTAGCTTTCTCCTCCAGATTTAGAAAAGGTTGAAAATCGATTAACATTTTTTTTCATGCCTGAAGCAACAGCAGTTTTCACTAAAACAAGGTAATATATGTTCATATAACGTAATTATAACGTAATTTTAATTAATAATACTTATAGCCTCAATAACTACAAATCAACCACTTTTGTAAAAAACAATTATAACTGCATTACACCCAATAGTAGATTAAACTCACTTTCTGATCTAGATTGTGCAGAATTATTGATTTGGTTGACTCCCATAGAAGAATAAGAGTTTGATACAGTTCCACTTTCAGAATCGTCTTCCCATTCATCATCATAAAAGTCAACATTTTCAGTCTGCAAAAAAAAAAAAAAATGTTTATGACTAATTAAAGTGATTACTCCAAAATAATATAAACATTCAAATTACATTTAAATTGTTTTCAATACGTTTAATATATTTGATTAACTAACTAATTTCATTAGCTGTATTATATATTATAATCGGGTCTAAAAACGTTTACTAGGAGTGTAATAAAATTATTTTATTAGAGAAACTAACCTGAGGTACTTGTGCATAGTATTCCCCCGCTTGCTGCTCATCCCAATTTGTTGGTAAAGGCGGGGGTGGTATACCAGGTGGTTTACTAGCTTTTACTTCCTAAAATGACAAAAAAGTTATAGAATATATTACATAAATTATTTTAATTTAAAATATGTAAAATTATTTTACAAAATTCACCTCAACATAGGCAGCTGGGAATAAACCAGTTTGACCTTTACTATTCGTTCCTTCCCACCATCCTTCGCCAACATCGTTTCTGGTTACTGTCAACGTTTCACCAGCGACAACTGATAACTCTGATGACCCTGGTTCTCCAATAAAATCATACAAAACAAGAACCTAAAAAAAAAAAATAGTATTCACATGTGAAATAAGTATGGATGTTAATTATTACATTTTAAAACAATAATACATTAAATATTATTAAAATACTACACAATACCTAGATATTACATTTTATATTTTATCGCTATTAGCTATCAAAATTGTATGCATTATCAAAAAAAAAAAAACTAAAAGCATTTTTTCTTATAATGGGATTTTAAAAATATATTTGTACTAATTTAGTTGATTATTTAAAAGTAAGAAAGTATAAAAATTTATTTGTTATCATAACTTGATAATCTTAGGATGTATCCAAATATTTGATTTGGTGCTGACATTTCAGATTTATCATTATACTTTTTTTGCATTCATTGCATTTTGCTCTTACCTCTTTGTATCTACAAATTTTAGTTATATCGACACCGGATGTTGCTATTATTTAGCATTAATCAGTTAGGTTTGATTTGTTTTTTTTTTATCCTGATGAATAATTGGTTTTATGTATCGCTAATTTTCTAACCTTCTCCTCTATTAAAGTTTTATAGGTATTTTACAATATATAATACTTCATTAACATCTTTATCTAAGTTTCCAAGATACAACAAACAGGGAAAACACAGAAAAAACATTACAACATGTTATGACACCCTAGATCCTGTACGACATCACTTAGTCAAGAAAACACGCTAGGACACACAAATAGCTGTAGAAAACAAGCTTAGAAGTTAGTATAGTCACAGCAGAGGATCGATTACTATCGCTTTGAAAATGGACTTGGAAATGAGTTCGAAACGTCAACAACAAATCAAAGATATGATTACATTCGAAGATTATCAAATAATTAATATTTCAATCCATATAAGCTTTAACACACTGTTATTATCATTATGACATTTTATACATTCTGCTCATTACAAACAATAATGATTCAATATTTTAAACCTATGCCGTTATAATTTCTGGTATAATTAGTTTTTATACAAGAAATTATTTTTAAGTTTTTGTACTCATTTGAATACACACCTCAAAATCTAATGATTATTACCAATTTCATAACTATTTAAGTATAAAGAGTAATATTTATGAATCATATGAAACTCACATTCATTTTAGAATAACTTTTTCTATTGTATACAACTTTTGATAAAAACAAATGTGTATTGCTGTTAACACTGATTTTTCAAAAAATCAAACTAAATGTTTCCATACCTATCACACAAAACCAAATGTCAAAATCATTAAAAGACAAGAACAGCAAAATGTATTATGGAAAAAACACCACAATATGGTAAACTAAAAAATTGTAGTTGAATAACATCTGTGTAAATACTAGAGTAGATAGAATAGAGTAGTCTTACAATAGTCCATAAACAGTTATTTGAACCAAATGATTTGATTGAAATTGCTTATGATATTTAACTGTTCCAATGTCGATATAAGACATTGATATATCTTACCTTCATGATAATACGAACCAAACCGATGACAAATAATTACATACACGCCTAGCTAGGTGAATAAACGTGAAGATTTCGAAGACGGGTTTTGTTTTTCTTAACGCAATAACCGAACTCGAATTTTTCTAATGATAGGTTTGGCAAAAAATATTTTCTTGTGCAACAGCTGTGCTTAAATTTTATCCACACCGTTCACATTACTTAAGGATTGCCGAAAAATAAAATCAAACAATTCAGTTTCGTGCAAAACGATTTTTATACTGGCGAGCATCTATGATGATTCACGACGTTCATTACATTATTGTACCTAGATAGTTGTTACAGTTAACAGTATCACTCGGAGATGTAATCAAAATAACAATAATAACAATGTGTTGCGTTATCAGTTATTGCCCACACGCTCTATGGACCACCGCACCGTATCCCCAACTGAGACTGCGCGCAGCGCTGCCAACGTTTTAAATTTTGTATGCACAAAAAAAAAGTACCGTAAGTAAAATGTAATACCATTATTTCTTGGGAAAACAGAATTATTATTAAAAAAAAAAAAACAATGATTTAAGTTTTAACGGTACTTGGAAATCCTATTTAATGGACATTGTAACAGTATAATAATTGGTTTATATATTATTTGAGAATTGAGTGTATAACACTATATATAAGTGTATAACAATATAAATGTTAGCGAAACTACCGTTCCGTATATTATTTTATGTGTGTTAACCAGAGACTTCAGACTTGATAATTCGGTTAATGGGTGTACGGTTTTTAACACGTTGTAAATTGTTTTTGTAAAAAAATAATTTAGATTCCTATTAGTTTTTATGATTACAATTACCTAAGTATTTATCTAATATGTAATAATATTACAGTATTTTTTTTAAAAAATCGCAATGTTATAAAAACCAACAAATGAAACAACTTGACTTATATGGCTTACAATTTTTAAATAATGTAACAATGCATAAACAGTGTTTTTAATTTGTCTATTTAAAAGTCTTAACTCTTATTTGATTTATACTGTAAACAATGTTTACATTTTATAGTTTTAGATAAGCCAGGCCTCGTTAATGTATTGAAATTGTAATTTGTTTTGAATTCTTAGTTTTTTATAAACTGTGAAAACTTTTCCATAGTCATAGTATTATATATCTAATTATTATACAATACACATACCCCACCAGATTCGGTAGATTTCAAGTTTCTTTTTAACCTTGGTAGTGAATTAATAGCTTTGACATTATTATGTACCCCCCCAACAGCATTAGTATGAGGTCGAAATATGTTGAAATCAATTGTTTGCCCCAGGCCATTACACTAGCTTAGATTTATTTTTATGGATGTTCTACAATATACATAATGTGGTTAATGAAATTATAAGATTTCGATATAACATATTATAGAATAAAGGCTATAAAAAAAAAAGATTTCCATATAAGCCTTCACGTTTTATACAGCATTATTGTTTACACAATAGATCTGACAATAGGTAAGTTTTTACAGTTAATAAAACCTAATGAAGTTCATTTTAACAATATCTAATGAGAAAAATAATTTTTTTTTATCCACAATAGCCATTAATTAATACAAAAATGCATTCTAATTAATAAATATTGCGTTAACATACCTATGAGTGAAAATTAGAAAAAGTCCTCGAAAATGTTTTATTTATATTATCATGTTTATACATCAACAACGGTGAACGCAGTATATAAAATTAGAAATAAGAATGATAAAAAGCCTAGGACGTTCACTAGAGTATGAATATTGACTTCTAATTTTGATTTAAGGTTTATCAAACTCGTGTGTTATTATAATAATGTTGTTTGTTAGTATTAATTATTATTTCTCTTTTACATTAAAGAATAACTAAGATAAAAGTAATGTGACTAATAACCAATTATTATTATTATTGATAGCTTATCTGTCGTTTTGGTAAAATATAGCTGCTCATTATACGAAATAGTTTTTTCAATGATTCATATACCAAGATTTGACAAAGTAAAATATTAGATTATTATTAATCGGTTTGGGCATTTGTTTAGTACTAAGTATAATGTTAAATGTATAATATGTAATCATTTTTTTTACTACATCCTTATCATTAATAATTATGTAAACATCTCTTTTTATAGGATTCAAAGAGATTCAGTAATATTTTTTAACTACCTAAATAAAATAAAATATAATCATTCTTAATATTGTAATATTCTAATCTAGATATAGAGTTAAACATTGGTGAAAATAGAGATGGTTTGGGGGACTTAGACTGCCTTAAAATTCAACTAAGTCCTACTCAAAATAAAATCCTCACCGAGGGAGTACTTTGATCACCTTACGTTTTTAATCAATATTATAGAGAGCTTCAGTCTCCCCAAAATGTGGGCTTTTTGCTTCTATGGACTTAAGAATTTACTATCCTAAAAGTATAGCTGTTAATGTGTAAAACGTATAGACGCTCTATGTTCGTTAATATTATTATATTTAAAAATGTATATTATTTAAAAGTTGTCACCAAATCAGTACTACTAATTACCTCTTTTACTTTTATCATAAAATAAAAGTTTTATGAAACAGAAATAGTATCATTTATTTCAGAAAGGACCTAATATTGTTATACGTCCATTTTTCAAAAAAAGAAACCGGGACTTACTTTTTTAGGATGTTTAATATATGCGCTCTATCAAGATAAAACTTCTTGGCAGAAAGAAAAAACTATGTAATTATATAATTTAATAGCAAATGAATTAATATAATTTTAAATTTACCATTATTAATTAATTTAAAAACAATTATTTTATATTTATTTTTACCAACAAATATATAAAAAAAAACAAAATAAAATGGGTGGTTAAAATAAATAGTATTTTTGGTTTTTACTATAAACTTCGCCGTAAGCGCCTGGATTTCTTATTAATAGGCAACTAAACGATATTTAATGTGAGACTTATAGCCGTTCAAATAAGTTAGTCGGAGCAAGAACAAAAAACTATAACTAAAAACGTTAAAATCGTACGATTGTTTTTTTTCTAACTATTTACGTTTTATTGTTAGATACTTTAAAAAAACTCATATAGCTAAGTTACAAAGTAATTTATTTGTTTACTTTTACGTTTTTATACCCTCGTTGCAAAATTGTAAGTGTTGCCCACAAACAAAGTCATACAGAATGATCTATTTAATGCAAGACTATACTTTTCTACAAAAATAATAAACGAATTATTCTATACGGGTGATTTATTCAGGATAAAACACTTATTTTTCTCTCAAATGGATTTAATATTGTAGATTTTCGTATGTGTGGAACGTACATATTTATCGTAAAATGAACATATATGTTTATGTAACTTTTTGAATTAAGAATATTTTGCTTTACAAGTCGACTGGTCGATAACCAGTTTTGGATAATTACTTTAAACTTTAATAACTTTAAAAGTAATTATCCAAAAACTGGGTTTTGAGCAGTCGAAAAGTCCAGCAAACAACAAATTATTCTTGATTTAAAAAGTTAATTAAATGTAAGTACCTAATTTAAGTTTTAAAAGTATAGATAGAGCTGTGGAAAATACTAAAAAAAAAAGGAAATATTTAGTAATTTTATAGTTTTGAAAATAACATAAGCAAAAATGTTTAAAAAAAGAAAAAAATTGCAATTCTTTTAAGAAAAAAGTAGTGTTGTAGTAGTATCCTTAATGAATCACCCTGTATGCGTATACTATTTTAATGATAAAAATAAAAAACCGTAATTTTTTTTTATATTCGAATAGTTATTTGTAAGTATGTTGACATAAAATTGTGTTCTCCGAGTTTTGTCTTTCAACGAGCCAAACATTTAGCGTGTTACCTTTCACACAAAAAAAAATATTCTTATTTGGGGTCACGCCCATGCAAACTTTTTAAGCGTAGGTATTTCGTGTTTTTATAATAATATTTACGGACGACAAGCTCATATACAGTCGATCGATATTTCCGTCCACCAGACGTTGTTTCTTATCCTCTTAGACCGTAAACACAACATACTATAAATATTAGTACAATGCTTGATAGAAATAATACCAAAGTACATAAACGGGCGTGGATCTATTAAGGATTGGATTTTCTTTTTAATTTTTTTTCATGTTTCTAGTACTGAAAAATAGAAACGTTCAGAACACATGGCGAGGGTACGTACTTGGTTTACAGTTTACACTGTGTAAACTTACACGATTTACCGTACGAGTCAATAGTATATTATAGTAAAAATCGGGTATTATTAGACTATAATGAATCCAACGAGCCAACATGTGCACCCATTACTACCCGCAACTCACTCACTCAAGCATAAAAAAAAAATGTAAACAATATATTATATTATATTTATACAGATAGACAGATATCATTATATTTTGTTGTTGTTTTGTTGCTATTATTGATATTGAGGTCAGCTTTGGACATCTGGTTCTTCGAATACTCTGGTCTAAAGAATATTTTAACAGCGAGGTAATAATTTTTTTTGAAAATATGTCTTGAAAATTTTTAATTTTACAAACACGTTCAACGTCGTAAAAAATATTACAAAGGCTCACAGTAATAAATTATTGCTGAAGGTTTTTATGTAGTTAACTACAAAGAGTTGAAAATTAAAACACACTTACTATGCATTTTTATCTGCGTTATATTATTCACTATTAATATCATAATCATCATAAGTGCGTTCATAAAATTCGGCCATTAATCATTTTGGAAATAATTGTTTAGAAATAAAAAATATTAGTAGGGATACCCCTATTTTTACATTAACGGGAAGCCTTTTAAAAATTACCATCGGTAGGACAAGTAAGCCTTAGCTTGGCTTGACCATGGAATGCACAAAATACTTAAGGACCTCCAGGAATAAGTTACACCTACATTCTCCTCGATCATCATATCAACTATAGACGCCTATTATAATATAGAAGACAGAAGTCATATACTTTAACCATATCGTATTCTAATACTATTGTATTTTTTTTTTCTATAATGCTCGATCGGATTTGCACCGAACTCCGAAGCTTATAATATAGTAAAGCAAATATAGTCTTAAAATAGCGGTTTGGAGTTAGGCCAAGGAAAATCCAAGGAAAAAAGAAATAACTCATGTATCACTCTTGGGTTTTAAAACACTCTGGGATCGTTTAGGCCTAAAGACGCAATAAGCCTCTTAAATAACCCTTCCATTATATTACTAAAATATTTCATGTGTATGTGTAGTTAGTGATCACCCTCCCCAAGTTTAGTTTGGTATAATTTATGGTAATCTACTCTGTACTCAGGTCATTGTGTCGTATTCGGACCATAATTCATGTAAATCTAAAAAACTTAAAGGAATACGATTCGTATAAATTATGTTTGCTTACTAACTCTGTTGTGTAGTAGATAACTACTGTAAAAAAAATACAATACACATTTCGATGAATTTGATGGTGTTTTAGATGTTTTGTGGTCGATTGTTTGGATTGTCAATTAAAAAATAACCAATATTATTTTGGTTCCTTCGATTTTAGGCACCACTTGAGCTGCGCTCAATAAACGACAATATTATGTACATATATTGTATGAGCTGTACCCCAAGAGAAAATACGAGCAGGCGCATAAGAGCTGTTGGTTTCTGCGCAAGTATGCTCTCTCGCGAAAATGATGATGTGTGTATTATTTTGTACATAATAATACTAACATATTTTAACAGTCAGCTCTGAACTTGACAATGGCGTCACTGTACCTATTTGTCGTTATATTATGTGTTATCAGAATACACAAATAATGAATGGCAATGACCATTAAGAGAAAAATGCACTTAAGCGTATACGTGAGGAAAAGGTTGAATTTCTGAACTCTGAAAAAAACATTTAAACTTAACATACCGTTTTATGAGTTCTATTAATTTTAATTTCGTCTTATACACAGTAAACATTTTTTTTTATAGCTGTAAACAGTTAGCTCCTCCTTTTTACTTTAAAGTAACTCCTTGTCAATATGAAAAATGTGTGCAACAGTTTTATTATTTTTTTAATTTTAAAATAAAACACAAAAATAAAAAATTGTTTTATCAGTACCGACTACATTAAGTTTGTATTGATTAACAAATTACGGTTCTATCAATATTGACGATTAGGTGTTCATTATTTGTTATTAAATAGTAGTGAACAAATTCATTTTGATTATAAATCATACTTATCATACTCATATTAATTATTTTAATAACTATCGTATTAATGAGTTAGCATATGTTGGCACACAGTCTAATGCGATATATAATTTCTCTCCCCCCCCCATTTACTACTGTATTACTCCTACTAGAAATCAGATGTAGACTGGTGGACTGGCAGATTGGAAATTTTCCCGATTGGCCGGCCAAATAGTGCCAAGAGTAGACCGAAGCCGTGAGCGAGGTCGGGCGTGGGCCTTGACTAGGAGAAAGGGGCTGTTGGCCGGGGATAGGTTTGGTTATATTACGTAAAGTAGTATATTTATGGGTTATTCATAATTTTTAATAACATTAAATAATAATATTTAAGATAACTTGTAAATATAGCATGTAAGATGACTGTAATTTATAGTCAATGGTCTTTGTAACCGAGGCTTTTGATCAATAAAAAAAAAAATAAATAAAAATAACATTAAATAATTCGGTATCTGTATTTTTTTTTTGTATTCCATTGCCTGCATTAAATATTCAAATATTTTTACTGTATATATATTTGTTATTTTTATAGGTAACCGTATATCGGCTGCTACGTCTGCAGTATAGTTGCAGCTTGTATCGACACTAGCTTAGTAAATAGTAATGAATAATGGACTATTAGTGAATACTATTGATAGACTGTATAAGATAATTTTGTTAAAAAAAAATACCTAGCTGAGGAAGGCATTGGTCCAATTGAAATGTTTACTCCTTGTTTAAAATCTAAATATTTACGATGTTTGTTAGTCATCAAAAACCAAAGTCCAACATAATTTTTATCTGACATTGCTCACACATTTTTGCTTATTCTGTATTATCAAGAAACTTAAGTCACTGCTCTTGTATCTGCTTTTATAAATAGAATAACGGATATGCCATTTTTATTCGAATTTATGTGCTATTCCGGATAATATATTTCATCAGCAAAGTTTTCAGAGGTAAGTTGCTTGAAATATTATAAAATCATATTGTACAATAATATTGACTATTGACGTATTATTATAATAAATAATTTAGAACAGAAAACATACTATTTTCCTCCGCTTAAACTGCTTAATAATGAGTAATACTAATTACTTACTTTTTCCATTTTATCAAGAGCCTTTTCCCCTAGAAGAGGTCATAGACGTGACTACGGTGCCTGAGCTGACACTACACTTTTCAAATTGGGTTGAACCCCCCTCCAAAGAAAAATATGCAACGGACATTAGCTAGGCTGTCGCTTCGGACGAAGTCAACTCACACCTTTTTCTTTACTTTACTTTGTTGGACGTAGTTTTAGGACTTTAAATCGGTAATGTGGATTGCAGGTAGACCTAGAGTAGGGCTATAACATAATATTTTTTCAAAATTAAGTTGTCAATTTTTTTTTTTATTAAGCCAAAAACAATCACACTGGCGGCATATTTTTACAGATTGCTATTTGTGAATTAATCAGCATGTATTGGGAAAATATTTTCATTATATTGTTGAATATGATGTATATGAGTAACAACGATAAAAAATTATTATAGAAAGACAATAAAAATACAATTTTAAGCAAATATTTGATTTTATGTTTTTTCTCGATTTTTAATACTTCTACTATCAACAGAGTAGGTACATCGAATCATTTATGTATATTATATATAAATTATTATATTATATATTTATATTATATGTTCTGTTATCATTATGCCCGACCCTACTTGCTTATTTTTTTAATTAATGGGCCAAAAATATGGTACCTACTAAAGTTTTATTTGGTAAAAAAACGACTCATTTTAATTCCAATAGAACTCCACAATGCGTTGAGTTCAATTATATAGACATGAATTCTAAAAATTTATGAAAGGAATGTACTTGTTTACACAGCTCATCCGCATGTGATTAAGAAATTGCCTAAATTATTATTATTTAATTATCATATAACTCCTTAATAGATGCTTGACCAAGGCCCCTTGAAATTTATAATGTTTTATAAGTGTTGAGCAATGGGCAGTGTTGTAAAATATTTCAATTAACTAAATAATAATTCAATAATAAATACTAAATTAATTCAAGTGTAGTAAAATAAAAGAATAAGGAAAATTGCAACTTGAAATTTTAAATAATATGGTGTTAGGATGGGATACTTACAACTTGCATCCCTACATATTATAAAACGCAACGCAAGGCTGCTATTTGGGGGTCATAGGCACGTGCCTATTTTGCCTAATGGGTATAAGTAATCTGGCCCTGCCGATGATGACGTAATCGAGCTGATTTTCGATTCGTTGGACTTCAATCTGACCTTTTAGACTATTCACTATGGAGTATGGACAGCTGTGGTTAAGTTACAAAATCATTTTCGTTTCGGAAGGCTTCTTTCTTGGAGTTATCGGGCACGATAACGGTACCTACCTAACTCGCAGTAATCACATTGATTTTATCTAATCATCCTTTATTATCGACGTTTTAATATTATTCAAATCGGCTATGAAAATAACTGTCATTGTTGAAAACAAACTCCATTTTTAAAAGTTGTTTTATGTATATTCGTACATTTACAATTTTAATATAAAATATAATTATATAACAATTTATTTAAAAAAAAATCTATATTATCTAACACGTCGTCGCAGGAACAAAGGAACGGCATCGCGCGTTGTCCGTCGATTGGACCGAATTGTAATGCGGGACAAACGTCGTCCACCCGTTTACTTCCAGAAGGCAGGCGGAGCGTGAGTGCGATATATATCATATAAATATTTATGTTTGATAAAGTCCGGACGTCGTTCACGATCCCCGTTCAGTTTTGTTGTTGTTTTCAATATTTGTCGAGCGAACAATGTCCAGTTTGTCGTCGACTGAAAACAAAACGGTCAAACAGCTCGTGGTGTCCGTTGTCGCGTGCCTCATCTAGTGTCGGTGCCAGATATGTCCGGTGCCAGTACGGAATCAGTATTATCCGAAATTTATTATTATCAGTTCTGAAATGTCAAGTGAGTGTATTATTGTAGTTGGTGTTGTGCGTTGGTCGTATTAGATGATTGGCCTCTGACAAACTTTATCCAATCGTTTTGTCGCAGGTACGTGAAAAATACGTTGTATTGTTGAAGCCATGGATCACAGGGTCAAAGCAATGAGCAGACAGCGTCATAGGCTGCCGTGGTGGACGCCGAGGGACTGTCGTTTTGAAAATCCTGAGCTTGAGGCGCTCTATCAACAATATGTGTCCAAACTCCATCAGTCGTGCGTTACCAATGTAATCGCACTCATGGCCATCCTCACCCTCGTCCTCGCCATCATCAGTGCAATATATAATCAAACTCTGACCATTAACAATGTTTACTATTTTTTCCACACTTTTGTATTTATTTTATTAATGATCTTTCTAAACACCAAGTACATGCACGAATCTTATTTGTATTGGATCTGCTGCATTCTATTATGGTTTTTCATAATGTTTTGTCTAGTCTCATTTCCTATTGGAAATCCTTTTTATAAGATCTTACCGTTTATTAAATTTGAATCTCATCAAGTAATCGCCGAAGGTGTTTGGCAAATTTCCTTTGTAACGTTCCTCACATATACAATGATTCCGTTAAAGACGACTATTGTTTTCTCATTTGGATTGGCGTTGCCCATCATACATCTTACCATATCAGTAATATTTGCTCACACTTTTCAAAGATACACAATACAACAGGTAATTATTATATTTTTAAGTTACTTGAATAATTATTTCAATGTTAATTATGCACAACATTGAGTTCAATTCCTCACATGTTTATGTCCTAGTTAGTTTTATGGGTACGATATACATATTAACACAAGCTTATTTATTGCGGTATTTTATTCAACTTGGTAATCAAATTTTGTTAATAATCATTGTTTATGTAATATCAAATTTATTTTGTTATTATTTCATAAACATATTAAAATGGCGTTTTTGGGAAGGGGCTGAGGAGCTACAGCCCTCCCTGAAATTTCAGGAAATATAAATTATTAATTAAAATGTAGTGCCTATGTCATATATTTAATTTTGGTATATTAAAGGGTAGCCCTAACCAAAATAAAATCCTTTTTACGCCACTGTCATATTGCATATTTATTTTTAAAAATAACTATTGACATGATATTTATTTTTATTTTTATTAAATTGTAGTATTAACATAGCATAAAATGTAAAAATCTTATTCTGACAGTAATTCTTTCTAAAACTTTGAAAATTACATAAAAATGGCTGTAATACATTAAATTATTATTATACAACTTTTGATATTATTTTAACTTTTTTACTTATATACTTTAATTTTTGTTTCAAAATAATTTTGTTTTTTTTTCAGACAATTTCAAACATCATAGTTTTGGCTTGTATAAATATAATAGGTCTAGTATTACATATACTTATGGAACAAGCCCAACGACGTGTATTTCTAGATACAAGGAACTGTATAGCTGCGAGACTAGATATGGAAGATGAAAATGAAAAATTGGTAAATTAAAATGTCGATTTCTTCTTATTTTAAACCTGAGAAATATTTTTTTATTTAATTCTAATCGTATTGCACAATTTTTTTTGGTTACTAATGTTTTTTTAATATTTTTTTTTTAGGAGAGACTTTTACTGTCAGTACTTCCTCAACATGTAGCTTTAGAGATGAAGAATGATATAATGTGTCCTGTCGAGGGGCAATTCCATAAAATTTACATTCAACGCCATGACAATGTTAGCATACTTTTTGCAGATATAGTCGGATTTACAGTGCTCGCTTCACAATGCTGTGCCCAACAGTTGGTTCGGCTTCTCAACGAACTGTTTGGTAGATTTGATCAGTTGGCTAGTCATAATCATTGTCTTCGTATACGAATTCTTGGAGACTGTTATTATTGTGTGTCTGGTTTGCCAGAATCGCGATCAGACCATGCAAAGTGCGCTGTTAACATGGGACTTGATATGATTGATGCTATATCGTAAGTATTGTAATTATAAGACAATATTTATACCATTTTGATATTGTTTGTTTGTACATAATTATTACATAATATCTGTGGTTTTAAATTTCCATTCTAGTCGAGTTGTAGAAGCTACCGATGTAGTTTTAAACATGAGAGTTGGAATTCATTCTGGACGAGTATTATGTGGAGTACTCGGTCTTAAAAAATGGCAGTATGATGTTTGGTCGAATGACGTAACATTAGCAAATAATATGGAAGCTGGCGGAGAGCCAGGGTAAGACAATTTGTATTTTAATGATTTTGAATAGTATATTAAGTCATTAATGTACTTATTAAGTAGAAATCACTGTTATCTTGAGCATTCTAAAAAAAAGAAATACAATATTTCTTTTTAGGCGTGTTCATATTACACAAACTACTTTAGATTGTCTTGGAGGAGAATATGAAGTTGAACCTGGCCATGGCAGTACCCGTAATAAGTATTTAAGGGATAATAACGTGACAACATATTTCATAGTTCCTCCTGCTCGTAGAAGAAAGGTATTTATTAAGAAAACTTAATACAAAATTCAACTAAAGGGTTATCATTGTTATTTTGTGACTTATTAATAATGTCTTTCTAGCCACTTTTGATGAACCCGCAATGCAATTTCTCTGCTAGAGAAGGGAAGAAAATAACATTTAAAAATGTCTCAAATGTTGTTATTCAACTACTTCATTCGATCAAATATTCCGTTGAAGCACCTTTTAGCAACATGACAACTCCCATGTCATCTGAAACAAATATAGTGGCGTCAGCAAAAGTATTAGCTTTATTTTAACATAGTACCTATTATTTAAAAAAAAAACTTATAGCTTATAGCGGATCTAAGATGATGTTTTAACAATGATGTGTTATATTATTATATTTTTTTGCATGATTTCTTTGTGTAGCAACTCTATAGATAAGAAATCTCGCTTTAAAGGTATATTATTATTATGCTAAAACTTAAAAAGTTCACTCCTCCTTCCTTGATAAAAAAAAAAATATCAAAAACCTTTTCCCCCAGATGGGGTGGAGACTTTTTCTTTATTTTTATCTAAAGGTGTAGTTTAAAGGCTAATAGTGTAAATTAGATTGAATATATTTAAAGTAGGGATGTACATGTACAATTTTCTCAAAAATCTGTAGTCAATTTTTTTTTTTATTAAGGAAAAACCAAAAATGGGAGAATTTACACTTAAGCCGTGGTACATTTCTAGGTCACTGTAAAAATCAATCATCAGTCAACATGTATCTGTAAAATAGTTTCATTATGTTGTTACTAACCCCAATTGTATTCCACCCTTTACTAAAAATACAATTTTAAGCACATCATTGTCATTACAATACTTTTATCGATATTTGCATTTCTACCATATACAAATTTGCAGCGAAGCGTTTACTTGAAAATGTTTTTTTCACTTTCAGTTATAATAATTATTCCTAGACCTTCATCATCCCAATATTCTCTTTCCCCTCTATGACCCGACCCATTATACTAAGTTTTCTCCTGAGTATTATTATTTACTTATTACTTATTACTTATATTGTACTTATTAAACATCAATTTTAGCACAAGGTGACTGACAAACTCAAAAGGCCATTTAAGAAACGTCATTCTAGTGTATATCATCAACCGACAAACCGAATCAATAAATACTTAAATCAAGCTATTGAAGCCCGTAGTATTGATAGAGAAAAAGAAGCTCAAGTTAGTTTAGTAACGCTATGTTTTAAGGATAGTCACAAGGAAACTACGGTAAATTGATTTTGTTTTATTATTATAAATGTAATTATTAATTTTACTATTTGGTTTTTTAGTTTCAATTAGATGGATCTGACATTGGATTTACTAGTTCGTTGGTAATTAATTTATTGATTGTCATCATTATTGCTTGTCTGCACGCGACTATACTGCCGAGAACAGTAATATTGTTACTTCTATTCCTAACCGCTTTTGTTTGGAATGCCGTAAGTTTATTAGTTTACGATATAAACTTAGTAATAAATAATATAAATAATGAATTCATTTTTTCAACAAAATTTAAACAAAAATTTCTTTAATTTAGGTTGTTTTGATGGTTGTCTTAGCTGTTCGATTAAGATGGATTATATGGGATATATCACAATGCTTTTTATTGCGACTAGCCATTAATGTCTTCACAGTGTTACTCGTGTATATAGTTGCACAAGTTAACGTGGTATGTATTTACAATCTATCACGTACGACTTACGTCATTAATTATTGTGAAGAATTAACACATAACAAGTGTTAATGTATACAGTTAAACAAAGAAGATTTTTTTCGTAACCAGTTTACTATCCGAAAGTATTCATTATAACTATCACAAATAATGTTTTTTTTATATTAATTTATTATAACATAAAATTACCTAATGATTCGTTTTAAACTAACAAACGAAATATTTATGAAACCACAATGTTATTTTTCACTCATACCAACACTTAAAACTAGACACTGGAAACAAATCTTGTGTGAGAGCTACTTAATAATGTTGTTTGGTAAAATGTTGTAAAATAACAATATTAAAATCAAATTTAGTTTACATGCCGTCTGGATACTTCTTGCAATGGTGCAGTAAATGTCTCGTCAACAGAAGCCATGTTACTTAATACGTCTGATCACCGTGCCTGTCCATTACCGCAATATGTGGTTTTATCATGCTGCTTAGGATTTTTGTCAGTGGCCGTGTTTTTACGCCTGCCAATACTGATCAAATGCTTCCTCGTTTCTGTAATGGCACTCATGTACATTATTTTCATTCAGTTTACCCATCGACATTTATTTTTGTGTTACGACATCACGATCAAGTAAATTAAACACTTAACATTTCTTCTTAACACGTCTTGACACGTCAAAATAAATGTATATATATTTTTATTTTAGGAATGCAGTCCCATTGCATATAACAAGCATAGTATTTGTCATAATGTTTATGTTGGCTATTATCATTCACGGTAGACAAGTAGAGTGGACTACACGTTTAGACTTTTTATGGAAAGTCCAGGTAAGTATTTTGGAATATTTTAGGTTAAACAATAACTAACTGTGATAAATTAAAATTTATGTAACAGGCTAAAGAAGAAAAGAAAGAAATGGAAGTATTACAAAACAGTAATAGACGAATATTGTTCAACTTGTTGCCTGGACACGTTGCTGCACACTTTTTAGAGAACCAGTTTAAAAACAATATTGTAAGTTTGAAATTATAAACATTGGTAAAAATCTACAAAATTCTAGTTTTGATTATTTTTACTTTAACAGCATGGAATACACGACCTCTACCACCATAGTTACAATAAAGTTGGCGTTATGTTTGCATCAATTACAAATTATCATGAGTTCTATATCGAACTAGACGGTAACAATCAAGGAGTGGAATGCTTAAGATTATTAAACGAAATTATTGCTGATTTTGACGAGGTTAGAGTATAGCTGATATTGGCACAACTTAAAATGTTATGTGTTTTAATTAGGTAACTATATTCATTCTTGTGTATAAATTGTTGTAGCTTTTGGAGGACAGTAACTTCTTACCGATTGATAAGATCAAAACTGTTGGGTCAACATACATGGCAGCTGTCGGATTGATGCCGGAACACAGTATTTCAGACAATGACCCTATGTCGGCTATCCATTACATGACTGTTTTAATAGAATTTGTATTTGCGATGAGGGAAAAACTTGTATATATTAACGATAATTCCTATAACAACTTCATGCTTAGAGTTGGTACGTTCATTAAGAAAATGATTAATTAAAACAATTATTACATATTGCATTCATTAAGTTTTATTTTACCAATTGGTAATTGTAATTTTTAGGTATTAACATTGGACCAGTTGTTGCCGGAGTAATTGGTGCACGTAAGCCTCAGTATGATATTTGGGGAAACACAGTAAATGTAGCCAGTCGTATGGATTCGACGGGTCTTCCAAATTATACTCAAGTGAGATATGAACGTTGCACTATGAATGTGTCTGTTGTTATTACTATTTAGCTTAGTGATTAAAAAAATATGATCTGTTTGATTTAGGTTACTGAAGAGGTATACCAATTGCTGAAAAACGAACCGTATGTTTTTCAATGTCGGGGAAATGTCAAAGTCAAAGGAAAAGGCGATATGACTACTTATTTTTTGACAGATCGAAAAAAAGTTTCTGGCTTAAACTCCATTCAGTCTTCTAGTAGTAGAAAAGAAACGACTGGTAAGCTTTTAATTTTCGTTATGATTTATTACTTACCTAATTATTTTTTTTTTTTAATATAACATGTATTCCTTTTTAGAAAACGTGTATGGTGGCGTACCAACTCCGTTATCTTGCTTAGGTGTTCCACCTAGGCCTTACAGAATGCTCAGACCAACAGTGAATCGACTGCGTTCATTAACAAATGACATCGAAACTTCACCCACAGAATGTCATTTATTGCTTCCTTCGGGTAACTTTATTTCATACAATTATATAATTTGTACCATCTGTTCAATCTTGTTGATATTTCTTCTAAGACATTGCTATATAAAAATTATTTGTCAACAAAATCGAATGTGTTTTTTGAAATATTGTTATATAGGGCAGACTCGTGGCTGAGTGAGATAAGAAGACAGTGTAAAACGCACAGTTGCTGGTTCAAATCTCAGCCACTGGTTTGTTCGTTTGGGCGTGTGACTGTCTGGTAGGGAAATAGCCACCCCTAACTCTTAGGTGGTAAACTTGTTTGTTAAGCATTAGGTCGACAGCTAGCTGTAAACCCCTAAACTACCAAATTTATAAACCGTCGTCTGAGCCTCAATTAGTAGGCAATACATATTACGTAACATAATATGAAGAATATTGTTGTATATTATATATAATTAAGTTAAATAAAAAAATGTTTGAAATGTATATGGTATAAAGTTGACAATTGAATTAAATATATATATATTTTTTTAATTTAGGTAGCAACAATAGCAGTATCACTAAAAAAAGCAACAACTCGTACAGTTATCATCATGTAACACCAGTAATGGCAGCTCCTAAACTACCTCCACATAAAGGATTAACTAAAGTTTTTCCTCCATCATCTGCACAATACTCTACGTGGAAACCACCACCACCTAATGGGTAAAATGTTGTACATTTCTTTCTAATTGTTTGTACTGTATGTCAATACATTTGTTTGGTTTGTATGAACTAGGGTTAACTTAGCTTTGGAATAAACCAAATAAAAACTGGGTCGATTATTCGTAAAAATATAACACAATATGATTGTTACTCTTTTTAGTTGACAGTAAATTCTCTATCAAATAACATAGGTGGTTTATGTTATTTAAGACAAAGAAATAATAATTAACTTTTTAGTAAATAATTGTATTAAAGCAATCCCTCATATAGATGAAGGGTAAATACTTTTTTTTTTTAAATATATTAATATGTTTAACATGAAAATAATAAATATATATTAATTGTTTATTGGAGTGGTAATAAGTTAACTGCACAGATATAGATAATACATATTAATTGATTTTAGTAAAAAAAATGTTGCAAAAATACAAAATAGTTTTACAGGAGAGCGTTTTAAACTTTTTCCTTTACGTTGGTTTACTTACGTACTTGTCACCTGACGCATTTTTTTATTCTTACTAGATAGCGTATGAAATTTAAGTATTTTACTTAATACTCTCGCAAAAAAAAGAAATAGGTGTCAACAATATATACTATGTATATATATTTAATTTTCAGTTTTAATTGTACAGTGATTTTATCCTCTGTTGAAGGATTTATTGATTTAACCATAAAACATTTTTTTTTGTACTAAATTTCATTATATGTAATTTGACCTCGCTTAAACCAATTTTAAACAAATTAAAAAAATTAATAATAATTTTAATAAAAACTAAAGCATAATATATTTTTAACAGTTTAAAACAAAATTGTATACAAATATTTCCCCTGGATTTGTATCAGCTTTATTATTGTCGTTAAATGAAAAATTGTTGTAAAATTGACTATTAGCTCACAAAAGTAGTAACTCAAAGTGTGTTTGCATTTAGCCACAACAAGAGAAATTAGCATAATATCATTTTTTTATCGTTAGACAATAATAATAGTATAATTTGTAGTATATATTATATTTAAACATTATTATAAAGTTTAAGTTGTTTTAATTAAATATGTTTTTTTTTTTTTTTTGTTAAACCAAAGCAGTGATAATCATTGGCAGCAAAACATAAAGCCCTACATGAAACCATTACCAAAGCCACCACCAAGTAATAATATCAACAGCCATGGTACTAATCCTTTATTTGCCTCTAAGAAAAAAATTAAAGGATATAATCAAGCAGCTCCACATGGAACATCACACGGTGGTGTACCATGGTCTTCATTAAGCTCTCTAAACCGATCTCTGACTTCTAGTTCGTCTTCTGATGAAAGCTATAGTCGTACAACCACTGACGCGTCTCCGTCACCTTCACCACCACCCACATCAGTTCCTACACCGAGCAAATGGCTTTTTTCTTCAGATATTAATTTAGATTTATCAGAACCAGAACAAGATTGCAACAACAGCTTACACGGAATAGAAAATATCGAATCTGGCAGCTTAAGCAATACCAATAAAAAAACATGTAGAAGCCAATCATTCCATGACAGCAGTAGTCGTAAACACAGCAGAAAAGCGCCATTGTCTAAAAAGGATGAAACCACTAATACGGATCATCCTATTATGGATTCAAATTCCGTTTGTATTAAACAGATAAGGAAAAATCACAACCGTCAAGATGGCAATTTGAATTCCATTTCTGTTGACAATGAAACCCCTCAGTCTGATTTCACCAATAAAATACAACAAATATTAGCAGACCAGCCATGTCAACCCATTAATAATAACAATAATTCTAACGCCAGTGATTTAGATACGACAATTACAGAGTATGTTTTTATACATATTTTTATCAATATGTTGCTTTATAACTTATGATATATTATCTTATTTTTTTCCCAGAGAGCAACAAGGAAATGATAATCAAGTCAACAATGACGTTTCTAATGAAAATGAACAAATTGATAGTGATCTCAATGAAGAGGCTATGAAATCTAAAATGTTTGAAAAGAAAGAAAGGGAAATGATGGAAGAAGTCAAACGACAGGTGATCATTTAACAGTATTATTATTACTGTAAATTGTGTGTTATATACAACTCAACATTAACTATTCTTGCCTATATACTGTCGATTATTTTGGAAATTATCATTATATATTTATTAGTATGTAATAATTTATTATATGCAAAACGTTTTGTGTCGTAGGAAGCGGAAGTAAGGCGGATATTAGAAGAAAGTGCTTGTCAACTAGGAATTTCAGAGTCTGAATGGAGTGATGAAGAGGAAGTGTCTGAACCGCTTTTAGATAAGGATAGTACGGGGTATACGACGGACGATCCAGCTTTGGAAAATATTTCTATTATGAACGACACTGGTCTGACGGATGCAGAAGGTGATTTGTGTTTTATTTATTTATTTAAATTTTTTGCATTGTTTGCATTACTAAAATTGACTATATATATTTTTTAGGTGCTTTAAGCGATGTAAATTCGATGTTTGAAGGCGTAGTTGATTGCAATAGACATCATCGTAGCGGATACAGAGGCGATGATGAAGACGATCATACTAGTTTATCTTCTAGAGCTTCTAGCAGGAATTTCGATTCTGAAGGCTGTTTTTTCCAAGACAACGATGGCATTGCTTATTATTCACAGTACCCGCACAACGCTCATAATTGCAAAAAGTACTTGCAGTCAAATTAATTTAATAAACTTATATTTTTCTCATTACACTATTCTAAACTCAAATATTACACTTAACAGGTATAACGGATTACCCTTTAACGCAATCGGACATCACGGGCAGAGCGGTGGTTCAGATATTTTCACAGAACCAGAGCTGTTGAACATCATGTCTGTGTCGGAAATGTCAGATGGTTATTCCGACAACTACGAAAAACCGCCAACTCGTGCTCACGATACAGATAGCGATGTGTAGATGACATTTATTGTGAAATTGTTTAATAATGTTTATTTATTTAATGTTTTTATTTTATATAATATTTTTAATAAATGTAATAGATTTATACTTAAAAAAATAAAGTAAATAATACATCACAATAGAAATGTAAAAAATTATTTTATTGTACAACAATAATAAATTAACAGAAAAATAGTAACTCTTAAAGATCGGTGACAAAAAAAAAAAAAAAGACAATAACATAAGCAAATTTACCGTTACTAACCTGAACTTTTCATATCATGTATAAAGTATATAGTCTGTACATAGAATTAAAACGCTATTATATTATTTACAATGAATATAATATAAAGCTAGGTAGAGCCTATTAGTGTTAACAGCAGCAATTTATTAAAATAGATGCATTAAACAACGTATATATAATTGAAAAAAAAAAAATTGTAATATTTTTTATGAGCAAAAATATAATACTTATGCTGATGAGTAAAAATAATTGAACAGCTGTTATTTTCTGAACGGATTCCATATTTTCTTCCTCAGTATCGAACTCCTCGGGCTTAACTTATCGTGTGGCGTACTTAGTTTATTATTCATCATGTTTTTCGAATCTACTATATGTTGTCGGTTGTGCAAATACTGTAAAAAAAATATAAATGTTAATTTTGTATTAAGACATTTTTGTATTTGTGATAGCTAAGTTTCGAATTGTAAATTTTCTTTTTTTATATTTATAATAATGTATCATTATTTTTCTTTGTTAAGATTTTCATTACTATTTTTGTTTTTGTTTTTTGATAAACATACGAGAAAAAAACATCAATAAGTAAGTCATCCCAGTCTCACAAGTTGTACCTACAACATCTCTGATGTATCAATTTAAATGAGAACATTATATCAAACATAAAATCGAACCAAGTGTATATACTGTTTGGCTAACGTCAACAAACGGTTAAAAAATATATATACCTTCCAACTAATCGACTTCGTGTTTTGGAAAAAAAAAACATCTTAAGAACATAGTATAATACAAAAACCGTATTCGATTGAAAAAAAAATACCATAAAGAGACCGTTCCTGGTAGATAAAACCGCGTCACGGTAACTGTTTTAGTAGACGGTTTTTATTTTGTAATGTGTAAAACGGTAGCTGTATAATATTATGTCATTTGTTATATTTTCTTATTTATTTAGAACTAATGAACCTCAACGACTTACCCTATTACTGTCGCGGTTGATTGGTGTCACAACTTTCATTACCAAAGAGTCTTGGAAATGTTTTATGAGCTTCGCCACATGATCCGAATTGGCCCACTTCACATCTTCGTCGCCAATTCCGACGATGACGTCGCCTTCTTTCATGCCGGCATACTGTAAGTAACAATTCGAGTTCATATAAATAGGTCATCTGATTTTTGTTCGCATTAGTATTGGGCATTATTTGGATTTTTATTCAAGCATAGACGGAAATCCATTGAAAACGTTAGGGGGGGAGGCTACTTTTTTTCACATAAACCTAAACAGTTGGGAGCTTCGTTGCCCTCTTACAGTTTTTTCACTTTAACAAATTTTGAGTTATACATTTACCTACGTTATTGTATGATTGTATAATTAACTAATTGGGCTATACATTCTAAATTCTTATACCTATAACCTGTTATTAGTTTATAGTTATAAAAATACTAATTCTAAATGGCTTTTTAACCGACATAATAAGGAGTTAGGCCACAGATACTGTGCGCTATTGTTACTAATTAAAAAATGTATCTATAAATAATATCTTCTGCAATCTCGTAAATATTATTACAATTTATTATATCGTATTTATTATTTTTATTGTAATTATTCGCTAGTTAATATTTATAAGGCAGTCATTTTTCGTGATAGAATATAAGGCAATGCGAAAGCATGGTAATTAAAATGTATTTTTTTTTAAAGGCTAGGTATTTGATGAGGTTTGTTAATTTCACTAAATCACAAGTTATGTTTTTATGACACTATATTAGTACGCGGTCTAGACCTTTTATACTTTGACCTTATATGGAACTTACACTTCTGTTGTACCTACCTTAGATACGTCATATAAGGTCTATGTTGGGCATTGCTAAACGCGATCGAAACTTTGATTATCGTTTGGTACATAGCCTATAGGTTATATCCGGCATGAGCCCTAAGCCCAATGGCTTAGGGCTCATGCCATAAGGTACTACAAGCATTACCTAGAATATACAAACGCCTATTTTGAGATAAGAAAACGCCTTCTTCTTACCTGAGCTATTGATCCGGATTCCACGTCCCTGATGGTGACAGGAGCGTCGCCGCGGACGCTGAACCCAAAGCTGCCGCCATTGCCAGTACCTCCTCCTCCACTTCCAACACCTCCGTTGTGTGAACTACCGCGTTGACCAGTCTTTTTCAGTTTCAGTGTCTTGGGTGCCGTCCAGTGGTGTTTCGCGGAAAACACGGCCACGGGTCCCAATTTGGCGAACAGATCTTCGGCTGGCAGACTGCCAAAGTCGGGCGGAGTCAACGACAATTGAAATTTACTGCAAGCTGTAATAATGCGAGTAAATCTCAATTTATAAATCAGAATTTAGATAAGTCCAAATTTAAGAATTTAACGTCAAATCCAAAACTACCACAAAACAAAACACAGTAAAAAATTCGTTTAGCCCACAATTTGAGTATTGTTTAATTATATTTCAAGATAAGCTGGTGATTTTAAAATTTTTTCGCGTAGCATAATAATATTGTAACTAACTAAAAAACTGTCCAGCTTTGGACTTGAGTCTAAAAAATGGCGAAGGTTGCTGCTTGGCAGTTATTTAAATTTATATATTATTATTTATTATGTATGTTAAATAATTAATATCAATAAACTCACGTTCGATGACGGGCGGTTCTATAGTATCACAATAGAAGTCATCGTCGCCAATCTCTTCTAGACCTCCCTCGTCGTTCAGCACGTCTATAGTGATGTTCATGGCCGATTTTAGTACTTCGGCCAGAGAGTTTTTCGAACGAAGTTCTCTGCACAGTCTCTGTATCCTCAACGCTTCTTCGTGAAACAATATCGATAGTTTCAAAAGAGCTTTGCCTGTGGGTCAGACAAAAATAATAAAAATTAAACACATAAAAGAAGACTTGGGGAAAAAGGATTAAAGCCGATTGGGGTTTCTCAGGGGTTTTAAGAGGGTTCGACAACAGACTCGAACCTAACCGATAAAAATGTAGAAATATCTATTCATAATTGGGTTAACTTTTTGAACATTTTTGGATTTCCAAACGGATAACAACGATTAATGCCAGTTTAAAACAGCTGTTAGTTGTAATGCAGATGAATCAGTTCTTCAAGGAAAAAGCAATGGTAGGTACATATTTGATGTATGATTTAATGCATTTTGTGATCGGGGGGTACATATTATTTACTGTGAGGATTGATATGTTAAGGCGAGTTTTGAGCTAGAGAAGAAGAAGACGAATGATAGGAAAATAGAAGTAAAAAAAAGTATAAGTGACTAGGTAATACACACGACAGGAAATGAGTACGTAAGTGGTAGTTTGAGATTTGCCTCAATGACATGATAGTATGACCATAGTACAGATGTTGTAACAGTTTGGACACGTTGTGAAAGAGGATGTTAATAAAATAAAGCCTATCAAGTGAATAAGAGGTAGATCAGAGAGATTTCGAGGGTAGAGGTAGGACTACGGGTAAGTGAGTGGATGTCATAAAGACAGAATATTATGAAAGTACACGGAGTAGATAGATAAATGCGGTGTGAGGGTATTAGGGTTGGTTAATTCTACTTGTATTGTATAAAACAATTGAAGTTGAATCCAGGGAATTATAATTTCAAAATGGAATCGATATGGCGAGCTCTTAAGTGGCTCACGATCATTCGCTTACCCAATTGTTTACGGTTTTCGTCGGTAATGGTGGCCGGCGAAGAAGAACCGGCAGAGTGCATTGATCGTCGTCGATTACTGCTATTGCTGGTGCTACAGCTGTTGTTGTGCTTGTCATTGCTAGTCGGAACTTCCCAAACGCCTATGCCGGTGTAATGGTACGATAATGCCGCGTAATGTTCCTTTTTAACTTGGATCAACGACACCCACGTGTCCGGTATGTAGCCGGCTATCCCTTCCAGAGACGTTAGCGAGTAGATGTTTGCATAGATTTCGGACACCTGCGGCAACAGACAAAACGGTGGGCGGTTGCCGTTCAAAATCATGCATTTACTTCCAAGGAAAATTCAATTATTTTATTTTACTGCACTCACTTGAGCGGCTTCTTGACCGAGATCCATAGATAAGTCATAGTCCGTCTTGTTGTGCACTTGCAGTTCTAGTTTCTCAAACAGACATTCTTGCGCTTGAGCCTGAACCATATACACAAAGAAAAACAATTGTCACTTTAGCCGTTAGAAAGCATACATTTGAAGTTAAGCCCCCATACACGGTCAGTCTTGAATGTCAATCAATGTGATCAATCTTGACTGATGATAAAAATTCAAACATGTTTAAATTTCATCAGTCAAAAAATTTGATTGTCAGTCATTATCAGTCATACACATACACGGTCAGTCATGAATGTAAATCACGTTGATTGTCATTCAAAACCGTGTATGGGAGGCATTATACTCATCAAGCAATCAGTCACCTGATTACCATTTATAGCTAAGGCTCTTTAAAATTATCAGTGGTGTGGTAAACTCTCCTACGATTCTCTCAAACATTTTTAGTAAAAATATTTAGCTAAGTCAATTACCACTATAAACAAATTCCACTATTTCCTACAATGATTTAAGAGAGAGATTAACGCCCACTAAAAAAAATCTATGGGGGAAGAATCTATCAACCACTTGAAGATTATTTCACCATGCCACTGACAATGCTCATAGATGCATTATATCTAACCGACAGTGATTTAGTTAGAGGCATATACTGACCATCATGATCTTGGCCAGCAATGTCATCATGTTCGACGACAAGTCCATGCTAGGAGCGTTAACGAACGTTTCCTGGATGTAAGTATAAGTGCCGGCGGCCCGCAGGAAGCATCCTATGGCTTGGTCCAACCCTTTTTCGGACAATCGGTTTTGCTTGGCGCCTATCTGTGTGTGTATGGCAGCCACATTGAACAGGACACAGGCTTTTTCAAAAGCCACGGTCTTTTGGCAGCTCGGCACTCCGGTCAGAGAGTCATACCTTAGATAAGTTACAATAGAATAATATGTATTATTGTCATGCTGTAGATAGGAATATTTTTTGCATGTCCGATAGATCATAAACTTAACTTTCAGTAACCGCACATTGGTATACCGAGGTAAAGACCGAGTTCATTGGCCGAATCAATTGGGTATTTAAAAATAATATGTTGTTAGTTAACGTTAATGTTCGTGGTAGATATGAGGACCCGTTCTATCAATATTTGTATACAGTTCCTCATAGTTATGCCAATATATATAACGCACAAGTATAATAATATAGGAATACTTATCGCGTAATATTTTTAAGCTTTATTTAAAAGTATAACATTATTATTCTAAATTTAAATATAAAACTTGTGAAGTATTATAAACAGAGCCGGCAAAATATCATCGAACGAGTTTTTCAAAGTAGAAAATAACACGTTTCCTTTTAACATATATTAGACATAAACCAATTAATAAAAACAATATTTTTTATTAACTATTCAAATGTGGAAATGTGCCAAAGTATATAAAGAGTATGTACCATTCGAAGTAAATTCCCATGCTCCGATCGGGCGGAAAAAACCTTCTTTCCACATAGTAGAGTTGATTGAAATAATGAATCAAAAGTGATATTCCCGAACTATCCCTTCTGGGAAACTGAATGTCCTGTTAAATAATATAAAATTCATTACATGTTATTGGCTGCACTAGTAATCGTTTAGTTAAAAGTTAAGTACCTGTCTGAGTTTGGTGAAATCGGAAATGGCTTCTTCGTAAAGTCTACAGTCTTCGCTGTAGTGTTCGGAAATAAAATCCTGTAAAATATAGCAATAAATAAAAAATCAATACAGACTAAAATCATTTTTACTCTTTTATATAATAGATAATACATAATATATATCGACGTGTTCAACAAACTACAAAAAAGGACGTAACTAGATTTAAAAAAAAAAAAAAAATGTTTTAACAGAACACGCGACCAAAGAAATTCTGAATAACAGAATTGAGTTGGGTACTACCTTTTTAGTTGGTAGTACAGAAAACAAGTGTTATTAGTTTAAGAAAATAATTTTTTTTTTTTAAAAACCTAGTTACGTCTTTCTTTATTGGACACGTCAATACATATTGTATAGGTATTATTAATACATTAATAGTAATTATGTAATATAGTAAAATAACTACGTATTTAGCTTCGCGACAAAGCATAAGGCCAAATTTAAACTAATAGTTTTAATCAAATGCAAGGTCAAATCGCGTTACTTAGTATATAGTGAATAGTGTTATTTATTAAATTATTTTATTTCAGAATATAACTGCGCAGAATAATTAAGTCGTCAAGGATTGCAAGTCAGTATAATTAGGCTTATATTAGGCTAAATTATGTCAATATAGGAAGTTACAATATATTTAATTTATAAATATTCAACATTTATCGGCCGATACAACTTTTAAGTCTTTGGTTTAATCGATTATTGAGCAGGAAACTGTCAAGACCTTTGTTCCAAGTACAGCTGTGTATTAACGTTGTCAGCTTTTAAGAATAGAGACTTTTTAAGCGCGTATTTGCTTACCAAAGTTGTATGTACTAAACAAATATACATTCTTAAAAACACATGTGTATTGTTAATTATGGTCGTAAATAAAATAAACACACACACACCTATAAAACCACCAAAACTTAGGTTGAGCCTAGCAGAATTGGAATGATTATTAAATTAGAAATTTGTATAAGGTGCAACCAATTAACTAATTAATCATAAAACCAACACTCAATAGTAATAATAATGACACTAATTAAGAAGGAATACTAATACAAATAATTAATTAATTTAATATATCTAATAAATCGTAGGTGTAAATTATGTAATTGAATATCCTGTTTTTATAATGACACCAGATAATGAAATACCATTAAGTAATCAATTTAAATAATTTAAATTTATGTTTACTATAAAACTTGTCTTTATAATGAATAGCAAATAGCAAATAAATAAATAATATCAATATAATTTGTTTTATTAACATTCTGAACTAGGCCTAGTTACAGGTATACCGGTAAACCAGTATATTATGTATATATATAGTTAACAACAGCACAAAACTAGGAAGCTATAAATATTTATAATTTTTAAATATAGTTTAAAATTGTCTTAAAAATATTTAAGCTATTTATGACCAAAAAATATTTTCACCATATTTTTGAAATATTAATTTTATAGCCGTATAGGATGTCCATACATCAAAAATAAATTAAGAAGGATTTTTCTTCGTATTTTTTTTTTTTTTAATAGATATAAAAATAATTTAATAATACATAATTTAACTAGAAATGAGATTGCAACCTAAATTTTGACTAAGTAAGTGATGATTCCTTCGTAATCGGAAGCCATTGTTTTTAATTTTTAATAAATGATTGAGTACAATTGTTTTCTTTATCAATTTATGTATTTTATAAAATTAAACGTAAATGACATCTGAAAAATTGGACTATTTAAACGATAATTTTTTTTTAAACTAGTGTTTCGTAAATTAAGTTTAAACTTTTTTTAAATTTTTTATCCTTTAATACCAAACTTAATTATTGGTGCTTAATATATCGCAGGAGTATTTGTGTATACTTAAGTCCTATCTCTGTGACAAAATCCTGGCTACGTAACTAAAAAATATATTATTATACATTTGTTCCACACGATATTCATATTTTTAATTTGTGAAAAGGTTAAATTTGTTCATAGATTAATATCATAAACGTACCTACACAGCATACTCTTTCTTTTTTATGCACTAGCTGTTCGTTTAATATAACAAAGAATTTGAATAAATTTGAAATGACCGCGGATAAACTCTGGATGTGTCCGTCAGCCGGAATGGTTCTTTCACCTTTTATAAAATGGTTGGATTCGAATTTATAACGCGCAACAACAAACAGTCATCGTTATCAATTAACGTTATTGTAATTAAGGAAATTCATTAAACCCGACAAGCCGCGTATAAAATACAATTATCATGATTTGTTCCGATTTCTTTAACCATGAAATTGCGCCTTGAATCGGCACGATTTAACGCTTTTAGTGTGGAAACTTTGTTAACGCTTTGATGTGCGAGACCTAAAAGTATCGCACAGATTTATACTACTTGGTATACAATGACGGAGGAAGTATGACTATATAACAAACATCGAGGTCTGTTCAGGACCAATGGAATGGAAAACACGAATAATCGAATTTATAGTTTTGCAAAAAAAAACACAGTAATATTGCTTTTTACCAGGCACATCTTTCTCACGTATCTAAATAAACTTTTATTCAACAAGTACCTATTAAACTCTCATCTAAGTCTACCAGGGTTAAGTAAGCCGAATCACTTTCTGTAGGGTTGTATGTAATAAACATGACGCAATTATATTGGTAAACTAAATTTAAATAAATATGCATTAAATAAATGTATACTCACTCACTCCGAGTTTTATTATAAATAATATTATTTCGAATAATTTTTTAACCGAATCAAACTGTTCGTTTGGCAACAAAAAAATATAGTAGTTTTATTTGTTTGTTTATTTGCTGTTCATATTTGAAAAAGTATATGATTAATTATCTACTAAAAGGACTACATTCAATAACAGGAACCCTTAATTGACAGTAGAAAAATACCTTGCATATTAAATGATATCAATAAAATAATTACCTAAAAAAAAATTGACATAGCCTAAACTAACTGGAATTCTCTAACAATCTAATTTGGTCACTGTTTTTATTAGAAAATACTTGTACTAATAAGACTGTTTGACTGTCACATGATTATATATAATTATAATTTGATTATAACATGTAGATTGACAAATATAAATCAAAAGTAGGTGACAAAATAATCAGTTAAAAAGAAGGGGTATTCAATACGAAAATACCGGAAAATGTTTTAGCACCGAAATTCTTCCAAAAAGCAAATATTAAAAGAGCACTATTTGAGTCATAGTTAGCGAAACCACCGAGTTTAAAAACGCTTCAAGGTTAAAACTAAAGTGTAGACAATTTTTATATTGGCTTAAAGACACTTTAATATAGTAGGCATACGAAAACGCACGAGCCTGTGTTTATTGAACTGTAAAAGACTTCCATACGGTTAACTGGGACTTTGCGATTGTCAAATCAAAAATGTGTACTTGGAAAACACCGGGACACACTTCTGAAGTATACAGTCACATATATATATATATATATATAATGTATGTACGGTTTCTAGCCGGAGAAAACTGTATGTGACATAAAAAAGAACCTGTTCCGACGACGCACTGTCTTGGGCCAAGAGTACGAATGTATGTAAATTAATGACAGTATTATACTATTCCGACCAATAAAGGTATTTAACTAAATCCGGTACGGATGTTCGAGTAGTCAGTAGGTTTATACCCATTATGTTATTATATAGCTCGAGAGTTGTTTTTTTAACATGTTTATATTACTATTGATATTTATAAAGTTGTTATCTTTAGATTTTTTTTATTCATAAGCCGAATGGTCTAGTATATATTGTAAAATAACTGCGAAAGGCTAACCAGGTAAAAAAAAAAATCTGTAGTCCATTATTGAACCGTTAAACGAATATTTTATTTATAAATCCGCTAAAGAGCTGAATTATTTAAAACATCCTGACCTCGTACCGATTCAAAACGAGTATTGAGACGTCAACAGTAGGTATAGTATAATACATTAGAGTTTGTGTACTATTAAATGTTACATTATTGATCACAAACCAGATTTGAAACTAATCTCGAGTACAGTTATAATTATTGTTGTTGTTGATTTAGTGTACACAATTCTAACGGCTTACTTGAAAAGCGTCCTTAAAATCGATGTCTTTGGTTTCCTTTAGGCCCAACGGAATCATAGGCATGATGTGTTCGGCACTAGAAAAAAAAAAGTACACATTATAGTAATATAAGGGTTATCGTTCTATCATAAATCATAATAAATTCACATTAAAACATAATAATATAAAATGTTTAATATAGCTGATGTTCTACAATTAATACCTTCAGGTTCTACATAACGTTAACTTGTTTATAGCAAATTACAATTCTTTATTAGGTAAGTATATACCTACCCAATAATTATCACTAGTGTCTGGTATATATTGTTAAAATATTATCGCTTAAATGAACGACTTCAAGTAACCTGTATAATTAATATTCGTTTTACCTTTTTTCCGTTCAACATAACACATATCAGGTCCAGAATATATCTGATTATAATCATAATACTACCTACACGTAGCCTATAGTGTCTGATGGGGTCTCCCATAAGATCTCCTATAAAATGGATTTTTTTCTAATTCTATAAAATACATGTTTTAGATTTCAACTACCTACATACTTTTTAAAGTCAGCATAATATTAAAAAAAAATTAAATTAAGTATTAATGAATTTAAGATTTCCTATTTTATTGGTAAATTAAAATTACTCGAAAGTCTCAAAATATTTTTACATATTATATAACTGTGATTCTTATTAATAATGCTGTTATTTGCTAAACGGTCAAAAGTAATTGTTTTGTTTTAAATTAAACAAATTTCATCTTGTTTCAAATGTGTCTATTAATTTGACTCAAGACCGATCAGCGCAAAGTAAGCAGTGCACAATTCAAGGTAAAACAATTCAATATTATTTAAACTGTGTAAGTGGTTTTTGTAGGTAATTAGTGATTCCTTTTGTACTTAAATCGCAACAATGTCGTTTTCAACGGCAGTAAAACGACCCAGTACAATCGGTTGTGTTTTTAATCCACGGCGGTTTTACATGCTAATTAGTCGGTTTAATGGTCTCGGTTGAAATCAGCATAGTATAATACTATTGTATACCTAATAATTATGACACCGACCGCCGATCCCTATGTATATATTGTAGTGTATACAAGATAGTCTCACTGCGGTGGATTTTTGAAAATCACACCGGAGTCGATGCACGAAAAATGTTCGTTCGCGGTTTTGTTAATTGATCATAAAAAACCGTTTGGAGATCGACGAGAAAATGTTTCGACCGGAGTGCATGACCGCATGGCAAGAACAACGGCTCCATAAAACGAAGACGAGGAGCATAATATTGCATACAGGTTGCTAGAATACAGCACGCCACACGGTGATCATCTGGGTTTGCGCTTGAGTGAAAGTCACGAAGCTATAAAATGTAAACATTTACAACAATAATGTTCTAGTTATGCGCACGGCTATTTTATCGCAGAGCATATTATCCCGGTCATCCAACTTTCTGCTGCTCGGCCAGTAACTATGTATAGCAGAGGAAAACGTTCTGGCCATTGCGAATACGGTTCTGTACGCCAATTTAATTACAATTAATTTCTATATAACAATAATGTATTCAATACAAAAAAAAAAGAAAACAACGCTACCGATCGCAGGGTAGTTCACTAGATTTTGATACTTAAAACTACTTAAATATGAACTCTAATAAAATATACCGGTTATTCATCTTGTCTACTTTTTGCCAAAATAGCTATTATAAATGTATTAATTTTTCTAAATCAATGGGAGGGGAAACGCCGCTGTAGATGAATCCTAGGTATAGTTTTTTTTATACAAAAGCCAAAACTTGATACGTAAAAATTCAAAAACGAATTAGTTGTCAAGATAGAAGTTTAAAAACCCAGTCTTTTATTAGTGATTTTCAGACCTAAATCCCTAAAACATTACTTGAAAAAGTGAAATAAAGAAAAAATGTTAATCCCTTCTAGGGGAAAGGGCTTATGATATATTTTTGCTTTGTCAATGTTTATCAGTAGTACTAGTTTAAAGAATATTTCCTACAAATTTGGGACTAATTCGATTATTTATCGAGCATCGTAATTTTAAGTTGAAAAGTGTATACATTTTTTTAGTGTTTTATCGATTTTAAAAGAGAAGGGGAGAATTTTTTTTAATTTTTGGACCAATTAAGTACCTTAAATGTACGATTTTTTATCTATAGAGTTGCTACACGAAGAAATCTGGTCAGTGGCTTAGAAAATATCGTGGGTGTAGTAAAACGAAAGAAAAAATTGCCATTTTTTAAAAATTTGTCAAGTTTCTTAGGTATTTTATTCCAACTATCTGCTAATAAAATATAAAACATTTTTTTAAGAGCTATAGGTAGGACGACTTTGCAAAGGGAACAGTAATAAAATAACAAAACTAGTGAGTAATATATGATACGCTGTGTATAAATATTTACTGTAATTAGTTTAAAAAAAAACAATTTAAATAATTACACACATCAGATTAGACTTAAATAGGTGAAAACTACAAAATAAGAACTATCAATAAGTATAACATAGAAGTTGATTAGAATATTAGAACTAAAATGCAGTCTTAGGAAATAAGAAACATAAAGTGGCAACTGGCAACACATTGATAGTTACCAATTATTATCAACACATGTTTGGAGTTGTGAATTTTATTAGAGACTAGAAAGAGCAATATCTCAAACTCCCTAATCACTAATCATAACCTAACTAATTTCGGGTCTACTTTATTATTAATTACGAGCAGAAAATAGTACGAGGGTACTTTTGATCTTAACTGTAACTTAACTCGCCTACATTTTATAGTTACAAGTTTGTTTATTTATGGACATTCTGACTTTCGGTGTACTGTCTGACAACGGTGATAAATGCTAATAAACTCGCTCAACGAAATATGTACCTAATAGAGAGCCGTTATCCAGCTTTTCGATATACATAATAACGATGAACAAGTAAAACAGCGCAGGTACCTGACTATTTGGAATTACGACTTTATAACGTGTTAAGTATTCAAGTATTAGAAGTGTAATAAAAAATGTAAAACTATAAAGCCGGAATCTGAGAGATATTCGCCCTTTATTTTTACTATCTATCTATATTAATATTTATTTATATATAGTTTTAAATTACTAGTTTAGTTCACTTAACATTTTATAACGGTATACCTACAAATATCTTTTACATACGGTATGTATTTGGTTCTACCACCATTTCTAACTGGAATAAAATACATAAACTGGTATTAAAAATAAGATACTTATTATATAAGAGGCTTCCATTCTTTCAACTCCTGTTGAATGAGATTCATAACGTCTGTCGTTTTTTTGATACTTGGTAAAAAATATATAGTTATTTATACCTAACCTAACTCTTTATTTTCTGAGTTTCGAGTTTGTCATCTAGGTTTTATAATTTATTACTATTCTTCCTTCAACCGATTCACGATATGGTATTAGAGGTCTTTGAAATGTTAATAAATGAAGAGATTATTTACCTTAACTACTTCTGAAACGTTTGCTGACAAAATAACAAAATTAATAGATCCGAAAATTATTAACATAAAACTGTTTCTGGATTCATTACTTTTTCTTCAATGATTAGATTACAATAAAACATATTCATAGCTAGGTATTGAAATTTTAGTTTTTTTAAATTGAATTTGAATTTTAACAAAGATTGAAAAATAAAATCAGCCAGCTAAATCTTAAATCCTATATTATTTTGCAGTAAAAAAAAAAATTCTGGTTAGTGTTTAATAACATAATTTAATGAATGTGTATCTCGATTTGTAATTAATTGAAATAAGTCATAACATAAAAAGTGTTTAAGACTTTATGATTTAAGTATGATTCGTAGTGTCGTGTCAAATGCCTCTCTCCTTTGTATACCATTTACCAATACAAGTTAAACATATTTTACGACCTCAGATAACTTTTATTTGAAGGAATCGCACTTCTAGGTCTTCATCAGTTCGTTGTCCGTATTAGATAATTGCACTAGATAAGTATTTTGGCTGTTTTTTATCGGTGGTCAACCGTATTTACATTTACATACTATGTTAAGTTCAACAACCGACTCGAAGGCAAACGAAAATCAAATTAGTTCCGCATTACGCTTTTTCAAGGAAACGTATTAATTGTTATAATTACAACTCATTAAGAATTTTATAATATTCTATTGTTTTACTTTTATATAATTTAATTTTTGTCTTGAATAGATAACGACAGTCGATATTTTCAAAACTACTTATGCGAAAAAACTTACAAGTATAATTTTTACTGTATAGCTTGGTTTATACCTACCCGAATAATTAAAAATAATACAGAGTAATTACAAAGTTGAATACAAATTAATAAATAAATTAAAAAATAAAGTTATTGGACTTAGGAATTTCAATTTAAATGTCTTTACGTTATAATTACTAATTATGAATCGTACTAGAAGTCATTGCTCCACAATATTATATTAACTTGTTGGATGATCCGCATACACTTGGTCGATTAAACCTCTACCATATGCGCGGTAGTATTTTTATATAGATTGTACCAAATAGGTTTATTATAGGTTAACAGCTTGCAACAACGAAAAAAATGCCCACCAAATATCAACTAATAATTATTTCCGTTATCATTTACTACTATACTACTTTGTTTGACTAATTAATCGAAATGGTTACTTAATTGACAATCGACTCACCTGTCGTCTTGGTAAATTTCCACCGAACTGTTCAACTGTGCCATCTCGTCTTTGAGGAGCTGCAAATTGGAGTTCATAAAACTTAACTCTAAAGCTACAGTTTCTTTTAACTTTCGATTTTTTGTAGCTCTGTAATTATAAACGATCTATAGGTAAGTTTTATAATTTTTCATGTAAATTAGTCATCCATCGATGCCTAATTAATAATTAATGAACGTTGAATTTTCAATAAAAATAAATAATTAAATTATATTTAAAATACTATGAAATATTATAGATAAAAAATATAAGTAATTAACCTTAATAGATTTTCAGCTCCAGCTCGAAGTTTAAGTTCTTTGTTAATTTCCTGGTTCAATACTGAACGTTTGTTTTGTAATTTTCCTCGACAAGTGGCAACTTTTGGATCTGTTCCCTGGAAAATGCATTACGATTGATGAGTATTATACAATCAAACTTTAAATGATATTATAACAGCAACAAAGTTATTATCCAATATTGAACGGCTTGTTGGTTTAATAATGATTTTTTAACGACTTCTTAGCTGAAAACTTAGATTATGGGTATTAAGTAAATTACAGTTAGTGGAAGATTTTGGTAGTCCGTAGATGCACCAAAAATAATAAATTACTGTCAAAGTATACCGACACAGATTATTATATTGTTAGGAGAAAATGCTTGAGAAATTTAGGTATATTTCTTGATTTTCAGTAGAATATTCTATTTATTAACTTATATCCGTTTTTATCATTTTATGAATCATAAAAGCTAATTGCCCAAGAAGACTAGTTATTGATCGATCATTAGTTTAATAAAAACATACTAATGTAATTTTCTTGTCCTCAAAAAAAACTTATGCTCAAAAAAAAAAAAAATTATAAGGATAGCCATTACAGCAGTAGATACTTTTATTAGGATGCAGGAATGTATTAAATTAAGACAGTCGATAAAACTAATTATTAAAATTAATTAAAATATTTTTCGACACTCATCTCTTAAAAACAATTTCTCTCACTTTTTCCCATAATTACGTAACAATCCTTATTAAGTACTTTATCAATTTAATAAGCACGAATTCTTATTGGGCAAAAGAAATCTGTAGAACTATACTACTTACGACCAAAACTATATCGAATTTGGATTTCTTTATCCTAGCTCGAATTTCTATTCTTGATAGATGTTACTTACAAATGCAATATGTCTTACTATCATTTGAAAACAAAAATCAGAGCTCAGGCCTCAAGACTTTATATTCAGGATTTATTTTAAGAATTTCTATCAGTGTAATATTTAAACACTTAAGGCATAATGAAATGTATTTAGATGACTAATTTTTTTTAAATATTTTGTTGAAAACGATTTTTTACTAGCTAAAAATGTTACGTTGAAATTATTAAATGTAAATGTGACATAATGGTTTAAAAAAAACATTATTTTTAAATCTATAATTTTCCAACATTGCCAAAAATTATTTTTCATAGCGCAAAATTTTAATGTTCAAATTATGACCTATGAGCTCTCAAAAATACTATTACTTAACACTCGCCCGTAAGTATATGAGCCTCGCAAAGTAGGACGACCTTGTTGAGAATACAACCATTTATGGATTGAAATTTATATAATAAAAATGTATGTAATCTAGAGCTATATTCTAGACGGTATTATGCTTTTTGCTCCTTTTTATAAATATCATAATACAAATTTTGAACAAACATTCTTTCGAAAAAATAGTGTACCGATAGTGTTATAGCTTATTTGTATCATATATTTATAATCTATGGTTATAGTAACACCGACAGCAGTAATGATTTATTTTGCTGTAAAAATGCTGTTTATATTATTTTCGTAGTATTATCTAGGTAATTATTAGCAAATAGAAAAAAAAACTCATATTTATAATAGGCAATAGCGTCTGCGCATCGAGCAATATTGCAAACCAGTTTATTAAAAAAACATAATTAATACCTACAATAATGATAGCCATATCATATTTTATGTACACATAAAGGATAAAAATGAAATAATCGAATGTCGGCACGTCATAGCTGGTATAAACCAAGGATTCCTAAACTTTTTAGCCGGTGGTGTCGTTTTTTCGGGCCAAAACCAGCTTCAGTGCCTTTGTTCCCTATTCAGACTATTGACTGACTAATTAATATAATCTATAATAGTTGTATTCATGAATACCGCCAGGAATATTATTATTATAAAATTCAAATTAAATTCAACAAAAAATAATTACAATAAGTTGTATTATATATTTTTTATTTTCGTATGGATTATACTAGTCATGTCCCTAGGTCATTGTGGTGCACAGTTTGGAAACTCCTGCAATAGACATTGGGTAATTATGGAGTCGATTGACTTTACAACGCAACGCATGAGATAATAATACGTAATTAATAAAGCACGTACAACATTGCATTTTATATATATGTATTTTTTTTACACCGTCTAATAGAAAAAAATCCAGCACAAGGAAGAGTGTATTACAGTTAGATGAGGTCGGGACGGTCATATGTATGTAGCAATTATTTTTTTTGAAAGTGATAAAATCACACTCAAGAAAACGCTTCCAAATGAATCTGTAAGTGGTAAAAATTAAAGTATCAAAAATTAAATACGCAGTATAAAATTAATAATAATTGCGTTGCTAGCTTTTTTTTTTGCTTATTTCTCAATAAATATTTTAAAACCTCAGAATTTTAATAAAATTATATACCTGCGGTACACTGTACAAACAATTAACACTGTAATAATAAAGATCCTTCTCCTACCTTCAAGTTGTTAGTCGTACAGGGTGATTGGCCAAACATGACACACACCCTATTTTAAAAGATTTAAGATTTTTTAAATTGTTCTTTTTTCGTACTTTAATAGTTATTAGTTAGCCATTTATCAAATTTGATATATTTTTGAATAGTTTTAGTTTTATTTGTTAGTGGGTGGGCTCAAGAAGTGCCCATGTTCTCAGACTTGTAGCTCCATTGTGCACAACCTCACACCAAAGTCCTATTTCACGTAGCCTTTACGCCTACGTCCTATATTTTTCAATAACATAGCCTAAAGGTAACTTCATCTTGGAGCGCGATTGATAAGGAAAGCAGATACACATAATACTACACTCTATCCTTCCTCTCGTCCAAATGTTGAGCTTAATTTTAATCAAAAACAGATTAAGCTAACCAAATTAGTAATACCCATATAATCTTTCATAAAAAACTACACTATAAACTACATTTTTTTTTTCCAAGGACAAAGTAAAAATAAAGGAAACTAGGGTTATTATTCAGATTAATTCAGCATAATGGTCCAGCAGTTAGAAAATATTATCGTGATCGAGTCATAACAAACATATTAAAACGCATAATAATTAAAACCGATACCTTCTCAGTAAAATTGTTTTGGAAATTTGAGTGTCCAATGCAAAATTAGCCCGTAATCAATATCTGCGGTAGAATTACTTTACATATTAACGTGTTTTTGTAAGCAAACACGATTGACTACTTTACACGGGAGTAAACAATTAAAATCAAACAAATAGTCTAAATCGTAGCACAGTATAATAATAATTATCATCTTGTACGTATATTATGTGAATATATTATTATTATTATATTATTATAAGGTGTTGTTGACTGAAACGTGCTTCACGAATAACGATACTTGTATTAATTAAGTATTAAACGAGTATTACGATCGAAGAGCATTATAATTTAATTATAACCAAAATACACATAGATATTTTTGTTTAGACAATATTTTTGAGGTCTAAGCTTATACACCATACAAAAATTTAGAATGCATAGAGATGTTACAGTAGAATCATTTACCTAAACGGCCGCCCTACTGGCTGAATCTGTTCAATAATAGCCACTTTGACGCGCTCGATTTTCTAGAAGAGTAGGTACACATAATAGATCGAGCCTAGGTACACAATACAGGATCGCCGGCTATTTGTAATTGCCTAAAATCATTTCTTAACCTACAAAGACCGTAATATTAATGGACCATTTTGTATTCGTTGCATGGTCTGGTCAATAAAATTTCACATGAATACACTTGCCATTCGCTGGACATTTCACTCTCCGCGGCCACCAAACGGCTCTGATATATAGGTATGTACAAACTGCTTTAACTATGTCAACACATCTATAGAATATAAGTGTGACGACAGGGGGAATACGTATTATTTTGTAGACCTACACTGGTAACTGAGAAATTGGTTTTTTTAAAACCTCGAGTTAAGTTTACTACATTTTGGTTTCTTAAATTAATATTAGCAAAATAATAAACGTGTTTGTCTTTGGTCGCTTAATTAACATATTAAAAATCTACAACAGCATAATGAGAATGTTTTTAAACGTGTTTTTATTTCATATGTAAGTAAACACACTAAAACGAGTTTTTTTAATTTAGTTGTCGAAAACTGAAATTACATTTCACATACTTAGTTTGGAATCGATAGACAAAATTAGAAGAAGCATTCGGAGAGTTTAGCCTCCCTACAATTTGTATAAGCCTCCTAAGAAATATTTTATTAGGTATTTAATACTGATTTTACTTTCTTTAAATGATAAAATATTAAATTTAGAGAAACATTAAAATTGCGTTTGCATAATAATGAATTAGAATAAAGAGTAAAAACAAACTATATTTATAGACAAGTTTTAATAGTTTTTGATTATTTTTGTCTGTTTAAAATGCATTGAACAAGGGAAGTCTGTTTTAAAGTTAATTTGGTTGGACAATTTTGTTTCAAAAAATTTTGAATAAAAATCATTGTACTACGTATACAAAATGAATTTATTATTAATAATACGATATTATATCATTTATTAATTATAAGATGAAAAGTTTTAACTTTTTTTAATGATTAAAAATCGCCATCACTTTCCCAGTAGGCAAGGCCATGACCTCGTATGAGGTCAATCTTTAAATACAAGAAATGTTAAAACATGAGTGCGAACTTCAAAAAAGATTAAAATATATAATAAATAATATATTTCTACAATTTGGTTGAAAGTAAGCCAATCTCTGTCCTTTTGGCAAATGTGATTTAAAGTTTTTATATTTTGTTAGGTTCTGTGTTAATGTCGTAAAAAAAAAATTAGTACAACTCGTTTTATTTTTTGTCCAAGGAGTGTTATTTTTGTATACACTGTAAAGGGTAATTAAATTTATATTTTTAGTTGTTCAACTTATTTTCGACAAAAAGTGGTATTAGCCTTTTGTGAACCAAGCCACAAATGTACACACAGTCAGAGACTTAAACACCCCAGCTCCTATCGGGTTTTTTCCTACTTACGCTACTATAAATTATGGAAGTATCAACACAATTTCGAGTCTTTCGACTTTTAGTTTTTCTGAAATGAAACGCAATAGCTGCTGCAACATAACATAAGTTGTAATTTTGGGATTCTCCTAGGGTCGGGCGGTTTTCACTTTTATTACATATAACTAACTAAACGATTTAATTTGAAAATAAAATTTCTTAATCGCCGCTCCTTGCCAGAGAGACCGCTTAACAGTTAACCTATATAAATTTGGGAGTACAAGTGTAAAATTAAAATAATATTACTACAGTGCATATCTATGTGTTAGTCACGGGAAATCAAACACCGCCTAAATTGCTAGATAACCGCGGACGGGCTGGTAATAATTCGATATTGCTTGACCTGCTTATGTGTACAGCATCGGCATCAGCTGGCGCATCAATAATATTATAAATAGGTACCTATGTAATAGGTAATATTCGCTTGGTTTTTATAAAAACGATTACGTTGGCCGTACTTAAATGTATATTTTTAAAATTAGCTTTAGACAAGATTTTGTAACGCTGTGTCGAAACGCTTGGGCTCGCACCCCACGATTAATAATCCGTATCGCATATTATTATAATACCTAATAATAATAATACATTGTAATTTAGGTATATCCTGTATGTAATAAAAGTAATATCATTATTGTCTTTCGTAACACATGTTAATTATGATTACATACCGCAGATACCTACCTAGCCGATTAGTAAGTATAGATATCTATTAGCTAGCGTCAACCAAGCCTAACGAAAACTTTGGGACTTGTACAGACAACCAAAACTACATTAAAAACATTTTTATGATCAATTTATACGCGTTTTGATAGTATTTTAAGTGCATTGTTATTATTATTTGGCGGTCAAGCGTGCAAACACCAGAGTTGTCGACCGATTTGGGTCATCGATGCACATTGTTTAACGACGCCGTCCAATTAAACGGATGCTGACGTGAAAGCATTTTGGGCGATTTAACGCTGTATATAATGTAATATATACAATATAATATATATGATAAATATTTTTTTATCATTCGTATACATTGCGGATGTATATCAATAGGTAATAGTAATATGAGTAACAACAAATATTGGTGTTATAATGTCGCGGCTATTTAAAATATATTATTATTATTATTCGGAGTGGAGGATGAAAAAAATAAGTAAGTAACTGTAACGGTCCGTACCTACCTACTTCAGGCACCTATTCAAGTATATTATAGGTACTATACCTATACATATATATATATAATTTTTTTATTCCGTCTTCACGATGATAATTATGTGCCGTGGCCGCCGCCGTCGCCGCCACAGCCGCAGCCACTTCCTACCAACATAAACAATGAAAAACCTAACCGGCCTATACTATCGGCTCTACTCCTCCGGTCAAGTATGTACATACAAAAGTATAGTATAATGTAAATTTTTTTTAAATGAAAATCAAATAAAAACGTTAAATGCCATACCTTCGAGATTGCTCGGTTTTGAGATCTTAGCACGGCGGTGTGAGCCATAATGGTTTTTATGCTTGTATTGTTTTCTAATTAGATACTTCCGGCGGTCTTACACGAGGGTCTGCATAGGTTATTGCGCAAAAAGAGGCACTTGATTAAAACGTAAAATTCACTATGGAGCCGACAATTTCGCAACAGCGCATAGTATTTTTTTGTCGTTGCGGTAAAACAGTCGGTTTAGTTGAACGTTTTACGCGAATAATTATTATTAATGTTTAAGACAAAACCAACGTTTAATCGGAAGACCTCACCGCGGCAATGATGCGTATTCACAGCTCGCGTGATACTGCATTACTAAGGTTACTGTCTAGCGTTCGGCCTGCCTTCGCCAGCCAAGATAGTATTCAGGTTGGTATCCGAAGAGATTGTGTTGCGCGGCGCGCGTTTACCCGTGAGAACCAGCCCAAATGCACCTGCTCTCTGTCGTCGGTATTAAGTACCATTATACAGTACAGGTGTATCACTATATAGGTAGACGTCATGCCATGTGTAAAACCTAAAAAGCGGTTCCGCCACCGCCTCTCGACACTACCTATATGGGTACACTCGCGGGCGAGGTAGGTACACGGGAAGCGAATACCTGTACACACATAATACAAGAGGAGGCGGTATACTTGCTCTGCTTGTGGCCGTCTAACAGGTAGTATACCTATTCTGCATATTACACTTATGAATGATCCAAAAATTACAGCAACGTAATTCATCGACTGCTACGGCCTACTACGTATATTTGAAGCCATCATAAAGTGTCCACTCGATATTTCCTGGGTGTGAACCGCAGCGGTTCGTCCTCTTTTAAAAATTACCAAAAAGCCAGCTGCCCGATTATTACAAAATAGCAATGTTTTAACGAAGCGAATATCAATTGTTAGTGGCGTACGTCCGTTCCTAAAACCAACGTTAACAGGCACGGGTTAGGCAGTAGGCTGTTTTTTGAAAATATTATGTATAACACTATAATAGATCAGAAGCCTGTGGCCCAGTGGCTGGTCTTGAAGTAGGAATTTTTCAAATAGTCTAGACTAGTGGCGTCATTTGGCGGGGGGAGGAGGGCAGGATGGGAATTTGCCCCCTTGCTGACAGCGGGATCGGTATACACGGTTTTCGAAATTACCTATTTAATTATTTTATTTTTAAGTTGGTATTTAATAGAAATACTACTTTTTACACGTAAGATAGGTAAGGGTAAATAATAAACAATTAATAACAGCGGTATAATACTGATTTTAAAAATAAAAATGTAGAAAATTGTCTTATCTTAGTTTTTATATTCACTCAAACCATAAGATTTTAATTTAATTTTTCTCAACATGATTCTTACCCTCGAAAACGTTTAGTGCCAAAGAAACTAAGCATAAAATTAAATACGTACAGCCACATAAATCTACAGAATTTTATGATACAGTATTTTTTTTTCTATAAAATATTTGTTTTAACTAAAATTATTTTTCCAAACTCTTTAGTATAATTTATAATACATTTTTATTGAAAATTAATTTATATTGTTTGTGTAAGGAATATTTATTCAAATGGTAGTTTTAGAGAGTAACTTGAAAAAGTAAAATATCAACTTACATATTTGCTATACCTATGTAATATTATGTAACTTTTATGAAATATAGGAAGTACACATATAGTATTATAGTAAGTAGTATATAATATTACTGAAACTTTATTTAAGACAATTATTTCATAGAAAAACCAGGTTAGGTAAAATTCTGAATGAAATTCTAAAGACTTGTAAAATATAAATTTATGAAATACAACAAGAATGGAATTTCAGTATGATTTTTTATTTTGTAATTTTGGTTATTGTTAGCAAAAACATTGGAAATTTAAATAAAAATTTGGTAATAAGTATAAAATAAATTTTGAAATAAGACAATGAACTAAACTTAGGTTTTAACTAAATTGCTTTTGTTTAAACAAATTAACTCGACTATAGTTGCCCATAGGAAATTGTAATTGACCAACTACGTTTCTAACAGCTCACAATCAGAATGATTATTAAATAAATGAACTGTGAATAGTAAATACGTAGGCAAGTGTTCATTAATGAACAACCACCGGAACAACTTTATTAAATGTTTTTTTTTAAATCAAATATTATTTTATTAATTAGTGGTCTAGTTGGACCCTATGGCGGTAACCGTATTTTTGGCTTTGTCCCACCGTTCCAACCACATGTCGATGGCCGGCTGGTTTTGCGTGAAAATAGGTTGAATAAACGAATTGTACACCATTTCGGCACCGTCGCCGTTCCGAAGCCATACGATGGCACCGATCTTGAGCAAACCGAACAAAGGCATGGGGCTGAGCAACCAGTCGACAGCCCGAAATAGCGCGTACACAGACCAATGGATGAACAGTGCTCGGCTGTCTTCTGGCGGTGGCGCCGTGCCCAACTTGATGATTTTGTACGTCCGATACAAAGGTTCAAACATCATGAGGGCCATTTCCATTGCAAACGCTATGAGCCCTAATATCATTTTTTCAAAATTATGTTTATACCTATTCCTAGATAAGCCGCAGGTAGGTACGGATCCGACAAATGTTGCTCGTTTGAATGATTTGTTTTGGTCTTATTTTGGCGCATTGAGTACAACTTTTGCGTTCGTGTGTAGATTAATTTGTAGATGTTTGGTAAACATAAAGCGTTCATAACAGAGCTCTGTGTACTTATACAATATTTTCCATGGAAATTATAATATACAAACATGAAACAGTTAATATCAACTGGGAAACCTACCTATTATACGTGTTAGGCGCATAGATACTAAAAGTAGTAAGTACTGAAAAGTAAAATATCAGCTCAATGATTTTAAATACTACTGAAAGTTTATGATCATAATAGGTAAAACGAATTAAAAAATGATACTAAAAGTCAGATCGTATTTTTTTAAATAACATTCAACTTGTAACAGCGCAGTAAACAGTAGTGTTGAGTAAAGTATTTGAATAGGTACCTCATTCTACAAAATATATTTAAATACTTTTTGTTTAGTATTTATTTGTAATACAATCAAATAAAACAATTTTAGGTAACATTAAGCATCTTCATGTTAGTTTAAACTTTTTTTAAATGTTATTTACAAAATGTTAAAATATTTTATTTTTAATAACATCAAACATTTTTAAGGTGGTCGAGAAATCGTTATTTCTTTTTTCTTTAGCTAAAGCTTAAAACATTGAATTATGAAAATGTTTTTATCAGTTATTTAGAGATTATCAATTTTCTCTTTTCCCAATCAGCATTTTCTTCACACCTATGATCAAAGCTGAACCTTGAGCTAATCGATGACAAGGTATTTTTGGGTTCTAGTAGATTTTCAAAGATTGACTTCAGGCTAAAAAAATTTATTTTAAAATACTTGTTCACTGATGTTTCAATACGTCTTGTTTACTAAAATGATTTTTGAGTTTATTTTCTTCTTTAAATTTGAAATTGTTAACTAATTTATGATGGAAAGATCTGAAACAACCCAATGATAACAGGTTGTATCAAAGGAGAAAAGTGTCACGGATATATCATTAAGAATACACACACGACTTTAATCCAAATCTTTGCTCTGCGTTGCAGTTAAAAAAAAGAAAAGTATATTGGATATACTAAAACAAATACATGTAAATAAGACGAATAGGCTATGTTATATTCTATAGAATGCGGTATAATCAAACATGTATTATAATTTTACACACTAATGGACATTAGCGTTCCCATTCAACATTCCACTTTCACGATTATCCAATAACTGTACCTATACAAGTAAATTGGTCACCAGTTGGATTGTTACCAATTATTTTTTAGGGTTTACTTTCGAGCATTGTATATATTATATTAGATACCGGTACCAATTAGTTATAATAATCTGATTAAATTTTCTCTCATTAATAATTATAAGGGTCCGTATCAAGTACAATACTTAGGTACATCTAGACAAATATGTTTCAGATCTCCTACTACTTCGAGTTGAGCTTATTTTACTATTATCGTTTGAATAATCAGTGAAGAACACTTAGTAACATAATAAATAAATTTCAACATTTGGCCTCCTTAAATTCAACATATTAATTTTCATATAGGTAACCTTACAGAATTTGTTAAAACTAATGCATGTATCAGTTGGATTATTATTAATACAAATTTTAGGTAAGATGTTTTTGGTATTTTAATTTTTGTTGATTTTCAAATGAATAAACTAGTGATAGCTAATATTTAATATACACAATATAGGTCCCTAAGGAAATTTAATATAGCAGGAATTTGTAATTAATATTTTTAACAATACCATAAAATACTAAATGGTAACAATTGTTAAATAATTTTACAGATCATATAAGATTCATCATCATGTAAGCTTATCAAGCTTTGGTGGCCTAACGCTGCGATCATGAGACGGTTTCTAGACGAATTCGCTATCTGTGACGGATTGTCAGGCCATCGCCAGAGATGAGGATGGCGGCTCATTTTCACTGGTCGATTTCTCGATCAGAAAATGGAGCGCCTGTAACCAAGTGTCTAGCCGGTGACAGTGAGCATAAACACACTGCATCCTTACTGACTCGGCCACATATCTTTATTAAAAAAGATTAACCTATTTATTATAGTAGAAATTATTTATTAATTAAAATTTATAATAATTCAAAATGATGTTCCTTTGGATTTTTGAAAAATGGATATTCAAACTAATATTTTTCTTAACCAATATCATGTTATTAAAGGACGCCGAAAATATTATATCAGGGTTACTACTTAAGACTTATAATCTGTTGGGTATAGCGTGTTTTATAAAGTTACGTTTATTTTTGTAAGTGTTTAAGTATATAGTTTTGTAAATTGTATTAATTGTTTTACAGTCTACACACTACATCTGAATACAGTCACTAGGACAGCCTCTATTATTTCTTAATTGGATAATCTCTGGAAGTCCTTAATCTTTTAAGTTTAACAATTATATATAGATAAAAAATAGTTGAACTAGGAGTCGCTGGTTAATTATAATACAAGTGTGGGTTAGTACTAGATGGTTGTGGTGTAATCCCTAAAGATTAGAAGTTTGCTGGCCAGACATATTTTGAAACACCTAAAGTATGCCCTATGTCAGGCTAGTCAGGGTAACTTAGATAGTGTGTGTGCAAATGTTATAGTTTGCTTATCTAAAAATATGTATACTACAATTAATAGAAATAGAAAAATTAACAACCAATAGCTTATACAACATTTTGGTGACTAATTATATAATGAAAAGTACAAAATATTTACATAGGTATACAAATTTATATATTTTGTTTTATCTGTTACATATTAAAAATTATTGAAATAACCTCATTGATTAAGAAAAAAAATATGAACTAAGCATTAAAAAAACCTAAAGCCAGTAGTAACTGGTTATAAAATTAAAATATTAGTTATGTAATGCTTCAGAAATACCGATCCAATCTAATGCTGATAAAAAATTATCTTCTTTTGTTGGTTCTTTGTCCCAATTCCAGTATGTTAATTTTTCAAAACTACATTTGGCAGTCAAAGTCTGTTTTTCTTCATGATCACTTTGAGCTATCTCACAGAACACGCCCTTGTAGCCATTCGGAATTTCTAATTGGGTACCGATTAATGGCTTTCCACGAAACGAGCAATAAGTGATGTCCACATTATCTGTGGAATAGATAATACAAAATATATCATAACAGTTGTAATGTGATTACATTATATTAATATGATATTATAAAACAAACCAGAGTTTTTATTTTTCGGATTGTAAGGTCGGAAGTAGTTAGTGACGTTCGCACGACTTTTAGTGTGTATTTTGCATGGCAAAAAGTGAAGTTGGTCCTCCGAAATATTTTCTAATTCTGAAGGAACAACAAAATTCATTGTCAATAAATAATTACTTTAATCGGTTAATAAAAATCTGAAAAGTAAAAACAAATGCCTTCGACAGTAATGTTCAAAGCGTTTTACAGTAATATTTTGTTTAAATGAGAATTAAAATTAATACTTATTAGTTATGATTGTTTAGTTCACATTTGATACTTGAGTGATATCACTAGAGAGTTGGATAGTATGGTTATCAAATATTATTGCAGTAAATTTACCGCCAAAAAATAATACAATCACCTTTATTCTTGGAAGAAACCAACGTTTTTAAATTGCAATTTCTTAATCTTATAACGTCTATGGTAAATTGTAGACTCTTGGAAGAAACATAAAAGTAAGAGTTGATGTTATCAAAAATGATGTTCAGAGATCTGTGATAATAATTTTTACGAAACAAAATACGAAAGTTGGCAAATTATTACATTAGATTAAAGATTTTAGAAGGTGTAGGTATTTTATTATTTTATTTTATTTTATTTTCAATCATGTCGTGTTTATTATTTTTTTGTGCAAGTTCTTTATGTTTAATGGTGTTTAGTTATTATTGGTAATTCATATTTAAGACATTTTTTTCGTAATTAACTAGTATTTTGCCATTCGGCTTACTCGCGTTAAAATGTCTCGAAGTGTTAATTTGTATTAAAACAAAATATGTAAGTAAATAATAAATATTAACTTAAGAGAATAGTATGTTCTAGGTAACTGAACTCAATTATATAATATATTTTATTGGATATTGAATTCTTTTTTATCCATTGTTTATTAATAAATAATTTTGTTTAGGCTGACCACTAATCTGAAACTAGAAATTCACAAATTGCAGCACATTTTGTGCAAGTTAAAGTTAGGCAATAAATATTTTTGTATAGGAATAATTAAACGTTATATGACAAATATTTAAAGTAATATGATCATTTTTAAAATGCTTATTAGTTGTTTCTGGAATTACATGATAGCCATAAAATAAAACAATCATAAAGATGAGTAAAATTTACTTGCACATATAATATTGTATACTAACTAGCAACGTCTGTTGCAATGTTTTTTTTACAGATTTAAAAATAGTATAAAAACATAATAATTAAGTATTAAAAAAAAATAAGTACCTAAATAAATAAATAAAACAAAAAATATAAAGTAAATTTATAAGTTAATAACTAATTCAATAATATGTTTTACATTTTATGAAGATAATAAATAATTTATTATATTGACTATAAATCATTGACTGGATATCAAAACAAAAAATATATATACAACATTAAATTGAAAGAAAAAAATATGGTTAGGATGATACATTCATCAATATATAATTGTCTTAAACATATATTATGTTAAATATATGTTAACACTTAATATTTTTATGTACATAAATATTATATTATAAACATAATATTATTTTAACTTATATTTTAGTTTTAAAAAATTTGATTGTTACATTATACATATTGTTACAGATAGATGACAAACAAAAGTATTTCCAATTGAGTGGTATCAGTTAATTCATTAAAATGGCTTTTGGTAAGATAATATAACTGTAATATACTTAAAAACCCTCAACCATAAAAATTATATACTCTCCGCGTATATAATGACGTATTTTGGCAACAATGTTGTCATTTTCAGCGCTCACGACAGACTGAGAAATACGTCATATTTGCCGAAATATATAACTTTTATGGTAAAGGGTTTTTAATATTATTTTATTACATATATCCATAAGTTGCTTAAGTTTTTTCTAGTGTAATATATTTATTCATTTATAATAACATATAATTGTTAATTGACAGTAGTACTTGCCTATTATTGCAATTACATAAAGACTATATAAATGCAGGGTTCCATTAACTGTTAATTATATTCATGTATTTAATTTAACACTTTTTTGTTTATAGAAGATCAAATGCCAACCCCTAACACTTTTATCAAACACTGTGAAGATGTTGGTTTATTTCAAGAGTTGCAAAAAGTTAACCCGTTTGATGAAACATTCAAAAAAGCAGTTGAGTGTGATGAAATAGTTGGTTATGTAAGTATTAAAAAAAATAGTGAACAATGTGTCCTGTTATAAATAAATGTTTATCTTTAGAGGGTTAAAACTTCAAGTTCAAATAGTAGTGAACTGAACACACCCTTCATTGTGCCTATCACATCTGCATTGAAAGGTAATAAAAACTCTTTACAGTTATTTAGCTGTATTAATTTTGGCATGATTTTCCAATATTTATTTCCAGGAAGGATAAGTTTCAAAAATCTTAGCCTGGGGAATCATACTGATGAGTCTCTATTACTAGAGAAAAAACCTGTTGACATTGTTCCGAATTTTAATGTTATACATCCTATTGAGTGAGTATTGCATTTTGTTTAACTTAGCCCATTCCTGATACAGTAATAAGAAGCCTCATATAAATTTACATTGAGCGTTTTCTGAAACCGCACTGTACCAGTTACGGATCAATGTATTCTTAATTTTATAATATGCCCAATCGAAACGGATTATGTTTATAATAGTATTTAACTATAATTATTTAGTCCTTCGAGGTTTGTGGAAAATATTTCAGTAGCTCATGGAAATACTCCTCCACCATTGGTACCAATCATCACATTGCCAAAAGTAAGAAGTTATAAATATTTAATTCATAAGTACATATTTCCATTACAAATACTTAATCGGTTTGTTAGATTCTAACACGATTTTCGAAAAAGAATTAAGTTATAGAAATGTTTTGTTAAAAAATGTTAGAAACTGTAAAATCCTTCATTAAATTTAAAATTAGTAATCCCTAAAAGTAGATTAATGGCGTTTCATAATACTTCTTGGGCTTTATTTATATAATAACATCTAAAATAATAACTTAGTTTAAAAATTTAATATAAGTCGAATACTCTAGTATTTTGAAGATCTTTGCTGTAAACCCATAATGTTGTTTGAAATTGTTGAGAATTGTTAAGACTACTTGCTAATTTGTGGTATTATATTCTTTTATTATAACAAAAACAATTTATTGTTATAGATTTTACCTATGGTAGTTCCAGAAACTCAACTAGCCTCCAATATAGCCAGCATACCATCAAATAATGTAGTTGCTGTGAAACAGGTAAATATTTTGGAATTATGTACCAGTATTATAAAACTAATAATGTAAAATAACTATAATAATAATGTTTAAGGCGTTAAAACAAAATCTCATAAAAAAACATGGGAATACAATTACAAGTTTAAAAGTAAGTCGGTAAATACCTACTTACATTACAAACAAATTAGATGTTTTTTTTTAATTAATAACATAGAAATGTTAAAAAATTTAATAATTTTATATTAATGCGTGTTTTTTTTCTAAATAGGAATCCAGCAAAACCTTTATAGAATCTGGCTCTTCAACTGTTATGGACGCTCAAAAACAAATGTTGCTAGAAAGAAATAGGTATGTAATTTCAGGTATGATATGACATACCTGAAATGATAAATTACAGTGTTGTCTGAGACAGTAAATGTTAATGTAATAAATCAGGACTGTAAATATATATAAGTATAACATATTTGTACATACGGGACAGGCCATTTGTGTGTTGCTTCAGTGAGGGATGACGGATCTTTTCCACTTTTTTGTTTAAATTTTTAAGAATTAAAATCAATACTAATTTGTTTAATTTAAATTCCTCCATCCTCTATTCCAAGTTAAAATATGACTTTCTCTTGATGAATTACATTGTTTTTTTGTCCTACATTTAGTATATTATGTTATCAAAACCATTCATATTTAGCCCTTTGTTTAGAATATGTGTTCAAATTTAAGTCGTTACAAATTTTTGTTAATAACAATTTTATTTATTTTTTAATGCATAACACATAAAGCTTATTCTTGTCCCTTTTGTTTAAAAGTATGTTAGATTTGTACAAAAATGAGAAATTAAATTTGCTCTTTATAAAAAAAAATGTATTTTAAAGTTTCTTCTTTAAGTGTTACTATTATATAATAAACCATGAGATTTATATATTTTTTGGAGGGATGAAAAAAGGAAATATATTCATTTTTTATATTTATTATGTAAAATGAAGTATTAGTTTTTGGAAAAAATGTACTTTAGCTCTGTTTGTTTTTTACCATTTAAAATATTATTTATTTAAAACTATGTAAATGACATTAATAATAATAAACATTACATATTTTTTTCTTTAGATCAGCAGCAAAAAGATGTAGACAAAAACGTAAAGAGAAAATTGAGCAACTCATTTTGGATAATCAAAAACTTACACGTCAAAATATCTTGCTACAAAATATATTGCTTGATATCATCACGAAACACGAAAATATTTCAGTCAAAATACCTCCAGGCCTGTTAACTAAAAAAATTAGATAAGTTATTTTTATTTTGTTTAAAAATGTTGTTTTTGTTGACAAATTATTACAATTCAAAGTGTATTTGAACACACAAAGCTCATTTTTTTATACCAAAGCTTTTACATAGCCATTTCTTTTTTTTAATGTTACCTACAATTGTTTTAAGATATAAATGTATTTTTATCTAAATCAGTTTTACTTTTTTTTTAAATTGTACAAAACAGAATGGTTATTTTATTTTTATAATTTGTAGTCAACATTTTATTGACATCCTAGTTTTAAACTTATCAATAGTCTATGACACAAAATATTGCCCAACTCTGTATTTGGTTTTCGTAACAACCATTCCAAAAGGTAAAATATTTATTTTGCTTTAGATGAAAAGCTATACTGCACTGTTGCCTTTCTCGATTCTGCTAAGTCTTCGATAGCGTCTGGCACAGGGTAAGAACTGTAATCTTTAAAACTGCAATAATAGCCAGTAATTCTGACCCTATATTAGCCTTTATATTAACTACTAACATAGAAACATATAAAACTATCTACCAACCTGTTACTCAAAAATTACTGTTAAGACACATCTGATTATACAGAATATAGTTGTTGGGAACTGTCAAAGTCTCCAACGTACTATTTGTAAAGCCCCATATTATATTTTAATCGTTCTATGAACAAAGACCTATACATTTCTTCTGTGACTGAAATTACTGAATCATCAATAAATATTCCTGGCAACCCTCAAAAAATAAGGTGGTGTTGTCGTGACCTGTTAGTTTAATATAAAAAAAGTGAAAATAATATTAATTTATTCTGTTGAAGATCCTCCACTGGGGCCTCTTTGCTTTATCAATCTGCAATTTGTAAATTGTACATCTATTATGCTTATTGTTCTACATTGCAACATATTGCAGAAATAAAAATTAAATAAACACAAAAAAAATGTCAAACATAATTTATTATTCATTATTTATAACGGTAATGTTGTCATAATTATTTATTACACAGATTAAATTTTTATTTTTATATACCTTATTAACCTCGAAGATGCTGGAGGCTTTATACAGAATACTCTACCATAGTTTATTATGATCTAAAGTTTAAAGCAAACTGCCAATGGTAGGTGATCGATAAGGATCGGGCTCTGTTAAGTAAGATACTAGGTTATGGTATATTCAATTCTTGGTTTAGAAATAACGACTATTTTAATATTTTTAAATGACTGTAACTTTTTAAAAAAATGAATTTTTTTTCAAAAACGCACCGTCTTGCCCTCCGAAATATTGTTCTCTTTTAATTTTATAATGGGTGCTTTTACTCTAAAACCAAAATTAAGCAAGTTATTTTCAGTTGGCGTAAACATGTTTTTACCACTGAAAATCACCGGTGCGGGGCCCTCTTAAAGGGATTGCATGCGGTCTGTTTTTAAACATTTTGTATAGGCCACATTTAAGAAAAATGAGGATTTAATATATTTCGACCATGTCAATTAATTTACCGAATAATTTGTATAAGCTTTAAGATATCATTTTTAGTTTAAATAATTTTATCTATGAGTAAAGGTCATTTTGGTTTATTTTAGACAAAAAGCCAGACAAAATTTCGGCTACATAGGATGGTCCAATTTAAATGTTTTAAAGAGTTTTCAGTTCTTTGGCTAATTTACTAGGTATGTTATTTAGGGAAGCAGATTTTTATTTAAAAATAAAATACAATATGTTTTTTTTTACATAAAAAAGCAAAAAATCAAAAATCTGTTTCCTACATAAGTATCCAAAGAACTCGCATATCATTACAAATTTGAAATTGGACCATCCTAAGTAATCGAAAGTTTGTTTGGCTTTTTGTCTAAAACGTCAAAAAATCAGAGCGCACGCAATCCACTTAACTCTATTTCTTTGTCCCGCCCGAAATTTTAAACTGTAAAAATAAAGACTCAAAATTTATTGTCGACCAGTTACAATTTTCAGTAATTCACGAAAATTTCAGAACGAAATTTAAAGAAGATAATCATACATTATTCCCTGTACGAAGAGTACAGTGAAATAAAAGCGAAAATAATGAATGAATTGATTTAGTTGCAATTGATATTCAACATTTTTTTCATTTCGTTTAACGACTCGTCAAAGTTGTCGAGATGTTCTTTTAGAGAATCGGCCACTGCTTTAAATTGGGACTCGTCGATTTCTAACTGTACGCAATCGCCCTCGTTTTGGCTATTGCACATAGCTTGTTTCTTTTCGGTCAGTTCTTCTGCACACTTGTTTGGCACAATAGTGTTTAAAATTTCACTAACTTTTTGGGTAGCAGAACATTTGAAATCGGCCAACTGCGATTTCAGAAGTCTTATCTGCCTCGAACGTTCCTCGACCGTTCGTTTTAGGTCGCAGATATCTTGTGTAATCGATCCTATAGTCTTATCCCTGAGATTCAGTTCGTTAACAAGCTGTTCCCGTTCGGCCGCGTGCTTCTGTGCTGCCAACTCCACAGTTTGCATGCACTTCTGAGCGTCTTGTCGTTGTTGAGCCAACGTCGATTCCAACCGCCTTACCTCTTTCACTTGCTCGTCTACTTGACACTTGAGTTTTTCGCCATTGTCCTGCGCGTCGCAAAGCTGTTTGTTGACCATTATCAGTTCTTTGCCGGTCGCATCGAGTTCGACCTTTAGACTGTACACCTCGTCATTGATCTTGCACTTCTCTTGCGTGTGCTCCTCGCGAAGCTCTTCGATCGTTTTCTTCATCTTGGCCACCCGGTCGGTCTGAGCGTCCAATTTCTGTTGTCGTTCTTCCAGCGTCTTTTTTGCTTCGGATAAGTCCGCCGTTCTTGCGTTCAACTGGCACTGCAGACCAGTCAGATCCGTTTGTAACTTGACAATGGTATTATCTGTGGCTATTTTCAACTCTGTCATTGCAGACCTCAAACTCGCATTCTTCTCCTGGGCCTCGGCGATTTTGTTTTCGATTTCTTCTCGTTTGGCTTTCTTATCAGCCACTTCCCTCTGTACCATGGCCAATTGCCGGGCGTTACCTTCTAGTGCAACCGTCTCTTGGTTCAACTTGACGCGCAGCTGTTTGCTCTGTTCCACCGCTTCCGTCACGTTTTTACGCAGTTTACACGTTTCGGCTTCAAGATCCGACTTGGCGGTTTCCAACTCGATGATAATGTGTTCTTGTATTTGACATCGGTTGCTCAGATCTGCCAACTCGCATCTCAAACAGTCGTTTTCGTTCCGACCTTTTTGAATTTGCTCTTGCTGCGCTTGGTATTTACCACACAGTTCGTCGTAACTCGATATCAACTCATCGAAAAGCATTTTTTGTTTTTCAATGATCGATTTCATCCAGGAGCCAACGGAAGATTCTTTTTTCTTTAAGTAATCCCTCTCGGCCACTACGTCGTCATAATCGCATAACTTATTCTCCAGCTCCCGTATTCTAGTTTCGCCCTCCACCAGCTGACTCCATAAAATCTCTTGTACCCGTTTTCCGGTCATTTTATATTATTTTACTCACGAATTTTGATACAGGTTAATTATAAATTAATTAATTTTATAAAAATAAAAATTGTTGGCACTCACAATAAACACTGTAGCTAATGAGTTTCCTCGGAGATTAATATATATATATATCGATTTCTTAGCTAATGCATTTTGAAAGCTAGTAACTGATTACCGCCAACTGTTCATAATTAAAGTTCATTATAGTTAAACCAACTACATACGTTTGATTAGCCTAACTATTTATTTAGTTAATTAACTATACATTTATTATGCCCCTAATCGTTACTTTAAACAAAAAATCATAATAAAACTCATACCTATCTCATCGAAACTAAAAATAGTGTTTTTTACAAGATCAATATAACATTTTACAAAATTTAAAGTTTACGTTTATAAGAAATACGTTTTAGGTGTTATATACTCGTCAAGTAATTAAGGAGCTAAACGCTAAATTGGTGGGTTAGCCTCCCCCTACTTTAAAGAAAGTAAATTTATCTGTGTGCTTAGTGAAAAAAAGTTCACAATTTAGTTATCTATTTACCTTTAGCTGTTCATTATTATAAATTGTAATATTTTTAGAAATATTAAAGAAAGTATTTTAAGGTCATCCTCGTATCACGTTTTCTTTTACATTTTTTTTAATATTTATCAAGTATTAAAGAAAATACATCTAACACAAACTGGTCACACTCTCTCAATTACACTACAAAGCGTGGATTTAGGGTCAATAGAGTGTGAGTTGAGGCCAATCAATGAATTTGGCAAAAAAATAAATGTACTGGTCATTTTACTATGAACAAATTATAGTACATAATACAGTTATAGCAACTAAAACGCTATACTGGCTGAATAATTTTAATATTTTTCCATCGAAACGAGATACCTACAAAACAAAATTACATGAACGCCTAATACACTCAGCTGATAATTTAAGTTTCCACAAAATTTTAAGAGACTTCGAGTCACCGATAAATGCATCGAGCGGTTGACAATGTTGAAAATTCAACAAAGGTAAAACACGCGTTCTTTGTTTGAAACGTTGTTAGATTGTTTTATGGTCGAGGCTAAACGAACCGGTTGGTGATTTTGCCGCCTGCCAATTTTCGATGACTTTGGAATTTCCTTAAAAGTCCAGTTCTAAATACTAGGCTATGTCTAGTGAACGAAGTCACCGATTGCACGTTCGTTTAGTCCCTAAATTAGTTGTACAATAAACTTGCTTGTGTATTTGCAGTGTAACCAAGATGGCGATGTCCCTGAACCGAAACTGTTTGTATCCGACAAAGGTTCAGCTACGCTACAGTTCTTTTAAAAAACCACCGACGGTTTTTTGTCCGAGGAAGCCCAGTCTGTACAATCCCAAATCCTTGCGTCAGTCTGTGCGGAATCTGCCCATGTTCAAGTCTAGAGCTACCCCCAAGTTTGGCATGGAACAGCAGTGCGGTACGGTAGTCGAGAAAACTAAAAAACCTAAACCACCCTGTAGTGGGGCACCCATTTACGAGATAATCAACAACGCGTTGGACTCGTGGGTAAATAAAGCGAACGCATTATTCATGGAAACTATAGGCGGCTACGCTGGCCTGGCCACTCCGACGTACAATGTCGCTTATGATTTTTCTCACCGAGTCATAGAAGGCGGACCGATTAATTATTTCCAAATCACACATGCGTGTGCAAAGAAATATCGCTTGAAATCTTTGGACTTTAAACACGACAGAGTAAAGAAGTCACAGTGTCCTTTGAGTGATGTAGATGCGAAAGTTCAGAGTCGGCCGAGTGATAAAACGACTCCGCCAGAACAACCAAAGCCCAAAAGATATAAGACGGGCGTTGAATCTCCGTCGTCAGAGGAATCCGAAAGAAAAATGACACTGAGGAGGAAGTCTAACAAGAACGCTAAGAATAAACGGAAAAAAGTTAACAAGAAGGACAGTAAAGAGATTGACCGAGAGGATAACCACGAAAAAAGTCACAAACGGGATGCCGAGCAGCAGACGTCGGAAACACCTTCCAATTCGAAGCTGGTTGATTGTAGCAAAGATATACTAAAAAGTCACAAACAGGATGCCAAGCAGCAGACGTCGGAAACACCTACCAATTCGAAGGTGGTTGATTGTAGCAAAGATAAATTAAAAAGTCACAAACGGGATGCCGAGCAGCAGACATCGGAAACACCTTCCAACTATTCGAAGCTGGTTGATTATAGCAAAGATATACTAAAAAGTCACAAACAGGATGCCAAGCAGCAGACGTCGAAAACACCTACCAATTCGAAGGTGGTTGATTGTAGCAAAGTTATACTAAAAAGTCACAAACGGGATGCCGAGCAGCAGACGTTGGAAACATCTTTCAATTCGAAGCTGGTTGATTGTGGCAAAGTTATACAGTATATTTTTGCAAATTCTTTACAAAATTTTAAAATATCTATTGGAAAAATAATTAAAAAAAAATAATTGTACATGCCATATAATTGTTTTATAACATCATACTATGAAACAAATTAATTATTGACCTGTCTCACAACACATCATTTATATCATCTTTTTTCAGGCTCATATTCTTCATTTTTGTTGACTTTGGTAATGTTGGTTTACTATGATAAATATTATGGTTTTTTAATTTAATACATTATATTGCCTATGTTTTTTTTTTATTAAAACGACAGAAAAACATATCTTTATCAATACAAGTATACCGAACACAGGTGCGAAGGAGTCACCTTCAGCTATCTATAGGAATTATCCAACAGTAGTGTAGCTGGGTTGATGTGGAGCTTCAGTCTTATCACGTATTTTTGGGCAAACTTCTTGACTTCTAGTATTGTGAGCAGCATCATGTCGCGGTGAATAGTGTTTCTGTCGTACCAGTATGCTGCAATAATGGTACGCTCTGCGTGCCTGTATAATTATATTTATCAGGATACTGTTTTTCTTTATAAACGATAAAAACCACAGTGCACAGTGGCGTATTTGGGAGGATCAATTTTTTCCTTAACTCTTATTTTATTTTACTAGCAGTATAAAAATAAAAATAAAAATAATTTTAGTAAAATAATAATTGTTATTAATAAAATAACTGTTAATAACAAATATTGCCAATTTTGAAAAATAACTATGTGTATTTACAATTTACATATATCTATATATTATATACAATATGTATGTTTGGCTGTATGTATTATATATATGTGTGTGTGTTTCTATGTAAAACGTATTATAGCTATTTTTTTACAAAAACGAGTTACGTTATATTTTCATTTAAACAAAAAAGGTATCATTTCCTGTTAACTAAGTATAGGGAATTTAGTTTTTTTTTACCAAAACGTATTATTTCCGCTTTTGCTTTAAAACGTGTCATTTCATGTACAAATTGTAAAGGAGGCCTATTTGCTTTATATAAAACATATTATTTCCATTTATTTAAAGAAAAAATTAAAATTGTATTTTATTAAATTTATATTTAAATGATGACAATATAGGTACTATACAATACATTTTACCGCGAATCCTCTTAATATAATAAACAGATAAAGTGGTTCAAAATGCTACGGATATATTGTTAAATTTCTGATGTAGTGAAATAATTTATTCATTTTTATTTATTATATTTTACGTTATTATTTTAATGTGTACCTACTGATATTATGACATCGAAGAGACAAGCTCGATTGATGTTAAACTTACTTACTTGTATTATACGTAAGTACTTTATTTGAATTTTATCAATTTTTTAATTCATACTAGAAAATAAAATATGCTTTTATTAAGTTTCATAAACCTGTTTAATACGTCTTATGGACCAATAATTGTTATACGTAACTCATTTCATAAAACCCTAACTGTTTTTTGTTTTATAAATTTAATTGTTTTATTTAGAAACCCATTTCCTACCAATGTATTAATAAAAATATCTATAGTTCATAAATATTTATAACTAAGAACTAATGCTATAATAAGTAAAAACATTTCATTATTTTTAGGAACCACAGCTCAATACACAGAATAGCACAAAATATGTAATCAAGCCAAAAAACAAAAAGACGCCCAAAACCTCATGAATTTTTTCACTGAAGACGCCAAAGAGTTATTATTAATTTGATTTAAAATTGTAATGTATATATAATTTGTAGATAATATGAAATATTTTTTTGTTATTCAATTAATTAAACATAATATTATATCCTAAATTGTTTGTTTTTTATGAAAATACAAGCTGTCCGGAACCGGCGTTGCCTGGGATTTAGTTTGCCAGGGCTGAGTAAAATAATTACAAAGAAAAAAAAAAGTCGGTTCTCCAGATATTGTAAAGCTTAAACATTGTCTAACTCGGCTTTTTTGGATCTACATATTATGTACGTTACATTATATTGGTTATGTCCCCTTCTTACTCAAGGGTCCCAGTCCCAGATTCAGTTCCAATGTTTAATAGCGTCCCCAGAATCGGCCTGTTCCTTTAATCATCACCTACCATTCGCTCGAGTACCGTGGTTACCATGGTTACAAACAAAGTGTTTATTTCGGGTTAGCAACGAAAACGTTCTGCATAGAACACCTCATATTTTTTATCATTTATTTTTTAAAACGCGTAGCAGTAATTTTTGACGTTAAGAACTTATTTTGCCTCCATTTTGCGTTTAAACGTCTCCGGTAATGTCGTCGTGGTCGACGTGATCACCACCCGGTTGGCTCCTTGGATGCTTGTTGCAGGTGACGGCGGCCGCCTTTGGCACTATGCGCTTTTCCATGACGGACAGCAGGACGCCATCGGTGTCGGGATACCAGATCGGCGTCATGTTCAATACTCGATTAGCCGATTCCCGGGTATGGAATGTGACGAACCCGTGCGTGCTCTGCGGCACGTCTGCCTTGGAGTAGCGTAATATGCGAGCGCACACGATCGTGCCGTATGTGCCGAAAAATGCGCGCAGGTCTTCGACGGTTACGTTGTCCGGTATATCGCCGATGAACAGCTGATGACTCTCGGGCAGGTTGATCTTGAGTTTTTTGTAGTTGTCCGACCGGGATCTTTTTTCTTTGACCGTCAGCCACACACCGTCCTCGGCCGAAAACGATATGGGCCGGTTGTTGAGTACCTCCTTGGCCGAGCTTTCGTCCGCGTAAGTGATGAACCCGAAATTCTTGTTGATCTTCATGATGCGCAAACTGTACAGCGGGCCGTGTTGCTCGAAGAACTTTTTCAGCTCGTTGTACTTGGTGCCAGACGGTATGTTGGATATGTACAGCTGGTGGCTGATTGGCGGACACGAGTCGCCGAAGATACGCAACGCCGATGGCGATTTCACGCCCGCCTTGCTGCCATTGCCGCCTCCGCCACCACCCTCAGAGGGACCCTCGTCGCCACTGCGCAGCCATCGCTCAACGGTCCACCGGTCGTCCGTGGCCGCCGTCAACTGCTTGACGGTGGCGTCGTTCTGCTGCGTGAAGTAATAGCTGATCATTAAGTCATTAATGATGATGAACTCGTTGTCCACGCTCAGCCGGAACATTAACGAATGCGAAAAATTGCTCTTGGACGCGTTCGCTTTGACGATGTCGCCGAACACCCTGCCGACCATGCACCACTGATCGTCGAGCTGCTGCATATCGAGCATGTGTATGTTCACCTCGCAGCCCCGGTAGTCGAGCTCGGCCAGGCGTCTCTGGACGTTTTCTCGACCGATCACTGCGTTCATCTGGCCATCGTATACATTTCCGTGCAGGAAGGTCGACTCGTTGCTGTAGTTGTCGATTAATCTGTCCGGTTCTTTGCTCAGTTTATTGTAGTACTCGTGGACGTATTTGGCATGGTTGGTCTTGTTGTACATGATATTGGACATTTTTTGGGTCAAGTAGTATACCAAACGCCGGAGACGAATAAAAACTCAAATAATATTGTATTCTGTCACTACACAGACTTATATTTTAAAATAACTGTTTGGTATACATGTATGTATTATACAAAATCAATCTATGTAGAACTGTATATATTTATCTACCGGTTTGCCGGCTGTTATATATTTGTTTCATTGCACATTTAACACTATTTTGTGGCTACTCCTACCGACTGAGCCGGCCCCAAACGACTGGTCTATTTGGCCAACATCGGTTATTATGGCAATAGGTAATTGGCCAGTATATTTCTAAAGATCAAAATACAACCTAAGATAACCGCAAATCTGTTTTATTATAATGTAATTTCTATGGAGATACTCGAGTATGCTTGTATTTCAACCAAGCTTTTTTTAGTCGATCGAGATAAATAATATTGTAATCGCCATATTATTATGAATAAATAAATAAATAAAATAAATTTAGTTTTGTGTTTCGACAAGTTATTAGATTCACTTTAGACAAGTAATTGTTTTTATGGTAATTCTCGAATACTCTAATAATAAAAATAAAAAATTAGAATGCAGTACAGCTATACGTTTTACGAATAGCAAATTGTACAAACATTTTAACATGCTAAATGTCTGCAAGTGATTTTGAATAGATACTCAATAAATTAATTATACATATTAATGTACAAATTTTGAAAAATGAATAAGGCAAAATATTAAGAATTCAATAAAGTAAAGCTTAAAAATGCAGCAAACTTTTATATTTGCAATATTTTATTCTACTATTAAAATATGTGGTACGGTTTAAATATACTCGCGTGTCCAGTAACAATATAACAATATAAGATCTATTTTAAAAGTATTTTAGTACACTTTTGATGTGGTAATATTGATCGAAGAAGAAAAATTAGTGTACAGAATCAGAGATGGCCTATGATAGACACAGATCACCCAATGACGATTATCACAAACATGTGACGGACGGTTTAGGCGATACAGTTCCAAAGGACGTGTTAATCGAATTTCGTTTTCATTAGTGTGTTAATTTCGCCGAACGTCTCGTTGAATTCTTCCATTTGCGCTTTCATGGTATAAGCCGCATAATCCAAATCTCGATTGCTATCAGTTTCTGTTGCCGCACAATATCCACTGTCTCTAGTGTCACAAGACAATTCTTCGTCGTCCTTCAGCTCCTCCGCATACTTGATCAGCACAGTCATGAAGGAGTCTGCTTGTTCGCACGCGTCCTGGATAGCTGAACACTTGAACTCGGCTAGTTGCATTTGCAGACGTTTCACTCGCTGCGAACCTTCTTGGACCACACGTTTCAACTCGCACATCTCTTGCATCATCCACCTTATCTGCTTGTCACGCTGGTTCAATTGGTCAGTGAGGTCTTCCCGTTCGATCGCGTACTTTTGGGCTGCCAACTTTGCTGACTGCACCAAGCACTTGGCCGCCTGTCGCTGTTGAGCCATCGTCAATTCCAACCGTTTAATCACCATGGATTGGGCGTCCACCTGTCCCTTGAGCCTTTCCCCTTCGGTGTGCGCGTCACAATACTGACGGTTGATCGCCATCAGCTCGTCGCTGCATTTCTCGACTTGGGCTTTAAGTTCCTTGATCTCCTCGTCGGCCTTGCTTTTCTCCTGTGAACTCGAGTCCCGGAGCTCGTCCATCATTCTGTTCAGGCGGTCCATTTCCACGGCCTGCGCATCAAATTTCCGTTGACGTTCTTCCAACAATTTGATCGCTTCGGTTTCTTTTTCGCCTTTCGCGTCCAGCTGGCACCAGATTTCGGTCAATTCATCCTGTAATTTGCCAATAGTGTTTTTCTTTTTTTCGCCCAGTTCCGTTAACGAAGACTTCAAACACATGTTTTGCGCTTCGGCTTGGCCGATTTTCTTTTCGGTTTCAACGCGCTCGGCTTTGTTTTCCGCCATGGCTTTCTGTAACGATTTGTCTGCCCGTTCCGTTCTTGTACACATTTGTTGGCTGTTCTCGACTAGATCCGCTATCCTCTCAGTAAGCCTACACGTTTCTTTTTTAATATCTGAAATGGAGTTTTTCAACACCACGATAACGTTATCTTGTTCCTGGCACTTAACTTCGAAGTTTGTCAGTTCATTCTGAAGCCCGACGTTTTCCTTCTGACTAATGCATACTAGTTGCTTATGCGATTCCAATTCACAGAAAACACCTTCTTGTGTTACTTGTACGAGTTCATTCATACGTTCCCCCTGTTTACGGCTAACCCAGTCTACCCACGCATTTATTTGTTTCATTTTAGTTTCCAGAAATTGTTTATCGGCTTTAACTTTGTCGTAGTCGCAGATCATATGCTCCAATTCCCTGATACGGTTTTCGGCTTTGTTTAGTTTGCAATTTAACTCTTCTTGGATTTCGGTCATTATTTAGCTATTTGCTTAAATATTTAGTAATTTTGTGTTAATTTGTTATAATGTGTTATATGTTTTAGTATCAAGTTTAATTAATTGTGTAAACAAATTATTTAATTTAGATTTCTCGAGCTTATATGTTACCTTGGAGATAATGCGACCAGCAATTTTTAAACGACGTTACCGACGTTGTGGTTAGGTTAGGTTTAATTGTGGTTGTAACAAAGTCATACACAGCACATTCTATTGAAATAGTTCAAGCTGAAGAAAATGTATAAAAAACAACTATGCAAAAAATTGAGTGAGGTTGTTTAAAACTGATTTATGTAATACATTTTACATAAATACATTAATAAATTAATAATTTAAGGCAATATATGTAATAAAAAACTAAGTTAGTTTTGGGGGACTTAATAAATTCTATAAAGAATGAGCAGTTATTTTGGATTTACAAAGTGAACAAATGTGGTTACTGAGTTACACTATAGGTGTTAAATCTGTAGTACACCCACTCTTGTCTTTTTCAACAAGAGTGGTCTTTTTTCGAAATATAATTCATTTTTTATAAACTCTTCTGCTTTTTGTAGTACTTAACTATAGTCAAAGCTTGTTTATTTATATTTACAAACTGCGATATTTTTTTTTGTTTTATACAATTATTTTGGGTAGTACTCAGTTCTTGTAGCTACAACTAACACAACAATATTTCACTTATAAAAAAATATTTTAATAATGTATTATTTTGAAATTACAACAATATAATACGAGACATTACAATGAAAATGTGTCTACAACTCCTAGTAGGCAAGTAATCTGAAATATATGAATTACCACTGACAAAAGGAGTAATAATAATATTAACATTATTAAAAAACAATATTTTTTTAGCTACGCATCGAAGCTAAAAATAATTTACGTACAGTATAAATAATATATTTATGTATTTTTGAAATGTGGCGTTTAATACAAAATGACTATTTTGTCGACTGGCTTATAAAATATACATTATTTCGTTCATTTAGACCTTTGCCAATTTGAAGTCATGTCGAAATCATGTTTGATTATACACCCACTACATGGGTATTGGTTGTTTATGAGCCTATCCATAAGAAGCAGCGTATCCCATACGCCTCATAAGCGAGTCCCTCAGAGCTGGTTGGACAGCCCGTTCCAAGTGCCTGGCTAACAGGCGACGTACGCCTTTTACAAACGCCTCTTCCATTTCCATCATAAGACGGTCGTCGGCCATAGGTGTAGGTTGATTGTAAAGTTGCTGTTGCTGGGGCTGTTGAGGTTGTGGTAATTGATGTATTTGATGTATTTGTGGGACGTGTTGAGGATATTGTTGTTGTTGTTGTTGAAAGTGTTGTTGAGCCGGCAGCAAAGGTCGTGGTCGGTTTATCTGTACGTGTCGCAGGCGCGGTTCTGGGCCGCCCAGTCCTGCGCCGACCGTTACAAAGCCCGCAGTGCCCTTTGGCGGCGACTCGGTCGACACCTGTGGAGGAGGCGTCGTAGCCTGTGGGGGCTGCTTCGGTGGACTTACCGGTTTTCCTCGATTGCCACGACCGCTGTCCGCCTCAGCTGAATAGTGGTCATCTTCCGCCGAATTGAATCCAACGTCTATGCCGAAGCGGTCTTCATCTTCGTTGGACGACAACAACTCTTCGCTGCCATCTAGTATATGCTGATAGCGGTCGCCATCATCCGTGGCCGCCACTTGCATCTGTTCCCTGCCACCGTGTCCCATGCCGACGCAGTTGTACGCGTGTACGCTCAACATAGGCATCCCAGACCCATCGTCTGTTGCGGCTGTACCTAGATCGTCGCCAGGGTCGTCTTCGGCAGCATCGTCTACAAACGCCGCTGTCGTCCGTATAGTCATGGTACCTGCTGTGCTACTGGAACCGAGTCGATTGTTGCCTTGCACACCACCGCCTCCGCCGACCGGTGCTGCGGTGAACCCGAGTCCCATTCGACGGCCGCCGGGTCTCAGCCTCACCGCCATGTCACAGCCCGCCGTTGGTCCATCGATACCGTTGCCGATCCGCCTGCCGTCCGGATGCACTATACGTACGGTACCTGTGACCTGTAACGGCCTTCCGAACCGCATCCGGGCTTCCAAGATGCCAATGTCTGGCCGGTACCGACAACCAGCCGATGGATCCACCCGTGCCCACAGGCCTCCACCGTCCATTACTTTGGCCCGTAGTCCCGTCACGTACATCTCGGCACCTCCCGCAGCCCTGAGTCGCTGGTGTAGCGCATACCCAGATAGATCCATAACCGGCGGTCCGGCCGCTCCTTGTCCTTGTCCCGTATGTCTCCGGTTACCCGCCGAGTCCATGACAGCAGCCAACGCTTCTTGTACACGAGCCGCACACCGATGATCGGCTGCCACTGCCGACGATTGTCCCGTTATTCTAGATTCTCCAACATTCGCTGGTAGCACTACAAACAAACAATTCAAAGAGGTTAGTCCGGCGTTTCTAGCATAGAGCTTCGTACCGTGTACGTACTTGTTGTGGTCTCGGTACGCTTGAGTACAACGGCCTCGGCGATCCAGCGGTCCGTGGCAGCCGGAAGTGACATGGCCAAAAGATACGTCCAAAGTTTTCCTATCAAAGCCATTCATGTACGCCTACAAATCATAATATTATGTATAATGAAGTCATCTAAGCAGTGACCTACTCTTTAATATAATACAGCTTGTAAAAAAGAGTTTTCTGAATATTTATAAAGCATTAAAGTCAAATTTTAAAAATGGTTTTATTATAATATAACTAATAATTAAAATAAATAATAATGTGTAAGAATGTAGCCAAGTTGGTCAAAACCCAACTAGAAAAAAATGTTTTTGATTCTTTAATTAAAATAATAATATATATTATATTGTATTATACAAGTTCACTGTTAAAAAAAAAAAGTACAACATCTTCGTCTAGAAGATTCATTAAAGCAAGTATATTAGACCGCCAATCTAACTTACGTTTTATGACTTAAAATTACGGATACCACACTAAAAAGTAGTCCAGTTCTGCATAAAAAAAATTGTTAAATATTTATTTAATGTAAGTACTGAATTAAATGGTAAATATAAACGTTAACGTTAACAATTGAAGTAAATTTCTACGGTAATATACAATCGCGGTTATATACATTGTGTTTAGAGGTGGACGAAAAATTATTTAGAACAATGATCGGCGACTTTATAATATTAATGGTTATTGTACAATTTTATCTAACTTATGTTTATTATACAAAGTAAGATGGTAAACATATATTACCCGAGTAGAATAGGTTTATGTTATGGAAGGTAATGCCTTAACGGCCTATAGAAAATACAGTAATTTAACTATAAATTGGTTGCTTTAAAGCAACAAACTAAAACGATTCGGCTCTCAACATAATTATGTAACATATCATAATATAATATTCACTCGGCCTATAAACACCTGAGATGGTTTATCAGAAGGTTTACCTATACTTTTCCATTATGGGCATCAAAAAGCTTTCCAAATAATACAAAGCCGCTTCGCACTATGGTCAAAGCTCAAAAGGAAAGAGATGTAGCTGTGTCAACACAGTACAACACTTGATGACAACTACATTTCGGGTCGGTGAAGTGAAGAGGAGAATGTAAAACAGTGCAGTCGATTAAAGAAATTTAAATTATTAAGTAAAGATGATATTAATGGATGGACGAAAATTAGCAAGTGCGCGAACCCACATTATCGGATATTCAATTATGTTATACTACATAGTATATAATGTGCAATGGATTTTTTTCACATTACAACCACTACCTACTCAGCTCATTATAAACTTTTAACGAAATGAACGTTATCGATTTGAATCCAAATTTCTAAATGGTTATGTTTTGCTCTCAACCTATCCGGCTTCCCACTTTAAACACCTACCAGTTCATCGCAAATCAAAACCGGATAAACCGTTATTGTGATACTGATTTTAATAATTATGACTTCAGTGGATTTTTCTTTTTAGTACTAAACTAACCCATTACGATAATAGTATCTACATCACAACACCATGTTCCAACATTTTAATAAATAGTATAAAATAGTAAAATATTTTATAGTTTGATACTTATCGAGATTTCATTATGCCTGTTTTGTTTTAACTTTTGTTAGGCTTCCAGTAAAAAAAAAAAAAATATAGTCGGTAAGAAGAGAATAATGTGCAAAAATAAGAAGTCGCCCAGAGAATTATTTCAAAGATTACTTTTAAAATGAAACACACCATTAATTTTCTTTACTAGACTTGTATTAAGAATATTAATGGTTAGAACACGAGAAAAATGGTGCATTTTTTCAAGAAGAAATGCAATTGATCTCAGAGCAAAATAACACAAATCAAGTCGATTTTTGTAGTGCATTAGTTAATAGATATTTTGTAATAATGTATTTGTAGCATTTTTAATATGCTACACCCGTGGTGTACACGAGTATAAGAAATGTTACTTGTAAATCAGTGAGAGTAAGTATGACAAACAAAAAAGCAAATATAATATTTAAAATTAATTTTAATATTATGCTTTTTAAGAAAAAAATGTATTTTTTTACAATACGACAGTATTGTCTGTCATCCTTCATGTCATTTAAATCATTTAGGTCTTAGGGTACACAACTTAATTAAAATTTACCAATTTAACTGATATATTTTATTCTGACCTAATCTAACCAAGTCGCTGTACTAAAAAAAACATGTGTCGGCCGCTATTAATCTACTGAAAATTTCATCCCATAAACATCCGGGACGAGTTTTGCACACAAAGAATAATATAGCAACGTAATATGTACAACATGTTATGTATACATTTGCGTTATAATATATCATTCCTTTATTCCAGATCTATCAACAAATTGCTTGGTGTAAGCAGTTTTGTGTTATACTATGGCGTAAACGAATTTTGGTGACTATCAATATCTCTTAAAAATTATCTCTTGCAAAAACATTTAGTTTACGGATTAAAGTATATCCGAAAATTAAAAATGTATGTAACGTTAGGTTTGAATTAAAATTATTGCTTTTAAAATTTTAGCGTTTACATTCGCCCCACTCGTGAGTTCATCCATTCGTTTAAAATTAGTTAACACGACTGACCTTATAATAAACGACTCGGCACAAAAATTGGTAAATTTTTTAAAAGAAGATGAAATAAACGCCTCAATTCTTATAACCATATAATTGTATTTACATAATATATGGTATAGATTATTTATTGGCATAATAGTTAGGTGTAAAACGGACATTTCGTTGAACATGTTTTGACGGCTTACATTCCTTTTTTCATTTAAAATATAGTTTCACTAAAAAAAAAAGCAAAAAAAAAAAAACTAATAAAAAAGTATAATAGTTACGTACCTGATTGTTTATTTTAAGCACTATTTTTTAGTGTTGTCCGGTCTCTGCTCTACGGTGATCTGACTGAACGCCAACACTGTAATATTATATTGTATCGCGGTCGTAACGGCATGTAGAATGTTCTAGGTTGCGGGGCGCGTGCCGAGTCGTTTGGAGATAGTAATTGCACGATAAACGATAATCGTTTTTGAAAAAAAAAACCAACCATTGGTAGTGAAAACGAGGCGGTCCAGTGAACTCGAGCGCATACACATGACACTGTACCATTGTTTGTCGCATCCTCGTTTATTGTTTTACGCACATGCATTGTGTCCGGTGTCGTCACGAAGGCGGCACGTCGAAGGATGTCCGTCCTCTTCGTCCTAGGTAGTTTTCCGGACCTAGACCGCGCACAATGCAAACGCGAAACTCCTCGGTCGCCTTTCGGTTACCTCAATGGACTTTTCCGCCACTCAGATTACCACTCGCATGCATTACCTAACTGCGTTGATCATTTCTCATAATGTCTTTCCCATTGGGCCATAATGCCTAACAATCGCAATGGGCTGATGACGGCGACTTGGATAAAGTCAGTTGGACAAGAGTCACATTTTATATTTTGTTTTGTACTTACATGGCCTCAGCACATACACTTGCGAGTTTATTAAACTTTACACGGTAAGGTTAACTTTGTGATGTCAAGGATCTCCTGTAAAGCGTTATTTTTAGCATAAAAGCTTTTTTACAATTACTAGTATACATTATTGTTATTAAATTGGCTTTTAATTGATTTCATGTAGACGTATACTCAAAATACATAACCGTAGTGTGAAATTTTCGTGTATAAGTTTTACATCTTTCCTAACAAAAAATTGAACGCTTTAATCAAATAGTAAAGCTCTCCCATTTCCATCTTCAAAACAGCACTTTACAAAAATACTTTATCGATTTCAAGAACTCGTCACCTGATAATGAAATGGTTCTTTATCATGGTGTTGAGAATGTTAATGACACTCATTTTAAAGCTTTAAATATAACCCACGGTCAAGTGCCGCTTCGTCCCTGGCCGTTAGATTAGGTAAATACTGATGTGCTTTTTTGTGCACAATCTCGGGTCGAGGGATGTTTGCTACAATTTGTGACTCCGTGTACTTATTTAGATTCGAAGTTTTTATACTGTTTAGTGTATGATTCGGGCGAGGCGTACCTAATCGGCTGAAAATCAAGCAGAGCTCGATCGTTTTTTTTTTTTTATTGCTGCTGCTGTGTTTAAATATTGTAACACGTCTACTACTACTGGGAATTCAGACTACGATTATGAAAACTCTAGCATGGCCTAATCAACTTATAGTAATGCATCGTCCACTTTTCACGCGGACCCAAAATTATCTCTCCGTTTCGATAATTACTGATGTTGTTGTCGGTCACGCGCTAATTACCTGGCGTGCTCGCACTTGCCCCATCGCAACCTTATTAGCTGCAAAATACTACAACTATACCTGCACAAAGTGCCACTACTCCTGGACGTCTACTGCTGGCCCTGTCTAAATACTATTAGTAGGACAACGGCTCGGCCAGTAATATACTGTGCGATGCGCGAAGCTATTGCACGATGGTTATCAGACCGCGGAGTGAGATTTCTTCATAGCACCGTCGTCCGACGGTGGAATAATATGTATTTTAATATTCATTGTTTGAGCGCTGGCTGTGCGTTATAACGACGATAGTAATAATAATAATAATAATATTATTAACATTAAAAAACAACGACAACGAGAAAAATAATAGAGTATGCCTATGATTATGATGAAGCAGATGCCCTCATTGTTTGGCCCAAGTACCGGAATTGTCCCCCAGGCAGACGGTCGGTGTAACCGTACAATCGTTTCCGACCACCAGATAATCAGATTAGAGGAACTTGTGACAAATTGTGATGCATCAATTTTTATTGTCATTATATATTTTTTTTTTTGCATTGTATGTTTTTGTTTTGTGAAAATAAATTGTGTCATAAAAATCTGATATATTTTATGCTTTAAATCTAAATATAATAATACAGTTATTTCTCGTTATTCGTTGATATGCCCAACGTAACATCAGTCAGTAGTTACTATTTTCTCTTCAAATTGAACTTTAAAACATAATATAATATGGTCTATATTACTTTATATTACTATAGCTGATAGGACTACTTTTCCATATACATTTCCATACTTGGTGTAGTCCTGTTGGTTTCCTATTTTATTTTGAGATGTTCACGAAAATTTCCCATTAGCTTCCCAATTCCCGGTGCTATAAGGGTATAATAAATAAAAATGAGCCATCGAGGTTTCGCTGATAGAATACTTTTAAGCCTACAAATAAAATTGTTTTTGACAAGAAAAAACATTTAACAACTTTCTCTAAACTCAAAATATATTTAAAATATTCAATTGATCATTTTATGATAGCATTGATATGTTAGATACATTTGTTGGAATGTATTTAGCATGTTAAACTTATTTTATTTTTTAATTATTATTATATACGGGATATAGGTGTACATGTAAATATTGTCATTTTGAGATAAATAAGTATAGTTTAATAAGTTATAACACTAGGCGATAAGCATAAAAAGTTGTAAAATATTATATTGTAACATTCTTCCTTTAAAATATAATTTTGCAATTTTTATATAGCTACAACATTAGTAATTATTAGGTTTAGACATATTTATACGAATTAAAAAAATGTTTATCAGTATGAGAGGGGATTTTTTAGGCCTTCGATGAGGCATTAGACGGGTTGTATTTTTTTAAATACATAAATTGAGTCAATTTGGTAGTTTAAAGACATAACCTTGTTTATTTATGTTAATAAATTGTGCTACGGTTTTCATTATGAATATAGCCTATGAAGAAACTAACTTTTCATTTCTAATATAGTCCCTAATTTCTCAAGTATAACTACTGATCTAACTCAAAAATTATAATTAAAAAGTAATAATTACATATACATCGTTTTATCGTGAACCACTCAATATTTCATAGGGTTTAATAAGAAATTAAACTTTATTTCATAATTTTTTAGATTATGTGTTATCAATTTTTTTTTTTTTACCCCCTTCCAACTTAATTTTTTTAATAGCAGTTTTTAAAACTTAAAAGGTAACGCATACATTTTATTAACTTTTTAAATTGAGAAAAATGTACTAAAAATGTTGACAGGTCGATAACCAGTTTTAGCTAACTATTTTTGAAGTAATTAAAGTTTCAAGTTTAGGGCAGGAGGAAGGTGGAGTGTAGTATTATTTTTATCTGCGTGCACTTCCCAACCGCAATTCCCTTCCCAATGTATGCGTTACCATTTAAGTTTTAAAAGCTGCTATCAAAAAACTAAAGTGGGTAAGGGGTAAAAACAAAAAAAAAATGTCAAAAATTGATATTACATTCTACAAAAACACAAATTAAATTTCTTATTAAGCCCTATCATATATTGAGTGGTTCACGATCAAATTATCACCTTGTAGTCGCTAATGCGTCTGACAATCGAGTGTTGTAATATTTATTTCATTATAAATAACCTGTAGCGTTATTTTTAAGAGTAAGCAAAAAATAAATTAAGTTAATAACAAAATAAATATTAAACAACTTTTTTCCTATTATACTAATAGGTAGTAATTTAGTAAATAATACCTAGAGCGCCTTAATCTCTATTAAAACACTCTAGTAAATAATCATGAGATTGTGCAAATTAACAAGTTGCTCCATATAGTTTGCACCATTTTTCAAAACCACAATAGATAACTGTAAATATAATAAAATTTTGTTTTTTATTATAACTTTAATTTGATTTTAGATAGAACACCGTTTCTATGCACAGGTCATTATGTTTATAGTTTGGTTACAAAAACAATTTAAGTTAGGTATAGGGTGAATGATCTAACACGACAATGACTGTGCTGTAATAACTGGAAACGATTATTAAAAAATGCATGTATGCATGTACATAGATAAGCAGGAAGTGGAGAGTGTAATCGTCCAATCACTGAAAATTGAATAACCGCATCCAAACCAAAATATTAACATACATATTATTTTTTATGAACTGATGGTTATCAGTACTTTGTATGTATCAAACAAAAAACTGACGTGGACATGGACATGGACGTCAAAAAATTAATAAAATTTAAGGTTGCAAAATCAATATTATAATAATTTTTCTTATATTATTAAGTTATATCATTATTTTGGGAAAATTAATCAATTTTACTATTCAATATAGCTATGGATAAAAAAGAACCTGGGTGAAAGATGATAATATTATGCCTATATATGTAGACTCCTTTTACTAGCCATCCTCGTCCTACCTTATATCTTAAATATACGTTTTACTAGGAACGAATCTAATTAATAATAAGGTAAAACAATATTTAAAATTTATCAACAAATATGGTTAGAATTTTTATTTTTAAAAGTACAATAATATAACAAATCAAACCACAGTAATGTTTAAGAATTTATTACGGTAACCTAACATCTTAAATTCATTTCTTTAGATATTTTATATTTATAATATTCAAAACCGTTAAAAATAACAGTAATAACTAATAAACTAGCTCAGGAAGCAATAAAAAAAATAGTCAAAGCAGTCAATAAATCTTAAAGTACAGATAGTAAAAGCATTTAACATAAACTACAAGTTAAACCTAGCATACGTAGGTTAAAATGTATTTGAATACAGATAAAACTTAGCTCAGTTTGAACCAAGTATATTTCAAAATCAAAACAGTCTAAATACTTATACAGAAAATAATAATAATAATAGAAGAAAAAAATCGGCATAATAAATAATATTTTATATAAAAGAGCTAGTTATGAAAAAAAGTGAAGTAATAAAAACTAGATCAGTAAAACCAAGTATAGTAAAAACCAGAACAGTCCAAACTAGAACGGTGAGAAATTACCCAAGTGGGGTCCATTATCTACAGATTCGCATCGAAGCTTTTTTTTTTATTGTATTTTATTTCTATCTCTAAATAACTTAATAGGTAAAATAAGGTGCCTAGCTCTAAATTTGTCATAGTATGTTATAACAATGTCACACAGACAATCCTTCCATTTCAAAACTAGTATAATAATATATTTTGGTAGAATAGCGAAAAATAAGCAAATAATTTATAGTCCAGATTGGAAACCTATGTTTACTACTACCTGGTAAGTTGCTCTACCTAAATTTAATTTGAGCATGAGCTAATACTGCCTCTTAAAAATGTTTAATAATGTGTGATAAAATAAATGATCTCTAGTATGAAAATACCAAAAACGTCGAGGGCAATAACGCCACTGTCATTCTTTATCATAAAATTAAACTCAGTTTCATCCAGGACATCGTAAGAACTCTAAGTAATTCGGAACACATTGTATACAAATTGATATTGTTGTTTCTTTCATATAACCTGATTAGTCGATCAATGATAGTATAATAGGTGACAATTTATATTTCAAAATATGCCTTTATTTCTTCACCTGTCTTCACTTACAGCATTATTCTCTGGAAAAGTAATAATGGATTTATTGGAATAACATCATGTCTAATCGGGATTGTTGTTTTTTTAGCACTTTCTAAAGTTACAACTTGATTCATTCGCCTTAGCTTGACCTCATTGAAATGTCCATAAATTATATCATAGTTTGAAAACCCACTTCTTGGGCTTTGTAACAATTAATTTTGTCATCGCCTACAACACTTGAGGAAATCGAAATTACCTCTTTCAATTTTCTAATTGGGTTTTATACTTTTGGTCGGCCTTGAGTCAATGTACTCACTATTAATTTTAATTCTTGAATTATAATAATGATCAACGTGTTGTTCAAAGTAAAATTTAAAGTGTTTTTCATAGTTTTATAATAAAAAAAAATGTAAATAGCTAAAATAAAATAAAATAATAAAATATTTCAAACAATAACTGTGTTGAAACTATACTAGCATATAAAAACTAAAATTAAAAAACGATAATGTCGATATACAAGGTAATTCATTAAGGATTAGACATTTATTTTTTCGGAAAATAATTACAATTTTTTAAAACTTTCATTTATGTTATTGTACAATATTATACAACTGCCAAATATTTACCTTTTTTAGTCATTTCAATAGCGATATCAACTTATGAAACTTAAATGTTAACCAATATATTTAATTCACTTTTTAGAATAAGAATAATTTGCTGTTGACTGAAAAATAATACTATACTTCACCCTTCCTCCCATCATAAATTTCAATATGGATAATGGATCACTATCCAATGATCAGCAAATTATGTTTTGTTAGCATAATTCTATTTAGCAGCAGTCTTTCTAAGAACTTATACATTTGGCTAAGTAAGGGTAGGGTTCGGAAGTTTTTCGGGTCGCTTGGGTCTTTCACAGGTTTTAGAAGGTCGAATACGTTTAATTTCTTCCACTTTTCTATCGGAAGACGGTTTTCTTTTAGTATCTTAAGTTAAGTGCAAACGTCTACCGTTTAAATGCCAGGTGTTGGATCTAAGCTCTTCGAATGTGAAATCAGCGGTAAATGAGTCCATTTCAGTCTCTTTGTAGTACATAGTTTTTATAGCAACTTACTCTATCGCTAACCAAAACTAACTCTAATACAAAAATTACAATTTCAAGCAAATTATAGTCATTACAATTCTTTTGTCGATATTTGTATTTCAACCATCTTTCATCATTCATCATTCGCATGAACGCGTTTATTTGAAAGTAATTTTATCACTTTCAGTTATAATAATTCCTGTAGACCTCTCCCCACTACTCATTAGTGCTCTGGCTTTTTTTTACATATTTCATAGGAATACGCATATCCAATTCATTATTTATTTATTGATGTTAAATTTGACGGCCATTCATTTTGGTTTTATACATTTTAGTCGAAAATAAACGGTCGACGAGTTATAAGTGAAACGGTGGGAAGATCAATATAACCCTTATGAGGGATGGGAGACTATACATAAGGGGTGGGCGTCAAGATTTGTTTAGTATGTTCATTGGTTAGGTACAATCTATTTGTGTAACAAAATTCAGCTTTCGGTAATTTTTCCCATACTTTGCCGTTTTCTTGTCTATTTTGACCGAACTATAATATACTCTAAACAAGATAAGAGATAAAGACAGTGGCCACGCTAATAGACCACGACATCCGTGTTATATATTGCGATATATTACCACTAACTATGTTTTTTAGTTGAATAGAGTATAATAATTTAGTAATTTAATTTAAACTTATAGACTTATGAACGAATCCAAAAAAAAAAAATAATTTAAATAAATATTGAACTATTAATAAATCCATTAATACTGAAATACATTTTTTCTTGCACTAGAACTTAAACTATACTATAATGAGAACAATAATTTTAAAATTTATGAAATGCGATAAAAATAAATATTACAAATTAAAATCATTAGATTTGCCAAATCATAAGCTAATAATCATATGCATGCATATAAATTCAAATAGGTTTTTTCATATTACACCTGGGTGAATTTTTATCAATGTAATATTCATTAATCAAAATTTAATTATGTTGAAAATGAAGAGCGATACATTATTGTAATTAAAATTAATAATAATAAGGTTAAGATAGGCCAAGGAAAAGTGGTTAAAAATTTTAAACAAAGATACAGAAGTATTGAGCTTTCAGTTGCTTAACCCACATTTATAGGGTAGGCATATTAGGGTATAGTATAATAGTAGTAGATAGGTACCTATAAGATATAAATAGAGTAGAAGACCATGTCAGCTAGACAAAAACTCCAATAAGCAGTAGTACGTATGTTGGTATATCAATTTAGAGAATGTTGAGAAAACTAAAGAACGCCATAGGCAGAATACTTATTTAAATAAAAACATTAAGAACATGTTATTATTATGTATTTAGACACGTGATTGTAACCTGAAAATACAAATTTGCTATATAGTAATGTTTCGAAAAAAAACTTTTTGTCAATTATTGTTGTTAAGCTAAAATTTGACACAGAAACAATACAATCTATAGAGGTAATCTTCGGTATTTAAAGTTTCTATCACGAACCGTATATTTTGAAGAATTCACTTCGATAAGGTTCTATTTCATTGAGTTTTTTTTTGTTGAAAAGGTTCTCCATATAATATTATAACCAATAAAAATAATAATTTTTTGTATTGTTACTTTCTAACATTATTGCTTTGATGAAAAGTAGTAGAGAACAAAATGTTATGATATCTTAAACTTTCAAATACGCCTCTTAAACATGTCAAACCCATGACATAAAACATTTCCATTCTCGCAATCGCAGTGAACGTGTTTAAGTTCATACATGTATAACTTATTAGTCATAAGTGGTTTTATAGAAAAGAGATCATGCTGCACTGGTTAGTGATTAGCTGATATAGTTACACTACTAATAATCCATTATTCTTGTAGGACTTAAGAAGGTTTAAAAGCAATGTAAAAAACGAGTAATATAATATACTTAATATGTAATTGTATAATATATATATATATATAAACGACTAAAAGTAATATTAAAAAAAAATTATAAATCATTAATGATAATAATAATAATAAAAAATATGGTATAAAAACGTGGGGGTATAATTATTTATAATTTAAAAATAAAGGTAGTGTGAGCGGTTTGTATTGTCCGTGGCCACTAGAAGTCTGTGTCATAGTCGGCAGTACTCTGGTATGGCGGTTTTCTACTAGTGCCTTCGTACCGCTGGGACTGTTGGTGATGATGGTAAGGGTCCGATCTGTAGTACCTAGAGCTGGTGCCAGTCTCATAGCCGTAGGCCGGCGGTGGCGGCGCAGGAGCCACGGTCATCGGCGGTGCAACCACTGACCTCCAGCTGTCGTATCCTCCGTTTCCTCCTCCGTATCCTCCTCCTCCACCACTTCGGTACTGCTGGTAATTTGCACCGAGCTTTAGTAAATTAATTACATATTATAATATAATAACAATAATGAGGGGCTTGGATAAAAGGGGCTCTTTTAAACGACAATTATTTTGAATTATAGAGTAAGACGAGGTTTCGTTAAGCCTCACGCGATAAACCTAATGTTTTGTTTTTTAATTAATATTATTTTGATCAATTTTAGACACAAGACCTTTATCCCGTCACTACGATATTGTGCACTTGGGTATTGTTTTACCTTTTTCTGGGTGGACACTGCTTCCCATCCGCGGATGTTGGGGTGGTCGTCGTCGTCCAATAGATCATCGGCGTCCAGCGTTACTGTGTCACCGTCGTCGAAATCGTCATACCCGTAATTGTACGGCGGTGGCCTGTGTTGCGGGGCTGGCAGTGGTGCAGGAGCTCTACCTGCCGTTTTAGTGGTACCCGTGTACCCGGTGCCCATGGTACCGTGGTGCCGCCATCCGTCGTCGTCGACCTGTTTCTTGCCGGTAGCCCGGCGGTTTCTGCGGCCAACAAGCTGTAGACAAAATAAATATTAGAAATAACACCGTAGGTATGTTGTCACGTTGCACATACCACATGAACTCCAAAGTATACCAGAGCTGACAGACCGGTGGCCAATGCACCCACTACGGCCACAGCGGCCGCCCATCGGGGTAGCCACGACGCGGTGGTGGGATCCTCGCTATTGCCTCCGGCTCCGGCTGATCCACCAAATCCGCCACTACCCGGCGGCAACACTACGTCGGAATACAACCAAATTAGGGTTGTTGAAATTATAATGCACCTCATAGTTCTACTTACCGACAAAGTCCGTCCTTGCCGGATCTATTGCGAACGTGCCCAACTTAAGAGAATCGCCTTCTCCGCCGTTAGTCGCCAATGCCTCATTCAGCATGCGCCGCAGCTCGGCCGTGCTCACCTCGCCTCTGCCGCCCGTGTCCAGTTTGACAAAATAGTCGACGAGCACGCTTCCCTCATCGGCACCGCCGCCAGGACTGTCATGAAAAATATTACATGATTACTATGAATACTAAACAAGTCGTGTAGTTCGTTTGTATACCTGAATGAGTCGACGGTCACTCCATTTTGACGGTACCACCGTCCTAACGCCGGTGACGCGGCGTACGCGGAGTCCAACTGTAACGCAAAACAGTAAACGATTTAAGAATAATATTGATAATTTGAGTACGTTAAGCGTAGAGTACATACCTGTGCTTCAACGTCTCGCGCTAGGCGTCTCCAACCAGGCGAGTTGTGATCCCACAGATCTGGAGACCATTGAGTCCCTGCTGTTAGTCTCACTGTGCCGACAAGCTCGCAGCCAGTTTTACCGTTGTTTTCGACCTCACCTCCACGGCACACGCCCGGCGTCGTCGACTGCGGTCGCGGGGTCGTCGTAGTCGTGGTCGTTGTGGTAGTAGTTGTGGCCGCAGTCGTGGTGGTACTAGAAGTGACCGTGGCGGTGGTACTTGCTTCTTCCGTGGGCGCTGAAGATGGCCATCCCGAAAATTCTGTCGTTGCCCTGCAAATATTGAGCGTTAATGTTACTTATCAATAAAATAAAAAAAATTAACGATATTCGACTGTATTGATTTTCTCACCTGACTGGCCAGCCTTTTTGGATGGCGACCGCTGCGGGTTGCGGAGCACCATGCTTCTTCGGCGGAGGGAGCGGCTTCCTGGTGGCTGGTCCGCCGGGGAAAACTACTCCACTGCTAACTGCTGTCGTCGATGGCGCGACTGTCGTGGTCGTTGTTGTAGTGGTAGTGGTGGTACTGGTCGATGCGCTAGACTCTTTCTCTGGTTCTTCTTCTAGTGGCTTGTAACCCGGAGGTAGCAAGCCTGGCGGCAAAGCTTCGGCCGCGTCAACAAATTTGATCTTAATTGCTTTTTCCGTAGTCACTGCGGCCGTAGACGGTGTCGCCGTAGTAGTGCTGGTGGTGGTCGTGGTAGCCTTAGCTCTATAGGCCGGAGCTGGACGGACGTCGAAACCGGGCGGAAGGAGACCGGCCGACAACGGTTCTTCGTTGAAGATGACGGAGTCAAGTAAACTCTTCTTTTTAGCGGGCTTAGCGGTCGTGCTACCTGTGATACCGGCGGTCGACGTTCGGGGCTTGGATGGCACAAACTTGCGGACAAACTTAGTACCACTATCATCATCGCTTCCTCCATCATCGTCATCATCGTCGTCGTCATCGTTTCTTCGCGTAGTGCTCTTTGGCGGTGGTAATGTAGTTGTGGTTGTTGTGGTCGTTGTAGTAGACGGGGTAGTAGTGGTAGTAGTAGTAGAAGAAGTCGTTATTGGAAGGGCAGTGGTAGTGCTAGTAGTAGTGGACGTGGCGACCGTTGAAGCGTCAACTTCGTGTTGTTGTTGATATAATCGGTTTAACAAAACGCCGTCGGCAAGTCCAGATTGTACTCTGTCAAGTTTATCGACTATACTTTCAGCCGTCGCGGGTGACGCTGTAGTAGTGGTGATCGTAGTTGACTGTTTTGGCACAGACGACGAAACTGACGATCGGCTACTCTGCACGACGGTTACCGTCCGTCCGCTCTCTGTAGACGGTCCGTTGATCTTTTTCTTTTCGGCCAACGTCGGAGGTTTCCTCGACGGTGCTGCTGTTGTGCTACGACTTGTAGTAGCCGTGCTTTCGGTAGTAGAGTCGTCATCAATCTCATACACGTACTCGTAGTCTGTGTCTAGGGGCACCGATTGTGTTGGTCGTTTAGTAGTGGTCGTGGTGGGCCTGTTAGTGGATACCGGGTGGACCTGGCTTCGAGCACGTGACGGTCTCAATGTAGTGACCGGAGGTTGTGTCGATTGGACGCTATCGTTGGGTCGTCTGCGTCGCGGTGGTTGTTGCTGTTGAGACGGTCTTGTCGGAAACTGTTCTTCGACCGAAGTGGACGACGCTTGTAATCTACCTGGTCGGGAAGGTTGTGCGGCAGCTGGCGTGGATCTAATGTTGGTCACGGTAGTAAACCGATGGGCGATCGGTGGACTAAACGTGGTCGGTCTCCAGTTGGTGTTCGACGGTCCGGACGTCGAGGAAGCCGCATTTCTCCACGGTTGTTGCGGCCGGTGAGTGGTCACCGCCGGAGCCGGCTCATCGTGCCGCACGAGAGCCGTAAAGCCGACCAGAGGCTGTTGTTGCGGTTGCTGTTGCTGTCTACGGCCACTGCCAAGCTGTTCCGCCGATTGGTTTTCGACAATTTCGGGGCCAGCCGGTTGCCATCGCCATCCGGGTGAGGCGGTCTGCGCCGAGGGCCTCAAAAAGCGGGTTGACTGTTGGAACTGAGGTTGCTGCTCGGGAAAGAATCCGGTAAACTGTTGTCGTTGTTGCCTCTGCCGGTCGTCCTGCTGTTCCTGTTGTTGGAACGGCGCAGATGCGGTAGACACCGCGGTGGACAGTTGTGGTTGTTGCTGCAACAAATACTGATGTCGGAACGGCCCAGAGTTGGTGACGAAAGTCTGTTGGGGCTGAGAAAATAACTCTGACTCGTCCGTGTAATCATCACTGGATGTCGATGGCCACGATCCGACGATTGAACCGCCTCGCTGTTGTTGACCTGTGGACAAGGTGAACCGAGGTTTAATATAGCAAATGTTGACAATATTCAGAGGAAATGTTTTTTTGGTTATAATAGTTTAAAAAATGTAACTAAAATATTATTTAGCTGATTAATAATTTAATATTAAAATATTACGTAGCTGAGAAGATCTTGTTTTTACAATGATTTGGTTTTATTATTTTTTTTTCTTTGTATTAGTATTATTTCTATAGATCAGAAAGCGTACCTGTAAGGTACTTTATTGGAACAAACATATAAAAAAATTCACCTCTGCCCCTTCAAAATCGGGAAAAACATCCAAAAAATGTACACATTTTTCAACGTCAAATTACGATGCTCTATAACTTATTTAAAAATAGTCGAATTAGTTCCAAATTTGTTAGGAAATTTTACCTTCGATGCGGAGCTGAGAGGGTATTGTATTTAAAATGATGTGCTTTTATTTTTATATTTTTGTGTCTGTACCCAAGATATCTTCGCTGAACCGAATTCTTCGTGTAGTAAGTAGTAACTCTATAAATCAGAAATCGTGCTTGTAGAGAACAATATTGGGCCAGAAATTAAAAAATCTCATCCCTTTACTTTTAAAATCGAGAACAACACACAACAAATTTAAACATTTTTCAACTTATTAGACCACACATTCGCACCGAAGCGTTTATTTAAAAGTGATTTTCCCCCTTTCAGCTATAATAATTCCTATAGATCTGTCTACAGGTCTTTTCCCGACCCCACTGAAATGACTTTTTGCAATGTTATTATTTTAAAAATACTTTTATAATATAACAAATAATGTGAAATAAATAAATTTAATAATAATTAAATGATATCTATATCAGTATTTATCAAGTTTTAGTGTATGTCTATACATCATTTTTAAATAAAGCTTAACATTAATGTATAATTTGTAAACTCATGTATAAATATAGCATAGAGGTCTATTTAAATAATTTATTTTTCAACTTTTAAAAAGCTTATTTTTTTTAAATACTAAAATATTCGTCAATGAAACTTATTTTTATCTCTATGTTCTATATAAGATCAACAGGGGACTATAGGGTGTCCTATAACATATTATAAGAAGAATTTGTGTATTCTATATTTTAATAAAACAATCAACGATTATTACAATTTGCATTGAAAATGTTTATTTGTATCTCGTAAGATGCTATAAATATAAATTTAATTTTTTTAAATAGCTAAACAACATTGGTTTATTTGTAATCATTTTCGAGTAGTTATTGTGATATAGAAGTCATATCTATCTATTTTTATACATCATTTAAAAATTAAATTTATTCATTTCATCACTTAATTATAAAAAATAATATAGTTCATTACCATTGGATTTAACCAAATTAGTATAAATGTATTTCAAAATTCTTAGGTTCATACATCATAGTATGATTTTGTAAGTACAATTATTATGTAGTTTAGTTGTTCTTACTAACAAGTATTGTATTAGTAAAAAAACCAAAAGGGTAAAGTGAATTTATTTTCTAAAATTGTTTTTAAATTCTACTATAAAATTAGTATTATTACAACTCTATAATACGTAAAAATAATATCTCATTAATTATTCAGAAAGTAAATATAAAATATAAGTATAATATATGACTATATGAGTATAAATCATGTATTAATAAACTTATTTTTCATTTATTTTTTAGTATACGATCAAGTTTATTTTTACTCTTTTTGTTTAACAAAATATTTGTCAATTTAAATTTTATAAATATTTTGTATTCTTATTTTATGTATTTTCCTATTCATAATAACCTTTTAAAGAAACAAAATTAATTACGTTATTTTATAATTTGATATGAACGGTTTTTGTTTATCCGAAAATAATAAAATATTACTTGTACTCTTTTGGGTACCGCCACTTCAATTATTTTTAATCGGTTTAGAATATTCTACAACACTATTTTACCTCTATAAATTATTTTTGAGACATTTTGCACTATATTTTGACTATATTTTCATAATTTTAAACTAACATTAATTATCTTTTACAATAATTGTTTTATCCTCAGTAAAAACCTATGTAGATAAATATGTTATTATAGATTGTTTATCAAAATCAATGAACTTCAACTGTGTGTACATTAAAGAGGAAATGCTCTTTAAATAAAAACAATAATTTAGTCCTCGTTACACCTTTGGAACCGAGAAAGTATTGGTTTTAAAATTATATATTTTTTCTCAGGTTCATTGTTAAACCACTAACTACACCGATTTATTTGTCTACATAGAATATAGAAAAACAAATCAATCATTGAAAGAACTTTATATAGTCATAAGTTTAAAGTCACACCTTCCGAAATCAAGAAAAATAATTTGACTAAACCGTTTTTTATTTATTTCTCATTTTTAGACTAACTGGTATATAAATGATTACCTGTACTTTTTTGAACGGTGAATTTTTATTGATTGGAATTTTCGGTTTCTGGCAAACTCGTTCAATAATAAACGTAACAACCAGATTTGAAGTAAAAAAATTAGCCTTTTTTATTTTGAAACCTTTAACGGAAAATATACGTGTATTTTTTAAAACGAGTAATTGAATACCATTTTGTGCTTGACCCAAACTCTGTTTATAATGGTGCTAAACAAGAAATTTATTGGCTAGGGTAATAACTTGATCAATGTAATAACAAGCTGACGGGCTATTGCAACATTTTTCCGCCAGTTGCTAAATTTTTTAATCAAAAATTACTTAAAAACGTCGTTAAAATTATAAATATAATAGTTTAGATTACAGAGTATAATATATTGTGTACTATACGTACAGTGTGTAAGAGGTAGACAATGGCTTTGTGTATTGCATATAGCATAAGATGGGGTCAGCCCCGCATGTGTGATACAATTAGAGGTTTTTTAAAACTAGAAACGTTACATAAGTTTCGATTCACTGTTATTGGTAACAATATAATCTTTTGTCATCTGTAGTTGGCTATCAGTTAAAAAATGAATTGTTGTGACGTCAACAATGCGTATAATAACTAGAGCTCGGGGCACGTTCAAAATTGACAAATTATCAAAGCTTCTGCCTGCATAATAAGAGCTCGTTATACATTTTGTCTTCGGCATAATATTAACATTACCTATACATGTATCGTAACAGGTATATACATAGATATATTATTAAAATATTATTATCTGGTCGGACGTCAATTGATTTGTAATCATTTGCATAACACTTTCTACGTGATATTATCAACAATATAGTACCAATTATAATTTTAGGTGCATATTGGTAATGTTTTGACATTGTTGTCTACAGTCGTCCAATCAACACACTAGTCTGTATTGGACTTTATCAGTTGCTGTAGTGACAAACTAATTTTCAGTTTTATCATAAAAGCCCCCTCAGGCGACCTATATAGTATAGGTTTTTAAGTACACACTCAACGTTATCTCGGCCAACCCAAACATGCGGTCGGTTAGGGCTTCGACAATGATATCAGCTGTACATATCGACCGGACCCATTAAAGATTTTGCCCGAGGTACTGCGAGTTTAGACACTGTATGCCTAATCCTGTGACACAACGTGTATTGTTACATAACAGCTATAATATAATACAACAGCGTTTTATCGCTCCTCCGCAATTTAGACGGCAGTGGTCTATGGTTTTTGTCAGATCGCATGCTAATTAACCTAGCCGGAGAAATAAAAAAACCCAACGAGAGTAATCGGTCAAGACAATAAAAAATAAAACCACACGAATAATTGCATTACACGCTTTTTAATCGTTTGCATCCAACGAACCGCATCGATAGGAGATCAACCGGGCTGGTCAACGCATATATTATTATAATAATCTTAATTGAACAAAGACAATCCGAAAACGTTATGTATACTCGCGTTGAGTAATTAATCGATAATTAATTTAACCATAGAAGCTAGGAAAAAAATATTTAACAACCATTCGCCGGAGTTATACAACTAGTTATAAAAAAAAAACTATGAAAAGGATTTTGTACTTTGTTTTTTTCTGCACTCGACTTCCTCAAACGTTTATTTGCATATCGGATAATGCAAAATTAGAAACCAGAAACTTGGCAAATACATTTTAATAATCTTATAAAACCAATACCGTCGACTATTACGTGAGCGGCCGTAGGGGATTATATGAATTTTTGGTTCGTTTAATATTTTAAAAAGCTTAAGTATTACAAGACAGCTTTAAACTAGTATTAATTCATTCGTCCGATCATTTCGAGCCAGGAGCTCTAACCGAGCGTTTGGGTCAATTATACCTATTTTCCGGTCATTGAATCTTGCCAAACTACAATCGTGCAATATTTAAGACGTTTATGAAATGATTAGTCCTTGTAATCGACCGTATGCGACACAAGACTGTTTGATATGAAATATTTACAATTATACAAGGTCTTTAACTTATTCGACGACGTTTTGAATTGAAAAGCAGTTATCATAAATTAAATGTTCTCGAGTAAAAAAAAAACCTCGACGTTCTTACGTGGAGTATAAAATCTAGTTGTTGGTTTTATGTGAATACATCTGTTTTTATTGAACAATAATATGCCTGAAACTGCTCGAGAAATGTAACTCGTGTGTTATAAAGTTGAAAAAGCCTAGCCGTTTTTTACGAGAAAAAAAAATTGAAATTAAGTCAGAATCCTTTTTGAAATTTAATAAAATTACATTTTATATGAGGTAATTTAAATGAAATCTAAAACTAAATTGTTTATTCAAAGTTCATTACAACTTTACTATCGAGAGCTTTACAAAAATTAAACGAGATTGATTCAGAGATTTAAAGACTGGTATGTGAATATACAGTATACGTTGTAACTAATAATAAATAAAAGTGTTTTTTTTTTAAAAAATATTTTTAGGAAGACAAAATTGTAACGTCAAAATATCATATGGTGAATACGATTGTTGCGACTTAATAACTAATGTAAATAATGAAAGCATACAACAAATTAAACAAAAACTATTCTTTATAGTTTTCACTGTCACTACTAGAATTCCGAAATCCGTTTGTGTATTGTTGATGAATATCAAACGATGTCTAACATTAGGTACGGAACCTCCTACTACATCCTGGAAGAAGAAAGTTTTTTTTCTTTTTTTTGTGCACGTGTTTAGTATTAAGGACCTGACAGGTTAGGTTAGGTTTGTGTAGGCGTAACACATGTGCGGTGAGAACATGACATGGGCCGCTGTTAAAAATCCCGGGTGGTCAACAGCTATTGACCTTAGATACCAAGTGAGGTAACCACTGTGTCACACCATGTCCTGTATTGTATATATACATATATTTATTATAACAGGCCGTATTTACTGATATATTGTGAATTTACTGTATGTGAGATGTTTTTAAGTACAGCGATTCAGAAAACCCATTTCAGTGTATGACTGTAATTTTCTTATACTTGAACAGTCTTTTAGTTAAAAAAAAAATTAAAAAGGTAAAAAAAAAATCTTAACGTTCGATTGCATCAATATTATACTTAAAATTAAGTTTAGCTTCGCAATATATCGTAAAACGTTTGCTTTACACAGTTTAAGTGTATAGCTGGTGCGGACGATCGTTAATAATATGTTCTTGACTATAGCCTAAGTACACTTTTTCACTTTTTTTTGGCCAAGATTATTATTACTGTTCATCCTTCTAGATCGGCCGTGGCCATTGCATGCCCGTTTGGTCGCATTAAAAAAAAAATATATATATATAATAACAAATTCGTGAACGGCGACCTACATTTAATGGATATATAATTACTATACCGCCGTGCCCGCTTTATTGTACATAATATAATTATTATATATAATATTATATATATTATACACTTCACTACTATAATAATTGTTGTCGACTGTTGGCGGCCACTACAGCCACCAAGTGAAAGTCGTCTGCTTGTGCGGCCTTCGAGCGGCAGCGGCCGAATTACACGTCAATATCGTGCGAATTCCTTAAGTGTTTTTTTTTTTTTTAGCTTGGGCGCGTTTTCTATGGGAAATAGATTAAATTTTTTACACAACAATAATATTTTTCGTACAATATATTTCGTATATCTTATAAAAATCGTGCCGACCACCTCACCCGTTAAACGACTCCGCGGGTGTAGCTGTATACACACATTATACCGTTTTTTGGAGGTAAGGTGTATAAAAAATACCAGCCATATATTACTGTTATTATTATTATTATTATGATATCACCATGGACGGTGGTATGCATAATATTATAACCCGTGTGTGTGCGCAGCTAAATACAGGTATATAATGTTTTCTAGCGTGAATAACACAACGTATTGTAATAGTATTATAATCGTGAATTATTATTATTATTCAGGCCCGAGACACGGCAGTCGTGTGGACTGATAATGATATTCCGTATGGGCGACCGCAGAGAAACTATACAGGTACAACATTGGTACTACAAGCATCAGCTACACCAACAGCAGCAGTTATTACCTCTAGATTAGAAACCGCCGAAGAGTTGTTGTTATGCCGCCGTGCGAGACCTCTCGCCACGCATTCCTAAACGCGACACGACGGTTTTCACCGCCAAAATGTTTCACTGGAAAGTCAGCCGACTCGAACGAGACAAACATAAAACGTTTAAATAAAAAAATAAAAATTAATAATAATTACCAATGTCGTTCTCGGTGAAAGACAGTCCTGCGAGAAAACGCCGGCAGAAATGTACATGGCTTTTGCACGGTCCGTCTGCTCTAATTAACGTGTTTGTCATTAATAATTGACTTAGTCGGGTCCGAATAAGTAAACTAAAGTAACGTGCAAATTACATTTCCACGAGCAAATTCGCAAAACGCGCGACCTTTTAGTTTGCACTAATCAGTGCGACTCGGATAATAATTAAGTTTTGAGCTTTGACACTGATTAAATATTGTTGTACTTGTCAGCGTTTAGTGACGCCGTTTAACTATCAAGCAAACACTAATAACTACACCAACAAGCTATGATTAATACAATTACATAGAGTTGATTCCAGTTTAATTTTAGCGTGTCAAAATCATTTTAATCGTGTTATTTTCATCGAGTACCAAAAATCGTCGAAGAAACTCGAAAGCCATCGCGAGTAAGCCGGAAAACAATTTTTGCTACATAAAAGTTAAAAATTTTTAAAAGCAAAAACCCCCTCAATACCTATCAATAATTTCTCTGTTATGACTGATTTACTAGAATATATTTTTTCCTACTCTCTGATGCAGCTCCCTAACGGTGCCATTGGTATCGGTATTTAATAATTTACAAAAAAAGCTGTACAACTACTATGACAGTGGACATCTACAGATAGTCATTATATAAACCCATTCCGTCTTCCCGGACCTTTAAAATCATGACTCGAGCCTATTTAGTCAGAAAAAATAGTTATTACAAAGGTGTATAAGTATGATAGTCCTATAATTAGAGATAGTAAATAATTAGGTGTTGTCCGAAAAAAATATAGATAATTTGGTTAAATTTACAACACCTAACCTTATCGTTTATTTTGGCTAATTTAATTTAGAGTTCCGAGTTTTGTCATTAAACTAAAGATATAAAACAGTTTCTGAATAATGTTTCTTGCTAGAGAACTGAGCTCCTCTTTCCCTAACAATGTAAAAACAGCAAAGAAAAAAATTTGTGATTCACCGGTTTTCTATATTTCACAATGCCAGATTCTAGTGGTTTTCTGTAATACAGTTGCAGTCATCAACACTTTATCTTATTCAAACCTACATTAAAAAATCAAACACACTCGGGAGACTCATAACAGTTATTACAATCATAATATAAAATATTAGTTGACTATGGCACAAGGTCTCTAATGGCATCGCATACTGCGTGACTCAACGATAACGATATATTTTCCCATTTAAAACTAATCCGAACGTTAGTAGCGATTTATGATACAAATAATATAATGTAATCATCCTCGACCCGACCGGATTCTTTGTGCCTTATGCATTTATCCAGCCAATGCGGTTTACTTGAAAATTACAAATGCACCTACAGGTATTACATTCTACATAAGCCGCAGTACCTGTTCTAGGATCGTGAAGAGGGATCATGGTGGCGGGGGGTGGGGTTGCTTAGAGTAATTAAATTATCTTAAATATTTAAAAGATTTTAAAAAGTCACTTGGAGCTAAACTGAATTTTTTTCAACCGATTTTTGTTGAAGAGGACTATTTAAGAGAGTAATAACCATCACGAACCTTTCCCTGATTTCCGGCTATGCCAAAAATTACCCAGTTGAGTGCCAGGATACAGGCCTATGTAACGCTTGAATACATTATGGCTTTTTAGATGTTACACGTTTGGGATACACCATACAATTGGTGAGGAATGAGATAACAATGTTATGTCGTTCGGTATTTGTCAACAGCGCCGTTGTTTCGCTCATCAAACCAGGTTTTGAGGATATTATATAATAAAGGAGAGGGTTATAGATGTGATGATTTTATAGGCCTGTGACAAAAAAAAAATGGTTGAAAGTGTATCTACTTACGAACTCTACTTAATCGAAACTGTCTAAATTTCAACTATTGATTGCTATTCATTATTCTTTTAGCGCTCTCGTTTTTCAAACACCTTTGTACTTTAATAAAATTACAATAATATGTGTACATACCGAATTTATCAGAAAGAGGAGATTAGAGAACCTGTTGGCAATTGCGCTCGGAGAGAAAGTGGTAAAATTATGTTGAGAAATTTAAATGTTTTGGATCAATTATGCAAGAGTTAAGAGGATAGAAAAACCGCGAAAAAGATGTAGCGATTAGCATCAAGTACGATAAGCCACCACTGACGTGTTATGTGGAATTTATAATGAATGGCAATTTCTAAAAACCAGTCGATGTGCTTGTTTAACATTTAATAAGAGAGATGGAATGAAAATGGAAGTAGCTGAAATGGAAATGCTGGCATGAATGTTAGGAGTGACAAGGTTAGATAGAGCAAAAATAAACATAAAACAAGTTAACAGAAAAAAAGACAGACTTGATTGGGATAATTTGGTTGAAATACTTAGTCGTAGGGGGAGAGAGTGATAGGTATACCAGGTAAGAGAGATTTATAGAGAAATTTTGATCTACTGTGGAATAACGTACGTACCTCGAATCAAGAGATTTCTTTCTCAAAAATATGGCGTTAAGTCGAAGAAGATGTAAAAGCTGAATGCTCTAATTACAGGTACCGCCGAAGTTACAAAATGTATTAAACCGAAAACTTAAGTGTGGCTGAGATAGAGGCTAAATCGTCGCTTATGCGGGCCGCAACCCCGCGGTGAACCGGCGGTATATTGTACCTATGTGTGTTTGGTAATTTGTTTTTCACGTCAACAACCGACGGGCGGTTAGGGTTATTAAACGGCATTTTGTGAGGTTTTGTTCTACCGAAAACAATAGACGCTACGATGATGCGCGACTTGATAATAGCTGGATTTTAATATCGCCACGTGACACCGGGATACTTATTGAAAATTAGCGAAAACGAGATCACAAATAAAGAAAATAAATAATTGTAATTATCCGGCGACCCATGTCTATACGCCGAGGGGAGCATGCCTCGCGCGTGTGGCCGTCGTAGCCCACACGCGAGCCGCAATAAAGCGTTTGCCCGAAAACGTAACCCGCCCGGGGCAGTGCAATGACATTATTATTATTATTATTATTATGAGATATTGTTACTATTAAGATTATTACATTTTAGTATATAGTATTGCGGACGCAGCGGGAAATCCGCGTAATATCCGTCGCATTTTCCACGGTTACTCGATAGGTAACGTAAGTGCGTTAAATGTATTATTATTATCATTATTATGGAATAGGTACAGGTACACATATTATTCGGCACGTAACAGCCGGTTAATTTTTCCGAGTTAAGCCGTCAACGCAGACATCAAAAAAACGTTATTGCTTATTGTCCGCGTATTAGATTGCATACACGACACGATACGGGCACTCGCAAATATTATATGATTTATTATTTGTTATTGTATTGTACCTATGTGTATTACCAATTCCAGTACGGCTTTTATGAGCGAGCCGACAGAGAGAAAGTGAAATCTGGCGTTTAGAGAAAATATGTTGTTGTTGTTGTTATTGTTGTTATTATAAGTATTAGTATTATGTCGTTTGATGGCAGAACCGGCAACGTTGCCGCTGCCGCAACGGCAGAACGGGTGAATGGTATGTCGCGGCCGCCTCCGCCGTCAAGGACGTCGCGTACACGTTTGACGAGCCGGGTTTGTGCGTGGTAAGGCCGACCTACAGCCGTCGGCTGGGGGTTGTACGGCGATAATAAGACGATATTACCAATAATGCACAATATAATATTATTGCTATTAATAATAATGAGTAATGTAAAAGGCGCGTTGCCGCTTACCTAGGGTGGTCGCCAACAACGAAGATACGGCCAGCAGCACCACCGCTGCCGTTCTCATGGCCGTTGCTGTTGTCCCGATGGTCTTCACCGAGGTGACCCGCGTCACCGTGTCGATGATGTGGCGTCGTCCGGGCCGCGGCGACGGCCGGTCACTGCGGTCATCGTTCGAGAACCTCGATTTTGGACGATGAGTCACCGAGTCGTCGTGATAGTGTGTACTCTGCTCGGCCGTTGACGCTGTAACCGGGGAATACTCTGTGGACTAGACACACTGCGGGTACTTGTGAAGACACCGGTCCGGTTGAAGTCGCGGTGCCTGTGGACGACGAGCTATCAAGCTCAGGTAAAGCGTCTGCGTTGCGGTTGTTCGTGTGGCGGACTGCTAAGCGTTGTTGCGACGGTGAACGGCGTTGTCGGTCGTCGGCGACGTGGTGACCGCTGCATTGCGTAACACCAATCTCCTCCTCCTCCGCACTTTGGCCGTGTCTTTGTTGTCGGCCGTCAACTGGTAGGAGGTTGTGCAACTCCGCGAGTCAGGTGTCGTGGTCTCCGCCGCCGTGGTGGGGGCGAACCGGATCTTTCGGGCACGCCATCGCCAGCCGTTCCTCCGCGACAGAACAAGACTTACCGTAGTACCGTACGGCGTACCGACCACGGCGGGTCGATGGCCGATATGTCGTGCGCGGCTTCTGTCACTTGCGGCACGTATCGTTTCTCGCTGTCACAGTTCCGAGATATCTTTTGCCCTGTACAACAGCTTTTTCCATGGCAAATCGTACCCCATTGGCCTTTCGCATCTCAGATTTTCTGAACATTTTTATTATTATTACAGAAGCTTTCCTTGATTTATTTTTATCTCAACCCGTTTACGAGATATGCATTTTTAAAAAAGTGGGCACTATTTTTTTTTAGTTGCGTACTATTTGCTGCAAAATTATTGAGTAACATTGAAAAACAAAGTGTTCAAACTTCAAAATATGTAATCTCGTTTGAAGTCAAAACAATTGTTTTTAATATTTCACACATTTTTGGATAGGTATTAGATTTACGTGATGCATGTAATATTTGATTAATTTCTTCTCTAAATGTTTGTTAGCATACCGTTTGACCATTTGACATATTTTTACACATTCGGATTAGATTGTATGCTAAACATTTGATCATTTTTATTTCTTTAAAAACGTTGATTTTTCTTAAACAAAATGCAAATTATATGTGTGTTGTAAAATTATATTTTTTTATAGATAATTATAGTTAACAAAATATAAATAAAAAACTATTTAAAATTTTGGATTTTATTGTTATAAAAAAAAAAGCAAGGCACTTTTTGACAAATTAAATTTATAAATACAATAGATAATTTGCCCACGATCAGACGATAGTACGCCTTAAGGTCAATAATAGTATATTAATAAAGGTCTACAATATTCTACGATCATCTACAATAATTTAAAAAAAATGTATTACATACTTAAAAAAACCCCTTAAAATTTTAAAATCGAAAAAACTAAGCGAAATATTTTTCAAACAATATTATTTAACTTCATTTTAAATGATTCCAATGAAAATCATTGGTTTTTTTTAAAGTAATAATAGGTGTACATATTTAATTTTACAATACCTGAAAAAAAATGTTTGCCCATACCCAGGTATAAAATAATTAAGGATAAATAAGAACCGTGAAAGCTCAAAGGACTTAAAACAATTTTAATCCATTGATTTCGTTGTCTTACAAAAATATGCCTTCGATTTGGAACAACATTTTAGACAATTATTCAAATGTACAGAACACACTGAAAATACAATAAAACCGATTTTTTACAACTTCGGAGACGACTAAATAAATAACACTATACGTGCTAGAAAAATGTTTAGTTCCAAATTCAGATTAAGCTGAAAAAACTTTAAAAAACAAATACCAAACGTACCAAAAACTAGTTGGCTAACTTATTAAAAGACAAGAAAGTTCATCAAAAACTACACTTTAAGGCCAAGAAAAAAATTATAAGACCAGCAGTGTATTATTAAAAAAATACCTACATATAGGATACAAATAAGAATTACATATAATAAGCAACAGCATGCCCAAGTGCTGTGTCTAAATTAGTGATGGGAATCCGAAAATCCGGATTTTTACAAAAAAACCGCTATTTAAGTCGCTTAAAAACCGTATAAGTATAAAATATTATTACAATATAAAGCTGTGTATCTAATTTAAATATTTTTTATGGAAATAAAAAAATGAAACACAATACCAACAAAATGAATTGCTTTTTGATTTCGGATTTGTTAAAATCCAAAAAATAGGAATCTGACATACATTTTTAGTCGAAGATAAACTTTTTTTTTTTTTAAATTTTTATCAGAACATTTACTTAGATACACAGCTTTATATTGTAATAATATTTATTATTTATACGATTTTTAAGTGGTTACAAGTGTATTTAAAAAAAAAAAAATCCGTATTTTCGGATTCCCATCACTAGTCTAAATTACTATTTCATGTGGTCATCACTACTAACCACCATTAAGAATCATAATAAAAAATTATGAAAAATATCAAATATAAGTAGTATTCTACACTAACCATCCTCCCTAAAGACCACAATAAAAGTGGTTAATACTAACCTCCACCCCCTAAGAGTGTTTGTCACATAGTTATGTAATTTTTCGTCATTAATTTATCATTTATTTTGCCTTACTAATCAAATACTGTGACTTGGCTGAAAACTGGTATAAATGTTGTGCGTTAGACTTACATATTAAATTTAAATTTTGAAAAACTTAAAGATAAACTGCTGTAATTAAAAATATATTTGTCTTAAAATAGTTTTTACCTTTTAATAAAGTAATATAATATTTAAATTAAAAATAAATTTTTTGTTCGTTAATGGTGATGATAAATCTAAAAAACCCACTGAAAATTTTAAAAGTACCTATTTAGCTATATATTAATGTTTTATTATTTAGCGTCTGTGTAGAAAATCGGTTAAATTTAAATCGTTTTTTCTAGAATTTGAAAATAACAGGTTGAAGTTTTCATTATTAAAACGATATAGGCGAAGGATTTCCGATCGCATAGGTCATAGACATTAATATATCTATAAAGAATACATCCAATGTCCAATGATAAAATACCTATTGTTCAGACAAACACAAAAAAAACCCACCATTGTAAAACCAATACTATTTCAGATATTATGTACCAAGGCTAAATAATATAATTTTAGTTTAACATTAGTCTCAGAAGAATAAAAAAAATCAGTGACTTGAGATATTCATGTTTTTATTTTATTGATTAAAATATATTAAAAAATAATAATAATAATAAACCCTTTCTGTAAACATTTAGTTTTTTTTATTGTTCAAAAAAAAAAAAAAAAATGCAAAGTTATCACGTTTTGTGCTAAACATTTTATTTATGTTCAAGTTTAAACATTATTTATATATTTTTATAACTGAATTGAAAAATAATTGTTTACATTTTTTGGTTTTATTTTGCAATTTCGCTTCTTATAAAAAAAACATATATTTTGTTTCTGCCCAAGTGTACATGGAAAAAAAACTTCCAACATGTTTGATTTTACATAAATGTATCCTTAACTTACCTTGCGCGCACTTAACATTTTAGGACGACGATTCACCTCCACCTTTTACTGGTACAGTAATTAAAAAAAAAAAATGATTCAGTACTATATAGATAAAATTTTCCTATAAAATCACATTTAGATGTAAATTTATATGCACTGCTTAAAAGAAGTTCGACCTAAACTAATGAAGTATAAGCAATTAATTTTTCATTTTAACACAATTTTGAAATAAACTTTATTATAATACATTTTCAGGGTATAAGAATGAAATAAAAAAATTTTTTACGATTAATTTTATTAAATTAACTCATTTTATTTTAAGAATTACAATTTTAAAAGTTTATTTTATTAATAATAATTTGAATTTCGCATACATAGTAAAGCAGTGTATTTATACAATTGATATCGAATTGTTTAATTATTATGCAAATATTATAATATAGTATTAATACAATTTATTATACTATATGCTATATACTACATACTACCTTAATTTTTTTAATGAAATAGTTAATAAAGCCATTGTAAGATTTATTTATTAGATAGAAATTTAAATAAAACTTAAAAAGAAATTACAATCCAAAACTGCACCTACTAATGAACAAGACAAGTTCCAGCACTTAAATTTGAATAAGGTTCAAGGAAAATAAAGTAAAATTTCTCCTATATTGAAAATACAATTTAGTTGGAAAAATCATAAAAGAATTATACATACTTTTATAAATTATATTATTAATAAAATCATATAATCATAAAATTAATATTGTGGTCGTTGATCCGTTTTGCTAAATGCCAATTATGTACTTATACATTGTTAAATTATTGTAAAGTAAGAATATAAAAGCTCGGCTATTTTATAACTTAAATAACTAATAATTTTGCGGTTCCACGTCAAATTAAAGTTTTTCAAGTAAGTAGACACTATTGATAAGAGTATTTCGTCCATATTTGAATGTTTAGTAAAACGAGTATACGTAACCAGCTATTATAGTAATTGGTAAAGTTACAGTACTATTAGATGTAATAAAAGAAAAAAAAGTGTGTAGATATAATTACTAATAGTGGACCGCGAGAGTAGCTTTCTTCATTGCGGTCTGTACGGCTATTGTTTAAGGGGTAAAATATAGGCAATTTGTGTTACAATAGATTTTAGATATGCAAATTTGGTATAAGGTATTCAAATATTAGTTTTCAAAGATAAATTATTTTTAAAAATCGACTCTTCTATAATAATAAGCAATTTTATAGTAAAAATTACTTGACGGGAAACACTCATGGTTTCAATAAAAGAAGATTGAAGTGTTTTAATAGGACGTTACATTTATTAAGGAGTTCGTTATAGGCAATTTTTTTGAAAAACTAAAGATTTAACTAGAAAGTGTAATAATTTGTTCAGAAATTAGAACTATTTTTTTTTGGTAGTAATTTGGTAATATAATTTTTGGACTTGCAGCATCTTTAACAGCGATTTTGATTAGCCTTTTAAAAATCGTATACCTACACTAAATAAATGAATATGTAACCAAATAAAAATTATGCGATAAAAATGTGCTGGAAAAAATTAAAAACAGAAAAGAAAAAAAATCGCTTTTGGATTCCATTGATGTAATTATTATTTATACAGTTTTATTATGACCCAAAAAAAATTGTTCCTGAGATATTTCTAGTTAGACTTTTATTCATGTACCTAGATATCTTATCGAAGGATCGAAGGCAAAGAGTACAAGGAAAGATACGACATACTTCGACACTTGAGTAGTTATTTTATTTATCTATTATCTGAAAGGTCATTCATAAATGCATAAATTATTCTAATTTTTATCTACGGTAGTCAAAGCAGACTAATTGCACAAACAAGTAGCATAATATACCTATTTATTACCAATATTTAATGCGCGCTTTAAGAGTGAGTTAATTGAATTTCTTTGAAAATGCAAAATGATCATACTACGGTGTATACTAATAAAGTCGGAAAAAGCAGAGTACATATTTATACTTCTGTTTCTTCGTAGCAACGTGTTGTCAAAAATAGTTTGGTCGGGCGGTGAGGCTGAACGTTGGCAATCGATTGGCCAGGAACCATGTCGTGGAGCTGTATCAAGTCTTCTTCGGTAATCTTGGACAAAGACGGTTTGCGAGTGTTTCTTTGTGGGGGCTGCTCGCCTGGTTGGCGGTCAATCTGATGTAGTTCAGTGTGCACGGTTCCGTTTTCGAGATCAGCCACTACGTTTGTTTTCCAATTATTGCCACTCGACATTTGCCGGTCCACATAGGATGCCAATTCGTCGGCATCGCGGCGGTTGCACAGCTGACCGATGATGATCAATAAGAAACCGATCGCAAAGAAGCCAATGCCGGACATGAACACCTGATAATTCCAGTGTATCGGCTCTTCCAACGATGCATGCCCGTTGAGTAGAATACCGGCCACCATAAGTGCGACGCCCACCAATGCAAATATAATGCCCACGTCCAGCACGCTGATAGTGTAGTTGACTTCGGTGTTGGAACTCCTCCTCCTCCTTTGTGCGTTGTTCATTATGATTCTGGTGGGCCCTAAGTAGCTGGCGACCGTGGATCTCGAACCGCGATTACCGGTGCTCTCATAGGACTGAGTGCTCGAACGGCGTCTTTCCACGGCCCGCTTGAGTTCGGCCTGAAGGCGTTGACGGCGGATGGCCAAAGCCGATTGCAATCCAAAACTCAACCTGGACAATAGACGAACAAAATACTCTAGATTATGTTAGATTAACTTAGGGACTGGTTTTTTTTTTTTTTTTGAAGAACAATACTTTTGGTACAAATCTCGAAAAATTACAAAAATGCTCGATTACGAAAAAATCCGGTATGTAAACTTAATTTTTTTTTATTACGGCTATACTGTAAAAAAATATCTTATCCTTTTTAAATAAAAAAAAGGGGTTAAAAAAACGGCCAACCTACGAAGCGTTATTATTTTTAGCCATTATTCACCGGCAAATTAATTAAGTCTCATATGGAAAATTGTGTGTACTAAATAAGTCACAGTCGAAATGAAAACGAAATAAAAAACAAACACAACACGCGTTACTTACATTTTGAAAATAAACAGCGACGTCGGACGATTGACGATTAATGTTCTTGCGGTACAGCCACCGAAAGGGATGCAAAGTCTATTTTTGTCCAACGGGCGAACAGCTATTCGTTATTTGAATACAGATTGACTTCACGCTCAAACTGATATAGTGAAAGAAAATCTCTCAACTCGGTAATTAAGTGTGTACTCGGTGGCCGACAACAGAGCTCCACAAGACGATGGCGAGTATTAGCGAGATGTCGGAAATCTGAAGTGATGAGTCTTGTGTAAACGTGTATCAGTCACCATGAAAAGTCGTGTACAGCGACCCAAACGGAAGAAACTGGTGCAGGTTTATAATCGTATTACGATGGTACACGATAATTATGTTTAAGTCAACAGAAACGTTTTTTGACATTTTCAATAGCAGGGATTGAACATTGCTCCCCCTTCCCCTCCTCGCCACTACCATCTTTTGCCTCTTTTTCCCACTCTCGTCGCATGGCGTTAAAACGTCGCAGATATAAACGCATTATGTTTTACATGAAATGTAATCGAATTTGCTTTTATAATCTGCTTTTTTTGCCTCTTATCCCGTGCAAACGGCGTAGCTATAGAAAATCCATTTTCTCCATATTCCTTCATGCTCGTATCTCTCTATTCATTGTACGCACCTTTATTTGAACAACCGCACGTTTCTTCCGCGGTCCATCGAAACATCTTAAGCTAAATTGAAAATTCACAAATACCGCAAAATCTAATCAAAAACCGAAAATAAACCTCTTCAGCCGAATTGAAAATGATACTTTTGCACGAAAAAAAGTAAATACCCAGGACTCGTTAACACTCTATAATATAATATTATGTTTGTACAACACCGTATGTATACTTGTCGAGAAATTCATTTACTGATAGATTTGTGCTCTTAAGAAGATTTACCGACGATTCGCGCTGCGCTACATCACTCTGATAAAGAAGGATGGAGCAAAATACGAGGCACGTCCAGAAAGTAAGTGTACTGAGGCTCTCACGTCCGTAGGGAATATTTGCTATCTTGGCTACATTGCCGTGTAGCTTAACTCATTCCCTTCAAAACAAGTCCAGAACGAGCTTAATACGTTGAAAACTGTGGCCACAGAAAATTTTCTCGTGAAACATGTCGATCGAGTCTGCCGCCAAGTGCGAAATCCGCGAAATCGAGTGCAGACCTCCGAAGCAAGGTATTGGAGACCCTAAAAAAATTGAGAAGGTCTATTCAAAATAAAAGGAGGGGCCCTACACTTACTTTCTGGACGTGCCTCGTATTCACAAGTACGCTGTGCTACACAGCCACATGCATATATTATCAAAACAAATCCCAGCACATAAAACATTAGTGTTTCCCCATAATTCCTAAAAAACTAAAGACTTAAATCTAAAATAGTATAACACACTAGAATCCTAAAGATAAATTCTTCTTCTTCATTTTCGCTTTACACTACTGTAGTAGGAACGACAAATAATACAAATTTGAAACTAAGGATTGCTAATGTTTATACAGCAAAAATTATAATTATTTCTATTATTTAAAGCCGCACAAATTGATATGTCGGGTCGCACTCAGTTGGGCTTGGCCCTGGGAATGAGTCACAACTCACACACCGCTTAGCATAAACTAAGTGGAGATTGTTATTATATGTACAGTACGTACTGATACGATCGATTAGTGTTTTTGCATTTCATTATAGTTGTGTTCAAAGTATTAATAATTTTTGTGTTTTTATTTAAATGCATCACCTAAGGCGCTACTTACGCTCAGTTGAAAGTTTACCTGTAAATATAGCAACTGGGACAACCTTTTTTTAGTGATCAAAATTGAATAAAGTGTCTAATCCCTAAGTTCTATACTTAAGTGTGTGTTTATTGTGCGTATTGGGTAATACCAAGATAGGACATTCCTAACTATACAGGGTCGACCTCCTTAACCCTACACCTCCACAGAGCTCGATATCACTCACTATTCTTGCAATGCATCTTTTCTTTAGTCTTCCTCTTCCTCTCTTTCCCTTACTCACCTTTCATTTCATCCGTAAGTTGAATTACTCGATTTTAACACACCACTTCATCTATACAAATGCCGTATAAATATGACTTATATGATATAGAAATAATCAAAGCTTATTGCACTCGAAAATAAAACTAAAAAACAATTAAATCTCATTAAAGGTGAGGGGGTAAAACGATTTTTTAATAATTTCAATTATTCTTAAGGGGGGGGGGGGTATAAATATTTTTTTTTAATTTTTTTTGTTAACCGAATGCATAATATTTCAAGAATATTGTGTCAAAATTTCAAGTCGATCGGAACAAAATTGACGACGTTATGAGTTGTCGGAATTTTATAGCTGCCCGGCCCGAGCGCACTATCGTTAACTTTAAAGCGTTTTTCCCACAACTCACGTTTTCAAAGTCGGTGACCACCATAACTTCAAAACTACTAAACCGGTCCTTTTGAAATTTTGAACACTATTTCAGTACATAACTAACGAGGTAACGCTGGAGAGTTTTTTTTCAAATTTGTTAATATTTTTTATTTTACAATAACAAATTAGCCGATTTTTTTCGCAAAAATCGCGTTTTTCCCTTCAAAGTGTTCCCAAAAAGTGAAAAATTGAAATTTTAAAAAACCCTCCCAGCGTTACCCGGAGAAAGCAATTATCTAACGAAAGAACTTGATTTTTTTAATTTCGGATGTTCCAGCATCGAGTTATGAGGGGCACCGCAATTCTACTTTTTTCCGAGACGCTTCCGAATAATTGCCGCCATTGCCGTATTTTTTAATATTTCTACATGAAAATATTACACAATATTCTTCGAATGTTATACTTTAATGTACCATTAGTTTTAATAAACAGATTTTATCTGTGTCGTCAAAAAACTTTCACAAAAATTTGCCGTTTTTTGCACGAATTAACCATACCCCCCCCCCCCTTAAAGGTACTTCACTATGTCAACTAGCTTAAAAGCAGGGGCGTCATTTCAGTTTTTTTTCAGGGTGTGCGAACTTTGAGGTAGGCCAATTTTATAATATATATATATATATATATATATATATATAGTATAACTAAAGCAACCAGCTGAAACCATTTCGCTCTTATTTAAAAGAATGCAAATAAGGTATAAAAGAAATACTTATTAATTATTATACAATATTATTAATTATTTTAAAATTTAAATAAACGGATATCGACCGGTTTTTATATTTGCGAATGCATTTACCGCCTCTTGTAAATCAATACTACTTGATTCTTTCTTCTCAGTTGCAATAACCATCAGATCACTCAATCTTTCGTCTTCTATAGTAAATATGTTTTAACACTTTTGAGGGATGAAAAAAATCTTTCATTTGAGGTGGGTGATATCGGCAATGTTTTTATTAAAGAAATCATTTCTAAAGTTTCAGAAGAACCCTCAGGATAATCTTTTAGTCATGATGCAATAGTAACTAAATTTACTTAATTTTTTAGTCTCTACGATCACCGATTTAAAGTAAAAACAACATTTAAACGCAGAAAAGGTAATTTTAGAAAATAAGATAATTAGTATTATAAAGCGTTATTCTTACAATATAGTTGTAGCGTCGAAAATAGTCATTTTCAAAATCGGCAGTAGACTAAAATATTTTAAAAAACTTATAATTTTTTTAATTTACATCTGATCATTATACGAGTCATGTTCCTTTTTTTATGTAGAGCATGTTTTAGATGTTCTGGCACCGATTTCCCTGTACTATTGCCATTATAAATAAACTTGCGTCGTAGGTAACGCAAAAGCCTAGTAAGACGCATAAAACTCTATTAACGACCTACGACCGCATATATATATATATATATAATATATATCTCAGCCACTCAAAACTGACCAATTAGTTCATATTATTAGAACACTCTTGGTCCGCGCAGAAGGCAACTAATTCGAGTTTCTTTATCGAAATGTTTTCTTTAAAGTGGTTTGGTTGGTTACAGTTTACACGTTTATCACCGAATTTAAACTAAATCAATACTTGCTTATATTCTAAGTAAGCCAAACCTACATGTTGTCGGTAAAGAGAACGAAAAGCGCCTAATTTTATACAAAGAAATAATAAAACGCAAAGTCGCTTTCTGAAGTGTCTACCGAACAGATTTTAACATAATTTTTGTGCCGGCTAAAAGACCGATTATTATTTTTTTTTTTATAATTTTTATTTAATCGTTTATATTTTTACTTTTTTCCAATAAATCTAACTAATTGTCTAATAGATTAATCAAAAATAGGTGTTTTAGCCCCCATAGAGAAAATAGTAGCTTCACATAAAAAATATAAATACCGATATCCGTCCAATAAATACGCCAGAAAATGACTTCCACAAAATTAATTTTTTATTAAACTTTCGCCATATTGCGAAGAAAAGTAACATTAAAAACTCTATAACTAGAAAACTTAATATTAAAATTTTAGTGGGGTACTGTATTTACACTATTTACATAATATTCGGTTACTCCCCCTTGAGTAGTTTGACTAGTCAAACTACTGAAATAGGTGTAACGGCAAGTTATATAAATAATGTAAAAATTAAAATTTTTCTTACTTTAAAATTAGTCGCATATTTAATAAGATTACTATTTAGATAAATTGTTGTACCTTTCCTTTGCCCCTTAACAAATAGCCTTTCCGTTTTCCCTTAAATACATTAAAACAACGCTTAACTATAATACATTGCCTACAACGGTTCAAGCGAAGTACTATTCAATTTTTGAGTATCGTTTTAATTATTACGTTTTTTTCTGGTTTGGTAGACAATTTTTATAAAATAATATTTTATTTTATTTAAATGTTTTAAATAAATTGTATAAAACTTTTTGTTATTATATTTGATTTGCGGCCAATTAATTACATAAAAAAAAACATTTGGACAATATTGCGAATATATTATTTTTAATATTATCTATACATCTATCTATATATATTAAAACGAATGCATGTCTGTTTGTCCTTTATGCATTACTACACCATTCATCCTATCACCATGAAACTTTGGGAAGTTAATGAGTACACTCCATCAAAGGTTTCTGACATAGTAACTTTTGAAAATTCAAACACGAATTTTGTAATTTTTGGTTGCTAACCCAAAATAAAAAATTGGTTTGTAACTATGGTAACCACGGTATACAAGATATAAGAATTATGGAGGGAGTATGAAAGATAGTTAAGGAGAGAGAATGGAGGAAGATTATGTAGGGAGTATGGAGGAGAATAATGGAGGGATTATGGAGGTGATTTAATAGAGATAAGGTTGTCGGGTTTCTAATAAATTGAAAAAATATTTAATAAATAAAAGCCTAACTTAGCTATAGCTTTGTTAATAAATACAATTTCAAAATTCCGTCAACGTACAGAATTATTACAATCTTCAAGTTGTATAACAGGTCTGCGTAACGATAATTTTATCTAAATAAGAATTTAGCCTCCTTAGATTAAAAATTGTAAAAAAAAGTACCTAGATGTGCTTTTAATGACATTATAATATCAATGCATTTTTAGAAAACCAATACTCCCAATTCAGACTCTTCCAGTGTTCATTTTTTATGGAAAACTTTATTCCATAGTCGGATTTTTTTACGTCAGTACATTTACTATAATAACAATGATGATAATAACATTGCCGGATAACAGCTGGGCAACACAGCTAGTTATTTATAACATAACTATTAAATTAATAGATATTTTATAGGACGGTCATGACTGTTTTAGATATTATGTTATTTATTGATTCTTATTATTTTTATAAATTTTTAATAATAATTCTGTCGTGTTAAACGAAATATTAATTACAATAACGAAATCAATCATAACCCTGGTATAATAACATTACAATAGGTATAACACATCATGACGTTACAAATATTCTGATAGTTTTAGGGATTTAACACTGAAGAACCTGAAATATAAAACTATAAATAAACGACACACGTTTAATAAAATAAAAACAAATTTAAATAGACAAGAAACGCCCTAAATTTTAACTCATGATTACAATAATATAAACAAACAAGGCTTCTAAGTTTGAATTCATGCAGTCGATTAACTTACAAGTTAGTGTAATAATTGCAAACAAGTTTGTTCAAAAGACCTCATACAATACATAACTCCTTGTGATTTCAAAAGCGTTTATTAAACTTCTACAAAGTAATTTTAAATATATGTATAATATAATATTGGATTATAATTTATCTGTTAGAAACGTATAAACAAGTCAACAATTTAGTACATGGTTGGGAATAAAACTTATTCTTTCTCCTACTCTAACCAATGTAACCTGGAACATCATCTTCAACTTATTTGGTTGACATATTAAACAAAAAGCAATTATCTAAAAACATTATTTTGCTTTCGGACAAAAAAACATCTCAACCCTAACTTTGTTTCTAACGTAGTAATAAACCTAAAATATAATTAATTAAGTTTTTACAATTAAATAATTATTATTACTTAGGTATATAATCTAATAAAGTTATCTAAAATTATACACACATTAAAAAAAAAAAAGTACATTAAATGTATTTAAAGCCAATTTTTAATGCTTGATACTCAGGCATTGTCAACCACCAATAGCAAAAACGTTGACACAATAATGATTATTATTTATTAACACTAATAAATATTAAAAAAAAGTAATATAAGTTAATATATGCTTTTATACATTTTTTTCGTAAATATTAAAAATAAGACCATAAAAGATAAGTAATGAAGTTTCGTAAATGAAAAACTTACGAGTGAGTAATAAATAGTATCTAATACGAACAAATTTCAAGATAAAAATAGTTAAATTACTACGAATAATAAATAATTAACTAGTATTTTATGATATTCAAACATTGTCAACTACCAATCGCGACAACGTTTACACAATAATGATTATTAACACAATTAAATTTAAATAAAAAGTTTAATTTATATGTTTGTATACATGTTTTTTTAATAATAAAGATAAAACGATAAAAGTCAAGTAATGAAGTTTCGTAAATAAAAAACTTATGAGAGAGTAATAAATAGTATCAAATATAAATAAAGTTTAAATTAGAATTATTTTAATTACTAATAATTAATTAATTAACTAGTATATTATAATATTTTGTTCAAAATCTTTAAAATATTAGTTAATGAGACGTAGAAAAAAATTATTGTATTCACTGGACATCTGGAGATACAACTTCATTAGTTTAGATGTTTTAGAGGTCCTCGAGCTTTCTACAATCAATCTGAAAAAATGATAAAATCAGCAAGTAAGAAATCCTATAATTAATAAAATAACGATATTCTATCCTAAACTTATATGTTCATCATAATTTAGTAAAACAAATTTTTGTAAAATGTATTTCGGTTTTAATAAGTAGATAAAACGTGGGTCCTTCAGTTATCTCTCAACCATTTTATGTAAAATAAATTTTTAATACTTGATTGAATCATTTGCGAGGTTATGAATGTAAAATAATATTTCATCGAAGTCATTAAATTTAAATAAAACTACAGGGTGATGATTATCTCGTAAATCCTCAATAGCTCAATTTTTTTTTTCATATTGTTTTCATAAAATGTGATCTAAAATGTTCACAATTTTTTTTCACCGCTCCCCACGCTTTGTTAAGAGCAACTTCTAAAACTTAAATGGCAACGCATACATTATTTACGAACATCATTTACTACAATAGAATTTTAAGGACACCACTGAATTGAATATAAAATTCAAACCCAAAATGATGTGTTACATGTCATTTGTTAGTTTTGGTCACATGCCGGCCACTCAATGGCCACTAGGTGGCCACCCTGGGGACGTATGTGTGGCCAACCAGATACCAAAAAATCATGTTACATATCAATTCAACAAGATTTTTTCTCCCGATTTCAAATTTGACATTTTTTTCGTAAGACAATTATTATTTAATGAGATACGAGTTCTACTTTAAATGATTTTTAAATTTTAAAAAAACGAATACCATTAATGAAAATGTTACCAAATTCTAAATCATGTAGACTTAAATCTGTATGTGAAACACGCTGTATTAAACGGCATGATGCAAATGTAATTCTTCAATTTCTTGACCTTATACTTACCATTTTTAGATTATTTAATATCAAAAATTAAAAATAGATTTGTAGGCCACGGTCATAAAACGATAATGTATTTAGAATATTTAATACCATTTTTCAGACAATACATACTGATATATCTTTTCCGTCTGCTGCTATATCGTCCCATGAAAGAGATACTATCTTGGTAAATTCTAACATGAAGTCATCACTAAAATTTTGCTGTAAAAAATATACACAGAAATGTACCTTTTAAATCTACATAAAGGTAAATAATTACAAAAAAGTAATACTTCAATAACATAAAAATAATATAAATATACACTTAATATATTACAGATATTTCAATGCAATGTGTTTAACCCATCCATTTCATCTTAAGCTTGTTCGCACAAGACTAATTTTTACATTAAAGCACAGCTGGAGAAGACAAGTGGATGGGTTAAACATTAAATAACAAAGAGTGTTTTGTCAAACATTTCAGATGCTTCAAAATTAAATTATTAGTGATTAAAAAGGATGAATTCTTACCTTAAAAAACTCTCGCTTTATTGTAACAGCATATTTAGGGGCAAATATATTACCACCAGATAACTTCTTCCTCAAATAATCTAGATAAAGTTTCTCGAGTACACTGCCTCTTTCTTGACGTAGTTTAGCCAAATATAGTATTAGCTTATCTAACTCAAAATTATCTGACTGAAAAATTCAGTAAATAAAACATTTTTATTTAATAAATTGTCCAATTGAGATAACCCCATTCTTATTTACAAATGATCAGACAATGTGGCGTCATGGCCAGGAAAACTAAGATAATTTATCATTAAAAATAATAAAAAATCTACTATATCATAACTCGTAACTAATGGTTCTGAATTTGTTTACCATAGGTCGTTCCATATCCATAATATCATGAAAATAATTTAAGATAACCCCATGTAAGTTGTCATTCAAATTAAAGATATAATCAATAGCTGCATTCATTTCTCTTCGAAACATCTTGTCGTTATTAAATGATTTAGTTAACAAAATAAAAAATTTCTTTTTTAGATCCACCAAATTCTATAAAAAAAAAAATATATATAAAAAAAATGACGAGACATTTAAATAGTTTTGTTTGCTGATTTTAATACTTAACCTTCATCAAATGAACAACATTTGTAGTATCCACTTCTCTTTCTTCTTCGACAAGACTTCTGCCAAGTTTACGTAAAGTTTGACTTACCCACGTACACAATACGTGTAAGCCATCGGGAACACGATCAAATAGTCTGTACATGCATGCTAAGTCATCTTTATTGTTGTTTGTTATCATAAAAACCACACCGGTGTCCATCTAAAAAAAAAAAAACGGTATATTTTTCAAGAATTAAAATTATGTAAATGTTGTAAGTCAAGTGCTTGTTATCTTGAGAGGACGCAAGATAACAAGACCCAAGACATTTAATTTGAGAAAATTAATTCCCCTGAAATCAGAAATCTGTCTAAAGCTGTTTGACTTAAAATTTGGGTCTTAAAGAATGGGTCTGCTTTACAAGAAGTAGAATTCTACATGTTTTTTACATACATTTACTTCTATGACATGTATAGTATAATGCCGTTGATATGTATAATGATTGTTAATCAAATAAAACAAATTATAACATTATCCCCCTTTCGGCAAATATCATATACATTAAAAATCAAAATTGTTACATACCAACATTTGTAAAAAAATACTTTTTTCTTTCAATAATTACAAAAATCCCTAATTTGGTCATATTAAAAATTATATAACATTTACATTTTTTGTTAAACCAATATGTTAAATATTTTCATTAATCATTCATAATTTTGTTTGCAACAAGAACTAGTAAATGTTGTTATTATAGTTATTTTTTTTTTTTTGCTAAACCCATTTGAAATTAATAATACGTTTAATTTGGTCCTAATATTTGTATTAAATCTTCTACCAGAATTCGTTAAATTATACATCAGAAATTCGTTTCTAAAAAATTTAGAATAAGTCACAAAACTAAATAAATAATTTTTAGTTGGTTTTTAAAAACCAAAAGAAAATACACAATTTTGAATTTTAAGTAGAGATATAAATAGAGTTGTATATTTTGAGATATAAATAATATTACTTCAACTAATTGAATCATATTTCTTATTATAAGTTCGTTCTCAATGCTTTCAATTAATTCATTTTTGTTCGTATGGTAAAGGTAACTGTCAGCCCTTTCCGTCTCATATATTAGAATTTCTTCTGCTTTTCTTATGTAATACGAAACACATTTTCGTGACAACAATTGTTTGCTTAATATCTGTTGAAAATGATGTTAATAAAATTAGACTCACAATATAAATAAAAGAAAAACTTTTCATTTTCTGTAAATAACCCTTAATAAAGCTAATTTTATTTACATTTTTTGGCATTAAAAATTTATTATTTTCCGTCCATTTTTTAAAAAAAAAAGTATGTTTTCTTGACTGATGTATTATTTATATTTATTAGTACCTATGACATTTCCAAACTTGAAGTTTGAAAATGTATAGGAAAATATATATGTACTACTGGCACCTTCATATAAATGAAGCGTATAGGGGAAAAAGGGTAGTAGTTCATTTATGAAAACTATTTTTTTCAACCTAATATGTCATTAATTTTTTTAACAGGTTAAGTTTTATGGTCATTCTAAAAATTTGTCCAAAACGTAACACTGGATGTCATACTCTGACGTCACACTTTGGAAGCGGCGGAGTAAGGAGAGGGGAATATAGATAATAGATTAGAGATAAGATATTTAAGATAACAAATAAGAGATTAGGTACTTCTAATTAGGTTATAAAGACATATAAAGATATATTAGGGTATATATATATATATATATATATATATATATATATAAGGATATAACGACATATATAAAGATATTCAAATGAATTTATTAGTAAATAATTAGGCATTTACTTACTGGCGAACCACTAAATTGATTTATGAGAAATGTTAAATATTGATAAATATAGCCAGTAAATCGATTAAGGCCAGATATTTTAAAACTTCTAAAAATCGTTTGGTCAGAACATTTTATAATTAAGACTATACTATCATCATATATCGCAAGGAAATTATAGATCGAAAATAATCATATAATTATCAGGACATATACATGTGCCTATATATCCGCTTGTAGTGTGGATATTTGAAATAGTTTTATTTATGTCAATAGTTGTTTAAATAAATACATTTTTTAGTAGAATAGTACGTAATGTGATTTCTTTGATCTTATGTATAGAATGATACTCTACAATTTTAATACATGGACTACGACCCTTCTTCCCCTGTGCCCTTCAAATGCCATCCATTTACCTTAGTAGATTCAGTAACCATTTCAATCAACGGTTTTTTGAAAATCTCTTCAAACGTGTTGCGTAACTTATTATAGCCATCAAAGTCAAGATGTATAAACATTTGAGAAATTTTTTTAACTATTGATTCATCTTTTTCAATTTCTTCTGATGTATTTTTCATTCTTAAAAGTTCTACTTGGTGCATAAGAGATGTACGCAGATGACTTTTTATAAAACTAATAATCTAATTAAAATTATATTATTATATTAAATTATATACAAATAACTCTATATATATATATATATTTATATATTTATTACCAAGCTTTCAAATAAATGTTTTGCCAAGTCATTAAACGTATTACTCCATCTATCTCCTTCATGACGGCCAACGTACCAAAGCATTTCTGTTATCAGGATCATTGAGTTATCATACTTTTGGTGGCAAGCATAAAGAATTTCTAGAAATTGATTGCTGTGAAATGATTTTAAAATATCATGTCTAACCTAAAAATTATAATTAACTTTCTTATTAATGGTATACATATATTTATTGAGGTTATAGTATTGAGGGTTACGGGAAATAGCTACATATTATGTTGTAAATCAATTTATCAATGTAATGTAACTATCTACAACTTACAGCTTACCTTCTGTTCTAGATGACTAACGATCTCTTTTTCTAAAACACTCCACAGCCGATCAATCTTACTTCCCGTTAAAGAAGCACCATACATGGCTTGCTCTTCAAAAGTAATTTTTCCAATATGACAATTATCTGATTGTAGAGCCCGCCGTACTGATTTTTGTAATATTGGCAAAATTTCTTTATACTTTTTTTTCGGAACCGTTTTTTTCTGTAAAATTAAAATTGCCATTTAAATGTACGTTGCCGATTAATTATCTTAAAGAATAATAAATAGTAAATACTACTAGAGAATAATTTGTGTTAATTCATAATGCAAATTAAAAAAAAACCCCAAAAAATACATGTTTTAATTTGTGTACTTGTCACAAGAATTAAAGAGTGCTACAGTTGATATTTAGATAATTTTTAATAATGGAAAAATAAATCAATAAAAAAATCGTTAGTTATTTCCTTGAAGGAAAAACATTGTATCATGAATATGTCTTATGGTATTTGGAGGCTGGAAGACGAAAATTAGGCAAATTTATGTCAAAAAACCTATTAGCCTATTTATTACCTTAATTTCGTAACACTTTAAACATGCTAGAAGAGAGAAGGGATAGACTAGATGGATCAACCAATAAAGGATTAGTAGAGGGGAGTGATTTCCTTTCTATTCTCCCCTTTTACCTCTACCTACTCTATTTTTTAAGGCGAACCATTCACATGAGTTCTCCACTACTCCTAATTTCCTTCCTATCCTCTCCCTCTTTTCGATATGTAATCTCTTATCTCTTGTCGCTAAACTCGTATATATGTGGTGTGATTTTTTAAAGTTAAAGTTGAAGATGCTTAATCTTTCTAACAGAAATAAAAATGTTTTTATTAGCTAGGCAGACAAAAGTTTTGTCTCATGGTGATGGCAAACTTCAAATTATACTAGTAACTACTTATAATTAAACATATTTATTATATATTTTACAACATAACCTGATAAGTATATATTTTATTATTTATTTATTTTATAAATTATATTTAAACATGTCTTATATTCTTATAAAAAAATTTAAGTTATTACTTATTAGGTAAGAAAGATACTTTTATCTCTTACAAAAATAAATATTCGCTGAATAACAAGACATTTCAATACATATATACTATTATAAATCCATACACTTAATATTAGTACAATAAAATAATAATTTATGAAAAATTTTACTTACAAATTGTTTCCATTGCTTTCTTCTCAAGTACGTACGCATGATTCTTAAAAAAACAAAATATCGGAATTGATATAAAAAAGTAAATATAGGAATTAAAAACGTGTACCTGTATCAAAAATAAATACCAACTGATGGCCAACTACTGATATCCACTAAAACCACTTTTTCTTCTATTAAAAATATCAAATTTCCGTAAAAACTGTTATGCTTGTCTTTCAGTACCTTGTTAGTAACAAATAAATAAAAAATAAATTAATCCAATTTTCTACTGATTTGTCTTTATACACATGTATACAATATTGCTGTGTTAATAAAACGTTTTTTAAAGACTAAATAGTTTTTAAATAGTTGAAGTAGTTTCTTAAACGTCCAATTGTAACCCTATTTTAACATAATTAATGTGAAACTTGGCATTAAATTTCAAATGAAAGCCTTTTTTATTATATACGCTTGTTATAGGAACCTAGAGAATATTATGATAATATTGTTGAGTTTAAATCCCAGTGGCGAGGCATGGGTCTTTAGATCGGGGAGACATTGAAAAAAAATGGTGTTACGTGACTTGACAGGGGGACTGCGCCCCCTTGGACCCCCTGTATATTTATTTTATCTATACTGTAAAAAATAAATGTTCAAAAACTAATAAACTAAATGGCATAGGCATATTTGAAAACGTACAACACGACAATCGATACGACGTACATCGACAACGGATAACTGATACCGTCTACCAAAACAATAACAATATGAACGGCGGTCGGTGAGTCATGTCTCATAGCGCAACGATAAACCCCCGCCGTTTTCCATTTCACCCTGCATACCGCGCCCGGCAAAAGAGACAATTTTGAAATTGTCTCATTTATTTTTATACTAAATTTGGATAGACCCGGCGGCCGGCAACGCGACCGCCCGCTTATCCGCGTCCACAACTACTCTATTCTAAGAATACTATTAAAAAAATATATACTTTTACATTAAAATTGGTTAAAACATTTTTATACACATAAAATAAAACCAAATTTTTGTCCGTATTATAAGTGGGTAGACATTGTCTCTTTGTCTATGACGCTTCGCCACTGTTAAATCCTATTCCAGAAATAAAAACACCGTTGCTAGTAGTTGGTTCAACATATTATTGATATTAAATATATTTACCTGAATTTGGTGTCTATTAACTTATAATCTGGAAACAAGACAAAAGTACGTCGAGACTCGACGTACCGGTTACCGGCAACGACAAGAGAGAATGAATGATAGTTGGCACTGGAAATGGAAATTAAAAAATATAAAACTACGTTTTTACTTTTTACTGCAGCTCAAGTTTCCACTTCCAATATCTCACGTACAGTGTTAATGCGTCACACGTCTACAAAGGCGGTGGCCGATGTCCCTAATATGTATTGATTAATACACCAAACAATCGTATGAAGCAAATATTACCTCCAACCCAGCTGATCTCAAATTATTTGTTCCATGAAATTCGGTGGCGTCGTTCTTACAGGATTTTTCTGTTTGCCTGAAAAAGTGACAGGGTCGCCGTGCGAATATCAACTGGTATAGACACCATGCAGCTGATGAAAAGTCACGCGCTCTAGAGATGAACGTAAACACTACTATCGTGAAACAATTATATTTTATTCGTGCAACATTGAATTACATATAAAAAACCATACAAAACGAATAGTTTTATTCAAATTTTGTACATCAAGCATCTTACCTTGATTACCATAAAAAATTGTAAAAATGTCAATTTTTATAATTACAAAAAAGTGAATTTTACATTTTACAATGCTTAAATGCGAAAAGGAGTGCCCAATACCTGCTCAGGAACTGCTGTCCTCACCAGTACAAAACCCGGCCACTAGTAAGAAACTCGTCATAGACTGGAAATTTATACTATTTGGGAAAAGTGATTGCCACCCGTGTCCCACTGCACTCATTATATGGAACACGTACTTAGATTGAAAAATGACCCGACCCGGGGGCAGCCATTTTGTGTACCAATTTCATAGAAATTAAAAATACTACGTTACTATTCCATGATACATATTAAAAATGTTAGATTAGGTGATGATAACTCGGACATATATTTGATAAATCGTAGAAAAAACAATAAATATCGTAGATAAAACAATAACTGTTCACAAAATGGCAGCCTCTTACTAGAGAACAAATTCATAAGCAGCTGACTATGGGCAATGAGCGTTCCATATATTGAGTTAAGACTTCAGTGCCCACACATAGACTATAGATCACTCGGCATGTAATAAAAACCATGACGTCACATGACTCAAAATTAAATCTGTGTGGCCACATATGCATTAAACCCAATTAACGACCATATCCTATATACATAATAAGCTAACAAATATCTACTTAATCTATCACTAGATAAAAAAAAGAACTCACAACAACCTATTTGGTTCAATAGTTTTAAATACGTCACATAGAATATTTAGGAAATATGATTCAAATATTTTAGTTGTTACAATATTTGCTTTACTGCAAAAATATGATATAAAAACGTTTGTACAGTCAGTTCATTCACCACGAGGTATTGTAGTAATCGCAAAACAAGTTAGTAAGATCTACGACAAAATGATTAACACAACCCATATACGATTTCAAAAGCATTTATTCAACTTTTACAAAGTACTTTTAAATTTAAATTATAATAATATTAGATAGTAATAAATTATATAATAATATAATATTGGATTATAATATATCTGTTAGAAACGCATAAACAGGACAAAAATGTAAAGCATGGCTGAGAATCGAACTGAGCCTACCTGTAACCTGGGACGCCATCTTTGACTCGTACTTTCGCACAAGTTAAATTTCTAACATATCAGTGTTTAGACATTTCTTATAAATTAAACAAAAACTACATTATCCTGCTATTTGGACTAGAAAAACACCCTAACCCTAAATATGTTTCTAACGTAGTAATGAATCTAAAATAAAATTAATTTAGTTACTAAATTATAATAGTATTATACTACTTAGGTAAATAATCTAATTTAGTTATCTAAAATTATACACACATTAAAAAAAGTACATGGAAATTAAATGTATTTAAAGCTGATTTTTAATGCTTGATACTCAGGCATTGTCAACCACCAATAGCAAAAACGTTGGCACAATAATGATTATTATTTATTAACACTAATAAATATAAAGAAAAAGTAATATAAGTTAATATATGTTTTTAAACATTTTTTTTTTAAATATTAAAAATAAGACCATAAAAGATAAGTAATGAAGTTTCGTAAATGAAAAACTTACGAGTGAGTAATAAATAGTATCTAATACGAACAAATTTCAAGATAAAAATAGTTAAATTACTACGAATAATAAATAATGAACTAGTATTTTATGATATTTTTTCAAAATACTTAAAATATTAGTTTATGAAACGTAGACGGTAGGAAAAACTTATTTTATTAACTGGATATCTGGAAAAACCAACTTCATTTGATTAGATGTTTGAGTTCTCGTGCAATGATATATCAACCTGAAAAAAATATATAATCAGCAAGTAAGAAATCCCATAATAAATAAAATAACGAAATTCGTTCCATTCAATATCGGAGCTTAAAAACATTACAAATATAACACTTAAAATAAAAATATCAATAAACTACACGCATCAGTAAATTATTCTTTAACAAAAAAAGTCCTTTTAGTTTCGAAAACAACTTTATATCTTATGGCAAAATATGTCACGACTTATAGAAAAGTCTGATTTACTTAGGCAGTTGTACTTAATAGGGACCTATGTGAGTCAATACAATATTATACGTACATTATCTGTTATATTTTTTTCGACTTCCATTTCCGTTGTGGTCAATGTATTGTTTACTATATTTTCAAGTTTAGTCATGAAATCAACATTGAAGTTTGGCTATTAAAAAAAAAATAAATAAATAAATTAGATATTAGAAATTAGAAATTATTATACTATATATTATAAAATTATATATATATATAATATGTTAATGTGTTTAAGGGGGACGAAAAGTGTCAATTTTTTTTTACAAATGAAAGCATAACGCGGTCAATTTTTTTTTTTTTTTTTGTAACAGAGTTTAACATTATTTCTATGGGTGCACAAAGGCCACTTTTTTAAAACAATTTTCTAATAAATCTTTCTAATTTTCTAATAGCTCAATCAAAAAACCACCTTGTAGCCTCCATAGAGAAAAAAATTGATTAAACATATAAAATTAAAAAATTGAAGTTCGTCCAGTAAAGTCGGAAAATTACTTTTACGAAAGACATTTTTGATCAAACTTTCGCAATACCTCGAAGAAAAATAATATTAAAAATATTACAACTAGAAAAATTAACTATCTTTTGCCTTAAAATTGGTCAGCATATATAAAATGACATAAAGATCACTTTTTGTATATATTTGCCTATCCTTTGCCCCTTAGTAAAAAGCGCTTTTCTTGTCCTTAACCCATCCTGTTCGCACATTGAAGTACATCTGGAGCAGACTACTGTATGGATTAAATGAATATTAAATAACTATTAGTGTTTTATCAAACACTCAAGCTGCTTCGAAATTAAATTTGTAATTAAAAAGGATGATTAAAAAAAAAATCTTACTCTTAACTGAGGGATTATTTCATTCTCATAAGTAACGGCATGTATTCTGTTAAGAGTGAACTTCTTCTTTAAATAATTGAAGTAAAATTCATCAAATTGATTTTCTCGTTCTTCGTATAGTGCAGACAAATATAATAATAGCTTATCTATTTCAAAATTATCATGTGACTGAAAAATTAAATGAATAAAACATTTGTATATTATTAATTGTCCAATAATTGGGTTAACTCTATTCTTATGCACGAATGGTCATACAATGTGGCGTCATGCCCAGAAATACTACTATTAACATTTATTATATTATTTTGAAATTGAAAAATAATCATTAAACTATTATATCATAACTTGTAACTAATGTTTCTTAGTTTTATTACCATAGGTCGTTCCATATTATTGGAAAAAAATCTTGAGATAGCCCTGTATAAGTTGTCATTCAAATTAAAGATATAATCAATATCTGCATAAATTATTGTTTGGAACATCTGGTCGTTATAAAATGAGTCGGTCAAAAAACTATAAAATTTATCTTTTAGATCCAACAATTTCTAAAAAAAAAAAAAAATTTAAAAAAAACGAGACATTTAAAAAGTTTTGTTTGCTGATTTTAATAATTAACCTTCAAATAATCAACAACATTTGTATCATTTCCTTCTTCTTTTTCAACAAGACTTCTGCCAAGTGTACGTAAATGTTGACTTACACACGCAAACAATATGTTCAAGCCATCAGGAACACGCTTTAATAGACAGTACATGTATGCTAAGTCATCTATTTTGTCGTTTGTTATCATAAAAACCACACCGCTGTCCATCTAAAAAATAAAAACTACCATATTTTAACAGACGAAATGTTGTAAACATACGCATTATTTTGGGAGGATACAATGACCAAGACATTTTATTTGTGAAAATGTATTACACAGGACTTTTCTCACTAAGCCAATTAAAAAAAATATTATAACGTTTTATTTTGGTCCCAATATTTGTATGAAATCTTCAATCAAAATTTGTAAAATTATACATACGAAATTCCTTTCTACATAATTTAGAACATAGATCTCAAAAATCATAAATGATTTTTAGTTTGTTTAAAACTCAAAATAAAACACAAAATTTAGAATATCAAGTAGAGACAAACACAGGTTATGTATTTTGAAATATACATGGTGGTTATATTATCGTGAACCACTCAATATCATTATTTTTTTTTAGAATACAATGTGATCTCAATTTTTTACAATTTTTTTTGTATTTACCCCCTTTTAAGGCCCCTGGATACCGACCGTTTTTTTCAGCCAAAACACATCATTTTTTGTCCATCGCACAGGCTGAACCATTAATCCGATAAGCAATCTAAAAACAGTTATGAATTTGTCATGAAGTTTACTTGAGATCGGTCAGAGCACTTTTTTCAATTTTTAATTTTAACCCTTTCCAAATTTAATTTTAAAATTTTATAAAATGTTCAAACGTGTTTTATGCGTAGTAAGAATAAGATATCAAATAAGTACGCTGACCGATCTCAAGTAAACTTCATGACGAATTCAAATCTGTTTTCAGATTACTTATCAAATCACTGGTTCAGCCTGTGCGATGGACAAAAAATGTACTACTATATAAACTTAAATGGCTTTTACTCATAGACAAAATTATTTAAATTAAAAATAATACCATGAAGCTCATATAAATTAACCGGTAAATTAATTAACATGGTCGAAATTTAATGAAACTACTTTTTTCTTAAATATTGCCTATACAAAACTCCTTAAAAATGGTCGGTATCCAGGGGCCTTAACTTAATTTTTTTATAGCAACTTTTGAAGCTCAAATGGTAACGCATACATTTCGTTAATTTTTTTAATTGAGAATAATGTACTAAAAATGTTATTGGTTGATAACCAGTTTTAGCTAACTATTTTTGAACTAATTGAAGTTTCAAGTTTAGGGCAGAAGTAAAGGTGTAGCGTACAAGGTATTATATTTTATCTGCGCACACTTCCCAACCACACTTTCCTTTCTATCCTAACTTTTAAACTCTTTTCCAGTACCATTAAAGTTTTAAAAGTGGCTATAAAAAACATAAAAATATTTAAAAGTTGAGATCACATTGTATAAAAACGATATGGGAAAAAAAATTAATGTCTTATTAAACTCTTATGCGATATTGAATGTTCATGATAAAAATATCACCCTACATATAATATTACTTCAACTAGTTCATGCATTTTTTTCTGTATTAATTCTTCCTCAATGCTTTCAATCAGTTGTTTTTTGGTAGACTCGATGTACATTTTTGCTCTTTCTGACTCATTTATTAGTACGCTTTCTGCTTTTCTTATGTATTTCGAAACACATTTTTGTGCCAACAGTTTTTCGCTGAATATCTGTTGAAACATTTTTTATTGAGTATTAGACAAACAACATAAATTAAAATAATACATGTTAATAGATATATAATTATATAAGAGGTCATGCCAAGTTTATCGAGTATATACCATTTTGAAACGTTATTACTGTAAAATTATGAAAACGCCGCACTAGTACCTACATACAATGCCACCCATACATACCTTAGCAGCTATAGTAAACATTTTAATCAACGGTGTTTGGAAAACCTCTTCATACGTCATGTGTATTTTGATATAGCCATCATAGTCAAGATTTATTAACATCTGACATATGTTTTCAACCGATGATTTACGGAATTGCTCACTATACATTTCTGCTGATGATGTAATATCGATATCTCTAAAAATGTTTACTTTGCTTAAAAGCGTTGAACGCAGATGACTTCTTATAAAGCGAATAATCTAAACAAAAATTATACTATAATATTTATTTATAAACATCTATATAGTATATATTTATTACCAAGTTGAGAAATAATTCTCTACCCATGTTGTATAACTTATCATTCCATATGCTGTCAACTTTCAGACTATCAACGTAATAAAGCATTTCTCTTATTAAAACCATTGAGTAATCATTCTTTTTGTAGCAAGCATAAAGAATGTCTAAAAAATTATCGCTGTCAAACGATTTTAAAATATCACGTCTAACCTGAAAATTATAATTACCTTTATTATTAATGGTATATATATAATATGGAGGGTTGCGGGAAATGACAGTAAATATACTATATACATATTTTGTAAATCAATTTATCAATGTAATGTAACTGTCTACAACTTACAGCTTACCTTCTGTTCTAGATGATTAGTGATCTCTTCTTTTAAAGTAACATGTAGCCGTCTGCCATTCTTTTTTCCCGATAAAGAAACACCATACATGGCTTGCATTTCTAAAGTAATTTCTTCAATACGAAAATCATCCGATTCTAGAACCCGCCGTATTGATTTTTGTAATATCGGCAAAACTTCTTTATACGTTTTTTTCGGAATCATTTGTTTCTGGAGAATAATAAATAGTAAATAATACTGATTTTGTTGCAATATTGCATAATTTTTGTAACAACATAATGTGAATAATAAAACTTTTTATAAAATATGGAATTAATTTCAGTACAAGTTATTCAAAAAACATTTGTATAACTATAGTTGAAACTTAGATATGTTATAATAAAAAAAAAAAAATTAATAAAAAACTCGTTAATTTTTCGCTTGAAGAAAGGACAGAGTACCTAGTTACAATACTTATGTCTTATGATACTTGGGGCTGGAAGACGAAAATATGACAAATTCATGTGAAACAAGTAAAAATTTAAGAGTATTTACACTTCATGCAGATACATCAATACATGGACATGTTCTAATGATTATATGATTATTTCCGATCTATAATCTCGTTGCAATAATTGATGATAGTATAGTTTTAATTATATGTTCTGGCGAAACGTTTTTTAGTAATTTTATAATATCTAGCCTTAATCGATTTACTGGCTATATTTATAAATATTTAACATTTCTCATTAATCAATTTCCGTGGTTTGCCAGTAAGTAAGTGATTAACTAACAAACTTTTTTACTATCCTTATATATATCGTTATATCCGTACACCCAATTAGGTGTACCTAATTTGGAGTACCTAATCACTTATCTCTAACATATAATCACTTACAACCTCTAGTGTACCTAATTAAGAGTAACTAATTTGGGGTACCTAATCTCTTATCTAAAATATCGTTATCGGTAGAATACCCTTTATCTATAATCTCATATCTCTAATCCCTTAATCATTTTTTCTATAAAATTACAATAATTACCCATTTAAATGCACGTTGTGTAATAAATATTTAACGAATAAATGTAACTGGTGAGTCAATTTTTTAGTACACATACAAAAATATACTAAACAAAATACTAAAAATATAAAATTAAGATATTTCGTAATAATAACTATTATTCTTGGTTTTAGGCTTATTATATTTTTTTTTCATGGAGAGGGTGGATCACTATCAGCTGATAAAAAATCAGAGGAGGGAAGTGGTTTCCTCCACTATTAGCCGCTTTTCCCTCCACCTATTCCTTTTTTTAGGGGGAACTGATCACATTTTATTATTTTATTATTAAACTTATATTTTATAAATATTTAAACATGTTTTATACTCTTATTAAAATCTTAAGAACCTAACATATTTGTATTTCTTTTAAAACAATTGGTCGCTGAATAATAAGAAATTATTATATACTATTCTAAATCCAAACACTTAATATCTTATATCAGTATAATAAAATAATAATTAAAAAAAAAAAAGTCGTAAAAGAAATCATTATGTGATTACTTTTATGACAAATGTTACTTACGTACAATTCCCATTGCTCTTTTTTCAAGTAAGTATGCATGATACTTTGAAAAACAAAATATTGGTACAATTAAGTAAATATTTAATAAATAAGGAATTAAAAACGTGTACCTGTATCAATAATAAATGTTTAGGGTTAATTGTACAAAATTGCACCCTGTAGTTATTTTGAACAATTATTTTCCAACTGAAGGCCAACTATTGATTTCCACTGAAGCCACTTTTTATTTTATTAAAAATATCTAATTTTTGTAAAGCCTTGAAATTCGTTTTATGTTTGTCATTCAGTACCCTGTTAGAACAAATAAATAAAAATAATTTAATCTAATTTTCAACTGATTTGTCTTTATATACATGTATACAATATTGCTGTGTCAATAAAACATTTTTTAAAGATTTTAAGTAGTTTCTTACTCCGATTGTAACCCTATTTTAACATAATTAATGTGAAACTCGGCATTCAATTTTAAATTAAAACCTTTTGTATTATAAACGACTGTAATAGGAACCTAGAGGTTATTATGATAATATTGTTGAGTTTAAATCCTATTCCAGAAATAAAAACACCATTGCTAGTAGACGGTACAACACCGAATATATACCTACATACTATTATGATGAAGGGTGCTGATTATATGAAATATGTTTACCTGAATTAGGTGTCTATTATCTTATAGAGAGGAAAAAAGACACAAATGCGTCGAGTATCGAGGTTCAGGTTACCGGCAATGGCAAGAGATAATGAATGATAGTAGTCACTAGAAATTGAAATTTAACAATACAAAACTACTTTTTAACTGCAGATCAAGTTTCCACTTCCACTGTCCAATGTTCAGTGTTCATACGGCACACACAGCGGTGACCGATGTCCCCACTCTCTATTATGTATCGATTAATACACCAAACAATCGTATTTGGTCCATGAATTTCGGTGGCGTCGGTTTGACGGGATTTTCTAGTGGCTGCACTGTGGATATCAGCTGGTAGTTGGTACACACATTTAGTGATCGGAATTCGAGTAGTATAACCAAGTACCAACCACCAAGGTATCTAGAACCTAGTACGTAGTAAGGTTGAATACAAGGGCGGGTTTTTCACTCGCCAAGGAGGGGGGGGGTGCTAATTGAGGTTCGAGAATTTATCTAGCTGTATTTTAAATCCAACAATGAAAAAATAGCTTTAAACCTAAATATTCAAATATCTATAAATATTAAGTAACCATATTCTTCAATGACGATATTTTATAATAATTATTGATAAATCATAATACTTGCCTTAAAAAAAATGGCTTAGTCTAAAGGGGAGGGGGGCTACTGCCCCCTTAAACCCGTCACTGGTTGGATACTTAATACTTGAATAATAATCGGTGGGACATGGGATAGGGTGTATTTTAAAGAGCCTAAGGACTAGGGGTAGATATGGATTGTTAAAATTAAAATTTTAATGCGTTGTTGTCTGTTGATAAATAACCTTTGAATATAACCTTAATAGCCAAAATTAAAAATTAGTTTATTTTTCGGATCCTAGTTTTTAAATACTTAGCACTATTCAAATCTGGAACTACAGAATATCCAAATAATTCCACATTACCAGTACAATTAGTACAAAATACAAATACAACTGCATTAGAGGATTTTGATTGTCATTCATCATTGTTTTAATACGTTTTTTAAATAGCTCGTGACATCCACCAGCGTCTATAATTAAATACTTTTTCTACTTTTGTCTTTTACCCATAGCCTAAAAAGTAATTTAAGGCATCCTAAAAATACCTATTTTAATATTGGTTAAAATATAAATTTATACATATCCTTTATCAAACATAAGCTTTTCAAATAATTTCCATCCTAGAACAAATAATACAAATATAACTGCAATTATAAAATGTTATTATATTATAATGAAATGATAACTATAACTATCCAGACGATAATAGATTGGTTTCCCGTCCAATCTATTTAAAATTTCACATATCACTTATCAGTTATCACTATTCCAACTCCAGAGACCTGAACCTACTTTGCCCTTAGGTCGTATTTTTTTTTCAATAATGTATTTGCCCAAAGTTTAGTAAGTTTTATGTCCTATTGACTATTCAATCCAACAAATAATCATATATATTATGTACATTTTTTAATTGAGTATAAATATTTTAAACTGTTTATAGGTAAAGCAATCCTTTTACATAATTTTCAAGAAATTGTTTACAATATAGAAATTAGAAGTAATAAACAAAACAATATTACTTACTTTTGCAATTAGCTGTCTGGATAACACATTTTTTTATATGTTAAATGTTCCACATATTAGGTAAACTGCCTTCTTTTGTTAAAGATTAATGACTATAATTAATTTGTACATTTATGTTGATTGACTAAAATGAAACATCTATTTAAATACATTAACACATAGTAAAGAAATTAATATTTTCACCTTTCATCATAAAAATAATACACTCTATGCGTAAAAGTATTTCACATCTACGTCATTTACGTCTGTCATTAGCGCTGAAGATGACAACATTATTAAAGAAATATGCATAGTGTTATTTTTATGGTTAAGGGTTAAAATATTAATTTCTTTACTATATATATTCAACCATAAGTTGCTAATTTTTTTCTACATTACCATATTTTATTAATACCATTAACATTTCATATTAAATATATAAATAAATTGTAATACTTATTTTATACTTTTTAACATCTATATCTCGCATATTAATAACTATTCCTAAACACCGACTGATTGACATTGACATTATATTGTATTAAAGCATTGCCACACAAAAAAACATATGTGCACGTCTTGTATGTTCTGTCACAAAATGTTTTTAGATGATGACGGTCTTTTGTGACTGTAACTGCTCGATGTTTCATTTTTGTTGAGCAATAGGTTTCCGTAACCCTGCGGAGTGTATGCATACCGTGAACCTAGTAATTCTTTCTAAACCTTTATCCCTATCTGATAAATTATTTTCTTCTAAATACCTATTAACATGTTGATGATTTTTTAGATCCCTTACATTCTACTAATTATTTTCTAAGCCATCGTTCCTTATCTCATTTCCTTCATACTTCTACAATTACTCGTTTTATTAACACTGACGAATCAATTACGCTTTGCTAATTCTGTCTACTTGTCTTGCTATTATCTAGATTATATTTCTTTTATTTGGTAATGCTCTTATATAGATATCCCTAAATTCTTTCAACATTAATCAATTAATACTGTATTTAATTATGTAACGCCTTATAAGCGATAAAGTTACTACAAGTGGTAGACCATATATTTATAACAACAATGAGAAAGTGAAAATAATGTGCTTTTGTTTTTTATAAGCTAATTTTTTTTTTTTGAAAATAAAATAATACAACTTCAATCAAGACTTACCTTTTGTCGATAAAATATTTGTTGACCGCTTATGTAAAAGCAAATTGTTATATAGATATAATAGATTCTTATAAATTACATAAATCGATAAGTTCTAAATAGAATCTAGATTTTATAAATTCATATAATATTACATATTAGATAATGTAATACATATTAGATAATGTAATATATATATATATAATTGAAAACAACATTTTATTTAAAAGCGGACGTTTTTTTATTACTTTTACTGCTGATAATTTTACATTTAAATAAGATTGAACATTTTGTACTACTAAAAGTATGATTTCAAGTATGTAGGTATATAATAGAAAAAAATGTAGGTTAGCTTTGGCATAATTAAAATTTTAGTGACCGTACTTCTGAAACTCCCATTCCCTGTTGTCGAGTGGACAAACTTGTCGGGTCTTCAGCCAACGAGATATACAATGAAAGTGGAATGCATGGTTACACACTCCCCAAGCCACTGTACACTCTTCGCTAGTCGCTGATGCTTGATTGGCTTGACATTCGATACACAAGTCCATGATGTGATTACGACAAATGGCACAGTTGTCGACAACAATATCCCAAGCCCAAAGCGCCACAGCATTCCATTTTTTCACTTCAAATCTCTTTTTTTCACCAACGCTGCTGGTACTGGAAGATGGCGCTTCGTAGTCTTCATCGTCCACTTCCATCATATTGTTTTATAAAAAGTTCGACACTTTTTAAAGACAAAACCTTTGCAATGACGGTAACTACTCAGTGATAACGACTTGACGTTTAATATTAAAACTTAATAATTTTATACTGACAGCATACACATAACACTATTGCCCAGCTCGGGTAAAATATAATATTATGTTTACAAACTACGGATAGAATGAAATATGCTATATTATCAAGCTGGGCTAGGACATGTAATGTTTTATTGATTAATGCTACATGGAGGTATTTTACAACGCCATTATGTGATTATAATGTCTTTGGTTACCGTTGTATTGGAGGTAGATTTGTCGACAATTGCCGCAGCGTTACTACTGATAACATATCGATCGAACGAGCGGCAAAACCGAAAAGTGATAACTCAGTTGGAAATGGATTTTTTTCCTGAAGGCCCGGCTTAAATCGTACTCGGACCGTTCGGCGTTTCTGCTTCTTTCGGTTTTTTGCGGTATGACCATTTGTCGAACGGAACATGATTAGGGCTTTTTTAATTTGGATGTGGAAAAAACTTTGGTGGGCGTGGTATTTGGGCATCATTTTAATGGTTTGCTATACCAGAGAATGTATGCGGAAAAAAGCCAACTGGGATATATGTAAGTAGCCGTCAGGTCTATGCAATTGATTTAACGTAAGCGAGAAACAGGACACAAATGTTATGTTTTTGAAAGAAATATAGCTCATAAGAAACTCAAAAATTCAGTACACTCTTTGCATCACTCGTGTCACTCCTGTATCATTAATCCATTTATAGTTGAAATCATAAATACACATGTAATTTATTATAAACATATTTTTATATATCTGTGGTTGAAATAAATAGTGATAAATTAAGATGGAGAGTAATTTTTTAAATTTATGTTGATGGTTAATTTTTTTTTTTTAATATAGGCCCCGAATCTATGCCTGAATTGAAGCAACCACTTCACAGTTGTAGGTCTAATACTATAAGAAAAACAATGCTATGATTGCATAAAAGTTAAATTTTGCCTTAAAAGGTTTATTACAATTTAGACTGCTTTACATAATAAGTATGAGACTTGACGCCATTGAATTTTCATACATATGTTGTGTCTTGTATCTATGTTAGCTCCCATTTCTTAAACAATAATGTAGAGTATTTCAGTTCAGTACTAGGAAACAGGGCTTCGCTCTAATTTTATGTCGCTAATTATAGTTATATTTTTTATTTGATTATAATGATGAAAGATTTTTAATATCAACGGATTTTACTTTGGGTTTACTGGGGCAACTGTAAGCAATTGGGGCAAATGGAAATTTTATTTTTTGAATAAAATAATTGATAACTTTTAGTTTTAACTCAATACTTTTAATTATAAGATGTTAATATACTTAATAATTACATAAAATACAAACAGTGTTGGTTCTTTCTAATATACAAATTGTATTTACATTTGCCTCATTTGTCTACAGTTATCCCGATTAACACTATTTAAAATGTGTATTGTGTTTTACGTACATCTACCATTTGCTATTATTCAATGCTCAAAATCTCCCGCTGTAAGTTTAGTATTATCCGTTACCCACTGATTAAACTTTGTATTAGATAACTTGACAAAGTATGTACTAGAAATAAGATATCTGTATTGTATTATCTTGATTGATAGAGTTGATACACTATTTTTTTCAGTATCTGAATTCATGGAATCTCTGACACCAAAATTTTACATTGCTCTCACGGCGACTTCGTCCTTTATCTCAGCATTAATTATGGTATGTAATGCTTGTCATCAAAACCAATTGTGTTGTATGTTCTGATTCCTATATTTGTATTACACAAACTCATTACAGATTTTAGAATGGATGTATTTTCAAAAGTATGGAGTTTCATTCATTGAACAGTTTTCTTTGAACTACATTAGTCCATGGATTGGTGGTTGTAGTGATAATAACCAACCTGTTCCAGGTAATTTAATTGTCTCCTATTTTATACATATTTGTTCAACGATATAACTACAAAAAGTGAATTTGTTTCAGAGTGCAAAGTTTGGAGAAATCCTCTGGGTCTTTTTCGCGGCTCAGAATACATAAGGTATGTACTTTTACTGAACTAAAAAAAAAAAAATTAAATACCTAATTCATGATATCATAAAAAGTGCTTGATTAGATTATATCTAATGGTAAGAAATTAGCTAAAAAGAATGTTGAAAAAATGTAGGTAAATAATTAAAAATTAAGGGACACCACAGGTGACAATCATCTCGTAAAGTTAAAGTGTGTCTGTCGCTACTTGATCTTGAATGGGTGACCATTTGTTGTTTTACAAAGACTCATATTATTTCCCCTATCTTATGTGTCCAGCCTACAATATGAACAATTTACCAACCAGCTATTAGTCATAGTCGCTGAAGTGAAATTTATGACTATCGAAAAGATAATAAATAGAATTTGTATTATTTATCAATAAACGTTAACTTGCTTTGATATAAAATAACAATTAATAATAATTAACATACATGTAAAGATTTACTTAATTTTAACTTGTGAAGGTATCTTAACTCGACCAGTAGAGAACCTTTGACATTTTATGACATGAATCTCTCAGCCCAAGACCATCAAGCGTTCTTTGTTTGTGAGGCCGACGATGGGAAACCTGACTATGAAAGTATGTATTTTAGTTCAATATCATTTTGATAAATTAGATACAATGATATAGCAAAAAATTTTAAATAACTATGAAGTTTATTTAAAATATTTTTTAATTGAATTAGCAACTCGTAAAATTTAGTTAGGGAATAAATTTAAAAAAAAATATTGACTGCACAAACTGTCAGGAGGACTACACTGTCTGCGCGCTAATTGTTTTTATTTAATTTAAAAAATGTATTTTTTAATTTAGTAATGCAAGCTGCTTGGAGAGAAAGAGTACCGCAAGCCAGACTGCAAGCAGCTCATCTGGCTTTGGAAAAGAATCCAGATTGTGTGACCGCTTTAATAATGCTTGCTGAAGAAGAAGCTCCAACCATGGTCAAAGTTGAACAAATTTTGCGTAAAGCTTTAAAGTTAGCTGAAACTAATTATAAAAAAACTCAAAAATCTCATCACCTTGATTCCAATATTGAAACGCAACACAGTAATACTTGTTTATTATTAATTTTATAATAATTATAGTACATTGATTATTCTATTATTCTCTTAATTCTTAGATAAAAAATTTCAGTAAAAATTAGCATTTCCTAATATTATTTACCAACATCATTCAAATACTGCGTTGACTATTGGCATTGATTTTAAAATATTCAGATAAGTGATGCTATAGACAAAAATGGCTAACGATTTTATATGGGATACCCGCCATCAACAGAGGACACACCCTCGTCATAGTTTACCATCCCCCTGTCCATAATCTGTTACAATGGTACCCTCTATTGACGGAGGGAATCCCGTATAAAATTGATTGCCATTCTTGTGCACCACTTATATGTATATTTTAAAATTAATACCAATAGGCAATACAGTATTCAAACAATCTTTGTAAATCAATTTTTACTGAAATTGTTTATCTAAAAATTAAGAAAAGCCATATAATGCCCTAAAGTGTCAACATTTAATAAATACAATTTTTGTATTAAAAAAACAATTTAAAGATGATTCGCCTGCATAAATGATTTCGATAAAATCATAATTTTTATAATAGAGTTGTTGATATATAATTTTAAACTCTGACAAGTTATTATTATGAGTACAAATAACACTAATAAAAATTGAATTGTCCAAGTCATTGATTTTTGTAACATGTAAAATCGTTTTTATCATTTGGTATTGAAATAAATATTTTTAGCAATGAACTTTTCCAAATATTTTAAATCCTAATTTGAGCTCATGTCTTAATCAAGAAAGTGACATTCGTACGTTAACACATTAGAATTAAAAAATAACTTAATTATTGCCATACTTGTTTATAAACATGATTTGCGAAAAATGTAAGATTTAAAAGTACCTAATGTAATATTGATTGAATATAGTGAAGCTCTCATGAGTAATAACAATAATAAAATGTTATAGTAGTTTCATCTTGTGTTAAAGGGCGAGACTTAAATGTGTTGATTTATGTACGAAGACGTATTGCCATGTGCTGTAGAAAACTTGGAAAACTCAAAGAAGCAGTCAAAATATATAGAGATGTATGTATACATAAATTATTAAATGATAAAGAAACTAACGGGTAACAAATACCTTTTTTTTTTTTTTATTATGTTTAAGTATTATTATGTAGTATACACTTTGGGTCTAAGCGACATGGCATATACCATTTGATAGGGAAACATGTGCTGATCTAAAAAAATTAGCTGTAATTGTTATTTAACAAACAATTTAATTTTTAAGTAAAAACTATATTTTTTCAGCTCAAAAATTAGGGTCTTAATGACATTATTAGGATCTATATTTTAATGGTATATACAACATTAATTGAAGTATAATATTGATTTTTATTCAGATTTTTGCTTTAAAAAACAAATAATTAGTAAAATTACCAAAAACAAGTTGTTTAACTCCTGAAAACGAAAAATGTCGCTTTAACCTTTTCCGGTGTAACCATCAATATAATATTATGTTAGCTTTAGTGCATTCCGCTTCTATTCTTTAACATTATAATGTTTTTAAATTTTGATAATTTATTATTAACAACTTACTATTCATTTTAGTATCATGCCTTAGAAACTCTCATCTGGCTGTTTAAAAAAATGGCCTTATCGTCTCAAAAATATTTAATGAAATATAATGGATAATTGAAAAAAAAAAAAGAATATAGTTAAGCCTCTACAATAAAATAGCTATTCTAAATTGTTATGAAACAATTCAGATTTTTTTATGTATATTATTATAGTACTTATATGTAATGACATTAACACAATAAGTTTTTGTTCGTAATGTCAGATGGTTATTAGAATAACAGTGTGTTTGGTTATTTGTTTATTATTTTATTTTTAAAAAGATTTATGATTAACAGTTAAGCAAAGAAATGCCGCCGATCATGAACATACTAAATGTGCACGAGAACTTGATCGAAGCATTGTTAGAAATGCAATCGTATGCAGATGTTCAGTCTGTGTTAGCCAAGTACGATGACATAAACCTACCTAAATCGGCAGTCATCTGTTATACGTCTGCGTTGTTAAAAGTCCGTGCTGTTGCTGACAAGTAAATCAATTGACATCACTTAAAATTATTTTCTTTATTTTTAAAAGTGTATTGTACAATTTTAAATGTAGTGGTTTAATTATCATTATCCTTTTGTATTGTAATTGCAATTAGTGCAACATTTCTTGGTAATTAATACATATTTATTTAACATTTTGTATTGCTAAAAATTCTATTACTATTACTATAGTCTTCCATACTTGCCCGGAAATATATATTTAAAGTTAACAGTATTAAAATATAACACAATAATATGATAATGCCATTATATTTCTAGTAGCTTGGATATTAATTAAAAATCATTAATGCTAACACAATTTACTTAATTGATTTTAAGTAGTATTTTTTTGTGAGTGTCTTAAATAAAATTAAAATGTAACTTAATATTTTTAGATTTAACCCAGAAACTATAATAAAAAGAGGACCTACTCCAGCCGAAGAAGTCGCCTTTGAAGCAATACATCGAGCAGTTGAATTCAATCCTCACGTTCCAAAGGTAACAAATATTAAATTGTTTTCTTCTTATAACCAACCTGAATTGAGCTTTTAAGAAAGAAATCAAAGGGTTAAGTTTTACAAAAAATAATTGGAGCTAGTAATAAGAAATCTTCTCTGGTTTCTTTTGATACTATATTTTGTCATTATTATAGTTTTTAAACCAAACGTCTATTATGAATACTATTTATATTGTATTCATTGAATGGTCTTAATAATTGGAGAAGAAATTATTAAACAATTTAATACAATTAATGTATATTATTTTTAAACCATATGAATTATTTATTGTTAGTAAAAAAATATACTATTTATTGTTGATATAATTATAATTTTTTTTTATTTATAGTATTTGCTGGAGATGAAATCTTATATTTTACCTCCGGAACACATATTGAAAAGAGGCGATAGTGAAGCGGTTTCTTATGCATTTTTTCATTTGACACACTGGAAGCGAATAAAGGGTGCACTCCATGTTCTCAGCGCATCGTGGGAGACCACATTTCATCAAATTCCGTATCCACTAGAGAAGGGATACCTGTTTCATCCATACCCTTCTTGTACAGAACTTGCTGACAGAGAATTGTTGCCTGGTAAAGTCGATTGAATAATTTATCTACGAATATTTTCATCTATTACACAATTGGTTCATATTTCAGCTCACCACAAAGTCAGTGTTTTTCCCAAGAAAGATATACCATTCTTCATTCACTTCACGGCCGGTTTAAGTTCCTTTTCGGCAATACTCGCCTTTTTGATTTATATCAACCCACAGTTTATGGGCAGCATTGCGTACACTGTACGTACAAACATAATTTTACATTCATATTGCTACCCATTTTAAATTCTTACTTATACACTGTGTTATAATATTTGCAGACTGTTATGTGGATCATAATACCGGTAAACTATTGTCTTGATCGACTAGAGACAATTCTTCCAAATCACGTAATGGAAATCCTTTCGAACATTTAAATGAAAAAGGATATTTATCTCATTGTCTCCAAAAACAAACCAATCTCATTTTATTGTACATATTCAATATATATATATTTTTATATATATATATATTTTTTTTTTATTGTAAATAAGTTTGCTACCATAAGATAATAGTCACTTTTGTGTCAGATTTCTTATTAAAAGTGTTTTGGTTTTTATTTGAAACCGATTATTAGATCTCTTAATTTTTGGAATCGTATTAAATTTTGTTCCCTATTATTAAATAAATAAACTTAAAGAAAAAAAATGAAAATATGCCAAATATTTAATTTTATTATGAGTTTACTTTTAAAACGAATAAACTGTATTTCTACAATTGTCAATTGTAAAAAGTTTTGATATTTTATTTACAAGATTTACATTTTAATTTAAATATGAGATGTTTAATTTCAGCATTTTGTGTAACCACTTACTGTGAATTGTAATTGGGCTATAATATTGAACTTATATTCTTTTGTAGATATTTTTTTTTTTTTTAATTTATAAATTTGACATTACATAATTTACTTAAATTGTTTCCTTTCTAAAATTATTAAAGACTTTTTAATTAATCATGACTTGTGTGTAATAAAACATTAAAAAATATAAAATATTCTTATTAAATTCTTTCACAACATTAATAAGGCTTTTATATGTGTGTTTTGTACTAACTGTTAGAACGATTTATTCACTAACCTGTCTGTAGACGAGAAAAGAAAACAGCAGCAAGCAATTATTATTTGTATTGTATAATTTACTAATTTATTTATTACTTTAAATCGTTTAAAAACCAAAGGCCACATTTGTAAAATAGATATTTTTTTTTCCGTAAACAAAATAATATTATTGTAATAATAATGTTAGCTTTTGTCACTGTAGCCGATGTATGGATGACTTACACGCTAAAAAATTGTGTTTTCATTTAAACTGTATAACAATCCAAACTAAAAGAAAATAAAATTAGTATAAAATATAGATTATAGGTACAATGTGTTTATACATAATATATTAATGACTAGATTATAATAATATATAGTGTTGAAACATTGTAGACATTTGGTAGCATTTCAAAAGACTAGAGAAGGTTTTGTTGTACAAAAAATATTTTTAACACACAATTTTAGGTGTAAATTAAAAAAAAAAAACATGACTAGATAATAGGACAAAAATGAAAAAGGGTAACGCGTACAATATTGAGTACCTAAATAATTACACTAAACAACTAAAAAAAAAATTACACGATTATTAAAAATATAATCAAAACGGGTTTTTACAATACAATATATTATAGTCGATCGCTAGCTTACGTTAAATAAGTAAAAAAACAATTAAGAGACAGACGTGTTGGTTTGTTAAAAAATTAAAATTGCTCATAATATAATTATATTATCTTAAAAGTATGTATAAAAAAAAAATCTTCATTGCCGTACGATACTATATAATATTATTTTCGTTTCCAATTTATGTACAAAATTACAATTTACAACTAAACACTTGCTACATAGCTATATTGTAACCACTTTAGAAACAATTAGTACTATTCGTATATTGTTATTGCTATTAATATTATCTCAATAAGTACCATAATGATATTTGAATGCGTGCAAAACCGTGTAAGTTGCAAATTTATCGTGTAAATGTCTAAACGGATTCGTTTTCATTGTATATTATATAGGTACTGTGAGTATATAAAAATAACAATAACGATAATAATAATAATAATATAATTTGTATATAATATAAAATATCAACACGCCTAATGATTTTTCAATAGCTATAAGTACGTGTATAATATTATCTAAAAAGCTGTATGTCAAAAATAAATATTTATTATATACCTATACAAACCTATACATATATTATTATATTATATTATTTTAATTTAGGTTAGGCAATCGCGCGTTTAACAATTTGTACATAGATACTATCCCAACTCATCTTGTTGCTGTTGTTTTCAATAATTAAATTACTTCACAGTGGTACTGGAGTGATCTTAGAATATTCGGAGACGAAAAGGAAAACCCGCCGGACCTATTCTCTCATTAATATTAATGACGCTGACCTAAGTCTGTCTGGGACGTTTACATCAGTACATTAGAATATTGCACGGAAAGGGACTGGAGAAGATTATTAATTAGGTAATGTTAATATACTAAGTATATAATTACCTACCTACTAAAATACCGCTATTCGATTGGAATGTAATAATCAAATAAAACGTTAAATTTAATGAAAAACGAGGAATGTCAATATTTTTTATGAATAATATTGTGGTTAGGTACTAGTTGTTTTGGTAATACATGTTGTGTTGGTTTAACACAATACAAAAATATAGAATTTCATCCGAACGACTAGCTAGTTAATTGAGCGTTTTCGTTAATGATTAAAAGTTAAAACTCGACTAGATTGTTTACGCAGACTTGACATTGTAAAAGACGGAGATCTTATTAATTATGAGTTATGACTAATATTTCCGAATAAAAACACTCGGGAGGAGATATTTCTAAAAATAGGAAGATCACCTACCTTAAAGGGGAAAATATAATAACATATTGTTATAATCGTTTTTGGAATAAATTTGGAATGTTTAGGTACTATTACATTAGCTAAGAAACATTTGGTTTGGGTAAGGAAGGAATAGAAAAATAATATACAATATATTCACGAAGATTTACAGAACTAGTACTCCTCATCATAAATAAATAAATAAAGATAGGTTTTTGGGATTTTTTTCTCTTGTAAACTTGCTTAATGTAAATTTGGCGCGGTAACGATTGCAAACGACTAGAACGGATTAGAATACATAATAATTAATATAATATATCGCATTGTTGCCCTACCATACGTGTAAAATATAATATTATACTGTATAGAGATCTATTTTATAATGCTAACGACAGCTGTGTTATACATATATATATATATATTTATAGTCATCACTTTCTGTATTAATTTTCTATCGAGAGACAAGGCTCCAACGACTGTCGATAATAATTAAAATCCATCAAACAATAATACCATCGTACTTTTGTTGAAATGTATTAAAACTATTAGTTTTTCAATTTCTATTATTATCATTATCAACAACGTTTTATGGGTGGAAAAGGGTCTTCCTCGGTACAGTCTCCCAGACGGTGCTTGGCATTCTGTCTGTCTGTCTAACCATTGTTCATTGTCGGTCACAACACTTCGGACTGATGGTGGTTGACAATGTGTGTCTGTATGGCCACCAACGTGCCGTCCTGGTGGTTGCCCGTGGCCGCGGCCGCAGCGGCCAACGCTTTGGGGTCGTCCCGGTCGTCTTTCCACTTGTCCATGGACCGTCTCCGGGCGTTCATAAAGAAGTTGCCCACCGTCGTCGGTTCCAGGCCCAGTTGTCGCGCGATTGTCACCTGCATCTCTTTGGACGGCCTTTTCGTTTCCTGTATAGGACCAAAATAAGCAAAACGATCAGTACAGTAAAAGAATAAACCAACGGTCAAATAAAAATCCCTCCAGTCCTAGCTCGGAACAGCTTGGAACAGCCTGTTTGTCGTCGATAGCTAACTATGACGACAATTTCGTGATTTAGTAAGAATTAAAAAAATTGATTAAAAAATATTATTTGGATATACGTTCAAATAAAAATTATTTATTTATTATTTGAATAAAAAAAAAATATTTAAATAGTGATCCGGTTTGCCGGTAAGTGAGTAACAAATTTGAACGCGAACCACGCTTTTTATGAGTATAATATTCTTTGATGCAAATTTGAATATATAATGCCATGTGCATGTTATAGCACTTTTACTGGATACCGCACTGTTTATTTTATAAATAATATGCTATTACAATTTATATGTATGTATAAGACGTAATCCATTAAAGCATCAATAAAAAACGGATGAGATTAACGTCAAACAGAGACGTGAGGAGCTTTGCCTCTTTTGTAAACCATTGAATATATTATTTCCATCTCGTTATACGTGAAAACTGCGTGTATGCGTAAATACAATTCGACCATTGATGTTAAACGAATAAAAAAGATTCTTATTTATTTATTTTTTAAACCTGAGAAAATTGTATAAATTTAACAGACGCCGTTAAAATTGTGTTCTTATTTCAACACCAAGCCCGTAAGCAGTACAAAATCAAAAATTTATCAACAACAACTGTTCATAAAAATTAGTCTTGTGTAGGTATAAAATAGTGTAATAATATTTTTAAAGTTAATTTTGTCTCAGCAACGTTATCATTGAACTAATTTTTCATGTAGAAAATATCAGAAATCAGAAGTAGTTTATACCTTCCCCTTCAACATTGAGAAAAACACTCTTAATGTTGGAATCCTATTGTATTTTTATTTTACCATACAGCACACAGTCTAACTTTATTAAAGTAGTCGAATAATTAGTTAAAAAAGTATGTAAGTATACAAAATGAAAAGTCTAACTTTTTTTATCGAGCGACCAAAAAAAACACTGGATAGATTATAGATTAGACACGATTATAATACCTATATTGCCCATATTCTGATTTATATTAACATAAGCTAATAGGTACCGTTCAAGATTTACAGAAGCGATTTTCTGACGGTGATTTGATCAGTTTTACCTAAGATTTGTGAACTCTTCGACTCCGCTGTACTGGTTTGTATGTTTTTTGATTTGAATAAACGTTCATCCCGGGCGGGTTCGAGATAGAAAATAATTGCCCTCAGAGCCGCGTTGACGGGTATAATACATCTAATGGTTTTGTTGGATTTCCCGGGAAAAACGGATAAGGGTTTTTCGAGGAGGATGTACACAAGACAGATTTGGTTCGACAGACACCGCACGGGGATATAGATAGTTTGTACGGCCAATATCTTGTCAGTTCCACGTCGAAACCGAACGAACACATCTCGGTCGAATGCAGACTGAAAACCTCACGGGAAAATGTATGACAAGAGAGTAAAAAGAGACACAGACTTGCACGTGACACGTCAGCTGCAACTCGGGCCGACCGATTGTGAAAATTGATGAGGACAAAAGTTGCTGTCAGATCCGTCTATTATGACACGGGAAAATAAGCTTTTCAAAAAAAAAAAATAAATCTCGGTTGGTATAAATTGAGTTCTGTTTCCCATATAACGAGGTACTGTTCGCGGAAGGCTGTGGAAAACGTTCTCGTAGTTATTGGTTTGATTTCGGCGTACAATTTATTTTCTAACGTGCGTTTGTTGCTGTAAAAGAGTGTTTCTTTTGACTTTCAACGATTACACTTACCTTGAAGATGGCTTGAAGCGTACGCCGCTGAAGGTCGGTGAACACCAAACGAGGTTTCTTCGGCGTGTTCGACGGTTCCACGACGATGGTCGGGGTGTCTTCTTTTCGCTTAATAGGTGCTGAAAAGAGCAAAAAATATATATTATTAAACATTAAAAAAAAAAAAAACCTTGTACCTAATAACTATTGTAATTAATTCAGGACTCGAAGAAATCTCTCTTCGTCTAACGCATGTCATCTATTCTCACTTCTCTCTCTTATTTTGTTATACTACAAGCATTCACAGTGCAAATATGAAAGTTCGACTAGAGAGCAAGCCACTTAAGTGTCCATTGTTTACACACCAGAATGTCTTAGTAGCTTAATTGAAAGAATGGTCGCACAAGTAAAACTAGAACAAACGAAGAAGGCTTCGGAGAACACTTGTTTGAAAATAAGACGACAGAACACTCAGGGAGGGGTTCCCCATCTTAGGAACCCTAAGCCAACCTATTGGCATTTATGAGTAATTTAATTTAGTCAGGAATATTGTGAGGTCTGTTTTAACAAACTAAACTAAACACTTTACGGATAAACCAAAAAAATAATCATGAAAATTAAAAAAAATCTCTTCAAGAAGACCTAGTATGTATATGTAAGTCCTGATTTTACTTTTAGTTTAAACATACAATTTTTAACCCTTATTTTTGCATAAAAAAACAGCATGTGCGGTGTCCCATTAATAATGGGTATTTTTTTAGTCTTTGAGCGAGAAATATTTTTTATTTCAGTAAAAAAGAGTGAGTATATCCTGTGGCTAGGTTAGTGTATATAGGTATGTCATAAATAAAGGCGGTGCGTGGAACGGAATAACGAGGGAAATAAAAATAAAAGAATTATCCGGCTTAAGCTTTTTTAAATGTTTCCCTACACAGGTATACTTTTTTTCAAAATATACTTAAAAAAAAAATTGTCCACCTGTTGCACAACAGTGCTTCTCAGAATGGCTGTTGCAATGTTGAATTATCTAATTTTTACATTAAGAAAATTCAATCGTCTTTTTTTTATTTTATAAAAATGAATAGTTTTTAAACGAATAAATGTATCGACAGTCAGTAATCTTGAAGACAGGCTTTATTTTATGGGGCAGTAAAATGTATGATGGATACTTAATATATTGAGAACTATTGCACAATTTGATTATATCAATACTAAAATATTTACATTACGTTTAATATGTTTTAGCACTAACTCAATAAAATGGTTGTCAAAAAACAGTTTAAAAACACAGTTTTTTTTTTGTTTATGATTAAATAAGTTAATTATCAAATCGCCTTTTTTTACCTAAATGGCTTATATGAACTTGTAAGTTACAACTACTAATTGTATAATAATTTGATGATAATGTAGGATTTATTAAAATTATTTTTTTATAAATGCTTAAAAACTGAAGGGCTAATGTTTTTTTCTAGAAAATGGGTTTTGAAGTTTTATATTTTTGTATAAGACTTTGTAATTTCTCTACAAGTTTTTTTACAAAAGTCGTGCAGGTGGTATCATTTCACATAATGTAATCATTAAATTGTATTTTAATTTACATATCTCATTTTTTCCAAAAATTGTTATTTGTTCTATTTAGCCCTATTAGCCAAATTTTTAAAAGAGGGATTTCACGTTAAATCGTTCAACGTTTGACTTGATTCTGATGAAATATATTTACTTTGACCACTTATTGTTAGATAAAATGGATTAATATAATTATTTTTTAAATTCCAGCTTTTTTTCATTAAAAGTATAATTTTCTCTGAAATTGAGTAAACATTTATAAAAAGACTGTCACAATTATTGTATTTTGATGGTTATACTTTTATAAAAAAAACTTTTATTTTTTAAATTATTCGAATATGTTTTTCTTATTTTTAAGTTAAAATATTTGTTCACTATTTAACATATTATTTTATGACTAGTCTGATCGTTGACAAACACTTCTAATATTTTTTCAATATTTTCAATTGGAAACATTCCTTAGAATGAAACTTGCTTGCGAGGGTCCGACTGACTACACGAAAACACAACTATTTTGTGACCTTAACAGAATACTTGTTCGAGGGGTCAAAGTTTGCACGTACAAACAAGTAGGACGTGCAGTTAAGTACATTAAGCCAAATGCCTTGTTCAACTAGTTGGTGCTTACTCTAAACAACAACAGTAGTTGTGGCCGCCGAGTGTAAATAGCGGGTGATTCTTTAAGCGTCCTACACCAGTTTTCTCTTATAAGTTATTACTATTAACTATTGCAAATTTGTAGTTTTGCTTTTTTTAAAACTATTTTGCTTGTGCCATAATACAATATTAGACAGTATTTAAACTGTTAGCCTTAACAACTTTTGAAACATAAATGGTTACATATTTAAGATTTTTAAATTAAGTATTTAGAATAATTTGCTGAACACTTTGACTGGTAGATAATCAGTTTTGAACCAATAGCATTAAACTTTAAAGTTATCAAAGTTTAAAGTTTTGGACGTGAGGTGAACATACGGTTGAGTAATTTGCACAGATAAAAAAAAACTAGACTCCAACATTCTACCCGTCCTAAAATTCAAACTTTAATGATTTTTAAACTGTTTATTCATGACTGGTTATCGACCAATCAAAATGTTCAGCAAATGATTGTTGATTTAAAAATTCAATTAAATACATGAGTTACTATATTTTAAAAGTTTCAAAAGCTTTTAGAAAATACTAAAAAAGGTATACATTCGAATATTGAAACATAAACAAAAATGTTTTCAAAAAGAATAACAAAAAAATGTCAATTTTTTTTTTTAGAGCAAACTAGCGTAGGACGTTAAAAGGGATCACCCGGTATATGCGTTAATAATTTATCATTTGTATCACACGCTTTATTAGTATGGCAGGTAGATAAAAGAATAAAAATATATAATTTTCCACAACGTTTGCCTGTCGGTCGGGCTTCACATGTATAATGTAAAAACCATTTTAGCGCATGAATTATTTAGTATAGGCGACCCGGAGGCCGAGGGGTAGATATTATTGTACTGGCGTGTAAAGCTCGAGTGGCCAGCGCCATTTTCTGCGGGGTGGCGGTAAGGGGAAGGTAAATGTAGGCTCAACATAATGTCGTCATGAAAATCTGGTTAGGTCGAGGAAATTCTTCGAGGTAAATACATTTGCATTGCAACGTATAGTCAAGTTAAAAGTTGGCCGGCAGCCGGTTCGTCGGACGATATGTATTAATAATAAAAGAGAATGCATGTTTAAACGCAGGTTAGGTTAGTTCGACGTACTGTATAATATTTTATGTTTATACCAACCCCAATAACGGACCAAATCAATTATTAAACCAAACGGAATTTAACACAATGTTAACTGTTTTTCGGTAGACAATACCCACAGCTGAGGGGTGGGGGGGAGCTGTACTCGGAGCTCTAATAAACTGTGGCGTTGTAAATTTACCAAAGTTAGTTTTTAAATCACAACAGCTTAATATGTAGGTTCGAGAAATACCATAAAGTGATCATTTTACCAGTATGGTAATTAAAATAACAGTGTCCATCTGTCTGAATAACAAACTATGATGATTATTGTAAATTATGACATTTCAATCGTTAATAAATAAAACAACTGTTATCCAACACACAAAAAATCCTCAATCAGTTGTCTATATATATTTTTAACATAGTGAAACATTAATTTTATTATAAATCTAAAGGAATCTATTATTCCATTGGTTAAATCAAACAATGCCATTTAGTGGAATTGCTAAGGGGTTTGGTTCAGATATTACTATATTATAACTTTGACCCAAATTGTGGTTTATATTTTTTCTACTATATTTCTTTCTACATTATAACCGACCAATCCGGTACCTACTGACCGTTCTCATCACTTCGGTTTAATATTCAAGTATATTTTTAGTCTATAAATCAATTTTTATGCTAAACTGACGAGAACGGCTATAAATGTAGTTAATAGTATCATGCTTTAATTTTGATAAAAATCGACTTACGTGTTCGTTGTGGTATCTGTGTTCCAGCTGAAACAATATAAAAAACAAAAATTAATACAAATTATTTGTACACTAACCACCGTTATGTCATGATTTGTTTTTTATTACTGGAAACAAAGACCATAATAATAAATACTAACTGAAAAGTTTTGTCCAAAAGAACAGATTACAATAAGAGCTTTGCTTCTTCGTTCAGATAGCGAACAAAGTGAAAATTATTATGGAATATCGCGTAAGACGGTATTTTATTTCCTTTTAGCCGGTATAGGCCATTACATGCTTTATGAAACCATCAAAGTTCGGTGTCTGTTTCGTCTAATTTCATACCGACAACAAAACAAAAGACACACCTAACCTGCACTTTAATGTTAACATTAAGGTCGGGGTGGTTTTTTTTTACCTCAATAAAAAGTACTTTTTCACACCTAAAGCAAATCCTTACAAGAGAGAGTGTACTCTACAGGTAAAGCCACTGCAATAATTGTTTTCTAATTTATATTGTTTAATAGTCTTGTGGCTACTGGTAGATCTGCTTAACGGTTGACGCAGTATTTTATTTTGATATATGTGACGCAAACGGAAAGGGATTAATATGTAATTTGACGTCATTCCACACAAAATCCGGGTGATTAATTTATATGATAAAAAAAAAAAAAAAGATAAAGATAGTGCCTGAAAACCGTTAAAAAAAAACCTAAAATTTAAAATACGGTCTGGTATAATAAATTGGGACTGTCTGTTCCTGTTAAAAACAATGTTATCCCAGTCGGCACCAAAATAAATCCTGGAAACGCGCCTGACCATGAATATTAACGGAGTGATTATTTTAATTATTAGACATCACGAACTGTTTATAGCCAGTATTTATCCCTATAGTAACGCCCTATGTACGGGTAAAGTACATAAAAGAGATACAAAATACCTGGAAACCTCCATTTAAATTACCATACAGGACAGTAACGTGCCCGCCATTAACATTAAGGTGGCAAAAATGGGGGGATTTCCATACAAAGTTGAAAATAATAATAAAAGGGATTATTGTTTAAGCGGAAGGTTGAAATGCACGTCAAGGAACAATGTTATATAATTTCTGTTTCCAGGTTTGCGCGACTTGTCACCAAATCCTACCAACTAATTAAAATTTTTTTTTTAAAAACCTGCTTGGAAAAGCATCATCATATATTTACACATCCAGCTTAAAAGTGTCCAAATCCCATTATCGCTTGGTTAATCTAATACATAGTGTCTCAATCGAAGTGCAGTTAAATTGATAATACGTTTAGTTTGAACTTTATATGCACTTTAACTGAACTTTCGTTCGACCACCTCCTGGCTTAGGTCCTGTAATAATTAATTTTCACAGGATTTCTTGTTGATCTCGGTAAGCTAACACCTTTTACCGAAACCCCAGTATTTTACTATACTGCGATAACAGCATGGGCATTATTGTTGTAGGTATGAATATTTGTAAATTCTCTAAAACCAATGTTACAGTTTAACTAGTTCAAAACTCTTTTCGGCGACCCCAGACGGTAACATGTCAAATATACCGTAAAAGTATTTGTAAAACGTTTTCATAACATTTTTGTTAATGATTTACAAATGAACCATTATCTAGAAAATCATGTCTCAAAAAGATTATAGAATATGTTAACCATATATTTTTGTGAATAGCATTTGCGGGATGGTGAATTAATGCCCAATAATTATCTGTAAATAATTGTTTTATTTAAAATAGTATTGGGACATTTTTGTTTTTGTACTGTATCGCAAATATTAGCAAAACCAAATTTCCTTTGCATTTCATACGGTACTGATTATTTATTGAAGACTGTTGTTTTGTTTTAATTTGAAATAAAAAATAAATAAAAATACTTTTGTGGATATTTATATTAATTTTGGAAGCAATAAGCGTTCATAAATTGCAAACAAAAAACTGGAACAATGCATTCTCCAAAAAAAAAAAAAACCTCAAAAGATTTAATAAATATTACGTTGGAATGTAAGACAGATCACTGTAAATGGTATTCGTTTATTATTTTGGCTCCTTTTTATACTTTACAAATTACTTTAGTGGTATGCTAAGGAGAGATGGGAGATAAAATACTGATCTAAAAGAAAACGTAGTAATAATAAATCATAAATTAAATTGTTTCAAGAGACAATAACATTTTTTTTGCTCACCTGAGAAAAATGGTATATCTACATAATAATTGTTAGAATTTATGATATCGACTATTTTGTCGAACTGCTATTATGATTTATAGTCACCAAAATGTTATAAAAATAGATTAGAATTTTAATATTCCATAAGCTCAGATTAGAATGGTTAGGTCAGTGTTTAAGCCTAAATTAAGTGAAATTTGTTTATGAGTAATATACCTGCGCAGGAATGGACAATGTAACAATTGAAATATTTAAAAAAACTTATTGAAATCAGTTTTAAAAATATATTTTTATTTTTATACTTCAAGTAGGTCTTGAACTTGTTTAAAGTATTGCATTTTGTAATAGGTAACTAATTAATTTGGGAAATTTATTATTCTAAAAAAAATTTTTTAAATAGATATCAGTGACTAAAAAAGATGTTGTCCAGTTAAAATTTTTCTCAAAATAAAAAATAATGTGTATCAATTTAAAAACTATATTATTCGAATAGTTCACAAATAAAGTATGTGTCTTCCTGTGATATCGATGCTGTAATCAGTTAACACTTAGCCTATATTTAAATAGGAACTGTTGATTTATTTGATATTATATTTTTATAGAAAATTAATGGTATTACTAAGGGTGAAGGGGGTACACGTTTTAAAAAATTCACTCCTACACCCTTAAAAGTTGGGGAAAACAATAAAAAAGGATGCCTTTTATCGAATTTGATTTGCTATAACTTCTCGAAAAATGATCTGATCGTGTTGAAATTTATGAGGAATTTATATTTAGCATGCTTCTACCCGAAAATAGCTTTAAACCTAAAATTTACCAACCTCCCCCCTCCCTTTAATAGACGGTGGAAGTTTTTTTTAATGTGATTTTATAACCAAGTGTATATAGTATTGTGGTCACTGTTCAGTGCTTTACCGTCCAAACCGTGACGTTTCTCCAAACTGTCTTATTTATATTATTTCACCATAACACTTCATCCACCCTTGCAGTTTATTATTTAGCGTGACCTATAGCTCGTAACTATAGTAACAGTTTTCAATATATACCCTTAGTGTTGTATATTATATATACCTATCAACGAGACCTCATCAAGGAAACACTATTCGCGACCTTCAGAAAGCACATTATACAGTATAATAATATGTTGACTGTAGACGGCAAGTCTGTGCGGCAAACCCAAACAACGGTGGCACTACCTATATAGTTGCATCGCTTATATTATATTGTGTACAAGTATTTAAACAGTTTACACCCAACATATTATTATATTTACAGTAATATTACGAACCCATTGTATTTGTGTAACCCTCTGTCCTTGGACCGTTCTGCAGTCCGTTGTTTTCCGCCATTACCATACCTGGAAACACAAATTTGATGTCATTTAACTCACATTATATGTATACCATTAGCAAACAGCCATCCTCGGTAGGAGTCATATATAACCTTAGGTCTAAAATGGACTATAAAGTCATTTTTCGGCAAAAGCCTTTGTCTTGAGCAACAAAAAAACTGTTACTCTCTCGACGAAAATTGAAAAAGTTATGAAGAATTTGTCTGTAAGAATTCAACACAGAGCTTTGGATGGAAAATATAAAAACTAAAGCTCATATTTTGCAAAAAACCTACGAAAAGTGATAAAAGAGTATTTGCGGTAATTCCATATTAAGGTTTTACTATATAATTAGATTGTACCAAAAGGGTTTTCTAGACTGACCTTATAATATAAGTTCTAAAGGGACGACACGTTTCGACGGTGACCAAGTTAACCTCAATTCGTCCAAAATTACCGCATAGCGCTGTGGACAGTAATAATTGTAATCCCACGGGAGAGTTTGGTCATCTACGCTGCCCAAAGCATGTTAAATCGTTCATTGCAGTATTGCCACATTTCTAACATCAATTTATTTTATTTAGAACAGATATTAAACCCTTTAACTTGGCAAGGGCTAATTTTTAAACATCAATAATAATTAGAATAACAGTGCTTTCTAGGTTGGTCGTGGAAAGTATTATATAAATAAAATGCACGTATCTTAAAAGATACAGTGCCAAGTTAAGGGTTAAGGTCCGCAGATGGTGTTTATTGCTAGTCGTCCCACGTCATACCGGTGCTTTGTTATTGGTAAAAAAAAATGTAATCAGCGTAGAAGTTAATATTGCAAACTACCGGTACGGCGTTAAGACTGTCGTAAATTAATACCTTACAGATACTTAAGGAAATTCTCATGCTCAGTCGCTGATTACACCGAGTTCCGGATGAAACTTTTCGAAGCGTATATTGTCGACTGCTTAAAAGTTTAATGACACGCGGGTTGTTTGCACGAAGGTGATTTATTAGCTATTCAATATGTACCCAAAGCGAATGCCACGGAATACAAAGCGCCCAAAGGTGGTGCCAGTACAATTTGCAATTATTATTATTTTCCAACTTTACCACACAGACAACGTACATAGCTAAACTTATGAATTATAAGGACCGGATTTGACTTTGGTGAATTCTGGCGGTTCGTCGTAATGTAAAACATGCTAAGATAGCACAATAAATTATTATTCGGACACTTTTAAATAATATGTGATTTTCTGATGTGTAATCAATGTTTTATGCTGTTAACGCGATTATAACATCATCGTCAAACTTTACAAATAATATTATACACAACAGTTGAAAATTAAGGACAAAACTTCAAAACTACCAATTAATCAAAAACCTTGTTATTGGAAACTTTACCACCAAACTTTGCCAGAGTGTAATAATTACGCACTTATAAAACTATTTACAAGGATATTTAGATAAATATTAACGAACCTGAAAATTACCGCTCGACGTTTAAAATCCGGTCCTTAAGTAAATCATAAACAATGTGCGTAAAAGTTATGTTATATAGTTGTCAATTTCTTAACTAAAATGCTATATGTCTTAAAGCCAATCCATTTTTTTTTATAGTTATTGATTTTAGTTGTAGGAAGCAGACAAAAAGTGCTTAAAACTTTGTATATTTATTATAGTTATTGTACATATAGAAATAAAATAAAAAAAGTCTCCAAAATAAATAGTTGTGGCTCAGATCACTATCCTGCAAAATATTTATTCTTAAAACTGTTTTGGAAAGTCCAAAGCAACTCGAAATTATTAAATAACGAACCGTACAATGCGAGCCCACTCTCCACCATAATGAGAAATTACAAAATATTTAGGTAGTACACATTTTTTAGTGAGTTTCAGTAGTAGAAAATTAAAAACATATTTTATTAAAAACACTTTACTTATTATGTTAAAAGTAGTTATAATAAATGAAAGAAACGCCAATATGTTTGTGTTGTTTTTACAACATGGTTTCCAAAAATAATTTTAAAACTTCCAGATTTATTTAATTTGGTTATTGAAAAAAAAATGTTTTCAGAAATAAATTGACTTAATAAGATAAACTATAAATAGAACAAAGGAGGTATATAATTTTCAGTTCCAATTGTTCAAAGCGTTAGAAAATTGAACGCTTGAACAATTCTCAAGGTATTTTAATTATTGTATTGAAATGATTAAATGCATAAGCCTCTCTGTTACTTGCTCAAGTAGGAAATTATATTCGGTTGAGTTAGTGGACAAAGAAACAAATCGTATTGAAGCCACGTTAATCTAAATAAGTTTAGTCATTTGATCTTTTCTGTTGGAAACTGAATTCGTGTAATGCGTTTCGACTAGGCGCACTGACTTTAATTAAAAATCTGCACTTAATTGGATTTAAAAGAATCAAGCTTACGTTTAAAACTTTGTAGAAAACAAAAAACTCAAAGTTTTTCTTTCAACGAGGCTCTTTAAGCGAAAGTTTTAAATTTAATATAATATGTATCAAACGTTTGGTAACTTTTTAAAGTTTAAATACAAAGGGTATGACTTTTATTTATTTTCCGATGAGGCAAAACCTTGTATGTTTCTTTGAAATGTATTTTTCTTATTCGTTTTGACTTTTTCCTAAGAACTGGTATAGTATCATGATTTCTACATTGAATGCACAGAATTAATAATGCCAGAACAAAGCAAACGCCGTGGTGGCCGTTTATTTATTCATGGGAGTTTGCCTCAGGAGACCTTTTAACGTGTATTGTGTGCTGGTAGCTGAATGAATCATTTACAAGAGAGCATCGGTGAAGCCGTAGTATGACTCCCTTTACATTGTGCTTATACACATCAGATATATAGTAAGAACAAACGATTTTATGCGATTCCAATAAAGTTTTTGTTTTATGCCCGAAAAGTCGTTTTTACGAGCCCATAATTTCAGTTGGCCTTGCTTGGATTGCTTTAAGATGCTGACCTACATACATATTTTGGCTGCCCTGAGCTCAATGGAATTCGCTATAGACTTGAGCCGGTATAATAGTCAAGGGCTTATTAAATAATAAGCATGATTTGTACGTTGATTCAATACTACGTGTATTGAGGACATACGCATTTGGAAAGCTGATTTGGTCGGGATAGCTTTTAAAAAAAAGCTTAGGTTAGGTATTATTTAGAAGACATAAGAGGTAATCTTATTTACATTATAAGCAAAAAAGCACACAAGTCTTAAATCCCTAATTTTTGAGACACAAAAACATCTTATAAAAATACTTTTAAGTCATTTTTGTTATTTTGTATGTTTTGAACTCTATGCTAACTATATTTTCAACGAATTGTTTTACTAGTTTTGAATTGAAACCAAAATTGTATTTAAAAATCGTAAATTTGTACTCCAATAGATGTCCTAGAAAATATAGCTCAAATTCCTATAATTCAATGAATTATTTTTTTTTCTTTACTTTTTCATACATTACGAGTATTAAATAAACTTTGTATTCAAATGATATGTATATAATAAAGAGTTGGCTAAACAAATTTTGCATGATTGACAAGTAGTCAATATGTTTAATATAAATTCAAAGTGGTCAGATTTTAATGGGAATTTTTTTCTGTTTGCGATTTGTTCGATATTAAAGAACAGTTTTTAATATTTAAAATATTAGACCTTAAAATATTTGGTGGTATTTCTAGTATGAAACAAATAAAAATAATAATATTTGAGCCCACTTCCACGCTGAAAAAATTAAATAATGTTCTTTTACACAGTAAAAACTATAGCTTTTACCTTTTCACACAAAACTATATTGACTTGTTGCCTTGTCGAGCATGAGATTCAAGTCATCTGTAGAGCTTTAATTGTCATATTTTCCGGGGTATATTTATGCAACTAACTGTTGTTGTAAAACCCGATGGTCAGTGGCGCAACCAGAGAGAGAAAATCCATTAACTCTGAGTTTAAACCGCTTAACCCTCTTAAGATGTTTAATTTCCGATTATGGGTACTTAAAAAGTTTACAAAACAATGTACTTAAAACGGTTTATCAAAGTGTAGACGGTTTTTCATTTTACGATAATACTCCTTTTTTCGTTATTCTTTTAATTGACAATATTTCTCTAACGACGACAGACAAATTACTGTATAATATTATCTTTCGGTTGTAAATAAAATAATTAGTATCTTGGCGGCGCGGCATTAATATCCTCCACTACAAAGTTTAATAGAATTCTCAGTTGCCGGCTAACGGTTTTAGCTGAGGATAGAAAATAACAATAATAATATTATCATTGACGCTATTTAAGCGTATTATTAAGTAGTATTCCGAAGGCGGTTGTGAAGTGGGCCGATGGAGTTTCGTGTTGAGGCGTTGGTGGTAGATATACCGACCCTCGAAAATAGGGAAAACGACAAGAGGGAGGGAAACATTTTTTGTTTTTTGGGGGTCGCTAAAAGGTAAAGTGCTCGAAATACAAAAGGTCAGTCGCTCTGTAGTTAATGTGGAATTAAAAAAAAAAAAACTTTTGTACCCCTTTTTTAGATTCCACGTGCGGATAACCGATTCCGGTTATGGGCGGCCGGCGGTTATCGCGTGCATAATGCATTAACTATAATCATAATAATTATTATTTGGTTGTGATTTTTCTGTAAAAAGTGCAACGTTCGACTAACAATTTAGTGTATATTTTATACACAAGTCCCGTCTATTGTTGTACCCGCAACTAACCCTATGGGCTTGCAAAACGTTTAGGACAAAATACATATTATTATATTGGTTTTACACCTGGACATCACACTGTAAAATTTTAACAACTGAACGATTACGTTATTCAAGTGTTTACATATTATTTTCTAGTTGTTATAACGGTCAACTTTCTGTGTGTTAAGCGCTGATTATCGGAGTATAAACGCCGCTGCCTTTTTTTCCCTATAATAATACATTATTATCGTTTCCACGGGCAACGGAATATTACAAACCGACATTATTATTATTTTTATTAACGTTGCGAGACATCAAAAACAAATATATATTATACACATAATTAAGGAAGTAGTGGAAAACTAAAAACTGTATAGTTATAGTCCTACATGAACCATGCGCAATCGTTTGCACAATTGTTTTGGTTTTTTTTAAATTTCCTTTATTATGAGTTATGACTTATGACAGACTGCGCACAAAGGCTTTATGAGCGGGTTTGAATTTAAGGAGCGGCAACATTTAAGTATAAGTTTTCCACGGATTTGGACGTTAAACGAAATTTACTACCCGATTAATAACACCATTGTTGTTTGTTTTAAACAATCCGTTAAATATATTAATTTGACAGTTTAAAAAGCTAGGTTTTTTCTAATAAAAAAACCTTGACCTTTGTAAGTTTTCGGGGTAGGTATACATATAACTAATACAATCCATATTTCTTGGTAAATACCAAACAATTTTTGGGTTTAAACCATAAAAATCCACTGTTTTGTTTTTGCTTAGTGTCCCTGCCAAGTCTGTAAGAAAAAATGTAATTAAAAAATCTGACCCGCGTTATGGTTTTTTGTTTACCCTTCCTAAAAGTTCATCGATAAAGGGTGAACGCGCCTATTTAAATAGACCTCGCCATGTGAGTTCAACTTAAACGCGATACCATCTAGTTTAAGCAACTATGCTAAAATTAAATCGCTGGCTCAGCTTTGACAATAACTCAGAGACTATGATTAAGAAACTATAACATAGCCACGTCTATCTCTATCTATATAGCAGAGGTTAGAGTAATATTCTTGTTTCTCGTACAGTCCATTTTGTACCCTTTTGAATACGTCACCCGATTCTACAAAATCAGCAAATTGAATTTGAATTTAAATTAAATAATATACTGGGTATTTTGAACGGGTAGGTTAGGTCTACTGTCGAGATCAAAGTAATAATTATCAGCGGCGATTAAGCGCCAAGCTGCGGTGATGAATAACTAAATGACTTTGTCAGAGGCGTTTCCGTGTATACAGTACAGTAAACATTATTATTATTATTAAATACATATTCGTTTGTGTATAAATATGTATTAGATCCTCACCGTCGAGTACAGTGTGGCTTAGCAGCGGCAAAATCGAATTTAGTTTAACAAACGGGGAGTAATCTGATTTTGCCCCTCTCTCAATATCAACCTTAATACAATTTCACAGGCGTTTATTTAAATCAGCAGGGGTGAAAAACGTACACCGGTGGAAATATAAAGTAGTTAGGTAGTATATACACGTTCAACATCATTTTTATATCTACATGTCGATTAGGGTAAATGTACACTGCAAGTTATACCTGCGCCGGACGGGTCGCGTTTATTGGATTTAAAAAAAATATGTAGCGAACAAGATACAAAAAACATATTTACCGAATTTAGAAGGCAAAGGTAATAAGTAAACAAAAGCTTCTCCGAAACGAACAAAGCCTATGGTTATTTATTTAGATTTTTTTGGACAGACTTTAATATATGCTTAGGCAAACAAAATATTTGCGCCTAAGGTCGAAGTATAGTTGCTTTTTACCTTTGTGTGCTTATCGATACGCCGAACTAGTATTAAGAAAAAAACTCTTTTTGGCCGAACGACGTCGACATAATATTATATTATTTTGTCGAATATTTGGCATTCGTTTTTCATTTTTTTTTCTTCTTGCAAATTGAACGACTTATTATACTTATTGCGTACGCTCTGGTGAAGCCACTGACAGTTTAATCGAATGTCTAGAGTAGGTATGTATGGGTAAGTGGCCTTCACTCGGATGTCAACCGGAATTATCCACATGAAACGTACAAAGACCACAACGGCTTTTGGAAATCCGGGAATTCGTTGAACGCTCGCACCCCTTATATACAACACACGGTACTCTAAAAAGTATATAATAAAGGCCAGAAAAATAATACAACAAAAAATGTTCGAACCGTTCGGGGCAAATAGCATATACAAAAAAGCAAGGCACCAAAATACCTCCTTTGTTGTGGCGTGCAACGGAAAATTTTCTTTCAGAGCAATTCATAATTGTTGGCACTCAACCTTTCCTTAACTTGAAACTTCATTAACTTCATAAATAGCTATTCAAAACTGGTTATCGAACATTTTTAGTACGTCATTTTCAATCATAGTAGTAATAATAAAAAGTTAATGAAATGTACGCGTTGCCATTTAAATTTCAAAAGTTGCAATCGAAAAAACTACGTTGGTAGGCGGGTAAAAGCAAAGAAAAATCGAAATCCATTGTATAAAAAAAATTACATTAAAAAAAAAAATGAATTTCTTATTAAACCCTTATGCGATATTGAGTGGTTCACGATAAAATGATCACTCTGTATAATTGAAGATTTCGCTAATAATCGAGCAAGAAAAAAATGTAACGTTATACTGTTTAATATTGTATTTTATTATGTTAATTTGTAGTATAAAAAAAGGTTTTTAATTTATTTATAATATATTAATAAACTTCTTAATTATATGCCAGGGGTGCCAAAATTTTAAATACGCCCCTGATGGTTCGGATTTGGCTTCTCAAAGGTCCAAATCGGTCGTCAGACCTGGCCCTATGATACTGTACTATAATATTTGACCGTATATTATAATACTAATAATATATTACAACGATTCTATCCGGACACAACTGCATACGACGTTCTGTATGTCCTTTTATCGCCCCACACACCCTTTGGCGAACGCCGTCCGTTGTGTTTTATTATCCGACCCCTGTCCAATATCCTCGAATGACGTCACTGGTTTCGATGATGCCGTTGTTTTTTTTTTTTTTGTACACTGACGCTTTGTTTGTGTCGTTGCGTTGTTAAAGAGGAAAAACTTCCTCGTTATTACATGCCCTTCGTCACTCGAATTACTCACGGAAAATACAACACCTCAACATTGAGTATATATATATATATATATATTGTGTATTATAAAAATTAAATAATAATTAATTGATTTTTGAGTTATCTAATCCGGATATTAAAAACTTTATACTCAATGATTATAGTCAACTATATGAATAATAACCATTTCATAAGACAGAAAGTTTTAAATTTATTCGACTTCTTAATTACTAAAACATTATTAAGCGTTGTTAATGTCCAATTATGCTTTTGAGCAACCAAAATGGTTGTTGTAAAAGTTTGTAATTCGGTATGTTATGAGTTGTTTTCTAACAAGAAAGAAGTAACGAGGAAGCTATACAAATACTTTGACCTTTGTATCTACAGTGTAAATGCAGTTTCATTACCAAAACATAATAATACAAAATACCAATCCCATATGAAATTCTGTTGTGGTACTATTACTGAGCTATTACCTGCAGTATAGAATACTAGCTTTTTATACGTATACACATCTAATATTAGGTATAATTAATTTAGTATATCATAACTTACCGTCTATGTCTTGGCCCTGACTACCGGAGGTCTCATCTGAAATGATAAACGTTTAAAGTAATTCATATTAATACAGCATGTCTTAGGAAATAACCAATAAAAACCAGTTAAATCGTATAAAAAAAAAAATAAACAAAAAATACATCATGTCTGTTATGGAGTAGGAAGCGAATAAACATTTAAAAAATCTCTACATATAAACTTTATGCAAAGCAAGCCGGTAAAACCGTAAGTTCAATTTACCCCAGTTGGCAAGTATAATAATAGACATGAATAAATAATTAAATCAGATTATCTAAAAACAAAAATCAACTATAAAAAAAAAAATTCAGTAAACAACAACAAGCCGAAAATATCAAAAAAAGCCACGACGCACAAATTAACAAAAAAAATAATCCCCTAAAATACATCATTACATAATATACAACATAAATATTATACAAAATGCAATTTCATCGGGATCGGTCTGTGAGGTATAAACGTTTTTCACGATCCGAATGAAATTTAAAAAAAAATACACAATACTATTATAGAAAATGAATAATAATGCGATTTGGTAAGTGGGAAATGAAAAAAAAAATCAAACGGTTAACGAACAACATGCAATGAAAAAAAATAATAATGAGAAAATCCGACGAAGAATAGTACCGTATATGTAAAGCTTATGAATAAGTACCAAACGAACGGATTTTGAAAAACTCAAAAATAATTTTTTTTATGATTGAAGCGAGTGAAAAAAGTCTACAATGCGTATACAGTTCGAAGGAAACGTGCATTTTACGCCTTGTTAGTTTTGGATTCGACATAAAAAAAAATCCCCGTCAATCGACATTTTAATTTTTTTTTTAAATTAACCTAAAGAATTCGTGCTGATTAAAAATATAAGAACGGAGTTGCTTTATAAAATAATATTGTAAGAAAAAATTGTATTTTTTCTCCTGTTCGTTTTACCGCGGTTAATAAGTATACCAACCAAGCTGTTACATTATTATGTTGTCGATGGAAAGCAACGTATTTAATCCAAGTTCTCCCGGCGGTGTTTTTTTTTTTTATTTTATTTTTTAACCGTCCATGATAACATTAATACACTTGTATTTACTCGATGAGAGATGGGGTGGGGGGGGGGGGGTGAGAAATATCGGTATTAGCATCGTTGCCGACCGCCTTATCAGCCAACTTTGTGTGCACAAACAGCACACGGCCATAAAACTATACGCTATTTTTTTTTTTTTTTTGATTACACCGAGTTCTGAACGCCTCTCTGCGACAGATACTTCCTATCCGGTGCACCTGCACCCCACCGCACAAGCCTCTGTACCCTCTCCATACATACCTTCCACCCTACCGACCACATACGGACCCCTTTTGGAACGGACGTGCTGCGTTTCCGTCGTGTACCGCAGGTGCCATGCGGGTAACGACACTATCACAATATTATAATGTGTATTGTTGGCTTTATACACACACTCACAGAGAGAATGGCCATTAATAAATATAATATGTTTTTTTTAGTTATCATTTTGATAAGATCGTCGTCGCTCCGTGACAACCAGAGTGTAATATTATATACACCGTGCGTAGATGGGGAATAAGGAGAAAGATTAATTAATCCGGACGAGATAAAAAACTAAAACTGTGCTGAACGTGTACCTACAGCGACAGGTACATAATAATGTAATATTATGGCTTGTTGATAGAATATAATATGCGATGGCAAAAGTCAACCAGAATTATAACAGCTAACGTATAATAAACTTTTAAACGCCGGAATGATTGATATTTAGTTGTATACATAAAATACAGAACAGAAGCGTTCACACAATGCATTTGATAAGGACAGAAATTCAACTTTCCAGTTTTCAAAGCTCACTTCTCTCTTGTTAAATTTGAAGAAAAAAAACACCCTTAAAACGTACATATTTTAACCTAACTCATTATGGTAAACTTGAGAAGTTTTTTTAAATATTATAGTGTTTATATTTTTCTAATGTATTCATAAGACATAGACACGAAAAACAGCTGTTAACCTAGCTCGACCTAACCTGATCTTATCTAACTTTATCTGACGTGTAGACTGTAGTCATAGTTTTTCATTAAACTATCGAGAGAAAAAAACGGTGAAATCTATAAATTCTTTTTCTTCTTCCTGAACTATCTCATGCTAATTTATGCTGGTCTGCCAAATCCACATTTTCGTGTTCACTTCAAACATCTTCAAGCAGTTTACCCAGTAACGTTCATACGCTTCTGTTTAGGTCTACTTCTACTCATCGACGACTTGAAAATGTAGAAATTATTTAACTATACCTACTAACCACAGTCTAAAAATAGGCACTCATAATGTATTATCATATTATGATGGTTTTCAGACCGTTCTGGCATATTTTTATCTCAGCGTTTTCTCAGAAGCGATTGTCTTACTACGTTCAAGCTTAACAACGACTTAAATCAGCAATTTCGGAAAGGGCTTAGCGAGAGGAATTCGACGAAAGACGTGGGTAGATGTTATTGATTGAGACGTGAGTGGATTGCTTGCAGACGAAAAAAGTCGAAGACAAGAATGAGAGGATTATGGCAGCCGTCTCCACTTGTGTGATCGGATAAGAGCGCGTTTACTTGCACAACGCAACTTGTACCATTTTATTTGACGGAGAGATTTACTTCCAACTTTCCCAAGATTTCACCGCTTGAGCTCTTTTTAACAACTCAAAACTGACTAAATACACACAATAAGGTGTTTTCAATTCATATATTATATATATAAATGTTTTTTTTTTTTTTTTTTTTAAATCAAACTAATCAATTATAACCAAACGTTGAATAAAAACATAAAATAAAAATACCCTATTTTTCCTTTTCATTGGTTATGTATACAATATCTAATATTATACATACAGTTGGGTATTTTCAATGAAACGCGGCTTCGGGTAAAACAATATGGCTAAAATTAGAATAACACAATTATTATTAAACTCGAGAGCGCCTCGTCGAAAATCTTATGTACACCGAAGTCAACCGCAGAGATTTAAGGGAAAACTTTCCGTGACAATCAACCCTTACTATTGTTGTTTGTGCAACACTATTAAATTTTCATCTCTCAGAGAATATAAAACCGTTTGCGGCTAATCCGGCAGGCACCGAACTCTGCCATGTGTGTAATATTAATAAGAAAATGTCTTATGTACGCCATCTTTGAAGCGGAACGGGTTATTTATCGTTTTAACGTTAATCCATTAGCAAATTACCAGACAGAGTGCTTAAGCGTCGGCCATTTTTAATACCGACGGCAAAAATAATTTATATAATATATATATATATACAAGCAGTATTTGCCTATCTCAACTCATCCTTTCTTCAGTTCCTCGTCCTTGTCCAGCTCAAGACAGCCTTTTATTCTTCAATACTGTTCACAATGTATCCGCTCCACTCACATAGCACCTTTATCTTCTTCGTCTTCTTTCACGGACTACCCTCTTAGTGTGATTTCTTCATTTTCTCCAGTTGTTACGTCAGGGTTTCCCCCGTTCTATTTGGGAAATCCCCAACTGATTCAAGTCACTTAACCCATATAGTTAGCTCTTCCATTTAAAATCAACGTGGCCTCAGTTTATCAACCAATAAAACGAAATATATATACACTGATATAGTCACTATTATGATAGTTGTAGGTATTTTAAATAAATAAATGATTGTATATATATATATATTGAAAATAAAAGCTCAATAAGATTACCTTAAACCTAATGGAATAAAATCTGAAAAATCATTAAAGTATTTATGCAAAGAATGAACATCTAAGCCTATTTTTTTTAGGCTTAAACATTTCACCTCTGTTTATTTTCAATCTAAATTGATGAATACAGTTTCTATTTTGAAACATACGTTCGTTAGAAGTTCTATAAAGAGCTAAAAAAATATCAAACTGAAGACTTAACCTAATATTAATAATATATAATATGCTACATGACTGTATATAAAACAATAATTCAGCATCGACTCTTAATTGGTTGGTATTTACCATTTATACACTTGTTTAAGACAAGGCTGAGTTTGTCTAAAAAATATATTTATATTAGACTTTATCAGTAAGAATTTTAAAAAAATCTCAATACTTTCATTTTGACTAATGTTCTTCGTTTAACGCGAAACTTCTTACAAAGTAATTTAATATTTATCTAATTGATCTTTTTTTTTGGTCGCGTCGCTTAGTATTTTGTTTTATATTTATTAATTTTTTTACTTTTTTTATAGTAATTGCGACTTTTTCAGTTTTTCTTTGTCTCGGTTTATCGTTTTCGGGCAAATTAAAACTTCAAAAGGTTTTTGTAAACGGTTTAATTGCATTTGCCGTGTGAAAAATACTCCTAGTTTTTTTACAAAAAAACAAATTATATGCTCGGTACGAAATTACATTTACATGTTAATTAAATAATTTGAACATAAAATGCGTAAAATTGTTTTATAATATTATCATTATTTTGCTTGTAAAAAAATGGGAATTCCGCTAGGACCATTTATATATTGTTGTGAATACATTTTTATATTTATACAGTATGACATGGTTAGACTGGCAGTGTTGTTTACACTTAATGGTTTTACAATAAGCATTTTAGTTTTTATTTACAAAGATTAATGAAAGTTTAATTTTCCGACGTTTATGGAAAACGTTATCTTTTTTAAAATGTTAACTAATCAATTTTTTTATTTTTTTTTATATTTACTTAACAATATTTACTTTTTTATTCACTTTTTGTTACCATAAACACTGTAATTTAGCCATCCTGTGTTTATTAATTGTAAAACGTAAATTAATCGACTAATTGTTAAAAAGTGACAAATGCATTGTATAGACAAGTACAACAACCCGAAACAAATTTAATTTTGCTTAAGTTTGGTTGTTAGTGTTAGAATTTAAACAATAATTCGTTTTTTTTTTTATTAATTTCAAAGTAACATTTTTTTTTTTCAAAATAGGTTAATGTTAAATTTGTATTTTATTTTAAACGCTCGTCGAACAATCTGGCAAATTTTAAAGAACAAAATATTTACATACTTTGTGCTTAGTTAACATCAATTGTTCAATTAAATTCTAATATTAGGATATTGTATTGTTTATTTTTCAACAACTTTGGAAATACACGTTTTTACTAGCATTTTTTTTTTTTTTGTTGGATAAAATGTTGTAATTAAACAAAAAATCCCTCCAAACAAATGGTTGTATTAAAATGAAATATTATGCTGGTGTCTAATAAGGTCAGGGCCGTATAAAGAGTGGCCAAGCGGAAGCGTACAGAAGAAAGTGGAGTGCACACACAAACAAAGAGGAACAATAGTAATCGATAACCACGTGTTGGCGGCCACAAAACCGCGTACAACGTACCTGCCAGTCGCAAAGAGGACATCCTCTGGAATTCCGGTTCCTGAAGCCATTTCCACATGCGACGGAAAGTCTCGCGGCCGGACTTGAGTTTGGACCATGGTTTTGGGTTGCGCAGGAGGTCTGAGAGCGTGCCTTGCGACCGGCACAGCACGCGTTGCGCGAATATCGCTTGCGGTATGCTGTACCGCTTGAGTTCGGCGCTTATCCTTTGCGCCAGCTCCTTGGTGTTGATCTCCTCCATGTCGGAACTGCAGTTGGAGCCACCGCCACCGCCGCCGCCCCCGCCACCACCGCCGCCTATGGGGTTGGCCACCAAAACGGTCGTGCCGCCGTTGCCGCCCGATTGGATGCCGGACACCAAGGTGCCGGTTTTGATGATGGTGGCGGCCGTTTGGTGTTGTTGTTGTTGCGCCTGGTGTTGCATTTGGTTTTGTTGTTGCGTCATCAGCGTGGTCATCCTCTGGTGGTGGTGTTGGTTTTGTGGGATTTCCGGCGGTGACGGAGACGATGTGGTGACCACGATTTCCCGCGTCTGGATTGGGTGTATGACTAGCGACGGCGAGTGTTGTGGCGAAATTATGTTGCCCGGGTGCGGCGTAATGGTGGCCAGGCCGTTGACATTGGCCAGCGTGGCGGCGTTGGCGATGGACACGGAGGACGCGCCAAAGTTGACTACGGCCGTGCCAGAAGATGTGGGCGGCGAGTGTAGCGAACCCGAGTTTTGACTGAGATCCGGACTGTGCACCACGATGGACGTGGCGGGTGGCGGTCCTCGCATGTTCATCTGCTGCGTGTAAGGCGCATCGTAGCAACTGTTGGGCGACATGCTCTTCTGCGGCGAGTTCAAGTCTCCGTTCTGGCTGTACGTGCTCTGCGGCGACAGCGAGCTGTGGTGCATGTTCGGTGAGTAGTGGCTGGGCGAAATGCAGCCCATCTTGTCGTACGAGTACGGACTGTTGACTACCATCCCCATTCCGATGTTGTTCTGCATGGCCGTGAACGAGCCGGCCACGTTGTTGGTGTGACCGTACACGAACTTGTCCGACATGGTCGATATCGGCGGTAACGGTTGCAACGGGGTTAGCGTGGCGTAAGAATTGGGACTGTAACCGGGTGGCGACATTCTACCGTTGACCGACGTCAACGTTTGGTACGTTGGTTCGGGCTGCATGCAGTTACCGTTGTTCCGGTGGTTGCCCGACCCGTTTCCGCCGTACTCGTGCGAGTCGAGCATGCCGGCCACACTTACCGACAGTCTGGAGTTCATCTTCCTGTCGATGGAGCCGCCGCTGCCGATGTCCGGATGATGGACGATGACCGTGATGGCGCCGTTGTTGTTGTCGCCATTTTCCGTTTTGACAACGGTGTCGTCCACGTCCCGGCCGCAGTCGTCGTCGTCGTCTTCGTCGTCGTCATCGTCGTCCACGATAGAAAGACAACGGCCGCGGCGGTCATCGTCTTCGTCTTCGTCGTCCTCGTCTTCTTCGTCGGTGTCCCGATCGTGTTGTTGATGATGGTGATGCTGTAGGTGATGGTGGTTCAGTTGTTGCTGCTGCTGTTGCTGTTGTTGTTGTTGTTGCTGTTGGTGGTGGTTTTGTTGTTGTTGGATGATTCGCCGTTCGTTGCAGACAATCCTGCTGACGTTGTTACCGTTGGCTTGCTGCTGTGATTGTCGCGGCACTCGAGTAATGCACAGTTCGCGTGTTTGCTGCGGTATATCGCCGGCGGCCGCGGCCACAACGTGCGTTCGACGGACGGTACTCACGATAGCTTGATGTTGTTGTTGTTGTTGTTGCGGCGAATCGATCGTCTCGACCACGACCTCGTTGAGTGGCGACTCGGGCCCCATGTCACCGAAACTGTCCATTTATTTCCGTCTGTACCGGTACAGCAGGTTGACGGTCGAAAGCATTGTTGTCCACTGGCGGTGACGGTCAACGGTTGCGAATAATAGTTGAACGGTAATAAATGAGAACAGTTGACAATAATTTGAGAGAAAAAATAAATTAACAATAGAAATAGTGTGGTGTAAAAAAAATGGCTATAATTTTTTTCGAAAAATGTATTTACCGCGTTCGAACGATTCCGGCGGCCGCTTTCCCGCTACTTGCGGACCACGACCAAAACACACCGTTCGCCGTGCGCTGCCCGCGGAAAACGGTTGTCCGTACGTAAAGGGTGAAAACTCACAGTGCGTGTCGCGTCCGTGCGGGTGCGCGCGCCAAGCGTGTTCGGCGTAACCGTTCGATTCGTCGATTGATAAACGCCACCGCCGCCGCCGTCGCCGCGTGTCTATCTGACCGGGCCGGCGGCCGCCATCGATTTTCCTCGGTAAGCTCGGTCGAAGGGTGACGGCGCGGCGGCTGAGTCGGGTGCGCCGCACAGTGGCCGCGGGCCGAGTTACGCGTCCCGCTCGACACTGAAAATATATAAACCCGTTTTATTGATCCGTTTCGTCGGGCAAATTGAACCGACCCCGCGGTGCCACGCGTACGCCACGTACGTCCGTGGCCTGGTCGGGCGGCGTGAGCGGTTGCGGGGAGGGGGGAAAGCAACCCCTACACGTGCGCGCACTGCACGCACCCTATACTCCGCATGCAACTGGACGCAGTGGAAGGGTCGTGCGTTGTGTTTTTCCGTCACCCTCCCACTCACCCCGACCGAGCCGTACACAACACACCGCATACCGCGTATAATAATCTTATAGTATTATTGTTGTGCGTTAAGCCATAACGCACGTATATACTATATTGTGTTTTTGTGCGAGAAAGAACAGACAACAAATTTAAAACAACAAAAAACGTTTTATCGATCCCACTTGTTTGACAATCGATTTTTTTATTATATTGATCCAGGACGGCAGATTCGACGATCGATCCAAAGATCTATCCCGCTCGTCAGACATGACCCGGTCACGACGATTTATCGTCGGGTGATTTTTGTTTTGTAAAAAGCATAAAAAATTCACAGTACAATTTCTACGTATCACAACAAACCACTGTCGTCGATTCGCGCAACCTTTTATACTGAATGTGCAGTAGACTGTAGAAAATTTAAAATGTGCATTTGACTGCACGATGAAATAATATATTTTAAGAAATGTTATGATGTAGTTATATATAAACTGAATTACCGGTAAATGGTATGTTAATAGTTTGGTTACAATTTATTTTTGAGTGGTGAGAACCAAAAGGGTATAAGTAATTTTACTCACAGAATTGAGTAAAGATTATATTTTCAATATTCTCTTATGGAGGTTTCTATTAGGCAATTTTTTTTCTCAATAACTCATTAAAAATTATATGAAAAATTGTAAAACAGGCAGAAAATTTGTTTCAAAATTTTATCATGAATTTGATAAGCGTGTGTCACAAATTTGGTTCTTATCAATTTGTATTTACTTGGAAATACATTAGTTTGAGTATAACAATACAGGGTATACTTAATGATTACTTAATTACTTTATTTATGTTATAAATGCATAAACAAAGCATGACTGAACTTCAACAATTGTATTATATTTACGTTTTAAAAAATAAAAATTCTACTATCTAATTAAATTTATTGGGCTTGCATATAGTTGTATAGTGTATACTTAAGCCAGTGTGTGTACATAAATTATTTAACATTGTATTTTATTCAAAACACAAAAATAATTGGTCGGTCAACAAAGTTAAATTTTTAATATTTTACTCCAAGTATATATATATATATTTTTTTTTTACCATATGCTCTTCCAACCCGTGCTGGCCACCCACGGCATATTGAGGTATTAATATTATTATGATATGTGCACGCTACATATCAACGTAATAGTATTAAAAAATGCGCAATATGGTTTAAAAAAATGTACTCGCATAAGGTAAAATGAGACCTTTTAATATTACATTAAAACCCAGGTGCCGACTTCAAGGGGAGCAAGACCTTAATTGTGCATCATTATGTTATTGTTTTTATTTTAATTACATTGAGATTAATTCAAATTTATCGTTTGTGTGGTTTTATAGATCCAAACTTCGTCCGATAAACAATAATCAAACATGGGTATGTCCACAAGGAGCCATTTTATCAAAAATGTATACATTTTTCGGTCCAGACGATTTTTAATTTTCAAAAAAAAAAGAAAAATATTTTCAGTCGTGCTTAGTTTTGAAGTTCTATCCAAGAATTTAAATAACAATAAGTGTTTTTTCAACTCGTTTTTCTTTTTAAAGACGACCGACGAACTTGTTGAGTTTTAAACGCATAAATTTAGTTTTTTTTAATGTCAAAAACTGCATTTTAAGTAGTTTGTTAATTGATTATTTTAGTTTATTAATTGGTTTGATGTGTTTAATTAATTGTTTAAATTAAGAACAATTTGCTGATTAAATAATTTAAGCTTCAAAAGTTGATAGAATTCTAGAACTTGCCAAAAAAGATACTGTTTTATAATTTAAACAACACTAATTAAAATGTCAAAAAAAAAGAACTATAAATTAATAATTGTTTTTAAAAAAAATGAGTGTATCACGTTAAATGAATCACTCTGTATATAGTATGCTTTCTGGCCGAGACATTAACACGTCACCCCTCTTCAACCCCGGAATGATACCGTATTGGGTAATTTTCATCTGCCAGATAGCTTAACACGGATGGGTAGATATAGTGTAAAATTTATTCATAGAACATCTAAATAAAAAAATGGTCTTTTATAAAAAAAAAATTTTAAAAATAACCCGCATTTTTTTAAAACTAATACATAATATTGTAGCCTCTACACGTACAAGACTGTAGCTACAGCACAACATAATATTATGGGTAAAATAATATACATAACCAATTTGGTATAGCTAAACTAATTTATTGTTTGTTGTCGTTATTATCAGTATACATAGTAATTAACAATGTTATTAAAATATTTTCGAATACCTCTCAACTGTCAATTTTGTGTCACACATAGCTATCTAAAAATGTACAATTGTCAAAATGTAATTTCCGCACCTTTTCTTTTTTTTTGGTTTTTCGATAAAAAGTTTGACTGATAAATATTGTATTATGCCGTTCAATGCTGTCAGCTGAGCGCCTTCATGAGCAGTCAAATGCAATACTTGAATACTGATTGACAACAGAATAGATTATCCATGAAATTGAAGAAGCCAAATGTTATATTATGGCGTCCCTTTTCAGTTTTTTGCTTTTATTATTTACATTTAAACTTGGCCGATGACTTTTTTTTTCAGTGTAATAAAAACTGTTACAGAAAGTACTAAGGAATTAATTTAGAAAAATGAGATTTAAAGGCGGAAAGATTTTTTATACTTTTTACAAATTTTCAGCTTAAACAAACCTATTTACCCGCAATTTTTTTAATTTATAATAGTGTCCTACTCTTTAAAAGTTAACATGTCTTAGTGTTTATTCAGGGATTAGATATATTCCTTAAATGTATTTCATCATTAGCACAATAGTTATGCAATATGTAATCCCCGCAATTAATTGACATCACGATTAATTATTTGATAAATATTAAATAATTCAGATAAAATATTCAAATTGGTTCCTTTAAGTTTAACAAATAAGTACTGATAATAACGTATACCAATTTCTCATAATTTATTCATAAGATATTTTTGTAATTATAAATCTGGGTCTTTACTATTAATACAGAGTTCGTCATAAAACTTTCTTCTCGGCTTTTAAAATATACATTGCATTATTATAATCAACTAAAACATATTCCAAGAACGTTGAAAATAAATGTAGGTATATTAATAATAATCAAAACAAAAGGCACAACGCATATTGCGCTGGATTAGGAAAAATGGATGTAATCGTTGACATAATTAGGTAGTTGAAAAATGAAAAATTTTAATTTTAAAACACATTTTTTAGTTGAAAAATTGGTTCCATGTTTTAACAAATTTATCGATTTTATGTAAGTGCATTTATTGACCGATTATTATATGTTTCTTCTAATAATAAGTCTTAAAAACAATTTTAATAATAAATTTGTTATATTTAATAAATATATTTTAACATAGGTAAATGTTAAAATAGATCACTCGCCCTAAAACATTAATGATAAAAATTGTCATTATCATTAATCATTATAATCATTTATCATGTAAAGCCTTAAGGGAAAACTCTTTAGGTCAAATAATAAATTATCTAAGTATAACAAACATCAACTGAAACTGTCGGTCAAGGCTCGAGGGATTTGAATGTTAATTATACATATATAAATATATTAAATTCAATGATACTTAAAGTTTAAACTGTTATTTATTATCATAATAGTGCTTTATACAATTTTTCACTTCAAACGAGATTTGTAAAAGGTATACACTATTGTCTATACCTAATGGCGAATACCGATTTTATTATTATATGAACTCTCAATTAAATTCCACAAAACTCATTTAAACCCTCCTAAAAACTTTAGTCACCCTACTGACACGGCCCGTTTTTATTTTAAAACGGATTGACCTTACTTTTTTCAGAAAAAGTTCCTAAACATTTTTTAATCGCAAAAAATCAGATTAGTTTATACATATTTTTATCGAATCCTAATCCTTACTTAGGTATTTTAAAACTCATTTTCATAGGTATTAAACATTATTATAATCATCGTAATATTAATAATAAACCCTTTTACAAAAGGATCGCGGTTCCTCTTTATACTCTGTCTGGTATATGCTAGAATGGCTGTTGCAGCAATTAAAACATATAAACAGATCGTTTGTCGAATAGACGAACTTAAGGCCTGGGATTTATACTTCCCTACCCTAAGAACACTACTACATCCCCTAAATCGCAGCAAACCCCTGTTTATAGTTGAAAACATTTGTGCTGTGCTATAATCAATCTCTTAATGATTCAGAGCCATATATACATACGTTTCAGGAAACAAAGTTTTCCCCCTTGGGCAATGCAACCTACTAAAGATCCAATTACCACTAATGACCCTGAATCATTCCCTATAACGGCACTATCCCTATTCCTTGCAACGCACAATTCAATTACACAACTCAATGCCCGCACCTATACAGCCAAAATATATTTATATGGAATAGGATATTTCACACTGGCCGTTGCCTTAATTGTGTAGTATTGTTACTATTTCTTGGCCTATCTCCGAAACGACATTCATCGCAAAGGCAATGTCCTCTGGCTCTAAGGAACCACTGCCGCCGGCATTTTTGCAAGTGCTGCGAGATTAACGGTCGATTACATACATATCTAATGCTTTTGTTTAGCGGCAGAGTTTACATGGATGTATGTATATGATTGCCATGTGTGTGAGCGAGGCAACGGGGGAGAGAAAATCCAAGCTAGACGGCGGTTTATGCAGCAACCCTTGTAATTATTATTATTCGGGACAACCGGCGCATAGTATTTTACTTTTTTTCTCCAACTTTATTGTTGTGCCGTTTGACCGCCGTCAGCTATTATAATAATATGTAACGTGTGTGTATGATGTGTATTATACTTCCAGGTGCTATATGCACGTTGGATATGACCGGCATCTGTGCATGGGAAGAGGGGGGTCAGGTCAACGTTCGCGCCTGTATACACACACACACGAGTTGTGCGACAGGCAACGGGCGGCCGTTTGTCGAAAAGGGCGTAGAGTTTATTATCATTAAGGCCTATGGTGTGTATAATAATAATAATAATTGGAAAATGTTAAAAAAAAAAAAAATAAAAAAACGGCATTTCGGCACACACCATATAACGCAATTAGGTTTGCAAAAATTATAAATGCCGCTTCACTTGCCGAAGAATGAAAAAAATGCCAATTGAATTTTAAACCGTGCACTTTCCTGATGCTAATGTCACTGGAACTTTAACGTCAAAGTTGTTAAAAGTAGGAAAAATCTCCAAGCGTCAACAAAGTAACAGAGTAATTTATTAGCCACTCAGTACTATACTTGAAATCTTGTCAACAGCTTTTAAAAGTGTACTTACTTAGAGATAGCGACGACTACCTGTAAACATTTAAAAATTCACAAGAAAAAAGGAATTAAGAAAAAATGTACAGTATATATTTGACATGTATCATACATTCCAAGTAAAAATTTGTTTTTTATATGTCCCCTCTGTAGTTTATTTTTGTATTTTTTTAATATTTGTACCTGTTATTTTTTTAGTTTTATAGCTTAATCTAAAGATGGTTTAGACCCTAACCAATCTGTATTGTTTGAAAGTGTATAATAAGTTTCTAATACACTCTAGGCTAAATGTGATTTTTTTTTCAATTTTAAAATAATTTCTTATAAAATTGTTTTTTTTTTTAACCAATAGGTTAAAATTCAAAAAAATTGGTCAGCTGAGTTTTGTCAGAAGTTCTTCAAAATATAAATAATTAATTTTATACAGATAGTGTAGAGAAACACAAATCTGCTCTAGTGGGAGGGGGTTTAATTTTTATTTTAAATCTAAGGCACGAATTCTATATAAGTAAGCCCTTAAGTTGATTTCACTCAATTTGCTTTTTGTTAATTTCGATATGGCCATTCCTTTAATTCCCGGTATTGATTTCCGGTCTAAGAGCATAATCGAATTAGTGCGATACGCACAGAGCAACTCACAGGAGTAATTTAATTTTCAAGTACAAGTAACTAAATGAACTATTACTATACTTATGTCCAACACTACACTACAACAGCTGTTATCAGCAGAGTCGGATATTATTTCATTACATATTTCGCGTTCAAATAAATTCAAAAATAACAAAATTAACTTCTATTCCATAACAGTCTTATACATGCGTAGAGTATAGTTGATACCTCTAATCGTAAGCGCTACCTATATGGGAATGTTATGGTTATGATGGGTTTGGAGCTTTTACGCCCCCTTAAATAAATTACATACATACTTCGGAATATATTTTCAACGGGAAAGTACAAGGTGAGGGCTATACCAAAAAGGGGGGGGGCGAGAGATGTCCAAACGAGTCAAACTAATGGTCTAAGCCTGACCGTAACATTAATGCCTACATGAGAAATTACGAAATTTATATTAAAAAAAAAATCGCTTTGTATTATTAACCGGTAACCGCAGTTTTCCATTAAGAGCGGCTCAAATGATCTAACTACAACAGATATTGTTTTTTTGTAATACAATATGTTACTAAAAAATCGTACCGACTGACCACTGAGGGAACTCATGGAACCAATACTTTTGTGTTACTTAGCATCAATAAATATTTGATTTGAACCTTTTTTGAAAAAACAAAACTACCGCATGAAATCTGGATGACCACGGTGTAGTAGGTAAACCGACTTGATGGAAAAGTTTTTAAACAGTTATTCGTTTTGGAGTTTGGACAGTACTGTGAAAGCGGGTTAAATGGAAATCCGATGTTTGTTTTGCAATTTCAACGGTTCCAACAAAAAAAAAACCCTCGGGGAAACGGCTATCGTATGACGTTCGATCAAAGTCAATTTTTAATTTTTCCAAGTACAGACCACAGTATGTTTTCGGCCCTAATGTGTTGGCCAAAACGTCGACAGAGGGACCGAGCATAAAAAACTTACCTAGAATTTCGACGGGGTTCACAGACTGTTCTTCGAAATTGTCGCTTTTAAATTAATTATATTATAATCCCCTTACTCGAGTACTAGCCAGGGTGGGCAGATTACAGGTGGTTTCGATTACATACCGAGTTATTAATAAATAACGATTATGTTACAAGTTCTTATTATGTCATTGTCTATACAACGGTACATCTTAATTAGAATAGTTAAATTAGACCAGAAACAAAAATTGTAAGCCAATGATTAACGATAAAGGCAACCGGAGGCTACTCCTTGAAAAATAGCTTTAAGGGTATTGTCAAATCGGTAGTTGTACTTATTGTGAGACCGCCCTGCGAACTGGGAACCGGTTTTTTTTGTAAATTATTGTGAATAAACGATGTTGGGCTGGGAAGGAAGCAAAGTGAAAGCGTTCCCCTCCCAGCCTGGACAATTCAGAGATGCAAAAAAAAAGGCACTGGGAAAATGACTGTAAAAAATCCTGGAAAATAAAATATTAATAATTAATAACAATAGTTATAAATATATTGTAAAAATAATTTATTCTTTGGTCTTAATGATTTGAACGAATACCATGATTTATCTACAATTTATGTTTAGTTTTAAGAATTTTTATTTCAGTCACTAGGATTCTTTTGTGGTCCTAGGTTTTTCGAAATTTAATATCGGCTGTGCTCGGTAGTCGCCTAAAACGACTTTGTGGAAAAATTTTAATATCATACTGTCGATGTCAGTGCGAGTAGCGGCGGGTTCGGCGGCAAAACCGGTTGTTGTTGAGTCGTACAGCGAAGGTTGAACCACGGTGGCACCGTCCCCGCGATCGCACGGTTTCCGAACGACGTCCCATTGCGGCCGGGCTTGAGCGGGCAACGAGCGTTCGGACTCGTAATCTTCTGCGGCCGCGTCCGGGTTGGCGCTCAAGCCGCACGGACAGAACAGTTCGCAGCGGGACGACGATGACGACGATTGCGCCGACGGCCGAACAATCGGAGACGGTTGACACGCAAACGGCAGCGGCCTGTTGAAGTCGTAGCGATAGTCGTCGTAACTGTCGTACGACCTGTTTTCGGCGGACTCTTCGCTCGGTTCGGCCACCAAAGACGACGGCCTCGGCGGACGCGAGACGCCGGCCACGGCAGAAGGCGTCCTGAACGTCTTAGGCCGTTCAGTGAGCGACGCCTGCATACGTCTCTCACGGTCGCGCAACACTCTTTCCCGAGTTTTCTTGTCGGCCGGCGGCTTGGCCCACGACACGTCGAAACGGACGTCACTGCCTTCGACGGTGGCGCCGTCCAGCGCGTCCATGGCCGCCTTGGCGTCGTCCCGCCGGGAAAAGTGCACGAACGCGAAGTTCTTGAGCGTCTTGACGCGTTCCACTCGGCCGTACCGGCCGAAAATTTCGGCGAGGGCCCGTTCCGTCAAAGGAAGCGGCGTCTGTCGGACGAACAATATGCGCACCGAGCGCATCGTCTCCTCGTCCAGTTCCGGTTCCGGGTCCGCCCAGTCCACGATGGTCTTGCAACCGAACACCGTGCACCGGCTCAGACGGTCCTTGGCCTCGGCCGCCTGTGCCGGCGTCTCGTAGTCCAGGAAACAGAAACCGCGGTGCATGTCCGGGTCGTCCAGGCTCTTGTACGTGATGGCCCGGATCAGGCCCGGTGCCACCGTTCCCACCTCGGCGCAAATGTCCGACTCGGATTTCAGTTTGGGCAAATTGCCCAGAAACAGCCGCGTGCCTGGTTCCGAATCGATCACCTTCATGGCGATTTTCAAACGACAAAAATATACTCAGAATTTAGATGGAAACACGACAGCCAATTAAACAACACCACACGACGGCACGTACAGAAATATTATTTTGTAATTATTTTGACATCACTTCGGACACGTTTCTTAACAACGAATTCGACGGTTTGTTGAGCAATACTGACCCGTCGTTAAAACCGAATCGTCAATAATAATTGAAATATTTTCACCATTTTCTACGTGGCCAGCAACTTAAACCGCTTTGCGGCGGAATTTTACTATATAAATACATTTGTACATAAACAACAGGCACCGTATGCGGTCGTTTCGAACCATGTCCTCCGAGTGATAAATAAAATATGAAAAACTACCCTGAAAGAGATACCCCCAAAGGAATTACCGCCGAAACTATGCTGTGTCTATTTTTTTAGACCGGATTTTACCAAAAACCGTCCACCGTGTAATGCTTGGTTTACGGGTTGAGTAAGCGATCTGTCTAGAACATCAAGAAATGTCTAGAGGTCAGTCGGTTAAAATACCGAATGGGCGGTAAGTGACAGGTGTATGTGAGTGTATGAAATGAATAGTATTTGTCGGCTACGGGCTTGACAGAGGCACAAACTTAGTATAATATTATCCTTTTGTAACCCCCAAGATGTTAAAAATTCATAGATAGTAAATATAGACAAAATATATATAGATGATAAATATTGACAAAAGTCAATAGGTTACGCCATCTATGATTTAACGTGCGTACCAATTTGTTCAATAGTGTGTTAAGATAGCGTCGCACCACCCATTTTTAAGGAGTAAAGTATAGGCAATTTTTTGTAAAAATCTTTATTTAAAGGTTAAACTGTGATGTGCAAATATTAGTTCAATAACTAGGACTCTATGTTGGTAGTTAATTTATTTTATGGACTATCACAGCATCCTTGAATTGGACGATTTTCAATGGAAAAATAATTAAATGTTCATGGTAAATACAATAACGACCCTCTCTCCGATAACTTGCATGAACAAAATTCTAGTCACAATAAATTACAAATGGAATATTTGATATATTTTTTTGAGAACGCCTATTGCCCTCCCTCCTTGTATCCGCCCTTGCATCAGTATAAGATGTGTTACGTGTCATGTGATTGAAATGAATAAGGTAATGTAGTATAGTTATTTCTTATTTGGATGAAATAACCTCGTACATATTTTATGTCAATAATGTATAAAAATTAAAAAACACAAATTAGCTTAGCTTAGGAGTATAAAATTAAAAATGTATTGTTTTTAGATGTGGACAGACAATTTATATTCAGTATATTAAATAAATAGTTATTATTTAAAAAGACATTTTTGATCATAATACATCATTATTTTAATAATAATTAAACTGTTTTTATTAATCCATGTATATTAATGTTTCTTAGATAGGTAACTAAATATTTTTTTCCTAGATAATTAAAATAAAACTTAAAAAGAATCGGGAATCATCATTTGGATCTCTATTGCATATATTGTTTTCAAAAATTGTACCAAAAATATTTCAATAATGCTCAGGTCTGAACTCAGGTACAGGTTTGGAAAAAGTTAAATAATGTGAAACACAATTTTTAAAATTTATCATAAAAAAAACTTCAGGTTTATAAAATTAAAAATGTATTGTAATTATATCTACCTATTTAGTTTTCTACATGGTTTTTTATTTATTTTTCGGTCTTATCAAAATATTTTAAATATAAATATGTGCAAATACCAATTTATTATATTATCATATTATATTTATCATATAATAATATGGATGTGGACAATTAGATTTTATATAAATAGGTAATACTTACATTTATATTTAAAAAATATGTACTTAAATAACAAATTATTATAATATGTAATTAATATATCTAAGGCATTGAATAATAAAACAATACATTTTAAAATAATAGTAATGGATCTAGTTTGTGTGAAATATTATTATGTTGTATATTGAAATATAACATAAACATTTGATAACTATTTCATTATTTATGGAAAGATATATTTATATATATATATCTTATATTAATTATTCACTCCATCCTACTTATATCTGCCAAATTATTTGTTTTGTCAGTTGTCTACAATTATGTTTACTTATTACCTATATATATTTATACCTAAGACTATAGTATGTAATTTTTAAGTTTCGGAAAAAATACAATTTTTAAAAGATAAAAAATAAGTAAAGTTATATATATTTAAATTTAAATCTGAGTTAACAAATGTATGAATTATAATTCATTTTCAAATAAAGTGAATTATTCATTAACCTAGAATAAAAATTGAAACATCATATATTTTTCCAAAGAATTTTACTAAACAGCAGCTAATCTTTTTTTACACCAAAGAAAGTAATTATATACTGCTACCTTTATTAAACTGGGTGTGAAGATGTACCTTAGCCATCTAAAAAAGTAAATTTCTAGTCGAGCATTTACCCAACTTGTATTTTTTAACGAAAAACAACAATGTATGTTCTTCATTTTTATAACAATAAAAAGGTTCAAGCTTGGTATTTAAATTTTATAAGTGTACATTTTTAATTAACCATTGTAGGGATGTGATTTTTTTTTAAATAATTTAATCAAGCAACAATGACTGTACAAAGTAACACAATATTATAACAGCTCATTTTATTTCGATAGTCTTTCGAATTGACAGCACAGAGATAAAAAATAACAAGAATTACTTATGATAATCCGATTGCTATATAATAATATGTATCTCATTCAGAAGAAATTAGGGTAATTATTATTGTTTGCGCGTTTTAAAAATAAATAAGCGTTTAAAGTTCCCATAAATGTGGTGAACAATAAGTAAAATATTGTAAAAGAAATAATATGCAATGCATTATTCGCAGATTGAAATAATTTCTGTTTTATTTTAGTACTATTATTGAACAAAAAAAAAAAAGATATAAACCCACTAATATAAGTGAAATTTCAAGAAAATCCATTATAACAACTTTATGTAACAAATAAAATAATAATTAAAAACATTTTAATTTCTAGAGTATAGCCTATAAAACAACTAATGGTCAATAGTAAATCAACAATCAACAGTATAGTTTTCAGTGTTGACGGACTATGAATTTTGTGTCCGAAATGAGGTAAACAGCGTCTGGCAAAGGTTTCGGCAAAGGAGACAGCAGAATTAGTCTTTTCTGTTTTGTACTCACGTTTATCCTAGAAATACATTTTTATTTAACATCAATTACCTTTAACTTCGAAAAATGTTTACTTACACACACACAAAACCTGCAATATTTGTCCTAATAATGTCTTCCTCAGTCGTTGTGGCAAAACTAACCGCTAAAATATGATACATCATGTTCCGATCTAAAAATTAGATTCAATATTAATGTTATGATATTATATTACATTACAAATAGATCAAAATATTATTTTATTTTTTTATTAGAATATTTTTAGAAATATTAGAATTATAGGTAAGAATGAAACAAATAAATTTTTACGGCAACAACGTAATAAGCAAAACGCTATTATAATTGTGTATTATAATCCTATAATACACGGTTGTAATTAAAAGAGTTAAGAAGAATTATTGTAATAAAAATAAATGCAGTTTTTTTAGGAAAAAAAAAACAATTTTTATTAATTATATTTATTTTACAATAACCCCAATTGATTCTTGATTCTATATTAAATAATTAAACAATTTATAACAATATTTAAAAAAAAATGAAATTTATACCATCATTAGTACCTACCATTACTTAATCTATGCATAGATCTTAAGGGAAAGTATTAACGGTTAACATTTAAACTTTTTTTTTATATACTGCTGAAGTATAAGTGATTAGTTTTGTATTGTATGGCACGTAATTGTATTTGGTCCAGATTAATTTTTTTTTTTAATGGTTTTTAACACTTTTTATATGAAAGTATGGCGTAAGCATGCCACCTTGGACTAAATTTGTAAATCCTGCCTATTGAAAATTTAGAAGTATAAATAGGATTGAAAAACCTGAAAATCTTTTAATTGTAGGCTAACCAGTCAATTTTACTCAACAATTATTTTAAAACTTATAAAAGAAGAAATTAAGGATTCCATATCATCTTGACCATATTATGCTCCTCCCTAGTTATGCCGTTATGGATTTCATACTTAAAATTGCTGCCCCTACGGTTCCCCTTGTGCCTCGAGCCGGCTCTGTTAAATACAATTTTAAAGGTTTGTATGTTTTACAAGATTTCTTCTTAATAATTTCAAAATTTTAAGTACCCTTCTCATAATATTCATAATTGTGGATAAAAAGTTAAATTACCTGGATTAACAAGCACAAGTGCTGGTTTAAAATCAACTTCACTAATTCCAAACACTTTAATATCCTTAAACTTTACACAACAGGTATATGGATAAAACTTGGTTTTAGGCTTGCTAAAAAAGTATTCGCGGATTCGATTTTCCATAGTTAAACGTCTCATTTCTTTACTTCTTACTGGCAACTGCAAAACAATAATATATATTTTTTTAATAAATTAAAATTTTTATATTTTATGACTACTGTTTTTATATTTTGATAAAACTAATTAAATATCATATATTGTTGACAACGTTGAACAGGTTCTTTTTAAATAACTATATTATTGCAATGTCACTCTAAGGCAAATCTGGAGGCTAAAACCATGGTAGTGGATAATTTTTTTAGCGGCAGCATTTTGTATCCTAGAATTGATAGTTTTAAAAACATATTGTAACTTTTTATCAATAGGTGATCTATTGTTGAATTTTGTTGTCGCTGTTGTGTTTAATTTACTTTTATTATTTTTTCTTTTGCATTCATGAGTAATAATGATAAAACGATTTTTAAAATATTAAACTGCTCCTAATGAGGAATACATTAATAAATATTAACAATTTGGAAACAATCATCGACAGGCTAGATAACACAATATAGTGGTCTGAACTTAAACAAATTTATTAAAATTGGACTTTACAAATTGGTTAGAGAAAAAAAAATAATTTTAAAAATAAAAATGTTTTTCAAGTACTTTTAATAAAATATTTTGGTACTGAAAACTTTTAATGTATTCTATCAACTATAAATTAAATTATTATCTAATAATTAAAAAATATGCTTCAAATAGAAACTGCAGGTTGAAAAAATAATATAGAAATGTACATATATATATATATATATATATATATCAAGGCATTGTTTTATTATTTTTTTCGTTTTTCTCATAAAAAAAAAGGTGACCTGAATTTTTAATATTATAATTAATACTTGCAAAACATTTTTAATGTTTTCGTTATTAGTAGGATTAGGTCAGGTGATTCTACTTAAACCAATGAAAATCGTTGCACAGAAAGAGATCATTTAGCTAGTAGTAGCGATTTTGTGAACATTTTCAAAACGATCCATGCTAAACTTGCGATATGTTAAATACTATACAGTTAAACCACAGGGCTTAACATCATTACACATAAAACAAATATTATAAGTAAAATATATGTTTAAAAAACAAATCTATTTATAAAATTACTTACCCAGTCGCTTTTGGGAAGATATAAAACTTTTACAAAATTAGGCATATCTTGTAATAGGTGGTCGTACAATTGGTCTTCATCTAATACAAGAATAACGTCAACTTCAAAAGCAAGAGCTATATGAGTCAGGGTGTCGTAATATTTCCCTTCAATCTGTCCACTAGTGTTGATGATTATTCCCGAATTATTTACTAAAAATAAAATTCAGAATAATTATTAAAAGGTATTTTTTATTGCTCCTTTACCAAAATGTAATTATTTTGAATATTTTTTAAAGTTTAAACAATAAAAATTAACTAACAGTTTTTTAAATAGACCATCATAGTAGTTTACTATATATTTTAAGTAATACAAAAGAATTTGTTTGAAAATCTAATGCTAATAAAATCATATGAAATGTTTTACTAATAGGATTGACGGCCATTCGTGCATGAATAATCTTTGCCATTTGCGTTACTAAAGTATTAAATGTAGCGAAATCGTTATTTATGTAATTGTGTCCATAATGATATATTAATGGTGCTATGTGGGAAAATTGTTCGTCTGGTTCTGCAGGTTTCTCAACCAATACTGCCCCTATACAAATTGATTGATATTATTAATAATTGTTTTCTATAATAGTATCAACTACATTATTATCATAATTAATAACAAACCAATTGTTCCTGGTATCGAAATTTGTCCTCGGTCAGGATCTAAGTCCACATAAATAGGTTTACGATCGTTGTCACCAGTTTTAGCCGCGTAATTAAGCAATATTCTGCATAATGTGGATTTTCCAGTGTTTTTTGAACCAACTACCATAGTAATTGGACCCCGACATTTTTGTTGTTCTGCTTTTTGCCGTAATTGTTCGAGCGATGCATGACATTTCAAATAAGACATCTACACATAAAACATATTGATTAGACAAATTATTGCAATGAACATGAATAAACTTGCAAGTGACAAATAATATACAAATCTACGAGAATTTTTTCCACTTAAAAATTTAATTTGTTTTTTTTTTGTCCACTACCTAATGAAATAAATCAACAATTATTTATTAATGATTTATTTTGTAACATACAAGAAAAAGAAAACCTTTAATAAAAAAAGGCAGAAGGGTAGAGTAAAGACTAATCCCTTTGCGGAAAATATTGAAGCATGATGTTTTGGCCCCTTTAACATACTATCATTGATTATAAATATTTTAGATGGCCCTAAGAGACATTTCAGTTCTGGATGTCAACACGGTTATCAATGAAAACGATACTACTAGCGCCCGTCCCATGTTGACGTCCAGAACTGAAATTTGTCTCGGTGAGCCGTCCATAATATTTATAATCAATGATATTATTTGATCGAAAACAGAACAGCATGATATAACTTTCTTGAATATTTATTTATATTTTTTGATCTATACATTACCATAGGCGTCACATTAGATATTGTGTATGTAAATCCTTTTTTTCCACACAATTTTAATATACATCCTTTCCATGTAAATATTGAAACGTATGAACCAAAATGAAATGTATAAGGTTTTCCTATCACTAGTATAGAACCAAATATTTCAGCCACTCCAGATTTCAACTAAAACAAAAGATAAATCATTTTTTACTATTGGTAACTGTTGACTGCTACTGAAATTTTACTAAATTGAATAAATTTAATGAGAAGAAATCTTTCTCTAAGTAAAATCTCTATTTCATTTAAGACATTGGATAAAAAATTAAAGATTTAGCAATTTTAAATTTATTGAGTTTCCAAGACTGTTGTATAAATTTAACGATCAGAGGTGTTCCTCTAAGCTGTACCTATATAATTAATTTTAACGCACTTGATTGCGTAACACCGTTATATTTTTCATTTTGTGTTTAAAATTGCTTAATCCCTGTTATGTTAACATTCAACTAAGTAATATATTAATATGTATAATATTACTCATAATAATGAAAATAAAACTAGGAAAACTGCAAATTATTTTGAACTATTTTTTGAAATTGTTTTATAGTAAATTTCTATTTTTGGGAAAACCAAATTAGGTACGTTAGTTGGCTAGGAAATAAGGCAGTAGTATCTAATATGCACTATTGCTGGTTTAGTTCTTGGCTACTGGTGACTCCATTCAGTTAAAAAGTCGCTATCACCCTCTCCATCAGCAGAATAACTAACAGTACTGGCAAGCAAATCAGTTAAGAAGCCATCTCCAAGGAAGAGGGGCAGTGATGGCCTTTAGTGGGCCAATAAGCTTTTTATAAAAAAAACTATGTTAACAAAAACTTGTATGCACCCACAAAAATATATGCGACTGTAATTAGCAACTTGTAATCGACTGTTAATAGTCAACACTGAATACACCCACTAAGATCAGTTTTTGATAAGTGGTGTACACTGCCATTTAATTGCCTAATATAAAAAAGTCGTTACACATTGTTTAAATATTTAAAATGGCATTAAACAAAAATTTAGAAAGTAAATTATAGAAATATATTACTTCTAGCAAGACAGTTTCATAAATATTTTCCACTTTAAACCGGAGTTCTTTGTCTGGTTTTAATATGAACAACTGTTCTCCAATTTTTTTCGGCATACTTGTACTTGTGCTGCACTAATATTGTACGATGTTGAAAGTATCAAAGCGACAATTACAAACTACTAATTAGGTACTTACTAGCGATTGTCCAGATACGCATACGCATACACTGGACAGTGTTTGCCATCTTTATCTTTATCAAAAACACAAACATGATTGGTTGATGAAACAAAAGTCAACAACATAAATTTAGCGTATTATAATATTTTAAATGTTTAATCACTTTAACCCTTGTATATTTTTCAATGTGTGTAACGCATAACGGATAACGATATGCGTTATTATTTATTGGCTATTGCCCGTACGCCGGACAGTGGGGGGGTGGGGTGTTCGTTGTAAGCCCCCACTACCGTTAAACGTCAAGTAATAACGCTCAACTGCGCATGTGTTACTCGCACGCGGCCGACTATGATTGGCGGTTAGTTTTAGAGCATGCGCACTAGAAATTTGTTACTTTAGAACTAAACGGATGACATGGTAAAAAAAAAAAAAAGAGGGTTTATGTCAGATACACTTTACGACAGACGCTGGCTATCCGTTCTAAATGATCTTAATAATAATATGTTTAACAGCTATTATTTATCGTTGATGAAATTAGCAACATATTGGCAATTCTCAAAACAGGGTCTGTAATGCTGTGTAATGTGTTGCCCGTCGCCAGAATGGCGAATCTAAAGGTTACCTACCGTATTTTGACTATTATTAATTAGGGACCACTTAACATTATTATAGTTTACCACATTACACAACGTTATTATTAGTATGATGTAAATTGTAAGTTTTTCTCGCCATTCTATAGACTGCTATTTCTTACATATATCACTTATCTGCAATTTGAAATGAGTCGTTTATTTATGAAAGGTGATAAGTCAAGACAATTTTGTTGTAAATGACTGTAATAAATATAAAGTTCTGTGGCTATAGAGGGATCATTTACTTTTGAAAATAGTCAAATTCGTTTGATAGTTCATTTTATTATGAGCAAAAATTCAATTAAATCAAATTGTGAAGTCGGGAAAAAAGTTCCTAATTATTGATTTATATATTTTAAAAGTCATAATAAATTATAATGGTAAAATAGTTTTGGTTTACACTACTCTAATGCTCGCAATACCGTTAATGATTTTGTCATTTTATTTATGAAACCAGTTAAAGAGGTAAATTATCCGCGAAAAATAGTTATTTTTAATTTTCCGAAAGTTTACCTGTTTGGACTAAACCCCTTTCATAAATTCAATTGTATGTATTTTGGTTTGCGGCACTGAAATTTTAAGGTTTTTTTTTAAATTTTGAGACGATATATAAATAATTCTTACTGCAAATGTGTACTTAATTATTAATTAGGACACTTAGGTATGTGCAGATTTACTTATTACAGTATAATCCCTTTGCTGGCGTTTGTAGATGTAGCTAGATAGAAAGCGGTTGTTTGTGATACGATTTTATAAAAATATAAACTTTATGACATATTTCACTAATAATATTTAATATTTTTAAATACAATTTTATTTTAAGTTCTTGTTACTGTTATGGCCACTACCCTTGGGCCTTATTATTAAACTAAACTAGCTATGAAGTATGAGCCATAAACTGTGAATATTAAAAGAAAATGATTGGAAAACGTATTCACAATGAATATGAATTTATGTAAGTAAAAGTTATTTAGATAGCTTAATACAATTAGTATTTAGTATTTTTTTTTGTGTTTAGCACAATAATACCAGCTTAGCATCGAAGCTAAAATTGTTTATGTAATAACAATTATTAATAAATTCGTTAGTTATAAGTTAGTAATAAATTAATAACTAACGAATTTTTAATATTAAATAACAGTGGAAACTTTTACCTACTTTTTAACATTATCCTGTTAATTATAACATCGTATAGGACCTAAATATATGATTATATAATGTATTTTTCTTTTGTCTGGTTGCTGTAATACCTATATATTTTGTCTGCATTTATAAAGTACTTTTTGAACTTAAAATTAATTTTCTACGTCGTGTATGTATACTATACTAAGATAATAACAAGCATAGATGGAAGAGAAATCTGTCAGGTGAGTTCCAAAACTTTAAACGCAGGAAAAAACAGTTTTATTTTAATACATTTATTACCGCTAGATGGTACTGCGGTATTGTAAAATGTATTATAAACTGTGTTAAGGCCCCTGGATACCGACCGTTTTTTTCAGCCAAAACACATCATTTTTTGTCCATCGCACAGGCTGAACCATTAATCCGATAAGCAATCTAAAAACAGTTATGAATTTGTCATGAAGTTTACTTAAGATCGGTCAGAGAACTTTTTTCAATTTTTAATTTTAACCCTTTACAAATTTAATTTTAAAATTTAAAATTTTATAAAATGTTCAAACGAGTTTTATGCGTAGTAAGAATAAGATATCAAAAAAGTACGCTGACCGATCTCAAGTAAACTTCATGACGAATTCAAATCTGTTTTCAGATTACTTATCGGATCACTGGTTCAGCCTGTGCGATGGACAAAAAATGTACTATTATATAAACTAAAATGGCTTTTACTCATAGACAAAATTATTTAAATTAAAAATAATACCATAAAGCTCATATAAATTAACCGGTAAATTAATTAACATGGTCGAAATTTAATGAAACCACTTTTTTCTTAAATATTGCCTATACAAAGCTCCTTAAAAATGGTCGGTATCCAGGGCCCTTAAATTCGATTACAGATAAACAACTCGATTAGAACATGCTTTATGTTATGTTATTTATGTCTAATTGCTTCACATTTTGTTTTCCTGCCTATTAATTTTTGATACATCGCAGCACCGATATGTTGACGCAACTTGCAAGTATTACTTATTGTCTATTGACAAACCTTGTAGTTAATAAAACTCTTTTTAAGAAGGCGGGCTGTACTTGGACTCGGATATGTAATAAATATTTCCGAAAAGGGTCGTACTGTCGGCAAAGTTGCTTCGAGAAAATCGTCCAAATGTATAATATTGTTTAAAATTTTTTCATAATTATTTCTTGTCATCCAAAATCGCTTGTATAATGATTTTGATTTTAGTCGACCGATGTTTTTTCTTAGCAGACTTGTTAAAAAATTCAATTTATCAAGACTCTTTGTTCCATTAGGTTGGCAACCCCGAATCGTATTTATGTGATCCATGGCAATTGGCAAGTATCGAATCAGCGTTTTTCTGTACGTCATTCTGTTTCATGTTTTATAATTTCTCGATTTATGTAAATTTCTTTCTTTCGAAATTCATTCAATAAGAACATTTATGTCAATGATTACATTAATACGTAACTTAATAAATTGTTTTAATAACAATATTTTTACACACAATTTAAAAACCGGAAAAATAACAAATTTGTTTCTGAATTTTTTGCAGGCCGCAGCACCGTATGTTGACGCAACTTGCAAGTATTACTTACCTATAGTTTACACTAGATTGTATTTAAAATCAATATTGTCATAATTTATTTTCAACGATTAGATAATTATTATTACATATATAATTTCATTTTTGTATTTTACTCGTACTTAAAATATTTAGATTTATAGAGAGCGTTGTCAATTGAGTACTTTGTGTTAAGCTTATGCCATTGTTGTACCTATATATATTATACCTGCCTTATAAGGTGTATATCACGATTGGCTGACACAGTAGCTTATATAAAACTTAGTAAATATGTCACAAGTCAAGACAAAATATTATGTTTTATTACAAGTATTCCCCTTTTTACACTGTAGTTTTCAGTTATCTGTTAGTCAACATATAAATATAAGGAATTTTTAAAATTATTTTTACTATAATGGTGTATTTATAAATAAATCTATTAACGAGTGAATAAAAGTAATTTTTCATTTTTATTTCACTTGAATATAGTCTATCAAGATCGGATTTACGATGTCACATTGTCTTAAAAATACCTAACAATTATATTATATATGTATTGATTAAATATGTCTTAAGAAGTCAACGTGTCTTTGAAGTATCATTTTGGAACAGCCTTTCTAGTTTCTAATCTATTTCAAGTTATTGATCTCATACGAGTTATGATCTAATGTGTCAAACATCAAAGAATTCCCGTTTGTCATAACTCATAATAGGTATGCTCTATAATTAGTCGATGATTTTATTTTCGTGCGTATAGTTAATAAAAAAATATATACTGAAATCTAAATAATTACTCATCTAATAGAGAATAGTCGTATTGGTAAACCTTATAGTTAAAACTCTTTTTAAGAAGGCGGGTAGTACTTGGACTCAGATCGTTAAAAGATTTCCGTTTAGTACTCGCTACTTATTTGTCAATACATTGGCGAAACGGCCTATACTTGGTTAAGTACGTAGCAAGACGTGCAACCAATTCATTGCGTGGGCTATACATGGTGAGTATACTAAAAGACACGCCGCCGGTAAGCACGCTACATTTGACTGTAAGGTAAACATTTTTCTGTAATTGTAGTAATTATAAGCGAAAATAAAATTACCATTGTGCGTTATTACTGATAACGCCATCCGGTCACCCATCCGGGATCAAGCAGCAACAGACACATCTTAACCTCAAGTGCCATGCGGCACCTGAGATGTCCACTGTGCCACACCTCCCGGTTTGTGTTAATAATTAATAAGTGTTATCACTTATTAATTATTTAGTCAGTTTCAAAATGGTCTGAACAAATACAATCGCAATTAAAAGTTTTCCACCTGGCATATTAAGGCTGTTCACTCAAAATTTTAGTTTTGATTTGTCGCCTACAGGGAATCAATAGAAATCAACTTACAAAATTATACTAAACAAACTTTCAAAATTAAAATAAATTTAAATTTACTTACGCAAAAAATGTAGTATTTTCATTAAAAAATGTATTTTTACAATTTTTTACTGAGCACTTGTAGTAAGGTTTTTCACCTTCACCTACACTATCACTGTCTTCTTTTAAATCTATTACATTTTCTTCTGCGTTATCGACGGAAATTTTCTTTACATTCGGGTATAGTTCACAAAAAAATAGGAGAGGCAATTGTATTATTATTAAGTATATAATTTATACTAGGTACCTAAAATGACTTAGTATATATAACAATTTTAGAAAAAATTAAGCTGTTAACCAGGTATCCATTAACCGTTATTTATTCGTTCAGTTCAAAATTATGTTCATGAACGTTAACTAGGAATAACGTTATAACTTTTTTTACCCCGAGAACGTTATACCGAAAAACATTTTAAATTTATTTGCTCAGAGAACGTTTAACAAAAAACGTTATAACAAAAAACAATAACAATTATACAAACAAAGTAATATACTTTGTTTGTATAATGTTCTAGTGAATATTTTTAAGATTTTGTTTTGTTTTTATCTTTTGTTTTTATACTTACTTGCGCTATAAATACTACGGATTTTAAGAGCAATAAAAACCGTGGTTTTTATAGCACAGATTCTGTAACAATAAAATATGATATTAAATATTGTTTTGTTCATCAGGGTAATCATTTGGGAAATTTGAGGTGCCACTTGCGGTTATTACATCCACTTGAATACCAACAAGTACTATTAGAAGAAAACAGTTTAAGTAGTGCCAGTACTGCCAGTACTGCTTCCACAAGTTCTAGTAATTGTTCAACAAAGCTCCCAACAAATGTTCAAAAAAAGGTATTTTTTTTTAGTTTTGAAGGCCCGTTTAGGACTAAAACTAAACTACCTCTTTCGAGCAGGAAGTTTTTTTATAATTGAGATATCAGAGAGAAAAACAGAACTGCCCATAATTTAACCTAACCTACCAACTTATCCTCCTAAGTATAACATAACTTTTTTTTTTTAATAATAACAAATTACATCTAGGACCAAATTAAGTTTGTTAAAGTATTAATTACATTAATTGAAATTTTAATACAATATTATATTTTAAATAATAGTAATTATATTTCATGTCTATAAGCTAACTTATAACAATGATTCATAATTTGCTACTACATATTAGTTTAAATGTGTAGCTGAAAAGATATTATTTTACAATAATGTGGGGTTTACTTTTTATTTTCTGATTCCTTCATGTAGGTAGTCTATATATCATGAATAGTTCACCGTAGGCTTATCACTTCCCCTTCAAAACTGAGAAAAATATCTGTCAACATAAGTAATTTAATCTCATTATTTACTAAAAGTTTCCATCCCGCCTAGAGAAAAAAGTTAATATTTTTCTGGTTTGGCAATGTTTATCAGTAGTACAACGTCCAAGAATGATAATCTTGTATAGGTACAAAAAAAAATAGAACATGCCGTATTTTTTAGTTGAAAAATATGAATAATTTTTATAGCGTTTTTATCGATTTGAAGATGAAGCAATGAACTTTTTAAATTTTTGGCCTTATAAAGTACTTAATTATTAATTAAAAATTACGGAACACTACAATTTTTTGAAAAATTATTAAGTTAGTTTAAAATTTGTGTAAAATGTTATACCAAAATATAGTCAAAACGAAAGGACATTACCCTTTCCTCTAGGATGGTGAAATCTTTTCTTACTTCGTTATTTTTGGGTCATAGTTCTAATATTAAACACACAGTTCTATAACATGTTAATTGATATTTAATATTTTGTAAATTTATTTTATTCAATAGATAACTACTCTATTACGCCTCCATTACTGTGTTAATTAACGTTCATCGTAATATCTGGATTAATTTGTAATTAATATTTTTAGAAAAACGTTGATAAAGTTATATATGTCCCAATTAAACGACATATGGTGATTCAAGGTTGCGTCGAGATGGTGACGGTCAATGGAAGACCATTAAGGCTAATGGATGATACAGGTTTTCGAAAAATAGTAGTTCCCATTTTTAAAAGTCTGGGGTTTAGCATGAATGCTGATATTGTGCGAGAACAAATTTTCAATAAAGCAGCTATGGTTCGTAACACAATAAGTGATCAACTAAAAAACGTTTTCTTTTGTAATAAAATGGACACTGCAACTAGACACAATCGAACTATACTTGGGATAAATGTACAGTTCATACGTGAAGGTAAAATGTTGCATATTTAATAGTACTTTTATTAGATACACCTCGACGATGTAACCTCTGACGATGTAACTCAACAAAATATCATATATGTTATCCAAAATAAATTTTATTACTATTATAAAAAAATATTTATAATATATTCACAAAGACTAATAATCTAGTATATTAAAGCTATTTTAATTTTAAACATCAAACAATACATTATTTATCATTTGTTACAACTTACCCCAGTACTAGCGTAATATGTAACAAAAAAATAATCATGACACACTTTTTTCATCAAACTATGTTTTTGTTATTGAGGAACTGCAATGCATAACATAAGAACTAAAACAACGTTCTCTATCTGTATATAAATAATATATAAAAAGTGTGATAACTGTACCCGGTCTTCCCTACATTTTACTTTATAATATTTATATTTTTGTTTCTAGAAAACATTATTATCAGAAATTTGGCTACTAAAGAAATATATTTAACAACGTCTGACAACTTGAAATTAGAACTTTTGAAAGTTTTTGAAAGATATAAATTGAGTCCTAATTATATTTATTCAATTACGACTGACAACGGGGCAAATATGTTGAAAACAGTTACATTATTAAAAGAGATGGAAAAAGATATAAATGACAATGAAGAGGAAAATAATACTTGTCATTATACTACTGACGAAGGAAGTAGTGTTGATGAGTGCAGTTCTAGTACAGATACTACCATTAATGATGAAGAAGACGAACATCTTCATCATAGTGATAATGAGCCGATATCATTAAGTGATCACTTACAATCGTCAGTAAAGACATCCATCATCCTAAAAGTTATGCGTTGTGCTCGCACACACACTGCAGCTTTCAGTTTGTGATGTATTTAAATTGAAAAATATAAAATCAGTTTTAACAAAAGCAAGAGAATTAGTAAAGGAGTTGAGAAAACCAAAAAATAAAGAAGCTTTAATTAAAACCAAAACAGTACGACCCATGCTTGATTGTGTGACAAGATGGGGATCAACATTTGATATGCTGGACCACATTTCAAAGTGTCAACATTTTTGTCAGGTTTTTTGTTGACACGACAAAGCAATGCATTTTGAAAATAGTTTCTGGGATAGCATAAGTGATTTTAATCCTTAGAACCAGCTAAGAAAACTAGCTGTTTGCTACAATCTGAGCAACTATATCCTGGAGATTGTTTAGTAGAGTGGAAAAAATGTATTATACAAACAAGGAAACTGAGTACGTATAAACACTGCCTTTTATGTAATTTAAAAACTGTATTTTGGAAGCCTATAAAATGTAAAAGTATATCATTTTTTTTAGATACTTCAATATCAACCAGTGTAGTGGAAGCGATGGAGAGAAGACAGGGCCGTTTATTTGACTCTGATTGCTTTTTACTGGCAATATTTTTAGATACGCGAGTAAATGTTTTACTGGTTAACGACATGAGAAACAGGGCCAAAAAATATTTACTAGCCTTATCATCTCTGGTAAATAAAGACTCAATTCAGTTTAATGAAATTCAAGCCACTACCGAAATGGATAATAGTGAAGATGATTTGGATTTAGAATTACGTATGGCTTCAACTGAACGTGTTGGTTCCAATGATGAGAATGAACAGTCGGTTAGGTTATTAATTGAAACCGAAATTGAACATTTTATTAAACTTCCCCTTCATAATAAAAAAAATAATGATGGATATATGGGTAGAGCTCCATAAAAATATCCATTAATGTATGCATGCGCAATGGTCGCTTTAGCATTGCCAACGACTCAGGTACATTAATACACATTATACTTAATACCAATAATATAAACTATGTATTTTATAGGTTACAGTTGAGCGATTATTTTCCGGTGTCAAATTTATATTAAATGATCAGCGAACAAGAATGACACCTTAATTATTGGAAAATATTATGATAGTGCGATCAAACTATTTTTTTGACCGACATAATATTTAAATATTATTAATTTATATTTTATAATTTTACATCTGAACAGTGCTTTCTAGTCAAATAGTATTTTTTGTTTTGTTTTTGTTTCACATTGAGAGTTTAGAGTAATATGTATTTTTTTTAGTTTATATACAATGAACTAAGAAGTAATAAAAAATGAATTCTTCTAATTGATTGTAGAGATCGGCATTTTTACTAGTTAATAGTACTGTAATGTGCTTAGTAAATACTAATATACATACATCAAATGTTTACATTTTGCATTACAAGCACAGGTCTAATGTTAAGTGGTTAACTACTGGTATTTTCAGATTTTCTGACTTATTATACATGATAACGCAAGTCTTATAAAACTATTGTAACTCGCCTGTGTTGGTGGCCGATAAGGGGAGGTTTACTCTCCATCTCGAGTCCCTTAACGGGACCTTTGGGCCTATTATTTTGGAGTCGCATTACCGAACAAACAACTAACTAACAAACAACTATTATAGTCATTTTATATTATAGCCTGTAGTGTAGTGCATATTTTTTCAATTATGTCATTAAACAATTATGTTTTTTATTGCAAATTCATGAACCATGATAAGATTGTTATTTTGAGAGAAGGGGTAGACTACGTGTCGGCCAATGTTCATGAGCCGGCGGGCGTCGGCGAACAGAAGCCGGTCAGCGTAGCCCGCAGGGTTATATTTACAGCGAAACGGCACACAATCGTTGATGGTATTTTCTGGTTCAATATAAAAATAGAGTACTCAAAAAACGCGTTGGACGTAAAACAAATCGGTGGGAGCGACGTGAAAGCGCACGGTTAGTGTGTGTATTTGTGTGTGAGAGAGTTGGTCCACGTTTATTATAGGCTTGGACAAATTTTTGAGAGTAAAAAATTAAAATTATAATAACGATTAATTTCAATTTCAAACATTATATACCGCGAGCGCTTTGGTTCCCTCGACTATCCGCGTCCAAAACAATTATTGTTCCTGTAAAAAAAAAAAATCTTAAATAAATAAGTTTTTCCATTAAAAGTTGCCGCACCGATGCGAATTGCATCGGATCGTTTTTTATTCGATTTCCGACGGCTCCACTAAGTTTTGATTATTATCGTTTTTAAACCGCTTAAACATACGCCACGACAGCTAAAAAGCCAAATCGTCCGAAAGGGAGGAAGGGGGAAGGCTTATTTTACAAAAATACTAAAAACTTTCCTCGTCGTGTGACGGCTTAAAAAAATAATAATTAATTCAAAGCATATTATAACCGCCGCGAGAGAAGATACAGAAATATTCGGGGAATGTTTGAATATTTTATAATCCGTCTTAGGCCCAATATCGACCAAAATTAGGACCCACCACTTAGCCTTTTGGCACTCGATCAAAAATTCGCAGCTGTATAATATGATGTATATAATAGTATATTGTCAACTTATCAAAATATTTTAATCGCAAAGTGTCCACGCTTAGGACAACATAGGGTCCGGTCTTTGGCAAACTCGTTCATAGGGTCCGCAGGGAATTAATATTGTTGATTATGCAAATCATAATGTAAAGAGTAGAGACAACACGATTTCAGGACCTTGGGACGGATTTTAATTTGAACACCCGAAACAAGAGCTGTTTTGACCTACTTTTCAGGTGCTTTTATATTATCCCATTTGAACTTCCTTATTTCATTTCCCTCTTGTTTTTCGAAATAGCCAATTTTCAAGTTAGCTCAACGTTCGGGCCGTGTGTGTGTTCTCTCACGTTTTCTTATAGTTTTCAAAGTGCGAACCACAAAAATAGGTATATACTTTATAACATGAGCACGACCATATTTAATTCGATCTAATAGGAAAACTTTCCTTTTTCGTCCCGTTGTTTAACTCCTCGAAAATAACTTCCTGGTATACCTTTGTAGTCCTTTTTTTCTTTTGTAGCTAACATTGCCTCTACTATTCGCATAAACATTTATTAGATTAAGGAATTTCGCTTTGCTATTCGCAGAAATGTAAGGTACCTACTTTTCCCTTTAGTGCAAAACTTTTGCCATTGTGGCGAAACACGGTGTAAAACATGGTTGCCTGCAATGCGGCTTTGGAAACAATTCTCATACACACCACATTTTGTGAGATAACTCCATGTCTGCATATTGTTAAGCTATAGTATGTATTCACTATTCAAGGATGGACAATAATCGAAATACACTTAACTAACTTATGTATTATATAATAAATTTAATTAAATTGACGACATTTGAAGTGTACATAATTGAAACTATTATTTACAAAAACCTTTTTGTTCTACTCAGTCATCAGGGCTAATTAGTAATTTACTAGAAATACATAACGTTAAGAATTTAACGTGTACATACTCAATACAGACAGAGAACACAAAACGTCTTGTAAATGGTAAGATCGCAATGAAAAACGAAAAATATATCATACAGTATGGTTTATTGACGACTAGCAGTTAGTTTAGAGCTTTGACGTTATATAACAATACAAGCAGTGCTCACCTCAACATTTTAAATTCCGAATCAATTTCTTCATATTGTACTATGTAAACGGTTTAGGCGTAGAACTGCTATTGTACACAAATATGCTAATTTTGTAGATACTAAATTTATAAATATTCTTAGAATTTGTAAGACGGTTGTTCATTAGCTGATTGTTGATGATCTTCTAGCAACATGTAGCAATTCTCTACATCGGAATCGAATTCTGCCATTTGGGCGTTTTGTTCTGTGTTCAGACAGTTCTCAACCAATTGGGAAGTTAATGTTTGCATATTTTTTTAATACCCTTCCATCTCTTTTGCAATAGTATTAGAACGTATGTATGGAGTATCCATTTTTTTCTTTATATTTTCTTTGAGTTGTACATTTTCTTGTTTCAACTTTTCGTTTTCAAATTTCGTTTTCAAATTTAATAATTTTACTTCCATTAAGTGACGACGAATCTGCTTCTTCATACGTCCATTTTAATTTTCGTTTTTTCGTTGATTGTGGTGACATTTTGATACCTTAAATAAATACTGTTGAAACGAAAGGTTACGAATTAACTGTTAAGTTTTAGTAGCTGTTAAGTAAACTATAGTTTTTCATTTATATTTATAATGATATTTATAAATAAAAATCGACTAGGAAATTATTACAACCGCAAAAGACAAAACACCTGGAATTGTAATTACATTTTTCATAGGAAAAACGATGATTTTTATATTATTTTTAGTGATCTATAAGTAAATGTGGGTGATTAGATGAAGTAATTGCTTATTCGTAAAGGATAGAGGGCAGCAGTACTACGACCATTATTTTCAGCAGAATAACGCAATGATTTTGACAGGAAATTGCATATTCAAACTGGCTGTAAACTGCGATAAAGAAGGATACCTCAATTATCTAGTATCGATATAATCGAAATATAAAAATTTCGAAAATTGCAAAAAAAATTATTTTCTAAAATAAATGAAAAAATGTTTTTTTTTCCTTCTTGGATAATCATGCACTTTTGGGGAAAAATGTGTAGAAACATTGTTTATAGAGAATTAATTGATCTATCATAAAGATAATAAAACATTTTACGCTAAATGCAATAGTTTTTTACTTAAACTCGAAAAACCATAAACTATCCTATTTGGCCATTTTCAACCCCTTTGAGGCACGTGAAGGGGTTGAGTTATCAGAATCAAATTCTACCTAAATTTTTTTTTATCGTCATGAGCAAAATGGCGGGGGAGCAAAATATTCTTTCTCCCCTGACCACTGGGATAAAATAAATTTGACAGTACTTTTAAAAAGAAAAAAAACAAACAAATATAAAATAACCCTGTGTTTAATTCCATGTAAAGAGAGAAAAAAATATAAATAAAACACTACCCGGAGTCTACTAGTAGTCGATCCTAGTGGGGAAACGGGTACGTGCAATCGATTGACAGCACATGTAGTCTCTGAATACCGCGAGAAATGTTTTGCACTGTACCAGGAGTAGAAACGATGGCCATAGGTTTCGGTAATTCATAATTATTATGGTCCGATTACACCAGAGACCTAATGCTAGGAGTGAACAATGTTAAGGTTAGCTAAAAATTGAACAGTAACCTCAAGCACCGACACATGTTTCCGCACAATCAATATTCATACAACCCATCAAATCATAGAAAAATGGAAAATAAAGCCACTTATTATTATTATTACTTACACAAAATTTGAAATTTCATCATTATCATCTTAGCTTTGTTGCTGTGGATGATAAATTTGAGTAGACAAATAATCCATTGAAAATGCGGGCGTATTTTCTAAAAGAATTGTTTCTATAAAAAGTTCACAGGGGCAAGCTACTAACTTTTGTAAAAATACTACTTAGGAATACTCACCAATATATTTATTTAAGTGATGAACAAAGGAAAATTCTTTTAAATCGGAATTTCGATCAAATGACAAATTTGTATTAAATAACGAATTCAATAAATACGATTGTTGTGCTGAACCTGATGAAAAATATGTATTCTGTAATGTAAAATAAAATTATACTATTTTAAAAAAAGTAATTTATTTAACTTATATTTTAGTTATAAATATGGCATGATTAATAAACAAACCTTTTTTTGGAGAAATTTTATTTTTTTATAATACAATTTATGAGCTATCCAGAAAATTATAATAAAGACAAATCCTATCCAGCACCACGCTGCCGTTTCCCCAATTATTTTACGGTTGTTCTTATTAGGATGATGACCGTCTGAGATTAAACGTTTTTTTGCCCTGAAACAAACATAAATAATAATTTAATAATAATAATCTTAATAATATTATACACTTATATATAAATATCTCTTAATATGCGGTTTTTTGCGCAAATAGCTTGTTTTCTTAAAAAATATTTTAAGTTGACACGCCTCTTTTGTCTTACCGTTAGGGGTATATTCATCACCGCTGCTTTAAATTGTACGCCTGTTTTCATGTTTACTATTTTGTTTACTTCAATTATAATTTTATTAGCAGATGTATTGCCATTGAGTTCATATTTTGCTGTGTTGTGTCTACTATATTTGCAGGATATTATTGTGGTCGGATATTTGTCTACTCGGTATTCTTTTCCAAAAATTAATAATAAGTATAAAAAAAATATTAATTAAATTTATTTACTCTAGTTATACGTAGGTCGGGAAAAATACATACCACATATTATATCATGTATACAATAGAGTACACATTCTATAGGCTTTTGTTGTCAAACGCGGATAGTGCAGCAATATTATCGTTTCTTCTATAGTACAGCAAGTAAGGCATGCACGGTGGCTTGAGTTTATATACTTCTTTGTCGGTGACGAAACGAACAGACGCGTCATCAAATCGCAACCATCGACCAAGCGCCACAAGAACACGCCGGCCAAATAGTGACCCTTAGTTGTTTAAATGGTATTAAGAATTTTCTTTTTTTGTAATATTAAAAATACAAATTTATGTATTGATTTTAAGACCAGTTTAAAATGTCTTGAAAGAAATCTTTAAGCCAATTTTGAACAATTTTGCGCTGAAAAATAGTGGCAAATGTTTTAGATGACTTAATTACTGAGCTACTAAATAAAATAAAATATTTTAAGTATTTTGTGTCACTATTTTCGATTGAAAAATAAATTTAGTCAACTAAAAAATAAGTGGTTTTCATTTATTCAACTAAATTTTAGTCAATGCAATTATTAAACTATTTTTCCGTGCAAAATGTTACAAATTAAAAATTAGTCAGGCTAGCTTTTTTATTGAGTTTGTGACTATGTTTATTTGAACAATACCTAATTACTAAGAATAAATACAGCACAGTGGGATTAGGTCCTAATGTTGGACTTCTTTTTATAACTGAAGTCTGGAAGTACAATCACTTTCAAGTTAACGCTTCAGTACAAAATTATACATGAGAATAATAACTATTAAATGTTCGTAAATATATCATTTTCTAGACAAGTGTGTTAATAATGGTTTTTTTTTAACTTTGGGGGTTTAATAAAAAAAACAATAGGATTACAAATTTTGTAAATTAAAAATAAACTGATTGTATACTATATTAATTGTCATTAAGTTTTAAATAGCGAATAATCTACCGAAAATTTTGATCGATCGATCGGGGAACTTATAATTTGATAAAACAAAATGAATTATACAAAAATTATACATAATACATTAATGTTACCACCTTGTACTTGAGTATTCAATTATTAAAAATGAACAAAAATACTAAAAAGTACTAACAGGTAAGTGGTAACAATGCACAATTTTCTACAAATTATTGTGTTTGCAGTGTAAACTTTAGTGTTCGATTGATAAAAATATAGTCGACTACAAATTTTTGAAACAATTGCATATATCATAGTATATTTTTCAGATCTTATGTCCTGAAATCATTCAGGACATAACGGTGCATCATTCAGGCGAAACGGTGGAGCCAAAAGGTATAAAATATGTATATAATTAAATATTTTGCGGTTCATTAGCCATCGTTTGGTACACGATGACGACCGATGTGATGATGTAAAGCGGATGACAAGAAGGAGGAGGAGGAGGAGGCGGAGGAGGACGAGAAGGAGTCGTTATTATAAGGCAGAGATGGCGGCCGCGGGCCCGAGAACGTCATTTCGGCCGGCGGCGGCGGACCGACACTTAAAATAAGCACACGCCGACACCGGCCCGGAGAGTTTGCCCGTGTAGTGTAACAGTAACGCGCCAAAAAAGCTCGCCGCCGCCGCTAGTGATCGCCAGTGCGCTTTTCCGTGTGCGTGTGTGTGTGTGCGTTACTGTCTCTTACGGCCGTGCCGTTGTTGCTGCTGCTGCACGGACGTCAGCGGTTGTGCGGCGGCATTTTACCGCCCGTTTCTCATCACATCCGCCAGCGGTAGCCGGTCGCGCGCGCGCGTTCTCTTTCTCGCTCTCGCGCTTTCTCATCTGCCGCTCTCACACACACACGCACACTGCGGTATCTCTTTCTCGCTCAATCGCGCTCGCTTATCAATCGGATTTTCGCGTTCGACGTTTTTTCGCGTCACCGGCGGGTGATTAGGCGACGATGATCGGCCGCCGGTCGGACCGACCGAAGACGACACCGAACCGCGTCCGCCGGCGGTGATTGCCGCTCGACACGTTTAATTTGCATATTTTTAATCCAAAATTTCAAAAAAAAAGCTACAATTTTCTCTTAAAAAAAATAATATTTCCGAACGAGAGTTTCGGTTTTTTTTTTTACCTTTCGAGTGTTTTATTTCTTTTTCTTTACACGACGACACAACCGACAAGAGGAGAATAGTCCACGAGGAACACGGCCGCATTGTAATACCCATTATTATTATATTGCCGTTATTAACATCGAATCACGGCCAGCATGTTGTTGTAGTGTTTTCCAAAGCGTTTGCAATCGAAGGTAAGTGGAAAACATTATCTTTACAACAATATAAATATTATAAAAAAAATATTGTAAATAATATTTTGTATCAAATCGAATGTTCAGTCCCTGACTATGCCGGATGACGTTTTAAAAGAGCAAATAATTAGCCGGCACGTGCATAGAACTGCGCACACAGCTGCAGCATGACAAACCGTGTGTGCTTAGCGTATATAATAATATAATAATATAATAACATAATAATATAATGTGCTCGCCCTATCCGAACGTCGATACTCTTAACAGTGCATTTTTAGACGTGTGTGTCTCCCTACCTCGGTCGTCTCAGCTTCATACAAGCACACACGAAGAGGGACGACGGTGTATAGTCGTTAGAAATACCATTACGACGGTCGGCCGCTCCGGTTTCGTTAGGTTTTGGCATTATTTCATAACACACAAGAGAACGGTCGGTGAAAAATAAGACAGAGAGAGAGAGAGAGAGAGAGAATAGTCTTTTCGTCTCTCAAAAACTGTAGGATAATAGTTCCAACAGTGATCCGACCGAGTGTAACTATGCGAAAACAGTAATTCCCAGAGTGCGCGTGAAGCAAAATTTCTCTTTTGATCAATTAGTGTAAGACTTATTAAGTCGAGTCACTGTTTTATGGAAAATTGTCTCTTACAAATGCGTGGTACATCGGTATTTGAAGTCGTGTTAAATAGATCACGAAAAATATCTAGAGATTTCTAAAATTTATTTACTAGTACCGACGAATATTGTGGGTGACTTACTTATGATTAACTTGAGACTATCTAGATATTATCAAAGGTTTTCAACAATTCGTACACTGATTAGCCGTGGTGGTTTACATGATCATGGGTGGATTTGTCCTGACTCCTGCAGTGGGTGCCACGCTTGATGACCGACGCCACCATTAACCATAATAAGGCCCCTTAAAAAACACAACCCTATCTCGTTACGGAGGTTAAGTTCACTTTATAAAGAAACACTCGTGTCTGGTTTTGCTTAATTATTTTGAAATTTGTATTTGATGTTCTAAACAAAATGGTGTTTAGGACTTATTCCCTTATTTTTGCGCACCGGCTTTTTGGGAATATATCAATTATTGTAAAAATGTTTTAATCATAAGAGTGTCCAAGTATGAGTAGTGATCTATAAGATCCGTTTCTTTCTCGACACATGAATAAACGAATACAAAGTCAAGAACAAAAAGTAGCATTATGTCCTTTTTACTACAATCGCACTTTTTTTTTGTACACCACAGTCAGGTCCACGGCTGAGCTTCATTTTACATTAAGCTATTTAGCGACTGCCGGTTTTTGCCCTTTTCCGTTTGGATTGTAACAAAAATAACACGTCTCGAGTACAAATCGGTTTAAGTACCTGCGTCGCTTTTGGAAATAGACCTTTTTTTTGTCGGGTATAATAAAAATGAAAGAAACTTCCTTTTCCGGTGGCATTGTGTGCGGTTTAGTGTGAAAATGGTGTTTGAAAAGGCGTTTGATATTGTGTTGAAAACCCGCATCCGGTTCGTCTCGCGGTCCACAGTCAAGCTTTAAAAGGTAACTTTTATTTCATTCTTTTTTTTTTTATAAAAAGATGACTGGGTTGAACAAAGAATTTATTGTTCGCAAAATGTCAAAAAGCACGACGCGACGGGAATGGGAGATGGCTTTTTTTTAAGTTTCGTTTCATTTCCACGTTGCATATTAAAAAGATAAAAGGTCTTAGTGTGTCGTCGGTGAAGACCGACCGGTCCCGGATTATATCCAATTTATTTTTTATTTCTCATAATCCCAAAGTCTTTATACGGTCTGTATAAAATATCATCCAAAACTGTAATGCATAATATATACTATACAGATGCTTGTTCTGAAATACAGTAACAATACTTATTTTTAACAAATTTATGATATATCTGTATTTGTTGACTGTGTCTATTGTCTAAATACAATAATTGATCGTGACATTTTATTAAAGAAGACTAAGAAAATAACTATAAATATTTAGTGCGAATTGATAATAATTTAGCTAAACATCGAATAAAAAAACTCAACATTTTCAATCGAATGGTTTCAATCACTAAGTTGTAATTAAATATTTGTATGAGTTTTTCTATTGACTTCAATTACGGCTATAAAATCCACAATGCGTTATTCTTTATTTTATTATGTAGCTTGAATTCGTTACGTTAGCTGTAAGTTATCTTTCGTTTTACGAGATAACAATAATTTTGATTTTATGCTATAAAGAAATGATTTAAGAATTTTTGATCATTTGTCGAACACCATTTAGGTACAACTTAAAAGTAATAAATAATTACAAAACGTTGTATTTTAAGGTTATTTCACGCGAGTTGTATCTTTATCCAGATTTAAAAATTTTTTATTAAACTATTACCTTACATTTAGCGCTGTCAATGCATTACAGCTTATGATATTTTCTAAATACCTACTTTATAAGGTACCGTTTACACCTAAGCATATTTTACATTTTTTTCATTTTTTATTAGTCGGATTCATTCGAATGCACACCAGTATAGTGTACAATATTATCACAATATAATATGATCACATCGTCAACGTTGTATAGTGTTTTTTTTTTCTGTTGTCTACTCGCAACTGTTTGCCGGCAGGTTAAGTAATGGTGTTTATTTTCAGATTTGACCTGATTTCCCGTACGGTAATCTCGTATTTCTCGGTCGTTTTGTAATTCAGCAAATGTAGCGCTTAAACGAAACAAAACAAAATTTTGGTTTTCGCACATACGCGGTATTTGTGCGCCGATGAAAACGCAAAAGCGATTTTTGAAGATTTTTTTTTATCCCTACACGACGTGCTAGTATTATACGATGTCTTGTGAATCTCAAATCTTTCGGTTCAAGTAGTCCCGACGAGGGTACCCTAGTACGTGGAATTCGCAATGAAATCATTATTATCCGTCATGCGAACAACCTATGGAGAGAGATAGAGAGAGAGAGAAAGGGACGTTAGGAAAACAACAACCATCACAACCTATCCAACATTACATTATGTGTTTACCGGCAAATCGGTGCACGGTCCATTGCACAAAACCTTATTAACCCGATCAACGAACACGCGTCTCAATAAGTACACAAACGGCAAACCGTTTGTTATTATTATTATTATTATCGTTATTTTTTCTTTTCGGTTTGGCAAATAAAAATGTCAGTTTTTTTTTTACAAAGAGCAACTTGATTTTAAAATCGTCCAAAGCATTCATACGCATAAATAAACACTACACAGTTACACTATTTTATCACCTATAATTTTAACACTGTTAAAACCATTAGCTAAACTTGTGAGCACGGCCATTAATGACTTCCACACTTCCTTACTTTTCAGGAGGAGGAGGGGGGGGGAGGCACGAGTGGGCTCATGCCCGGGGAGTGGCAAAATATTTAAGTGAAATTTATTTTAAAAAAAAAAAACCATTACACGCTGATGAAATAAATGTATTGGCAATTGAATCACAACTAACTCTTAAAATTAATTATATTGATAGAATTGAAGATTCCCCTAATATTTAAACAAGAAAAATATTACATTAAAAAAGAAAAATGTTATATTATTTAATATTGTACCTATTTTAATATGCTAATTTGTTATATATATAAAGTACTTCATTTTGTTCACGGCACCTGTGAACATTTTAAATCTCATTGATAGAATATGTCTGACTATGTTGGATCCGCTAGATAAATCCAACACTATCTAATTAGACCAATTCTTTAGGTAGGGCAGAACAATATTTTTTTAGGTTATCTCGCAATGCCCAACTTCATTAGGAAGCAAAAATTATATAATTACAAAATTTAAAGTGTTAGATTTTTTATAATATCTAAGTGGACTTAGATAAAAAAAATACCCCCGATGGATATTGATATCATTAGGCAACGATTATGGTATTTGAATTTGAATTTTTTCTAGTACAGCTAATAAATTATTTATGGATTGGGTTGGTCTAGTGTCAATATAATAGACTAGTCTTGGATCCGGATAAAGGTAGTTTGTATAATAAATTTAGCATAAATAACATTGATAAGTACTATTATTTCAGTATAAATTGGGCGGTTTTTGTTAAAAAAACTCCTACCGTTTTTCCATTTGGGGTTGTATAAACAATTCGATTCGTTCAACACAGTGCACACTTGCTTTGATTTACAATAGCGTTATAGAATAATTGGATACAGTAAAGTGTGTTTAATTCGTTGCAAGTTCCACTCGAAACGCACTGATAATTGACAATAAATATTAAATTGACCGACTGATTACAGGTCGGGGTTGTGCTTATACAAAGTATAAAGGTATACCTAATGAATCGAATCGATCACTATTATATATTATGCAAATTATACTGGAATCGCTATAATAGCTGTTAACCCTGTTTTTAAATCATATCATGTTATGATATTAATCATATTATTATGTTTTTTATGGTTGCTCACGTCGCAGAAGCGATTTTGATTTTGAATTATTCATGATAATTATTATACTGATGGTCCCGGATAATCTTGGACAAAACAAATCATAAATAACTAAACGCGTGCCGACTTTGTATGTGGCTGTGATATTATTATTGTTTTTTATCGCCAGTATAATAATGTAATAAAAAGTCATCGCGTGCGGCATATGGCGTGCAAGTGAACGATCAAACCGAATTAAACGCGTGTGTTAATTGTTTAACCGGTCGACGTTTTAACGGACGGAAGAGATTTGTTTTCCTTATTAATTTTAATACCTAACAACTTGTTCACGCAGCTATTAAAAGCGATTATTTAAGTTTATGTGGGATATCTTTTAGGGATAACGTAAAGCCAAATGGTGTCTAAAAAGTATCGAAAAATGGTAAATATTTAAAATTTTGCACTTTTTGCGGAGGGAACTCCGAAAATTACAATCCCATACTGTTATTGCCTATAAAAGGATATTTTATAATTAATAGTTTTCCCATTTAAAGTTTTGCATCGCATCGAAGCGAAGTGATTGTATTACTTATAGTTATAATATAAGTCACCATACAAATAAATTTTAAAAAATGGTATTTATTTTAAGTCCTGACCGTGTATTTCCAGTGTCCACGCCACGGTTTAATGCGATTTACGCACAAGCTATGCGTTTTTGCCGATATTGTATATTTTTTTAATTTGTATCCGAATTCGCCGGGCGTTTACACAATAATAATAATATTACACTATTTAATAATATTTTATTGCCGGCGAGCAGTGAAAGATTTTTCGGCCACTTAAGTAGAGCTCCGTGCCAACTTTTCACATTATATATATATATATATATATATATATCATGTGTGCACGTATGTTATCGTCCCGCGCAAAACTTTAAATGTCAATGGCTCGTAAGCCGCACGTTAAGTAAAAAAAACTGGATCAAGATTCGTCAAAATATTATTTATAAAAATCAAGTAGCGCGCCATACCGCCGTTGGCATTCACACGGTGTAGAACAATAATTGCGTTCGGCTTGCCCTTTGTGTCTGACTTATGTAAAAATAAATACAACTCGTATGGCCTACAACGGTGATATACGGCGCAGTATACATACACACACGGTTCGATAAGTCTTTAAAACAGGTGCAAAACCTCTTACCCGGAACGGAAGCGCAAAAGGATTTAGGGTTATGCGCCTTTATTTTCGTATTATAATTAGAAAAAAAAAATCCTTGACCCGAACCAAACCCGACCGGTCGCTTTTGACTATTTTAGATGGCCAAATTGTGGTCTGTATTACAGTAAAAAGGGTCCAGTACCTTTCACGGTCATCGGCAAGGTTTAAATACTCAACTTACACCATACCAGATGGCATGGGCGGCCGCAGGATGAGCATATAGCTGCCTATTTTTATATTCTAATATTAGATAAAAAAGAAGAAATTACAAAAAAAAAAAATGTTATGTAAATGCATATAATGTTTCAGTCCTGTTATCGAAAACCGTATACTTACCAAAAAGAAACACGATGTACTTAGAAAAACGTTTTCCGATTTTGTATGGTGCTTAATACTGTCTTTTGGGTCAACATAGAGTGCGACGAATCAACGATATTTTCTTAAAAAAAAAAATTAATAAAATATAACGCTCAGCTCGAAGTGGCTGTTCAAAGTTTTCAAGACATAATCGCAAGCGCTTGGAGGGATGAAGAAAGTAACAGTTGTTTACAAAAGACAGTTGCTTACATTCGAAAGGAAAGTATTTAGACAAGTACAGAATGTAGAACTAAAGTGGAAATTTTGTAAAAAAAAAAACACCCTGGACCGGAATGGGTAGACCGTGTTGGCGAGTAGATTAAAGTAGTCTGTATAGATGGAAAAGTTTGGCGAAAACTTGCAAAGGCTTTGCTTTGGCATGTCAAGATAAAAAGACAATTACTCAGAATTTCCTCAGGTTTGAGTAGTAATAAATCAAAACAAGTATTGAAATAATATTTGTATACATTATTCAATCGACTAGAACAGTCTGAATAAAAAACCGAAAATACAAAATATTATTATGCTTTTTTTTTTTACGTTTATTATACTGCTATTATTATGTATAACACAATAACGGTTAGTTTGATAAAATTCTATAATAAAGTAGTGATGGGTACCCATATTCCGCGTAGACCACAGACCGTACCCTTATTCTTGGAACCGAAGTATTTATGTGTTTTTGGCCAAAGGCGAAGATAAATGGTTTCGGTTCAAGTTCATCGGACTCTGCCCAAACAACATTAACGCGAATCTCGTCCCTTCGGACTTAAAGCTACATCCATTTCTCCAAAATAAACACAGATTTACACGCTTTTAATGGCCGATAACACTATTAGTAAATATTGTTATATTCTCTTCGGGTCTTGGCTTCCCACGGAAACTTTCACGTCGGTTTTCGGCGGTTTCGCCAAATGCATAATGTATGTCCTCCGGAAAAGGCGTTTGAAATGAAAAATTAATCCAAATGTGCGCACACCGAAGAAACGCTTTGTTGTGTGTACCACACACACACACACACACTTATCTTTATTGGTTGGCAAACATGTTTTTGTCGTTGGGAAAGGTCGACCTTTGCGGGGTCGACGCATTAAAATGATTAAAGCCGTTTTGCCGTTTACAAATGAACGGCACTTGCCATTTGTGTTTAATTCAATAATGTATCCACCACCGGACGTAATGTGTTTAAACAAAAATAACAAATTCAACTTTTTCAAGCGATAACCGATAATGAAGCATCAATCATTCTGTCAACAGCAATAATTCGAGCCGAGTAATAATATCACAAACAGACCATAACTGGTGCTTAAGGGGAGGAATTATTGCTGCATTGTATTCAGTAACAGCTATAAATTTGTTGGGTAACAATCGCGTTACAATGTACGTTTTGTTTTCAATGTATTACACCTATGGACGGGATTTGTCCAGAAACAGTATAATATCTATTTCTCTATCTGTTCTTTAGTTAACGTTTTTTTTTTTTTTATAATGCAAACATTTTATGACTATAAATGTTTTCAAAACTTTCTGTCACCCGACGTCCGTGAGGGGATAACGATTTTAGTTTTTTGCACTACAGTTTGTATTTATATGTATTGTTATGTATAGTTTGTTAGGCGGCTTTAACAGTTGACAGTTTCACAGGAACCCGATTGGACGTTATTGTTAGCATTTGTCAAGTAGCGCTTGATTGTAGAATTAAAAAATAATTTCAATACAATTACTATCAACAACCATTCATTGATTATTGTCGCTTTTTCACGTTAAAGAACTTATTGCACATAGAAAATCACCACACGGTTTTACATATTGTTAATACATAAAGATTAGCTGTTTTCAGCGGTCAAATAAATCTAGTAAAATCTCATTTACAAAACAATTTTTTTAACATTGAAAATTATAAAGGTAATGTAGGTTACCAACATGTCCACCGACCGCGAACGCATACGTTTATTAAAGTATATAATGTGTCGCGTTTAACTTAGTTTGATCCCTTTCTTGTTGGCCTTTGCTCGTCCAATGTAAAAGGATCAATGTTGTCTCCGGAGACGTTGCAATGACGTTAATACGTTTTTTTCTATCTTTTATTCAGACCGAAAATAAGAGTACACGGCTAACTGTTAGGCAAACACAACCAAGTTGAGTGGTTTTTTTTTCAATTAACGTTAATTTATTATCGGTCGATAATATTGAATTTCAATTATATTCTAAAAGTTCATTTGTTGAAAGGGAATTAGTATTTACTCTTTTTTTTTTTACAGTCACGCGATTCGAATTTATTCGTCTATTTTTTATATTCTATTCGTTTGGCTGCCTTTTCTGCAGTCAGGATTTATTACTATTATTATCTTTTTTTTCTGAATAAATCATTGAAAACGAAATCGAATTACCCACCTATATTTTATATTTTATCTACGGTTCGTTAACCACCCCCGAGTCGGTTTGTATTATAATGTATTTTTGATTACTCTAACTTTTGGAATTGTAGCTGATGGCTTTTGCCGCTGATTGCGAAAATTGTCATCGAATAGAATGAATAGTATAGTATGAAGTTAGTGACGGGTAAAGTAAGGGATAGAAGCAAGGCGACTATTGGATCGGAAAGTTATTTTATCACTGTCAAACGGTATGGTGCAAAATTCGAGTTTTTCGGCAAAAAAAAAACCTCCTGTCAAGTCAGTTAAATAACATTTTTTTTACTCTAACAAATTTTGCTCGAGTTGACACTAATAACTGATCATTTTTTCAATTGGGATTTCTCATGAGCAGAAAAAGGGCTTTTTCTATATTTGACCCGTCAAAGTACCAAATGCATACGAATTCTGAATCCAATTATACCTTCACATCCAGTGTTGGAATGGCCAATTTTTCAGACCTGTAACTTCTAAAACCCCTGTTTTAAAAATGTTTTTATTTAATTTGTCAACATATAGCAAGACACTGTTTTAGAATATATGGGTGAATTTTTTTTCTTCCGTAAATTAGCTGCACAAGAGTTTTTTTTATTATAAATATATCTAAGAAATAATAAGAATTCAAAAAGTGTAAACAATCAAGCTAAAATATTCGTATGAGAAGCCTAATTATAAAATATAAACCACTAAACCTCGAGGGTGAGGCTAAGTTAGATTTTCTTTATATATAATTTTTTTTTTACGGTATTTTGTTCTACTTGGTTTTATACTCTGAAAGTTAGCAAATTGCGTTATTTTATCCATCATAACGTCTCCGTTTTACATAGCTCTATATTTATATTAAACAATTTTTTTTTTTTTTTTTAAATAAATGTTTTTTTTTTTAAGGAATTTCAAGTTTGTCTTCACCTCACGAGTGGTCCTTATTTTAGCTAAATCGCGCGGTAGAGGTTTTTTTTAGTCGGACGCTGTTCACAGCTACGCACCAGAGCTGTAGAATTAATTTAAATAATTTTTCATAAGCGTTATAGCCGGCGCTAGCTCACATGCTTATGATATTATTACATTAGGCACAGATATTCACATAGATTACACGTGTAGCTCGTTCGGAACACCGTACACCGCCACCAGTCTAAATATACATAACACGATGATTCATTCGTCCGCTTTATCCGTTAAAAGAAATGTGCAATAAGTACTTCTACGCGAAAACTAATTTTCTACAATAAAAAAAAAAAATACTCAACTTCCGAAACGGCGCATCAGGTACATCGCATATAGCTGAAATTTTTATCAGAGTTTTATAATATATTATATATATATATATAGGAATAATATTCCCTTCTGGCGATGCAGAACATATACGGCGCGTTAACAATGTATTTTTTTTATTATTATTATTTTACATAAAAAACCAAACAATGGAAGTAACGAAGCACACCGCCTCCGGGTTAGTCGATGCGTACAACACAAACATATTGTTTTTTTTATTTTTTCCAAAGGTAAACCTTTTAACCCTGAACGGCCGTTGCTCTTTTAGTTGAAGTCGAAGAGCGCCATATTATAGTCGGGCTTTTTCTCAGTCATTGATTGATTCATCTCAGCCGTGCATTTGTCAACTCTCATCCGGTATAAAACTCTGCAAAGCGGTTGTATGTTTACACACACATAGATCCATCAATTCATAATTTGCGGACAACGCAAAAAGGGACAGCTAAAGCCTAAGTATACATGTTCAGCTCGTTTTGTCGACCATGACCCATCTCGATTTCACTCGTCGGGTTGTACCATTAATTCGTCCGACGATTATTATTAGCTTTATTGTGTAAAAAATTTGTTGTAAATTACTAAAATAATATAACATGACATAAAACTATTTGCATGCCGGACAAACACGACAGACATTTTTTTTTACATTCACAATAGTATGTGTATGAAAAAAATATATATAATCATCTATTACGAAAACAAATGTCCAAGGAGACAGACGTCGAGATAAGCTATTCAACTAGATCATTTGTTACACCTACTTGGATTCTATACAGAGGTAAAAATAATTGGCGCAACTAGAGTGAAAGGGGGGGGAGGAGGTGGTCTATGGAAATCAGATCTCTTTCAGGCTCTTAAAAAAAATGTCAGTTTCATAATAGGCAAAGACCCGTAGGGACGTTTTAAATTTTAATTTAAAGGAACTTTAGAAGTTTTGAAAGGTTCAGACCTTCTCAAGCCTCCTTCTAGTTTTTCCAATAACAGGTAGACTAATAAGCAACCTGTAATAAACACCTAACCTAACCGGATTCCCCTAACTGTTTCTCTTACTCTCTAACTAGTTTACAACAGTCATAGCTAATCTGACTTTATTCCTATTACCTGTAGTTATTTATAGTATCAGATTCGGGTGTGATTTCAAATAGTTGGACTTATTAAATAAACATTAAGTATTTGGATTTTAAAAATAAATGTTACAAAGATTTAAAATTGAGATTTTCAAAATACTTTTTAATCCTCTCAATGATTTAAAACAGAGAAATCATAAAATTAGTTCGATTGTACAAAAATAATATAGAATATTGTATCATTCTGATTACTTGACTTGTTTTATTTTAATGGTTTGGCCTTGGAAGAATGTTCATAACAGAATACAAGTTCCAGTAAAACGGAACCCAACAGCCAGAAAAATACGAAAATTGTTTGTAGATAATGCAATTTGATTTTGTGATGAAATATTTTGAATTTTTTACATTTCTAAGGGGCAGTTGGTTTGTACGATATAATAATATAGGTATAGAGAGTGAAATTCATCAGAACCCGGATAATAAGCTGAAACGAATTAATATAAATTATTAGTTGTCGTGTGCCCTGTTCGACAGCCGACAGAGGACTAGTCGACTACAATATGACCTAAATAACTGTTCAAACTGCTGTAGAACTTTAAATAACTCATCAGGTATGCACACGAGCGCTTTTGAATTACTGTATTTGCATTAAAACTACCGCGCACCGATGAAAACCCCTCGAAATCGAATCGCACAAACCCCTTAAAGACTAAAAGGGTTAAGAGTCACTGTGTTTTGTTGACCGCATTTCGATAGTCGTTGTCGGATACTTGATTATGACCCCAATTCCGGATTTTCGTTTAAACTCCCTTTGTGCGATTCTAGGTTGTGTTTGACAATATATTATAAGCTATTGCAAAACAATGTACCTGTTAAATATTGAAAACGGTATTCTTTTAGTCAAAACGTACCGATGTATTGATAATGGTATTTGAACAGCATATTTTTTACTTTGATATCGAGTATGAAATTATTAAATGCTCTTTGACAAAACTTTTCTAGAGCTATTTTTGTTGATGACTGCACGACCGAGGCAGTTTTACTATGTTCGGTATAATAAAAACGTTTAACCATGATTCGCGAACAGATGTACTGCTCTTTTGAAATCCTATATGTATAATAAATAATGACACTATTAAACATTTTTCTTGATACGTAGCTATTTAATTTATTTTACATTATTTGATTATGAAATATTTTATTACAAAAATCGTAAATGCTTATGGTTTTCACTTTTCACATAAAATTGTTGCTAAGTGAAATATTTTATGCAAAAATCCTAATTAATAATTTTCTTTTAATAATAGTAGTAAGAAAACATTGTGTAAACGTTTAAAAATATTTTAGTTGTATTTGAGTATTTGTTTTATTTTTTAGAATAAATATTAAGTACCTACTATTTAGGTACTTTTAAAAAAACATTTTTTACAGCATTGTTATTTAGTCATGATGACTTTTATGTTGATGCAATGTCTATTGTTAGCCGTTTTAAATGAAAAGCGCATTAGATAATATACTATTATGCAGTTACGCCTATAACAATAATTCCGCCTATATTGTGTTTTTCTGTTTTGTTTGTTATTTCTTAAGTCGTTTATCAATCGACTCTACCTTGAACTTGGTCCTCTTGAACTTGCAAGCATCGAGTAAAATAAACAACACACTATTTACCGTCTCACAGTGGTCTAGACGCTAAAAAAGCGATCGGAAATGGATTTCTAAGTACTGTAGTATATAAAAATATCCAGTTTTAATTTTTAACATTTTTTTTTTTTGCTGGGTTAAAGTTCAAAGGTCACCTACTGTTATTTTTACCTATAAAAACACTATATTTAATCAAATTTTTAACGTATAAAAAAAAAATTAAAAGAAAGTTATGTACTTTCCATTGTAGCATATTGTCCAATGTTTAATTATAATAAAGTGTTACCCCCTCCACCTTTCTTCTGTTGTAAAAACAAAAAATTAAAAAACAAACATTATTAATTATGGTTTTTTTTACAAAAAAAACGTATTAAAGATTACTCGCCAAATCGACATTATAATAAAAAAAAATTCAGCTGCCACTACCTGCAGTTAAAGTTATGGTGTTAGTTTAGAACTAAAAATTACTAGCACGACGATGAGCGCAATAGTTGCCTAACCAACAAACAAAAATATGAATTTAAATTTAAATTATTTAAATTTAATTGATCTCATTTTCATTAATTAAATTACTAATTATTTATTTTGACTAAATAAATAATTAATTTTTAATTAAATTTAATGTAATTACCTATATTTTTATTATTTGAATAAAATTAATTTATATAAGTTAGTCTTATTAGTTTACCAAGTTAAGTTTAAATTATTCATACCTGTTTATTTATAAATCATAAAGTCCTCCCACCTAATGGTCTCACATTAACTCCTAAAATACGGAATTTATTTCAAATTTAGCAACCCCAAAAACATATAATTAGATGAACAACTTAACATTTTTCTAAATTAAAAAAAAAATCCCCTAACTATAACAGGGAGTGATTAAAAAAATTATTTTAAATTTGAACTCAGGGACCTCAAAAAAATAGGTATGATTTGGTCTTTTTGTTTTTTAATCAAAAGTTTAGGAGATAGTGTTTTTGATGTTTTTTTTGGATTCTATACCACTGGGCGTCAGCTGGTTTTTTTTTAATAACTTAAATATAAAAATAGAAATACCTATTGTATACCTACTATGTATATATATTCGACCCGGAAGTGCCGTTATATTAGGTATATACATGCACTTTATATTGGATTTAAATAACTGATGAGTAGATATTATATTTTTTTTATTAATGTGGCTGTTTGAAAGCGACGTCCTGAGCGATGATTTCGCGACGGTCGATCGGTCATGCAAGGCAAACAGATTAGACCGTCACCGGGGCTGGATGTGTACAACAGTGGTATACGGCTATAAAGCATGATAATATTTAATTATTTAACAACCGTGTAAATAATTAAACGTGAGCTAATAACGTTTATCGACCGCAAACGAGCTGCCTTTGAATGATGAACGTGGCGACCGTTTGTGTTTACATTCGTAACGTCTATACCTATGTATAACAGCTGACCAACCCTCGCGGCATGGTCGTCGCTAACAAATAATATATTACAATATAATATAGAAGACATATCGCCAATGACATGCAAACCCTTTGTCGAATCAACTGTCACTAACATTGTGTAGCTATAAGTTATTATATTATACCGATAGTAACTATTATGTTAATGGGTATAAAATAAATAGTCCTTAAATAGTCGATTAAAACAATGGCGGGCTACGCCGAATTTTTTTTTTTACATGAATATACGGGTGGGTGAGCACGCAAACTGTGGACTGTTGTAAAATATATACTATAGCTTAAGCATTAATTTCTAGTTCCTCCCCCCCCCCCCATAAAAAAAATCTGGCTACGGTACTGTCGAAGATAGACAATAATATATGAGTAAGCTAGAATCAAAATTCACATAATGCAAAAATCATATTTTTTTCAGAAAACGCAAAAAACAATTTAAATTCATATCTGACCTGATACTAACCACACATTTCAAGGCTTAATCTAGACCGGGTTTGGTTAAAAAAAAAAAAAAATTAAGCTTCAAAAAAGAAAAAAAATGTATGCTGCTGTTGTGTATGATATTACATAGTTTTGCACACGATACAGCATTTGGGTTTTTTTTTTAAACAAAATAATTAATAAAAAAAAACAATATTTTTGTATACGTTGTGTTACCGCTTTGCATTTACATGTACTTACATAATTAGGAAATTTGTTGTTTTAGAGCCTTTATTTTATTGTGTAACTAGTTTACTAATATATTTAGTTGTTTACACTAAAAAGATAATTCATATTTAACTAAAATCTGTATAAGTATGCTTGAGGTCGGACAAGGATCAATAATAATTGAACTGATTACAGAGTTATTTGTAATCTTTGTAATTAAAAAATGTGATTATTAAGATTACCGTTTACCGTTTTAAGTTAATATTATATTCAAATAAATTGCAAAAAAAAAAGAATAGAAATCTTACACTTATAAAAATATATCGTTATTACATATTAAATTCTTTGGTATTTATTATTTTTATTTACTATTTATACTTTTTAATATGGTCATTTGCTAGATTGCTACTTATACTTATTACTTGCTACTTAGACTTATTTTCAAATATAGTATACTTGAGCCGGTTATAACTTATAATTTAGGTTATATAAGTTAGGTTAAGCAAAATATGATTTATTTTTGCAAAATTTAATTCCTGTATTATATTACAGTTGCTTAGTACGTATATGATCGTCTCTGGTTGGAAATTAATGAGTTGTCGAATTTAGCACAGTAAAATGGTCCCAAAATATGCATTGCAGATTAATCATTAATAATACATGAAGTCTTGCTGTCGTCCTCTCAATATTTGTTCGTAGAATGTATAATGTATATTCATATGCACGTAGTATGTTATGATTAAACGAGTAATTTGAAAGTGACCTTTAATGAACTAATCCGTTATGCACTTATGTTATAAGCTGTTTACTGTGTGACTAGTCACAGTGTATGTGCATGACAACAGATACAGGAAAGTTAACACTTAGTTTGAATAGAACTTTGAAAAAGCTTTACTCCCTTGGCCAAAACGTGCAGCGCATTCATTTATTAGCAGCCAATTTATTCATATAATATTCCTTTATTTTTAATTTCATTTGAATAACATTTATAGTGAACTAATTTCAATATTTTAATTAGAGACGTCAAAGACAAAGTGGAGTTATATTATGTAGGTTAGGTTAGATCACATTCGGAATGAATGCCCGGTTGGGCTAGGTAATCCATTTAAAGCTAGACCCTCATATTCACCTCTCTTTAAAAATATGTCCATTTAAGTTAGTATTATATTATAAAGTATTATTAGTATTAATATTATAAAGTTGTCAAACATTTACCTCTTTTAGTATTTTCCAAAGTGGTATTTACTTTTGAAACTTAAATGCGAAAACTTATATTGTTTAATAAACTATTTACATAATGATGGAATGATTTTTTGAAAATGTTGATGCAAGTATAGGTAATGTCGGGTTTGAAATTTAGTTTAAAAGTAATTATCCAGACCAGTCCGCATTTTCATAAAATTACTCTTAAATTAAAAAGTGAATTAAATGTAAACGTTGCTTAACATTTAAGTTTGAAAAAGTTTCAGAACACTGTAAAGAAATACAAATAGTTAATATTTAGTAAGTTTAAAATATTTTAAAAGAACATAAACAAAAATGGGCACAGATAAAAGTAATACTACAACACACCCATCCTCCCGTTCTAAATTTTAGTAGTATGGTAATTATTTTGTAGCTGGGAAACTGTACAATTTTAATGTGTCAGTTGAGTGCAATTTGAATTTCAAGTACATTTCTATGTACCTATATATTATGTACTCGTATTATAAGTTTTTATTTCAGTAACTAATGAGGGTAATAGTTGCATGTATACCTGTTAGGTAAAAGTTTATATAAAATACATACAAGCAATAAAGTTAAAGTTTACATAGTAAAAAAAAAAATACATATTCTAATGTATAAAAAACAAAGCACACTTTTAATGCGTACAATTAAAGTACAGTGAGGGAGGAGCTTCAGCCTTCATAGCCTCCTTTGTATCCGCCCTTGGTTTCGTTTCATTGTTTTAAAGAGATAATAGCTAGGTACCTCTCGTTGATCGACGTCGAACCTACTTTATCGACCATAAGACGGCTATATTAATTTTTTTATTATAAGTCTATAGGCATTTTTCCGTTTTCGACACTTTAGAGGAGGGTTTCTGTGTTGATAAATAACTTTAACTTCTATCGAATAAATCAGTGGGCTCGCCAGAACTTATCACAACGTGTACGTAGTAAAATGAAAAAAAAAAAGTAATACATTGACTGCCAAATAGTTTTTAACTCGTTTCGAATCGAATTTCGGGTATGGCTTTTAAACAATCCGTGGTTTGTTTTTTTACATCCGTTTTTTAAACGCCATGTGTTCGATCCGCGGCATTCCGTTTTGGTCCGGAGGAGATGGGCGCAATCGTAATCGTTTGTTGTCGCATTCCATGCCAATCTTATATAGCATCGTATATTTCTTATATCTGTTTCGTCCGCATACGTATATTACAACTGGATAGCCGATTGAGCATTACAAGTCGGGAAAACGGCCAACTTTTCTTATCAACGCCATACGTGTTTACAACCGTCTCATTGATAAAAAAACAACAAATTCGGATATCATTCATCATTCTTCAACTACACGCTGTTAAAGGTAAATAATTGTAAACTCGAATATTGTTTTGTCTTAAGCGAGCAGGGGCACTTGGTTTAGACTTTAGGAGCGATATCACCGCCGGGTATGCTATTTGCGGTGAACGTCTGGAAACTAACCATCGCTGTCTTATCCAGACTGCCGGTTAGGTAATCTCGACTTGGCTAAAATGTAAATATTTTATTTCTTATATCAAATGAATCGTTCTAATTTGGACCGAAAAAACATTAAGGAAATTCGAAACAAATAACGCGTTTTCGAGAAAAAGAAGTACAAAATCAATCACTATCCGAACAGCTGTGACAGTATATATTATTCACGGTAATCCTTTATAAAGCTAAATCGTTAAAAAAAAGAAGAAAGGAAATCCGGACGTTTACGCTGTTCGACCACTGTCTCCGTCTATTTGTATTTGATTTCCTCTCGCAGGCTAAACGTTTTGTATAGCACTGGGTTGTGTTTTGTATACACTATTTCCTTCGACCCTGACTCAGGCATTCCGTCAGCGTGATTTTCGATTCTACTTATAACCACGTTTTGCTTGGCGATTTGTTTAGTATAATTTTCGACTTGTATCTCTAAAAATGTTGTACGGACCATAATATAAAAGGGCGAATGTAGAATGTGTAAGACAAAACAAATGACAGCTCTGAGACAGCCGTGTAAATAGTCTCGGACCTGCAATATGTACTTAATATGTCTTAAAGTGAAAGAATTTCTTCCACGATAACTCTGCGATGCGTAAATCACCATGAAATCAATTCCAATCTTACCAAAATTAAATTTAGCAATGATTTAAGGGGGAAAAGTCCAATTCCAGAAGTCAAAAACATAAAAGGAATTTTGTTTTGACTATTTATCGCCAAGCTAAAAAGGTGAAACGAATTTGTCTATTTTGACGGGAAAGGGTGAACCTGTGGTCTTATTAAGTAGGTATCTACCTTTGCTCGATTTTTGTTTTTGGGTTTATAGCTGTGTATACATTTGTGGCACATTATATATATATATATCGGTGTAGCGGTTAGGTAAAAGTTTTCGTGGATTTTATCAACCAGACACAATTAACGTGTACGCAATTAAAGTTTCAAAACTACTTTACATTTAGAAGTTACATAAAAGGCAGTAACATAAAGGCGGTACGCTATGCATCCTAGCAAGGTGTACAAACAAGTTTAGACTGCTAGGGTTTAATTCGTAAAACGAATCCTTACCTACTACAATGCTTACAATTATAATAATTTATAACGGAATAGTGCATTGTCATGTTCTGACAGAAAAATGATAAAAATTAATTAAATTCGAAACGCTATTTCGACCAAAAGTTAGACACTTGGTCTTAAGATGTCGGGTTGCTTGCACATTTACGTCAACGGCTCTTCAGGCATTACCAACCCGTTTGTAATTGTTTACCACCACCAGCTGTTACTTACTATGTAAATCAAAACCAACGGGGTCACGGACCTCACGAAAACATACCATTTGTGATTCTCATTGGCACTGTCGTTTGTTTGCACTGTATAATATAGGTGAGACGCGTTCCGGACTCATCAGTGGTGACAATCGGTGATGAACCGACCGCCTAGGTTGACGCGGTGGTGATGGTGGTGACAATATAATGCAAACTAGCGCACCAGTACCAAACCTCGGCCAACAATCGAACAACTCACCAGCGTCAACAGCGGCCACGGGCACAGCGACCACCAACAAGATCCTGATAAATGGTGGCCGGTTCGACTTTGATGATGGCGGTACATACTGCGGTGGATGGGAGGACGGCAAGGCGCACGGCCACGGAGTGTGCACCGGGCCCAAAGGCCAAGGAGCGTACTCCGGGTCGTGGCACTATGGTTTCGAGGTTTCTGGCGTGTATACGTGGCCCAGGTTTGTACATATATATATATATAGAGTTAGACTGTTTTTCCTACGACTTACCTTTTTAAGAGGACGCCACTCAGCCCATTTCTAAGGAGTATAGTATAGGTCATTTTTCACAAAATTTTAATTTAGGGCTTGATATTTTATTGATTGTGATTTTTTTTCAGACTATCAAAATCATTTCTGTAGGATAAATTACAATTTTTTCCCCATCAAGATCTAAGTACTTCCTCGTGTTTGTTTTGCATTTAATAACATGGGGAATTTTAATTTTTCATGGTTTTGAAGTGTAGTAATTCAGTTTTAAGATTTTTTTTAAAATAAATTTACAAGTAAGAATTTTTAAAAACAAAAAAAAAATGAACGAGGAAGTACTTAGAGTTAAGTTAGGGATCTGAAAAATTAGGGATTTCTTATTTGACTACTATCGAATAGGAGGGAGGGTAGGATAAAAATTGTCATCAAAAAAATATCTTCCAACAGGATTCATGTTAAATGTAAGTTATGTACGAATTCATATTGTTCTTTATTTTTCCACCTGTGCGACATGTCAGAAACGTTTGATTATCCATATTTTTTTTTCTTTCTTAATTGGCAGTAAACATTATTATTTATTTTAATTTTTGCATAATTAAACGGTGTTTAGGATCTAGTGCGTTGCCAACTAGGGTCGGCCATTTCACATTAAAACTAATTAATCGCATTTTAAACACTGTGCTCGTCTATTAAGCTAAAAGTTCAACAGTACCCTGGGCCATGACCCAAAAATCTACTTTGCTGGGAAACTAAAAAGTGTTGTTTGCCCAAAATCAAGACGTGTTCCAATTTCTATATTTTTTTAAAAATTAAGGTAATTTAAAATCGTTTTAATTATATTTACAATTTTAGGTTATATGCGATTACTTGCAAAAATTCAATAATATTTTAGTTGTCTCCATTAGTCATTCTTAACATAAGATTTTCATTAAGTTTATCCCAGTCATTTTCAGTTTCTTTGAATTATTTATTGGTGGCGCTCTACATTAATTTTTGCTCTATGCTATTTCATTTTGACAGGTATGTTGTATGTATCTGATATTAGCTATCAAATATCTAAATTACCTTCGAAATGACAAGCCGATTTAAGAATTTCAGTTTCTCGTAACTAAACAAATTAAATTTGCAATTTTTTCAATATTAAAACCCAATTATTCTACATTAAAAAAGCAAAATATCTGTTTCCCACGTAACCTATATAGTAAAGTTGTTAGAGTACTGGTATAACTTTACAGAATATCGAAGTCGGGCTATTCCGAGTAGTAGACTTTTTCCATGGCTTTAAACAAATTTAAATTCCAAGCCAATTTTAGTGGCGTTTAGGGGCACCAAACTTGAACTGATGCATATCGTCCTAACCGGACCGGAACTAACTAACATGGTTGCACGGTACGATTGGTGCACGATGTAGTGAACGTGGATAGGAAATCTAAATCTAAAAAATAGCAGATTTAAATGCGGTTTTTTTTTTTTCTTTTTGTATATATTCACACTGTATACTAATCGGTCGTCGATGTTGTCGCCTATAGTGGAAACACGTACGAGGGCCAATGGCAAAACGGAAAAAGACACGGGCTAGGCGTGGAGTCACGGGGCCGTTGGTTGTACAGAGGAGAATGGACGCAGGGGTTCAAAGGTCGGTATGGTGTAAGACAGTCGGCGACGACAAATGCCAAGTACGAAGGCACATGGGCAAACGGACTGCAAGACGGCTACGGCTCGGAGACGTACGCCGACGGAGGTATGTACATCTGGTTTTTTAACATTTTTTTTTTTTTATTATTATACACACTTTCAGCGTGCAAAAAAAAAAACCATTTTGTGACCTATGAATGAAATTAAAACGTCGTCGCCCTTGGAACCGGCGACGATGCCAAGTTTAGACGAGCCAAACGTCCGGCAAGACGTTTTTTCTCTGCGTAAAGCACATACATAATATAATATACACAATATATATATATATATATAATAAACCCAGTAGTATATATTTGTTTTCAATTTAGATTCGATACGGTAACATCAGCAAGACTCGGGGCTCGTCATTTGGGTTCGTTCAATTATTCATACCGTTTTATTTCCTAAGCGGCGGCTAAACTACCGTTGTCGGGGTCGGGTTAATACGGGCATAAGTACTTTTTAAAAATGCACGTGCAACCTAATTAACAATGTAAAAGTAGAACAATCGATGGAAAATGGCGAAGGTGAATTTTCTCGTGTAGGTTTAAAAGGATACGAATGACGTTATATTTTATCGAAAACCAAATAATAGTTTTAATAGAACAGCAGCACCACTCGTTAAGACTCAACGGTCACGAAGGCTTTTTATCATTAGCGTTTTGGTTTTAAATAAAGCTGATACGCTTAGAACCGAATATTTTGGCCGGGCAAAACGAGTTGTTGCCAAATGGGCTCAGACTACAACAATATAAGCGCGGTTTGTGTTCAGAATGTGTGTGTGTGTGTACACAACATACAGTTTAAAAAAACTCATAGGACTGTTTTAATTTAGGTAAAAAAAAAAAAAAAAGTTAATGGAAAATGATTCGTTGGCAATATTTTTAAAGAATCCGACCTTGTTTAGTGTCCATCTTTTGAATTTCTATACATTTAAACATAAATAGTGTATTGACAATGCTCAAAATATCCCACAAAAGTTCTACAAATAACGCAAAACAACTTACGTACAAGATATAAAAAAAATATAAACAAAATACTTGTTTTGCATAAAAATGAAAGTAAAAAATCAAAATAAATTATTTTCGTGTTAACTAGATGCCAACGTACCGCATCTTATTTTCCTTACTGCAACACAATAAGAATTTCTCAGAATTTAAATAAACTCCAGTACGATCATCTGCAATTTGTCAGAAACTTTAACCAATAAGGGCAAGATTTCAGATTTTGTTGAAGATTTACTTAACACTGTCTCTCGGTAATGAATTAAGATACATTAAGTAACATTCATTATCATTTATATTCTTAATATACGTATTATCATTTTTCTGATTTCAGTTATTATTATTATCTTAAATTTCCGTTTATTATTTATATAATATAATTGTATTTTATCTATATAATTATTTAAATTGTAAAATATTGTTACAATTATTTATGTGAACACACTGCGAGTGGGTTGTGCCACAACGCACCCCGTATAACAAACAACTTCTATTTTAAAAACAGTTGTTTCTGTCAAAATTTATTTAGTATTTTATAGACTAATAATTGATTTGAATAATGCTATTAGAATGCTATCGAGTAAAACATCATCATTTGTATTATTCGTTAGTTAATTTAATTTTGCCCAACTCCGAGTGTAGTTTAGTGTACAAATATTGTAACATTGTTAAATTGTGCCATATTTTTGAGGCGAAAACGGCTAGCAGTCTAGCTTCTAGATTACACTTTTCACATAACGATCATGGTTGAAATATACAGGTTTTTGCACATCGTCTCGAATTGTTATCTTCAAAAACAAAATGGCAGCGTAAGGAGATATCAATTTTATTACATATCCTTTACATTTTACTGTGTGTACATGATTTTGGCTCCCTTTACTCTGACACATTTGTTTTTGTCGTCGAATATTTGACGAAGGCGGGCAATATCCTTGTGTATTTCAATCGTGATAACGACCATGGCTTTTAGGTAATGCCGACATACCGTTACTAGATGCTTTAGAATCGCGTTTGAACCGGAGGAATGCTTACAATCCTATCTATTTTTTGCACACAGGAACGTTTCAAGGTCAATGGATGCGCGGCATGCGACACGGATACGGTGTACGGACGAGCGCACCGTTTGGTATGGCATCCCATTGCAAGCCAAACAAATCCGATATCAGGAATTCATTGTCGTCGTTAGGTAGCGAGGACCCGCACAAAGTCGGCAGCCTGTCGGAAGAATCATGTCTGGGCAGCGAGGGCCGGGACAAGAAGCTGGACGACACCAGGGGAGGGTTCGTGTTGAAGGCCAACAGCGACGAGCAGCCCAGCAGGAGGAAAACCCTCGTGTCCAAGTCCACGCACGGCTTGAAGAGGACTCTGATGTCCGTAAGTACAACGACAAGTCAGCACAACGTCTCCAAGGGAATTGCCTGGGCTCGATGGGAGTCCCTGGACGTTCCATTGACTCCAAGGGAATCCCTAGAGAGAACTCCAGTGCTGTCCACCCAGACAAATTAAAGGTTCTATTCGATGCGGGTCGGTTAAAATGGAAATTCTGCAGCATAGGTGGTTAATTTAGTGGTGTAAGTCATAATAATTTAGCAGAGAAATAATTGAGAAAGACGTGGAAAATTGACGGCTTAGGAGATAATATAAGAGATTGTGCGTTTGGACGGGGCCGACTTCATTAACGCGGCCGCAGGAAAGGTGAGTAGGTAAATAAATGCAAATTAAAATAAAGTGCCCTTAAGCTCTGACGTTTTTTAAGCAGCGAACGCAACGTTTTCTTATAAATACTCTCAATATAGTTGGTGTTCTGAATAAATATATTATACCATTATGGACAGAACAGATAAAAGCCCTCGTTGTGTATACTAAATAAACACAAACCTCATTGTAAATACTTTTAATCAAAACGTATAGATTAAAATACCATTTCTTCATCGAGTCCTGGTCACAGCTTCTTTACTAAATTCTTCTTATCTTTAAATGATTATCATATTTAAGTAGACGATAAAAGTTTTCGAAGGAGTCTAAACAAATAATTTACTCTTAAGTGCGCTTTCAAAAGACAAACTAAAAGACGTCGCATTTAATTTTATATACTTGCAAAAATTTCATTTTTATAAATACAATATTTTAACGACGATACGTGTTTTGGTAGTAAATAAATAAAAACGAAAAAAATATTTTTAAAAGACCTATTCTTGTTTTCTATTTTAGTTAGTGAAGTTGCAATCCAATTATAATTGGAATAGATAGGTTTGAATAAAAAAGCCTTCTGTAATGGTTGTGTTCATTCACTCAAAATTGTTGAAAACTTTAAAAGAAGAATCAGAGTGTTTTAGAACATTTAGGCGCACGTTCAAGTATTTCTTTTTTTTTTCCATTTCATTTCATCGATGACTCATCGTGACCACACTGCCTAGTTATTTATTTTGGCAATAGTTATGGGTTTTTACATTAATCCGTGACTAGATCGAACATGTTTTTTGGCTCCGCGACTGTATTGCGGGTCTAGTGACCGCTGTTAAGTGTATAACTATTAACTTGGTATACATAAAAAAAATTTTATGTGTATACATCTTGTTTTCATTGATAATAAACTTCGTAACTACTGTGCTGGGTCAGCGCTGTGTGTTTTGATCATCGGGATTCCGTTAATAAGGGTCAAGGGCGGGGAACCAACTAAATCATATCTACACGTCTACGTTAACCGATCGAGATCGAATGGTTTTAGGGTTTCAAAATGAGAAAGCAGAGGAGCACCGGAGAGCTGGAAAAGAAAGTGGCTGGCAGCATCAGAAGCACAGCCTCTTGCACGTCGTGGATCAGCACCGGTTCGTCACAGTCGGCCATGGGCGAATCCTACAACACCGATTCCAACGCCAGTTTCATCGTTGAGGTTTGTTATCCCTTGTCAATATAGATATACTAAATATATATTGAACGCTGAATCTAGGGTTTCCCTCAAGCAGGGGACGAAAAATGCTAACACAACTACAGTTTTTACAAATTTAATATAAAGATTTTGAGAATTCCTAAGAAAATGTAAAGATTTGTGCTATTTTATTTTCAAACTACCCAACCTTACTCTGGAATATCATTTTGCTAACTCTGGAACTATTGCTTCCAAAATACACTGATAGCCAAAAAAATCGGGCGAGTGTACACTGTTCAAAATGAAGAAAAACACATTTTTGTGAAAACCAATTATTTTTCAATGAAAGATATCAGTAATAATATAACTATTGAACTGTTGTCTTTTTGAGTAATCCGATATATAGGGAAGGCGTCTTCCCCTCCTTTTTTACGGTAATCGTGATGCCTTTTATGTCATCAGTTGGATAGTCACTGGTTTAGAATTAGAAATGGTAAAAAGAGAAGCTAATTTGAGTACAAGGCTAGTTAAAAAAATGCTTTCTGGTAGATCAATAATTATTTTAATACTCTTTTGTGAATAGTTATGAAATACCTACTAATGCAATTATAATGTGTTAATATTTTTTTTTAACGAAACATTATTAAAACTGATTTATTTTTACTCATAACTATTAGTATTTATGACAGTCAATAGACTTATATAATCAAATTAAATTTATGAAGGGCTAAGGGGCTTTAGGCCCTTGATTCCATTCATTTTAGCTGGACGTTTTAATAGTATTCTATTGTACTTACTGAAAGTCGATACATTCGTTTTTAGGGTTGTGTTTAGGGTCTGTAAATTTGTACTATTGTACTTCCAAAAATACAGATCTCGTCGCTTCTAGAGCAGGTGCTTGTTTTGTATACTGTCAGATAGTGTAGGCTATTGACAGATAGTGCATGCAATAATTGGTTGATGTATGTATTTGGTATATATCTGTCTGTTGGGCACAGGACGAGCACATGGACGTCAACACCACCGAAACGTACATTGGCGAATGGAAAAACGACAAACGATCGGGTTTCGGCGTGGCAGAACGAACGGACGGGCTTAAGTACGAGGGCGAATGGTTTGGCAACAAAAAATACGGTTACGGAGTGACCACGTTCAAAGATGGCACCAAAGAGGAAGGCAAATACAAGAACAACGTGTTGGTGACTTCGCAGAAGAAAAAACACTTGTTCCTCATCAGGTCGGCCAAGTTCAAGGAGCGGATCGAGGCGGCTGTAAATGCATCCCACAGAGCCTCCAAGATTGCCCTGCAAAAGGCCGACATAGCTATTTCCCGGTGAGTTTATTATAATTATTTGGCAAACTTATGCAGTGTGATTCCAAAAAAAGGCTAAAGCCCATAGCAAGGCAAACGAGTCCTCGCGTGGTTCCCGTGAACTGTAAGGAAGTGTGTGTACAATTTGGGGAGTAGGGTTCGATTTTCTCACAATTAGAAGGAGAGAAATAAGCAGACGGTCGATTGTGCTCTTTTAAAGCAGTCCTGGATCAGGAAACCAGCAGAGTGATCAATGGACATTAACGTAGAGTTTGTCATTCCCGCATGAGAATCAATAACACTATAATTACCGGCGCGATAAAAACTTCAGTAGTTAATAAAGAATAAGCTTATTAGAATTTAAGTACATAAGTCTATGTACCTACCATACAATTTCACTATTTAACTCAAATTTAAGGTGTAAAATTTGCCTGTTTCGGTATGGAACGTGTTGGATATATTTTGGCAATCAAAGCACTGGGTATTACTTTGTTTATATGGGTAATGCTTGCTATCGAACTAACTTGAAGTCATATGTTCTGGTTAATCCACAAAAGGTTTTATTATTTTTGCCAATATATTTTTCCAATATTCACGACACTGATAATTTAATTTCACATAGTTAATCGGGGGCATACATCATTTTACCGGGAACTATGAAGGTTATTGAGAATATTAGCATTCAGTCCAACCCAATTATAGGTATATTATACTTAATCAATACCAGTAAAGTGCATTTTAACAGTTTTAATTTGTTTTTCAACGAATGCCATTAGCATGATCGCGCAAACCCGTTAAATGGCTGTATTTATTTTTTTTTTAATTCCCTCCGGCCACATTAGTTTATTAATTCAGGTTTTTTTTATTATTATTCTCTACCTAATTGTTAACGTCGCCCGTCGCAGTTTGGACAAGGTGGATTGTTCGGAGAGTATATTAAATATAACGGCCGGTCACTGTGAACGATGCTCAAGGGAACACTTTGGCCTTAACGCGATAGGTCGTGTAAATTATTGTTGTCTTTTAACTGTAGCAATAAAAAAAAACAGGTAAAGATCCCGGATTAGACACAAGTTACGCAAAAGTTTCGCGTCGCCTATTTTACAGCCCTAAGTCTCTATTAAATGAGTAGAGTATGACCATAAAACAACTACCCCAAAAGTTCTAGCCGGCATCAATGTAATAAACCGTTTTTGAGCAGTTTAATAATTTTAACTAGTGTTTATACAACACGCATATTAATCACACAAAGACGGTAAACAATTAAAATGGACATAGTTGAAAAAAAAAGTGTACTTCAGTGCCAGTCAGGTTAAACTGTGGTGATTAACTCATAATAGTCACTTTTTGAAAATGATACTTGTGGCTCGTAAAAGGATAAATGCGTCTAGAATGTATCAAAATCGAATATATATATATATATTTATTTATTTATATACAGGGTGATTTTTTTAAAATGATCCTCTCAATATCTTATAGGGTTCAATCAGTTATTGAATTTTTTTTTCGTATTTTAGCTTTGTGGGCTGGTTTATTCTTGTTTGTTTATTTAGTTTTTTTTTTTTTTTGAGAATACTTGTTATGGACCCACTAATTTGGATTTTTTATTTTTCAGAATGGCTACCGCTCGAGGCAAGGCCGAACAGTCCGATATCGCTGCGGATCACGCCAGAGAAGATTATGAAATCGCAAAGTTGACAGCTAAACAGTTTGCTCCTGATTTCATACAACCGGGTTAGCCAGCACAACAGTATTTTTTTAAGAAACGTCCCGCAATAAATATCTATCATTTTCTTCCCAGCAACTCCAAAAGTCCTCTCGGCTAATTGAAAATTCAAGAAACTTTTTTTGCAACCGTTACCGGCAAAATTATCACACAAACGTTTTTTTGTATAACACAAACTATTGTTTTTTCCCTAATCTTTTGCTTACCATAAAGACTAACTTTCACCCCTCTGATTAATTGTGATTTTTTTAAATAATATTTTTCAACGCTAAAAACGATGTGATTATGTCAGATTAAAGTCGGTGGGAAATGCTTGTAAATTATGTTTTTTTAAATTCAGAATTAATATATTAAATGGTTTTTTTTCTTAACATTTCCAACGATTTTTTACAGAAAGTGCACATAATTTGTAATTTACAATTTTTAAATGAAAACTTACGTTTCTTTTATATTTTTTGTAAGATTTATTTTTCTTATGCTTATTTATTTGGTACATATTAATAAATTATTATAAAGAGGGTGATATAACTCCATATAACTAGCAACCAATTTCACAATCAATAATTATGTCAGTCTATTGTATGCGCTATAGAGGCGGTTATTTGTGTAGTTAATATGGTTTTTATGTCAACTACTTTTTTTTAAATTTTGTTATGTTGTACCATTTTCTATAGCAAGAAGTACTAACACTATAATATAAATGAATGCAAACTTTGATGTACACAAATATAACTATCTTTCAGGAAGTAAAGTTTACTTTTACGTACATTTTCTGTACAATTAATGTAATTTCAATAAAATATTACTGAAAACGTCTCTTTGATAAATACATATGTAAAGTATACTAGCGACCTAACAATTTTTTTCACAAAAACACTATTAAAAAAAAAAAATACAGGAATTGATTTCACTTTTTTTATTATTTAATTTAAATCTTAACTATACCTTTTCAACCTGGAATTGAACTAAATATTTACCCTTACCCCGAGTTATTATATTTTCTGATTACAAAAATAACTCCAAATTGAATGTTCACTAATAGTTTTTCTTTCTTCCTCAGGGCTAGAGAAAACGAGACTCAGAGAAATTTTGAAACAGAGAATGTCGATGGACCCGGCGCTGAGTGGTGCCATGGGTGCGGTGGCACCGGGACCGCCCGTGCCTGCTCCACCCGAAAAGAACAGCGTTACGTTTGGCGGAGACTTCCCGTCGGCGCGTTCTTCGTCTTTCGACTCGGCCAGCAAGGACATTGCCAGCGGCGGCCCGTCCGCCGAATCGCAGTTCAAGCCCAAGTCGCATTACGCTCAACCGTATTACCAGTCGACGTCGTCCAACCAGATACCGGCGTCCTCCAGTCAGTCCAATTATTCCAATAACAAGCCGGCGTATTCGCCGCGCAACAGTCTGGCCGACACCAGTCGCGTCCACAACAACTCGATGTCCGCCTCCAACGGCGGCAACTACAACAGTTACAACAATAACAACAACAACAACAGCAGCAGCGGTTACAGGACCAACGATTACCACGGCACGGGCAAACAGCCTGCGCCCCCGCCGCCCCTGTCGCCGTTTAGCCAAAACGGTGGCGGTGGCGGCAACCAGAATCGGCCGTACGGAGGCGGCGGCGGCGGCGGCAGTGGTAGCAGCAGAAGTGGCGACGGTAGACGACAATCTACGGCCCACCAGCCATCGACGTCCGGTTACATGCACAGGGACGAAAGCGGCGACGGGTACTTGAACAACGGGTTCGGCTATGATAGCAGCAGAACGCAGTACGACAACGGCGGCGGCAGCAGCCGACCGGGCCCGAGCGACGAGCCCGACTCTTCGCTGAGGCGTAACAAGAACTACGTCAACAGAGAGTCTCTGTACAATTTTCAACAGGTGAACGACTTGCACGAGTGATTGTTGGGTTTAACTGTATTGTATTGTGTTTGTGTGCAGGCGATGAGCGATCATTTCGACCATTACAAGAGGCCGCCGAGTCGGGACAGCAGCGTGGACAGGTACAGTCGGGCGGCCAGCCGACTCAGCGGCGAGTCCAGGCAGTCGTCGGTGGAGAGGGTCCGCAGAGACGTAGACGTTATACCCGGGGACGGTGGACGACCGATGGGCGGCGCTGGCGGCGGCATGATGTCCAAACAAGCCGCCGGTTCGTTGGGTAAGGCGGTGGCGGCCAACAGTCTTGCGCACACGCCGCCTCCATTCGAGGAGGTCATCCTGAGACAGCGGAACCTCGGACAGGAAATCGTGCCGTCGCCCATCGGACAGCCCAAACGCACTGAGTCACTGTACGTCAACCCAAACGCTCGGAAAGACCCCAGGCTCAGGGTGAGTACATACAGAGGCGCGCCCGATTTTATGTATTACTCACACTAGTTAGCCCCAACTATTGTAGTTGCATTTGTAGTTGTTGTTTTGCTTTGCACGTTGCACTTCTCCCTCTTTTATTTTTTGAAAACCCTTTAGTTATACTTATAGTTATCATATTTAGGGCTAATCTAACCTAACCAGCGCCACCTAATACTTACACCTTAAGCCGTTAAGGAAATTATATACAACCGATAAAACAACTTAGATTAACAATTGGCTAGTTTTTCTCATTTTTAACAAGATATCGTTTAGAAAATACAAAGTAAGCCGTAGATAGTGTTCATGTTGAGCATATGTGAAGCCTATCTGAACCCTGATTTGGGGCGAGGCAAGAACACGACTATTTACTAACGTGTAACATTTAGGCAACTTTTTTGCTTTGGCAAATTTTGGTCATTTTTGTCACTATTGACATACTATTTGTTTAGGTTGAACTATGTTTTTTTTTAAATACAATATTTTATGCATGTCATCTATTATATTAATGTTATCTTAAAACTATGATTGAAAACAATTAATACTATAAAAAGTAGTGGTTAATATTTTAGTAATATATATTTAAGGAGGAAAGGAAAGAGGGTTGGTTCGAAGGAAAGAATCTGACTAGACTGAACGGGATCGAAGTGTAACACTTCCAATTCTTGACTGATTTCTTGTGAAAGTTATTAAGAATGTGTAGTTCCAGAGCGTTAAAGTGCTATTGAAAAATTTTAACTTAAAAATTGACTCAATTTTATTTATTAACCTCTAAATGATGTATCACGTTCGATATAATTTTGTCGTTTGTTTTGTGCGTTAAGCACTTATTGAGTTAAGAAAAATCAATTAAAACGAATGGAAAAATCCTCTTCGTTGAGCTTACATCTATAATGACCTTTAGTTGCTTTTAGGGAAAATCCAGACCCGGTTTTGAGTAGCTTATCTCCAAGAAAAAACACCAATTCGTTTATAGTTAATTGGTAAAACTTCTTTTGAATTAAATTTTACAGGATAGACACATCAAATTTAGGCCACTTGGGTACTTTCAATATTGAAAGCGATAGGTATAATTATTTGAGCGATACCGTGTAAGTTAAATATTAGAATTGGCAATAAATAGGTCAAATGAATTAGTATTGATAATATTTAGATAGACCGTAGAGAAAGTATTATTAAGTCACGAGTTAAAAGTCAATTATTAAAATATTTATACATATTGACTTACTCTACTAACTCAATTGAGTTCTTATTTAATTTAAAAACCAAGTGTAACTTAGCTCTGTTTTACTCGCTTCCATTTTTTTTTCCGGAACTAACGATTGTCGTTGTGTAATACAAAACACAATTATTGATTTCAAGTAAAATAAAGTATCGCATATTAAACTACAAGTTTAAATTTAATTAATTCTGGTTTGCTTCTACTAAGTCAATTAAAAACTAAATGTAGTTTAATTTCGAAGACAAATACCTAATTTAACTCGATTATTAATATAATATCGAACAGTATTATGATAATCGCTTAGAATATTTTCATAAAAATCAGTAAATAAAATATAGGACATGCCTAACCACAGTGGTTAGCGTATGGTAAACCCGTATCAGATAACAATATTGTTATCATAAATAATATATTTGCTATGAAAGCTTAAAAAAACACATTTTCCATAACATCAGTGACAATAGTAGGTGGATAAATATTGAATTAATTAAGTCTTAATATTGAATTGTTAGTCCGCCATTAAAATAATGGCTTTAGTCGTTCGTTGCATCTATCCCAAACGACAACAGCTTTACTGTGTTGTTGTTATAATATTTACATGCTACGGAATTCGCATTAAATATTAATGTAAAAGCTCTGGCGTGAATTTTTATCGGTTTTGGACGACATAGTAATAATAATAACCGAAGGCATTAATAGAGAAGTAGTAGCCATGGCAAAACGATAAACGGTCGAAAAATGTTTTCAAATCTGTATCGTTTTCGAATCCATTTGGGTGATTGATTATTTTATTGTTTTTTCGTATCGAGTATTTTAAGATTAATAACAATAACCGATAGCAATCTAATAAAAACAAATAAAACAAAGTGGCATCTAATAAAAAAAAAAATTTGTCTGCTATGTCTTTGCGATACACTAATTAAAAACATTTCAAAGAACATACAACTATATTATATTACTATGTCCCTTGTGTGTTAAACTAGTTAGTTAAAATATGGCGCTTGGAAGTCAAGAGTTAATGATATTATTCTATATGATATATTTAGTATTGTTATTTCTGGTTTGATGAATCGATGCTAGCCCGTTTGTTGAGTATTATGTAGAATATATATATTTACAGGGTGTCACGGAAAGTTCTACCGAGCTTCAAATGAGACATTTAGGATGCTCTATGGGTACAATCAATGGTATTAATTTTAAAATTATTTAAAATAGAACTCGTATCTCATTAAAAAATGGTCTTACGAAAAAAATAATTTCAGATTTGAAATCAGGAAAAAAAATCTTGTTGAATTGATATGTAACATGATTTTTTGGTATCTGGCCACACATACGTCCACAGGGTGGCCACCGAGTGGCCACTGAGTGGCCGGCATGTGACTTAAACCAACATATAGCATGCGACACATAATTTAATATAAAATAATACTAAGAACACCACTGAACTGAGAATAAAATTCTAATCCAAAATGATGTGTCACATTTCATAAGTTTGTTTTGGTCATATGCCGACCACTTAGTAGCCACTCGTTGGACGCATGTGTGGCCAGATACCAAAAAATCATGTTACATATCAATTCAACAAGATTTTTTTTCCTGATTTCAAATCTGAAAGTATTTTTTTCGTAAGACCATTTTTAATGAGATACGAGTTCTATTTTAAATAATTTTAAAATTTAAAAAAAATTAATACCATTGGTTGTACCCATATAGCATCCTAAATGTCTCATTTGAAGCTCGGTAGAACTTTCCGTGAAACCCTGTATATATGAAATTATTACAAATATAGTAATATTAGTATATAATTTACTATTTAGTTTGTTGTTTGATAATAATATATATTATTTTATTATTTTATTTTTGGTATTTTTACCCACATATTCTTTAGACTTGTTTATACGAAACACTATTTTGCAACATATTTTGCAGTTGATCTTCCTGATTTTTCGATGATTGATAGTATTATCATTGATTTAAAAATAGTATATTGATAAGCAGTGCTATACACAATAACGGTGGCCTGATTTCTGGGGGATTCCAGCCGTTAATAGAGGTGCCCTCGCCATAGTTAATGAATAGGCGAGTGGTAAACCATGAAGAGGGTACCTCTGTTGACGGCGGGAATCCCCAATAAAATAAGTTGCCAGTTTTGTACATATCATCGTTTATTTGTGTTTTTTTAAATCAAAAGTATTATTTAGATTTTGTAGAGTAATTTTTTTTTAATCGTTTTTATCCTCGTTGTGGTAATTTTTGAAGTTTTGATTATTTTGAAGTACATTTATAGATGTTTTCCTTATTACCCTTTTGCGGTAGAGTCAGTGTGTTCTTACCATTTTATTATTTTGATATTATTATTTTTTCCCCACTCGATCGACAACAACTTCCTATCCGGATATGCTGGTACGTAACCGACCGCGGTTTTATGGAAATTAATTTGGAAATATTTGTACAATATTTTTTTTTTATGTTTTTTCGATTTGTATACCAATACGTCGACGTTTAATGAAATGAAAAAAAAAAAATAATTGGTATTGTAAAGAAATTTATAATGTATACATACGATTTTGTGTTGTGTATTTTGTTACCAATTGTAAAAAAAAAAACGACCAATTAAATATTACTGCAATTCTACGATTACAACAGGCATTTAAAATCCGAATTTTATTTAACACTCAAGCAACGTTCCTGTGTTCCGTTTTCCTAATGTAGGTACTGTTTGTCAAATGCTGTTTTGAACTATAAACATGTATAATAGTTGTGTGGAGCTAGAAACCTTGAACTGCTGAAATCAGATCGTTCAGATCCAATGCCAGGATAATATCAATTTTACAGAAAAAATATGGTGAATAAATGAAATAATGTACTATTCGAATAATCCTTAACCACGAAAATAATACTATATAGCGTATACATTTGGTCAGAAATGTTACCATCATCAGCGCTAACAACAGACTGAGACCGATCACGGACAAACACCTCCTTATACTTTTACAGCATCGTCAATCGTCATACTTGAAATGATCATAAACTTTTTTTTTTTTGCATTTTAATAAAATGTTTTGTAATGGACTCAAGTTCGCAACAGGATATTTGTGTGTTTCTAATCTTACCATACTATTAAGTGCTACCATTTTATGTTGCCAACAGTGATTTGGATCTTTAGAACTATACCTTTCTTACAATAAATCTCGAAACTTAAATAATTGTATATTATTTTAATTAGTAAATCAAGGAAAGGAAGGTTTAAAAAACAGTAAAATTACTGTAAATTTAAATAATTCTGAAGATCTTAGAGTATTAGGAGACAATAGAAATGCTGAAAAATAGAAACAATTTGTTAAACTGGGACTCGAGTCTGTTACAAAACATTTGATTAAAGTTCATAAAAAACATAAGTTTACGATGATCATTTCCGATATGACAACGCTGTATTATTTTTGTGGTTAAGATTTATTTAAATATTTCATTATTTTATTTCTTTACTACACATAACCTCAAGTGTTGATTAAGTTTTTTCTAAAAAAAAAAAAAATATGGTTACTGCTTAAAAAAAGTATACCTTATAATATTGTCATCCATCCCAGATAATTTACAGACAGGGCAGGGAAAAATGTAATTAGGAAAACAATAAAAATTAAAACAAACCGAATAACATTTAATTGAAATAAAATTGTTTATATTATATTCGAAAAAGTTACAAATAACGCACCCGAGTTATATTTTTATTAATTTTCGGAATGAAGATTTTTTTTTAAAACTAATACTATTAGTAATTTATTCGAGTGCTCGACTATAAACTGTTAAATTTTAACTGCTGTCTATAAATTATCGCCTCTCCAGCGGATGTCTATGCACCTTATAAAACTTAAGTGTATATTGTACCAGACTTTTACAAGACTGAGCTGTAATGGCTTTTGTCACGTATCGCATGCGTGATCATAATAACATACAGCTTAAGTACTAACACATTATTATGTCATGGCTTGTTCGATTAACTTTCAGGGGCTTACACACAACAAAGTAAGAAGAAAAGTACACAACACATTTATAATAGTTTTCTAAACGCCGAATGGAACAGCTACTCGGTACCTGGTTTTAGTCGTTTCAATTGGTCGACCGTTTCTTATTTTACCAACGTAAATAAGATGGTCGTGTGTACGTCCTTGTTCGTCACTGCTGCACTAATTTGTTTACCTAGGATAGCTATTTTGCTTCGATATTACAGGGAAACGAAATGGCTTTCATATATAAAAGTGCTTGCACTTAAATGTTACACTAACAATGAGTACGAAAAAACCCATCTGCCATCCACCTTAACTACTAGTGAAATATATGCTTGTTATTTAAAAACTTATTGTTCATCGATATAAGATCTTTTTTAAAATCTAAACAAACAATTTAATGTACAACTAGAGTAAACGTATCAGACAGATGTATAACTTGTTCGAGATAAGATGAAAACTAATTACTAAACGCAGGTTTAGGTTCTTTTAGAAGTGAACAATTAAGGCTTACCGCTAGAAATTTAGTATGTTGATCATGTTTGATACAAGCAATGCGTCAGTAAAATAGACTGGTCTTGCATTTTTACAATTAATATTTTACCAAACGTATAATTACAAAATACTCAACGCGTAAGTATTTCGTGTTAGTTTGAAAACTTTTGGATGCATCTAAGTCTTTGTGTATAGGCTGACGTTTCGGATCCTTCTTAAGAGCCATAGCCACCGTTCCACAGTGGGGACTATAGGTTTCAATAGGTAACTCTCGACTATAGTTCAGATACATTGGAAAGTTATCGAATTCATATTATCTCAACCAATGAATGTTTTTACACATTCATCTGTATTTTGTGTTAATTAATATTGTGACTTACAAAACAAAAAAATAAACAGTCACGATGTTCTGATGAAAATTTTATGTATACATACGTGTGTAAAAGCTAACAATGTGAAAATATATTTACACTTTTTACAGAAATAATTTTTGAAATGATTATAAAAAATTAAAAAAACAATTACAAACAGAATTAGGAAACGTTTGAGCTAGATAATATCACACACAGCGAGACGAGCAAGGCGGCCATGCCTAAAGAGTGGTACCAAAGCGGTCGAAGCACACCGGCCGAACTTATTCCGATGTTAAACTTGTCGACGATGTGAAGTTTCCAACCCATATTGTTCTGGGTGAAACTATGGTAGTACACGGTGTCCGGCCACGAAGAGTTTGGTTTGAATTCCAAAATGGCCGGTTCGCCTGAAAACCAAAATCAGACTCGTCATGATACAGTTCAGTTTAGTTTAGTTTATCGGCTCGTTGAATCTACAAACTCACCCGGTTCACATTTCATCGTCAACGATCGGTTGAACTCTTTGAACGTCATGAAGTTGTCGTCAAGACGATGGTCTGACATCCGACGCTCTCGAAGGCACAGGGGACCGGCTAAAGGACAAAAACACAGTTCAGAGACTCGTGGAAACCAAAAGGTTCTTCTATCAATCTACACCGTTTTGGATTTGGGATTATACGTCGGTTTTAATATTCGAGTGAATTTCACTTCAGCGTGAACCTCTCTCTCTCTGGCTTGGGATCAAGAGCCATTTAAAACTCTTTGAAATCCTCAAAAATACTCAACAAACTTGATCAAAACTTTAGGACCATTGTGGCAAGTCCTTTGCAGTCGTGCCTTCATTGATTTCATCTGTTTGTCGAATAACCAAACCCGACCGTCGAGTAAAAAAAAAGCAATGCTAATAACGTACCAGCGATTGGCCGGGCTTGCCGCCTTAACGTGTACTGTACGCCCGCAAGAATCCTAGTGTGCTTCTGGGCAGATTCCGGCATACCGTCGAAGCCTCCATTGGGTTCATCGGTAATCACAAACGGATGGTAATACTGTGAGCTGTGTGCATTGTTACCACCGTACACATGGACGGCGTACGTGATGCCCCGTTTCAACCATATCTCGGGTATGAGGTGACCGTTGATGTACCAAGCGAGACCCGGCGACGGCATACCTAGAGAAGCAAATCCAATATTTCTACACACTGAACGACCGAGTAAAAAAAATAGCAATTTTTATCATTTACCCGTTAGGCCTTGGTATCCTTTTCGTCCACCCGACGGCCCTAGAGTGGCGGTTACGGCGCGAAGGCTACTGTCAATGATCTTTGACTGATCCCACACGTCCCTGAAACCCACGACCGTTGTCTAAATTACAAGGAGCAACGATTTGTTGGGCTAGTGAAGCGGGTTATTTAACAGTAGTGCTTAAATAAGCAAAAATACCAATGTTATTCTAATGGTAGGTATAAGGATGGATTACCACCTTAGGAAAATAAAGTAACGAACCCCGTCGCCGGTTCCAACACTCGTTAAATGTTTTTGTCTTCTTCTTCTTCTTCTTCATGTTCGCCTGACACTCCCAACTATACACGAGGTCGGTCACCCTTGAGCGTCTAGGCCTCCATAGTGCTCGATCTCTTACATCTAGTTCAATCACCCTAGCTAATCTCATATCACTCTCTATTCCGTCTATCCATCTTTTCTTCGGTCTTCCTCTTTTTCCTTCTACATTCATCATCATAACAACTCTCTTTGCCTCTGCCTCATCTCTTCTTATAACATGTCCGAACCATCGCAGTCAGTCTAGTCTCTCTCATTTTCCCCTTATGTATTAATTTATAATTCTATCCTCCCTAGCCATTCCACTCATCTATCTTACCATTCTCATATTCGCTACACTCATTCTCTGTTCAGTTTTCTTGTCTACTGCCCAAAATTCTGACCCATATAACATTGCTGGCCTCACTACTGCCCTATAAAATTCGCTAAACGTTTTTGTAATTTTCGAAAAATAGTTTTTACTTTTTGGCAGGTTCACTCTTGGCGGCAAACGCGTAGCAAGTATCCACTGGTGGTTTGGGGTCCAGGTCCAGTTTTTTGACGCTCCTCGGGTAGTAGTCGTGTAGCGAAGGCTCGTTGAGGTGATTCATGCGACCTATCGCCCATATCATCGAGTTCACACCGGTCGTCTTGAACTCTTTGTCGCCGGCATCGTCTGTACGTGCACGACGGTCGAAAATGGATTATTTTCGAAAGCAAAATTAAGTCTCAGCACTTACACGACTGCAGGTTTCTCCGGTACGTGATCACGGTGATTCCGTTCTCCCTGGTGGCCGTGTGCACCTGGTTGTCGTCAAGTCCGCCCACCAAAACGTCTCGGCACACACCCTTGTATTGGCCCAACACTTTGACGCACTATAAACAGCACAGAGTTAATTAATTATACTGTTGCAAGAGAGAGACTCCGAGTTAGTTGACCGACCGGCGAAATAGCAGTGACGTTGTAGTCCACGGCCTGTCCCCGGAATCCGTCCATGTAGGCCACGGTAAGGTCGGCTCCAAGCATTTGCGCCTTGTCTTCGGATCCGCTGAAGCCGAACGCCATGTAGTCGCCTTCGTCTACTTGTCCGGCAAGTCTGACGGTAATCTGAGGACCGAACACTTGCCAGCTGACCTGAAGGTTTTTGTGCAGCTGCACGCAATGCATGATGTTTTCCACTTTGTCCTGACGATACGAAAATACAAATATAAGTATTTGAAAACGCCTTTGGAAGCGCAACACAAAGGCACAGCTACTCACGACGACTTTCTGCAACGACGGCGGTACGTTGGGTTCGTCCGGTATCAAAGCCCAACCGTAGTTCTCTTTGGTCTCCATGTCGTACACGCTCAGCCAGTCCACGTCGAACACGGTCTTGTCGCCGGTTATCTCCAGAGTAACAGTCTCGTTGGAATATGACCTCAGGTTGTCCAAACTATAACGGTGTTAATCAGACTACAGTCGTTTAAATATATATGTATTGTAATTCTCCACTCACTATCCCAATTCGTCCGGTAATTTTTGGCCTTTGGCCGACGGCTGCGGTCCATTTCCGACGATAAAGTACGTGTCTGACGAAATACATAAATTAATTATAAACCTGATTCGATTCAAAGTTAAGCATACAACTGCATTACCTCTGCCGCCTCCGTTGTAGGAGAACATGGGTAGTCGGATTGTCTTGGAGTCGAGTATTTCGATCTGACCCGAAGAGACGCCATGTGATTTTGAAGTGAGTGCACCGATCACTTGTTTAAGAGGCGGTTCGAAATCCTCTGGAATGTACACGTCCCCGAACGCGATCTGCACAAGTATATCATTTGACATAAACCAATTGTATTTAAAAAAAAAATTGCACGCATAAAACGGTAATAAAGCTGATGAAGGATAGTAACAGAAAACTCGCTACACGTCTAGAGGAGAATTTTAATAATACAAAATGGGACCGTTGCACCACTATAAAAAATCATTGAATAGAAAAGAACCTTAATTAAACATCATAATTTGGATTTTGTTTACCTCACTCTGAAGTGGTAATTAGCGAGGGTGTTATAAAACGTTTCAACTGAGAAGGGAAAGACACCCGATGCGTGTAATATAATGTAAGCTCATAAGCGAGGTTGGGCAAATTAATGATTTTGGATAACAACTCCTTAAAGGAAGGATTGTTTTAAAACCCGGTAAAACCCAAAATAATCAGTATTTTATGCAATTTCAGAGGAATAAAACAATGATTCTTTAGAAACTTAGATATTTAAAAAAATATTAATTATTCAATTTAAAATAATATTGCAAAATTTGTATATTTAACTAAATATGACTCTTTTTTATATTCAATTAAATTTTCTTTAAAATTTAAATATATTCAATATATTTTAAGACATTTATTATTTATCACAAAAACATAACAACATTTGGTTCTTTCTAGCGCTTTAAGTTAAAAAAAATAAGATTTTATTTGAATTGAAAGCCAAAGACGTGTGTATGATTCAATACTGATTTTTTTTATTCAATACTGACAAACAGGTATGATTACATAGGTAATCCTAACTCGATAAAACTATAAGATTGTTATTTAGTTTCTAATTTAGAACTTAAGCTAAGCTTTAATATATCTTCTGGCTTCTTAAAAATCTCACAACTATACAATATCTAGGGTGTGACATGTATAAATGTACTATAAATACTTAAAAATCTTTTAAATTCAAAATTAATTAGTTTTTTTTTTTATGTGTCTTAAAATCCTTATAAAATGAACCAAGACAAAAGAAAATGCAACAAAAAAAACGTCTGCAGATAAGTATGCATTTCATTTAAAATGATTACAGATAAAAACTAATGTAGACATTTTTTTTGTAATTTTAATTTATAAATTATAATAATTTATTCTTAAAAAAAGTTTGCCACTTAAAAAAAATACACAATGGTTCAGCCATAAAAAATTACCAAAGAAATAAAATAACATATTATTTATAATTTCACTAAAAAATGTAGTGTGCAAATAATGCTCAAAAATAATTAAACATGTCGTTCAGACTAAATGGCAAATTTAATTATTTAGGATAAACGTAATAATACTTCAGCATAACTAGGAAAAATAGTTAATAAATGTTTGTTTATTGCCTTAATTGTTTTTTAAGTAAATTTTGTTAAAATTTTTAAAACAAATTAATTCATTTTTTATTTGAGAATAGACATAATATAGTTATCACGTTTAGCAATTTTGGTTTAGCGCATGCCATTCAAAAAATATATATATGTAAAAAATGTGATTAGATTTACATGTTTAGTGGTCTAACTAGTTTTGCTACAGCAAAGATTTCCAAAATTGTAAAAATTTACGTCGACGACATACAGTACTAACACAAACTAGAACAGTCAAAGAAACAGCTAGTTTTAAATCTAAAACTACAGATGTGTGGGCGTCTTCTGAATAAAATACCACAAATTTCCATTGGTACTTTTAGACCCAATACCAAAATTGCCATTAGCCGTTTTAGACCCAAAGTACACAGCTATTATTGTACTCACGTTCTTGGACAGGTCGTAGATGGAAAACCATTTGATGTCCGTCAATTTTTTGTTGTCCGGCAACGTGAGCGTCAACTGTTTTCCCAGATACCTCTTGAGCACGTCCGTCCTAAGTGGGCATTGAGGACATTTTTAGAAAGTCAAATTTTAAATTGTCAAGTCTTAGATAAGCGATGTCTTAGAATATAAATATTTTGGGATGCCGAGTTTTAAGTATAATACGTTTACTGCATAAAATTACCATATACAATTATATATGAAATAAAAATACATAAAAGCAAACACATTATAAATTAACATTTTAAATTACGGTTCAATTAAAAAAATGTCTTTAATATTTAAAAAATATAATTATTTTCAGTACTTTACAATTATATCTCTCATAAATTCCTTTAACCCAGAATTATTCGTTTACCAACATTCAACAAGTTCTTGTTTTCTGTTTTCATTGTACTTTTTCTTTTTAATACTCTATTCGAAATCAGTTATGCATTTAAGTATGGATGATAGGGGCAATATCCCTCCCCCCTCCTGAGAACTTTATCATCATACTATTTTTTTTTTCACTTCGGGTTTATTGTTCAAACTTTTTAAATTAGTATTCATTCAGAAATAAAACATTTTTGAATAAGTATTTTAATACTTTAAAAAAGTACTTAATATTCTCGACTAGAGGGCAAATATTAGGTATTTTTTGTTTTCTCTATTGTTACTTCAATTGTGATATTCAAGTACTCCGTTTCTATAAATAATAACTCTATAATAAATAGTTCAAATTTGCAGCTTTTTATTATGTTATCAAATATGTTAAAAACAAATGACGAAAATGGGTTAAGATCGCCTGACCGATATGGCGAAAATTCGGTTATTGTTTCCAAACAAGTTATTATTTTTGTAAAAAAATATTCCATTTTTCTTGTGAAAATTTTACTCAAATTATAAAATAACATACTATACAATAAATCCTAATTTGTACTAGTGCAAATGCTAAATTGAAATACTATTTCATTGTCATATCTTTTAATTGAACCTTATATAACATAAAATTGAGTCATAGTGGTATTATATTGAAATCACATTTTTAATATTTTTTTGGAGATTGAAACCACCGTAAGAAAAACACAAAAATTCCTGTGGGACTCAAAGAGGTAAAAAGTGTCGGGCATGATTTAAAAGTACCCTTCTAAAATCCAAAATTGTGAATTCTTTAAACAATTACAGTTTTAAACTGTTGTAAAAAATCATGACATAATCATAATTTTGTGGTTAACTGTTTTAATTAAAAATTTCTTTTCACTCAAGGTGTTGACAGATACAGATCTAGCTGAGCAATTTGTACAGCACTGAACTAATTGATTTTTCCCAATCACAATAACATGACTTTTTAATGCAAAACATAAAGTTATATGTATTCTAAAACTGGGCTTTTCTAAAAAAAAAAGTAATTTAAACGGTTTTTTTTATTCTGAAACACAGCTTTTCCAACATATTCACCCGAATCAACGACGGTTAGGTAGGTAGGGCTTTCTGAGCTACCCTCACACGGGTCAGGATAGGTCTTACCTTCCATATTCGTTGGCCAAGATGAACCCTTGGGGTCCGGGTCGACTCGAGGCTCCGGCCCAGAAGAAAGCGTCGTTGGCGCTGCCGTCGAAAGTGAAGTCTTCCAGCAAAAGCGTGTACTCGTTGACGGCGTACACCTGACCGGACACCTGATGATGATAAGAGTTGAGACCGCCCAACGGTTTGCCTTTGTACTCTTCGGCTGCTGTCCAGTGGACTGCTAGGGGACAGATAATATTACTATAAGATACAGCGGATGGTCATTTCGATTCAATACACACTTACATTGCAACAGACCGAGCAACAGCGTCGTCCACGTCAGCAGCAGCAGCGAGCCGCAACGCCAATTGTTCATTGTTGGCGATCCTATCCAATCGGTGTGCCTTTCGTTTGAGATGCTGTTTTCTGGGGTTTTTGCCTTTAGGTTTTTGTGTTTATTTTGTCGGTAAGCAACGACCGTAGTACACGTAGGACACTACATGGCCACGACGACGACGGTGCGCCAGCGGGCAACCTGACTGACTGCTGTATTATAATGTGCTGCTCGGTCGTCATAGGCGAGTTGTCTGTGGCGGTGGCGGTGCGGTTAGTGGCGGGCCGGGGCACCGGAGAGAGGAAATATTTAGAAAGTGAACGTCGTTCTGGAGAGGTGGTTTTTCGTGTGGAGGTGGTCAAAGACCCGGTTGTAAGAATAAAAAAAAAAAATCAAAGAAAGAGAAAGAAAATAAATTATTATTACAATATCGTATTAAGTATTATATTGTTATCGTTTCGGTAGAATGTACCTATAGTTCTTCGACCGGCTCCGTTGCGGGTACCTCTACTATATGACCGCTAAAAAACTATCCTATAGATAATATTTACACCTACAACGTCATGTTTATATTTTATTCGGTGTACTATTATTTGCATCGGTCAAACGTTTCCATACTATGCGAGACACGTTCACTTGACTTGGCTTGAGCGCAGGACCCGAGGCCAAGTATTTTTGGTTTACGATGATGAGTTTTGAGCTAATTTAAATAAAACAATGTTTTAAATATTTATATACATTGAAGTGAATAACAAAGGTAGCCATTACAAAAAGCCGTCAACTGAAAATAACGGCCGAATTTATGAAATACAAGTTTTAAGTATTAATTTATAAGAGCTGTGGTAATATCGAAACCATACAGAAGTCTTTACTATACAATTTCCTTTGTTTGAATATTTTTTTTTAAATAATCGTTTAGCGGTTTGCTTATTTTTTTTTTATCCATTATCTAAAACCGATTTTTTTTTCCTTTATTGAAAAGGATATTAGAACTTTGTCCACTCTCAAAAACGATTTTTGCTGTTGTGAGCTCAAAACAAAAGAGTTCTATTTGGCAATAGTAAAATTAGACAATAGGTTTAGCTTCGATGCGGAGCTGACAAGGTATTGTTTTTACAATGATGTGTTTTTGTTTTAATTTTTTTGTATATCTTCTAAACCGCTGAACCGATTTCTTTGTGTAGCAACTCTATAGATCAGAAATCGTACTTGCAAGGTACTTGATTGAGTCACAAATTTAAAAAGTTCCTCTTCAAAATTGAGAAAAACACTAAAAAAATGTACATATTTTTCAACCTTAAACATGTACGCTCTATAAGTTTTTTTTTTAAAAATAGTCAAATTTGTATGGGCTATTTTTTAGACATAGTATAACCGATAAACAATGTTAAACCAAAACAATATCATAAACTCTTTCCCCTCTCAGAAGGGGTGGACATTTTTTCTTTATTTTGCTTTTATAGATGAGGTTTTAGAGCTTATGGTCTGAAAATTATACTGAAGGTAAATCGAAAAATAAGTTTATTATAATCTAGTAAATTTCTAAGTCATGTGTGTGTGAGAGTGATATCTTCAAAACAACATTTTCCAATAAATTATGAATATATTATTTGATTACTTTAATAACTTACATTTTTACATCAGACCAGCGTTGATCTTGGCTTTGTGCAACGATATGACCTAACCTAACCGTTCATAGACCGGTATGACGCAATGGGAATTTACACATTTTGCAATGACTGTTCACCACTGTAAACACTACACCAAAACTAAAATTTACCGAGTATTCATATAAATATTGTTTGGCAGTTAAGTACACATTCAGTAAAATATAATGAGGCCGAAGCTTGTGCAAAAATATGACTATAAATTCAATTGTTTCTAAAATGTCAAATTAGGTCTACGTGTAAAATGGTTGATTTGAACATTTAAATAACTTTGTTTAGTGAAAAACATATAAATAAATTCTGAGTGATTTTATCACATTCTATGTGAAATACTTTGTTAATTAATTCGGTTAAAACTTAAAATAAAATATGTTATTTTAAAACTAAAAAAACATAATCATTTTTGTTACAGCTAACATCTAAAACATCGGCTTTGATTATTTACCTAATATCAACATCTTGTCAAATAATAACAATAAGATGATTAAAAAGAAAAAAGACATAACAAGTTTTCTTTTCTATAATAATTACAGTATATTACTAAGTCATATGTAAAATAAATTTGTTATAGTATCATATTTAAGTAACGAAAAATGATATTTTAATTACAATAATATAGCAGTGGACGTGCTCAACATGTTGTGCTTGTAACAGGCGTTTATTGGCCACCTAACACTGTCAGGTTCTCCGGCTTGAAAATAACAACAACAACAAAAAATCTAAAAAATGATTTCGTTCATAAATTTCACATGACAATTATTGGTTATTTAACACACAGGAAACGCCAACTCAGACGGCGTTGCAGCGCAAAAAGAGTCTGCCGGATGTCCAAGCGCCGGCAAACGCTCCTGCGTCGATCACCAGAGAAGAAGTATCGGTTCTAAGTTCTGCAAGGAGAGAAGAAATCCGAAGGATGGAAGAAGAAAACGAACGACTACGGGCCAACCCGTTGCTTTACTTAGTCAGTCCACACATGAAGGTAAGACGAGAGTTAAAAAAATCCACATCAAACCGCTGCCTTTCTGGGAGAACTATCTAACCTAGGTGGAATTAGGACCAGAAAAGGGACTGAAGACCTTTGGAAACCAGAGTTGGGCATTGCTCGAATGAAACAATAATAATTAATTAAATAGTTGTAAATAGAAGAGAACTTTACGTGTGATTAGACGTTTCGAAATTGTCGATAACTCAATGCACTAATTTGTAATTATTTATTGAAAAATACTCAAAACCTAAACTATGAAAATGCATAGAAAAAATAAAGATTTGACCTATCAAAAAATTTTTTTTATAAAAATGTAGTGAATTTTGTACTGTCACTGCATCTACTGTTTTCATCATGATCATATAATAATAATTATATTTAAAAATAATTTTATATTTTAACTGATCCAGTTTCGTTTATACAATTCAATGTTCAATGTATAATATACTGTATACATATACATATGGGGTTCCCATTTAAGTTTCAAAAGTTACTAAAAACTACTTAAGGTAAGATTTTGGATTTAAGCCTTAAATGTGTATAAAATAACACCAACCAACATCCGAAAGTAATAACGGCTCTAAAAATTGCCCGTTTTTTTAACTTTTTGAACACCCTGTATACCGAATATCAAATATTAAATAATGCCCCTCCTACAAAAAATATTGTTCTTATACTTGAATCATTTCTTTTGTTTGAGTAATTATTTTTTTTAATGTTTTTTCAGGATTGGTTCACGAGACAACAGTTGGTGTTAGTCATACTGGTGGTTAATATTTCTTTGGCGCTGATGTTTTTCAAATTGTTGACGTCCTAAACGACCGGACTGGAATATTTATAGATAATAATATATATTTTATATGTATATATTTATATATATATATTATCAAATAGACAGATTGAAACCAATATATTATATGAACAGTGTCGTATGTCAAACATAGGTATCGGAAACGATTATTTCCCCTTAAACCGAATAAAACGGAGAAAGAAAACAGTAAAATAAACAACGTTTAAAAAAATCCAAAAGGAATTTGTCAGTTAACGCTTACAACTTTTGATAGATATTAGGGCTTTTTTTTTTTTTTTAGATTTTTCAATTGCCAGTAAATATTGATTTGTCCAAATGTACACCTACTACCTGTTTATTGCCTGTGCCTTGCCTGTACTTAGCTAATATTTGTTTTTTCCCTCATTTCCATTTATAAACTATTCGGTTTGCCTAGTTAACTTTCAATTTCGCAAGCGTTCATTAGATAAATACAATTACCTCTTCAAGTTATTATTATAATAATATTCTAGAAATATAATAATTTACAAAACAATGTACATACAATATACCTCAATGTATATTGTTTTCTTAATGTGGAGACAGGGCATCTTGAACGGAATAGTGATAATATATTGTAATTTGGTATTTTGAAATTGTATTTGTACTTACCAAAGAAGAGAAAATCAGTGTAAAATCAAAAAATTTATTTAATTATTATATATTTTTTTTAAGATAAATTTTACATATATAGATTATCGAATGTTAACAAAAGTCTTTGGTCTTAGTCGTGTAAAAGATTCTGACCGGATCATTAATTTAATTTTATAACATAATTTATTTTACAAATATTACCAATATGTTATGCTGTATTGTTATAATATTCTATTAGATGTTTTTTTTTTACAAAAAATATTGTCCAACCAAAAATAGTCATAATTTATAATATGTAAACTATAAATAGTTCGTATTTTGACGTTGTTAGAAAATTATATTATTTTAAATATATATTATATCAAACATGTATACATTATTATATATAATATATTTAAGTAAAAATATAAGCGATTAAGGATAAATAATATTGCAGAGTAATTAGTTTATACTTTATTTTATTTTCAGGAGTTTACATGCCTACTGGTAAAATTAGAAAATAAAATAGTCAATTGATCAAAAATCCATGAACGGGTATGATTCAAGCTTAGACAAAATGTATCATGTTTAAATGCTTTATTTTATCCATAATAAGGATTTAAAAAAAATGTTTGCACTTGTCCATTCTTAACACTTAGTCACTTTTGGCATAAGACCGACAAACAATCTATAAAAAAGTGATTTTAATATTTGTTCGGTAAAAACGCGTTTTGTTTTCGGTTTTAATCTTTATTTAAATAAAGTAATCCTGTTTATTTTACCTAAGCTATGTGTTTTAAGAGTAAAACTTTATACCGGAAACGTTTGACTTTAGAGGTAAGAAATAATAGAGATGCAATAAGACCGGTACAGTTTTGGTATTTATAAATGTCTATACTTCCTTTTTAAAAGGTATAAATTGTATTTTATTCTATTTACAAAGATTTTGAAAAAAATTACAAATTAATTACAAATTTTTGTTTCTAATAATTACTCACGTTGTATTTGTCATTCGAAAATTTTGACGTAACAAATTCACGTGGCAATTGTTTAATTATTGTATTTCTTCAAACCCGTGCATAAAATTGAAAGACTATAAGAAAATAATATAGCCAGTGGATTTATATGTAAGTGTGTGCAACAAAAAAACTGCATAATTGTGTATAATATTAATTTTCAGGCGACTAATGGAGTTTTAATAGGTAATTTTGAAAACTCCACTTCTATATACCAGGTGTTATAAGCCAACTGGCAATACAGTTATCTAGAAAAATGTCATATTTTATAGGTACCTACTTAGCGTCTATTTTGTGCTAAGTACAATATTGGAAAACGTTTATTAGGTATATTATTACCTACGTTCTAACCGATGATGACCGGTGAAATGACTGTGATTGTCTGTGTTATCATTTTTAAATTAATCCTGTTTGGTAATGTTGATGTTGACAAAAGCACGAACACTTGTACTCGAATATTCATATCTCAAGTATAAGTCAAAAATAGTAAATTGATTTTTACTTTTAAACTTATACAATATTAAATGATAAATGCAAATATAAATTACGGTAGTAGTTATATTTTTGCCAAAAATATTTTATTTTATGTTATAATATAAACGTTTTTTTACATTATTACAAAATTAAAAATAATATTTTTTAAAATTATAAATAACCGCGCTTACGTACCTATCGAGTTATTTCGTCTTTTTGGTATTTTTCTTATCATACCAACAATTGTTATCAGTAGAAATGTTATCAGTTATCATTTTGTCTAATTTCAATTTTTTTTTTTAACTGTTGTCTGTTAAATGTTTCTTAATTAACGAAAAACTGCTCATTATTCGTCGAACATGACTTATTTATCATTTTTTACCTTATGTTCGTTTAAATATTACACTGTTATTTGTGAATTTATTTTATTTTTGAAAATTGCCATGTATTTAATCGTATTACGGTGTACGGATCTACATATTATATCGTATTTACTTGATTGGCTGTGCAGACAAACTGTTAATTTATGTTATAAGCCAGCTTGAAGAAATTTACAGTGAGGAATTATTTATAATAATTACCAAAGTTATCTATAATAGACATTTTATTAGCTAAATATTTCCAGTCTTGTTTAGACTTGAGTAAACCCTTTGTTTTCATTTGTAAGCAGCTTTTAAATTTTAGAGAAAAAATATAAGTAAAACAAATTGTATACATTTTTTCTTAGTATTTGTATGTCTAACTGTTAGACCTTTTTATCATCTTATTAATGTATTTAACTTGTATATTTTGCTTGAACTTCAGTAGCGTGATTAGAAAAAAATATATATTATTACTACTACTACAACTAATGTTGATAATTAAATTATTTAAAAACTAAGTAACTAGTATCTTTTTTGTTTTTTAGGAAAAAATCTAAACATGATCAACAAACTGCGATATACAAAATTGTTTTTTGCTGAAGGCAAATGCTCTCCTTGATTTATTTTTCCTGGCTATTACCTCGGAACAACTTTTGTTGGTCTCTGCACAAAATGATATCTAAAAAAGATTTGTTCCAGATGACAATAGTTGGCAGTATAAATGCAAACTTCTGTAGATGTATGGTAAGTATAAAACTGAAATCATAGATACATATGTATTATAATATAGTCAATCTGTTGTTAATATTAGAATTATGTGACGGAAAGAGGAAATATTAAGAGGACACCGAACAAGTATTTTTGTATTAAAATTAATGTGTCCGATTTCAAATGCTGTGAAGCCTTTTATGAAAATAGACCCATAAGTAATATACCGTTGAAAATGTTGATAAGTTCTGCTGTTTTTTGTTGGAATTCGATTATCATAATTGTAATTTTTTCCTACTTTATAGGCAAATGAATATTACTGTATTACGATATTTTTGGTAAGCTGTAATTCTCGCTTTTTGGTACTATTTTCAAAATCAGATCCCATCAAGACATCATTGAATTCTTTATGTTTTAAATGGTAAAAGAATTTTGGCTTTTTATTCACAGTATGTTAATTACAAAAAAAATTGTAATTTTTGTTGCAGAAATGACAGTGATAGTCTGACAATATAAATAACAACTAATAAAGAATCCTCATTATTATATCACAAGTATACACAACAGTTGAAGCTCTAAATTTAGATTTTGCGAAAAAAGTTTGGCTTTTAGTCTATTGGAAACCATAGAACGAGCAACATCAGATCAAAGGCCTGATGATGAAATTTGCAAATACACTGCAACATTGGCGGACCAGTCAATCTATCCATGTGGCAAGATGTGTAAACAGTGTAAATGCAATACCACAAACAATTAAGGTTTGTCCACATTAACGAACCGCGGACACATAATGTGTGTGCACAACATTTTAGTCATCTACACAGTGTCAATATTTTAAACAATTTTTATGTGTATGTTCATGATGTAGTTGTGTTCACTAGTGTGAACAAGGCTTAAGTAAAAAAATGATCAAATAAATATAAAACCAATAAATCCATTTAATAATTTATATTTGAAAGTTACTAGTTATTATAATGATAAAATTCAAATTACGCATGAAATATCTTTTGATTTGTAACTCCTAACTCGCTTAACACTAAAAGCTATATATTAATATATATCCTTGTATATCTTTTCTAGTAACTGATTTATATCAAATTATATTTAAATGTTTTATGGCTAAAAAAATTCTCAAACTATAACTAAAATTAATTTTTTTTAAATGTTATTAATATTTGTTTTGGTAATTTTTAGGCATGGAAGATCGGATCTAAAGAAAACATTTGCACTGATTACTGGTTACTGCTGTGGTTGTGATACATTAAGACAGATACACTTTTTGTACAACATGAGAGTACAAGAAATAGCGTCATAGCGTACAAAATGAACAGCCTACTATGAGAGTATCTTTATAATTAAATTTGATGAAATGTGTCATCTTCGCCTTTAGGTAAAAAAAATTTAAGTAAAACTTTTTTAAAAAAAAAATAAGAAACTTAGAGAATTACAAGAATTTGTTCAACTGGCCTATAAAATTAAATACATTACCAAAAATTACTTTTAGGATTTTATGATAAATAATACATAGGATGTTCTTTTTTTTTAGGTATAGTTAGAAGTTAGATACTGTTATTTTTATATTTAAGATGATCTAAACTGACAAACGTGTAAAATACTGTTATCATGTTGCAGGTAATCTTTGGAAATATTTCATGGATACGGGACTTGCATTGTATTGTTTAAAGTAAAAGCAAAATAAAAAAATGTTTTGAAAAAAATGTCATTTATAGATGTCAATTTGATAGCTTACCTGCTGATACAATATAAAAAAGGCCATAAATAGAAAAAATTACAGTTTGTGGCTGTGACTGTCGGCTGGAATCAATCCAAGAAAATAGGTTACCGCTTAATATACATAACAAATATTACACGTAAGTAATATAGTAATAATAAATAAACAAAATTCACTTGTAGACAAATGTTAGGGTAATTCCTATTACTAGAGGTACTCGATAACGAACATTTTTAAAATGGTAAATGAGAAACTTATTTTTTTTTTGTCTTTGTTCTCAGACCACTTTTTATTTAATAGGTAGTGTTTTTAGAGACAGGTCTAAGATCGATAGCATTATTTACATTTATACAAATTATATAATTTTAGGCGTTCAAGAACATGTCGACTATTAATTGTCAGAGACAGGTAAAGAGTGGTTACTACCCCCCATTCTCTTTGGCCCTGCCTAGATCCTTTTAAATTATTATAATATATAATGCATTATATGTGAAATTATTTTTAGATTATACATTGATATTGAAGCGATGAAAACATGTCAGCGATTATCGGAGGAATAAATCAAATGATCAATTTCTCAGTCAAAATAAACGGTGTACTACTTACCTTCGTCATGACTCATGTATAACATATAATTTCAATAATGTAACAAAAATAGGACTACTCGGTACTCTATTAAACGTATGATGGTAAATATAGTTTTTTAATAAATTATATTAATATTAAACTAATAAAAAATTATTAGTTGAAAAAACCTTCGTGTCAGTTTACTTTAGAAATGTGCTTTGATGGGTTGTCTTTATATCGTTAACTGACGAACTCGTGAAACCCTGTAATTTTGCTGCCGGTAATTGACACAGAAATCAATCAGAATCAGTTGTTATAGACAAAATAATTTAAAAAACACTTTATTAAGTTTTTAAGTACCGATTTCATTTTAATATTAACTTAATTTATTATAATAATCTAAGACATAGTTTTAAACATTTTCAGTTAACATTTTTTATTTCAAAAACATTACACAGATTTTATTATGCAAACTTTGTTTTAGTAAAAAACCATTTGTACTCTTAGTAATACTTTTGAACACATTGAGTAAATTAAATGAACACACAAATTCAACTAAATGTTTAACTTCTATACATGTTTTGAATACATAAAAGAAAACTAGATAAAACAAACCTTTAATTTAGGCTATAACTATACTGCGAGAAACTTTCCCACATTGTTATAATTTTATTGCTATATAATAGTTAATTATTAATTAAAATGACATAACATATTTCAACTTATTAAATAATACTCTTTGTAATAACAGTATTTTATAACTAGCTATAATTAATCGATTACATACAAATAGTAGTATAAAAAAGGAGAAATAAAACATACTAACTATACTTATAACAATTATAATTAACTAAAATAAATTAAAAAAGGTTAAAACAAGAATATAAAGACTTTCATTCTTTTTAAAGGGTCATGCATACAAAAGTTCTGTACAAAAGGTCGGGTAGGTATATAAAAAAGATAAAATGATTTACCCGTTTGAAAACTTAATTAGATATTTTTTGTAGCTTATTCAGGTACTGCTTCTAGTAAATTCTCAAGTATCGTCGGAAGTCGCGACTTTCGTGATAGATACATATTAGTTTTAGTTTGAATTACTCGTTTATTTTCATTTAGTGGCCATGCCGTGCGACTTGTTTGTAAAGGAAATTGTTGTTTAATAAGATGCGGATAAGTCGTTCCTTGAGGCTGTTGGTGTGGGTGGTACATTTGTCCTGATGGATTGCAAATCATCTCAACTTGAGTGCTATGAGAAGATTGTTGACATTGCACTGGGGCTGGACCTAAAGCCACTAAACTCAACGGTCCAGAACCCCTTTTCAGAATACGTTTAGGTACAGGACCGGCTGATTCAGATTGTTTCTGTATTTTTTTGCCAATAATGGCCTCTACTATGCTGACGGCGGTTTGCTGTTGTTTTTGGGTACCTGTTATTTTTACTTTACGACGCCCGTAGCAATCGCTCTTGGAAACTCTCACGTTAGCGCCACTGACTTTTTGTATATTTATCAAGTTGACACCACGATAGCCGATCACCAAATCGGACATGATCGATTCGATTTCGAATGAAATTGACGTCGGTTGCATTTTATTAAAATTTGCACCCAAAAAACACTTGGGATAAAATCGAGAAAATTAATGTCTTTAAATTCGTAAAATAAATTGTTTTAAAATATAGTAAAATGTGTATAAATACTAGATACAAGCACAACTAAAAGAGTTTAAATATAAGCCAAACTTACGGCGCATGGGCTTACTTACGCGAAGCATACTTGGCTGTACTATATCGGTATAATTAGAACACTTGTTAGACCGCGGTAAGACCGAACACTTAATATTCTCATTGGTGTCGTTTCCATAGCAACAGCTGTCGGCATAGAAACGTCAAACGCAAGAGATAGCTGGTATTAAATACATCTTTTTGGGTCGTGGAAAGTTTATTAATTATAATATTATGAACTTTAAGGTGGGATTATAATATGGCGCAATTTAATTTATTTGGTACCAACACAACCGTGCAAAGGATGTCCATATTTCATATTGTAAACAAGGGACAACTTATTTACGTTACAACTTCACACACAAACACATTAAATATAATTATTAATTACTAGCCAATAGGTGTTGACCGCCGTTCGATTGTGCTGTTACCAACCTTGCTTGCATACCGCGTCGGTGTTTACGCATTGTACCAACCTGCAAACACTCTTAATTTTCTCCCCCAAGTTGTGACAAATGGCGCTCGGTTTATCCATAGATTATAAATGAAATAAGACACGCCAATGTAGGTACTATAAGGGGTCGCTGTCTTTTTTGGGAAAGAGAGAAAGATATGAAAATAATGCTGCATAAGAAATATAGTTGTAGTTAATACTGTTTTTGTATTGAGTTCAATTCAATAGCAAGGCCTGCAGTGTTTCTCAAATTTTTTAATCGTATTCTCAAAAACTGACCTCGTTTTTGAAACCCTTCACCCCTATTATTCCCCTGAATTCGACATTAGTTTAGAATTTTTTTTTTTAAAGACTAACTGATTAAACATATAATGGTTCAAGTTGGTTGAGTTTTATTTTTTAATACTTAATAAATTTGGAAACATTACTTACATTAATGTACAACTTACAAGTATATATTATACATTACCATTTAGTGTAACATTTATGCTTTTGTGTTAACCAATTTACCAAAAATTCCATCACAAAGTTCAAAAATTAGTTTAGATTTAGATTAGATAGGGTCGAACTGTCGATAGTTAGATGAGTAGGGTAGGTATTAGATAGGCATAAGGAAAAGCATTTTCTATGTTTTACATACTCCGTTCAAAGTGTGAAGAACTGGTTGCCGCTAAAAACTTTGGGTGGTCATCCGTCTGGTATAAAGCAGCGATAGATGCAGCTTTACTTCAGATGCCGAGTGTCATTTGAATGAACCTTTTTTTTAAATCTTTTATCAATGAGGAAGGAGAAAATTTTACTATTTCCCCCAATTAAATGTCACTAGGTTAGTATTAGGGTACACTAATGTATTAACAATTTAAACTTAATTTGCTTAGCAAATATTTTTAAAATGAAAGGTTTATTTGTTTAAATATGAGTAGCCTAAAACATTGATATCTGGCATGTTATTTATTATAGTCATTATGATAATATCGCTTTATTTTATTTTACAGTTTGAAATGGGCATAAATTTCTATGTGTTGAAGTTTGACTTTGGCAGTGGCATCATCTGATGTCCATCAACATATAACATACAACTATGAGGTGCCCTTGCACTGTTTGGCTGATCTAATAAATCCATTATCACTTTTAACATACATTGGTCATCTACTTGTCTAATATCATTTAACGCTGATGTCATTTTGCAAGCATGTCACAAGTCTATAAAGAAATAAAGGCTTCTTTGCAACAAAAGAAGATCATCAGTCAAACAGCAGAGTAGAACTATAGCCACCAGAACCATTACCAGAGTTGATACTTCCAGACGGTTCAATTAGAATTTGAAACCAAAATCAAGAAGAAAAAATCATAATTTTGTTGTTTAATTGTTTATTTTTGGATTCTTTTTTGTTTCAAATAGATGTTTTTATTATATAGTTGATTTTAATTTAATTTAATTTTTTCTAATTTATATTTTTTAAACAAAGCCATTAATACTAAATATATTGCTACTATATATAGTAAAAAAATGAAGGGCTATTTAAAAATGAATGGTTTCCAAAAAATTATATACGTACCTAAATTAAATAGAATCTTTAGCATGAACACAAAAAGTCTTAGGTGTTTTTTTGCAATCTGTACCTATAGTAATTACAATATTGTCCTAGTGTATAAAGGTAGTCTAGGGTGAAAAACATTAAATTCACACATGAAACAATATAATTTGATGACGTTTTAAATTCGTAGTATGTAGAATATATTATAGAAATAAGAAATCTGCATAAGGCAAACATTTTCTGTCGTAGTTCTTTTTAAGAACAATATATTAAGTGTGAATAACGAAAATGATTGCGTGAAAATTGGAAATATTACGATACAAATAAATAATGTTCTACTTCAAACATTTCTATAACATTTAATAATCAGTAAACTTATTATTTTTTATTTACTCTCGAAATACTCTAATAAATAATAATTACCAAAAAAACGTACCACTTTTAGTATTTAGAAATCTTACTTTTGGCCACCTTAAATGAATTACAGACCACTGTGCGATTCGAGTCAAATGGAAAAACTATCAGTTTTCGTTTTTTTAACATGTTATACCTAATACATACCTTGAAGCCTAAATTTTGAAATCTCAAATTTAGCTAGAAACTAAAATATTTAATAATATATAACTATAATATAACCGTTCGATAAATTAGCAGTAAAAGTGGGTTAAAGGTAAAATTATAATAACGGGAATATATTATTTAATATATGTATATAATACTATCATTATCTTTATGAATTGTGGTCGAGACTAAAATAATTATCCATTGTGAATTATTGAGCCACTTTTACATTAAAATTTAACCAAAATAATATTATTAATATTAATAATAATATTTGTACAAAAAGTTGGATAAACAAACTGCTTTAATGACACTAAATTTTCACTATTTGAGAATAAAATATAGAAGTACGATAAAGTCTATATATATTTAAATTTTCAATATATTATAACATATAGAGAGATTTGTAGAAACGAAATGTATTGTCAAACGGGCTCTTTTTGGACAAAAATGAATGTGGCGCAAATGTATATTGGAACAATTACAATTAGGACAAAACGTCCGTTGGCATAACTGTTTTGCACCAAAAAACAGTTGAAACAAATATATTATTAATGTTCGTTGGAACAAGCCATAATCATGGATAATAATGTCTTTGGAACAAATGTCTCTTGGAGTAAAAAATGCGTGGAACAAAAAGTAGTGATCCGTTTAGAATTTAGACTCTAATCTCTAGAATTTACAAATTGTACGTTGGTCGTTGATAGATTTGCGTTTAATTTATTTGTGAATATTGTATTTTTTATTTTGAGTTAATTTTCTAAATTTCATTAGGTAGGTTCAATAGGTATTATTATATTATTATCCGGATCATCGTTCTCCCTTTCGTGGGTTGTGTAATTTTTTCATTTTTTACCTTTGTACCATTTTATTATTTAGCTAATTTTTCGATAAAATATTACCTAAACTATGCGCCGTGCACGACCAACGGTTTTCTCGCTGCGTTAATACGTCGAATACTTGATGTCGAGCTCTTCTATCCTAAAAAGTTTGACACAGACTTCAGAAATGACAACAACACAAGGTTTGAATTGAAATGAATAAATGAAATTAAAAAAATATTCAATGTCTCACTAAATGGCTTGTTTCTTTACAAGATAACCAGTGACCATCTGTCAGAAGAGACTTTGCCACTGTTATTTACCAAAAAAAAAAAAAAAACTAGCTAATAATAAATAATTATCAAGTATAGAAATTCATAGGATTATTTTTGTATAAATCAAAAATGTATCGTATTTTTTTTTTTTATCAATCAGTATTCCACACCATCTATGAATGGCTGTTAATTTGACAGGTCCTATTAGGAAGTCATTACAACGGTCTCCTTTTCATAATAACTGCAGCCCGACAGTTTCAATTTTAGCGTATTATATTTTTTGGTGAACATTTTTTATATCTAACGCCTGAGGCGTAATTTTGTCATTAAATATAATAGTACAAACTGTTCTTAGTTTATACCTATCTGTTCCTAAAAAAGTTCCTACCAATTTTGATGATTATATTTATAATAATATTATAAAAATAATTATGTCTAAAAATATTTATAAATGGCCTAAACATTTTTTTATTGAAATCAACTCATATTATGTTTTTATTATCAACATTTATAGTCTTCAAATTGACAAAGTTTGTTGGTGGAAGGGTAACATACTATTTAGCTAGAATAAGACTAGAATATCCATTAGTTATCTGTAGATTTTAAAACCATAACATGTTTTTTTGTTTTACAGGTTTCCAGTCTCAAAAATCTTTATCCGACTTCAATATATATTTGGAAAAAATATTTTCAACGGATTCAGATGTCTTAAATGCTATTAAAGTAATTTTTCAGCCAATATTTAAAATTGTATTCTATTTAAATTGAACAATGTTGAGAACAAGTTATTATAAGTTTTTTAATTGATTTGTTTTGATTTTTTTCTAGAATTTAAATGTGACCATTAAATATTTGGATGATTTGTCTCAAATCAATATTTTGAATAAAAATGATGTTTTAATCACTGAAGTTTTTGAACAGTTGGCAGTTAAGAAACCATGTTTCAAGTAAACTTTAAATCTCAATTAATTATAACTTAAGGGGTCTGCACATAGCTATTAATTAAAATGCAAAGTAAAGTAAATTTTTAATCTCAGCGTCACTGCCTGAGATCTTTGTGTAAGTTGTGAATGTTATTAGTATGATAGTGTATAGATCTGTCACAGTAGTTAATGCAGTCATAAACAGTTGTTTATGAGTTTATTCTACTAGACCTGTTTCTACTGTTATTGTTGAATTATCTGCAGCATAAAAAAATTATATATTAATAAAATTATTTTAATCTATCTCTGATGATATTGTTCATTTTGAAAACTTGGTTAGTAGACGTTAAACATTGGGGGGAAAAGGGCCAAACTATAAAAAGTATATCAGCATCGGTATAAAGAAAGAAAAGGTGGGAAAAAGCATAGGTAAGTTCTAAATTATTTAATAAGTATATTGAGCTCATTGCCAGTATGATTTATTTATTATAATTTATTTGTTATCGTTTATAAATTGTTTAATAGCATTATCTAGCGTTGTTTCTATAACTAATAACTGTGTGACTGCTACCACTAACAATAAGTATGGAAACTCAATGACAATGCAGTCCACGGCAGAAGAAAAGTCTGAATTGGCCATGAAGCACGGATAATTCAATGACGATGGAATGCCCTTTATATTGGTAATAAAGGATGGTGCATAGTCGAAACAAGGCTAAACGATAAATTACAACGCTTTTTCCAGCGTAGTAAGTTAAATGTATACACCTTATAATTGATCAGTGTGACAGTATTATCCTTGTAGTGCTACATAGTTGGAGCAAGTATAAAAAATAATTTACCTATGAATCCAGGATAAGTCAATATGCAAAGAACTAGCCGTGAACAAGTGTTTTAAGAACTCGCAAGGAATTTCAACATCTTTGATCTGATACCATTCTGGAGGGTTTCGAGAGAAGTTTCAATGCATACCATGAGTTAGTACAGGTGAATATGCAATACAAAAAAAAAAACTTGTCGGGTCAGATTAGGTTTGTTGGTTTGTAGTTGTTATAGTTAACATTTTGACATTTTGGTTGCTACAAATTTTAAACAAATAAAATAAAGCAAAAAATTTTCAATTTCAAAATAACATAAAGTTCAAACGTCAATAAAAAAAATTAGCCTAACCAAAAATTATATAATTTTATATTGATAAATACTAAAAATTAGTTTATTTTTTAGATATGGATTAACAGAAACCATAGATCATTGGAAAAACTTGTCAAACCTTACGAAAAATCAAAAACAAAGATTTTTGAAAATGGATCTTTTTATGTACTTTGTTGTGATTAAAATTATGATCAGTAAGTATATTATACAGTAAAATGAATAACACTTTTATTTTAACTACATCTCGTTCATATCTAGATATTTTTGTTAAGCTGAAGCCCCTTTCTATACACTTATGTTCTTGAAATAGAATTTTGTGCAATCATATGTTGCCTATTGCAAAAAATAACTGCTGTAAAATACTTGGCATCTTTTCATGCGGGTTGCTTAATTTATAACTTGAATAATAATTATGTAGAGTCGTACAATAGAATATTTGCCAAATTTGTAGGTGACATAAGAGTAAACTATTCCCTGCTTGGTAAATAAAATATTAGTTTTAAAAATGATTTTTTATATTAATCATCAGTTACCGTTTTGCATTGTTAGGTTCATATAAGCAATGTATGACAGCTGTGCCATAGTTTAATTTAGGCCCAGACTACATTCAGGGGCTGCATAAATAAGCGACTAAGAAAAGTCCAGGAAAGTTTACTAAGCGGTATATTTCTACATTTTTAAGGTGGGGAAACTATTTAAGGAGTACACCAAAATCTAGACTCAATTTTGGGTAAAATAAAACAGTTTATTATTTCTATATATATATATAATTTTAAATTGAATATAATAATAAAATTAAAATATTCTTTTTTAGAGCATAGAGTAAACAATTTGCTGGGCACGAAACTGACAATGACGATTTTTGCAATGAGTTAGGTTGCGATGAATTTCAGCTTTCGGCCGAGGATTGGTCGGATAACTCATATTCTTATTACTAAAAACCAAGGAAAACAAGCAAGTGTAAAACTGTGAAAATTGAACACGTTCAATTATATAGTTTACAAATAGTATAGAAAATCAAAGTCTGATGCACTGTAGGAAATCTTGCCCTATCCAAAAATAAAAAATTGTATATATTGTAATTAACTACTCTACGAGGTGTGAGGGTTTTTTTCTGATGAACTTATACAAGCAGGCGCGCGCAGGCCTCTTAATTAGTATTTTTACTCAAATATTCATGCTAATAATGTTAATTTTACGTTTTGTTTGCATAGAGTACTGGGACGACCAGCGTTATTGGAACTCGCATCTAGACCTACAGGTTTAAAGGGCGTTAATCGGTATCGTTATTGCAATGCTTTAGTGGGATCTATTGTCAGCATAACTGGAATTAAAAAAAGAGATGAAATGGTAATTATTATTCCGTTATTATTACTTTGTGGTGTTTGTCGTCCTTATCATTTTTACATATATACTTTGTTCCCAGGCTCGTTTGTTGTGTTTAATCCGCTGGATGGGTGGTAGTTTTCGAGAAAATATTAACCACAAAACCACTTTTTTGGTCTCTGATTACGCGTGTAGTGATAAATCACAGTATGCATTTTTACATGAAATTCCAGTTGTCAATACGACTTGGCTTTACGAAGCTTGGAAGAGACGCAATGAGATGGGATTTTCAGCAGCTGACTTATCGTTTGTGTGTATATTTGTGTCGTGTTTTATTTGCCGTTAAAATTTCATTGTAAAAACGAGTTGCTTATGCGTTATTTCCTAGGCGTCTGAACACAAATTAAAACCTTTCCATGGAGCTAAAATAGGTTTTATAGGATTCACAGAAGAAGAAAGAACACATATGGTTGATGTTTTGCAGCAAAACGGAGGTACTCCAGTTGATAAAAATGATGCATGGTGTACCCATTTGGTATGACTATTTTTGTATTACGATAAATTGCATGTAAAACCGTAACCAGTATATAGTGATTTATCAGTTTGATTGAATAATTTACCTTTATAAATTCTTTTTGTACTATAGTTTGTTTTAAAAACACTTAAGACCCTGCCATCGATATACAGTACATGAAACAAACTTGAGCTTTGAAATATAATTTTCATTAATCGCAGGTTTAAGTTTCTTATATGGGATCTAATTTGGGACTAACAATAATTGTTACCTCTCTTAACGCTTTTGTTTGTTAAACTAACCCTATATGTTTGTCGGTGTTACATGTTTTGTGTATTTTTTTGCATGCCAGGTCACAAAAGATGTCTATTCTTGTGTTTCTTATACATATGGTGAATGGAATCCAAAAACTGCATCGTGCTTACAAGGTGTTCTGTCTCCTAAAAACTTGATAGAAATATTGGAAAAGGACCGCATGCAACCCAAGAGTCCTTATGGTAGAAATAGGGGGTTATCGTTGACGCTTAATCTAACTAATGGAAATGAATTGCTAGAAAACGAAGAGAAATGTCTTGTGGACCAAGAAAACAACATGCATCGTAGTAATCCTCTATCGACGTGTGTAAAACAAACTGATCTTAATGTGGTACTAATGGTTTGCTTTTGAAATATATTTTATCTCGTGTAAAAGATGCGCTAATCAAGAACCATTTTAATGTTCTTACAGTTTTAGTGCAGTCAATATTATATAATACAATAATTTTTACTTCTTTATGTATTTTAATTGTTATATTAATTATTTTATACGACTTATTAAAATTAAACAAAATAACTAAAATACTTAGTGTAAAAAAAGGTAATTTTAGTGTGTCCCAATAGTGATAGTTGTGCTGGTTAAAACGAGTAAGAGTCATTAAAGGTAGACCAATGAAGTGTGTGCTATTATTTACACTTATGTTAATTAATGTGAAAGTATTTATTATATTAATGTATTCTTTATTTGTAGGTTGTAAATGATTCGCTAAAAGATTATACTCCGTTGATAAAAAAGAACCATGCTGAAGTAGTGAAAGAAGCTTGGTTTTGGACATCAGTTCAATATCAGAGTTGTGCTTTGATTAGAGAGTATTATTTAACTAATGTAAGTACTTTAGTAACTTGAATGACATAATTTAATGCATTACTTCTCGTGCTAGAATGATAACTAGATCACATTGATAAAAAATGTCCTATAAAACGTTTAAAAAACTACAATTGTGTTTTTTTCTTCGTATATGTACTGTACGATAAACGTTTAATTACCGAGAAAGTTGTAGAGAGGCTGATATAATTTCTTCCCTAAAAAATAATAGTTTAGGCCTGTTAAAGCGAAAATATACATTTTTAATGAAGAGAGGAAGAGTCTATAGAACATGTTTGGACGTATGTTATGATTAAGTCGTAGTTTGAATTAAGCAATGACTAGGTATTTGATGATTTCAAGTCTAAAGAACTTCTGAAGGAAAATTGATAGACTTATTTAAGTTATAACATTATATTTTTATATGAACAAACTTATTGACATACTTTTATTCTCATTAGATCATTGTTTATAATTTCTTTTGACCAAGAGTCAAAATGTAATTTGACTTTAATTAAATGAAGTAAATAAATATCAAAAATAACTTACTATGAAAAAAAATATCATCAACTTAACAGGCCTTTAAAACCAACGCTGTGATCATGAGATGGTTTCTAAACGAATTCGCTGTCTGGGACAGGTCGTCATTCATCGCCTGATAGGTTAATTTTTTTGTTAACTTAATTTACTTACAACAAATTGCAATAAATCAATGTGGTCAGGGGGTACAGCAGGGTTATTTTTTTATTTTGCTAACAATATTTGCATACAAATTTAGTCGAATGTGTTTAATACATCAACGTCTGCTTTGTCTTCTACGTTTACAATGAACTCATCAACCCGACCACGGAAGAGGAAAAGACAAACAGACAGCATGGGTGAGCTGCAGAAATTAAATCAGACGGCAAATGGTGCAAAGACTTCTTCGATTAGCTGTTCTGATTTATCGAACCAACATTTTTCAATCGTTGAGGATTCAACCAAGTCTCCAACATTTTTAAATGTTAATAAGAGCCCTGACCCATCTACTTTCACCTGTACCAATGGTTTGTGTCAAGAATAATAAGTGTCTATTTCTAATCAAACATTATTATTGTTATTAATATTTTGTTTTAGATCCCAGTATAACTATTTTAAAGGACAAACCATTCAGTCCTCGATATCAAGTTTTCTCTGAACTATTGCAAACCGAAACAAACTACGTTGGGATTTTAAATACAATTATTTCTGTTAGTATAGAATAATGATATAACTTATTTTTTTCATCAATTGATTATGTTAATAAATATTTTTTCAGGTGTACCAAAAACCTTTAGAAGAAATGAATGGGAAAAAAGGTTGTAGTCTACTCGATAACACCGAAATCAAAATTATTTTTGGAAATGTATTACCAATTCATGAAATTCATTGTAAAATGCTGAAAAAGTTCAAGTACCTTGCAGAAACGTGGGAAGAGGATAGTAGCATAGGCAGTGTCCTGCTTAATTATGTAAGTTCTAATGTCTAATATTTATTTATAACAATTTGATTGTATTTTGTTGGCTTTTTTTACAGTCCAATGACTTGATTAAAGCTTATCCTCCGTTTGTGAACTATTTTGAGAAAACACGAGAGATGCTCTTGCAGTGTGATCAAATGAAACCTCGTTTCCACGCTTTTTTAAAAGTTGGTCAAACCAAACCAGAATGTTGTCGGCAAAGTCTTCTAGATCTTCTCATTCGACCTATTCAAAGACTGCCTTCGATTAGTCTTCTCTTAAATGGTAAGGTCTGTGTTTAAATAAGTTGGTGAAACATTTAAAGTATGTCATTTTGAACTTTTTTTATTTTAGTCTTTAGCAGTGAGATTAAGTTTTATATAATAATAATCATTACATAAAAATGTGATTGTTTAGATATATTAAAGCATACGGATAGAAATAACCCTGATCATAAAGCTCTTGAATTGGCTCTTCTAAGCATAACAGAAGTAATGACACACATTAACGAAGACAAAAGAAGGGCTGAAGGTCAAATTGTTCTGTTTGATATCTTTAATGAGATTGATAATTGTCCCGTAAGTATAATTTAATTTGAATAGTTGTGCACACATCAACAGCGATATAGCAAAAATGCAGGGTATAAGCGACATGATTTTCTATCAATACAATAATTTGTTGATAGTATAACTACATTAACATTAGTAATTTTTTATACATATTTTTAAATAACATGTAATTTTTACATGTAAAAACATAATATAATGAAACCTAATAATGTTACTAAGTTATGTGCGATAGAGACAGAGCTAAATTGGGCATATGGTGTTTTAATCCTATCATTTTACCCAAACTAGCTCATCTCCCTCCCATATCATGTGTAATGTGTTGATTTATCTTTATATATTGTCTATCGCTGATATGCGCGGTCCATATTTTTATCAAATCTATGGTTTAAATTGTATAAATGTCGGTTATGCCTGTTTGCAAGTATCATCATCGATATTAATTTAATTTAATTTAAATAATTTAATAGGCTCATTTGATTTCTTCGCATCGAAGTTTTATTACAAAATGTGATGTAGTAGAACTCGGGGACAATTTAAGTGGACGCGGTGATAGTATAACCATATTTCTGTTTTCGGATATGATTGAGGTATAATATTTTCAAAATTAACATAACACTGGATATGAAAAAAAAAATTTTAACTTAGATATTTCGCGTTGTAGTTTAGCAAAAAGAGAAGATTCTTTGATATGAAAAGTCCTAAAGAACTGAATTCGAGCTTACACAAAATCAACGGTACTAAATTATACAAACACATTAATTTGATACCACTAAACTCCATCAAACAAGTCATCGATATAAAAGAAACTGATGGTAAAAAAAAAATTATCAATAATATAAGTTAGTGTGGTAATTTTGTAATAATTCTAACAGCAGAGTTGGGCAAAATTAGAATAATTATGAATGTGTTGAAGCTTTTTCACGGGTTGAAATACCACGTGGATGACTTTCAGATATATCCTTGTCGGTAATTGTTAGCCAAAATGAACACTGATATATCTGAAAGTCATCCACGTAGTTAGAATAATTTCTTATTTAGATAAGGCGATAAATAACATTTTTCTAAAAATTATTTAGTAATCAATAATTTGTTACTCGTTATTTTGTTTCAAATTATTCACGAATAATTGTATTTGAATACATTAATGAACAGTAAATACAAATTTGAAATATTCAAGATACCTTATAACAGATAATCTATAATAAAAAAACATTGTAATGTCGATTAGTGTAAGTTGCTAGTTTTTCTTATTAAAAAAAGTTTCATCGCCATTTTTTAAGAAAACTATGTATGTAACTCATTCGACTCAAAAAGTAATAGGCAATAGCACACCGTAATTTTTAAATAGAAAATGATGTAAAAAATTTGGGTGTTTTCCTCGATTTTAAACGGGTAAACTTTAAAAAAAAATTTGTTCTTTTAAAGTAGCTTTTAGGTAAGATTTCTGATCTATAGAGTTGTTACATGAGAAACAAAACACAAATAAAACATATCATTATAAAAATATTACCTTATCAGCTACGCATCAAAGCTAAAATAAATAGATTAGGTTTGAACGGGGCTTACTGTATTTATTATTTGTTTTAGAACATAAAACTATACATTTAGAATTAATAGTTAAATTTTGATCTGTTTTGATTGATTTAGATTGTCATGATGCGTTTTCATTATTGATTATCGATAAAAATGATTTTCAAGAATACTTGTATACGTTTACTCTTACTGGGAACGGTAACAAAAAAACGTTTTTAGACAATTTGTCTGAGCAAGTGGTCAACACCAATTGTTCGGTATGTCTTTAAATATCACATAATATTAGTTATAACATAATGCAAGTACTGCCGTAAAAGTAATATTCATACTATCGTTTATTCAAGGGTAATATTTTGATTTCTTTGGATTGTAAACAACTGGATATTGATACAAGTGCGATTTCGACGACGGGTACACTGAGAAAAGCGTTCAGGTAAAAATACACAGTTCATATTACAATATTAATTTTTACTGGTGAAAATGGTTTATTTTAAATTCCAGATTTGCAAACAAAACTCGAATGAGATTTGGTCGGGCGCTTAGTATTAATAAGACGCCCAATAAGCTTAAACAAACCGTGTCGACAATGATAAGTCCTATGATGAACTTGACGAATAACGAGATTGGTGCAAAGAAGTCATTAACGCCCTCTACACTATTGTCCAACCTGGACTTGACATCTTGCAATAACCTCAGCTTTAGTTTTTTGAATGAACACAATGCCAAAAGTAATTCACTAAATAAAATTAAAAAAACTGTCAAACGTAATTCAATGTCGCACACTGCTCGTTAGCTTTATGCAGTTTCACTTCAATATGATTATTACACATGTTTTCAGACTATTTTCTTTTCTTCCTTCATTTTTTGTGTTACTTTAATAAGTGCTCTTTTTACTACATAGATAAATAATAAAATGTTAAAAACAATTTTTCTTTTATATTTTATATTTGATATAATAAGATATTTTTAAACATTTTTCAATAAATTCTTGTTTTGTTATTTCCATGTCATTTTACTTAATCGTTCTAAATATTTTTAGTTATTAAGTCTTAAGTACTTTATGATGTACTACATATTTCTTTTTCTATTGTTCATTGCTTATTATTTCAATTGTAAATGCAGTATTGATTTAAAGTTACCTTACTATAAAAAAAAATACCTATAAAATTATATATTATAATATATAAATACTTGTAAATGCTTAATTATTAAAACTACTAAAAGGCACCAAAGTGTAAAATATGTAATAGCTACATAAAGCTATGTTATATATATATATCTTTAAGTCAGTGCTAGTATTGCCTCCAAATACCATAATATGTTGTATTATTCATCGTTCAACGGTATATTATTTTGGTTAAAAAAAATTTAAGTATTTACTTTTTAATATTAAAACATATGATCAACTGATTTGTATAAGAGATAAGTGTATAATATGTAAATATATTGTAAGTAACCTAATCAAAGTTAATACAAATTGTGAAAATCTTAAACATCAAATTACAAAATGTAGAAATTTTACTCAACAAATACTCAATTACGTTACTTTGCTCAAATCATATCTTTAAAAAAAAAAACAGTCGGTTATCCATTGATCTATTTATTTTGTGAAGTATTAATATTTTATTTGTCTAGTTGAAATTTATTTGATTTTATTATTACTATTATTATTAATAAAGTTATATTAGCAATCTACAGTTTTTTTTATAAATTAAATAAATATATACACTTTGATGATAAACAATTTTTTTTTATAATCTTAAAGTTATTGTTATGTTTCGTTTGTCATTAAGTAAAGAGCACTAACACACTTTTGGGAGAATTTTTCAGTACATCTTACGGTATACTTTCTATAACTATTCATCATATTTTAACAAAATGAAACTGACATTATAATATGCTAACAGTCGATTTCAAATTATTTTTCTTTCTTATATATTAATTGTTAGACTTTGACGAATTACTGACAGTACATATTTAACAGACATATTTTTTTTTGGTAAGAAAAACTTACCTCAATAGTAAAGAACTGGTCTGCATTGTACGAAGCAGTTATATATTATGTCATACTTGTATAAAATCAAATTTCCTTAAGTTTAAATGCATTTAATGATCTGTTTACCACAATTTACCTAACTACTTGGAAAAGGCTATTTATACTGGGCTGTATAATTAAAAAAAAACTATATTTGATCGACTTGGTTATTCTATTTAAAATACATAAAGTATTTTCTCATTTAAATTAAAGCATTTAGAATAAGTATTATATTATCTTATTCTTAGCAACAATTTTTTGTACATCCAATATCCCAAATTTGTAAAATCTATTACAAAATCATAGGCGGTCCCCTCCCTGAATTTGCACCTGCGGGCACCTTTGAGAACGTCTATTATTTTAATCTCTACATATGGTATAACTTTATAAAAAAAACATAAATCAATATTTTTTTTTATTTTTGAATGCTTTGAATTTCGCTTTTGATATTATAGCTCAAATCATACTTTTTATTTTATTCATGGTATGTTGTATGTCATGATTTAGGAATCTCTATTTTATGTAGTCTTATTTCTTTGGGTGACTGGGGGCCTTATATCAATAATATTTCAGTGAAAAATATTCAATAATGTCGTTGAGTGTAACTTTAATTAGATCATTAAGTTTTAAAGAATTTCGTGGGCCAAACCCTTCTATTTGAACAACCGTATGTATTAATGTTTTTTTCTTTGAAATCATAAAAATTAAAATTATATAAATCAGTGGCAGAACTTGAGACTTAAGGCAAGACATTTTTTCGCGCCCTATATTACATGTTAACGTGTACAGTAAACCCTACTGCCGCATGGGGTGTCTTAATTGGTAACGGGCGTGACAAGCCTGCGGACCCCACTCCCCAGCCATTGGCGTAGGAAAAACGGTGTCCCCATGACCCTACCGCCCAATGTACCAATGGTACATTGCAATAACCCTATTATGGCCTTAACTGGTTGGGGTGATCTAGTCCTCCAGATTGGGGTTTAAGCGCAGGGCTAACATCTCTGCCTTGTAAAAAAAATATTTGTTCAAGATTCATATTTCGTACGACAACTCTTGGACTAGTCTTCTTAGTGGCCGATTTACCTATGAAGATGAAGTAAACGCTCTAAATTAGAATACGCCCTGGAGTAGCCCCCCTTTCCCGTACCCACGGTAGCTACGATTTATACGTTTATTTTATAAAATAAAAAATTATTTAGACTACACAAGTGCAACAAAAACAGAATTGATTAGTTTACAATATTTTTCAATAATAATTTCCACGGAAATCGTGTTCGTCGCGTTAGCAATGATTTCAATATAGCACACTTTACTAAAATTATATTCATTTGTCATCATTTTACCGGACGCTCAGACCGTTGAGTAATCGGTAACGCTGTCGTAAAATTTATATCGTTTGACTATTATAATATAACATAAAAGGCGGTTCCCCTTTGTACGGTTTGCTACCGTTGGGACAAAGTGGTTCGTTTGTGGATTATTAGAACAGCACGATCTGGCAACGTCGCAGCCGCCTAACAAACGGCAACAGGCAGGGGGAGTTTTTTCATAATCAATACGATATGACCTGCAGCCTCCAGAGCCTTTGAAGGGATCCACCTATGGCGGGGCCGGGCCGGGTGGAGATCGCCAAGCGACAGTGTTCGACGGTTGCCAAAGGCGTGCACACATCGGTTGACTGCGGAACTACTTTGGTAAGCATACTTTTTTTTATTCGTTATAGAAAGCTAAGTACGCGACTCAAAGGCCTTTCGACCGTCGCCCGTTTATTCTATATAGGCGCGAAAACGATGGTATTTTTTTCTTTCTCTTATTAAAACCGTTTTTTGTTTAAATACAAGCCGACCAAACGCGATAATAATAATTGTGACCATCAATATTATTATAATATCAACTTGACATACCTAACATAAAAAAAAAAGGGACTTGTTGGTTTCGTTGCTACGAGGGTCTGAAAAGCGATGATAAATAGAATTGGTATAGGCACGGTTAGGTATGTAAGGTATTGAGTATATATATATATTGTATAATACAATATACTCAATGGTATTTAGCTCAAGCGGCCGTTGAACATCTCATCGATGTTAACAAATAAAGCGCGAACGGTACATATTTTCCAGTGCCAATGTTTTCGGATGATATAAATACCGTAAAATAAATTCTAAATTCTATTCGATTTTTATTGGTGTGCGCACTGTCAAGTATATACATTTTGCGCGTCATTCTTAAGGCTAAACGACCGCTCTGTATTACTATAGGTATGGGTTATGTATATGCCATAAGAAGCAATGAAATGACAGGAGGATGCGCAGTACCCTCAGATCAATAGTCCGGAAAACCTCCAAACACCGTCGTCGACAATGGCGACATAACATAGAGGGAGGGTGGGCTGGCAGGGCCGTAGCAAGGGGGGGAGGGAGAGGTGTAAGGTGCCCACGCCCCGGGCACAAAAATAAGGAAATAATGTGAGGGGACGAGCCTTTGTACCTTAACGTCTTTTTTTAATTTCTTCTCGGCAAATTCCTGTTAGCACGTCGTTTGCTGTGCCCAGGTAGCTGATTTCGATGATTTTCAAATAAACGGGCCTCGTAGACTCCCTGACAATTGCCTCTGCTCTCACTCTGAGTTTTGATGCCGCCTTGGCATTGCAGTTACAGAAACGCCGAGGGTACCCAGGTCTATATTAGACGTGAATTTCTTGGCCATTTCTGCGTACGACGTCCTTTCTTTGTCAGATAGATCACTTGTTCCCACGGGACTAGCTTGCGCCCTGCTGGCTTTCCATTTAGAATGTCTTTATCTCCCTTTTTCTTTTTGGGTTTTCTCTTCTTCCTTTTGGAGTTTTGCTCTATATAGGCGCGAAAACGGTGGTATTTTTGCTTTCTATTATTAAAACCGTTTTTTGTTTAAATACAAGCCGACCAAACGCGATAATAATAATTGCGACCATCAATATTATTATAATATCAACTTGACATACCTAGCACAAAAAATAATGGCTTGTTGGTTTCGTTGCTAAAAAGGTCAGAAAAACGATAATAAATAGAATTGGTATAGGTACGTTTAATTACGGTTAGGTATGTTAGGTATTGAGTATACATATATATTGTATAATATATACTCAATGGTACTTAGCTCAAGCTGTCGTTGTACATAAAAAAATCTTAAATGGGATATTCCTCATTATGTGTTAAAAAAAATTGTGGTTTCAAGGAACTAAATACAAAATATTTCGATTTTTATTGGTGGGCGCACTGTCAAGTGTAAACCTTTTGCGCGTCATTCTTCAGGCTAAACGACCGCTCTGTATTACTATATGGGTTATGTATATGGCATAAGCAGCAATGAGATGACACGAGGATGCGCAGTACCCTCAGATCACTAGTCCAGAAAACCTCCCAACACCGTCGTCGACAATGGCGACATAACATCATGGAGGGAGGGGACTGGCAGGACCGTAGCAAGAGGGGGAGGGAGGGGTGAAAGGTGCCCACGCCCCAGGCGTAAAAATGAAAAAAGAATGTGATGGGACGAGCCTTCGTACTTTAACGTCAAAATTGTCAGCAAATTATTGTTAATTTAAAAAGTTAAAAATATATATACGTTACCGTTCAAGTTTCAGGAGTGATAAAGCTCTAGAAAATACTAACAAAGATAAAATTGTAAATATTATCTCTTACAGTAATATAGTATAATCAACATTTTTTTTAAAAAAAGAAACAACAAAATTGCAATTATTTTAAGAGTTAACTAGTGTAGGGCGTAAAAAGAATCACCTGGTATGTATATTTATAGAATATATCCAGTTTATAAGACGTACCCAGGTCGTGGCTTTTTCCTAGACCTATTTAAACAATTTTTACATTCATTTATACATTTAGTGTTACTTTCTTTTTTTTTCTCTTACTAATTATTATTAATTAAGGCTTCTACTGCACCACGTATGTGACATATTCGATGAACACTGTTATACATTATAATATAGTTTAACCAACTTCGCGCCCCCGCGCCGAGAATAAAGCATAAATAACAATTATTTGTACCGTGTAAGCTAGTAAAATGCTATTGTTAATGTACGGAAGGCAGACTACCAGTTGTAGTGTAACACGATTTAATCAATTATTTTATTTTCAGATAATAATTTGTGAGTGCTTAGTCAAGTCAAATGAAACTCGTTTGGGGCAAGGATGATGTTGCAACGTCGTGCACTGAACAACCGACGACAACCGACTCTGACAATGTGCAAAAGTATGTTTATTGTAAAAGCCATTCGTGAAATTCGTGCGGGTAATACGAGATGTGAATATAAATGTATTATGTTTTTTTTAGCGCCATTGTTGAGAATAAGGAGGATGCGTTGAACGTGAACGAGAACAAGGTCGTCTTAAAATATAAAAAGATGTATAAAGAAAGTATTACACTACGCCGACTCAGCGACAACGAAGACGCTGTGACAACCGGTAACACAGATAAGCGTGTTAAAAAGAAAAAGAGTGAAAGTCAAAGAAAAAAGCGTTGTCTTAGGAGAAGACAGCTGAAAAAAATGAAAAAATTGAGTGAACACGAAAAAAAAAAGCAGAACCTTAAGACAAGAAAGCAGAAAAAGCGAAGGAAACTTGAAAGACGCTCGGAAATGAACACGGCAAACAATTCTTCTGACTCTGCACCCGATGGCACCAACGATCATGTTGAAAATATTTTGGAAACCGGAAACCACACTCAAGCACCGAACGGACGTGACTCGGACTCGGAATCAGAATCAAACAATCTACAGCAGCAGGTTCCAAGTTCAACTGTTGACGATCATAGAGAGGACGTTGATACAACCCGGGCTGGCTGGCTAGCCTCTAGCGCCTCGATTTCCGACTTTTCAGAAGACGAATCCGGTCGGTCTAGTGAAGATAGATCGTATTCCAGTGCCGACGAAGGACTCCCGCCTCCACCTCACGTGAAGTATAGGGATATCATGGAAGTTCCAGCGGAAATGGACGAATATAATGGGGTTTCCTCGACTGTACCGATGGTAGCCGTACAGCCACCGTCGTCTCCGCCGCCGCCGCCAAACCCACCGCCACGGACAATGAAGCTGAAAAAAAAATTACTAGTGAAAGTTACTGCACTCAAGCGTGTACTCAAGACGACCGTTCGTCAGTATGCGCACGTGTATGCGCCAAACCCCATAACCGAACAGCTGGCTTTACTGCTGAAGGCCGGCGACATGCTGCACCACATTTACCAGTACTGGGACACTCGCCAAGTAGCGGATATCCGAGATTTTGTGCGGTGGTTAATTTATAGCCTGAACGACTCGCCCCGGAACATTGTGCCCCTTATCGGGTGCCTGATGACCTTGTTCCGTCGGACTTGCCCGACGGCCGGAATGACCGCCATGGAAACGTACGGGCAATTTAAAATATTCATCAACGCCATCAAAGAATGCGTCCGAGAGGTAAACGTGCAGTTCTACAGGACATGGATGACTCCCGAAAGCTTCCTGTTCGCGTGCTTCTTTATAGACCACGAGTTGTTCCGGGACACACATCCCGACTATACATTCATGAGCCACCGGATCAACTGGTCAAGGGTGACGGCTTTCAAGTGGTATTTGAAAATACCGCCGTTCCGCGTACCCCAGCCAACACGCCGGAGCGACGATACCGCGTACCAGCCCAGCCGTATGATCGTGAACAGGGGCATTCAGGTGTCATTGTTAAATTTAGCTAATTTAGTACATCAGCCATCAGGTGATTATTTTTATCTATAAGGTTATGCTTAAATTAAAGGCTTAGCTGAAGTCAATAATAGCTATTTAAAAGTAGACAATATCAATAGAAATGTTCTCAACCGGTCATGACCATGTGCGCAAACGGGTTGCAAGTATTATTTCTATTGTGTTAGCAAACGAGTTCTGTCGTTTCAGATAAAAATAATAGATTGACCGTAAACTATATAGTTGGAGACCACGTTGCTCTCTCTAAATGATTACTAGTCAATTTAGGTGGATAGTTATGGGGTGTTCATTTAGTAATTTTACTACTGTAAAATTATATAAATAAAAAACGTTTGAACTACTCTTAAAACGTGAGGGTAAAACATTTGTGTAATGATTCTTTGTCGACACTAGGAATTGTTGTACTATAAATTCTGTGTAATAAAATTAATTTTGTTTTATTTTTTAGATGAAGCGCAGTGAAGATTTGAAGGAGACTTCTTTTTAAAAACAATTTGGCATTTGTCGACCTTACCTTTTAGACGAAATTAATGAAATGTTAAAACCATTTATTAGCCAGTAGTAAACTTTTAGTAATATGTAGTAAACTTTATTAGATATTAGACTTAAGATAGATTCTAGACGTGCTTGTTAAAACATATTTATACACTAAATAATAGGGTTGGAAAATAGCTAGTTTTAATATTTAATAATACATGAAATACTCTTAGTAATGTGTGTAAACTATAATATTATATTCATCTTCTAATCACTTATTATTAGCCCAGTTTTATTAATGAGTATAGTTTTAGTATTAGCTATTATAAATATTAAATATTGCACAGATTCTTTTAAAATAAAATAACCTTTACCAATTAATACAATTTAACTTTAACAACAGAAGATAATTAATATTTGTATTTTTATTGTGTGATAAATACCTACATATTATGTAAAGATGTTTCATTAAGTATATTTTGTAATATATGTTTACAAAAAATATACTCAATGGATCTATCTATAGTAGTCTATAGTCTATCTTAATGAAAAAGTTTTCAATTGATGTAGGTACTTTTAACTATTATATGGCATTTAACATTTATCTTTGTATACATTTAATTATAAACAAAATAAATAAACTTTAATTCATAATATAAATATTGTGTTTGAATTATTTCACGTTTGGTTTATGACTCTAATCCACATATCTAAATTGTTGCTTGGTTAAATTTCATCAAATGTTTCAATCTAAAATCCGATAAAATAAAATTTAATAAATTCTGACAAACATTGGAATAAGCTAAACAAAATTTCATACAAAATATTAACACGTTAACTTAAAATAATATACACAGTAGGTTATACACCTAACCTCCTAATTTTACCATAAGAAAAAAAATATTTTTGCGAGTGTGCTACATTCTCCTTGTTTACCATACTTGATATTTGTTCATTTCTCATTCGGTTATATTATTTTTATATATATTCAAGTACGTACGGTGTACAGATCAAAAATAATAACAATTTATTATAGTAAAACATAATTTTCTGCACAGCTGTTCTTGTGTGAAAACAAAAATTATTGTATGTATAATAATACATAAATACTTTAAATATAATAACAACATTACTAACGAACAATTTATATTGATTCTTAATTATTCTTATATTTATATATTTAAAAAAAACATATACCCATTCAAATTCTTGTTTTAGATTTAGATAAGAAAATTAGATTGTTAGCTCGGTTAGTTTAAATGTACTGAATAGTTTCTTGAAATTGTATAGTAAGTTTACAATTTATTACTAAGTATAGTTATTTTTCAAACCGTTCATTTGATTGAATATTAGAGAATTGTTCACATAGATGTAGTAATTATATATGTTGCCTCACAGCATACAGTAACTAGAATATAAAAAACAAAAATCGGTAAAATTTAATATCTTTATGATTCTATAATAACATTATCTATACATATATATATATATATATATATTTATATATAATGTAAAACAGCCTAGACGGGGTATGCTAAAGCTTTACAGCATGGAGTACTGACTTTTTTTTTTATCTTATTCTGATCTGCTATAAATGTTCCTGCTATTATAGAAATAATAAAAAGTATGTAGTATCTAAATAAATGGATGAAAGTAAATTATTACTAATATTATTATTTAGACAAAACTTAAAGATCTATTATATCAATTTAACGAAACAATTAATTTAGTATATTACATTAATCTCTTTATTATTTTAATAAAGAGATTTTTTATAAAACCTCATTTTTATTAAGAGGCATATCTTGTCAAGATACACGTAATTATAATGTATAATTTGGTATGTTTCTATTTGTTCATACCTAATTAATTATTTAGTATCAAAATTGTATTGTTTATTTTGAAGAGTGAATTAATTAAATGTAAATCAACCAAATTATTGATTTTTTTTTAAAAAGTATAAATAGGTATGTTTGTTTTTTATTACTCAAAATTTCTACATTTTTATTGTTGAATAACTGTTAATAAAGCAGTATTTAAAAAAAACACTACTGTTTTTTATAATTTAAATGCAAACCTAATTTTAGTTTATTATGTTGTTTAATTATTTTTAATTAATAGAAAGCTATTAAATATAATTAGTACACATAGTACACAAAGTGGAGGTAAAAATTTAAAAGTGGCTGTGCAATATAATATTTAAGTAGGTAGTTGATTTATATTCTGTTTTAATTAGAATGTAACTAATTTTTAAATTTCCATCTATTTTTAAGTGTTAGAGTTATAAACAATCATGTATATTATTTCTACCTATTATAACCTTTTTTTTTATAATATTTATTTGGCGCCGGAGTAAAAAAAGTTTAAGTCGTGTTCTCAAAAAAAATTATAAACCTTCTACCCAACTTATCACGACCTCTCATTTATAAAAAAAAAATCATTTACCTATTCAAATTCCTGTTTTACTTTTAGATAGAAAAATTAGATTGTTAACTCGGTAAATTCCAATGTACTGATTAGTTTCTTGAAATTGTATAGGAACTTGATTTATCACCATATATTATTTATTATAAGCGGTATTTTTATAAAAAAAACATCTTTTGAATTGTCTTAAAATAAATTAGAAATAAGTAAACTCTAAAAATGAATATCTGGAAAAAACACTTTAACCTGCCTGCAATGTCTTTAAAATGTAAGAAGATTCCATAGCTTTCTTCTTTTTGTACAAGAATGGATTTTATTTCTGTTAAAATCAGTATAATAGATTTTAAAATCTTAAGTTTATGTAAAAATTAAATTAGAATGATCATAATATAATGATCATCAAGTGAATCGCTAGTCAATAGTACCTGAAAAATAGTTGCATAATGTTGTCAATACATAATACACGGGGAACAATGGCAACAAGCTATTGTAGACAACGACCACGGACCAGCCTTAACCTTATCCACCCTTATACTAAAAAACGTTTTTTAGCCAATTAGGTATTGTCTTTAAAATAATTTTTATCAATACTAAAATTTGTACTATTAACAAATTCGCATCGATGATCGAAATGTTTTATTTGGAAACAATTTCATTACTTCGTTTAAGTTGCAAATGTTTAATGGTTTAAGTAGGATTGCTTTGGAACGCCTTAAATGTAATTTTGCGGTGTCAATATGTATTACTTAAGGAAGAGTCGAAATATAAATACCTAAGCAATTTTCGTGTTAAAGGGATAAAAAACTTTAAAAGGAGCAAATCAGACTATCAGAGATTTTATGACTTATGCCGTTTGCGTTTTGAAAATTGACATATGTTTTAAAACCTGAATATTATTAAGACCATAAAAGATAGACCTAATTCAAATGATGAGACTGAGAAACATGACACATTAAAGCGGCAAATATGAAATTATCTCCTACTATTAGGTATAATTAGTAAATATTTTGTTCATGAGTCATAAGTCTTATTGCTTCCATTAGCAATCAAATATTCAAATGGAAAATGTTATCATCTTATCAATTTTTCGTCCCAACGCGTCCGACCATCAGTGATGCCGACTTCTTGTCGGTATAGAGGTCTTATTCCCGTATAGCCTTTTGGTTTTTTTCCGTTAATTAATTTCACCATTTCTTATGTCGAGTCATTAGTTTAAGCTATTTACGAATTATCGTTGTTTTACACCTTAAATTTGGCCAATGTCCATCACTCATCTGTATTTAGCGTCGGCGTCTACACAATGGCAATATAGATAAAAGATATTTTGTGTGCCGGACATGTCCGCACTGTAATAACACAACAAGCGACGCCTCAGTAAAATCATAATTTCACAATGTTGTTATTTACCAAACGACTCGACTGCTTAGTAGACGAGTCGAAGAGTTTGATATTAATTTTAAATAATAGTGCTCATCCGCCGTGTACGATAATGTCTGTGGATCCCTTCCGTTTCGATAAAAGTAAGTTACGATTACAGTCTCTTCTTTTTTTTTTTTTTTTACTTTTATGTATTATTATTTTTTACCCGAGTAAACTAATAAGGTGATTCAAAATTGACGGTGATGAAATTTAAATACGAATGAGGACATTTTAGAGATATTGAAAGTAGGTAGCTAAATTAAATATTTTACATTGGATCTGCTGGACAAAATTAAGTAGAGTATATTTATCTAAGAGGTAGCATTAAGTTTGTATCTGTAGTAGCAATAATTAATGAGATTAGGGAATAGTTAATACAGGCAGGAGATACAACAGAGAACGAGGTCAAGAAAACAGCAGTAGCGTTTGATCTTATGAAAAGTGAACAAAGAGTAGCCATTATTTATAAAAAGTAGGTGAGTTTTGTTGAAAGTGAGTTAAGATGATATGAATTAGGTAATAACAAATATTGTTAAAATTTTGAGTAATATGCACTGATTGGATAGAAATCTACTAAAAGAAAAGATTTTTATGAGTAAAGAAAAAACCAGAATGCTGCAACAATCATTTTTATACAAATATATGCAATATTTCTTTTCATTATAAATAAATAAAAATTTTAAAATCACAATTACGCCAAATTGATTTGAATCGTTTGTTATTTGACAGATGACATAGTGCTGTGTTACCACAGATCTATGTTATATGAAGCAAAGTGTCTAAAACGACGAATTGGACCTGACGGTGAAGTGAACTACTACATTCATTACATAGGGTGGAAAACGAAATGGGATGAATGGGTTCACGATGATCGTGTTTTGTCTGTAAATGAGTTTTCGCTTGACCACATGAAAGCACTCCAAGACCAACAGTAAATATGTGTTTTAATATTAATATTGTATCGAATGCAATTATTATGTCGTCAATTTTACCAATAATATTAATTTTTTTTTGAGAGAGAGAGCGATTTTTAAATTTTCACATTATTTATAACATGAATCGATCAGTCTAATTAAATAAATACTTTTGTAATATTTTCAGCAAGTTTAAAAAACATTTTAGCAAAGGAAGAGTTGGCAGACGTAAAAAAAATACTGAAGTAAACCAAACCACTGGTGCTCCATCTTCGGCTACTGAAGAGTCTGGTAATTAATTGAAATTAAAAGTTAAAATTTTTTGACCTGAAACGTTCCGGAAAAAAATCCAAATTTTACTAATTTACTTATTTATTTAAATAGAACCATCTTCTAATCCAGTTTTGGTGGCATTCAGAACTGTTGATCTAATAGAAAATAACATTAATAACTTACCTGCCATACAAGAGTTTTTGGTAATATACCTTTTTATAATTAAATTATTATCTTAATAAATATTTTGTTTAACAGAAAATTGTTATTATAATCTTTAGAACATTGTTATGGCTGATAATTGATGTATGTGTTGAACGGATGTACATATACAGCCAAACAGTTATTTATTTTGATTTTGACTTTGTCTGCAACAAAACTATAAATTTTTCTAGCCTCCATACGATAAACAACTAATATTTGATGTGCCTACAATTCTGAAACGACGATTGTCCTACGACTATAATATGATAAACGTTTTTAACAAGGTGTTTTAAACATTTTAATAATATTTGGTCACTTTGTTAATAAATTGTTTGCCTAATAATGGTGTGTAAAATATTTTAGCAATTAAAGTTTCCATCCAAATTCACTGTTATGCATCTCATTGATGGTTATATCGATTCCAAACAGAAATCAACAATATTTGTTAGGTAATTATTGTTTTTCTTACAAAGTTAATAGTATAATAGTGTGGAAAATATAATAAGATATTTTTAGGGAAAGAGCTTTGTGTGTTGGATCGACTTTTATTCAATATTTTAATTCACGAATACAGACGCTGCTATATGCGAAAGAACGTAATAATGAAGTGCACAATAAAGTAAAATATTTTTCGTTGATGAGATTTTATGTAATGAGAATTTTTATTTAATAAATTTACCAATATTTTCCTTTTAGGCTGTTGCTCTGATATTAGAAAAAATAAGACTAGACAATTTACAGTTCAAATATAAAAACATTTATTCGAAAGACTTGTGGTGTACAGTTTATGGACCCATTTATTTACTAAGGCTATTTGGTACGTATGAAATATTGACTTTGATGTTAGCGAAATTATGTTTTATTAATTTTTTATGAACGCGTTCTGGAGCTCATTTAGAAAAAGAACACCTTCCATACACTCAACCATTTTTTTAGGTGTTTTTTCCAAACATTGATAATAATATTTTATATAGCCTTACATAAAGTGCTATCCTAATAAACATAATTTTTTTAGTGACTGAAGACAACCAGCATTCTTCAATAGCTGTAACATAAATTATTTGTTCAGGTAAGAATTCAATTTTCTTTTTTTTTTAGTTTAGCAATCCTCTTAGAATTTTACTATTATATTTATTATGGTTTATATAAAATAATAATTAAATGAACTTGCTGGTTCGTCTAGGGTGATCATTTTTAATAATAAAAAAAAAAACGGAACACAATTTTGTAAAAACTTCTAAAGAAATTATTATTAACAATTATTATTCTAAATAATATTTGGATAATAATTATTATTATTTTAATTTATTAATAAACAAATCGTTTTAATTACTTGTGTTATATTAATAGTTCATTTACTAACTTTCAAGTTTCATTTTTTTTTATACAGTTCAATAAGTACATTTTTTTGTTGTAAAAATGAGTGACAAGAGGATTGCCACTCTTTTAAATTAGAAAATTTCTTTATTTTCTCATAGGAAAAGTTATATTTTTCGCTACCCAAAATTCTGTTTTAATTATTTTTGGGTAATTATGCCCAAGTGAGCAGCCCAACACTGTATACAGCCCATTTGTTTTGATTGAAAACAGTAGTATTACAATCGCTATCATACATGATAATGTTGTTCGATACATTTACAATTGAATTATGATAAATAAATGCAATATACATTCCATAAAAAAGGAATCGGTACTTGCATTTCTTTGCGATGGCCGACAAAAAAAAATAACACTATCAGCGTTAACTGATACGAGTGACCGTTAACAATTGGCTATGGCGACACTGACATCCGGTAGCACATTGTGATTGGTGTTATTTGAGAATACGAACCCCTTCCGGTCCTGCTCATTAGTAATTGTGCGCAATTTTTGTTTGCGCGCGTTTTTTTTAACAATGGGTCGGTAATCTAAAACAAAAATTCCTTTCTCGCTAGTTATTTTAATATTATAATAGTCGTGGTCTCAGCCACAGTCGTTGTGTGTTTTTCTTTAACAACTCATCGTTTCTGGCCAAAAGATTGTGCAAAAACAGACGGTCTAGTGGTACCTCGTAGTAGTCTCGTTAGGTACGGTTACGTTAAAATGTTTTCCGCCGACAGGAAGCAAGTCAAATGGAAATGTTTTTGGCTGATCGTTATGTTTGGCACCGTACAAGGTATGATTTGATCAAACTATAGAATCATAATACAACTGATTGCGATTGGTGTCTTTGCAAAACGGGGGTTCGATATCTGAAAAATAACAATTAAGTAATCGTAGGTAGCATAATAAAATTATACTAACAAATAAAACAATTAAACTTTTAAAAATAATTCAAATTCGTCATAGTTTTGTTTCAACCATATTGTAGTCATATATTTTAATTGTAATTTATGACCAACTTCAATTTAATAATTTTGCTGTTTGTACATTTTAGGTAGTGTCAAATTCGTTATAGAACCCAAGGATATTGTGACAACTGCCGGTGAAACTGTTCGGTTAGACTGTGAAGCAAAATTTGATAGTGTAGCAACTTTGCCAAAAATTAGATGGAGGATTCCCAACCAACCAAACTTGGATTTTATTGGAGACACAAAGAGGTACATGTTCAAAATGTTTATATCAAAATGGTTATTAATACATTTTTAATTTTAGAACTTTGCTGAACAATGGGTCATTACTTATTAAAAACGTTTTTAACGATGAGACAAATCCATCTGACGGTCTAGAAGCATATCAATGTGTAGCATTTGTTGATGATATTGGTTCGGCCGTGAGTCGTATTGCGACTATTATACTTGCTCGTGAGTTTCCACCTGCGTTTAATAATATGTATAGAACTTTTCGTTTTTTAAAAATATTTTTATTATTAACTAATTTTTTTTTAAGGATTATCACCGTTTGAAAAACAGCCGACAAATTTAAGACTTTTTCCGGGTCAAACTGCTTACTTTTCGTGTGTGATCAACTCTCAATCGCCTCAGAAAATAGTTTGGCTTAAAGATCATTCGCTATTAATAATAGATGGTTCTCGGATGACAATTTTTCCATCAAGTACAATTCATTTAAATTAAAGTTAAATAGCGCCTATTTATTTTATTTCATTAACTGTTATTTGGCTTTTTATTGTTTATTTTAAGTAGCATTAGAAATTGTTGATGTACTCAAAGCTGATGCTGGTGAATATCGCTGTAACGTTACTGGATTGGGTAGTTACAGGCTGAGTGATCCTGGTGTTTTGACAATCGATGAGAATGAAGGTAAATTTTATTACTAATAAATGTGTTGATTATTGATGGAAAAACTATTTAATCTTAGAACTTATCAAGAGGCCTAAAGCCCCAGAATTTATTGCCAAACCACATTCGACCATTGCTTTAGAAGGGTCGGTAGTTTCGTTAGATTGTGCAGCTATAGGAAATCCTCGACCCCGAATTTCGTGGCTGAAGGAGGATGGTGCTTTGATTGATGTGGCGTAAGTGCAATATAGAGAAAGCATTTACGACTGGCAACTATGATTATTATAAATTGTGGTCAATATTGTAGTTTCAGATTGTTAGATAGTCGTTACAGCATTATCGGCACAGGAGGTCTACAAATTACTCAAGTCAACAAGAAAGACAACGGAAATTATGTTTGCCGAGCTGAAAATGGTGAAGGTTCTGCTGACGTTCTTGCTACACTTGAAATTCAAGGTTAATCAGTTGGATATTTATTTTACAAAATGCTTATTGAATCCAAAAAATGTTAGTTTTTTTTTTTCTTGTTTCAGTCAAACCACAGTTTATTAAGAAACCCAAAGACACCATGGTCGTCGAAAAAGAAGATATAGTATTGGATTGCGAAGTTGAAGGAAAACCGACTCCACAAATTACATGGTTAAAAAATGGTGATCAAATTAAACCAGGCGAATATCTACAATTTGTTAATGGGTTGGTATTTGCGAAAAAACCAATACAGAACTCGTTAAAAAACAATATTATTACATAATTCTTGTAATAATAACATTGCTGGCATCAAACAAATTGGTTATTACGCTGATTTCTAAAAAATTTAGTTCTGATGTCAAGGAAGCTAGTGGAGGGTACCTCTGGCGGCCAATGGGTTTGGCTCAGACAATAATATAAATTGGATAAACTAAACTTTCATAGTTAACTTACTAACTTTTTATTTATCAAAACCTTTTAATGCAACACAGCTCAACTTATATATAAATTATCATGTTATATTTACCGGATTTTAAAATGTATTTATGTTCGTACTTGTAATAAATATAAATTAAAGTATCTTTTTTTAGCAGACAGAAAAATGACGAATTGCTGTCGTATTTGAAATAAATTAAATATAAAATGTGTTTCACAAAATAATCATTTTTTGCAGTACAAATTTAAAAATATTGAGATTGATGACGGACGATTCTGGAATGTTCCAATGTTTAGCGTCGAATCCAGCTGGCAATATTCAGTCATCGGCGTTTTTAAATGTTTTTCACACAGGTAACTTGATAGTTTTAAAGAAACAATATATTTGATCTGGTTTTTTTTTTTTTATTTAATAATCTTAATGTTGGTAATTAAATTTATTAAAGTTATCATTTTTTTTACTAATTTTAAAAATTGTTTTAGGTACCTACAATTTATTAATATTATGTTCTTATTCGTAACAAACATTTCATAATACCGAAAGCTTTTATAGTTTTTTAATTTATTACTTGTGTAGTAATGTTTCAACATTTTAATTTTTTTTATGGTTCAACTTTCCAAAACAATTATATTTCATTAATTTGTTAAGAATAGTTTTAGTAATAAAAAAATGGTACCTTTGTATAAAAATGTATTATTTGTTTGCATTTGCTGCCTTTTTATATTCTTAACAGTTAATATTATTTTTTCAATGCTATTTACATATTATTTATTTATTTTTTAAGTCTTAATTTTTTTTTCTAAATGAAGTAACTCAATTAACAATAATGAGTAATGTTGAAGAAAAAGTATTCTTATTTGTTTAAAGATCAATTTAATTACTTATTGCATTTTGTGCCTTATTTTAGTTTTAGAGTAAAGCAATTACTTTATTTATAAATATTTTGAATAATTCTGAAAGTGTTGACTAAGGCAGAAATGAACTTACCTGGACCTCCATTAAACGTGACGGCTATGCCAATTTCCTCGTCTTCGATTTTCGTCTCTTGGAACAAATCTGACCAAGGAAACAAATCCTATAATGAACATAAATTGTTCTTTGTTGATGTAAGTTAAAAATGGTACAACCCCTATGTATTTTAATTGTCTTTAAAGTTTAAAATATAAATTACTTTTGTAATAGACTTACACTAATGAAGAAAAGTACAAAATAACCAAACATACCAAGAAATTCAGTCAAGATGGGCTAATAACTGGCTATAAAATACAGTATAGGAAACGAGATGAGAAGGTGTACCGCGATATAACAACAGCTGGGGATATTACTAGTTACCAAATTTCTGGTTTAGAAAAAAGCTCTGTAAGTAAAATATTTAGGCTTTATTAAATTTTATATTTCACAATATGTCTTCGACCTTAACTTGTAGGTAATTTTTTTTATAAGATGGAAGCATAAAAAATAACTTCATTTTGTAGGAATTAGACTGCGGGAACCTTTGTGCGATTTGTGATGATTCATCTTCAGCGCTAACGATAGACTATTAAACTAACCACGTTTTGTATGTTTTCTAAGTCTCTCGATGGTAGCTATCATGTACTTGTACGAATGACTATTAATATTTTTGTGGTTTTACTGTTGTTTTAGGTGTATCAAGTTCGGCTTTGGACTCTTCACACTGTAGGAAAAAGTCCACCCACAGACTGGTTAACGGTTGAAACATACGAAAATACTCTTGGAGAAAACACTGTTCCCGATTCACCGACCAATTTCAAAGGTAAACTAAAAGGGATTAAATTGCTAACTATAGATGGTATAAAATTAAAAACATATATTATACCATTTCGTAGCCAATAATAATATAATATCTAATAATTAAATAAAAAACTAACTTGATTAATGATAAATTTAAAAAAACTTCTTATACTAATCATCAACATGGGCCAGACATGGACAAATTATTGTAACTAAATAAAAAAAAAACAAGTTAATTAAAATAGATTTAGTGTTATAAAATAAATTTGTATTTACTGTATTAGATAATCATTTATTAGTACTACCAACAATATTTCATTAAAATATAGTTTTTGGTGAGGATGAGTATTACTAAAATCATTTTTGTAATATTTGATTTTTAGTTCGAGCGTTTTCCAATTCGTTGCTGGCTACTTGGTCACCTCCCAAAGACAAGGCAATAATGGTCAGAGAGTACACTTTGGGGTGGGGTAAAGGTATCCCGAATGTGTACACAGATAAGTTGAGTCCAAAATCACGGCAGTATGAAATCACTAATCTAGGTAATATGATCAATAGTTTTTTCTCCAAATTTATTACTGTAGTTTGGAATTTCTCGCCATCATTGTTTTTAGAACCGGGTACAAAATATGTTTTGAGCATTGGCGCATGCAACGACATGGGCGTTAGTCCATTGGCTTATCAAGCCGCTACTACAAGAGCCAGTAACATGAACACGTTGGAAACGAATAAACCATTGATTCCGCCAATAGGATTAAAAACTAACATTATTTCTTCGAACGCTATCGAAGTGTCGTGGACTGACAATACTCTACTAGATTTGGATGTAACATATTGTTTTTATTAATATTATTATTATTAAGAATACAACATTCTGAATGTTTATCAATTTTTTTTATTTGCAGATGAATGAAGATGAAAAACGTTTATATGTTGTACGATATAACGTTTACGCCCCAAGCAACGTCGGGTATAAAACGTTCAACACCACAAAACTGTCTTGTATCATTAACAGTTTGAAACCTAACACACAGTACGAGTTTACAGTGAAATTAATTAAGGTGCGGTTTCTGACATAATCTCAAGTATTATTGTAACTTACCCCAACATTAACCGAGTGTTAATGTCTTTAGGGTGAATTGGAGAGTGAGTGGAGCATGCTGGTATCAAACTACACTAAAGAAGCCAAACCAGCATCGCCTCCTAGAGACTTGGCCGCTATTAAAATCGATGATAAACCTCAGTCAATAACCCTAAATTGGCAACCACCAATATTTTCAAATGGAAAAATCATTGGTAGGTATTTTATATTATTGAGTATATATATTATATACTCAGTTATATTATTAACTATTGTAATAATTCACTTAATAATGATTTTTGGAAATTGTTTTTTTTTTTTTTATGTCGTTTTTAGCTTTATTTCTTACTGTATTCCATTGATGAAAGTATCCCAGATCCCAGATTTTTTTTTTTTTTTTTTAATATTTTTTACATTCCTTGCTATGAAAAAATAAGTTTTTATAATAACTTTAAAAAAAAATTGTTTTTTTTTAAACCCTTTATTGTATTTAAAAGCATATGATATGAACACTAGGTAATAAGGTGCACGAGTAAAAATTTACCCCAGTTCTATAATGTAGTTGTGTCACACTAAATTTAAGTGTGACTGAAAGCCGTGCACCTGATGGGGGTTAATATTCTTAAAAAGTTCTTTAAAGAAAACAACTAATATTTAAATTATTTTTATAATTTTTTTAGATGGCAAAAGTGGAATTAATATCACTACTATATTGTATATCTTAATAATTTGCTGTTTGATGCTAATATCTTGTATTGGTGTTGGAATCGCTCTGTTGTGTTGTAAGCAAAACAAACCGCTTAGCAATAGAAGTAAAAAGGAGTAAGTCAATTGTTTAAAGTTATTGGTTTTGCAGTTGATTAAATATATTACATTTTTTTTTTTTTTAAAGGTATATAAAAGGTAAAACTGTAAAAGCGGCTCAATCGCCGAGCATCAAGCCACCAGATCTGTGGATACACCCTGATCAGATGGAACAAATATTGAACGAAAAATCTTCTCAAGGATCGTTAGATTCATGTTCAGGTTGCAGTCAAGGAAGCACCAACACTTATGATGGATTTGACACCCGTGTGACAACACATCACGTGCCACATTCGACTAATTCATTGGACAAGAGTAACGTGGGTAAGTATTCGTTGGTTGGCACACACATAATATAATGTAATGTAATTTAGTATTATTAATTTTAGTTAAACAGATTTTTTTTTTTCATTTCTTTGTTATTATAAATTATTATATACGTTTACTATTTTTCTGCATGTCAATTTCATTTTTTTTTTTCCAAACTCGTTGTTTTGCCTGTTGATGCTTTTGATTATGTTTATAAAGACAGTAAGTTTACATTTCAATTTATTGTTTAGGCGTTACCGTAATTAAATCTTTGGTGCTTAGTCAAAAGAAGGTTACACAATAAGAGTCTAAAACGTCACCTTTTGAGTAATCTTCTTGGTATTTGTGTGTTAATTGGAGGGGGATATAAAATATTGGAATTTTTCCTATTCCAGAGGTATATGCATCAATAAATTAACTTACTCGAAAAATGAATTGTTAATTGAATAAGAAATTTTAGGCAATTTCATGAAATGTTGATATTTTTTATTTAAATAATTTTTGACTTTGCCCTGAAGATAAAAATTATATTATGGAGATGAAAAAATATTTATACCAATTGTGTACATTTAATTTTCAGATATGACCACTTTACCAAGGCAAGAATCTAGCTCGCCATTTCCATTTCAACATGCCACTACCAGAGCACATGTTACCGTAGACTTGACTGCAGGTACAACATATTTTACTATTGATTTTGAAAATGAAAAATGTATTTATTTTTAATAAAACTGTCTTGTTATTTTTTTATAAAAAGGTGCTCCTAAAAATAATTATATTGTCCAAGCTACAACTGTTTTGGAAAAATATGAGTCCATTCCTTTGACATCTACATCTAGTCTTCAGCAGCACATGTAAAGCTTATAATAAAAACATGTATTAATTTTTATAATATTAAATTATAATTTATATAGAGGATCGATGAACACAAAAAGACAGCAAGGCCATCCTTTGAAAAGCTTTAGCGTACCTGCCCCGCTGCCCCAGTCAGTGCCGTCGACACCACAGCAAAAACCCAATGGTAAAGGTCGAACATGTGTTTAATTGAATGATATAAAAAAAAAATTGTACTATAACTTGATAATATATCTATGGCGTTTTCAAAATTGTAGTTACAGTAAGACCTCAAGGATCGTCTGGTCTATACAAAAAACCAATGACCTATTCGATGGTGAACAACTCGCCGACCAATAAGTCAAAACTAGCCAGTGCTCCGAAAGTATCGAAACCACCAACTACCAACGATCAGTCCAATCAACAGAGCGACTTGGGTCCTGAAGTAGAATTCCTTAGCAAAATACAGGTAACTTATATGATGGCAGCTAACTTAGGGCCAAAGTAAGCATTGTTTAAAAATCCATCTGGTGAATACATACTAAAATGAATATTTTCTTTTTCTTGTTAACGTAAAACAATAATATGTGTTAACGATTTAATGTGAAACATTACGATATTGTTATTTCAGACGTCGAACAGTACTGAAGAACTAAATCAAGAAATGGCAAATCTGGGAAGATTGATGAAAGACTTGAACGCGATCACCGCATCCAAATTTCAGTGTTAACAGAATTCCACTTCGCCTTCTTACGTACTACGACCACATTGTTATATTATGGTTGGAAATTATTTATTTATATTTAAACATAATACTGTTTGTATTATAATAATATTATATAATATTTAGTATTTGATAGTGACTATTGCAAAGACTGATCGACCAGAGACTAGGCCGCCAGCTCTAGTATTTGAAAATATTAATTTTTTTATATAATCCATTATAATATTATTATTTCTTTTTTTTTTTTATTCGATTTAAGCTTAATTATTACATTATGTGAAAAATATTTTTACGACAACGGTCCTTTTCTTACGTACTAAAAGTTTGAGTCTTTAAAAAAAAAATAATTATTATTTTAGTATATTTCTGTGTATAAAACTTAAAAACGACAGACTTGTTTCTCCGTTATTTGTATGAGAATTGTATTTTTGTAAACGTGAAGTATGATATTTTCTATTTACTTTTTTAATTGTTTGTTCTACTGAATGAAAAAGATATTTTATCATATTTTGTTTTTTTATATATTTTGTTTGTCTTTTTTTTAAACATGACATTTTTTTAAAATGGTGGCACCACAATATTAAGCATTTTATTGTAAAATAATAACGATAGTATCAAAACAAGTAACAAGACAGTACATTTAACGTTACACATTAAAGATTTATATATATTTTAATAATTTACTTCTGCTTTATTTGTATTTTTATATTTTTGGTAATATTGCTTGACTGAGACATCACAATATTTTTACATTGTTACGCAGAACATTGCGGTTTACTTAAATTATAATATCGAGAACTCGACTATAAACATATTGTTTTTTTTTTTACAAAACTAATAAATAAAAAACGACCTCAAGTAATTTATTATTGATAAAACAGTGTATTTTTTTTTTCTTAGACACAAAATATAAAAAATGAAACACTTCATTTTTATTACAATTGGATATTAATCCGGCTTTTTTTTAATATAACTAAATGACCATTAACAATTTTTCATAATTATGTGATAAACTCTATTGATATTTTTTAACTAAATATGACAAGTAGTACAGTTGATAAATAAATAAATCGAATTGGGATAGTGCAGCTAAACGATATTTTTTCTTATTTCTCATTTTTAAACTTACTTTTACAAATAATAGAAAATAATTTTAGGGAGGTGAAAACTTATCCAACTACTAGCTAGGTTAGTCTAATCACCCGTCGACTACTCCTTTAACCAACATTATATTTCTTTCAATATTCTAATAACCACAGGTGCAACTAAGGGAGGCTAGGAAGAAATGCTTAGCACTTTCACCTTCCAAATTAATACAATCAGATTTGTCATTAAATATATTTTATCCTAATGCTTTAAACTTATCCATATGGCCATGTTGATAAATAAATAAAAAAATATTTTATTTCAAAACGTTTTATATCCATACTTCTTTTCAAAACGATGCAACTGATAGGGCACTTAAACTATTTTATTTCAAAACGAGTGACTGACAATATTGGAAATTTCTTTATAATTAAATTAAATTGAATCATTTTTAAAAAAATATTAAAATGTATTAAACGTTGCAATTTATTACAGCTGTTGATAAAATAATATATAAACAAATAATTGAAAATTTATATTTTATCATTGCTTACACTCATATGATTGTTATTAACCGCCAAAGTTCATGATAAAGCATTTTTACACTGAATTCGGTGATAGTGTAACGGTGATAATACTTAAAAATCCAAATTTTTAATATTATTTGTATATAATTTTTACAAATTGGAGCACCTATTAACCAATATAATAATAAAATGCTTCGCTCTAAAAGAGCAAAAGCAATTATAGAATCAATAAAGGATTCAGTAAGTATCGTATATATTAACTGCCTATAATCTACTAAAATACATTTAATAATAATAAAGTTAGTGTGATCTCATGAAGAAGTATGAATGTTCTATTTCAAATTTGTTATTTGTTATTAAAAGTATAGTATACAAAAAGTAATATTTTACTCGTTGTGGTAAATAATGTTGTTTGTTATAACTTAGTAATACTGAACACAAAATTAATTTTAAATAATAAATAAAGATTTTACATGTAATACACATTAAAAACTAATAACTATAATTTTTTAGTACTTGAGTAATTTTATTAGAAAAATAAAATAAATTAGGTATACAGTAATATTTTTAAAATAGTATAATAAAACTATGGAAATCACTCATTTTGACAATAAGTAATTCTTTTTTGCGAAACGGACTATCATAATTTTTTTTCCAAAACGTACTATGTCTGGAAATAACACGTTTTGTACAAAATCCTATTTTAAAATCATTTAAAAAGTGGTAAAAAAATATTTTTATTTTTATTTCGTACATTTTTGGTATTTAATCATCATCCTGAATCAAATATTCAACATATTATGCTATAACTTATTTAGTTCTTTTAATATAAAAAATCTCTATTCCTGAAAAAAGTGGTTTTTGGTGATAACGCGTTTTGCATAGAAACGCCTCATTTATCAAAAGGATAATCTTTTGAATTAGAAGATTTCCCTTATTTTCCTAGAGAAAAAGTCGTATTTTTCTGTACACAACATTTTGTTTAAAACATTTTTTTTTTTTAAATTCTTTTTTGAATAGCTGTTCGAATAGTTAGCACGGACAGGTGATTTCCCTTTGTACGGTTTGCTACCGTTGGGACAAAGTAGTTCGTTTGTGGATTATTAGAACAGCACAATCCGGCAACGTCGCAGCTTCCTGACAATCGGCAACAGGCCTAGGCAGCTTTTTCATAATCAATACAATTTGACCTGCAGCCTCCAGAGCCGTTGAAGGAATCCAGCTTTGGCGGGGCCGGGCCGGGTGGAGATCGGCAAGCGACAGTGTTCGACGGTTGCCAAAGGCGTGCACACATCGGTTGACTGCGGAACTACTTTGGTAAGCATAATTTTTTTTATTCGTTATATAAGGCTAAGTACGTGACTCAAAGGCCTTTCGTCCGTCGCCCGTTTGTTCTATATAGTCGCGAAAACGGTGGTATTTTTTTCTTTCTATTATTAAAACCGTTTTTTGTTTAATTACAAGCCGACCAAAGTAGTTCCGCAGTCTACATTCAAATATAAATGTATTATGTTTTTTTTTTAGCGCCATTGTTGAGGATAAGGAGGATGTGTTGAACGTGAACGAGAACAAGGCCGTCTTTAAATTAAAAATGAAATATCTAAAAGATACTACACTAAACCGACTCAGCCACAACGGATATGTTATAACAACCAGTTACACAGATAAGCGTATTAAAAAAAAAAAGAGTTTAGCCCAAAGAAAAAAGGGTCGTCTTAGGAGAAGAGAGCAAAAAAAATTGAAAAAATTGAGTGAGAAAATGAACAGAGAAAACAATTGTCCCCACTCCGCACCCGATGATAGACCACCGGTACGTGGCATAAACGATCATGTTGAAAACATGTTGGAAAACGGTAACCACACTCAACCGGGCATTTCTTCGACAGTATCCGGTCAAGCACCGAACGGACGTGACTCGGACTCGGAATCAGAATCAAACGATCTACAGCAGCAGGTTCCAATCTCAACTGTAGACGATAATCCCAAGGAAAAGGATCAAAATGATGGCCCCCCTCCGGAAATGGATCGTGATCAATATTTGGAAATGCAATATTTGGAATATTTGGAATCATTGCAAGCTATCCCGCCGGCGTCCGACGACGGATCCGACAAAGACAAAGACCTCCCGCCAGCAAATACGGACCAGGAGTTTAATGGGGTTTCCTCGACTGTACCGATGGGAGCTGTACAGCCACCGTCGTCTCCGCCGCCGCCGCCGCCGCCGCCCCCGCCGCCGCGGCCGCGGCCAATCCCACGGCGAAAGAAGAAAAAGAAGCGGGTATATGGTTATTGCACGAAAATTGCTTTCCTCCGGCGTAAGCTTATTGACACCGTTTTAGAGTATTCAGACTTGTTGTTTAAGAAAATTCCCATAACCGACCAGCTGGCTTTACTGCTGACGGAAGGCGACTTGCTGTACAACATTTACCAGTGCTGGGACACTCGCGAAGCCTCGGAAGTCCGAGATCTTTTGCGGCAGTTAATCTATAGCCTGAACAACTATCCTGAGAATATTGTGCCCTTTATCGGGTGCCTGACGACCTTGTTCCGTCAGACTTGTCCAACGGTCGGACTAACCCCCACGGAAACGTACGTGCAATTTCAAATATTCTTTGACGCCATCAAAGAATGCGTCCGAGAAGTAAACGTGCAGTTCTACAGGACATGGATGACTTCCGAGAACTTCTTGGTTGCGTGTATCATTATAGACTCCAAGTTAATCCAATACGCGCCCGGTTACACACACATGAGCTGGGATATCAAGTGGAATAAGAAGACGGCGTTCGAGTGGTATATTAATATACCGACGTACAGCCTACCCGAGCCAATAGAGCAGTGCGATGATATCATGGACAAGACCAGCCCTATGACCACGAACAGGTACATTTAGTTGTGATTTTTGTATGATGGGTACTAATTTAGTACATCAGATGGTGATGATTTTTATCTATAAGGTAATACTGTCGGAGAACGCCTTTTTAGTTTTACAGCAAAAGTGTCTTTACTTACAGAGACTAAATATTAGTAAAGGCCCAGTTACTCCTAAAACATGAGGGTAAAAAATGTGTTTAACGATACTCTGCCGACACTAGGAATTGTTGTACTATAAATTCTGTGTAATTAAATAAATTTTGTTTTATTTTTTGAGTATATATTGTAATATATACATACAAAATATATACTCAATGAATCTATCTATAGTAGTCTATCTTAATGACAAAGTTTTCAATCGGTATAGGTACTTTTAACTATTATATGGCATTTTACATTTATTTTTTCCAGGCTATTGTCTGATGATAAATCCGGTCAGTCGGGCAATTCTTCGACTGTATCCGTTCAAGCACCGGACGGACGTGACTCGGACTCGGAATCAGAATCAAACGATCTACAGCAGCAGGTTCCAATCTCAACTGTAGACGATAATCCCAAGGAAAAAGATCAAAATGATGGCCCCCCTCCGGAAATGGATCGTGATCAATATTTGGAAATGCAATATTTGGAATTTTTGGAATCATTGCAAGCTATCCCGCCGGCGTCCGACGACGGAACCGACAAAGACAAAGACCTCCCGCCAGCGAACACGGACCAGGAGTTTAATGGGGTTTCCTCGACTGTACCGATGGTAGCTGTATATACTGATGAATATTTGAAAAACGTTGAATCATTCCAGACTTTCTCGCCGGCCACTAGCACCTCAATCTCTGACTTTTCTGATGACGAATTTGGCGAACAGAGGTCTTGCTGTAGTGCCAGCGAATACCAACCGCCAGCAAATACGAACGTAGAGTTTAACGGGGTTTCCTCGACTGTACAGCCACCGTCGTCTCTGCTGCCGTCAATCCCGCGGCCAACGAAGAAAAAGAAGCGGATATATAATTCTGAATCGAAAGTCCTTTTGCTCCAGCGTAAGCTTAAGGCGGTCATGCGTCAGTATACACACGTGTATGTGGCGAATCCCATAATCGAACAGCTGGCTTTACTGCTGAAGGCCGGCGACATGCTGTACAAAATTTACCAGTGCTGGGACACTCGCCTGGCTACGGATATCCGAGATCATGTGCGGTGGTTAATCTATAGCCTGAACAACTTGCCTGAGAACATTGTGCCTTTCATCGGGTGCCTGATGACCTTGTTCCGGTCGACTTGTCCAACGTCCGGACTGTCCGCCGCGGGTACGTACATACAATTTCAAATATTCATCGACGCCATCGAAGAATGCGTCCGAGCGGTAAACGTGCAGTTCTACAGGACATGGATGACTCCCGAAAGCTTCCTGTTCGCGTGCTGCTTTATAGACCACGAGCTGTTCCGGGACACACCCGACTATACATTCATGAGCGACCAGATCGAGTGGAATAAAGAGACGGCGTTCGAGTGGTATATTGAAATACCGATGTACACCGTACCCAGGCCTATACAGCGGTGCGACGATATCATGTACCAGACCAAACGTATGATCATGAACAATTGTGATTTTTATATGATGGATACTAATTTAGTACTTCCGGTGAGGTTTTTATCTATAAGGTTATACTGCCGGAGAATCGCTAGACGCGTTTTTTAGTTTTAAAATAAAACTGTCTTTACTTACAGAGACTAAATATTAGTAAAGGCCCAGTCACTCCTAAAACACGAGGGTAAAAAATTGTGTCTAACGTTTCTCTGCCGACACTAGGAATTGTTGTACTATAAATTCTGTGTAATTTAATAAATTTTGTTTTAAATTTTAGGGGAACGCAGAGAAGATTTGAAGGAGACTTCTTTATAAAAAAAACAAGAACTATCTTCTGTTGTTATATAACAACAGAAAATAATTAATATTAAAACCATTTATTAGCCAGTAGTAAACTTTTAGTAATATGTAGTAAACTTTATTAGATTTACTGAATAGTTTCTTGAAATTGTATAGGTACTTAATTTATCACCATATATTATATTATTTTAATCGGTATAAAAAAAATTTTTTTTGAATTGTCTTAAAATAAATTAGAAATAAGTAAACTTTAAAAATTAATATCTAAAAAAAACTCTTTCACCTGCCTGAAATGTCTTTAAATTGTAAGAATATTCCATAGTATTCTATACTCTGGCTACTCTGACAAAGTTTTTAATCGGTGTAGCTACTTTTAACTATTATAATATGGCATTTAACATTTATCTTTGTATAAATTTAATTATAAAAAAAAAAAATAAACTTTAATTCATAATTTAAATATTGTATTTGAATTTGTTCACGTCTGGTTTTAGACTCTAATCCTCATTTTAAAATAATTATTAGATAAATAAAGAAAGTTGGTTGGAATTCATTAGTCTTTTAAATATTCGTCGAGTAAATTACTTTTGTACTAGTAATACTTATTATCTAAGTATACCTAAGTATACTTAGATAGATACGAGCTTGATCTAAAGTCTGATAAAATAAAATACAAGGAGTAAATATGCGTTACAAGGAGTATCAGAAAAAATAAATAATGCCATCTCAAATGGAGAAAAACAACTGATCGCAGTTACACAGTAGCACGGTGGAAAACGCCACACAAACTTAATTTGTTGAATCGATTAATTTAAAATGCCAGATGGACATTGCACATTTTATACAATTTTATTTTAACAACAAATGTATTACATTTATCAATAATAGGTTTATTAAAAAAAACAATTTTTATCTACTTGAAAACATAAGATTATTATTATTACTAAATTAACAATTGGTTTTTATCGAGTTAATAAAACAAAATATGTTAATAAATCATCAATCGGCGGTCTGACGTGTAGATGTCTAGTTTGTTGATAAGTCTATTTGCCAGATCAACTTTAAAATTATTAGACGTTCGTTGATGGTAAAATTGTAGCTATTTTTGAAACGCGTATAAAATTTGGTTGGTGCAAAATTGTTATTCGGTCGCCCAAGTCGTGAAAACACAAATTAATTACAATTCATTTTTTTTTTTTTTACAGACCCGTCAAGTTAACCTAACCTAACCGTTGAGATAATAAAAGTTTGATAAAGTGTCCCCTTGAAAAATGAAAAAAAAAAACATCCCATAACAGGAAAGTAAAACTCAATTATACGCTTTAGACTAGGTATACCGAAAAGTAAAAAATAATAAAACTGGTGGAAACGGTACTCATAATATTAATGGCTCTAGTTTAAACTCGTCAGCGTCTATCATGATTATGTATTACCGCCCATACTACAATGCCAAAGCGGTCATTTAGTTTGTAGCACATGTCGATCAAAGTTGGTGATATTCGTAACTTGGCAATGGAAAAAGTTGCTTCTGCAGAGATGTTTCCTTGTAAATACTCATCTTTTGGTTGTCCCGAAGTGTCTTTACTACTTACTGAAAAAGTTCTTCACGAAGAACTTTGTGAACGTCGCCCATGTACTTGTCCATGTCCGGGTGGAAAATTCAAGTGGCAAGGTGGTTTAGAGCAAGTGTTGGAACATCTGATGGTTGCTGCACATAAAGCTATGACAACTATACAAGAAGAGGTTACTGTTTCCGGATTCCTCAGTGTCAAAACTGTCAAGTTTTATGGCCACACCCGTACATATTGTGCACATCTACCCAAGTGTGTAAAATGTGGGGGTACAAAATGTGTATACTTGCACAAAATCAGCAAAACTTCCAGCAAAATGCGCTCGCTGACATTTAGGTTTATATGTTCTACTTATATTATTTTTAGCTTCTTTAATTATGTTTGTTTATTAAAATAATGCAGCGGTTATACGGGTAATTAAAAACTACCTATGTAATGAGTACACAATACAAATAAAGTACAATAATAAGTAGGTATACATTTTTTGCTATATGTAAAGCAAAGTAACCGTTTATTAAAATAATTAATGTGTATTGTATGATAAACTCGTATATTAACAGTCATTACACTTAGACATAAACCAAAAATTGTTAGTTTTGAAATCATATTATTACCTAGGTATCTAAATGATAAAGATTTTTTAACCTTCTGTTTAAGGGGCCTCTACACCAGCATTTATTAAGGAGTATTGTATAGGCAATTTCAAAAAACATTTTGTCACTGTGTTGGTAACTGTTTATTCGTAAATGAACATTAGTGTTAGTGAGCAATTATATGTATATAATATATATACATCATAATTCTCCGTATACGGAGTCACGACCGCGAAAGTGCGATAACAAGATAATAACTTACTATTATTGGAAACACGACAAAAGGTCGCCCGACAAAACGCCGCCGTTAAAAAAATCAACAAAACGTCGCCGGACAAATCGCCGCCGTTAAAAAAAACCGCCTCTCAGTAATGCCAACACTAACAATACTTGTATCATTGATTAAATATACATAGATAGCCCAAGCTGTGTTAAAAGCTAGCCGCTCATAAATGGGAGCCAGAAATTGAGTAGTATGGGAGCCGAACCATAGAGAGCGCTAAATCTGTAGTTCATTCGATCGAAAATGGTGCTCTGACACACGACATACCGGTTCAAAACTGGGCGGCCAATACACTTTTTTTGCAACTTTTTCCTTTATTTTATACAATTTTTATTTACATTATACTTTATTATAATTAAAGTATAACTATTATAATAAAGAAAAAATAGTTTTTTTTGTATAAATTATTATATATTAATATATTTTTTTAATCATGCATAAATTGAAATTGCATTTGAAATACAATATTTAGTATATGTCATGAGTTCTTGTGAATTTGTACGCACATTATTACCAATTTAAATTATATTTCTCAAATTTACATAATTGGTTATTTATATTAATCTACTATTCGCCCTCAATACACCATTGTTGCTGTACGTAATTGGACTACAATATTACTTATTAGGGAATAGTTTAATATTAAAAAAAATACAATTACATAATGCCGTTTGTAAATAAAATAAAAATATCATTTTTCCACCCTTTGAATCTAATTGGTAGGATTTTTTTACACAATATGTTCCCTCTCTTCCTGTACTCTCTTACACCACGGACGTCGGACATCGACGGAGTCGTGACTCGTGTCCAAGTCTTATGATTTTGTTTTTTTTAAATACAATACAATATAATGTAATAAATAATAATAGTACAATAAGTAAATCGATAGCGTCACTAGACATTCTTTTGTGCGTTTTAAGCAAACAATTTTGTTTTTTTTTTTTAGTCATTGATCTACTTTTTTTAAACCTTTATTACCACCACAGTTTGTGTTGAGCGTTTTAAGAGTCGTGAGCTCCTCTAGTAAAATTCTATATTTTATTCGTCTCTTTAATTTTTATATTTTATTGTTTTAAAATGTCTCGTAAATGCGGAATTAGGTGCGAGTATTTTAACTGTGGTAAAAGCGCAAGAGATATTGAAAATCTTAAATTATATCGGTTTCCAAAAGACCAATCATTATGTTCAAAATGGGTTTCTAACTCAGGTATAAAACTAAACATTTTCATAAGCTTAACAATTCCTTTAGTCTCTTTCTTGGATAGGTACCTTATTAGCACCAGGAAGTTGGAAAATTACAAAAAATGCCGAATGGTCATAATTGAGTACATTCAGCGTACGTAGGGTAGTCGGTAGTAATATTGGCTTCCTATTTAATGTAGTGAAGAAAACGGGCATTACCTATTATTATTATTGTCTACTCAATTTCCCGGTGCTATCAGGGTGATTTTTAACCAATATGTCCATGGCTCGTGAGTTATGTAATTTTTTTTATCAATCTTACTAAGTCGTAATTAACTCTACCTTTAAAGCTATTGGGTACCGGCTAATATTAAGGTGTTTTGTACAGACAATACTTAAGAAAAAAGTGGTTTTAATAAATTTTGATCAGGGGCCGATTGAACTTAAATGGGTAGTTTTTAACGGAAAAATTAGTCGGTACCCAATAGCCTTAAGCGAAAAAGATAAAAAATGTGGTATAAGTAACCCGGGGAAATATTCTAGATTGTAATAATGAAAATAATCTTATCGGATGACTGGTTCGGCCTGTACAATTGACAAAAGATGATGTATTTTGACTAAAAAAACGGTCGGTATCCAATCCCATATAGGGCCATTCTGCGACATTTTTACGCTTCGATGCGGAGAAGGTATTGTTTTTTAAAATATGTTTTTATTTTTTTTTTGTTTTGTGTCTGTTCTATCTTTAAGTCACTGAATAAATTTCATTATTGGACCAAAAATTTAAAAAGTTCTTTCTAAAAAATCTTTTCCCCTTCAAAATGGAGAAAAACGCCAACAAAACTACGTATTTTTCAACTTAAAATTACGACGCTCCATAACTTTTTTAAAAATAGTCCAATTAGTTTATTAAACATATTTAATAATAATAAATAATGGTTTTATGAGAAATTTAATATTAAAATTTATCATTTTTTGTATCACAATATATGTAGCTCTTTAAACTATATCAGAAAATGGAGTACAGTTTTTTTCGTGAAAATGGACTTATTCCCTTTTACCCGCGCACTGTCCATATTTAATATGGCATATTAACTATATAAATGAGATTTTAATTGCATTAAATGACGAGCCGTGGACTTATGTTATTTACCTAACCATACATATTTTCTTTTTTCCTCTAAATTATACTTCTATTTGTTTTAAACACATTTTAAAAGTTATCTAAATTTTTTTAGGGAACATAGGTTTAATACATCTAACTTCTGACGATCTTAATAAAAAACGATTATGTATTTTGCATTTTACCGATGACGATTTTACAAATCCAACAACGAAAAACTTAAAAAAAAATGCTGTACCTAAAAAGTACGTGGACCCAGAACAACATCTAGTATTAACACCAACTAAAACATACAAGCATCATAATTTGTTCCCTAAAAGCCCTGAAACTCCAAAATTAAAAAAAAAACAAATTCCGGATGAGACTATACATTTACAAACGCCAACTAAAAAAATGAAAAAGAATGAAATCGTACCTCCATGTTCACTGCTTGAGCTTACACCTAAAACCCATGACTTACTTGTCTCAACGCGAAATTTCCCTACTCCAAAAAAAAACTCTCCGGAAAAACGTGCGTCGCCTTCGAAACGTTCTTTACATAAAATTGTAGACAAACTAAAAAACACAATTAAAAACCAAAGAAGGCTGTTAAAAAATAAACGGGGATCAATTTCAAAACTCCGTAGTAATCTTTCAACTTCCAAATTAAAATATAAAAATGACGATATTTTAAACTCTTTAAATTATTTATCTAAAGAATCCAAAACCTTAGTTAAAATGCAAATTTCCAGAAAAAACAAAACTACAAAAAAATGGGCTATAGACGAAAAAAATCTGGCTTTGAGCATTTTTTATAAATCTCCATCAACGTACAAATTTTTACGTAATTCAAAAAATATTAACCTACCTGCTGAGTCTTCAATTAAGCGATGGATTGGCAATTCAAAGTTTAAAACCGGCTTTAACCCAAATGTCTTCAGACAACTTAAAATGAAAGCTGAAACAATGGACGAACAAGAACGGTATTGTACACTTGTTTTTGACGAAATGAAAATAAAAAATTTCTTAGAGTACTCTAAATACCTTGATTTGGTCGAAGGCTATGAAGACTTGGGTCCATTGGGAAGGTCAAATAAACTAGCTGGCCAAGCAATGGTGTTTTTAATTCGTGGTTTATATGCTCCGTGGAAGTTACCAATTTCATATTTTTTTACTTCTACATCTGTAAGACATACGGATTTAAGTACTCTACTAATAAATGCCATTGAAAAATTATTGGACTGTGGATTTATAGTTACTGCGATGATATGTGACCAGGGTAAAAATAATGTTGCTGCTCTTGTAAAAGACTTAAAAATGACAAAAGAGACACCGTTTATCGAAGTCAAGGGCAAAAAAATTTATTCTATTTTCGATGTTCCTCATATATACAAAAATTTTAGAAACAATTTTAAATCAAACAATTTTATTTTCAAAGGAAAAGAAACTTCATTTAAAGACCTTAGAGACGTATACGAAATTGATAAAAATAGTGGAACAAGTAGGTCCCTTTTAAAAATTACTGATAGCCACATGAACCCTGGGCCGTTTCAATTAATGTCCTGTAAATTGGCAATGCAGCTCTTCAGTAATTCGATGGCAGCAACAATGGAGACATGCATAATGACCAAACAACTGCAATCTAATACTGCTTTAAATACTCTGGACATGGTTAAAGAGTTAAATAACTTATTAGACGTTTTAAATAGTAAAACACTATTTCACCAAAATCGATTTAAATGTGCAATATCTCAAGAGCGTCCCCAACAACTGGAATTTTTACTTAAAACAAAATCTTGGCTCAAAAATTTAAAAAAAGTGAAAACCAAAAGTAGACAAGAAGAAAGACCTCCGTGCTTTGATGGACTTATATGGACCATAAATTCTATCGAAATGCTGTATAATCAACAAAAAGGATTAGGATATAATTACCTTCTAACGAACCGATTAACGTCTGATGTCATTGAAAATACTTTTTCGGTTTTCCGGCAAAGAGGAGGATACAACCGGTATTTTTATTTTTTTATTGAATTTAATTAAGTTTTATTTTTGGTATGACAAAAAATTACTTTTTTACATGCTTTTCTTCAACTCGCTAACACGTTTGTACGGGTATTTTTCAAATCTTGCAAAATCAATTTAACTCACTTCCCGATGTCGTAGAGGGCTGAAACTTGGCACTGACACTCATCTCGGATGATAATACAATATTCCGTCATAATATTAGGACCCGGGTATCCAGGTCACAAATTCTGGGGGGTCAAATATAGGGGTCATTTCACTAAAATTTCATGTTTTTTCAAATCTTCCAAAATGAATTTAGTAATCTATTCACCAACTATTAAGTACCTTTAATAGGATTAAAAAGTAAAAGTAAAATAAATAAATACAATTTTTTTTTAAAAAGCTCACTTTTTTACTATTTTTTAGAAAAGCGTGTTTTTAAAAAAAAATGTTTTAGTTATTTTTTTTTTTTTTTAGAAATCCGACAGCTCGTATTTTCCGGACGACATTTCGTATCAATGTTAAAATGAATCTTATGAGACCGTCTATATTTTCGAACTGCGAAGCAGATAATGATACTCATTTATTGAACAATGATAATCGCAATGAAGCAACCATGCATATTGAAGATACTAATGAAATTTCAGATAGCTCTTCCTCTGTATCGTTGTCGTCTATTTCGTTCACTGAAGAAAGTGATGATGGTTATACACCTAACGTAACACTAGAAAAATGTTCAAATACTTATTTTTCAGGTTACTTAGGCAAAAAATGTGTAGAAAAATTTAAGTGTAGATTATGTGAAAATAATTTTTTAAAAGAAACTAATGATGAGCAATTTAATGAAAATGAGTTTCTCATATTTTGTAAAAATTATGATTCTGAAAGCTCAAAATTGTTTTTAAGGAGGCCAACTGACTCATTTAAAAAGTTTATTACCAACGCTCAAAAAATAATTATAAAAATAGTAGAAAAAATGCCTCACAAAAATAAAATTTCTTTATTTATTTACCAAAAAATAAAAAATGAAATTATTGGAATTATAAACTTTAATGAGCAGTGTGAGCCTCATATTGATTTCATAATTAAACATTTAATTTTGTGCAGGCTTTTAAGAGATTTTAATTGGAACTCTAAAAACATAAAAAAAATAAGATCGGAAAAATCAAAACAAAAATTAAATATTTTAAGGAATGTATAGTTTTTATATATTTTGCCAGTTTATTTTTAATAAGTATTTTTTTTTTAACTTTACTACTTCATTATTTATTAAAAGGGAAAAATGAAACTGAATGTCTTGGTTTTTGTTTTATTTTATTGTACCTATTCGTATTTTGTTCCAGTGCCTTTTTTTCAAGATTTCCTTCTCATCGTCTAAATAGATCCATTAAACTGGTATTTTTTTTAAAAGGTGATATTCGAAGTAAATACCTATAAATTATAATAATGTTATTTAGTCTATATTTATAACCGTTTTATTTAACTAATTCATATTTAGAACTAAGATTCTAAATTTTGTTTGCAATAAACAAATGCTTTAGAGCAAAAACTTTAGACATACAATATAATTTAATTCTAAAAAGAAAAATATCTGAAATAATCTTATGGATAAGATTCATTTATAAATCTTTTATATTTTGTAAAAGAATAATAATTGTATGAAACTCATATAATAAAATATAATCTCATACCGATAGGAAAACCGGTTTTACTTTGCGCACGACGGGTGGTCGCGGCCGACCGGCCGCGGCTGTGTCTGAAAATACGGCATAACAAAAAAATATTATTTTGTAATATTGTACGACATCTATGAATAGTATAGAACACTAAATAACGTGTTTCCATATTTTCTATTGACATGAGCTATCTATGTATATTTAATCAATGCTTGTATCATTGATTAAATACACATGGATAGCTCATGTCAATAGAAAATATGGAAACACGTTATTTAGTGTTCTATACTGTTCATAGATGTCGTACAATATTACAAAATAATATTTTTTGTTATGCCGTATTTTCAGACACCGCCGCGACCACCCGTCGTGCGCAAAGTAAAACTGGTTTTGCTATCGGTATGAGATTATATTTTATTATATGAGTTTCATACAATTATTATTCTTTTACAAAATATAAAAGATTTTTATAAATGAATGTTATCCATAAGATTATTTCAGATATTTTTCTTTTTAGAATTTAATTATATTGTATGTCTAAAGCTTTTGCTCTAAAGCATTTGTTTATTGCAAACAAAATTTAGAATCTTAGTTCTAAATACGAATTAGTTAAATAAAACGGTTATAAATATAGACTAATTTAACATGAGGCATTTTTTCTACTATTTTTATAATTATTTTTTGAGCGTTGGTAATAAACTTTTTAAATGAGTCAGTTGGTCTCCTTAAAAACAATTTTGAGCTTTCAGAATCATAATTTTTACAAAATATGAGAAACTCATTTTCATTAAATTGCTCATCATTAGTTTCTTTTAAAAAATTATTTTCACATAATCTACACTTAAATTTTTCTACACATTTTTTGCCTAAGTAACCTGAAAAATAAGTATTTGAACATTTTTCTAGTGTTACGTTAGGTGTATAACCATCATCACTTTCTTCAGTGAACGAAATAGACGACAACGATACAGAGGAAGAGCTATCTAAAATTTCATTAGTATCTTCAATATGCATGGTTGCTTCATAGCGATTATCATTGTCCAATAAATGAGTATCATTATCTGCTTCGCAGTTCGAAAATATAGACGGTCTCATAAGATTTATTTTAACATTGATACGAAATGTCGTCCGGAAAATACGAGCTGTCGGATTTCTAAAAAAAGTGAAATAACTAAAACATTTTTTTTTAAAACACGCTTTTTCTAAAAAAAGTGAGCTTTTTAAAAAAAAAATTTATTTATTTATTTCACTTTTTTTATTTTTACTTTTTAATTCTATTAAAGGTACTTAATAGTTGGTGAATAGATTACTAAATTCATTTTGGAAGATTTGAAAAAACATGAAATTTTAGTGAAATGATCCCTATATTTGGCCCTCAAGCATTTGTGACCTGGATACCCGGGTCCCAATATTATGACGGAATATTGTATTCTCATCCGAGATGAGTGTCTGTGCCAAGTTTCAGCCCCCTACGACATCGGGAAGTGAGTTAAATTAATTTTGCAAGATTTAAAAAATACCCGTACAAACGTACGTACGTGTTAGCGAGTTGAAGAAAAGCATGTAAAAAAGTAATTTTTTCGTCATATCAAAAATAAAACATAATTAAAATCAATAAAAAAATTAAATTTCCTCATAAAACCATTATTTATCATTATTAAATATGTTTAATAAACTAATTAGACTGTTTTTAAAAAAGTTATGGAGCGTTGTAATTTTAAGTTGAAAAATACGTAGTTTTGTTGGCGTTTTTCTCCATATTAAAGGGGAAAAGATTTTTTTAGAAAGAACTTTTTAAATTTTTGGTCCAATAAAGAAATTTATTCAGTGACTTGAAGATAGTACAGACACAAAACAAAAAAAAATAAAAACATATTTTTAAAAACAATACCTTCTCAGCTCCGCATCGAAGCGTAAAAATGTCGCAGAATGGCCTATGTGGGATTGGATGCCGACCGTTTTTTTAGTCAAAATACATCATCTTTTGTCGATTGTACAGGCCGAACCAGTCATCCGATAAGATTATTTTCATTATTACAATATAGAATATTTCCCTGGGTTACTCATACCACATTTTTTTATCTTTTTCGCTTAAGGCTATTTTTATTTAATCAATGCTTGTATACAATATACGATTATTAATGGTGTTAGTTGTGCTGCCAGCATGACATATTATTAAGGAGTAATTATTTCACATTTTATTCATTAATGAGCTAACGACTCAAACGAGGCTGTTTTTAAAAAAATATTTCCAGATGGCATTTTGAAAGTCGGATAAGAAGTCCGAATGTATATTTTTCACCACAAAAAAAAAACGATATTTTATTATCTCTAGAAAACTGTTTACCTATTATTGAACTGTTATCTTTGTTTATTTTATAAATGCATGTAGGTATTACCTATATATTTTTAGTACTTATTGCAAAGTGTATAGGTGTAAAATGGTGTTATTGTTTTAAAGGAAGGCAAAAAAATTATACACAATAATTATTCGTATACCAAACAACACATACTAGAACATTCCATTCGATGGAAATGTTCACAAAAAAGTTTAAAAAAATAACATCCATCAATAAACGTAAAAAATCAAAAAAACTTATACATAAACATGTATAAATAATGTTAAATTTTTACTTTTATTAATAACAGTTAACTGGTTCATTCATTGACTTCAAAATATAGATGATAAAACACAGGGCAAAACCGCACACTTTTAAAATTGCTGTATTCAAAAACCGCACATTTTATAATGACGTATTAACTGTTGTAACGCTTGACCCTCGGTTGGGTTCAAATTAAGCATTATTATTAGCTAATTAAATAAATTATAAATGCAAAAACTTGGTAAGGTAATAATTGATTTTATTGATTGGTAATGTAGGTTGCTTCCTATAGAATAATAATAATAATGATGACGATGATGAGATGGAAATGTAGGATGTAAGTATGGAGCGGGGATGAAATCACGATCGGACCGGCGTCTAGATCGTGATTAAAAAAAAATAGATTAGCTCAAGGCTAAGGAGTTGGGTAATAATATTACCTATACTCTATTGCTGGCTACGGCGACACAGTGTGCGGCAGAGGGTTTACATACGCTATACGGTGTGGCTAGTGGGGAGATGGACGGCAGGCGGTGAACTTTCCAGCGACGGCGACGAGTTGGAACGGTGGGAGTTGGCAGCTAGCTCAATTGGTAGACGGTGCGGCTAGCGGGGAGATGGGCGGCAGGCGGTACGACGACGGTGAGATCGACGGCAACGGCGACGGCGAGCGCGACTGGTGTAGTTGCGGTGGGAGTTGGCAGCCTAGATGCGGCTCCTCCTGGCGGCGTATGGCTCGGAAGACCGGGGGGACGTAGTCGGCCAACTATTACCACTATACGGTTGGCTAAACCGATGGATGCTTACCACTGTGCCGTCCGCTCGTATATGTTTAATCATGCCCATAGCCCGCCCGTATAGTCAAAGTTAGCCACTTTACATATGACTGTTAATTGTGTGTCGACTTGTGGCTAGTGCAATGGGCGTTTCAATATGGTCGACACACTTCTTACGTATTTTATTAATTTATTTAGCTCTACACTACCCTATTCGGTATTTATGCCCTTATTAGCGTATCGCTTCGAATACAGCGATGGGCTGCGCGCTCTCTATCGGCACCTATAATTGATCCGTCCTACGGGCGAGTAATCGTCCGTCTTTTTAATGTTTTGGTAGCCGCGAGATTGCGGGCCGTAAGTGTTACACTATTGTTTATATATATATTAAAAAAACATTTTTTTGGTACAATTTATATGTTGAAAAATTTAAGATATAAAATTAAAAAAAAAAATTTTTAAATTTTATTTGCTGAAATCATTTCTAACGTTTTAAAGAAATTTCAAACGATCCCCGTCCTTGAAAAATTCTTCCCAACATTTAAACAAGTGTTCCTAAAAATGAACCCAATTTCATTCAAAATGATGTATTAAAAATATTAAAATGTGCCTATTAACTAACTTGTTTTTCAATTGGACTGACAATATTTTGAATACTCTTATTAAGCTTTCGTCATTACTTCCTATTATCGTATTATTTTCTATGGATGACATCTCTCAGCGTATTATTTTTTGCGGTGTCTCTTGAATGTCATTAGAAGCCTTGCGTTTACAATTCATTTGTTACGTGCCTCTTGTACCTCTTTTTACCCAATATAAGTGTGCGGTATTCACCTGGCACCGGTACTTACCTGGAAACCGATGAAATGTGCGGTTTTTGGCTGTAACCGGTTCATTCAACCCCTGTTATATTGTATCTATTTTATCTTATTATTCAGATTTACCATGTTATATTTCTCATTGTTAATTAGATATTTGTCCGTATTGTTTAAAAAAATTTAAATAAAAAAAGACTATAATGGCATGTGGGAAAAATAACAGTCGAGTTGCCGCGCCGGTTGAATTAACTACCTGCCAAATATACCTTCTTAGGGACGAAAGTATACGCGTCCCTGTCTTACTTCGTATATTTGTTATTCGTTATTAGTATTAAGTAAAATTATATTATTATTTATTAAAAAAATGGTCTTAACAATGGCGGTTCTAAAAAAGAATATGAAATAACATTTAACCATTTTTTGTATCCATTGCATTTTTTTTTATAAATATATCCATTTAAAAGTATTCTTATTTTTTCATATATATATAATAATAGTTTTAAAATTTAAACATAAAAACATTGAGAAAATTAAAAAGTATGGAAAAAAAATTACTAATTAGTTCATGTGCGTGTACATTTTGTTTTTGTAAAGCCAGTCGGCCGAATGGACTTGGGAACAATGACCTCGCTAAACCCCTGGCCAGAAATTAAGTTAATTTGTTGTGTGTGAATTTTATTCACAATTGTATTTTGTTTGGTTAACTGTTTGTTGCACCGGTGAGGCAATTCTAGTTTAAGTACTAATGATAACCGAAAAAGAAACTTTTTTAAATTATTAAAGTTTTCAAATTATCAACATTATACACACTGCACACATTACACATTCGACACTACAGTAACTCTTTGGTATTACTAGGCAACCCCATTTATCCCTTTTGAGCTAATATATACACCATTACATTTCCTTTGCTTTGCAGCGTAATCGTTAAAGCTGATAGAATTAAATTCCGATAGTAAATATACAGTATTACAGTGGATATAAAAATAATATAATATATTTTATTTATTTTGTAAAATATTTCAAGATTATCCTATTATACAAAGAAGTATTTTAATAGTGTAAAAAGCTCATTCAACTTAAACTATAAAATTGATTTACTTTTTTTAATGTAATGTAAAATGGCTTAAATTTATACTAGAAGCGTTATTTATACCACTGAAATACCAGGAATTAGTTATAGTTGTAGTTAATATATGTTTATAGTGAGGGACAAAAGATTAAAAATATAACGTACGTACAAGATACGAAATATCTAATAATAGTATACAGAACGTGCACAAAAAGACCCAAAAATGTTTGGTGTTTGTTTGAATAAAAGTTATATATTATTGTTAGTTAGCGCGTAATTTTTTTTTTTAATTTCTATAGGTTAATTTTTGGTTTGAAATTGAGCCCCCGAAAATATTTTTTTTAGTAATTGAGTTTTAAATATTCGGTTGTCAATAGGTGTTTGGTACACTCTGTATATTATACCATCTTCATAACCAAAACAAAAAATAAAAGCCACCACCGGCACCAGAGCATACGGTCAGACGGAAGGGCGAGGAGTGGCTACGGGTGTTGTATTAGGATTTAATACCAAATCGTACACCATTAGACTTGTTTTATTAAATTATTTTAGTAATAAATATTTTTATACATTATTTGTGAACTATTATTTCAGATTATTAAAATTAAAGTCTACTTTCTTAACAAATTTAGAATTCGTTAATAGTACAGTTTTTTAAAAAGTATTAATACTTATATTCATTTATATTTTATAATAAAAACTAATAGGAAAGCATCAGAACAAAGGTTATCTTACTTTAAGAACAGTACAATTCATAATACAAGTTTAAAATTACATATTCTTATAATAATATCATGTGATAGTCAATGTTACTAGCCTTAGTAATCGGTCAATTAATGTATGTAATCTGATATTAAAAAACAGTCATCACCTGTTGGATAGGCCATAAGCTTAAGAGCCAACATAGCTTATATTATACTATAAAAAAACATACCCAGTATAAAATGATTTATCAGTTTTTTCAACCCACTATAATATGTTTTAATTAATAAACATTTTATTCATATGCCCAATTATTTGTGTTATGTCGAGTAAAATATTTATGAAATTTTTATTTTTCAATTTACGCATTTTAGCAACACAATTAATTTTGTATTGTCCGGTTTGCTTAACATAATAAATACACACGTATTATTTGTACGTATAATTTTATCGTCTAAGCTATTCATATTGCAATCTAAACAAACTAGTAGTAGGTATATTACTATAAAGTGTAGGTATGTAATATTAATTAACGTGTTAAATGTTTTATCAAGTGTATAAATAATGTGTCAGTTTATTAAAAATGCTTGATAGTAATGAAAAAATATATATGACCAAATGATACCAAATGATGATTGTATTAAATCAAACGCGATTTGTTTTTAAATGATTGCATTTTCTTATCAAGTGTAGTAAAATATGTCTGGTTTGTGATAGATTAAGTCAAAATAAGTATTAATAAGTAAACATTTGGAAATGTAATCATAATTTGTTTTAGCTGTTATTATAAATTTTCAACTTTATATATATTTTGATTAAAAATAAAAAAGGGAATTATCTAAGGGGTTTATTCGATCATCCTTTAACGTTTCGGACAACACACATGACTCTTTAAATGTGATGTTTTCGTCTTAAAACAATTTCAGCGCCACTGCATTTCAACGTGTATTATTTTTTCAATAGAGAACTGAAATATAATAACCGTCGTTTAATTGTTATTAACTTTTCGGTCCATAGTCTTTGTGGTTCTGCGAAGACAACAGATGAGACGTACTGGAAATTCGAATTTGTGCCCAGCCCGCACGCTATGCGTTAATAGTTGTTATTATTCACATAAGACTTGCCGTTTTTGTATACTCTTAAGTATTTTTTTTTCTTAATAAACAAAAAGTCTGGTGGAAGTTGCGAGCACGGGTTAATTTAGTTCTTCAGTTTATTTTAATTAAAAATCGTCTATAAAAAATACATCAGATTGTTTTTATATTGGCATTGATTATGTAATAGACTATTACATAATCAATGATATTGGTATACCTAAAGTATAAAACTAATTTTTCAGTTTTTGCGCTTAGATCGTTTGTCAAGTTCACTCTCAACACTGAGCGTGAAAACCCATTTAAATTGTACACAACTTGTTAATATAATTTCATTGAGTGTAGAAACTATCCATACTCAATGATTGTCGCCGTTTTCGGTTTGTATAGATGACAATCTATGGGTAATAATATTGTTAATAATAATGTGTAGTTAACATTCAATACCTTATGTGAGGTACATAATAATATTATATATTTATATAAAAGGTAAATTATCAACCCATTGTATCTGTGATCCACAGTGTGATACAATATTATGAAACGTTGGCGAACTAGTTAAGACATCCAAGTGGGAGTAACCTCAAGCCATGTAAATAGTGTAAATATAATGTACCTCACTCAAGCTTCAATAATTTTTTAATATTAATGTTGACAAGTTTTTTTGTTTTGTTTCATTATTTACATGTCTAAATTTTGTAGTAGACGACGGTGACGATGATGAGGTTGATAACATTTATCTTTAACTCATTTGGCACACTTAGTGCGAGTAGTTGTCAGGCTATTGATTAAATTTGATAAAGAGTGTTCATTTACACGAAATCTGCATACTATTATTTTACTCTACTGTATTACAAATCGGTTCGTTCGTTGTAAAAGTGGTGTAGCTCCAAAAAAGAAAAAAAAGTTTAAGTTAATTTATTGCATTAGTTTTGGTTTTATTTTCCAAGTCACTATAAATTTGTAGAACCTTTGGTTTGTAATAAACATTAAAAGTAGGTACAAGTATTAGTTCAGTGTTTTCTATTTTTTTTTTTTTTTTTGCTATACATTAATTTTCAAAAAGCTCGTTGTTTCAAAATTCAATTACAAAGAGATAATTCACTTTTACAATGAATGACACAAGAATTACTATTACAGTGAGAGATTTTTAGAGAACAAATCAATTGTTACATTTATTCAAACCTACTGTTTCGGATAATTGATTATCACTTTCATAATCCATCTTCATTATCCAAAGTAACTTTTGTTCAACACTTTCATTTTTTGAAGCACAAACGGTAGCATATTCAGATATTCTGTATTTCTGTAAAACGTTTTTATGTTGCCTGGAAAATTATTCAAATACTGTCCAATCCAGTCAGCTTACCCTGAGACGTTTACGACCTTTTGCTTTTTTAGCGTCGATATGGAGTCATAGAGATATATATTCAACGCTGTGGCGTGGTTACCGTGAATGCAGTGGAAAAAGCTGCCCAAGACGAATTCTAATTTAGGGAATTATACGTACGGTTTACCTGTACTACATTTTTAATTTTTAAGTCAAATGTAACCTAAAATGTTTGTAACAGCACAGGTATATGCTATTAACAATCGTCATTTAACTATAATAATAAATGTTTAAAAATTAATATGATCAAATCAGATGGATGATTACTATTTACTCCTTAATAATATGTCATGCTGGCAGCACAACTAGCACCATTAATAATCGTATATTGTATACACATAGTGTTAGTGTTGGCATTACTGGGAGGCGGTCTTTTTAGGGGCGGCGTTTTGTCGACTTTTTGTCGGGCGACGTTTTGTCGGGCGACGTTTTGCGGTGTAACCACTATTATTGATTCCATACTATCTAAAATTTTATCGCCTAACGCGCGGACAGGTAAATGATATTACTTTAATTGTATCTGGGGTCGCATTTATATTATTTCTGTAGGAGTATCTACACAGACAAACAGAAGCACGAAGATAATGATTATTACTAGACATTAAAAATTACGAGCTTACTTACTTACTTTTGACAAATATAATAACAACAGACTAGCAGTTATTGATGAAAATTTGATTATAACTATAGTAATAAATTAATACAATTTTAATATATAAAGATATTTTTTTGGTTTGTCAACGTTTTTCCGTTTACGTTGTATAGTACTTTATCCGAAGAATATTCCATAGAAATTTGGAACAAAATCGACTATTTTAAAAAAAGTTATAATAAATATGTAATATGTACATTTTTATGTGTTTTCCCAATTTTGAAGGGGAAGAAGTGAACTTTCAAAATTTTGCCCCAAGAAATTAACTTTTAGATTAGATTTAGATTTAGAACGGGAGGCACTTGTGACGGCCAACCCTTGTAGTCAGAACGATCGGCTGGTGGAAATAGTGATTGAATATTGTGAGAATAAACAATATAATCTCAACTATAATCGTTCATGCGTAGTTGCCGTTAAAATAGTGCAACTTTAATACAAATAACTCTATTATTGTTAGTTGTTACAATTCATAAATGTGAAACGTTTATAAAAATAGTTGAAAATATTTTGGTAAATATATTATTTTACTTATCAAATTAATCTGGATAGTTCATCATGACCCTCGGAGACAGTTTGGGATTAAAACTGTCATGGGTAGGAAAAATTCTGTTGCGGTGGCGTTTAATTTTACAAGTCAGTCACACGTTAGAAAACAGTATTTTATGGTGTTTAATTTTTTTTCCAAGACAGCCGCCAAAGGGTTAGAGATTTCTAATACATAAAGTAAATACATGAAGAAATCGGTCAACGGCATAGAAGATACGTCCAGACACAAAAAACAAAAATAAAAACACATCATTGTAAAAACAATACCTTCTCAAATTACGCATCGAAGCTAAAATAAAAATTGTTTTTTGGTAAAATATGCCGTTCTTAAAAATATAATACATAAGGACTCGTTTTAATCATCAAGACATAATATTAGGTAACTCACGGAGCATGATCTAACCTCTCTCTGGATAGTTTTTTTTATTCAGCGAATTTAAATTCCCTTTACTCTTTATCCAGCGAGATAAGGGTTTTCCATACTTAGGTCAATACTTCCTAGTATACTTATTATTCATTATTATATGAAATATAAATTATATAAAATATGAATTGTGTGAGTATAAGACGACCTGACGATGGACAACATCAACAACGCTAGTCGAATACTCGAATGACTAAAATCTAAATTGTAGAAAAACGATCATTTTTACAATTCAGTATAAATTGCAATGCTCTGCCAATGATCCTCGTTTTAATAGTATTTTGTTATACACCGTACATGACAATATATCTAAAAATAATATCCTCATCTGCAATTTGCGGGTGCCATGCGACGACGACGATAGCGGTCGATAAGAAATGTCACGCACTCGCAGGCACAAGTCAATAAACTGTTTGAAACCACAAAATTTGAAATTGAAATTTCACTTTAATACATCATTCTACTTCAAACGTACTGTCCTTAAAAATACTCCGATTTAAATTTTTAAAAAACATTTGAATTCTGCACAACATTTTCAAGGCATCGGTCGTGGCACAATTTTAAAATTAATTTCAGTTAATTAATTATTTCAATGTAAAAAAATGCAATTTTTTAACTTTTTTAAACTGAAATAATTAATTAATTAAAAATAATTTTAAAATTGTGCCAAGACCGATGCCTTGAAAACGTTTTGAAGAATACAAATATTTTTTCAAAACTTAAATCGGCGTATTCTTAGGAACAGTACGTTTGAATTAGAATGAGTTGTTTTCGACTAAAAAAACGCAGGTGTAGAGGCCCCTTAAGGGGGAACATCCCAATGAGTTATCGACAAATTCCGTAGGAGCGCGCCACTATTATCGGTTGCAATAAAATAATATAAATTGTACACGTACTGTCGTCGCACGTCGGCAACCGGCAACGTGCGACGGTCTGGTGCGATAAACAACAATGTTCTCAGTTAACAATACTATTGTCATATGCCTACCTACCTATCCGACCGATTATGAACCCATCGGCCGAATTTACGGAACATAATATGTTCCGTAAATTCCGTATATTATATACACCGTTCAAAATAAAAAGCGATCTCGGTGGCTATCTGAATTCCACGTAGAAAAACCGGTTTTCAGGTAGCCGCTGAAGTCGCTTGTTATTTTGAACAAGAATATACAAGATAATAATATTATTATTATTATTTATCATTTATATTATGAATGATATTAGAATTATTTGTTACTTCGTGACTAGGTCGTACTGTGTAGATTGCTATACTTAAATTTAGATACATTTTGCGTTTTTACCAAAACGAATGTTTAGGCATGTTATATGTCATTACCATTTGCGTCCCTGAAGTGAAAGCGGTAAAAGCGCAAAGTGTGGTTTTTTCTAAAAAATAACGGCAAACAAAAACATGGCCGACCATTTAAAAGCAAAAAAAAAAAGCCCGAGACCCCAACTCATTGAAAGTTTAACTTATAATAGAATGCAAAAAAAATATTCTCTAGTCGTTCCAGAGACTCCTTCAAGTTCTCTAGAGATTCCGCTTTCTGTGGAAAATACAAATATGTAAGTATATCATTGCAGTAATAATAAGTATTTGTTTATTTGACCAATAATATATTATAATAAAATGCAAGCCAATAGAGGTATAATCTCCATTAGCATACATACTCTGTAATACAAAATATAATGAATTATCTATTAACCCATTTTCCAAAATTTAACCCCTAAGAGTGTAAAAAGAAAACGCGTATATTCTAAACAATAAAAACTCTCCGTTAGCTTGGATCAAATTAAAAAAAAAAGAGCATATTGCAAAACCCCGGGCGAAGCCGGGCAACACAGCTAGTATACTATATTATAGTACATACTACGGGTACATATATATATATATATATATATATATATATATATGCATATGGCGTATTGACCGGGAGTGCCTATGGCTAACTTTATGCCAGCTCGGTCGCCAGGGTGCATGGCATTTCAGCCATGCACCCGGGGTTGATAGTGTGGGTCGCCGCTAAAAATCCCGGGTGGTCACCTATCCGGGATCAAGCAGCAACGGACACAGCTTAACCTCAAGTGCCATGCGGCACCTGAGATGTCCACTGCGCCACACCTCCAGATATTAGACTGTTTCAAAAAAAAAATGTTTTACCTCTACTACGAAAAATGGAAAAAAAAAACGTCTGGTATAAAATGCTCATTTGCAAAAACATTAATTTCCCATAACCCGCATAATATTTTAGGTTTTTTTATACACGCAAATCACAATACAATAAACATTTCTACCATACGGCGTGTAAAAGCTTGTAAAAAGCTCTTCAAGATTAATTATAACTATAATATTGGTTTTATATTGAGTTTTGTCAAGTAGTTTGGCCGGTAAAATCATCGGAATAAAAAAAGTAAAAATGCACCTAATGACGGGGGATGACGGTGAAAACGAGTATTCCAATGACGAATTAACAAAACATGTACTTAATATAGTTATTTTTCAAACCGTTCATTTGATTGAATATTAGAGAATTGTTCACATAGATGTAGTAATTATATATGTTGCCTCACAGCGCACAGTAGCTAGAATATAAATACCAAAAATCCCGAGATTATCGATCCTAGACTTCCAAGAGGATTACAAATTAGAGATCCTGCTAAAATTACAGAGGCTCAATATCGTATAAAAAAGAAAAGTAAACAATAAACTAATAATATAGGTACGTGTATTTTTTATTTTACTTTTTTTCATATTTTTATAACACATATTCATATCTTTTCATTATATATGACAATTTTTTGAATTCGTAATGTATACAAAATGTGTACAAATGGTTGTATTATAATGTATTATTACTAGACATAAAATTTCTTTACAAACTTATTATTATATTTATTTTTTCTACAGTGTAAATTATCTACTTGTACCTAATACCTATATTATTAATTTATAATAAAAAATATAATAACTATAGCGCACATCACACATGGATCAAGTATTACAAATAATAATAAAAATAATAATGGAACACAACAAATAAATGCATAGTCAGGAATAACAATAACCGGTTCGTACAGAAATAAGCAACTATTGCCGCGCGCACCACCGTTACCTTCAAAACTTAGATCTCTCTCAAATCATTCAAGTCGTGTTCTCAAAAAAAATTATAAACCTTCTACCCAACTTATCGCGGCCTCTCATTTATAAAAATAAAATCATTTACCTATTCAGATTCCTGTTTTACTTTTAGATAGAAAAATTAGATTGTTAACTCGGTAAATTCCAATGTACTGATTAGTTTCTTGAAATTGTATAGGAACTTGATTTATCACCATAAATTATTTATTATAAGCGGTATTTTTATAAAAAAAAATCATTTGAATTGTCTTAAAATAAATTAGAAATAAGTTAACTTTAAAAATGAATATCTGGAAAAAACACTTTAACCTGCCTGCAATGTCTTTAAAATGTAAGAAGATTCCATAGCTTTTTTCTTTTGTACAAGAATGGATTTTATTTCTGTTAAAATCAATATAATAGATTTTACAATCTTAAGTTTATGTAAAAATTAAATTAGAATGATCATAATATAATGATCATCAAGTGAATCGCTAGTCAATAGTACCTGAAAAATAGTTGCATAATGTTGTCAATACATAATACACGGGGAACAATGGCAACAAGCTATTGTAGACAACGACCACGGACCAGCCTTAACCTTATCCACCCTTATACTAAAAACAACGTTTTTTAGCCAATTAGGTATTGTCTTTAAAATAATTTTTATCAATACTAAAATTTGTACTATTAACAAATTCGCATCGATGATCGAAATGTTTTATTTGGAAACAATTTCATTACTTCGTTTAAGTTGCAAATGTTTAATGGTTTAAGTAGGATTGCTTTGGAACGCCTTAAATGTAATTTTGCGGTGTCAATATGTATTACTTAAGGAAGAGTCGAAATATAAATACCTAAGCAATTTTCGTGTTAAAGGGATAAAAAACTTTAAAAGGAGCAAATCAGACTATCAGAGATTTTATGACTTATGCCGTTTGCGTTTTGAAAATTGACATATGTTTTAAAACCTGAATATTATTAAGACCATAAAAGATAGACCTAATTCAAATGATGAGACTGAGAAACATGACACATTAAAGCGGCAAATATGAAATTATCTCCTACTATTAGGTATAATTAGTAAATATTTTGTTCATGAGTCATAAGTCTTATTGCTTCCATTAGCAATCAAATATTCAAATGGAAAATGTTATCATCTTATCAATTTTTCGTCCCAACGCGTCCGACCATCAGTGATGCCGACTTCTTGTCGGTATAGAGGTCTTATTCCCGTATAGCCTTTTGGTTTTTTCCCGTTAATTAATTTCACCAGTTCTTATGTCGAGTCATTAGTTTAAGCTATTTACGAATTATCGTTGTTTTACACTTTAAATTTGGCCAATGTCCATCACTCATCTGTATTTAGCGTCGGCGTCTACACAATGGTAATATAGATAAAAGATATTTTGTGTGCCGGACATGTCCGCACTGTAATAACACAACAAGCGACGCCTCAGTAAAATCATAATTTCACAATGTTGTTATTTACCAAACGACTCGACTGCTGAGTAGACGAGTCGAAGAGTTTGATATTAATTTTAAATAATAGTGCTCATCCGCCGTGTACGATAATGTCTGTGGATCCCTTCCGTTTCGATAAAAGTAAGTTACGATTACAGTCTCTTCTTTTTTTTTTTTTTACTTTTATGTATTATTATTTTTTACCCGAGTAAACTAATAAGGTGATTCAAAATTGACGGTGATGAAATTTAAATACGAATGAGGACATTTTAGAGATATTGAAAGTAGGTAGCTAAATTAAATATTTTACATTGGATCTGCTGGACAAAATTAAGTAGAGTATATTTATCTAAGAGGTAGCATTAAGTTTGTATCTGTAGTAGCAATAATTAATGAGATTAGGGAATAGTTAATACAGGCAGGAGATACAACAGAGAACGAGGTCAAGAAAACAGCAGTAGCGTTTGATCTTATGAAAAGTGAACAAAGAGTAGCCATTATTTATAAAAAGTAGGCGAGTTTTGTTGAAAGTGAGTTAAGATGATATGAATTAGGTAATAACAAATATTGTTAAAATTTTGAGTAATATGCACTGATTGGATAGAAATCTACTAAAAGAAAAGATTTTTATGAGTAAAGAAAAAACCAGAATGCTGCAACAATCATTTTTATACAAATATATGCAATATTTCTTTTCATTATAAATAAATAAAAATTTTAAAATCACAATTACGCCAAATTGATTTGAATCGTTTGTTATTTGACAGATGACATAGTGCTGTGTTACCACAGATCTATGTTATATGAAGCAAAGTGCCTAAAACGACGAATTGGACCTGACGGTGAAGTGAACTACTACATTCATTACATAGGGTGGAAAACGAAATGGGATGAATGGGTTCACGATGATCGTGTTTTGTCTGTAAATGAGTTTTCGCTTGACCACATGAAAGCACTCCAAGACCAACAGTAAATATGTGTTTTAATATTAATATTGTATCGAATGCAATTATTATGTCGTCAATTTTACCAATAATATTAATTTTTTTTTGAGAGAGAGAGCGATTTTTAAATTTTCACATTATTTATAACATGAATCGATCAGTCTAATTAAATAAATACTTTTGTAATATTTTCAGCAAGTTTAAAAAACATTTTAGCAAAGGAAGAGTTGGCAGACGTAAAAAAAATACTGAAGTAAACCAAACCACTGATGCTCCATCTTCGGCTACTGAAGAGTCTGGTAATTAATTGAAATTAAAAGTTTAAATTTTTTGACCTGAAACGTTCCGGAAAAAAATCCAAATTTTACTAATTTACTTATTTATTTAAATAGAACCATCTTCTAATCCGGTTTTGGTGGCATTCAGAACTGTTGAACTAATAGAAAATAACATTAATAACTTACCTGCCATACAAGAGTTTTTGGTAATATACCTTTTTATAATTAAATTATTATCTTAATAAGTATTTTGTTTAACAGAAAATTGTTATTATAATCTTTAGAACATTGTTATGGCTGATAATTGATGTATGTGTTGAACGGATGTACATATACAGCCAAACAGTTCCATCCAAATTCACTGTTATGCATCTCATTGATGGTTATATCGATTCCAAACAGAAATCAACAATATTTGTTAGGTAATTATTGTTTTTCTTACAAAGTTAATAGTATAATAGTGTGGAAAATATAATAAGATATTTTTAGGGAAAGAGCTTTGTGTGTTGGATCGACTTTTATTCAATATTTTAATTCACGAATACAGACACTGCTATATGCGAAAGAACGTAATAATGAAGTGCACAATAAAGTAAATTATTTTTCGTTGATGAGGTTTTATGTAATGAGAATTTTTATTTAATAACTTTACCAATATTTTTCTTTTAGGCTGTTGCTCTGTTATCAGAAAAAATAAGACTTGACAGTTTACAATTCAAATATAAAAACATTTATTCGGAAGACTTGTGGTGTACAGTTTATGGACCCATTTATTTACTAAGGCTATGTGGTACGTATGAAATATTGACTTTGATGTTAGCGAAATGATGTTTTATTAATTCCTTATAAACGCGTTCTGGAGCTCATTTAGTGAAAAAGAACACCTTCCTTACACTCAACCGTTTTTGAAGTGTTTTTTCCAAACATTGATAATAACATTTTATATGGTCTTACACGAAGTGCTATCCTAATAAACATAATTTTTTAGTGTTTTTGTAGTGTCCTAATTATATTTTTTATACATATACCTATGTGTATTTTAGTATTCGATACTTGATGACATATTAATGGATTTTAATATATTTTTCAGTTAATTTGAAAAAATTTCTAAGACCAAAGTCCGTGACCGAAGACAACCAGCTCTCTTCAATTGCTGATAGCATAAATGATTTTTTCAAGTAAGAATTAAATTTTTTTTTTTAATTTAACGATCCATTTAGTTAAACTATTATATTTATTATGGTTTATATAAAATAATAATCAAATGAACTTGCTGGTTCATCTATGGTTATCATTTTTAATAATAAAAAAAAAACCGGAACACTATTTTGTCCAAACTTCTAAAGAAAGAGCTTCAATAAAAAATTGAAAATTACTTTTTGCACCTTTTGATAATAACCTTTTTTATTATTATAAATAATATTTTGATAATAAGTATTATTATTTTAAATTACTTTAATTTATTAATAAAAAAAACGTTTTAATTTCTTGTTTTGTATTAATAGTTCACTGACTAACTTTCAAGTTTCATTTTTTTTTTATACAGTTCAATAAGTACATCTTTATTTTTTTTTTTGTAAAAATGAGTGGCAAGAATTAGAAATTTTCTTTTTTTTCTCATAGAAAAAGTCATATTTTTTTCTACCCAAAATTCTATTTTAGTTATTTTAAAATCTTTTTTTGAATAGTTATTTAAAAATAGTTAGCGTTTAATTCCACTACTTTCTCCACACTTTCGAAATCTAAATCAAAATTAATAATTATTGCTCTATTTTTATTAATATTTTGATAAGATAGCTGATAAAGAGAGAACCTAACCATATTCTAAGAACCGGACAAAAAGCGTCCAGTCGAAAGTCAGTTAGTGGGACAAGGGAATATTTAGCTCCAAAAAGGGACAATCCCATTTTTAACGAGACGTATGGTCACCCTAGGCTAAGTGAGAAGGTTAAGTGAGTGATAACTCATGTTTTATCGTAGAGGGCCATGCGATTCAGTAGGAATTAGACAGAATATGTTGAGATAATTAGAGATATGATTTATTAGCAAAGATAACTTCTGCAATAGATTCATCGCTTTATGCAAGGTGTAAACAACAGAATGCGTTGAGGATGTATAGTACAGAGTTAGATAAATAAGATAAATGATGGTAGGGTTGAAGCAACAATGTGAAGTAGCTTACATTTTTAAAAACTGATCCGTAAAAAAGCCACATTTGTTTCAATCTCAACTTTAGTCAACAATCGACGTGCAATTCAAATTGAGCAGTCGTGTACGTAGGTATCGACTATAGTTTGATGGTAAATTGTTTAGTTATTTTTTCAAAAAATAAAAAAAACATTTGGGTCTAAAATATAATTTTATTCTTATGTTATGAAACATCAACACTGTTTTCTGACAACCTTTCTATAAAATGTCTTTGTTAAAATATTTGTTTTCAGGTACCTAGAACAGCAACATTCCAAATATTTTGCCAACGATGACTACGAACCTGCAACTGATACGAGCGAGACAGAAGTATCGTTAACATAATCTATTTTTCACATCACTAAAAATTCATCCGCTCAATTCTTAGTTTTCTTCCTATTTTGATATAAACTAAATTATTTGAGCAGTGAAGTATAATTTTATGTATTTTATAATGTGTTCAGAATTTATATTTGAATTTTTTTCTACGTCATCCATCGCACATTCAACTTTTTTCCTCTTTTTATCTTTTGACTTATCAATTTTTTTTTTTTTTTTTTATGACGTAACTGACGTTTGGTCGATAATGTACATCAATTTTTAGTCATAATATTATTTGTATTTTTACTAGTTGTCCAAATGTATATTTTTTCAGTCAATTATCTATTTTGTATATTGTCATTATATTTTTTGTTCAATTTTATTCGTAAGCCAACTAATAATTATATTTTTACATCAATTATTGTCACTTGCTATTATTGAATGTGCCAATATTTTTCCTTTTTTAGTATAAGATAGTACCTACAGTTTGGTTATATGTTCCTGAGTGGTACCAAAAATAAATAAATTGTATCCATACTCTTTTTAATCCCACCTTAATTTCTACTCTACGCTTGTACGAACGGTCCATCTGTTCAGGTCAAATTTATTAAAACGAGTTATTATTATTCTTTTAAGTAACTTTTATATTAATTGTATACAATATACCTTGTGTTATTTTTAAGTGATACTAGCAATTTTTTGTGTTGCATGATTTAATTGTATTTTTAAGCTTGTGTCAATACGAATGCCAAATAAAATATTTATTTACTTTTGTCTTAAAATTGTTTAAAACACTTTTTTTTAACTTGAGCAATTATTATAAACTATAATGATTTCTGATTTTATAAAGACGAATGTAGTAAAAAACATAATAGTTAAGGTTCGAATGATTAAAAATTACGAGCTTACTTACTTACTTTTGACAAATATAATAACAACAGACTAGCAGTTATTGATGAAAATTTGATTATAACTATAGTAATAAATTAATACAATTTTAATATATAAAGATATTTTTTTGGTTTGTCAACGTTTTTCCGTTTACGTTGTATAGTACTTTATCCGAAGAATATTCCATAGAAATTTGGAACAAAATCGACTATTTTAAAAAAAGTTATAATAAATATGTAATATGTACATTTTTATGTGTTTTCCCAATTTTGAAGGGGAAGAAGTGAACTTTCAAAATTTTGCCCCAAGAAATTAACTTTTAGATTAGATTTAGATTTAGAACGGGAGGCACTTGTGACGGCCAACCCTTGTAGTCAGAACGATCGGCTGGTGGAAATAGTGATTGAATATTGTGAGAATAAACAATATAATCTCAACTATAATCGTTCATTCGTAGTTGCCGTTAAAATAGTGCAACTTTAATACAAATAACTCTATTATTGTTAGTTGTTACAATTCATAAATGTGAAACGTTTATAAAAATAGTTAAAAATATTTTGGTAAATATATTATTTTACTTATCAAATTAATCTGGATAGTTCATCATGACCCTCGGAGACAGTTTGGGATTAAAACTGTCATGGGTAGGAAAAATTCTGTTGCGGTGGCGTTTAATTTTACAAGTCAGTCACACGTTAGAAAACAGTATTTTATGGTGTTTAATTTTTTTTCCAAGACAGCCGCCAAAGGGTTAGAGATTTCTAATACATAAAGTAAATACATGAAGAAATCGGTTAACGGCATAGAAGATACGTCCAGACACAAAAAACAAAAATAAAAACACATCATTGTAAAAACAATACCTTCTCAAATTACGCATCGAAGCTAAAATAAAAATTGTTTTTTGGTAAAATATGCCGTTCTTAAAAATATAATACATAAGGACTCGTTTTAATCATCAAGACATAATATTAGGTAACTCACGGAGCATGATCTAACCTCTCTCTGGATAGTTTTTTTTATTCAGCGAATTTAAATTCCCTTTATTCTTTATCCAGCGAGATAAGGGTTTTCCATACTTAGGTCAATACTTCCTAGTATACTTATTATTCATTATTATATGAAATATAAATTATATAAAATATGAATTGTGTGAGTATAAGACGACCTGACGATGGACAACATCAACAACGCTAGTCGAATACTCGAATGACTAAAATCTAAATTGTAGAAAAACGATCATTTTTACAATTCAGTATAAATTGCAATGCTCTGCCAATGATCCTCGTTTTAATAGTATTTTGTTATACACCGTACATGACAATATATCTAAAAATAATATCCTCATCTGCAATTTGCGGGTGCCATGCGACGACGACGATAGCGGTCGATAAGAAATGTCACGCACTCGCAGGCACAAGTCAATAAACTGTTTGAAACCACAAAATTTGAAATTGAAATTTCACTTTAATACATCATTCTACTTCAAACGTACTGTCCTTAAAAATACTCCGATTTAAATTTTTAAAAAACATTTGAATTCTTCACAACATTTTCAAGGCATCGGTCGTGGCACAATTTTAAAATTAATTTCAGTTAATTAATTATTTCAATGTAAAAAAATGCAATTTTTTAACTTTTTTAAACTGAAATAATTAATTAATTAAAAATAATTTTAAAATTGTGCCAAGACCGATGCCTTGAAAATGTTTTGAAGAATACAAACATTTTTTCAAAACTTAAATCGGCGTATTCTTAGGAACAGTACGTTTGAATTAGAATGAGTTGTTTTCGACTAAAAAAACGCAGGTGTAGAGGCCCCTTATGGGGGAACATCCCAATGAGTTATCGACAAATTCCGTAGGAGCGCGCCACTATTATCGGTTGCAATAAAATAATATAAATTGTACACGTACTGTCGTCGCACGTCGGCAACCGGCAACGTGCGACGGTCTGGTGCGATAAACAACAATGTTCTCAGTTAACAATACTATTGTCATATGCCTACCTACCTATCCGACCGATTATGAACCCATCGGCCGAATTTACGGAACATAATATGTTCAGTAAATTCCGTATATTATATACACCGTTCAAAATAAAAAGCGATCTCGGTGGCTATCTGAATTCCACGTAGAAAAACCGGTTTTCAGGTAGCCGCTGAAGTCGCTTGTTATTTTGAACAAGAATATACAAGATAATAATATTATTATTATTATTTATCATTTATATTATGAATGATATTAGAATTATTTGTTACTTCGTGACTAGGTCGTACTGTGTAGATTGCTATACTTAAATTTAGATACATTTTGCGTTTTTACCAAAACGAATGTTTAGGCATGTTATATGTCATTACCATTTGCGTCCCTGAAGTGAAAGCGGTAAAATCGCAAAGTGTGGTTTTTTCTAAAAAATAACGGCAAACAAAAACATGGCCGACCATTTAAAAGCAAAAAAAAAAAGCTCGAGACCCCAACTCATTGAAAGTTTAACTTATAATAGAATGCAAAAAAAATATTCTCTAGTCGTTCCAGAGACTCCTTCAAGTTCTCTAGAGATTCCGCTTTCTGTGGAAAATACAAATATGTAAGTATATCATTGCAGTAATAATAAGTATTTGTTTATTTGACCAATAATATATTATAATAAAATGCAAGCCAATAGAGGTATAATCTCCATTAGCATACATACTCTGTAATACAAAATATAATGAATTATCTATTAACCCATTTTCCAAAATTTAACCCCTAAGAGTGTAAAAAGAAAACGCGTATATTCTAAACAATAAAAACTCTCCGTTAGCTTGGATCAAATTAAAAAAAAAAGAGCATATTGCAAAACCCCGGGCGAAGCCGGGCAACACAGCTAGTATACTATATTATAGTACATACTACGGGTACATATATATATATATATATATATATATATGCATATGGCGTATTGACCGGGAGTGCCTATGGCTAACTTTATGCCAGCTCGGTCGCCAGGGTGCATGGCATTTCAGCCATGCACCCGGGGTTGATAGTGTGGGTCGCCGCTAAAAATCCCGGGTGGTCACCTATCCGGGATCAAGCAGCAACGGACACAGCTTAACCTCAAGTGCCATGCGGCACCTGAGATGTCCACTGCGCCACACCTCCAGATATTAGACTGTTTCAAAAAAAAAATTTTTTACCTCTACTACGAAAAATGGTAAAAAAAAGCGTCTGGTATAAAATGCTCATTTGCAAAAACATTAATTTCCCATAACCCGCATAATATTTTAGGTTTTTTTATACACGCAAATCACAATACAATAAACATTTCTACCATACGGCGTGTAAAAGCTTGTAAAAAGCTCTTCAAGATTAATTATAACTATAATATTGGTTTTATATTGAGTTTTGTCAAGTAGTTTGGCCGGTAAAATCATCGGAATAAAAAAAGTAAAAATGCACCTAATGACGGGGGATGACGGTGAAAACGAGTATTCCAATGACGAATTAACAAAACATGTACTTAATATAGTTATTTTTCAAACCGTTCATTTGATTGAATATTAGAGAATTGTTCACATAGATGTAGTAATTATATATGTTGCCTCACAGCGCACAGTAGCTAGAATATAAATACCAAAAATCCCGAGATTATCGATCCTAGACTTCCAAGAGGATTACAAATTAGAGATCCTGCTAAAATTACAGAGGCTCAATATCGTATAAAAAAGAAAAGTAAACAATAAACTAATAATATAGGTACGTGTATTTTTTATTTTACTTTTTTTCATATTTTTATAACACATATTCATATCTTTTCATTATATATGACAATTTTTTGAATTCGTAATGTATACAAAATGTGTACAAATGGTTGTATTATAATGTATAATTACTAGACATAAAATTTCTTTACAAACTTATTATTATATTTATTTTTTCTACAGTGTAAATTATCTACTTGTACCTAATACCTATATTATTAATTTATAATAAAAAATATAATAACTATAGCGCACATCACACATGGATCAAGTATTACAAATAATAATAAAAATAATAATGGAACACAACAAATAAATGCATAGTCAGGAATAACAATAATCGGTTCGTACAGAAATAAGCAACTATTGCCGCGCGCACCACCGTTACCTTCAAAACTTAGATCTCTCTCAAATCATTCAAGTCGTGTTCTCAAAAAAAATTATAAACCTTCTACCCAACTTATCGCGGCCTCTCATTTATAAAAATAAAATCATTTACCTATTCAGATTCCTGTTTTACTTTTAGATAGAAAAATTAGATTGTTAACTCGGTAAATTCCAATGTACTGATTAGTTTCTTGAAATTGTATAGGAACTTGATTTATCACCATAAATTATTTATTATAAGCGGTATTTTTATAAAAAAAAATCATTTGAATTGTCTTAAAATAAATTAGAAATAAGTTAACTTTAAAAATGAATATCTGGAAAAAACACTTTAACCTGCCTGCAATGTCTTTAAAATGTAAGAAGATTCCATAGCTTTTTTCTTTTGTACAAGAATGGATTTTATTTTTGTTAAAATCAATATAATAGATTTTACAATCTTAAGTTTATGTAAAAATTAAATTAGAATGATCATAATATAATGATCATCAAGTGAATCGCTAGTCAATAGTACCTGAAAAATAGTTGCATAATGTTGTCAATACATAATACACGGGGAACAATGGCAACAAGCTATTGTAGACAACGACCACGGACCAGCCTTAACCTTATCCACCCTTATACTAAAAACAACGTTTTTTAGCCAATTAGGTATTGTCTTTAAAATAATTTTTATCAATACTAAAATTTGTACTATTAACAAATTCCCATCGATGATCGAAATGTTTTATTTGGAAACAATTTCATTACTTCGTTTAAGTTGCAAATGTTTAATGGTTTAAGTAGGATTGCTTTGGAACGCCTTAAATGTAATTTTGCGGTGTCAATATGTATTACTTAAGGAAGAGTCGAAATATAAATACCTAAGCAATTTTCGTGTTAAAGGGATAAAAAACTTTAAAAGGAGCAAATCAGACTATCAGAGATTTTATGACCTTTGCCGTTTGCGTTTTGAAAATTGACATATGTTTTAAAACCTGAATATTATTAAGACCATAAAAGATAGACCTAATTCAAATGATGAGACTGAGAAACATGACACATTAAAGCGGCAAATATGAAATTATCTCCTACTATTAGGTATAATTAGTAAATATTTTGTTCATGAGTCATAAGTCTTATTGCTTCCATTAGCAATCAAATATTCAAATGGAAAATGTTATCATCTTATCAATTTTTCGTCCCAACGCGTCCGACCATCAGTGATGCCGACTTCTTGTCGGTATAGAGGTCTTATTCCCGTATAGCCTTTTGGTTTTTTCCCGTTAATTAATTTCACCAGTTCTTATGTCGAGTCATTAGTTTAAGCTATTTACGAATTATCGTTGTTTTACACTTTAAATTTGGCCAATGTCCATCACTCATCTGTATTTAGCGTCGGCGTCTACACAATGGCAATATAGATAAAAGATATTTTGTGTGCCGGACATGTCCGCACTGTAATAACACAACAAGCGACGCCTCAGTAAAATCATAATTTCACAATGTTGTTATTTACCAAACGACTCGACTGCTGAGTAGACGAGTCGAAGAGTTTGATATTAATTTTAAATAATAGTGCTCATCCGCCGTGTACGATAATGTCTGTGGATCCCTTCCGTTTCGATAAAAGTAAGTTACGATTACAGTCTCTTCTTTTTTTTTTTTACTTTTATGTATTATTATTTTTTACCCGAGTAAACTAATAAGGTGATTCAAAATTGACGGTGATGAAATTTAAATACGAATGAGGACATTTTAGAGATATTGAAAGTAGGTAGCTAAATTAAATATTTTACATTGGATCTGCTGGACAAAATTAAGTAGAGTATATTTATCTAAGAGGTAGCATTAAGTTTGTATCTGTAGTAGCAATAATTAATGAGATTAGGGAATAGTTAATACAGGCAGGAGATACAACAGAGAACGAGGTCAAGAAAACAGCAGTAGCGTTTGATCTTATGAAAAGTGAACAAAGAGTAGCCATTATTTATAAAAAGTAGGTGAGTTTTGTTGAAAGTGAGTTAAGATGATATGAATTAGGTAATAACAAATATTGTTAAAATTTTGAGTAATATGCACTGATTGGATAGAAATCTACTAAAAGAAAAGATTTTTATGAGTAAAGAAAAAACCAGAATGCTGCAACAATCATTTTTATACAAATATATGCAATATTTCTTTTCATAATAAATAAATAAAAATTTTAAAATCACAATTACGTCAATATGATTTGAATCGTTTGTTATTTGACAGATGACATAGTGCTGTGTTACCACAGATCTATGTTATATGAAGCAAAGTGCCTAAAACGACGAATTGGACCTGACGGTGAAGTGAACTACTACATTCATTACATAGGGTGGAAAACGAAATGGGATGAATGGGTTCACGATGATCGTGTTTTGTCTGTAAATGAGTTTTCGCTTGACCACATGAAAACACTCCAAGACCAACAGTAAATATGTGTTTTAATATTAATATTGTATCGAATGCAATTATTATGTCGTCAATTTTACCAATAATATTAATTTTTTTTTGAGAGAGAGAGCGATTTTTAAATTTTCACATTATTTATAACATGAATCGATCAGTCTAATTAAATAAATACTTTTGTAATATTTTCAGCAAGTTTAAAAAACATTTTAGCAAAGGAAGAGTTGGCAGACGTAAAAAAAATACTGAAGTAAACCAAACCACTGATGCTCCATTTTCGGCTACTGAAGAGTCTGGTAATTAATTGAAATTAAAAGTTAAAATTTTTTGACCTGAAACGTTCCGGAAAAAAATCCAAATTTTACTAATTTACTTATTTATTTAAATAGAACCATCTTCTAATCCGGTTTTGGTGGCATTCAGAACTGTTGAACTAATAGAAAATAACATTAATAACTTACCTGCCATACAAGAGTTTTTGGTAATATACCTTTTTATAATTAAATTATTATCTTAATAAGTATTTTGTTTAACAGAAAATTGTTATTATAATCTTTAGAACATTGTTATGGCTGATAATTGATGTATGTGTTGAACGGATGTACATATACAGCCAAACAGTTCCATCCAAATTCACTGTTATGCATCTCATTGATGGTTATATCGATTCCAAACAGAAATCAACAATATTTGTTAGGTAATTATTGTTTTTCTTACAAAGTTAATAGTATAATAGTGTGGAAAATATAATAAGATATTTTTAGGGAAAGAGCTTTGTGTGTTGGATCGACTTTTATTCAATATTTTAATTCACGAATACAGACACTGCTATATGCGAAAGAACGTAATAATGAAGTGCACAATAAAGTAAATTATTTTTCGTTGATGAGGTTTTATGTAATGAGAATTTTTATTTAATAACTTTACCAATATTTTTCTTTTAGGCTGTTGCTCTGTTATCAGAAAAAATAAGACTTGACAGTTTACAATTCAAATATAAAAACATTTATTCGGAAGACTTGTGGTGTACAGTTTATGGACCCATTTATTTACTAAGGCTATGTGGTACGTATGAAATATTGACTTTGATGTTAGCGAAATGATGTTTTATTAATTCCTTATAAACGCGTTCTGGAGCTCATTTAGTGAAAAAGAACACCTTCCTTACACTCAACCGTTTTTGAAGTGCTTTTTTCCAAACATTGATAATAACATTTTATATGGTCTTACACGAAGTGCTATCCTAATAAACATAATTTTTTAGTGTTTTTGTAGTGTCCTAATTATATTTTTTATACATATACCTATGTGTATTTTAGTATTCGATACTTGATGACATATTAATGGATTTTAATATATTTTTCAGTTAATTTGAAAAAATTTCTAAGACCAAAGTCCGTGACCGAAGACAACCAGCTCTCTTCAATTGCTGATAGCATAAATGATTTTTTCAAGTAAGAATTAAATTTTTTTTTTTAATTTAACGATCCATTTAGTTAAACTATTATATTTATTATGGTTTATATAAAATAATAATCAAATGAACTTGCTGGTTCATCTATGGTTATCATTTTTAATAATAAAAAAAAAACCGGAACACTATTTTGTCCAAACTTCTAAAGAAAGAGCTTCAATAAAAAATTGAAAATTACTTTTTGCACCTTTTGATAATAACCTTTTGATTTATTATTATAAATAATATTTTGATAATAAGTATTATTATTTTAAATTACTTTAATTTATTAATAAAAAAAACGTTTTAATTTCTTGTTTTGTATTAATAGTTCACTGACTAACTTTCAAGTTTCATTTTTTTTTTATACAGTTCAATAAGTACATCTTTATTTTTTTTTTGTAAAAATGAGTGGCAAGAATTAGAAATTTTCTTTTTTTTCTCATAGAAAAAGTCATATTTTTTTCTACCCAAAATTCTATTTTAGTTATTTTAAAATCTTTTTTTGAATAGTTATTTAAAAATAGTTAGCGTTTAATTCCACTACTTTCTCCACACTTTCGAAATCTAAATCAAAATTAATAATTATTGCTCTATTTTTATTAATATTTTGATAAGATAGCTGATAAAGAGAGAACCTAACCATATTCTAAGAACCGGACAAAAAGCGTCCAGTCGAAAGTCAGTTAGTGGGACAAGGGAATATTTAGCTCCAAAAAGGGACAATCCCATTTTTAACGAGACGTATGGTCACCCTAGGCTAAGTGAGAAGGTTAAGTGAGTGATAACTCGTGTTTTATCGTAGAGGGCCATGCGATTCAGTAGGAATTAGACAGAATATGTTGAGATAATTAGAGATATGATTTATTAGCAAAGATAACTTCTGCAATAGATTCATCGCTTTATGCAAGGTGTAAACAACAGAATGCGTTGAGGATGTATAGTACAGAGTTAGATAAATAAGATAAATGATGGTAGGGTTGAAGCAACAATGTGAAGTAGCTTACATTTTTAAAAACTGATCCGTAAAAAAGCCACATTTGTTTCAATCTCAACTTTAGTCAACAATCGACGTGCAATTCAAATTGAGCAGTCGTGTACGTAGGTATCGACTATAGTTTGATGGTAAATTGTTTAGTTATTTTTTCAAAAAATAAAAAAAACATTTGGGTCTAAAATATAATTTTATTCTTATGTTATGAAACATCAACACTGTTTTCTGACAACCTTTCTATAAAATGTCTTTGTTAAAATATTTGTTTTCAGGTACCTAGAACAGCAACATTCCAAATATTTTGCCAACGATGACTACGAACCTGCAACTGATACGAGCGAGACAGAAGTATCGTTAACATAATCTATTTTTCACATCACTAAAAATTCATCCGCTCAATTCTTAGTTTTCTTCCTATTTTGATATAAACTAAATTATTTGAGCAGTGAAGTATAATTTTATGTATTTTATAATGTGTTCAGAATTTATATTTGAATTTTTTTCTACGTCATCCATCGCACATTCAACTTTTTTCCTCTTTTTATCTTTTGACTTATCAATTTTTTTTTTTTTTTTTTTATGACGTAACTGACGTTTGGTCGATAATGTACATCAATTTTTAGTCATAATATTATTTGTACTTTTACTAGTTGTCCAAATGTATATTTTTTCAGTCAATTATCTATTTTGTATATTGTCATTATATTTTTTGTTCAATTTTATTCGTAAGCCAACTAATAATTATATTTTTACATCAATTATTGTCACTTGCTATTATTGAATGTGCCAATATTTTTCCTTTTTTAGTATAAGATAGTACCTACAGTTTGGTTATATGTTCCTGAGTGGTACCAAAAATAAATAAATTGTATCCATACTCTTTTTAATCCCACCTTAATTTCTACTCTACGCTTGTACGAACGGTCCATCTGTTCAGGTCAAATTTATTAAAACGAGTTATTATTATTCTTTTAAGTAACTTTTATATTAATTGTATACAATATACCTTGTGTTATTTTTAAGTGATACTAGCAATTTTTTGTGTTGCATGATTTAATTGTATTTTTAAGCTTGTGTCAATACGAATGCCAAATAAAATATTTATTTACTTTTGTCTTAAAATTGTTTAAAACACTTTTTTTAACTTGAGAAATTATTATAAACTATAATGATTTCTGATTTTATAAAGACGAATGTAGTAAAAAACATAATAGTTAAGGTTCGAATGATTTTTCATAAATATTAATTTATAGAAATAACGATTGATAAAATGAAATAAAATAACCAGTATACAGGTATTTTTATGAGTTATATGTGCAAGCATTTAGTGAAAAGATGGCAATATGTACCTTGAGTGATTACATGATTATAATAATTAAAGTATTGAACAAATTAAAAACAAAGTTAGATGTTTAGAGTTTGAATATTTGTTCCACACATAAATTGTCATTTATTGGTAAATAATCAAATATTTTTTAGACCTGGTTACTGAATGGCTTTAGGTATTATTCTTTTTTTAAAATTAATGTGCTTTTATTTAAACAATATTACTGCACGACAATTACAGGTGTTAGGTCCTTATCGAGGCAAAAAATGTGTTTCCCTAATCCAAAGAAGTTCGATTTATGGCATAAAATTTTGATTCATTTAGAAAATCCACTCGCACACACATTAGATGATTTGGCATGGAGTGACTATAAAAAGTAGTTTTTCCAAATAGGCAATAGTTATTTAACTTTCAAATACAAAAACTTTATCTTCAAACAAAATCTGTAGTGTTACCCTATCAAATTGTTTATAGGGGGTTATCTTATGTATTTTATAGAGCAAGAATTAAAATGGGTACATTCATTTATTATTATTTTTTTTTTTGCTAAATCTGATTCGGGCCTTAGATTTTTTCAAGCACGTTTAGTTATTTTTCAAATAACCTCTAAAAATGTGAAATAAACCGCTTTGTGTATTATTTTTAGCATGTTCGATACGGTTGCATAATTATCTAAAATATACTTCAAATAGAGTATTTGTGTTTAGAACTAATCTAAAAATTACTTAACAGTTTTTACAATTTTTTTTTTTTAAACCAAAATAAAAATTTTAATTTTGTTTTTCACAAATAATTTTTTACAATACACAAATACACTTTTATTTTGTGTATTGTAGTTCAAAAATGTACATGCTAATGAAAATAGTAGGCCAATTTCGGATTCATTAAATAGGTATATCCTATTAAAGTAGTACTTTTTTCACTCTTAATTAAGAACGCTTTGGCTGGCATAACTTGAGCATTACAATCAATTTAGATCTTAAGAAAGACACTATTGTGACGGTCGTTCCTTTTGATGGTTCAATTTACATGGTTCAATGGGCTAGGCATATATAGGTGTATCACAATGATCCGACAGCTTCGCATATAAAATGTATGAAAAATCTGTTAGATGACTGATACACCCTATATACTATAAAGAGCCTGTCAATTAGTGTATTATTTAGATTGGGTCCTGTCCCTACATCCTGTCCTTGTACCTACGGTTTAACAAATGAGCCGTTTTATAATTCTACAATAGAACTTTGATGTATTATAAGTTAAAACGAGTCTTGTCTGACCGTTTCAAAAATATTTATTTTTTAAGATTATTTTTCTAATAAGAATTCTTGCCCTATTTTAATTTTTAGACCACGATAATTAGAGTTACAATATTATATTATTAGCAATTCCGTTTATTAAACATACATTTATTATTTAATTGCTAAAAATGAATTTACTGTGTTAGTTCACTATACAAACTTACAGACCTCGCCATGTAAATGGATTTAAAAGTTACTATTATATTAACTACCCTTGTGCAGACTTGGTTATTATTTTAATACTATATATTGAAATATCAATTTAAATGATAATTTCAAAAAAATCTGTGTCTAAATGAATAATAAATAGCTTATAAAAGTTGTAATAATAATTAAATTTAGAAATGTATTGAATTAAAAATTCAATAAATTTAATATTTGCCAACCTGAAAAAATATAAACTAAACCACCTAAAATATTTGAGTCTTTATTTTAGAAATGCTGAACCGGCTATTCGATTAGGTCGTCATTCAAGTAAGCGAAATGGGTAATATTATGGAAAAATGTTTTTATATAAGAGAATATAATATATTTTACTATTTTGATGCGCTGAAAAAAAAAATAATCATTTTCCACGTGGATGCCATGTTGTAACATACCTGGATATTATAGGTTTTAATTTTTTTTTAAGTTTCTTTGGAATTTGAAATGCCAACTGGCGTGTGAAAGGGTCAAATTTCTTATAGACTAGGTATCTATACAATTGAGTACAGAGTGTTCGGTTGTACCTACACACACGGTCATTGCCGTCCAACGACTACCTACCTGAATAAAGTACCCTGTAGGCTATAGTTTATAGGTACCTACACCGGATAAATTTCATTATTATAGGTAATATACGAGTATGATATTTTATTATGTCTAGATGCCTACCTAATTGTTGTGAATAAAATATTCCATATGGGTCAAAACTCCAAATATGAACAAACGTTTGAACAGACCACCAGTCAATTTTTTTTTCGATTATTTTGGTCATGGCCGTAAAAAGTATTTTGAGTTTTTGCCTTGATACTTCTTTATTATCATTATTTTATCGTATCTTCGGCCTTAAAAAAAAATATATATATATATGTATATATTTATTAAAAATAATTTTTTTATGTAAAATAATCTCAGCTTTCTAAAAAAAAAGGGAAAATTACCTAATTTTTACACATAATTATTTTAACTATTTTTAATACTGTGGTCGTTTTTATATGAATTTTGACCTCTTGTTTTTATGGAGATCCCAATTTGAAATTTACACATATTATGTAAAATTTCCTCGGCTTTCTGAAAAAAACTATTAGAAAAAATCTCAAATTTTTGGTAACATGAAAAAAACAAATTTTTACATTATAAATTCAATTTTGATGACCTTAACATAATACTTATGTATAATAATATTATGTTTTTGGTTAAAGTACAAAACCGACAAAGTTGTCTACATAATATTTTTTCCACGATTAAAAAACATTCATTAAACGCTTATAAAATCGTTCAATAACACAATACAACGTTGTTATATTTTTTAAAATTTTTATTTTTGGGACCTACAAGCTACAGCTACATATTCTGTTTAACTTATTGCTGTTATTGTAATTTTAAAATTGGCAATTGACCATGTTGTTTTTTTGTCAATTTTTAATATTCTTCACGGTTTAACAGCGTTCTATTTATCCTACTCTATATAGCTGCTAAGTAAAGTTTCTTTCAATAAATCTAGAATTCAGTCAACATTACACCACTCTAAACAGAAGACTGTTGATAATTGTTTTGCTTTTATAAACAGGATTTTCATAAAAGCATAGTGCTATTCTGGACAGCCTTCTAATTTTTATCGTTTTTAAAACTGTCCAGTGTACTTATATTATTAAAATTTGTGTGTAGTTTTGTTATATTTAATGTTTTTATATTTTTTTAAATGTTATTTGTATGTTCCCAATTGATATAAAAACAAACTACTAGTTCTACACTAACTCTAGATTATTAGATTAATATAAAATGTATGTACTTGAAAGTTAGACAATCATAGTAGCTAAAATACATATTATTGCTGTGTCAATAAGAATATAAGGTTGTCGGCCTGGGAAAAATAGGATTTTTTGCTCTAGAATAATGGTTAAAACCCTCTACCCAAAAACTACTAACGTTAACATATTATATTATTCCAACTGTTCGCTTTGTCGACAAACGGGGTCCTTCTTTCAACAAAAAAAAAATAGTATGTTTAAACAGGGGTCGGACCCTCGTTCGACCCTTCTTTTCCCCAATGCATTATTACCGACCGGCTGTGAACCTTACTGGATATAATGGGTGTAGCACAATATCCTTCAAAACACAAAATATACAGGGTGTGTCACAAACATCTGACAAACGAATAATTTTTGTTCCGGTGAATATTTTTAAGATTTTTTTTTCAACATTTATTTATGCACATTTGCGCTTTAAGCGCCGCGTTATTTATGGCAGTTTTAAATAATTATTTTTTAAGTTATTAAAAGTCAAAATTTAAGACGGGTAGGGTTAGTTAGCGTAGGTAACGAAAAAAATAAAAATAAAATTTATAAAAGTAAAACAGTTAGAGAGAAATACGAACCGTGGTTTTTATAATGCAAATAAATATAAATAAATTTAAAAAAATGTTTTTTAAAAAATATTTACTAGAACAAAAGTTATTTTATTTGTCAAATCTTTGTGATACAACTTGTATACATATATTGTACATACAGTGTGATAAATTCAACGTAAGACACTCATTTTCCTAGAGAATATTTGCAATTTTGAAAACATTTTTGTTTATTTTCTATTCATATTATTATAAAATTACTAAACATTTACCATTTTTAATATTTTCCACAGCTCTGTCGAAACTTAAATGTTAGCATACAAATTGCATTAGGTATTTAAATTAGAAATAATTTGCTGACCGATTTGACTGATCGGTAACCGGTTTTTGATGGTCACTTTTTGAGTTATTAAACATTATAATTTAAGACGGGATTAACCTACCGCTTTTCAAAACGCATGTATTCTAAACTGGTTATCGTCCAGTCAAAAATTGTCGGCAAATTATTCATAATTGAGTAAATTAAACACCATTAAAAGGATCCGGTGCAAAAACCGGCTACATCCATATTTTGACAGACAAAAGAAAATTAATCGTCCCGTTTACCATCCTATTGGCGGGGAAAAACGCGTTTTGTACTATCTTTGTAGGTACATTTTTCCATGAATTTGATAAAAACCGTAGACAGCCGGTTCTCGCATCGGGCAGGGAGCACGACACGGAGCCACTCGACAAACAGCCACCGAAAATCGACACGGAGCCACTCGACAAACAGCCACCCGAAGAGATACCAACATGTACAATATTTATGTAAAATGTACGATTATTATTTGTGTATGTTGTGCGGCCGACACCACATATTATAACGGAGTAATAGCAAAAAATGTAATTTCCAAATTGTATATCAATAAAAATAAAAACAGTAACTTTGTAGAAAATATTATATTTTCATTAAAACCCCTATTGTATAGTAGACATTGTTACTATGTTCATTGTAAACATTTCAATTTACTCAACAGGATTTATTGTTAACTCATGCTATTAATAATAATTATTGTTTTTAAATACTTTTACTCTATTATTATAAATAATTATACATTTTTATATTATTAATACTTATTTATTAATATAATACATAGGTAAAAAATTATGTATATTGCAACGATATTAATTGAATAATATTTTAACTTGCTTTCATGTATTCCAATTAAATTACAAATATATTTTAAATATAAAACAAATGAAGTTATTGAACATTGTTTAATTTGTGTGCATTTTCATGAGTATCGGAATGAACTATCCATGTATATATTATATATACAACTAAAAAGTATTTGATAAAGGTTTTTACTTTTTATTGACTTAGAACTAGTTATTAAAAACTCAGAAGCAGAGGGTTAGAATTAGATAAATACCGATATAAAAATAAAAAAAAAGTACATTTTTAGCTAATTGGCAAATGTGTATATTTTCCACCCATTTGGCTTATGCTATAGGCCATCTATATAAATTGGATTTTTTTATCTGATTAATTATTTCTATTTTTATTATCTATATATATATATATATATATAAATGAATGTATGTGTGTGTGTCCCTCACAATTTTCATCAGAGTTTGTAGAAAAACAGCATTATATATTTATTTTGTGTTAATATATGTAGAATCATAAAATATAAATAAATAACCAAATTATAAAAAATGATTAACATGTATTGCTTTATAATAGCCCGTAATACTTTATAATATTAGCGGGGCGCGATAAAACATTAATATTTACTACTAAGTCATCCTCAAGTCTCAACAATGTGCATCGGGCGAGCCAAAAATTGTTCATTGTTCGCTATAGCAAAATCCCAAACAAGTCAAATATTAGCGTGATGAAATTATGATGCAAAAAAAAAAAAGGACCACGACGGGCGGGAGGCAGGTAGACGAGGAATCCGATGATAATTGAGCGGCGATCGACGGACGAAGTACCCAGCGGGCGCGGGTAGACGTGCAGTGCCGGGCGCGCACGTATGTCGATTTCGGCGAACTTTAAAAGTCTGTAACTTCCAAACTAAGTGCGAGCGGCGCAAATTTTTTACATATTCGTAATCAACATTAAAAGTACTGTCGATTTAAAAAAATAATCGAAAAAAAGGGTGCCCGGTAAAGTAGATTTATACCATAATTATTTGTAATGTTCTAACTATATTTTGTTATTTTTCCAACTATGTTCAAAATTTAATAACTATAAGCCAAGTGGAAATAATTTAGTAAACATTTTTTTATAAACTTGATTATATTAATTTAGTATTTTTCTTTAATAATGTACAACTGTTTTTAACTTTAATATTAAAATAACTTGTATGAAATCCGTTGTGTTCATAATATGTACACTATTAGTTTTTATTCAACAAATGATTAATATTATATGTTTATTACTGCTGATAATAACTTTTAAAAATAAACATGTACATAATCATTTTAGAAAATACATTTTTGTCAAGGCTGTTAGAATACTTAAGCCAAACAATTTTTTTTTTTTATTAAATCGTGGTCAATAATAAAATAAATTTTAATAATTATAACATTAAAAATAGATAAAACAGTAAAATCATCATTTTTTTTAGTAAAAACTATTTCCTTGCAGTCTTTTGTTAAGTACCGGTCACCGCCAACGTGTTGAAGCATTATATTTTTTTTTTTTGATAGCTCGAATCTCATAATTATTTAACATCAGTGATGGATGGCCGCAGTTGGTAACCAACCGTTAGTTTGTATAAACTTGACCATAGTAAACTTAGTAATATTAACGTTTCGTTAATAACTTTTTAACCGTAGAGACCCACTTCACGTTAATTATAATATCACACACTAAGTATCAATCATTTTGTGAAACCCTTGTGTACTCTATGCACATGTATAAAAACATCTAGATAATGCAATCGACAACGCCAATACACATGTCACTTAAATTTAAGTTATAGCTAACTTTTAACTTGTATATTATAATAGTGTGAAATAAGGAAATCTGTGTTTATAAATATAAATTTAATATATTTGAACTTTTTTGTTGTTAATGCATTTATACATAATATCTTTGATTAATGATAATCAATGATAATATTATGTATATTATATTATAGCACCTGAGTTAATTTGGATTGTTTTTAAGAAGTCATGTGAATTTACTACTCATAAATTCGTTATAGTTTGACTTTGTTTATATTTATTTTAATATAGATTGTATTATAAACTATTAACTATTAACTCCAGCCTTCCCCTTGTATCTGACCTTGTTTACACATAAACTGGAGTGATCTATTTTATATATTAGCTGGACATTAGTGATAAGTCTGATGAGTGTATCATATCTAGATCCAAAAGAACCATACCGGTTATTTTAGACCCCAAAAAACTACTGCCGGCTTAATAATATATAAACATTTTATTCAGCATCGGCAAGGCGCCAGTCTACCATAGGTTGTCCCTGTTTGAATTTACTATTGTGTAGCTAAGTATAAACAAATACTAACAATTAAGCATTGGTAGTATATATGGAAAAAAAATGTCAACCACAAAATAAAAAATAGCTGTATATTTCAATAACAAATGGAACTTATCACAGATGTTATAAAAATAGCGTAGACAGTAGACACAACGCGGTCACACGGCGCGCGTAACAGTGTTTTTGTATACTATTATAATTTATAACTTATAAGGTTCTGTTCAAATAATAAGTGTCAGCTAAAATACGTTCGATGACATTATTTTCTACCTAAATAGTTTTAGTAAATATTATTTTCGACTTAAATATTTTTCGGCTATTATATTTTCGGTTAATATATGTTTTGGTTCTAAATTTTTTCGGAATTATTATTTTCGGCATATATATAACATGATAACTAATACACAGATACGAAAATATATAATACAAAATTATATAATATTTAACTATAATTTATTATTGTGTTATTGCCTATTGGAAGTTGTAAAGTATTTAAGTAAATGTGTTTAATTTTATTGTCGGGTATCGAATAGTTTCGTATGAGGTATTCACGATGTATTGTTTTAAATAGATAGGTATAATACATCGGTATTAAATAATTAAAAAAAAAAGTATAATTTCATTGAAATTTGATCAATGAACATTCTGCTTTACTTATTATAAAACGTGTAAGTATGTTTTCAAAAATATTTTTTTTTACAAACTCAAGAGACAATTTATTGTTGGTAAATTATCACTATAATATAATATTGTAAATATTGTTTCATATACTTTCAGTTTTTTTTTAATATAAATTTCAATAATAGAAACTGATTTGATTATAACTTAAATAAAAAAACTCAAAACAGGAGACAGGTCACACAGTGAATTAAAAATAGTTCAAGCCTTATTGCATTAATTATGAAATGTACAAGTTTTCCCCTTTAAATAAACAATACTAGCCGCACAACATACACGGATAATAATCGTGCATTTTTTATAAATATTGTATATGTTGGTACCCCTTCGAGTGGCTGCTTGTCGAGTGGCTCCGTGTCGATTTTCGGTGGTAGTTTGTCGAGTGGCTCCGTGTCGAGTGGCTCTTTGAGGTGTAACCATCGGGCACTTCATTTTTCGAGTTTTTAAAGTTGGCAGAACTGTGAACGGGAAATTAAAAATTACAATACTGTCTATTATATCGTATAAATAATAACTCGAATGTCGCTAAAAACAGCAAAGCCGCAATTATAGTCATTTTTTTTTTTTTTAAAGACTATTGGTGTCTTTAACGATGTTTTAAAACGATCACCCTGTATGCGAATCATCGTTATAACACGACCCTCCTGTATGTAGCCGCTGGATTACCTACGTTGTTCGAAGGGGAGGCGCGGCGATCGAGGCACCTGGCATCTGCTTGTAACAGCAACGCGGTTCGGCAACGCTGCCGCAAGTCAGGTCGTCCCCGGGCAGAGCTTATTCGAATCAATAACGAAGACCTCCCCACGCCGCCATGCACACTCCACACGGGCACTCTGTGATCAGGCGATCCCTCTGACGGTTATGTTCAGCTGTCGTTTCCAAGCCCAAAAGAGTCGTGCAGACCACACGAGGCGTCCTGTTTTTGTGAGTATACATTTATCTATTTATTGTACATAAAATAACATGTAGGTATATTATAACACACAAACGTTTGCGCGTGTATATTATAAATATATGGATAGGCGGACGCATGTTTTACACTCGGGTTTATATTTTATTTGCCGCCCCAAGAAAGGGTTTGTAGTCAAGCGCGGGGTAAACGTTAACGGTTGATATATATGTAAACGATAATATTTTTTTAAAAATTTAAACACTTATTTCGATTTCAACTGAACACTTGGGTACAGCTGTTGTTGTGTGACAAATATATTTTAATAAAACGCAAACATTGTTGGTCTTGTAAAAAAAAAAAATGTTTGTGTACATATTATACCATATTTGCTTACAAATATACATTATTTTACACATTACATGTAGATTTGTATGTAAGAAACATTGTCACGAAGGTATTCATCAACTAGTTTTTAGTCTAGTTGTCTTAAGAGTAAAAACACTGATCTGATAATATTTCTGGAATGCTCATCGGCGGATATATTTAAGAATATAGAAAAACTAGTGTATTGTTTGTGAAAACCCTTTCAGTTTTTAAAAACTGCCAACGTATTGACCTTAGAGGTATGCACTAATATGTCATTATTATATCAAAATAAATTATGTTGTACTTTATAAATTAACTTGACAAAATGCACTAGTACGCAGTGTAGGGTTGATTGAAGGGTCCATAGTAAGAACCAGGTTATCTCCTTATTTTGAAATTGTTCAGGACAGCCAAAAGAAAATCCATTGTCCCATTTACCACCATTGGCGGGAAAAAATGCGTTTTGCAATATCTTTGTAGGTAATTGTCCGATTTTATGATTTGTTTGATGCACGAAAGGGTAAATTATTTTTCCATGAACATCTTCCCATAAAAAAAACAATTTTTTATAAAAAGTGAAGATATGACCTGGTTCTTGCTCTGGCCCGTTCAATTAATATTTATTTCATTTTCAGCTTAATAACTAAGCCTTTGTGAACAATTTTCTTTTTAAGTAGTTTTACAATTATACTTGTGGATTTTTATTCATATCATTCCCGATATTACATTTCCTAGTTATTTCTAAAATGTTATGTGTAGGTGATTTTAATCGGGTACTCTTTTTTTTTACGGTAACAATCAGTTTAGGAAATAAAAAAAATATAGCATCTGAAATTGTTACTTAAGCAACACTTTACCATTTTCCCAAATAATTGTTATGTTTTTCAAGGTTTGATCACAATAAGTCTATTAGGTATTAATTATTTGTTACCTGAATTAGTCGTGTAACGTTTATTGAATAGTTTCGTCTGGTCATTATTTATATAACAGGATTTTATCCATTTACAGACATGAAACTCGCTAGTTTAAAATAACAGAAACAACCGATTTCCCAAAACTACTTTAAACCACGGTGTATTTTTTTGTAGACAATTTACAAGGGGTTTTGAAAGTATTAAAAATAATTTAAAGAGGTCTGGATTACCTACAGTATTTTTCTTGGATAATATGGGTTGTATACTCGGTTGCAAATGATGTGCATGTTGTCAGCTTTAAAACAATTGCGTCTTGTTTATACTTATATAAATAAAATAACAAATCAAATATTTTAATACAAAATAATTTTTTTTCATATCATAATGGCATATTAGTGCATACCTACATGCACACATTCATTGCGCATTTAGATTTAAACTTTCTGAAAAATACATACAAGTATTTGTATGTAGGGTTAATACAGCAATGAGGAGTTTTTTTATCAGTAAAACAATTGTTTAACAAGTTATCAGAGTAACCTAACTGAAAGGTTTTTTTTAATATTTTACAAACAAAACCCTAGTTTTTCTATATTTTTAAATAGGTCCGCCGATGTGCAGTCCAGAAATATTTTTAGATCAATGTTGTTACTATTAAGACAACTAGACTAAAGAATAGTTGAACACCGATCTTCGTGATAATGTTTCTTACATACAAATGTGTTTGTATACGCCGTATAAAATTTAAATATTACTTTTAAAATAATTGCAACTTTTTAGCGTTTCATTTTGGAATCATTTTTATTTATGTTATAGTACAGTTTTAGACGATATTCAAATTTTTTTTTTTTTGTATTTGGTAGAGCCTTTTCAACTTACAAAACTTAAATGGCACCGTTTTATTTAATTTGATTTTTAAATTAAGAATAATTTACTGTCAAATTTGACTGGTTCAAAACCAGTTATGAATAATTATTTTTGAAGTGAGCAAATAAAAAAATAACTCTTTAATCTCCACACTTCCTCCCGCCCTAAATTTTAAACGTTAATAACTTTAAAACTATTTATTCAATACTGATTATCGACCAGTCAACATTTTTTGCAAATTATTTTTAATAAAAAAATAATAATAAAATATACAGTAGACTGTACAATGAAAAATGGGTATATTTTGGTAAAAAAAAAATACTTTCCGATTTTTTTTTTGGCTAGTCGCATTTTCTATTTAAATAACCTACAAAATATACTGTTATATTAATTATATAAAATAATGAATATTGTCTCATTTAACAATATAGCATAAATAATAATGTTTAAAAAATAAAACACACTACTAAAATTAAATTATCTTAAGAGTAAACCAGTGTAGGGCGTTCAAAGAATCGCTTGGTTTATATGTTAACATTTTTTTGCATTTATAGTTGTAACTTATAAGCCTCCAATTCCCTATCCTGGATAGTGGATAATGGATAATATGTTACTGAAACAGTGTGAGTACAACATTGTCTGGTTTTCTCTTGGTTCGTTTTGATTTGATTTCGGATCATAATATAACATTAAAAATTATTTTAGGTATCTTAAAAGAAAAACAGACGTGTACAATAGATGACAAAAAAAACTGTTGTTTTTTTTTTTTTAAATTGTTTTTTCTTAACTTTTAACAAATAAACAAATAATTGCTGTAGCGTTATCATTCAAATTTGTGCACGTGGCCTTACGGTTTACATAATCATCGTCATGTTTAGCGGGTCTTTGGTTATAGTTTTTCCTCAAGTAATATATATATATTAACATAACCATGGTTAAGGTACGATAAAATAAATGTTGAAGAAGGTTTTACCGAGAAGTCATTAAGTAATAGTAATATATTTAGTTCAGTGCTAGTGCCCAAATACAAAATTAACTGCTGGGTAGTGTAACATACACAATACAATTTATATTATACATTTACAGTTATTATGATAACATATTAATTATACACCAAAAACATTTAAACATGTGATGTATCAAATAAATAAAGCCCAACATCAATTTTTAACGTCTATTTTGACATGAAATTAGATTTATTGTGTAATTTAATTGAGCATCAAAACAAAAATCATGAAATTAAAATAAAAGGAATCAATGCATATTGCTTTGACCAAATAGTATCCCGTATTATACTAACCTAATGACCTAATGAAATGTGGTTTTTGAGGAAGCTACTAAAGCATACATCACATTGGTAGGTAATATATGATAAATACTACCAGTGTGATGTATGCTGGGTAATTTTCTCAAAACTCTCTACGTAAAATATACAAACTTCAGTACGTAGATTAATAGGCTAATTGAACACTTCATACATTTGACAATTTGCAATATTCGACAATCAGCACAAGAAAATCAGCAGACAAGCGAGAAAAAACTAACAACATTCACCTACACCTACATATGTGGAATGAATTTTTGAAGAAGCTACTGAAACAAATTTCGCATTTGTTGGTAATATTTGATACCACCAGTGCGGAATTTGTTTAGTAATTTACTCAAAAACCATCAACGTAAAATATACAAACTTCAGTGTGTGGATTAATAAGCTAATTGAACACTTCATACATTTAACAATTTTCAATAAGTGTCTTTTACTAGATAATCATTTCAAAAAAGATAATTTTTTTCTATTTATCATTCAATACTTTTTATTTGTTCTAAATGATGTACAGCTTATATTTATTTTGTATCAGTATAATTTTAGCGATTTTTAGAATATGTTATGCTTTATACTTAAGTATGTTAAGTAGATTTTTTTATAATTTAAAAACTGTGCAATTAGAAAAATCTGAGTACAACTTGAATACAAATACAAATCAAAAGAAGCGCTTGGGGAACCAAACTAGATTTGTTCCTCAATATTTTCTGTTGTACTTTTTTTGTGTACTCAAAATGAATCATAATACTAATATAAAATACTACGATTTATTTATTTGATACATCATGTGTTTAAATGGTTTTGGTTTATATTTAATATGTTATCATAATAACTGTAAATGTATAATATAAATTGTATTGTGTATTGTATTTACACTACACAGTAGTTAATTTTGTATTTCTCTAGTACTGAACTAAATATATTACTATTACTAAATGACTTCTCGGTAAAACTTGATAATGATTATGTGAACCGTACGGCCACGTCAACATGTTTGAATGATAACGCTCTAGCTATTATTTTTTCTATTTGTTAAAAGTGAAGAAAAAACAATTTTTAAATAAAATACAACACAGTATTTTTTGTTATTCATTGTACACGTCTGCTCTTCCTTTAAAATACCTAAAATAGTTTTTAGTGTTATTTTAAAATCTGAAATCAAAACAAATCGAACCAAAAGATAACCAAACGTTGTTGGCAAAAATTGGTGAAGTACAAGGGTATTTTAGTGGGAATATATTAGTATAAACTTTATCAATTAATAATAATTATTAAGGGTTTATAATCATTGTTTTTTACCTTTTATAGGCAAGTGACAGATTTATTGGAATTATAAAATATATCAATTAATGCCAAAAATGTTAACATATAAACCGAGCAATTCTTTTAACGCCCTACACTGGTTTACACTTAAGATAATTTCAATTGTGTAGTGTTTTTTTTTTTAACTTTTTTGTTTATGATATATTGCTAAATTAGACAATATTAAAATTTCTATCAATTTTTTTTATGTATTTTTAGAGCTTTATCAACTTTTGAAACTTAAATGATACCCTGTATATTAGACTGGTTTAAATAAAATTGTTTTTTTTCCACCTCCACAATAAAAAATGAGTACTTTGGCATTTTTCATTTCCAATTTAAGTAACCCACAAAATATACTAGTTTTTTTTTTTAAATTAAACATAACTTATTCAATTTTTAAGATGTGCGGTTTTAACATACAGCGTTTTAAAGCTTATAAAAAGTTGTCTAAGATTGATTATAACTATAATTGAGTTTTGACAAGTAGCATTTAAAACCCTCGGAATATCGAAACAAAAAAACAAATTTTAATATAAATATCGAATTAATTTTATTGTTACAGCTCTTATCTTATCTTCTTTTGTTATTTATTCAATATTTCGAGGGTTTTATCGGCTAAACTACTTGTCAAAACTCAATTACAGTATATTAATATTTTATATAATTAATATAATAGTATATTTTGTGGGTTATTTAAATGGAAAATGAATAGTGGCTTTCGAATAATGCCTTTGCATATATCAGTTTTGAATAAATAGTTTTAAAGTTTAAAATTTAGGACGGGAGAAAATGTGGAGATTAAAGAGTTATTTTTATATTTGCGCATTTATCAACCCCTCTTCACCTTCCATCCTAAGTTTTAAACTTAAATAACTTCAAAAATAATTATTCATAGTTTGTTATGAACCAGGCAAATTTGTCAGTAAATTCTTCTTAGTTTAAATGGCAAATTAAATATATATGTTACCATTTAAGTTTTATAAGTTGAAAGATCACTAAAAATGATAAAAATTATTTTAAAAGTAACCTAGTGTAGGGAGTTAAAAGAATCACCCGGCTTATAACTACATAACTTAAGTATGGATTTAAACGGGCTACATTTCACTAGCACTAATAGTACTAAAAGTAAATGATTTTAAGTACAAGTCTCACGAGCAATACTTATTTTGAATGTACGATAAATATTTAATATTCTGTCTCATAAAACTCCATAACTTTGTTGAGGTTTAGGCACTGTGTAACATTGGCTGAAACTAAAAAACCAATACACTTTATGTTAAACGTTTTTATTTGCCGTCAATTTAATAATATAACAAAATATAATATAATAATCGGTTTTCTCTAGCACACGCCCCAAATACATATACGGGTAACTTGAGTGGAACTAGTAATGAAGTAGTTCCGGTCTTAGTGTAATATTTGATTAAACTTATTCATGTGGTACTTATGAGCCCGTATTATATTCCGATGTAATTGAAGTAATTGAATGCTTACTGGGCGATTTGTTATTTATATTTATATTTGTTATCTGAAACCGTCATAATAAATTTCCGTTTATATTCACATTATTACCAGCACCGCAGGTGTCATAAAGCGAGAAGAGGTCGCTTTCCCATAGCTTTTATAAATTTAAATTGAAGTGCTAAAAACAATAGGGTTACAACTTAAAAATATTTAAACAAGGTTTACTGGATACCATTTTTTTAATTCATAGAGAATCGTAAGAAATGTTTGTTTTAGGTTTTCGTTACTTGCAATAGAATAATATTAATTTAACTTCATGTTTGTTTATGTCAGAACTTTCCGTATGATCCCTAAAAACAATGTTATTAACTTGGACTATTAACTTAAAATACCGAAACGAAAATCTCTGATGATTCTAATAGGTCTTCAATACGGGCGTTTTTTCATAAAAGGAAATTACATGAACGCATAGTTAATAATTAAGCATATCTATAATAATAGTAGCATAATATTCATAGTAGGTATCCAAAACTTGGTTATTAAAACCAACATTCGTGATTTCAAAAAATGACATAGATCACTGTTTTTACAAAAACTTATTAATCAAATTTGATATTTAGGTGGTATGTACTTTTTATTTATTTTTAAACTATTTTATTTTTTTACCTAAATTTAAAAAAAATTAGTTGCTTTATTTCCCAACAAAATAACATAATTCGAATATGTTTTATATTGCTTTAGACAAAGGTAAAACTATGATTTATGAATGACAGATCATAAAAAATAAATTTAATTTTAATTGTTAGATTTATGGAAAAATTAAGTCATTTGTGTTTAGTTTATATTATTATATTAACCACTTTGTTATCGCCCTTGAAAAATTGTGTTTAGAGTAGATAACCAATTATATTTTATATTTTTTTCTGGTGACGGGTAGTAGTGATGAGAATAATATAATGTCACGTTCTCTCTCCTTTCTTTGATTTTTTTTTATGTTAAACAATTGTGTGGAAAATACATACACATACAATAGAGTTTTTAAAATGTTTACCGTATTAATAAAATTATTACGCAATAGATTTTATTAAAATAAAAGATAACACGCTCTAATTTTGTACTTAAAAATTATAAATAAACATGAGAAAAACAAATATTTGGGGAAAAAGGACCTCTTGTCACAAAAATCAAATTTTAAGTTATTATATAGTTGTTTTTAATTCTAATTTTAAAAATGTTGAGACCAAAATCATTCTCCTATCTTGTTAATTGGCCAAAATATATATAAACTTTTTTTCGGAAAAAATGGTTGTTTTAAGAAAAAAACTCTTTAAGTTTTGTAATGTTGCCAACTTTTAATTTCCATACTAAAGGAATGAAACTTAATCAAAAATTAAAATAAAGTGCCCTTAAGCAGATAATTTAATTTTTTTTCATAAAAATGTTTCCAACCCGGATAGATGTTTTAGCCTCTCCTGCTATTCTCGCTGGAACATGTCACTTTTCCCTTTCCGCCTCACAAATGCTTGTGTATTTTTTTTATGTATATAAGTTATTAGACATACAGAAAGGTAGTTATAACGTAGCATGGTGTAATCAATCATTATATTTTCAGGCGTACTGTGGTCGTTGAAATTAACAATGAACAATAAAATAGACATGGAACCCAATTTGGACGATACACAAAAGTATGTTTACCGTTGTAATCAGTGGAATAAGTGCAGATAACTCAAGTTGTGAACTAATTTTATTATTTTTTTTTCATAGAGAGAATAAAAATAATACTGCTTGTGTCAGCGATTTAAACTTCGAAGTAGTTGAAAATGTCGAAGGAGATATTCAGCCATCTCATTCCAACGCCGACGGGCCTTCTGTGACAACCGGTGTAAACGGTGAATCGACATCAGCGATTGTATCCGACGGGCCGATAAAAAAGCAGTCGTCCAAAGAGAGAAGAAAAATAAAGAAAACAAATCTTAACAAATTGAAAAGGAAAAGTAGAAGACTACGCGAAAGGTTGAGGGATTTATTTAACCTTAGGGCGGTGGCAAGAAACAATATACAAACATCCAAGTCTCGTGCTGCATGCCGTCGACCTGTGCCAAAACAACATCGACAAAAATGGGGAAAAAAAACCGAAATCGGTAAAAACAAAGGGCGAAGGACTGTTGTCGCGACAGCACCCGACCAGGAGCCGAACAGGCTTTGTACGATAGAAGACTGTGAAGTAATAATCATATCGGAAAACGAAGACGACGAATACCAACAGCCGACCTGTTCTACAGCAGCAGGACCAGAGATGAGCCCCGAAACGATTCCAACCTCGGGCATCATTGATTTGACTACTTCTGACGACGAGGACGCGGGCTACGTTTTAGCCGACTGTTCGCCCGTCGCCGACCAGCATGGAAACGATGACGATGACGATGAACTGATGATTGAAATCGATGTAGGCCGTCCTTTGGAACACGCGGAACCTTGGTTAGTCAGTCATGCCGACGTGGAACTTCCTCTGCCGCCGGACATCGTGGAGCTCAGAGAGTTCTTTGGCATAGGCATGACGGTCAGAAGTTCGCGGCCCGGGGTGCCGTCGACTGTACAGCCGCAGGCTACACGACCACCGCGGCCAGCGCCGACCGGTGTTATCGCACAGTCGCCGAACGCGACTTCACTGGAAAGCCAAGTGGTTATGTTGAAGAATAAAATCCGGGGGACCGTGGTCGAATACGCGTACTTGTACGAACCGAACTGCATCGTAGACATGCTGGTGGCGCGGTTGCGGAACGGCGATTTGCTGCACAACATGGACACAGCCTGGACCACGAGCGGCGCGTCAGACGTCAAGGAGCTTCTGATGTGGTTGACTTACAGCATGAGCAACAACCGCATGAACATTGTCCCTCTGATGGCCTGCCTGATGATCACGTTCCGCGCGACCGTCGACACGGCGCAGCTGTCCGACGCAGAAACGTGCAGAGAATTCAAAATATTCATCAACGTGATCAAACGGTGCTTTTTCAACAAGGACGTGCAGTTTTGGAGAACGTGGATGACCACCGAACACTTTTTGTACGGGTGTTGCTACGTCGACCACGTGCTGTACAGCAGAGCGGCCCAATACCGATCTATGGAACGTCGGATCAAATGGAACAAGGTAATGGCGTTCAAGTGGTATTTCCGGATACCGTCGTACCACGTCCCGTTGCCGTCACCGTCCACCGAAAATCAAGCCAGCATCCACAGGATAACATTTAGAAGCCTCACACCTCCATTGACTGAGCAGCCAAAAAAAATAAAGATGGTTGACCAAGCCGTCCAAGTGAACATAGGATCTGAACCAAACCTAGCTTCTATATTAGGTAAACATTTAACTTTACGAGTATACTTAGGGAAAAGTCTTAAACGATGACCAATAGACGTAGAAAAAAACATTTTTTTTTTTTTATACAAACTTAAGCTAATTTATTAAGCTAATATAACAAAAGTATTCGGTAAATTCTGTATTCTTTGCCTTACTAATATTACTTTAAATTTTAATTTCCCAACATAGTTCGCGTATCTTTTATATTTTAGTTTTATTGGTTTTACATATTTTATAAATATTTTCGTACTTCATTCTATTTATATATTAAATAATACCTATGTCTAGATACATTATACAATTCTAATGGTTAGATTAATTATTTTTAATAGCACTGTACAATCGAGATTGTATTGTGCTATTTAAAATATTATCTGTTAGGCGTTTATAAATAAATGATAATAATACCTACCTTTTTAACTTAAATTAAACTAGTAAACTTAGACTTAATAAACTATATAATAATAATTATTTATAAAAATATAAATATATTTATGATAAAAATATTATTTTACATAATACCAAATTTATTTAAATACAAATATAATAACTAATTAGTATGATAAATAAAAAAAATTTTTTTTTATGTAATTTAAAGTTTATTCAAATAAATCTAACAATTCATTTTTATATTTAATTACCTGTAGTCTATACACAAAACTATTTGCAGACTTTCAAATAAATTAAAACTAGGTACCTACTAAATAAGTGTGCTCAATGAATAACAAATCATTTTTTGATTAAAATTGTTTAAAATGAATAAATTTATAATAAATAACCAAATTATAAACTATTGAATAAAACAATATCTTTAATTGATCACTTTATTAAGATAAAAAATTATAAGAATAATTCCCAATTCTTTAGAACACCACATTAACAATAATTATCAAGCATGTAATATTAGTAGTTAAAACGTTGATCATATAGTAGAAAATAATTTAAATAACTTAAGTTTGTTTTTGGATAGTATGCTTTATTAAAATATTATTGTTTTCTTGTCTAGGTTTGGCGCCATCAAGTTCTCGAGACAATTCCACATAAACTTCTTCACGGCTTCAAATATTAAGTATTATTAAGAATACTAATAACATAATCTATTTTAACCTTTCATCTGACAAATAAATTGTTAAGTTTCTTCAATAAAAATTTAATCATTTCCAAAAAATAATATGTTAGTACTTATGTAGTATAATATTTTCTTTGTGTACTATTATTACAATTTTTTTACATTTAATTATTTGTTATCAAGCCATTTCCATTTATTATTTTTATTTAAAATAAAAAATTGTAATTAAATATCCATTAATTAAACTTGTGATATTTTGTTTATAAAATGTTTTATTTTCACAATATTATTTATAAATAATATTTTATTATTTTAAGCGTTTTCAAGATGAAATAACAAATTCCTATTATCTTTTTATCGATTTAATTATCTATCTTAGTGAATTAAGTTATTATGTATAAATGTTTAATAAATAACATACTACTTATTAAATAACCTTTTCATGTTTTCTTTTATTAAAAAAATACAAACTTCGATTTCTATTATCTAAACTAAATTGTTCAAGTATGTACTTTTTTCCAATCTCAAGCTTAAGAGCTGGTAAGTATTTTTTTTTTTTTACAAACCATAGAAGAATAAATATACTTAATTTTAAAATACTTATCTTACAAAAAATCAAAATACGAATCGGTTGATAGCATTTTAAAAATAATTTCATTTTACACTTATTTAAATTTTTGTTTTATAGGCCATGCTAATATTTGTAACTTTTAATAATGATGAAAAATTAACTCAATGAGAACCGGTCTTTTGATAAGTATTATTGGCTACTTTTAAAATTTGAAAAATTCCGACGCTCAATAATTTGGATTATAGCGAATTCCAAAGAGATTATACACTTGTTATATTCTCCTTGACAAATTGATCATAAAATAACATGTTAAGCACCAATCATGTTAATCTATCGGTGTTATCAACCGCTAGTTTTATACCAATTCCGTTAAAACCGTTCACTGTGTAAAGTGAAGTTTTATTCTAAAACAATAGTTTTGTATTTAGTCGAAGATATTTATCTGTAATATTACTATATTTGTAATATTTAACTGTACAGGCCACCAAAGTATTTCGGTAAGTTGACATTTATTTTCACTTAATAATAAAACAATTATTGACCTTCTAAAATATGTATGCAATAATTTATCTTGGCGAAACTATCAAGTTATATAAGATTGTACTTTTAGCTTTTTAGCGTTTATTTAAAAAAAAATCTACTATAAAAAAAAAATGCGATCCAGGTGTTTACTAGCGGATGATTTTTGTGCGATACGGATTTCACATATTGTTATCTACACAACGATAGAATCTTTTCAGAAATTAAATTCATAGTACCTGAAACCTGTAAAATTAATAGATACGTTGTTGGTGTTGTCGTTACACTATTGTCGTTACAATATTTTTTTTTTTAATAACCGAGTAATGATTGATTATATTTTACCTTTTTTTTATGAACTATTACTCATTTAATCAGAGCCGGTGCTAAGAAATATGCAAGGGGGGGGGGGGTGTCAAAATGAAGATGCCGACTTTAAAATTTTAATTGCCGACTAAAATATTTGGGTACTTTCGTAAATATTTTATGACATTTTGTGACTTGATTTTTTTGATTTTTAAAATGTTTTTGGAGCATAGAAATATTTTAGGCAACTAACAAATTTATTTATTACTTCATTTTCAGTTCTCAGTCACCAATACTAAAACAATTAGAGCCCTACTTTAATAGCATTATTTTTAAAATGTTTGAATTTATTTAACATAATTATAATTTATAACGTATTGCAGTTGAAACTGCAATTTAACCGAGATATAATCCAAATAGCCTTATTTTAAATAATTTTATAAAAAATAATAAAATTGTATTCAAAATTATTATTAAAATCTTTAAAATAAAAACAAAAGTGTATTTTTTTATGAGTTATTATCTTAATACAATTTTATTTTTATTTTAGTTAGGTACACTATTTAAAAATAATGCTCATGTCTATTCCCTGCTCGCTATATATATAGTATAGTAGGATATTATAGTAGGTAATATCCCACCGCAACGATAGTAATAAAGAAGAAACAAGACATAGTGAAGTAGTACCAAGGAACTCTCATAGGCCTTAAAAATCTGGATTAATGATTTATTCTAAATACGTATCCATCTCATACCTTTTGTTCAAAATTTACTCGGGCAGGCTCAAAAGGATTGTTAGCAGCTCCTTGGTGTATCATATTCATTCTCTAACCATATATATTAGATTACACATATTTATAACCAATACTTATTATTTTACACGCGCACACGGGACAAGCAAAAATAAACCCGCTAACTCTTTGCCTGCAGACTTAATACTATGGGTTATGTGATATGTCTAAAACAGAAGAGTAGGTTTTTTTTTTATAGTAAGGAATTTTTTAGAATTTTAAAACTAAAATAAAAATATATACTTATAGAGGGATAGAATGTTTGTTTACAATAGACCAATAGGTCCCATGACCGAACATCGTTTGATATAATAATATACACCACAGTTATTATAAACAAATAATAATACTTCTGCTAAAATCGGGAAATAACCGGAAATGCATTGTTTTTTTTTACTAAAAACTAAAATTATATTTTCGTATGGTCGTCCGTATGCCGACTATTCACTATTCGTCGCTAGATTCCAATAAAAATGATTTACCTACCTACTTTTATAAAATAAAAATAATAAATATGTTATTTGTATAATTTTATGGGGGATATAATATTTACCGACTTTTTGTTCGGAATGTGCCGATTAGGTATACTTGAGTTTTCCGAGTGGGGGGTGTCAAACCCCCCCACACCCCCCTCTAAGTCCGGCCCTGCTCATTTTATTTTGTAATTAAAATTCTAGGTTTGATATTATTTTAGTAAAATCCAAAACAGTATGAACATATTTGCGTTGCGATAGAAATATTGTTATGATTTTAATAGAAGTAGATACCCATCGTAAATTAGACTATATTTAAATATTAGGTATTTTTTATAGTTTTTCCTAATATTAACGATGGGCGAATATGCAAGAGAGCCATGCCCGATGAGGATTATGGAAGATCTTGGTGGTGCGTTTGCCATAGGTTTCATGGGCGGAGGAATTTTCAACGGAATCAAAGGTTTCTGCAATGCACCAACCGGTTTCCGTAGACGTTTCAAGGTGAGTGAAAATACAATAATTATTGTCCAACAACAACTGCAAAAATGTAATGTTAATAATTGTTGTATTCTTTTGTTTGCTCCAACGGAAGACGGCATTTAATTGTGATTTAATTTCCAGAGTGCTTTTCATTCGGCCACCACCCGAGCCCCCCAAGTGGGCGGCAGTTTTGCAGTTTGGGGAGGCGTGTTCGCGGCCATTGATTGTTCGTTGGTGGGCATAAGAAAAAAAGAAGACGCTTGGAACGGCATCATTAGCGGCGGTCTGACCGGCGGCATACTGTCCGCGCGAAGCGGCGTCGCCTCAATGGTAGGTAGCGCTGTCTTCGGGGCCTGTCTGTTGGCCATGATTGAAGGATACAGCTTGTGGTTCATGCAAGTGTATGAAACCGAACAGTATCGACAACAACCTCCGATATTCCAAGATCCTCCTCCAATATTCAAAGATCCTCCAAATGGCAAAGTCTGATGATGTGACAATATTGAGTTTGAAGACTATTTCTTTGATTGTTAGCTTTTTATTTTCGTATGCTTTCTAAACATTCTTTTTTGTGTAATATGTAATTTATGATATGTAAAAAATATAACTGTTGTTGAATAATAAAAAAAAAAATGTTATTTTGAGGAAAAAAAAACCTTTCCAAATATTATAATCTGTTCTGTATACAATTATTATGTATAATTTTCAAATATTCCCAGTATTTTGTTATATTATGTACATAAATAGAACAAACTAATTAAACAAATTATTACGCTATTAGTATTTTGTAGTCGATTATCCATAAAGTTGTCAAGTGTTAATATTTTAATGCTGAAATTATATTTTTTCAGTTTAGTTTAAAACGACAAGTACTTTCAAACAAAATAAACGCTATAAATAAATATTAGATTTATAGGTTCTAATAAAAAAAACCAGTACAGTGGGGTCGGTGCATAGTAGGGACGGAACATAGTTGGGTCGGGGCATATTGGGGACGGGGAGGTCACAGGTTTACAGGAATTTTTAAATCTGAAAGTGATAAAATCACTTTCGAAAAAACGCTTCGATGCAAATCGGTAGTTAGTATTTTCAAGCCAGTACAGTCCAAACCAAGCACAGTATAAACCAGCAAAGTTAGAAAGTTTTGAATGAAGGTTCTGTATTTACAAATGAGCATCAAAGCGTTAATTTGAAAGTGATTTTATCCGAGAAGACTAGTACAGTAGAGTATTGGCATAATGTAATCAAAGCAATGAGGAAACGGAGAGGTCACAGGTCTACAAGAATTATTATAAATAAAAGTGATAAAATTGAATAAAATCGCTTTCAAATAAACGATTAATAGAGTTGCTACTCGAAGGAATTGGTCCAGTATTAAAAAAGTTACAGTGTATACAGATAAAAAAAAAACACACATCAGAGTAAAACCAATACCTTCTCGCTTTGCATCGAAGCTAAAACATTTTTCTGGATTTTTGTGTAAAAGACATCAAAAGTGGTCAAATTATATGTTTTTGGGGTCGGTGATTACGAAATTAATATCAGTTCTCAATTTTAATCATCCGGAAAGAACTTAAGTAAAAAAAAAAAAAAATCGAATTTGTGTAAACTTTAAGTCAAAAGTGGTACTTGAGCACAAAACCTAATAGTATCATTCTGCATAGATCTACATAAAATTGTTATAATGATTGTGAAAACACAGTTTCCCGGCAATTAAAAAAAAACTGTAGTGCCGAATTATTTTTCCGTTTAATATGTTATGGATACATATGAGTTCCAACTACTGGCAAATTTTCAACCCAAAAGTCTTAAAATTACGGCTAAAAACCCCGAAAAACAAAATAACTTGTACCCCCCCTAGGGGGGTGGGCATTGGGTTAAATTTAAATTTGATACAACTGACGTGCGCGGGCATACTAAATAAATATTTCTTATAAATTTCAACTCGATCCGACTCTTTTTCTCGAAATTATAGCCAGTAAAAGTTCTAACTTAAAAACTCGTACGGTTTTTTTTTGTTTTTTCAACTTTCGTCTGTGAAGAATTAAACTTTTTCAACTTTTACCCCCCCAAAGTACTAACTAGATGAAATTTGCGATTAATAGAGTTGCTACTCGAAGGAATTGGTCCAGTATTAAAAAAGTTACAGTGTATACAGATAAAAAAAAAACACACATCAGAGTAAAACCAATACCTTCTCGCTTTGCATCGAAGCTAAAAATATTTCCGAATTAATTACTTATAATATAGTTTGAATAATTAAAACAATTATTATCATTACCTAACATATTAAAGTCGTAATTACTTTTCTTTTCATAATTTAAATAATTATACAGAAAAACAAAAACCATATTTTATATTTTATCTATAACAATATCTAAAACTGAGTTTTTTTTTAACTAATTGATAAACATTCAATAATTATATTTAGAATATCCACCAAATGATAAAAGACTGAACTCAAATTTAATATTTATTGTTTTTGTTTGGAAAAAAAAAAATTATTATTATTGAACTTGTGTATTTACAAATTATGATATTTACCTAAGACGATGGTTATTTTATCATGCAATTTAGTTTGGTAAGCTATGCTTTCTAAAATTGAAAAAAAATAGTCATTCATTATACCAATTATGCAAATATGAATTTTTTACTAATTATGAAACAAAAATATATGCAAACACGTCCATACATTTGAGAATTATTATTACCTGTCCCACAATCTTATAACGCGTTTAAAATGTAACGATTTAAGTTAAAATTATTAAGAAAAAAACAAAATGCGTGTTAAAAAAGTTTTGAAACAAAAAAAATCTAGAAAGAAGTTGTACCAGTTTTTGTGTGTAAAGACAAAAATAACGCTATTTTAAGGGAAGTATTAGGGCATAAAATTTGACCGAAGATAGATCCAGAATGAAGTTTAGTAATATTGTGTATACATGCAATTTTCCCAAAAATTTGTAGTCAAAACATTATTTTTATTGAGAAAAAAAAAAGAAAAATTAAAATTTGTCCGTAGTCAAATTCCAACAACCAAGAGGCATATGAAACTTTTAAAATTTTTTTTTTTCAATTAAGATAAATAAGGAAACTAATTTACTAAATAAATTATTACAGACAGAAGATAAACCCAAATACTAAAAATACGTACATTTTCAAGCACATTTTATAGGCAGAATGCAGTTTACAGATTCGCATCGAAGAAGTTTATTTGAAAGTGATTTTATTACTTTCAGTTGTTATAATTCGTACATATACCTGGCTATGGATGTACTGGCTCTTTTTATTTAAAAAAAATATATTAGGTCAACAATTTAAGGTCACTGGAGTTCTTGCGCAATCGAAATCCGATAAACGTTGTAAATCAGTAACTTGAAAACAATAACTTTGTCAGATAAAAAACAAAAAATCTCCTTTTGGGTCCTTCAAAGCAAAATTCGTTTTATACAAACCGTTGCAAACGTCCAAACGCCAGAATATAATTAGCAATATAATTATTAGCAATACAATTAGCAATTTTTGGTCCATCCAGCAGTGTAACCGTGGTAAGTACGCTTTTTGAAATTGTGGTTATAATATTACGTTTCTACCCTTTGGCCTGCAAAACCGTAACCGTAAGCGCACCCTACTTTCGTTTATCGATTAAATGTGGAGGGGTGGAAGAACTTGGAAAAAAGCATATATATATATATTATATGTCTATTGTGTATGTCAGTAACTCGCCTTACCCGTTTGGACGCTGTTTGTCTTCTGCTGGATTTCTCTTAAAAAAAAATATAACAGGTAAAATATAAACTCGATGATTAACATAGGTACAATAGCGTAACAGCAGTAGTTATTACAATACTAATAAGATTTTTTTTTTTAATTTCGCGTTTTGTTGGGATATAATAATTGTACATATATTTATGTTTGGCAGTCACCAGTCGGAGTTCACACAGACTATTATCCAAGATGGCAGAAAATAACTCTATCAACTACAAGTATGTACATTATACTACCTAAATTAAATAATATAATATTAAGAAATTACAAGTCTTTAAGACGACGTTATACAAGCTATTATACTTAAGAGTTCGGTATAGGCATTTATTGCAAAATCTGAATTTAAAGCTTAAGCTAAATGTGTAGGTAGGACTTATTTTATCTCCGACTATCAGCACCTTTGACAGTTTTTAAAATATTTTTTTTTTCATACAACATGGCTTCGTAGATTGCGTTTTACTCGGTGCCTGTTGGTTAAGACAAAATATACTGATATGTAAATAAAATTGTATGTTGCAAGTATAAGTCCATAGGCGGACTTAGGGGTTGATTTTTTTTTGGGGGGGGGGGCTTTAGTCCCAGACAATATTTAGACACTAATATAGCCTACAATATCTTTATTTTTCGTAAATTTTCCACTTTACGTATGTGTGGGCATACATATGCTATATTTTGTCAATTTTTTTTATTGATGCAATATGTATAATATTACAATCGAAGTTGGTTATCAACTCATAACTAAATTATTAGTATATAGTACATTTAATTTATTAATTATATATAAAAATATAACAACCAAAGCCGCTACTGTAGTAGTGTTAATAATTTTTTTTTATAATTCTAATTCTAATAGCACAATCAAAAATTGACCTTTTAACCCCCATAAAGAAAACGGTAAACTTCAAATTAAAAGGAAAATTGGAATCCGTCTTATTAATATGATCTAAAATTACATTGAGTTGTTTTTTATCAAACTTCCGCCAAAACTGAGAAAAATAGGTAACTTAAAAAGTTATATAATTAGAAAAAAATAATATTTGTACGCCTTAAAGTTAGTTGGAATGTACTTATATGATTTTTTTTTCCGCCCACAATTATCGTCCCTTTTTTTCTTTTCTCGTTTTATCTGATAATATTAATTTATAGTTCTCTATTATAAAAAAAAAACATATTTTATATTGTTATTAGTGGTAATTGTCAGCTAAGCAAAGATTTAAATGACGAAAAATATGATATTTAATTTAAATATCACACAAAGATGTCTTTGAAATAATATCTATCTTAATAAAAAAAAAGTATACATCTAACAGGGGAAAAAATATACCCAATGAACTTAAATGTACTTCACATTATGTTGTTTATTTATTTTAGCTAAAAAATGTCCAAAAAAAAACTAAAATTTAGTTTTATTTTATGTCGATGAGGTGAGAAAAGGGCTAGAATACTATTATTTCCATCCACTTACTTCGCAAATAACACAAATATTATTTAATACATTACAAACCAGTTTTTGGTGTCACTATACTTAATGGATGAATTAAATATTTAGGTTATCTATCATCATTTATCTTTCATTTATCCTTCAAAATAATACCTACTGTAAAATTGTTGTGTTTTAATTTACTATAGTAATTATAATTCAACTTACGTACATAATAAGCTCCATTTGCCAAAACAAACTGAAATATTTTGTGTGTATTAAAAACACTATCTGTACTATTTGTCAGTAAAATAGACAATGAATTGGTTATATTTTTTAGCATGGCATATACCTCAAAATGTTTTAACATAAAAAAAAAAAAACATTTCATTTTACCACGGGTTTTCAACTATTTTTATAATATCTGCGATAAGTTTGCTTTATTATTATTATATATATATATATATATACATTTACTTCGACTATGATATTATTTAAAAACAAAAAAACCCATAAAAAAAACGAAAGATGACAGGATTTTGAACACAATGCAATTAAATCCTTCTTGAGATAACCCTAATGGTTAGCTTAATATTTACAATTAAAATACCTTTTTTTACTTTTTCAAAATAGCTATAACTTTTTTTCACGTTTTAAATCGGAAATGACATTAACTCAACAACAGAGGTGAGGTTATACTTCGGTTTCATAATAATAATATGTGCTTTTGCTTTTTTAAAAAAACCATTGATTTATTAAAACGCTTTCTTCTAGAGTTGTATATTTAGATAAAAAAAATATTTAAAATCTATCACGGAAATGGGAAAGAGTTCTATAATAACTACCCATTACAGTTCAAGCATCAAATTATAGTTTTGCAAAAAAATTGCCTTTACTTAACCCTTTGATAAATAGGAGAACCATGTATTCGTAAAATCTTTTATTGTGTTTAAACGTTAAAAACTAAGGAGAACTTATAAAACGGAATCGAATAGAAAGAAACGGTGTCTCCAAGACGATAAAAACAGAATATCTTATTACGGTTAGAGAATAAAACAGGAATAAACGGTCAAGTCGACAAAAAAAATTCTCATTGCTGTTAACAGAATATACTATTATTGTTAACTATAATAATTATATATTATTTTTGAATTTTTAGCGCTATCGCTGGACAACTGGAGGCCACTGAACTGGAAGTTGGAATCTTGCCGCACGACGATTATGTCAGGTTGTTTGTAATTTATTTGCTCAACAAAGACATGTGCGCAAACAAATTTCTCTGGCGCCGTATACCTGCCGAAATGAAGTGTTCTGCAGAGCTACAGAGAATGAATATGATTAGTCAGGCCTTGTGGAATCAACTGTCTGCCGAGGCCATGAAGTTGACCGATTTCAACTGGTCAGAAGGGTTGAAACCGGTCATTAGCACTCTGAAAGAAAGCATTAGAAAAGAAGCGTTGGACATTATCCGCGAGAGCTACTCGGCCATTTCGGTGGACTTGTTTCAGATAAGTATGGGGACAGACAGAGAACAAGCGATACAAATTGCACAACAATTGGATTGGATGGACGACAGACAGTTTATCTACCCAGTATCGTCTGCTAGAAAAGCGAAATCACAGAAAGCAACTGAAGTCCTCGAAGGCCTTTCGAGTTTGCAACTGAATTCATCGAACGCCGAAAACTAATTTACTTTGAAATGTTTAACAAATAGTGAAAAATAAGTGGCTGACCATATTATAAAATCAGCTTTTATCCATTCATAATTTATCAAAATTATTTAAAGACAAAAAAAAAAAATGAAATGTAGAATAATTCAGTTAACTATAATAATACAGTAAACAATGTAATCTTTTTTTCACCTTTCACCCGACATCTAAATTATTGCGATTTTTTTTACATTTAATTGTTTGTTATTTATTAATTTTACTTTATTCTTTTTATTTAAATAATAATTATGATTTAATATTCATTAATTAAACTTGTGTTATTTTAATATTTTATAACCTATTTGATTTAACAATAACATTTTATTATTTTAAGCGTTTCCAATATAAAATAACCAATTTCTATTATCTTTGTATCGATATCTATCTTAGTAAATTGGGTTATTAAGTATAATTATTTAATAAATATTATTACACCTATAAACTAATGGCCATTAGATGGTCTTCTCAAGTTTTCTTTTTTAAAAAAAATTTGAACTTCGATTTTACCTATTAACTAGTCTAAATTAATTTCAATTTTTTATTTTTTTTAAATCTTATACTCCAGAACCTGTATAAGATGGTAGTAATTATTTTTTGCCAACAATAAAAGAACAAATATCATACTCTATTTTAAAAGAATTATCTTACAATTTACAAAAAGTCATAACACAATTTTATTTGATAGCATTTAAAAAATAATTTAATTTATACATTTGTCTTATAAGATATGCTAAAATTTGTAATTTATTGTATAATGATGGGAAAATAACTCATCCCGAGCTAGTCTTTTGATAAATATTATAGGTATTCTATTTATAATAATTGTATAAAAAAAAATTAATCAATCTTCATTCTTAACAAATTCCTATTATCTTTGTATCGATTTAATTATCTATCTTAGTGAATTAAGTTATTATATATAAATATTTAATAAATAACATTATACATATTAAACGACTCATATTTTCGATTTCTATTACCTAAACTGATTTGTTCAAGTATGTCCTTTTTCTAAGTAATAAGCTTAAGAACTGGTAAGTTTGTTTTTTTTTTTGCTAACCACAGAAGAATTACATTCTAAATTTTAAAAGACTTATGTTACAATAAAACATAACACATATTATTTGATAGCATTTTAAAAATGTATTTCATTTTATACCTATGTGAATTTTTTATTATAAGATGAGCTAAAATTTGTAACTTTTAATAATGATGAAAAATGCACTCGAAAAGAACCTTTTCTTTTGATAAGTGTTATTAATATCCTATTTCTAATAATTTTATAAAAATAAAACAAATAATAGTCAATCTATTAGTACTAATTTTTATCTTAAGCACTACTATCAATTTACACACTGATCAACGTTGTTTACTACACTGTAAATATAATTAATAAAACAAACATTTGCTGCTGCCGCTAACGACAAGGTTCAATTAGAATAAATGATATAGGCGAGGTCTAAGAGTTAAACAAATTATTGGATTTAACATAATAGAATTGATAAAATACTAAGGTTATAGGTAATTATAAAGAAAAGAAAATAACAAGGTTTAACTAGAGCTGGTTTCGCACATATTTAAGGCATCTACATTGTACACTGTTCAGTGTAAATTTTAATAATATTGTTGAAACCAAATAGTATAAATGATACTTAATATTGGTAAGTCAATGTTAATAATTGTTAATATGTATTGACTTAGAATTCCCCCCAACAACAGTGTTACCCAAATCAAGGAATAAAAATAGCATTATTCTGAAACGATGTCTGCATTGCGTCCATTTTTTATAGTTTTTGATATTATATAGGCTTATCAAATATAAATTATTATCATACGCAAAGGGCCTACGGTATATTGTATCACAATATATGGCTACACTGTTCGGAAAAAAACGAGGCCCTTAAAAGATCTTCCTTTCGGGTATTATCATTTATAATATTTGTAGAAAACATGAACTAATATAGTATTATACGCTATAGTTTGTGGTGGAAACCCTTATCGGGATTGTCATTTAGTTCTCATCACCTTTCACCGGGTTGGCTCGTACAATTGCCATATTATAATCACAGGATAACCAGAAGGGAAACTTAGCTCGGGACAGAGTTTGATATTTTGTATTGGCGGGTTACTTACAATAATTGTTACTCTTTTTCTTGGAAAAATCTATAGTCCATTTGTTATAGTCTGGCTTTCAGTCGTGACAGTATATAGCAATCAGCGTATTTCGGCTGTTCATAAAAACCCATGTAATTTTTAAAGAGTTTACTTCTGGTTATTATCACAGACGGTTGGCTCATTGCTTGCACCATCGACCTGGTTACAGGTCAAATGCCAATGGTTTCACCCAATTAAGAAATTAAATTAAGTTTTACGTTTAATTTTGGAAACACTCGATAATATAATTTGTAAAGAAACAAGTAAACGTGAAAATGTAGGAGAGGGTTTTTTGTTTTTATGTCCATCCGATAGTGTAACCATGGTAGGTACGCTTTTTGAAACTGTTGTTGTTATAAGAAGTTTCTACCCTGAAATACTGTTACCGTAAGCGCACCCTACTTTCGTTTATCGATTAAATCGAGGGGCGAAGGGCTTGGCAAAATATATATATATTTATATATATATGTATGTTAGTAGCATTACTCGTCTGGACGCTGCCTTTGTCTTCTGCTGGATTTTCATTTCGACAAAAAATTTCTATAACAGGTAAAATTCGTACTATATAAGTACAATAGCGTAACAGCAGTAGTTATTACAATACTATTATGATTTGTTTTTTGATCTTGGCAATTTGTCGGGATAATAATAATATATTTATGTTGGCAGTCACCAGTCGGAGTTTACACGGACAATAATCCAAGATGGAGGACGACAACTCTGTTGACTTGAAGTATGTATATACCGCCTAAAATAAATAGTAAAATAATATGTAGAAATTATATGTCGTTAAGAGGGTCGTTATATAACTTATTTATTAAGGAATTCGATGTAGGCAATCTGAATTTAAAGCATAAAACCAAGCAGGCCCCCCACATGCATTTTTCAAGTACGGTACTGTAAATGAATCCGGGCCCTTATTATATATTAGTATTTATAATAATTTTAATATAATTTCTAACATTTATTTTTTATTTTTCATAAGGTACCTAAAATATTTGTTACATAGCTAGTGTGACCAGACGTCCCGATTTTGGCGGGACAGTACCGATATTCAAGCAGGTGTCCCGCTAAATATGGTGATCAAATCGGGACAGTAAAATGTACCGACTTTTAATCGACGTCCCGCTTTTGTCCCGATTTCAAACAATAGTTATTTTTTTCTTATTTTCGCTTATGGTGTGTATATTTTGTGTTCCATCAGATCTCATCAGTTTATTTTGTACAGTTTCTATAATCTATACTGTGATATCACTTATTATCATAGAGACCTAGACATTGGTGTTTATCACGTTATGATCTGGACTCTCAATCGGCTATAGGTAACCACGGTTTTAGAAATGAAACCCAAGTGGTTACAACTGATAAAAAACCTCCTTTATTGCTCAAATCTATTGCATCAAATGATAAATACTAAGTATTAATAATTTTTTTATCTGTATTAAATATTTTATAAATTTGTATTAAGTATATTTAAATTTGGTTTTCATCCTACTTTGATTATAATTATAAGTTTACTTGTTATAATATTTAATTCTTGTATTTTAAAGTTACATTTTGTTTTTAAAATTTTTTTGTTAAGGATATAATATACTTAATTTTATTAAGGTATTAATAAAATAAATATTTTATGTTCAATGAAAAATTGATTTAAATTTTGATTTTTATCCTATTTTGATTATGATTTTTTCTTTTGCAATGTCTAGTTTTAGCATGAAGAAATAAAGGTGTACCCAAAACCAATTATTAAGGGAGATTAACTCCTCCTACGAGTACTATTTTATGAGGAGGGATACCCCACTTCCTCTAGTTCCTTTTGAATACTTGTCCCGCTTTTATAGAATTTTGATCTGGTCACTTTATACATAGCTTATATTGCTTTTATACACCTGTAGACAGTATCACAATATTACCGCCACAACTCGGGAGATTGACGGTTGTGGTAAAAACTAAAATGCATGCTATGATCGCGGGTTGTTTTGACTTTGGTCATCGATAAAAGAATTATTATCTTCTAATGCCAAAAATAGCACTAGTAGGGCAGACGGCTGACTTATTGCTTTTATCGTCCCGGATATTTTCCCCTTTTATTTTTTCCAAGAAATGCTTGCGCTGCACGCCCTACCCGTCTACCGTCCTACCGACGTCAAGTGGCCGATCTCATTAAATAAAAATAATTTACAATTAGATTGTTAAACAAAATTATGTATTATAAAAAGTATTATGTATTATAGTAAAAAATAAAAATATTTATATACCAATATTATACAAACATATAGTGACTGGGGTGGCACGACTCATTATATTTTTCTAATTTAAATGAATAATACGTATATATTTTGTTTTTTCCTCGGGCTCTCAGAGAGCCCGGGCCCCGGGACCCTAGTACTCACTGACCCCCCCCCTTGTGGGGGCCTTGAAACCAAGTGTGGAATTAGGGTTCATTTTTTCCAGACTATCAGCATCTTTGTCAACAATTTTAAACATGTTTATCGTATAAACATAGCTACGCAGTGTGGTAGTATTATATGTGTTATTATTATAATATTTGTGTTTGTTATCCGACGGCCGTAGCCATGTAATATTTCCCCCAGACAGTTGCCTCGTTTCTAATATTTCTTTATACTACCATATTTTGCATTGCAAAAGTTAGTTTAGGTACAGAACTAGTTACAAATTTTTTGTAACTAGTTCTGTATTCATATTTATATTTATACTTTTTTTAAAAATTAGCTCTCTTTTTTTAAATTCTAAAATTAATAGTCCTGAATTCCTCATATACAACAGTCCTTTTAAAATCTATGATATCAAGAGGAAGTTTTACATACCTAAGCATTTATGCATTTTACTCACTTAATAATAATTTTAGAGGTAAAATACCTACAATAAAAACGAAAGATCACACGATTTTGGAGACAATGTCGTATCATTTTTTTTGAAAACTCAATGATTAGCTAAATATTTAACATTTAAAATCACATTCACGTTGTTATTTTCAAAATCGGATATGACATTGTCTCCAAAATGTTGTTGTAATCGATTTTAATAAAATCGCTGACGAAGATGCTGTGTTAGTCCGAAAAATAAATTAACTACCAAAAATGTGTTCTTATTATAGTTCAAGTTTTAAATTAAGGTTTTGCAAAAAGTCGCCTATACTTATAGCTACATAATACATAGGGGGGGCATCACATCCTTTTAATAACTTTTTGTGTTTAAACATAAAAAATAAGGAGAATTTATAAAAGGGATCGAAACTCATTGCTGAATTCTTATTATTATTAATAATTTATGTATAATAACATAATATTATATTTGAATTTTTAGCGCTGTCAGCCAACACCCTGAGGTCGGTGTAATAAAAGTTGGACCCTTTCCGGACGACGATTACGTGAAGTTGATTGCACTGCATTTGCTCCACAAAGACATGTGCCCAAGCAGATTTATTTGGCCAACTTTGCCGGACCACTTGAAGGACTCTGCAGAACTAAAAAGACTGTTTAGGATTGGTCTAGCGTCGTGGAAAAAACAGTATGACAACGCCATGACGTTAATCGATTTTGACTGGTCCGATCAGTCGAAACCTTTTATGGGGCTTTTAAGAGAATGCTTGAAAAAAGAAGCGTTGGAAACTATCGCCGATAGCTATGCGGTCATCTCAATAGACTTGTTTCAAAAATGCGTGGGATTGGACAGAGAAGAAGCCATACTAACTGCACAACAACTGGGTTGGTCGATTGACGGACATTTTATCCACCCCATAAAACCTACAAATAAACCGCCGCCATCCAATGCATTCCTCCTCGAATCAATGGCTGGTTTGAATGTGAATTCGTCACGCCAAAAAAAATAATTCCCTTTTTAAATGTTCAACCGATAGTATAAAATAATTAGTGGCTAGTCAAATAGAAAATACGCTTTTATGTCTATTCGTAATTTACCAAAATTACTTGAAGACAAAAAAAAAAAATTGAAATGTAGAATATTACTACTGTAAACTATAATAATACAAATGACAATTTAATCTGATTTTTATCTTTTATCCGACATTTCAATTGACTAGTGTCTTGAGTGAAAATGTAATAATTAAATAAAAAATCAATTCAAAAAATAATATCTATGTACTTTGTAAAATAATATTTTCATCTATGTACTATAAACTATTACGGTTCACCGTCTGCAACGTGCCTACAAATATTTTTGTGACAAACATAACTATAAACAGTCATGAAACTGCATAGTTAAAGGTTTTAAATAATAGAATTTTTATACAATTTTTCATCAACTTTGCAACTAAGATTGTTTGCTATTAACAATCGAGTCAGAGTTGGAAATGTTTCATGTTTGTCAATGAAGCATTTTCCGTTCTGTATTTGCTTTAAAATTTCTGAAAGGACTATAATAAATAATATCACACCTTTTAGGTGTCCTTCTCATGTTTTCTTTTTAAAAAATAATATAAACTTCGATTTCTATTGCCTAATCTGATTTCAGTTCTAGTATATACATTTTTTTTCTAATCTTAAGCTTAAGAACCTGTACAAGCTGCTTATTATTCGTGCAAACTATTGAAGAATAAATATCATACTATGTTTTAAATTACTTTTCATACAATCATAACACAATTTTATTTAATAGCATTTAAAAAATAATTTCATTTTTGCTTTTGTCAATTTTGGTTTTATAAGATATGCAAACATTTTTGACTTGTCTAAATCTAAGAGTTTAACAAATCATTGGATTTATCAAAAACAATCTGATGTCTCTTCAAATTGTCACTGACTGCAAATCGTAACAAAATGTCTACAAGTATTTTTATGATAAACATTATGATAAACAGTCATGAAAACTGCATAGTTTAAGGTTTAAAATATAATAGTACTTATTTAAATTTTTTTATCACTTTCACAACTAATATTGTTCGCTATTACCAATCGAGTCAGATGATTAGAGATGGAAATGTTTCATGTTTGTTAATGAAGCATTTTTCATTCTGTATTTGCTTTAAAATTATGTGAAAGAACTATTGAATATAAAATGTTCAATATGTTCCCTTTAAAATGTTCTGCCTTTGTCGCTGAAATAGACTTTGAACGGTATTGGTAACGCTAAATTTGAAGTGTTAGTAATGCATAATACAAAAGACTGGGTAAGAAATTATACTTGAAAAAATAAAATCCTAAGGTTTTACTAGAATTGGTCTCGAATATAACTAAGACAACTGCAATGTACACCGTTCAGTGTAAATTTTAATAATATCGTGGAAACCAAATACTATAAATGATACTTAATACCGGAAAGTCAATGTTAACATGTATTGGCTCAGAATTTCCTCCAACAACAACAGTGTCACCCAAATGGCAAATCAACTAATCAAGGAATTAAATAGCATTATTCTGAAACGATGTCTACATTGCGTCGATTGTTTATAGTATTTGATATTATATAAGCTTATCAATTATAAATTATTATCACACGCAATAGGGCTACGGTATATTGTATCATAATGTATGGCTACACTGATGTTGGGGGAAAAAAGTAAGCCCTTAAAAAAACCTAACCTTCGGGTATTATCATTTATAGTACCTATTTGTGGATACTCCGAACTAACACGTTTACTGTCCGATGACCCTTATGTGGTTCATGATTTATTTATAGATAAGTCCATAATTAATTAATTAAGTCCCTATCATCTCACCTGTCCAACTGTGTTATTATGAATTTTATAGAATATAGTCCATACAAATAAATCTCCAGAGAAATAAATGTTTGAAATGAACCACGTGTAGATCATGGACTACTAAAATAGGTTTAACGTGATCCCATATATGGATCACAGGACTGATAACTTTTGATTTAATTTAAAATTAGGACAGTGAACGTGCTAAGATAGTGGTGGAAATCCTTATCGACCTTGTAATTTAGTTACCATCACCTTTCACCAGTTTGGCTCATACAATTGCCATATAACCAGAAGGAAAACTTGGCCGTCCCTTTAGTTGGCATTTTGTTTTCGCGGATTACTTACAATAATTATCACCTTTTTGTCAGGAAAAATCTGTTCTGTAAAAATATTCTGTTGAAAAACCTTAGTCCATTTATTATAGTCTGGCTTCCCGTCGCGAAAACAATATAGCAGTCGGCCTTTTTCAGCTGCTCAATGGAACCCATGTAATTTTTTTTAAATGGACCTTTTTGGTTATTCTGTGATATAATCTCATATATGATAAGCTTATTGCTTGCACCATCGACCAGGTTATTGGTGAAATGCCAATGGTTACACCCAAATCAGAAATTGACAAAAGTAAATTAAATTCAACGTTTAATTTTGGATGCACTCGACAATATAATAAGCAAAGAAGCAACTGAACGTGAAAATATAGAAAAAAGTTTTTTGGTTTTTGGTCCATCTATATCAGTGTAACCACGGTGGGTACGCTTTTTGAAATTATTATTATAATATGTTTCCACCCTGCACAACCGTTACCGTAAGCGCACCCTATTATCGTTTATCGAGGGGTCGCAGGGCTTGTCAATAAAAATATATACATCTCAGTAACTCGCATTGCCCGTTTGGACGCTGCGTTTGTCATCTGCTGGATTTCTCTTTCAACTAAAAAATATTATAACAGGTAAAATACAAACGTACTGTAATAGGTACAATAGCGTAACAACAGTAGTTATTACAATACTATGATGATTTTTTTAATATTAATTTCGTGTTTAATGAAACATTTATGTTGGCAGCCACCAGTCGGAGTTCACACAGACAATAATTTAAGATGGCAGAGAACAACTCTATTAACTTCAAGTATGTATATACTACCATAAATAAATAATATAATATGAAGAAATTGCAAGTCTTTAAGACGACGTTATACAAGCTGTTTATTAAAGAGTTCGGTGTAGGCATTTATTGCAAAATTCTGAATAGATAGCTTAAGCTAAATGTAGGACTCATTTTTTTCTGATTATCAGCAATTTTAAACATTTTTTTTTGTCATATTAACATAGCCAAGTAGAAAGCGTTTTACTCGATGCGTGGTAGTTTTAAAGCAAAAAAAAAACCTATAGTGAAATCTAAAGGTGATACAAATATTAGAGACAGAGACATATTCTTTTTTTAACTAAACCAAAATACATCACTTGTTTTTTTTAAGAGCGGGCGTTGATCAATTCTTGATTCTTTAGTTTTGGATTGCATTTTTAGAAATAATTGTTTACATTAATATAACTAGTAACAGATGTTTGTAACTAGTTCTGTACTAATTGTTATAGTTTTATATACTCCTATAATATTTATCTCTTTTTTTTTAACATCTATAATCGTCCTCAAGTCTCTAAAAAGTACTTTTAATTCTATAACTTTAATGAAGGATGGCAAACGTCAATTTTCCAACGTAAAACGTTTAACGAATGCGTTTTACTAGTTCTATGATAATTTTAGAGCAAAAATACCTATAAAAAAACAAAAGATAACATGATTTTGTAGACAACATAATATCTTCTTTTTGATAAACCTAATGATTAGCTGAATATTTAACATTTATAAACCCTTTTTTTTTCTTTATTATAATAGCTATAATTTTTTTACACGTTTTATTTTCATTGTCTCTAAAATTATGTTATCTTTCAGTTTCATAATATTATGTGCTTTTGCTTTAAAACAAGCACGGACTTGGTAAAACGCATTTTTCTAGAGTTCTATATTTAGATAAAAAAAAATATTATTAAAAATCGCTGACGAAGATGCTGTGTTAGTATGTAAAATAAATTGACTACCCGAAAAGAGTTGTAATAACTACACATTACAGTTCAAGCTTTTATTTAAGATTTTACAAAAGTTGCCTATACTTGGCTACACAATGAATAGGGGGCATCACGTCTTTTTATTAAATTTTTGTGTTTAAACATCTAATATAACGAGAACTTATCAAAGAGAATGAAACAGGAATAAATGGTGTCTTCCATAGGCGCAAACACGGGGGGGCTAGGGTGGGCTTAGCCCCCCAAAAAAATTAGGTTATGCATGCAATTTTTAAATACAAAAATATATTTACTTATATATATATTTAAAAAAAATTTCCAGCCCCCCCCAAGTTAAAAATTGAAATTGCGCCTATGGTGTCTTCAAGTCGACTAAAAAACTTCTCATTGCTGTTAACAGAATACACTATTATTATTAACTGTAATATTTATATATTATTTTTGAATTTTTAGCGCTATTGCCGAACAACTGGAGGCCACTGAAATAGACGTTGGAATTTTGCCGCACAACGATTATGTTAAGTTGTTTGTAATATATTTGCTCAACAAAGACATGTGCGCAAACAAATTTCTTTGGCGCCGTGTACCGGCCAACCTGAAGCGCTCTGCAGAATTACAAAGAATATATAAGATTGGTGTAGCCTATTGGAAAAAACTGCATGTCGACGCCATGCGATTGACCGATTTCAACTGGTCGGAAGGGTTGAAACCGGTCATTAACACCCTGAAAGAAACCATAAGAAAAGAAGCGTTGGAAGTTATCCGCGAGAGCTACTCGGTGATTTCGGTGGACTTGTTTCAGATAAGTATGGGAACAGACAGAGAACAAGCGATACAAATTGCACAACAATTGGGTTGGATGGGCGACAGACAATTTATCTACCCTATATCGTCTGAAAGAAAAGTGATGTCACCGAAAGCAATAGAGGCCCTCGAAAGTCTTTCGAGTTTGCAACTGAATCCATCAAACCCTGAAAACTGATTCACTTTAAAATGTTCAACCAATTGTATGAAATTAGTGGCCCACCAAATATAAAATAAGCTTTTATCTATTCATAATTTACCAAAATTACGAAAGAAAATAATTTCAAATGTAGAATAATTCAGTTAACTATAATAATACAGTGAACAATGTAACCTTTTTTTTTTCACCTTTCACCCAACATCTAAATTACTACGATTTTTTTTTATATTTAATTGTTTGTTATTTATTAAATTAAACTAATTCTTTTTATTTAAAAAATAATTATAATATAATATTCATTAATTAGACTTGTGATATTATAATATTTTATTTATAACCGGTTTTATTTCACGATATTGTTTAAAAATAATACTATATTATTTTAGACGTTTCCAATATAAAATAAGCAATTTCTATTATCTTTGTATCGATATCTATCTTAGTAAATTGGTTATTAAGTATAATTATTTAATAGATATTATTATACTTACAAGATGGTCTTCTCATGTTTTCTCATGTTTTAAAATGAAATATGAACTTCGATATTACCTATTAACTAGAAATGTTGTATAAACACCTATAAACTGAATTCCACGTTGAAAACTAATTCACTTTTAAATATTCAACCAATTGTATTCATTTAGGTGCTAGTCAAATAGAAAAGAAGTTTTTGTCTATTTATAAATTGTAAACATTTCTGTAAGTGTAGCATTAACTTAATTTTTTTGTCATTATTTATCTATTTTAATTGTACGAGTGTACTCAATAAATATCTATACTATACCTACACAACATATTTTCTTTTTTTTTTAAATATTATACTCTCATCTTACCTTTATTGCATACAGCGATTTTAAGATAATAATTTAATACTCAAAAAGTGTTCTCGACTATGTATTAAGTATTTTCATTACACTATTTTTTTTATTTAACAGTATGGACCACAAAGAGATTATTAAGTCTGAAAATTCTACTACTAGTAGAAAACAAGACGTCCATCACTTGAATGAATCTCACACTAAAGACGTCCTAACAATGGTAGTGGTGGAGTCGGACGATGGAAGTTCTAAAGAGTAAATTTATTGCTTAAAACTAAATCTTATCTGTTCAATCGAACTAGACATTTTTTATATTTTACAGAGTATACAATATAAAGAGTACTGATGAACACGAAACAGGGTGCTAAAGTTAACGTGGATAAAGTAGAAAATCAGCTCGAAAATAGTAGCAAAATAAAAGCAAAAGCAAAGAAAAAGATGAAGATGGGTTTACCAACATTCGAAGAAGCCTTCGTGAATAGATTGAACTTCTATTACTGCACTATTTGTTTAAAGCCATTTCTTACTTTAAAAATAATTATACAAAACATGGCAAAACTTCACCCTCTAAAAAAAAACGGTCAAACAAGGCGGGCTGATAAGTGGGCCAGGTAGTTGAAATATTTGACTATTTTTAAAATATATACTTTTAACTAACAAGGAAGCTTGCAGTACATCTAAATGGTGGTGTCTACATTTTTTAGTAGAAGCAAATGTATAAAGTTGATTCTCGACCTATAAGTGTTACACATAAATGTAATACATAGTTGCTGCACATATTTACAATAAGATGTTTTTTTTTAGTTTTTCTAGAATTCAATTTTTAATATGTATAAAAAAAAATATTATAGACTTAGTTAACTTAACTCATATACACAAGAGAGTGGATTTTACCAATGTAGACCTAATGTTAACAAAAAAGATTTTACCTTTTTAATTTTGTAATGATTTCACTAATTTTAATAAAAAAATTTGTTTAGGCCAACCACACTTCTTCTGGTGGATCAAAATTCTCCGTTATTAAAGAAGTGTAAAAAAGCAAAATCATCAAAGTGCAAGCAGAGGGGTGGCTTACGTGGGTGCAAGAGGGTCAGCTGCATTCCTTTGTTGATGCATCCTATTATAGGTAGTATTTTAACGCTTTACTATCCTACCGGCTAACCTACCCTACTAGTGCAATGCGTTTGAAGTGATTTAACTCAAGTGGCACCAGGTGCATTTTAATGTATTTAATGCAAGAACGGTTGCATAAAACAAGCAACATGCCCTGTGCCTGGCCATTTTTGTAAATTATTTTTACAAGTACAATATTATTATATTATAAAACTAAATATTGCAAAACCTTACGTCAAAATATGTCATTAAATTGTATTTTTGTTTTTTATGAAAGATTAAGTTATATTTTAAGTTAATATCAAGTATGTTTTTTTATCAGCTATCAAAATACTATTAATTTTATGATTTAATAATTATATATCATCAGACATCAATACATAAGTTTATTGAGAAGTGCAGTTGATCATTGTGATTGTGTTTCGATGTTTCAATGTAGTTTATATTAAGAAAATATATCTGAAATCCACTTATTAAATATTTTTACTTAATTTTTATTATTTTAAAATTATAATACTGAATTATTATTATAACTGTCTTAGCTTTAAATTTTAAGATTTTGTAAAAAAAAAAACTACTCTTTTCTTGTAATTTATATCAAGAAAATATATCTGAAATCCGCTTGATAAATATTATAAATTTTTATTTACAAAAGTACATGTTTTGTGTGTGTTTTTCTCGATTTTAAACTGGAAAAAAGTGATATTTTTCTGGTTGTATTTGTTTAAATTACCTTAAGTGATCCATATACTGTGGATAAACATGTATGGCGTTTTCAAATTTATTTGTCACCCCGGTCAAATAATTTTTTGCTTTAAGTTTAGGATAACGTTATTTTAATCATTAATGTATAACAATATATATAATTTAAATGAACGTCAAACAATCGTGTCCAATAAATATTTATATTCCTTTACGTTATGTCTACTACAGAAACTTGAAAATACTGTTTATTGAAACTAAATAAATTTTTTTTAGAAGAAGTGGCTAATAGTTTAAAAAAAGTGTTATTAAAATAAAAAGTTCGTGTTACTGTTGTGTTATTTTAATTGTCTTAGCTTTAGATATTAAGATTTTGAAAAAAAAACCTACTTACTTTTGTAAATGAAAAACCAATTTTTCCCCATAAATTGTACTTAAAATGTATCCTTTTTTTTTAATATTACGCTAAAAAAATAAGTGATGTACAAATGCATCATTTGGAATCTATTATCTACATTTTACTTAATTTCTCAAAATAAACTATTCAATTTATATTAAAAAAATAAGTTTTTTTTTAAAGAAAGAAAATTGAATTTATAGTAAAAATATTATGAATATTGTATCAAAACAAAACAAGTAGAAACCGTGTTTCGAACCCGTCCAATTTAATATCTGTTACTCAGTTTATAACAAAATAATCAGAAGTGAAGAAAAAGTTCAAGGTTAAATTCGATTTTGTTAACAAGTACATAAAGTATGCTGGTCAAAGGTAATAAAATATGTATTCTTTCGTACTCAAAAAAAGAGACCATTTAAAAAATATCTTATAACTGATAAGATGTGGGTACAAATTTAAAATTCGCATTTATTTACCTAACTATACAAAAAAAAACTCTACACTATATTTTATTTAATGCTTTTTGTAACAAATTTCAATTAAAAATAATATTTATGTAACTGGGACTATTTGATTTTTGTTAATGCTTGCTAAATAATGTTTAATTAATAAAAAAATATGGATTTCCAAATTAAATTCTTCAAGTCCAAGTTCATTCATGTTTTTAAACTAAACAGGTTGCTAATTTATTGAAATATTTGACTTTGAGTATTCTGAAATGTTTTTTTTCTAAAAGAAAAACCTGCTACTATCAACTGTCCGTGTCTTTAGATTTGCTAACCAAATCTAAATTAACTTGAGCAGAACAATCGAAATGCTGAAAAATTGTTACTTCCTTAGTTAGTTAATTTTAGAAAAGTAAGCTCTTATTGTGACAAGTGTTAATGCTATATTTTTTAAGGAATTTTTTTTTTATTGAAATGCTAAAGCCTTAAACGTCCGTCTAAACTCTTTTTAGGAATATTTTTAATATTTGGCTGTAATATTCGACTTTTAACATTTAAATAATGTTGTAAATATAAATGATCCATATCATTTTAGTTATAATTAAGTAATTTTTAACATCTTTTAATAGTACACCCAGTTATGAGTGTGTCTTGTATAACGTATAAATACATTTTTTTTGTTTGCCCAAAAAATCTTAAATTACTGGTAAAAAATGAAAATGTCAAAATTTGAACTTGATCGGATATTATTTAAAGGTGACTCAAAGCTATTTTTTCAATTTAATTAAAACGTGTGAAGATGAAATCATTTTTTTTTCTTTTGACTATATTATTATGTTTTTCAGTTTTGAAGCAACAATTTTTGAAGTTGGCTCACTCAAAAGAACAAACAGAAAAACTTTAAAAAAGTAAGTAAGTGAAGTATATTTAATCGACTTAATTGTAGCTTCAAAATTGAATAAAGATATGCTTCTGAGAAAAAAGATATTATCTTCACACGACCAAATAGCTTCGAGTCACCTCTAAATAAGTAAATGTGAAGTGTGACATTTTCTTTTTTTAATCTTAAGTCAATGGTTTTTCATCATTTTTTTTGGGTCGGTCTATACATACACAATGTCTTCCTAAAAAACGACTTGTGGCCTTTATTATAGCCACGAGATGTCTGTTAAAACTATCGGATCAGCTATATATACACTAGCTGCTAATATTTTGCTTTTCTGTTTTTTTTTTTTGTGTTGTATTTAAAGAAATATATTTTTTCCATTTAAAAATACAGCGTTGTCGTTGGCGATATCGGAGGTTTTTATTTCAGACTTGTTATCTTTTTCCGTCATGAAGATAATATTATAAAGCTCGACTCATCTGTTTTTGTAGTTCTACAAGCGTCCGCTGTGGCTTTGTCGGGCGGTCTTGTTGCACTTTCCCAGGACCGAATCCGCTATCGATTTATCAGCCAACAGCGCACTGTATCGCGTCCCCTGTTTAGTGTTACTGTCCAATACATTGTAGCCGTATAGCTGTTGTTAATTTCCGGCTGATAACGCAATAGTTTGGAATCGCTCATCACAATCGTACAGCACCATAACAAACACTTGGAAGACGGTCCAAGACAAGTGAAAACTTGCAGGTACGTTTAAGGAGTTTAATCTGATAACCTGCTAGAGACACAGTGTGTAAACCGCATACCTACAGTCATTTCCATACAGATAACATTGCATCTCATTTCAAGTACATCGGTGTTGTGCAAAACAAGTATATTTTTCTCTCTTTATCGCTATTTTGTTAAATATATTATACTGTTTTTGTGTCTGTGTCTCATGTGCCGTTTCCTTCAATGTGATTCTGTAGGAACTTTGCTCTTACTTTGTTATCTGTATTACACGTCTTATATTGTATGCTGTCCTTGTAGAATTTATAGAAGTTTTAGGTAATCCATTCCCATAATGATTTTTGACAGTTTTCTTAATGCCTACAAATTCTATGTAAATCCAATTGAGATGCCTTTGTTCTAATAAAAACTTTTAAAACTGAAAGTTTATATTTATTTGATAAAAAAAAAAAACACTTGTTCTGTGTATGAAATGTAACATTTTTATTCAATATTATATTGCTTAAATTATTCATGCTTTTAAGCAATTATTCATGCTTAAAGAAAAAAAAAGTGTCTATAGAAAACAATAATATTAACTTTGAGAATACTACAACACTTTAATCAAAATATTTTACTTTGCAAGACTTTTTTAATCACAGCTGTACTTTGGTTTATGAAATAACACTTATTAAGCCTTTTTTCTAGTAAAATAAAATAATGGTTTCTTATTACAGTATTTCCCGGTATGCTTACTGGGCTAATAGTGTACCACAATATTAAATTTTAAAAAAATGTTCAAGAAAAAACGCATTTTGCAAAAAAACCTGAATTGGGCCTTGCTCAAATAAGTGTCTCAATTATTCAAAAACCCTATGTTAAAAATTAGAGATTTTTAGTAGTCCATATTTTGTTTTCTAATGTTATGATCTCCTATAAAAACTAGTATTAATCTTATTTACAGCAAGTCGCAAATTAAATCCGTCCAATAAAAATATAAAACTTTAATCGGACAACAACTCAACATTGTAACAGTTTAGTATACATTTTTTTGACAAATTTAATTAAATACAATTTGTCCAAAAAAAATATATTTATAATATATTGATCAAATTTATTGTAAAAAAAAATATATATATAATGTGCTTAAAATTGTATGTTTCACATTAGGGTGGATACAATTAGGAAGCAATTTTTTACCAAACTCGGTACACAAGAAGGCAATGGGGTGAAATAGTTAAGAAGGGTGTCAATAGTTTTAAGGGGTTGTATATCCGGGGAACGACTGGGAAACTTTTACCTCTCTAAAAATACTAACTACATTTTGTTTATGATCTAATGAGGTGTTGATCGAGCAAATCAAATATTAAATTTGTTACATTTTGTTCACAGTCTCATCATATAGACTTGGTTAAATCGGTACACTGATCGGATGGAAGTAGATATAATTTTATTTATATAGTTTTTAAATTATGAATATTAATATGAATTTGACAATTTATATTGAGACTTACACTTTCTGCTACATTTTGGTTACCGTCTTTTTACGAATCATTAATTAATTATTTGTATCATACTATAATTTTATGTGTTACACATTAAGTACCTTAAGTTGAATTGCAAGTATTCAAACAAATTTTGGTAAAATGTTTCATATGTTTTCCACAGAATGGATACTACCAAGAGTTCTGAAATGGACGGGGCACTGTCTGTGAAAGTTGAAGTGGATGAGATAGACCAACAGCTTTACTTTGAGAGCCTTATAGACGAAGAAGAAGAACAATGTGTAAATGCATTGTCGGATGTACAAAAGACGGGAGTCATTGTAAAGGAAGAACTTTTGTACAACTGCGATATTTGCCAAATTACATTTGATACTGAACAACAGTTATTCCATCACTTGACAGAATCTCACGTTGAGGTTAAACAAAGCTCGGCCGATGAATGTTCCGAGGGGTAAGTTATTTTTTTAACTAAAACTCTATTCATATATATATATATATATATATAGTTTTCTACTTGATTGAAAATACATCCAATCCAGTATTAAACTCATTTCTTATTTTTGAACAATGAACCTTCTGGTTTACATTTTTTAGTTAATGGAACTAACAATAATTATTTTTTGTTTGTTTATAATTTCACTGAAATAAATATGCATTGTTTTTGTTCACAGAACAAGCACACTGGATAACTGTAATGTGAAAACAGAACTCCAAGAAGATCAAAATGGGTTGTCGGGTGAAGAATCGACGAAAATCAATACTAACGGAAATGTACCACATGTCTGCGATGCTTGTCATAAATTATTTGATGGCGAAAAAAGTTACCACCTTCATTTGTATGAAGTTCACTCCGAGGAAGTCCAAACAAAAGCTTTGTTGAAGTTGGGAAATGGAAGTTCTGACGAGTAAGTTAATTAAAAAAAAAAAAAAAGTTTTCAATTTTTTATCTATTTAATTAAGTTTAAAATTGCTTGTATTTTACAGAACAGACACTATAAAGAGTACTAATGAAGATGAAACAAAGTGTGTTGAAGTTAAAAAGGAGGTTAAAGTAGAAAATGAGGATAAAGTAGATGACGAGGAGAAAGTAGATGACGAGGATAAAGTAGATGACGAGGCTAAAGTAGAGACCAAGGAAGAAGTAGATACCGAGGATGAAGTAGATACCGAGGATGAAGTAGATACCGAGGATGAAGTAGATACCAAGGATAACATAGATACCAATGATGAAGTAGATACCAATGATGAAGTAGATGAACAGCTTGACAACAGTTGTGTAATACTAATAGAAGACGATGAAAACTCGGTGTCGGATGTACAAACGTCGGGCGAAGCCATTGTGGAGAATAGGCATTATTGTGATTACTGTCATTCAGAGTCGTCTACATCCATTCATAAAATCGCACAGCACACTACAGAAGTTCATAATGCGAATTTCCAAACATGGTTCAACAAAAATTCGGACAAGTAAGTGTTACAGTCTAAGTAGTCGACTTGAAAAAACTCTAAAACTGTTAAAATATACACTCACAATTGACAAGGCAGCGTGTCACGATTTTAGGGCAAGACGAAAATAGGTGGAATATAGTATTTTTTTTTTTATTTCACCGATTGTAATATTAATTCATTTTTTTTTTTTTTTTGTTTTTTTTAGAATAGGCGATGAAATTTTAATGGAGCACAATTATAGTTACTTGATGATGGACAATGTTGTGCGAACAAGCATGTACAAGGTACTCACGTACATGGACGGTGAGAACTACTTCCAGTGTAATGCGTGCAAAAAAAGCTTCAATAAAAGGTGCTCCCTGTTTCGACATCTCCAGGTCCACGGACAAACCCTGAACGCACACGATAAGCGCGCGCTGAACGGTCTGAACCTGTACGCTTGTATTATGTGTGACGAAATGTTTGCATGCAGCAGAGACCTGAGGATCCATCAGCATCGCACACACGCCAACGAAGAATTGCATAAATGCAAAATCTGTTTGCACAATTTGTTCTGCCTGACCAAGACGAAACGGCACAGGGACGCCCACAGCGTCGCCAAACCGTACGAATGTAGCCTGTGCAAAAAAAAATTCGCACAGAACATTTGCCTGAAATTGCACATGCGACGTCACGTCAGAAAATTGCCCTTTAAGTGCATGGAGTGTGGCCGATGCTTTAGCTCTCACATGGGTCGCGTTCTGCACCAACAGGTGCACACCGCCGGACCTCCTTACCGGTGTGCCTTTTGCCAGAAACTTTTCATTGACCTGAGACCGTTCCAAAACCACGTGCGCAATCACCACGAAAACCCGCACATGTGCAAAGTGTGTTTCAAATGTTTCAAAACTTCTAGAGACCTTCAAAACCATCGGAGACTCAAATACCGCCGCCGGCCATGAACTCTTGTCAGGCGTGAACTCTTCCGTCAAACCTAAGTCTAGCCAAATCACAAAAGCGTTCTCGGAAAGTCGTCCAACATTAAGTCCACTCGACCAATAGAGCACACCGATTGTGTTTATACTGATGAGAAATTATTCAATTTAATGACCGGTTTGCTGTAAACGTTAGACACGATAAAATATGTCATAGGAACAAAACCCCTTTTAAATGTACCCGAAAAACGGTTGCCTAAAAAAAGCAACATAAAGTGTGTATTGTGTAATCGATTGAATACAAATTTATATTATCATAATATAATAGTAGAACATTTTTGTAAAATGATGTGTGAACGTATATTATAACATAAAAATGCATTTTTGTTTTTTTTTTACATAAATTATTAGATTGTATTATAATATTATGTGTTAAGTGTGTTTTTTTTTAAGAATGTGTGTTTCAAAACTAAAAACTTAATAATCAACTAGCAAGTGCCATTGTATGTTAATGATTTTACAAATAAATTATTATATAATATACATTTAGTGAATGATCGTAACACTCTTTTTATTGGAATATAATTACAATTTTTAGTTTTTTTTATAGCCAAATATTTATATTTTTAAGTGTTTTCCAGAGTGCTGACAACTTTTCAATCTTTTATTGAAACGTTTATACTTAATTAACTCTGAAATAAGAATAATAATATAATGAAACTTTTGTCTGACTGTTAATCAGCTTTGTGTAATTATTACTTTTAAAGTTATTAAGGTATAAAACGGTTAGGAGGAATGATGGTGTGATGTAATTTTTTGTATGCGCGCATTACCTGACCACAATTCACCTTTTATGTATATTAAAGAGTTTAAAATATGTAAATTGATACTTTTATCAAATTTTACCTTTATAAATTACTTGTTGTGAACGATTTATGATCTTCTATATAGCAGATAGGCGTAGAGTGTATTTATAAAATGCATTAGACCACTGGTTAAAAAGTTAACGAGTCCAGATGTATATAAATCTTCATAGATATTATGTAAATTTTTAAAAGATCTACAATTGCTAAGATTTACGTCTTTTATTACTTTTTTAAAAATAATAATACACTTAAGTACTCTTAAAACTACTCAAATAACAGCAATGCTTCTGGCAAATATTTTAGTCCTGAATAAAATTATAAGTATCGAATAAAACACAGAATAACATATTATGCTTATTTAAATATTTTGTTTTTTATTTTATTTATAACAAAGTAATTGATATAGATGATTCAGTTTAAGTGTTTATTTTCAGAGCTATATTTTGCTGAATTACTAACATACTATGTCATGAAACCAAACAACATCAAATCAGTAGCCAAATATTTTCAAACCTACTTGTCGGTAAAAACAATCCTTTCAAAGGCTACTAATCTGACTTGCACGAGAACCAGTCAAAACAAGCTTCAGTTTATATACATATATTTATTTGCCGAATTAAAATTTTGACATTATCATCAGCAGTGGCGTAGACACGAGGGGGTTTAGGGGGTTCAAACCCCCCCTTACACTTTATTTAGCTTAATACTTAAATTATATAATACCGTTAGTTGTTTTAATTGTTATCACATATCAGTTATTAATATAAAAATTACAATTGTTCAAAGAGTAAAAACATACCTTAGAAATACTATGAAAGAGGTAAATTGTAATCATATACAATTTTTAATTGTATTTTAATCATCTAACTTATTTTAAACAGGATCGTCTTTAGACGATCCTGTTTAAAATAAGTTATTATGTTATAAGTTATTACTAAGCCATTTATGGCTTAGTTCTTCTAAGCTATTATCGAGATGAATTTGCCAAAAAGCCAAGAAAAATAGATATTTTGTTATAACTTATAAGTGTTAAAAAGTGAAATAAACTTAGTGTTTTTTTTTTGCAATACCTGAAAAAGTATTGGATGAATTAGCAAGTAAGCCAAGAAAAATACAAATTTTGTTATAAGTGAGATTAATTTAATGAGTTTTTTTTTCCAACCATGAAACCCCCCCCCCCATAAAAAATTCCTGTCTACGCCACTGATCATCAGTTGGGTTAAATTTAAGAGTATATGTATTGGATTTTATTGGTAAAAATCCTAAAGTAAAACACGTTTGAAGCAAAATAGTGCTAATTTGAATGAAAAAAAAAACAGAAGCGACTTTCATAGCATTAAAAAGATGTTAGGTCAAATACTTGTCTGTTATTGGAAACAGTTTTTTAAGAAATTATGTCTGAAACAAATAATACTTACATGAATATAATATAGTAGCTTTAATGCGAAGGAGCTATTGGTCTTACAAGACATAAATAGCATTAGGTAAATACGATTAGAATTTATCACCCTTCTAGCCTAACCATGCTACTAAAAGGCATATCGTTATTAACAATATTATGAATATATTTATAATGAATAAATATATATATATATTTATATTTGTTTTTTCTTGACACATCATTTTTATCGTTTTTTATAGTATCTTCGGCCATAAAAAAAACATATTAAAACTCAGTTTCTTATGTAAAATAATCTCAGCTTTCTGAAAAAACATATTGATTAACTTTTTCGAGTAACAGAGAGTCATTAAAACTGAGTTTATATTATATAAAAAAATTGTTTTTTTCATGTTGCCCAAAATTTAAGAGTGTTTCTAATATTTTTTATTCGGAAAGCTGAGATAATTTTACCCAAAATGTGTAAATTTCAAACTGGGTTCTCACATAAAAACGCTTAAAAAACCAACAAAAAAAAAAGGTAAAAATTCATATTAAAGTGGAAAAAACGGAAATTTATCTTATTTTCACAAAATATATTACTATAACTATTTTGATTACTTTGGTCGTTTTTTTTACTTTTCTATGAAATACATTATACATATTATATATTCTGTACCTAGGCTGTTGATTATTTTTTTTTTTCGAATTTTAGAAATTTAAATTGAAAGAAATATTACACATTTTTCACGTTGACCTATTTCAAGGCTCGAGTATTATTATAATAATACTTTTTATCATATATATATATATATAAATATATTATATGTTTGCTCCCTTACATAAAAACTATTCCGTACGCCGCTGAAAATGGTCGTCACCGAGTTTATATCAAAATGTTATAATATACAACACACGGCCGATAACCCTCCCAACGGTCTGTTATTCGAATGAGTCATTGTCGTTCCCCCAACCCTACAGGGGCTATGTATACAGGGTGTATCACGATGATCCGACAACAATGCGTAGGTATACAATGTATGTACACACCCATACACACTGTATGTAGATATTGTCTCAATTGTATTACATAGACTGTACACAGAGTTGGGCATTATTTAAATAATTTTTCATCCGAATAATAAAAATGTCCAGACTTAGGGGAATATTGACAGTTCCTCGTTACTCTAACCGGAACAAACTGTAACGTGAAAAAAAAAAATCCTTTTGATATAAACAGCTGCGTTGACCGAGAAGTTCTCCAAATGCCCGCCGTTGCCGCTGTCGCCCTTTGAGCGCCCCACTTTTGCCTTTTGCCAGCTGTCTAGTCTAGTATCGATTATTACACCATCAGCGCTCACTCTACCGTGTTCGGTGTTCAGTTTTGTTCTCCAATCCATGGCGGCTGTACAGAACCAGGACGGTAATTATCTAATATATTTTACCGACTGCTAGTGTAATTTGTTAATCTTTATACCGTTCAACATCACATTGGAAGACACCCGACACAAAAATAAAAACCTGCAGGTATGTTTAAGAATTTACATTTTATTACATAGACATACATTATTACGATTTAGATAAATTCCGAAGATAGACAACCGCGAGCCGTTTTTGTGAGGCTACTCAAGCGTCCTTTTTAACGTTTTGAAATCTATAGATAATAAAACAAAGATTGAATTGAAAATTTTAAAACTAAAAAAGTAATTTTTCGAAAAATTAAAAGGAACAATTTAAACTTCATGCGCACATATTATGTTAACGGTGCGGTTCAGAACTACAACATTTTCCCATTGTAAAAAAAAAAATGAGTGGGTGGGGGATGCAAGTTTAAATAATTTGATTAAAAAATTCTAAAAAACATAAACGTTAAAAATTCATGGATATATTCAACTCTACTTCTATGCAATTTGGTGATTTTAAAACTAACACAGAATCTATAGTATTCAGAGAACTAGTGTTACACACTACAAATTACGGATGAATAGCGTTTTTTTTCATTAATGGAAATGATTTGAAACTTGTAGAAACAATTTAGTTTACACAGAGTAAAATATTTTCATATTTTTTACAGTATAATATTAATATAGAAAAATAATAAAAACTAGTTTTATGACATTTTAAAATGAAACCGATTTTTTACAAAATAAACATTGTACAATAGATTAATCTAAAGTGACTCTAAAAGTCTGAAATATGATATCTCGTTTTCGCTTTAGACTCTTTATAAACTTGCTTTTTTTGGATTATTGTTAATTTCACTAGTATTGTTATTTGGTTAAAATGTATGTACATCTCAATCTAAACTGATTGAGATGTACATCCACGAGAGTTAAACTACTCTTTCTCACCATTATTTCAACAACGTTTAATAAGGTTAAACTGTCTTATAGTTTATATTTCTATTTTAACGGCCTAGTGTGTGTGAATTAGATTTTTTTTTTTAGCTAAATTTGTCTTCTGACCTATAGACCACCTAGTGAATAGAACACCATCAAGATATTAAGATATCAAGATATTAGCATGAGTCAATGAATTTAATATTTTATAGTGTATATACATAAATGATTGCATAACATAATATTTTGATAGTAACTAGTAAATTAACATGGATGGTAGTTTTTTGTGTGAATGCAAAATGAAACAAATTTTGACTGGTTTTTGGAAACGTATAAAGCGTATCATATTTCCAAGTTACACGTAAACATTTTTTGGGCCTTTTTATTATTTTGGGGGGGAACGGGCGAATTTTCTATTTCATCACTCTTATGGTGGATTCTTGGAGACCGAGGGAAATCTCAATCTCCCTCGTATCATATTTTACCTGTCCGGACCAAACTGAACTGTTTTTTATTTTTATTTAACAGAAAGAACAACATGGAGAACATTGACGTAGCCGAAACGGGGAATGTTAAAGTTGAAGTGGATGAGATAGACGATAATGTTTACTTTGAGAGCATAATAGAGATAGTAAATCACGAAAATGTGCTGGACGTACAACCGACGGAAAACATTGTGAAGAAAGAACTTGCACACAGCTGCCAGAATTGTCAAATGTCATTTGCTACTCCAACAAAATTAAGGATTCATATGATAGAATCTCACATTAACGTTGAACGTACAAAGATTGAAGAAAACACCGATAGGTAAGAGCATTTTTTGAGTAAAACCATTGATTATGTAATAGACAGATAGGCTATACAATGTTAATATTTGGCGACTAGCCGTATGAGGCAACCGTTATGGAGCGCTAGTGTAGCCGGGATGCAAGGTGGTGGTACCTCCACTGTAGGATGATGAGCGGTGTAGAACGGTGCCGGGATGCAAGGTGGTGGCACCTCTGCCGTAGGTCGATGCGCGGTGAGGAGAGGGGGAGAAATAGCTAATCATGCCGTCTACAGCTGACTGTTGTCGCTGTTCTAATAATAGAATGTTTATTCCAAAAAATTCAATGCATTTTTATTAAATTATCTTTGACTATCATCCGGTCATCATTTTATAATGGTTAAAATTGTTTAATACGTTTTTGACATACGCGTACATTACAATTTTTAATATTATTTTTATTTGTATTATTTTACTTTTGCGCTTACGACTTTTTAAAATATGGCTGGCAATAAGTGTCAATATTTGAATTGTGGGAAATCGAAAAAATATTTTCTAGATTTAAGATTGTACCGTACTCCGATATGTAACGACCGCGCCGTTTCCTTTATCAACCTCCGGTTACCCATGCGACCACTGCTGGACGGACGATTGCTCCTCTCTGGCGACCCGGGTGCAAAGATCGTCTGCCTGGCCTGACCGACCGATGGTTTTTGTATTGCTTGCGGATTCACGCTTCCGCCTTATTGTCCCGCACTTTCCCAATAATACCGTCGCCGTCGTACAAAAGTGACAAAGTGTCAAAAATGACCAAATGAATAAATATGTTCAAACATATTTAAATATCGTATATACTTTATGTGTAAAATTGAAGGTTTAAATTAAATAATATTTAGACATTAGAAAAAAAAGGAGGAGGTGGAGGAGTGGCCGAGTGGGTAAGACGGCAGTGTGTTAGAACTCACTGTCCCGTGTCGGTCACGGGCGCTCCGTTTGTTGGGCGAGCAATCGTCTGGCGAAAAGGAGCCGCCATCCCCCTCTCCGGCGACAAATAGCGAATCCGCTGATAGCATCGTCGGGCCTGTTAAGCTCGCATGATAAAAAAAAAAACGTGAAAATCGTATAAGTTGTTGATATTTTGGTTTGAATTAATATTGTAATGCTGTTTACCAAAAGAGTCATAATTTCACTTAGCCACTTTTTGCACCACAGCGACGATATAAATTGTTTTTGTATTTATTCTCGTATTAGTGGAGGACATTTTTTAATAAACGGGTTAACGCCCAGTACCACGTACCAAAAGTTGTGTTTATTAAGTAATTTTTTTTCCTTTAAAATTAAATAAATACAAATCACTATTATTTATTTAAAAAAAAAAAGCGTTCTAGGCATACACGAGCAAATGAAAGTAACAAAATACGTATGTTCACGTATGGTTCCGTGCGACGCCCGTATAAGAAACTTACCAGTCGGGATTTCTGTTTCAACCAAAACTATATAAACATTAATAACGTGTATTGCAGTACCATCGGGGTCAATATTCGGATCAAAAATCTTCTTTATAAAAAAACAATAGTGGTGGAGTTTACATGACCCGATAACAGGTATAAAAATAAAACTGGCGGAGTTTACATAAGATCTTTTTTCTAAACCTTCATCTACCTGTTTTTGCGACGGTGTTCACAATCGCCCAACGCCATCTATCGAGAATCGGCATAAACATGATGTTAGTCGCCGAATACTCCTATGCTATGGGCTATCTGTCTATTACATAATCAATGGTAAAACTCTTTATTGATATCCACACATCATCCAACGCGTCTTAGTCTATTAAGTTTATAGCAGTTGTTGGCTAACAGAAGCAAATATTAAACAATAAGATATTACCCTACAGTTGGATGGTTTTCATATTGTGTATGTCTGAAACAGATTAAGGTGTCTACTAGGTTTAAAATTCTTCCCCCCCATTTTAAACTAAACATAAATATTTAATAAGTAATTTTAGATAGTATGACCTTTTTACAAATTTTGTATTCAAATTTGACAGCAGTAGAATTTATATTCAATTTATTTAATTATATTTAAGACATTGATAAGTATGCATGTTAAGTAGACAGATCAGGGCATCTGTCTTTTAGAGTACTGTAGCAATATCTTGACTAATCGTTATAACTGCAATACATATTAAACAATAGGTATCAACTAAGTTGTATGAAAAACTGTTTTTTTTTTTTAATTATATATGAGGATATAATGGACTGCTAAACATTTCGAAAAGTTAGCAAACACTTTCATACATATATATATATATATATATATATATATATATATACCCTGTATACATATATTTATACAGGGTGACATTTTTAAAGTGATCCTCATCCCACTCAATATCTCATAGGGTTTAATATCAGTTATAGAATTTTTATTATGTAGTGTTTTTATACAAAGTTATCTCAACTTTTCACGAATTAGTTATATTTATATCAACTTTTGAATCTTAATTGGTAGCGAAAATATTTTATTGACTTTTTAAATTAAGAATAAAATACTGACAAATTTGGCTGGTCGATAACTAGTTTTGGATACATATTCTTAAAGTTATTTATGTTTATAGTTTAGGATGAGAGGAAAAGGTGGTGAGTAGTAATATTTTTTATCTGCTTGTATTACTTAACCGCACTTCCTCTCCCGCCCTTACTTTTAGACTTTAGGTAATAGGTACTTTAAAAAAAATATCACACTTGGTATGCACGGATTTGAGTTAGGTACTATATTAACATAAAACCTAACTACTGTTTATTTAAACAAAATAGGTATGCTTAATGAGCAATAAAATGTTTTCGCTTTCTTTAATTCGTAATACTGCTGAAAAAATATAAATTGTTCTGTTTTTCAAGTAAACTGGAGATTTATTTATGAAATTGTTGTATTGTTTCACCGTTCTACATATTTTGTCGATGTAAATTACTTAAAATTAGGCTAATTCGGTATTTTTCAAATAAAATGTATCACCTTGTTTAAGATTCTGTCAAAAATTCAACTGATTATAATATTGGGTTTTCTTTTTAGAACAAGCTATATTTTACCGGTGGAAAATATAATAAAAGAAGAAGAAAAAGAAGGATATATATTGTTGGAAATAGGACCAATGAAAATCCCTGAGGAGACAACATGTCCGAACACACGTACATACACTTGCAACAACTGTCATAAGCCATTCACTACTAAAAAACAAATTGCCTGTCACTTAAAAAAATGTCCCACCGTGGATGTCCAAACCAGGCCTCATGTACATTTAAAAAAGTAAGTAGATTTTTTTAGTAAAACCGATGTTTGTTAAAATAATGTTTGATTGATTTTTAAAAAGTGTTGAGGGTTGATTACAAATAGAAAATATTATCCTTTTATACTTAGTTTTGTTTTTCGAATGGACGGGATGATTAGGCAATGAGGAATAGTATAAAGACAGTGTGAAGAATGAGTATGAAAGAAAAAATTTAATAAACAAATGGGGCCAACAATTTGTGAGGGCAGAGGAAAGTTGTCTGACCGAAACTCATTTGCAAGATGCAAAAGAATACCTTATTTTTTAATTTTTTTTTTTATAAGTTAACCGATAGTAATAATACTAATTTTTTTTTTTAGAATAAGCGAAATTCTACGGGATGAAGAAAAAAATGACATTCTGATGTCAAAGAAACGGGAAGAAAGCGACAAAAAGCTGGACAATATTGCGAATGAAAAACGTCTATTTCTATGCTGTACGTGCGGTGAATTATTTACCAGCCGAGACAAAATCACTGATCACTTGTCAAACAAACACACTCCTAAACGTTATTTAAACAAGAGGAAAAAATGTCGCCGACCAAATGTAGACTGGCTACTGACGTTTTTCGGACACGGTAAGAAATACTACAAATGTATGTGGTGCGTTAAATGTTTTAAAAGCGTGTCCAACGTCAACCAACACATGAAGATCCACACCGGCGAAAAACCCTATTCTTGTGCCGTGTGCTCAAAGGGGTTTATTCAGCGGTCATGTCTCAAAGTGCACGAGCGCATGCACACCGGCGTCAAGCCGTTCGTGTGCGACGTTTGTGCTAAACAATTCAATCAGAAAATCGAGCTGAAAGTGCACGAACGCTCGCACACGGGCGAAAAACCTTTCAGGTGCGACGTGTGTTCCAAATGCTTCAGCTGCTCGTCGAACCTGATCCGGCATCGAAAAGCGCACACCGGAGAGAAACCCTTCAAGTGCGACGTATGCCCCAAAAGGTTCACGCAGAAGGTCACTCTGACGGTGCACGTGCGAAGTCACACGGGCGAGAGACCGTACAAGTGCCCGGTGTGCGGCAAGCGTTTCGCTTGCTCTTCGAACTGCACCAAACACCAGAGACTGCACACCGGAGAAAAGCCGTACGCGTGCGAGTATTGCTCGAGCAGTTTCGCCGAAAAGTCCTCGCTGACCGTACACGTGCGCGGTCACACGAACGAAAAACCGTACGAGTGCGAGGTGTGCAACAAACGTTTCACCACCGCTTCCAATCTGTTGAGCCACCGGAAAGTGCACACCGGCGAGCGGGCGTACAAGTGCGCCGACTGCGGGAAATCGTTTGCCCAGAAAATGCACCTGCAGGTGCACTGCCGCATCCACACGAAAGAAAGGCCGTACACGTGCGGCACGTGCGACAAGGGGTTCTCGCATAGGTCCAATTTGAGAGTGCACGAGAAAACCCACAACCCCGAGAAAGCGTACGGCTGCGAGGTGTGCAAGAAAATGTTCACGTGTCTGTCCAATCTGATCAGACACCGCGCGGTGCACACCGGCCACAGACCTTACCAGTGCAAAATCTGCGAAAAAAAGTTTGCCCAGAACATGCACCTGAAGATGCACATCCGCGTGCATACGGGCGAGAAGCCGCACAAGTGTTCCGTGTGCCAAAAAGCATTTGCCAGCAAGTCCAACTTGAAGATGCACGAGCTGGCGCACAGCAAGGAGAAACAATTCTCGTGCAAGTGGTGCAACGCGCGTTTCAGTTTCAGCACCAACATGCTGAGACACCAGAAGATGCACACCGGCCAGAAACCGTACGAATGCGCCATATGTCAAAAAGGGTTTGTATACAAGGCTTATCTTAAAACGCACATTAAAACTCACGAACGCGAAACTGCGAAAAATCGAAATTCGCCTGCAGTTTGAGTCGTACAACGGCAAACTTTCAGTCCAAAACCCTATTGCATTTTGTTTATTTTATCTTATTTGTACATTAGATATACATTTAGCTTTTTCCGGTTTTTTTTTTTGTTCAATATAAAACGCACCATCAGTACAATGCACAATGTCACGTATAGTAATAACTAAGGGAGGGGAAACCACAATAAATAATTTTAAACAAAGTAGTTGTAACTTGTATTTATGTTTGTAGAGTTAACCAATAATAATTGGTAAACGGTTTTTTAATTACATGTTTTTTTTTTTATGTACTCCGTTGTTTACAAAATTATATAACCATTGTGCTTTTATAAATTTAAGTTTATCATTTGTATACTGTGAATATACATTTTTTGTAAAAACAACATTATTATTTATTATATTGAGTATGTTTTCGAAAATAATATTTTAAAATAAACTTTCTAATGATTCCCAATAAGCAATAGTGTTTATAATTTAAAATAATGTGTCGTGTACCTTGTAAGTTTACTAAAGGTGTACAGAAAAAAAATTTATTGTGCATAAAAAAAATTATCAGTTTTATACTTTTAAGAGTTGAAAAATGTGTAAATGGGGTTTTTCACGATTTGGATTTTTAAGATGTTGATCTTTACCGATTTTTGGCTTTGTAAATTACCTTTTGGGAACGATATCTAAGTTATAAACTTTGCATCGGTACAATTATGATGAGTCATGGGAAGAGGCAAAAATAATTATTTACTTATTTGTTTTCACGTTATATAGTACCTAGGTAAGGCTACTTTTATCCATGTTACTGATTGGAGTCAATATTGACATTTTAATTCACTTGAGAACATGTGTGAAGCAACAAAAAAAAAATACATCTTTACTGTTGTAAATCACTTCTTATTAAGTTTTATTTAATGCTTTTATTTTACCTTTAAAGTTTAAAAAAAATTAATTTCCACTTTAATAAATTGTTCTAATTTACTTTAAACTATTCGAAATTCAGAAAAAAAACCCAATATTAAAAAACATAAATATTGAAATAGTATTTTTTGTATATATGTTAAGAAGAATTTGTCAAACTGGAAATTACAGTTTTTCCTAAAAGGTTGGATGTTTATTATAAAACCTTGAAAAAGTTTTCATAGTTTTACAAATTTACCAATTTAAATTGAATTTAAAATAATATCAATCAGAATTTCTTTAATGCTCATAATTGAAAATGTGTCAATATTTTACTACATTTAAAATTTTATTATTGTAAAATATAATAACTATTGGATGGTTGTGTGACAAGCAATCAAAACCTTTAAAGCCGATTTCAATGCCAGTTTTTTATTCCCATTAGTTTTGGTCCGTGAAAGATTGACTAATTTACGGTATCTTAATTTATTTATAAAATTGTCTTGAATGAAAATATTAAAAAAAAAAATACATCATAAATCACAATGTTGATTGTTAAACCAACAATTAAAGTAAGTATATTTAAAAAGTTAAGGGTATTTTTTTATCACAAAATATTTAGTATTAATACTAGTATTATATTGCTCTGGCCACACACATTATAATAAAATATGCAATTGTATGAATTGTTTGTATTTCTATAACAAACACATTTTGGAATTTGTAATACTTAAGAACAAAGAATATAAACAAGAAGCTTTAGATTAAAAATTTACAATTTTTAACGTCCAAGTTTATATATAATTTCAAGTAAAACAAATAAGAAAGGTAAAACCGGTTAAAAAACAAATTTATAATTATTATATGGTATTTTACAATGTATTTTTTTTTATATTGGTCTCCGCTTTCTTCGGCTGTATACGACATGAGCATTTTAATTTGACTAATATTATTTGTTTCTAAATTACATATTGTTATCTTACTATTATATAATAATTGGTATTAGCGTCACACAAAAAGCAGAAGGGCCGTTTGTAAAGTCGTTTTATTCGATTTTTAGCTCGAACGTTGAATTATTTGAATTTTGAAAAACTGGAAATGTAACCAAATTATTGTATAGCTGTTAACGATGTGTGGTTTTTCTGCTGCTAAGTAGTCTCATGTTATATACAGTTTTCAAATTTCCGTTTAACCGTAACAACACATTTAAGTCGTCAAGCCCGAAGCTGTATTTATCATTCACAAAACAAGAGGACGGCCGACAGGGGAGGGCGAAAAAACGTTACCCCAACTGTTCCTTCCGCCTTTTGGACCGTCGCCCGGTACGGACCGGATAGGCACGGCGGTTATAAATACATAAGGACGGATTTTTTGCAGATTCAAATCCAACGTGGGGCTAATGAGACATAACGACGGTATCGGCTAAACGGGCGCTTGATTGTAAAAATAATAATAACTAACCACCTGTTGGCGCGTGTCGGCCGTGAGACGGCGGTTTTGCACGATTCCGCAGAATGGAAACATTTAAAATTAAACTTGGATATTGTCCATGTGAATAATATTTCTGCCGTTTGGCATGGTATATGAACGTCGGTCGTTCTAACATCTTATTTCTTTGATAACCGCCGTCTCGAGCGAACAATATTGTGTGCACACACAATCAAACGCTCGCGAACACTGTGTTAGTGGTTTACAATCGGAATTTTGTTTCTTTTTTTCTTGTACTTGTGCTTGTTCTTGATAAACCAATCCTTAATAATTAAGCCTTCCCAGCTGCGCGTGTGTGTGTGTGTGTGTGTGCGTTCGAATCGACCGGCGTCATGTCTTGGTTCCTGTCGGACGACGACGAAGAGGATGAAAACCTGCTGTTCAGCCCTGCTTTAATGGCTCGCCGGGCCAGTGAGAGTTGGATCGACACACCGCCCTTTGAGGTATTATTTTTGGTTTGTTGCTAAATCGATAACTGCTAGGTACGGTTATACTAGTAGGTCCTGCGATAAAACACCAAAAAAAAAAAAAAAAAACGCCTAAAAAACTGAATAGACAAACCATCTGGGTAAAACTATCTTTGCCTAAAACTGGAAATAGGACTTTGAAAATTTGTCCCACTCTTGCCCTAAGCATGTATGCATTGCATACCTATAATATATTAAATATACTACTAAGGTCGGCCTGCAAATATGTCGCTTAAGTCGGTAAACTTAGTAGGTTTATCGGCCATGCCAAATGAGGACTTAAAAGTCCAGGTTTTTTCTATTCTTTTGTGTAGTAAATTAATAAACTTTATAATACAAACAACAAAAAAAAAAACAAAGTAAAAACTGATAAACGTCTCTCTGGCGCCTTAGCTCGGTTTATTTTGTACAAGTTCAACACCTTTTATTTTTGGAACACTAGTATTAAATATTCGTACAATGTTTTAAAAATACATAACATAGACCTTGAATGGATTTTACCACACGCGATTTTCCATTATAAAAAAAAATAATGATACAGTTTTTAACGAGCTCTACTGCGTTGCTGGTGATTTATCAATAATAATCCCGGTCAACATAGTTCTGTCAATATTGTTTTTTCTGTTTATTCCCACATATCATATACAAGGCGATACATTGCAGATAAGACACTGGTTATCTCTTAAAATAATTGAAATTTTTAACTTTTAAGACTTAAATAGTAACGTATATACTTCATTAAGGATATTTTACTGACAAATTTGACCGTTCGGTATCCAGTTTTGGACAACTACTTTTTAAGTTTAAAATTTAGGACAGACGGGGTGGAGTGTAGTAGAGCAATGCGCACACATAAAACTGATACTAAACACTATCTTTCCTCTCGACCTACAATTTAAACTTTAATTAATTAAGAAAGAATTATTTAAATCTGGTTATTGACCAGTCAAGATTATCAGCAAATTATTTTTGTTTAAACAATTATTCAATATATCCCATTTAAGTTTTAAGCGCTGATATAGAGCGCTGGAAAATACTAATCAAGGAAAATAATTAGTTATTTCATAATATTGTAAAATAACCTTAACAAAAATGTATTAAAAAAGAAACTACAAAATTGCAATTGTTTGAAAAGTAAATGAGTGTCGTATTTTTGGTTTTGTAGCTTTTAAGCCTATGAAATTCCTTCTCTGCTTTGAAATAAATGTGTGAGCATTAGAGACCATTTTTAAAGTACAGTGTAATATTTTTAGGTGTTATTTTGCCAAATTTGCTGTTTTCTTATGAATAGTTTTAGCTACTTTTGGTTCAACTTGTAACTACTAACAAAACGGCGGTTTTTGAACAAAATATGTCCAGTCACTATAATTATATTTTCTTCTTTTTAAAACATTATATCTGTACGTTTCGTACAATAATTGTAATCTACATTTCTTATGTATTGATTAGAATATATACATAAACATATTTTGGTTAGAGTTGACTGTACATTTTTGAATGACATTTAAATTGTTTAATATATTTTTAAATTTCATTAGATAAATTTCATTTTCATACTTTACTGCGTTCCCTTACTATTTTTTTTTCAATTCAAATACTGGGAACGAAAATTCCTTCGGTTTTAAACTATCTTGGAACTAGCATACGATTCAACTGAGTTTTTCTGTATTATTATTATTAACTACATATTATTACTCTATTTACAAAATAATCGTCTTATCTGTATAATAAAAATAAACCAAAAATAACCCGTTAAGGTAAAAGTTAAACGAAAAGTAACCTCGTTTAAGAAACAGCTTTGACGTTTTTCTTTAAAACAGTTTTTTTTGTTATAAAATCTCAACTTAATTTGAAAAAACGTCGGGGGGGGGGGGAGCAACCTTTTTATTTTGAGAATAAAAATTGCATATTCCCTCGCCGTTCCTTTGAGTAAGTTTTAATTTCGTTACTTTCAACGAGCAAGTCTTTAGACTTTACTGAACAAGACTGGCTACCGCTGACCAGGCGCGTAGAGAGGGGGGGTGTTATGGTGTTGTAACATCCCCTCGGTTGTGTTATGATTTCATAAAACATTATATATATATATATATATATATATATATATATATATATATTATATATAATGTAACTTATATATATATATATATATATATAGTATGATATATGTAAACATTACAAATTTGTATGATTGTAAGATTCAAAAAAATATAAAATGTTGTTAAGTTATACTTGAAGTAAGTATTTTAGATAACGCTCCCTCTTTGGAATTCCTGGCTACGCACCTGCCACTGACCCTCCCACAAGTCCCCTTTTGTGATTGCACACATAAACCTCTTGGCTAAACTTCCTTGATTGTGTGTGTGCCGTGCAGGAAGTTTCCGTCCAAGTGGCGTTGCAGCGGAAAAAGAGTTTGCCGGACGTACAAGTTCCTGCTTACGCACAAGCGTCGATCACCAGAGAGGAAGTATCACTGTTAAGTTCGGCCCGTAGGGAGGAAATCCGAAGAATGGAAGAAGAAAACGAACGACTCCGGGCCAACCCGTTGCTCTATTTAGTCAGTCCGCACATGAAGGTATGTAATATGTTATTTCAGACAGTCAAATGTCTTTTACTTTTAGCAGTAAATTGATTCAATGATTCATTCGGTTTTTTTGAAGATAAAACATTGTTCTTGCAGTAGTTTAGTTAGACATTTATTTAAATTTACTTAACAGTGTAACTAGAAAATCAAACAATAAACGCAGAATCCACTTAAGTTCATTAGGAACAATACCGGCCCTATTTTTTATGGCAGTACACCGCTTATGCTACAATATTTATATTATAAACAATTTGACTAATAGAATAGCGAATTACTAAATTGTAAACAACAACAGAAATGCATAACGTTAGCCCCGCATTGAAGTACCATCAAGTTTTGAATACTTAAAAAATAAAAGACTTACTCGGTTTATTAACCGTCAACTTTGATTTGCTATATCTTCGCTAAAAACAGTCGGATGTATTCTACATTTCTATAGAACATTGATTAGGCATGGCTTTGTTTACACATGCCCTTAAATATTTAGTATATATAAATATACTAAAAAAACAAATAAAAATACGGGTTTAAAGAGAAAATAAAATTATTAATCTGAAAGTAATTTAATCGGATATAATCGTTTCGATGCGAATCTCTATGTATATTAATAAAACCAGTACAGTAAAAATATTAGTTAAGAACAATGGTGAAGTACAATAACTACACCACTGAAACAGTGTACATTAAAACCAAGCACTGTATTAACAGTTTAAACCAGTACAGTCTAAACTAAATACAGTATAAATCAGTACAGAAGAAGTTGGCAAAGTTTTTTTTTTATTTTGTAAATCATTCTAAAAGGTTAAAGTTCAGAATTTATGAACTTGTCAATTACAGTTCAACAATAAAATTGTATTTTCCTTGGACGTGAAATTGAATTGACTCTGTACAAGAAACAGAGTTACAGATATTTTAGAATAATTAATTAATTAAAAAAAAAAAAAAAACTTTTGAAGTACAAAGAAACTCTATATTTTCGTGTCTCAATTGAAGTGATGAGAACCATAAGTGTAAATTTTTTTTTTAAAGTCTTACAGGAGAGATAACTAGAAATTGGGGGGGGGGGGCAATAGTTGTAAAAGAAATTCAAATAGAAAAGGTTTTTATCTACAAAATATGAATGTATTGTAGGATGGAACTAAGGCCGCGTTATTTTTTCCGGAAGGCGGTCTTACATTTGGTGCATTTGGTTATATTTTCCTTCTTGGCCATCAGTAAGAAACACAACGGGAAGCACGTGCCACAGGCTCCCATTGACTTCACTGGATTGCTGCTATGCGTTTTTCTCAGCTCTGTCGCATTTTCGCAGCACCTGGGGCACTCGTTCCCATCGGTGTCCTGGGTTTTGGAATCGAATTGATCAGCGGCCGAACTAGATTCGCTCTTTTCGACCATTTCATACGTACACTCCAATATCTGAATAGGAAGGGTGATGGGAAATAATTTGTCTGGAGCTTAATTTTGTCCTAAATTATGAAATTTTTTCAGTGTACGGTACCCCAGAACTCCTAATAGCCCCCCCCCCTAAAAGCTCGTAAAATGCTCATATCTTAGTCGAAAAAATAGCCTTTCGTCATACAACAACGTGTGGGTTTAGCTCTTGCAAGCTTTTGATTTCAGCTACTCCCGTGTTTAAGGCATTTAAAAAACAATGAACATAATAATATTTATTTACTTTGTTTTATTCATAATTCATAATACGAATTCTAGTTATCTTTTTTTTTTTAATGCACAGTAATTCTTTAATTACTTCATCAGGAGTCACATCAATTTCTCTGTGGCGTGATAACAAAGCTAAACGGTTTAGTCTAGTTTACAATTTTTTAAAAAAAAAGGGCAAGGTAGGGGATACAATTTTAATAATGGCTAACGTACATACTCTGTTCAATTTTTTATTTTAGAATATATATATAAAATATATAGAAATATATATATATATATAGGGTGATCCAACTAACGTAAGACACTCATTTTTTCTAAAAATAAAAATATTTTGAAAAACATTTTTTTCCTAAACTTTTAGGTACATATTTTACTACATTTTTCAATATTTTGAAAAATTTATCAAGCCAAAAAGGGGGATTTTTGTTTTTTTAAATGGCAATATATGTTTTTAATTACATAAATTTGTAGACAAAAAATTAAAAATTATGTTACCGTTTGAAGTTTGTATTTTCATTTATTTGTTCATTTGTTATGACTTTATAAAAATTTGTTTTTTTGACTGTATTTCTTAATATTTTTAATCGTTACTACAAAGACGAGTAGTTTTATTACATTGCATACAAATAATTTGACATGTTACCGTACTCTGTATCATAATCAGATATAGTAAATAACCTATAATCTAAGTAATCTGTAGATAAGAACCTTTGTCTATTTCAAAATATTTTATTGTGAATTCCTAGTTGTTAGAATGTTATCGCCGATTGGACAATGCGAACATAAATATGAATTTGATGTGCTACCGGTTTTTGAAAACCGAAGAAATATGATTATTATTAAGAGGAAATGTAGTATCTTAACAAAGTCATGACTTATGAACAGATTAATAAAAATAAAAATTTTTAACGCTAACATATTTTTAAATTTTTTGTCTACAAATTTATGTAATTAAAAACATATGTTGTCATTTAAAAAAACAAAAATCCTCCTTTTTGGCTTATAAGGACTGGTGATAAAAAATTTTCAAAATATTGAAAAATGTAGTAAAATATGTACCTAAAAGTTTAGGAAAAAAATGTTTTTCAAAATATTTATATTTTATCTGTATATATATATATATGTATACTATGTTTTGTTAACCTTTGTGTCCTTGTGTTTGGATTGCATGTGACCTACAAACGTCCCGTAATCGTCGGAGTCTCCCGTGACTGATTCGGAGCAAATCAGACACTCGGCTTCGACTTGCATTTTAATTTTTCACAGCTGAAAAACGATACCGACGAAATGGATAAAGCACACGAGTGTATATTTTCTAAAATCGGTAATATAGAGCTATATCAACTAAGCGAATAACTGCAGACAACATACAATTCAAACTGCGACAGTGATTGCTACTGCTATAGAAACAATATCGATAATTTCGCGATTAAAAAATAAAAAAACCAAATTGTATGGCCGTGTTTATAAGTTTTAATCAAATATATTATTATGTAATTGTATGCATCAACATGGTTTGCAAATAACATATACCTAAGCGAATTAATTGCCAAAAAAAACCTCTAAGAGTAGTACCAAAAAAAAAAACTAAGAAAATAGTACTAAAAGAAAGTACCAAAAAGTGGGCTAATAAAAATTAACGAATTTATCACATTCAAAATCTGCATTGAATCTTGCATTATTTATAGCAATAGCATGGACAGGTCTGTTTTTTTTCAAATTTTTAGACCAAAAGACCTGAAAACATTTTGACTACTCAGGATGGTCTAATTTCAATTCTGTTAAGATATACTACGATTTCTTTGGCTACTTTACTAGGTCATGTAAGAAACAGAATTTTGATTTTTTTTAAACTGTACTGATTTATACTGTACTTGGCCGTTATACTACATACAGATTCGCATCGAAGCGTTTCAAAGTGATTAAATACCCCAATCCAACCACTATGCTAATTTATAATTGAGCTTGCTTTATACTGTACTAGTTTGGACTGCAATAGACTAAACTGTGCTTGGCTTAAACTGTACTCTGGTTAAGGAGGAACTTAAATTATACTCTACAGGTTTAACCAATAAACTATACTAGTTTAGAATGTAAATATTAGGCATCGCTGGTTTGGATTGTGTTAGGTTTACGCTGTGCTTGAGTTAGGCTGGCCTTGATTTGAACGGTTTGGTTTTTTTTGTGTACTTTTAATTTTGTCAGAAAAATTGGTCAATGTTTTATACAATTTGTACCCTCCACAAGACGTGTTATTAAATTAAAATTTTTTTATTTTAATAGATGATTCAGTTTGCAGGACAAAGTTATGCAATATTATATTTGCTGTACGAATTTGTCTAGGCTTTATTAGCTATACGTTTTAATTATTTAATTAGTTATTACACCCTTTTGTGGAGAGTAAATATTGTATTGAGTTTTGACCAATTTTATAAAAAAGAAAAATGAATGGATAATTTTTTTTAACTGGATTTTGGGTTTTTTAGCTGTTGTATGTAAGCTTGTACTCGATTAAATTGGTTGAAAAAAATGTTTTTTTAAAACTATGATTATAACATATTTGTAGTTTAATTAGATATGTTTGGTAAAAACTAAACATCTTTTAGGTATCGTTAGATATTTTCAAAGGCTGTAGGGTTTTTATAAAAGAGGTTTTTAGTGTTCGAAAGAATATTCCAGCCACAATGTATATTTTAACAAGATAACATTTATATATTGGGGTCGAACCCCTATTGTATAATCGAAGGGGAGGGTTTCGTTTTCATGAGTAATCTAATTCCCCAAGCAGTAATTTTCCATTTCGACCATTGGGGGCAATTCTATAGGACTTGTTAGGGACCCTTTATTTTTCGTTGATTATAAGGCGCATTTCCTCATTAATTTTATAAAGGGGACACTGTCGCAGTCTATATTTTATATTGGAAACATTATTTTATTATTGAAGAAAAAAACTAAGAATATATTATGACTGGATCGAAAATTGGATTTGAGAACTGTTATTATAAGACTAAATTCAGCGAATAAAATGTCAAAATAATAAACAACCAAGGGAAATGTGTAAAATACATTTACAATTTCCGGCTTAAACGCATATAAGAAGCAGATTTTTAGGAGAGAGTGATTGTACATTAAACTCAAATTTGTTTTAAATTTGTACTCACCACACTCCTTTAGCTATTAAGGTGGTTCTCACTTCTCGACTATTATCTTGGTACCATAAAAAAATGCATAGATTGCATTTTACTTTATTTTATTTAACCAGACAATTTTAAGTCTGATTGTACATACTGTATTTGAGTTAAATATAAGTAAAATGTGCTTGTCCTTTGCACACCTGTTTTCTTATTTGGCATTTTACATGTTGACAGTAAAAATACAATATTGTATGGGTTTTTTCGTGCTTGTAGTACTTTAATTAATCAATGAAATTAACTGCACCACAGTACACAAATACTACTTATAAATTTAGAACATCAGTAAATGTGTGCATATATAAGTATTTACTTAAGCAGTCCATACTTGCTTATGTCATTTTACAGGATTGGATCTCAAGACAGCAATTGATGTTGGCCATATTGTTCTTCAATATTACATTGGCGTTGATATTTTTTAAGCTGTTGGCCTCCTAGACTTGCTATTCGAATCAAGTGACGAAAGAGATAAATGTCAAAACAGATAATTAATATTATTATTATGTAAAAATTAAAAACTCCCTTAAATGTATCGTCTATTGTTTTGCCATAAGCTCAATGAAAAAATGTAGGTAGATAGTTAACAGATGATTTACCATTGTTGTCGGTTACTTGTTTCTGTGTAAAATAATATTAATAATAAACTTAGTAAAAGATTGCTAAAATTAACTTAAGTATTTATACTTCTATTTAAGTACCTAGTTAAATGTGTAGTTATAGTTTTATAAAGTATTAAGAATTTTTTTTTTTAAAGAATATACAATTTTGTATACCATAAAAAAAATATTAGCAATTCTAAATTAAAAAAAAAAACTATGTATATATTTTTGTTTACCTCTAACCGTCTTCAAGAAAATATGGTTAATATTTGTATTTAAACTAGGTATAATTTTTAAGTTTACTGTTATGTAACAAAAAGAAATATAATATGGTTAACATTTTTCAACTACATTTCTTTTGAATTGAATAATTTGAATCGTGGTTTTTACAATGTATGTAATAATTTTATTTAACAATTGTTAAATACTAGTGGGACAATTTTATCTGTTTATTCATAATTTTAGTATATAACAATAGGTATTGATTAGGCTTACAAAACCAACAAAATAAAATTGGTAAAATGTACATTTAAGTTCAAACAAATAATTCTCTTGATTAAAAAAAAACTAAATATTATGAAAAAAATAAGTGCCATTTTTTGTCACTACCTGATTAGTCTTGAAATACCTCAAATGTTTAATTTATTAATAGATTAGATATATTATTTTTGAAATTATTTTTAAATATACCGGATTAAATTAGTTGCTATACAATTTAAGGGTTGGAAATGACCGACGACTGTAATAATATATTTTACTATTGTAAGCTAGGTAATAGATTGATAGTTACCTAATTAATATAGTGATAACGACAGAATAAGATTATTGTTGTCTCAGGTTGATCACTACAACAATCATAAATAAATACCTTCTGCACTATTTTTTTAACTAATATTATTTATTAAACAAGTAGTATTCCTAGAACTGATATTATAAGTATGGTAACATATAAATTACTAGTAAAGACATAAAATCAACTTGAACCCTAAACCATAAAAATTGTACACTTCTTGCGTACACGTGTTACGACAACGATGTTGTCATCTTCAGCGCTAACAACAGACAGATAAATTACTATTTATGTTTATTGCAATATCTATTTTATTCATTTCAAAACCGTTAACATCCATATAAAGAGTAATAAAATAATTATGAATACACTACACAGTAAATACTAAGTTATATTAATCAATATTAAAAAGATGTTCTACATAATTAAAAGGTATTGTTTTTTTTCGGGCAACATCCAATTTGTCTAAATATTTATCAAAATCACAGACAAAAAAATAATAGTTTTATTTAATCTATACAAAATGACAGAAAATGAAATTACAGTTGTCAGCGCATTTTTCCAAATTAAACATTACAAAATTTAAAAAAAAAACAAAACAAATTATTAGTCGTTTTAAAATAGTTTATTTATAACTATACTAAGATAATCGGAATGTACAAATAAATTAATTAGAGTTTGACGTTGACATTTGTTAATTCACTTAAGAAATTTGATAGAGTGAGGAAATGTCTAACCTTAAATATAATATAAGATATATGTTTTAAGATAATATAATATAAGATATATATTTTATGGTAATATTATTTAGATATATATATTATGTGATATGCGCAAACAAATTTTCTGAGTTTCCATTCACAAAAAAGTTTTTAGAACACTTTTGACGTTTTAAAAATATTTTTAGCTCAATAATTATCAATGTATCAATTACTAATTTACAACAATATTTTATAAGAATATATGTACATGGAAACATGTTTAATTAAGTGGCAATGTTAAAATAACATTTTTTGTGTACTGTATTATTTTAATAAAAAACTCATACCTACAACTATAAATTATTGTCTCTTAATAATAATCAAAAAACTTTATAATCACCTATTTTTTGATGGGTTGGTTCAAAACAGTTTTTTACAATTTTAAAAATGTGGACACAACTGTTCTTCGACATTATTAAGCTGACACTTCAACGTTACCAATCGTTACACATTGTCAGGACTAAAATTACTATACAAACAATTTGGTGTATTTAAAATGACTATTATCAATTTGTGTTATATTTTATTATCTATTCATTTATGATGAAAAGTCATATTAGTTAAATGCTGTTCGTTTTTTTTTTGCATTTATTCTGATAAGGGCGTAAGGGGTATTTTATACCTAACCGTAAGCCTTTAAAATGCAATAAACCTTTGTTCGGCCATTACTAAACTGTTATTATCTATCAAGTTACCATAATAGGTATATATACCTTTAAAAATTACTAGGAATGGCGTTGGTTTTCTTTAGAAACCACGTTTTATAACAAGCAGCCGCGAAAAGGCTACTCGACAGATTTTGGTCTTGTATAAATCCTTTCCGGTTAATTTCCGGTCGCGAATACCTTCGGCGAAGCTGTGCCACTGGCGGAATTGAGACGTTACCTAAGTCCCATATTCTAAACTGCAATAATAAAATATGAAAAAAATTACCATAAGCATCAATCGGTAAACGTGTGCAATAATTATTGCCCTTTTAGTGTCTTTACTTTGTCCTGGAAAACCGCTTGGAATATTTCCGTTAGATACACCCGTTTCGATGGCATGTCCGTAACAAAGTTACTGATGGTCTGTGTTTGACCTATGAATATAAAACAAAAAAACATCTCAGAAAATTATTTACTTCCTCAACAATAAGACTTAGCGTGTAGCAATGATGTACGCAAATTAATGTTGTGCAGTAAAAAAACAGAAACAGACAGAAAATTGGATCAAGTAGGATCAAAAATTGGATTTTAAAACAGATTTCAAAATGTTTTTTTTTTTTTAATGCCGGTAAGTTACAATAAAAAATTAAAAACCGTAAAAAATAAATAACGATATTGTAAATTGAAACAAAATATTGAAAAACAACAGATAAAAAAAAACTAAACAACGCTTAGGTAATATTATAAAACCGCAATCTAAAATATTTAAAACTGTTTTACATAAACCAAAATATAAAAACCAATACCTAACTATATATTATGTTAATTTGTTTACTCGTTGAAACTCATGAAAAAGAGTTAGCTGAAAAATGTAATGATGTTATGTTAAATAATAATAATCTATTTTAATAGGTTTCTGGGTATTTATAGTTTTTATACCTACACTCCTCGTCTAAAATGTTTTTTATGTACAAAGAATTTTGACAGTTTTCTAATTGTCAATATTTAAACAGACAATTATTTAAAGAACTATTAAAATTGAAATATATATATAAAATATAAGTTGAATAATTATCAATTTTTATTTGAACAAATTTATATAAGTAATAAATAAAAAAATGATTTCAATAGACTTTTAATTTTTAACTCAAATAATTTTTATTTAAATAAAAATTGAAACCATAAAATCAAACAAACATTTATTTATTTATCTATTTCGAAAGATTAGATTCAAATAATTTTTATTAAATACAAAATTATTTTAAATAATATATTGTTGGACGATTGCAAAAATATTATTTACAGTAAATAAAAATGTTTTTTAAATAACTCAATAATTGCAAATTACTATTTTTGTCATTTGTTATTTTATCAAAAATTTACCAGGTTTTTGTTACACCGTGATAATAATAACTAAACTGATACTGTTACTGCTAATGGTATTTTCTATTAAAATGAAAACCGAATATTAAACGATTCCATCGTATAACTCAAACCAATTAATAAAAAAAAAAAAACTAACGCATATTATCGTTATGATAAGAAAAATATACTAAATGCTACTTTTTTTCTACGGTTTTTTGTAGAAAAGGATCTGTGGGATGGACAGAATAATAATTACGAATGGAACAGTTTGGCAGATGCGACGGCGAAGAGGCAGGACGGAGAAAATTAATTGTTGTTAACGGGGATTAGAGTAGGGATTTGTACGCCGACAAAGACCGAAGGAAAGGTGTGTGGATGTGTATAGTATATAATTAATGCCGATGGCGTAGGCACGTTTGTGGGTACATAGATTATCGGCCGCCCTTTTGGGGCGTGAGATGAATATTTCAAGCGTGAGACAAGGATGCACATACGGGGTGTGATACGTACCGACGAAATGGTAGTGTTTTAAAGTTTCTACCAGAGCCGGTCGGTTTGCACATTTTAAAGCTAAGTCCGGCAAACGGTCAGGCTGTTGGCCGGATCCGACGTTCAACAGTACGAATTCGAATTCGTATTCATCGTCGGCGCCGTAAAAAGCGACGTCTACGAAATAATGGTAATACGTCATGTAGGCGGAGAACGAGGGGATGAAATCCCGGAACAATGCAGTGTGTGTGTGTGTATGTATTGTATGTGAAAAGAGAAAGAAAGACGGTCGTATAAAACGTACTATAGTTATATAGCGCACACGATATGACGGGGTGTACCGCAAAGACCCGCACTTAGACAGCCGTTGGTTTCCCGGACTCGCTCTGCGCGAGGGGTCGGCCCTCGACCCGGGGGACCTACGCACACAATAGGGCGGTGGTGCGCATCCCCGGTTTTGCTATGCGAACAATGGATCAATACGGCTGTGCGGGTCCCAGCTGCACCCTACGCACCCTCATCCCCTGAAAGGAATGTCGAACGTTCATATAGAAAAGTCCCATCGGCCCGGACTGTACAGGGTAAACGAAAAAAAAACTCTACCCGATTATTTAGCGCACGCATGCTCTGGTGCGAATAGAGGGGTCGTCCCCTTTCTATTGTGCCCGCCACGGCCACCGGAAAACGTGATTTGGTATCCAAAATGTAAAATACAAAAACGTACCTTTCAAACGAACATACGGTGTAAAAAAAAAAAAAACGAGCTGCCCGACCGGCTCAAAAATCTATTCATGAACACACAATGGGACCCCAGGACCCTTCTTGGCCGTGTGCTCATCTGGTATTTCAAATTATTGTTATTGCAGTTGTTGTTATGGGCAGATGTCGTTGGAAAATTAATCCGGAGCAGATGTTTTTTTTCGTATTTCCATTATTTATTGTACGTAGTATAGGTACGGTTAATGGTTTATTGTACCTACCCATAATGGGGCCATGTTCCATAATATGTGAAATCGACACAAAAAAGGTTCCATCATATTTCGAAGTTGGCTGAATTTGAACACGGCGACAAGCATATAATGTAACCACAATTTTGGATTTTCTAGTGCATATTTGTGTGTAACTCGCATTTTTCAAACACAATTCTTCTCATTGTATCGTAATATGATGGATTTATATTACTGATAGAATGCTATTAGACAAATACATTTAGAAACGAATAAAACAAATAATTAACGAGTATACGAAATATTATAGGTATAATAAATAAAAGGATAAAGCAACATTTATATTACTACTATAATATGCGAGGGTATGATAAAACTATTTTACGTTTAGTTTTGGAAATGAAAACAAGGCGTTTTGAAATTAAAAAAATATATTATATCTTTTGTTTGTTATAAAAGTATTATAAAAAGTGTTGTAGTACGGATTCGATCATGTCCATAGATAGTAATTGTATTATTTTAAATTAATTGGTTATTTTTTTGGAATACCGAGCAGCGTTGGAAACCGTGGCAAGGAATATGTAGAAAATGTGGAGAAGAGGAGGAAACGACGCACCACATCTTGTGTGATTCTAACTCCCTAGCTACTCTAAGGCAAATTACCTTTGGAAAACCTTTCCTTGGACAAGATGAAATCAAAGATATTAGAACAAAGGAAATACTGAGATTTGCAAAGGACTCCGGACTATTCAACGCACAAAGTTATTAAACTGAGTAGGACGTAGGTGTAAAGGCATTCGAAACAGTTATTAATCTTTAAATCCAGATTATTTTAAAAATGCCATCACTAATAATAATAGATTAGATTAGTAAATTGTTGTACTGACAACACAAAAGTAAAAATGACATTAAAAAGAAAGTTTCTAGTACGAATTCATAACACAACAATTTACTGTCATAAAAACTACAAAAAAAAATTTAATCCATAATACACATAATTCGAATAGTATCAATATTAACATTTTATATAATACTATTACAATGCGTAGGTATGATATTTAAGTACTTAAAATTTAGTGGTTTGAAAGAAAATTATAATCTTATTTAATCGTAGCTGTGTTAGCTATATGCGCCCAACATTAACTCTGAATATACGCTCTTAATAAAGTGTCTAAATAGTTTTTTGTAGTTTTGAGCCAATGATTTTAATAGTATTAATTTTTTATAACATAGCTATCGTCAAATTTTCAGTTAAAACTCTAAAATGGTTCTACCATAAAAAATCCAATTATGTTTTATTGCTATTTATTGTCTATATTTGTATTACAAACTAGCAACAGTGAGTTGTATTTGGTTTTTATAGACAATGTTGAACTTGTACACCAAACTTGAAATCAATGTTATATCAAAGGAATTATCTAGATAAATTTCTAAATTGTAGTGATTACCTTTTTTTTTACAGATTATTATTAAGTCTGAGTACCTGCTTAAGGGTCTTAATATGCTGATTACTGTTAAACATTTTATATAATACTATTACAATGCGTAGATATGATATTTAAGTACTTGAAATTTAGTGGTTTGAAAGAAATTTATAATCTTATTTAATCTTAGCTGTGTGCTATATGCGCCTAACATTATCTCTGAATATACGCTCTTAATAAAGTGTCTAAATAGTTTTTTGTAGTTTTGAGCCAATGATTTTAATAGTTATAACTTATAATAATTATAAACATTAAAAATCTAGATCTTGACCATTATACACAAACCAGTTAATATGCTTTTAATCACAAATATACAATACATTACACAATTTCTATTTACAATAAATTAATGATTTGTAACAGGGAAATATTTTAAAGAGGCCACCAGAATAGCAAAAAAACATGCACACTTTGCTTCCATTAGGTACACGTTATAAAGCAATTAAATATAAAACTAGAAGGTTATGATAAGCTATAATAATAACACGAACGATCTTGTTCAAAATATTATATTTTTTAAATTTGTATAGTTATAATACCTACTTTACTTTTATTAGCCACCTTATCAATGATTTCATCCGAATCTACACCGTTTATCAACCCTTTCTTAATAATCATAAAACTATCTAATGACAAAGTACTCCTTAAGTACGATTTAACTGATTTTAATTTCAAGAAACCACTCTCAAATCTTACTTGAGTAACTGTATAAGTAAGAAGTAACTTGTAGCATCACCATTACTAAGCTTCGCGCATTTTTTTTTTTATAAAAACCTCCCCATAAAATATAAGAGTTAAATTTTAAAACTAATACAAAATGGCAAATTCGAACTCGGCGGACTAAGACGGAATAAACTAAGGCTTTTAAAACATGAAAAGAGAAAAAAGTAACTACTTTGCAGTGGCGTATTTTGAACAAAAATTTTTGGGAGGTGTCCAATTTTTTTTTGTACTGCTCTTTTTCACTCTCAGACTAATCACCCCCCCCCCTCCTCATTCGATACTGAAGACTAAAAACTTAATTATGTTAGTAAATATTAATAATGTACTATTTTATATAATTATAAATTATATACATTTTTACTAATATTTGACTATATTTATTCTATGTACTTGTCTTTTTATAACGAAACTAAATCAAATTATAAAGTCATTAAGCCTTTTTTATTTATTTAGTTTTTGCAGTACATGTCGGCCTCTACGATTTGTCTTTGTATTGCTAAATAAGTGGATACGTTTTTTTTGAGAGTATTTTTTTCATGTATTTAAAGACACCTTTTTAGAAATAATTATAGTTTCTAGATCTGTAACATGCGAGCCGTAGTCACGATACTTTATAAAATGAAACCGCCTATTCGTTTTACCATTTCGTGTGACCGCGTTAAATATTTTCTATTTTAGCACATATGATTAATTTGTGGCGTGGAAACTATCTGTCAAGAAATAACAAGTCGTACGCCAGCCATAAATATAAAATACTGTAATATCATTGTATACTCACTTGTAATTGTTGTACTGAATAATATTGTTATTGTTAAGCGTTTATACAAATTAACTGACACGAGAGCCTGCACGAATAAAAGGTTATTAATTATGTTTGCCGACGACACGTTTATATATTTCTACGAAAGGTATGGCAGATATGTTTTGCTTGGGATAAGTGTACAGTGACTATATGAAGAGTGAATTTGACAAACGTTTGTAATGCCAAAGTATAAAAATTGAACTTCATTATTTTATTTGTATTTTATTCATTACCGGAAACAATTTTGTAAACTTTTCAAGTGATGAATAGTTATTTATAAAAAAAAAACAATCATAATTAACACTTAAAATATGTTTAAGTGTTTCCAGTACTAAATAAAATAAAAATCAATTTATTAAGTTAAATTTTTATATTTTGACACTTGGAACGTTTGACAAATTGATTCTTCAGATACAGTCACTTTAGTCTCTATTCATTAACTAAATATAGTTAAGGAATAAAAAAAGTTTCTCGGCCAATCAAAAAGTTTTTCTGTCCAATTAATGTTTCATACGCAAAACATCACCTTCTGCGAACATCTTAGGTTCCGAAACAATGACCCACACGTTTTCAGTTTTTGAGTGAATGCAAAACTACAAGTTCCTTTCTTACTTCTGAGTTTGTTCCACATAGTAAGAAAACAAGTAAAATCCCTAGCAATTTCCTAGGAAAACCAACAGTTTCAATGCAATATAAGCGCAGTTGAAAAGGTCTAACTTGTTTTAATTTCAACACATTTTAGAACCTAGCTTGCTGTACTTCGAAATTTATATTACCTTATTCTGGTGATGGTCGTTTGCAGAGACGTATTTAGGAATTTTGCGCCCCAGGTAAGAAAAATAAACATCCCCTTCCCAACCTATATTTCTTCATCAATAGGTGTATTTGTAAAAAAAAAACACATGATAGTGAAACCAATGCATTCTTCGCTACACTCATAATCTGAAAAGTATATTAGGTATACATAAAAAAAAACGTTTTTAAAAACATGCTTTTCTAAAAAAAAAAAAAATAGTAAAAGTGAATAAAAAGTAAAAATAATTTTATTACAAGAACAATTTACCAATCAATTGTAGCATATTTTATTTAAAATGTCAATTACTTTGAAAACAATCGAAAATTAATTTTTGACTAAAAAGAAAAGCGTGGGCCTTATTCAACAAAGTCCAAATTTATTGAGTTAAGTATTAAGAAATGTATGTGTCACACACTAATATTAAACCAAATTTAAATTACAAAAAAAACTTACAATACAAAAACATTATCTGATAAATTTATTAGGGACTTTGTTGAATAGGGCACACGCTTTTCTTTTTAGTCAAAAATTAATTTTCGGTTGTTTTCAAAGTAATTGACATTTTAAATAAAATATGCTACAATTGATTGGTAAATTGTTCTTGTAATAAAATTATTTTTTACTTTTTAGTTCACTTTTTACTATTTTTTTTTTTAGAAAAGCATGTTTTTAAAAAAGTTTTTTTTTAAATTATTTATTTTATTTTTTTACTTTTTAGTCCTATTAAAGGTATTTAATAGTTGCTGAATATATTACTAAATTAATTTTGGAAGATTTGGAAAAAAATGAAATTTTAGTGAAATGACCCCCACATTTGACTCTGTGTAGGGCGACCTGGATGTCCGAGTCCCAATATGATTACAGAATATTGTATTGTCATCTAAGACGAGTGTCTGTGCCAAGTTTCAGCCCTATACGACATCGGGAAGTGGGTTAAATTAATTTTGCAAGATTTGAAAAAAAACCCTACAAACGTACGTACGTACGTGTTAGCGAGCTAAAGAAAAGCATGTAAAAATACATTTATTGAAGTACATATTACATAATTATATTAGGTATATTTATTATTAATTATACAAAAAACCTAAATGTAATAGGTTAAGTGACAACATTTAAAAAAAAATCCCTTAATATATATAATTCCCCATATGTATAAGAATATAAAAAACTTTAAAATTAAAAATGTTTACGCCGAGCTTTTTCAATAAAAAACGCCATTAAAAGGCGAGCAAAAGCAGTAGAATTTACGCCGACCGTATCAATGGTATCATAATAATCTAACTCCTTTGTTAAATCTGACTCTATAGTTAAAACAGCCAAAGAATTTAACCTTTCGTCGGTAGTACTTGATCTCAAATAGGACTTGACCATTTCTAAGACTGAAAAAGACGTCTCAGCAGAACAGTTAGATGTAGGACAAGAAACAAAAATTCGTAACGCAATTTCTACATACGGTTACAAATCTTTTTTTGTTTCTTTGTGATTACGAACATAGATAATAGATTACGAGTACATAAACGTTACGAACTAAGATTATTATTACTGGCAGTTGGCACCAGGGCCGGTGCTAAGAAATATGCAAGGGGGGGGGGGTGTCAAAATGAAGATGCCGACTTTAAAATTTTAATTGCCGACTAAAATATTTGGGTACTTTCGTAAATATTTTATGACATTTTGTGACTTGATTTTTTTGATTTTTAAAATGTTTTTGGAGCATAGAAATATTTTAGGCAGCTAACAAATTTATTTATTACTTCATTTTCAGTTCTCAGTCACCAATACTAAAACAATTTGAGCCCTACTTTAAAAGCATTATTTTAAAAATGTTTGAATTTATTTAACATAATTATAACGTATTGCAGTTGAAACTGCAATTTAACCGAGATATCATCCAAATAGCCTTATTTTAAATAATTTTATAAAAAATAATGAAATTGTATTCAAAATTATTATTAAAATCTTTGAAATAAAAACAAAAGTGTATTTTTTTATGAGTTATTATCTTAATACAATTTTATTTTTATTTTATTTAGGTACACTATTTAAAAATAATGCTCATGTCTATTCCCTGCTCGCTATATATATAGTATAGTAGGTAATATCCCACCGCAACGATAGTAATAAAGAAGAAACAAGACATAGTGAAGTAGTACCAAGGAACTCTCATAGGCCTTAAAAATCTGGCTTAATGATTTATTCTAAATACGTATCCATCTCATACCTTTTGTTCAAAATTTACTGGGGCAGGCTCAAAAGGATTGTTAGCAGCTCCTTGGTGTTTCATATTCATTCTCTAACCATATATATATATTAGATTACACACATTTATAACCAATACTTATTATTTTACACGCGCACACGGGACAAGCAAAAATAAAACTGTTAACTAAAACAGAAGAGTAGGTTTTTTTTTTATAGTAGGGAATCTTTTAGAATTTTAAAACTAAAATAAAAATATATACTTATAGAGGGATAGAATGTTTGTTTACAATAGACCAATAGGTCCCATGGCCGAACATCGTTTGATATAATAATATACACCACAGTTATTATAAACAAATAGTAATACTTCTGCTAAAATCGGGAATAACCGAAAATGCATTGTTTTTTTTTTACTAAAAACTAAAATTATATTTTCGTATGGTCGTCCGTATGCCGACTATTCACTATTCGTCGCTAGATTCCAATAACAATTATGTACCTACCTACTTTTATAAAATAAAAATAATAAATATGTTATTTGTATAATTTTATGGGGGATATAATATTTACCGACTTTTTGTTCGGAATGTGCCGACTAGATTACTTGAGTTTTCCGAGTGGGGGGGTGTCAAACCCCCCCACACCCCCCTCTAAGTCCGGCCCTGGTTGGCACAACCGTTTAAACATGTCTACGAAATATTTTTGGGCGGCCATATTCTGGGTATCTTAATTCTCAAACTACAATATACTTTTCCATGTCCTGGTATTTTCAATGCATGTTTCGTGACAAATGAAAACCACAATAATACATTTATTAGTATCATTACTTTTTTTTATCACCCAAATGACCTACCATATTATATCAAAATGCTCTCCAAAATTTACCGCCCGGGGCCCAAGCCCCCCTGCCCCCCCCCCCTAAATACGTCTCAGGTCGTTTGACAAAATAAAAATCTTCTTTAGTCGATTTTCAGACATGCGATGATTAATTAAAGACATACTATAAAAACCCATCAAATTACCAAGTATGTGACCTACCAAGAAAATAATGACAACAATGGTTTAAACATTTTTAAAAATAAAATAATTTCTTTCACAGGCGTCATATAGGGGTAGCAAGAGCGTGCACAGCACACTGACATTTGGAACTCCTAAAAATTAACCACAACATTAAAATGTTTAGACTCTATTCTGATCATTAAAGAACGCTACAGTCTACAGTAAACCACTTTTGGAGCGAAATGGTAACACTTAGGGCTCTTACCCGAACGTGGGCATTACTTCTATATATTTTTAATTAAATAAAAAATAAAAAACAAAAAATTATTTGCATAAAAACTCAAATAATAAGTATGGTTTTGTTTTTATTAAAACAAACACCCGAATAATAATTGCCAATACATTTTGTATTTAAAAGGTATGTAAAATAATAATATAAATGAAGGGCTGCGGGGGAAAAAGATCAATGTCAACATTTAACATTCTGAGGAAATCATGTTTTTAATTTCAAAACGTAATACATTTTACCTGTATGCCTAAACTTCCGGCGGTCGTTACTCTCGACTAATCTATTTTTTTCACTGGTTCGAGGGCTTAAAAGATACAATACACCAATACAAAATACAATTTGATACCAAAATCTCATTTTCAAAAAAAATTGACATTGATCTTTTTTCCCCGCAGCACTTCAAATGTCTAAATAAAACTTTGCCTAATAAAATCGAAACATATTTCCTTAAATGATGATTAAAAGTACTCATTATTTTCAAATCCTTATGTTATTCAAATAAAAAAAATGCCTAAGCTTGATAAAAATGATAAAATAATTTATGATTACGTACCTCGTACGGCGTAAGTCGGCGTGGCATGAAAGAAATTATTTAAATTAGAATTCAAAATACCTTTACAATTAAATAAATATTTATTTAAACAGTTTTTTAAAATAACATGTTATTTGAAACAGTCAAAAAAAAATACATAGACATTATTATATTATTATTATTATTATTATTATTATTGACATTACTAATATTCTTTATAACAGCAAATTACAAATTTATTTAAACAACAAATATTTATTGAAAAATATGTTATCAAAGTTTGTTGAACGGACTTACTCTTATAATTATATCAAAATTAATTAACTTTTTTTATACGCTGGTCTTGATTTTGATGGGGAAGGGACGATTTCTAATATAATAGACCCAATAAAATCACTTCCAAGTACGATTTCTGATTTATAAGCTTGTTACATGAAGAAAATCGGCTTAGCGATGTAAGTAGATTATCATAAAATATGAGTAAAACATTGTGCATAGAGATGTAAAACAATTCAGTCATATGTTCCAATATATACTATGTTTGAATGGTTTTTCACCGATAAGCACAAGTCCGTACTTCTTGAATGTTCATTGCGGGTAAGATTTTTACATTTAATAACAATAAATAAAATTGAATTCTACAAAAAAGTATATAATTATTGGAGTTTGGTAGCTCTTATGTTTTTTTCTTTCTAAGACTCTTAAAATGTCGATAAAATATTGTGTTTACCGGACGAAAAATCCTAATAATATATGCTCTAATATGTACTATATTCTTAGGGTTTCTCACCAGTAAGCACATATCGGTACTTCTTGAATGTTCATTGCAGGTAAGATTTTTACATTTAATAACAATAAATAAAATTGAATTCTACAAAAAAGTATATAATTATTGGAGTTTGGTAGCTCTTATGTTATATTCTTTCTAAGACTCTTAAAATATCGATAAAATATTGTGTTTACCAGGAAAAACCCTTATACTTATATGCTCTAATATATACTATACACATAAGGGTTTTCACCAGTAAGCACATGTCTGTGCTTCTTGAGTGCTCATTGCAGGTAAGATTTTTATATCTAATAACAATAAATAAAATTTAATTCTACAAAAAAGTATACAATTATTGGAGTTTGGTAGCTCTTATGCTTTTTCTTTCTAAAACTCTTAAAATTTCGATAAAATATTGTGTTTACCGGTCAAAAGCCATATGAATATATGCTTTAATATGTACTATATTCATAGGGTTTCTCACCAGTAAGCACATGTCTGTGCTTCTTGAGTGCTCATTGCAGGTAAGATTTTTACATCTAAAAACAATAAATAAAATTGAATTCTACAAAAAAGTATATAATTATTGGAGTTTGGTAGCTCTTATGTTTTTTCTTTCTAAGACTCTTAAAATGTCGATAAAATATTGTGTTTACCGGACGAAAAACCCTAATAATATATGCTTTAATATGTACTATATTCATAGGGTTTCTCACCAGTAAGCACATGTCTGTGCTTCTTGAGTGCTCATTGCAGGTAAGACATTATTGTATTATTATTATTATTATTGACATTACTGATATTCTTTATAACAGTAAATTACAAATTTATTTAGACAAAAAAATATTTATTTAAAAATATGTTATCAAAATTTGTTGAACGGACTTACTCTTATAGTTATATCAAAATTAACTAACATTTTTTATACGCTGTTCTTGATTTTGATGGGGAAGAGACGATTTCTAAAATAATAGACCCAATAGAATCACTTCCAAGTACGATTTCTGATTTAGAGGCTTGTTACATGAAAAAAATCGGTTTAGCGATGTAAGTAGAATATCATAAAATATAAGTAAAACATTGTGCATAGAGATGTAAAACATTTCAGCCATATGTTCCAATATATACTATGTTTGAATAGTTTTTCACCAATAAGCACAAGTCCGTACTTCTTGAATCTTCATTGCAGGTAAGATTTGTACATTTAATAACTATAAATAAAATTGAATTCTACAAAAAAGTATATAATTATTGGAGTTTGGTAGCTCTTATGCTTTTTCTTTCTAAGACTCTTAAAATGTCGATAAAATATTGTGTTTACTGGGGAAACCCCATATAAATATATGCTCTAATACATACTATATTCATAGGGGTTTTCACCAGTAAGCACATGTCTGTGCTTCTTGAGTGCTCATTGCAGGTAAGATTATTACATTGAATTTTACCATCCTTAATAATAAATAAAATCGGATTCCAAGTACATAATATAAAAGTCAATTGAAAATTATCGTCTTGTGAGTATTACAAAAAGGAAATTATAATTGCTAAGTACAATAACTTTGTTCGGCTACAGTTAAGTATAATGCAACTATAAGTCCGTTAAATATTAAAAAAATATGTATACAAAATAACATACTGAACAAATTGGCCGTTGCAGACTAGTATAACGTCGTTGCCGCGAAAAAAACTCCATGTTCTAAATCCTAATTGTTCTGGAGACATTAAAACGTGTAAAACAATTTATAGTAGGTAGCACGTTGCCGATTTTATCATGTGATAGCTTATTTTTTTTTTGCATACCAAAACCTCAAAATCATAAAATTGGCACATAGTTTTTTTTTCGCGGCAACAACGATACGTTATAATAGCGATTTCTAAAACTCTTAAACTATCGATAAAATATTGTATTTACCGGGGGTAAGGCAACAGGCATGTGCTTTAAAATAATACTATATCTGTATGACTTCTCACCAGTAAGCACAAGTCCGTACTTCTTGAATGTTCATTGCAGGTAAGATTTTTACATTTAATAACAATAAATAAAATTGAATTCTACAAAAAAGTATATAATTATTGGAGTTTGGTAGCTCTTATGTTTTATTCTTTCTAAGACTCTTAAAATATTGTGTTTACCGGGGAAAAGCCATATGAATATATGCTTTAATACATACTATATTCATAGGGGTTTTCACCAGTAAGCACATGTCTGTGCTTCTTGAGTGCTCATTGCAGGTAAGATTATTACATCTAATAACAATAAATAAAATTGAATTCTACAAAAAAGTATATAATTATTGGAGTTTGGTAGCTCTTATGTTTTTTTCTTTCTAAGACTCTTAAAATGTCGATAAAATATTGTGTTTACCGGACGAAAAATCCTAATAATATATGCTCTAATATGTACTATATTCTTAGGGTTTCTCACCAGTAAGCACATGTCGGTACTTCTTGAATGTTCATTGCAGGTAAGATTTTTACATTTAATAACAATAAATAAAATTGAATTCTACAAAAAAGTATATAATTATTGGAGTTTGGTAGCTCTTATGTTTTATTCTTTCTAAGACTCTTAAAATATTGTGTTTACCGGGGAAAAGCCATTTGAATATATGCTTTAATACATACTATATTCATATGGGTTTTCACCAGTAAGCACATGTCTGTGCTTCTTGAGTGCTCATTGCAGGTAAGATTATTACATCTAATAACAATAAATAAAATTGAATTCTACAAAAAAGTATACAATTATTGGAGTTTGGTAGCTCTTATGCTTTTTCTTTCTAAGACTCTTAAAATGTCGATAAAATATTGTGTTTACTGGGGCAAACCCATATAAATATATGCTCTAATACATACTATATTCATATGGGTTTTCACCAGTAAGCACATGTCTGTGCTTCTTGAGTGCTCATTGCAGGTAAGATTATTACATCTAATAACAATAAATAAAATTGAATTCTACAAAAAAGTATACAATTATTGGAGTTTGGTAGCTCTTATGCTTTTTCTTTCTAAGACTCTTAAAATGTCGATAAAATATTGTGTTTACTGGGGCAAACTCATATAAATATATGCTCTAATACATACTATATTCATATGGGTTTTCACCAGTAAGCACATGTCTGTGCTTCTTGAGTGCTCATTGCAGGTAAGATTATTACATTGAATTTTACCATCCTTAATAATAAATAAAATCGAATTCCAAGTACATGATATAAAAATAAACTGAAAAATATCGTTTTGTGAGTAATACAAAAAAGTAAATTATAATTGCTAAGTACAATAATTTTGTTTGGCTACAGTTAAAGTATAATGCAACTTTAAGTCTGTTAAAAAATATGTACACAAAATAATATACTGACGGTCGATTGAACAAAATGCCCGTTGTGGACTAATATACGTTATAATAGTGATATGCTAACAAAAAACTCACCAAATTTCCTGCCGATTGTGAAACTGGATTACAGTTGTTGTAATGTCTACGTAAAACGTTTATAATACACGCAAAAGAATAAAAAAACAAGTTTTTCACATAATAATTTAATAATTAAGAACATTTTTAAAATTAAACAGAAAATTATTTAGTTGCTGTCGACCGAAGACCTTATACTATACTCTACAATTTAAGTTTGCCCACTTTCGCGAACCGGCAGCACGGTCCAGACCCTTCGGCCGAGATCATGGTGCTTTGTGATTGGTCGCTGGTGGTCGGTTGCCACCGTTATTTGTCACCAGTCACCACTGAACTCAATATTGTATAGTTATTATTAGTTACAATACTTGTATATAATAATAATAATAACTAGGTACTACTTGTACATCATTACCGCAGACATAATAATTTACACAGCATAATATAATATTGAGGCGTTAACTCAAGGTAGTAAATGCCAGAGCGGTAAACATTACTTTTTTTATTCCTACTACATTATCAGCATCACACATCAGTGTGAATAATATTTTAAACATTAAACATAATAATACTCCAACGAAATTGTCCATGATGAAATTATCTAGTATGACAGGTACGCAATTTTTTAATGAGGGCTCTAATTTTTTTACTAATCTATTTTTCGTCAGAGACCTCGGTCGCCGGCCGTGTCAATATTTCAGATTTTCATTTAACGTTTTGGCTGCGTTTAAAATGGAAGTTCAAATTTATATTTTAATATTATATTAAACTCTAAAGTCGTTATAGTTTATCAAACTACTTTTTTTTTTTATAGTACCCCTACAGCAGGCATCGGCTGCAGCTGCTGCTTCGACGGCGAGGGTAGGAGCTGGTAGGTACGCCAAACGGTTTGTCAGTGATGCCAAACCCTGTTACCAGACTACCACATTTTACAGAATCGCTTTTTAAAAATAAAAAGCACCGAATGTTCTATTCGAAACGCTACTTTAACGTATTGTTATTTAGATTTTCATACAAGACAAAATGAGCAAAAAACAAAATATTATATAATATTAAGCAAAAATAAACTAGGTATTCTTTGTGATAATGACCAAGTCGACGTTATCAGGTGACCGTATAGTTATTAAACGGGACGGTCGACGGCCATTTTGTCAGAAAATCATTAATATCCGAGTTGTCGACTACCTGTCAATTTTTACCAAACATAAACGGTACGCTTGGAATTTCGATTTTTTAGACGGAAAGGCTTAGCAGTCCGGTCGCTGTCGTTTGTTTATCTAGTATCAATGGACTATATTAATTTTGTAATTTCAGGCTCTCGCCCTCTCTGTTTATGTTCTCTTAATTTTGGGCCATTTATCGTTGGCTTTCTCACAGATCGTGTACCTACATTCTGTACACTGGATTTGACTACACTGTAATCACTCAACACCCCCCCCCCTATTGGGCAGAATCAATAAAATATCCATGTGACACAATAACTCGACTAAATGCTGAGAGTGGAGACAGATCAGCCAGTCAGGTCAGCGCCGACGTTCGGACGAGAAACTACTTCTGCCAATTTTCAATAAAAATCTTCCGACATTTCTTAATTTGTCAACCGGCGTACAACTGCTCGAATATGGACGAGGATGTTTATCGCTTTGCCGAAAGTAAGTTCTAATGGCAGCTATGCTACTTTAACTAATATCAATTATAATATTATTGTAGTATAACATTATAGTGGTATTCTTATACTTGGGAGGATTTGCTACTACACGTGACCGGGAAAGTATGGATTTTATAACGAATGAGTGTAAAATTATTTAAATTATAGTTGTGGAGTTGAATAATATGTTGAATGGGCTTAGATTGTGCGGTAGACGAGATTAAAGAAGTATCCGATGGCGAGGAGTCTAGAGAAGTAAATGCTTAGATGTGACTAACGGAGACACAGTGTTTACGATGTAGGCAGAAACCTCGTTTGTATCGGATGTATTAGACAGTATGTGAATGATATATGTACTATCGAACCCGGCGTTACTGTTACGAGCCTGTTTAAAAGTATTATAGTATAATACGAGCATTAAGATAGGTGATCTTATTAATGTGGGATGAAAAACATGACAAAAAAGAATAATTTTTTATTATGTTTTACCAAAATATTCAACTGTAGTATGAGGAAAATTAAAATCGTAAAATTAAATTAATATTTTATTTAGCAATCAAAACAAGTACATTTTTTATTGTGACAAAAAAAATAAAAGGTAAGTTAGAAACTAGATATTGTTTTGTAACGGCTTAAGAGGGAATAGCAAAAAATGTATTGATAAGTTATACATACATGTACTCATTAGCTCTAATTAGCACTCAGCGGTAACCGAGGGTGGTGGCGATGCGTTTGAAGCATTACTTGATGACATCGCCGATTTTTGGACATCACAAAATTTGTAAATGTAGAAAACATTGGTATTTCCTATTAAATATAATTCCGTCTACTTATAAAATGCACTATTTTATTTAATTACCCTCTGGTATTGAAAAAAATAGGGAGAGTTCCGTTTAATACACAAGTGCCGTTTCTTTTGTCAGAATGAGTAAAATTGATTAGCATAATTCACTCATAATAATTATTTCTTTTTTTTTTTTTTTACAGATGAAGTTGTTCTTTGTTACTATCAATCTATATTGTACGAAGGGAAAGTTGTAAAACGTAAAATAACTGACGATAACGAGGTTTATTATTATATTCACTATTACGGATGGAATAATTCATGGGATGAATGGGTACACGATGATAAAGTTCTGTCTGTTAATGAATTTTCAGTGGATCATATGGCATCACTCCATTTTGAGCAGTAAGCATTATTGTATAATTTAATTATTTTTCGTCAAGAAACCATCTCATGATGGCAGCGTTAGGCTTTATAATAAATATACATTTTTGTTAACTGTTAACATGTATAAATATACATTGAAATGAAAAACTCAAATATACTCTTAACACATACAAACCATTTAAAGTAAAAATTATGAAAATAATCATTAGTATGTTTTACCATTTACCAACACGTTGATTTGTATATAAAAAAGTACATTGGCATGAACAACAAAATGGTATTCAATGACTTAAAAATACATTAAAATATAATTTTTTGGTACGTTATGCATACAACGCTGAAATAGAGTTTTTCCTCTTAAATGGACTCGATAGTCAAGTAAAAATAATAATAGTAGTAACTCTGATAAATAAGAGGGCTTATTACTTTTTTTTCATATTCTTAATTAAATAAAACATATGTTTAAATATTAAGTTATAATATTTTATATTTTTATGTCATCAGTTGATGTAGAATCGGGCTATAGCATATATAATTTCCTCAAAAATCAGAAGTCAAACTTTTTTTTTTGCTATGGAAGTACCCAAAAAAATATAAAAAGTTACACTTAAACAGTAGTCAATTTCTAGGTTGCTAAATTGTTGATAATTGTTGTACTGTAGTTTTTTTAAAAATGTTTTTTTATTTTTGATCAAGAAATTTATTTTAAATAGATTTGAAATAATTTAAGATAATTTTTTTTATCTAAAATATACTATTTATCTTTTATTTATTGAAAGGTACAGCTAATAACGTTGTTCACAAATAATAATGTATCTTTTAATCATTGCTAAACAGTCTATTATTTATTACTTTGCTGAAATTTCACCTAACTCTGTCTACTATACAGTTACATTGCTCTTAATGTGTGTTAATATGTTTTTGATATTTTAGTAATATCAAAGTAAACTTGCATGTAGGAAGACCTAAGAAACGTCGTCCGTTAGACCAATCCGATAATACGTCTTCGGACGAAGAAACATACACATACGAGACAGGTAATCTAATAGAATTTTTTACAATTTAATTCATGTTTTTTTAAATTAATTACTATTTATTACTTTTTTCTCTTAACAGTGTGGCCCTCACATAGGAGGAATGCCGCCTTTCATATGGGATACATAAGGCCAGGCACTAGGCGATATAACAGGCCGCCCCCAGACCGTGATCTGATGGTAATGTGTTTCCGTTAAAATGCTTTGCGTGACCAACGAGAGTCAGTAGTTAGTCGTTGCCATCAATAGTTCATTTTTAAAAGTAGTATTGTGGCCGATATTTATGTAATAGCATATAGTAGTTATGTTGTTTGATTTTCACTTTGCATTTAAAACTATTTGTGGTTTTAGCGTCCTTCAAGATATAACAGAAAACTATTTGACATGCCAACGGTATTAAAGCGCAGAGTGGCGTTCGACTATAGTATGATTAACGTATTCCATAAGGTATATTATTATTATTTTTTTAAATGAAACTAATTTTACAATAATTTGCTGTACAAGCACTGTGTTTACCTATACAAGTATTTATTTTATTACAGCAATTAAAATGTCCACCAAGAATTACCATCTCACAGTTAGTTATTGACTACATAGATTCAAAACAGCACAAGAGTTTATTTATCAGGTGAGTATTGAATTTTTATGTTTTTTTAAAAATAAAATATATATGTATACATTAAAAAAAAAAAATGTTTTTAATTTTTAGGGAGAGAGCAAAAAATGTATCATTGACGATGGTACAACATTTTAATGCATATAGACACAAGCTTTTATACGAAATTGAGCGTTTAAATGGCGTGGCCCAAAAAGTATAGTAGTTTTTAAAAAATGTCATCTATTGTATGTTGTTTCAATTATGTCATTTTATTTTAAGGCTCAGTATTTATTATTAGAAAAAAAAAGACAAAACGATTTAAAATTACAATTTCCTTACCCTGAAGACTTATGGTGTTCAATATATGGGCCAATATATCTATTGCGGTTTTGTGGTATGTATGAAATATTTATTTGGGTGATAGTTTTAATTTTAAGCCAAATGACATACAATCAGTTGAAAAACTAATGTAAGCGCTGTTTAATGTGATAAAATTATATTGGCGTTCGTAAAAGTTTTAGTGTTAATTTAGTTTTACATCTTGTATGACATTTAATGTAATTAATAAATTCGTAATATGTTTTTCAGTTAATTTGGAAAAGATTATAAAACCAACATTGTTGGAACCAGAACTGTTACCATTAATGATCGATGTTGTAAATGATTTTTACATGTAAGAATTTTCAACAAAATTATTTTTACTTGTTTGTTGTTATAACTTAATAATTTTTTTAAAATTACAATTGGAAAAATTAACCTTTCCATTATTAGTGAAATGAAGTCAGTGTGGCATAGTGGTTATGCAGCTGGCTACAAGAATTTGTTTGAATCAATTCTGGGTAATATTTATTGAAAATAACTTTTTATTTGTCAGGTATTTAAATAAAAAATTGTTTGAAATTATTATTTGGATATTCTATAAAAATTAAAATACAATTGTATTTAATATTGAGTTTTTATTTAAGTACATTTTAACTTTAAATTATCACTTGAGTTTATATTTAAATAAAAAAATGTTTAAATAATGCCCAGGTTTGGTTAAAATATTAATTTTGAAAGACTAATTTAATGAAAATAAAGCGTAAATATTCACACTGGTTCCAATTACCCTGTACTAAATTATTTGTTTTTAGGTTCATTGTACAAAACTTTTCAAGGTATTTCTCCAATGATGATTATGAAGTATGCGGCTTACTGGTACCGATAGTCTTATAATGCAGAGTTAAAAAAACCACCAATTAAAGTAAACATTTTTAAACCCATTTTGATTCATTTTTTTTTTTTTTAATGTCTTGATTTATTACACATAATATATTTTAGTCTGTTGTATGTTGCAATAGTCTATTGTAATAGTGTGTGAGATGTATGCATGTTTATATAGCAGTGAGCCAATTTTAGTTTATAGTATGGAGGTATAAATTAGTGGTGGGACTATTCGAATAAAAAAAATTTGAATATTCGAACACTTTTTTCACACGAATATTCGACGGGTTATTCGAATATTCGATCTGATTTATCAAATATTCGAATATTTTATCATTTTCTTTACAGGATTAATTAGATTAAAAAAAAATAATTAAGAGACAACTAAGGTGTCCTTGATCTATTTTTAATAATTTTTCTAACAAAATAAATATAATTATAACGAATTATTTTTTTGACAAAATAAATATTATTACTTATTACAAAAAAATAAGATTTTAACAATTTATATAGATATATAATTACAAAAAAAACATAAATTTGACAAATTATTCGAAAATTCGAATTATTTGATTACTATTCGAATTGTTCGATAACTATTCGAATATTCAAATTATTTTCATGCGAATAGTATGATTCGATTATTGAATAATTCAAATAATAGAAAAATTCGATTCGAGGTCTCGGCTCTAGTATAAATATGGAAATAATGAGAAAAAGGAATTTTAAGAAAAGATTGACAACAGATTGATTTGGTATGTGGGGCGAACGAAGCGCTAGATACGGGACTTTACTAAAAGAGAAGTACACTGTGCGAACGAATCGCAAGACAAGTGTACGAGGAAAGAAAAGGAAAAAGTACAAGGTGTTTTAGCAAACACACTCTTAAACTTAAGCCTTGGAAAACGGACAGCGACAACAGAGTACTTTTGACTGATGATCATCTAGTGCACAGAAGTCGACTGACCAAATAGCATTGAATTCTATCGTCTTTTATATTGTTTTACCTTTTGCAACTAAGCGTTATTGTTAACTTAATTGTATAGTCATCAGTCTCAAGTCGTCGTAAGCACTGCTCATATTTATTTTTAAAAATTTACCTATATTGACGACGTGGTCATCATTATATAACAGTAGGCCACGCCAAATGATCGGCTGTTAGTCTACCAGAAACACCGATGTGATTTTAACGTAGTTTTTTATAGGAAAGTATGATTGGTTTGTGCGTTTAAAAATGCAAAGTTTAAAGCATTTAGAACAGATAATAAAATTGAGTCATATAAACCACAGGGTAGATAAGATTATATATTTTATATTGTTATAAATATATTATTATGTAAAAATTAAAATTTTTAATGAAAAAACATACTGTACATAAAAAAACCATTATATAAAATATTAATATATTTTTTTCAGATTTTAACAAGTAGCAGTCCTTTTTATATTTTTCGATCGATGATTACAAGCCTACAATTATTACGAGTGAAACAGATGTCACGTCCCAAAATACTAAATAATGGATCATCGAAAACGACTGTTTTGCATGTTTGATTGAAACTATTTCATTTAAAGTAACATTTTACATTTCTCTGATAATGATTAAATTTTTTTTTTTTTAATCTATTGTGTGTAGTTTAATAATGTTAATCTTTACTGTGGTTTTGTATTTAAAATTTAAAAATTGACTTATGCATAGAAATTAATTATAAAATGAAGAATTGTCTGTAAATAGCAATCGCTAGCTAATTACCAAATTTCAACAATTTCTATAGGCTTAAGATTTTCAATTTAAGTCGATAAATTAAGTGCTGTCAAAAAGCATAATATGTAGAAAAATTTTGATTTAAACTGACATTTTTAATAGCTTCTTAACACTAAGATAACTCTTATGAGTAAAATACTGATGTTTTTAAACCAGTTAAAATTTTCATTTTAATATTAATTCAGTTACATTAAAACGTCATTGACGGATAATTGTTAGATTTACATAAATACTTACTTGTCCTGCTTTGAGTTTATCAGGAATTTAAAAATGTTCTATAGCTAACGATTTGTGAACAGCTTTTTATACTGTTGCTCTTGTCGATTTCAAACGAGTGTTGATAATAATTTTTTTAAATACACAAAACTTTTAAAAATATGTAAATATGTAGTATGTAAGTATTAAAGCTGACAAAATGTAATTTATGTAAATCAGTGACTTATCGTTTTTGAAATGACTGATTATTATTAATCAAGTAATTTACTTAAAACTTTCCTAGGTGTAGTCGCTGTTGTTAATATTAGTTTATATCAAAGTGTGTAAACTATGTTTAATATTATATTTACATTCCAATTTTTTCTTAAAGTGAGCTATTTGCATTCCTTATTTATATAACATTAGATGCATAGCGCCAAAAAAGCATAATCCAAAAATTTATTTCAAGAAAAAGGCAATTCTTATTTTTTAAATGACAATTCCAGATCAATTAAGTTTTGTCATGTAGTGGGGGTTTTATTTTTGGTTTCGATCACCAGGGAGGAGGATCAGAAGGATTCCCGTAGTTGTCGGACACCGATTATTTTTATTTTATTTTTCTCTGTCGTTTGTAGAATATTTTATCGTATAGTTTTTTACCAGCTTTTTTGCAGAAACTGCCCATAAACTCTTTCACTGTAAAGAGACATTAAAAGATCATCGGATCTATTAATTCATGCGCCTGTAGATCTTCGGAAACATTTTTTATTGGAACACGTATACTTTCATATATAGTATGACATAATATGAACCAGATCCAGGCGTCGATCCATGATTGTTTCATCTCTTCTTTTTTTTTTTTCCAAAAAGAAAAACGACATTTATAGTTGAATTCGTAATGACCATCTTGTCATCAGTTTGCATCGGTTTGATTTTTAATTATTATGTTATTCTAAAATGTAATATTTTGTGGGTTAAGCTTTTTTGTAGCTATGCGTGTCATAAATTTATTGGATTTTTTTGTTATTGTGTCCTAGCTTTTACTACTATTATAAAATATTTGTAAGTTTGAACTTTTCAAATTATGTTATGTAAGGGGTTTTCATGATTTATTTAACAAGTCATATTGCAAACTATTTGTACATAAAAGTTCTATTGTTTGTAAGCTAAACTAGTGTTCTGTGTTCGGTTGTGTGTTCCTAAATATTAAAACTAAAATATTGTTTATTATAATATGCATTTAAATATCCTTGTTTGCAAAAAAAAAAAATTGTAATGTTTTTAAAATATTAGGAATAATTTTTTTTTGTCAACTAGGAAATCCTACATTGATGTTTTATTTATACTCGTTTTTGTGAATAAAAAAATAAAATACAAATTTTCTTTTTTTTTTATACACTTATAAAAAGGTAAATTATATGATTTGTGTTGATGGGCAATTTACTATCTAATAATCATAAACAATGTGATTTATGATTGAAAACTTGATATCTAATCATTTTAATTGGCTTTCAGTGGTATAAAATAAACCAATATCAGTCTAAGTCAAAGTGGTAACTTGGCTCAGCACTTCTCTCTCGCCCCTTAGGTATTATACACGCCAACTGATAGTACAAAGGAAAACAATTCTGAAAGATTAGCTTGAATATTGTAGAGTTTGACATATCTGCCATCGGTGGTAACGTCAGATCTTCCGTCCTTATCGATAACCGTTTTTTGCAGGTACTTCTGGTGTAAAAATACTCCGTCAAGTCCAAGTGTATTAAAAAACTATGTTATTGTTCATACATAATGTTTTCAAAACAACGCTAATTATTAAAATGTATTTTTTGAAGATTTTTTTATAAAAACTTTCATTTTCTTTTAATGAAATCCACCAAAAATATCTAAATTTGAATATAAAAAAATAAGTAGTGATATCGATAAACAATATTTTTTATTTTATTTAAAATAATTAGTTTTTTTTTATGAAATTTCAATAATTTTACTCTTTCTTTTTATTTCATGTTTTTCACAATTTCTATACTTTGGTTAAACACTTTTATTGAACTTCACGTGTATGTGTGTGTCCTAGTCAATTTATTATCCACCCTTGGTTTCGCTGAAGGCGGAATGCTATTTATTTCATTCATATCTGCATATATTATTAACTAATGAGGTTCACATTACTAATTTGGGGCTGTCCATCTACCAACATTTTGTGAATTTTTCAGATGTTGTACTTTTTTTGTCATTATTTTACACATGATTATTCCGGCTATAGGACCAAACGAAACGCAAATTAAATTAAACCTAACCAAGCATAAGTAACTTACTTAACTAGGTAGTAATTATTTTACTAGGTTCAGTTTAGAAATTTAGATTATACAGTATTAGTAGTAATTACCAAGACAGAGTATAATTATTATGATGTTTTAATTACAAATATTGTGTTGAAAACCATTATTGCTTATAGCTGTTGGTACGGTCAGTTATTTTTCATCAAAGCATCTCAAGGTGCTATGATTATTTTTATTGTATTAACTCTTAAGGAAAATATACAAATAAGTAACATATTTGTCCATTATATTGCAAATAAAAGTAACTTTAAACTTACATAACACTGTATCGGTTATAGGTATTGTTTTTGTGTGTTATTCGTGAGTTGAGTTTGACTATATTTGGACAGAATTATTGCGTTTTTGTTTTATTTCATTATATTAAAAAGAAGGCGGAAGACAGAGAAGTTAACAACGTGATTGGTATGTACTTTTATGTATTATTAATAAAAAAAAAATAATTATAGTGTTTAACAGTAGGTAGACCAGTAGGTAGTTTTATTCGCTGTATCTTCCTACTTAAAATGTTAATTTTTATTTTGAAATACAAAAATCTACTTCACCGTCGCGCCACTAGATCGTACTGCAGTATAGTAAAGTTATATTTTTTTGTTAAAATGTACTCTTACCTATAATATTTCCGGTGTTGAATACTCATTTTAAATTAATAGTATTTATTGATTTATGGAGAGTTCAGTGAATAGTAATTTTTTACTTTTAGATTCAACCAAATACTTCTCAGTTTATTGTAATAACCCGTTTCAATTAAATTTTTTTTGTTGGATAATATTCCTTTACACGTGTAACACTAAGCATATTATAACTTTTACATGTCAGGAATACAATTTTTTAAAGTTTCTATTTAATTGTTAAAATAATAACTGTTAACATGTATAAATAATTAATTAAATGAAATACTCAAATATACTCTTAACACATACGAACCATTTGAAGTAAAAATTATGAAAATAATCATTAGTGTGTTTTACCATTTACCGACACGTTGATTTATATATAAAAAAAGTACATTGGCATAAACAACAAATTGGTATTCAATGGCTTAAACATTTTTCGGTACGTTATGCATACAACGCTAAAATAGTTTTTTTCCTCTTAATTGGACTCGATAGTCAATTTGAAACAATAATAGTAGTAACATATTAAATAATAATTAAACATAATAAAATATTTAACAGTATTATAAGAGTATATATTAATTTTTTTTCATATTTTCAATTGAATAAAACGTATGTTTAATTATTAAGTTATAATATTTTATATTTATATATGTTAATCAGTAATGTGTTGTTTATGTAAATTGTTATTTTAATTTTTAATGTTCTATTTAAATAGATAAAAAATTATTTCAGTTTTTTTAAGCAAAGTTTTTGGGATTTAGGTCTGAAAATTAGACCAAAAGTAGATCTAGAACGAGCCAATAACATTTACAGTTTTCTCGAAAATCTGTAGTCAAACTTTTTTTTTTATTAAGGAAAAATCAAAAAATAGACAAAACTTACAATTTGACCGTAGTCAGTTTTTGTGTAGCAATATGTGAGTGAATCAACAGCCAACAGGTAATGAAAATATTTCCATTATATTGCTGTTTACGATATATTATATATGATATAAAATGTATATTATGTTATTTATATAATTATGAAAATATATTGTTATGGACAGACGGCCAGCCCTAATCAATTCACTTTTATTGTTAAAAACTAATTTTTATGCTTATAATTGCCACTAGGTTCAATGTTTTGATCGACATTTGTAATTTTATCTGCGAACAATGGATCTTCCTTACTTACTCACTTACGCATAATACTTTCTTACTGTGCTTGGTTGAGACTGCATTGGTTTGACCTACTATCTATAGATTCGCTTCGAAGCGTTTATTTATTTTTTTTAACATTGCAAAAATGAAATATGTATCATAATATAAATAAGTCACTGATGCCGCTAATTGTCACATTCGTAATCAATTTTTAAATTTAATGTATAATTAAAAAAACTATGGACCAAACAATTTATTTTTTTAGGACATGCTTTTTAGTAAACTATTGTAAAAAAATGCTCAGGCCAGGATACGAAATTTGTTTTTTTTTTGCCAAAAATGAAAGGGTCAATCGCTTGTACAGGTTCGGACGCTTGTAGTGTAAGTACGCAGATAACAGATATAGTGGAAAAAGTCCAAAATATTTTCATTTTCAATAACTATGCAGTGTTTGAGATTCGAGTTTAATAATATGATAGAATTAATTTGTTCGTGACAACTGACAAACGACAATTATTCACAAAATGAAAATTGATTGCTGACTAAAAAATATGTGTAAAATATTTTTGTTTTTTATTATTCGATACTAATTTACAGAACAATAAAGTATAAACGTTAAACGTCAATTGCAATAATTGCTTTTGTTTTTCTAGTCTTTTCGAATTGCTATTCATTAAAAAATACATTTAAAAAATATGTAAACGGGCAGTATGCTGAGGGAAATAGTATATAAGACATGCTAACCCCAGTACGCGTTTATTGAAAAAAAAAATATATTTCAAAGGCACTTACTACTTTAAAAAGGGCCGTATTTGGTGAAGTATGTCGGAAGACATACTGCCGGTACATACTTACTCAAGTACCTAAGTGAAATCTCAAGAGGAATACTGGGCCAAAATTGTTGCATTATAATAACAGTACCCAGAAAAAAATATATAAAAAATAGTCAATTCAAAAAAATGAAAGCTAATGAAATCGAACAATATTACCATACAAAAAAAGAAATAATGATTTATTAATATAATGATATTGTATTTCAGTGTGAATAAAATTAACAAAAGTTTAAAAATAGACTTTTTAATCCCCACAAAAGAAATGATATCTTTTATAAAAAAAAAAAACACTCGGATCGGTTAGACTAGATAATAAATTTTGCATCTATATATTTATTTTGTTATGTAATGATTTATGTTAAGCTTGGGCTTTGTAGTGAAGAGAGATGAAAGTGAGAGCGAGTTGTGTATACTGACTATATAGGCTATGAGTAGGTGCTGCCTATTAAGTTTTCATAAAGATAAACATGTAGATATTGAATTGGTCATAAATTAGTTGACAAGGAAAAATATAATGTAATAAGAAGATTATGGTTTATTTAACAATAAAACAGTTTTAACTTTTGCTTAAATATCGTGTAAATAAGGTTTATTAATAAAAAAAAATAAATATACTGGTTAATTATTACTTATTTTTTGATTGCATATCATTAATATTATTTATAAAGAGGGAGTATGTGTATTTCTAGAAAGTAATTAAATACACGCACAATTCACTTAACCCTTTCAGTTCCCCAGGCACAACTTTTAATTATTATTTTTTAATATTACTTTTGTGACAATACTGTAACGTGTCTGTTTGGTTAGCTATAATATTTGTTTTTCCTACAAAATGTAGTCGCGAACAATTATTTGCTGTATATAATTTTTTGTTCTCCCAAATGAATTAATATATTGATTTTTCGGAAGTAAAGATTCATTAATAACGCATACGCTTGCTCCTGAGTCAATAGTTAACTTATAACCTACATTATTTAAAATACCTCTAATTACTAGGCGCTATTACTTACACTATTTTTGTTTAATTGTATTACCAGTATTTTCAGAGTCTTCCGAAACCGAGTATCTGGTCAAAATATTTTCCTGTTGACCGAGAATAAAATTACAGCATTCCAGTATTTTCTTTTTTTCCCAGCCTTCTTCGGTTTTAACCCATACTTCTCCCGGAGATCGCCAATCCTTTGATATAAACGGCATTATTATCTCACGGTTGGGGCATATGATATGGCCAGCCATATTGATTAATTTTATTGTATTAAAAAAGGAAAATTATATTTGAATTTAGAATTTTATATGTAATTTGATATTTAATAAAATAAAAAATAAAAATTTAAAACTGTACTACAACCTGAAACAAGCGTTGTACAACATCGGGTCGTTTATGTTGAAAAACATACGACCGTTGTAAGCACGCAAGAAAAGCTAACAATTCGACGTTAATGTACTTATATATTAAAACTGTTCATTGACTTGGACTTACGAAATGGGAGTCAATGTGGATTTGAAGCTTCGCCACCCGATGCTATACTTACAACTACGGTCGTAGTGTACCAGGCTGCCGTTCTATCAAAATGGACCAAAAAGTATAACCTTTAATAATTATTAACGTTATAGTCTTTCGTTTAACTCGATATCTAACCTTGATTAATTGTTAAACGACTAGTTTTCAGGGAGCCAACAAAAAATTATTCGTAGAATAATTTTTAATACATAGATATTTTATATTTTTATATATCAGCCAACACACGAACCCACGTTTTCCAAAATTACATACCAATTTCTTAATAACGCTAATTTTTAGACGATTTGAATAATAATAAAATTATGATGTAGAAAATTTAAATTTGTCGTGGCAACCAGTGGACGATGGCTTCGATGTAGTATTGTAAATATTTAATTTTTGATATGATAATTAGAAAAATATATAATTACCAGCTACTTTTTTGTACTTACTGCAAAAAAGGCTACTAGCACTGTACAAAAAATAATATATTAATAGTAAAACGTTTTGTATCAGTATAAGCGTCTTGAACTGTTCTTTTTAATTTATTTCTATTACCAATTAATAAATGTATACTATTTATTAGATTTATCACTTTATAATTTCCAATGCTGTTTTACTGTAGTATATTTCACGTTCCAATCTCTATAATGTAAATAATGCATCGTAATTAATTAGCTATCTATAATAATGTAGGAAAATGTCCAGTTAGTTTTATGTACTTTTGCTTTAGCGTCCTTCTTGGTTAGCTTCATCTTTACGTCGCCCTGTAAAGCGAAATCATTTTTGTTGTAACTGATCTATAAAGCGTTATGTATAGGCAATCGTGGTACATAAACGCATTGAACAGTTTGAAAACTATTTTTGTTTTTTAGTAAATTTTAAATTATTTTTTGTTAATTTATTATTTTAGTTTAAAAAAGTTAAAAATTACAGCTTTTTACATTGAAATAATTAATTGACTAAGTATAATTTGAAAATTGTGTCATGATCGAAAATATTATGATGAATAATTGTTTTTTAGTAGTACTTACAAGTTGGTTTTTCATAATCTTCATTTCATATTTTTTTTTTAAACTAAAATGAACACAAATTAACACTAATAATATTCCTATTGATTAGTGACTAATTATGGAGTACTAACTGCAGATAGTGCAGCAATAGTGTCGTTTCTTATATAGTACAGTTTATTTGGCACAATGTAAAATTTGTCTACAAAAACTGCCAAATTTTGTATCTTTTCAACTGTAAAATATCGATCAACTATATCTATAACTATGGCAATAGATTAAAAATAATATAAGGATATTTGTGTAAATATACAAAAAGGAAACTTCCCTAAAAACAGGTACAATATTATATGGGGTCGTGGTCCTTAGTCTATTGCCTTAAAAATTTGGAGTCCCGAGGATCTGCCCGAGGTGCTTAACAGGCGATCGTTCGTCTAAATAACTTAACTCTCGAGTGCGCAACGAAGGGGAAACAAGTTTATTAAATAAGTAAATCTAAGTATATATTATGCAATACACCCCTACGTGGTGGACCTCAAAGCGTTCTCCGTAGTCAGTCGGACGGACATACGAGTACGGGTAAAGTCGAAAAGAAATATATAACAAACACAAATTAATATATTTTATTTAAAAAAATAACATTTTACTACACTATTGGGGGGGATCTATCTATTCGGTCGGCGCGACGATGCTCGTGCATAACGGTGTATTGTACACACACACACCACACAGTGGATGTATAATAATATGTGCATGTGTAAACGAGGAGGTCAACGCCGGCGGGGAAGGGTCGACGGCGACACGGCGAGGGAGGGCGCTCACGACGGGGTCGCGTGCCACGCGGGAGGGTAGTGGACACACAGGCGGCAAGTCTTTTGGCGCCAAGCTTTTATACGGCGGCGACGCCACGGAGCTCGTAAAACCCGTCTCACTTGCATTGCAGTAAAAATGATATTCGCGTGCTGCAATTTGAACGGTTCGCACACGGACGGACAAGCAGAGAGGGGACATTATATACGTATAGTGTCTATACACACACTAATGACTATTGGCCGGCGGGGTGGGGTTAATCCGCCGCCGCCGCCGCCGCCCTTCCGACAAAAATAATGATAGTAAAACCGCCGGGGTCGGGGGTGTAATAGCCCGGGCGAATTTGATGACAATGTTTTTATTAGTGTGTTATACACAAAAGTCGTAACGATTCCAACGCCGCCGCCGCCGCCGCCCTCCTTGTCACTTTTTGATAGACTCTTTTTAAGTACCTATTCGAGGAGTTTGTGTTCGAAACTGGTAAATTATTAAACGCGTATTACGCCGAGAAGCGGTCGTTTACAACGTCGTCGCGAAACTAAGACTGCCGATGGGCGGGTAGAGATATATGGTTTTTTTGGGGGGGGGTAGGTGAGGGGTAACTCGTCTTATCCACCCACCCCACCCCCTCGACATTATTTCGAAACGACAAAACTCTTACGGCGACCACTTGAAATCCTATCGAGACCAACCCGTCGTCAATTTACTATAAAATTCTATAACGATTGGTTTGTTAAAAAATTATGCATGGGGTCAAATTGAAATGTCTAAGTTTGTCAGGTTTTGCTCAAGAGTAGCGTACATCTATACACATTGCAAGCTCTCGCGACTAGGTTTGCTCTTCCCTTAATAATTGCCACTGTCTCGTTCAATTGATACCTACCGGTGCACTGTCGATTTCAGCTTGACGTGTCACGTTTAAATATTGTCGCAAATAATAATTGATATTATTAATATTCGAATCAAAACTAGTGGGTTTTTTTTTTTTTTAATGATCCATCGTCATACAAATTTAAGGAAGAGGACTCAGTATAGTCAGTATACATTATATCTCTCTGCTGCGGGAGATTATAATGAATAACGTTTTTATTTTAATTGGTAACTCATATATTTAATAGTGAACGGTAGGTGATGGTTAAAGGAACAGGCCGGTTTTATGTACCACGATTTTGGGAACGCTTTTCACGATTGGAACTGGATCAAGGACTGGGACTGGGATCCTTGAGTGAGAGGGGGACATAATCAATATGTAATGTAATGCAAAAAGCCGAGACGGGGTATGCTAAAGCTTTACAATATACAGCCTATAGAGTACTGACTTTTTTATTATCTTATTTGTAATTATTACACTCAGCCCTGGCAAACTAAATCCCGGGAAACGTCGGGTCGGGACATAATAAGTAAATATTACCTATATTATTATAGTAGTCAACTATGCTAAGACCGTAACAGATTATCGGAACAACAGACCCCATAAAAGTTAATGGGTTATGTTTCTTTTTGCTAAAAATATCTTAAAAATTAATTTATAGAAATGATTACTAATTTAACATAAATATTATATTGATAAAAAGAAAAACAATCTGAGTTACTATAAAACTTTTATTTCAAGTAAATGGTGTACAACAAATTAGATAGAATATGTTATTGGCCGCTGAAACAAATGTATAAATATATGCTACACATACAAATAAAAAAAATTCAGAAATACAAATGGAGTGTAAGAAGAACTTCATCGTTTTGTTACCAGTGATCTAGACTCACTTTTTCAGTCTAAGTTGTAAATTAAAAGAAAACTATTCTCCAAAGTAAACTTGCGTTCGCCACGTTCTTTGAGATGAGCATTTCATTTAAATGTGTAAAAATATGAGTACATTTCCTTCTCTCAGAGTTAAAATGATATTTTAACTCTGAAAAAGACTAAGGGCATTATTTACACTGAGAATTTGAGATTCGTAAACACTTAGATAGGGTCTCATGTAGAGCGCTTCAAGTGGTTGGTATCATTAAGCGAATGACACTCGAGTATAAGTTCTCAAGTTTGTACGCATGAATGTGTTAAAGCTTTCATGGATTGCAATACTATTAACTTGATCATCTTTGGATGTACTGATTTGTTTTTTAAAGTGGCTCTCGACCATTGTGTAGACACAGACCACAGTGAAACAATTCGAAAAACAATCTTCAATCAGTAAAAGTAGAAATTTAATTACAACTGTTCTTTAAAAGTTATTGGAGTCTACTAAACAAGTTCTTGTACAGGAGCCTAATATAATATTCATGTTATTATTATCATGACGATTAGTACGACTTCATAATGTATTGATAAGTTGTAAAGTTTTGCAAAAATCAATCTAAGCTATTTTTAAATGAATATGTATAGTCTGTTTGGACGCAGCAAGGAACACATGTCCGCCTGGAATGACAAATAAGTATATTTTTATACATATTAGAGTGAACGCAAACGATCTGCTACAGCTGAAAATGACACAGACGATATTTACACAATATAATATGTAAATATTTGAAGTTTATAGTTCTTACGTATACATATTTCTAAGGGGGGAAAACAGTTGATTTATTCAAACAAAATGAATAATAAAACTTTTATTAAAACTTTATACATTTAGTAAAAAAAACAAAGCGAAATTGTTCTGCATCTTGAGCGAACCGCCAAAACTATAAAATAAGCAATCATTATTAGCTGTTCAATATCGAGCAACTGTAATGTGACAATTTTAAATTACAACCGTCTTTTGTTGTTCTAAGGTATTTTTTTTTAATAGTCTATTTCGAGTTGTAGTTTATTAAGTTAAAATTATAAATTTGGTCGAATAAAAAAACCAAGCACACTGTTAAGCCAGTGCGGTCCGAACTAATACAGCATAAACCAAGCTCAATTATAAATTAGTATAGTAGTTAAAGAGGGTGTTTACTTTGAAAGTGATTTAATCACTTTCGAAAGCTTCGATGCGAATCTGTATATAGTATAATCTACTAGTACAGTATAAATTAAGTTCTGTCTATACCAATACAGTATAAACTAATTGTAAGTACAGTTGAACCAGTCAGTGCTTGACTTGAGAGAAAAGTAGTAGAGGTACTCTAGATACCTTCACAAAAGTAGCGTCCCTAGCATTTTAATATCCCTCACATTACCACATTACCCACACCCCCTTTAACGGCCCCTAAGCAGCATCAATATAAAACCATTAAACAAAACAGAATAATATAATACAATAATTGTTTAAAAAAACACACTTTTTTGTATATATATATATATCATTAGGATGTCGGGAGTTCTGAGATTGGAGTAACAAATTTAAAGTCTTCTGGAAATAATAAAGCGGCATTGGCTAATATCGACTTATACGACTGTTTGATTGTCACTTCTGCTAGCCCTGCAGTATCACCAATTTCTTTTTGCGAACGTTTTTCGTCCGACGCCATAAATATAATATAAATATGCCGCTACCGAAATTGGTGAACGACCAGGAACAATGTCGTGTTCAACTGCCTTCTTGGCGATGTGCATAGCTGCTCTTTGAACCATAAAATCTGGACATGGGTGGTCCGTTGTTATCAAATCCAAACTCGTTTCCAATGCTTTTAAAATGAATTTGAACACACGTCCAATTTCTTTGTTGCTCGTTTGCTAACGCCGCAAATGTCTTTAAATGTACGCGCAACACCTTGCTGTCGACACGCTACGTATAAACTCGCAGAAGCTATTGCGTCGTTCGGGCGACCTTTCAAGTTTTACCATCGTGTACTTGTTTAAATATAACATTGGCTCTGTCCACAATGTTACCAGGTAAGTTTATACGGTCTGCCATCAAACCGATTTCTCTACAGGCGTTCAACAAACGACGATCAGTTGAGCACACCATCCCTTTGTTCTTGTACTTCGTTCCGGCAAACTCGTCGAATGAAGCGTCTCCTCCAGACGGGCCGACTAATGTTGACAAGTCTGATCCGTTGAGCAATGGATTTTCTGCGGCTCCCACACGTGAAGGATCGGCGCCATTGCTGTTTTTGCCATTGCTGAATGTTCGCCATTCGGAACAGATCTGATCGCCGGCTCTGTAATCTTCAGTCAACGGAGCGTCGCGGTGGTATTGGCATTGTACTGAAACAAAAATTTAAACATATAGTCTTAATGTCCAACAATATTTAGTCGAGTAATAATTTATACCCATTTTTTACTTACCCGAGTTTTTCGACGAAATTTATCTTCAAAGTGTTCGTTTTGCGTTTTAAGTATTGATTCCGCACAAACAACTTAATTAAAATCCCAAACGTTGGAAAAAAAAAAAATCGGAAAATGTATTTTACAAACGGTTACTATGCGTTTTTGGAACGTATAAACGAAATTATAACAAAAGGCGGCTTCAGTATTAAAAATACCCGTAGAAACATTTTAAGAATTACTATTAACCATTTATGCTCTCCATTGTGGGATACCACTGTATACGGATGTTATTACATTTGTATACAAACTACGAATGCTCTTACGATGTTCATACGCTACATGTCTTATTACCACTAAAATTCAAATTATTGATAATGTGAGATTATTTTTTATTGATTTAATTATATTATTTTCAAGGTTTACATAAAAGTTTTAATGTTTTAAAAATGATTAACAGATAACAAAGTATAGATTAGAACATTTAATGGACACAGTTATTAACTTAAAGCCGATTGATTTAAGCTTTTGTGCCGATTACAATGGAAAACTTACTATTGGTAAATTAGCATCATTTATTAACCAGTACAGTTCAAACCAAGCACAGTGTAAACCATTACAGTAAAAAATTACTTTATAAAACTAAGACCTTCTCAGCTATCGCATTGAAGCTAAAAAGTGACATAAACTTGTGCTATCCTACCACCAGACATCATTTTTTGACCCGGCAAAGAGTCAATTGCATATGATTTCAGATCAATAGTAATATTTGCAATGGAATTTATTCAGTTAAAGAATTAACTATATTGGTAACGAGCAAAAAAATTAAAAGAAAAATCCATTTCGCCAAAATCTAAAGTTTTGTCGATAATGCTCTTCACTTAATCACTTATCAGCTTAGGTGTAAAAAAATGCTAAACTTACACATCGAGAAAAAAATGCTAAACTTACACATTTTTCAACTTAAAATTACAGCAAACTATAATTGTTTGAAAACTTCATGCCTTACGGATAAATCTCTCACGCTTCTTAAAGTGACCCGATCTCGACCAAATTTTTTTTTTATTTTGGAAAAAAAAATACTTTCACAGTAAAACATTTTAATCGTGTGTCTTGACAAACGTTTTATAATAGTTTTTCTTTTAATCTTACATTTTTGTGATATTTCCCAAATAAATCAAGGAGGGGTTGCGATCAAATATGTTACGCACCCCATTCCATTCCATTATTATGCGCATCACTTTTCCTATTTCCTTACACGCCAAGTTACATAAGACAGCGACATAAGAAGTTATATTAAAAAAAAAAAAAGTTTCAGTCTACATACATGCTGGCGCTCCTGAATAGTGATAGTTATTATACGTTTAGAGTAGACGCGCTACTTTCGTGATGCTATTTTGTGTCACACTTTCGTGACATTTTCGAGCTGGGAGGCCAACGCTGAAAAAATTCAAACAATCTGTAGTGTCGAATTTTTTTATGTCGAATTTATTTTCAATAGTTCTTACTGTTTGACACGGTTTGGCACCGAAACGGTTTGTTTTGAAAGTGATTTTATCACCATCACTTTCAGTTCCAATATTGTATGCAAGACCCGTGACCTATCCGTGCCCATACCGATGTGTCGGTTTTTATGCCACGTCCGCTCTATTGGGCCACGACCCGGCCACGGTCCCGTGTGGCCGACGACGGTTTTTTGGCACGGAACCGACGGCCGGTGCCGGTTCCGTGCCGACGCGGACGGCACGAGGATATCGTGGCCGGCGACCGCCACGCTCCGCACGGGCCCCGCCGCCGCCGCCCACGCTTCGCCCGCGATTCGGCCGGCATAATAATTTATCGCGGCACACGCACACGCACGCCAAGCACATCCCGCCGCCAACGGTCGCCGCTGCCGCCGCACTAGTAGTATCACTCCGTTTGTCGCTTGTACTGGTACGTTCCACCGTCGCCGCCGCTGATTCGCCGCCCGTCGTCGTCTCCATAGCCGCCGCCGCCGCCGCCGCCAAAAAGCCGTTATCGTTTTTTTTTGTATTTAAAAAAAACGGTACTCGAGTAAAAAAAAAAAAAAAAACAGTTTTTTCTTCGCCGAACAACAATATTATTATCGTTACCACCGGTCAGCGTGCGGTATAAGACATTTATAAAAAAAAAAAAAAACATTATCACTGTTATCAACCCGAACGCGTACTGCTTCTTCGCGGTCACCCGCCGGTAAAAACCGCCCGGGGTTTTCCCGCCACAACCGGTTACACGTCTGTTCTTCCACGACGACCTTGCGTTCTCTCATTGTCTCAACGGCGGCCGACGGCTCAAGACGAACAGGTGTAATCAGCTCAGCCAAAGGTACACACACACACACAAATACAAATTTTACTAGGATTTTATTTGCATGCATACAAATTTTTCGAATTTTATTCAAAATCTGATCGGTACATAGACAAATGTTGTCAACATTTTTATTTAAAAATACATCCGGTGTACTCTGAATGTTTTTCTTTAAGTTGTCAAAATTCCAAAATTTTACAGCTGAAAAAAATTACTGGTTTTAAATCTAAAATAACGGACGCGTGGCGTCCAACTGAGTTTATTTTCATAATTATGCATGCTTTTCAACAAAAAAAAAAAAATGCCGGACGGGTCACCCGGTATGTCATATTACAAAATTATAAAAAAATTCCGCACAATTTTCACCTATGTAACGCCGCAATCAAGAGCGTCACTAGAGAGAGGGTGAAATATGCCAACTAAAACCGTATTTGGACTAAGTTTACCCCCCACCCACCCCCGGGTTAGGTTATTATAGTAATTTGTATTAAAATTGTTATTCAAAAGCTGTAGACCCCCAAACTCCCCACATTTCTTATTGTTACTTTGATTACTTATGCGATTGTTTTTTGAATCGAACCATTTACAATAAACACATTTTCATAAAACTAATTTTAACAATGAAGCGTTGAAGAAAAAAATGTAATGTAATGTTTTTTGCCGAAATCGAATTTAATGAAATTTGGATGTTTCTTGAAATTGTCTAATAGTTCAAAATATTATTACATACAAATTGTGTCGCATCTTACTGATATTGTCATCATCCGATCGACTTTTGACACTTTAACCATTGAAGTCCTAATTGAGAGGGTGACAGCCTCTATTGTGACCGGGAGGTGCCCCCGGCCTAAAAATTAAAAATTGTTTTTAACAAATATAAAACACTAAACAGACACATAGCTGCAGATAAAACTGTAAATGCTCAAAGGTCGATGATCTTAAAGCTATGGTTTCTGCCATCTGGTCTCAGAAATATAAGCTGTGTATTTTTTATGACATAATACAAATGTAAAAAAAAAAAATGTTTATTTTAAATATGGACTTTTTCGCTACTGTAATAATACACAATATGATGCTGTAGGCGTAACAGCAATATATGTCCAAACTCGCACACAATAAGGTGCACTCTTAAGGGTAATATGTATTATTTTTTATAAAAAGTATTCTCATTAAAAGTTGTCACGCACATATTACCCGTGTGCAAGATCCCCGTGTAAAATTTAAACTTCAAAAGTTATTAGTCAAAAGTAAAAGTTACAAACCGTGACATTTGCCCCTTTGTCGCGTTTCCTGAGCTTGCAAAATATAAAATTTGAATTCAAAGGGGACACGATATTATTATTATTGTTATTATGATATTCTCGATTTCGTTGGCCTTATATGGAAGTGGAAAAAACTAAAAACTTTGAATGAATCGACAATTAAGCGTCCGTTAACCGTTTTGTAATGTTAATTTGGGACGTGCCATTTTTTCCCCTCTCACATTCCGATAATTTATAATTATTGTGGTGTAATAATTATGATAAAAAAACGTGGCGACGAGAAGAATACTAATTATCAACGACTAATGTTCTATAATATTTTTTACTCCATCGGTCGCCTTTATCTAAGATGCATAATATTTTACATTAGTAGAAATAATACAGATATTACCTGCTATGTAATACCCACGACCTATTATCATAATCGACTCGAGTAAACGGAAGTAACTAGAAAAGCTGATAAAACTAACTTAACCCGACACAAACGAGAAACACCATTGTTGGACACTGTCGTCTAACAATATAAACGGTTAATAGATACTAAATTGCCAAATTTTGATTCTAGCACTTCATATGAAGTTGTTATTACAATGTTTTGTGATATCACAATACTCCTTATTCGAATTGTGCGCTTAGGCTTGATATTCAACGATCTCCGGTCTTGAAAATCTTTTTCGAATAGTACTTGTGAGAAATAAATTGTGATATCTATCGATCGATAAAGACACTAGAGATCTTAGGACCGCGTACAGTGCGATGATATAACATGTATACAAATATAGGCATCAAGATGTATACAATGTTAGCCTACACATATTATACGTTATTATAATAACACAAAGATCATCGGTTCTTATCATAATAACGCTCTCTTATTCATAATGTATATTGTTTTTATTTTTTTATTAGTGATATTAAGAATGACGGTTGTACGCATATGGACTATATAGTGTACAATATTACAAGAAAAACGGCTACAACGCATATTGATAATATGTATAGCTCCGTGTGGCAATTAAAAACGATAGTAACACATATAAAAAAAAAAAAAAAACATAATAAACAAACCGACCGGTTCAGATAAAAAACGATATTTATTTATTTTTTTATATGCCCATTATCAGTAGTATGGTTTTAAAATACATTTCAACGCTTGTAATGTCGATGACAATAAAATGAGACTGAAGATGCTAAATGTACCTTTGCTCGATAAAGGTATTAGTCAACCGCTGACCCGTTTCACGTATTTATACAAGTATTTTCTATACAGTATGATCAAGATGTTGGAAAAGAACATAATTTTATTTTCAAGTCTCCATTGTGAACGTTCGGCCGATTAGGTTTAATATAGAGTTTAAAAAACCGCTGCATTTTCTTAAAGTAGCACAAAACTGACGTTAAACCAAAATTTAAAATTGTTAAAACAAATATTTATGAATTGTGTTATTTATGAGCACTGCGGCTGAGTCATATCCGAGACATACTGTGTTGTATAATTTCTACATATTATATTTATATGTATGTAATATAATATACCTACAGTTCTAACATTGTGTGAAGGACACGTCTTCCTCGTCCCACATGCGAATGTACACACAGCAAAGCGTCGGTATTTTTATTCACCAGACGGTAAGGCCAGAGTTTAGCATAATGATATTATTATTATTGAGAATATCCGAACAGATGCAATTTTATCACCTACACCTATACAGGTACTGTGTGCAATTTTGTATTATAATATGCATAGAACTACTCCCATGGTATTTGCTAATTTTAATTTTTGCCAGACACACGGTTTTTTTTTGAAAAAAAAGAACAATTTTTGGCAAACGGTTTCGTTTAATAAAAAATATATATATATATATCATAATAAATAATAACGACCGGGTCGGTTAATCTATTAATATTTTTTAAGTGCGAATGCGAACGTCCGTGTAATAAAATATACAAATTCGACTGTACCCACATACTTAATAACATTACCGGAAAACGTTTTGAGATTTATTTTGAAATGCACCCTCTCCACTGTGTCTCGTTTTTTTACTATATAATTTAATTAATTTCTCTGGCGCATACACGGTACATTATAAGTGGTAACACTAGTACCGCGACCATGGTAGGTGTACACTGTTCACCCTTCGGTAATTCAACTCCAAATCGGGTTTTCCCATTATATACGACGGCTATAAATAATAATTTACCGACGGAGTAGATAACCCTTATAGAGTCTTACCAATTAATTTTCTCCTCTTACCAACCCTCTGCCCAATGCCATCGGCCGTTATCAATTGCTATAATTTGATACTATTCTAAATCATTATAATATTATCTGGTAAATTTCACCTTACCCCGGTAGTCATTGAGTTGTTACTTATTCGTGTGCGCCCTGGGAAGAATGCTGAACTCAAATTCGGAATCAAGTATAGGGTGCCTACCGAGCATAAGCGTGACTTGTGGCGTTAATTTCAAAAAATATCGTACAATTTAGGTACAATTGCGCATTTAGTATTTTTCTTAATCTTACAGTACAAAGGGGGGAAAAATGTTAAATGAATTATATATATATATATATATATATGGTATGTTATATTGCTCGGATCAACTTGTGACTCGACTAAGTCTTCACACTAAATCTCACACCCTATAATAAACCCGTGGCCGTTTCGCGTTCAACGAAATTAATCGTTATTAAAACAGAGCCGCGTCCGGTTATCTTTTCCTATTCCATACATAGAGTCAAGTAATATCCGGATTTTCAGAACTTTAAAAATGTTCTTCGAAATTGCAACAGTACCAGTTAAATATATTTTATTAAATACATAAAAAAAAAATAGTAAACCAAATAATTATTGAAAACCATAAATTATCCATCAAATTACCATCAATTATTTCATTGATATTTTAAACCATTTTTGGAAATGAAACCTAACAGTGTTCTTTTTTATAAAACCCGAGTAAGAACTAAAACCAAAATAACCAATTTTACCATTAGCGTGAAAAAGTAATTAAATTACTTTAATGTTACAAATTAATATATTGTAGTATATTATAGCTTGTTTTGGCAAACCAACAGACAGCACACAAAATCGAATATTTTATAATCATTTTTTTGCCAGAAAAGTAATGTCTTACAAAATGTTGTTGTTTAAACTTTAGACATTATATTATAAATATTTACAATAATGTAATAACACTTACAATTTTATGTTCTAAATAATTATAATGTTTATTAAACAATTTCTCGCAACAGAATAGTAAAACATACATTATATTTCTGTCGAAACAAAGACTATAAAATCGTTTGAAGACATTGAAAATAATTGGGTTCGGCTGAGGACATTTGGAAAACGGGTTTTTTAGGGAAAGCGATAGGGTTTTCCAGCTTTTGACCTCCTTAACAAAGGACCGACTACACATAGATGATTTGGGATTTGCTAAACGCAAGTACTTACTTAACCGGTCTGACGGTTTCGGTAAACAATGTAAAACCAAATACATTTTTCGAGCTTCGCGTTGGAGTTAAAAAAAAAAATATATATATATATATATATACAAGTAAAACTACTTAATTCAATTAGTACGGCTTCGCCCGTGCCGTTTTGTAGGTCTAACGATCCGGCCACTTCGGAGGGTTCTGCTTAATCATATTATTATTATTATTAATATAGATAGCGTTTGTTGTGTGTAGTGCGACAAGCGTTTTAAGAAAATGAAAAACGCGCGTTTGTCAGAGAGAGAGAGAGAGAGAACTAAACAACGAATAGATAGAACATAGGACCCCTCTGTGCGTTCTCCACTTATATTTAATAACAATAATGTATACTGTACAATAATAAAATATATTCACTTTCTCCAGGGATGTATTACCAATGTTGTTGCATGTTGCATATTATTATTTTAATATTGAATTTTCGGATGAAACCGTTGCAAGGCACGTAAACACAATAACATAAACCTCTCTTCCACGTAAGACTAGTGTAACCCACCCCGTGTACGCATATACTTATATCATGTGACCATAAACATTTATATTGGCGTACATAATGTAACGTTTTAGACACACACGGCGCAATTTCGCAATCGTTTTTGGTTTGCCTAAGTGGTCTAGTATAAGATTAAAAAAAATGTTTGCGTTTTTCAATCAATACCGGTCTTGGAGACATCACTTTTTTACTTGTCCACATCTTTTACTGAGGACGGGGTCGGGCAAGACTCAGGGCGATCAAATCAAGCTACCACATACACTGTTCCCATTATAGAGGGTCTAAAATGGGAACGTGACCTTTCTTAAGCTAAAGGCAGTACACGAATAATATACCAACCCCTATTACATTGTACCAACGTATGCTGTGTTTGTGTATTCAAATCTATAGACTGGCTTTTCAATCTGCCGCTGTATGCATATTGTAGCTGTGGCACGAGGACGGACAATACAACTTGAACTGGAGATTTTCATGAAATATTCATTGGTCCAAGTTCAGTAAAAAAAATACCCTGCCCTGGTTACTAGTGTTGTGTAGTTTTGTATATTATATTTTATTGTTATATTCTGTGAGATTTTGGTATTATCCCCTTATAGCTAACCGTGTAATGGTTGTTCTTTATGTAGTGGGCTACAGCAAAGGTTATAGTGGGCTTGAAGGGCTTTGGTTTATGTTTATATCAAACATTTGGTTTCCAAAGACGGCTTTCCGAGTAAACAACATAATATAAAGTAAAGAAGTATAAAGGTTTACAAGTATGCAAGGGTTACCCACAAAGACTGATCAAACGTTATATCCTCAGGTGCCGTCCTGGACAAAGTCGCGTGTGTTTAACAGGTTTGGATCTTCAAAGCGTTTGGGTTTTATTATCAACTCAATAATATGCTAACGAGAAGTTTCAGTATAAACGATATTGTTTTCGAACACCAGATGAGGATTCAAACGGATTTTCTAAGTTAAGAAGCCTCAGCTAACAGAATTACCGGGAAATTTCGAGTGAGATCTTGCGTAGGTAACTCACAAAGGAGTTTTCAATAAACACAATATCATAGAAAATACATCTTAAATTTTGAATATTTAAATGTTAATAACCGCGTTGATTGCGGCGGTGCTATGATATACGCCGTTCAATAGTTAAGAGGGTTATGTAATTTGTTTTACTTTGGAAATAAGGTTCCAACTTCTGACCTTTTGTACCTTTGGTGTATGTCAATCCTTCACTCCAATTTTACAGTTTGCACGTAGGTACAAATATAAGGAGGCGCAAAAAAAAAAAAATGTTTTTTTTTCGCCCACCACTAAAAATTAATCTTTATAGTAAATAAATAAGTTTATCTAAATTTGGGGTCATTCGGTAAAGTTTACAGGTCGCTCGATGCGATTTGATATACATTTTAGGCATTTTTCATTAATTTGCACAATTTGTTGTCTAAAACTAAAACTATTCAATATTCTTCGAATCTGACTGTTTTGTTCAAGAATTTACTTTATCGTTTGATATAATAATCTATAAAATCTAAGCTCTTTATTATGGTTTCATATTAATTTTAATTATTAAATATACGTTTCTTTATTATTTCCAAAGTCAAACTCAAAAAAAGATTGAATATTTTTTTTTAAATCACGATTTTAGGATATAATCCAATATTGTATTCAATTTATAATATTTTATAAATTATAACTGTTTTGCATACTTATCATTTTACTACAACATTGAAATAGCAAAATACTAAAAAAAATTATTTTATTGTGTACGTACTATATTTTAATAACATTTATATTAATTATTTTTTTAAAGAAATCTTTTTTTATTACAATCTGGATATTTATTTCTATGATTCCCACTCTGTTATAAAATCGATTACAGGAGTATCTTCTGATTTACCTGAAGAATCAGTAAGCATAGGAACTCCCATAAGTTAAGCGATCCCATCGCCGGAGACTAGCACAGCTAATCGCTCAACGGATATTTTGAACTGGGTAACATTTTAACATCCCAATGGACTATTAACGGAATATTAGGTTTGAAGGAAAATTGCATATATTTTATATTTGTTCTCTATTAATTATCCTAGCCCGACGAATCGTATCTTTACTAACAGACACAGTAGCAATATCTATCACTGCTGACGCTACAACTGCGGCTATCAAGAGCGGAAGTTAAAGTTTGACTCATAATTTATAATTAAATTTGATTTAAGTTCAATATTATAGCTATGTATTCAGATTCATCATCAGAGCTTGGCGATAAAATATCATCTACCAATAATTAAAATTACTACGAAACTGTAATAAACGAGCTTAGATTTTATAGATTATTATATCAAACGATAAAGTAACTTCTTAAGATTCGAACAAAACAGTCAGATTCAGAGAATATTGAATAGTTTTAGTTCTAGACAACGAATTGTGTAAATTAGTGAAAAACGCCTAAAAGTTATATCAAATCGCGTTGAGCGACCTGTTAAACTTTACCGAATTACCCCAAATTTTGATAAACTTATTTATTTACTATAAAGATTAATTTTTAGCGGTGGGCGAAAAAAAAAACATTTTTTTTTTGTGCCACCCTAGTAGGTGTATATAGCCAAAATTATGACTCTTGACTATTCATCAATATTCTCGATGAAATTGTGTTTAAATATTATTAAATAAGGCTCGGTATTAAAGGGCAACCAAGTGCGTTAATTACGACTCGATCAGTCCGAAATCCTATGTTTGAGTTTGGGCTAAGTGGTTTCCGGGTGGGAAAAGATAAATATCAACAATAAGAACGTGTAAAGAGGATGTACCGGTAGAAACAATATAGTAAGTAAGGATCGAAAACCAATATAAGCCGACAAACGTAGACAATATTATTAATATATATATATTAAATTTAAATATTTGCTTATCAATTTGTGTTTTACTTGGAGCGTGATCGACAATGGCTTGCGTTTCAGTCAACCGTTTGGTTAGATTTGGGTTGGATGAGGTAAAAGGAAAACAAAACAAAAAGTGGCGTACATTGGTTGATTGTAATATCTTAATCCAGAGCTCAGACTTTCAATTAGATTATTAGACAATTAGCTCAAAAGGTAGAAAATAATTTGGTTGGTAAACATTAGCTGAAACTTAGGGGAAATAGGTATCCTAAAAAAACACGAGCAACACTTGTGGTTGTATGTATATACATAGTAAATAATTGTAACGGTTCTATGGGACTTAAGTCATCACTTCCGGTATGATACTGCTGTTTAGGTATGAAAAGAGGTTGTTTGTCCGTATCTAATCGGACTCAGTCTGCTGTGAGTGCTGATGATGATAGCATTGATACCGAAATAGGCGTACACGCTTAACTGTATTGTTTTTTTCCGTTAAGGGCTTTTACTGAACCAGGTGTACTTAAAACACTGGAAATTTAAAGTTAATGATTTGCATTAATCTAGTAAGAGTTAAGTTGTACAAAATACCGGTGATCAAGTTACAAAATGATGTTAAAATGTAATTAGTTTATGTTAAAGTCGCTATTTTCTTAGTTCAAGACAAATTAATTTGAAGAAAAACTAATTTCCTCGCTCATATTACAACACAATTGAATTTGATTAAAGCATAATTTAATTTTTTAAATTAAACAAATTAGTTACATGCGTTGCATTGAAATATCGCGAAGACAAGAAAACAGTATTACTTTATAATATTAAACAAAAAACTAACTTTGTAGCCTGATTTAATTTGATCCAAGTCAATCATCCGGTACGGCGGCCTAATGGATTTCAAATTTATTATAGTTAGTTTGGCTTTTTTATCCGATTAATTTTGTATTATATCGTTCTACAGCGGCTGTTAGTGCTAAATAAAAAACACCCCCGTCCGCATAACGGCCGTTATTTATTTAGGATTTTTCCGCGACTAATTTAAACGATTGAAATAATAATAATTGTATTTTATAACGGACAGCGAGAGGGTGATCCAGATGAGCCAGAGGAAGGAAGATGCGGGCAACTGTTAGTGTTTTCCGTGTCTTGCCTGGCAATTTACGATCCGAGGTTTAATTCGTTTTATTGTGCGCGAAAAAAAAAAAAAGGAAAATCGCATTTGTCCTGTGCGTTATAGAGTCGAACGACATTTTTTTACCGTTTATTTATTTATTTAATGTTTTTTCGCCGACCAACCGTCACGGTTTAGTCATGATTTAATAACAATATATATATATTTGGCGTTCCATAAAGAAGTTTTGTACAGATTTTATCGAGACGTTAATAGCAGCGTCGTCTGCCGTCTGAGTACAGATAGACGGCGATCGTGGCGCCGAATTTCAAACGATTTTCGCCCATAAAAAACGACTGTGATTATTTTTTATTATTATTATTATCACCGTAACCGCCGGCTTGTACGAAAACACTGTTAATTTTTTTTTTTTGTGCACCACTTTTTTTCGATTAATTAAAACACCAAACGAGCCTACGCCGAATTGTTGGTGGTCGGTGTGTGCACACCACCCTTTTGTATAGTGTCTTATGTATAATACTGTCTGTGTATTATGTTATCCGGAAATCTGGCTTCTCGTGGAAACTTTCAACAATATTGACAATGTCCAAAGACCCTTTACTCGTACGATAACTGTGTCAACGCCGTCTTTGGAAATCCACGAGTGAGTTTAAAACATAAACGTTTCATCCATTGTAATAATGATTTTGACAAAATGACTGAGCAACTTTTAAATTGGACGTAAGTCGGTGTCGGTGTAATGAGACGACAACAAAAGTAACTGTCCGTTGAATGATGTAATTGGATCGAAAAACTTAGTGCAACTGTATAGGACTAGCGAAGACGTTATATTTGTTCAGAAAACGTCGCGTGAAAGGTTTAATTAGTGGTTACTTTGAAGTGTTATGTAAAAATAGAACAAAAGCTGATGATGATGATGTAGCTGAACAATTTTGACCCGGGGTTTAATTGATTAGGCCAATTAAAGCGGGTTTTCTTTTTTTACTTAATTTTTGGATTATTGGGCAAATTCCTATTAGACCGGTAGGTAGCCAATTGTTTTTAATGGCCGTTGTCTATGATTAAAACTACATATATACTGAATATAGCAATGGTTAAAATTAGTTATGAACGGAACGATAATGATGATTTTTAGAAGTCTAGGCGACTGTAAGTCGAAAAATTAAAAAGTTAAGAAAGTGAAAAAACAATAAACATTCTTTAGGTAGCCGATAATGATGATATTATTGCACTAACCGAACTATCGAGTGAAACTAATTGAATCGTTTAGCATACATCGTGATCGCCTTTTACTATAATACTATATTATTATATCACGATTTTTGATAATAACAATATACGGTTTGGGTGCGTTTAATAACAGTATCCGGGTCCGGCTAACCACGGTGGATTTTGCAATTAATTATAAATTTTTTTTTTTTGACAAAATTACTTGTTTTTTTTTGTCTCCGACGTCGAGTTACTTGAGTCGTTGTTCGATTTATGATTTATGTGTTCGTTGTCCACCCTAATGACGCTAATCCATATTAAACGATAATTAAAAACGATTCTAGCTTTTGGACAAAAGTAGAATACCTATATTAGAAAAAAAAACAACACATTTCAAGGAAACCATTTAGTTAACAATATAGTTTCTTTTTTTTGGGGGGGTTCTAGACCACTGTGTCTGCATGTACCGCCGTCATGTGTATGGTAATATAAGAAAACTGCGGAAAGCTCCTCCGAGAATCGCCAATGTATAATAATATAGATAATATTAGATGTAAGTATAAGGTTGAGGTCGGGCGAACGGTTAGCGTTTTGGAATTGAATTTACGACGGGGCACACAAAATAACTATAAATGTTTACGACCGTGTTGTGCGGTAACCGTTACGACTTACGAGGGCATACCGGGGTTGCTCGGGGTGGTACCGTCGTTTTTCATCATAAATACAGTAGGTACACACACACACACACACACACACATACCATAGTCCATATATAATGCATAAATCGTATAAACTTGTAGTTTCCTTACCGATTTATGTGTGTGTGTGTGTGTGCTCGTAGCACGGTTTGTTTAGTTAGGCAAACATAGTAGTACTTAGTACTGACTTCGTGGAACAACTAAAGTCCACCTAGAGACCATTAAAAGGCCGGGATTCGATTATCAGGAGCGAAAAAGTCACAAACGGTTGTCTCGTTATATTGTCACGTGCAGTAAAGACAGCAGTTCTGGGAAACGGCGAACATCCGAGCAAACAAGCGGAAAAGTCGTGTATAGCCAGCCTAAGACGGCAGAGGGAAGCAATAATTTTTCTAGAAATATATATTATGTTTCTTTCTTACAGCACGGCCGATGAAGTAATACTGGTGGCCAATTAGCAAATTACTTGTTACTTGTACAGAAGAACACTGCCGGGCTGTGTAAAGTCCTATAAGACTTATATTATTAGGCAAGTTCTGACCCCCGGTGGCTGAAACGGATCATAAGGACTAGAAGTGATCTAATAATAAGTGTTTGACCTACTTATGGATCAGAGCGGCGCCGGGTGATTTAGGAAAATCTAAAGTATTAAATTAAAAATAGAATTCAAACCCGACAAAAGAGATAAGAATATCTGCTCACAGCGAAGATATTATAGTGTTGCTGTTGTGCTGTGGTTGAAGTCACTCAACCAAGTCGGGTGGAAATGGATGGTTAAGCTTCTCACTGAGCTTCTGTTCTGGCTGAGTCTGGTTAAACGTGGAATGAACATAGTAATATAAGAATTAACCTAAGGGTTGGGTTCGGTAAACATTGCCAATACTGTTTTGCGGCTCGTAGCTTGGACGCCGCCTTAAAAAGTGGAATTTTCACCCCCATATTTGTGGAAAAACCCCGCGAGGACAATAGGCGAGGTAATTGAAGTAATAATGGCAACGAATGAACGGTCGTAGTTAATTGAAAATAATATGATAAAAGGTGGTGGTGCAGACGAGGACGAGGACCGTTTGGAGTGGATGTCGAAGAGATAGGGTGGCCGGTCTGAAAAGTAGTCGGCAGAAGGGCGTCGCCAAATAAAAACGGGACCAGTGTTTTTATTTATTTTCCCGTCGCGGTTTTCCTTAAACAAAAATAAAACCCATAAATATAATAGAAAATAAAAATCATTGATGTCATTCTTATTCTTCGGGCGTGTTTCCCCTTTGAGAAAAATCAATATTTAAAGGTTGGCCGCCGACTTGACGACGCCGACGGTCGTGTGCAGTTTGCAACGGGCTGGGCACGAGACTGTTTAATTCCTTAATTTGCATAAAACGACGTTGTTTTTTTTTTGTTTCCGGCCTAATGGCTTTTACGCAAAAATCGTATCGGAAAGCGATATTTTTTGTAAAAAAAAAAAAAAAAAAATGAATAATAACGACAAAGTGCCCAACATAGCAGTTATAAAGTAGCGTATAGCTTCGATAGTTGTATTGTATTATACATTTTTTGGACGCGCGTTTTCCACTATTGGAATATCCCATTTTGTTTTAGGGGGTTTTTTTATATGCTATTTTTTTACTAACAAAATATCCTCCCCCCTCCCTATTCCAAAAACAGTCGATTTTCCGGCACGTCAGTTGCACGGTTCCACACGGTATACACATATACCTATATATCTGTATACATTTATAGTTTTTCCTTTGGTGCACGTCGAATACTTGTATTTGTAATACCATTAGGGTTTATATGGACAAGTGGCATGTCGTGGCATTCTATTAAATAGCAATTTTTGGAGACTGGAAAAGATAAAAAGCGGTCAATCGATTTACCTCTCCAACACACACACACACACACGTCTGGTATACATATTGTATTCTGTCCTTTCAAGAACAAATAAATTGATTTATTTGCTATATCTGTTTGAAAAAAAAACTGTACTTAAATATACTTGACGCGTTGAATTTTTAGTCTTAAAATAGTGGGGGGAGGAGAGATCTCGAGGAGGGTGGCTAAATTCTCTAAAATAATTAGAAGCCACCTAAAAATGATCAAATTGTTTTGTGACTAAATTGTATTTATTTCAACTTCACTTTTTTGCTTAAATTATAAGCTTACTTTTACACTTAAATTAAAATAGAAAAAATCTCTAAGGGAAATTAATGGATAGCTATTAGTTGTAATCTATTATAGTTAATTTTCCAAAGTTTAATTAGAATATACTATTGTTAGCCATTTTATATTTGTAAGTACCAAAAACTAACATATGAACTCAATTTGTCCAAAACTTATAAATCAATTTGAAATAGGTACAAAAAAAGTATTACATAAAACGCCAGGTTAGGTTAGAACGTAGTAGACTAAATAAGAAGTTGAACATAAAACAGTTAAAATACACACCCCTGTCCTTTCCTTATTGAAGGGTTAATTTAGAGTCTGAAATCGGGTTAGACAGTTTTAATTCAAAAACACGAAAAAAAAGAATAAAATTACTTGTCTTGAAATATTTTACACTACTGTTTCGTCTTAATCGCTTTATTGAATTCTGCCTCCCGAGCGTTAGGCCCGAGTCCAAGGGGTTGGAGTCATCCCTTGTGTTAAAATACACGGGAATCCGACCATATTGGCCTACTCTCCTTCTCCATCCCAAAAACTGTACGTCCTGGATACTTAGCACATTTGTCTGCTGTGGTTGTGTAACCAATATGCCGCAATTTCGGCTTTGGCGAACAGCACACTATTACTACAATGGATTTTGTTGTTTTTTTTTTGCCTTCTGCCTTTCACCACGATGTCGTTTAAAGGGCGAATCCTCGGGGGTTGTCTTTAAAGGTCGCCTTTGGTTCGACACGATAATTAAACGGTCCAATATATAAGAGTTTCATGCCGTCGCCAGACAACAACAATGAAGGGGGACGACACAGAGAGAGAGAGAGAGAGACACGAAAAAGTAAAAGAAAAGGCCATCACCCTTTTTGTAAAGTAATTATTATTTAAATAGATTGCGCGCACACACAAACAACGTTGTCGGTCGTTTTCGAGGGCGTGGTGAAAGCAAACCTTATTACAATAATGATATAACAAGCTGAACATCATTCGGTGCAGAAAATCTAATTTGTATACTTTGATAGACCGCCGAGTATACCTAAAATAAGGGTTGTTGTCCGGGACGTTATTACAATGATTTAGGTAATATATTTGTATACGTATGATATTATAATATACAAGCCTAATATTGTTATTATATCACAGTAGGCGGTGTCGTGTTTCTTTTCTAATTTTTTTTACTAACAACGACAAACTTTACACGCACGTTATAATAAAAAAAAAAAAAAATAGTAATACAATAATATTATAATATATACCATTGTGACGCTATAAAAAGTTCCTCGCTCGTTTCTTATTTATTTTTGTATTTTTTTTTTCTGTTTTTTCCCGCATTCAAAACAACTTTGCGCCCGTTTTTCGAATACTTATACTGGCAATACTCTCAATTATCCCCCAAAGGTTCCCGCCTTGAAAAAACACATACACATTTGAGAACACAAATAACAATAACAACGAGACAAGTTTATATGTTTTCACTCACTCAACGCTCGTTACTTAAAATGCACCTTTTTTTTTTCTGTTAAGACATAAGCCATTTACAGCCCACAGTCGTGTCGACGAAACATTACAATATTATACACCCCCCACCCTCCTCTTAACCCAAACAAGGCTGACAGTGTCTGTACAAATAAGATTACAACAGTCTGATAAATTCGATTTCAAAATGAAACGAGCTGAGGACGAATTTCCTAACCCAACCAAAAGACGCTCTAGAAATGCAGTATTCGACTAGTTGGATTGTTATATATTATACACATAATATGTATACTTAACACGTGGTTTTAAGGGTGTGATAACTTGTGAACAATTTCAATCGTGTGAACATTTTTAGCCAGACCAATTATTTGGCAGAGAAACGAATCTCCAACGTGGAAGTTTGTTTACACTGTACAATGTGCACAATATATACGTTTAAAGTATAATAAGTACTCATCAGCTATTGAGCCATTACTTGAAAACACAATAATATTATTATCCAACGTAATGAGTGGACAATTTAGAGGTACTCCAAAGTTTGGTGTATAACTTATTTGGCCAAACTTATCTTCAGCTTGCTTTATTTCAATTTATATATTAATTGAGTGGTCATAAAAATAAAAGAAAAGTATAATGTGTTTTCTTATTGTAAAATATATTTTTTTCTGACACAAACGTCTTGGCCGCGTGGGTCTTGGCAGATTCATAAGATTTGTGATTGTCAATCATACACAAAAAACCGATTGGGATAAAAAAAATAATACCAGATCGAGTTTTGATATCTTCTTTGGAAATCTGTTTCAAATGGAAATGTCGCCATTGTTATACTTAACATAATGGACCGTTATTATGTACAATATGCATATAATTTCGTTTGGACGGTTGTCTTTTTCCGTTTGGCGGCTTATAATATTAAAAAAAAAAATATATATAAAAAAAAATTCTACATAATAATCAAATTTCGCATTTCCCTCTTACCGTCTTACCCGTTTTGTTTGTATTAAATAAAATCGTATTCTATTAAAATCTTGGCAACACCACCGGAGGCCGGTCTGGCATGTGCACCAGGTCTCTCCCCACGCTTTGACGTTTCATAAAAAAAAATATATATATATTTCAATTCTATTTTAGTTTTTTCCTCGACAGACTTCTCAAAACGCGTTTTTCGTATATTCCATCAATACGACCGAGTTAGCCGGCTAACAATAATTATATTGTAAAACAGCACTACCGCAATTCTAACGTGACGCACACATGCATTAGACTAAGACCAACCGAGATACCTTGTAAAGTATTCGAGTGATTGTATTTGTTTAAAAATAGAATTAGTTAATTTTTTTAAGTAACGAATTTCAATGTTTTGTTTTTTGTTAGAAATAATTACAAACAAACGTTTAATATAGTTTTGGTATTTTTTATTCATACTCAACGCCAAAATGAGTCCTACAAAACCGGCCGGGTTAAAAAACCTATTCTTTTGGGAAGTTTCTGTTGGGTCAGCCAACGAATTGCACACCCTTACTAGACAAGGAACAACGCACCCTAGTGACCTTTTGACTTTTACCGTGGCATCATCATAATAATAATATTAATAGCGTTTATGTATTATTATTTTACAGATATACCCGCGAATTACCTTATGGCGGTATATATATAATATAATAATATGCACGGCGCTATTTTGTCATAATATTCGGGTGGCAACCCCCTTTTTTTTTTTAAATTAATTGTTATTCGCCAACAGCACACACGCCCAGCAATGTTAATTATTAACCGTATTATATTGTGTTGTACTGCTATTACATATTATACTAAACACAGCGAGACATGTCTCTGAACTTTTACCGTTATTAAATAATTAACCCGTAAAGCTCTTTTTCGCTGCTTCGGTATTCGATTGGCTACTCTTTCGATGATAATAATATATTTGTCCACTGAATGAATAAAAAAGCCAACGCTCTTTGTTTGCACGTTCAACCGTCGAAGGGCTAATTTTGTTGCGGTGATGAATTATTTTTTTCCCTCTCTTTCTTTTGGTTTTATCCTTTTACACAAAAGGTCTAAGGTGATCCGTTTAACGCGAGACACTCGTTTTCCCGGAAAACAGTATTATAATTTTTTAGTTTTTCCTTTTTGAAAACATTTTCATTTGTGTTGTTGTGCAAAATCCACAAAAGGTTTGTCCTTGTTTAGCGTTTTCCCTGAGCGCAATCGACTTTTGAAACTTATTAATTGTAACACACATGTGTATTTGCTAAACATTTTAATTAGTCCACAATCAGTTATTAACAATTACTTTTAAAGTTAAAATTTAGGGCGACACGTGGAGTGCAGATAAAAAAATATAACACACTACACTTTACCCTTCCTCGAAATTGGTCATCGACCGGTCGACGATTTTAGTAAATTATATTCGATAATAATTATTAATCAAATAAAAATGACAGTTTTTTTTTTTGAGTATTGAGTTTAAATGGATCATCCGGTACATACACACGATACCCGATACTTTTTGTCAAGAAATCCGATACACGTCCGACGCGACAAGGTCTTATTTGGGTCACGAACAAAATCGCCAATTTTTCACCAAGCACATAATTACACAAAACAATTTGATACCTCCCCTCCGGTGCCGGCGGATTATGTTGTCTGTATATATATGGATTTACACTCGGCCAGGTTAAACGTTCGGCGGAATTAATAATATTATAATTAAATTATTTCCATCATTGTTCCTCCACAGGGGCGGCGCGAATTAAGGGTTTCCCAGGTCTTATTCTAATAAATTTGGTCTTATTCGAATTTCCCCGGACTACGGCGGATGTGACTGTACCCTCCCTTTCCCCACCTCTCCCCCTTAAACTTCCCCTTAGTTAAGGCCCTTCGGCATTTTAATGGAAAATAATCCGGCGCGATTAATAAAACCGTCGCTCGATTGCTCGAATCACCTTTTAAATTAAAAGTCACTGACGACTTAAGACGTCGCTGCATTCTGTTTTCCTTATTTATTGTTGCGTCGAATCGTATATATTATATAAAAGCGAATTCGACACGAATAACTTAATATAGTAGCGCAATACATGTATTAGGGTGGTCGTTATTTTCGACACCGTACTGGATCCCGCTGCAAATGGGTTTAAGACAAGTAAAAAAAAAAAATCTGTCTTCCTGTTTGAGCACAATGTTATTTTTCCCCGTACATTGCAAATTATACCCATTTATTATCATTTTAAATACATTTTCCCCGTCAAAATACTAATTGTAGGCATGCTCGTTTGTTTAATATAATTTTACAATCTAGAAAAACGCCATAAACTATTAGGCGAATAAATTATTAAACATACTATTGAGTCTTTAAGCTTTTTCCATTTGTAACTTGAAAATTAAAAAAATATTCCGACGGAACAATTTATCAAAAAAAAAAGATTTAAAAAGTTCATTGTTTTACAATAAAGTATGGTAATCCATTTACAATAATATTTTCATCGAGTTCAGTAATGTTCAACCGTTTATTTTCGTTAAATTTGATAAAAATTTGATAGCAAATTGTAGTCTAGTAGTGTTGCTTATTTTAATTAACTTTTTATTAGCACAAACCAGTAGTTAAATTATCACTTCACTTAGCGTTAGTCCGGTTAGAAGCTGATGTTGACATCACCAAAGTCTTTTTGAAATTTGTTCACACTTCAAATGAATGCGCTTGTTTTTCGGATTAGTCATAAATATATTTAATAGGGAAACTAAAAAGTCAAAGTCAAAATTAATTCGACTTAAATTTATTTAGACCCGGCCTCGGTAAATGTTTACTACCCTTTAGTTCCAAAAAGTTTACTCCAAGTCACGCTACGTCGCCGTTGCACGCGCATTACTATTATACATATTATTATTATTATTTCGGGCGACGGTTGTAGGTGAGAAATGTCGGAGGGATGAATTTTTTTTTGTTGTATTTCGGTAAGTTTGTGTTTTGTTTTTATCCAGAAAAAAGCACCGAGGGCATAGGTAGAGTGAAGTAATAAAAAAAACAGGAATAGATTATGGCCATAAAAATCGCAGTCGTAATAAGCAGGTACTCCGCACTCGGTTTTTAATGGGTTTGCACGGCAATTATAATCTTTCAATTAAAAAAAAAATATATATATAAGTTCCACCCCCTTCACCCCCAACCATCCGGTTTTATCCGCCTCACTGCAAAGAATCGCGTGTACGCCCTCGGTTTGGTCGCGTGTGCGTGTCGATTGTCAGTTCTCCTCGTGCGGCATTACCCTTTAAGTTTGACCTTTAACGTTATAATATAATATATCTGTATATATTATTATTGTGCTGTTTTGTTCCTGCGGGACAGACGCGAAAAAAGTAAACTGGTAAAAAACCTCCTCAACCCTCGCCCCCCAACCACATTGAAAAAAAAAAATGACCACACTCGAGGGACTTTCACTCGATTAACAAGCTTGTATCTTATGTTTTTTTTTTCTTCACATTGTACAGGGTGATAAAATATAATATTGGTAAAGCATTTTTGGTTTTATCAACGATAACAGCTAAAAGCATTGCGCCTTCTTTTTACAGCGTCTTTAACTTGCAAATGCTTAGCACGTGCACGAGGGAAGGGAGGTTGTGAGCTACGAGTATACCTATATATTGGCTTCTATATTATGTATATAGAAATCTTTTGTGGTAGACCACTGGAGCAATGCACAGAAAGAGAGCATTCCGAACGATTCCACCGTGACGTACGCTTGGTTTAACAGAAGGGTAATGACATGCGGGCAGGGTTGGGTAGAGATCCAAGTCAATATCGTTTCCCCCTTTTTTTTTTTTGTGTGCAGTAGTACACAAATGACCTCACAGATGCATGCATGGCTCATCCGACTGGAATACACACAGCCACACGGTCCAGCGGCAATCGGCAAACGTTTCTCGAGGGTGTGTTGTATTATATTGTGTGCAAGAGACGTTTATTTATATTCGGATTCGTGTGTGTGTGTGTGTAGGTACAATCGTTCTTAATATACTATATTAACACACACACAAACGGGTTAACTCAAGAATTTCCACCCCTCCCCCGGTTGGGTTGAAATAGTCTAACCCCTTTGCAGGAAGAGCCCTTCCAGAAACGTTCCGAAACCCTCGAGCTTCTCAGAAACAAGTTCCACTAGCGAGGGATGAAATAATTGACTTTAAAACAATTATTATTGTGCTATCGTTGAAGGTAGGTATAGTGGTTGCTGCTTGCGTTTGACGTTCGACCATACAAGAAAGTTTGTTATTGTTTTCTTATTATTATTATTATTATTATTGCAACTGCAGTACAATATCGCCATTTGAATACCGGAAAATGCGTTTGAAAACCGTTTAAATAAACCGAGTTAAATTTAAGTTATTCGAATTGAACAAAAGTCATACATAAATAATGTCGTTATGCATAAATAATGATACTCCAATCCTCGTTTAATATATAAACGATAAAAAAGTAAACCGAATGTACACGCAACGTTCCCAGAACCTTTGTGGGGCTGGACAAATTTTGAATTAATATACACCTGGCGGGTAGGTAGTAGTAGCCAAAAGGGTATTTCAATAGTATCGCATTGAATAAATAATAATAACAAAAAGCTCTTTAAATAATATATGTTTGTTTTTCCATGCCAAAGTTAACAGTAACCGAGTTTAATAGAATATTCTCAGAACCGTTATGCGGGCGAATCGTCCATTCATTAAAAACGATAATTTGCTAGGAAAAGTTTTAACCAATTCATTTGAAGAAAAAAAAATACCAGCACGTTATTGTGTAGCTGTTCAATATATGTATGCAATATTATTATGTAGCAGTGGATGCGGCTAAATATTTATCGGTTTATGTACTTTAACCGTTTTATGTAATAAAATAACTCTCTTATTGTCATATGTATAACACGCAGCACATACATAATCATAGTCAAACTTCATACATTTGAATAACTTTGAATAAAAAAAATAAATGAAGAAAGTGCATTGTTGATTTTTGAACGGGCAATTTTGTTTGGATAACTAAAAATTCCAATAAAGTGAGCTTTGACAAGGATTTATGCTGTAAATTTTTTTTTAAAAAATGTGTCTGCCAATTTTTAAAATTTTTTGGCGTTAATTTAATTGTTTCAGATATAGAAACGATTAAAACATTGAAACAATACCACACACACAACATTTTTTTTATTGTTTATGGTTTACACTTCACCCCTAAAAACCATTTATTTTTGCCCTGACAAAATATTTTTCATTTAGTATATTATGAAATAATAATAATAGTCAATAAACGAAGTTGGTATTTTTTTTTTGGCAATTTGGCTCTTCAAACGACTCGCTCGGACGTTAACGACAAATTTTCCTCCCCGTCGCCTTTGTGTGACTTGTATTGTGCAAAAAAAAATGTTTTATTCATTCCGGCGGCGGTGAAATAAAGTAAAAAAAAAAAAAAAATTCTGTGTAGTTTTTACAGAATATCTCGCACACGATATTTATCACTGACGAGGGACAGAATGGGTGAGGGGAGGGAGGGAACCGTAGAACAAGGGTGAAGAGGTGGTCTTTAGAGGGGGAATGATCATAATGAAAAAAAAAAAAAAGACAAGAAAGAATAGAAAATACTCGCGAACCACGAATGTCTTTCGACGATGATAACTCAAATGTATACGTCTTGTACTTAATGATAACCAACGCGTTAACGTCTGCGGGCAAGCGGCATAGTGTGTGTACAGAGTATATACAGAGTGTACAGAGTACATACAGAGTGTACCGCGGTGTGTGACTGTGTTTGCGTGCACCAGAGTAATGGTTTCCAGCAGAGATTTATCGGGGGCACGATGTATAGCCGCGGTATATTATTACTATTATACTTATTCGTGTTTCCCCTGTTGACATGATCAATGATGTGTGTGCATGCCTCTGCTGGATTTTTATAAAAACCTCGTTTTCATTTCATTTCACCGGCGGAGGAGGATGCGCCGAATACACAATATGTGTGTGTGTGTAATTTTTAAGTAAACACCAGCAGTTGAAGAAAGGGAGAGGACCGACAAAACGAGATGATATTGACCCGGCCGCGATATCCGGTTCGTTAAGGAAGCGGATAATAATAATTTGTGTATATTTTGTGTTTGCAAAACCCGTCTTCTCTTCCGCAGACTCCTCGCCAGACCGTCGCAGTTCGATAATATAATAACTCTCTCTATATATATATATATATATATAACATATTATTATTATATTGTTTGATTTGATTTATGCCCGTACCGTATGGAACGTACCGCAGCAACAGGGAAAACGGGCCGACGGGGTTCACAGTTCAAAACTCGGTATAGGGTGTGTGTTAAAACGGGTCCAAAATTGTCAACTTGAATGCCAACGTTAAATGTGTCAATGTAAATCATAAGCGAAGAACAGTGTTTGTTGTATAAAAAGAGGACAAATATCGAATTAGTGTTGTAGATTGGACAATAATCATAGCGTTCAATCAGTGGGATTACTTAAAAGTGTAAATAATTTTAAACAACTTAGAGAGGCAACGAAAACGTTGAAAATAAGAACAATTTTTCTTTTTTAAAACTGGGACAAACCCGTGTTGACGCTGTTTTGGTTAGTTCAAGTCGTCTTTCACCCAGTGAAAAAGTAAATCTTCTTCATCTAAATCGTATCCCAAACAATTAGGGTTAGCCAGCTAAATCATTAGTGACAAATCCCAATTTGTCTTAAATTTGTAATAAGTTAATTTGTAGGCTGACCATCTGCAAACAAATACAATTAGATGACTAAAGCATTTTATTAATAACTGTTGTTTACTAACCTTTACAATATTATGCTTTGTGTGAGCTTTTTTTAAGATTTGAATTTGAATTTCTGTACTTTGATTTTTTTATTGCTATTATTAGTCGTTTATTGGTTAGCTCGCGTGGCAATACAAATTTTGAACACTAACTTAAGCATTCGAAAATGTACATGTATAATTGAAACTTGTGTTTTAAATATTTCAGTACTCTGAAGAGCTTGCACGGCGCAGCACGGTGTTGATTCCGAAACTTCAAACTCGTCGCCTGGTCCGAAAAAGTTGGTAAGTAATTTACAAAATGTATTAAAAAAAAAAAAAAAAACAAAAATATATCATTTGACAGTGTCAACAGGAGAAATCGCATATTGAAAATTATGCAAACACGTGTTACACGATTCATTTTAAATTCATGTTTTTTTCTTTTTACCTTTTTAAAAATACATATTCAAATTCTAATTCGCATATCACTCACAAGCTATTATAGTTTTTAGAGGGTGGGTGGGGGGCTTCATATTAATCACGTTTAAAGGGACGTAATCCGGACACAATGAACCACCACCATAAGATGCACAGATTGTCTTAGTCGAGCCCTCGTTAAAGTAATGCGCGCCCAATAACATTAACAGCGATTTGTTGTCGTGCGAGCACAAGTCGTCTGAAAAGCGAACGACCGCGGTAGCAAAGAAACTTTCAGCCACAAGACAGTCGGAGAGAATACAGCTGTGTGTGTATATGCTGCCACACTCGAACGAATGTATATAAGGTGCATTGACGTACTTAGGCGAATCGTTTTGTATGTGTGTGTGTGTGTGGTGAAGTTTTGTGTACAAGCAAATACAATGTGGGAACAATTAAACCGCTCTCGAGCTAAGCTAAGAGTGATGAAGTGTGTGCGCGCCAGATAGAGAGCCACAAACCAAGAATAGGTTCACCATAACGGCGTGACGTCGAGTTTATAACAATGTAATGATTGTTATTATTATTACTGTTTGGATAGTTAAAACTTATCGTCGTCGTGTGCGCCTGTCTTCGTCTCGGCGCTGACTTAGTGTTTACAATAAGAATATTATACTGTTTACCTCCCTCACAATGTCCAAGTAGAACATTACATTATTATAATATACTAGAATATTGTGCACCTGTACCTTAGCCGCTTGTTAAGTCGTCACACGCTTAATCGACGGCTTAATACTATTGAGAGGGATGGGGGGGGGGGGTGGTTATAGGGGTCTGTCACAGTTGATAATGATTTACAAGAAGGGACCCGCGAAGGGGATCAATAAGTAAAAACGTCAAGACCGTCAAAGGAACCCGGTGCGAATATTCTTATGTAATCATCGTTATTACTATCTTGTACCAGCACTTTGGAGAGTACCCGTCAGCTGTTGTCTTTCCTTTTCTTCGGCTGCAAGTCGTCGGTCTTCCGTCTCGCGACTCTTTAATCACCTCAACGATAATTAATTACGAACCGGAGTTAATTTTTTTTAGACCACTTTAATTGAACGCCGGTCGACTGTATATAATACCGCCGTTGTCGCGGCGATGCCATCGGATTAACCTAAGATTAAGGCCAGTCTAAACCCTAAAAAATACACTGCAAGGTCGGTAGGGCACCAAAAGATAAACGTTTATAAGATTAAATCACACCGATCGACCGGCTGCGATATGACTGATCCAAATTATTCTAATATCAATTCTGACATTAAAAAAAAACCATCGTTGAGTATATCTTTTTAAGTTTTATCATGCCGTAAATGAAAATGTCCAAGGCGTTTGCATAAATGCTAAATGGCGTTGTTGAACATTGAAATGTATTACAGTATTATTTTCCAATAATTCAAAATAAACGCAATACCCCGCGAGTAAACACCGTATCATAATATACACATATGTATATAACCGTGTAATTGGACTTAATGATCGGTTTTCGAATTGTTGGTAATGTTTTCGTATCAAAAAGAAGCTCGAAAGTGAAATATACAATTTTAAATGTCAACAGAATCCGTTTTCGCATTGAATTATAATATAATGTGTGTAGGTTTTCATCGTTATTACATTGAAATGGCACACTTGATTTTAATTGGTCGGTAACGCAGATACATTTTCAAGTTTTCTCGGATTGCGACGAATGTACACATCTCTGCAATTTTTTCTTTTTACTTGTAGTTATAATAATTTGATAGCTGTTCTTGTACACGTTGAATGAAATCTTCGTTATTTTAAAACTTTTTTTATTCCATTCTAACATTATCCACCCAAGTATTTTTCTTCTGAAAAGCGCCGCTTTATGCTTTTTATTACGTTGTATAGATATTCTTATTTATGAAAAATAAATCAAATTTAATAAAATTACAAGTGTAGCGAGACCTATTAATCGGTGAGTAATACGAGAGAACAGTAAACTTGATTACACTATAAGAAGATTACTATCATCATCGACCTTGCCGTTTATTAAATGGAAAATAAATTTGATATCAGAACATAATCTTCTAGACTCGAGTGTATAATAAAATAACAGCTAATCGACCGGTAATTATCACTTATTATGTTGAACCGACGACGCTGATTATAACAGTCAATCAACTGGCCGTTTGGTGGCAAATTCCACGATTCCTCGTTTAGAATGCCAACAATACCTCTTACCTACTCGGTGTCTTCCCAGACGAAATGTATACACTCCTTCGATGAGTCATCATTAGCCTTGCACGCCTCGACAACATCAACAGCTATAAACCATCGTTAAGCTTTTGTCTTTCGATTATTCTCGCTTAACCTTTACAACCATACATTTATATATATATAGATAAATATATCTAGAAACGTGTTCTTTTGTCGGCGGCGACATGTCCGTTCGTCCGACAACTTAAGCTCTGCCCGGCTCTGACCGGACTTGAGGATTTCGGTTTTGGCAAACGAATAAATGGGCTTTGTCCGTTTCGATAAACTTATCCAAGACACGTATCCCAGCCGACCGTGGCAAAAGCAAGTGTCCTGCGATCGATAACAACATATCGAGAAGTTCGGGCTAAGCACACGAGCATATATATATAACTGACTTGACTTGCCACTCCGTTTAACAAGTCATACGTTGGCGTCGAGTACGGTCTCACGGGTAGGCCGGTCGTTTTCGCATGAACGATTTCTGGAAAGTCCCTTTTTTTTCTGTTCTTCTTCTTCTTCTTTTTCAAAAACCTTCTTCTGTGGTGGTGTTTGGCGTGTGTCGATTATATCGTGGCGGGACGACACCGTTTAATGGAATTTCCAGTGAAACGCGCGCGAAACCCAATAATTGTCGTTTTCCAAAAGATTACACACCGGAGAAGGCGACCACGGTCATGCACCACTACCGCATTAGGGTTTTCCGAGGGGGTGGCTCTGGCCGTGGAGGGTGGTATGCCAAAGTGCTGGCAGCTTTTTCGAAAATAATATATATATTTTACTTGGAGAGAGAGAGAGAGTGAGAGAGCGGGAGAAAAGGCATATTGGAAAACAAAGGTCAGGAAAACGCTATATACGTGAACTGCTCTCTCCCCGACGTCTTCTCCTTTTACTTTTCTACCGAAATGAAACTAGCCGACGGGGCACGCTTCGTTGCGACAAACCCGAAGACGGCTAAAGTGTAATATATAATGTATACCACCGGCTATACCTAAGTAATAATAATACTTTATACACTTGTCTCGGTGCTCCGACACGGTCTAGCGCAATAGCCGCACTATGGTTGCGAGGTAAAAGAAGAAAATAAAGTTTTTACCGCCTTTATTTTTTTCCCCTACAAATGCGGACAGGAGTAAACAGCTATCGAATTACATTTGTCACAATGGCGGCAACGGGTAGTACCTAAATCGAATTTATCGGCATGCGACCGACGACGGCCAGAAAAAGTACTGGAAAGTGTATGAGGAAAAAAAAAAATAGAAATAAAAACCTGGCGACGGCTGGACGGATAAATTTAAAGGCTATGCTCAGGAGTTGTCTTTGAAAAAAGGGGAGAAAAAGAAAGATGTCTCCAACTCACAGACAGTTATCGGCAATCAAAAAACGGTCGTTGTCGGCCGACCATAATTTGTACTTTGGGTTCGGGCCAGTATATTTTCTTTATGGCGAATCCTTTTCTTATTTTTTTTTTTACCACCAAGCCTTTGTGAAAAGCCTACTTGTTACAATTGCTGCTTCTGTGGAAAAACCAAACCTTTGAATCACATGGCTGACCATTAACGCGTTAGAGTTAATTAAAATAGTTAGTTTTTATTGTAATTTACATAATCATAAAGATAACTTAAGATAATCAGTTCAAAATTGTATAATTATTCTTAGATAAAAGATAAATTCAATAGTGTAGAATGGAGTCTATTAGTAACCCAATTAACGTTTGATATTTATTTGTTAAGTTAATATTAGCATAGAACTTAAATAAGTTAATGGAACGTTCAATTATTAAACTATAAATTGTTGGCTAATTTATAATACTTCTTTGTTATTAACAAAGAAACTAAATCGTTAACATGATAACATAAATTTATTCGTCGGAAAATTAAAAATAACTTGAAAATTATAAAAACTAGAATGAAATTAGTAAGGTTGTAAAATATTATTCTCAACTAAATAATGTTTTTTTTTTTATTGGTTCGTTATAAATTATACAATTTTTATTAGTTAAATAAGTTTAATAACAATATTAAGTTATGACTTTTGGATTAAAAAATAATTTCAAGTTGCGCTAAATTTTTAATAAATTAAAATTGTTACAATTAAATTAAATTACAACTCACACTTTCAGCTATATATTTTAATTTACTCAGCCATGTACAACGAATATCCTACAATGATCTCTTAATAAGTATTTTAAATAAAAACGCCTTTGGGCGCTTAAAAAATACTTGAATTGTATACTTGAATAAACTATTTTTTTTCGATTTTTAAAGGGGTTTATTACAAGTAATCAAATTTGAACTTTTTACCGTTCCTATATTTTTATGTAACTTTTAAGCACTTCAGCTGTTGTTTTTTCCAAAATGAAAACCGGCTAACTTAGCGTAATTAACATTAATAACACCAACGACAGTTTTGACTACTTTCTGGAAATGAAACTCGAGTATTAAAAGATAAGCCGCGAGTTTAAGTAATTTCGAAACGACTGTAAAGCTTTACGCCCTATTAAATGCGCGAGCAAGAAACTGCAGGTGTATTTTTTAAGCGCCCGGAGGCTTTCTTATTTAAAATACTTATTAAGACACATTTGTACGGTCCGTTGCACTATATACCTATGACTGAGCAAATGTAAATATAAATAGCAGAAAGTGTGTGTTTTAATTAAATTAAATCGCTATCCAACTTAACTTAGGGTCGTTTTATGTTGTGATAATAAAATTCTAACGACGGCTGTGAGGAACACAATAACGTATGATGTGCATTGCATTTATCGTTTTGTGTTTGTGCACGTTCAGAGCAACAACTGTATAACAGTTCATAAATATATCCGGTTAATTGTTTTTATTTTTTTTTTTGTTATTATGATTTATACATTGCGATGTTAACAATATGTGACTCCGGGTTTTTAAAATTTTTTTAAAATAAATTATCCCAATGTGTTTCCAGCTGTGGTGCAAATGGTAATGTTATTTCATACACTTAAAACGGTATCTCGTGGCTTGCATATTCAGACGGGAATTGAGTTGTATAGTATTTATTTAATTGAATTTAACTGAATTTTATTGAATTTAACAAAATCGGTGGTTTCCACATTCTGAGCAGACCGGCTCGATTGGATAGTAATCATTAAAAATATGATAGTTGGAAAAAGCAAGCAAGCAAACAAACAAGAAACTTTTTTTAAGGTTGTGCTTAAACTTTTTTCCGGCGTACTTGGGTGAATTATTATATAAATCAATTCGGTCCGACCGAATGAAAACTAATGCGCGTTAAAAAATACAACTGTATAAATATTGAACAACAATATTGGACCAGACGAAACCCCCAACCCATTTTTTTAAAAATAAATAATGTTTTTAAAAGAGGAATTTCGATTTAAAAAACAACTTGGTCGGATATCGTCGGAGGAAAACAAAATTCCCCGCCTTGAAAATAACCAGAAAACGCAGTAAAGCAAAAACATACACAAACAAAATATAAAAAAGGTGAGAAGCGGTAACGAGTATCAGATATAGGGATGAAAAAGCGGTGCAATTGTGCGGGGACACGAAGAGAAAACAAGGGTTGGGAAAAAGGGCGTTTTCCAAATGGAAAGAATGATATTATTGTGTAATTGGGACGTTTGTTTTTCGAACAACGGTTGAGCTAACAAAAAAGCAAAAAAAAAAACAAACAGTATCTTCAGAATTTTATCAGAAGGTATAACTTGCAAAAAAAAAAAGGAAAAAAACGGGTTTTATTATCACAGAATCTTAAAATCTATATTGTTTCTCTCTTTTTTTTTGTATTGTTGCGGCCGCTTTGTTTTTGTTATTATTTATTGTTGTTTTATTTTAAATTCTCTCAAAATCCCCTTACTGTCTTTTGTCATTGTATTTACTAAATTTTCAAACTATAGTGTATATTGTGAAAAAACAAAAAAAAAAGGCTTTAAAAACCGTCTGTATCAAAAATAACTCTATAAAGTATGATATTAAATAAGAAATGGTAGGTTAGCTGACTAGGTTACGTTTGGTCGGATCAGGTTAGACAAATCAGAAACTTGTTGGGGCTAAATTTCATGTTTTTATCAGCTAACAGTGACAATTACATAGTATAAGACAAAATGTAAAAAAACCAAGATAAGTGAAATATTTTAAATATTTTTCTCAAATTTCCATAAATGTATTACATCATTCAAAACAGTTTGTGAGGAATAAATGTTTCTAGGAGGAGTAAATTTTGATTTCAGGGATTCCAAGTTGAGTCGCTTCTAAAATATTCTTATGGCCAACATATAAAAAAGAAACCAAAGTATAGTACCACCATATACATATTAACTAGTATGAGCAATACAGTTTTCCAAAAATCAATCGCAGAACAAATTCAAATCAAGTTACTAAGAATCAGCTTCGTGTTGGAAGTTTGTTTGAATTTGTACTTTTATTAGTATTAAATACATTTTGAGGATTAATAAAACAAACAAGAATTGCTAATTATCTATTTTGAAAAGTGTAACAAGCAAATGAGAATTAGTATTTCAACTTTTGGCATTAAGCTGTTACAAATTATAAAGAAATAAATTACACTGTGCTTTCAAACCGTCTGACGTTGGATTTTAAATTATTCTAACGAATTCAAAAGATATATATACACTTTAAACTCTTTATCAACCACCCAGTCGGTTTAATTAGTATTCGCATGTTACACTTGGCGTACTGGATGGCCACAGTTCTTCTTATTAGCCGTTAGTCTCCAACTGCCAAAGCTTACATAATAATATCTTGCCGGATTCCATTATTTTATCTCCTCATCTCATTGGCCGTAACCAATAGAAGTGATGTTCATTAAAATTCAAATATATTTAGAACAAAAAATTTAAGCCTGTCAACTTTAAATAATATTTCAATGCAATAACTATAATAAATTATTAAGATAACCAAGACGAATTGGCTTTATTCCAGTACAATGTGTAATCGCACGAGATAAAAAGTAAAATGGCATCTAATAAATGTATAATAAATGTTATAACTTATAAACAATAGAAAGTTAACATTTTTAACTTTTTATTACACTTTTTTAAAAAAAAGTCCTCGTTGCTAAGCGATTGGTACTCTATAAGCTAAAATACGGTTTTACCCTCATCTTAAGGTATTTTTTTTTCAAGAAACTGTTATCGTTGATATCACCGAAATATATTGAACGGCATTATTTTTTCTTCTAACTAGGCAGACAGACTTTAGTCCTACTGTTTGCAAACACCAACAAGTCTAATTTTGATATTTCGCAGTTTTCCACCCTCGATTTTCCCCTTAGATATCATATCGCAGGCTTTGTCCTCGTTATAAATATAATATAATAATTATTATACATTTTCTACCGTCACACAGTATAACAGCTCGGCGGTTAATTAACGTCAACGACGATATATTATAAAACCTTTAATTATCATACTCGGATGGAAATTAATTGTCTTTATACGTGTCGCCGTGCACACGACGGTCGTCGACTTAACTCTCAAGGCAAACAATGGTAGTGGTTGGCCGCTCGTGTCCCTTTCCTTTATATATACCGCCCCTCCCTGTCGACGATTATTTTTCCTTATTAATAATAATAATATTCGTCATCGTACAACCGCGGTGATAATTATGATTATTATCCGTCGTCAAGTTTGGGGTGGTGTTGTTAATTGCATTTTTGAGGGTGTTGTGCGACGGCAAGAATTCAAGTTTAAGCCGGCTGTGACGTAAAAATCTTGTGCGCAATTAATCAAAAAGAGTAATTTATCAAAAATTATGGTTGATTTTAACCCTGAAATTTGTCTAAAGTTTTTAGTGTTAACACATTCCCAAGGCAAAACCGCCTGGCAGTGTGCATAAACATTTAATGATTAGGCACTGAAAGAGTATTCGAATGAAGTAAAATAATTATAGCCTTTTAACAAGCTACGCGGAATTTTAAAAAACTTAAGACCTAGGTAAACCATCCGAGAGGAATGGATCTGTCGTGCACGATCTGCTTCGCCGGTTGAAACGAGGGACAGATGGTTATCAAGTGTCATTGAATCTTTTCTATTTAGACTAATCGCCCGAGAAAATCCGGTGGCGTGTCGACTAAAAGGTACGGCCACGATGACGGCGGCGGTGGTCTCCCTTATCACCTTGGCCGACCTTCGCCACCCACCCCCAACCCCAATCGAATGCCGCCGGTCAGCGGTCTTGGTGTAATAAAAGTCACGTCCCCTCTTGGCCTAGGTTCGTATATTAAACACAGAAGTACCTGCACTCGGTATACGTGTGTTTCTGGACGAATGGCGTGATCAAGTTTCATTTAGACGCGATAAAACGAGGGCGAGCGAGCACACTCCTGGGCTCAGGTATATAATATATATTATTAAAATGTACAAATGTAATTACGGCCGTTTTACAGCCAGAATAAACGTAGGGGTGAGCCTTGAGGGTAAAAACCACCCTCTCACCGCCAAACCCCCCACCACCACCACACCACCGCTGTACCCATACCGGATGCGGATACACCATATAATATGGCGTGTCCGGTAAGCTTAAAAACCTCCGGACCATCGTAGACAGCATATGTGTGTGTGTGTGTGTGTGTGTGCAATAGGAAAACTCTGATGCCTCCGGGCTATACTCGAGGGACTGCTGCTCTTGCCATTCGTGTGCGTGATGTTTGTGCGTACGCCAGTTAATATTAGTCGTCGATGAAGTTTAATGTCTTTTCGGTCGAACCGAACGAGACGTGCCGGCTCGGATCTCGTGACCCTCCCCCGGAGAGCCCCGTCCGCCAAGCCCCACGGGGCCGTAAGTGGACGCTGCCGAGATCTGGTAGGTACAAACATAAATATACGTCATTAGTCTCGAAAAAGCTGGCAAATTCCTCAATGATACCCTTATAGATCCCCCAAAGATCACCCAGCAGGTTACCAGGACTAGGGGACTCTTTTGTAAAGGAGCACCCGGTAAGAAGACTCCCAATGCCGGAGTCCTATTTTTCGAATGACTTATGGGGCAATTCTACAGGACTCTCTCTCTCTCTCTCTCTCTCTCTGCAATATAAAGTGCATAAGATATAACGATAAATAAACTTATAATATAAAGTAGTCATAAGACATATATACACATATATACATATTATTACACTCTTACGCTACTTATTCCTAATGCTATCTAACCCGATCATTGGACGACAGCACATGTCTATCGCACCATCATCCCTGATGGCTTTTTCACCTAATTCAATCGCATTTTATTCAATTGTCCCGTTCTTCCGAATCTATGTCTACACCCATAAAACGACCCTTGTTGTCAATTTATGGAGCTTCGTCGTTTACGGGCACTCGAAATGTGTGACGGATCGCCCTATCAAATTGTACACACTTGTTTTACACGGTAGGCACTTAACAAAATATTCGGAAGCACGACGTCGGCTGTAAACAGGAACTCGAGATAGACCGCCCTAACCCTCAAGAACACTATACATATATTTTGGAATATTATAAGGGTTTTTTTGTAGCCGGCATTTTGCCCGGCGTTGACCATGCATATATTATATCACATTAATAATAATAAATATGTCAGTTAAACGGTCATGACGCTCTGCGAGTACAAGGTATTGGCATCGGTCCATAACAACAATATATTACACTTTTCGCGTTCCAGTTTTTTTGTATTTTTTTTTTTTTTTTTTTTGTACGATTTGTCGCATTTCGTGTTTTCTCGGTTGTGTTTTAGGTTTTTTTTTTTTTTTATATCACTTTAACGATAAATCGTATTCGAGAGGCGTAACACGCCGAGACGTTCATAAAGCCGTCGAGAAGATCAACGGATACGGTGTGAAATCCTTTAGGACCGACCGGTGTGGATTTATGCGAATCACACGCCAATGGATTCACCGTCTGAGTCATTCCGACAAGCACAAAATAACTTATTTTTTTCCTTTTTGTTGTATACAACACTGGTTTAACAAGACAAACGGATCAAAACGACCAGAGCAAAATAAGGATGGCAAAAATGAACGACCAGCTTACTGAAAAAAAAAATATCTCTAATTCTAAAATTAAATCAAAATGTTGTACAACAATTGACTCAAACCCTATAGTAACGCGTTATTCGCCAGACTTTGAAACTGCCAATTTATAACATTAAATAGTAACACTCGGTAAACTACTTTAGTGATAGTAATGGACGCAAATAAATAACTAATACTCGAATAAACAAATAAATTAACTATCACTAAGTAACCCTATAAATTCCTTGGTATCCGCTTGGGCGTATTTAATTGCACGGTTATACTGATTTTAACTTTGTCAAAGTTTATCGGTTCAGTTTATAGTTGGTGTTCTTGTAAAACCAACAGTTAGAGAACTTAAATAATTATTACAGAAAATTGGTCGACTATATTATTATAGTCATCGTTTTCTGTGTACATCCACCGCAGATGTGCAAACAAACCACTAAGCTATACAGTTTCAAACGTTACTTTTTCGCAAAGCTATCGCTTAAAATTAATTGTTGAACTTTACAATAATTAAAAATGTTTGTAGATAGAATATTATAATAACGGTTTTTATTAGAAAATAATTGAAATAAAAAAAGAGGATCAGTAAAGTATAAAAATTAAAATGCACGTTTCTTATGAATTTTTATGTATTCATGTTTTGAATGAAGTCATTTCCTTTTTTTTTTGTCTTTATAACTCTTAGGAAAATATCTACCTTTTGTTGACATAATTATTAAAACAATCGGTTGGAAATGCTGTGAATCTTTGAAGTTGGATTTCAAATCATTGTGAGACCACCGATACGTAAATGGGGGCAATAGAGTTTGATTTTAAGTAACCATTTGGGGGGATGGGCAAGGAGAAAAAGGAAATCGAATTTTGGAAATATTTAGATAAAAAAAAAAATAAGGGCGAAAGGAAAAACGACAACATGCCAAAGACAACGCGTAGCTTAGAAGTCGGCGGGGACAGAATAATAGGTAAAATAGCAGTTCTCGCCGGAAAGTCAATACGAGGGTATACATCAACGGTGAACGATAATCAATATGAATGGGATAAAAAAAGGAATAAATAAAGGACACCAACCATATTATACGGCAAGATAGGGAGAGAACGGTTAGGCGGAGACGGCGTTCTTTACTCGATCAATTTCGACGACAAAAGAATACAACGATAATATCCGACGGCTTAGGCGTACTTAAGTCCTTCGGTGCGGAAAACACAACCCGATGCGTTTACACGGTACACGTATATATATATATATAATATTATTTCGGATAAAAAACGTTTGTTGCCTAACCGGATGCAACATATTTTGATGTTCACAGTTTTGGTCCAATCAAATCCATACCATCTGACAACGGGTCAGGCCTCCCAATACAATAACTCCCCAACTAATACCTAGGTAAGACCGCATCGTCCTTTGAGCTCTGTTGATTCATTCATACAATTGGCAACAATTATTATAGTAATTGGCACTGAAATTGTGCCAATGCGACCGATATCACAATCATGTTTGTAAGTCTTATCGCTGAAACACCTTTCTCGGTTCCATAATCGCACGAGTTTCCCGGTAAATTGGCCGCGATGATCTAATAGCTGTTTTACCTGCAAAACAATTGACGTTACAAGAGCTCTATGAGTCGGTGGCGATAAAAGCACGCGGCACGTTTTCCTGGACCGATAAAACCTCGGGTCACAGCGTTTATGGTTGGCACAGGTTGAATGAATATCAGTAATAGCAATAATAATATGTGTGTTACAATAAAGCATGTTCGGCACGTCTGAAAAGCCGGTTCGTCGAAACCGACGACATTATAATCCTTAACCGCAAAGGCCGTCAAACGGCATCGTTTAAATTTCCCCGTGGCGTTGTTATCATCTCATAAATCGACCTTTTCCCGCATTGCAGCCATTGAACTGCCGTCGGCTGCCATTTTGTGAACAGTTATTGTTTTTTTTCTATGATTTATCAAATATATGACCACAGACTATATTATATTATGAAAGTAGTCTGTGATACCAAGGTGTTTACCATCATCTAGCAATTGAATTAAAGATAAAACGTCCTTGGAGGTGTGCTTAAGTGTGTTATGTTTGGATTGACAAAGCATCTGGAGGAGAATGATTATTCGGAATTCGGTAGGTACTTATACCCATCGTTTGGTAATTACAGCATTGGCATGGGAAATTAGAGACCAGAATTTGAAACTGCGGTGATCAATGAATGGCGGGTGTAGCGCTAGTAGAGACAAGGAGAATTTGATCAGTGTGATGACAGACCATGCTGGTTTTAGGGGTAGTTATAGTAGAGACGATGTGATGATGTGCTTCAAGCGGAAATACCAACGGCCGTGTTGAGTTGAAACTATTATGTACAGAGAGAGAGAGAGAGATAACTTTGCGAACGGTTCAAATGGGATATTATATATATATATATATATACGTTGTCTGTATGTGATATGGTTTATTACATTTTGTAGACAACCGTTGATGTTTATTTGTATCGAAAACGGATAAAACAATGTTCGGGCAGATTTTTTCCGGGACAATGCATAAACGAATTTCGGTTTATCGTTTTCTATCCGTTTGCCGTTGAACACACACAAGCTGCGAGCCCAGCAATGCAGAAACATTTTTGCTCGATTGATTCCACCATTGGTGCGCTTGTTTGTGCTTTACTATTCTTACAGTAACCTTAGGAGAGGGCTTACGAACATTAGGCACAGCGCTTTTCAACCGACGACGACGGTGGTAGAACTACACTGTTCACAGTGAATCCCTCTGGGTCGTGTAATGTTATATTATTATGTTCCCTACTTTGTTTGTCTCTCTCGGTCATATTCAATTCGAAGGAATCCCCGAGTTCAATAAAATTGTATTGGGCGCTTAAACTGAATATATTATGTAGAAAACAATTTGGTTTTTTTTGGGTAGCTACAAAAGATCAAAAGAAACGAAAACTAATAATGGCGTAAGTTCGCTTTAACCGGCAAAACGTGTTCCGATGCAATCTCTTTTTGACGTACCTAAGTATATATTTGTTTAAACATAATTTGTTTTTTTTACCCGCGAAATTAAATTTTCAACACTTCCGATTGGATTTTCATTTGAAAGCCGCTCAAAGGCAAATTTCGAAGAAAAATGTGTTTAATAAGACATAAAAAAAAACCTTTGGCACCGACTGCCAAAAAAAAAAAAGAAGCAAAAGTCAATAGCTAAATAGCAACTCAAAAGGTGCGATGAATCACGTTTATTTCAACACTAACCTATAGTTAATAGTGTGGGCCACTAGGAAAAGGTTAGCTGATTACTCAAGGCTAGTGTGTTCGTCAAAATATCGTTAGCTGCTTGGCGAAAGCCGATAAGATTTATTCGTGTCTTATTCTGGTTATTCTGGCGCTTTGATTATGTTAGAAATGGATTGAGCCATAGGCACATCCCCTCGCTTGCTAATCGTAGACTATAAACTTTCACCGTAAACTATTAAATTGACCGAATCTGTCGTTAAAGTACACTAGGGCAACAGATTTTACAACCCCTCGGCGATTATTTGATGTCACCACTTTGTCAACGTTGGCATAAACAAAATACTTAAGAGTTAATCGGTCACGGTGAAGTTACAAACAAACATTGATAGTGGACCAGCTGAAAAAACGATTAATTTGTTCTAGTTTTAACTTAGACCTCCTGTAAGTTTTAAGGTAAATATTAATATTGTCAAGTTATTTTTTACGGTCAGAGTAATAACTCATTAAGCCCTTCCGCGTGTACGCCAAAGCAAGTTGAAAGTTTTTCGTTATCAAAGCGCAATTTTCGGATGAAAGTTCCAAAAAATTAGTATACAAAAATATTGTTGTTCTGAAATTTATTTGGCATGGCTTCAACGGCAAAGGTAATTAGCCTAATTACACGAGCTACTTTTAGTTTTTACATTAAATATACTATATTATATTGGTTGAATTCGGTTTTACAAATGATAATCGCACTTAATTGCACGGCTATTTGAAACGCGTTTTGTTAAGTAAGTCGGTCGTGGTTTCTTCGAGCCGCTTTGGTACATTTGGCATTCGTGTGTTTTATGCACTGGACGGTTTAGCGGTGGCTAAATAAGAAAATAATAACACACATAAAGACGTCTCTGTTGGGAATAGTGCGCGCAGACCTAAATCGAGATGGAAATAGATCCGCGGTCCGGCCCGAAGGACCAAAACGCACGGCCGGACTGTTTTTTATTATGATGTCCGTGTATTCCATATACTCTGGCAGCTCGTGTAACAAATCACGCTGACCCCCCTCTTGCTCCTCCCCCGAAAAATAATGCCAGGGTTTGTAAAGTATAAAACGCTGACCTCGGGGATACCTCTCCGTCAAACCACCGGCACGAGATGCACTTTGAGTACCTCTAATAGTGTTCTTTTTTTCAGTATTTACGGACCACTGCTAGGAGCCGGCAACGCTACCAAACCGACCGGAAGACAGTGCGGAAAAGCGACATCTCTGGTAAGTACTCCACGCCCGGACTAATAATACCAATATTAATGATAATGACCAGTGAATTGAACGCGGACGTTAAACGTTGAAAAAAATATGTCTCGGTTTTGTTTTTTTGAAGACCAACCCTTTTTTAAAAACAAACCGGCCGCTTTTAGCTTTGCTGTTGTTGTGCCGTCAAAAAGGCGTATTATTACTGTAATGTTTCTCTCTCTCTCTCTCTCTCCGGAACAGACGCGACGAAGTCGGATTTAACGTTATTACTGTACTTTGTCATTTTATCAAATATATATAATATTATGTACTACACGCGATGCGTAATACAGAGCAGGCTTTTTTTTTCATATATATATATATATATATATATATATTATATTATGTACCCCGAAGCCACGGTTGTCCGAATTTATATCGATTTTTAAGGGTCGGACAATAGCGGCCGCCGACAACGGTAATGCCCCCCCCTCCCTTACCCTCCCCTCGAGTGCTATTGTTTTTTTTTTCCCTGTACTTTTTCCGTGCTTTCACTATTATTAACGCTCCATTCCGGCCAGGAAAGTGGTTTCACATAATATCACATGCCCACAAAATACCTATGTTGTACGATGTTACACTCTCCATATGCGCAGTACAGTTAGGGTATGTTCCATTTTTTTATATATTTTTTTTAACATTGCCTTTTGTATGTCGCTCGCAAACAAAATATATTATACAGTCGTTAGCAGTCAATATAGCGGAAGGCAGTAGTTCAGGCAGGTAATCCACCGAGCTCCCGGGTATATAGCATTAAGAGAGAATGCCACGTGTGAACTGTTGAACGCATAGCATCGCATAATGTTGCACTTTACACAGAACTTTAAGGGTTGTTGACCACCATTGCAGACATTCAATTCGGACACACCCTGTAAACTAACCTTTCACCTTGTATAAAATAATCACTTAGGTGTCTTGTTTTTTACCGTCAGCGTCGACAAGCGTTATCAATATAATATGACATCCGATCAATACACAATTTAGACAATATTGCCGTGTTCAATGGACAATCATTAATATGTTTTGGGGGGAGTTGCATAAAACATAATATACCCTTGAAGTATACACGATTGTATTTTAATTTTGTATTTTGATTGGCATTTTAAATCAATATTTCATGTATAAAAATAGAACAAAAATTACTACATTTCTTGTTAGCTACATCCACACCATTGTCATTGTCCAAAACATTATTTTTCACTCTGTGAGTTAACACAGTAATTTTAATCGTACATTTTCTCTGGAAGTTCTAAAATATCTAACGCATCAACTTTAAGGTCTATTCTTTTCTAAAACTTTAATAAAAATAAGATTTGACCCGTCACTTTTTGGTGGCCGCTAAAAGAAATTATTATTAAAAAAAAACAGGGAAAGAAAAATGTTTATTAGAAATACTTCAAAAAAAGTAAAACTTAAGTACAATTTGTTTTCATAAATAAAAACGGCTAACTTTTTCGAAGAATAACAGCTTAAAGTATAAAATAACTTATTATTACATTTATCAAGCCGGAGAAAGTTTGTACTCAAGCGAGAACATTTTTAACAAGTTATTTGTGGGACTTGTTTGAAGTTTGTATAAGTCGTATTAGTGTTGGTGGAAAAATAAAAATAAAAAAAACGTTGTAATGGAATTTACGTTTTAACTTAAAAAGTATTGGAATTCTTCGTTTTTATTTTCATTAAACAGCCATTTGTTATTTTTCCTATTGAATACATATATTAAAAACAAAAATTGAATACATATATACACATACTTTGTTTGTTCAAAGCTTGTATGAGTGATTTTTAGGTTTTAAACTTTAATGAAAAATAACATGTCAGAACAAGAGTAATGTATTTTTTTTTGTTATTTAAAAAAACGATTTGAGTTAAATATATAAAATACTTTTACACAGTATTTTACTTTTTCAGCTAACCTAACGTAACCTCATGACTTTTTTTTTGAAAACCCCAAATTTATTAAAAATTAAAGATTTCAAGACTCTCTATAAGTAAGTCCTGTCCGGAGTATCCAAGCTGTGCTTTAAGATCGGGTTACCACATTTGCTTCGCCTTAAACTTCATAGAAGATCGGAGTAGATAGTTTGTTTGTATTATTATTTGATTAGCTCGCGTTCGGTCATAACCGATTGCCAGAACCGGCGGCGCTCCGGTTGAACGGATTATAAACTTTCTATCCAATTTCAAACGCTATCTCAACTTTAATTGCATTGGCCAAGGTGATGGGTACTGTAGTACACTACTGTAGTGGAAAACTGTGCAATTTCGGCCAATGTAACAAATTGCATATTATGCCATTAATCGATTATGTCTTATGTTCAACTGAAGGTGTGTTTAGTGTTTTAATCACGGTCGGATTTAATATTCATACAGTAAACTGAACTACAGTAATTCGCCCATTAGGCGACCTGACCGTCATATCCGCTTCACAACAATATACATAATATGTATAATACACAAACATTAAGTCGACTAAATTATATTAAACGGCTAATGCGATTTAGACAAAATAATCGTTTCGGCAATTACAGAAACAAAATTATATTCGCCAATGCGGAAGAGAACCCTTTTGCTTTTTTTTTGTGCTCATGTTAATGAGTTTTGTAAAAAAAAAACCCCTGAATCGCATTTTTCCAGGAGAACGATTTTAAACGTTAGATGAAAGAGAAAGGCAATTTTTGTTATATACCTAAATTCAACTTCTGCACCAATGCACTTGTCCGTTGACAATATTACTTTTATCGTTGAACAAGATATTGGGTTTTTCCAACGGTGGATTTTACAGTAATTAAAAAAATGATGACAAATGATATTGATAATTTAATTATATAATACGAGCCGTTACTTAGTGTTTTTTTTTTAATATTCCCATTAATATATTATGTAGTTATATTTCATGGATAATTATCGCGTTAGAACTAGCAGCTAATTTCTGATTTTTTTCTAATTTATGGTTAGTTAGGTTGCCAATTGGCGATATTTATTCGACTTTTTCAATAACAATAGCTTCAAGTTAATATTATAACCAAAAAAAATAAACATGTTTACAAACAAAGCGAATAACAACTTAAAACATCAGATTTAAAACCAGAGAGATTGCTTAACATTAAACGTTATAAACGATCAGTCAGGACCTTTTTTTTTTGTGGTCAATGCATTCAAAAATTGTTTTAAAAAAAAGTAGGAAAATAAATTATTCGACCAAAATATAGTTGTTGTACAAAACAAATGTCACGGTTTGTTTATTTCGAATGTATATTTCTAAATCTAATGATGCGTTTCCTTTTTGAAAATAATAAATCTTATAAAAAGTATACATACGAATAAACGGTATCTACGCAAGCCGATAAAAGAGGGCAATCTTCTCAGACCGTTTTTGGGGGAAATTATTTTTGATTTTTTTTTTGGTTTTTATATCTTGTCTTTCCTAACCATAATAATATCGAAACCATAAAAAACGCCGTTTATTTTCGTTTGGGATTTATTTATTGGATTTTTTTTCTTCAAACCGGAAACCTTAGAGAACTACCGGCTTCCCGTCCGTCGACGGGTATTTTTTTTTTCACGAGCGCGCCGATTTTAAGTACGGGAAATGGTAATAAATCATATTTCGGTTCGATATATATATGTATAAATATTTTGGTTTGGTAAATAAAAAAAATAAAAAATATATATATAATAATAATAGTATAAAATATTCTTCTGTTTACCTTGTCAGCTCAACGGCAGAGCTACACGCCAGCTACTCAGATAGGATTACTATCACTTCTAATATCAAAATATAATATTATTTATATGATTTAAGTGCCTTATCGTGTCGGTTGAAACAACAAATTTTCAACGATAATTTATTAATTTCTATTGTTTCTGTTGTTGATTATTGAAATTCACTAGTTTGTTTGAGCTGTTAGCATCTTAAACTTACTTAATAATGTACATTTTTGGATTTGAAGAATTCATGCACAAATATTAAGTATAGCTTGTTATTCAATGGCCGTAAACTCAAAATCCATAACAATTCAACTAACATAACGTAATACATAAGCAAAATAAATTGACCTTAAACTCTCTGTCTAATTAATGTTTTCCGTTAAGGTTAAATAGGTGAAATAACAACTTTACTGATTTTCGTAGATCAGTTACTTTATGTTGTAGTTTTGTCACCTTGCATTTTTTTAAAAAATTCTACACTTATTCTCAAAAAAAAAAATTATAACTAACAATTTTATTACCAATTAGCTTTATTGGTTTGATGAAAAAGTAACTCACAATATTATAAATGAGGAAAAAAGTAAAGGGAAATATTTGTAATTTATTTTTGCTTCGGAATGTGAAAACTTTTGTTTCACTTTTACTTGGGTTCAAAATGAATTTTCATTAGTTGGTTGGTTAAGTAGTAGTGCTGGGATATAGTAGCAGTAAAAATACAGAAAAAGAGTCGATCCGAGTGTTGATAATATTATTTATAAGAAGCTTACTCAGTCGGTCATTGTAATAATGTTTCTTAAAGTTATTTTAATATTATTTTAAAATCGAGCGATGTAGACGATTACAAATAGAAAGTTATTGTCCTTACAAAATTAATTTAGAGTTGAAAACTTCATTTTAATTACAGATCGAGTCGGATAATAATTGAAAAGCGGAAAGTCCAAAATATTATATTATGTAAAAGTTTATAAACTTTCTGCAGAGAGTAATCTTTGTTATATTTATTTGTATAGCCAACAAAAGGCTTATCTGAATAAATTGACAAACTGATAACTTAAAGGGTAGTGTACAATAAATATTATCTTTCAAATTGCAAACAATCGCAAACTCAATCTATCATAATTCCTTTTGAAGTCCGTTTACTCTATAAGGTATTAACGACGCCAAGTTTATTGTTAATAGAAAAAATAATTAGAGCGTCCGTCTAAATACTAAACTAAAAAATAAAACTATGATTTGGTTAATTGAACTGTCCAATAGACAGCTTTTAAGCCTCCACAGAGAAGATGTTTGCCTAATGTAAATATACAAATTTCGAATCTGCTTAAAAGGAACTCTGGAGAGTCAGTTGGGCCTTATATCAATATTAGTGTGTCCTCAGCTCAACTCTTGAATTTCTTGGGTTCGCCCTGAACCATTTGTTTGAGAAGTGCTTGCAGTGCCAATAGATAAGTGAAAAAACAAAATGTAAGTGTAAATAATAGTAATAATACCCAGAGGCCTTGGCGGAGCTTGTCTGCGGCGGTTAAAAATACCAACTGAGCCGCGACTTGTATTAAGTCCAAGCTGTGTGCGGCGAGCAAACGTCTCGAAAATTCAAAATAAATCCGGCCGAGCTTCCGACGATATTAAAAAAACCGTGTTTGCACTTTGTATATTACATTTTATACGGCTGAGCTGTGGTGGTATATCATGCATAGCTCAGATGATAAACAATTTAAATCCACCAAGATGTATTTTTTCTGATCTGTATAAAGAGAGAGAGAGAGAGAGAGGGAGAGATTTCCAAAGATTATTCTCCCTGAAAATCGGGTTTGTAAAAGAAATATTTTGTTATTACTCTTTTGTTTTTTGATCCATAAATATAACGATTTTGACGTTTAAAAAAATGTAAAATAAAACAAAATATAATAAAATAATATTATTTCGTCGATAAAGCTATTTTTTACCGTCCGCGAGGATAAACAGGCTTATACATTGCGGCCGTTTTCAAATCTCTTTGAAATTACATCCAATATATTATATTTTATATGTTATACATGTAATATGTTTAGGTCTAATGTCTTTCTCAATAAAGGATTTTTTTTACAAAATATGAGTGTTTAATTTGTTTAAAACAGAACAGAAGTGAAATTGATCACGCAGTCATTGTACTATTTTTTTTTAATAATTGTCGTCTGTAAGTTTAATTATCACAAAAAAATAATGAATATTTATACGTTTGAACTCACCTAATACTTTTATTTTTTTTTAAGATTCGGCACAATATATAATTTGTATTTTTTAAATTATTTATTTCTAGTTGAAAATTGAAATCCAAACATGAATGACCACTCTGAAGTTATCTGTAGAAAAAAATAATTTAGTCTGTTAACGCTGAAAAAACAAACTTTGAAAATAGCAAACTACAATAATGCACCATTAAGATACTAGTCTTCTTTTACTGTGCCTTAACTATAGCTGCTGGAATATTTGTAAAAAATATATGATTTGATGAGGGTATTAACTTGTTGTGTATTAAAAAAAAGTTTAAACTATAAATTGGTTCAGTGTTTAAACATCAAACAAAATATGTAAATTCAGATATCAACTAAAAGAGACCATATATAAAATAGGTTAGATTAAACGGTTATTATTATTATTGACTTTTCTCCCCCCTCCCCCAAAAAAAACTATAGGAAAAAACTAGTTTTCGTTAAATATGGTTCGAGTTCAAAATTTAATGTTGTCAGAATTATATATCTAATGCATTTTCTGCTATTTTCGGACTATAGATTAGAATTTAATGGAATTTTCATCTCAAGTGCCCAATGAGTAAAGAAATAATAAAATATACTAAATTTGTTCAATCGTTTCTACTTAAGTCTCAAAAGAAAACATTAAAAAAAAAAAGTTAAAATTCTGAATATTGTTAACGGATTTTAGATTTTGTAAATCTATAATATAAGCCACATCGTATGTTTAACTGAGAATTTTGAAAATTTTGGACGGTAAACTTACTAAAAAAATTCGATGATTTGTTCATATAAATATGTAGTTTGACTATAGCGGTATTTTTTACAGCGCAGCGAAGGCTTAAAAAATAACAATATTTTTTATTTACCGGTCGTGTATTATTGTGTACCGCGTTAACAGCTCTTTGTGTTTGCTCGGCGGTGGTGGGCTGTGGGTAGGTATAGATTTCCCATTATACGGTATCATGACTACTGTACAGTGGTTGTTGTTGTTGTTTGGCCTCTTGTGGCCCTAGTGGTACCACGGACAAATCAAATTATATTGCAATAGCGGTATGTTTTCGAAAAAATATTTTTAAAAAAACGATTTTTTTTATAATATCCTCCCGGTAAATGTACAAAAAAAAGCGAATTTGAAAATTTTAATACCGACATGGGACTTGTCCGGAGCAAAAGAAGGGGTCACGCGATATGATAATATTGTTAGTATCTGTCAGTTGGCCGGGTCGACGTTAACGAATTACACGGCCAGCAGACCGGACCGGACGGGGAAACAGTTGCCACACAGACTTATGGTCCTTAATTAAATTGGAATAATAATAATGTGTTTGTTTTTCCGTCCGTTAATATGGTAATCGCGTGTCGCGCCGGATTATGGAAATTACAATCACATTTCGCATTACAAAGGGAATACACAAGACCAATTTGCCGAGCACAGACACAGACTTCACATTATCGTATAGACTATTAAATTGATGTACATGTGGCAAGCGTATACCCATCTCACACGACAACATCAAAAGCGCCATCGATTGCCAGCGACCGTGTTATGCATACATAATTGAACGTCTAATAAGGTGCAAAGTCTCACCGCTAAGCTGCTGTGTACCTTTAACGGCAATACAATGCCGATTAGACGTTGTCTAGACAAAATGGATCAAACAGGAAAACAAACTAGGAAGTAGCTGAACATCAAGTCCTGAACATTACACGCGCCCTTCCGGGGTCAGTTAATCTCCACGGAAAGTATCAAAACTGATTTAATTATTCCATAAAGTTGTGCTTATGCGATGAGCGTCGTGATAAAAAAGTGTCGTTTGCGACAAAAGAAAACTTATACTCAAAACCGTTACCCTTCGAGTAATATGAGAATAGAGTGCTTGCAGATGCTGTAAGACTTCATAAATTAATATTGTCTTGTCTAATGGCACGGAAAACTATAGGGAATATAAAAATAACGGTCTGGCCAATGACTGTGTTAAATGTAGCTAAATAAAATATTAAAGCGTACGTTTAAAATAATAAATGCGATATCGGTCGATCGGTTGAGACATCAGTCAATAAAAACAATTATCATCCAACCGGGTTAAGTATAATAACCGGCTTATGCCCATATGCCCTTATGCCCATATTGACTATAACCCTTTTAACTGACTTCCTAAACACGACGATTGTCCGTTGCAAACTATAATTGTGTATAAATAAATAAATAAATATACATATTTTATTAGGCATAGGTATGTATTAAGTTGGTAACACTGTTATTACTGTCGACACTGACGATCGTGCGCCAGGAAAACCCATTAATACACACCTAACAATGAAAATAGATTATTATACACAAGGTGAAACTACTGCACAGGGTGTATGCAAATTGATTTTCTGCAATAGTCATAAAGCCTCTCCTGAGTGTCTCCAATTGAGAGTACCCCATTGCAAGATGTTTTGGAGCCATCTTACACAGACATAGGAGTCATATAAATGGTCTTGGATCGCCAAGGAAACTTAACGAGTGCCTTCGTTATCAGTTGACATTGTCTGATTGGCTGTCATGGTTGAAATAGCGATGGCTGTGAAAAGGGTAGTTTGGGAGTCGCGTTAAAAGAAAGGAAACCTGAGAAATAGTTGAGATTTGAAATGGTTTCGGAATGTCAAAAAATTAAGTGAATTGAAAAGTAACAGGTAAATGTAATTAGTGCAGAGAATTTTAGAAGGTGGAGCAGACCGTAGAATAAGTTGATAGATCTTATGGTTAAAAGAAATGGCTGTAGAATGAAAAATAGCAAGATCAGAAAAGAGAAAATAAATAGGATAAGGATGACTGTCGACCTTAATTGGATCAAACTTGAAACTTGATACTATAGTTACATTGATACTTGTCATCAGTAGAAATAAAATGTACTTCTATGTTAAATGCTTGTTATATAAATTTCCTTTTTTCTTTTCACACGTACGATAAGGAATTAAGTTTTTAAGTTTAAGGAATTATTTTTTTAAAACATGCTCAAGAAAAGGTTACTCTTTCATGTCTGGAGAGATTTCAACATTTGTTGAGTACTTTTGATTTTACAAAGGAATAACTCAATTAGGGTTGGTCTTTTTTTTCCAAGACCTCTTTTAAACAGACCTGATATTTATATTCAACTCTGCCAAATTAATTAAAAGGATGAGTGAACGTTTCATGTACAATCTTTGCTTATTGATTTCGATCTACTGTTTATAGATCTTAAAATGATTTTTAGTTTTTTTTTTGGCAAGTGGGGTATTCGGGTTTGTAAGCAAAAATGTGAAAAATAAATTGCTTTGTAAACGATTTTAATAAGATTTAATCAGTAAAAAAAAAAAGGAATTTTCCTCGTTAGATAGACAAAGTATAAATAAGAAAATGTTAAAAAAAACTGCGAATTGTAATTGTCATTTTCTTTGTTGTAGTAAAAAAGATATTATAATTTCAGTGATAAGGCAAATGTAATTGACTACCAGAAATCTACGTTTATGCTCATAGTTATTCATTCCTTTGTAATGTGTTTCTTTTGTAAAAGCATACAAGTCAATTCATATAAATACATATTGATAGTTTATTAACTTCTTTGACTAAACAATTGGTTATGTCACATTTATAATCTCTCTCTCTCTGTTCACTCTATCCTTCATAATTGTTTGTTTTTGTGCGATTTTAATAATTCTTTTATCAATTATCTAATATGTATATTTTTTTTTTCAGTTTTTCATATCCAAATCGATATGTGTTCATATTTTTTTACTTAAACTGGAATACCAAATTACTTATATGTATTAGTAAAAAATCTATATGGTATTTTTACTTATTTCATTATTATTAGGTAAATTAGCAATCGTCGCTCTTGACTGAAAAGTTTTACACATATTAAATGAATTCCAATGTACCAGTTGGCGGGGTTATAAGTATCGAATGGTAGAGAAACGCTTGTTTTCATTTCAACATTAATAATTTACTAACATTAATCTAAAAAAAGAGATAAAATCGATTGCTATTTAGAAGAAAAAAAAATAACAATACTAATTCTACTCTTCGTGTTTGCTCGATTAAGCCGTTGTGGACGACGACGCACAAGACAATAGGATTGCATGCACAAGACTATATTGGATTTTCTATCAAATGATTTCGAATGTGTTTCCACAGCACTCGATGATTAAAACGTCGTGGACAATTTACAGGGTGTACGATTAGCGTCTGCACCTTGGAATGCGACGGCGGGGGCGGATTTCGTTACTCGGTCGACCCCGGTACCGACGGTTTCTATAGCTTGGGCCCACCTTGCTGGGGGGTGAGAGTAATTCGTCGGTACCTATAACGTTAGACACCAAATTGTCTTCGCCGCGCTTTTTTCTCTTTTTAGAGCAACGGCAATCTGTCCTGCATTTAGGCCGGCAAGTCTTCCGACGGGGTTTCTTGCAGTTACAATTGCTAGACCGGGTGGTCGTTCGCCTCGACCTGACGGCTGTGCACTTGGAACCGGTTGCGCCCCTTTTGCACTTGCATTTGCAAATGTTCTGTTTGCCCGAATTCCGAATCGAACAAGTGCTGGATCTTCGGCAGCGTTTCGCATCCTTTTTATATCGGTTGCCGCTGCACTTGGACCGGCTGCGGAGACGTTTCCGGCCACCGCTGCTCTTGCTCCGTGGTTCGCATTCAAGTCTCTTACTTCCCCGCTGCCGTCTTCTTCCGCCACAAGCACAGCCACTTGTCGAAGAAGTCGGCACCCGTCGGTCGTATTCGGATTCACAGTCGCAGTTCATGTCATCGTCACCGTCACAACACCGGCTGTCGTCTCTTGGCGACGATTTATTAATACAGAAATTCACCATTAACAATTTCAATTTCACAATTTTGAAAATTCATTATTTTTTTCCAATAATCATTTACATTTTTTTTTTGGTCCTTAGCGACCACTACGTTTCAATATAATACATATTGTTAGAAGTCAGCAAATTAATACATTTTTCAACAATCCAACATTACCGTTTCCGGTCGATTGTTACAAAAAATTGTATTTCCTATTAAAACCTCAAAAACTGTCTTCTGCCAGCAGTAATTGCTATTCTTATAGCCCAATCAATGTTAATTAGTAACCGGTAAAAAATTTAGTAATATTAGAGGTATTTGATACAATTATTGAGAGAGATATTTAAATGGCCACTGTATGATACAACCTAACAGTTATAATTACATACATTTACCAGATAGAGCACTCTAAAAAAATCGAAAAATGTAAACAAATTTTAAAATTCTCAAGTCAGTGTGACCAAAATATGATAAGAAAAAAGGTCCTTCTGTTATACAGTGTGGTTAAAAGGATTTTATCAAATATCTGTAATGTTATCACCATTAACCATCATTTATCAACATCATAAATCATCATATTTTGTAGTGCACTATCTGGTTTTGACCCCGGAACGTGGTGACCTAAGTTGTTTTCGTGCTTGTATTTTTTAGCAGGTAGGTATATATTATGTTTTTGTTGCTGTTAGTGGCTTTCTAACTTTGGAGGCTAACGTGTAAAGAGAAAAGACCGTCTGGACTGTGGTCTCAATAATTTCGTATAAGCCAAATCCCTGGGCGAATAAACAAAAAAAAAAGTAAAATAAAAATGTGGCCACGTCAAAGTTTAACCCATTTGTCGAGAAAACGATGAGGAAACTTGTTAAACTCGCCGTAACACCATCTGTGCCGTCTTGGTCAACTTTTCCAGCAGTAATAAAAAAAACATAAATTTTTAAGACCCTACAGCCCCTTGCCCCCCTCCTCTCGTTTTATTTCACTATCTTTTCCGGTGCTTTTAAGTTTAACCAACACCCGGTTAGGTTAAGTACACACACACACTGGTTGTCCAATACTAGTATATATATATACGGACGTGTCGGCTCGTTAGCGTTATTTGTTCTTCAATGAAAACTTACCGTTCAAAGGACTCGTGTGCTATTTTTTATTATTTTTTTTTTTATTTTGTTACAAATTATATTTACCCGAAAATCACAGCGACCGCCGCCGAACACTGTGGCGTTGATTGAAGCAGATGTGTGATAGCTAAGGGTTTAAAGGAAAACTGATTATTGAAATTCTCACGCGATCTGTCGATGGCATCGAATCTGCTATTTTCTCAAAAAAAAAAAAATAAATAATAGGAATAAAGGCTGTCATAGTGCAAACAACAAAGAATTGCAAGCAAACAATTGTCTAGGAATTAAGATGAACAGAACATAACATAACGAACCGTGTGTCAAACATGCATAGCTCAATTGGAATAATCTCTAAACCAATAGGTACACCTAGTGCTGTGGTGGAAAAAAATCACTATGACTATTTGTGGATAACAAATAAACCTTTGTTGTGTATTCTGTTTATCTCAGATCGCGGATGAGATTTATCTTTAACGCAACGACTATAATACGGTTGCTTTATTAAGCTGCGATAGCCGTTTCTTTTTATGCAATCACACTGTTTGCATAAAGTCCAATCACAAAAAAAATCTTTTGCCTATACTGCTTTCTGTTTTAACGGAAATACCCGCGTAAAAGCTCTTTGTATTTATTTTCTAGTGCACAGTCTGTAGCCTTAGGTCGAACCGTGTACATACGAATGACTTTATTGAATTTTGGTTGGTTTTTTTTTGTTTTTTAGTAAGACACTTAACGTCTACCGTTAACGCGTGCAATTAGTTTAATGATACGTTCCATTGTTGTCTGCACCTACAACGGCCGATTGGCAACAAGTAGGTATGCCAACTTTGTAAGTAATTAGGTTTTTTGAAAATCCGTCGTATCTCCTTCGGATAAGCCCTGGACAAGGATAAATTCACAATATTATTTCGGTGACAGAGTACCTGACGTTGTAACAATATTATGACACCCTCCAGGGTTTTCAATCTTATTATTAGTTGCTGAGCGTCTCCCGTGGCAAAAATAAAACGGCGATTTCTCTCAAAAAGTTCTTTGGTGTTTAATATACGAGAGTACTCCACCAACAAAACTTTTGCTATTCCTAAGTACATTTCCTTAGGCAAAAGTTGCGCGTTTCGGTTTCAGCTTAATTGGGACGATTCAATTATTTACTTACTAGCCCGTCGTTTCCTACCCACCGAAAAGCACACGGACGTTTTAAGCGTTAAAACTTTCCTTGGAAAAGTGAAAAGGTCAAATGGATACAATTAATGGTTTCCCAATAATCAAACCGACTTAACGCCAAATGTCGATTTGTCTTTTCGTCGAACACAATCGGTTCATGGTAAATAACTCAACGAGCAGATTGTGTATCGAGACATATTATTTTGTCCATCTCGAGCGCAGCCTTTAATTCTGTCATCTGATAATAATAACAAGAGTATCGTCGCTAACCGGAAAAGATCTTAAACTGGAAAAAAGATGTCCGTGTAACGACGTGATAATGTGCTCGACACGAGTTTGTCGTTTGAGATTATCAGCTTATAACAGCATTGGGTTTTTTGCTAGAAAAAAAAAAACGCCTCTTCCTTCTTTTTGAAAAAAAACAAAGTTTTCACATTATCGCCGGGGTCGTTTGCTTGGTACAACAACAACAACAATAATAATAATAATGCAGATGGAAGAAAAGAAGAAAGTCTACGAAGAATATTTTTACATAAAACTTATACGCGTCTAGTATATTCAAACCGAAACGGAAGAAGCCACATTTTCGAAGCACCGGATCACGCTGGTGTGCAAGACGTTACGATGCGAGCAAATACTTGCATACAGTATATGATATGTGCATGTTTTATTTATTTCTGTTTTTTTTTTTTTAGGGAGAGTTTATAATACTTTATTATGCGCCGTTCGGGGCCGAAATTTGACGGGCGGGGAGGTGTCCGTATAGTGTTTCCAACTCCGTCGGGGGATCAACTTATTTTGTACGTACTGTATGATAAACGGGCACGTCCAAGTTTTACCCCATTTGCCGGTTTCGCATTATGAATGCGAATTTTTATTGTCTCTTCACCCCCCTCCCCCCTATCCCGCACACGACGTCTTTGTTCGCTACCCATCGCACAATATATAATATTGTCACAATTGTAATTTCCTTTTACCGGACAGAAACTGTTTGTAATAATAATAATATACGCCTTATTTCTCCAGACAATTGTATTAAAAAAATATACCTGTCGTTATCTCCAGTCAAAACCGGCGCGGCGGCCAGAGTTCATTTTCAAAAAAAAAAAAAAAAATAAGTCGTACCGTTTTTGGTTAAGTTTTTCCTAATGTTACCCATAAGGGGATTTGCCGAGGTCTGTTTTTAAGGAGTTATATTTGAGAAAAGAGTGGTTTTAATAGAGGTTTCGACCGTGTCAACTAATGCCGTGGCTGATCTGTATAAGCTTCGAGGTATTGTTTTTAATTTAAATAGTACAAGTAAAAGCTATTTTGGTTAATTTTAGATAAAAAAAACGGATTTTCATTTCAAAATTTCAGCTACAAGTGCCACAAAAAGGTCTTTGGCCGGTGAGATTGGTTTGTAATAATTTTGGGTGTACCAGAGCAACTGGAACTTTATTGTACAGCCGTCAGTATTGTAATATAGACTAGGAGAAATAAATTAATTTCAATCCCAGACGTTCGTCTTGGAACAAATTTATTATTTATTGTGCGTTTGTGAGTTCTCCACGACATCATTACATCCGTCTGACGGGCAGACATTCCGCATTAAATATTTCAACTGTTTGGCACGCTAAGTTTATAATTCTCATTCGCTAACGACTGTGCGTTTGTGGAATTTCAAAATTACAATTTGAGCCGTTAAGTTATAAATTTACTCTTAAATTTCGCCCTTCAAATCGTCAAACGGTGAAGTAGTTTGTCGAGTGCTGAAGCTGAGAGAGTAGTTTTTTTTTTTTGTTTCTTAAAATTGTATTCGAATAAAAAATAATAGTGATATTAATTTAAAAGCCAATTCATTTGTTTGCGTTTTATTACTACTATATTATTATTTAATTGTTTTTCTGGAAGATCAAAAATTCCATTGTTTCACCTACTCAAGACATTTAAACCGTCCAAAAGCGGCCGCCGACAATGGAATCCTTCGGGATCGTTACGACCACTAAAATCAATATCCCGTGGGTTTTCCTGGACGTCTACTACAACGCCCTTTCGTCGTGCACTCGCGTTATTATTAAAGTTTCTATGACGTGTCATTAGTCGCCTTTTTCACCCCTCAAACACGCTAAAAGGTCTCGGACTGCCTTTAAAAGTCAGCAACGGTTAACGCTTATGGAGGCCGATCACATCCTGTAAACATTCAAATAACCAAGCAGCTAACACAGCCCACCGTTTCATAATAACTCAGCACTGACACACACAGAGTTGAAAACCCATTCCTATTCTTGATAGATATATTTTTTTTTTTAGTACACTTATTTTTCCACCAAAAGGTTTTTTAAAGTGTGCATAAAAGCACTGTGCGGTTTTTCCCGCAAACACAATCTATAAAACTTAAACAAAAAAAAAAATCAAATTCGATTAAGCCCAACTCTGGTTGGTTACATCTATTTAGGATATAGAAAATTGCAAAATTAAAAATTCTTCAATAACCGTACAATGGTGTTAGAAAGATTGCTAAAATGTTAAATTTACTCGGTCATGGGAGTAAAGATAAAGTAGGGATTAAAATTAGATTCGTTAAGTCGCAAATAAACTTGCACGGTAATTATGTGATTTCTAAATAAGGTTATGTAATCGTAAAACACACACACACACACTTTGATGTCGACGGTAATAAGATTAAGGTTAACGAGGTTACATCTCGGTTAGTGATTTTTATTAACTTCATTAAGCTAAATGAAATATTACTAATTGAACTGCCAGCTTAAGTTTAATTAAACGTTCAATTGACTTAGTCGATTTAAATTCCAAAATTAACTTAGACACCTAATGAGTAAACTCAAGTTATGTGTAAAAGGAAACTATATATTTAACGTAACATACATACATTTTTTTTTTTCAATTATGTGATTATTAAGAAATATGTTTTTTTTTATAGAAAAATCAATAAGATGTTTTAATTATCTATTATTCTTATTGACATACGTGAACTAAAAACTATTACTTCAATGAGAAATCTTAATCTAGATAAGTTCATATTTTATTGTAACACATTTTTATAGTATTTTTTGATTTATAAAATTTGTAAATTCCAAGCTTTTAATTATAATTTTTTATTAAAGTAATTGACAATTTTTATATATTTTATGTTGAACGATTTTAATTATCATAATGTACTGCATATTAAAATAAAATAAAAACATTTTTTTTAAATTTATACCTATCATAAAAATTGTAATAACATATTTTGTTCCATTCCATTTAGTACACAACTTTTAAGTACTTCCCGTCTCGCCTACATTTATTTTTCATTACATTTTTAAAACTATTTTTATGCCGGTTTGAATCATTTAGCATGTACTATTTGAAATAATGTTTTTTTAACAGTTGTTTAAAAAGAAAAAGTATTATGACTCGTATCACCAACCTGGTGCAGCACCTGTAAAGTAATTGTCTAAGACATTGTTGTTGCTTACTTAGTGAAGTTCTCCGGACTTCTGTAAACAGTACTTGTATTTGGCGCTTGAAACACTTATTCTTGAAAATAAATATTTATAACTTTTAAGGATGGACAGTACCTAAAGGTTGAACGACAGTCTAATGGATTGACATTAAAAACTGACAATGTGAGGGTTGGAATGATAGTGGCTGAAAATCTTGATTTTTTGACTGGTGTATTTTAAACTTGTTTGATTTTTTGTCTCAGTCAAAAGATGAATGATATTCAAGAATTAAGATTGATCGTGTACGCCGTTGAATGTTCAGTTTTGCCAGTAAAAAATTGAGAAGCAAGTATTTGAAATAAAAAATGTCTTGTATTAATACATTTTCATTTGTAAATGCATTCGAAAAAGCTCAATTTTCTTCTCGCTATTTTCTTAATAACGTATTACACGCTTGGACGCACTAAGTAAATTGCAATAAAAATAAAAATGAGAAAATCCTTGTTCGTTGTAAACTATATTTTAGTCTTACAGCGAACAGCGATCTGACGATTAAGTTGTACACCGGTACGTCAGTCGTAAAGTCTTAATTTAAAACCAGAAGCAAGACTCTTATCTCGGATAAATGATTGACAAACCTTTAGAGTGTAGATCGGGTGGTACAGAAAATTACTGTGAACCCCCTAATCTGTTCTAATCCTTACCTTTTTCCCCAAAATCATCAATAACCAAGTACCATGACAGGACTTATACACTTTCATTGAAATTTAAAAAAAAAATTATGCTTTATAATACATAAAACCACATATTGACTGTTGTATATCGAAAAGAACTAAATTAAACAATTACACTGCCTCAAGCTCATCAAAGTTTAAGCTGGATAAGAAGTATAAAGCACATTATCATCATTTTTCTTTTTATGTGCATTTCAATTATTCCTGTTTAAAAAATTATTCAAAGCCTGTTTAATCGATCGGTAATTATATTTATTTGAACGTTTTTACTTTTAATTTAAATAATTGACGCACAGATAATTACCCACGATAATATAAAAAAAAAAAGGAACCATTAAAATAGTTAGAGGGAGAACTTGAAAAAAAAAATGTGTATAAGTATATAAAAGTGATTGGAATATAATTGTTTTATTTACTAAGCTCTATATTCATTGCGATTATTCCATTTCGTTGGTTTTTGTCTGACTTGTAAAAAAAAACTTTCAGAAAAAAATACTATTAAAAAACGAATTGAACCGTTAAAGTTATTTTATTCTCCTTAAACTCCGTACAAGATTGTATAAGCTCAAACAAATATATTCAAGCTCTTAACTGATATTTTCTTATCTCCTCCAGTGGTGTCTAAAATGCTTCTGTAACAAAACTACTTTGTAACTAGTAATATAATAGAAAAACTTTCCGAATCGATCGTTCCCTTTTATAGCCTTTGCTTAGCTTTTCCTGGAAAAATCATAATAAAAATACATTTAGATTTTCAACGCGGGCAAAATGTTGTGCTTATAATCATTTTATTAGTTTGTTACTTTAGTAAAATAGACAGATATTAACAGTTAAGTGCGTTTTTTCCTAGTAATTTGCAACTCGCAGCGAGCAAGCACGAATACACGGCTACATTACACTGTGTACACTTTATAAGAGGTTCTATTTTGTGAGAAAATTAATTACACTATTATTATTACTATCACAGGCACTGCACCGGCTAAATTCGCAACCGTTGTAAATATTCCGCGTTGGTCGCACATAAAACATAATATAGATAATAGTGTAAAAAATAAAAATGTACACTGCTGCACCTGGGCGCGTTAAATTATATTTTTTCTAAAAACCCTAAGGAGCGTTCTCAAACGTCTCGTTTTCCGCTTACGTATTCGGTATATCGCCGTTTGTAGTTTACCGTTGGGTTTTTCCATATTTGGTAGCGAAATTTATGATCGCACACATTAAGAGTGCCCATTGTTTAAACCGCACACGTACCACCCGCCTTTATATTTTAGGGGGTTATTATTATTACTATTGTATTTTTCCAGCGTTTTTTTTTTTTTTTTTTTGGATTCGGCGTGTCTTATATATCAACCTCTTTTGCCGTTTTTGCACTCACAGTAGGCATTAAAGGATTGTTGTCCCCCTCCGCAGAGCACGGTGCCCCGACATGTTTTATTATTTCTCCTAGCTACCGCCTAAGACTCTATAGTAAATCATGGCGGTATTTAGTCTTAACCCTCACACCCACCCCTATCTAGTCGTCCCTTCCGTGTGCCGGCCAACGACACAGTAATGTTTTGTTCGCAATAATTCACTACCCCCCCCCTCCCCTCATCCGCCTCGATTGAGTTTCGTTTCCGACAACATTGTGTGCATGTGAACGCCTGTGGTCTATATATAATGATAATAATAATAATAGTATATATTCTGTTAATGCCTACATAAAATATATAAATCCATATATGTATATATATACACACAATAGCGCTTACTGTCCTGGGTTGTTCCTTTTGGGGTTTCCTTGGCGTTTTTAAGTGGTTTAAACGGTATATAATGTTGTATTATATATTATATAGCACCGCAGTGGTCTGCGCGGTCCTGTCTTTTGTTTGATTTATTTATTGTTTCCAGCGCGACAACCGCCGTCTCGGCCAAAAGCTTTCAACGGTCTTCAAAAAAAAAAAGAAAGAAAGCGAAAACCAAACTGCAAACACCCGAAAATAAAATATGACATAACGAATCCATAAAAATTGATATTATTACATTAAAGGTATTACCTATAGTGCATGATCCCCGTATAAAACTCTATTCATCATTGCATTCATTTATTTTACAATCATTAATTCTTAAGTGTAATATTCTAGATTCTAGAATCAAGATGGTATTAGAAATAAATAATCAAATCTGTGGTTTGATGTGCTACAAGAATTTTGTAGAAGATTAAGTGTGCCATGTTGTTGAAAAGGTCGAAAACCACTGTTCTATCTCCACGTCAGGGTTGAGCTGTTCGAGCACGGTAATTGATTTTATAATGTACATTGTACTGATTGGCAAACCTACTACAAAAGGAAGTAACGGCTGATGTGCGCATTCAATATAGGGGTATTTGTAGTTGATATATTATGCGGGTGGGTACCTACATCTCTTTCAAACGCACATGAACCGGCACCATGTTGACAATAAAACGGATACAACATCACTATTGTACCCGCGTTTAATTTTAATCAATTGCCGTTGCCAATCGTCACTTGCAAAGTCTCGATTTAGGCGTCATATTATCTTTATCTAAACTGAGCGTTGGAAGATGGCACGATTTCGGATAAACGAATTGCCAGAGACTTACCAGGGAATTGTATTTCTCCATCGAGTTTCGTATAATCTCAATTTCGGGTAATCTAACGGCCGGATAGCCTTCGGGCCGTTTTCGTTTTGCCCAAACTTTGTGGAAGTCTGGGGCAAGTTTTCAAGGGTTTCAACGCCTCGAGCTCACCTCTCTCCCCTCATTTTTAACACCGACCGTCAATGGCCAGACCACCGACTCGAGGCAGTGCAATCTATTCTCATAAAAATCCCCCAGACATGGCCAATTAATCTCTTACCGTTGTAGTATCGAACCGCCGAGGTTAAGGCACTGTTAAGCATTGTTATTACACATCTACACCGATCAGTCGTCGGAAACACACGGAACGGTCCGAGGGGGTTTTTCTTTCCGTTTGTTTCTTCGTTAGATTTTATTTATTTGTAGGCGTTTAATGGGCGATTTGTTCTGACCGCAACGGCCCGGACTTGGCAGAGCGAGCTTGCCTCTCCCCATGGCGGTTCTCAATTAATTTATTATTATCTGCAACGGCGGCAGCAGCGTTTTCCAATATAATATATAGCACACCAGAGTATAATGTAATTTTCCAAAAACTACACACACACACACACAAATTCACATTTACAGCCACCGTATAGAGCAATTACAATCGAAGCTGTAATGGCGTTTTTCATTTTTAAGCGTAGTGCTTCGCAGAAGTTTTAAAAATTTGCAACGGCCATCAGTTATCCAACTGAAAACTCATTTTTCGAAATGGCATCCAATCGTGTGACAATCGATTTGATTTATTTTTAAAGGGGTCACGTTGGATATACAATACACGAACATTGAACATACCATCAAGAATATTTAAAAATCAATAAAAAATTACCTTCTTTGCTTAAATAAGTGTTAATGAAAAAATGTGTACCACAAGATTAACTACGATTTGGATATCTTAACATTTTAATGGTCATTTAAAATTAATTTTACATTAATCGTTTTTCGAGAATAACTGTTTGAGTAGGTACATTGCTTAAAGGTCATTGTAGTTGAACTTGGCATTGTATCTTTAAATATATATATATATATATTTGATACTAAACTTTTCATGGCTAATCTAAAGAGTACTATTATTTTAATTATTTCCGATATTGTATAAATGGCCCTTGCAAAGTTAAGGGTTAAATATTTTAGACAAAACCGTTCCGTCGAAGAGGTAGTGTTAAACAACAACTGTTTCTCTCGTTGTGGTCGATAAATCTGTAACTTTAGGTGTATATTATGTATTTACCTTAAGTGCAACAATCCGTAGTATTGAGCGAGGTAATGTAAATAATTTTGTGGGCTGGCAGCGTTACTTAAATCTAATAATATTGTTATCATCATCATCCTACGTAATATACCACAGTATAGACACAGCCGCCTCGCGACAGTTGTAAAATTATTACATTATGTGTATAATATTATAGCCGTCCATAGGGAAATCAACAGGCCTGCTGGAAATCAAATACATGATATAATATTTAGTGGTTGTCGCTACAATATTGCGGGTTCCAAATGCTTCCATTCCAAATTAACAATAATTACTACTACAGTATTATTTGTATCGACAGTGTTTAATGTTAAGCACAAATGTGTTTATGAATGTATTATTGTACACACAATAGTTGAAGTTAAAAAATAATCGACACCCTGTCAGAATCACCTTCGATGCGTTTGTGAAAAGCTTTGAAGGTATTTTTTTGCTGTTGTACTGGCAATATTGCTGATATTGTATTATTATTAGTATTATTATATTTTTCTATATTCTTATTATGTGTTCATTTACATGTGGTATATATTTCACCAAGACCCTCTCAGTCAAATAGATTTCATTGAGCGTCGTTCAAATAAAAGAAATTGAAAATATTTTTTATTCAATTACCGGTTTCTGTTGAATGAATCATAACTTAAGATAAATTTTAGTTTTAAGTTTAATTGAAAAATTACAATTAACTTAAATGTTCTTCTTAATTTTCGCCTTACACTCCCAACTACATAGGACTGGCCAATTACAATGAACTCGATGAACTTTAAGTAAAATTTAACTAAACAACGTGTTACTACTCAGCCGTGTACTTTACTTTTCTTTTATTAAGACTAGAATACTTAGTTTACACCTAGACTATAAATATTCCACGTTGAGAACACGAACATTTACTTTATTTTATTTTTTACACCATTTCACCGACCGACTTGGGATATTTCAAATAAACGTGTACCGAAAAATGATTTTGTGGTAGGAGTTTTTTTTTTGTGTGTATCTGACAACTTAAGACTGGTCGTCATCGCGAAATTGGCCATATTGTCAAGTCCAAAACGAATACTAAGCTGTCCGCTAAAAAACGTATAATGATATTTTATACATTTTTCTCTTTTTAAGAGGACGCCCTACAGCGAATTTTCCAACGTTCAAACACACCTACGCAGATGGGTTTAGAGCAAAAATACCTAAACAAAAAATGAAAGAGGACAAGACTTTGGAGATTGAATGTCTTTACTTTTTTCACGTCGTTATTTTCAAAACCGGATATGAAAAGTTGTCTCCAAAATGTTGTTATCTTTCGATTTTGTAATAAGTTTTTTCACTGTCAGACAACCACAAGACTTGGTAAAACGCGTTCTGCGAAACTGTTTTAAGATGACAATCTTATATTAACTAGCAAAAAACAGTATGTATAATATGTACAATATGCATCGTGGAATTGGCATTTTTACTCTCTATGAAATTGGTACACAAAATGGCTGCGTTCCATATTATATTGGGTTCAGTGATGCAATCCCCCTAACAGTGTGACCAACTACAGAATATAATACATATGATATTATATATTATACGCAGTGTACTCGTGGGTCGTCGTGGGTCTCAACGTTATGAATATGATAAAATACATCATATAAATCGTCTGCAGACTCATTATTATTATTCCTACCGTTATTACCGCATTTACCGATAAGCGCGACAGCATTATGACGGCGTGTTGTCGTTGCGGCACTCTCCTCTGCATTGTCCTTCCCCTTAGTCCACTTCCCGGGGGTTTCAGATTTTTATTTTTCCCGGCGACACGTTCGGGATAACGTCCCCGGGAAACGCCACACAAGTCACAGGGGGATGGAGGGTCAATCGATCATCGGGGCATATTATTAGGTATAACTTAAACTTGGGAAGTGTACTTGGCGACGTAAATCGTTTTCGGACGAGTACGGCGAAAAGTGCCTTTGTGTCATAAAGATAACACAACAATATACAATGTGTCGTTATATACACCTCTGGCGGTGTCTTCCCCCCCCCCATCCCATCAGCTGTTCTCATATTGTTGGATTTTTTTTTTTTACAAAAAACTTTTCGCCAACATCCGTGTCGAGCCATTGTTAGCAATACTTTTTTTTTTTTAGTTTCGCGTCAACGCCTCACGCACCTTTTAGGATAGCTGGCGTTTTTTTTTTCTGCTTCCCTTTGTGTCTATTATATTAGTATTATTATTTTATAACCCGACGACGACGATAAGCGTGTGTGAGCTTTTCGCCGACACGAAACCGACCCGTCAGCGGTTTGCTCGCGGCCAAACTTTAATACAACCGTCGTCATTGTCTGAGTATAATCGCCACGCGCTTGCACGTTATCTCGCCTTTGATCGTCGACAAGACGTTTTAATTAAATACAAAACGCAGCCGACAACTGGTGTATACTATATTATATTGTTATAATTATTATTATTGTTTAAACACAGCGTTTGTCGAGCAACCAACACAACATTGTCCGCATTGAACGCGCCCCATTGTCTCGCGCTCTTTTGTTAGTCCACCCGTCGATTTGCATCTCTCTCTCTCTCTCTCAAGACCAGGTCGAGACAATTTCCCAAACTCTAGTAATGTCCGTTGCAAACGGATGTGTCTGCGACCTTATCGCTGATCAAATTACGATTGTCAACGACATCATCAATGTAAAACAATAGCGTTGCACTTTTGTCACAGATTCGATTACAATCGTCAATCAGAGCGCTTTTTCTTTGAACCGCAAGACGATTGTATTTGTATTGCAAACATATAATATTTTTAATGTTATTAGTTTTCGCGACGGTAGCAATCACACAATTAAAGGGTTCCGTGCAATAACCGGACAGCTCCTTTTTTTTTTTTAAATTGTTCAGGACGATCAAAATAAAATTTACTACCATTGGCTGGAAAAGAATGAGATTTGTATTGTCATTGTCCGATTTTAGGTACCGTTTGTTCCGCCAAAGTACTGTTTTTGATAAAAATGAAGCGGTTCAATATTCGAAAACGACGCTACAATATTGTTTTGTTCTAAACATTCCTCGTCGCTTTATCCTGATCAATTTTATTTCAGCTCCAATGATCCACTAACCCTCTTAGCAAGAATCATTTTTCCAATTTTAAAAACAGTCAGTCTTAAGTCAGAAACTCATCCCACACACACACTTGTCATTGGTGCATGTCCACAATTGACTCCTGTCAAACGTCTTTACTTGTAAGAAGAGGTGACATATCATTCAGCACAACAAGTGCAAGCGAACAATCATTTGGTATTTTTTATTGTGATTCCATACTTAAACGTGACTTGACCACAATATAAGAAATAAAACGCTGCGATTAAGCACAGCGGCCATTCGACACAAGCGTGGGTGATTTCGATTTTGGATTTTACCGTCGCCGGTAGTAAACTTCTTTTTTGTAAACACCGCAATCGTATATAAAACCGAACTAATGAGAAAGTCACGGTGCCGGCAACTTATTAGCGGCAAGGCACAACCCTTTAATGATATAGGTACCTACCAAGTTTATGACCGACACGTCCAGTCGCAATAATTATTAACTTCCATACCGAGCTTAGCGCGTGCCAATAACATATCCGTTTTGTTTATGTTGTATTTGTTTTATTTGACACTCATGTGAGACGTTGTTTTATTAAAGGAACGCTGGTCAGGTCTCACCTTTACCGCCTTTTAAATTACAGACTTCGTATTGCTATACATTACAATAATATATCCGTGGCTTGAGTCCTAAAGAAGGGGACCAATCTCACTTTTTGTAACTTTTGCATAACGAGCTTTTAAGTTTTTTTTATTTTTGTCTTCAGGCTGTATGTTAGTTTGTTATCAAACTTTTCATAAGTTATTCAATTTTTGGCCTATAGAGTATCATTTTCATCACAATATATAGTACTAATATTAAACAGCGTGTTGTTGGTAAATTACATGATATATGTATATCTCATTTAGGCGGTGCTAAAAAACCTGAGCGGTGTGCGGCACGCAAATATTAATATAACTTGACCGAGTGGCGACACGAATTGCCTAGGACAATTATTTAGGGCGGTTGCCAAAAGCAAAAAATTAAAACCAACTAATAACCTTAGTACTGTCTAAAAATAATTTATCCAGACAGTGCGCTGGAAATATATTTTCAGCGACGACGACGATGGCGCATATGGATTTTTTAATCTCTTTCCGTACAAAACATTTGGCCTATTTCAGTATATTATGCCAGCAATAAAATTCACACATGCTCTCCAAGTACTTACTAGCAAAAAACTCCCATATTCACATCCGGTCTATAAGACTGATACAAATTTTGTTACTAAAACAAATTTAAATTCCTTTTCAAATGTTATTCTGGGCACGACTAATGTATAGTTTGCCATTTAAATAAATGCAACACGATCCTCGGAAACAAGTGGTTTATGAACATAATTTATAATATATTATTATTTTAATCAGTTTTATCAAGACAATAAATTATTAAGTAATAAAGAAAATTGTCCGAGATTGTTTGGGCAAACGACAAAATGTACTACAGTAAATAAATTACACTAAAAGCCGAAGAATAATAAATCAACCTCCCTTCTTCACTCCCGCAGAGTTAACTCGATACGGTGTGCATTCAAAAATTAGCATTACTTATTAAAAACAAAAGGGTGATTGTTTGTTTAGGGTTAAAAATCTAGCAGGCCATTTTTTTACTCACAAGACTGAATGATAGACACTCGTGTATAATTAATTGTTTCCTAAATTATTTATTTTAGCTTCCTGGGGAAATGCTATCAGTTGAGTATCCAAAAACTAGTATTTACTATAATTATTATACCTCCTTATTATTAAACCAACTCAAGTCAATAGAAAAACAATGCAGTTATTAATAATATATTATTGTATATTTCATACATGTAATCCATAAACACCCATCACGTGTTTTGGTAAAAATGTTTTAAAGATTTATATAAGTAGATATAATTTGTAAATAGTATGAACAGGATTTTTTATAAGAAAGTATAACTTGTCAATGCTCATTCCTGGACTTTTCCTAATCGACTTTCTGATATGGATGCTCTTTATAGTCTTGGTCTTGAGAATAACGATTCAAAAATATTCCACTCATTAAGCCTGTGCTATAATATTGAACATTGTAAAGGAAAAGGGCGCCGGACCGCTGTAGCCGTTCTTGGATCTACGGTTTGTGTTTTCATTTTCTTTTATTATTACTTGAGTTTTTATCATGTTTTTTTTTTGTTGAGATTATTTGTCTTTACGGTCTGCGAAAAGCCGGCAAGGTAGTTTAATAAACGTCACGTGCTGGAATTGGAATTTCACGGGCCGGGAGAGAAGAGACTTAAACGTGTCGTACAACATTAAACGCGGTGGTAGGGCGTTTCCTTGCAAGTCGTTTGATTCCCCTTGTTTTTCATCCCATGTAAATAATTACCTATCCCGGTGGTGAACGCGAGGGGAAGCCTTTTTGCCCAATCAAAACTGTACAATTCGTTTGCATGTACAAAACATCCGTGCTAAGCATTGCAAGCACACTGTGCCAAGTAACTTTAATTGTCTGTCTGTGTGGTCTTAGTCCCCTCGAAGAAGTAGAATGCCGAAGTATAGAGAAACCGCACAGGGAGAGCGTTCTTGTCGGATGGATGAGACGAGATGCGAAAACCAGAGAAGGTAACTCGGTCGGGTCCTTCCTCTTCTCCTCGAGGAGTAATGGATCGTGAAACTTGCCGAACGGGATCTTTATGGGAAATTAGTAATTATCCTTGCACGGAGGAATCCTCAGGGATATCATCGGGATTTCCAATTTGCTGTTAGGGAAGATCCCACTCGGACAAGGGTCCGGCCGAGGAAATCACGTTTGTCCACCGCCAAAGCGTGTAAGGTCTCTAAAACTTTTTAATTCCCACCCCCTCTCCTCCGACGCCCCTTCGCCTAGTCCGGCATGGCATGTAAACAATATAAACTTTCACCAACTACCGCTGAGGGTAAATGATTTTCATGCACTCAAAGCATAATAATATTACGTTGTGGGGGGGGGGGGAGAAAAAAATAAACAAAAAACAGTTTACATTGACCTATATTTGGGTATTTACTGTACGCATACGGGACAAGTCGGTTGTACGAAAACTAATTATTAATATGGAGGTGAAATGAAAGTAATCCGCTTTATTTTGGTACACAAGCTGCATAAGATCCGCGAAACTGATTTCATACATTCAGTCTTAGGTCCTAATGCATATTGTATGTATGCAAATTGTTTATGAAAATATTCGCTTAAAACTATATTAATAATAATTAAACGGTTTATTTATCATGCAGACGGCAACGCAAAGCTGATAAAGAGAGAGAGAGGCGCTTTTTACTCCAGAAAGTTCAATTTCCAACGAAGCCTTAAAACTTAAATATACTTTTTGTATTAAATTTTGGAATATTCTGTTTATTTTGTCGAATAAACTGACAAACAGTCAATAACACGCGTCTTGTTAATGTAAAAAAAAGTAATTATTGAATTGGTGAAAGTAAAAAACGGTATAAATTATTTTTTTAAAGTTTTACAGTGAAAGTTTTTTTTATTTCAATGCGCTTCGACGACCGATTTTCTTTAGTTTTCTCCAATACCTCTTTGGGGGAAATTAATTAAATATTACAAAAACAACAAAAACATTTTACTTGCACCTTTTACCGGTTTACGCAATTGTGACCGTCACATTGTCTCATATTTAGTTGGAACGACTGTTTTTAGCTATTTCTATTCTATTGGAGACAACAAATGCCACTAATGGCTGGCAAGGCGTTAGGGTGCGCTGGGGTTTCGTCTACGACTTGCAAAACCGTCGCTGTGACCGAAAATAATTAAGAAAATAGAACAGACATTTTATGGCGTGTGTCTGTTAACGGCACCGGCCTTAAGCCCGACGAAACGACATCAGAAAACATGTACATAGCCGTGCTAATGTTACAATTAACGTGCCACGGTCCTGTATGGGGATAATGACGGTCAGACAAACAAGGACTAACCTTCTTGGGGTCGTTTCTTTTTAAGTGTATGTGTATGTGTGTTATTGTTATTCTATTTTTTTTTTTTACGACAAAACGGCTGTGGCAACCATTTCGTTGTGATTTTACCGGGTTTTAGCAAAGGGTTTACTGTGGATAAGTTTTTTACGCCCTTTAAATCCAATTAAAAACAAAATAGAAACGAGCTTGCTTTTCGCGGGTCCCGCATATGGGCTGGCGTGTAAATTAACTTGTCCGTGACACGGATCCAACACACATGACTTTGTCATCATATTTTAATGTAACCGACAGTGTTGAAACATTAAGAGTGTATCTGTTACCGCACGGTAACATGTCGAGCAACACAAACGGTTATAGAGTTGTGCTTGTTCTTGAATAACTACACTTAGAATTAATAAAAAATGTGCAATATTTTTTCGAACCAATTTTCAGACCCGAAGTATATTACATAGGTTTAGTAAGATTTTGTTTGGCTTTATTTTTCTTTTGAGAAGAGGTTAGTTTTAACGAGAAAAAAAATGTAGAAAAAGATGCGTTTAATAATAATATTAACAACTCACACTTCACACGGTCTTACCAACTACTTAGGTACGACGAAAATATTATATTATTTTGGATAAATACAGTATTGCGTGGATTCGCTTTTGATGTCCTCGTGATAACGTCACCAAGCACAACCCCATACATCTGTCCACTTTGACACGGACCTGAGTAAGCAAAATTAAAATGACAAATTTGACACGACGGTTATGTACTTGTGTCAAGAGCCGGCTAGGAGAAAATTATGGCCAAGTGGAACTACTCTCGAGTGTCTCTTTCTGTGATAATGTGCCAGTAATAGAAAAGACTTTCTCAAAAACGTTTTTTTAAGGGTACCAATTAAAAATTATTAATTTTATCACACAAATTATAAAAAAAAAAACCTAGAACCGTTGTTGGATTTATTGGATAATCAATTTCAAACTATTAAGATACAGTTTCATTACTCAAATCTTGAGATTTTTCACAGCCTAAGTCCTAATATAATTTATGATTTGTTTTGCAGGTCAGTTTGCATAAGTTGATAACATTGTATAACACGGTTAGGTAAACATATTTATATTTAAACCCAGTTTTACACCTAAACTTCCAAAGACAAACTAGTGATGCATCAACAACATAACTTCTCAATATATGAATTTTATAAATTCAAAATATCTGTTTGTTTTACGACTACACAATTTATAAATTTCATTAAAAACTCATATTTATCAGTTATGGATTCAATCAATAACAAATCGCAGTGTATGTAGGTTTGATAAAACAATTGTCAGAGTTCATATGTGGATTTTCACTTAACTTACCTCAGCAAAGTATGAATGCATATCAACAGTCTTAGTTTAGGTATGAAAATTTTGAAATTTTCTGCTTTTGAGTACACCGACTTTGCAGCTTAGCGTCTATATAACACAGCTTGTGAAGCTCAGCTTGCACAGTATTTGTGGGCCGAGACGAGGGCGATGACAATGATAATAATTGTTCATCTCTACTCCAACGGCAATAATAACCGTTTACACCGCGTTAACACACAACGGTCACTTATGTATATGATGTTGGCAAGCGGGTAAACGTTATTATTATTGTTTTAAACGAGTCACACATTTAAGTTATTTGCCGACCACCCCATGCCGTTCAACGTCCCCTTTTTGTCGCACACCGCAATCCTTTTGGTCGGCTCTTATGACACCGTAATGTATATAATAATGTACAAAACGGCTGTTCGTTTCGGTAATGATTATTCTCGAGCACGTTCCGTGCGATGACACATCCCCAAGTCATTAAATATTCACACTCGGAGAGACACTCACACACATAATATGAACCACACGGATATATCGTATCCGACTGGCCCGACGCTTGTTAATAACCGTTATGCTAATAGGACTCCCTGGCCCCTGGTTTACTTTTTTTATCCTGTGGTCAGCCCTTTTTTTAAATAACAATAATAATGAAAAAAAAAAAACAATATGGTCACAAACCGTTTAACGAGAGCGATTTTGTATCGGACGCGTTACTAATCGCGTGGGCTTAGATCCAAATCGTTGCAAAAAAGCAAAGCTGGATAAAGTGTTGAGTTTAAATAATTATTTTGAAAATAGTAACACGGTTAAGTCATAAATATTAACATGAAAACGATTAAGTTAAGTTCACCCACTGCTGTTAGTTTTGTATTGTATAAATTCGATATAAAAATTGCCAATTTTTTCGATATTACATTTTATATTTTATCTTTGACGCGAAACTGATTAGGTATTGTTTTACAGTGATGTACTTTTATTTTTTATTTTTGTCTGGACCTCTTAAATATATCTTTTAAACCGCTGAAACGATTTTTATCACTTCATGTAGCAAATCTACAAACAAACAGACAACAGAAATGTTCTGAGAGGTTCTTTATTGGGACGAAACAAAATAAATTTCATCCTTTCCCTTTAAAAAAATTGTAAAAAACACCCAAAATTGTATATGTTTTTCAACTTGGAGTTATGGTGCACTAATACTTTTTTAAAACAGTCTAATTGGTTCCAAATGTTTATAGGATGTACTTTAGACATAGTACTGCGTTGATAAAACAAAAATATAAGCCCTTTGCCCTAAAAGGGATGGAAACTTTTTTTTCTTTGCTTTTTTAACTGAAGTTTGACTGCTTGAGGTCTGAAAATTAGACCAAACAGAGATCTAGAGTGGGCCTAACCTAACTTATAGGTACTTATTGCTAAAAAATCCGTTGTCAAATTTTTTTTTAATTTTAAATGAAACCTCCCAAAAAAATTGGAAAATCGCACTTTTGTAAATTTCTGTGAGATTTCTATGTGCGAGTGAAACAACAGTCAACAGGTACCTGAAAAATATTTAACAAATTATTATAGACAAACGATCGACCCTAATCGTATCCACCCTAATACTGAAAATATAACGTTAGCAAATTAATGCCATTACAACGCTTTTAACGATATTTACATTTCTACTATTTACAGATTCGCACCGAAGCGTTTATTTGTATTAATTTAGTTTTTTTTTAATTCCTGTAGACTATGACCAGACTCCACTGGATTGGTTTATTAAAAAATAAAATTAAAATACCATCTTCGCAACAAAGTGAAAATTAGGAGTCATTTTTTTTTTTTTACTGATTATTATATTTTATGTATAATAGGTAAAATCCTTTTGCTACCTCAAAAATGTCGTTTTTCAACAAGCTAGCGAAACTTGCTCCAAATAACTTGTTCAATGTATTTGTTAACTTTGACGCATGATCCAAAAGAGCTTAAGCGTTAGAGTCCACGTGCAAGTTTTCCATAAGAAAATCCAAATTAAGTTTTAACCGTTTTTCGGTCCAAGCCCGCGCGCGATGTTGTGGTTTATTTTTTACACTTTATAACTTTTTATTTTACAATTTTTTTTTCCTGTTTTTTGCAGACTTATACCGGCAAACGGCTTGCTTGTGTAGAGAGCTTTGAATCGCCTCCCGGCAGACCCGCATCGCCGACAGCAGCCGCCCACGCTACCGCTGAAAAGCCAAAAAGGTTAAATGATATCGTCTGCCACGACCGAACACCGCATCAGCTGTAGTCTGTCGTCGTTGTACTAGTCGAACGCTTCTTCCGGCTAGGTCTTATAATATAACACAATACAATAATTGTTTCTTCACCAAAAAAAGAAACAGTAACAAACCGTCGGTTCTCTTTATTAATCCACCAAACCGTGTTCCGCACATCAGTTCGGCTAAGCTAAGCTCGACTCGATAAAAAAAAAAACCCCTTTACAAACTACTGATCGCACACGTCTAAGATGGCCGTGGTAAACATGAACAATTTGTTGAACGGCAAAGACTCCAGATGGCTGCAGTTGGAAGTGTGCCGGGAATACCAGCGGAACAAGTGCTCCAGACCGGACACGGACTGCAAATTCGCCCATCCGGCGCCCAACGTGGAAGTCCAAAACGGCCGGGTGACCGCCTGCTACGACAGCATTAAGGTAAGAGCCAAGTATAATAATATGTACATATTTTCCAAGTATAGGCTTGTATACAACTTGTAGCGGATAATATAAAGCGGTCAAATAATTGGAATTAAAAAAAAAAAACAGTTTTAAATTAAATGCGCTTAAACAATTTTAGATTTTATTTTTTAAACATTTAAAGAATTCAACATACATAGTTTTAAATTAACAAATTTTAAAATAGTAAAAAAAAAAATATAAAAATAACTGCACACTTGTTATATTAACAAACGAATTCAATTTTTTAGTTACATTTTTTGTATAATTATTTTTTTTTTAAATCAACGACTTTTAAGGTATATATTTACATTAAATTTGCATATTTTCTTTATCATTAGTAGGTATATTGTTAGCACAATCAAAAAGGATTACTGTATAACGAAATTAAGTACGTTCTAACAAAATTTTCCATTAAGTAATTGCTCAGAGTTGAAAAAAAAAATAGTAGATATTATTTAAGTAAACTTGTAAAATACAAATAATTATATACCAGAGAGAATAGTATTATGAATATCCTACAAAAATTGCATAAAACTCAATATACAGTTTAAACATTTGCTCTTCCGTCTTTCTGGACCTGTAAAAGCTCTTTGGCATGTAATTTGGATTCCTTGTTTTTTTATTTAAGGGTCAGTCGATAACAGCGATGATAATAATAATAAAATGCCCACTGCCGCTTTTCGTTGTACGGTACACAAAGTATAGTAAATAACATAAATAAGGTTGTGGACTTGTCGCCGAGGAAGTGGCCGTCATGTTTTGTCATAGATTTTTACGACCCTAACCGTAATGCACGGACATAAACCTTCAACCGCAATTGAAAAAACACAACCCCAAAAATTACAATTTCGGTGAAAGAAAAATAACCAAAAAAATCGTAAGAGGGAGCAATCCTTGGACAGTCGCGTTGCTTAAGTCCAGATAGTCAAAACGGGTGCATACTTCTTTAATTTCACTCCTGGCATTGAGTGAAAATCAATATAACCGAATGAAAATCGCTGGCCGATTAATGTCAAACAGTTGGAAGAAATTATAGGGATGAGTAAAATATAATACGGATAGTTTGAGATTTGCGCTAATAGTAGAGAAAATGGGTAGAGGATCAGTATTTGTAATATTCCTTTAAGTAATCGCATTCCCATTAATATTCCTCGAATGAAGTATTGAATGCATTCGCCTTCACATTCACTTCAAAATATAGTTCATACCAAAAAATTGTATTAACATTTTTATTAAAAAAATAAGAGTAATATGATGTATTATTAATCGTAATGCTAATAAATTGTTTCCTCAAGTAAAAAAGATCCTTTAGAAGAGTAATTACATTTTTTCAAAATGAGTTCCATTAGAGCAGGAATTAAAAAAAAAATTATCGAGTATAAAAATACAGTTATAATAAGTTAATAGTAAGTAAAAAGTTCTCAGAAGTAAGAGTTTAATAAAAAATTATGCATTTATTCTATTTTTTAATTGTTCAAAAATGCACTAAAGATATATTGATTCATTTTAAATCAACTACAACAAAAGCAATACATTATCAGCCGAAAATTGGCAACGAGATTTAGCTTTTAAATTTGTGTTTTCTCTTTTTATCAAACAGTTTTTGTTTTAAATCTTTCTATGCTGTCTCTAAACTGATTCGAATTATAAAATTCCTCTTTGAATCCGTTGAAAAAACGTTATTTCTACTTGTATTTTTACAAAGAAAAAAAAATTAAAAGAGTTGATTCGTAAACTAACATACACAAGATGCCATTAAAAACCGTAAGAAAACTGTCCCGCCTAACCCAACCGTATACTGGTAAGTACTTAGTAGTGTAACTAGCTGCGGCTATTGTTCTGGTGTACTTGGTAACTCGGCTTTGGCAAAATCTCTCTGGTCTGTTCGACCGAGGTCGGCTTAACTCATCAAAAATAATCTTAAACCTACCCACCACCACCACCACAATGAATTGCCATGGCAGGATAACAATGTATCCGACCCGGAGAGAAGACTTTTCGTTGGAAACACCTAATTAACGGTGACCCTACGTTTATTGAATGAGGCGGCGGCAGAGTATACTTACATAATAACCGTGTCGTTAAGTTTTTTATGCGGGCCGAGCCGAGTTGTGTACAATAATATTATAAAAATAGATTTTTTACCCGTTAATAAGCGGATTATGCCGACCGCCACCGACGGGGCTCGGTCACAAGTAAAGTAATGTTAAAAAAAAAAAAAATTAATGTATATTACAAGCCTTAAAAAATGTAAATAGCTAATGGTAAAAAAAAAGATAGAGAGAGAAAGAGTGAGAGAATTACACCGAGTAGTTTTCCAAAGAGAAGGTGGAAAAAACAACCCTTTCATTATCGGGTAATTAATTTGGTTGGAAAAAAAAAAATAATAACCAGGTACGTTGAACTTTTTTAATAATAATAATATACATAAAACGTGTTTAATGACATGCAAATAGGTGTAGGATATATATACATATTTTTTATCTTTGGATAAATTAGATGGTTTTTTTAAAAAAACTTTTTTCACCATAAAATCGGTTATTGGTACACTGTGTGGTGTGTACAGGGTGTCCTAGGTAGACAGATCCGTTGTATCTCCTTGGCTATCATATTGAGTGGTTTAAATTCTGTTTTTTCTTTACAAGGAACTAAAACAAGAAGTCACTTTTTCAAGCGTCTACCGGACCGATTTCAAAATGTTTTTTTCTTGTTATCAAGTATGACATCTTCTCGCTATTGGGGCTATAAAACGTATTTCAGATTTCGCGTAGGGTGTTTTCGATAGCCCAAAGAATATTGGAAATGTCTAATTGACTTATGACGAAGCAGTGTACATATAATCTAATGAAAAAAAACCGAATTACAAAAATCCTAGCTTCCCAATGGGTGATAATATTATTATTAAATTGGATGAATTTCCGCGGTCGTACACCCTGTGTGATAGGTGGGTTCGGATCGAGGGCGCTTGTAATGAGATTTTTATTGTTTTCATTATACCGGTCTGCCATTCTCTGTGCACATACACACACACTGTGAAATAATAATATTACATTTTTGTAATCTAGACTACCACGAGGAGGAAGGGGTTGGCTCTTAAATTATCGGTTTCTCGTTTCGGTATTTGATTTTTCGCTCGGGTTTTTATTGCTTTTGATCCACCGGGATCGTTGGTGGTATTATTATTATTAGTGCCAGTAGTATACTTTTATTGTATTATTACACGTAAAGTAACAACGGTAGGGCGAGGTATTCTCGCGGGGTTTTTTGGTTTGTTTTTGAAAATTGCCACCGTAATATCCAATCTTACAGCGTACTTAGGCACCGGTGTAAAACACATAAACGCACCGTCTCTGAGGTTATTTATTTGCCGGCCAGACTTAATCCAACGGTCAAAAGGTACGGGAAAATTGTGCAAGGAAAATAAGCAGCTGGCCCGGGTGTATAGTAGCGCACTAAGACATGGTATAAACTTAAATGTAATTACGTCGAACCCCGCCGCGGAGGGGCCGACCTTAAGACAATATTATATAATAAAGTATAGAGCATAATACCTACTTTGTATCTCGCGACGATAAACAAACAATCTTCTCTCTCTCTCTATCTCTGCAGAAAAGTCATCACAGTTTTTCTTTATTATACATTTATTTTTACGCAAGGTGTTTTCGGACTTACAAACCGTACGAGTAACCGTCGCACTGCCATCTCATCTAAATTGAACATTTTTTTTTTTCTAATACAATATATAGTAGACCCTTGCCCCCCCTCTCTCCTACTGCAAGCACACACGTAATAGCTTTTCTCCTCTATAAGCCGATAGATATCACTTTTATCAAGTAAATCCGCTTATAATAATATATCAGTTGAACGACTCTTGTCGATAAATTTCCCTTTTCTATGTTCGAGATGTCTACAAAAGATTAAGGGAAAACTAAATTTTAACAACAACATTATATATTATAAACTAATACATAAATATATTTAAATATTATAATGGTATGAAGTTTGAAATATTACTACATAATAATATATTTTTGTTAACAACATATTTTCTAAAAACTAAATCCCACACAAGAAAAATAATATGTTTTAGAAAATATAATATATCGTTGAATATTATGTTTCCCGAAAAATGTAAAGGTCAATTTACTTACTGACTTTGTTTTGTTTGTGAGAACATTTTTGAGGTACGAATTTAAACATTCTTGGCCACCGCCCACCTTTAAGACAATTTTATCTTAGCTGTAAAACATATTATAACGGAGTAGGAGCTAATAACTTTTTTTACAATATTATAAAACTATAATAAAAGACAATAAAAGGTAATGAAATGTAAATTATTCGTTAATGTTAACTTTATTGTTTGAATTAAATTAAATAATAGTAATACAAGTAACAAGTCAAAGTTAATGTTTATTTTCGGTTATCTCGGTCTCGTCGAATGCAGTTAAAAATAAAGCCTCAACTCTTATTTATGAACACCATATTCACAACTTTATTTATTGGTCAAGATCATTTTTCTTTTCTTATAAGAATTGCCAAAAATAAAAACTGCATTTAATTACAAATTGCAAAAAATGGAAGTGATGAATTTCCAAATTACAAACTAGGTACAATTGTGTTACAAGTAAAATGCAAATCACACTTTTTTTTTATAAAAATGTTTTGTTGAAAACAATAAAATATATTTTCCTACTACGAAATTACAAAATTGTATTACATTAAAAATAAACTGTTTAAAAATGTACACTTTTTCTTGGAAAATCGAGAATTGAATCTTAAAAATTGGTATTTTTTCAACTTTACAATATATAGCACGTTATAATGTTGTGAACAAATTGTAAAAATAGGGTTGGGTGGGGTGAGGGCCTCATAGGGGTAAGTTCGTTATTACATAATTAAACACAGTTGGATACTTCTGTAACAACATGTAATGAGTAAATATTGTATTTAATATTACTCTAAACAAATTTATATTGTATATATATATATATCAACACTGTATAACAAACACATGATGAAACCAACTAACCCTAGTTAAAAAAAATGTGTTGAAACTTAGAAATAAAATATAAGTCTTCTACCTAGCTAATTTTTTATTTACCCTTTTTTGGCCGCATTTTACGGATTTCAGATGTTAAAATTATCAAATAGGGCTAACAAAATTTTTGATTGAGAGTAGATTGACCTTAATTAAATTGATAGATTAAAAATCTGTACACGAGGGTTTTCAACGTGAAATTATCTAATAAATCTGATTTTATCGTTAATAATATTAATATATTTTGTATCGTATCTACGCAGGGTCCACTAATAACCATAATAATTACTAGTAGAAATTTAATCAACGTCAACACGGTGGCGCGTCCCCAATTATTCGCCTCGTTCATCAATAATAATAAATTGACAATCCAGAACCGTCGCTGCGGTTGGTGTATAGTCAGTAGTTAGTACCTAAAAAAAAAACATATTTTCTGATTTCTGTTTTGGCACGCTATCGCCGCTGTACAGATATATTTATACATACAAAATTACTATAGCAGTAATAATAATAATAATAACCCTCCTAATACCGTCCTGTGTTATAATAGTAGCGTTCCAATTTTGCACACACCTGAAAGTAGATCAAGAATTCGATATTATTAACCTAAAATAAACAAAATCACAACTGGCCCCGTCTCGAATGGGCGACCATACATTACAGGTTTATTATAATTCAGCCCTTTATAGTGACATTTTAAAAGATCATTTTTCGACCCTCGTGCCATGCCGGTGTGGGCGATTTAAAAGGTCAAAAGTTTAAAAAAGATAGTCACTCACCCTATATATGCTAATACATTGTGAGAATCCCTTAGTCATCTCCAGAGCGGTCGACTAAATAAACTTCCCTCGCTCTTCCGGCTTTATCGATAAAATATTATTATTATTTTTATTTTTTCTTCCAATCCTTTCATATGGGCCGCCGTATCACCGTCTAGGCTGGTTTTTTTATATCATTTTTTTTTACTAAGTACTGTTATACAATCCCGACTGGCCGTAGAAAATGTCAAGATAAACGTTTTATTCGCTTACAGCTTGCTATAGACTTTGTGATTTTGCTATTAATTAGGTAGACATTTCCACTTTGGTCTTGCTTTCTAAACGATACAATGATTTAGCTAATCAGTTACAAGTAGAATGGAATTCCTAAAAATATTACAATAATCATTCTAAAACTAATATTTTGGCCTCGCTATAGAAATTTAATTTTTAAACGGCAAAATATGAAAATGCAGCAAAACATTATCAATACTGCAACACTGATTAAACGTATACTTCTTAGAAACGAATTATACAAATTAAACGCCACAAAGATGTTAACGGTTCTGTGAAAAAAAAAATGATTCAGATTGATTAACTCAGCTGATTGCCAAGATTTACTATGAACCGTTTTTTATCATAAACCTTTCTTAAGTATCGGCTAACGTTGCATATTATACTCAAACATAATTTTATAATTTAAACTTGAAATTGTTTCAAAACCATTCAAGTTCATTAAAATATAAAACTTGTAAACTTGTATTTTTTTTATAGTTGTTTAATAGATAAAAATATAATTTTACATCGAATCTAATTAAAAACAATTTAATTGTTTCAACAATTTATTAGACAACTCATTAGTAATTGTTAGGTATTTGTTAGAAATATTAATAATTTTGCATCACCGACAATGGAGTTGTTCATTTGATATAGTAAAACCATAGTTGCTTCTTCTATTCTGCCGAGTCGCACACAAATGAGATAGCTTTGCCGTTTCCTTAACAAGGCTTTTGTGTCATCCTTAATAATATCCGGCCATTTTGTCTTTGCTTCATTACAGTTTTGGTTTCCTCTTATTCCCACTCTCGTTGCACAAAGACAATGCGTCTTTCCTATTTTCTTCGCACAAAATACACCATAGAGGTTTATAGTAATACAAAACCGGTCAGAGTAAATGACGAGAACCATTAGTTTAACAAGAAAAATTAGTAGCTTGGATTGAACTTACAAAATGTTACCACTGTACAAACATAAAATATTGTCACTACCGAACGATTCTTAAATTGTAAGGTGTTACAATATTCTATCAATTTGATTATTGTCAAAAGTACTCGCCTAAAGATATTTTCTGAAAAACCCTTTATGCTTTCTTAACATAAAGATTTATGACATTCCTCTTTTTTCATTTAACTTATTGGGGTCAGCCAACAACTTTGATGGCACCCCTTTATATTTCTTTACTTCTAAACTATTATTTTCATCTTTTTCCCCTCTCTAACATCACTCAGGCAACCTCAAGCTATTCTTTTTCATCCTTGTTATTTCATAGCCCACGATAAGGGAAAACCATGAATTTGGGAGATTTGGTTGATGGGGTCAAGTGCAAAATAAACTTGGGGGATTTGCTTAGGATAAAACGTTTGGGCGGACCGAGAGTAAATATGATAGCTGATTAGGCTTAGGAAACCATCCATGTCTAAGTACATAATATGCGTTAACTCACAAACCAATGCAAGAACGGTATTGACCTAACATTAAGATGTTCGCGTGGCACACTTTTTCCGTGGCGAATATTTTTTATGTTATTATTTTTGCCCGTCTTATTTCGGTAAGCAAAAAAAAAAATAAAACCCCCATCCATTCTCTCGCGTGTCAACATATTTTATACTGCTAAACTGCACGGGTAGAAAGATAAAAAGTCACCTTGTGTTTTATTTCCTCCTTTTTTTTTTTTTTAAATCGAACAGCATATTATATATATATATATTTTTTTATTAATTTTCTTCCGTCCACTCGACCCTCCCCGTCGCCCTGCCCTTCTCACTCCAACCTTAATGTATTACTTTTGTGGCGTCAATGTTGCCACGCAGTCAGGTAAAGTGTGTGCGGCGTTCGGCTAATGTATTACCCCCTTCGCAGGGGCAACGTCCTAACGGCTTTGCTTGCTGAGGGTATGCGTGCCCTGTAGCAGTTAGCTGATTTTGTTTTTGTGTGTGTACACAAGTAAATATATCAATTACACGTTAAAGTTTATCCTTCCGATCGGACGGCGCCTTATCGATTTGGCGCGTTTCCCGTCCGCAACGGATTAGCCGGCAAGGGGGGGGGGGGTGCAGACATATATTTTTTTTAATTTGCACCCGACACGTAGTCGAAATTTTGTCTAAAATAAACCAAATTGGCTTTTACTCGTGGAGAAAGTGATTTAAATTAAAAACAATACCTTGAAGCGCAGAAACACTCGGTAGGGCTTCCGCGCCGGCTTTATTGTAATGCCGCCAATGGGTTAAATTTTTTTCTGTACACAAACAATCATACATTGTATCGGTCAGTTGAACGGAACAACGATTCCTTATAAGTGATGTTTACAACAGACCAAAAACACTCAGTTCAATGGGACGGCAACTGGCAGGCAGGTAGTGCACAATCCTTTTGATGCCGACGAAAAAAACAAAAGTTACAATTACATCGAATTGCTTTTGCGGCGTTCGGCATTGACTTTTTCTGTAATTACATTTTTAAAAATGCAACGTTCAGAGTACTACGGTTACGGAACAGCCGAGTTCTGAACACATTTGCAAGCTTATCCCGTAGACACTGTGTATATAGGTATGAAATATTTATGAAATAACGCCGACTTCGAAGGGCTCAGACGTCGGATCAGCTCCTCGGGGCCTATGCAATATCACTTATTCAAATAAACATCTTCAACGTATTAGATGGATTGAAATTTTTATATTAAACACCGTCGTTGTACCTACCTTTATGTATAGAGTATAGTTTTAGAGTGATTGGACCCGTCTGGAACAATAAGGCATACCAAATACCACAGACCACCTTGTTACAATGTTCATTCTATAGATCCAAAATCATATGCGATTAGTACTTTGGGGGGTCATAATTAGAAAAAGTCATCAGCTTTTGACTGGGATTTGCTTTGATTTGCTTCTATGACTTAGCGACAAACGGTCGAATCTAGTCTACATTTTGATAGTATATTTTATTAGGCATGGTGCTATTCACAAATGGCCTAACATTTTGATAACCTTCCTGGGAGGTTCATATCTATTTGGATTTTTCACATTTTTAGGGACAATTACAGCTGAAAAATAGACTAAAGATAGGTCTAATATAATATATCTACAACGTGTTAAAGAAAAAAGAAAAGCTGTAAACATTTTTTTATTAAAATAAAAACTAAAAAACCTTTGAATTTTGAAAGCTTTTTTTGGTTTATTGACTTGAAATTTAGATACTTCCTATTTTATTAGTACTATATAACTATATAAAATGTTAAAAAAGTTAAACCATTTTTTTTGGTTCTAATTTTCTATTTATACAGGCAATAAATTTACTTGAAGTCAAGCTTTGACCATTATCTTCTGTATTAATTTATACTGTACTTTGTTTGGACTATGTGCTGGTTTAGACTATACTTGCTTAAACTGTACTTGTTTATCCTGTGCTTATTTCAGACTGTGCTGTCCTTTTTTTTAATTACATTTTTAACCGTCGTGGTATATATATTCGCATGAATATTCTATCGGTGAAAGAAGTTTTGTTGAAGGTTTGAAGGTTTTGTTAAAGTTTCTTGGAACTCTGAAAGTGTTTTAATTGCACTAAGAAATCGGTGAAAAAAATAAGAATAATTTTAAATAATAAAACAAAAATGTATACACAACTATCACCGGGTTAAAAGTTTGAATAAAACAAAAAAAGGATTAATCGCTGTGGTGATAATTATTAGTTTCCAAGTATAATACTAAGTAGGCAAGTACAACGGACGACGAAAACAATGATTCCGAAAGCGGCCGAATTTGCATTTAGATTCGGTTTTAATACTTCATAATTTATTCTGTGCCATAATAACGCTAATAATTGGGATTATTAATTTATTATTTATTTATTATGCGGCCGCGAATATCCTCACGCTCATTTGCATGAACACTTTGGATTATTTAAACAAAAAAAAAAAAATAAAAAATTAGTTTCCATTTTTTTCCTTTCATATTTCAGCAGTAATTTATTCATCAGTATACATTACAAATATCTGTGAACACAATAAATCATAATGTCCCGTTTCGAAAATTCTAATAAACCGCAGTAGAGATTTATATGGTGTACATGTAAATATTATATTAATTGGTTTTAGTCTTTTCACTTTATCCAATTCAAATTTAGCCGACCAGCCAAATTCTGTCTTTTCGCCGATTTCTATGAATTTTCGTTACTAACTTTTTCTTCTACATCACAATCAACACATTCACAATTCGCTTGCATTTTTCAAGTCCTTGTTATACTCATAAAAAGTCAGTGCACAGTTCAACCGGTCTTTAGCCATACTCAAAATTGGTTATATTTTTTAGTGTAACCTTCCAGCAATGTTGTATCGATAAAATATTAACGACTTAACAGCGGTGATAATAAAACATAATATAATAGTCGGTGGCCAATCGGTGAAGGGATAACCGATTATACTAATTATGTGCATTTCGGGTTTACACCCTTAGATTTTATCACACAAAAAAAATAAAACTACATAAAACTGAAATCTAATTAAAAAAATAACGCTATTAATTTTCCAACGCGAGTTTCATTTACACGTCCGTAATACAATTATAATAATTAACCAAATGTATTTTTCTAAAGTTCCGTTTCACCCGTGTCCGAGCGTTTTTTTATTTTGTCGTTCTTTCCAGAATCGAATTTCGTCGTTTGATACATTTGTTCGAGAGCAAAATATATTATTATTAGTTTTATTATGGCTACAACAATCCGAGGCGACTCCAAAGTTAATCCATTATCGAATCACATGAACGAATCACCGCCCCGTCGGGTTAGGTTAAGCGGATAGAAATTGTATATTTTGAAAAAAAAAAAAAAAATACTAATGGATTGTTTCCATTGGAACGGCATTCGAATGCGTGAAAACTTTATTGTTTCCAAATTTAGATTAAAGTTTCCAAGTCTAACAGACCTTAAAATAATAAAAAGTAGTGCACACGAGAGAAGACTGTCGCCACCGTTTTCTCGGTTAAGTTTTCTTTTCTTTTTTTTTTGGGCTACATATACAAAATAGTTTTCTACGCACTTAAACGTCTTGCGAGTAATGGTAGATTATCATGATTTTTCCATAAACTGAGCAGCCAAAATACATATATTCGGATTTGGGCTCAAAAATACTGTAACTAATGGCTATTTTTGTTACCAAAGTGACCACAACTTCAATCGGTAGTCCGTTTAGACATTAGATTAAATTTAAAACCTTCGATTAAACAATTTGGTTATAATTAACACATTATTTTGTAAAAAGGGATTGACACTTTCTTTTGTGTATCTGTTGGTAAAGTTCATATAGGTTAGCTGATTAAGCAGGCAAGTTAAAGTTTCCAATTACCATCGTTGAGGTAAAAGTTAATTTTTAACCAAACAAATTAACACCAACTTAGGAGTATTTTTTTTTTTAATAAAAATAATAATTAGTTTGAAAATAAAAAATATATTTAATTCATACTGGAGTCACTTCACACTTGAGTTGAAATACTCAAAAACTACTGCTTCTATTGTATTAATTTAAAAAACTCTAACTGAACTATTCAACGAATTCGACTATTTTTCTTACACCTCTCTTAGGCTCAACGTGTGGTGTGCTGTCCATAGAGGCTACCAGAACCGTTTAAGGGAAACACGGTCGACGCGGTTTGATTTCTATTGAACAAACTCCTTTAATTCGGACGGGTCTTATCTTGTACTCAATGGTGACAAACCGGCAAAAGAACGAGATTATTAATGTGTTTTCATGCATAGGATAGAGCTGTCGGGGGGGGGGACCTTTGATAACGATATATATATATATATATATATAAATTTTGAGGGCTTCAATGGCAAGATGAAGTCACACGGAAACGGGCAAGAGTAATTATTATTAATGTTCATTCGATTATCTGTCGACCGCGACGGATTACTTAAGTTTGTCGCTTTGTAATATTGTCAATGGACCGAACACACAAAAAAATACTTGACTTTTGCTTTGAAACCTTTGCCGCGTTGCCTTTAAATGTACCTCCGGCACTTTATTTATTGAAGTCGTGGTGCAATTTTTTCAATATTCGAAAAAAAAAGGAGGAATATTTTTGTTAAAAGCCACGTCGAGTCCCGAAAAGTTATTTTTCTCGTTCTGTCACGGTTGATTTCCTTTTTCCGCCCTTTGCCGCAGAATAGTTAATCGTTTTTTTTTTTTTTGTACTTTTTCGCACTCCATTATAAATACAAGTCTAATAAAAACTTTTCATAAATATATATATATGAATATATTTTTTTTTCCTATATAAAACCATTCGGCAGCCATCAAAAATGCATTACAACCGTAATCGATCCAATGCGTTTTTCGACACCCCTTGGCAGTTTTGCGCTTAAAAACTGTACCATTGTAATAATCAATTCATTCGTCCGAATATAATATTATTGTTCTTATTATTAATATGGATATTATATCGTCGGCCAGTTAAAACGTTAAATTTATATAAATTCTTACACGTCTCGGTGAACTCTGCGCTTAAGTCGTTGTGTGATATAATTTAAGTTAACTTTTACCATTGAGTGCGTACAATATAATACAACCAATGCTCGTGCCGAACGTTTGGAGAAAGACTATTTCAAAGCAATGAAAATTGGATATGCTAAGTGTGGTGGTTGATCCCGTTTATTTGATTAGCTACTAAATTCTAAAAATTCACTAGCTTACCGCATACGACCTGACTTAAACCGACCCAACCTAACCATGAACAATATTTTAGTTAGATTTTTCCCTCTGTAAAGCTGGTAATCTTTGTACCTATCTACAATTGTACTTAGTAATTAGAGTAGATCCAAATAAAAAATGGTACATTTTATGAGTACAACGTATATTATTAATTCAACGTTGGAATTTTATCCGTTTTTTTTTTTTTTTTGAAAACCCATTGGGGTTGATGAGATGTACCTTGTAAGATATATTTTGCAGGTCGTTTTTTGTGACTTTTTTTTGTTCTACAACGTGTCTTTATTTATTTTATTAATTTGACTCGTGTAACGTTACTTTCGAGTTTTTCATATCACATGTCGCTTTGTAAAACAAACCGGCATTTATTTGACAACGACACTTCGAATTAGATCTCGTTGTCTGAAATTCAGTCAGAAGAAAACAATCGCGTTTCGTTTACACTGACAAAAAAAAAAAAACAAAAAAAAACAATACTATTTACTAACTGCCAGAGTTTATTTTTTTATCCTTTTTATTATCGTGAAGCGTTACTAAAGGTATTACACAATACTAATGTGTGTTGTTAGCCCTTACAAGCCGGTATGGCGACGATAGGGGAACGCTGATATCAGCTGTGTGTCTTGAGTAGAACTATTAGACAAGGAGAGAGTACGTGGTTGCTGTTTACTTGTATTTTTTTAAACACAACCGATCAACACAATAATTTGGACCGTCCTTCGGTTACCAATAAACGACAGTGACCGTACACTATACTAATTGATATCAATCGTCGTCGGTAACGGACGAAAATAAATTCCCGGTGGACCTTGCCCGTATAATATGGGTTATGATAATATTATTGTTATGTACATGTATAGTAGCATATTTTTACATATATTTAATACCGTACGTTTACTTTGAATTGATAATAATTGTCGCGGCCTCGACATAATGTGAGATGATTGATGATTAACACGGTTCGGCTACAACTGCAACGGTAGCCCTTCTGATCTGGTCTTAGGAATAGTATACAAAGTCTCGCCTGTAACGACAATCGACGTTCTTGTAGAATTTCATCCCTCAAACGGTTATAATATCTTACCTGACTTAACCGACCAAACCGTGACTTTCCACATAATATGAGCGCTTCAATTTTTTTTTAACGCATAAAAGAATTGAAGCGCTCATATTTTTTTGGGAAACGTTTTTCCAAGCCTTAATATTTCGAATATTCAGTTTGCCGTCGCGAAAGGCCGTGCAGCTATTATTATTGTATATTATATTATGATAAACGACCGCAGTTGCTTAATATGTCTAGCGTTTTCCAAATTTCTAACTGAAATATTCTTTAGCACGGTTTTTGAGCGATACACAAACGACGAGAAAAGACGGATATTATTATTATGAAAGTGCATTTTTCACGCTTTTGACGGAAATAAATACCGCTTAACCAAATATTAGCGTTGCGCAAAAAAAAAGTCACCGTATAGCGCCTATAATACTATATTTAAATGATTTTATGAATTTAAACATAAAACGCTTTTTATTAATACTATTAGTAAATAGCGCGTAAAGTTTGAAAAAGATAATGACTTTTTGAACGGCATCCGCCAAAGTGACTTTCGTTATTGTCCTTTTACAATTATTATTATCATTGAAATTACCTATTTTAACTGTTCGTCGAGCGATAAACAGTTTTCGCGTTAAAAATTCACCGGAAAATCATTTGGTCACGACAATTTTACTACCTCTGGTGCGCGTTGGAAAACAATCAAAATTAATGAAGTTATTAATTGAAACTGCCGCATAAAGCAATTATAATATTATTACACAACGAAAGAGTTTAAATAAGTTATTTGCTTAACGGCGGTATAGTGAAGGGAATTAGAACGGATGTCTAGACTTTTAGATTCCAATGGTTGTGCGTTTTACATTTCATTAACTTTTTAAACTGAGAATAACGTACTAAAAAAATGTTGACCGGTCGATAACCAGTTTTGGGAAACTAAGTGAGCGATCACTTAGATAATCAAGAAAAACATTGTGACGACGGAGCATTACGGTTTGTTTTTGTTTTTTTCAATCTCCAAGTACGGTTATACAGTATCTTTCGAATAATGCTCACGGTATATTATGGCCATCTACTGGAGGCTAGAGTGGCACGTGTAAGACGGTGTTGTCGAAACATTGTGTATTTATGTTATGTGTTTTTTATGTGTATTTTTCTCGCGATCCTGCCCGGCGGCTGCGGAATACTTTTGGGCGCTATCTCTCACATATTGTTTAAATAAATCACCGCGGGTCAAACATGTGGTGGCGTATCTTGTACGGGCTGGAATAGTTTGTTTTTTTGGAAGTCGGCCAAACCTATTTCTCTTGTATTGTGTCTCGGTGAGAACAGTAAAAAGACACTGGTCAAACGACGCGTGGTGTTATATAAACTGACCCGACGGACACTAGGCCCATACAGTGGTGCAATGACCGCCGGGCGACGCGGCTACAATCAAAGGGCTTAGCCGGTCTGTTCGCTTGCAAAATCAATAGGCCGGCGCCGCAATGCACTGAAACCGAATTCTCACCTGATCCCCGTCCTTGGTCTGCCACGTTGCGTTGGTTGCTGTTGACTATTAATCGTCACATATTGCCGTCAGGTCGTGGCGAAAAGTGTGATTGTTCCCGGAGCCTTAGACAAAGGAGACAATGCGCCAAATAGGAAATAAACGTTATCCTGTTATCGACAGCCTCGAGACGTTGTTACTCTCTCTTTCTGTTCCGTCCGTGTTATCTAAAAAGGGCTTTTTGTGTTTACTCATCCGTCACCGTTGTTTCCGCTGTTGTTTTATCCCCTTGGAAAACAATACAAGCCCGATACAGCGCCTTTTGAATCCACAATGGTTTCGCTCACGATGGTTTTGGTAATCGGTTGTGGCCAAGTACATCAAACGTGGCGTTTAATTTGATTTTGCTCGCGTCCCCGGGGACATAGTGTCTCGGGTCGTTAATACAAACATGCTGCACACAAGCTGTTGTAAGCACAGGCAGATTGTACAGCAGAGCATCATCTACATAAGACTCTTGAAACTACACCGTCGACGTTTAACGACGAAGGCTCTTCATAAAACCAAAGTCATTATTAAACCGTTTGACTTAATGCTGTTAGACTTTGTAAAACGTTGTCCGATGCGCTAAAATTAAACTCATGCGCTCCAATGATTTATGTCTTCTATTGCAGTTTTCAATCTTAGGATTATTTTACAGCAATTTCAACGCTTCTCTGTCGCCGACCTTTCTCTTCAATTCTTGATAATATGAATTACATTATTGGTATTCTGTAATCTGGCTCATGTACTGTTGTAATCGTGGTCTTTCTCTGTGGTTTTTTCCATCAACCATTTTTTCCAAGACAAGTCCTAGCAACCCTCCGTGTCTGAGAATATACTTTTCCACAATGATCTTCTCCCCGAAACCCTTTTCTAAAACTTCTCAATTAGGATTTCCACGAGTCCAACTTATCTTTTTACATCCTTCTGTAGCATCACATTTCGAATGCAACAGTCCACATTTTATGTATTACGACAATGATGATTTATGCACATGAAAACCTAAAACAAAATTGTATTTATTCATCAAGCTTATTTCTTTATTAAAAAAAGCCTATGCAAAAGTGACCTTTTTGTAAAATGAAGAGGTTGTAAGTAATAAAAAGGATATAATATTAGAGAGATTAGCTGTTGTTTGTACGGCGGATGGTAATATTAATATAACAACGGCAAAGTGCGATGGGAACACAAACACGTTATGAGGCTGCCAGGGTCGTTACGGGGGTCAACGATGAGAAATATAGAGAAATGGGAAGGGGGAAATATTCTATGAAAACCGAATTAAATTTAAATATTTTATTTTTCATTTCCTCCGTTCCGCGAACCCGGAATTGGTTTCATTCGTCTGGTGTGAATGAATAATACACAAGCTACATTATTATACAGCATCAGCAGCAGCAGCAGCAGCATGTGGACTGCGGTAATGGCGAATCCATTTGGCTGTATTACAAGCGAAATGGAAATGATTAACGTTTGCCCGGTTTGTATACAACATCGGTGTATGGCGGCGTTGTTTCCACGTTGCTCTCTGCAAATTCGGCCGGGGTCTCTTCTTACATGATTTATCGCCAAACCATCCGAGAGGGGACCGACAAAGCACGAATTATTATCAACTCCCGGCGTTTGCCAGAGAATGCCATCGAACGCGGCCCGAGTGATTGGGTTAAAGGGCATTCCTCGCCAGATTGATTTTCTCTATACGCCTCGCATGGAAATATCCCAGAGACCGGAATCGTTCGTTCGTGTCAAGTCCGGTGCGTAAAAAAAAAATAGATCACGAGTTTTTCGAAGTCCGTTCTACGGTGCACCGAGTAAAAATACACTTCTGGATATCAAAAAAAAAAAAAAAAATGCAATACATAACGACCTAGTTTCGCTCTGTTTCGTGAGCATTATGATTAGACTTGATTAAACGCGATAGTAATACATCAACGACATAATACGATAATCCTGGTTTGCGCCCAGCGCGCCTTTATAGAAGCTAGCCAAGAGTTTTGTCTAGCCAATATAATTGCAATAATAATAATAACCCAGAGTGTATAAATAATGCGTGGTGATTCGTCAGCACTAAACAACGAATGTACAAAAATCTAGATTAACCTAAAAAACAATATTAACGTGTTAAACACCGGCAATGTGTTTTATTAGGCTAATTGCATCTCGTCATCTGCTAAACGCGGTAATGAACGTCACACGACCCTTGCTCTCGTGTGGCCATAGTAATTATTATGATCTTTGAATAATTAAGCAAATGCCACAGGCCATTGAAACGCTGAACGAGACAACGATGCACCAAGGTCCGGTCCACTAAAAACGGGATGGTGGGCGTTCATTCGAGACGGGCACCGGATGCGGTCACCTAATTGGTCAATTTATTTACCTACTTAATTGTACGACGGCGATATAAACTATTTCTTCAAAATAAGTCTTGACCAAAAAGTGCGGAGTAAAAGTCAACCGTACGTTTGTTGCCGTGGAAAAGTAATTTTCGGCGGATTTATACATTTTTTTTTTAAATAATTCGCATTTACTTGTTCACACCGTCCATAATAATATAATCCAACGTGGACATGGGCTATAAATAAAAATAACGCTACTTGGTTATTAACCTTGTTCGTGACATTCCACAACCCTGTAGTCGTCCATTAGTTGATTGGACGTCGTCAAGTGAACGTTAGCGGTAGAAAATGCGATTTCACGTTACTCCAATCCAATTAAATTAGTTTTAAAATTGAATTTAAAACGCTGCGATCGTTTTTGAAATGGTAAACCAATGTACAACGTTACCCATTTTTCGTTGAACCTTTTAAAAGCAAAATTGGTAATTGGTGTATGTACATTTTTTTTTTTTTTGAAATTTGTGCCTAATGTGAACTAATTTCGCAGGGTTTAGATATCGGCGGGGGTGCCGACACAATCTCTGCTGTATCAATTCATCAGTTTTATTTATAGCTGTACACCTTATGTAATATTAAATTCTCGTGTATCCCGGCCGAGAGCACGTGGTATGGTCGTAAGGTGAAACAAAAAAAAAAAAACACCGACAGTATTATTATATTGTATAATATTTTCTATGTGTCGGGGGCGCGAGGAGAACTGCAAAGGCCGAGGCCAATTTCGGATATCCAACGACCCGGCGGAATGGCAGCGCCTCCAGAGACCTATTAAAAGTCACGAAGTTCCCTTGCTTCCTTCCGCCCCCCCCCCCCCCCACTCACCTCGGCCTGGCTAACGATCCAAGACCGTATAAATACATAATAACATTTTCGCCGGCCGGCAAAAACCTTCCGTTTCTTTTTTCTTTCTTTCGTTTTTTTTTTAATAAAAGCAAAACTAATGACTCAGATTTCCGGTGAAAAACAACGTAGGAGTGCGCTTGAAACTTTTATCCAGATAAAGTTTACCGACCGCGGTAAACGCATTATGCCTGCCGGTTATGTACTCGAGTGCTATCACCCCCCCCAAAAATGGTCAAAAAACGACATATTTTCCAATTAGTTCGGACCGTGTGAACTTCAACCCCTGCGCGAGACGGGGTGAGCCTTTATCTCTCACGTGGGGAGAGCTCGAATGACAGAAAAATCCTCAGGGTAAACACCCGAGGGAAATTGAAAAACGTCCGCTATCGAAAACCGAAGATTAAGAGGATTAACGGGGATTTTGATTTGGAAAAACTTACAAATACAGATTAAATAAAATAAAATAAAATTATATAAGAAGTTGTCCAATTTCGCATTAACAAAAAACCAATTTCCAGATGCGAATTATGGATTGGACAATTTTCTGACATATTGCCAAAGCGAGGTCAACCGTTGTTGATAATAATTACTCGCGTCGGCTGTTGAATATCCGATTTTGAGAGTATACATATTTTATTGTCTGACAGTTTGACCCGAGCCCCATGGCAACCTATATAACTCCATACTGGATTATTAACAATAAAACGTGAAGCACGGACAAGTCGTCAATACGTTGGGGTCAAGCCATGTTAACTCCATAAAACTAATAATTGACGAGACAAACTTCTTGTGTACAAAATGCTACGAGGAAAAGAAAGGGAAGATTTAGCTTTATATTCCGATTCCAGTGTGCTTCTACAAATGCACTCTTTGTGAGTTTATTAATTATTTTAAAGTATAAGTTTTATAACGCTTTCGCAAACTGGAGACAATTTTTTTTTTCGATTGCGGATCCCTTCCGTTTGCTAAATAAATGACGGGTTTCGCTGTAAATACAATAAAACCGTTGTTGCTTTTATTGGATTTCGGTTTTACCATTTTGAGAACACCACGCAACAGCAACAGCATATTACACAGCAATGGGGGCGGGTTTGCGAAATTAGATTTTGTTGTTGTTTTATAACCGAAGACATATTTTAATAACGGCGGTCTCTCGCTATCCGCCCCGGACGCGGTAGAGTGTGAATAAAAGAAAAATTACAATTCGTCCCCGGCATTTACATACAAATCGCATATTGTATAAATTTCCATAAACCTCCAATGTTTATAGCGGGGCACCTTTACTATGGATATATATATATATATATGTATCTGTACATGTACAGACGACTGACGTGTATTTTATTATTAACAAAAATTGATTGGCAAATAATATCGACAACTAGATTTGAATATTGTTATTGTTCTAATGCACCGTGTAGTTACATTTTCTCCCTTGTAGGAACACACATTTCCATTAATAACTAAACCCAATGAGATATCGAGTGGTTCACGACAAAAAATATTATCACATTTTCCTCTTCATTCCGCCGTTTTTGTTATCTATGAGTACAGTTTTTCAAGAGCCCCGGGACCGCGTTTAAGCAGATTAACCATCATAATCGTCGTCGGACGCACAGGCCTGACAAATTAACATCATTGTTCGCGCTCGTTTTAATTACTCCTTTTGTGACAATCATTGTGCACACGAGTGCATGACTTCCTATCGGATATCAAGCCACACACCTCCGAGCTTAGGCTCGACCGACTATTATTCGCGTATAACATTAATAATAATAATAATAATCGTCTCATCCCTTGTATTGCACTCCAGACGTTGGCCTATTGTCTGACGCAAGAACCTATCTAGGAAACGGATTAAGAAGATCCGCACTTGAAAGCCAAACCGTTCTCCAGTCAGGTGTGACAATAATACATCCCACTTTTGCCCACCACATTTCAAATATCTGAACCTTAAAGTACATTGTTGGTAGACTGTTAACCGTTTGGATTAAACACTCGGAAGGCTACCCGCCTTGTGACTTGCAACATTCAGAGTTAAAAGAAAAACACTGTGATCGCCGAGTCTACGCAATTCGATTCAGCGTTAAATATTCTCTTTGGAATAGTTAAAAACAATAAGAAAATTTCAAACTGAGGCTCTTCCAGAGCCAGAGACAAAAAATTGTTCAATCAATGATAATATCATATCAATGATATTGTAGCTAGATATTCTATTTTTTAGATTTGCTAAAACATTGAACTGGCGCATAGATATTTTTTTTTTGTACGTTTTGAGAAAAATTACAAGAATAAGGGTCAGCCTGAGTAATAGCTATCCACAGGGGCGTTTAAAGTGGGTCTGCTAATAATAATAATAATAATACACCGAAGCGCCCTTGTTGAAGCGGAACGTTTAACCTTATATGGTAAAAAAAAAAAATAAATATCTTTCATAATGTGACATTTGCCAGTAATTTTGTCGCCCTAACATTATTGCGATTTTCTTACTACAGTCGACGAATTTTCTTATGAGAATTGGAAGCCGACCCGAGTGTGTGCGTCGGACGCGTCGCCAAAGCGCAGAAAACTTCCTTGGTTTTACTATTTATAATGTAAATAGAAATTATGCGGTGAAATATTATAATTTGAAAAGTTTTTACCGGATACCTCGAGTAATAATTATACTTACTTTTCGCGCGAAAACACACCACAGGAAACGTCAACGAACTCCTCGACTACCGTGGATTTTTTTTTTTTTTTTGGAATATTCTGATCATATAAAATAATAGTCTTAAATTTAGATTTCTCAAAATCATTAAAAATGTTTATTCAAATTTTGCACTATACAAACACAAGTTTACTATGTTTTTATTAAAAATATGTTTGTAATGCGAAACATGTTTGTTTGTGTTAAAAAATGTTTAGACCAATAGGAATTTAGTAGACATAGTATAAAATGTTTTATTTTTATCTATTTTTGTTAAATACAATTACACATCACCGATAAAATAAATAGAGAACAATTTTATTACAGTGTTCGCTTTTTATAAAAGCTTTAACGTTTTCTTAAAGAAACAAACGCAAGTCCATTTGAAAATAAATAGGTGTTAGAATATTGATAATTTTTTAAAGAAAATTTACTAGATAGTCATTGAGTTGTATAGAAAATATAATATCCTTAAGCAACATTTAAAAATGGAACTTTAAGAAAATATGTAAAAAAAAACATTTAAAATGTTATATTTTGTTTTTTCTGTTACTGCGTTTTTAAAATATTCTAAAATAAATGTCACAACTCACAATGTGTCGATGAAATTAAAATATATTATTAATAACAACATTTTTAATGGTATTTAAAGTTATTCGGAAAAAAATTGTACTTATACATATTTAGATAATTTTTCTATCCAAGTAGTTGTGAATAGCGTCCGAACTTAATGATTTATAAGCAACATTTTTTATATTATTTTTAAGTATGTATTTACACACACTGTGCTTAAAATTAGAAAAATTCAAAACAAGTTCCTTTTAAAAAATAAACGATAACTTGAACTATTATCAAAATGTAATAAACACAATTGTACAATTAAATTTTGTGTTACATAAAACAAATTTCAGCCAAAACACGCTTTGCGACAAATAAAATAGCAAAAAAAAAAAACAATATAATTTATTAAGTTTAATACTTTATTTATAAGCAATGAATTCGAATAAAAAAAAAAAATACTTTATTTTTTTCTGTGTCTGGTTCGAAGGACCAAAAACACCGAGCCGCTGAAAACTGTTTCTAAATATTGTACGTTCTATAAATAGTGATATATATATATATATATATATATATATACATGACTTGTTTTCCACACACGGGCTTAACTTAATTTACCGTTCACCACTGAGAAAAAACTATAGTTTTTTCTAGAAAACTTGTAAAAAAAAAAAAGAAAGTTTTTATCCTCCCGTCTTTTGCCCGACAAAATAATAACGCGTTGGGGTTTTTCGTCTCCTTTGAGACGTGCTTTTTTTACGACCCGTCTTGATTTAACGCTTTCCACATTAGAGATACCCGCTGACAAGAATCCTTTGGGGATTTTTTTTTTTAGTTATTGAACAATCTATTTGGCCTGATGCGGATTTATAACTCGCTAGCGAATTGCGCCAGCCAACAGCCACAAGAAAGCGTTATCATCATTGACGTGACACGGTGCAGTCGATGCGCGACAGCTACGCGGTTTGCAGTTTGTACATTAATGTATATATATATATATATATACATTAAAGTACAGAACTTACTTGCCGTCTGCCCACAATGATCACGGCGATATTTGCTTGCCGTGTATACTTATGTATGTGCATAAAGTTTCAATGCCCGCCGCTTTTCCGCTACCCTCGGTGAGATATGCATTGCCGGGGTCGCTTCCACGGTATTAGATATTGAGCCTCGACGACGACGATACCATCTAACCGGGGGTGGGGGGGGGGGGAGGTACTTATTGTACCGTTAAGTCTGCCTGTGCGTACCCCCGCCGAAACTGTAGTCCCCAGGGGTAAACCCTGGTTAGGCCGCGCGGTAATGTCATTAAAAGAAAATAAACCAATTAATCACGAGTTCACGCACTCGCTCCGACCAAAGCGCAAATAAAACCATTTAAATTACACGGCATTACACGTGTTAGACAACTGTTTAATCAAAAACTCTATTATATATATATATATTATCATAATAATGCACAACCGCCGGTATAACTTGTTATCCTGCCGAAACAAACGGAAGTCGCGATTCCAAAACACGGTGTTTGCCGAAATTCCTGACCACGGTAAACTCTCGAGAGAAACAATTTCAAATAAGTTTCAAACGCAAGTAAAAAACACGAGGGAAAAAATCGATTTGTAATTAATATTTACTACACTTCCTAAGCAGTCGCTATTGACTTGTCAGAGTTTGGAATTTTTGCACATCTCGCTACGTTTTAGTTTGGTTCCATTCAGTAGGTAGTTATTTAAACATAACTGATATTTACAAAAATATTTGCTTTGAGGTTCGGTCAGGTTAGGACCACCTTTATATTGTTTTCTTTTAGTAAATACTGTTTTTACCGTGTCTTGGGTCAAAGTCGTAGTACTTGCTGGAAAATTCATTGATTTTAGGTATTATTTGGCTTTTGGATAGTTGGTTAATTGGGATTCTTTTTCCTGAATTATTTAATCAAATATTTGTTGATGCTTTGAAAAAAAATTACAATTTTAATATTTAGGACTAATTATTAAAACACTTGTGTTATTAAAATTAGATATATTTTTTTTCAGTATTATTTGTGCGTTTTTGCTGTAAGCACATATCTTTCACCAAAACGAAACCCGTTCAATTTGGCTTTATTATTTACCGCATACATAATCGGTCGACCATCGACAGTTTAACGTTGAATGCACATAACATTATACAACATATATCTGCGTTCCGGACAGATCAAATACACAAAACACATTAATATGTTCACCGAACAAAACGGGCGATATCGTGGAACAAAATTCAGTATAATAAATAATAGTGCATTCCAAAATGGCAGCCAATAGCGCATTAGAGAGGTTTGAATTTTTTAGGCAAAGCTCTCTTCCGTTCCCCGTTCATTCTTTTGGGTAGGGCGTCTACGATGAGCTTGATTTACTATAAAATCAATAATATACTATATTTTTGTTACTAGTCTAATAATTGTACATTGTGTTTGTACAGAATTCAGACTTACCCGGCTGACACCTTTTTAGTTTAAGCTGCAAACGATATGTGTAGATTTACTATTATTATATTTTGCATTACCGTTTGCTGTCCTTATAGGTCTCAATAGTTAAACTCAAGTGCAATATTACAATTGAAATAAGGCTCACAGCGTCTGCTTTACTGACAGAGATCATATTATAACATAAACCACAATGCTAACTATGATAACATTATGACGACCAGCGAAAATCCAAAGAAGTAGTCGCCATTATCATGGTATTTTCTTGAAATTAAAAACAAAAACGGCTTTATTATTATCTTTAGTTTTTTTAAAACTATTTTTACTGTCAAAATGTATTTAACAGCTGAAACCTAATACCTACTGGGCATGATCGCGTTTTAGTTTCTTATGCACCTAACCGAAACAATGATGTCAGATTGATGCCTTAACCTAACTTTAACTAACCTACGCATCTGACTATGGTTGCACGTTAGGTTCTAACTGTATGGGCAGTTTTGATGGTGTTGGATTAGTTTACTTGAGATTTCAACAAAATTAAATAGATAAAAACAATAGTTTTTTTTTTTTTTTTTTAATGGGAGTATTTGATGTGGAATTGGCGGGTAGATGCACACGAACTATTTTAAACCGTACACCGTCAGTTACCGTTTATTGGGTTACTTTAAGCGTCACTCCTTCGTATTATGAAATATGCTATTTTCGAGCTGGATAAAAAAAAAAGGTTAAAATTAAAAGTATATTTGCATAATTTTAACGACGGTTGATTTTTGCCGGCGTCGAGTTTATAAAATAAATATGTACAAACGTTATACGGTCTGGGGACAAATATGTAAAAAAAAAAAAATAGAACTCTACCCCGATTATTGGCGAAGGGACCGCGAGGGGAAAATGTGCCTTATAGCGTGTACGTTAACATGTCCATACTACGCTGAGTGTATAATATAGTCGGTCGAAAACACATAAAAGTTAATGCGTTTCAAACGGTCCGGCCTCGTGGAATGCAAAATGACTATTGCCTTGTCGGTCACCACATACAAACCATGTCGACTCGTTTGAACTCTTATAGCGTGCATTAAAATAGAAAAAAAAACCGCCTCGGAAATATGTCTTGGTTGGCAAGTAAAAGGTCGAAACTTGAAAACGATCAAATAATAAAATATGTGCGTTCGTTGTGTTAAAGAAAATAGTTAGTTCTTAGTAGTCCATTATCAAATGCATCAAATCTGTTTTGTTCGGTAAACTTAACTGTTCTAATTTAAATAGCCCTTTTAATGCGTACACTCATATTAGTCACAATCGTCTGGAAGAATCTTCTTTGTAGTGTTGCAAGATTGTACCTACTTGAATTGTGTAATGAGTAATGAAAGTTTCAGGATCCAGTGGTTACCCACAGAAACTACTTTATTAACTTCACTTTGTTCGCTTACGCTATGGTTGGCACAAGAATCGTAGTTGGAACGATAAAAATTACACCGTTTTTTGGTCTACAGCGAAAATTAGAAGTCTTTATAATATTAAACATTTAGCATACATTGGTTTTTCTTAAACACGGTTATAGTAAAATTAATTGTAGGATATTGTGTTGTACACATTCTTTCTAAGTGTATTACTGTTGATGTTAAACGGATACAACCGTTTTTTTTGGCATTTGTACAGCGCAGCACACAATGGACAGACTCGGCGACCGTTCCGGGTAGCGGAGCGCGGTAAACTTAAAATTAAACAAAGGAAAAAAAAAACCCTAAAAAAGTATAAAAATAATAAATAAAATCCGTCTGCCGGGGCTTACATAATATAATATCATTACACCGGTCGCCGGTGGAACAGCGCACAGAGCAACGTCTCGTTTTCCAACAAGAACGTTGCATATTGTGTACACAATATCCAAAGCCAATTTCACAAATCGTTTCCCTCCCCTCCACTCCCTCTCCTTTTCGTTTTCCACCTATACGAGGAAACGTATACACGAGGGGGGAAATGTAGTTTCTACCTTTGTTTTTTTTTTTTGTATATCTTCATTTTAACACACACACACACACACACACACACTGTTTTTCAGTACACGTTTTATAAGAACTTTTGTACAATAGTTTTACTTTATTTCCTCTGTGCATGTGTTTATTTTCCCCCATTTCCCGCAGTTCGCCCCTGTTTGCCGTCCCAATGTAATTTTTTTCCCTACCGTCTCTTGTGTTCATATATATATATATATACATTATACATATATATATGTACGACAGGAAATTCCACAAAGACAGACGTCTTGTCGGTGCGCTGCGTTTCGAGGCGATGGAAAAGCTGTTTTGCATTTTGCACACAGAAAGTGCATGCTAAGTGTACGTGTCTCTCGGTCCAAAGGCTTTTACCCACGGCAAGCTCGTTTGTCGTTATTTGCTGGCCGTCAAACCGGAGCGAAGTCCTGCACGAGACGCCTATTATATAAACTAGAAAAAAATTAGTCAATACATTTCAATTTTGTCAATCTACTAATACTTAGCCCAACCTGATCTAACCCAACCTAAATTAACCTCCTAGAATCACACAGTTAGACATTTATGTTAAAAACGCAAATATTGGTTTCAGGCAAAACATTACCTTTATACTTACTAAACGACAAAAATGAACATTACGGTTCGTTTGGCTTAAATTATCTAATGTGTTGTAAGGCTAACATTGATCTAGGACTAGATTATACGACTATTTATGTTAACATCGTATTAAATACAATGATTGATTACAATTATAACTAAAAGTTCAATACAACGTTCAAGTAAGTTAAGTAGGTAAGTTATTAGTCAGCTCTTAAACTTAGCCAATTCCATATAAAAATTACCAAGATAATTATAGATTTACATAAAACAAAAACTCTATGTTAACATAACTAAGTTGACTTCCTCTTCTTAACATAGAATTAGCATGTTAAAATTAAAACACAACCTTATATTATGTCCTGAATTTGTACTTAGAAAAGACGTTCTGTTTCGACCATTAGAAAAACGTACATATATTATGTTTTTTTATAAGTTACATTTTTCAACCTTTTAGTTTTCAAAAAGTTTTTTTTAGTGTGAACGCGGTAGATCTTTTTTTACCAATTGTAGTAACTTTGACTTGTGATTTATGCAGATCTACAAACAATAAGCGTATATTGTTTTTTTAAATAATTTCGACTGAGCTTTCTTGCGTTTCCGCTTGAACTCATCCAATTGCCTTTTCCGCAACCGTAACTATTCTGGCGATAATCATAACTATTATAATAATTATTACTACTGGTGTTATCGTTATTGTTATCATCATTATTATTATTATTATCAAAGCATGTTCATGCCGACAATCTAGTACCGCGTCCGCTTCCAACGACATGGCTGCCGTCGTCATCGTCATCGTATAATAATAATAATTTAAATTTAACAACGACAAAGTACACTTGAAACCCTTAACGATAATAGGTCGCCCCGAAAACGCCATCAACCCTCGACTGCAGGTTGTTAACACGAATGTACTAGCATTGTTATCCTTCGTCCGCTCACCACACAATAACCACCATCAGTAGGTAATCGGTGAAAACGTTTAGTGCAAGCATGAATTAGGAAGAATATGTCTCTTGTAATGTCTCCTTATAAGGTGCATAGGTAGGGTGAGAATTTTAAGTAGGTATCATTGGAGCGAATGAAGAAAACGAAGAATATGTAAAGTGTAAGGACGAGTTGAGTTAAAATTACGAGACCGGTATTGAAAATCCTGGCTTAATTCTGATAAAGATTTAAAAAAAAAATTTAAAAAAATACACAACAATTCCGCGTTGTCGATTCGCAAGCTTTTTGGCCACGCCGCTTTGAGATTTTGTTTTAAGTTAATTATACTTTGCCTCTTTTCTTGGGGTTGAGGGAGAGGGCGCATCGAGTTAGGCCGCCGTTTGCGTTTGTCGACTGTACTGGTAAATCCAATAAACTTAATGGATTTTCGTACTTAACAATCGTTATTACTCTTGTCCTCGGTGCGGACGCTGTCGCCAATACCGGTCGTACACGTCTAATGGGATTTTAAGGATGTTTCGTTTTAAACACTCCACGGGCGCATTGGTCCGCAGCACAAAAGGGTGCACCGGAATGGCCCTAGTAAATATATTGTAGTGTTCGGAACAAGACAAATAGCGTTTCTCCGAAAGTTGTTTTATTTTATTTTATACCTACGTTTTCGGACTTTCCCACCAAGGTCGTCGAAACGATACACACCCCCCCAGAGCAGCGCATACCACCTGCCGGCGTGGCGTCTGGGAACGGCGTTAAAACCGCATTCGCCAGCGCCGGCTGTTGTCGGCCGTGGCGATGATTATTTTAGCTGCGAATTCCCATTTTGCTGATCAATACCAATCATCCACGACCGACAGCCACGGTACAACGTGTCCCGCTTTAACCGAATAGCAAATGCTATTAGAACAACCCCAAACACACACACACAAACCCTCTCCCCTTTCCTCTCCCTCTCTCTCTCCCCCTCTCGAGGAAACCTATACCTTTAACCTTTACCAATAATAATAATTGTCGATCGTTCGCTGCAGATTTTTAAACACAATCCCCACAAAAAAAAATGAAGGGTAGTAGTCCATTTATCACAATATTGTTCACAAAGTTAGTTTGAGCGTACAAATCTATGTATCGGCCGTTTTGAAAGCACCAAGTTGGGCCCACTGTAACCTTTTGACATCAAACGGATTTTGACATTTAGCCCCAAATAGTAGCCCCAATGTAGTCTTGTATATGGTGCTCTTCGAATGGTTAAGAAGAGTCCTCTTAAGTTCTAAGCGTTCTTTGTTAAGGCAAAAATATGCTTCGCGGTACAAATGGATTTGATTATTTAAAAAACTAATAAAAATAGGTGGTTTAAGTTTTCATACGAACCTTTTGTCTGTATTAAAACATTAATATACGCCTAAGCTCAACAAAGTTGATTAATAGTATGTTATATTTTAAATCTTTGAAAATGAAATCATTTATTTTAATAACATTAGCAAAAAAAATTTTAAATTAAGTTTTTGAGAGTAAAATGTTTTATCTACCATGAAAAGTTATTACTCAAGGACAGAATTTATGTAATACAACGTTATTGTTGGTAAAAATATTACACATTTCAACTTAAGATTTTTCAAATAACTTTTTACTATCTCATATGAAATGACTGATATTTTATAGTTAAACAAGTTACTTTTCTTTTTATAAAAATAATTAACTTAATAACTAGTTTTGAACAAAAAGTTACATTGTCCAGCTTTGACAAAATAATATAAGCTATTACACTATTTTGTCTTATAGTTACCTAATCGTTTTTCATAGTCAACACCTTCGTTTATGTTTATTTGAGTCAGGGCATGCGAGGGCCTGCCAGGTACAGCATCATGTGTTAGAATAGAGACTAGGAGAATATTATAAAACTGAAGGTTTGTTTTTCAGAGAGTACACAAAACCGTGGGTTTTCTCCTGACACCTGCCCGCCTTTCAGTCAAAAGACTTTGGATCCGTTTGCAATTCAAATTATACAAAATATGCACCGGGTTATTTGGAATATTCCAAGACTGTTCATTCTAACGTTCGTTTGTTTGCCCAGAAAACGTATTACGCGGTAGTTATAGGGCGCAATATACCTACCTCTGCTATATGCGATCCTTGCGTTTGAATATGAGTGGTACTTTTTTTTTCATTCTACCTCAAAACGTGGCTCAAACGGCAGCACACTTATACGCGTGGGAAATATTTAATCTGCCAGACGCTCATCCGCTCACCCCTCGCCGTTTCACCCGGTAAACACCGCAACACACACACAAAGTGTTGCCGAACAAACAGCGGATTTTATTATTAATTTTCGTTCAGCCCGTTTACATTGTACTACATTATAGTATTATTATGTACACACCGCATGCGTTAATATGTCGCGTACGGCCGTCAGACACCCTGTGGATGGTACTACAAACTATACGGTACACAAAAATTACAAAAATTACTAAAAAAAATCACAATTACAAAAAATTGCTCACACTGCCGTCCAACTCGTGTTTTACTTATCGTCGCTTAAGATGCAATATTTTGTATCTCATTTTTTTTTTTTTAACTTTACACAAGAGAGCAAAATCATCATCAGTTTCACATTCAGCAACATTATAAACCGCATGTATTCGTCATTCAAATGTAGCGTTATCTATTGACCTTATCATAATCTGACCGCACCGGTCGATTCCTCGCGAAAATATAAATTATACAGTGATTTGGCCAAAAAAAAAATAGATACGAGGTTAGGTTAGGCAACGTTGTACAACTCTAATAAGTTGAATGATTTGAAGTATAAATAAATCGAAGAAAATCAGCGAGACGAACCGTTTTCTATAATACGTTGATTTTGACCGAATATTCTGTTGTTCTAAAAAATCACCATCATTGAATTGGTGAGAACGAAAGTAAATGTCCTTGACTGTAATACTTATAGCACCGGAAAACTTAGCGATATCCGTAAGAGTTTCTGTGCTGGATTGAAGAATGCCAACAAGGCCTAATTACTATGCTGCAGGGAGCTTGTAGGACGTGGTTTTTTTTCCCCCATCGGACTGTTGATTTAATAGGGACAACGACTCCTCCCGGCCGGTTCCCAGAAACCACTCTGGGACTAGAATGAAAGATTGCCGTCCGGGCAAATGGCAAAATCCGGATTAAGGAACTCATTGAACCGGGGGCACAACAAGCGACGGAGGAACTCGGTCTCCGAATCGAAGCTCGCGCCGGACGACTTTGGAAGAAAAGTATACATTCCTTATCGCTTGTACAAACGTCTCGAAACGGTTTTTCGGAGGTCTTAAGAAAGTTTTGCGGACAACATAATCGCCAACAGACGGATATAACGACGACGACGGTCGCCGGAGAGAATAATATATCCTTTCACGCACACATGCACGCGAGACGGCCATAAAACAACTATGCACACACGCGGGGGAGGAATTTCCAGTGTGTATAGTTGAATAATTGCGTTTAATCAGTAATCTAACTTTTACTAAACTACCGGCATATAGATGTATACATTTTGCGCTAATGTTGCCATGGTTATGCGGACAGCAATACCGTCTGCCGACCTACTGGCGCCGTCGGTTCCACTCCGCCACCGCCACCACCATCATGATCATCCCCTTTCTTTTCACCATCATCATCCCCTTCCAGCCATCGCGCCACACACTAGAATTATTACTTCTCTACAATACCGGCTGACTGTCTGTCGCCGCCGCCGCCGCCGCCGCCGCTGGTCTGCTACCCTTCAAGATATCATACACACGGCGAGGGTGACCTTTAGGATTCTTTTATGATTTTCTATAAGGCCCAAATCGCTGGAGCAAAACGACTCGGGGTTTGCAAAGTATGACTACACTTACAAAACCAAAATACACAACTGTGTACTGTTTAAACGGCCGACCATTGATCGGATACGACGGCTAAACGGTAGACCGACCGCGGCCAGATGGAAAACAGCTATCAGTCAGATAGCACCGGTCTGATTAGTACAACGTTTCGATTGATTTTCACACGCCACCGCCCGTTGTAACGGCGAATTACATAGACAATAGAACTTTTGAAAAAAAAATAATATATAAATTATACCCATAAACTATACTAAAATAATATACACTCTTTTGTTCGGCGTACAGCTTTGCCCGACTGGACAATATGGCCGAGAAAAAACCAATATTGCCGCAGTAGAGTTGTATTCAAACAGATGGCTCAGTTAAATAAAAACCTAACAGTAATTATAGGAATTAGACAATAATAATAAAAAAAAACGACACTTTATTAACGAACAATGTATGTTAGATTTGATAGCGTTAATATTCGTTAATTAAAATTTTTCATACAAAAAATGATAACACTTGAAATCGCGGTAAAACATTTTTTGTGCAGAAAATAAAATTTAAAAAACACAAATTTTTTAAATAAATGTTTTTAGAATAAAGGTTAGTTGAAATATTATTTCACTGTGCTGATTGCGATTTGATAGGTATCTGAATATTACTATTGAAATCTTCTTAATGACAAAAGTATCTATTATCTAAAAACATAAAAAAAACACCTTTTTTTTAAAGGTCTATTATCTCGTATACAGGGTGATCGTTTTATCGTGAACCACTCAATATGTCATTGGGTTTAATTTATAATTGAATTTTACACCCTACGGGATATTGTGAGGTTAACGACAAAACGGCCACTCTGTATAAATAGTATTTTAGTTTAACATCCATTACCTACATACTTTCTAGATGACTGTTCAGTTATAATGTTATATGCCTAAGCGTTAAGGTCTGGCGGGTTCACGTCGGAATTGTTGAGTTTGCCCAATATTTTTGGGGAGGGCAATTGGAAAGGAAGGCCTATCCCCAAAAAGGGCAATGCTTGGATGTATCTTTGACGGTTCGGTAAATAAAGAGGTACGCGAGCAAAATATAATAGTTTACCCGTTTATAACGATGTGTACTTAACAGTGCACGCGCAGAGTACAAGACTTGTGTAAACACCAAAAATATAATATTTGCGACACACCTAGGACCAGACGGCAGCCGCTTGCCGGCAAATCCACATCGAAGGGTCGTTATCCGTATCGAATATTGTGAACTCAAGGATTAGGGTTCCAATGAATTCCGGCCGTAGTGTCTATGGGACACTTTTCTGTAAAAAACAATATTTTTTTTATCCCTCGCAATCGAATCTCTGCACGGGTTTGTTTGTGTAAGCATATTTTGGCAGTGTCACCGCTATACAGATCAGTTAAGAACCGTACAGCCCACCAAACGACACCCGTTATGATTCGGTATCGAGCAAAAAAGACAACACTCAATTTGGTGACAAAACAAAATACATAAATGTCATTGACATAAAAAAAAACACCCCTTAGCTGTTGTGATAATATCGTGTAACCGGCTAAGTCGAATAAACCGAAAAAATAACCCTATTAAATGCTTTTAAAATTGTATTTAAATAGAGAAGTAATACAAGTACATACAGTTATAAAAAAAAAAAAATATTAAAAATAACTTTAAACTACATTCAAGTAAAATTCGACGTATAACGATGGGTTTGGATATGGTCAATGAGTTATTATTATTAATTATTTTTATTATATACATTGACGCCAATTGGTTTTTTTTTAAGTAAATACAAAAATCTAATATAAAGAATATAATAAAAACTAAAATAAAATGAATACAGCTACCAGTAAAAATAAATTACAAGTGAATGAAAATGAAAATATATAATAACTTCAATGTATATAAATAAAAGTATTTAAAAATTATCTTAAGTAACAAAGAATAATTTAAACGCAATTACTTCAATATTTTAGGAAATTGTAATTATTTACTTGGCGAGGACATTTCTAAGAAAAATAATACCCAGAGAAGAGTTAGGCTAACAGATTTTAATATTTATTAATTAAAAACGGGTTTCCAAAAAAGAAGGTCAGAGACTAGATTGGGCTTCAGCAAAACAAAACTCAACGTTTACAGCCGAAGAACATTAATAATAATTTTGCAATTAAATTATGGCTCGCCGTTTTATCCTAACGATATTATTATTATATATTTTGTGGAAACGGAATTCAATATCCAATTCTAGTTTTATTTTTTTATGTAATATAAATTACCCGTTTTTCACATTTCACTTGTCAGGGCATCGTTTTTTTCCCCCGTCTCGATTTCGATTCTTTACACTAATTAAGCAAACTCAAAATCCGTATCGCTAGTAATTGTTTCTATTTTTATCGAGCACTGTTAGGCTCTGTTAGGTTATTACTCTTTTTTTTTTTTGATATCCTCAACCGATTCAATCGTCGACCGCATTAAAGTCGTTGGCCGTCCTCGGCGTTTCGGTTAATATATAATATCATTGCTCTTTCTTGTTTTTTTGTCTTTTCAATGATTTCCGGCGCGTGCTCGAAAGGAGTTCACGTTGCCGGCAGTCCTCCGACCGCTCCTAATTATCGTTTGTACCATAGCCCATAGTCGAGATGAGATTAAAATAGAAATGAGAAGAAAACAAAAGCGCTTCAGCGAATTGCCGCCCGTTTATTAGACAGTCAAAAGTTCTAAGTTGGCGGCCTTCGTGCTAAGACACCACACCACACACACACACACACACACACACTATCATTATGTACCCCCTAAAGCGAATTTACTCTGAAACTCTTCGAGAGCGGTAAGTAGGTACAAATAAAATTAGACAAACGTCGGAGAGTTTGCGAGAAATTGTTTACCACACTTGGCTTGCGCGGTTGAACTTCCCGAGAAGATCACAAACGCGTTGACCTACTTCGCGGCAACTCGATTCAACTTACTTAAGCAAAACTTACTTACGGTAGAACTGCCTTAGCGTAGTGTGTCTCACTATGGAAAAATCGCATGAAAACTTGAAGCCACGTGTACATCCAATTAATCTAAATGATTCATACACTCGCACCGAGTAGTGTACGATAGCTGTTATAAGTAAAGTTTCAAAACAACTTATTGATAAGTTTATTATACAAAAACCAATTGGTATTCCATGTCGGCGAACAAAAGTTTTTAGAAAACTTCATCGATGACGATTGATTCATTTTCGCCACACACGTGTGCGGAAAACTTTTTTCAGATATAACCGATGGAGCAAACAAACTAAAAGGCTATCTGGAGGTAAAGGCATTTGCTCGCAGACTTTCTGGGTTAGACCATGGGTTGTAGGTCAAGGGAGGGATTTGTATATGAATACATTATTTGCCGCTTTCTAAATAAATTTTGGGTCGTTTGCTCAAGTATATGCAACCAAGTAAAATGGGTTAAAAGAGACTAAAAGGGTGAAAATACTTATGTAAAAGTGTAGGTAAAATCTAGCTGCGTCTAACTCATAGATTAGGTTTCAGGTTAGGGACTGATATGCTTGGAAAGCAAATAGTAAATAGTGAAATGAAGAATGATTTTGGAAGATGTGGCGAGGAATAGAGAAATATGAGGTGGATTGAAAAACAGGTGTATCATCGTGTGGTATCTGATGATTAGATCCTACTTAAAACAATACCATTTAATCAGCGAGTTAATTTCTTCTTATTAATATTAATACAGTTATTTCATTGAGAAAACTAAAATGTGTCTTTGTTTTGTCGACTGATCTGGAACTCAACATTTGTTTTCTTCAAATCTTCAATGTATATAAAAAAAATTAATTTCATACAATTTTCAAATTGAATATTCCTCATTACTGCACAGCGCTATTGTCGGGCTTGATTGTTTATTGGGTGTTTAACAGGTGAAACGAAAGGACAACCTGCGAAGGTATGTTGTAACTAGCTTTGTGAGCTTTAGCAACTTGTAGGTCGTGAGGGTTTTTGCTTGTGTGGAATGTGACTAACCGGGTTTTGGGTTTTGGGTTTTTTAATTTTCTGAACTCGGAATCAGACAAACGAATGAATGCTATCCGAATGGCGACGGCGACTACGGTCTCGGTTTGAATACCGCATGTTGTCTATATCGTATGGCGCTCAATTGATGTCATTATTAAGTACAATCAATTGACGGTGACTGCGGGCAAAGGACCGGCCGTCAACTCCTATTAAGGGTGTCGGTGCTGTGTAACAACAACGATAATAATAACAATAATAGCAATGCCACACTATATGACTATGACGGAGGACCTAAAGTTTTGGGGCCACACCACGTCATGGCGCACACAATATTATGGACTAGGGGTTTGGTGTGAAAATGTCAATTCGAGCTCTCTCTCTCTGTCTATGTATGATAATATGAATTACTGTGCCGTTTCTCGCCAAAACAGTACTTGTTCAGCGGTATGTGCACATTGTGTCTGCCAGGCAAACGGGGCAACACGAAACAGCCATTTAACAATTAATATTTATCGACGGCGCCATATTATTATTATCATTATTGTCTGCTGTGCTGCTGTGCTTTGTCCCCCATGCACTGGCGAGCCGGACATAAAAACACTTTTAACCCCAAACGCCACCAGACGATAATAATTATTATTATTGTCAGTATAATATGATTATTATCCGTCGATCAAACGTAATATTGTGTGTATTACTATTATTATTACACAGCTGACATTGTGAATAATATTATAATGATATCTGCTTGACAAAAACGTCACGCACGAAGCTGATTTAAATCCGTGGTTTAAGTGCGAGATCGACGACGTGCCAAAACTGAATATTTGTCGAAATTTAACAAACCATGTTTTTGGAGAAAAAAAACAACCCAAAACGATATAGCTATACCTAACCCGACCTAACTGGCGGTATTAGAACGGCGTTGGAACGGAATAGACAAAATTCGAAAGCATTTAAGAAGGCTAGGAAGAAAATAAAATTGTGTACGCAGCAAAAATGACACCGAGTAGAGGGGAAAGTAGTTGGGGGAAAAAAAAGAGGGTGTTCAGTGTTCAAGTCTGGGTTCCTTAAGGAGCCTCTACGCCGAGCTTCTACTTCACACAGAACTTACCTAAAAAATACTCAGATTTAAGTTTAATAAGAACACTTGGGTTCTCTATAATATTTACAAATGTCATAGTTTTAATATTGTGCCACAATGCAGTATTTTATAGGTGAGTTCTGTTCGAAGAAGAAACATAATATGTTTTTATACAAAAACATCTGTTGTTGTTTTAGTGAAAAATTGCCTATACAAATGCGCCTTAATAAATGCTAGTGTAACGCTGGCATGCACCTATTTAAGGGGCTACGTATAGGCAATTTTTTAAAAAATATCAATTCAAAGTTAAAAATGTAGTGTATTTTTATTAGTGTACGCTAGTGATGATTCTTTAATAATTCTATTACATTGTGACAACATCCATTATAAATATGTTCTTCTAATAAACAGTCTCTCGCTTTTCAATTACAGCTTTATCAAATATTCAAACAGAAATAACTCTTTGAGATGGTACAGTAGGTATATTAATGTGTAATTTACGATTTATCATGAAGTAGTATTGAAATATTAATGATAAATATAGGAATTTTTGTCGAGAAATCTAATTTGTAAAAATATATCATTATAGACACAATATATAATATGATCTGATTACATTTTTTTACAATTTTTTGGTGAATAGAATTGCCATTGTCTTAGTTGCCTTTGTTTCTTATTTGTTTGTAATCTATTGGTTTTAAATTTTTTTCTGCAAGCCCAAATCAAAAACAAATTAAATGCAATTGTAAACGCCCCAAATAAACAAAATATTCAACGAAATGACAATCCGGGAATTTCGAAACAAACATAAATATACAATAAAATATTATAATAAATGTAAAAATATAGTCATTTATTTCGTTTCGCTAAAAAGGAAATTGCTAAACAGACATCGATTTCATCGTGTACTGGCCGTATTTTTTCATTAGAGAACAAACAACATTTTTTCCCCCCTTTTTTTTTCAAGACACACAAAGAGAAAAGCAAACTAACCACAATGTACTGCCGCATACTACTTTGTGTATTTTACATAAAGCTCATTCCGGGAACGCAGACCATTTCGAACCGAGGGCAAAACATAAATTATAAAACGCAACCAACCTATTCGTTAAAATTATTATTAACCCAATGATAACACCAGCGGCTGCCTTTCGCATATATTATACTGTTGTCCCTTAGGGTTTGTGTTGACCACCTGCAAAAACCTGCTAAAGGGCGTGTATTAGGTGGAAAATAAGAGCAGAAAATTCTAATGTAAACCGAGTAGACGAATAAATTTGTCGACAGGGCTTTAAGACGTTGAGGTAGAGATAGACCAAAGTAGAAGAAGAAGTGAGTGCGCCTTATTGATAAGGACGTGGAAGTGTGTGGAGTAGATAAGGAACTATAGTGTACATGATCCTAGGATGTGAAGCGAGACTGCAAGATGGACGATAAGGCGAACAAAAAGGAGCTTTTGCACATTTTCCATTTGGGTTAATTCTTCTGTACCTAACCTAATCGGACGGTTTTGTTAAGGGGATTGCGTGCGGTCTGTTTTTGTGACGGTTTAGACCAAAAAGCCAGACAAAATTTCGACTATATACTTAGGGCGGTCCGATTTCAATTGTGTGGTAATTCTGTTACTATGTGGGAAACAGATAATTTGCTTTGCTTTTTGTGAAAAAGTTGCAAATTTGATTCATTTAATTACAAGAAAAATAAATTGTTCAAATGTTAATTGGCTTCCTACAAAACACAATAAAGTAGCCAAAGAAGTCGAAGCACTTGAATTTACATTGGATGAACCATCCAATGTAAATTCTCATTTTTCTTAATTACTATAGCCCACGAAAAACTCCTTAAGGACAGACTGCATGCGAACCCCAACGAATCCTCCAATCCAATGAATTTCACATCTCATAAGTAAACGCTAAAAAGAAGAACCATACTTCTTGTTGATGTGTCATGAGTCTTTGAATATCATTTTTTGAAATACACGTTTGAATATCTGCAAGTCGAAAAACGCGTTCAATTGTAAAACTTAACGAAGGAAAACGTTTTTTTATAGCCACACTGTTGGTATTTTTTTTTTGCGTTTGTTGTTTGTCGCTAATGCTCGATATAAAAAAACGAGGGGAACGTGCGATATTAACGCATTTTTTATCTTTCATTTTTATCATTTTCGGTTTCAGGTACAACATTATCTTGCGTGCATCCGTTCGACACAATCGTTATAACCGCTGAAAACAGTGTATATTCGTCGTAAACGTTGGTTATTCGTTTATCAGTCCCGTGTGTGTGTTTTTATTATCACTATTTTTTATTTTTTTTTTATGATATTTCTATCCGCCGGCCGCCGTTTGTTAGTCTCAGCGCAGACTCGTTTATATCAATAAAAAATATCAACGGCAAAAAAAAAATATATGAATAAGCAAAACATTGTAAAAATCAATATATATTATTATCTATAATAATATTTTGTTTACATGTACACGAAATAAGAAAAAAAAACGATAAAAGACATGTCTCTTAAGGGACGCTATGCTCGGTACCGGTTATTATTTTTTATGGCGGATCGCCCAAAGTCCAAATAAATATGGCCAAACAACGTTAAGTGTAACCATAACTAGCGACGGCAGCTTTGGGCCTTCATTTTAATGCAGATTGATTGCTGACGATGCACAAATTTCATTAAATAAGCAAAAAAAATAATATGTATCCGATTAAAATTTTAAGCCTCTATTTTTTTGCCGACGGTTTTTATATTAAAGCTTTTGAGTTTTTTTAAAGTGTAAATTGTCTGCGAATTGAAAATAAATCCCTGATAAAAATAAGGTGCATGTATAATGTATTATATTATGTTAAAAAAAAAAGCTCTTAACTTTCCGGCATATTTATCATCTTGGTGATTGGAAAATATCTTGATCAGACTTTGCAATGGCTAGGAATTCGACGACCTATTGCTCAATGGACAAAATATGACTTGATAAAAATACTGGCCGTTGTCACAAGTATTTACAGTTGTCCCAATTGTGTTTGCTTCTATTTTCTAAAATGCATATTGTTACTTACTTGCGTTGGGACCAATTTTAAATTTAGTCCATCTCGGGAATTTCTCGAGAAACAATTTGTCATTCTTGACAAATTTGGAGTCAAGTATTTCTGCCAGAAAATTGGCGAGTTCGAAAGCGGTACAGAATTGTACACATTCCAGTTAAGACATGTCAAGGAATGTTTCACATGTGTTGCAGTTCAGCGGGGCTCTTCTTTGGCATGCAATAAGGTAAAACAATGTACTTTGTACGCCTTGCGGTTGTTTAGTTATGCTAATCTTGAAAATTACATTTCCTCTGGTAGAAATTTATCCAGTTTGCCGACAACATGAATTAGGTATTAGCTGAGTGTAGGAGGATTGCAAATATTTTGTTTCAATGTGTCTATATTGTTCTATTTTCTTATTTTTTGTTCTTGGGGTGTATTCGTTTTCTTATCCAACTTGGAACGTCCTACCCATAGTTTAACAGGGTAAACTAAGAGAAAAAGACCCGTCTGACCGTTCCAAACAAAATACAGATTGGACATTTCTAATAGGCAAGTTTCGAGTAAGACTTTATAGATCCGGATAAGATGGCATTTTTCTCGTCTCAGAGATATACATATACACTGTAAGAGTGGAATTAGCAAAGAAATTCGAAAAGGACGTGCGCCGGGATCATTAGGGAACGCGCAGCGAAACTTAACAAGATGTATAATATATTTTTAATACTCCCCTTCCGGTTTTCGGTAAGTCATCAGCGATTTTGTCCGTGTCCGACTGTCGAGGCGTTCCTACACTCAACACAATTAAAACACGGCTATGTTTCGCCTTCTGAATAACAAACAGCCACTAATAATATTACAGTCGCGTATCGAGGGGTGACTCTCCACCACAACACACACACACACAACGCGCTGCCCTGTTGGTGGTCGAAATTTCGTTATTTGTAGCTGTTGTATAAACACAGACTACTTGGAACACACAGAAAAAAAATATCAAAATTGAATGACAATTTTTGTAGACCGGTTGTCGGTGCACATAGAGTTGAATTGTTCTTTATTTAAAAAATTAATTCAATATAAAAGTTACCGTTTAAGCTCTGGAAAATATTTTTAAAAAAGGCAAATATTTAGAAATTGTATAATATTTTAAAATAGGTAACATAAATGTTTCTAAAAATATAAACTACAAAATTTCAATTAAAGTTTTAAATTAAATTGTTCGCCTTGTACACGAGTAATCCTATTTTCTATGCGAACCACTCAACGGTTTCTTTTCACAGCGTTCTAAGCAAATTCCTTATAAAAAGTTTCACACCGCAACAGTTGCTGTAATCTTTTTTTATGCTCGCGTCTCATACGTTTTATAGCTGCGAAAGAAAAAAAAGGAGATTTCCTTTCCTAAAAAGTATTCAATTTAAAAAAAAAACAGAAACCCACATTGCAGAAATTGTAAAAAAAAAGTACAAATTGAATTAATAAATACAAAATTCATTTTTGCGCCTTAACCAACCTTATAAGTCTAATATACATCTGTTGATCTGTTGACATAATGTATTGACCAATGAATTTTTAAATGTAAGATGTTATTTTAAATTTACTCAACGTACCCACATTACTTCAACTCACCTTCAATTTCAAAAATAAATTCAACACAAGTACCTAGCCAGGTTGCTGTATACAAATATACTTAAAGCTATTAGTTATTAGTTTCTTTTTTGTTATTATTATTATAGAAAAAAAAAATCAAGTACTTATATCATAAGATAAACAAATAATGTGTTTAAATATTATACTATAAAAGAATGTATGCTTTTTTCATAAATTAATATTATATATCAAATTATTCCATCAAGGGTTGGTTTCATAGCTAAAATGATCTACATCTTGAATTTTAAATCACGTTTAAAAGGTTGTAATCACAACAAGATTACCGTTAATGTAAAATTGTAATGACGTTTTTTTTTTAAAAAAAAAAAGTTATATTTCACTAAGACTGAAGAAAAAAAACTTCATTACATTGAAATGTCTATTCTCTCGGTAAAATACATTATAAACGGCTTATTATCGTCGGGTGACTTAATTAACATTTTAAAAATATCGAATTTAGATCATTATATTATGCAAATTTTAAGTATAAAATTAACGTCCGAGCAAATTAAGTGTTACGGTGTTTTTTCTCTTCTTGTATTTCTTGAAAAGGTCCTGTTTTCACCGGGGTCTTAGGTAAAAGTGTATGAATAAATTATTTGGTATATTGAATACAGCTCGAACGGCTTTTGTAAAGTGCCCGGACGAGATGTTGAAAAGGTGAAATTCCCGCGCAAGTGTATCCGATTGCTTTGTAAACCGAGTAGAGGACGGATCGAGTAGATTGTATCAACTTTTCAGAAGGGCAGTTAAGGAATTTCAGAGTTTCCTCCGCGGGTCGTCCGTAAGGGATCACGCATGCATATTACATGCCTTGACATAGCATTACTAGAAGTGTCCAAGGAAATAATACAATATTGCGTAGGCGTGTCGCGTTCAATTACACATAACTGAGTTCTATTGAATCGACCCTGCCATTTTTGTCGAACGACTTAAACTATATTGTGCTTTACGCGAAACATACTGAAGTTTTCCCGGGTTAGTCTTTTGGCAATAGAATTTGCTCCAAGTTTACATTTAGCCATATATTTTGTTACATATGAGAAGCAACTCTGATGAATGCAAAAACAAGTAAAAAAATAGAAAACACCGAAATAGAATACACATTTAATGCTGGTATAATATTTTGGCCGAGCTTTTCCTTTTGGTTAGCACACAAAGGTCAATATTAATTATTGGGAATTTCGGCAGTTGTAATATTACAGTGTGCGTTGTGCTGGAAATTTCACGTTTAACTACAACTTGCCGTGTGCTTACAGGGTCGGTGCAACAGAGAGAAGCCGCCGTGCAAGTATTTCCACCCGCCGCAGCATCTCAAGGATCAGCTATTGATAAACGGTCGCAACCATTTGGCATTGAAGAACGCGCTGATGCAGCAGATGACCATGGCGGCCAGCCAGCAGATCGTACCCGGTCAAGTTCCCACGGCGGTGGTGAGTTTTGATCCTGTTAGTATGAACATTTTTTATTAAATAATTTTTTTTTTCATTTTATTATTTTAAGTGCATGACATAGCACAACCAATGCCTAAGACACAACCCTAAGAATTACCCCGGGCGATAGTCAAACATGGAGGGGGAAGACGCGCCGTATCTTGATTACCGTTTTACTTTAATGTTGCCATCAATTCTGCGCCACAAACAAATCAACAACTTTTAATTTGTTTTCGCCGACTCCGGCACTTAATTACATAAGTCGGCGGTGTAATTAAATCACAGTTTTAATACTCTTTGCAAAGCCAATCGATCAAAGTCAAACGCCGAAATCGCATTATTTATAATCGTGTCGCCGCCGCGGTTTCATTCGTTTGTTACAAGTCCGTGGAATATCAATTAGATATTTCTGAATGAAAAATATAATATGTTCAGGACAAAAGCTTTGCATTCTCGAGGCTTACTTTTCTTAGATGTCTAATGCCAAGATTGCTAGCAGAAATAAATAAGAGGGAGACGCCACAACTGTTGCCAAATGTCATACAGACCATGATTTGTATCTAGTCTGTGAGGAACGTCACAAAAAAAAAACCCAGACCATAATATCAGTCCCATCTATTATCAGTGTGTTAAGTGGGCGTTATCGGATAAAGGAAAATTGACAATAAATTACGAAGAAGCTAAATTTACCAAATTCTCACCGTTCGTTCCACACCGCCATTTTTTTCTACCGTCGCCTGTTTTCTTTTCTAATATTTTCTATTTCTTACCATCCTGATTTTTCAGTCCATTAGTCCATTTGTGTCAAGTAACATCCGTGACTCTAGATCGTCATGTATCGAGTTTCAGCTATCATTATTATATTGAATCGTTAAATAGCTGGTTTATGTTACCCTTGGGTACTTTTTTTTTGTCTGTTAATCTTTCGAACGTGCGGTCAGAGCAGCGTTGGGGTTTTATTCGGTCCGAAGAAGGTTTTTTGGACAAACATTAATTTTCGTTTTGCATTTACAAATAAACAATCCGGAGGTCGAAAACCACGAACGGCATCCATAAAGCAACATACAGTATAAATAAAAATAAACTTATGGCTTAGTCGAGCTCGCATTGCCTTTCTGAAACAATCGTTGGGCACGTACAATGTCCGGAAAACAATCCGTTATTATTTATTTGTTTGTTTCGGTCATAAGGCTCGTGAAACAATACAATTAGCTAAGATCAACCGCGGATTTATTGTGGAAAATAATACTTAATTGTACCGAACGAAATGTCTACACGAGGAGTAATAAAACGTACTCAAGGGTTATATTTTAATAGAGCAATATATGAATGTAATAAATAATATGAATAATAAATGTATTTGCAAAGAGGGATAAAAACAGAAAAAAGTTTTGTGTACTCGTTGAGTATTAAATTTCATACGGAATGACATAAAATACTACATCGGTTAAGTTAAGTTGCATTGTTAAGCCACCAGTGAAGTACTTCAGTTTGAAATTTTTAAAATTGTAAAAATCTCAAGGCCATTTCAATCCACGGTAAAGTCAATACAAAATGCAAACTTTCCATTTGCAAGGCAACCCAAGTACTTTTGGTAAAATGGACCAGTATAATAAATTGAGACGCTTTTTAACAATATGTAAATCTAATTGAGACGTTTATTAAAACAAGGACCAAATTTCAAATTTTGGTGTTTTTAGGAGAGACAAAAAACTATTTTTCTAGGTACGTTTTTTTTAACGAAAACTTTATACTTTTGCCGAATTTATTACCATTTAATGGGTTGATTTAATTTATAAAATGACAATTTTTAGTTTTAATTTACCTATGGAGTTTTTTAAGGGTTGTAAAATTGGGTCTTTGTTCTTATCAAAACTTTTAAAATTGAAAGTTAACATTTATTTAATAAAAAAAAAATGACTTGTTCTGTGTATGAAATGTAACTTTTTTATTCAAAATCATATAAACATGCTCTAAAAATAAAACAAAACGATAAAAGTGTCATATAGAAAACAATATTATGACTGAGAATATTAAAACATTAAAATAGTAGTTGTCACAATATTTTACTTTTTTGATCACAGTTGTACTTTTGTTTATAAAATAACATTTATTAGGCCCTCTTTTTTAGTAAAATAACATGTATGTTTTCTTATTACAGTATGCATACCGGATATGCATACTGGACCAATAATATTCTAGCATAATATAAAATTTTAAAATAAATACATTTTTATAAGAAAAAACGCGTTTTGCAAAAAAATCCGAATTAGGCCCTTGTTCTAATAAGTGTCTCACAATTATTCTAAACGGAATTGGCGGACACAGAGATAACTCATTGTGTGGAATATATATATATATATTAATTGTAAATAATTTATTGAAAACTCGGAGGGTTTTATGGCAGCTGACACATAAACCGACGAACAGACTGCGTGCACAACCGTAGGTGTGTAGGAGAAGTCGTATGTTTCGCACTATGAAAAAAATACATTTGAACAAAATAAGAAGAACCGTGAAAAAGGGGTTGCGTTCATGGACTTTTGGCGGTTTTTTTGCGGACGACGAAGTCGAATTCCATGTTGGCCAAGTGCGTGAAGATGGGCAACACGTCGTGGTCCGGCATCCACGGCGAGCTGACACTCGGCTGGAACACGGTGAACATGGTGCAGTAGCCGACTTTGTGGACCATTTCCGCGTGGGGCTTGTTCTGGTTCTCGCTGCCCATCAGCTGCCTCGGGCCAACCGTCAGGCTGTCGTGGTGCGCCACCACCAGGATGTCGCCCCAGTCCTCCGCGGTCGCTTTGCACAAGGCCGCCATCAGGTGCCGGATGCGGACGTTGTACTCGGCGAACGTCTCCGCGGCGATCCGGTCCTGTATCGTTTCCCTGCTGTACATGGCCGTGTAATCGTTGACCGGCACTCCGATCCGGCAGCTCTTGAACTCGGCGTCGGTCATCCACTTGGGCACTACGCGCAGCGACCAATGCGGCCACTCGTACAGTCCCGGTTCGATGTTGATCTTCAACGACGAATTTTTCAGCCCTGCAAATCCACGCACACTTATCACCGATTCACAACCGCTTTGGGGGAGAGTTTCCAATCGAAATTGGAAGCATTCGAGATGTGGTCGCGCGCAAGAATGCTGAAGACGCCTAGGCTCCGACACCCGGGACACGTCGTGAGAAACGAGAGCGGACATTCTACAGTTCAAATCCATTCTGCATGGGAAAATATATGGAAAGACAAGACCCGAGGTGGAAGAAGAACGGCACGGGCTGCAATTGCTTGGAATACAATGAAAATCGCACCGTACCGTATAAGAAACGAGTGGCGGTCAGAACACTGCGCATGGAGCACGACGAGAAAACGTGTTTGATGTCCAGAGGCGGCGAATGGTTGTTGTTCTTGAGCGAGTAGCCCGTCCATTCTGATTGAAATTCGCCAACAATCGTCAACGGCGGATCGTGTTGGTAATCCGCAAACGAAGCTCTGTTCTCCAGATGTGTAGGAAGGTTGAGATCTTTCCGGACGTAAGCGCCTATCAAAAAACATGCAAGATGCAGAACAAATAGAAGAATGTAAATCGAACTCGGTGGGATGGACACAAGGGAATAACGGTAATTACCGGTTTTTTCGTCAATCACATTTTTCCACCACTGTGGACCGAATACACAGTCTACCGGTTCAGCGTGACTCATGAAGATGATTCGACGACAAAGGCTGGCCGGTGTGTAAATCGAATCTTGGTACAACTATAACGGGTGGTATAAGTAAAAACTGGACGTGCTCTCCAGACAAGCGTAATGTACTTACGCATTTCGATATTGAAAAGTTTCGAATAAATTTGAAATTGATGGCTCTTATCAATGTTAACCGATTCATCGCGAGCCACGCTTCCAACGTTCAACGCGGTTTTAATCGTTGAAATATTATTTCCGGGCGATTATTCAGCGTTGGAAACCTAATCAGAAAGATTTATCTCCGGACTATGATTACCTAGGAGTTGAATATGTTATTTCCATTTTCATAACGGCCAGAACAGTTTGCCGAAATTTGAGTTCAACAAATATAACAGACAATTATTGTTGCTGGACGAATGTTCAAAAGTTCTGCTATTCCGTGAAATAAAGAAACGAGTTTCCAGTGTTAATATGTAACGGCTAAGCGGTCTAAGTATTGTTTGAAATTATACTCCGCTATATGGTTAATTAAATCATGCAAAACTCCACTATACATAATACACCGACGTGCGGTAATTAGAATAAATGTTAAGGATGAACGTGAGGAATTTGTTCGGCAAACTACTAACAACGAACAGCGGAAGTAAAAAGTGTAATTAGTGTAAAGAATACATTGACAGACATTTTTCCAGGAAACTGAACTTCCAACTGTTATTCATTAGTCTCCTGTTAATTTGCTACAAAGCTCAAGTCGTATAATATCAAAAGTTTTCATCCGTTTACTTAAACAACAATAATCGTACTTAAGTTTTTTTTTTTTTTAAACTGTTTATTAACGACAAGGTAATTCGGAATGACTAGAAGCTTTTTTAACCGTGTCCAGACGGCGTTTGGGCAAAAGTACACAGTTCGTGTACAAAATATATTAATAATTTTTACACAAATACTACATTGTCAGGAACACAATTCGATATTGGCTACTTTTTAAGAGACGACGACAACAACATTCTACGGCGGTTATTATTCGTAGGCTATAAAAAGCGACTTGAACGTTTCCTTTTCTGATTGATGGCCCGAATGGAAAACGCTTAACGCGAATTTTGATAAAAAACAAATTCCCTTTTTTTTTTTTTTTTTTAAATTTTGGCGATCGTCTGGCGTATTTTAGCAACTCGCCGGCGACCTCGGACCCCGGCGGTGTTCAAACCAAGCCGGTCTGCGGAATTTGTGTGCATAATATTTATTTATATAATATGTACCCGTGACGCTTTGGCATCCGGCCGGAATAGCTCAACAATCATCGTTTTTATCGTCGTTCGGCGACGGTGAAAAATAACAAAAGTGACGAGACCCGCGTGGGCGGCCGGCCACACGTCGTACCAAACTCGAAATCGATTAATTACCGACAGTCCGGGGGGGGGGGGGGTTCATTCTAAATAAAAAAAAACGATTCGGCTCACCGTTCGGCTATTGTGGATTGGTCGTGGTCCGTTTGAACTCGAACGTGCGTGCCGCAGATACTTGGAACCGTTTCAAAGCTAATTAGCCCGGGTCATAAATCGGTTTGCGCACTTGAATCCCTCGAGTGCCGTAAGACAGACAGCCTGGCAAGGTGCTCGTCGGATAAGGTGAACGCCGCGGGTGTGCAAAAAAACCGACCGAAAACGCCTCCGTTTCCGGTAATCAAGTTATAGTTATCAAGTCCGGCACAAAGAATCCTTTGGGTTTTTCGCGTCCCGGAAAGTTTATCTAATTAACACCGTCCGCCAGTGTCGCGCGCTTTCTGCGTCGCATACATTTAAACTTTTTTTCGCAACAAAAATGTAGTTAAAAAAGCGAGAAAAACAAAGTGTACTCGGCACTTTAAAAACAAAAAAAAAAAAATCAAATAAACGAGAGAAACAAAAAACACTAAAAATATATTATGTTAATGCCCTGTTGATAAAAAAAAAAAACAACCAAAAGGGTACAGACCGTATCTGGATTGAACGTCACTACAACGCAGACTATTGCTATACCATTAGACTGTCTACGGTCTTACTCGGTACATAAATAAATCAGTTTTATTTCCTTTGAACAACTGTTTCGATTACACATAATATGTACTTATTGTACATACAACACTTTTCAACTCAAAGTATAGTACACATATATATTATTTTTGCAGAAAAAAAAATAAGCCAGTGTTTAATGGGGATGAAGCGAGGGCTGAAAATAAAAAAAAATTGTATACTCGTTTTAGAGAGGGAAATGATTATTAGTGATTTGTTTTGGCTGTTATCCAGAAGAATTATATAAAAAAATTAATATTTAATTTAAAAACTAATAAATAAAAATAATATCAGTTAAAAATCAGTTATTACAGTTATTAATCAAAAGTATTTTTGGAAACTGTTGAAAGATTCCCTTGTTCGGAAGGTTTATTAAAAAAAAAAATTATTAATTTGTATAATTAGTTTCAAGGAGATTGCATGTGGTCTGATCTGTGACGTTTGAGTCCAAAGAGCCAGAAAATTTCGATTATTTAAGATGGCCAAGGTTATGTGGGAAACAGATTTTTTTCGCTTATTTTTATGTAAAAAATTGCAAACATAATTTATTCAATATTACAACTTTTTAAGTGATTATCGACTTCTCACACAACTTATTAAAGTAGCCAAAGAATTCTAAGCTCTTTACAGAATTGAAATAATTGGACCATCCAATGTAGTCGAAATTTTGTCTGCTTTTTTGGTCTAAAATAAACCAAAATGGCTTTTACTCGTAGAAATAATTGTTTAAATTCGGAATAATACTTTAGGCTTGTACAAATCGACCGGCAAAGTAATCGACATATATTAAAACCTCCTTTTTTTCTTAAATATTGCCTATACAAAACTCCATAAAAACAGACCGCATGCACGTTTCCTTCAAGAGAATGACACCATGTATTTTTTTAGTGTCTTTTAGTGATCCATATGCTCAACATAGGTCTGGTTTTGGTCCGTTTTGACCGGTAAACTGACGGAACCGTGGACTTATGTGCTTTATTTGTATGTGAAACGTTAAATATTTTATTTTTAAGCTTCGCCCAACGCTTGCGCGTAGATAGGATTAGCCTTTTGCCGGAATGTGACTTACATACGTACATCGTCGAATAGACACGGTCTATGGCTTGGCTGTATGAAATAAAATTACCGTTATTATGGTAGTCACGAATCTATACGGTTGTATAGACGCTATTCGCTGTACTTAACGAATCCGAAATTTATGCCGCGCCCCGAATTCCATCCCTTTCGTTCACCGCAATTAGCCGTATTAAACATGTACGCGGCGTACACGCACCGTTGCGATGGTCTTTTGACGAACAAGGCAAAGGGGAGGAAGCTCAGCAGGGGTAGCTCGCCGGTGTACAGAACACTGTCGGGGTTCTGTACGGGCGCGGAGGACCTTCAAGATCCGAATGAAATTATCGGCCGAACGGGGGTTTTTTTTTTCGGGGTGAGGAAAGTAAAAGAAAAGAGGCGACCAAAAAAAGCAGAGGAAAGAAAAGGGAACTCCGCCGAAGAAGGCGGCGGTTGCCGCGTGTTGTACGTGAACGCAATAATAAAAACTTTTTCTCTTCGTCTTTTTTTAAGGGGAAAAAATGTCTTTCCCTCTCTCTCTCTCTATATATATATATATATGTTATAAAAACGATTGGACGTGAGATCGGCTACTGCTGCTGCTGCTGCTGCTGTTCCCTCGCCGGAACGGACGGACATTGATTGCATAATTTTTTTATCTCCTTCGTCTACTATACAACGTCCAGGATATACGAGTGTGCTGCTAAGGGGGTAGTGCGCGTACCTTAGCAACTGGAAAAACACAACCCCCCCCCCCCCCACTGACGAACCCGCGGCGAACCGATTGACTTCATCTCGATGCCGATTGAAACCGTTAAACATATTATATCATAAAGCCGGAGGTTTGTGTTAAACTAGGTCTTTCGTAGAGACCGGAAGAGAATGGCAGAAAATAAGTTTAAAATATATAGTTTAAAAAACCAATACGAGAATTTGAATTATGGAACTGTCCAAGATATGTTACCAATTTCAAAATTAAACTACAGTTCATATTTTATTTTATTGATCAGTCCGGCTGGGTTGGGTCAACTGATTGTTCAATCTAACCTAACCTCGCCTTAGACTATCAAGCGGATCAAGCTATTTCGCCCTTTTTAAGGAGTAAAGTATAGGCATTTTTGAAAACATCTAATTTTATAACGACAACTTTATCTGTATTCTCTCGTCGGACTGTTTTTTATTATTAATCAATTATATTTCACAAATTATATTTTAGTTCTGAGTTTGTTTTTACTCTTTTAAGTGCTTGTGTTTTCAAGGTAAAATTTAAGTTTTCCAAAAAAACCGACGGGAGAGCCTATAGTTTTTATAAGTTCTTCTCTTTTTAAGGCCCCTGGATACCGACCCTTTTTAAGGAGTTTTGTATAGGCAATATTTAAGAAAAAAGTGGTTTTATTAAATTTCGACCATGTTAATTAATTAACCGGTTAATTTATATGAGCTTCATGGTATTATTTTTAATTTAAATAATTTTGTCTATGAGTAAAAGCCATTTTAGTTAATGTAATAGTACATTTTTAGTCCATCGCACAGGCTGAACCAGTAATCCGATAAGTAATCTGAAAACAGATTTGAATTCGTCATGAAGTTTACTTGAGATCGGTCAGCGTACTTTTTTGATATCTTATTTCTGTTACGCATAAAACACGTTTGAACATTTTATAAAAATTTTAATTTTAAAATCAAATTTGGAAAGGGTTAAAATTAAAAATTGAAAAAAGTGCTCCGACCGATCTCAAGTAAAATTCATGACAAATTCATATCTGTTTTTAGATTGCTTATCGGATCAATGGTTCACCCTGTGCGGTGGACAAAAAATGATGTGTTTTGGCTGAAAAAAAACGGTCGGTATCCAGGGGGGCCTTAACGATATCAAAATTTGTTGAATTCGTACGGTTGTACGATATTTCGGTAGTGTCGGGTCTTGGGTATTTTTTTTTTTTTTGTGGGGGGGGGGGGGCAAAACATACCTCGCCCTGCTATTCCGGTGTTGAGTTTAGCGGTGAATTTAAAACGACCCGACCAAAATGAGATCGTGGCAGACTGCAGGGCCATCGGGTGACGAGCGCGCTGGTAAATTACATGCAAACACGAGAGATAAATCTCAATTTGTGTCGGACCGCAATCCCCGGGTCTTATAATATTCGCGCTGCAAGTCTTTCGTCGCCGTACTCGGGGGACACGTCACGTCCCGGTGGTTTACGCCGTTGAATATGCACATTTCGCATGTACAATGTGTGTGTGTGTGTACATATTAAACAAATCCCGACTTAGCCGAAAGCGAAAAAAAAATTCCCCGGCGCATCGCATACCACGGCTCAAACGTCGTTTACTGTCCATACCCTCTCTCTCTCTCTCTATCTCAGGATTTCCTCGGACAATACCTCACCCGTTGTGGGCTCGTGGAGGAAGAGGAACCGCTAAGCAGTCGTATATAAAACAAATTATGTTGGATATAGGAAAAGAATCGTATGGAGAATTTGAAGAAGTCGTTTTGGATAGAGAAGAATAGATGGTGGCCTCTAGGGGAAAATAAGTTTTGTTTCCAATCCCATGGCTTACTTTATATTCATATATCAACATTATAATCTGCACATCTGAGAAATTTTACTCCTTAAATACTTCATAACATTTTTGTGTACACATTACAATATGGACTACTATCAGAATTTCATAGGAACTAAATTAAACTTAGGAAAGCAAACTATTACACGTCATATTTTTTACTAAATAAAAAGAACACATAAAACCTTGTTTTGGTAAGAATTTGTTGAGTTCATAAAGTATAAATTTTGTTATTTATTTATTAAACTAATAAATACCTGTAAGAATACTAAAAATATTTTTTAAGAAGTTATTACATTTTTTTATTAGTTTTTTCAATAAAAAGAGTAGAGAAACATTATATTATCATACTTTTGTTCGTTTACAACGGTTTTTTAAGTATCAACCACAACGGCAAGTATTGGATCAAAGGAATCAATTGAGCGGTTAAAACTTATGTGAACAAAAAGGTTTTACTAATAGTACTCAATTTCGATGAAATCCGTTTTCTGAATTGACAAGACGTTTTGAATTACTGTCATTCAACATTATAATGGAATTCCAAACAAAAGACCATTTGAAAAGAAATGAGTCCTTAAAAATCGTATAACGCAATTCCAGATGTTTTATAATAGAAAACACACAAATAAAAAAAAGTCATATCATTTATTTTACTTAAAACTTTAGCTTTAATTGGCGATGTTGAACTTGTTTCGTCTCTCCGTTTTTATTTCATTACAAGATGGTATTATAAGATATACCAGACTGCACTACTCAAACAATTAAACGAATAAAAAGACAGTTCTAAAACGCATACATACGTTTTTTTTTTACAAGTCACTTTTTTCTTATTAAAAATTAATAAGAACATAATATTCTAAGAATCTATTCAGGTCAGCATCCAAGCTAAAATTGAATAATCTAGATATCTTACACGAATCATTCGGCAAAGATTGTCGTGTAATAATGATATCAAATAAACATTCTTTTGCGTTCAAGTAGATCAGCTGTGTCTAATTTTTTTATTTGTGACACAAAACATGGGGTACAAAATATAATTGATGAGAAATTAATTAAGATAATATTATGATTCCTTTGACAATAATTAATTGTTATTTTGTGTTGGTAATGAAACAGAAACCACAGTGCTAGCATAATTTGTTCAATGGCAATTTGTTTATTCGTTAAAACATGGCCTAAAAGAGATAATTATCATTTTAATGACAAAAGGCATGCAAATTAAAAGTCACATAATTAATATCGAAACTTAAGTTGAACAGTTGGCAAATTAGAACATCAAGAATTTATTCAAATTATTTCAGAACCTCCAAGAAAGGAAATTGGAAAGAGAATTAAATCGTCCAGCGAAAAACTTGGATAGGAATTAGTCGGGCCATTATCTTCCATGACTGAGATAAAAAATATACACTACACTGTTTACTTCATTAATCAGTACATTTATTTGCAATATAAAACAATTACTATCGAAGCTATCACAACGGTTATTTAAACGGTAGTCTGTTAGTCTGACAATTGATTTTGTGACAAAACCGATGATTTCTTTTGTATTTTTTTATTACGATGTTTTTTTTTTTTGAAATCCTACAAAAGTTCGAGAAAAACACCCCAAAAGTTTACATAATATTTTTCAACTTAAAATTACAACATGCTATAGCTTTTAAGAAACAAAATTTTCCAATTTCTTTCAAACTTTTATGCCATGTTCTTAATCCGGTAAGCTCCGTCCCAGACCTTATTGTGCTGGTTTTTTTCTTTGCAAAGCCGCCATATTATAGCAGGTAATCCAATTTGAAAATACCATCGAAAATTGAACCCTGGACGCTGCACCGCCGTACTGTGCGTATGAAATACATAGTGCAATCAAATATAGCGTTCGATAATTCGATTGTATTGGTTTTTAATCCGTCAAACCTTTCAGACGTAGCGTACAACAATCTATTATAATATATATCATGGACAATCAAATCATTTTAAACGTAATATTTGTGTAAGTTTAGTGTACCCCTCGAGATTAGAAAAACCGTACGAGCACAATATAACACAATAAAAACGACCCCTCCGAACGGCGGCCACGGTCTAGACGATTTGTCTCAATCAGATTCTCCGGCGTACCCTCCTGTTTGGCATTTCCAGATTATCTAAGTCTTTTATGCGTCAGCCAGTGCTCGTGGGTTTCTTACGAATAATCCAAATCCAACACCAAAGCGAGCGCAATCGTTTCAATATGAATATCGCAGTAGACACTGACTTAAGTAGCCCCAATCGCGTGCAGTCGGCCTAGGAAATGGTTTCCTGGGGTATGGGTGGCTGAATGGCCTTAGAAAAAAAATTAGAAGTATAATACTATAACAACTCAAGTCATAAAAATGTTTCCTTGGCAAATTAACTTAACCGTTTTAAATTGTTCACCTATTGTTTAGTACAATGTATTAACAAAATCGTTGACAACATTTTATAAACACTAAACGGTTTTTGCTATATCAGAAGAGGTGTGTTAAACTTCTTTAAACTCTTATACTTACAAAAGTACTTCAAATATAACAAACAGAGTGCTTAATTTAATTTATAGTTAAAGTGTTCGATCTTCAAACTTAAAACAATTTTAACCTAACATTTTTAACATTCTAAAGTATTTTTAAATACTTTTACTAAGTATTTTATAATTATTATGATTTGGATTTACAAAATATAATCAATCCCAAGATAATACAATCAACGAGGTATACTGTTCTTCAAATGCTTTATAACTAAGAGGTTCCCAAGAGCTTAAGTATAAATTATATAATTGAATAATAATATAAAAACGCGAATTAAAGTAAAAATTGGGTATCATTAACGTTAACCTCTATGTCATTTAAATTTTGTATCTTTAAAATGGGTTAAAACAAATTCGATTCCATTCGTCAAGTTTAACTTTCCAAGAAGTTATGCAATGGAAAACGTACCTAGTTATAGTTTTCTTGTTTACAACTATATACAATATATTTAACAACAAATGCGTCAAAGATTGTAATTTTGCTATACTTAAAAATTACAATGAAAATTATTACTGGAAAAGGTTAGTGTTCTAGTGAGGCTTGTTTGTGTCTTTTAATATTATTCTCGAATTAAACTGAAAGCTTGCCTTATAAAATATCAGTCCGGTTTGGGAAAATGTTGTTAGCTTTCAAAAATATAGAAGAAGGATATACGTATTCTAAATAGTGTAATATTATTTTTATCTAAGTACACTATACAACCCAGTTTAATTCCAGTTAGAACTCTTAATGCTAATACAACTCAAACAGTGCTTTATTTAAACTGGACGTAGACCAGAAACTGATTCCAGGCATACTTATGGACTGTGTTAAAAAATTTACCCTACCAAACTTAAATGTATAAGTAGAAAAAACCATACTATTAATTAGATTTATCCAAATACTAATTTCAACCTAATTCTTTTAAATGGTTTCGCCTCTTGCCTATCAGTAAATCGGCCGTTATTGATTTAACTCAGAATTTGATCTGACAACGAATTTATTGTTTTTTTTTTTTATAATTCTAGTGAAGGCTAACAAATTATTACCTGTTCTACAACTTTAAACTTAAACATTGTGTCTGAAAGCAAAGCGAGCCTTGGTAATTTTTGGACAAATTGAATTGGTGTACAGCATGACCTATTATGAAAAATGAAAAATTCAAACCTTAATAGTACATTGTACCGAGTTGTTAATGTTGAATTGACCGTTTTCGACCCAAGGTACACAAATTATACCGGCGTTTAACATATTTCACACAAATAATCTGACCGTCCTATAAATTAGCAATGCCCAACACCTATTATAAAATTAATCAGTTTACGGTACACGGGTATACCTAAACGAATCCTGCAGCATATTTACTATGCTGTCGACTTAGCAATTTTAGCGAGGCCGGTCTTCGTTAGGTACGAAACTGACCACAACACCGCTTTCGGTCCTTTTACAATGAATAAATGATTTTTACCAATTCGGTGAATTTCCGCAGCGACCCGGAAACGTCCGTCGACAGCATGGTCTACTATTAGGAATTTCCCCAGAGCTTTTATCTGCATTTTTTTTTTTTTTTGATAATATTTCAACAACTAATCAAAAATAATTGAATTTTCTTTTATTTACACTGTTTCAGGCTGCTCCTACTGCCTATCTGACCGGAATACCCGGAGCAAGCGCTCAAGTAGCCAATACATATGCACCGTACTTTAGCGCCGCTGGACCGATGATGGGACCAACCACAATCATAACTTCGGACCCGAACAATCCGCTGGCAATGGCCGTACAACAGACAATGGTCACACCGCAGAAAATGCCTCGCAACGATCGCTTGGACGTAAGTACACCATTATTGTACCTGCTTGTCGTACGCAAAGATTACAGTAATTGGTATTTGGCCATTGTGGCACATCAATCATATAAACGCTGCGTTACAAAGTCACCGTCAGTTGGTCACAATGTGCTTTTGGGCTTCCAGAGAAAAGTTAAAAAAGAACCTGGCCAACGCTCCTTGCTCATTACTCTCTCAGATATCAAAGGCACGTGCTGCGTTTCTGCAATACGATCGAGACTTACGGTAATAAAGACACCGGCATTGTTCACATTGTTCGGGTCGAAATCCGAGCCAGAGTGCGGATTGCACCGGCATCTTATTGTCGTTGTCTCCGCGCGGTTTTCTGAAGGATTGCGGGCTGCAGACAATGGCCGCGCCCGTAAGGGCGTGGAGCCAATTTAAGTTTGAAAACTCCGGGTAGACAAAGATCATTTCTAATAATATTTCGCCGAAAACTTTGCCGGTCCCGGGGGGAGGCGCACAGTAATTTGATAAACCTAATTCTAATCTTTAATATTTGCGAGAAATCCGATTTCCAGCGTCGATTCCGTGTCTCAAGTATGCGTTTATAGGGTTGTATAGGTATACCGGGCAGGCGGACAAGGGCACAGTGGTCGGATGCGGACCCGGTTAATAACGAAAATTACTCTGCGCCGTGTCGCCGTCATGACGTTAATAGAAATTCCCCATTAACCGTATTAACTGATCCGCGCCGAATAACTTACACGCCGTATTATTGCCGCCCTCGTCACGCCACCTGCGGTTTGGATTAGCGCATTAAATTCGCCAATGCCCGTGCTCGCTCTAATAGCTTCCACGTTATCTCCTTCGATCCGATATTATTCTATTCCAGTGCACTCCGCAGGATTGGTCGGCAACGGTTGTCTATAACGCGTGCGGCATAACCAATAGGGTTAAGCTCGAACTTGGATAATGAAAACCACCACCGGCAGAGTTCTGTTGCGTCGTTAGCTAGACGAAATTGCCTTAATCAATTATCCGGGTAGATAATCTAGAGATTGAAAAAAAAAAACGACTATCCATGATCAATTGTCATTACCATAATTATGAAAAGTTGGCGCGATGAGACTTACGTTGGTTTAGTTCTTAGGTATAGACATAACAAAATAACTCTATCATTTTTACCGGTTTTAAAACCTATAGGAAAAACATTATCTATTTTTTATGATAGAATTTGTACAGGATGAATTGGGTTTTCTTTATCTAGTCTTTAGACAGAGAAAATATGTGTCATCAATGCTTTGATCTAGGTACAATCTATTAATGAATCATCTGTTATCTTATGTAGATAGTTAAAAAATATTCGTTGCATAAAGACACTGAAAAATGTAATTCTGGAAAATTACAAAATGCATAATATTTTTTTTTAAATACAAATTCCATTTCCATTGTTTGATCGAGGTTTGCAAATACACACGCCGTTTTGGAAATTTTAATTATTATATTAATTTCTCAAGTGGTACACCATCACGTCCGAGAGGAAGCAAAACGTCAAGAGGGAGGAACCCGTTTTTGAACAGTCGAAGGTGATCTTTATTGTTATTCAATGACTTTGGGGCGATTTTTTTCAATCCCAAACGTCGCCAACTGCTTGTGATAATTAAAAAACAATCAATATAAATGATAATATATTTTATTTACTCGGTTTTCCGACCTTTTGTCTTCGGTTGTCTGTCTACCACCGGCATCATTAAGCACGTAGGTACTCCAATCGGTTGCTCTCCGTGACTTTCAATCGTCATACGCTGTCAGTTTGTAATTAAAAAAAAATATATATATATACCTATATTTGAATAATAATTATTATGTAAAACAAATATACTAATGGCGATGATGATAATGAAAATATTCAAAACGACAAACTCACAGAATGATTTTCACAATTATTCATACATGATACGGAATACATTAGTATAATATTTTGTAACTCCAGGTTGCCATTTTGTTTTTTGTGTTTTTTAAACAAAAACCAACAATGTGTAACCGCTGTGAGATTGTTTCGTTTGCCGGGCGAATTTAAATAATTATTCCAAAAAATAAAACTCTTAGCCTTTTTTAAAGGGATTTCGACGGAAGTTAGTCAGGTATTCTGAGGCGGTCGAGGGCGGTCGACTATAATACACTATTATTTTCCTTCAATTAAGAGGCTGCGACCAAAATTGCATTTCGCTTAACCGATTGTACTTTTTTGTGCCGTTTTCCTCTCATTCGAAAAGCAAAACAAATGGAAAAAGTTAACAAAAGATAACCGTTGCCCTTAAGCGGAAATGGACTTATATAACGCCAACGAAACATATTTCATAAACAAAAGTGTATCAAATATCGATAAAACCGATTAACTTTGATAAAATACAATGTTTTCCAGCAATCGATAATAATATTTTTTTTATAATTATACAATATCGTATATCATCAACAATATATCAAACGAATGCTTATAAACATTATCTTTCATCGTATTAGGGTATTAAAATACGGTTAAAAATTGGCCAACAAAAACACGGGTTTTGACGGTTTACAATTTGGTAAGTTTATACATTTTTTAAACAGGAATTACTTTACTTGCGAATTTAGAAATATTATTTGGGCTTTGTTGTGTTTATGAATTGATAAAAATAAAATGTTTTACCAAGTAACCTTTTGCTAACGGTTCTTGAATTCGGTGCTGTACTTTTGTTGTGCATCATCACAACAAAAGTACAATTGAAGTTTCCTTTTTTGCGTTTATTAACCGACTTCAAGTACTATATCCAAAACGAAAAATAATTAATTTCCACCGTCACCGACCGGATTAGCGTTTGCGATCTGTAAACATTCCAATAGAGGCTGACAGTCGTTAAGGGGGCAAAAATGAGAGATTTATAACAATGTGTGTGTGTGTTACGGGTCGCCGGTCAACAACCCAACTCAAACCGCATTAAAAGTCTCATATTATTTTGGTTTTCCTCCGAATCGACTACACGCGTGCTTTGTGGGGCCCATCGCCCCTCGCGGCCTTCCCCTATTAGCTGTTACACTCGCCTGTATTCTCACCGGTAATCCCATTAAGACACAGGGACCTTAACGTTTGCCATTATTTTTCCTACACTAGCAACAATTGTGCAATTAATCGTCCCCCAAGTCCCCGGACCTCCGAACCCGCGCCCGAACGTCTTAAGACCGGTAATCCGCGACATGGTCCCCTTCTGATTGTTTTACATGCGTTGCACAGAGCGAGAGCACGGTTCTTCTTGTCATTATGTATGCACGTATGTTGGTTGTGTGTTTCAACATTTCGTTGTCATCCTTTTTGGCGAATCGATCCGGCACGACACAAAGGGAATAAGTAATGCGATACTGTTACATCCCGTTGGCCGATTGCATTACGGGCGCAGCTATACCTACCGCGTTAACGCTTTTAGCAACGCCAAAAGTGTCTCTTGTGAAATAAAAAAATCACAAAGTAGCGACCCAGTCCGAACGTATGGCCGCCGAAGCGTCGTACTGTTATTATGGCCCGGTCAAAGGATATTCCAATGGCGACGTTCGACCTTTTGATGTTTGCCCATTAGCATACGTCCGACCGAGAAACAAGTCGGGCAGAAACACATGCAAGAGTTACCTCTACTTACGGTATAGGTACCGCCGAAAATCCTCTGTCGGGTCCCAGCTTTTAAGAATCCAAAAGTTCCAAAAAAAATACACACACACCACGTGACACATGTCATGAAAATGTTATTACTTTTCGGTGGATGGCTTTTCAAACAAAAATATTATGCTAAACCCGTAAAGGACCGATAAATAATTCCCCTTGAGGGATTCGGATCTATATAAATTTGGGCTTGCCACTTTGAAATACGCAGCGGTGTAGAGTGTAGGCAAAAATGTCTGGGAAGGAAAAAATATAGTAGAAAAAAAACCCAATAAAATTGAATTTAAACTTAAAATACGTTTTTATGTACTTAGCGCATAAATTACATAAATTAATAATAATATAAACATTTAAAATATTCAAATAACAATTAGGAGCAATGACAAAAAGTAAAAATGTCTTTTTTCTAGCTTATAATGTTATAATTTGATATCCTTAATATTACTGTTTCCTTGGTAAAAGTAATATAAATTTAGAATTATCATTCCTAATGTAATAATTTAAATTACATACGCATATTTATTTTAACACTGACAAAATGTATTATAAATCAAACAAAAATTAAAAAATCGAAGCTAAAATAATCAAATCAAACTATTAATATTTCATAATTGTATCAATTGACATCAGTCATACATACATATTATATAAAAAAACATGAGAAGTTATTTACCAATACCTATATTTTGTTAATAAAATAATTTTTTGGCATTTTTTTTTTTTACAATAACAGTTTAAACGGTAGATTAGATGTCAAAGCATCCGACCGACTATCGTGAGGCCATTGAATGAAAATATATTATGTAATATCTGATTTATTGTTTGTAACTACCTATTATTAGAGCTTCTTATTTCACGTGTATTCGAACTTTTGAATAGTTCGTGTTTAAGTTCATATAGTTCGTGTATTCGTGTTTTCGTGTATTCGTGTATATGTACATTCGTGTTTTCGTATATTCGTGTTTTCGTGTATTCGTGTATTTGTACATTCGTATATTCGTGTTTTCGTATATTAGTGGTTAGTATATTCGTGTAATTGTATATTTGTAACTTAATCGCCATTAACTTATTATTGTTTTATAAATTCCGAGTACACTTATTTAATATAGAATTGATTATATATGTAGGTTGTCTTTGATTTAGCCTTATTAAATACATATGTATTATGTATATATTTTTTTTATAATTTACAGGGTCTTATTTTTTAACTAATTTTTTTGAATAAAGTGTGAGTCTATAAAAATTAAACTGTAAATAATACTTATATTATATAACATAATTTAATCATTCAATATCATTTTAATTTCAGTAAAAAAACCTGAGTAAATAATTACAAAATTCCAGCTTTTATGTCATATATAATATAATGTTTATCATAAATAACAAATTATATAATTTTGATTATACTTCATTAATATCAAATATGAACTTAATAAACAATAACGTTACCTACAAAAAGTCATAGAAAAAAAAATACAAATATAATTTTCACTACTAAATAAACAATTTATAATATAATAATTGTGACAAGAATAACTCAAAATATTAATAAGTGATATAATTAAGATTTGAATCTACAATTATCGTCTTAATCCTCTAAATAAACCAAATTCATTACAAATTTGCATTCCCTGACAGAAATATTTGAATGTAATAATGGGTGACAAAAATTATTTACACAATAAAAAAACATTTTTCCTAAAATAAAGACAAATTTATAAATTGTTATAAAATGCAAAATTCAACGATTGCAAGAAAATATGAATATAAAAACAAATTTACAAAAACTATGAAAGCTTTATTATTATTAAACATTAATGGTTCATTTATAATACATTATATTTTATTTTACATTTTATGAAGCTATCTTTGGGGGGGGGGGGATTTTGGGGTCGAATCTCTCCCTGAATATGTTTTCTGTAAAAACAGGTTTTTTTAATCATCCTAAAAGTATAACATATATTTTTGAAGACATCTGCAATAGTTTGGTCCCTAGGTACTTACAATTTTGTTTTATCGATAACTAGTCTTAAATAATATCTTGATAATAAAAATTATTATTGATAAAAAGTGTACATGAAAGGTGCCCCTTTTGGCAATATAATTATTAACTCTGTACTCTTTTAAAAAACACCCTTAACCCCTCTAAATGAGAAGTAAATTTTAACATAGGCATTACATTTGAATTTTGCAACCCTGAAAATGTATAAGTTAATTTACTATGAAGTATTTCAAAGTAAAATTAGAAAGATATTAATTTTTACCGATTTTTTTTACTTATATTCTAGACTTGTGTGTGCTATGGCGTAACCATGTGAACAATTCACTATATTCGTACATTCGTTATTCGAATACCCGTTTTCACGAATACCCGAACATTCGTTAGTCGAATACCCGTTTTCACGAAAATTCGTACGTGTTCGCTTTCACGTACTTGACTGAGACCTCTACCTATTATACTAAAAAAACTCTTCCAAAATCATTACAAGCGTTACATGATACTCCAATATCTGTGAATAATAGATAATATTATAATAACGGATTTGGTTTAATCTGTATTAGGATTTTACATTTTGTACATAATCGTATGAGATCATCATTTTAAAAAAAAATTCTTCTTTTAGATCCCAAAATTTAGGAAGAAAAACTATGTACAACACTTTTATTAGTGCTTTGGTCTAATGTGCCTTAAGTGTCGAAAAATACAATTTTAAAATGTAATGATAACGATAATTTTATAGTTTTCAAAAACTTTTTATTGTATTTTTATACGTTACTTGTATAATTGAATAATTTGTATTTTACTACCGTGTTATACAATAGGTAATTATTACTTAGAACAGTGACGTTATGATCCTATTTTACTGTTACTAAGTTAACGCTGAATAATGATTATGACTTTTAACAACATGACCTTAACCCGGTTCTATTATAACGTTTAAGTAAACAATGAAATTGAGTTTAACATCGACTTATGTTTTTCAGATGGATATGAAAGCCGTTGGAACACTTTATTACGACAACTTTGTAAGTACACTTTTAATTGATAAAATTAGAAAAATGTGTGTTGTATTATGCGTGTGGTAATTGTATAATAGCAAAAAAAAATATATTCTTCGTCCAATTTCAATTTTGGGGCGAACGACCGTAGACTGTTGTTGGTTTTGGATCTTTGACTTTTATCAAGGAAAGTCTTGAGAAAATGTTTTCTCGTGTTTGATCTCCTCCGCTGAATCGGCAACGCCACGGGGGTTTTTCCAGTGATTTGTTGCCCGTTGGGGGGGAAGTGTTTTTTCTTTTTTCAAGCTTATGACCCTCGTTTAACGCTCCGTCGACGACACAATATCATATCGTCGGCTGATTATGTGTATAGACATTTTTATTATTTTTTTGCACACCCAACTTTGTTGCTTTACCGCAAGCGCCTTGCTGTTTGATAATTAGTTACTCGCGCCGTTTTGCCGGCATCTACCGGCAATGTAACAACGTACAGATGCATATATATATTATATATATACATATATAAATAGGTTAAGTCTGTAGGGGAGAAAGAGAAAAACCATGATTTATGCTTGAACGGCGGCCGCGTGTAAAAACCACAATAACCGCCACAGCAGCGGCCATCTCGGACCTTAATAAATTAACCCTTCTTCTCTTTGCACTATCCCGCTGCCCTGACTTAGTGTTGCGCCGCCCCTCCCCGAAAAGCGAAGGTCGAATTTCTGACAACACCCCATACAGGTTAATTTCAGCGATTTCCACTCCGGCTCTCTCGTTCGGTCAACAGGTGACAACCCTGTAGTGTAGCCTTCCAGACAATATCCTCAACGTCATAAAAAAAAAAAAAAAAAAAAAACATCTTTTTAATATTTTCTTTACCAAAACAAAGCCAAATCGAATAATACCCCGTGTGCATTTCCAAATGTAATTTATGTGTAGAAAAAGAGAGTATGTGTCTCTTTGTGTTTTCCTTACACAGGTGTAAGTCGTTTTTTTGGTGATGTCACCTCGCCGGCAGTACCGGAAACATGTACACCGAGTGACATGTTTGCTTTAGCTGTCTAGATGCGTTAACAAATTATTGTGGGCTGATTAACTTATTGCGTGTAATTCGCACAGGCCCTAGCATATTCGCCAAACGACTACATATGATTACTACATAGCATTGCAGTACATCACCGGCTGTACGCCACCTTAGCCCGGCACGTGTCTGCCGTATAGTAATTGAATTTTCCTCCGGTAAAGGTCGGTTAGGCCTTGCATGGTAATACCGTGCCTAATATTAAATACCAAGAAATGGCAACGCCTTGCTAGAGTTTCCACACCGACATTACTCGCAACAGACCGTTTTCCCGAGTTATTCGACGGTAGCCAAACAATAATATTTGGTCAGAATTCATTATTAATCGTCGACGGCAAACATATTTCGCTGTTTGACTGGTAAATAATTCACATGCGCGTTTCGCGGTCTAGCCAGTGTAATAATTTCGACCCGGATAAGAGATGTGAAATCAAAATTAAAATACTAATCATTTCAGTCGTTCTACAACGGCATAGTCGCACACAGAACATGTGTATAAGATACAAGTGGTCTGGAAAACGCCGTGCACGAGTTACCTTGGTTAGGTTAGGTTAGCTACTTCAATGCGTACACAAGACTAGACCAAAAAGAGACGATTGGGATTTCTTACACTATCAGTCAAATAAAATAAAAGTTAATTGCCGTTACTATATTTATTGGTAATAAATACTAACCTCTTATATATATATATATATTGTTAATATTGTTATGTCCTTTATCGTCTAGACTTGAATGATTTTATTGTAAACAATATCTACTGAAAAATGGCTATCAACATTGGCAATACAGTTTTGTCCATTGGATCGTTGTCGTTTTTATGATCCTATAAAATATATTTTTGGCCAACTCAATTACAAAATGTATTATCCCAATACTAGTAAACCTTCAAATAATATTTGTCTATCCTTTTTAAACATCTCCGCTCCTTGCTGTTCAGCATTTATATATTATGTACATTGTACATACAACAAAATAACTCGGATAATTTTTTTCCAGTTTTACAATTTTTTAGGATAATTTCATCTGTTTTTTATCTAAATGAATTTCATTAATTTTATACACCAGCTAGATGAAACATTATCGAGCAATCAGATAAATTATGATCTCTGTCTGGTCAGGTAAGACGGCTTGGATGATCTTTGACTTGGGTAATTTACAAAAACATATACAATATTTTTTTCTTCAATATAAATTCCATTCAGACTAGATCAACAAAGAACGGCATAAGGCAATATTTCACAGCCCAAAATAGTGGTTGTTCGGCATTGTTAAACAAGGCAAAAGGGGCGGTGGACTAGTCTCCCAACAGCAGGGACTCGAGAATTTATTATGAATAATGTATACTAGTTAAACAACACTGGCACTCGGAAAGGGATCACCGTTTCTGTTGATAACAATGATAATAATAATTATACAGCCATTGAACATAATATTGTAGTAAACCGTTATTATCTTTACCCCTTTTCATTTGGATATGCACACATACGCACATAACATTTCGACTATTGTTCACTTTTGCACACATTTGATACTTTTCTTATCACAAAAATTGCTACTCTATTGTGTTTTTGTAAATTATATAACTTATCGAGGCAAACTCCGGGTGTTGATATACTTGCATTGCCGTTTTAATAATAACAGCAATAATTATTATTCGCTGATACCTACCACTTTTTTGCCCTCCCCAGCATTAGCTGTTGATCCCTGTATAATATAATATGTGCCTCATTAACATAAGCCTGAGTAATGGTTAACTCGAATTCCCGGGACCGCCGATAAAGCTAATCTTTCTCGCCGTGTACACACACACGGACACATAAGATACCAAACTTGTTAGTGTACTCATGAATATTAAGCGAGTTATCTTTTACTGAACAGAATTATTGTTTTTTTTTCCGTAAATAATATTAATTTAGTAAAGCACTATTAATTATTACAACACTGGTAGTGAGAACTAAGAGAATTAACATTGTTAAAATATGAAAAATGACTTATCAAAGAACTTTTTATAATATGGTGACTTTTGAAATTTTTATAGTTTATATAATTTTTAATTTTAATTTTTATTTCATTTATTTTTTTGTGATTATTTTAATATTTAAAACGAGATTGACTTTAGATAAAGAAAATAATAATGTTTGTAATAACAGTCTGTTTTTCTCTATTATTACATTAAATGATAGCAATTCAAATACTAATTTTTTACAAACTGGTTACTATCTGAAAACTTGTTTTAAATTAACGGTTATTTAGTGTTCAGTCTTGATGTCGAAAACCTACATTTTTCAGAAGAAATATCTAATTAATGTTCATTTAAAAAGTTTAGTTTTTGTTAGTTAATTTATTATTATAATTGAAAACGGTAAAAATACATTATTTCAAGTATCATCACAATGCAGACTTTGTGCACTAAATTCATTTATTAAGTTCTGACATAAATCTTCTTGACAAATACAATATTAACTTATTCTGACTTAATTCTTATTATAAAAGCGAACTACAACTCTAAAACTTTTTCAAACTGTACTCATCTATTATACAAAATATCACAACGTAACGCTATGTTACTGGTAAGGTTAGATAAGGTAAGGTTAAATTTAAACCCATAAAATATACCTACGGTTTTATGTTAGACTTTAACAGCTGTCTGTATCGAAAAATAGAAAACAAAAATATAAACTAAAATTAGTTAAAAATTGTCCTAATTTTTGGGAAAATCTGTCTTGACTTCTTTTGACTAGACAAGCTCCGGTTAATTGTATCCGAAGTCATTAATACAATAATAATTTATTACAATACAATATTTAATCATACAATTAACGTAAAAACTACCTTTTAAAACATATATTATCATTTTCGTTCAGATAACTTTTAATCATTTAATCGATTTTTGTAAAAAATGTTATCACAAGTTTTTTACAAATAAGAAATCTTTACATTTACAAATGTAAATCTACATTGAGCTAAACATTTTTTTTTTTTTTTAATGAACAAAGGTTCATTTTGAATTTCAAGCTAGATAGGATGCGAATGCGGTTAAATGCTTATGAGATTACTCGGTGAAACCCTGAGTGCTTGTATAATAATTTCTTTGCCGCACAACTGTAAAAATGTTATCATTGGTGCTTATGATATTTTTTTTTTAAGAACAACGTTCAAACGAACGAGGCGAAACATTAAAAAAGAGGAGATAAGACGCTGGCAGCATAACAACTACGGCGTGAGTCTTGATAACAGTGAGAAAACGCATTAGCGAATGTTTGTTCATTTAACCGTCGACTTCACCGAAGTATAACGTTGACTTATGAATGTAAAAAACAAATCCAACTAGGAAAATGAAAACAATAATAATAATTTGTGTCGTTTGATCTGTTTATCCCAACGGTGTTATTGTAGACTTGGTCAAAGGACTTAGCATTGAACTCCCGTTTACCTACCTTTACCGAACCCAATCTTTTATTGCTTAATAATAATATGCAATGTAAACTACCTCAAGTCGAATACATTTACATGCGTTTTGAAACGAGTCTTCTATGATATGAAGCGCCAAAATATGTTATTACAGTGTGTGCATACCAAAGCGGCTTTGGCGTAGTTAGTTCAAAAACAACTCGGAGAAATCTTTTGAAATGTTAATTACATGCTAAAACTGAAAACCGCCGTATACGAAATTGGAAACCCGGTGACCCGTTAAAATATTCGAAAAATGAGATACTTCTATATTGACTAATACATACGCATAGGTATTCTGCATACATAATAATCCACAAAAAGGCCAATTCGTTACAATTCCGAAATGGCTACAGCTTATTCTTTCTTCCCTTTTCGTTTTCTTATTACAATTTTTTTTTTGCCCTTGCGCATCATGACAGAAGCATTAAAGGGGAAGTCACCTCCTCCCTGAGAATAATTTCAGTGAGACATATTTATGTATACACCCTACAGCTAAAGTGTATACTTTTCAAGAATTTTGAAACTCAAGTTATTATTCTTTCGGTATTTTATTTTGTAAAACCGATTTTGAAACCCATTTATTAATGTTGCACATCCGTCATTTTTTTTTCCAAAACCAAAATCCCATTCATTTATTAGTAATTAATTATCTGTGCAAAAAACTGGTAACTCGTTTTGTTTGGCCGTTTAACCGGCTTTGTTTATTAGTTATTATTACTTTTTTTTTTTAATTACAAACTATGTACACTCAGATGTGTCTGGACATTTGACTCGACAGATATGAAAGCATAAAGCCTCTGATTTGAGTCTATCGGGTCAGGTCAACTTTTACAACTGTTCAGGCCGGAGTGGGTTCATAAAAATGGTTGTACATTATGGTACAGCGTTGCCCACGTGCAATACCGTTAACTGCCAATAGGTTATATATTATTTAATTATATTATACCGTGCACCAGTGGATTCTATAATAAGACTCCCGTACGACTTGTTGGTCTGAATTGGATTTTTCCCAATTGCCCCGGTATGTATGGGTAGTGTGTTTTATTGCTGAGAGCGGCAGTGGAATAAAAATGTCGGTACATCAATTCCGGAGCAGAGGCGCTGGGGTGCGAGTGGGCACAGATAGAAATGTCGAAAAAATAATAATAAACTATACGGAATTGTTTTCCACAGTGCTACAGTGTAATGATACAATACAAATAAAACGGGGAACGCGTGCCGGGGCATTGGCAAATTTATCTATCTGCCTACGGTATTTTTCGACTTTCCCGGTACAGAAGAATCGCATCTCTTAAATATTTTAAATTGACCATTATGAATTCGGGCCACGGCACGCCGGCACAAAAAGCGGCAACCGTATTTTTCACAATGACACCCTTATAAATAAATATATATACCTATATAAATATAATATGCCCGAATCCGTATAGCACAGGACGAAACGTTTTGTCACACACGTTTAGACTTATTCCGGGAGACGGTCGAACCTTTGGAAACGTGACCCACAGCAGTGTGTACAACGGCTATTGCGTCGGTGCAATGTACACTTTAGTTTTTTTTTTTTTAATAAAACTTTTAAAAAAACCTACTTATGAAAAGAATTTAAGAACCCTTAAGTGATGGGGCAAGTGCCATTACGTACCTCCTCACCACTTAAAACGTGTAATAAAAAAGTTAATGCGATTTTCTCGGTTTTTAATTCAATATAAAGCAAAGAAAGTTTATCGTTTCGCAGAAAATTAGCAATAATGTACACAGAGATTTGAGCAGCCCACCAATGTCATAAGTCCATGAAAATATTTCCTATTTTGTCATCGCGGTGAGCATAAAAAATCTACAGATAATTAAGTCGTAACCGTACAATAATCGTCAAAATGCCCACTTTTATAAGAAAAAAAATATTTTTTAAGTATTTTAGGGTCGTTGTAAATTTGTATAAAGCAGCGAGAAAATTATATGTAAAAAAAATATTTAACCTTTCTCTCAATTTTTTGAAAGAAATGAGAAATGTGTGAGGCCAAAACTACGCATTAAGGTGTTAAATAGTTTTTGAAATTTTTTTTATTGAAATATCAGCTTTTTATTTCTACAATAACTAGGATCTGTAAAAATTCGAATTTAGGAAAAAAATTATTTTATGTAGTTTAGTTGTGATAAAAACATTTGTTTTCCATGCTAATTACTTGAAGATAGCTGCTACATCACAAAGTAATTTTTGGCATCAAATTTAAATGTTTAAAACATAAATGATTAATTTTTATAAGAGACATTTTGAAATTAACATATAGCTATAATTAATTAAGTTATTTTTTCAAATAGGTTTAGACTCAACTAAGTGAGGTACTTATCTATTAATTTTAATAATGGAACTTTTAACTTTTATTTTTTTCTGTTAAGCCTTGTTAATAGGTGGCTTCTTAGTCAAGTCATTCGTGTCTATACCATATTAACTTATTAGGCATTATATGACGTATAGATTTTTTATCTTAAAAAAAAAATTGGATAACTATTATAATATATAATTAACTTTTCCCAGCTTTCAACTCGTCGTCGACATTATCTGCTATCAGGGTTTACACGACTTTGTTTTCTGGAAATTGTACCTGACGAAAACTTCTTAGGCATTCCGTACAAACTTCTCCGCCGAAAAGCCAGCGGAATATATTACATTGACCGTAGAAAAAGTGTACCTAAAGCGTGCACGTACACAGTATACGGTCTAATGGCTTGCCATAAATCTTTTGGCCGGGGGTGTGTGCCAAACTCAATATTACACACCAAGTACCTTGGTCGTGGAAAACGTAAACTCCGAAACGTTGTTAAATACTAAGTCCCCGGGGTGCCGTTATTGATGCATTTGTATACATATATGTAATGTATAATATTCGATAAGTGACTATTCTAAGAAACTACCCATTTGAGTATGGGTTCGATGGGAATTTATCAATAAACTTCCGGCACAGTGTCGTCGGCAAGTAAGCATACTTAAGTAAGCGGATACACTGTTGCGAAGGGGAAGGTAGGGGAATGTCTTGGAATACCACGACTGATAGATAATTTGGGTTTTCTATAAGTTAAGGCTACAGATGGATGGATATCATTTTTATCTACCAATGCCTCTGTTTTTTTTATATAGTTCAGCAAAATAAATGAAAACTGCATGATTTCGATTTGTGGCGTTTCAATTTGATAATTCTAAATCGGATGAACCGACTGTTCGGTTTATGGCATTAAATACATTTAACGAGATAAACAAAACAAAACGTGGTGGTTTATTTTTTAAGAAAAAACCTTTTGCCAAATCGCCATAACCCAAATTTCTAGCGCCTGGTTAAGATTTTATTAGCTTTGGGTAACAAAAGTTAGAGATTTAAAACTAACCTTTTGGGAGCAGTTACAATTATTTTAAAAGCGAATTTTTTCCAAAACTATGTTCTTTGAGTTGTGGTACTCTACACCATGTGTGCGCATTTCGAATGCAACGTTTGTTTTTTTTATTTTTGGCCAGATTTAGATGAAAATATAAATAACCTTTTTTTATTTTGAACTTGATATTTTTTACTTAGACTGAGGGTAAAAAAATAAACGATCGACAATATTAAGCATCTCTGGAGTTAGCTGATAAAATTAATTGGTGAAACTATCATTTCAAATTAACATACCTGCGAGAATTTACTTGTAAGCAAGAAAATATATTATTCTTAAATTTTAACGAGGTTCGTTTTCTTACAAATGTCTTTTAAATAAATATAATACTTACTTCAAATAATCATGTGCTATATTAAATTTATTATCTAATTATTTTCGTGCGATTTTTTGTTTAATTTTAAGTAAAAAAATAATTAAAATGAAATTATACTCGCACTAAATGACATTTACAATTAGTTTTACAGGCCTTTGTATTTGAAAGATTAAGAAAACAAAACGATTTGAATAAAAACTCAATCAAATTAAACAATTTTTTATTTTACTCGTTTGCAACTAACTTGCAAAGTGTATCAAAATAAAAAGTATCTGATAGGAATGTTGTGAAAAAAAAACAGAAAATAAAATCACATTGTTGGTTTTTAAACATAATTTCTGAATAAAATTAATATTACTTTTATAGTTTTTAATAATATTATGAAACAAATACTTGGACATTTTCATCTTTTAGTTTTTAAAGTGTTCAGAGTAAGTATGGGATTGTACTTACATTTTTGAGGATTCGGATTTTTTGATTCCGCTACATCCACCACAAGTGATACACATAAACGTTAGCTGGCCATCTGGACTTTGTGTTTGTGAGGACTCGGACAAGATCAATTTATAGCTTATTCTCCCCCCCCCCCCGCGTGCTCCGTTAAAGCACAGCTAACATTGACATGCCTACATTCAATTAGTCACGGCGTTTCCCTTAGGGTAAATATATCCCTTTGTGGACTTTTCGACGTTTGATTTGTTTCTGGGCTGCAATCACGGACAAACAAAAAATTCAGTGGAAATAAAATGTTTTTTATTTATTTCTGAACAAGAGCGATTTGTTTTGTTTGCATTTGCGAACATTGTGTGTGTGTGTGTGTTTCGTGTTGTTGATACCGTGCATGAACCGTCGTAGAAAGGATTAAAAAACGCTATACACTGTTGTGCTGCACACTATTTGTTTTGCAGCAAAAGCTTATACAGTTGTATTATCGCCACATTGTATTTTAACCACGTTCGTCGTTTCAGGCTTTCCCGGGAATGATGCAATACAAACGTGCCGGCAACGACAAAAACGGAATGCCGGTGTTCCACCAACAGAGCTCCGGCACTTATCAACAACTGCTCCAGCCTTTTGTGCCCACGGTGTCTTGTGAGTATAAACAGCTATTATACTTGACGGCTGTTGATATTAATTATTAACTAGAGAAAACGGCGAGAGAGAGAGAGAGAGACAAAGAGATAGAGAGAAAATGATATATTTTCTGCAGTACTGCAATTTTTGTTATGAAATAATTACAGCTATTAAATTGGGAAACCCCCCAAAGTAAAAAGCTAAGATTTGTATTAAAAAAAAACACTAATATTGTTATAGTAATGTGACTTGGCTACCGATAATTGGTAACGACCCTGGATATACAGTATTTAATGCCCAGGTACATATTTAAACGTAGTCCGGATCCGCTGACTCGGTGTGAATAGTGAGATTAGAGTAGTGCGCTGCAACGTTGGAGACGGTGGCCTAGAGGAAAAAAGTTTGAACAAAAGAAATTAAACAAAATGAAAGCACACACACACGCGAACGTGACCGAGTGCGATAAGCAGTGCATCGAAGAGCCGAGAGAGAGAGATCTGTGTGTAGTGTACGAAATGGCCGTCGTGTACCGAGCGATGAAGATAAATGGAAACTATTAATTTTGACGGCAAGCAAATTTATAGTTGCTAAAACTAAAAACGGAAAGAAAAAAAAAGCGTCAAAATAATTTTCAGTAAGTTACAAGTGCAACCGCCAAGCCGAAGAGGGTTCGGCGAGATTCATTACTTATATATTTATATATACTTCAAAAGTGTTAACGTCATGCGCTATAAATCGAAAACAAACTTGTTGTAAAAGAAAACTGATATGGTTATGGACGTTTCCAAAATAGCAAATACAATAAAAGTTTCTCAACGGGAAAATGTTAAAGAAAATATAAACCGCTTTCGGTTTTACCACTTAAAAAAATCTCAGAACTCGTCATCATGCCAACAAGAGAAATTTTTGTTATTTTTTTAAGTTTGAATTCTTTTCTTTTCCATTTCGGATGGGGTTCCTTACGTTTTTTGTTTAACGGACTTTTAGTTGATTAAAAATATAATTACATTTATAAAACTTTGCAATAAGCCGTACGTTTTATAAACTAAAAAGAAATGTTAATTTCTTCCCCCCCCCCTTTTCCCCTCTAACCCATATGTCTTAACTACTAAGTCGTTACTACACAATAACAATTCCGTTTCTTTACTTAAATTAGTGCGGCTTTTTTTTTTCGAGATTTCCTTAATAATTTTCATTTGAAAGTATTATAATATCTCAAACGAACAAAGTTTTTCAATGCCTAATTGACTTAACAATGAACTCTGTGCTCGACGGAAAATTCAATATTCTTTTGTGAAATACACTTTTCAAATAAAATTAAACGAAAATTGGCGGTACAATTAATTTCAAAGCGGTCACTGATGCCGAAACGGCAATCATTTTTGTAAATAATTGAACCGCTATTATAAAAAAAAAATTGAAAATACTTCAACACAAACCTACGTTTCTTTTATCACTGTGGTCGTTCGTTTTTAATTCTAAGGTTTTTTATTTTAATCGTTTATGCTTATATCAAAGATTCCCGGATGCCGATTTGTTCAGGTTAAACAAAAAACCAATATAGAGCATATAATAATAATAATTCATTTATTTCCACAATCACGAGGATTGCACTTTAATTACAGTTGTGTTTTTGGTGTTCAAATCAGATTCTCAGTCTGCGGGTTTTCGGGTTTGCTCGCGACAAACTTCAGCGAAACCAGACTTGTGCTTACCAAAACAAAGTTAGCTGTTGATAACGGGAAACGTATTAAACGTGACAGTGGTAGATGTTTTGTACCCGCTTGTTGTGCCGTTCGGCTTTCATTAACGTCACTCCCGTCGCGAATCTAGTCTGCAGCAGGCCACAACGGTCACTCCAGGGCGGTTTTAATGCGGGCAAAGGCGACGGGGGTAATAAAGGATAAATGTACCAGTATACCCTGTGGAATAGGACCCGGTGCCCCATCTACGTACAGTGCGCATTTCGTTGATTGCGTTCACCGGCACTGCTAAGTTTCCGTTTAATTGTGTTTGTTTTAACCCCCTAAACGCTTTAATGCCCGGTTTCCCGGCACGTTTTCCCCAACCTTACCAAATGTGTGTGTGCACCTAAGACAACGCCACCGTGAGTGAACGTATACCGATATTGTATTGGCGACCGCAATAACAGCGGGTCAGTATCTCGTTTCCTCGAGCCAGCGTACTAAGAAATCCGTCCTGAACCCTGCGTGCACCGAATTATTAATTTCAAATTAATACCGTAACAGTGAGTGCGTTCAGCTACTCCTAAGCGCCAACGTCTCGCTCGCCGAGGGATTGGCTTTCCCGGTGGGATTGTCTTAGCTCTGCCCTACGCTGGAAATGAACCATTTCCTCTTCTTCACTGGCATTTACAACTCTATTAGAGTCTTGGCCGCCATCACTACATCCCAGAGCTTTAAGATGCTCTTCTACTATTCGTCGAACGATTTGATTTTACAAAATCAACAGGGGTACCTTCTTAGTTCCACAACGGAGCCGCTACCTATTGGCGAAAAAAGCGGTCGATTCGATGGGAAAAATGATTGGAATATTTAAATGGTATTATGCGGGGGGGGGGGATAAAAAACCGAAAACGTATGCATCGCCATAACGATATCGCGTTTGGTCCAAAGCTAACCGGCAAGCGCTTTTCGAGTACATCCACGCTGTATAATTTTATGGTCGTATGGCGAAGCCTACTCGATAGGGACGGTAAACTTTCAGTGGAATTTCAAATGAAACGATGCCAAGGCGAATAGGGAGAAAACCCACGTCGAACGGAGACGACGTAAAATAATGGTGTTTTTTTATTATTTTTTTTTTTTTTGTCCAGAAAACGGGGGAAGAAATTTTGATATATTGTACTCGGCGAGAGGAAGATAAATGCTGCTGCGGTAGGGATTTAATTTGTGTGTGTGTGTGTGTACAGTAATCGCAAAGGCAACATCTGCGCGAAAGCACTCTCTTATTTTGACGCCAAATTTTTTCTCCTCCAAGTTTTTTAATTATATCCCCCAACAGTCTGCGAGAACAACGCTGGAGTGGCGCCTCGTGTGTTTTGTATAATAACGAATATTATTACACTTAAACGTATGCAGGCCGTTATTAAGTTTAATAAAGTCACTGCGGTTACCATACGTGCTCGTAATCGCAGCCAGGTGTGCGAGTAAAGGGTTCTTATATTTTATTCAATGTTGGCAACGCACATAAGATAATATAAAGAAATTGCCTTTGAGAGCCAAGTCAACGGTGGGCTGGTGAGCGAAGACCGACGTGATTAGGACACATTTGTTAGGACAACAAAGGATTGCGGAGGGTTTATTATGTGGAAGAGGAGCAATAGGGGACAGGGATAAATTGTTTCTCCTTTAATTTAATCATTAGTGCAATGGAAAACCTTCGAGTCAAGGAAACACTACTGTTTATTCGACTTATGTGGCCGTTAGAATTCCTGCGGGATCCCACTTTGAAATTGAATGAGACGTTCCAGGTTTGGCGGCCAAAGTTTAGTAAAGATCCTGTGGCTGGATGAATGTATTTTAAGCTCCATTGAGACACAACTCTATACCTATGTATTTCCATGGTTAAAATAACAATAATTGTGATCAAATTGCCCACTACGCTGAAAACGACCCTAATAAATTGTTGTCTCAAAATATATATAAAAAAAAAGAACTTTTAGTTTTATTAATATTTTTAATTTATTTAACCGTTATATATATATCTATTTCAGTTGCCGCTCCACCAGGCATTCCCAGGTATTAATGAGATGGTCACGTTCCCTCGGCAGCCGTTATACACCATAACATCCGAACTTAACGCAGCTACGGTAAGTGTTGTGGAAACCCCCAATGGAGATTACAAGGGAAAAAGATCATAAAGTCCATTTTTTCCAAACCTAATTGGATGTGATTATCACATAGGAATGTTTAAAAAAAACAGCACTTAGCTCTCGAGGTACATCTCTAAGTACTGCTATTCAAAACCATTCAATTGAAAATAACTCCCTTGTTGTTTTCAATGTAAGAAATTAAACTGTCATTGTTTTCGCCTTTTCTCTTGTACTCTTCAGCTACCAACTAACTGTGAAAATAAAAAATCAATAATAATCATGTACAACTATTTTTTTTTTCGCAGGAATTTATGGCAGTAGCCTAATTTATCGACTATAAGATTCGAGTCGTCGACATAAAATAAATTATTATTATTATCTATATATAATCTATATACATAAATAATTTATATATTTAATTAAATATACCCTTAAGCGCGTGTGTATTGAATAGCTATATTATTATATTTACCTAATAGACATAAAATTTTAAAAATATATATTTTGTAGAATATATATTTACATACATAAATAATGACAAACTAATTAAACGGCCATTTTTATAAAAAAAAAATACTTTATACGGTTAACACTGTATTTTTAAAATCCTTACAACATTTACCTATAACATAGTAAACGTCATCTCTTCATTCAGGATTCGTTTCAGAAATATATTAGCATTATCGTTTGTCATTATTTTAATGTACTTATATTATGCAATTATTATTATAACATATTACAACTATTATAATTACCCATTTACATTAATCTAGTGTATTGCATTGGAGCACCAACTTTTGTTTTTAGTTAGATTTGTTAAAAAGTAACAACAACAGTTTTAGGTCCGCTTATTGTAATATACGTAGTAACATAATATTATAATTAGTTTTAATTATTAAGTACCATTCGTAATCGATGTGATACGGTAAGCTAAAGAAAACGTGAAAATCTAGTAGGCGCCAAAGAAAGCGAAACCTTCAATTTCGCTAAGAGGAATCGGTCTTCTGATATAATATATATGTGTATATTTTAACTAGTTAACCAAAATTTAAAAAACTAAAATAGGTATAATTGTTACGCTCATAGTATTGAACACATAACATTATTATTGTAATACCGGTAGAACTGGGTAACTTCAGATGTAATATTATATTGGTTAATTTCAGTACGTATTATTTTACCCGCGTCCGGCCAAATTACCCATACTTGTCCCAAGTAACCCGGTTTTACGGTAATAAGACAATTATGTGAACTTAGGGATGACGTGTTCGTTTAGAATATTAAAATAAAAAACGTTTATATGTGTACATAACGTCGAGACACCAGTAAAACAAAAATAATAATAAAAACAAAAAAAAAATGTCTAAAATATATTATTATGTACCTATTAAGAAAATATATATACTTAAGTAAATCTATAAAGTACATACAATAGAATAATAATAACGATTTATATTATATAATAGATTGTAATGTTTAATTAATAAGGAAAATTATTATGTGTATAGTTAAAAACGTCCGACCCGTTAAACGCGGCAACTGTCCCAAATCATACATCTAATAATAATATTATTACACAATATAGGCATACAAAATATACTTAACCGAAAATACAAAACAAAATTCAATCAGGTTCATCCGTTTTATATTGAAAAAAATTGGTTTTCTCTGCGGATTTAATTGAAATACATATTATTAGCTATGTTTACACGTGCAAAGACGGTTTTCTTTTGAGACATACACCACGTTATAGAAGAGACAAGTATGGCAAGTATCGTTGGCCCATTCAAACCCCTAAAACTCCAAGTTAGAACTGTCCAGTAAGCTTGCAATTCAATATTTATTTTTCCAAGTGGAAGATTCGCCGGCTATGACTACTAATTTAATATTATATATTTTAAACTTACAGAGTTTTCAGTATACCTGCCCCTTGCCCCCCCCCTCCTCTGAATTTGTACCAATGTCGATAGGCTGAGTTTCCATACTTGTCTCTTCCATACCGTTCATACACACACACATACACACGCATATGCACGCTTGCTGTGATAACAGTCATAGTAATAATAATTGTATTATTATTATTATTATGTGACATATTTGGTGAGACATACTTTGTTTTCGTGCTATTCTTGCAAAATTATATTTTCGACTTTTCCAAAGACAATCAAAATAAATAGATATTATAAACAAAAAAAAAACCGGTACTAGTTGGTACCGGTCAATCAAACACCTCTATATTTTAATACATTCGGTATCCCTTTACACCATTCGCCCATCTAGGCGCCTAGGGGTTAGTTTACCCGCTCATCCCTTTTGGTCCCGCATTTAAACCCTGTTATCCCTGGGGCGCACCTAGAGTTATTTGGAATAATTCAAAATTGCACGTCTCCCCCCCCCCCCAAGACTTCCCAAGGTCGACTTCGGGCCACCGCACCTCGCCGAAATTTATCGGTTCTAATTAAAACGGATTTCCACCATCATAACACAAGCCCCTTAAGCGGTAGTAGCGAATCTGTATAATTTAATAATATTCAAAAGTACAACGGCGTTTTGTAGGTTTACTTAAATTCGAAAATTATTCAATATTTTATTTTACATCCTACCTATTTATTTATTAAATTGTGTCGTTACACTAATAGCCGACATTGCTTAATTTTTTATATTAAATTATGATACGATAGTGGTGTTGTCTTACCGCATAGTACCCCTACTTATTATTATCAACTATCCCATAGCGTGAATCATAGGCCGTTCATTCGGTATATAGTTTAGTTGAACTTGGGCATGTCTGTCTAATAAAATACTTATACCAACGGCTTGTTTACCTTTTGCGTCTACTATTCAAATGTATACATTTCTATACTTATATACCTAATAAATATATTCTAAGTTAGACATTGCTTAGGCCATTGATTTCGGCATCGGTATACATTAAAATGTACTTGTTTAGTAAATAATAATAATATTATCGCTGTCGTGTGCCATTGTAGGTATGTTGTATTAATTATTATAATATTAAAGAACAAAACAAAAAAAAAATTCATCTAAAATACCTTTTAGTATTATAATACCTTTGTGTGTGTGTTTGTGTGTGTATAATAGTGGTTATTTTTATTACTAATTAATAGTTAGAAGTGTATACATAAGCGCTTATTAATTAATATTGTTTGTACGTAACTTTATGCGAATAGAATAAATTTGGTAGGGTCTTGCTATGTTAGAACAGTGTAAAATATAAATTTTACTTAAATTGTGTAGGCATATTAAATGCTAGAGTGATTAAAAAAAAAAATTTTAAAAAGGAAGGGACGGCATTTTTTTTTAATTTTTCGAAATCAGTGTAAATTATATTATGTTGCAAAGGTTTTTTTTTTTAAATAACATCATGGTTAATAAATTAAGATCTGCATAAATTCGTAAGAGGTATAAATTATTTCACAGTTTAGTAAACAAAGCAATCGATTGATCATTTTTTTTATCAATTTAACTAGCATATAAAATAACAACTACTCTTAGGCGTTCATCAGCTATTCTAATATTAAAATCCTAAGTAAACGAATACAAGTTTAGTTAATCAATAAAATACTATAATGTAAATTGATAGCACTAGTTTCAGACAAATATTGCATAGACAATTTCAAAATATTGTTATGATATTTATTTATTTTACCATAATGGTTTTTCATTTTTATCCGTTATTATAATTTTACTTTTTTCCCTAAAAGGATTTTTCAAAAACCCCAAAAAACCACTGCGGCCAAATTACTAATTTCATTTTTTCATTCTCTTTAAAAAAAGGTCCCTTTTGTTAGTACCACATTAATACATACTTTTTGACAAGCGTGGTTGTTTTTTTTTTATATACAAAAAAAACAGGTGACGGCGAACCTTTTATGACTTTTGGGACAACCCGTATAGATAATAATATACTATACTTATATTGTAATCTCTAATCTAAGTGTCTAAGTAATTATTAACATATTTCATTTTATATACCATACAAGTGTATGTAATCGTGAGTTCGATAAACTATTAGCATTATAGCAATGTAAATCGTACAATTTAATCGTAATTTTTTTTTTTTTACCAGAAATTGGAATTTCATAGTTACTTTGTAAAACGACGGTTAACCTATTTTAAACGTATATTTTTAGAGTTTTCGGTTTCTTTTTTTTTTTTTTAAGTTGTTATTGTTTTTAATTTTTTTTTTTTTTGTTCCTTTTAATTAATTTTGTTATTGTTTTGTTGTCATTTGTTTATTTATTATAATTATAATTATTGCCTACCTTTTATGATTTTATTTAAGTTATTACTTATTATTATGATATAATGGCATTATATTACACGAGTCGGGGTGGTGTAAGAGGGTCGCATAATTTACTGAAAAATATTTCTCCGTTTAAAATGCAAAACGAATATTGTATGAATATTGATTTCAATAACGAAAGTTGTTTATAACAAAAAAAGAAAACAGGTCATGTCTTTAAGATGCCGTCTAATAAGTACCAATCGACAAGCACATAATAATAATAATAAGTCACACTCCAAAAACTACTTTTAACCAAAAATCCAATACCTTTTCAACTTATCAAAGTCTTGGCTATAAATAAATTTTAACCTACCGACCTTTCTTGCCCTGCGTCGTATTTACCATGTAATATTTTTCGTTTATTTATTAACCTTATATTTACACATATATTCTACATAATATTATACTAACAACAAAAAAAAAAAGTAAAAATTAAACAATATTATGTTTCCTATACCCGCCTAACGGTGATTAGGTACTAATATATATTTTTTTGTAACAAAATCTTGACTAGAGATAATAGTATTGTGAAGTATTTAAATTTGTACAAGAATAAAAAAACGTGGAAAGCGAAGTATGATTTTTTCACCGTTTTGAGAACAAGACAAGTCGCCACACAATAGACAATCAGAATAACAATACTTAAAAATATTATGATAATAATGTCCTTGATTGCCGTCGATAAATCAGTTCGATTGTTTTCAAATACATATTTTTTTTTTTTTGGTTTTCAATTTTCAACAAATCGTTTTTCCAAAAAAATCCTAGCATTATCATTAAGACTTTAAAAGTTGATTACTATTTTAAATGTATTTAAACATATAAATTGTTATCGTACCTATAATGCACAATTTACTACACATATTTATTAATATATATATATATATTTATATATATATAATTAATATATTATTACACTCGACCTAATCTTCTATTTTCAATCTTATTTATGTATATTTTTATTTAATATATAATTATACTTTATTATTATTATCATTATTATTAAAACCCTTATTATGTTTTTCGTGATATTTTTTTTACTATAATTAGATAAGAAATATTTGTTATTGATGTGCCTATTTACTTTTAGTGATTATTATTGTATTTCTACTCTTTATTATTATTAATTATTATTATTATTATTATTATTATTACTTTACTTTTTTTTTTTAAGGACAATTCTTATAATATAATACACTGACAATTTGTATGAAATCATAACAATATTTATTGGTACACATTTAAGAGTAAATAAAAATCATATAATTCTAATCAAAATGTTTTCGCTTTTTGTCAGCCCTAACCGCCAATCCTATTTTGTTTATTTCAGGTAAAATAAAAGGCTAAAGTGTTGTTTTAAAATTGTAATAAAATATAAATAGGCTATCATTAAAGTTACAAAAGTAAAAAGAGTTATAGTAGTTTTATTATCAGCCTTTACACGAGTATTATAGATTTGATAGGCTGCGCAACGTAACCGTTGCTAAGCGAAGTTTGTAGTATTATTATAATCTTATAAAATAATATTATGTCATGTTATTTACTTAACCGTAATCGAGTAGGATTATGATGTACCGAATTCTCAAGGCAATTGTCGTTATGTTTACCATGTGGTTTGACGGTCTGACTGATGGAAGGTTTCATATCGGTGACTACGGAAATTCATTTGGGGTTAAGTTTGTCCCAAATTACATTGACAAACTAGACAGAGATAACAAACGAGAGGTAAGAACCTTCGACAAAGACGGAATCGTCGGAGTCACCATCGTCGCAAATGGCTCTACAACACAAGTCCATGGATATTTATTGTGCACGGAATATGAGTGGAAGAACACGACGTTTCCAAGCTGTCAGCACGTGTTGATTGGGGCTTCTTTTGTGTTATTACCAAAAATTGAAAGCATCAAGGTAAGGTAACTAACTCAATCATAAGGTATTTATATGGTTTAAACAGTCGACCGCTGAACATAAATGTAGCTAGAGGAGCTTGAAAAAATGATTTAAGCCTTATAATTATAGGTAGTTTGAAACTCAATGGTACTTAATTGCGCCCCACATAAACTGTAGCTATTATGAGTAGATATTTATTATACCTATATTCATTTTTACCATACAGGTGTGTCTGAAAGGAAATCCCTTCTCAACGCTATGTCAGTCTATTGATAATATAAGACATGTTGACCCTGACGACTTCGGGTTCATCCATCCCAGGTACGAACCACAATATAGAGTTGGCGACATCGCTGTGTTACGTTTGGACGATGGGCTGAACAATCCAATTGATAATCCAACAAAATGGGTGTACCCCACAAACAATCTCAAACTGGAAGAATATCCAGAACAATATTACGGTTTTGGTAAAATATATTTAGTCGAGTCGTTATGGTCAACGTTATCTGGGAGATCATAATAAGCTGTTAAGGTTAACAATCAATTATCTGAAAAATGTTTAGTCCCTTCTGGAGGGACCATTTATCGGCCCTATTTTTATATTTTTATTATGTCTTAGTGACATTGATGTTAGTTTTCATAATTGCAATTATTACCCCTTTGTGGATGACTTGAAAATGTATTACACCATTTCTGATTCCGACGACTGCCTTAAAGTACAAAATTATCTTAGTCGATTCTCCTCCGGGTGCTCTGATAATGGTCTTATTTTAAGCAATATATATGAAAATATCATTTGTACACGACTCACAGTAGCAAACATATGTTTGCATTTTTTGTAAAAGTTGAAAATGGTAATCAAGTCATGCGAAAGGACATTTTCCAGACCCTTTTTAAAATTGTTACGATAGGTATTATTTTTTGACAAACAAATCTAAATCTTATTATCGTTTGAGGGTGCTTTCTTTGAGAGTTTAAAAACTATTGTGGAATGTAGTTACTTAACTATGATGATAGAACAAGTATAGACAATGCCAAAAGAGCATATGAATCCTGGATTAATTATGCTGGAATATGGTCTGGCTGATATATGAATACTAATTGTCGAATGAGGTCGATTTCAGAATCCCTCAGCCAAAAGACATATCCATTTGGAAAACCTACTTTAATACATGTTTCCAAGAGACATCCACATCAGCGTTGGGTTCTGTTACGATAACTAGAAGAGTGTGTTCGAGTAAAAAATAATCATTTATCTTTGCACGCATTCCACAAGCACAGATCGCCCGCATTCGATTAAGTCGTTGCCTAAGTATAATCACTTGACAAATGCTGATGTGGAGTTTCCTCAGGGCGGTAAGGTTACATATTGTGTGCATAGACTGATATTTTTACTCTGACCAGTAATCAACAGTTTAAATTACCTTGATTTCATTAACATCAATGTTTTTGGTTACAGTGTCGTATAAACGTGGTGTAACACGTTGGAAAGAAACAATGATAGAAAGAAACACGTCACTGATGAGTGCATTTAAAAACAAACATCCTTATCCCGTGTTAGACGTTTGCAAAAATGTGTCTGATGCACCTAGGTATTACAATGGTTTATTTTTAGGGCCATGGCGATCTACGAATGTTACAGCAGAACGCGACAATGCTGCCATTGGGTAATTATAGTAATTATTGTTAGTTTAAAACCTTATTTGCAGAATTTGTTTTACTATGTTCGGCTTCATAGAAATGTTAAGAATCAATTAAAATAGTAGTACTAAGTTTTTACTGGCCTATGTTAATGTTTCCAGTCTTTCCACACTAATTAATAATCAACATAGATTTTCCGTGTACAACCGTGTTTTCTGACTACTAGTTTACTGTTATTTCTTTTCCTGTGCTTGGTTTTACTTCAAAGATTCAATGATGTATTTTTTTTATTTTTTTGTCATTGGTATAACACGAAGATAGGTAGGTATATTTCAAGAATTTTAAAATAGGTCGATACATTTGTTTGTGTATAATGAACATATTTTTGTTTAAAATATATTTAGGTACAATTCCAAATATATGTTTCATGTGTATAATAATAATATTTAAAACATAATATTATAACAGATCATGTTTGTACATTTATCTACATGATGTATATAATTTATTTCTATATTTTATAGGCCATTGACAACATACATTTTTGTCGCTGTAATTATGTACGACAACCGTCAAAATCTCTTTCCTGATCACGGATTATTAATTGACATGGAGCATAACACTGTTATGGGACTTTATGCTTTTGAAAATGAACATTATTGGAACCCAATCAAATATATAACTGTCACTGGCACTGCTAAATATCATATATGGGCTAGTAAGTTTCAAGCTTGAAGATTATATCAGGTACCTACTATGGAAAATGATAAGCACAAGCTGTATTTAATTAAAACCATTAAACAAAACTTATCAAGTTATAAATCGTCAACAAACCAGCACGCTTCGTTTGCCAACGAAAAAACAAACAGCTTGTGTACGATACATTTTTATGTATCTAAGGTGGCTAGTAAACACATCAAGTTTCTGGCCAATATTATAGTGTTTTCATAATATCTGGCCCAAAACAATTCATAGAGAATTTGGCTCCTTAAATTATTGAATTTATTATTCATTTATATTTTGAACGTTGTGAATACAACGATGTCGATTTTTTCCGGTTGTGTTCCAAAGTAAAACCCATATTTCTTATCTCTTATCGCTTTCCCTTATCTCTTTTATCTTATCTGATAAATCAGCTGATTTTTTCGTGATGATAACTGGTGTCGGTTTTTTCGTTTTACCACCTTTTCATTTTATATGTTTTTGCAACGGGTACACATTTTTTTTTCTTCTTCTTCTAAACGATTTCGCGAAACGAAAAATTTGTGGGTGTGGTTGTATTTTTTACCGCCAGATGGGGCGCCAGGACGTTTTTTAATTTTCACCGCTAGATGGCGCCAAAATACCGCAACCTTCAAAAACATAATATAAACTAATTCAACGGTTTTCTGTGAAGCGGTGGAATTTACTGTGTATATATTTTTTTAAATCGCAGATTCAACCGACAGACCAATACTGCATCCTGATCGCAACAAAGATCGACGCATTTACGTGTCGCACTTTTCCATCGTCTCTTACTATTTGCCGTGGGTTTATTACATGGTCAAAATCGATACGGAAGATCTGATGTTAGGCGATACGGACGAAGAAGCACCGACCAGCTCACCGGAGTCGTCGACAGGCGGCGGGACGAAAGAGATCACCACGCCGATACCAGACATGCCAGACATATACTACGAAAGTGCTGAAGCGTTCTACGATATTGTGTACGACATTAACCCTTGCGGAAAAGCCGTTTCCCACCGGAGGTTACCGCGGTCGGCTTTGTGGGTGGCCGTCGTATGTTGCTTAACCCTGTGATCAACATTACTCGGATAGCAACCGAATCGGCGTGCGCTCGTTTGTTCTAACATATAAATACCAAAGTATACTTGTGTGTTATTTTTAAATTTTATAATATAAAATATAGTAAACGCGTAATGTTTAACGATATTCGACAACCGAGTTTCCATAACGCCCAAGTCTGCTATGTTTTGTGCCACGAGAACGAGTACGAGTATCACTGAACTCTGGGAGGCTGCCAGTTTGTGAATACTTATTGTTTTGTCCGTGTTATTCATTGTTTTTTCTATGACTTATCGAATGTATTACGGTGTCATCATCACCTGACCTAACATTTTAATATTTATCATGGAAAAGTAACGTAGCATTTTTACTTTCCATGAAAATGGTACACAAAACGGCTGCCTCCCAGGCACGATTTAAGATAATTTCATCTTAATTTAAGATTATATTATCTTTTAAATGTTCTTTAAATGGAAACCTTACACGACATAAACGCGTACACACCGGTGAATAGCCCTACACATGTAACCTTTGCAAAAAGTCTTTTTCGGAAATTTCAAACCTTAGGCGACATCAACGCTTTCTTTATGCTACTAAAAGACCTTAGACATCGTGCTTAAAGGTTTTTCCAAACTCAAAATATTTAATCACTTTGCCATTTTTATAAATTGTATACTTTTTTTGGAATAGTCATACAAGGCCATATACTTAATTTATAGTCAAATTGCCTACTACAAGTGGCATTAATATTGTGATTGTATGAACAATTATTATTTTTTTTATTCTTATTATATCAAATATTTATTTGAATTTTAGTATTATTATATATGAATACAATGTTAATTATTTATATTAATATTATTGTTTTTATTACATTTATTGATAGGGTTTAAACTTTTGTATGGTAAAATATGTGTTTTGTTGTCTTTTTTATTACTTTGTCATGTAAATAATTAAGAAAATATTGATAGGTGTATTATATGAGAAGCAACCCATAACGATCGGGCAACACTGTATTATATTATTATATCAACTCACTATTTATACTTGGTGTTATGCTAATTTATAATTTTTATTCTGAAAATTAATTGTTGTTGCTATAAGGTGATCTCAAAATTTCATTATAACCTTTTCAAAGATTTTTTTTGAATCTAAAGTAATGAAAAAAGCTAAGCTTTGTGAAAGTATAGTTAGCTGTTCAATCAACAATATAACTTTGTGGTAACCATTAACTATAAATAGTCAATGGTGGTAACCCTAAAAAAAGCTAGCTCTTTTGCTATTTTGATCCTTGAGAATATTTTACTTATTGTCACACCCTTCTTCTTTTCCTAAGCTCTAAAGGTTAGGTTAGGTTAGGTGCGATCACCACAGCTCTGTGTTAATGTAATTCCATTGACTTGATACGATCACATTAGCTGTGTTGAAACACTTTTTTTTTCTACTTGACCATTTACCCCAATGGTATTACCACGTGGTGGTAGGATAACTGTAATTTGTATACAGGTATTAATAGTATTAAGAAATATAACAGGGATAGGCTTACACGTACAAGTAAGTATACAGGTTAATCTTGAAGGAATATATTTTTTAGTTTTTAATATAATTATCGGCTCTGTATAGGTTAACTTATATATTTAATCAACAGAAAACGAGTTGCTTAACATTTTTATAACGTTTTAATGTTAAAATATTATATTTACAAAATAACACAAATAGTACTATAATTGATTAAAACAAAAGTAACTCACACACCCTTTAGATTTTTAAGAATACATAAAATTAAATAAGCTAACAACATACCTTGACATTTTTTTTAGGAGATAAATTAAATTTTTTATATAGTTTGGACTTTTGAATATAGTAAACAACGGTAGGATATTATAGTAATTTTGTAGCCCTGAAATACTGTTAAAAAAAAATGTACAATGTGACAACAGTACAGTATTTGTAAATTATGTAAAACGTCGTAATCTCACTGTACTGGCTTTTTAAAAAATGTGGCAATTTTTATTTTAAGTTATCATATTAATAAAAAAAATAAAATCATATTTTATAACGAAACGAAAAATGTACTGTTAAAAGGGTGACATAATTACTTGCCTAGAAGCGGCAGAGTTTTAAACTCACCACTGGCTGGTGGTGTTGTAGCGTCCACATTATTTAATGTTGTCTTGAGACCTCATTAATTTTTTAAATTCCTCTCTTGTCATATGTTCATCTTTAAATCATTATAAAAGTATTCACGTTATAAATTACCAAACTATATTAACCTGTAACGAATGGTCATTATTATTATTATTACGTTTTTATGTACAATCTTGGCCATAACATCAACATTGTACAACATCAAAGTGATTTTTAGTTTTTCAAATTTTACATATTATATACTTTACAACATCTATTACTGAATTATTATAATTTAACGTACCACGCAAGTTTGCAATTATCCCTTCGACTTCCCCTTCAGTTAGTTTATAAATGTGGAATTCCTTTTTAAAGTAATTTCGCACTCCATCCTTGGTTACTTTTTTGGTTACTTTCGTGCTAAACAGCGTTTTTACCACAATTGGTTCCCCCCTTCTCTCAACCACATCATAAATTGTATCGAGTTCCTTAAATCACAACATTTTAATTTTTTAAACACAATGTGAATACTCCTGTTATAGAAAGAATGTGACTATTATTCACTAGGTTTATAGAGTATTTTTTTTCTCTAATGAATCATATATTTGGATAGAAAAAAATTAAATTACCCAATCAGTAAATTTCTCATTCATTGCTGCTAGAAATTCCTCTAATGACATATGACGAGCTAGAAATTGTTAAAAAGGTATTCGCATTAAAATTTACCGCACACTACCGATAATAACATCAATGTGATAATTGATTATTCACATATTTTTACATAATATTATACATTTAATGTTTTACAACACCATTGCTGAAGTATTATAATTCAACGTACCCCACGTGTGTAGTATTATATTGTCAACATCTTCTTCAAGTAGGTTAGGCTTGTCGTCATCAATGTATTTTCGTACTGTAGCTAAGGTAAATTGTCCTTTTACAAATGGCTCCTCAATTTTATAAAGCTTAGTTACTGAGTAAGTCAGTTCTTTTAGCTTGAAATTTTTATCTTTAAGTGTTACCTTTTCATAAAAGTCAGCGAGTTCCTAAAAACATTTCATTTTTATTACATGTTTTTCTTGTAAATACCCATGCAAAATTAATTAAACCCACTTCCTAATGTCGTAGAAGGCTGAAACTTTGCACAGACAATCATCTAGGATGTCAATGCAATATCCTGTAATTATATAGGGACTCAGACATCCAAATCGCAAATGCCGGTATGTCAAATATGGGGGTGCTACAACTGATTGGTAAATTGTTCTTGTAGTAAAATAATTTTTTTACTATTTTTTAGAAAAGCGTATTTATTTTTAATATAATATGCGAATTATACTACTATTATAAAAATAATATGTCTCAAATTATTACTAGTATATTATTCACTAGGTCTTAGAGTATTATTTTTTTCAATGAATCGTATATTTAGATAGAAAAAGTTCCAATTACCTTAGGAGTAAGTGTTGCATTAGCCACTAGAAAGTAAAATAACATTGATGTGAAGATAACTATAAATTTGAAATACATGATTAAATTTTGTTGTACACGTATAACACTTGATGTTTGCAGGGATTTAAGACTTTAATAATTCTTATTCTTTTTAATGGCTGCTGTTATTGCGATATCAGCGTAAAACTAATAAATACTTACATATATTTTGTTTGTTCAACATAATATACGTATTAAAATTAAGGCTGTGCATCATAAGTAAACGGTAGTGGTTTGGCAGTTTGACAAACACAGAATATGTTCCTATTACCTGTTTACACAACCGTCTTATAACAAAATAATATTTTTTGGCTTTTTGTACACTAAGCATTTTAATCAAAGGAGAACATTGAGAACGAAACCAGGTCATGCTTTATTCAAGTGTACCTAACACTTTTAAAGAAACAATTTTTTATTCATAAACTACACTTTAAAGTTTAATTTGTACATAAACCGTGTCGTATTTTAACTAAGACGCCCAAATAAAATTCTAGAAAATAAAAATTGAAAAAATATAGTATACCGAATGATTTTTTTAACAACCTACACTAGTTTACCCTTAAGATGAGTACAATTTTGTAGTTCTACAAACTAATATTTTAAAATAAATTACTGAAAAAACATATTTAATATGTAATATAATTAAATAGTATTCGAATATTTAAATTAAAAATTATTCGAATATCTTTTTATTCAAATAATTGAATTTTAAATTGTTCGAATAAATTTTGTGTGTACATGTGAACAAAGCTTACATTTTGAATGCGTATGCTTCTTTTGGTATATTGCGAACAAGTTTTGAGTTCAATATATTTGCACAAGTGTAAGGTTGGCGATATACAAGGCGATCATTGTATCACGAACCACTAAATGTCTCATTGGGTTAAGACTCAATTAATAATTTTTTTTCACGTTTTTATTTTATCATCTTAATGTTCACACTTCTCAAACGTACTTCCCCTACCATTCTAACATTTGACATTGTTTATAAACGATATGAATAAATTAATTAAATATCCCATTAAACCCTGTGAGATATTGAGTGGTTCACGATAAAATGATCACACTATATTATACATGCTATTATTAAAAATTACACCAAATTAAAAAAAAAAACTTTAATACAGCTAGCTTTACATAGAATTTTCAAAAAAAATGACTTAATGAAATAAAATAAAATAAAACAAGCATTACTTTTGTCATGTACTGCACAGGTTATGGACCACACTGTATACTGTGGCTTTTATACCGTAGTGGATTCCTATAAAAGAACACAATATCTAAAAAAGTAATTTATTCAAAATTAAGGAAGAGTTAGTGAGAAGCATGATTGGAAATGTAGATGAAAATTGGAATAGGGTAGTGAATGGTATAAAGAAGTAAACGTAGTGTCAAGATAATTGTATACAGGTAATAGTGTTACGAAATATATCAGGGATAAGTTTACATGTACAGGTATTCCAGGTAATCCTGAAGGATTATATTTTATTAGTTTTTGGTATATTAATCAGTTCCGCAAAAAAAGATAAATATATATTTTTTTTCCATATATTTTTCTTATATTATTAAAAACCAAACCACATCAGCTAAGGTTAATTTATATTTTTAATCAACAGAAAACAAGTTGTTTCAAATTTTTAGGTTTTAATGTTTAAATATAACATTTAAAAATTCACACAAATAGTTCTACATATAATTGATTAAAACAAAAATAATCCACACTCCCCTTAGATTTTTAGGAATACATAAAATAAAAATTTAATAAACTAACAGCATACTACCTCAATTTTTTTTTTTTTTTATAGAGATAAATGAAATACTTTAAACAGTTTAGATTTTTGAATATAGTAAATGACGGTAGGATTGTAGTAATTTTGTAGCCCTGAAATATTGAACAAAAAAATTTATAATGTGATAACAATACAGTATAATATGTAAAACATCGTAATATCCGTCGGTGGGAGAAGTCACCGTCGTCAGGAATATCTATTAATATAACTTAAAGTGATAAATATACTCCATAAATAAATTAAAAGTGCTTTATAAAGCAGTAATGTGCATACAATTTTATTACGTTTAGTGTTCATAGTTTGTCTACAATTATTGTTTTGAGACCTTGTCGACTGTCGTAATTAACATATTGAAACTATTTCTCAGTTACCTGTTTACTGTATGAAATGTACTCTAACAAAGTAACCTAACATTTTACCACGGTTTAACGGTAATTTGTTCCCATTTCTCTTTAGATTTTAAAGGCCCAATCTAGATTCAATCAAATTTCTAGTCCTCGGTCACAAATTTAGTAAATTTAAACTAAACGAAAGCATTTTTACTCTTTCTGAGCTTATGGGTTTTATATTTTTTTGATATTTTATATCCCGACAATATTTTGTATGTGATTTTCGTAGCCAAAGGTTAGTAGGTAAAATTTATATTATAAGGGTCGTTGAAATTTTGTTTGTATTTTAGCATAAAATTTAGTTTTTATTAAATACACATCAGCTGTACATACTGTTTCACAAAATATTGTAGCCGAGAAGGTATATTGTTTTTACAATGATGTTTTTTTTGTGCATGAACTTAAGGCATTTTCTAAAACGCTACACAGATTTCTTTAAATAGCATTTACAAAAAGTTCATTCTTTCCCCTTAAAAATCGATAAAAACCAAATATTCTACACATCTTACGAACTTAAAATTAGGACGCTCCATGAATTTTTTAACATTAGGTAGTTTTTATGTATTTTTTATGGTTTAAAATTATTAGATAATGTACTATCGACAAACGTTTACAAACCAACAAATGATCAAAAGCCCTTTCTCAATAAAAGGGGAAGAATGTAGATACATGTTATTATTACTTCTCTTTCTGGGTGTAAAACCTCCCCTCATCCTACTCAATGTGCTCCGACTACATTATGCCTGAACCAAATTTTTATTTTAAGTTTCATATTAATAAAAAATAAAACCATACTTTATAACGAAACGAAAATTGTACTGTTAAAAGAGTAAAATAATTACTTGCCTAGAGGCGGCAAAGTTTTAAACTCGCCACTGGCTGGTTCTGTAGCGTCCACATTATTTAAACATTATTCAATCCTTATTTCCACATACCCGTCGTCTTCAAAATTCATTAATTTTTTAAATTCCTCTCTTGTCATATGTTTATCTAGAAATCATTATAAAAGAATTCACGTTATAAATTACCAAACTATATTAACCTGTTACGAATGGTCTGGTTATAATATTATTTTTATGATTATGTTTTTATGTAAAATACTTGGCTATAACATCATCAAAGTGATTTTTAGTTTTTCAAATTTTACATATTATATACTTTACAACATCTATTACTGAATTATTATAATTTAACGTACCACGCAAGTTTGCAATTATCTCTTCGACTTCCCATGTTTTTAGACTATAATTGTGGAGTTCCTCTTTGAAGTAATTTTTCACTCCATCCTTGTTTACTACTTTTGTTTCCTTCATGCCACACAGTGTTTTTTCCACAATTTTTGTATTCCTTTTAACCACATCATAAATTGTGTTGAGTTGCTTAAATCATAAAATTTTTTTTTTAAAACACAATATGAATACTCCTAATATAGAAAGAATGCAACTATTATTCAATAGGTTTATAGAGTATTTTTGTTTCTCTAATGAATCATGTATTTAGATAGAAAAAAATTCAAATTACCCCATCAGTAAATTTCATAATCATTGCTGATTGAAATGTCTTTAATGATATATGATAACCTAGAAATTATTATAAAGGTATTTGCATTATAATTTACCGAACTATTTTGTGTTGTAACGAAATTGATTGATTACAATTTTTATAATCGCATTTTTATGCACAATATTTGGCCATAACGGGTATTGCCAAAAGCTATCTAAAACCACAATTTTGTTGGTCCGCTTGTTTAATTTTTAAATAATTTATAAAAAATTCCAAGAGGAATGTCGTAAAATTAATGTTTCAATATTACTTACAATTATTGGTCTATCATTTAAAATTATCTTTACAAACTTCAGCGCGATAATATAAGTACTCCTCAGAAATTTTATAAAAAAAACACACTACCGATAATAACATTAATGTGATTATTGGTTATTCACAAATCACATTTCATATATTATATATTTTACAATACCATTACTGAATTATTACTATTAAACGTACCCCGCGTATGTAGTATTATCCTATGGACATCTTCCGCAAGTAGGTTTGGCTCGTCTTCTTTAAGGTATTTTCGTACTGTAGTTAAGGTAAAGTCTCCTCGTAAACATGGCTTATTATAAAAATCAGCTTTTCTTTGCTTGTTATCTATATCTTTTTTTGTTACCTTTTCATAAAAGTCGGCGAGTTGCTAAAAACATTACATTTTTATTTTGAATACACTATGTGAATTATACTACTATTATAGAAATAATGTCTCCAATTATTATACTAGTATATCATTTTCTAGGTCTTAGAGAACTATTTTTTTCAATGGATCATATATTTAGATAGAAAAAGTTCCAATTACTTTAGGAGTAAGAGTTGCATTAGCTACTATAAAGTAAAATAACATGTACGAAAAAATCATAATATATTTAAAATACATGATTAAATTATGTTAGAAATGTATAACACTTGATGTTTTGCAGGGATTTAAAACTGTAATGATTCTATTTCTTTTTAATGGCTGCTGTTATTGCGATTTCAGCATAAAACTTAATAAGTACATGTATATATTTTCTTTGTTCATAATATACATATAATAATCGAAGCTGTGAATCATAAATAAACAGTACCTAGTTGCTAGGCCGTTCGACAAACACAAAATATGTTCCTATTATCTGTTTACACGACCGTGTAATTTTTTAGCTTTTTGTACACTAAGCGTTTTGTTTCATCAAGGGATCATATTGAGAACAAAGGTATTTCATGCTTTATTCAAGTGTACCAAACACTTTTAAAGGACCAATTTTTTGTTCGTAAATTACACTGTAATATGTACATGAACTGTGCCGTATATTTACTAACTAAGTCGCCTAAAATGAAAATTCAAGGCTAAAAAAAATTTTGAATAAATATATTATGCTAGAATACTGGATGATTATTTTAGTGCAATAATTAGACAATATTAAAATTTTTCCAATGTTATTTAAGTTTAAAATTTAGAATGGGGGGTGGTCGGGTGGAATGCGGTTGAAAAATGCACGCAAATAAAAATAAACTCTACTCTCCAACCTTCCTAGTAGTATTGTATTTCTACAATCTAATGTTTTAAAATATAATTACTATAAAATAAAACACTTAAAACTATTTAATAATAAGTTTACAAAGTATTCGAATATTTTAATTTCAAATTATTTGATTAAATTATTTATCTCTTTATTCAAATAATTTTATTTTAAATTCTTCGAATAATTTTTATCTGAATAAAACATTATTCGAATTATGTTTGGAATTATTCGAATAACTTTAACTTTTAATTGAATAACGTGTTCTTTAGATAATTACTTTATTTTTGAAGTCAAAATCGGGACCTCTTTAATAGTATTGGTAGTTTTTTTAAATTCTAATTTATTTTTTTCCATAGTCAAAAAGTTTATTTATAAGACGATCAAAATTGTAATTTTATTACGGGAGTATTATATTAGACATTGTTAGTTTGACAACTAATATAAATTTCTGAAAAATAATACCTATTGGTAATAATATAAAACGTAATCGATATAGGTAATTCTAATTTTTTTTTATTTTTTTTATTATTATAGGTTTAATATGACGCATTTGTTTTATGGAAAAAAATATGTTATTGCGTTTTCGTACTATTTAAAAGTATTAAGCATAATATGCTTACAACGAAAAACATTTTGTTAGGTATCTAAAAAATATGGAAACTATAGATACCTATATTGTAATGTGGCATAACCGTAGGTAGGCTACACGTGATTATTTTTACAAATTCTAAACAATCGATTACACATTTTTTGTAAAGTTTTCTCTAAAAGTTATCTACAATTGTAAAATTTAGAGCTTAACGTTCACCGAATTAATTAATTAATTAATTATGGTTTTAGTTTTTACCCATCTCCCAACAATTTTTTTTTTTGATAGCAACTTTTGAAATACATGCAAGAAGTACATGCACGTGTAAATGTGAAAAAAGCTCACATATTGTATGCGTATGTTTGCTTTTAGTATATTGCAAACAAGTTTTACATTCAATTTAATTACACAAGTGAACATTTGGCGATAAACTTGCTTCTCAACCGCACTTCCCTTACCATCTTAACATTTAAACTGAAAACTTACCATTTAAGTTTTAGACGTTGCTATCAAAAAACTACGTTAGTGCGGAGGAGGGGGGGGATAAAAACAAAAAATGTGAGAAATTGAGATGACATTGTTAAAAACGATATGAATAAAAATAATTAAATATCCCATGAAACCTTGATCACACTATACTACCATATGAAAAAAAACCAGTACAGTGGGGTCGGGGCATAGTGGGGACGGGGAGGTCACAGGTTTATAGGAATTTTTAAATCTGAAAGTGATAAAATCACTTTCGAAAAAACGCTTCGATGCAAATCGGTAGTTAGTATTTTCAAGGCAGTACAATCTAAACCAAGCACAGTGTAAGCTAGCAAAGTTAGAAAGTATTAAATTGAATCGGCCATTTCAAAAACGACTTAGGTCACCGATTTTTCAAAACTGTCTTTTTATCAAATGTAATAATTATATACTTTGCTACGTATTCTGTGTGAAAACTCAATTTGTCAGACTCGTATTTAATACAAATGTTGAGTACAAGAAATTTGAATCACTGCAAAATATATTTATGAAGTTTCTTGTGGCTAGTGTAATATTTCAAATTTGTGACTTGTGTCGTTTTTTAAATGACTGATAAAATTACAAAATAGAAGCATCAAAGCGTTAATTTGAAAGTGATTTTATCCGAGAGGACTTAGTTATCATAATGTAGATGTGATCTGGCATCAATGCTAATCAATATGCAATAGAGTGAAACTTGGATAAATCACTTTCAAATAAACGCTTTGATGCTTCTATTTTGTAATTTTATCAGTCATTTAAAAAACGACACAAGTCACAAATTTGAAATATTACACTAGCCACAAGAAACTTCATAAATATATTTTGCAGTGATTCAAATTTCTTGTACTCAACATTTGTATTAAATACGAGTCTGACAAATTGAGTTTTCACACAGAATACGTAGCAAAGTATATAATTATTACATTTGATAAAAAGACAGTTTTGAAAAATCGGTGACCTAAGTCGTTTTTGAAATGGCCGATTCAATTTAATACTTTCTAACTTTGCTAGCTTACACTGTGCTTGGTTTAGATTGTACTGCCTTGAAAATACTAACTACCGATTTGCATCGAAGCGTTTTTTCGAAAGTGATTTTATCACTTTCAGATTTAAAAATTCCTATAAACCTGTGACCTCCCCGTCCCCACTATGCCCCGACCCCACTGTACTGGTTTTTTTTTTTTAAATTGTATCTCATATTTTTTGTTATTGCACAATACTATAAAATAAGTATTGTCCTGTTTTGTATTTTCCAGAGTACTATCAACTTTTGAAATTTAAACGGAAACGAATATATTTTATTAACATTTTTAAATGAGAAAAAATCGCTGAAAGATTTGACTGATCGATAACGAATTGTGAATAAATACATAAATTATAAAAATGTAGACCAATTAGTAATTTGATAAATACTTTATTGCTATTGACCCCATAAATGTTACATTAGCATATTAAGCATTGTATTTTATACAATTTTATCTATGTAATAATTTCTTTTATTACCTATACTTATAATCAGTATTTTTTTCATATAAATAAAATAGTTTAATCAAGGGTTGGTAAATAATGTTTATTCAAATTGATTGTTATTTTTCGGTGAGTAATGGTTAAATAACTATAAAAAAAACTGTTATTGAAGAAATCTCATTTTACTATGATGTGTAATTTTTTGTGTCTGAGTACACTGTAACAGCTGGACTAATTCCTTCGAGTAGCAACTTTTTAATTCACAAGTTTTATCCAGTTGGTACTTAAGAGGGAAGTATAAAAGTTGAAAATTTACCCTCCTTCGCCCTTATAATCGCAAAAAACAAAAAACTATACGAGTCTTCAAATTTTCCGAAATCACTTAAAAATAAACTCTTTGATACAAATCAGTGGATACTGCACTTCACGTTTTCCTAAATTTTAAAATTTAATAACTTTACAACTATTCATTCAAAACTGGTTAACGACCAGTCAATTTTTTCAGCAAATTATTGTTAATTTAAAAATTTAAATATATATATATACGTTACCATTTAGGTTTCAAAAGTTGATAAGGCTCTAGAAAATACTAAAAGAGATAAAAAATTAAATATTGTTTTATATAGTAATATAGTATAATCAAAATGTTTTTCAAAAATAACCACTACAAATTTGCAATTATTTTAAGAGTAAACTAGAGTAGGGCGTTAAAAGAATCACCCGGTATAATAATATTGTTAATGACACATGAACGAGTTGATCGCAACTGTGTTTGTTATAACTAAATAGCACGAAAATAACTGTTATGTGTTGTTTTTCATGTTTGAGCCAAACTACAATACAGTAGTGTGAATGTTTAAAAAATATCACACCTATTTTGTGCTACATATTCTAAGCTAGTGTTATTCGACAATCATAATGATACATTTTAAGATATTACTTATTCTATCGTTGTTATGTAGTTTTCGAGGGGCTAAAGACAACGTTTTAGAAGAGCAAAAAGAAACACAATGCCGTTTAGTACTTAGAGCTCTAGTGCATATAAATTTAATCAACACGTATTTGTCGGAGCCGAAGAAGTTGAGCAAACTGTCAGAGCATGAAGTAAGCTATATAACGTTTACGAAAGAAGCGCAATCCATGGTCGATGACGCGTACAATAAGAAAAACATAAGTTGGAAATGTCCCACGGAAGTCATATGGATATTTTATATGTATAGTTTAAAGGCAGAAAAGTTTCTCCAGAACTACCGGAACGGTAACGAACCTTACAGCTTAGATGTTATGATTTCCACTCAAAATGCCGTCAAAATGGTACTCGAAGAGTTCACCAAGTCCAACGAGTGTCAGGTGTACGATACAGAACCAAACGAATTGGAAGGGGTCGAATTGTCAGGAGTCAGAAAAATTAAGAAGAATTCCGACTCAGGTATTGAGCGCTTTGAACTCAAGCGATTACGGTTGTGTCACCTGTTTGAAACAAAAGTATCGATGGTTCAATTGATGATGTTTTGGGCTATATCCGAAAAATCTAAAGTTTCGGAAATATTAGAACAACGTTTTAAGCAAACCAACTCTCTTAACGTGCCATTGTGTAAATATATAGAGTACCTCATAACATTACAACGTGATTTCAGAAGCGTACTGAAAGCAATCGTCATGAGAATTATCGTTGTATATTTTTTGTATAAAAAACAAGTAATGGGACAGCTCCAATTTTTATCGATACCTATTTTGCATTGCAATAAATCGAATTTGCACAATCGTAATATAATTAATGGTCTAAAAGAATTCGCCATTCAGATAGGTCAGCCCGATGATGTAGACATAAATATTGCAATCAAAACAATGAAGGGAAAAAATGAGTATAGAATTAATTCTTACATAAACAGTATAATGCACGCTTTAAAAAACATGGCTTCTGTTAATAGCGATTTAACTCCATTTACCGACGATATAAGGTTGTATAAAAATTTTGCAAGAGAATGGTTAGCTAGCATTATAAGAGAGGTCAATGATGATTCTAAAAATTTAGACCGTTTAGATAACTTGTTTTTGCCCACTGTCATACAAATGATCGTTGATATATATGTGAAGTTCATCCAGAACATTACTAAAAACATCGATTTCGGAGTGATCAACTCGTTGATAAGTCTCAAAGAGTCCAACCATTACAAACGTCTGAAAGAATTGGAAACTAACAGTTAGAAATTCCACGTAAGAATTCGCAAATAATCGTATTTTATTAATAGTTTTTTTTAGGTTAAAACTCATGTATAGTCATTAAAATTATAACATTTAAGAATTGTTTTTGAAATAATTATGTGGTCACAATGTTTAATTTTCTGCCATAATATGTTGAAATACAATTTATTTTTACAAATTATGTTATAACATATCCTAGTTGTTCTACAAACCATTACATATTGCAACAACTTAAAAAATGTAAATTTAGGTTTTGGGTTTTTTATAGAGTTGCTATTCGAAAGAATTGGTCTAGTATTAAAAAAGTTACAGTGTATACAGCGAAAAAAAAAGCCCACATCAGAGTAAAACCAATACCTTCTCGCTTTGCATCGAAGCTAAAAAATTCTTTATGAAATAAAATAAAATAGAACATGCATTACTTTTATCTTTTACGGCTCACGTTTGGCTGCTACAAAAGAATAAAATTCAACAACGTACAGTAAACCCTTCACTTTGTTTTCGATAAAATAATTATGCAGTATTATATATTATAATATATTTATTTATAATAGGATTCATAAACAAGACCTAAATACAATTTGTTTAGAATATTTTTCTTTAGAATATGTACTTTGGATAAAAAAAATAATTTAAGTATATTTTACATATACACATGATAAAAGAATATACGGTTTGACATTATAATATATTTGGTATGATGGACAATAAAATCAAACAAGAAACGAGGGATAAGAAATTTAAAAAAAATTCTGGGCATGTAACTTATTGTTTTTTACTCAAAATATTCAAATCGTACTGAAGCATCTAAACTATAATATAAAACAAACACACGCTAAGTAAAACAGTATCCTGCTACATCAAAATACATCATTATGAAAATAATCTTATGACTTTTTCCATTATTTTGTTATACTCATAGAATTAAATGAAGAATAATATATAGTAAAAGAGAAAAAAATTGTGTGAGTACGTTTTTCTTAATTATCCTATTATATATATTTATTTTAAATATATATTATTTGACTAAAAATAAAATATAAATAAGAGTTTAGGTGGAAATAATATTATGTTAACGTTTTGCGGGTTCTAAGATTTTAAAGGGGATGTGGCAACAAAACTTCGGCAACATTGGGCCCATAAAATTACTATTTAGCTAAGAGCTAAGCCTAGTCTACAAATTTGGCACATAAAGGATCAGTTACATGCAGCTCAACGTGGATGCTAATAAATATAAATATATACTTTTTTGTTTGTTTAATAAAAACAAAAATTGGGATCTCATCAATAATACCATTATTTATTATTGGTAGTTTTATGATAAGAATTTATTTTTTATTTATAGTTAAAAGATTAATTTATAAGAAAATCAAAATTGGAATTGTCTAAGGATGTATTACAATAAGAATTCTTAATTTAAAAAGCTAATTAAATATATACTTTGTCATCTAAGTTTTATAAGTTAACAGAGTTCAAGAAAATACTAATAAAAATATTACAATATATTGTACAAAACATAATTGAAAATGTTTCCAAAAAGTAACACTGCAAAATTGCAATTTTTTGAAAGTACCTATACTATTATACTAGTGTAGTGTGTTAAAAGAATCACCCGGTATTTATAACTTATACATATGTCTTCATAAACATAGGCTTAGTAAGTACCAAGCAACAAAAACACAAAATATGTTTTAATGGTTAATATTATAATATATAAAATAAAACCCACATTTTAATATGTTTGCGTCGCTTGTGCGTCATTTACAGGTGTTGTTATAAATTATTATTGTAGCTCCTAAAATCCAATACTGTGTATTTGATCAGAGGTCCTATAATATTGGCAAAGATAGATAATATTATTAAGGTAACAGGAATCCCGCATTCACAAAAATATTCGTTATTAACATGGCAATCGGAGTATTCATCAATAAAGGTTTTAGAATTTGCTATTGTGCATGTGAATCGTTAAAACTGATGCGTTACAATTTGAAATTAAAATTAATTTTAGTGCACAAGTATTGGATGAAAGTATTCCTTATAGATATCCAGTCCAATTACATTTTTAAAAGATAGTTTATTAGATTAGTTTTGAAAATCGCATAGCGATAAAATAAAAATTATAAATATTAAAAACACTCATCGCTAACTGGTTAAAATTTTTATTTTTAAATTTAATTTATTATTACAAGTCAATTACCACAAATCGGTATCAGTAGCCTGAGGACTGAGGAAATTTTAACATACGACCAACATAAGAACTCATAAAAAAATCGAGCTTCTAAGCTTTATTTTGACAGTATTCTCTTTTTGTAATCTGTTTTACTTCAAAGCGGCTGCCTTTCTTTGAGGCTTCGTATATCTGAAAACAAATTATAGCAATCAAATTATTATTGCTACATTCACGAAGAGATATAAATTTTAGTTTTTAAAAAGGTACATTACAAATTTGAGGAAAAACATTTAAGTTTAAGGTTAAGGCGTAAACTAGTGATAGGTATTGGAAATTCCATATGAACTTGTATTAGAAGTGACAAAAATGAGCCACTCTTTTGTGTAAGGTAATTCATGTTTAAAATAGCTTGTGAATGAGTAAATCTTAAACGGCGTACTGCATATTGGAGGATATTTTGAACTTAATCCATCCAATTGCAAAGAATTTTTAAAAAGTAAACGATCTAAGCAAACTTAATATGCTTAGAGATAAAAAAAGAACGTACAAACTTTACATTACACTAGGTAATAAAACTAAAATAATAATCTGTTACCTTCGTAGATTCAGCGCACTGTCTGGGACATTCGATTTGGCAAATGTTTTTCGCTTGTGTGGGTTTTTCTTGACAAATGTTCTCACACTTGATTTTTGTATCAGCAAGATTGGAACCTCTAACGTAACCATCCCGGTCGCATTGGAGATCTTTTCCCAGGGCACCGTGTCCATCTTTTCCATGTCCGCCTTTGCCCAATCCATCCTTACCATAGCCATCAGTTTGTTTTTCTCCCGGCGTTTTCAGACGGCCGTCCCTATCGGTTTCGCCCGAAGACATTTTACCACCTTGCTTTTTCAAATCATCGGTTTTCCCTTTTCCCTTGCCGCCTTTTCCGTCTCTTTCGTCGTCACTTCTCGATGGATGGTAATTAATGTTTTTGGACCCCAATTCCCCTTTGCGCCTGTTGCCGGGTAAATTTTGGTTATCGTCGTCAGATAAATAGGATACTCCGTTTTTCCCTCTTTGTTTGCCGTCTTTCGCATTTCCCGATTTCGTACCCAAGCCGTTGTCACCGGATTTTCCACCTTTTCCCTGGCTCGTCTTTCTTTCTTGGCTACTATCAATTGCATTAGGCTTGCTCGATTGTCCCGGTTTCCTGGAGCTTTGTAAATTATTCGCTCCCCCTTGGCCAGACTGTTCTTTTGTCTTGGCGCCTTGTAATTTTCCTAGGTCGCCAGAATTGGCGGCACCCTTCAGTCGCATGCCTTTGTTATTGTCGGTCAAGGATTTCGAACGGCCGACACCGCCTTTGTTTGCTATAGATTTATTCAATTTTTTCGTTTTATCTTTTGAGCTATCCGTCATGCTGGAACTTAGTTTTCCTTTGTTCTTTTGACTCCGTCCACCGGGCCCGCCACGCCCGATGAGTACATCGGACCCGCCGGGCCCACCGCGTCCACCGAGTCCACCGGGCCGACCTAGTCTACCGGCTCCACTCTGTGCACCAGGCGCACCGGATTTACCTGGTTCGCTACGTGCACCGGGTCCACCGCGCCCGTCGAGTATGCGGGTTTTACTTTGTCCACCGGATTTACCTGTTCCGCTACGGCCGCCCGGTCCACCAGGACCGCTACGTCCGCCGATACCACTCCTTTCGCCGGATCCACCAAGTACGCCCGGTGCGCCACGTCCCCCTGGCCTTCCGGAACTACTAGGTGTGCCATTATTTAGTCCGGCTCTTCTGTTGGAATCTCCTATGATATTCTGTTTGCCCGATGCGTTTTGCCCTGCTCTCCTGGCTTCCATCTGCATTTTCCTACGTTGCTCGGGTGTCATATCTTTATCTTCGGGTAATTGGTTTTTGTTTTTCTTGGAGCCACCGTCTGTTTTCGAGGGATACATGTTTTTGAAGTCGACTCCTTTTTGCACCGAAGTTAACATATCGTCTACGGCGCCCGCTACTCCGAGTTTAATTTTATCCGGCTTCGTCTGTGAGTTAGAATCCAGTGTCTTGCCGGTAATTTGTTTATAGCCTGCTAATAATTTGTCCATAGACATTTGATCCGAGCCCGAAGTTCCTTCGTTACATAAATGTTTTAATATATGATTAGCAATGCCGTAACTCAAAGCTTTAGCGAATTCGATTTTATTGACATAACGCCCACTTTTGTGTGTTCTCAACCTAAAATCGTTTGATGTTAATATTTAAACATGCATATACATAACATATAATATAAACTATATTAAACAGAGAGGTTCGCTGGTAAAAATACTTACATTTGTTTTTAGTATTGAATTTCGCATTGAATAAAATTAACAATTTTAAATAGGTACCAATTTTTTAAATTAAAACATTCAGTTGTTTACTTGTTGACAATAACGATAACAGTATTTTTATTAAATACAAGCCTTTTGTCAAGGCCAATATTATTTTAAACTCTAAAAACAAGTAAACTTCTTAAAAAGTAAAGTATTTTTAATTATATAATAATAATACCTAGGTAACTACGGTTTTAATGAAAAATGTTCGAAGTAAATTTAAATTTATTTTGGTCATATTTACCTTAATGTTAAATATTTATCTAATTGGGTGACCAGTAACTATATAGTTAATTGTTTGTACGAAATCGCATAATATTTGTACATAACCTCTTTCGAATAACAAATTTTGACCTTTTACATTTTTTCCATTAGTGAAAGTAAATTACAAACTTAATATAAAAATGTAAGTAAATTTACTTTATAGTAAATTCCATAGCATGAATATTGTAGCTATGTCATAACTCATTATTTTATATTTTTTTAAATATACACATAAATAAATCGACTAATAATAATTTCAATCGACTTTATTTTTGACGTTTCGTTCTTGTACACAGCATTAATTTATTAGGTAAGTGTATTTAAGTTTAATTTTAAGGTAATCGTATATCATTTAAAATTTGTTAGGATTCCGTTTCTCTTCCAAGGAAATCCAGTCGGGTAGACAATTGCTCTAGAGGTTGAGTTCCTGACCGTAACATAATATAAAAACTCAAATTAAAATGCAGTTTTGTTTTTATTTAAATGAGATTCAAATATTAATTTCGGAGACTTTTTATTTAAACTAATATTGTACTTAAATAAATGTTTTTTAAAATAAATATTTATATAATATATGCAATTTTGTTTTTTTATTTTTAATAAGATCCAAATAATGATTTCAGATACATTTTTTAATAAGTATTATTTAGTAGAAAAATATATAGTTATCTGTCTAAAAAAACATTAATACACGAATTAATTAAAATAAAATATATTATGGTTAAAAATATCTTTTTAAATAATAACAATATATTTGATGCACTGAATATAAACTTACTAAGGTCACTCTAAAATATACAATTAGATAAGGCTTAAACACACTACTGAGTTTCATTTTCAATAAACCTATTTTATAATTTATGAAATATTACTATATTTACTTTTGACTATTGAATAGGCACATAACATTGTGCAGCTATTTAATGATAATTAGTATAACATGTTTTACAATTACATTAATTACAAAAAAAAAGTTTTTTAGACATTTTAGACCTAAAAGCTTCACAAACTTAGACCTATTTAGGATGGTCCAATTTCTTTTCTCGGTTATTGTGGCAATCGATTTTTGATATTTCAATTAGAATTTTCCTTTGGATTTCTCAATTTTTTAGTATTCACTTCGTTGGCTTTTTAAGTAAATGAAATAGTTACAAATTGTACCATGAACCTTATAGAAATTAACCTGAAAACAAATCGACATGATCGAAATTTATTAAAACCCTTATTTTCTCAAATATTGCCCATACAAAACCCGTCTTTTAAAAAGTTTTTGACTCCTTAAGAACGTAAAGGACTATATTATTTTATTTGGGGGCAAAATATAGGACGTCAAACCGTTTTTTTTTTTTTTGGTCATTAACGGTTTTTTTTTTTTACAAATATCGTTACTTTTATTACAAAACACAAACGGCTGTTGCGGTAGTTTTATTAAAATGCGATATTTATAGAGCTGATCAGCCACGAGTGAAAACTCCAAACCGCATGGCCGACGCTGCACAACGACAGCGAAATTAACAGCGTGTAGACGACCAACAGATATTTTGCCCACCACGACGGTTTGCGTTTTGTGAACTTTTTCGATCGGTGTTGATCCTTGATCGCGATAAACATGGCCGTCAACCTTTGCGCGTCGATCGAGATCTTTTCGAAATTATCTGCGGCCACGGCGCCGGTTTTCACCACGTTCAAATGCGCCCTGGCCCTTTGCAATATTTTCCGGTACTGTTTGTCTATGCAGTTCTTGTCGTACCTTTCCATCCGGTCTCTGACGAGTCGTTCTCGGGCAACGACAAGTGAACCTTCGAGTGCCATCAAGTCTCGCACGACCCTTGCGAGCTTTGCATCTGGACCGTTTTGGCTGTACCCGTAATGATCAACGCGGCTGCGGCTGGCCGTGGTGGTATTCGACGTGAACATTTGCAGTATTTCGCCTTCGAATCTGTTAAATGTTTAAAACAATCATTTTCTGTTCGTTCGTCAATTATACCTGTTATTTAATAAAGATCAGTTTTTTTTTTTTTTTTTAACGCTAATTTCCATAACTTCGTGAATCCCTGCTGACACAAACCGTTAAGAGTCTAATCCTATCCTCCGGCAGTGTTCTTATTAGTTTTACATTCACTACTAGATCAGACGAACGAATAAGCTGTTGTCCGGGTGTGAGAATCTTCTCGATGTCGGGAGACCAAAACGTCTGGGAGAGGAGGAAGCTGGAAGAGTTGAATTTCACAGCAACAAGGTTCTCCGGCTCCAAACTTAAGCACCTCTATACTAAAACTAAAGGGCAATCCGTCAGCCTATCAATCATTGGTTTTCCAGTCACGGATGTCATACTAAGGGGATCCTTATTTTGAGTTTAGTTGAATTTTAATAAGTACACGCACCCATTAAATTGGTTCAAAATGGATAAAAAAAAAAAAAAAAAAAAGGCCATCAACATTTCTACGGTATAATTTTTACTACATACCGAAGATTGGGTAATTGACTCCATTCGGAAATATTCGAAATTGACCCTGACATGTGTTTATTTCCAACTGCCAGTCAAACAAACATTTTTCATAAATAGGTATTAACTACTGTAATTATAGTAATAATCTGCTATCAATTCAATTGGTTAAAACAAACAATTACTAATGTAGTTTTTTTTGTTTTTAAAAAAGCACATTTAATATGTTTTACACGATCAATAGTGTTAATGTTATTTTTAATTAAGCCAGCATTACCCAGCATACATTAGGTAGGTATATGTTTAATGTAAAATTACACATTAACAATAAAAATGTATTTTAATAATTGCTTAAACATGACAATAATAGTAATAGGGAATAATTACATTTTTGTCCCGAATCTCGTATTCCCAAAATTAATAAAACAAGACCAGTAAAACAGTCTGCAGTTCTATACCATACAACGTAATGAGAAACAATCACAATTTTGTAGTTTTTCTTTTTGGTTAAATTTATGTTATTTTACCATATTCAATAATAAACAATTTTTCATCTTTTAAAACATTTTCTAGACCTCTAATATCTTTTAAAACTTTGATGTGACAGTGAATTTATGGTAAGTATGTTAAAACGAGTACAGTAAGAAAGTATTAAAGTGAGGTGCAATGTCCACAGGTTAGCACCAAATCGTTTATTTGAAAGTGATTGTATCACTTTCAGTTTTAACAATTCCTGTAGACCAGTGAGTTGTGACCTCCCTGTCCCCACTATGTCACGACTACACTGTACGGGGGTATTTTTTTTTTATGGCTGAATTATGAACGTCTTGTGAAATTCTGTTAGAATGATCGATGATTTTAATTGCAATACCTTGTACTCAATAAAAAAATATATTCCCATTGCAGTAAACCTCTGTGATTTAAGCATAATATACCACCGTAACAGTCAACTACCTGTTCGAGTTTCAAACAATTGAAATTATAAAAGTATTCTGTATACACTGTATAAACTTTTTACACACATGTTAGGTAAGGTAGGTAACTGAATCCTGAATTATACTCTATAGTTACTAAATTTGTTGTAGTACCTACCTAATTGTCTATCAAGATTGGAATTTAGATATTAAAAATACTGGAAAATGCCAAATCGGGAAAAAATCACTTTTTAACTGTCTTAACACAATTTATGTGCCCAATTACTCAGATCATTTAACCGAAGTTTTAAAACATGTTTTCCCGATTCATTAATAGTTAAAATGAACTAAAGCTTTAAACTTCAGCTATAGTCACAAATCACTGTCAATTTCTGTATAGGTCTACGGTATACTATAATTGATTGGGAATTAGAATTAAAAAGGAACATAATACGTGACGTTATAAAAACTTTTCGGGAGAAACAAAAAACAGTTTATAAATTTGCTTATTCAGATCAATCATCACAATTTCGATTAAATAATAATGTATTAAAAATAATTAGCGAAGTTAACAAATTTTAAAGCAATTTGTGTTTTTATACATGATAAAAATTACTGACATATGTCATAAGTTGTAACATAGGTCTCTTTTTAACAAATGCCCATTCAATTGTATAGGCCGACGTGCAACCAGGTTACCTCCAGCCGTGATATCAATCTGGTTACAACATGAGGTAGTCTGATAACACCAGAAAAGGTCTGAGGTTATCAACAAAATAAACAATACTATTTAATTGAAATTTGAAGCTTCCAGCTCACTGCCGTGTGATGATTGAGAGTCGAGACTCTAAAGTTTATCTAGTCATTTTTTTTTTTTAAATTATAATAAATAATCATCAGGACAAGGACCATCTTAATCAACGGTATAATATTTCGCAAGTATAATTAAAATTTGCTTACAACAACATTTTAGGTACTAATACACAGCTAGTGTAAGAAAGTTAATGTCATAATGTTGTATTACAGTTTTATAATGACACTGAACAATGAGAGTATGGTACTCAAACGTTTTTTGGATAATTTGGACACCGCAAAACTCTGTGAAATTACAAGGTCAGTTTATCATGGCGGCGCAATCAGAATAAACACAAGAGAAGGTATTACCGTCTTGAAACTTTTTTTACAAGAAAACCTATTTGATGGGAGTTTGATTTTGATTGCAACAATATTTTCATAGCCTTCGAATAGCCCTTTTAATTTTGTTTTCAGAGGCCGAAACAATGCTGTTGACACAACCCAGCTGGCGTATTTTGACTTGCAAAAAAACGCCATTACAGACAATTGTACTTTTTTTAATAAAACATGGAATCAATGTAGCTCCAGATATCAATAAAATTCAGGCGGTTGAGTATTTTAAGTTACTCCTCGATCCGACTGGACAACAGGTATGTGTACTGATAAGATAACATGTCTAACTCGATCTTTCTTATCGTGTCCAGGCTATAAAAAAGATGCTTTGTTTTGTTATATTCCTTTTTTACTCCATTGATTGGCTACTTGTATAGCCGCGTCCGTTGCATTCGCCAGATCTTCAGGTGTGCATGGCACTGGGTTTAGGGGGCACACTAGAATATGTTGTTCTGTTTGTTCACTTCCACAGTCGCAGTCTACGGTTCCCGTATCGTATCCCCACTTACGTAGATTTTTCTTTGTTCGGGCAACACCTACTCTCAATCTATTGAGTGTTTTCCAGGTGTTCCATTCGTTGCGATATCCGGGTGGAAGTTTTTCCATTGGCCTTATTTTAAAATTATTTGTTAGGTTCAGAGCTATCCATCTTCGGTGTCGTTCATGCTCAAGTGATGTTGTGATCTCCGTGGTTGATTTCAGAAAGTTTTTCCTCGATTTCAGTCTGCTTGGGGCCGGTTGGTGTCCATGGAGTGGGTGTCTTTCATCATTTACCTGGGCTGTTTTTTGAGCATCACTGGCCACACTTCTTCTAATATCGGGGGGTGCTATGCCAGCTAGAACTTGTACCAAAGGTATGGGTGTGGGTTTTAAGCATCCAGTTATTAGGCGGCATGTTTCATTTAAAGCTACATCTACCTTTTTCGCATGGCACGATCTACTCCATACTGGGCATGCATACTCTCCGGCTGAATAGCATAAGGCGAGTGCTGTGGTTCTTAGCAACTGGGGGTTAGCGCCCCACGTTGTTCCGGTTAGTTTCCTTATTAGGTTGTTTCGTGTTGTGACTTTCATTTTGATTTTTTCGCAGTTACTTTTGAAGGTTAATGTTCTATCTAATATGACTCCTAGGTACGTAGGTGTTTGTGTATGTTCAAGATTAATGTCCCGCCATTGTATTTTGAGTTCCTTTTTTGCCTGCTTATTGTTAAGGTGGAATGCACTTACTTGCGTTTTTGTAGGGTTGGGTTTTAGTGAGTTCTGTATATAGTAGCTATTCAATTTCATCAGCGCAAGTGTGAGTGTTTGTTCAACTTCACTAAATGTATTTCCTTGTGCAGTTATCGCTAGATCGTCGGCGTATAGGAAATGACGAGTATTTTCCAATATGGGCTGGTCATTTGTGTATACATTAAAAAGTATTGGTGCGAGAACACTACCTTGCGGGAGGCCATTTTTTAAATTTCTCCATCGGCTTTTTTGGTCTTGTAGTCGTACATGGAATCTTCTATTTCTATTCATTGACTCAATTACTTTCGTCAGGTGGTAGTCCTTAGTTATTTTATATACTTTGTCCAGTAAGAGGTTATGATTAACAGTGTCATATGCTGCAGTCAAATCTATGAACACAGCTCCGGTTATTTTTTTTGTTTCAAAACCATCTTCGATGGTCTGTGTTAGGTTCAATATCTGGCTAGTGCAGGATTTCCCTGGTCGAAACCCAGCTTGATTTTTAATTAGGTTTTCTTCTATGACTGGGGCTATTCTGTTCAAAATTAATCTTTCATATAGCTTATACATATGGCATAGTAACGATATTGGTCTGAAATTTTTTGGATCGTTTGGTAGTTTCCCAGGTTTTAATAGTGCTATCACTTTTGCCTTTAGCCATTGTTTTGGGATTCTTGCTGTTTTACGGCATTCGTTAAAAAACTTCAATATCCATTCCTGTGTGTTTTTTCCAAAGCGTTTTATTATTTCTGTTTGTATTTCATCTATTCCGGGTGCTTTACCTTCTTTCATCTGTTTTATTGCATGTATTAGTTCTTCTTTGCTAAAGTCTGCTTGGATAAGTGATCTTTCATTTTTTTTGTCCCTGGGCGTTTGTATTCTTTTTGTTTTGTTTTCAGGTTTACCATTTTTGAGAAGGACATGTGCGACTTGATTTGCTGTTACATTACTACGTTGTCTAATGGCTTTTGTATCCCCGTTTAACTGTTTTAAGGTATTCCAAGCTTTTTTGCTGTTTCGGGTCATGTCCATGTTTTCCACTAGTGATTTCCATTTTTGTCTTCTGTTATCATTTACCGCTTGCATCAAATTCTGTCCAATTAGTATTGTATTATCAGCGAAAGGGTCTCTATCGAATTCTTGTTTGTACTTTTCAAAAAGCCTTGAAGAGGCTTTGTCAAGTCCCGTCACATACTGTGATCTACATCCTCTAGGGATGTGTTTTCTGGATATTTCTTTCACTATGTTCACAAACTTCTCGTAGTTTGGTAGTGTGGGCTCGATTTGTTGGATTTTATTTTCCAAAGCTTCTGTGAATTCCGTCCATCTAGCTTTTTTGTAGTTAAATCTCCGTTTAAATGGTACACTTTGTGCTCTAACGACAGCGTGGATTTGCAAGCACATAGGTCTATGTTGTGTATTTGGTATCGGTTTCCCTATATATTTTGAACTCTGTTGTGCAATGCTATTTGTTACGAAAATGAGATCTGGGTTGTACCCTCTCTTCCAGCGTCCACTATTAAAAGAGTGTGGTAGCTTAGGGTCGTGTATCAGCGTTAAGTTTTCTGCTTCTGACTATTCTTCCAGTTTTTGTCCATCTTCATTAGTTTCAGTATAGCCCCAACTCACACTATGGCTGTTAAAATCACCTACAACTATATTGTTCGTATCTCTTTTAAAGTTTTCCGGGGTTATAAATTCGTATGGTTGGGCTGGAGGTTTATATACTGATGTTATTGAGCAGTTCGTTAATTCAATGGTAATTATTTCTATACTATTTATTTGACTAGATCCTACTGATTTTATGACTAGATTAGGTTTTGTGAATATTGCACTTCCATATTTTTTGTGCGGTATTTCTAATGCTATTTACATGCCATTAATTTTTGGGCGGTTGTCATTTATACCTCGATGTGTTTCTTGGATGCAAAGTATATCGCACTTCCATTCAACACATAGTTCCGATAGTAATAGTTCTTTGGGACTAGATAGTCCTTCGATGTTGATTGACATAACTGTCAGCGCTGGGTGGCCCTGAAAAGGGCCGTTTTGGGTAAGCATCTTTATTCGCCCGGTGGTGGTGAGATTAGTTAGCGATATATCCTAGTCTAGGTTATATCGCTATGCGGGGGACGCCACGTGCAGGCTCTCACCATGACCCCCGTCTAACTCGATTAAAACTTAAAATTATAGCTAAATATATTAAAGTAGTTGTTTTTGAATATAACATGGGCTACTACACAAAACTTGTAAAACGGTGTCCATTAACTTCAGTTATTAAAATATATTACATATTATGTAAATGTCCATCGGTAGGTATTTATTAATAATCAATATTGTTTTAACTTAAATCTTTTTAAAATAATTGATTTACAAATTCACACCTTGGTTTTATTTATAATAATTGGATAGTGTTAGACGTTAGTGAGAAAGAGAATAAGTCATTTTTGGCCACATTCATATTTTATATCAATTTTACAGGAAATTTTTCACAGCAACAATTAATGACACTGTCTTTTTTTATATTCATTCGAGTCAATTAAATTTGTTTATGCAAAAAGGAACTGTAGGGCATTCCTCACAATTTTTAAGAGGGATACATTTTTAGCCCTGTAATGTAATGTTATCAAACAATTTCGGATTTATGATCTATAGACTTTCTATCCAAAGAAATCAGTACAGCGGTTAAAAAAGTATTGTGGGTAATAAAAAAAATGAAATAATAAACATTGTGAAAACAACACGTTTTCTATGCTCTGCATCATAGCTTAAATGGATTTATATTAATTATTTGTAGTACTACTATGTAGAGTTTATAAATATTGTTAAATATTTACAGTAATATTTTTATAATTTATAACTCAATTATGTGTTCAGGTGGCGTTGCCCAATCCGATGATTCGACCTGCATTATTTCAAAATGTAAGTTTCAATTATTTCAAAAAGTCGCATCAACATTATTATTAACAATATATTATTATTTAACTGTTGTTTTAGTTAGAGGTGCAAGCCATACAACCTACAGCGCCTACTGACGCAGTGAAACTACTAGAGGATTTCATTAAAATGTTTGGTAAAAATTTTTATGAATTGCTGAATAATATGGGCGCACCTGGCAAAAACCAATTGGACGGACGTTATTTTTATGAAAATTGTTCAATGACAGTAAGAATACTGAGCGCCAGCCAAGAAATCGACGAGAAGTATCAAAACACAATGCCAGTCTTAGAAAGTTTGTTGAACATCAAGACACAACATCAGCTTTTTTTCTCTCCTCATTTGGCCGATGAAATCAAATGGAAAAAAGAATCGCACGGGCTGTTAAAAGTCCAAATCGGAGGTACCCTTCATCAGGGCATCGGAAGAATGGTCGGCATTTTTGAACAACAATTTATTCTCCGAGAAGACCCTGTAGCAAAAAACACGTGGAAAATACTACAGACTAGTTTAATTTTGAAAAATATGGATAGACCTCAATTAAGTTTAGGCGAGCCAAGTCAATTGTGTATTACTGAGTCTTGACAAATTATTATTAAGTGTTATAAGTAAAATACTTATGTCTGTATTTTGGAAATATAAGACAAAAGTAATGTTTGTGTATTATATTATTACATAATATGTATATTAATAAAAACGTTTTTGTCACAAGTATTTAGAATTCTTAAAAATAATTAAAGTAAATTATAATATATATTGCATAAGTGTTAACGTCATGTTTAACATAAATTCTGATTCAAATAAAGGCTTAGCAAGTTTTTTAAGTAAATTAAAGTTTCGACATTTCAATAAAGTAACTAACAAATTATTCTTAATTTATAGTAATTTTAATAGAAGCAATAGTAGTAAAAGAATTTGGTATCATTTAATGTACACATTAGTCTTTTTGAAATGAACATAAAACTTACGACTAGTTCCATTACAATAAAACTTCACTAGTTGTCATAAACATTATATTAATGTAAGCAGATAAAAAATTACATAAAAAAAAAATTGGGAAATATTACAATTATCTATATAAAGATTTACATAATGACATTGTTTATTAATTATTAATGTGAACTCAATAAATATCATAAAAATGTAAAAGATTCAAGCAAAATATTTATGTAAAGATGAAAAAAAAATTTATTTAACATTTAAAAGATTCAATCGATTCAATTGGTAACACCGTATACTGCACAACGCGATGCCAGTCTGCGAGCATGAATATTTTTTACGATTTTTGCATCCTTTCACTTCACATAACTTCTGAACTGGAGGTTGTCTAAATAAAATAAAACAAAATAGTCATGACAATTGAATTTCAAATTATTACCTATGATTTGTTTATAATGAGTTGTAAACCAAACATTTATTGGACTTGATGTTCAGAGTTAAAAACTCCTATAAAGGTAAACTGAATTTGGAAAATTCCAGCTGGATATTTTTAATTACATGGGTTAAAACCCAGGTTTCTCATTTACACGGTGTCAATATATTTTAATACCTGTGTAGTTATAACCTCTAATAAAAGTCCGTATTTAGTCGTTTCCATCAACGAGTCAAATCAGTAATCAGTAAGAAAATTGTCGACTGAAGTTAATGAAATAGAAGTAAAACACGCATACTGAGCAAACTTGTGCATTTCACGTAAGTCCTCGAGCTACCCCTACTTCCGTTATATCCTTTTATTTTTGTTTCTGGATCCATGATAACTTATAATCGCTGAACTGATTTTTATGTGTAGCAAGTCTATAGATAAGCAGTACCCAAATAGTTCTTAATATGGCCAAAAATAAAAAAAAAGATCTATAACTGCCTTCAAAAACCGATAGAAACATCTTAAAAATAATAATTTAATTTTCAATTATAAATCACAGGACTCAGAACTAGTCAACCTACATCTAAACTTGTGTGGTTTATTCCTTAAAAATAGTACTACTAAATACTGATATACAGTGGAAAACCAAGAAAATATTGTTACCTGTTAATTTTTTCTTGCAAAAGAAAGGGGTAACTTTTAGAAACTTTTTATTTTACCTTTTTATGTGTACCTAGGTTTTCAACTGTAAATTAGTCTGTAGGCAGATTTAATGTAGCCGTATAACACATACATTGTTTATTATATATTATATATATTATTGTATCATTCTTTCATACCAGAGCGTTTTTTTAAATTTTGACTCATTGAAGAAAAACGGCAAATTAAGGGTCTTTAAATTTTTCTTTAGAATCTTACAGTTTCATCAAATTTGATGTCCCCATTGCTACAACAATTTGTTATGATACTTATTTATTTACATACTTGGATTTTGAACTTTTTAGAGGAAAATCCATTCCTTCTGGGAACAACAAGTCAACTTTATCATCTTTGCTAACGTATACAATATTATTCACAGCTTTCCTCGCCATTCGTCCTTTTGCACTATTTTTGGTTTTGCTTTCGTGTTTTTTTAACAATCGTTCCATTGTGCGCTTCTTGTCATTTTCTCTTTTTTCATCTGCCTGTTGTTTTCTTTTCTGAGATTTAATGGCTTTTTTTTGTAACATTTCAGGAGTCAATACCTTTTCTCTGTACCCTGTAAAAATTTAGATTATAGAAAACACTTGTAGTCAATCAGAGAAAATGTGTAGAAATTTCATTATACATTACCAGAAGGTAACGCGACAAGTTCTTCAATGAATTCATTATGTTCGCTCTTTCTGTCGAACATCGCTCTTTGTCTAGCAGTCATCATTTTGGGGTCTTTTTTCGTGATGTTTTTCAACTCTTCGTCTACTTCATTCAATTTACCAGTTTCGATTGCTTTTAACCAACGTTCTTCGTCGCTTGAACCTGCACTTTCTTTGTTACTTTTTACTTTTTTTTTCTTCACCCCTGGACTTTGCAACAACCCTCGAGCATTGCTGGATAAACTAAAAAAAGAGAAGGTTAACTCATGTGCTTGATAATTACCTAGGAACGACAAACAGGTATTATGTTTAATTTTATTGAAGATTTTACCTTGGTGTTACGACATCAATTTCGTCGGTCCCAGACATGTTTTAAAGTCGAATACGTTTATAAAATATTATGTTGAATGTTTATTATCTGTAGCTGTTTATTTATGGTTAATGTTATTGATCAAAACCAATCTTGCAAGCAAAATGGAACAACAATATTTTGTAGTTTAGATAAAAAGAAGGAGAAACTACCGGGTTGCTACCACTTTTCCCAAATTTTATAAATTACCAATGTCTTATTAATAATGTGTTTTTCATTTAAGTGAATTTTGTACTGATACGGAGAGCAAGTATAACCGTGTGTTGGGCACTCTCTCGCTCGGCGCCGTCGCTTACCTTTGCTAAACCGAAAATATCATAATATATAGGTTTTACAAACTACAGTCTAGGAGGAGGTTACTGATTGAAAGTAACTAGTAAGTTAAAAAAGTAATGTTGAAAGAATAAATAGAAAGATAAGAATAATAGAAAGATGAAAGATCTGATAAGAAATTGGTTATTGGGAAAAAGTGTACAATGGGAAAAATTGTCCTTAGTAACGTAATGTGGGAAAAGTAGTGTTATCCCAAAATCTCGATGATACTGATAAGCGATAAGAACCGTTATCACTTATCATATTTTCAAAATAAATAAACGTAATTTAAACGTTTAATAAATGCCTGAAAAACACCCAAAATATTTTTTCAATATACAATCGCAAAATAAAATATTCATAATTCAAATTTTGACCTCGTTCACTGTTGTAAAAAATATATTTTCTCATTGAGGACTACTAAGTTACATCAACTTTAGTACAAAATTATAATGCTTATATTATTAAAATAAATTAATGACGACTATGGCAATGTCGAGCTTAGAAAAACTCAACAAATTACTTGCGTGTGGCAAACGACAAAAATCGATCGACGACGTCTTGTTCAGACCGATTGACAAACTATTAAGAATTTACAGACGCGATGGAATATTTGAGATTGAAGATGAAATTGATGAACCACGGTAAATATTATCATGTGACTTACAAAGTTATCAGGTGAAACGACAACAGAAATAATGGTTTTTTTTTTTGTTAGACAAACAGATCAATTTAAATGCAATGTGAACGGATGTACTGGGAATTTTACATCAATGACGGCATACGCCATGCATTATAATTCAAATCATCGTTACACTTGTATATATTGTCGTAAAACATTGCAGTCGTCACATCTTTTAGATTTACATGTATGTGAAACGCACGATAATTTTTTTTCAGTGTCTGCGACCAGAAAACCCATGGTGACTATAATCTGCCAAATAGTATTCTATAAAAACAAAATTGGGTCTAATTTATTTTTTCTCATTTTAGTATAAATGCTTAATTGAAACTTGTTGTGAACTATTTTGGAATGCTGACGAGAGAATGAACCATTGTAAGGAATATCACAAATTAACACAAAGCTTTTTACTCCATCAAGGAAAAAAGTAACATTATTTGTTGTAATTTTATAACTATTGATAAAAAAAATAGAAATATGTGGTCAAATTTGTATTTTGTATTTTAGAAAAAACTATAAGAAAAGAAACAACAACAGAACACAAAGTGGTGGCACGTCATCATCTTCAGGCCTAGAGACTATGGCAGATTTAAATATGATTTTAGACTAATTTTTATTTGAATCTTCTAACTAGTATAATTTTGCCTGTTGAATTTTTACTAAAAAAAAAAACAATTATTTGTTAACTATGAGCGTGTATTATTTTTTTTTTTTTTACCAAAAATAACCAAACATAATTAAAGCAATTAAGTATATTATAATAAAAAAATTTTGTTTGTAATTTGAAAACCTTTTATAAAACAATTTTTTTATTTTTTATCTTATTTTTTTTTCTCGTATTAAAATACTTCAAATGACATGATAAATTGGGAAATTACTATTTATTTTTTAAATTCTATAAACAGAGCCTAGACAAAGGATCTGCCAAACTGCTTTGAATGAATATTTCATCACTGAATAAGATGGAAAACTGCTTAACCGTCACCCATCTACTCATACGTTTTTAATTTATCCATTTTTTTGCGGAACTCATCCCAATAACTCAATTAACTCCACGTATACTCTACTTGAAAGTGAATTGGTAATTGGACTCCATTGTTAAAAATTATTATTTGTTTACATCCTGCAAGCATTTTAATTTATTCCTTCATTGATTACAATAAAACAGGTTATTACTACTTTGAAGGCGGTTTAAAACAAATTGTCAAGTTTAAGAAAATCCTCTGAGTGAAATACTGCGAAATAATCCAGAGAATTGTTTAATTCTGAAAATAGTCCAGTCATTATATTTTCAACTTATTTGAATACTATATTATTTGGGTACAATAGTTTTTACTGAATTGATTTAATCGTACATCAGAATTTTCTAATTGTCAAGTTTACGCGACTAATACTTACAAGAAGTGGGCAGTACGAAATTGTGCTACCAAAAAAAATAAGTGTTACTCAGTATGACCTTTTTCCCGTCGCATCACCACTATTGCACCCAACTCAATTGTGCCGGCTTTGTTTATTTCACTACTATGTTTGTAGTTTTACGGACAGACAACGTTCCTGCAAAATGAACGCGTAGAAAATAAAAATAAATTATTAATATTTTAAACGTAAGACCTTTCCCCGCCGTTTGATCTGTGATAAGAAAGTGATAACGGCAACGTATTTGACACAAAAGCGTGAGGGCAAAAGCGCTCTCTGTCGGCCATTTATCCGTACTACATGAATTATTAGGGCCAAGGGGCCGATGCTGCCGTTCCGAAGGTTACCACTTTTATGGCTACCGCTCCTACCCTGAATGTTACCGTAACCGCGGTCACCGGAGTCAGACCGCCTTTCACCTCCACAGCGAAAACCGTGATAATTCTCGACCACGGGCACGGACCAACACACACACACACACACAACAACATTATCGTATCGACTGTAGTGTGTCTTGTGGTTGTTCTTTTACTGCTGGCGCTGACTGCCGTTTTGTACACATAATTATACTTATATATATATGTATACATAACAATAATAATAACTTTGTTAACACACATACACAACGAACTCGAGAGAAACTGTTTTCGTGTCGGACAGCGGACTACATTTCGCTTTTTTTATCAATTTTTTTTTTCTACGGGTTTTTATAATATTTCGGTTTTATTATAGTAAAAATAATTTATATACATATACACAAATCGTAGCGGTATCTACGTCGATTTTATTTTGTACTATCGTTTGTCCATTTTTCGACTAACCGTCTTGTCTGCGAACTGACAACACACGAAAATATTATTACAATGTATTTATTCATTTTTTTGGTTACACTCCTAATTCGGTGTACTTAGATCGTAAAAAATAACGCAACACGAGTGGAAGTAATCTGTTCGCCGAGATAAATTCGCAATAGGATATTTCGTCTCGTCACCATGACCGAAACCTTAACTTGTCGTCCAAAGAAAGTACAGCTATTTTAGCCATCGTTGTCGATCTGCTATGACCGCCATCGGTAATCATCATTACTAGACAACTAACGGTTCACCCAACGCAATATGATGAATAGCGGCGTACCCAAAAAGCGTACAAACCTCCGAATCAAAGCCTTTCCAGTGAGTTAACCAAGTTTGTAGTATCTATTAAATCTTAAATCTATTATCATTCTCCTCACTGTTCTTTGACCACTTTGTGTTTTAACAATGGGTTCGTTCATCCTCTAATTATAGTTTTAGCGCGGTTTGATAAGTCATGCCCAATATGTCAACATAATTCTATTCGTAAACTACAATTGCATGTTCGTAACGTAAAAATTAATATCTACAACTTTCCACAGTAATTCAGTTTTTCATGAGTTGTTCAGCTACAATCATTTCTACATAACACTCAATTTGGGTGTAAATTTACTTTACCGGACACCCTTTTTTTTTGCCATATTAAAGTGTTTTTACGAAACTGAAGTCAGAATTAGTCAGACTCTTCTAGTTCAAAAGTTATAGTTACTTGAAATTTGCATATTTCCGCGTGTATAATATTAGGCAGCGGTTGCGGCCGTCATCACATCATACATTTGTCGACATGCAATGATAGGAGGTTAGGTTCAGAGTCGCTGATGCTTCCAGAGCCGTAGGTTAGGTTAGTCCTTTAGGCGTACTATTTTTTTTCTACTTCTGCCTATTTATATACACAAAAAATATGCAAATTTCAAGTAGCTTTAACTTTGGAACTAGAGGAGTTCATTATTTTTTTACTTCAGATTCATAACAACACTATGGCAAAACAAATTTGTTCCAAAATTGTATGAGGTTTAATACAAGCAAGATATCAATGGTAACAGTATCTTTAAAAAATCATTTTTAAATATTTTAAGATAAGGGGTAAAAACTTTTTTTTTTCTTATAAAGTTACCAATCACTTAACAATGTGGGCTTTTTTTTTCTTTTGTGTAGCCATACTGGTTTTAGTCCTACTCTATGGTTTATGCTGTTAACTTTTTAGTTTTAGAAATTAAATTATAACATTAAAAAATATATGCTCTGATTTAATAACTATTAAATTATCAGTATTGTGTTTTTTAATGTGCAGATCTTAAAGCAACATATAAACAACAGTTCTTTAGAATTTATTTTTGTGTTTTCAAATAGGTCAAAACATTAAAAAATAAATTTGAATTTTAAATGTTACGATTTTTCAGATGACAATGGACGATAGATTGATTGATGGCATTTGGTTGTTGCTAAAAAATGCAATTCAGGAAATTCAGAAAAAAAATAATTCGGGTCTTAGTTTTGAAGAATTATACAGAAACGCTTACACAATGGTGTTATTGAAACAAGGCGAAAGGTTATATACAGGCATGAAAGAGGCGGTTATTAATCACTTAGAAAACAAAGTAAAGTATTTTTTACAAAACAATTTTCATAAATTTTTATTAACAACTGTTGATAATTTTTTGTAGGTGAGAGATGATGTTTTAAAATCTCTCAACAATAATTTTTTGCAAGTACTTAATGTTGCTTGGAATGATCACCAGACATCAATGGTGATGATACGTGATATATTGATGTATATGGACCGAGTGTATGTCAAACACAATGAAGTAGATAGCGTTTACAATTTGGGTTTGATATTGTTTCGGGATTTGGTAAATTATTAATGCTTTTTATTTGAAATGATAAAATTATCCATTTAATAACACTAATTTATCTTTAGATCGTTCGGTATGGATACATCCGAGATCATCTTCGTACAACTCTTTTGAATCTGATTAAATTTGAACGTAAGGGGGAAGTTGTCGATAAAATTGCAATTAAAAACGCTTGCCAAATGTTAATGATTCTTGGCATCCAAACTAGGAATGTCTATGAAGAAGACTTTGAGAAGCCTTTCTTAGAACAGTCTGCCGAATTTTACAAAGTATGTAAATTATATAAAGTGTAATAGTATAATAAATAATTTATGTACTAATTATTGAGAGGGTAAATGGGTTAAAGTTGGTAGTGTGTAATGTCAGTTTCATCCTCGTACAGGCGGTATCATTTACTAGGCTAAAAAAGCGTCCAGTGAAAATGGTTCTGTGCTAAACTCTCTGGTGACAAACCCTTAATGGGTCGCTTAAGCTAGGATAAAATAATATGAACATTAAAGACTTATTATTGTAATAATATGTTTTCTTTTGTACAGATGGAAAGCCAGAAATATTTAGCGGAAAACAGTGCTTCAATCTACATACGTAAAGTAGAATCGAGAATTATGGAAGAGTCGGATAGAGCGAAACATTATCTGGACGAGTCAACTGAATCGAGAATTGTTGAAGTCATAGAAGAAGAATTAGTGAAGAAAAATATGAAGACTATTGTCGAAGTATGAATGTATATTATAATATGAAATTCTATAATTAGAGACAATTAAATCTTGTATTAAGTAAAATTTTAAGTATGACAATTTGTTAATGATTAAATTTTATTTTCAGATGGAAAATACCGGGGTTGTTAATATGTTAAAAAACGATAAAAACGATGACTTATCGTGCATGTACAAACTATTGAGTCGTGTTCCTGGTGGCTTAAAAATTATGTCCGAATGCGTCAGTCAGTATTTACGTGAAATTGGCACATCATTAGTACAAGAAGAAGATGCTAGTACGACAAATATTGTTAACTATATGCAGGTATATACTATGGAAACTCGATAACAATGGCCTAATAAAAACCATTTCTATATACTTCATACACATATTTTTTTTTACAGAGTTTGTTGGATTTGAAGGACAGATTTAATCATTTCTTGGTTAACTCGTTTAACAACGACAAACTGTTTAAACAAATGATAGCTGCAGATTTTGAACATTTCTTCAATTTGAATCCAAAATCGCCTGAATACCTTTCATTGTTTATTGATGAAAAACTTAAAAAAGGAGTTCGTGGGGTAAATAAGTCTTATTTTATTTATGCTATCTAATCACTTTGTGATTCCTGATTAAAAATTACTCTTCTTCCGACTTCCATACATTTCCTATACAAACTCTTCATCAATTGATTGTATTGTTAGAAAAAATAATATCGTTTGTACCAAAAATGAATATAAAAAAGAACGATGAAAAATATTGTAAGTTGTAAAACATTGTTAACCTTTTTAATTTATATCACTGAATGCTGAGTACAAACAGCGTTAAAAAAAATAATTATAATATGTATTCCTGGGTCTAAAAATAAAAATATTTAATTAAAAAAAACAAAATGTTTCAGTTGAGTGAAAATGATATTGAAATAGTATTAGACAAAGCGTTGGTAATGTTCCGTTTTCTCCAAGAAAAGGACGTATTTGAGAGATACTACAAACAGCATTTAGCTAAGAGATTGCTTTTAAACAAATCTGTTAGCAATGACAATGAAAAAAACATGATCTCAAAACTCAAGGTAAGATTTTAATTGCTTTATATATTAATACTACAAAATAATTTCAATTCATATTAAACGATGAGACAAATAGATTTTTTTTTTTAGTTTATCATAACATATATAATTTTCTAAATAGGTTGCGGATTTAATGCTCTATTTAAAATCTTTTATTTGTTTTTGATAATGTAAATTTATTTTACAGACTGAGTGTGGTTGTCAATTTACATCGAAATTAGAAGGAATGTTCAAAGACATGTCTATATCGAACACAATTATGGACGAGTTTAAAGAACACTTAGCAAAATCGGATAAAGTAAGTTTGCTGCCTATAAATAAATAATTACATTGTTAATAATTTTTTTTTTATTCATTTATTTGATAGCATCAATTGAATTCAGTAGACCTTACAGTGCGAGTATTGACCACGGGATTTTGGCCCACTCATTCGACGTCAAAGTGCAATATACCTGTAGTTGCTAGGCTAGCTTTTGAAGATTTTCAAAAGTAAGTTGTTTATTGTAAAATGAAATATATGTTACTAAAAAAAACATATTTTGTTATCAGTTTTTACTTGGGTAAGCACAACGGACGACAGCTGACGTTGCAACCTCAATTGGGTTCGGCCGATTTGAACGCAGTGTTTTACGGATTAAAACGACCCGATACAGAGTCTTCCTCACAGATAAGCTCGACGGCTAGCAATATTGTAACGCCACCCAAAGAACGAAAACACATAATTCAGGTGTCCACGTACCAAATGTGTGTTCTACTGTTGTTTGTCACACGTGATAAATTCACTTTTGAGGTATGCTTGATTGATGTTTGTTTACAGACTATTTCATTTTACCAAAACTCGTTTTGCGACTGATTTAGGATATACTAAGTGAAACTGATATTCCCGAAAAAGACTTGATTAGGGCGTTACAATCTTTAGCGCTAGGAAAACCGACGCAACGGATACTTCTCAAGAGTCCAAAGTGTAAAGAAATTGAAATGAATCACGAATTTTGTGTCAATGACTCTTTTACCTCCAAATTACACAGGTAATAATACTCATTGAATACCAATTAAGTCATAACAGTTTTAGTTGTAAAAATACTAGTATTTTAATAAAAAGTATAAATTTGCATTGAAAGTATTTCACTAGAATTATATTTGAATTTCAGAGTGAAAATTCAAACAGTAGCGGCTAAAGGAGATACCGAACCCGAAAGAAAAGAAATCAGAAGCAAAGTTGACGAAGACCGTAAACACGAGATTGAAGCAGCCATAGTTCGTATAATGAAGTCGCGTAAAAAGATGAACGTAAGTAGATCGTCCGTTAACGAAACCAATATTACAAAATTATGGTTTAACTATACAAAACCTTTCTTATTTCATTTTTAGCACAATGCACTCGTTATGGAAGTGATGGAACAACTTAAAAGTCGATTTTTACCTTCGCCCATAATCATTAAAAAAAGAATCGAAGGACTTATTGAACGGGAATACATTTCGAGGTCTACAGAAGACAGAAAAGCATATTCCTATGTCGCATAGAAAATGACTCATAAGTTGACATTATTATTTTGTACTTAATTAAAAAATTAGGTATTTTTTTCCTAAGCGGAAAAATGTATGCAGCGTCTTAAAGACGATTGCGATAATAATTTTCGTTGTACAATCGGACAGAGAATTAGGTGCGCAATGTTCCTATTTTCGTTAAAATTATTAAGTAAACATTATTGTTATGGATATAAATAACTTATCCATAATACTTTTCGTTCCAATTGATATTGTTGACATACAATTTTCCAATTCACAATTATTATAATAACAGCACAAACATCATTTACAAAAAAAAAAATGTATAAAATTGTAAATAAATATGGGTTTGTAAATGACTGTAAATAGTATTTCGTATTAATATTTTATTTTGTATTTTTTAATCGAATAGTGTTATTTATAAATTGCATTTCGCAAAAGTTTATATAATAAAAAAAAAATTGTTTTATGTTCAAACGCTATTAACTACGTTAATTGTATTAGCTGTCTAGGTTGGAATTTGCATTGTTGTTAGGTAAATGTATTTGCTATTGACGTTTGTAAGACTATTTGCTATTCATTTGTTGATGATGAACATATTTTATGTATATTAAATTTCGTTTATAGTCAATTCTTATATATTTTTTTTTTCATTTATCGTTAAGTGTTTAAATATTTATGTCTTTAAATATATTTAATAAACCCAATTGCAAAGGTTAATGACTATTCTTAAATGGAATGCATTGTTAATTCTAATAATTTATGTATTGTATATTTTTTTCTTTTCAAAAATTATGATATTTTAAAATTGGTCAGATGATGTTTCAATAATAAAATAAAAATTCAAGAAATAAAACACAAACAACATTTAATCTCTGAACGTTATTTTTATTTATGCTTCATTGTTGCATCGAGCTAATGGATTTAATTAATTTTTAAATCCTTTACAATTATAAAAATATTATTTATAAACACACTAATAAACTAGTCGAAGATGACAGTAAAAAAAAAATGTAATTTCTAGATTTTAACTATCATTTTAAAAGTATATTGTAGTTAAACAAATATTATTTTACCGTTTGTAATCATTTTTTATTTTTAGTAATTATGAATGGTAACATAGTAAATTTGTATAAGAATGGCTGTGTAAATCTTGATTATGTGAAGAATTAAGATGATGAATAGAAAGTCTGTAAAAGTTGCACGTTATTATACTTTTACTTACTAAATGAATAAAATAATTTCATGAATGTATGCAAAAAATGAGGAATATTTGTAGTCAAGACGTATAGATAACCTGTACAATTTAAATATACATTATAATAGTATTTCTACATTTTTCTGATCATCCAGTATTTGAAACACGCTAATGGTTCAATGTGTGCAATAACAACACAAGCAACATTTTATTAAATATATATTTAATTCATCGTTTAAACTCGACCAAGTTAATTGGATAAAATAATATCAAAATCGACCATTGAATTAAAATAACTGTTTTATTAAAAATAAATTTGTAACTACATTACAATTCATTTTGCGAAGATATTTCATTTTTTATATTTTATGAATGTTTGTCAGTATTAAACAACATTTTATTTAATAAAATCTATTTTATGATTATATTTTGTTGTTTTTTTTTTAAATTATAACATTTGTTTACAAAGTAGATATTAATCTACCGGTACAGACAAAGCCAAGAGGTTGACATCTTTAATCAACTTTTAGTTAGGTCCACCAAAACATGTGTATACAAGGGCAGGCGTTCAACCGATTTTATTTGATACTTTAGGCTATTAAGACCGTCCGTTTTGAACCACTTTTGTCCGCTGAGTAGTAATTCGAATCTAAAAAACAAAATTACAAAAGGTCAAAGTTTCCATAATAGCCCATGATTATAGCTGATTAAATGTAGTACATGTAGTAATGTAATACACCCCTCCCCTCAATCCTGCCAGTTAAATCTTAAGTATTGTTATGTAAATATTTAGAAAATAATGCTTATGATTTCAGTACTAACACTTTCAGTGATTTATTTTTAACCCTCAATAATGATATTCTATAAAACTAATCGGGACAAAAGCAACAAGTAGTGTACATCATATTAGGTTTATAAATTTATTTCGGAAACACTTTAGACTAGTGTGTTGTTTAACAAATAACACTATATCCAAATTTTTATCCTTTTTAATTTTTTTCACATCACTGTCAACTTTTCAAACTTTAATATAAACGCATACAATTAATACAAATTTTAAATTAAGAAAGATTTTCTGAAAATGTTGACTGGTCAATTTTTCGATAATTCTTACTTTTTAATCTACTCAAGTTTAATAACTTTAGAATTAATTATCCTAAACTGTTTGACGACCAGTTAAAATTTCCAGAAAATAATTATTTATTCAAACAATTAACTAAATACATATATTATTACCGTTTTAGTTTCAAAAGTGACTAGTGCTACGGAAACTACTAAAAATGGTAAATATTTGGTAATTTTATAATTATGTGCAATAATGTAGTTATCATATACAAATGTTTTCAAAAAAGAAAAACTATAAGATTTTTTCTCAGGAAAAAAGAATGTCTTATCCTTAATGAATCACCCTGTATAATATATGAGGCGCTCAGAAGCCAAACTGATTAACTCCATAAAATGACATTTTTCAGGACAGGCAGTTAAAGTCATTTGAAACAATGTATGTAAGTACAATTGCCAAAAACTCAACTATGGAGTTATTTATCCACTGAAAATTATACACTTTTTTCATTTCAACCATGCTGTTATTCGCAATATTTCGAGGGGAAAAAATGGAGTTAATTATATCATAAACCATTGCCAATGTAAACCAAACTTACCTGTGTGGGTTAATTGCTTGTTGGACGTGATTAAGCATACGGTAACGGGCTATGTTTGAGGGATATCTAGTTATGTGGAGATCGTGGAATTTAACCCGAGACGCCAGGTCATCGTCTTCGCCGCCCCATCCCCAAAACCTGTTGCTGAAGCCGTTCACCAACTGGAAATGATGTCGACTTATGCCAATCACACCTCCAAATATGTTATCGTGAGGCAATCTGAAAACGCAAACCCAAACAGTATAACATGACTTACGTTAATAATTTATTACAAAATTATCTGATCTCAATTTTTCACAATGTATTTTTGTTTTTACCCCTTTCCAACTTGGTTATTTTGAGAATGCTGTACCAGACATTTTGACTGGCCGATAACCTGTTTCGGATAACTGTTTTTGAAGTTATTGAAGATTCAAGTTTAGGGCAGGAGGAAAGGTAGAGTGTAGTTTTAATTTTATCCGCGCGGACTTCCCCTTCCATCATAACTTTTAAACACTTATGACTTTAAAAATAGTTGTCCATAACTGGTTATTAACCAGTCAACGTTTTTAGTGCCTACATTATTCTCAATTTAAAAAGTCAATGAAATATTGTATGCTTTACCATTTGAGTTTCTAAAGGTGCTATAAAAAAAAACTTAGTCGGGAGGGGGATAAAGCCAAACAAATTGTGAACAATTGAGATCACATTGTATAAAAACAATATGGAAAAAAAAAAGTAATTTCCTATTAAACCCTATGAGATATTAAATTGTTCACTACATTCAATTCATTATTTCAGTAGGTCAATTAGATTACAAAATATAGTCTGTCAATCCAGAAAAACTGGAAAACTTTTGCCTATTGTTTCCCTAACTATATTGGTTTACACGCTAATAAAGATAAAACGCAAATTATTCATATTTGAAGGTCGTTATAATTAGGTGGATTTAGGCATAATGTGTATGTAATATTAATTATTATATTATGCTGAGTATTTTATACTATTACAATAAATGTACTCGACCCTAGTAATTTAACAAAGCTCAATTTTATCTACATTTATCTAAAATTTCGACTCAACAAACGTGACCTTTCAGTTAGGTTTTCTGATTTACAGACAATTTTTTATAATGTATATAATTATATATTATAAATAGATTACTTGTAGTCTAATTTGTCAACGGCAACGGACATATGTCGAGGCTGTTGGGGGCAACTGTAAATGTTGTTTTCATTCTCTGGTATTAAATCGACATCATGAAAAAAGAAACAGTCGAATTCACTCAGTTTCAACGCTTCTACAAATCCTACGTTCATCAGCATGCCTCGGTTAAACAATTTACCATCTGCAATATATTATTTTTTTTTTTTTCATAAAATTTCAGTATAGGTTCTTTTGTAAGTTTTATGTATAAAGCTTACGATATTAAGCAAGTATTAATACGGTATAATATTATTACTGTTTTCCAAATGATAAAATCTGACTTTAAAACAAAAATATTACTCTAAACAGGTAAGGAATTATTGTCAATTTGGTCTAAACACAACAACTGTTTACAAAGGTTACTAATAGCTAATTTCTAATATTAGCATTACAATGTTAAAATCGAAAAGCATATCTCAGCATTGAATTGTACTACCAAATAAACGTTATTTCGAAATGATGTAACTAGAACTCTAGACTATTCTTTTCAATAAGCATGCTGTTATTATCGTCAGACGGCAACAGTTAAATATCTTTTAATATATTAGAAAGGGTTAGAGGTTAGAGTTGGTTTGTTTTGAAGAAATCGACACTGCGGAGTTGATATTTTTTTTATTAAAAATAATTTATTGTCTTTTCCAAATCAGATACGCACATTTTGGTGTACTTAGTTTATATAAAAATTTGTTTGAAAAGTTTTGCTCTTATTTCATAGCGACATCAATAAATATCAAATAAAATAAAATAAAATATTATAATATACTGGCTTGGGGTAAGCCAATAATATGTATTTTTTTAAACTTACTTATTTTGTTATAAAAAAAACAATAATTAATAACTAATAAGGGGTTCGAGAGTATCTGGGGTATGAGCAAAACTTTAAAAAAAAAAATATTTATTTTTAGACCAACTTTATATGGAACTTTTTGAAACCCACATGTACAAAATAACATCTTATTTTTACACATAATTATTTCCACTATTTTGATATTATGATTACCGTGGTACTTTTTTACTAAAGTCTGTTCGTACTTGGAATTTTCACCCATATATATTAATAATGCATTTACTTACCAAATTGTTCAACAACAAATATGGTGTAATCTAATTGCTGTTTTGTTAAAAATAGATGAATATTCAACAAAAATGTGCACAAGTTTTGCAAGCGGTCTCTGTAAGGTACAATTATAGCAATTTTGTACCGGGATATGCAATCTATTGGTGTGTTATGGCCACCATGTCTAATTACCAACCACGATAAATTTTTTCCGACCCCTTCAAGAGTTTCAATTGTTGGTATGATCAACGGTGCTGTTTCGCCTAAAACATATATCATATCTTCATTAAGAGCTACATAATGCATTAAAAATACATATTTTATTCTCGGGGCTGAAACAGCTTCAGGTGATTAAGTGGCTAAATTGTTTACCTCCCAATGTTCATCCGTATATTGTTATATACGTTACATTTGTATATATTCTATACTTCTAAATAGCTGATTGGCATTAATAATTATATTGGATAAATTATGTTTTAATAAATAAATAATAATGATAAAATCCATTTTTTTTTTTTGGATGCACTGCTACAAACTTGAACACTAAACTAGATAATAGTTTCCCTAATTTTCACGCACACATTTTATATTATGCTGTCGTCGATAAACCCATCCATTAGACATAAAACATCCATTTTTTAGTGAATTATTATAATAATAATGCATACTATCCCACCGTGTATTTTTACAGCTGTTATAGTTCTAAGTATATACTTACTCAGTCCGGGCGGAACTTCTGGGCACAACTCGAGGGGTTTAGGAATCACATTGAAATAATCAATATCCTGGAAAATACGGTGAACATTTAGTTGAGGACCATCATGCAAACATCGCACTAAGTATTATAGTTGTTATGTTATTATAATAATATGATACTTTTTGACATTTTATTTGTATACGTCGAATAGGCCCCGAAAGTAAGACTACCAACATTATATTTGACTATCTTTTTTTACGGAAAAATAGCTATAATTATATTTACGATAATAGTGTAATGGTTAAACTACGTTAGGTTAGCTAAATAATCTACTTATGAATTATTAGTAAATGTATAAATGAAAACCAATTTTGTTTTCAGTATAGGAAATGATTTATTATTTAGTTTTATTTTACTACATAAAAGTAAAAAAGAAGAACGAGAAAAAATAATAAACAAAGTGATTCGTGAAAGATAAGACACTCATTTCTCGAAACGTGTTTATACTTTGAACATAATATTTTTCCTATATTTTTTTCAAATGGTGCTAATGAAGTTGATATCAATGTGTCTTATGGCTGGCCCACTGCTTGTCGATAAAAATTACTTGGTTCTAGTAACAGCTATCTGTATTATCGTATGACGTAATTGTTCGAGATTAACATGACCTGATGAACCATCATCTTGTTTTTCTATTGTCATCACTAGGAAGTTATCCTGTGTAATTTCAAATTTCTGTTTTATACTTGAAATAAGCGCCTGTGTTTACCCAATGCGTTTGAAGACGATTATGGCTAAAATAACCGTTTCATTATTATCATGATTAATATACACACATGGGTCTGAGTCAGTTTGCTTAAGATTATATTTTTCTAGCAAATGTCTAAACATAAAACTCCAATTTCGTGGGGATTATTTGAATCCGCACATAGACTTCCGTAGTCTACATATTTTACCCGAGTCGTCATTAAAACCCAATGATTGATCCGTGTAAATTTCGTTTACATGGATCGTTTAACTGGTACTATATTGGTGTACACTGGTATTGTATTCTCTCCTGTAATAAGACCGTTTAACTATATATACCCTCATTTGAAATTTCCAAAGTGCCTTCAAACAGCCTTCAATATTACCGAGCTTGGTAACCTTTGTTATTGATTCTTCCGTGATCAATAATCAACGTACTTAAACAGTACCCTTAAACAACTAATTAAGTGCTACTAGACTAATGACCTACTAGTTTATAAACGACTTTATTTATCTTTGATTAATATATATCTAATACACACTTTGTCAGGTCCTGTTTAATCACTTGCATTCACTTACTTGATAATCATCAAATAGGCTGTACCTCAAATTCTCGACCCTCGATGTCTGGTTTACCTTTGACTGTGTTTTTGGGCCAATAACCTGTTGTAATATTATACACTATTATATAGTATAAGAGGTAGTACGAGTGGAAGTTTAGTATTTGAATAATAAACACAACACAAATAAATAAGTGATTAACATACTACTATTGCAAAACATATATAGTAATTACAATAATAGATTTGATTAGAACCTATGTAGGTAATTAAATATTTGTCGAGTGTGTTAGATGAAAACATGGAAAACGCGGTCATAAATCTTTCAGGAAACCTACAGGACGACCAGTGTGTCTCTTTAGGGTAACGTCCTTAAGAATTTATTACACAGGTGTTCCTGACCTTGGATGTGATTTCGGAGACGTTCAAGAGTACTGTTGGTGTGACTGGAATGTATTCCCTGGTAAACGTGACGACGGGCAAACTTCGGTTCTGATTGGTGTAAGTGAGTTTTATATATAACGCCAGCACAAAGATAATAGCCACTACGATCAGTAATTTGCCACGTGACATCGGCGTTGTCAACATATCACAATTTTCCGGATGTGAAAACAACGAGTACCCTCGTTCCGGTTACGGTCACTCAACAGCTTTCAATTGCTAGAAAACAAAAAAAAATAACAACGCAGTTATACGAGGATGACGTTAACTGGATTGTATATAAGATCTAGGAGCATAAGTTTGTCTTTAATAGATGTAATCGTGGACGTTAAAATACGTGACATTGACTATTCAGCGCTGAACAACATAGTTACAAAGTTATAAGATGAATAGTGTAATTCTCAATTTGGCCACAAAATGAGAGTGGCCCTTTTTAACTTAAAGCTGCACGGACGGCATACGGCGTCCTATGAGAATTCACACACTGTGATTTTTCGGTTAGAAAAGAGCAATATAAGAACTAAGGAAGTACTATAGAAATATTTATTTGGTATGCTCCCATTCGACAAAAGTCTCAAATTTAAATTACACCCATTTACCTTCCCCCCGCCGGATATTGAGTGGACCACTTTAAGAGAATCACTTTATTTAGATACACACAATTGTGTTTTTAAAAAACTACCCTGTATATACATTTTATACTATAGTACAGACCTAAATTTTATCAACCAAAAACTATTTCAACAAATATTTACAGTCACAATGAGCAACATATCACAATGAGCTCTCTATCGTTCTCAAAATACTAATTCTGTACTGATTAATTTATATTTTATTGATTTAAAAACTTTTTAGAGGACCTAGACACACTAGTGAATTATTTTATTTAATGAACTATGTAAGATGCAAGTGTACTTTTATATGACTTCAAGCGTTACATAGGTATTTTAAGTTTTGTTGAAAATGTTTATTTTAATTGGAATTACCCACAATTTCAAATTTTTCTTTTTTTTCAATAATCTACTTTAAAAAATGTATGTAATTTACCAAAATAATCCTCTTACAACTGTATGAATACTAATAACTTACCAAGTTTATAATTAAAAATACCAGTTTAAAGTTACCTATGTTGAATAGTTTGCTAGTGACCATACATAGATTTCTAATAACTTACTTTAAGTTATTTGGCAATTTTTATAATTTGTTTGATTGATTTAAGGGGTGGTATTTAATTTGGTTTAATATGGTTTGATAATATTTAATAATCTTTTCTCTATGTACGAATACGGAATAGCAAACGGCCATTAACTTATTATGTTTAAATTACATTTTTGTAATGATAACAACATTTTTTTTTCGAACTTTAGTTTGTATTAATTTTTTAACATCATACTAATATTCATACAGTGTCTTAGAAATTTCTTGGGCCACCTGGTTTTATATGATATACTAAAATTATGAAAAAATTACTTATGTAAAACCTTTTTGGTTTTTATCATACAATAATATTTTATATTATTGTATTTTGTTCCTTTTCGATTAAAAAATTTAATGAGGTTACATGAAACTCAAACAGCAACTTATATATATTATTTTAAGTATGCATATTAAGATATTTTTTAAAAGACTTCAGTAGAAGTAAAAAACCTAAATACATATATGCTATAGAGAATTATTTTTGTGGTTAATGGTTAATTTAAATATTTAATTATTTTATAATATATAACCGCAAGTGTTGCCTAAGTTTTTTCTACATTAAAGAAAATAACTTATTTAATTATAATTACGTATTACTTTAGTCTTTGTAATATTGTAATTTACCTTTAAATAAAATAACACATGAGGGTTGTCTTCATCTGTGATTCCAATGCAATCCTACCTGCTCCAGATGATTCAAGGCGGTGCTCTGGTCTCGTTTACTACACTTACTAATTGAGAGGATACATTTTTCAAATTATATATACCTTCTACACGAGCAGTGTGCAGAGTAACTAACGTTTCCCAGTACAATAAAATGAGTGGTTAAATGACCCACTCATTATATTTAACATCATTATTGTTTTGTAAACGAGTATTAATAAGAATTTTATATTTATATTTGTTCTACCCGAGTTTCACATCACTCGAACGGCAAGCACGCATTTATTTTGTAAACACAGATTAAAATAGTAGGTTCGATGGATCAATTAATGGCGGGTTCAGATTATCAGATGTTCTCATACTATTCCTCTCTCAAACTTACAAAACACAACATTTTTAATTTGCCTGTAAGTAATCGTCAATGTTATTCTCAGTGTGTTGTTAGCGATAACGTCGTTTTTTTTTTTTATAGTGATTCTCATGACAATATCTCGTTATAATAAAAATAAAAGATCAAAAGGGGTAAACGAGAGGAGTGATTGTGTGTAGCTCTGTTTGTCGATGTTGGTTTCCTGTTTTCTCTTAATTTTATCATTACACTAATGTTAATGTTATAAATTAATTGAACGTATCTTTAGTTGAACTGCCTGTTGACTGTCTCTTTGTTGAATTGATTTAATTGTACATCTTAATATTGGGAAAACCCATAGTAATTTAATTACAATCTTATTGTGTCGTCCTTAAACCAGATCTCGGCAACGGGAGTTCACAAATGATATCGTCGTCCAAGACATCCAGTAATATATAATTGATGTTTTTGGTCATTTCCTTCTTCTTCTACCTCCACGTATTCGACATTTTCCACTTTTTCTTCGTTAAAATTACCATAATTTTTTTTTATAAATGTATTTGTTTTTTGTTTTTTTTCTACAAACAATGTTAGTGCTATATAATATCTGAACGCTTGTGATTTTTTTAATGAACCGGCTAAATTTAAAGATTATTGTTTATTTCAACACAGATGGGTGTAGATACAAATGTTTAAAATTTCGGTTTTCTAGTTAACAATAACTATTATACTAAAAAATTTAAATAAGTTCTCTTAAATATGCTGTGTAAAGGACAGCGTTTGTTCTTTTTTGACTTTTTAGTAAAAAGTATCAAATTTTCACCAAAGTCGACCATTTCCGGTTCGGTTACAGTTGCGGTAGAAATGTTACATTATGCCAATCAAACAGTAGTCGAACCCTTTACCCGACCGTCGTCGGATACTTTGCAATTAAACGATGGGCGTTCGTTCATGTTCGGTCTCGATCTAAAGTTGGCTACTGCAGTTGCCCAAGAATTCATCATGAGAGTCATGATGATTCAAGTGGCATCGGGAAAAGTTTTGGCGACTACTGAAATGGACTTGGCCAAAACTTTTGGTGCAGTGTTGAACAGCTGCGATTCCAAACAGCTCAAATCACATGTAACGCAATTGCCATTTTAAAATCTTATTTTTGTTAGCCGTATTTATTATTTGAAAAGCTTCGCAAGTAAAGCGGTATTGTTCGACACAATCATGTTTTAATAAACATCTCTATACGACACGTTCGTTAAAGAAACGTTAATGTTTTTAGACTAAGGCCAGCATTGTTCTCAACGACGACCATGATGACCCCGTGGTCGATATGGACGTCTTCATGCGAATGTCTGTGTTTGAAATGTCCATTGCAAACGAATTCGACACGTCTGGTAACCCGGAAAAACAATATTTGACAACAGCTGATCCGTGTAAAAGGTGTCCAAACGTTAACAACCCACAACCCACTGCTGCGAGAGGCAACAATGAGACCAACGACGACGATTGGAAAATAGTGGGCGCTGACCTAAACGGTCAAACTATAGCGATCAAGTACAAGCAGAGTTATTACGAGCTGAAATCCACTGGGTTTAAAGAGAAATGTCAAGACCCTATGCCGAAATTCACGAAGAGCGAAGAGAAATTTAACTTGTTCATGTTGAATTCGATAAATGGCATGCACGAAATAGGACAGTTTAGGTCACCAATAATGACTAATCTGCCGCCAGCGCCGTCCTCGAATTTTGTCGCAAACAGTCAGAAGTCAAAAAAGACAATAATGCCAGCTAATTCTAACGTAACGTTTAATTTTAACGAGAAAAAATCAAAGAAAAAATAATTATAGTAAATTTATTTTTCCAAATCAAATATTCTACTTAGTAAACTTTTTCTATCTAAGTTTGAGGCATTTAGAAAATCCACTCGCACACACATCAGGTGATTTGGCATGGAATGACCCTACTGTGTTATTACTTGTTAAATGTTGAGTATAGATAGTGGGGGGGGGGGAAATGATTACTAGATTAAAGACCATAGAGCTGTAATATCTGTTATCGACAAATATTATGGGTTATCACCATAACAGTTGTTTTTAGCTTACTTGTGCCACGGTTAGGTAACCGTTTAGGTTACTCGAATAGGGGTATTAGTCCAAAGTAGCATTTATTTGCTGCTACTAATGTGGCTGTCAGCGTTTTCGTTGATGTTTACCCCTAAGTATTTGAAATTGGCCACCCTTTCAAAATTATAATTTTTCACTTCCCACTGTCTTGTGTTACGATTGTGTCTCGAGACCATCATGTATTTTGTTTTCCCCTCATTTACCATTAATCCAATGTTTTCCCCTTCTGCTATCAATTTGCTAGTAGTTCTCTTTAGATCTTCTTCACTCTCCGCCATTATTATAACATCATCTGCATATCCTGGCAGTACCAGTTGCTGGTCATTTCTCATTTTGATTCCCAATGCTCCATCCAAGGTCTCTCTCATAACTGATTCTAGCGCTATATTAAAAAGAGCTGGTGACAAGGCATCTCCCTGTCTTAAGCCTATCCCTACACCAAATTCTTCTGAGTCTTCCCCTTCGTACTTTACTTTGCATACTTGAATCATTCTTAATATATACAACAAAAAATAGACATTAACGGGCCGTGTATTTATAGTTAGTAAATTGTAAAGTTTATGCAATTTCCACAAAATAAGATTTAAAAAAATTGGACATAATATTACCACATGTGCTGCTGAAGTTTTTTTCTGGTATAATAAAATAAATGTTTTAAATTATAATAGCACGTCTAATACTTTGTTACTGGTTTGTTGACCAGTTTAACGGACAAATCTTTTGGGACGCTTTCGAGCTCCATCATTATAAGCGTATTGATTGCCGGCGGTGGCACTAAAAAAATGCTTGGCACGTATAGAGTGACTTGAGGTCCGTTTGCCGGCCAATATCGACCCAGATTTATGCCGTTCAGGAACGCTACGCCCTGTGGAAGTAAACGTAAGTAATGTTACCGCCATTCAAATTAAACGCTTTACTGCTTGGGCTCACTTTAGTCCAACCCGAAGGGTCCAAGAACGTATCAAGACACTTGGTGCTATTTGCCGGTAGAACGAATTCCGTTTTGAAGTAAGCCGGTAAATGGACGCTCTGTTTGGGTTTAATGGGTGGAATCCAAGAAGTCTCGTTCAGAGGATGTGGAATCATTTTCCACGGACCCAATGTCTTATTGTCTAATTTAATGGGGTCGAATATTCCCTGAAATACGTCAATAGTGAATTACTTACTAGATTTCTCGAACAGGTTAATCTTATTTCAGCACATTATTAGAAAATCAACTAAGTGAGTTTAGAGAATAGTTGAGATGGTCGAGAATCAGAAGAAAATATTGTCGAAGAAGAATAAGATTTTTGATATACCTTTTTATCATCGAGAAACCGGCCATAGTTTACTCGACCTAGATTTTCGACCAGAATACTTAACTTCTTAACTGTGCGACTGATGTTTAATGCCATTGTGTAGTTTCCCATAGCTCGGTACATTGTACCTTGTTGTTTCTAATAAAAAAAATAATCACATTTTTTATAGATTGTTTTTTTTTTTTTAGTCATTTTATTTTCCTTGCCTGATCTAAGTAAACTATTGCTCGGTCTCTGACAGTTTTTATGTTGAGCTTAACGACGCCGATGAAGCTTTTTTGTATGTCCGTTAGATTGGTCTCGTACATTACAAATCCTGTGTTTACACCTAGGTCTTCGAACGCCAACGGTACGTCGTTGGTGACGGGTTTGACGCGTTGTGTGATTTGCTCAAAGAAACTTGCCAAAGGCTTGAGTGTCACCTTACCGTAGTCGCCTTTAGGAGTGGGCACCGGTGAAATTTGGTGGGACACCTGGCGATTCTGCAGAACCGCCAAATGACTTATGAGTATCGTTAAGACAACAGTTAACCTACACAATCACTTACGGCTTCTTTAAGAGCCTGCTTGATCTTAAAATATTTTTCCGTCGGATCTCCGGCTTCGTTTAACGGCGCATCGTAGTCGTACGAGGTCAACTGAGGCTGAAAACCATGTTGTGGTGTATTACTTTTCATGTTGGCGCCCGATTTGAAACCGAAATTAGTTCCTCCGTGAAACATGTAAAAGTTGAAAGAAGCGTTTAGGGCCAGCATATTCTTCATGGTTTTCACAATGCTGTTGGACGGCACTCGAGGACTTCTCTCGCCCCAGTGAGACAACCATCCGGGATAAAATTCGGAATTCACCAGCGGGCCCCTCGGCTGCGTCTTTCTCATGTATTGAAAACACACACCGGCTAAAAGAGTTTCGGGATTAACGAATTATTGCGGCCAAATGGTTGTGGTTAATGGTATATTGTTATCATGATCAATGATCCACCTACCACTGCAGTTTGAACCGAAATCTACGGTCGCGTAGACCTCTGGAATGGCACCGCATTTGAAAAAAGCATAACCGCAACCGTCGGTCGTGTAGAGCAGAGCTTTGTGGCCGACATAGCTTTTGTACAAATCTCTTAACCAAATCATGTACGCTTTATCGCAAGCATGATAGCTACCGTACTCGTTTTCCACCTAGGTGGGCAGTGTAACATTTTTCATATCTAATTATGACACAAACTTACCGATTAACTTAGCCCTCTCACCTGAACCATTATGATTTTCCCGCCGTTTCCGTATAAGTAAGGTTGCATTTTTGGCATCAGCACGCTGAACCATCGGGTAACATATTTTTTAAAATCTAAAAACCTCAACCTATGTAAATGCACTATCGCAGCTTTAATCCTTAACTATGAAAAACACCACTGGCTTAAAAAAAACTCGTATATTACTGATGCCGATAGCATTAAATAAAACAAAAGGATCTAGCGTGATTTACTTAACGGCTAACACTCACTGGGTTCGTTGGTTCGTAGTCTTTTTTCGGGCACCACGTTCAACAACCAATATGGAAAACCGCCCTACAAAGAAATTAATAAAAACAAATTAAGCCTGTTGCGATTCGGCAGAAGATGAGTTTTTAGCGTTTAATATTATCATTCATCAACAATTGAACGGTGTTTAATTTTTCAAATACACTAAATTCTTGTACCGAAACGTAAAAATCATATTTTTTGAAAAATTTGTATTCAACCCCAAAAAGTAATTTCAACTTCTTTCGCCGTTTCGCCCAAACTCCACAGAAATGCAATTGGTTCACTTTAAAATGTTAATGTGAACTTACAAAATCTCTTTCGGCACAAATATATGGTCCCGGCCTTAGTAATATGTACATTCCTTCATCCTGAATTAGCTGGATAAAATATTCTAAATCAGCTATGTCCTCAAAGTTGTACTGCCCAGGGTATGGTTCGTGTAGACTCCATTCGACGTAGCTAGGAAAGACAAATCAACAGTTTACCGAAAACCTCATTAATGTATTTCAAGAGTATTTTAATTAAATAATTTGGAATTAGTATTTTTTTTTTAACTCATTTTAAATTAGTACTAACTGACTAACTTTAGACAGCTTAATTTGAAAAAGGAAGTAAAGCTTATATTTTTGTCAGTTATAACGTTTTATTTTTTAAAAAAATGTATTTTCCTCTGAGAAATTAAATTTAAAAATTAACTTTATATGATCACATTAGTAAATTAATTAGATACTTAAAACTTAAGTTTATGATTTAAACTGAAATATCTAACTCGTTTATAAGTTAAAAAATAATTTTGTTTTATAATTTTGAAACTACGCTAGAAGTTTATACATATAAGTCTATTACTCACGTTGATATAGCGTTTAAACCGGCAGCTTTCATTTTTTGTATCCTATCTTTCCAAAATGGTTTTGGAACTCGAAAATAGTGCAACGATCCCGAGACATATCGGAAAACTTTACCATCCATAAGAAACTCATTTTTCTTATAATCAACCGTGAATGTTGGCTTAGTTGACTGGAATTTAACAAAGACCCGATGATCTATAATGGTCACACTCAGTTTTTGTGTTTTATTAATTTAAAATGAGCATATTGAATGACGTAGATGTATATGATTAAAATAGCCGACCAAGTAAATACATAGAAAAAATACCTAGATAGAAAACTTATATGACTATCATACAACCCTAACAACCCTGAAAGCAAACGTGCATTCAGGGTGGTTATCAAACAATATTGCATAAAATAACATAAAATTTAAGTAATTATCTGGTCGCCTTACATTGCAGTTGATAAACGACGAGTTAATAAGATATAAACCGTGTTTCTTAGCTTTGCTGGCTATGCCTTCAATATCGCCAATCGGTACTAGGTTCTAATCCTGTAAATCAAGTATTCAAGCAAGACCAACGACGCAAGGCTTCATATAAACTTATTTTAAATAGATAATTAAGTGGTCATGTTAATGCTCCACGCTTACTACAGTGACTCAATATTCTTGTACCAATTAATTCTAGGCTTTAGAGACAATTTTATGAACTATTCAGCAGCACAGTAAAATGATTTATTTTTACTGATACTCTAAGCTTTCGGGCGTTTACGAATAAAATAAATAACTAATTATTTTCAGTAAAATCTATATTTGTTTGGACTATCACCGAAAGCATGTAAGTAAATGTAATAAAACTCTACTTAAAAAATATTTACCGATGACAAGTTATTAGTTGTATTAATAAATTTTAAAGATTGTGCTATAATGTGTACTTAACTAATATATCCTACACATTACATTGTGTTATGTTTTATCGACAATTATTTAAGTATCCATATACTTAACCATATATTAATTATGTTTTACAAGAACACCTTTGCCTCGTATTCCCAACAATCAAGCTGCTTAATAAATTATAGATTTGTAAAATACAATATGCGATTACGGTACTTGTAGAAAAATATATGTAAACAGATATGGAGTATACTACGTTTCATTGTTATTCAATACAATTATGCCATAAACACCATCTGAAATTTAATAAAATTATCGGTGTTGATTTCTGAACGGCCTATTCAAAACGGTTTTCTAGTAATAATAAATTGTAATAGGCACCCAAGGGTGTAAATCCAATATCACGTGCAATACATTAACATCTAGCCTAATCTCAATATAATATAGAAAAAAATTTAGCTACTTATGGTTATTAATGTTATATATGTATATAATAAAGAAATTCATATTTAAACCCTTAACCATAAAATAACAGACTAATTTTAACAAGGACATAAATCATTAAGTTTATTAACTGGCAATAGATTGAAGAAATGTAGTTTGATAAATCAGACGAAAATTAATCATAGTTTAATTATAGTAATAAATAGTTATAATAATAATATAATTAGTTTAATTTTTCTTAGACTATTTATTTTATTTCACTGTTTTCATAAACAAACGAGCTAGTTGGTAGGTAGTTACAAAGTGAAAAAATGTGCAAACCATTAAAATGGTTGTGTTTATGAAATAAATCTTCTTTTTTTTTATTAGCTTCTGAAATAATTTTCTTCAGCTCAATAGAAAATTGACTGTGTAAACATATTTAATTGTTTGAAAGTCGAATACAAAAAAAAAATTGCTTAATTGTATACAAAAAAACTATTTCTAAAAAAGTAGATTTAAATTATTTTGGATCCGCTCTAAGCTGGAGACTTTAATAGCTCTAAGATTAATTATTTAAAACTGATTATCAACCTATCTTGGTTTTCAGTAAATTATTCTTGATTTAAGCGATTTAATTAAACACTTAAGTTAATAAAAAAGAGTTAAAAGAGCGCACCGTAATTTTACTTTGAAAAATATGTAAATCTGTTGAGTGTTTTTCTTGACTTTGCAGGAAAGGGGTAAACTTTTTCAAATGTTGGCTGATCTACAAATTTACTATTTCAAGGATTCGATTTAGCGGTTTAGCAAAGATGTGTTTTCGGTCCAGACACAAAAATTAAAACACATTATTGTAAAAAAATATCTTCTTAGCTCCCCATCGAAGCTACAATATTATCGTTTGAATGTTTAACTTTAATCAATCTGTTCGTTTGTTATGACTTAGCTTATTATATTTACCAGTGTGGTAGGTTGATCACACCCACGACTGTCCGCCTTCTATGGTTAAATTAAGGGACCCTAGCCGGGACAGGAAGCTATCCTGTATCTACCCTAAAATATCCCAAGAGACTCTTTATATATTTATATAACCGCCCGAAGAGCAAAAGGGCCAGTCGTACCTTTATGTGAATTGACTAAACTCTCAAATTGCAACGTACAATATTATTTATTAAAAAGGCTTAACGCCGAATAAGAATTAAGTTATTTATTAAAATATTAAAATTACTAAAACACAGTATGAGACGATAAGTAGGATTTATTGATTTTTAATATCATTTTTTCTTTAGTATTAAAAAAAAAACTACTAAATATTGTAATATTATTATTTGTTTATATTTTTTATGTACTCCTAAGCATAGTAAAAATGTTACTATTATAATATTTAATGCTAAGCAATAACAACTTTATAGGAAATACTAGCACAGTTTGGTTTGCCTTTGCATACATTTGTCGGTAGTCCAAAGAATAATTTGGTCGATGAACTACGATTGTAGCCTGTCGCTATTTTGTTTGAAAATTATTTTAACAAATAGAAATATTTGTTGATTAAATGTGTTTATTATTTTGACTCTCCAGCAAATATATTTCACTCACCCCTAGTATCGCACCCGAAATGCCCGTGATGGTCAGCAAGCACAGTAACGATGGCAGGAGTTCCAGAAAACTGTTGAGATGCATTTTGGTGTGAAAATCGACTTTGACTTTGGTCTCGACCGTCGACGTTCGACTACTGCTCGGTGGCTTTTTATAATTAGGTATTGGCAGCCAATAGGTTGTACCCAAGTCCTTCATATTATGTGTGTGTATACACCCGAGCGGCTTTAGGTAACATGGTTTTGCGAAAACAGGCCTCCACCCACTAGCATGATTGCCACTCATTCACCGGCAACCACTGGCAAAAAGGTAATTTTGCCGTTCTAAAAAAATGTACGGGGTTAGTATTTTTTAGAACGTTCCGCAGTTCGTACTAAACTGAGTTCATCTATTTATATTTTTCCAATTCTAACACCGCAAAAATTGCTCAGTTTTCAAAAACTATTGTCCCTTAGAATGTGCACTAGGGTGGTCCCCGTTAGGCTGCAAAAGTTGAACAAATATTTCCCTAATTTTTTCGATTTGTATTTAACCCCTTTAGCCTCTACGTTTGTACATGGCGAATTTATTATTGAATCTATTATTTGGTTTTGTATAATAATAGTTTGATTTTTACAATAACCGACTTAATAAAATCCTTATTCAGTTAATTTTTAGAGTTAACGGATTGGCTTTTGTCGAATAATAACAATTGATAATTTTATCATAACAGGAACATACATATTACATACGATCCATTATCTCTGTAAGATAACCTTAATAAAAAATTAAAAAATTTATGAACGTTTTTGGGCTCGTTTTACAAATATAATAACATATAATAAACAATGGCATACCGATTATATTAAATTATTTAATTTCAAAGCCGTTAAACGTTATCCAAAACTTATTCACAGAGAGCAGACATAATAATCAAATGCATGAATCCTAAGATCCTAATTATACACACACTAAGTATGACCCAGCACAGTAAGAAAGTATTAAAGTGAGGTGCAGTGTTTACAAATTAGCATCAAAGCGTTTAATGTGGCTTTATTAATAATAATTCCTATAGACCTGTGACTTCTCTGTCCCGCTATGCTTTGATCCTATTAGGGTCGAGACCCTACTGTAATGGTTTTTTAAAATGTTATCGACGTTATATTTTTGTAAATTTAAATATATTTTGACTGTCCCTAGTAAATATTTTTTACAATTGACTGTATAATGCTATTACTGTAGAATATTGTTGTCTCAATTCAACAAGAATAAAATATTATATCTGTTTGCTTGGCGGATGGTCGCGAATTCCCCAAGCCATTGTTTTTGTAATTTATTTTCACTCATTATTGGTTTCGATTTGTGAATAAGCTCGATCAACGCATTAGTGACTGTAATAATGCTTTGTCATGAGTTTTTCTGTGTTTTTATCCTCTAAAATGGAAATGGGTATAATTTAAATTTGAGACTATTGACGTATTGGAACATACCGAACAAATATTTCTTATAAAACTCGATTCGGTATGGTTTTTGTTGTCTTAAAATTTTTGAGAATGAAGAAGTGAACTATTTAAACTTTTACCCTGCCCTTCAAAGGAATTGGTAAAAATCAGATAAAATAGATACAATATTAAGCTACAATATACAATACATAGATACAATTTACGGTTTTGTGTTTTTTCATTTCGATTATAAAGCAACACCTGAATAAATATATTCGTTTACAGCGACCCCGGTTTCATGTTTAAAAAAATGTATTTCAACTATGTTTATCGCCGTTTTTTGCCATAAACAGGATTTTAAGTTTTTAGATTTGCCCAGTAAGAATTGTATACGCGTCTATTTTCTTATGCTCAACTTTAACAAACATCGGTATACATATTTTGTCTGAAAAGGTTTTCGAATCGATCCCGTATTTTGCGAGCGCTTTGACCATCGTGTAACAATGAAAGCTGAACGTTATATTTGTTATTTGTTAATGTATTATGTGAACGCTGTTACAGCAGAAATGGATCCGTCATTGCGCGTTGATATTATGAACTATGTTTTCTCTCAGCCCGGTTGGCCGGCCTTGAAGTACTTCGAAGATTTTAAAATAATCGTGCGATGGATGGGAGAGGAGCAAAGATGTTTTACCGTGTATGATTTACTAGCAAACGATGCGGGTGGCGAAATAGTCACTGACCGTAACGTGAAGTATAAAATTCGCCAAGCATATCAGTTTTTAAGCTGTCGGTATGCCAACAATCTAAAAGTGTTGTACGATTACAGCTTTGGCGCATTCGACCAGTGTAACAATATTCACGTTCCCTCCGAATCGTTGAAATGTGTAGGCATGTGTGTGGACATAATCAGAAAAATTTATGAACTGGTGGAGCGCATTCTAGGTACCCTATCCGCTATTCACCAGCTATCCCCGAAAGAGTTCGACCAGGACGTGCCCAACGCCTTGGATGATTTCAAGGGTCGCTGCGATAACTTGAATTTCGACAGAGAATCGCTCGACAAAGGATACCACGACGAGGTAATTAATTCTACCAAAAAAAATATGGAAATTGTCATACGACTCTTGGGTGAGTTTTATACAAATTGTTGTTTACCGACGTCGTATGCAGAAAAGAACCATGGCATTTCCAAAGCTACGGAAGCCGTACGGGACATGAACGGAAAATTTCCGCCCCTGGGCATGGTGGATGATATAAAACGCCTGGTTAGCACAATCGTCGACGATGGTGTAAACGAGTTCGACCAGTTCGCTTTAGGGTTTAAGTATCATTCGGATACGAAAACCACCCGTTTGATGTACAGCACGGGTGAAAATCTAATCCATACAGAACTCGAAACATCTGATTCGCCAACATAGCCACAACAGTTATTCGTTAATTAATATGTTTTTGAAATTGTAAAATGGTCATAACAGGTTTGAAATTCCATTTTATGATTATTATTATTTAACTGTTATAATTCAAATATACGTTTAAAAAAAAAAAAAACAAAAGTTCCTATTAATTTTTTTCATTAAATAGTGTTTTTTAGTATTTGATTACCTTGCAAACGTGCACATGTTCCAATAAAATTGTCTTATAAGATTTAAAAACTATACAATAACTTGTCATTGCTACAATATTATCGCGAGTGTCAGCTGATCCTAAAGGGGAGATATATTCTCCATCCCTCCTCTCACAGCACTCGCCAGTTCGTATACAAGGACACCGAAGAATTTGTTATCTCTCAATTTTTTCTCGCCAAACTCTTAATGATCATCATCAACGTGTTTGTGTGGGTGTGAGTTTTACAATATGCCATACAATATATAAATAATACTAACTAATTAGTCAGACGACGGATATTTGATATCATGACCCGGCAGCCCGTTAGTCTAGGAACAAGAACCGTGCTTGCGGGTCGAGTCTTGCTAATAATTAATAAAGCCAATGTAATATCATATTCTTACTAATACCACTCATATACAATATAACAATAATAATAATAATGAGTAATAGGTAAGCCTACTGTAAACACACTGCACATGTAACAGGTATTTCTAATGTGTACAACACGATTAGTAATATTATAGTACACGATATTCCCGACAGCTACAATGAACCGACTAGTGCAACTGCAATTTCGGACTAGTCGTCGAGTGCATTATATTCATGGCTGATGTGAAACCTGCTGTTTTTTTTTTACTATACTTAAAGGCGAATTGCACCAGTACACTACATATACTCATAGAGTTGAACGCGTAAATGATTTTAAAACACATCGTTTACTAAGTGACTAGCAAACAAAGTAAGTATAACATATTTCAATAACAAGTAATAATACTTATACCTAGGTATAACATGGAAAGGCAGAGGATCAACTCTAAATTAACCCAAATACTAAAACTAACCTACCCAGGTAGGTACCCTAACCTTAAATTATTATCCTACCATTTGCCGATTCGAATCAGGGGTTTATTTGAAAGTTATTTGTTATACAAACGGGGAAAAGGTTACTTCACCGATCCCAATATGCTTCGTTAATATCACTATTTATAAGTTATATAGATTTATGCAAAATAAATTAAATGTAAAATAAACTACCTATAAAAAATGTTACAATTAATATTTAATATTTTTTTCACCAACAATAATATGGCCTGGGACACTTTTAAGTTCTTAGTTGATAGAATTGAAGAATTGAATTTTTTTTCGTCTGTCAAACAATAATTGGATAGAGCATGATTTTACGACATTTGTTTTATTGTGTTGTAGTAGTTTTTTCGCCAATCAGTTTATTAGGTACTAGAAAATATATTTATATATATTTTCAATACAGACAAACAGTTTACCCGTTATAACTTTTTACATTCAGTTTTAATTACATTGTAAGCTCGAAGGAAGATTCAAGAACCGGACGACAGTAACTATTTTAATTTAAACAACAAGCTTAATAAATAAATTTGTAATTGATTGATTTGTGTATTTATTTAAACTGTATATTCATTCAACGCATAAGTAATTTATTGTTAGCTTTATAAGTTTGAAGGTTCTTTTGAAATGAACTTAGCGTTTGGCAACGTATCATTAAAGCATACAAAAAATATGTAATTAAGTTTTGCGATTAAAAAAATTACATAACTTACAAAATATACAATATTATCATTGTTTTTTTATACTGTAAATAAAAACAGTGTTAACGATGAGGTGACCACCTTCGACCAACAATAAAATTTTAGAGCGCATTTTTTTTTAATGTAATTCATTATATTTTATTTTGATTTAATTTGATTAATTAACTTTAACTCATTTAATTCGTACAGAGTCCTAATAAACGATGGCACGCTCGATTATAGTTTTCTTGACGATGGCTATCATCGCTTTAATCGTTGTCGGTGTACTTGTGTTCAAATTATCCGTGAACTGGAATGTAGATAATAAAACCAAATGGCCAAACATCGGGTACGTTACTCGCAATAGCAATTGATTGAAGGGTGTTCGCCAGCGAAGACTATTTATTAATGATCAATTTCCCTGACGATTTTCCAGTAGGTCGTATGAATGTGTGAACGGCATATGTGTCTTGAAGAAATTCCGAATAACCGAAAACGACAAGGTTCGTTTAAACGGGTCACTAGGAGCATGCCAAATGGTCTGCGGTCAAAGCGGATCTCTATGGCCAATGCCGACAATAAACACTTCTATCGGGTAAAATACACAGCAACAATAATAGTATGTGCAATATGCTCCACGTTTACTAATATTTCCTACTTGTATATGTACATTATGGATCTTTCTAAAAATATATATTTTTTTTGATACTTAGAAGCGCTAAATATGAAAACAACATAGCGTGCAAGCTACCTAATTTGGATCCATTCGATCCGATAATGATGAGTTTTATCAAACCAGAGCCTCCATTGGTGTGTGATTCAGAAGAAGATTGGGTTGTTGTAAAGGGCAGTGTTGCACGTATCACTGAAAAAGCGCGAAAAAAACATGGCGATGTTCAGTGCGAGTTTTCTGGTATGATTTTCTAATATTTATCGTTTTTGCTTTTATATTTCTTATCGCTCGAATAAATAAAAAATTTGTTTTAGATGTTTTGCGATCCAATGAATTCGCTACGTCAACGGGTGTTATAACATCTACCCATACTGAGTATAATTTGAAAGCCACAGATTTTTTTAGAGTACATTGCAAATCAGGAAATGGGAAAACGAGGTGACAAACACAATTATTGTATCTTGTTTTGTTATAATCAAAGTAGTTATTGTCGTATGATAGTATGCAAAGTTTTAAATTAGCTATATTTAGATACATTTGCCAATTAGGTATTCGGAATTAAATTTGGAACAAATGCCTATTTGATTATCTTTAGCATTAATTCCAAATCTAATAAAATCTATTCATTCCTTAAGCTATTCAATAAATGGACCTAATTGTTCCTTCTATTTTTAATTTCAGAGTAAAAAAAATAAGTTAAGAAACAAATAGTTTTACCTCTAAAATTTGACGACATAATTATTTTGTTTGATGCTTAGAAAATAATAGTTTTCAATTAATATATAGGTAATATTTTCCAGTTGGGAGAGCAGAATGGCAGGAATTCGTTTGGATGACGATGTTATGGAACGAACGGGATGGGATCATGTACCCGAAGATGGCCTACGTTTAAACGTTTTAATTATTGGCCTTGATTCAGTGTCTCATATGATGGTCCAAAGAAAACTTCCAAAGATTTACGCTAAACTGAAGTCCATGGGCGCTTATGTGTTAGAAGGTTATAATATTGTCGGCGACGGAACTCCACAAGCATTGATACCTATACTTACGGGTATAACCTTAATAAATACAAGTTTATTACTTTTTGACATTTTATGTCTTTACTTTGGCACACAACCGGAAAAAGCATTACCAAAAAACCTAACGAAAATGTATCCTTATTATATCCTCCTATATCCTTATATCCTTATATGTCCTTCTATCTCCTTATATCCTTATATATAATTAAAAAAACATAAAATGTCTCCCGTGGTTGCGGACTCGTACGCAAGCTGTTATCTCAAGCTCCATCTCCAACTCTATCTTAGTTTCCAACTTTATCTTCACCTCCGAAGCTCCAACTCTAGCTTCAGATTTATCTCAAGCTCCAACTCAATTTTCTTTTAATTGTGCAAATTATTTTTACAGGGAAAACTGAATTAGAACTGCCGGATACAAGAAAGCGTATGGAGGATAAAGCCACCCACGTTAATGTATATCCTTTTGTATGGAATCTGTTCAAAAAATACGGATATGTCACAGGTTATATTTTCTTATACTATAATCAGTGGTCTAGCCGTAGAAATACTCTGTACGCACCCACCTCGCACTTTTTTATGTATACCTTTACATGAAAATCAGCGAACAGTGTATACACAGCGTATTTCTCAACGACTGCTATGTCGTTTATCGTTCACTATGAAATTGGAATATTATCAGGTTATGCTGAAGACGAAGTGGATGTGGGAGTATTTACATATAGACTCAAAGGATTTAACGAACAACCCACCGATCACTACATGCGAACATATTACGTGGATGCAACGCCTACTTTTAAAATGCAAAAGCCATTTTGTTATGGTTCAACACCTAGACACCAGGTCTTATTGTACTCAGCAATGTCACGCCTAATTGCAATTGTTTCAATGTTAATAATTTAATATTTTGAGTTCTAGATCATGCTTAATTATGTAAAAGACATGTTTCGGGTGTACGAAGACAAACCGAAATTTATGTTCGCGTTCCACGGTGAACTAACTCATGATCATGCTAACAAAGTCGAAGTGGCCGAACAAGATTTAATTGATTGGTTGGAGTGGTTTCAAACGTCTGGTTATTTAAACAATACCATGTTGGTGTTTATGAGCGATCACGGGCAAAGGTGACATTCGAATCGTTAATTCAATATTATATTTCTGTTGGTGTAAAAATATATTATTTGGTTTTGTGCGCACAGATTTGCGTCTGTGCGTGACACGCAACAAGGTAAACTAGAAGAACGTATGCCTTTCTTTTCATTTGTACTGCCAAAGTGGTTTGATCGCGTTTACCCAAAAATGGCGGGCAATATGCGAAACAATACTCGGCGGTTGACGTCACCATTTGATATATACTCTACATTAATTAGCGTTTTACACAAGAATGGACTGCAGGCTAATGATCGAAATAAGCGTTCTATTTCTCTGTTTGATGAAGTATGTAATAATTTTGTAAAGCAACAAACCGTTTTTACTCACTTGAGGAGCTGCACTTATGTTTAGGATGTCTCATATTAAAACTAGGGTTGTGATTTTAATTCAAAAAAGCAAATAGTTGGAATGTTCAAATTGAAATACTTGTCTATGTGATGGATCATAGTGGTTCTGTGTACATCAAACAGTTGCTCGTGTTCATGATTAATTAGGGAATATCTAAAATTAAAAGTTTGTTGATACAACCTAGCTTAACCCTAAAAAAGTGTTTAATCACTGGTCATCCATTATTTTTTAGCTTTGATGTAAACTTAAAACGGTAGTGTCTTTTTAATAATGATGTTTATTAATTTTTTTATTTTATAGTTTTACCAATATTTTTCATGTTTTAAGCTTGGACCCACAATATATTTTCACCCTTTATGCCCTTCTATCGATAAAAAGTTTACATATATTTCAACTTAAAATTATGCAAGCTCTATTATTTTTATGATTATTACTATAGACTGACGATCAATCCTAATCGTAATTACCTTTTACCGTATCACCCTTTTACTTAAAATACAATTTTAAGCACATTACTAGGTTTTTTATCAATATTTGCATTCTTAAAATTCATAATACACAGTTATTTTTTGATTTACAATATAAAAACTTACAGATACCATTGGGTAGAACGTGCCAAGACGCTGGTATCGAGCCGCATTGGTGTGCCTGTCTTAAATGGAAACCCGTAGATGTAAATGATGAGATAACCACTAAAGCAGCAGAGTATTTCATTAACTTCATCAATCGGTACAAATTTATAAATCAATTTCGCTTTAAGTATAATATTTTAATTGTTTTTGCGATTTGCCGCGTAATTCGTCAACAGGTATAATTCAGAATTTACAAGCCTATGTTCCTCCATTGAGTTGGAGAGGATTGAATGGGCAACTAAAATGGCACCTAACGAGGATGTATTGAAGTTTCATCAAGCTGCAGACACGGATGGTTTTGTTCCGGACATGTCAGCCAACACCAAAGTGACTAAATTTTATCTTCAACTTAAAGTAATAACGAATCCGGGACACGCGGTATTTGAATTTTCGTGTCAACACAACAGCGAAACAAATCAGTTCACTATTGACGTAAGTGTAACTTTTAATACATTTATAATTTACTTGAAACATTATAATATTAAAGAAAAAAATTATTGTTTTTTTTGTTTTTATTTAGGAAAAAGACATAAGTCGAATCAACAAGTATGGGAATCAACCTTGGTGCATTTCTCAAACTCAGCCGCAACTTAGTAAATACTGTTACTGCAAACAGCAGCAATAGAATATATAGATAGAGCTTGCTGTTCCTATTAGAATAATTCATATGATTCTCCGAAACGTACCAAATCTGTCAATACGTTAATAATAAATTTACATTTTTGGATTCATATCAATCTAGTTAAACTTAATCGCAATATTGTTTGGTGACTAACCTAGTACAGCAATTTCGGCTGATATTTAGTCTGTCTGTATTTGAGTGGACGTAGAACTAAAAAAAACTATAAAATAATGCATAAAGTAATTAAGCGTTGTTCGTATTATATGTATATAGGCAGAAAGTACTTATGATAATGCATTGAGTAGGTGACTCTTAAAACTAAATAAAATCTAACAAAGTAGACTCCATATTAATTTTGAATCCAATAATAGTCCAAAATTAAATAGCCATTATAACGATAATGGGCAAATAGGATAATCTGGTGTAATATTTATTAAAGGGCATAGAAATAATTTTAGTCATATAAAATAGCATTATTAAATAAAAGGGTATAAAATCTCTTCACATCGCTCGCTTTCTAGTAGTCTAATTCTTACCAATCATACAGTCGCTCGCTTAAAGTCTGAGCAATCGATAGGTATTTGTTTGTTGTCCAACTATTACACTCAAAAGTAGCTGTGTAATCCCCAACGCAAGCTTAACGTATTTAATAACTATCTAACATATAGCCTATGTATGATCAGACTGATTATATAGACGCCGTCACTCTTATCTTAAAGAAAAAGAATAACATCTCGAACAATACATGATATCTTATATACTATACAATAAAGATTACTCTATCTACATATATTACCAGTATCTTCATCTCCAGTGATCTTCTCATCTACAATCATTCCAGGATCTCATTGATTTTTGAAGCACATCCGAAGGTAAGTGGTTTATACATATATATGTATACAACATAAGTGTAATAAGAATAGGAACATAATTGTAGGATAAAACACCTCAAATAGGAATAAATATTATTGAACTTAGTGAAAGACCTTTATCCGTGGTTACACACATGTTATATTATAAGTATCGTCCAAAACTACTGGGTATTAACTATTAAACAGCTCCTTTGTTTTTTCACCTACACTAAACTATCACACCATCTTTATATTTTTCCTCACCCTACTATCATCCAGGCAGTAATGCCGGTAGATATCGGTTCCACACACAACACTGTCACGAAACACGCCGAGATATATATCACCACAATTTATGGGACGTTACAAAAAAGGAACCAACAGAACACTTTACAGTCTTTACAAAAATAGTCAATACAAAATTAGGTACTATAGTTTTTCTTTAATTGCCGGAAAACAATATCATCTTTAAAAATATTATCTTTCATACAATATTATCTTTAAAAAATATTATCAAACATGACAACATTCTCATGGACATCTACTTAGAGTGATCCTATTAAGTTCTGAGTAATTAAGTACCAGTTTTAATTAATTTGTTTTTATCTACATTTATCTGTAATATCTATGATTTAAAAATAAATAAAATCACATAAAATAATATTACGAAGATAAGAGAAAGACGGCTCTAAATTGACAATCCGCATCATTCTTGCATTGGATTCATTTGTAGCATAGTTTTTGGAAAATAATGGAATATCTGTAATGTATGTTATGATGTGTGGACAGTGATTACGTGAGGAAAAATAATATATGATTACCTACATATTATTAATAAGAGAAATACATTTTTCTGGATTTTTGTGTAAAAAACTTCAAAAGTGGTCAAATTATATTATGTTTTTGGGGTCGGTGATTGCGAATTTTATTTATTTATTCATCACAAGGATGATAACGCCCTTAGGGGAAACCACGGGTGTAGTGCGTATCCACCTATACCTCACAATGTTCTATCTGCTGCATTTTTACTGGTTTTCGTACAAAAGTTGTATTCGCCATAATATTAGTAACAATATGGTACACCTATTCAAGCCAATTTAAGCAATCGAAAACACAAATAATAGAAAAAGATATGGCCACAAAACCACTTGTTTTCCATAAAAAAAAACAGTAAAACTATAAACATAATCTACAGTAAAATATTCCTTTTTTGTTAGCACAAAAAAAAAGACCTGAAATCTTTTTTAGGTATAAAAAACAAGTTAACTTAAAATGTGATATTTTATTTTTATACCTAAATCTTATCCCCTTCAGAATTTTAATTATCAAAACGTAGACAGTTTTTTTTATAAATATTTTAATTATTTGTATAATTATAAATAATATTTCAACATTAAATACGTTTATATGTATATATTATGACACTGTTACGTGGCGAGCGTTGGTTTTATTAGAAAAGGTTTAATTGAAATAATAACACACCAAAAGTGGCCCAGTTTGCCAAAAATGATTATTATTACACTACAGTCATGAAAAACAACATACAATAATTATTTAAAAGAAAATTTACAAGTTCAAAATTAATTCATTGAACAGAACAAAGCAGAATGTGTGTATTGTAGGCTGTTGGAATGATGCGATTTTGCTCTACGCATTCGCAAAAAGACAAGGATGTTAGAGATTTGTTTGAATAACTGTATAAACTAATGAAATAATATTAAGTATAAAAAAGAAAATTATTGTTTTTTTTATATATTTTATTTTTATCCATATAGCTGTAATTATTGCTCACAGGGCATCTACGAGTTACCATATTAGGTCGTGAATAATTTTACTATTCTACTAATAATTTTACTATTTTACTATCTTTTTATATCATATTAAACTTTTTTGAAAATATTATATGGTTTCATACAGAGATGGGCAAAATGGATTACAATCCGTAATCCATTACAGACGGATTACTCGTAATCCACGATTAATAAAAAAACTGGATTACATTTAATCCAGTAATTCTACATTTTTGGATTAAGGATTAAATTTAGTCCAGTAATCCCTAGGATACGGATTACGGATTACCTTATTAAACCAGTAATCCCTAGTTTACGGATTACGGATTACATTATTAATTTAGGATTTTTGTTTTATTCCAATAACCCAAATTTAAAGATTACTGTTTTTTTCTCATTCCAGTAATCCAAAACATAGTACTTAAATAATATTTTTTTTTTAAATTAAAATGTATTTAAATCATTTTTTTCTTTTATGCGGAGCTGGGCGGTATTGTTTTTACAATAATGTGTTTTATTTTTACTAGGAGTAAAACTAAACCGCTGAGCCGATTTCTGCATACAAAATATTTCAAAATTTTAAGTGTAAAATGTTAACTTGATTATGGTATGATATCATATTTTTCAGATTATAAAATTAAACAATAACAGCAAAATAATTTATTTAAAAAATTTAACAAATTGACAAAAAAGTGTTGTTTTATAAAATGTGTTTAAGCTAGATACACTTGAGCTTTGTTAAAGTACCTACTAGGGCAGAGTATACTAATTAATTATTATTTGTAATCCATAAATCCGTCATTTTGAATAACGGATTACTTGGATTAATTAAAAAATAATACAGTAATCCGGGATTACTGGATTACTTGTAATCCATGATAGAATAATTGTAATCCGTATTGGATTATTTGTAATCCATAATTTCGATGTATTGGAATAACGGATTATTTTTAGTCCAAGTAATCCGGGATTACTTGGATTAATTAAAAAATAATCCAGTAATCCGGGATTAATAATTCTGCCCATCTCTGGTTTCATATAATCTTAAATATATTTTATATTATCGTTGTTATTACTTTTTTGGATAATAGTATTTTTGCTAGAATATACCAAAAGCATTGAAAACACATTTTAAATCGTGTTATTTATTGAAATAAGTACAACACAAATGTTGGTATGTTGTTTGATATGCTAGTTTAAACAGTTCTCTGTTAGTCATATACTAATACCCTAACCAAGAAAAACAAAAACAACATCTTTAAAATCGACCGACTTGTATTGCGCCTAAAATTCAAAAAACAGATTTTTATTACTTTGGGGCCTTTTATTTTTTATTAGAGCAAATATAAATGTACAGCAATTAACAATAATAGAAATTTTAATTCGAGGAAATAAATTTGCATTATAAATTATAATAAATTGTCAGTAGATTCAAATAAACATAAAGTATTAAATCTGTTTTTTTTATAAAAAGCTACAGGTAATATCGTATATAGAAAGTGGAACTCTATCAATTTGACATTTATATGTTAAATATCCAAATCTTAATATTGTAATAAATATATTATTATTCATGTATAATTTATAATATATTATAGTTTTTTTTGAAAACGCCTCGATAAGATTGTAACTCGGTAATATTTTAAGGTATACTTTAGAATTGTCTGTTAATTTTAATTTTTTTTTATTTTAACTATAACATACAATTTGTAACCTGAATCAATACACCTGCAACAACGTAACATATATTAAGTAAACTACTTAGTGTTTATTATGTTACACACGTCTAAGTGTTTCTATTCGATATACTTTACCATGTATAATACAAAAACATAATTTGTATGATACGTGTACGCTACAAAGAAACACATAATACCCAGTTGATGCGGAAAAAATTACTAGTATCTTAAATATCCATAATGACAGCTAATTCAAGTTTTATAATGTTATTATTCCAGTTGGTTTTCTATTTAACTGCAGAGTCATCCCATTACCCAACTTTATCGAAAAGGCAACGAATGGAGGTAAATTTAAAATAAAATAAAATAATATGTTTCTAATTTTAATTACTATGTATCAACATGAAGTACATAAATAAAAACCTCGAAAGCTTAAGGTTTTTGCTTCATTGAAATAGCTCTATACTGATGTTAATGAATACAGCTATACTACAAGAAAATTGTAAAAAAAAAACGTTAATACTTTATTGCTTTTCCAAATCGAGTACTTACCTCATGAGTCATGACTATAATTTAATTCTTGAACATCAAGTCATCGCTTAAAATGCCACACCTAATATGTCATTTTTTACCAGCGACACAAAATAAATAAAAGATATGAATTGGACAATGTGGCACCTCCCGCAAGAACAAAGGTGAATTAAAAATATTATATTTCTTATTATAATTACTATGTATCCACTTCAATAATAGAGAAATACAAATTCACCCCTGATATGCTTGTACAATTTGCTGTATAAAAGTATTAAAATTAAAACTTGATTGCTTGTTATAAATATAAAAATACAATTAAAGCACGTACGTTGAAAGTTTAAGGTTCTTACTTCATTGAAAGCGCTCTATTGCGCATATTGATGTTTAGGAATAGATTTTCAGTACAGCTATACTAAAAGTAATCTCATTAAATCGACGGGATTGCAAAAGTTAGAAAAGTGTAATAAAAACGTTAAGATTTTGCTTGAAAAATGTAATCACCAGCAGTTTACAGACGTTTTTAAAATAAGAACAAACGAAGTAAATACCATTTTTAAACCATATGAAGCTTTTGATAAAACGGAATTAGCTGACTTATGACAGACGTTGATATCTGAGTACTTAGGAGTATGTTGTTATCGTTGTTGTATGGTGTCATTAGCTTAAGAATAAGCCTTTCTAGTCTTATTGATGAAAAAGGCACAAGATTTATCGGAGTTTAGGATGTCAGGAGGTTTATCAGGTTTAACAAAGAGGATTATTTTTAAGCATTTCCATAGAACAAGAACATAAATGATAATCGTAATGTTACATTGAATGTATAATTTCTAAGTAAAATGGCTTTTTTTGGAAGACAACTCGCAATCTCTGCCGTAATAACCGGGTAATTTTTTTTAAGGTTAGGTTAGAATTATAGAATTATCTGTTTGATTTAATTTTTTTAAACTATCTACGATTATACCCGCCAAAACGTCACAAATATATTGAGTATAAACTTCTTAGTTTCTGTTATATTGCACATGCCCAAGTGTTTTTATGCACCATTAATTTGTTTTGGTATAATACATGTACGCTCCACAAAAACACATAACACACAGTTGATATGGCAAAAGTTACTATAAAAAAAAAAATCTTAATTATTCATAATGACAGCTAACTCAAGTTTCATAATTTTATTATTCTAGATGGTATTCTATTTAAATGCATTGACACCCTGTCCTACAGTTGAACTTGAATCCATAACTTTTGCCAAGAAAGTAAACAATGCTTTAGCGGAAATGGATCTTCCCGAAAAAACTAAGGTGAATCGAAAATGCAATAAAATATTATACTTGTAATTATAATTACTATGTATCAACTTTAAAAGTACATAAATAAAAATTAACGCCTCCTGTGCTTGTAAAATATGTTGCATATAAGTATCACGATTAAAAACTGATTTGCTCGTTCCAAATTAAAGCAATAGGTTTGAAAGCATAAGGTTTTTGCTTTTTTGGAAGCGCTCTATATGAATGTTTAGGAATACAGCTATACTACAAGTGATCCTTCTATATCATCGGAGATTCCCAAATTAGAAAACTGTAATATAAACGTTAATATTTTGTTTCTTTTCCAAATCGAGTACCTACCCCATAACTATGACTTGATTCTTGAACATAATTTCATCACTTAAGATGCCATACCTCATATGTCTTTGTTTTGGCCACGTTCCATATTTATTCCAATGGAAATTCTACACTTTAGAACCAGACTAAAGTTAGGAATAACCCGAGTAAAATAAAAAGGCCTTGAGCTTATGTTGGTGATAATAATAATAATATTAATGTGTTTTTAGGAAGCATTTTCTAAACAATGGATCTATGTGGGACGTTATTCAATCGATTTCATTGAACTGTTGAATTCGTTAGAGACGACCAAGGACTCCCCAATTCGTTTTAACGACCACGAAAAAAGAATATTATCTTCGAGTAATGCAGAAGACTCGACAAACGATAAAGCACTCGCTCAACTGAAATACTTCTGCAAGATGCAAGAAGTTCAGTGTACAGACCATTTTCTATTGTATAACATTTTAAATGAAACCAATCGGAATATGCAACCTGTTCTTCAGCGTGTACGCAATATGATAGAGATGGCGTATGTAGGATTATTCGTGGTTTACACATGGCTTTGGAAACTATACATCAACCTTTTGTCTTTAAATAAATTTATATATGATACTACTGTTGCTGATCTAGAACAATATCGAAAACCCTTAGGCGAATTGGTGAATATGTGCGTGGAAAATAATTACATAGCGAACAGTTTTTTAAACAAAAATGCAAACGATACCGAAAAAATGTTGTTCACTTTTAATAGTTTTGACGACAAAAGACATATACATTTTAATAATAATAAAAGTCCGTTGCCTTTGTCCATCCCACATTTATTCTTATCATACATGAGACATAACGGACATCATCTTTATTTATCAATATCCAATGTAACTATTGAATGGTATACGATGAAGGATTGGTTTATACGAATGACTTCTAAGGTCAGCGGTCAATTTAAATACAGAGACTGGAATTCGCGTCCCTTTGAAAACATTGATTTTCAGCAAACATGTTTAGAAATCGTTAGTTTAAAACTATATTTTTTTGTTGTGGTGCAACTCTTAGCTTATAAAAAGGTGGACGGCCCTAAGTTTAAAAAACGCCATGATGACTTTATGTTACTCATTTCCGGCATTGTTGTGTCCATTTCCATCAAAGACAGACCATTAAACCACGTATTAACGTTGTATAGTAAAATAGACGAATTTAATCACGAGCAGATTGACGAAATTTTGAAAATAATAACAAATGAAATAAATAACATATTGTGTCAATATAAAATATATCCTGGAAAAACTGAATTGGTCGACATATCATACATTGATGTAGAAAATGAAGTCGCATTTAATTCATTTCTGGATACAATAGAAGAGCAATGTCGAAATTTCGGAGATTTTTTGACAGGATTTTCATTTGATTTTTTGTTGTTCTTTATCAACGGAAGTTATAACACTGAGCTTGCTATTTTTCCAAATTAGATAAATACAAATTTCGCCAAAATTACAATAGTTAATAAATACAGTAACAATTCATTTAGTTAATAAAACTACATACAATAATAAATTGTAATTTGTATGTTATTGTTTGAGAAACGATTTTAATGACATAAGGTTACATTATAATTTATAATAATATGTATTGTAATTATTTAAATATATTTGTTTATTATATTCTAACATACAATAACAAATTCATAAAATATGAATATTTTGAAAATTTTCATCACCAATCCTTATTAGCCAAAAAGGGGGATTTTTTAAATGGCAACATATGGTTTTAATTACATAAATTTGTAGACAAAAAATTAAAAAATATGTTAGCATTTGAATTTTTTATTTCATTTATCTGTTCATTAGCTATGACTTTGTAAAGATACTATATTTCTTTTTAATAATTATCATATTTCTTCGGTTTTCCAAAACCGGTAGCACATAAAATTCAAATTTATGTTCGCATTGTCCATTTGGCGATAACAAACAGCAAAAAAGTCACTAAAAAAGACTTTGAAATAATGATAGACAAACGGTTTTTATCTATAGATTACCTATTCCAACACAGTAAAGCAGATAAGGTAAACACAAATAAAATACATTCCATATTTTCAAATAATTTTATTATCTTAAAAATCATATAAGCGAAATTGTATACATCCCGTAGATATAACAATGAAGGTATACGTGAAAAAAATACACACATAGAGACATTATTTAAAATATACTTAGGACCGGGGAGTTAGATTTTAACACAAAACAATTGTGAATATATCTGAAAAAATAGTATTTGAATTATTTATACTAATTCCTTCATGAATTTTTTTGAAAGTAAATAGAAAAAATCCATATTGTGTACTTTGTTTTAATTGTTATTACTGTTGGTATGTAAACTTTCTCATAATTTCTATAAATTAAAACAATATGAGGTATAAAATATTTCCGGTGTGATAATTGGATTAGTTCTAGCGAAATAATTGATGTATGATATTAATAGTTTGTAGTAATTCAAAAAATCTACCTATAATGACAAAATAAAATGTAAATTTAAACAAATACATTTTCAAAAATCTGTAAAATGTTATGAAAAACCATAATGAACAAAATGTATTGATAAAGAGAATGTTTAATATTTGGAAATAACAAACATCAGTTGTGAATTCAGTTTTTTCTTTATTATTATTTTACAAAACATGTGTGACAGTGATTTTTTTTTTAAGTTCATTATTATACGGGCTTGCTTAAAATATTTTAGTATACGTGTACGTGTAAAAAGTTATCAAATAAAATGTACCAATGCGGCACATTTTATTTGATATCAAGTTGTCATTACCTACATAATTGTTTTAAATAAAAATATCATCTACTAGTCAGATTTACACGATATCGTGTTGATTATTCTACACAGTAAATCGGTAATTCGGTGAAAATAATATTTTAAATAATCCCGATCGCAACCACTCCCTCTTTGTATTCAAAGCCCAAATTGTGAAAACATCTGCCGAAAATTTCATTAACATAACAATCTAATTCGTTTACTGCATATCCCACTATAGTCGTTTCCTGCGGTATTTGCTTCTAACACAGTGTTAGAAAATTTGATTAAAAAATTAAGAATAATTACATTTTTATTTTAGCACATGCCAAGACTATTTGCTAATCATATCCGCATCGAGTTCTTGATTTATACGCAACGTTCCGCTTGTTTATTTAAGTGCAATTAATTGCATATTAATATATAAATGCACTTTTGATATACACGGTGACAGCGGAGTCGATGTGAATTCTTATGATTTCATTAAATCTTCTTCTTATAATCTCATTTTCAGAAGAATGTTATGTGCTACCGGTTTTGGAAAACCGAAGAAATATGATAATGATTAAAAGGAAAGGTATTATCTTTACAAAGTCATACCTAATGAACAGATAAATGAAAATGAAAAATTCAAACGCTAACATCTTTTTTAATTTTTCGTCAACAAATGTATGTAATTAAAAACATATGTTGCTATTAAAAAAAAAAACAAAAATCCCCCTTTTGAACTAATTTGACTATTTTCCAAAAGGTTACAGAATGCTGTAGTTTTAAGTAAAAAAAATATATAATATTTTTGGGTATATTCTCGATTTTGGAGAGAAAGAGGAAATTTGTTTTAAGTTTAAACAAATTAAAGAACAATTCAGTTACGATTTCTGATATATACAATAATAGGTGTATTAGTGTTCAAAAGTTGTTGTATTTTGTTGTGTTGTACAGACATATGCTTCTACCATATGGTGCGTATTTTTTTAAATTGTACTTCGGTAGGTTGTTTTGTTTTTTTTTTTTTTGGTCGTACTGATTTGCTGTGCATTGTCCATACTACCATGTCAGCTTTAAGCGTAAAAATGTATTACAAATTTTGTTTTCTGATTCTACCTTTTATCCTCTTCCGTAATTATATGGCATGCGAAACGCCCTATCATATAAATAAGGAGTACGTTGATATTTTGAATAGAATTCGCGTGTATCCTGGCTGGTGTGAAATAAAAAGTTTAGAGATTAAGCACCATAAATATGGAAAAATAGATACGAAGGTTCTAACAAAGAAGCCCATCCGTGAAAACAACTGCCTCGAAACCCTTTGAACACTTTGGCTTGTTTTTAAGCTGCAGATATATTTAACGGTTAAAAACGGTTCGAACTACTTGGTCGGGCTTTATGAAAAGTTGCCAATATAAAAAAGACAAAGAGTCCAGGCCGATGTTGATCCACATGACTAACGGTTTGGCCGACATGGAGAAACTTTTTATTAATAAGGATTTAAGAATTTTTTATCATTGCCACAATAGTCGTACAAAAATAATGCACATAGATTCAATACTGGACAATTTCATTCACTTATATCCTAATCCTGAATATATAAATAATAATTTTGCTTTCGATGAAAAGCTAATCGAAGAAATGTTTCATACTCTTTTAATTTTCAAAAATATCAAATAAATAAACAAAACAAATGTATTTCAACCATTTTTCATGTACGATTCGAACACAATAATTTTTGTTTATTCACTAACAGTGTCATATTGAATATATACCGTAATAGTAATAATAATAATAATAGTAATTATAAGTAAATACAAACCAAGTAATTAATATTATATTATTAGTTATCGACTCGAAATGATACATTGTCGAAAAATATAATGTCTTATATATAAATATATATAATTTTGTTATCGATAAACAATCAAATAAGACATAAATTCTATGCCCCAAGCAATTCGTGCGAAATCCACGCTTGGAGGGAGGGAGGTGTTTGTAATTTTTCTTCTGTTTTTTTTTTTAACACAAAGTACATGTTAAATATTTGTTATTTATTTTTACCAGCAGCCATACTGCTATACTGCATTTTTACCATACTAATTTACGGCAATGGTTTTTTTTTTTTTTTAATTTTTCAATTTTTAATATTATATCCTAAACGTTAAAGGAATAATCATTGTCGTATCGCCTAAATAAATGAGGGGGAAAAAATTAAAAGTACAACACAATTTTACGATGATAATAATAATAATGAGTATAATGAATAATTACACAATACAACGAAAACCCGTATAAAATATTCTAAAAAAAGCTTCAAACAATTCACTTGGACAAATATTCCACTTGAACACCGTAAAGAATAATAATATATGTTATGTGATTACAAATATTTTCGGATAGGCGCGAATAATAATAATAATAATAATATGATAGTAGGTAATGTATTGGCTTTACATTTTACACTAGTCTTACAAAATATTATAATATATTAATGATCAAAAATCGTTAAGTACAGCACATGTTCGACTTAACGTATAATAATAATAATAATATTGTCGATACGCAAACAGCGATCATCACAATAGGTATACAATAATGACAAACAATAATATATTTTTAAGTCTTAGGTAAAAAATTAAAAATAAATAAATCGTTTATCGCTTTGCCATCTGCAATAATATTTTCTAACAGACACAATTTTGGACAACGGTTAAAAAATCAAACCTATTTATTTATTTTTAATGTCATATGCAAACACAAGTACGGATAACAATGGCGAAATAAAAAACATTTTTCACTAAAAAATACTGGGTTTTGAAAAGAAAAAAAAAATTACATTACCGTCATTTGCTACAACACTGCATACGAATACTACAAAAGTTATACAACAGCTTTGACTAATAATAACAACAATTATACATTATGATATTATACATAGTTAATTGATTAATTTTAATAGTAGTAGTATCAAATTCGCGACACGAAAGTCCAAAAATAAAAATAAAAGGCTTGGAATGGGAAAACCCACGGACGAGTTGCGCTGTCGTGAGCTCCGAAAAATAGTTACCAACGCGGTAAGTGGTACAACCCGTTTTCTAATAGCGGCCGATGTTTACATTACTTATCTTTATCTTATCTATTGATTGTTATCATGTTATCATGTTTATTATATGCGTAACACTTAACACCAGTTACCAGATCAGTGCGTGCAACAACCCTTAATAATTAAAAAAAAACTACGGAATCCGGTTTAAAAAATAACGCTTTTGCATAAAAAATAAATTCAAAATTGAATACATTTAAACAAATAAAGAACAACATTTCTCCGTTGAATTAATTTCTAGTTGGCGGCAATGATCGAAAACAGACCAATCTAACTGTAACCAAATGGCTCAATCGTAAAGGCAATTTTTTTTTAAATAATAATAACCAATAGCTTTCAAATTGTAATACATTTGTTTTTAACACGTATTAACATATTATTATAAATGCTATCAATTATAATTACCAAAAAATTGCATTTCTGTTAGCCTCATTTGAAAACAGCTAGGCCTACAGGCCCAACTGACCCTAATTAATATTTTTTAAGGCTGGGCGAAGCAATTTCAGTTTAAACTAGTTTAAGTTTAAATAACTAAAATAACAGTCGAGTTAAAAATTTGCGTATACGCGAAAAAAATGTTTTTTGGTGTAAAATCAAATTTATTCGTTGAAATAATATTTTTTATGCAACTTTTATTACATAAATTAAAATATAGTAAAATAAGTAATTAACTTAGCGCAACCTTGTTTTTTTTCAGTAAAAAGTAACCTAACCTAAATTAACTTAATAAGTAATTTTTAACTTCACGCTTTTTCCAGTTCAACCAGTCTTGCTATTATTAACCCTATCTTTGAGTCACAAATATATATTAAATATTAGGCATAAAATGAAAAACTAAAACAAAAATTAAGAATATACATTTTTTCTGGATCATCAACATTGATTGTTTAACATTTCCTTATTCAACATTTACTTAAGCTAATGATATTATTGCATTTTTTCAAACATGGACCACGTTCTAAACGCTGTGACGTTTAATTGTACACAGTTTTTATTTCAAATTACTGTCGCTTTTATTAGTTATTCCTTCAATTTGACTGAACTAGAAATTAAGGCAGCCTTCACCAGACGAAAACTCAAAGAAAAACTAAACCGACGAGTATTTGATAACAGTTACAGAGTTACAGAGTTGGGCGAAATCGGGACATTCCAAAATGATGAGGTATAATTTTGCCACTTAGCCTACATTTAAATAAAAATATTAAAACGACCCAACAAAATTTAACGCGTTCAAAACATTTTTTTTTTTGTAATTAATGGAACGTTATTATATTAGAAAAAAACGACGAAACAGTACAATACGTATCATAGCACAAAATTAACATTATCATAATAGTATACAATTATTATCGTTTTCAAATTTTCTCGGTTTTCAATGTTTAAAATTTATATACATAAAAATAAGTATCGGATTTTCAAAACATGCCTTATGAGATAAATAATTTTAAACGGTTATTAAATCAATTGTTTCAAATTTTATCAAATTCCTTCTTTTACAGTATTAAATTAATTACCCCACATTATCCTGTGTGTGAACGGTTGTATGATTAAAATAAAAACGAGTATTACTAGAAAAAAATGTATACTCAAATAACAATAATATTATTATTATTACAATATTAACGTAATATATGTTATATATATCACACTAATACGCGCTTATTATTTTTTTTTTTTCATTTTCAGTTTTAACATTTTTTTTTTAGCATTTTCTTTCAATTTTTCGTGTTAAAAAACTCATAATTACACTTAATAAAATATTACTTGTTAATAAGTAGGTAATACGATTATTACTATACAAAAAAAAACGTATGAATGTATGATAAGTTTTAAGCTAACGCAAACAAATATTTGATTTGGTCCGATTAAGGCAATTTTTTTTTTTTTTTTTGTAGTTTATAATATAATATAACAATTAAAGGGTGTCACGATGACCTGACGGATGCACAAAAATGATGGAAATCCGTCGCAGACCATCATAATTTACCCTGTTTTTAATATAGAATAGTCGTTTATTTATTTATAACTTATAGTTGATTTTAAACATTTTTTTTTTTTTATTGTTATCGGTGGGTTTCAGTGTTGTTACTACGGTCTTACATGTTTGAACGCCTACTCGCGGACGGCCTGACCGACGGTGACATGTACGACATCATGTGGTCGGATGAGTTCTCCGGTGGGCTGTGCGTCAACATGTCGGTTTGCGAACCCAGCTGATACGACAACTGATGGTGCATGTTATTGGAGCTGCCAGGTCGGCGGGCATATCCGCTTCCGCCGCCGTCTCTCTGTGTGACGTTCCGGTCGAACGACACGCTCTGCTGGGGTCGAGTCTGAGGCTGATGCTGTTGCTGGTGCTGCTGATGCTGATTTTGTTGGTGCTGCTGCGGCTGGTGTGGATGTTGCTGTTGCTGATGATGATGATGCTGCTGCTGCTGCTGCTGGTGGTGGTTCTGGTGCAATGGCTGGTGCTGCTGCTGATGATGCGGATGTTGGGGATGAAGGTGTTGCTGGGTCTTGGGGTGCGGCTGGTAAGCCGAGGCCGGAGGTACGTACACCATGCTGTCGTGGTCGCTGAGCTCGTAGTCGTCGTACTCGGTGCGCATGCGTTCCAGACGCGGAGGCATCCGTTCCATAGAATGATATTCTGTTGGCAAGAGCAAACCAACACTTATGAAATAAAAATAGTGATAAATGACCGCAAGGGTCAAGGGTCAGCATTGAGATAGGCACTATCACTGAGGTTGTACGGAGCTTGGACGCACACAATTCTACCGAGACTGAAGAGAAGGATTTCGGGACTTCAATGGATAGTTGACTTCCATCCAACTCCAGGCATAACAGGTTATAAATTCAATAACCAACCACTAAAAAGACTTCTAGCGTTCTCCACACAATAGTTTTCAGTTGATTTAACCAAAGAAAGCGGATAATGGAAGAAATACATAACGAAAGAATAGGCTTTCTGCACATGGAGCAAATAATCGAGGCTGCTAAGGGAATACGAACAAGAACGTCAACCTAATCTCGGCGACAGATATGTGTCTTAAGCTTTTCCACTATTGCCTACTACTAAATTTGAGTCGTTCTAGATATCAACCTCCATTTATATATAAATAGATCATTTTATGTTAACTCTAAGAACTTTTTTGATACATCTCTTCCGTATTTATTCTCGTTACCCCTGTTCCTAATTAAGTAGCCGTACAATAAATCTGATATAAATTTGAGACATTAAGTGAACAAGGCAGAAATTCAAAGATAACGGCTACACTTCTATTGCCATCTGGTTAGCAATAGAGGCGTTCGAAAAACTAATCTAGGTTTGGTCTTATCGAACATTAGGGCTAATCTGATAACTAACCGGACGATCCGTAATTGTTCATCATCATTGGCACGTCCATGCTCGGCGAACCCCTTAGCGGTCGGGTCAACAGTGGCGGATCGTTGAGGTCTGGCGTGACGGCCGGGTGAGTGGCCCTCCAATACGCCTCTAAGTACTCGGATATATGTTCACACGCTTCTTCTAGCTGATTTTCGTCCAGTATGACGTCGAACATTTCCGGTGGACACTGTGCCAGTTTTTCGGAAGCTACCATTTGCACGTTTAAGTGTCTTGTTTGCGATTTGCCTCGAGACTTGATCAACCGTTGCAGCACCTAACGCCGTTACAGATGGGAAACAACCAAGAGTTAGGGTATGATATTGTATTGAATAATTAAGATTGACTATAGTCGCCATAAACAGTCATCAGGCTTACCTTGGGTGAAGATACTTTTAAGTACACTATGGTCGGCGCCAAAGAAGTCTTCGCTAGCTGCGACGGATGGTTAATGGTATCACAATCCAAAACCACCAACTATAGGCAAACCATTTACTTTAGTTTACAAAACATGACCCGCGAGAATAGCTCTTACCTGTAGCGTTCTGGCGAGCTCGAAAATTCGTTCGATTTCTTGCTGCACGTCGGCCATTATATTTGACCGGGAATTCGAACCGGGTTTACTCTCGATTATGGTCCTCTTCGATGGATTATTCAACAAAGACCTTTTCGCCAAAGATATGTCAGCCATGACGCGTGTTATGATTATTCTAAACAAACGGTGCAAAAGTGAACAGATATGAAATTTTAGTAGGAATGAATAATATCATAAACCTTAGAGAGTTGATTTTTGGATTAAATTGGTTTCTAAAAGTTTAATGCAATAAGGACACCAATCTAATTGTGGATGACTATTAGGAAGTGGCTTGACAACAGAATTAATAAGAAAGCATAGATTGAGATGGTTACGATAGGATATATAAAAGAGACAATGTATGTCTTCAGAAAAAAGATACAATAGATGATGGAAAACGGTGCAGAAGTTGTAAATGAACGTTTTATATCGAATCAAAGGATAAACTATTTGGAAGTTTTAGACAAACTATCTTTAACGACGTTATCATACCTTCCTTCGAAACGGTGTTTGAGAAAATCGAACAAAGCTTTCTGCATCATGTCGGTGACCTCGTAGCCCTTCAGAGAAGGTCCGACTAGAACGACTGGTCTCATTGACGGCACTACATCATATGGCGGCGTGGTTTCTTGTTTTTTAAAGAAAATTTTTCTTTTGTCTTTTGCAGTCGGTGCGGTCAGAGTACTTCTGGCGGATATACGGCCGCTTGCAATATCGTCGTCTTCTGTTATTTCCCGAACAAAACAAACATACTTATAACAAATATCTAAATGGCAACTAGACTCAAATAACATAATCCACAAAATTCAAAACCCAAACATGAAATTCAGATCAAACAAAGACAGAGTGGACGAATTTACAAACGAATCGATGATAATAAAAAATGTAAGCAATTTAATGAGATGGGGGGGGGGGCGGGGAGAATTGATGGTCTTTAGAGGTTATTTGTAATTTTTTTTTTATTGTATCTCTTTCAAAAATCAATGAAAATTATAAATTAGGAACAGACAGAAATAGAGTCCATTGATAAATAGTGTATGATTAAAAACAGAATTTTGAAAAACATTCCACTTAATATACCCTTTTTGGTTTTCATCACTTCAATCCAAACAGTATAACAATGTTTCATAAGGAATCGAATAGGTAATTTAGTTTTAACACTGTCACCACAAAATCACTTATGAGACATGAACAGGCAGCAAATGACACGATGGTGACTTAAATTCAAAATGTATATTTTAGACGTATTCTTATTATTATTTGGTATTTATATTAATTTAAACGTTTAAAAAATATTTAACTTCACAGCAATGACTTTGGGACCACTGCAAGAGTAAAATTATATACCTATGGAAGAGAATAAAAACAACATTCATTATGACCATACACGAATTAAAAAAAGTAAAACATTTCATTGGTAGAATAAAATTATAAGAAACATTCTATGAATATTATCATTGTTAGCAAATGATGATAATTAACAGTTGCTTTGTGTTTTTAACAACACCAAAACAAAAATTATCTGCGTGTGTTACTGTAGCTTTGTAGAAATAACTTTTAAAGAAGTTTTATAATATGTAGTTTTCAAACGCCAAAAGGATGCCAAATCGCATGAAATTAATGAAAGTATTAAAATATGATAATGGCGGACTAATTTATAAACCAGCAAGCCTCGACAAAAAAACGATATTAAGTTAGCTGTCTTTTTAAAATCATAGTTACGAGATAGGTGTTGTTTGGTGACTAAAAAAATGAAAAGAGACTATGTTTTATTAGACATTTTTGCGCAGTAGAATTGTAAGTAATTTTAAGATATAGTTATAATTATTATTATTATGGTTATGCTTTTGTCGAACACTGTTTTATTGTGAACTTTTCGCCATTTAAGTGTGATCAAACGCAATTTCGACGAAGGACTGTTGTTATGCGACCAAAAAAGTTTTTAACTAAAAAATTCAATTGTTTCGAAGTAGAAACGGCTAAATAATGCTCCAACAACACCGGAAGTTCCGAAGGATTTCTTTATAAGTCGTCCGAGTGGAAGCCAAGTAACGGATTCCCGTTAAAGTATTTTAATTTAGGAGACTCCGCGTTATTCACAGAACCCGTAAATCCCTACAATACACGAGGATAGCCGTTGATCTATCTTAAGGAATCTTTGATCACGATACTTGCAGGACAATCATTGGACCTAAACGGGGTATCCTCGAAGAATTTGTCATACCCGCGTTGAAATCATAAGGGGGAAAGCATTAGGATTTAGGGAGTGTTATAGGGTTATGAACATAACGAGTACTTATTTTATTATTAATGATGCTCGTTAAAAAAAACAATCGACTACAACGTTCGTGCCTTACAAACACAAAACACACGCAGACACAAGAGTACACAGTGATGAGAACTGGAGATGAGACAATAAAATGTTACTTTTTTAAACCGGGTAGGTACATACCGGGAGTGGTAGGGGTAGAACCCCCTGAATCGCCCCCCTTATTGGTAGTCAGCATATCATTAATTACACCACCTAAATTTGACGACGACGAGGTTTTGGAAGAATGGGTTTTTGAGCTTCTCGACGGGTTCATCTGGCGCAGCAGTTCCAGCTTGGCTGGTGACGGTATGAAGCCCACATCGGAACCCTCCTTCACCAAACGGCCTATCCACCAGTTATTGTCGTACTTTTCCTGTGAAAACGAATTTTAACAAAAAAAAATATCATCACATTTTCATAATACACACTCGACGCAACCGCGTGCTCGCAAGTGCTTCTAGCACTATGGGTACTTGCCTTGATATGCAAAAAGTCTTTAGTGTCGAAAGTGATGGCGCAGCCTTGTATGGGCGAATCGTCATCCTTCTTACCGTCGAACGCCACGTTAGTTCGCACAGCAAACGCCACCGGTTTTGTCTGGGAAACAAACGATTGAATGGCAAACTAATCAGTAAGTCTAAACAAAGATACTCGGTAGAGTTGGGCGAGTTTAAATTATTAAGTAACCAATAAAAACTGTTGATGGTTATAGTTTGTTTTTCTTGAATCAGTAACCGCAAATTTCGTTTTTTTTCAGGAGCTGATAAAAAATGATCATTGAAATGTTTTTGGACGCAGTTTTTTAGAGTTTAAAGTGTGATAATTCGACTGGCCATAATATTATATGTATATTGTAAAGGGTTTCCCACAAGGATTTAACCTATATTATTTCCGCATTTATACGGACCATAGGGATAGAGTTTCATAATTAACTCGGGTTGACCTTCTCGCGACTACTTCAATAATAATAACGGTCGACTCGATTGCCAATTTCAAGAGATTATTATTATAATTAAGACACAGCTCCAGTGGCGGGACTATATTAACTAAACTAGTTATGCAGTGCCAATGACTGCACGTTTGGATAGTATATTATTATAATATAAGAGGAATGCATTGTCAACATTTGGAAATCATACTCAAACTATTATTAAACATTATACGAGTAATAATTGTGGAAATAATACCAAGTACCTACTTTTATAATGGTATACTTTTAACTTCATCCGGATTTGTTTGTTTGCTATTTAATTAAAAATAACTGGCATTATAGGAAGTGATTTCTGAGTATTTGTTATTTTACTTCTTCCTTGAAACGTATTATTTTCTCTCTCTCTCATAACAAGCTTTATATTTTGTGGATTTTAATTTATTATTGTTGTTCCGGGTAAAACAAACAGTTTCGGTAAATCCATTTGAATACCTATTTTGGTGATGACCCATTTTGTATTCCGACAATTCGGGCTTCTGAGAATATGCGACAAAAGCACAAACGATTACAGAGAAAATAATAGGTATATACAATACACCTAAGTCGCATTGGTATTGTAATTGATTCAATTACCAAGAAAATTTATTTAAAGGCTGTGTCTGCACACGTCGTCGGTGTCACGTATTTAGATATCATTTTGCATTTGTTTCCCCACTCCCCCCCCCTACCCACCAAGTACGGTGTAGAATATGAAATTGCTTGTATAAAAAACTGTTTTAATCGATTTCCTGTCAGCAGTTGGGCGTTAGCGACCGTGCAATGTTTTAAAGAGCATTCAGTTAAAAAAAAAAAAAATTGTAATTTTATTTCGCAACGGATAGGTACCAATTAAATGCGTCGTGCGATTTTTAAAGCGTTTTAACTTTTTTTTTTTTTTAACATAAAAAAGCTTTTATTGGCTTTACCCTCCGTTGTCCTCCCCAACCCAATAAAACAACTGTTAAAATACGATTATTTTCTAACAAAATAAAAATCATTAAATTATGCGAAATGCAAATCAGTGAAACCAAATAAAACCAAAAACTTTTTTTTAGATTTTTCGATGGTTGTTTTAACGACCTAATAAAAAAAAAATCCTATCTATCGGCTGGAAAACAATAAAAAGACACGATGACTTTTTTTTCATAATCCTAGGTTCTTTCCAACACGGTTTGTTAATAGAGTTGACCAAAATGTTTTGCACAGTTTTTTTTTTATGTCGGTTTGACTATATTTTGTTTATATTTTATCTGTACTGAGGTACAGATTTTATACCTCAATTTTATTTAAAATACATTTTTTTGTCAAAAAAGTTTACTCTATAATTTTCTAACCGGGCGAGAGTTGTAAGTACAATATTATAGTTTTTGATTACCACGACTGGTATCCTTAAGCATGCATACATCTTACAAAGCTCCCAACGGACGGTATTGTTATCATAGTATTAAATATGTGTTGTCAATACTTACACGACTGTTAAGTAGTTGTGAACGAGCTCTGTGCTCATTTTCGCGCCGCAGCGCTTCTTTTTCGATGCCTAGAGACAGATCCGCTGTGTTCGTTATAACGTCTGAATCTATCGACCCCTGGAACAAACAAAAAACAGATTGTTCGTACTTAAGCACTTCGACCAGAAAACAATAATAATATTATGATTTTTTATAGATATAAAAGCCAAATGGTTTAACGCTGCGCCGTTGACAATAGGAATATAAAGTATTTCGGTCGCGCACTTATGTTTAATTTAGAAGACACAAGTTGGAGTGGAAACGTTGCTATGTGCTGGGTGCATAAAAGTTTATTAAAATCACAAAGCAATAGAAACCCAAAAAAGGTATCTGTTTAACACGCTGGCATTATAGTGTCATTGGACTTTTCTTAACCTACCAATTGCCATCCGAGGATTGCTGGAGCTGAAAGTATTTTGTTCTAGACCTACTTTTCATGCACTAAAACCACATGGTATGCAAAAACAAATTGGCACTGTGTAGTATTAATCATGAATAACGTTAAAACACGGTAGTAGTCAATTAGTTTGGAGCTTTGGTCTCCAAACGACTGTATGATGTGTGAAAGACTAAAACCGTAGGTGTGGCGGCAGACGCAGAAACGGAGCGGAATAATTTACTTAGCATCAAACGATTAGACAGCCGGAGGAGCTTTATGATAACGACAAGACAAGTGTATAGGTAGAAGGCGAATTGCTCCCCCGACCGTGTTAAAGCGACCCGTCAAACGTGATTTGCTAGGGTTTCGGTAGATAAGTAGGGTAGGTAATTGTAACCCCACAATCCATAATCGCCTGCCTGCGCTGTGCAAGTTGAACTATTATTATTTCACACGCCAACCACCTCGAGACGTCATCTTCTAACTTATTCTCGTCTCGTGGTGTATCTTGTAGCGAATCACATTTTCTCGATTATCGATCCAATCCGTGATATGTGTTTTTACAGCCAAGTCGTATACGGTCAAATTGAATTTGGCCCCGGCGTATTGCTTAATGGAATTTAACGTCGTTCTCGGTCGTAATTCGATTCGCTCGAGTCCCTAAGAAGAGGAGATTCGCGACGGGTTCCGTTTTGAGCTTCCTAAGCGTTTCCCAGCAATTTCGGTTTAGAGTTCAATAATAATAATAATAATAATATCTAGTGTCCTAGTATAATATTATTATCCTTTAGCCGGTGGGGTGACATTATCCACGCCTCGTCTATTACGACGGTGACAGTAATTTCTACTTGACGCGTCACTTAAATTCCGTTCCTTCTCTCTTGGCTAACCGAATTTATGTCTCTTTGAGTTTTCACCAGTGTCAGATTAGATAATATTACCAAGAGAAACTGTTTTAACAAAAAAAAAAACGTCTAAATAATCATTATAACTGTACGTCAACCGGTAGGTAAATACATTTGAAATTTGACTACGTTAAACGATTTTTTTTTTAATTAGTAACTGGAACATTAATGTACATAGACATTAAACAATATTTCCAAAAATCTTAATAAAAACGTCCCGTTGAAGGAACACAGATCAACACCCAATATGCAACTTAAAAAAAAAAATAATCTTTACCAATACAATCCAAATAAACGGACTTACAAAAAAAATGTATCCATTTAAAACCGTTGCCTAGTTTTTAAGAACATATTCGGGCCTCTTCAAATTTTATAATTTGAATACGGTTTCAAGATGTTTAAATATCGTGTACAAGAAAAAGCTATTACCAATATTGGTTTAATTAAGACAACAGTAACCGAGAATACCTAGCGTCGACATTAGCAAAGTACCCTAGCCTAGGGAAAAGTGGGAAGAAGAACGATTGTGAAATGTGTACAAAGGTCAACATGGGTAAGGTCTTACTTAGGCCACAGTATAGGGACATTAAAATAACGCCAGGTAGTAAGTAAAGGGAGTCAACGTCCTCAAGATAATAAACATAAGGTCAACGAGTGTCCTACGACCGGCCTGAGGATTATATCATTACCATATTTTCTTTTTGACCCAAAAGCTGCGAACACAGCTGTCACAGATACCGTGTTAGCTCAGCTGTTTCCATTGCATATCGCTTTGATGAAAATATAAACAAGGAATTTTCAATATCTTTGTCGCTGCCACATTCCAAGTCATTTGCCTACAGACGGCAATGGAGAAGTAATATAGTGATACTTCAACGAAAAATTCATTAACTATTATTTATAACAGAAATTCCACGAAAGTTGTCTCCGGAAAACAAAGTATATTTGCTGACTATTTTTAGCTGGTTCCGGATAAGTATGACTTAAGTTTTGACATTATTATTCATCGTCATCTAAATTCCTTAAAGTAATTTAAAACAAGTAACCCGAATAAGCTATGTAATCTATTTAAAGCAAATCTTTGACACCTACTAAAGTGTTTTTTTTTTTTAAACATTTTTAAATTCTTTTTCGCTTGAACTATATTGTAATATATTATCAGAAAAGAACGAACAACGAATAAATCACTATAATGGCTCGAACTCGATGAAAAAAACTGATATTGGTTATTTTTTCAGCGCCAGTGTGTACCGAACAACAATGTCAGTGTCGAAAGCGATAAATATGCTGTAACGATATAGAAAAATCAGAATTTTCATTGTAGTAAAAGTTTTGAAATTTACATAAATAATAAAAAAAACGTGGATAGGCCACGAAAGCTCGTCACGTGGCTACAAGTACAAACAATATTTGGAAGTTATTGAAGATTATATAGGCTTACCTAATATTGCCACGTACCGACACTATCTTTTTACAAATGATGATGATACGTTCGATTATGTCTTGTTAGATAAATATTTTTAAAAAGAAAATAATTGAAATAAATAATTCACAAACTATCTATAACGAATAGGCTGGCTTTTTTTTTTATTCTGTACAAATCGTTTTTCGGTCAGAATAAATATTTAAACTTACCAATTTTTTTTTTTTAAAGACAATCAAATTATCGTTGTAATTCTTATCGAAAAAGAAGAATATATTTTCAAACGCGATGGTTTAGTTTTTTAATCGTTTTCCTTGGATAGTAAAAAAAAATATAGGTAAAAAGAACCGAACGTAACCCATTTATTTTTTTTTAACTTTCATTTTAACTGGATTGATAGCAAAAAGTGTGTGTGTGTGTGTAAACGTACAAAATTCAAAGGAGCAAAACGCAGTGCCAGAATAAAAGTCGTTCTGAGTAGGTACTTGAATAGTGAAAAGTCTGATTGGCATTATTAAAAAGTTGTCTCTCCGTTCGAAAGGATCACAAAAAAAAAAAATGTTCGTTTTTATAGGAAAGCATGTCAATCAAATTATATCAATCGCGTTTTGTGTAAGCGGTGTCGTTTAAATTGTTATTTAGGAGTGACAAAAAAAAAATTTTAAAAATGGCGGATAAAACGTTTGATGTCCACGTCATTAACGATGAACTTTTTGGTACGATTTACTTATTTAAAGGAGCGTTTTTATAATTTGGTTGCAATACCTATAAACCACAAACCTTTTCGTTCGACCAGCTTTGATGTTTCTAGCGTCGTATGCAAATACCCCACTTACATTAACATTCGTGAAAACTTTATGAATTAAGACAAAGACAGAAACATTATAATATAACATTAGCAAGGTGCTCGCTAACGTGCATTCTCGCACTGTCAGTTTTGAATAATTGAATTGTTCTCTTCGACAAATTGTTTCCAACAAAACTGCTGAACAGTGAAGATATTATAACCGTTCAATCGTTAAATTATTTATTAGTTTATTAACCGAGTCACGTTTGAAGTACCCGTTTGTTAATAAGTATAATATGTATAGTCGATTTGTCAATAGAATTGTGCACGAAGCTGACATTTTTTATTGATTCATTCATATTGACACTGCATTTGTTTAAAACTTTCAACTATTTTCAGTTATTTTTGTGAAGACACGTGTTTGGGGAGTGATAAAATGAAGTTTTACAATCTTCCAAAGGTTTATAATAAGTTATAAAATCTTATTTTTTGTTCTATACGATGACCGTAATATACAGTTAAATTTTGTTTACAATTAAAAAAGTACTTTTATAGTTTGCTTAAAAATGTCTAGTTCATTCAAAAGAGCGGTGTTCCAATTACAGGGGTGGAGTATCTAGGAATAAAAAAAATGTACTTAAAATACATAATATAAATAATATAGTCATAGAGTTAAATTTTACTATGTAAAAAAAAATACATATTCTAATACATTATATTATTATTAAAAAAAAAAAAAAAACATAGATATATACTTTTAATGCGTATAAGTACATAAACTCCCATAGGAACCTCCCCTTGTATTCGCCCGTGTGCTTAAACAAAAAGATTTGCTTAACTATAATTTTATTGCTAACAAATTTTAATAATTTGTGGGATTTTTCTAAGATTATTATTTGTTCTATACGATAGTAATTGATTAATAGCTGAAAAAGATATTAAAATGGACATTGATCGTGCACAAGCCCTTGTGGATTTAATGGTCAACTAGTACAACAGCGGTAATGCGTCTTAATAGGTTGTTAGTAGAGTTCATATTATATTGTAATATGAGCGAATTATCCAAACGGATTTGTCATAAACTACTCGAGAACAAGACGTCCGGGGTACAAGTGGATAGACGCGGTTACGGTCGAATAGACTACACGAGAGAATTAACGCTTGCGAAGGATAATACGGGCGAGCGGGATGAGTTGTGTTGAAAAAAGGCAACAGTAAAGCGGCTTAATAGAGGCAAAGGCAGACACTCGAAAAGAAACGGTGTGCACGTCAACAAAGACATCGAAGTGTGTACATCGAAGAAAGGGAGAGAGAGAGAGATAGGGTGGAAAAAGCTAGGCGGTGGGAATTAGGTTAGCCCGACCGACTCGTGTGGCGGCGCGGTGGATTATCATCTTTGACGTGAGTACGTTTGTAAGTTCGGGACCATGAAAACTTTCGCTTTCAACATCGTTTTCCCGTGAAGGATATACCTAGTCGCAGTCAGAGGGGCGGCGAGACAAACGCTTTTATACGGTGCCATTCGATAGATCGGTTCAAGGTCTCCGATGTACTTTGTACTCACACGGGACGGGTCTGGGAGGGGGGGGGGCGAGGAAGGGGCAAAGTTTTGTACTATAAATACTTAATCCCGGCGAAACTACCGTCTCGATGCACGTGGATGGTTTTTTTTTTTTTGTAGATTTGTAGATCATTTTTTTTTTTCTCGACCTCCTAACCCGTTCAAATGATCGCCGCGGCGAGGCTCGGACGGAAATGATATTACCGAAAAATCAATTACGGATGCCAGCCGACATCAAAGGGAAAACGCACCCCAGTAGTGTATTCCATTACGGCCAAACGGAACGCAGTCGACATAAAAGGCTAGCTATATTATTATTATTATTATTATTATTATTGTTATGTTCGGTTGTTGGAATAACACACGAGCCGGGACATGCACATCTGACGTAACGTCGTTTCATTTAATATTTATAATACAGGACGTATACTTAGCCGTACGATATACTTAACCCCCCCCCCTGGCCCCGCCCCGCGTGTTCGGTATCAATTTCGAAACAAAGGCCGAAATTATTACACACACTAATGTAATATATTATATTATATAATGATCAGACCCGTCTGAGTGGGCGGTCGGTACAAAGGAAATAAGTTACCACAGTGGTAGACACACCTAATATGCAGTTATTTAATAATTATAATATTATATTGTCAAACTTTTCTATCCGTCGCCATTTTTTTTTTTTTTGTACTCAATAAAAAGGAAAAACCGATAAAACCCTATAAACAACTTATATTTATGTGTAAATACCAAAGTACGTTTGTTAGGCTTAAACGGAAGAAACCCGCTGGGGGTCTGCGTGGACTTTTTTTTCGGCCAACTAAAATTAAAATCAGTGAAGGGTGAAATCCTCCTCGATTGCCTTCTCCATTCGACCACTATCGTTAAGCTACTAAGATATACTTCTACACAAGTTCCAGCTTAGATAGTAAATTTAATTTACAATAATTTAATGAATACTATTGAAATAGTGAATTTAACCATCTCAACATTAATGTTGAGACTTAATACAATATATTTGGCAGAAGTTGGTATCTTATCAATGGATCATGAAAAAAAAAATAGGATTTTCAAATATAATTAGACGATAATCTTAAAAGCCAAGTGAAATTTGGGTTTGAGGCTAATGGCGGAGAGGCATACGCAATAAATATTCGTTTGAAACATCAACTCAATCCAAAACAATAATTTTTTTTTTCTACTAGAACTTTTTCAACTTGTACCCTCTCCCCTACTCAAAATACGAAAAAAATTAGTCCAGCGGTTAAAAAAAATCTTAAAATTGTAAAAACCACACCTTCTCAGCTCCGCATTGAAGATAAAACATAATTTTAAAAAATCAGTAATTTAATAGGCAGCCTGGATTTACTGTTTCTTGTTGAAAAAATAAGTTTACATTGGTTTGACCTGATCTTGACTTTTCCCCGCAAAATCGTGCGAGTGATTTTTCATTGAAATTATCACTCTGATTTTTTTTTAGATTCTAAGGCAATGCACACAAGAGATGCCAGCGACGCTATATTACTAAAGGCAGAATTTCGGGAAAATTTGAAAGTAGTTGAACATTTGAAGAATAAAAAAAAAAACAAGTGTTTAAAAAATATAGATCTAAGTAACTACACGAACGAGTATATTAATTTAAAATTATAAATAATAACCATTGCTTTAAAATAAAAAATATTTCTGTGAGAATTGAATCGGAGTAAAACAGCTGTGTTATTAATTATTATCAGATAATTATTTATTTATGGGTTCCCCGCACAGACTGTACGGCACACGGTTCCACTTAGGAAATACACACAGGAAATATTTTTAAAAAAATTTCAATTTTATCAATTTACAGAACAGACTGATTTGTATAAGCTTCGAGGTATTATGTTAAACTTAAACGATTTTTGCAATGTGTAAACGCCATTTTATACCTAAAAGCCTGACAAAATTGCGACTACCTACTTAGAATAATCGGAAATCAATTAATAAACTTTATTCTTTATTGTCTAAGGTTATCTGCTACTCTAGAATTTTATTCTAAATCACTTTAACATATTTCAAAAACTGCCCAAGTTTTATATATATATTTTTTTTTATTGTTATTATATTTTATTATAATATAATTAAATTTATTGACATTATTTTGTTTTGAGTTTTATATAATAGCTTATGATTGGGCACGGATTAAAATGCAAATGCATTTTTCCCTCTTAAGTTTGAGCACAATGAACATTAAGCCGATAAATGGTTTTAAAGTGTGTAGATTTTTATTATGACATTTTTTGTCTTTATTCGCTTTTTCATGATGCTTTTTTTTTATCGTCGGTCATTATTTTGGTTATTTAAAGTTTTTTTAAGAATTATTACTTGGCATTTCTATTATTTTCATACACATTATACAAAGCACATTTTACTGCTATTGTTGACTGTTGACTATATATCAAAAAATTAATGTCTGACCACAACTCGGTATATTGTCCTCCAAAAACGGGATTTCCGTTAAACATTTTGTTTATTATTACATTCGGTAACATTGTTTACAGAATTTTTTTTATAAAACATGAAAACCGTAAATAATAATAATAATAAGTCAATGTAGACATTTTATTTTTATTAAAATTTGTAGCTTAAAAAAAAAATTGCCAGCACAAGTATTGACTGCAAAATTTCGAATCAATCAATCATCTAGGTGATGAATTAATTTTCAAAATTGAATGGTTTAAGTGAGTAAGATCATAAATCATTTTTTGTGATGTTCAATATAAATTGTGTAAAAAGTGTTTTAATGTGTCGATTGGTTGCACTACGCTGTTTTTATAATAAACGACTAACACGACTAAAATATCAGTATTTTATCAAAAAAAAAACGTTGTTATCCCTGCGTGAAAGGTCACAAGTCATTAAACTAATCAAATATATTAGATAAGTAATTATTAAGAAAAATTGAAATTTTCACAGGTTTAACGTTTCGACTGAAAACCAGCGAATTTAACCGTCCAATATTTTGACTTTTAAATATTTTCCGTGCATCATTTTTATCCGTGCCCTACTTAACAATGACAATATTGTAGAGTAAAACAGAAGTCGGAACATAATATACCTGAGCTTCTGCGGTCGAACATGCGGCCATACAGCTGTATAGATCAAACACAGAGGGGCAATCAGAAGCCATGTCCGTGCGTTTGTGTTCGGCGAAAATGGCAAAGGCGCAAAAACGACTGGTAAATAATTTTTTATAAAAAGAAAAAAAAACACTACTAGCGGTATGATAACTACCACGCGGCAAACTGGTTGGGCTACTGAAAAGCGACAATAAGTCGAGCCGGGTTAATAGGCATAATATTTAATAATAAATACATTAACGGTATCCGCAAAAGGAACTGGAGACGGGATTTCCTGAAATCGCTTTCCCCTTCCCACGGCCCGGTTTGATAACCACCGTAGCAGTTATCGGATGGCCGACGTCGCCGGATAAGCTAATTAACGAGGCCGGAATGCCAGTCGTGGATTAGCATAGGGTTTTATTGATGATGAAAACAAATAAATAACCATAATAATAGGAGCACGTCATGCTAGTGTAACGATAATTAAACAATTTTTAATATCGATTCTACATTATGATAATAATAATATTATGTGTGTGGACTGAGTAATACTTCCGGTCGATCGATAAACTCAATCACAATACACTGTGAAAAGTCTCGGTCTATATTTCAAATGCTTTTTAAAATTATCAGTCATCCTTACAGTTTTTAATTTTGGGCAAATTCGAACTATACACTTTTCACTATATGATTTATATTGTGTATGATGTATATTTTTAAATAAATCTGTATAAACGTGTTAAGGTTTCATGGATTGAAGTATTATTTACTTGATGATCTTTGGATGTACAAATATGAATTTACAAAATGTGTAAATTTACCGTTTATGTAAATTTTATATACATATATAGATAACTTTTTCTAAATCTAATGACCGTTCTCCCCGGTTGGGTTTAACATTTAAGTATAGTTTGTCCTTTAGTTTTAATACTGTTAAACTTTACTTAATTTTTGAGCTAAACTGGCGAGTACGGTCATTAGTGTAGTACAATTAAGACTGAAAATACAAAGTTAGTAATATATGAAAAAAAAAAGGAACAAAAAAAGAGTCAAGACCGTGCTAATATATTTTTTTAAACACAATATTTTAGCTTCGACGCGGATGCTATTGGTTTTACAATAGATGACGTGTGCTTTTCTTGAAGCGTTTGACTATTTTCTTCGAGTAGCATCAAATAAGATTGGCAGATAAATCGATATGTGTGTGGCAATGTTTTTTAACGAGGCATAAAGGTCATATTCGGGAAGTATCAAACGTTTGGTCGACGATGAAGTAAAAAAAAAAACGTATACATTAAATAGACGTGTCCAGTAAGATTACTCAAGCTTCGATCCGGCGAAGGTATAGGTTTTACAATGATGTGTGCTTTTTTATGTTGTACCCACTAAAACTTTTTTTAATTCTAGACCATCTAGTTGATGTTTCGGGAGGGGGGGAGGAGGTTAAAGCTGAAAAGTTTCACCCCTTCACTCTTGGAATCGCACGAAAAAGAAAACTATACAAATATTCAAAGCCAGATAGCTGTGTTTTAAGCATAATATATAATGATACACATTTTACCAAGTGTTCTACCGTATTGACAAGCATACAACTAACCAAGTGAGCTACCGTACATTCGACCGTTGATGTTACTAAAATATATTTACTTAAATATATCACTTATTTTTTAAATACTAAAAAACAATTTAAAAATTTAGTAATAAAAAAGCACGAAAAAAATCAAGTACAGGTAATTTTTTTTTTTTTAATGTGTAAAAGCACTCACTTAATCAGATTGTAAATAGTATAATCATAAGCGTAGAGTAAAAAAGTAAAATCCGACAAACTTGAAATTCCTATCCATAAAACTAGCTTAGTTTGAATCAAGTATATTTTTTAATTAAAACTGCACAAAACGTAATTTTGTGGGAACTAAAATAATATAATTGTAATGGGTTACCGAGCTTAATACGAATACAGTAATAATTGTCAATAGATAACAAATACGGCAGTATTGATATTGTTATTAGTCAAGGGCGTTTACAGGAAGGGGAGTTTTATTTGGGGCAAGTTCGATAGGTCACAACTGTTCAACAAAACTTTCCCGCGTTAAAGTTTTTTTTGTGAAATTTCTGCACATAAATACAAAAAAATCGTATACAACAACACGATTTTAGAACAAAAACAAAATATTCACAGTACAACAATATGGTGATTCGTGATTCGTAGATACTTGATTTCTCTTAAACCAATTATTGCAATTTCGTAGTTTTTCTAATTGGAAATACTTCAGTTTAGGTTAGGTATATTACAGTACTAGACAATATTTTACAGACAGAAGGCGGAGTGCGGTAGTGTAACGAGCACAGCTAAAAATAATAGTACACCTCCACCCCCCTTCCTCCAGTTTTAAATTTTAAACTTAAAAAGTAATTACACAAAACTGGGGACCGGTCGAAATTTAAGGAAATAATTAAAAAAAAGTTAATTAAACAAATACGTTACCGTTTAAGTTTTAAAAATGAATAAAGATCTCGAAAATACAAAGTAAGTAATTCATAATCCTTATCCTTCTCCTTATATAGATATATAAGGAAAGAACAGATGTGTTTTATGGTCCAGTTTTCTGGTGAGGCATTTGAATAATTTCACGTTTATTTTTTTTCCCCAGAGTCGTTGCAAATCGACCCTTTTTCCCATTTCTATTCGGGGGAGGGGAGGCGAGGGGAGGGCAAACGTTTTATTTCGTTTTTCCGCTTGTCTGACGAAACTTTTGTCTGGTTTCTATACAAGTTATCAAATTAATTTTTTAGTATTTCGACGTTAAAAAGTGTGAATTCAGAATTCAATTGAGATATACAACATAGAATGTAATGTTATAGTGGTTCGAAGAAATATCACATAATACATTCGCTCATTGTTTTAGTTTAAAAAAAATCCATACATCTTTGGTACCTAGTGTGTACAATTTCTTCAACGTTTTACTTGAACTGGTTTTGCATTAATACATTAGAAACGCAAAAAGTTCATCAAATCAGTTACCAGTTGTCCATATCGATACAGTTATTGTCGAGGTAAAAATTATTTTAAAGATAAATCTGTTGCCTAGCCAACTAATAATCCCCATAATCTCCCCCCCCCCCACCCAAATAAGTTTTACCCAAGTAGTTATAACTAATATACCAGTATACCAAAGGTATAGATTAGGGTGACGAAATGTTTGCAGCCAAAAGCTAGTTACCAGAACGTCTAAAGTTAGAAGTTGGGTATAGACAATTTTTTTGCAAATCTTAATTAAAATGTTGAACTGTGATGTGTAATTATTTGCTATATATTTATATTTTAATTCTGACCTCTTTTTTTAAAACTTTTTAAGTGTAATGTGTATTTAAGGTAAATTTTTTTTTTAAAAACCGACGAGAGAACCTAGTTGAAGTCTTTCATATTTTAACGGTATCGAAATGGTTGTTCAATGACCATTTCGCTTTGATCTACACCTTCATAAACCCGTTTTTACGATTATTTTCAGAGGGTATGACGGCCTCTTAATCCGAGGCTGTACAACAAACAGCGTTGTTGTTTGTTGAAAGTCTCAACTGTAATAAAACAGCGCCGTCGGGCTACATGCAATAAGCACGCCCTTCCGACATGCCTACCTACATTGTTGTGTATAGTACTGATTACACACAGAGAGAGCTACAAAAAGAAAAAAAAAAGAAGGCAAACCTCACATCTTCCCTGAACACACACACAGGCCAGGGCGGATCTAGGAATGAAAAATGGTGATGGGGAGCTAGAATACAAACAATTCACTTCAAATACACATATTGTTAAGCAAGAGTCATACAAAAAACCAAATATACATTTTCTAATATAAAAATACCCATTTGAGTACATAAGGGAGGGGCTTCAACCCCCATAGATCCCCTTGTATCCACACCTGAGTTACAGCGACCGCTGCTGCACACATTATGATACACCTAGGTTCTCACACGTGCCTGTATAATAATACATTCTAAAAGAAAAAAAAACAATATCGATTAAGACTCACCTCGTTGCAGTCGGGTGGTATCTTCTTGGTGGACGACGCTTCTATAAAACGATTTCGATTCGATTAACGCGGTAACTCGATAAAATACTAATTACTAATAATTATTTTTAATTCGACAATAATGTAGTTTATGCAAACGAATTTACAGCGAGAGAGAGAGGGACAAAAATTAGGGTTATTTAAATGGTATAAAAATAGTCGGTAAACGCGTTGTGCGTGTAACCGGATTATAATATTCTATATTATTATTATATTATAGCTAATAATTAATTAATTCTATTACGGACGGTTTTATGTTGGTTAAAAAAAAAAAATTATTTAAAATATTTTATGTAATTACGGCTGTGCAGAACGGTCATACGGTAGTCGCGTCTGTGTACTCGGCCCAATGTCCGCAGCTGGTCGGCACACAAACGCGCACGCACACACACACGTCATACACGAAAACTGGCGCCGGTTATTGAAAATAAAAAATTCAAAAAAAACTTTACTGATTTTTGATGAAATTATTGCACTGCACGGTTCATAGAAAAAAAAAAATGGAAAACGTGGAACCGGCGGCGGCGACGGCGGCGACTTCGACGACAACAATTTTCTTATCAATCCCAAATGGTCAAGCTGGTATTGTATTGTCAACAAAAATTATTTACTTATACTCTAAATATATTATATTATAAATTCAATTGCACATCGCGTGTAGTATTGTTGAAAGAAAAATAAAATGGATAATAATAATTTAAAAAAAAATGAAACCGAGTAAAAAAATAAACCCTAATTTTTTTTGTATAATTTTTTTATCGCGACCGCCGGCGTCCAGTCGTCAGCGAGTGTAAGTCCCGTGTGTGTGTGTGTGTGTGAGTGAGTGTGTGTGTGTAGGTGTGTAGGTGTGTGTGTGTGTGAATTAGAGAGATAGGCGGAGAGTGGCCGTCCAGAAATGTATTAATGAAACTATATTAAATCAATAAAACACAAATAGACGGCATAGTGACTGTAGTGCGAGGGTATTGTATGCTAACTGGTGGCGCCAGGGGTGCCCGGCGCGAACGCTACAGTCGCCGTCGACGACGCCGCCGACCGGCGCGCTCTCTGTCGTGCAACCCGCCGGCCGGCTCGAACTTTAACTTCCCTTTCGCGCCCCCTCTGTCGGTGACGGTGGCGGTGGCGTGGGACGGTGGCGCAGGAAGGGCGTCCCCGGAGGGTGGACGAGAGGAGGGAAAAAAAAGAAAGGGTAGAGATGGCGGCGGCGGCGGCCTAAGAGAGAGGGAGGGTGGACGGCGGTGTGCGGGAGAGTCAGTCGTACTCGTGTACACTACTTATGTGTGTATGTATATATATACGTATAGCAGCTAGCAGCAATGTTATGTGGGTATGCCCCGTCGACGCGGCCGCCGCAAAAGTCCATACAAACAAACGGCCCATAAGCGCCGGGTTAGGCGAGAACGTGCCCGCGCACAAAAAGAATAATTACACCGCCTTTGCCGCCGCCGCCGCCGCCGCCGCCTTGTCGACCAGGCCGCCGCGCCGGAAGGGGATGCATTTCGGGGCGACCCGTGCCGCCCGTGTGTTTGCGGTGCCCAAGACGTTTGCCGCGGCCGTTGTTTTCCTTAATACGTCAGACGTAAGACGGTTCGCGAAAGTTGGTCATGCGCTAAATTTGGGCAAACAAAAATTATAACTGTTCCCCCTCCCCCCCCCGGTCGGATTCACCCACTCGAGATAAAGCGCAACGATGCGATGCGACGGGGCGAAACGCCCAAGTTTTTTTCGAAAAAAAAAAAAAAATATATTCCACTTGAACACGAGTGTCGAATTAGGCGACGAGTCGTGCCGCTTGTTCGAATGCACTCCAACAACATGTACTCGTCACCCCACCTTTTAGTTTATTTAACGTCCCAAATACTTTAAAACCCTTCGACGCCCGATTTTTTTTTCATACCTAATAATATAGATTAAATTATCGGAAATTTGACGAAAAAATACCGTTTACAACAACCGGTAGATAGCGATCATTTCTTTAATAACTATCGGGCGCCACCTAAATAAAAATATGTATTTACAATAAATTATGAAAAAAAAACATACTGCATTTGTTGCCATTTCATCGAACAATTGTTTTGGCCAAGTCACAGTTTTTCACAATTATTTTCCGTGAGAATATGATAAAACTAAACGTTCACACGACTCCTTTCTGTTATTGGATTCTGTGTTTGGACAATAGGATTTGACTACTTTCTGCAGTAAACGATGTGCTCGGCACAAAGTTATAGAAATATAAAAAAATTGATAAAAATTCACTTGTCACCTTTCTGCCGTTGGCCAATTCAATTACATCAAACAAAACATCACTTTAATTTGTACAAATCTACAATACCGTCAACAAGGTAGGTAAATCGTAAGTAATTTGACTATTGAAAAATTAGTCAAAAAAAAAAAAACAAGTCTCTAACAAAGTGGAATCGTTTAAAACGTCCGTTTTTAAACGCATCATTTGTTTGAACGTTGTTTTTTTTTAAGGGCTGTTTTAACAAGTGTTTTTTTTTTTGCAACGATTAAAACAGTGTGTTTTTCCTACATTTTTTTTTTTTAAATAATATAATACATTGGGAAAAAAAAATACCGATGATAAAGTCGGGGGATTAAATATCGCGATGCGGCTCAACCGCTACCGACTTTTATACCACATGAAGGGTGAAAAAAACCAACAAACAAATTATTTCATTTAAAAAATAAACGGAAAAGGGTTGATAATATAACATTGTAAGGTCATTGGGAAATCTACATTGGTAAATGTCGAGCCGGTCAAACGCGGAGAAAAAATGTCTCTTTGCCCGTTCGCTTTGCTTGGGTTTCTGTTTTGTGTTTAACTTAACGTCATACCTGTGTAGTGTACGGCTTGTACAAACTGTATAAACGGCTCGGCTAATTAGCTGCCAGACAGACAAGAGTCGACGTCGCTAAGAATTAATTAGTTTTTCTCTAAACTTTCCGGCACAAACGCCGCACACGTTTTGTCATAGTCGATACGGCCCGCGTTCGAATATCATCTTCTGAAACTCTTTTACATAATTATCATCGCGCCCGACTCCGAAAAGTTACTTGATACAAGTATTTACAACTTAATTTGTTATTAAACACAAAACTCGTTTCTCCCGGGGTAACCCAAAAGCACTTTATGAAAGTTCGGTTGACATAAATATGCAACACCGCCTTATTAGTATAATTGAAATTAGCGATAAAACTTCAAACGGCTTCAAAGACATTATATCCATGTACCTACGCCGTCCCTATTTCCGTATATTAACATGTTGTACGGGACACAGCTTGCAATAGATAAAACACTCGAGGATGTACGATTTTGGGCCGGTCTTTGATTTAATGAGAAATAGGACTAGCTGTTAACTTGGTAAAACACCAAAGAATAACAGCTGATCAGATACAAACGGATAAGCGATGAACAGCTGTAAATGGAAAGCCATTGAAATTATATAATTTTCCTTAATGGTTTAAACCAATTTAGGAGCAAGATTTTTTTTTTTTATAAAAATATCTTTTAGTATAGCTTATATTTTAATATTATTAGTGTAACTAATCGAATCTGCAGGGACGTTCCTGGCTGATTCCCGTTTTTCATTTCCCGTTCAAAGTAAAAAAAAACATTTCTTATAGAAAACGTCATGTCCGTTCTTATGGAGATGAATGTATAACATTTTTTACTGAAAAAACAGCTGCGGCTCACTTGAAAAATGATGATTTTTTTTAAAGTAAATACATTGTACATAAATCGAAAGTTTATTTATACTATTCCCGAGGGCCTTGTGTCACGATTTTTGAAAATGCAAAGTTAAAACGGAATACGTTGATGTCGAAAAGGGACAATTTAACTGGGTCTCACATTAAATATTTATTTATAAAACGGTATACCGCAAGTATACAAAACCGGTATGCAAATAAGGCCTTCGGATGTACCGGGATAATTTAATTTTGTAAAATCTGTTTTCGCATTTAAAGTGAATACAACAATGCCCGACTTGCTACTATATTGATTTGCGCCGTCGGTAAAAATAGACGATTTAAAAGAGAGAGAAAAAAGCTCTTGTCGACTTCACAGTTGAGTGAAATACTTTAAACTGCCAATAAATTAATTGTACTTAACACTTTTGTGTTGTGTTTCTTTTTTTTAGAAACCGTTTTTGACTTGTCATAGCCACAAACCTAACTGATGGCTTTTTTTATTTGATTTAAATAATATCAGCTTCATTCCGCGACTGGGAACGTTCTATCAGTTGCATAACGCCAAAAAATACTACTTCTGATCAATACATTAAAACTATAACAAACCATTTTATATAGATACTGTTATTTTATTCAATTGTTTCTACGTTACGGTCATTATAAATTCATTAATTTCACTATCCGAGATTGTTTTCCCCCACAGCAATAAATTATAATTGGATTGAAGTTTGTCTATACATTTTAGTATGCATCAAAGGGCGATAAATATTGTTATTAAGTTGTCCGAGCCAATCCGAGCTGCAGTGTAACCCATTAAAACTTTTAATTTATGTAAATTGGGTTTAAAGGCTCCACCGAAATTGTTCAATAACGCAACTTTATCATCGCCCAAACACATTGTTGGTTTAGATTAAACTTTCAACTAATTATTAACGTGCAATCACAGTAGGTAGCAAGTAGTGCAATCAGGGTATACGTTATGTGTAGGTATGCCTCACTACAAAGAAGAGCGTTTGGCGCTTACTTTATTGAATCTATGATCGTAGGCAGATGTGTGTTTGAGTATAGTTTGAGGTATCAAATGTTGAAACAGGTATTCCAGCTGCTATAGTATAATACAGTATGTAGCTAATCGAAAAGGATCCAAATGTGGATACAGTAAATTGAATGCAAACGTTGGCCGGGACTTGGGGTTATGTAAACTGCAAAGAAAGCGCCTCAGGCTTTTATTTTTAGTGGCATACATATATTATTTTACATACCTACTGTGATCTCTCGTAGTACCTGCTTTGGCTGTTATTTGCTTCGTTTAAGAGCATTTTTTTTTTAAAAGAGTGTTTTTATTTTTTTTTAATACGTAATACTATTTTCCACATATATTTTAGTCTTCTTTAATCTTGTAACCATACTTAGCCACGCGCACTTGGTCTTATGATTATTTTAAGGCAGTTTTGTAGTTCTTCTTTTTGTATTTAGTATTTTGTTTACGCTATATTATAATATATATTACAATATTTAAATTGTTAGCTTTTTTAGTATATGTATATTTTTAGAGCTTTAATTTTAAACTCGAATAACTTTAAAAATATTTATACAAAACTGATTTTAGGCCAGTCGACATTTCCAGTAAACTATTATTTTCAAATTAAATATAAATGTTACCGTTTAAGTTTAAAGTTCTAGAAAAAAAATAAAAAAGATAAAAATTTGAGTATTATCTAAAATTGTAATAATAGGTATAACATGAACGAAAATGTTTTCAAAAAGAAAACCTACAAAATTAAAATCCTTATCCATTTAATTAAATTCACCGGTATATATTATATTACATCCAAGTATAGCAACCTGGAAATTCAATACTGTGCGATAACACAATCAAACCGTTTTTAAAAGAATACTTATTAATATTGTTTCAATTAATTTACTTATTAATCAACAAGCGAAAAAATGATTGTAAAGAAATTATTTTTTTTTTGTAATTTCGTTTTATTATGAATAATTATTTTCGTTTCATTATTCATTAATCAAAGTTGTTTTTAATTATAATTAAGAAAACAACCCTGAACGAGCGTCTTAATGAAATCATATTTTTCATTTCAGCGCTGTAAGTTTTAAGGTTGGTCTCGGAATTAATGAAATAAAAGAAACGTCACTCAATTAGGATTATATTGTAATATATTTGAGTTTTTTCTTTTTGCATTTGGGTAGCTTTTTTTTGTTTTTTTTTTTTTTTTTTAACGATAATCGACAACGGATTTATGTTGTCGTTGCTTTTATTTGTTTTGGCATGTCGTTGGTTGGTTGGTTGGATAAGGGGGGGGGGGGTGTGGTTTTTTTTTTTTTTGTTCGAAGATAACCATTGCACGTTTGTTGTTTTCGGCCAAAAATTCAACCCTGCGGCGCGAGCGGTCCGGGCTAAAGTTTAGATTTATTACTTGCGGACCCTAAACGGTAAACGCAATATTATAATTTCCACGTTTTGCCGGAAACCGACGGGCACGGTAGTAATTAAAACGGATTCGTTGCACATTGGAAACAGGAAAATTCGCTCGAAATCTTTGCCCTCCGCCGGGACGCGCCGGGCCGCAGCTGACTTTGGTAGAAATATCGGAGACACTTTTGTTATATTATATTATATTACTATCAAGTATTCCGGGCACACTTTACCACCACCCCCCTCCCCCCCCCCCCCCGCGTGATCACTGTCCAATTTTAAGGGTACACGATGAGCACTATAGCCGACCGTGTCCGGACACACTATCGAGACGTCCCGTTGAATTGCGAAGGTTGTTAGCGGGATTTTGTCCGACTTTCCGCGAACTCGAACGGCGCGTTAATTAACTTTAAAGGCCCGTCTAACGACCTTTACTACTTGCTCCGGGGCGAAGTTCTTGTGCGATTTCACATCCGAGTCCAATTACACGGAAAACGAGACACTATATATATATATATATACTCGCTCTATGTACGGCTTCCGGTGTCCGGTGGAAATAAATGTGATTTATTTTGCGCCGCAATCTAATTTCTGCAGGAGGATTATGATTTGGTTTTTTTCGCACAAATATTGTTTTTCAAACAGTGTTTCTTTTTTTTTATAATAATTTATTCAAACCTTTGTAGCGTACGAATTTAGCTGTACGCAAAATGGCGGTATCATTTTTTAGCGCCCCGGGCAAATTTAAATACGAATTTTTACACTGACTATACACAATATATTATACTACACAGAGTCACACATAGCGGCGCCGCGGTATTAAAACTTAAAAAAAAAAAAAATCAACAAATTTCACGTGGTTTTATCCATTGTTATTTATTGCACGAAAATATAAAAAATATATAAAGTACACAATATTGTTTTATCGCGAATGGCGAGTCCCGAGTAGTCGAAATTTATTAAAACCACTTTTGTCTTACATACTGCCGATACATAACTCCTTGAAAACAGACCTCGTGCATTGCCATTTACTATAAATGTCCGTCAATCCATTTCGTTGTATCGTTTGGGTGTTTGTTACATTAATAAATTGGGGGGGGGGGGTGGAAAAAACATCACGTTGAGTCCGCCAAAACAATACAACGCCTACACAAAAATGCTATTGTCGATATTGATTTTTTCATTTATTATTCATATCGACATAGCATAATGGATATTTTTGACAGCGATCGTTTGTACAATCCGGTATTGTATTATAGTATGTACATTGTACATACTTACATATATTATTATTATATGAATATAGGTAATACATTATTATATTGTACGCCGCTTCCGGCTACACACTTATTGTATTATATTATTGGCAAGGCGCAGAAAATGCAAATTACTCTGTACCGTGGTGTTAATTTCAAATGTGGCGATAATCTCAATTTCTGGCCGAGATCGAATTACCGCGAGAAATCCATTAGACGAACACCGGAAATTCGCCAAGATTGGTATTCCTCGCCGTTGGGAATTATAAACCGTCTTGTGTCATAATCGACGGGATAATTGTTTCACGGGAATTAACATACAACTACATTATTCGGCCATTATTGCAGGATAATAATAATAATATTCCAAATGGTCTTCCATCGAGTCGAACGACAAAATCGATAAAGCATTATTTCACTGTTCGGGTTCATTGTTCTCCTATGGCCGCAGCGAAAATTATAATAATAATAATAATAATAATAATAATAATACACAAGTTTAACAAAAGTAAAACGCGCTCCTTAATGATTTCCACTTCTGTGTCTTTGATTGACAATAATATTATACTCAATCTGCGGCTAGTTAATTAACCGACGGGCAAGCAGGTAGGCGTGTACCGGTGTGTTTTGTGAAGCACGCTTGATGTGGGTTTTCCATTTTCATTTTCATTTTCATTTTCTCGGCGAACGCTTGGCCTCTTAACCTATGCCAATAATAAGACTCGCTCCGAACGCTTTGCACTGGCCGCGACGGTTGTGACGTGGCCAAATATTGTATATATGTTATTATGTTGGCATGTGTACAAACGCAAAGGTGAACAGACGTTAAGCGTTTTTATTCTGTTATATTTTAACAAACGCACGTCACGTCCAAATAAAATTACTGCCAGTGCAATTTCCCATTTTGAATTTCACGCTAAAACCTATCCAAAACGAGTAGAACAATGTTGTCGAAGGGTTTTCAAATAAAAATTCTCCTGTAGATCGGCGATGCCCGCTGGAGTGGCCATACCCATAAGCTCCTGGTACCGTTTATGTTAATTAAAGTCAATGGAAAATCAAATCAAATTCGTACAAATTGAATAATGAAAACTATTTTCTCGAGAAACGCGGTGGCTTCCGTAACGATCCCGGTCGTCGTTCAAATAGACATTTCAACGACTGATTGATTTGAATAAAAAATTGAACATAATAAATAGGTACATTTTTTTTTTTTTACTCTGGTCTTTGGAACCACCGGACCGATTTATTCGAGCAGCACGTTAGTCAAACGGAAATCCGTTGACGGACGAAGAGAATCTAAGAGAATTTTAAATTATTAAGTTCATTCCTTTTCTCTAAAAACGAGAAAATCGAGCAATAGTTGCCAGTGTTGAATACAAATATTCTGGAAATAAAATATGTACACATACAATTGGATATTGTATGTAGTTATTTAATAACACCGAAATTATTCAAATAATAAGAGTGTATTAAAAAATAAAAATATAAGTATTATTTGCAGTTTTAAATTAATATAATATATGTATTTTAAATAATACTCTTATTATTTTTGAATAATTGTTTCTTATTTTAATAAAAAGAAAATGCTAGGTTTGTATCAAAGTTGGATCTTAACAACAAATACAGTCTTTGAGCAATTTACTTTTATTTTTCACAATTATAAATTACTAGGTAATTATAGCCAAAGAATTATCTATTTATATGGTGCGTTATTTGAAAATAAAATAAACGACAAGTGTTACATGAATAAATTCTTTTGATTCTAAAACATGTGTTAACTAATTAAAACCAGAATTTTGTGTTAACAATGTTATTATATCTAACAAATGTACTAGTTGTGTTAAAGGGCGTTTCCATCTGCTATTTTTGGCCGAAAACTATCAACGGATCGATGCCTTGTAATTGTTATGAAGAGTTCAAATTAAAAATTAAAAAGTTTAAAAAACACATGTTTTTTGTACAAAAATAGGTCTGTAAGCTATATTGTGCGATATACAAGCTGTAAAGCGTCAAAATAGACACTTCTTTGATGTGTTAATATATAAGTTTATAAACTTAAGCTTAATGTAAGTTTTAAATTGAAAATTTCATATAAATTAACGCCGTAATAGTATAAATAATACTATAGAGGTAACATTATATTATTAAGCATATGAAACCCTCCAAAGTAATAAAAAACCTGCACTTTCACAGTTTTAGAACAAAAACGTTATATAAAAAAAAAAAGTTATTTCAAGGGGTTTGGCCATAGAAAAGGTCATATGTATTTAAAAATTATTATAACTGAAAGGGATAACGTTACTTTTTTTATCATATTATTTATTTAAGGGTCTTTTAAGCGAATGTCTAATCCCTGTTAGGACTGTTTGAATGTTTCTTGGGGTTTTATAAAATAAATAAAAAAAACAATAATATTAAAATAAAGCAGTTCTAAAAAATTGCCCCATCTAAAAACAAATGGGAAACATTTTGATATATTTTTTTCATTTTTAATTTTACAGTTAACATGTGGACAGTAGAATATCATATTTATTTGTTAGTCTTTCCCTAACATTTCCCCAGATCAACCGCTCGTCTTGAAATTTTAATTGTTTATCAAGAAAGGACCAATTTATTTTTTGAACTAAAATACAAAAAAAAAAATATGCCTAAAATTGGTAACGGTTAAAAAAAAAATAAGTAATTTTAAACATTAGATCATCTTTTATTCTCTTATATATGAAGCTCACTCGAAAATTATGTAGATTTTATTTCAAACGATAAAAGGACTCTTTCTAAGTATGTATGTATATTAGAATTGCCAACCGTCGACTTTTTTTCGAAAATGTTTTCAAATATTTTATAAGATAATAAAAATATACTACATAGTTCAGATAACACTTATAAAATGTTCAGTTTGAACATTACATAATCGAATTGTTTAATATGGAAATAAAAAACAAAAAATACCTCCCATAAAGCGTTTTATTTTTTACGGTTTTATGTCGGTACAACCATTTCAAAAAGGTTATATCCAAATGTTTTTTTTAAAAACGTTTAGTACTTAATAAAACAAAATTGATATTTTTGTTGTAAATTGAATTTATTTTTCATTAAAACTAGCGCATGTCTGTTATAAGTTATAAAGATGTTATTCTTGTGGTGGTAATTATTTGTTTTACCGGACCGTCTTAAGATACAACTGTACCAACAATTCAAATGTATTACAGTCTCTTGAGAAACGGAGGAACCTCGACGGTTTGCCGCCGAACAAAATACATTATAATATTTTCTTCGGTTAAAGATTTAAGCAAACACTTTGGGTGTTATATTCAAGCGAAAACTTGTTTGCTGCGATAAATAACAATCTTGGAATTATAAGTCCCGGCCGTATCGTTGTGTCCCTTTCGGTCTTATCTCTCGCCCAAGTGCGGTGCTTCCGCTGAAGTTTCTCTACGTGGTCCGCCGTCGATAACTTTACTAATTGCTTGTTTTCTTAGACAATACAAACGGCGGCAGTGGTCGTTGTTAAGCGCCGACGGTAACACTATTAAACAACCACGGCCAAACACATCCGAGCGAACCAAGTAAAAGCAGTTGGTCTGTGTGTGAGCAAACACAACAGTCCGCAACAACCGTACAGCTTAAGTCCCACTACAACGACGACGGTATACGACTTAAGGGCAGCAACGGAAAGCGCCCTTTTTGCGATGATGGCAAAGGATAGGCCACATATCAGACACACATAATATTGATCCGGTAGCCGTTTTTAATAGGTATGCCGACTAATTTCGAGGCGAAAAAGAAATTATTAAGTTTTGCGTCTAGTTATATAATATACTTTTAAAATGGTTTTTCTCCGAGTTATAGCGAAAGTTTGATGGAAAACAATAACGACTTTCGAACAAATCATTTTCGGATTGTCCGTTGGAAGGATTTAATTTTTCTACGCGGACCTGACTGTTTTAGTTCCCATTGAGAAGATGTTAAACTGTACAAAAAAACATTTAAAAATGTCGAAATCGGTTCGGTATACACTTCGGAAAGTGACTTGCCGTTTTAGTCTTTATTTGTAAACAAATTTACCCATTCCGTTTCCCTTAAGAGAGAACCGCAAACAGCTAATAATTTTCCAACGTTAAGACACACCTTGGCAAAATAATGTGTTTTAATCATTCCATGAAAATTTTAGAGTAAAAATACTTATAATACAAAACGAAAGACGACAAGATTTCCAAGACAACGTCTTATCATTTTTTCGATAAACAGCTTAATATTTCCCGTTTAAAAACACATACTGAAAATAGCTAAAACTTTTTTTCAAAATCGCACATGACATTGTCACCATAATGTTGTTATCTTTCTATTTCAAAATAAGTATTTTTACTCTAAAAAAAACCACAGACTTGGTAAAACTCATTCTGCGTGTACTTACTTAAACGCACTTGTTTAGATGAAAAAAAAATTTTAAATCGCCGACAAATATCGAAATGGTCATTGAAAAAAAATGTCGATACCGTTTAAAAGAAAATAATTTTAACTAGGTTCGCTCGTCGGGTTTTTTTTGTTGAAAACTTAAATTTCACCTTAACCAGGCATTAACGCCTGGTGGTCCCTATTGGGACTCAAAAAAAAAATAGTAATTAAAAATAAATAAATTAAGAATACACGGTTACGGTTGTCAATAGGTTAAATACAAGCACTAAAAAAAAGTTTTAAAAAAAGGTCAGAATTAAAATATAAATTGTGAATTGTTAAGGACAAGACACTACGCTATGTTTTTTTAAAATAATTGAAATTTTGTAGTTTTGTTTTTTTAAAAACTATTTTCCTTCGTGTTTTTTTTTTTTACAATATTTCAAAACTAGCCGAATGAACAGACGGAAAACAGCTTTTTTTTTAAAAGATACTTAAGACGATAGCCTGTGAAAAATAAATCAACTACACGGAATAAAGCACGTTCTAGCACAATTGCACATTACGGTTTAGGGTTTAAATTGAGATTTTACAACGACGACGAGATTTGCCTACACCCGATAAATCACGTCCCCTTAACATCGCCCGTGTAGGTATTATATTATTTAACATTATGGCGAGGTAAAAAAAAAAAAAAAAAACCATAAACGAAAATCCAACACACAAACACAAACGGCAAAAGTCGGTCTCACCTTTCTGATGGGCATGAACGCCTTCTTTTTGGGTCTCCGGAAGTGAGACATTTCGGTCCACCGTTTCCTGCCGTCGCCACTACAATGCCCCGCCGTTATTGGCCGGCTGACCGTACACGCGTGAGAAGAACAACAGCCGCGACCCTTAAAAAAGACGATACAAAAACGTCGTCGACTCGAAAACCGGGTTTTCGGGAATAATTATTTTTGGCTTTGGCTTTTTTCGATCCGTCCGCGGCCGAGGGAAACGCGTAAGTGCGACTCGGCGCTAGTTGTGTGTGTGTGTCTGTCTTCCGGCCGTGTCTCCAACCGATGAGCGGCGGCAGCGAGAGTCGAGTTCAAAAATAGAACGCTCTCACATCTGTGTGTAGGGGAAGGCAAGGCAATGAGGGGAATTATAAAGATTGGGGGGGGGGGGTGGTGGTGTCACTGCGGTATGAGAGACATCAAGTCATTTGGGATTTTCGTTGCACAGTTCGAATGGTGTGTGTGTGTGTGTGGTAGACAATCCGAACGGTATTATTATTTTTTTAGTATTTTTTTTTTTTGACGGATCCCATATGATCAGGTTTAGACCTGAAGATAACGGGATGATATGCGAATCCGATTTGAAATTCTGCGAATATATTATTATTATATACAGTGTGCGTTTTGTCTGTCTCCACGTCGGGGCGGCGTTTGCGTGGGAATGGGATTTTTTTGTATTTTGTTCAATTCCAACTAGACGATTGTGTGTTAAAAATAACCGTAAAAAAAACGTGTGTGGATCATCAAAGCGAAATGGTCGTGGCGACAACAAAAAAAAAGAACAACTAAAGTGTATTAACTAAGATCCGTTAAAAAGAGAAAAAACTTTTTACTAGGTCTTCTTGAAGCGTTTTTTTGTTTCATACAAGCACTTAGAAGAGTGGAAAAAAAATGTAAGAATTAAAATATAAATTGTGAAAGTTTGATAAATAATACAGAAAAAAAAAACGCCGACGAGAGAACTTAAATAAAGTTTTAGTTATTTTTAATATTTAAAAAAAAAAATTGTTTGCGGTTATTATTTAGTGTCAATAATAGAGACTATGCTGTCAAGGATTTGCTTTGATAGTACAAGCAAAAATTTAACCATCAAAATAGAGTCCTCTAATTACTGAACTAATAATCACACATCGCAGTTTAACCTTTGAGCTGAGATTTTGTAAATAAAAATTGCCAGGTAAAATTTAATTACAATAAAGTGAAATTTTCAAATGAAAAACATAACATAGATAGAAATAAGCCAAAGAACTCAAATCTCTTTATAAAATATTAACCAAAATGTCTTTTACTCGTAGAAAAAATTATTTAAATTAAATGCAATACCTTGTACTTTATAGAACTTAACCGGTAAATTAATATTGACACGGTAGACATTTATTAAAAACACTTTTTCCTATTTTATATTGCCTATACAAAACTCCTTAAGAACAGACCACATGCAATCCCCAAAAGGTGCAGCAACAAATTGTAAGTTTTTTCTAGTTATAATACTTTCAAAGCTATTTTTCTCAGAGTTATGGCGAAAGTTTGATAAAAAAAGAAGACTTTCGTAGAAGTCATTTTCCGGCGTATCTATTGGACGGATTTCATTTTGTTTTTTTTTTTATGTGATGCTCACTATTTTTTCCATTGGGAAGGGGAGTTAAATAGCCGATTTTTGATTTAGCAATAACTAGAAAACAGTAGCCCGTTAAATTCATATTTATGTTCGTATTGACCAAAAAGAGTGACATAAAATGTTCCCATTTGAAGTTTATACTTCTTTTACACACGTACAAGAGATGAAAGTAAAAAATGTTCAAGTATTGAATAATACGTATACCCGCATGTATAAGAAAAAAACGATTTTCATAATATTCATATTTTTGAGAAAATGAGTTTCTCACATCAATTGGATCGCCTTACAATTATTTTGTAAAATATAATACAACAATAATAATAATATGTTGTATAAAAAAAACACCACCCTGTATTATGTTAAAACAGAAATGAAAGAGATTTATTTTGATATTTAATTAACTTCCATAAAGCTTATAAGCTTTATGTTTGTACAAAAACATAACAATGTGTTTCCGCTTCGACCAGAACGGTCTTAAAAATAATCCTATTTAAGTTTTCAACAAACGTTTGGATTGTTCATAACGTTTACACAAGCCATGCGCCGCATGTGTGTAGAGTTCCTACTTAAGCGCTATCCTAATTTACTATCTTATTGACTTTTTGATAAGTTATTCGCTTGTTTTCCCCGAAGCAAACGGAACACGGCCACTCGAAAAACTCTACTTGCACAACGACCCCGGCCATTTATTTTTGATTTTAATAAGACCACTTTTTTCTTAAATATTACCTATATACAAAACTCCTTAAAACCCGCCCACTTCCGAACCCCTCGAGGATTGGTTTGGCAAATCATTATTTACAGATTAAATTCACCCAACCGAATAAACTCGACGAGCGCTGTAGGGGAGTTAATGGTGGTGGGGGGGGGGGGGGTGCTCCTCTCCTGTTGGCTTTTTGAAAATTAAGAACAAATTATTCGGCCAATATTTCTCGCAAAAGATATGACAGTGCAAACTTCACGAGTGGAACATTAATGGTTTTCGAAGTCTCTTTTCGAAATTAATCACCGTAGTAGCCCGTTACTTAAGTGCTTAAGTGTAATTTTCAAAAAAATTAACACGCACTCGCGTCAATAAAAAAAATTGTAAAATTTGTTAACAACTATTTTACACTGAAGGAATAGTTTGATACTAAAATATTTAAATAATTGAAATAAATTTTAAAAAAAATTTGAAATTAATTAAAATATATTCAAACAAAACGTGGCCGTCTTGTAAAGTGGCCGATTTAAATGTAAACGTTTTATATATTTTTAGTTTAAATATAACTTTTTTTTTATATTTTAGGAAATTAAAGACATGTCCAATTTTAGACAAAAATTAGATTTTTAATTTTGTGTCAGGAAAAAAAATCGTATTCATAAAAAACGAATAAAATTTTTATTCTTTGCTCACACTGTACCTTAAGTAGATAATTTTTCTTACAATCACATTAGTCACAGTCTTGAGTACAAAACAATTGGTACAGTCATAATGATTCGCCATTTTAGTTTTTAAATTTACAATTATGTACTAAAAATGTTATGTGGTTGATAACCAGTTTTTAAGAACCTTTTTTTAAAGTTATGAGAATTTTGAATGTGAAGATAGATTAGGAAGTTCGGACAGATAAAAATAATACTACACCTGCATCCTGCCCTAAGCTTGAAACTTCATTGACTTCAAAAATAGTTGTTCAAATCTGGTTATCGGTCAGTCAACATTTTTTTAATACACTACTCTCTATAATTATTATAATCTTACAAACCGAATTAACTTGGGTTAGTTAACAGGTAAAAGCTATTGTGTACCTACACTAGAATATATAGACCTAGTATCATTGAGAGAAAAAAAAGAATACACAGGATGAAAATCAAAATTATATAATAAACTCTGTGTTAATACAGTGTAATGATTAAACAAAAAAAAATAGAAAAAGTCCCAAGTGTAGGTCTAGTACTTACCTTCAACTATATACAAGCCGATATTCAGACATTCAAGACACTTCTTCATCATTAATTTTCTTGTACTGTAACTGAAGTACAGCTGTTGATGCTCAAGTGGCAACGATTTTGTCGTTTATTTTGTACAATAATATAATATACAAGAAAGTTGTTAAAAAAATAATGATTTCTAGCTAGTCAAATTCCTTGATGATAATAATAATAAAAAACTGGTATAAATTTAAATTACCAAACCATTCAATGCATGAATTTTTTGAAAAAATTAGGAATGATTAATATACAGGGTGTCAAGGAAAGTTCTACCGGGCTTCAAATGAGACATTTAGGATGCTATATGGGTACAATAAATGGTATTCATTTTTTTAAAATTTTATAATTATTTAAAATAGAACTCGTATCTCATTAAAAAATGGTCTTACGAAAAAAATAATTTCAGATTTAAAATCGGGAGAAAAAATCTTGTTGAATTGATATGTAACATGATTTTTTGGTATCTGGCCACACATACGTCCACATGGTGGCCGCCGAGTGGCCGGCATGTGACTAAAACCAACATATGGCATGCGACACATAATTTAGTATAAAATCATACTAAGAACTCCACTGAATTGAGAATAAAATTCTAACCCAAAATGATGTGTCACATTTCATAAGTTGGTTTTGGTCATATGCCGGCCACTTAGTGGCCACTCTGTGGACGTATGTGTGGCCAAATACCAAAAAACCACGTTACATATCAATTCAACAAGATTGTTTCTCCTGATTTCAAATCTGAAATTATTTTTTTCGTATTTTTTAATGAGATACGAGTTCTGTTTTAAATAATTTTAAAATTAAAAAAAAATGAATACCGTTTACTGTACCCATAGAGCATCCTAAATGTCTCATTTGAAGCTCGGTAGAACTTTCCTTCAAACGCTGTATATTATTAAAAAAAATATATATTATGCCATTTGTATGTGTTTACTGCACTCTATCGATGAAAAACGTTTTGAAAATCGACAGTTCAGTCATTTGTCCGACAGATAGCGGTGCAAGAAAATACACATTAACCAATAAATATAAATAGGTACCATCATCACGTGTGTAAGGTCTGCTTTTTTAAAACAGCCAAGCAATATAAAATTATTATAAACGGTGCACTCAATGTCGGTTTTTGCAACACTTGTCTCTGTTGGAAATAGGAATTTGAAAAAAATCAACAATTTTATAAATAATAAATCTTATGTATTATTATCAATATAAACGACTCAAATTGGTCGCAAATTTTTTTTAATAATACAATACTAGTGTGTAATAGTAATGCATACATAAATTATTGTCTACATTTCTACACTTTACCTTAAAACTCGACTAAGTGTACTCAAGACAGTAAATTCGACATGATCAATTATTATTTCCGGAGCTGGGCAAAGTCGTCGGCATTTCCAATTGTTTAGTACTTTCAAAAATATTGATGTAGAAAGTAAATAGATTGTAAGGCATACGTACGATTGGATTTTGCCCGGCTCCGATTAACTTTTTTTTTTAGCCATATTTTAACCACATATTAAACAATTATTATTATTATTATTAATCTACCAAGCGTAGGATTTTGGTTGTGATAAACCAAACACAATAACACATCCGTGGTTTATACTAAAAATAAATAATTACCTATTTTTTACAAAAAAAAAAAAAAAAAACATGCCAAAATAGGCAAAGTAACATCGTTTTAAATATTATTCAGTATTTTTTTTTTTTTCAGATACATCAGCTACTTTTATGTTGTTGTTGTAAAGGCACTTGAACATTATACATTTTTTTTTAATAAATTGAAGAGAAAAAAAAACAATCACGGTTAAGATGAATTTCAACAAAATTAACGCTAACGAGTAAATATCCAATATTGAAAAAAATTGACTAAGCGTAATGAGTAGGTAATTTAAAAAAAAAAAAAATATTAAAAGCATTCGTAATTGCAAAGAAAAGCAATTTATTAAAATATTTACTTTACATTTTTTCAATGAAATTATTGTGTATTTGGAACTAACGGCATGAAGGAGTTCAATTTAGGACAACACTTTTTGTCGTTAAGCGAAACAAGGAAAATGACATCATAAGATTAGGTGTAAATACATTACATATTATTAATATAATAAATACATTTTGTAAATCACTAAGCTTTCGTGTTTCAAATAAAAGTTATATTTTATTTTCAAATTACGGTACTCCGTCGGCCGGATTTTTTTTTTTACAACATACTATCGTGCCATAAAATTTTTAATATCTCCCTTTTTGGTTCCTAAGTACAAAGCCGTTGGTTGTCGAAAGAAACAAAAAAATAAAATAAAATATGTATACCTATCATACGAATTATAATAAAATAATAATAATAATAATGACAATAAAAATTAATATTAGAATTTATAAACGGAAAACAAAAAAAAAAAAAAAATGTAGTTATTCAACATAAAACAAAAGTAGTAAAAATACAAAAACAAACAATTGAGCACAGCAGATCCGTTTTACAAATAATAATAATAATCATAATAATAGTAGTAGTAATAATTATAAATAATATCATAAAAAGTGTATTAAATATAAATTGTACTCGAATGGCGTTTATTTTGGTTATTCGTTGTGTGAAGTGAAATTTTAAAAAAGTGAACCGTCTAAGAGGTTTTTTTAAAAATATTATTTATTTAAGTAAGTTTATATAGGTAATTGATTTTTTTATTTAAAAAAAAGCATTAACAATTAACAAGTGTAGATACGTTTAGACTAACTACGAATGCGTAAAATGTGGCCAAATCGGATTTACACGACAAACCGACCGATTTAAACCCGAGTAGAGACCGTTAGAAATAGAGTACCAGCTTTGTTAGAATATTAAATATGAACAATCGACAATCGAACCCTAATTATTGGTAAAAACGTTAGGTTGATTTCGTTATTTTAGAATGTCATACGTTCTATTTTCGTTCAGGTTTGTTCGTCGGTCGAATGGCAACGTTAATGTTTTCAGGAAATAAAAAAATTATATGAAAAAAAAAAAACAACAACAAACCAATTAAATGTATCGGTGAAATAATTTTCTTTAAAATGTAATTAATATTATCTACAACATTATTATCATATTATGTCATTTTCAAAAGTGTACACTAAACATATCGTTTTGAATATTATAATAATTTATTTATATCAAATAAAAAATTTGCTGCCATCGTTACAAATCGCGAAAATTACAAATTTTTAACTTTACAAATATGGCACTTGTTAAACACATATAAATTTAAAAACTAATCTCTCGTTCAATAATTTATCATAAAAAAATTCATCAATTAACTTGTTTATTATTATTTTTTTTTTTGCTTTTAATTTTTTTTTTTTTTTTTTTTAGTTTAATTTTCTTTTTTTACACAACAAATCTTAACGACTAAAATTATTAAACTTGGTTCTATTGTAAAAAATAACCTTAACTGTTAAATATTGTTTGTACTATCTCGTAATAATTACTTGTTCTAAACTTTGATTAGAAAAAAAAAAATGTATATACAAAAAATAATAATAATAATAATAGAATACTCAAAACCACAGTTTTAAATAAAATATAAACTTAAAAAAAAAAAAGAAACAAAACAAAACAATATTGGTTAAATCATTACATTGCAAGCGGAGTATTAATTGTATTTCTTTCAAGCACCAGTCTACGTACGTTGCACACGTAATTAAACACACTAACGGTCGTTGTGTAATATTATAATAGTAAACATTTTTTTTTTTGTTGTAAATTTTGAATTTTAGTTTTAAATACATTATAATAATATTATGTAAAGGTAGTAGTACATGATATATATATAAAAAAAAAAATAATAATAATTCACAAAAGCGAACGATACATCCGTACATGCACGCTTTAGTCTAAAATTTAAAAATAAATCAAAATTAACGTACTTATATTTTTTTTTTCAATAATTTCGAAAAATTAAAATAACAGAAATAATATTAATAAGCGAAACGTGAGTATGAGTTGATCGTAAAATGTATAAACAATAATTAAATTATTAATTAACGAAACAATATAGAGAATACGTTATAATAATGTATGAATATATTTTTAAAAATTATCGTAATGAAATATTTTGCACTATATTCGTTTCGGTGAGGTAATGAAGAAAAATAGTTGAAACCTTTGCTTACATGGGGAAAAAATCATATCCGTGCGTGCCCACTATCGCCTATCTACTTTACACATAATATTTTACTAATACGAGGCACTCACAAGATATATGTCTTTCGATGTAAACAAAATAAATAATTATATATTAAAAAAAAAAAATGTGCATAAACATTGTCATCAGTCTTTCCTTTCATCAGTCTAATTAGGAAATATGACCACGACCATTTATAGAGATAATTATAAAAAAGCGTTACAACAAAACTATAATAATAATAAAATACAAAAACAATCGAAAATTATATTGTATAGAACTTAGCAGAGTAAATGAGATTGAAAACTGTTTATAAACATTTAAAACTATTCTAATTATTAAAATGCTATTTGCTTTGTACGGACAAGATAAAATAATAATATAATAACTGTAAAAATTGACTAGCGTTTACTGATATATTGAACGGTCATCGATCATTGATACGATTGTGTTTGTTAAATGGTATGAATATAATTTGATTATCGGTTTTGTATTTTTTTTTTTTTGTAAAGCCTTTCAACAACTTTGTGTAAAATAAATAACAACGGTGTTGTAAACAGTACATATTGCACATAAAAAGGAAACAAGAAAAAAATATATATTAACTTTAAAAATAATGTTTCTCTGCCGATTGGATAAAAAAAACAAAAGCATATAATATTTTAAAAAACTATGAACTATGAACATATTTTTAATAAACACACGTTATCACTATTTTTAAATAGTTAAAATTATTATATTTAAATGTTTGTACTTTAAGTTGTATATTGACTATATATTCTCGATGAGGGGTTTAATATAACTATATATTATAATATTATCATTGTTATAGTATTAATAATGCACTTAAAAAAAAAAAAACAATTATTACAAAAAGAAAAAAAAAAGGTAATAATAATAATAATCCCATACATTTAAGAAAATAATAATAATCTATTGTTTAACATTTTACACAATATAAATAAACTAAAACTAATTTTGCACTTTCATTTGTACTCTATCATTTTCAATTATAACGTGTTAAATACATTTAACTTTATCGTACTATATTTTTTATAATATATATATATATATATATATTATGCACATTGAGCCTTATGGGGATATTTGTAAATCTAACAGCAGCGGATGCTGCGTTGAGTTTTTAATTGTATACAACATCATCGTAATAATATATATATATATATATATATAAAGTTACGTAAAACTAATATTATATTTTATAAATATTTAACATAATGCATTCCACTGGAGCGCGCTAAACGTTACTAAAATAATTTATTTAAGTATATAATATATATATAAATGATAATTCATTTTGATTTTTTTAAAGACGATCAAATTATCAGTTGTACTTTAAGGGTTTCCATTAACACGAATGTAAAATATATTATATCATAAACATAATATTACATTGTCGTTGAACACATGAAATAAGGAGGTCTTCAGACTATAATGTTAACGAAATTGCCGTCGTACACAAATACACACGTTAAACAAATTGGTCAACAAATATTACTAATTGTGTGGGTAATGACGATTAGGCCATCACCGGGTATACATTGTACAGATATTATATAATATATATATTTCATATAAATGTAAATAGGCAGGTAGTTGTGATAAATCGGGTGGAGGTTACGAAAAATAAATAAAAATAATACAAGATAGTTTTAAATGACGATGAGACATACGGTGCGATAAAACTAGTTTGTATCGAACAAATTAATTACGAAAACATTTATAATACTGGTTGGTTCCCGTAAACTAAGTAAACATTAAAAGCTCTTAATATTTTTTTTATTACTATAATTAATCTATCTTTGAACATATGTGTGTAGTCTAATTAATCTCTAACATATTGATAATAATAGTTGACCGATTTAGTTTGTAAGTGGCAATGGATGTTTTGATTACAAGCTACGAAATGAGGTAGTTCAAGAGGAATGGTATTGTTGGTATACTCGCTTAGAGATGAGAGTTTTTCTTTCTATCATAAACCACAATAGGTTTTACAAGTTGTTGTTAATATATAATATTATTATAATACTATGGCACAAAAAATAAAAACCGTCTATTGCAAAACGTTTAGGAACGAACTTGAAACAAAAAAAAATATGATTTTGAACTTGCGTTAAGGTGTTGAACAGTTAAATGACTAGTTGTAAAGTAAAAAAAAAAAAAAACGTTTCATATATATAGGTATATAAAAAATAAATTAAAAAAAGAAAACTATCGACCCAATCGTAAAAAAAAAAAAATCAATGAATGGGTCGTTTATCAGATAATAATTATATATATATATATAATAATATTTTAACTAATAATATCAATTGTTAAAAAACTGTCGTTGTACCATGTTTTGTGATCATTTTGTTTGTTGTTTTTGGTTATTGTCCAAAGGTTACTATTGTCGTTACAAAAATATATATATATATATATAGACTCTAAACCCGTCGGGGTAACAGTAACGGACGGCAATCACTACATACAAATACTATATATAATATTATTATAAATAATTATGTTTTGTTCATCTTCTCTCGGCAGCGGTAAAGGAGGAAAACAATTACTGAGTAATTATTTTTTTTTTAAAAAAAACATAACATAACAAGCGTGTGGTGTCCATTACAAGTGGTTTTTGTTGGTTGTTTCTAATTGCTAGTTTTTGCCAGCTGGGAGAGCCAAAGGCGAGTCGTTGACGCTGTCGTCGTCTTCTTCGTCTTCCTCGTCGGATGCCGAAGAGTACTCCGCATCGTCGGCAGCGATTTCCTGCTTGATCATGTCGCCGGCCAGCTTGGACGCGTAGAACAGCGGCGGGTTGGTCTCGACCAGCGCTTTCAGATAGGAGTCCAGAAAAGCTTTGTTGTTGTAAGGGGACATCTTGTCGCCGGGATGGTCCTTGGCGAACGGCAGGAACGGCGACAGTGCACCGCTACCGCCTCCGCCCCGCGCGTAGTTGTCGATCAGATCCATGGCCGACGGGAACTTGCCCTGCACGTTCATGTCGCCCGGGCCGTACCGCAGCTGGTTGTTGTTACCGTGGTTGTGGTGCAAGTTGTTGATGGTCAAGTCTTCGGGGTCGTCGCCGCCGCACAGGCTGCTGTTGGCCGACTGCAAGTCCATTTTGACGTTGTCGCCGCGCCTATGGCCGGTCACCGTCTCCGTGGGCGAAGCCCTGGCCCGCAGTTCTGCCGGCGAAATCTTAAAAAACGCAAACAAAAAAGTGTTAGTACGGATAGTTAATAGTTATTTCTGTCGGCTTCACGGAAAAAACACTGAATCGTGGATATTATCTCATATCTCTTATCAATTATAGCTTATCATATAATATCTAATATCTTATCACATATTTTATCTCTATCACATATCTTATCTCTTATCACATGAACGTGAAAGTGTAATGCGAAAATGGCGACGTGAAACTTCTTTTATCATGTCCAATAACTCGTCCATGTTAAAACAATAGGCCATAACGCTGTGTTTAGAAAATCAAATTTTACGGGCAACGCCATCGACAAGAACAGAGAGCATCTCACGTGGAAGGGTAGGTGGATTTGAAAAATTAGAAACTTCTGATAAGAGGAGAAAATAACCTCATAAAAACGTCTTAGAATTTAGTGTATTTTTTTTTTAAATTATACTAGGAATTGGTGTCAAGATCTAAACTTGTTCGACGCAGACAAAACAAATAATTTCATGGTGGTTTTTTACGTTGAGATCAAACTCAATCAATGGCTCTCCACTGCTATAATAGAATCATAAGGTTTTTTAGTTTAAATCTAATTAAATAGAGTAAAAAAAATAATAGTTATGCGTGTAATAATGGTGGAAAAGAATGGGAGTAAAAGACGTGAGAAGGGTTGGAGTCGTTAATTTCCACAGAGGAGAGAAAGTTAGAACAATTATTTCTTTTGGGGGAAATAGCAGAATAGTGAAAACGGAGATTGGAAAATTTTCATATACTATGTTGTTCGTGTGAGGTGAGGAATTTAGAGAAACAATGAAAAAGGGAATAAACAGTCTCGTTACACATGATCCCAGAGTGAACCAAAGAAACTGCACTACTTTACCAGAAATTTACAGGCAGGGTCGAGAAGGTAATCAGGAAATTATAATTATTAGAAGAGGAAATAAAAAGAAGTTTCGCTTTGACCTACACCGCTTTTCCATAAACACCGTCATGAAAATAACAAAAGCTTAGTAACAGTACTGTGTTTTTCTCGTGGTATTTCCCTTGTTCAGTTGCTGTCCATTCTTATAGATGGCATCTCTCTCTTATCTCACTGTCTTTCGTATAGAGTTCGAAGCGAAAAAGGTAGAGGAGAATTAGTATTAATAGTAGGAATGTCAGAATGTCAGTCATACATTATTTTTTCTCTCATTGATGACCAGCAAAGGGTATAGTCCTGCTGTACCCCCCCTGAGCTTCGGTATTTTGACATTTTTATGGTGTCTTTGCTTTGGCACATACACGCAAAATTCTACAGTTGTTATCATAACGAAAAACAACAGCTGATTTATCAGATATTAGAGAGATAAGAGATAAGAGAGATTAGGGATAAGTGATAAGAGATAAAAAATACGTTTCCTTAGACCTTTTCAACTACTATGAGCATATTGATTACTATTATCTAACGATGGATGTTATTACCTTAACTCCAGCTTTGAGTAGTAGGTTGGACGCCAGCTCGGGGTCGAAATTCGACGGCATCGGTTGAACGGGCAGGTCTTTGGTGCTGATGCCACGGTGTTGGCGCGACATGTGCGAGTGCAAAGAGTTCCTGGACTTGGCCACGGTGCCGCACAGCACGCACCTGTATCCGGAGCAGACCGTGTGCTTGTCCTCGAGGTGCGTGCGCAAGGTGTGGGCCGACCGGTAGATCTTTCCGCACTTGGGACACGGCCGTGGATCCGTCGCCCTGACCCTTGTCATTTCGATGGATCTCCTTGCTGCTAAACACAAAACGATCATTTGGATGACAAACAAGCACAATTTAACCACCACGCCCGCTCGTCCGCTACCTACTACTACTACCAAAGGCTCCTACTACCTTTGACCTACTAATCACCGTTCCAGAGATGCACGAGAGAGACACGGTGTGTGCTCATCGTTTGAACCTTATCTCAATTATTTTGCCAATCTCTTCTATAGTCGTCACCGCGGTTTCAGCCACACGGGCGATCCCCGTTCACAAACACGAGTCTGCGCCCACTACCCTAAGTATGTAAACAATACGAGTAAACGCAGCAGCATGATGAATTAGTTGTGTGTCGAGACCAAAATTTGCAAGTCCACTTCTTCGTTAGCACCGACCTACATCATATTGAAAAGAAGAAGCGATATTCCGGGGTGTCCAAATCCATAAAGGGCCAGAAAACGGATATTATTTAACCCCCTCCCCTCCCCACTCCTCCAAAAGGTTCCTAAAGCACACCGCTGGATTTAGTCATGTCATTTTGGAATGACTTTAGCATGATTTCAGAATTGTTTTCACTAGCCACCCCAATAGGTCATCAAATCGTGCAGGCACTTCCTCCTCGTGTGGTTGTTTGTATTTTGTCAATGATGTGTCAAATGTACTTTCTGGTTGCTTACTCCAATGCACATTGTACAGGACAATAGGTACTCAATTAGAATGTGAATAATGAAAAATACAACTCTTAAATCGAGTTTATGTGTCAAAGTATATGTAAAATCTAGCTGGAAAACCTCTAACAACTGTTTGAATGCCAAAACTCATATTTTTAACTTCTGTGTCGACCGGTTGCTAACCTTAAATTGAACCATGTTACCAAGAACATAGACCGCCATATTTTTAATATTATGGTAGTTATTTTTTAAATACACTTTTGAACAAAATATTGCGCTAAAAAACCTTTTAAGCGGACAGATATCTTCTTAAAAAACCCTCTTCAGTTGCAACGACCATATATTTTAATATCAGTTTATGATGGCTAAATGTTGACAAGCAAACCAAGTGAATGCAGCGAAAATCGCCGTTTCTGTGAGATAATTTGCCTAATCAATTTTTTTAGTGATTTAAAATGAAATAAATCACAATTTCAAACGTTTTCCAATAATTTGTTTATCAGTAGACGATAAGAATTGTAATTTCTAAAAATTGGCTAACCTAATTTGCCGTTACAACGCGGTTAACTATTTCATTAATTTTTTATGCAAATCATTGGCTTCAGTCAAATGAAAATGAGTTGAACGAGTCTGGTGTGAAGGGTAAACGGGGAAGTACTTTTTTTTATTATTATTAAACAAACAAAAGGGAACTATATCGCTTTGATAATAATATAACGTTGATTATTTGTCGGCAAGACTATGAAATTATATTATTTACATTGAAAAAAAAAAACTCTGAATAAAAAAACTGCAGATTGTGGGTATATAAATACATATGTAATATAATATGTACACTTTACCATACACATACAAATTTATAATATTACATTTATATAATATAATAGTATGTATAAAAATTACATAGTAAAATAAGGCGATGCGGTTTGTATTATTATAGTTTTTATTAATTGTTTGGTAGTTTTTTTTTTTTAGTAGTATGATTCAGAGTCTATGTAAGTAATTTATAAGTAGGCGATTCTTTTTTTTTTATGTTTAGTGCAAATCTCTTCTTCTCTTTCGTTCGTATCAAAGTTTAAGGTTAATTACTACAAAAAAAAAAATTCAATAACCAACAACAACAATCATAGACGACGACACACCAACCGATAACAGCAATAATTATTATTACTATGATTATGCTATTACTATTACAAAACGGTATATATTTGTCGGTCAAACAGGCGAAACGATGACCTTTTATTTAAATGCAACAGAAAAAAACGGCGGCGGCGGTGATATTGCAAAATTATTAAACACTATTACACAATCGGATTTCGATTTTCAGGAACTGTTTTCATACATTGTACATATTATTATACTAATACTATTATCGTTGAATAGAGCACACAATTATATATATATATATAACAAACAGCACAATACTTTGAACGAAACCGAACCAATTTGGACGCTCCAAACGAATAGCGTTTCAGTCAAAATGTCCGCAAGACAATTGCGCTTGTCACCGAAAGAAACACACGGTATAATAATTAATATCGATAATCTACATAATATTTACGACTGAGATCTTAAAACGTAAAGCAAGACCCACGTTTTGGATAAACGAAGAAAAAAACATCCCAAGAGAAAGATTATTGTGAAATTTTCAAACGAACCGCGACATTATACTATCTAAAGATTAAAAATTAACAAGTCAAAAAATATACATATCATCATGATTCGTGTCGTTTATTATACATCAAATATACATAATATCATCATATATATATATATATATATATATATCGTGATATATTATTTAAAATATAATAGTAATAATAATAATAATAAAAAATGATTGTTTTTTCACAGACTACTTGGCTAATATAATAACACGTTCGAACTTTACGGGGGAATGACTAGAGACTAGGACCGAAGGACGACGACAAGACGTTTTTCCTGTCATTACTTAAAAATTAAGAAAAAAAATATATATGATAAGCTCTCTTTTTTTTGCCGAATAAGTGATTAAAAAAAAAAAAAAAATTAAAACAAAACAATGTTCGACATTTTCCCGTTTTAAACGTCGCCGACATGATGATCTAAAATGGTTTATATCCCTTAAAAATATATCATTATAATATTATACACATTACACGTTGTTACAACCGAATTTTTTGAGATATTTACACAATATTATTAACGCGTTAAAATCATAGTATTAATTATAACAACAACAAGCATAACACATTTTACACGGAAGAAAAATTAAAATATAATATGATATTTTATTTAGCTTATTACCGTTGTTGGTGTAGTATTTTGGGCGGTCGCGACAATAACATAATAGAATTTTTATAATATATAATAATAATAAATACAAAAATACGTGGGGGCGATATCAGAGTAGGCAAAAACCCGGTTTTTTATTAGTTTTTTTTTTTTTGGTAATTCCTAAACCAAATTCAAACACATTTGCTGGGTTTCAACATAATAACCCAATGGATTCTTTCGGTCTTGGGCGTTTCTTTTTGTCAACTCTATATATAAATATATTTTATATATAATATAAAAATATTAATAAATCTAAAAAAAAATGTTCTTTATCTACAATCAACATGAACTTTTCGAATATTATCTGGTGACGGCCGACGATTTGGAAAGCATGTAAAACTGTGATGACAGATTTTCCGAATTGGCGGCGGCTGCGGCTGCGGCGGCCGCGGCGTTCAGCCGATGGTGTTCCCGCATTGCGGCCACGGCGGCCGGCGAGGGCGTCGCAAAACCCAAACCGGGATGCGGGTGTTGCTGGTGTTGTTGTTGTTGTTGTTGCTGCTGCTGCTGCTGTTGTTGCTGTTGTTGTTGCTGTTGTTGGTGCTGTTGCTGCTGGTCGCCCCTGTGGTCGGCCGACGACGAAGCGCTGGCCGCGGCGGCTGCGGCTGCCGCTGCGGCAACGGCGGCCGCGTGGTGCGACAACGGCGGTTTGATGTCGGCCAAGGCGTGGTGCAATAGCGGCGGTTTGGCCGTGGAAAAACAGACGCCGCCACTGCCACCACCGCCGCCGCCACCGCCGGACAACAGGGACACCGTCGTCGGGCCGGCGACAGACGACGGATGGTTGGACAGGGAGCCGCCGCCACCGCCGCCGCCCCCTCCTCCTCCTCCTCCACCCGGCGGCGCCGCCTGCATGTGCATTCTGCTGCCCCTCTGACGGATGCCGTGCGTCTGCAGCAGATGGTTGAACAGATACTGGCGCGTCTTGAAGTGTTTGCCACACACGGGACACGGTTCCCAATGCGGGGTGGCCGAGTGGACGTTGGCTATGTGCTGCTTCAGGTTACTCACGCTGCTGTACACGCGGCCGCATTCCGTACACACTGGTTTGGGTTCGGTGGCGTTCAAGTAACATCCCATCGTAGGTCCACCGCCGCCGTCCCCTGGAACCCCACCACAGTCTAGTGTCATATACTCATAATCATTCATCACAACAACAACAACAAAAGAAAAGACAACAATATTTTGGGACGCAAATATTAATTGTATTTAATGGGGTTGTCGCTTTATTTTCGCTCTTTTCGAAAATATCATAATACAATATTATAATATATAAAATAAAAATTCATGAAAAATAATAATAAATAAACGATTTTCAAAAATAGATATTTACAAAGATTAAATAAACAAAAAAAATGTATACTTAAAACACAATAATAATGATAACAATAATAATGGTGTAGGTAAGAAATAAAACGAGATTTATCGAACCATTCACCCCTTCCCCCTCCAATGGGACCCTGGGTGTCGCCCAAGATGAAATGGGACATTTCGACGTGGCCACTTTGACGAATCTGTACTATTATAATTGGTATATTTTATTTAAGGCAAATAATAGAAAAAGAAAAATTCATGTATGGTTAAAAAGATTTGGAAAAAGCTAGGCTAAGAGAGCTTTTATTGACAGTTTTCGAGGAGAAAGTGTCTCAGAGTTCAGTGCTAAACAACATAGCAAGTAGGTCTAAAATAGAATAGTTAAAGCTCAAGTTTAGTAATGAGTAAGTTTTAGAAATAGGAAGAGAATCGATTATGCATGAATATCAAGTGGTGGGTTGAACAAAGAAAGTAAATTAGTAGGTCAGTAAGACCTCAGATGTCTGTAAGAGAATGAATGGAAAAAGACGTGAAGAGTAAAATTAAGTATAGATGGATGAGATGGAAAGAGGCAAAGGTGTGTCGTGTGACAGTAAATCGCATTTTAGAGGGCAAGAATAATTTATATAAAAAGGTAGTAAGACCAGTAAAGAAAACAAGTGTTTGGCACTGAATAAAAGAGTAAAAATAAATTGATAGTGACTGAAATGAGTGTTGAGATGGATAGCAAACTCCATTTTAATCTTGCCGTGATAAAGATGTTTTAACGAATTTTTTTGTACTTGTTTTTAAATAAGCATTTAAACCGTGCAGAAGCTTCTGACCGTAGGTCAAATGTAAAGTCAGGAGTAGATCGGTGTTTTATTATATTGTTTAACAAATTCAAGCTACCATAATGATGCTATCATAATTAAAAATCAACTGATATTTAGAAAAAAATGCACCCATAAAGCTTAAAACATTAACATACAGAATAATGCGCATTGTCGAGATCATAAAAAATGAGATACAATTTCATATTTAAGAGGAATTTTAGATTACATTTATTGTTGATATTATATTGTATTATTAAAAAATAAAAATAATGATTTACAAAATTCATAAAATTGTCATTTTATTCAATTGATACCAAAATAGTAAAACGCCAAAAAGTACCATCGCCCAAATGGCCTCACCAAAATGGCCACGTCAAAATGTCCTACTCTTCCCAAATGATTTACTTATAGTCATGAACAGACAAACTATATGGTCTTTGTTGTCATCGAGGTCGCCGCACTAAGCAAACCAGGCAATTGTTTACAAACAAGTTTATCACTAGTTGATAGCACTTTAGCACCGTTTGTAGTGGGAACTACATTATTCCAATATGCGATTCTACCATTTTTTTTCTACCCTGAAACCTTAAATGGAGAATATTAAGAGGGTCCATCCCACTTGCACGGGATAATGCAAAGAAAATATTATTCGCGTTGTCCCTTGAAAGTGTGTTTAATCAATCCGGATAATCTTCTCTCCAAACTTCTCTACCAATTACCCAAATGTCTCACACACCTCTACGTCACAGCTATTGGATTGATCGAGTTAAGAGAAAGAATGATTCTACATCTATTTTTATTAGTCTCAACGTGGAGGGTAAAACCATTATGACCTGAGTTTTTGTACTAAGAATTTCTCTTCAGAATGATTTTCAGAAAAAATAAGAATGACATCGAAAAATCGTCGATAAATTTTTAATTGGAAAGCGTGTTTTGATGTTAGTTGTTTTATTTTATCTTCCAGTAAATCATCATATCGAAAATTAAAAAATAAAATTTGTCTACTGTAATGGACATAGGACAACTTTTAACTTAAAACTGTAAAAGTTTACAAGAAGCAGTGTAATAATTAAGCTAAAGTATAGTTTACTTGCGTTTAATTTAATTTTAAGGTCTTACAACACACACAACAATATTATATTAGGGGAGTTGACTAAAAGGAACCCAATAAGTGTTTGATATTTAACAGAAAATTAATGGTTATCTTGGATTCGGGATAATGGTTTATGGTATACTCAACAAAATCTCAATTATTTAGGCTTTTTCTAAAAAAACTCAGTGTTTCCAGCTTTAGTTTTAGGCTTAGCTCAACTGGATTTAACAATTGGGGAGCATTGTATGGTAGATCACATATTGGAAAAACGTTTGCCGACACATAATAACCTTAGATCATTTACAATGGAGGCGGAGGAGTTGCAAGAACAAGGTCTGCCCATTTGAGGTATTGCCTATTGGCTTTTATTCGTTTAAAGGGTGTGATGATAAGGCGGCGACGGTTTTATCCGTTTGGTTAATAATGATCTACGGTTATAGCCAATGTTCTGGCTATCGACATAACCCATTAACAACCTGTGCAACTTTTGGCACTTCACTGATAAGAGGTTTGCTCGTAAACACTACCTGCTTTGCATAAAGCGGCAACTTCAATTTTCATAGCAGAAAGAATACAAAAACTAGGTTATCTAGCTGTTGTCTAGGGGTTTACTCGTTGCCAGTTTCTCACTTTGGCGAATAAAGTTTTTTAAAATTTAGTTCTCTTAAAAAAAAAACCCACTATAAACCTTTTACAGCCATTCATTCACTAAAACCATAAAGTATATTTTAGACGACTCCTCAGTGCTGCTAAAAAGAAAATGCATTTCACTCTTGGATCTCAGCTAAAGTAAAATAAACCCTCTACATCATTTAACTAATTATAATTTTTTTTAACCTAGTGACCAGAAAAAAAATATTTAGTACATTTACTTATTTAATAATTGCATAATTCAAAATCGCATGAAAAACAAACCATTTGTATACACCTAATAAATTATCTTTTTTTATGTTGCAGTTAAATTTTGACATACAAATAGAATTTACATTTAATATTTGCAAAATAAAATTCTTGGCTAATTATCGCTATAATCGTCAATTTTGAGTTATATAAATAATGTATATGAAAAATAAAATATTTGGTGTTTTCAAACAATACAAATGAATTAAAACCCAGAACTATAGGCTAATGTGAGTACAAATATTAAAAACAAAATTTTAAAAATCTTTATTTGCTTAAGAGGGAAGGCAACATGAGTAAACCCTTATGCTATACTATAGACGACACTTACAAGAGCCATTACAAGTGGCCAATTGGAATTTACTGTCGCCATTTTTTTTTTTTGTTTTCTTCGCCTTATCTATTATCTTTTCTTACACACTTGTCTGTCACCACTTCTCTATTCTCTTAATTCCATTTCTATATCTCCACACATTCATCCACTTTACTTAGGTCTGCTTCTCACATTGTTTCCCTCTTTTTTTTTTTTTTAACTACTTAGTACTTACACTCTTCTTGCCTAAACCGTCATATTTCTCGCGTCATGCTCATTCACCGAGTACGTCGGATCTATTTACTTCAGACTTCTTTTTAGGATAAAAAATGACGATGGCCGATTCCAGTTGGCTACACTTTTCTATAATCAAAAGGCTTTCCTTCAACCAGTGTTTTTCGATAGGACGCCCATAAGTCTGGACTTCATAGCGATAAGACTGTTACCAAAAATGATCTTTCAATACACAGACATTGTCCATCTATAAGTGTATTTAATATATAACTATTATTATCATCAATATCATCATTATCATTGTGTATAGCGTGACAATAATATTTAATTTGTTGAAAAGTTGCAGCACCAAAGAAGCCCAAAAATCATCGACAATATTACATTAAAAAATAATAATAATAATAATTTTTATAAGTAAATAAATGAACGAGCAATTGTGTTTGTGTACAAGTATAACATATTAGGAGGCGATAAGTTTTTAATCGTTTTTCTATTCGTTAAAAGAGTTATTCAATTTTTTGTGTCTTTTACAAGTGTTGAAACGCCGTCTTGATTTTCAAACAGTTTTTTCCTAGCTTTAAAAAATCTATTTTTAAACGTTGCCTATATTGCAAGTATTGGCTTCGGACAAAATCCTTACAGATCATCAAGCTCTTAACATCAGAGACAGAGATCAGGAGAGGAAAGGCTTGGAGAGACTACTTATCTCTCGTAAGCCTCTATAATAATAATAATAACAATCAGTCGGGCAATTTCCATGCACGTTCGCTCAGTGTTGAACTATACAAGTAAGTTAGGGGCATTGGGTTAACTAATTTTATGTCAACCTGGAATGTAACGTTTAAATTCATTTGTTTTCCAATATTTTTTAAAGGAATGGCTATTACTAAGAAGTGGAGGTGTGCGAGGAAAAGGATACGTGGAGTGTATAAGCGAAGTGCAGAGTGAAGAGAGTAACCGACTTAACTTGTAAGAGATAAGTCTAATATTGGCCAAAAAAGAAACCCAAACTCTAAAATACTCGTCTTTAATAAAAAAAAACCCATAATAAGGGTTTTATTAAAATTTTGGGGTTTTTCTTTGCCAACTCTTTTAAGAGTTAAAGATCTTATCTAAATTTTGACACAATTGATAAAATTTTTAATAACAAATTATAGAACAAAGTTATTATCAAAGATAAAATTTTAGTAATCTCCTAAAGCTCAGTTTCTAATAATTTTAACAAAAATATGTTATGTCAAAATTAAGATAAGAGTCTTGCACTTTTCGAAGGAACTGATCGGTTAACTTTAAAAGTAGATCTAAAAAATTATAGATTTCTGTTTCCCTATAATTTGCCTATAGACTGCCTATATTACTCGCCAGCCAAAAGAAGGTAAGTGCAAACCACTTAAGAAGATTGGATGAAGTTTACAATTATGTTGTCTTCAAATATGTAAATTTTCATTATTTTATTGTTTTATTTTTCAAATTAAAACTAACAATTATACAGAGTGTACTTGTTTTAGATACGATTTTTTTTTTACTTTGGCCTGTCAACACCTTAAAACGCCGATCGTGGTCTTGGAGGTAGGGGGGGGGAAGTTAGTTATTTTTACTAATAAACACAGAAATAACTATTATGTTAATTATTAATCATTCTGTAATAATACCCAAAAAAACATTCAAAAACAGATAAGTGGTTTTAAAATTCAAATATTAAATAAAAAACTATATAAATATATTTTTTTTGAAATGGAAACGACTAATTCAAAAATAATACTGAGTTACTATCGTTAAAAGCATAGACGGACATAGAAGTGTGGTTGAGTAGTGCGCATATATTTTTTTTACACCACACCTCTCTCCCGCCAACACGTTTAAACGTTATTAGCTCATAAGATGAAATTATTCAATATTGCAGTAATCGACCAGTCGTTTCCATTAGTTAATTATTATTTTTTTATAATATATAAAAAATAAAAATTATTTGTAGTTTATATATAAGATATTATTTTAATTTAAGTTAAATTACCCTAAAAAAACTTCAAAATAAAAATTGTATTTGCATAATACAACAATTTAAAATTACCATAAATATATTTTATATTGGAAATTTTTAGTAAAATTTAAATAATTTACCTATAAAAAAACAAACTAGTTTATGAAGTTTTCACAAAAAAATAGTCCCCCTTAAAAATTTCAGACTACTAACCAATATCGATTTTATATCATAAAATTTGTATGGAATTTTTTTTTAGGAGGACATTATTTAATATAAGAAGCTTTGCAGTAAGTAAAGTTTTAAAAAAAAAGTCATCGTTTTGATTTTTATACAAGACAATTTATTTTGTTTTTTCTCTATTATAATGATATATTATATTACAAATGGCAAATGTTCCATTATTATTAGAATTTTTAAAAACACTAAGTTTTCTTCAAAACGTAATATGACGTCTCACTATCTATTTTAAGATATCGCGGGCGTTGTTAAGTGTATTAAAAGGCATTAGGATATTTGTTTTGCGAAATTTGACTTTAGTTTGAATTTTTAAAAATAACAATGTAATCCAATTAAATTAAATAAACATATAATAGTTTAAAAATAAATAAGAAAGCACAATATACTAAAAAAAAGCCCCAAACAACTTATGTAGCTGTTATAATATAATAAAAAAATAGCATCAACTTTGAAACATTGTTGTTTTTAAAAATAATTATAATTTTTCTTTTTAGAAATTATTTTGTAAAACAAATTCTACGCTATCTAATATTTGTTAATTATACCTTCTTTTTGTGGGTTTAAACTTATCAGGTTCACTTTAATTCTATCAACTTTTGAATATCAAATTAAAATCTTAAAAATGAGTAAAACCAAAATTAATTATAGGCAACCTAAGTTTTGAATGTACTTTTCGAGTTAGAAGCACTTAAAATGTTAAAAGCTCGAAGAGAGTAGTGCGGTTGAGTAGTGCGCGCTTATTATTTTTTTTTTACACCGCACCTCCTCACTCCGGCCTGAACTTGTAAATGCTTATGAACCAAAAAGAAATCATTTAAAGCTGGTAGGTTGCCTGTAAAAATGTTTAAATTTTATTTCTGTTTAAAAAAACGTAGAAAATAACTATTTTTTTTTTTCAAAAGTAATTAGCAAAAGAAGTATTAAAAATATTTCCTTAGTTTTTAATTTTTGCCGGTTTGTCGACTTTAAAAAAAATGTATTAAATAAAATAACAATTAAGTGGATAACCAGCTTTGAAGAATTTTTTTTATTTGTTTTTTTAATGTTAATATGTGTGGGAAGGTTTCGAAAATCGTTTGCTAAAATTACACGTTACACTCCTATTTGGGAGACTTTAAGCAATCGGAGTACTAGTTTAATCTAACGATTTTGAATTACTTTTTTTATAAGAAACACGTTATCAACTAAAACTTGTATTTTATGTACTTACTGTATATGGTTCAACACTGAGTCGGGCAACAGAGAGGACTTTTCCTATTCACATCTCCGTCGCAACCGTTTGAAAATCAAAACGTCGTTGACACTATATTAAATACATTTCTATACCGTTTGAGAGTGACCATGATTTTTTATGATATTTTCAGAGACAATATTTTAATCTTAATGTCAATCGAACCTCCAGCTCTGCTGCAATGAGTGCCTAAGTCTATGAGTATAACCCTTGAACCGTTTTCCAACATAATGTATAGGACAAGATTTAAGTTTCTTTTTTGAAACAATAACCAAAATACAAAATTAACACAGAAATTATAATTCGATTTCAACTATGAGAAACCGAGCACGATAAAGTTATTATTAAAAATAGTAAATAAATATAAAATGTTTTTTCTCAACATAATACACTTTTAAATGTTCGACATAAGTATGGTTTCACACAAAAAATTCAGCACAATTTTTTTTAATCATATTAAAAAAAATATTAAAGTATACACGCTGAAAATATCATAATTAAATCATTAAATTTTTTAAAAGAAATTAATAAAAAAAAATTTAATTCAATACACAAAATTTGAGGCCAATTTCGAAATTAACAAAAATGATGTACTTTAGATTGTTCAGTTTTAACCCGATTAAAATGCATTTAAACACTCGAATTAAAAACAAAACAATATACACTGTATTTAAAAAATATAACATTACTATTTATTTTTTCACTAGTCGCTTCTCAAATTGTATATATGTTTTAATTGTAATTTTTTTTTTTTTTTTACACAAAATACCACAACGAGTGAATTGCATAATGTAATAGACACATACCTAACAGATCCTAACGTTATTCTTATTATTTTTTTTTTGTTAATTTAGAACATATAAGTATCAAGTTTTGATGGTAACAACATTGATTATTTTCACATTAATTGGTCGTTTTTGTCTACACATTTTTGATAATTTAATAATAAAAAATAAAACCTACAGTAACGTGAAAAATGCGGATAACCCCCATTCGGCGTAAGTGCAATAAACAACGTTTATTTTTATTTTTACAATCCCAGTGTTTTTTATTATCATTATTATTTTCCTCTAGCACATATTATTATACTTGTAGACACAAACCCAGGGGACCGAATACGTCGGTTATTAAAACGCACAAACATCTTTCTTTTACACATAAATTAAAAAGTTTTTTTTTCACCGTCCACATCATTATTATTATTTTAAACAACGATTTCCGAGAGCAATAAAAATTATTTGGCATCAGTACATAGATTTCTCTATATAGATATACACGAATCCACATATAGAATATAGATATACATACATACACTCGTATAATAATAATATTATTACCAGACAAGCGGAGGATGCGACCATGGCGGCGGCGGCGGCGGTATGCGTTGTGTATAAAATATATACTATTACACTATAATATTATTATGGCGGACGACAATGCGTTTATTTAATTTTCTTATTTTTTAATATACACATGCACACAGTGTACACGCACACGGACGGATAGAAGCCTATTTTTATAAATATACATATGAGGCCACTATGTAATACTATGCTGGGCGATGACGTAACGGCACGCGCTCTCTATCAAACACACACACACACACCACACTCGGACTAGCATACACACATCTGCCCACAAACAGATACTTGCACAAACTCAAATACAGAGAGTCCAAGACAACGACACCCTTTGTAAATGATGATCCGGTTAAGATACACGTTTCTCTGATATTGAGTAGCCGATTGTTAAAATCACATCATAGTCTAGTCTCAATTGCCGATACGCTCACATAGTTAAGATTGATTTTACCTGAATTGTCACATTCCTTATAATATGGGCCCGGAGTTGGCAGAAACACCCAATGGGGGTTTTTTTTTTGTTTTAAGTCCGACAAATTTTTGTCGAAAAAAATTGGGTTTATTGGTCGAGCTTTTGGTTGACTATAGTCTCGTTCAGCATTAGCATAGTTGAACAAAACTGGAGTTTTCGGGTGTGTCATAGAATATGTCATATTTAAGGTTGAATCCCAAACATTTTTTTGCTGATTTACCGGTCGGTTTTTTTTTCATTACAGACGGGGATGAACAACCTACGATTAAGCTCCCCCTCCCCTTTTGGGCTCAGAGACGCGAAATAATTAAAAAATACTTCAAAAATTGCTTGAAAACTAAACTCTATTTATTGCAAATCTTTTTTAAGGACTATCTTAAGTTGCCCCTCCCCTCCTCTTCCCCTATACCTATGATTATAATGCTTTTGAGTAAAACAAAATAAAACACTGACATTTTTGCAAACAAATTCAGTGAGAATATATTTTGACATCAGAAATGGTTATAACGGCACTAGAGTTTATGTTAAGTAACGGGCAAGATTTCAAAAAGATCTCGAATAAACTTCCCATCGAGACCTAAAGTTCCGTATATACCTTTACTTGTTTTACTTAATAATGGATGAACTTTGATAATGATGAAAACAAGTGACATGGGACGTAGGTACACGGCTCTCTGTTTATTGTTTAACGATGACGTTGTTAAATACACTATATAGACAGACAATACTTTAACTATATTATTCAATTGGCAATGATGTATTATGTAGATATGATATATATTTCAACTTGGAGTTTATAGCCATACGGTCGGGTTAAGTAATAATTGTAAACTAACGAATCAAACGTGACAGTATTTTTTTTATTAAAAAACTAAAAATGTTCTATATTGTGTGAATAATAGCTCTCAATTCAAATTACAAATTGTTGAATGTAATATTTATTTAAAAAAAAAATTGAATTTACATATTTTACTCTATTTGTTAACAATTTCCTCACCTAATCGTAAAACTATTAAGAATCTCACAAATACCAAACATTATATGGTTTTTATTGGAATTAGCTTTTTCTTACCAACTTTGAAAAATGGATAAAGATTATTCGTTGAGGGAGACATATTTTTTCAGTTTTTAGGTGAATTTTGATATTCAAACGGTAGCCAACACATAATTTTATTCACATAAAAAACCAAAACTAATCAACTGTTAAGTTTTGATTGGTTCGAAAACCAGTCATAATCGTATTTAACTGATAAGCATGCGTCAAGTTTAGACAGGAAGTGAGATGCAGTGTATTTGTTTTTGCGCGCACTACTCAACCACATCTCATTTCTTATCTTTACCTTTGAATGCTTATGATAAAAGTTATTAAAAAACTGGTCATTGGCCAGCCAAAATATATAGTAGATTTTTATGGTTTTTTTTTGCGAAAAAAAAATCGATTATCGTTTAGATTTAAAAAATTCGAGGGAGCTTTGGAATGATTATTACAAAATTAGGACCTCGCTATTAATGAACCACGCTATACAAGTATTGTCTGTGTCTATAATGTATTTAATATCTGTTAGGGAACAGCCATACGTGCACATCCCACTCGTTTATTAGCATATTATAGAAACCCAATGAGGAATGTGGAAATCCCGCTTGAACAGTATTGACTTGATGACAATATTGCCATGTGCTCGAGCTAAACCGCATATGTTTAACACCACTATGCTTTGATACCTATGTAATGATATTTGAACAAAAAGAGTTTAAAGCACTAAACAGTAAAATAAACCAAACACGGAGATCAACAACGGTTTAGTTTTAATACAGAGCACACAGACCACATTTCCCGACCTTTATTAGGAGAGTTAATGCGTTATGTGTATAAATACAGCATGTATTAACATAATAACATGTCTTATGTTATACTACAATGGGTTAAGCCAGGTCATAGTTTTATGGTTCCTTGTTACCATTATAATGCGAGGCCAACGCACTACATTTTCCGTGACGCTAAGGAAGCCAAGCAAGTTTAGGTTCTAATTTTTTCCCAAATCCTTTTTTCACTAACAAATAATTGTCTACTAAAATAATAGATGGGTTCTGACCTATTGTTGGTACTTAATCTAGTTTAGTGTCTATCCCGGTAAAATCAATCTAAACCATAGACTTAAGTGTTTCTTTAACAATCAGCGAGTTTCAATTAGTCAGGAAACGGTTAAGTTAGGTTAACGACCTATTGACCTATTTAATTTAACAATAAATTTAAAAAAAAATACTCGGTTCATTTGTCTCGAAAACAAATGTATAATTTTATTAGAGTTGACAAAAAAAAAAACGTATCAAATTGTTGGTATTAAACCAAAAAAATATGATGTTTTTTTTTTTGGGGGGGGGGGGTATAAGTCACCGATAAAATCTAACTATATGGGTTTAAAAAAAATACATATCATTAATTTGCCTTTACTAACCTAATGTACCATATTATTTTGTATAAAACACATGACCACATTGTATAAACTCAAGAAAGTTCTGCGACTTTCTGGAAGTTTCCATGGAAAATAATTAATTATTTATCCACCATAGGTTTTAACTGTAAGTACAAATATACATTCTGTCTTTCTTGTTCAATTACAAAGTTAGCAGCCTTCAAAAGCGCTGCCATTATCTTAATTGACCAAAGTCCCAAACCGCTCATTCGGGATAGAAAACCATACAAAATACAGATTGCTCCCTTCACGCTCTTTCATGCTGCCTGCCTGCATACAACGGTTTGTGCTTATTTGTTGACTTGACGAAGGGAAGTATAGCAGACCATTCAGGGAATAGCATCCAAGGTAAAACGAGCCAAGATTAAATAGGTCAGATTTTCAAACGGAGCCTTAAATACACAATCCCGGATCTAACCCGAATATTTATACACAACACTTTAAATGACTGTTAATCAGCTGCTGCGATTGACATGTTAGAACCGACCAGATGTATACGTTTCTTAAAGAGCACTATCATCAACCCGTAACACTTAGTTCAACCGAGTACGTATATGTTAATCCACGAGAACTTGGCGTGGAAGTTTAACAATGCAACTCGGTTAAACAAAAAAGACTTAACGCCCGACGTGATTCCCGCCCTCTATTTGGCAACACTAAGTTTGTTAAGTGGCATTTAACACCGCCAAATTCCTATAAGTTAGCATATGTTTCAAGGCCTACGGTTATCCAGTTAAACTTAAAATATGTTACACTTTGAGCTCTAAATCTTTGAGTATAAATTGCGTGACATATGTTTTTCACGCCCCGAGAAAATCTATTTTCAGTTTTATTTGAATTTTGTTCATAAACAATGAGTGATATTTTATTGAGCGAATCGTTAAAACAAACACGTCATTCCTAGAACAGTTAAAAGTATTATTATAAAGAGTAATTTAATTTATTTTGTTTTTAAGTAGGGTGAAGGAAGGTATTTCCGTGGCGTAAGCAATTTCGTGATATAGTTTGTTTGATCGTATTTAATTGTTAAAATAACTGTTATTTTAACAATCAGTGTGATTTTCAAGACAATTTTCTAATAGGGAATTACGCGATACGATCAAACAAACTATATCACGAAATTGCTTACGCCACGAAAATACCTTCCTTCACCCTACTTAAAAACAAAATAAATTTAATTACTAAAGTTATACGTTTCGGTTTTGGAAATAACACATTTATATACTAAACATAAATTAAAAATTTTAAGAACAGTTATATTTTGGACTACTACTAATAAACTTCCTATAAAGAGTTTCTTCTGAAAAGTATATCATAAAAAACTAGATGAAGTTATCCTAAAACTAAATTAAAATATGGTAAGGTTATCAGAGGTTTTCATGTAAGTCACGCCTGTTAATACAATTTTAATTTATCCAAAAAAAACATTCTTAAAATAAACTAAACGTGATTAAAACAAATTTTTATTTTGCAAATATCTTTTAAAAATAGGTAGCAGAGCGTAGTTAAATTAAAACTGCTTTCGCCGTGATAGAATGACAATAAATCTGTGGCGCTCGGGTAAAAGGTCTTAAGTCCGAAAATGGGGCTGAATATGTTAAAAGGGATGAATATTTTATTTTTTGTTCTCATTTAAAAGTATTTCAAACAACTAGTTATACAGTTTTATGTTTATTGTAAAAGTATTTAAATACAAATATTTTTCTTAACAAGTTTAATTCAAAGTTTAAAATTCATTTTACCAAAATTAGTTGTTTCGAACTTAAGACCTTTTACCCGAGCACCGCAGAAATTATCATAATAAAAACGTGATTAAAAGGAAAGACGTTGATATAACTATTTAAAATATTCGGTTAGAATTATTTCCAATACCAAACAAATTCCGGTATTCAAATTAATTCTTTACAACATCTTCGTTACTTTAGCATTTTTTTTTTTTTTTTTTTTTTTTTTTACAACGCTCAGTTAAAATGTTTTAATTATACGACGACACGGTTTGCGCGTTGTTCCCTGTAAAACCGTCGACGGCTTTAACGGTTAGGTGTACCTCGGGAACAGAAATAATTTACATAGTCGTGTTATCGTTGCTGGGATCTTTTGTGTCCGGACGAGTGCGGGGGATACTTTTACAAGTATCGGTTTATTTTCGGAAGGAAGCGCGGCAAAGAGGGTGGGGTTTGGCGCGTTGAAATCGTTTTTGTTCGCGCCCGAGTCGACAAACAAAAAATACCATATAATAGCGTTAAAACCGAGAGGAGGGTTTCCGATAGGGGCCACTCCGAAACCGACGCCGGCTGCACCAGTGCCGCCCATTGCATTATATATACTTACAAACTAACATACATACATACATACATACTTACATACTAACACACACACACACACACACAGGGAAACAATCGATCGCTCACGCGCACTAGACGAGATAATTAATGAAATAAGGGGAGGGGGTAGGGGTGGGCTTCGGTCGAATAGGTCTATAGCACGAGCGTTTTGCCGGCACAACGATTGTCAGCCGCCGCCCGGCCTATTGCAGTAATTATATAATTGTGGTCATTTTTTAACACGTTTTAATTTTTGCTCAACTTTTTCACCTAGTCACGAGAATAGGCCGGCGGACTGGCCGTAGACAAACGTGGCTGCGAGACACCGAGGTCCTGCCCACGATAACTTTTCAACCACTGGACCGTATATATACAGCGAATTCATACGTACACAGTTTAAACATCAACAATCGTTTGCCGAAAGCCAAAAATCGGTAAAACGCCCCGGAAGTTGACTTGTATACTTCTACGTTAGAACACAGTTGGCAAGAACATTGATTTTTTTTTATAAATCTCGACTCAGTTAAGTTTTTTTGGGTATACATAAGCCCAATTAGATTAAAGTTAAACCTATAATAATATAATAAAATCTATGTTTTGGAATATATACCAAGTATATTTTCTAGGCTTAAGCTAACCAAGCTAACTCAAAACACAGCACTCTCGAAATAATTTATTCTTAAGTCTTACTCATTTACAGTCTAATATCTTTTAACTCTTTCTCCTAGTAGGGATTATAATTGTCCTCTCTATATTCTATACCTAGGCCTAAAAATTATACTGGAAATAGATCTAACGTGCAACTAAAATAAACTCGGAGAGGTTAGATCTCACAAAGGCCGACCGGCTCCCAAAAAATGTCACCCACCAAATTACTGGTATGGCTCTCAGTAAAACTTTTATTTTACTGAAATTCTTTGAAAGCTTATAGGCATTTGAAGGGTCTGAAATTACAAAGCCCTCTCCCCTCGAGCTACGTCTATCCCTGTCATTTATTGTAAAAAGTTCTCAATGATTATTCAAAGTAGGTAATTTTTTTTTTAAAAAAACACCAGACCTTTTTACTCTAACCAGATAATTTATTTTTTTAATATGCGCAAACCCAAGAAAACATAAAACATGTTTTTTTTTAACCAACTTCTAACTGTCATTGTTGCAATTATTTTATAAGCCAAAAATTCTGATTTCGATCTGGTACTGACTTTTTAAACTTCCACTAGGTATATTGATAAGGGGGAGGGAGGGTCTTTAAACAGTTTACAACCGACATAGAATCAAATCTCTCGATTCCGTCTTGAACCGCGCCCGATTTTTCCACAGCAAACAACAAACTATTACAATAAGTCAATCGACGATCAATACAAGTCTTGTTGTTCTTGGGTTGCTGCCGTCTTCGGCATTACTCGTCCGGAAATAAAGACACCCCTATCGCCTTTGCCTGCCCGACCGTACCCCAGAGGCTATACAGCTGCATGCGAACAACAACCATACACTTAACCACAGTGACACGAACGGACCAGGGTCAATTTTTCCGGCGAAAACGTCGGGGTCAGGTTGTCGCCATGTGCGTCGCACATGTGTGCTCTTTTTGGGGCACCGCGTGTAATCCGAACAAAGAAGGGAAAAGGAAACACATTGTCCCCGGCCCGTGTCACTACAATGTACATTGTAGCCGTCTATGGTGGTGGTGGTGGTGGGGGCGGCGGCGGTCCGAATGTAAGACATCATACTTATTAACGATGCACGGAGCTGATGTCGCTGGCACAGGCGAACGATTTTATTTTTAGGGAAATTTTAAATGGCCCGGCCGGTCGGTGCCGGGGGAGGGGGCAGACAAAGACGAGGGGTGTGTCTCTATATAAAAAATTTAAAAAAAACCATTTCCAAAAAAATATCACCGAGCGCCAGTTGAGAGGCTGCTATATAATACATTTTTTTGCGCCTCTCCTATTGTGTACACACTTTTAATTAATGTGCTTTGATATGGAGCGAACACATTTTGAGTAGGTTCCTTTTGTGAGCTAACGGTCATTTTTATATGAGATTTAAAAAAAAAAATATTCTTAACAAAACACTACCTAGTTATAATGACCGAAATTTTTTTAATTTTTAACACGTTAAACACCGAATACACCTCATTTTTTATTATAGCTAGATAACTTTTATTATGAAGTAGAAAAATTGACCAATTTGTTATTTTTTTTCCATCCGTTTTATAGTATATACCATACAATTAAGGTTAGGTTTGTATTTTGGTTAAATAATGTGTAATTATACCTTAGGTTTTTTGAGATTTGAGTTTTTTTATTACTAGCTCTGTTAAGGACCGAGTTTAAACCTCAGTTATTATTTTTAATTAATAACCAAACATGACAAAAATAATATCACACAAATACAATGTTTTAGCAACAAAACAAGAAATTTCAGTTACATACATTAGTCATTACTCATTAGTTATGTATAGCTGGAATAAAAGAAACCCAAACCAAAACCAGACAATGTTTTATCAGGTTTATGTTTTTAAAAAAAAATATTTTTTTTGTTGGCCAACTGATTGATATTATTGTTGTTAATCGTGCAAAATCCAGTTTGTTTGTTTTCTTAAGCCCGTCGAATATTTTTAGTACTTGCCTATAAATATCTACAGGGTTTAGCACGGTCAAAAGAACTCACCAGGATCTGTTTTTTAAGGGGGGAAAAAACGTGTCATTTCCAACTGTGGAAAAGTGATGTAATGTGTGATAAAATTGTTGTTGTGAAATTGACCGTTGGCTGACAAAAGCAAAACTCTCCGAAAGTGTGTTTAGTGTTTACCCTACGTCTCGCGACCTCTCAAAAACCCTGAAACTACTCAAGGGAGGTTAAGGCAGGACAGGGCAGGGCAATGCAGGACAGATAGGTAACTTAAGATTATCCGGCCGTACCGATGACTAATACACTGTGCACACAAACAAAAAAAAAGGCTCAAAAGGGGCGCGCCGGTGTTGACAGTGCGAGGGACCGGCTAAATTAACACTGAAGCTCTGTATAGATAATTTTTTTTTTTTGGGTAGAGCGTTCTTTTTTGTTTGTTTGTTTGTTGGTTCACCTTTAGATATAGTGCGCACACACACATGCACACGTCGTTTCAATAGGCGACGCTTATTGTCATGTACATTAGCGGTGTTTATCAAAACACACCTAACGCGTTAGAAAAAATCGGAAAAAATTGGAGAAAAAAAAATAATCTTTTGAACGGGTTTTGACATTACCAGGTCGGTCGTAAATTAAAAAAAAAAAAAAAACGTTGCACGACGGCATTTAAAAAACGATCCGATACCGACGCGCAAAGGTTATTAAAACAACAGAACGAGAAAAAAAAACGGGAATTAAATAATAAATGAAAACCGAAAAGTTTTCTCTGGAAAGCGGGGAAATAATTGGTTTTTTTTTTGTTTTGTTTTAACCTTTACCAACAACAATTAATATTAGAAAGGGTTGTACGACAACGTTATTACTATTAAACCGTTCACGTGCACAGCAAACGACGCGGGGTGGTGATTTTTTTTTACTGGATTTTTATTTTTACTACTGCAAAGATAATAACAACCAAGTTAACGAGCTTTTATTTTCCAAACACGCACGCTTGAAGCGCGTTTAAATTAAACGGTGACCGCCTACACGAGTATTTTTAAGTAAACCGTTTAAAAAGAAAACATAAACTCCAAAAACGGTTTAGAAGAAATAAACGCTCAAAAACGTTTTAGCGGGCTGGCCAGACTTGACGCACAAATACGAAAGTATTTCTTCAGATGGCAATTTTTAATTATATTGGGTTTATGTATAAACAAAAAAAAAACCTAACTGGGTCGGGTTTTTTGTTCAACTCCGGTTTTTTTCTAATAACCTGACATGAACGTGAAATTATTATACTTATTGTTTTGATATTGTCGGTTTCCAACTATTACACAATATGCAGTTTTAGCGATTTTAGTACAAAAACATGGCTTTAGAGCACTTTTCCAAGAACTCAACAGTACAAATGCACAACACCAGTACAGCTATACTAAAACAATAAGACTCGATTTGGCATAGATGAACTTTTGTTTCAATGTTTGTCCTTAACTAGTTCAACAAATGAGACGAAAACGAATCGAAAATGTTTGAATAATTCTGTTTGTACTTCATTATATCACTATTGCATTTCTTATACAAATTACAATTCATATAAATGTTATTAACACATTTATTATTTACATACAGTTGAAAATATATCCATTACGTTAAACAAAATTTTAAAAATATATATTTTTTAAACATTCGATAACTGGCTTAAATTATTATTTAAATGATATAATTTTAAAAAAATTAAATTAAAAAAAAATGTTTCAAAAATAATGAGAAAACATTTGTTTGCTTAACATTTGTATAGGATTTAACGTCGTTACGACACGTTGGTAAAAACCTAATCTGACCTAAGCTAAACTCTAACATAATTTACCCGTTTAGTTTTTAAATATAAACCCGACAAAATTAGGGTATTTTTGGTTACATACCAAACACGATCTAGGTTAAAATAAATTAATCTAACTGGAATTTTTCTTTTTGTGAGGGGGTTGGTTTTTGGTTTCTTTTTCCAACTTAATATTAATTGAAACAGTATGCAAAAAACCCAAAATTACCTAACGATTTTTTTCTGGTTTAAGCCCAGAAAATGTTTTGGTATTTACCCTAAAGTTGGGGTTAATAGTTTTTTCCTCGAGTTCATGCATGCAACAAATTCGATTATGTCGGGCTTTTTTTTTAACCCTTACCGATTTTTTTCCAGCTGCATTCAGTATAGACTTCTACCGCGACTTTAAACGTTTTAGCTGTCCTATCAAGAAGTCTTACCGAGAAAATTGTCTATATTTTACACGTCGACGATAAACAGACGGTGTGGCGCGAATTTTTTAACCGTTAAAAAGCCTCGGCTTGACCTAACCTAATAAAAAAAGTCATATCCGGTGTCTAACAAAAGCCCGTCTTAAGGGAAACGTCCCCACGCCGACCTAGCCTGTAATTCTATAATCCTTCTGGATCAGAGAAAGTCACCTAAGGTTAACCTAACCGTGCACCGACTCGATTGGTGCGATTTGGGCCAAGCCCAAGTTACTCTCGATGATGCAAAAAATAAAAAATAATAAAAAACCGACAACTGGCGACGTTCCTGCTCTATAATCCGAACCGATTAATGTGCACTGTCCGACGGTGTTTCAAGGATAAAACGAGCCAATAGGACAAACGGCCGGCAAAATGTAACATTAGCATAAAAAAAAAAAAAAAAAAATTCGAAAAAAATAAAAGAGAAAAACAACATGAAAACATTCCGAGTATTCGATAACACACTAACGTGGTGTATAATATTATTATTATTATTATTATTAGCAGTATTCGTTTTAAGAAGTCTAGTTGTTCTTCTTCTACTTGAATGCGTCGTATTGTGTCCGACCGAACCACCGACTCATCAAAAATCGAAAAACGCGTACAACATTATTGTTATTAAAAAAAATAATATCGCACTGGACGGCCTTTTTTATCAAACTCTCTACTACCATTTCAAAATGTACACAATATGTAAAAATATTTTCAATATATACATCTATTGAGATTGAAACGATAAACAAGTATACTATAAGCAAACGTTTTGTGTATTATTACTATTGCCATTCGGAAGACACTACAATCGCATCGTCATATCCATATAACGCAAGCCAGGATTCAACGATTCACAATAAAACCATGGCGTTTATTTACTACCTTCTCACAAACAAAAACAACAACACAATACTGATCCGTGTACTCGATACTAATTTGCTTTTTAGACGACTTTTTTTTTTTTTGTTATTATAAAAAAAAATATGATTCTTATTAATTTTTACAGCAACGGCCGCTTTCGAGCGATAGAAAATTATTGTTTGTAAAACTGTTAGAAAAACTAATACCTAACGTGTTATAGCACAAGACGGACGCGACCCACTTGGGCGTTGCGGAGGAAATTAAAACATTTAACGATAGAACAAATTTAAAAAAAAATCAGTAAATAATAATATTACTTGGCTTTACAAGTCTTTAACAAAATAATTTCATCCTGAAAAGCCAAGTATTTTATTTTTTTTTTCAAACAATCATACTGTAAAATTAATATTCAGTCTTTGTTTTTCGAGCAATTGTTATCGTTAAATCGCTCACGATTTTAACGATTCGTATTGTCTATTGTTTTTATTTTTTAAACATTTTAATATAATCACTTTTGTCTCCACATACTCACTAGTATTCGATTTGAATTATTTAGTCACTACAAATAGGTACTAAAATATAATTATGATTTTTGGACTAATAAAATAAAAACTTTACAGAATTTAATACAATATAATACGATAATTACTATAAAATTCTATTCAAATTCTTTTAAAATACATAATAATTTAAGTCTAACGTTGTTTACAAAGATGAACACTGTTCGTTAGCCCAAAGTGACTTGACGTTCATCTCTATTTATGTAACAATGACAATTTTCCGAGTTAAATAGAAATTGTTATTCTTTACTATTTTAATACATAGACAAAGAGTGGGTTTACTCATAGTTTCTAGATAGATCAATTATGTATGTCACATGTCTTTAACACATTTTGGAACTGTATTAAGAGACGTTTTTTTTTGCAAAACTACTGTGTTTATATTATATTGTACATCAGCTATTAACGTAGGTTTTTTACTCGACACAACTAATCATCATGCACTTTGCGTCCCGTAATATGCAATTTCATGAGAACAATAACAACGACACATTATCGTTACAGCCTTAAGTGTTTTACACTAATATAAAATAATTATAACTAGATGTTCATGTCGCTAAAAATATAATTCATAAATGTGTCTCAAAACTTTAGACTTCTTTATGTGCTCAAGGCAACAATTTTTCATTGTTTATTTTCCATTATTAATTTCGTCTAAGCATTTAATGTTAGTAAATAAGCATAATACGATAAACAAGAAACTCACCATAGCTGTTTTCTTGACTGTTGTTGTGTATGCCCGACGGACCTGGCAAGAGACCGGGTAGACCTGTCGGGCAAAAAAAGAAAATATTACATTTCAACGGTTTGGGTCAAACCAAAATCGCAGAAACACAAACCTTGCAAACTATTTATAATCGACACTCCTGACGACAACGATGCGGGAAACGAATGCCTAGACTGTTGTTCGATTGAAATCGAAGTGTTGTGCAAGTCGTGATTGTTTCCGCTGGCCGATAAAAAATCCACCGGTTCTAATTTCGACGAATGTTGTCCCTGCGATATTTGCGACTGACCATGCATGTCGTTGTTTTGTTGGTTTCTATCCGACCGAATACCGTTGTTCACAGCCCCGCTACCGTCGGAATCCCTCGAAATTATGTCTTCTTCGTCGGAAGAATGACCGGTTTCCGATGAATCGACTGCGTTTTTGTTCTACGGCAAAAGTTATTATTATAAGTATCTACGTTTTAAGAAAAAAACTGTCCATTCAGTTGATTTTCCATTTCATCATTACCTGATTTGATTGTGGCTGGTTCAACTCCAACGCTTGCACGAGGAGCGAAGTCGTATCTTTATCTCTATCGGCGGTGTTATAATTGGTACTAGGAGTCGGTGGTTGAGAAGATAACTTTTCTGAGTTGTTACGCGGTCTTTTGTATGGCGGGCTAGACAAATGATCACTGGACTTGTTTTTGCCGACCATTTCTACAGGCACGACACTTGAACTTCCCCAAGACGACTGTTTGAAATAAAACCAATTTTTATATGGTATAATTACCAGACAAAATTGTTTCTTTAACTATGTCAATGCACTTACGGGTTGACCTTCTTTGGTGAAATCGACAAGTCCTCTCACTTGTAAACTCCGAGCAGTCTTTAAAAATTCTGGTAAGTGTTCTTGGTTAATTCGAACTTCTCCATTGTACATGAAACTCAGCAGCGCCTCCATTTCTTGTTTTTTGACATCGCGAAGGATCACAATAGGGTGTTGGCACGGGTTTGCCTGGAAATAAAAATAATATTAACCGGTGCACTCGTTCTCATCGACGCGCAAAAAACATTGAATCCACATTATCACTTACCTTGAGCAGAGATCTGAAGTAAGGACTACACGCAGAGAGCACGACTTTGTGAGCGGTGAACGATTTGCCGTCACAAGCAATAGTAACATCGATGAAGTCTTCTTGATCGAGCAGGTGTCGAAATGACGTTATAATACTAGTGTGGAATTCATTCCACCGAACTGAATATAGTTGATCCGTATCCATTCCGCCCATTATGAACTCTTATTCATCTGTACAAAAAAAACGCCCAATTTTTTTAGTAAGCCAAAAAAAATTACCGACATTAAATTTCGGGCCACATTGACCTTCGTGCGTTAACGAGAAATTTTAATTGATTGCTTCTTTTGTTATAACACGTACGTCGTACACAAATTATACATTGACCTTATTAATTTACTAAAATAGTACAATTATTCACGCATGAGGTTAATCAAAACTATGTTATCTAATAGAATAAAAAAAAAAAAATTACACTAACAACTAGTTAATTGATTTGGTTATGGTATTGATATTGAAACAACGTCAATTAGATTATTACAGCATATAGACCGTTTTGCATCAATGAAAGTTATTACTCAACTCGCACACTTCAAACTAACAATTTAACACAGTAATCATATTACTATTTACATATTTATACATTGTTTGTCTTAAACATAAAAACTTATCTCATCAGATAAAAGTCAAACGACAACGAGTTTAGGCCGTACTCAATTCGGATTTGGTAATCAAATCGGTGAAACCAAAATATTTATGAAAACAGAACAAAAATAATACAATATTTCTCATTTTGTTAGGCAGACCTAAAAAAATGTGTTTAAAGATAGAGAAATTCAGTCAAGTCGACACAAATTAAGCTTATCTTAATTAATAATAATAAACCAATAACTGATAAAAATGTTAACGTTAAGAAATTAGTTCAAGTCTGAAAATTTGAATAAACAAGCAACAAATATTAGAATAAAAATAGAACCACAAATGGAATAAAACGTTTTGAGTTTTAATTTGAATGTTTTGAACAAATTGACGTTAACATTATTAATGAATGACTTCTCGTGTAACATAAGTTTATAATATAATTGAATGAAAAGAAAACTACTATAAAAACAATTTAATTCCATTTATTTATTTATTTTAAAGAAAAGATAATATAAAATTTTCACTAAATTTTAGAATATAAAAATTGTAGTTTTAATTGAAAAAACTAGTAATTGTAACCCTATCAAACTTTAGAAGTTACTTTTCTGAGGCAATCTCAATAACTCCTTTAAAATATATCAGAGATGGAAATACAAACAGCAATGTTTGCTTAATAAGAAGAAAGATAATATACAGTAAAATTGTTCTAAAAAAACAAGATAAACCAAACAAAAAAATATAATAATGATTTTCAATTTTACATAAAATAAAAGTATAAAAATTTATTTTAAGACACAAAATCAAAAAACAAAGTGTTGTTTCAACAATCAACAATAAAAATGAAGGACGAATAAAGGAAACAGAAAGAAAACAAGCTATTATAAGTAATAAATTAAATGAAACTAACCAACTCAATGAAGCATTAAACTGGAACTAACCGATAAAGTACAAGACGTACTTAAAGTACTTAGTTGAAAATAAAGTATTTTGTTACGTTCAAAATGCAAACTTGTGTTATTTATTTTTTTTTTTTAGTCTTTTTACTCGGATTAACCAAAGGTAGTTTGGTAATTGTGAAATGATCAACTTGTGTTGAAGTCACAACAGATTATGACGAAAATTAAATACGAAACTCAAGCGACGAACAAATAAATTATGTTAAATACGCACTAACAATATTATATAACATAAGGTACGGAGGATTACGTAGGCAGACTTAAGTAGGTTTCACCAAACCCGTAAACTTTATTGTCAGCCACACGCCTACAGGTTAACGTTATGATATTTACAGTGGCATTTTCGAAAACACGTGTGCTCGTGTCGAGCCGTACGGCAATAAAGGCTTTAAGAGGGTGTATCAATATTTTAGCGTGGCCACACGTAACGGGTACAGGCATTAGAAATCGAACAAACAAACTGTCGACGGGTGTTTAATCAGATTTTTCCAACGATCGTCCGAAAACCGGTACGGTAGACGGTTGTCGGACGATGACCGATTAGCCGAATGACTTACGTACTTTGAACGTCGTGTGAAAATTTGAAAATCATCATTCCGCTACAGCCGAGATAAGCCGCGGTCGCGTTGCCACATTGCAATACTTAGGTAGGTATGTTGTGCTCGGGTTGTGTTACTTGTTAAGTGCAAGCCGGTGAGTTCAATAGTTGGCTACTGTTAAGATAATTATATGACTAAGAAAAGAAAAAAAAAACTAAAACAAAAACCGTACGGACGACGGTAGAACATGTAACGATTGCACGCGAAATTTATACCTAATTGAGAAACGTATCATCAAATACACCGTTTTGAGTGTGTGTGTGCTAATAAAAATGTGGCGATAACCATTTTTTTTTCTTTCTTTCCCCTTATCACTATTATCAACGAAAGCGATTCACATGGAGGGGACAGGAGACGAGCGCGGCTAAACAATGATGTGTGATAATAATAAAATTGTTGATTATTATAAAATAATAATGTTATGTTCGTTACCTCAACGACAATATTATTAAAAAAAAAAAATGATATCCTTGATGTGTGCTGTTTTTTGGACGACGGCGACGACGAGATGAAAACGGGAACAGTATAATTTTTTCTTTTGAAGACAAAAAAACGTTTGTCCCGCGACGACGACGACGAGACGTCGTTATTTTTTTCGAATTTAATTAAATTTTTTCTATACTTGTGTAAGGACCGGTTGTATTTTGTATTTTTTTTTTGAGAACAAACGCGTTTTGAAAAAAAAAAATGATTAAATAAAAATAAAAACGTGTAATATTCTTTTATCGTTGGCCGCGACGCGAATGAACACGAGTACGACGGCGGCGGCGACGACGACTCACGACGGACGGCGCGACGATGATCGCGGAAACGACAACGGACGACGGACGTCGGCGGCGATAATATTGTTTGTGCGTGTACTATGTCTGGTATTAAGTAATTCGCGCTCACATGGCGGCCGCGGGCCGACGTAGAAACTGCGCGCGAACCCTCCACGCTGCACACACACAGACGGGCGCCGCGTCGGCCTGCTGGACATGTTCGGCGGCGGCGGCGGCCCGTAGTCGCTGCTGCTGCCATCGGCGGCGGCCGTAACGGCTACGGCGGAGGGGGTAGACGCCATCGGCGGCCCGAGTGGAGGTGGGTAGTGGGCACCGGTGGCGGTCATCGAGTGGGTCGCGAGCGCGGGACGCCAAAAACGTTCTTGTACCAGCTATTGTTGTAATAATATAGGTATTTTCTATGTTTTCAATAATTAGTATTCTCTGTACGCCGACAATAATTAAAAAAAAAAAAAACGATTCATTTCAGTAGTATGGTCAGAAGACTATACCTACATTTTTCCGTGTTTATTATCCTACTACTACTCTATTGTGCGATTTTTATAAAATATTACATTTTTCAAAGGTCGTCCCGGAGTGGAAGGGGTTTTTTTTTTAGTCCTTTATTGAAGAAAAAAAAACCGTTTTCCAAAGGCGTCGGGCACAATCGCAGGAACAGAAGTGTCCGCCGGCGATGCGATCCCTTCCCGGCCGGCGTTTTTATGTGCGCGCAATGGTCACGCCTTGCAGCCGCAGACGCCTACTGCAGTGGGGGATAACGGTGGCTGGCTGCGGCGGTGAATTTCTTTCTTCGGTTATTTTTTTTTTTTTTATCATACTATTATTTTCACATACGCCTAGGCGCACGCACGCACGCACGCCGCCGACTCGCGCCCCGCCGCAGGCTCTTCCCGGTACTCGTACGCACGCACGCACGTACGTGTATGTGTCATATGTGTGTGTGTGTGTAATATGCAAAGCGTAAAAACGTGGTATCGCTGCTGCCGGTGCACGCAGTGCGTGCAACATCCCGCGTGCGGTTACCGCGTAAACAACAAACAAAAGAACGTTTTGATCCGTTTAGCGGATGGCACTCGTGCAAATGCCCATATTTCGGTCGGCACGGCCGCGACTTACGGGCGGCACGGACGCCGCCGTCCTCGAAGGCTTACGACAGACAACCCCGGAAAGATTAAAATTATACTATACTTATTATAATTATTATACTTGTGTATTTTCAAAACACTTTTAGTTCAAAACCGGATCTAATTATGCGTTAAAAATATTATTATACATACTATGCACTTTAAGCTAAAATAAAACCATTGAGTGCATTTCGGTGTAGTGAAGTCAACTGTTTCCCATTAAATATATTTAGTAAAATGTGTCGAAATTCAATACTTGTAACAACAAAAATCCAATTACATACAATTGTCTAGAGAATTAATAACACCGATTTAAGTAGTTTCCACAGCTAATGACCATTGTACTAATTATCATAGTGATTTATCGCAGCACAAAACAAAAATACTATTAAAAAAATCATAATAATTGTGTCACGACTATTAAACCGAAACGTGTCAAATTTTGAAAATAAATTTCAAATGTCATTTATTTTTTCATTAGTTAGATCCACATTTGAATTCCACCCTCTAGTTTTGTACAGTAATTCAACTAGGTAATAATAATGAAAATGTGGAGTGGGAATTTTGAGAAAGTGTTGCTAGTATCGAGAAATTCATATCACCTTGTACACGTCAGTTGGCGCATAATATTAATATTATATTTTATTTTCCATTTATTAAACAGAGACATTGATTGTTGTTAATAAATACTGGTTCTGATTTGTTTTACATCATTACTAGACTATTCTACTTTTAGTCGTTAGAAGTGAGAATTTAATTTTCAAAAAAGCAGCTCAAATTTCCCCTGATGGTATAATCTTAATTGTAGTTGTTTTGTCTTTTAAACTGTTTTAGTAACAATACAGTATATTGTATATTATATATATAATTATTGTATATTATGATGAATTATTATTGTTGTAAAAGTGCTTCTGCTCGTTGAAAAAACAAAATTAATTAAAAAAATGGTAACTTAAATAATTTTTTGTTCGGTATTAATCCTTTAATAATTAATCTCTCGTCTACAGTCCTAAGTATACCTCTTCCTAAAACCTTATAATCTGCAACAATTTTACTTGGATATTTTCCTTTCTTCTCCTCTCAGTCAACCTTATAATACATTAAATAATAGGGTAATATCTCGGTAATACTAGTATTATATTATAATATATATGGTATGAGCAATGCTGTTATTTATTACAATACAATTTTTTTTTAAAGTAAAATCGTAGGTTTAAGCAAACCTTAAGTGTACACCATTTACTAGTATAGCAATGTCCAATGAGGATTCTTTATTGGTAATTATTTTTTTTTATCAGATTATCACAGCTGCCATAATAACATAATTAAATACTTATCCAACCTAAACCTGTTTTGAGTGGTCCATGATGGTTTTAAGGCAAAACCGTCCATTATCTAATTCCTGAACAAATACCTACTTTTTATTTATTCTTGAACAGCTATAAATTCATTACTAAGTACAATTTTGAAAATTCGCCAACGAACGGGTTTGATGATAAGTGTATTCACATTGAAATGTGAATGCTGAAAACATTTCATGCTAGTTAACTGTATATTAAATTGGTTTACTAATAGTAAACAAATTAGTCCTATTTATAGACATTTTTTTTTACAAAAAACGAAATATTCATTTTTTAGGATTCCTCAATTGGTCAATTTTTTAGCTTTTGGTTTTATAATGATGTTTTTTTTTTCAATTGACAACCGTTAGTTTCTACAATATGCTTACAATGAGATTTGTATACTTACTTATAAAGCAGGGGAAGGAACGACCTTGATCGCCGTATCTACATTTTAAATGCCGTCTTGAATTATGCCTACATATATTTTTTAATATTAAATCTTAAAAGCAGAAGTCACAGTATGCTAATACGCTTTAATAATTATACCTACTATACTTATGCGTTTTCTTTTTTATTGTATTCAAATGGTATTCGGATTTCAAAATAACTTGAGGATAATCATCATCATCTTATGAACAAAAATATAAGTATGTCATTGTAATCCGATCATTTTATCAGATAGAACCCGTTTTACCCGCAGTCATTCTTTATCAAACAATAGTTATAGTTTATAAAAAAAAAAGGAAATAGCTTCTATCGTGGTCTTTGTAAAAATAAATTTTAAAACAAAGTAGGTATTTCTTGCAATTATCAAAATTAATTTACCCATTAACATTTGTTATGGCTTTGTTGTATCAAACTCGATGTACATCAAACACTCAGAATAATATATGTTTATTAGAAATAGATTTTAAATTTTTTGATTTTTTTTTTTCAAGGTTTGCATGGTTTGCAAGTCAAAAATTAATCTTAACTGTTTTGGGTATGGTAGGTACTTATCTAAATGGATTAAAATACTGATTGCTCACAACTTTTTCTCGGCTATAAAATTGGAGAATAAAATACAACTCGTTTTTTTCTGTTATTTTAATGAAATAAACACATTTTAGGGACACCTTTGAAAAAATAAAGCTTGCAAATTTTTACCCCGAAAACGACCTTTGTAATTAAAGTTTCTCTTCGTCGACTTTAAAAGTACAGTAATTATCATAAAAACGAAGCAATATATTTTTATGTTCTTGTCTCGGAAATGTTTTTGGTGAACTCGGAATCAACGTGGGTGAATGGTCGTTGTTTCAGTGTTATCCATGTAAACAAAATAAAAAGCATTAAGAGAGGAAATTAGCCCGTACAAGTCGAAAGTGTTTTTTTACCAAATGTTTAGTAGGTAACGCAAAATACTTATGTAATTTGATTAAGAACATTGCGTTATCGATTACAAAGCATTCGTTTGCTTGCTAAATACTTATCTATGTAATTAAAATAGTGCTCGCCCCAAACTAGAGCGAACGAACGATTTGAAAATCAATTAAACGAATGACGTTGCATTTAATTAATTGTTCACACCTATTTCACACCATGTACACCTACCTACCTATTTTTTGTTTACCGCGTTTTGAAGTAGATATTTGATTTGGGTTAAACACTTTTTTATCGTTTTATCAGTCAACCGAACGTACATAACCAACATAATAATCGTCGGCGTTACAGTGAAATATTAGTACGATATTTGTTTTTAAAAATTCTACGTTTAATAAGCTATTTTTAGATTGTAAAAATAATTTTAAAAAAAATAGTAAAACCAAAAAAAAAATACACAAATAATACCTGTTATCAATAATTTTACATAGATGACATAATGATAAGAATGATAACGATGATAACAACAATGTTGATAACAGAATTCGATTTTGAAAACGTTAAAGCTCGCGGTCGTTTTGTTTTATTTGAATTTACATAAACACGTGTTATACTATGTGGATGTATTTATATTTAAAAGGATATTAATTATGTGGTATAAATTAAAGAATTTTGTTGTATACTGTAAACACAACACCTAAAGGTAACAACACAGCGTATAATTATATAATATTATAATGACATATTAGTATTATTTTATGTTACACGAATGTTGTAATGGACGACCGCCGTTAGCGGACAATATCAGTTCGAATACTGTTGAACGTTTTTTATTCCTATAAGTAAATAATAAAACCGTTTTGGTCGTGTCAATAAAACATAGTAACATAGATGCTTATTTTTGTTTCGACCAGCGTTTGTCAGAATGTCAACGTCTTTCTTGACCGCCTAACCCCGCCCATTGGAATTACTTAATATTCAATAAACGCATAATAGTTGATAATATTATTATCATATTACATATTATGGTGTTTTACCTCAGGACCAGATTTGCATTTAACATGTACGCAAGTGTCAAATCATTGTGAAACACTCTATGCTATATTATTTATAATATATACCTAATATTATAATGTATTTTATTCGTATTGATTTTCTACAATATGCGCAGTCGAGGCGATGGAATAGACACATGCATGATAATAATAATATAATAATATTATGAGCATGTGTTTATATAGGTAATGAATAATAATATTAACGATAACGGATGAGTGCTGAGGTTTGACAAATATTAGCCCAAATCATTTCATCACTCATCTTTGACACAACACTGTGTGTATATATATATATAATTAAATCTAAATAATAATCATACATAGAGCTGTAGCTGTGGATGTGTAATATATCTTAAACTGGAACTCAGATGAATACACAAACAATAATTAACAAAACAGTAAATACTCAACTGTCAGCATAAACTTCAATCCAAAATTTACAAAAAAAAAAGACAACTGAGGTTGTTAGTAGTAATATAATAATACTAAACGTACTTACCTACCTAAAAAACATAATTATTTTGTAATCATTTAATTTCAATTTCTATGCAAAGTTAGATAAGGTATGAAACTATTGTACAGTTCAAAATTGTAGAGTCTACTACGGTGAACTCTAATGTGCATTATTTATATTGTTTGTACTTTATTTTGATTGTACCTATTATATGGCATAACAATGTCAGGGAAGTGACTAATGCACTGCCTGTTAGCATTTCAGTCCTATTTGTAAATTATTATAATAGACCATCCACACTTGGTAGTCTTAAACAATGTCTAGTAAGTGGTTCTTAAGAGAAAACATTACCCGCGCTTGACTGGTCTACTTTATTTTTATAACAACTAATTATAACTTTCATTAAACATTTTTTTTTGGGGGTCCAACAAGCAAGAAGACTTCTTCATATAAAACATTAACTGTTTAACGATTATATAATGATATAAATTAAAATTTGTTTTCAGACATCGTTTTACTATGATTAAAATCGAGAAAAAAAAACTTAAAATTATTTAAAAATGTTAAAAAAAAACTTTTAAAAGTTATTCTCGAAAAAATATTAATCCGTTTTAAATAAATAATGATGAAGTTTATACATGAAGTCTTTAACAATTTTATCGCTTGATTTGAGTTAGATGTAAAATATAAAAAAAAAATTTTGTTTTAGCATATTTAAGAGTTAAAGTGCAGTTATAGGAAGAAGACTTAGAAGAGGGCATTTCCTTTTTATGTTTTTCATGAGAACCCCTCGCCATGCTTCGAGAGCGAGTAGTAAATACAGAAGACCAATTCAAGTACTTAGGGGTAAGTTATGCAACGATTGAGGGCTTGAAGAATTTTCAGTGAGTAGACCATCTCAAGTATGATCGAACATGGTGGAAAGAGGCAAAAGAAAAACATTTTTGATTTCATGTTATTTGTCATAATATGATATAATATTGAAATACATTTACTTAGATGTTTTTTTTTTATTTTGGTTTTCCTACTTAATATTATGTACCATTTTTCTGCCAGAATATAAATTCTACCAACAGTTAGAAATCATTTTCCCCGTAGTCATTCTTTATCAAATTACAAGTACTAAAAAATAATTGACTTTAGTATTTAAGCATTTATTAAAAGCAGTTTACCCACTGCCAATATTTGCCATATAGCAAATAAACTTATTAAACTAAAACTTTTACTCGGTAGACCGTTTCCATTACTTAGCAAGTTATTGGTGTTATTAACTTGCTACAGTGTTGTACAACACCGAATGTGGTCTCAGAATTGCTCCAGCAACTATAATTACTTTTTAAATCATCTCCTAAATTGTAAAAACACCGTTTTGAGTTATTTTCAACGTGCTCTGTATGTTTGAAAAATTGTCCAACAATTATTTCAAATAGAGTTTTTAGTTATATTTTTCTTGCTGAATTTAGAACTGGTCTCGAAACAAATGTATAGTTTGTATTTAGGTACAAACGAAAGAAAGTTATAAGTGGCTTACAACTTAGGAGGAGGTTTACAAATTAAATCAAGGTACTAGAAAATTTGAATTAAGCGAAAAAAATATGAAAAATGGTAAATTTTTGTTGTATTGTGTAATTGATTTGAATAATAACGCAATTAATACTTTAATGGAATACAATTGAAAATAAAACATTTAAAACATTTGAAAAAATGTATGTTTTCACTTTGATGAAATAAATGTTATTTAAGTGATGCCTTTCAAAAAAAATATATAATAATATGTTTATTGTGAATATTTTTACCTTGAACACGATGGTCAGAATTTTTCCCTGAAGTTTTCTCTTTTCCTTTTCTTATGCAGAAACTTGACTTAAATTTAAATTGCAATAACTTATGTTAGTTTATAGCTGTATTCATAATTTGCTAACGCAATAGGTGCAATGAATCCGAAAATAAAGTCAGAAAGTGTCTTCTTTTGTAAATAATATTAAACAGAGACTATTACTATTCGTACAATTGTTTGAAAAATATAATAATTTCTATAGATTTTTATCCACTTGTAGTTTTTAACTTTAACAAAAGTAGTTCTCGGGCAACGGCTTTATATAGTATTGACTTTGGTGTTGCACATGTGAATGGAGCTAGCTAGCTACGCGTTATGTAGTATGGTTTGTTGAATGTGTGTTTTAATAGCATCATTTTTTTTACTAGTCCAACATTGTACAGATGTACTGTACTCACAAACGGTTCCCGCCAAAATTATACTACCCAATAATATCGTGTGTGCCTCTACACAACCTAACCGTAAGACGTATAGAGATATCCCTTCGATATTTTATTATACATATATATATATATATTTTTTTACGACCGACGTCGAACCACTTTTTTTGTGGTCCGAAGATTCGCACGTGTTTCTCACACATGAACGACCGTCTTGTCCCTTTTCTTCAAAAAAACCGGCTGTAAAACCCACAGGATTATTCCCAATGTAAAAATCCTTATTGATTTGTGCGCCTCGTGAAAGCGCGCGGTTTTCGCTTTTCTGACAAAAAGATTATAACAAATGGCGATTGTTCGCGAAACAAGTAAACGTTTTTTTTTTTTTTTTTTTGGAGCAAAACTTCTCGAGAGATTTACTGATGCGATCCGACAAACGATTTCAGAAAAACAGGTCAAGTGGTTTGTCTTCTTTTTGTTTTTAATAAAAAAAAAATGTTACATTAAACGTATATAATACTTATGACCGTGCGATTCGCGGCTCTGAAATCAAAAGTTGTATTGAAGTTGTTTTTTTTACAGCGGCGGCACGTCTGACGCATAAATAATTCACAAAAATCAATTGTTAATAATAAAAATAGCGTTCAGAGTATAATTTACCAGCCTGGCCTGTCTTTTTGGCTAAGTTCCTTAAAAGGAAATAACCGTTTGAAATGAAATAATAATTAAGGTTCTACTCGACTACATCGTCACAGGGCTCCAGTCCAAAATTACATTTTTATATAATATTTTTTAAAACTAGGTCTAAACCAAAAAAAAAACGCCCCCCCCCCCCGGTAGGAAGGGGTGAATGTTATCAACTACCGTCGTAGATATCCGGGTTAAGTATAGGGGTCGACTCTCGACAATGGGAATTGTGACCCTAAACGTTGCCCGGTGTGTTTTAGCTTAAGCGTGTGCCCGACTTCGGCCAAAGCTGGACAAAGATATTATTAATGTTTAAACTAGTTTAAATTAAGTTAATAAATAAAAAGCTTAAAAGTTATTTTGTTTTAAAACTGTAGAAAAAGTCACTAAGCCAAGTTAAAAGTTTTTTGAAAAAAAAATTAAATTATAGTCATAGTTACAAAATTTAAGAATGTCTGCCAAAATGTATCTTGTAAAAATTATCAATTGAAGGGCTCAGTGCAACAACTAGGTAAGCCCATTTTTATTTAAAAACAAGTAAAATCGGGTCAATAAAAACAAGTACCTTTAGTATAAGTTTTCTGATCAATAAATAGGATAAATAGATCCAATGTGGTAGTTAAAAAAAAAACCGCACGATTCCAAATAACTGCTATCTGTCTGATTTTCCCTCGAACGCTTTTCATTTCAAGCGAGTTAAATGTGATTATCCAACCAGGGTTTGTTAGACATTTAAAATTCACTCTAGCGCGACGACCCTGTTGTGGTGTTGTCGTTGTTGAATGGCCAAGTCCCCTAAGAACTTGCATTGTAAATATTTTCTACTTGAAACTTTTAATCTTTGCCACGCTGTACAGTTGATTATTTAAAACTTATTAAACCCATTTGAAAGTGACAATTTTGTTGATAGGGCTCTGGAAAACAAATTACAGATGTTTAATATTGTCTAATATGGTAAAAAAAAAACCATAAGCTCAACAGTGTCTCCAAAAGGGAATACTGCAAAATTGCAATTCTTTTTACAGAAAATTTGTGTCTTGTCCTTTACGAATCACCCCGTAAATGTGTATTACAGAATATAGTGTTCGGCAAACGGGAAGCTGCGCAAGACTATAGGGACGACCCGTTGTATTGTCCACGGTTTTTTTTTTTATATCTCCGGCCGATCGATGACTAAAACGGTTACGTCATACTGTAATTAAACACTCATACTCAACTCGTTAACAACCTACGGGCTTCCCCCCCCCCAAAAAAAAAAAATTATTTTAAAAATTGGTATATTTGACTTTTTGCGTTCGAAAATCTGTTTTTTTTTTCATTTTTTTTATGCGGTAAGGCGTTAGATCCGGTAGTGGGTCATACTCTATAATTATTATGCGATGGCGCACAGCGCACCTCTAGTTGATAATATAAAAATAAAATTATACATCGTACAATATCTGTCAAAAATTAGCGTCACGCGTTCAGATAAGAGATAAGATATCCAAAAGTGTGGGAAGGTAGGAGTAGGCTAGATGGAAAAGGGAAAACCTTCCCCCACCCTGATTGCTTAATGGCTGTGATCCATTTCTCTTGTCCCTCCTTTCCCAGTTAACATGCTTAAAGCGACGCGAAAGTTAAGTTTTACATTTATTTAATAGGTTAATAGGGTTTTCGACTTGAATGTGTCCAATGTCATTCCTTCAAGGGAAAAACTTACCCTTTTTTTTTTTTTATCAAGTTGCAGCGACACTTAACATGAAATATCGAAAGAAAGGTTTTTAAGTGCCATATTTTAGACTTAAGAATCTTTTTTCAAATTGAAAACATTTCGATTAGTTTTCAAGTTAGAACTTTTTTGATAAGAAATTCAAATTATGTCATGTTTACTAAATGACAAAAAACAAATCAAATTTATGAGCGAACACTAAGAGTTGTGCTAGGGTTTTGCAATTTTGCAACTATTAATTATGCATACAATTTAAATAAATAAGAGAGGGGCTTCAGCCCCATAACCACCCTCGCTTTGTATCATCCTTGGTCAATTGTATTAGTTTTTCAGTTATATATTTTATAATAGTATACCACGTCCCTGCCACACGTGTGTTCTACATCCTTATTCAATACACCAATTCAATTATTAAACGAACCGACCGACCAAAATCAAAACAAACAACAAACTAACAAGCTTATGACCGTTGATGTCGATAAACTAATAAAAAAAAAAATGGACAATTTCCACGTTAAAATGTGAAAATCCGCCGCGGGTTAACAGAATAATATAATAGATCATAAAAATTAAAATAGGCGCCATAAATGGCAAGTGTTAAATTTTGTGTTTTACAGTTTACCAGGGCACGGTTAAAATATTGTACGTTTCGATTTCAGATTTTACTCATTGCACACATTTGAAACAACTGTTGTGCTGTATACACATAATATTATATAGGATACGCCTACTTATCAGTGCACTATCACGCGGTACGCTCTGTCGATTCTGAATAAACGCTTAGGTTTTTTTTATATGCGACGTTTTTTAATGCCAATTCCCGGTAAACGCGGTCGTTTGGCCTGAATTTTTTCTAATGACTTTCTGCATTCCATACACGGAAAAACACATATATATTATATTATTATTGTACATAGGATGCTTCGTTTTTGATAGTTTACTACGTTCATAGAATAATAACATAAATAGTTGAACTAACATCGTATACTAGCTTGTATGCAAGAGCCAAGAAAAAGTACTAAAACCAGTATGACCACATAAAGGAAAAAAAAACATCTTTATTGTTGAACAAATAAAACAACAAGGCAACAACTAGGGGTTGTTGTTACTAAATACAAATAAGCAGCTAAAACTTATGTACAAATTAATAATAATAAGTTAAATAAATTTTATCGAATTTAAAAACAATATTTTTTCGAAATACCGTTATCATTGATATCTTATCACCACGATAATTATTTTCTTCTATCTTGGCAGACTGACTTTAGTGCTACTTTTTGCAACACATTAAAAATACTATAGCCACCCCCTGACTACGTTTAGTAGTTTTTGTTTTTGAAAATTTTTTTTTGTTTAAATGTTATAAAATTATTAAATATTTACATATTTTTATATTTTTGGAGATCTATCGACTTTTGAAACTTATATAGTAACATTGACTTTTAATTAACCTTTTAATTTAACAACAGTTTGCTGCAAACTTTGACTGGTCTATAACTACTAACCAGTGTTGGACGTTTACTAAGTTATTAAAGTAGTAAATTTAAAAACTAGTTAAGTGTAGTATTATTTTTTTTTACAGTCCTAACTTTTAAACATTAGTAACTTTTAAAGTACCCAATTATTATCCAAAACTGGTTATGGACCAGTAAAAAACCGTTTAAGTTCTGAAAGTCGACAAGAGCTTTTAAAAAAAAGGATAAGGTCATTTCGGTTAGGTCTAATATTGTAAAATGGCATAGACCAAAGTGTATCGAATGTGAAAAACCACAAAATTAAAATTAGTGCAATAAAAATTCAGTGTCTTATCACTCTGTAGTGTGCTGGCGTAGCACTGCGTGTAAAATCGTGTATGGCGTAGTACCTGTGGATTTTTTTTTTTTAATGTTTTTATCGGCCGGTAAACAAACTCAATAACAAAACATAATATCTAGGTACGTCGGACATCATCATTAACTAAATGGCAGTGGGGTCAACCACGGTATAGTCTACATCAGAGTATTGGTTTTTTGGCGGTCGTTCATGCATGTTCTGATGTAATACAAAAATAGCATATCAGTTCCGCACCGAAGCTATCTTCTGTAGTACAAATTTGCTTAGATTTTATACAATACAAATGTTGTTTCAACGTGCATTTTAATTAACGTTATTGTAAGTTAAATGAAAATAAAAACTTAAGAATTTGATTGAAAAATTAAAAATGTATTCTTAAGTTTGACCTCTTATTAATAAAACACAGACCGCACCTATACTACTTAAGCACACACCTCTTGTAACCTGTGTTGTGATTAATCTATATACCTAGTTGTATTAATAGTTATAATTTATCTTATTTTGATAATATTTGAATTAATTATCTAAAGCGCTGTCTTGATTAATAACTATATTATGTATGGTTACTTAATTATCTAAATTAAAAAAACCAAAGATTCTATGGCAATTATAGATTTTGTAGGTACACGAATATTTGTATAAATACATAAATATTGTACTCAATAATAGATTTTTCCGTTAAGTTTTATTTTTTACTTATTATTACTAGTTTGTTTTTAGTTTCTTAGCTGTAGGTACATTATTAGCTAAATTGTGTGGTTTTTTTTTAATAATTGTTAGTGCAAATTCAATAATATTTATACTACACGGGTAATTTTAAAAATGTATCTGCAATTTAATTTTTATCTAAATATATTTTTAAATCTTTTTTCCGAGGTAGGTTTTTAACAATTATTGATTTATTTACTAAACGAATCTAGATAAGTTACCATTTCAATATCTCTTATTTTAATCTAGAAAATTATCTATGCTCAACACTGCCTGTTATCTAACCTAATCTAACAGGTAGGCAACAGGTCGCCCTATGAGCTTCTTAATTTGAGCATTGGACACTGTCAGTTGTGTCGCGATTCACTTGGTGTTTATCATATTTTAATATATATATATATATGTATAACAATAATGTTTGAGACACACTGCCAGTGTTAAGATTAAACGTCGGTCTAAATAATTAAAAACCGTCGAGTTTTATGTTTTTCTTCTACATATTGTGTGTATACGTGGTTTTATTATTTTTTTTAATAATATTATTATGTGTTGTGTGTGTGTTACAGGCGACAATACAATAATAATATAACGACCGACCGACTACAATGGACATAATATTATTTGCGCACGTTGCACTTGTACGATTTGTGGAGTACCTATATAATACACATAATGGCAATAGTGATAATATAATAATATGTATATTACGATTGTGCGCAGTTGTATGGGTAAAACATATTAATAAGGTTTACCGACTCGGTCACAAAACCACAGCCGATGACAAAAAAAAGCAAATAAAACTAAACCGTACCTACACACGCAGGTAACTGACATAACATATTATCGTATGTGTTTTTCTAAAAAAAAAAAAATATATACAAAAGCGTCGTCATCATTCAAAAAACGCACACAGTCGCCGTTTGATGTATTGGATTTTATAATATGCGAATTAACTCACATCGAATGCGAATGATACAAAAAAAAAATGTTGTTTACACATCTAATCAGTTCAATCATCGCAGACAATATCGTAAAAAGAGCTGAAATTATTGATATTTAAAAAAATATACTAAAAACAAGTAAGTGCGAATGGCACTATACTTGGATGTATACATTTAAATTACATGTTTTTATTTGTATTTAAGTAAAAATACAATCTGTATAAAATATACAATAAACGTATTTTGTTATAAAACCATATCATATACATATCATTTTGACTTTAAACTTGTGGAGAGACCAATAAATGGGTCGTCGATTGTAAAAATGTCTTTCAATATAAAATAGAAGCAGCAAAAATAAAAAATAAATAGAAAACACTAAATGAATTCAAAATTCAATTACAAGAAGATAATTCACTCTTACAATGAACAACACAAATATAATATATAATATATAATATAATAAAATATGTCCAAGTCAAGTTAGTTTCGCTGTAAAAATTGACAAATATTTAAAATAATAATAATAATTGTGGGGAAAAAATGAATAAACTAAAGTTTTCTTATTATTGTTTTAAATAATAAAACCACAATTTACACAACGAAATAAGTACCTTACCTGATGTTGATGATGCTTACTTTTTTATAATAATTGTTTTGTCCATACACTATTTAATGTCTTATAAATTATATTGTTTACAAAATGACGTTTAAACAATACATTAATGTTGTAATTATGTTTAATAATATCTCAAAAAAATGTGTGAAGACATGAAATAATTATACAATCGTTTTATAATTCTATGTCAACTGGGTTTCTGTTTCCATTGATCCTACAGTTTATACAGCGTGCAATTTGAATCTTAACAGCGTGACTTCAGTAAGAAAAAATGTCATAGAGCATTATGAGCATTTACAAGCTTTTCACAGAGAGAATCTGTCGACTATAAGTGCCCTTGTGGTTCTTCTCTCACTTATAGAGGTTTCATAGAGAAATTTATTTACAAATTTTCTCTAAAGATAATATCATCCTACACTCAGGTTGAGGATTCGAGAGCCAAAGACTCTTCTAAAAGGTCCAGCTTTCGGACACCCACCAGAGTGGATAATTAGGGAACAGAAGGTTGTCATTTGTATTATAATATGCTCAAAACTAAGTACAGAATAAAATGTACATACAACTCATAACGATAATACATTTGTAACGAGCTGTGCGTCATTTGTCGTATACCTGTTTGGCTTATTGTGAAGGTTTAAAAAAAAAAAATACTTTAGACATGGAAATTATAAAAATCTGAAATACAATCAAAACGCAACGGATAAACAAAATGTACAGTAATATTTTTTGCATAACATGTAGTTATAGTACTATTTTTTAATTTGTATCGTTTGTTTGTTTTCGAATTATCATAATTATGCATGAAGTAATTTTTAAGCCCACATCGGTGTACTTGAAATATCACACAATAACGCATGTGGCTTTGTTGGATAAGAGAAAAAACACAATCTAAAAACGTTAATGTTGTACAAATATCGTCCTCGCCGGGTGCAATCTCGCTAAGTCATCAACAAAAACATTTTATATTATTACAAAAAAAAAACATATTACCGTGGCAACAGTACGTTACTACTACGAATATAGTATTGTATTATGTTGTACAAAATCCACACAAATCGGTGCACAATCAGCTTATTGTTACTATTGCATATTATTATTATTATTATTTCGTTACCCCTTCTGTCGATTTTAGATTTTCCCATTTGACCGATAAATCTGCACTAGAGTATAGGTACAGTTTAGAGTGTACAAATAGTAAATATCCACAGACAGAACAGAAAGTGAACGAAACCCCCCTAAAGTTAACTGTAAACGTTTATTATATTATAATTTTTTTTTGTTAAACCGAAAACCGTATGGTATGTGTAGTTAATAGGAAATTAAAAGAACATTTTCAGAAAAAAAATAGACAACTGGGGTGATAAAAAAAAAAAAAAAGTGTAAGGAAATATAAACCTGTTATGAGGTCCGAGTTGGGCTTTGTGCGAAAAAAACGTCTACTTATGTGTATCATAATAATACTAAAAATAATTACCTTTTTTGAATTTTCAGTATTATTTAAAGACATACAACTGAGGTTGCCATACTAACACAACGAAAAAAATCATCAAGGTAAAAAAACAATAAGGTAAGTTCGACTGATAGCAGCAAAATAATCATAACTCACATTAACCCATGATTTTGCTTAAAAAATGAGACTTTAGACTTTAAAAAAAATTAAATTTATTATCTACAAATTGAAATTTGTATTTAAACTGTTATGTTTTAGCATCGATGTGTAGCTTAGAAGATATTTTGGTAAAACCACGTTAATTATCGTGTAATTTCCAAGGTATGTACCAAATGTTAAAACAATTATAATTTTAACAATAATTAATTGTACATCTTACTATATCTTCTAGGAAGCCTAAAGAGCTGAATTTTTGTTTTTGAAAATAAGTTGAAAGCGTTTCTATTTTTACCTGTTTATAATTTTGTTTTTTATTCACAGCTGCAATAAAGTGAGTTCTACGAAAGGACTGTTTTCGGTAAATGTTCACCATAACTCAAAAGAAGTATAAATTAAAAAGCAAAATGAACTTCTCTTTTAATTGACCCATTTAAAAGGGTTCCTAGAACAATTAATGCAGTCTGTATTTTACTCATTCCGGTTCTGCGACAGCTGTAGTTTAACCTAACCCAAGGTTGGTCTCAGTAGTCTTACTTTGAGTGTAGATGCACGCTGAAAATATTAAACCAGCGGTCTGTGCAGAGGTTATTGTTAATAACTATCGACATCTAAAACGATTGTTAAGTTTTATGTTTCTATAGTTATTTCTTTACTGTCTTCACTCGTTGCGTGAATTGTAAAATAAGTGTTATCATATTATTATCATTATTGTTAATATTATAATTGTCTCATTAATGCGTTTGCAACGTTACTGCCGTTTTTATTGTCCCATGGGCGACTATATAGCTCCGTCTTGATAATAGTAATAATAATAATAATATGATATAACGGGTAAAGCGCAGTAATAATTAAGCTCAATTAGAAATTGGCGGGTAATTGAAGTAATCAGACTTTAGTCGGCTGTCTTTAAAACGCAATCGTTTTACAATGTCGAACGCCATAAAATATTTTGACTTCAATTAGAACCGAAGGTCTACCAGGGAATATATAATATATATATACATATTATTATATATGCCACTGTTGTTGCGTTTGGCTTCGACGGGCTAAGTTCATAATCATATTAGTCCCTAAATTATAGTAGGTAGGTAATCAATTCAAACGGTAATTGACATATGTGTATTGAGAATCGTCCCGAGTGAAGTTTGAGGCGCTCGGTAAGTTAAACGCTAATAGAATTTTGACTGAACAAAACGGTAAACGCATATTAACTTGCTTGCTTCCAGTGTCGGACAATTTGTACTCAAGCTCAACAGTGTATTTGACGGTTGACGACTTTAACCGCTAGCAGTTGTTAATAAAACGGTATTTTTATTTTATTTTTTCTTATTGCTTTTGTAATAAAACATTATAGCGCCCACATATACATACAAGGAAGTAACATTAGAGGAACCGGAATTTAGAAGAAGTTTGATGTCAGGAGAAACGTAACCAATGGAGGAGAGGAAATAAAACAGTTATAAATGCATACAAAATGCAAAACAGCATTTAGGTCGGTGTAGAGGATCATTTTTATTTGAATTATAATAGCACTTAACTAAGAATTGATGATAGTTGAACAAACTGAAACGCTTGCTAGTGTGTTTTGATCCAAAGTAATTTATAATTTGCAATTACTTAGTTGGGACAATGGTTATCTTGAATACCTGACAATTGAAATGATAAACTAAACAGGTACCTACGCAGCTTTTTAAATGTAACCGTGAATGATATTCACACAACTGGATCCTATCTCTAAACAAATACGGCAATGCTGTGTTTATGACTTAAGTCAAACAGTTTGCAAACGACAACCGTGTTTACCTTACCGAAAACTATCCTACTAGTATTGTTCGTATTCGAGTATTTGTCGACTACATACAAATGATAATGAAAGGAGTTGACTTTCAATGTGGTTCGACTGCTGATGAAATTTAATTTAATTACACAATGGGCTTTTATGTTGTATTGCTATTGCAATCTATAACAACTATTACTGAAAACTAAACATGATGGAATAATAATTGTACCGTGGATTATTTCAATTTTGACTAATGTTCACAATATCAGTAATGACGTTATTACATTTTAAATAAAAATAATCCTTAACTGACTTGAAAGAGTTCTTCGGATTTTTCGCTTGTACATTTTTATGATTTGATTATGAACTTTTTCCTGGTTATAGTTAAAAAACAATTTTTCAATACAAATATTTTGATTTTAAAATGAAATATAATACATTTTTTTATCTAAAATGTCACATTTTTTACTCCTAATATTTTAATTTCTATTTTTTATAAACTCAATATAAAATACTCATTTAACGATTCTGTTCATTCTAATTTATATTTTGTCAAATGTTAACATATTTTTATTTAGTGAATAGGTATATTTATTAATAAGCGTTGTCTTCGAACATGTGTGTTTAATATTTCTTTTGAAATTCTACTCTGTTCTACGACCATTATGAACATGCCAAGTAACAACGAATGAGTCTTACTTGACTGAAAACTTAACTAAGAAATGCAATCTTTCGGCCAGCACTTATGTAAACAGGACTATTAACGATATCCAATAACAAAAAAAAAACAATAGGGTTACATAATAGTTGTTATTACTTCTTGAGCCTTTTCGGGATGAACGCTGCAAATCGTTTTAGGCATTTGACCGCGTCGGAAACGGCCAACAAATTTGCCAACGGGCAGACCCGTTCGGAAATAAACGCTATTGATTTTTAAAACCAAAAATATACTTAGTTGTAATCGCTGTTGGCGCCATTAGCAATGCCGTTTTGTCGTTACCGCGTTTACCGGCGCCACCATTGATTACACAACACCTAATATACATTTTTTTCAAATCAAAACTAATACACACAGCGCTCGGTCGATTGCCTTAGAAGATATAATAATTAGAATGTTTAAAACTATTCCGTAATGGTATAGGTTTTGGCGGTGTTGTGAAAATAGAGCTAAAACCAGCTGTTAACGGTTCGCTCAATTTTTATATTTTGTTCAAAGACATCTTCCTCGTGTGTTAAAACCCTAAGAACTCACATGAGCTTTTCAAACGGTAAACGATATGTTTTGTTAACTTTTTAAATTCGGAATAGTTTACTGACACTTTTGACTGGTCGATGAAATTTTTTGAATAATTATGCAATAATATATATCTAAGAAAAGTGAAATGTGCCCTTAAAAGGGGGTTAAGACATTTTCGGCTGACTTCTTATTAATAAACGCCCATATTGTGATTTACAGACTTTGTTTAGGTTTATCGAAATGCCGGAAACCGTCCATAAAAAAAATCGGGTGTTTCTAAATATTAAATTTCTAAAAAAAAATTTTAAAACATTTTCGAAGACCATTTAAAATAATTTTGCTAAAAACTTTAACGTACTCGAACATTTTTCAAACTTTTAATGGCCAAAACATAGGTATTTTTAAAAAAAATATTTTCATGGTATTTTACGATTTTCTCAGGGGAGATTAAACGTCCCCTTTGGCTTTTTCCCCGTTCAATATGATATAGTAATACAATAATATTAGGAATTGTGTTGTTCGTGTAATTATGCATGGCAATAAAATAAATATAGATCAATGTCTATGGCCAATGTTTGGACTTCAGGAGAAGGTCACGCATATTGTTGTTTAGGTATTTTGTTTTTTTAATAATTACTCTTGTAATAATTATGCTGTAATATATTATGACGTACATACTCATAGTGTTCTTAATTATAAAACATTTAGGTCAATTAGAAAAGAATCTTAGAATGCAACAATTATTGAAATTGACGGGTAATGAATGGTGGTAATACCTTTGGTTGTTAATAACTCAAAAACGACGAACAGCCCTAAGCTGTCATAATAATAATAATAATAATAATTAATAATAATATGTACACTTTACTTAATAATAAACATATTATAACGGATAGTAACGAATGGAGATAGGCTGTAAACCAATCTGAGGATTGATAAAAAAATAATAACAAGAACGAATTAATTGTGTACCTAGGTCACTTTTGTTTCAGGGAATTCTATACTTTTATAAGTACTTAGACTGTTCTGAGATTTCCTAAATTATTTTTTTGTTTCGTTACTAATTTCCAACATTTTGGCCGCCATCGGCGTTTGTTGGAATCAGACTTGAGTTCCGGTTCAGAAGGGATTTCCTGACGAGCGGTTCTATGAAGTATTTGACACAAAAATGTTTGTCCCAAAACGTCTTATTGTATATTTCACACAATGTTATAACGTGGGTTGCTATGTCAGTTGTCGACCGCCTTTGGGTAAATATTTGAACGGTGGTGTTCCAGTGTAATTACATATTAGTTAAGTATTACTAATTGCGCCCTCGGCCTGTTTCGAAATTTCGGTTCAGGTCGAGTATGCATGTACTCTGTTTGCTTTTGTAGGTGTTTTATTTTTTTACCAGAAACCGACTGGAGCTGTCAAGCCAGAGCAATACAGTCTGGTTCGTATGGGTTTCTCACTGGCCACACCGAACTTGTTATGGCACTTGGAGTGCCGAAAGGAGTAGAGAACTTGGACTTGTTGTAAGAAAAAGGTGGCGAATTGAAGAATGTGTGACGAATAGGCTGAATTGAGGTTGGATGAGATGGTCTAAAGGCAAATCCCAGGAAACACGAGAGAGGATATATTAGTGAAAACCGGTAAGAGATTTTAGTGTAAAAGCGGTTAGGTAAATTATGAGTGAAGTAGTAGATGGGAAACTTGACAATATTAATAGGTATACTCCCAACCTGTCTGCATAGAAAAAGATCTTGCCAAAGGATTAAACTTAAGATATAATTAGGTGAATAATTCAAATTTCCAAACTTTTCAGTATTACATTTTAAAAGTTTAATCTCGGACCTGCGTTTCATTGACAAAATAAAACGACCAAACTGTTTTTTCAACTTGACTTACTAAGATGGGTTACCGGTATGAATTGTTGTTATGTATAACTTATTAACAGTCTAGTTCTATTTTCAAGTCAAATCGAACTACGTTATCATACCCCTTAAATTATGAAAATTATACACTGAATATAAATTATAAGTTTTAATAACAAATTAAATAATTTTCAATTGCTTTTATTGTGTTTGATTATAAATGTGTTTTAAAATTAACTAATTCAAAAGCACTTAAAAACATTTTTTTGAATTTTTATTTTTAACTTAGAAAAATTGGGTTTTACCAAGTTTGTTCTTAAAAATAGCGATGTAAACAGAAAATGAAAAGTTCTATAGTTGAAATGTTTTTACTAATACATATCATTAAAAATGTAGGTGTACATAAAAAAAAATAATTGTAGTAAATATCATGTCTAATGTCAAATCAATTTGTAAGAGAAATGTATAAGGATAACATTATAATTGTTTTGTTTATATGATTTTTTCTTTTTTTACAATAATTCCAAAAACTCTATTCGTGGTACTCTGGCATGGAATTCTGGAACACGGTAAAGAATGAAATAAAAATGTCAGATTTATCAATTATTCAACTGCGTTTTATAAAAGCTGACAGCCTCCATCAACGATCGAATTAATTTGTAGCTGACATTTGACAGTATCTTTTTGATGTATCCGACGAAAACCCGAAAACGTTGAACGCTATAAGGATCCTTAGGATTAAAATCAATCTGGTGGGTCGTTGCAAATTGCTTGAGGTCGGATTCAGGTGGACCGTTAAATCGATCGTCTAGGGTTTTTTCAAATTGTGTTTCCACGAAGACGGGCAAAAAGCTACTCGCCTGGTTGTGTGATTCGATCAGCTGCTTTTTAATCGTTTCCATTGTCTTGATTACATACTTATTTTGGGGACCTAGCTGGCTCATTAGCTGGCCGACTGGATCACCGTCGACATCTATGCTTAAGAAATCTGCGTATTCGTTCCATACAAGATAAAACACCTTGGTTTTTGGATGGGGCCGCCACGGCCACCACCTCAACGTTTTCAAATAAGTCAAGTACTGCCAGAGTATCTGCAGCATCATCACGTTCAACATGCCAATGAATTGTTGATGGAATTCGTACAGCGAGTCGACATAGTCCGGAAACGACGACATCGGATCTTGGATCACACACAGTCTACTGCGCATGCGCGCCACCAACTTCTTACCGTTTTCCGCATCTCCGAAATATCTCTCAATCAGGATGTTCATCGTGCCGTCGTCTTGGACCACGTCGTTCAATAACAGCGATTTCCAATTGAAATAGTTGCTGTCTATTCGGAGCTCTGTTGCAGCATGCCTGAATTTTTTACACACCGTTTGTAAGTTTCCCAGTACAGCCTTCAGTCCTGGTGTCGCCGCTTCTATTGTCTGAATGTATTGCTCGAAGCGTGTTTGGTCCGATTTCTTACAGCCGTGGGTTTCCATCGCATGTTTCGTCAACTTGTTTTGTATTTCGTGCATAGTCCACACTTTCTGATACCATTCCTCGTTCTTATCGCTCGCCATGTATACCGTCACTTTCAAATTGTACAAATAAAACAGCCAGACCGCAATCGAATGCACCGGTGACCGCGCTTGGACTTCAGTGCTGAATGTCGCCATTAACATGTTCAGAGCCCAATCGGGGCACTCTTGGTCGATGGCTCCGTACAATTCCACCGTGTTCACAATGCTGTAACACATCGGACAGGTCAGTTTAAAATGAACCAATATGTCGTACAAATAGCTGCAGAAAATTTCCGTGGAAACGCCAACGACGAGTTCCCGTAAATCCGTATCGGACATTTCGTTCAACGCAATTGGGTCGATTCTCTTGCATGCAAATTCTCCTCTGTCGAACTTCTCAAGACGGTCATACTCACTTAGATAGAACGCCTTGTCCGTATCCGTTTTGCCACCACGTCGGCCGTCGGTCACAATAGCCGTTATTAAGATCAATACCGCCAAAGACTTGAGGCAACCCATTTCACCAATCGCCATTGGCGAACACACACTAATCGTACTTTCCACTACGCCGTCCTGGATTTATTTTGGTTGAAAAAAATCAGCGTTGAGTATATTTCGGTAAGTAAACACACAACCTACTGTTTGTGAATTGTATCAAACATAAAATATGTGTGTTTTACGTTAAATAGTTTTTCGAAAACAACAACAACTGTTCTCTGTAGACGTGATACAAAAAATATCATGTTTGCTTGGTGTTAAATTTACAATGTAACCCACTAAAATAATACAGTTCAGGCTGTGAATATTTCAACTTGGAATATTCGTGTTTCAGTAAAATTCATCCAAAAACTTTACTTTTGTCAACAAAAAAATGCAAGTATTACATTGGAATTACAAAATGGAAAACCTCCCAGAAATAAATTCTCTATAGAATCACATAAATAGAATTTCTAACTAAAATACAGGATAACATTCTAATGAAAATTGATTTTTAAGTTTGATCACAATTTTTCCCGTGGGTGTCATCGGTTTGGTTAACGCGTGTCTTTTTACTTTTGTGCTTTTGGGAATTGGAAAAATCGTATCTTTTCAGCGTTTTTGATGGGAAATGTGTGGAATTTTTTAACTTTTGATTTTGTCTAGTAACTATTGTACGTGCTTTTTGATTGTCCCATGAGATCTATCTATCGGATTCGTCGTACAGGGGGAAAACACCTTTTCACCTCGCACCTAAGCAAAATCTTAAACTCAAACCTAATTATCGGCCTAATAAGCGTCCTGTAGCGTTAGTGTGTAATTCCGCCCCTCTTGCGTTTCCGACTACCGGAACTGCTCGTTTAACGCTTTATTTGTGATTGAAACGTTTCCGAAATTTCTATACAGGGATGTGATATCCGAGGGAACCTAACAGAGGGCTTAGCTGGTCGCCTACACGCCGAAAACAGAAGATCCCGTACGGCTTCGCTGAACTATGAAATATGACAAATACCGTGTCTTTGTGCGACAATCAACCCTTGCAAACTAAACCCACGGGTACGTGCAACCAAGGTGAGACAGCTCATGACTTCATGAGAGCCACCTGTTAGTGTTCGGTTCCTGACCGAAAATTGCCGTCGAAAAGCATTTTCACTTCCTCGGATATACCTACCTCATCTAAGCCTAGAAAATCATAACTTAGTCAAAACTTGTATTATATCTAAACACAGTTTTGCAATCTTAATAGTTTTTTTTTTATGTTCTATTTATAAAAAAACATAATATACAATTTTTGTTTTTCATGTTCCTCATTCTCTTTATTGTATCAATTTGATATGAACACAAGATACAGTTAACTACACACATTTATCGTTTATTCACATTTTTCGTTCAATTAAGTTTTATTGTATAATGTCTAATTGCGTTTTCTGTGTCATTAGCTACTATCTAATGAAATCACTCAAGGTCAGTGGTTGAATGGGATTCGGTCAATTTGTGATGCGTTTCGTCGACAGAGACATAGTGAACGTCTGGAAATTATTCTAGATTAGAAGATAACTAGATTAGAAGGCCAATGCGTTTATTTGTCGTTACATTTTGTGCAAAGGAAGCGACTAGTTGCATGAGAGACGTTTGATTATTAATATTATTATTATTATTTTTTTACAACTATGTTACATCTGGCCATCACAACATCATATGGAAGGTTTGCACTACCGTTTTATATTTTCAACATACATACAGGGGTAACCACATTTTAGGATATTCCAAATGTTTTATACATTTTTGATAAATCCTTATTATATTCAAAATTTAGTAAAAAAATATTATCTCGAATGGAGTTTCGTAGGGTTATTGTTAAACGTCAAATAGAAACAAACCAATTTTAACTGGAAATAATGACTGATCGGTAGCCAGTTTTGAAAACATAATATTTTGAGTTATTAGCACTTAAAGATTAAGTTAAAAAGGAAGTGCGGGTGCGTGGTACGTTGTACAAACAATATTACAGTCTACCTCACCCCCTACTCATATCATTAAATTACAGTTAAACAATAAAAATAAGATATCTTATCCATTGTTGCTTCCTTATTCACTCCACACATATCAACGTTTGTTAATCGCAATCATATAAATTTCTTCTTCGCTTTACCTCTAAAACCGCCTATTCTCCCTTCTTTCAACATGCCACAAATTTGTTCTGTCATTGGCGCAACTCCCAAACTTAATGATCTATCGAATAGCAACCTATAGACTTTACATGGCTATCCTAATCCTATTTGTTCACTTTGTCCTCTTGCCCTTTGCCTTTTCTCACCTTATTCGACCAAACGTGTTGTCCGTTAATTTCCTCTAATTTCATTGCATCGTAACGAAGCCAAACGAGTAAAATAAATTTAATTAGAAATTCAAACCCCATTTTGTCGTTCCATTAGGTAGATCTGCCCGTCCACAGACGTCGACATAACAGTTGTCTATAATAATATTTACCATTGCGCACAATAATATAATTTATACATTATTCCATTGTTAATACATTCGCAGCACCTACGCCCGAATATTATAGTATGTTTTCACCACCTCCGCCTTAGAACTGCGTTTGGTTATTGTCTCGAGTTTTCGGATAGCGATAAATTATTACCGGAGTTTGATAATAATTATTCCTTGGCTTTCTCCAGTCCCATTCATAATGCACCGACCACAACATAAATCAACAACAACAGTAGTCAACAAGGTTTTTTTTTTCCCATATCAATAAAGTTATCAGTCTCTAGCAGTGTGTGTGTTTTCCGCAGACCCGACACAATTTTTTTTTTTTTTTTTTAAATAGCTATTATTGTATTGTATTGTTATTTTAGACCGAAACAATTAAGAATTCATTTACGTTAATCGCCAACGGCTCGAGCAATTACCTCAATTTGCTTTCCGGTTTAGAGTGACGGCTTTCTAAAATTGTTTTTGAAATACCTACTTGACTTTTTAGCTCGCATACATAACGTTCGAATAATACCTACGTACAGAGCGATAAAAATGTTATGTTAAACATTTTTTTTATTGAAAATAACTGTTTTTTCACTGAAACGGTTGTTTAAGCTAAAAACGTCTAAAAATTGTAATATTTATGAAATTGAACCATCACTTTTCGATGATCAAATGAACAATGTTATTTTGTAAACCGTTTGTAAGCAGAGACATATTTTAATTGTCACTTGCATTATTATGAATTGAAGTTCAATGTTTTCTACGGTTTCGAACAGTGTGTCTGCTCAATCGACGGAGAGTACCTACCTGTTGGCACTCATTAGGACTTTTGTGCCGCTGCCGTGAGTCCGGTTGGGACACACCAAGCGTAATGTGTGTTCAGTGGTTTAGATTACAAAATAGATATAATATGCACGTTTATATATTATTATACTTACATATATACATAGTTTTTTTTTTTTTTTGGTCAACAACCGATAAGCCGCCTATTATACCTATATATATATATATAAACGTTTGTAAGACAACCGATGACCGTTTCCGAATGCACGTGGACTGTGTTGCGACACGCGGTCTCGGTTAGTGTATATATAGTTTTTTTTAAATCTCAAAAAATAAATAGTACCTATACAATATAATACCGCTGGCAAGTGTACATTTATGCATATAAATATAGGTATAGAACGTTATTTTATGTATATTATGGTGATAATGAAAAACAAAAATTATACAAAAAGCAATGCACGTATAGTCCCCCCACCAGCCCTCCCCCCCCCCACAAGTATTACTATTGTTGGTTAAAAACACTATGATATTGTATGCAAGCGGCCAGGTGCATCCATTCCGAACAAATCCCCTATCCAATGCGTTGTGTACACATAACAGTCATTAACGTTCACTATAGGTAGATATAGATCCGTGTGCTTGATAAAACGTACACACATACACCAAGTCCGAAGACGTTGTAATCCAAGTCTTAGAGCACACGTTAACTTAACGTTTTCGTTAATTCCACGATAAAGTTATATACTGACTTTTAGATTGATTTAGAACAATGATAAACCTGTATTTATAGTTTTCCCGTACACTAGGGTGGTTCAAAAATAAAATCCTTGATTTATTATTTTTCGTTCTTCTCTTGAGAATAATATTTATTATTTGGATGAAGAGATAATTTTTGATATTTTCTTTTTAGATTTTAATAAACCCATTTCTAGATGTGGTTCGGGTTGATTTTATTTAAATTTTTTTAAGTTTTCTTTTGCTTAATAAAAAATGCTTCAACGAAAAAAAAAAATAACAATTTTCATGATTACAATTGAAAGGCACAAGTGAAGAAGGGTAGTTGTTCATTTTTTTTTCAATTTCTAGAAAATGACACCAATCAATGGTACATTGGGGCTACTATAAAATGTCGAAATCCACTTGGTGAAAGAGAAGTTATAGTGGGTCCAACTTAGCGCTTTAAAAACGGTTGACTTATAGATTTGTATGTGCACACTAACAGAATTGTCATAATAATTGGACTGATACCCTTCTTCCCCTGTGCCCTTCAATTAGTTTCTAATTTTTTACGTTTTATTTTTTACCATTAAAAAAAAATGACTGTTACTATAATGAGTTTGTTTGTAATTAAATGGAGAATATGATGAATATGTAAACAATTGTTTAGGATAGGCTTATGGGTTTTTTTTATCAAGATATTAACAATTTTCATTTATTGCATAAGGAATTTCGTATTTTTCTATCAAGCGAGTACCAACATTTATTTCTTTTTTTATGCTGATAATTTTCATATAAAAAAGTTTTGAACAAAAAAAAAAAACTTAAACAATTTAACTATTGATATAAAATTGAACCACATTTAGAAATGGGTTTAAAAAAAAAAAATTTATATATATGGGGCATTCTGAGTCAAACCACGCGGTCATCGGCCTGACCCCCAAGTTTTTTTTTAAAACTTCTTTTGGTCCAATATAAGACCTATTTCTTTTTGAAATTTTTATCACTAATTTTAGCTCCAAAAATAGAGGTTTTTTAAGTTAATTTTCAAAAAAAATCTATTTCGACCCGTTTTAAATTTCTGAAATTTCATAAAATTCTTTAGATGAATATTCTACTGCAATATTTGGTAGGAACGGACATAGCTTAACCTTAGATGCTGCGTGGCAGCTGAGGTGTCCACTGCGCCCACACTATGCCCCTGTATTATTTTTAATGTTGTTCGTAAGGAACATTTTTTCACTTTTTACTCCAAAAACATGCAAAAAATCAAAATTACCAAGACATATTTTAATTTTAATTTTTTTTTTTAAATAAGAAAACTGAAATAAAATTTTGTTTTCAGGTTTTGAAAAAAAAAGTATTTTTTATTAAAAAAAGAAAAAATTCTCAGCCACTACCGTTATTAGGCGAAAATAATTGATTTAAGTCTCTGACTTTATGTCAACGTGTGTCATTTCTGTAGTTTACAATATTTACATGTAAGAGATGTCCTAGAAGTTGAAACACCCTCCAATTCGCTTATAGTCCATATGACCGGATCATAGCGGTGCTGGCTGTGCGAGGGGTGAGACATTTTGGGGATGTAGCATATTGTATACAATTATGTCTATTGTAGGACATATTATTTCCACCCCAAACGTTGATTTAATTAGTTCCAAAACCAAAGTCTGGAACTGAATTAACTCAAGTATTAAATCAAATCAAATCAATTGCAACGCTTTATAAATTTGGTATTGTAGCAAACGTATAAACCAATGTAAAATAATACATTAAAATTAGTGTTTTACCAATCAGAAACTTCTATTTTCTATATATTTTTTTTTAATGCTTTTTTTTTTTGCTAGGGTGGTCCCTCTATCGTTGATTACTAATCAGTTATCAAGTCATGATAAATAGTAGCGTTTATTTTTAGTTAAAATTCCTGAACACTTATGATCTCTTCGACCCATATACATGCGCTGAGTATGTTGAGTTAAAAAACATTTAAAAGCTCGCCAGGTGTGCGCTAAGTACTATTGGCTATAATTGTTAATTAATATATTTTATAAATCGTTATTACATCAGCACAGGTGAGGTACACCGATCGACCAGCACCGTCAGGGTCAACTGGAAATGGTCGCAGAGACCACGGTCAAGTACAAATATTCCAAATTTTAATTGCTTTTAAATATGTTTTCACGGGCAGCGGTTGACACGACAATAAGTGCGACACGGTGCAGATAGCATAACGATTGCTGTATGATTTTAAAATATTGCTATTGTACTTTGGAATAATAATTAACGTACACTACCATTACGGCAACCGCATTTTTATCGTTTAGTCGCAGCCCTAAGGGTAGATATTATTATACATATATTATTGTAATAATTATCGTGGTTTGAAATATAATAATATGTACAATATTATTGTAATTTAATTGTTATAATATATATATATATATATGTGTGTGTGTGTGTATATTCTGCTAAGTGTTGGTGTGTCGTTTGCTCGTAATGAGACGATGCCCAGACGACTATGTACGTCTAATTGTTTACCTTGTGCTGCAACTTTCAGTAATATAAGAATAATGGTATTTTATTTCAAGAAATACATATCGTACATCGCTGCTCTTCGAAAAAAATTCCAACAATTTGATCCTGAAAAATAAATCCTGTACAATTTTTACCCCCTCCAAAAATTGGTGCCCCGAAAATCCGTTTTTTTATGTGTGTGTTTATAGTAAATTTTTCCACTATTCAAATTTTAACCCTTTGCATAGCCAAAGAGGGTAAACATTTAAAATAATTGTGAAAAGGGATTGGCGTTTATTTGAAAGGGATTTTATTCAATTTTATCACTTTTATTTATTATAATTCCTTTAGACCTGTGACCTGTGAACCTAACCTCTCCGTCCCCTCTATGCTTTGATTCCATTATGCCTACACTCTACTATACTAGTCTTCTCGGATAACATCACTCTCAAATTAACGCTTTGATGCTTATTTGTAAATACAGCACCTCAATTTAATATTTTTTAACTTTGCTGGTTACATGTGTGTTATCATTTAAAATCATTTACTTTTTATTTAATTGATTTGTTTTTTCCACAATAACTATTTTTGTTTATTTTATGAACACTAAAATATCTATCGAACTCGCTTTACAAGTATAAACAACTAATTACTATTATTTAAAATCATTTACTTTTTATTAAAATGATTTGTTTTTTTCCATAATAATTATTTTGTGAACAATAAATTAGATGACATTTTTCCATAACAATTATTTTTGTACATTTTTTGAACGATAAATTAGTTGAAACTTGACAATATCCAAAGTCGTCTTCAACAAAACAATAGCGTTCCGAATTCGTATTCAGGTAAGTGAGTTCTAAGTTATTCAACTTCAACACAAGCCCCGTGGACATGGAGTTCTTTCAAACGGCGTCTCCGTCTCATCCCAGTCCGGAATCGAGTGATCCAAAAACACGAGTAACCCACCGACTACTATACCTATGTACATCAAATCAATAATTTATATCAATATATATATAAAAATGAATGTATGTGTGTGTGTCTTACCTAGCGTTGGTCAACCATTCATCAACCGCCTTGAATTTTCAGGAAGTTGCTGAGTACACATAGTCTTTTTTGAAAATTCCACCCCTATGGATGGCCTCAAACACGAATTTTGTACTATAAATAAAAACATTTTTTTCGTTGCTAACCCAAAATAAACACTCGGTTTGTATAACCATAGTGACCACGGTACTCGAGCCAATGGTAGGTGATGATTTTTAAGCAGCCGAAAGTGTTTGTTTCGGAGATTATAAATATTTTTGTTTAATTTAAATAGGTAATATAAAGTTTAAAACAAATCGATTGTATTTAAATGACAATTAAAAACAATTCTTGGAGTTTAAATCTAACTGCATGGTTTTTGCGAGAAATAGTTGATGATTAGATTTAGATAAGCTGTTTTGACATTGCCATGTGATTAAATAATAATATTAGATCGATTAGATGAAACCGTCAATTGAATATTATAGGAAAGCTTTAGAGAAATTTCTCAAGAAATCCCTTATCGTCCTGACCTAGGACTTCTTTTGAGCTGCTCAGTAGGTTACTTTCCTGTCAGCATCTCGTGGAAAAATCCAATCCTAGTTTCCATACTGCAAAGATGACTTGCACTTTCTTTTCCACTTTCTTAGGACAACTAGGAAGTCTGTTTTGAGGAACTAATGGGTTAAATTCTATGGATTCTCAGTGTTGTATTGTGTGTAAAGACGAGGACGATTGAAGTACTGTATTCAGATGGAAATAAAGTAAACCAAAGACGAGAAAAAGTAGACATTTGTTTTTTGGAAAAAAAAATGAAGTTTATTATGGATTTACCGAAACAATTGGAACAATATGTTTTATACCAAAAGCCGTTCTAAGAAAATTGACCCAATGCAAGATATTTGGTCGCTGATCATGAGAGGTCTTATTCTAATCATTTTAACCGTATTTTGAATTCTGAAACGCGCAGCCCGACAATAGTTTTTAAAACAAATTGTTGTTTAATACTTGCTTGACGTATCGGTTGAAGGACATTTGGGATACGGTGGTCAACTGGGCTCTATAATGGCGGTAAATGGCCATCCTTACCTCCTTATACGTTTTACTGAATAATTAATAAACAAACGTGTATCGATCAACGACACACTACTATATTATCGTATTGGCCGCGTGCGAGCGTGTGCGTTTTTTTTGGAAGGGGGGGGGAACAAAAAATTAAACATTATAATTATTATAATAACAGTACTACCTATAGTAGGTATCTCTCTCTACCTACACGCTATATTATCTATGTATGTAGTATAATATGTGAACCATACAGTCCGAAGACGACGTTAGCATTTTCTGACCTTTCGTTCTTATAATTATAACATCCGCCATTCGTGTCTTGTGAATTATTAAACGCCGTGTTCGCTGGGAAACGTTACCGACGGACATATATACTTACTATTATATTATTATCTATGTATGTACATTGTACAATATAATATTATATGTATAAAGTATAACCCGGTTACGGGTTACACCCGCCGCTGAATCGTTTTGAAATTATCATACAAATATTATTGTTATTATTATTATTACATATAAATGTCGGCCAATAACCAAAGCGACAGCCGGTACGAATCCCACGGGCGTTTTAATACAAATTGTTTACAAATTATATATTCATGTGGAAAATGTCGTCGACGACATGCAAAAGATTGCGTCAACCCGATTAGCGACGGCTATAGAGAAGTTCAAATCTTGCTAAACTTGTTCAAAAAAAAATATAAGCAACCAATCGGGCACAGCTTTCAGAGTTTTTAAAAGGTCTGAAGGTTCTCCTTAGCCCCACAATGTCTGCGCAAAACCATTATCACACATCACTCGTTTACAGCGTGATCCATTATCGATTCGATAGTGATAAGAAGGGAAGTCAGGTTAGGTTAGATAAGGAGTTTTTATGGCTGATAACAGATATGATAAGAAACGGCGATATTATCTAGATATAAATTATTCATTTTTTATGTCACCTAGAAGAATAATATCGTTTAATTTGTCTATTGTCTCATCTAGTTAAAAAACAAAGGTTAGCAGTGGAAAACAAATTTAAATAATTCATTTTGTTATGATTTGGGGGACATAATGAAATTAATTTGGAATTCGTTTTAAACTATTACTCACATAATTAAAATGATTAGGTCTTTGTTTAAACAATCATAAAAAACAACAATAAGAGGATTCTTCAACAAAATATTATACTTGTAATATTTACCTTATGTAAATATTATGCAATGTTATGTTGACTTATATTGACTTTGATATACGAATAGGAGAGTTTGGATAAAATATATTACAGGTATTGTTGAATCATTTAAGATGTTACGATAATGTCATTTAAAGTAGTTGCCATACAATCGACTAAATTAGAAGGTACACGTCTTCTATTGCCTGTAATGCAAGCAAACCAGTATTTATGAATAATCATAATATAACCTATCAATAATTTATAACACTTAAATTTTGTAGTAAAAAAAACATGTTTTTCCTAGGTAAAGTGTATTTATTTTTATCTATTGTCTAGGCAACACATGTATTTGTCATCTGTTATCATAGCCTTGTTATCACTACAATATAGGAATTTCCACGATTAAGCGTTAAGACAGCAAGATAGTAAACAATATCATTTAGCCCATAAAGGGCATTCTTAAGAGTTATTGTCCCTCTTGCATGGGAATTCTAAAGAAAGTAGCACCAAAACTAACTTCACTAGATCATAATTTATCGCATAACCTTCTACGGTGTTATTAACCGCGCGTGGAAAGAAATAGTAATTACATGTATTAATAAAAAACGTTACAGTGAACAAATACAAATAACTCAGATAATATGATAATATGTAATTTATGGTGGTCGGATAATATTATGATGTCCGCCAGCGATTTTAAGACGTTTAAACTATATTGTACATACTTTATGGTAACTTAAACTTTAACTATATTTATATTGTATATATATATATATATATTATATTGCATTTTTGTCAGAGCATTGCTGGTCACGTTCAACGCAAAGTGTCCATCATCTAAGCGTGTCACTTTATCTTACATAAGACTGTGAATCCACAAGGTGAGTACTTGTGTTAATTTCTTTCCAAGAATATAGAATGAGATTGAGAAAGAAAGAGAAAGCTACAAGGAGAAAAGTAATTCCAAATTATCGTGGAACAAGTGGCAAAAAGTTTGTGTGGTTGAAAAACTATACTTTTGGATTGCCGGAAGTGGTTTTTGAATTTTTCCCATTCAATTATGCACATTTTGAAATTCTTGAATATTAAGTACGCATTCAATTTGCATTGCAAAATGAGAGATTCAGCGGCGGATTGTCAACGGAGACTTTAGCGATTGGCATACTTTTGCACGACGCTTTTACACTGCATTTTCTGTGTCAGATTTTCTTAGGAACGTTTTTCTCCAACAATACTCTCTTAATTATTATTCTGACATTCACATCATTCCGCACGGTTTGTCCCCACGAATTTTCCCTCCGGAGTATAAATTATTTATGGGAAAAAAAATGGAATTTTCATTAAGAATATTGCCATTAAAATAAATGAAATTCTCCCGCCCAGTGAGGACGGTGGATAGTCTAAGGGGTCAAATAAAACCAAAAAAGATGAACGGTCAGACAAAAATCTAATATGATATTACAATAATTAGTCAGGGGTGCGAAAATTACTAAGTGTGTACAAACACAAAGATTTACAGTATTTACTGCCACTTAAAAATCACATTAACAATGTTTAAACATTATGGAACCAATTAATTTTAGAAATCGCTAAAATGTCGGTACTTCCAAAAATGAATCGTTCTCGATTAATGTTGGAAAAGTGCAGCCCGTATAGTGTCCAGAAACCTCATAAATTACTCATAAGATGATTTAAGCGAAATATTCTATTCATATTTAATATCTTTGTGCGCAGCATTGGAATCCATTAGGCTTTTGCTGCAAAACACATCCCGAGTTAGTTAGTTGGTATGTATATTTTGTTTTGAAATAATGAACGCTTAAATCGTTTGTTTTGTTTTTTGTCTTTCTACCATAGTAGTAATGATTGGTCCAGTGGTACTGGTGCCGGCCGAATGTGGTCGGTTGTTAATTGTTTAGCTTAATGTAGTCTCGTCTCGCCAAACTCCAAGACAATGATGACGGTAATCCTCGGCCGGCGTCTGCGAACAGAAAGGAGAGCAATAAATATCATTTTTCTATTGTCACACTTATAATCTCTCTCTCTCTATGTATATATATATATATATATACATACAATGTTTAAGACTGTATAGGACGGAAAGCGTTTCTCCGTGATTAATCGGATCCCTTGAGCAGACTCCCCACAAGTGTCAAGGTCTGAGGATGCTGTTTATGTTTCACGGTCGCATCAAAAGTGTGCAAATTTCTTGAGAAAGAATTTTCTTGACAACGATGAGTTATTATTATAGTTTGATTTGGTCGTTTGAACTTATTTTTTCGAGTAACGCATCTATTGTACTGAAATCGTACCTAAAGAGCACTTTTAAAAGGTCAAACATTGAAAAATGTCACCTTTTCCTTTCCCTAATTTATTCTCTTATGAAATAATTGTGCGTGAGTTTGTGAGTTGTTAATGATACAAGCCAATATTTAAAAGTTCATCTTCTTATTTTCTTCCAGAGCTCTATCAATTTTCAAAACTCGAACGGTAACTAGTGTGTTCAATTTACATTTTTTAATTTACAATTAATTTTCTGAACATTTTTACAGGTCTAAAACCAGTTTTGGACCGTTGAAATTCAGAGTTATTAAACGTAGTAATTATCCAAAACTGGTTATCGATCAGTGAAAATTACCAGCAAATTACTCTCAATATTAATAAAGCTAATAAAATGTATACCTTACCGTTTTGGTTTCAAAAGATAGATAGAGCTCTGGGAAATAATGTAACTGTTTAGTAGGTAGGTAATGAGAAAAATTAGAGAAATTTGCTGACACAAAAATACAAACTACAAAATTGCCAACTATATTTAGTGATTTATAATAACAATATTGGTAGCTGCTATAATCGACGAAAATGTTTTCAAGACACGGCGAGTTGAGAAACTTCAATTAACAAACCGGGGAAAACCGACGGGGGGGGGGAGGGGGGACACACGCTCTGTTATAATTGGCACGGCCTTTGAGAGGCGCGAAAACAAGCTTTTTTTTCTTGGAACTGCAAAAGCCGTCCAAAACGAAAATACATTATTTTTTAACGACCAAGACGTCGTCGTTCCGTCCAAGACTTTTGTATGATAACAACAACAATACAAGATCGGAAACCAATATAAGACCTAAAAGGCAGGTACATTTCCTCAGCGCGTCGGGGGACGTGCGAAACGCAACAACCGCCTGCGCTTAATTGGGGACGTTTTGCCGCCAATCAGACAAAATATGTCAGACGATGGGAAATAAGTGGCACACTTGTTTCCTAAGAAAATCCACCTCTCCTCGCCTCACCCTTGCTCGTCTCTAATTTTCCCTCCCCCCGAGGTGGCTTTATGTAAACGCAACCTTTTATTCTCGAGAAAACCGTTGTTGAAGCCAATGCATATTGCATATTGGACCGAGTGCACTCAGCCTTGGCGATGGAACTACACTTCCAATTAAAAACGCCCAACAGACGAGACCCGAATTAAACGTGCGCAAATATAATACACAGGTAAATATATACACACCTGACCCGGTACTTAAAGTACGAGCAACGGTCCATGGCCTCGAAGGGATAGTGTTATTGTTTTAGAAAAACAACTTGGGCAACACCCGCGGTTCTATACACGGTGATTGACCAGTCAATATTTTCAGTAAATTGTTCACAATTTAAAAAGCTAATCAAATATTATACACGTTGTCATTAAGTTTTGTAAGTTAATAGAGCTCTAGCAAATGCTAAAAAAGATAAACATTCGAATAATATAGTCTAATAGTGTACTGTAACGTAAATAAAAATGTTTCCAAAAAGAAGCACTACAACTTTGCAAATATTTTAAGACTAATCTAGTGTGTGGCATTAAAAGAATCGCTGGGTATATGGTAAGAAATAAAATAATAAAATATTTAAATAAACCCTTGACCATAACAAAATATGATATTTACTTTAGCAAACTATATAATATTATAATATTATTCTTTTTTAAAAACGATTTAGACACAGGATATGCCTACCTCGTGTAAGGTCAACTGCGGATAATTGTGAACAAATAGGGATGTGACTAGTGATTTTGATATTTTTCAAATAAAGTAGACAATTGGAACTTTTTAACCTAATACTTTCAATAATATGATGTTAATATACTACATAATTAAATAGAATGCGAACATTGATGGTTTTTTTTTTACAAGAAAAAAATAATATTTGCCCCATTTGTTTTCAATAATAACCCCCACTCTACTCTACTAAACTTATAAAACATGTGAATTGTAACCAAACATTTTTTTCCAGAGCTTTTAGCAACAAAAAAAAATCATGAATTTTTAACCGTGTTTTTTAAAAACTTTTTATTTAAGGTATCAAAATCTATCTAATATTTATTCTGAACTATAGAAGTGTACTTAAAGTAAACCTGCCATATATTATATTAATGTGAATAAAAACTTTTACAACATACTTTTGTAATTTTTCATACAAATATCGGCATGCCAAAAGAAGAGTAGCCTTAATATATGTACTGTAATTATATTATTATAATAAATGTACACTATTTTTTAACTGATCTGTTCAATACAAGAAATATTAATCGCACAAGTGTGATTCTAGGTAAGTTTAAATTCAGCTATAGGATTTGTGCTATACATGTATTTTATTTATAAGCATTCCCAATGTTTGTCGTTTCGAATACTACAAGTTTTTAATTTTATTAGGTGTTCAAAACACCTAAACTCTTTTGACCTGAGCTGTATTTTTTTTTGTAAAAAATAACTGTTCGAGTATCCAACGGAATACCAAAGTATATCGTATTATCGTATAACATAGTAACAAGCATATTGATTTTGAATTTCATTAGACCAAGTACGATGATAGATATTATAATCAACCAGTTAAATGAGTCGGATATTGGTGATAAGTAATAATTTAGTCTGCCGGCTAGCTTAACGTGTGCAATCGAGTGGCAAACGAGATGTCTGGGTCGAATTCCCAGGCCGGACTCGGTCGTCGATCGGATGGATCAAATTAATAAATTAAATATATAATTTACTAATTGATTTCTTAGTTTTTTTTCTAAGAGAGTATTATAATATATGTATTAAAATACTGTCTTAAAAAAAAACTCGGAAATCAATCAGTAAATAATTGTACAAAAATACACACCACAATTCAAAACCGACCATTTGCTATATAAGTTAAGTGTATATAAATCAAAATCACAAATACACACATATAATCACAAAAAATACGTGGAGAAAACTCAAAAATATACTTAAGACAGTCATATTAAAAAAAAAAAACCGGTACTACGTTTCGAATAGTGTTATTAGTTGTATCGGTTTTAAAGTGTTTTTGAATAATTGTGGACGTTTGTTAATTAAATTTACTCTTAAGCTAATTTTCAAAATTATTAAGTAAAAAAAAAAAAAGAGAAAGTATAGAAAATGTTTTCACCCTTATAACAATAGGGTTAATGGTATGTTATTTGTTACAGAGCAATACAAACGTTTATCTAAAACTCTTAAGCCTTAACAACATCTTAAAATGTGCTATATATTTATATTTAAATATAATTTGATGAAAAAGGCAACACTATTGCAGTTTTACACCATGATTTTTTTTTTAAAATACTAAATCAAATCTATCATTTTTGGTATTGAAGACTAGATTTTAACATTATAACTTTAACTTCGGTTTTGCACGCAAAAGAAAATCTTCTTACTAAAGAAAAAATAATTAAATATTTTCAAAAAATATAGAGAATCATTTTAACTCCAAGTGTGTTTTGTGTAAAGGGAATTTTTTTCAACTTCAGTTTGCATTTGCTGAGTACAAAAATAATATACAGATAGATACAAAATATTAGTTTTCACTGTTCTCTGTTACTACTTAACGCTGTACATGTACTTATTATATTCTATATTATTGTGTTTACTGTTTTGTACAGTAAACACAATAATACGATCGGGGAGGGTGGGTCAAAGTAGTTAATACATGTGTTAAATTTAACAAAAAAAAAAAATATGTGCGACCGGGTCGTTTTACTCGGGAACGTGTGAGACTGGTTATAATGTAATGGTTGGAAATAATTTGCTTGTAATGTACAATAATGATGACTGCGGACTGTGGTAATGGCGTGCATTATAGTGTTCATATTACTACTGTACGGTGTTTGCAACGAGCGACCGTCCAAAAGGAATTTCAACCTGAATTCCACCGGAAAGGGACGCGCCCGTTTAAACGAAATCCGATAGGGTGCACATGCGGACACAAAGGACTTGCTTCGGGCAGTACTTAACCGTGCGGCTGACGTAGGTATAGTATAATGTGCAAGTATCCACACACCCCCGGTGTATCCCCTGCGAGGGTCGACCATCGACCGCGTGTGTCTGTGACAGAATTAATGTCATCCGTTGCTGCTGCTGCTGCTGCTGCTGCTGTTGGTATATGTATTATATGCCCCATGGCTATTGCGCCAAGACAATGCCGCATGTGAAAGAAACCCATTTTTGAAATTTGTTCGGTTCAAAAGCTGTTGCCGGGTCCTAAAAATATAACTTGCAACCTCAATCCATACCCGGGTAAGCTAACCGAGGGGTAGACTGGTACCTATTCGACTCTCGAATGGCCTCAAAGCTCTCAAAGAAGGAAGAACCTCGTTGCCCGTTTGTACGGATATCCGATCTTGTGCACTTGTTATTTAATATTTTATTGGCAAATAAAAAAAACCGAAACTTCCCGTTGGCGTTAATATTTATATGTTTTGTTTCGAAGCGTACGCAGCTGTAAAGTTATTGCTTTTACGATGATATATTTTTTTATTTTTGTGCCAAGACCTACGAAATATCTTCCATTAAAATATATGGTTCGGGCATTTCGTTCGAAGCGTCGGAGAATTCGGCGATATCCAATTTGTAAGTACAAGCGAGGCATGTTTATTGTGTCGTTACAACTTATAGTGTATCTAATATTTTCAAAAGAAGTGTTTTCAAGCTTAGAACTTACTAAGATAATTATAAACCAACATATTAATTTCGAAGATGGTTTATCTCAGTCAATAGTTTCTCTCTTTATTTCCCACTATTAACTCAACTCTCAGATTTCCCCTTTGCTATAGCAATTCTTCGTTTTATCCATTCGTTTTATCTGCAATTTTCTCTCTTTTATGAAATTTACCTTTCACATTAACCTTTCTATCCAACCGCCCATTATTATACTCAACAAGTTGTCTTCCACAATTCTATTGAAAAACTAATTTTAAATTAATTGAATTTTTCTACTCTATTTACTACTTGCCCTCCAAGCATAACCGGTTCTACTATATCCTAATTGTTACCCATAAGAAGTCCAAGTGCCTCGAGCAAAGAGCCAAAGTTGCAATAACGGCTCAGTTTAAACTCTAGGGGAAACCACGACTCCTTGGACTAGACAAGCTCCTCGTAACAGGCACGATCAAACTTAGAATTGAATTGAATACTATCAGGAAGAAGTTCTAAGTATAGTTTTTATGTATTCCTAAATGAACTCGGTCTACGAATAGCGTATTCCTCCTCAGCTCAGATTCACATGTTGTTCTGTCTGTGTCGGACTTTGTACAGGCTTAGTTCTGTTGTGGTGCAAATGATGCTCTCGATTTTGAAATTTGTTTAACCCATTCGACCGGTTTAATTTTTTTTTTAAATTAAAAACATCTACCTATCGATTGAATTTAAAAAATACTACACTCTGGTATACATACAATACTATATTATTATCTAAGTCTCGCGTTGATCCCCATGGCGCACACGTTTGCGTGCTATCTCTCTCTCTCTATCTGTTTGTGTGTAAATTTTTTCATTACCTACTATTATTTATCGTTTTATTTAGATCACATATTACCTATGTATGCATGTATATTGTATATATCATCCGGTGTTTGGGGCCGACAATCGATGGAAAACTATTACCGATCGCTACTCCTCCTGTGTAATTATCAGAGTTCAGTAATCGCCTTGTATAATCCTGATGGTGGTGTGATTGCACCTATGTGTTGTTCGGCCTCGGCCACTAAATGAAATGTATGTATATTTATATATATATATATATATATATTGTATGCTTGCATGTTGTACAAAATAAAAACTTGTACTCTAGAGGTTGAAATTTCGGGCGTATACTCTGGTCCCCTCGGGTCAAGTTGTGCCGGTGTACATAAAACATTAATATAATAATATGCGTGGCCGGTAACTGTACAGAAATACCAATTGCGTTCAATATAATAATTTATAACAACAGAATAATAGTAATAAAACTACACATAACAGCGGCAGCAGCAATACCGGTCGGCCGGGGCCAATAATGGCAAATTGGCTTTTCGTGTACGACAGCAGCGCAATTGTGGCGAAATCAACCGAAAAACTGACTCAAAACAGAGTTTCTGTAACTGTAATAATAATTAAATAGTTTTTTTTTTTTGAAAAGGTTTTACCCCCAATTCCGCGGCCGCACAGTCAAACTAATTGAGTTACTTTGGCACAACCGAGTGATGAAAACGCTTTCCCCAACGGTTTTCGGCGGTTATTAGCAACAACAAATTGCGTTAAATAACTTATTGCGAATGGTCATCACGTTCGCCTGTGTAATATGGAGTCGGGACAAACCCCAATAACTGCCGTTCATCGAGTAGCAGTAAAGCGCAGGCATTTTTCAAATAAAGCGTTCCAAAAGTAACGGTTCCCGGAGTGCGTTCATTTAGCAGGGACGAATTGTTGGGAATTGATCATTTTTAAAATAAAGAAACTAGCGGATAAAAAATCCCAGTTTTTTTGTTTTAAGGAATATAAACAAAAATAATTATAGTCTCTTTTAAACGATTTGTTTCAGCAACCAAAACCGATCGTCGTTGGCGGTTGACCATTATCAAAATATTGTGATTTTTTGTGTTAAATTGTAAATACAGGCACAATAGATAACTTTAAAAAAAAAAAAAACCGGTAATTTCGAATTTTACAAACTAATGTTCCTCTTCTTAGAGCAAGTACACCTTGGAACGATTCCCTAGTTTTGTAACTGAGCGAGTCCACTTTAAAAAGTTCTAACACTGCCAATGTTTCGTTTGGACTCGATTTTTATGGCGACGATTATTGTCCTGTTCCCTTTCTCATATTTAAACAATATTTGTAAAAAATAAAAAAAAATCCTTTCAAATTATGTTTTTTTTTTTTAAAAAAAGGCGTTCCTAAATGTAAAATTAGGAAACTTTAAAATAGTTCAATCAAATATCCATGTTAGTATTTTCTGTACAATCACTATTCATTTCTACTGAAATTTTTGAAAAATGTCTACTATAATATATTATTAAGTTATTTTAAAAATGTTCATTTCATTTACTATTATTTTTAAAAATATAAATGAACACCAGATATATCGATGGCTGGATATCACAATAAAATACTTTGACACTTTAATTTGTTTGTGCCTAAAAGTCATATCAATAGCATATCATGAATTATAATGAATGATAACATTACAAAACAATATCTATCCAAAAAGCTATTAAATATAAATGCAAATCATTTTTTCTCAATAAATAATGGTAATTTATGTATTATGTCATTAACTTTTCGAGTTGCGAATTGCCCATTAAACATTTTAACTGGTCAATTGGGAAATTTTTAATATAGGAAAAAAACTTCAAAATTACTATTATTTCGCAAAAATAAGTGACTTGCGTTAAATTTATTACCTTTTTTTTTAAACATAACATAACAACGTACAATCTTGTATTGTAACTATAATTTATTGTTTTTAAAACCGATTTTTAGATTTTTTGGGGGTTTTTCTATAATAAAAAAAAAAAAACTATTTGACTATTGATGTATGAAAACATGTTTATATGATATAGGACCACGCTAGATCTACCTTCGGTTTAGTTTGGAGACCTCAATTCCCAAAACTACAGCGAACCGAAAATAACAGTTTCTAACCCTTCTAGGAGAAAAGGTTCCTATAGTCGAATATTTCGCATCATAATATACTGTTCTGCAATTTTACATATTTTACTCGGCCGAAAACAACGTGTTGGATTATTGGAGTCGTGGCTTTGACGGGCAACCTTGCTTTTGACTGGAAACGGTTAATTGTGTATTAACGGTGTACCTACCTATGTTGATGTTCACTTAACAGAATATTGTATGGATGCAATTTAACGAGGGGAAAACTGCCATGCTGGTATGCGTACAAACACAAATACATATATGTGCTGGGAAATAGAGCAAACAGCCTAGACACTAATGGTATCCAAACAGGGTCGTTTGGTCATAGTAGGCGGGGTAGGAAGGAGTGAATGAAAAGCTACCAGACAACCCTTCCCTCTTTCGAATGTACTAAAAAGAACTTCTTAGCGAAAAATAAGAAAAGTCACCAAATTCTGCAATGAAATATTTGTGAAAATTAACACTACAACTATTCAAAGGAGTGCCTACTCTTGTCTATTCGATGATTTCCACTTATTTTGTCTAATCAATTACCCTGATAAAAACTATCATATATTTTCTTCTTCAACAGTCGACATGTATTTTATTTTCCGTTATAGCTTTATGTTTCTATGTTAAACCCACTCAGACATTAACAACTACATTTGTGTACTTCTTCTATACTAGGCTCTAGGTGCTGAGGTTAGACCGACAAACAGTTTCCTTTACACGAATAGACATTTTGTTTTTTCATTAAAGAAAAATACACATTTTAAGGTAAATTTAAACGAATCATATCCAAAACGTTTTCATGTCCAACGCGAGTTTGACAACGTGAAAAAAACTAGTCTGTCTGTAAACGATGCTTGCAAATTTGAAAATTTATTTTTATCTCACGTCACTCTTTGCTTATTTAATGTATATAAAACATATATATATATATATACGTGAGCGACGACCTAAGAAATTAGGTAGGTAGGTATATTATGTAAGTACTTATTGTCTTTGAGGGTGTAACATTCGTACGGCTTCGCCATTGATTCGGATCCGGTTAATTATTGTTATGAATATTCATTCACACGTTTATTAGTTTATTTGGAGTGTATTATACAGGTACATGTATAATATAATAAAACGCTAAACGTGGCAATCTATAAACGACAAACCGTTGACGAAAGTAATGTCACGGTTATGTAACGCATTTCTCTCGAGCAGTTTCGGCCCATAACTATATTTTAGATCTTACAATTTTCTAAGGAGCGCCGAGCACTCGATATCCGTCAACGTTTCAAAAATATTCCACCTGCAGTGTATTGGTATAGTATAATAATTATATACACTTAAAAATAAAAGTACACCGGCTTCATCGTTATTACACAACGACGTCGGCACCAAGTGAAATAATATAAGTAACATAATATACTATTTACATACTTTAAAGACAGGTACATATTAAGATGGTCGAAAAATCTTATATTATATCATAAAACATTATAGTATCAACGTTGCTCGGTTAATCCTGTCCAGATAAAGGTAAAATGTAAATCAACGTTGCTAAAGTTGTCGACTAATTAAATTTTGTCCAATTGTGCTTATGCAATTTAATAATTAGCCTTACCTGACCTGACATACCGCGTAAGAACTAAAGACGGTAATAACATGTATACAACGCCGTACAAGTGAAAATAACGACCTTTATTATGACCTTTAATTGAGTTATTTTTTAATTTCATAATTATTTTTGCCGAAATGTTACAAGGAAAATTGTTTTTCACGGCTATAAAATATGTTGACTTGTGTTTTTCAATTACAGTGAAAACTTGTGCAAAAAGGAAATGAAATAATCACCTTTTTTTTTTTTATCCACAAAAAGATTATTTTCGTTGTGGTGATGTATACATATAAAAAAAACTAGCACACATTATTGCCTTGCTAATACAAGAAATGGAATTAATTGTTTAAATGGGTTAATAAAACAATATAGTGGATATTGCATAGATTTCGGGATTCAGGTTCTCTTTGATCGGGTAAATTTTTATCATACTTAACAACTATTTTGTAAAAAAGTATAAACGATCAAACTGAATGAGTGTTTCTTAAAAAAAATTAAAAAACAAATAGCTAGATAAATAAGAACCACTCCGGTTATTATATTTCTTGTTATTATTAGAAAACGTTAGAAAACAACACAAGACGATGATATAATTTTCTGTCCGTTTTTGGTTTTGCCCGCATTTAAAATACAATTATTTTCAAGGTTGCATTTCTAAAATTACATATTATCTACTTTTGAGAAACACATGTGCGCTTTTTTACTTGTTTTTGTCGTTAAAAATTTGGACCTCGCAACTAATTAGCTAGGAATTTTTTTAACTTCCAAATTAAATCGAAATAATATAATATGTTTTATTGATTTCGAAGGAATAGTGTAATAAAAGGCTGATGGAAAAAAAAACCTTTTAATTATTATATAAAAAAAAAAATAAAACATGAAAGGCCTAATTATATGCTTTGATAATTGTATGTTGTTTAATTGTATTATTTCAACATCTCATTGTATATAAGTATAAAATAAACATGTTCTTTTAGTCGAGTAGACAATTAATAAGCATTTTGTGAAATATTATAAATATAAGCACCATTTTCAAACATTGATAATACAAGCACTTTTGTGTGCGATAACAGAGCGATGGTTATCTTTTTTATACCAAGTAAAAAATTAACTTCACTTTTGCCTTGGGTTTCTTGTTAATGTAATTATAAGACTTTAACCAACCGGTTTTATGGCATTTTCTTATACGTCTAGATACTCAAATTATTTTCAAATGTTTTAGGCTAATTAAGTTAACAATTATTTCTTGATAGTGTCTTAGAACTTTTTGGCTGGCCCAGATCAAACTTTTGCCAATTGCCCTGAATAGTATATTATGGCTTTTAAACATAACATCAACGGTTAGTTATGATGACAATAATTTTTGTAATCGGAGCTTACAAATTGAATTCAACCTTTTTAACCGTTACCCGCCAATAGTATGAGGTTGATTAGTGGATTTCTTCAATCACTACCCTACCTAACTGCTTTTTTAAGGAGTATCTTGAAGAGAAGTCATATTTTGGACGTTCCAACGCGCACAAACGGGGCAAGATCGATAACGCACGTCGACATTGTTGGTAATATGAACTCCTCCTTTGGACGGTCAAGAAGTAATGCATTTTCCTTGTAAATTTTGAAAGGCGTCTGTCGTTTTTCTACTGTCCAAATAGATCACTCAGGTTTGCTGTGGGTTGGACTCACACTATTTGTTTGGCCTTTCTTTTATTTATTTTTTTTTTTTTGACTCTGTAACGATGGATGTAAAGCACACTCGCAGACGCTTCACTACAGGGTCGAGTGTGGTTTAACCTAAATCTTTTCCAAGCATAATTTACTTCAAGAGCAGTGCCGTTTTTGTGGTCCGACCACTAAAAGCACATTGGAGTCTTATGCCGCCGTCATTGTGGTAGTTTTTAAATAGAGAACAAAATGTCTTAGAACGTCAGACCGAATATTATAAAAATTTGCAACGCAATTAGGTTGAAAGCTAATTTTAGAATTCAAGTTTTAACAAGTATTTATACAGTTCAGAAGTTGTTTTGAAGATTTAAGACATAATACTATTATTGAATGTTTGACAAGATTGCATAAACATAAGTGATAATGCATGTATTTTTTTTTTTTTTTTAAATATACAAAATAATAATATTACAATTTTTTTTTTTAATAAGATTGTGTTATATAGATTAAAAACTACTCGTTTAAACTATAATTTGCAAGGCTGTCCACTTTTGTTAAAATCAGGTATGTATGTAGAATTTCGTTTTTAAAATTCTTAATAATATTTTGTAAGCTATCAACACTTTTTTTCAGAAATTGCAGAAATATTTATTGTTATTGGTTTCACATTTAAAAACATGACATACACGTTTAACTACAGTGGGTTTGAAGGAAATATACATCAGGAATCTTTCTAGTTTGACTAGAAAAGTACAAGTTTATCATTCAAATGTATTCTTATGTGATGTATATTATGTCTACTTATTACTTAATTATACTGAAATTTATTATTTTAGCACCTCCATGCGGCCTTTGGTATTATCGACCGCTAACAAAGTGCGGGAAAAAAGTCCTGGACAGACTTACACCTTACACTCTTACACAGGTTTGTCACCCTTCAGTCGTGGCCAGAACATTGATTGCTCTAAACTGGAACTTTCCTAGAAACACACGTGTCAGTAATCGTAAAAAAGGCAATGTTATTTTAGAAAAAATACCTCCAAGCAATTTTGAAAAGATTATCCATTCCTCTTCTGTATGAGTTATTATGAACAAAATCAAATTTCATACTGAATGTGGATATAAAAATATCTATCTAACACTAAGAAACCCACCAGAACTATACAGAATGATGGTACAAGTAGTAGGATTATTGGTGTATGTGAAATTCAAAAAGGTTTTCTGTCAATTATAAATCTTTTTGGAAAAACAAAACTACTTACACCATTTTAATTTTAATAGCCTTGCACAAACGTTCTGTTTTGTTTAGACAACAAAAAAAACTATCTATAACCCGTCATAATATAATAATACATTATCATATCCTCTTCGAACGTAAACAATATTTAAATAATATATTACTAGTCGGTTAAAAAATAAAATGAAAAAGTTCAAGTACCTTTTGGATGTGATTTCTTCAACAGACTCTTTAATGAGGCGAGCTCGGTACGGAATAGGTTAGGTTAGGTTAACAACATTTAACCATAACAACAGGCGAACAATACAAGATTTACATATTATTATTATTATTATTATTATTACTGTTATTATATGCTGTACAGTACGTTGAAAGACTGCCCAATGGGTTTCGCGTTAAACGCGTTTACAAGTTTGCCAGTCGGCCAAATCGGGATAAACGCTCTGAACTGTGTTATTACAAGTCGATACAGACACCGTAATTATATGAGGTTTGAATTACTACAAAAACGAAAAAATTAAACTGTCGAGTAGTACTTAAGGTCGACGACCGGCTCTAAACGTTACCATAGTCTTATCTTAACCGAACGGATGGCATGTTTTTTTGAAAACATAATAACACACTGTGGTGCGTTTGTGTATTGAATTTTTTTCAACATCTCAGAAGAAGTCCAAGGGAGAAGAAGTAGAAGCAGTACCATACACTTTGTAGGGTGAACATGTGTTACCTTGTCGGTATTTTTTTTAGCTTCGATGCGGAGCTGAGAAGGTATTGTTTTTACAATTATGTGTTTTTATTTTTTTTTTTTTTGTGTCTGGACCCACGATATCTCGTAAACCGCTGAACCGATTTCTTCGTGTAGCAACACTATAGATCAGAAATCATACCTGGAAGGTACTTTAATGGGCAAAAATTTAAAAAAAATCACCCCTTCCCCATCAAAGTCGAGAAAAACACCCAAAAAATGTACAAATTTTTCAACTTGAAATTACGATGCTCTTTAACTTTTTTTTAAAATAGTCGAAAATGTTCCAAATTTATATGAATTGTTCCTCAAACATAGTACTATCGACAAACATTGACAAACCAAAAAAAATTCATAAACCCTTTCCCTTAGAAGGGATAGAATTTTTTTCTTTATTTCACTTTTTCAAGCAAAGTTTTAGAGATTTTGATCTGAAAATTAGACCGAAGGTAGATCTAAAATGGAACTATAACATATACAATTTTTTCAAAAATCTGTAGTCAAATTTTTTTTTATTAAGGAAAAACCCCAAAAAATAAGGTAAATTTACACTTTGGCCGTAGTCAGTTTCTAGGTTGCTATGTGTGCGTGAATCAACAATCAACAGGTAATGAAAATATTTTCATTATATTGTTAATTACGATGTATGGGTAACTATGGCAATACATTTTTGTAGACAGACGATCAATCTTTATCGTATCCACCCTGCATAAGACTAAATATTAAATTTTAAGTACATTATTGCTGGTCCCACGATATCTTCTAAACCGCTATAACTGGTTTGAACATACTATCCACAGATTCGCATCGAAGCGTTTATTTAAAAGTGATATCACTTTCAGTTATAATAAAATCTGTAGACCTGTGACCTCTCCGTCCCCACTATGCCCCGGCCCCACTGTACTGGCTTTTTTTTACTTTTTTTGCCATTAAAAATGTCACAATACCGACATTTCTTTTTTTTTAATATAAAGAACACTATAACAGTTTCAAATATAAGGTCGACAATAATTTGTACCTAGTGATTAATGTGTAACTACACATGTTTGTGTAATGAAAATTGTATACGGCATAACCACACTTTAGATTCGCTTACCTTCGGTCTAAATGTCAGATGACCTTTAGTCCTAAAACTACACCTGAAACAATAATAATGAAAAGTTTCCACCCCTTCAGAGAGAAAGCGCTGGTGATAATCGTTTTTCAACGTAGGTATATTGATAATATAGTGTGTAAAGACTATGCCATACAGATATGGAACTAATTAGACTATTTTATAAAGTTATTATGGAACGCTGTGATTTTGAGTTGAAGAATATGTAAATTGTTTGAACGCTCTTAACGATTTTTACTTAATTAATTACCTTTCAGATGTGATTTCTGATCAGTAGACTTGTTACATAAAGGAATCGGTTCAACGGTCTGGAAGATACCGTGGGACCAGACACAAAAACAAAAATACACTATTGTATGTAGTTTTTTTTTTGGTTTTTAATTGCACTCGAAGGTTAGCATAGCGTCAAAGCGGTGAAAAATATCAACAAGAAATACTGTCATTAACATTTTTTTTTCGAAGTTTACATACAAAATGACTATTAATATGACCGGTTTTTAAGTATTTCGAAATAGTAATATGAATTCTGATCGAAAATCAAATTTTATTTTATTTTTAAACCGATAAATAATATAACTACATTACCATATTTTGTTTTATAAAAATATGTTTATTTTTCCATCATAACTATTATTTTTAAAGAATCGTTAAGTTATATTCTGTACGTTAAGTCCTGTTCTATCTAAACAATATAATTTAATATGTCACCAATGAATTAAATACTACTCTGAATATTATCTCAGGTGCGCAGGGATATTTAATGCGAAAAATCTGAGTCTCGGTTTTCATTTGGTTTCAAACATTGTATCATAGATACTGACAGTAGATTAGCTGAGTATCCTATGTATCCTATGCGAAGGGCTTTTAATATGCATCCACATTGTCATTTTTGAAAACCTGCGGGACAACGTAACGACGGTTACGGTCGGAAACAGCAGGAATAAATTGGGGAGAGATTATATTGACACACCATGAAGAGTGAAAACAAGTCCAATGTTATACCGTCGGCCCGCCCACGCTTTACGGCGTTTGCTTTGGCTTATTTGTCCTGCTGACGCAACACAATATCATTTCTGTCAATTTATTCCATTGGTCCCTGGACGCTGACCGTCGCTGTCAATATTGGAACACTTAATTCTCGAAAAGTTTGCCATGATCAGAGTCAAAAGTTTGGAAAACCCAGGTCCATAACCGTCCATCGGTCCAGGCGAAGTTTCTGCAGCGACCGAAGAAAGGATATTGCCGTTTTCTGTATCACATAAAAGTTACACCAAGTTCAATTCGTAAGAAACTTTTGTATTCCTAATCGAGAGAGGCGAGGGCGAAATTCATTTGGACAATGTCTTTGAGTAGGCGTTGATAGGTACAAAGTTTCTCGCGTGAATCACATATTATGAAATTTGCCAATTAATATAGCTTACAGTATATTCCCTGACTAAAAAAAAAGAGTAGAATTAGTAGCATAGTCCCCGTTCAGTTAGACTTTTCAAGTAGTGGTTTTCTCTGATATATCCTAAATGCTATTAGTCCAAGTCTAATCTATTTATCTACCTGTTATATTATTAATTAATTATATTAAAAAAATGATAAGCAAACCGGGTAGTCGAAGCTCCACTGTACACCATTATTTATGTGTGACAGTAAGATAACAGTACAAAATAAATAATCTAAATGGTAAACTCGGAAACTTTTATTAAACTCGATCTTCAAAAATAAAGTTGATTTGTCTTGAAATTCTTCAAAACTACCGTCTATGGTATTGTTTAGATACTATGAGTATAAACGATAACAATGATATTATTATTTGGGCTCTTGTGAAAAGTCAATTTACTTTTGAAACTTTTGTACGATAAAGTCTTTGTAAAACTGTTTTAATAAGTACGGAATTTCCCGGAAAACCTGTTCGGTAAACCATCTAATAAAACATAAGTTAAATTTTCCCTCGTGTACATAGTAATATCATACATTTCTCTTCTCTGCATAAAGGTTCGTACTTCGTGGAACTGCGGAGAATTATGCCACACTAGAGGTTAAGTGTATTGTGCGCAACCGAATAATGTATTGTTTCCCTACACTTTCCTGAAGGACGTTGTAAAATATGTAATTCCTTCAAGCATGGTTGGCGTTCGGTCCGGCCCGAAGGACCAAAAGTGAAACGCCGGTATTTTGATGAGTTATCGTTATTATTTTCACCGGGACGGTCCGTTCATTGTAAAAGTGGTGTAACTCCGAATGTTCATACTATACGTATTTTTGCTTGACGGAGTCACATTTAGTCAACTCCAATAAATGTAAAACACCGAACGAATACTTGTACTCTTTTTTCCCTACACTTTAATCAATCGGTGTGATAATTCACTTAAACAGTGAATGCGACAACGCCAACACGGAATGGACCCGTCAATTTGCGTTCGGTCTGGCCCGAAGGACCAAAACACCAAACACCGGTATTTTAAGAGTTATCGTTGCGGTTTCGTGTGTAAAACATTCCGGCCGGTGTACCGAGAGGTCGTATCGAATTAAAACGATTATAATATCACAGTGTGGCGACCGAACCGTTTTCCTTACGAGAAACGCACACTAAAAATAACTGCTATGCCGGGCCGAGCTAGCGCTTAATACCGTTGCACAGTGCGTGTGCGTTTCGTACGCGTTCTGTGTGTATTTCCACACAGTTTACTTTTTCGGCCCATACACACTGTAACATTACACACACCCGAAACATACACATACACGTGCTCGCTCTTAGAGTACAACGACGGTGATAATAATAATAATGCCGGTAATACGGAATTAGCCTGGGCGGCGGCAATGCATCGCGCGGTCGATTTTTGTGTGTATACATTTAACCGTCTCTCTCCGGTACCGAAAAAATAAAAAACCAGTCCAAGTACCGCCGATAGGCCTCTCTTATAAGTTATAACAAATAGACCCGCGTGTGTGTGTGTGTGTGTGTGTGTAAATAGCAATCGCGTGTGCCGGTATAAACACATGTACAATAATCGTATAGGCGTGTCCGGCCGACTATAATGCTATGTGAGCATGAGTGTATTTCTTTTTTGAACATTTCACATCCGTCTAGATCCTAAATAGACGATTATCCGAACGTATTATATAGACGGATAATAATAATAGTAATAAACGTCGTTCTCGCATCATTTACATGCCAGTGTGGCGGCCGGGCAGTTCGGAAAACGATTATGCTTCTGCTAAACAAACCGAGCGTTTTGCCAAACCCTTGGGAGAGGGTGCAGCTCGGCGTATGGAAACCATGTATTACCTAGAGGGATACCCTAACCTTGGCGATAGACTGTAGTCAACGAATAGTGTGGTAAAATAATATGGTAAACATTTCAGTGTAATCAAATTGAGAATAAAACATATTATGTGTAGTGTCAGTCAATTGGGGGGCCTCGATTTGCTTGCCATCTCGACGCAGTAATAGTGCAAATATGCTGAAACAAGCTCAATCTGGTGGAAAGTGGGAGCGTTCAAACAATTGCAATCAATACGAAACTAAATCCCAAAATAGACAACACAATTGAATAAATAAATAGAAGGGAATACGACGTTCGGTTGGACGCAATGGTGTAATACTTTACCAAAGTAAAAGTCATTAAATTGTCCATTTTCGTTTTAGAGACCTTTTCCGGAAAGCGTGCAATAGTGGTCAATAGCTCTCTCTCTCTCTCTGCGGTTATTATTTTCCACCATAATGTGATTCTTGTCCATAGTGAAGGCACAATAAGCGGACAAACATCGCCATTACCGAGAACACATTATTACTTGGAGACTTGGGGCGATCAAACCGATCCTGTCATGTTAAAATTTGGAAACGGATTACATTATAAATTATACTCCATATTATTATTAAATATTTTACAAAATACTTTTTCAACGGGTAATCGTGAACCGGACAGTCTAGTTGTAGTTTCGGGCTGGTGTATTAACTATACCTGATATTATAATATTTCATGAGCGGATACAATGAAGATCTTGTAGGACACACGCCGTAGAGGTATAATAAAACGGCGTATAAACTTTATGACTTGACGCACATCACAGCTGTTTCGGCCTACGTCCAATTATTATACAATGATCGTTGATCGCAGTGACGTGGGCAAGTTGGTGGAATTAAAAATATATTTCATTCCTCGTGCCACGACCACTTATAGAGCTTACAACAAATACACCAGCCATTGCCGGCATATATACACATCTGAATTTGTGTATTTTTTAAATATTCAGTAAGTCATAACGAACTGTTTCTATGAGTTTCTAAGAGGTAATTTTTTAGATGACTGCGTATGTTGAGTTTTTTTTTTTTAGCAATTGAAAACTTGGGGCAACAACCAGACAAGTTCATTTTTCACACTGTTCCTGGTAAAATTCTTTATCCCATTTACTACCGTTGGCGAAAAAAACTGCAATGTGTTGTACTATCTTTGTAAGGGATAATTAAATTTTACTGGTTTTTTCACTAAAGTGTATAATTTTTTCATGGAAAGATTTTAGTTATCTAAGATAAACGTTCGTTGTGAGCCCCAAAAAAAGAAATTGTTTTAATGTTGTTCGATCGTTTAAATAGTTATAACTCTGATTATAGTTTTAGCTTCGATGCAAAGCGAGAAGGTATTGGTTTTACTCTGATGTGGGCTTTTTTTTTCGCTGTATACACTGTAACTTGTTTAATACTTGACCAATTCCTTCGAATAGCAACTCTATAAATCACAAATTTTGTCTAGTTTGTATTTTAACTTATTCTTGCTGATTCAGTTCAAAACCTACTTTTACCGGATTAGGCGAATTTTGCGTTGAAGCTTTTCGATTATTATTACAAAACTACAAGCTTTGGCGATTCGTCTAAAACGTTTTAGCCGGTCATGCTTGAAATAGTTCAACGAGATAATAGAAAATCGAATAGACAGCCCGAATTCATTCTGGCGGAGACCCTTTAATAATATCCGCCATTGGGCTGCCTAATTGCTTATTGTATGAAATTCATAAGAAAAACATCTAAAATACACACCCCGGTAAACTAAACTTGTATATTTTGTGGATTGTGCTCTCTACGTTTCAATTTGATTAAAAAGTCTTTCTGATGTAACTATAGTAATTTTTCACGGTAAAAGAATTTCCCTGTACTTTGTCAACTGCCTCTCAACGGACATAAACGATTCGTTTAACCGACTTGTTAATTTCAACTACTTTGTACAGACAGTATAAAAATACTCTTGACCAAAATAGGTCGTGCACAGGATACGACTCCTACGCCACAACGGGCCGCCGCCACTGTTGGTTTACCTGAGGAAATACAAATTACAACAAATCCAATACTATTCATATTATTATTTAGATAAGATAAGAATAATCGTGTTTAGTAAGGAATACATCATTTTAGCACCCCCTAAAACGTAGGTCTAGTTGCACCTCATTTGTCACACCTTACACCTACATATTTCTTCATGCACTCGGTTCTTCTTCGGTCTGTTCCTTCACTAAATCTCTGTACGTTAATCTATCTTGCTCGTGTTTAATTTTTAAATTTGCCTGGATCGTCTCTTGGCATTATCATATTAATATTACCAGCTACATTTTCTTAAGTACAGTTCAGCTACACCGGTTATTACACTGAGATAAGATACATATTAAATGACAATGAATGACTTTCTACGCTTTTAAACCTAACAGTTTTGCGGGAATCGAAATTCTAAGGATTTTTCTTTATTTTTTTACCCAGGCTCATTACTCAGGTTACTGTCTCGAATTGGCGGAGAAGCAATAGACCGTTTAATGTGTTTTTTTTTCCTTCCCCATTCGACCGTGAACACCGGGATAAAGAGAGATACGAGGACGGCGTGGGGGTGGTTGGAGGGTTTAAGAGAGCAGCAGCCCGTTTCTTGATAATTATTATATATATATTATTATGTCTTTACGACGGGACCTGCTTGTGCGCACTATTTTTTCGGTCTAGTATGCGAAATTAAAAACGCTAAAATTAAACTGTTTACGTGGGGCAAAAAAAAAAGTATATACAACATAGCGAGTGAATTCCATCTGTGCGGTTCTGTGGCGGTATTACCAGCACGAACCAAGCATCGAGACGTCGAGTCAGGCGAAAAAAATAAACCTTATTATTTTAATTGGACTCCTAGCAGCGGTTCGTTTTTGTTGCCGTGAATACCTACACTATATTATATCCAATAACAATAACTATGATGGTAATTTTTGTTTTTTTTTTTTCCACAATAATTATCATTCACAGGGCAAAATATCTGCCACGACAAGCAACGGAAACGGCCAACAGATTTATTGCACACACAACTTGTACCTAGTTTAGCGTCATCCAAAAGTAATAATTGCCATTTGGACCTCTAACGATAATACTAATAATATGATTTTTGGTAAAAACTCAAAACGCAAAGACCTTGGACCGACAATAACATTTTTTTTTTTAAATAAGTGTGTGTATTTTTTTACACAGCTACGTACACGTTTCTTCTTCTTCTAGTTTTTAGGGTCCTTCCCGCATTGTTGTTTTGTTACAATATTATTACCGTAGTAAGTAACTTCGTGCTCTTGGCATTTTTTTTTTTTTTACATTTGCATAATTTTTCCATCGCGTGATCAAAACATAATTTATGCTCATCGTGTACGAAAAATTAACGCGCACAACCATTTTAGTTTTGTTTTTTCGTTCCCATTCGGCCAGACTGGTTTCCGTTTACCTACACGGTCAACCTAAGACAGTTTTTTAAGCGTTATCATTTTTCCTTTGTATCGTTCGGCCGTGCAAAACGTCACGATTGTATAGAAACACTGGCGCCGCCCCAGGGCAGACCGAACAGTGATTTATGTTAAGCATAATGGCAATTTTGTAGTTTTCATTTTTGAAAATATTTTTGTATTTCTTATTTCACAATATTATAACATGGATTGGAATGGCTACGATAAATTTCGCGCCACCAATTTCATGCCACAAAACCACACCTAAAAAGAAATTTAAATATAGTTAAATATATAATTTAGAGATAAGAGATGAGTGATAACGGATAAGAGATAACAGATTAGGTATACGTGATAACAGATATACCGCGATTACATGTACATGATTAAATGTTTTACCGTGAAGATGAGAAAATAAGCTCTTCTTTTTGGATACACTAAATACTTCTTACAATTATCTAACATTAGGAAACTCTTTTTTTTTAATACTTTTTTAAACAGTTGTGACTTTTAAATGAGACAATTTTATAGCATTACATAATTTGTACTAATTGATAACTTTGTATTTTTATAACTTGTAATTAGCCATTAACTAAACTATTTTGGTCTAACTCGGGGGCTACGAGAGGAGGGAAAATACAACGTTTATTACATTTATTGCACTAGTGGACAGAAATATATAGACAGATATTAAATTATTACAGACATTAAAAACTAAGTTAATTATAACCAAAAATTGTTTGTTTTCTCAAACTTTTAACTTGTCTTGAACTTATAATGCATATTCAATATTGGTATTTTATACATATTTTTTTAATTCTAGGTAAACATTGGGTATTTTTAGCGTTTACTTTTGAATTAGTTTTAAATAATTTTTTTAATTTTTTTATATCTCGGGTGGGTAATTTTTTTTTATCCAAAATCCGACCATGTTAATGTTTAAATAACGGCATTGATTTTGATTTTATTAAGAGGTAATTATCGAATAACACCTCTCAAGTAGGTATGATAAAACATGCTTACTTATTCCAAAACTTGTTTTACACACTAAAAAAAACAAGAGGTGTGACGCTCTATTTAAAAAAATTTTTAAAAAAAGGAATCAGATAATTATTTTTTTACGTTATTACTTATGCAATTATCTTATGAATAGTGCTAAGATGTTAATTAATGTAAAAATCAATGTGGGTATGATTAAATTTATACAAGCAGCTCATATAGGGTATATTGAAGATATTTTCATAAATTGTGTACTGAATTAATTTTATAAAATATTTTTACAATTTAACGTTGGTGCATAACAATTGAAATTGAAACAATAATTTATAGTAGTTTAATTTCAACTGAGCCCGGTGGTTTACACATTACAGACAGTTCAATTTAGTTATATTTAAAAAAAAAAATCAATAAGCTATTGTTTTATGTAGTTTAATAAAAAAACATACCGACTGAAAACATGAGCAACCATACGACCTTCTCGAAACGGTTTATTAAATATTACATCATAATTCTACATTAAATAAAGTTTTTCGCCGTCCATTCAACGGGCTTATATGAAAAAACCTAAACTATAAATAAAATATTTGGCATAAATTATTCTAAGGTGAATAGTTTGAATAAAAACGGTTGATGTATCGTCGAAGTTTGAAACAAAAGACACTAAGTGACGTTTCGTACAATTTACAGACGACCCGAAAAAAGAAAAAAACATGAATTAAATTTATTTTGCTATTTGTTGATTTAAAACGAAAACTTTGTTTGAACAAAAATATATCACTTAGCGCAATTGTATAGTATCTTACATAGTACATAAAATTAAAATTTTTTGTTTTTATCTTTAACTGAATTATAAAAATAATTGTATATTTTTGCACGCATTGACCGGTCAGAAAAAAAAAATACAAGCGACATGTGCGCTTTTAAGAAGCAAAAACATTCCCCGAAATAAATCCAGGATTGTCTATTTTAAATCCAAAGTGCAGTTACATAAATCGCATCTTTATTGTCTTCTATATAATCTTAAATGAATAATTCAACACTTTGTTTTATCGGAGAAGGCAGCATTAGTATGCTCGGTTAGTTTCCTATATATTTGTCTAGATCAATAGATCTAGACAGTTTTAAGTTGTGCTTTGCATTGACTGTAACAGCTATATGATGAGGTCAAAAAATGCTGAAGGTATATATGTTTTTTTGAGTTTTCACAAAGTCCAATTGTATTATAATAATATTACTAGATAAATGGTCCAAAAGCGAAAATCAAGAGGATTTTAGTTTTTATTAAATGCACATGACCTACTTAACAAATAAGCTTAATTGAGAAATTGATTTTTTTATTTGCTAGAAAAGCTATTCATTTAAACTTGGCCACATTTGTTTTTTAATTTTCCACTATAATGAATTATTTTTTTCTACATAATGCCATAATTCGATATAAATTACATGGACCACTTCATACTCATTAAGCATTGGTATATTTACTGTACAATCTACACAATTTAATTTGTCCACCTTATTATGTTTACTTCAATTATAATTTCTTTAGTAATAATGGACTTTCAATTATAATACAAAAAAAGTTGTAAGGGTTCACCGCGACATTAAACTCAAAATAATAACCAAGCTTTATCTAGTTTTCAAGTATAAGCTATGGATTGTGCGACAAACAGTTCTAAAAGTCGTTAAGACGTTTTTCTCGGTTAAGTTTTTACCGGGTAAAAGTTATAAATCATACTTCTTTTTTATAGCTTTCTTAGAGTAGAAATGGAATTTAATGTTTTTTAAGAAAGTTATCGGAGTTATGATCTTTATTTTTTTATATACAACACCAATGAGAGGGGGGAGAGGGGACTGTTAGTCACATGACTTCCCCCTCTTATGATTTGTAAATGACTAAAATTAGAAATGTTTTACACCTAACAGTATGTATCGTATAAATATTGAAATGTATAGACAATTTCAAATATAATAAGATAATTACTGTAAAAACGAATAACATCTAATAAAAAATCAAAACCCATTACTTGGCTAATTGAAATATTTATTTTTAAATTTAGAAACTAAAAAAAAAATAAACATTACATACAAAAATATACATCCATAATTGGCCACGACGAACAGTAATTCAATGTTTCTATTAATTAATAATCAAGTATCGTTATTTCTTGGAAATTCGTTGTTTATAATCAATAGGTACTTATTTTAATGTAATTTTTAATTACAAACCACTTTCAAATAGCATAACACGGGGTCAGGTTTTCTACATGCCTGTAGGAGTTATTTTTACTGATGAAATAATTGTAGAAAATAAAAAGCAAATCAGTAGATATGAAAATAAATAAAGCAACAATTTGATTTAGTTTTTTTCATTAAAAAAATACAAGACAATTTTTTTTTTTTATAATTTATAGATACATACTAGATGAGTTAAAATCTTAGACTTTAAGTCCAAAAACTATCCCCAAAAGAAGCGAGACGAATATTATTTGCTATTTTCCAGACGATGAATATCCCAATAACAGATTTGGACTTCATATTTTGCATTGCTTATTTTAAAATTAAAATATATGTACATTCATAGGATGTGTCTGCCGAATTCAAAGGCAATGATACCATTTGATTTTTTTTTTTTTTGTAAAACATTTTAATATAGACAAATCAGCATTGATAGAGATTAGGCGGGGGGGGGGGGAGCTTGGGATACTAAAAGCCTTGAAATTAGTGCTTTTCAAAATACCTACGTTTATTTTTTTAGTAAGAGATTTGTTGAAGTACAAATAAACGTAGCGCTAATTCTAAGTTTTATGGACAAATGTCTGTAATGCACTTTTGTTTCATTCTATAATTTATAAAATTGATAATCAATTACTGTAAATATTTGTTATACATTTTTTTTTTTTTTTTTAATTTGCCTACTGCGGACATTTTTACTTTAATTGTTTCATTAAACCATAATCTAGATTTGTTGTGAGCTTTCTCAGTCAATTAGCACAGACGCCTTTTCGAGTTTGGGCTGATCGCTGTTCGACCACAATATTAATGTCAATTATCAAGCACAATGTACTTTTGGTGAAAATATTTATTAAAGCGCCTCTCTTTGTATGGTATTTCGAAGGCGCTATTATATGTATGTGCAAACGAACGGGCAACGACATTGTAGCTTATCCGAATGAGATGCAAACCAGATGCTGTACCCGACAGTTATGAACATAAATAATAATAAACGCGGAGGAAATAAATAGGAGAAAAAAAACAGTAAGCAATAGAGAAGATGTTAATAATTTACATTATTATGTATTTATTATTATTATTTTTATTTTTTTGTGTGTGTGTGTGTGATTCTATTAATTTTCGGCAACCAAACGAGGTTGGAACGTTTGTACCTGCAGGTATGTGCGCATGTGATGATTTAACACATGTGGAATATTTTTTTGGGGTGGGCGTTTGTACATACGGGCATTGCATTTACAGAGTTTTTTTTTTTTACCTGCGACCCGTTTCATCGGCGGCAAGTACTCGCATTTTGGGATGGGCGTCAGACGAAAAAATTTGTTAAAAAAAAAAAAAAAAAACCCCCAAAAAAAATATATATATATATTAGCGAAAACCCGTCCAGCGGAAAGATGACAGTGATATTTTTTTGGTAATATTATTTATTTATTTTTTTATGTATTAACCCGGAGAAAGAGTAGAGTAGTGCGACTCTGCGTACACGTGGATCACGATTCATACCCGTTTTATATTATTATATATATGATATTCTAAACAACACAAGTTATCGGTGCGCTATCTTTCTGCGCTATAAAACAAAACGCAATATTATTAATGTTTTTTAATACAACCTTCTGTACCTGAAGTTGTTACCGGCTCAGCGTCGGGTCATAAATCATAAAAGGTGTGCGCGTGGGCTGCGCCTTGTCCCGCAACCGTTTTAAATCAATCGACGCCGTTATCAGTGTTTAAATATCGCATTTCGCATTGTTTATGGAAAAAAAAAATAAAAAAAAATACATACATAGCTAAATATTATGTTAATAATAATTGCATACCTACTGGAAACCGGTAGGTACCTGCTTGCAACTCGAATGCTAATAATCGTTTCACGTTGTTCTAGAATTTAGAAACATTGTCTTTCTGGAATCCGTGGCTTTATTGTTTTAGATTATATATATCCCATTATAAAATTTAAAAAATTGAGGTTGTTTTATGAACCATAAAAAGTCAATATAGGGTATGCCAGATTAGCGAAACGTTAACACTAATTTTTGGTTGGCACCATTACAGATTAGACAAAACCAGATGGGTAATTTACTGATAACCGAAACCCTCCTCAACTTGGTGTGACCATATTCTAGAAATGAAATTATTGTGGAAAATATTTTACTTAGTTATGTAATCAAACAATTTTTTATTTATTGTTTTATTTTAATTATAACGTTTACTGGTAATGTATCAACTGTATAAATTCTAGCATTGTGTAATTAAAATTTGTAATTAAGTATGTAAAAAATTCTCATTTTTTAACTGTACAACAAATTAAAACATAGATAAGTTTAAGATTTTTATAACGGTAACTTAACTCTTTATGGACGAATTTAAGCATTTAAAGCATAGTTTTTTTTTAAATAAATAAAAACAATATCCATAAAGTAAACACAAAAAAGCCAGTACAGTGATTACTGGGAGGTCACAGGTCTACATGAATTATTAATTAACCGAAACTGGTAAGATCACTTTAATTTCTACTCTCTTACTGTGCTTGGTTTGGACTGTACCGTTTTGAGTTTCTTGTCCACGGATTCACTTGAACAACTTTTTCACACTCTGGTTGGTATGTTGATTATAATTTTGATAATTTTGTCAACGTAAACCGCATAACCGCCAAAACCGAAGGTATTGTTTTTCCACAAACAGTAAGGGTACCTCCATAGGGGTGAAAATGTGTACTTACGGCTTTTAGGGGATGTTTACGGTATGCCTACCTCAACCCAGAGCGGATTGTTCGAGCTAGTCGTCATATTATGTTAATAAATAATAATACTATTATTACCACAGCGCTAAAATCCGGTGTTGGCATAATAATATTATGTATAACAACTTACTGACTAGACGATGCTAAAATTCGCCTTCGGTTAAAATATGCTACCTCGTCTGGTCGGGTCCGACCTTCGCGGCATGAGCTAATTTCAATATTATTATTATTCGCGGTATATTATGGTAAATTATTGAATAATTAAATAAAAACCACACCGGACAAACGCGGTGTCCATTGCGGCAGGGCAGGGCCATTGCGGTAGGGAAATCTGCGTTTATCGCAATAATATTTTATTGGATATTTTTTTAATAGGACACCCGTCCGCCAAAAAAAAAAAACACTCTAATTAAACGGATTTCAATTATAAAATATAAAATAAAGCTGTCGGCTACGACCGGTCGGCGAGAAAAAAAAACACCGTCCGTTTAACGTTTAATTAACATTAAGAAGCGCTTATAAGACACACACACACACACACAGTATTCCAATCTTGAGAGGCTACTTGGGAGGTAGGGCACGAAAAACAGAGTGTTATTACCCGTTCGGATGTCATTGGTCCAAAAATAATTATTATAAATTATATTATACCTACTCATAATGTGTTAGCTATTTATGATTTTCGGGTCGCAGGCTAACGCCCGTTTTCAATGTTAAAAGATTAAAACTACGAGATAGTTAATGGCAAATTTCTTATATTATAAAATATTTAAAAATAAGACATATTGTTTTGTGTACATGTATAATTAATGTTTAAAGATAAACACACGGAAGGAATCTGATTTTTTAATATTCGAACCAGAGCAGGACATGTATCAACAAATAACAATTATAAACAATTTTAGGTACAAATGATAATTTTTTTCTTAGATATAAACATATATATATATATAATATATATCAAGTTAGTGTTTAAATATATACAACTGAAGCCATTTATTAGAATTTTAAAGATTGAAGATTAAACCTTATCTTATGAGGACGATACCCACCCAATTATTAAGGAGTTTACTTGGACAATTCTTCGCAAAATCTTAATTAAGAGCTTAAATTATAGTGTATACTTATTAATACAATAATGACCATACATAGTTGGCTGTTATTTTTTTTTTTTTTTGTTACGCTATCATTTCTATAGACAAAACTACAATTGTTTTTCATAAAAATAGATTTACAAGAATCAAAACCAAAGTGTCAGTAACAGCTAAAGGAAAACAATATCTGTGCTTAAGCTTTGTTAAATTGACGATTACTCAATTCACTAATTTTTAATAGCACACTGAAAAATTCTAAAAAAAAAACCTAAACTTTAAACATTTACAAAAAAAAAAAATATTCGATCTATTGAAAAGTTAACGCTTAAGCCACGCTTAAACACTGTTAAAATTTGCTAAAAATGTTTGTTAAGTTGTAAGTAAGCGACTTATTACAAGTTGCGCTTGAGGGTTTTTTAAATACTTTATTTTTTTTTAGACAAACGGTGATATAAAAATGTTTCTGCTCTTCTGGACGGTCACGAGTTAAAAAAACTATTTGTTCAATTTAGTTTTTATAAGCAACTTTGTCGAGGTTAAGCAACTGAACTATTGAAATTGGCGACATTAAAAACAAGATGTAATCGCCGGTTAAAACTTGCTTAACAACACACATATTGTGTCAGAGTTTGTGATCTACAAAACGTACCGTGTCTAATAATGGATCAGTAATGGTAAATATGTAAGCAATGAGAAGTAAATCAACCCCAAAGACTAGATCAGAGAAAAAGCTTACACCCAGTCGGTTGTTTGTTAACTCAAACATTGTATAACTGTATTTTGTGGTAGCCAATAATAAACACAACCACGACAATACAATATTACAAACGAACTAACATACCATTCGGTTTGGGCTGATCTATCAGCGCCGCCCATCCCCCCTCAACCCCATCCCACATAAAAAAAAACCATAGTGCTAGACGAGCCTAAATTCGGTAATAAAAAACAGTGTAGTACGTTTTGATTTCTGGGAAAACGCATCGGTTACAGAATTTTGACCGTTTCCAAGAGTCGTTAAGTATGTACATACGGGCACCTTCCAATTATTATTACCCAATACCGTACACATTCTTTCGGTTTGCTACCATTCTTAGAACAATATTATCCAGGCTCTGACTACATAAAAAAAAAATATGTATAATATATATATATATATACATCTAATGAACTACACACGTATATGTGTGTATGAGTTATCCCTCCAGCTCTCCAACGGTTTTTGAATATAAACCAAAAACCAAAAAAACAAAAAAATGTCCCACAGGAGGTAAAAAAACGCATTTCGTTTGATGGTAAAAAACAAAAAAAAAATAATAATAATAAAAAACCGTACCGGGTACATTGTACAACGTGTATTTTACACCGTGTTATATTATATTTTGTGTTGTGTATAATAATAATAATAATAATAGTAGACGATACAAGATCATTTGTATTTTTGTGTGTGCGGTCCGTCCGGTGGGGTGACCACCTTAGCCCCCAAAAAACCAGAACTAGAAAAAGAGCTGTTCATATGTATACATATATGTATATGTATATATTTTTTATGAACACGGGTTACTTTTTTATTTTTTTCTCCATAATATATATTCATTGTTCCGCTTGACCGCCAATGGTAAATACAGCTATTTACACACACACACGAGCCGAATATAATATTTTTTTCTACTCTTTATTGGATAGGTGGTGATCTTAAGTCCGCCGCACACCGACACACACACACAATCCACATGCCACTGTCGCTGGGCAAAATCTTTAAACAAAAAAAAAATCCTCTTCAAAATCCAGTCTTCGATCGTATAGGTACGATTATTTAATTACACAGAAATCTAGAAGTTAATTTTTTATTGGGGGGGGGGGGGGTGTTAGGAACACGAGTAGTTGACCACAAACCAGAAATGTTTTTCTCTAAAGGTATCAAAAGAAAAGAAATTGTTAACAAAAAATATGATTGGCATTAATAACATTACAGAAAGGTTTGTTGAAGTTTGGTTGGGTTAAGTTTAGTCGGTTAAATTCCATATAGGCCTAAAAAAAGTAAAAGTAAAAAACGCTGTAATAGGGGTTGGGTTTGAAAACTTGAATTGTTCAAATATAATAGATTTTCTCATTCGGTTTTAATTTTGCAATAATTGTTTTAATAGATATTTTCAATTAAGATGAATATCTATAAATTGTATGCTACTTAAAATGAAATTGATTGTGGCTAAAATTGCATTGCTTATGAAAATTTGTACTTTTGTGATCATATCTTTAATAATCAATTGATGGAAATGTTGTTTTGGTGATAATCCGACTTGAGGAAGCCACCTGCCCTGTGGATTCGCCTGTAGTCTATGTTGATAAGTTAATTACCAAATTTGTTTTCTTTTTTAATACAAAACCAGAATTTAAAAAATCCAAATTTTCATTTTACAAATGTACCGATTTGAAATCATGCCCAACTCGGGACAACCGGCTCATAACATGTATTACGGTAATAATCATAATAATATTATTATTATATATTTTTTTATAGCCGTTAAATCCGATGTACAGTCGACTGGAAAACTGACTGGCGGGCGAAAAGAGCGAGAGAAGAGGGTGATAGAGGCAAGGAGAGAGAGAGAGAGAGCAAGAGTGAGGGATAGTAAGAGAGATCGGTCGAAGAAGATACCCAGGAGATAGAAAGAATAATAATGATAGAAATAATGTATATATATATATATATAATAAAAGCATAACAGCCAGTTTAATAATTAATTGCCAGGACCGGTTCGAATGGTTTTTTTTTTCGGTGGTACCTACCTATAATATCCAATCCGGACGGTGTAACAAAACCAAAAACGGCCATTTACGATTAAAATTATTTGGGATTTTATACTTAAAAACAACAGCACTTATACTATGTGCGTATATTAACTGCTATAATAATAATAATGTAATATGTAAGTATCCCAAGTACGACTCGAGAGAGAGAGAGAGAGAGAGAGAGTGGGCAGAGTGAACGTTTCGTATGTACGTAGGTATAATAATATGTATGTATGTATGTAAGTTTGTAAGTATATAAGTATATAATATAAATGCACGGTGTGTGTGTGAAATGAAATACATTCCTATTAGGCGTATGGGGTCATTTCTCTCTACGCCATTACGTCCCCATCTCTCTGTCTCTCCGTCTCTCTCTTGTCCATTTACTACACTACCCGTCTATCAATCTCTATCTCTGTACCTCTATCTCTCCCTCTCACTCTCTCTCTCACACACACACACACACACACACTAGGTCTCCTTCTTTGCTCGTGTGTGTGGTGTGTGTGTGTGTGTGTCGCTCCTTAGGTACATACTCGCATTACTGGTTTTTTTTTTTTTTTCTATACTCTTTATACACTCTTTGTCCAATACACACGCGCACATAATATTATACAATTTAATATGAATATTTAATTAACATTACCCGCGTTCTCTGTGCGTACACGTTAGTTCGTGCGAGGCCGCTTAAATGTATACATTTACACACACACACACACACATACACATCTAAGTACACGGCCGCCGAATTCGAGACCACGTCCCACACATACACACACACATGGACTGCACGGACTCGGTCGATTACTGTTATTATTGTACGTTGGTCGAGTCGCTGTTATTACATAGCGCACCCTGTTACAATATTATCTTTGTAGGTTTAACGTCATCGAGTACCTATGCGTGTGCTCGAAGAACAACAACAAAGGCAGAAGAAGGAGGTTAGAAAAACAGATCCTATACTTACCCCCGGCCAAAGTTGGCGAGACACTCCCCCCCCCCCCCGAAAAAATGCCTTCAAACCGTCCTCTTTTCGGTTTAAAATAAACAGTTTTGTTCTGAACCAATTATGGATAGAGTAAATATTGTATTTTGTGTAGTGATGTCATTATGTGATCAAAGTTGGACCTACAATTATTTCTATATTATACAAATCAATATTGTATGTATACTAGTGCCTAGTGGACTGTGGACGCATAATACTTGCAAACGGTTATTGATACAAAAGCTAAAAGCCCCAAATCAAAAGTACAGTGAAAACTCATTTAGAACTGTTGTCAACACTCGGCTGAATGAATTAGTAGATAAATGGAAAATACGTTCACGAAAAAGTAGTTATAATTGTTGTAAGCCCTGTAGAGATCTGAGTTATAAATATTCAACGAAATCTTCACCCTTCCTCTTCGTTCAAACAGTGTAGCCACGAATCACAAAAATTTTTTTTTTAAATATCTTCGTTCTGGCATCATTTCGGCTATTTCTCAACAATATGTCTAATGAGTTTTTTTGTAAAATCTAAGATTCCCTTTTGTTTTGCTTCTGTGGTGTCATGTCTAGTTAAAAATACATGTTTTGCACCCACAACACAAGACGTGACTGAAGGCATTCGACGGGCAGGCAAGATGTGCTGCATAAACGGTGGAAATCCAGGCGTCGTCTGACGGTTAGACTTTGATTAATTACTTATCGTCCGGTTATCTCGGCTTGGCATCGACGACGACAGGACCGGACGACGGCAATGATGATAATAATTACAATTATTCGAGGTTTACATGTTTTAAGGCTTACAGCTGTGTCGGACAAGAGCGGCAGGAGGTAAGTGTAGTGTACACACGTACGGTGTCAATTCGTAAGAAAATTCCTGAGATTACCTACCACCAGTGACCAGTAGAAAGTGTGTAAAGTGGAAACGAAAAACTGTGTATATATTGTATACTACTTGCCAAAGTCAATGTAAACTCCACGGTAGCATCCGTAGCAACCGGTCTTCGTGTGGAGTTCCATTAAAGCGCCAAATATTATTATCTCACAAGAAATCACTGTATTTCAGCCACAACACAATACAGTTTTCCTAGACGAATAAATCAAGCGACCGTTACACGTTTGTCCCGACTTAAAGACAATACCACCGGTAGGCCAAGACGGTTGTACGTGCAGTGGATCTCATTGGATACTTACATTTTCCTAGTGCTGTTTGGTCGCATAGTCACCTCAAGAGAATAATTTATTTTATATTTCAAAATTAGGCTCCTAATTCAACGGGTTTAATCGTTTCATGTGTATGTATAGAAAGCTAAATAAATTAAAAACACGTTTATAAACACATATAGGTTTAATTTTAGAACATAATGAAAGTAATTTTTCGGTTTTATGTCTGAAAACGTTTTTTGACCCGGTTTTGGCTCCATGGTTATAAATTATGAAATACATTATTCCAACTGGGACTGTAGTCTGGGCCATTAAACTCAATCTAAAAAGATTATCGAATACCTTTTCACGCGTAACGAATAAACGACTTTTGACAACAACTAAGGATCACAATGCAGGACACGAAAAAAGTCTTTTCAATAAGTCTCCGAAAATAAAGAAAGTATTGAATAATTCTATAAATACACACGTTTCCGATAACTATTACCTAACCAATCATCCGGTGTTTTTAAAATAAATGTATTTTTTGAGACAATTGAAAAAAAAAAGTTATTTAGTTTACTTTACTGTTTATTTAACAGTTGGTATACGAATTAACGGTTAACAATTTAAACGTACTTTTCGATTTTCTCAATAAATAAAGGTTTTTCCGTTTTCCCAGTAGTAATTTTACAAACGTATAGAATAGAATAATTGACGGCACCTCAAGAACGAATTTGTTTCAGATTGAAGCAGATCTGAAACCGAAGCAGGTTTGTTTTCGAATGCCCGAATGGATTTATTGGTAATTTTAAATATGTATATATATTGTATTTTCCCACTTTTCCCTGAAAAATATTGGTTTTTCATCTGTTCCTTCGATAGTGTTTAGTTATAAATAATTTTCCCAATTTTTTGGGAGGAAAACCTCAGAGTTTATTGTGTTCATTGGTCTTTGTCTTGGTCGTTTCGCGGTGGTCTCTATCCGAGATGGACTATCTCTCTCTCTCTCTCTCGGCTGTATTTCACATCCATTGCGGGTAAAAGAATTTCTTGCCCAATATCACAACCACTTGTAATAATATGTATGATAATAAAACGTCGCGGACGCGCGCGCATTGTATACACAACGAAGGCGATTTCCGGTTGTCCGCGCACAAACCTGTTGTCCCCGGCCGTTTATTTGATTTTTTCATATTATTATTATTATCATCGTCATAATTATTATGCGTTATTTATTTTTTGATCAAGTTCCAAGATTTCGGCGTATCACTTACACTGGATTGTCGACGGCGGCAGCGGGTAATAATAAATATGACCCCCAGAAAAAAAAGAGTGTTTAGCCTAATTTCCCGACAAACGCCACGTGTACACACAGGCATAACATAATATAGCACATACACGGGTCAATTCGGAAAATTCGGTTTTTTTTTTTAAGTTCGTTTCGTTTCATATTCTTTGCATCTTGGCGGGGCATCTGCCCTTGTTGCTGTGATCCGCTAATAGAGTAACAATGTTAAAGTGGTAAACATAATAATATAGTCAAGTAAACAAAACGGCTAAAACCAGTGTGACACGCATGAGAAAAAAAAAATTGTTAAGCGATTGGTACTCTTTAATATGATAAAATAAGTTTTTACCCGGTATCTTAAAATATTAAGATATTATTGATATCTCTTATCACCACTGATAAAAATTAACAAGGGGAAGATACTTATCACACAGTGGTGGCCATCTTCTTAGGACTAATGTTAAATATATGTGTATACATTATAGTTATTTGTTGTGTATAACGTCATATTACATATATAATACTAAACAGGTCGTCACATTTTTTGTTTACATTGAAAGTGGCCCTTCTGCTTTCATCTATTCTATTGTTTGCGTCCAAAGGCTTTATAATTAAAATTTAGTGAACTACCAGAAAACGGGGTTCAAGGACGGACCTGATCGAAAATGAGGCTTTACTGAAATCGAACTTTAAATGTAATTTTGCAAACCTAACACGTTCAGTTGACGTTATCACCGTTTTAAACGTTATGAATCAGTGTTGCCAATTGCCAAAAACCCTCAGCGGCCCAGTTTAAATCACTTTAAGCATTTCGAACAACTACTCGAGGCTGCACACGAAAACCCAGAGGACCAACCTTTTTGACTACTTACCTCCGTTGTGAAACAAGTAAAAATTTCCATTCCGCCCATATTGTTGTTCCTCAAAACCGAAAAAAAAAAAATACTCTGGAGATTGACATTTTACCGCATTGCATGTCGGCATTACATTCAGATTGATTATAGGCAAATATTTGGATAGCACTATGTTAATGTTGTCAGCAAAAGTCATAGATGCTGAACGTTTTATTCACACACCATAAAATCCAGGCATATAGTCAGGATCGGCGTTGAACTGAAAAACACCACGAATTTTTTAATGACCCACACATTTTTTAATAGAATATATTATTACATCAATACTATATGTGCACGTGCTTTGCCCCTCGACATCTCATTTTGCCGTTTTTCCGGTTTGTTTTATAATTTCGAAACCATGGTCGGATGTTTGTTCAGCCGGCAAACGCTTTGATCCAGTAACAGAATATCCCATGCGATTCACATGTGGCAGTATTGCACATTAGGATTATCATTATAATTTCACCGAGATAGGATGCCCCTTGGCCGTGCATCCTCGCCTGGTTTTACTAATAAAGGAACATTCCAAAACGGTTGAGTTGAGAGTTCTATTCAAAATGTCATGCCAAGATTTCTGATCTAGAGACTAGCTACATAAAAAAAAACCTATCGAGTAGATAAAAGGTTCTATACAAACGAAACCATTGAAAAACTAGTATCTAATTCACATCAAAGCTAAAAATAACCTCCACAACACCTCACAAGTACACCAGAAACATAATCTTGGACTGGAATGCAATACATGTACATGTTGGCATCCTAAATAGCCCTTTGGAGTTTTCACATGTTTTACTCGGGTCTGGGTGTCCACTTGGAATAAATTAAATAATGTCAACTGGAAACTTCGCCCCTTGAAAAACGTATGAATAGGCAACAAAGAATTCACCGTAATCGGATCACTGTCAGTAAAAAATAACAAAGTGAAAAAGTCTGGTCGAGGCGGTTACTGTTTTGAAGGTAATAAAACATTGTCAACGATTTGATGCATCCCATGTAAGTATCACTAGACTTTAAATCAAAAGCCATCACAGCTTCTATTAAGGTGTGGGTCTTTTGTTGAAAACTTTAACTGGCCGATGACCAGTAGTAATTTGTATAGTAATTTTTACTTAGCAGTGTACCCTTAACAATGAATCAACCCTGGTGAGTGGTGGAGGAGATGATGGACTAGGCCAAGCTGCGGTTTCCATAACGGCTTTATGTCTATAGGATTTGGTTATAATAATAATATATTTAGTGATTTTTTTCACTCCTTCTCGGCGGGTCGTTTGGACGTTTTGGGTTTTTATCGATTTCACAATATCGAGCACGCGAGGAAACCCGAAATTCTCGACCATATACTAGTGTAGCAGGTACATGTGTAATAAATATATGTCCCGGGCATTTTTATAATACACTCATGAACGCAATAAAACAGGTTTAAATTATTAGAGACATAGACGACGTTCGGTAATCTCTTTCTCTCTCCTACTCTCCGGTTGGGTCCGGAGATGGCCGACCGAGTATAAAAAAAAACGCTTTTTTTTTTTTTTATAGCGGTTAAAACGAAATTAAATACTGAAGAATATAGTATACATAATATATTTTATTGCATTACGCACTACATTCCGGCGCAGCGGCCGTCCGTTTCCATTTTAATGTATTCGGTTTATCAATTATTATTCAGACGACGATAATAACGATACCAATATACGAAAAAAAAAAACCGAACCGCTCTCTTCTGCAGCGGTAATAATAATAATAATAATAATAGTAATGATATTCAGTGTACACTTTTTTTTTTTTCGGAAACGGGACTCTTGAACTCGGTAGACGACACCTGGCCGGTCAGGTTAACACCGAAATCACATTTGTGCATAATAATTCCACTGAATTCAAATAATATGGAACGCGTATTGCCTATAATAGTCGGCTGCCATTTTGTGAACGGTTATTGTTTTGTCCACGATATCTATTGTTTATTTTTCTTCTATGATTTATTAAACACACGACGGATCTACAGATATACATTTCAACAATCTAGATTGCTTCTATTTTGATCCATTTCCGCCATCTTTGTGGGAATTAGAACCTTATCACATGTTTATAACTGTTATCACTGTTTATAACAATTCAAAGTTAAGCCGACAGCACAGAATCACAGATATATATATTATTTTATACACTCATAAATCCCAAAAAAATGGCCGACGTCGACTTCAATACTAAGTCCAAATATTGTATTCCCTTTCTGTAATAAAAGCCCAAAAATCTTGTTAAAGTAAGCAGAAATGTAAAATTCCACGAGCCGAACAATTATTACCATCAAGTTAGTCCCAAGAAAAGTGTTTGAAAAATATTAATTGTAAACCACGTTTATGACAATTTATTATTGTTATCATAACATAATAATTTCTCATGTTATCATCACCTATCAAAACATTTTAATATGATCGTGGAAAAGTAACGTAGCATTTTTACTTACTATGAAATCGGCACAAAAATGGCTGCCTCCCAGATCGGCATATGTTTAAATCTGAATACACTTGAGTTCAGTGAATAATTCCACAGCAGACACAGCTGGATCCGATTGTACACACTTGTCATGCACCGACTTTTCATAGTAAAATTAAAAATCAATTCGAACTTGCACGCCCTTATCACAGATTAGATAAAACCAGATAGTGCACTTCCTATTGAGCCCATGTAATTCTTAAAAATGTAAACAAACCTAAATATCAGGCCAGTGTCAACACTCGTAGGAAAAAAAAAGTCTTTGTACGAAATTATTGTTCTTTTAACTACGCATCACTGATTTCCATTGTTTGTTATCTAATCTGTGCCCTTATTTAGACATTTTGAAAATGGCTCATGTAATAATATCAATAATAATGATATTTTTCACATAACTAGTAATAGCATTCTGACTGTCTAACATTTATAGTTTTTTTAATTTTTTATTTGTACTTTATTTTTAATGTTTTGTTGGTGTTTTCAATCAATGTATAGGTATATTTAATTTAATTATTGCTCTCATCTGTTTATAGCAAACTATATCTTATGCCTTATGTCCATGTTCATTAAATAAATAGTATACTTGTTATCCAAGTCACAAATTTTATTCAGTCATAAAAAAATAATTTATATTGTATTGATAGGTACACAATAAGGAAAACTGCAACTTGAATTCTTTGAAAAATATTTTTTATTTAACTATTTCATATAAAAAATTGCTCTAAAGAGTGTGTAATATTGAAGTAAATACGGCCCAGTGAACTTGATGGTCAGAGATCTGACTGTTGTATGTAAAACACTGTTTAGAAGTACATATTTAAATTCAACTACCTCAAGTTTTCCAGCAATTATCCTTGAATGACTCGTTGTTTGGTACCAACTCAATAACAAAATTCAAGTATGATTTTGGTCATGCCTTATTATTTTTTGACACAACCTAAAGGGTTATTATTCGAAACAACAAAGTTACCACTGAAAAGTTAATCCACTAAACGATGATCGCCGTGCTGCAGTATGCTAAAATTAAAATTGCTAGTTGAATATTCGAAATAAACTTTTAACCTAGGCAAGTATTTTTTTTTTTGCTTTTATCCTCGGTTCGCTAATCAATCGATCGTCGTCGTTGGTAATTTTTTAATGATGGGAAGTTCGTGTTTGCTTCGTACAATTGACTTGACCCAACCCATCGACAAAGCATATCGTTCACCCCGTGCATATAATTTTGACTAAAAAATACCTAAATAAATAATCATAATTATACGTGTGGATGAAGCTCAAAATGATATTTTTTTTTCAACAACCAATAAAAACGGTTAACTATTCATATAACCTATCGCTATATTCCGCATTCGTTTCATTGGCATTGTATTTTGTGAGTATTTCCTTATATAGATGGTTGATAGGTCAAAACTTAAATTGTACAGGAGACATTAAAATAGCACGTCTATATTGATTTTATGGACTAAAAAGTTAAATTTTTTTTTAATAGATTCAAAAATAGTTTAAGAATAATTCAATGTACTACCACAGATTATATGAAAACAGATTGTTCACTCGGGCCTTTAACAATAGGATTGCAAATAAGGCTCTATGATTGGCCCGCCAAAATCAGTGTGACCGTTTGAAGGGAATTTGTTTTTAAACGTGTTCGCGGGCTTTCGCATTTGTTAAATAATTGAGTTAAACAGAATGTTTCTCTTGTATTTACCAAACATTTTATAAATATTAATAACCATAATGATAATAATAATAATTTAATAATATTATTCTTACAATTACAATTGTTTTATATTATCTTACGCACTATATAGTATGACGTATCCAAGGGCAATAATTTTAATTTCAATAATAAATTACAATTAATAAATAATAATACATTTAATAATAAGACATTTTAAAATTCCCAATAAGTAAAAATATAATGCATTATAAACAATAAACATAACATATCCATACTTATTAATATACAATTTTAATTATTTCTAACATAGAGAAATAGTAAGCTGTCCACCATATGGCATGACAACTGACAGAGCATTTATTAACTATGAATAGTATTGACACGCAGTATTTAATTACATTGTTATTGTAAAAATAATATCAATTCAAAAATAATAAACAAAAAATAATTATAAATAAAATAATACAAATTATTATAAAAAAGTATTAAACAACTAAAAGTATTGCATATTTATATACCTAGTTATACGTGTTTTAATATAACCAATTTTTTATTTAAACTAATTCTATAGGCTACTCAGATAAAAGTCGTGCCTTTAAAAGTATAGTTGGCGTACAAAATGCGCATACGCGCCTGCTAATAGGTTAAAATAAATAAAAAATAATGAACATGAAATAATTAGTAAAAATTAATAAATCACAAAGTTCACATAAATAAAGTAGTATAATTGTTAGTAAAATAGTATAAAAAACTGAAGTGCCGAATTTTTTTTCCGTTTAACATGTTACGGATACATATGAGTTCTAACAACTGACAAATTTTCAACTTAAAGGTCCCAAAATTATGGCTTAAAAACAAAAAAAACTTGTAACCATCCTAGGGGGTGAGAAATGGGAATAATATAAATCCGACACCAGTCCATTTTTGGTCGTTTAAAAAAAATGTTTTGCCAGAACCATTTCCATTATTCTGAAAATGCAAACTGTATACAAGACTTAGATGCTATTTTAAGTATTATGAATGAAAACAAATTTTTTTTTTTTTTTTTTAACATTTTATTGGTAAAACAAACAATCTGTAATTATTATATTACAATAAGTCCGTAAGCGGAAATAATACAATGACTTGGATACACATGAATAAAAGCAGCCGCCCAATGGCGGCACTCTTAAACTTGAATGAAAACAAATTTAAATATAAAAATATGTTTTAATAATTTTAATTTTTTTTGGTCAAAATAATAATGTCAACCAAAGATCACCTTGTATAAACTACAGGTGATTCATCTGATGTAAGACATTCGTTTTTTCAGAAAATTAATTCCTTTAAAACTGTTTAAAAAATGTTAGTAATTGATTATTTATTGTTCTTTAATCTGTTCATTTGCTATGAAAAAATGTATAAAATATATCATAAATTAAATATAAATTAGTAAATTACAGTCAATTAAAAATTACTAATTAGCCATGAAGTGTTTCTTTTTTTTAGAATTCATTCACATTCCGACATAAAATTAATTAATTCCCATTCCTCATTCCTTAAAACTAAATGTAATGCATTCATGATTGCATTCCTCTAAAAAGGAATGAAATCCAATAAATGCATTCTTTCCAACACTGATATATATATATATCAGTGTTTAATAATGAAATGTCTTTGAGATAATGAGATAGTGTTATCGACGGGGTCAATATTATTACCGATATAACATTTATTATTTTCTTAACATTTAATATGGTAAATACACAGATTATATGAAATAATCATATAATTTGTGGTAAATACTAGTTCGATAATTTCGAGAGTGAACAATCTGTTTTCATATAATCTGTGGTACTACTTGCAAAAGTAAATATAAGGCTTAACCACTTTATTTTACTCCAAAGTGAAGTTACTCGTTTGTTACACTACTTGACTTGTCGGAATAAAAACTATTATTGGATAATATTGTTTGTTGACTAGTATTGGTTACTGTAATTGGCAATATACCTGGCATTGGCAAGCAACATGGTAGAATAAGAATCCTAAAACCCAATAAACTAAAACCGAAAACACGTTCGATATCTTTTTAATGTTTAACTACCTAAACAAGTAGACAACAATTTTTACCGTTATCCCTTATACTTAAAAGAATAATAATGATAGACTTTATCTTCCTATTCAAACACAGTAACGGTGATAGTGTTATCGACTGGATCAGTATAATTATTTAATGGGAAACTATTGTGCTACTGTTGTAAAAACCCAACGGATATTGATATTTAACTAAAATCTATACAATATCATATCAAACGAAGATATTGATGAAAATTCGAAATTCAAACCATAACAATTTTTAAAATGTTTTTGTTGAAAACGAGCGTCTCACATCAGCCGGATCATTCTGTATGTATTTAAATAATATTGTGATTTTTATTTCAAACCACCGCCATCGGGTTTGGTTCTCTCCGGAGTCCTTTGTCGCGGTCTTCATATAGTTTTCTTATTGTGTAATATACCTACAATAATAATATATTATAATAGTGAATGTTGTTAAAATAATAATATACAGCGCGGTTACAACCGTCGGTTTCGGTGTAAGTATATTATACATATAATAATATGGAGCACTGCACTATAAAAAAAATATATCCTTAACGCTCTGTCACAATCATAGGTTTTTATTAGTAAAAACCGTGCCCACAGAAAAGGCCGCCAACCGTTATAAATAAATATTCTCAACTCTTTTACGACGCGTTTTTTTTTTTTTTTGTATTTTTTTTTATAGGCTTTCCAGTAGTAAATCTGTACTTACCTATTACTGTTTTTTTTTCTTCTTCCACGACCGCTTGTGACCGACTACACGGTGTACACGACTCTTGTAAACCCAATAACAATACCGACAATAATAAGAATAATATGATCATTTTTATTAGGCGTGCAGTACGCATTTGGGTATTATAATTTTTTATCGGTTTCACAAGAAACCCGATTGTGGTGGGCTGTACCTTATCGAGTAGTAAAAGTTGAGTTATTTGTTTTTTTTCCTTTCTAGTCGAAAAAATAAATTTAAAAAAAAAACTTTTTTAAAAACATCCTTTTCTAAAAAAATTTAGTAAAAAAGTGAACTAAAAAGTAAAAAATAAATTTACTACAACAACGATAATTTACCAATCGTTTGTAGCACATTTTTTATTACAAATGTCAATTACTCGGAAAACTACCGAAAATTAACTACAATTTTAAATAATGTTAAACATCTTTAATTTTTAACTAACAAGAAAAGCATGTGGACCCTATTCAACAAAGTCCAAGTTCATTGAGTTAAGTATTATGAAATGTATGTGTCACACATTTATTAACAAAAAAACTTGCAGTATAATTAATATTATCTGATAAATTTATTGAGACTTTGTTGAGTATAACATGAAGTTGTAAAAAAAAAAAAATTGGGGCCATTCTGAAATAAAGTTAGAAATTGAATTGCAAAAACAACTAAAAGCAATGAGCGCAGAAAAAATTAAATACATTTGTACTATTTTTGTCCCCAATAAGTAAAAAAAAAAATTTCCTATAAAACCCAGTAAAAAGGCAAGTAAGGTTGATTGAACTATACTTACTGGATGAAATAATTTTTCATTTTTTCTCACCGAAACAATTCACAGAATCGTTTTTCTTTGTCCCGCTCCTTAGCTGTCTACTATAGGGAAAACGTTGAAAACATTAACTTACTATGTTGTTTCCATAAACGTGGCATTATAGGTAAATAAACGACTAAAATAAAATTATGAAAAAATTAGAAATTATGTAAAATTGTTCTAGGGATTTTCCGTTAAAACATTTTGAATTATTGTTTATTTAGCCGATATTTGCTTATTTATTACATGGTGAACAGTAGTTGGAATTACTTGGAGAAACCGCTAGACAAAGAAATCAAAACCATCTCGGTCCGTCCGTTATAAAAATATAAGAAGAACTCAAAAGCTTTTCTTGAGAACGTTTTACGCAGTATGTTTCCACAAAAAATAATATTATTATTTTTATTGAAAACTGTTACATGCATGTCCATTAGACACACACAAACACATACCTCTATTTTTTTTTTTTTATGACAAACGGCCCTACAAAAAGAATCAAATTTGAATAGTTTTAAAAAAAAAAAATAATTTGTAGATAACGGTAGGTAATTTTTTTTAAAGAGAGGTGGATCCAAATTGGTGTTTATTCTTTTCATATTTTTTTGAGTTTATATAAACGTTTTTATACTTAAAACATACCTAAATTTCAAGTACAACCTGAAAAAATATTTTTCCATTTACCACTTGCTCTTCAAGTTCAACAGGTTTTCTACCACCTTACAAGTTTACTTTACACAATACTATCTTAAATTTAATTTCCATATTTCTTTTATTACCGTCAAACAGGCCAACATGGGGCATTATAGGTAATTTGGGGCATTGGTCAAATATATTATATTTTAATGTATATTATTTTACACATATGCCCCAAATTACCCATAATGCCCCAAGTTAGCCCGTTCGACGGTATTACGGTTTCAAAATATTGCAGGTATTATAAACTTGATACTTATTTGCTTTATTTAAGTATATATATTTTTTTTTTGTTCTCTATGCCATACCAAAAAAAGCATTTTGTGTTTTACTATTTATTGGTACCTACGTGTCTAATGTCTAAGATTTGTTATTATTTTTACAAAACAACTACTTTATTGGTTTCATAAACCATTACACGATTGGGGTGAACGCGGCTTATGGAAACAATAAAGTTTTGTGTAACTAATGCTGAGTTAATCTTTTAATAATTGTATACTCAATAATAATCACTTCGGTAAAGTCAAATCAAACGCTGTGTAATAAATAACGAATTGTCCAATGAAAATGTTTTGTATAAGTAACAAAATAGGAGCAAATAAAATGTATGAAAACCCTAGTGGCTATTGTACTTAAGGAGCCACTGTCTTCAGACTCTAGGTTCGTCGAGAAGTTGCTGAAAGGTTAAGTACCCGTTGCCAACCGCGTGGCACATAAACAGATACAATTATTATAATTATAAAAATAACATGTACACGGTTAGGTCAGGTTAGTTTTTGTGACGTTTATATGAAACGATTCATCGTAGTTTCATAATAAATTATTGTATTGATTATTATGCTAGTAAACTCGTGGAGATTATTCTACATCAACAGCTAGCATATGATTATATTAATTTATAACGTTGTTGGAATAAATTAAAACTATTTTTTTTTTTTTACAAATATAGATTATCATATTATATTTTGTTTATAAAATATTAATCCCGTGGGTAAAAACCATTAAACCGAGGAGGAGATAGACCAGTTAAATCGATATTCCAATTGCAAATATTTACTATGGGTAAAAAAAAGAAACATGAGTTAGATTGTCGATATAGATTTCACTGCCACGCTGTCAATTCCGTTAATACATATTAATGTTTAATAAAGATTAATGATATCGTCGTTATAGGTAGGTGTGATTTCTAGACAAGAACATAGCAAAAAAAAAGACACTGAATAACATTACTATCAAACAAGTTTTAATTTAAATCAAGTGCGTTGACTTGAAATTAAATTCCGTTAGCTGTAGACTATGCATAGTTTTTTTTTTATGTAATATATATGTATGTATATATAATCCACAAGAGCCGTAGATTATGCTTAAAGAAAGTAAAGGAAAGAAAAAGATTATCCTTGAAAAAGTATTTAATTACCATTGCGGCGCCGTTTTACCAAAAACGGTTTTAATTAATGATATTAAGACTTGCGGTATTGCTCTTGTTTTTTTTTACCCGTTTAAAATCGTAAAAGCCATGAAAAATGTGTTTTTTTTTATTGCCCCATTTTGATTTTAATTAAATCATTACTGGCTATTTATTTATTTTTTGCTCTCTTTTGTCCATTATTATTTATTTTACACGGCGTTCCGAGAAAAGTGAATAAATCAACTTTGATTAATTAAAAAGGAAAAAATAAAAAATAAATAAGAAAGTACAATGCGTTGTTTAAATTTGATATTCAAATGATCGATCGTATTATTATTGTTGTTATTAGTTTGTTATTGTTATTGTAATATACATTGTTTATTGGGATCTATTCTTTTTTAAATATGTTTATCGTTGCTTTTCTGCAGTTCTCGATAATAATGATAATAATAGGAGTACCTGTTTAGGCGGTACAAAAAACAACCGAATAATCAGAAAAAAAGAAATGAAAACTGTCGAAAAACACTTGTTTAGTTTATCTTATTGGGTTCGGTTGGATACGACTTGGAATGTAATATAATAGTAATAATTGTCATTGTTATTATCATTATAATATTATAGCTTTCAGTGTTGCACAAATAATATGATCCCCTCCCCATTTTGGCAGGAACTTTTAATAATCTTATATCTGGGCTAATTGCCTAAAAAAAAATCGCGTTAACACATATTTATTAAATCTTTCAATTTTTATTTATGAGAAACTCAATGTAAAAAATTTTAAGATTATTTTTAAGTCATCTGTGTATTAATAGAATTGTATAAACACGAGCTTTTAATAACTGTATCAGACCGTTGACATAAACATAATACTAGCAAGGAATGTACTCGAATTTGTTGACATTTTTTTCCACACCAAATCATATGTAACCATATAGTCTTCGGCCAGGTCGATCCCTGAAATGATAAGTATAACAAGAAGAAGCACAACGAGTGTAACCTCTTTATATATATTAGTCTACTCTGTCTATGCAATTAGGACAACATGCCCGGAGTGCGCTATATTTCTTTTGAAAATTCTCGACTAATCCGGGCTAGTGTACTTTATCCAAATGACTTTTGGCGGCTCATCCGGTACGGATAAGTTTTTTTCTTGGACATTCGTCAGACTTAGCTTTGGAAACAAAGAAAACGCCGGTTTTTTTTATCCCTGTCGACATTGCTCATCTTTAATTACATGTCACTTTATTGCCACACGCTCACTTCAACGAGAAGTGAAAATAAGTAATTGCAAGTGTAACAGTAAAACCGGCGCACAACATTTTCCCCTTTTCGAAATGACCCAAGTACGGTTTTCTTCGCGTTAAACATTTTGGTTAAACAGTAATTTTGCTGTTCGGGGTTGACCTAATTATTGTTAAGGGACCTCTCATAACTTAACGGTTACTACCACTCTTGTGGGGCGGTAGTAAAGGAAAGGGACCTCGCACCGTGGCCTCGGAATAAAGTTTACAAAAAACCGTCCTGACCCGGTTATAACATACAAGACACTGTTTTTAAGCTCGTTAAAAACGTCCAATAGTAATAATTAATAAACTATACTGGCAATAGTAGTTTGCATTTTAGGCGGCGATAATTTTATGTACGCCAATTCAAAAGTTTCAATGACAGCCCAACCCTTAAGTTTGTTTTAATTGCGCTCAAAAAGTCAACAACTTATGCATTATAGATGGATAACCTAAGTCAACCCGACCCGACCTAACCCGACCTGACCTAAATTAGTTAGAAATTATCCAAACGGTTAGGTATTATGTAAAATTACATTTTTTACAAATCAAGATATTTTTTTTTATTTTTAACTTTGACAATACTTAATTTTGTAAAAAAAAATTACAAAAACGTCTAATTTAATCGCTTCGATTCTTATTTTTTTATATTTTAACGTGCTATTAAAAAAAAAAAAAAAAAAGCTTAGGTTATTATAACCATAGTTCAAAACAGGGAAAATTGAAGTTCTTGTTAATGTCTATTTTCACATAGTAACTTATCAAAAATGAAAATTTCAAGTTATTAATAAAGTTGGTGTACTATGGAATATAACAGATGCTTATCTGGAACTATGCGTAATTATTTTTTAATTAAAACTTAAGCTTTTTCGAAATTTTGTAATTATCCACACAAGTTTATTGACATTGATAGAATTGTATTTTTATGAAACTTCCATAACAGTTGTTTACATTTTAAGATTTATTTTGTACTGAGGTGTTTGTTTAGAGTATTTTTTTTTTCTCGAATACCTCATTAATATAATAATAAACATTATAATTTATACTTAACAAGTGCATAGATGTATGTATGCGTACCAGCTTATTTACAGGGTATAATAATAATATGTTCAAAGTAACAAAAGGAACAATGTTTATGTAGATTTTAATTTCACGTTCCAAACCGAATTCGATACAATTAACAAGAGTCGTTTGGTTAAAATGATTTTCCCCGGAAATGTAAAATAAGTAATACATTTTTTCCTCGGAAACGCTCCACAAAAGTAGCTTTGATTTCGGCTGAACCTGTCATTTTTGAAAACTGAGTCTTCACAATAACAACCGTGCTGATAAAGGACGTCATTAGCAACTTAAATTAAAAATATGGACGGAGCATCGCTGTTTGATATCTAACCCTTTCTCCAATTATTATCATTATGGCAACATCGTCCAAACCAGGTATCCAGGTATATGTTAATTGGACACAACATAGGCATACTAATTATAATATACCCGTTAGGGCGGTACTAACTTTTATTTACAGTACAATTGATCACTTATTATTAGCACTAAATATTATTGTATGCGATGAATATTTGTAGTAAGACTTTATAGATATTTTCGGTTTCCCTTTGAGATAAAACATTTTATTTCATTTAAAAAACAGAACCTTAAGAGAACGCCACACCTTTATTATTTTCATAACTTTTTAACTACCTTATTTCGTCAATAGCAGTTGTAAAATGTTGGCAACATTTAGAAAACAATATTATACACAGCATGTAAATTATAATTTTTTTTTTACATGTCTAATAACCTTATTTGTTATAATTTTTTAAATCAGATTTTTGTTATTTCAATAAAACGTCATTAAAACATTTTAACGAAAAAAAAGCCAAGTTCTGTAATCTAAGTGTCGTGAAAATGTTAAGAATCCACAATTACTACAGGCAAATTACTTTAGGCAAACTATAACATCTAATAAACGACTAATAACAATAAAGTAAAATAGGGAAAAACGTTTGTAAAGGATGTTTTGGCTGTCTAATAAAAATATAAACTCCTATAAAAAATCCTCATTCCTGTGCTAATAAAAATACACTAAAATTGTTTTCAATTAATTTTAAAGCTATAACATACTTGTATCATAAATAAAAAAAACGAAATTATTTTCTTATAAAAAATGTTATTTCGTAATTTAGTTTGTAAGATTTTTTTTTATTTATTATAATTAAATATTGACCGCCTAAACATTTTATTGATGTCATCAGCAAGTTGTTAATAGGTGATCATTTTTTTAATGCGATTGGAGGTGGGGTAAAGGATGGTTTATAGATTTTAAATAAATAATTACGAATAAAAATATATTACAATAACAATTTAACTCTTTTTATACTTGTTACCAAATTAAATGGAAGTTTCTTAATCTCGGTTAAAACCATATAATAATTATCTAAAATCGTTTCGACAAAATATCTGATTCTCGGTGAGCAAAAATATATTTTGAAATATAATAATAACTGTTATAGTACTTTTAAGATTGGAAAAATATTTTTAAATCATATTTAGATATTCAATCAGCAAAAATGCACAAATGACTCAATGATAATTCATAAAAATATAAAAATAATTTCTTACAATACCTACTTAAAAAATGTTGTAATATAAAAATATATTTTTGCTATGCGTTTAAATTATGTTTGACACAAAAAAATAGGATATACTTTGAGAACCAAAATTATGCAATATACTTTTTTTTAACGTTTATGTCCATTTGAAAAAAACAAATACGAAAATTAAACTCTGGCATGGGATTTTGGGCGCATGAAAACATAGTTAATGGCATTTCTATGTTTTTTTTTGTGTTGTGTACAATTCGGCTCCGGTCTAGCCGGTATAATTTTTCAACTTAGGTATTCGCCGGTTTTGTGTTGTTGACTTTTGCATTGGGCATATATCATTTAGGTCCTACGCCGTGTGGCGAGCCGTTTCAATAGAATTTTCAAAAAAAAATGCGCGCCAAATTCCTGTTTTTATTTTTTTGTAAACCTAACCCAACGAAGCGCTTAAGAAATTAGTATGCATACGCCCTATCAAAATAATTATATCCTTATAATATTGTGTGGAATATTTACATTTTTCTCGAGAAGGTACAAGTCTTAATGTGTTACCTCTTCCGGACGATTGAACGTTAAATGCCTAAAGAAACTTAAACCTGCTAAAGACAAAAAAAAAAAAATCTAGTCACTTGACTCGTCGGTTTTCGATTTCTGTAATCCGGTAACAGTACGCATTGTCGGTTGTGCTGGTAAATTAAATAATAGTTTGTAAAAGACAACAAAAACATCAGTAGAACAATGGACACACAAGATATACAAACGCCCAGCTATGTGAGTTCATTTCATTGCTTCTCTGAGCCTACTGACAAAGTGGTTGGCCAACAGCTGGCCTATGGACCAGCCACTTTTATATCTCTTAAGAATTGTATCCTGACAACAATGGAGGCCATAGGGAAAAATAAATGATCATTGAAAAATGAACCAAACCAAAAATAATAAAAACGTTTATTAATGGAATTTACTGTTGGCTATATGCTTGTACTTTACTTGTTTTATGCACTTATATGGTGTTATAATATATTTTTCAGTTTAAATAGTCTCAACAAATTGTAATTCTGTATTTTAGTTAATTAGTATAATTGTGTTATTTTTTTGTGTTCAAAGTATCCGTCGTCCCAAAATTGAGAGTATGATATGTGGTGTTTTTTTAATGTTTTTGCTGGTTCGGTTAGAAGATTTAAAAAAGGAAAAATAGCTCAAAAAAAGCCAAATACACCTCAAGTCCAAAGTATTTATACCTAGTGTCTGTTATAGCGTTAATTAAAATTTTGGAACAAAATTGAATTATAGCTGATAGTTGTTTTGTTGATTTTACATAGTTTTTTTTATCAAACAAAGGCAAAAAAAAAATATAATATTATGGTAGTAATAATCATTCGTTTGAGACACTCATCGACATATTTCGGTTAGAAATAATAATTCTGTGCTTAACATTTTGGAACGTTTCAGTCTATTAAATTGAAAAAATATATCTCAACTTGGTTGGGAGTAGAAGAAAACCGTGTGCAATTTTTGGATTTTCATATTGTCTACTCGCACCACTAACTTGTACCTGCTGCCTAAACGTTATACTTAGTCACCATGTGGAGGAGACATGACTAGGTGGTATAATCAGTAACAGACTTCTATGCACAGAATAGTATTGAATGTATAAATATTTGTACATATACATAAGCCTAGTTGGACAGACCGGCAGACGGTGGTACGGAAAACCTGTAACGGGTACAAAATTTAAGCCTGTAAAAAAAAAAAATTACAAAATAATTCAAATTCCTCGCAGATCTCGTTTTCTCGACGTAATACGCTGCCAAATGCTACCAGACAATAATTGACTATTGTTTGTCTAGAGTATTATAGTTAATAGTTCCATTGAACTGAGCTTAGACGGGTAAAAAAATATGTTTACATCGAATCCGACCAAACGGGCCCGGACAATGTCTCCGACTAGTATGCTCGTTTAGAATTCTAAAAATGTTTTTAATCTATACATCTAATAATGTAATAAGAAAATCGTGCGGTAGAAATACTATAATGGTTTTTTTCTTCTTCAATTTGTACATTGTTCGCTTGCAGATTAAATGTCAGTCGAGTATTTCAGTTGACATCACTCGGCGAAGAGCAGTAGACAACCCCTAAGGAGTTCCAAACGTTTGCTACCACAATATTATCTAAATCTATTTCATATTAACCGTTTTTAAATATATGACCAGCTCGCACTTGGTAATTAAAGAATTTATTTCAAACACAATAAATGTAATGTTTTATCCGCTTAAAGTGGATGTTATTCATTTAGTGTAATCATTGTAAATCTTCCTGAAAGCTGAAAGGGTCTGATTTTATCGGCTTCAAAACGTTTCGTTCTTGCTTCTATTTTTGGCATACAAAATTAAAGTTTTACATCACTGACTGTCGTCATGCCCGCACAGACCGTTATCTTCCCTCAAACCGCGTTGCAAGTTCTATAATTAGCAGTTTGGAAGTTTTTGTACTGCTTTCCTTTGTGGAAAATCACAATTTTTCAAACTTTGTACTTGTGATAAAACCACGTTTTTTGTTTAATATGTACATGTTTCTCTTGCTTATATCATATACCTAAATATATATTCGTTTTATCGAAATCTAATCAACACCACAACGCACCTTTAACTGTAAACCTTATTTAAATTACTAATTGCAGTTGACAAGACACTACATGATTCGACGTATAGCGTGTAGCGGATATATTTTGGTCAGTAATATATTCGAATAATATATTATGCCCAATTTACTTATGGAAGAATAATTATTACCCGTATAATATTCATATTAAAATAATTGTCAATCGGGTATAATCTTCACACGTTTTCAACCGAAAATTATGATCTGCATTTAAAAATTACCGTTTAATATTATAGTAGCTGTTCTATGCTAGTCTCGCTATACTTGTAATTTACATTCGCTGTCCTTGAGACTTGATCACCTACTTAAAAAAAAACGTCTATCTATTTTAACGAGTAAAATTATCTCTCACAAATTATGCATTCTATCGTGACGGTCTAATGGAATTCGTCGTTTTTCTAACGTTTTACGGATAACCAAAATGAATTTTTACCATCCTGTTTAATCCTAATATATTATTAGGATATTCGATCAAGATTCGGATGTTAATTACTTGGATAATATATACAAATACGATTGGAGTCCAGTGTTAATTAAACATTCCGCAGTCGATACAAAATGTAGATACAGCTGTTCAGAATTGTACATCTACCATGTTAATTATTTACTAGAATTCCATTTGTATGGTGGTAGGTGTTATTATGCACAACTATGTTTGCATTGGACCAGTCCTAAAAGGTTATATTATGGCCAATATTCAAATTACTCGGTTAGGTTAGGTCCAAATCTGCTCTCTCCACAAATCTCTGTCCGTCGCCATTATTTTATCCACTCCACACGCCTTCAGTTCACACCTCTCCCTAACTTGTTTTACCATTTTACTGCCCTTACTTCTCTGACATACCCAAAAAATCTCAATCTTTTTTCTCTCATCTGTCCTGCTATTTGCGCATCTCATAAACATTCTTTTATATTATATTCATTCCCATTTCTTAGTAACCTAGAAGTCAATCCATATATATATATATCTTACAGTCATACTTTAGCCAATTAGGAGCTAAATACTCATTTCCGGCCTTACTTTAGTTTTACAACCATGCTTTTGAACTTGTGTACTTCTTGATTTAAATTTTAGCTGAGAAGGTATCCAAACGGTATTTCTTAGGCTGACTTCTTCATGCAGATAAACATTATAGACTTCTTCAAAATATGGACATTTTTTAAGGTTTTTTTTTTTTAATATTGACATGAATATGTCCTGTGACTGGGGACGAAAACCTAACCTAACCTAACGTTGCCGATACTGATAAGAAACAGCTAATTACGGATGCTGATAAGAGACGGGTGATAAAGCATTAGTGATAAGAGACAGATGATAAGAGAAGACACGTATCATCCCTGACCCCACTGTGCTGGCTTTTACTAATACTTGGATTTATCGTTGATTAATTTTGTCCAATTACTAGGCAAACCTTTTCCCTTGTATACGTTGAAAATGTATGTTTGGCGTTCAGTCTAGGGGTCCACCATTATACATAATATTATTAGTACAATTATTTGTACCGTGATGTATACCATTATATTAGACCCCCCCCCCCCCAGGGAAGCCAGTCAATACCCCGGGTGTTAGTTTGTATTGTCGGTAGTTTGCATACTAGAGTATTATTAGTGAATGTCCGACGGTATATAGGTACTGGATTTGTACAGGAATTTGGGGCGTGGAATTAAATAATATTACACACATTTTTAGGCGGATATTTTTTATTAAAAACCGTTGAAACGCACGACGAGAGCCGATGGTGTGTGCATGTAAGTAAATCGAGTACATACCTAAATTATATACAATACATATTTTATGGGTAAGTGTATAATATTTATTGGCGAGCAACACACAAACCGTGTGCGTGTGCCCGTAGACCCGACTCCGCAGTGATACGATTATTATAGTGGTCAAAACGATTATTAGGTATTACTTTTTTTTTATTTAGCGTGTACTCCAGTAAAACAAAAAAAAAATAATAATTTGATCATGACTCTTCCGGATAGTTTTAGGTATAAAAAAATAACCACTGGGACGAACCCACGGCAAACGTGTAAACGCGTTTAAACCAACCGTTCCGTCGGTAAACTATAATTATACTGTTTTTTTAAAAATATTTTTCGTTTTTTGTACCGAGCAGACTCGTGCCGTTCACTCTGAAATTAAATCCACAGCAATTGACCAGACTCCGGAGTCTAGCTCTGGCTATATTATTGTGTAGACCACATCCGAACGTACCTACGCGTTACTTGTGTCGTTGTAAATTATATTATATTGTTTACCGTTTCCTGTAACGAGATACGAGATCGTGCAAACCCCCATGGGTGTCTTGTAAAAAATAGTCCATCCGAATAAAACATTATTGACATACAATACCGTGTAATTTTGTTATAATATTATCTATCTGCGGGACAGGCGCTAGGATTTGCGAGGCTTGGGGCTAATTATCAATGCGAGGCCCTTTAACCTTTTCCCGTCAAATCGATAGTGATCCCCTTTTAATGACCAGTGAACTTTTAACGTGGATAAGTTATTGGGCTGGATACAAGAAAATTAATTTCGCCATTTTCGCGTTACAAACTTCAATTTGAGTATGAGATAGGAGATAAGAGATAAGAGATTAGAGATAAATGATAAGAGATAAGATATGTGATAAGTGATACGCGATAAAAGATAATTGACAAGGGATATGAGATAACAAGACCATGATTCAATGTTTTTTCGTAGAGTGGAGAAAATTGCTAGGTTTATATGTTGGTTCGTTTTGACCAAGCCTTTATTTTTTGAAAATTGTCCACCATTTTGTTTTTGATTCCTCTGCCATTTTAAATATTTTGAAATTGACATTTTCATCAAATCTGACACTCATCAAATTTGTTCACCCTAGTTCATAAGTATGATAAGTATAATCAGTATTAAGCCAACAATGTTCGTGCTATTTTTTCACTATCCTTGTTCGCATTTTGATGTTTTATCCATCAATAGGAGTGCTTAGCCAGCGCGTGTCTTTGTGTTAAATATTAATGTCAATAGCAATTAAAAGCGTCGGCGTCATTACATCAGATCGATATAATATAGATGGGTATGTGAATACTGAATACTATGCAAATGTGATGTTCTATGCATTGTAGAATTGAATTGAAGTGTAAAAATATTTGGGGAAAAATATGTTTATAATATACATTGGCATTATAGATTCTTTATAATTATTTGAATCGATTATGATTATATATATATATATATATATATATATATATAAAGAATTACTTAGTGTGTAAATATTAGTGTCAAATGTGGTAATTTTCGATAAATTATTTTTTTTTTAATATATACTCAATATACATTGAATAGGTACCGACAAAGTAGTAATTTTGAAGGATATTAACTTAAAATTAACCTGATGTCAAGATTTCCATTACAATAAAAAATGATTAAAAATTTAAAATCATTTACATTCAACACATTTACTGACAGTTATCTACTCCATGAGGATTATGTCGAACAAATTGTATAACTGGTTTTTATTTTTCTATTCCCCGTTATTGCTATATAAATAAAAAATTACCGTTCGCTGTATTTTTAGACTTGAGACGTTATTTAAATTAAATTTGCAATTAAATATAAAAAAAAAAAAATATATGCAAATAAAAAACTTACTAATTAATAATGTAATATAACTTACAACACACTGTTAATAAGCAAATGTATTTTCTAAGTTATTTCTACTGGTTTGATCATTGTTTAATATGGTACGTTCTAATTGTCGTTGTTGGGCCTTAGGTAAAAATTAAAAATTCAAACCACACTAGTTGGTCTTTCTGTACATACAATTAAAAAACGACTTAACGAATCTAAAAAAAAACGTTTAGATAAATATAAAGAAAATCGGCACACAGCTTTCATAATTAATGTTGGGAATATAAAAATGTTCTTAATTTGCATAATGACTCTAATTATTTTCTAAATGTAAATTAGACGCTTCAAAAAAAATCTAATCTAGGTGTCAATCTGTGTTAACGGATGCGTTGCTCGTACCAGCCTGCTGTCTGGTCAGTAACTTTGTACAATTAATGTAGGTGTTGGTCCGTGTAATTTGAATGTGTTTAAATCCTCGACCCGATCTCCTAAATAATTTAAAAAAATATTTTTTTTTAGTTACCAAAAAATGTTATAAGGACCGCCAGGCGTTAACATAATAAACGAACAAATGTTTAATAATATTTCCATCGTTTAAGCACAACATAATTATTAGCTGCTATTGTGTGGTTGAATGGTTTTAATCAGTTCAGGGCCTTCTGTTAATATTTAATATCCTCTTAATATTATTATATTGTACTGGATATTATTTTTTTTTAAGGAATTTCCAATCGATTAGACGGACAAAGAAAACACCTCCCTCGAGTTGCAATTTTTCAGGATCTAACAAAATCAACGCCCGGTAGTATAGGCAACCCAATAGGCACCAACGGTTCTTGTTTAACTACTTTATAATATTGTTTTAGTTTTCCATACAAAACACTGTTTTTTTTTTTTTGAGAATTTTCTTAACGTCTTATATAGTTCCAGAGTTACACAGGCTTAATTGTACGTTTTGAAAAAAATATAGTCACTAAAAAAATACTAATGTACCGTAATCCTTTATACCGGCTACCGCCAAAATGTGTAAACGCATTTGAATTTTTGAATATTCATTAATTACAAACTGGTTATGGACTGTCAATATTTTCAAAACATCCACAGTAGACACAAAACCATTATGTAATTATTTATTTATATAGCTACATAGCACTTCACTGGGGATAGAGAAAATTCAAAAAACGGGTTGCACATATTTTTTTATAATAATTTATACAGCGTATAACCTAAACGATGTCTTACTTTATTCAGAGTAAATTTTTATAGAAGCAGTTGAATTAAATTACTTCTGCAGTGCACCTAAAAATATATTTGGTTGTCACTGAATAGTTAATACATTTTTTTTGAAGATGCAACTATATTTATTCACCGTGTATATTATTTAAACTCTCTTATTTGTATTATACTTAAATTTAGTGTTCATTCAATAATTTTTTGTAGGGTTTCTTTTAAAAGATCTTCTTTAGGCAAAACCTTTATGATTTTATAACACTTGGCTGAACTCGGATTTTCAACAGTTTGACTGTATTTAAATCAAAGGATGGCTTTTCCAACCACAGGAGTTTATCAGCTTCGAGTTGGGCGGAAAACATGAAATAAAACGATTTTAGTTCGATTGTTGTTCCAAAATCGTGTCAACACTGCCAGCGTGTACTTCCAAAATTGTTCAATCATATTAACCTAGCAATTTAATATATGAAAATAATATTTTTGGGTCATGTTTTGACAGAAAATCCAATATTGTAACAACATAAATACATCAATAATGTTTGCTAAAAAACCACGGTGTTCCAAACCCTTAACAAATTGGTATGATATTTTCCACTAAACCTTTTTTTTTTTTTTTGTTTCTTTTATTATCGGAGAATTATATTTACAATCACAAGTTACATGATACATGATGATGAAATTACCGTTTATGGGCAGACACTCAGACCGGTGTAACCCAATTAGACTTGGAAGGTACACTTGGTTGTTGGGCGACCAGGCTTTTGTCGTGATCCGGGTGATGCGCGATTTGGCATTTCGTTTTGTCCCGTTGACCGACCTTTCCGCGAAAACGGCGTGACTTATAAAAACCGCCGGGACATCTCCTGGAAAATCCCAGGAAAATGTCCACGTGACAAAGGTCGACACACAAATGCGTTGCCTAGCGTTACGTAAGACCCTCGAAGACACAACGGAGTACGGATTGTCGGTTTACCGGCCAAACTGATGCGAATTTCCAAAAACTAAAAAAATCTAAATAAGACTACCTATGACACAACCGTAGAATTGGAAATTGTGAAAAAAAAAAAATTGCAGATATTTTATTCTCTAAACGTTTTTAAATAAAATAAAATATTTAAAAACTTAAAATAACATTTACCATGAAATAAACTATTTAAAACCCCTAAACTCGTATAGCTAAATATATATTATTTTTTATGAACCAATGAAGGGGAACTGTTGATCACGTTACTTCCCCACATTAGCCATCGTCGATTTGTATAGGGATAAAGTTTCAATCGTTTAACATTATAAAGTTTTGTAGGAACTTTTTTTTTTTGCCTAAACAATATTCAATAGAAAAATGTTACACTGATATAATATTATGTGTGTAACGTATTATTATTAATTTGCAAAGTTCAAAGCTGTTACGAAATCTGACACAAATTCAAATGTTAAAGATAAATTAAATTAATCTGCGTTTGGACAAGTTCAACTGATTTCATTTAAAACGTAACCAAAATTAATTTCCTTATTTGGCTTGTTCGGAAGAACATAACTGTAATTTCGTTTCATTTTTATGGAACATAAACATTTTTTTATTTTATGCAATGCTTAGTTCGTTTTTATCAAATAAAATATACATTTATAATCAAGGTACGAAATTAGTTTATAAGAAACGCGCAAAGGAACTTGGTGATTTCTTCAAGTCTGGAAGAAGCGCTGCACTAAGTTTCTTAAATTATAACTTTAACATGAACACGTTTGTGGGCCTAATTGAAATGTCGGAAAAGTCTTTTTCAAAACTTTTCATAGCCTTATTTATTTATAAAAAAAAAAAAACGGAACTAGTTTCTTATTATCAAAAACAAGTTTCAGATGCCAATTTTTTGTAATATAACAAATTCGTTCTTGTAAAATAAGTGTATTAGAAAATGATAGTCAAATTACATATTTTAATAAAAGAGTTGGGCACAAAAAAAAATGCAACTCTACGGCTCGTTTTTTCTCATTAGTGTCCAATTAGCTATTCCTTTTTTTTTTTTTTTAATAAACTTTCCAAGTATTGAAAATGATTTATTATATTTTATTCGAATTGTTTTATATTATCCGGTGCGGTTTCTTTGCGTTATTACCGCCGTGTTAACTAATATTTACTATTTAGTAGCAGTTGTACCTATATAGCCACTATAGATATTAGTGGGTAATATACATTGTACCCGTGGGTTTTTTTTTCTTCATGAGTTCGTGCCTACCTGGGCGTAAACTGGTAAACACAAATAATAATAATAATATATCTAAACGTGAAGTTTGATTAGTCAATGCTTATTTCCCATTACGAAATTCGGAATTCCTGTGCGTTTGAATTCATTAAAATGGTACACGTCTCCTGTGTGTACCATATAGCCGATATTTATATGCGAGCATGCAGTGTAATATTATAAAAAAAAAAACATGTATTTAATTGAATACACGGCCAAAGGTACAGTTTAATATCGTATGCTGGTCTGTGTGTACATAATATGTGAGTTTATATTGTAAAAAGAGCGTACACCGTCGTCCGGACTACGTGTGAATATCATTATAATACAAACCGTCGACGGTTGTTACATAAACCGAATGTGTCGGTAAATAAGAATATAATAAAAAAATAAATATTTAAAAAACTCACTATAGGTATTTGGTCGTTGCGCACATACGCGGGTACGCGGTACGCTAGGATAAATATAATATATATAATTATAATAATAAAAAAACAAGTGAATAAAACGACTATTTATTTGGGACAAAGACGACGACGACGACGACTTCGGTATCGACTAACACACACACACACACATACATTTTATCAAATATGTTTTATGCGTGCTCGAGTAGGTATTGTATTTAGTAATAGTAATGATTTTATTATGACCGTTTGGAAGGAAGGACACGATAACATTATAAAGTATATTAAGCACGTGTCTGACCCAAACACACTGGAAGCGCTGGGCGTGTTGCAGCTTTGCATTAGGCACAACATCATTATGTATAATATGTGATATCATTATGAGTCGTCCGTTGTAAGAAGTGTGATGTAACTCCAAATTTATACATAATACGGTTTAGCTCATAACGGAGTCACATTTGTAGTCATAATATTATCGTTCGTTGTATGTAAAAGACAAGCAGCTCCGATAAATGCAGAAACAATGAATAAAATAAAAAAAATAGAAAACGCCGAAAGAATACTATCGTATTGTTTTCCACGGACATACATTTTTTACAAAAAGCAACATATTATACGGTGTACGGATTACATTTGTCAAGTGTAACGTTAAAAAAAACAGTAGAGGTGCTTATCGTTATCGCTATGGAGGAATGTATTGATGGATTTTCGCAGCTTTAGCAGCAGATAGAAAACATTATGACGTTATGCTAGGAGATAATGGTAAAGTAAAATTGTAAAATAATTATTTATAACGATTTACACATAATTTAGATAATGCTTGTTACTATAGATAATTGGCTGTTAAATTTTTATTGGATTCAAAATGTTTGCACTTGACCGTTTTACCTTAATTTATCTGTTTCAGTAAACTTTCATTGACCAACTGTGTAGAACGCCAAGCGCACAAGAGAAGAGATCATCAGTTTCGGGTGTTGTTTATGTACAAATAATAGTATAAGGCTAATGTAATGTACTTGACGGATATAGTAGACATATTTACCTAACCTGATGTGTGCCCTATATACCAGAGAAAATAGGCAGATACACATCAAGTACTGGCCACACGAATTGTCATTAATCTAACGAGGGGGTTCATAGACAGTCATAATAATAATAGTAATTATTATTGGTCGAACATTATACGGAGGGACTAGTTTTATCGATTTTCCATTCAACACTATGCCAATATTATGCCGTCAATAAATTATTATGATTGCCCCGTCCGGTCTTGAGCTGCAAAGCCGTGAACTCTTACCTCGAGTGTACCGCCTTAGTAGGGGTGCTTATATTTTATGTATATCCACGAGGAACACATAACGTCGAGTGTCGCCGAAAGGGCTCTTTTTTTTCCCTGGGAATTATTCCATACGGGGAATAACATGACAATTCGAATTTTGTATGAAAAGAGTTAGCAAGATTTGCCACGGTTTGGACAAATTTCCGTTACTCTTTATTCGACTGCCAAACTTACAATACAATATAATGGTTAAGAAAACTGGTCGTGAAACTTAAATTTCTATTCCCTTATGTGAGTTACACCATCAATAGTTTGTCCGTGGAATAATCAGACAGCTCCATTTTTATCAAGAATTGTTTTTCATGGAAAAATTGTTTATACTTAGATGGAACAAACGGTATAAATCAGACTTTTAGTTACAAAGACAATACAAAAAGCATTTATTTCCCACCAATGTCAATGAATAATTTTTAAAAAATGGAACTGTCTGGTTTTCGAACGGAGTCCTTCTTCCTAAACTCTTAATCTTACTTTACAGGCGGTCGCAGAGAGAATTCGAACTCTGATCAACATACACGAGCGGCGTTTCTTTAACCAGCGTTTTTGTTACCAAGGTCAATCTCGGTTTGATTTTTTTTTTATTGTTTTACTCGTTTGTGGGTATTATCGCTTTGGATGTTTAATACTCAAATTGATTATTACAAACACCGAAAAACCAACAATCCTATTAGTAATAATAGAACACAAAACCACACAAATAATATGTTATTTAAATGATGTACAAAGAAGTATCCGTGTTCGAACACAGTAATGGAACGACCACGGTTTTTTGAAGATACAAAACATACATACCATATATTATTATAATAGAAATAATTATCTAAAATTAATATCCATTTATACCGGGAACCATTATGCTTATTTCATCTTATATCTCATATCTTATGGTACACAATATACCGGACTCTACAGGTATGACATATTATAGTACCTTTGAATTATCTATATTATGCAATAATAAATACTATTATTTCAACCGCAAAAAAATACAAGAATTATATTTCACGATTTATATTTTACAAAACATCTTAAGTTCGAAATTTGATCCAAATACCGATTCGTAAATACGCCCTGAGTGAATTGTAGATAAAATAATTTACAGCGTTCAAAATCTGACCATCCTGTTGACTTTTGCCAGGCTTTCAAAATATGCTCAAACAACGCGCCATTTCCAATTGTCTTAAACTTTTATTTACTGCAAGACGGATTTGCTTAGCTCGGCTCGTCCGCAGTGTAGGCGATCGTTAATGAGATCCTTTGAGTGCTTACTGGCACTCGACCTAGTGGTAATTAATCAAGTACGAGCACTCTGGTCATGTCCGGCTAATACAATATTATATTGTCGCTTGTGTATTACATCATGCAATCCGAGCGTTTCATCTCATCGGTGGCTTTGGTGCTTCGGTCGCATCTAGGTAGGCAATGCAAGATCAGAATACAGTCGAATACCCACGGACGAAAATAATAATAATATGTAATGTAACCGTGTACATGCCTAGCACGTGTTAAGACACTATAGATAGGTGGTAGTAAAAGTAAAGAAAAGAACACATAAGAAAAAAACCGACCTATGTGATTTATATTGGAACGTAAAAAAACCAAACGTTCGTGTGTGTTATATTGTTACAACGAAAGGAAAACCACTATTTTTTTATATTTTTTATTACTCTTACCGAATTGAATGACAACGGAAATTATTTATATTTTTTATATATTACATTATACCATATGTGACGTGGGTATGTGTGTGTGTGTGTGTGTGTGTGGTGTGGACAAACCAACCACGTTGGCGTCCGGGAAAAAACTTACTAACAATAATATCATGTTTATTAAACAAATACAATATTGGCGAAAAATGGTTTTTTTTTCTTAGAACATTGTAATATTGGTAATTTTTGAAAAGGCCACAACTTTTTACTGGACCAGCAAATTTCTTCTAATCATTTTTTATAAAACTTTTCGATTAGATAAAAAATCTGTCACAGACATCCTTCCTTAGCTCATATCACTTCTATTTATATCTTGTAATAATCCTGTGTTTTCGGAGTTTGTCCAGTGTGGAATATTCAATTATGATTAGGAGTGGGCGGGTGCCATAAAACATAATAATATTCATAGATTATGTTTCTCCTTGAAACCGGAGGAAATTGTTATGTACATGCACGTCGGATGTATTTGTGGTGTACTTTTTTCTATAACGTCAACGAACGACTACGACGGTCCATGATATTAGTTTTTAATATAAATCCTAAAATGTTCTCTACATTTTAAACTAACAGGTTCTTATTATTTAAAAAAAACTGCTGTAGAATATATTATTATGTGGAGTTGTTATAGTTGTTGACTTCTTTTGGTATGTTTTTCATAGTATAGTATAAAAAAAGGCTGGCACATATGGAGTTGTAACCATGTATAGTGTATTGCTGTACAGTTATTTTAATAGACTTGGCCTAGTTTGTATGGTGAGGCGACAATTTACTCTACCTGTACTTAACTGTACTGATTCACTTTTTGTTACCGCGTAGATCCCAAGTATATCAATTTTATTTGTATCGGTGTTGCAACCATATAACGTTATGTTCCGTTCGTCGAGCTTTTCCAACATGACCATCTTCTTAGATGTCTTTTTGTTAGTGCTCTTGGTACTTACCGAGATCACGTCTGGCGTACCCCCCGACGGTTCCAATTCACCTGGCGCCAATCATTTAAATCCGTCAACGACTTCCACAAAAGATCTCATGTTCGAGTACACACGGCACAGTTTGATTCACATGTACCTTACGCAGCCTCTGTTGATGGTCGAGGACGTACAAATGGCCATCTTCCACATCAGTTTATACGAAAACACTAGCTTGCTACAAGTGGCCACACTGTACGGTAAGGGTGTACACCCTTACCGTAAACGAGGTGAATCAGTTGACCACAGCGGTCGACGATCGGCTAGCGTTAGCCGTGTCAGCGGACGGACTATTCCTCGGTGATTTCGGGTCAAACGATAGTGTCGAAGAAATAAGAACCCTGATGAACGGGTACAACGTGCAAGTGACGTGGGAGCACATGCCGGAACAGCTGACCTGGGCTTTGAACGATGCCAAGAACCTAGATTGGTCACTCGAGACGCATAGAGATCTCCAATCTCTGCGGGATTACTACAACAAGACGTTGGATTTCTTTAAAATTATCATGTTGAAGCTCACTTGGAAGCATCTGTTGTACTGGTCCAAGGTGTTGCAGGAATTCGTGACTATCTTCGACCTAAGCAACGACGTATGCTTCCAAAGTTTACTATTAAAGTTCTCGGGTATCTCCAGCCCGATTAGCACACCTGGCGACATAGTAGACGTCATAAACGACATAAGTCGGGAATTGCAAAACGTGTCTTGGTCGCTGGCAGACGACGCGACAAAACCTCCACAACTAAACCAGAAAGAGACTGTAGTGCCCGAATTACACAGTGTGGAGGTATCTTCGGAAATAGTGTTCATCCCCATTGAACATTTTCCCATCGTGTACAACAGCTTGAACTGCGCTTCGATCTTCGTCGAGAATCTTCGAAAACGATTTGAAAACGTCGACTTCGCGGTGATCAACTCTATAAAACGGGTTTCCGGTGATTTTCACAAACGGCCCATAAAGACAGTTCGCAAGAATAGACATGTAGTCCACAGTTTAGCGTTGCCGAAGAAAATGACCAACTTTTTTAACATAAACAAGTTAATCAAACCACAGGCTTGAAGACCCAACATATTGTATACGATGCTGCTGTAAGAAAAAACCAAAAATTTTAAATCCTTATCGTCACTACGACAAACGTTTTCATATAACTTTGATTTGTACAAAAATTTTAAAATCATTGTATCTCATTCAATATATAAATAAATACTAAAAATACATTTATTTTCAATATTTTCATTTTTTTTGTAAATTTTAAGTTTCCAAAAATATATCTAGAACAAAAATAACCATGAATATTTTAGGAGAGGAAAGCTAGATAGGAAAGAGCTAGTTATGTAATAAACGATAGAGGTTAAAAGTTATTTCAACAAATTCCATGGCGTGAAACCTTTCTCGCATTAATAACTATTTATTGTGTGCTCAAACAGGTATTATATAAAAATAATATATATATATATATATACTCAAATCAACATCCACAAGTTGATTTACATGGTAAAAGTAATGAGTGGAAAATAGGTAGATGCTTGATAAAGAACCGCGCGGGTTAACTAATTAATTTGTATGCATTTCATTATTCATTTTTTATTACATTTCCAATGTTTAAACAATTAAATTAAAATATTTCCATTTTTATCTGTGATCATTTAAAACTAAGAAAAATTAATATTTTATAGATCTTTATAAAAAACAGTGTTTTGTTACTAACAGAAAATAAACGAGTTTTTCGTTATAATGTTAAAAACATGTCCGCAGTATGTGTACACTGGTTATCTATCGTATATAGGATAGTTAAAAGAGGATTTATGGACATAATTAAGCAAACTGTGTACGAAAGTACTTGCTGTTCTATTATATACATTGCTTATGTTTGACTATACTTTATTGATTTTAAAAATGCAATAACCACATTTTCATTATTCAGTCGTCAATTAATTCAAACGAGTGTTGAGTGTACGAACGGAGAACTTGAAAGTTAATATTTTGAAATACAGATTTTAAAAATTGCACAAATATTTTCGCCACTGCAATACTGTTGTCTTCGATGGGTTTTCCCTTACCCGTGTTTTTGTTGGACACTATAAGTCTTAAGGTTTCGGTTTTCAGCGGCAACGTCAATTCTTTTCCGTCCAAAGTCATCGGATTGTCGGCCACGTGCCACACAGTCAGCAAAATGGCTTTTATGTGAGTTCGAATGCGGTCGATCAGTTTTTCGCCGTCGAGATCTTTCTCCGTAAACATAACGAGCAATTCCACTAATTGTGAGTCTTTGCCCATGTCCATGAATTCCACAAATTCAATTAATATATTCCTCCACCGTCGGACGTACTCTTGCCGTTCGGTTACCGATTCTTCGTTTCCCAAGTACAGCGTATGCTTCCAAGCCAACCGCATTATGATTATCTTGAAGAAATCGTCACACATCCAATAGTACCCGTGCAGATACCCGAAAACCATGACGGGCGAGTCTATGCTGTGTGCTTTCTGCCAGACACCTCTTAGCTGCCCGACCGGGTCATCCCACAGGATTTGCACGTTGAACGCATCCATCATGTCTTCAATAGCGTCAACGTTGGACCCGAAATCGTTCAATGCCCACCGTTCGATGGTCGTGACCGTGGAACCCTCCAACGTCAACCTGGCGCTATCCGCGTTTCTTCTCAGCAACTGGTTAATTTCCCGAATGTTTTCCGTGACCAAGGCGCTAGCTGTCACCATGTTTGCCGGCTCGGTCCACGTGAACCGATTACCTGGCTGGCATTTTCCAGCCAAGTCCTGTAATTTTGCTATCACGTTGTCGTGATCCTTCAACAATTTCTCCGGTCGGGTATGGTCCAAGACTTCTCTGCCATCGACCGTAATTGTCAAGTACAAATACAAAGTCCACAGTTGGTTCATATCGCGCACTCCAAGATCGAACAACGTGGCCACTTGGAATTTGGCGACATGTCTATACGAAGCTACAACCATCTTCGTCTCCTGAAAATCTTCGGATCGCTCTATTAGTTGTCTGGTGAGCTCCATGTGTTTGAGACCGCTTAAGACGTAACCGCAAGTCAGGTCCAGCACTAGGATTTCAGGTGAAACGTTCTCGGCGTACTTGTAGCCGGTGTCGATTTCATTCCACGCTACAGTTTCGCAATCTGTCATCGAGTTGACAGATTTGTAGAGCCAAAACGAAAAAACTGCTAGAATACAATTCATAAGACACTTACACATTGTATCCGTTATACATAGACGCCTGTAGAACACAATTTGAGTTATGGCAAAACATTGGCGAATAGCATAGCTTAACGTTGCAGCTTAACGTCAAGTATTGATCGATAAAATGCAAACAATACGAATCTGTTTTGCTATGCGCGTATTTGTACAACGTACGTTTTACAAATTTAAAAACTATTACTGTTCTTTAATGTTTGATTCATCTTGTTCAGACGTATTCGGAAGCATCGGCTACAAAAAAAAAAAATTGGTGACATAATAATATTATGTGTACCGATTAAAAAGATTAGCTTCAAAACAATAATGAGCGACATCCACTTACTATTTTATTACTTTGGGCACTGCTGGTTTTTTATTCAATAAAATTACTTAACTTAAACTCTAAGTATTTTGTTATAGTTCCGTTGTAGATCTACTTTCGGTCTAATTTTCAGACCTAGAATCCCTAAAATTTTGCTTAATAAAGTGATATAACAAAAAAATCCTATCCCTTCTTGAGGAAAAAGTGTATGCTATTTTTTGGGGTTTGTTAATGTTTATCGGTAGTACTATGTTCAAACAGTGTTCCATAAAAACTTGGAATTAATTGTATTATTTTAAAAAAAGAAATAGAGCATCGTAATTTTAAATTTAAAAAAATTAATTCAAGTAACATCCCAGTGCAATCGTTTACCTATGTATATAGAAGTCTAGATTTCAGTTTTAAAGCACTATTCATTAGTATCATGTATGTCACATGATCGTTCAGTTAAAATGTATACAATATATGTACAAATTTGAACAATTTATTGTAATTAACCTTTTACACATCCAATGTCTATTTTCTTTAAGTGCTAATAAAATTATACTCATATTACAATGATAAACGCACCTGACAATTATTATATCAACAAGGTACACCGGGTGTAACAATAATAAATGCGACGATATTGTCTATTTTAATATTTATTAAAACTATTGCGAACAATAATAATAATTGATATACAAATTACAATGGAACATTTACTGGATTAATTACTGTGGTGTTTTAAACTTTTGTATATCGTCGGCGTTTCGTAAAAATAGACGGATTAGCTTGAAGTCGACTTTGGCAAAAATTTGCTTCATGTGATTGACAAACGCTACGCCGATCCTGATGCTGTTGTTCTGAATCGGTGGACCCTGAAGTTCCAAGGGCGGCACTATGGATGCCAAGTCCTGGACAGTGTTCAGCTTCAGTACCGGCGGTCTACCGTCCAACCACAACGTTCCGGCAGCATCACATCCTTGCGAGATCGACAGGACCGACAGATGTGCTTCGATCGTCCGGATGATGTTCGTGCAATCGCCGTCCGAATAGATGTGGATGGGATTGTTGTAGCTGTCGATCAAGTACTTACAATGCGAATCCTCGGCCAAGTCGAACAGCTCCACGAAGTCGGTCAACACGGCGAACCACCTTTGCACGTTCATGTTGTCCTCGGAATCCGGGTTGTCTGCTACGGTGACCGTGCTGAAATCCTCGTCGGCCATTCTTTTCCTCAGGTGCAAAATGTGTTTGAGCGTCAGCCGCAATATGACCGTTTTCACCAAGTCCGTAGTCCTGCCGTAGTAGTCCTTGAGACTGTGGAAACCTCTGGTCGGCCATTCCGAAGGGTTATGCGAGTCCTGCCACGCTGCCAATAACTTCTGCGGCACGTCGTTCCACTCGACATTCACGCCGTATCCCTTGGTCACGTCGTGCACCACGTCGGCTTTCGACCCAAAGTCGCTCAGGTACAAGCTGGACGTGGTTACGGCCTCCAAATCTTGCGACTCCAGCCCAATGTCTTTTTCCAGAGATTTCAAAGCGCGTTCTGCGTTCTCGCCGATCGCCGTCGACATGGCCTGCGAATAGTCCATGCCAGTCAATGAGCCCATCATGTTGTTGGATTCCTTCGCCTCAACGGGTCGGGAACCACTAGCCGTGGACGGACATTCGGTTTCCGTCAGAGCCATCAGTTCGGAAGTGACGAATTCGTGCACCTCTGACAGGTGGGTCGTGCACAGCCGTTGTTCTTCCTCGGTGAACGCGAAGTCTTGAGCTTCCTGTGCATTGAAGCACCGATAAAACCGCACTAGATCCGTGTACAGCATCAGCATCCAAAACGGATTGAGTTTACTGACCGACCGGAGCTGGTACAATACCGCCAACTTCTTGGCCGCCACGTGCCGATACGAAGAGATGGCTTCGATAGTCGTGCCCAAGTGTTCGCCGTCGTTTAACATCTTCTGAGTGAGGCGCATGTGCACCAGACCGTCTCGGCCGAACGTGCACAACGGATTCCAGGACTCGTCGACAACACTATTGACTTGGGTCTGAATTCCCCGACCGATCGTCGGCGTACCCTGTAAAAACACCAGCCACCAACATACCACCGTCATCATGGTTCTACGCATCGCAAACATGTTTAAGTCTGTTTTACTGACAACAACACGACGACCAAAGCGCAAGTTCCAATCTACAAGTTAGCTACTACATATTGCAGAACGCAAAACCACTGTGTTCTCGTCGGTAACTTAATGTTAAACAAATAAAAGTCACTAAAATAAATAACCTTAGTCAAACATCGCCGATAGCGTTCTACATTTCCAATGTTGTTTTTCGTCCCGATGAAAACATTTGAACAGTTGCAACGTATGTTTCCAATCGATACGACGGTGCTATGTAGCACATCTTTTCCACAAGTCCGTTGGAAAAACATTATTGAATATAATTAACAATAAATTAAATTCTTACCAATTGTTGGTGAAACCGGCTGAATCTGTTTTATTATGAATCCACACAATATTATAAGTTTACCTAAAATTTAACTTTTGAGGTATTTCGAAAATACAAAAAAAAGTTTGGTTAGGCTTTAAATATTCGAACCTAGTTATCAACCAGTCAATTTTACAGTAAATAATTCTTATTTTAAAAATGTATACCATAGGCTCATTATATTCTATCTATTAGTTTAACTATTAAATTGACATACACGAATTCATTTATTTTATGTTTGCTCACAATTAAATTAATCTGGAATTACGATTTTTTAGGCAGTTATGCATTACCCTGATGTAATATCATCAATACACAAACAAAAGAATACATTTCCAATGAAAAACAAACATTAAACATACTTGTTAAAACAGCCATTTGTGTTCTATGAATTATGGTATTTACCAAAATATTAGATTTGATAAAAACAACTCTAATGCCTAAGAATTGTCTTTTTATTTAATCAATTATTTAAATTAAAAAGGCCAGCACAGTGTAGCCAGGGCATAGTAGGGATTATAACTAATAGTGACAATATCACTATAATGTGATCCGTAAGTGGTCTACTAAAAAATATTAAATATCGATAAAAATCATTTTAGAGGCAATATATGCTTAAAATTGTGTGTTTAATTATAGTATGTGTACGATTAGGAATGTTCGTGAGTCTATAATAATTTATTTCAATTACCTATACATGGTTATCTGCAATATAATGAAAATATTTCAAGTAAATAAAGTACCTTTCAAGTAGGATTTCTTATCTACAGACTTGTTACAGGTCGTTTAATTAATTAGCCACAAGTTAATCTTTTAAATTCCTGCTTAGTTCTTGTCGCCGACCAACATTTAGGTAAAAATACAGCATAGACAACTTTTTGATAATACTTAAATTAGTTTTCTCGTGTGTTAAGACATGGCAAAGATAGGTAACCCTTTATTAGTATTTTATTTTTGTTTCCAACTTGGTTTAAAACCGGGTTGTTTATCTAATTTTGCAATTAAGAACGATTTTGTTTATAAAGACTACTTACCTAGTTTCTAATCTATACAAACAGTAAGCATACTAACATTAGTTTGAAAAATTGCTGTCGCATTGTTCACACGAGAAGTGAACAACGATGTGGCATGAGACTAGGGCACACACATAATAAACATATTTATATATTATTAATAACGTTTGTATTTTTTTAATCTGAAGGTATATTTTTTAAATAATTTACAATTGGTGAGAGCATAGACATTATTAAAATGATCGAAGTACAAATAGAAAATGATTACATAGTGCTTTAGTATGTGACAATTGCTATACAGCAACACAATATTCCGTGTGTTGTGGAGTTTTTAAATGTTTAATTATTTATAACACATTAGTAATAATGAATATTATTATAACTAAAAAAAAATTAGTTCTTAACAACAACATTAATATCGAGATATATTTTAATGCGGTCGATGAATTGTTGTGCGAAATTTATAGTTTTTTTTTCTAGACGGTTTTTTATGGTTTTTAGTGGCTCTCCTTCACACTCGCCAGTTAAATCGAACGTTTCATCAACGGTGCCGTAACGCCCTTGAGACAATTCCGTAACTAGAGTATGTATGTCAGACTCGAACCTTTCTACTTCTGTATTAGTTTCAGGGACCCATACATTCTTAAAAACTTTGTTCAGCTTAATTACATATTCATTCTCGTTCCAATCAAGAAATTTTGCAAAGTCGGTCAAAATTTCGTGCCATTGCGTCATGTAAGATCCCACCAAATCGAATTCATGTAGCTGACTCAAAACGATCAGAAACTTAAAGTGGATCTCGGAGAACCGCGCCATCATGAGTTTGAGGAAACGTACGCACAACTTCTGGTACTCTATCATGTATGTAAAGTGCAAATCACCTTTGTGGACAACGCAAGCTCCCTTGTAGAATTTACTGACTTTTTTGGAAAGATTACTCCAGTCGATCCCCACGTCGTAATCCTTAGAGATATTTTCTATATTCTGGTTAGCACCAAAATGGTTCAGCAGAAAATCATTGATTTTTATCGAATGGTAACTAGCACGTTTCGAGTGGCTTATTGATTTTAAATGATTTGCACTTTCGAAGTAACCGATGTTTTTGGAAACATATTTCCTCGTCATCTCAAGTAATGTATCCGGATTTATTTGTTGCCAATCATATGAACCTATCCGGTTTATCTGGTTTAACATCAACCTTCCAACTCGGGGACAAATATTTAAATGTAAGCCATTTAATAGTTCGTAAATATATTCGTGTTCTATTGACAACGAACTTCTATCAGGATAGGAATTAGACTTTTATTATATAAATTATAATCATATTATTCTGACGTTGAGTCGTTGAGCAACACTTATAGTTGGAACTAAATAGCTGATATGTTATTAATCCAACTGGTAATAGATCATCCTGTATGTTAGAACACACTTACGCCTATCTGTGTTAAAATAACTGTACAGCTATTTGTATACAATCTACGAAAGAGAAGCCTTCCAAAATAATAGTTAAGAGCTGCTGAGCCACACTTGCCGTTTTCGTGTACAAATAAAGATCAGCATTTTATACAGGGTGGGTCAGGGAAACGGAAAAATTTGAAATAACTCTCACCAACGTTTAAAAACATTATTTTCAATATTTATTGTGCAAAACGTAGAGTACATAATATGCCATTCAAGGTTCAAAACACTAAAATCTCAAGTTCGGAAAATAATGTCAATAAGATAGTGTCCGTTCCACTGCATGCATTTCTCGAATCGTGTGTGGAGGTTTTGCAGGACTCTCGGTAACATCTCCATGGGAATCAAAGCAATTTCTTCATGGATTCTTGTCTTAAGCTAGATAAGTGTTGTTGGGCGAGTGCTGTACACTTTTAAGATGGCCCCACAAGAAAAAATCATACGACGAGATGTTACAGATAAAAATAATATACGTGTATAATTATTGAAACATCAAGATGCTACCGTGCAAGAAATGAAATTAAACATTTAAATACAAAAACAACTGAAAACCAAAAATGTTAAGAAAAACACCCCGTTTTCTATAAAAAAAAATTTTAAAACCATACAAATTGTTTTTGTAAAATACGAAGATTCTTATAATATTCAAAGTTTGCGATACCTATAGGAACTTACCATTTGTTTTCATTACAACAATCACTGTAAAAAACAGCTTAGTTTTGATAAAAAAAAAAAACAATAATACAATATTGGATTACAATTTACACGGTAAATGATTTTACAAAAACTCCTTGTAATAAGTTACGATTATAAAACATTTTTGATTTAGGAAAACGAAATATATTAGCTGTGTGTAAATTTGAAAAAAAAAAAATAGGTACTCGCCACATTTATTATAACAATTAACGTTCTATAATGCATTCAAACACAAGCATCAAAACAAAATCATTATTTTATAAAAGTTGACAATTCTTATTATGTTAAAACAAACACGGAATTCAAAGCACCCGGCGAATAGATGAAAGTTTTTCTCAATAATTATTATCTGTACTTTTTTCCGCTTGTCCGCGTTCTTCTCTCAACGGTTTTTGTATAATTCATCCGTTACCCAAACACAATTTGTTGCATTGTATTTGTACGGTAATTCGTGTAGTAAAAAAAGGCTGTCAGTCGTAATTATTGTTCTATATATTTTTAGTTGTATAAGGTGTGTGTGGGTGCATCTTCGACTGTTGCCGTTGATGTTAAAGTATACATTTCACGAGCAATTCCCGCCTAGGTACAGCAACGGTATATCGATAGTTTCAACGATAATATCGACTAACGGTGACCAATATATTTTCACGTATTGATAAATAATTACTCAAGTATTTTACGAACTATCGACAAAAAAAAAAATTATTTTTTTATAATAATAATTCACTGTCTGAAATTTAAAGGAGAAAACATTTTATTATACAGAGAATAAAAATATCATAATTTTTTAATTACAACAAAAGTAATCAATAATCATATAGTTTCCATTTACAACAGGCGTATAAAAAGAGAAACACGGCAGAGAAATGAATTAAAAAGTAATATTTTTCTTATACGAATAAAACAACGGAAAACTGTTATCAACGCCGTCTCTTCTTCACACTTAAATAATATAATAGATATCAATCACCGTACACGATACAACGAAAAATGAGAATATAATAAATACGTTAATATTGCGCTTTTACGCGCGCACAATATACTTGTCTCCAGGGTCGTGAAAGAGATAAATAACGAACTGATTCGTCATGGCGTAAAAAAGTTAAGATAATTATTATATGAGATGTCTCTGAACATACTTATCATATTAAATGGATATTGATATTAATAGCAATAGCAAAACGTGTACAATGTTTGCTAGAAAGGTTTTTTTTTTATAGCTGAGAAACTAAAAATATATATTTTTTCTTAAAAAAGTTATAATTTTCTATCTTAATTTATGTACGGTAGCTATGTGAAAACGAGGGAATTTTTTTTAGAAAAACGTTTAAAATATATAATATTTAATCTGATAAATAAAATGTTTAATTAAAAAATAATGCTCATTTCTAAACTCTGTTTTTTAACACTTAAAAAGTGGTATGTGTGGTATCCGCATAAGGCATTGTTCACTACGGCTTTGAATATTGTCAACATAATATTATTTGTATATAATTGGTTTTTCGCGTTATCGTCATCGCACATGTTTACTTGTGTTTTATGTTGTACTTGATCAAATACATGTTTTTAGTAACTTGACTATCGTGGAAACAAATTTCAACACGTTAGCTGCCAGGGGCCTATTGAACTATCAAAATCACAAGGACCATTAAAAATTAAATAATGTATAATCTATTATCCCTTTTTTTTTTTTATATTTAATATCTTATCTCTATTCAATTATCTCTAATCTTATATATAATATATATATATCCATGTAAATAAGCAATTTCATATGTTATTATTACTTATGGGAACCTATTATATTCGATTGTACGATACTTTTGTTTAAATCCCAAAAACATAATTTTCCCCTTTACTTTTAACACAACTTAACCATCTCATACCTATCTCAGACCTTACATTCACTTGATTTTTTTTTTCTTACTACTTACATTCACATTTTATTTTTGTGATGTATTGTTATGTATAATGTACTTGGACAACTCATTTTTTGTATCCAGAACAAGATTATTCATTTTTTATTATAATTTATAAAATGTATAACATTTAGTATATTAAACTACACTTAATAGTATGTACAAATATTAACCACTAAAAATTTACTATTTAATTGTTTGTATTTGTTATTGAAAAAAAAAAAGATAATTACAATAGTTCTCATATATTTTTTATTTTCTTACCTTACCCAAGTTTCTTTGAAATTATGCTTTATAGGCTTTCTCAGAGGTTCTTCAACGTTATGACAAATAAACATGTAATATTATTTTTTAGACTTCTAGTATTATCCTACTACCAAAGTATGTGATGTGTAGCTGAGAAGAAATTGTTTTTACGAAGATGTGTTTTCATTTATTTTCATATCAAGTTAAGTATAGATTGGGATTATAACATATTATACAATTTTATTAAAAATCTATGCAGTATAATAATTTTACATAACATTTACCGTTTTTAGCAATATAATGAACATATTTCAAGTAAATAAACTACGTTTCAGATAAGATTTCTTATCTATAGACTTGTTACAGAGTCATTCCATTAATAATCAACATGTTGATCTTTTAGATTCCTGCTTAGTTCTTGTCACCGACTATTTTTAGGTAAAAATACAGCATAGACAACTTTTTGATAATACTTGACACGAAGCTAAATTTGGTTTTCTCGTATGTCAAGACATGGCAAAGACAATTTATTAGTATTTTATTTTTGTTTCCAACTTGGTTTAAAACCTGGTTATTTATCTAATTTTTCAATTAAGAACAATTTTGATTATGAGAACTACTTACCTAGTTTCTAGTCTATATAAACAGCAATCATACAATAACGTTGCTTTAGTTTGAAAAATCGCTGTCGCGTTGTTCACATAAAAAGTGAACAACGATGTGACATATATTAACAATAACATTTATATTTTTTTTATCTGAAGGTATATTTTTTAAATAATTTACAATTTGCGAGTGCATAGACATTATTAAAATTGTCGAAATAAAAATAGAAAACGATAACATGTATTCGTAGTGCTTTAGTATGTGACAAATGCTTACAGCAACACAATATTCAGTGTGTTATGAGGTGATTAAATGTTTAATTATTATTTATAACACATTAGTAATAAATAATATTATTTTAACTGAGACAAAAAGATTTTCTTAATAACAACATCAATGTTGAGATGTATTTTAATGCGTTGGATGAATTCTTGTGCGGAATTTATAGTTTTTTTTTCTAGACGGTTTTTGATGGTTTCTAGTGGCTCTCCTTTACACTTGCCGGTAAAATTGAACCATTCATCAACGGTGATGTAATGCTTGTTACCCAATTTCATAACTCGTGAATGTATGTCAGACTCGAACCTTTTTACTTCTGTATTAGTTTCAGGGACCCATTTATTCTTAAAAACTTTTTTCAGCATAATTACATCTTCATCCTCGTTCAAACAGAGAAACTCTGCGAAGTCGGTCAAAATTTCGTGCCATTGCGTCATGTAAGATCCCACCAAATCGAATTCATGTAGCTGACTCAAAACGATCAGAAACTTAAAGTGGATTTCGGAGAACCGCGCCATCATGAGTTTGAGGAAACGTACGCACAACATCTGGTAATCTGTCATGTATGTAAAGTGCAAATCACCTGTCTGGAAAACGCAAGCTCCCTTGTAGAATTTACTAACTTCTTTGGAAAAATTACTCCAGTCGATCCCCACGTCGTATGCCTTAGAGAAATTATCTATATTCTGACCAAAATCGTTCAGTAGAAAATCATTGAGATGTATAGAATGGTAACTAGCACGTTTCAAGCCGCTTTTGTTGTTTGAATAAATTAGACTTTCGAAGAAATCGATGTTTTTGGACACATATCTCCTCGTTACCTCAAGTAAATTATCCGGATTATGAATTATAGAATTTTGTTCGTCTGCACTCATCAACAGGTTTACTGCTGCCAACCTTCTACTTATACGACAAATATTATCATATGTACCTTTTATTTGTTTGCAATGATAATTGTGTACTGTTGACAATAGATTTCTATCAGGAAGAGGATTATGTGATACTGTCAACAATTGGATGTAGTAAAATAAAGACCACAATGGCGAAAAACGTGCGGCGTCAAACTCGTACATAGTGCTCATCTAAAACAAAACGCAACTTATGATTAACGTTTGAAAGGAATTGGCCATTTGTACGCAAACTGAATATACCCTAATGATCTATAGTTAGGTTATGGAATGACATATGCTATAAATATTGGAATAGCTAAGTCACACCCTCAACCTAAGATAAGAGAATTCATATTTTTAGATTTAATAGATCCACCGACCTTAGTCAGAATGTAGCAATATAGTTAATTATTTTACGTTGGTGTAATAAACGAAGCACTTCCTTTTAAATTCCAAACAAATTTACACAGATAACAAAAAAATTAATTCGACTTTTTGTATATTTTTTTATTATGTTTTGAATCTAAGAAAACTCTAAAAAAACAAAATTGTGTCCGTATTAATAAAGAATATGACTTAACGCTATAATTTGGTTAAATTAAAACAAACTGCGAAAATATTGAATTATTTATATATACACAACGGTACAAAAATATGTTTTGGTCGCATTAGTAGCATATTAAATTTCATACCAAATAATATTACAAGTTAACATTTTAAAAATAATAAGACACTATTATTAGGTCAAGTATTTTACAACGGCAAAGTGTGTTTCGTAAAAAAACTGATAAAATTTGATTTAGTAACTTCTTCCCCGTTCCAGATATAGCTATTTTGTCTAGCCTTTTGTAACATTTTAAGTAAAAATAAGTGTACTATTCTTAATGAATCACTCTGTATAATTACATTGGGGTTTTTGGTTGACTTGTTAACTCTTCTACATCTATTTCCGTTGCCACCTTTACTGATTGTCGTTAATTTGGTACCCAAAATACTTCGAACAGTTCTCGACCATCTTCTCTGCACTTACTGGCACACCTACTGTTTGTCTACTTATTCTATTCGTCATAGTTACTCCACCTCAAATTAAAAAATCCGTTATATTTTCGTTTCAATATCTTATACACTGGCAAACTTGTGAAACCCTTAATATTAGAATAATATATTTCTTTTATTATTTCAATAATTTTTTTTTAGAAACCTTATATTTTAGGCGTTCCTTCCACAATATCCAACATCTTATCATACATGTTACGTCATCTCTAAAGCAAACATTCGTCTTCAATTTTCGAAGCCTCAACATTCGAAGATATCAACTTAGTTTACCATGTCGCACCCATACGTAATCTGAGCGACAGAATTGAAGAAGATTTGGTTAGTAGAAAAAAGAGTGCTAAAATGAGGTGGGATGAAGCAACGTTACATTTAGATTTGTTTGGAAATAAATATAAGACATTTAAAGAAAATGAAAACAGCTGGAGTGAAAAAACTATTTTTGATGTCAGAAGTGACGCCATAACAATTAGAAATACAACGAAGAAAAGCAATATGATAGGAAAGAATTTTAAAGATTGATAAGTACTCGGTACTCGTTCGCTGGACTGGTAATATGTTTTAAGCAGTGAATACAAACACATATTTTTCACTATGCCAATTTGAATATCCAATATTTCAAGTACAATTAATGATATAAAACATTGATAGGAAATCACCTGTTCCTGGGAGACACCGTCGTACATGATGATCGTTTCAACTGTCTGTTTCAAATCCACACTGCTGTCCAAAAGTTCCTGGGTGAGCCTCAAATGGTGAAAACTGTTAATCATGTACGTGCACATCAAATGATCTTGTAGGTATTTATCTCTCTTAATGGTTATATTGTCGGTTTTCTCATAGCCGGTTTCGATATCGTATGTTTCAAAAACGTTTGTGTCCATGTTCAGATCGGTGTCGATCTCGATTGTTTCGATAACGTTTGTCTCACTCACAACAGAACTTTTCGACCTTTTACCAAAGGCCCTTGTACCTGACAATACTCTTTCACTAAGGCCGGCCGTAACAAACGTCACTGAAACTCCACATAACAATACGATCACAGCCAAAAATTTTATCTGCCCGTTTTTAGTGCGCGGCATGACGATGATAGTATCTTTACAGTAGAAAATACGTTGAACGAAAGCTATGGCCAAAACACGAATAAACAATACAGATAGGCGAGATTCTAGTTATTGTACGAAATCGCAAAACTAATCGCTTAGTTGTTTTTTGTTTTCTGCCAAATCATATTTGTCTAAGTGCTCTGCATACTGTTTTTAAACGCTTCGTTAAAAAAAGTATAATAATTCATGGATTTGAATATCAAATAAGTTTTATCAGGTCAACGTAAACAGTTGTTTTCAACTTTAAACTATTCGAGTGCAATATTAAACATTTTGCACGAAACGCTAATTCATTTTTTTTAAGAATTATTCGTTTTTGGTAACAATTCGTTTCGTAGAAAACTATTGTTGTATGAAACGAGAGTAACTTTGTATATTTAAATAGTGATCTGGAACCACAAGACTGGAAATGGCAATGGATATTTCTAATAGTTTTTACCTGATCGTAAAGCTTATAATATTAGGACTCAATATTCCTATATTGGATTTAAAGTTTTTTTATTTCAATGTTAACAAAAATCGTCAATAAATGAAAATGCGCTGAAAAAAATGTGCTAGACTTTTATTAGGTTTTATATAATCACATTATCCTGACGTTGAGCAACATTTAACGTTGGAACTAAATACCTTATGTGCTATATCCAACTGGTAATGGATCATCCTGTATATTAGATCACACACTAACGCTTATGTGTGAACATGTTAGAACACACACTTACACATATGTGTTATAAAATACCTGTATAGAGAAGACCTCCGAAATAATAAATAAGAGCCACCACACGTGCCGTTTTCGTGCAAAACATAGATCAGCATTTAATATATATAATAAATATATATATATATATATATATATTGAACATACTTATCATATTAAAGGGATATTGAAATTAAAAGCAATAGCAAAACTTGTTCAATGTTTGCAAAAAAGGTTTTTTTTTTTAATTTATTGTTTAATTACAGAGTTTCTCTGTTTGAACAAGGACGAAAATGTTATTATGCTGAAAAAAGGTTATGAGAGTTTCGGGCTTTCAGTAGCTCATACAGAAGTACAATTAATAAAGTTCGAGTCCAACATACATTAAGTAGTTACCAAATTGACAGAGATGATCGGCGTCACCGCTGATGAAATTTTCGATTTTACCGGCGCGTGTGAAGGAGTGCAGCTGGAAACCATCAAAAACCGATTAGAAAAAAAATACTATAAATTCCGCACAACAATTCACAGACTGCATTAAAACATCTGATAAATGATTCTTAAAAACGATGTTACGGCTTACAAAAATGGTTTACTTAAATCTGAAGCAAAATAGTAATAGGAATGTTTATCAGCTAGATGGTGTTAAGAAAATCGCTGTATATATTGCATTATTAGTATTGTATTGCTGTTTGTATGTATCTGGCAAGTTTTGACATTTTTTAATTATGTAGCGATACTCTTTTTTATTTTTTTTGTGATTGAGATTATTTTATTGTGTGAAATTGATGGTAAATGATGATGGTGTTTATCATTTGTTTTTGCATTTTATGTATAATTGTATATCATATTTCGTATTATGTATTTTATTTGATTATATATATTTTTTATGGTTCAGACCGCAGAGGTACCAGTTTAGGTAGCAGGTCTTTTTTTTATAGTGACCGGAATTCATTTAAAACCGTCGCTCCCGGAAAAACATTGAATCATGGATATGTTATAGCATTACGAACATATAACCAACATGATTTTCCGATCGCCCCCAGCCTAATAACATATCCATGTTAATGTGCAATTTCATACTTATGTTATTATTACATATGGGAACATATTATATTCGATTGTACGATACTTTTGTTTAAATCCTAAAAACATCATATTTCCTTCTTCTTTCAACACAACCTAACCATCTTGATTTATCTCAGACCTCACATCCACTTGATTTTTTTTTATTCTAACTACTTACATTCGCATATGGTTATTGCGATTTGCGATGTATTGTTATATATAATGTACTCGGACAACACGTTTTTTTCTATCCATAACAAGATTCTTTAATTTATATCATAATTTCTAAAATGTATTAAATTTAGTCTATTAAACTACACTAATAGTGAGTACAAAAATGAACTACTAAAAAAATTACTATTTATTTGTATGTATTTGTTATTGAAAAAAAAATTTTTTTTTGCTCACAAATAAATTAATCTTAAATTACCATTTTTTAGGCGGTTACGCAATACTCTGATATATATCGTCAAGAAACAAACAAAAGAATAACATTCCAATAAAAACCAAACATTGAACATATTTACTTGTTAAAACAGCTATTTGTATCTTATGAAATCTGGTATTTGCCATAATATAAAATTTGATAAAAATTACTCTAATCCTTGAAAAAATTATTTAATTAATTATTTAAATTAAAAAGGCAAGCACAGTGTAGCCAGGGCATAGTAGGGATTATAACAAATAGTAATAATTTCACTTAAGAAAATGACTTCGATGACTAATTTTTATTTTTGTTTCCAACTCGGTTTACACCATGGTTGTTTAGCTATAGAATTTTGTAAATTAAGAACAATTTTGATTATAAAGACTACTTACCTAGTTTCTAGTCTAAATAAACAGAAGGCATACACCAACCTTACATTAGTTCACATGCGAAATTAAGACCGATGTGACATGGGACATTTGTTTTTTTTAATACAAAGGTATATTTTTAAAATAATTTACTATTTTCGAGAGCATAGACATTATTATATTATTATTATTAATAATCTGTATGTTATAAGGGTTTTTAAATATTTAATTATTTTAATCTTAACAAAACATTAGTAATAATTCATATAATTATAACTTAATAATCATATTGATTATCTTGAAAAAATTATTTCCGTTGAAAAATGTTTTAATGCGGCCGATGAATTGATGTGCGGAATCTATAGTTTTTTTTTCTATTCGGTTTTCGATGGTTTCTAGTTGCTCTCCTTCAGACACGCCGGTAAAATCGAACGTTTCATCAACTTCGACATCGAGATCTTCTGCCAATTTCGTAACTATTGTATTTATGTCGGAATCGAACTTCATTACTACATCTATTTTGGATCTAGGAACCCAGAAAAAACTCTTATAACCTCTTTCCAGTTTAATTACATCTTTGTCGTCGTTCAAACTGAGAAACTCTGCGAAGTCGGTCAAAATTGCAAGCCATTCTTGCATGTAAGATTTCACCAAATTGAATTCATGTAGGTTAATCAAAACGATCATAAACTTAAAGTGGATCTCGGAAAACCGCGCCATCATGAGTTTAAGGAAATTTATGCACATCGTCTGGCATTCTACCAGATAACTGAAGTTCGAATTATCTCGGTGAAAAATGCGAGCTTCGTTGTAGGAATTACTAGCATTTTCGGATAGCTTTCCCCAGTTGATCCCCACGTCATATTCTTTATAGATATTACTTATATTCTGGTATAAACCAAAACCGTTAAGGAGCAAATCATGGAGAAACAACGAATGGTAACTAGCTCGTTTCAAGCCGCTTCTGTAGTTTGAACGAATGAGACTTTCGATTAAAGCGATGTTTTTGGAAACATATGTCCTCGTTTTTTCAAGTAATATATCCGGTTTACCATATATTTCTAGGTATTCGTTTGCACTTAACGACAGGTTCACTGCTAACCTGTTGTTTTGGGGACAAGTAGCATCATATTCATCCTGTATTAGTTTGCAGTTATATTTGTGTTCTGTTGACAATAGACTTCTATCAGGATAAGGGTGATGAGGTTTATTCAACAATTGGAGGTAGTAAAATAAAGCCCACAACGTCGGCGAACGTGCGGCGTCCAACTCGTACAGAGTGCTCATCTAAAACAAAATGCAACTTATGATTAACGTTTGAAAGGAATTTGCAAACGTAATAGACCCTAATGATCTATAGTTAGGTTATGGAACGACATCCGTAATAAACATAGGAATACCTAAGTCGAGACAATTAATATGTTTTTATTCAATAGCGTCGCCGACCTTATATATATATATTTATACTTAATGAGATAATAATAATGACGTCAGCACTGTGACACTAAACGTGACGAGCAAATTTTCAGAATGACCCCCAGCCATAAGACATATCCATTGCAATTATTTTAAGAAAAAAATAATGTCCTATCCTTAATGAATCACTCTGTATAATTGGTTTTTTTGGTTGCCCTCTTAGCTCTTTTGCATCTATTCCCGTTGCCACCTTAACTGACTGCCACGTCGTTAAATACCCAAAATACTTCAACCCGTTCTCATCCATTTTTTTGTACAATTACTGGCACACCAACAATTTGTCTTACATGTTCATTATTTATTCTATTCTTCATAGTTACTCCAAATTCAAAAATAATGTATATTTCCGTTTTAATATCTTATCCACTGTTCAACTAGCAAAACCATTAATGTTATAATAATATATTTTTTAATATTTCAATATTTTATTTTAGAGTCCTTATACAGTTTCCTACACATCATTCAACCACATCTTATCTCCATACTAAGGTCGTCTCAAAAGCAAACATTGTTCAATTTTCGGATCTTAATCTCTCCAATCTACCAACCGGCGATTACAATAACATAGCTAGAGGAAATCACCTGTTTCTGGGCGACATTCTCGTACATGGTGATCGTTTCAATCGTCTGTCTCAAATCCGCATTGCCGTCCAAAAGCACCTGGGTAAGACTCAAATGGATAATACTGTTAATCATGTACGTGCATCTCAAGTTCAGATGTAGCCTTGGATCTTGTCTGAATGTTATATAGTCGGTTTCCTCGCAGCCGGTGTCTATAACGTTTGTGTCCATGTTGAAATCGGTGTCGATGAAGTCCGTATCCGAAAAATCGCTTATATCACGATTCATCGGCCCTTTAACACAGGGCAGGGTTAAATTATTACCAGCCATAACAAACGTCACTAGAACTCCACAAAACAAAACGATCACCGCCAAAAATTGTATCTGCCCATAATTAGTGCACGGCATGACGGCGGTAATATCTTTATAGTGTTAAATACGTCAAACAAAAGCAATGGCTAACACACAAATAAACAATACAGCTAGGCGGGATCCTAGTTGCTGGTTGTCGTTCGACACCCCAAAATTAATGGCTTAGGCGTTTTGCATTTTCTGCCAATTCTTGTTTGTCTAAAGTCTCGGCATACTGTTTTTAAACGCTTCGGTAAAACAAAACAATGTCAACATAAACAGTTTTATTTTTAACTCTAAACTACGTTATGTGTACGCTAAGCTTATCTTGATTTATTACTAAAAGCACACTATGTAAGTACAATGCACAAAAAGCTATTTACAAAAATTGCTGGATGCTCAAATACATGACAAAAAAATTGCCACTAGACTTTCATTATATAATCATATTATCTGTATCGCGTTTAGCCTGACGTTGAGTCGTTGAGCAGCATATTGTTATCGTTGGAACTAATAGTTTATGTGTTATATCCAACTGTTAATGGATCACCCGGTATATTAGAACACACACTCACACATATATGTAATACAATTTTTTTTACAGTATATACTCGTTTAAAGTCAATAAATTAAATAATAATTTAAAAAAGGTGTATTGTTGGTTAAAATGTATGTATGTTTTTCAAATGTTTGTTATAAAATGTTATTTTTTATTTGTTCATATATTATGCATAATATATTTGGTTTATAATGTTATAAGTCATAATAAAGTTTTAAGAACTCATTTAATTCATTTTATATTTCTTGTACATTATTACTTGTGAAAGCTTAATTTCAGAAACATACTACTGACACTTATATACACATGTATATATTTTATACCTAACATTGCCTAGACATCTCTAGAAAACCCGGCCGTGCCTTAGCCCGAAATTAACTTTGGTTAGACTAGTCATTAGGCTAAAGGGGTAGTATTATACGCTTGACAACAGTCAACAATTTGTGTAAAAAAATATATAATTCGGGCGGAGGGGAGGGGCAGTGCTCGTGTTCCCGGTGTCCCTCTCCTAACTACAACGCTATAATCATGTAAAACTATGAGATTAGTGTTAATGTGAATTTTAGCGTTTGGAACATATTTTAGCAAAATACACTCTGAACACTGTTGTACAATATTCTGCATTCAAAACATTTTAACAACAGTATTGTAGCATTTAACATGTTTTCCAAAAACATGTGTCTTGTGAAACGTATGGATAACGTTCAATTGCTACCTGGGAAAATGTGTGGCTTACGTTAATAAATAACGCACGTTTAGATTATCTAACAGAAAAATATAATAATTGAAATCTAGTTTTGGTGGAGAGAAAAGCGTATAATAGTGTTAAACGTTAATGTATTTACTATGTACCAAAACATCATCGCGTTAAACAATTGAATGGTTCGATAACGGTTCGGACAGCGTTCGGACTACTGTAAAATCGACGTTTCCAAACAACGTTCGCATGTGTTGGACAAACGTTTTTGAACAATAAATACTGTTTATCTGTATTTTCGGAACTGTCGACGGGTACAGGAAGTTTGGTAATATGAGGGTCGAGTAGTATGTGTAATAGGTCGACGTAAACTCTTTGCCATCCAACACGATCGGCGAGGTGGCGGACACGCCAAGGGCGTTCGACAAACGGCCAAGCTCTAATTGAATGTTGCTTACTACCATTTGGCTTTGCACTTCGTCGTACAGGTCTGCTGTGTTCACGTGGAAATTTGACAGCAAATACTCGAACGTGCGGTCTTCGGTCAAGTCGAAGATCATCGCAAACTCGGTGAGTATCTCCAACCACTGTTCAACGTAACCGATCTTGTTTTTCTTCAGCATCACCGCCATCAAGGTGTCCGAGCGCACTGCTATGACCATTTGTCTCATGTACTCTAAGTGCTTCAAAGTTAGCTTTAACATCATGATTTTGACGAAATCCACGCACATGGTCTGGTACTCGATCAGAGGTCGTAGTTGGTCGGCGAGTAAATCTTCTAAGCTGCGAGCCCTCTTCAATGCTGCTTTCAGCCTTTTCGCAATGTCGTTCCAGACCACCTGTACATTGTACGCGATACTAAGATAGCGGACGTCTCGACTCGACCCGAAATCGTTGAGGTACAAACTCCTGAGAGATATCGACTGGTCGCTAGTGTACCGCAGTGTCTCCGATCCGCGGTTCAACTCCATCATATGGTTGATGGACCAGATATTTGTCTTGACGTGTCTCGTTATTTCGTTGAAACACCCGAGCGGATTGTCTTCCATCAGGTCCATGCATTCTTTTTCTTCAATTGGTAGTTTGCCATCGAACCTGTTGTTTTTGCGACACGATTGCACTCCGTGTTCCATTTGGTCCGAAATCAACGCGTGTGCTTTGATCGCCCTCTCCTTGAATTCCGATTCCGTACGCCCGTCCCCGGCAAAGCATTCGGGATATTCACTCAACAAGTTTATGTACAAATAAAACGACCACATTGTTTTCATTTCTTCGGCGCCGAACTTGAGCAACGTGTCCATCTAAAACATAAACCGTGGCGGATACAATTGAAAGGATGACCTAGGCAACGTTGCATGTGACTTTTTTTGAGACCGGCTCAAATTTAGATGGTAAAGCTCCCCTATACAATTTTAAAAATGTAACGTGCAACGTTGCTCCAGCCGTTCGTTTAAGTCTGTATAAAAGATCTGAGATCTATGCTAATCGATTGTCTTTGATTTTAACCAAAACGATTACATTGCTATTAATTTCATATCATAACTCGATACGTGAATTAATTATGAATTCATGACTATCATTGATTTGTGTTTACTTATTCATAAAATACGCAAAATTACATCTTGAATCTGTCACTTTGGCCGAGTCTAAATAAAAATGTAGCTAACCTTAGCACAAAATAAGAGATTTAATAAGCGATATTGCATATGAAACGTTACCTTTGATAAATTTCACAAGCTATAAATTAATTTTAGAATTTTAGAATTAGATCAATGCACAAGTTATTACTATACAAGGTGATCATTCTAAAGTCATCCACTAATATCTTAAATGATTTAACCAGTAATTGCATTTTGTTTTGTTGTGATTTTATACAATATGATCTCAATTTTTCACAAACGTTTATGTTTTCAACCTCCTACCAAATGAGTCATTTTTATAACCGATCAAACCCTATAATATATTGAGTGGATCACTTTTAAATGATCACTCTGTATACTATGACAATAAGTTTACAAAGCTGTCTAAGTAAACCGAAGACCCCATTATAGAATTAAATACCTGTGTCTGGACTGTAGTGTCATACGAAGTAATCTTCTTAACTGCTGTATCAGTGTTTTCGAAATGCTTTAAAAGCAAACCGGTAAGACGTACATGGTACAAACCGCTTAGTACATACGTGCACTTCAAATCTTTTTGCTTGTTCCGGCGGGTCGATTCCACTAGTTTCTCGTCTCTAATTGAAATCTCTGTTGGCAATTCACCCTCGTAGCCAGTGTGTATCATCATTAATTCGTTATATTCTTGATCAGATCGCCGTGATGACCATAATATATTACCCCCACCCACTGGATGGTATAGTAGTACAATATCCATTAAAATAATCGCCGCCGACAGTTTAGCTTGCACCGCGTTCATGAACCACATAATTTTTTTAAATTACATATTAAATTTAACGTTTGTAATATTATCAAAAGAGCTGTTTGGTTATATTGTGATAGAGAACTGAGCTACTGAAAACCAAACAAGTGACGATTGATTTCCGCAAAGTGTTGTTCCAAAGAACCTCAACGCGCCTTAAAACAACTTTGTAAATACTCGCGATTTAGTTTCGTGCAAATCAAACAAAAGATGCGATAACATATTTAGTAAAATGCACACCTAAAACAAACGCAGATTTATTAAAACTTGAAAATATAACACATAAGGATAACGTAATGAAATACACCTTTCACTACGAAAAATAATAACGGACTAAGGACTGATGATAATGTAGCATTACTACCGATATACAAGGAACTCAATAATTACTGAAAAGTGCAATTTTTTTTTATAAAAACATCTGGGAATATAAACCCCGCTAGTTCAATGACTTAACTACACCTATGTTTACACAAACAATATATTATTCATAACCGATTAATTTTACAGCTTAGGATGATACCACTGTACTACAGTCTCTACTCTTACGCTAAAAGTTTACTTTCACACTAAAATATATTTTGTTATTATCCAAATTTTGTAACTCCTCTATTAAATAATTTTGCGCCCTCGATAGGAAGCTTCGGCTCCTTGGATTTTTTTTTTTTTTTTTGGAGCTCAGGATGGTAATAAAATCATTTGTATCCTTAACGAAAATGGAACGACTTGGCAATTCTTATGTCCGTCACTATTGCCTATGCGGATTCGAGTTTGCCCTTAAGATGTTATAAATAACGTTTTTTTTTAGTTGTCCAGATGAACTGATTAAATTTAGGAGGGAATGTTGGAATTGGCTATAGGGAAAAAGGGAGGATGGGATAGGAAACTCTCCCCTTCCTTGCTCCCTTATTGACTGATCCACTTGTCTTATTCATCCTCTCCCTGCCAACAGGCATGAAGCGATATGAAAGTTAAGTTTTTTATTAATTTAAGAGGTTAATAGGTTTTTTGACATGAATGTGTCTTATATTCGTCTTGCAGCCTCCACATTTTCATGATCAATTTACTTTTCTTAATGGGAAAAACTAACGATTTGTTTTTAGTTACAAACTTACTCAGTGTAATCATGTTTAATGATCAAATGCTTTAATTATATACATGTTTAAATGTGTTTTAATTCTTAATTGCAAACTCCTAACTACCACTACCTGTTAATTACCAAATGTATTTTATAATTTAATGATTCCGTTATTTTTCAAAAATAAATGAGGTCACAAAACTATTCTAAGCTGTAATTAATTAAGTTGAATAAACATCTTTGACTTAACTCCAGTTTTGGATAATCTCGGCTGTCATCTTGAATAAAGACTCACTGATAATTTGCCATAGTTGTTGTTAGGTTTCTATTTGCTTACCAATCATGGTGATGATTTTGAAACTGACATTTTTAAACGAGTCTCTCACCAACTTCACGAACGATTGAGCACTCTTGATACTGTAATTCTCTGTAGGATTGTCTCGAGCTTTCTGGGTGTTGTACGTGTAGAAAAACTCTTTGCCATCTAATATCATCGGTTCCATGGCATCGCAACCGAGCAATAGCGACAAATTGTCGATGGCTGTCATTAAAATATTAAAGATACCGTTGTTTTCCGTTTTATTGTACACGTGTACGCCGTCGAAACTATCCACCAAAACATTGAACAAAGAGTCATCGGTTAAATCTAATATGAGTGCAAATTCGTTTAAAATGTTCTGCCACTCCGTAACGTATACTTTTTCATTCGCCCGCCGTGGTACGGCCGGAACAGCCGGGTTCAGATTCGATAGTACCTTTTGATTCAAGTACATGAGATGTTTCAACGTAAGCCGAAGCATAATGAACTTAACGAATTGAATGCACAAGGTATGGTATCCGACCAGAACCGCCATCCCACTTGTTGTTAGCCAATCCATTCGACGCGCGTTAGCCAAAGCTCTGTGCAGCGTGCCGCGCACATTATTCCAAACGACCTGAACGTTAAATGCGATCATCATGTAATCGACGTTTCTATGAGATCCGAAGTCATTGAGATATAGATTTGTAAGCGACATGTAAGCGGCACTACCCCACGTGACGATGTCCTGGTTGTTCCTAAGCAACAGCGCGTTGATGTTGGTGATATTATTCAGCACGTCCGTCATGAGTGCGTCTAAATTATAAATTATCGCGGGATCTACGTCGTAGTTAGTGGGATCGAATTCACCCCCTGGGCGACACTCGGCGACAGTTGTTTTAATTTGAGTTAAAATTGCATCGTGCACCGTCATAAGCCATTGCAATGATTCGGCGTCGTTAGAATGGCCGTCCGAAGAAACGCAATCCGGAAATGAATTCACTAGTTTGGTGTAAAAATAGAACCTCCACAGCAAGTCAGTATCTTCAAAGCCGAGCTCGTACAAAGTCGCCAACTAAAACAACATAATCAACACATAAGTTATTATTCGCGTGCCGAAAATGTTGGTGAAAAGTTTGCGTGGATCATTAATTGTTAAACTTCATGCAAAATGCATAAATCGATGGCATAGCGTGCATTGTATTTCACATGGCTCCTGAACTTTTACCATGAATATTGGAAGACTAAGAGTCATAGTATTGGTGTTGGATGACATAGTATTTTATCGAGTTCGTGTAACGTACGATAATATGTCATTCTGGACTTATTAAAAAACAGTCAAGTACAATTAAAAAAAAAAATAAAAATCATAACTTAATTCTATCTAGTAGTATGATTCTTAGAAAAATATGTTCGGACCCCTAAATAAGGCCCTGATCAAACCCCTCTTTGATGGAAAGCCATAATAGTTCCAGCATATTTGGTGACTAGGAAAAAGGCGTTTTATCGAAGGATTTGATAAAAGGATAATCAAATAATTATTGTCATATTACCTGTTTCTGCGCGGTTCCGGAATATTGATTGATTGTTTTGATCACTTCGGCCGTGTCACTGCAAACGACTAACATTATACCGGTGCGACTCATGTGCACTAAGACACTGGACAAGTACGAGCATTTCAAATCGTTTAACCGACTACGGCGTATGTTGGTGACCAGCAGTTGGCTGTAGCGACCTGCTCCGTAGTCTTGTGGGCCAAGTGGATAGCCGGTCTCGATGCGTAGTAGCCGGTTATATTCTTGGACTAGCTGAATGCGATCGTCTGGCGTCAATGAGGTATCGCCTTTGGATGCACATGATATGCGAGTCACGCCATACCAAACTGTGCTTGCCAAAACCAATATTACCCACTGCAAATGCATAGCAGCAACACCTACTGCGTGCAAAGTGGTGGCTGATGTACTTGGACGGTTTTGATTGACGTGCGAGGACACCCCCAAACACAAACTAGTACTTAGATAACGGTTTTTTTTCTGTCCCGTGAATTCGGATGAACGGTTAGGTGAAAACGGTGTAATACTTTTTATAGCGAAACGATCTTGCACGCAAAACAAATTGACGCAGCCGATTTACAAGACACAGTTCAACGATTGTAAATCTTGTAATGTTTGCACTTATCCGAACTCTGCTTAACCTGTGAATAACAAACAAAAGAATTAAGCGCATTTTTATTTATTCCTTTGTGTTAACTATGACTGTCTTCCAGCCACGAATAATACGTTTTACTCGCATCTAAAGGAACACAAATAAATAAATATAATGCAGAATTTTCGATAAACACTTGTATTTGTCATCTTCGCGCGTATACCCTCAGTCGTTACACCAGGTTAATGGTAAGTATTTGGGTTTTTTCACCGAGAACTATATGTTATTTGTTTACATTGTTATTTACAAAGATTTCCACACAATCTCGTCAGCCGAATACATAGTCGTATAACCCAAATGGTAGTTGACTGTTTCAGTAAGCTTCTTTGTAACCTCAATATTTACAATATTTAAATAAAAGATGTGCATCTTTTAAATAAATATATACCGAGTGATTTTTTTTATCATGGGCTACTCACCATCTCACTGTATTTAATAAATAATTACATTTTTTTTTCATAGTGTTAATATAATATGATCTCAATTGTCTACACATTTTTATATTCCTATCCCACTCCCAAACTAATAATTTTTATTTTTCAACTTTTGAAACTTAAATGGCAACGCATACATTTTGTTAACTTTTTAAATTGAAAATAATGTACTAAATATTTTGCTGGTCGATAACCAGATTTGGATAATAACTATTTTTTAATTTATTGAAGTTTCAAGTTTAGGGTAGGAGGAAATGCGGAACGTAGTATTATTTTTATCTGCGCCGTCCTAACTTTTAACTCTTATAACTTTAAAAAGGGAGGTTTAAAAATTAAAACTGATTATTAACCAGTCAACATTTTTAGTAAAATATTCTTAACCCTTTCGTTACTGACATCCTCGTACGATGATTCCACTTTAAAAATCGAATAAAATATCAGTCCGATATGTAAAAAAATTGTTGATTTTTTTTTTCGAAAAAAAAAATCCCAGGAACGAAAGGGTTAATTTATAAAGTTATTCAAATTTATACGTTACCACTTAAGTTTCAAAAGTTGGGTAGGATCATAAAAACTTGTGTAAATTTGAGATCACATTATATAAAAACACTAAAGAATATTAAATTATTAATTAAACCCTGTGAGATATTGAGTGGCCCACTATAAAAAAACCACCGTATATTCGATGAAATAAAGAAGTTAAAAAAATAACTTCCTAATAATTTTTTCCATTTTTTTTTTATTTAATGTTGTTATCGTTATTTTAACTTGGAAATATTTGTTTGTTTATATTTTAATATTGCCTTAATGGTTTCCATTAATTCTTTTGTATTGGTTAGCGCTAATTTTAGGATTCTACCGATGATATAGGTCTCGGTTTTCCCGTCGACGGTAACACGTTTAACCGTCCAAGTCGAATCGATTCAAATAGGTCGTTGAATTTGCTATTTTTCCCGGGAAAACCATATCACGGCTGTATAAAACCAACAGGCTCAAGTAACGGGGGTTTTCCCAGTATAAACAAGTATTTATTATTAGTATTGTACAGTACGAGTAGTAATAATTGAAAGCCGTTTTGCGGTCGGGAAATTATAGGTTGACTATGTAAGTGTTACGTCTCCGACGGTGCTGTAGGTGAATACACAAAACGTGTGCATGCGTGTCCATTGTTTAATATTGTATCCCAAGTATACGGGGGCGAGGTATGTTATTTAAAAATTTCGGGGTTATTCTTTAGCGGTAAGGGGTCGCCGGCGCCATTAAACTTTAATGCGTTTACGGTGGCCAGGTCGCACGCTAAGGATGAACACAGCTACTAGAGACACTATATAATTCACAAATACGCCAGTTACCGCCTACCGATACACGAAGATGTCCCCCCGTGCAGGTATCGGGTAGTTATTATCGTTGTGACCATTTAAAATATTCAACTATGACCTTATTCCGTTTAATAACGCTGCACGTTTCGAGCGTGCATAAAAAGAAAAAACTACCACGTCCATCAATATAGTCAGCACCAGTATTGGTTTTTGGTCGTCGAATTATGGGACGAAAACATACACAAACATAGAAAGAATTCGACGATTGGGAAAATGTATGTAACAGCAAATAATAATATCCAACAGTTTTGGGAATCTTAGTAAATAGCGATTTGCCCAGGAAATGGAAACAAACGATTACTATTTAATTTTTGTATTGTTTATGTTCTGACTTTCTTCAGTTAAACAGCTATACGAGCCTACGTGAATCGATTAATTTCATTACAGTCATCATTATTGTATTATGTCGTTCAATCTGACCTTCAACCGTATTATCTCAACCGAACCAATAAGATCCGTCCTATTCGATTCAATTCCCCAGAGCTTTTGAAGTAACGTTGGCCAATACGAGACACTGTGTCTATCAGCAACGGGAAGATTTGTTTACACGAAATCTTTCGTGGAAGTTATTCAAATCACTTACTTCCATTTTGCTCTCCTGTACATACTATCTATTCGTACCTTTATCATACTACATGTACTCACAATGCTATTGGACAGACCACCCTTGTGTAATTCTACCAAAATATACTATGACCTGTCCGATCCAGCTGCTGATTCGTCCGTACCTTTTTTCTAGATATAAAACACATTATTGCGCGTTAATGGTATTTAATGGCAGCAAGCCGTATACAAGGAATTAAGCACTACACTGGTCATTGACCAGATGAGTTTCCAAATAGTAGCTGTTATTCCGCAGTAACAAACACAATAACATGCGATCGTGACGTTTTCTACGATATTGTCTGTTCACTTAAATCTCGAATCTGACCACGCTTCGATAGGTTCGTGCTTGGCGGGTTGCTAAATATATCTTGTTTTTTTTTTTACGACCAATTATAATGAAAATTTATTAGTTTGTCCACCGGCAACGTGTGAGAATAGGATGAACAGATTTCTCTCTCTCTCTAACTGGCAAGATGCTGGCAAGTCGTCAGCGCGCAAACGGTAATAGTAATATTAATAATAATAATAACGTTAGGTTAGGTTATCGTCTTTGTAATAAATTTGTGTACGACGCGGTCGGTGCTTCCATAATTATTATAAATTATAATAACGACCGGTATGTAGGGCCAAGTCGGAGATTAGAACTAGTTTGGCTAGCGACGACCACATTTCGCATAATATCTCTGTCCCTTGGGGCGACAAAGCAACGACCGTCCTCCACGGTTTGGTCGGTAAACGGCAGGTGGTGAGAGCCAGTGTCGTTTAGCATTGACACGAAGAATATTTCATTAAAACAACACACATTGTACACTATGTCGATTATTATGCTTTATTAATAGTAATCATATTTTTTTAAGAAACGAAAAAGTCGAGACTAGTTGATTTTAATAACATGTAGAAACGAATTACGAATAACAAACAACAGCCCTAGAATTATTATGTCCTTAAAGACACTGTGTATTTTCCTAGGGGTCTTTAGCTTTGAGTGCCGAGGGTCTTTGACCCTCTAATTAATTAAAGCGTACCTATACTGTTACAATACAACAATACATGTTAAAGTTTAGGACGGGAGGTGGAGTGTGGTTAGCATTTTCTTTTCCGGTATTTTACAGAGCTTTATCAATTTTTGAAATTTAAATGGTAGCAAATAAATGCTGCGCTATTTTTTAAGGGGCAACGGATTGGCAATATTTGACAAAAATTAATCTAGTAACCATTTTATGTACGCCGACTAATTTTAATGTAAAACGCTTTTAAGTTTTTCCACTTATACTACTCTTTAAATTGATTTTTCTCCGAGTTATGGCGAAAGTTTGATAAAAATGGCCTTTTGTAGAAGACCAGTGGCGTAGTTACGGGGGGGGGGGATTAGGGTGTCGTATCCCCCCCCCCATGACCTTTTTTTTTTACTGGCCATAGGCTCAACAAAATATTTATGTACTTATTTAACATCATTATAGTGAAACCCCGAATCTCCTATGTACCTATATAGTTTATAAATATAACTAAAATAATAGAAGTCGATTGAGTTTTTTTTATTGCGGAGCGACGATGCACATCAACAATGTCGTCGTATAATGTACGTCAATAATCCAACAATATTATACTTGTGTAAATGCTCTGAAAATAACTGATGGATTTATACACGTTATCGGAATTTTCTTAACAACTTTTTGTCTCATTCGATAAACGGTATGTGGACATTAAGATTAAGCATGTGGTCAGTGGTAACAAATTACAATAAGCAGTGTGAGCAACTGGATAATAGTTGACAACAGTTTTCACTGTATTATGTATACTGTATAGTGTATTAAAACATAGTTGTGAATTGTGATACGTGAATCATAGTAAGTCAACTAGGTACACGAGTTTAGACTTAAGTTATTTTATTATTTAGTCGTGTCATAGAGAAAACAATTTTTTTTATAAGTCTAAAAATGGAAGGAAAAAGAAAAAAATGTAAAAATACTAGAAATACACTTTTTTCATATTTTTCAAAAAAAAATCGTTCTAATGAAAATAAAGAAGATTGTAATGAGGTAAGTATCTTTATCGTTTTATATTTTGTTTCATCACTCCAATTTTTGGTAATTTGGTTTATTTTGTAAAACAAGCAATATAAAAGCAATACGAAATTGTTTAGGTATTGTTGAAAAATTATACAATTTTTTCAATACTCCCAAACGAAATCATGTGTTATTATCTACTATCGAAAACAGTAATGTTGATCAAAAAAGAAAAACATTAAAAAGGCTATCTGCAACTCGATGGGTGCAAAGATACGATGCGATTCATGATTTCATTGAGCTTTTTAAGTTTGTAGTAGAAGCTTTAGAATGAATATCAGATTGGAAGGATTCGTCTGCTACGGATGCATCAATAATTCTAAAATCAATGGACTCTGAATTCCTAATTTCAGTTAATATTGTTCAGGTAAAAACAAAATTTTTAATTAAAAAGAAGGTATCTTAAGTCTATTGCAATTACCTGATGTATTTTTCAGCTAATGTTTTCATTTGGCTTACCGTTATGTAAATAATTACAAAAAACCAAAATTGACTTAAAAGAAGCCTCTCGCACAAGATACTGTCAATGAGTTATGTACATTATTGTTAGTTACATACTGTTATGTTTATTACAAAAAAGAGCTATGTACATTATATTATATTATATTATAAACAAAATAAATGTACTTAAAAATTAAGTAGTTTGTATTTTTGTGTGTACAAAAATGTCTATCCCCCCCCTAAGACAAATTCCTAATTACGCCATTGTAGACGACATTTTCCGGCGTATCTAATGGACGGATTTCAATTTTTTTATTTTGTTAATGAGAAGCTCACTATTTTTTTTTATGGGCGCTAAAGGCCCATTTTTTTATAAAACCATTGTAGGATTAGTTGGATTTATTAGAAAAAAAAACCATAACAAAAGTAAAAATATAAACGTTTAAAAAACTGAAATAAAATAATCGACCTTTTAATCCCCATAGAGAAGATGTTAAGCTTAATAACAAAACAAATTGTTTTGAAATCGGTTCAGTGAACATTAAGAAAGTGACTTCTTGTTTTAGTCTTTATTTGTATAAAATTTGGCGCTTTCCGTTCCCATTAATTCATTTTCTCTCGTTTTTAAGTCAAACGTTTAAAACAGGACGTATAAGAAATCCTCCTGTTCCATACTTAAAACTTTAAGAACTTTAAAAGTAATTAACCAAAACTCGTTATATCATCTTCAGTGTAAAAAGTTAATTAAATACCTATAGATGTACTCGTTTCAAAAGTTATCTATCTGGAAAACACTAAAAAAGGTAAAAAATATTTGATAGTTTTATAATATTTTACAAAAACAATAATAAAAATGTTTTCAAAAAGAAAAACTACCAAATTTTCATTTTATTTTTCTAGAAAATTAATGTCTTGGGTTATCATACTTATTACCAATTTTCCAGCTTGGCTATTGTTTTTTTTTTTTATATATTACAATATATTTATGCACGGTGTGTGTGTTGTGTGTTTGTCTCATAGCGTAAACAATATGATGTAGGAATGTTTTATTCATTTAACGTTATGTATGATACAAAGCTGTTGATAATTACCACGGAGATTCGGGGTGTACGAAAATTAATAATTATTGTCAGCCTCTAAGTGTTTTTCAATGTACATAAATACACTTAAATCGAGTTGACCGTGCTCGTACTCACGAATGGCTAATTAAAAAAATAAAAAAACACTATTTATCGTCGGGGCTAATGGAAAATCACTCGTATAATGTATTCCCATACCTAGCAAGTATTTCTTCTGCGTCATCTCGTTATTATTATTATTGTCTATTTGCATTGCGTTTACTCCGTTCGTGTCGGGTTCGCTGGACCGGTCTAATTTATAGCAATCCACCTGACAGTTTTTATAATATGCACCTTATACAGTGATTATTGTTATTATCATAATATAATATCCTCAATTTTCCGTTTACGCGTTCTATTTCGGTACGCGGCGAGCTGTCTATTTGCATACGGTATAAAAATAATGTCTTTAAAAGCAACTATTAATTTTTAGTATTCAAACAGACAGTTCCAGTGAGGAGTTTTGCAGTGTGGTTTTTTAGTACTCACCGTAATTTCTTTATTACTGGATCGAGTTTAATGGATCGGCTACCTGTAGATAATACTAATATGGTATAATTAACGCCAATCGGCTTTTGGTCGTATATGATACGTACAAATTACAAATGATAAATATGAACAATTGATAATTATGAACAGTGAAAAATGAAAAACCTAATACTAAAAACAAAATAAGATACTACACTAAAACAAGTAAATAAAATTCATAATATACAAAACAACTGACCAATAATAGACGATAGAAAAATCACATAAATACTTTAATAACATAATTTAAATAGGAAGTGGGTAGGTAAAGTAAAAATTTGTAGTTTAGGTCGACTCCTTTACAAACAGCATCATCCTAGCGAGCGGTACATTTCTGGAAAAAATTGGACTGTTTGTTATTCACATGAAAAATAATAACTTGTTTTCTCCGCTCCACGGAAAAACGTTGAATCATGTATACTAATGTTATCTCTTATTACTTATATTTTATCATTTATCTCTTATCACTTCTCTCTTATCAGTAAGACCCTACATTAACATTATACCATAGATAAGATAAAACTATCTAATTAAACGTTCTACATAAAAATATTTTCAAAACATAAAATAATTCACATCCTGAACACTATCTTTAAATTTATCTATCCTATTTGTACAAAACGTATATATTTTATTTTATTATAATTACATACCGTATATGATGATGTCACTTAGGAATATACATGTATGTATTTCTAATAATACGAGTGTATCACACATAGGTCGATATTGTGACGTAAATTCCTAAGTTACCATTATCCGCAAACAGCTGTGCTGTACTAGTATCAAACACTAAGCAATCTGAATTTAAAATTGCCTGTGAAACTCCTTGGTGTACACTTCTTGGGGTTGCTTCCCATGCCAAACGCCTTTGATGACCATTAAGTTCCAGACGATAAGCAAATTTTTCACATTGTTTTCGACTTCCAATTAACCGGAGTACAGCAAAAAACTGTTGATGACCATCGTATTTCTCTTGTTTTTCAAGCACCAACATGAAATGATGACCAAAACACGATTGCATCATTACCCAGTCAACGACTCCAGGAAGATTTATGTCTGTTGCTAAGAAAACAGTATCCTCTCCTTGTAAAGTTGTTATAGTTTTATGCGCGACCATCAGATGTCCCATCACTTGCTCCAAACCACCTTGCCACTTGCATTTTTCACCCGGACACGGGCAAGCGTATGGACCACGTTCACAAAGTTCTTCGTGTTCAATTTTTTCGGAATGTAGTAGAGACACGGGACAACCGGAAGACGAATATTTACAAGGGAACATCACTGTAGAAGCAACTTTTTCCATTGCCAAGTTACGAATACAACCAATGGGACCTCGACAGGTCGGACAGCAATTGTTCAGCTTCGGTCGACATGCACTACAAACTAAATGACCGCTTTGGCATTGTAGTATGGGTGGTAACATATGATCAAAACAAACGGGGCAATCAAATAATGATGCCAAATTCCCGGATACAATAGACGCTGACGAGTATGAACTAGAGCCATTACTATTATGAGTACTGTTTCCACCGCCTCCGCCACTAGGTAATAGAACGCTAACATTATTATTACCCCCGTTAGTTGTTGGATTACCAATAGGTGGTCCGCTACTATTTGATCCTCCTGATCCGCTCATTCTTGTTTCTTGCTCAGCCACTAAATGGTGGTTGTAATCGACGATACGGCTATTATTCGATAGGGGAAATTGTTCTCTGCTATGTAAAGATATCGAATAACTATTGATCAGTAAAAATAAAACTGCAATTATTGTGAACAACGTGAAAAAATGAATGTCGTAATAAATAAATCATAAATGATGCAACAGTTCAACAAAGACAATTAAAACAAATAAATCCAAGCAGACAATGAAAATAATTATGACAATTTTTTATTGCTAAGCAAAACACAAAACAACAAAAATAACAAATTTACGAAGCCAACTATATGAACTAACTATATTAGAGAAATGCGACGATTATTTTTCTAATTTAATTAACCATAATTTCGAGTAAAATGGTCGGATCGCATTGAAATTTTTTTTTAGCCGCAGTTTTAGACTCAATCGTTGAAAATTAGGCAGAAAAATCGTACATACAGATTTTTTTTATTACTGAAAAACTGTGTTTTTTAGAATTTATAAATTTTAGCATAAACATGCTATAACTTCCCAAACAGTTATCCAACCATGTCAATATTTGGCCACCTATTTAATGTACGTACCTTTACTAAGTTTGTCTACTTGTTTTATGTCTTTTTAAATTTTTTTATTACCATTTTTTTTATATTTAACATATTTAATAAAATATGTAAAGAATTTTACTTAATACCTAGTACATACATATTACATAGTAATGTTTCAGAATGTTTAACCTTGTAGGTTATAAATTTAAGTCAACATAACTTTAAAATTTAACGATTTAAAATAAATAAAAATAATACACATAAAGTCAATAAAAAATGTTGACTTCTCGTGGATCGAACAGTATAAGTGAAATAATACAATTTTATTAAGTATTGTTATATCATGTTTAACAGTTTATAACTAATAAAGTAGGTTCTCATCTATACATTTTAGCTTTGACGTTCTTTAAATATATTTTTTTTAACTAATGACAGTTAAAAATAATTCAGAAACAAAATATCATAGTAAATTTATGCACATTATGTAATTTAAATAAAAAGTGGTGTCTTAGTATGGCAGTATAAGTACTATAATTTATATAAATTAATTATAGCTTATAAAAGTTAAAAATGGCCTCTTTTTGCATATTTCCGCAAAGAAAAATGTAATCTATCCGCCAGTGACACTGGCTTAAGGCCCAAAAAAGCAAAAATAAATAAATAATTTTTTATATTTTTTAAAACATATTTTATTTTATTGTATGGGTGAATTGGAAATGTATAAGTGTTGATTTTTTTCTTTCAAGTTTAATTGGTGGATATTTTTTTGTGTGTCCTAATTTATTTAAAAACGTATTTTTTTTTTATTGATTGAATAAAATAATAAGCGAACAGTTATCCTTCGTTAGTATTTAAATTCTAGGTTTTTATTGCATTATGACTTTTGTATTACAAACAAGTTGCAACTAATGAATCTTTAAGCCAATAATATAATTTTAACACTAACCTAGAAAAATATCTTTGACGTGTTAACTATATATAAGATACATAGATACATTAATCATTTATAAATTTTAAAAGGAAAATAAAATATAATCTCATACTGATCGGTGGTGTCTGTGAACATACGGGTTTAACATTATTTTTATATAATATTGCGCGACATCTATGAACAGTATTGAACAATATATTGTTTTACATTGCTATCTATAATATTAGTATCAATAATGGTAGTATCACATAATAACCAGAAAAGAAACTTACAAAAAATTACATGGCATCTTTTGCGGCTGGGAGCCAGCATAGACCTATAAAGAAATATTTCTTTATCTAGTCTATGAGAGCCAGACTTTTATAATAGAATAAGTTCTGTAGCTAAATGCTAATTCCTGCAAAAACATAATGTCGGACGCTTATCACTGATAAGTTATCAGTCTCGGCCTAGGTTTCCCTTCTGGTTACTATGTGTTGGTATCGTTGTGATTCCAATGATTTTGTGTTATCGCAATTAACAATATTATTATTAATATAACAGCATAGTCCTTATATTACAATTTACAGAAGATTTTTACAATAATTAACGATGACACTAAATAAAATGATAATATATTTATTATACAACTAGGCCAGATAGAGAATCAGAAAGGGATTTGCGCTTCAATCGCTCCATTAAGGTTCGTGTTTTATGTGTATAAAGAAAATATATTATGCATCTGAACTATATTTCAATATAAACACAACTATCCGATCAATGCAATAGGCCACTTTTTATTTTATAGTTTTGGTGGTTTGCCTAATGTGAAAAACAATTTGTTGTTATCGACCAGCCTCCTGTTGCTGTTGTCGGCAAACACAGGAGACAAATCTTTTGCCCAAGGCGCACCGATAAGAGGAAATTACAGTAAGATAAAATTATTTTCATCATTTTTATGTACCATGTAATTTATTTTTTATTTTTTATTTTTATTTTTTTATCTACAAATTTATGTAAATAAAAAAATTAATGTTTTTAGATAATGATTAGGGTAGTTTCTTGCTCAATTCATTCTTGCATATTTTTTTTTACATTCAATGGTAAAGCCGTTCTTACAATAGTAATATACAACAATCAGTAACCGATTCATAGCCACTTAAAATGCTTGAAAGACACATAGTACATGTTATTGAACATATTGTGAACAAATACAGAATACTTGACTTGAGTATAATACGTTTATTACTTTGGCAATTTCTCTAACATAGTCGTTGTTTCAGGAAGGATATAGACGAATGTAAACTGAGCAGTCCACTAGCAGTCAAGTTTTTGAACGTCCATTACCGCCATAATCGTTTTCCGCACTTGAGCATTGCAAGTACACCGTCCATGTCGAACATACTACAAGCGTAATAACATTGTTACAATTTACATTTTTATCGTTTCCACGGTCGACTAATTTAATTGTAAATTCTTTCATAACTATTGTTTTTAGGTTATTAAACTATGTCAATTATTATTATATAACTTTTTTTTTTTTTATGAACAAGACAAGAAATATGTTTGTTCTATGAAAGAACTAAAAAAAAAATGAATCATATTTGATTATAATAGCAACCGAGGGATTATTGTACTGGCTATTTTATAGGATCGAGGACAAGAACTTTAAATTAGCCATTTTAGCTAGTTCTTGACTATTTATTGATTTAAAGAAAAAAGTTTCTAATAAACTGTTTTTTAGAACAATTTTTTTTTTTTAAAGTTAATTTATATTTGCTTACATTTTTTGAAACCTGTGTGAATATTTTTAATTAATTTTTTGATTATTTTTAAACAGAAATTACAATGTTTAATGACTTGTGACATTTGACCTTTTGCATAAAGTTTTGTTACAAAAGACACATATCATATTTTTTAAAAAGGCCAATCTCACCAAATCATATAATTTAAAAACTATAAATTCCGCCAATGTATAATGTTTAAAATGAGATACTAGATATTGTACATCTCATTTGTTATAAATTATAATATTACACTCCTAATGTGATTTGGTGATTAGTATTTGTCATTAGATGTATTTTTTAATTTTTTTAATTAATTTTTTTCAAGAGATAAAAATACTTGCAGATATTGATAAGATTTTTAAAAAACAACCACAGTAAATAAAAAATAAAATATTAATCTTTTTTTAAATAATACAATAAGTCTATGTTGATTTAGAAAAAAAGTATTTCTTATTTAGAGGTAGTATTAAGAATTGGTTATTTGCTTTTCGTTCCTTTAACAAAATTCAAAACAACGGCTGGAAATTAACGTGCTAATTAGGTTTTGTCGAGACAAAAATGCAATTGAATTTGATAGTTTAAAAAAATAAAATCTTCCACTCTAAATCGGGGGTGTGAAGAGTATCAAGTAAATGTTGTTTTAAGATATTTTTCTGATAACTGTTTCATAAAAAAAAAATTTATTCAACCTGACCTTATTCTTTAGCATTTTGCAAATTTAAAAATCAAACAATGTTTTCTTAGTTTTTTTTTTAAGAAAATCTTTTCAACTTTTTACCTATCAAAGTACAATTTTTATATGAATATAAATTACTTACTTGTTCGTTGAGGGGTTGATGCCTTATTTAACAAAAAATTACTTTCTACTTTAACATGTCACTTATCTATGTATTTTCGGATTTTGTGTATGTTTTTTTGAAGGATTTTTTTTTGTTATTCTACTTGTTTCTTTTTTTTGTAGTTATTTCCAGTTGGAAAAAAAATAAAGCTAGTGTTTAAATATCATTTTTTCTAATTTGAACGCATTCTTCAAGTAAAAAATATAATAACTGTTTATAACTATTCTAAATTGATGTCGTCACAATCTTAAAAAAAACTACTATTTAAAGAACAACATATCATATTTACAAGGTATAATTTCTCTAAAAAAAATTGGTAATATATTTACTTAAAAATTAATCACAAAAAATTCTGTTTGTTATGAAAGCCGTTATTGGCCATTTTAAAAATATATAATACTATATTTTTAAATAATATTTTTTACCAAAACTGGGTTCAAGATTTTTAACCTGAGCAAAACACATTTTAATCTAATTAAATAAAATACAAATGTATAAATACCTACAACTTCATTGTTATTCAAACTATAAGGTATTTTTAATACCTAGAGAGTTAAAATGTATTAAAAATACAACATTAATTAACGGTCTAAAGAAATATGTATTTCAACCAACTTATTATTAGCGAATTGTTACTCGTTTAAGGGGATTACATGTGGTCTGTTTTTAAGGAGTTTTGTATAGGCAATATTTAAGAAAAAAGCGGTTTTAATAAATTTCAGCCATGTTAAATAATTTTCCGGTTAATTAGTTTAAGTTCCAAGGTATAAAAACGTGTGCACTTTATTTATAAGCTATATACATGTGACGTATTAAAAAAAAAAATTATTTAACACATTTCAATGATAAAATAATATTGTCTTTTACAACTTCAGATATAAAGCTATAAAACTGCTCTCTCCGTTTTATTCGACTTTTTTCATTAAACAAAAGAAAAACATCAATTTTACCAATAAAAAGCGTGAAAAGTTTGTTTATTTTCATTAATGATACAAATATAATAGGTATATAATTTTATAATCTTTGGCAAAACAAAAAAAAAGTATGACTAACATTATTTTAAACGATAAAAACACAAAAACCGTGTAACACACACACACAAAAGAGTACAAAAAAAAGAAAACCGTTGTGTGTAAACACACAACTTGGTGTACAAAAAAATATTACATTATTAATAAACTTATAAATCAAACAATTATGTTGTGGTCGAACACGCTTACATTTCCAAACTTTTTGGGAAAAAATAATTGTTTTAAAACATAAATCTCGATAGTATTTTATAGAGATAATAAAAATAGAATACATCAATACAATACAAAATACCATAATCCATACAGTACTTTTCAATTGTATTTTATAGAAATCCAATTGGGTTACGTTATAAAATATATAAACTTATCATTTGTTATAATATAATATGTGTATATATAATTTTACATTTAAAAAACAATTCATTTCCCAAAACAATCTAAAGTATAAATCAAAATCGTCGAGCATAAATATTAACCCCAAAAAAATAATATGGATATTAAAACGAAAACCCAATTTAAAAACATTTTTTTTTAACGAAACAAACCCGTGTTGTGTTTTATATAAATCCACACCAAAAAAAAAACTTGATACACAAAATATGATCCTAACGTGTAACTATTTTTATTGTTAAAAAAACTACTTTTTTGTGGTAATTTTGAACAGACACTTGTTCAATAAAAAATGATAATTATTATTTTTGCACGGTTACCTACATTTATTTTTTTTGGTCGTCTTTGAAAATGTACAAATCAAAATCAATGCAGTTTTCAAAAAAAAAGCTTAGATTGACTGGTCGTTTCATCAATCGATAATGGTTGTTTTATACAAAACATTTATACATAATAAATCAAAATAATTTGAAAAGAAAAAAAAATGTACATAAATACACCTATATAATATATAATGTTATAATACTTTATACTTAATAATAATAGATATAATTCTATAATATTATAATAATTGTACAAATATACTAAGACTAGTAACATTTTAACGCAAAAAAAGCATTTTACCATTTTGGGGGGGGGGGGGGGTGGGGTTTTATATATATAATAATAATAATCGAAATAACAATATCAAAGTATATTATTACCGTACAAGCTGACAAACAAAATAATTGTGAACAACATGAATATTATGCAACATACGATTTTGGTTTCGGTTAAAAATGTACACACAAAATACTAAAATCATTTAACCATCATACCAGTCTCGTTATGTAGGAAAGTGTAAACTATAATAATAATAATACAAGTATGTGATTTTAATTATCAAAGTATAATACGTCTGGGAAATAATAAAAATTAAATCAAAACAATTTTTCAAACTCTTTTTTGACGAATGTGCACTCTTGTTCTTTTTTTTTTTTTTACATCAGTTCTATATGTTGCTTGTACGCGCGTTTGGTAACTACTACTTAAATATTAAATAATAATAATAATAATAATAATAAAAAAAAAAAATAGAATTTCAAAAGAGTTACAGCGCTTTTTCTGCTTTAGTTTTTTTTTGCATTTTAATATAAAAAAAAAAAAAACCCCAAAAATATATAATTTGTGCGATCGATTATCGTTATTGTATACAATCGTTATGAATAATTATAATAATAATAATTAAAAAAAAACAGTAAAAACAAGACTTGGTGTGAAAGATACGGACGACGACGAGCTTCTTTGCGGTTTATCCTTACAAGAGAGCGTAACAGTAAATGCCGTCTTCTGGTCGAGTGGCGAACCTTTTGGCCGAATTAAATGTAAAAGAAATTTTCATAGTCGTTCATGGTGCTTTCTTCTTTGCATTGGTCGTTCCAACTGGTTTCAATCTGGAATTATAAGAGAAAAATAAATTTAAAAAACTTTAAACACCAAAAACTAAACAATATCCAGTCCAATAGCAAAGGCCAGTCGATAAAAATTTTAATCAGCCGTTCAGATGTTTTTTATAAGTTTTATTTCTTCTGTTTTCTGGCACATTTCCTCACACTGGATGAGCTTTTGAAAAGAAATCGCCTAATGCCGTTTTTATGTTAAAATATTTTTTAACAAAATTTGAAACGCATTTATTTTTTTTAATCTTAACTATTTACTTGAGCCAATTTCAACAGCGAATAAAATTACTTGTTTAAGTATGCAAACGGATACTTACAAATAATGTTTATTATTTCTTTGCTTTTTATTAGGACATCACAAGAATAGTTATTGTTATAAAATGTATGATTCTTTGAAATCATTTAAAGTCTAAATTTTGGAATGACCAGTTGTTTAACGTAAATTCAAAATGAACAAATTATTTTACTGCTAAAGCATTTTCAGATTGAGCTGTTTTATTTTTTTAAATAGCTTGACAGCTCTTTTTAGGTAGTTAAATTTTTTCCTTTTGCATAATAGTTTATGTACACCATCCTACAAGGATCTTTCTAAAGGATACACCTGTAGGTAGGGATTAATAACGATGTCAGTATGAGTTTTGCTGCTTATCCGAGTTAAGCCCACAAAAGATTCCCGTTTTTGGTTTGATACGACACCCACATATTGTATTATGTCGGTCAGAGATAAACAAAAATTACAACAAAAAATGTGTTAATAAGGCCCGCCTTGTGCCGTAGTATACACACAGTGGCTTGATGCAGGGATTTTTTCAGATAAGTAGGTACCTGTGTTTAAAATATTTTTTTAAATAGTCTCAAGAACCGCTCAGCATAGCACAACAGCACAGCTGCTGTCGTGGGGCCGTTGTAAATATTTGTGTACCAGAAACACCTTGGCCGACTCGAGGAGGGATTATAGGAAGATTGCTGTAGTAGTAATTATTGTGTTTGCCTATGGATCACGTTATTAAACGCCGAGATTCGGTCGAGATCACTGGCGTCGATCCTTCTTACCTCGTCTGGCCCTTTTACTTTGTTTCGAACAAACAAAAAAGGCCGACCATCTGTCCGGAAGTGTGTTAATGGCTTCCTCTTTCCACTAATACCGTTGCACGTGTGCGCCCGCCCGTTTGTTTTCTTAGCCCGGTACAAATTATGAGCACACCACTTTGTATGGCACGTATTAAAAGATTTTAATAATAATAATAATAATAATAAAATGCACAGAGCAATAAACGTCGACGGTCCGCGACCGGATCAAAAGGCATTCCTCGGACACGTGTGCAGAAGGAGAGAACAAAATAAACAAAATCTGAACGTCTGTAGAAAAGATGCTGCTTAGGCTGTCTTAGGCGATAAGATACGCGTGACGACCACTCACTTTTTTGGATTTGTAGTCGACGTTTCTTTTCAACAGGAAATGGTAATCGCAATCGTACGGCCAAAAGCATTGTACCGTCAACGGCGTGTCGTCGTGGTGGAGTTTGCGCTGGTATTCTTCGGATTTAGACACCTAAGTACAAAAAATTAATATTAACTAGACATGAAAACCACCAATATGGGCGAACACGGGTAATTATTGCACGAAACGGTATAGAAAAGAACGAGCTGAGGAGGTGTTTTCCAGATGTGTGTACCCTATTGCATCCCACCCATCTTTAAACAATTTTTTTGTCTAGTTTTCCAGTGTTAATAATGAGAGTGGTAACAGGTTCGTTATGCGATAACGAGTGGATAGCTAATCCAAAATTGTAGGGGGGGGGGGCGATTATTTTTACCAGGACTTACCTCGTACAACGAGAACTGTTCCACTTGTTCTTTGCTGCTGTAACAGTTCAAGAGGATCCGGATGAGTTCGTCGACGGTGGTCCGTTCGGAGATCAGCAAGCTTTTGTACTTAGACTGGAAAAATAAAACACAAAAACCATAAGTACACTACTCGGACGGGTTTTTTGGTGTTTTTGGGAAAATGGCAACGTGGAAAACATACCCCCGGCATCAGTTCGCCGTCGTAGATCTTCACCAGACCTCCTTTTTTCGACTGCAGACAAAACCTGAGAGAAAAAAGCAAATCACAACGATTAAGCTAAAGAAAACAATATACCCAATTCACAGGGGAAGGCGTAGGAGAGGCACTCACCTGGACTCGCCTAGCGGATGACACGACTGCAGCACAGCGGGACAAGACTCGTTGTCCAAAACGAACACCGTCCTTAGGCCTTGATAAACAACACAAAAATACATAACAATGTTAGTTAATAACATAATATGTACAGGAGAGCAAACGATTGTGGACAAAAATAACTGTATTTATAGTATAATAAAAAATACTAGAGACTAAACACCGCTGGCGCTTACCGAGTTTCCTGAGGTTTATCTCCATGGTCATGTAAAACAAATTTGGGTCCCTGTGACGCATCCGGTACTTGTTCAACAGTATGGAGATCACCTCGCTACAAGTAGTGCTGTAGGCCAACCCGAGAGTTTTGTACTCGAGATCGGCACGAAGACATTTCGTGTACACTTTAATGGTGGCCTGAAAGAGAAAAAATAAAAATAAAAATAGGTATATGAGTGTTTTTCCAACAGTCGGTAAATTTGAAACTACTCGAGTAATTGGAAAAATAGGGTAGTCAAGTGAATTAGTTCAATGTAAATCAAGTACTAATAGATACACACAATTAAAAAAATTCGGAATACGAAAAACCTTGAAATAAGCAAATTAAATTTGTTAATTTGGACTCTTCGAAATTATACTCAAATTTGTAGCTGTTTCCCGGCCCATTTAACAATTCTACTCTAATTTTTCAGTCAGACAGCTTGTCTCTTAAGTGGTCTATCATTAAAAAAAAAAATATGTTACTTTGGGTAAAAATGTTTTTTGTAAACGCCATGTATTTTGGTTGGGTATACTTATAAAAAAAACAAACAACTGGTACGCGTACTTAACGTCAGGCATTATCATTCAGTTTTTTTTCACCGGTTATTTACAATGTCGGGTCTGAGAGTTATTTTAAAAAGAACAAAAACGACTATTTGATATACAGAGTGATTCACGAAGGATAAGACACTCGTTGTCTCCACAAATAATTTCAATTTTTGTTGTATTTTTTTTTCAAAACCTATTTGCTTTTGTCGTTTTACAATATTATAAAACATTTACCTTTTTTAAAATTTTCCACAGCTTTATCGACTAAACTTCAATGTTTATCATACATTTTAAACTTGAAGTGAAATTATCCACAACCGGTTATCGACCAGTCAAGTATGTTCGGCAAAAATTATTCTCAATAAAAAAAGTTTATTAAATGTATACATTGCGCCTTTTAAATTGTCAAGTCTCTGGATAATATTTGCTAACTTTAAGTTTTTACCTTTTTCGAGATTTAGTTTTCGTTTGTGTTATTTTACAATATATAAAATATTCAAGTTTTTATTTTATTTTTTTTTTTGTATTTTTTCCGAAAAATTATTTTTTTAAAGACAAAGCGAGTGTGTCTTATCCTTTATGAATGATCACTGTCTGATAAAATCCAAACCGGGTCGTGCCATCGCGCTTTAGGGTTTATAATCTCGGTAAAAAATCAAACATAAAATATAATATCTCACACGCGTTAATACAACATTATACTAATGTACGATTCTTATGTTTTTTATTCTACGTCTCGTCCCGTCCTTCGTGAGGGGAGGGGGAGGGGAGGGGAACAAAAAGAATGTGTTAATTACACGATTATGTCGGCGGAACCAAACGGTCAACCTAACCGCGTGTGCTCGCGCCTTCGAGGGTGTTTATTAAAAAATATTTCCTCACAGTCTGTCTTTCACTTGGGTCTCGGCTGCTCGGTCCACGAGATTATTATCAAATAACAACAACAGCCACACACACACACCATACATACATATTATTAAAAAAAAACCATTGACGTCGAGCCGCTTGTTTTTGTTAATAACAGTAATGAATCGTTTCAAAAACAAAACGACGGCGTTATCATCAGCCCTAAACGTCCCCCCCCCCTCCAACATTATGCCGTTGAAAAAACCCCATCCACTGTACCCCTCTGCCCAAGAAAGCGAGACACTGTCTGTTTAGGTGTACACGAGTAGAGTGTTTTTCTCAGCTGACCAAGCACGTGGGTGTGTATATAGTTATACAGAGCGTAGGTGCTGCTCAAAGATGCACGTCCAAACGGTTGATTTCATTTCAATAATTTGCCAATGCCTAATGCTAATGTCCTGATAGGAATTCGGATGGAAAAGCCTTAGAAAAATGTAAAATAATACAATTAATAATTGTAAACATTATCACTCGGTAATGGAGATTTGTTTCTACTCGGCGTTTAGTTTTACACGACTCAAGCATGCAATACGAGAAGTGTTCATTGTATGAGGTATGCTAAGTTAACCATGACTTACCACCGGGTTGGATATGTTCAGCGAAGAGACACTGGAACATCTGCTAGACATGGCCGGCTCTTGGCCGACAAACGAATTTGATGTGGACACGATGCTCATCGTGTCGGAGCTCTTGGCTCGGTGCACGTGCTTCAACATGGTGAAGTCTCAGGTGAATTATTGCTTGTCTAACACCTGAAAGAACAATTCCAAATATTAAGCTAAATCTATTTGTTTTGACCGTTTAACATGTTATTGCTGTATGGGGCGCGAGTAAAAGAAAATGCAAACAAGACCCGCGCCGCTCAAGTCAATAATTTGTTTGTTTTCTATAAAGAAATTCCTTCGGGCCGCCAAGAGAAACGGAATGGTCAGTACAACCGAACACCCTGTCCTTCGGTTTGTGATTGTTGTTTGGTTAATAAAAGGATATTATATTAACGTATAACGCTATGATTTATAAACACAAGCAAAAGGAACGTTTTTTTCAATAACCTTTGGTAAATATTATAATCCGCCTAAGAGTCTGCGGGCCAGCTGATTTTCTTTGGAAATCAGTCTAAAGAAAAAAAATCCCTAAAAAAAAAAATTTAATATAAAATTATAAATGATCAGTCTGGTTAATGACTATTTGCTTAAAAATTTAACAAAATCTTTATCCGTTTAACTGTCCCTTGAGGCTACAATCTTTGGGGTACATTCTGGTGAGTTGTAATACATCCGTCACACGTATACACTGATAATAAATTCCTGCACACATTGCCCCCCCCCCCCAAAATGGCGCCTATGTGATCTTAAACACAACAATTATTAAGTGTTTTTTTTTTAATGAGGATTTTTTGCACTCTGCCAAACGGATCGTGTTCGCCTGATCTGGTGGCGGCACAAAATAATAAAAAACAAATTCGCTGATGTTGGCGCCGAGAACAATAAAAAAAAACAAGTAATAAAACTGATTTAAATAAAATCTAATGGTTGCAGAATTTATTTTCGGCTGACCCAAGCAGCAGTGCTCCTCTCTTGGGTACAATAGATACATTATGTATAACGTTACACATGACCGACGCCGAGAGACGATATTATGTAGTCTTAAGGTTTGGTTTTTTTTTTTGTCGGTGTGAAAAAATGTGTAAAAGCGCACCACCACGTGACCGGCTTGGCAAAAACCGTGTTGTACGAATATTATCGTCATATACATATATATATATTGTCACTCGATACGATTTGTTCACAAACGACCGAGCACATGTGCACCGAACATGTGTGTGTGACCTTTGCATGTATTGTGTCGTAGGACAGAGCACAAAAGGCGCTAAACGCAGAGCAAAAGAACAAGACCACATTTACACTCCCCGGTGAATATTATTCTTGTGTAGGCACACAGTGGGACATAAATCAACGGCAAACCCGTCGTCGACCAACTACTTCATCAATAGAAGGCAAACCGCAATTTGTCCAGAAATCTTCGGTCGGCCGAGTCCGAACAACAACAAAAAAGGGTTTAGTGAAAAATTACATACTTAGGGTTGAGTATCTTCTATCAGCAAAGTTGGCGATTCTCTATTTGCTTGAAAAACAACTGGAATGGAATTTGAAGAGATAAAGAGAGAGAGAGATACAGAGAGGAAACCTAATGTTGTCGAAACGGAAGTGATGAAGTGATTGGATAAAAGAGACCAAAAGACAATAGCCCAATGCCAAAGGACTAGGGTGATATTTTCAAGTGTTAAGAACAGGAAGACATATTTTGGTTGATTGATTAACACAAGTGAAGGCTGAATGAATAGCGGCAGAGAAATTGAGTCGAAGAATGGACGTTAATCGTCGTTAAAGGAGACCCGTTGGGTCTGAATAGAAATCCGGCTGAGCAATCGTTGGCTATGTTAGGTTAGCCTAAGTCGAATATTATCAACAGGTGTTGTTCTCGCAGTAGAAACCGCATTAATTTCGAAATGTACAAAATATAATGACAACATTAGTTACAAATAATTTCGCGAAACAAAGTAATGAATTTTTAACCGTTAAGTAATTTTTTTTTTTATAAATATAAATCATTAAGGGCGGACACCGAGCCCAGTAGATAAATTGCTGAAAGTCACGTGATATTCTAATTTAGTGTCTGGCGATTTTTTAATTCCCTTAAGTACATAAAAAATAAAAAATATGCGCGACGACAAACCGCAGTAATGTTCGAGCTAGACCTAAGTATATATATTTATTTATATATATATATATATATATATATCACTAAGCTATGATTAACGAGAAAGCATAATAATAATTATATAATTGAAAACCATAATATTATTACTATTGTCGATCCACGGTGGAAAAATAGTTTTCAAAAAGGACGGTTTTACTTTTGTAGGTAAAATGTGTAGGTATTTTTTTTGTGTTAAATTTGAATTTTTAATTACCATTAATCACACATTAGCCAACCTAGTCGACCGGACTAGCATGATTGATCATGTTTCTTTTGTCGAGTGCAGCTCAGAGGCGATCGGTGCTATACTTAGGTGGTATTTTTCGGGCGGTAGGCTTTATCTTGTGCGACTTAATGACTTTATGATGATTAATCGGCGCGGAATGAGAATCTCGTCAATAGCTCTCTTAAATAATTATTATACCATTAATATTACCGCTGATGGTCAGTAAATACCAAAGTCTGTGGTATGTGTAAGTATACACACATACCCTTCTGTGTAATGTCCTTTTTTTAAATACTCTAGTCGTATAAAAAAAAACATATTTCATTTTCCCGGCGTTTTAGTAGTATCCTTAGTAAACTTATAGGTACCGCCAATTCCATTAACGTTCAGTAAGGGTATCTTTCTAATCGCCAAAGATTGAGACGTCTAAATAAAACAGAGTCGGTTGTATATATACATATATATATATACATATAGACACCAAAAGTGCAAGTTTACAATTTACAGTGGGCAAATAAAAAGGTCGATAGCCTAAGTACACTACGCTAGATATAATAAATTAATATACAACGAAATGTGTTAAGACTTCTAGTGTTGACTTCTTGAACCATTGTGCTCGTTTTTTAGGGATTTTTCTTTTTTAATATTATTAGAAATAGTTAATATATTTTCGAAAATCTAATTGTAAAATATGACATATAAATTTGACCGAGCCATTTTTTTTTTGATTCGGTCGAGGTGGACTTTTTTATCTAGTTCATTGATCCAATACACCAGAGAGGATGTCGCTAATTCAATTTGTATACATATATGGAATATATTTTTTTATTGCCTACTCCCGCCTAAACCGTGTTAATATATTATTATAGTGGACTTGTTTTTATTAATACACACTTGGTACTCGGCAGCAGCTGATGTACAATACCTGCATAATATCCTTTGACAAAAGCCAAGGATAATTTGAACAGTGTATAAAAAATATTAGGAACAGGAAACCGTATTATTCGAGGACACAAAACGGGAACCCGCATCGTCTTAAAAATCTCTAATCTTATGTACACACAATAATAAACGGTATTGGAAATATATACATGTACTTTGATACCGGCAAACACACATCAAATGAGGAAGAGAAAAAAAAAAGAACAGGACAATGATAGATAATACCAATAATAATCGATATTCACACACACACTTCTTATTGTGAGTACAATTCTCCTCTCTCTCACTTCAATAATACACTACTACTACCTGGGATCTCTGGACACCCTGTACAATATATAATGTGTAACGGTTATAATATTATTGTGTATTATACTTACTTATCGTGTACACCTTGTAAAATACACATACATATAGGTATAGTATGATTGTATAGTGTGAAAAATAACCCCACACACCGGAATAGAACGACATATTATTATCATTGTGGTATGTACAAAAACACGGTGTGGTGGTTTTTATAATATTCTTGTAGAGTCTTGTAATAATAAGGATAATGATAAAAATATATGATAATGCCCGGCATCTTATGGACCCCATCGGAAACGACATCAAACGTATTCCAAAAGACTTGTGCTATTCTCGAACCGACAGACTCCACGCGGTGTTTATGACAACAGCTAAGTTTTATTTATTATTATTATTATTACAATCTTTTTTTTTTTTTTGTTATAAACACCCACAAAAGCAACCTCAAACAGACTCGGTTCGGCTACTACAAACAAACAACGATCCGAAAAAGAGCGCATGCTTTGAGAAAAGATTCCAAAAATTTGGCACTCTCATTTTCAAAAAACGGTTTTTATTCGACTATGCATTGCGGCTGCATCTGTCGATCGATCGCCAAAAACTGATTTGCAAATAAAACCAACCAAAAACCAACAAAATGAATACAAAATTGGACTTACGAACAAACACTTGATACAAAAATACTAACTGTTTAGTTAATTAGTTGTTTAGTTTGTTTAGTTAGTCAATAATAATTCATAAGAGTTAATAGGCAAAATAAATAGTATTTAGTATCTAAACACAATGAACTGATTTTTTTTTTTAATTTTGTCAAGAGTAATAAAAAATAAACGCAAAATGTCTAAACCGTGAACTTAAAATAAAAAATATTGAAACATAAACTCACTGAGAAAATCTTTTTCTGAAAATGTACAAAACTACATGCCTGAAATTTGTATTTAAAAATATTTGTACGTCATATTGTTTGAGTGAATTTTAATAATTCAAAATGTGTGCTGTATGGAAAACTTGGAAATGTCTACAACGTAGTGGCGCCAAAGTGTCTCGAGGTTTTCTATAGAGCCGCTCTTTTTTTTTGGTGGAATGTCGAAATGGAGAATTTCTGTTTCCAATACCCTGTACTTAGGCCGGGCTCACGGTCAGAGTACACACCAAAGCGATTTTATCGGTTATCCGTGTCGATAATAATTACTACAAAGCCGGCTCGTTTGAAAAAATATTATTTCATAGGCGGGCCCGTAAGTTATTATTATTGTTTTACATATAATAATAATATGTACCTACTATTATCGCAGACAGTACCGTTCTTATTAAGTATCACATCTCAAGTAGTATTATCGTCAAACACCAGCTATTGAAATACACACGGCGGCTTATCAGTTATCAGCTCAGTGAAAAAGTGGTGGGGGGGAGGTGGGTATAGCCCCTGGACTCGTTTAACAAGGCTCTCACGATCCGGATACGATTCGAATGATTTAGTTTTTACACAGCGTTATACTGGATACTGTCCCCTACTTATTCCATGAGTTAATAACCATTATTATTAATAGGCATACCAATCGTACTTGCACCGTACACACCTGTTGTAGTAACACAACAGCTATGATAGTATCATTTTTTTTTTTTTACACTAAATTATACATAAAGTACTTTAAAACCTCAACAATAAAGTCAATATCGTCTTCGGGCTTCGCATAGATAAACTAAAATTAAACCGTAGCACTTAAGCCGGGTTGTGATCATTATGTATCATTTTTTTAAACTCTTCCAATTTTTTTGTCCGTTAAGCTGAAAAAATTGTACATAAAAGTAATAAAAAATTATTGTTCTTAGCATTTGGCCCTTAGAAAGCCGAAAATTCGCGAACCTACTGTTATAAATAAATATTCAGTTTTACAAAAAAACCGACATATGTGTGAAAATTGTTATGAGCGAAATATTAAAGTACATAATAATCAAAAAAAATATTACATATTATGAATCATAACCTACACGTGTTTTCTGGGAACAGCAGTGGCGTTGCATCGAAATCCAATCAATTTTATTTGCACAGATCATCGGATTTGTGCAACTTTGTCTTATTTGTTGTGTACACATCACGATGATATTGTATTCGTGACTCGTGTGACCTTTTCTAAATGGTATTAATCGAGCAATTTCCCAAATGACCTATTCAAAAATAATACGTACACATGCAAACAGACCCACGTGTTAAACTCCTACGGTTCGTTTTCCACACGATTTTGTACCAACAAGCAATGTACACTTGCAGTGCCAACAGGGGGCGGGGGTGGAATTAAAATAATCTCATGTCATTGCTGCGGTAAACGGATAATGTTTTTTTTGTAATTCGCGGTTGGCACGCGATACGTTCCTTGTTGGTCGGGTTAGGTTTAAAAAAAAAAAAAAGGTCAAACCAGAGATTTAAATCAGACGACCGTGTTTTGCGGTTAGTTTTTTTTTCTCACAAGACGAACCTTGTAAACAGCCGCCACCCCACGAACAGAGACCAACCCTTGAAATTCGACCGGCCGTTCACTCGACCATGCCACCGCAGGAATGTTTTTGTTTTTTTTTATAATTATTATCATTTCAAGAGACGTCAACATATTTTATTTTTTTGGTTATTTTACTACCTAAAGCGCACGCACTTGGTTAAAAAAACATACATTATGCGAACGAAAATGCACAATAATGGAATAATAAAGTATAAACAGCACCATTGTCAATACTACAATATAACGTCATTCATATACATTTTTCAACATCAGTTTGAATCTTTTAAAAAATTTGACACTGGGCTCAGTCCACATTACTTCACCCGAACTTGTTCAGTAATGTTTGCTCCAACTTTCTACACAGATAAGACACAAATCAAAAATTACATACATTCCATTGCATACGACAGATGCACTGAACCACTAATAAGTTAATTGGTTAATTTATAGGTATTTGACTTCTTAATGTTGTTAACCAAAAATAGATGTATTTTGGTTGATTTTAGTTGAAAGAAAAATATTAAAGCGTTCGAAGAAGATCCGACGAGGGATGCGACATGTGTGCTGCGCGATGGTAAAAAATATGACACAGGATGACAAAAAAACCAAAAAAAAAAAAACCCCGTTTAACTGTTAACCTGTATTATGTACGTAGAAGTAGGTTGAGGCCGGTGGTGAGACAAGAAAGACTGAAGACTGTGTAATGTGTTTGGGGTTAGACAATAGACATAGCTGTAATCTGAATGATGTTTAGATGGATGCATGGTTGAAGACTTTTTTTTTTATAGAACATTTAATATTACAGTTGGACAATTGTTATATTATATACTTACTTGGTTAGGGCCATTACAAACGTTGGGAAGGTAACGACTTGTTTTCATGGAGACGCGTCCAGGAGAGAAAATATGTTAAGTGGGAGTTTATATTAATTGTGCAGGGTTAATAATGAATGAGGTACAATTAATGTAAATCCAGAGGCAGAGACTTCATTTAATAATGCGGTCTGGACGTGTGACGGGAGAAAGGAGAAAAATGAAATAATTGTAAAGACGGGTCAATGAAAGCACAAGGAGAGATAATATAGACCAAAGACGACGATGTGGGTGGATGTGTACAACGTGCTGCGGCTTTGTTGGAATGGAACCTCTCGTTATTGTTAGGTTAACACACACACGGTTTGACTGCCAAAATAATCATTAACAATAACTGTACAATAATAGTGGCCGACGAATAGTTTATAGAAATTGAATTTCGTTTATGTAATATCACACAAACGGTGATGTGTAAATGTACTCATAGCTATAGTCTGCTATGTGATGCACGCGTGGGTCGAGGATTTTAAAACCGAAATAACGGCTTGACCGTGTTATTATTATTATCATAACGTGGAGCTCGGCAATCGAGAGAGATAGCGGCGAAGACGGCAAAAATATATATATATAAATATAATATGTTTATTTAATTCTCTCTTTGGGCGAGATCAATACAAATTATTATCGTTTACTAAATAGCGTCGGTCCATATTTGGCGGTTATATTGGAAATTCGAGACGTTGGCGGACCGACTTTTTGTCAATGCAATAAAACACAATATATTATTATCATTATTATAATAATATCCCACGCGCGTTGACGGGTCGGCGGCATGCGTTAAAAAAAAAATACATTATATATTTTATACACACACAAAGAGGTATATACTGAGACTTGGGTACTTATACGACTTGGTAAATTACAATATACAAACGAATCGTTAACTAACCAAACAGATGACCAAAGAAAATAATGTTATGCCGTTGAACGGTTAGGCGCCGTTAAACCGGACCCGTTGGCATTATTATTGAAACAAACCAAACATCTCGGAGACGACACCCACCGCATTTTCGGTTTCGGTATTTCAACATGGTCGCCAAGTAGTAAGTGCGGTGCTAAGGCGGATATCTCGCGAATTACATCTCACAATAATATTAATGTGTCGTTGGGACAGCAATGGGTGGGAGAGGCGTTCGGGTTCGGTTCCCAAATAGCACCAGGAATGATAAAAATTCCTCAGAGATTCCAGAACGAATTCAACGGGAATCCTAGTTTTTCGAGATCAGTGGTGGACGCGGAGAATCTGTGTAATGCTTAGCGAGCAAGTGGTAAGGTAAGTAGAGAGGAGAGATTTAAATATTTGGCAATGGTGGAGTTGAAGAAGACGTGGTTAGGTGGAAAAAGACGGGCGGCAACAGGTGTGATGTGGGACAAGAAAGTGCTACTCAGACTGATAGGGAAATTGTGTAAGACCATAATAAGACCAGCAAAGATGTATTTTTTAATAAAGAAATTATTGTTTGGATGAAGAAAAAAAGTGTACAAGTTTTCAATAAATAATTATACCTAATCTGTCTATTATACCTAATCTAAAGTTATTATCATTATTCCAATTTTGTGTTCTTTTTTTTTGCTGTATACTTGCCAATAACTTTGGACATCCCCACTATCCTCCTTGACTAATTCTGGGTGCGCCTCTGACTCCGACACGTAATCCATATTATAATGATATCATAACAATTGCTGGCAATTTGCATGCACACCAGAAGGCCGTCCGTTTTGACTTTCGACGCAAAACAATCAAACAACAGACTAGAGTGAAATTTCTCCGCCTACGCGCCAAAATAACGCGCTTTTTTATTTTTTTTGAAATCACCTAACAACAATTTAATGGTGTATAATTATATATTATCAGCGATCTAACCTGAACAAAAGCTGTAGGTTCAACACGCGGTCAAAAGTTAAATCCAACTCTAACGGTAAACTCTGTTTAATGTTTGTATTGTTTTTTTTTTCGGAAATAAACAATTGCGTTTTAACAGTTATTATAACATCCTATTCCCTTGACCCACATGTATTAGTGTAATAATTATTACTAATTATGCGTTCTCGGCCCTAGACATTTGACAGGAACCGGTAACAACCGAATCGAATTGCAAACGGAACAGAAAGTATTAAAACAACAAAAAAACCACCGAATGCTTAACTGTTATTTAAAATATTTAGTGTTTTGTGTGTTGATTTTTTTTTTTTTTGAAGACATCTTCTGGTACTCCGAGGTTTTATTATTTTTGATTTTAAACTGCTTAAAAGTTAACAATACTTGCCGACACTGCGGCTGAAAGAGCGTTTAAAATATAACAGAAGTGAGAAGTTCTATGCCCTGGTAACTAACTAAGGCTTAGTTGTTATAAACTAAAAACGTTTCGATTAGAATTTCGACCTGACTATTATTATTTAGAACAAAATATTGTTGTTAGCATGAGTTCTGCTCGGGTAATCTAAATACAATTTTGCACAATTATTATTCTAGCCAACTCGTACTAGGGGGGCTAGAGCCAAAATGCTCGAGTAAATTATGTAATTATGGTATATCCTTGAGAAATCGGTCGTTCCTGTACAGAAAACCCTTGGGGATGTCACCAGGATTCACCATTAATGTTTGCTCCCTGTTTTCGGTGTTCCCGGCAGTTTGATCGGCAACACGCGACGCGGCCAAGTTTTGCTGCTCGAGTTAGAGCACAGCGAAGCACAGTGTGATCAACGGTCCTGAGAACCGGAACGATACGGATACGCCACAAACAGCTTTGATCGGATCTTCTATCGGATCTACCCGCGGGAATTGTGGCGTGAGAAACGGGAAAAGGGCATGCCTACAAGTCTGACACTTGAAGTCTCCGTGTGTGTAGTGTGCGGTATCCGTCAGACGACCTTGTCCTGCTCCCCCGTATCGATATCGGACCAAAACAACTACAAAAAAGTATACACCGCCATACAAGTACTCCTCCCCCGACCTATATATACATGTGAGCCAGCCGGTATCGTTGGGTGTTTGTATAGCACTTTTGGTCGTGCGCCGGTCTATGTAATCTCGGACATCTCACACACGTTGCGGTCAACGGTGTTGTTTTTTTTTTTTTTTTGTGTGTGTGATAACTATTATCGTGTTATATTATATATTATGTGCACTTACAGCCGCATAACTACTCGCAGGAACAGGCTAGAGAGGTGTTTTGGTCGACCGCAAGTACGTCCGTCTCCTGTTACGCGGCTTTCGTATCGATGAATGAACACACAACCGCGAATGAATGACCGTATAGTAGCCGTGTCCTGAAGGGGGAGCGTTTTTAAATTTTTTTTTTTTGAAAACGATTCCCCCCGAGATTCGAGTTTTGTTTTTCCATTTTCTCACACACACACACATTCTATCCAGTAAAATATATAATATTGTATCGGATACCATTGTTCCCCGTGTGATTACCGTGCGACCATTGCGTGCGTTGTATATATATATATATATATATATATATATATATTTCTTTCCTTTTCTGTCCTTCACATTTCTGACAGAATTCCTAGGTCGTCATAATAATAATATTATACGGATTCCGTCACAGCGTGTTAATCGCATGGTATTTTTAAACTATCCTTAATCGATTTCGATGGAAAACAACAGCTTTAAGTATCATACCCAAGCTCACGCCTACCACACACTCATCGCCGCGGCACGCGCTCAACACGAAAATATAATAATAAAAATGTGTCACTACAGTGCAATATGCAAATACGGTCGATGTGGCCGCGAACAGCAATAAAGCACGAAATCGCCAAACTGCCACGTACCTGCCTGCGAATCCTTGAAGAAAAAAAAATACCATTATTAAGACGTATCGTCGAGGAATTTATCACTGATGTCTTTATCATAAATGTATTGAGAGCGGATCTTTAGGTTTTGAAAAATATCAAAATATGATGCTAATACAAAATGTGTTCAAAGTGTTAAAGGTAACGTGGAATATTTCGAACGGATGACCTTAAATCTAAATTTGTTTTTTTTTTTCGTGCAATCGAGGACATAAAAATACACATAAATTACTAAGAATAGTTTTTTTTTTTACCTACTTTATTTTGAAAATAATTTTTTTTTTTTTTTAATGAAACCCCCTTGCTTTTTTAAACGCTGCATATAAAAAATTCCAACTATTTTCAAACAACTTTTATCCAAAAAGTTTAACTCCAAAATTGACTTGAGTTCAAAGTTTAAAATGTAGGATAGGAGTGAGCGTTATGTAAAGTAATTTTTTTTTTTATTTCAGTATATCATTAATAAATTAGGTGATACATGAAATGTTGAACACACTGTTTACATAAATAATTAATTTAACACTATTATTTATGTATGCGTCAATAAAATCTTAAAATAATGTCATAATATCCCATTAAAAACCGGTATAATATGATTTATTCTTAATGCTCTAACCAGAAAATAATCTCCAAAATATGCTCTAATAGTGTTATATTTTTAACACATTCTTGTCTCCAAAAATTTGTTCACATTTTCCACCTCAGTGGAGCTGCATTAAACCAATAAATACCCAAAAACTCACTCTTTGTGTATAGATTTATGTAATTATATATTTTTTTAAATGTTCAATTGTTATTCAATTGGATAAAAAATAAGTCAATTTTAACAAAGAAAAAAATTGTAATTGCATTGAGATGCATCAATTTCTTTGAGAAGTGATAAATTCAAATTAGAAAACATTTTATTCTTGAAATACCTAAGTGCTATTAAAAAACCATTTCTTTGATTACCAACGCTTTTATAACAAAAACAACAAACTCGTGTCAACATAATGTTATGTTAAGAGATCATATCAGCTATTATTATTGGTCGTCATTGCTTTGGTAATTAATTTGAATGTAGTAACTTTTATAAAACGCCCTCCTTTAAAAATGAATATACATTACATATATATCTAAAAGAATACCTACTAGCTTTACTTGAATGGTAATCCAATATCTTAAATACTTTTTTCAAATCGGCTCTTGAAACCGTACACGGGTGACCTAAATAATATTAATATGGCTTTAATAAATGCCGTATGGTCACTTTTGTCCTTTCCGTTGTTTATTGTGTGCTAATTAATTAACCAACCGACAAGTACACAGCCGACACGAGCAGTCCGTGTGTGATCATCAGATAGTTCAACCTGTCTTGTAAGTAGCGTTCAGCAAGTGTACATAACGTTATTGCCAAAGACTTGGGGCACTCTACGGTTATTGTGTGTGTGTGTGTGTGCGTAAAGAGTATGCGGAAAGAATTAGAGTTGTTCGAGTACCCGACTTGGGTCAGTTCTCTTTGCACGGTGCACACAATATAGAATTTTCTGCGGTGGATTATCGTGGAAATAAACAAACGAAGGCCTGCCTCCCCACGGGGCTATGGTAATAGTAATAATAATACACGACTACTACACTACTTTGAGGCGTTAAATTAGCATCGACGGATCCGGTTTGTACGATCGGATTATCGTTAACATGTGTATAATATATACACCTATACATACCTACCTAAGTATAATACATCTAAATCGTTATCATTAAACGTGAGAACCGCACAGAATCCATCCATGACTGATTTCTATTCCGTACAAATCACACTCTGCCCGGTTTCGTATGACTTATATAAACTGTTATAATTTATAAACAACACACAAACCAATCCAATTTATACAACAAAAAGCTTGAGACTTGCTGAACATATGTTATTGTCCTCCCATAAATACAACACCACTGACCTAACCTAACCTGACCTGACCATGTGAACACACATTGAATTCATTAAACTTTGAAATCGAAAGTAATGCGCGGGTATAGTTTTTTTTTTTTGTTATATTGAAAGAAAAAAAAACATAGTACCTAATTACTAACGTTGCTTTGTTATTATTATTAATTGCTGTTGTTATTGATTATTGTGGAAATGAATAATGTTATTACTGCACAAGATTACACACATCACTTGGCGAAACGCATTAAATTCTCTCAGGCGGCAACCGCGTGGAAGACTTTCTTTTCGCAGTGTAATTTCTTAGCAAAGTCACACACGTGTAACCGATGGAGATAGAAACCCGAGTGGCCCAATAGATTAATTATTTTATCAATGCTACCTATCTTTCCCATCGGGCCACAGCCATATCTAGCCACGTGTTATAGGTATGGGAAACTCGTTAAGTGATGATTATTCGTCGGACACGAGCCAATGCCAGACAGATGTGTTCCTTTTAATCCTATATGGCGTTGTTGGATAGTACCTATTCTTGTATAATAGGCGGGTACATGTACATAGAATAGTAAATACTTTTCATTCGGTTTCAAAAAAAAAACAAATAATAATAATAATTAACCCGTGGCCAGCGCGATCAATCCATTAACACCTGACCCGTACATATCAATTTGACTTGTTACACTTAATAAAAGACATTACAATCGAATCCGTGGCGTGAAATCGCAATAGCAGAGTTAACCCATCTGGTCGGTTCGGTCGTCGAATAAGAGGGCAGCAGATTACTGTTTTATTGCAAGAGATTAAAGTAAACTCGTTGGAAAAAAAAAATTAAACCGCATAGAAAAGTAGATTGCAAATTTTTTTTTTTTGAAATTAGAACAAGATACTCTGAACTGGCAAACTATAACACATGCAACACGGTCGACACATGTGATGGATATTTACATAATGGATACATACATGAGTATCAACATACGTGAATATTAATTTGTATGAATGATGTACCTGGATAAAATTGAATCGACAAATGTTTATTTATGAACAGTGCTTATATAGTACAAAATGTCAAACTTTAGGAAAGCATTTTTTTTTTTATTATTATAAATTACACTTGATGATAACAAAATATGGTGTCGAATAAATCATTATTATTTTGTTTATTGTAAACATTTCCCGGATCCGTGCTTGATTAATAGTGTGTGATATTACATTTATAAGTGTAATTTTACCGGGTTAGACTTTAAAACCAAAACAAAAATGATGTTAGAAACCAAACAAATATAACTATTTTCGTTTGTATAAAAAAAAGTAAGTAGTCGAGTCGTAGAAATAATAATTCCCAGTCACGACACCGGATCTAACGCTATAAAAAATGTGTCCGGATTTACCATACATATAAATAAATTTACAATATAGTGTTGGCCAATGCAGAAGATTTGCATTCGTGTTCACACTGTATAATGATCATACCGTAAACACCTAAAATATCGTTTTGGGCTTAACGTCGTTGCCCGGACGGCCCTACCAAGGACACGTGTTCGTATTCTTTTTTACGAGATATGAATAAATTTGCAATAATCATAATAGATCAAAATATTAATACATATATTATAGGTGTATACATTATATACATATGTATATTGTATCACGCGCGACGACGGTTATGCAATTATTATGATTCAGTGGGAAATCATAGTACCTACATTGTCAGTGTTATTTCCAATAGCTGTGATTATCGGCAGACTATAATATAAATACACTAATAATATGGTCCTGATTCAGCGAACACAGGCTTCTCTTAATCTTACTATTTGTAATGTGTACTGAGAAAAACTTACACCGACAGGAGGGAGACAGGGGGGAAATCAAATAAAAGTAAAACAAATTTAGAGTATTTTTTAAGCCAGAAATAACGACCGCCCAATATGGCCAAAACTGAAGTGACTCGGACCAGAACGACTATTATGTATTATAATGTGCTCCTCAGTACAAGTGTCCGTTTTGATGCGAAGAAAATAATATTAAAAGAAAAAAAACAATTAGCAATTATTTACATAAAACAAAAAAAAAAACGATGGCGATTTGGAAACCAAATATGAGTGACAATATATTATCTAACGGTTGATATGAATGGCCATCATACCGAGTATTAATCTGAAATGTGTTTTTTTTTGACACATTCTCCAAGAATTACTATCCTAGTGTTGCATATACCAATTTATGAAGGTTAATAATTTGACTAATTAAAAAAAACCCCGTTACGACTCATTGAAAATTAATCGGACGAACATGAAAATATTTTGTTAGCTCTTTTATTATCAACGTTAACCGAAAAAAATTAATTGGTTTGTCTATGCAGAGATGACGTCAAACGTGGCATAAAGATCATTTAAAATTTTATGTGTAGCAATTGTCGTAAACGATTACAAAAATAATAACTTTGATTTATTTTATTATCTAAAGAAAACCTTTCGACAGAATCTTTGAACAATGTTGAAAGTCATTATTTTTGAAACCACCACAGTGACCGCCAACAAACTAAATGATTCAACTATAATTCCACAAGTGGTTCTAGGAATTACCCATATATATACATCACATTCTTAAAAACTTCCTTGTTTATGCCAAAATTATAATTTTATTAGTTTATTTAAAAATGTTTTTTTTATATTTAAAAAAAAAGTGCTGTCGCTTCAAATAATATATTGTAATAATACCTGTACAGCAAATACAATAGTTATGTGTACGAATATTGTGCAACGCACTACATAATAATATTATTCACAGTCGATTATTATTCGCATTTGACATTCACTGATAGGTGACACTGGACGGGTCAAATTGTTTTTGTTCTTTTGTTTTCTTTAATACATATTATGGTTAATTTATAAGAAAAAAATATACGGTCAAATTTTTAAAGCGGCTACATTATGTGTTTTTTTTTTTTTTATAAAATTTAAATAACAACAACAAAACGATTGTATCAACTTGTGAAATACAATATAATACTATTAGTTATTATACAATAGACGGGACCATCGCGTTACTCGAGTTACAAAAAAAAAAAAAATTAAATTCCAAACTGAAAAATTCTTCAGAGTTGCTGAAATTTATAAAAAATAATAATAATATATTAATATTATTTCGTGGTTTTTTTAATCGCTCGAGTTGTTTTTTACATACACACACACACACACACACACATGGAGAGCGTTATCTGTAGACAACACACACATGTATCATATATATATATATATTTTTTTTTTTAATTTAAGTCACATCAATAAGATATTATACAATATATTCAAACGTTCCCATCGTTTACAACTGCAGAGTAGTAAATATATAAAAAATACTATGCTTGCCAACACGTGTACGTACAAAGAGTAAACGTTCATCGCTAAGTATCAAATAATATCAGCTATAATACAAAGTATGGACTATGGTTTTTTTTTTAATAATACTGCGACGTAATGTGTTTATCTATCTAATTAAGAGAATAACACTAAACATATTGTTACTGCTGTATTATTTGTTATTAGCGTTTGACGGGCGCCGTCTGAGGAAAAAAAATGCAGGCAATAAGTAAATAAATACTAATAAATCCTAAATTCGCCAACTGTTGGATTTTAATCAAACCCAGGTTTTGTCTTAATATATTTTCTGGATATGCTGCTGTGACTTTATTGTTATTGATGTTCTCACTATTCTAATTATGTTACTTATATTATTATGTCTATGATTTATATTGGATGAGCTTGCCAGGAGCTTGGACATCCTTTCACCAATCATTATATTATAACAACCCGTTTAAAACAAAATCCAATGTGCAACGACATTTTAATTTTCCAGATAAAAGATTTTTAATTATTTCTGAAGATTTGGAGTTTGAAAATCTATCTTTTCGCTATAGATTTCTTCTGACTCTGACCCCTGTAAGACACCTGATAATAGTGGACATTTTGATAAATTTTTTTTTCTTGCACCATCACTCCTCGATATTATTATATCCTCCGGCGGACCTTTACATTAGCGTTGTTAAACTGTTGTTATTCTTACCTTATTCCTACGGTCGTTGCGCACACAACTCGGATTTGACGACTTGCTATACAATGTATGTGGCGGTGGCCTATGGTATTCACGGAATACGGCCAAATGTCACGGACGCGCCTTGCCGACAAAACGATATTATACACACAATAATATTGTTGTATTATAATAATATATTGTATTATATTATGCGCTTAGTGGGCGTACAGATCAGTGCAGATAGATACCGTCGACAGAAACGTTGAAATACTGTAAAAAAAAAAAATCCATATTCACACGCACACTGTGATAGCAACCTAGAATTTTACTACGGTCAAAGCGCAGTAGGTTTTTCCTTAACAAAATGAACATTCGCCCCTTCCAGGATACTATGGCACTATGTCTAAAGAATATCCCATACACATTTGGAACTGAAGAAATCGGTTCAACGGTTCAAAAAATATCCTGGGTCCAGACACAAAAAAAAAAAAATACAACACATCATTGTAAAAACAATGACTTCTCAGCTGCTCCTCGTCGAGGCTAATAAATCTCCACAGGACTCTAGCCACGATCGGTCAAAGTACACAACAAACACACACTGCATTGATCTTATTGCTTAAACCGCATGATGGAATGTCATATTATATATATTATTATCAGAGTTGTAACCGGTATTGGTATTACGGACAAGGGGTTACTGCTTGCGGTTAGGTCGACGGATTCGTGAGGATAATACAGCGTTATTATAATATATTTGGGTGGTCATTAAGCCCGGTAAGTCCGTTCTACAACGATTTGTTGAGAGGCCGCTTTTTACAGTTGTTAAAAACAAATAAGTTGGGTAATACTTGCGGGGACTAAGCATGTTTGAGGTGTAGGAGAAGTCACAAGCCTTTCATAATTACTGTTATAGCCGAATGTCATAAAAAATCACTGTTACAATAAACAAAATCATTTTTCGAACAAAAAATATGTTAATGATTGTACTATTTGACTTTTTGGGGGGGTTTGTTCGATGATAAAAATTATATTTTTAAGACAACGTCATTATCTGGTCAATTGGAAATTATGATAATGTTAAAAAACAACTAACAAAACTTATTCTTAAAAACGGGAAAATCTGCAAAATTACTATTATGACCCGAAAAACAAGTATTTTTTTTTTTAAATTGATCAACGAAATTGACATTGAATATCAACAGGCAAAAAACAAACAATTTTCAACTTTTTCAACATTAGACCTTATAGAGTACATTCGGGGCACCATTTTATGATCCATAGCCGGTTTAAGAGATAATATCTTGGACGCATCTCGGCATTGAGGCTAAAATACACTATAAACCGCAATTCGTAAGCCACTATACACGATGCACTGTTCTCGCGATAAGGTCTGGCACGAGGCGGATCCTGTTGTATTGTGTTTTTTATTGTATTTTTTTTACATATAAATTAGTTAATTATTTAGCTGACCCACTGAACAAAAACAACGGTGTATAGTAGCGGGCGGAAATCCGTCTTCACTTGGGTTCGCTTGTGTTTTGTTTCCAAACGATAATAAGGGCGGACGACCTCGCCAAATGAAACTGTAACAATTATGATTTTTTTAAAAATTTTTATTTTAAAAAAAAATCACCGCACACACTGCCACACATCCGTTTTCGGGCAGTACTTACAACTGCAGTGTAGAATATATCGAGTTGCAGTACTGTACACGGCGGTAATGCGCTTAATGGGCGCACTTCCTCGTCCGGAAGGACCTGTGCCGAACCGAATCGGAAGTCCCATATCCTACGGTAGTGTAGGGTATGGAATATAATATATATTGTATACTTACACAAACGATCGTTAATTGGTCATATTATACCCGTGTAGTATTAAAGGTATACCCACAACAATTATCGGTTAGGCAATACAATACCGGCGTCCCGTCGGGGGCAACGGTGCACACCCCGCACAGGTGCGTTGCGTGTCGACAGGAGTCACGGTATATAGCTGGTAAGTACACCCTCACCCCCCCCCCCAAAAAAAAAAAATCATTTTAGTCGCTATAATAAAATAGGTAGGTACAGGTGTTCGGTATGGGCGCACCTTATCCTTGTACGACGTCCCGATTGTGCACGGAACGGAAAAAGAGATTTTTTTTTTTTTTTGGAACGGACCAGTTTTGACGAAGAGCCGATCAAAAGGGGCGTGTCGAGGCTTTTGACAATTTTTAATTATCATATAACAAGTCTGAACGGTCAATTACCTCTATTGTTTTTTTTTGTTACACACCCCGCGTCCGGTGTTTAAAAAACAAAGACGAGGCCTTATGTGTGGCCGCCCTCTTCCCACCCCGGACGAAGGCTAATTACCGCTTCATTTGGCTACTTATAAAATGCACATAAATATGTGAAGAAATATCGTTAACTTCTTGAGAGTCCAATTTTTTTTCCTACTTGTAAATAAAGAAGAGTTTCTTTAATAATTCCAAGATATACATATATGTATAGGTAAAGTAGAAGCTCCGTTTTGGGGATACGAATAAATATAGTTTACTTCTCCTTCCTTCACAGTCACCTCGAATTAAGTTTTGATGACGGATACAACACGGGAGCGCCTTCTCGATTTCTTTGTTTTCTCGTATGTGTAGTGCGTACGCGTTTGAATAGTAATTTCGAGGAAACGATTTTGATAAGGAACGACAAAAAACTGCATTAATAATACTATTATTATTATTTTGTTTGCCGAGAAAAACGCAATGATATTATAACGGTTTGCCTTCTACGCAACTATATACCTAACACAGTATTCGGAATACTGTTTAAGTAATACTGTATTGGTGGAATATTTTTAGCAAACTTTATTAGCTCACACCGAAAACAAGAGGACGGATTAGCGGTAGATCTCCAAGATCCGACGATTTAAGATAACACAAATCCACACGAAAAAAATATAACACAAACGTCGACCTAAATTTAAAATTATCACGAAATAATCTTTTAGTCGGGACACAATCTCCCCTTTTGAAAACATTTGCCACTAGATTGGTTGTTGGTTGCTTTACAGCTGCACCGGGAAAGCTAAGAAGCATCATTCGATTTTGGGAGCAATGTTGTAGCCTTGATGTAAATGAAGCAGAGACTTTAAAAAATGCAGGTTGCAAAAATCGATAGATGCTAAACAGATACCAAAAACAATTATTTAATCGAAAAAAAAAATATACGAATTTTAAAGTCAATCGCTAAGTTCTATCGTTTGCCATCGGCGCGACTGTTGTTGTTTTTAAGTACCAAAAATGAACAGCGGCTTTTGGCGGGCGGGCCTACTTGGTTTCTTCACAAAGGCGACGCCGACTACCGAGGACCGAACCTAGATAACGAAATATCATTTCTCACAATAAAACAAAAAAATTTACAATAAAAATGAAATTGGCTGCGATTCGGATGTGCACTTTGTTTTTCCGTGACAAATCATAATACACCACGCGGCCGTATTGTACCGATGATACGCGTCGACGACGGTCAGGGCCACCATAAAATGAAAAATGAAAAAAGTAATAATAACAACAACAAGTATCCAATAAAGGATACAGCGCAGCGGACAAATTACAAGTGATTTAACAACCGACGGCGGCACTTGGGCACAGAGAGCAGAGAGTAATAAGCATTTTCCTGTTTATTTAGATCAAATTAAGCATCAGCAGCGGCAGCGACCGGAACACCAACGCCCTTGATGCTATTTACCAGCATGTGAGTGTACGTTGTGTGTTTTTTAGTTTAAATAATACTGACAATATATATATACTATATATCGTATGTGTACACGATGGCTATGGTCGGCCGAAGCGTCAATTAAACATGCTATAGTGTGTGTGTGTGTGTGTGTCTTAAACCACCTCACAAACAAATAAACCGAAAACCCCATTTGAAATTGTGTGTGAAAACTCGTAAAAAATAAAACGTACACAACTTAAATAGAAAATAAATATAATATAAACTATGTGTTTGTGAAAAGTGGAAAAGTTCACACGCCCCAAAAAGTGTTCCCATCGCCGTACAACAACAATTTTAGTATTATTGTCAGTCTTAAAACTAATATAATACAAAACAATAAAAATAAAAACCTATGCAAAGAATTTTTTTTCTAAAATCTCTTTTTTGGCAATTTTTCGCCCAGTCAAAACGTCACATTACATATAATTATTATAAGTGTTAACTTGGTGTAAACCAAGCAGTGGCGTACCCCCCCCCCCCTTGATCTTTTTTTTTGCAGTTAAGTTTTCCGTATTTCTCAATATACTATTACTTTCGAGTGTATCTGTTACCTAACTATTCTAAAAAGGCCAAGGTGAGGTGAGGTTCTATCCCCGATATCCCCATTCCCTATGCACTGAAACCAAGTATAGAAAAATACAAACCGGTAAGTGGTGTTTGGAGAACACATTAAAATATTATTACAATATATTATATAGAGACGTCTATGACGTATGCCGTGGAATTCCGCCGGCCATGAGAAATGAGTTAATTAGGACACCGGGAATGACGTTCCTATAACCATCGTTTACATAATAAATAATAATAGGAAGAAGAATACCAGCGTCTTAATTATTTTTATTTATTATAATAAACGTACAGGGGTTTCACCGGACTGACTCACAATTAACAGGGGATTCCTATACACCGTTTGCGACACGTTCGATTTAGGGTAATCGGTTAATTACTAATTTATCATTAACAATGTATATATATATATATATATATATATAATTTATGTGTCAAAGATGTATGCGCAACACATTCCCCGAGACTTTGCCTGTCCAGCAAGTATGCGCAATCTTATGTTATTTATTTGCGGGTAAAGCCCCAAGGCCTATCTGTAAAATGTTGTTTAGTAGCAAAAATCATAGATACAATTTTACAATTATTCAAAATATATATTAACCACTGAATGTGTTTTGCCCAACACGAATAATTGTTGACAAAAAATCAATGTGCAATGTACACCAAAAACATGACAATGATTGAACTCGGAGACATGAAAACGGCGAAGAAGTACAAGAGACAGGCCAATCCGGATAGTGCACGTGTAGAGGACAATTATTTTAACAATACTGTTAACAAGATAGACGAGTGTCATTATTCTGTTAGGTTGGAACGCCTCATTGATATTGTATATTAATTGTATTAAGTATTATTATACAAGGCAGAGAAACAAATCCGACAATCCTACCCACGAGGCGTTACAAACGAGCATACCTATTTTTATTTACCCTCCGCGAGACGTTGGCAGTAAAAAAAAAAAACATAAACAAATATATTTATACAGACTTGACGAATGACAGACCGTCAATCTCCCCCGTAACCTATTTATAAAAAGCCGGTTTACAGCTTTGTCATTCGTCCAGTGTAATAATATTATACACAAGTAGTGACTGGTGCATACTATGCACTGCATTATGCACACCGATAGGTTGTAGACCGGACCGTTTCTCGGACAAAATAATTTATTGGATTGGGTTTTTTTTTTCTTTCAAAATTTCACCATAAAAATAATAAAACCTATGCAAACGCCGTATCGATTAACCCGACGGTCGTCGATTACACAACTCGGTGAAACACAATCTTTAGACTAGTTAACAGCTGTAAATACATTAGAATAAAACCGCAATATTGTGCAAGGAGGGCGAGATAAAAATATATATATTTTAACACAATAATGGTAATTTATTCGTTTTTCAAATGAGAACACACCTCATCGGACATAATTTCTAAAAAAAAAAAAACATAAGTGCAGATTTCATTCACTGAACGACCTGAACGTTTTCTAATTCAATCAGTTCAATTAATACTCTTTTTTTTTTTTTTTTTTTTTAATAGGCAATGTCCGTCAATAACATATTTAGTGTCTCCTTTGGTTCAAAAATAATGATGGGCTTTGTTAGACTAGAAAATAATATGTAACCCATCCAATCGAGACGCAATTATTGTATTCTACTGTTAAACATAGTCTGTAACGGTTTGTAAAAAAAAATAAATATCAATATTATGATTGCACTAGTAGTCTAATAAATTATAAAAAATCTAAGATTGAAAACGGTTTATCGATAATTACTTAAAATCCGATAGCGCGTTAATTGTTGTTGATTGATAATATTATTGGACTGGTCTGTGTTAGTTATGGACAAAACTCAATTCAACTGTTTTGTTTTAGCGTTTTAGTGATCCCTACACGTCGGGGTTTCTTAAATAGGGTCGAAGACGGATAAAGATGTTTTAATTATATTCACAGAAGTGCTTTTGATGTTTAAACAATTTAACTGTAATTTTAAATAAGGACATTTCAGGGGCAACAATTGGCCACGACTGAAATATAATAATAATATTATTCTCACATGGAGCGAGAAGATTTATTTTATTAACGTTATTTTATCATAGTAGCATTATAATAGTATTGTGTTCCCTATGTGCGCCAGTCGTTGGGTAAATGATATTAAAATACACACGTGGGAGGCGGTTACAAATCAAACAGCTATCGATCACCGGTCGTGTGTTGCATTTCAAAAATGAAAAATTAATGTTTTTTTTTTTTAATTTTTTTTTACAAACTTTAAGCGAGTACAACATGATAAACACGATGACGTGCGCTATTAAACGGTTATCGCATCCCACGGACAAAAGTGAAAAAAATAGCTAATCGTGGGAGGCGTGTACCGTTGACAGCTGTTCTTGGGACGAGCACAATCAACCGATATATAATAAGTGCATAATGTATTTTTATTTTATTGATTATAATTAATAAGAGGCTAGCAATAAGCGTGTAGTAAACAACGATATTACTGTAATAGTATGTGCGTAGGAGAAAATTAAACGTGTTTTTTTTTCTAGGATCTTTTCCACGAGGAGGAGAGCCGTTTCAGTTGTTATATAAATAATTGACCGAAAATAGCATAGCGGTCAAACACAATATATTATAATGTCGATTAGATAATAATAATACAAACCACCGAGTTTGATAAACGACCGAGTTGTACCTATCTACTTAAATATTTCATACAAACGTTATAAATTATAATAATATTCTGTCGTGTCGTTAAACGGCTAATCCACAAATCAATCCTTAAGATAATGATAATAAGACGATAATGATAATAATAATAATGATAATGTCAGTGTGAAAACCGCTTTCGTTTTGGAGAGCAAAAAAAAAAAAATACCTGTGGATGTCTTGTACAAATAGGTTTCGATAGTACACATATACAAAATATATAATAACAGCTAACTTATACTTAGAATTAAACACCATCTGTACCCAACCGTGTGTTTTTTTCACCGAGCCACATTACCTACTGCGTTTCCAATTTCTTTAACTACTACGCAAAACCGCAACAGTCTTACAATTATTATTATTTCGGTTACCTGCTGAAAAATATGGATCACACGATGATCCAAGTGCTAAAAAATATTGGTGGGAACACACAACAAAAAAACCGTTATTGAATTTTATAAATACAATACATGGTTTTTACCAGAGAAAAAAGTATTGGATAAATACTATATAATAACCCAGTAAGAGTTATTAGAAGTTTAAGTTCATTGCACTCCGAAAATCCAAAAAGGCCGATTTTTCTTTAAGGAAAAAAGTCAAAACCGTTTCGAAAAACAAAAATTGAATTGGTCGCATTTATGCCTACACCCAATTTATACTGATCTTAATACATTTTTTTATCTTCTATCTATTTATAGAAAATACAAATTTTATTTTCTCTACTTTCTTTATTGGTAAATATGAAAATTCAAGGTGGATCGCAGGACAATACTTGAACATATCTAATAATATTTTTCCGGTTTCAAATGAATAGCAACACCGGCTGAGTTTACTCTGTTACTATTAATATCACAGTTAAATATTACTCAGTCATTAGAGTCTGTGGAGGAAAACTATTTGAAATTAATTTTTTTTTTCCAGGGAAACAGATTGAGAAATTATCCCCCCCCCTTCCGGATATGTACCCTGATTACCAGTGTATACGCATCATACCGAATAAATAGAGGTATGCGGTATAATGTGTAAGTAAGTATGTATGTATATTATATAGTAGCGGCGGCTGTGGCGGCGGTCTTGACGTTTTAAAAACAACACATGTCGGTCATGGTAAAATAATATTATGCTATAGTACCTACGACTGTGTAGAGGATGGTACAGAGCACAAGAGACGACTACCCACATTGAAAACGAATTAAAAACAAAAAAATCTTAACAACGCCCACTAATCGATCTTCGGGAAGAAAAAAAACAACACAAATTAAGTAATAAAACAGTGAATGGACGTACTACCGCCACCCCTACACCTCCTCGCCCCGCACGTACCCTCCCCTGGCTTGTCGTGTGAATGGGACCGCCAAAGCGCTATAAGCGACTCCTGTGTAAAGAAGAAATAATTCATTTCTTCCGCCGTCTGTGGTCTCTCCCTTGAATTCCTCAATGAAATACTTACACACACACACACACACACACACAGCTTCCAACGGGGTCTATGTACATCACACATTCTTCACAAGGTTATCGCGCCGCCGCCGCCGCCGCCTCCTCTTCGGACAACACAATAATATAATATAGTATAGTATATATTATATGTAATAATGATGATAATAATAATAATAATAATATATATAATATACTAATGTATAAAAAATTACCCTGGAATCCGGTGAAAGAACCGGCGGTAGCTGTTGTGCACGAGAGACATATGGGGTTTTCACGGTCGAGTGCGTCGAAAAGATTTTTCACAGCTATCATCCGTTTAACATTGCCCAATAACATTATCTATCGCGGCACCGGGAAAAAGGGTTCGTGTGAAATCCACGGTATACACGTACAATAATAGTAATAATATTTTAAACTACTCGAAAAAAAAAAAACCAATAAAACACCATTGTCCGCCTAGAAAAGCTCGCCGTATCTGACAGGAACGCTCCAATGTATTGGAGTGCCTACTTAAGAATTTTGCCAACCCTGAAAACCCCTCCAGAAATATTTTTGAACATTTTCATACAACCCACATCTTAGGGTAACATACTGTATTATAAATATATAATCTGGTAAGATAAAAAACCAATTTATTTGTGTTTAAAACTATTTCATTTGCTAATAAAAAAAGGTATCATTCAAAGAGTGCCAGAGGCAAAGTAAAATGTATATTGAAGCAGGAAAATTCTTTAAAATATATATTTAGTTACAAAAAATAAATAAAATTGTCTTCCAAGATCAAAAACGGTTAAATTTTGATAATATTAATATTTTACAAGACTGACAGCATAATATTTTTAATAACCCTCTTTTAAATTATTAAGATTTACATGAAAGTTTTAATAACAAGAAAAATATATTATGTAAAACAATAATTGTTGAATTATAATCAGGTTTTCATTATGAAATGCACAATTATTTACTATATACCAATGTACACATGTTTTATTTAATAATATTTTATTTTTAACTTGGCAAAAAAATAAAGATAATTAATAATAAGCACGAAATATAATTTAGGTAAAATAAAAATAATGTCATAAATACATACAAATTTGCACGGTTTAATTTGGGTTTTCAAAACAAAACAAAATACTGGGTTTTTTTTTACAACTTTGGCTCCAATATTACTATTTAATTTACCTTAGATTGACTGATAATTATTTCTGGCAAGTTTCACAAGCACTATTTAGGGGTTGAAAATTACCAATGGCGAGGTGATTGATGCGTTTTATAAAGTAAATATATGAGTATTAGTTTGATACATAATCGTACCTATATTGATTACATGCGAAATATGCAAACTTCTTAAGCATTATAATATAAGTATTTTACCCTAAAAATAACAATAATAATCGTGCACGTGTTTACTAAATTAATCCAACGTTATCAGTTGTATACCTTTACTTCTATAAAATGAATGTCAACTATTTATATACCTACACTAAGTTATACTGATAACATACAAGCAAATAGAACTTAATGGTGGAATGTTTAAACATAAATCTACATTCCAACGATCTATGCATATTATACCTTTTTAATCGACAACTAAAGCCCGTAAAACTAGATTTATATCATCATTTTTAACGGTTATCAGACTAAAGTGACGTTTTGAAAAACATAGAAAATTTGTACCGGTGACTTGTTAACTTAATAATAATTGTTATCGTCATACGATAATTATCGTAGGTACCGGGAAATTGTCAAATCTCAATAGCGAAATTATTAGAAAATATAATATTCTAAAAAACAAAATATCGTACAATGTATAACGATAATCTAACAATAATAACCGAACAGAGGAAAATATATTAATATTATTATGTAGGTATTCTTACCTGGAGAGCGGATCCGCTGTTGGCACGCGTTTCCCGGCTAATAAAATTGGTAACACGAGCGTAAAAAAAAAAACCGACGGTAAAACAAACGGAGAGTGTAAGTATGTGATTTTGAAAAAATAGAAATTATTATTAACTTTAAAAAAAATCAAAATAATTCGTCGGCGCGGTATAACCGGTACGGCACGGCAACAAACACTGACACGCGGGTAAATACTGGCACTGCGGCGGCGACAATGAACGCGCGACGGCCGGACGACGGGTAATGAATCATTGAACAGTCAACAGTGGCGGCCGCGGCGTGCACACCGCCGTCATCCGGTTGGGAACCATCCCGCGCACATGTCGCGGGCGGCCGCCGCAGTGCTGCCGCGGCGCGGTGCACGGCGGACAGGCCCGGACGACGGGCGGAAGCCGGTTCTCGTTTGGGTCCCCATAACAATGATAATTCCCATTTAAGTAAGTATAATGCTATTAAGTATTATTATTGAAATTTCAAATTTCAAAATAATTAAAAGTTTCAACGTAATATTTTGTAATTGACAAAAGATGGCAAAACCCCCGTGGGTTTTATAAGAGCACACACAACAGTTAGATAAAATTACACCAAAATAATGCATTTTTTTTTTTAATAATTCGTTGGTTGATAATTAAAAAACATATCTACCTTCGGTTGGTGCACATGCAGTGGCAAGCTAAATGGGCGCCACTTTTTGTCAAAAGTGACCACATACCGCATTCATTAGAGCCATATTAATATCATTTGGGTCGCCCGCGTACGGTTTCAAAAGCCGATTTTAAAAAAAATATAAATGCAAGGTATTTATTACCATTCAAATAATAGGTTAATTCGATTAAATATCGACCAATATGTAGGTATTCATTTTTTAAGTAGGCCGTTTTAAAAAGTAACTACAATTAGCTTTAATTTGTATTATTCATTTTCTTAACGTTATGTTGACATGAGCATTGTTTTGATTAAAATTGTGTTGGCAATCAAATAAAATTGTGTTTAATATTAAATTTTAATAGCACTTATGTATTTCAGGAATAAAATGCTTTACATTTTGAATTTATTACCTCTCGAAGAAATTGATGCATCTCAAATGTAATTGCAATTACTTTGTTAACATAAGTATTTTGGCAAAAGATAAGCAATATTTGACGAGAATTTATCAAGTACCCGTTTTTAATATGCCAATTTTGATATAATTTTTAATTGATCAACTTATTAAGTTTTTCCAATTGTTATAATAATTTTAAAGTTTGTTTTCTCCGAGCTATGGCGAAAGTAGAAGTCATTTTCTGGCGTATCTATTACCTATTGTACATTAATTATGTACAATAGTTAAATGTATATTACCTATAAATTGAAAACCACTATATATTTACCTTTTTTTAGCGATTTCCGGAGCGCTATTAGCTTTTAAAACTTTAATGGTAACATACTTATTTAATTAACTTTCTAAATAAAGAATAATTTGCTGAGAATGTTGGCTGGTAGATAACCGGTTTTGGATAAGTGTCGTTAAAAGCGTTTTTAAGTTATTATACTTCAAAACTTTAAGAAGGCTGGCGTGTAGTATTATTTTTATCTGCACGCATTACTTCAATGCTCTCCTCCTACCGTCCTAAATTTTAAACTTTAGTAGCTTAAAAAGTAACTATCAAAAACCGGTTATAGACCAGACAAAATTTAAAAAATATTCTTTATTTAAAATTATGAGAAAATATATACGCTACAGTTATAATGTGTTCTTAGGGTTTTAAGTTTTAACACATAAGGCAATTATGTTTAACCAATACAAATTAATATGAACGAGGGTTGACACGATCAATATTGATTAAAACATGGTTTCTTTTGGCATTGTTTTAATTCTTATTTGCTTATTGTAAAACATAAAACGTTATCTTTTAAAAATGAATAAATAGGACCTATTCGGCATTGAATCGGTGATTATATTTTTGTTAAAAGTGTTGATTTGTTCAGCTGTACTTATTGCTAAATTCAGAACTATAAGCCGTTATAGTTAAACGATTTAGCCCGTTGTCGAAAATAGAAGCTACGCAAGCGATAACACTCATTATCTAGACAACACTTTATAATACCACTATTGACTATTTTTTTTAATATTATTATTAAATGTTCTAGTATTTTACTTTGTTAACGGGTTTAGCGACTGTGATGAAATTTTGTACTTTTTCAAACTCTGTATCATGCGGTCAAAAAGAAAGTTATATACATAAAAGTTGTAGGACATTTAGTCTTCTACAATTTACTAATTCAATGTTATCAGCTAAAATTAACCGTTTTCGAAATATATCGAAAAACCTCAAAAAAGTGCGAACATTTTGGGGTTTTTTCCCCTGGGGTTTTTTTGTTGGATAAATTAGGTGAAGCACTACTGGACACCCACAAACAACTTCCTAAAGTTTCATTAAAGTCGGAATTTTTCGAAGGTACCCCCGCGATTTGATCCTCTGACGACTGGACTAAAGGAGGCTTGGATATTTTTAATTTATATATTACATCTGAATTGTTAATCAACTATTGTCAATGTGTAACATATATATATATATGCTTTATTTTTTATCATATTAATGTTCAATCAATATCTGACACTTAAAATCATATACATCATATTTGGTCATACATCGATATGACAAAATTAGTTTTGTAACGCGTACATACAATATAAATGATAAATGAAGTACATCTATAATACCTTTTTCTAGTTTACAATATTATACACACAATGCATACGTTTGTAATTTTTTTTTTTTAATACATACGCTAACATTATTAACTATGAAGGCAGATTATTCGTCTGAATTTTAAGTAACCGTGGGAATAGTCGTTGGAACATTTAATATACTTTTTAACACAATACAATTTAAAATATGCCGACTAATTTTAAGGTGCAAAAATATAAAATTATTCTAGCTGTTAAACACTTAAAAAGCTATTTTTCTCCGAGTTATGGCAAATGTCTAATAAAAAACGACTTTTGTGAAAGAAATTTTAAGGAAAAAAAAATTGTTGATATTGGTTTGGTAGACACTTCAGAAAGTGACTTCGCGTTTTAGTCTTGATAAGTAAACAAATTGACGCTCTCTGTTTCCCTTAAAGATAAGACGCTCGGTTTCTCAGAATACAATTACTATTTTAAAACGCATAAATAATGTTAAACCAGCTGTCATTTACACATTAACCGACTTATTTAAAACGGCTACATGCCACTAAGAGTATTAGCAGTCCTGTATTGGCTGCTCTTATGGGGCGCTTAACATTTTTTATACTTCATCCCAGTTTATAGAGGTTTATAGATTACCGGTTAAAAATCTTAATAACTGTTTCAGTCTATTCTTACTAAAAATTAATAAATAAAATATGCAAACTTGAACGTTTTTTAATACAATTACAAGTACGTTTTTATAATGGCAATATAATAACCTAATAAAAAAATGTTATTAGAATTGATTTCAGTAATAAAAAAATGTATTTCACAGCAAATTTTTATTGTTATTATAAATTGTTGTTAAGTTTTTTTCCATAACCCGAAATTTATATAACTAAATATTCGACAATTTTACCAAGGCTGTATTTTGGTACCACAATGATGCAAAATCCACAAAAATTAAAAAAAATGTCTTATAAATTTTTTTTTGTTAAAATAAAATGTTCAATATTATAATACCTATTATATTTTATTCATTAATATGAAGCTAAAGAAAAATGCCAAATTTTATTAAATTAAAGAACAAAATAACGGTGACTATTTTACAATATCTGTTTTGGACAAAAAGATACTTGCAATTTTAAATATAAGATAATATTAAACTAACAGATAAACGATATCTAAAAAAACGAGAAAAAAATGTCTATGGACAGCTTAAACAGTTTATAAAAGATATATTTGGGAAGAAGAGAAAACACCAACAAATTTGTAAGCCAAAATAATAACTATACCTTATAACATATGTTTTATTATTAGATATAGTTATTTTCTCGGTTAACCAAATTTGATTGACCTAAAATCTAAAAAATAACGAAACCCTTAACAATATTATTAATAAATGACCCGAACAAACCCTAACCAAATACGTAAATAATTTTAGTTTAAGACCTGCTTCAAAAATTCATCATGTTCTCGCTTCTATTTTAACGTAACACCCGTCGACAAACTTTTGTGACCCAGCAAACATTAAACGAAGATTTTCTGGTTCGGGACACTTCTCCGACGGACGGAAACGATAAGACCTGACCAATGTCGAGGCGATAGTTTTCATTTGGAGCATTGCATATTTGATACCAATGCAGTTTCTGTAACCACCGCTAAAAGGAAGGAACGAATACGGATGGCGATTGCGGCAGGCTTCGGGCAGAAAGTGGTCCGGATTGAACTTTTCTGGATCCGGATAAACGTTTGCATTTAAGTGTATGCGAGCAGGAATAATCATGAAAGATGACCCTGTTGATAATTGTTTTACATTACTCAACTTAGTAATTTCAAGCACCGCGTGTGGCAATTTATCCCACAAACTTGTATACGGCCGTACCTGCGGGGATCAAGTAGCCTCCGATAACAGTTTCTTTTCCAACGTTTCTGCCAAAAAACGGAAGCGAGGGAAAATGTCTTAGAGTTTCTTTGATTACACGTTCCAAGTAGTGCATCTTTTGTAAGTCCTCGTAGGTAGGTTGTCGATCCGGATCGTCAGTAGAAAATATTGTCAATAACTCTTCCAACACCTATTATTAAGCGAGAATTAAAAATGTATCATATTTTTGTCACGAAGATTACCTATAGTAGGTATTTAATTTTTAAATTCATAAAACTGAATTCGAATTAGTATTCAGTTTAGTTTACTTTATTTTGTACATCCTGATGATGAGCCAACATAAATATTATACACGCGTTCACCAAAGCTGTAGTATCTTGACCTCCTAAAACCAAATTTTAAAAGATAGAATAAAACAAATTACAGCGCTCTTTATACGCTTGTTTTTTGGAATTATTTAATTAAGAGAAAGGCGCCATAACGCTTTGATATGTCATAGGTTGGTACGCGTTGTGTATTTGTTAGAGAATTTATTATTTTTAAAGGCCCTTATGATACACATGCCGCCCATTCTCTACAAAATGTTTAAAAAAATGTACCAATTATAATAGTTATTGTTTCATCCCGTATTTGCTTAAATGTCATCTGATGTTCGTTCTCGAGCAGTATCTCAATAAAAGATTTACATTTAAGGTCCATACACTCTTCGTTATGTTCTCCTTGGCTGTTTATATTATTTTTAAATTCTGTTTTTTTTCTCTGGATTAAATCTTCGATGAAATCGTAAATTTTATTTTGACTTATGACATATTTACGTTTATACGTCGACAACTGAAACAGATTCCTGTTCAGAAACCACGGGTGTGTTGCTCGGTATTCCAAAACCTACAAAAACAAATTTTCATTACCAAGAGCTGATATGCTAGCTCAAAATCACCATTAGTAAAGTACATTTAAGTTATAAAGAATGTCTAGTTATATTGATAATTCGTTTACACTGTACGCCCAAAATTAATGGTGGCCTCTGAACTGTCAAAATAAAATTATTTTTGATAGTTTATGTAAAAAAAAATCCTGAACTTATCATCAATATTGCAATCACGACAACGTTCCGAACCGGTTGTGTGCTACCTATATGGGTTGGAATGTTGGGCAGTAGATAAGAAAACTCAACAGAAAATGAGTGTAACGGAGATGAGAATGTTAAGATAGATGAGTGGAGTGACTAGGGAAGATAGAATAAGAAATGAATACATAAGGGGGAGTGTAGGGGTTGCATCAATTGTTGAGAAAATGAGAGAGAATAGGCTGAGATGGTTCGGTCTTGTTATGAGAAGAGATGAGGCAGAGGCAGTAAGAGGTGTTATGAAGATGAATGTAGAGGGAAGAGAAGAAGAGGAAGACCAAAGAAAAGATGGATGGATGGAATAAAGGATAGCTGGATATTAGGATAGCTGGGGTGCTTGAACGAGATGTAGAAGACTCTGTGTAGGTGCAGGACTAGGTTGGCCGACCCCATGTAGTTGGGAGTGTAAGGCGAAGATAAAGAAGAAGAAGATTCTCTTTTAATCTTTATTTTTAAGTGACCACGTTGTATTAAGTTATTAGGCGGTTTACTATTTAAAACGTTGTTATTGTACATTAATACATTTTAAGATAAATGTTTCATTGGAATATATCTTAAACAAAAATACAACAATATCATAGTATTATAATAGTAATAATAGTAATATAATAGTAAGCACCGCGATGAGGAAAGAAGGATTTAAGAGAAAAGTTGCCTCATGGTACACACCATATATTTTTTTAAACGACACTTTACTGGTTTACAGTAATGGTGTTATTAAACAATGAAAGTATATCTTTCCGAGGAAATCTATATTCTCTAAAAAAACATGTTTGGCATTTTTCTGTGCATTAAATTTTACACCCAAAGCGGTTCTTCCGATCATCTCCATAGTGGCCATAGCGATTGCACCGCTTATTTCACATTCATTTGAATTGATTTCCCGTTTCTCGTACAATACTTGGCTCAAGAATTTTGCTTCCTCGTAAAATATCGGTACGAACGATTTAAGCATCGAAAATTTAATGATTCGTTAGAAACATTATAAAGTTTAGATTTGTTGAACAAATTAGGATTGGTAAGAACCGCTTCTACTTCTTCGGGGTTTCCGGGAAATACGTATAATTGATCCAAAATCCAAGCTTTGCACAAAGTATTCTCGTATCTATATTAAAATTTACAAAGACAACAAAAGTTATTATTGTTATTTATTGCACTCAAATGCTAAAAATTGAGAATACTAAAAGAGTACTAAAATATAATAGATACACATAATTACAGCGTAATTACTTTTTCTGAAATTTTAATATATTCTTCATGAGTTTTTCAGGTCCTCCAAGTAAAATAGGTAAAACTCCCCCAAAAAAGATTCCATCTGGACCTGGTATTCGATTTGCCAATGATATCTTTCTCCTGTTTACTATTTTATAATACACAACTACTAAAAATAATATTACCGCTATAAGTACAACGATATTGTTATTTAGAATTGCATAATTTATTACGCCTGACACCTGAAAATATCGTATCCACAAATTATTATTTTTATTTATCACAGTATAATTTTTGTTAAATATAATTTAGTGCTATAATTAAAAGATTATATGTACACATAACATTGTTAAAAAAAAGCAGATCATCTTTATTAAAATATCACATCAATGTGTATAATATTAAAACAATTCCATGGTTAGTTGAAGATGGTTTTTAAAAGGCAGGACTCATTGTCTAATGCAGCAATTAGGTACAATATTAATATTACCGACCTATAGCTTTTCAGAATATTTGGTAATTATGACCTACTCCAGGCATATTTCTTTTGGCAAAAAAAACGGCTTAGTTCATTGAACATTTCGAGTAGTCGATTGGGAAATGGGAAATTCATAATATATACCAGATACCTAAGTAAAAATTATTAAATTATCATGCAAAATTGTTTTTTTAGTAACGAAGTATATATAGGTTAATTACGATTAAGTTATCTTACATCATTTAAAGTAAGCGGCTAACTAATAGAACACAAAACAATAGCTTCTCAGCTCTGCTTGTAGCTCAAATGTTTAACTATTATAGGTAGTAATTTATTATTAAAAAGAAAAAAATACTCAATAACTAAATTGTTTATTCTATATCTCTTCGATTAATCTGTTTTAATTTCAAATAACTCTTATGTGATACATACAATCGCATGTCAAAAAATTGTCTGAAGATGATATTATAACTAAAGTATTAACATTAAACCGTTAAAAAGGTTTTTTTTTTAAATTTACATGGATTTGTTTTTATTTGAATTCTATAATCATAATAATTATTGAAATATTGAGTTAATAATTCTTTACCTGCTGAGACGCAACCATGTCATTAAATTGCATTTTCTTTAAGACGATGATACTAGTAGAAGTAATACACAACGACTAATTGAGTTTTTAATTATTCTTAACATCTATACTCTTATGGCGTATGACCTTCTAAAATATTTGATATTTACATATTTGATGTGAAACTCGAACTTGAATAAAAATATGAATTCAAAATATGTGATATAATATTATATAATAATTATAATTTACTAAATTGAAGTGAATGAAGAGGGATGGAATTAAATTATTTTATCTGAAGACTTGGAATGTAAGCCACAAAGCAGCTTTTGTTTCAAAAACTGAACTGTCAGTAGATACATTACAAGGAAATTAGAAAATATATAATCACTAAAAGGAGAATCAACTATGTTATAAAAGTTCCCCACAACTATAATTGTAATTAATTACGTTTGAATGATTCTAGGCAAGTTGCTTCAAAACTTAATTTGACTTGTTTGGCCTAAAAAACCCTACCTACCCACATTCCGGATGGTAATGCACCAAATGCTGACTTAATAATATTATTATTAGATTAATAACGCTAACTGTATTGTGTTGTGTTGTGCTGTATGATTTATAGTGACCGAAACCGCGGATCTATGTGTAGCGGATCAATGAACTTAAACGCCACAACACGGTGGTCACACAACATTGTAAATGTTTAATTCAATATAAACAAAGAGGATAGTTAAATAGAAAAACCACACACAAACAAGAGGATACGGCCTCTAATGTATAGTAATCTAGTATAATAGCTGTCAATAACAAAAACCGTTTTTTTTTATTATTATTATTATTATGAATTCAAGTCACCGCTTACGCCGCTAAACGTACTTAAGCTCCCATCGAGAGTGTCCAATTGAAAATGATCAAAATATAGTGTGTTACTCCATCCAATTTGTACGCATTTACATTTTAAAATATTATAACCATATTATTATAGTCGGTAACAATTTTAGTACAATATAGATAACGCTCATTTAACCTACATCCGCATACGTTATTAATCATCTTGCCTGGCAGAATCAACTAGTACTGCTTACCTAGTGTTTCTCTATTGATACAGCGGTCCAATTAAATAATTTTAGCTCATTGTAATTTGCCTTAAAACAACAGTAGAGCCAAATACACGTGTCCAGTGACGTTGAATTTTTGTATTTATAAGTCCGGCATTAGCCATCTACTCTAAGGAAAATAGCACCGGCTCAGCCGACCAGAATACAGAGTGATACCCATAATACCCTATAGTGAGCCACTCAATAACTCATTGGGATTAATTAATAATTTAATTTTTTTCTTCATAGTGTTTTTCTATGATGTGATCTCAATTTTCCACAATTTTTTTATGTTTCTATCACGCTCCCAACTAATAGTTTTAATGCCAACTTTCGAAACAAACTACTAAAGCTAAACTAGACTTATGGCATTCAATTCTTGCGGGAGCTTCAAGACTAGGTGACGATGTTTAGTACGCCAAAATAGGTATCAAACCATACACTTCACTTTGATCTCAATATTAAAACGTATAATGAAGCTATCTCAATTCTTAACAAATATTCATTTGTATCCGTCGATCAAATCCCAATAGCACCCGGAAGATAAGTTCCTGTTATCTTTCGGCGTTAAATACAAAGCGAATAGGACTGTCTACGTGGGTGGAATGTCCATGGTTGGAAGTACCCAAGTATGGAGATAGTTGTTAAAAGTCCTAAAAATAAGATGGCGTATAGATATCTAAAGACCAAATCATATTAGTCAGGTTTTCCGAAGATGCCGACCAGATTCGGTTTGCTGCTACAAAAGGAATCAAATAATTTGGAAAATGTTCATTAATTTTTTTTATTTACAAACTCATTTTCTCTCTCAGCCGGATATCGTTTATTATCATCATCATCGTGTACTACCTACAACAAACAAACACGACACCCGGTTTGGTGTAGTTTCGATAAATACTTGTGCAAAAACTTAACCGCCCACAAAGCCTGTGCGTGCTTAACAACAAGTATAAGTGCTGGCGCCAGCCTAATACTCAAAGACAACGGGGTAGCGTGTGGTGTCAACTGACGCGGATATGCGGGCCACAACCTGCATGACGACATGACTGCTGAATAAATGTCTGCCTTTTGGTTAAGTAAACATTACGGAAGTCTGCGATCGGGTTATTGGGATGGCACGCGGTCTGTTTTTAAGAAGTTTCGTATAGGCAATATTTAAAAAAAACAAGAGGTTTTTATACATATCGACCATGTCTATTAATTAACCGGTTAATTTTTTTAAGCTTAAAGGTGTTATTTTTAATTTAAATAATTTGTTTTATGAGTAAAATCCATTTTGTACTATTTTAGACCGAGTGATCATCATGAGTGATAACGGATATAATATATACATACAAAAATTCAGATGTGATTTTATGTAGAAATAGTATTTTTAATAATATTTCTACGTAAAAGTACGTTTGCCGGATTAGATGGTTTAATATTACTTATCATGAACAATCATCTATTTAAATGCATTGCTTTTTCACGTGCACATGACGTGTAGTAAGTATATTGTACAAAGATTTCTATATTATATAATATTGTAAACGTTTCAGTACTTCATTTAAAATTAAAACTTCTTAAAATGTGTACATAAATTCAACGCGTACTAGGAAGTAAACATAAATACAGTAAAAAAACAATAAGAAGATTATTATAGAAATTGTTTTTTATATTATTAAAAAAAAATTGAAAATTTTAATTTTTAACAGACTGAAAAAAAATACATGCAATTACAATTACATTTAATAATTTTTTTTTATATTAATAACTATTATAATAATTAAGATAAAGACATCAAAATCACAAGAGAATAGCCTGTATATTTGATCTATACCTATACCTTACTTTAGTTAAAACAATCAACAGAACATACCTAATTCATAAATTAAATATTTTAACATTAACTAGTCATTTTTACAGTTTTTTTTATTTTTATATAAAACGTGTAATATTAAACAAATATTTATAGACATATTAAGTACCTATTGTGTTCATTTAAAACGTAGTTAGGCTTTTACACAACATGTAAAAATATAACATTCGTAGTAGGTATTTTTAAAATAATTATTCTAATAGGCGGAACTCATCTTTTTCTTTTACTATGAAGTGGAAAGTATCAATTTCTCTTGGAACTTTCGTAAATATAATAACTATCACCTGATAACAATAATATGTGAATTACCATTTCTTTTTTCTTAAAGTCACAGTTAATCTTAATGGTAACTGTTTACCTACGCGTTAGAATTTACATTATAATATTTTGTAAATTACAGTTTTAATAATTTAGTCCTCAACAATGCTTTAATGCGTATTTTTTTACAGTTTTTATATATTTTTTTTCAAATTAAAGAAACTATTTTCAGAGTCACCTTGGTTTCTGTATAAAAAAAAATTTTCAAACGTAAAATACCGCCGGTAGGTTATGTTTTTGCATTTGTAATCGATAAGGGTGGGTCAGCTTCATTTAAAAAGGCGGGCTAGACAATAAACATGTAAACAGTGTAATCTCTGTACCTAGTAATAAAAAAAAGCTAAGTTTCGCTAGTCCATTAGTAACAAAAGAATGTCTACAATGTTCATTCTTTCTAAAAAATCTAATAAGATATTCTGTTATGCTCTTCAAAAGTTAAAATGTAGTACATATAAAATACCTTTTTATAAATTTTCTGAACACTTTGACTAGTTAATATAACTAATTAGTATGTAACATATAATACAGTTGTCTAATTAATTAATTGCCTAACGGAAAATTAGCTAATCGACTTGACAATAGTTTTGTAATTGATTGTACAATAATTGTGTTGGGAATACTATGATTATGTTTAATTTTTATTTTCTAAGTAATCATTTAGGTGTATGAAATAATACAGTAATTTAATACGTAGGTATTTGTTTTATATTATTTGAACTCGATTTCTGAACCATTTAAGCTAAAAATTAATTACACTTATTTTTATTTTAGTTTCTAAAATGTGTAACCGTTTGATCTAAAAATAATGTATTTAGGTTAACACTTTTTGTTGTATTTTTGTAAACCTCTTGTATATCTGTTCCAAATTTATGAACTTAAAGTTGGTGGTATCTAAAATCGGTTGAATACAAGCAATTTAACATTTTTAATTTAAACATTCAGTATTTTTTAGTGTACCGAGTCCCTTATTATAAGTTCCCACCATTGCGCTTTTCTATAGTTGTGCTTATGTTTTCCAGAATAAATGTTTAGTAAATAGTCAAATTTTGATATTGGCGGCAAGTCAACAGCAAATCTATTGGTTAATAGTTAAACAATTAATAGTATAATTAGCAAAAAGTATTACTCGTCACAGTACATTATTGTAATTACTACCAATTAAAGGCGGGACATATATAACTGTACAACCGTTGTTTACACGCTAACAATTAGTTTGGCAAAATGACCAGTTGAGTCATTTCCATTAGAAAGGCAACAGTGGTCATGTTTATTTTACTGACAAGATTACATAACGTATATTATCATTGAAGTATAGTTTTTTTTTTAACGAGTTCAAGTAGTGTTTTAATTTATTTAGTTAAAAAAAACGTCATTGGCACTTATTGCACCAAGGCGTAAATTGTTTTAAATTTGAATACATTAAAAAAAAAAATAATACACCTTAAGTATGCAAATTGAGTTGCGCATAGCTCGAGTAGGAAGAGATGCATTAAAAGAAAAAGTTCCTGATGAATATACATATCTATACTATTATAGAGCAAGGCAATCGCATACCATATTTTGCCAAGTAGTCAACACATTCAATTTAATTTGTCTGATACCAAAACAGTTAAACTCATCGACTAATGGGAAAATATATAAAGCTGTAAAATAGTCAATATGCGCATACATTTGTTTTTATGTAGTTTTATTTTTAATTCTAGACCATATACAATATCTCTATATTATATAGTGGTATAAATTGTAAACCAAGATCAAAGTTTAAAAATTAAAAACTTTAAAAATGGACTTTTTCCAATTTCCTGGTGTTGACTTTTGAGTAGAGAATTATTTTAGTACGACCACTATTTAAATCGTAAATCATATTGTGTCTATTGACCACGTGCCGGGTAAGACTTCAAGATTTCATCTGAACCCTATGCAAACCGTCAGCTAAGACAATAGACCGCTTTACAATTGCACGCTCCATTTGAACAATGTTTGATTAATTATTATTCATAGTATAATACCAGGCCGACTTAATACCGTGAGTCGGGCGGACTTGAAACCGTTTGGATTGAGATTTCACGGTCAAAACGTCTCTTGACATAACCTATCTAGATACCTACATGGCGATGAATAATAGCAACACGTTATATTTGATATCTTATTTGGTTGCCACAATATTATATGGTATCGTCAAGGGTGAAATTAACGTACACGGTATTATTAAAAATTATTTCCATGCTCATTTGTCGGCTGTTATAGTGCGGGGTCGGGTACACTCACATATGTAAGTATGTACCGTGTATTATAAACAATATGTTATGTCTTCCGAGTCGAAAATCTAGTGGGCGCCCAAAGCCAAAAATGCATTACCGGCGTTTAGACCTTCCTGGTGGTCCGACACCTGTCATACAGCCTAAAAACCAACATGGTGATTTGTGTAAGTACATTATTAGGTATATTGTATATTTTTATTGGAGAAAACACAACCGTATCTCTGACCGTGCACGCCACGTGCGCCTTTTCGACGATTTAGACATAAAACTGATATATTAATAACAATAAACCTGAAGCGTTGGACTTAAACAATAAAAAAAAAACCATAACGATGACAGCCGGACGAAGATGGGTCGACACTTTCAAAGTATATACGTTACTATTAAATTAAACATTTTAATATTATGTTTCTGTATTGTAAAAAAACACAAGCTAAAGTGTCTGAAAATGAAAAACTACAAAGTTAAAACTAATTGTTATATAATTATAAGACTCCAGACAAATTATTTTACTACTTTCTTCTGTATGCTAATCAATGGATTAAATATGATTTATGAATCGAAGTAGAATATTCGTTTAAATTTTTTTAAATTAAACTATAATTATAATAACACAATTAATATTACTTAAATTTGAAGCTGTTTAAACTTTAAATAATTATATGTTACTAGTTTTATATAATATCTAAATATTTTTTTTCCTGAACTATAATGTAAAACTTATTTTATTGATAAATTACTATTACTTATGTAATTCGTATGTAACTATACATTCTTGCTGTATGATAATAGTATGATTCCTATTATAGTTTTAAAATTATTTTCTTCAATCAAACCGTTGTTACTGTTCTTTGTGAGATTGCCGTTAAATTAACTCTTCAAATGCTAAACAATGGATGGAAATGAAATATTTTTTCAATTAGTGTTAACCGTGGGAAAATAGAGGTCATATAAGAAAATAAATATATAAACTCAAGTATGTTTTTTAATATGCTTCTGGAGTTGATATGTGCTTTTTAAAAAATAAGGGTTAACATTTTAAACATGTAGTTAATACTATTATGGGCCAGCTGAGCTGATAAAAAAAGAAATATTAATTTTGTGTGCTTTCTAGTAGTAGTAGTAGTAGTAGTAGTAGTAGTAGTAGTAGTAGTAGAAGTAGTAGTAATAGTATAATAGTAAATGGAGAAACGCATTTCTGTGGAGATATTTATTCAGTTTATGCGAACGGACCCACACAGATACGTTGTCTTATGGTTCAAAGTATCTAAGTAAGGCTATCGTGTGAGGGACAACTCTCCTTACGCCTACTTCTAGGTTTCAATTGATATTTACTAAAATCCGTTAGTATTTAAAACACGGTATATTATTCATTAAATTAACAGAAATGATAGATTACACAACTATAAGAATTAATATGTATACAAATATAATATGTTTTTTTTATTACATTGTTGTATATCTTGAGAATTCCATAAATGAATGCACGACACCAAAATCAATTAAGCCAAACTTTTGTTGAATAATCTCAACGAAAATCAAAAACATATTCGTACTCTCCAATTTTGACCAATCGACGAGTTCTGGTCGAGGTAAGGTTTTTGCCAGTTCCATCAACCTTTTTTTTCTCCGGCTTATCTTTGTTGGCGTCATATAATCCTTATCTATGGTTGGCGTACAGTCATACAATACTCTTGATCGAATATAATTGGTTTTTTCGACAATTTCTTCTGCGTGTCTTTTATTATTGTTTTTATCGGTTAACTCTGCTGGGGACGATTTTAATAACGCCGTGATAACCGTCATTTCTGAATCTTCCTTGAGGTTCAACAGCCTAAGCACTCGTCGACAATACTGGATCATTACTTTGTTGTCTTGCTTGACAAACGACGAATATCTGTCGTGGTCGCCCGTGTATTTCGTTCTTGGCAAATACGCCTCGACTTCCAGTAAGTATTTCCGCGTAATGCGGAAAAGTATCAACTTGATTATGTCCACAAAGTACCGCTGGCATTTGGCAACGTCGTTTATTAGCTCCAGTACAGCGTCGAAGTGTTTACTTTCGAAGCATTCTCTGTTGATCTTGCCGTAAGTCAACCGCCAGCAACGGATCTCGCCCAGCTCGAACAGCAGAGTTTCCATGTGATCATAGTTGCCCATCAAAGGTTTCAAACGCAAATTGTCTAACGCGAAAAGCCGCGAATGATCGTCCAAGGCCATTTGTTTGGTTACGACTTCCAGCCGTTCGTCGATCACCATCATAAATGTCCTGACAAACTCCGTTATCGGACGTCCGGTGTTCGGCGCGGAGCTTATCCGGTGCGCATAGCCGTGGTATAGGGAAAATGTGTCTTCGTAGGAATCGTTGAAAATGTTTTCCCGTTGACATTTGTGTCGGGCGAACAGCGCAAGACGCTGATAGACACAATCCAATTCGTACTCGATGCGGTTGCGCAAACGGCCCTCGACGCCGATTTCCCTCTTGTCGATATGATACTGCACGTACAACGAATACATGTACATCAGCCATATTTGATTGGCAGACTCGAGCATGCCGAAATTGTAAAGAACGTTTAACATCTTGGCAAAGGCACCGTCCGTGGCGAACACTTGGAAATCTTTGGTTGCGATCAGTTCGTTCAACTCGCACTCGCCTGTTTTGTAGAAATACAAACCCACAAGGTTCATGTAGTGGCAGCAGTTGAAAACGTACGAGCACAGCAGTTCGTGGCACATCTCGTCCACCGCAAACGCCGTCGCTTCCTCGTCGGTCAACTGTAGATCTTTGTGTAGGCTCAGAAACTTGTTCTTGTGATAGTATCCCGTGTGGATTTGATACAGTTTCTTAAAGTACGCGGGCGATTTTTCTTTCGCATATTTTTGCCGAACACACGGACGGCCGTTCGCCGGAAAACATGAAAAAAACATCAACACCGCGACCAGTATGCGAAACGACATGTTTACTATGTTGACCATACCTACCTACTTTAATCGGCGACGCACACCACAATACGACTGGCTAAAAACAATTGTCTATGAAAACCGTTTTCAAGCATTTTACATTGTTTGGTTTTTTTTTTGTGCTCGTTATGTTTATACACGTGGGACCGACTGTATTTGTTTCTGCACATCTTGTGTAGCTTTGGCGGAGATCAGGGGGGCTTGGGATACTGGGAAACATTTAAAAATCTTAAAAAAAAATAGGTAAAATATTTATATTTTATACACTAGTACCTACCTAGAGTACAACGTGCCCTTGTTCTTCACGAGTCGTCTACTAGTCTTTTGTTTAAGCAGCGTGCAAAACAACTGTTAATCATAACCGTAAGTATGGTTGTAGGTTTTTTGTTTTATATTGAAATTATTGAATTTCTCCTTATCGTGTGGAAATTAATCGCTATTGTTCTTTGACGATGGAAGAAATTGATTTTAAGCTATTGAATTAATATGAATATATAAAATTTAATCTGTCACTAACCGTTTTCCTATATAATCTAATGGGGAGAGCAGTTTTTTAACAGTGTTGGCTCAGATTTGACACAATTTTGTAGGCTCTTTACTGTGCTTAACTAGTTCTAACTGTTGAAATATTTTTGTCAATAATAATCTGCTTGACCGATTTTATTAAAATAATTACTAAGAGTTGATTAAATGGTTAAATATAGTCAGGCAAGGCTATCGTTGTTGTGTTTTCGATCAATTCGAACCCATCGCGTGAACTTATTATTTTAATAAATTAATTTACATAGCATTATTGAGGCAAACAATACCTACATTTCCAAAGCGTTATGCCGATCATTCTTTACACGTCCACATCTAAAATATTTTACCCAGACACCAGCTGGTCGACGCGATAATTTTATTTCAATGAGCAAAAAAATACTAACGTTAGGAATGACTTTTTTACCCTGAAATTATCTCAAAACCAAAAATATTTGTCTTGTATGAAAAAAAGGAAGCCGTTTAAATCATATTATAGGCGTATTATTCGCATGAATTACAATATATTTAAATATGACCACGGGCCAAGTTGTGTTTTTTTTTTTGTATAATTAATGTGGTAGCTGTTAACAATCTGGACTTTTTTCTTATAGTTATACTCTTTAATCGCGTGCGGACAATAGATGATGTAAAACAAAACCAACCCCCTTTTTATTCAACGACAAGAGTAGGTATTTCTTGTGATGGAAACCAACACACACACACACACACACACACACTGTACACCGTCGAGTAAGTATGTAATATATTATATCCCGGGATAATGCACCGGGATAATGGTCCATGCATTTACGTCAAACAAACAAACTGGATATATACCTTTCTTTTAACATAATATACTACCATAAGCATATAGCCTATAAGAACACAAAAACCGTTTACGAGGCGAACACCTGGCCACCCAACTTCACTGACAACCGGCAGCTACGTTGCGATGGGCAAGGCACCGTCTATTATAATATATCATATTATAATGATGTACGCTATTATTATTATATTATTATCATCGTCATTATTATTATTCTGCACGCGAAACCCTTTGCTTCTCCGCGAAAAACGAATATAGATCAAACGGATGTGCCGACACGATATTCAATTGAATTAAACTACATAGGTAGTGATTAAATTACCAATTGTATTTAATGTTGTTTAACAGCCGTCGAGTATCCACTCCTCTCATTCTCGGATCACAATTTTAAAACAATTGTACCATTTCTTAAAATTAAAAAAAAAATTGACTTTTTTCCTGCTCTATCCAAGTGGCGCACAGTATTGAAAACTTTGTTACAGTAAAAAAACAAGTAGATAAAAAATTAACCAAGTAAATAAAGTTTTAGGCCATTTTTGTTGACAAAAATACTTTTCAAAAGTCCTAAACACGTGCAAATACAGATTACGGATACGGATTTTGAATAGTATTTAAGTACCCAAGGTTAAAAAATATTTAAACACAAATACAGAAATACTCTTAGTGTATTTGAGAAATTAAAAAAAAACAATTTTAAAAACCGTCAAGTTATTAACGATAATTGCCAATTCAATAAAGGTCGATAACATTATAATTTAACTGTAAAAATACTGATTAAAATACTGATGAAATTATTTGATAAAAACAAATAATTTCATGTAAACAGCGTTTTCACAATCCAGTTGAACCCTTTCAGTCCCAAATTGTACTTACAGAATATTTTTTGTAAAATATTTACTTTTTTCTGGTCAGGTGGCACTGCTGAGAGCCTTCCTATTATTATTACATTATTGAATATTGTCACTGTATCTTTGTCATCAGACTAACTGATTATACATATTGTATAGATTGTAAATAAATAAAATATATTTCTTAACAAAAAAAAATATTTACTTACATAAATATTAATCTTTCGGTATTAAAAAATTCAACGAGTAAAAGTATACCACTTTTTTTTTTTTCATTTTAAGTTACAGTTGCAATACTTAAAACATTTATTTGTGTTTTAAGAATATTATATGATTCCTATATTATGACTGAAATAATAAATATAGTTTGACACAAAGAAAAATGGTCTGATTTTTACTTTGAACCTTGGTAAATTAAATGGGTTTAAAAAATCATATTTTATATTAAATTTAAATATATTTTAAATACTTAAACGTATACACACTTTAATGTATTTGAATACATGTAATCTTCATCTAATAGTCTTACTTGTATACTTACACAATTTAAACCTACGTCTGTCCGACAATATCTGACTTGACCATAGTGGTTTAACATAAAAAAAAAGTTTTAAATCTTATTGGATAAGTACATTGCACATACACAGTGGATTCTCAACTTATTTCTAATTATGTTTCTACCATATTGCATAATACACTATAAATGCTTGTATATAGTACTTGAGAAACTTCAAGTTATTTGATCATTTTATTTTTTTACCTGCTTTATAATAATCAACTATTCGGACGTTTCTTTACTGACTCTATCGCGGTTGTAAAAAAGTGTTCCCACCAAATTGAATATTTCATTTCATATTAGATTATGGCATTAGATGTTTAATCTTCAGCAATGCTACATGCGAAGGCTTAGAGTAATTTACAAATAGCTCTGCACTATATTTTATTATTTTTTTTTATTGAAGTACACGCACCGCCTGGATGATGCAAATACATTATGTTATTGCTGTTTTTGCGTGCGATTTTATTAACCCTCCTTATCCATTAAAAAAAATAACAAATATAATAAGACTATAAGGAAGAGCCGTTGGACACCATCAGCATTCTCATATGTGTCTCGTGAGATTTGTCGGAATTAAAAAATAAATTGTTCATTGAAAACATGATATTATTATTATGAGAGCATCTTTCGTGAAGACAATAAAAAAAATATATATATAATAACCGATATTATTTTAGGTTTTCAATCTAAAAAAAAAACACAAGTAGTTAACAAGAGTAGACTTAAACGAAACGCGTTAGTTGATTGTTATCATTTGCCTCCTAGTCATTTTTTTTTTTACTTTTAGCCCAACAACAGTTTTTTTTAGTCTAATAAACCTATTTACCAAAGATCTTTTAGGCGGACAGTTGAGTTTAAAATTATATCCTATATAAATAAACGAAAATAGGGTTGCATTTAAACCAATGATTATATCATACAGATTACAGCTGTTATCATAAAAAATAATTATAAGAAAATTGAATTACATTGATTTTTATGTTATTCTTACAGTAAATAAGTTTTAAAAAAAATTCAACAGTATAATATTAGAATCTATAATGTGTACACAAAAATTGTAGGTGTTATGTGAGTTTTTAAATTTTTAGTTAATTTAAAAAATATAACATACTTAAATGTTGATACTTAAATAAACGACTTAATTCAACAAAATGAAGTACATATAAATGAACAAATACCACGAAAACCAATGCCATTGAATCTAGTATTAATAAACTCATTATTTAATACTATTCAACGTTATACCGTTTATTTGTTGTGTTGGAATTTGGTAGCAATTTGCAAGTGAATATAATTTGCCCACCTTTAGATTTGGTATATACTTGTAGTTAGTATGTATGTTCAATGTTAATATGTTTTATATTAACCCATTGTGAAACCATAAGTAAGTATTCGATAAACAAACAGGACGTTACAAGTTGGTGCGGTTAGATTTTCCGCAACGATACAACTGTTGACAAACTTTGTATGTAACCGTTGATACAGCTTTTATTTAAATTGTGTGCAAAGCAGTTAATGCGTCAACTCGTAGTAAAAATCATTTTAATTTACCGCGTGTCATAGTTTTTCGTTTTTTGTATTATAAAATTTCGTTTTTCACAATCTTCGGAAGTTTGTAAACGTTTCACATCTTTACAGTATGATTTAAAACCAAAAATAATCCCCCCCCCCCCAAAAAAAAAAAATTAACTCTATGGCTTCACAATCGATTTAAACTATACATTTCTCAATTTTGTTATTCTTTAGAATAACATTTTTTTATATTAATTGCACACAATTGCATTTGCCAATTAGAAACGCAATTATAATTGTGACAAATTAGTATTAGTTATTGTTGTATTTCACCGATTATAATACAATATTGATTGGCTAGATATTTTGGCCTCATAATCGATATGTTTGTTTGTTTCATGCGTTGGGCGTAACCACGGTGGTATATAAAAATGCGTGTTTTTTCAGAATTTGTAACAACCTAATTTTTTAAACGTTTTTATATTGTTTACTCACTTGAAATTGTGTGTATTCCGTGCATAGGTACTGTTACAAACTGTGTTTTTTTTTTTATAACTATCGCCGTATAGAATGGGCGACAACGCAGAAACGCAGCCAAACCCTGATGACCAGAACGACGAGGCCGCGGTGTCGCCGTTTTCCAAAGAGGCTTATGTGTGTGACAGACAGTACGCCATCGTTCTTGCACAATTGATTTCGGTCAACGAACGCGAAAAAGTGTACAAGTGGATAGAGAGGTAATGATAGTAGTAAATGATTTAATAATTCCCCCCAAAAAAAAAAAAATGTTTTGTCACACATTGACAACGTTAAGCAAATTGTCAGTTCGATTCAATTGAACATTTGTGATTCCAACAATAGCCTCTTAACTAAACACCATCAAACCGTGTGTTCCACCTACCGCAGAAGAACGTTTCAACTTGACAGTCAGGTCCGACCACATATCTATAACAAATAAAACATTTTTTCAAAAGTCTTCAATAGCTACACTGACCGTATTAAAGTGTATAAACGGGCCTTTGTCGATTTTTTTGCAAAAAAACAGTCAATTAGTAGATACTTGTTTTTGATTGTATTTCTCACCAATCTCAATCAGTGTGTTAATTTCACTATACAATATACTGGATTCCAGTCCTCGACTAGCTTTTCTAGTAAGTTTCAGCAGCTACTCGATAGAAGTGCGCTCAATAAAAGTTCCATAATGAAAAACAAATTGAATCGATTTAACCATTTCTATGTAAAGACTAGCAGAGTGAACAAAATGCTATTATAACAATACTTAGGACAATCAGTTTGGTTGGGACAATGCTCCCGGTATCATTTGTTCATCTCGCGTCTTATTTAGCCCATCAACTACTTCATACATCTCTTTCGTCGCCGGTTTCACATTATCTTGTCTTTGCGAGAAATTCAATGCTCGATTCTCCTCAAAATGCTCTGCTAAACCTTTGGAGTTTTTTTTTTTACAAATAACACGAATAGGAACACCGTTTTCACACAAGTCTCAAACGGCATCTAATACGGTTAATCGACATATTATAGGCTGGACAAGATGACGGAATGCGACGAGGTGCTGGAAGAACGAGCCATGTACCTGAGGTTCTTGACGCTGTCGCTGAAAAACGGCAAGCTGGTGTCGCCTTTTACCAAACTACCGCCACCCAGTTTGCGGCCCCTGAGCGTGGTCATGCCTAGATCAGTGCACAATTTGGTGTTCAAAGAGAAACTTGCCACCGGCGCCGACTGTCCCCCTACCGAGGATACCACGACCAAAAGATATTGCCCACCTGACGAAATCGAGCCGAAGTTGTTCTTCAGCAGGCAGCCTATGCCGCGAAACGGAGTCCTTTCGTATGCCGCCGCGTTTAGCACAAAATAATTGACAAACCAAATACACCATCGATTCGTTTTAGTCTGATTATTTTTTGAGACTACATTAATAACCACTTTGCCGGACGTCTTGTGTGATCACAGAACATCTACAACCCTAAAACCACAGAATAGATTTAATAGATAAGGATTAGATTAAGTCTATTCTGTGCTAACCTCATCAATCATGTGTGCATCCGCAGCAGTTCTTAAATCCGACGTCAAAACTCACTGCACGTGCCAAAATAATCGTAAAGCCATGACCGACCAACTCTGCTTACAAATCTGGAGACCTATAAAAAAAAATCAAATCTTTAAAATACACACTGTCCAAAAGAAAACTATCCGTCTGCTTACTAACTCTCCTTACTATACAGGGTGACTCATATAGGATAAGACGCTTGTTTTTGTTTAGGTTACTGTACACAATTATAAAATTACCCAATATTTACCTTTTTTAATTTTAATATTTTCTAATATAGTATTACTTTTCAAATCTTTTATTTTGAGATTTATCATTTAGGCTTGACTTTAGGCGAAGCCGGGTATATAAGCTGTTATAATTTATTGATTTAAGTTGGATCGTGAATAGTTAAGATAAGTGTGTAGAGGGACTAGGGTACATAAGTAATAGAACGGCCTGAATGAATTAGAAGTTGTGCCAATAGCAGGAAAAATGAAAGCAAATAATAAATTGAAATTGTTTGAGCTAGCTGAAAAAAAGATTCGCTGCTAAAATGTATGGCTTAACCTAACATAGACATGGCTTAGTTTTGTTAAGCTGCATTTTGTTTTTTTATTGAAGATCCGAAAGTTTGTTGTATCATCTGAAAATCGAATTGCATTGATAGCACATAATTTAGTTGGATACAATATTATTCAAACTTGGCCTTATGCATTTGTCTTTCTAAAACTATGACAACAGAATCAATACCATTTTTTTTTTCAGGTTTAATTTAATAACACTGTAGAATATTATTCGATAATTTTAAGCATTTAAATATAGTTTTTATTTTTATTTGACGTTTACGGCTGCGATGACAAACGACAATGGCTCATCAATTAGCTCGACTTCTTTGCCAGAACGGAATTGGTCGACGAGTTATGTCCAGCAAAATGGGCTCAATCACAAACTGTCGAACGTGGAATCTTATTCGACTCTTTTTAGCGACGTTTCCTTGTTCAACAATTCAGAATGTGATGGGGACGATACGATAGAGTACACGTTAGCCATTATTAAACCGACAGCCACCCAATACATGTACAAGGTGGAAAACCTAATGAGGCAGAAAGAATTTGTTGTGAAAAAAGTACTAAGACACAAATAACACATAAGCCACTAATAGCACCGGAAATCCTAGAGATATCCCCCTATGGATGGATAGTAATCCATAGAGAATGCGAAATTAACTAATTCATCAATGTTATCCCGTCGAGGCACGACGATAGAGATTTGTCCAAGATTCAGGACTCCTTTGGAGGAGCACAGTAGGTTACATTTTTATTGCTTTCTTCGTCCCATTTGGGCATCTCGTAAGACTTTCGGTGTTATGGGGGACGACCACTGAACTCAAAATATGGAATGCGCATACCGGTTGAAGTATGTCCCGACCTAGGATGCAGCCATGTTGTGTATGATTAAAATGTTAGGTTAGATGATGACGACATGATGATAACACCACAGAATAACCTATTATCACCCCAGAGATTTATAATTTACTGGATTTCTAACTAGTGATAAGAATTGTAGTCGACGTCCGTCATTTTGTGGGATGTATGTTTGTATAAAATAATATATATATAATATATACATTTGTGATTTTATGTTATAAAAATAACTTAGGTATAAATGTTTAAAACATATTTTCATGTTATGAGGTTCTAATACCAACAAACTTGGCGGACAATGGTAATTTCAATAGATGGTTGGCGGCATGTACATTTAACAAAACAATCTAGTTTAATATATATATATATATATCTGCGAGTATCACAGATTAAGTAAAACCAAATATTGAACTTCAAAGTAAAACAATAGATTTTCAAATAACGATTTTTGATTGGCTTAAACTTAATGCAGTAGTGCCAAATTGTAGTGCCGAAAATATCGTACACACTATTTACAATAATAACGTAAACTGATAAGAATTACTGATAACAAGTAGTTGATTAACGATGGTAGACAATGATAACATTACAGATGTTTTAATAACATTTCGTTGACCACAAAAAAGTATTTTTTTTTTCTGTCATTTTTTGGTCACACTGACCTGGAGATTATAAAAATTTGTTTACAGTTTTCGATTTTTTTTGGAGTGCACTAACTGGTTTTACTCGATCTGTGCTACTATTACAAACCCAGTATAAAACCCGTTGGCATTACAGAATAACCCATTATTTTGTGAAAAACTCGTGTTATTCATTCGATAAATCATAGGAACAACAATAACCGTTCACAATATGGCAACCGACAATGGGCAATGCGCGTTCCATGTATTGAGTTCACGGGGGACAACTTAGTATGTAAGCATAGTAAGTTCATCCGCCGGTCGTCGGTATTTAGAAAGACGTGGTTCAACTGAGGAAAGAAGATGCGGCAGATTTTTATCACAATCACAAGTTTGAAATGCGCTATCCGCAACTGGTGGAACACTTGGCCAGCGGTCCGATCGTCGTGTACGTGTTGATGAAAACCAATTGCATCGACGAGTGGAAGAGATGCGTGGGGCCGCCCAATGTGGCTTTTGCAAGAACTTACCATCCGCTCACGTTGCGGGCAATCTACGGGCTGGACCCCGAGACATCGGCCGCGGCCAACGGTTTCCACGGTAGCGACAGCCGTCTTGCGGCGCACAAAGAAATACTGTTCTTCTTCCCGTACAGTAAGTGTACATATCCGGGACGGAACGCATAAAATAAACGGTAAAGATAACAGTAGGCACGTTGTGTTGTGCGCAGGCGACTTGGACGACACTTTGAACTTGGACGTCATGATGGATTTCATACAAAACGTGATGATGCCGGTAATAAACAAAGGGTTCGGGGAGCTGTACAAAGAGAATCCCGACGATCCTCTCAGGTGGTTTGCAAACTGGATAATGCACAACAACCCGAACAAATCGGAATCGGATGCTCGTAAATAATAATAACAACAATATGTCAGATCAAGACGAACACCGGACGTCCAAGACGTTCCACGAGTTTTTTTTAAATTCAGTAAAAATGAAAGCGGTCAAAAAGAATACCTACAACAATTGTGTTGTCTTTGGCCAAATTTAAAGAACCCACTGGTTCAAATCCTGGCCGTCCACTAAAAAATGTATGAGATTTTTTTTTATTTGATACAATCCAATTTTATAACACTCGACTTGGTTTTTAAAAACTTTATTTTAAGTACATGCAGTAATAGATATCTAAGCCAGTTCGAACTTTGTCTCAAAAAATAACGCGCAAAATCAAGGCGCTTGTCTTTATATATTATACAGAATACCACCGACAGGTGGTGGTTATTTTACCACTCAACATCTCATAGGGTTTAGTAAGAGTTTAACTTTTTTTTCATGCTATGTTTTTATACGATGTGATCTCAATTTTTCAAAAAAAATGTTTACCCCCTTCCCAACTTAGTTTTTTTTTATAGCAACTTTTGAAACATAAATGGTACCGCATAAATTTCATCAACGTTTTAAATTGAGAATAATGTAATAAAAACGTTTACAGTGATTATTATACAATAGGTATTGATTGTAATATTGTTATAATAATCCATTGACCATTTCCTGTAAAAAGAGGCGGACAGGTTTTTTTCATTTTACTTTTATCGAGCATAGGTTTTGAACTTAAGGACTGAAAAAATTAGACTGTTGGTATGTCTAGCCTGGTCTTATAACGTTTACTATTTTTTAAGGTAAAAACCAAATACACGATTAACAGCAATATTAAACTGGTATAAAATCATAAGTTGTCAGCTATTGATATTTACTAATAATTGTAATTATGCCCCGACCCCATTTTTGGGTTTTTTTTTAATTGATAGGTGACTTATATAGGTGAAAAAAAATTGTTGCTAAATTGCTCACTTTTTATGATGCAATAACAATTACCGAATTATTATTATGTGGCGCGCTATAGTTAGTAATTTGAACACAGTATAATCTTTGGTGCCAAATATGACCATGCACGTTGCTCGTTGCTAACGTGTAATTTACTTGGTTGTAATTACATTTGAATATTATAAAATATAAGATTTAATAATAAATTATAAACGTCGTTTGTTGCCCACAGAACCGAACCAATATCCGGCGAGCCTTTAGTTTTTTACACACCATACACCTAAAAAAATGTGTATTGCCATTTGACATGGACATTTTTCTTAAACATCGCCTACAATGTAAGACTACACGATAAAAGGCATGTGTAAAAAAATAAAATCGTTCAGACATTGACCCGGGACGGCAGATTATCGATTTCGGTCAATATTTTTAAGCCAATACGGTAAAAACCGCTTTTCGTTATCGCAAAGCCCGACCGAGGCAATGCGTTGTGTGTTTATCGCCCATTGATGATATCTTTGTATATATAAATATATATATAAAACCTATTGTGTGTGTGTGTGTATTAAATAATAGCCGTTAAGTGCCCACTTGGTTAGGTGCATTACAATTGGTATTCGCCACATTGGTCTCAGTTGCGATGGACAAAACTTTAGGGCGAACATTGTTGTTTTCGACGACGCTTTAAAAAGTGAAAAAAAACGGTCTACTTCAGCAAAATCAAATAGTAACGGTCGACGCCAAAACTAGGAACATTTTCCCGGCACAATACTGCTCAAAAGGCAAGTACTCGATTCAATTATTATTATTATTATTTTACTGGCTTAGGGCTGTGTGAGAATAGCCTGGGTTATAAAATATTTTCCGGTGACTACTCTTGAGTATAACAAAAATCGTTCCAGCAGTTAAAAAGTATAATATGTAGGCAAAAGAAAAATCCGCAAATCGTGAATCAGGTAGTGGTTGGTTACTGCCCAAATGCAACTATAATAAATTGTTTACCACTGTAATAAACAAATTCGGGTTAGCTTGTACCTAGATATGGATAATATTGTATAATAATATTATGCGATACGGAAAGCGAAAACGGACCTCTTTTTCAAAACTTAGATAATGCTGTTGTCTGAATCGTTATTGATTTTTGAACAAATTTTGACTCCTGGCACACATCACCGCTTTCCACCACTTACACAATATATTGTGATGTAAACTGTTCTTTAGGCTATAAAATTGTCATAATAAAATGCTAATTGATAATTTAAATTGCTTGTACACAGTAGTAAATAAATAGCTGACGGTAAATAAATCATGTAAGTAAACAGTTTTTTCTTAAAAATTTTAGTGTTTCATAAAATGTTCAATATTTCAGTGGAGGGGGAGTAAGTAGGCCCCACACAAAAAAAAAAAAGTGTTCAGACTGCATTATCTTTATAATGGTTGTAGAATATCAAAAATTGCATGTACGTTTGTTTTGCCAATAATTCACAAGCATAAATACAGAAACAGCTGTTTCGCGCACACTCGCTTTTCTCACTAATTTAAATCGATAGGTATTACTTGGGTGTTTGTATGTCTAATAATATATATCATTATACATGAACTGTTTGTACAGGTAGTCGTGACTGTAGAATTGCTGGTATTGCTGTCGAACAATGGACAAACTCAGGAAATTTCGTATGACCGCCGAAAGTCGCCAATCCAAACAAATGGACGCCAACAGTAACTGTGTTGTGAGTACACTATTGTTTACCGTACTTAAGTGGAGATCCATTTTGATCTTGACGGGCAAAAGAAATGATTTTCATTGTCCGTGGTCATGCATACAATATGGGTCCGTCCAAAATGCCTAGATCCACGTGTACACTTTTGTAGTGCTTCGATTCAGATATCCAAGTTCTAACACGGTTCGCTGTTTTCGTTTAGGTCAAAAGCAAAAAGAAAAAGCTGAACCTGACCAAAGAGCTGATCGGGGGCATGGCGCATTTCAAAAAAATAATGACGACGGGTTTGCAGAAAAAGAACAAGAAAATAAGGTAAAACTAAGTATAAAATTTAAAAAAAATCACAATACTGTTGGCAGTTTTTAGTGTTGGAAAAAAATATACATATTTTTGTAATTAAATTTAATTACTGATTACGTCGCAAGGTTATAGTTAATTTACTCACAATTTATTTTAATTTCTTGACAAAAAAGTAACTTTTTCACAACCACTTTTGTTTTTTTTTCTTCACTACAGCTTTATTATTATGATATTTAATACATTACCAAACTGAAGACTAAGAATAGAACGTTTTTTTTGCCTTGGTCATTGGAAATGTCTCCTTTGGAAAAAGTCAATATAAATCATATTTACAAATGTTGTCAATAAAGTATATTTGGCCTTGAATTAATACTATGCGCGATTCAATTACTATCAAGCTAATTTAAAATTAATATCATTACAGTTACTTGTAGGATTAAGGGTATTCAGATTTTTCAAATATTTGTTTTTTTGGAAAGGGGGATTTTTTATCAAGTATGTTTGTTTTTAAATTTGAATTAATTTCATTTTAAAAAATGTTGAATGCGTTTTGTGCAACTAAAAGCGCGTTTTCCTTAAAACTATGCTTAAACTCACTCGACGGATTTCAATTAAATTTATACAGAATATTCTAGACATGGAAAACTACTCATTAATCGAACGATTTTTTATTTTTTGAAATAATACATTTTTTTAAAGCAATAAACATGCGCTTTTTTCCTTAAAATTCATACATAAACTTTCAGAGGCCGCCATTTTACTTAATTTGAACAAAAACCATTCGATTAAGCGCTAGTATTAAACTAATCATTTTTTTTTTTTAATTAATTAAAAATAAACCACTAAGAAATACTGATGGTCATTGCTCGGCACTACTTGTAAAACAAAGCGCTCAACAACCAAGCAGATAACTTGGTTCAGACATACTTCCAGACTGGGTCCTTCATATTTTGATTTGAAATTGATGTAAAATTGTCTAGAAATATAGTAATACTATATTATAGCATAGAAAAAACTTGGAATTATATTATATTGTCAAATAAAAAAACATACAACAGTTTAAAAAAAATTATTTAAAATGCCTAATTTCTTCAACCCTCTAAACCCTTAAAATTAAAAGTTGCAATGTGTGGTTTAGTTTTCTAGATCCGACCAATGGAGAAAAGATGAAAGTGGACTGCGAGGACACTCGGATGACCAAACGGTTGTGGCACGTAAGCCTGAAAACTTTGGAGGAGCTGATCACGAGGGAGAGGCGCCACCGACAGGAGTACGCGGTCAACCTGGTCCGGCACCTGGACAGGCTGCGCGAGTTGGACAGAGCCAAAGGAGAGTACGCGGAACAGCTGAAACAGTCGTTGGCCGACGAGGACAAAGCCATCGAGGCGTTGCGCACGGACATCCGTGCGGCCAACGAAGAGTTCGACAACCGCAGACGGTGGTTCTACCGGTTCTATCTGGAAACGTTCGGCCGGTCGTCGTTGCTCGACGCCGCCAAGGCTTTCGAGGCGGCTTGCGAAGAGGCCGCGGCGGCCGCCGAAGCCTCGTCGACGGCGGTCGTGTGCGAGACGGACGCCGAAACAGCGGCGGCCGCGGCTGCGGTGTCCGACATGGCCAACAGCCTGCGCCGACGGATCCGTTCGTTGGCGGTTGATGCGTCCACAAAGCTCACCCGCGACGCCTGTCCGTCCCGGACGGAAATCGTCCAGACGGCTGCCCGGCGATTGTCCGTCGTGCCCACCGTAGCGGCGCCCATACAACCTCGGGACGGCGACAAAAACTTCCTGGCCGTATGGTACGCGGCTGTGTCGGCGCACCAGAGCAATCGAACGCTCGAGTCGACGGTGGACGCGTTAGACCACCAGACGGACGTGCTGCGAGACCGCCTATCCGACGTGACGGCTCGGCACGCGGAACTGAGTGCTAACAAATACGGCAGACAGACCGAGGCCGTCGTACTGGACGACTTCTATGCGGTCACTGAAGAGATCAACGCGCAGCAGATGAGGAGCTTGGAGTTTAGCCGCATATTCGCAGTGGACAACGATCAGCTGGCCGAGGACATGGACAAGATTCAACAGCTCAAGGACAAAATAGCCGAGTAAGCATGTTTAACAATAGTTAAAACTTGACTTGTTGTGGCGTTAGACTTGAATATGTCGAGGAATGTGTTTATCTAAAGTTTTTTTTAAAAAACAACTATATACTTATTACTTACATATATAACAACCATATTTTTTTCAAAAATCAACTTAAATTAGATACTTACATATTATGGATAAAAGAGTAGAATGTTGATATTAACTTGATCAGCAAATATCATTCACTTTAACGCACTTTGTCTCTTACAAAAAAGTAGTCCTTCAGTGGCTGCGATGTGCATCGACGTTAGTTAGCAATTAAATTTAACATTTATATTTTATAATTTCGGTTTTTTTTCTTAAATTTACCAATACTGTCACAATAAACGTGCTCTGTCTGTCTTGGCCGCAGGAAGAAAAAGACCAAAGAAAAGTTGCTCGAACAGACCGGCGGCCTGAAATGCCAGCTGGACGAGTACAAGGGTCAGTACGAGGAGCTGTTGACCAGAAAGAACCGGTTGACCGAAGATCTAATAAACGTGCAGAAGTCGCCCAGCAAACTCCTCGACCAGTCCGAATTGTCGCACTTCCAAGCGCTCAACCAGCACCGGGCTTTGCACTTGAAAGAACTGAAAAAGCAATACAACAAACTGACCAATGTAAATGACCCGGCACAGACGTAACGCCTATTATAGTATTCTTATCTACGCACTTAAACGTCTCACAGGTGTTGCGAACGTGCAATACCGTGCATTTTTATACCTAATTGATACCACGAACGCGGTAAAAGACACACACACGCACTCATACAAGTTATACAAAAATTAACCTATAAATAGATATTTTATATTATAGCCACAGATATTTGAAACAAAATTATAAACCTCTATTTTTACATGATCAATGAGCGTGGACACCGGTGTCCGTTAACAACGCGAAAGCTGACAATTATTATTTAAATATATTTTATATGACTTACCATTTTAACCTAGTATATTATATTGTATATGTGTAAACCCATAATTATAATATACTGCGACCTATACACATTAGACGTATGTGCAATATAATATAATGTAAAAACTTGTAAACAACAACATTATGTTTTCTTTAATAACGCCGAGAAGAAACTTTCTATCCGCCCTGTTCGCCTTGGCCCTTCTCGAAAACACTTGATTTTGAGTGTTAAATCCGAAATGTTTTCCATTCAATCCGATTTTCCGCACCGAGCCTAACCGCAAACTGTCCTCGAATAAGACCCCGTTGAGGTTTTAACTAAGTTTAAGGAATAAGTACACAAAAACAATTCAAACAATTTCACAGATATATATATATATATACAGGTGTCCTACAAAGACTTGACAAATGAAATAACACTTGCACTTAACTATTTTACTTTTTTTTCTTTTCCTTTTTTTGGTTTCCTTTTTTTTTTAAATTTAAGATAGCTATTTTATTCAGAATAATTTGCTGAGAATTTTGACCGAGAGACAACCAATATTAGATGAATAATTTTAAACTTAAATAAGTTTCAAATAAATTATCTAATATTCATTTGAAATTCTTAGCAAACTATTCTGAATACAATTGCTCTTGAATAAAAAAAAAATGATTTATAATAGTCAAGTACAACAAAAAACGTGGTGTTCATAGCGCAAATTAGTGTAAATTAATTTAAAAACAAAAAATATTCACCAGAACAAAAGTTTTTTCATTTGTCAGGTCTTTGAGGGACACGTAGTATAATAAACTAGATTGCCAACTATTGATAAGAAATTGAAGTCGACGTTGGCCATTTTTGTGGGATTTAGGTATGTGTGCATAAAATAATATCTATATATATATCTGTGTTTCTATGCTACCAACTTAACTTTTAATATTGTTATAAACAGTGATAACAGTTATAAACATAATATGTGATAAGCTTCTAATTCCCACAAAGATGGCGGAAAACGGAAACTTCAGAGTTCAGTGAACACTTAGCAATCTAGTTTATTATAATTTATACATATAAGGCGCCTAGAACACAAGGCAGAGTTAAGTGACATTTTATTGATTTTGAGAAAATCAAGCTCAAAGTTTACACCCATATGGTGTTTTCGTTTAGGGGTTAGGTGTATTGTTACCAGATCGCAGCAAATGATGAATAATTCACTTATTCATCTTTACCGTCAAATAAAATGGACAATAATATGTAGTTAACAATATGTAATATGTAGTTTAGCTGTGGACTTACCACAGATTTTGTAAAAATGTCACTTATACCCCTTGTGCTCTAGGAGCCTCAATTATATATCTCTGCCCCCCCCCTGAGGTCGGGCGAGATAAAATTGAATGGGTTTTACCTAATTTTTTCGTTTTTCATTTTTATTTAGTCGTGTCTTCGGGTTCTTGATCGTCAATTCAATCACCGTTCGCGCCGCTTTTGGTGTTATTGATATTATTTATTTTAAACTGTTATTGTTGTTGTGTGGTGTGTTGTGTGTGTGTTCAATAATATTAATGTACGATACCGCGTGGGTTTTTTTGCAGAAGAGAGACGCGTTAAAAACGAAACTGTACAAATATAACCAAACGGTCAAGAACACTCCCAACCGGACCAACCCGAAACCATGACCGCTCGCCGTCCATACCGTTGTCCCATTTAGATTACAATGATTATTATTATATTCTCATGTCTACCATTAATATTATGTTTAATTTTGTACTATTAATTTGTTTAAATTTTCCTATTATTTATTGTTTAATTGAACTAATATGTAAAACAATTGTTTTCTTTTTTTTTTCTCATAATTATCTGTATTAATTGATTATTGCATGTATATATAGTATTTATTTTTGACATTTATCTCTAGGGGAATAATGATTAAAAAAAAAAAAAAAATACATAATATATAATTCTATAAAAAAAAAAAGTTAAATATGTATCTAATGATATAATTACGATTTATAAATATATTTGAAAGAGATGTTTATTATTGTTTTTTTTTTTTTTTTTTAATGTGGCTAGCTATTATTAACAACAATTCTGATTCAAATTATCACGATAAATATTTAAATCCCGGTTAAATACCTTTATTATAATTAAATTATTACTGACGCTGTAAATTGAATTAACAGTAAAAAAGAAAAATTTAACAATTGCACGGTTGCATTGTTTTTATTGGTTGTACTTATAAGTATTAAATGTTATTTTCTTAATGTCCATTCCCGTTCAAATAACACAAAGAAGATAGCAGTTATGGGTATCGTTTACAAATTACAATTACTAGCAACAAAATCAAAAGTGAAGTGATTTATTTTTATCTAACTAAAGTGTGTATCTTTTTTACCTATCTAAATAAATAGTGAAATTTATCTAGATAAATACGGTCAATCTTAATCTTTTATAATATGCAAAAATATTGGTAACTATCTAGTTTGCACACAACTACAAATAAATAATTACAATGGACTAGATTTAATTTTTAATTTAAAAAATAGTCAAGTCGATTTAGTCGAATAGTTCTCAAATGACTGTTTAATAATAATTTTTATAGCATTAGATCAACTTAAAATGTAAACAATTTGATACCTATAATTGTGTATTATACATGTGAAAAGTACTGATTTAATGAAATTATTTGACATAGCCAACTTTATTTGACCGTGTTTTAAGGTATTTTCTGTCTATCTGTGGCTTATTTCAAACTACTTTTACCTACCGTGCAACAACGAAGCGATAAACTTAAGTTGACGGCTAGGTTGTGTTTACTATGAATCAAGGTATGTGTCATTGCATTTTTTGTATTATGCTAAGTATTCTATAAAAATTACTCAAAGCGAACATCGAACAAGTTGGGTTGTATACAACTGCAAACGTGTAAAACTTAAGGTAACAAATTAGGTTTAAAAAATAATGTAATATGTATAATATATATTTTCATATATTATAATTTGTATATTTAAAAATTATAATAACAACTAAGTAAAATGATTGTGTCTAATAATCCCGTTGAATTATTATATGATAATAAATTAATAGTTTTTTTGTAAATAAATACAAACACACGTTACACTTGGTGTTTTAGTTATTATTGAATTTACACGTCATAAAAAAAACATAAGTATACGTAACAATATAAATAATTGTTAATTGATATTATAGTCCGAATACAAAGTCTTTCGCTTAACCATACATAGTTATTACTTTATCCAGACTTAAAAATTTTAGTATACATATTTTGAGTATTATACATATTTCATAGAAAAGCTGCTATGGAGTATAATATTATATATTTATACAACATAAATTGAAATCACAATCACAGTAGTAATAATACAAATAATAATAATATAAAAGCGTGTTAATGAGAGCTGTTTTGGTACGGGCATACACTCTTTTTGTTTGTAATAAATTAATTATATTCGTTGCTTCGGCTGTATACCGCGAGGATACATAAATGTAAAAAAAAAAATAATAATAATAATGATAAAAGTATTTAATAACGTATCGACTAACGTAGAAATTGTATTATCAAAATAGCAATTTAGTATCAAAATTCTAGCACTAAAACGCAAAAGCGAAAAGGGTCCTGCGCCAACAGTATAATAAACTAACAAAAAAATTAATATATATGCTACGCCCGGAGACACATATTATAATATCTACATACATTGGATCTGTTCATTACAAACATAAAATAAAATTTTATAAAAATATATGTATAAATTGTAAAAAGTATTTAGTTCATTGTATGTATCGTATACCAAAGAAAAAAGTATACAGTAACGACCGTTGTATTTATCAATTTAACAAAAAATAAGTATTAATATTAATATTGCGGTTAATTCGATTTTTCATTAATAATAAAATGTTATTTTTCTCTTGACGACAATTTTTAAAATGTACACGAGTTTGGTTCTGATGAAAAGCATTTGCCATTTTTTTTAAAAATAATTACATTCAAATTATGACTTGATAGAGCTAATCGTAAACAGTACAAAATTATTATGGTTACAGTACAGAACTTATGTCGTTTGAGAAATTATCATAAAATATTATTATTATTTATCACAATTAAAGTTATCAAAGCATACTTGAGCAAAAGAAGTTATTTTTTTGTATGTTCAACACAAAGTAAATATTGTACAAGTGTTTGGCATGACACAATTTTTAAGCTCAACCAACAGAGTTTAGGATTAAATACTGTTAATTTATAATATTATATAAAAACATAAATAAAAGTTTGGAAGAAAAATGAACACTATGAATGTTGATTCGTATAAACGAATTTTAAATGCACATTAATGTTCTTCGTATAAGTGTGAATGTATAGTTGGTTTACTATATTAGTCTTTAATGATGTTTAAAAAAAAAAAAATTACTGTTGTATAGAAAATAAAAAAAGTATTACCAATTTTTACTTAAATAATTAGAATAATATAGTTTACGGTTTCGTATAAAAAAATGTTTTATACATATATAATCATAATTATTATAAACAGAAAAATGATTTCTAAAACAATGGCAACAACACATTAAAATAGTTCTCATCATTTATCATAAAATATATGAATTAACGTTACAAAATAGATTAATTACATAATAGAAAAAAATTAATATACTTGTGGTCTATACCAACTTAAATGGGTAACATTGACGTAATATTTTATGAGTTTCGATAAAATAATATATTAAAATATAAATATAATATATATATATAAAAAAAAAAGAAAACTGTAATTTTTGTTTACCAACAATAAAAATGTACGAGTGTTGAGCTCCGATTTTAGGTAAAGCGTTTCATTGTGTTTATCGATTTCCGGCGAGACGTACATACACGGTTATTCAAAAGTATACATAAAAAAAAAAAAAAGGTTTTGTGTATATCAAAAGGAACGATGTACAATAATAAGTACAGAATATACAGATTTTTTTTATTTTTATTTTTTGGCTAATAACATCATCAGATGAAGCAAAATACAGAGTTTTCTATACACAATAATCAGTCATTGCGAGTAACTTAGAATTTTCATCGAGACGATACGATCCTAAGCCCCGAGGACAACTAAATACAACTATTGGAGATAAAAAAAAAAAGCTACCATTACAGCACTCAAATAAACCTAAATAATTATTACAAAGAAACCTGTGTCTAATAAACCTAAATTATTATGATAATAAAAATATACTTGTTTTCGTTGTAAAAATGAATCAATGCTGTTAAAATGTTGTTTCATCAAATATAATATGTATATTTATATACATATGTGTACATACATATATATGTCCCTAAAAACAAAAAACAAATCATTAAATTAATACAATCTACAATACATGGACGGCAACAGCGGCGTAGCGCAAGAGTTTGAAATGGAATTTATACTTACGGCATTAGGTATTAGGTGAATTAGCTCTGCTCACAATGACTTATTTTGTATTGTATTTAATGTAATTTTTCATTTTGACATATTTGATGGCAACGTAGCAGATCTTTGATGGGCAGCATTTGAACTGTACAACTTCATGGTAGAGCGTGTTGATTCCCTATTCAATTAATATAATTTTATTATTTATATTATAATTTGAAACGACACCCCGTTAAATTTAAATTGTATTATATGTGCTACACGTTTTAAGTAATGTTGGTCATGTTAAGCGTAATTGGTGCAAAGTTCACATTAGTTTTTGTATGTGTTATTCGAAAGAAGTTATTAAATGCTATCTATCATTTACTATTTTAAGACATAATGATGACAACAAAAAATTACAACATTAGCTCAAGAGCATTAGAATAATGCTTTCAAAGCATTATTAAATAAAAACAAAATTATATTTGAGTGTTATTTGTGATTTTCTGTATTGTTAATTTGAAAAATACTTATTTGGAAGTGATTTATTTATCAGAACTATTAAATTAAAAAAAAAATTACTCAATATTTGTACAATCAAATTTTTATAGTCGTCTGTTAATAATAATTTATATATATATTAATTATACACACAATTAAATTACTATGATTTATTTACCTTGGTGAAATTTTAGATCCATCAGGATTGGTGTTGGCTTTGTAACCAAACTTTTGGATTTTTTTACTCAATCTCTGGACCCATAGTTTTTGATCGTCTCGATTAGGTGCCAATATTAGCAACTCTTTGGCCGATGTAGGATCGTTATGGAGTTTACATGGCGCAATAGCGTCTTCTTTACGCTCCAAATGTTCTTTATGTACTTTGATTCTACAGCCTAAAAAAAGAAAAAAATATACATTAGTAAATTATACATAATTTATTATATTTTATGCTTAGTTGTCCAAAAGGACTAATTTTAAATTCTGTCCGATAAGTGCGATAAATGATTAAGCATTTGTTTGGTAATGTCAAAAACAAATTTTACACTAGTGTTTATATTTTTAAAAATGTATATGCTTATAAATAGTTATGATAAAATCAATAATTTATGTACATAAAAATGTAACAGATGTCAGACAGAGTTGGACTTTGTACAAATAATTTTTTATCTCAATGAAACGACAGTTTATTAGCTTTTATTTAATAACCTATTTATTATTTGATTCTAAAAGAAGTGATTTTAAACACATTAATAATTAATATTAAATCAAAATTTAAGTAATTTCAGATAAAAAATAATGTATTTAAGTTAACATTTTATTTAGAATAAATTAAGTTACTTAAGATTCACAAATAAACAGCAATTATTTTTAATTTATTATTTATGAATATTTATTTTAAATACAATTGACAATAAATACGATATCGTTTTCTATAAATAATAAATACGCAAATCATTATTGTTCATCAAGATAATAATATTTTGGTTTGAAAATAAAATATTATTTATTATCTGTCAAAAAAAAAAAATAAAAGATTTATTTGATTTAAAGTTTGCACTACATTGATGTGAGTTTGAGTTTTATGTATTCATACAGAAAATAAGTTTATAAGAATAAAACCAAACAGAAAAAGATAAATTACGCTAAAACTATTTGACTTACTTTTGCATTCCAGTGCGGGTGGAGGTCTGAACACATTAGACAGTGGTTTAGGACACACTTCACAGTTTGTTGGCATGTGGAATGATATTTGAACAAATTCGTGTCCTTTTAACGTGATAGTACCAGGTTTTTCATCGATAGTACTGGTCACGCTTGTGCTCCTGGAAAGATGTTCTGGACCGCTTTCGTTCGGTCTTCTAGCTTCACCTTCGCCGGCATACAACAACTAAAAATGCCAAGAATAATGTCACAATGTTTATGATAATTGTTACGTATAATAATTATAATTACTTGGAATATCCTAGGAATATCTTTGGCATCAGCACGAATGACGTCACCTTGTGTTACAGACCGTACATGAAATACTTTACTGAAATTCACAAAGAATAAGAGTGATTAGTAATTTAAATACAAACAGAAACCATCCATCATTTACTTTAGGTTTATTATCAAAATGGGATCGGTATTTTGTTTGTCACTTTCAGAGTTATAGAAAAATATTTTTTTCGAAGATACAACGACGTATTGTTTTTTCCAACCGTGTCGTCTAATATTCTGTTTATTAGGAACAGACAGCCAACCTTCTAATCTAGACTCTAAAATACAACAAACAATGATTATAACAACAAAACGGATAGTAACACAACAATACTAAACTTAAATGGACATAATATACTTAAAAATGGTTTTAATTAATTATTAATAAAATAACATAACTATTAATAATAAAATTATACAAGTGAAAATACACAATATTTTAGTGATGTAACTAAACCTTTTTTTTTGGGTTCAACCCGAACTTATATAACAATCTATTTTTAAAGGGACCGGCCAAAACAATGAATAAAAAACAGCAATTTCAAAAACAACGGCGTAATAATAACAAAAACAGAATTTGCTAAAAAAGTAAAAAATTTATAAAACATTAATCAAATATGTTATCTTATTTACACTTGTACAACAAGACAACCTAAATACGTAAAATATTTATTATTTTTTTGGAGATAACAATCTTCTTCTTCTTCTTCTTCGGGCAAACGGCCGCTAGGACCATCCCGTCAAACACCCCTCCTTAGTCCGCGGCTTGGTGTTTGAGTCCTGAACGTTAGTTTTTTTTACAAGGCAGAGTCGTTAGCCCTGCGCTTAACCCCCAATTTGGAGGGCCAGTCTACTCCAACCAATTAAGATCAGAGTAGAGAGAACTGGACTAGCTAATTAAAGCCAGTCCAGTTCATAGCTCGAGGCCCCGGGTTCGCCATACCCGTCACGCTAGATTAGCGATTCCTTTTGGAGACAACAATTTTGTCATTAAATGTGGCAAAAAGTAACTTAACACTATTCATAAATTAACAGTTCATTAAAAAAATTTAATACACTTGTTATCTAGTACGTTATAAATTGCTGGTAATCACCCTAAAGAGTTATTAATTAAAATGTTTTAGAATATGGCTATTGAATTATATAGATAAATAAATAAAAATAGAGTAAGTTAAATAAAAATAACTAAAATTATACAATTGGCCTAATCTAAAAAATGTTACGCAAAAAAAATTCTATTCGAGTTAATAAGTCGCCGTTATTACTTTCGCAATTGGATTTGGCGTAAATCCAATCGAGTGGTTATATTAATTTAATGTAGAGACTTTCTAAGGAGGGTATTTGATAAATAATTAATAACTAAAAATTCCCTGTGATTAATCTGTGTGAGTATCAAGTTCACTACATCACTACAATATTACTGATATCTAAATCCAGTACTGTCTCCAGTATTTGTGTCAAGTATTAATAATGAAATAAAACCTTGTGTGTATATGTCTATATCATCGTTATCTGCACTGCTTAATGACGCCGTTTCGCTACCCAGCGTAGTGAGTTTTCCTTGAAGTTGTTCAATTTCTGAATCTTTGGAATCCAACTCCATTTGAAGTCTTAATATACTAGCATTTTCCTCGACTACCTGCGACTGTAGTTCTTGGAGTTCTTTTTGCCATTTTGTAACCTCTTGGTTGTATTTTTCACGTTCCTAAAATACAACGAAATAAAATAACATACATCGTAAAACAAATAGTAACTATATTTCTGTCGTCTTGGTCGAATAACCTTCAAATAATATAAATACATATACTAAAAATAACGCATACTTGGGTAAGCTCCTGTTGTAGTTTTCTACATTCTTTCTCTTTTCTGCGCAGATCGGCTGATGACACTTTACTCTTTGTTTTGGTCGTATTGTCTTTTCTATTCATAATTTCAGCTAGTTTATTCACAGCCTGAGCTTTTAACAGTTGCTCTTGTTTCAATTGCTTACGAAGTTTTTCGAGTTCTTCACTAAAACTCTTTTTACTCTCTACAAGATTGGTACAGAATTAAAACATTAGCAGTAGATAAATATTTGACCGATTTAAAAGTGTTACCTTCTTGAATTACGCCCAATTGATTTTTTAAATCGTCGTTGTCTTTAATTAATTGTTCCATTTTTTTCTTCAATTCGTTTTCAACTTCTCTTAGCTAAAAACAAAAGTAATTTTTAATGTCTTGTCTTCTTGTCATAACAACAAAAAGGTATATAATTATATTTTCCCTCAACATGAAATTATAAACTGATATGTAATTACGTTGTTAAGAGTAAATTCTTTAGATTCCAAATCGTTACGGTGTCTGCTTTGGCTGTCCCTCAGTTCAAGTTCTCTCATTGTTTTTTCTTTTTCGAGATCAGCTATAGTTTCTTCAGCAATAGATCTCGCTAGCGCTTCGCTGTCAGCTCTAGCCAAGGCTATTTGTAGTTGATGGGCTAAGGATCCACGTTCTTCTTCTAGCTCAGCTGCGCCCTTTCCTCTATCTTCGACTTCTTCACGAAGTTCGGCCGCTTGAGTTTTATATAATGTCTGGAATACAGATATATCTCAATTAATAACGTCAATGATAACAAACTGCATGTTTTTATGTGCTATCAATACTAAACTTCCACTGGCAATAACTCTTATACTATACTATATATATTAGTGTATAGTATTACAACAGTTCAACTAAAATGAAATCACTTACCGAGAAGTATTGTTCAGCTTCCAGTTGGTCTTGTAACTCTCTCATTTGCAAGTCCACTACAGAGTGCTCAGTTTTAAGTTTATGCAATTCTTCTTCAATAGCCCGTTTGTTTTCTCTTAGCAAAGTGACTTCACGTGACAATTGTGCTTCTCTAGCTCGTAGTTGTGTTGCTTCCGATAAATGAGCTCCTAACTCACTTTGTAAAGCAGACTTTTTTGTCATTTCTTGTTCAATTTGAGCATGTAAAGCTTTACTCTGCAATTTTAAGAGCGCACAATTAAACACTTTAATCATGATTTTATATTTATTGTTATTCAATTTTTAGAATATAATTTTTTTTATTCACAGTTAAAACTCATATTTAAATGTAGATAATAGTCTCAAATTAAATAATTAAATTTTAAGTTGTTTTAAAAAAATTGTAATATGCAATATTTAGAATGAAATTAGCTTATCAAGTTAAAGAAGTCATGACTCAAGTAAATTCTCCTTTATTTAGTTATAAAGTAAACTGTATTTAAAAAAAGAGCCTATCAAATTAAAATAAGTACTCTTAGTAAATATTAGTTTTAAGAATTTCTCAGACTAAACTTGTTATGTCTGAATTTAAAATATAATGGAAAAATAGTTGAGTAAAATTAGTAAAACATATTTAATAGCTATTTTTATAACGCATTGATTTGAATAATTAGCAAAATTAATTTTTAATACCTTTTCAACTTCTTGACGATGTTCACCTTCGAGTTTCTGAAGTCTTTGTTGTATCTGACGGTAGTCAACAGACAACATTGATATTTGTCTTTCTTTTTCTTGCGTCAGGAAATCAGCCTTTTGTCGAGCACTTTTTTCCTCGCTCAATTTAGTTTGTAGTGCTAAAATAAAAAATTAAAACCATTAATTGATACCAATAAAATATTTTATTTTGTTTTTATAAGATACTTCAACACATTTACCTTTAAATATATAGTCCATTTTAACTATGCGTGAAATTAAATAGAAATGTATTTAATGTAATAGAATAAAATAATTATTTTAACTATTTTATTTATTAAACAAACATTTGTATTATTTAAAAATTTATTTTTTATCTTATTTTGTTAATTAAATTTTTTTTTATAGAACAACTAAACATTTTCGAAACTTTACCTTTTACGATTTCAAGATTAGCCTGTTCGTTGTTCACCAAACGACTTTTTTCCGTTTCTTCGTGTGCTCTTACTTCTTGCTGATACCTAGACTGGGCAGTTTTGAGTTCTAATACTAAAGAAGCACATTCTTTTTCCAGTTCGGATGTTCTTTCTCCAAGTTGTCTGTTATCTTCACTAAGTTTTTGTTCTCTGACTTTTGAACGCATGAGATCTGCTTGACAAGCTTGTAACCGTCCTAAAAACAATGTATAATTAATATGGTTATTTATTAAACTTTTTTATTTTAGTTTAAGCGGCTCATTAATGACATACCTTCAAGCTCTAACTGCAAGTCGCGTAAAGAACTTCTCTCTTGAGACAATTGACCTTGTAAAGTGGCTAATTCCTCATGCAAAGTATCACGATTAATCTGCAAAGTAGTCAGCATTGTTTGTAGCTCGGCCGCCATGCGCTCGTTGGCCGCTTTAGCCACGCCCAGTTCAGCAGCTTGTTTACGAAGCTTTGTACAGGTGTCAGTCTCTGTCTTTAACTTTTCGTGCAGTTCTAACATCTAGATTTAAACACAAAAGTACTTTTTAAATTACACAATAATACTAATTATAATTTATAACTAATAAGTTAGATTTTAATTAGATAGGTTATATGGATGAATTTTTTTATTTACAAAAGATGTATAAAAGCAAAATTGGAAATAAAAAAAAGGTTGATTTTGTTATAGCACTCATACCTGTTTTTCCAAAGAATTAATTTTGTCGTTATGTTGCTGATTATTGTTCATCTCCTTTGTTCTTTTATTTTGTTCTTCATCAAGTTTACGTTTTATTTCTTGCAATGTCGCTTCAGTCTTTCTACGCATTTCACATTCACTGTCAGCTTTTCGTTGTGCCTAAAGATTAGATTAGTTAATTGTACAGAAGCGTTTATTTGAAATATTACAACAATATGTATAGTTGTAAAATACTATAAATAACATTTAAAAGTATTTCAAATTGTATCAACTTATTTTATTTTTATTACTTACGTCTCTCAGATCTTTATGGAGATTAGCGATGGAAGTATTTAATGCCGATGACTTTTGTTTCAACATCAGTTCTCTGTTAGCACCATCTTGCAATTGTTCTAAAAGTTTACTATTCTGTTCTTTTACAACTGACAATTCTTTTCTTTCGTTATCCAATTCCCTTTTAAGTGTACCAATGTGGGTAGCTTCTTTCTGTAAGAACAAATATTAAAATTAACAATTAAACATTATAGCTGTAGTTTTTTTTTAAATTATTACTATTTGTAGTAGTTTCTCTAAAATTTATATGAAATTGATATTAAAAGTATAAAGCTTTTCAGGTAAACGAGAAAGTTAGAATATTCAACCTCTACTGAGCAACTTAAGTGAAGACAGTTATAAGCTTTAGATTTTTTTTATAATAAATAACACCTAATACCTACTTAAAACAAATTTTAATAAATTATCGTACCATATAAAAGTAATTATAAATAATAAACCAAAAAAAGATTACTTACACTACAATCCACCTTTTTATTATATTATACATAATATATGCAGCACATGGAAAAAAATAAAATGGAGAATTATGTTAGTATAAGATTAAAGCAATTAGGTAGAATAGCTAGGATCATGGATGTTGATAGTAGACGTATTTCTATACTCTTAAGCGGATACGAAAATATATATTTGTACTCCACTAACATCAACATCCAAAAATCCCAATAAGCTGAAGTAAAATATTAAAAATTGTACTTTAATAACAATGCCTACTATTGCTATAATACTATTCAATACGAATAAACAAGTACTTACAGTGTCTGGTAAACATTGACCATTAACGGTGTTGTTTCCCAATAATCTAAAATAAAATAATTAACAATCAATTTATTTGAGAGTTTCTTTAGTGTTAACAAAGTAATTCGGTTTACATACTGGTAATCTCTAGAGTAAGTGAAACCGACAAAAGGTAAATGATTTCCAGCAAAAGCCTTAGGAACTGGGAAATTTTCTTCGGGACCGTCGTCTTTTTCCACGTCGTCAAAATTACTTGTATCGTCATCGCTGTTTAATTCAGGCACAACAGGAGGTACACCTAGCAAAGGTAAAAAATTTACAATTTTAAATCGAGTTATCTTACACAAAATACTTACAATCTCTTAAATTATCAAACGTCCATTGATCGTTTTTGAAAAATGGATGTTCTTTAATTTCTCCGATTCCATTTCTCCCGAGTCGCTTTTTCCTAAAACCCATAATTAGTTAATGTAATGGTAATTTTAAAACAAAAAAGCGAGCAACAAAATACTTACCTATTAGTAAGAAAAGCGTAAATCAAAGATTTAGCATTTGAAGATATTTCAATGTCCGATGGAAAACTTAATGAGTTTTTATGGTCCATTATTTTACTATACGTTCCAACTAATGAATCGGCATAGAACGGCGTATCTCCTATCAGCATTTCGTATACAAACACGCCAACCGACCACCAGTCACATTCTCTGCCATAAATGCCGTGTTCTCCCGTTCCAGTTCCGCCTTGAGATTCTAACACTTCAGGGGAAATGTAATCCGGTGTTCCCACCGCTGTATCTGATCTTACCATACCGTCCTAGAAATATGAGAATGTTTTCTTACTTAAAAAAAAAAAATACTAAAATATGTAGTTTTAACACCGACAATTTAAACAATTTAAAGACTAATTATAACAGTTACAAAATATGGTTTTTTATAAATATTTTTTTACCGGTCCCATCCTCATGCATGTTCCGAAATCGGCCAATTTCAGATGACCGAATTTATCCAGGAGCATATTATCTGGTTTTACATCTCTGTAATAGAATTGTTTTATTATTATACGTGTACGATTTTACTTAAAATATATTACACATACCTATGTACAAATCCCATTGAGTGAATTGCGTCAAGCGCTAAAACCACTTCAGCACAATAGAATTTTGCCCACTTTTCAGGAACATCATAGTTTGACATTAAATTTACAAGATCACCGCCTAGAAAACAAATTAATTATTTATATTATTATTATACAATAGTTTATATTGAAATACCATAATAAGAGTGATTACAGAATTAAGGGAAATATTTTTTAAATTATTTTGAAGAAAAAACAAAATAGTTTTAGAAAAATTATAATGTATCAATATAAAATTATTAACCCAACAAGAACAAACTAAAAAAAAAAAAAATGATTCACACCTGGCATATAGTCCATAACCATATACAAATATTTATGATCTTGAAAAGCAAAGTGAAGTTGAACAATCCATTCGGAATTGGCATGAGCCATAATATCACGCTCTTCCCAAAAAAATGCTGAATCTGATCGTTTTATCTGAAGTTATAACACAATAACAAATAATTAGTTTAATTTCAATAGTTTAAAACAAATATTAACATTAAATCATACCATTTCAAATTTACTCAATAGTTTCATGGCATAAACTTTGTGGTTGGATTTATGTCGCACCTGAAATATTGTTTTGTTCATAAGTACATAATCATATTTTCATTTTAGTAGTAGTAACTCAGTTTTTAAGAATTATACATATACATTTAACATAATGTGTATTAAGACATTAAATATGTTCAGTAAATTACTGAAACCTTTCATTGGTTATTTTAATATTTTACCATTGGATTGAAGAACCAAAAGAAAGTAAATATATTCTACTTTATTTGTTAACAATTTCAGCAAATAATGTGAAAGAGTCGTGTTTACTATTGTCTTATTTGTTTATTTATTAACAATCATCAAAATATAGGTAATTTAGTTATTTAAATATTTACTTACCAGTTGGACTTCACCAAACGCTCCTCGTCCAATAACTTTAATGAGATTGAAATCATCAGGTTTCATACGTAATTGACATATGTCAGATGCGAATTGATCATCTAAAGACAAGTTTAATTATTTATAAAAATCAATTAAATACATTTATATGCATTTTTAATTTAATTATTGACCTATCACATAAAAATAATGATGTGTAAAAAAATATTATATATATTTTTTTATAATCTATAATAATTTGAATAAACTATAATTTGACATTTATTTAGATTTTATAAACATTACTTACATCTATGCATAAAAGCTTCAACATTTTTCATACGTTTGACAGCAGGATTTTCACAATCTGCTACTAATGCTTGCACAGTGTCCTAAAACAAACAATAACATTTATAATTAAAAAATAGTCCATGTTGCTTTTAATAAGATTTCATTTATTTTCTAAAAATATTATCAATTTTATAACTTAATATTTTTTTAATCAAAAACAGAATTACAAATGATTATTATTTATTAGTTATAAATGTTATTACTATGAATATTTTGTATGCGAGATAACTTCCTAATCTAACCTACACAAGAACACATGTTAACATATAGGTATTACTCGTTGTTTATAAAATGAAAAAACATTTAAACTGAAATAAATTCTTTGTAAGGTGGTCAGAAAATTAATAATGGTTATTAAATGACTTATAATAGTTCAGTAACACTTAAATTGAGGAAAACAGTGTAGAATAAAAGCAATATTGGCGCTTGAATATGCTTTTTGCAAATGTGTAATATAAACACTGATGGTAATGAAAAAAACAAAATATATCCATCAAAGAATTGGCGAGAGTTCAACCGTTTACGTTTACGCCTAATCACTCAACTATAATCCAAATACGTACAAATTAGTGCTTTTACAGTGCCTGCTAAAAACAATGTTACTACTATTGACAGACCATTAATAAATATTATTAAACGTTTTTGATGATAATCAGTAAAACTTTTAAAATATTGGACATGATTTGAAAATATTTTATGTTATATTAATTATAAAAATGTGCAAAAATTCATTTATTAGTGATCATTGTAATTTATAGTAAACTCAATTAATGAAATCAATAATCTAATTTTTTTTTATATCAATTGAATAATAATTAAAGCTAAGAAATATATTTGTTTTAAAAAACTATTAATGCAATATAATTGGATTTTTCTTTGAACTATTATTGATAGTTTCCTTACCAAAGTTTATATTCTGGAAATATAAACTGGGAAAAGTAGAAAAACAAAATAATAGCTGGGTTTTATATAAACTATTTTGTTTAAATATTCCAATAAAAACTATACTAATAGAATGTATCTAATTAGTTAAATAAAATAATGAGTACAAAATGTTGGCTACAAATATAAACATATACTAGGTAGTAAAAAAAATCAAATACATGAGAATTTAATGACAAACAATTACAAGTAAATTTTACATAAACACATTGAAACTTTATTTACACTATTATGTATCTTGGAATAAACAAATGTTGTTTTAGAAGAAGTTTGAAATTATAATATTCATACAGAATTTAATCACAAAATGATAATGTTTTATTATTTTTATTTTATACCAATGCATTTAAATAATGTTACTGAACACATCTATTTCCTGGCCACACCCAGGCGTATTTAACGCTCAAGTTTGTTAAACATGTTCTTTCAGCTGTACTTAAGCATATAAATATCTTACCAATAAAGAGTCTACGTTGGACACGCTTCTTGGATCTTTGATCTTCTTCTCGAGAAGTAGCAATCTCCTCTTTCTATCGTCTTCTTTGAGGGCGTCCATTTCTCTCATTCCTAAACAAATAACAATACAAGTCGCATTGTAAATAAATTTACTCCCGAAGAAATACTTTGAACATACACACACACACAAGGGAGTCGGCGTAACTTTGATTTTTCAACGCGCTCCAAGCGCCGTTTTGTTAACGTACGCACTTGTCAAAAAACCAAAAGCACCGATCGTTCGTACCAGGTACATGCAAAACCTACCTTCAAGTACTGTGCACGTAACTGTTCGGACGACAGGAACAAAAGTGTCGCTGGCAATTCGACGGACTCAGTGTCCAAAGTCAGCTGTGCGGAACGTACCCACTGCGTAGCGCATAACGTTGGTTTAGCGGACACGGTCGGAATTCTGCGGACACCATATATGGCATATCCGTCGTCGTTAGCGGTCGATCAACAAACACACAGGCTGCGACACGCAGACGGACCGCACGGGATGGACATGACGGCGATTCGGCGAGCACAGCAAAACAACGGTCGAGCGACAAGTATATATTATTGTAATATTGACAATATAATATTACTGTAACAAATAACGACGACGGTTGTGGCGGTCGAGTGCAAGACAACAGCTTACAACGTACAACCGTCGGGGGTAACTCGGAGTGCGTAAACGCGTCGGACCGAACGCGATAAGGATAAAACAAAATAATATAATTCCTATAAAATAAAATGGGTGATAAATAAAATTACGGTAAAAAAAAAAATCAACCGAACAGCCGTCGAAGGGTCTGGGAAGTGGTCGTCGAGAGCTGCTGAGTTCTGCTGCTGTGCGAAAAGTGAAAAGCGGCGTGATAACGAGACACCAAGACGTGATAACGTTATACGCGTTACCCCAATCGGAACATACACATATTATGTATACATATATACTGTGTGTGTGTATATGTATTACCGATATTGTTTTGAACCATTAGCGGTCACGATAATAATGGTAAAAAAAAAAAAAATTAAATTAAAAAAAAACTCGGCAGGGCGAGACGGGCCGCGGACGACGTCTTGTGTGCAGCAATATTGTTGTACCGCGATGACGGTGCGGGGCGACGGCCCAAGATGATGATAAGCCGAACGGCCGCCGAACTTCGGTACCGAACAACGTCCACAGATGGCGTCACGCAATCGTTTTTCACCATCGACGACGGACAATATAATAATATTATTATTATTCACCTGCAACAATAATAATAATAATAATAACGAAAATTGTACTAATAATATTATTGTTGTTAGGAGGACGTATACGGCATTGAGCGGTCGGCACGATCGAAGATGATTTAGGGCACGATTTCCGGACGTGGCGTTTTAACGCGTTTATGCCGGCTATATGTTTGTGTTGAATTCTCAATGTTGTAAGCTGTTGTGCAAAATAATTTTAGAAAGTCTATTATAATAATATATAAGATAGTACCTACTATTGAAATAGTCGAATGCATCACCCGAGTACAAACAAAATAAGCCATCCAAAAATGTGTTTTGTTTAAATTCTCAGATTGATTGATGATTTCACTGTTGATTCAAACACACATATGGAAATTTATGAACAGGACGAATGTGATATTTTCCTATTGTTTTTTTAAAGAGCAGTTAAAAGTCTTTGGCAAATATCCAGGGATTCAAATTTAAAGGATATTTTTAAAACTTTTTATCCTTAAAAGTTTTTTTTTTTTTGTTACACGTTTTAAGAAACCAACATTTTTTAATGAAAACACAGTTAAACATAAGTAGCCAATGACCTCGAATCTGATTCAAAATCGGACCATTCTGTGTAGTCGAAATTATGTCTGGCTTTTTTGTCTAAAATAAACCAAAATGGTTTTAACACATAGAACAAATTGTTTCAATTAAAAATAATACCTTAAAGCTTGTCCAAATTAGCCGGCAAAATTAATTGACACGTCGAAATTTATTAAACATATTTTTTATTAAATATTGCCTATACAAAACTCCTTAAAAACAGACCGCATGCAATCCCCTTAACCTTCAAGTTAAGATTTTATAATAAATTGCCTATACTTTACTCTTTAAAAATGGGCAAAGTGATGTCCTCTTATGGAGCAAAATACGGTTTCCTGGAAAATATCCAGGGATTCCAATTTATAGATATTTTAAAAGCTTTTTTTCTCAACGTTTTTTTTTTATTACACAATTTAAAAACCGTGTTTTAATAATTATAGAATGTTTACATAACTAAGTGTATTTGATTTTAATTAACAACACAATAAAACGTTTTTAAAATGTCTATTTTTCACTTGGAATGAACTGCTATACTATATACTTCTTAGTTCTTACCTAAAACATATTATACTGTTTTGGCAGACTAGTTGATCTTCGAAAATCCACTGATAATATTTTTCACGGTTCTTATACTAATATACGTTTGTAATTATACTGATCCTAATAATTATAAAATTTGTTTTTGATTTTGTCACTCAGTCTAACTCTCAAAATGTATGAAATATATATACATCAAATATCAAGTAGTTTATTTTTGTAAATTAAATTAGTTCTATAATATTACTTTTGTCGACGAATCCGCATGTAGTCTTATATTTTATTTAGTATTTTAAGTTTTTTTTTTTAAAGGGCCTTTCAATGTTTTAATATAGTTTTTGGCATCTTATTCGGGTCGTGTATTTAAAAAAAAATTGGTTTATGTTTTTTGTTAGTATATCTTAGGTTTTTTTTTAATTCTAGTTAAATTATAACTAATTTTTTTAAAAATTACTAGTTTTTTATTAAAGTAGAAAATTTTGATGCTAAAACTGTAAACAATTTTCTTGAGATTTTATGGTATGTAATTGTAATTTGAATTTTTTGAGACTAAAATAAAAAACAAATATAAATCTTCATTAAATTTTTACATTAAAACCATTTAAATACCACATTCATGTAGTGGGGCATAATAATATTAATAATAATCAATGTTTATTAATTTAATCCGTGAAATTTTGTTTTTTAATTAGCTATATGCTTTATATCATACCGTAACCTTTGTCCTTTATACATCCTTAGACCTTATAACAATCATCATAAATCCCAAAACTCATCCATAGAATCTTTATTATCTAATTAATTTGGTAATGTTGAATGTCGATTTGTAAAGATTGAATTTGAAGTACAAAAAAAATTATTTTTTATCAAGAAAATAGGTAGAATTTTGTAACACTGCTTGCGTTGTGTCGAAACACCGATTCATCAACACCATTCATAGAACAGAAGCCTATAAATTGTATGATGCCATTAATTTACACCAAACCACGCTTTAGATAAAGAGTTTTACTTTGTTTGCTAACTTAATACATTACTGAAGGAGCTAGGTTATTTGAAAAAAATTCAACACCCAAAATGCAACGAAAATTACAAGTTTATTAAAAAAAAAAACAATTGGTGTGAGTATGTTTGTGTAAAAAATCTATTATAATAAGCATCTGGGTCATTGAGCATCATCCGAAGTCGAAAGATGGTACATAGAAACACGAGAAACCAATAACAAGTTAAAAAAAAAATTATTGCGATAAGGTTCTTCATGGTCGCTTCTTCTTGGTCTGTGGTCAACGATCCGTCACTCTTCTTTGTCGGCGAAGCTGTCGTCTTGTTCTTCTTTCGCAATTATGAATGAATTAGGGATTTTTCTGAGCTTTGCATAAAATATATTTGATTTTAAAATTTTTATAATGTAAAATTATGAAGACTCTGTGTAGTTTACAATACAAAAGTGTAGTTACGTTAACCTAATGGTAATGATGAAAAACGTTGCCAAAAATCATTACCATTCACAACAGTCGCCTTAATTTAAGTTAATTTATGCACGCTCATTGAGTGGGATTTGTGTCGGTTTACATTAAGTTTATCGATGAAAGGACTTGCAGAAAACGCTCAGATATCGAACAAAAAAATGACCCAGAGTAGTTTACGCGACAAATGTATACAATACAAACATAACATAAGCTGTTATAGGTTACCTACAACGTTGACCATAGAAAAACACTTAATGTCGCTTGACTTGCACGTTAGCACTCATTCATATACGACGTTCAGTGGCTAGAAAAAACAAAAAACGCTTTAACACTTATTGTATAATATATTTTAAACCTGTGTGCCCCATCGGCCTTCCTTTCTCCTAAAGGGTTACCCCCATGGCATATGGAGTTGTTAAAAGGGTTTAAGGGCACTCGATATAGGTCATCGAACTAGTGTAACTACCGATAAACATAGCGAAGAACCAAAAAATTGTATTATTTAATTAACCTTTACAAGTAGTTGAAACGTTCTTAACCGTAGTCTGAAAATTACACTGAATTAGATCAAACGTCACATATAATTTTTTATTTTATTAAGGAAAATTCTTAAAACCGAAAACATACGAATTACAAACACCCTACAGGATGATCAATTTCAGGTCAAAGATCAATTTAATGTTAAATTTAGGAAAGTGATAGTAATTTTTAATTTTTACAATGTTTTAAATTTTTTAAACAGTTCTGTCAACATTTTTGGTAGCGTGTTACCAATTTTTAAAGTTAACGATACACGTGCAGATTGTAAAGTAACAAACAAAATTTGTAGCAATGCTTATTTAACGGAAAACCGCAAAAAAATAAAAATGCACGATGAAACACATACATATTGTATATAACATGAATTATAGATATTTATAGTTAGTTTTTTACCGGCGGAGGTGTAGGACTGTCATCGAATCGCTTTTATCACTTTCAGTTATAACAACTCGAATATAATAACGGATTGGTCGTGATGAGATTATTACAATCAATGTCGGTGTTGGTAGCCAAAGAACTCGAATCTCTTTAAAGAATTTGAAATCGCGTCGAAATGTACTTTTTGAGTAGTCTTCGGTTGTCGATGAGATACTTTCAGAGTTCTCCAGCAAACCTAGAACAGTGGTACATTATAAATTAGTTAAATAAAATACCGCGAAATGACTTCCAGTGTCCAGCGTGTAATATATCAAGGTTATATTGCTATGAAAAAATAATTAATGGCTTAAGAGAGGGTTTTTTTTATCGCAGGGATAACAATTTTCAATAGTTACATAAAAAAAATTATAAATTATGCCATCGTATTATAAGTGTATGATCACAGTGAATAAAGAAAACGTTTCCATCCATCCATTGAGAAATGCTAATTTTTAGTTTTTACTGAATATCAGTGCTATTTCAAAAAATATCCTAAGCAAATTTGGAACAACTTTTATTTAATTAGAAATATTTTTAGTGTTTGTGTTATACACCTAAATTTTTTTAATCTAAATGAGTAAGTAACAAAAACAGGAAAAATTGAATTTTAAATCAATTTAAAAAAAAGTTTAATGTCTACAGGTAATATTGTTTTCTACGTTTATTTACAGCTATTAAGTGGCATACTATTATGGCCATTTTAAATTACATAGTACAAATGGAATTTTTTGAAATCCAAATGGCATGCATTTCCTTAATAATAATTTTCGTACAACACGTACTTGAACATTATGTTAAACTTTTAAAATAAGTACCTAACTAAAATAGTAAAAATGTTACAATTTCAAACATATATTTATCTAGAGGTGAAATAAAAAATATGTTATGGCAAGAAATGACCGGTCGAATTATTAGCAATTATAACTACAAGATAATTTTATAAGAATTTTATACCTTACCTAAAATCTACGACATTTCTGTACAGGTCTTCCAATCCGAAGCTCGTGGTAGATTTACTTGGTACTACACGGGCGCTGAAAAATAGAGCTGAATATGCGATTAATATTTAACCAAATTAATATTTATTCGGTACAATGTTGTTAACCCATTTTTTTTTATTATTGTAATAACTGATAACAGATAACTGGTAACTGGTAACTGATAACTAATAACTGGTAACATCTGAAAAGTTTTTTAGCATTTATTATCTATTCGATGGTAAAAAACCAAACCTGAAAACATTATTAAGTATTTTAGTATTTTAGTATTAGGTATTTTGTGTTATTTTCACCAACTAAAAATTTGAGCTAGATCATTTTTACATAAGCATGTGAGCAGTAACCATGCAGGGCCATTTAAAAGGGTTTCCTATAGTTTTAAGACCAATCCCGTACGTGTATGTGTAACTTTGTAATAACAAAGTTAAGGGTGTTTGGGTTTCCGTGAGTCTGCACTCACTCTCAAAGTCAATAGGTTATACCATTTGATGATTCGAGATTGAATATAACCTAGGCCAGTTTTCCCTATTTATGAAATATTAATTTTATGTAAGATAATTAACCATTCGAACTATTCGGTCGAATTATTAACAATTATTACTACAAGATATTTTTATAAGAAATTTATACCTTACCTGATACCTACTACATTTCTGTACAGATCTTCCAATCCGAAGCTCGTGGTAGATTTACTTAGTACTACACAGGCGCTGAAATATAGAGCTGAATATTCGATTACTATGTAACCAGATTAATATTTATTCGATACAATGTCGTTTACCCGACATTTTTTATTATTATTGTGATAACTGATGACTTCTGAAAAGTTTTTTAGCATTTATTATCTATTCGATGGTAAAAAACCAAACCTGATAACATTATTAGTATCAGGTATTTTGTGTTATTTTCACCAACTAAAAATTTGAGCTAGATCATTTTTACATAAGCATGTGAGCAGTAACCATGCAGGGCCATTTGAAAGGGTTTCCTATAGTTTTAAGACCAATCCCGTACGTGTATGTGTAACTTTGTAATAACAAAGTTAAGGGTGTTTGGGTTTCCGTGAGTCTGCACTCACTCTCAAAGTCAATAGGTTATACCATTTGATGATTCGAGATTGAATATAACCTAGGCCAGTTTTCCCTATTTATGAAATATTAATTTTATGTAAGATAATTAACCATTCGAACTATTCGGTCGAATTATTAACAATTATTACTACAAGATATTTTTATAAGAAATTTATACCTTACCTGATACCTACTACATTTCTGTACAGATCTTCCAATCCGAAGCTCGTGGTAGATTTACTTGGTACTACACAGGCGCTGAAATATAGAGCTGAATATTCGATTACTATGTAACCAGACTAATATTTATTCAGTACAATGTCGTTTACCCGACATTTTTTATTATTATTGTAATAACTGATAACAGATAACTGGTAACTGATAACTAATAACTGGTAACATCTGAAAAGTTTTTTAGCATTTATTATCTATTCGATGGTAAAAAACCAAACCTGAAAACATTATTAGTATCAGGTATTTTGTGTTATTTTCACCAACTAAAAATTTGAGCTAGATCATTTTATCATAAGCATGTGAGCAGTAACCATGCAGGGCCATTTGAAAGGGTTTCCTATAGTTTTAAGACCAATCCCGTACGTGTATGTGTAACTTTGTAATAACAAAGTTAAGGGTGTTTGGGTTTCCGTGAGTCTGCACTCTCTTTCAAAGTCAATAGGTTATACCATTTGATGATTCGAGATTGAATATAACCTAGGCCAGTTTTCCCTGTTTGTGAAATATTAATTTTATGTAAGATAATTAACGATTCGAACCATTCGGTCGAATTATTAACTTTATTACTACAAAATATTTTTAAAAGAATTTTATACCTTACCTACTATATTTCTGTACAGGTCTTCCAATCCGAAGCTCGTGGTAGATTTACTACACAGGCGCTGAAAAATAGAGCTGAACACGCGATTTATATTTATTCAGTACAATGTTGTTTACCCGACATTTTTTTTTTACTATCGTGATAACTGATAACTGATAACATCCGAATTGTTGAGTGCAGGTACAGCGATTATATTATTCACTACAATGAACACGCACATAGTTTTTGTAAAGTAGCGATACGCGGTCTTGGGCGGCTTTTTAAACAAGTATGTTTTGGCCAATATCATTAATATCAATACATACAAGTGTTTCAAAAGCTATAATTTTTTCGCACTTGTCTTTTGATAAACAAACAAATCACTTACATAATATTATCCGTCAGTATGGGCATAAATAAATAAGTGTCCTTATCCATACTTTTGGATTTATATTATATTTATATATATATATATATATTATAGATACATGTTATTTTGTATACCTAACCTAACTTAAAGGATTTTTTGGAACTTAGTATATTATATTCATACTACGGGTAGTCTTTTTTTTAAAATACAATGTTCCACCCGAGTAGAGTAAAATATACTATCGGTATACATTGGTGCTTAAGGGATAAAATTAGTTTAATGACACAAAACAATAAAATAAAATAAGAGCAAGTCGACGCTAAAAAAAAACCTGAAAACATTAATAGTATTAGTTATTTTGTGTTAATTTCTAAATACATCGCAGGCAGCAATTTGTACCAACAAGCAATTCAACACATACAAATTTAAACTAGATGACTTTTACATAAGCATGCGCACGGTAACTTTGCAAGGCTATTTGAAAGGGTTTCCCATAGTCTTAAGGTCAACACAATACATATGGTTATGTAATTTTATACTGTGTTACACCAAAGTTAAGGTTGTTTGGGTTTCCGTGAGTTTGCACTCACTCTCAAAGTCAATATGTTATGCTAGGTTTTGAGATTGAATATAACATTGACCAGTTTTCTCTATTTATGAAATATTAATTTTATGTATGATAGTTAACGATTCGAACCACTGTGCAACGGCGATTCCAGCAGACGTGAAACGGCTCCGGCGATGAAGTCATACGATATCCATATTCAATCCAAAGTCCATTGACTCCTTTTCCGTTTCTTCAGTTTCTGATGCAGAGGAATTCAAATAAATCATTCTCCATTTCTGCAGTTAGAAACGATATAATGTTGAAATGACGCTAGAAGTGAAAGGATATCTTTGATCTGAAAAATGGGTATATAACAAAGAGCTTAGGGTTAGGTTAAAAAATGGACAATATTTTACAGGGGAGAGGGGGTTAGATGTTTTTGCGCAAAGCAAATGTGATCATAAAAATATATATGATTAAAAATAAGAAAATATATAAAGATAGATGAGCGTAAAGATACTGATCTAAAAAAATTAACGGTAATGGCGACATCGATAATAAAGAATAGAAAGATTGGTATGAACCAAAAAGTAGTGTTTTTTTTTATTAATGATGATGCAAGGGTATGTGGTACAAGCAAAAAAGGGTCACTCTTGTTTGTCGGAAGCTATCGCCCTGTTTTCTGAACTATGCATATATATATATATATATATATATTTGATTTTAAAAATTTTGGTTATGTAAAATTATTAAGACCCTGTATAATTTCAATACAAGTGTGGTTACGATAACCTAATGGTGATTATGAAAAACGCGACCGAAAATCATTAACCATTCACAACAGTAGCCTTAAAATTAGTTAATTCATGCATGCTCAATGTGTAAGATTTTTACCATAGAAAAACGCTTAATGTCGCTTGACTTGCCCGTTTGCACTCATTTATACGTTCAGTGGATAGAAACAACAAATAATGGTTTAAAACTTATTGTATAATTTACCATAAACCCGTATGCCCCACCTGCCTACCTTTATCCTAAAGGGTTACCCGGTGGCATATGGAGTTAGTAAAAATATTAAGTTTATCTAGCTATAATAATTTTAAAGTTATTTTTCTCTTACTTATAAGGAAAGTCTGGTCAAAAAAGACTTTCGTAGTAGTTTTTGGACGTATTTAGTATACTGGGCGGTTTTTTAATTTTTTTTTTTGGAAGCTAAAATGCTGATTTTTCATTTAGAAATTAGAAAATTAGTCAGATTTTTCAGGAAAAGTTTTTTGGCCGCTTTACAAGATTAAGAATCAGATTTTTGATTTTTCGCATTTTTGTGAAAAAAATAGGTTTAAATATCGGAAATATAAAATAAAACTGATATTTTTTAATGAAAATCGGCTTCCTACATAACATATTAAAAGAGCCAAAGAATTAGAAACTCTTTACAGAAATGAAATTGGACAAATCTTATGTAGTTAACATTTTGTCTTGTTTTTTGGTCTAAAATTATTTAAAATGGCTTTTAAAAAATTATTAAAATTAAAAATAATACCTTTTAGCTTAACGGTACAATTAACTAGTAAAATAATTGACATGATCAAAACCATATTACAACATTTTTCTTAAATATTGCCAATACAAAACTCCTTAAAAACAGACCGCATGCAATCCCCCTAAACGAGCGCAAACAAGGGGAGTTTTCATCAACAAACATGTATTCATATTGCCTACACCGAGCGCCGTGTATATATCCACGTCGTAGTTGATTGAGCACACATTATAATTTCAATTAAATAAGATATTTTAATCTAATAAAGTATGTTTTACCGATTTTGTTTGATCGTTCTGGGTGGTCCATGATGTAGCATTCAACAGGTGATAAGTAAACAAATAACAGATATATATTATTAAAATATGATTAATTAATTTATCATGCAGGCTATAACGGCATGTTTTAAACGTTATAAGTGTAGAAAAAACTGTTAAGCAAACTTATGGTTAAATATATAGTAAAGATATAAAATCTACTTGAACCCTAAACCATAAGAATTGTACACTTCTTGCGTACACGTGTTACGACAACGATGTTGTCATCTTCAGCGCTAACAACAGACTGAGACCGATTACGGGCGAACACCTCCCTCTATACATATATACAAGGTCATTATACCGAAAATGACGACTCATTTGTCAACACATTTTTTAAATTCTAATAAAATGTATTGTAATGGACTTAAGTCCCAGTTTAACAAATTTGTCCTATTTTTTAACATTTCTATTGCTTCCCTAATATTAAGTGTAGTATGTACCATGGGTTACCATATTAAGATTTATGATTTTTCAAGATTGCGTTAACCTAACAGCGGTTTACACATAGACAACCTAATGAGGTAATCTCAGAAAGATAGTTGTGGGTGGCCAGTTTTTCTGGAGGTTGAGGAATTGAATGGCCGACCCGGAATGATTGGAAGTGAGTGATGAAAATGGCAAAAAAAAAATGTGTGAACGATTGACGTTCAACACGATTCGATGGTGAGATACTTACGGAGTTCTCCAGCAAACAACAAACCTAGAACAGTGGTAACATTATAAATTAGATCAATAATAGACCGCGAAATGACTAATGTCATAGAAATAGCGTTTGGCTTGTAATGTAACAAAGTTATATTTTTATGAAAAAACATTTTTTTTCGTCAACAAATTTCAAGTAACAAAAAAAAAAATTGTAAATAATGTTTTCGTATTATAAGTCTATGATTAGTTCCGCGCGAACAGTCCGCTAGTGCGTACGCATTTTACTCCGCTCTCGAGTTATGTTCAATTCTATGGCTCTACCCCACACGGAAAAAATCTGCATTTCACACCAGATGACGAGTGTTGTGCTCTACACTTAACTAGCCTTGCTGAGACTTAATTTTCATAAGTTCGCACCAAGTAATATTGCTAATATTATTATACATCATTTTCGCGTGTCTGCTATACACTCATTACAAACGTGAGGCACCGACGCTCCGCTGCGTGTGGTGACCTTTGGACTTTAGATAACACACAGCGACATGGCTACCACCTCTGACGGTCCCGTATCGCCTATTAAAATTGTACGAAACCAGATAGTCAACAACAAAAAAAAATAAAAACCCAACTAATGACAATAAACGTCCATTATCATCTTCCTCCTCCCCACCGCAATCACCACTTACTAACAACATAAAGAAATCAAAGTTATTTGTAACTTCAAACCGCTATTCTGTTCTCTCTACTGAAGAACCCCACGTTGACGATAACATATTTAATGATACTAATCAGGAGCAGCCGGATTCCAACAATAATGCACCGAAAAGCATGCTACCTCCACCTATTTTTATCAAAGGCGTTCTTGACTTCATAGGCTTGCGAAAAAGTTTTTTGGAGATCATTGGCCCAGACACTTTTTCTTGTAAATCAACAACGAATCAACTCAAAATACAGACAGATACCCCAGATAATTATAGGAAAATAATACATTTCCTAAAAGAAATTGACGCCCAATATCACACTTATCAGTTAATATCAGACAAATCTTTAAGAGTTGTTATTAGAAACTTACATCCATCCACCCCAGAAACATATATTGCCTCAGCACTAGAAGAAATAGGCCACACTGTCAAAAATGTCACCAACATCAAACATCAGCTTACAAAAACACCGTTGCCCCTCTTTTTTGTGGATATTGACCCTAAAGGTAGTGACAGTAACATATTTGATATTTCCTCCCTTCTACATACAAAGGTTAAAATTGAGGAACCCTATAAGAGACGACAGATACCACAATGTCAGAACTGTCAAGCCTATGGCCACACCCGTTCCTACTGTGCACACCAACCAAAATGTGTCAAATGTGGGGCCAACCACCCCTCCCCCTCTTGTAAAAAATCACCAGACCTACCAGCTAAGTGTGCCCTCTGTGAAGGACCACATCCAGCTAACTATAAAGGATGTCAAATATACAAGCAACTAAGCCGCAAACATAACACTTCAAGCAAAAAACCTCAACAACCACCGCCACTCAACCCAAACTCCAACCCAGAACACCGCCATCTACAATCAACCACCGAAAACTCGCAAAAACCACGTTCGTATGCAAATGTAACTGGGAGTAACCAACCCAACCTAAATCCTACACCAACAAACAACAACGAAATATCACTCCTCAAATTTCTTGATGAGTTTAAGTCAATTATTAATCCTCTAATATCCCTCCTCACTACAGTTCTTTCAACCCTCATTAAGCCCAATAATGTCAACTAACCTTACCACTTCAAAATCGCTTCTCATCCTAACTTGGAATTCCAACGGCCTAACAAAACACAAAAACGAACTACTAGCTACACTACAAAACAATAGAATTGACATCGCACTTATCTCAGAAACCCATTTTACAAATTCCTCAAATTTCAATCTACCTGGCTTTCAAGTCTTTAAAACTAACCACCCGGATGGCACAGCACATGCCGGAGCCGCCATCATAGTTAGGTCCTCACTAGTGTTCTATCCCCTACCACAATATCAAACAGATCATATACAAGCTTCTGGTATATCCCTTACACTAAACAATATCCCCATACATATCTACGCAGTATTCTGTCCCCCTCGACATACCATCACTTTAAATCAATTTAATAACTTTTTCCTTACACTTGGTCAAAAATTCATCATAGGAGGTGACATTAACGCAAAGAACACACATTGGGGCTGTCGTGCGAATAACCCTCGTGGAAACACTCTTAAATTCCTAACCCAATCACAAAACTATAAAATTCATTCTCCTCCCTCTCCAACCTACTGGCCTACTTCACCCAGAAAAAAACCAGATATTCTCGACTTTTTCATATCTAAAATCCCAAATAGTCTACATACCTTGACATCCAACCTAAATGACCTGTGCTCTGATCACTCATCTGTCCTTTTAACAATTGATACTGCTCCCTTAAATAAACTAAAACAACCTAGTCTTATTCAAGGCCGGATGGACTGGGATAAATTCAGGTTAACGCTACAAAATCAAACCAATCTTAAACTTAGCCTAAAATCTCCTGATGAGATAGATGAAGCTGTACATCTCCTCACCAAATAAATTCAAGAAACAGCTTGGTCATGTTCCACTCCTTACCCTCCTACAATACACACTGAAAATCTTCCTTTACATATAAGAGTCCTTATCTGTGAAAAAAGAAGAGCCCGCGCTACCTGGCAAAGAACTAAATACCCCTCTGATAAACGGAAATTTAACAATCTATCTAATAAACTTAAAAGGATTCTAGCCTCAGTTAGATCTAAAAACTTCACCAGACATCTTATTTCCTTATCATCCAATGATAACTCACTCTGGCAAAATACAAGGAAAATCCTTCGATCCAAACCATTTGTACCTCCACTGAAAAAAGCCGACGGTACTTAGGCCATCAGTGATCTAGAAAAAGCCAACCTATATCGCCACCACTTAACGGCTACCTTCCAACCACACTATAATGTTATATGTCCAAACCAAATTGAAAAAGTAGGCAGTTTCCTCTCCTGCTCTTTACCCATGACTTTACCTCCTAAACACATTAGGCCAAGTGAAGTTAAACACGCAATTCAAAAATCTGCTAAACGAAAAACCCCAGGCTATGATCTAATTACTGCAGAAGTGGCAACACAACTACCAAAAAAAACTTTACTCCTACTAACTTACATTTATAACTCTATAATCAGACTCTCCTACTTTCCAATTCTATGGAAATTTTCAGTGATCATCATGGTTCTCAAGCCAGGAAAACCCCCGGATTCCCCGGAATCATATAGACCCATCAGTCTTCTTCCCTTATTTTCCAAGATTTTTGAAAAACTTATTTTAAAACGTACCCTCTCTGCCATTGAAATCAACCTCCCTAACACCCAATTTGGTTTTCGACACAATCACTCAACTATACACCAAGTGCACCGCCTTGTTGACAAAATATCATACACACTAGAAAAAAAGCTAGTATGCACGGGTGCATTCCTAGACATGGCCCAGGCCTTCGACAAAGTGTGGCATGAAGGCCTCCTCTTTAAGCTAAAATCCTTTCTTCCTCCATATTTTTATCTATTATTTAAATCCTACTTAGAAAATAGACATTTCGCCGTACGTTCAGGTTCCTCCTTGTCTGAAATATCTTCAATTCGTGCTGGTGTGCCTCAAGGTGCTGTCGCAGCCCCTTTATTATTTAATCTTTTTACCTCAGATCAGCCCACAACACCTTACACCACTACCGGTGACTTTGCCGACGATAAAGCTCTTCTAGCCCTCCACGCCGATCCTGTAACGGCGTCAAACTTCATCCAAAATCACCTAAATCTATTATCAACATGGTATAAAGATTGGGGGATAAAAATCAACGAGACTAAATCCATCCACTGCACATTCACTTTAAAACAAACAGACTGCCCTCATATTTATCTCAATAACATACCCCTTCCAAAATGTTCGATACCTGGGTTTACACCTAGACCGGCGTCTTACTTGGGCAACTCATATCCACGCTAAGCGTCTCGTCTTAAACAACCGCCTCCGTCAATTACGCTTCCTTCTAACAACAAAACACCTCAACCTCCAAAACAAACTTTTAATTTACAAACTACTCCTCAAACCCATTTGGACCTATGGCATCCAGCTATGGGGAGCTGCCAAACCATCCATTATCTATAAAATACAAACATTTCAAAATAAATGTCTCCGTCTATTAACAAAAGCCCCATTTTACGTCTCCAATGATACCCTCCACAAAGATCTCTCCATCCCAACAGTCCTTAACTCTGCCAAAACCTTCTACAAACGCCTACACTCCAAAACCTTTAGCCATAAAAACCCCCTGATCTCGGAACTATCCGTGCACACAATCCCTGGTGACCCCAGAAGGCGCCTAAAGCGAACGTGGTGTCGCGATCTATTGGTTGACTAATCCACGATCTCACACGTCATGAAGTACCAGCTCTGGCTGGCCTCTTCTAACAAGTCTACTGTATCAATATATTATTATATATTTGCCTACCATGTAATTTATCCTTTGTTCTTATTGTAATTACATTTATTACAGATTGTACAAATTCTAAATAAGAAAAACAAAAAAAAAAAAATAAGTCTATGATCAATTTTTTTTAGTTTTTGGCTCAATATCGAAGTGCTATTTAATGAAGTATCCTAAACTAATTTGGAACAATTTTTATCTAATTAGATTGTGTACACAATTGTATACCTATATTTTCTAATTTAAATGAGAAAAAAAAACGTCACAGTGATTAAAAAGTTAAGGGGAAACGAAAAACTCTATTTATTAAGGGACACATTATAGGCATTATTTGACAAAAATTAATCTAGTAGCTATTTTTAATATGCCGACTAAATTTAAAGGCGAAAAAAATTTGTTTTTCTTATTATAATACTTTTAAAGTTTTTTTTCTCCGAGTTATGGCGAAAGTTTGACTAAAACCCGATTTTTGATTAAAAATTTTAGAAAATTAGTTACGACTTATTAGGAAAAAACTATGAGAAGTACAAATAGAAATGCTTTGTTGAAAATAAATTTAAAAATCGGCCTTTTAGCCTCCAAAGAAAATATGTTTAAGTGTCTGGTTATTGGTGTTTTCGCCTATCGGACAATGCAAACACACATGAACTTTATGGTCTACTGGAATTTAGAAAACCGAAGACAAATGATGATTAAAAGGGGAAGTATAATATCTTTAGAAAAGTCATAGAACACGAACAGCTTGATGAATATTAAAAATTTAAACGCTCAAGTATTTTATCTACTTCATATTATTGGAATTAAAAAAAAAGGGTTCCTATTTAAAAAAGAAGGATTTTCGTACTTGGTTTACGTATAAGGGATGAAGGTAAACATTTTCAACGTATGGAAAAAAATGGTAAAATATGTACTTACAAGTGTAAGAAAAAAGTTATTTTACCTTAAATAATTATAGGGTAGCAGCCCCATTATTAAAATTTAAGGATAACGAAAGTGCTCTTATAAGATATTGTGTAATCAGATCAGATTTTTATTTTTTATATTTTTTATCGCTTAAGATGACGTACAGATAAATTATATATAATCTTAATAGCATGTATTTCCTTTATTAGAATTGTTGAACAACGCGTACTTAATCATTATTTTAAACTTATAAATAAATACCTAACTAAAATAGTTCAATGTTACAAAGTCATAGATATATTTATGTAGAGGTAAAATAAGAAATATGTTATAGCAAGACATAACCGGTCAAATCATCAGTTATTACTACTAAAGATATTTTTATAAATATTTTATACGTTAATGTATTGATAAGTGCCCTTAGCCATACATTTGGATCCATATATTATGTATATACATATATTAAACTGAAAGGTTTATTAGCATTTATTATCTATCCAATGGTAAAAAACAAAACTTGAAAACATTATTAGTATTAGGTATTTTGTGTTATTTTCACCAACTAAAAATTTGAGCTAGATCATTTTATCATAAGCATGTGAGCAGTAACCATGCAGGGCCATTTAAAAGGGTTTCCTATTGTTTTAAGACCAAAACCGTACGTGTATATGTAACTTTGTAATAACAAAGTTAAGGGTGTTTGGGTTTCCGTGAGTCTGCACTCACTCTCAAAGTCAATAGGTTATACTATTTGCCGATTCGAGATTGAATATAACCTAGGCCAGTTTTCTCTACTTATGAAATATTAATTTTATATAAGATAATTAACGATTCGAACCATTGTGCAACGGCGATCCCAGCAGCTATGAATCGGCTCCGGCGATGAAGTCACACGATAACGATATTCAATCCAAAGTCCATTAACTGCTGCTCCGGTTCTTTAGCTCCATTATCCGGCCAATATCCTTAGCTCAGGAATCCATTCAGCAGCTTGACCGCCTCCGGAACTACGAATACGGCCGCGTAGCGTCATCGTGGAGTACTCCGGATACACTACGCTTCACAAGAGTCTCCAAAAGGAGAACGCGCTCTTAAGACGATGTGTATCTAGTGCACCCGGGGCCCTAAATTAGCTGAGGCCCCACCCACGATTGTGGGCAAGCAAATGATTCTTCCGAAGATAGCGCGTACCGTCATCAAAAGTACTCCGGACACACTACGTTTCAGAAGAGTCTCTAAAAAGAGAATGTGCTCTCCAAACGATGTATATCTAGTGCACTTGGGCCCCAAAACCGGTGAGGCCCCTCCCACGAGTGGGCATGGAATACGACTTACGACGATTCGGTAAATAGCGACGAGATGATGCAGAGGAATTCAAATAAGTCCTTCGCCATTTCTGCAGCACCGTTATTCCGATACGATATTTTCGTGACGACTCCGGCGAGGGCATGGATCGTGTAACGTCGACCTAAAGCGCTCCGGACACACTACGCTTCAGAAGAATCTCTAAAAGAGAAACGCGCTTCTTATACGATGTGTATCTAGTGCGCTCTAGGCCTTTAAAACGGCTGATGCCCGACCCGCGATTGTGGGCAAGCCAATGATTCTTCCGAAGATAGCGCGTACCGTCATCAAAAGTACTCCGGACACACTACGTTTCAGAAGAGTCTCTAAAAAGAGAATGTACTCTCCAAACAATGTATATCTAGTGCACTTGGGCCCCAAAACCGGTGGGCCCCTCCCACGAGTGGGCATGGAATACGACTTACGACGATTCGGTAAATAGCGACGAGATGATGCAGAGGAATTCAAATAAGTCCTTCGCCATTTCTGCAGCACCGTTATTCCGATACGATATTTTCGTGACGACTCCGGCGAGGGCATGGATCGTGTAACGTCGACCTAAAGCGCTCCGGACACACTACGCTTCAGAAGAATCTCTAAAAGAGAAAGGCGCTTCTTATACGATGTGTATCTAGTGCGCTCTAGGCCTTTAAAACGGCTGATGCCCGACCCGCGATTGTGGGCAAGCCAATGATTCTTCCGAAGATAGCGCGTACCGTCATCAAAAGTACTCCGGACACACTACGTTTCAGAAGAGTCTCTAAAAAGAGAATGTACTCTCCAAACAATGTATATCTAGTGCACTTGGGCCCCAAAACCGGTGGGGCCCCTCCCACGAGTGGGCATGGAATACGACTTACGACGATTCGGTAAATAGCGACGAGATGATGCAGAGGAATTCAAAAAAATCCTTCTCCATACCCGCAGATCTTTTAATCTGCCGGTGTCCTATTAAAATTACGCTACAAGTGAAAGGACAGGGCGATATTAACAATGTGCATATAAGTGAGAGACGAGTGTTTAGGTTTAGGTTCAATGTATGGTAGTATTTAACAGGGGAAGGGTGTTAGATGTTATTGAGTGCTTATAAAAATATATCTGATACAAGTGCATTAGTTCTTGGTTTGAATCTAAAATGTTATTAAAAATGAGAAAATATATATTGGAGTATGAGCGTAAAGAAGATGATGTAAAAAAAAATAATGGTAATGACGATTTTGATATTATTGAAATGAACCACAAATTAGTGTTTTTTATTAATGATGATGGAAGGGTACGTGATACGAGTAAAAAAGGGTTGTCAATAGAAATTATTGCAAATTAGTTATGGTAAAAAAAACATTACCGGTTTTCTTCCGAAACTAATAGAATCCGAACGCTGCACAGTGGAGTATTGATATAAATAATCTGACCAAAAATAAAAAATAAATAAATTTTTTAAAACCATCAAAATTATAATTTGTTTAAAGTTAAATACGTTTAAGGAGATAGAATCCGAACACTGTTTCAAGTTCCGTTCATCATTATCTGCCTTTGCCGTAAACTGATTCACTCGACGATCGACATCTCCAAAAGCCATGTATTGTTATTTCTAAATAAAAATATATTATAAAAAAAATTATCAATGCTTACGATTAAGTATTGGTAGTTTGGTACAAGTGAGATAGTTGTGGGTGGCCAGTTTTTCTGGAGGTTGAGGAATTCAATTGCCGACCCGGAATGATAGGAAGCGATTAATGAAAAATGTGAACGATCGACGCTTGTATTAAGTGTGATTCGAACCTAAACTCGATTGTTTTGCTTGTCGTCAACAAAGTGTTTCTTAAAATGCTTGCAACTGTTCCGCCGATAGCACATTTACTAGCAGAGGAGAAGTTTCATTCACAATATGAAAGTATTGCTGCAATATAAAAAAAAACAATACAAATTAAAATTAAGTAATAATACAATTATATAGTGTCAAACGAAAAGTTTAATAGAATGATCATTTAAATAATTAATTAACATTTAAACCGTGTAGAACATGTTTGTACTTTTCGAGTAGTCTTCGGTGCTCTCCAGGGGTGTCTCCAGCAAACCTAGAATAGTGATAACATAATAAATTAGTTTGATAAAAGATTGCCAAATGACCTAATGTCAAAGAAATAGCATCCGGCTTGAAAAAGGTTAAATTGTTATGAAAAAATGTCTAGTGGCTCGAGAGACGGGTTGTTTTTTGTAGGGGTAACAATTTTCAATAGTTACATAAAAATAAATTTCTGTTTTCGTATGAATAAGTCTATGATCACAATGAATAAAGAAAACGGTTCCATCAATCTATGAGAAATGGTTAATCTTTAACCAGTAATGATCTAATTTGTGCTATTTAAAAACATATATCCTAAGCAAATTTGAAACAGCTTTTATTTAATTAGAAATATTTCTAGTCTTTGTGTGAAATACTTACATTTTCTAATCCAAATGAAAAAAACGGCTCGGTAGTTAAAAAATGTAGTTTAATTTTTTAATACGACTTTTTTCCTACATTATGGTATAGTAGGCCCACCATCTAATAAGTTTACATATAAATATACGTATATATATATATTGTAAAGACATTTCAAATACTTGAATTTGATTATTCGTTCGGTTTTTACAACAATTTCCCGTTAAATAATAATATTAATCCCTTCGGTCATATTGTACTAATGTTTGATTATAACACAACAATTCACAAAGAATTTATTATTTTTTGTCAGATGGCAATACATTTAACTTTCACTCGGTGTAACTACCAAGTAACAGATGTTTGCTTAAGACCATTAAGTTTTAACTAATTAATTTGTACAAGCGTACAAAATATATATTTTTTCTTAGTATAATTGAAAGAAACTATTTTTAAATTTAATTTTAATTTCGAATAATTACTAATTAGATACCCAAAAGTTGCAATTAAGGAGATTAAAATTCTGAACATCTACGTTTAAGTTCAAATAAATTACTTATTTCTAGAAATTAAATTAATTTTAAATTATAAAAAAAAAACAGCAAGACATTTCTATTATTTGATGTAAATAAAACTTGAACTTTGCAGTGGTCCCTATCCCTCCGTGTATTGTCAAGTACTTACTTTTTTATATCTTACGTCAATATAATCATAAAACAAACAAAAAGTGAATAAAGAAATAAAAAATAAAAAATGTAGAATAAATTCAGCGTTTTATCAGATTTATTGAAACTCAATAATAATAAAAAAAAAAATGACATAACAAAAATAACTAGCATAAATAAAAAAAATAATAATCTAATGGTAGTAAACCTGTATGTAATAAATATAGTTGAAACTGTAAAAAAATAAAATTAAAAAAAAAACACATAGTTATAAATTCAAAACATGCATACCGATTTCATAAAATATGTATTAAATAGTTATTATTACAAGTAAATATTCCGTAACAAAAGTTCAATTCAAGTTTATGTTCGAAATTGTAGAAAATTCTAAATTTCACACTTGTACTTAAAATGTATGTTTGATATAAAAATACTCCATAACATTCTACATACAGAACAACGAAAACCGAAATGTTTGGTTATTATAATTGTGTATTTAGACATTTTTTTTTTTTTTTTAATATACCAAAATTATAGAACTTATAGTAATATAGTAAAATTTAATACATTTTTAACGTCGTGAACAATAGTTGTTTACTTACACTAAAAATCCTTTAATGAAATCGATAACTAAATCTTGGCGAGTCCTTTTACATCATGCGAAATAATTTTGGCAGACACACTTAAAATAATAAATACATGCAAGTATATATGTAGAAGAAATTCAGCGTTTCATCAAATTTATTGCAACTCAATAATAATAAAAATAAATGACATAACAAAAATAACTGGCATAAATAAAAAAATAATTATATAAAGGGTAGTAAACCTGTATGTAATAAATATAGTAAAAACTAAAAAATTTTTTTTTTAAAAAACACAGTTAAAAATTCAAAACATGCATACTGACTTCATTAAATATGATCTTAGCAGGATTTATATAAAATAACGGATGAATATTTCATAACAAAAATTCAATTAAACTTTTTGTTGAATTTTTAATTTCACACACTTATACTTAAAATGTTTATGTTTGATTTACGAGCAAAACAAAAAAAGAACGAAAAAACAATAATTTACTATTGAAAATAAAATATTATATATGAAAAACACAGTATAGATACCTAAACAGAAATTAAAGACGCTGAGGTTTATACAAATCGCACAGTAGGTCATCCTGCAATACTCAGTCAACATGTTGATGTAATCTCTATCGCTGTGTACTACATAGTTCTCCGCAGCCATAAATCTACAACAACGAAAACCGAAATGTTTTGTAATTATATTTGTATATTTTATCGTCACCAACAAAAATTGTTTACTTACTCTAAAAATCCTTTTATGAATCGATAATAAATCCCTTAAATCTTGGCGAGTCCTTTTCCATTATGCGAAATAATTTTGGCAGACACACTTAAAAAAATAAATACACGCAAGTATATAAATTAAATACATTGTAATTATAGTTTCTAACACTCTAAACAACTAACGCTCTCCTCTATTTCATTTATCGTAATTTTCACATCCTCCTCATACCCACCATTTGTTTGTACTACCGAGGTTTAAATTATCAATAGCTATGTATTGCTATTTTTAAATTTAAAAAGAATTATAAAGAAAATTATCAATTTAGTGTTGATGATTTTGAATGAAACATATTACTATATTAATCTCTCCTTCAAGGCGTAAACATTATTACTTACATTATCATTTGATATATTCCCATAAAAACTTTAAAATCAAGAATAATTTTGTTTTGGTAAGCATTTGGAAAATCAAATCAAATTAACGTTTAAACGTGCCTAAAAATAACAAAAACACAAATAGTCATAAATCATAATGACCGCAGACCAAGCTTGGTTCCCCTTTTTAGTTTTCTAATTCTTTAAACCGTTTACCCAAGTTTTCACAGTGGAATTTGGTTTTCAAAGCTTGATGAAACTGCTGTCTTCAATCACTTTTTCAGCTGCATTTTACCACGTACTCCATTTCTGTCACCAACCTGAAAAATGAAAAATAGACCATTTGAATTTAACAGAAGTACATAATAATGAGTTAATTTCTACTTAAATATAATTAAAATATGATTAGTTAATTTAGCATGCAGACTATATTGACGTGTTTTAAAGGTTTCAATGTAGCCAAATGAAGTAGTTATAATACAGACTTCATTCGTTTGAGTGTCCTTAAACTGTTAGCTAACTGTTTCATGTTTACACACAATTGAATATGTAAGATTTAAATTATCAAATAAACTAATTTACTTTTAAAGTACATATTTTTTTAAATAATTTAAAATTATTTTATTTCATTTTTTTTTTATTTAAGTGAAATTAAAGATTTTTCATTTGTTTTACATTATTAAAAAAAAGTAAATAATTTGTTTTTTGAACTAATTTACTTTTTATAGATTGATAATTTTAATTTTGATAAAACAAGACAAAAACAATTATGACGTTATTAAATAACATTTGACGACTTAAAAAAACACTTGATTATCGGCATTTCCAAACAGTATGTGCAACATTTTTGGTTTCAGGTGCAGTCCGCATTTCTTCAGGATTCATATAAGTTCAAAGTAGTCTAATATCGAAAATTGTCACTTAATTTTCACTATAGGCTTTGTATAGTTTTAAATTTATTAAACATTTCTAAAATAACAATTGGTTTAAGTTAAATCTGAACTGTAATACTATATATTACATTTAGCAGTTAACACTATAACAATAGAAATAATGGATATTCAAAATTATGATTACTCGATTTTTGAAAAAATGTATGACAACGAAAAAATTATTGTTAAATTTATAATTTAAAATAAAACTCTTCTTCTTATTCATCTATGCTTTACACTCTTAACTACATTGGATCGGCCACAATAGTCGAAGCTATCCTAATATCATTTTATAACGTCCATCCAATTTTTTTTCGGTCTTCCTCTTCCTCTCATTTACTCTACATTCATATCTCCATAACAACTCTCACTAACTCTGCCCCACCTCTTCTCATAACGGTTTTCCCACAATTGATGCAATTCCTAGACTCCCTTTAAGTATTCGTTTCTTAACACTCTCATCTCCGCTACACTCATCCTCTGTTAAGTTTTCTTGTATGCTACCCAACATTCCGAGACCCATACAAAGAAGACTAAGACTCTTTTTAAGCCTTTGGATTCACGTAGACTGTAGTAAAAGTTTATGGATATTGTTCTTTTAGAAAATAATCCGTCATTTCTTAACACAACACTAAATTCCGAAAACATTATTTTTAATTTAGTAAATCTAATTTTTTTTAATACTAATTTACTAGTTTATATTCTTGTCATCATTGTTAAGTAATATACTAATAGCAATGGACCATTCCAACTTAGTACCAGAACAAATTATAGTGAAATTATCAAAGTACTAGTGTTTTGATTAAAAACAATTAAAAAAGAAATGAATAACAATTTTCATACCCGAGAAATCCCGCGTTGGTTCAATGCCTCTTCCACTTAAATTTTCTTACCCTTTGAATCTTCAATGACGCCATTTGACCGCCACGATTTCTTTGTTCGTCATGATAGATTTTTGATGAATTTGTTTGCAAATTTCTGTTTTCTGCCCTCGTTCAAAATACTTTCAAATATGATAATTTTCTCTTCATCTTCTCTACTTGTTGATAATATTTAGCAAAAACTATGTTAATATTGGTCTTTCGCGACCAATTTGAAAATATAGCCAGTACCAATTTTTGATCGCACCAAACCACTCGCTATTGAAAGAACCCACGGTGTATATATCGAATGAATCTTATTGAAACGAAGAGCAATTATATATTGTAACAAGAATCCAGAAGCGTATTTCTCCTATAATCGATTGTATTCATCCCGTTCACACTGCTTATAAGTTATTGAGTTTTTCCAAAAATGTATTTGGTTTTCTTTGTTAACACGTGCAATTAGTCACAACTCACAATTTGTAAGATACCTACAGTTTTTAACAGTATTCTCTTATGCAATTAATAGTTGTAGTTAAACTTGAACAAATAAAATGTAATACAAGCTGGAAAACGTTTATAAATTATGGCATTGAGTATTTTACAAAGAGATAAAACTGTTTAAATGTTAAAAAATTAAGTAAATTTAAATAATTTACAAGATAAATTTTAAGCTTTTCAATTGAGTACGTTATAACTAGTTTTTTAGTTAAATATCTAATGTTTGAATATAAATGTTAACATAACTATTCTCAAAGGATTTATTATATTTTGTCAAATATGTAACTTTCACTTGACCTAACTGCCTGGCAACGATGTTTGCTTGAAACCGTTAAGTTTTATTTAATTAATGTGCACAAGCGTACAATATATATATATATATTCTTAGTCAAGTTAAAAAAAATTATTTTAAAATTAAATTTAAACTTCGCAAAATTGAATGATTACTAATTAGATACTTAAAAGTTGACACTTGGGAGAATAAAACTCTAAACTAATACTTTTAAGTTAATATGAATTACTTATTTCTGAAAATTAAAATTATTTTTAATAAAAAAGAAATACAGCGTGACATCTCTGTTATTTGATGTAACTAAAGATTGAACTTTGCAGTGGTTCCTATCCCATACACCTCCGTGTAACGTCAAGTACTTACTTTTTTATTTCTTACGTCAATATAATCATAAAACAAACAAAAAGTGAATAAAGAAATAAAATTAAAAATAAAAAATAAAAATGTAGAATAAATTCAGCATTTCATCAAATTTATTGGAACTCAATAAAAAAAAATAAAAAAATTGACATAACAAAAATATCTAGCGTAAATAAAAAAATAATATAATGGTAGTAAACCCGTATGTAATAAATATAGATGAAACTGTAAAAAAATAAAATTAAAAAAAAACACATAGTTATAAATTCAAAACATGCATACCGATTTCATAAAATATGATCTCAGCAGGGTATTTATAATATTACGGATATATGTTCCATAAAAAAAGTTCAAGTTTTTGTTCGAAATTGTAGAAAATTCTAAATTTCACACAAGTACTTAAATGTTCGATTTACGAGCAAAACAAAAAAAAACAATAATTTACTATTGAAAATAGAATATTATATATGAAAAATACAGTATAGATACCTAAACGGAAATTAACGACGCTGAGGTTTATCTTTTTTTATACGAATCGGACAGTAGGTCATCCTGTAGTACTCGGGCAACACGTTGATGTAATCTTTATCGCGGTTTACTACATAGTTCTCTTCGGCAATAAATCTACAACAACAAAAAACCGAAATGTTTTATAATTATATTTGTATATCTATATAAATTTTTTAGTTTTAATTTGCCGATTACAAAAAAAATCAGGAAAATTATAGAACTTAAAGTACTATAGTAAAATTAAATACATTTTCAACGAACAATAATTATTTACTTACTCTAAAAATCCTTTAATGAAATCGATAATGAATCCCCTAAATCTTGGCGAGTCCTTTTCCATCATGCGAAATAATTTTGGCAGACACACTTAAAAAAATAAATACACGCAAGTATATAAATGAAATACAATTAATATGTAATTAAAGTTTTGTGGTAATTTAACTTATAAAACACTATAGTTAAATGATTTAAAAAAAAAAGTTTTATTACTAATTTAATGATGTATAAAACATAAAATGTAAAGTAATTGTAAAAAGCAAGTAAATGAATCAAAAACTATTATATTATATAAGTATATATATCATTTCATAGACAAAATACGTGTTTTTGTTTCATTCGATTTTTTCGTTTTTCTCAGTAAAAAAGTAAATTTATAAAACATTAGAACTCATGTATTCATTACCTTTTAAGCTACAACAAATACAGCAATAATTTACTCAACATTTCAGGTTGATCGATTTACAAATTCACAATATTGTAAAAAAGCTAATAAAAATATTTAAAAAGCGCAGTCTGTTCAAATTATAAAAGACAATGATAGATTCTCTCTATTCCGTCTATCCATCTTTTCTTCGGTCTTCCCCATTAACGGTCTCTCTCCCTCTACATTCATCTTCATAACAACTCTCACTGTACCTGTCTCATCTCTTGTCAGTTCTCATAACATGACCGAACCAACTCAACTTATTCTCTCTCATTTATTCCAAAATTAATGAAACTCATCACTTATCTGCATTACCTGTCTTGCCCTATAACTTTCTCCTAAATCAAACACGATTGCCTTTATTTTACTCCTACTAATCGTCACTCCTTTCTCTTCAAGCGCTGCTCTCCACTCTTTAAGTCTCTCACCCATTGGAAATTCCTGATTCAATAGCCTTTCAAAGTACTCTTTCCATCTCTTTTTCAGATCCTCATGATACACACGCCAGCACTTCCTTATCTTCCCCGTTCATACACCACACATTTTTTAAACTTCCTTTCCTCCTTCTTTTGTTCCCAACTACTCACGCAAACTATCATACTTTTTGAACTTTTTTGTCTTTTGCTATTTTTTAAACTTTTTCCTTAATACTATTTCCTGTATTCCATTATCCACCACTACACGTTTCCTTATTACATGGCATACTACCTTTAATCTCACCTACAACATCTACTGCCACCTTTTTTATACCATTTACTACCCTATTCCAAATTTCTTCTACATTTCCCTCCATGATCCACACATCATCTTCCTTCAACTTCCCTCTTAATAGCCAAGTTGAAAGTAACAGTCAAACAAAATATGTACAACTTAGATATAATGAACAACATGCAAAAAACTTGTTCAAAAAAAAAAGTTTAAAATAACATTGCATAATAATGGTAAATCACTTACATATAAATCGGACAAAATGTGGGAGACCGTAAATGTGAAACATGGGGCGACCTGGAAACCTTTCAACCATCTAAAAAGAGTGTAAAATAACAAAACGTGGCATTTAGAACGTTATTTGTTTTGTATTTTGACCATTTGATTATATAAATATAATTCAATCATCTACACGATTTTAGTAGCATTATGGGATTATTTTGTTTTTTTTTTATGTTATATTTTTTATGTATAACGCCGATAATTTAATCGGGTAAAAGATTTTAATGACACTATTCAAAAGTATTTTAAATTGACAACGCAGAATTATCACGGTGAAGATAAATGTACAAATAGAAAAAAATGTATAGTTTTCTTAGAAAAATTAATAGTTTAAGCTAGATGAGATGTTTGTTATAAAATCATAAGTTTCATACTTGGGAGACGTTTAAGATTTAAATAACTGTAGGTATTCGTAAGTGTATAGTTATTTATAAAAATGTCTTAAAATTATCATTAGTTATAAAAACTAAACCATATACAGACAATGTAATAGACTAACGTGAAAATATGATGACGTACAAATGATCTCGATAAAACATTCTGTCATCAAAATTATTTAGACTCGTTTAATAAAATATAAACATTAATAATATTATATACTAAAAAACTTACTTCTTGATACTGTAACTTCTCAATACGACGTAAACACCACATGGCTAAAGCTTGATTAAAAGCGTCCAAGACAATATTCAAAACATCCAAATCTCTAAAAAATAAATTGACTCATATAAATAAAAAATAAGATAATTTATAAGGTCGCACTGATACTTACGCAGATTTTTTATTAGCGTAATCACACAAAATATTGTATACTGTAGGTTTAGCAGGTAAGTACACTAGCTGCAAGTATAATTAAAATTTGTTTTTATATCTAGAATGAACAAAAATATTTTTTCCTTGTTTTTATACTCACACAACGATCTTCGACAATAAGAAACTCGTCTTCTAAATAGATATTGATAAATACATCATTTAAAAGTATACCGTAATCTTCCAAATCGGTTTCATCTTCATCTGAGCCCTACATATAGAATACAGTTATACATTAAAATACATATACAATAATCCAATAAGATAATATAGGTTTATGGTTTAATTGTATTTTTATTATTAAATTTAATGTAATTTAATATTTAAAAATTTAATCATGCATGTATTTTTGAAAAGTATTTATTTGAAAATAATTAGTCTATATTGATACTATTAACTTACGTTACACTCTTTCACTATCTTACGGCGTCTTTCCATTTCGTGTTCACACGTCTTAAGTCGTTTATGCTTTGTACTGTGTTTAGCAATAGCGGCTGTAGCTTTGACTGCTGCAGCTCTGGGAATGTCTAAAAATACAACATCTGTAGAATATATACTATATCCAAAGAATACATTAAATTTAAAGGTAACCAATACATACAAGATGTTGGATGATCCGACAATTTATTTTTTTCAAAATTATCATCGCTCTCTTCTTCTTCAGTTGAGCTCGATTTATACTTAATAATACTTCTTTTCTTTTTTTTGACACATTTATTTTGACATCCACTCGTAGACGCTTTATACATGTCACTGGGACCAGCATCTACACCAACCATATTTAAATTGTCAGAACTAGAAACAGCATCTGTAATCTGTAAGTCGTTGCTTTTTTTAGATTCTTCATTAATCCACGGCAAAGGAATTGGATTTTGATTATCAGCCACCATTAAGTCTTCTGAGTCGTTATAAAGTATTTCTGTTGAGTTAGACAATGTGTGTGCAAATTTAGGTGAATAACCCGATTCGTTGGAAGAATTTAACTCGTTCAAATTTTCTGAAAAACAAACAAAAATATATTTAAATTTAATTATTGTACTATTGTGTGGTAAATACAGTAAGGACTAATTTTTTTTTTTTTTGAGTTGTTTGTTAAATTAATAGCAGATCTACTATTAAGCGCTAATAAGAAATTATTTTTTAAAACGAATTTATATAATTGTATAGTACAATTTTTTTGGAGCATACCTATTTTACAACCAACTGAACTTTTTTTAATAACATTACTAGAATTAATTTGGACATCGTCAATGTTTTTACTTGAATTACCACTTAAAACTTTACCAAATTTTGAACGTGTAAGTCTAGAAGTATCTGAAAAGAAATATATGAACTGTAGTTATAAACAAATCAAATTATAATTAAAATTTTTAGGTTCGTACGTACAAGATTTTTTCAGTTTAGGATTTGGTTTTTTTTCAAAGTTTTCATCACTGTCTTCGTCTGTTGAACTGTACATTATTATTCTTTTTATTTTCTTTTTGACATATTTTTTGCGACAACCACTCGTAGATGCTTTATAAGCATCCTTTTTTCCCGTTTTAGATTCATCTATTTTTACATCAGAAGTTAAAATAGTATATTTAGTCTGTATAGTTATATTTTTATTAGAATTACTAATTGATTTTTCATCAATCCATGGTAGAGGAATGGTTCTTTGATTATCGGTTAGTTTCGGCTCTTCTGATACATTGCGACATACTTCTATTGGATCAGCCAATGAACATAAACTTTTGTCTGTGTAACTGCTACATGGCTTGTCAGCAGACTTAAACTCTGCTGAACTATCTAAAAATAAATAATGGTAAAATAAAACAAATTACACCAAATATTATACTAAGATGTATAATAAACTATTAACTGATATTTAATTTATTATAAGCGATGCTATAAGAATAGGTAATTAGCTTTTAAAGGCAGGTTAATGAAGATTATAAGAATGTACTATTCAAAGTGGATAACACAACAAAAATTTAGAATAAAAACCATCCGGAGTTGAGGTTAATAATTTAAAGAATTTAACCAACGTGTTAGATAGTAAGACAGTAGAGTCGAGACATAGTTGTGGCAAAGCAATTGGGGCGTGGGAAGTAACAGTTCTATATATATTTATATATGAAAAAATGAGACGAAATTCATGATATTTTTTTAGCTGAGAAGGTATTGTATTTATAATGATGTGTTTTAAGCTTCGATGCGATAGTAGAGAAGGAATTGTATTTACAATGTTTTATTTTAAAAAAAAAATGTTTTGTGTCGGTACCAACGATATCTTTTATGCCACTGAAGCAATTTCTCTGTTAGCAACTCTATAGATCAAAAATCATACCTGTAAGGTACTTATTAGGTCAAAATTTGTTTTAATTTACCCCTTCCCCTTCAAAATTGAGAAAAACACCCGAAAAATTTACATTTTTTTCAACTTATAATTATGGCGCTCCATATCTTTTTTCAAAATAGTCCAATTAGTTCCAAATTTGTATAGAATATTCTTAAGACATAGTACTACCGACAAACATTCGACAACCTAAACAATTATTGTACATTCCTAGAAAAGGGGTGGAGTCTTCTTCTTTCTTTTGCTTTTTTATATTTAAGTATAAAAATTAGACCTATGGTAGATCTAGAATGGGGCTATAACATAAAAAACTCAAAAATCTGTAGTCAAATATTTTTTTTCAAGGAAAAATTACACTTTGACCTTAGGCAGTTTTTAGGTTGCTATGTATGGTTTATACATACTACCTACAGATTCGCATTGAAGCGTTTATTCAAAATGATTTTGTCACTTTTAGTAATATTAATTCCTGTAGACCTGTGACCTCTCCATCCCCACTATGCTACGACCCCTCTGTACTAGCTTTTATTTTTTAGCATCGATGCAGAGCTGAGAAAGATATTGTATTTACAATGATGTTTTTTAGTTTTTTTTTTGTATGTATTACCCACAATACCTTTTCAGCCGCTGAACCGATTTCTCTGTTAGCAACTCTATAGATCAGAAACCATACCTGAAAGGTACTTTATTGGGTCAAATTATTTTTTAATTCACCCCTTCCCTTTCAAAATTGAGAAAAACACTAAAAATAATAAAAAATTTGAACTTAAAATTACAATGCTTTATAACTTTATAAAAAAATAGTCGAATTAGTTCCAAATTTGTAGGGAATATTCTTTATACATAGTGGTTCCGATAAACATTGGTAAACCAAAAAAATATCGTATGCCTTTTCCCATAGGAGGGATAAACATTTTTTCTTTATTTTACTTACTCTGGGTTGAACCTACTTTTTACAGATTCGCATCAAAGCGATTATTTAAAAGTGATTTTATCACTTATTATCAAGTTATAATAATTTCTGTAGACCTGAGACTTCCTCGTTCCCACTATGCCCCGACCCCACTGTACTAGCTTTTTCTATTATTGAGCATGGTTTTGAAAATCATAACAATAAATACTTTTTAAAGTTTATTGATAGTATTATAACTGAAGACAATGATATAAAAGTAGAGATTGATACCAGACTCAAAAAAAAGTAATAACTGCTATTATGGTTTGGAGAAATCAATAAGTGCAAAAGCTGTATCAAAGAACCATAAAGTCCAGATACATACAACATTGATACGCCCAGTGGTGCCATATGGCTCAGAAACTTGGCCTCTCAGGAAAACAGAAAAAAATACCTTCGCTGCTCTGCATTGAAGCTAAAAGGTTAGAGATTTTCAAAAGAAAAATACTGAGAAGGGTTTTTGGACCATGCAAGGATGATCAAACCGGGGAATGGAGGAAATGACATAATCGAGAACTCCAGGACCTTTTTCAACGCCCTAACATTACAAAAGAAACCTCAATCAGGAAACTGCTAAAGGGCAGGGCATGTACAGAGGAAACAAGGAACAATAATAAGGACCGTAATCAAAAACAACCCGGTAGCAAAACGACTTCTGGGAATATCTCGCTTAAGATGGGAGGACTGTGTAGCTAAAAAAGTATAAACGATAGAAGCTGGAGTACAATGGAAGGAAGCAGCATAGGACAGAGATAGATGGAGGAATATTATACTTGGAGGGCTGGTCTTAAAGGACGTTATCCCTTGGAAAAAAACATTAACTGAAGAATATTACATACAAATTTAGAACTAGTTCATTGCTAAATAAGTTATAGCGTGCTGCAGTTTTAATTTTATATTTAAAAATATACTAATGTATTTGGTATTTTTCTAGATTTTGAAGGGAAAGGGGTGAACTTTCCTACTCCTGACCCACCAAAGTACCAGAAGTACACAATTACGGGTTGATAGAGTTGCTACTCAAGTAAATTGGTTCTCAGGAAAAACGTTTTCGCGACTTCAGACGCACAAAAAAAACACATCATTGTCAAACTATACCTTCTCGGCTAACGCATCAAAACAAAATATGTAATGCATTTTTTCTTCTCAATTGTAAATAAATAAAAATATTATTCTAGTATTTTTATTCAGTTATTTTATGGTTACTTAGAGTACGACATAATCTATTAACATGGATACCAAAACAATAAACAAGCAATTACTTTTTACATTTGTAAATTTCTATTTAAATATCTAGAGATGTCTATGTGGAAATCATTGAGACTGGTGCATAATAGACTATTGACAATAAGGCAGATAAGAACGTCTTCAGAACATAATGCTAAAAATAATGTATTCTGCTTGCCGAAACAGCCAAGCTGCAACGAAGCCGCAAGATACGCTGATGAACTATGTAAACGTTCAATAATGTGTTACAAACCAGAAAAAGTATACACTAAATGTTGTCCTGAAGACGAACCAAAGCCCAGACGTCAAGGCAATTGTGGGTGTCCAGTTATTGAGAGAACCAAGGCCAAAGCGAAACCTAAACTAAAATGCAATACCCCGAATTCGGCATGTAAACCGAAACCAAGCAAACATGCGATCAAAACGAATATGTATTAATTATATTTTTAACTTAAATAGTTCAGATTTTTTCCTCTAACCAATCTTATACCAAATCATTTGAAGTATTATTCTTATCCCGTCGTTGGTAAACCTATATTACGGAACACAATTATTGCTAAACTGTGAGCGCCACACGTTACTTTTTTCATTATTTTTAATTACTCGATAAACTCAAAACATTAAATCATACATAGAAATAAGTATCTTTGTACTCACTACCAATTGGTAATATATTTTTTGTAATTTCTATTATTAAAAAATAAATAAAAATTAAAAACTGCAATTTTATTTTTTTTTTTAATTGTCAGTGCAAAATAATAAAAATTAATGAAATAAATGTAAAAACCCCTAAAATGTAAATTTAATGATTATAAATTATTTAAAATAATTAACTGAGTCACTTTCTGAGGAGATCATTATGTTACTACAGGATACACAATAATATGTGACAATAATAATATGTACCCTCAGGGGAACACTTAGTGTTACGGGTTTAGCAAACCCGGGGCTCTGAGCTGAGGCGTAGGGAAAGTGGCGCTCCCATCGCCCAATGTACTTAGAGTACATTGCAATAGCTCTACTCTGACCTTTATTGGTTGGGGTAGCCTGGTCCTCCAGATTGGGGGTTAAGCGCAGGGCTAACAACCCTGCCTTGTAAAAAAATCATATGTTCAGGATTCACACACCAAGCCTTGGGATAGAGATAAGGGAAAAAGAACTGGAAACCGGAATTTGGACTTGCTTTGTGGTACATGGAACGTAAGGACCATGTACAAACCTGGTGCGGCTTTGGAATTAGTAAGGGAAGTGGACAAATATAGAATGAAGTGCGTGGCCTTGCAAGAGGTGAGATGGGAAGGTGTCATGACAACTAAGATATCACAAACAACCATATTTAATGGTAACTGTGAGCGTGGCCACAGTTTAGGAACGGGCTTTGCTGTACATGAGTCAATTATCCGTGCAGTAAAAGACTTCAAAGATATTAACCCAAGACTTTCAACATTAACTCTAAAAACAGAGAATGCCGATATTGTATTAATTAATGTACATGCACCCACTGAAGAGAAGGATGAGGAGGAGAAAGAATATTTTTATGCCACACTAGTCGATGTATATGATTCATCAGAGGGAAGTTTAAGAATAGTGCTGGGAGATTTAAATGCAAAATTATGTCAAGAAGCAGAATACAGGAATTATATTGGATCCCAGAGCTTACACGCAATTACTAATGATAACGGAACAAAATTAATTGACTTTGCGATAGGAAAAGGGCTAGTAATAAAAAGTACCATGTTTCCGAGAAAAGATATACATAAGTACACGTGGATCTCTCCGAACGGAAGGCACAGAAATCAAATTGACCATGTGTTAGTCTCAAATAGGTTTAAAAATAGCATAGTAAATATAAGAACCCTACGTGGTGCGGATATAGGCTCCGACCACCTATTACTTGGTATATGGATAAAAGTAAAACTCAAGAGATTATTTAAAATTGACAAAAGAAAGACGGGCGATATGATATAAATAAACTAGAGGACCCGGTCATAAGCAAAGTTTTTGAAGACAATATTAAGAACGTGTTGCAAAATAAACAGAGGTTATCCAACGATGCAGTGGATAGAGAATGGGAACAAATAAAGGAGACGGTAAATAACGTGGCAACAAGAACCCTAGGGAATAAAAAACTGAAATCTAAGCCATGGTTCAATGGGATCTGTGAGGCAGCAGTACATAGAAGAAACCTTGCAAGGCAACAATGGTTAAATGATACAAGCAATGAAAACTTGTTTATAAGCTTTAGAACTCGACAGAGGAAAGCAAGCAATATCATAAGATACGAAAAAAGGAAATACATACAGAATATAATGAACAGCGCGGAACAAGATTACAGAACACATAGGACCAGGGACATGTACAGTCGGGTAAATACTCTAAGAGGAAAGTACAAAAAGAAAGAAAGGTTCCTAAGACACGAAGATGGTTCATTGATAACAACTGACGATGAGCTAGCAAAAAAGTGGGGTAACTACTTCAGAGAACTGTTGAATTGTGAAGAACCAGAAGAAACCTTTATTTTTGATCTAGCCAATAGGGATATTATAGATTGCACAGAACCCACGCTAGATGAGGTAAAAAGTCAAATAAACAATTTGAAGAAACACAAGTCACCAGGGGAGGATGAGATCCAAGCAGAGCTCTTAAAAAAAGGAGGAGAAGAAGTCTCATTTAGAGTGTGGAAACTGATTTGCCGAATATGGTCAAATGAGGAATTACCAACAGAATGGAAGACAGCAGTGCTATGTCCAATTCACAAGAAAGGGAATAAACAGGACTGCAATAATTATAGGGGAATAGCGCTCCTAAATGTAACATACAAAGTCTTTTCGAACTGCATACTATCAAGGTTAAAGAGTAAAGCAGAAGAAACTATAGCTGACTATCAGGGAGGATTCAGACCAGGAAGGTCGACAGTAGATCAGATATTTATCCTCAGACAACTGTTCCAAAAAACTTGGGAGTTCGACAAAGAGATACATGTTCTTTTTATCGACTTCAAAAAGGCATACGATAGCGTACATAGAGCAAGCCTAATTAATTGCCTGAAAGAATTTAAGTTACCACAAAAATTAATAAGACTTATTGGGATAAGCATCACAGAAACATTCGTACAAATTAAGGTAGGAAGTGCAGAAACAGAGCCAATACTAATAAAATCTGGGTTAAGACAGGGAGACTCAATATCACCAATTCTATTTAACTTAATTTTAGAGAAAGTAGTAAGAGAAATGTATATTCAACCACAAGAAGGTGTTAAGTTACAAGAATCGACTATAGCAATTTTAGCATATGCAGATGATGTGGTACTAATGAGCAAATCACAAGATAATTTAAGATCACTATTCACTCGTTTGGAGGAAAAGGCAAAAAAAGTAGGGTTACAAGTAAACGAGGAAAAAACCGAATATATGATTGTTGGTAGAAGAGATAGTGTGGCCGTTTTTCCACACCTGAAAGTTGGTAGATATGAGTTCAGTAGAGTCAAACAGTTTAAGTACTTGGGTTCAATATTAACAGAAAAAAATGAGACTGACAAAGAAATAGCATCAAGAATCCTATCAGGAAATAAATGTTTCTATGGACTCACAAAAATATTAGGATCACGATCTCTGTCAATAGAAATGAAGATACAACTATACATAACCTTAATACGCCCAGTTGTCACTTATGGGGCTGAGGCCTGGCCATTGAGAAAGACTGAGGAAAGGAAATTACTGGTTTTTGAAAGGAAAGTTTTAAGGAAGATTTTTGGACCTGTTATGGACAGAGAAACGGGAGAGTGGAAAACGAGAAAAAATGAGGAACTGGAAAGGATGTTCCGGAAAGAAAATATATTAAGCGTAATCAAAAGCCGAAGACTTCAATGGGCTGGACATGCTATGCGAAGCCAGAACCATCTCATAAGGATGATCATGGACGAGAACCCAGTAGGCAGGAGACCACTGGGAAGATCACGATTGAGGTGGGAAGATGTGATAAGAAAAGACGTGGAAACACTGAACGGAGGATGGGATTGGAAAACAAGAGCGGTGGATAGGGAAGGCTGGAGGATTGGATGTGTAATGGGATGGTCTTGATGGCCGGAAAACCCAAGAAGAAGAAGAAGAATAATAATATGTAAAATACAGTTGATAAACTGTCAGCGCTCACTTTATCGGTACATTCAACTTGGTTCACTGATAACTCCCGAGGAAATATAGTTGGCGGTTTCTTTTTTTTTTATAATTATTAGTTAACTTATTATTTGAAAGTAAAAAAGAATCAAGCCAATTAACAAACATTAATACGACTGGCGTTCAAAATGCTAATGTGTGAGCGTTGCACAAACATGTTTACCAACGACGGGTTATAATAGTAAAAGTAATACTAACATAACTTAACTCAAACAAATATCTTACGAAAAAATAATAAAAATATCAAATTTGTATTAATTAAAGATTTGTTTGAAATGCCCAAATAATCTAATAGCTTATTTTAACTTAAGCATGATCTTTTAATTTTTTGACAATAAAAACACAAAATCTGTCTTGCACTATTTTTTAGAAAAAAAAACTTGTAAATTAATTTGTTGAATTTTTCATAACCGCCTAAGAAACCCAATTCATAATTAAGTCATACTACCATATACCTAACGAGTACCTAAAAATGAAATGACAAGATCCGATCTTTGTAAAGTACTTCACCCGTTTACACCCCTATTCATGGTGTCATCTATGGACACCATGCATGAGGACACTCGGCACTGCAATGGACAACAGCACAATTAGTCCCATTAGAATGCAATAAAAAATTTAATATTCACTTTTTTTGTAATTTTAAAATTGCATTATTGTATAGTTTTTTATTCTAAACAAGATATTTAAAAAAATTGGATAAAACTATTCGCTTTACAAATGTAACGCTATCTGGAAGAAATTCGATATGGCTCAAATCAATGTATCCTACTAGAAGTGCTTTAGTACACAAGAGGGCGCTGCGCTCCGTACGATGCATGATATTAACCACAAGAGAGCGCTGAGCTCAGTACCGTGCATGGTATTTACCACAAGAGAGCGCTGAGCTCAGTACCGTGCATGGTATTTACCACAAGAGAGCGCTGAGCTCAGTACCGTGCATGGTATTTACCACAAGAGGGCGTCCATAATATGTCTACAATGGATAGTAAATAAACTGAACGGATAGAGAACGCTGCTGTCATTTTTATCGTTTCACCGCTCGATACTCATTTCTCGGAGTCAAGACACTTAGCTAAATCATCTTTTTTCACTCCAAACAACTATTACTCACATAATATGCTAAAATTTTTGGACACAAGATTTATTCAGCTATTTAACTAATAAGCCACAGCCCACAACCAACCATCTTATCAACACCTTATCACAATAAGAGAGTTACTAAAATCTAAACAACTAATACACCCAAGTAATAACAGAATTCATATTTCAATTCAATATTATTTTAACTTAATATAATAATAGGATTTTAGTAGCCTCGAGGCCATAAATTCATGGTTTATTCAGCTATCAATTCGGCTTATGCCAAAGTGATCACATGCTAATTGTTAAGGTAATCGGCTTAAAGCGGTCCATTTATTATCAATAATATCGTAGAGAATAGTATTAAATTATCAGCTCAATTAATTTATTAAAAATTGCACACTGTTAAAACAACATCGAAATAAGTCTGTTATGTATGAATCATTTACTTCTTACAATACTTAATATTCTAGAATTTGTTTTTATATTTACTAAGAATAAGGCTTTGACTGCAAGGTTCAAAAGCATAAAAATGTTTTGGTTTACAATTATGTAGTTTTACGTGGTACTGATTATTAAATTAAGATATTAAGAGGTAGATATATTATTCCAGAATTATAAATTTTTTAATCGCATATTTAATTAGAAATTGTCAAATATTGGTAAAATACATCTACGAATATGTTTTGTACAGGTTGAAAAATTTGGACTCAAAAATTCATCAACAAAGAGATATACATTTATTTGAACATTAATGCCATTTTATTATTTTTAAAGTTATTTTACAGGCCTTAGAAACAGTATTTTACAACAGCGATGAATTCTGTATTTTAAAAAAATCTATAGTTATACCCTTTTCCTAAATATTGTAAAACGCGTAACATGTTGTTTTAAATATCCAACAAATTTACTTATGGAATACATTTTACTGTAACTAATTTTAGACAATTTCTCGTGTGAATTAGTATTATTAAGTAAATATTAAGCATAATAAATTTGAATTTAAACGAATTTTGACCATCTTCAGGTGTTGTTGTGATAATAGATAATAATATGTTTGATAACCAAACGGCCGCCTTTAACCGATCTTATTGGGCAATAATACAACGGAGGCGTTTAGGGGAAACTCGAATATTGTGCAATATTTTATATAATAATATTATTGTTTGTGATTTTTCGACACGACTGTGAAAATAGTACATTCTAACGAAACCGCCAGGAGGACTTTTAAAAACGGGAAAACTAAACAATTATTATTGTTGGCGTACTTACTTTTTCGTTTTCTGGTTTTGTCGGCCATCGTTTGGAAACTGACTGGTATTTTTTTTTTCCTTTTGAAAGCAATGTCGACTAGACGGAAAACGGCGCCGCTGTTGTGAGTTGAGACTGTGTTGAACTCTCGGCTATGAACACCAACGGTGGAGGTAGAATAGGAACGAGTACGTCCGACGAGGACCGCGATACCGGGACATCTGCAATCGCCGCAGCCACGAGCGGCCAGCCGTTCGGTCCCGGACAGGATGGCCAGGATAACAGCGCTGCGGTCGGCCGTCGGCGCAGTATTTCGGGAGCGTCCGTCAGTCGGGCGGGGAACGGTGTGGAGGAAGGGGGGAGGCCGTCGTTGGCCGATGACGGGAGGAAGACCCTATGGTGGGGTGCGGTGGAGGAAGCGCGATCAATACGGTAGGTTACCTCCGCTACCGCCCGCCCGCCCGTCGTGCCGCGGTACGATGCGCACTGCGCAGACGTCCGGCGGTACTCGGATTTCGACGCACTCCCCAAAAAACCCAACCGAACAAAAGAAGGAAAGGAATAAAAACACAATATAGTAATATTAATATTATGTTGTACAGCCTACAGGTAGAGGCGGCTGCAATATAAAACATATATACATATACTGTATATAAAACGATTTCCCAACCGACAACTCGAGTAATGTTATACATAATAATAATAATAATATTATAATGTTGTAAGATATTATGCTGGGGCATATAAGATGTTAGGAAAGTTCTTCCTTTTTCAACAGCAACAAGCTGCACGACAGTTTCTAACGGCATATAGCGTGATGTGTGTATAACCTACTCGAATACATTTTGGTTTTGCCATAGGCCCATTAACTATACAAATTGTATTATACAATATGAGTTTTAGTTTTGTCATTAATACAGTACCTATCGAATACTTTTATTAAGAATTATTATTATTTTCAACCTTTTTAATTAAGTATTTTAAGTATAATTTTATGATTATAAATCGTACTGAATACTTTAAATATATACGTTATATTAGCTATCAATTTTATTTTACTTCTAACTTCGCCTTCGCCTACTAACTGCAAGTTCTGTAGGAATTATTAAAACTGAAAATAATACAATCGCTGTTAAAAAAATACCATTCGATATGGGAAAAATATTATTTCTTAGTCGCAATCGTTTATCTAATCTAATACTGTTTATTTAATCACTTAATTAGGATTTTTGGGTTTTCTCTTAAGAAAAAGTGACTACAGATGTTTTTAGTTTTGTTATTATATCTGTAAGGTACCGAGTAATAAATTTTTTAATTTTTCAAAATATATTTAAGCTATAATACTGCTTAAAAGTATTGTTTTATAACACTGACTTATCTTATAATCTTAGATTACTGCAGCTCACTCGAGCATTTATCAAAAAATAAATAACAGTATATTTAATCAAATTATAAAAATAATTTCTATTTAATTTCATTCGTGGTACATTTAAACACACCCAACAGTTTTAAATAATACTACTATAATAGTTGAAACTTTGCCTTGACAAATGGCCTTAAAATATATTAACGAAAAATACTGTTTCGAGAAAACTAATGCAAACCATTTCTCAGCGATTAACCCAAATAAAATACAACCAACCGTATTTTATAGGATTTGACCAAATCAAGGACTTACAACAACAAAGAAAGGATATTTGTTTAAAAAAAAATTATTTAGATTTTCCACCAATATAGAATAAACCAAAAAAAAAGGGTCTATGCAATCTGCATAACAATATATGCGTTATTGAGTTAGCATTTTTTTTATTCGTATAAAAAAATATGTCATTTATTAAAAAAAAAAAATAGGAGTTTGGCGACGCCAGTCGAGTTTTTCGACACTTACTTCAACGCGGATTCTATACAAAGATGGCCGAATATGAATAAATAAGGCAACAATACAACTTTTTAGAACCAACTTATTATTTAATGTCGATAGAAAATATATTCATCTTGTGTTTTTCAAAATAAGATGTTTACTGTTTTCACAAATAATATTTGAAGTACAATTTTTTTGTCGGGCTATTCATGGTAGCGGCCCACAGAAAAACCGGAAGGGAAACTTTGAAAAAAACTACAAGGGTTCTAATCAGCCTCCGAATAAGGCCGATTACCGTTGCCATATTGTTTTTGGCGGCCGGAAACCGATAATGGACTATAAAAATAATTCCAGAAAAAAACATGACATAACAGTTATATTGTTATGTTCACAGTTACCGTTCGCAATCTGTGAAAACAAAATGTCAGACACTTATCAGTCTCGGCCTAAGTTTCGCTTCTGGTTTTATTCTGTGGTAGCCCTGCTAATTTCTTATCAAACTCTAATAACACGCCTGACGCTAACGGTAATATTTTAACTACTAATAACAGTAATATAAAATATTGTTTGTTGATACTTGAATTGGAATGGAATTGAATGACGTTTAAAAACGAGCATAATATTGTCCTGAATAGATTTAGTAATTAATGGCAAGTAAACTAGCACCGCTGTTCGTCAAAAACACCTCTACAAAATGAATTTGTTAGTTGTCGTGATGGTTTGTTTTGCATGGCGATTTCAGTAAGTATTTTTAGTATAATACTAAAGAATATTTTATAGTTATTCCGTTTGTCGGTCACCGCACGTAAATTCGGTATTAAAACTTGAAATTTCGACTTGTATACTTAGTATATGTTAATCAAATTTATACTTGTATGATAAGATTATTTCAAAGTGGTCGTCTGGAGGGACATTGAAATCAGATGTCGCAAGGAATATAATATCGACCTACACAGGTGATTAAGTTCATGAAAATAATAACTATTCTCATACATTTTAGAGCTTATCAGAAAATAAGCTCACTTATTGTTAAATGTTGAACCTAATATGATAAACATTGAAGCCTGATTCCTAAATTTCATCTGGAAATTAGTAAAAAAGGGATTACCCAATTTGTTTTTGAGATTGCTATACGAATCTCTTCGGTTTCCTGTTTGAGAAAAAAGTTTTCTCCGGTTAATTTTAAATGGATTGGCGAGTTAAGAATTGTACAGTTAGGAGAGATTTAAAGAGAAAGGTGAGATTTAATTGTAGGACAAGCAATTATTTAATTGACATAAAAAAAACCTACTTCATTCCAAAGTTTTTATTTTTATTAAACACAGTATACTGCAAACTTAACTAATTTTTAATTATTTAAAAAAGAAATCCCTTTGAAACAACTGATAGTACCTACCTAGCCTGTAGAACAAGGTGGTGAAATAGTTGGCAAGCTTCGGTGGTCTGCTGTGCAATAAGACCTTGGTTATTTTTGACCACTGGACAGTACATTAACATTTTATTAAATGGACCGTGTATAGAAATCAAATTATGTTACCATGATCTGTGCAAGAGAGACATAGCTAAGTTAGACATGTGCTTTAATCTTATCAGTTTTCCCAAAACTAGCTCTGTTCCATATTATGTAATGTTTGGTTCATATATTGTCGCCTATATACACGCTTCATTACTATACTTATATAATTATTATAATATAAATTTAATAGTCTATTACAGCTAAATTTAACACAATGAAGTTCTTAGGTACTTAAAAATATTATTAACTTTGTAGGAAGATGAGTGGCCAAGTGTGTGTCGTCAGTGTGTTTGGTGATAAATCGTCTGGCAAAAAGGAGCCGCCATCCCCCGAAAACGGACTGGTGACAGATCCCAGACAGCGAAATTGTCTAGAAAACATCAACTCATGATAGCAGTGTTGAGCCTTCAAGACCTGTTAAGCTTACATGATAATTAATTAAGTATAAATTTGTAAATATAAGTTCATAATATATTCATTACATTTTTAGACTTATCTATGATTATTTAATTTCAAGGTGTAGCAGTATCATGACAAGATAATGGTTACCTGAACAATGACAACGTTTGCCACAATCAACTAGATCTAAAATAAGAAATTTATGGTGACAACAAAATAATTACTAGTCAAAGTATAAATTAGCCATTTTCAAATTAAAAATGTTATTATATTTTGATTAATTGTTTTTCCTTTCATAAATTTTAGTCGTTAAGAAAAAAAAAGGCCAGTCAAATTTGGGACTTGACAAACGAATAAAAAAAACATTGAAATTTACATGCTGGAAAGATATTTCAGTCGTCTGATGAAGAAATCACGTTAAAGAAAATTTGTCATATTTCCAAACTTTTTTTATCTAATAGTATGTGTATAGCGACATTAGAAAAGAGGTGTTAGAAAAGAGTGCACATTCAATTAGGTCTCGTTATCCCCAGCACATTATAAGACAACTAGAAAAATAGGAACTTGAAAAAAATTATATTCTATTGTTAAAACAAGGGTTAGTATATATTTTTTTATGTTTATCGTTAGAAAGTTTTAGACTCATAGGGGTTCGAACCATAGAGGTTTAATTTATTCTTCGGACTATCACAGCATCTTTGTCAGTGATTTTAAATAATTTTTTCCATCTAAAAATGGTTACGCAGAATGCGTTTTACTAAGTCCGTGGTTGTTTTAGGTCAAAAACACTTATTTTGAAATCGAATGAAAACAATGTTATGGGGACAATATCATATACGATTTTGAAAATAACAAACATGTAAAAAAGTTATAGCTATTTTAAAAAAGTAAAATAGTGCGATTTTAAATGTCAAACATTAAGCTAAATATTAGTTTTATCAAAAAAAGTAAATGATATTGTCTCAAAAATCTTGTCATCTTTCGTTCTTGTTATGAGTATTTTTCATCTAAAATCATGATGAAGCGAGTAAAACGTATACTGCGTAGGTATGTTTTAACGTTGGAAAATTGGTCCTATTAACGAGATATTCTTGTTTTACACAAATGCTATTTCTAAAGAATACCCTAAAGAAATTGTAAACAATTTATACTTATTAGAACTACATATTATATCATTCAGAAATTTGTATTGTAGGTTTTGTTATTGTAAAAAAAATATGTCAATATTTCCTAATATTAAAAGGAACGTTAGTCATTTTAACACATTTTCTGGTCTCTTAAACTGTACAAAAAAACATCTGCCTGTGCTTAAAATGTTATTTGGGTCCGAATAAAAAATAATATACGATATTGTAAAATAAATACCATTGCAGCTCCTTTAAAGCTAAAACGTATAAAACTAAGATGTTTTAAACATATAATAAAAAAAAATACTTGTAAAAAATCAATAATTTAATAATAATACAACAAACAAAACATTAAATAACAATAGGAACTAAATAAAAAATAAAAAAAAATGGCCATTAATTAAATATGAAAAAGGGATAAGCACATTTTTTTACGATCATATATTGTATATTTTTTCAGTGTAGCGTATCGTAACAGCAACCAAATAAATGTATTTGTCTCGCTCTACCGTTTCATAATTATAAAACTACTATGTTATCAATCGCCGATTATGATATTATCGAGTAATAAATATTTGTTTTATGTATTAGGCTATAAACAGCAAAATTCAATGAATGATAAAACTTGGCCTTCTGACAGCATTGCCATTCATAATTTTGAAATGTAATAAAATATGTTTTAACTGTCAATTATATTAATAACATATTGTATACTTATTAAATTACATGTGCGGTTTATTTTATGAGATATTTATGTTAAATTCAAAACACTAACATGATGTCAATAGCTGATACGTTGGTTTTTCTAAATTAGTATCTACTTTAATATTGTTACTAATTACTTATTTTTTTACTTACTAATTGTATTAGTTGATCTGTATTAATATGTATACCCTATTTGTAATGTTCTGACTTTGATGATAGAAAAATACAGTCGGAGATCTTAAAACACTAGGGCAAGATTTTCAACAAAGTATATCAAGAAACATCTATTTGGTAAAATTCATTAGTATAAAATTAGGTATCAATATTGTCACTAGAATATCAACAAACAACACTAAAGCCGTTTAAAGCAATCGAAAATCGAAATTAAGTCCATTTACACCTATCATAACAGTGTCTATTTGATACGTATGTTACGGTAGAGCGAAAACTTGCAAATTGTATTTTTTTTTTTAAATAGAATAGTTATCATATTTTGGTTTATAGTTATTTATTATTAATTGTTGATTTTGTTTTGCAGTTTTTCCAATTTGAAACAAAAATGTGCGTTTGTACGACATACAAGATGGTACGAGATACAAGCTACACGTAGATTCTTCAGGAGTTGGTGAAATAGTGATTCTGTTCTAAGAATTTAGTCTATCTATATTAGTTTGAAGTATTCTTATTCTCAGGAACAAATAATATAATTAAAAACAATTTAATTATAAGTACTATATAATCTTACATCAATGTACATTACCTGCAGTTATTTTTTCTTGCGTTTCTGTTAGTTAATTTATTAAATTATGATATATAACGTAATTGTCTGTTAAAAGTTCTTTTTTTTATCAAAGTAATTTTAATATTGAGTGTAATTTACTGTAATTTGGGTTTTAAACGAATTTACTTAAACCGTTTAACTGACAATTTAAGTAAATCGAGAGAAATGTTCATATATGTACCAAGTTGTAGATTGAAAATAATTAAATTTTTAATAATCCTCTATTGTATTGGAGAACATATTTTATACCATACATATTTAACTGTTGCTGTATTACATTATTGTCACACTGTTCTTTATATATTGCACTCGTAAAACACCGTTAATTGCATTATTTCAAATACTTATTGTATTTTTTAATTTTTTTAATTAATACTACAAGTTGTTTTTACTATACAATATGTTATCATGAAGTGATTCGGTTATGTTGTATTCATTTATTTATTGTATACAAAATATCAGATACCGATGAAATCCATAAATTTCATAATCGTTACTTCTTATTCGGTATGCATTGTTTTATTATTTTTATAGTTTTTACACAAATTACAAATTAGATTAAGCACATACCTAAAAATGTAATGGTGTTAATTTATAATGTACACAGTACGGTTACTATTAATGTTTTATATATGTATTGTATGCTCAATAAATGTAAATCAATGACTGAATTAATTAGAATACAAATGGTTGATTTATTGAAGGAAAATCCACACTGATAAAATACTTAAAAAGCTTGGTAGGATAAAATACGGTATTAATCTTGGCTTTTTGTATGATAGAATAAAGATTACATTTTTCCTTTTTATTAAATAACGGTATAAAATGTTTTAAAAAAAAGTTAACAAGTTTTTTTTAATACTAATTAGGACGAAGAGTAGTTTTATATAAAAGTAACATCATTTTACGTGACAAATAGTTTTTACCGATAGAAAGTAATCTAGCACTTATCAAATATCTAGCAGATATCAGTTACTGTTACTTATACAAAAAATTGGTGTAAAACTTTTATTATTTGAGCTTTGGTTAATTTAAAGTATATTAAAATGTCATTGAAACGATTATTAGGTTTTGGAGAAGAACAGAGACAATTTGTAAAGTTAAATTTTAAAAATGTATTCTTCTTGAGTTATAAAAAAATGTAAAGGAAAGGCTTAGTTAAAATGTTTGTCATTGTGCATATTTAATATGATTAATAACGACAAAACGATTTTACAGAGAATAACTATAAAGACAATAACTATTAATTATTTACTTTATTGTAGGTAGGTATGTATTATTGAAACTAAAAAAATATAAGTATTGCTTCGTTATAATACATAATAGTGGTAATGTGGTTTTGTTTTAACCTTATTTTCAATTAGGTTTTAATTAATATTTTGTAGGTTTTTTTATAAAAATGCCTAAAATGAGTTCCTATTAGACATTTTTATTATTAATTAATGTCGCAGCTGAACATTTTTATGGGCACAATTTTACGAATTCGGAACGAAAAAATTTAATTTATAACTGCGTTCCCTGCTTTGAATTTGCTCGAAATAAATTAAATAATTAGCTTTACAATATTATGTTTCCTGCTGTTTATTACACCATGTCAATTCACCGCCTAAACCAGTCTTTGTTAACGTGTAATTAGAGAAGAAATGTGTAGCGTAGGTACTTGGGGCACAAAGCATTTCTGATAGAACGACACTTATTGGTAATAAAGTAATAAATTAATGTCAAACGTGTAGGTACCCTACACCGAGGTGGTTAATATATTCATGTACTATTTATTTTCCAATTGCTTTGTTTTCTGTAAAAAAACATGACGTAAAGTGTTTGTATAGGATGCTACGGTTTCGGATTTTTCTATTGTTTATTCCCCCACCTATTCGGCCATTACAACGTCTATTTGGCGTTAAGAGAGTTTTTTTTTTCATTCCAAAACGTGTAAGAGAGTTTTTTCCCCACCAAAACGCCTGTTTAATATGATTTTAGTAACGTAACCATGCCCTTTAAAACGATATCAACATTAACAGAGCAATATTATAGAGAGCTGTGACGATAATATCGCATTGCTTCGTGTGCTGTTATATTTTTTGGTGTTGGAAGCTGTTGACTGCGACCGATGGCGTTTTGGATGTGTAACTGGGTCAAAAGGACAAAAGTTCAAAGGGGTTTGCACCACCTTTGCAGAGTATAAAATCAATACCTGGAGATTTGCCAGAGGATGTGGTGGTTGCAGGGAACTCCGGCAGGTCCACTATGGGAACAACGATGCTGTTGGCTTTGCGTTATAACTTGTACTCAGTTTAACGGCCTTTAATAATAATGAATATTTTAAAAATTACAGTCTTGTACCCATTATAATATGTACCAACAACACCTATTCGAATAAAATTTGAAAATATTTTAACACTTACAATACTATTGTGTAGTATTCGTATTTGTCATTATTATTTAAAAAATACCTTTTGTATAAATATTTCAATACGAACGATAATTCTGTTCTAATTTACAAATAACAAGTCTTCAAGTCAACGGTTTTTGAATACCTTTCAGAGTACATACAGTTTCTCTATGTAACATACCAAATTACCAAGAAATAATAGTTATATATAACATACCTAATGACCAATTCGGGTGTAACAGATAGCCTGTCTGAGATAGGTATTTTGTTTTCCTTAAAATACATGTTGGTTAGTCAGTAACAAAGTTGCATAGGTACATATATTTAGTTAAGTAATATTATTACCCACAGTAATAATAATTCGACTCGGGTGGTGAGGGAGTAATGTTTTTCAATTTTAACTAATTAAACATGTTGGAAAACCCAAAACTCTACTATTTTTTTTGAATTTGTCAATTATAATAATAATCGACTCTAAAAAAAGTCTATTATAATATTTAATATTTGTTTTTTTAAGAATATTAATGATATTTTTTATAATAGCTAATGATAAATACTTGTTGTAATGTCTGTTTGACCAATCACTAACAAATCTTTTTAATATGAAAATTAAATTTAAAAAAAAAATGCAATCAACATATTATTAACATTTTGCATGCATACGTTAATAGTAGTTTGAACAAATAAATGTTAACGTTTTTATATAATATACCGCATACATTACGGTATTGTATAATACATTTGGGCTTTAATTTAAATTTTCAGTAAACGATTGCATAAATGTGGACATTTTAACAAAATATTTAGTTTTTCTGTATGATAAACATACGAAAAATTATTTTTAGTAAAAAATAGTTTATACATTTTAATTTGGTAGTAGTATTGAAATATCTTTAAATAGTATGCTTATTTAAATTATTATTCTCTCAGCAAGTATACAAATACAATTCAAAATGTATATAAAATTAGGTATCTAATGAGGTATATACTTCGATAAGACATTATCTTCATAAATAATAATCAATTACACGAAATTTTGTAAATCGTGCACAAACGCTGAAAAAATAAACCTACTACAGAAAAAGTCAAAACGTTGTGCAAACATATTCTAAATTAATATATTTCTTTTATTATAGTAGTAGGTAGGTACATACTAAATTACTAAGAAACAATCATCGTCGATCGCATAGGTATTTAATTTTATTAACGTTTAATATATTATATTTAGTTGGTATAATTTTCTTTTTTGAAGTGTTTGAAATTGGTTTCAGAAAAGGATTTTTATAATTATATTCAGAATCGAAATATTTGTATACTTTAATGTAGTTTAGCATAATAATTGACGTCGTCGTACAATGTATTTAATTTCATTAATTGTTCGAATACAAAAAAATGAAGTACTTTGACCGTCTCTGTTTATCGTTTATAATGTGTCGTAGGAATTTCGTATGTATTAGTTTAGCATTCTGTTTAAGCTAGTATGGCATTTTTTCGAGAATAGACGTTGTTATATACGACAAGTTTTCAAAATGTTGCGAAAATTCCAAAAACGTCCCTAGTCATAGTATTATTATAACAATTCAAAGGAATCGCCGCTCCGTATGGGAATGGATAAAAGCAAACGGATTCCTGTTTGCCGCATTGCGGACTACGGTTAAAATATTCGGTTTACTGGAAGCACGAGTCCCTGGGGCGATTGTGCTCATGGCACGGCACGAAGGGAACAGGGGTTGAAAACCGACATGGCCGACAGGCCGTTGGCCGTTGCCTGGGCGACACGAGATTTTCGCCGACTACACGTGCCTGACCCGACCGAGGACAAAGGATCTTACCTCGTCCCTCCCCCCACCCTCCCCCTCCCGCAAGTATTTGAGCTCAAATACAGCCGCAGCTGGCAGGTCACAGCGCAGACTTATCCGGCGACCAAATCAATATGCCTTTCCCTGTGCACCACCCCGCCCGTTTATCCCTCCTTTCGCCTTACCCGACAGCGTTATGCGACGTTGCCAAACTGTTGAAAACCGACTGCGAACAACCGAAACGATAATAATAATAATATTAAACAAGTGGAACGGTTTCGTATAAAACACAGATTCGCCGTGAAGACGCTGAAAATCAAACGCATATACTATAATAACCCATTCTCGATTCAAAATTAACGGCTGTGTTACCTTAATAATTATTATTTCCACGTACCTATGTAGACAACGCTAATGGGAATTGCTACAGAAAAGCCTTGTTCGTATTGACTAGTATTGTTGTAATTCATTTAACACACAATACAGGTACACCGTAGTCGAATTAATAGTTATTCGAATATTCAAAGTTTCAACACAGAACAGATGAAAGCAGAAGGGTCACTTTCGATGTACGCAAAAAAAGTGACGGCCATTTTGTGACGGACTATTATAATATTTTTAAATGACATATTGTTGTAGTACCTATCATACATACCATAATACCATATTATATACCATACATGATAGTTTTGTTCGTTTTGACAAAAAGTGTACACCAAAGCGTTAGTAATGAAATAGTGTAGTCGTATTGTGCTCCTTCAAGTTAAAAAGTATAAAACTAAAATGTTATTTTGAAGACATTAAATTATAAAAAAGTTGTAAATAAACAATAATAAAATAATAATACAATAAACAGAACACTGAACAGCATATAACACAAGGTACTTAATAAAAAAAAAAAATTAGTACCCATAAATTAAATAATTTGATAAAGGGACAATAAGTAGAGTTTTTTGCTTATAACATTATTTTACGATTCTATATAAATATTTATTTTTCAGAGTGATGTTTCGTATGTTTTGACGTAGAAATTATATTAATCTAAACATCAATTGAATATTACCCAAAATATTCGATTATACGAAACGTAACAACAACCTTAATATTTATAACCCTACATAATATTTATATATTTTTGTTTAGTTAATTTTAAATATTCTATAGGCAATACCCGTATATATTATATCATAATATGGGGTGTCTATAAGTCGTTGAAACGGTATTTTAGATAAATAAGTAATTAAGTTTTAAGCGTATACGTTTTAAGAACAAAGATTAAATTTCAAATATGATTAAAAAACACCTACACATATTAATTAAAAACTGTACCATTGAAAATCATAAAAAGTATATTAACCTTAAACAGTATTAAAAACCATGAATATGCAACCTGCAATGGGAAATGCAACCGACAAAACTTCGAGTATTTAAAAAACAGAATCAAAACTTGTAAAATGTTTAATGTAAGAAAACGGTTAATACGCACGTTCTAAGCAATATTTTTTTGAATTTATGTAAAAATAATCATCCCCTCTACACAACTTAACAACAATCTATATTTAAGGCGCCTAGTTTCAAAACTAGCTAAAAGACCAAATTTTCTAAACGGGTTTTTTTTGTATTTCCTAAATGGTCACACTATTTTTCAGCCATATTCAATGTTTGTTTGCAAACCACCTACATGTATCACAAGTATAATATATCTTCAGTGAATTTTAAATCCAGTCATATGTTAAAAAAAAAATTGCTTATTTCTAAAACAGCCATAGGACGACATTTGACAACAAAACCGGCTATATCAAATTCATAAATCTATTTAACTTTTGTAATAATGAGTTTATAAAACACATTTTCGCACACAACGTGTATACACTGCAAAGCTTTGATTTCATATTTATTATAAAATCATAGAGTAAAATCTTCTTAACCTTATAATTTATATTATCGTTTTTTGTTGTTTTTGAGATATTCCAAAAATTTCTTATGGCTGGTTTTGAAAATAGACGCCTCGTTTGATGTAGATTCGATGCGTTAGCTAAGAAAGTATTAGGTTTTATTGTAGTGTGTGTTGTTTTTTTCTTAGTCACGGTACCTTCTTTTCTTGTGGGCCAGTTTCCCGAGGAGCATCTCTATTGATCCGTTGCCGTATATATATTATAGGCGTGCGCAGACATTTTGTCTGGGTCATGCAGCATGCTCTCAAGTAAACGGGTCCCTACAATAACTTTACCAATAAACGAAAAATAGCTCGTATATTTTTCCCAAAAATCGAGAAAACGTCAAATGAGCAAAAAAACAATTCCGTTTTAAATGTCACGTAAACATGATAATATTAAGGAAAATGTGAATGTAGAATTCTTCAAAACAAAAAAATCATGCTTATCTATCGGCCATTTTTTGATATGTCACAAAAACAAAATATTAGAAATACATAGTTATCATTAAAATATATGTTTCCAAATGTAATCGTTAACATAATGATATAATTATCGCTTGAGATCAAATTCCTTTCCGAAACTAGATAAATAACACTTTTTAATTAACTACGCTGGAAATTGCATACAGAACTTTTTTTGCTTTTTGCTTTCTTTAAAAGACACTGAGGGTAGTTTTTTATTTTCTGCCATAGCAATGTGTAAAAGGCAATCGGCGCTAATTGACAAAGAAACGAATTTAATTTATAAAATACATAAAAGTATGTATATTTGTATTGTAATTATTTGTAAATATGATCACTATTAATCCATGGCTTAAATATACTAGATTATTGCATAACCCCACTTTATTATATTACCAATTCACAAAATAGCAGTGTAAGGGTGCACCATTGTTTTTTATTTTATACATATAATATTTATAGTACCTTTATGAAATAAATGAATTTGATTGTCTGAACCCATACGCTGCTATTTTATTTTTATCATTGAAAATTTCTATGGAGAGGGAGTAGAGATACAATAACCTAAGATATTTAAGAAATAATTAGATTTGTATAAAATTACAAAAAGAATTAATAAACAATACCTGTTATCATTAAATATTAGGACGGTTTTAACTTATTCCGGACCACGACAAATAAATATATGTATATATCTAAACGTGATCGGTTCTGTAAGTCCAATATGATGAACAATAGTCGTTACCTCGTAATAATTTAATAACTGATGTTTTGTTCCAACTTTTAAACCAAAAAGCGGTATATAACGTAGATAATTGATAAAATACAGGGTGTACTACAGCACACCAGGCACACCCTTTCCGCATGCCTACGACCGGACCGTAGGGTTTAGTCTCAGAATAACCAGATGGGAAACTTTAAAAATAACTACTTATTAACTCTTATGAGCCGCCGATACAGTCCGACTGTCATATCGCACCCTTGGTGCAAGACTGCCACAACTCAATGTTTGGGTTTTTTTTTTTGTTAGTTAAGGCAACAGGTTTGTTGCTATGATTTGTATCTACAAAGTGGTCTATGGTAACAAGTCGTAACTCTAACGACGCCTCTAAACATTAGTGTCGGTATTGATTTTTTTCATTTGTACGGTTAAATAAATAGTAATACTGCCACATTTTCGGTTACAGCGTAGTTGGGTGGTTTTTTTTTATAGTTAAGCATAACCAATCGAGATTGCCTAATTTCGTTTTGAGGCGTTTAACCGGACGAGACCCTTGAAAAGTAATAAAACATTGCCACATTTTGTGTTGTGACATTCAATTAATTTAACAAGTAAAACAAGTTCTACCGATAAACGTTGAAAACAACTACCCATTACACTTTCTCCCTAAAAGTTGTTGAACTCTTTGTTTCGCTTTTTTAGGTGAAGTTTTAGAGATTAAGGTCTGAAAATTAGTCCGAATGTATAACTAAAGCGGGGCCATCGCGTCATAATATAGGTATAATTTCTCAAAAATCCGTAGTCAACATTTTGTTTTATTAAATCCCCCCCCCCAAAAAAAAGGAAATAACACACTTTGGCCATAGTATATATTTCTAGGTCGCTGTGTGTGAGTGAGTCATCAGACAAAAGGTTAGGTTTTCATTTTATTGTTAATTTCGGGGTGAGGGTACCAACGGCAATAAATCGTTGCAGGCAGTCGGTCAACCCTAATCGCGTGCACCCATGTATAAAAAATACATTTATCAGCACATTATGTCGTTACAATGCTTTCTACGATATTTGTAATTCTACCATTTGAGATTCTCGTCGGTGCGTTTATTTGATAGTGATTTTTATCAATTTTAGTTGTAATAGTTATTCATGTATACCCGTGACCTTCCCTGCCCCCCCCCTCTACTAGGCCCCGACCCAACTGTATACTGGATTATTTATAAAAAAAAAAATAAAAAGGTACGTCAACGTTAGGTTAGTTGTACAATATAGGTGTTTGTAGGTATAGTGTATACTGTACACCATGCAACAAGGGTTTTGGCAAGGTGGAACTGAGCGTTATTATTTTACTGTGGTTTTATATTTTACCCTAGAAGCAGGTATACGGCGGCTGCGGTCGTTTGCCTTTGGGCACGGATAATATGGAATGGACCACCTCGGGTTTGACCCCAAAAATCAATCCAGCTGAAACGACGTTTTGCGCAGGGATAACCACGGTTGCTAGGGAACAAAAGTCCTTGAGACGGCTTTTGGCAAATACAAATAATGGCGATGGTATACCCTGTTTCGTTCGCTCGTATCTAGAGAGCCGATTTTAGCAGCTGCAATAACAGTGTACTCGTCAAATAGATAATAATAATAATAATACCTACAATGTACCCATTACGTTATATGTACCCGTATACGCGATTTGATCTATCATAATAGTAGTTATAATAGGTGTATAGAGTTGGGTAATATGTGTTTGAAAACAATATGCGTTTAATAGCCGAACGCGGCATGTCGGAAATATAAAAATATCAATATTCTTATTTAACAAAACTTGTGCGAGCAAAAGCACCAATCTTAGGCGAACAGCGAGGCTCACGGGCATGGGTATAAATATATTTTAATAGACAAAAACAAGATACAAACATTTTTTTTAATTACTCTGAATGAACAAAAAATATAACAAAACTAAAATATGCCGAAAGCAATAGAATAGGTTTATTAAAACTCATATAATATATAATGTCACGTGATACAATTACTATTTTTTCTTGTTTTAACTATACGACAAGTGCTCTTTTCTCTGAGCACATTTCTAATAAGCAGCACCGCTTAGTCGATTTCGTTTCATTTTAATTGTTTTTAAAATAGAATATTATCTTAATATATTATATAATATTAAAAAAAAAACGTCAGTTCTTGATATTATCACTTAGTACACAAGTCCATACCACGTCGTCGTTACTATTATTTATTTGCCTAAATTTGGCCCTGATTATATTATAGTGTTTGCTAATCAGTAGTCAACACACACAAATATATACACAAGAATTCAAATAATATTTTAATACCTACTAATCTATAATCATTTTAAAAATTTCCCCTTACTCGAACAAATAGAAAGACAAAAAAAAACTAAACATCACAATAACTACGCAGTAATCTATGAATTATCATTATTCAACATATTATTCATGCGAATGTATAAATACAGGATTTACACTTTTTATATTTATTTTAATATTAAATACATTTTACGAGGTTGAAAAAAAGGATGATTTAAATTTAAATCAAAAAGAAACATGTATTAAATGTGCGCACGATAAAAAATATTACCTGAGAATACAATTTTGGGTAAGGCATAAACAAGTCTTCTTGAGTTACTTAATGTACAAATAGATTTGGGCCTTTTTTTAAAGTATATTTTCCCGATAAAAAAAAATGTAGCCTATCCGCCCTTGGCACTAATATCCAAAAAAAAATTTAAATATTGCAATTAAATTTTAATCTTTGACAAAAAAACTTATGTAACAAATGCAAATTTTCTTCTTTTTAGAAGTCCGGCGAAAAGGTGAACAATTCTGACTAACTTTTTGTCTAACTTAATCGTATGAGTTAAATAGCTGTGGTAAGAATCAAAAGAAAGCAAAATTAAAATTATTTCTACGTATTTCTGGGTTTACACGAATGATGTCAATTAGTTTTCCTCTATATAGCGCTATCGAAAATTAATGAACAAAAATTGTAAACTTGACACAGGTAGAAGATTGAGTTCACCGACAGACAATGAATAATCAAATAGTTGTTTTTGCAAGAAAAGTATCTCTTCAACCCGTCTGGTGCGAACCTCAACTAATGGTGGATTAATTGTTTGCGAAAATTCCTAATGGCTTTTATGAAAACGGTTTAATTTACCCCATTGATACATATTTTGTGGTAACGTTCAATTAACGTCACACTAACAATAAGTAAATATCTCGAACATTTTATTCTTAAAAATTTGTAATATCTACTGAATATTCATTAAACATTATTTGTGTAGAATGAACTTCTAAGTAGGTAGTGTTAATATATAGTAAACACTATATTAGACAAAAAAAAAACCCACTCCTCTTCCAATAGGATAAAATATATTTCAATACTAATTGGGGAAAATACATGCACATAATTGGCTAGTGTAGATATAAAAAAAGTGTGGATTTAAAGCAATAAGGACAATTGCTAATTATTAGTTAAGAGTTTTTATGGTGATTGGGGGTTTTTGCACAAAGGTAAGCTTACCTACCTACTTCTTTAAATCTTGTGTAATATTTTACACTGTTATTTCATACTCCACGCACGGCCAAATTCTACCGCTGGTGGCGTTTTGTGTGACCTAAGGGGTCACACAAGGGGTTTTATGGGTTTGTACCAGCTCTGAAAAATCGATTGTGCAAAAGTTGCCTCGGTTGCCATAGCGATTCCGGCTTTCCGCTCTTGTTTAATATTCATTAAAAGACGGTACACATCGTCCCGTCTAATACTAAGCTTAAACTTTAGATGGAATCCTCGCAAAGACCGAAAAAGGGTCTGTTTATTTTGCAAGCGCACGTACCGTATAGTAATGTATGGTGGTAGGGCGGGGAGAGAATAAACCGTCAGGGGAGTGCTTAAGGGTATAGCTTTTGCGTTTAAATCACGGTTGTCTAGATAGCCGTGATATAAGCTGGTACACTGTACAATATACAGTATACATACATTAGACGTTTTAAAAAATAGTAATAATATAGAAGAAAATATTTTATATAACTACTTGAAATTTCGTGGCTAAAAATTCACTAAAAATAAAAATGCTGTATTTTCAAGTTAGGCGCACGTACATTTAGAGTACTTTGTACTCATGGACCTAATATTCTTGTTTTTATTATCTTATCGATACATTTTATTGTTTTAATATTATGTCAACACCAACATTGTGTTTGTTTGTCGGGTCAGTAAAAAATGCAGGGAAAAAATGACTTACTGGTGAAATACTACTTAACTCTTCTTTCTTATCTGATTTTCACATCTTACACGGTCTTCATCCATTAGGAACACCACATATTATTGCACAACTACTACTACCATACTACTTTACCAACAATATCGCAAGAGAGTAAAAAATGTTACCTCTATTTAAACAAGGAAGGTAGTACAAAGAAAATAAAGATAAAAATATAGTATATTTAATGTATGTAAACGCATTCACCTAAAAATTACAATATTAAAAAATATTGTAATATTTTTTTTTTTTGTTATAGCCTGGATTGTCAATAAAGAGACCTAAAAGTGATATAGTGTACCTATCTAATGAAAAATTAAATCATCGCAGTACCGATTTGTATAAAATATTCGCCATTGTCCTTACCAAACGATTTAACTGACATTTCACAACATCATGACTGTATATTAATAAAGTGTGTATTGATAAAATAGCGAGATTTTTAACAGATTGGAAATTTTGTGTACCAGGGTCCGAGCAACCGACATTGGCAATACGGCCAAGAACACAATTCACTCAACAGCCAGAAAAATAACAATAAATAGCCTTCCATGTGTGCTGCGTTTCCTTGGACCCTGGTTATAAATAAATATAATAATATTATATAATATAATATTTATATATAGGTGGTATATATATATTTTTCATATAGAAAAATCGAAAAACGGAAAATTATCTTATTTTTACACGTTCTAATTATTTCTACTATTTCGATATTTACTGTGGTCGTTTTTTTCGACATTTCTATATGAAATAAGAAATTTCACCTCTTTTTTTTTTGGTTTTTTTAGGGAGAACTCAGTTTGCAATTTACACATTTTATGTAAAATTAAATTAGCTTTTTCTTGGACTCCTTGTTTGTAGGTACATCAAATGTACAGTGACCATAGACCTATAAGATCTATCTATATAGGTTTATGACAGTGACAGTTTATACATTTGATGTGCAAACAGGGAGACCAAGGGAAATAAATGAAAATCTGAACAAATTAGAAAAAATATTTTTTAATAATTGGAGCTAAATGACGGCCATCTAACGCCATGTCAAATTTAATGACCGCCCTAATATATATTATTTATATATAAAAAAGTGCATAATTTTTGTCCATGATAATTTTCGAAACTACTAACGTCATTTACATGCGGTTTTTTGTATTTTGACGAGAAGCATTAGAATTAATTATTGTATACTAATTACTATCAACATTATAGTATATTATAATATGTATATTTGAGCAACCCCCCCAAAAAAAAAACAATTGTTTTTTGTCTACTCGACTAATCTCAAATTGAGGCTAAAAATTCAAATTTGATAAGATAATATTTAGAGGTGACTGAAAGCTATTTCGTCCATTTCATTAAAACGTGTGAAGGTGAAATCTTTTTTGTCTTTTGACTATATCTATTAAAAATTTGAAGCTACGATATTTGGAATGGGCTCGTTGAAAACACGACTAAAATTACTTTAAAAAACCAAAATATTATATTTATTGTTGGTTTATCGACGAAATGGTTTTAGGTAATAGTATTTACAATAGTAGGATATAAAATAACATATATTATAAATAGAGATTTTATTTGAAAACAAGTTCACTTGTAATAAAAATATTCAAAACTATATCAAAGTATAATAATGAACAATACAAACGTTTTAATATAATGATCTGTGTTTTATAAACTGAAATGACACATTACTTTTAAAATATCAAACAAATATTACTTAGAGCTGTTTTTTGCCAACTTCATCTATACATTTCGGTAACTCGGAATTTGGATTAACCCTAACATGTAATATAATAATAATTAGATGTTACAATTAGAGTAAAACTATTTATTTTAGATATGTATTTTGTAAGATATCAATTTAGGGCAAATGGGATGAATTTGGCCAACTTTTGGTACCAAACAATTTTGAAAACATTTTTTGCATTGTAAATATATGTTTTAAATATACTACTGTGGACACAGTTTTATATATTTAAGCATATTTTACTAAAGTCTTATTATCTTTATTCTTATTTTACTAATTTATCGATTCCTCATAAATAGGTGCATTTTATGTCAAAATAGTAATTACATACTGTAATAACATTATACATCCTTCTTTAGTTAGTGAAAGCCCACAATTACATAAAATTATAAAAAATTACCGGTAATTAGGTTACCTAGTACTAGCCAACTATAATAAATTATGTATATTATGAAATTTAATGTTTCAAAAATGTTATTTGCAATTAAAATATTGTTTGAATTTGATTTGATTTAAAGTGGCAGGAACCAAAAAGAGTTTTCCTAACCAAAATCATTTTTTACATAAAAAAAAATGTTATTTTACAATACTTGTTAATAAAATCTATTTCTCTGCATTTAGTTTTAAATTTTCCCTCAATTTTTAAATAAGATATTTAAGGAAAATAATGAGCATCAATAATTTTGAAATAATCATTTATAATTTACAGCCTTCTTGGTTCTCGTCACTTAAGTTTATTTAAGTTATTTTAATATAAATATAATTATAAACTCCATTTCGAATAGTAAATCATACGGTCGACGAGCAAATATTGATAAATTGCAAACAGCAAAATGATTAAATTTTTAAATAATACTTTTGATTTGTGCTCAATTACACATCATACAAATTTTATTAAAATTACTTGTATACAATTTAAATTATCACCAAGTTAATGGACCAGATATCAAAAACTACTAACAATGTAAAAACAGTCTTAACCTCGTACAAAAGTGATACTTAGTAGCTGTTAATTGTATGATATTACACTTCAATATATTTTATTATGGTAAAATACTTATATTATTTCTATTTATGTTTAAGTTTAAACTTGAATTTTACACTATTTTGGCTGTAATGGGTTTGCTTGCTCGCCAATGAAACATACAAATAGTTATTACTTATTAAAACTTATCGTTTAACAACAGTTATGGGTTACAAATAAAAAAAATCACTCATTTTTACCAACACTGATCAATAATACTATATAATTAATATACTACACGAACATTCTGGTTACAATAATAAAATTAAAGTAACAGTTTAACAAACACATCTTCATCGACAAGTTTTCACATATTTAGTTACTAACGTTAAATTATAATAAACAGTTAAGTCTTATTGTTGCTAGTACTCCGTAATGGTAGGCAGAAATTTTTTTTTAAAAAGTTACTTCATTTATAGATTTAATACAAAAATATATTTAAGTTTTCAACGTAAATAAAGAATTTAAAACATAACAAAAACAGCTACACCTAACGTTATTATCAAATGTTGTTCATCAAGATTCTTCGGCGAAGTCACGTACAGGCCCTAAAAACAAATAAATTAAGTAAATAAAAACAATACACAATAAATTTATATAATAATAATAGAAGTGTAGGAGAGAACATATTATACATTTGTTGTACAACATTACATACATTTGTACAGACAGCCATCAATAAGTTTTTTACGATCATCATCAGTACTGATATTAAGTTTTTCCATGCACATCGAAAGTTCTCTGTCGTCAGCAATGCATTTTGACAAAGTCTGCACGGACGACTTTGGTAGTTTTACGTCGTAATAAATGTAAACCTACAAAAAAGTAATTTCATCTTAATATTAATAAAAAAGCTTTACATTTCAAATTATTTGATACAACCAATTTAGCTTTTAGTCATACAACAAATAAAAGTGGTTTCTCATCGGTGTCTTGTATTGTAATAATTTTACTAAAAGCATAATAAGAAGCTTAAAGATGCCAAATGATTTTACAAAATTCTACCGTTTGTCAAGATAGTGCGATAATAATTAAAATACCGTGAGAATGTCTGATAAATGATGAAATATACATATTTCAAAAATACAATTAGAAAATTACAAATCAAATGACTTTTTTTGTTAAAATAATCTAAGTAGGAAAAACACAATCGACTACTTGAGTATTTTTTTTTTTGGTTATAATATTTAATTTATATGTTTTAATAGAATACACCGTCGTTCATTTTTTAAAAGTTGTATTTTATAATATGTGTTAAGGTTTAGCATTAAAAATTATATCAGAACGTAGACTGGATACAAATGGAAGAACATACACTACGTTCGTTGATTTAGAAAAGGCATTCAATAGAGTAGATTTGAAGCTACTATTTACAGCAATAAGAAGAGCACAGATTGGAGAGATAGAAGATTAGATTGATTCTAAACTTTTATAAATCTCAATGCACAGAGATAAATATAAATGGTTATAAACAATAGTAAAATAAAAAGAGGGGTAAGACAAGGCTGTCGCTATCACTATATCTCTTTAACCTCTTCATAGAAAAAGCTATATAACGACAAAATCTAATAGTAAATAAGTAAAAGTAAAAGGTCAACAAATTCACCGTATTTGTTTGGCGGACGACATTATATTGTTAGTGAACTCCGAGAAAGATGTGAAATGGTTTCATTGAAACCACATGCCAGTAGTTCTAAAATTGGAGCTTAACAGGCTTTGCCCGAGCATCAACGTCAAAAAGACTAAAACAATGGTTGTTGATAAGACCGACTCACAGATAATAGCCGACAATATAATAAATTACTGCCACAAAGATCTAGTAAAAAAAAATCTGTTATTTGGGTAGTCAATTTACAAATGCCAACAAAAGACATAAAAAGAAAAGAATAGCACTTGCCAAACTAGCTGCCTTCCAAAGGAAACAAAAGCTACTAGTAAATCAAAACCTGTCGATAACCACAAGGAAAGGGTTCTTAAAAGACATTTGTATGGAGCGTCTTGACTTAAGGCTGCGAAACGTAGACCCTAGACAAACAGGAGAGTTGACAACTGACTAATTGCCACAGAAATGTGGTTCTGGAAGAGAATTACCAAAACAAGCTGGACAGCAAGAAAGACAAATGATCAGATACTAGCTGAAGTAAATGAAAAGTTGGAGATCATAGAAGCTATAAATTCTAGAAAAATAAAATTATTCGGCCACTCGATACAATATAACAAACTTTTAAATATGATTTTAGAAGGGAAGGTTTTAGGCATAAGAACTAGAGGAAGACCTAGAACATCTATCCTCAAGAACATTATGTTACACACTAGCTGTATGAATAAGAAGACTCTAAAAGAAACTGCTAAAGATCGGTACGTTTGGCTTCAACGACAATGTCAAGGCATAGTCTTAAGAGAAATAAAAAAAGAAGTTTAAAGTCCAAAAATGAATATTATTTTTTGTAACAAAAATTTCCTAATCAAATTATTACAAAATTACAAAAACACTTTTTTTTTCATTTAAAGAAGCCAGCAAAGTAGGGTAGGATCATATTAGAGCCGGAACTCGGAAATGGCAAAGGTTTTTAGAAATTATTGAGAATATAAAATTTAACTAAATGGTTGATGCAAAAATTTAGATTTCCATTTTAAAATGTAATTATGGTCCAGACACACACAAAAAAAAAATTTGTAGCAGTGCTCCTCATCGAAGGTAAACAAAATAACTTAATTATTTCAGGAACCTCATACAAGCTTTTACAAGGCCATTCAAATTTATAACTAGTAATTTTTTTTTACCCTTCCCTTCCGTACTATTAGGAAATGTTTATAGGTAATACTGATGTATCGAATGAAATCCAGAAAAGTAGCATTCTATAGAAAAATAATAATGTCACTTGGCCATCTTAACAATGAAATGAGCAAAAATGCATTTTGTACTCAATCTTTGGCAATAATAGTAATAGAACAAACTAAATCAAAGATTTACTTTATGACTGAACGTTGTAAACACAAAACAAGGTACGGGCCTAACATTAGACTTAATCGTGTACATTCCCGAACAAAACGAAGTAACAGATTCTCCCAACTGGAATATCACGACATGGCTTTGTTGGTCAACAATGTAAGTGTCTCCGTTCCACGAACAAGCGATCAAATAATCAGGTCCGCCTTCAGTCATTGATAATTTTTTCAGGCAGAACAACTGCTGATCAATTTTTTTTGACCTGTTGTAAAAAAAAATAATATATATATAAATATTTTTCAAAAGTTGTGCACTCTCATCAAACAGCATAATTTAAAAAATACACTTCTTACCAAACAACTACCTGCTCTTTTACCAACATCAAAAGGCCATCTAAAGTGGTTATCGCATACAAACTACCGCCTAAATTACTGTCATCTAGTTCATTATTGTCTACCGATTTGAGGTCTCCGATCATTTCAGACGATATCAAAGGATTACGGAGTTCAATGAGCTGGGTGTTCTCAAATTTTATTGTAGTCTCTCTATAATCATAGACAAAAAAAAAATTATTACTTGTAAAATACCATTAGGAGTTACATACTTATTAAAATATTTGCTATGTAATAATATTCTATTAAATAGCTAATCTTAAAGGACAATTTTGTATTTATTCTTTGAAATTTAACTTTGGTAAGATTATAGAAAACTACTTTAATATTATTAATGTATCTTATTTTAAAAGGAGATTACTACACAATACAATAACACAGAAGATATTTAATTTTCGAAAGTGTAATTAATGTATTTCATAATTTTATCTTAACTTGTTGTTAAATGTCTTCTAAATTAAAACAAATCTATTGTTTTATCAATACGACTTACTTTTTATCTTGGGTCATAATGAAATAAAAAGATAGTTGTAATTTGAGATTGACCCTTTGAACATTTAAAAATAAATAAAATAGTATTTTAAATATGAACTAAAATTTGTCAATGTAGGCCATATTTTTTTTTCTCTCGGTAAAGTATTATTTCATATGCAAAATCAATTTTTATTGTTTAATATATTATATTCACTCTCATTTAACCTTTTCGTTCCTGGGATTTTTTTTTTCCGAATAAAATCAACATTTTTTTTTACATATCGGCTGATATTGATTATCAATATAGCTGTGTCGATTTTTTTATCATCAATCTATACTAGAACTTGTGTTTAAAGACATTTTTGATAATAATAGTACCTTGTTAATATTTTATTCGATTTTTAAAGTTCAATCCTCGTACGAGGATGTCAGTAACGAAAGGGTTAAAGATGAATACAGAATAGATTAAATTATAAGATATTATATGCTATAAACATAACATTGTAACAAAATTGTTTACATCAAATCTGGGTGTGTGGTTGGGCAGTAAATTCGCAAAGCCGTAGCGCCTGGCTGAGAAACGAGTAAACACGGCCTTCCTTCTATATCTTTATTGAGTATCATTGATCCTATTTGATTAGCACACTCCCATTTGTGCAAAGGCACTAAGCGACCAGCAGCTGCACTCTGACTCCAACGATACGACCGAATAACTCTATCAGTTAGTCCGACAATTAATTCTACCAAACCATCACCGTCGACATCTCCCAGTAAAACTTCCTAAGGAAACAGATACAGATAATAAGCTGATACATATAAAACACATATACATTTTAACAACGTAAAATCTTGTAGAGTTTACTTTGGTGTTGGCCGGGATGCGTTGGACGTGAACAGGTTCAAGTTTAACGATACATTCGTCCACCAATTCTGACTTGCACAATTTCAAGCATAAATAAATGTGGCACCATCCATCACCAGAAATAACAATCAAAGTGTTACTTCCGCAATTCATCAAATCTCCAATGGCTATGGCAGTAATAATTCCCAGTCCCGATATTTTTTGGATTTGTCTTTGGCCTTTGAAAATGTACAAATCTCCGTCCACGTTGCCAACGACCAGCTCTATATCGTTGTCATTGTCGACATCTCCTAGCACAACAGCGTTTTTGTACACATTCCCGGGCACATCAAATTCGTAGTGATGAATGAAAGAGGCGACTTTCATTTTTATTGCAACATATAATGTACTATTTAGATGTAGAACTATTTACTATGTTTATATTTTCTTATCTGAAACAATACAAGTTATTTTACCTTATTTACTGTGAATTTATTGTCTTTTAAGTTACTAAAATAAATAATGCCATCAAGAGTTAAGTTGCTGAGTCATTTTGTGTTATCTAAAAAATTGATTTATTTGGTTTAAATTTTTTAATTTCTAGCTTGTTATTGATTATGTGAGATCTACCTGGTTAAATCTTTTAGTCTAGTTGACTATAGATATTTTCTTTATAAGAGTGGTAGTGGAGTAATTTCATTTTTTTTTTCCACTAGATATTGGTAACACAGTTATCATGTAAAAATTATAAATCTATAGGTGTGATACAATTGATAACTATTTTCAAACTTTATTAAAACTGATAAAAATAAAAATTGCGCTTCCAATTTTAATTGTTGTTTTTTTCTCTTTAAATTAAATCATAAGGTAGTATGATATGTATTTAACTTAGCTAGCATTTAATAAGTTTTACAAGAAACTGAGATTTTCGAAAAGTCTATCTTACTAAGTAATCTGATACTTCATTAATAAACATGGTGTTTAATATAAACAAAACAATTAATCAACGTCAATATCATTAAAGTGATTTTTGTTACCTTAATTATTGTTCATTTGCGAACTAACCCACTGCCACCTTCTAGGTGGCCATATTATCGCTGGCACTTTAGCAATAACTAGATTTTTAGAGATGGGGCCAAACGTGTTGGAGTCGTAGGAATGTCCTTTGTGGTCTCCTTCAATCCAATAATATCCCTTGGGAATGGTTTTTTGATTGGAGGATTCTTGTTGAATGTTTTTTTTCGAAATGATGACGTCACCTTCGATGCCGATCACTCGTTTTATAATTGTGTCGTTGGGATTACGAGGTGAAATGGCTACGATGACGTCGCCACGCTTGATTCTGTCCAATTTGACCGGAAGATGAGCTAAGAAGACATGATCTACGGTGCGATTGGGGTTAAACGTGGGCTGCATGGAAATTCCATCGACTCTGGCCACAGTGCCAAACGTGTCGACCAACGTTTGTCCGATCGCTATCCCAAAGAAGACGTTTTTCGCGACGTGTTGCCAACCGCCCATTTAATTCGTTTTTGTCGGATCACAGTACAGCTGTTGTTCTCAGATCTACTATAGACATTTTAAGGTTTACCAAAATGTCAACAACGCAAAGGGTGATTTTTATAAGAGCAACAGAGGTGTTAACGATTGTATACATACTTGACAACGAGAAAAATCATCAATCAGTCGTCGATGTTGAAAAACTAACACATGGGTAACAAAAAAAATTATACTATAAACGAGTATTTATGAAACTAGTATTTATTAGTATTTATTTGCTCAACAAATTACAAAATAACATTAAATTCTTCTGATAAAAAAATTATAAATCATAGGTCACATAAAAAAATCAACGTCCGGCAAGCTGTTATCAGTTATCGCCATTTGCCACAATATTATTTTGATAAGGAAAAATATCGTCTACAATGGATTTAGTGTTGCCTATTGTACATAATTGAACGGTGTAAGAGGGACACATAATAACTTCTTTAATAATTAATTATTGAATTAAAACCAATCCAGATGGAGCGAAAACGAAACTTTTTAAAAATTTACATTTTCCGCCGACCAATTAGAATTTATTTTTAGGCAAAATACTTACCAGAAAAATGTTTTAAACTCTCGAAAAAGAAACGTAAAGGAAAACACTGTTTTTTACATTTTTTTGTTAAACGACCTATTGAAGCATTATTTTATTTATTAATGCTTTCTATAACACAGATGTAGTGTGACTACAGCGACAGTGTAAGGTACCTGAAAAATCATACTTTTTATGTAATCCGTAAGAGTGTGTTTTTGTTTTAAATAAAAAACAAGTACCTAATCCATTATTAAGTGATGTTGTTACATAATATATTAGTTCATTTTTTTCTAAAATTTAATTATTAATAATAACAGTAAAATGTAATATACATACCACCCAAATGTTACAGGCTTTATAATAACTAATAACATAGCATAATAAGGTATAAAGTTTTTTTATCAATGAAAAACTGCTATTTTTATTTTTACATCAAATTGCCATTATAATACATAACATTTATTTAAATAGTTATTTCTTTATTTTTGCTAAGTGTCAACATAAGTAAATACTGCGATTTATACATTCGAGGAACAATTTAAATTAAAGCATAATAACCATAGACCTATAAAGAAATCTTTATAGGTCTATGATAATAACATTAACATTACCTATATTGTAATTTGTACATTCACATATTCCATTATCTAAACTAGATAAGTATACCTAGGTATACTTATAAAGTTATTTATTATTTTTATCTTATTGTACCAATTTAATCATTTAGGTTTAATCATCAAAAAGATAATCTTACGACTATAGTAAACCTTAAATAAACGTTAAACTTAATACTTATTAACTTTGATTTTGAATGGCTAAAATTACTTGTACTATTTCAGTGTCTTTCTCTTATTTAGCAATATTTAGTTTTTATGTTCTCCGTAGTTTGATTGCTTTGACTACTGAAAAAATAAAAGTAAACCGGAGTTAACTAAACGGATAAGAAAAATCTGGCTATTTTTTTTAATGCTTACAATTAATACAATTAAACCTATAGGAATTTAATAACTCTGTTAACAAATCGCAAGATAATGCATTAGAACTTGATGAACTCGATCTTTTTTAATTATTTTTTTTGTCTTAATTCATTATTAATTTTTTATTTAAATAAACTGTAATTGTAGTAATAATTTAAGATCAAAAACGATTTTGATTGTTCTAAATAGGTATTTGATTTCAAATAATGCTTCCAATGAAGTGTAATCTTTATTTTTGAATATAATTTTTTTAATCCTACAATTTAAAAAATTTACTCCTACCACAGATAAAAACAACCAACAAATGTTTTAACATAAAACAATTTATATACATTTTCAGCCTATAATTTGTGTACATTATCAATATACCTAACCTAACCTATACCTCTGTCCCTCCCAAATGCTTAACCCACAATTTGTTCGAATAAGTTCAAAGGATGTTATTTCCCCTCTTGCAAGACAGCAGCTTAGTATATGGGGTACTGTTCATCATTAATGATATATTGTTGTAATAACTGTTCAAGAACACGAGGAAAAAAAGTTCTTGTTTTTTTTTAAGCCAATATAAATCCAACAAATTATAAAAAAAAAAACATTGCGCTTATGTGGCTTTTATGTATGATGTCGCTTTTAATATCATTGTACCTACTACCTACAATAAAATAACAATTTTTGAACATTTTCTCTGCTTTTTAGGTTTTTTTCTTTATGTAGCATGCGAATTTTGCCTCAGACATTCTTTGGCATGTCAATTTGCTTTAAAAATTACTTCTAAATCTTTTGCAAGCAAAAGACATGATTGTATAACATTTTGTTTTGTTTAAAAAAAAAACTAAAAATGGTAACTAATTTTAAGATTTGTTTTTTTGAATACGATAAAGAAAATAGAACCGATAATTTTATTTTAACACAATTTGAACGCAAAGAACACACACGCTAAAAACTTTACGAAACAACTATTTTTATAAGTTTGGAGGCTTTGTAGAATTAAAAACAAAATTAGTAGAAGAAACAATTTTGTGACATTTATAACAAGTTTTGTACGTTTCAATAATTTTCTAAACATTTTAATTTATTTTTTTTTTAAATTATTGAATACTTTTAATGTATTTTAAATACTTTTTTTTGTTCAATTTGTTTTGATGAAATCAGAACTGGGCAGAAGAAATGCATTTTTCTATTTAACTTTTACACAAAAGATAGTTAACATTTTTTATTTTTTACTTTGTAAGTTATTTAAAATTTTTGGAGACAATCGAAACAAATTTGCTAGGGATGATCCGAGGCCGGGTTCGGTATGACCGAAATAAAATCTTATATTGATTATATTAAACAACAAAATGTCGCCAAAAGTACCTCATTTCTCAAAACGGTATTTTTTAAAAATAATTTCCACAATCGAGTTGCACACTGTTATAAATCAATAAAAATAGTACCCATACAATTAAACTCAAATTTTTCATACATAAAGTAAGACAATAGATATTAACATTTTATTGTTTTAGTGGGCTTATGATTTACCTATTCGACAACCGAAAAAATACTTCCAGTCTGAAATATTGGTGTCATAAAATATATTTTTGAGGATACATGTTTATAATTGATAAAAAAAAATATATATATTTTCAGGTACAAGATGCTTGTGTTTTTTCCCATTTCGCTAATATGTTAAGCTATTTGTACTACCACTTTATCTAGCAAAATTTCAATAATTGACCGTCAATCATTATCATTCATGTGTGCATACATGGTCAGTCCATATAAGACCATCGTACAAGACTCAACGTGTATTGGGCACCTTACAATACTCATTGTGCTCCAGTGAATTCAGCGATTTGTCCAACGTCAACAGTGGCACGCACGACTGGGACAGGTTCAGAAACTTGTGGATAACGTATTCGACTAGGTCCGACCATCTCTGCAAAACAAACCAAACGCCACAATCGGATAAGTTGACAGCTCGACAAAGGCCTAAGAAAACTCCAATTGTTATTGATACGGCGCAAAGCACAAGTCGAGTTGACCGCTTCGTCACTCGTCCTAGACCTAATTAACGTATCTACCTTAATTATTAGCGCTGGTACTTACGTCGTACAGGTCTTCTTTCTTCTCCAATATCTCCAAGAACGATTTCATTATGATGGGTTGATAGAGCACAGTAGTGTTCTCCACCTCGCCCACTATGTGATGCATCATGGTCAACACGGCCTCGTTTACAAACTCTTTATTCGTCTCGTGGTTCTTCAGTACCAGCCCGTAGTTCAGCATAATGTCAGGAGCCGCGAACCTACACGACACCGATGAATAAATAATAATTATTATAGATGCGTGCATTTCTTTTGAATTCTTACAAAAAGAAAAATATATTTAAATGTTTTTAAGTGACATACAAATTTGTAGGAAGATTTTCCAGCAAATATCGTGGAATATTTAAATTTTTGCTTACATTATTAAACCCAATTTTTTAGATAGCTAACTTGCAGCACGGTTGAATATCTAAATTAAAACCGGATATTACTGGCGCACTTTTGATTTCCCTATGAAAAGCAGAATTATGTAATTTTGTTGGTCAATGATGTATTTAAAACGAAAAATATAAAATATATTATTTCATTCCAAGCTGAACTGAAAAGGTATTACAATTAAGTATATTTTTGTGACCTAAAGATACACCCTAAAAATGTTACCTATACAATTTTATCTTAAATTACAGCGTGTTAAACGTTTTTTTAAAAATAGTCGAATTAGTTTCAATTTGTATCGAATATTCTTTAGATACAAACATATAGTACTGCAGATATACAGTGAAAACCAGATAACAAAAATTGTAAAAATATTATCAATCCTTTTCCCCGGAATGGATAGAAACTTATACTTTATTCCCCTTTTTTTTTAGATGTAGATTTAAGACTTAAAGGCCGAAAATAACACTGAAGGTAGTGGATCTGTAGTGGTGCTAAAACATACCTATTCGATTTTCTTAAAAATACGTAGAACAACTTTTTGTTTATTAAAAAAGTATCTAAAAAGAGACAAATCACACTTGCGCCGTATTAAGACTTCGGGTTGAACCAACGGTGGAATTTATCCGAAAATATTTTTTTATGCTACTTTGCGTTAACAATAAGTTAAATAATGTGTAAATGTTTTGGTGTGTTTCTCAAATTCAGTTGGGAAGGGATGAACTTTTTATTTTTTAGGCCACATGTAAAGTAGGTGTGTACCTTTTTTGTAAAAAAAAATATAACACATTATTGTAAAATTATCTAACTATTCTCAGGTTCGTTAAATGTTTTTTTTTTTATTTGCACTGAAGGGAGACAGGATACGCCAAAGAGGCAGACGCACACCTTGGCTACCTCGCCTACATGTATATACTCCACTAAGGGTGATATTTAGTTTTATAAACTTTCACAATTCGTCTTAGGAAAATTGCTTAAGGCACACCGCAAAGAGTTGAAACTATCTACGGCGGCGAGGTTTTGACGACGAAGTCGGTCCTATGTGCCCCTGGTACACTGAGCTTTTCACAGTTAAGGGTGCTTTCCCCTTTTCATTCGTAGCCGAGCTCAGTGTACTTACCCGATTCGATACTATACTGTATACCCGACACCGTAAAGCTGGGTTTACACCCTATAACATCTCTATTTCTGTGTGATTGTAATTTTGTGTTCCATAAAACTTCTTCCTTTTGGTAATAATCTATGAAATCCATTGTTTGTTTATCGTTCATTTTCATAACATTCTTATTTACACTCATATTATTGTATGTAATAACTAATAACTTCAAATTGAGTATAATAATTTAGTATTAAAAATATATGACTAATTATTTATGTTTTATTTAAAATGTGTTTTTATATAACGTAAAACGAGGTAAATAGAAATATTTTTAACTTTAAAACGGTATTGAAAATATTGTATTTGAGCTACATAGTTCATCAATACCTACGTCAAAATATTGGTCTCTTCGAGTACTTTAAGTATGTTTTTTTCAAAAAATTTTTATAATCAAAAGATTACTTTAAACTATTTTTTAAGTGCTCTGCTTCTATTCTCCCGTAAGATGGTGTCAATAGAAACATTTATGGTTTTTTTAATACATTTTTCTATTTTACCAACTGAACGATGAATAGAAACAATTTTTGATATTTTTAAAAAAATTCAGACAAAATTGTCTACCTACCTATGTGATAATTTGTTTTATATATTTTTACCTTAAATACAACCTTAACACTACACATAATAAGTAAGATATTGGTAATAATGCAATATTTAATTTTAACTGGTAAAAATTACAAATAAATATATGTTTATTGTACACCACAATTGAGCTTTCACGACTGAAATATCCAACATGGTTTGATATTGAACAGAAACGTGAATAGTAATAGGTAGCACGATCGTGGAATGCGAATTGTCCGTTTGTACCAGGAATACATAAGCCGAGATTCGGCAAAGGCGTTCAAACAATGACACAATACGGCCAAGAGCTTCTACAGATTTCGTGGTCAACCACAATATCAACCATATAATACAAATAAATTCATATATTTCAATTTATATGCCTTTTTTTACTTGATGATGGTGATTTATTAAAATTCCGGTGTAATATAATTATTCTCAAAGACCTTTAACGACCTCGACCCCACTGTGGTTGCTTCTATATTGCGGAACTCAGAAGGTGTTGTTTTTACAATTATGCGTTTTTATTTTTATGTCTAGACCCACGACATATTCCAAATCGATTACTTCACATAGCAAATATATATACACCAGTATAATATATATACCAGAGAACTTAATTTGACAAAACAATAAAAAAAAGATAACCAGTTTCATTTCAAAATTGAGAAAACACTCAAAAGTTTAGATATATTACCACAACCGCAATAACTTTTTTTTTTAAATAGCCAAATATTTCGAAATTTGTACGGAATTTTCTTTAGATTTGAAAAAGTATCAATAAGCATTGACAAACTAAAAAAATATAAAAATACTTTGACCTTTTTTGGGACATTTTTTACTTTTTTGAGCATAGTTTTAGGACTCAAAGCCTGAAAATTAGACTGAAGGTAAATCTAGAGTGGGGTTAATACAATTTTCTCAAAAATCTGTAGTCCAACTATGTTTTTAATTTGTAAAAAAAAAGAATAACTACTGTACACAGGTATCAAAGAAATAATATCATTATGTTGTTGATTTGCATTTTGGTATCAACGCAACAAATTCTTAGAAAAGACACACAATCAATTTTAATTTATCTTAAAATAATATAATTGTGGGTGCGAGTTAATTTTTTTTGAATAATAACCACTTGAACTGCATATCGTATAGCGTTTTAAAACATTATAGTACAAATCCTTATACTTATATTTACAAAACTGCATTTCTACCAAATTATATTACAAACTTCTAATTCAATGAGAATGTAAATATTTATGCAACGGGTTTACTACAACAATAAACCTTACCTATGTGTATAGTTTATCATCTGAAAATTCACATCCAAACGTTTTTTTTAAGGAGCTCTATCTCTGACAATGATAACAATTTCTTAAAAAAATTTCCCTTTTCGACCACATTGTGCTAGCATTTTTAAATTTATCGTATAAATATTAAATGTATATTTTTTATATTTTTACCAGATAGTATTTTAGTTATTTCTTATATTTACATAAATCACAAATTAAAATGTAAATGTAATATGAGTGTTATAAAAATCAAGAACGAAATTATAAATCTAATAATAAAAATAATGATATTACTTTTAGAAATAACGATTTGTTTTTTTAATCTGGTTCAAATTTGGGAAATGGTAGTAGCAATAATTAGTAGGTGGGTGGCTTAGTACGTTAATGATTGCAAAATTCATTTAATTGACATTACCGACATTGTTTGTAGTGGCGATACTTAGTGGCTATAGTGGCTCAATAATTTTTCACTCCAGTCTGTGCCAAAACCACAACTTACACATGCAAAATAATTGTCAACTTTTCTTTTTCTTATTTTTATCTAACAATACTGTTAATTAATAGATTTTTAACTAATTGATATCAATATTGTTATAAAGTGTAAAGGCAGCTCTGCGTATGGTTTTGGTGTGTGCCAAGTAGATAAGACAGCTGAATTAAACCTACGTTCAGCTTATGACACTGCGGTTATAATAATTGTATATAATTTACTTTTTGACGTGCGCCCGTATGCACTCGTTGAGGTTCCAAAAGTCTTTGAAGTTGTCGAAAAATATGAGGACCAAGTGGTTGGTGGTGATCAAGTCTTGCAAGTACTCGTTGACCTGTATCTTCTGGTCGTAGTGGCGGATGAGCAGCGCGAAAAGCGACTTGAGGTCTTGCGTCCACGTGATCGAATCCGGAGAGTTACAACCGGAATCTATACAGCACACCGACGGAGAGTTGTTAGCGAAACAAGTAAAACCTATTACAATATACATTTTACGATTATTATTTTCGTTTCTTACTCTTAAGTTCTTCAATGAATTCCCCGTAGACGGGCGACCCGACAGTGGATTGTCTGTAGTACTCGATGGTTTTGATCACTTCTTTGATGGCCATGACTACCTGTTGGGGACAATATTATATACAATTATTGTAAGTCAACGTTGGCGTTAGATACATTTGCTTACCAAGTGCAAGTGTCGGACGTGCAAGTGCAGATCGTGGGCCTTCTGCCGTTTAGCCACCAACAACTGTTCCAACACATTGAGACCTTCGTGCGCCATGAACGAAATCAACCGGAAAGACACGATATTTCTACACACCAACATATTATATAAGTGATCACTGTGCAAGTTAAGTGAATCAATGAGTATATAATTGAATTGATAAAAGAGACAGCAGTGATCGATACCACAGTGGCTAGTATAGCGCCAGGAGTCAATGGGTGACAATGATTATCCCGAGTCCTGTTGCGGATTTAAACGAAATTAAAATGCACATGTCCTGTGGATGAAATCACTTTCTCTCTCTCATTATTCCCACCGATCTGGTCTTAGACGGTTTAGATTTGGCATTTTTGGGCTTACAGCTGGATACCAAACAAGTTGGAGATTCTGTTATGAGACTATTGCACAGGATTTCTATGGCTAATAATTTACCCCGAATGCTTTTTAGGAAAGTACCCATATAGTAGACGTATGCAAATAAAGAATAAGAAACACTTTATTAGAAACAGTATCTGGCCGACCATGCTGACCAAAGACCACGATGGATTAGCAAGAGAAAGAGTAAAGCTATGGATGGATTCGACTTGCGTACCTGACGGTTTTCAAATCGACGTCTAGTATTTTACAGAACCGGCAAAAATAGGTGAGCATCCAGAAATACAGCGATGTGTCGACCTTCTTGTGGGCGTTTGGCAAAGTTAACTGTTTGTAAACTTCATACACCAGCGAATTGAAGCCGTTCCGCATAAAGTTGACGGTGAACTTCTGAAGCAAGTGCGTTATTTGGTCTCCGGTGGGTGTGTGCACGGCTGTTGAAATCCGCATGTTCAGCCTATTAAACAGAACATTTATTTTCAATACATCATGCAGCTGATATTCTACTGTCCAGCATAGGCGCTGTCGAGACAACGAGAGTGTTGGATATGTTTACTGGATAGAAAAAACTCTTCACGGCTTTCCCGACATTGAAATGGGCATATTGAGTTAATGAAATGGGAGCAGTCGTCATTGTCTATTGTGGAAAACGTGGTATTGAACGAACGGAATAATGGCGACGGGCGCAAGACGAAGAAAAAATATATATAATATATACATAACTATTTTAACCAGGTCGTATTTAGAGCTTACTTAGACTTTTTCATCACTTTCTTCACGCGCATTTTTGTTTTTTTACTGATGGATAAACCGGACATTTTGCAGTCTTGGCCGGACTTGGTCATCGCGATTCTTGCCGTGCTACATTTCTTGTTCACGTCTGGGACAAGCTTGATATTTTTCTTAGTCGTATCGTTTCCTCTATAAAAATCATAGTACAATTTGAACGCGTCATCCTCGCTGGGTTACATCCACAGTCAGTCTGGACTACAACAACTAGACGTCAGGGTTCTCAAGGTCTTACTTGCTTATAACTATTGCCACCGAACCAGGCGCCTTAAACAGAGGACGAGGCATGACGTGGTCGCCGACTTGTATGTCCATAGGTTCATCGTCGCCCTAAGTACAAACGACGACATTAATTGTAATTAACTGCAATATTTGCGACGAGCAAAGCATTCAGGGACGAATATTGAGCAAGGCTGCAGGAAGCACAAAAATCGGAGCTTTTATGTACATTGTACATTAGGGTGGTCCAAAAAATTTGTTTTTTATTTTTTCTGTTATAAAAAAAAATATCGGTAGAAAAAAAGGAATAAACTAGTAACTTTTTTTTTCTAATTTTAAAACTAATTTAGGCCTTAGAAAGTAAAATGTATGAAAAAAATGATAAGTTATCCTCCATTGTACCCTAATTTTTTTTAAAGGTTCAAAATATTTTTAACCCACAAAAAAAATATTTTAGGGTAATATAAGGGTTAATTTATCAAGGTTTTCGTAAATTTTACTTACTAAGGCCTAATTAATTTAATAATAGTTTTTTTTTTATACTGGTTTATTCCTCTTTTTCTACTGGTGATTTTTTATACAAAAAAAAATTAATACTTTTACCTTAAAAAAATTAAAACTAAGAAACAATCATTTTTTGGAAAACTGATGCTCGCAGCCTCTAAAAATAATTTAAAATTTTTTAAAAAAATAGGGAAATCTTTTTTTTATTTCAAGGAACATAATTTTAAAAGAACTGAAAACAAAAACAATTTTTTGTTGGACCACCCTAATGTATGCTTTTTACAGCTACATACCAATGGCCGATTTAAACCACCCTCTATTATACCATCATCACCAACACGAAAATATTTTAATATTAAAAAGTCAAATAAGTATCGTAGATACTTATTCGCATTGATAGTTTAACAAGTTAGTATTATTATTATGAAAGTAACGTACTTTTTTAACGACAGCCGGTCGATCACTGTCGTATTCGTCAGACGTCGAAGATTCAGTGGATGTGTTTTGCGCAATAGAATTTTCGCCGTTGTTCTAAAAAAAAGTATTCACGCTTATTTATTGCTTATAAGTTATAAGCGTTACTAAAAATTTTAAAAGTGTAATTTAATCAGGGGAATTCGTGTTTATTAGTAATTACCAGTGCTCAGAAGTTGTAGCATTTATATATATATATATTATTTTTTTTTTTTTGTAAACCTTAGAACATCCCAGATACATATTTGCTTCACATTTCCCTGATGTCATGAATAATTTTTTTTTATGCTAAATTTCGCATATACATGCATGTGTTTTGACAATTTTGTTTTGCATATTTTCAATACTTAGATGCTATTTATTGTGCATATATTGTTATTATTAAGTGTTTATTAAAGCGCTTAAAAAAAGTATTTTTTAAAAATGTGGTTGATTTAACTATATGAATCGAGAAAAATGACATATTTTTACTGCTGGCAAGTAACGAATGAAGGCATTTAATTTTTTTTCAATTTCTAGTCATCTGAATTTGAGGTAAATAAAATGAATTACGATCCGTGGTGACGATGACGTGTTGCTCTCATTGTCCTCGGAGCTGTCACTGATCATAGTTTTGTTCCAAGTACTCAGCTTTCTGGCCATCTGGTCGACATGCTGGTTTTTCCATATCAGAGCGATCAACTCGATGATCAACATGGCCCATTGTCCACGGTTGACGTTGGCGATCAAGTTGATCAAAATCTGCAAATATCAGATTTTTGATGAGGGAACCAGAGACACACATCCAGAGATTCTAAGGAGATTTTTTTAACAAGCCATGAAATACAGAGCAGAAGGTAAAACTTTCCAAAGAGATGCGTGCATTGGGCAAGGAAAGGTAAATTGCTGACGGAAAAAAAAGTTTGATAAAAAAGAGATTCATAAAAATTCAATGATGTCTAACGAAAATTCTGTCATCTACATAGGCATGTGATGCCAACGGTATTGCACTAGATACCACGTATCTCTCTTGGTGTTATAAGTCATAACACACCTCGTCGATTTTCTCAGAAAACAGCATCCAAAGTATTTGGTTTTGAGACTGATTGTTGGGGACATGCAGTACGTTTTTCAACAAGCACAGACAATCGTTGATCACTTCGAAATGACAGGAATACGTCAGACTGTCGGTAACCTGAAACACACACAGCCCCTTAGACAATTATTTATCGCATTACGGTGTTTGCTGTAAAACAAGAAAACACTTGAGTTTTCCGGGGTAAACGGATTTTTGATAGAAACGAGGAGGAGAACCACCGAGGTAACCGTGACAGTATCTAAAGTATCTTCTTTTTCGTCTTATCCCATAAAAGTGGAGGGTTGGCCAGCCAAATAGGCTCTCTCCAAAAATCTTTATTTCTTTTTCCACATCCACCCACTTCTTCTTCGGTCTACCTCTACCTCTAAATCCCTCGCTAACCACTGTTACGATGCAGTGGTCAGACAAAAAGACATCGTTACACCACTTACTTTCAACAAGCCCAAACCATCTCAATCCACACTTTCACTTTTCTATTCTGCTATTGACGCAACTTGTAGAGTTCCTCATCTAATATTCTAACCTTCCTTATTCTTTCTAACTCACATATACATACACATGTCTCGACATTCTCATTTTGGGACCTTCCATTTTCTTTCGTCTCTCATGAGATTCTTTAAGAATCCGGTGTCCAACCACTGACACTTTCATACATTATTTCTGGCGTCGCAACATTTTCCTTTCACTTGCCAACTACAGCAAGGGGTGTCCTAAGTCCAAACCCTATCGGTGTGCCCGTTATAGGTATACCTTTGCACTTTTTTCACATATCAGTTGAGTGACGCGTTTGATGGCCTTTTTGTTCACAAACGCGTTTTTTCCAGACGTCAACAGCCAACCGAGTTTAATGATCGTAGCCTGACCGGCTTCGTCGCTGATCATCTGATGTGTCGGCACCAAAAATTCAATGGGCATCATGATGTTGGCCAGTAACCTGAAACAGACGGTTATTAACAAAAACTAAATCGTACCGCACAGCGTATAGGCGGTAACGCTTATGCGGTGACCGATTCGAGAGCTTAGAGGACGACCACGCCGTGGATGCTACGCACTTGACCAGAAGTTCCAATATCTCATCATTGTCGACGTTGATCAGAATGGGTATGAGATCCTACAAAACAGGAGGGGAAATACATCAATATTGGATATCACAGATGGGTACAATGTCAGCTGTGAGTGTAACGAGTGAAGTTAAATTTCGATCATGTGTGATCATAGTACTAACTTTCTGAATAAGCTGCAAGAATCCAATTATCTTGCGAAAGTTTCTTTGATTAGGATCTTCGGTGTCCAGCTGTGTGTGTATCTGCAATAGTATAGCTGTAAACCAGAGTAAATCAATTCAACATATGTTACATGTTTTTTATGACATCTTAATATCGATATAATATAATATTATTATGTAACTTACCATAACAATTTTTAGACAACACGTATTCGTTTCCAATGACCATTCCCAGCTGAGCGAACATGGTCTGCACCTGAGCGTTTGGCAAATAGCTTGGCATGTCCATATTTTATCATGCAAAAGCAAAACTTTTACGAGTTCTGTTTTTTTTTTTGTAAAACAAAATAATAACAATAAATCAGGTATTTAATCATATTTTACAGTTACAAAATACTGATAATTTACAAGGGAAAATGCTCATGATAACATTAATTTAACTATAAAAACTAATTAAAATTAAAAAACATACATTTTTTTGCAAAAACAGCGCATATAAAAACTATTTTTAGTTTTTATTTATCTAATATAATATACTATGATGATTAAACAAAATAATTCAACTTTTTTTTAGTCAAAAGTTGAGTGCTATACAACGCCTTTCAATTTTCCAAGTTAAAAAAATAGATACCAATAACTTTATAAAAAGTTAGATACCATATAGAATTCTGACTAAAAAAACATGTATTTTTTAAAATACTTCAATAAATTTCTCTCTTGAAATTGAAAAATTAAAATATCACCACATATATGTTTATATTATACGACTCAGTTTTAGAAATGCTGTTACGGACCCCCCCTTTTCAGGGCTAACAAATTCATATATATATATATATGTATATTTCATTGTACAACTTATCAGGACTAACATATACATATATCTATATATTATATTATATAACTTCTCATTGTTAAATATTGCTAAATATAAATGTACCACACGTGCCGATTTCACATCAGACCCAAAAGGTCATTACAGCATCTTGCGAAAGCAAACAACTTGTAATTCTGTTCACAATGCTTTATGAATAATTATATTCATAAAAAAGTAATAAATAGTAAATAAAAGATAACGAATAATATGAAACAAATAAGAAAGAACAAACAAATATTTTTGTCATAAATAGCAAGTAACAAATGATTAAATGAAAAATAATTTTTTCTTTATCGCTTTGTCTAGATAAATAAAAAACATTCAAATAATGCATTAACTTGTGTATTAAAACACACAATTGATTACTGGTCATTAACTATAATTTTTTGGAACATTTAGTTTTTGGTCTATCTGTTTCCAAAAAAACATAGCTATACTATTTTGCACCGAAAAATCTGCTTATTGTGCGCAGTCTTTGTAACGATATTTTAAAGGTTTTAAAAAAGTAATAAAGTATTTTAATATATGTCAATTAAAAATAAAATATACATTTAACTTATAAATCCTAAGGTAAGCCCCTTTGTCCAACATTCTTCTACATTTTTCAAGTGTGTTTATTATATCTAATAAATATCAAATTTCTTTTCTACAACAAAGTAATTAATAAAACGGGGTTTGCCTGTTTTCATTGATTGATTTACACTCAAACAAAATAATAAAATATGCCCTAAAGCTTATTCTAACTGCGCAAACAAACGATTAGATATTATTCCTTTGGACTTTTTTTTTCTTTTGCCAAAGGAATCAAGTTTCTTCTTATTGCGTAAGCCAAACAAAGGCGAGGATACGATAGGAACATGATTTTCTGTTACATAACACAGTTGAATTATTATATATATACTTTGTAACTCGGACAACTCTTTTATTATGTAAAATATCAACTGAATACCTTAAATATAAGTAATCGATTACTATTACATAAACGTTTCAATAAAAGTACACCGATCGGAAATCGACCATTAAAAAAGTATAAAACGAATTAACTTCTGTAAAAAAAGAAACAAAAAAAGCCTAGAGTCTAAATTTCCTTTGAAATTGTTTACCTATATGAAATTTACTATTACCTACCTCTATAACCGTGTAATACTTGCATATTAAGTTATGATTTTGATTTTTTATAGTGAATTGGAAAAAAATTAAAAACTAATGTATTTCTAAAAACGCGTTGACAATAACTAAATTTGATCGATTCAAAATAATTAGGAATATTTACTTTTTTAATACAATCACTTTATTTTGTGATACAAATAAAAATTAATTAATTAATAAACATAATTGAAAATAAAATAAACCAAGTAAACAAAATAATAAAGGTCAATAACAAGTTGACAAACTTAGTATATTATTCGAATTCACCATTCTACGGAATGTATCATATTTTGTTTTAATCACAAGGATCTGATGAGTATTTATAGTGCATACAAAGAATACAAATTTTATAACAGCGTGTTTATATATCTAAGTGTGTAAAAGTCCGAATTTAGAAGTAAAAAAACTTTAAGGCAGCTGATTCTTTTATTTAGAATTTAGACAACTATATGCCACACACGCTAGCTAGGCGGTCCTACAATATTAATTTATTGGGCGTTGGCTTTTGAAAAATCAAAAAAAAAACCGGGCCTTTATTAAAATTAAAAAATTACATACAAATTAAAATAATTATAATTATAATTTATAATTATTAAAATTAATATAAATGTATTTAAGTAACAACTCAAATAATCTAAACGTATACATTTTTTTTTATTCTTCAACTACAAATGTTATTAGCTTAAAAACATATTTTTATAATTATTAAAAGATAATAGTTTCATATACATTTTTATGTATGATATCATTATTGGTTAAATGTGTAAGAAACCTATCCGAGTAATAGCCCCCCCCCCCAAAAAAAAAATAGGCTCTAAAAGTATTTTTAGACTAATAATTGTTACTTACATATAGAACTTTCATTGACTGAGATATTATTTTGTATAATCGGAAAACTATCAAATATACATTAATTATTATTTTAATTTATATACGAATTGACAACAATCATTACAAACTGTAGTTAGATAACATATTTACCATAAAAACTCATTTTAATTTTTTTTTTATCGTTTTAAAATATTTTATAAAAAAAAAAAATCATACAATTTGAATACCTTATATTATGCATTTTATTAAGAACGGAGTATTTAAACAAAAAATTAGTTTATTCATTAAAGTAATGTATTATCATAAAAAATGTATTTAAATGAATGTTCATAAGTTTTAAATAATAAATTAATAAGAAAAATGTACTACCATTTTGACTAGGTAATTAAAAAAGTATTTAGAATAACGAATTATTAGCAAGTAATTTCTATTGTTTTAAATAAAATGACCCATGTTTAGTTTAAAAGCCGTTAACATTGTTCTCGTGGTTGCTCGGTTTTTTTTTTTGATCCCTTATCTACACCACACGTATAAGTAAATAAGTATACTAGTGTAATTAGTATTTTAGATATCTAACAAAAATTGTACGATACAGCTATACATAAAAATACTATGCAGCGTCAATGACCTAAAAACATTTATATGACTACCTTTTTAATAATTGTTATTATGAAAGTGCCCACATTGGAGTTTGTACCGTGTACAGCTTGCTGCTGGCAGACGGTTTTATGAATGTCAATCACCGTTCTTAGTACATAAATAAATTAAAAAACAACAACACTGGAGTTTGATATGCAAACAAATTGGTAGTAATTATTATGGTATACAGTACAAATTACAATCACGTTGCACATACAATAGTTGTACAGTATGTACGGGCTATGTACGCATCGATAGAGCTATAACTGATGATATAGTACTAATATTTTACTATATTCTACTTTGGTCTAATTTTCAGACCTTAAGCCCTAAAACTTCACTTGTAAAAGCAAAATAAAGTAAAAATGTCTACCCCTTTTAAGGACAAGAGCTTAATATGATTGTTTTGGTTTGTCAACGTTTATCGGTTGTAATATTTCTGAAGAATATTCAATACAAATTTGTAACTAATTCGAATATATTTTTAAAAAAGTGTTCCGTAATTTTAAGTATAAAAGTATATAATATTTTTTTAGGGTTTTTCTCGATTTTGAAGTGGTAGGAATGAACTTCTCTACTTGTAGCTCATCCAAATACCAATAATTGCACGCGATTAAAAATTAATAGAATCGATAATCGAGCAAATCGATTCACAGGAAAAAAGTCATTGTGACTAAAGACACAAAAAAAAACACATAATTGTAAAACTAATATTTCTCAGCTAACGCATTGTAGCTTGAAAAAATGAAAAATAATTAGAGTAACGGCACCAGTGATTGTCACTACCCCCCCAATTTTTTGGCTTTAGCAATATAGTGTTAATATCAGATTTTATACCGTTGAAATAACATTTTTATAAAAAAATTCATTGAAAAATATGTAAAAAAAATTGTATCTAATGAAAAAAAAAACTGCATTGCCAACAACTGGACAAAAACTGATGTCGCTACCCTATTATAATATTATTACCTCCGGAATAGTTTCCCGTTGGGTTTGGGCGGAATTCCAAAATTTGTCTTCACTCGTTTTTCAAAATATCGGATCACCCTTCCATTGCTGTGTGTATAAAAAGTCTTAGGGTAATGCCGTTTTCTTTGGGACGATGTCGGCGTTTGACTGAGCTGAGCGGCGTGACGTCGTATTGCGCACACGGGTTAACTGTTGTGCTTGGTTGACTCATCACGTGTACGTTCAATGTGACATGCCCAACGGGTTATGCGCAATATCAATCTAATTTTTGCTCAAGTAATAAATTAATAACAACAATACTAAACAAAACATATCGGTTATTACCGTTTCGTTGTTTGTACAACAACTGCAGCAGCCTTGGACGGTTCGATGATTGTATTGAATAAAATTACAAATACTTAAAGTCCGCAAGGAACTTGAAAATCCTTTAATTAATTAATTTCAACGTATGTTAATACTAATATTCGATACACAATATTGATTATTTTTTTTTTAATTAAAAAATATGTTACTTAAAAATCATATTTTTATCAGGGGTAGCTAAGACAATTTTTCACAACATTCTGCCATAAAAACTAAAACTCGTTTAAGACTATTTAGGCACCTATTTACTAAACGGTTTAAAGTAAAACATGTAATAAATAACAATATCTAAATTAATCACTTCCTCATTCTCTCCGATAAATCGCTAAAAAGGTTTACTAAATGTTTAGATGGCTCAGTTGCTCATTCGACAAAAACCAAATCGATCAATTAGAAATAGAAAAACAATAGACCATAAAAATAGATTTTTCCTAAACAATAGTAAAATTAATATTGAATACAGTTGAGGTTGAAAGCACCTGGAAGCTGGACATCAGTGACTTTTTTTGTTTTATTCGAGAAATATTAAACAGTTATACTTCCTTCTCGCCTATAACATATACACATGATAATAAGTAACAAAACGTGGACATTTATTTTAATTTTTAAATGTATTTTCCACATCGTAGAACGTAGATAATAGTACAAAAGAGCGTACTCGACTATTTTTTCAAAATAGAATTTTTGGTATTAAAATCAAATGACATTATCCTCAATTCTTAAACTAAATAGTCTGAGCCATAGGAAAATTGATTATTTTTCAAAACATGAGCTTAAATTATATTACCTATTGTTAATGACTTATGCAACCTACTCTTCAATTAATATTTATTGTAGGTAGTTTCAATAATTGTAACTAAAACGAAGCATTAATTAAGGAAAATAATTAATAAAAGAGTAATTAAAACGGAACTAAAATAATAGTTGAACTCTATTATAGGTCAAACAAACATTTTACACGGGATTTATGAAAATTTTATTACATTTTGTTTTGTAAATAATAAAAACGATGTAGCGCAGTCGAAATAAAAACATATTGACACATCTGTGTATGAAAATCCTAACAAAGTATAACTGATTCGAGAATACCGTCAACCTATAAGTTATAGGTAATATACTACTAGTACAACCATCGATTTTGTAACCTATTGTAACAAGTCCTCACCAAACAAAAAAAAAACCAAATTGAAATGATGTTATAGGTTGAAATAATTTAAAAGCAGTGTTTTAAAACAGATATGCATACATTATGTATTTGACGTTGGATTGACAAATGTACAATTGCCTAATAATGAGTAAAAACCCCTAAAATGTTGGTTTAACTAACAATAATAATAGTTAGTAGTTATTGTTTTTATTTGTTGATGGCCACCGCAAAAAACTACTCTTTAAAATGGTCATTTCAATTTTTTAATTGTTAGTATATAATATTAACAAATCCCTACCAACATAATAAATATACTAGAGTATGAAATTGATGTGCAGAATGACAAGATTAGACATAATAATAGGAATGATTATCCAGGACCAGGAAGATCTATTAAGCGGGGTTTCTCAATTAAAAAATTAAAAGTATAGCATTAAATACTAATGTATGTCAATAGATAACTGATATTCTTCTACACATTTTGAATACATATTAGAACCCAGAGATGCATAGTTTGATATTTGATGACATGGAAGATTGTTAAATATATGTAATAATGTTGCAGTACACAATTTACCTAACCTATTTTCTGTAAAATAAAAAAATAAAACACTTACACACCTCTTCGTTAAAGACCTATATGTTTGTATGGTTTTTATACAGCAAATATACTTGTGTACTTATTTACATAGTTGTGCAAATATGCAGCTTACATAATAATGTCACATCTAGGAAATTCAATAGTAACATTTTTGGTATACTTATGTACTTATGTACTAGTATAGTTTTAGTTTTTTTATTTCATTTATACATAAAACAGCATTCAAAGACGGTTGAAATCATTCTTTTTGTCTCACAGTTTATAGAATAATACTATATTTTATCCAAGCTGCTAGCTGTATTCATCCGGACCAACCTTCAAGTCCAGCTGCATCTAAAGAGAAACTGAAGCTGAAGTAATTTATACTAATATTTTAAACTATTAGGTTTTTTTCGTTAGTTTTGTTGAATCATTTAAAATTATTAATTTTCCTAAGTAGCCATTCTTATTTTTTTTTTATTAAAGTCCATGTATCCATAGAGCCCCGGGGAAGAATTAGCCTGTTAGGTTAGGTTAGCAATTCTTATCTAGGAAACTATTATTATTTTAGCTTAAAGAATTATAAATAAAATTATTTTCATAAATATCTATTATCAAAATAAGTTTTTAATATTGTTTGTTAGTATTGTTATATTATATTAAAGTTATAATCGTAACTTAATCATTTGAGTCAAATTTATTCATTATTATAATTAATACTTATCTTAAAACTTTTTTAGGCCAAAAAAAATATTTCCATTTTACAACTTTGTAAATTATTAAATATTAAGTTCTATCACTCTTTGATTTAATAGTTAATTATTGGTATCTGTAAATCCGAACGTAATAAACAATTGTTCTAAATAAAATATATAATATATATATATATATATATATATATATAATTTTTTTTTTTTAATTCAAATACAATTATGTTATATAGAATATATTGAAATAATGTCTAGATACATTTTTATATAATTTATTAATTTTATTACTAAAACATTAAAGCTTAGGTATAGTAATATTTTTTTTTGAACGGCTAAAGTATATTTGTGTTATATTATAGCAATCAAAAACATAATGTTTGAATTTATTTATTTTTTTGGTTAGGGTAATAAAACATTTAGGCTTGTAATAACAAAATAATAATATTGTATTCTTGACTTAACTGCTACTACAATTAAAATATTTGCTAAATTAATTTAAAAAAATTAAAAAAATTTTTTAGGTTTAATTTTTTTTAGAATTCGAGTAATAAATATATATTTTTTTTAAGTAAAAAAATAAATTTCCTCTCAAAACAAAAAAAAACAATAATACCTACCTACATCAAATGTATTATTTTACATAAAATATATTATACATTTTTTTATTGCTTCTTAAAAAGCATGCAAGTTATACGTATATTTAAGTCTATGCGTATTTGAATTGTAATATCGGATTTGTTATGGAATTAATTTTTGTACTTTTAAAACATTTTCAGATTATAGAATTTTCGTTCAACGATTGTTGAAAATGAATCAGCCCAGCATCAGATATAAAAAATATTATGTTGATAGCCTTTCAACGTATCAATTTTGCATGTACATGGGTACAAAACCTTAAACCATATAAGACTTTGATATCACGTTTGCGCACTTAAGAGATCATCCACAAGCGAAGCAAAAATAAAGTAAACAACATTAACTACACACGTTACATATCATCTGATAATATTTTTTTTATCTTCGATGCTAAACCGAAAAGCAGTTGGTTTTATTTATTTTCATTCGCATTTGTAAAAATTCAAATATGGATCTTTCGTTATTTTTTTAACAATACAACTTTTTAATTATTTGATGACAATTTGCGTCTTAAAAGTGTTTAACAATTACCGTCCGGAAGATGTAAAAAGTGATCAAAAAATACCTTTTCAGCTGCACATCGAAGCTAAAGAAAATTGTTTCATCTTTTCTGCATCACACCATGCCCCTATAAATTAATATTAATAATATATTATTTATATTTAAATTTTAAATTATTGTTTTGTTTTAGATTATGCAGATTTACAATTTTTTAGAGAACTTTTTAAAAACCACTGCAGCAAATTAAACTTACCCGTTAAAGAATACGTGAAACAAAGGAAAAACGTAACGATAGTAAAGACAAACGAAGACTTGGTATGTTGGGAACAAATAAGACGGGAGTAAAATTAACCTGACTGTATAGTCTAATAATAATATTTTAATAATATAATATAATGTTATATATTAAATATTGTTTTTGAGATTATTCAGTCAGGTTAATAGTATTCTATCTTGGCTGTTCCTAATATGCCAAGTCTTCGTTTATCTTTAATATCGTTACGTTTTTCCTTTGTTTAGCGCATTCTTTAACGGATAAGATTAATTTGCTGCAATGGTTTTTAAAAAGTCTTAGTCGTTGCCAATATTCCAAGTCTTCTTGTGTTTTTAGTTATATATAATCAGTTATAATTAAATATATATAATTTATATAAGTTATATATAATTTAAATCTAATAATAACATAATTTGTTTTTAAATATTTTTAAATGTTATTAAAAAAAAAGTAAAAGTCACTTTTATAGAGGCTTTTTGAAGTATTATAATTTAAAATCAACGTATTGCTGTAGTGTAATAAATAATAATAAATTTATTTTTTATTTTTTGTATTAAGACTAGAATGATTATTTATAACATTTTTAGGATTATCATTTACATTCTTATATGTAACTCGGATTTTTAACCTTGTCCGCTTCCAATTTCTATTGAATGTTGACAGTACCTATATTTTTTGTTCGTATTAATGAAGTTTTCTATAACTTGAAAAATAAATACAGTAAAAAATAAATAAATTATCTAGAGGGCTTGAAGTCACATTAGGATACACCAGAGATCCTCTAAGCTCTGATCTCCCCGTCCCTAGTTTAGTAGGGACGGCTTAGTAAATAAAATAAAACGAACTTTCAATAAAATCTTTATATATTTTAAAATATTAAATCATCTAAAAATATAACAATTCATAGTACTCCGATACAATATTATATTATAATAACGACTATTTGTATAAAGGAACATTCAATTACATGACGTGATGCCTTTAAACGAAACCACTGATTATAGAGTGTACTAATAAAATGATTTACTAATTCACTATTATTGACTAAATTATAGTACATTCTACAATCAATGGTAAAACAAAGCATCGGGATAATATAATATACAAATAGTTTCCCGGCATTAAAATTATATCAAATAGTAAGTAGTAGTAATTATTAAGAAATACATTTTCCCTTAAAACAATTAACATTAGACACCGTATAAAAAACACAGACTAAACCTTAATTTACATATTAATTTTAAGTTAAACCGCTTTTCAAAACACTTTAGCATTTTACATTTTACCTATAACAAAAAAACTAAGATCTACACACTAAAAAAAAACCTATTTTTTAATAATGTTTTTTCGATTTTTCAAATAAACAGTTTTTTTTTTTTTTGGTTGTTAGAAAAGGCGGTTAATTATTTTGTTCCCTACAAGTTTAAAAAGTCATCCGACAACGGCGCGTTATCGTCGTTTACTTGGTACGCGTTTGCGATTTGTAATTCTTCGAGTTCATCAGTAAGGACTTCGGTGGTCGACGACGACAATGCTATTGTCTGACCACCATTTGTAGTCTCGCCTAAGAAACTGGGATCGAAAGCGAACCCGTCGTCGTTTTGGTGCCAATCCGATTCGTCTTTGAACAAACTCTCGATGATGGCATCGATCGACGGTATGTTGTCGAACTCGTCGTCTGTGTTATAATATAATATTTTAATGTTAAATTTAATTAAATATAAATATTGTAATATATGTATGTACAGACAATGACAATTAGTATTAAGGCCAATCGAACATATAGGGTGATCATAATTTTACGTTACAACCAATTTTTCTGTGAAATAATTTTTTTAGTTAAAAAAATTAAAAAAAAAAAAGTAAATCTGTATTGCCTACACTAAATGATTTAAATAGTTTTTAGTGTTCAAGCTAAAGTTTTGCATAAAGAGTGCAAGTGCGTTAGATGAAAATAAAATTACAGTCCAACACTTGCCTCTCTAATAGGTTTAAACTTCAGTAACACAAAAATAAATTATTTAAAGCTGGTTACCGATCATTTATCACTCCGCTTTTTATAGATAAATTAAATAATAGACTTTACTATTTAAAACTACCTTTTAAATCATATTTTTGACTTGGCTTCTAATTGATTATTTTAGAATATCACTATTTTATTGTTACGATTTTTAGCCAAAAGAAAAAATGATTTTATAATAAAAAATGCAGTATAGTTTTTACAGTTTTTTGTCGATCACCCTGTATATTAGGCCCGGTTTATCAATTATCAATGGTATTTATCAACTGGCGGTAAAACTTATTTAACTAATTTAATTAAAACAAACTCCCCATTAAACCGTTTGTCACTAATAAAATAACAATTAACTGACAAATAAACATAACTGGTACTTAATCCCCAAAATGTAAAAAATATACCAAAACAGCAACACAAATCGACGGCCAATTTTCAATAAAATCATCGTTGAGATTTTAAATTTTAGCGGTTTAAAAAACTATGTGGTCATGTTTTCCAAAGAAATTTACTTCAATTGATAAACCGGGCAGCATTTTGTCTTAGTGGGTTCATTCGAGTTTCAAGCTTATCATTATTTATAATAACATAATCACCTTCGTCCGCAAAATCGCAGTCTAGCAGCGGATCGTACGCGCAAAAAGCGTTGTCCTCCGTATTCTCTTTGCTTGGTCCGGGTAAACTAAAAAAGAAAAATCCCATTAGTAATGAATAATGATAATAAAAAAAATATATTTTAAACCGAGGCACAGTGGTCTGGCACATATTGTCTTTGGACTTTTTGTACGCACGCTATACAATAATACTTTTGTCATCTATAAAATGTCTGGGAGAGGAAGGGACAATTGCGTTTAGATTATACCAATTAAAGACGTGGATTCAGGATTTGTATATGTATTTATCAAGTAAATTGTTCGGGAGCGAGGTGGTAGAAATCATATTATATACAGTTGTAGTAGATTCACTAACGTTTTTAATGCTAATGATTAATATAGTAAAAATACTATTTGAGCAAATAGTGCCCAAGGTTACGGGAACAAATGTGCTTAAAAAAAATATTAATAAAAAACTGCAAAAAATTTCCTCCCCGGCGGGGAATCGAACCCCGGTCTCCCGCGTGACAGGCGGGGATACTTACCACTATACTACCGAGGATTACGTTGAAATGATGATAAAAATTCGACATTTAAGTTGTGACAGCCTTACAATACTAGTCAATTTTACACTTTTAGTAAATAGTAGGTAATTATACAATCATTATAATTATTTACCATACACGACCATTTTTTAAGGAAAAATTTTTTTAACGCATATTTTTAAAACGAATATTTTTGACAAAGTACAGTAACTTTTTATTTTAAAGCAAATTTAATTTGTTTAAGCGATGATATTATAATTAAAAAATGTGCAGTTAATTATTTGATTAAATACATTTTGTGTTATTTATTGTATAGAACACGTGACAAACACAATAAACAACAATAGGTACTTAAAAACTTATAATATAGGTACCTAATATATTAAATGGTTAAGATCAATCAGTTTGATTAGGAATATTATAAATATTTTTTGTACCATACGGCTTACTGAATTAAACTTGATAAAGCTAACGAGTTTTCTAAAAAAATATATAGGTAAACAAATATTTTTTTAGGGTTTGGAAACAGTAGTAAGTACCTAAGTTGGTAATTTCTAATTGAAAATTACTTTAATATCAAAGGTATGATGGACGACTAGGTATATATCTTATATAGGTAATATAAAGATAAAACGTTTGTTTTTATGTCAGCGAAATTCTCAAAAACTAGTTAATCGATTTCGATAAAAAATGTTTGTTCGATTTCTTATCGTTACCTTTCGGTAATAGGTCACAGGCTACTTTTTATCAAAATAGGTTAAGTAATTATTTTATTATTTATCAAACTTAAAAAATGTTATGTTATTTTTTTTTTATTATTGTATCCAAGCTAGTATACCTACCTACACGTACCAAGTTGTTGAGTTTACGATTGGTATTTAGGTAGGTCAAAAATTGATAACGACAACAGTTTTATCCCCAAACAAATTTGCGCGGTTTTTCAACATTCAACTCAGATTTATTATAACTTCGGTTAAACGGTTGGACAACGTCCCGTTAAAATTCTTTATGGAATATTCATTAGGCATTATCATTAAATCTAAATTTCCTTGGATCCCTCACGAGAGAATAAGTTAGACTAGACACGAAGATGGGTCAGAGGAGTGGTAGGGGTGAGAGGGTGGCATTGTGGCAATATAATTTGGCTCCTTACTTGAAAAAAGTCCAATTCTCTTCGAACGATGCGTTTTCGACTTTTACTGACGATTCTTTTTGGTGGCATATGTCAAACGTTTTCAACATAGGAATGCATTCTGTCAAGGGGTACCGGTTAGGCGGCAAGTTCTTTTTAGCCGATCTTTTCCTAGAGGTTTTCGGTTTTTTTTTGCTATCCGCAGCCTTGAAAAAAATGAACTTGTTCCGCATTTTCCGACCTAGCTGGGAAATTGACGACTTGAGCTTGGCTCGTAAAACTTTGGTATTTTTGTACTGGCGTTTACCGTCGTTCCGTTTGAACCATTTGACGTTTTTCAACGTGCAATTCGGTCTCTACGCAAAAAAATTACAACATTAAACATTTAGGCTTTGGCTAATGAAAACAAACGTTTTTTTAACGCACGTTTCAATCATTGTTCAAAACAATATTTCTAATTTGCACTTTGGTTTTAAACAAATTAAATAATTTATATTATTATAATAACTCTAGTGTCATGTCGAGACTAATGTCCCAACTACAACGCACCACTAACGATTAGATAGTTAACATAAATCATAGTGTTAATCAGCTCATTAAAACTGTGTATTATTGTAAAAAATCTCTGTTAGTAACAAGTACAGCTCAGAAATCGATTGATATTAGCTTATAAATTGCAGAGATTTAGGTATCTAATTCGAGTGTTGGTAAACCAACCAATTATTACAACTTTTTTTGTTTTTTGAATAATTTTATTTTTCTAACATCCTGAAATCATGAAATTTTATTCGAATCGTCAAATGTTCATTTAATGCACACTGATTACCAGGGTTGTTTTACATTGCAAAACAATTAAAAATTTAAGTTGTCGAAAAAAAGGCTCATTATTTATTTGTAATAAAAACATGTTATAACATAATATTATTATTATTATTATCAAGTTCGTCTTGTTATAAGATAATAATTAATATGAAACATTACACAATAATATTGTTATTAAAACAATTTAAAATTTAAAACCATGGTAATTTTGGAATTAACTTTGCGAGCTTAAGGTTATTATTTTATAACTTTTAACGAAATTACTTTTTTTATTTTTAATTAGCTAATAAACTAGTTTTAAAAAAGTAACTTTTCTCACCTTAGAATGTAAGCAGTAAGCACCTATTTTATGATATATAATCAATTTAAAACTTTCATACTGCGGTCGGATTATAAAATTTAAAGTAACCATAATCTTTAGGATAATATGTATAACAAAATAATTTCTAATATACTATAAGACGTTATAATGTCACTATTTACTATTGTGAGTACAAAATATCTATACTTTTTCTAAACGATAAAAACTATAGTAGCAATGGTAGCTGTAATTGCATGTTAAATACCTACATTAATATTTACCCTAAATAGGTACATCCAAATTGTTCAACTATAAATGTATTCAATTACATTTTTGTATTATTGATTCACATGCGTTTTAACTATTAATTATCTGTCATGCTGAACTTTCAAACTCGGTAAATAGTTGGAGGCACGCGTTTGCTTAACCCTTAATCGGCGTTCTGTGTTTGTTAAAATGCTAAAGTAAGTTCTACGCAAAAACGTCCAACAGTCAATACAAATAAAACAAACAGCACAATACTAACGAACCCGATTGAATTACCGAAGAAACTTGAGCTTTTAAAATAAGTTATAAGCGGCAAACATCACTATTAGGACCCTATGCGAAACCTGAGCATTATACGTTTCGTCCATTGTAAAAATGAATTATCTCGTTATAATTTAATTTTGAAATAATGAGCTTATTGTAAGTTAATGTGTAGCAAAACAAATTCAAGTTTTCGAATATTTATTTATTTTTTGAAGTTGCTTCTCTTTTATAATGAAAGATACGACTAAACGTGACTCCGTTAAGCAAAGATGTATATTTTATAAATATGGAGTTAAATTACTTTTACAACAAACGACCCATATGTATATTAGTCAGCATTCAATAATTATTTTGTTTGCTATTGTACGGATGCTTTTCCGACGCAATAATTTTGGAATAAATATTAATTTGCTATAAAAAAAACTGTCTTAAGCGTTTAAAAATAGTATACACAAGTATACTAGTTAGTTGTTACCCGAAAAAATCTCTGGCTGAGTGCCTGCGTAGGACGAATAGTGAAATGTAAATGGCCGATTGTTTAGTTCTTCAACTGTTCCAAGTACTACCCAGTCTGCCTCCGGTCACGTTCTTTTAAGTGAATCCGCAGACAAATTAAAGCTCATATTATTTTTGGATAGATACCAAATATTTGGTGGGAGTTATAAAAAAAACTTGTGAATTTTTGTGTAAATGTTTTACCAGTTGAATAATCTGGTCCCTGGAAATGGTAAGTTTCTACACAATTTGATTTCATTTGATGTAAAACTAACAGCAAGAAATATACATAATACAAGAATGCATTGTTATCCAAAATTGCCGAAATCAAGAAAAGAAATTCACGAATCATTCAGTTATTAGACATAAAAACAAATAGAGGTGTATTATATTATTTCTTAATGACAATAAGGAGCAAAATGAAATCTTTGCATTTTAATGTAATTAACTATTATTGATTTTTTAAAAGAATTTTATTTTATACACATAGATGGCATTTTTTAATTGATCAGTCATTTGAAAAATACCATTAATATTTTTTTATTAAAATCGTTATAACTATAAACCATGAATATTTTTTAAATTTACAAAAATATTTTGAAAGGTGACACGTTCACCTTCATAATGCTTTACTAGACATTTAATATTGTTTATTTTTATTGATAGAAAAAAACGTGATTAAATTAGAAGAATTAAATTATAATTGCAGGTAAACCGTTTACCTGTAGTCCGTAGAAGGAGGTCACGTCCAAATGTTTTTGCGTCAAAGTTTGGTCGGTCGGTTCTTTTTGCACCGAGTTTGCCGCAGAGGGTGTCTTTTCGATAGCAATACTACTGGTAACAGATATTTGGCTGCTGTCGGTCAATGTGAGGTCGGTAAACGTGCAAGTACTGCCGCGAAGACGGTCTTCCGGATTGTCTCCTGCCAATTCCGGCAACGGCAGTACACCCGTAAGATTCTGATAGTCGCTGTCCCAAAACGGATTTTCGTCATCGAATAAACGGCGTTTAACCGCCACCGGAGTACTGATCGGTTCGATTAACCGTCCGTTTGTGTCTGAAACTCATCAACTCACCATTGCAATTATTAGTGTACTTTTAATACGATAATGACGTTAAAACGGTTCGGAATTAAAACACATTCTCGTCATGTGTAATTACACTTTAAAACGGTTTAAAAACGTCAACCCGTTTCCAAAATGAAAACGCTCGCGCAGCGCGCTATGTAGTTAAAGAAATTAAAACAGTTTTTAACCACCCTTCACTGCACAATATTTATTTTTAGAATCGAACACTTTATTCGGGTCAATTCGGTTCATCGTTATTCGCACAACCCTAATTTCATCCAAAATCATTTTATTCTATTTATACAGTGGCCGAGATGCCCAGCTTCGCCAAGGGCACACGTTATTAGATTACATTTGCGCAAACAATGGCGCTAATCGGCTAATAGAGACAGGAAGGATAGCCCTCTAGAAATTATTTGAGAGTATAGTGATAATTTCGATTTATACCAAAAGTTGACCTTATTTTTAGAGTCAAAGAACACGATGCGAGTGTAGACTAGCATAATATTATTAAAGCTAACATAAAACTTTTGTTTCTGGACTCAAGATATCTTCCAAACCTAGAGGTTACTAAGAAACCGTTTTCTTCATGTAGAAACCCACAGTGTTGTAAAGTATTTTGAAAAAAGTAAAAACTATTCAATTATTGCAATAAAATTTTAAGTATCAATTATATATTGTAAATACTTCCGGTATAAAATTGATTATAATTATGGATAGTTCAATTTAAATAAAGTGGTCATACAATGCAAACGAGAACCATTTTTTGTAAAATGATCCAGGCCTCCAGGCTCCAACTATATTCTGTGTTATTTTTCTGTGAGATTTCATTAAAAAATAATCGTTTGTTTCCAAAGATTATATGATAGAAAACTTCATTAGGTATGTTTTAGTGACAAGGAGTATACAAAAAAATTAATTTTAATAAAAAGAAAAAGCAGGTTACTTTGTTTTATATTTGCTTAGCCGTCTTGTTAACGTTAACACATTTTTTTAACCTACGTTGTAAACAACTAATAAAACAAATAAAACAAAAATCAGATCACTATTCCCTTTCAAATTTTCAATAATACATTTTTATAGTTATAAAATGTATATCAATTCATCTAGATAAACCACAAATGCAAGTAGTTGCCATTATTAGTTTCCAAAAAGATATGAAAAAAAATGTTATGGTAAAACTTTAAACGTACAGTTTCGACTTTCGCATATTATTTGACTTATCTATATAGTAATAGTTAATGTCTAACACCGCTTTCATCCTCACCAGTTCGGCTTAATTTATTTTTAGGCTATAATTTTAATATTGTGTTGACTATATTTTTAACGTTTAAGCCAATCTGGTTAGAACGGCCATCTTACTGTCGAAGAATTTTAATATAATATAAGATAACAACAAATTATTTACTACGATACCTGCTGTAGTGAACTGTAGCTGGGTCGTCATATCGGCTGCTAGCAGTATATAATAATAATTAATGTATTTTTAAAGTACCTAGTTATTTATTGCGACTATTTCGATGACATTCTATCCCGCACCTGCAGGGTCACTTATATCAAAACAATTACTCCTACAGAAACATTCACCGATTGCCATCATAGGTATTTGGCTATTGTGCGTTTACCACCAACCGTGACCAAAATCTTTGACCACGATCATACCAGTGCGACCGCCATAGAGTTTATAATATTATATACCGCGATAAGTTCCAAATACAGACAACTTTACTATACTATGGTACCTTATATTGAATATACTTATTCTCCTTATATCTATTATGCTCTTATGTTGAAATTATTTAAATTTTGACATCAAACTCCAATCATAGCATGTAACTATGCTAAATTAACTAACAATTTGTCAAGTCACGTGATTAATATATAAATATTTGTAGTATAATTATAATATTTCTATTTGAAATAAATGTCCATTGTCCAAGGTTTGTTGTGAATATACTATTACTACAATATATACTCAATGATGTATATGTATGTAGGTACGAAAAAAAAGCTCATTTATTTCAGTTATCATTGCGATGTGGTATTCTCGTTTCTCTCTCATATTACATTACAGTAATTCAAAATTTATTTTATTGGTGTTATATTTATTTGGTAATCATTTAAGCCCATCTAAATCATTTGCTTACGCGTATAAAACGCAACACAAATACCACAAGGAGAAATGTATGTGTCTTTAAGTGACACGCCGCCACTCGTTATCGTTAGGAATACACAATTTACATGGTAGTTGGCACAATAGTGTATCGTCATAATATATCAGCTATGCCTTTTATGCGTTTACGGTGTACATGGAATATGGATACCTGCTGAATGCTGTGACACCGCAAGAAATGATCATGGGTGATTAAATATAAATAATCAGCTTTTGTAAAGAGTTAATAATTTTTCATTTTAATAATGACATAATAGTAATAATATCATATGTGTTTACAAATTTAAATTAACAACGATCCGTTTAAGTTTTAAAAAAATAGAATTTTACACAAGTCTAAACATTATAATAATGATGATGATACATATTATAAATGAATGTGTAATAACATTTAAAATCATGGTAATAATTAATATACCTAATATATGTTTATCGGCATACGATAACTACATATGGCTCTCAGTCCATTACAATAATATATTATTTTACAAGTTACTGTGTTATTTATACACACACATATATATATATATATATATAAACACGCACAAGTGTAAATATGTATTATAAGTAATCACGTTTACTGGATATATATGTATATATATTTTTACTATTTATTACATTATAATACTGTACGAAAATTGACGAAAACAACGATACGCATTAGCTTAACAATTTAACAACATTTAAAAAAAAAAAATATTTATATAATATTATAATACAACTACGTCAATGAAATTACACGGTCATGGTGAGATACACGAAATGTGTATAGTTTCTATATAAACACTTCGAAAAGCGAGTAATTATTACAATTAGTTTGTTTTATTTAAGAAATATTAAAATGTTGTTCTATGTAGGTAATATTATATTCTTCCATCATGCTTATCGTGTACTACAATTATTAATAATAATGAAACAAAAAATTATCTTTTCAATTAATTTGGCTAAATTTGTGTGCAAAAAACATAGTATATTAATTTAAACAAAATTGTTTCTAAAAATAAAACAAGAAAACGTCAAAGTAAAGTTTACATAAACGGGTATTTGTTTTATTTTTATTATTGTACAATAATATACTATAGTGATTGCTTCCCCGTAAAATAGATACTAATAATTTGTTTTATTTTTTCTATTTGTAATATTTTTATAAATTATATCATAATTCGATCGATTTAAATTAGTTTTAAAACTACATAACATTAATATTTTTTTATTTTTTTATTATAAAAGAACAATAATTATTTAATAATAATAGTTGGTAGTGGAATGTATTGTGTTAATATTATATAATATTGATGTTGATGATAATAATTGAAATAATAGTAATAATAATAATATTAATATATTCTATAACGACGACTAACTACGACGACGTTTATTTTGAAACAGCAAAACCAATTTCATTCACATTTGCTTTTTACTGTCACCATGATTTGGTTGGTTTGGTGAATTAAATATAAGGCACTAATGAATACTGCATTGGCACTGAAACAAAACGTTTTGATTGTTTTTTTTTAAAAAATAAAAGAAGCAAAAAAATATTTTGAAAACTTTATTAAGAAATGTCGATTATACGCTGATTACGGAAGAGTTAATAGTTTGAAAACTAATATGATAATATATAATATAGTACGCTGACAGATTAAAATACTTTCAAATGTAATTAAAAAAAATTATGTGTAAGCCATAAAAAATGTAATTTATTTTTTTTAAAAATGTCTAATAACTACATTGTTTTGTAATTACCAAAAATGAAATATTTTATTAAATGGAAATTATAAACATATTTTATAAACTATATAATTGCATAAACTTTACATTTTACTCCCTAACAAATAGATAGTGTGGCTCTAATGTATTAAGCATTACTATCTGTTATTGTAGGAACAATAATGGACTATTCAATTAATTATTTCATCAATCACAGCTGTTTGTAAATTTTAATAACAGAATTTGGTCAATTGTACAATAAGTCCAATGTAATGCGATACGACGACACAGATTGTGCAATGAACTAAAAATTACACTTGCATGAAGAGTATTAGGTTTTGGTAGTATTTGTTTATTTATAATACACATAATATGGAATTGGTTAATCAAGTATTTCACTTACTGTCCTTCTTTGAAGTAATCTTTAAGCGTATTACTGAACCGTTTGGAATATTTGACAAATTCACGTTTTCGCTGTTCTAACGCTTGTTTATTACTGGGTCCAGGTATGTAGCCAGACACTTCGTTTACAGCGTCGAGTAATTTTTTTATTGCACTAGCTATCTCTCTGAAATAACAACACAAAAACATAAATGACAATTAATTATTAGTTGTCACACACAACTCTTGATAACGGTTTATGTCATGTAAATCATATTAAAAAATAAAATTACAAAGTTTACACAACATAATTGAAAGTGAAATATCCCTGTTTATGTCAATAGAACTGTATTTCTATAGACTTTTAGCCTATAAGGACTATAGTTTTTCTAAACCGTAATAACTTGAATTTCTGTTGCTCATTTTAAATGATTTGTACTACAACTGTGGTTTTATTTACAAAATTATCAAATTTCTCAAGTTAACTTCAGTTTAATCAACGTTTAGCTACGATGTGGAGCTGAGAACCTTCTCATAAAAATAGTTTACATATTTTTCAACTTATAAAGTACCATCAGCACTATAACTTTTTAAAAAGTAGTCTAATTACTTCCAAACTTGTATGGTACATTCTTGAGTTATAGAACTACCAATATTCGTACACACACAAAACAAAAAAGATAAAAAAAAAAACACTCACCTAGAAAGGATGGAAAATTTTCTTTTTTGTATTCTAAAATGTTTTAAAGAAAATCAAATTTTAACTCTTTGATGAAAAAGCGAGTAGTAAAAAGCTCCAAATGTTTTTAAATATTTACATATTTTTCAACTTGAAATTGTGATAACTTTTTTAAAAATATTTAAATAAAAATAGTTCTTAATTTGAATATTTATTGTAGTAAATTTCTAAGTTACTAAGTGCGAGTGAATATAACCGAAAAATATGTATTTTACACAATCTTTAAACAGATAACTATTTGTTAATGTTATAGTAGTCAATATTGTCATAGTCATTTTATCATACCTTCTTTCCAAAACAAATTTACTTCAAGGTCACTTTACCCCGAATGGTATTAGTGATGTACACAAATATAAAAATTTCAATCAGTATCCACTCCGAATTTAAATGTGTTTGTTTAAAATATATAGTAAATAAATAACGTAATCATTTACTTAATTGTCTCCAAAAAGGTTTTGCGGTCAGTTATTTCATCTGGAATGCGACTTAAAATCCTTTTTAGAGCCATTGATTTTTTGTTGAGTTCTTGAAAAGCATCTTCGGATCTGTTCAGCCGATATTCTCCACCTGAAATAAATCAAAGTAATAACAGTTAAAATACAGCTCTACTACTCACACACGCGACGAGTATTAGTCGAGTGTATAAAAAATTAGTAGTAAACATTATAATACACAAGTAAAATTTAAATTACAAAAAAAAGGCAATTTTAGGTTTTGTCAATACTTGACATTAAAAAAATACAATGATTGTGTTAAAAGAAAAATACATAAATAAATCCGTTTGTGTATTGAATTTGACTGCCTAATAGCTTTAAATAAATTTAACACACGTGGGTAACCCACATGATTCTTTTAAACTAGTATTTTTTTTACATTGAAATAATTTCTGTTTAAATTAATTATAATGGTCAAAAATATTAATCAAGTTTATGATGATAAAATATTACACATGATTTTTGCATAAAACAATAAAACCTAACCAGCTATTATTAAACACATTAATTTTTGACACTAGACCGCGTCAATATAAATCTATTGAATATAATATTACTGTTTATGCTCAGATTGTGTTATTATCAAATTTGGAGAAAAAAAAAATGAGTTCATTAAACACACCATATTACAATCGTGTTAAAAAAACAACCAGTATAATTGCTTAATCAAAATAGAACACCCAATATCTACTCAGGACTCCCTGTAAAAGTAAAAAATTCTTAAAGGCAATTCAACACTATTTAATTTTATGTTAATATCGGAGATGAGTCTTTAACGGAGTTAAAGCATTTTTAACATAATATCTAGATTAAGCAATAATGGCTATATTTGCATTATTTTCACACAAGGTACACATTGGTAATTTATAAATAAATTAAAAAGTTTTCACTAAACTTTTTTTTTAATTATAAAATTAAACGAAATTGTTGTTTTAATTATTAGACTTGATTAAATTCTCATTTAGACACAGAAAATCCGATTAATTTATTAAATTACAATACATAAGCAATGATCAACTGTTTTTTGGACGATTCCTAAACAAAATTAAATGTTATTAAAAATAGTTTATGAAACATCAAACTGTATATTATATCTAGTCTACTCTATTCTACCACACTTAAGACTGCAACCAATGTACAAAGTCCAAGGTACCTAAACACTTTTATCTGTGAGATAAGATTTGAAGAAATTTAAATATTATTGTGATATGTTATATTATTTATCAAAGATATAACTATACCAAGTCGGCAGAAATATTTTTTACGTTGTAACAAGAGGAAAATTTAAAAGAAAAATGTTAAAACACAAAATCAAAAAACCAATACTTTTTCAGTTAAAAATTCATATCAACCTTCATTTATCAATTTCAATAAATTGTTTACTTTTATTTTATATTACTTTTAAAAAACTAATAAACGTTCAACACTCGAAAGCTTTTAAACTAATTACTAAATTTAGAGGTAAGTTAGTATATTTAGTAGTAGGTTTAATGCTAATAGGTAGGTAGGTACATAAGTAATACTTTTTTTTTATAACAACAATAAAATACAAACCATCGTGATCCGACACCGAGCCTTGGAGCCTCAGAATACTCTCGTTCATATTTATGCTAATATCACTTTTTTTCATTATACCGGCAACCAAATTGTACGCAAACCCTGGATGAGCATTTTCGGTTTTGAATAGTGCCGACCTTAGCGTTTGCGAGGCCGAAACATTATGCTTCTCCAACTGAAAACCATCGGATTAATTGGATTATTAAACATACATCAAGTGTTTATCACAGCGATGAAAATAGCCATAATAATGAACAATAATTTTTTTTTATTAAATATGATAAATTTACATAATTGTGTTACGATTTATAAACACAAAGCATATAAATAACAAGTATGTGATTTAAATCATTTACTAAAAAAAAGTGAAAACAGCGATCAACTGGCAACGTATTCCATGTATTTAAAGATCGATTTTACTAAATTAAAGTTTATCGACACACTATATTGATTGTTTTGTTCATCATGTTAATTTAATTCCCGTATTGTACCACCACTAGTTAATCATTTTAATGAAACATGTATTATCAGTGTTAAAAAAAAAAAGAGTTGTAAATATTTCAGAGATCAAATTTAAATTATAAAACTAAATTGTTAATTTTAGGTTATGTCAATTCTTTACATTAAAAAATATTTGAATGGAGTAAAAAAATAAAAATACAATAAAATAAATGCATTACGTGTGTTGAATTTGATTGTCCAACGACTTAAATTAAAACTAATACACGTAACTCATGTTGTATCTAACTATATCTTATCGGGTAAATCAAACTGAGTCACGGGCAATTACAGTGATGGCGACTATTTTACATTAGACATTATTTGTTGTGGAGGATATTCATACAACCAACATCTTTCATCATTAATAAACGATTTCCCGACACGAGACCCTAATATGAATCTTATACTGTCGAGTTTAATATTATGCACTTTAGTTTTTATACCCAAAGTGTGTATAATTATTATAATATTGCACCACAACTACTACCATGACGAGGTATTGTTTTTGAATACGATCCATAGTGACACACACATACCTGCGACAAAATCGGTCTGATGAGGACCGGAAGGATTAAAGAACTGACGGGTGTCTCGTCGTTCATTTTCATCATTCGTCGACGATGTCCAGCCGCGATGACAATACGACAACAGTACGACTAGACCGTCCGGTCCCAAGTCAAACAGTGGCAGTGGCCGTCCAACGGTTACATGTTATGTTCACGAGGCCTGCAAAACGGTTTTCGACAAAATTCAAACAAATTTTCAACACTTGGCTATGTGTAAAAACACGTAAATACGCGGTCGACGAGCAGGACTTACCACAATGTACTGTTTTCGGAAAAAACTAGACACCGATTTTGACGTCGGCGGTTATCGTTTAAGACGGGACGGGATTTTTGAAAAAAAAAAATTTCAAACGGCAAACACTACAGTAGCCGCTGCGGTGGCTAATAGTTATGTCGGAAAAAACGAAAAAAACGCTATCAAAAATAATAATATTACAATTTATGTTATATCAAAAGATCCCGGACGCGACCAACCTTTTTCTGGTGGTGGTGGTGGTGGTCGTCGTCGTCCAACATGACGGATATGATAATTATCAATCAACAACAATATTAATTGTTGATAACAAAACTTGGGTCCGGCGTCGACCCGCTGAGCGCTGCAGCCTACAGCAGCAGATGACCGCGGTTGTTGTCTGTTGACGGTTTTTTTTTTTTTTATTGTATCAAATAGATTATGGGATAATGTTTTTTTTTCTACAGTACCAAATGTTGCCCTCCACTGTACACTGTACGGTATAATGAACTTGTACAAAAACCATTACAAGAGATTCCACTCAAAATTAACATATCATTCCAATCCTTCCATTAACACACACGCGTCTTCCCACACATTACCACCAAATATTGTCTCCCGCCGTTTACAGAAAAATGAATCCCACAGACCAGCTATTACAATAAAATGTTACAGCCTGGTAAAAATAATAATTCCGAGGTTCTGTTACGGTTTCCTCTCTCACTCTCGTGTTGTCATTTTGTAAATAAAAACATTTTACTTATTATTGTTATTATGTTTTAAAATAAAAAAAAAACGAAAATATTGCAATCTAAAAAGTAGAAATACAAAACACTCGTGTACGTTACCACTTACCTGTAGGCCTGTAATTAATAATTGTTTTTTCTATCGTTATATTTATTAAAAATACGAATTTTAGTTACCCAACAAAACATTGTTGTCGACGTATCTACGGGTTGGCGTACTTACTTGTCTTCGGTTAGCTTTTAAAATGTTTAATATATATATATATATATATTTTTTTTTTCTTCAAGTATTATCAGTGTAATCAACCATCGAGTTGACTGATTAATGGTGTGTGCCGCGGTTATGTGTGTGTGCGTTATCTGCCGTGACCGAAATTTTGTTGGTTATGTGCCGTGTGTTCGTTTTTGATTCACTGCCCAATTCATTCCGAATTACAAAACGACGATACCGCCGCCGACCGGATATAAACATCATTTTTATTTTTATTTTCAACGCTATAACATAAAATCCGATATTGTCCATCTAAACTTAGAAGGCGACTCTACACGGTATTTAGGCAACACCCCATGGGATCCGTTGATCGTATGTCGTACATAGTTTTCGAGTGCCGCCGCCGCCGGTCGTAAATATTAATAACAATAATAATTACATTTTTACAACTAGCACACGACCACGGGACGTGTAACAAACACAAGTGTATTGTAAACATGTTATGCGACCACTTCCGCAGTGAATGGATCGTCTTGGCAAAGCGGCATTGTCGTTGAATTACTACACTCGTCTACCATTTTCTAGTCGAGAGCCAAGTATTTTGTTTTCAGACTGAAACGGGGTTTTTTTGTTTTGTTAGTCGACTAATCTAGTCTCTAGATAAACTGCCGGTCAAGATACTGTCGGCCGGCACACGCTTGCTTTAGATGGCTGTTCGTCGCGGTGCAACTCAGTAACGCGCGCTGTCCACTTATAGCTTACGCGACATTCATGGTGTTATCGATAGGCTTGCGAAAATCATGGGTAACTGGACCAGCTGTTGTTCGTACAATAGCCCCATACCGAGGCGCAAGGACGTCAACGGCGTGACCAACGAATTCCCCAAAGAGGGCGAAGAGAGCGTCGGCAACCTACAGCACATCAGCGAACGCGAACAGGACGATTGGAACACCGACCCGTCCTGCCACCCGAAAGTAGCGACCATCTTTTTGGAACGGTCCAAAGTTGAGAGTAAGTTGTCAATTTGGGCGTGACAAAATGTATTTATTCGGGTGAACGTATTGAACAACAGATTGTCATAGAACAAAGTGCTATAAAATCATTTTATTTAAAGACTATACTGTTAATAAAGTGTATTATATGCCCATTTGTAGTAAGTTGACAAATCTCAGTTTTTCTTTAATAAAATAATTCAACAATCAATATTAAACATTCAAACGATTATCATCTTGGCAAACTTTTTTTTTTATTGAAAGCCACTAGACTGTTTTACAGTAATTGGTGGCGGCCTTTAAAATTTTACGCCTTTCACCATTCACCATAAATTAATTTTCGTAGTTTTAAACTTGAAAAGAAAATATAATAGTCTACAAAAAAGTTTCCCATCTTAAAATATTGCTGCCCTAGACAACTGTTGCATGCCCTGGTTGACAGTTACAATATGCTTTAATTAGAATATTTGGAGTTAGTGACCCAAAAAATACATAAATGCACCAATAATCGGCTGCCAACTCATGATTTGAAGTAATTTTTTTTTTTCAAAATGTTCTTGTCAGCGACTAATTTATGGTCAGGAAACATAAGTAGGTTGCCTATATTGTACCCAAGATACCTTATTGTATACAATCTTTTGTTTTTATACATTCAATGTCCTAACCACTTGACACGAGGTTGCGACAAGTTGGGTGTTATCTTGAATGTTATTAATATTTGTTGTTTTTTTTTTTTACAGATGGCTTAACGAGAAAACAAAGTCAATCGCAGGTTTGTCATGTCAACAACATGTCTTTATGATGTTATGTTCTTGTACACAACTGATTAAGTATACTCGACACGTTTTGTTTTGTTGCAGATTGTCGACTTCCGATCTCTGAAAAAAAGTAGTTCATGTTCGACCATTTATTTGGACGATAGTACAGTGTCTCAACCTAATCTTAAGAATACAGTCAAATGCGTAGCACTCGCTATTTACTACCATATAAAAAATAGAACATCCGAGAGACAAATCAATATTTTTGATGAAAAATCACATCCCTTAACGGTGAGTAGAGAAACAAGTTATACATTCTCGGTGTTGACGAAACAGTTTAAACACAAAATAAATTACTCAATTATTGTGCTCAACAAATATTTTTCCGTTAGAGAGAACGTGTACCTGATAATTACGATATTCAAAGTCCAGAACACCGCCAAATCTATAAATTTGTTCGGACGTTGTTTAACGCTGCACAACTGACTGCCGAATGTGCGATTGTCACACTTGTTTATTTAGAAAGGTAAGTAACATTGTTCCATTTGGTTGACAAAAAATATATATATTTATTTACAATAGCATTGTTACGCCATTATAGATTGCTGACGTATGCTGAAATTGACATAACGCCTGCCAATTGGAAAAGAATTGTACTCGGAGCTATTTTATTAGCATCAAAAGTGTGGGATGACCAAGCCGTATGGAATGTCGACTATTGTCAAATTCTCAAAGATATTACGGTTGAAGACATGTAAGTAGAGTACATTTTTACAAATGTGCGAAAATAATTAAATAAAACAGTTTCACAGTCGACTATTTAATAGGTATACATATATTAGGGTGGTTCAAAAAAACCTTAATTTATTATTTTTTGTTTTTCTCTTGACAATATATTTATAGATGTAAGCAAAAAGATAATTTTTGATCTTTTTTTTAGGTTTTTTAAACTCATTTCAAGATGTGGTTCGGATTGATTTAATATTAAAAGTTAAATAAAAATTTCTATCATATTTTCCATTTAACTATTTTACTAACAAAATCATTAAATAACATAGTACATTTTTTAAAAAAAATTCTACTAGAATATTAGCAGATCTGTTCCAAATCAAAAATTTAATTTCTATGTCTACAGCAAGTTACTGCTGTTAATTAAATTTTTTTTTATTACAAATATTGTCTTATATAAGGTAACATTTAAACAATTTTTTGTGTTAATACTAAATGCCAAATATGTTCGGACAGAGTTAAATTTTTTGTACATTCTTGAAACTGTCCTAATTGGGTTAAAAAAAAATTCAAATTTTACAACAATAGTCAATACATTTTTCAAAAATTAAATCACTAATTACAATAGTTGAATTTAAAAACAGCAGTGTTGAAAAACCTTGAACAGGTGGAAAGTTATATGATTCAGATAACATTACCCATATTGACAATCAACTAATATTAAACACAATTATTCTAACACAACAAATCGAGCTAAGACAAATTTTAAAATTTTAATCTACATCCCCAGTAGTTCTAAGTAAACTAGTGTATATTTTCAATAATATTGTTAAGTATATATTTTTTGTTTAGAAATAAATTAACGCAATATTTCGTTTATTATAATAATTTATATGTATATATTATATAGTTTCTTTTAAACTTTGAGACATATTATTGAAGAAATTCGATTACCATTTACAGGAACGAATTGGAACGTCAATTCCTCGAAATGCTCCAGTTCAACATTAACGTTCCGTCCAGCGTGTACGCCAAGTACTATTTTGACCTTCGTTCGTTGGCCGAAGACAACGAACTAACATTCCCCGCGGAACCGTTGAGCAAAGAAAGAGCGAAGAAACTTGAAGCCATGTCGCGTGTGTTTGAGGATAAGATAACAGCAGAGTTTTTGAAGAACGGCATCAAGAAGTGGTCCAGTCTGGACAACGTAAGCAGTCAGGCAGTGACGCGAAAGAGCGCCGCTATTTTGTCCTAAACAAGCACAATACTACTTTTCCTACTGCTGCGACAAAGGCCGATTTGACTTCACCGAATTTGTGATCGTAATCATAGGTGTAATACTATAAATACATATTGTTACAAAAGGTGTACTAATTCTATATGCCTTTGCTAGATTCTTCTTTTTTTCCTCAGTCTAAAACAATTGTCATCAAAGTCTAATTTATTATCATTATTTTTATTATTATTATTTAAGTGTTTTATTTATGTGGTGTTTTCGTTAGATCCAAAACATCTATTCATTATTATTATCATTTAAATAGTTTACTATTCATTACTTCTAAATTTTTTAATATTAATCAAAAACGACCAATCAATTTTAGTATTTAGTACAATCGTCGTACGGCAATAGTTATCGAAAGCAATTTAGCGATCCTAACTATTGTTGTTCGCTCGATTAATCGCCATAATATTAGTTATCTAGACGCATGCGCGCGTACCTACCGTATCGACGGTAGAATGTCAATTCAATTTTCAAGAAAACTGAAGATTTATTTAATTTGTGACTCTTTAATTTATTTAATTAAATAACTTATATGTATAGAATTCTCAAGAACATTTAAATTGAATGTTTGTAAATGGATAGAATTTTAATGAAGTGAATTTTCATTAACAATCAATTGTGTTACAATTAATAAAAAAAAGTTTTAATTTTTTATTTCATAGGTTGAATTTTCAATAACAATTATAATATTGCGGTTTTTTTTTTTCATTAAAATGACGTCAACAAAAATGTCATGATAAAGTGTGATAAAAATTTTCAAAGTTACTCAAGTATTTAGTCAAACATAGAATTAGATGTAAACTACTTTTGTAAGTTATTTTTCTACTTTTACATTGTTTTCATTCGCTGGTTGAAGTTTCAACCTAACAATTGCATTTGTTAAAATACAACCGTATTTATCTTTTAATGTCGCTCAGTTCTATATTTATATTATGTCTTAACTAAACAGTGTATTATATTTTAAAAACAATAATTTGATTGTTTAATACTATTTATATACATATTATATATTATATCATTTCGATTGACTAAACATTTTTTTTTTAAATTATATATTTTGCAATAATTTAAATATTTTTATTTGAAACTAAGAAAAAATAAGGTTATAAGACTAAAAGTTTTTATAATATTATAACTATGGTAACAACATAAACAATAGTTTAATATTCAAACGCTTTTTAGTTTTTTTGTCATTTTATTTACATATATTTATGAATTTATTTCAAACACTTCTTTTACATTCCTGTTTTTTTTAACCATAAATAAAATGTGTTCAATATCGTTTACAATATTTTAATAGCATATTTTGAAGTACAGTATTTGTTTTATTTTTCATTCGTTCCAATACTTATTTTATTACTTGTAATCACAAATCGCTATTATAATTTAATGTGTTCAGTGTACAAGTTTATTTCTTCATGAAATAAATGTTCTATTTTAAAGTTTTCAAATGTTTGTGACACCTATTAGTCTACAAACTGTGGACTACTTTTTAAAGTAAATAAAATTATTTTAGCCATCGTCGAGTGCCATTTCTCAAAAAATCTACCGTTTTTATGGATACTATATTGGGTTTTTTTTATTTAGAGAATACATTTTTTAAAATCTCTAACATGATGATTAAAAACAAATTAAATTATACCCACGTACCAAAAGTATTACTAACACATACAAGCTTGTAAATGATATTTTACGATATCTCCAAACAAAACCATCCAAGTAGGATGCAGGGTTGTATATAAATAATCTCTATCTTTACCGATGATATTAAAGCCTCCCAAGCTTTATCAAAAAAATGTCTAATGATTTATTGAAATAGTCTAAAATTATAATACAATTTATATACTTTACTCATAGTTAACATATAAGAGAGGAGATATTATACCAATGGCAGTACCATTTTGGACGCAACTTGTTAAACGTCTGTGAATGAAAATAATACTGTCAGATTAGTAATATTGTATATCTATTACTAATTACCACTATAGGTAAGTATTCTAAATCAGCTATCAGTTTACGAATAACGATACAAATTACAATGCATAATAACAAGTTAATAACCAGAATACGACCACACTAGGTGAATTCTGATTTTACCACAATTTTTTAAATCCAATAACGAGCAGGTAACAAAAAATTGAGTAAGTTTTTGGCTTTTAACTTAAAAAGTATGTCCGTTTGACCGAACCTGACTTCACGATCGTTTTTGTCATGAAAAATACATATTGTGATGAATAAAAATAATTCCTTAAAAAATCACAATATTACATCAGTGGCGTATTTACAGGTGGAGGGGAGAGATATTAGAGATAGACCCTCCTTGGTCTTTTTAAAATAGAAAACAGATACACTTAAAAGTAAAATTACATTGAGAAATACGAAAATTATGGAAAACTGAAAAATTTTAATCTGAATCCAAATCACTATGTTTATCAATTCGTTCCATCACTTACCAGGCTGGAGTCGGTTACCAGCGTTGGTGAACCATATTACGACCTAACCGGTTACTGTAGTATCGCTGAGGCTCGCCGGGAAAAATATGTCGGTATCAACGTCAAATTGTGAAATATGAGCGTAGTTTATCTGATAAGCGTTCACACACAGCGCTTATGGTATAAATTAAAAAAATACAAATTGGTCAAGTGTAGAATGGTATTTGGTTTGTACGGCATGGTCGCGAACACACCATGAGGGCATGGATTCGGCATTCAAATTATTATTATTTAATAATGCGACTGAATGAACAATGATTATGTTGATGATGATAATGATTAAGGTGTACATGTGATAATTTTCATAAATGCATTATGCAACCAGACAGTTTACCGCCGTTTGTGTACCTGCACAACAATTACACTTACAGACTCAAGTTAGGTTTCTACGCGGCGCCGAGTAACCCGAAATTGTTTTCGAAAACCGTCAGGAATGAACTCGACAAATTGAAGTACAGTTACAACTCGGAGTAAGTACACGCGTTCATAGTACAATGTATGATAATGAGTATGTCTTACATAGGTGTTGTCAACATGGAAAAAATATTATGATCAGGAAAACTAAAGTTTAACATGGAAATAATTCCATTTTACATGGAGAAAATATTATGATCTAGCCATAGCTAGAAAACTAAATTCTATAATAATAATTAGATCTCGGTTTGCTTATCAAGTACTGATGGGAATCCTAAAATTCGGATTTTCACAAAGAAAAAAAACACTAGCCATTTAAAAATTGTTTAAATATTTAATATTAGTACAATATTTAGCTTAGTATCCTAATTAAATAGCTTTTTAGTTATGTTTTTTTTTTAAACAATCTTGATGATAAATTGCTTTCAGGTTCTAACAAATCCAAAATTCAAAAACAGTTAATATTTTTGGTCTTGTGTTACACACTTTACTTACATACACAACTTTTATATTGTAAAAATATTTAGTATTTATACGATTAATTAATTTAATGGCTAATATAATGTTTTTTGTGAAAACACTATCATCAAGTACACAAGTTAATGGTAAATTTCTCGTTTTTCAATAAAAATATATGGCCGACAATACAAACGGGAACATGATTTTGATGGACAATAACTAGGGCTCGCATACGTTTGTATGCAAAACAATAGATAAATATACAAACAAAACAAAGCATGTTACTTACACAATTTCTTATTTAACTATAAAAAAAAGCCGATCATTATGAATATTTTGTTATGAAAATAATGCCCATTCTCACCAGTTTGGCTTAAAGTTTAATTAATAAATTACATTAATCAACTACATGTTTAACAGATCAAAATGGTTTTAGCTCCAGGAGTTAGCAAAATAGGTATAAGCAACACATTATATCTTAGTAGTTATATAAAATCTTACAAATAAAGTTTCTTTCATTTAATTTATTTATTTCATTGGACTTTCAAAATTTTCTCTAACCATATTTTTGTTTCTTTCAAAACTAAATTTCAAATAAAATAATAAACAAATCCCTTCTAAATATTGGCTAATTGATTATAGCATCGAAAATTTGGCACATTCCATACATTATTAGGAAATAATTATAAAACTTGTTTTTAACTGAATTGATAGTCAATTTTTTGTTAAATAAGATAATGTTCAAGAAGAGACATTTTTTAATTTCATCAATAATATACTTCAATTTTAATTATAAATTACCTCAAACTATAAACTATAATAAAGGCTTTATGGAAAAACGCATTTTAAGTACTTTAAATTAACAAACATCTACTAATTAATTAATTATATTTCACTATATACTTAGTACATAATTTTTATTGTTTTCAGTTTAAAAGGATTGGTTATGGGATTTGGTCGAATAAGTTCCAACCAAGTGATACCAGCAGATTACAGTCATAACATCAACGTATCGGTTAATGTCGACATTTACATTTTCCGACCACCCATCGGATCAGTTATCGAAGGTTAATATTATTATAAGTTATTTAGTTCTATATATTTCCAAATTAAATATGAGAACTATGAGGAGAGAAAGACTTAGGCGGGTAATGGTAGTTAATTTAGAAGAAGAGAGAGCCATTGAAGAAATAGTTGGACGTCATCGAGAGCGACATAAGGATAGCAAACAAAATGTGTTATTGCTAAGACATACAACATAACAAGTAATGTTATCTATACTCTTTTCAAAATGAGATTGGTACGCAGAACAAAGCCGCGCCCATGCGCAGTAGGTGGCCGCCTGTACCGATGTAATTTTGAACAGAGAATATCTAAATTTGTTTTATTAATAAAAATTTAATATTATATTGTCCTACAAGTAATAAAATAACACTCAATCATTGTTACGATAATATTAGTTTTCAAAGTGTGAATTGATATTTTTAAAAAATTACATTTCTTTCATTATCGCTTAACACAACAAAACCGTATGTCATGTACGTTTTTAGAACGGTTTTGTGTGCTAAAAATTGGTTTTATAAAAATGAATCATAACAGATGAAATACTTAATTTCTACCATTGAAAACATGACACAATGCAACTATATATTTTATTTCTCGTTATTTTATTATTCAGTTATATAAGTTAGAATTAAACACTGTTGGTTTTATATACTGTATGAAATATTTATTCACTAGAAGAAGAAAAGAGTAAATAGTTAATCCTTTATCTTATCGACCTTTTCTCAGTGATAAATAATGCTTTTAGTGCTTTCAGATGAAACATTTTTTACTAAATTATTTTATATATACATTGCCTTTTTTAGTGTATTTGACAAAAATTAATAAAATTCTCAAGACAGTTGTTTCAAAACTACATTTAGTGGTTATAACTACATTGTTCAATGATATCAAGGATTTCATAAAAGCGTAATAAACAATTGTATTAACCTTTTTAAATTTTTGCGCTTGCACAGGTATTGTGTAATCACAAAAAAGGGTTGCTACAAATGTTTTTCGTTTAATTATAAATAAATTGATATGAGTGATAAATAATAATTTTAAAAGACAGGGAAAGGTATATTCTCCAAGTCTTAACTAAACCAATTAATGTAACCCTGTAAACAAATTTTGGTAATCCTTAAAGTTTGTATTGTATTCTTTGTTCACTTTAAGTAAAATAAATAAATAGAATATTGCCAATTTAAAACAAATTGTTGAACTGTACGAGTATTTGTTAGTTTATAAATAGTGAACTCTAATTAAAAGTTAATAAATTTAAAAAAATGCATAAATGAGTGTTGTAGCTTTATATTAAAAGTTGTTTTAAAGTTATCAATCGGTGTGTGCTAAATAATAAAACGTTATATACAACGTGTGATTTTTAATAACCTATAACTCAAATACTATTATCCATATAGAAAATGTTTAAATTAGAAAAATGTTGCATTTTATGTTGAAACTTTGCTCGACTAGTAGTGCATGTTGACTTCTGTAAATTTCAATTAAAATTTGAGTCTCCTCCAATTTTACCGGTGAATCTAGTTTCTACAACTGTTAGATTTTATCTAACAAATTAATAAAAGAACAGACATTACATTTATTTGTTGTTATATTTCTATGTCTTAATTAACATGTTAGCTAAATTTTGTAATGTTTCAAAACTCAAATTCATTGTTGAATAACAAATGTTATTTTTTTTAGCTGTTGTCAATCAAGTGAGCGAGAGCCATGTTGGCTGTTTGGTGCTTGAATTGTTTAATGTTTCGATCGTACGGCCAGAAAACAAACCTTACCGTTGTTGGCAAGGTTCCAAAGTAAAGAAAGACGACAAGATTAACGTAAGAATTTTGTCTTTTGATACAACCAAAAAACTACCTCACATCACCGGAGAGATAGTGTCCAATAGGTAATTATTATTATAGGTATTAGTACTTTTTAATAATAACTACTATTTACAATTAATGAATATAATTGTACAAGACTGTTGGTTTTTTTTTCTGATTTAACGCGTTTTATTCATAGTGACAATCTACTGAGTGATAGCGGAGCCGCTTCTGAAAGTGAAGCAGAATTTTTTTCAACAAAAGCCAGTTCCAAAGTAGCATCAGAAAGCGATACTGAGAGAGAAACTGAAGTAATCATGAAAAGTTGTCCCAACTCGTCGTCAAGTAGTCCATTGCACTCCAGTTTTACTCAGAATGTTTCTGGATCCGAACACAGTGTGAACAGCCTTAGTGTGACCAGACATAAACGATTCGAACAAATGCAAAAACATTTGGAAAAGAAGAAAACCGCCAGTCAGCTACAATCACAAGTGTTTATTAAACCGAGCGAACAGGGAGGCGATCAAACTAAGTTTGTATCAGATACAAACAGTCCCACCAAGATGACAAAAAGTCCTAACAAAGCTATAAAGAGTGCTATTAACGATTCCTTCAAACTGACCAACACCTCTTTAAATCATAATATAAATAATGACCTGTCCAAGAGAGAAATTTCAGATAGTAAGAAAAAAAAAACCCACCAAGACAGTACAAACACTACAAATTCCCCTTCGGCTTTGACCAAGCTAAATCAGAGTGGAACAAAAAATACTGACAGCAGTAACAGTAGTAGCAGCGACGAAGAAAACAAATCATTAATGAAGTTGCTCATCAATACATCGCTTACAAAGAGTCCAACCAATCAAGAATCAAAGAATAAAACGCCCAAAACAAGTAACCCTCTACATGTAGACAGTGCATATAAAGAAAATCCCATGTCTTCAGTGTCTTTAGATTCATCAAGTAGCGATGAATACAAGACTGTGAAAATGACGAATCAGGAAAAACTCCAGATGAAAACCACTAGTGATACGAACAGTAGCGACAGCTCTGACGACGAAATGTTTGAATCATTAAAATTTAATCAAGCTAAAAAAGAAAAAACCGAAACCCTTTCCAACTCGATACAAACTAATAAAGTTTTGAAAAAGAAAACAAACCAAGAAAGTACAAACGCTACAAATTCCCCTTCGGCTTTGACCAAGCTAAATCAGAGTGGAACAAAAAATACTGATAGTAATATCAGTAGTAGCAGTGACGAAGAGAACGAATCGTTAATGAAATCACTCGTCAACAAATCGCTATCGGAGAGTCAAACTAATCGAGAATCAATGAATAAATCGCCCAGAAAGAGTACGGCTCAGTCAACAAGTCTGGAAAAAGGCCAGACGAAAACCAATAGTGATTCGCACAATAGCTCCGACAGCTCGGACGACGAAATGTTTGAATCGTTAAAAATGAATCAGGCCAAAAACGATACCCTTCACAAACCTATACAAACTAATAAAGTGACGTTTCAACATCAGACGAGTAGTAGTGAAGACAAGGAAAAAGAATCGCCAATGAAACGACAAACCGATAAACCGTCACATCAAAGTCCTACTAGCAAGAAGCCAGTTGACAAGAAAGACAGTAAAAACATTATGGAAAGTCCTTCATCTGCATCGAAAATAAAAGCTAAACAAAAAAAACGTTTGACTTTGAGTGAAAGAACTAAACGCAGCCGAGATGCAGCCAAAAACGACAGTAGCAGTGACGAGGGTGGAATGGAATTTTTTAAAAGACTGTCGACCTCAACTCCCAAAAATGTAGACAATGTGAAGAAAGATAATAATATTTCTAATGTTACATCTGATTCGTCGAGTAACGATAATTGCGACACTACGATTACTGTGAAAAATGATAATAATATTTCTAATGTTACATCTGATTCGTCGAGTAGCGATAATTGCAACACTACGACTACTGTGAAAAAAGATAATAATATTTCTAATGTTACATCAAATTCGTCGAGTGGTGATAATTGTGACACTACGACTACTACTAAGAACAATACTGTGAAGACAACGATAACCTCTCAAAGCCACGCAAAAGATCAGCCAAACGCCAAATGTAATTGGAGTAACAATGTGAGGAATTCGAGTAGCGAGAGTTCAGACAATGAAATGTACAAATCTCTTAAAATGATAATTGCTAAAAAACCTCGCGAAACACTTGGCGATTCTAAAAAATTAGTAACAATCAATAACGTAACTTTTTGCGATACTAGCAGTAGTAGCAGTGAAGACGAAAAAGAATTATTAAATCCTTTAAGTGATAAGAACTCACCACAAAGTCGTATAATTGATAACAAACCTCAAACCAAGAAATCGCTACCTCAAAAAATTAAACATGATAGTTCTTTTTCCTCAAAGGTGGTCAACCTTAAGGATGAAGACAATTGTTGTACTAATGAAAATAATAATTTATCGTCAACAGAATTGTTGGACAAGGAGAAAAGTAGAAAAAATACTCTTTCAATTTCAAACATCACACCTGGTTCCAGTCCAAAGGTATCAGGTAAAAGAGCTAGCCTGAAAAAAAATGACACTGAAACTAATATTAAAGTAAACAACAGCGATGACGAAAGTGTAGAAAATTTTGACAAAATAGGAAACACTGCTTCCCCTCACAAGTACTACGAGGGCAAGAGAAAAAAATGCTTTAAATTACCTTTAGATTTAATGACCAAAAAAGGTAAAAACCGCTTGTCTGTAAAAAAGGAGCATTTATTGAATCATATAATGAGTGGTCGTTATAGTAGCGACAGATCAGGCGAAGAAATGTATAAATCAACAAAAATAAATACCAACAAGAAAGAAAGTGAAATCGTTTCAAACTCCAAAAGAACGGTAACAATAAATAACGTAATCTTGCAGGGTACGAGTAGCAACGAAGATGACAAAGATCCTAATAGGGATTTTAATTGTCTGAATGGGATATCGAATAAAGTATCCAATACAATTAAAAACCCTACAGAAAATGACAATCATGTTTGTTCAACTAGTAATTTACCGTACGAACAAGATGTTGTGGATGGGAAAAATAGAAAAAAGAAAAGCAAGAAAAAAAGTAAATGTGATGTATCTGAAATGCCTTTGATCGAAAATGTCAAATGTAGTCCAAAGAGTCCCACTATGAAATCATCAGGCACTAAGAACTCTCAGGCTGAAATTATCAACCGATTAACATTAAGAGAAAACGACAGTAACAGCGAAGACAATCTGACGCAATCTATTAATGAAATTTTGAAAAGTGCTTCAACTAAACTGTCAAAAGACGGGAAAAAAATGAAAAAGAATTCTAAAATTCCATTAGATCCGACGAGAAGCGATGAAGACACGACCCAAACTGGAAAACTCAAACGATTATCGAATCCAACCAGCGTTCTGCCGAATACCAATAATCATTTGAACGACAAAAACTCCGAAGATGAAACGTGCAAATCAAAGAAAAAGAAAAAGACCAAAATTAAAGAACACAAAAAACTTTCAAAAACCGGAAAAACGTTTCACGACATAAGCAGTAGTGAAGATGAAACTATGTTACTAACGAAATCTCTCATAAGTAAATCGGTTCCTGTGAAGACGACAGTTAAAATATCCGCCGAGGAAAATAAATGTACGGACGGTAATGGTGATTCTTCTCAGATTCAAACAACAGAAACAACTAAAAAAAAGAAGAAAAAAAAGAAAGATATACAAAACATCACCGTGGACTCTCCTTCAATAAAAACTAAACATACCAAAGTCGACAACACATCGATTCAGGAGACAAGCAGAAGTGAGGACGAAATCAAGTTATTAAATAGATCTCTTGTGAGTAAACTATCACGTAAAAGTCCAACTAAAGTTGCTGCCAAGAAAGTCGATAAATCTACAAATAACAAGATTCATAAAAATATTGATGTTTCCCTGGAAGATGTCGAAAACACTAGTGCCTTGGTATCAGCAACTACTAAAACAACCAAAAAGAAAAAAAGTAAAGAAAACAAGAATGTGGTAATGATGGAATCCCCTTCAACTTCTAAAAAAAAAACCAAACAGGAAAAAATAATCAAAAAAATTGCCAAAGAACAATGCGACAGTAGCAGTAGCGAAGATGAAAACGAATTAATCATGAAATCTCTCCATAGTAAGTCTCCGACTACAAAAGCCATGGCTAATGTATCCGTTAAAACAGCTAACAAACCTTCAGGTCTAACCGAAGCGATTAAAACGCCAAGTAGTAATCAAAAAGCAAAAATAAAAAAAAATTCAAACAAGATTGAATCCGCTGTACAAATCGAGTCTGAGCATAGCAACAGTTTGACGACAAAACAAAAGCCAAGAAAAAATAGTACACAGGCCGATATAATCAAAAAGCTTTGTCAAGACGCGAATGATAGTAGCAGCGAAGAAGACGAATGTTCCTTAATCAATAAAATCCTAAAACAAACCACCAAACGTGTAAAGGGCAGTAAAAAAGAAAAAAAAGTTTCTAAAGTTCCTTCAAAGTCATTGAGTGTTGACAAAAGCTTGTCTACCTCAAAGATCTCAAAAGCTGTGCCGTCGAACACGGCTAAAGTTTTGACACCAATAAAACGTTCAAGCGGTAATAGCTCAGAAGACGCTAAAACCCATAAATCACCGAAACAAAGTTCGACTGTGAAAGAAAAAAGAAAATCTCAAAAGTTCAAATTTACTAACTTAACATCCCACCAAGACTCGAGTAGTAGTGAGGACGAACATAATTTACTAATCAAATCTATTATGCTTAATAAGTCGCTACCTACAAGTCTGAAAACAAAAAAATCTATTGACAATAAAAATAACTCTTTTATTAGCAAGAAGGATAACTTTTCACCAGGTAAAAGTGTAGCCGACGACAGTAATATCAAAAAAAAAAGTAAAATTAAGACAGGATCGCCTTTGAGCTTAAAAGGCACTCCTAGCAATACTAGAGAAAAAAGTCCGACGCCAAAATTGTTATCTGTATCTGGTAAAAAACGCCATCGGGTCGAAGTGATAGAGCAAATAACCCAACCTAAAATTAATAGTAAAAGCAAAAAACGACCATTAACGTATTCGAACATGGAAGAAATAAGTAAAAAAAAGAAGAAAAAAGTGTAATATATTTTATTAGTTATATTTTTAACATAAATTTTTAATTAATGCATTGAAACATGTTAATATTTTTGAAAACTTGTTTTGTTTTTTTTTTAAGTTTTAAAAATAAAACAATTTATTATGGAAGTAAATGAGTCATAACTTCTCCTCTACCGTATGTACCTTCTTGCAGAACAGTTGATACAAATTTGTATTGGATACATAAAATATTGGTGATTTTTATCGAAAGAAAATAATATATACTATTCAAGTAAAATATAAATAAGTTGAAACACTTTGTGTGACTTTAATCTATATTAAAGTCTTTGATAATTATAAAAAAAAATTAGTTAGAAAACATTTGATAATTATCGTTTGGGCCAGATCAGATCTGTCAAATACTTAAAAAAACTTTTTGTTTTAACTCATAAAATCCACTGAATTTAATTTAATAATAAATAGTTTTAAATGTTAATACTTTATATAAATATCATTAATTATCATAATCATTCATTCTAATACCCAATTACTATGATTTTGGAACTAACATTTAAATATTGGTAAACATTCCATATTATAGCAAAGGATAACAATGTAGTTTTATAAATTGAGTTGTATTACATTGTAAACATTTTCCATCTAATCTATTTTCTAGAATAATTTAAAAGCAATTTTAAAATGTGTATTGACATTTTTCAAATTCATATCTTCAGTGATTTTATGTCAACTTAAAAAAAACATTAGCGTTTATTGACTATATTATTTTTAAATAGTTTAATTTTGATAACAAGGAAATTAAATAAAATCTCTAGAATACATAGGTATTAAATACTTATCTGATTTACTGGAAACCGATCAACAATGGACGTTAAATTATTGATGTGTGTCTCATTTCAAACAAATAAAATTATGTCTACATTGAAGTAATTTTTTAGTAACCAGATTAAGCTCTGGCTAAAATTTCAATTAATTAAATTAAATAAAAAAATTATTTGTTCACCAGCATCACATAATATACAAAAACAAACTTTTTAATTTGTTAGAATCTAATTTGTTTTATTTGATGCTACAATGTATATTATGTTGGCCGGAGAGGATGGAGGAGAAGGAAAAATCTCTATTGAGTGTACTTGTTAAGCATTGTTTTTAAGCAAATTCATTGTTCGACCACTATGATATAGTATTTATAGCAAATCCTTTATCGACAAACTGTGATTGTTGTTTTTACACAGTCTGTTAGATTATTATTGAGTAAGAAAATAAAAGTCTAATAGTACAAACAATCACAAAACATTTATTGAGAACTCAAATTTACATTTTACATTTATCAAAATTCCATATAGGATAGGATGTCTAAAATAATATTGGTAAGACAAAGTTGAAAAATTTTTTTACACTAAAATATAATATAATTCAAGTCAATTTATTCACGATAAGTTTAAGTAAAACTTGGAAAGTTTATTTTTTTTTACTGTGTTTGCAATGCAACTTTCTATTCTATTCTTTTAAATTTCTAAGCGTTATTTTTCAAAACGTCGGCCGTGTAGCATCCGGGCACCTACCTCGGGTACGTGGTGTCGATTGTGCCGTATGTATTGAGTGGGTTGTTGTTGTGTACATTAATTGCACGTTTATGGATGTCTGTACATGAGGTCGTCCAAACGTTTGCAGTTGGATTTTTCAAATAGGTTTTTTGAATCATCGCTGTTGCAACACACGGTGAACTGGTTGTTTTTCTTGACGTGTTCCACCAACTGGAGTGCGTAGCCTTTTCTCCTGTGCCCTTCTAGGGTGTAGATGAAGTTCAACATTTTCGGATTTGCGTACTCCTTCATCGGGTCGAAGTCGCAAGTGGACAACAGAGCGAAAGACACCGGCACACCGTCTTCGTAGAGCACATAGCAAAATACCCGTTTGTCGCCGTACCACTGTTCCACGTAACAGGTGTCGAAGTACCTCATCTGATGTTTGCATTTTCTCATTATGGAACCGATTTCCTTGACGGCGGTCTTGGTGGTGAAAATCTTGATGGAAGTCGTGTTGGCGGCCATCTCGCTCGATTCGCACTTGTTGATTGCTCAAAAGGGTATATCTAATCCCACTTGTTGCTCGCCCAAGAGAGATAATAATATTATGTACCTACTTGTCGATTGAAGAAAAAAAAAACTGTTATCGGCCCGATCAATTAGGTATTTGGATATTTATCGACAACCGGCGACTGATGAGTGATGGACGTATACTTAGTGAGATCATTGATTAATCAATGGCAAGATTGTAAGAAGCATGTGTGAACAGGCTACAACAGCTGCCGTCTTGTCACTTAACGGCCCGTGTTCAGGGTGTTAGGTGCGGGATAATAACTAATGAGTAATACTATAATTACTCAGTATTATTACCGTAATACAGTATTTGGTATATAGTAACAACAGCAGCTGTTGTCTGGTCACTGGTGGTTATTTTTTCCCCTTCCAATTTCCGACGGTTGTGCCCATAGACCGTGTAGTATAACCACAGACTAGACTAAATAGTAAATATAATAGACATAGCTTAATACGATTTTAATTTTTACGTCCATTCCGTTTTATAATTTAATAGACTAAATGTATTATCTATTCTACTTAACACCTGAACGTCTCCACCGGCAATTTACCCTGTATTTAGATATATATAATGCCTAAATACCTATTAAAATCCTATTAAATGCTTATCAAATATTATAGCAAGCGTCTAAACTCGATGCCGTACAGTGGTCGGTAAACCTAACCAGGTCAAACCAATATTTGTTTTTAATCATACAGTTTTTGTGGAAATTTTAGATGTATAGATGCAATTTTCGAGGTCCAATTAAGTTTAACGTAGGTACCTATTAGGATTAAAATATATTGCCTATTCGGATCGTAAATTAGGTAATATGCTTCAATTCCCAGTAAGCAATTATACCTATTGTTTTTTTTTTTTTAGAAACTAAGTACACCATTAAAAGTACATTTAAAGAGCCATAATATAGTATATAAGTATCAAAAAATTTAAATAAATAATGATACAAAATTACGTATGAAAAATATCCCATCATGAGGCAAAAGTTAACATTCGTTTTTAATGTTATTTTAAAAACTAAAAATCTTAATAAATGTAATTTTTCACTTAAAATAGAAATTAATAATTTATAATAAACTAAAAATGATCTTAGAATAATCGTGCCACGATATAAAAGTTATGAAGAATCCAAATGTTTTTTAAAACTTAAATCGGTTTATTTTTAAGAACGTTCTGTTCGAAGTAGAAACATATTATGTTTTCTCACAAAAGCAGAGCCTGTTCAAGATTAAAAAAAATTAATTTTAATTTTGTATGTTGCTTCTGTTTACAATATGATGGTTAAGTTTAAGAGTACCAATATACTGATTTGCATCACTTTCATATTTTGGTAACCAATAAAATATTTTTTATACTATACTGTGCGTTTACACAATATAATTTTACATCTTAACAAGTACACATTTTTTGAATTTGTAGAGTAACTAGTTGAATCATGAAACTAGTGTAATTTAAAACGTTTAATAATCTTACCTATATATCTTACTTATTTTTTAACTATATAGGTAGTGTGATACTTAAGAAACTGACAAACGTTGTTTGGCGAATTTGGCACTTAGAATAAATTATAGATGGGTATATTTATTGTTAGCAAAATGACTACAACATATATTGAAACAAGTAAACACGCCCTACTTTTTTGGTCTTAAGATTATAATAATTGTAACTGAATCTTATCTAAGAATAAAAGTAAAAAGTACAAATAAATAACGAGAATTAATCCTGTTTTCTATTTCATATTTTTAAGTTATATTTTATAAACTCATGGACGGAATTAGATTGATTTAGTTCAATACTCATCAAAGCTACTCGCTGTTTAAATTCTTGCAAACAATTTGATTTCCAATCAAAATTTTAGTTTGATAAGCCTGATAGCATGGGTGCCTGAGTTTTTTTTATAATTAATTGCCTAGTTAAATTAAAACAAAATTTAGTCAAATATGCCTAGTTAAATAATAAATATGATGTTGTTAAATGATGTGTTCAAATAATATCAATTAATAGTATAAAATAATTAATTTGGTTATTAAAAAAGTATTTTTCACACGCTCATCAGTTTATAACGAGTATGAACAGTGCTCAAGTTTGAAAATGGAGGATGTTTTTACATAAAAACAAAAGCGTACCTGTCAATTTTTTTACCCCTTAAAAAACACCGGCTATAAAAATTAGTAGAGGTATGCTACGATTTCTGAAAAAGAGTTGGGGTATTCAGTTTTTTATTGAGTATTTAATTTTCTCACTTTGTTAATACACTGAATGTCATTAAATAATAATATAACTTTTAATTAAATTCAAAATAAAATAGTAAAGTCAAAACGATCCATTGGGAGTGCTATAGAATGTTTGTACCTCTAGACTGGTGTTAGGTAAGTGGCTTTAGGTTTTTGTCAGAGGGCGTCGAAGCAACCACTTCTGGATATTATTTCTAAGTAGTAAGTATAATGTTATATTATATCTTTTATATAAATAAGTTCTTCAGTTTGGCGGCGAAATATACCGAGGTCGTATTAAGGGTTCAAGGCCCACATTTCAATTAAGCAATATGTTTTTAATTTACTAAAGAGAACACAAAACAAAACTAAGACATGTCGTAAAACGTTTTAGTTTGGCATTAAAACCTTACAATAATTACAATTTTTATTAATATGGTAGCTCTACTTGAGCCTTAAGGTACAATATTATGTTCCGTATAAATTTTAAATCTGTTTTCCATATCTTTGATATTTTTTAGGGGAAAAGAGCTTAAATGGATTTTTTATAAAAAATGTTATCGCTACAACCGATTTTGAAGATAAACCTTAAAAGCTTCGGCGATAGTGTAGAGCTAGCGTAATATAATTATTGTTATTATTTTTAACTAATTATAAATTTAACTACTATTAGTTATTACTACTAGTGTCTACTAGTTAGTGTCTACTAGTTTGTCTTTAGTAGGCAACCGTGGTTATTACCATGGAATAGACTAAATCAGATTGGTGAACGCAGTGTTGCCACGTAAAAAAAAATGTATTTCCCGTTAAACGTTACATACGGTCATAATGTTCAATGCATTTTAATGGTTTGTTTGTAAACACAATGTTTGTAAGCATGATTGTTAGTAAGCAAAACCTGTCTAACCCATCTACGCATGTCGTAAACGTGTAACACTGTCATTGGTGATTTGTCTGCGCTACCCTTAGGTGTTCTGTTACTCTGTAGTCTGTCTGTCTGTTGTTGTTGTAACGTTCAATTACAAAATTCTTCTTAACTAAAAGGCGTAGAACAACCAAATGTTGTATAAAGAACTGTAAAAGTTTGCAAGTAGATCCGGCTTTATTAAGTCAATTTACTTTTACAAAGGACCCTTCTTGGTAAGTAATTTTTATAGTAATTTATTTAGTATTTATACAAATGATTATCAAGATATTAATATTTAATTATTTTAAATTGTATTGATGTGCAGTTTGGATTGAAAAATGTGAGTTGCTACATCTCAAATGAACAAAATTACCGTTTGGAACATCATGTTCAACATCTGGTATATATTTTTACTAATTAATTTATAAACTAGGTATTCTAATTTCTAATTAATAAAATAAGGTTTGAATTAAAATAATTAAAAATATTTATAAAATTAAAAGTGGATTTTTTGTTTTGAATAGCTTATAGGGTATTAAATAATTTAGTCTGGTTAAGATTACTTTTCTATGGTGTTTTTTAAACATTCAGTACATGTTTTGACTTGTAGCTATTGCCTATTGCTATTTTAAATATAAATTTGAAATACTTAATTAAATAATATATTTCAACCACAGAATAAACAGAAAAAAAACTATCTAATTTTTACATGGGCTCTTATGGGACGAGTTAAAATCATGTCGGACATCTTGAATATGATCGAGAAATGGTCACAGACCTATAAAGAATTTATCTTTATAGGTCTGGTACGCATAGACATTACACTGTTGGACTTTAACTTGTTATTTTACCTACGTATAATTTTTTTTAATGGGTAAAAGAAAGTGTTTAATTTGTAACGCAGTATTTAATTGTAACATTAGAAGAAAATTCCACTCATGAGTACTTTTTTTATGAAGTCTTATTATAAATTCATTGCATGTTATACATATCTTTACACACATATTTACCGAGAGTCTTCAGATTCCCCAACAATAAAAATATAAGAGACAAAACAAAATAACGTTGTACAATAACTTACACTGCTCGTAGTGGTAACACTGCTACGACAATAGTCCTACTCGCACATAGTACAATTATTTTATTGAATATTGTTTTTATTATCTATGTGCTCGCACCACCCGCCCGTCTTCTATCCGGATGTTCATGGACCAACCATGGTCGTACCTGTGATTGATAAAGGTTTTTTGTTTATTAGCCTCTAAATTCATTATGTTTTCTTTCCAGTCGTGCTACTTTCTGACTTTTGAGTTGTGCCATTGTGTATAAAACTTATATAATATTTTTATAATTTCTGTGAATGCTATTACTGTGATAGTTTAATACGACGATCAAGTCGATTATATCTAACGTTTTCTTTTTCTTTTAAATCGTCAACGTACAGCAATAATACAATGAATTCTGTCGTCAGAAAAAAAAAAGGAAACCAAAATGCCTTAATATAAAGTATATTAAGGCATTTTGGTTTCCTTTTTTTTATATCACTGAAGTGTGATTATTCAGCCATGAAAGAATTATAATCATCATACTTAAGTCATAGTAAGAAAAAAGTTTATTATAAATGTGCTTTACCGGACAATATTATTTCTATGTCTATCTGTAATTTATGTATATTTTCTTGTTATTTTGAAAGTTAGGTCTGTTCAGATTTGTTAGGTTGATAATAACTTGCAGAGTTGTTTTGCGTTACATTTTTTTATTCATCGTGCATGATGTAACAGACCATATTGAACGGATACCTCGCACAATGATAAACTTTAGAGTTAAAGTAGCTCTAACTTTTCAACTAGAGTCAGTAGATTTCTGACTTCAGAATTAACATTGTAATCAGCATAAAAGACATTACTACATGGAAAAAAAAACATAAATAGACATCCCTTAAGCTATAACCGGTCCAGTATATCTTTTGTTAGTTCGTCAATTACATTTCCATGATATTGATGTAAATAAATATATAAATATATGAAATTTATGGTTAATTTTTATCGATTTGGAGAAGGTTACCAAACCACAAAATCATGTGACCATAAAACAAGAAAATTACTAGACCAATTCGCATAGTTTTATTCGCCAAAGTAAGTTAAAAATGTATGAATTGTAAAGTACATTGTTTACTTTGAAATAAAATAAAATAAATCAATGCATATTACTTTGACATTTGATAAGCAGCCCAAGAAAATCAGCAGACAAGTGAGAAAAAAACTAACAACATTCACCTACGCCTACACATGTGGAATAAACTAAGTATTTATCGACAAAATGACCAACTGGTATCCCGTATTATACATGTCTAAATAGATGTGGTTTTTGAAGAAGCTACTTAAGGCACACATTACATTGGTAGGTAATATTTGATAAATACTACCAGTGTGATGTGTGCTTAGTAATTTTCTCAAAACTCTCAACGTAAAATTTACAAATTTCAATACATGGATTAATAAGTTAATTGAACACTTTTACATTTAACAATTTGCAATAAGTGTATTTTACTAGATAAACATTTTAAAAAAAATAATTTTTTTTTCTACTTATCATTCTATATTTTTTATTTGTTATGAACAATGTACAACTTATATGTATTTTGTACCAGTATATGTTAAGTGATTTTTAGAATGTGTTACCCTTTATACTTAAGTATGTTAGGTAATTTTTTTTATAGTTCAAAACTGTGCAAACAGAAAAATCTAAAAACACCTTCAATAAAAATTCAAATCGAAAGAAGCGCTTGGGGAACCAAACTAGATTTGTTCTTTAATATTTTCTATTGTACTGTTTTTTTGTGTACTACAAAATGTGTGAATTTTTAATTACATTGTTTACATTAGAATAAAATATAAGGAATCAATGCATATTACTTTGAAATTCGACAAGCAGCATAAGAAAATCACCAGAGAAGCGAGAAAAAAAGCTATAAAATATTCACCTACACATGTGGAGTAAAGTTATGAAAGTCTTTATTGACAAAATGACCAACTGGTATCCCGTATTATACATGTCTAAATAGATGTGGTTTTTGAAGAAGCTACTTAAGGCACACATTACATTGGTAGGTAATATTTGATAAATACTACCAGTGTGATGTGTGCTTAGTAATTTTCTCAAAACTCTCAACGTAAAATTTACAAATTTCAATACATGGATTAATAAGTTAATTGAACACTTCTACATTTAACAATTTGCAATAAGTGTTTTTTACTAGATAAACATTATGAAAAAGAAAATTTTTTTTTTTACTTATCATTTCACATTTTTTATTTGTTATGAATAATGTACAGCTTATTTTTATTTTGTACCAGTATGTGTTTAATTTCTTTAATATTTTCTGTTGTACTTTTTTTTTGTGTATAACAAAATGTCTGAATTTTGAAATATATGTTTACTTTAAATTTTTCCGCCAATAATGTGTTTTGATTTTTAGTATAAGTGAAACTCGGAAAGAGCAGAAAATTAAAACAGAAGTACATTCAATAGACAATTGTTACAATGACTACATAACAGAAGTAAAGAAAATAAACCTTTGAATACTAACATTGGCTTATCAATGGATACAAAGTTGCACTATATTGAAAACACTGTCAAATGTAGTTTGAAACCCAGATTTGTCCACAATGTTTCAACGAAAGTAATCGCAGGTAACGTGATTTTTTAAATAACAATATAATTCATTTTACGAATAAGAGAAAAATAAACGGTTTGGAGTTATCGGAAAATATTAAATTTAATGTTTCTTTACTTTAACAAAGTTGTTAGGATTAACCCTTGTTTAATATATTCACTTGTTTAATGATGAACATATGTTTATTATATCAGATATATCTTATTATAGATTATATGTTCTAAAATATTAGTTGTTTAAGCAGCACAAGAAAATCAGCAGAGAAGCGTGAAAAAAACTAACAACATTCACCTACACCTACACATGTGGAATGAACTTTAAGTCTTTATTTACAAAATGACCAACTGGTATCCTGTAACACACACTCCAAATGAGATGTAACTTTTGAAGAAGCTACTTTAAGCACACGTCACATTTGGTAGGTAATATTTGATAAATACTACCAGTGTGATGTGTGCTTAGTAATTTTCTCAAAACTCTCAACGTAAAATATAAAAACTTCAATACGTGGATTAATAAGCTAATTGAACACTTCTACATTTAACAATTTGCAATAAATGTATTCTACTAGATAAAAATTAAAAAAAAATTTTTTTTCTATTTATCGTTCACATTTTTTTTTTTTTTTAAATAATGTACAGCTTTTATATATTTTGTATCGATATAATTTTAGCGATTTTTAAAATGTGTTATGCTTTATGTTTAATTATGTTAAGTAGTTTTTGTTATAATTCTATAACTGTGCAAACAGAAAAATCACATAATACCTTTAATAAAAATACAAATTGAAAGAAGTGCTTGGGCAACTAAACTGGATTTGTTCCACAATATTTTCTGTTGAACTTTTTTATGTGTACTCAAAATCTATCATAATATAATAATATTATGAAACACTGTGACCCGGCTTATATTTTGTATTGGGCCACTATCACTGAACTCAATGTATTACTATTGCTAAATGACTGCTCGGTAAATCCTTCTTCAACCTTTACCTCATGGTACCAAGACCTTACTGTATGTGGATGAGGTAAGCAATGACCAAATTCTTGCCTTATAAAACTATAGGTCTTAGGAGAATAAAAGTTCAAAGCCCTTAATGTTGGGCTAAAGCATTTTTTACTCATTTTATTACCACGGTTAATAATTTCATTGAGTGCAGTTAGAAAGTTTTTTGTAGGATACAACGTTTAGCTTTTATAATTTTTTTCTTCATATAGTGTTAATGTGTACTGGATGCATTTAGAGGAGATTATAGAGACCTAGAAGATTTTTCGTAACAGTGGTCCATTATGAGAGTTCGCTTGGCATTAGACTTGGGAGTCAAATTTATAGGAGATACTATTTGTGGTCTATGGCGATCAGTAATTTCGGAATATCAATTAATTTAGTTTTTAAAAAATTTAAAGTACTAAATATTTAAAAAAAAAATTGTTTTTTTTTTTGTAACCGATTTTCTAAAATTGTTCTCATTATTTTTTCGGATAAACTAATATAATTTTAAGTAACATTTTTGGGTTCTTACAATATTGTGCGTTCTACAGTATGTGTAATGTGTTATCTACTTTGAAAAATGAATGCTGTTAATGTAAAGCTGATAAGCTGTTGAAAAATTCCGGTTGGTGATAACTGATAACTGTTATCAAAATTTAAAAAACCTGCACGAGTACTTGAAAGTTAAGACTAGATGGTAGAACATTTTGAACGTTTGCCGTTTAAGTTTTAATAATATCCTAATAACATTTCACTGTTCAATAATTGTAATGTTTAGTAATAAATATTGAGTTAATCGTGATTTAAAAAATGTTTTCTTCTTGTATTGCCCGGCTGTTAAAAGATCCTTCGACTTTGAATCGAGTGTGTTCTCAGTGTATGCGATACAATTTGCCTGTGTTAAGTAGTCAAGCACCCACGTTTGTCGTCCCTCGAAAAAACTTTGGCGATTCTAAGAAAACAGATGAAGTATCGACGGAAATCTCAGAAGCTCAAGAAAAACGTTTATCGAACGAAGCGGTAACAGGTTCCTTTAAACTAGACACGTTTTCTAGTTTAAATACATCAGGTGAGTTGAACAAAATATATTCTAACCTTACGAATAATAGTAATAATTATAATTTTCAATAAATATCGTTCTAGATGTATCTGAGACTAATTTCTACACTTTTCGAACTCATACGTGTGGCGAATTAAGGATAGAAGATGTCGGCAAAACGGTGGTTTTATGCGGTTGGTATGAATTCTCACGGTTCAGTCGCTTCATCACTCTAAGAGACGGCTATGGTTCGACACAAATTATTATACCTAAAAACGTATGTGCCAACATAGATTTCTTTCAGTTTGCATAACAATTATAAGAAAAGAATTATAAATTTTGTCATAGGATCCTCAAACAAATAATGTGAACCTGAAAAATATTCCATTTGAGTCGATTTTATTGTGTCACGGGATAGTACATGCCAGGCCAAACGACCAAATTAACGACGTGAGAAAACGCATTCTTTTGTAATTAACTTGTGGCTATTATATGAGACATTGTTTTAGAGTTTAGAAACTGGATTGATCGAGGTAGTCGTCAACAAATTGGAAGTGCTCAATTTGGTTAAAACAAGTATACCGTTTCAAATTAGAAATTTTAACAAGGTAAACAATTTGTGGTCGTACAATTTTTGGATTGTTATAATATATTTTTTTAATTGTAGGCAAACGAGTCTATAAGACTAAAACACCGTTATGTTGATTTGCGGTTTCCAGAAATGCAGCGAAACTTGCGTTTAAGATCAAGTGTACTTATGAAAATGCGCGAGTTCCTAATCAACAGCCGAAACTTTGTCGAAGTGGAAACTCCAACGTTGTTCAAAAAAACTCCCGGCGTAGGTTAATGACGACTGATTAAAAATTGTAAGTTTTCTGTTTGGGATACAAATCGAGCTTAACTCTTCTAGGGTGCACAAGAGTTTATTGTGCCCACTCACGATAAAGGAAAATGTTATTCCCTGGTCCAGAGTCCCCAACAGTTGAAACAAATGCTAATGGTTGGATCCATTGACAGATATTTTCAAATAGCCAAATGTTATCGAGACGAAGCCACCAGACCTGACAGACAACCCGAATTCACTCAAGTAGGAAATTACAAATTACCGCTTTGTGTTGTTAAAAAGCATTTTACTATAATATTACTTGTTTTTAGCTCGATATCGAAATGTCATTTACCGATCAAAACGGTGTCTTGCGACTTGTTGAAGAACTGTTATCGTTTATATGGCCTAAAGAATTGGGCGAAATTAAAACGCCTTTCCCTCGTATGTCGTACGATGAAGCAATGAAAAATTATGGCAGCGACAAGCCGGATATGAGAAACCAAGCAGCGGTAAACGATGATATTTTTAAATTATATAAATTCATTGTTATCAAAATTAGTCACTAACAAAAATATATTTTAGGAGTCAAGTGACACTCCACAAGAAACCGATAACGCCAATCGATGGCGATTTATTTGGATAGTTGATTTTCCACTTTTTGAACAAGATTCTGAAACAGGATCTATTCAGTCTGTCCACCATCCATTCACGCAACCTCAGGAGCAAATAACCGATGATAACTTGTTAAAAGTATGAGTGTATTAATACTGAAAAATATAATAATAATATGAAACTATAATAATTTAAACACTTGAGCGGTGTTAATAATTCTGTACGCTTTTTGAAATAATTTGGTTTTTCTAAAATGTTTTCTTAGGTTAAAGGCTATCATTATGATTTGGTGTTGAACGGATGTGAGGTGGGAGGAGGTTCTATTCGTATACACGATGCCGATTTACAAACCAGAGTGATAGAATCGATCCTTAAAATACCTATACACAATATGTCACATTTGATCGAAGCGTTGAAGTCTGGGTGCCCACCGCACGGCGGAATAGCTTTAGGTAATCAAATATTTAATGCGAAACAAATTATGTTAATAGTATTTTATGTTTATTATAAGCTGTTTTTTTTCTAATTTCGCAGGTATTGACAGATTAATGTCGATTTTGTGTAGTACAAATAGCATTCGTGACGTTATTGCCTTTCCGAAAACATTTGAAGGCAAAGACCTTCTGACGGGGGCCCCTTCGGAGATATCCGCAGAAGATATAGAAAGATATTTAAAATTTTAACTTAGGCAACTTTTGTATATAAGAACATAATTTTAGTTGTTTTTCATTTGTAGTTATAGTACCTATGTTTTATAAAGCTAGTCCCGCCTTACATTATTATTGGCGTAATGTGAGGAAATCGAATTAAATAAATTGTTTTGTCTCTTTTACAACAAACATATTTTGCGTTAATATTATCGGTTTTTGTTAACTATAATAAGATACATAAACACGAGACTGTAAGTTGTCTAATTTCCGCTGGAGTACTGCAGCTATGTCTGTGCCTAATTGTATGTAGTACTCGCTTGTCTATCTGAGTTTATCTGGGGGTGTTAAAAGTATAGTTTAGAAATTAAATAAGAGTACTGAAAGTACTGAAGTTGACGTTAAAATCTCCACTGATTAACCAAGGCAGAATGTGATAGTTATTATTCAAAATACCTAACACTTCTTCATGAGTATTGTTTGACCATTTAGTATAGTTTACACACAGCTGATAGGCGCTCTTCTTATTACTTTTGTTGTTCCACGTGTGTTAAGGCATAGCTTAAATGTTACAAAAGTTTTTTTTTTTTTGGCGAACGGAATCGAACTCCAGTTTATTTATTTTACGTTACGGCCTAAATATTTAAATATATCGGTTTTTTTAACATTTTATTTAAATATCCAATTTTGTCCAACTCTGGACAAACACTGTATCACCAGACAAATGAAATGAGAAAAATAAATTGTCATTTTCTTATAAATTAAGAGAATTTTTTTTTTTATGAATTACATTGTGCAGTATATCAACCGTTTACCATTTTTCTTTTCTACTTTTATTGGAGATATTTCAGCTCAACAATTACATAGCTATTTACCATTATTGTTATTGCATTTTCGTTATTATTGATTTTTAAAATAATATTTTGTCTCGATTAAAATTACGTTGCTATGACAACATTAATGTTATCACTTCAAAATAATATCACAGATATTCTGTGATTATATGATTGGTATTTGTTATCACTTATCACAAGAGGAAAAACAAAAGTATTATTTTGTTTTTAAGTTTTGGCAAAATATATTGTTTTTAATTTTAACGATTAAGCAGGTACCTACATTGTTTCAACATGTCTAATGTTTGTAAGCATACAATGGACGACGGTCTGGTTGCATTTCCCTCGTTTAATTCTTTAATCAACAACCTCCTATTGTCGTTACTTTGAACGTAAGTGCTAATAATTTATCATTGACATGATCCGTTTGTTGCAAAAAATTTTAGTATTTGACGTTAAATTCAAAATTAATTACGGTTTTTTCCCATGAGACCCACTATAATATAGTTTATTGTTTTCACCTCTAAACCTATCGTGTTATTGTGACATGATCGGCCGCAGCGTAATGAAGTATTGCGTTCATCTCGTAATAATCATTTAGGTACGTACAGTTCAAGACTATCCCTAAACTGTATTTATACTAATGTAGGAAAAAAAATCACTGACAACTATTACTAGAAAATAAATCGAGCATTGTAACTACGATTACTACACACCGTAACTCGACCGAATGAAATAATATTATGTATACTAATATATCATAAATATTGTACAGTTTGTTTTGCCGCTTGTTTGAAAATTGAGAACAAATTAATTTATCGTCATTACTTCATTATTATTAATGGTTTGACCCATTTTGTTTATTATGTTTTCTTTTTCATAATTTCTTTCATAGTGTTACCATTTGGTAACATCAAGTCTCACGTTACCAAATGGTTACTCCAGAACTTAATGGGTTAACTAAGTAGTTATTTAGAAATTACGTTATAGTATTTAAACAATTACTATTAATTTTTAGAACTCATTTTTTTGTGTTTCAATGCGTAAAATAAAGAAATGCCAAAGGACAAACCATTATCAATTGTTCAAAGCCAAAAATCCCCAAGTAGAAATTGCTCTTTGGTAAGTAATTATAGATAATATAATATGTTTTGTATGTTCATCCTTTATGCAAAATTTACTTTTCCTTAACACTGTAACATTAAATTACATATGAAGGGCTGCGGTAAAAAAACAATCATAGTCAGTGTACCCAAAGTTTTCAGTATTACAGTTTTAGAACTTTAAAAATAGATAAAGTACAAGATAACACATATGAAATAATATTGTTTTATCTATATATTTTATTGAAAAGTTTAATTACAAAATAATCAAATTTATTAATTTAAATATAAGGAAAAAAAAACTGAATGGAAAAATAATTGACAAACGACTATGATCATTTTTCTCCGCAGCCCTTCATATATATATATATATATATATATGTGACTTATTTATTGTAGGGCTTACTGAGTTCATCATACTTGGTTTTATTTTTATTTTTAATTTGTAATACCTATTTGTTTTATCAAGACCAAAAAAACTGGTGTACGGTGTTCTGTTAAACAGTGCAAAAACAAACAGGCTTCTACGTTGAACTTGAGTTACTTCACATTTCCGAAAGATCCGGAAAGGTAATATACTAATGTTTTACAAACCTGGGGATTTATATTTAAATTAAAAAAATAGTTATTTGAAAATAATGAATAATTGTAGTTTACATTATGATACACTGAGTTATAGGTACATTTTTATTTAGCGCAACACATAAAAATTTGTTATTTATTAATTAAGTAATAAATTATTACTTAAATATTTGTTATTATTTTTATAACTTCAAATAAAATTGTATTCAGATACATTTTTATTTTATTGTTTAAAATAGCCTGTGTTATTTTAAATAGTTTTTGATTTGTTATTTAAATTTATACAAATTAAAATATGTTCAAAATTATTATTTAGTCCAAATTAAAATAAAATATGATTTTTTTAATTTTTGTATTTATAAATTTTTATTATTATTATTTTTATTACTATTTGAATTTTTTCTAAGTAAAATAAATATTGAAATAATGCCCTGAACTGACTTAAAATTAATTGTAAATGTAAGTATATAAGTATAAAAAAGTCATGTTACACACTTAAACAAACGTTTCAAACACATTAATATAAATATAATATTAGTAATTAATTTTGTACTTTTAAGGTGCGCTGTTTGGATTAAAAATTGTAACCACACACATTTGAGTGACGTCAAGGATCCTAGAACTATTCCAAGAAGTTACCGTGTATGCGGGGAACATTTTGAAAATAAAATGTTTTTAAATAATAATGTGAGAAACAAGCTTACGCATTTCGCCGTTCCAACTTTATTCAAACAACAATTATATTGGGACGGCAAAAATCACTTTTCAAAAAAGACCAACGTCAGCATGTTGCAGCCGCTTTCAAGTTCACTTCAGTTTCCTGGTAAATTAATTATAGCGTTATAACACGTCCAGGACGTCTTGAGCCTCGGCAGTCATGTAAACGTAATGACTGCCGGAATCAAGACCTACTGGTCAGGTTAGATGAAGTACAATATCTTTTAATACAAATTTTAACTGTTTTTCTCTGATAGATTCCTCATCTTCTTATCCGTCGTCTGTGTCGATAGCATCGTCGAAACGTGATTTTTCTTGTCAGACTTCAATGCAGTTATCGCAAAGGACGCTGAGAGAAATGAAGTTGACCGAAGAGATCTGTACGCTAAAAGAGAGAATTAGGCAGTTGGAAAAAACGGTTGGAATACTAAGTAAAACAATAGAGAAAAACTATTGCAAAGAAGTTAAAAAAATACAGTGAAAAAAAAAAAAGTTTTTCATCTTCTGTTAGGTTTAATAACCAAATAAGGATAGGAACAATTCGGCGTGAACTCTATTCAATTCCTAATGACTAGTTGATTAATTGGACTATTTTCTAGTCCAAAAATGTAGGCTTAGCAAGTATAATCACATCTCACTCAAATCCCAAAACAAAAAAAAAATTAAATGACATTTATTAAGAAGACTGGTTTTGTCTCTACTTCTTTGTCTGTAACTGATGTTAAACCATTTGTTGGCTTGACTTTTTTTTTTAAATCAGATGCCTTTCTTGTTATTAGTTGTCTCTCTTTCTTATTTGTGATTCCTTTTACTTGTTCAATTTTGAATGTATCGGAATATTAGTTCATAATTTTATTTCAAACACTGTTTGCTCTAATTTATTCCAAGTCCATACTTCATTTTTCACAACCTTCTTTGGAACATAAACTATATGATTGAAGCACTCGATGTTTCTCCACTAAGCTCTTTGATCAAGTACAAATTTCCAAGTCCGCTTAGGTGTTCTACGTAGGAATATTCGTGAACTTGTTAAAGCGTATTGGAATAAAACGATGATGTTACGCTATTTGTTGTACTTTGTCATCAAATCACATTTCACGCACATAATTGACCTAGCAAAACAATGTTGGTCTAACAGTGATATTTCATAATATGATTACTTCTTAACATAATATATTATACATATCAGTTTATTTTTAACGCACAACTTGTACTAATGTCAAAGTTGTAATCTCAAAAATTGCATTTTAACAACAAACAAACGAAATTATGATCTTAAAAATATGTCATATTATCATCTTAAATGTATCTCTATGTATTATCTAAGTTAATGAAGAGATTCTTAGGTAGATTACCTCAAATAGTGCAAAAGACTTGTTTGCATTTTAGTATTGCACGAGTTTCATTTTGCCGATGTGCTACTAATGTAAATATTAACTATAATAGGACTGTAATAGTATTTAAGACTGTTTTTGAATAAATTTTAACATACTTATATGCTTTTGTATCTTTTTTTTAGTAACTATTCCCCCCTCCCCAAAAGTTAGCCCACCGCGCTGACATAGCGAAGAATTATTACAATTGAAAAGGATAAAATAAATGTAAATATACAAGTAGTAAGTGGGCCCTAAAGCTTAGAGGCCGCTCTGGTGGCAAATAATGTGAGCTAATTTGGCTTAAGCAAACCTAACTGAGATGGATGTTTGATGAATCCAAAATTTGTCACAAAATTAATCCAGCACGTTTATTTACTTTGAAGATCGACTTCAATTTCAAGTATTTACTGATTTTCAATGTGCTAAATTTAACAAATAGTCATTTATTATTTGGTAGTAGAAAAATATAAAAAAGAACAGTTCAAGACGCTTATATTGACAAAAAAACTTTTTAATATATTATTTTGTTCATAACACAACTAGTACAAGTTTTTTTTTACAGTATTTTCACCGCCAGTCCTGCCCCGTGTCGTTGTTAGGATGATTCTGAACAAATACAAAATGTATACAAGTAAAACGTTTTTTGAACAACCTCTCTGTTCGTTGGGATACACGATAAATGCACGTTATAGGAAAATCATTTTTTTTTATACAATTTTTAGGGTTTAAAAACTTGTTTACTACGGTACACGGTATAACAATATACTGTTGGAAAAGCGTTAGTTCAGGACAAGACAAACGGTGTGATGTCCGTACCGGATTTATCTTACCAGATGTCGCACAAATCTACATTGACGCTTTCGTAACGTTTGAAATCGGTTATGACGTCTTGCTGGCTGATCAGCTGATCGATGCACCCTCGGAAATTGCCTTTGAACAAATCTTGTCTGTATAAGTACACATCTTCGGGAACGCCACCTGTGAAATGTTTTCGTTTTGTTACCATATTATTAAAAAAATCCCAATCGACCGACCAAAAGGAGGTTCGGTAGAATCTTCTCAACTCAAATGTGTTACTAACACACATAGATGACCGTTTATAATGATGACCTGAACCACTTTATGTATACCACTTTAACCATTTATAACCACTTTATAATGACCTGAACCACTTTATGTATACCACTTTAACCATGTATAACCACTTTATGATGACCTGAACCACTTTATGTATACCTGTATAATTTATACTTGTATTCCTTTGTTTTTCAATAATTGTCGGTTTGTCTTTATGACCGCCATTGTACAAAAAAAAAATGAAAAAATTCAAATCGTTTCCAGTCTTACCCAAATAAATTATGTTGTCGTTGAGCTCCACGTCGACGTCGTGTTGGCACGATTCAGATACCCAATCGTCCAGCTCTAAGGTCAAATCCGACTTGCTAACATTCAATCTGGCCATGTGCCATTCGCCGTTTGTAATGTTGTCCAAAGGTGCGGTCAACGTAATGGGTCTTTTGTATTTTTGGCCCCAAGTCAACGTCAACAGCCCGTCGATGACGCCTAAGCCCATGTACCATTCTTCCTAAGAAAAAAAAAACCCATTTAATTTGTTCAAACATTGATGTTTTACACGTTACAATCATGTCTCATTTGAAGCTCTCGGTAGAAGTGAGTAGAACTTAACATTACACCCTGTATATATATATATATATATATATATATTACTAAAAATTGTAATTTAACAAATCGTTCAGTATTAGTCTTGTACTATTTTCTGTTTATTGGTAAAATAAAAGTTATTAAATAAATGTTTAAACGTGGCACTTATAGTAAGTACAACAATATATTATGTTAAGTTGGTTGTCAGATATTATTAACCAAAGTGACTCTCCTGTAAAATTCGATGAGGCTTTTTTTCCCTATTTCCCAATTACCATTAACATACGATTAGATCATCTATGATCAATTTGATAAAAATCGATTAGTTTCAAACGTGTTTTGTATATCATTAAAATACAAATTCAAATTGGTTATTATTATTTATGTTCTTATTTATACGAAAATAAAGCTTCCTATTTATTAAATCAGTTCAAAAAAAATTTATTTTTCAGAAATGTATTATTAAAATAAAAATTGCAATTTTTACTTTTATTCCGAGACTTAAGGGGAAAACTCGGGTTTTTCCAAAAATATTCCTGCATTTTGATCCCTAACTATTAGTATTAAATTAATAATGAAACATCTGCGTTATAGATATAGATTTTCCCTGCCTCCCAAAAAAGAGATTTGAAAATTTGTTTATAATATTAGAATATAATAATTAAATAAAAAAATACATAATATATTATGGCGTTAGTATTATTAAAAAATATATATATATTAGTTAATTATTAATTGTTGATAAATTTATTTCATTTAAACTTGTAATTAAAAAAAAAAAATCAAAATCATTTGCAAAAGTTTGTAAATATTTTTTAGTATTTTTTCGACCTTAGTTTAGTTTAATTTTAAAAAGCGATTGAGGACTTTTTTTTTTAATAACGTTATTTAAATTTTTTTAGATTACCAACCCAGAGTTTCGAATAGTATTTTTTTAAGTGCATTTGTAATCAGTGCCTTGGACTTAATTACACATTATTAGCATTTTACCCGTGACGTCCACAAGATCAGTCCATCCTCGTAGGTGGTCGAAAATTTCAAACTCATAAACTGCTCGTCGGTGGTGTCGTCTTCGTCTTTGTCTTCTCGTTTAGTGAGCGAAGACAGTTTACTGAGAACCATGTATCCGTGTCCTCTGAACAGCGGCGGGCCAGTGGGAAGTTCTAAGCGAAATAGTATACAAAATGTCAATCAAGTTTCTGCGAGAGGAGTGCTTAAAGTGTTAGAAGTTAAGTTATTCGGTTTTTGTCTGGCTTTCGGTCTAACGTAGCTTTGTTTTTTTGTCGTACCTCTACCACACTTTCTGACCAGAAGTAGGCTCATCAAAGGCCTTGTTCGATTCGCCAGAATTGTGTAAACAATTATTATGAGTTCCCATTACCTTTTGTGCAAAATGGACCGTCCCATCCGGGAGCACATTGGCACGACGACGACCCGTTGCTGTTCTGAACGCATTGACCATTGTTTTGGCATTTGAATTCGTTGCAAGACACTTGTTTGCCGCAAGAGTCGCCGGTAAATTCCTTAACATACAATTCGATATCGGCAAGATGAATATTATGCAAACCGACGCAATGACAGCCGTTGTGTGCTCACCCTTGGACAGTGACAGTGCGGCTTCATGTCCATGTCCAACCAGCAGTTCCCCCCGTGATAGCACAGGTCTCCGCCGCAAGGAGTGCCGTCGCAGTCGGCCAAGTTCCTACCGGCGGCGATTGTCGACGAATTCAAAGGTATCACCTCATAGTCGATGGACAGTCGACGTATGCATCCGGCGTAGGGTACCGGAAGTCCGGCCGTAGCCCCCCGGGGTAACCTGGACAAGTCCGGCAATCCTCCTGTAAACATAACGTCGGATCTGTTGGACTCAAATTTTAATTAAGTCTTTAGTTTTTCCCTTGAAGGAAAAACATTGGATCACGAATAAGTCTGTTATTGCGCCTATAAGAAGCTGCCGTTATCATATTTCTTATCAACTGATTTTTATAATCAATTCTTCTATCAATAGAAATAAATTATCGGTTGATTGGTCTACACCAAAAACGTTTGTTTTGAAATACCACACCTGATCACACCCTTTACACTTCACCCAGACACTACACTAATTAGTGTACACTTTTTTTCTCTTCAAAACGAACAAACCTAATGTATTATCTCTTATCTCCAATCTCTTATCATTTATCACTATTCTCTTATCTCTTATCACGTGAAAGTGAAAGTGTAACGAAGAAATGGCGACACAAAATTCCTGTTGTCAGCCCAATAACATATTCATGGCCATGGAAATGAAAAGCCAGCAGGGTGGTGATTGATCTGTCTGTAGGAATTATTATGAAACCTGTAGCTTCGAGATTTGATCCCTGACCTAATGTTTCCCACTCACTTGAGTCGAGATGGAGAACAGTTGCTGCTATAGTAATTAAATAGACCTCTTACCGAAGTATATGGAATTGTCGAAATTCGTTATGGCCTCGGACGGTCTCATTATCGCGTAGTTGATCATGCCGTCCACCCACAAGTACAGCTTGCGACGATAACGACCCACCCTCACGCTGTGCCATTCAGACAGCGTCAACACTCTGCTGCTTCGCACTACAACCACGTCGTTGACACGTTGAACTTCGCCTAAAAGTTAAAACAAATGAACCAGCAGGTATTAAGGACTAAGTAATCGTTAATCGTATTTTGTAATATCGAATACTTCATGTGGCCAATTTTATGGATCAGAATTCTTTGCCGGAAGGTACTTTTTTAGGAAAAAAAATTGAAAAAGTGTACACTACACAATATCTGTTGATATGTAAAATTAAAATTGTACAAATAGTTTTGACGATTTCCCAGAATAAAAAGTTTGGAAAAACGTCAATACAACCCTGAAGGAGAGCGACTCAAGCCTTCCTTCCGCTTTCTCCGTGCCTATTTATACATTATTACTTTATGAACTCAATAAGTCAACTAGCTCTTGAGCAATAGCGGTTATAGAGCAATATGCGTCCCTCTTTTTTTTGGCAATAAAATTACATACTCTGGACGGACACGGTTAGCTCCGGTATGCCACCGTACAGCGACAAGCACAAGAACTTCTTCTGGTCTCGATCGTACTCAACGAAAAACACTATTCCTTCGTCGATAGTAGGTTTGATCTCGAGCTCGATGCTGAATTGTTGTGCATTCGGTTCGGCCTCCATCGGCACTGACAAAAACGAACGTTTGCCCGTGAACCTGACGTCAGACAGCCGCTCTTGGCGCTCGCAATTCTTGCCGGATCGGCCGACGGGACAGTCGCATTCGTACGCTGATCCCACGGGAACACATGTCGATCCTTCAGCGCAGACGTGCCGGTTGGAATCGCAAGCGTTGTACCGATGAGCGCAAACAGGACCGAACCAACCGTCGGCGCAGACACACCTATGGATGTATTTAGCTTTAGTCGCATAGTCAAGTTTGAACACGCGGGACGTTCAGATTAAGAAATAGACTGCACTCTACATTCAAAATGGAGGAGGACGAGGTATTTTTAGGGTAATTGGGTCAAATTCGCTATAGCGTTTGAGACAACTGTTCCACAAACACTGCAGCGCTCTTATCCTTCGGTATTGCTATTAAACAATATAACCCAGAAGGATATCTCAGTATTATCCGCGTTCCTCTGTTACTCGAGTCATATCTTAACATTGTATCGCTTAGGGCAATCTATAACCTAATAGGTCCGTGCAATGATTGCAACAAGTATTACGCCAAAGAAGAACCGTGCTGGATGCACGCTCCGTTGTGTTGGCATATGTCATTCCGGTAGCACTCGTTGGTCGAACACTGCGACACAGATCTGCCCGAGTTGATGGCTGTGTAGGCATGGGTCAGACTTAACGGCATTGTCACGTGGCCGGCTTTCAACTGCACCGAACTCATGCACCCTACGAATCCGGTGTGTAACGGCAAATCGTGGGGAAGGTCCGTCAATCCCGGAGATTCGTGACCACCTGACAACAGAAATGAGACAACGTTAGTTCGGTAGGATGAAGAAATACAAGATAATCTCGGATCTTTCCATGGATATTATCCAAGTCAATTAACTAAATACCCTTACCTAGATAAATGACGGGGCTGGTATTGAGCTGAGTCAAACGACCCACCGACTGTCCGGTGACGTTGGCGAAATTGTCAACGGCCAGCCACGCAGTCTTGCCGTTCCTGCCTAACTTGACCACGTGCGCTTTGTTTGGTGTGTAGTCGATCGGCTTCGGTGTGAATATTCTTCTTGGGCCCGCGCCCAAGTTCCAAGTAAGCACTATGTATCCTTTTATGAAGCTCAACGCGACGTGATCAGAGGAGGCGTCGTGTCCGATGTACATCATCAGGGCTATTTGGTCAACCGAGTTGGGCACAAAGTGCAGGGACAACTCGAAACTCTGATGGATCTCGGCCGGTATGGAATAGGCGGCGTACGAAGACAGCCCGCTGACGCTGCCCGGAAAAAACGGGTCGCCTATCTCGAGGTCTGTAAATACATCTTAATATCAATGTAAATCATCCTATCGTAACTATTTTATTCACTTCATCAATATTTATCTCTTCCTTAGTTCAGTAACCTAATCTAACTTACCTCGTAGATAAACGCAACCCCCATTACCAAATACAATAAAAGCTTTAAAGCTTTCTGTTACTGTTATACAATTTATATGAGCACGTTTGTCTCAATATTCCGGGCTGCGAATGAATAGGGTAATATTTTGAATCCGGATTAAGAGACCAAAGCTAGAACTCGCAAATAAAATCAGTATTGCCACTAACCGTGTTCGCAGTACATCCCGTGCTTGCCCAACGGGCACAGACAAATGAAACCGCTGCCGGGATAAATCACACAAGTGGCGCCGAACTTGCACGGGTTGTTTTCGCACACAGACTTTTCACAGTTTTTGCCAACGAATCTAAAAAAAAAAAAAAAATTACAAAGTTCATAAAATAGCATCAAACAGAGCCCAAATTCTGCAGGAGTCGCACATACCCTGAAGGACATAGACAGTTCCACGAGTCTCCAAATTCGACACACGTGGCATAGCTCTGACACGGACTCGACAAACATGTCAGCGAAGCACACTCTATGACTCCGAGGCCGTCTATCGCGTTCTCGTAAACGTTATGCTCCACTTCGTCGATCTGTAACACAAGGATACTATTAAGTCTCAGATGTTTAGGTGCAATTTGAAAGTCTCTAACGACTCGGAGCCCTTAAAGTGACATAAACAATTTGTGCAACACCTGTACTACACGCAGGAAGACAATTTAGACAGGTATCCACCCGTTTGAGTACTCACCTTTAAGTGTGTAATACAACCAGTGATTCCAATCGCTACTGGCATTTCGGTGGCGTTTTGATCCGGCGGCAGTCCGCCAAGGTACAACTTGGAGATTTTCTTGGATAAAGTCGTGTCGGCCGCCTGTTCTCCACTCATGGCCAACGTGTCGTTTACCCTCAGCGACGCCTTACAGTGTTCCGACATGGAATGTGACATAGCGTGCTCAAGCCTAAAGAATAATTACACGAGGTATCGGAATTGTACCATTATATGGAACAACTGCATTTAAAAATTCTCACGTGGCCGTCAGAAGAAGATGGTGACCCGTGTTCACACGGTACCTGGTTTCGCTGAACAACATGGTTTGTACTCCGCAGGAGAATTGGAATTTCAAAAGTCCGTCCTGGAAACGAATAGTAAATATTAAGTAATGGAGCATACCTACACAGCAAACAAAGTGTCTTACCTGTAAGTAGAGACACATGTACATGTGTGTGGTTACTTGTGCGAAAAACAGTATTCCGTTTGGCGCCAGAGTCCGTAACTCCATGGCTATTTGGGTGCCTGACCGGTTGGACAATCTGTGACTTAAGAAAGATTTTCCCGTGAACGCCGGCACTTTGATATTGATCTTTTCGTCGCACATTTCTCCTTTCCAGCCGAACGAGCATTTACACTGAATGCGATGGTAAATAACGTGGATTAGTGTTGCAGTGTTCAAAACTCGGTGCGTTCATATCATTGACGATCACAGTAAATTTAAACTCGCAGTCACACCACAATATAGTTTAAACGGAAACAATCATTAAATGAGTGCAAAAGAGAGCATAACTATTGTCCTGACCACGAATCAAGATGAGAGTGATTAAGGCAAAAGAGATAAGGAATGATACTAGGGATTCTAGCTAGGATTTCCTGATCTTACCATTCTAGCATAGATATAAATTAGGAAAGTAAAAAATTATAAAACTATTTCAATTTTATCTTAGCTCGTGGCAAATCTTAAGTTTTTTTCTCTTAACCACTGGCGATACTGGTCAACCAGTGACAATGCGTGTGTAGCTATTGACTTTACTAACCTGAAATCCCGTTTTTGATTTCACGCATTTACCATTGATACATAAGGCACAGATGCTGCTACCGGTCTTGACCCGCTCGGTCGCGGCTGATAAATCGGTGGTGAAATTCAAATGAAAGTCGAAATTGTCGTAAAATGTGGTGAGCATGGCCACGTTTTCGGTCGGCGAGTAAGTAGGATAGTCTGTGGCCACTAGTGGAGTCCGGGTGGGTGGTACTGTCTTTCCGGCGCCATCCGGACTACCGGTCGTGGCTGTGGAGTCGACAAGTGGTTTGGAACTGGTCGTTGTGGTCATGTACATACTGAAAAACTCTGTAGTCTCGGGAGGGGTAGTGGTAGAAGTCGTGGCGATAGTTTTGGTGGTAGTAGAAAAAGTGTCGGTGGTGGCGGTGAACCCACGAGCATTTTCCTCGGTAGTGTTGGCGGCAACTTGGGTCGGTTCGTTGAACGAATTTGACAAAGGAAACGCGGTCGTGGCTTCGACAGTGGTGAGTTCGGTTGTAGTCGTATGGACAGCGGTCGTATCGTAAGTCCTAAAGGTATCCGGTGGCATCTCGGTGTTGAAAAGAGGAGTAACCGATTCCAGATCCTGTTCGCCGAATGTGGTAGATGCTACAGTTGTGGTTGTCGAGAGTATTCGGAACCCTGTATGAGAATAGTCGTCGTCCCACGAGGTGGAGGTGATGAAAGTGGGAACGGTTTCTGAATTGGGAACGGTCCAAGTAGTAGTGAAGCGACTTTCTGGTATTGGAGTGCTGCTAAAGGCGGCAGTAGTCTCTTCGACGGTGCTGTTGTATGGCGTTATCCAGCCAGTACAGTTGACGGTGTGATCGTCGATGACCGCGCAATCGCAGTCCTTACCCGACAAGCCTTTGGGACACGAACACGTGTAACCGTCAACTCCGTCCACGCATGTACCGCCGTTTAGACACCTAGATGCGAATAACGGAAAATAGTTAGCCTGGCCCTCAATGGTTTGTGTGGACAGTGACGGACTGTTTACTAGCAAAATTAATTGTTTGCTGACCTGTTCGCCAACTGGCACTCGTCGTATTGGTATTCACAGTGTTTCCCGTGAAAATCGGGTACGCAGTAACAGACGGACACGTCTTCTTCGACCAAGCACAGAGCGTTGTTTTGGCACTGGTGAGAGTCGCACAGGCGCAGGGCTACGTCACAGTCACGGCCAGTATAGCCTGTAGAAACGCAGAAACTGCACATATATAATATCGCAAACTGAATTAAGGTTTCGTGTAATTACCGAAAAGACATGCGCAATAGTAAGAAGTTTGTTTGTTCACGCAAGCGCCGCCGTTTTGACAAGGTCCAGACGAGCACTGGTCGACTTCTTTGTCACACGTTTGACCCGTCCAACCTTACACGAATGATAAAGTCACAAATATTAATATTAGCTGGTGCCGTAAGAGATGAATTATTACCAAATATATATTAGAATTTATATTGATCAAGTCAAGGGCTACTTCCTGGTCTTTGCCATAGCGCAGTATCAACCTCCAGTGATCTCGACTAATAAAGCCATTTTATACTATCTCCATTCTTAGTTCCAAAATTATTACTTCCAATGCACATTATATACTCTGTCTTAATACGCTCCTTCATTACTATTTTTATCCTTAAGCACTTCTCTACTACGTTATTTACTATACTTATGAGCTCTCAAAATTTTCGTAGATTAAATAATCTAAAAAAAAAGGGTTATTAACTTACCCGGCGAACAGATACAGGAAAAAGTCATGCCGGGTCCCTCAACACATTCACCGCCGTTTTTGCATATCGTTTCCCCGGTAGAATTGCATACTGCCAAATCCACTTCACAGGTCGTTCCTGTAAAACGGGTTTAATAAATGTAAGTAAGAGATTACAATATTGCACGGTATATTTATTTTGATATGTTTTATTCGAATATAATCATTTTTTTAAGTAATAAAGTATGACGATTTTGGTCGATGACCCCAATTTACTTCCAAGTGACATAATTTTCAAAAAAAAAAAAATTACATTCTTTTAATAGTTTACTTACCGGCGTATCCAGCGAGACATTGGCACACGAAGCTATTAGTATAGTCTATACAGGTTCCGTTGTTCTGGCACGGGTTTGACTGGCACTCGTCAACGTTAAATTCGCAGTCGTGCCCTTAAGGGGGGGGGGGGTAGAGAGAGAGGAAAAAATGTTATTTTAAGATTATCACCATGTACAAAAACAATGAAAGCCTTAATATAAGGGTTTCCAGTACCTGTATAGCCTTCCGGACAAGAACAATTAAAATCAGCAATACCGTCCACACAAGTCCCTCCATTTTGGCAAGGCGAAGACCAGCACTCGTCCCAGTTGGTCTGGCATCGAACACCGGTGTAACCGTCTATGCAATAGCAAGTGTATGAACTGAAAAAATGTTCAAACCCCGTCCTGATCAATAGAATATGCGATAAAAACTATGATCCTCTCAATGACCGTTCTCGACGGTTGAGCCGTACCAAAGTTATAATATACCTAGTCAATTTTAAATTATAGTTTGAAATTGTATATTAAAAATATAGGGTAACTATTCTAATTTAAAGGTTTCAATCAAATTTTTTTTTAGTTTTAATTCTTAAATATCTTTTTCAACAAATATTTATAATTTAGACACAAATTTTAACTAAAATAATTAATATTTATTAGACTTTTATGTCACTAGAATAACTTTTTTGTGAAAGTTCCAATTTTTGTATTTTCATTGAGTAATTATTCAAAACTAGTTATCGACTTGATAATTCTTACCCAAGTAGCAAGGAAATGTTTTAAAAATGTATGTAAAATAACGTTTAAATAAAATATTTTATGTAAAAACTAAAATGTTTTTAAATGTCATTTCTACAACATGAGAAGTTGTATCAAAATTGATACAAAATTAATTTAAGTAGTTGATTTTTTGGGTATCGAATTATTTTTGCAGTGAAAAGCTTTTTACTTTAATTTATACAGTCCGTTTGTAAATAGAAAACATAACATTGGTTTATTTATGTTAATATTGCATTTTAAACAGCAGTCATTAAATTGAAAGTAATTGGATAACAGTCAAGCGTTTCGATGCAAATAATAAAAATATGCCATAGAAGTATAGAATTTTAACTTATGTTTAAGATAAATCGTTATTTTTTTTACCCAAATTATCATTTAACTTAACAAATGTATTACTTATATTAAGTTGCACTTATACGAAAAACTAAAAAAAAAAGAATAGTATAATTAAATAAATTAGAAATAGGACTTTAAAAATTTAGTTTCACACAAACTACAGTATAGTTCAATCAATGTTAGTATAAAATTGTCTAAATATTTAATTTTAAAAAAAGGATTGAAAACAATACCAAACGAGAAAATCCATAATTGTTTTTAGTAGTTTTTTTTATTATTTTTATTTACAGTTTTGACTCGTTAACAACTTTTTCAGAAAATACTTTTAATTTATACAATTATATCTAGAAATTATTTCTTAGATGAGTATTAATACAATTTTCATATAGCTTAAATATGATTTTTTTTTAACTCAAATTGTTATAGTCCTGCCTCTAAATTATAAAATATATAACCGTATTATTGAAGCTTCGCAGAACAAAACGTTAAGTGGGTTTAGTTTGTGTTTTTTTGCGACCTAACCAATGACCTCTCGTCGACCTCAGTGCGTGCTGGCATTACAGTTTTTTTATACATTAAGTCCACTAGCCACTATATTATTTGTAACAATATCAATAATAAATAAGTACACTATGAGGACAATTTTAGTTGTCCCTTTGTATGTTTGTATACAAGTCATGTTAAATTTGTTTTGCCAGTCGATCCAATCAGAACCGGAATTATTTATTTAAATCAAACTATAGCAGTGGATTACCCATAAACATGCCCTCAAACAATCGACAGTATGGCCAAGACAGCGCCGGGTTATATATGGTTGACTGTCTCCGAGTTCGATGGTAAGATTTTGTAGGGGTTTCTTTTTTATTTGTAGTGTTCAATGAATAATAAATTGACAAAAAACCCACCACCGACTTACTTGTGTGCTTGGTCAACGCATATGCCATACACGCAAGGGCTGCTCGCACACGCGAAACCGCCAAAGTCATGTCCGGTCAAAACCGAAGAGTTGGTTTTTTCTGGCGATACAGTTGCGATGGCAGCAAAGGCTACCGCCACAAAAGCTGCAGCATTGCATAGTGACCACTGGTGGGATTTGTTCGAGAGCATTTAGCATCGCTGTGACACTTTTTTTAGAGCAGAAGACCCGTGTTCAACGCGTACCCGCCATAGTAGCATCGACTCTACTGGCTCTGAAAAAGTCGGTTTCAACACAATATATATTATTATCTTAATGGGCACACGGGGTTTTGAGAATTTATGTCTATGACTAAAAAACAAAAAAAAAAACTGTTAAGAGTTAAAAAAAAAATGACAGCTTTCGGATAATTAATACTTCTTTAGCCTCGCTCACTCGCACTTCCTTACTCGCTTTAACTTTAAACGCTAATTGACTTTTTTCTGACTTTACATTTTAAATAAATGTTTGAACCGCCATAATAAAATAAACTATCATGCGAATTTGACTCCTTTCAAAAGTAAACAAACAATTTATAAACATAGAACATATTTATTAAAAAAAAAAAAAATTCAATAAAATTGCGATTTGACACCTTTCATAAATAAACGATTCAATTATTGTTCGGGTTCGATTGGGTCACTAGGCCACATCATCAGGAAACCATTTAGGCCACGTGAAAAAATCCCCTTCTCTCCCACCCACATAAGAATATCGTTGGTAAAGATTTGTTCCTAAACAGTACTCTGAAACTAAAAGGAAACGACTTAAAGCCGACTATTTGCCTATTTAATCGGGGTTTCACGTGAAAACGCAAAAGTTTTTTATGTGTATAAAAAATGTTACCCCCTCATCGCCGCTCCGGCGTGTCTTTTTGGAATCCGTGTCACGAGCCCAAGTACACATTTTTGGAATACCCGCACGCATTAAAAGCGCTGCACATTAGGTGCACCCCACACAGGTCGTTGTACCTGGCACGGGTTAAAGGCACAACGCCGGTGCATGTTTTTTAATAATAAAATTAAAAAAAAAATCACAAACAGACATGCAAATAGAACGTAGATTATTATATAGTATAGGCTCGTGTTTTACACCGTTATTATTGCCCAAATCACGCGACAGCGTGGAAGTATTGCAAGTCGCTGTTAGCCCTATAATTGCAGGGCACGAGGGTAATATGTTAAGCAAACACACACAAGTAGAGTTATAATAGATGTATAAATATTATATAATAGTACCGAAAATAATAGGCAAAAAGAGGAACATAAATTCCAATACTTAATGACCGACTGGGCGCATTATGCGAATTAACCTGGGCGTACCTGTTGAAGACGGGCGGGGTCGAACCTCTTAAAGCGGTTGTCCCTTGTAATAAAGCCATGTCGGTGTAAAATGACGTTTGTAAAAATATGTACTATTAATGCAATTGTCGCCCAAAAAAGTAGGGAAAAAATCGATTTTCTCCGTTAATGACTTCCATCGGACACAAAAGATCTAATACAGACCTGTCGACCGCGGCCGTGCCACCATTAACACTTGGAGCACAATAAAATGTATATTATATTTTATTTAAGCAGGTAAATGGCTTGGCAGAGAAAATATGTTTTGTATATCAGTAGTATGTTGGTTGAAAATCTTGATGTTTTCTTAAAACATGAATCGCATATTATAATATAGTTTGCAAAGATTTTACTTGCAAATGACATTCTCAAACATATGTTTACAAGTATTGAAATACAACGCCTTTGAATTATCGTTGAATAGGTTTTCATATGGGTCTTAGGGCGAGTTTTAATAAAACTATTTTATATTAGTTCATCGAAAATTAATTTCAAATAAGAAAAAAAAATACTCAACATTTTCACGAAATTTATCATAAATGCACATATGATCTCAAACGATTTTTCCATTTTTTTTCTCTCCATTGGTGTTATATCATAATGTCAAAAACGATGGTAAAAATCAGATTTAGCAGGTCAAACTTACTTTTTAAGTTTTTACAAAATCTTCGTTTACTCAGTTTTTAAAAAACCTTCGTAAAAATAAACTTTTTTAAAATAACGAAAGTGCAAAACGTTTTATTTAATTTTAAAACTATGACAAATAACTTGATTTTAATACTTTTTTTAAATGCAATACTTTTGTTTTTCACCCAAATAGGGACACAAAGGGATTGAAATAAATAAATTGACTATTTTTTTCACTCATTTTGAATCGTTTTACAGGTATGAAGTCATAATGTAGTAATCTTTAGATTACTTCTGAATAAAACTTCTGATGAAATTATATAAGCAATCAAAACTAATTTAAGGTTTTTATATAATATTGTAAATCGTTTTTTAAAAATTATTTTTAAAGGATCCCATTTAGGAAAAAACCGTTAACATCTTTTAGACTTCATTATTTTGTGCATTTAATGGGAAACCTATATTGTAATTATTAAATAATATTATTTATACCCTATTGTTAATGTGACTATAATTGTCCACGTTTAAACTATAAACGTTTAGAACTTAATAGTTATTTCATTTACTAATTACTTCTGACAGGTACATTATTTTATTTTTGAAAATATAATTTATTGTTCAAAATCAATAAATAAATAATATAAATTCAATATTATTTTTATTATTTATATTAGTTAACAAATTATATTAATTTCAATAAAAACTCCGTCAAATATATGATTTAAAATTTATTTTTTATTTTTAGACACTAAAATTATTAGTGTTTAGACGATTGCCTGTAACTAACACTTATAATCAAATTTTCAGAAAAAAATAGTGATAGTCCAATTTGTATGTCTTTTATTTATATTTAACCTAATAATATAAATATTTGGACTTTCTCAAGTACATATTTCTATAAGTTTATTGATAATTTGTTTTTTCGGAATAAATACCTTTTGAGTAAACTAATTTATTATAATTTTTTATACCATTACAGTTTGGAAATCATGACTATGGTAGTTACTAGTTACGTTATCATTCAAACAACAACAAAATTATAATGTCTTCAAAATGCGTTTGTCAAAATATGTTTAGGCATGAAATTTTATATTTCAAATATTGTATACTTTAACAAAATATTTTATTTAATCATTTATAGTTAAATCGAATTTTTAAACCGGTAAATGCTGTGCCAAAAAATCATTAAAATATTTGAAAAAAACATTTTGAAAGTATATAATTTTTTTAGTATGTGATAATTATTTTGGTTATTTAATGAAGAACTAGAAATTATCTCTATTTTATCTCTGTATTTGTTATAACACTACCTAACAGTGTTTAGTAGTTATTTAGTCTGGGTATTTTTTTGAACCCACCTCGTATACAGAGTGATTGGTTAAATTATGACCTAGTCAATATCTCAAATGATATTAGACTTTTTTTAAATTATTGTTTTAAGATTGTTAGTGAGCTAAATTTGAAATATTTAAAAAAAATATAACACCGTTAAAATATAAATTTTTTTAACGGTGACTTCTATATTATCTTAAATTTTTAAATTAAGAATAATTTTACTGTCAATTTTTTACTGATCGACAACCAGTTTTGAACAATTATTTTTAAAGTTATTCAAGTTTAAAATGTTAAATGGGAGGTTGAGTGCAGTCGAGTAAAGCGCATGTTAAATAAAAAATACAACACCCCACGCCCCTACATTCATCCCCTACCCTTCATTCTGTATGTTATCCGTTACTATTTAAAACGTTTAAGTTCATATGATTTTAATACATAAGAAATAGGGTTGTTTTTTTGAAAAATACATACAAACTGGGCTAACCAAGTACTGTACAAGTATAATTAAAAAAGTCTAATATTCTTCAAGATATCGACTAGGCCAACTGTTCACCAATCGCCCTTTACACGCAAGTCTAAATTCACATATTTTATTTAATATGCCCTTCTAAGTGCTAACACTATTAAATCTTGGTATATCAAAATAAACAGACTCGAGTTAATCTAATTACTGTCTACAACATACCTAGCATTTACAGGTTTTGACATCGCAAAATTTAAACGTTAAACGAAAACCAAAGTTATATTCACTTTGGCACACAACTGCCAGGGTTATTGCTGCTACTATAAAATAGTCATTAAGTCACAATACTCGTGCAATAACATGTATATTTTAATGGTATATTGTCATATTGAATTAAAACGTCAAAGGTGTCATAACGGTGTGGTGATAATGTGCGTGAAAAAAATTTAAAGAAATAACATGAAAAAATTGGACACTATTAAAACATGACCTGGTCGGTAGCCTTTTTATACAATACCTTCAAATTACCCTTTACCTCCTGCGGACGCTGACCGTCCGTTATATGTACAGCATAGGTATATGTTCTTATAACCATTACTGTTGGGGTGTATGTCATTAACGTGTACATTATTGTATTGCAATATTTTATGGGACGTGCGGTTTGTACAATGGTAAAAAAAAAAGAAAAAAGTAATAAAATTGCCGGTCGTTAAGTGTTGCCCGACTAATGACTACTTACATGTGGTTTGTATTGTGTGCACTATTCGTGTGTGCTTACCTGAAGTCGATGAAGAATTCGCCCCTCGCGTAACGCGGCGCTAAGTACACTGGCAGGACAACTCGGACCCGCCGCCCGACTTAACGATTAACGGCTTAGCAACCGAAAAACCTTTGACGACAACAACATAATAATAATTTATAAATCACCAACAAAAAAAAAACATACCGCACCACACGTATTACAACGTTAGAGTCTCATCGTCGACTTTGTTTTGTAGACGTTTTGAAAACTTATGTATTTCTGTGGCTTGGCTTGAGCCTGTAACAGATATATAGGACCTAACATCTTATAAACATCCTTGGTTAGGATTAGGAAGATTTGAGTTAGCTTTTTTTATAGATTGACCCTTTTTTGAACCAAAGCCGCAGATTTACAACATTAAATAACAATAACTTTGCTGCAACAATAAAATACAAAAATATTAATTACAATATTACAGCATCCCCTAAAAGCAAAGCTTGTGCTGGGGGAGCGAGTTCTTATCAATTTAAATCATACATAACACCTATACACAATATATATAAGACAACACATATTTTTAATAAAAATAATGATATACCCGTTTAAATATATTTAAATTGTTTATATTAAACGTGTAAATAGTTCAAACAACATACCCTGTACATAGTTTAAACAATTTATTTATATCATAAGTAAACAATATTTTGCAAATAACTTTTTCAAATAAAATTTGTGCCAAAATATATCTGTATAACATGTTTAAAGCATGTCTGGCAACATTTTGGTAATGTAAAAATGTGTTTGTTCTGTGGGAATAAATGTAAAAAAAATGTTATAATAGGTACAACAATATTGGAAACAAAATATATTTTTATACACTTTTTATAATTTGACACACTATGTATTAATAAAGTAAAAAATTTCAATGCGTTCACAAAGGGTCGTTAAAAAAAGAACAGCTCAAAATAAATTTTTAATCAAGCGAATTTACCTACTTATTTCTTAACCATAAAGTATTGGCAATATTTCGCAAATTAATAATTTAGTACTTAAACTACGGTAGGGTGGACATTGTTTTTGGCTTCATGGTGGACAAACCTGAGCATTATCCGAATAAAAACTCAAATCTTAAATCAAATTTTATTTGAACGAATTTGAAAAACAAATAAAAAATTATTTTAATCACTTTGTAATTTCAAGTCTAAATAATTGATTATTCAAATATAAATAATAATTTTAATGACAAAATCATCCCATTTCTTTTTGAATAACAGGTTGTTGAAACGGCCGATTAAAAATGTATTCAAAACAAATATTATTTAAAAGTATGAATAATAACCAATTTTAAATAATTCAATATTTGAAACAATAAATAAAAATATATTTAAAATACAAATTAATTTTATACCGAAGGTAAATAATATTATAGGCGGTATTGAAAATTGGTAATTAATTAATTAGCTTTTGTAAATATGGTCGCTTATGCACTTTTATGTTTGTAATCAAAACCATATCGAAAAAAGTATGTGTCCGATCAAATATGGACAAATAAAAATGTATTTTAGTTAAATAACACATTTATATTTCAAATAATAAGTTTCAATTAAAAATATTAAATATCGATTTTACGATTGTTTGCAATTTTTAGCAAAATTAACTTTTTTTAAAAACTGACAAAAAGTTGATTAAAAAATGTTTTTTAACGATACTTAAGGTTTGTATAATATGTCTATGGATAAATATATGATTGAAAATTAAAATTCTTTTTCGTTAGTTTGTAAATAAATTATTACAAAAATATATTATTTTTTTAATTTAAACAAATTATTCGAAACATAAAATACAATTTTGATTAAAAAAATTGTCGAATTTTTTAAGATAATATCCTAGATAAGTATATTTATAAGTTTTAATGTTATTTAATTTGACCAATATACGTTTTAGAACGTAAAATGCTTTTTTTTATTTTAAATTGTTTAAATATTTTAGTATTAAGTCATAAGAATAAACCTCACAATAAATCTAAATAACATAAATATTAGAGTAACATGAAACGTTATATTCACATCATTACAGGAAAATATTCTTTGGAAAAACAAAGTCATTATATTTTCAGGAAAGGCTCGTTATAAAACGGATACCTAACTATATTATAGGTAATTGGGTGAATATGGTTTCAAAAATGTACAATACATTATTTTACACGAATGGGAAATATTTAAAAAAAATTTAAATAGTTAAAATTAAAATGTAAATATTGACCGCTACGCGCCCAACCCTTATTGGCAGTGAGCAAAGGGTTGGCTCAAATGAGGTCATGTTTGCAGAAGTTCTCATATTCGTGCCAATACAAGAAGAGCTAATCGATGATTTATTTTTTACCAGTAGACTGCGTGAAAAATTAAAAATTATCAACGTTGGTAGTAATATTGTATATAAAACCGATTAGGTATAAGTACTTTGAAATTAAATTTAGTATAGATCATTTAACAATACAACAGATAGCTTCATTTGGAAAACATACACAAGGCTTCCGCCGAATGGCAAAATATATTGCACAGGGTACAAATGTACAATATATTTTGTTATTATTTATTTTTTTTGTACCTATTGAAGGATTTTGAAGACATTACTATCGTAACGATGGTCGTTATGCAATATCAATAGTAATAAGACACGTTTACCTATAATACACTTGTGGTAGCATGGGTGCATTTAATGTCATTAATATTATGTTCAATACCGAGTTCTATTGTATCTGTACTTAGGTAGACCGGCCGGCGCTGTATTGCCGTGGCCCGTGCAGGCGACCGGACATTAAAGTCTCATTAGCGCCATAATGCGGTCTATATAACCACAAGGTGGACACACCACCGGACACATATCCTCTGTGGATTTCAACGCAGCACCATCTATCTTAACCCCAAGTCAGTGTTCGGAAATCTCGGCGGTTTGATTTATTTCGGATTTTTTTACCGACTTAGTGAAATTTTTTTTGTAAAAAAAATACTCACAAAATGAACTCTTACAAGTCTAGCGGTTCTTCGGGCAGCAGCAGCAGCAGCAGCATGGACTACTACGCTAAGCGGCAGAAGAACAACGAGGCGGCCAAGAACAGCCGGCTCAAGAAAAAAGAGCACGAGGTCGAAATGGCCAAAAAAAAACAAAAACTCGAAATGACCTACGTCAAGCTGCAAAAGCAAATCAACCGCATGCAGTCGGTCCGAGCCTGACCGTCGGCCACGACAAGGCTGACCACCATCTTCGCCGCGCACTTAAGGTAAGCTAAAATCACACTATATTACTCGAATAGAAGAAATGTTTTCAAAAAGTTATAGCAAAACTATGTTTAACATTTTAAAAATATTTTCAAAACTGTTGTACAACATTTTTGGAAATGTTAAAATTTTTTTGGCCGTTTGTCAAAATCTCTGAACAAAAACAGTGTTGGAAATATTTTCAAAACGCTAAAATAATTTTGCCAACATTTTAATTTATCGCTTTCTAATGCACTCCTCTCGATGGGTTTCCTACTTATTATTACAAGTACTGTTTAACATGCTATGGAGTCAGACCTAGTCAATTTTAGTTTTAAAATTATTATTTATTTATTATTGAGACGTATTTGAAATAATATTTGATCTCGATAAAGTTTTTATTTGATCATAGTAGGTTAATTGAGTAATTTCATAAATTTAAAATTTAAATATTACTTATTTATACGAGCTAACGTTTTTTTGACATGGTTTTGATTACAACAAAACAAATCCTACAAATTATGAATTAATTTCTTTATAAAGAAAAGGTAAATCAATTTTGGCGGTAGCCATAACTGATTAATTCCAAAATTAGTAAAATTGTTCATTCAACTTTTTTAAAACAGATTTTTTTCCAAATCTAAAATAGTTAAAATTTAATTTTTTCATAGTCGGATTTGATTGGTTATAACCTTCTTGATTCTTCTAAATAAATAAATATTTGGAATAACTTTTTAAACTTTATTTTTGGAAATCAAATGAGATGAGTTTGTTATGCGTTAGAAAATTTATTTAAATACACTTTTATTAGGTATTAAATTATTTTAAAAACTACGTGAATTAAAAAATATTTAATTAATGACATTTTTACTGTATTTTCAAAAACTGAATAATTGTTTGGGATTTTAGAATACTTAATTTTAACAATTTTTCGTTCTTTGGCAAAATATAAAGTAGAAGTAAAATTTTTCATTGTTTTTTTTGTTTTTTTGTTTCAGAAGTGCGAAGGCGTGATGCAATTTGTCGTTCTATATCTTTAGAATTTATATATACACGCATAAAGCGATAATATTACTATTCAAAATAATATGTTGTACTTACCAATTTGTTTGTCTACTAGTTAGCACTGTAATATTTTATTGTATACCTACACCGCATCAGGGTGTTTGGTTATTATTTTTGTAAATATTGTGTGTAAGTTGGAATTTTATTATGTTTACTTAATTATATTTACTTAAGTGCCTTCATAGTTTTTTTTCATACAAATAATTTGTACATACCTATAAATATTATAATATATAGTATATATTTTAATAATTATAAATTTGATACAGTACCTATTAATCAGTAAATAAAATCAGATTTCACATTCACCACGGTGTAATTATTTTTTTTTTTTTAACTTGTCTTGTTTTTTTATTTATCAATAGCTTATACCTTATATGCAAAATACAGAAAAAGGGTATTTTAAAAGAAAATAATTAGAAGCTAAAAACGATTTAAGTCAATGTTAAGCAATTTTTGTTTTTAATTTTAAACATTTTAGGTTTGTATTTAAATATTTCGGTTATTATTATACTTTTCTCGGATTTGGCAAAGTTTAAAATTAACTATCAATAAAATGTATGTTTAGCAGGGTAGTATACTTGGGTATAGCTATTTTTTTTTTGAAAAGTGAGAAAGCCACCTATACAAATAAAATTGTAGTATATTTTTTTTTAAACAAGTTAATATATAATTAGTTTACAAACATCGTACGGAAATATTTCCAACAGAAAAAAAAAATATATATATAATATTTAACACTGGCAATATTATAGTCATAATTACAATAATAATAATAATATTTAACTAAACTTTACAGTATACTACGTATATTATGTAAAATGTATATAATATGATTCCAAAAAGGGAAAAAACTATCTATCTCAACAACAACAAAATATTTGGACAGTCTATTTTCGTTTGTTACGACGCTTAAAACTAAAATATATAATTTATATTTATCAATACGTTACATTGCTTTAGGGGTTCTAATGAATTGTATACAATATGTATTTATATGTATAATTATTGATATTGAATAGGTCAATAATAGTAATAATGGTAACTCGTATTTGGATTGACGACGTTCCATTTCGGTGGCATACACTATTGTTGACTTTTTTTAATCAAGTTTTTTACATATACATATACAAAAAGCCTTTAAATCTCATCGTTTTGGATAAATACCAAATAATTACCGAGCTTATACGAAAAGTTACTTTTGACTATTTTTGGGGAGGTCTTTGTTTGTCAACCTTGTTGCAAGGTCATATAAATGTGCATAAACCGTTTTTTAATCAATTTTTTGTGACCGAATCACACAAAAATATTTTGAAAATAAAACTATTGAAATATAATGGTTTTTATTTTTAAATAATTTGTCTTCGTTTTCTGTATAAAATAATGGTGGAAAAAATAACTTACCTGCCCTGAAATTGCTAAATAAAATCAAGTTCGACACAATAACACTACTAAACACCAGATATGTAGTTTTTTAATTTTTTTTTTTTTAAGTGTAAGTTTCAGTGAAATACACCACTTTTATATTTTATTACCTTTGCTGTAGTGTGCGCCACCGATTCGATTTTCGACAAGCTGTTAAATTAATATTATTTAATAATAGTTACCTATATACAACAACCGGATAATATCCGCCTTAACGGTTGTATTTTTTTCTTTTTTATGCATTCACCATAAACAAACAAATAAACAGCCCATTACGATAGGGAATGCTGTAAATTGTAATAACAAAATGTTACCGTAACCATGTTTGAACAATTGAACCAGGTAAGCGAATATTAATTATCGGCAAAATCCAATCTGTAATCAACTGTACTCCAGTATTGATAATTGATAAGGTCGAACATAAACATTGGTCACCATGCATAATAATATGGCGTCCACTTTAAAATACATGTATAAGTACGGTTTCCTATCGAGTTGTTGTACTTAAACTTAACCTAACTTACCTAATTCTATACGGATGTCTTCTCGAAATAAAAAAATCGATATCACATATTAGTAATACATAATAATATAGTCATAGCGTCATAACCGTTTACTAAGTTACTATTATAAATTGTATAAACACCAACCTATTTATTATTTATTATAAAATAACTATTTATTTAAAAATATATAAAGTGCCAACAATTGCGATAGATTTGACTTGGCATAACGAGTAAAGTAATAGATAATAGATACATATTAAACAACTCACATTTAAAGCTATATATATATATATATATAATTAGTTTGGTTTTTCCATCCAATAATTTTATATAAAATAAAATAACAACGGAGGATTAATTTTGGTGATTATGTCATAACATTATTATGTTTTATCCGTTTTTCCGCACCAGCTCTAATATTTTACCCGTCGGTATAACAATAAATATCATGTGGTCGTGGAAGTACAGACTTTGATAGGCACCTACTTAAAAATTACGGTAATAATAATACTAATAATTACTCACTAAGTTATTAAGTACCTATACCTTATAACTACTACAGTATCGTTGATTGTTTTGGTGTACACATTGTCGTCGGACTTGGCCGAGTACTTTTATAGGGTGTATATAACATATTATGTAGGCACTTTGTGGACGTTGCATCGTGACAGATGTTACTATTACATTTACTGTGTTTTTTTTCTTCTAAAATCATTACCTACTCTAATGGTCTATATTGTCGCTCACGTGAACTTCAGCTTGGAAGATACGTTCGCGATAAAATTGATTAGGAAATACAGAGCCGAGAACCAAAATCGTTTAGTCGAGCTGTTGCCCAACAATATATACCTGACAGTTAGCACAGCGAACGCCACCTGGGTGATGCGGTGCAAGTAGTACATTCTGTAACAGAGAAAACCACAAGAAATGTTAGCAATATTCATAATGTACACCTTTTAGTATAATGTACTTAGTTATAAATTAATATATGATTATAGACGGAGAGGAGAATAGAATAGATTCAGGTAAATCTATTGGCAAACTAGTGGCACTTAAACTCATACACAAATTGGAACCCCCCAAGGGATAACTTGGAAAAAATTTTGTTTTTAATTTTCAATAAAATTGTTTCAAGTTATCTTATTTTAAACTATACAAATATACTTAAATAATTAGTACGTTTAGTTCCATATAAATTATACCAAAACAAATTTCTCAAAAAAAACGTTCAAAGTTCTATTTACATTTTGCCAAAATTAGCAAGTTTAGACTCATTCAAATACCACCCCTACGGCGTAATAATTTTTTACTAAAAATGTATTATAATTTATATCGTTAAGTTTAATATAAACACTTTTATTTAGCTCATTGTATTGACAAAAATTGACTGAAAATATATGAAATTTGGATAACCCTGTTGTATTATGTACTACACATTCGGAGTGGTCAATCTGCTTTTTTAATCTGAAAATTGAGGGCATTCTCATCGGATCCAAATAACTGTAGTTGATAAACCATTAACATCCCCTCCCCCTCCCCCTCCCCCCAATTAGACCCGTCACTGCTTCCGGTGTACAATCATTGTAGGTAAGTATTTTGGGCTATTAATCTGAATTACCTTTTCAGCTGGATCCTGGCGTTGGGCACGGTACTCGGGTCGTCTTTGAGCACAAACCGTCTGGTCCCTAGTAAGTACGTTTCGACATAGTTCCGCCATTCTAGTTTGGACACGTCAAAGTAAAACGTCTTCCGGTCGTTGGGGTCGAGCTCGGCGAACAGTCGTTGTACATTTGAATTTTTGAAGTTCCACTCGTGTGTCGTAAAGAACTCCAAACAAGAGACGGCCTTCTGTAAACGTTGATGGATTCGAACTAACCTGCAGAAATCAATCAATGACTTTACATTTAAAATATACATGTATATTAGGGTGGTCTAAGAAAAAACTTGTGCTTGTTTTTTCGCCATTGCACTCTAACGGTTAGGTTAGGTTTCGAGCATTGGTTCTATGTAATATAAATAAAATTTTAAAGTTTAACATGTTATTTTCATTTGAGTTAAGCCTTAAGAGGGCGTCGCACCGCCCATTTTTAAGGAGTAAAGTGTAGGCAAGTTTTTACAAAATCTTAATTTAAAGGTTAAACTGTGATGTGTAATTATTAGTTCAATAACTAGGACTCTATTTTGGTAGTTAATTTATTTTTTGGACTATTACAGCATCCTTGAAAGCAATTTAAAAATGTTTTTTTCATTTCTATATGTTTAAGCAGACTGAAAATAACTCGCTTAGTTTTAATTTTAGAGTAAAAGCACCCATTATAAAATTAAAAGAAAACAATATTCCGGAGGGCAAGACGGTGCGTTTTTTTATTATTCCAAGTATAACGCTTAATACATAGTTTAGAAATAACGACTATTTTAAAATTTTTAAATGACTGTAACTTTTTAAAAAATGATTTTTTTGCCCGTCTTCTGGAATATTGTTCTTTTTTAATTTTATAATGGGTGCTTTTACTCTAAAACCAAAATTAAGCGAGTTTTTTTTCAGTCTGCTTAAACATGTTTTTATCACTGAAAATCACCGGTGCGACGCCCTCTTAACAATTACAATGATCATGAAAACGTGTTGAGTGGTAGATAGAAAGATCTTGCACAGAGCTATAGGACATTCGATTTTCTTATAAATCTGTAGTCATACTTTTTTTAATTAAGGTAAACCCCCCCCCCAAAAAAATAGGCGAAAATTACACTTAGAACGTAATACATTTCTAAATTGCTATGTGTAAGTGAATAAACAGTCAGCAGGAAAATAATGTTCATTATACATTTAATAGATTGTTGACTACAGTTACGTTAAGATGACATTACGCCTTTACATTTATAAGTAAAAACCATCAAATAAGGATTTTAGACTTTTGTGTGGTTTTGGAGTAGAAACGAAATAAAAATAATGTTTCTCAAGTATTATATGGGTATTTTTTAACATAAATAATGCTAAAATATATGCTTTTGCGATGATAAATTTTCCGACAACCGTCACATAATTAAAAAACCAGATTTAGTTTATTTTAGGTTAGATTTGGAATATATAGGGTAAAGTTAAGTTAGATTTGGATTGGGAGGGTTGTAACTATACAACTATCGACAACGATCAATATCGAGGAAACCGGTAAACCCTATCTGACTTGAGGAATGAATTCACTAGATTAGAAAATCATAGTGATAAAAGATAAGTGATAAGAGATATGATATATCCGTTGAGCGGAGAAAATTACAAGTTTTTTAATTTTTAATTCTGTAGTTTTTCGCTTCTGTGTACCTGACTGGTTTTCCTGACAGTCTGGCCAAAGTGTCGATAGCGTAAGCCGGTAACATTTGGAAAACGGTCACACAAACCGAATTGACCAATCTGCTGCTTTTGAAACTGCCGCCAGGGTACCATAAGATGTCGCTGAAAGGATGCCGTAAGATGAACTCGTGTCCCAGCCTCTCGATGTCTCTCCAATAAATAGGATTGGTCGTGCCCGAAGTGCAGTGGTAGATCTTCACGCTCATAGGCCTAGAAACACAAGCATGTTGTAATAGGGTTTGGGTTGTGAACGGTTTGGATCCGCGGCTTTAGACCTAATTGTTCAACATTGTTTACTGGTTGTAATATAATACCGATGAAATAGTGCCCAACAAATTACGATAAGATGGGTTTTAGCTTCAACGTGGAACTCGGAAGAAGAAAAATTTTAAAAATTCACTTATTTAACAGGCGGGTCTAGGGTGATAAATCTAACGTAAGAGTTAAGACTTAACTCTAATTTATTTTCTCTTAAAATAATTGCGATTTCGTAGTTATTCTTTCTGGAAACACCTTAGTTTATGTTATTTTACAATACATGACAATATTTAGATTTAGAACTCTATCAATTTTTGAAACTTAAATAGTAACGTATGTCTTAAATTAAATTTTCGAATTTTTGAATAATTTGCTGAAAAATTGTATGGGTTGTTAACCAGTTTTAGATAATTGCTTTAAAAGTTTAAAATTTAGAATGGAAGGTTATTATTAATTTAAAATACATACATTTCCATTTAACTTTTTAAAAGTTGAATTTTCTATCTGCGTTTGTTTTGATAATTGATCATCAACTTTTAAACAGGATATATTACAAAAGAAACTGCAATAGTTGAATAATAATTTTCCAATGTGTTATCTTGCAATAAACGGTTAGTAAATTATTATTAAAAACCAGCAGGTGTGACAGAAACCATTCCTTAGTATAAGACGTGGTTCACAAAAAATAAGTCTACAAAACATATACAAATTATAATCCTATAATATTTAAGTTTTAAAGCATGGCTTCTCACCACCGAGTTGTCTTTGTTTTCCTTGTAGCCAATTTGGCTTGACATTTAAACCTAGCTTAGCCTATAATCGTTGTATTGTTGACTATACTTCATTTTTAAGCTAAATTGGCCAAAACGGTCATTATAACGATAAATTGCTACAACCGTCGACTAAAAACGAGGTAAATATAAAATTGTGGATAAAAAATTACAAGTTTTTTAAGTGCTCTATAAGTCATTTTCAAATTATTAGTGAGGCATCTGATAGCTGTTATAAAAATAAGTCATAAAATTAATCTTGTTTGGTTAAAAAAAAATTACAACAAAAGTTAAGTAGATGGGAGAAACTGTTTGAATTTCCTAACTTGACAGACATTAAAAATTAGAGGGACCGTTTTTATTAAACTCAATGCCACTATCATGTCGGGTACCTGTTTATGGCCGTGTACCAGGCGGCGGATATAAGTAGATTGATACATATATCTACAGGCACAAGATCGGCGACCAAGTTCTTATGACACAGCAACGTCCTCAACACACCTTTTCCGGCTCCTGCCAGCAGACCCGTCGGCCCGTTGAGATTGTCCACCCAGCCCGCGATTGGTTCTTTCCAGGATGCGGTTACTAAAAAAAATACAAAAAACAACACCTTCAGTTTATTTTATAATGACCATTTTTTTTTTTAGCTTCGATGCAGAGATCAGAAGGTATGGTTTTTACAACGATGTTCTTAATTTTCCTTATCTATTTTCTCATTCTTACCAAGGTCATGCTTGATTTTTGCAGATTGTTCAACTACCACTCCTGATTCCGGTTGAGCTTACTACATCCCAGACCAAAGCGTATCTTTTTCTACAAATCTCCATAATTTGTCTTACTTTTTTACCACAGTCATCATCCGTGCCTTTCTTTTTATATTCTCCTCTAATTATGATAATTTACTGATTTACTCCTATACCCTAGCCTGTCTTCTTGCTCTCTCTTCCATAATCCCTTTAATTCTGCACAACCTCCCTCTCATTCTCAATATTAGATCTCTCATGCCTCGTACTTCCTGTTCTGGCAAAGAAGTAGATTTTATTTGAGTCCTAGGTCACTCTGGGTTCATCGAAAACGAGACGGTTGATTTCCTTGATTCCTCAAACACATCCTTCCTCGGTATACATGGTAAACACTAATAAATGCATAGTACTATTCAAAGATATTGTTTGATTTTCATTATGGCTATAGCCGAGCTACAAGAATAATTTATTTGCCAAAATTATGCTTAACACATTGACTATGCTTACACAAAAGAAATGAAAACAATTTTTTTTTCAACTTTGTTAAAATGTCTAAAAAAGATAATATTTCATTTCATTTTGTGTGAACATAGTCATTTTAAATTTGATTATAAAAATATTGTAATGTGACTATTATGGCCTATGTAGGAAGTCAGGAAGTATGGTGTTTTAGACTATTTTTTTTTTACTGTTGCGTCTTTCAAGTTTGTATTAACTTTTGAAAACAAATCGTAAAGCCAATACCTTCTCGGCAGCACCGTGTCGAAGCTACAACAAAACTTGATTATTAAATAAACGGTGACTTTTTCTAAGATATTTCGAAACCATATAGACCACACAAACACAACCGTCATAAGACCCAATGTTGTTGTTTAATGTTTTCAATATACACTTAGTCTTGCTTAAAAATTAGCTGTTTTCTACTACATAAGCACAATAAATAATATCAACAATAAAACAAACGATAATAAGATATTATGTTCTTTTGTGAATGTGTGTAATTCGACTCACCTATCGAAGGCCTGACAATCACTATAGGCAAACCGTCGCCTTGTTGTAAAAGCATTTTTTCCGCCAATGCTTTGGTGAATGTATACGTGTTCGGCCATCCTTGAATGATTCTGAAAACAGGAGGCAGTGATAAAAACAACATTTAAAAGAACATAGATTTTTTTTCGTTTTACTTAAAAAAGCCCTAAAATATTGGTAATCAAAAGTATTATTCCAACCACGTCCATACCAAAACCAACCAGTCCGATGGCTCGACTATTTTTTATATGTGTTAGTACTATATAAAATGATTAATTATAAAAATGTCAAAAAAATTAAAGATTAAAATGTTTTTAACTTTTTTTTTATGTATTTAATTTTTAATCAAATTCAGATAAACATAATAAAGACTTAAGACTTACGTTTATTTTAAACTCATCAACTATATTATATAAACTATAATTTTATAGAATCTATAATTCATAATCAAATCACACGGTTATCCAAAAATACAAAGACAACACTATAGTTTCTCATCAAGTTTGAAGTGCTTACCAGTGATTGAGTCACTTTCCAATATAATAAACTAGTACTTCGTTGACTCAACTTTGCTATTGTGACATTTTACTACAAACGTTACAAACGGTTGGATTTTTCTTTCCGAAAACACGCCAATCAATCAAAAATGTTTTAGGAAGCTATTTTAAAAGGTTTAAAGATAGGAAAAGGGTATTATTCTCTTTCTGAATGATAAACGCCTCTAAAAAATTCCACACATTCAGGATTTCTATAATATTAAAAATTCCAAATAAGTTAATTTTATTGATTTTTTATAGTATTCATTTTTTTGTTGACATTAGTTTATGAGCATTTAATTTTTTTAAAGTCTTTCAAATAATGCCTATCTTTTTTTTCTTCGGATTTTTCCAATGCCCTAAGTATTTACTATACATTTTTTGAATTTAAATGGAAAAGCATTATGCGTTTTAACTCGTGTCCGTTAATTTTATTTTATAAGAATTAATATACTATACCTACTATGTTGTATACTTAAATTAAAAATATACTGTAGGTAATCGACCAGTATAAAACTGCTTCATGCGTTAAACCGTTCGCAAATATTTAGGTCAACATATTTATTATTTGACGGGTTTAGCATTTTTTCGAATGAAATTATTTTGTACATTAAAAACATTATATACAACGTGATTCATCAAACAATAAACAATCGCGTTAATATTGGTTTTCACATTTCATTCAGAAACCTTACCGCGGATCCACGTAAATCACAACACAATTATTTCATTGTCAATATAAAACCTACCATTTTTGTTAAATATTTTTTTATATTGTAGGTAATATAATTTTGGATATTTATATAGTTTTGGAAATTTAGATTGATGACTAGCTGAAAAAACAAAAATTATCTGCTTCTGTATTTAATAAAAAAAAATCCAATACTTTCTCAGCTCCGCATCGAAGCTATAAAATGTGAACAGGGTGTCCCAAAGTACTAGTTGGCCGTTACATCTCAAATATTTAACGTCAAAAACAAAATTGTATTGACTACATATTTTAGTTAAAAAGATAATAAATAGATGACACTACTACGTTAATGAAATAACAATACTTGAATTAGCCACCTTTATGAAATAGAAAATACTTTAATAACACAAAATTGAAGTACAATCTACAGAATATACGACTGAACAAGTATACTAATTACAAAATACTTGTAAATAAAATAGATAAGTTTTTCCGCCAAATTATTTGTTGACATTTGGCTGTGTGTAAAAACATTTAAAAAAAACTAAAGATAAATTAAAAAAAATTAACGACAAATTATTACATTTTTGTTATAATTATAACTCTGGAACGCGTTTTATAGTTTATTTTTTTTGTATCAACATTTTTATAAAAATATACCCACACATTTTCCGAAAAAACCGCCCTAATAAATCATTTTTGCTATTTCTTCTCGGTTTCACATTGAAAAATGAAAATCATTTGCACTCAAAAATAAATAAAAAAGACATTCAGCTTAATCCAACGTATTTGCTCACACTCTTTTCCGACATAAATAAAATATCCAAGATGAAATATTATCATATTCGTTTCAGATATACATATTTCATGTAAATACGGAAAGGGATTTTTATGCAAACAACGTTTTTCAATAGCTCATCTGATACAAATGTATTTGAAGAAGGGTGATTTCATTCTTTTGATGGTCAACCATTCATTCGTCACCCCAAAGCGCTCTTAGACCCAGACAGCAAAATAAACAATTTCTACTTTTAACAGCTAATGAAAAATAGTTTTTTTCAGAAAAAGTAAGATATAGTCTATGTGTATATATATGATATCTACTCACTGTGGCGTTATCGATTCCAATAGATTTTCGTCCAAGCAGTCGACACATTGAATGATCTTTTCCGGGTCTGCAGGTATCGGATAACAGTGTTCTTCGACGTCTTGACGGTTGCAATTGCAATAGGCCGTGGAGACGTGCACGAATGCCTGCAATTATTATTCTAGTACATTTATGGTGTATTTGTATGACGTGTAACTTTTCAAATAAAAATCATAATCCGACAACTGGGGTTTCAAAGAAATTTATATTAGATTCAAGCCAGCGATTTCCACTATAGTTCGGTTTACAAATTGGCTTATTGATTTAAATTGATTGGATTCAGTGTTCTTTTGTGAAATACTATTAATTATATGTTTTTAAAGGTCAAACAAAATAGCGTTTTTACTTTCCATGAAATTGGTACACAAAATTGCTGCCTCCCAGCTGCTGGTCAGGGCATTTTTCAATTGAGTTCTGTGCTTACCTCTAGTTTGGTCATTTTGAAGCACAACTGCACCAGCCTCTTAGTGCCCAACAAGTTCATGGCCACCGACAACTTGAGCGCCTCGTCGAACTTGACGGTGGCTGCAGAATGAAAGACTATAGACACGTTGTCGGTTAACGTTTTCTGGTCTAATGTGCTGATGCCCAACTCGCTCTGCGTCACGTCTCCGTTGATTGGCACCAGTTTCTTCAGCGAATCAGGTTGATTTTTCTTGATCCAGTCGAATATCTGAAACGTTAATTTTGAGTTTTACGATTTGATCCAATACCGGCCATGGATCCGCCTAAGGGTAGTAATACGGGTCAACCCTACGAGGGGGGGGGGAGGGCCTTCGTCATATTCAATATGAACACATTAGGCGTGCTAAGCAAGGGAGGGAAGTGATAGTGTAAAACGCATAATATACAAGATATCAAATTAGTGTTGAGAATTTAGAGATAGAAGTAAACCGATGATGAAGTGTTAGTGTGATTTAATGGGCGAACTTATACTTTGTTCGCATAACTTTAGTTGTTTCCAACTAAACAATTCTTGGAGCCGAGTTGAACATTCATATTTCAAATACTACGAAGTCGACAATAAACGCGAAGACATAAATCATATAGCGTTTGAAATATCAAAAGTTTAGGGATAAAATGTCGTACAAAAGAAAGACTGAAACGCAAAGCCATTGTTCACGAGACATCTACTAAACCGATTTAGAATTTCTTTGTACAAGTTAATATCTCTTTTATGGAAATAAAAAGGCCGATTTTTATTTACCATACTTGAGTGCTCACTAGATTAATTGAACTCGCAGAAAAAAAAAATAATGAGACACATAAAAGCCAACAGTTATTTACCATACTTAAGTGCCTACCAGATTAATTTATGTCGAGGATTGCTCCTTAAAAAAAATATCTCTTTCGGTTACTTTAACTATGTTTTTCATTGTAAGTAGACTTTCAACAAAAAAAAATAATTTAAAATAAGCTGTACAAAATTATTATTAGTGAATAAAACTATATTTTAGTTCTAATTAATCTGGTTTGTAGAAAAACATTGGCATATTTCTATTATTATTATTAAAAGTTGATGTAAAACAAATGCTCGATTTTTTTTTTTAATAATTTTATTTCAATAGTTTTTACTTACTAGTTTTACAAAAAGTTGAAATAAAAAATGAGGACGGGAGGAAGGATTAAGTTTTGATCTGCGCGCATCACTCTACCTTACTTTATCTCCCGTGCTAAATTTTAAACTCAAATAGCTTTAAAAGTAGTTATTCAAAACCGATTTTCCACCAGTCAATATTTTCAGCAAATTATTCTTATTTTAAAAAAAGTTTATGAAATATATACGTTACTGTAATAACAAGGGATTTTTCCAATTTACATTGTCTCTTTAAAAGTATTTTTTAATGTTAAAAACGTAGTCGAAGTCAGATTTAGTCACTAAACTTTTGAAGTAACAAAATTCGTTAAAAAAATTTAAGTTTTTATAATTAAAATAATGATTGTAATGAAAAGTGTTTATAAATCATTTTCAATTTTTATTTTCTTATTTTAAGTGCAATAATTTATTTTTCTGTCTCACGTTCAGAATTAATTGAAATGTTCTTTGGAAAACTTTTGTGTCATATTATATTGATATTTAGATTTTGGATTCTCTTTTTGCAAAGTCCTAATCTAAAATTAGTATTGACGTTCAACTGTTGTAAATTGTATAACCGATATCTTTTATTTTAACGGTACAATTTTTTTCTTGGCTCAAACATTAGAGAGTCTTAAGTACAAATATAAAATTCCTAAAAAAAAATAAAGTAATTTTGTTTTACTGATATCTTAAAGATATAGGCAGTAATGCAATAACGGAAAGTATTTTCTTCAATATTATGTAAAATTCACTGAAATATAACAAACTTGTTCAAAAACTAGAGACGGGGCCAGACAAATTCGAATTGTCACAATAACCGTTATTCTAGTCATAATATTATATAAGTTTAATTATTTTAGATATTCTGTAGATAACTTGTCTATTACCTATATGTATTGAAATATTTGATGAAAAAGTTATTAAAGTTCTAAAAAGATCAGATTTTTCAAATTTTAACTGATATTTTTGTTCATTGTGTTTTTAAACGAATTTTCTTTGTACTGTATTTTTGTTTCAATTTTTTATTACTTAAATAATACTTTAATACTTAAATAACTTATTAAAATGTAATTAAGTAATTATTCAAAACCGATTATCGACCAGACAGATTATTTTCAGCAAACTATTCTTGGTTTAAAAAGTTTATTAAATATATACGCTACTCTATAAGTTTTAAATGTTGATAGAGCTCTGGAAAAGAATACAAATTCGAACATTGCCAAATTTAAACTATTCTAAAATATTGGAAAATAATAACAGCCGATCCGTCAAACCACAGAAGAGATGGCGAGGAATTCAAAACTTTCTTCAAAATTTAATTCTGATAAAATGGGAACTTGGATTGATGAATACGTCATGGGTCTATTTACCAAGGGTCTAATTTAATCGCAGTCGTGTGAAGCCCCTTAATGAATCACCCTGTATACAATTTTTAGGGATAATCGCAGGGATGTACGCGCTTAAAAAAAAGCAGTTGAAATAACTGATAACTTGACAAGTCAAGCTACTCAGGTGGGAGTATCCGCAAATTGTGTAAATGCAATACCCCGCTCAAGTTTTGATAATTTTTCAAGTTTAATTAATTTAGTAATTTGATAACAATACTTACCACCGCGTTGAGCAGCTGGTCCAGCCTGGACCGGACGTCGTGGCCTTGCTTGGGCCTGATGAGCAAGTATATACAAGCGACGTTCGGGCAAGACCGCAGTAGTTTTTCCACGAGCACTTTGCCCATAAACCCTGTGGCGCCGGTGATGAGTACGTGACGGCCGCGGAAAAAATCCGCTATGGGACTGGAAGTGCTGGCCATGTCTGCGTCGCTGAGCACCTAATTCGATTGTTATCAATTATTCATTACATACAATATATATTTTAAATGAAATAGCCAAACGGCGGTGGTACATACGACCGTGGGACACTATGATAACACTGTAAAATCCTACATGTCACCCTTGCGGGTTCTATTCAACTCGAACCCCGTGATGTTCGCCGGGTGTGCTCAGCCGGCGGAGACCGCGCGGTATTTGCACGGCCGTTCCGGGCGATTCGATAAAAGGGACCGCCGGAGCCGACCGCGCGTTCCCACCGCCATCTCGTCCAGGGTTTGCGCGGGGAACGCACGGGCAACGACGATACGCAATGATGTCGGTGTGCCGGTACGAGGCGGTCGCGTCGATGAACTTTGCCGCGCATGTCTGTGCCGGCTAGCAGCGCCGTCGTGGCTCGCTCGACCCGGCCGCACTGTCCGCACCTCCCCCGCGGAGCCGCACCGGTGAAAAACAATAATATTATACGGGTTGATACCGCAGGATATAGGAACAGGGGCAAAGGGTAATATCGTCTAAACACTTATTCGCAACAAAAAAAAAAAACGCGTCGCATTACGGTAGATCCTCCCTAGACCCTCCTCTGATCCACCTCCCCCCGTTTTTTGCCCCTCTTCCCCACCGGGCTTTGCGGGTCAGCCCGTAAACCGCACAGAGATGTGAAATTCGAAAATGGATTTTTCAAAACGGCAACCCCGTTTGGAAAGGGGACGGGCATTGGCTTGGGCTCTCCTAAAAAATAAATGTTGGCGTTTTGAAAAGTACTAATTTTAAGTTTTTTAGTAGACCCCCACCCTCTACCCTGATCTCTGCCAATGGGGAGGGGGTCGAAATCAGTTACGGAAGTGTCGAAATGTTAATACTTGACCTGACATTTTATTGTTTATTAATTTCAATACAGGGTAATTCGTTAAGGACAAGGCACTAATTTCCTCTTGACATAATTTCCAACACATAGTTTTTGTTTTTCGACACACTTTAGTCATTTTGCAATATTCAAATTTGTATTTTTTTATTTTTTTCCCACAGCTTTATCAACATAACTTAAAAAGTAATGTATGTATTTTTTTAACAGTTTAAAATAAGAATAATGTGCAGAAAATGTTGACCGGTTAAAAACAGCTTTTGGATAATTACTATTATTAAAGCTGCAAATTTAGGACAAGAGGAGAGTACGGTGGATTAATTAGCGCAGATAAAATAATAGTTCAATCAACCCTTTTCATCTTAAATTTTAAACTTTAATTACTTTATGAATATAACTATCCAAAATCGGGTATTGGCCAGTCAACATTTTCAGCAAATTATTCTTAATTTAAAAAGTTACATACTTATATTATCATTTAAGTTTCAAAAATTGATATAGCTCTAGACATTTTTACAAAAAAAAGTAAATATTTGAATTTTTTTTAATGTTTTAAAATAACATAAACAAAAATATTTTCAAAAATAATACCTACAAAATTAAATTAAAAAAAAGTTTCTTAACCTTTATGAATCACCCTGTACACATGAAAAAGAAAATGAAAATTACTAATACAAGCTGAGGATTTTTTTCCTACTTTCTCAGTGGTAGGACATTTTAATTTACCGTGAACACATTTTTGTTTAATGCTCTATTAATTAATAATTTGACAAATTTCAAAAATATTTGTATGCCAAAAACAAATATAATATAATAGTTAATACACTTTTTAGCAAATAAAAACAGAATGAAAATATATCCGGTCAACGGTTATCGCCGTTTATCCTCTTAGCGTGTATGGTCCTACTATACATATAGTAATAGCTTTTAACGTTACCCGGATCGATTTCTTTCAGTTTGTGATTCGATTAAGTGCCACCTATCTATATACCTAATATGATACTATAAAGGAACGGTTTAACTTTTAAACGAAGCCCTACCGGTGGTATCGCCGACGTTTTAAAGTGGTTTCCGGGTCCTATTACCGGCATAGGACTTAGCTATAGTGGGATTGTCAAGTATTTGGAATTGGAAAGCAAATGAAACGGAAACGTTTCGACAATAAAAGGACCGTTTAAAGTTTCCACACCAACGTTTTATTTTATGTTTTTATTTATCTGGCTCAATCGCAAAGGCAAAACTTTATTAGTTTCCATTGCCTAAATTCCTAACATCATTATTTATGTAACACTTTGCAATCGACCTAGAAGTGAGGGGGTCGTTTAATCGTGTCTTCTAATTTTGCTGTAAAATAAGTAAATGTCAAAATTGATCATTTATCAGTAGGTGACAAATTATTAGGCTTATGTAAATTTTACAGTTTGCTACAATACAACAAGCTCACCATAAAATTAGGGGTCGAATCACAAAAATTTGAATTTTCAGAATAACCCTTATTCTTGTCTTATACAATTCGTTTCAATACTCATTTTAAATATAACATGTAGATGTGATGTATCTAAATGTATTAAAATTAAAAAAATATTGATACAAATCTATAAAGCTCAAACTTTTCGATTTTTTTTTTAAATTTTTTCGTTCATTGTCGGTTTTTATAAAAAAAAGTTGTTTGACTGTTTTTTTTGTAAATCTAGAATTGAAGTCCTACTTCTACTAATAACTTATACTTAATATCTCTATACTTCTGTATCACTATTTGTTATTCGTATACTTATTCGTTATACATTTCTCCAAACGAATAATAGTAATAATATTCGATATTGACCAAACGCCGATCTCCTATCATTTTGTAGAAACTTTAAAATTGGCACTGCACACTTATAGGGTGTAGTTAAAATAAGTAAAGTGCAAAAAAAAAAACAAAGTAAAAAAAAACTTGTAGATTTTAATATAGTTGTAAAATTTAATGGTGGTTGAAACAATTAGGTACCTATTACAGCGCCATAAAAATTACATTTAATATACATATATACATTGATAATATGTAAAATATATTATATTTTTCCAAAACATGTTCTCAGTAATAATGAATACTTTCTAACTTTTTAAAAGCGTTGGCAGAAAGAGTGCATTGTAGGTACAGCTATACCCACCGCTTTGGAAAACATTTTTTGACATCATAAAGATTCGCAAGAAGGACATATAAGAACATCCGTCAGTTGTATAGTTTTTTTTTTGCTCTTATAGTTTACATAAAAGATTCAAGTAGAATCAATTTTTTTTTTTTTGGGCGAAATCCAGCATTTTATACAGAACAAAAACATATTAAAATTAATTTTTAAAACAAAACAAAATACTTCTATATTGTATTATACATTTTATTGCATCTTTCTCCCCGTCCTAGTACTCTGCTAAAGAAGTTCAACAAGTATGTACACAAACAAATGTTTGTTCGACGCAAATAAAACAGTATAATAAGTTAGTATAATACACTTATTTTAAATACAATATAATCGATAACTTTGTGGGTAGTCAAACTAACAGGGATGCGTCCACAGGATGGGAATAAGTGCTCCATTCAAATTTATGTTGCTCAAACTATATTGTATATTTGTCCCGTTGGGAAAATTGCTGGAAAAGGCTAACAAAAACTAATTTTCATTAGAATTTTGAAACAAGTCAGATGACCCATATAATCGGTAGGTACATGCCTGAGTTTTGAAAAGTAGGGCAAGAAGTTGTTTTTCTAGAGTAGTTAAGTGCAAATTTAAACAGCTACTCTTAAGAATTAAAATAAAAAATTTAATTTCGCCAATTTGTGTTACATAACATGTGTGTAGCTATTAAAACTACTGTTGTCAAGAATACATTACCGTCTGGGAATCGCCTAAACGCCGTTGTCAATAAGTTATTAGTCATTATACTCATTAATATTGGTTGCAACTTGCAATCCAAGTGACTCTCACTGATTATTGTGTACCCGCCACAAACAAACCTTGACAAAATACTTATTTACCATAAACCTTAATTGTCTGTGTGTTGTGATCCGAACGATGTACTTAAGGAAAACACACATACACGAGCCTAATAATGCGTACCTACATATCTACATACAATATGATGAGTAAGTCAGTTTTTTTTATGAATGGCGACCTAGTTGCCATTGAAACAAAAATTTCCAAACATGCGAATACATAATTTCACCGTACTTATATGCAATTATCAACTGCATTTACATAAATTAAATAAAAGAATATATTTTAATAATCGAGTCTAGTCACGAGTGGACCTAAAAATTATAACTTATTTATATCAAATGTATATGGAAACGGAAAACGGCAAAACTGCATACAAAGAAAAACTAAAACTAGGAGTCACTTTCCAAAGTCTGCCAAAACGATTTAAAAAAATATAGATTTATCCTTTTAAGAGGATTGCACGCGGTCTGTTTTTAAGGAGCTTTGTAAAGGCAATATTAAAGAAAAAGTCGGTTTTAATACATTTCGACTATGCCAATTAGTTGACCGGTTAATTTGTATAAGCTTCAAGGTATTATTTTTAATTTAAATCATGTTTTATGCCATTTTGGTACCGAAAAGCCAGACAAAATTCCTACTACACATTGTACCGTCCTACAAATTCAATTCTGTAAAGAGATCCGAGTTTTTTGACTACTATACTATGTTATGTAGGAAGAAGATTTTCATTTAAAAATGTCAGTTTCTTATAATAAAATAAATTAAATTTGCAATTTTTTCAATAATAAAACACAATTTTTTACATAAAAAACTAAAAAGTAAAAAATCGGCTTCCCACATAACATGTTAAGTAGCCAAAGAACTCGAATCTTTTTATAGAATTTTAATCGGACCATCCTAAGTAGTCGAATTTTTGGTCTAAACCATCAAATAAACAGACCGCATCCAAATCCCCTTTTTTCTGTTAATTTGAAAAGGCCGGGTTTTATATATTTTGAGCTAATTTTGTTACAATGCAAATATATAAGCATATTTTTCAATTTGTTTATAGTTCTTCAAAAACCTTTTACATAATTTTCTCATTCCTAAATATAAAATATTTCTATAAAAATACATGTTTTTATTAAATTTTCGGAATAGAAATTTTTTTTTTCAAATAATGTAATACAAAAATGAACAGTTTTTTATCCATTTAATTCATATTTTCATATAGAACACGCCTTCTAGATCAATTATTAATGTCATATATCGCTTCTCTCTTATTCTTTTAAAAAATTGTTTAAAAGTGTTACATAAAGCCCTGAATAAGTCCGGTGTCACTATAATTATGTTTGTTGTATTGAGGAAAAAACATAGATTAATTCGTTTTCTTGAATACAAAAAAAAAGAGGTACACAAAATCAAAGGTGTCAAAGCGAATACGATTTCTTATTAATAAATCTTTCTTTTTGGCTTTGTCATAATATGCTAAATTTAAGTATTTTAATGGCACAAAGTTGGATTTCAGAGGTACAAAACAAGATACTGAGCTTAATTTATAAAATATGCCAGTAAAACATGTTTGAATAGGCCAACAATGATAAACGACACTGTAATTATTACATTACTTTTAATTATAATGTTAGCATAAATACATACTGTATACTGTAATATAGATTATAAGTTATATAGATTATGTTTGGTCGAAAATTTACTTTGGCATAAGTCGCAACATATTAAGTGAAACTTGAGTGAAAAAAAAAATTAAAATCTAAAACTTTTACTATATTATTGAAAACTTACTAGGAACAGTCCTAATACATATTGGCACGGTTCGCTGATTTTTATTTCAAGATTTAACTAAAATTATGGTTAAAAAACCCAAGTAACAAAAAAAAACATGTATCCCCTGGGTGGTGGGGGGGTTGGAGGTAGGTATAATTTAAATTTGAGACTATTGACGTAAAGGGGCATACCAATTAAATATTTCTTATGAATTTCAACTCGATCCCCGACCCTTTTTCTGGAAATTAAAGCAAGTAAAAGTTGAAACTTTAATACTAATAAGTAATATACGTTTTTCCAAATTATAACTGTGAAGAAGTAACTTTTTTCAACTTTTATCCCCCCCCCCCCCCGGCCAAGTACCAACCAGATGAAATTTGTGATTTGTAGAGTTGCTACTCGAAGGAATTGGCCCAGTATTAAAAAAGTTACCATTTTACAACTATATATTTGATTTTACCATTCCTGTTATACGTCGTTCCGTCAGAATGTGACTTAACATTGTTATAAATTATAATTTATTTTATTTTTTAGTATCTTCGGTTGTATTTTGCGGGGAAGGGGGTACCGCAAAATAGGTAGGTATAACAATTAAAATATTTTTAGAATTAAAATATTAAAAATAGAGAAAAATGTGTAAAATGTAAATAAATATTGTCGATCGTGCACATATACAGAATAATGTACTGTCTGTCTTTTCCTTCTTCGAGTGTCATCATCATATTCTAAATACCTAATTAAATATTGTTTAGTATTTTAAAAACTTAATAAACATCATCTTCTTCTTCTTCTTCATTTCTTCGCCTTACACTCCCAACTACATGGGGTCGGCCACCCTAGTCCTACACCTCTACAGAGCTCGGTCTTCTACATATCGTTCAATAACCGCCGCTACCATCATATCACTCTGTATTCCGTCCACCCATCTTTTCTTTGGTCTTCCTCTTTTTCCCTCTACATTTATCTTCATAACACCTCTCACTGCCTCTGCCTCTGATTTAAACATCATCTGAATCTAGAAATAATGTATAGCCCGTATGGAACAGTTTTTAACAATAACTTTTAGAGAAAGAGAGAGATAACAATTATTTTGTTTTGCCATAGAATTTGGCCAAAAATTTACTACACTTTAATGCTATTCAAAATCGAACAAGTCAATCAAAAACGATTACCTTAAAATATTGCTATAACTATGGAAGCAATGTCAATCGTCTTAGTGTGCCATTATTTGTTATAGTGTAAGAAGGAAGAAGCATAAAATTCCATTGAAATTTCATTTACAAAAACTATAGCAGAAATTCCTATATTTATTTTATAAATGCACTAAAATGTATACATAAATTATACATAGAAAATAAACAGTTTCTTTTAGTTTTCCGACCATTCGGTATTAAGAGGACGTCACACCAGTTATTTTCTTCAATAAACCCGCCTTGTGCGGATTAATTTTACAAAAGCTATAATAAAAACTAAGAAACCAAATTTTTACTTAATATAGACAACAACATTGTCTGTGTTCTACCATCGCCCTTTTTAAAATATTTCAACCAGTTTATGAATAATTAATTAATTAAGAAAGGACATTTTTTACTTTTTTAAAAATGATATAGCGTTGGTTGTATTAAGTATATCGAAAAAATACGGATGATGGAACACAGATAATTTTGTCATAAATAATATGTATGAATTTCTTTCCTTAACTATATATGAAGCCTGAGAAAAATGAATCCGCGCAAAGTAGTTTTGATGGCAACAAAATTGTATTTTATCCTATGGAAATGACTGTGATAGTCTGACAAAAAAAATGGCAATCAACAAAGTATCATCAATACTGTATTAATAAGTATACATTATAGTTCAAACTCCGAATTAAGATTTTTCGAAAAATTGCCTATACTTTACTCCTTAAAAATGGCCAGTGTGGCGTCCTCTTAAGATATATTATCCTTTTTCCACTAGGCTGGTAAAATTAATATTTTTTGTAATATATTTTATTTTAAATAGGGCAAAAACAGTGTGAAAATAATTAGATAAAAAAATGTAATGCCCTTCGGATTATATTCTTTCAATAACTTTGAAAAAACGGTTCGAAGCTGATCAAAAATAGATTCATACGTTTACTGTTTGATTGAAAATGACCATCGGGGTTATACGAACAAGTAAAAAATATTAATAATTTTTATCGACTTACTTGAGTTCAGGCCAATCGTTTTTTGGGGTGGTCGCGTTTCCAAAAAAAAAAAAGAAATATAAAAATACAACCACAAAATCCAAAACTCGGACTAAGAAACCGACGTCGAACGCGTCATGTTTTATCAATTTTTAATGCAATAATAAAACAAATTTAAAATAAAAAACACAGTCAGACGATATTCGGTTTTCGGTCAGAAAACGTCCAATTAAACCACTTGAATAAGGAAAAAATCAAAAACTTATTGCTGTAATTTGTGGCCGAGCCCAAGTGCATAAGTGCAATGCCAATGTCCCAAAGAAACCCGGCACGAAGACCAATGCTCGTCGATTTCGTCATTAACACATAAACACACTAAAATGTATAATATAACGTTATTAAATGCTATATTATATTATTGTTATGTTTCTTGGCGTTACCCCCACCAACAGCAGCACCACCACCACCACCAGCAGCAGCAGCACAGAATCGAAATATAACACAATATACAATACAATACAATATTACGATTATTTTGTACACAATATTAGAAAATACAATAATCCACACAATAATACACTGCATTTGTGTGTGTGACCGGCTTAAACGTCGACGACGACGGTGGAATTATCCAGTATTTTTTTTTTTTTTTATATATTGCAAAAAAAAATATATATAATATACTGTTCCTTTTTTTTTTTTTTGCAACATATATTATGATATTGGACAGTGTCAATTCACAATAATAAAATATACATGTGTTACTATATTATTATATGTGTGTGTGTGTGTGTTACGCGAACCCGTATGGAATGCGTCTACATATGATATAATAATTGTTTGCGTAAACACATTTTGAAATTTCGACCTGATAAAAAATAAAGACTATTATAAAAAAAAAAAAAAAAAAAGTAATAATAACAAAAAAAAAAAAGCACACTCTGTAGACCATATTGCCGGCACTGACTAGATACCTATTAATTAACATAATAATCATTGTATAGGTAGGTAATTTTACAGCAAACAGACAAAAGATACAAAATAATGGCCGTTTGTCCTGCGCGATTTTGTTTTGATCTGTCAAACTATAGTATAAATGTGTACATAGTTGAAAATAATTTAAATTTGTTGTGAGAAATTCCAAGCACCCTCCTAATGGTCTAATTAAGTACAAATGAAATAGAAACCAGTCGTTTAACGTGGTCTGGCTGAATTTTGACCGCGACAAGTACTAGAAAGGCGATTTTGTATTGTTGCAATTTATTATAATAACGGCCTAAATAAATAAAATGTCACGAGTTAGTAATAATTGCAAAGTCATCCAAAAGGTATCCAAAGCCATTATCACACTAATGTAAGTCGCTTTCCAAAATCCGCCCAAGTGCCCTTTCGAAATTACTTGACGGGTCACTGCGGAAATTATCCATACAGGTTTTACTATTAATATATATTTGATCGAATAGTTTTTGTATAATTCACAATGGAAAACAATGCAATTCTTAGGTGTTAGTAGGTGTTCATAATGGTTCTTAGCCGTTCATCTATAGTGCAAAAATGTCTTGATTTATACACTAACCAACTAATTTTCAATTTGTGTTAAGCTAAATAATATTTTGTTGGTTTAGTACCTTAAACATAGGATTAGGTACAACTGTGTAGGTAATTGAAAATGTATAGCTGATGATATTGTGTAGTAGTGTGTCTAAAATAAAATAAAAACAGTACATAGCATATTTTTAAAAAAATTTAATAAAATAATTTACTGTCTTTAAGATGTCCTACAAAGTTAAGTTATGTTTACAAAATCCAAGTATTCAAAAACAACAAAATTAGTTTGGTATTTCTAACTAAAATTATGTAGTTGGTGCCACCATATATATTATAGTAGAACCAACTATACTCATAAACAACTATATTAGTTTGGTATTTCCAACTAAAATGACCCGGTTGGCTGCAACCATATTACATTATAGTGGATCCAACTAGAAAATTTCCAATCAATGACAACTATAACCAAATTATTTTTTCTTATGTAAATACCGCGTTTGGATCTTTTAATGATGTCTCTAATGTTGTTTATCTACCTTGACCGATGACAGCATTGAACAGTAAACGAACTATTCGTTTTGGTTTAGAAACAATACTTGTCTCTTTTACTCATTTGAACTGCACCATATATTTTGTCTAGTGCACTTTTCAGTGTTATTAGAATGATCAGATTTTAGAAATAACGTAGATAAACTCAAATATTTTTTAAACAATTGAAATCTAGACCATCCTAAGTGAATACCTATTTTATGTTTTTAAGTATGGACATTGTGCTTGAATTGGTATGGATAATATCAATTTTATGGGCTACTGGAATAATTTAGAAACCCAAACACATAATATGATAATAGTTATAAGAGGTAAATATGTAATATCTAAGTGCCTTACATCATATGGATCACCCCGTATGATAATTATTGTCTATTGACAATTATTTTGACCCCAATTGTTTTTTTTTATATATTATTTTTTTTTCTACATAACTAAATTAAAATATAGTATAATAATATCATACTTGGTTTTCATTAGCTCTTGGAAAAGCATATTATTATAATCGTTATAGGCTGGTCGATAGCACACTATACAAATGCGGCATTGAAATTCGATCACACACACAATATGTGTCCGGTCATCCGTGTAAATATTCCAAACAATGTAACATAACAATAATAACATAATAGCCAATATGTTGTATTTTAAACATAGCAGCTAATAATATTATTCATTGAGTAACACGACCTATTTTCAAATATGGATTGTATCGACACACGTTTCATACTGGATGAGCATTTGTAATAATATTATAAGGATTGAAACACTAACATGTATTAAAATTATTGTAATATTAGTACACAGTTCAATTACATGTACTTGTAGAAATGAAAATAATTCTTTGGGAAATAAACAGATACCTACTTGTCAACCGTTTTCATGGGAAATGCTGAGAATTTTCACCTAGATTGTAAAATGTACTCAGATACTTCCACTCAGATTAATAATACCTATAATAATTTATACTAGTCTTAATTAGTTTAATTTTAATCTATAGTAGAATAGGTATAGAAAGCAATCAGCTAAATCCATCATCAACATGTGTTTAAACGGATAGATAAACGGTTAATATAAAAACAGTAACCAAAAACTGAATACTTGTTCATCATAATAAATTATCAGTTGTCTTATTGTTAGTTTTGTAAGCCGACAAATTATTTATACATCCAACACCCTTAAATATGAATAATAATATTATTGAGATAAAGAAATTATATGTAAAATTAAATAATAATTAAAAATCTTTTTATCATTTAAACAAAAAACGATAATAATAAAGTAGCTATACAATCGATTAACCGAAAATTATAATATCCAAAAACATTATGTTTGTGATTTTAATTGTGTTAGTCATGAAAACAAAATGTTAATTATATTAATAGTTACATTTTACAATAGAGGCTTCAGGGCTTGCTATATTTTACCACTGATTTTCTCACTGGTGTTTTTCATGGTTCAGGTCTAGTATTAACTTAATCAATCATATTAGCTGTTGGTCGAGATAATTGCTATAGAAATATTGATATCAAAATATTTTGCCTAACTCGTTAAAAAAGAACTTCTCGGTATTGGGCGAAATTACCAAGTACAGTAATTGATATATTATTATTATTATGCAACAAATATAATGAACATAAATTACCTATTAACAATATTCATTTTCTTGTACATTAAATACTCATTTAAAACAAAAACCACAAGCCATGCGAGTGTACTGCCATAAATTAATGTCGGTGTACCTACCTATAAGTTATTTGTGCCATCAAAATTGAACTACATTTGAAAAAAAAAAATAAAACAAGTTTCAAAAAACTATTTTACCGATGACGATGACATATTGTAATATAAATTATACACACCTACCAATTCGAGGAAATTATTTTGTATGTCCTACCCAATTACAATAGCTAAAATCGGATACATTATTGTTATTTAAAAGCAATTCATAATAATAATATTCGTATGGAAACCGCAAGTAACTGTTATGTTATCTAAGGGTTTGTACATTAATAATAATAATTTCAGTCACAAATATTATTGTTAAACACAAAATATACCAACTGAATTGATACATTTAAATTTATTTACTGTAATGTTTAGAAAATGTATTTAAAAGAAATTAGTTTCACAAACTGACACATAAAGGAAACTTAGGCCTGAAGACTGATTCCATGGTTGTTTCCTCAATGTAAGTCTGTTATTGCAAAAATGAAGTTGAAATAAAAAAAAGGGTTATAAATACTTAAATGCCTATTTTGTTTTTGAAATAATCAACAGACTTTCATTTATAAAGGGCAGAGGTTGGGTACACATCAATACTAAATATATATATATATATAATCTTAAACAGTATGTGGATCCAAGATCTTTTTTTGACTATTTGTTTACACTATCAAAATAAGTTATCGCACTATTATTGTAACACCTTCTACTGTGACTTTGCAAATAGTTAATACAACGTAACAATATGTATTATAACAAAAATATAATTTATTAATTTTCAATACATATAATTTTTATACATAAATTACCTGAGCATACCCTGTCGATTACAATATTATAATAAAATAAAATACTATTACGCGTAAATACGTCATATCACTTAAATATAAAACAGTTTCAAATGACATTTAATCGTACATAAATATATATGTGTGTGTATATATATATATAAAAATGAACATTTTAATATGATTAAAAAAAATAAAAAAAACACATCAGTATACACATTGTCCAACTACACATCCGTAGATGTGTTTATCGACAGACGTGTATACTGTATGGGCATATTACGTACGTATGACAAACATGAACTTTTATGTAAATTTAACATATAAACGATAAGGTATAAGACGATTTTGAGAGAACATCAAAAGGGAATAGTTCAATGTAAACGACTTATCGGAACGCACCATTAAAAGTTGCTATAGCGGTAATAAGTATGAGCAGCACCAATGATTTTATGAAGGTTTCGAAATAAGTTCTTGCTCGCGCACCAACATTGATTCTTTACGATGTTCTCTTTGTAACGCTTCCCTTTGTTTGGCGACACGCAAAACGTTGGCTCTCTTCTAAACATTACATAAATAGAAAATTATAGCATACAGTAATAATTGTTCTTTTGATCATTTTTAAAAGTAATTTAATTGAGCAGAGCGGTTTTTTATTACGATTTTACACTTACTTCCATTGAAACCGATTTCTTATGTAGGAATATTAATTTCTTTTTCAATTCCGTCAGTTGTCCGTAACAGTGTTTTACCGACGTAAACTGAAAAAAGTATTGTTCATTGTATTAATCAAAATAGAATAGAATATTTTCCATACTAATAACTTATTGTAACACAACTACATTGTATTTATTTTTACTTAATCCTATATTTTTTTGTATCAAGTTACAAGCGACTGAAATCTGTTATTTCTTTGGTTTTATTTATTTCAAGCTCAATTTCATAGGACTTGAAAAAAAAAAATGTTTTATCATAAAATATCAAGAGAGGGATTTTGAATAGTAACATTTAAACTTAAAGAATTTTTTTTCTAAAATTGGAAAAATTTTGATCAGTTTAGAAGAATTTGTTAAATTGAAAATTAAAATTTCCCATCAACTGCAAAAAAACAAAATTCAAGAGAAATACTTAAAGTTGAACTAGTCATCTGAAACTGTAAGAATAACATAAAAAAAATAACAGTGATAATTATTGTAAATCTTGTAAAATATTGTAAGACAATGTACAACTCAATCCACGGGTCTCTTTCCTCAACAAAAATTGTATTAGTTAATGACCAATATGAAAAAAGTAGGAGTACTTTAACGAGAAATATTTAATGATAATTACTTGTTTTTTGACAGAATGGAAAAAGTGTTATTTATCTGAATAAAATACCAAAAACAATTTTGCGACTATTCAGACTTTATCAGAAAGTTGTATTGCTGTAATTTAAGGTAAATGTTTAGATTTTTCTCAAATGTCGAATTCACAACATGCTGTAGTTAAAAGACAACAAAATCTCTTCGGGTAGGGTAAGTTATTATAAATTTATAAACTTTCGAGAGGTAAGGAGTGGTTGTTTACATACCATTTCCTGAATATCCGTTTCGTTTAATAAACTAGACAACTCTTCATTTTCCTTTGCCAAAGCGTTCACCAACGACTCCTGTTTCTCTCTGAAATCGTAACAAATAATTTAATATAATTGAATTTACACGTGTAGTTTTACCTACATCAAATAGTATATTAATGATTGAAACATTTGGAATAAAATATGTTTAATGAAAAATATGATGCGTTAACTCAAGTAAACACACGTTAGGCCACTGCTTTTTATAACTGTTGTATATAATTAATCCGTTTAATCTATTATCCGAACAAACCTATTACGAAAACAATGCTACGAGTGATACTTAAATTGCACTACGATGAACGGCAATCACCGAGGCTTTACCGACAAAAGCGAGACGGATGATCAAGTAAAATCAAATAGTTGTTCTTGTTTAAAATAATAACAAAATTTGTATTAGAAATGCAACAACATTCAACACACAATAACAAATAAACATTTTTCGAGTACTTACACCACATCTTTTATTTCCGACTGGACCTCCTTTAGATTCGGACACAACTGGTTAACGTAAGAATTCAATAAAAATAATCCCGGCTTTATTTTGGACCTACAACGAAATAAAAAAAAAGTAGAAATTACTTTTTAAAAATAAAAACAATATGAACTAGTAATATTTATATTTGTTATAGATTCTCACTCCGTCCGATTGTCTCCTACGGTTGGTTCTTCGACGGTTTCCTTTGTTTGATTATTGTCATCCATTTTTCAAAAACAATTATTGTATTTTTTTTAACAAAGAAAATCAGTACTTAAAATCATTTACAAAGTAATAAATATTATAATTTAACAGAAGTCACAAGTCGGTAAAGGTGCTACTCTTTGTTTTTTTGAAAAAACTATCAACAGCAATTATATATTTGATAAGAGATAACGGATCTTATCACAATATCTAATATTTTGTTTGTGACAACAACAAATTTTGATAATAATAATTGATAAACGATTACAACTAAGAGGTTATAATAATAATTGTATATCTATTGTATACAGTATAATGTATATTGTTATTATATTCATTTATTTGTTTATCTTTAATCGTGTACAGAAAAATATGTTAGAATTATAGTTTCTAGCTCCATTGTAGGTACTATGCGTTTTGGGTAAAATACGTCCCAATCCTGAAATTATTATATCCGATGGCTTAGTGCTAGTATTGACTGTTTTTCCGGAAAAAAATCCCACTAATTTTTTAAAAACATAAGTATTTAGAAAAGGGCTGTTTTTATGAGTTTTGGTAATTAAAAAATAAAATCTCTTCGGTAATATTGCAAAAAACTAATAATTATTATACAAGTGCACGACATAAATCACAAAACTATAGGTCACTTTAAAGTAAAAATTTAATTAAAAAAAATATATAAATACATTTTTGAAATCTATTTAATAAATACAATGTTGGGTTTTCGCCAACTTTGCAGTTAGTCCAACTTTTTTCCAGAATACACTTTTTGACAGCAATAGATAAAAAAAATTAATGCAGTTCTTTTAATCTAAAATTTATAAGTATTGTGATATTTACATTGAACAATAAAAACCTTGTCTTACAATCTTATTAAAATTTGCTCTCCTGAACAATTTCATCCGTCGATACAGGTACAATAGCGTTGGCTATTGGCTAGAATTCAAGCTGTTGGTAACCCGGTTTACCTAATTGTATGTTTTTTTTATTTGAAAAATTCAAAATCTCATATTGTATCAACATATTATTAAGTATATCTTTTTTGAAAACCCGTTTGGTTTTGATCAAAATACATTAAATTTTAAATTAAAAAAAAATATTACCAGCGACGATGAGCAAAACGCCTAGAAACATTGCACTCATCACGCACGGCCAGCGTAGGCCACAGAACCCGATCGAAGCAGTGGCCAAAAAGAACAACGTGGCAGCCGCCGCCAACAGAAAACCGAAAGAGGCCGGCGAAGAGTCGAAGGCCGCCGCCGACGGTGCCGGTAAGCCGGTGCGGAAACGGCCGGTGTTGAAAAAATGGTCCGTCGAAGTGAGTACGCGGACGAGGAGTACTCAGGCCAGTACTCAGACGGGTACGCACGCCAGTACTCAGACGACGACGGCGAAAAAGCCCAAACAGAAATTGGCCAAAACGTCGCCGCTCGCCACCACCACGGCCACGTCGCTGATCAAGCCGGCCAATCCGGCGCTCAACAAACAGGCCGTCGCCGGCAACAAAGCGGACAACCGCAACAAAATAAAAAATGGCGTCGCAGCCACCAAACGGGTGTTGCAGCCCATCTTAGAAGGTAACCAGCAACTAGAGTCGTCGTCGTCGCAGCCGCCGGTCAAAATCAAAGCCAAGATGAAGACAACCGCAAGTGCCGTTAACGAGTAAGATCAGAACCTTATGCACAATCACCGTCGCTTTATTTTTGAAAGCCCAAATAATTAATAATAATCATATTATTAATATTATAATAAAATTATTAATAATAATGTCAGGTACCCCAGCCCCCCCCCCTCTAGTTGTGCCCATTAGCGGTACTTAGGTTGGGTTTTTTTTTTGCAATTTCAAAACCACTAAAAATAAACTGAAAGTATACATTTTTTACTGCACTTTTCTAGTGAAAAGTATTTAAAAAAAATGTATTTATCAAAAAGTCCTCTTACGACATTTTTGAACTTAATCGGGAAAAATCAAAAAAAATGTTGAAAAATTTAGCTTTTTTTTACATTTTGAATTATATAAGAGAAGTATTTAGAAGCAAAAAATATAATGGGATGTATTGTTTTCGGTTTTTGTCATAATTTTAAGGCATAAAGCTAAACATTTTGAGAAAAAAAATAAAAAGTAGTGTAGGTACCTAGCTTAGCTTCTTTCCAAGTGGATTTATTTCAGGAAATGTAGAAAATATAGATTAGGTCTTAAAAATTATGTGTAACAAATTCCAATTTTTCGCTTATAATTACAGAATTCTACATGGACGTGTTTAATAGGACATTTTTTTTTTTAGGTCACAAAAGAAGTCCAAACGTGCGTTTAAAAAGAAAGTCAAAGTGGAAATCAAAGAGTGAGTGGCGCTCAAACAGAAAAGCCAAAGTACACAACAGTCCACCTCGAGGACTCATCTAACCGTTTGTTGTGGTGGTAAAATAGGACAAAAAAACAAAATTAAAAATGTTAACACTATTGTATATATTTTGTTATTAGCCCAAATTTGCTGTGAATCTTATTTACTATAAATACATATTTTTATAGTATTGACAAGGCTCTAATTAAACTACTAACTTACTCATAAACTGGTTTCCCTAGTCCAAAAAGCTACTAAATTATTAACCTCTTTTTTTTTTTTGTGTAAAATATATATATATATATATAATATACTTAAATAAATTTTAAACTGAGTGTTCAATAGCGTCGAATGCTTTTATATAATCATCACAGCTGCGTATCCTTCAAGAGGAGTTTTTATTTTTTACTAACTGCCAATTTTACCTGTTCTGCAGGCAGTTGAAACTTGCAGTAGTGTTGTAGGTTGAATAAAAACATGAATGCTAAGTAAAATCTACTTAGATTCCAATCCAACCAAAGTGACATTTACAATTGACATACAACAAGAGAAGAAGTACAATATAGCTGTATATTAAATAATAATAAACTTTTGACTCGTGTAATGCTCGGTTTCATTTCTGGACGAAGCATACTTATTCATTTAAACGAAATACATAGGATATTGATTTAATAACTTCAACGTTTAAACATAAACATTATTTGTTTAGTCCCATTGGTGTGTATTTCCCGGCAGAGGTAACCCAGTCGGTTTCGCTGTCGTTTTTGCAGTTTCTTTGGCCGATATCCTAAAAAAGACAGTGTACACACATGAGCTTATGAACTTACCTACAAGTGGAGTTACACCATACACAGAAATAAAAAAAAATACACAGTTATGTAGGACACAATACATTTCTAGTTGGAATATCCTAACCCAACCGCTCAATTGGTTTTTTCAAGCCTATATGGATCAGAAAGTGTGCTTGCCCTAAAGAAGGTACTTTATAAGGCCAATAATGAAAATGTTTACCCCTTCCTTCCCCTTCAACATCAACATACAACTACTTGAACATATAGTTACTTTGCGTTTTCAGGAGTAGTTTGGTCCACAACGATTATCGGTGGCGTCACTAGTCCACGTGCTTCTCGAACACAATAAGAATTACTTGTCAATTTATGGTGAGGTCCTTTTGGAATGGCCGGAGGAGGTCTTGTGGCAGGAGACATGTCTTCAACGCTTCTTACGTTAGGTCTCAAATTGCGCTACAAATCAATTCGATACTATAATATAGGTTCAACATTTTTCAGAGTTAACCCCACTCAATAAATCTCATGGAATGTAATTGACGAAAGAAAAAAAAATTTACAACATTGAATCCAGAACTTGAAAGAACTGCGGAGGGTAAATGAAGTCAGAAGATAAAACTTATTTCTCAAAACACATGCAAGGATAATATCTTCATTAACCATTTTTTAAGTATGAAAAAAGTGGTAATATCTTAAAATTTTCATCTACTTACTCTGCTTAAAAACCTCCTGAGGCCGGATATAAAAGCAGACGTCTTAAACTGGGATGGAATCAATTCGATCCAGTTGGCCATTTTTCAAATTTTAAATTGGAAAACAGATTTTTGTAATAAACAGATTGTAATAATTCAATGTTTGTACGCTGAACAACAAGCAAAAATGTCGATGGCCAGCAAATCTTAAAATAACTTTATAAAGACATTGGTGGCAAACTTCGAGATTAAAAACAAATTTAAGTTAGTTTATGTTAGTTATTTCCAGAAAAAAATCTCTTGAAAATTGATGTTAACCGACCAAATCAACCAAATACCAATTATCCATTTTTTTTTTAATGTGTTATTATTAAACAAAATTTACAGCACTACAATTATACAAACTGTGTACAATAAATAATATCATTACAATTTTTATGATTTTTAAACATGCGAAAAAAGTAATACAATTAAATAGAAAATCCAGCTTTATTCACAATGGAGTCACATTTAGTCTCGTATCTTCTTTCATTATAAAAGAGAAGCAACTCCAATAAAATATGCACAAATAGTTAAGTACATTCGTTAACAAAAAGCTGGTATAATTTTTAGTGGCCAAGATAAATAACTCCATAGTGGAAGTTTTCACCACCAGAGTGCGCTACGAAAATTGGCAATTGTACTTACATACATTGTTTCAAATAACTTTACAACCTGCCTGTCTTGAAATATTTCATTTTATGCAGTTAATCGGTTTGGCATCTGAGCGCCTCACTTAATATTCTCATGGCGGTTATAACATACAAGTGACATGGTAGTAAGCGGCTAATAGCGTGTAGTCGTGGTTTCACTATAACGTATTCTTGTAATTGTTGCGTTTACCTTATCAACGGAATAGGTTTAAATAAATAAATTGAAAAATCGTTTACGAAATTAAAGAATTTACATTCGCTCGAGTCGGATACAATTGCCATTTCATGGTAAAAACAAATAATCCCAACCTGACAGTCTGTCCGTGGAACCTGTGCACGTACGAAGGACGATGGAAATACTACAGGTGGACTACGAATCCATTGTTGAGCTTCCACAGCAGCGCCACCATCACAGAAGCAAGAAAACTTCGCTTGTGCTACATGTAACTCGACTAAGTAATATTCTAACCTGGGGGGGGGGGAGGGGCATTTTGCCATTGCACGACGCCGTCTTGAGAGATAAATTTTTTTTACGAACCGCCGCCCCGTTTAATGCAACACGTTTGCAGGTCCGGAAAGATACCAAAAGGTACCACTGAATCGCAACTGTATTTCTCGAAACAACTCTATGAAAATGTCTACCATCCGGACACGGCGGAACGACAAAGATTGCTCGGCCGGATGTCGTTTGTTTCGATAGGAAAGTCGTTGCTAACTCCGTTTTCGTTGACGGCGTTAAGGTGAGCCGCGATTGAATACTGCCACTTTTTGGTCGTGTTGACGCGATAAAGCGACCATCATAATATTGTACATCAACCGGATCTACAGGGTATCCCAAAAAGATTGGGGTGGGGTTTCAAACGGCTGCTGTAGGTTGTGAAGTATTATAGATCTACAGCGCTCCGGTAGGACTCGAATGAAAGATGGAGTTGTCAAGTTGTCAAGCTGGCGACACAAACGGGAACGTGACGGGAGACATCTAGTGGCAGTCATTCGAAACTTGACAATTGCCTCTTTCGTCCAAGCCCTACCAGAGCGCTGTAGGTCCAATACTTCACCGCCTACAGCCTTTCAAACGGCCCGCCATTATTTTTGCGACATCCTGTATTAAATCTTTTATCAGTAGAGATTTCGTTTTGCTTTCAGATCTAATCCGTCCAACACGTTCGGCTACGGCTTAACCCAGGCATACGATTCGTTTATCAATTTTACCAACCGAAATGGCGACACGAAACTCACAACCACTCAAGCTGCACTGTCTTTCATTGGTGCCACCGCACTGTCGACTTATGCAGCCAGTCGCGTACACAGATATCTTACATGCATGTGTAGCCCTTATGCGTATGTAAGTACTCACCCACCTAACGGTTTGAGCCGAGGAAATTTTACAAAAATGTGTAAAATTTCGCATGATTGCAGCAGTGAGACAAATTAAAGATATGCACCTACTAGAGAAATGTAATTTCCCCATTTTGGTCACACTGCAGCTCGCCCTTTTCACTTACTTCATACGTTTTGCTGCCTGTTGTGACCCCCTGAGACATTCGGTCAAATATAAAAAATATTTTTAATTTTTACCTAGTACTTAACATTTGTTTTATAAATAATTTTAGCGATTCGCCCCGTTGGCCGCACTAATAACCGGCACTATCGTCAACATACCTATTATGCGAAATAATGAAATAATCAACGGGGTAGGATTGTACAACTGCAAAAAAGAAAAAGTCGGATGTTCCAAAGTATGTCAACCTAGTGGTAATTTTTTATGTTTTCGTCGATTCTTCGCGAAAATGCCAATCACCTTATCATTATTTGTTTCAGCTTGCTGCAGTTAAAGGTATTGGAGAAACAATCGTTTCAAGGGTTGTCATGTCTTCTCCGGGCATAAGTAAGACGATCCTGATTTAGCACACCTAGCTTAAAATATCAATCGATCAAAGAATAAAATCACAATATCTTATTCTGTTTTCTCAGTATTGATGCCGTATTTGAGCGATTTAATGGATAACCACAGTTGCTGGTACCGAAAAAACAAATGGGCCCATTTTCCATTCAAAGGTGCGGGAATTGGATTACTGTAAGTTATCAACACAACCTAAAAGCTATACAACTTGTACAAAAAAATCATGAAACCGACGAATTGAATTGACTATAAAGTTTAAACTATTCAAAATATATTGTTTTAAAATACTTACATGTGTATCGTTTAAATTTTAGGTTGGTCGGACTGCTGCCTGCTGCTTTGGCGATATTTCCACAACTCAGGTATACCATTGTTTAGTGATACACCCTCTAAATTAATTACCAATAGTCATGGTTATTGAATGTAACATTATTTCAATGACTAAACAATTGAATTATTTGTTTAATTGTCATTCGCACCGGATTAGCTCAAAAATGATGTGTACCTTAACTTTAGATTAAATAATATAATTAAATGTTAAGCCAAAATGGCGATACCGGCCATATAAATACAATGAATATTTTAGCTTAAAGTTGACTTGTAACTTTCTTCATGGTAACTTATCCTAATGAAGATAATGTACATGATTATTTTGTTATCTGGTCGTACTAAAGATAGATAAATCCATCAAAACATTTTAATTACATCACTTTGTAACGTTGCTGTTGGTTATTTTCAGTTCCATTGAAACCTGCTCATTAAAAAAATATGAGAGAGAAGCCTACTGTCAAGTCGAACGCAAATGCTCAAAGGTTCCAAAAAAATTGTATTTTAATAAAGGGCTATAATTTATTTTTTAAATAAAACATATTTAAATAATTTGTTTTTGTTTTTTAAACACACAATAAAAAATTAGGTTAAGGTTATACAGTTGGGTATTGAAAAATAGTCTAAACAATAAGACAACCCGTAAAGGTTAGACAACACTAAATTATAAATTAAATGCTTAAAATGTCTACAACTATGAAACTGTTAAATAATTATTATCTAATATAACAAATTTAGTCAAATTATTCGTCTCTAGATAATCACACAAGTACCTACATTTATCTTGCAATTTAATGAAAATATAGCTTTGAGTACAATAAGTACAACAAAAACGATTTTCGGTGAGATGGTACTTTGAGGTAAGAAGCTGTTTTTTTAAGTAAAAAATTAGGGAAAAAAAAGCTTATAATACTAATTCTGTTTTTGAACTACAATATTTATTTCACAACATTTATTTCGGAGGTCAATAAATTTTATTTCAATAAAAGTTTTATCAATTTCAAAGATGTCCATCTTTATAGTCATTCTCGATGATGAATCTTAATGATAAATATTTTATGTTCAAGAACTTGTATCGTTTTGATTCTCATCGCACCAGCTGTAGTCGTTAAATGAATTAGGTTGCTTTAAAATTCAAGTCCTAGTTTGTAATAAAGGTTAAGCCTACGGATTACTTCAACCCTCCACAATAGAAAAGTTGAAAACAATTATTAGGTTTCTCCCAAACTTGGAAATTTTTTTAACATAATTTTATCTTTTAGTGTACAATGACTAATTATTGAATCAATTATTTTTAAACATAATTTTAATAGTATTTAGCGAGTTACAGGTTTTTTGTTTATGTTGGTCAGAATGTATTTTAGAATGCACGACAACCGATATTATTATTATTATAATTTTTTTTAACACACAAATTTCCAATCAATAATATTTTAATAGCAGTTTATGAGTGTCGACAAATATTTTGTATTGAATTTGAACAAATTATAAAAATGGACAAAGATTCAGTGAGCCACGGGACGGACGGGGCCAGTACGACCACGGGACTGACTCGACGGTCATCGCGCATTGTACCGAACAACACGGTGGTGTGCGTGGCCCAAGACGATTCGATAAACATCGAACTGGTGTACTACACGGCCATGTTGAAGAAATTCGCGCCCAACTTGAGCAAAGAAAAAGACAAAGAGAAAGTCATACCGTGGATCCGGAAGCTGTACGCGGCTGAGTACGCGACTGAGTACTTCAAGACCAAGCGCAACCGGTATCTGTTCACGATGATCTTGTCGATACTCAACGACGAGATGTACGGCGTGTTCAAGTCGCCGCCGCCCAACGGCCCGCTGAAGAGCCCCGACAGTTTCTCCATCGCCGTCATGCCGTTGGCCACCTGGGAGATGGACAGCATGTGGGAGGAGATGTTGAAAGGCGAGGACAACAACGCGGTGGCGCAGTGTTCGATGCACGCCGAGTGTCCGCCCGAGGAGCCCGACGAGGAGGAGACGGAAATCACGGCCGACATGGCCGACGAGGAGAAGCAGCGCATCGCCGAGGAGAACGACAAGAAGAAATTGGACAAGTCCAAGAAGAAAATGTTCAGCTCGCTGCTCGACTGGGAGTTCCAGTATCTGCTGCACGTGGCCCGGCCGTACGCGGCGTTGATCACGTGCGCGCAAGACAAGACCCGGGTGGCCAAGTGGCTGCAGAAGCTGTGCGGCGTCCGCATCGAGACGGCGTGTCTGAAAATGAAAGGCGTCCGCAACGATTACATGATGACGCTGCTGGGCTACTTGTACGACCTGAGACTGACCGGGCCGTTCGAGCATCCGCCGCCGGACGGCCCGCTGGAAAGCCTCAACAAGGCCATGGAGAAACTCAAAGACAGCTTCCCGCTGACCGTCCCGACGCAAAACGACGTCAACGAGTTTCTGGCGGGACAACCGGCGCCGGCCGACGGAGGAGCCTTCTGCTACATAGCCATTAGCGGCGATTTACAAGCGACAAATCTGATCAAATCCAAACCCATACAAACTAATAGCTGTTCGAAATGACACATTATTAAGTACAACGAAATATATCAAATACAGCTGATGTGTATATTTTCACTTATCTGATGTTTATATGTCTTATTCTTGAGCGTCTTCTAGTTCTTATCCCCAAAATCTTCCCAAGACTACTCCCCTCGAAGATGTTCCTAATGAATGTGTCTATCAAGTGTAATATGTCTAATCAATCTATGTGTTTTATTACACTCATTTTGACATTTTCATGTCTTAGCTCTGGCACATGACCGAAAAAAGTGTTACAAAAAAGCGTTAATAACAAAAAGAGCATTACGCTGTTATCTGATAAGAGATACAATAGCACAATATATAAAAACACTATGAAACAAATAATTGGGTTATTAAAATGATCACTTTGTAGTAATAGTTACCTCCCGTCTCACAACCAATCCTTCAGCCGGTTTTAGACTTTTCCAATCTTACTTTATCCTAAAGCTTTCAATTCGCATTTAACTACTACATCATCCCACTCCCATTTTGTCGTTTTGCCACACATAATCTGTGGTTTTACCTCACACCTACTATTATTGTGATTGTTGGGTAACTCTGGGCGCTTAAATGAGCGCGAAAAAAAAATACGTTATAAACGATTTCTATGGTTTTCTACAAATCGAAAACAGTTTTAATAATTTGTTTACTATGTTCAGATATATTAATTGTTAAATTGTTGTTGAACATATAACATGTACTATTTTAACAAATTGTGTTTTTAACGTTGTCCTCGCGTCGCACATCTGCGATTTCGATTAGATGCATTTTAACTGGTAAGAATAAAATGGAATGAATACACGTGTGACTACATTTAGTGTGTTGTTGAATATAATATGTGTAGTTTATTTTTTTTTTTTTAGATAATACGGTATCTATATATATATAATGAAATTGTCTTCTTTATTGTTCTCAATATTATGTTCCTGCATTTTAAATGTACACGGCGACGACGACCAAGTAGGTAATCGGTAAATTAGTGTAAGAATTTAATGTCATTGTTAATGTTTAATTACCAACTCTCGCTAGGATTTTTTTCTTGAAATAGTTTAGGTATTCAATGCGATTACTCCAAAAACAATTTTATCACAACCAAACAGAGGCTTAAAACGTAGTAGATGATAAAAATGAAATTTTTTGAGACTTGAGGAAGTAATTACTGTAAAATAGGTTACATTTTTTTAAGTTCATAACTTATATGCCTCTATAAAATTTGAAATCATAATGAACATAATATTTAAAAAAACGGTACAATTGGACTATCATGAAACTTACCATGTTCACATGATGGTAGCAGTCAGTCAACCCGGAAAATAAAGACACACTCCAGCCATACCAAGAACCGCATTCAATCTTCCTTCGTACTACAACGACGCCAAGACCCGAAGATAATCTTCCAGCGTTTTTCGATGCTCGCAAGAAATGGGGTACCATTTGTCCGTCCATAAAAAGAGTGAAAAATCAAGGAACATGCAAATCTGGCTGGGTAAGTGCTTGTTTTATTAAGTATTTCGAGTTCCTCTCATTTTTAACATACCCACATCATCCCAATCTCTGTCGATGTCCTTGGTGCTCTTGGCGCAACTATCAAACTCCAACCTCTCATGATTTCCCCAATTCACTTTCCACGTCTCTTATTCAGTGCCCCACACTCACTTCCATCATTGTTGGTCTTTCTACCAGTTTATCATACCTAACCTTACCTTGTGATCCATTAGTATCTTCTTCTCTCCTCTTCCTTATCTTTGCCTTACACTCCCAACTACATTCCATCAACAACTTCTCCATCTCCTACATCTTGTTCATTCACCCCACCTATCCTTATATCATTCCCTATCACGTCTATCCATCTTTTCTTAGGTCTTGCTCTTCTTTCCTTTCCCTCTACATTCATGCCTCTGCCTCATCTCTTCTCATACCATGACCGAATCATCTCAACTTATTCTCTCTCATTTTACCCACAATTGGTGCAACTACTAGACTCCCCTTTGTGTATTCATTTCTTATTCTATCCTCCCAAGTCACTCCACTCATCCATCTTAGCATTATCATCTTCCCTACACTCATTCTCTGTTCAATTTCAATCCTGTGGTATCTTTCTAGGCTATAGCCATCGCTGACACGATTACGGATCGAAGATGCATAAAATCTCGAGGTAAGATCCAAGAACGTCTGTCGGCGATGATGTTGTTGTCTTGCTGTAAAGAATGTTGTGGATGCCAGGGGGGCAACATACTGAATGGATGGCGGTTTGCGCGTCAAGAAGGGTTGGTCACCGGCGGAACGTACCCACAGCATCCTACGTACGTAGCTAGTGATGTAAGTGATAAACAAACATCACAAGGGCATATTATACTGGTTGCAGATACAACGAAAAGGCAGATATTTTACATAAACTATTGACCGTTTTTAGGGATGTCAGCCTTACCAATTCAGACCACTAGTTGAGGGCGAAGTGAACAAAAGCAGTACGTTTGGATCGAAAACGCCTATTTGTAAAGGTATAAAATGTGCCAACCCAAAATATTACAGAGAAGAGCCTAACGTTTACAAAAGTAAGGCCAAAATGAATAACTGTTTTTTTAAAGGGTTACAATTACACAACCAATCTGTCGATAGTTCGGGATTTTGTACTACTCTCGCGAAAAAGACCAGACATAATAATGAGAGAAGTTTTCGAAAGAGGACCGGTTCAAGTGTCCTTTCATATGCACGAAGACTTTCGAACCTACAAGGGAGGAATTCATAATAGTGAGTGTTACATAATGCAATTCAGCTTACCAAAACAAATGAATGTATTGTTGTCTCGTGAAAGGAATATTCACACACGGTTGGGGAAAATTCGAAAACGAACATGCCGCCAAATTGATCGGATGGGGCACAAAAGACGGTGTACAGTACTGGCTGTTGTTAAATTCATTCAGTAAGCATTGGGGAGAAAACGGTACTTTCAGAGTTCCAAGGAATGGAGTCGATGACCATTTCGAATTCGGCTATGCCATTGTAGCACCGGTGATTGGTGGTGGTTCTACGATAGGATCAAGTTTTACCGTTGTTGTTCCTATTATCATCGCACTGATTGTAAATTAATTAAGCTAAACTTTTTAAAATTATAAAAATTATTATAAAGTCGAGTGTACAATTTGTTAACAGTAACACATATTGCGGTACGTAGTAATTGTGGTATGGTTGTATAATAACAGTAGTAAATAAGCTAAATATTTGTTGAACATTGAAGTGGTCAGTAGATAGAATATAATATAATCGATTCATTCATTCGGTTAGTTTTTAATTTTAGTTTTTCGGGGTCTTCTGTGAGCGATATCTGTGACTAAGTAGATTTTCTTGGTTGACCGGATTACTTAGAAAGAGTTGGCTCTATATTTGGAAAATGAGACGGAAAACCCATTCTAGTTTTCATCCAACATATTACAGTTAAGAACAAATTTAGGAAATTTCGTGGAGTTCAGTATGCTTCGCAATCTACGTATAATTTGTCGTTAACATTTTTTAAAATTTATTTACTTAATTGCGTTTTCTTCATAAAAAAAAAAATGGTATTCCTATGACAACAGTCGTTTATTGTGGTTGTAGAAATGTGATTTTTCAAGCTATGAAAAATATGCATAATAAAAATAAACATTACCAATTTCAACTTTAGTAGAAAGTAAATGCACGACCAAAAATGGAAGGAATGACAAGCTTCGAAGACAATACAAGTATTATTTATGTGTTGCCTTATTCCAAAACTCTATTATTTTTGCCATACCAATTGATTTTAGTAGCTATGATGCGTAGCTGAGATGTGCTAGGCTTTAAAGCGATGCGGCGTTTTTGTAAAACGAAAGGTACTTTCAGAAATTCCGAAATATTTTAATACAAGCGGAAACTTAGAAATCATACCGAGATTACCGTTTATGGGCTTATGGGTACATCCGTGTAGTCCACTGGACATTGATATAAACGATCTGATCACATTGAGTTTGCCACCGATGAAGTGGATGGAAACAGATGCAGTACCATCTCACACGACTGTTCAGAATACCGGACATACAGGTATTTTAACATAATACTAGGTTACTGGCTTTTGATTTTCACTCCGGATTTGATACTTCAATCAAAGGACTTTCGGCAATAACCTGACCAATCCAATTTTTAAGTCCTTTCGTATAGATCAAAATGATAAAATTGCTCATACTGTTTACCAAATTGTAGGGATTTATTAGATTGTGGCAGAACGCCAGTAAATTGTATTATTGTTAAGAAAACTAACACATTTCACGAGATTTGTACGTTAACTTGTTGGTTTTCATTATTTTCACATCAAATGACTAGTAAATGTGGATGTAGACTATTCGGGACCGAGACCTTCATTGAGTGGTTCTGCGTTGCGTTGTCCATACGAACTCTGGTGTTATCATTTTCACTGGGGCACGGATAACGACAATGGCAGTGAACACCGAATAATGCAAAGAGGGTTTGTATAATCGCTTCGTCAACTCTAATAGCACCAGGAATCCTAGTGGTATCTCTAAAGAAATCCCGTGCAGGAATAACCTATTGCTGGAGGATACTCTACAGAGGCCCAACGATCGTCCTGATCCAAAACTCTATAAGACACTTACACCTTGTGTAAATCTAACTCCACATGTAACCATGACCACTACCAGCACGGTATCTAGAAACAACGTTAAGAATTCTTAAATTTAAATCCCCAAACGAGAACCCTAGTTGATTGCCGGTAGGACTCCTGGTGTTGAGCCTTACACTAATATTCAAAACTGTTCATTATAGATTCCCTATGGAAATACACATACTTTTCTACAATATTAGCTACACGACTACGGAAGAAGCTATGGAAGCAAAAGACGGACTGTTGGTGCTAGTGTACATGTGTACGGTACTTGACCCACGCAGTCCAACGCAGTATTCTATGAGTTAATTAATTTTTTTATTTTTTTTTATATTCAGTTAGTTAGTAACGATAATAAGGCTTTAAGCAATATAGCGGGTAAACTGAAAAAAATCACGCAGCCCGGCCAATCAGTAGAAGCGAAGTCGTTCCCGTTGAACGAACTGTTCGAAAATAATTTCCGAAAATTCATGATGTACTGGGGGGCCAAGGAAGACGACCCTTCGAATCCTGCTTTATGGCTGATTTCGTCTAAACCCGTGCCCATCAGTGAGAAACAAGTCAGTAAGGCTAGAGGTAACAGTACGGTGGTAAACGGTCGTTTCATCGCAGAATAAACAGAAGGGAATCTTGAGTTATCAAAAAACGATCAGACATATTGAGATTTAGCCAGTGATGCCGGAACTCGGATATTTCCTTTTTTTTTTATGTTTTCTGTGTTCACTGTTCATGTTGACATGATATTTTTAACTCACCCCAGAAGAGCCCATATAAACATTTTATAGTTTCTTTTCTGTTTATTCTGTGGTTTCACCAGGAGACATTAGTTTTGACTAGATTATCTGGAGGTTGTAATACCCCTGTCGACCTAAAATATATCTTTAGTGATCTTGTTGTTTGTGACAGTAAACATTTATATCATTTACATTTCACAACAGTAGGCAAACACGTTCGATCATTTTTACATAGGTCATTGGAATCGCTTTAATAAATCCAATTTTATTCTACCAATTTTACAAATCCATTTGTGACCGTCAATGGGAAAAGGTAACTTATATTCTTGGAGCAAATTGTACAGGACAACCAAAACCAACTAACTTAATAGTAGAACCAACTTGAAATCTTCATAACTTTTGAACTGATCGAGATATCATTTTAATCCAGACACCATTGTAATAGTATTCTAAGTATGATCATTTTTTAGCATAAATTTGTTGTGCTCGTAGCTGTTATGTTTTCGGTCGTTGAAAGACCCGCGTACCGGCCAATCGATATCACAATGTCGACTACCACAGCCGGTGAGCCGCTACAAAGTGTTCAATGTCAATCAGACAATGTGCACGGTAAAAAGTCTGTTCGAAAACGCGAGAGAAGGTTACCAGGCTGCCATACCGGACCGGGTGAACAAAAAATCCAATATACAAAAATCCCAAACGGTAAACGACAATCAGAAGAACATCGGGTGTTCGATCAAAACGTGTGACGCTAAAAAAACTGTAGAGATCTATTCAACTAGAATCGAACGAGTCGTCACTATTGCTCAGCTGTGTGAATCCAAAGACACAAACGACTCTGGTCGACAGTCTGATGTGCCGTCAAAAAAGATTACCTTCCTTTCAGACACTACGGATACGATAATTATTAACAGTAAAAATGACGACAAGTCAGAGTTGATGAGTCAGGAAGTCCCACCCAGCGTCGTCAATATCTCTGCCAAAGCCACCGTTATGAGGTAGTAATCAGATAAATTACATGCACATTGTTTGTTGCACATCTCATCTTGGATTGTGTCCGTTGCTCTTTTTACAGGACCATAACGAATTTGATGAGTGATTTAAGCGCCGCCGTCATCGCTCCAATGACGTCAAATCGAAACGAACGCAATGCTGATTTATGGAAAGACATAACTCATACGGAAGAGAGTGATAATTACCGCGAAGAAGACAATGGTGAACGTCTCCTCGCCACGACTGACCTAAGTCGGTTGCCTGTGCAAACAATTAACAATGAAACACAGGCAGACGAACCGGTTCGAACCAATAAGAGAAGAGAGGGTATTCGAATGAACGCAGCCGCTCTGAAAAGAGAGCTTTTCATAAAACAAAAAATGAAGAGATAAACTTAAAAAGTCGTACAAATTTGTCCAATTTGTCTTGAAAAATACAATTTTTAGATTTATAGTAAAAAAGTTCATAGATATCACTGTGCATATAAAATACACGTTTGCTATATTTAATATTTATTAAACTAGATTTAATTGAAGTTGCCATTTCCGCCATCTTTGTAGGAATTAGAACCTTTTCACATGAGAATATGTGGATATTCGTATATTTAAAAATTAATCATTTAATGACTCACAATTAATTTAATACGTTTAATGCGCATAAATGTATGACATCAAAGCAGATGTTACTACTATGTTGTATGATAAAATTATACTAAAGGGCATTGTCTTTTTTACACGTTTAGATTAAACTTTAGAAAAGATGCGAGAAAACTAATTGTTTTATCTCACCAATACCACGTAGTAAATCATTAGTTTTCCAAGAGATTAGCGGTAGATTCTTTTGAAAATTACCTAGATTTAGGAAGCTGGCTATCATATATTTGCAAGTATCAAGAACTGGAAACAAACCGAAAAAAGCCGGTACTCGAACCATAAACTACATAATTTAGGAAAACGACATAATATAGTGGACATAATACATTGTAGTGTTAAATTATTGCAACAAAATTTACAAATGAACAATACAAAATATAAGCTTTTTCTGATAAAATCCGCCATTTTATCAGAAAGTCGGTTATTAAAATATTTACGTATTAAAAAAAATGATTATATTAATTTATTGGCTTATAATGTAGCCAATGAAATAAGAATCTGTTAAAAAAAACTAACAACTCACCTGCATAATGTTACTCAAGTGCGAAAAGACTAAACAACTCAATATTATTGTTTTTATTTCAACAACAAGATACACACTTTAATGATACATTTTATATAAATACAATTTTAATTTTTCGTATAACACTTTAAATTTGTTAAAAATTAAATCGGCCAAACTATGTTCGAAAACAATTGCCCTACCCAGCGGGAAATCGCACTGCAGAATCATATTACCGAGTTGGAATCGAAAGTGTACGAGATGAAAATCAAAGTGTGCGATTACGACAGATTAGCCGCCAAGTGCGCTCAACAACAGGAAGAGATAAACAAGTTGAACTGCTTCTTGAATTCGGTGGTACAAAAGCAGGAGACCACTTTCAACGAGTTCGTGGAGGAATACGAGCTGATGTGGACGAAGAAGAAGACCCTGGAGTGCCGAAACGAAGAGCTGCGAGACGAAAATCACAAGATAAAATGCAAAATACAAAATCTCAACGAGTCGTTGAAGTGTTTGGACATGAAAATCCGAGACATGAGCGACGCGAACAAAACGCTGGAGTGCGAGAACGGCCAACTGAAAGAAGACATTTGCAGGTGCAAGGAGTCGCTGGAGAACGTTCAAAATTGCTTGAAAAACAAAGAGCGCAAATTGGAAGTGGTCAACAAGGCGGTGCACGCGATTAGTTGCAAGCTGAAAGGGTTCGAAAAGGACAAGAACTGCGGACAACCCGACCACGAGGACGCTGAATTCGTATCAGACACTGCTAAAATCCAACAGGTAAGTAAGAAGCATTTTCACAGAACTCGGATATTACTTTTTTTTCATCAATTTTTCTGTCATTCGTGACATTTGTTTCAGGAGCTCCAGGCGGAAATCAAACACCTGCAAAACGAGATCGAGATCAAATGCTGCACCATAGCGGATCTGAAAAACAAGCTGAAAGAAAAGCAATGCCAGTTGGACAAGAAGTCGGCGGCTTTGTGCGACGCGAAACGCGCACAGGACGATCTCAGACTCAAGTACGAGAGCGAATTGAACGAGCTGAACAAGAACCTGGACTGTATCAAGTCTAGAAACGAGATACTGGTGCACGAGAACCGGTCCATTTCGCAGAGGCTGTCTAACATCCAAGTGCAGTACAAACAGACCAAAGCGCAGTTCCGAGAGCAGTCCAACTGCATGCAAGAAATGAAGGCGAGAATCGAAGATCTCGAAAACGGTCTGTGCAAGACCACAAGCTGTCATATAGAACGGCCGGCGGACAAGAATCGCTCCAGCGACGTAAGTGGTCGAGAAAAAGTAACCTGAAGTATGAGTTAAAAAAACCTTTGAAAATCCACCCCAAATTATGTATAAAAACATTAAAAAAATGTACACACTATACAACTTGAAATAACAGTACCTATTCATAATTAAAAAAAAAAAAAAGTCAAATCAGTTCAAAATTTGGGTGAGGTAATTTTCTTATTGCAATTTTTTTTTTAATATTACTACTCTTTGATAAAGTGATAAAAATTATAATTTGTATATCAATGATTAAGTTATAAAAAGGAATTATAGTTTAAAAATAAATTTGGTTTCAAAACGAATTTAGCGCAACGCGAGTCCAGTTTACAATAAAAAAATGGTTATTTTTATAATATTAATTATAAGTCTCGATAAATGTAATATAAATATACAATAATTGTTTAAAAGGTGACAATGTAGGTACAAACATAATTATTTTAAGATCAATACTAAACGAGTAACCCGAAGAAGTTAATAAAATAAAGGTTATTCAAAGTTTTTTAACTTATATTTTCATACAGTTTTAATACTTGTTATCGATATTTTGGCAAGAACACCGGGAAAACTGAAATTTGCGTGGTCCTATTCCTTAGCTTTAACCTGTTAAATAATAATTAATTATAAACTTTTATATTCCCTTTAATCGGACGGCTATAGACTTGCATTTTTTCAGGGGGGTATCCTGCTCTTGCCAACCTCTTACACCCTGCCTTCTGTTACTAGAAAGTCTGAACATCTTGTTTTGTTTCTAACGGCTACGGTCTTCTATATTTTAGACTAGCGCCAAGTACGAAGAAAACCAAGAGTACTTCATACAACGCATGCACGAGTTGAAAAGATCACTGGATCAAAGAGAAATGTACACGCCCAAGGACAAAAGCGATTGCGAGAAAAAAATATGTGCGAAAACATCGAAAACCAGAATATGAAGTCGATGGATATCGTCGTGTATTAAATGTGTAATGAATGATAAAATTAGTCAGTTGTTAATAAATTTAAGCTTACCTAGTAAAAATTTAAACTAGTTAAGTGAATCATTTTTCACATATTATCTTGAAATCAAGATTACTACGCGTCGCATCACTTGTTTATACAATAGCAATTTCTGTTACATATTAATTTTAAACTTTTGTAATTTCCATTGTTTTATTTTCAACTTTTTTGAAATAATTGAATTATCGCCCATTTAATATTAATATTTTCAATTCCACATTTTTCTCTTCCTACGTTACCTTAATAATTAAAAACACTATTAACTTCGTTTTTCTATTCGGTTTCATTAGGCATTTAAGATCCAAGAGCTTTAAATGTTGTTATATAACATATTTAAATAAACCCTTAACCCCAAAAATAATACTCTAAAGCAATGTTAACATCTTCAGCGCATACAACAGACTTGTTTTATTTTATTCTATGTGCAATATGATAATATCAAACATTTTTAGGAATTAATTGGAAAAAACGAATTTCTAAATTAAAAAAAAAAAAAACTATAATAAGGTCGTGTTTAATTCTATCACCTAAAAAACTAGACTGCAAGTAAGTTTCATGTAATATAAACTGGCCAGTGCTCCAAAAGTATGGAAACCACCAACTACCTCCGGTGAATCAAATCAACGGGGTGACCTAGGTCCTATAGTTAAGTTCCTAAGCAAAAGGCAGGTAACTTTTAAAATTTAGTTATAATTATAGCAAAATAGATAAACAGTATGTATGTCTGAAATGTTTCTAATCGTCCTATGATGTCGGTAAAAGTAAGCATAATTGCCTGGAAATCCATCTGGCTTGAATAAATACTCGAATTAATATTGCCTTAACTCTACCTCGACGGTTTTTGTTTTAACGATTGGACAACTTTGGATTAATATGATTCATTCTTCTTGTTAACGAAACCCAATAATAATATGTTTAAAAGATTAAATGCGAAACATTACTACAATGTTGACTGTTGTTTACTTCAGACGTCGTACAGTGCCGAAGAGCTATGTATTCCATTATATTATTTTTTTTTTTATACTTGATTCAAGCTTAATTATATTATTTTGTGAAAAATGTCTAACTACACTAATCCTATTTATTAGATCTCTTTGTTAAAACTAATTTTTTCCTTAAAAATCTCTTATTTAGAATTTAGTTTTTTCTGTCAATACAATATTATGATTTATTACGTTCCTTTTTTTTCTGCAATTTTCTTACCTTGTGTCTTGTGTGTTTGAGATTGTACATATGATTATTAAATAATAAAACAAATATAATATATATTTACAATTTTCGTCGAGTGATTGTTTTTTTTCTTCAAAAAAATTAGGTTAAACGTCTCTATTCGACGTTGAGCGATGGACTATGTTCATCTATATATATAAAAATGAATGTTTGTTTGTCTGTTTGTCCTTTATGCATTAGTACACCATTTTTATAAAGGACAGACAATGGATGAATCTTTTTTTAACATATAATTCAAGTTCTAGTGGTGGTACCGTCAATTTTGTTGCTGAAAAATTATTATAAATTAAAAAAAAATAATTTTTTGCTGTCGCACCGATGCTAAAAGTGCGAATAGTGTGAATCTGTGTTTATCAATATAAAAATATGGCTATCTCTGATATTTTTTTTTCTCCAATAAATAGTACAATCTTATTTTATAATAATTGTATTTATGTGTATACATATTTGTACATTTTATCTCAAAACCCAGCTATAGAATTTTACCCGAATGTTGGTATTTAAGCGTTTTTGGGGCATAAGGAACCCATCGGTTCAGGCTTAAACAGAGTTCTAAAATTAACATAAGCTGCTGATTGTGCGTTTTACGAAGCTTTTAAAACTTAAATTGTTAGTTTTAGAATTACAAATAGAATTCATTACCTGGTTTTAAAAATAATATTTGTTTTGTAATAAATACAAATCAAACTATATGTTTTTTTTAGTAGACCGAAAAATCATGAACTGTCGTGCTTAAAATATAAATTACATACATATTATACTGTGTTTTACAAATTTTTTTTAAATTCTTATCTGGACCTTAATCATTTTGTTAAAATATACACACACACATATATATATATATATATATATATATATATATATATTAAATATGACGTATCAAATAAAACAAGTACATACAACGAATATGATAATAAATTATTATTTCTACTACCATGTTTGGCTGGCTTGTAATAAAATGATCACAAAACCTGTGTTGCCTAGAGAGAGCACTGTTATATATTTCATTAGACAGTCGTAATACACTGGTAGATATCACGTAAATGGCAAAAAGTAAGGAACTCGATAATAATATCGTTCCAGAACAGTGCAAGAAAAACCAGAAGAAAGAATATTTGCCACGGGCGGCATGGAAAAAGTCGTCCGCCGATGTTAACGAACTGGAAACGGCTCGCGGTATCCGTTACAAGTTCGAGTGTCCGGTATGTTACTTGGTGCAATACCCATCGACGCACACCTGCCCGATGGGCCACGTCGTGTGCTTCCCGTGCTTCAAAATGATGAAGAAACTGGCCAAGACCCGGCTGTGCCCGATGTGCCGGTCGTCGCCCGTCAAACAGCACTCGACGGCGCTGTTGAACTGCACGTTCAAGTTCGACGACGTCACGTGCCGCTACCAAGACGCCGGATGCCGCGTCTTGGTGCGTCTGGCCAACCTCGGCCAACACGAAGCCCATTGCATGCGCAAACCCGTGTGCTGCGTCTATCCCGGGTGTAGGTGGACCCACACGGTGTGCGACAAGCTGGGCGAGCACGTGTCCGACAAGCATCCCGACATAGCGGCCAAGACGTCGGCGGCAAGTGCAGTAGGTGGTTTTGTAAGACACATACTCACGTTGGCGGAGATCAGGTATTTCCCAAGGGCGTTCATTTCTGATCTCCGCCGATGAATTATTTATTCGATTACCGTATATTTTTTTTTATATTTTTTCTCCCCCCACATCTTATTTATATATTATAGACGTACACGATAGACAAACTGCACGCGGTCCGTTTCGCGAGATTCCGTAAAATCTCGATGCTGAAAACTGCGGACGACTCGTTGTTTTGGGTGATATTGACCAAATCCTTGACGAACACACAGTGCAGAATAGGAGCGGTGAAGACGCGGTCGAACATGTTGGACCTCTGCCACGACTTCGAACCGACCGGTCAGAAGTTCACCGTGAGGTTCAGCGACGGCAAATGCGATTCTGTCGAATCTCGACATTGTCTGTGGGACACGACGTTAAAAAACGGCGAAAACTATTTGAACATGAAACGATTCGTGCCCGTTCCGTATTACACGACGACTAAAGTGTCCATAAGCATATTGTCAAATACAAAGTGAAATAATATTGTTGTCACTCGTTTAAATTTCTTTCCATAAAGTCCAAACGCGTTGTCATGGACATGCAGTTATTATTGTTGTCATATTTGGCGAGATAAGGATAGCCAGAAGTGCAGAGGAAGACCACGACGGCGATGGCTAGATCGGGTTAAGATAGATTTAAATCAGCTGGATGAGACGGCTAGGAGTTGACAGACAACAGAGATCGGTGAAGGTATTCGGCAGAAGCAGCAAAAAGACTTTAACAAAAAAATGTCACCTCTATTTTATGAACATTATATAATATAATAATGATATACACTCGGTTACACTTTAAAGAAAAGTTTAATGGTATTTCTAAGCAAATAGTGTTTGAATAAGTTGATGTTTTTAAACTAATTTACACAATAATAACTTAAAAACTAATAGCGAGTTCATGGCTCCAACGTATAACTTGTTTTTGCTACGTAAATTGTGTCATAGATTATTGCTGTATACTTGAGCCACATTGGCGTTTATAATATATCAATAAATAAATAGTAACTACGCATACATTCTAGAGAATTATGATTCTATCCAAGTTTCTGTTGTTTTCCAATATTCTTGGTGGTAGCAATCATGTTCTTGAGAGAAAATACTCTAGGAGAGAACACTGTTCCAGAACCACCGACTAATTAAAAAAATAAACTGAAAATTATAAAATTGCTAACTATAGATGGTATATAATGTATAGGATATAATATATATTATATCATTTCGTAGCCAAAAATAATATAAACGTGTCATTTGATTTTTTTGGCGGCGTTTTCTCCAATACCTTTTCAGTTCGGTATTAATAAATTCAATTTAATTTTTAAAAAATACCTTATACCCAATACGAATCATCAACATGAGCCACACATGGACAAATTAATGTACTAAAATAATTAATAATAATTTCCAAAAAATAAATTATTATAAATATACAGGGTGATCCAACTAACGTAAGACACTCATTTTCTCTGAAAGCATGAATATTTTGCGAATTTTTTTTTCCCTAAAATTTTAGGTACATATTTAGCTACATTTTTCAATATTTAGAAAATTTTTATCTTCAACCATTATACGTTAAATAAGTACGAACCTCGTTTTTTCAAATGGGAACATATGTTTTAAATTCCATAAATATAAAGACAAAAAATCTAAAAAAAATGTTAGCGTTTGAATTTTTAATTTTCATCCATTTGTTCGCTGTTTATAAAGATTTTAATTTTTGTCTATATTTCTTAATCATTTCATTCGATTCGGCAAAGACAAGTAGTTTTATTACGACGGTCAACACATCAAATAAAATAATAATTTGATGTTAACGCATTCCGTATCATAATCAGATATAATAAATAACCATACATTATTAGACGAAAGGTAGACTGTTACGGATAACGGACTTTACACTTTAACCTAATCTAGCTGGAGCTAGTCATTAGCTGGTTATCTCGGATAACAATCTAGTATCTAAACTACGCATCAGTTACCACGGAATAATCGAGTGACCAGTACCCATAATATATTTTATTATTTGTACAAAATCGCATTATATTTATTATTTGTACATAACCTCGTCGCTAACAAATTTCGACTTCGAAGTTCACACGTTTTCCATTAGTGAAATAAGAAATTACAAACTTAATTAAAAAATGTTAGTAAATTTACATTTTACTTTATAGTAAATACGATAGCATGCTTATTGTAGTTATGTCATAACTCGTTATTTTATAATTTTTTAAATATATCAATTGATAATATTTGCTCTCGACTTTATTTTGACGTTACATTCTTGGACACACCATTAATTTAACAGGTAAGTGTATTAAAGTTTAATAGATAATATAATACAATACGAATTCAATTAGCTTTTTTATTTTAGGTTGAATGCTTTTTTCCGAAAATCTTTTATCATTTAAAAATCAATGTTATCATGTCAGAAATATCTATGGCGTTGAGAATAGGCTATACCAATTACTATGGAAATGTCTTTTCAATTGGACCCAAGACTGAAGACCTTACAATTTTATATCAAGGTGTAAATTATAAATATAAAGCATTAATTTAATAGGTAAGTTTATTAGAGTTTAATGGGTAATTTAATACAATACGATTTCAATTAGCTTTTTTAATTTAGGTTGAATGCTTTTTTACTGAAAATATTTCATCTTTTAAAAACCAATGTTATCATGTAAAATTGGTTTTGAGTATGACATATCAATTGCTATGGAAATGTCTTTCCAATCGGACCCAAGACCTTACAATTATATATCAAGGTGTAAATTATAAGTATAAAACATTTATTTCTAATGTGACATTTTTTCATGTGAATGTATAATATCAACACTAAGCAATTTTAATGAAAAGTGTGTTGTGTTAACTTAAAATAATTACTAATGCATGTATTTGTGTATGTGGGTTGATAATACTCATATACCCGTTTCATTTATTTTTAAAAATATCAGTAATTAATGTATGAATTTCATATTACTACATACAAGGAATCACTTCTTGATTATACCAATATTTATAATAATATGATATAATAATATGTAAGTATATTATTTTTATTTGATTAAACTTATCTAAGGTAGTTCAAATGTCTGCTTTTAGTTTAGCTATTTCTTACAATGATATAACCCATATATTGTGTGTTAAATTTTATATCAAATTTATTAATATACAATAATTCTCTCTTTAAAAAAGTAGTAATTCTATTAATTTGTATTTAATGAATTCAGTAAATCAAGTAAATTATTTTTTTGAACTTGCCTAAGATAATTCTTATAGTTAATTTTATTTATTGAATTTTGATTTTGTTAGATTTGTTTAATTACCAACGATTGTTAAAAGAAAAAAATTTAAATCAGTATCATAGAAGTTGAACAATTTCAAATGTATAGATATTGTTTTTGTTTAATATTTTTGATTGACTATTTTCAAAATAGTAACATTTGTAATTTTTAAATTTATTGTTGTATTAATAATTAGTTTATGAACATTTTATTAGTTAAATACTTATATTATCAGACAAAAGATTATTATTGTTCTTTAAATGTTATACTATACTATATATTTGTCGTTGAAATTTATCAATACAATTGTTTTACTATGTGTTATCAATGTTCAAATTTTGTAAAGTACACAGTAAAAATTAATAAAAATTGTTTTTTAACTCTTTAAAGTAGGAAAATTATCGCATACGCATTACAGCAAATATTCTTTTAACCATTATTTGCATCATTAAAGGTAAACAAATTTTATTTTTAACAACTATGCATTATAAGTTAGTATAATTGATTTTATAATTATTTGTATTTATACATAAATATAGTATACATGTAGTTATGTGTATGAAATCAGACAAACTTGTCGCGTACAAATTCCATAAAATTTAAATCCTTAAAAATGTGTTTTATTACAGAATAATTGTTAAATTTAGATACTACAATTTAGCTAAGACTATTTTTGATTTAATATTGCCACTTTTACATGATCTTAGTAAAACGTACCCGTTATAATAGTTTAATAATGTCAATACTTTAATTTGTATAGTAAACAAGGAAATATCAAATAATGGTTTTCTTTTTAAACAACTAAAATCTATTAAGCTTTTAATTTTCTAGATATTAAATAGTGAAGAAAATAATAAAAATAAGAAAATACTGATTATACATAAAATCAAAATAAGCAGATTCAACTGTAAAAGAATTAACTTTTCAATTTGAAATTTTTGAAACAGACATTTTATTATAAAGGCTTTAGAATCACTATTATTATAACATTATACACCTTATAAGTTATAATAATAATTAGTAAGTACTAATAAAAAGATTAGAAACATATAAACTATTTAATTTAATAGTTATTAATAAAATAAAAAAGACAAGTTCTGATAATTTAATGTTTGCGTGACACAAACCCTAACTTTATTTCTGAAGTTTGAGTATCACTGTGTGATTTTGTGTAATTGAGTCACAAACTATTGATCCATATTTTTATTAATGGGATCTTGATAGGAAATAACTTGACTTAAAAAAAAATGAAATATCAATGATGTTGAAAAATTTACCGTTACAGAAAAATCAAATCTTTTTGCCAACAGGATGGGGAAAACAGAAAAAAAAGTAAAAGTACTTTGAATCACAGTTTGGAACTACCGGCTTAAATTAAGTCGATAATACGATTTCAAACTTAACTGTGATTTTGTTGTAGGTTCCTAAAACACTGTTTACAAACATCTAGTCTTTAGACAACTTAATCAATTAAACACAGTCCACTTTATTGCATTATTTTTATTAATAAAGTTGTTTATATAATAAAAAAAAGTTAGTTATAAATGTAAAATAAGCAACATTTTAAATATTTACTGTAGAATTAAAATTGTAAGCAAATTAAATCCAAAATTCTTTATTTAGTGTAAATTGTTTAAAACAATTATTTGAGCACAGAACATATTTTGAATAAAGTGAACATAACTAAACTAATAATAGTAACGCTTCGCGACGCTTGTCCATTCAATGTATGCACTTATGAGATTGTAAGCCAAATTTTAAAGCTATTGTTTACTACCTATAAAAACTAAAAATTATAATTTTCAAATAGCATAATAATGATCTGTTGTACTGTGCTGTTACTTGTTGAATGTAGAACATAGATAGTAGAAAAATATGATAACTAATGATAATAATATTTTGTATTATCATCATAGCAGCAGTTATCAACCTACTTGTAACACGGTTTTTGATTGTTGTGGTTAAATAGCCATTCGTTAGCTGCTGTCAATATAGGTCTGTCAACCTATCTGTCATGACAGTGTGTTAGAAAAGTCGGTAATCTATAAATATGAAACGCTGGTCAAACAAAATATCACAAAACATTTTATTGTTTGGTTATCTGTGTACTCATCTATCGGACAATGCGATCATAAATAAGTATTTTATTGGCTCCCGGTCTTTGGAAAACCAAAGAAATAAAACAATATTTAAGAGAAAATGTAATATCTTTACAAAGTCATAGCTAACGACTAGATGGATAAAAATTAATAATTCAAACGATAACATATTTTAAAAATTTTTTGCCTACAAATTTATGGAATTAAAAACATATGTTGCCATTTGAAAACGTGAACTTAGACCCTTTTTATCGTATAAGGGATGAAAATACAAATTTTCGAAGCATTGAAAAATGTAGTAAAACTTATACCTAAAAGAATAGGAAAAAATGTTTTTTCAAAATATTCATATTTTCCGAGAAAATGAGTGTCTTACGTTAGTTGGATCACCCTGTATTTAGTGAATAAAATGACTTTTAATTAAAATAAATTTGTATTTACTGTATCAAGTAATTTTTCATTGGTAGGTACTACTAACAATATTTCATATAAATTGCTTTCTTGTCCTAAGCAACGTACGGTATAAAACGGTCAACAAAAATGAACTTGAGTTTGCTCTAAATGCTCATTTTCTCATTAAATCTAGGTTAAAATCTAATTATGGGATTGGTGATTCATCTATTGAATCTGTCAGAATAACTATGGACCTCGGAGGTTTTCCCCTACGACCTCTGGTTTACTACAGATAATAACTTTATAAGTAATAAAGCATCTGAAGTATTAAAGTTTTTAAAAACTAATTAGGTTTTAATGATCCAATTGTTTTGACAACACGCTGTATTAATCTTTTGTTTAGTCTATTTTAGAATTTGGTTATGTATACTGTAGTCAAACCCAAGTCAGGTCAATAACTATAATTCATAAAATCCAATCCAAAATAAATTTCTCTCAGTTTAGGTGTCATGTAGAATGTATTTTCCGTCAGTAGTTGACAGAAGAAGTGGGTGCGATTCCGTTTTTATTGACAAACTACAATATATGCCTATCCTTCGAATAGAAGCAATTCTCCAGAATTGCTTGGTTAACTTAATTTTACTTATTGTTAATTTAATATTGCTTAAGTTCTATTTATTGTAAATGTGTTCATTTAAATAAACAACTAAGCTAGGTTAGGAGATTTTTGAAATGTTAACACATTTCGAGTAGATTCGGGGGAGGGGGGGGGGCTACATCAAAATCCGACCAAACCCAAAACAGGGACAACCCTAGTAGTATTTTTTGTCATAAACGAAAAACTTGACGTAACGTAACCTTTTAGAAAGATTGATTTTTTTTTTTTTTTATCACATTCTTGTCTAAATTTTGTGTTTTCGTTTGTCGTGTCGGGACGTTCATTCTTTGGTGTCGACTTTGGCTTTCTTTTTCAACACGCGTTTGACCTTCTTCGCCGATCTAAACAAACCCAATGTCGGCTTAACGTTTAACGGGCCACAGCTGTGTATACTACAAGACCCTTGTCGATATACTTACCCGTTGACGGCATTTGCCGTCTTCGCCTTGGCTTTGGCTTTGACCTTGACCGGCGACGAGGTTGGTTGGCCGTCTTCTTGGATCGGCTGTAACACTCGCTTGGTGGCAACAGTGTTTTTGGTCTTATTGCGGGTTTCCAGTGTTCCAGTGTTAACAGCGACGGCGTTCTTTATCATAAGGGCGTTTTGTTCCTTTCGACTGCTTGTCTTGTTCACCAAGGAGGTCGTCAGTTGCTCTTTTGGACCAATTGCCGCCTGTGAAATCGTCTCTTCTTTCAACACCTCCATTCGTTCGATTAATTTCTTTTTTAACACCCCTCGTTTCCGAGGTTTGTCCGACTTCCCAGACACTTGGCTCCCTTCGGTCGGTCTTCTGTTCGTATGGTTGTTGTTGTTCTGTTTGGCGGCCGACTCGATTTGGCTCTGCAGCCCGCGCTGAACCTTCACTGCAATGTTTTTAGTGGTTTTGCTCATTACGTCGACAGAATTTAGCTACTAAGTTATTTTGATTAATACTAATAAAAAAGCTTGTAGGTGAAATACGGTTTTTATTCTTATCAATATCAATAAATAACTAAGGTTACATGTTACTAAGGTTTACCGTACAGCTTAAATTGTAGCCAATGATCACCGAAGTATAAGTAGGTACTTTTGTTTTCACATAAATGACAAACTAGGTTCACGTTTCGCTGATTCCAACAAAGACGGACTGGACCACAGCTAACTGTCTTTTTTTTTTTTATAAATCGACCATAGTTAAGATAAAATATTCCTAGCAGTTCCAGACCGAAACCAAGCAATCGTTTCAGTCACGCTAAGGCAGCAAACCTAACACCAAGCTGACTCACTAGCAAACTACCAAGTGAGTAGGTACAACTATAATGTTTTATTGATATTATTATGACCTAAACGGTGAATTCCAACACAATTGTAATATTTTCAACCAACATACACTACATTTTGCCATAATACAATTACTAAATATTTTGTGTTATCTAAGAATAAAACATCATACATGCAACAGTATTAAAGAAGGTTTGTCAGCTTCTTCAACATTATGTAACTTATTGACATGTCTTGAAAGCCCAACGCTGCTTTCGTGTAATGATTCTTGATCGTCTTCATATTTTGATAAAGAAGTTTTGTATGATGTAAAAATAAAAATTAAAGATGAAGTAACGTAACACGTTTAAAAATTGTAATATGTTTTACGTTACAAATTTCGTTCTGAAATTTAAAAACCAATTTATCTAACGTTAAATCATAGAGATGTGTGTACCTATTTATGTACATATATTATATTATGCTATTTATTTCTGGCTAGAATTAACAAAACATGAAAATACAAAATTATCTACTAATTTGTATTTTTCAATGACTACTACTTATAAATTATCATCAACAAAATTAAATTAACATATAGCAAATTTTGGAACTATTAAAATTTCTTTTAAAAAATGGCATCTGAACAGTTAGTATATTATGCTAAGTTCGTGCTATGTACGTACAATGCAAGCTAACTATATCTTGTTTTCATTTTAGAAATAAAGCGACTGGATTTGTTCCCGTTTTATATCATTTTCGCGTCCAACCAAAGACCACCGGTAAAACGTATGCACTCCAGCAACCTTTCGCTACACTATGGGATAATCTAATAACAGTGCTTTGGTCGGTGTACGGCAAAGGGTCAAAAAATATACAAATAGGTAATCTTTTATGGACATTGTTTTCCACTTGACAATATGAAAATCCTTGTATTCGATTTCCGTTGGCAGGTATAACTCAGCTACAGTGGGCTTTAGAGTTCATGAAGTGTATGAAAGTGGATTACGGTTATCCAGAGAGTATAGAGAAAATCGTCAACGAACTCGAAGATCAGTTAATAGCACTCTATGCAAAAGTAGGGCAGAAACTACACGAAATAAAAGAAAAAAAAGCTCAGGAAGAAAAAGCACGGAAGGAAAACGAGGAAAATAACGGCGCCAGTAAGTCATGAATTTATTATTGAACTACACCTATATATATCACAAGTATCACCCAGAATCCAAATAATACCCCAAACAACGCGAGGACCCTGAAATTAGAATGCCTAAGCGCTAATCTTAGCTGGCTCGTATAAGGACTTCCTAATTCTTGTTTAAGAATCTTATTTAGACAACAAAAAAATCCTTTAAGATCTCATGTATTATTATTAAGGGTCGTATGAAATCGACTAAAAGAGTTCAATCAAATGTTGGATTAGTATAATATAATGCTGCTTTATAATCTCCAATACCTTTATTTCTATCTTTTCAGTGCCCATTTCATCGGAAATGCAATATGTTTTTTTAATAATTTTATTTTGTTTAAAAAAATATATTTAATTTAAGTAGTGACTTATAACACCAGCCACCAATAGATTAAACAATAGCATTACTTATAACAGCCCATTAAAATAGGGCTCAAGGTATAGAAATATCAAGACTAAATTTGGATATTTCCACTTTCTATGATTGGTTCTGCTTATGCCGTTTATACGTCGTACCTACGACCGAAATGTAATTAATGAAATAGGTAGTAAGAAAGGATGAAATGCTGGTAAAAAAATAAAACTTCCCATAAAGGTTCCCCATTATTGTTATACAAATAAATATGTATTTAAGTTTTATTTTTAAAATAAGATTTTAACAAAATTTTCTTATATAATAAAGTATAAACACTTAATAAATATGGCACTCCCTTAAGATGAAACAATACGTTTATTTTTGCAGACCAAGAAGAAGAGGCGACTGACGAGTATATTTCTTATAACGAAAAGGACATAATGGGCAAATTAGAAGGCATGAAAATGCCATTGGATCCAGAAACGGGCGAAATTAAGTATTTGACGACATTAAATGCATTGGGCAAACGAAAATCAAAACTTGACGAATGCAACGACAAGAAAGATTCGAAAAGTAAAACATCAGTAAACTATTTATTTTTGCGAAAAAATCTTGCAATGCTGATTTTTGTTGATTTTAGATTCTCTAAGCAAGGATTACATGATTGGGGCGTTGAAAAAAGTGTTGGCTAAGCCAGCGGACGATGCCAAAAATGAAGTCGAAGAGTACGAAATAATATATTATAATTTATTTATTTTAAGTAATTAAATCACTGTAAACAAATTTGTTTTCAGGTTGATAAAGCAATTGGAGGTAACTTCAGGGAGGAAATCGAAATAACTTTTTATGTATGTACACGTGGTGAAATGGTTTAATGGTGTACACAAAATACAACAAAACCGATATTTGTGATAAAATACCAAATGTTAGCTTGATATTTTCTGTGAAATCTGGTTTGTAATATATTATCACTGTGGAAATTTTTTTTACTCATACTTTACCAAGTAAGACACGTTGGTTAGTAACAAAGTATTTTTTAAGCGGGTACTGGACTCAACATGTCTTTCTTCGACATCTCTACCCAAATATTGCCCGCTTTCTAAAGGGTTGTTGTGATCACCAATAGTAATACAAAGTGACGGTGTACAACTATGGTTTAGATTATTATCATTCAATCAATCATTGTTCTTTCTTTTTTCCTTTATAAAGTTGCATGCATACAATTTAAATACAGCTTGTATAATGTATTTATTTTTCTCAACTCAAAAGTTGGTAAACATTTTTTTGTTATCTCTATTGACACTTTTTTATTAAAAAAAAAACACGATTATAAACAAGATTTATAAATTATAAAGTTAATTATATTTATTTTGAATATTAATGTGCCCTGTGGTGTTTTGTCCAAAAAGCATTTCCAGTTAAGTTTGTGATAAGATAAATTGATAATTTTCTTAACTTTAATATCAATTCCGAGTAGGCTAGTTCTGGTTATTCTATTATTATTCGAACTTAAACCACGGCTTCTAGTGAAAAGTAGAACAAGAATGAACAAATTTAGACAAAAGAAAATACATATAATTTAAACTTATCATCCCATTTTGCTCAAACACCACACAGTTGTCGCCAATCAAAATGTATGCATTTATAAATGCATTTTTCTCTTTAAATTAATGACGAATGCATTGTTTGTGTTGCACATGAAAAGGGAATAGGGAATGGAAATTTATTTCTCAAGGGCTGGCTTTTACTTGACTTATTTAAGAATACTGTATCTACTGATTCATACCGGGATGGGCGGTCAAATATTATACCGCATCTGAAACTTAAGTCTGCGACCGTCTACTCGATTATTTTTTAAAAGGAATGTTTCAAACACTGCTTAAAGGCTATCGTACAATAATTTCGAGTCCCCTCGACAACCGTTTGTCGACCATTGGTAACGCGCATGTGCAAAAAACTGTGACTAAACAAAGAGCGCTGCAGTCTGCTGGAACCCCACACTTAAACGGCAGACTCCGGCTGTACATGATTGTGTAACGCTAATGGTTGGCAGCACTTTTTTAACCGATCGATAAAATCAAGCGCAACAGCCGGTGCTAGCCATTGTATGTATACAATACACGCGAGTAGTGTCGCAGAGTAGACAGAAAGTCGCCGGTGTCGACTGGCCTTTTTTTTTTTTAGTTATTTCTTCAAACTTGTCCCAAGCCACTTTGAACTTCCCACCAGAGGGATATGTCTTACGATAATTGGAATGGTTACTTCTACCACAATGAAAATCAGGTAATAAATTGAGACACTTATTAGAACAACGGCCAATGAGGTTTTTTTTTTGCAAAATGAGTTTTTCTTTATAAAAATGTAATAAGTAAACATAATTTCAAGGGCCTAATAAGTGTTATATTATAAACCTAAGTACAACTGTGATTAAAAAAGTCTTACAAAGTGAAATATTGTGATAAATGTCTTTAAGTGTTGTAATATTCTCAAAGTTCATACTGTTTTCTATAATATGACACTTTTATTTTCAAGCATGTTAATATAATATTGTGCATTATATATTGGATAAAAATTATACATTTATGTTAATATTTTATAAATTAAATCAACCCTATGAATGATAATAAATTAAGCAAAGTTATAAAGTTTTCATTAAAAAAAAATGTACCTAAAAAAATTGATTTTTGTGTCTCTTGAAAAAACCTAAAATTTGAAATTTGGCCCTTGTTCTAATAAACGTCACTAAATTACTAACATACTAAGCAGGTAGAAAAGAAACAAAATTACGGTATGCTTACTTTTATAGGTGGTACAAATAGAAAATGCGACGATTCTATCGCAATGTGATGACAAACAAAATGCGCCGCTATCGTTAAAAAGTAACTCGATTGAGTGGACACATGCCAGTTATATGTCCAACCTACAGAATGAAGTAGCCCTGGAGAAAGAATATGCTTTATTTCTAGTAAAATAAATAGAATCACATTTGCCAAATATTATATTTTATAAATACTGTTTTTAAATTAATTTTCAGGAGGAAATTGGGAAGATTAATCGTATTGATAAAAATAATTATGAATATGCTTCATTTATAGTAAATTAAACTAAATCAAATTTGCTAAATATTATATTTTATTAATACCATTTTTTAATTAATACTCAGGAGGAAATTGGAAACATTAATTGTATTGAAAAAAATGATTGTAACGCATATGTAACATATGCTCGCGAATCATTCATCTGTACCGATTCATTAATCATCTGTAACGATAACACGGTATGTAAATTATACAATAATAAAATTAATCCAATAGTCTAATTAATGCATAAAACAATTCTGGTACTAAAATATTTTAAAAAATACAAATTTTAAATTATTGTTATTTAACAAATGCAAAATTATACTATTATCAAGTATTAAGATATATTTTATTGTTAATATGAAGAATTAGTCATATACTAGATGCTCTATTAACATGTTATGTTTTTAATGAAAAATAGTCGAGTTGTTGTGAGGTTGAAGATATGGATATCTCATCAGATGATGAAAGTTCAAATTCAGTAACAATTATAAACAACAATAACATTGATTATTCAAACAAAAACAAAGAAATTGAGGTACGTTTATGAAAAATCATGTAATTTAAAAAAATGTATGACTATATGTTACACACAATTTACAATTATCAAGTATGAAAATATATTTTGTTGTCATATGTTAAGTAATCATATACTAGATGCTCTATTAACAAGTTATGTTTTTAATGAAAAATAGTCGAGTTGTGGTGAGATTGACACTATGGTAATCCCATCAGATGATGAAAGTTCAAATTCAGTAACAATTATAAACAACAATAACATTGATTATTCAAACAAAAACAAAGAAATTGAGGTAAGTTTATGAAAAATCATGTAATTTAAAAAAATGTATGACTATATGTTACACACAATTTACAATTATCAAGTATGAAAATATATTTTGTTGTCATATGTTAAGTAATCATATACTAGATGCTCTATTAACAAGTTATGTTTTTAATGAAAAATAGTCGAGTTGTGGTGAGATTGACACTATGGTAATCCCATCAGATGATGAAAGTTCAAATTCAGTAACAATTATAAACAACAATAACATTGATTATTCAAACAAAAACAAAGAAATTGAGGTAAGTTCATGAAAAATCATGTAATTTTAAAAAATGTATCATAATATCTTACACACAATTGTACTATTATCAAGTATGAAAATATATTTTGGTAATATGTTAAGTAGTTATACACTAGATGCTCTTTTAATAACATTTATAAATTAAATTTCAGGAAGAATTTGGAAACATTAATGGTATTGAAAAAAATTATTTTAATGCATATGGAACATATACTCGTGAATCATTTATCTGTACCGATTCATTAATCATCTGTAACGATAATACGGTATGTAAATAATTTACAAACGTATACAATAATTAAATTAATCCAATAGTCTATTTAATGCATAAAACATTTCTAGAACTAAAATATTTTTAAAAATACAAATTTTAAATTATTGTTATTTAACAAATGCAAAATTATACTATTATCAAGTATGAAAATATATTTTGTTGTCATTATGTAGAAGTAGTCATATACTAGATGCTCTATTAACAAGTTATGTTTTTAATGAAAAATAGCCGAGTTGTGGTGAGATTAAAAAACCTATGGTAATTCCATCAGATGATAAAAGTTCAAATTCAGTAACAATTATAAACAACAATAACAATTATTCAAACAAAATCAAAGAAATTGAGGTACGTTTATGAAAATCATTAAATTTAAAAAAAATGTATGATAATATGTTACACACAATTTACAATTATCAAGTATGAAAATATATTTTGTTAATATGATATATTATACTAGATGCTCTATTAATAACATTTTTAAATTAATTTTCAGGAGGAATTTGAACACATTAATCGTATTCAAAAAAATGATTTTAACGTATATGGAACATATGCTCGCGAATCATTCATCTGTACCGATTCATTAATCATCTGTAACGATAACACGGTATGTAAATTATACAATAATAAAACTAATCCAATAGTCTAATTGATGCATAAAACAATTCTGGTACTAAAATATTTTAAAAAATACAAATTTTAAATTATTGTTATTTAACAAATGCAAAATTATACTATTATCAAGTATTAAGATATATTTTATTGTTAATATGAAGAATTAGTCATATACTAGGTGCTCTATTAACATGTTATGTTTTTAATGAAAAATAGTCGAGTTGTTGTGAGGTCGAAGATATGGATATCTCATCAGATGATGAAAGTTCAAATTCAGTAACAATTATAAACAACAATAACATTGATTATTCAAACAAAAACAAAGAAATTGAGGTACGTTTATGAAAAATCATGTAATTTAAAAAAATGTATGATAATATGTTACACTCATGAAAGTATATAGTATATGTATATATATATATATATATATATATATATAAAAAAAACACTTAATTTTTTCGGTTTAAGTGTTAATACTTGCAAACAAATCATAGTAAGATATTCTAGAAACCAGCCACCACCAATTTAATTACCATAACCATCTCAATCCATTATAGTCAATACCAAACTATCTTAAAGAAAATAATATGGAAACTATTAACGTTAAACACTTTGAAAGTGATTGTGTTAATGGACTCTATTTCACCTAATGCTGTCCTAATGTCCTGGTTTATCAATTTCAATTATTCATTGCGTTCCATTACTAAATTTTTAATATATTCTTTATATTTAATGAATAAAATAAGCTTGTATTTAAACAATAAAACAAATTAAATACCTAGTTAATATTTAAACACATTGATTAAGTACAGGATGAACTAGACAATCTTCTAGGTATGAAATGCCAAGCCCCATTCAAATATGGGTTTAGTCGCACAATATTATGTAACGCAGTTATCATATCTTTCACTTTGGAAACCACGACATTTCCAATGTCATTAGATAATGTTCTGGTAGGTAAATGTATTGAAAATGTGGAATATGAATTTATATAAGTGAATTGTTATTTTTTAAATATTTGTGCAGGTGACTGTATTGTTTTTGAACCCTACCAGCAATCCAATGGTGCCTTGTAGGTACTGGGCAGGCAATAAATGCATGTATTCCGATCAGGATTGTGAGTTTTCGCACGGCACCCAAATACCATTGACTAGTATTGCCAATTACATGTGTGTATTCTAGAAATAAATGTAAATTATAATTAATTAATATAAATACACTTACAGAGAGCCCAATTATGAACATTTAAGAAGAGGTAGTCTTGTATTGGCAAATACATTCAAAAACTGTCTCTGGTCTAAAGCGGTTGTATTGGACATCGAGTATGGAACATCAATTAACAACGGAACTTGTGTCGTTCGGTATAGTACCAATGGTTTAGGGGTGGCTAAGGTTCCGATGCATGATATATATCCATGGGTCAACAAATATGGTATGTATTCACATAAATAATAATCTAACCTACCTAATCTCATAATAAACTATAATTTTGTCTAAATAAGAATTTGTGGACTACAACAACATGGGGAAAATATTCGGTCGTAAAGAGACAAAACTAGGGTCCGAGGAGTCCTTAGGCGACTGGGAAAAATACACTAAGGTATACATTTTTTTTTGTATAAACAGTATCTCTCTTTCTCTCTCTCAAAAAGAAAAAAAATAATGCAAATTTAATTTTGCTTCAGCAATTTAACTAGTTGTTGGAACAATTTTTTTTAAAATTATATATTTCTAATCCACGATTTTGTTTGAAATAAAGGGCATCGGTTCAAAAATAATGGCCAAAATGGGTTACATAAAAGGAACCGGATTGGGAAAAAACAATGAAGGTCGAGTAAAACCTGTTGTGGCGACCGTTTTACCAAAAAGACAGTCTTTAGGTAAATTGATTACCATATTACAATATTCTGTTACACTCATGTAAACAGTTTAACCTTTTTAGACCCAACTTTTTACTGTTTGTTTGAGATACTTAAAACTAAGTTTTTCCTTTATTCGTGTTATCAAAACTAGACACCATAATATCGATTTTTAGAGAAATTGAAGAGCAACTTTAAAAACACTACAAAAAATTGATACGAATATTTTCTAACAAATAAAAAAATGTATTTATAAATAATTTAATAGAATAATTATTTTACAAATAGTTTGAAACAAAAAAAAACAAATAACAAATGATTAAATAAAAGATAATTTTTTATTATCTTAAATTATTAAAAAATTTTTGAAAAAATATTTATTTATGTGCCTATTTTTTTTTTACTAGATTATTGCATAGCTGTTGAAAATAAAAATCATCGCACGTATCTTCAAAAAAAGCCGAAGAAATTAATATGTTTTGAAAGAAGTGTAGAATAGTCAAGTCATATAATTTCAAGTTAAGTATACGATCCAATATTAATGTATTGTCGTCAATTCAAAAATTGTTTTAAGCTTGTAAGTGCCAAAAACGACCTTATTACATTTAGCCATTTTATTAAGTATAAAACTTTGGAAAAAAAAGTATGTATATAATATAATTAAAATAAATCATTTTTAAGTGTTATCTTAAAGCAATAATCATTATATTTAATAGTTTGTTTTTAAGGTCTATTTATCTAACTCCAAATTTTATGCTAAACTCACTGAGAGTATCTAATGTGCTTAACTAGGTATTTAAATAGGGACAAGTAGTTAATGCATTTTAATAAAACCATTGGTCTTCCTCTCATAGTACAATATTCATTTGTGATTTGTATCGTACCTGCAGTGCTTGAAACGAACGGATTTATAGGAGCTCAACTCGTTCTCGAATGTTCCAATTATTGTAACATATCTGAAAATAAAGATCTTTTTTAGTGTAAAAGAACTTAACTGAATTTTTGTATTAATATTTTGTCGAGCGTAGACACTTTATTTATTAGTTTTTGTTGTATACGAATAGAAAAAGAATTTCCTTACATTTACTTAAAAACTATATGTGCAATTTACTACTGAAAAAAAATCATGCTTGAGATAGAATGAAAACTTTTTCTTTAAAACAGATTAAAATATGTCTTAGACATGGATAAATGTAACTTTATAGTTTATATTTAATTTAAAAAAAACCTTGTAAAACAATTACCCAGCTATCACTGTTAGGAACTAGTTCAGTTCTTCAAGCTAGTAACAAAAACTGAACTACGTTCTCGTTTTAAAAGATTATATTGTATTACTTTTTTATTTATATTAAAATAAGGGAATAATTTTTTTTTCAATTAAATTCTAATAAGCAATAAAAAATATGTTTTAATTGTTAATTTGATCTCATTATTATCTAATTACAAATTTTGTAACTTTGTGTTGTGATAAAAAAAATATATGTTATAAAAAAAACTTACTTGTATTCTGTTTAAAAATGTTTAAATAATTTGTTCTTAAAAAAAAGTAATGTTTTTTTTATAAATGAACTTAAAACACCCTTGTTAAAGTTTTGAAAATCATGAACCAAAAATTAAATTGTTCTTTAAGTAAAACTGAAAAAATAGAAATTAGTGTCGGTGGAGTCTGAAAGACTGCATAAAGTTTTTTATTACGATTATGAAGTAATAAAAACAAATTTGTAAAGTAAATAACACCTCATAACTGTATAACCACTACCTTTTCAACTTTTTATTTAAATATTAAGTAAACATAAACTATTTTGTTAATAACATAATATTTCAAAATTGGCTAGAAAAAAAAATTATTTTTTTTTACAAGATTGTTATAGAAATAAAAAGTAGCAAACTATAATTATAAATACGTGTTAAAGTATTTATTTACTTTCCAGAACACACTTTTTTTAATGCTAAATTACAGTGTTTTCTTTTAAACGGATTATATTGATTCACCGATTAAATTTTAGCAATAACAGTAAGCAAAGTTTAGTGTTTACTAAATACGATGTGATGGATATAGGGAACACTGGCCGGTGAAGGCAAATTTAATTTGTTTTTTTGTAGTAGTGTATGTCAATAAAATATGGGTCGTTAAAATCAACAATAATGTAAAAACCACAATAATTTATTTGATAAAAAAAAATAGTGACTAGTATGGTAAACTTGTTACTATGTTATGACGGTACCTTGTTAATTGTGTTTTGTGTGTTATGATATTCAAAGTGGCTTCGATGTACATTTTTACGGATCAGTAATAATTGCTGCGTACTCATATCACTTTCAGTCTATTTCGTCATTAGGCTGTCCTAAAATAATACAAAATAGTGAAAATATAAAATAAATAGGTATTCAATTAAAGAATAAATACAAAACGGCATTCAAACTATACATCGGTTATTTTGTAGCTTTAACATTGTATCATTTAGATATTTTATTGGAAGTCGACAATACAAAACGGAAACGAAAAAAATTATTAAATATTAAATAATAGTACAATCACTACTTCTTATAATATTGTGATAAGTAATTACACTACCAAGGTGGATTTATCCTTGTACACTACATTAGAAAAAACATATTATTTTCAAATGCAGTAAAAGGACGTTATAAATGACGTCACGTGACCACCACCAGACAGCGTCTACCTTTGAGCGGCCTCTACCCGCTAATTTATGAAAAGAAAAAAAAATTATTTTAAAAAAAAACGATACATTTGAATTTTGAGTGAATTAACAGTTGAATAAAAAGTCTGTCACTAAAAGTTATATAGGATAATTTGTTTTTATTTCTAGTCGATTGTTTTCCTTGGAAGTTATACATACAGGAATTGAAAATTACGTCTTGTTAACACAAATACAAAAACTTAATTATTTAATTTTGAAGTCAGCGCAACCGAAACCTTAAAATGATTTCCCCCTTCTCTTTTTTCGTTTATTTTTTTCATGTTCTTACAAAAATATTGTCTTGCGCTTTGCGCCGACTTTAAAATTTTCAAAGTTTCCACTCCTTCTTGGGACTTATGATATTTTTTTTGGTTTGTCAACGTTTATCGGTAGTACTAGGTAAAAGACAAAAGATTATTCCTTAAAAATGTAAAAGATGAACGTTTTTTAATTTTCGACACTTTAAAGTGCCTTTTAGATAAGATTTCTGAGCTATAGACTTATGGATCAGATCTACAGATAACAAAGGTATTAACAAATTACAAATATCATATTGATATGGTTTTTTTTCTTAACTATGTTAAAAGCTATGTTTTTTCTTAGCTTTGAGTATAAAAATTCGTAAGTATCTTCTAATTCCAGATTTATCGAACAATTTACTATAGTTTATTCATTTAAATAAAGGTTGATTTGTTTAATAATTATTAATATGTAAATTTTATTATGACAACATATGTCGTGTTCAACAACGGTTAATGGCAATTGTAACAAATCAAATATTTTTGTAATGGTACCAAGTTAAAGTTTCAAAGATTACGGCTCATCTTTTTGTATCATAGATAAGTATATAAAATAGATCGGCAACTCCTATGTAAAAAATAGTAATATCAAAGGAAGGACACTGATAAAAATTAGCACGGTAATGATACTTATCACACAAAAACGTGCCGGCCATTTTCTAAATATGCCATAAAAAATTATATCTATACATTATTATTTTTAGTTGTATATCATAGATATCATTTATTATAATTATAGCAAAATTGGAACATGGACATTACTAACATGGCCTGTTTACATTGTTAAGTGACCCTTCTGCTTTAAACAATTTTGTGGTAATATTAAAAAAGGTTAACGCTCTGACAACTAAATGAGTTTTTATAAAAATTGTGATTAAACATTTTTTGTTTATGACGCAATATTTTTCCCCTTGTACTTTAAGACATAGTTTATTTATTTGTATTTTAATTATTACGTACAGTAACACAAAGTGATTTATGAGTTAATTAAATATATAGGTAGTTTAAAAATAAGCAAAGCACCAAAATGTGTTAGTAATTGTTTAAATAATTTCGAAAAGTCCAATTACTAGTTCGATGAGACAATATGGTCGTCTAAAATGAATTGTGTTAAAATATTTTCATATTCTTAAATACAATTTTTATATTTTCGGTAGACCACGTTTTTTTTTTATAACACGTTTTAAATTAATTAACTAGAAATGTAGTTTATAGAAATAGTAATAGTAAAAAAAAACATTTTAAACAATATACTTACTAGAGGCATATAACAATAATAATAATTTATTTATTCATAATGTAAATTATTTTTGAAAACTTAACATATTATTTTTGAGTTAATCTAATAATACTATTTTAATCCCCTTTCGTCGGTTAGGTAATAAATTTTGATCACCACCGAAATATATCCTTTTATAATTAATATCCCACTGAATGATATAAAAGATATCTAAAGACTGAATTTAAGATAATTATAAGTATTGGTTAAAACTGTTTCCAAGGAGATTATATTTAAAAAAAATAAATATTGTTTTATTTAAACCGATTGATAAAAATATATTCTAATATCTATGTTTTTAATTAGTTTTGATGATTTTTTTCAGAATACTAAATAACCTTTTGAACAAAATCAAAAAAACTAATTTCAGTTTTTAAAATATTACATGCATTATCAATTATCATAAGTATAATATGTTGTTATGTTGTTTCTATTATTGTATTCCATAAAAGCCTCTCTGTTTATATACATATAATATGTTATAGAGCAATAATATTTTTTTCAAAAAAAGTACTTTGTTGCTTAAACCGTTTCAATCAAACGTCAAAACAAATTTGCTTAATTATCAACTTGATCTGGGCTCGGAACAAGGTACCCTATTTTTTTAAAATTATATTTTTGTATTAAACACTATTAACACTGCTTATTTTAGATAATTGCTTAAATGATATATATGTTAATATTACTGTATTAAAATTTCTATAGAATAATACCAAAAATTAAAAACAATATCACATATCAGGTTATGGATAATTTACAATAACATTATGATGTTCCTAATAATTAACGTTTAATGATCAATTTCCACCTTATGTTAAACTTGTTTTTTTTTTCATATTCCATTTGATAGCTAAATACTAAATTACTGTACAATAATACATGTATCATTGGTATATTTATTATAGAGCAAACTTATTATTTATTGTAAGTACAGAAAACTTGTTTTAATCATATAATTTTCATTTTTACAGGCCTAGATTAGGTAAAATGGAAACATACTTTTCTCATGAATTTAGTAAAACAACTAGAGATACATGTACTTATAACAATCGAACAAAAAACAGGCTTAATTTTACTGCGTATGAAGGAATACCAGAAAACTTAATGGTCAATGCTTTAGGATGTGTTGTAAGAATATTTTGAATAGTCGTTGATTCTGTTTAAAATAATAAATATTATGTATATATTTAAAACAAACTTTAAAATTTCATTTTTTTTAGTTTTTAGTGTTATTTTTCTCATTTATGAGAAAAAAAGCATGGAGTTATAGTCAATTAGAACAAGCCAACCACGATCATGAAAAGTATTTAAAGATTTATTTGACCATTATTTTTCTAACTAGTTTAAATAGACAATAATACATGTATTAACAGTAAGTGATTTTATTTAGATGGGCTCGAATTTTTTACGGCAGTTCCTCTGAAAGATCAGAGTATTTAGAAGATGGCACTTCTACTACACTTGAGAGAAATCACACACCATTCGATAGTAGAATTTTTGCTTGGTTTGGTTGGTTTTTAACAATTATGTATCTCGAGTAATAATATTTTTTTGTAAAACTATTACATAGATTAATATTTGAAAGGGGTGGCGCCTTTGGGTTTTATACTTTCCAAAAAAAACCTTCATTCTTAGACAGTATTCATTTTAAACTGGCTTAACAGTTCTTTCTATTTGTATTGGTTTCATTGGCGAGGCATCGAGAAATTTTTGAAGTTTTAAGTGTAATAGACTGTAAATTGTCTTAGGGACAAGAAAATCTTACAGAAATGTGGTTACGACGCAGTGCAATATCTTTCATTTCAATGTCACATAATTGTTTTAATGGGTATTATAACTGTGGTGTCGTTAGCAATCGTATTGCCTATAAATTTTGCTGGTGATTTGGAAGGCAACGAGAGCTCCTTCGGACACACTACAGTCAGTAATCTTCATCCGAAGTAAGTGGCGTTAAAATTAAACGATTGCCATTGTTTCTTGTTTTTATTAATAAACATTTAGTTTTGTTTTTAGTTCTCCGTGGCTGTGGGTACACGTGAGTATTGCAATGCTATATCTTCCATTGACTATATTCATTATGAGGAGGTTTTCTGCTAAGCTAAAATTGGAAAACAACGAACACCATTGGTCTCGTACACTAATGATCACTAATATTCCAAGAAACGATTCAGACATGTATGATTTAGCTCAACATTTTAAGTTAGTTGACTTGTAATTTTCAAAAGTAATACAATTGATAATCGGTTTTATTTTTTAATTATTTTTTAGAGAAGCATACCCAGAATTTGAAGTTGAGAGTATTAAATTGGCTTACGACGTTAACAAAGCAAACGAATTACAACGGTTTAGGTTAATGTCATGATTTATTTGTTCTTCACATTTTAAAACGTTTTACTTGTGTTTAACAGGAATGCTGCTAGTCAAGCCAAACAGTACTGCGATTATCATTTAAAAACAGTGGGTGAGCGTTTGATGATTCAGCCACACATTTGTGGCTACATATTTATTTGTTGTGGACTTCGCACTTCTCACAATTTGGATGCTCTTGAATATTATTCTCAAGAAGAAAGTCGTTTGGACGCTGAGGTACTATGAACCCTTTCAGTCCCCGACATTGTTCTGTTCGTTTAAGACACTTGAAAGTTGAAACCACTTTTTATTTAATCAGCGTTATCAAATCAGGTCGCACATAGAATTTTAGAGCAATTTAATTCAACTTAAAAAACTGATTTGATAATAAAATATCGACACTGCTGAAAATCAATAAAATCATTTTTTGTGGGAAATTTAAATTCTGTGTGCTTTAGTGTTGGTAAATTGATCACGCATTACAACGGATTAACACGCCTTATCAAGTAGTCAAAACTAGCAGGACTATTTTGGTAAAATTAAGAAGTCGATGACTAAAAGTCACTTTACACGTCCATCTCAACATCCTAATTTAAACTTTCTACATATTCCTTTCATATCTTTTAGTTGTTGTTAATTTCCAACACACACTCAAATACTGAAGTCATTCAGTTTAACATTAGGTATATTTTCCCGCAGTTAGAAGAAGAAAAACAATCTGCTCTTAAACGTCCTATGGGTATAGCATTTGTTACGATGACCACATTACGTTCAGCCCGAAAGATTTATCAAGATCATGTAAATAAAATTACTATATTCGAACGTCCTAGGCCACCGACCAGCTCTGTCTCAGACCTTCTTCAGCCGCACAAATGGGTCGTCAAGTTTGCTCCATCGCCAGACGATATTATTTGGTATTTTGACACACATTGGCTGTTTTTAAAATTCTATTTGCTTAATTTTACTATATTTCAGGGAAAATCTAACTGAAACCTATCACAATCGTTATTGTAAAATCATATTGACGAATGCGTTCTTGTTGGGAACTTTATTCTTTCTGACCACTCCTGTGATTATACTGAACCTTTTGGACTCACTGATACTCAGAGAATTTCAAAAACATGTAACTCATCAATTATATACCTTGTTATTTTTAGTTTAAAACATTTTTTACGACCTTGGGTTGTATTGGTTGGCTATTGCTATTTGTTCTCAGACCCCAATTCTATCAGAGTTCATGCCAACGTTGTTGCTTTTGACCGTCACTGCACTTTTGCCCGCTTTGGTCATACGATCTGACGATTGGCTTAGACATTGGACAAGATCCAAAAGGAACCATTCAATAATGCGCAAAACGTTTGTGTTTCTTTTGTTTATGGGTTTAATCTTACCGTCTTTGGGATTAACAAGGTAATGTGTGTGCATTCGGAGATACTATGTAAATATTTTCTAACACCGTAAAAAACAAAATGTCCAGTGCTCATGCATTATTAGAGTTAGCACTTCAAACTGGAATGGAAACGTACCGTTGGCGGTGTGTGTTTATGCCCGATAAAGGTGCGTTTTTTGTCAATTATGTCATCACTTCAGCTTTAATAGGAACGAGCTTGGAACTCATACGTTTTCCAGAACTGTTTATGTACGGTCTTCGACTATCCACTGCAAGGTGAACGCATTATTATATTAGCATTCGTTATATTTCATTTTTTTTTCTTATTTAACCTAAACAATACGACTGTATATGTCCATCACTCAAAAGTATGTTTTATAACTAGTACGTACACTACAATGTTATAATATTACTTAAAATCTTTAATTATTTGTAACTGGTTTAAATTACTTTTGTTAGTCTCATTTGTTTTAAACACGTCAGTACTTTCCCAACCAAATAATTCCAAAATCCTATAATGATTGGACCGCAGTCACCAGAGTGACAAAAAATAATCCATTTTAATATTTTAATCAGCCGTAACTTTGAAGTTTAAACTAATCATATATTTAACTAGCAGTTTTCATGAACTTATTTGTTAACATTTTAATATTTATGACAGTTTCACCTTAACGCTGTTACTCCAAGATAAATTCATAAGCGATTTATACTAGCACGACCTCTTTTAATGAACAGCGACATAATATTATTATCCTTTTAACATGATTTATAGTTTCTTTTTATATGATAATTAATAACCGAATAACAACAACACTTATACACTTCCGCATTTTCATAGTCTACTGACTAAAATGTAATTATGTAGGTAGTTTTTTTTTTTTTTTGCTATTAATTATGTTATCGATATTAAAAATATGTGTTTTAGGTCAAAAGCGGAATCGCACAGTGCTAGAAAGTTAGTTCTTTCTGAATTTTCTTTTGGCGTACAATACGCTTGGATGTTGCTGATATTTACCATTGTAACAGTGTATAGCGTTTCGTGCCCACTTATCACACCGTTCGGTAAGAAGCCGTCATCAGTCAAGACGGTTTGTGTTCTCTAAATTATTGTATTTGAAAGCACCGCGGTTGCGTTTTGCAGGTCTTATGTACATGGTGACCAAACACTTTGTCGATCGTTACAACATTTACTATGCGTTTGGAAAATCGAAAATCAGTAAAAATATACACCGTACGGCCATCAATTGTGTAATGGTGGCCATAGTGCTGTTGCAAGTTAGTTTTACATCGTTGTCGATGCTTCGTTACGGGCTGCATGACATCACGTGGTTCGCGTTGATCGGTCTGATCATTACACTGGCGTTTACACTGTCCCAATGTTTCTACAATCACTGTTCCTCGTGGAGTCCTATACGTTACCAGGTAAACCAGGAAAGCTGTACTTTTGACTCTTCCGCAACAATTGCGGATTTGGTGCGGTCGAATTTATCATTTTCATGTAGTTGAATCAGTTATTTGTACCTAAATCTTTACCTAATTAGTCACCGAGGACGTTGATTCTAACTCGTCCAAATGTCAGTGCTGCGTCGTCTTTGGAATTAGCCGTTTGCAATGCCCAAACCCATGTAGTTGTTTCTTAGGAAACGCGAGGCATGCCAGCATAGGCGTAACTATGGGAGTGCTAAGGGGACTTTAGTACCCCCCCCCCTCCCCACTCAAAATTAGCACTCTCAGAATGTATAAATCAACTGATAGAAATGTCATATTTTTGAAAATTTATCGTACTTAAAATTTTTTTCGGGTTTCCCTTAAAGAAACTTCATTTACTACAAAAAATTGTTATATATACTAGACCGCGCTAGATCTAATTTTTAGTTTCAAGTACTAAAACGACCCCTACAAACCCGAAATAAAGAAAAAGTATAAGCTACTATACAGAGATGTTAAATATAGTTTTTTGGATTTCACTATACGCATCCGTAGTAATTTAATTTAAGAATATCACACACAAGTTTGGAAGTAATTCGATTATTTTTCAAAAAGTGTTAAGATAGTGTTAAGATGAAAAATGTGCACTTTTTTATGGCGTTTGTTTTAGTTTTCAAGCGGAAGGGGTAAATTTAATTTTTATTTTAAGCTTTATTATGTACCTTTAGATACAACATAGGGTAAAAAAAAGATAAGACATCATTGTAAAAATAACATACTTTCAGCTTCGCATCGAAATTTAAATAAAAAATGTAAATTGACATGGTACTGACAAGGGTTTGAAAAATATCCACCTCGCTAATGAGCCACCCTATATATTGTAAAATCGAAAACTTAATTTTAACACACGTTATGTATACAGGTTAGACTTCCACATAGAGATCAAGCTAATCAGTCCACACTTAGCCATATCGCACATGCGGTAGAGTACATTCCCGAAGTGCTGCGACAAACTTTACTAACTACCGTGGCCAACATAAGTACACTGCCGTTGACTCCAAACGATTCTAGTAGCACGTTAGAAGATTTGGAAATTGAGATTAAGAACACCGTACGCCATCATCAATGTTTTTCGAACGGTCAGTCACAAAGTTATGTGTCAGTTTAGGTTATAAGGCCTGGTGACTTAGCAATGGCGGCGACTTTGGTGGAATAGTGTCAGGACCAGGAAGAACTTACAATTAGTAAAAAGTGTATGGCAAAATGGCACTGCTATCTACCGCCGGTTTTACTGATCAAATTAAAAACGGCCAATTGATGGCATAGCAAATGTTTGTTTGAGCGACAAAATATTTACATACCTTATTATTATATTAAAATATTAATTTTTTACTCTCAATATAGTACTAACATGATACTTTATAAATTGCGTTTTAAAAAGTTTATTTACTACATCAAACTTGTTTTTATATTTATACAAAATCGTTTCAAATAAAGTTTTTCTCTATAACTATTTCTGATCTTACGAACCACAAAGCAATCGGTTAAGTAGTTTAGAAGTTATCATGGAATCAGACCAAAAAAAACACTTAATTAATCGCTGAACCTATTCATCTCCATATCGGTACTAAAACTCTAAAAATTATATACAGATTGTCTCTCAGGGACATTGTTATTTTTTAATTTCACAAAAATGTCAGTAACGAGTTTTGGTAAAACCTGAGCAAAATGTATAGACTACCGAGTATACTAATGTATATAAAGTTCAATTAAAAAGTATATTATATTAAAGGATGCCCTTCTATACAATAAATAGTACACTTTTCGTTATTAGCTAACACCGTTTGGATACTACTATTGAGTATATATTGTATATTGTGTATTATATTAATTATGTACATTACTTATGTATATTGTATACTCAATGATACTACCTATTTATTTTTGTTTATTTATTGGTCCTAATTGAATTTAGTGACACTCTTAAGATCATAAACACCATAAAACGCCATTTTTATAAATGACACCGTTTGTCCGTAAATTGGACCATAAAACTGTGCATGAACAAATGTAAAACCAAATTATCTGCTCGAGTATAGTCAAAATCTCAATAAAATAAGGGTTGGAGACATTGTTGAAAAAAGTAAAAGAGCTCGTCCCTTTGAAACTTTCAACAATGTCGCTCTCTTAAGGGATGGAGATTTCAAAATTATAATATTTTATATTATGTTGACCTACTTTTTGCGCCCGAAGCGTCTTGTCCTGCCGCTTTGAGCTTTGGGGAAAAGTCGATATTACAGTGCGACCAACACAATAAGTGTTGTAGCACCACGACGGTGACGCGCGGCAACACTGTCGATGGCGTATGATCGAGCGTTACCAGTATGCTATCCGCCAATGGCTACCGCCGTTGTCGGGCGGCCGTGTAATTCTAACGGAGGAAACGCAGCGGCCATTTTGTGAAAACTGTCGACATTAAAAAGCTTCTGACTTATATGTTTTATATTGCCATGGCCTACCGTAGGCGGCGCCACTGTAGTAATCGGCCTCTTGTATTTCCACTGGTCTTGTCTTTAGTCGGAATTGTATTGATCAGTCAGTCGGTGGCAGTGTCATAGTGTTGTAGGGCATTCGTCGACCCCGGGTCCAGGATTTGCAGTGTAAGTGACAAGTCTGTCATTGGAACTTGAAAGTCTATCTTGTGAAGACTTCCGTTTGCCGTTATGGATATTGCTTTCGAACTTTTCAAAATGTCGTTGAACTATATGTTAGTGACTGATTTACTGAGGGTGGTGGCTCAAGTAATATTCGCCGTATGTTTTTCCTATGCGTTGCAAAAGTTGCTTTGGTATAAGTAAGTTACACTAATGTCCGTTAAGATCTAACTTTTTTAGTCCATAAGCGAATCGTATCGTACCGGCGCGACAGTTTAGTTCCAGAACAGGCATAAACGCGGGTACAAAAAAAAAAGGCAGTGTAGCGGGGTCAGGATTCTTTTGCCATACCATAGTGTTTTTTTTACGGTGATTACGAATCATAAGTAAAAAATTGGCGGATAAAACATCACTCGAAAAAGTGAAATAATGAAAAAGTTTCCACCTAACCTAACCTTTTAGTGGAAGGGGGTTTATTAATTCTTTTCCATATTCAGAAATTATAATTTTTAAGTTTTCAACTCTAATATTACTATTTAATATTATCACGGTTCACGCTGTCTGTCACGTTTGTCTTAGAATCACAACTTTAAACTGTACTGTTATTATATTTTATAAAAATATATACAGCGATGAATATCATCTGTCTCCATAAACGATAACGTTCCTATTCACTCTGTACATACAGGTCCTGGCAAAAGCTCATTAATATAATGGAGAGCGTTAATAAACTTTTGCATACCTACCCCCAGAGATTTTAAGTATATCGAATAAAGAAAATAATTTGATGACAACTAAGGAGTATAGTCTTTTAGCTGGCTATGAAAATATACAGTTAATGCCTAATGTGTACTATTAAAGTTAAAATAAAACTGTGCTCTTAGTTAGGTAATAGTTTTTCTTTGATCTATCGATAATCGTGCAATCGTGTACCACCGGAAATCACTATTACCTAAGTCCTGATTATATAGAAGGGGGTTTTAAAGTACATGAGAAGACCATAAAAAAAGTATAATTAAATTATGTAATTGTAAAGTTATTTCTTTACTTTGGCAAGGAGTTTGACGCGAGCGTTATTAAAAAAAAAGACTAACATTTTAATTGAATTTTTATAGAAAAATATTATAGTTTGACAACGTTCTATTGTTGTCTGTGAGTTAAAAATACTAAATAGTAAATGTAATACTAATACTGAACTGCTTGTGTTAATTTGTATCAGTTACTGCAGACAAATAAAAAACCTAAAGCGTCATGTACAGGAATCCCATTTGCTTCTGGACCCACTGGTTTACCCCGCGAATCCAGACAAAACCAATCAACACCAGTGGATGTATTTAAGAGTAATGTCTCCAAGAACTTGTTACCTATGCATTTTCATACGTACATAATATACCTTGACAATATTATTACCTATTTTATTAGATGGAGCGGTTGATCGGAAAGATGTCTGCAGATATTCACGTTGTGAATCGCGTCAAATTTTTAACAGGAAAATTCTGTAAAGCGGTTTTTGAAGGTAAATGGAAAAATACTTTCGTGCATGCTTTATGATTAAATACTCGTCTAATTATGCGTTACTACTCTTTAGACTATGAATTGCTTAATTGGATATCAATGCAAATCGACGTCCATAATGAAGGTTTGAAAGTATACTACAATAATTATTACTAGTAGATATATAAATTCATTGCTTGACGGGCCCCTCTTCTCTCCTTCTGGCCCCTGGACAAAGGGCAACCGAGAATTAACTAATGTTTTCACGTTTTCAATAAAAAAAAAAATCACATTTTTTATTATTAATTTTTTTAAATAATTTATTCGGTAAATCGAGTTTTAAAGTTGTGTCGAATTTTGAATGTATTAAATGTATTAACCTATGTTTCTACTTTTTTCACAAAAAAATTATTCACAATCTCAAAAGCAAAATCATCAACTATTAAAATGAAAATGCGGATTTAACTCAACAACTATGTTGAAATTCTACATTATTGACTCTAGGAACAGTTCTAAATGCCTAAATTGCTATAATATGTTATTAGAATACCTTTTTTTATACATTTTACCAAGTCGAGCACTGGATAATATGTTTAGCATACTTAATAATTTTTTAGTACATTATGTATTACCTATAATATTTAACTGTTTTGTGATATTTGATGCAGCCGAAGCCCGACACTTGGCCACTCTATTAGTGTACTATGGATATGTACTTCCGGTTCATGATCGTTTTTTGCCAGTCCAGAGGAACGGAGAGTTTTATAGATTCCAAGTATACAACACATTGTTTTTAAAATTTGATTAATTTTTTTTTTGTTGAAAAATATAAAACTGACATTTTAATTTTATTTACGTTTTGCAGATACCGAAATTCTATCCGTCCATTTCCTACGAAATAAGGGACGAAGAATACGGTAAACACAAATACAAACGTTTTAACAAGATTACTAAAAGTCACTTTAAAAAAAATTGGTCTTTAAAAGTCACTTTTACACGTCACTTGTACATAGATTATTAACGCATAATTATTTTTACCTATAAAAAAAACATAGGGATTGTTTTTGCTTTAAGATAAAATTATTAATGTTTTATGATAAACAAGAACGAAATAATAATTACAAAAGTTTTAAATTTACAAAAAACTACAAATTAAATCGTTTTTTTAATTATCATACATTTTTAGAAACTAACTCAAAAAAAAAAAAAAATTTTAAACAACATTTTAACAAACATTTCTATCCGATTTTAATTTTACTAAAATTTTTCAATAACTTATAATAAATGTGCAATTGAATTACCTATGTATACACATAAAAGTATTACTTACCTATAATTTCAAAAATTCATAGCTCGTGAACGGGTCGAGATAAAAATGTTTTAAATAATCAGTGATGCATTTTTATGAGTTTTGAGTGTAAAAATAATATTTACAATAAATCAACGAGTATTTGTCGTTTTACACGGCTGAAGTAAATTGACTCCTTAAATACAAAGTATATACAGTACCTATACAGTTACATACTTGGCGTAAATACTTCTTAAACTTATTTAGCTGTATGTATTAGAAGAGCGAAAGAAAGAGAAGGTCGACTTGGGAGATGGGAAGGAAGGAGTATAATCTACATAGAAAATCAAAACATTCTCTAACAATATACCTAACACTATTTCAAGATCTCGCAAAATCCTTTCGATTTTTCTTTAAACTCTTTCTGGCTTTCTTCAAGTTTTGTTTCACAACTGCAACGACCCATCGACCAATTCTTATCAATCCACCTATTTCCATCTCACTTGCACTGCTTGACTTGAGGTTTTCATCACTTCCCTATTATGGTACACCTGACATATCGTGTGTGAAATTGTATATTATATAAGACGTCAAGTCATATGAAGAAGTATTCACTTCAAAATGCAACAACTTCAAATCGGGTTAATTTATACATTTTTCCTTATTTACTTTTTTTCTCCCATGTATTAGTTACAAGGCCTGATCAAGGGGTACTTGTCTAACAAGTTATGTTACTTGCATTTTGTGTCATTATATATATAATTTTTTTTATATATTTTTTTACAGCTGTACATTTAAACGTTAGAGTTATGAGTTCTTCAAAGTTGGCCCGTTACGAGAAGGAAAATCTAGCGAAACTCAAAGAGAAGTTCTCCGATCACTGGGATGAGATTCTTAGATGCGCTAAATACCGAAGCACAACGTTTCAAGAAATGGATGACACAGATAGTGAACTGTTTCAATTTCGAGAAAGAGCTTTTTGGAACGTTCACCGACCGAAGGTGCGCATTAGCCATTAACCCGATTTGGCACTGCCCAGTTGGCATGCCTGCATTTAGGGTGTGTTCACGGTGGACCGTTGCCCTTGTGACGCTAGCACAAGGGGGTAGTAGGTGGATGGGTTGGCGGCATTTTCAAAAGTATTGTGAATGCTATACTTCAATTTTGATACTTGTATAAAATAATTCAAAACATGAGAGTTTAAAAAAAAAATATATCACTGAGCTCTACCACAACGATACATTTCAACAACTATTGCTTCAATTGAATTTACACAATAGCTTTTGAACGAATCATTTTGTTGGTCTTACCGTAAGTTGGGTCATAGGATAAAAAATATGTTTAGATGCAATCTAGGTGGGTACTTTTTTTGTGATTCCATTTCCCTAAAAATTAATAACTATGTACTGTTATTAATATTGTTATCATCCAAATAACTCGGACGCCACGTTATGGCCACAGTGTCGGCGTCGTTTTGAAAATAATTGTAAATACTTACTTAACAATACAACTTTTACTTTGTAGCCGGGCACTTTTCACTCTACGGAAAAAGATTACAGGAAATTAAAAGCGTATACACCTCAGAACTCAACAGAGACTGATGAAACAAACGATGACACGACAAGAGAGGATGTTAGTGAGCCGTTAAATCTGGACCGCCGTAACATAAGTCAATCGCATCCCGGAAACAAGTGAGAGAGTCTTGACTTCAAAATCCAAGTTTATTAAATTAATGTAAACTAGTATATTTGAAACGAGGTCTTTTTAAACACATTATATTATCCCATGAACCTAATTTTTAGGCTCAGTAGTTTAGTAGTTAGGGATTTTCAAGTATTTATTAACTTCAAAACAATTGGTATAGGCATCTAAATGTGTCTTACTAGCTGCTATCCAGGTAAGTGGTTATCTATAGGTTACCACTTACCATTCCGGTTAATAATTTTATCGTATACTCAGTTCGTATTTTGTGATGTGTAGATTTTTATATTTTTATTTAATAGAATATTTATTATAAAATAATTAAATATATATAAAAAATAAATATACATTTATTTTTACCACACGCATTATACTACCATAGATGAGACCTTAAAAACACGGTGTTCAGCAAGCATCATTTTGTTCTTTGCCAAAACCTTATCCATATTTTAAACGTCATTAGTAAAAGTCAAAATAAAAAAACAAATACGAGTAGCATTTTCTAATTTACCGCGTTTTCTTTATAATAAGGTTATTATATTCAATCAATACTTACTTTTTTTTCAAAAGACCCAATTGGTAAAGTCTCTATTACTATTTTTAATTTTTCTTTGTTTTCAGTCATACTCCATACTGCGTACAATATGCTGCTTACGATCCGTTTGTCACACATCCTATATCTTATAATTATTGGTTGGTAAAGAAAATTGGAATTTGGAAAACCAACAACGACCAGTAAGTCAAACAATCAAGTAACAGAGTTGAGTAAAATCCGGATTTTTAGAATTTAGAAAACATTAAACCAACTATATATTTTATATAATTGTATCCTATATTATTGAACAATTGTGATTTTTGATTTATTCCATAGCCGAATTTGCCGCAACTCTGTATTATTTAATAGATATGACGTGTAACTAATTGTAATGTTCCTGTCGTGTATTATATATAATATATATAATATGTAAGTATCAATTGTCTGATTAAACAGACTAGCGTTGAGCAGCTGCAGAACAAAACTATGGGCGTTCAGTTTGAGAGATATACTGTCAGATCCAGTCGGCAAAGATAATTTCAAAATGTTTTTGGAAAAAGAGTTCAGCTATGAAAATCTCAAGTAATAACTGTAAAAAAAATTATTTTTATATTCCGCAGACCTATGTGAGCTCATTTTTTTCAGTTTTTCCCCGTTATTTACCGTACATAAAAATGGTGATGTCGATTGTTTTGTTCAAAAATCTTCTCATTCAACACTTTTTTTACCTTTGAAATGGAGCCTAGACGTGGTATTGGTTTCACAAATACAATGATATATTTTAATTTTTAATTTCCCCCCCCCCTTTTTTTGTCTGGACCCACGACTACTTTTTAGCCAACCAATAAAAAATTTCAGTAGATTATTCAATTTCAAATTATATTGGCATAATATATTATGTATAAATAATACGTAGGTATTTTATTTTATTACTAAGTACGGTTTTTTTTTTGGCAGATTAATATTTTTTTAAGCTTGTGAGTTTCTATTATTGCGTTATTTAATTTAATTTTAGAAATACTGATATTTTAACAACAAAAAAAAGGGGGAAGGAGTTGCAATTAAAAATATTGATTTTATTTTAAAAATTGTAATGGGAAATTAAGAAATCAACATAAAATTTAGGACACTATTCGGTCACTATTTTTATGATGTCGAATATTATATTACTAAATTAGGCTTCTTAATTTTGCATGCAGCTGTTATCTAATAAACAGGGTTAATTAAATAAGTTAGTTTAGGTCGATGAAATAATTGTTTTAGCTAAAAAAATATATGATAATATACTTAATCAAGTTGAAATTGCTATGTTTAACGGTTTAACATAATTAAATGTACCAATTGGTGTATATTGCTAGTAGAGTTTTAGCAATTAATCCTTTAAAGCTACCCTTTAATATGATATTTGGTTTCCTTAATCGTGTGTTATACAACTTTTTTGCGCCATTCGATATAACGAGGATTTGATTTCGAAATTGATTAGCTTACATTGTAAATCGCTAAATACATGACGTGTAGATTTTAAATTTTCAAGACAAAAACCTTAATACCTATTTCTGTACGGTAGAGGTTCGGTTGATTTTTGAGGAAAAACATAAAATTATTTTAATTATTCAAATCTAATCGCGTTTTGCTTGTGTAGATTTTGGGACGCAGTGGTGGAATTCCAAAAGTTGCCCTTGAGCCAAGTCGCACAAGCCGCCCAAGACATTTGGACTGAATACATAGAGGGCGACGGGATCAACATCGATTCTCATTCCAGAGAAGTGACCAAACAAAATATGGCCTACCCGAATAGATACACCTTCGACGTGGCCGCTGTACGTTATTCATATTTTTCACGATGATATTTACCCTATCCCCTGCAAGTAAAACATCAAAGCACCTGTTTTCACGTTGTAGGTATTATAAGTAGCGTTTGAGGTCTGAAATATTTCACCATTTTGATTTTTATTGATTATTATTTAACTATTTGGCCCTACTGCCTTACATACATCATATTACATCTGGTCAATTTGTACACTGTGTTTTTGTTTTTGTTAATATTTTCTTTAATATATTTTATTTTAAAGGTCTACTTTATACCTAGATATACAATCAAAATTAAAAAAAAAATAATAAGTAAATACTCTTTCAAAATGTTTTTATACGCATAGGTAAAAAGAAGAATAAATGTTTCTAATAATTAAATTAAAAAATCACATCACATCATCCAAAAAATGTCCAATATCTTCTCAATTCTCAGCGTTGAAGCTAAAGAAATGGTTGCTTTGGTCTTTTATTGCAAGTGGCTTCTCAATTGAATCTCGTCTAGATGACACGACATATTAGATAATAACAACTGTTGTTTTGCTAATATCAAATTGTGTATTAATGTCGTCAGAAACATGTCTATCATTTGATGGAGACGGACAGTTACCAAAGATACCTCAAGTCAAAAATGTACAAAGACAAAGTCGAAGAGAGTAATGCGAATATGAGGTACTGTCTCGCGAATAACTTAATACAATTTTGGATAGGTACTAAACTTTTTTTTTTTTTAGTATATCCGTCTGGGAAGTACTTCGTTTCTACACAAGACGTGGCTAGTGGCAACGTCTTAATCCAACATTCGATGATAGTCTTTAGGTACTACATAATATAGTACTATAGTAGATTGATGTTAGCAAGTAGATGAAATATGTACGTAGAACTTAGAAAATTTGTAATAAGGTTTTAAAAAAATTTGATTTAATTACTAATACGTAGAAATAATACAATGTTTACATTATATTCAATCGCTTTCTTTTAATCTGTTTAAAATATAATACAAGATGTATTAAATCATATTTCAACTATACGACTTATTTTGGTTAATTTCCTGCTACGTTACCCGAAAACGTTGTACCTAACATAGTTAGTCCAAAAAAAAAATAATAATCTAATAAATCTGAGTTAATACTAATACAGGTTTTTACAAGTTGGCAAATAATATAAGTAAAAAGAAAAATCTGTTAAATATATTTTTGAGTGGATTTAGATAATAACTAAACGTGCTACAAACATCGGATTCGGTTACAACAGAAACAGAAGTGTTCTGTATTTGTATAGTTTTTGGCGTAGATTACAAGTGTATCGTTATTTTGCAGAGGTATTTTAAATTACCAAGTACATAAAAAGATTTATAGTAGAGTTTGGTTACAGAACAAAAACAATGTTTTGATATTTTTAAACGGTTTAACAACCAATATACATATATTTATATATCAGGATAAAATTATGACATTTATTAAAACAAAAATCTAATAAGTAAAACATAGTAAACAGTGTATATTTTTAACAATAACATAAAAAAATAAAAATACATTGGTAACAAATTACTAAGCGCAAATAGCGATTAATAATGATAATTAATAGCCTTAAAAATGTTAAAATGTCTTTGAGGCGATATCGCTCGACGACGCAGTTAATCTACGCTGGGCAAACTCTTCGTTCGTAGAATGGACGATTTTCGGGTCATCGGTGGAATTTGCGACTTCCACTAATTTCCTATAGGTCGAATGGTCCAACATCCTGTGTGTCGACATATACCTTTATTTAAAAAATGAAAAACTCAAATTATTTATGGCAACTTGTTATTTAAAATTAAAATACAAAACCTAAACACGTAATTGTCGTACAAAAATTAATACACCGTTAAAAATATTACTTATGTGCCAAGTCAAAACTAGATTTATACCCAAACTGTTCAAACATTCAACTGGGAAATTTTGTCTTTTTTTTTATTGATCTGGATTAATTATTAAGCTCAACATAAAATATTTAGTAGGTTGTATGGAATTGTTTGAAAAAAAAAATGTATTTAATAGCCATTTATAATTAATCTTAATTTTTATTAAAATAAAAATGTATATTAAACAATTATTTTCTGTTATTTAATAAAAAACAAGGCAAAAAAAAGATGAAATTTTTTTTTTATTTGCCTAAAATTTACAGCAAAATTAGGTGACAATAATAATACAACATTTTGTTGGTCAAAATATTAATTTTTGTTTATTTGAAAACATAAAAATGATTAACATACTCAAGTATGTACATAAATTATTAGGTATTATTGTTATGGTTAGCAGTATACTACCTCATAGCAGGAATGACTTCTTTTCTAGACAACAACACTTCTGCGATTTCTTCGTGAGCCGTATTGAGTCGGTGCAACATGTCCAAAGCGATTTGATGTGCCGGAGGATAAAGCGTTTCCAACGACAATAGTAGACATGCCTAATGAAACATAAATTGAACAACTAATAACATTCAAGTTGAAACATTTTTATTTTTTAATATTATTTAACAAAAGCTCGGTTGCATTTTCCAAATCTAACGTAGGTATTGTTTCGACAGGCGTAATAAAACTACCTACTACTTTTTATACTTACCAAAGGCTTAGAGTCGGCGAAAATATGATACTGTACCATTTGATGTAGTTGATAGTACATTTTGTTCATTACCAAACAATTTATGAGCAATTCGTACAGGAAATGTTCAACCGTTATTTTAGCGTCGGTTAACGATCTTATATACTCGACTAGAATGGAAACGGCGTATTTCCTGTCACCTGGTAATTTGAAAGTATATTAAATTTATTATAAACTCAATACATATACATATTTATACTAATATAAAGCGTGACATACTGTTTGTGTCGTCTAAATGGTCTACTAGTTTAGTGAATACATTTTTGTATACATCAAATTGTTCGACGACGACTTTACATCGCAACGATTCGGCGACAATCATAAAGTCGTGCGACAACGGACTGTTGACCATTACGTGAGTGTTCAGATGTCTTTTGTAAACAATGTTTAAATGATCAAAGACGTTGCCGATCTCGATCATATCACTTTTCCTGTGTAGAATCATGTCTTGTAAAACCTAAATCATATTTCATTGGACGGTTAGCGTTAAAATTCTACTCAATTCAACAACTCGTCTCTGACTAACAAAAATATACAACATAATTAAATTTCTCTCAATATACATTTCAATTTGTACAATATTATTCTGTTTAAAATATAATTTTTAAACTGATTATTTGATTTCCCTTAATGTAATTGACAATGTAAATACCTCCATTATACTTTCTTTGGATGTCGACCGCAACAGAAGGAAATCGATTAACGAGCATTTATTAAGAAAACTTTTTGAAATCTCGGTTACGTTCAATTTCAAATGCCTGAAAATGAACAAATTGGTAATAATAACTATAATATTACAATGGTATTTTTAAAAATTTTATTACAATAAAGCAACAATTATTGTTAAGTCTTGAACATCCGCAGAAAAAATAACATAATATAATAAATGTGATACTTAAGAATTTACCTAATTGAGTTTAATAAAAAAAAACATTTTAAAGAAGTTGATTTTATTAAATATTAACAGTAATTGTATAATGATTTATATCATAAGATGTATACATACCACAAGTATCCAGATTTTGCATCGATGATAATATTTGGTTGAAATGAAATGCAAATGGCGGAATCTATGTTTTTTTCATCATTGGAAAATAAACTACCACTGTTTTAAATATTACACGAATTAGCAGAATTTTTAAATTCAAATATAATATTTAAAACTGGCAAAAGAAATGTTTTAAATGTGCCTTAAAATTAAATTTCAAATATATTTTTCTAATTAGTCAACTTCTCTTCTGTTATTTATGTTAAATATAAATCATTTCATAGACAACAAATAATTTGATACCGTTTTATTTTAATTTTTGTTTCCCTCAACAAAACCGTTTGACTGCTGATTTTTAAAAATTAAAAAAATAAATTATAACATACTTATATATTTTATTATACTTTTTAAGTGGATAAATATCTAACTCTGCTTGGTCAATTGAGAAATTGATAATATTGTAAGAGAACCTACAAAAATACTGCAACACAATAATTCTAAAAACATATAATAATGTCTACTGTTTCCATAAAATAGCATATGTTAAATGTACCACCCTGTATATATGAGAAAAAATGAGTCTACTTAAAATCACAGTAAGTAAATAGTAACAGGTAACATCAATATAACATTTTATAAAAAAAATTGTACTTGTAATCACTTTTTTTAAACAACAGATATTTTTAAAAATATAAAAAAAAACATTTGTGGTTTGAATAGACGATTTGGGTTTTATTAATTAATTTAATAGTGACCTAAATTTAGGTAATATTGCTGAATATTGCAAATGGCAGTGTTAGGTAAAATTTAAATCAAATAATGAATACCAAAACATTTTGGGAAAACAGTTTTTCTCAATAATAATAAATGACATTTTTTTCCTTTAGAAAACAAAATTATTTTCAACACGATGACTATAGTAGATAATCTGATATTTACTAAATTTATTTAAATTTTTTTGTTTAGTAGCTATAAGGCATGCATGTACCATTATTATTATTATTATTATACAGTTTGTTGTCTTACATACAACATGACCTATAGAAAATTTAATTTAAATTTCAATTGTTAATACAAATATGGTTTGGGCCTTTATTTAGATAAAAATACAATTATTTTTATAATTTGAATCTTATATTAAATTTTAAAAAATATTGTTTAAATAGTGCCCAAGTCGAGATTAAGCACTTATAATCTTATTTTTTGTTTTCTTCAACAAATATTGTGTTGACTGAACGTTATTTAATTTAAAACAAAGTAATTAAATTTGTAAAAGGATACAGATGTCGGAGATGCGTTGTAGATCATTTTCTTTGGAAAACGATCGTTGAATGACGACGTTATCTAAAATTGGCAAATAGCACGGTATAGTGTTTTCTTTAGCGGCCTCCATGTAAATGTCAAACACAGAAGAACACTGAGAAAAAATGTTAAATGACACTTTTTCTCCACTTAAGTTAAACTACAATATTGTTGTCTCTCACTTTTGTATGTTGATAATGAACGATAATTAAATTATCCACAACGTTTATTAACAGTTTCCCATTGTAGACGAGCTTCAACACGTGAGATTTTTTAAATGTCATCATTCTGTAAACATATTAGAAAGAATTAACGGTGCAATGAGTAAAACATTTTTAAAAAACAAAATAATTATTACTTGTTCAGAGTGTAGACAATGATTTCGTTTCTACTCTGGTTAGTCGGCAACACCAACACTCTGAGAATGTTGTAAACGTTTGTCAAGACTATGTTTCGTTCGCTAATTATTTGGTTACGTAAATTGGACATGTTGTCAAACTCGACTGTAAATAAATGTAAAAGCATAATAACTATATATTTAACGACCATACATCGTTCGGGAATCAATGAGTCGCTCGGAAAACAAACTTTCTAATTTGGATAGTTTGGCGACGTTGCCGGGGTGAATGTGAAGCGGTTGTACGTCGCCAAACGAGTTTGTCGACAACAGCAAAATTTTGTTTTGCGGAGAATACGTAAACCAATTGATGGTCAAGTTGATGGATTTCAAAAATATAGTCCTCTGTTTCGGTCCTAGTCCTTCGACCTGGTCAACAGTGGAATTCATTCGTATTAATTTTTTTTTTAAATTAACCAAAACTAGCTTAAAATAGATTACTACCTGATAGAGTTCTACGCCCTTGTCGCTGATCAACAATATTTCACTTTTGCCAGTCCAAATGAACCCCAACAATTTGGCCGCTTTAAATTTGCAATACAGAAAATAAGGACTTTCCAAAGTGTTGTCTTTTATGTCCATTAATTCCTAGACAATATCCGGGTTACTAACGACAAACACAATAGACAATAATATTACACGTCTTACGATGGATAGCATCGTTCGCATCATTGTCAGAATTTTGCTGTCCATAGACAATTTAATTGACGACACGGGGCCACGGTCTTCGATTTTAAAAACCAAGTTCTCTCTACATCGGGTACACGATGTGACGATTATTTCTGTCATTTCCCCGGAATGCACCGTGATAATCTATGAAGAAAACAATAATTAAATATGTACAAAGAACATCTGCACTGTGGCGGACTACCGTTATTCGTTACCTGTTCGGTGACTTCATCGTAGAAAACATTTGTGGTTTTGCTCACGCTTACGGGATCAAAATGAATAGGATCGTCGTTCAAGTTGAGAAAATTATTTTCTACAATAAAAGATTTTTCCATGATTTCGACGATACCTTAAAAACAAGTGATGGATTGTTTAACGATAAAATAAGCTCAGCTATTCATGAGTACAATGATGCTGTACTTGTATGTAATTTTAGTAATTTATTACATTTAAAGTAACATCATGAACGAGAGGAACGTGTATAACATTGTACATTTGTGAAATGTTAGAAAATGACTTGGCATTCTAGTATTAGTCAAACAAATATCTGGTTCGATAAAGTATGAGTTACAGGAAAGAGGGTTTATGATTTTCCCGGCAAATACATTACCTAGTCCTTCTGGAAGTATTTCACAAATGTAATGTAACTTATGTAATCTAAGAGAATAATATTTTGCTATTTAATTTTTAATGAAAACAACACAAATACTATTGGAATTAACTAAAAGCCATTGACGATTTACCAATGACAAATTACTAAAAGAATACAAAAGATGAATTCAAAAATATTTACATAATAAGTACAAAAGTAATAGTATTTGTAATTTGTATTGCGATTTGTGTAATCTATTGAATTTCTGTACTGTGGTATTTTGATAAAAGAACCTTTCTAGATAAGATAAGATTTCCGTGGAAGAACAATACAGGTATGCCAGCGACCAATGTGATAACCGAAAATGGCCGCCACGCTTTTCGGGCCACCAAGGTAACCGGCAGCCATATTGTGGAAATTGATAACACGAATGGCTGACATACCTATGAACTTTTACATTCAATGATCACTGCCGGAAACGTTATCATACTTTTTTAGCGGCTGATTTTTTGAAAATTAATATTTTACAATATATTATTAAAAAATTCAATAAAACAACATTCTCCGGGCTGAGAAAACTAATGTAATTTTTTGTTTATAATAATTGTCACTTTAAATACTAAAATGAACTATAATAAAATGCTTTCGAAATTTTAGCAAGAAAAAAACGATACATTATATAGACACATTTTAGGGCGTTTTTCGAACGATTTTTGTTTTTAACCAAATAAAAAACAAAGATGTTAAAAGTTGATAAATATTTTTAATTAATGTTGGGAGTTAAGTTATTTAAGACAAAAAAAAATTGTTTTTTATTCTACTTTCTTTAGTGAATAATTCAGACCTAACCTCAGAATTAGTGTAGCATTGTTTTTATTTTTGTTTATGCGCAAAGAAGAAAGTACTGAGACTTTTCGTTACTGTTAAATTAAAGTGAACTTTTAAAGTTTAAAATGTAAAATATCAGACAAAAAACAACTATACCGAAAAAAAAGCCGGCCCGAAGTTCTTTTAAGGGTAAATAATAAGACAAATGATTGCAGATTTAAGTCGTGTAAAATTGTAATAGGACATAGTATAAATATTAGACTTTTATTTATTATATTTTTCCATTAACATGAGCAATTTTTTTAAATTACTATGACAAAAGTTTAAAGATTTCCAATTTCAACACTTAATTTAGGTTTGGTCCAAAAATTTACCATAAAACATAGAAGTAATTAATTAAAATTAGTATTTAATAATACATTCAGTAAACCAAAGCAACGATAGAGCTCAAAAATTATTATCTGTAACAAAAAAAAATAAATAAATAAATAAAGTCTCTAAAGTAAATTTGTCGTTTGTAATTCAGTTGGTGTATTAATCATAATAACTCTTCATTTCACATTGTTTATTGTTTTTACCAAACCAAAAAAAAAAATCCATTATTTTTTTTAATACATAATTATATAAATAATAATCTGGGGAAGATATTTAAGTTTACATTAATTACTAATTAATTTAACATCACAATCAACAACCTAACGTAGTTAATTCAACAGCCAAATATAGCCTAATTCTTTATTATATAAAATATAAATTTAATATGAGCTATGAATATAAAATAAATAACAGCCAAAAATAAATAAGATTATTAGTGATCTTTAGTGGGTAAAAAACCGTACCCTAAAAGATGTGTAATAAAAATTAAGCCCCAAATATTTTTTGATTATTTAAATATGTATGTAGAGAAAGTCTTCAAAGATTTATTTGGCAAAACGCGATCATTCATCAGACCTGAAATATATGTATATTAATATGATTAGATTAATATAAAGTTGTTAGCTGAAAAGGTTCATACAATAATTAATAGTAGACAAATATATTATGTAGTCAGAATTATTACTTTACAGAAGTTTTGTTTTAGACAATTAACAGTTAACTGTTGGAGAAATGTTTTTAACGTTTTATTTGTAATCGAGTATTCGATTTTTTTTTATTGCTTTTTAAGTTTTTAAATAAAGTGTTCAAAATATACGTCTATGTTAAATTTAATTTACAGTATTTTTAACATAAACAAATTTAAACCTTGTTATAGTTTAATCAACGTTCCATTTCAAACCCAAAAACTACTCAAAATGACAAAAAAAAAAAAATTATAACATAAATTGTTTTCAATTTAAAGGGTTTTGTAGATTGAGATTACTTATAACAGTAACGCACAGTGAGAGGAATTAAACTTTTAGCTGGTCAATAATATAATTGTGCACAAGAAAAAATACCAGAAGTCAAAATTTATTTAGTCTAGTAACATAATGTTTAAAAATGTTTGAAAAAGTTGAAGAAATGTTGTTATATGTTTAAACAAATTATTAAAAATGCTTAAAATACATTTTATTGAATTATATGACACCAATTTATAAAACTTCCAATTAAAAACGATTTTTAAGTTGATCTTTCAATGTCAATTTTATCTACATATAAGAAAATAATTTAAAAAATGGCTATTAATTTAAATAGTGAATTAGTAATTAAAAATAAAGGGAAATTTGAGCAACTTTCTGATATAGTATTAGTAAGTATACATAATTGTGTAAAAAATAATAATTATGGTAACCCCCAAGAGCCCTTCCAGAAATCTTCTTACTTATATTTAAATAAAGTAGAATTTCTGTAATTACATGATATATAATATATGCCTATTTTTTACATTCCAATAAATAATATTAATACAAATGAAAACACTTACTCGGTACTATATATCGATCCATTTTAGAAAAAAAAAATATATATATTATTTTTACAACAAAAATAGCTAAATAACTAAAATTTAAAACACAAATGCACGTGCAACTGTGCTTGCATTGAATTTTACAACCAGAATGAGCCTTATACCTATAATAATATTATCTGCTCAGTACTTAATGATTACTATATACTACATTGATATATTTATCATCATCAGGTATGTGATAACAAATAATAATGGTTATAATCAGTAATTACGATACTAAAATTTTCTACTTTTGGGCCAGCTAAAAGAAGATGATTCCTCCCATTGTGTAACGGCTGTTTCCAATTGTTTTACTACAACCCTTAAAATCCTGGTAAAATTTGATTAGAAATGATAATTAGATGTTTTCTTTCGAGCTTTTGCGATAGGTCGGATCGGTCATTGTAGAGATCACCTTCTCCAGTTATATTCTTAACTTGGTGTTAAAAAAATAAAATCAACTAATTACAAGGGACCAGTTAAACATATCAGTATGTATATATATATAATCGAAATCTATTTTGTCAAAACCCGATCAGAACGGTTACAATCCCCGTTAACAAGTCGGCGTTCACACACGCTAAAATATACTTGTGTCTACTAGTCATACGATTAATATTTTGTGTTGTGTAAGTAAACGTAAAAAATCAAAAGTGTTTATTTATCTTTCACACGATAATACTTTTTGGCGTACTTTAATTTTTTTGACGATGATGGCATTACGTGATTTTCTTGCGCTCCTTCATCGTTGTCAAACCTGTGTAAAAATTATTCTACATGATTTATCTAATATAAATACACCTTCAATTGATTTTTAGTTTTAAATCTTTCAAAGCTTAGGCTCGGCAGTGAAAAATTTAACACCCATTCTCATACCTTTGTATTTTCGAAGCGGCATTTTTAAGATTTCCGTTACATTCTTCGTTCCATAAGGAAATAGTGGACGCACATTGATTTTTAAAGCCATTTTTCCCAATGTCCATAACGTATTTGTTTTTATCGTTCTGTCAAAGTGTATAGAATTTTACTGCGGTCGATCCGTTTAACATCAACACACATGATTCATTTTTATTAGATTTACCTGTTCCACTTCGCTCATTTGTAGTGTAGACACTTCGTCCTTTTTAATAAACAGTAAATTTTGATCACAACAGTCTTCCGTGATAAAAAAGGTCGGCTTATCCGAAGAGCACTTGGATTTTTTAAATTCACTCTTGTCCAACCTGTATGACACAAAAAAATAACATTGAAACAACTAATAGCTAATTAAATGAACAGTAATTGTAAAATATAATATTCAAACCCTTACTTGTCGTATATTATAGCGTTTACGCCTAGTCTTTTGAACTCGTTTACCACATCTTTACAGTTGTTATCATCGCCCCAGCAAAACAACGCTAATCCAGTTTTTTTAACCATACTTATTTGAGAAGGGTCGCGCAATAAATCCTCTGAATGCACATTGATTCCCTGAAATAGTTAATGTACATATGTTAGTTTATTTTCAATGATGCTTCTTACTTTGAGTATTTTTGACACGAAAGAGTCGTTGAATTTCATAAAGATAATATAATAAATTAAAAAATACACAAGACTCACCATTAAGTCGTGACACGCAGCGTGGTATACAGCCGATTGTATAGTATGGCACCGAGGATCTTCGTACGAAGGGTACCGTTTGGTCACGCCTTGTGTTAAGAACATAACGGGATATTTGTTTTGCTTCATTCTGAGCCTGTAAGTGTGTTAACCAAATGTTGTAAAGTAGAGTAAAATTTCAATATTAAAAATATAATTTAAATTTACATTGTGCAAACGTCAGGATGAAAACAAGAAAACACTATGCTTCGGGTATTTGCGTGTTCAAAAGTGGTTTGCAGAATTTTGTCGACAAATAAATTCATATCGAATGGATTTTCAAGTTCATACGATCCGTCCTAGGAGAACAATGTTAATAAATTCATATACTTTTTTTCTGTTTTTAACGCGTAACATAAAAAAAGCCATCACAGTGGAATCAGGTGACACAGTGATGATGGTAGATAGAGGAGCCAAAGTTGTTAAAAGCTTTCAAGAATTATAACTGATTAAATAAACGCTTCGATACGGTACTATGGATGATAAAAACTATTCAATATAAATATAAATTGACATTTTATTGACAGTAAATAGTGTTTAAAATGGTTTTCCTTAATAAAGTGTCACCACAGATTTTTGAACTGGAAATTGATGAAATGGTAACACATGTATTTTATTCACTTTTGTCATTTTAGATTAATCTATTGATCTATCTATTAATCAATATATAAAAAATTAACAACAGTTAATTACCTGTAACTCCATGGTCCATTTTAACTCTACGTTAAAGCCGACGTTGACGTCTACATTGGTGAACGCTTTTTCAAGTTTTGGAAAAGGTTGATAGTCGTTTCGCGTATCGTTTAAGAAATGACCTTTGGATAAACTGTAAGGTTCTTTGACGTGGTAGATCTATTTTAGAAATTGTATTGTCGCTTGTTAAATATTAATAATAAAAAGAATAGACTGGTGATTATTTTTATTCATAAGTACCTTTAATCGCTGAAGTTGTTCAAAAGAAAACTGTTTTAAAGGTACTTGAATCATTTCAACGTCTTCTGCCAAAATATCCGTTTTCGATCTAGTAGCCATCGACACTTTAAAGTCGTGATATATAATTGGCACCAAATCATTAGTTAGTTGCACATCAAATTCAACGAAATCTGCACCTTTATTAGCTGCTTCTCTCAAAGACGCAATCGTATTTTCACGTATATTCGAACAGCTGAAAAAAAAATTAATTCATTAAAAAAAAAAAGTTTTGTTTAATAAACTAACTAATTATTAAGAATTATCTTTCCTATGGTCTGTCATAAGTTTATTATAAGAGAAATAATAAACATAGTAATGTTGAAAACTAGAGATTAACAACATGAGATTTTTTCCTTTTTGTCGAGTAATTGAAGCAAGCGGGTTAATACAAACAAAGCTTATTTAATCAAATCAATTACATAGTATTTTTTCACTAAATCCAAATCTAGCTTCAACTTCAAAATTTTGAAATTGATAATTTTGTTGTATTAAAGATAAACAGTAATTCTATGATCGTTTTTTGAATTTGGTAAATAAAACAATTTAATAAGTTAATTTGGAAGAAATTTTAGAAAATTTCTTAAGCGAACAAAAACGGAATTGAAATATCACATACCAGTTTTTTTTTTTTTACAACTTTGGAGGCGATTTGAAAAGAAAATTTAGACGTTATGGAGAAAATTCTTAAGATTGATAATGAGAGTTCAATAATTTTAGGAGTCATTAAAGCCCAAACCATTACCGATTTATATTGAAAAAAAATCTGTCTACTATTGTAAGAAACCTATTGGGATAATTGAACCTAATTTAATTCTACTCACTCGGATATAAGTTTTTTAAAGGTCGAACCAGATCCTCTATGGCCAATGTCCAACGGATCGTATGAACTTTTCCAATCGATGGTTTTGACTTTTTCCATTGTGCAAACGATATTTTTTGACGGCTTTACGATGAAATAGTCGACTGTGGAAAAAAAGCAACTAATTATGTAAGCTGAAGTCTGTACCTAGGTTAGTTGAAGCAAAAAGTTAAACAGTATTACTTTTGAGTTCACCAATAGGTTGATGGCGAATGCTCGTAATAGGTGCTATTATTACTCCTGTACTGTGTTTCATACTATTCGGTAGTACATAAGTGAAACCGACATGATACGGCGGCTGTTCGAAACTTTCTTTTTGAAGATAAATATCGAAAAGATATCCCTAAAAAATTGTCAATGTATTTTTGTACTAAATCTTTAAAAAATTAATAATCGAAACCAAAAGTGTACATACCGTTTGAGCAAAGTTATGGACTTTAGTTTGATAAATATGTAAAGTATCTTTTTTCAAAAGAGTACCAAATTGTTTTTGCAACTGGAAGCTATAGTCACCAGGTATGTTCTAACAGATAATTAGTCAAAACATTAGTAAAAAAAAAATGTACACACTTATTTGATTTAAAGTAAAATATGTATTTATAATTTAAGATAATAAGTAGAAATTTAACGCTTACCGTAACCTCTACAAACGGCCATCCGAATGCGTTTGATCCTCGCGAACTCAAATCTTCGCTCAACAAATTACTTGGAGACGCATCGCCAGACTCTGGTGGAAGTTTCGACAACTGTACGGGTGTAACTTTAACGCACACCAAGTCCTGTTAAATTAGAAACATTATAATAATTGTAAAAACTGTGGGTTCCCTTTAAATGTGTTTTATAATAGTACCAATTGATTTTCCAACTTTGACTTCCAAAATCTGATCGGATAATTGTACAGTTTGAATTGTATTGCATATTCTTTAGTCAAAAATCCTCGATTGACTTGTTTGCTTCCATCTCGTATGCCGTATAAATCACAACTAGTTCCTTGGGCTTCTAAAAAAAATAATTAAACAAATTTAAACAATATATTCATGTTATTGTTGTGTATACTTGAATGTATGATATTTCCTCGTCCAACACAGCGGTTTTCAACCCTAGCTCTTGCAGGTACGGTATTTTGAAGTTAATATGAACTTAATACGACTAAGTATTATTGGTGAGTTCTGAGAGAGGAACCATAATTCTAGCTAGTCAAAAATATAATTAAAAAATGTTAAGACTAATAAAAGCACTATAATTTTTGACAAGCTAAACTCTGGTTCCTCCCATTGTGGTGCAACCAGATATTTTGAAAATTTGTTAATGAAAAAAAGAAAAGGTGAATTGCACTGGCATGATTTATCATATCATACAAATAAAATGACAATATACTTTATTTTTAAAAGGGTTGAAAACCACGAGCTCTGTTTTCAACTAACATACCATCGTTACATGGTACAACTCTAGGTTCGTAATGCGATTCCCACGAGTGAACTAAAACATTTCTTTTCTTTATATTAACACCGTCGGGCTCTAAAATATAAGCGACAAAGTACCGGAATAGTACTTGTTTGTCTGTAGGTAAATCTACTTTCCCAGTCCATATGTAATGAGTACGACTATAAAACACACCAACACATAATATTTTCAATAGTTAATACGGTAACAGGTTTTAAGTCAGAAGTTGACCATCTAATTTTATCTGCGTCGTGTATGTACCTATAAAATGGTTTTCAAGTGATTAATAACTACATTATCTAGTATAGAAAAAATAAAACAGTGCAATATTTTACAGTAGGGAAAATGTGAATCCTGTTCTTAAATAAAATCTACAGTTCAAAAACATGAGCTTAAAACAACCTTTTCTTTCGGTTTTGTTGATCAATTTATATAGAATATAAATTTTAGACCAATAATCTAATTAAATGTAATCACACCAAAAAAAAAAAACAAAATGAAGTTAGATGAAATGAAACAAAAAAAGTTGAATAAATTTTTAAAACATTAAAAACATTGAAGCATGGATATTATATTTTTTGGCTGTAACGATGAACAAATGTATACTGTGGACACGTTGTTTAGTTTCCATCAAAGTATCATAATCACATATTTCACAATAAATTTACCGTAAAAAGTTATACCAAAATGATAATGCTGACGTACATTTCTTTTTTTTTGTGTATTCAGCCCAAAAACATTAATTTTAAAATAGTTTAGTATAAATATAATTTTTAAAATACATTTTTTTAGGTTGTTATTAATAATTAGTTTTGAAAATCGAAACTTTGTCTGACTGTTATGATTATTTAGGAATTATTGATTATTATTTTACTGTAAAATTAGATATAAAAACTATATAATAAGCATTATTATGAATCACTTTAAAAAAGAACACAATACATATTAACAAGCAATGAAAATCAAAGAAATTCAATGACAAGTTTTTCTAACTAGTATTAAAGATTTAATAATGAATTATATGATGATTGAATATTTTTTTATTTAAAAATATCTTACTTGTTTCGTTCTCGAGTCATTTGTGTATTAGTTAGCACAACTGCTTCGTTTACACTCCAGTTACCTAAAGCGTCACAGTTGCCAGACACGCATATTTGTTGACCAACAGTTGTCTCCGCTTCGACAGTAAATGTATTTTCTTTCAATGAGCCAATTTTATTGGCACTATTATCGGATTCTCTTGTGTCTTTAGATTTTAGACGTTCGAGGTCTTCATCACTCGACCCATCGTTATCCCACCACTGTTGCATGTTGAAATAATATTCTGTGAACGAATAAAAACTTAAATAAATATTTTATAAACAATTAAGTTAATATACAAATATAAGAATAGCTATGTTTTTTTATCTATACAAACTACGCTAGACTGTGCCAGATTATTAAAGGCCAACAAACAATAATACTTACTGAAACTAATCTGTTATACGTTCAATTACTTGTCTTAAAAAAAAACCAATGGTTTGATAGAACTTAATTTGTACAAAGTATGTTACGGCCTTGGTAAATAATTTAATGTGGCTTTAGAAAGCTAATCTAATCTATTACCTATTTGTCAAGAGCACAACATTAAATATATAATAACTCTTCATGGCCAAGATAAATAACATTTTAAAATAATTCCTATCAACAATATAGTACAAGTTATCATAGTAGTAACGAGTCTTAGTTGCTATAAAATGATTTGTTGTTACGATGTATAAACAAAAAAAAACCACTATTTTATTAACTACATACAAAATTGAGAACACAACATTCTAATTTCTAGTTTCTGAATCGAGTAAAGTATAAGAATAATTAAATTGTGAGAACACTATTAAAATTTCCGTCAGTTTTATGAACAATAAGTATAGTCTGATGTTATTTTTTTTAAAACAACATTCAGTTGAAAACCATTTATAATGTAACAAACACTATTCAACACTAATCATAATTAATGATAGTGAATAGCACTTGTAAAAAATACATGGTAAAATTTAAATTTTATGTTTTTACTTGTTTGACATCACTTATAAATGTTGTGTATTACAAGTAATAATTTTGACTAACGTACAAAAAAAAAAAAAAGGCCATGAAGACATTATTCACAACATTTTTTATTATGCTTCGTAACACATCTTATAAAAATAATATACACTAAAAAGGGTACACGTCAAACACAACGGGGTTAACATGTTCTGTCTGTGAATGGTGTTGATCTATTATTGTAAGCAGGTATAATTTTTTTTTTTTTTTAATACACAGACAAATAGACGGCTAGAGAAATTAGTGTATAAACAAGACGGAATGCACCTAACCCCAAGAGCCTAGTCAAAAGGCCATACAGGGTGTTTAAATTATTTTTTTTATTTTTGGGGCTTAACCATTTCGTTTGCCTAAATTTATTTTGAAACACTTACCTATAATTGATAATCCGCTGGTTCAATAATACGAAGATGAGCGAGTTTGAGAATGTTGAAAGAAGCAGGAACTATCTACCTGTGCATTAGATTATTTAAAATAATATTGAAACATTTTGTTTAGTATTGTGTCCGCAGTGACACGCGAATCAACGAACTACACAATGCAATACTGCAATATGCATTATGCAAATTGCAAGCCACGGATCTTTGTCCGTAATCAGTAATGTAAGCATTATCAAATTCCACCAGCAGCGAATGATAACAGTGGCCGTATCGGGTCTGTCGTGTGGCGAAGGTGAGTTGAATAAACCGAAATCGTAAAGTCTACCTCCAACACCAGCTATAGCAGAGAGCAGCTGTTGCCGTAACGCCATCGATAAAAAAAAAAACATAAAAACAATTATCAATATTATAGTCGTTTTGCTCGATATAGAAACGCTGTCGAGTGGCAAAGTTGAGTATAAAAAACGAAATCGTAAAGTCAACACGTCTAGGTAACGTCATCAGTATAAAAACAAATATGTATTGTACAACAAATAAACTCTTATCGAACAGAGCCGGACGGCGCGACGCAATCCCACGCCGCATACCTTTTATTTGACTTTAAACAAACACCGGTCCCACACACACACACACACACACAATAATGATTTACAAAAAAAAAAAACATAGTCTTATATATATATCTGATACTATAGTAACTATATAAACACAATTCGTAACCGTCAATTTAGTATGCCCGTGTTAGACAGTTAATATTATGTCAAAAGCCTCTTTATAAAAAATTTTAAAAAAATTATCTCTTTTGCTATCATTTATAAACCCAATTTGTTTAAATTATACTTACTCTAATGCGAGCCTATAGATTTAAAATACGCAAGTCAAAGCTAAAATGTTACAAGTTAACTCTTATCTTAAACGACGCAATCTCACGCCCAAGACATTTTATTTATTAAAAAAAAAAAAAACAGTTGCTACAATAAATGATTCCCACGCAGACGAATAATAACAATAACAATACAATGGTATGGTAATTGTATTATAAACGCAATTCGTAGGAACTCGACAATTTTTGTTGTGCTTACAGACCTTATAAGGTCTGTCGTTATTATATGTACTTCTGCACACAACTGAATCACATTTGGCTGCCATTCACTATTATTGCTCTGGTTAGTTTGTGTATGATAATAAAAAAAAACAAGAATTTAAAACATTATGCAAACGAAGAACACGTTCTAAGTATTCCCTCTTTTGTGGTGTGACGTGACTTAAATATGTTAGTGTTCCCCCTGGAAAATATTACCAATTAATTACCACAATATTATTTTGTAGAGCTTGTAGTTACACCAATAAAGATAAGTTGTACATAAAAACAAAGCTAACAGGTATTCATTTGGTAGTGGTTTGGTCATAGGTTTTTTAATTTTATCAATTGTTATAATATGTCATATGTGTACCTATATTGTAAGTTGTACTTAAATAATAATAATAATTTACTTATTTTCATCTCGAGTACAATATAACACAATTTACAAATAAATAGGAGGGTTGTTTCTGAAAACCACAAATTCTGAATGAAACAAGATAGTTCTTGTGTTAAATTGTATCTAATATCTATTAGGTGTGTAAACAATAGCAATATATCATTAATACATTTTGTTTTGCGTTCAATTAGTCACTTATTGACATTTAAAAGGAGAAAAAATATATTTCGGTATTTGTGGTTGAAATAAAATTGTTTTTTTAGTAAAGTTGATTTTCCCACACTACTTACATACTTAGATCTATGTTTGCCATTATTGTCGGCCACACGTTTTAATGGATTTTAAAGGACATTCTCGAGACACAAAATTAATATTTATTCATTTTTTTTAAGGTTTTTTTAAAACAATAGATTTTCGTGTCATTTAATAGCTAATGTATTAATAAAATATTACAAATAAATATAATTCACTCACGGTCGGCAGTAGTGCGTCGGTAGTCTGTCATATTTTTTTTGTTTGCAAAAATGCAATTCCAATATTTGCACGTTTATGTGCATAGTGCGTACCGTGTACGTTGTCATTTAGATTCTATTGGTATTTATTTAATTAATTCTGTATCAACATTAAAAATGCCTGCCAAGTTAAAAGCCTCGTCGATTAATCCGAGATTTGTTTCTCATTGAACATTTCAACGCTTTAATGTAATCTACAACTATGGTTAATTTATTGAGTAAACACTGGATAGAAAATATGTATTATCCGGCCCAGCTGAAACTCATTACGACAATGACCGCTACAGTAATATAATATCAGCTTATAGATGTATTGGGGGTTTTTTTACAATTATATCTCGCTCGCGGTGAACCGCGAAGAAGGGTTTTAGAATCGTAGTAATCGAATTTCAAAAGGCGGCGCGATTTTTTTATTTTGACTCTGTGTGAACGCTGAGCAAACAACAATATTACCGCTTACTACGACGCCTTGTAGAACGCACCCTAATCTAACCTCACTTTCTGAAGAGACGTAAACAATAATATTATTATAACGTATAATCTGTTGTTGTCCGGCACCCGTTTGTATGTTTGTCACTTTTCAGCTGTATTCGATGCTATAGTCGGTAGTCCCTTTTTTTATTTTGCAAAATTAAAATGCCAATAAAATATTTGTACGTTTATTGCGAGCTGTGCATATCGTGAAACGCGCTTTGTTGTTATCTCGAACAGTGGCCAGTACTTAACGTAAAAACTTAATTCGATATTTGTTAAATTAATTCTCTGCAACAACATTACAAATGGCAAAGTTGTCTGCCAAGCTAAAAGCCATCGATTACCCCGGGATCAGCACGTTCGACGAAAGTGGTAGGTTAGGCTTGGTCAATTAATCGGATATTATAATCGTTGTTGGGTTTAAGGTAAAATTGTGTATTAATGTGCTGAAAACGATGGCGTTTTCAGGTTTTTGTAGTCACTCTTAGTTTTTGAGTTATAGCCTAAAAAATAAGCCCATATACGTGAGTGCGCATATTTTTTCTCATTGAAGATTGTTCATCATTGAACATTTCAATAGCTTAATCTAATTTAACTAAAGTTAATACTTTGAGTAAACACTGGACATGAATATATTGTTTGGACCAGTTAAAACTCGTTAGGATAATGAACGCTACAAGTAGCAGTATTAGGTTTATTTTTTTACTTAGATATGTCTCATAACTGGAGTTGTATTGAAAATATCCGTGACCCACAATAAATAAAATACGTCTTGAGGTTTTTGACTGTTAAGTCATTTAATATTGATGCAATCAACGCCATAGGATAGGTGTAATGTTTTTCCTACAAATGTGAAATTTATTTTTATTTTTGAAGAGGTTTGTTAGATCATAGGTAATATTTTCATATCCTATAGGTAATCTTTTTTTTCTCTGGGGATTCGAGTCGTCTGCCATAGCCCGTAGGCGTACAAAGACACTTACACTGTATTAGTGAGCTCTTACTGCCTATCGCGTTGTCGTAGGTTGTTGTGACTAAATAACGAGTGAACACAGTTATCTAGTGAAACAAGTTTTTTTGGCTATGACTTAAGTGTGATCAGAAAAAATCAAATAAAACGATTAGGAGCTACCATAAATTTGGTCTTAACCCTTAACTAGTGACATCTGGTATCTCGTGGCGGTCTGATTATTCTTGTAGCAATTGCATTCTTATCAGTTAACACAAAACATTGATTATAGTTAGTATGTTTTTGTTGTAGAATCTTTTGTATACAAATTTGTTTGATTTTACCCAATAACTTGAGGTACAGCCATAATAATTGAATGAGTTATAAAAATCCTCGTCACTAGTAAAGGTTTCAAATCAAATTTGGAAATTCTCATTATTAAAAAAGCAAACTTATTTTACAGGACACCCTTGGATGATTAAGCTATTCGTAGATCCTAGACACTTAAGACCCCAAATTTCCAAGGCCGTAATGTAATCCCCTCTTGCTAAAAAAAAAAAAAATTATTTTATTATTAGGTCCTTAATGATCAAATATAAGACATGATAATATATATTTTACTTCAGTAGTTGAATAAAATTTGATTGGTATATATTTTTTTTTTAAATCAATACAGTGGAACCCTAATAAGTCGAAGTACTAGGGAAACGTATTTTTCTTTAGAACTATCAAGCTTTCGACTTACTAAGGTTTTTCGAGCTATCAAGGTATTAGAAAATAAAAAATATGACTTACCTAAAGAGGTTTTTGTATAGCTGTTGATTATTATATGACGGAACCTCAATAAGTCCAAGCTCGAGGGAAACGTAACTAACAATACCTATGTCTTTACCAGTTATAATAACTACAAATTAATATTGGAATGTTTTTATTCGTTTTAGATGAAAAGTGCTTACGTCGACTGGTAGTTTGGTTAGAGGAGAATAAGTTGTGTTTGTATAAGCCCAAAGAACGGGCGGATTTGAAAAAAACTAATTCTCCCACTTGGAATGAGGCGTTCAAAAGCTACTGTACATTATGTTCCAGCCCAATAAGCAGTGATGAAATATTGAACCATATTGAGTGGCTATTGGGTACGGCCATTAGAAAAGAATATAACAAAGACAGTAAGTTCATGTTTGGTAATTATTTAATGTTTGAACTATTTGCTAATTTGTATTTTTTTTTTTATATAGAAGTCAAGTATGACGAAAAGTCAAAATTGGCCCTTGAGACTTCCACGGATGTTCCAATGATAATACCGTCTAATAATCCCATAGACAATCTCGACGGTACGTATAAAATAATAGTTTCACGAACCCATTCGTGCATAATGAACTTATTGATTAATTTCAAATAATTTCAGGATGAACTGTTTTTAGTTTTGATCGTATCCCTTAAATTAATAATAAATCACCATAAAGTATCTAATGTATTAATAAAAGATTTTTTTTTAAGTTTATTTTAATTGATAAAGATTGAGATTGTTTAATATTACCCAACCAAACCTACCATGAATTTTCCTCGCTAAAAATCACGCTATATTATTATAACTTAATAAAATATAACTAAATGATACAATAGTAGTATTGTAAAAAAATACTTAAAAAGTATTTAAGATCTTCTAAAAATCCTTCCAATTATTGACTAAAAATTTAACTTAGAACCTCTCTAATCATTCATAGTCACTTATTTTTTTTTAAGAAAACTATAACATCTATTTTTATAGTATAATATACAAAAATTCAAAATTTGTTTTCAACATTTTTCTGAAGTAAATGAATTATTATTTATTTGCTTTCTATTATTTGAGCTTATTGTTAAATTATTTTTTTAATTTTATTAGTAAAAAATTGAGTTAAAAATAAACTATTTTTTATTTATTATCTACGCCGTTCATGAACATTATCTTATTGCTTATATTATTCATTACTTTTTATAAACAGTTAAATCTATTAAGAATTATTATTACACTTGTGTGCATAAGGCAAACCAAAAAAAGTTTATGAAACGCCAAATAAAAACCTAAAAAATTAAACTAGGTAATAAAAAAAAAAAAACTGATTGACTAAAGATTAAAACCTACTACTATCTATATATTTATAAAACTATACTAACAAGCTGTTTAAACCAAAAGTGGTTGCAAAAATGTTGGCACCTTAGTGCCAACATTAGAACCATGTCTCTTAAGACATGGTTCTAATGGCCACATGGGTTCACCACAATCATTTAATAACAACAGGCACTAACAATTTTTAAAATTTAATTTTAGTAATATTTTTTTTTTCATTTGCAGTTAATAGCTGTGAATTCAAAGAAGGCGTTGAAAGTCTTGCAGATATATTAAATATATCTAAACATCCAGATCACATTGTTACCTTGGAAGCTATTCGCACGTTGATAGCTAAGAGGTTAAATGAAGAATGCATAAAGGATCCGTTATCTGTTCTTCCAAAGGTAGGTACAGATTAATAAAGTAGTTAAATGTTAGTTTTACGCAGATAATATCAACAACAGTAATTTTACTTATTACAGGGCGAAGCTTTCCCCTTGGAATTAGTTAAAACATTCAAAAACAAATCAAGTAATCCAGCGGTCGAACAAGCTTTGAAGGTTCTAAGACTTGTACAGGTACACAGGTTACGCGACTTACAAACTTGCATCAACGAATGTATCGTATCCATGCAACAAATCACGTCCAATCCAAAAACTGATACTAAACTCGGCAAAGTTGGTTATTGAATAGCAAGTTATGTAGAAGTATAAGTAGTTTTTCATGCCTACAAAATATACCTTCTTCCTGTCGTGTTTATTCTTACGAATGGATTGTTCATTATTATATTTAATAATAAGCTGTGAGTTAATAATTAAAATGATACTATTCAACTAATATTGATGTAAGTCAGATAGAGGTTTAATTATTATTATTTTTTTTAAATTAAGTTAAGTGATTTTCAAATGTGTGAACCTATTTTATACATGATTTTATGATTACCATCTTGTTGCCTCAAAATAAGCAATAGGTAAATGACAACATTCTTACATAGCTTAGAGAGCAGTAACATTTCTGCTATCATTCGAAAAAAAATGCAGTTGCTAAACCAAACCACATACGAAACACACAATGTTAACGACATCTTTTTGTTTTCTGGTACTGATGTTTTGTCTTGGTTGCCGTGATAGGGTAGAAATGTTGTTCTTCTGTATACTTAGGGGGTTTGGTTTATGCAAATTATTTTCTTCGACGATTTGTATGTAGTAATTTGTCCTACTATATTGTACACTTGGAGGATTTTCCTGTGTAGAAGTACCGTTGTTTAAAACTGTGCCCTCGTTAACTTATCTACGCATTGCATTTGCAATAACATATTCATATAATACAAGTAAATGCAATTTTGACCATCAAATCTAAAATTTCATAACGCATTTTATTTATATGAATGTTATTTTCATTTCTTTCTTTAAAAGGCCCAGTAAACATAGCAGATACATGGCTTGCAGAAGGTAAAACAATTTTGTGGGCTGCAATTTGTTTACAATCATTACATAATATGAAGTTTGAGTCGAACAATGTTCTTGCATAAGAACTGAAACAACGTTACAGGTTTATTGAGATCATGTTCATTGTATAATTTACCGTGGTTGAGTATCGCAGCCCTCGTGTAGTAACACATGAAACGGTTGATGTGATAGGATATAAGTGTTATTCTTCTATATACTTAGGGGATTTTTCTGTGTACAAGTACCGTTGTGTAAAAATGTGCCCTCATTAACTTTTCTACGCATTGCATCAATTGTTCGATGGATAGCTTAAATAAAAATGTACCTTAAGAAATATCTAAAAATTGTTTTCTCATCCGTGAACAATAAAATAGCCAATACAGTTGATGGCCATGATGGCGATGGTGCATATTGATGTTTAGGAAATAATAAAAAAAACAACATAATATTAAATGGTTTGTCCTGCTTTATTAAGCTTAAGCTATTACTAGGTACACTGTTTTAAAATCTCTACGCACTTGAACGGCAAACATTTATGTGTAATTTTGTTGCCCGTCTTTCAAGACTAGTCTTATTTTCTACAAATTCTTGGTTGTGTGTGTGCGGTTTGTTTTGTTAATTTTGTTAGATGTAAGAACATGTTATAAAAAAAAAAAATGGTATAAAACACTTTTCCAATAACAAATATACTGTTATTATAATTTAAGCAATTGGTTTTTGTTTCATATGGGTTTTAATAATATTAAGCTGTGAGTTCCTTGTTTTGTGAAAAATATTTTAAATAACTAAAAACATATAGTTTGTTAATGTTTGTTGTGATATTGTCTTCTTACCTGCTGTAATATATATCAAGCTAAAAAAACATGTGTTGTGTTGTTTATTTTATAAATATAAATTGCGATTTTCTGCCATTTATTGGAACAATCCAATATATTAGTTTTTGTACAAAAAAACAGTGATGAGACCAGTGTCGTGTTGCTGGAAATAGTGTTCACATTTCACTGAGACACCCGTGTAAGTATGTTAAGTATTTAACAGCGGTAAAATTATATGTATGTCCAGAAGAAAAATACCATTAAATGTTCTTCTATCCATCATAAAACAGCTAGGTCAAGTCAATTGCATTGTCTATTGTATATATAATAATTAATTCAGCTTGTCCCATAGATGGACAGTATTTGAATTAAAATATTAAAAAATACATTTTAAATTTTAGTTTCTAAAACGTACATGATGATTCATTAAGGACAAGACACTATTTTGTAGTTTTTGTTTTTTTACAATTTTTTAAAATATTAAAATTGCTTTGTTTTTTTTTGTCCGAAACTTAAATAGGAAAGTAAATATTTAACTTTCTATTTTAAATGAGAATAATTTTCTGAAACTTTTGACTGGTTGATCATTTTTAATAATATTTATAAGTATAACCACTTAAAAATTGGTTAATAATAAGGTAGAATATTATTTTTATATTATTTATTAATCACTTTAAAAGTAATCATGGTTTTGATTCGCTTGAAAAAAAACGCGTTGAAGCGATTTTATAAAAAGTTACAAAGTAAAAATTATTTTCAACATAAACCTAGAAATGTTTAATTAGGTTTTTGGTTTTTAACCATCATCTTGATTGCACATCGAAACTAAATCAAACTACATTAACTGAGTAATATATTATTATTTGGAATGGTGTTTTCAGTTTTGAGACATCATGGATATCGAAAAGTCGTCGGATCTAAGGTGAGAAAAACGCATACTTACATGATATTTTAATACTAACACACGAGTAACCTTTTATTTTTATTGGTTGTATAAAATATGTACTTAATTAAATTGAACGCGGATTATTGATTACTAATGAAAATAACATTTGTCCGGATATTTTTCCATGTAAAATATACCATTTTATTCGGTTCGCCAGTGACTTCGTGACGCCGCTGGAAATTTCGGCCGAGTTAGCTTGGATCGTAGAAGACAACATAAATACAAAAGAATTGAGTCGGGTACAAATCAAGAATTTAATGCAATTAATGATATTGTGGACAGAAACGATACAGGGACAGTTAAAGCTGATCAAAGACATGCAGGCAAAGAGTTTTTTTTTAATAATTTTAATGCCTACTTCTTTATCTTCTTATCGTGTAAATTCTCAAAAGTCTCAATCTTCGACGAAGCCTAAAACTAACTAAACAAATTTAAATAATATTAGTGTTTTTTTTTTTTTTTTGTTACTGGCATTTTACAGAAGTGCAAAATTATTTTCAATAGTCCAATGCTCGAGTATGAGTTCTGGTGTCAGCGGTACACGTTGTTCATGAAAATTATCGAACAGGTCAAGAGCAAAGAGGTGAAGAAGAACGTAGAAATAATGCAGGAAAATATCGAAAGCGGTACGGTGCGATACACTTTGCGCGAGTTCCACGCGGCCGTGCAAAGTGCAATGACCACCTTCAAAAAAATCCTTAAAGTCAACTACACGTGCATGGTCAAGTGCTACGAGAGGTTTAACGTGTGTACAAAAATCATAATCCGTGAAATTAATTTCGCTGTCAGCGCGACTGCTGCTGCAATCGAAGAGTCACGTTCCAAGAGGTGGTATTGCCGAAATTCCATACAAATTGCTAGCCAAAGTCTTTATATCCCCGACCTGCTTTACACACTTCCAATTATAGCATCCAGTCGCTTCTTTATCAGTGAACCCCTTCAAAGCCAACCGTTTCCTACATACCCACATCCTAGCCACTGCCCACATCCATTCCAAAGTTCTGATTTCAGCAATTCCCGTTTTTCATTGGGTCTAACTTCGGATAAGTACCCGACCTTTCGGCGGGCGCGATAGCAAGAAATTACTTTCGCCGTATACATTTAAGAATACTAAAGTCTAGTAAATAAAAAACAATCCACACGTGTGAATCCCAGGAATTGGCAAACGCTCCATTCTCGTTGATCGCCAAGCGGTTCGTTGCTCTCTACGATAACTTGAAAAGCTTGTGGAGCGTGTCGAGTTTTTTCGGCGACGACAAGCAAATGGAGCGTGTCCTTCGGTCTATTTCCGACTGTCTCTCCAACAGGGTCATGAGGACACTGACTATTCCCGGTGTTTTCAAGTAAACCTCTATCGCTATAAGGTGTAGTCTAAGTGCGTTTAACTCGGTTTCTCTCAACGTGTGTAGTTTGGACGTGAACGAAACTCTGGAAATGGTCAACGACGCCATAGCCATGTTGGACAATTGGAAAAGACATTATTACAAGTGCCGAGGGGAAATCGAGAGTGTAGCGTTGTTCAGGCGTTGGGAGTTCAAAAAGGAATTGCTTTTCGACCAGACCGAGTATGTCCGGTACGTGGTGAACGACTTGAAGACTATTTTACAGATCATTGGCCAGTTCACGATCGTTTTCGGTCCCGAAATGAAATCCATAGTGACCCAGATACCGTTGACCGGTTCGGTGCTAATGGAAGGCCTGACCGGCGAATTCTTCAACATCGACTTCAACGTTTACCATCAGGACGAAGAGGAGACCTGGAAGCAAATTGTGGCAAAGTTTTTCGGTAGAGTCGGTGAAATGGAATTGCAGGCCAACACGTTCATCGACTTGTGCTTCTTGAGGCTGAGGACGGCGGCAGGTGGATTTAAAGCGCTTCAGATTTTCGAGCAAATGGACACCAGAGAGTCGATGCACAAACGCCTCTCGCAAAAGTATCCGGTCATAATAGAAAAGTTCAAGAGCGAAATGAAGACCGCCAAATCTATGTTTGACGTGAGTTTTCTTATATAGTATTCGATTTTTCAACAGAAAATTTCCGACGTGGGTAATTGAAAATATAGACCTGGTTACAAACGGGGTTAAACGGGATAGTAATTGTTAGTAAATAAGGCAAACGTCAATACAATTTTTGTCATAAGATAATTGAAATCGTTGAAACACATGAGGAGCTTTAAAATGTTTGTGTTTCACTATAATGCCGAAACTAATTTTATGTTAACTTGCATTGTTTCGCCGTATTTGAACGTGACTGCAGTACTCTAGAATAGTCTCGCAGCTGCCAAGGGATCAACCGCCGGTTTCGGGAAACATCATGTTCGTGCGGGAATTGATTTTGAGGGCCAAGAAAACGGCGTTGCTGCTCACCGGATACTCTAAAGAGTTGGAACAGAAATACGAACTTAAAGTTAGCTTGGGTTTATCACGTTAAAATCCGATTGTCTACCATTCTTTTTTTCCGTTTGCCAAGGAGTTCGCCACGTACATATGCGTCACCAAAGAAATGATGGCGTACGAGAGGAGTACATTTCTGAATTGGGTGGAAAAAGCATTACAAACGGAACAGGAGAAAACCAGAGAAACGCTTTTGATGTTCATCGGAAACAGGGAAGACATTATCATATCCAAGTTTAACGTAAGAGCCGTCTGAGCTCGGACAGCTTCGTTCAATATACTTGACTACAAAGAAAGAAATTAATTTTTTTTTTTTAGAGGAAACTGTTTGGCGTCATCGACGAAGGCACGCAAATGTACTTGATCGGATACGATTTACCTGAGAACATCAAATATCTGATAATGCGATTGCCACAGATCAAACGTAACGTGATGTCCATCGACACTATAGTGGGAATGATGGGAAACCTCATTGGACAAATGGATAAACATGTGGTAAGACACACACAATGTCAAATTAGCTGCGCCTAATTTTATCCCAAATAAAATGGTTTTCTTCGATTATAAGTACATGGCAATGGAATTGCACTTGAACAAAATCCGGGATGCTGTCCGCCCTGCGCTGAAAAGGTACAATTGTTTGACTATGAATCTTTCAGAGTTCACTGATAACGTTCTTCATCGACTGGCGTATAACAATACGGTTCTAAAGCGAATTAAAATAGTATAAACACGACATTTTTGTAATAATCACTAAAAAATTCTGGAAGATAATTTTTTTCTTAAAAGGCGGAACAAAAAATTATACAACAAATCGAAACAGTAAAGGATTTGGTTTTCCTGCCGATCGACGAAGAAAATAGGACACAAGAATTTTTGGTAAGTAGCAGTGCACAAAATGTACGCCAGGTTATGTAATAATTATAACTGAAGCTGTGAGAACCAGAAGGGTACAAGTGATATTCTTGTCCTATTTTATGGATACTAGTAAATTTCTATCTATGGTTGAACATATATTTTCGTCTTTTTTTTTTTTTTACTAACGTGATATGCTTCTTAAAATTTAAAAAATGGTTTTCCTAGATAATAATGACTTTTATTAAGAAACTAGTCAATTATATTAGTATATTAAAATATTTTATGTGCAGTATTTGATTTTTATTGTATTGATTTGCAAGTTCATTTTTGTATTTTGGTTACATCACTTCAATTCCTATTAATTGAATATAAATTGTTTGTTATTTTGTCGAGTAACCAATAATTTTTCGAATTCATATTATATGTATTATTTCGCCGACATTGCAGAAAATCTACGACCGAACTGAAGCTCAGAGCAACATGAATATATCGCTTTTGATGCAATCGACTAGCATTATTCCCAGAATTATTAGTTTGATTGAAAATACTTGCTATGGGTTTTCGACGGGCCGACACGAGGGAATGTCACTGTTTTATCAAAAATACGAAACAATCATATTCGAAAATATCGTAAGGTAGTACCGTGGTAGTTAGCACTACTTTTACTGGTTTTATTTTTAATATGGATATGTTTTCAGCCCAATACATTTAAAACTGTAAGGCGGGAGAGGAGGAAATAGGAAGGGATGTGGGTGGAAGGGATGTGGCGGGGATGGAGAGGGAATCAAAAAAGGGGACAAATGCTAACACATCCATGATTTTTCAATATTCTTGTGGAGAAAATAGGTTTCGATTATATTAGATTCGATAGCGAATAATAATAATAATAGATCTTTGTGTCTGAACTCACGCCGTAAGGCCAAATATTTTTTTTATTCAGGATGGTGATCAACAACTTAAAAATGTTCAAGCAAATATTGCAAAACGACAAGGCAATTTTTGTCATTTACGCACGAATGGTCAACGACGAGTTTTTGGTGGTGCCCAACATACCGATCATAGTGTTCACCATATTGAGGATCATGCGGTACTTTTTAGAGCGCTTGCGGGTCATGCCCAGATGGTTGAAAGACACAGCCATCCCTTGTCCCACGGCATATCATGTGCAGACCGGCACGAAACATTTGTTCTCGTTTTACGATAATTTGTCGGACCGCAAGCACGTTGTCCAAATGCTAAAGAAGTGTCACGACTCTGCTAACAAGGTTGGGGGTTTGGTGATGAATACCATAAGAAAGTAAAACACACCCGCCCTAGCAGAGAGACATTTAACTAGAAAATCGACTTTTTGGTATCCTGTTTTACAGTTTGAAAAAATTTAATTTTCTCTTCGAGAGGCAAGAAACTTTGGTGCTTGAAATGTTTGCCGAAACCAACCCGAAGCTACACGACTACAAAAGACAGTTAAATTTTTTTCGAAATCTCGCCGAAGGCCTGAAAGAGCAGACCACTTACATGGACGTCGGGTGCATAAGGATCAATCATTCGGATTACATAAAAAAGCTGATAGACCAGTGTACTATGTGGCATTCGTTGTATGGCATGCAGCTCATGCGCGAATGTAGTTTGACGATGACGGATTTTTCAAAATTAATCGCAGTGCGTACCAAAAGTATCCGGGGGGTTAGCTGTTAAGTGCCGGAAGAACTTTTTGGAATCTCATCCTCGCTTATAAATTGTTTATACTTTTTTTACTTTATGCACCCATTATCCATGTTCTTCAACTACCTATCTAGAAAATTACAAATAAAAGAGCAACATTCGTAGCAAAATTGGTGTAAGAATAATCGTTTTCGTGAAGACATAATATTTTCACAATATTCGGTTACGCCAGTCATCTTTGTCAGTTTTAAATTACTTGAATTCTCATTTTTAGAAAAAAATTAAATATATATAATAAATTTAAATAAAGTATGTACTCGCAGACCTACAGAGAAAGGTTAAATTCGCACGTACAAGACGTGGAAAGTTTCAAAGTTGTCCTACAAGCCGTTGAAGATATTAAGCATATGGTTTTTTTTGCGGATTACTCTTTCAACGAAATAGAGAATAGATTCAACTTAATGAAAAGCCATAGTTTGAAAGTACTTATTGAAATGAAATAAAACACTATATAAGTTTTCAGAAAACATTGACACATTTTAGATACCGTACGAAAACCATTTTCAATACAAGGCTCTAAAAGATGATTGGAAAGTTTTATACGGAGAAGCGTTGTCAAAAAGTTATTCAGTGGAAGAAATCAAAAAAGGTTTCACGGGAGTAGCTCAGGAACAAATCAACGAATTTATCGACCGAGTGGCATTGTTTCTGAAAGACTATTACGAAAACGGTCCCGGTACCGTCGGTGAAAATTTAGATTTGGGCATTCCCAAATTAAAAGTGCAGTTGTATATTAATTTAATAAATGCGTTGTCTAAAAATAAAAATGAAATGTTAATTTAAAGGAATTCGACGAAAAATTCAGCGATATATTCGAAGAAAGATATGAGGCTGTTAAAAGTGCGCTGCTTTTTGGACTGCCGTACATTCCCATGGAACACCTCGAAGCAGCTTTTCAAAATTTTAAGTGTATGCAGTATATACTAGAGTTGTACATGCGTCAAAAAACGTCCAGAGAAGAGTGGGCGAAAGCCCTTTGGTCGGACTTAAACCCTCAACTACTAATTGAAGGCATGGATGAGTTTCTTAAAGATTACAAAAAAATTCCTCGAGAATGTCGCAGTGTTAAGATTGCAACAGTATTAGAGTCGAAAATGAAAAGTTTCAAAAATTCTATTCCACTGTTCATCGAACTCAAGAACGAAGCTATGAGGGAACGTCATTGGAACCAGTTGATGGATAAGACTGGTAAGTTTATGCTGTATATAAATTGTCACGGCTGTCCGCTTTTAAGAAACCATATTATAATACAACATATGAATTCAATGTACAGGTCAACATTTCGACATGACTCCAGAAGTTTTCACGTTAGGAAAAATGTTTGCTATGGACTTAGGTCGTTACGAAGATATATGTATGGAAATAATAGGAAACGCTGTAAAAGAATTGAGCATCGAACGTAGCGTCAAAGAGATTTCTATTGCAAGTGTTCTTGTTAATTTTTAACTAAATCATTTATTAGATTTTGAAACCGCTTTAAAATAATTATGATATGTATCGATGTCGTATAATAATAATATAAGTTACTTTAACACGTAGATATGGGAAACTATGTTGATTGAAGTCACCAAACACATCAAAGACGATAAATATCGAGGGCTTATTTTGGGTGATTTATCCGAACTCAATCAAACTTTGGAAGACAACAGAATGACTCTACAGAGCATGGCAGGGTCGCAGTACGAATCTTTAGTTATTACATGAAAATGAACAAAATATATTAATTATATTCGTTTAATAAATTAATTTTTTAAAGATTTGTCGGTCCATTTTTGCCTGTTGTACAAAAATGGGATAAAAACTTGGCGGTAATCAGTGACGTTTTGGCCGAATGGTATCAGGTGCAGTTGAAATGGGTATATCTGGAAGGAATATTTCTCGGCGGAGAAATCAGGTTGCAACTTCCTGAAGAGGCCAAAAGATTCGATGACATGGACAGAACTTTCCGCATGATTATGGCAGAGACAAAGCGAAATCCAAAAGTAATGGCCCAGTGCTTGTCGCCCGGTCGGTTGGAGGAATTCCAAGCGCTATTCGAAGGTTTCGAAATGTGTCAAAAGTCGTTAAACGAGTATTTGAATTCGAAGAGGAACGCGTTTCCGAGATTCTTTTTCATATCCGACGAAGAACTGTTGTCGATCCTCGGTAATTCAAACCCGGCCAGCATTCAAGAGCACATAGTAAAGATGTTCGACAACGTTGGCAGCTTGTTACAAGTGAAAACCGTTGAGAACACCGTGATCGTGACTGCCATGATTTCTTGCGAAAAAGAAGTGATGGAATTCAAAGCCATCGTATCGGCTGAAGGATCGGTTGAGAATTGGATGAACAACGTGCTGGTGGAAATGTGGAGATCTAATAAGTTCTTGTCGAAGAAAGCTATTTTTTACTACGGTACGGTAAGGAGACCACGATGTGATTGGATACTGGACTACCAGGGAATGATATGCTTAGCGGCAAATGGTGTATGGTGGACGGCTGAAATAGAAAACGTGTTCAGGAAAATCAAAGAAGTAAGAATGGGTTGTGTAGTATTACAATTTTTACTATACTGGATTGTGCTTTGCAGGGGAACAAACGAGCCATGAAAGACTATTTGGATCAGCAGAACCGACAATTGGACGAGCTGGTGTTAAGAGTGAGAGGCGATCTTAGTAAGAACGACCGGAAAAAATTCAACACTATACTCATAGTGGACGTCCACGCCAGAGACATAATTGAAAATTTCGTTCGTGATGGCATTATGGAGAGTCAGGAGTTTGACTGGGAGAGTCAATTGAGGTTTTACTGGAAGAACGAACTGGATAACTTAATGGTACACCAGTGTTCCGGAACGTTCTCCTATGGATACGAATACATGGGTCTCAATGGTCGTTTGGTCATAACGCCTCTGACTGATCGAATCTACCTGACCATAACTCAAGCGCTGTCCATGCAATTGGGAGGCGCACCTGCAGGTAATTTTAGCCTCAAAAAGATCTGCCGAGCTAGATCAAAATACTTTCTATCGATTTAGGACCGGCTGGTACCGGAAAAACCGAAACGACTAAAGATCTCGCCAAAGCTATGGGTTTGCTTTGCATGGTTACGAACTGCGGTGAGGGCATGGACTATCAGGCATTTGGTAAAATTTTAAATGGTTTGTGCCAGTGCGGGGCTTGGGGGTGTTTCGACGAATTCAACCGTATTGACATTTCGGTGCTCTCCGTCATCTCAACGCAACTTGGAACTATCAGAAACGCGCTGCTCGACAAAGTGCAAACATTCATGGTAACCTTTTCCTAGACTAGAGAACGTTCTTTTTTTTTTTTAAATTTCATTCTTACATTATTTTTTTATTAGTTTGAAGGCAGGAACATTAAAATGGACAATAAAGTGGGAATATTCATCACTATGAATCCCGGTTACGCGGGACGTACTGAACTTCCCGAGACAGTGAAAGCATTATTTAGACCAGTCGTTTGCATAGTACCCGATTTAGAATTGATTTGCTTAATTATGCTGTTCTCTGAAGGATTCCTGCAAGCCAAGGTTTTGGCGAAAAAAATGACCGTCCTTTATAAATTGGCCCGCGAACAACTTTCGAAACAATCCCATTACGATTTTGGATTAAGAGCATTAAAATCCGTCTTGGTAATGGCTGGCGAACTAAAACGTAGTGCGCCAGATATCGATGAAGATGTGGTACTGATGAGAGCTCTAAGGTAAATTGTCAGAGTACAATATTTTTTGGTATTTTTTTAATATTACAAGATTTAGAAATATTTTAGTGCTCATGCAAAATTCCGAAATTTTAATAACAGGGTTTTTACAATTTTCTCATAGTTGGATTATTAACATACTTATACAAACATATAACGTAAAAAAATATATATTATTATACTTAAATGTTGCTTGTAACTTACATATTATGCCAACATAATTAGGTAAATGATTTAAATGGATTTAAACGTAATTTTTTCAGAGATATGAATCTGCCAAAATTCGTGTTCGACGACGTACCGCTTTTCTTAGGTCTAATCTCTGATCTCTTTCCCGGTTTAGAGTGTCCTCGTGTGACTTATCCTGATTTCGGCAAAGCGGTAGAAAATGAACTAAGAAACAAAAATTATATACAACTACCGAATCAAGTTTGTTTTATAGCAATTATTTAGTTAGAAACAATTAATTTAATTGTTTGAATGTGTATAGCCATTGTACATTTGAAATAGTTCAATTAATCGTTCTAAAGAAATTCTTTCTATATGGGTTTTATAGCGTCAAGTGTTTAAAAAAATAAGTGGGTTAAGTTATAAAAGGGACAAAAATACGTTTTAATTACAATGGATTAATTGATAGTAAATGTAATTGTTGTTAGATGGATAAAGTGATTCAAATGTACGAAACGATGATGACCAGACATTCGACGATGATTGTCGGTCCTACGGGTGGTGGAAAATCTGTTATAATTAATATGTTGGTGGGTGCGCAGACTGCATTAGGTTTACCCACGTATTTATACACTCTGAACCCTAAGGTACAGTAAAAAAGAAAAATTTGTATTAAAATAAGTTGCTTTACCATTTTTTTTTTACAATTATTACAATTTGTTTTATATTAAGGCATGTACCGTAATCGAGCTTTATGGCGTTTTGGATCCAGTCACCAGAGACTGGACAGACGGGTTGTTGTCAAACATTTTTAGAGAAATAAACAAACCCATACCGGACGACGAGCCCGAAAGGCGATACATAATGTTTGACGGTGACGTGGACGCGTTATGGATCGAAAACATGAACTCTGTGATGGACGACAACAAATTATTGACATTAGCCAACGGCGAACGTATACGACTTTTACCTCACTGCGCACTATTATTCGAAGTAATTATTTTAATTTTGCCGACTACCTGATCTACAGATAGGATAAACTTTGTGGGCAGTTTTGATTGATTGCGTTTTTAGGTTGGTGATTTGAGATTCGCGTCTCCAGCCACCGTTTCTAGAGCCGGTATGGTTTACGTGGATCCGAAAAATCTCGGTTACATGCCCTACTGGTATCGGTATGTGTCGAATAGGAGATCATCCGAAAGAGAGCCGCTTAATGTGCTGTTCGAGAAATACGTGCCAGTGTTACTCGACCGGATTATAGAAGGAAAGAGCGGATTCGAAGAGCTTACTCCTTTGCAATTGGTCATACCACAAACGAGATTAAATATGGTGACGCAGTTGTGTTACATGTTGGACGCGTTTGCAAAACAAGAATCTGGAGACTACGAAGAGAGCGAAGAGGTCTTGAAAAGTGTGACTGAGTCTAAAATGTCAAGTACGGTCTCCGAGGTAAAAGTTTCCGACGAGTTGGAAGCGATTTTCATATCTTCTCTTTACGCATCTCTTGGAGCCACTTTGGAAGGTGACGCGCGAGTCATATTCGATGCTTTAGTGAAAAAAACGTCCGGACTAGTAGCGATAGATGACGTACCAGCCAAAAGAGCTTCTTACAGTGAGTTTAAAATTGGTTATATACCGACAATTATAGTCTAGCAGAGGAGTGGACTCGTACGAGGAGCCAGAGTGTTTTAATATTTTATTTGGAGAGTATTGATTGAGAGGTAATTCTAGTATTGATAGTAATGTATATATATAGTGGTTTTAAAGTACTTAAAATTTGTTCAAGAGTTCATTCCGACACACGAAGAAACTTGGTTCGATTATTATTTGGACACCACTCAAGAAATTTGGGTACCTTGGAACACTTTAGTAGCGGACTACGAACACAACCCCAGCACTAAGTTTAGTGAAATTCTTGTGCCTACGGTTGATTCAACTAGAGTCACTTGGATATTGAGCTTCATGAACGAAGTGAAACGGCCGGTGATACTGGTCGGTGAAACTGGAACGTCGAAAACGGCAACGATGCAAAATTTCCTCAGGACTTTGGATCCCTCTCAATACGTAACTAAGACATTTTTCTACGATACATGTAGAAGAACTTAACTATAAAAACTGTCTTTACAGATACAAGCCAACTTGAATTTTTCGTCCAGAACCAATTCGATGGACGTGCAGCGAAATCTGGAGGCGAATGTTGACAAACGCACAAAGGACACGTATGGGCCTCCTATCGGCAAGAAACTGATTTGCTTCGTAGATGACATGAACATGCCTCAGGTGGACACGTACGGCACGCAACAGCCCATAGCATTGCTGAAACTTCTGTTGGAACACGGCGGAATGTATGACCGGGGCAGAGAACTCAATTGGAGGACTCTGGTGGACTTATGTGAGATCAACAGTCGCGTGGCAAACGCAGATCGTTAACAATGAGCGTTCTCTTAGGTTTTTACGCGGCTATGGGCAAAGCGGGGGGTGGTCGTAATGAAGTTGACCCGAGATTCATGTCAATGTTTTCCGTGTATTGTATGTCCACACCATCGAACGAGACCATCGATCACATTTATCGATCGATACTAGCAGGGCATACGGAAAATTTCGACGAAAACATTAGGAATGCTGTCCCCAACATTCTTAAAATGACGCTGCAATTGTACAAGGTAGGCTAGGATAGGTTAGTTTAAAACATAGAACATACATGACCGTCGTTTTAGACCATACTTGTAGAGCTGCCGCCGACTCCGAGCAAGTTTCATTATATCTTCAACCTTCGCGATCTTAGTCGAATCACGTGCGGAATGCTCCTGACTAGTCCCGTAATATTCAAAAACTTGTCGGACTTTATCAGGGTGTGGAGAAACGAGTTCACTCGGGTCATATGCGATCGACTGAACAGTGTTAACGTGAGTTCTGCGATACGGCCTTTTTTCATACGCCATACGATTCTGTGTGATTTTAATTTTTTTTCCGGGAAAATTTTCGATTTTCATCACTAGGATCAAGAGCTGATGACGACGCGCATCACTGAAGTACTAGATACTTACTATCCCGAATACACAGAAGAAGTACTGGTGAATCCTATGATTTATGGTGACTACAAAAACGCGTTGGACGAAGAGGAAGTACGGCTGTACGAAGACTACAAAGAATACGAAGAGATACTGCACATGTTTAAACAAGTAATAAGTTTTAAACAAATAAAATTAAACGTGTTATTAACAGTACAACTGGTTTTACGATAGATTTTATTCGAATACAACGAAAAAAACACAAAAATCGACATGGTGTTGTTTGACATGGCATTGGAGCATTTGACTAGAATACATAGGGTTTTGAGAATGGACAGAGGACATATGATGCTTGTCGGTGTAGGCGGCAGTGGTAAAGCTTTAATGACAAAGGTTGCAGCATTCACCGCGGGTAATTGAATGTCAATACTATGTTAGGATTGAGTCTAAAATGAACTTTTTGTTTTTTGACCATTTCTAGGCTGTGAAATGTTTTCGATTATGCTAAGTAGAGGTTATAACGAAACGACTTTTAGAGATGATATAAAAAAACTATACTTAATGTTGGGCGTGGATAAAAAACCATCTGTATTTTTTTTTAATCAATCTCAAATCGCCGAAGAAGGTATGCTTATTCATATGCTTTTGTTCATTTCTAAAATATAACCTTTATCGTATAGGTTTTCTGGAAATAATCAACAATATTCTGACGATCGGCATGGTACCAGCTTTGTTCACCGAAGAGGAAAAAGACGGTATTGTTAATCAAGTGAGGAAAGACGCCAAAGACGCTGGTTATGGAATCGCCAAGTAAACTAGTATCATAATAGCACATTTTACTGTCGCCGTATCACTTGAATATTCTATTTTTATCGCAGAGATGCTGTTTGGAATTACTATTTGAAAACATGTGTGAACAACCTACATGTAGTCCTTTCAATGGGTCCCGGTGACGAACTCAGAGCGAGATGTCGAAATTTTCCCGGTTTGGTAAACAATACTTGCATTAATTGGATTTTCGCTTGGCCCGTACAAGCGTTATACGCCGTCGCAGAATCGTTTTTGAACAAAGTAATAGTTTCAAATGAAACAATATAATGTTTTTATTAAATCATTATAAATTCAACTCATTGCGCAGGCGCCAAAAATAAAAGACGAGTACCGAGAAAGCATTGAAAATCACGTCGTCTATACCCACCAGAGTATGAGTGGCTATACCTTAGACTTTCAGTTGAAACTAAGGCGTAAATCGTATCTGACGCCTAAGCATTATCTAGATTTTATCACATTGTACTTGACGCTAGTCGACGAGCGAGAAGTCAGCATTACCCAACAAGTAAATCGTTGTACTATTAGTCCGACAATATTAACGGGTAGAAGTTTAAAATATTTCAAAATATGCATTTTCAGTGTGAAAGACTTTTGGTAGGTTTGCGAAAAATTGACGAAGCCGAGGCTCAATTGGCCGTTCTCAATCGACAGTTGGAAGAACAAAAAATAGTAATGGCCGAAAAAACTTTAGCCTGTGAACTGTTGTTGGATGAAATCGCCGTCGGTGTGTTCAACGATATTCGAGTAAAACTAAAAGGCTTTATTATAATATTGACTTAATTTTAACAGCTTCAAAGAAAGGCAACGAAAAGAAAGAAATCGTCGAAGTTAAAACCGCGGAAATCCAAAAAGCAAGCAAAATTATAAATTCAGAAAAAGAAGAAGCTCAGAAAATATTAAACTTGGCGTTACCCGCATTGGAAGCAGCTAGGGATGCTCTGAGTAACCTGGACAAAGCCGATATTACAGAAATTAGATCTTTCGCTACACCTCCTGAACCAGTGCAGACGGTCACCGAGTGTGTGGCTGTACTAAGAGGTTATAAAGAAGTCAATTGGAAAGTGGCCAAAGGAATGATGTCCGATCCGAATTTTATTAATACATTGAAAGAGCTGGACGTCGACTCTATAACTGGCAAACAACAATCAATAGTCAGGGCTAAGCTGAAGGTAAGTCAGAGATTTTTGGCCGCCCTTGATATATTTATTCTAACATAAAAGTAAAATTAGTTCTGCTGCTGACGAAACTAATTATTTAACCGTGTAATGTTAATTATGTTCGTTTAAATATCCAAACAGGCTTCAAAAAAAATGTCAATGATGAAATCGATTAGTAAAGCTGGTTACGGTTTACTGTACTTTGTTGAAGCCGTGCTCCAATACTGTGTCGTGTTCAAAGAAGTTCGACCGAAAAAAGAAAAAGTGGAACAACTTGAAAAGGAATTTCAAATAGTATAACAACATTATTTTTTATTTAATGAAAAAATCATTTACAATGGAGTGTTCTTAGGCGACTGATCAATTGAACAAACTCAACAGAGACCTGACTATTATCATGAATAATTTGAACGAACTAAACGAAAGGTATCAAAGAGCCATGGAAGAACGAAAGATTCTCCAAGAAGAAACGAATCTCATGCAAAAGAGATTGATCGCGGCTGATAAACTAATTACCGGTTTAAGTTCGGAAAACGAAAGATGGAGGAATGATTATGCCAACTTAGAAATCGACATGTTAAAAATATTCGGAAATTGTCTGATGAGTGCCTCGTTTTTGGCGTATACGGCTCCATTTTCGTATGAATTTCGAATTGATATGTTGTTCAACGATTGGTATAATAAAATATTAGAATCTGACGTACCAATTAGCCAACCATTTAAACTCGAAGTAGAACTCTGCGATGAAGTTACAATAGCGACGTAAGTGTAACAACAGAACTACATTTTAAAGGAGTGTTAGATCTTTTTTCGGCATTTGATATGAAAACATTTCTTAAAATGTACACTAACTCGATAAAAACTACTCGGCTCATATTCGTGATACGATGTGCTGCATAAGAAAATTTGCAAGTACTGAAGGTTTTTTTTTTGTTATCAGGTGGAACTCCGAAGGTTTGCCTCCCGACGACCTTTCCATACAAAACGGCATACTCACCGTAAGATCGAGTAGATTCACCCTGTGTATTGATCCGCAACAACAGGTAGTTAAAAACGTTACATAGTGAAATTATAATATTTTTATACTAAACATTCAATCAAAGGCGCTCAATTGGATCAAGAAAAAAGAAGAAGCCAACAACTTGAAAATACTTTCGTTTAGCGATTCGGATTATCTGAAGTACCTCGAAAGCTCCATAATATACGGATCGCCAGTGTTGTTTCAAGACGTCGATTATATTGATCCCATAATAGAAAATGTTCTTGAGAAAAACATCAAGAGTAAAATATTTTCAATTCCACTGACGCAACCGTCGTTTAATCTAATTTGATTTTGCTTAGCCGTTGGCGGTAGGAAGTTTGTCATATTAGGTGACAAAGAAGTGGACTACGATCCAAAGTTTTGTCTTTACCTGACCACAAAGTTAGCCAACCCATCGTTTAACCCTTCGGTTTACACCAAATCCACTGTTATAAACTGTTCGGTCACACAAAACGTAATTGATATTTTTTTGGGTTTTTAAAAAAGAAAAATGTCTATCACGTTTCCGTTGTAGGGACTCGAAGATCAACTGCTCTGCGTCGTAGTGAAAAACGAGAGGCCCGATTTGGAAGAGCAAAGAGAGTATTTGATCATGGAAACCAGTGCCAACAAGAACCTTTTGAAAAGACTGGAAGATTCTCTCCTCCGGGAGTTGGCTACCTCGACGGGGAACATGTTGGACAATGTTGACCTCATCGACACGCTGGAAGAAACCAAAACAAAAGCAAACGATGTGATGCAAAAATTGGCGTTGGCAGCGAAGACTTCAGTGGAATTGGACTTGCTCCGAAACCAGTATCGTTCAGCCGCCACCAGAGGAGCGATTTTGTTCTTCGTATTGGCTGGCCTGAGCTCCGTCAATGCCATGTACCAGTACTCATTGGTCGCATACTTACAAGTGTTTACCACTTCTCTGAAAAAGTCATTGCCCGACATGATATTGAAGAAACGGCTAATGAACATAATCAACACGCTCACCGAATACTTGTACGAATACGGGTGTACCGGTGAGTTAAATATGTATAAGATAATTTCTTTGAGAATTTATTTTTATTTTGATACACTTGACTTTATTTAGTACACAGAATTCATCACTATAACATAAACATCCTAGTTATAATTATGCTTATGATTTAAATTCTAAAAATTATACCAGTTCAGTTAATATTCAAACCTTTAACCAATTTCTATTCTAATTATTCGACTATTCGAGTGGTTAAATGATTCCTATGATTAGTTAGAATTCGTAGCCTAAAAGTTCAATAGTTGAAAAAACCAACAAAAAGAGTTATTGTATACTGCAATAAATAATCGAATTATAAATTATTTTTATTTATTCCTTAATTCTGGTTCCAGGCATATTCGAACGACATAAACTTCTATTTTCTTTTCAAATGGCTTTGAAGCTCCAAATGAGTACTGGTGAAGTGTCGGTAGCTGAGCTGGACTTCTTCATCAAAGGAAACGTTGCGTTGGAAAAATCCGAGAGAGCCAACCCAGCCAAATGGTTGTCTCCTCAAGGTTGGGAGGACATAGTGAAGTTGGCCAAAGACTTCTCCGATGATTTCCCCAGGTTGGACGATCACGTCATCAGAAACATACGCGATTGGCAGGACTGGTATGATTTGGACATGCCCGAGTCTGCGGATCCACCGGGAATGTACTCCAATTTTCGCACACCTTTTCACAAGCTCATGCTGCTCCGATGCTTTCGCGTGGACCGTGTGTACCAGGCAATCAGTAACTATGTGGCTTTGACGATGGGCGAAACATTCATTACGCCGCCGTTTGTCAGCTACGATGCCATATATGAACAAACGTTGCCCACAACACCTGTAATATTCATTTTAAGTCCAGGATCCGACCCGACAATGGACCTGATGAAATTGGCCGACAGGTGTGGGATCCCAAGCAACATGTTTAAATTTTTATCACTCGGGCAGGGACAGGAACCGGTGAGTATAATTTTATCGTGTAAATAAAAATTATGGATGCAGTTTCGGCGCTAAACCATGAAAACTTCGAATTATCGGTGCATCTGTGTGTAGATGGCGTTTTCGTTGTTGAATTCATCGATGGAGCTCGGATGTTGGCTAATGCTTCAGAACTGTCATTTGTTGATTCCGTTTCTTTATGATCTGGAAAAAGTGTTGGACAGAATCACAAGAGTGCATCCGTCTTTCAGGCTCTGGTTGGCGACCGACGCCACACCTCACTTCCCAGTGGCGATTCTACAGCGATCACTCAAAGGTAACCAACGATATTCCAATTAATTCCAACCAATGGTATTCATTGCTGTACTACATCGAACTCTTGTTGTCGTAGTGGTCACCGAGCCACCAAACGGGCTAAAGTTAAATATCAGAAACACATATTTTAAAATAAGACAAGAGAAACTAGACGAATGTACTCATCCAGCTTATACGACGCTCATATACGTGCTAGCTTTTTTCCACGCTGTCGTTCAGGTAATTTATTTTTGAGCTTTTATAATCTCGATAGAATTCGCGGGCTCAGAATGAGTAGGTTCTATGTCACATGTCTCAAGTTAGACTGTAAAAAAAAATGAGATAAGATTTGTGAATTTATTTTATTTGAAAGGTATGAGGTAAGGAAAACTTAGAACAAACAGATTATAAAGCAGGAAACCCCCATAAAACATTAATTACCTCTTTGTTCCACTTCAGGAGAGAAGAAAATACGATAAAATCGGTTGGAACATATCGTACGATTTCAGCGAACCAGATTTCACCGTTTGCGTGCAAATACTAATCAACTATCTGAACAAAACTCAAGACGAGGGTCCGGACGCCCAAATGCCGTGGATCACGCTTAGGTACTTAATCGGCGAAGTCATGTACGGCGGACGTGTGATCGATAACTTCGATCGGAGAATAGTCAACACGTTCATGGAGGAATATTTAGGAGACTTTTTATTCGACGAATTTCAACCGTTTCATTTTTACAAAGACGACAATGTCGATTACGCATTACCAGCGCCCGGATCTAAAGAAGATTACCTACGTGAGTTAGCTGTCTCGTGGAACTATTCTAACCCATCAAGTTCTACCCTTGTAAAACCATTTTTTTTTTATCAAAGGTCCCCAAACAGTTATGGACAGTTAAGTTCAATATTCACAGTTATATTAGGACCTCATACTATATAAAAAGATCAAACCAAATATTAGTCAAAAATTATCTTCAAACCGAAATTTTAAAGTTTTTAAAAGAAAAGTTCCACAAAAACCTAAATATTATTTCTCAAAAACAAAAATTCTATAAAAAAAAGTGAACTTCAAAGATTTAGAATTTTATTGAAATCGAAATGGGTAACGTAGCTCTGCTTTAAAACATTTTATTACAAATTATTTTTAATTAACTGTTTGCAAAAAAAAACCTAATATTTTATAACTATTAAGAAATAGAAAAAAAATGCAAATTCCACAATTATCGTTATAGAATAAAAGTGTGAATTAATAATTTTGATAAGGTGGTTTTCTGTGTTACCAAGTGTATCACGTGCCTTGAAGTTCTTTTTATGGGTTTAATTAATTTCAAAAATAAATATTGTGCATAATCGGTAAATTAATTGTTTCGGTAGTTTCCATTGAAGAGCTACCGCTTATTAACGTGCCCGGAGTGTTCGGTTTGCATCCCAACGCAGAAATGGGATATTTCACCAAAGCGTCCAGAGACATTTGGAGTAATCTGTTAGAACTTCAACCGCAGACCGGTGAGTGAATTATGGCCGTTTCCGTCGGTTAAATTTAAATTTAAAAAAAAACAGTTGAATGTAGACAGTCATTAATGTTGTAATAATCACCGAAATAATTTGGCGATGTCCGTAGGTGCTGCTGGGGCCGGTGCAAGCCGCGAAGAATTCATAGATTCAGTCGCGAAGGATATTCAAGATAAGGTGCCACCGTTGTACATACTTAGTAAAGTCAGAAAAATTTTTGAGAGCAAGTTGACTCCCAGTGCTATTGTGTTACTGCAAGAGTTGGAACGGTTTAATTTCTTGATCGAAAAGCTTCACATCACGTTGTCTATGCTCCGGAAGGTACCTCATTCTTATACGGCCGTTAACGGCACACGTCTTAACATCTACGCGCTTAGGCTTTATTGGGAGAAATCGGCATGGACAGTGTACTAGAGAGCGTCTCGATTTCGCTGTACAACGGCCAAATACCTCCGGCGTGGACCAAGTTGGCTCCGCAAACGTGCAAAAATCTCGGAGGATGGATTGATCATTTCGTGCGGCGAAATCAACAGTACGAGAACTGGGTACGTTCGAACAACCTGTTTGGTTAGGCACTTCATGGTCATCGGGTCGTTTAATTTCTAGTGCATTTCCGGAGAGCCCGTGGTCATATGGCTTTCCGGACTTCACATTCCAGAGTCCTATTTGACGGCCATCGTGCAAATGGCATGCAGGAAACGAGGTTGGGCTTTGGATCAATCTACCCTGTACACTGCAGTCACTCAGTTCACGAAAGAAGACGACATAGTCCAAGTACCGGAAACGGTAAGACTGCACCAACGTTACAAAGTCATGACAAGATTTTCTCAGTTTTGTCTTCCAGCAATCTCCTACAACCTCTTCAAATCTTTCCCAGTGCCCGGTGCCTAATATGTTCTTTCTCGATAATAAAACAGAATTTTAACCAAAGATTGATCACTAACCCTAATCGCACCGGGTTTACGTAGTCCTGTAGGATTAACTAGCATTTTCGTTTGGGTAGTTTTAATTAAGATTGCCTACAAAACGGATGGGATTTCCCTATGAGATATCTAAACGGGAGCTGTGAAAAAAGAATGTAACCAACTGTGCTCCTGTGACGAGTCCTGGACTAGGATAACTACAGAACGATTATTGGGCCTCTAATATTATATAACCTAAAGGAACTTGTCATTCCTGTATACACAAACTCTTAGGGGCATCATTTGCATGCCATCGTGTTCACTTTGATTGTCTATCTGTCACCCCTTTTAGAATAATACAATTTTAACAACATCATTCGTCTCCGCCATTGAATTTAGTTCACGTTCTAGGGATGTTATGTAACGGGAATTTACTTGGAAGGAGCCCGGTGGAGTTTGGAAAACGAATGTTTGTCCAGATCGGAGCCGAAAGTGTTGATAGAAAATCTTCCTATTCTCTCCATAGTGCCCATTGAAACTCATCGCCTCAAACTACTCGTGAGTGTTGTGTTGATTTCTATTAAAAAAACAGTGATAACAGTCGGGATAACTGACGTTTCCAGAACACTATTCGCACTCCAGTGTACACCACGTCGCAGCGGAGAAACGCTATGGGCGTTGGCTTGGTGTTCGAGGCCGACTTGAAAACTCGGGACCACAATAGTCTGTGGATACTGCAAGGGGTGTGTCTTGTACTCAACACTGACTGAGAATGGTATCCGACGAGCATGACTTATAATTTCTATTCGGTGATATTTTATACGGATTTTTAACACTAGGTATGGACATGTTGTGTTGTTTTTTCTGTTAGTCCGTATTAATTTTACAAATAAATGTGTTATAATAAAGTAGAAAAAAAAACAGTTTAATTTTTAAAAAAATAATCAGCTTGTTGCAACCAATGCAAAGCGCAGCGAAGAATATTTGTTTATCAATATGATGTAATGAGTGTAAAGCTACGATATAAAGGAAAGTGGAAGGAAACTCGAGGGTGGCCGACTTGGCATGTTAAGTTGTAGTATTCGAAAATTATAAATTTAAGTTACATGTCTAATTAAATTAAGAAGACAAACAAAAACATTTTTTATCCGAAAAACCTATTAATCTTTGAAATCTGTAATTATCCGGATTGATGAATATATGAAAGATACTTTAGAAAATGCATTGATATATATTTAAAAAAGTGTTTTTTTTACTGTCAATTTTTACTTTGCAGTGACGTTATAATATTAAAATACAATATTATGTTACCTAATCTACGTTGCTCTTGTACAAAGAGAATTATAATTCGACTAATATCTACGGGAAACAAAAATGTTAATAATTATATTGTAAATACGCTATACGATTTCAGCTAATACATGTGGTGGCGGCTCTTAACAGTACGGTTTTTAGGAAGTCGACGTTTTCATCGGTGACGTTTATGTTGGCCAGCAGCCTGATGCTGGGTTTGGGCATTTTGTGCTCCTTGTGGTCCAGGTACGCGGCCACCGTTAACGCCACTCCTTCCGCAATGCACTGGACAAAAAAAAAAGTTTTGAGGTGGACGTTAAGGAAGAAAGGAGTGCCGAGGGTGTATGTGAAAGTAATAGAGAAAATGTATGAAGAGGCAAGTACAAGAATGAAGAGTGTGTGTGGAGAAACGGAAGATTTTAGTGTAAGAGTAGGTGTGCGTCAATGTTCAGCGTTGAGTCCTTACATGTTATTACTTTAGTAATGGACGAGATTGCGAATGATTTACAGGGAGAGGTGCCATGGTGTATGATGTTTGCAGTCTAGGAGTTGCATCAATTGTGGAGAAAATGAGAGAGAATAGGTTGAGATGGTTCGGTCATGTTATGAGAAGATATAAGGCAGAGGCAGTGAGAGGTGTTATGAAGATGAATGTAGAGACTCACGAGGTCGACGATGTTCCGCAAACACTCTTGTTGTTCGACGTGTAACAGCGACTCGTCCTTAAGGTATAAGTGCTTGACGGGGCTTGTGGCGTCTGACTTTAAGGTGAAGTAATCCATCAGTAGTGGACTGTTGACGAGTACCCGATGAATTTTGACACTGCGTTCGCGGAGCGCTATAAGCATTTCCGGACGTTTGTCTATCAGGTCCAGTGCATGGATGGCGGCGGCTGCCATCAATGGCGGCAAAGAGGCCGAGAAGCAATACCCTGACCAAATAACAAACGGTATTATTGGGGTTGGTTGAGAAAAGGAGTAAAAAAAAAAGGTCTCGAATTGATTGATTCCCCTTCTAGAGCAATGGCACTGGAATAGCCAATTATGTAGCTACAAAATCTAACCTAACCCCTGTTGAACGTTCACGAAATTTATGCTTTACCTAGACCGGAGAGTCTCTGATGCTCCACCACGAATGAAGAGCCCACGCAAAAGCCACCGCCAGCCGACAAGGTCGTTTCCAAGCTGCCGATGATTAGGTCTACTTCGTCTTTCTGGGAAAAAAAAAATAATAATGTTAACATGTCATAGTGAACACAATCCAATCAGCCGTTGACGGTATGTTTACCGGTATGTTAAAGTGTTCGGTGACACCACGACCTCTGGCGCCAAGTATTCCTATAGACATTGTCTCGTCGATGAATATCCGTATTTTGTGCTTTATCCGGAGGTCGATCAGGCTGGGCAAGTCGCATATGTTGCCGGTGTTGATGTACAGCCCTTCGACGATTAGGAACGCTCTGCGAGACCTGTTTTTTCTGCTCGACTGAAAATGCACAGTAATAATATATGTAATACTGTATTATTATACTGGAAATCCCACGGCTTCCTCATGATTGTGCTCCTGTCGCAAATCTTCTTGGTTTAGGTTCTCTAGCTGACCGTATGTGTTAGGTAGGACATATTTTCTAAGTGGTCTCTCCTGGGCTCCTACCCCTCCATTTAACTTTAAGTTTTATATTCTTCCCTTTTATTTATGTCTTTTCCCCAATATATAAGTAATTATATGAAAAATAAAACAACGAGGCACTTAATGTCCATCGCCAACACGGACTCCACTTTTTAAATTTAAATAAAACTAGATGGCGTACTCCCGAGTAGTTGCTAAAAATGTAAACAAACCAAAACCCTTCTTTTTTGTTTTAGCAACAGCCTGTATTTATACAATTATCTACATTCTCGGGACAACAAATAGTGTAATCGATCTACTACTTGCAAAATATATTAAAATAGTAATTTTTCACCGGCCAATCGTAGTCGTGGAAATTTAAGAAAAATGGAGCTGTCTTATTTGTGCACGGAGCTCTTCAATTTGTTTGTGGAAACGCGAACTGCAAATCCCTTAACAAACTCTACAACGTCTCTTGGGGGCCCGAAACACTCTTGTTTAATAAATATTAATGGAATGGTGCTGTTGATTAATAACGCAATTTGAAAAAGTTAACTTAGAGTGTTCTAATTTGCGGCAGAACTTCGTTTCTGAGAGAATTACCGCGAGCGTTTTTTAATTTGCAAAAAAAAAAAAATGTATAGTATGAAAAATGAGTGGTTCAACAATTCAACATAGTCCAATAAACGTACGGTAAAGTTTTTACGGAAAAATGCATTAATTATTACTCATTTTTCCAATTAAATTATCAACGTGTCGCTCATTTTGAAGAGTATGCTAATCATTTTTAGATGCGAGATATAACATGGGTAAACATACAAAATATAATGTAAACTGTAACACATTTTTATTTTAAATTTTAGCGTTTTAAATGTGACCTAGCATTTATTCTGAAGATATACCACATACTATATCAGCAGTATACCGAACTGATGTAAATTACAACTTTTATAACACAATTTTAATATGATTGAGCTGGTATATACAACTCTGTAACGTTTTATTTTCCAGCTCGTCACACACAAGATTAGACACACTATATTGACTACAGTATTATAATATTATAGCGCTTGGATGTCGCCTGGGGTGACACGGACACGCGGTCCCCCGAGGATACGGGGAAAACCAATTTGGGGTCTGGTTGGTATACTCACATTTTTGTTTTCCACTATCAGCCGCTCCAAATCGTCGGCGCTGTTGTGTTTGAAATAAACCACCGTGGCTTTGGTCGCCTGCAGACCTTTTTGCACGGCGAAATTCACTTGTTCGTCGCTGGAATAACCCACAATAAAAATAATAATTATTTCGGTTGTAATATTATTTATTACTAGCGTTGTGTTGGCACTATTGTGCAGTTGTCAACGTACACGTATACAATGTCCCTGGACTTGATGTACGCCTGTATGGCGCTGGTCACCGTCGAGAACCCGTAAGAGTAGATCACCGCCTCTTCCATGTCCATGAACTTGGCGATTCTTTCTTCCAACTCGAGGTGGATGTCTATAAAAATATACAACTTGTCACCGGTCTTCAGGAATAATAACTATTAACACCGAAAGTAATCAAATCACTCACAAAGAAATAAACTATTCGACGCCAATCGGTAGACGGTAAATCGGCAAATGTATATACAAATTTTAATTTTTGTTTTAGAGTGATGATTTTAGAATTTTGAGAAAATTGTTACATCATATCATACAGCCGCATTTATAGATTGTTTGCTAATTCTTAAATAAGTTTACTTAAGTATTCGTCGTCAATTTAGTTTTATCTTAAAACCAAACGTTTTCTTAAGAATTATAAAGTCTTAAGACTTGCGCATAGATAATAATGTGGTATACTAAGATCTTATGATAAACTGTCAATGTTATCACATAATTCTCTTGAAAATTGGGACAAACAACAACTGTTTATTAAAAAGTAAACATTTCCATAAAAAAAAAAACGATTATTTTTTTAGATAAAAAATAAAGCAACTTGTTGTAAAAGTTAAAATGTATAAATACTCGACTAAAGTAAATATTATATTGTATTTGAATACAAGTTATTCATTTTTTTGTACACATTGTAACATTTGCATAATTTTATTTTTTTGTCCCCCGTCAAAATACAAAATAAATATTATTTAAATAAAATCGACGTTTCGCAGTTTTTGGCCGTCATTTCTTGTCATGAATTGACTTTTATGAGAGCGTTTTTTTTTTTTTAGATTACACGGATTTGGCATAAACGTGTTTACGGTGGGAAAAAAGCTGAAATATTATATTATAATAATCTAATAAAAAATAAGTCATCTGTCGGCGACAGGTAGTTTAATATCGAGCGACACGTGTCGGCGTTTAGAATTTTCGGCCATTGAAATTAACGTCGAGCAGATAAAAATGTATTCCAAAAACCCATTACTGGCAGAACGCGAACAAAAAAATTAATCATCCACTTTACTTTTCAATACCCAAAAGAAATCACAATTTTCTCAGAAATAATAATTAAATTTCACGCCCATAACATTCAATTACTTTTCATCGGTAAATTCTCTGAATAGTTGCGCACAAATCAGTGTCGAGTATTTGGCAGTCCCGAGTTATGAATAATAATAATAATCCAAACGATTGTGTGTGTTCGACCGTCTTTAGCAGCACTGCTGCCATAAAATAAATTTCATTAATAATAACGAGAGAAATCACAGAGTTGATTAAATCAACCGTCTTGTCGTTTTACCATAAAACTTTGACCATACACAACTAATGTATAGAAATAACATTATACTCATGTGATAAGTATACACACCGTCTAAAAATGGTATAAGGTTTACAAATTATGTGAAATTTATTTCTAAGGTTTATGATAAGAAAAATGTCAGTGTTGCCAAATTAACAATTATTGTTACAGTGTTGAAAAAATATTTGTTTTATTGAACAAAGGGCGTTGAAGCTAATTGAAAAAAGATCATGAATAGGTTGAAAAATCACTCATTATATATGTATTGACTCAATGAGAAAAAAATATTTATTTTGATAAGTATTCATTGAAGTTCAAATATTAACCGAATTTTCAAAACTTAGGCATATTATACAAAAAAAAAATGTTTTCCTTAGAAAACAATAATAATACATTAAAAAATGAATATTTCTAAATTGCTTGCCTGATAGCACAGGTTTAATTTTATCATATTAATTACCCTAAACAGAGATTGGAGTCTATTCTCAGCAGAAAATAATTAAAAAACGTTATTTTAATATTTTTGAAAGGAGCTGGCACGAAATCTGATATTCTCTAAAGTAATGATACTGTTGATTCTGTTTTTTCATACGAGATTTAAAAATTAGATTTGAACAAATTGTTATTTTCATTGGCAGAAAGAAATTGAACGATTTCCGGAAATCTGTTGGACGTTGACCGTTCAGACTCCAATGGCGAAATAAGAAAAGACATTCTAATAGCCCTAATCTTTCCCCACTGTTGTATAGCCGGCCACATAGTGACAGTTGCTTAGTGTAACGTCACGCTGATGGTGAATAATGGATCGCCCACGAAACAAAGCTTCATTGATTCCTTCCAACGACGTTTGGCCATTTGGCTTTTGCTCGTTTCAATCCGTTTGACCTTTTTTTTTTTTTTTTATTCGCGCCATAATCACACGTCAGTTAGGTTTGACACATTCGGACGTACAGAAATAATAAAAAATACAATTGAAGATTTATTAGTGTTCGGCCGACCCACGGTTGAAATTTCAATAAATTCATCAGGTGCGCGACATTCTTCACGCACAAAGCCTCTAAACCCACCAAGCCTCTGTCTGGCTAACCGGGTCTTTACTACATCCTATTACTGTTGTTATTACCCCACGAATTGTACTCTCTGTGCAGCGTAACACAATATCCGTCCGCCAAAGTATAATCCAAACAGGGAACGTTCGCCGGAAATACAACTACAGATATGTAGTTATGTATAAGTATATGTACATCTTTGGCGTACGCTAAATTGAAACTTTAATTCACCCAGTCTGGTCTCCTAAAGGCATACAACAACTCTGGGGCACAGCCAAACCTTCCAACACTAAAACTCTCCAGTCGATCTGCTCGCGTCCAATGCCCTCTGCTGCCCCTTGCGGTACACATGACAAATAAAAACTTTCATATCGAATCTCTATACAATTTCTGTACATGTGCATTGAGCAATGTTTACTAAGAACTGAATAACAAAGTATAAATAATCCAGAAAATAAAATAAAAAGGTTGCCCTGCTAACAATATTTTGACTATATAACCACGTATATTTTATTATTAACTAATAAAAAAAATGAAATTTTAGTGGCCGTAAAAAATATTTATTTGATTTTAAAAGTATAATCTGATTACGCCATTTTTGTATAAAATATGTAAAATATATATAAAACTATATTATACTATAATATTATTTGAATTTCCGGACATTAACGACCGGTTTTCAGAAGCCAATTGTTATTATTATTGTTTGAAGGTTCAATGAAACAATAAAAAATTAATCAAAACAGGATAACGGAAATTTCCACCGTTGTGTTCCTTTTAGAAGTTATTTGCTTCCAAAAAATTAACGAACCGTGTTTTATATTATTATGTATTTTGGAAAAACCCCGTTTTTGTAAAGCGATGAGAATTGGATTTTTTTTTTAAATAACCATCGTAGTAATGTCTATAGTATTTATAAAAACCGTTTAAGATTCAAACACTTTTTTTGGGAAAACCCATACGACGCGAGATAATATTTTTATACATTTTAAAACATGGTACCTACAAACGTTATTGAACCGTTATAGTCAAAAAAATAAGTATAGAACAGTATCAAAATTAAAGACAACATTTTTTTTCATACTTTAAGCCATAGCTTAAGCTTAAACATATTTTAAACTTATACAAATAACGCGGTGACAGAGAATGGGTTTGTGTTTAGTTTCTAATTTTACCACCAGAGTGAAGTAGTTGAATACCGGATAGTATAGTTTTTTTGTCAAACAATGTTTATCCACCACCAGATAAGTGACCCAAAAATAATAATTAATAATATTAGTTTTATAGGACAGAGAAAAAATGTAGTAAATATAATATAATTTCTTCAATTATTATTAGGATTTTAACCTAGTTAAAGTGTCGTAGTTAAAATCAATAAGCCAATAAACGTTAGGAATATCATACAACTAGACTACTTTTAAAAAAGCTGCACAAAATCCAAAACCTGAAGTATTTTGGCGTGTTTCTTTTGCTCGCTTTTCTACTGAATCGATTCAATTTTGTATCATATTGGAAACGTCCACTTATACACTTACAATTTTGCAGTTAATTAATTTGTTTTAAATATCATTTTCCCAGCTCTGGGTCAAATCCAGGACATAATGATTTTCGCATTATAATTGTTGTTCATAACCTCATGGCCTATATTATTACAAAGCGGATGTCCCGGCTTTTTTTTTTTAACATCCTGTTTCCTTAATGGATTGGAAATAAAGATCAAAAAATGATATGCATTTTCATTTGAACTAGAAACTATACCGCTATCAGGGTCAGATAGAGTCAACTGAATCGCACGTTAGTAATTACAGTTATTTTTTTTTACGAATAAGTAATAAATGCGTACAAGTTAAATAATTACAATAATTACTATGCAAAACATATTTTTCGACCTGCACATAAGAGTCAGGTCGTTATCAGGAAAACAACTTGTTTTTTTTTTTTTTGAGGTCATCCCGACTCACTTGTTCGGGGAAAACAAATAATACATACACCGGATATGCATTAAGCGACAACAGCGCATATTATAGATTATGTGATGTGTAATTAAAAAAAAAAAAAATTCAAGTACACACTACTAGGTACAGTCGTGCGACGTTTTACTAGGGTCGCCGCTGTGAACATTCATACCAGAAGTGTTTTAATTGAATTCACTTCAGTCATATTATTTTGATCGAACGGTGTGTGATTTGTCATACAACGTTATAATAGTAATAACATGATGTACGATGTGATGATAATGAATTACATGTCAATGAAAATATACTTGCCAATTGTGCCGTAAAACGCTCTAGGCCCGCAAGTGCCCACACCGTATTTGTTTACCGCTTCTATGACGGCGTTTTCAACGCTTTTGTCGTCGGTGAAACTGAAATAGTTGTGCGTGGCGAAATTTATACACGACCGGCCGTTAATAAGAATATAATTTTCCGCCTGAGAGACAAACCAAAAGTTATTGAGTTATAAATGTATACACTTTATTTTATTATCGACAGTTTGCAAAAAAAAAAAAATGAACGATAAGTGCGAATAAGAGCTATTAGAGGATTAGATGATAAGGCTAATTCCCTGTGTAACTGATAAGAGTTTATTAGTTGATAATCGTATCAACTGATAAGAGATAACATACAATTTCTCAATAATAATTTTTATGTTTTTTTTACTCTCCTTGATCCTCTTATAATATAGTTTAAATAATACAAAATACTTAAAAAATTCAATCCGCTAAGCAAAGTTAAATAAAAAGACAAGCTTGTTCGATCTCGTTTTTTATCGTCAATATTATTATTTTTTATTTTGAAATAAGCACTAATACATTTTAAAATATGAGAATTAATTATATCCAGATTAAATAAATAGGTAAGTTTGTAAACGAAAAAATAATTCATTGAGTAAAATTAACTTCAAATTTAATTATTGACTTATTTATAATATTTCTTGCTATTTGTAATTTATTGGTGTGTTATAATATTATCCTCGTATTTCAATATAGTAGTACGTTATTCGCGTTTTTTTTTTGTTGATAGTGATTATTTAATTACACATTTTGTCTAATTTATTTTCCCTTTCTGCCCGTTTTTCCAGAAAATGTTGAATTCGAATTAGCCTAACGAGAGGCCGAAATAATTAATATTATTATAAAATATGATTCTTTTATTTCTCGTTTTGATAAGTTCGGAGAACCCATAAAGTAGATATTTTAAGAATTTAAACTGACAACCTTATGATGAGATAATTTTTCTTCGGTACACTAAATTCATTTTTATTCATGATATATTATTATTACCATAAGACTTTTATTATGTTTATTGTATTCATCTAATCCTCAAAAAATAATTTTTTTTTTTATAAGAACCAAGTTTAATTAAATTAATAATTTTTAACAAAACGGCGGGTTTCCACACGTTTCATTCGTGTGTATTGTATATTTTTTTTGCTTTGATAAAAAAAAAAAAAACATTAATTAAACCGTCATGATGATATTATTTCTATATAGTGTGTTTGCTTTACTTTGCTTTGTATAACATGGCTAGTCAAAGACAACGAGGCTGGCTGACACTTGCTCACCAACGGTAATGGATTCCACGCGCTTATCTGTTTTTCTATGTCCTGCACACACCAACAAACGCAAAAAGTTTACGGCTTAAAAGCTAAAAAGGTATGTGCCAATTAAATAATTAATTGAGTTTCGAAAGTCCTTTGAAAAGTACAAAATTCGTTTTTCACCTAAAAACACATTCTGTTATCTTTACTTTGTTTGTATTGTAACCACTCTGTGTTGTCGAAAGGTTTTTTTTTGCTTTGAGCTGTAAGCCTAAAACTATTCAACGAGGTCGGCTATCACATCTGATGATTGTAAACAAAAAGGGCAAATATAACGGCGGGTTTCCACACGTTTCATTCGTGTGTATTGTATATTTTTTTTATAATAATGTGAAAAAAACACATTTTTAAAAATAAAACATGCTTTTGAGATGTGAAAGAAATTGTGATACACTCAAGTATATGAAGTAATTGTAGCAGTTACAATGAAGAAAATAAATCCACATTTTGAAAATCAGTTAAACATATTTTACGGTTTTATGCTATTTTTAGTGCTTCGTCTTATAATAACTTATGCTTGAATATTTTAAGTTAACATTTTTTTCTTAAACTAAAAGTTGTACTCAAATTTGTACTGTTGGTTTCGGCTAGCTATTAGGTACTCTGCTATATTATATAAGTAAACCGTTTAGAAATTAAAATGAAACTTTAGGCCAAACTTAGGAACTACCACAATTATTGATGCATGTTCAATTTTAGGAAATTGTTATTTTTTGTAACATGAATGTTAGCTTTGTCGAAATGTAAATTTAGATTTGAAACGAATATGTCTGCTGGCTGTTGGAAATTTGAGTGACCATTTTGTGACATAAAATGGGGAGGTAGGGAAGGGGGAACGAGGCGATAACGCAAATTTATTTTATATAATTAACTAGATTGCTAACTAGTGATATGAATTGAAGTCGGCCATTTTAGTGGGATTTATGTGTGTATAAACTAATATATATATATATATATATATCTGTGATTCTGTGCTATCAACTTAACCTGTAATTGTTATAAACAGTGATAACAGCTATTATAAACATGCGATAAGGTTTTGATTCCCACAGAGGTGGCGAAAAATGGTAAACTTAAATAATTATCTCTTTTGTCTGCATATGTCCACAAAGCAATCTAGTTTATCATATAATATTTATCCGTGAGTGATAACGGATGGGGATAGCGGGAAAATCAATTGTTTCCTGATAACTGATAAGAGATTTTTGATAAGAGAATCAGTTGATCATAAGAGATATTCTTGATGGCAAGGGGGGGGGGGTGTTTTCTTTGGGGTAAAAATTTATATTATGTTATTTTCTTGGAACACTCATAGCCAAAAGTCAATTAGTGGCAACGTTAAGTAGGTACCGTTTCGGCCGGTTTAGCCGTTTTCGATTTGCCGGAACTTGCCGCCTTCTTGATCAATATCCACAGCAACACGATCAGTATGCTGCCTTCCACGTAGATGTGATTGAGCTGCACCTGCAACAATGGGGACGGTCTGATAAAGTAATTATTATTCACATGAACGCCTTCACACACGCATTAAGATTGTATGTGTTCACACGCGCATCCAATAATGTAATTGCATATTGTTCTAGAATGAGTTTGCCAAGTTTCTGTTCTGCACAAAGCAGGTATACAACTGCGTAATAAGTTTCTACTCGGTGCGGTTGTTTGCTCATATTATACCTAATATTGTTATACTGCGGGAATCCTATTTTCCTACCGTACAACCGGATAGGTTAAATCCTGTCAAAAAATTTTAACACCGTGATCGGTCTTGCTAGTCGAGAGGACTTTTCGGTTTCGGTTGTAAAGTGTATAATTTTCAGTGGCCAAGATAAATAAACCCATAGTTGAATTTTTCAATGGAGTTAATCAGTTTGGCTTCTGAGCGTTTCGTATATTCCTTTATAGATTCCTCGATAGCCCCATTAAGAGTGGTTAAGCTAAGTGACTCAACGATGGCTACTCTAATCGCTTGAAAGTAATTTATAAAAAAAAATATATATATCTTCTTGCTAAATACCACAAAAAAAAAAAGTCGAAAATATCCCATGACCATTAAGCATTTGTTTTTTTGAGAAAAATGAACAAATTTGTGTTATTTATGTCTTTATAATAATTCTATACTTATGTTTACCCATATAGACCGAAAGTATTTCATATGTTTTTCTTAAACCATAGTTTAAATTTATAATTATATCAACCATTAAAAAGTTGTTTAGATGATTTAATTTAGTACTCTATAAACTGCGGTTAAAACATATACGGTTTGAACATAAGTAATTTATTATATAAAAAATGAAAAAGGTCATTTCTCTTTTATTCATAAAACAAATCAATCGTTTTAATTGTTCTAATGTTTGTCAGTTTTGATAAAAAAATGGAATATCTTTTTTTGACCAGAACTATAGAATATCTTGCAAATTTTGCTTACAAAATAAAGTTTAAATATTGATAAATTATGCAAACAAGACATGTAAGACATTTAATTTCTGACTAAAATAGGATGACAAAACATTTTTCGACACTTTTAAATCCTCTTGCCAACTGTGTTTTGTTTTAAGGCGGATTGGCGCATAAAATAACAGATTAAGTGAAATACATTTTTTTTAAAGCAACTCAAGCAGTTTCACATGCTTGAGTTGCTTTCAAACGCTTTGGTGCGAATCTTGTTAGGTTTGGTTAAGTTGTCCTGTTGCTATACTGTTGTTGCTTACACCAAAGTGTTTGACCATAATATGAATTTTACAACAAATTTAGTAAGTACCCATTGGCTTGACACGATTAACTTGTTATAGTGTATTAGACGTTAGTTATTTTCCAAAACCCGAACAATTCTGTAACCAACAGACGAGAACATTTCGAGCATCGAGTTTACAAGATAGCTTTGTTTTCGGTTTTATTACTATGCTCAATAATTAATGTCTATTCAAGATGAGACGCTGAGAATCGAGCTAATGTTGCCGCCTCAGTTTCTGTACTCGAATCGCATTTAACACGAGTATGAGTGATATTATTATGCAAAGACCGTATGTGTTACAAAACATTTCCCTTCCGCGTCAGGCCGAAGAGGGATCGAGTAATTCGATAAACAAATTTGCATACAGTCACCCAGCGGACACGAGCAGGAATACAAGTAAAGGAAATACTATGGAAATTACAAAGAAAATCGCATTTTGAATAATAATAATAATAATAATATAATTATTTTACATTACACAGTCAATGATAATAATTTGTGAAGATAGTAGTCAGCAGTCGTTTTGGGTCGGTTGCACGACGTTTGTCGTACACTTTGTGTTTTCTTCGAGGAACACACAATATGTTATATACCAGGTCAGAGGGGCGGGGGGAGGGGAGGTACAAAAAACAACAAACTGAAAATCTTCCCAACAGCCGCCGTCGAAGTCACCCTCCGGAATAAACTTCCTTAATGATTCGTGTGCACGTTAAGCAAACACCGGTCTTGCAATATACACAGTACAGCACATACAGCGTGCACACACTTTAACGGTTACCCGACCGAGGTTTTCGCACGACCGAGTCTGCTCTCTCATAAAGAGCAGCAACAAACCGTTTCTCTAGTAGAACGCTATATTATTATAATACACTACAAAGCGTCGGCAATAATGATAATATAAAGGAAAGGGGTCTCGTTTGAAGGTCCTACTCGGTTATGTGCATTATATTAACCGGATACTGTACACCGATGTATTATTAGATAATATAGTCTCGAAGGGTATTACTTGAAGGCGTTGTACGGATCAATGTCCAAATCTGCGTACCGTCTACGCCGGCTGGGGATCTGTTGGTTAATCGTTCACAAAAGGGTTGCCAGAAAAACAGTCCATTTGTCCGAGTGACACGGGTGCAATATTCTTGATTTCCCGACTTTGTTTTAGTAATGACTAAAATAATATCATAGTGTACCGCTGTGAAAGGAAACGACCAAACAGACACTTGGCTCTAACGCACAGTAGGGGTGTAGTATTTCCTGTTATGTATGCCAGTTTTTAAATGGAATTTTTGTTTTCAATATTGATAGCAGTTATTGCATATTGGCTCGGTGATACCTGATATCTATTTTTTATAATAATTGTTGACAACAATAGCATTGTTACTGAACTTATATGAGTGTTACAAAAGTATAAAGAATGGGACTTCTGAAATCCGGATATTCTACGAATATTCAATCTCAGTTGCTAATCTTGTGACTGTTTGCGTGGTAGTAATACAGCCTTACTTTTCTGTTGCTAGTACTACTAGGTACTAAACTCTAAATTTTGTATTGCTTCCTCTTAACACGCCTCAACCATACCTTATTGCTTATGTTTTATTCCGTTTGTTGTTTATTAGTTGTACTGTGCACATCTTTCACCGCTTTTCTCAATTCAGAGTCGAGTACCGAACGAAGGATAACAGCAACTCGCCTTAGACAGGATTTAACTGGAAATTCCTTTCACGTCTTTCCTAGAAAGCGAACTTTGTCCATAGTATTCGAATATTACAGCTTTTAATTAAATTCACTTGCTTGTTGTGCCTCCGAGTAACTTTGAAGTGCTACCCGTAATTATTAGTCGCTGCCAACCCTATTGTAGATGCACGTCTTAAGTCTGTGCTTATCAAAAGGATTGAGGTATAATTATTTCTGTTTGGCTATTCGACATTGCGCCTTCGCCTAGAATTCTCAAACAACCTCCTCCTCTTTTTTTTTGCATTTTTCAAAAGAAAACAGCGCCTCAAACGTTCTCTCTGCTGTAAGCTACTATGTCTGCTGCTGATGTTATTAAGCTATTCTATAAAATTGGGAAGATTGCTTGGATTTACATGAAGACTTGTAAAAATGTTTGTCAAACGGGAATCAAGCGTTGGATTGTCTCTCAACGGGAACAAATGTAAGTCCAATGTCCTTTACTACAGGTGTCGTATCACTCCTCGTAGTACCGTCCTCGTTACCATTGACAAGAAGTACCACTGTCGACAGATTGAGACGGTTCAAAGCAAATTCATTAGCTTCGTGAGACAGTGCTCAGGCAATAGGCGCGAACTCGTTCCAGAACTCATTTATTTTGCGAACAACTTTTTTTCTTTTCCAAAAAAGAAAACCGAGACCACGCTCCGGCGAATTTCGCGAGGGCTGGGAACACATGGACGCGTTGTTTGCGGGTTAGTTTCATTATGTGTATTATATTTTGACATCAGTCATCACCTGCTTCCCCTGTGGCGCTATTGGTTCGCCGGCGAACCCTCCGAGACGTACGTCGCCACCGAACAAATAGCGAAACCTAATTAATACTTGGAGTGAGCCGGTGGGGAAGGGCGAGTAGGGCGGTAGGCATAACCGAAGAGCCCCCGGGCCAGGACCCTTCCCGGAGAACGCGTGCGTTTCACTTCACCGATCAATCATCCGAACCAATCCACATATTATCATCCGTCTAGTTATTAGCATTAGCATTAGCATTATTATCATCGTCGACGTCGTTATTGGTATTACACTAACGACGGAGGGGCCAACCGAATGGAATGGAAAGAAAGAAGAGGCGTAGAATTGGAACAAGAGCTTAATATTCGAATTTTTCCTCTTCACGGTTGTGTACGAATTGTTCACCGAATTGGTGGTTCGCACGCGCCAATCCGTTGGGGGGGGGGGTGGAAAGGTTATTACCAGACATCCCTGGATTGTATATTAAAAAACATAACTCAAGTGTATAATAATATTATTAGGGTCCATAATAATATACTGCGATATAATTCACTGTCGCGTGTTTTTTTGTCGTTTGAATGTATTTATTAGTAGTTTCATCGCCAAAACGTTTTTAGCGAATACTCTCAAACTTTGACTTCAAGTAAAATAAGATAAATCGGTCGGGTATAGCCGTATTAGAGAAACGGGCAAGTAGCAGAAATTAAGAAATGTTATTAGATTTGCTGGTAGCCAAAGACTATGTGGATAATTAGTTAAAATCGTATCCTGATTAAGATAAGTGATTATCCATGTTTTCAACCAGATAATAGATAGAACACAAATAGTTCGTTTCCTACAAAATGTTAACTAGTAAAAAATATTGTAAATTTACACCATAACTAGTTTATCTATACATGATATTTTTTTAATTCATAAAAATAAAATGCTAAAACTCCACAGTTTTCACTTTTTGGTTGATAATATTGTCATTTATTTTCATTTCAGAATTCTTTTAAGGTGAAATGTTTCAAATATAGCCCCAATATGAAATAACAGTTTAAATTAAATCAAATCCAAATCAATTTAATGATAATCTATAAAATATCAACTGTTTAGATGATTGTCCTCGTATAACCCTTTATCTTATCTAGATAAGATGAAAAGATAATACATTATTTTCAAGATAATTTATTTAGATAACTATATCTAGATAATGTACATCACTGTAGATCAAAATGTTTATAACATACAACTGAAACAATAATAATGGTTTACTATCAGCAGCTCAAGCACTTTTTCGACTAAAAACTATTATTTTCGAATAAACTATATTTATTCGAATTTCTCATACAGTTCAACCAATGTTTTTCGAATTTAATTTAGGTATAGCGAAGCATGTATAAGACATCTATTGCCGCTCATGGCATTAAATTACAATGTCATGGTATTGTATTTCCAGGCTTAATTACTTGGTATGGCAAATTAATTATCTAGAAAAACGACTCTATACTATGATTTATGACATCCTGATATTTCTTAGGACAAAATAACAATAATTTAGAAACCCAAGTGGATTTTGTGCAGCATCGGGGTATGCCCTTTGTCTGATAAGCATACCAACAACGCTGAACCGACATTTTCATACATGCAATGGTTATCTCCCGTCCTAAATTTTGAACTTCAACAACTTTTAAACTATATGCTTAAAACTGGTTTTCGACCAGTCAACATTTTCAGCAAAACCTAATGAAATACATAATAGCATTTAATATATGAGTAACTATAAAATATTAAGAGCAAACTGGAGTAGGGCGTTAAAAGAAATAGTTCTTATTAATCTTAAGATAATATAACCCAACTAATTGTTAGTTGAAACCTAACTTAGTTTTCTCTGAATTCGATGACCCATTTTGAAAGTAATTACCCGAAAATGGTTATCGACAAGCCAGTTGTTAAATACATACTTACAGCTTAAGTTTTAAAATTTGACACAGCTCTGGTAAATATTTAATTCTTTTACATTATTGTAAAGTAACATAAATAATATTTTTTTCAAAAAGAAAAACTATACAATTGTTATTACTTTCTGGGAAAGTGACTTAAATTAAATTTATCACCCTCTATTTCGCTCAGAATGGAGTGAAAACTGAATTTTTTATATCTTAAATCCAAAAACTGCTCTAACAAGGGAAACGGTCTGGGAAAAAGTATACTAAAACCTACAATTTAAAAGTATATATATATGTATGTGATTAAACTTTTTTTTCATTGACAAAAACCCAAAAAGCCACGCAGCAATATTGAAAAGTATTAATATTGTCTGAACGTTAGACAGTTTGTTAGGTTTATTAGGTTTGGAGAACACATTAAAAGTGTAATGTTTGTTAAACGTTTTGAAAATGATTTCGGTATAGTTTTTTTAATTACAGTTTTTGTACTCTCTTAGGTTTTCCTTTTCCCTTTTTTTTTAGTTTAAAAAGTTGGCGATCCCAAAACTGTATACAATTTTATCTATTTCTTAGTCCTTTATACCATATGAATGCGGAGCTGAGAAGGTATTAGTTTAACAACGATGTGTGAGTGTTTTTTTTTTATAAATATAATATATTAGTCATTGTAATTCCTAGGGACTTGCGACAAGTAACAAGACCAAGACGTTTATAATAAATTATCGCGTAAGCGGTCGTTTTCGAAGTGCGTTACCAAGTTCAATAATTATAATGATGATAATAAACACAAATGAACTCGATAGCGTTTTCTATATTGTTCGCATTGAAATTTTCGCAGTAGCCGCTGGCAACAATGTGATTTATAGTAATAAAAATAAATGTTTTTCATCAGATCCAAAGGAAAAGTTTCCATCGCTTTAGCGTTGCACTCAGCCGTCGGTTGGCGCAACTTCGGTTGTCACCGTCGTCACACACAGCGTGGGGGAAACGTTAAATATTTAAACGGCAAAACGGATGTAAAACGGCCGCGCATATAGTACTTTGCTACAATATACATATTATATTATGTTACATACACTTTTCGCACTACATATAATAATAATTGTAATATTAATACGGTGTACTCACGAGCCCGGCAGCCCTGGAAAGTTTTTGAGCAAGTTTGCCGCTTGTGGAAAAGTTGCCGGCCCCAAGCCCGGAGTGCGTTTGCGATGGGATTTCCCCAAGAACACCTTATCGTTGTTATTGCCCTCGGGGTTTTTTGACATTTTTATGTCTTTGCTTTGGCACATACGCGGAATAATCGACACTTTTTTTTTCATTATCATCATAACGAAAATATCAGCTGATTTATCTGATGAGATAAGAGAGATAAGAGATAAGAGAAAAGATAAATTTTGTTAAAAAAATATAGTATTAAATATATTATAAATATCGATTTTCATAGTACTCTTATTATTAATAATACATTTGTTTTGATAATTTTAATAGTAAACTTAGGTTTCTATATATTATATACAGGATGAATTTTTATCGCGGGCGTCTCGATTTTTTATTGGATTTACTAAGAAATTACATATTTTTTCATAGTGTTTTTTTTATATAATATGATTTCAATTTTCCACAAACTTTCATGTTCCTACTCCGTACCAAATTAGTTAATCTCTCGGCTGTGTCGCACAAGTAGATAATAATAATAATAATGCCTGCTCGCAGATGTGTTCTAACCGGAGAGACGGGTACACATTCGGAACGGGTATTGATATTTAAACAAAAATATTAAGATTAAGAATAAGTCTTCTGCCAGGCCGAGAAATTACAAATTCATAAAAAATACTTGTGGTTAACTAGATCTCAAGTTGATAAAATATTTTTATCTACAGCTTATATTTTATAATTGATTGACACCGTTTGTATAATGCTTCCCTACATAACAATCCAACTAACAGTTAACATATAAAATATAATACAAATTAAAAAGAAGCCAACACAGTGAGGTTGGGGCATAATGGGGACCAAGCATATTGGAGTGGGGAACGTTGGAAGGCTTCAGGGGAGTTATTATAAATGAATGTGATTTCAAATAAACGCTTTGATGTGAACTTATAGTTGGTAAAAATATTTAATATCGATGAAACCATTGGACAAACAATACCTTTTCACCGTTGACATACTGACAGAAACTTAGAAATTTACTACGTTCAAAGTGTAAGTTTTCCCTTTTTTTTAGGGTTTCCCTTAATATTAAAAAAAAAAGTTTGACTACGGATATTTGTATATTTTAGATGCCACTCTGGATCTACCTTGTATCACAAATTTACAGACCTTAACATCCAAAACTACATGTCTTAACAAGTTAAACTTTTACAGTTAATAACAACAAATTTTTTAATTTCAATTGCCATATTTATTTGGTTATTTAAAAATTAAAAAAGTAAAAAGTCTCCTTTCCTTTTGAGAAAAAGAGTTTGAATGATATTTGTTTGACTCGTTAACGTCGGTAACATAATAGAAACAAATTTGGTCAAAACGTCAAAATATATTCATTTTATTTGAGATATTTTATCGCTTAATTCTATATGAAATTGTAAGTTTTCTTAACCAAGCTCTAACCGTGAAAAACTAAAGGTAACGTTGCATATGCGAATAGTTAAAAAAATAAATAATAAAACTGCTATTGTCAACGGAAAAAAGCCAAATTTTGCTCAAATACATTTTTGAGGTTTTTGAAAATATAGGCTATCGTATGGTATCCATAATATTGTCTATGGAAAAATATCAACATGATCCGATATCGGTTCACATATTATCGAAAAGCAATAATAGTGTTAATAATTATTATGAATACATAATGGCTCCATTGTGTCCGACCATTGTCGTTGGTATACCTATATTACAAACAAGAGCCGGGGGGCCATCGGTAACACATAGCCACTGCAGAGTTAATTAAATGAATATACAAATTAATTTACCTCTACATAATGTGTTACAATGTTGTTTAAAGCGATATAAATGGGCCGACGAATATATTATTATTATTAAATGTCAGTCAGGTCTTCTACATCGTTATCGGAGATCACGGTGATTATAATATGTATCTAGGTATTGTGTTTATGCAGAGGACTTTTGAGCCTTATTGTTTTAACGCCAAACGGTCGCTAAACGGACACGACGGGAAACAATGGCCGGTATAAACCGGGTAATTGGTAACCTGGTAACCGTATTGTTGTCGGATGAAACCGCGAAGTATAATAATGTGTTTAGCCCGGGTTAATAATATAATTAATAAGTGTTGTCGACGTTTGCAAACAAACGAGCGCGATGAACACGAGCCTTTGGTAAGTAAATTATTTCACTCAAACCAACCCTACCTCTCCCCTTAAATTCGAGCCATTAACCGTACCGCAGGCGTGCATGTGTTGTGTTCAAATTGATTTCGAAGAATGGAAAAAATCGAATAATAGTAATAATAATAATCCAGTCGCCGAAGAAAGGACGAACGAAAATAAAGAAGAAAAAAATAGGTCTTTTTTATTTTAATAAAAAAATACCTGCCGGTTTGAATAATGCCAGTCATACCAACGCAACGCACGAAACGCCGTTCCATACATTATGTATGATATATATATATATAGTTTTTTTTTCTTCTTATTATTTTATGAATAATGAGTTTTGTTCGCCGATGTGTGTGTGTGTGTCAATCATGATATGGTAATGAAATAATAAGAGTAAATTGAACGCAACGTCGTAGTCTTGCACCGATTACTCCGGTAAAAAAAAAAACCCTAATAAAAATTGATTAATATTTTTTTTTCATTTTGGCTTTTCTTTGCCCGATTGCCGCCAACGTCACGTAAGGATACCACTAATCAAACTAATTGTGTGTGTGCAGAAAGAAATCGTAACACAATTGTTAAACGCAACACGAGGGGTGAATTTAAAGTCAGAAACCCCAACCCTTTGTTGGAAATTACACGAGTAACAACCAATCGGAACCGTTAAAGAAGAACGCCGTTAAAACTGTAATAATAATAATAATTGTCATAACCGAACGATTTTTTAACCTCGAATATTTACTATAAAAAAATAATCAACAACTTCAAATAAAATTTTACGTTGGCAACACTTTGCCGCGCTAAGCATTTTACCGGCATCTAATTATTTAAAAACCTAACGGTCGCTCGAGGTCAAGATCACGGTTGATGTATGACTAATGCACGATTATCCAAGGCCATAAGAGGTCTTCTTTGAAGAAAAAACAAATAATGAAAAACCTACTCTAAAATATAACCAAACGATAATCGGTAAACAGTGCCTACATAGCTACGATAAGATTATAATAAAATCGAAACTAAACGAATCGTTATCAGTGGCGTTTGTAGTGTAGTTTTTTTCACTGATTTTTTTCTATAGAAATATTCAATAGAACATTGATACAAAAAGTAACGAGATAGTGCACTTAAACATGTATTAATGACACTTGGACTGGGAAATGTTTACAACAAACGATGGAATGACATAGTACAATGATTGTTTGATAGTATAATCATTCAACATTTCTGTAATGTGAATGGTTTACGAACCTCAATACTAGACTCCTGTTTGTCATTGGGTCGGTCAATAACTGTCTTAGAACGGTTATTGTTTAAATGTCGTTAAAGTTGTCGTGGTCTTGTTTTGTTAATCTATCCAGTTCGCTAAATTAGTCAAAGAAGTGATAATATGTAGCTTCCAAACAGATCTCAAGTGTTTTTGGGATCCAAAATATACAAACAGATTTTCGAAAAATAAGACGTTGTGCGCCAAAGGTCTCACAATCGTTTCTACTTCTGTTCCTAAACATCTCATTGTGAGAGCTCCTGTAGTGCGTGACTCCTGTAGTTTGGAATTTTAGATTTCTTCCATTGACCTACATAGCATCGAGCTGTAGAGTGATGTGTGTATGTGATGGCCATCATTTGCCGTTTTAATACGTACTCAACGGCTTATGGCAAAAACCCTGCGCTGTATAAATTTGGAATTTTCGATAATAACCCTATCATAACGCTGATTGGGGTTGACTGATAGCCTGTGTGGTCTGTACTCGATTTAGCCGGGCAAACAAACGGCAAACTCGGTGTAATCGTCGACAATTCGGTATACAACTTATAAGTGCGTGTCTGGCCGCGTTCCTAGTTAAAAGTTTGGAACAAAGGCCGTTAACATGCCCCGGCAAGTCCCGCTTGTGTTTTCAAGTGTTTCCCCTTTGTCGCCGGCAAGTAGTAGTAGAATTATAATATCATATATTATACATATATTGGGGGATATGTTTGCCAGAGTGGTCTCGAGTCGTCGGACGGATAAATTCAACAAAATTCCAGCAGCCCAAAACGCTGTACTTACTTTAAGTTTTACGCGTTCTGAGAAAAACCGTCTATACATTATGATAAAGAACAACGCCATTTTTGTACAGGAGATAGCGATCGCCCGCCTAAGACTGAGCATGCTAGACAATAATATAATAATCGTGGTAGTTTTGAAGTTTGGCCCAGACAAAACGACCAAGTACAGTTCACTTACTATTGTCATGGCTATTTTTAGAGCCTCAACTATTCTATCTAATCTAGTCACTCCAAACATCTTTTCCAATAACTTCATGAGGGCAATTTCCTATTTAATTTCATCTGGCTTCTTTAAAGCTCGACACACAATTTGAATTTGATCAAGGTTGAGTAATTAATTGAATATAATCTAACTATTCACAATCATAGTTACTCGTAGTCATTCGATTTGCTTTTTACATTTATTTATCCACTAAAAACTTGTCATTTTGTGTTAAAGGTAAAAAAAGTTTTAGCACAAGATGTTTTTAGCTGACATATTTTTCCTTTCTTATCATATCCCTTATCAGCTATAACACAAGTCGGTTCAGTATCACTTTAATGTGCTTTTAGGTGCAAATCGAATTATTAAAATTTATAAAGGACAATAATTAAAGGAAATTCAATCAATTTTACGATCGCCGTAATATACCTACTTTAAAAAGGTGCAGAACAGCAATTCTTTTAAACCGTGTTTTTTTATTTAACAGACAATTTTCTTATCTCACTATTCTTATCATAGCTGTTATCAGATTATCAATCTGCATTCTTATCACTGTTATTTCTTTTATCGACATTAACGTTGTCCGTTTACAACTGGTATTAAGTTTGATTTAACAGTCGAATTTTGAGCGAAGGAAATTATTGAGGGACATTTTTATTTCATCATGCGAAAATTGCACCGAAATTCAACGAAATTTCCGAATAATTCCCGTCGCGATAAATCATTCGGGCAGCCAAAGTTTTGTGGAAAGTTTTCGGTTTTATTAGGAAAACAAGCGGTGTAGTGCAGGGGCACGTTGTCTCGGTTTAATTAAATGCGCCAGTGCCGAGAAAAATAGACAATATAAATCACTGTCGACGTGAGAAAGCAAACCGCTGTCGAATGATGTATCTAAGACACGGGTCGTTCTATTTTTTTTTTTTTTTTAGTATCGATGCAATTTGCCGGTGAAAAGGTATTGTTTTCCCTCCATTTGTTTACCCTTTTTAATGCGATAACAGCAATAATAATGTTTAATTCGACGTTCACGTGCGTGAGCACGACATGTTTGAACAATAATATCCGACGGTGTGATTTACCCTTAGCCGAATATTGTTCCAAGGATATGTGGTGACACGAGACACGTGTTCGAATTATGTTGAAAATTGCATAAAATTGCAACGAAACGATGGCGTTTTTATGACATTCCGGTTTTATTATTGTAATTTAAAATGCACAGCATAATGTCGACCCCGTGTGCAATCTCTTGGATAAATATAAACGTTAATATATTCATTCCACTTTACCCAAAATAATATTGTGCGCGCTCGGCGAAAACCCTAACGTGAAGTTTTACAACACTCCAATACAGGATGATTCTTTTAACGCCCTACACTAGTAAAGTCTTCAAAAAATTGCTGTTTTGTAGTTTTTTTTTTTTGTTTGGAATTTAGTAATGCTTTAAAGTTTAGGACGGGAGGTGGTCCGGTGGAGTGTGGTTGAGATAAAAAAAAATAACTCTACTCTCACATAGACATAACAGCTGATAAGAAAACAAATTCTATCTTCGGTGATGATGGAAAATAATTCCATTACAACATCAGTTCGGTTGAGTCGACAAAGTAAATAAATGTTACATTTTGCGCTAATAAGGAAAAAGACTAAATGTTTAATTCCTAGGACGCCTCTAAAGAAAATACATATCCGTGGACCTTCTTATCTCCTTTACCTTCTATATACCTTCTTTGCCCTATTGTACTCCCATGAAAACATAACCACTGATAATAACAAAAATGTTTTTGAACTAAAAAGTTTTAAGTATTTTATTTTGCAAACTACATTGAAAAATTAAATTTTCGACCGTTGCCTAATTAAAGGTTAAGTATAAATTTAACAAAATCTGTTTTTTTTAATATTCTTATCTGTATTCGAATTATGCTATAAAATCAATGTAGTAGTTTTGCTGCAGAAATTAGAGTATTTAAATAATTTATAATATTTGCTTAAATTTGATTTTCTGTGGATAAAATAAAATTAAAATATTTTTACATTAAAAAAAATGTTTTAATCACAAATAAAACTTTGGTACCTCAAAAAAAAAAACAAAAAAAGGAAATACCTAATCGGTTTTTGACAAAATATACTGATCAAAGACCAACGAAATCGTACCTTTGTACAAAATAAATACCAAACTATTTTGATTAGTCGAAAATTTGACAGCAATCAAAACAAACCGCTTCGAATTCTCTTTGTCGAGTTAGGTTAAATCAGAGCAGTTTGCAAGTGCCAAAAACCTCACATGATTTGAAATACTTACATTCGATTTGTCAATTTTTTCAATAGATTTTCAATAGTCAACAAAGGAAAAAGCAATGTTAAGTATGACACATATATATTTTTTATCTCTATTAAAACTAGAATAAGTCCATCACTTTTGTAACAATATGTCGTGTAGTCTAGTGACCGGATTCCGAACCGCCATAGCAATAATTAATATGTTAAATTATACAAAAGTGTTCAGCGGTGGTAATGAATTTGATTAGGACAAGTACAAACTGTATAGGTAATTATTTACACACTCTTATGTTATTATCAGTCAATGGATACGGCCAATTAGTACATATTAACACATGTCGGATAATCGTTCATACAAATTTTATATTCGGTCAAATGCAATTAGCGCAAGTCGTACACTGTGATTGGAATTTTCGACAACATAGTATTGTCATTGGTTTTATGACCGAGAAATGGATGTGATGTACAAAAAAAAATTTAAAAAAAATCAATACATTTTCAAACAAGGTTGAACAATGTAAACAACATGCCAACAAGAGAGTGGAAGAATAATTGGAAAAATGTTTGGCCAACGACATTATTATATTTACTTATTTCGACAAAACAAACTTCTTTTCAGGTGGAAAACTTCAGTTATTACTTAATATAGAATATTCCAAGGGGGGGGGGAAGGAATCGAATGTACACATTATTAAATTTTCTACTCGAAAAACAAGCAGCAGGTGTGCGTTGTACGTTTTAATACATTTAATATAACCATTTCCGACTCGAGCTTGCAGTAGAATTATTGTATTTTACCAATATAACGGGCCAGAGCCGGTCTTAACTATGCCGGTTCGTCCATTAAAGGCTTAATGATAAATCAAAACGCGTTTAACGGTTGGCTTGAGCCGGGCATTAAAAAAACTTTAAAATATTTTTCGTGGAGATGGAACATAATGGGGTGACAGTAACGCGACTGTTGGAATTATTGTGACTGAGAGTAATGAAATAATTTTCAAATAAACGCTTCGACGCGAGCATTGTTAAGACAATAATGTGCTGGAAAATGTGTGTGTTTTTAGTATTAGGGTAGATACGATGAGGGTTGATGGTTTCTCTGTAACATTTTTTAGCGCCGCCATAGTATGAGGTATTCAAAAAAAAAAAAAAAATGTAAACGTTAAATGAGATGTAGAAGATCCAGCTCTATAGAGGTGCAGGACTGGGGTGGCCGACCCCATGTAGTTGGGAGTGTAAGGCGAAGATAAAGAAGTAGAAAAAAAAATCTAAACGTTTATGGTGTTTTTTAATAAGAAATCTAATTTTTTTTTCATACAGTTTTTATACAATGTGATCTCAATTTTTTTTGTTTTTTTCCCATCCAAACTTAGGTTTTTTTTTATAGCAACTTTTGAAACTTAAATAGTAACATATTGAGGGGCTCACGATAAAATGACCATCCTGTACTTAACCCTTTACTGCATGATTTTTTTTTTTCATTATTAATTGTTTAAAAGATTTAGAGTTTTTAGTTGTTTTTCATAATTTACTCGCTTTACAGCATGTTTTTTTCGAAATCATACTTTTTTCATTAAATTTAATGTCATATATTAAACGAAAAATTTATGATTTTAAGTAATATTCTATAAAAACGCGTAATAACTGTAGAGAAAACTTTAAAAAGTAAAATACTGTTGTCGGGTTACACCAATTATTTACATAGAGAATAAACTCGTTCAACTGGAGTTAAAAGAAATTCTGTTGCATAAACCTTGTTTTAAATTTTATCTGTTATTAAAAATGTACTTTATTACGAGTTAAATAACAGGGTCATTTATGGCTGTATAAAAATCTATGTATAGTTAAATTTCGTTATTAATGTTTTGCATTAAGTGATGATAATGTAAATGTGCGTTATCAGTTTATCATTGATTAGACCCTGTATGATAATAATATTAACTCTTACGGCTGAGACCACTTATTCGACAACCAGTATACTGGTAATAACCTGAATATAAAAACAACGATTGAGCAACACATTTTATCAAAAAGATAAAGTTTAACAAAAGTTAGTTTGTTACAAGCTTGGTGCAACCGGACTTATCTGTTTTATCATAAAAATATGTTGTTAATATTGTTTTTGCTTAAATTGTTCTTTTATTTGTTACTCAAAGTGTGAAGTTTAAAGTTTGCTAATTTTTTTGCCATCGTCATTGGTGCCCGTTACTTCGAACCCCGTCTTTTTCAACTAATTGGTTTGTAAATTTTTTTTTTCATTTTGTTCGGACTGTCACAACATAATAATGTCCAAGTGGTTTTGCTCAAAACTTAATTGCATCCATGACACACAATACAATATTATGTAGGTAGTCGGTAATTCGTTTTTGTAAATCCTACGGAGCTCAATATACCACGTGTATGTAATATTGTGTCGTCGTACACAGTAGACACATAATATAATGTCGTGTATTGTATCGACTGAATGCATCCGGGGGTGCGACCGAAGGAGGAAGGACGGTGCCGGGCAGGGGAAGGATAATGCAATGCAATTCCGCAGGCTAAGCTCGTGCACGGTCGGCCTAAGCCGGTCTTGCGCATTCGCCCCCCCGGGGATAGACGTTGTTGCGCCGGGGAACAACATATCCTTCTGCCCTGTAAGTATTATTATTATTATTATACAAACGTCCGTTTCAGCAGCCCTCCGTCGCCTTTATAGCCCGGCGCAAATCCTAGTAACATCCCTTTTGGGTCTGGCAATGACAAATTCCTGGATCCTCCCGATTCTCGTATCCCCATATTGCAGGGGGAACGTGAACGCCGTGTACCCCTACCTAAACGGGTGTCCCAGTCGACCCTACGCCCTTGGGTAATTTTTAATCCGTTAATAACAGTTATCGTCTGAACTATAAAATTATTTTTAAAACTAAAATAAATAACTTGCAAAACTATATAATAATGATCGATAAAATAGAATATAACAATAACTATTAAATATCGATAACAGGGGTGGCTATTTAGGTTTTTAATGTAGGGAGAGTGGAAACCGATGTATCTTATTATTATTATAATATATTTATACAGAACAAAACCACGTTAAAATAAGATTAGAAATACGTCTTATATTTCTGGGTAAGTATGTTTTACTCTGCTAGATTGTCACAAGGATGTTTTCTCTAGCTGATTTTTAAAATCGCCTCCAAAGTTGTAAGAAACAATATTTTAATAAATGAATATATTTTTTAGCATTTTCTGTACGTTTTGATCATTTTCCAAGCATTTTTTAGTATACTATGAATAATATTAGAATACAAAAAATAAACTCGTCGAGACATTTACTTTTAGAAGATTAAATGAAAATAAAATTTCCGTTTAAATATATGTTTTGTATAAACTAATTGTAATTTGTCGTTAAATACCATTAACCGTTTTTAGTTAGTACCTAATTAGGTACTTAAGTTATCATTTCACACTTAAATTTTAGCTCCGTTGCGTAGATGAGAAAGTATTGTTTTGTTGTAACTCATTCCTCTAGAATGGGTAAAGACTTTTTTTTTTTATTTTTATTTTTTTTATGTAGTTTAAAGACTTCAGACAACCGATCAACCCTATTCGTTACCGCTATTTTTTCGGTGACACTAAGAAGCTGCAAGTTTGAAACCAAAATAAGTATGCGAAATAACACTTAACTAACTTGTCACAAGACTTGTTAGACGGTTTAAACGATTACGAGGGCATGAAACATTTAATAAAGTGTATTGATAACAAATTTTTGTACTGAGAAAAACGTTTTTTTTCCCTATCAGTTTGAGTGGCTCTTTTAAAAAATATTTTCCTTTAACAAAAACATTATCTATCCGGCCCTGGTCTTGCCTAATGTGAGAAAAATAGCTTTGGCCTTTGGTGCAAGATTGCCACGACTCATAAAACATAGTTTTGAGGAAATTCAACGTTATATTCGAAACTGTTCCCAAATAATTAATTTTAAAGCGTTATTTTACAATTTTTTTTGCAAGCCTACCTGCCTCGGTATACAAATATAATACAAACACAAACAATATCATGTTAAAAAAGTCAAAAACGCTTAAATTTTTAGATATATATTGGGAGATTTATGATTAATTAAAAAACTATTACTAATATTGAAACTAGTAGAGTTTTGAGTATAGCTAGCACCCGTTGAAATTGCGCCAATGATAATTATTGGATAATATCTTAACCAAAACAAAAATGCGATTTTAGAGATTTCGGCTCTCTTCTTGTGGGGTTGGCTACAGTTTTCCAGGGTAGATTAACAAGAGGAAACCACTTATCCCATCCGATCTGCCCGAGCAAAGTGCAGACATTGCTTCTAACAAGCACGGCGGCAGTAAGTATAGCCGTTTGTAATAATACATGTTTTCATACTTTCTCTAAATAAAAAAAAGAAACTTGACTCACTTGGTTCAGGATGGTGTTGATGGGCGAGTACGGAGTCATTTCGGAGGCGGCACGTTAACGGACAAACGCATTTTACGGGCAAACGGCCGGTCAGAGCACACACACACCACACACTGTCGGCCGACAATATAATATTTTCTAATATAAAATAATACACCTATATGATGTCTGTCTGTGTGTATGAAATTGTGGACGGAAACGATCAAGTGTCAAGGACTCGGGGGAAAAAAAAAATGCAAATTACCGACCGAAATCGAATCGGTAGGCACCTACTGCTATATAATAGAGGCCCAACTATATAACATATTATAATAGCAATGATAATTGGTCGAATGTCGGATGATATTGTTATTGTAGAATTTTTTTTTTTTTTTGCCAGTCCGATCGTCCAAGATAAATATTATAGCCGGTATTGTTATATTATATTTTTATAGGCCGGGAAAAAAACGCGATAGTGTTTAAAAACGCGTTCTCGACGACATCCGCACCACTGCCATTATATTACTATTATTATTGTACATCATACCTATTGGCTTATTATACCCGTATACAATGTCCATCTCCCCCCGGCCGGACGAGCCGGACAGCGCACGGTACTGTGGGCAGAGAGATACGCACACAAGTCTTACTTATAATCTTATACCTCTATAATATATAAAATACACACTGTACGAGTCAGCGGGTACAGCATAGTAGTTGCCCGCCGAACCATATCGAGATGTGTATTGTTGTATATATTGATCTCGTTCGATTAGACGAACGCGTCCAAGTATGCTGGACAAGACACTCATAAGAGCCTAACTGGCTCGAAATTCTGTGTGTTACATCTCGTGAACGCTTAGTTTTATTGAAACTATAAGAGATAGAAAGTAATTGACTCGGAGATCGAATAGAAAGAGTTTGTCGAGAAGATACATAATATGAATTTAAAAGTAAATTATACCTATTCAATTTTTTTTACAATTAAACGAATTGTCGATTTTAACTACTCTTTTCTTTAGCCACGAAAAACGGATTTTGTTATTTAGAGTCTTGCAGTGAAGAGTTTAAGAACTGATACAGTTTATTCATTACAAAGCTTTAAAACACCTTTTTTTCACCTAAATTTTCATACTTTTTGAATTAATTGCTTAAAAATAATAATAAAATATATTTAAATAGTTCATAACATCACTTTCGAAGTGCAAAGAAATCCGACTTGAACGAACGTTAATCATTTAAAAATATTACCCTTAGAAAATGAACATATGCACTTTCCCACATCTCTAATATTACACACATTAGAATAAAGACTGTGCACGAAGAGGTGTTACTCCTATTATGAACGTTTTCGTGACCGACTACAACCCCATTCAAGTTTACTTACCTATTAAAAAAAAATAGTCTCTATACATTCCTGGAAATTCTCCAGGAAGAGCCTTAAGCGCAAATAGTATCATAACCTTTAAACAAATTAACAGGAAATTAACGTACTTATTTTAATGATATTTTGGAAAAACGAAATGTTACAGTGAGCAAATATTTTTCTAAAAGTTAATGTTTAAATAACTGTTAATGTTAAAAGGTAACTTTTAAAAATCGACTGGTGACATACAACTATTTGATTAGTCTATTTAAACCTAACCAGTTTTGAATAAATATTATTTTAATTATTAGCATAGAAATTGTAAGATTTGAATATTAAATATAATAAGGAAGTTTTTTTTCTGAAACTATTTCAGCTAAAACTATTATTTCATAGAAAAACGTCACGTTATTAAAAATTTCACGTTACAGTTAACGTGAAATTGTGGACACCCTGTATATGTTTGTTTTTTACATTAACACATAATTATTTATCTTTTCAAGTAACTCTGATTGGCCAACTGAGTGTTGACTATGATTTCTATAAGCCTTAGTCGCCATGACTAAATAGTTAATGTACTTTTTGTGCCGAAGTTGGGCAATAATTGGATTAGAATTTTTGTTCTATTTGTGATAGTTTGACTGTTTGATTATGGCTTATTAGACCTTGGTGAATTTTATATACAGTTCACGAATTTAATCAATTAACTATTCTCTGCTAACAAAAAATGTTGATTGTTGAGAATGTTCGGTCGTGCCAATATTAATGTGCGCTCAGAAGCAAAGTGTAAGTGGGAAACTTTTTTGAATAGGTAATATTATTCGTCTGAGTAGCTTATGAAACTTAAAGTGGCGAAAGCTATACGGTTTTTACAACTTGGTCGTGAACAAAGAACGTGCCAGATGCTATCGGTTAACGCATACTATGAACAACAACAAAAAAAATATATGTATAATAATAGGTATTAACTAAGAACATTAAAAGTTAGTGTTAATAAGTCTTAGAAAGCCGTTTTTAGCGATTAAGTCATCTCGTCCGTAGTGTTAACAAGCGGCTAATTATACGGTTCAACTTGACTTAATGTACACATTTTTCAAGCACCAGTGTTTACTAATTTCAAAAAGGTCATAAACCAAAACACGAGTACAATATTACTATGTAAAATGTGCGCATACAGTGTGTTTAGTTTTACCAAAAACATCAATAATATGATCTATTTGATCTGCAACATCCACTTAGTTGTACACATTAAATAAGACATAATGCTGCAAGTCTATCTTGTCAGTCATCCTGGAACGAAGCCAAGTTTTAACTCTCCTAAGTGAGTAGAGAAACTCCTTATTTAATTTTTGTAATACTTCAGAAAAATTAAAATTAAAAACTTTACAAACTAAATAAACGTTTTACTATTTATCGTTTGAAAACCAAAAAAAATATCACTGAGCTTACTTACAGCTTCTGATAAGGTCCAGTGGAATTGACTAAAATTCCTTTTTTTTTAAACATTTGTTTGTGTTACTGTAATTTTTAATCGAAACGAAAAAAGCAAACGATCAATAACCAATATGGCTTTATTTTGTTATCAGCTATAACCAACAACCTAAGCCTAACCTACTACAAAACTGTACCAAGTAAGTAGTATTTTATGTATGACACTTTTTTTCAAGTCCAAACGACTTTTGCAACGAAGTTGTTTTTTAATTAATGAATTAATAGATTTGTATTATTATTTAAAATTTAAGTTCTTCCAGCCATTGGAGTACCATCACTGGGTGGATTCTTCAAACAAGTGATACACTACTAATTGTTTATATTAACTATACTATATTCCTTTTGTGCGAATATTGTATTATACAGATTGTATATTTTTTCCAATAAAAAAAAAAAAAAATTAAGTATTGATATAATTACATTTCTATCAATTTGTCTTCTATAAAGTCCATGGAAGACAAAACTGAGTACATTGAACCGAATATAGTTTGTAAAATAAAATATTTCATCAATTAATTTTTTTAGTAAACAAATATGCATACTCATAAAAAATGTTTTGTCCATTTGAACGGTTAAAAAAACAATTGTTTATGCGATATTGCGATATTATTATTGTGTTATTACTTATTAATAGTATTCACTATACTGTTCCAATAAATTTAGGAATATATTTTAGCTGTAATTTAAGATTTCGCTTATACCGAATGCCTTAAACAATAATGGCAATTTGATAAAGTAGATATTATTAGTAGAATTATTTGATATTTAGTGTTAACATTACAAAAACGTGTCAAGTATGAAGTATCACTACAACGTCATGAAACACAAGTTGGAAAAACATTTAATCGTGGATATGTTATCTCTTATCATTTATCACTAATCTCTTATCTCAAAGAGAAAGTGTAACGCGAAAATGGCGACATTATTTTTTTTTTATATTCAGTCCAATAACATATCCACGTTGAAACACATCAATGTAAAAACAATACCTTCTCAGCTCCGTATCTAAGCTAAGCAATCGAGTCTATGACAGTACTAGTGTATTGACATATTATTATTATTATTATTATTGTGCATGCAGGGCGGCTGTGTTTGGCGACAGGTAGACGAGGCGATCGCTCTGTAGAAGTGGGGGCCAAAGGCCGGTGACCCTGTATGCGGCCGAGGGGACGTTAAGACGGCAAACAGTGTTGGTGCGACACGCCTAAGTATTTCTCACCGTACCAACGGACTTCTTTGGCGAACAAATATAATATTTTAGCTTCGACGCGGATCTGAGAGGCTATTATTTTGTTAACGATTTGAAAAAAACCTCTCGAACGGAAGTTATTATTATTATTTTTTTTTTACAAATTAAATAAGAAAAAAAATGTGTTACTCGACATCAAACGCTCGCCGATCCGACACAATAAAATATACAATTGCCCAATATTAACTATAATATTGTAAGTTTACTGATTGTTGTTGTGGTTTTTTATATTAATTATTATTAATTATTTTTTTTTTATATTCGGTATTATTTGGATAACCTTATGTCATTATTTTCTTATATTACCACCAAAGCAATCATGCCAATCGTGGGAAACCAATTTCGTTCGTCGTTTTGTTGATTTATATTAACGACTACATTAAATATTAAGACTTCAATTTTTATTAAAACTAAGACAATTTTTGTTAATTAAATAGATTCCCGATAGGTGATATTTAGTGATTACATTACAAAAACGTGTCGAGTATGAAGTATTACTACATAAGTCATGTAACACAAGTTGGAAAAACATTTAATCATGGATATGTTATCTCTTATCATTTATCACTAATCTCTTATCTCAAAGTGAAAGTGTAACGCGAAAATGGCGACATTAATTTTTTTATATCCAGCCCAATAACATATCCACGTTGAAAAACATCAATGTAAGAACAATACCTTCTCAGCTCCGCATCTAAGCTAAGCAATCGAATCTATGACTTTTTTATAATTCTTTATCATGTTATAGTCGGTCAGAGTCCGCTGACAACTCGACACAATACATCAAACACTGTGACCATATGACTTTTTTTTCTCGATACTTTCAGCACAGTGAAAACGACTCAAACGTACTCCATCTTGCCCTGCGTAATCTGTTCCCACTAACGCAGTAGTATGCTTGATGTTTTTTTTAAATTTATTTTTTTGAAAAAATAAACATATCGTCCTCTAAGGTTAATTTCCATAGCACAGAGGTTGCGAAGAACCTGTAAACGTTTATATTATAATCGACGTAGAAATACCATTGAGGGTGGTATTCGGTCGAGTGAAAAATCATTATTATTATTGTTTATTATAATTTTTTGTCCCGGTTGAGTTATTTAATTCGCATTCCGTGCTAGGAAATATTGTGACACATTAAATCTTTCCATGTCGTGCCCCGTGTAATGTATTCATTACTTTTGTGGGCGGGGAAAAAAAAGGCCAAGAATATAATAGGTATATGTATAATATACCTACACGACATGTATATTATACGATTAATGACGTTAACACAACCTTGCAAATTACGTTTTTGCCACATTGACCATTCGAGCTTTTCGGGATAATATAATTATTGCGTTTAATCCCGTTTGTTTAACGAATAGCCAACACATTTTTATATACCTAAGCCAAACGTACCGGACACGCTGTCAAACACACTCCTCCTCACACCGTCAAGATTAATATTTGTTTTTCCATTCACGATTTTTGTTCTGTACATTTCGCTTGAACTAGTTTTGTCACCATACCACCCCTTTTGAGTCATGGCGGTATTGTATTGAAACCACGGTAAAATAAAATATTCCGGTTACCCTGTTAACATTTTGTTTTATTTTTTTAAAACGCATATGTTATTGTGCTGGACACAAGAAATGTATCGTGTCGCCATTTTCGCGTTATACTTTCACTTTTAGGTAGAGATAAGATATTATAGAGAAGTTATAAGAATATTTAGAGATGAGACGAAATATAAGTGATAAGAGGTAACTGATAAGAGATAACATATCTATTATATTTTATCTCTTATCACTTATACGAGTTATGTTTGAGGTTTTTTCCCTTCGATCCAATTTCAGTAAAAATATTACGCTGATTAAGAAAAAACGGGTTTAAGAGTCCTTAACGATGAATTAATAAAATTTATTTGAGTCCTAGTGGCATTTTTTCTTTTAATTTTTTTTTTTGAACTTTTTTCGAATATTTAAAAACAAGTTTGAAACAAATTTAAAAGCAAAACTACATAACCAATACCAATGACATTAGTTAAGTGACTACTGTATATTTAATATAATTTATCTTAAAAAAGTAAGTCTATATTTTTAATATTTACATTTACTAAAATAACATAATAGATACATATTTTTGTTACTGTTGCGATAAAAGTTTTGTTTCCGGGAACTTTTGAATTCTTTTTTTTTTTTTAATAGGATTTTTATTTCTTTGAGACCCTTTTTTCTTTTTGGAAAGAATACTCATTCAATAAACAGTTACCCATTGTAACTGTTTCTTAAATGTTTTAATTTGATGACTACCTAAAAACCAATACTAGATAAAAACCGTCTCGGTACCTTATTTGCTTTGGTAATACAAATTTCGTTTTTTGACTTTTTGACACAACCTAATAATTATTTAATAATTTGCATAAAACACTTCCTAGGCGAAACGTTTGTATTGTAATTTTTATGAACTCTCTGTGAACCGTCGATAGCCAGTTTTGAATAATCCATTTTCGAGTTTAAAGTAAAGTAAATACGGGACAGGTGGTAACACTGAATGAAAGATCTAGTCATACAAAAGAATCAACAGGTCCGTGGTATTTTATTGATAAGAGGAATAACTATTGATAAAATCAAAGATATTGAAAATAAACTAAACTATATTAAAAATACTCTTTTACATTATAACTCTCTTTTACATAATTCGTTTCGTAGACTCTCGGGACCATTTAATTTTTTTTATTATTATATGTAAATCTTTCGCAATAGCAGAAGATAAAGTAAGTACGGCTAAACCCAATATTGCGGTCAGACAGAAAAAATAATATATGTCAGCGGTGGAACGAGGAATTCCAGACAGTACTAACATTAAGATCTGTTTATTTCGAGTATTATATCTGTATAATATATTATTATATATAGATATATGAAATAGTGTTTATCGGACAGGAATAATAATAAAGTCCATTATGGTCGCTGCACTTTTATTTTGTTCTGAATTATCATAGAATTGCATTATATCACATCTACCACAATGTGCTGGTCAAGGAAACGATGAAAAATTTCGCATTGTCGTCGATATGGAACGCTTAACATATTCGGCTATCTCAATTCGAAAGATATGTAATACTGTTAAACTATTTCAAGACTATTTTTCTCCGCTCAATGAAAAAACATTTAATCATGGACATGTTAACTCTTATCATTTATCTTTTATCAATTAACAATTATCACTAATCTCTTATATCAAAAATACCATACCATATATTGGGCTACCTCAATAATTCTTAAGACATGCAAGACCGTCAAACTATTTCAAGACTATTTTAATAGTCATAATTAATTTTTAACGAGCACTAAACTGAAGTATACCATCGCAACGAGATAAAATTATAACAATTACCGTTCAATTGTTCAAAGGTAATCCGAGTATAATCATTTCCAAGTATTAATTGTATTTATAACTGCATAATTTATTTGCATACAATTATCTCAGTGCCAATTTTTAATACATCCGTTTTGCGGTAGTGCTGATTAGAATATTTTGCAGTCACGTGCCCGAAAATTATTAATTAATTTATTGAACTTAAGCAGATTGATAAACGCGTGAAAGTTTCGAAGAAAATTAATTTCGAACGTCGCAAACGTCTTAACACGAGATAAGACCTCAACATTTCCATACAAAACAAATTGTGCAACGTCTGTCATGTATTATCCTTTACGAGAAAATACTTAAAAGAAAAGATAGTTTTATTAATCATAACACTGTAGTGGTTCGTAGAAATTAAATTCCATCCACACAGCTTGTTTGCAACATCTTGCATTGGAGATGTGAAAATTTGCAAAAAAATTATAAATATGTTTTTAGTATTTGCTTAATTAAAATTACAACACAATAGATAATTAATTTTTAATAACAATTTAAAGTACTTTCAAAATTTCTTATTTACAATAATATTAAACTTGAGATATTAATTAGCTTTACTGACATGATTGTAATACTTTTAAGTACCAGTTCAGCTAGTTAGTCTTGGGTTATTTCATGTAAATCAATATAATCATTTTACTCTGATTAAAAAATATTTTTTATTTGAATAACTTAATATCTATGCACAAAAATTGTAATGAAAAAAAAATGTTCAATCTTTTGCAAAGGAAATAGTTTTTTTTTTATAAAAATATATAATTCAGCACAAATATGAAACTGTATATATTTAACTTGATTGATAAAATTTCTATATTTCATAAATTATTATTTATTTACATTAAATTAATGAACAAGTTGTATTTTCCTGACATCAAAAAAAAAAAAAAATTATTCACTTGTAAGTATAATCAATGAGGGTATTATGAACATTTTTAGACTACAAACACTTTATTGGTAAATAATTTGGGGGAAATCAGTTTTTATTTAAATGAACGATTGATTTTTTTATTTTGCATTAATATTTAAGACTATAAAAATGTTGTTATTACTTGTTATTTGTTTGGATGTCAAACATGAATTGAATGTAAATAGCAAATAAATTCATACAATTGTTTCACTTTAAATACAATTATTTATGACATTTATTTTAAATAATAATAATCCGATTATTTTTTTATCAATTAGTTAGAAAAAAAATTGTAAAAATCATAATAAATAATTGGATAAGTACAATATCCGTAAAAGTGATCTTGTTTAATGGTTTTTTTTTCATCTCTTCCCGAAACCGATTTAAAATAGAAAATGTTACATTTCAAAGACATTATTCGCAGAGAGGTACTTTATTTTAAACACCAATTATCGTGGTAGGTACCAGGCAATCTATTTGGCTGTATGAGTAATTACTCGAGCCAGACTTGATCAATATTGGTGAACGGTACTAGTTGTGAAAAATATAAAAAACACAATTGTACTTGAACGCTGGGGCGTGTGTTGTGTTTACTTTTGGAGGTTTTAGCCGGATTTTTTTTTATATACTCATATCAGATGGACAGGTTTTATTTCGGACCGTTAGGCTGAAACACAATAATGCAATACAAATGGCGGTGCGACCGGAATTGCATTAGTCCGGACGTGTGATTTTGACAAGCCGACAACAACTATTGCCCCGTTACGGTCTGAGTTTGACAGGGATTTAACTATTAGCGTAATGAGAGCCTTCGCCCCTTTTTCCTACAAAAAAAACCACGTGGTCCTTACCCTTTCACAACACTGTCCACACAAGACAAATATCTGTATTTGACTGAACGACAACAACACCTATTCAGTGTGATCCACACTTCAATAATGGGATCGCTCTGTTGAAATGCTATGTTATTTTCAATAAATTACTTTTAAATCTGTCATTAAAGTTGAAAAAATATAATATTACAGGGAACGAGGAAGGGAGAGAAAGTAGTGTAGTGTTGTTCTCGGCAAAGTGTTTTTAATTTAAAAATAACTAATTGAATATATTAGTTTCAAAAGGCGATTGCGCTCTGCAAATACTCGATAATAATATGATATTGCCAAAAAAAATCAAGCGAAATCGCAATTATTATTTTTAAGAGAAAATAAGTAGATTTAAGATTTTTTTCCTCTCCCCGAGAGGCCTCTTCACTCTGCCAGGCTGCCCTTTGTAATAATATCACATAATATATTATCATGCTTCTTGTTCTACATTGTAGCAGATTGCATATATTAAAAAAAAGCTATTTGTGACGTAAGTGTCAAGTAAGTCGGTCACAAGGTCTAATTCAATAGAAATAATTAAAAAAAAAAATGAACCGCATAAACTAAAAAGTTTGTTTTCTCTAGTTTAAAAATTATCTGGTAAACAATGTATCCAAAGTCATTTGGATAAGGAATTATTTTATCTAAGACCAACTTTTGTTTTTTGTTAATTAGACTATTTTTTTATGTATGTGGATAAATCCTAACGCCGTCTGTAAGAAATTCGCATTTAAATTGGAACACAAAACAAAAAACTTGTGACATTCATATTTGACTAACCAAAGTTAATCAAACAAGTATAATCACTTGTCCAGCATTGGTAATTTAGGCTTAGGGACTTGCAGCTCTAAAAAATACACAAATATGCTCCTAAAATCATCAAAATATACATTATAATATTATGCATTAAAAAACAAAAAATTGTCCATTAAATCTTGATTAATTTAATTTCTAATTATAAAAAAGGAATAACTAATAACTAATAAATAATAAAAAAAATAATTAATAATTATCAATAATTAATCAAAAATACAACTTGTGCTATTCTACAACTAAATTTGGAAAAACAATATTTACCTTCAAATCTTAAACAATTAAACATTTATAATTTAAATTATAAAATGTATAAAAATAAATAACAATAATTAATTAATAATTATAAAAAAAAAATTAAAATATTTGTAAATGCCTAACTTTGCAACAAAACAACTGTTCTTTGAGTCATTGTAAATTTCTTGAAAACTACACTGTATGATTAGAATATACTTTATTATATTTTCAAATGTAAATCTTTGACGATTACTTTATCTTATAAAAAGGTTTTTTTTTTGAAAATACTAACATTCATCAAAAACCTTAAATATATGCCAAATAAATGTAGAAATAGCAAAATATATCCCAACATAAGATATGTACATATATAAACTCATTGTACTCTGAAACGTATATTTATATATAACTCTTCTGTTTTATAATGTCCAGTATACATTTACAAATACTATTAGTCCCTAAGCATAGACTCATTACATAATAATATTTATTTAAGCTATGTAATTGTTTTGAAATACTATATTTTAGACTGTCAATCTAATTTACTTAAACGTAAATGTCAATCAAACTAGTAGTGAAATATCCAATTTTTCAAGCTCTATAATAATATGGAAAACTCTTATCGGTTTTATAAGTTTATAGGTTAGTACTCATAGTATATAGATTATTAGCTGTCAAACAACTATGGCAAACAGTATTTTTAAGCCCAATGGCAGTACAGCAATACGGTGGACACCGTTGAGGATTTTGTCTTAAGAAAAAAAAATCTACTTTAAATAATATTATTATTTTTTATCATACTGTAAAATATTCGGAAAACGCAAACGTCTTTTGTAAACGATTGTTTATGGCGCAATCGCTACGGTTAGCTTGTGTAATAATATTATTAAACCACTCTTGTTGTTGTTATAGAAGAGTAGAAAAGAGAAAAAAAAAACAAACGATATAATAATAATATATTATTATGTTAACAACATGATGACACGATAAACGCCTTTAAGGCGCTTCGGCCGAGACAAGTACACGCGCTAAAACTTTGCCTATTTATTTCGCCTTGTCTCTATGCCAGAAAACTCATTTCGTTGATGGCAGTGTCTTTTTCTTAAGTAAACGGGAATTCCGAGACAAATACGGGAAGTGTTGTAAAAATAAATAATATGTTAAATTCTAAACAAAATTCGAAATGATTGAAAATTGGCAGATGACAAATTACCGAAAATCATTTATTCGCCAACCAAATCTAATAATAAACTTTTCTGTTTCGCAAAAAGTAGTGTCATTGACAAAAAAAAAAAAATATTTACAAATAAGATGTACAATACCTATAAAATTAAGTGGTTGCGATGAAAAAGAAGCTTGAAGTTTTTATACATTAATGCCCGGTTGCACCGAACTTGTCGTTATGTATTGATAAATTATTTAACACCGTAATAAACTAACTTTTGGTTACGGTAGGTTATTACCAGTGTACTGGTTATCGATTATATGGTATCAGCAGTAGGAGTTAATGTTATTATCATACAAGGTCTAATCAATGATAAACTGATAACGCTCATTTTTATTATCACCACTTTAAAGCAAAACATTGACATTAAATTAGTTATTATTATATTTTATTTTGCCCGACTCTGCTGGTGAGTAGTACATCGGCTTGGGTATTTTTTTTTTAATACTCGTATTTATAATACCGTCGTTTTACACACAATCGCAGAAGTGATTTTTCAAAACGCCAAGACCGTTAATAAATTACATCCTGCGGCTTATTTTCGGGTTGATATATCGTTTAATACTATAATAATATATGGCGAATGCCAGTTGTATACTATAATATTATGCCGTCAATTTAATAGCACTTGTAAATTTGCCTTGGATCCATATTATTACACCGTTTGTGTGAACCGACGGATTCGCCTGGATTTCCAGTTTGATGTACTCTGTCAAGTGTATTGTTTGCCCGGCTTAGCCGTACAGTTTTTTCGCCCTACTGTGCTATGTGCTTAGGGCTTAAAACAATGTTCTCGTGGCTTCACACGCTCCAGTGGAATCATAAGCAATTTTTTTTATCATAACCTTTGTCAGTTGTGACCAGTCACAGCCCGTGATTAAGGTTGAAAGGTTCAAGTCATGTTTAAAATTGTTCCATGGGTTCTCGAGGGAAATCCGTTCTGAATATTAAATATTCAGATGGTATAACATACATGTTCAAGCAGCAGAAGATGTTATTTTTTCTCAAGATCAATCAAAAGCACATTCTAAATTCCACTAATCGTGCAAACTCACTTCATGATAATTCCTTAAATAAATTACTTACTTCAATGTATAAATAATTACAAGCAAAACTTTGAGATGAACTTCTGTCTGGCGTTAAAGGCGACTTAAGGTCAACGAGCTATTTGTTTGCCTAACGCCGGTAAAGTTTTTTTCAAGTAAATATTAAAACATATTTTCCAGGAATATCGCGCCTCGTTGAATAACTGAAAGACTGAGCCGTTGCTTTTTATTAGATTAAAAATGCAAATAGTTAATACAGCAGATTCACCACTTTTGTTTGAAACCGGATTAAAAACGAATTAAATATTTAACTTCAATCTCCAGGATGATAAAATTTTTAGACGAATGCGCATTCCAAGACGTTATGTCTTACTTAGAAAAGTGAGGAACTCAGTTCGGCTTCTTGTACTTTGCGGTCGCACTTGTTTTTAACCGTTTCCTCAGAAAACCACTTAGCTTAGTTCAAACAACCCGTGTCGGTATTGTATGATGTTATATTGCAAGAATTCATTGATGTCTGGATTGAACTGGGATTGCAATGTCACCGTGTTGATTTGTGGTATTACATTGCCTATTCTTTTTTTTTTCTGAAACTAATGAACAAACTTAAATGGCAAGCGATATAAATTTCGATTATTATCGACGCTTAGGTATGTTTTTCGTCGTTTGTTATTAATAATAATATTTCCTTATCCGACATCGGTCGTAGTCTACTTTCAACTAACCAAGTCAAGTTTAAATTAATTTAACGTGCGTTAACAAGAGACAAAACATATTTAATTATGGATATGTTATCTCTTATCACGTTTATCTTATCTCTTATCATTTATCTTTTGTCTCTTAATTCTAACTGAAAGTGAAAGCGTGAAATTTATATAAAGCTTTTACGAACAATAAAATGTTTAATGTTTACATTTTTCTCCAAATGCAAATAATGTGCCAAACAAAATCGGCTCTTTGGATTATTATTCCTCAATTTATAAATCAAAATGGCCAATCACCAATTTTACCGAAATTTGTGTAAAATAAAATATTAAATACTAAACAGCAAGCAATGATCTGTACCTTGTTCAAATAAAAATGTATCTAAATAATCATATAGATAACATATTATTATTCAAGTGAAAATGATTCGAAAAACTTTAAAACATTTTATTCAAGTACTTTTAAAGTATAGTTTTCAACTGATGTGTTTTATTAACTTGATTTTGTAAAAATATAAATAAAAAAACAAGTAAATATTACGTTTAAGTTATGCTAGAATAGTATGGTTGTTTATTATGTAAGAAAACAGGAAAAATAAAAAGTAATCTATATAAAGCCAAAAATAAGATTTGGATAAATATTTAATAAATTGCAAATTATGAATATGACAATTAATGACAAAATTAATTTTACAATAAAAATAATATCTCTGAAGTCTTATACATATTTTTAAGTTTAACTATATTGTGCAAATTTTTTAAATATTTCTTTATTGTTTTATGAATAAAAGTTTACACCAAAGAATTACAATTTGACTACATTTGTTTCTTGTTCTTTATTTTCAGTCAGTTGTAAATTGTTATTTTTTCTAGTTATCTGTACTGTATTACATTATGTGAAATCTCAATGAAAACAAGATCAAGACTTTTTCCGCTGCCAAAAAGTTATTAATTTTTTCAAAAATGGAATATATTTTTTTATTATTATTGGATTAAAAAGCCGATGTAACTGTTTGACGAAAAACAAAACCGATTTCGGTTTGGACTTATTAACCTGTTGATGTCTGTTTGTCGAACTTGTTTTTCCAGTAACCGGGAACGAGTTTACAACGACATTTTAATTTGCTTTTCTGCATTTTAATTCAATCAATTGCGGTGCGTGGAAAGTATTAAATTAGCCTTTAGGGAAAGCCATTGCAAGCATTGTATTCGGGCCAAACGAGCCGTGGGGCAATAAATTAATAAAGCACAAGGTGGAGACTTGAGTTTATATTATTATTATTATTGTTATTATTTCGAGTACCTGTAGCTACCGTCGTCGCGGCCCCGGTAAATTCTTCTGCTTAAAAGCCAGCTGTTTAATTAAGTACACAATTAATTAAAAACGATAAATTATTATTACCGGTTGGAAATAATAGAAGCAACGCGGACGGAGTGGACGAAAAACTAATTGCGCGAGTAAACGTCGACGGTTTACAATAATAATAATAGTAATAATTATTTATTATTATTAATATTCGTTTTTTTTTTGGTACATAATAATAAAACGAGATGGTACACTTTGGAGGCTGTGGGCAGAGACGTTTGTTGTGTAGGTATTAACCAACATATTAACCCCGTGGAATAAATTATACACAAACGGTGTAAGGAAATGCGGCGATATACCTGCGGTGATGTGCGCCAAGAGCCATCAACGGCACGTTAGCTCCAGGGAAATCACAAAAACGAAATAATCATGCATTTTATATGAGTATAAAGTACACATTTGTTGTACTGTTTCCAAACAAACGGCGAAAATATAATATTTTGCAAAGGGGAGGGTGTAAGGGGGAAAAAACCCACCTCGTTCCTTTAGAAGATACTTATCACATAAAAACGCGACGGCCAACGTCTTAGAGCGTCGCAGTGTGACCGTTTTCGTAAAACTAAAAATAGAGTATAATTTTTATACGAAAGTCAAAACTATAATTGATTTAGTGACTAGATAAATAATTGCTTCAAGAGGTTTTAATATGTATTGGCAATATTAAACAATTTAAGTTATAGCTAATTTAAACAAATATATTTTATAAAATATAAACAGTATTATCAATATTTTAAACTGATAGTACTAAATAGATAAGAAAAGGTAAGGTTACGGTCATTGTATGGGCTCTTTCAACATGACCGTCACGGTGTTTGTTTACTTTAAAAGTGACTCTTCTGCTTTTATCTATTCTTTTGTGTTCCCCCCCCAAAAAAAATGTATGCCAAAGTAAAGACATATCTCTAATCTTTAAACTCTTATCCCTTATCTCTAATCTCTTATCTTTCTTATCTTATCAGATAAACCAGCTGATATTTTCGTAATGATAAGAAATGAAAAAAAACTGTCGATTTTTCCGTGTGTTTGCCAAAGCAAAGACATAAAAACGTCAAAAAGTTGCACCACCTAAACCACCTCCTCGGGAGGCTCTGTCTTATTATTTCTGAATAATAAGACCTAATAATGTAATATTATTCAAATCGTTTTTCGTTTATTATTATTTTTTGTTTTGTTTTGTTTAAAGTAAACTTTGCGATCAACAAACTATTATATAATGGACGTTTAGTTTGGTTACTTTAAGTTTGCTCCTGGCCTGAAGGCCGTCTGACGTTTATATTTTAAAATATATATAAATACAGCGTTTTCATTTTTCTTTTTTTATTAAACAAAACAACCGAATAACATCGGCCTGAAGTCCTACACCAGACACATTCACGAAAGTTCCAAGTCGCTAAACACGAGGGTTTTTTTCCATCTCAGTTTTACATTTTAATGGCGAGAACCTTTTAAACAAAACAAAAACCAACCCCTTAACTACGGCGCAAGCTTTGAAAATACCGCAAAGGTGAATATTGTTTTTCGGTATTAGCTTTGTGTAAAAAAAAAACCTCCCAAACCATTTTTTAGCACCTTTTTTTTTTGACAAATTATTATTATAACGAACAATAGTCACATTCTAAGTGTGAGTCGAGCAGTCGCAAAAGAATATTAACGAGAACACCTTTAACCTCGAGACGACACACTTTATTATTATTAAACTGGGGTGTTTTTTTTTTTAGACATCTCGTTTGCGAACCAATTTGTTTTTTTCCGAAAATCCCTTTGACTGCGGTGGTTACCGCACTTTTTATTATTTTGAAAACGTAGAAATGTCGTTCCACAGGTAAGTCATACGATATTATTATTATATTTTTATTTATCGAAATCGGTCGACAAGTAAGATGAATAATATTATAAACGTGTCACGCGATACCGACTGTTGAGAATTTCCAAAGCGTCAGCACGTTATAACGACAAAAATAATAATGTGCTTTTTGCAACCACCGAGGCCATTATGTTTGCACGTGCGTTGCATCTACCCATTTCTCAAACCAAACCAAACCAACTAGTGTGAGTTTTAGTGAGGGTGGCTGGTTTAAACGTGCATAGTAAAAATAAAACAAGGACAATTTCGAATAAATGGGTAGGTACTTCGATTTTTAAGGAAGCAAACGAGTACAATAAAATATTCTTATTCAACCGATTACGTTCGAATTAAATTAAAATAAGAAATAATCTCATACCAGCAATATGATTGACCTGTATATTATATTATATTGTTAAGAGTCTATGATTTAATAAAACAAAATAATATACCATACCTATTTTTTAAAATTGCAAAAAAACCATTAACTTAACGATGCTCTTTTCAAACGACTGGACCTAAAACATTCATTTGTCAATCAGCAACTCTATTATGCTTTTAGGTTATTATATTATTACTTATAGGTGCGTGGTACAGATACATTTGGTGAATATTATTTTGAAAAAATATAATGACTTTATTGTCCTCGAGTAAAATAACATACATAAGACCAACCTTTGAAAATGTTCTCAAAATAGAATTTTATCTGATTAAACAAAAAAGTATATACAAGTAAATCGCATGAACCAAAGAAGATGTTTATATGATTTCGACAGAAACGTTTGTAGTTTCAAACATTTGTATTTGTTAAATAAAAAAAATAAACATTATAGTCTGTACAGCTAAAGCGAATTGAGGGGGGAAGGCTTTTTCATCTCCATCCCCTTACCAGTCTTATTTTTGGAAAACGAATATTCTTCTATGATAAACTACCATCAAGACCAAGTAAAGTTAGATTCGGTTAGGTGATTATGGTAAAAAGTCTTATTTTCTGGTTGTGCATCATTCGAATAAAACGTTATCTAAACAATCATCTAGACAACATATTATTCAAGTAAAAGTCATTCGAATATTATTAAAAACAGTGCTTTAAGTGCATTAAGTGTTTTTTTTTCTAGTAGTTATATTTCAAAAGTAATATTTCCTATAAATCGAATATAATATACCACATTTAGAAAATATATATGAAACTAGTATATATATATATATATATATATATATTTAATTAGACAATTTATTATTCAAATAAATTGTAAACGAAAATTTTCGAATAATTTTTCTTTGAATTAATCTTCTTTTAAACCATGTGAATAGGGTACAGGCAGAGTTGTGCAAATTATTATTCGGACAAGAACACAGTTTAAAAGAAGACTAATTCAAAGAAAAATCTACAAATTTTCTGTACTGTTTTACGTGAAATTTAGTGTCTTCCGACAAAACGAATCAACCTGTGTATTGTGCTACACCCTTTTTCGGTTGGTCGTAAAGCGGGAAAAGTAATTTTTAGTTTGTTGTACATTTGTTACTGTTGGTAATTGCACGCATTTATAAACGCTACACTGATTGGACCCTTGTACAAATCACGTGTATTATAATATACACACACACAAATAAGCATAATTAACGTGACTTATTCGCGTTTCAAAGACACCCCGTAACTAGACGATCAAAGAACCGCACCACAGTATGACACACTGTTGTTAATATATAGAATATTGTGTGGATGTAGTTTTTTTATCCGCGCGTGCAAAGGGGAGGGCAAAAAAAAATTAGACGACCTATTCCCCGAAAGGTCGCGGCGGGAAATGTCCCAGAAAAAGACCTGGGGCGGATTTTCACCCCATATCATCATCCCTTATACGAAAAACAGGTGGCTATGGACTTTTTTTTATTTCAAACGGTACCTTATATGTTTTAAATTTCATAAATAGGTAGACGAAAGGTAACTATTAAAAAAAAATAGTAGCGTTTGAATTTTTAATTTCCACCAATCCGGTCGTTTGCATAAATAGTAATTATTACTTTCACACAAAATAATATGCTATATTTCCCCCTTGTAACTATGTGGTCGGTTCTCCAAAATCCGGTAGTCTACAAAATTCTTGTTTTTATTCGCAATAGAATGTCTTAAGATGATTGTGATGATGACAAGCGGTTATAACTATAGTTCTAGTTTCTACCGACTACAGAGCAAAACCTTAGGCAACTTAGACAACCTCGGACAGTAAATAATAAGGACTTGAGGTAATTTTTTTACATGTATTTATATTCAATGTACTCACTACAATCTACTGTGTAGACCATATTATAGTGATTTATGATTATGTATTATAATACACTCAACACCAGAGCCATCTTTACTACCCCCCCCCCCCATCCGAGTCGTCGGTTAATTCCAATCTGGACGTGCGTGCTGCTACAGGTCATTCCTCCTGGATGACGACAGGGAACGGGCGGACGGATCCCGTTTCTCGTCGGTTCATCCCGTCCCGGCAAAGGTCCACCGCGGGAAGTCTTTTGCCTTTTTTTCCCCCGGAACCCTTTTGTCCAGCAGCTAACAACGCTTTCTTTTGTCCCGGATTGACGTGCGTTGTCGCCACACCGGCCCTTTTGTACACGGGATATTTTATCTTTTTCACTCACACCACACACACACACACATACTTGCACAACAATTGCTTCACTATAGTATACTTACACTATAGCTCTTGTCTACCGCAGCTGTGGCGGACGTTTAATTATTATTTATTTCCGACCAAACTTTCCGTATTGTATTCTCCGTTCGTCCTCCGCCCGAGAATGGAATTTAGATGGCAAAAGCTCTGGCTATTAGGAAATGTTCAAAAATTTAGTTTTTTTTTCAACATCTCATTTAGTATATGTTTACAAGTATATATATATATATATATATACAAGTATAGAATTTCAACTTAGGAGACGCTGATGGTTAAGTAGGACACCAGACTGGTAACTGGAATTGTATACTGTCAACTAGTTTAAGTCAACATATTTTATGCCTCAAGATTATGTTAATTTACCGGTTAATTTGTGCAGTATTATTTATTAATTTAAATAATTTTTTTCTATGTGTAAAAGCCATTTTGGTTTATTTTTACATCAAAAAGTCAGTCAAAATTTCGACTACTTAGGATGGTCCAGTGTCAATTATGCTAAGAGATTCGAGTTGTTCGGCTTCTTTACTATATAATGTGGGATGCCGATTTTCATTTAAAAATTTCGGTTTATTGTAATTAAATAAATTAAATTTGCTATTTTTCAATATTAAAACCAGATTTTTTTACATAAAAATAACAAAACTCCGTTTCCTACATAACCTAGAAAAATTTCTAAAGAACTAGAATCTCTTTACAAAATTCTACTTAGATCAGATCCCATGCAATCCGCTTGATTACAATTATATAACATTTGGTGTTATGGTTAGGTTTCAAAAGGGCAAAACTTGATTAATTTTCCGCCATTTGAGTATGAATTCAAAAAAAGAAAAGGGTTTGCTGTTAGGTCACAACATATTAAAATTAAAAAAATAATTCAAGTACCTAGCGGGTATGAAACATAAAAGAAGTCGAGCGTTTTGGTGTTTTTTTTTTTTTTAAAGACTTAAGTAAAAAATTGCTCAATTTTACACTTTACCCAATGTAAAAATTTTCTATAGCAAGTTTTCAGCTACTAGAATATATAATTTTGTATTGCTTGCACAAAAACCACACTGTCATGAAAAAAAAAAAATGAGAGTTTTTTTAAAAATGTGTAATTTTTTTTTTTTTTTATAAAAAGTTTACAATCCGTACAAACATTGTAACGCATCGTACTACACGTGATGGAGTGTTTGAAGAGGAAAACCATGTTCTTACCGAGTTACAATGGGTTGTCAAGTATTTCGTTTGAACGGGTAAGGTCAAGTGTAACGGTATAATTACAATTAGGCACAACATGCTTTGTGTGCAAGTTTTAAATACATCTAAATGCAATATGCGTGTCTATTCCTACGAGTGCCCGTTATAACTTTGAAACATGTTTCGTAGCCAGTGAATCACCCTGTACATGAAAACACAAGTCGACTGACTTCCAAAACGCCTCGTTTTTGGTCGATTTCATCATCGCGCGAAGACAGTTTAAAGTGTGTACACAAAGGGCGGACGGACCGTTATTCTTGAAGAAGTTAACCGCGGTCTACTATTGTTCACCAATGAGTTTCGGCCAAAGTAAATGTTAACAAATTCGGACGATTAAGCACTAACCGGGTGTGTACTACTTAGGTACGTGGTGGGCACTTGGCGTTTACAACGGCTAAAGTGTACACTTGAAAAATGTTCGGGGCTTCCGTTCGAGCAGCAACCCTCGTCGCTTGATGTGTGCGGTCCCCGAATTACCATATATTTGTACCTAAGGACAAAAAGCGAAAAAAAAAATTGATATATATATATATATACTTTCAGAAAGCCAAAGTTCAGCAGAAACCCTTGAAAAAGAGCCAATTATTGGTTTAAAAACTTACACAACTTCGAATACTAAAATCCGCAAAACAGTCTCGCCTGATCTGTCACTCGGTATTTTTTTTATTTTGTCCAATCTAAACGGTTGAAAATATTTAAAAAAGAATATTGTCTTCGGTACATGTTATATAATATAGTGTTTATAAAAATTATCATATCTTGAAAGTTTTGTTATTGGCTATTTGTTGTAGTGCTATTAAATGATATTATTATTATTATGTTATCTTTTTATGACACAAGTTATGCCACCGCAAGTCGTTATGCACAATCTAAGTAAAAATAACCGTTTCCATACCAACTTGGCTCGATAACGTTATGTGTATCGGATGTCTTAAAGATTGTCCCGTTATGCGAATTTAACCACCGCCGTTGTTGTGGAAAATTTCCCTTATAGTTTTTCCGGATGTTGAAATTAATATTCAATACTTCACTTTTCGCCTTTTTCAAAATATTAGTAAAGTCATAGTAAAAAGAAATTCTTTTCACCGGATAAACCATTTTGCCTTGACAATAAAAATTCAATTAGGTACTCAGTTCTTTGCCTTAGTTAACTAATTAATGTTTAACACAGTGCCGAGCTCGGATAACAAAAAAAAAAAAAGAATTAACTAAATAAGATAAAGATAATTTCTTATTTTTTTTTTTATTTGGGCGACATAACATTATAAAGATAAATCGGTTTGGTCTTGACGAAAAAAATTATTCTAAAAATTGTCATCTAAATTAACATCAGTAATTATACATGTTTTTTGTTCCTAATTAGGTTATAAAGTATAAGTTATTAGTGAGAATGTTTGAATATTATTTTTTTTCCTCTTAATAAAAAATTAATATGCACTTTATCATCAGATACAAATTTTCCTAAAACAAATTCTATCTTGGTCATAGTTTATAAGCTCTATTTTTTATACATGTTTATAAAGAAATAACTTATTGGCGATGAACATCAAACATCAAATATTTCCTATATCTTACTGTACAATTCAGAGTGGCAAAGTGTTTTAAATAAAATGTTTTAAACATATGTTTCAAACGTTTTAAGCAAACGGTATTGTTTTAAACGTTTTAAGTTTACTATATAATTACATTAATTTTATAATTTTCACAATACTAGTGGAGTGTAGTATTATTTTTATCTGCTTGCATTTCACAACCGCACTTCCCCTCCCATCATAACTTTTAAACTCTTATAACTTCAAAAATAGTTATCCGAAACTGGTTATCGACCAGTCAAAATGTGTAATACATTGTATGTATTATGATTACATATGTACATTAGTCTCTATTTAAAAAGGTAATAAAATATATACGTTACCATTTAAGTCTCAAAAGTTACTATCGAAAAAATTAAGTTGGGAGGGGGATGAAAACAAAAAAAAAAAATGTGAAAAATTATGATCACATTGTATAAAAACTATACGAAGAAAAAAAATTCAATTATTAATTAAACCCAGTGAGATATTGACTGGTTCATGTTAAAAGAATCACCCTGTACATATATATATATATGTATATATATGTTATTTTAATTAATTCATTTGTATTTGTTGAAACATACAGAATTCAGATTTTAATTTTTAAGGTATAATATAACAATAAATATAAAATACGTATTATTTTTAAGTATACATAACACTAAATATGTGCCCAAGGGTTTGCTCTGTAGCCTGTAGAGTTTGTTTGTAGAACGTTTTAAATAAAAAAAACAATGTTTTTAACATGTGTAAAACATAATTTTTTAACTATATTAAAAATAGTTCAAAACATTAAAAACATAGTTTTAAACAAAAAAAACGGAAGAAAAAATTTTTTTTATATTTTTTTTGGACTTGGGCGATGCTATATTCCGAAAATTTGTTGTGAAAGCACCTTGAGTTCACGATCACGTTGTGTTTAATAACTAATTATGATATTGTAACGGAACTTTTACTAAACAATTTTAATTTAAGTGTTCTTTTTCATAATATTCTTGAAACATTTTTTTTCAAATATTTAAGTACATAAAAACTGAATAAACAAATTCAAAACGGTATGAATTTCATTCAGTTTTTTTTACTGACTTGAGGTCGAAATTAAAAAACATTTTTTTTTGTTTTATTCTGAACATCATACTATACTTGTTCGATTCATAACTTTTTTTTAAACAATTTTTTTTTTTATGTAACCTTAAAGTTGGGCACTTTACTAAAATGTGATATATTTAAGAGCCTATAACTTTTTATCACACGAACCACAAATTCTGAAATTTGTACAGCACTTACTTATATGTATGCAGAACATTTGGTAAAAGTTTTGTAATGGAGTCGTTTTTTCACTAGGAGCTGTAAGATTTTGAATTTTCACAATCAGAATCGTTTATGTGTTTTTTTTTTTTTTTTTTAATAGATTGATATCGCGCAATCGTCTGCACTCGAATGTACTTCCGGCGGTGGAGATGACATTAATAATTGGCACAGGTATTGTGGTGATACAAACGGCGGAGTTAAAAATAAAGCATAAGACACAACAAACGGCCAACCGTATCGACAGGTCTATTTCTCACTAAACCGGCGGCATTGACATTCGTGTAATTTATTTAGGTCAATAAAAAAAAAAAAAAAAAAAGCAGAAAACTTTTTCGGATCGGTAAGATCTCGGCAATCCGGCCACGGTTAATCTTCCTTCAGTGTGCCACCGCAGTGTGACACCCAAACGTCTTACATCAACACACGCCCGTCCGGTTAGTCGCTTCTCGCTGTCGCCATGAATCCACCGTCTTCACGTCAAGCCATCGTCGGCGCCGCTTCCGAAGTCTCGCCGTTTTCCTCGCCGAACTTCGAGTCGGCCATGATGGCCGCGGCCGTCCCCGAAGGTAAGTGTGTTGCCCGCGGGAAGCGCATATACTTCTTAAACTTCACTCCGGCCGAGGGTGCCAAAAAAATTACTGCACTCAAACCTTTCTTCCTGCCAGAAACTTCAATAACTTTGTTATCCAAAACCGTTTTCTGGTTTCAAAAGTTGGTATAAAAATAATAAATTTTACGAGGCAATGAGAATTGTATAAAAAAAAACATTATTAAAAATAATTCGATTATTATTGAAACCCAATGAGCATTATGACCACAATGACCGAATTGCATTATTCTCACACAAGAAACCGCTTTTCTTCTAACGTTCTTTGTTCCACCGCTAGCGTCTATACTTGATAAACTTAACTAAAAATTGAGAACAATTTACTGAAAATGTTGACTGCTTAAGTTCAAAATTTAAGTTGAAAATTAATACCAAAATCCACCCTTCTTGACGTCCTAAATTTTGAACTTTAGACTTTAAATGTAATTATCCATAGCTGGTTATCGACCAATGCAAAATATTCAGCTAATTATTTGTAATTTAATATATCTATATGTTGTAATTTAAGTTTCAATGGTTGCTACAGCTCTGGAAAATACAAAACATTTAAATGTTTTGGCCTTTGGTTGAATACATTTCAATTGGATTTGAATTATATTAAAAATAAAAAGGGGTGCAGGTAAATTAATTAATTTTTCGATTTTGTGGGTTTTACTGTGAGTTTTACTATTTTACTGTGTTAGCTATTTCGAATTGTGAGTGACTTTTTTTTTCATAATCTAATCTGAAAAAAATTGCTGCTTGCTAATATTGTAATATATTTATTAATTCAATTATCAATACTAATAAGTGTATCATAATATACATATACTTGACAAGCTGCAGAACAACATTATAAAGGTTCTAATTTACTTTTGTTGGCAACCAATCTGTGCTTAAGCAATTGCCCTATTAATGAGCGCGTTTAACCTTTGAGTATAATTATTAATAATACAATATACCTACTCTTATAGTAGTAAAATGTGTAGCAAGAGTATGAAAACTCTTGTACTTACACAATATTGCCACTCTATATTTGATATATTTATATTTTGGCCTATATACAGTAGCAAGAAAAAAAGCAATAATACAGATTTTAAATATGATTAAAAACTACTTCATCAGTTTTCAATACAAATTGTATCTACTTTATAAAAATCATTTTTACTTCTATATTATATGAATATAATATTAAAATAATTCTCAATGTTGGGTCGGGCACTAAATTTTATTTCCAACTCTTTCAGGTTTTCAAAAATGTGATTCTTTAAAAAAAAAAACTACTAAATGTTTTCTCTTTTTTTTTTAAATATATTTTAAATAAGCTACGGCATTGGTATTAAAACCTCTTTGATTAGTTTATCTTTTTTTTTACTTGGACAAACTCAAAGTCGAATTAAAATTTAATTTAAAAGGAAACTCGATGAAAATATATCATTATATTGACTAAAATAATTACTCAAAGTCGACGATGGTATGATAAAATGAATACCGTGTAATGTTATGTATTTTGACAATTAATTACAAAAGGCTTTGATGTCGCTCCGCTGTCTTTGTTTTTGTCAAACTTATTATGATAGCAACGTGCAGGTATTAAACACAATTTCCAGAATTATTATTGCTTATACAAAACTTATTTGCTCATACACCAGTTGCTATTGATTAACGGATCACTGAAAATTGAAAATATATTGATATAATATTCGGTAAACATCTATATGTCAGTCTTCCAAGTTTATATTTAAGGAAAACCTTTGAACTGCTTTTACAACAACTGCAATGATGAAACGCTTTGGCCGCACTATTTTCATAAGTATTTCAGCGTTAAATCAACATTGATCCACCGATGACGGGTTTATGGGGCTACGATTATTTATACCGAGCTTAATCCATTAGAGTTTCAGTCGACACAAATAGATATCCTCGTATGAACTTTCAATGTTGAATCGTTAAAAAAAAAAATCAGTAGCTCAAATAGAAAAAAAAAATTCTAATATGCACAAGCAAAAGCCTCGGATTTATTAAGAACAACATTCCTGATATTATATTTTTATACAATTTATCCATTTTTATATTTGGTAACATTTTTTTGTTGTAAACTATTATGCTCTTTTTTGTTTTTTTTAAATATTTTATTCAAAGTAGTAAATTGTTAATTAAACCTTATTCAAGTCTAATACGTCAATTTATGGATAATAATATTTCCTAATTGTTGCCTTTAATGGCTAGAACGGTCATTAGTGTCTGCAGCTACTTTGGTACTTTTGAACTGAGTAATAAAACTGTTAAATGGGTTTTTTAAATTTCATTAAGCGCAAATAAAAAACACTACTAGTCGGTGCGAATTCGAGCTTTTATTCATAAAAAGAAACCCCTTTTTCATCTTGAAGTAATAATAATCACGTTCCATGTTTTACATATATTGTTGACAGACAGCTGTGCTTTTGGTTCCAACAAGTATTTTTTGCTTTGCGGTCTCGGTGGATTCCTGTCGTGCGGTATTACTCACACCATGGTCACTCCTTTGGACTTGGTCAAGTGCCGTTTGCAAGTCGACCAGGCCAAGTACAAAAACGTCGTCAACGGTTTCAAAGTAAGTAAGCTCGCCGCGGTCCGTAGTACGGGTCTTAGACAAATCTTGTTTTACTCCAGGTGACAATGGCCGAAGACGGACTCAGAGGTCTGGCCAAAGGATGGGCTCCGACGTTTTTGGGATACGCCGCTCAAGTACGTTCGCACACAATTTGCTGGCATGTACATACGGCAAGTGGAGTTTTTGACGGATTTGGTCGTCCCGGTCAATCGTTGCTCTGTCGAGGGGTTTTCGTTTTTATACTGTATTTTGGATACGACCAAAAGGGCTTGGTCCTTCGCGCCAGTACCGTGACGGACTCGACGTTTTGATCGTTTAAACGAAACCCGTCGAAAACTCCGCTCGTGCAAATGCAAATGCTAATTCAACACACGTGCACGACGTTAAAATTAACCGACACTTACGTCCAAACAGGGTTCGTTCAAGTTCGGTTTGTATGAAGTGTTCAAAGTGTACTACTCGGACATAATCGGCGAGGAGAACTCCTATTTGTACAGGACACCGTTGTACTTGGCAGCGTCCGCATCGGCTGAGTTTTTCGCCGACGTCGCCCTCAGCCCGATGGAAGCCGCTAAGGTGAGTGGTAGACAAAATTATACTTAAAAGCTCTAATTGAATCCCCCCTTTTCAAAATTGCAACACAAAGAGAAGATTCGGATGGATGGTAACGTTTGAAAGTCAAACACACTTATTTAGTATAAAGTTTTAAGGCAAAGACGGAAGTGCGACTAAAGTCAATTGACTAAAGTCATACTAAAGTTAATTGTTTCGTTTGAGTTTAGTCTGAATAGAGTTGTCGAGTCCGGGTATTCGTCGATTGGAAAAAAAAATAATACATTATTCGAATAACGTTATTTCAAAATTTTACAGTCTTGAGTTGGATAGCTAATAGTATTTTTAATAATCTGATATTCAAATAGTTTTTATTGCAACCACTATTTGCTTAAAAATCATCAAATACATAAAGATCTTTTTACTTTAACTAGTACCTTATTCGAATCGGTTTAGCAGTTAATTGATTAAGTTTTGCCCAGCTCCGCGTGTGGGTCATTATAACACATTTTTAGGTTGTCTTTGGAAAGTTACAATTCGGCGGTCGTTTGGGATCACTTTGGGAAGATTTGGGCTCTTAATGCTAATTATTAGGATATTTCGATTGATTTTTGTCTACAAAATGATGATCGGTACGAACAACGAGTGGGTTGCTATTATTTTTATATTGGAGTTCTCCAATATACAGTTCTGTCGACGGGCTGGTGTGGTTTATACGGTTTTCAATGTGCACTGTGACCGACGAATGTTTAATAATAATAATATTAATCAATTATTATTGGGGGAGGGTGAAAAAAAAAACGGTATTGTTAGGTGCAAAATTATACCGTCGCAAAAGTTTTAGTCAGGTCGTCACCGGCGTAGTCGGCGGAGGATTATAACAAAAAAAAACCCGTACACGTAGCAATTTTGAATTCCTGTAAAATACCGTACACGTTCGCATATTATATATTCGATTCGGTATTTCGCTTTAACAAAAAAATAAAAAAAGGGTGATCCGAACCCGCCGTTATATGGTTTTTTAACGGTCGGTTGTATTTTGAAAAGTTTTTAATTCAGCGCCTCCAATGAATAATGCATGCTGAGCTACATTTTTTAATAAATAATAATAAAAAAAATCATAACGCTGTGTATAATTCCTAAATCCGGATACAATCGTGCGCTGCGGAATCGTTCGATTAATTCCACAGGCGTACTTTTTATAGGTTGTCCGCCTACGGACTTGTTTTCGCCGATTGATTCCAAACGTTAAACTTTTTACAATTATGGAAAATGCCGAAAAATTGGGCAAAAACTTCTCTGAGAGTGAAAAATGTCTATTAATTGATCTCGTTGTGCTTCTAAAAAAAAATTACTCGTAATGCTCCAGTTGCATAATAACGCAAAGCTATTAAAATTTATAGTTCAGGCGATAGAGATGAACTTCTGAGGGTTTTATGTTTAATATTTTCACCAATCGTACGCACAATTATTACCATGAATGTTTCTTTGGACAATCTATTAATAAAGAATATCATAATGAAAAAGCATACTTAGGTTATTGGCAGCTAATTTATGCCTTCATGTCATACACGAACAAATTTATAATTACCTATTACTTGAAGTCTATATCATCATAGTCTTCAGTAGGATTCCTTCAGTATCTTTTAGTCGTCTTGGTCTTGGAAGATGAATTAAAAGTTCAGTTATCTGAATCGTCAGACGAATACGAAGATGACAATGACATTTTATTACAAAAAGTACCAAATTAAGTAATAAGTATTGTTATAAAAATATTAATAATAAAAGAAAAATGCATAATCCCACTAGTACAAGTCAATTGATTTTTCGTGATAGCAAAAAATATTAATTAAATATTTCATTGATAAAGAGACCGGATAAACCTTGCTGTACATTTTACAGAACTCAAATCAGACCTATAACTAATCCATTCGATAACTTTCAATTCAATTTTAGTATAGATTTTAAGCTTTAACATTTAATACTTTGCAACTATTTTATACTTTCAATACTTTTGAGTTAGAGATAAGAGATAGGAGATAAGAGATAAGAGATAAGAGATTAGAGCATATTTCAATATAAAAAATACCTTTTGGGTACAATATAATATTATGTATTGAATCGGTCCAGTAGTATAAGAAATATCGTGGCACTTTAGATACCAATTATTTTTTTTTTTAAAGTTACCTATTAAAATCTCAACCGGACGCCGGAAATTTGAGTTATGGTCAAGTTAATGATTAAAATAATATTTTACACACTCAAAAGTTGATAAATACAAAACCATAGTAATTATCACTTGTAAATATGCATTAAATACCGATCAAAATACAAAACTAAATATTTTTTATTCTCGGGCAATTAAAAAATTTGTATTTTCAGCAAGCGTTTGAGCGTTGAATACTTTATTTTGAAATATTCCAAATGAGTAAACTTGTACTACATAAAAAATAATTGTAAATTAAAAAAGATATATATAATATATTAAAAAAAACTACTCCCTTAGAAATTATTTTATCGTGCAGTGGTATATAAAATATAGATCCGTTATTTATGTATAACATTTAATAGATAAATTATATAAAGAAACAAATATTTAATATTTTTCGTGTCAACATCATAAATTAAAGCTTATAATAGTACTTTGCCTTTAGGGAAATAACGACACCATAGAGAATGTTTTTTTTTTTACTATTTACAAGTCAACTATAAAATAAACGAATATATGTAAATTTTTCATTTTTAGAATTCAATTTGCATGACAAAATTATTATTTTAATCGGTTTTATTCATCTATAAGTATTTTTAAATTACATTTAAGATTGCATCCCTTGTTTTATGCTTAAACAGAGTATTTTGTAGTAGAGCGCGATTAGGGATTGAAATTAAATTTTTGTTTTTCATACTATTCCAAAACGTTAAACGCACTTAAGATAGGTACTCAATATTTCACTATTTAGTGTTTTATTTGTTTTTACCGTAGTGAACATTATTATTTATTTTCCAGAATTCAGTTGTCGGCATTTTTTGAAAGTAAACTCAAGTTAGACGTCTGTTAAGTCAAACATGGATTTCTAAATGTTATTAAATATTTACAGCAAGTTGCTCTAAATAAGGTTTAGTAAACGTAGGTACAGCCCAACAAAGTTTGTCAGTTTAGTGGAAAACTAATATTAAACTAAATAATTAGCCGGTAGTTTAAAGAAGAAAAAAATCCATTTTCTATAGCCTAAAGAAAGATAGCGTTTTGAAGCGAGTAAAGTAACACAGCTACAGAGAGTTTATTTAGTCGATCGATCAAAGTATTGTTTACTGTTTTTTGATTATAATTTCTTAATGTTCAGTATAGAAATTCAATTAAACAGTATCCGATATTATGTATTATCACAGACTTAAGGCAGCTGACAATCGTTCAGGTGTCAAATGTCGTTTGGCAAAAGTATCTGGGCTCTGGATAACAAATGTATTATTCATGGTTCGATCCGTTGTTGACCTTTTCAATATTGAAATGCCAAACGGCCAAGTGTAATGCGTTTTCGATTGGCCGGCCGAGCACATTTGTTATGCACGAAGGTATTAAATAATCAATAGCTAGGCGGAGAATAGGGAAATAATTAAGTACTTAGGCCCCTGCCGTCGGGGTGCATATTAAATTATTCAGACGTTTAATTATACATTCGCCGTACCCCGAAATTAAAAGACCCTTAATAATAATTATTGTATTTATTCAACAAAAACATTGTCGTTCGTTTTAAATACCTACTTGGTTTTTTTTTTTTTGGTGGGGGGGGGGGGGGGGTTCTAATAAGCGGTAAAATTATCGTGTGGGTTTAAGAAAGAAAGAAATTAAAAAAAAAAAAATACCCCCGTTAAAATTAGAAGAAAACAATGTCTCGTGGCAAAATAAAATTTACATAAAATATTTTTTTGCTTATTTACCCAAAAAATGGTTGTGCCGATAAATAACGACCGCGCGTACACTAAATCGTGCCTAAAAATACTTAAGTATTTATTTTTGTACAATACATATATGTATATATACTTAAGTAAGTAGATTGCGAGTTGATATAATCGTATTGTGCTAACGTATATTATAAAATAGTATGTATAGTTAATTTATGTTTTGATATTTATCGCTATTTTATTAACGGTATTTCGACGGACTTGAGCGGTTTAAAAATACTTTTTTAAATTTTTTTAATGTCTTTACAACCAGACTACCTATAAGTGGGGCAATTGGTTGGTTTTACGAATAAAAAATAGATTCTAACAGTGTTCTCGGCTAAATAAACAAATTGTATTGCATTTTAATACTACTCAAAATCAAACGAACACTTGTCGTCATCTATTTGTAAATTATTGACCACCGTAATAAACTACCTTTTGTTAAACATTATATTTTGTTTAATTAACATGTGTTTAGTTTACAAGTGTTGCCCAATCGTTGTTTTATATTAAGGTTATTACCAGTATACTGGTTATCGAATAAATGGTATCAACGCTATTATATTATCATTCAGACAGCCAGTTTCACCAACTATTGTTAAATACACTCTTAACACAATGTTAGTTCACAATTCGTTTAAATTTAACATCTGGTTAGTTAAATGAAATAAGTTTCACCATGACATTATTATTGTTAAATTCTATTTGTTAAGTTAAACAAAACGTCAGTTGGGTTACTAAAGCGGTTACCTCGATTCCAACGTTCTCATTGGTTATTAAGATATATGTGATAACTGATAAGTGATTGTATTATTTAATTTGTCAGTTTGTTATTATTTGGCATTTTGTTTTACTTTCTTTTAACGTTTCGGTTTATACTTCATATATAATTTTGCTAACACATTGTTTAGATAGTTTATTCTTTTTTAAAAATAATTTGTCATCAAGGTCATTAAAATATTTTTTTCTATTTTAAAGGCATAAAAAAAAGTAGATAGTGATAAGAATTATTTCTATTCTTATACTCAGGACAGGCAAGAAGACATAATTAATACTATCGAAATTACAAAATACAATAAATTATGATATTTGAACCTATAATATAAGTCTGTTCAATTTCTTTTTACCTAATCTACTTACATAAAATAACTTCTGCTTACCTAATAAAGGGATATCAAAGTTACTTTTTTATTGTTCTTTAAATACTCAATATAAAGAAGTTCCTCATTAAATGTGTAATTTATTATTATATATTACTAGTATATTGAGTCACAAAAATTATAAAACAATTTCTGAATTATAATAATATAAATAATATTATATATAAGTACTACGATACATTTTAACATGCCGATTAACTTTTTAACAAGCCGATTTCGGGTGATTAATTTATCAATTGTTTTAACAATGTGTTAACGCCAACAAATCTCGATGAAAACCAATTTTCACTAACTAGTTGTTAAATATAATTAACAATAAGTTAAGTTCAGTGTTAATCACTGGTGCGGTACCCTATGTGTTTTTTTTAAGTTTATTTTTTTTGTGTCAGGAACAAATCTTCAAAAAAAAAATATTCCAATTAGTTCCAAATTTGTATGGACTATTCTTTAGGCACAGTACTACCGATAAACGTTGACAAACCAAAACTGTATCAAAAATACTCTTCCCAAAAAGGGGTAGGAATTTTTTCTATATTAAGCTTTTTAAGGTGAGATTTTAGGGTTTAAGGTCTGAAAATTAGACCAAAAGTAAATCTAGAACGAGCCTTAAAATTAACCATCTTCATTTCGTCTTGGAACGCATTGAAGATACAAAGTCCATTAGTCGTTAGGCAAGTGAACTCACAGCCCGTAGGACATGGGGAAATTCTGAACATTGTGTAAATTTGTCCGACAGGAAAAATAAAATAAACAAAAAGCGGAGACGCGGTTTACGCGAGTTTGAATGATACAATTTGTTTTTTGTATATAAATAAATATTGAACACTTCTCACAGTAAACCGAACAGCAGATCTGTATCCTCGAGGGACGGTGTTGCGAGTTAACAACGTAATACTGTATCTATTATTCAAGTGGGTTTTCGCGTTTACCATCGTGTTGCACTGTATTCATGAATGAACCACTGCGAATACTAAAAAAAAAAAATAAAAAACTCCCTTATACATTTTTAAATTCGACGTAAGATTGCTTAATCAAAACAGAGTCGTTGAATATTTCAAGTGTCCGTTGGTGAACACAAGAAAAAGAAACTGCTGATTTCGACGATGATTTTTTGGATTCCGATGGCGGGTTGCACCAAATATTTACACAGAGACAAACTCGTTTAACTGGAAATGAAATAAATTCTGTTGCATAAACCATGTTTTAAATTGTATCTGTTGTCAAAAATGTACCTACTTTATCACGAGTTAAATAATTACAGGGTCGTTTATCGCGGTGTAAAAATGTATGTATAGTTAAATTTCGTTATCAATGATTTGCGTTAAAGTGGTGATAATGGAAATGTGCGTTATCAGTTTATCATTGATTTGGCCCTGTATGATAATAGTATTACATCCTACTGCTGATACCATTTATTCGATAACCAGTTTACTGGTAATAACCTGAATATAGAACAACGATTGAGCAACACTCGTAAGTTTAACACATGTTAGTTTAACAAAAGTTAGTTTATTAGGCTGGTAAATAATTTATCAATAAATAACAACAAGTTTGGTGTAACCGGGCATGAGTCGATTGAAAACAAGTATTCGGTAAATAGTAATTAGGTTTTAGATATTCACCGCTTCGAGGTCGCAAGAATCGCGGATGAAATTCAAGTACTCGAGATCAGGTTAAATTAACATATTTGTTGGAAGTAGTTCGAAACCGCAGTTAGCAGTCCAGTTGAAATCCCCTAAAACTACTTTGTACGCACATACAATATTCAACGGTGACAATGGATTTGATTTAATAGTCAATAATGACCCTTTACAGTATAATACTCTGCCGCCACTGGTAATTGACCCGTTTCGCGGATTCTCGGGACTCTTTTATTTAAACCACCCATCCTGTTGGGCTCCTCGAGATTTGTCAGGGAGTCGCATAAGTAAAATGTTGCGAAGGAAGTAACTATTTTCTAAGTTGTAAGAGTTTTAAAAGTTAAGACGGGGGGGGGGGAGATAAAAATAATACTACTGTCCACCTTTCCTCCTGCCCTAAACTTGAAACATCAATAACTAGGTAAGTTTATACAAAAATGATTAGTTTGGTGGGAAATGAGAAGTTGTGGAGATCACATGAACCGAACGCACTCGTTAAAACGGTATTATTATTTTAAGTGGGTGTTTTATATTTATTTTAGTCGGCAATGAATAAAACATAATTTTATTGGCGAAGATCTTAGGTTTTGCGAGTAAAAAGAATAACAACAATAGCCCGGTTTGGCGGAAACGATCACCCTCGCCGTTGTTACGCTCAGACACACTCGGCAGTTCAAGAAAACGATAGCTGTTAACAATATCATGGAAATGAAATCAGCATAGGAGCAGAGCACAACTTGTACAGCCCGCCAGGGCAGGGTAAAAGTATATATTTTAAACGTCACGTTTCAGGAAGAGGCTGCGGAAATAATATTTTTTTATGGAATCGTCCGGGAAATAAAAAATCGGTGCCAAAAAAAAAAGAATAGCATCGGCTTCAGCCCCCCTCTCCCCTGCCTCCCAGCTGTGATTCTCGGTCGGTATATGCAATAATAATAATAAAAAATTGCTTTACGAGGAGGCGAGTAAAAGTTTCAGTAAAAGAAAAAAAATAGAGTTCTCATCAAAAGACGAGCGTTTTCTAGTAATTTGTACACTAGGTACACTATACAAAATCAACATTTTAATATTGGTTAATAATTTCAAAGAGATTGCATTTCCCGCCAAAACTACTACTGAACTGGTGATACCAAAGAATTGCATTTTTCCATGAGTTACCATATTACGTTAATGTAAACGTACCGCCCATTGCTGCCAACTTAAAAATATGTCTTTTATCATGTTTTTAACGACAAACAACACTATTAAAGTTGTCACATGAAATACTTCTACGAGCAAGTCGTGTAAGAATAGGTGTTCGACTTAAAATAATTTACATATTTATTAGAACACCATGCTGGCACTAATGTTTGTTGTCATTAAATACAAACACATGCGGTTGTACATATTGTATTGCAGTAATTGTGTCCAGTATTTTTTTATTTTACAATTATTTAATAATTTTTTTACTGAAACTAATAATTAAACAAGTCAAGACCTAAAAACTTATAAACTATTTTATCATCTAATATAATACAAGGCAATGGTGTAACGGCCATGTTAACGGTAGTGTTTGGTCGGCCCACGAGGTATCCAAAAATAGCTTGTGAAATTTGATAGTGTCCAAGAAAGAAAAAATTATAGGTAGGTACAGAATGAATCCTAATCGTTCCCCGGCGGCCAACCTGAAACTTAACCCTCTTTGTTTATTTTTATTTTTCCTTGATAAAATCAGCCGGAGGACCTGCCTCAATGGCAAACTTTTGTCCGTGATTTTCCATTGTCAACTGCAACCTTTTCTGGCCAATATCGCGGCTTTGCCTATTGTCCCGTTAGGACCACTGGGCATAAATGAAAAAAAAAAAAACGGAAACCGACCTTATTTTTCTCTATTCGAAAAAAGAACGTTCGTGTATTTTCTTTGTGTTCGTCGGTCGTACGAGGCACGTTAAGTCATTGATTATTATTCACAGGAAACGAGTACCTAGGTAATTACTAATGTGTGAAAACTAATCAATCTGGCCATAAAGTAACGCGAAAGTTAATTAATGACGTCCATTAATATTGTTTAGGCTGACAAAGGTGGTTTTTTTTCGCGGAATGCCTTTAAATTAAAACGAAAAATGGTTTGATCGAAAGAAGCGAACAGCGAATTATTATTACTTTCGGTCGATCGAAATCGAATAATAAAACATAATATTTTATAAACGCCGTACAAAAAAAAGTATAAAGACCTTTCGAGGTTTGTTTCACAATTATTTACGAGCTGTACAATATTTCAATGGAATGAAATCGCAAGAAAATCGAGACGAAGCAGTACAAGCGAGTGAGCCCGGTGAAATAAGCCTTGGTTTTCATCAGTATATTATTGTATAATATTTTCGCTATTAATTGTGCTTTACCTTTGTTGTCTGTGTGGTTTATTCCAATCACAAGTAGAAATCGAGGAACAAAAAAAATATATATATAATAATATGTATCATAACGATAAGAGACCAATCACATTTTTCGATTCACCTAACCTAATATTATCGTTTAGGAGCTTTGGTTTAAAGTTAATATTATTTACAGTTAAGAGCGTAGCTGTCCGTCAACAACGCATTAACACGTCGGTTAAAAGGGAATTGATGTACATTTATGAATTGATAGGAATAATATTGTTTCTTACCAAAAAAAAAAATGTATAAAAGAAGTTTTGGGAAATAATTGTTTTTATTCGAAATGAGACAATATTGTACTTTGTGGTTCAAAGTATAATATTGTCTTATTAGATTTGACTGAGAAATGAGACATAATTGGTGACAAGTTTGGAATTATTACTTGATTATTTTACATTCTACACATATATTTTTTCATTTTTTACAATGCAAAAGATATCAAAAAATAGGTTTACCTGGGTTTTTCCAAACATATTTGATATTATTTTTTGCATATTATATTATATTAATATAATACATACAGAGCGTCCCACAAAGATAAGACAAATGAACTTTTGTTCTAGTAATTTTTTTTAAAATTACTTTTTATACTCATTTGCGCTATAAGCACTACGTTATTTTGTTACACTTATTTAAAAAAATTCAAGACATCCATTTTATTAAGAATAATTTGCTGGACATTTTGACTGGTCGGCAACTAGTTTTGGATAATTACTTTTAAAGTTACTTAAAAATTACAGGGCAGGATGGGAGATGGAATACGGTAGATGCAGATAAAAATAACTATCTACCGCACTCCACCTACCATTTAATAACTGGAAAAGTAATAATCCAAAACCGGTTATGGACCAGTCAAAATTCTCAGCAAATCATTCTCAACAAAATGACATGTTGAATTTTTGAAAAAAATAAAAAAAGTTGCGTTTTACCGGTTGGAACAAAATTCTTGCGGTTTTTCTTGCTGCGATAAATAACGCGTTTATCAGCTGGCAGAAGAGATAAAAAGTCTGATAACGCGTTGAACTTTTTTATGCGTTGGAAAAGCATACAATTATTCAAGAGTGCGGGCTCTTTAACAAAGTGTTTTTTTATTTTTCGTTGTGCGTTCCGGCGGTTGTTCAAAAGCCGTACAAACACATTATTGTTATACTTAAGCGCAAAATATATTTTCACCTTGGCGGCGGCCGACAAACACGCTTGCTTGCGGTTCTTCATCTCTCCGTCCAAACGCTTTGGGAGCTCTATATTGCCTCTCCCGTCATCCAACAAAGTATTTATTTCATGTTTTTTTCTTATTAAAATATAGTATCGTTAAGCGCGGACCCCAACGCACCCCCCCCCCCTGTTCTTTGTTGGTTTTTTTTGTTGAAATTTCTACCCGTGAGAAAACGGGACATGTGCACCGCGTTACACACGGCCCACCGGTTCGGCAATTCAATAAATATTTATGTTGGCAAACGTTTGGTATAATATGAATATATATATTTTTTTTTTTTTACATTTGCTTTCCCTACGCCCCCAGGTCCGCATCCAGACGCAACCGGGATTCGCCAACACGTTGCGGGAAGCGTTGCCGAAAATTTACCAATCCGAAGGGTTCAACGGGTTCTACAAGAGTCTGGTGCCGTTGTGGATGAGACAAATGCCGTACACCATGATGAAGTTCGCCTGCTTCGAAAAGACCATCGAGTTGCTGTACCAGTGAGTAGCAATACCTTTCGGTTACTTCTAGGTAGGGGGGGGGGTGCCATAAATCGACGGTTCCTGGATGACTGACAAGCCCCAATCAGCCCCAAAAAGATACAGACAATCAGCTGGACATAAGACATCCGGTGACATCCAGAGTAATAAGAATTCGTGGAAAATTGAGATCACACGAAAACACTATGGAACAAAAAAAGTTTAATTACTAATCAAACCCAATGAGATATTGAGTGGTTCACGATAAAATGATCACCTTGTATAACCTTGTGGTTATATCCTAACCTTTATACGGCCATCATAATTTTCGAAAACATGTTTGGCAAACAATACTATTAGATATTGAATCGATACCCATGCTATGTCTCAGTACTCAGGTTGGTTAGATTCGAATTGGTCAGGTTAAAGTTTAAGTTAGATTTGGACTGACTTTAAAAATATATACACTACGTCGTCTATCACTAAGAATAAAATTATTGTGTTGGTGAAGATTACATTTCGTTTAAGATATAAAATGAACACGGGGAAATTCAAACATAATATTTCACTAGGAAACTTGATGGTACAGTTGGGTTTTTTTATGAGTACAGTAGATTCAATGTGAAATTTAAATAAAGATATACGTCGAGGCAGGTTATTAATTTTATCATCATTATAAAAGTTACCATATGGAGGACCGTTTAAGTTGTATAATTAAAAAACAAGATTTAAAACATGGCAAATATGTTTTAAATTGGTCTCGTAACTTAATACGTTTTTTCTTGGAATGTGTTTCTTAAATATGTTTCAGTGATCTTTGTGCCGGTAAAATTGTCGAGACCTTTTATCACATTGTCCTTGTACAATGGTGACTATCAAAATAGTTATACTAGGTACACAACATTTTGTGAAAATCATTTTCGCAACGCCTTTCGTTTCAAATTGATTTATGTTTAGCATTCGTAGTGCCCGCTCCGATTTGTTGGTAGCAGATCCAAAAATATGATGAACGAGCAACGTTAAAGTACTAAGGAGTGTACCAATGTTTTTCTGCGATGGATAGATTCGAATAAATCACACTCCGAGTCTTAACGTTTAACCGAGTCAAATATTGTTGTGTTTTATAAAGCAGTTTGTTTTTCCCATTACGTCAGCTACAAGTGTTCTTATTTTCGGCTTCGATACACAGCGGAATAGTGTTGGTTTTAAGGTGCAATATTAGTTTTTCCTTATTGTTTACCCGAGGTTGGGTCTTAACACCTGAACCGATCTCTTCACGAAAGTTGTAAACGAGTGTACGAAGAATTTCTACATTTTTTTTGCGGTTAAATCCCTTTATTTTTAAAAATTTTATATCGGCTTCAATGACCAAGTCAGACACTTAAGACCTAACCTAAATTAAATGGCTTACTTGTCACGTTGGGCAACTACTATTTGCATATTCCAACCCTTTAAGTATAATTTTTTAAACGAGTAGTTTTCATAAATGTAAATAATGTTACTACAATAATTAACAACTTTGTCTTATCTCTCTATCTTATCAATGTTTTAAATGAATATAATTTTTTTATTCTTATGATTTTAATAATTGAGTAAAAACACGTTAAGACGTGAGCTATAACATTTCGTACTGCGGTTATGATTTAACATAAAAAACATCCAAGTTCCTAATTATCTACTTGAATTAATAACAATGGTAGGTTTAATTCTCAACCACAATGGAAGGGAAAATACTAAGGCAGTCGTTTATGAAACAAATTCAGTTGGATGTAAGACAGCAATCCTATTAGGTTGTCGCTACACTTACAGAAGAGTAATAGAATATTAAATCATTTAACTCAATCTATGAATTAAAAAAAAAAATACATTTAACACCTTTTGAAAAAAATCGCAAACATTCAGAGGAAATCCGATAGAAAATAAAATGTAGTGATAAGAATGTTTATTGATAAAAGAACGTGAGTTGATAAGAGATATGATGTGATAAGAACTGATAGGGGACAATGAACTGAAAAGTGATAAGAACTTATCAAATTTAGTATATTTATTTTGATACTTTAGTTTTAGTCGCTGGCACACATAACATAAAACATTTTGTTTTTATTTTCTTATAACTCAATTATTTATTATGCTAGGTGTATCGGTTTGACCAAATTTCTTTTGCTCATTGATAATAAACTGTAATTATTACGTTTTAATATACTTGACGATTGCTTTATATGTAAGACTTTGTCGGAATACATACTATAATCTAATATAATAATATTATTGTTTGACTTTTGACAAAACAAAAAATTCCAGAATAATAATTGTTTCATTACACGTTTACCAAAGTAACTTCATAGAAACAAAAAAACAAATATTCCAATTGAATTTTAATTACTGAACTAGCATTTGTTGATGATGGTTCACCACGAAATGCATGTTATAAATTAATAATAAGGCCAGCATGTTTCGAGTATTTGCTTCCCGGTAGCCGTTTGTATATTATGTAAATTATACCAATTTATATTAATTCAATTTGCACAAGAAAAAATGCACTTAGGTTGATTTATATTTTTATAAATTATCATACTTTTACATGTTTGTTTTAATGAACATACAATGCGATTCTATACTTGAACGTAAAACATAAAAAAAAAAATAGTGGAATATATTAAAGTTTCTATTTATTATTCATTAGAAAAATATCGAATAATACGATACATCATGTTTTTTTTGGCTTTGTAATTTAATTATTTCAAATGACAAAACTGACTCAATTGAACTTATTCTATAACTTATAATAACATTAAAAAAATATACTACTCATCGATTAACTTATATATTTTATAAAATCTTACACACTGTATTTGTTTTATAATATCGAGTTCGGGAGTTGATTGATTGGACTTAGATCGAAACGATAGCAAATGATTTGTTGGTAAATTAAATGTTTATCTTCGAAAAGTTTCAGTAGAACAAATGCCTTACTGTAACAACATAATTGTCTTATTATATATTATACGATAAGATATTCATCAACAGTAGTGTAAAGAAAAGGTTAGCCGGGCAAACAACGGCTCGCAACCGTCGCTTATCTACTGAAAATAATTTATATAATATATATGTATACCTCTACGATGAGATTGAAATATTTTATAACAAAACGAGCTCGTTTTGCATAATCTGATTTGGGGGAAAAATTGCCAATTAAAATATACAAAAAGATCAAAGCAAATAGGAGTTTAAAAAAAGAGAAAAAACTGCAGTCTGTGCCACGTTTTTTTAAAATATTTTCTTTTTCTTTATTTAATACATGCATTATAATGAAAAAACATGAATATAATTTTTTCTTTTTACAACCGAGGAAAATTTTAAATTATTAAATATAATTATTTTCCTTTTTATCTTTTGTGTAGTACAACAACAGTCGTATAATCTTTTGTACACTATACAAAAGTTTCACAGTCTTAACAGAATGTTTATATTATAAACATATTTATATTATTAATGTTAATATCAATAATAAAACGGAAAGCTTATAAGGGAGTGTTCTTGATTTCTAATCAAATGGGAAATTTTACATCTAGCGCAGGAGATTTAAAATAGGCAGCCATTATCAGCCGTCTCTTATCATTATTCTTTTATCAGGAGCCGTTATCAGATTTCTCTTTTTACTGATCTGTTTATTATCAAGAACATACTAGATAATATAAGGATGGATAGGACACGCCAAAGATAGTACTGTAAGAAGTCGCGGTCATTTTTGAGGAAGATATAAAGGTTAAACTGATTTGAGAGAGACAAACGGTAAGATGGTTTTCTTAAGGTTATGAGTATAACAATTAGTATACGATCAACACAATAATATAAACGTTTCTATTACAACCAATGTAGAAAATAACAGCTATATTATTATTTGTATTCGTTAATTTCTTAACATTTTTCGACTTTTGAAAATAAACGACCCCGTATGACCTTTAAAATGTTATCATTTTATTCTCAGGCGGTAAGCTTCACGCGCTGTCCGTTCTTTCATTATCTTTGTTCAGGAGCCATTATCAGCTGTTTCTTATCACTGGTCCATTATCAGCTGTTTCTTATCACCGTCGTGTGAAAACTGTGACGGGAAATTATCGACACGGAAATAAAAGATTGAATCCCAACCTTGAAACGTATCTATACGTAAATAATTCTAATGTTTCTTGTTTTAGACACGTGGTGCCGAAACCTAGGTCCGAATGCACTAAGGGCGAACAGCTGATCGTCACTTCGGCTGCCGGTTACATAGCTGGAGTTTTCTGCGCTGTTGTATCGCATCCGGCCGACACGTTGGTCTCCAAGTTGAACCAAGCCAAGGGCGCGTCCGCAGGCGACATCGTCAAGAAAATCGGCTTCATGGGTAAGAGGTTTAGCCGGAAACAAAGTTAAATCGTGAAAACACAATGATTTTTCTCGCGCACAGGATTGTGGCAAGGATTGGGACCCAGGATCATAATGGTCGGTACGCTGACGTCGGCTCAGTGGTTCATCTACGACGCGGTCAAAGTGTCTTTGAGGTTGCCCAGACCACCACCACCGGAAATGCCGGAATCTCTAAAAAAGAAGATGGCACAACAGTAACGCCGTCCGTCATAGTTGTTTACGGTTAGAAAAATAATATAATAATGTTTTTTTGAAGAAAAAAAAAACGAAAAGTTGTATATCATATTATATTTTATTTATTACATTTTACGTTTGCTGTGTCCAAAATGCAATTAAATATTGTTCGAAACTGTAATGCAATCAATTTGTTTTTATTATTTAGACATAAACGTTTTATTTATTTACGCGGTATTTTTTAATTTTATGTGCAAAGACACGTTAAAGTAATGACGACTTTCGGTTAGTCACGGCTGCGACAGTATCACAAAGGTAGAGCTGGTATAATATTAAGATTAAGTATATTGATTCAGAAGTAGTTTTATTCGTTGGAATTTATCTTGAATTTCTGTGGAACAAAGACGACACGACCTTAGTGGCCGCACGGTTATTTTTGTTCAAAAATAGTTTTTTTTTTTTTTAAGTAAACACTACATTTTTGTTGACGTGTAGACCAACACGTGGTGTCTGGCAAAATGATTTGTAAAGAGGCGCCACATAATATAAAACACAAACAACATACCCTCAGCGAGTGCTTTGAAATAAACACTTAAAAATCGTTCCCATTTTTTATATGACACTTGAGTTTTTTTTTCAAATTAACAAATGTTTTTCAAACAGATTCGATCGATCGAGGTCGAATATAACGTTATGAAATATTAAATGTTCAATACCTACTTCAATGATGTCTCTCAATTAAATGACCAGAATTACCAGGTTAAAATATATAAAATAACGAATAGGTTTTTTTTTCCACAATTTTAAAAGGTGTTTCCCGTCGGATTTGACAGTCAACAATGTCAATGTAATTAGTATAAAAATTGTCTAATTTCAGCGGGTCGGTTAATTAGACGAGAACATGACGTTCTTGAAAATCACCAAGGGTAAACCACTTTAAAAAAATAAATTTCTCCCTTTTGAACTTCGACGAAATAAAGCAGAAAGTTTAATGTGTATTGTTATGTAGTAATGGCACTCGGTGTCCTTATTATATATTTCCAGAACGATTTCAAAGAACTCGCTAACAAGTACCCAAGTAAACGTTAATCGGTTTATAACAGTCGGTTAAGTTTGACATCGACGAGGACAGTACAAAAATAAATAAAACAGAAAACAACCCTTTCAGGCCAGACGGGGTGGACATTTTTCTATACTTTCGGTTCTTTGGATTTTTCTCGTTTTCGACGACGTTGCCTTTTTTCCCCTTTAACCGTATTCTCATCTTGAAAAAATGTTTTTTATTCTACTTATTTTGTAGTACGGTTGAAGTAAATGAATTCCTATTTAACCAAAACAGGTTTTTCTTTTTTTTAGTCACCAGTAGAACGTTACACTACATATATTTTGAAACTTTTCATTTAGACGTTATGTCCGAATGGAATATTTGTTTAGTTGTAGTAAAGTTAAGCGAAGAGTGTTAATCGTCAAGTGTTGAGTAAGTTGAAAGGTTTTTAAGATGAACAATAATTTCAATTTTCAGGTTTTCAATATTCAGTTTTTTTTTTGAGACTAATGGACGCATTAAACTCACCACACACAATGACCTAAATTTTTTCTTAAAATAATATTGCTATTTTATATTTTTTGGAATCATTTATTACTTTTCGAAGCTCTATCAATTTTTAAGACTTAAATAGTAACGTATTTGTTTAATCAACTGTTAACTTTGGCAAGGGTAAATTTTTAAATAAATATCGAAAAAAAAAAAAAAATAGTGCTTTTTAGGTTGTTTGTGGAAAGTTGTATGTAACATATTGTGTGTATCTTTAAAAATACAACGCCAAGTTAATGGTTGATTGAGCTCTGGAAAATAATTAAAAAGAACAAAGAAATGTAGACTGTTTCAAGTTGAATTTAGCTCCCTGCAGAGAACCAGACAAACAACGAGTGTTTCATGGATATTTAATATTTTCGCCCTGTTATTTTTTAGCTGACTCGTTTCGTTTTTCCAAGTTAATAAGGTAACTTGGCCTGATTTTCGACTTCGATGACAAAACAATATTATGTCGATGAAAACCATATCGTCGTTATCGCGTCGTTTCCGTTTTGGAATCCGATTGCGTTCATAGGTGGAGCACGTTAAGGGGATGTTTGTTTTTTACGTTTGCCCGGAAATCCGGGATTCCGGTTGTCGTGTATTATACAACAAATATAATATTCCAACTTTCGGTTAGGCGAGCACATAATAATATCATGGCTGCGGGCGTTTTCCCTCGTCGCCACCGGTAAGCAAATAAAATCAAATCACATTTCCCTCCAGGACCTCCGAACCGTATGCGTATTATATATACCGTCCTACGCGGAAATCGTGTTGACATAATATAATTCGAAGGCAGTTTCTTGGGGGAAAATAAAAGATTTCCACCTCGGTCGCGACTGCCGGTTCGACTGCCTTTTGCGTTTCCTTCTCGAGCAGTTCCCGCCATTGGAGTTCAGGCCATATCCATATGCCTAATTTTAACCAACAAATGTTTGTATAAAATATGTTCAATATAGTTTAAGTAATTCGTGAATTTAATTTTTTTTGCACCGATTATACTCACATGCTTGCTGATCAATAATGCCACTTTATAACGGACTGACAGTGTGGCCAATCGAGAATAACAAAATATCCCCATTTTTGTCCAGTGGCATCCTACCGTCTTAAGTCCCCCGAAATTACAGTATCTGTTTTTTTGTTTTACTTCTCCGTTCGTCAAAACGATTACAGTTATGGCCACCCGATTGCGACCAACTTGTATATTTTGGCGAAAATCCAAAGAGAAGAGCCCAAAGCCTTTCCTACCTTGTCTTGGCTCAACACAGGTCAAGTGGCAGTAAGAAATGTGGACGATTTGTTTAACAGAGACTGCATAGGAAAAGATTGTTTTGCATATTTTTGCATACTCAGGGATAATACCCTATTTGAAGAAATTTGCATATTTTAAAATAAATCCCCCGCGAAAAAAATGCACAACATAAATCATATTTTTCAGTTATTTCTTAATATTACACGGAAAATATAATATTTTATTTTTTATTTGCTAACAATTCACTTTTAATTTTAATTTTCGAATATTGTATAATGTTGTTAAATCGATGTTGAATTGATTATGTCAAAATAATTAAGTGATTTTTTTTTTTTAGAAAGATAAACAACACAAAAATAGTAGGAAATCAGTACGAGCATAGTGTAACTTCTTATGGCATTGGTTTTTACATTTGTCAATATCATTAAATACTCCTTACCCAAAGTATTGTTTGAGAATTTTTATACTCAACATTCAGTATGGAATTTGGGTTTTGAGTTTCATTTTTTTAACAATATTATTATAGTTCTTACAAAATATGAAAAGCGGATTTTATGATCATATACTTTTATTTATTTCTTTATCATTATTTAAGTTTTGAAATATAGTACAGGGTTATCAAAGTAATTCATGGCATATAAATGGCTATAACAACATACGACAGTCATGCATATTTAATATTATACAAGTATAAGCCAAACGGCGTAATATGTTTTTTACTTATTTACTCAGTTTTAGAAATCTATGTAACACAATGAAAAAAAAACATGTTATTATATTATGACAGCACTACATAAACGAAGACATGTTTACTACTAAAGTGGTTTTTGAGAAAAATGCGGGAAAATTGTTTGCCTGTTTACAACTGTAAAAAAATTACATGATACTACAATATGTGTATAATGACTGTAATTCAGAAAGAGCTCTTAAACAAATACGAACATTTTTTTAATAAATTATTTAAATCAACGTATTACACATCTTTTAATTGCAGTTTTTAATAATTAGGAAAAATTCTATTGTCGGTATTATTGATGCCTTGTAGGAAAAAAGCGATATCACTCACTTTGACGTACAACGTTTTGGCGATTAGTGAAAAATATTCATTTAACTTGAAGCCAAGTTCGCCTAGATAGGCAAGCTCTAACCCTACAGTTTCCCGTATGTAGGCGCCGCGGTCAGATTGTTTCGATGGTTGGTTCCACTTGGTCAAAATCGTATTCACTTCGGTACCCAGCGCTGTCGCCATTTCGGTAAACTTGTTTTTTACCGGCGTTTTGTTTTCGACCAAATCGTTCAACAAGCCAATGAAGAAAACGTCGGTACTGAAGAAATCCTTTTCCAACGTAGCCGTCAATTTTTCCATAAATTTCGCGTGCTCCTTACGGCCTATTACTTCTCTGTTGTCCACAATGTCGCAAACGACGGACAAATACGCCCAAATGTAACAGTATAGTTTCACCTTCATTATGTCCAAGAACAGTTGTTGGCATTTGACGTTTTTAAACGGATCCGTTATCCATTCTCGGTAGTCGGTGGCGTTCCTAGTCCTGTGTTCTTCTTTCAGCAGTCGTCGGATTCCGGACCAGTCGATGACCACGGTAGGGACCGACTGGAAAATCAATTCCTCGTTCTTCGGATACAACGTCTTCAAGTTCAACGACGACTTGCTCGCGGTACAGCAAACCCCTGTCCAGCTCTCTAGTTGCGGGCTATTCAACGGTCTCACCACGGCATCCATCCAGTATTCAATGTCCACCGACGCCCTGCCAATATCGAATTGCCGTCCGTAGCCGGCCTGCAGATAGTTGTTTACCACGCAAAGGTCGATCAACGAGCCGAGGCTTTCGCGGATCTCTACGTCGGCGAATAGATCTTCTCCGATGTGCTCGTGGTTTTCTTCCCAATTCTCGACGGCCAGCAATCTAAAGTACACCTTCCACGCCCAACCATACGACCGTCGTCGTAGTGTGTTTTCAGCGTCCTGAGCATCTTGTCGCAAAGGCGTAGCATGCTGTCCAAGATCACGAAGTTCGTGCAGAGCACGTCCTGTATTTTTCGGAAATATTTGATTTGCACCAATGTGGCTTTAAACACCGAAATCTTACCACTGAGTGTACCGACCAACGCTGTAACGTGTTCGTCTTTTATCACGATTGGTTGCTTGTTCATTGTAATTACATTTCGCAAACGGTAAATGAATTGGCGGTCGTAAAATCCCACGTGGATGTGGTCCGTTAAATGTGTGACCTAAACAAACAATTTTACTGGGTTTTGGTGAAACGCATTTAACTCCATACCTTGGCATCACATCGACACTGAGCTTCGTGAAAGCAAAGCACCAGAGTACCTTATGAGAATACTGTGATCATACATGAAAGACCGGTCTCCCCTGATCAGAAATGGCAGTGATCAAGTTAGTGATCAACGACGGAGTATAACCATTGGCGTTTCCCGAGATTGTAGAATATATTTCACAACAACCTTCTTAAAACCGCTATCCTAAAAGGTGTCAAGTAAGTAAGGTACGCGGACAGTCTAACAATTGTTGCTGTTGCAAAAGATAACCCAGTTAGTTTTAAAAGGCAAAAAGGGTACCGTCCAACTTTCTACCATTAAAACGGAGGAAAGAAATAGAACAACTAACGAGGTGACAGAAAAGATGGAGCGCTTCACCCAAAGGTAGCCGGATTAGACGGACCTATCAAGGATGGTTCGATGAACAAGGAGTCCGAACCTGGTGCTTACAGGAGTACTTGTGGAGGAGGGGAATAGGCCGGAGTCCACAATGTGTTTATTGCCAGGACTCGATGCCTACTGTGGAGCATACAGTGTTTAACTGCGAGCATTGTGCCCATTGTAAGAAAGAAGTTCACCAGCTCTTGGGAAGACCATCAATCCTAGAAGATTTAGATAATCTGCTGTGTGGTCCCAACGTGGGAGAATACGGGAGCGACCCCTCAGAGGAAACGCAACATATTAGCTCAATAATTATGTAGAACCGGACATGTGATTGTGAGCCCCCCCCCCCGCCCGCTTGCAGGGATTTCACAGAAAACAGTATTTATATATATATGTAAATGGGTAAATAACTTAATTGTCTTAATTACTTGTCACTAATTGTGACTTGTTAATACTTATTGCTTGTTTATGATAACGAAGATTTGGGAAATTACCTGGTCCTTTAGCTGAGGATTGTTTGAAATTTCATTCGGCATCGACGCTCTGGTTTTGATAAAACTGAACTTGTTATCTATGCTATTTTCAAACGAGGCTGTTACAAAACATGGTACGTACAAATTCAACGTATGCATTGCAATGAAAACCACACATATTGATTCCATTATGACAGCACATTAACCGTTAGAAAATTCTAATATATTATACGCGCACTGGATATGTCTGACTGATACAAAACAACAGAGTGAACTCCCTGTCGGTTTCTTTTAATGTAGATCGAGAATGTGTAAGCTGAGAAAAACATATACATATAATATTTTTGTTAGTAAAAGTAAATATTATGTATGTACCGCGCGCTATGGCTTTTTCCGTGTATAAACAATAAAATGGTACACAATAGTATAATATTATTTTGTTTGGTGTAAAGTATTGAACTACCGATCTAAAGTATGTAAACGGTTAAAAAACAAAATTCTAAGCTCAGTTACTGGAATAATTCCACAATCAATTATCTCGGTTAAAACAATAAGCATACATCGGTTACTATTTTTATTTTTTATTTTATTACAAATGTCTTTTACGGTCTATTGGTCTAATAGTAATAATGTCAGAATTATAGTTAATTTTAAAGTAGAATTTAAAGACTGAACGTGAAATGTATATTAATTAATACAATACTGCAGTGTTAACTAACACAGGATAGAAACAAATAATACTTAAATTTCTATATTCATTTAAAAAAATTGACAACCTAACTTTGCTAATTTTTTCTATACTGATCTATACTGTACTTAGTTTACACTATATTGGTATATAGACAAAACTTGATTTATACTCTACAGGTTTAAACTATACTAGTTTGGAATATACTGATTTAAGCTGTGCTGGTTAACACTGTGCTTGGCTATACTATTTTATATCATTTTTAAAATAAATTTGCAAAAGGAAGTACTAGCAGTATAGAAACTATGTTGTACACCGTCATACTATATCTAGCACAATCGTTGTCCGGTGAATTTAGATAATGAAAACGTGATGATATCGTTATTACACGTATGTTTTGCTTTCAATCCGATTGCAAAAGGAGAGTTAAATGAAAAATGAAAAAAAGAACACAAAAGTTTTCCTGTGACCAAATTGAATTGTAGCTTTTATGTTATTGCGAGGCCCGTCTTGTTGCCACTCCGTTTCCTGTAAAGGTACCCACGAGCCAGACGGTCCAATTCACTTTGGCTACAGAAATTGATTTACTTGTATCGTTCGATGAATTCGTTTGATTTTTTTTTTTTTCATTCAATCAACCGACTGGACGTTCATTAGTGGACAATACGAGAAAAAAAAATAAACTATAAAGCGCACAATAAGTAGGAATGGTAATAACGATTGCGATAGGAACAATTATTGATTTTTTTTTGCTGTTTTCCGGCGCTGAAAAAGAAATTATCCTGAAAAATGTCCAGCCACGCAAAACCTTTTCGTTGGTTTTTACTTAAAATTCAAATGACTACACCACCTACTGTGCCTTGGTACCTGTATACGGTTCGAATAACACCGTCAAAGCGACCGACAGTAAGCATATTGTGGTGTTATCCCGGTCGTTTAGTATGTGCTGTGTATTGATCCCGAGGGAACAGGATGCCCAAAGCTCGGTATTGAATGTGCAAATTGTCTGTGATAAACATTTTTGTGAATTATTAACACACTGTTTAACGAGCATCGAATGAAAACGAAAAATAGAGGACTCACAGAAAACATGCCAGGAAGTATACATTATATAACATATACATAACGTGTTAAGTTTTGGTAGTGGTTCCAAAAATACAAAATATTCTGACACTTAATTATTTCTTGTTCAGTTCATAATAATTTATAGTAATTATATTAATCTGTTTTCAAAAAAACAGTTATTAATAACGTTAACAAACAACAATTAGCGCCAAATCACTTTTACAATGTAAAGGTATAAGTAAAAATTGTTTTGAAATAAGTAAAATAATTGCCTATACAATGCGCCTCAATAAATGCTAATGTAGGCCACCTCTAATAGGAAAATCAAATTTGTTAAGTGCTATTTGGCTGTTGAAAACCATGCTCTAGAACGGTCGTTGAAAATAGAAATTTAAATTCGAGCAGTAAGAACGGATTTTGAAATTAGTCGACTAAATAAAAACACAATATGAAATTATTTCAGAAAATATTACTTTCGGTTGATTTCTCTTAATAAATTTCTTTAAAAACTCTTGAAACTTTTATCGACTGTAACCCGTTGAACGGGTTTTATGTTAAGTATTGTTGACAATAAACAGTTTGCAAGCCATAACTAAGTATTTTTTCCCCGTGTACCCAGTATAGTTGATGCAATTGCATCAAATTTCAAATGTAACTTATCTCCATTAAATTATATTCAAGAAAATCTAGCGGTCGAGTCCCTCTCACCCTCTCCGGCATCCCTTTGCTGAGACCTACCCGCTATCTCTCTCTCTCTGGCGTTCTCTTCTTATGTTGGACAACTTTGAGGACCACACACTTATGTAATATAATATAGTATTATACGAGCCGGTCGATCCTTTCCCGGTAATATAATTATTGGAGTGCCCGTAATAGTTTTGAAATTGACGTTCGACCAAAAGTTTCCGGCAGAGTATAATACCACACACTCTATAAACTTCGGATGATTGTAATATTCGAGTTATTAGAGTTTGTGGAGTCCGTACATATTTGCATAGTATGGCTTGCTGCTTTTGACATACCATGTCTTTGTGCCACGATATTATGTAAAACGCCTATTTGGCATTATTAGCATGTCGAACAAAATCACTGCCATCCCCCGTGTGGAATCGACAACCAAATGGGTGCTGCTTTCTTGATTTTGATTTGTTTTTTTAATTTAAATAAACGCCAATTGAATATTATCAAGCTTACGCTTGCTTAATGGAGTCACATTTTACCGATATCCTTCGTTATAAAAGAAAAATGCGACTCCAATAAATGCAAAAAAAAAAAAAAAAATAGAAACACTAAATGAATACATACTTGCACTTGTTCTCATGCACGTTAATCAAGTTTATTATATACATATCTGTTATGCAAGGTTAGGCACACTGCCATACATAATTTATGAAATTTTATTAATTATTAAATACATTTTTTACTAATTCCTAGGCTACTCTTGTATGTCAGTACTTCTAGACAAAATGAAAATGATTTTCCACACCCTTTGTGAGTATAAAAAAAACAAATAAATAAAAATTTAAGAACAAAAAATGACAAATAGATGTATATACGTCTTATATACACGTTGGACGTCGGGTTGGTGTATAAAACTTTTTTACATAAATTTACCCAACCATAGTTTGAAAAATATCATGGTTTCAAGTACCAAAGAAAAAACACATAATAAATTGTAGAAACAATACCTTTTCAGCTCCGCGTCCAAGCTAAAAATTAAGGTTGATTTAAAAAAAAAACTCCTTTACCTTTCACGCATTTCTGTAAAAACATATTTTATAGCTGCTCGTTTTTTCAAAAGACAAAATATTGTATTTAAACTTCATGAAAAATATGAATCCCACAGTACAACCGAAAAAAATTGTATGTATTTTTTATTTATGTACATAGTTAACATTTGATAAAATAGAAAATCATAATATTATTGTTATGGTATATAAACTTTAAAGATAACAAGCCGCAGATTTGTGTTAATATGCTTAGTGATTTTTAAAAAAAATTAGGGTTGAATTTTGAAATGTGTTATGTACTTTTATGGGTCAACCGAGATGGTAGAAATTATAAATATATATACATATTTTTTTTGGCGCTGCCCGATGAAAACAATTTCAGTGGTTCCTATTAAAAATGATAATAAAAAGGGAAAAAATAGTTTACTATGGGGAGGTATATTTCTAATTTATAGGCAAAAGTCCCTCCCCCCAAAGGTATTTTGTCTTATCGTTCAAAATGTCTACATCAGGCCTTGGTATTCTGTTCGCAAGTCTATAGTTTACTATTAGTTAAATGTTTAAGTCGATAAACTCTTATTTTTTCGGTCAATTTTTAATTTGTCCAGAAGTCCTCACTGTAGGTTAGCGGTAGAATTTGGTTCTGATAACACACCTCCTTCGCGTTGAATGTAATTATAAAAAAAAAGGTCCTGGTCGATCTGGGCATACAACAGCTTTCTTGGGGGGGGGGGGGAACTAAAAGACTCCCATCAAATATCATAATATGTTGAAAAAAAAAGCAATTATCGTGTAGCTCGTACAAACCATGCGTGCAATGTTTATTCGTTTGGAAAAAGATAAGACGGTTTTAGTCGCGGTGAAAACTATAGAAGAAGAAAAAAAAAATTCAAGCCGGCCACTTTAATTGGGACAAAGTTTTATTATTGTACGTACCTTTTTTTCTTCCTTTTTTTTTTTTTATATAGTTGTTTTTGTGTTGTTGCACGCAACGTGCAATGTATAATGGGAAAAAAGTTTCCAGAATAACAAAAATATATATATTTATATATTACTAGAGCAAGCGCTGGACCGTGCCGACCGTATTAAAGAGAGAGAGAGAGAGAGAGGGCAAAGATAAAGGGAAGTCCGATGATTATGAAGACTTAGAGCCGTTTTTGTTCGGCCAAACACATTTGGCCGGTCGGATAAAACGCGTTTAAAATGTGTTCTGTCCGAGAATATTTAATAATAAATATAAATTTACAATAACGGACACCCCGAAAGGCAAACGCCGAGCAGGTAGGTACGCGGAAAATGCACAGTCAGGGTTTTTATTATAATCTAGGCAAAATGGAATTACTCTTTTGTTGTTTCCGTATGAGAAAACACACGGTTTAAACCTACACAGTGTTTGTTTCAACTTTTTTATTGTTATGTTGACTCTTATCTCTTATCAATTATCACTAATGTCTGATATCTTATCTCTAATCACTTATCTCTTATCAGTTATCAGTTGTCACTTAAAAACGAATTAATTTGCAAACAATCAATTTTAAAAGAATGAACATTCAGGAGAGGAAATTGTGTTCTTATGAAATACAACTAAAAAGCTCAATAGTGAATAGAAAACTATATCAGATACATTTTTGAAACTTTTCACCAAACTTTTAGCGCCAAGCTGATTGTAATATAAAATTAAATAACGAAATCTGTTCAGAGATCTGTGTGGCTATAGACAAATTTAGCTAAAATTGACAATTTGTTTTATTACCAATAATTTAGTTGTTTAATAATTTATTTTTATTTGTTCATATTTCGTATCTTCTTGACAAGCTAGTTTTAGTATGCTTATAATCAACTTTCTATCCTTTATGTCATTCTAAATTAAGCTTTACTAAGATATAACACATAAATCAATGTTTTTTTTCAAATTCAAATCATTGTATCCCGCATGGGTATGAAATCCTATCTACCCATAAATTTATATCTTATATTAGTGTATAGAATTGTCTTTATTTCTTATCCACAACAAGCTTGTAAAATTACCGATATAATTTTTTTTTAAATCAAGAAAGCAATATACTTTTACAAGAATCTGTTTTTCCGAAAAATTAAAATAAATTTGTTTGTTTGACTGAACACCAAAACATATGGGGTGGCTTGTTGTAATTTGGAATTTTTTCTTAAAGTTCTCATATCAGATTCGGATTTAAATTGATGGCACACAACTTCTATATAATATATATTATTATAAAAAAAATTTATAAAAATTTATAAAAAATGATGAAACTTGTACCTCTGGAATATATTACATAGGGTAAATATTAAGGAGTTTTAAAATATGGAAAATCTACAAAATCGCAATTATTTTAAGAAGCCGAGAGACGGTCTTATCCTTAATGAATCATCTTTTACACTTACCCGACTTTGGGGCTTTTCCATTTTATAAGACCAGGGTTTTCTGTAAATTTCGCACGCTCGGCGAGGACTTGGAACGTTATAGAACGCTCAAAAAGAATTATTCGACGTTTAATAACTTTGGCAAGCAGACAAGTACCGCGGTGGTGTAAAAATAATAGTTTCCCGCACCTTTCCTCCGCCTACACGCACACATACTATAAATCTCTCTCAGGTGACTGTATTTCGGCAAAAACCCATAATGATCCGCCGTTGTTGGGATCTTATTTTATACACATTCGACGTATGATGATGCATGTACAATGCGTCCCTTCTATATGCTTTTGTGCGGTTATCCCTATTTGAAACTTATACGACTTCTGCATCCTGTTCTGGAGCTGATCAAATTTCAGACGGCCCTTTATTTCTGTTCTCGTACGCCGACAATGAATCACTCCCGGTGTCCAACAACAGCAGAAACGAGAGCGGCTCTGAACGACCCCTGGTTACCACAGATTGTAGTGTATAAAACGTTACAATGGTTAATTTTATCATACTGTCTACCTAGCCGGATGTGCTGTGCCTATGAAAATAATTCCACTCGATAACTTAACGAGCCAGACTGTCATTCGTGACTCCAGGTCGGACATCATATTATAGAATATCATGGTTGCTTTCTGCATAACGCCATTCAATCGTATACTTGTAATTTCTTCGAGTGGAAAACTGTGTCCCCCAACAGCACCCTTTTAGTCCCATTCATTCAATCATGCACGATTTTCACACACATACCTATCGTTAAGCTATTCATTACAATTACTTTGGCCGTCTGTCGATATCGGCATACTTCTACGTCCATAGTCGTTGCGATTCGTGCTGCTTCTTTGACGTGAGGCTCATCTTCAGATTTTAGTTTTGCCAGTATCACAAAATTGTGGTTTTTGCACACAATTACTGCGGAGATTAGCTTGACAAGACGGATTCAATTGACGGGCCAGCTAATGGCACGGACATTGAAAGAATACCGTTTTACCGGCAAATCGTCGCACTTCCCGCCGAGATTTCACTAGATTTGAATTCCGAGTGCGTCATTCGATCACGGCCGACTAAACGCATTCATCGATTTCGTCGGCGACAGAGCTGTGTTTGATGTAGCGCATCGTGTATCGTGCATGACGTGCCTTTGCATATTTTATCATCCGTCGTCGCCCGGCTTTCGACCGAACCGAAAACGCATTAAAAGCCGTGAAATGGCGTTGGCATAAATAAAAGGGCCCTTGTGCATAATACGGCGGCGGCCGGTATATTAATATTATGTATATTTGATGTGACTACTAAACGTGATAAGCGCGTTAGCCCTCGTCGGGTGTACGGTCGGCGGATGTGCTCGGTCCCCTGTAAATCCGGTCTCGTTTGATAAACATACGGGCGTCCCCGGGGAACCGAACCCGCGGTCCTTTGGGGTAAACAATAGACGGTTAAAATAATATCGCCCGGGCTAATGCGTTTTGCATCTGATAAAAACGCACACTGACGGACGGACAGACAGTCAGAAAAAAAAAAAATTTTACAAAACCGGCACTTGACCGGCACATATTCTGTCTCTCCGTTTTGCTGCTTCTCGCACTGCATTATGATAATTAAAACAACGGCTTTCGACCGCGGAAATTGTATATTATTCAATTAAACCCATAACAGACCGTCTGTCCGTCCGACCCGGCTCGGCGTGTAAACAGGATTATGCTCTGCTAATTGCGCCAACGTCTCACAGGACAGTCCCCGAGTCGTTTAGCTGGAAACAACAACACTGCCGGTATTATAATAATTTAATAAATCCGGTGCGCCGTATAAAAAATATTATTATTATCTTCACAGCTGCATTGGCTTCGAAGAAATGTTGATAATTTTGATAATATTTCTACAACACAATACTGTTGAATGTTTTTTAAAATAGTCTAATTACTTGTAAAATGCGTATGGCATATTATCTGGATTCATTAACCCTTCTTTCCAGCAGGAGTAGAGCATCTCTTCTTGTTTCGCTTTTTCAACAGTAGTTCAAAGACTGAAGGTCTGAAAATTGGACCGAAGGTGATAGGGAGGCTTCTCGAAAATCTGTACTAACCAGTTAGGTTAATTCTACTACATTTTTTATAGGTAAGATAAAATATTAAAAGGTTTTATCTAGATAAATTTATTTAGGTATTTTCCATAACTGCTCATTTTCTCGGAAAATAATTATTACAAGTTTGTAGTTTGTATTTTTTAACAGTATTTTATTTATGTCGTACAATATTATAAAGCTACCAAATGTTTACCTCTCTTAGGATTTTCCCAAAGGGATATCAGTTTTGAAAGCTTATTTAGTATATATATATTCAACTAACTTTTTAAATTAAGAATAATGCTCTGAATATTTTGACTGGTCGATGGGAAAAATAATACTACACTCCACTCTTCCTCCTGTCCTAAACTTTTGACTTGTACCATATTTATATTAAAGTTGATAGCGCAATGAAATATGCCAAAAAAAAGTATTTTGTATTCATATATACAGGGTGATATCGTTCGAGTTTTAAAAGTTGACAGAGCTCTGGAATAATATAAAAGACAATCATTTGAATATTATTTATGTTGTAAAATGACATATTAAACAAAAATGTGTTCAAAAAGAATAACTACAAAAATACAAATATTTTAAAATAGAAAATGAGTGTAGACATACTCGTACTTAATCCTTCGCGCTGTAGTGTTGCATAATAACATAAATTAAATTTAAAAAATAAAATAAAATTGCAATTGTTTTCCAAAAAAATTATTGTCTTATTTATCACTGAAACCCACCTCAACGTAGTGTGACCACGTTCTAGAAATTAAATAATTGCATTCCTTCAACGGGGAGTACATTGCATCTGATTTCATATATAATATGTGCTACTACTATCTACCTAATCTCATAATCACATAAACATTTCATAATGATATATATATTTTTTTTTATTGAATAAAGAATATACATTTATACAATCGGTAAAAGCTGTAGGTTTTTCCGGTTGTGTGCCAAAGTAAAGACATGCACTGTCAATAGCGAAGGTAGAAATAGGTATATCTGCTGTGTAGAAGAGGGGGCTCCATACAGATCATTTTTAAGGAGTTTTGTATAGGTAATATTTAAGAAAACATTGGCTTAAATAAATTTCGACCATGTCAATAAATTTACCGGTTAACTTGTACAAGCTTCAAGGTATTATTTTTAATTTAAATCATTTTGTCTATGAGTAAAAGCCATTTTAGTCAATATAACATACATTTTTTGTTCCATCGCACAGGCTCAACCAGTAATCCGATAAGTAATATAAAAACAGATTTGAATTTGCCATGAAATTTACTTGAGATCGGTCGACGGACTTTTTTGATATCTTATACCTACTATGTATAAAACACGTTTGAACATTTTATAAAATTTCAACATTTTAAAATAAAATTTAGAAAGGGTTAAAATTAAAAATTGAAAAAAGTACCTCGACCGATCCTAAGTGAACTTCAGACGAATTCAAATCTGTTTTTAGATTGCTTATCGGATCACTGTTTAGGCCTGTGCGATGGAATGAAAATGATGTGTTTTGACTGAAAAAATGGTCTGTATGGAGCCCCCTTAAGTATAAAAGAGGGGACAGGTTAGGCGCACCGCCTTGGGGGCATTTAGGCGTTTTTAAAAAAATATACCCTTCAAACCGGCGACCACGCTCTGCTACAAAGCTACGCGCTCTGCAGTGCCGGTTTTTTGCTAATAGCGGCATATTTTTCTTTCATTAAAAATTGTCCATAATATCTGCTTGTTTTGTATTCTAATCTGCGATGTATTTTCAAAAAGGCGATATTTTCTTCGTCGACAGCTACGGCAATAAAGTCGTTAAACGCTTGGCTGTATAGTTTTTTTTTGTGTATATATATATATTTTTGTTTTCCGATTTGATTTGTTTTTTTTTTTTGCAGAAGACCCCCTAATGATATCGCGTGCCGGTCGTTTCGCGTCAGTATCAACCGCACGTACTAGGCGGTTTTGCTTGTTTTTTTTTTTTTTTGTAGGTATGTATGTAACATATAATAAATTCGCACGGTATCGATCGTTCCGGCCGCGTTAATCTCACCCCTTTGGCCGGCCGGGTGGGTATTAGCGGAAAGGGAATGGCAAATGGGGTGGGCTGCGGTAACAGCCCGGAAAATAAACCTGTCAGTACTCTGTGAGTTTTTTTGGATAGAGAGAGAGAGAGTCCCGCGAGTATTAACCCGGACCGGAGCCGGCGCGACGCACTTCATTTGGGCGGCCGGGGCAGTCGATGACGGGTTAGGTTTTTTTTTTTTCCGAAGAGGGTATATTATACACGCTGGTGAACGTTGGTAGTCAGAGAGAGACAGATAGAGAGGCCTGACCTGTGACCCTATATTTATATATATTATACCCCGGCTGCCTTGGTTACCATTCGCCGCGGCGGTAACCCCAAATCGTGTCGCCTTTGCCGGCGAGACGTTTTCCCCGGTAGGCCCCGCCGAAACGCTTCAGACGAAACAGACCAAACTGTTTTTTTTTTTTTTTGTTTTCCGTACCATCATCGTCATCATTTATCACGCACTGTATTATAATAATAATAATAATAATACTATTATGTTATGACACATAACCCCGGCCGTTGTTTAAAAACGCCCGCTCGTCACGGCGGCGTGTAACAAGTTGTTTACTTTTATATTAAAAAACAAACTAACACTTATAACGTTATACACACCGTTGGATTCGGAAGTGGGCACGGATAACCAAAGGTCCACGACTCGGTTGGTTTGGTCGAATATCACCGGACCGGACAATATTGTACTCACAAAGATAACAACACAAAAAGGCATCTTTCTAAATTATTTTACTCAATGGGGCAAATCGTTTCACTTCGGCCGTCCTGAACAATTAACATCAATACAATAGGAAGCATATTAATGACAAAAAACGTGAAAATTCTAAGATAGTCGTGTTGATTTTACATGAAATAACAATTTACCGTTAGTATTACTGTTCGTTTATATTACCACTATTTCGGTCGGTCGGTTGAAATTGACTTCTTTACTCTTTAATTGTTTATATTTAATATTCAAATTGTTTCTATGATAGATTAATCGCTTTAACTGATAACTTTACACATTAACAAGTTGATAGCAAGTGAAATATGTTCTAGCCAAGCAGTCCTGCGTAAATAAAGATTTTTGTAAATTCAGTTTTTTCCATACAATTAGATTACCACTCTTTTTCGTCATTTTTTATTGTTATCTCAAAATAAAAATAAAAACATGAAAAAAGTATGTAATTGTACACTTGATTTACGAAATAATCAACGAATTAATATTACAGATTTTAACATGATATTTTAAGGGGAAAGGGAGTCAATAATCTTTAAATGACTGATAAGGAATTATTGATAAGATAATCGGCTGAAACGAGATAAGTGATAAAAGAAAATCGATGGTTATTTCTGAACAACTGGTAAGAGACGAAAAACCAATTAATCACAAAATTATGTTCCAGATACTCTGAGCTAGCATTTTGGCTAAAACTTAAAGGGTTTTTATTTTATTTTTAACAATAAATTGCATAATGATAATAAAATATGTACAGGTTAATTTACAAAAAAAACATTTGAACGCGAACTGTGTTTAACGGACAAATTCGTTATTTACCAGGAAAACAATGTCATAAGGTATAATTGATTGAAAGGGTAGTTAAAAACGGCACGTCGGTGACATATTATTATTGTAATTATTTCAATTGAATAAATATGTAATTTGCCGTGTTTACTATTCCGGCGTTGGTTTGACGAACGGTGATATAATAATAATATTGGAATTATTATTAATGCGTGCGTGGTTTATTGTTTAACGTTTTGCCGGCATTATGATAAAATATGCATTAAACTTGCTCATTTGAACACAGGGTAAAGAGCTTTACCGGGAAATTCATAATAACAATAATGATTTACAATAACCGTATTGGAAAACGGTATTTTTTTTTTAAACCGACACGACATGTGTTTTTAGTGCGTACACGTTTGTCGTTGGTTGCAATGCAATGTGAAAAAAAAAATTTAATTATAAAATGAAATAACTAGCAGTTGATAACCGAAACGAAAAAGACCTTCTAGCGTTCACCGTAGTATGCTAAAAAAAAAATTGTACTCTCGAAGTGAGCCAAGTTAAAGTTAATGGGAACCGAAAAGTTTTGGGTCAGCTAAAACAACTCCACAGTGTTTTTCCCGACTTTTACCAGCCACTAGTTTTCTGAAACAATCTTAAAATATGACTTTTCCATCGACAAAGGTGAAAGGCCGCGCAACCGCTAAAATCAATCACAAAACTTTATACAAACACAATATATCTCGTTATGTGAACTGAATAATATGTTTTTCTTGTTTTCATACTTTTGATCGACAAACTAAAATCAGACTTTCCAATCGTCATATTGTTTTATTTTGTATATAGTTTTAACGTCGAAAACTTTTTCAATACCGTCTACGATTTAAATCACCATAATTTGATCAGTTTTATTTTAGGTCAGGTTGTGTTAGGTTTATATATTAGTCGTAGGATATTTTACATCAAGTGAGAATTAGGCTTAAATTAAATGATCATTGGATAAGTCCTGTTAAATTGCTTGGGGGTTTTGATAGGATAGAATATCTTAGATCAAGCTCCAGTACAAGCGATGATTTACGAACAGCTATGAAACAATCAAAATCTTAAGTGTATTAGACTTTATAAATGAACCGATGAGAGTATACTATAAAATTATTTCGCGTTTAGAAGGCGATTACTCGGTTTCGGCCAAATACTGGCACAATGCGTGGCGTTCGAAAATCCTTTGCATTAATACAATTAGCTAAAACCATTATCTGTCTCGGCGCAAAACCGTGTGAATTATACAGCAAACGCCCATGTGAACGTGCGTTACACCCAGTCGGTTCGCCTGCATTTATTACAGGCCAACTGTTCACCGACAACCAGAGCACATTTGAACGTTAAGCTTGCAAATCGCTAATTCCATCGTGTGGTTAACGCGAAAACAGTTATTCGAAACTGATAATTTTCCAAAAGCGCAGCAAAGGCTTTGACTTGAATAGTTGTTCATATTCATTAATATTGTACTAATGCAATATAAAAAAAATATGTATATTATTTCCTATTAAACTGTACGAGACCAAAAATAGTTCATGTGGATCTAATAATTACGATATATAATCGAATATTACATTTTATAACCTGTGCTTTTGATTAGGTTTTGATATTAAGAACTAAATGCTGTATAATAATTGTTATACAATATTTTTAAGTCAAATGAACAAGTCTATTACCTAGACGAATACTTCTTAAGTTTAAGATTACTAAAATTTTTTCGTCAATAAGGAATATATTGAATTCCGAATTATATTGCAAGTAAAAACATTATACCTATTGTTTCGTATAATAACAACCGTTGGAAAAAAACTACGAAAGGTAAAATATTTGATTATTATGGTTGTTTGTTAGGTCATATTGCGGATTGAATACCACACGTTATAAAATAAAAACGGTTGTTTTTCGAAAACGTGCAGGTGTTTTTAGTGTTTAATTTTTAATAACACAATGTCCTAAAACAACATGTTGTTGCTAACGTTGTTTTCCTGTCGACTTTATCATACATTCTAGTTTGAACGGACACCGAATTGGTTATTTTTAATTAATGCAATAAATATACTTTTTTTGTCATATTTTCTGTTAAATACCAAATGTAATAAAATATAAACTAGAGTTTTTCGAAAACGTACAAGTGTTTTTATTGTTTGTTTTCAAAAACAAATTGTTATTACTAAAGCGGTTTGCCGGTCGACTTTACAACACATTCAAGTTTGAACTGCCATTAAATTCGTTTTTTAGTGTCTGCATTAAAAATTCATTTTTATAAGTTTTAATATTCAGTTTGCTGTGCTTGGAGCTGAAAACGACAATTTTAACAAAACAAAATCATGCAATTCGCGATTATCTTACAGGTTACACCTTTAGCTGCCACAACTATCTTGTTATATGGAACATTCATCACGTCTGAGGCGGCTTATGGTGTTTTTTTAGAGACTGAAAATTATGATAATCGTTCGTTAGAGGTCAACGATGCCGAAGCGTATCATGCTCTAATAAACATCCAAACCGGATACCCGAATATACAAGAAACTCCTGCAGAAATCACCGAGGACTTTGTCCGATTGGCCCGTAAGAAGAAGCATAAAGAGTTGATTTGCACGTACTTGCATTGTAGCTTGAGACACATGGAACTTAACGAGTGTTATTTCGAATCGTTCGTTGACACAGTAGACGCTGTTCATGAAGTTGCAAAATTTTGGGAGTTCGTCCAAAGTATGGTAATAAAATAAATCGTATTAATATATCAATTACATAAATAATAATAAATAATTTAATATCCACGCCTCATCCTAAATTCAATTGACAACATCATATGGTACCTTTTGAGTTTCAAATAATGTTAATAATGCTCCAGAAAATACCTAATTGATTTCAATACCACATAATTTATTCACTTTAAAATTTTTTTTCCTATACCAAAAAAATTCACCCGATACAATAAACAATAACAATTTGTCGATACAGCTACTACGCCTAACTTTTAACATCATGTAACCGCAAGTGTTGTTTTTGTGTTTCAGTTGGGCTCATTATACCAATTCGGAGCTCTGAAGTCAAAAGCCCTGATGTCGTTTTATTTGTACATCAAATTAATGAATTCGTATACTTATTCTGTTGGCTGGGACCAGAGTTCTCTGCAGGCAACCCTAAACAAGGCAATGGAATTACACAAAAAGGTTCACCAACAATTAAGAGAAGAGTTTGTCCGTTGCCCTAATTACGATCAGTTTAACATAGATAGTGTTGCGTCGGAATTCTACAATAAACTAGAATTTGGGAACGAACTAAGTCAATCGATGTATATTCAAGAAATACGGCTTTGTATCGCTAAAAATATGTTTGATGTTAAGAAGGTGATGTACAAAAACGAGAATGGCAGGAAAAGCAACAGATTTGGAATTTTTCATAGAATGTCGTTCCAGTGTCTCTTTTTAAATGAATTTGGGCGGAGATTTGATATTTACTATTTAGGATGGGCGGTTGACGTTCAGTTCAACTGGGAAGCCATAGGCGATACAATTTTATCAAGGTTGACAGAAGCTAAACGTTTGCACTTGAAGAAAGACAGTTTGGAATTACTAATAAATTATCAGATTACTTGCATCGATTACTTGAAAATCTTTATTTTACGGTTTACTTTAATACACCTAGAGTACCTGAAAATGTTCGGTTGGTTGCTGGCACAAACTGACAGGTCCATCATTACAGGAACGGACGGAAATGACTACGTCGAAGAATGGTATTTTATATTGACCGATTTCATAAAATTGCTGTACTTGAAACACGACGATTTTTTCAATAATTTGTTGTGGAGTCTTGAGGAGAACTCATTGTACGTGTACTACAGCGAAGGGAACGAAACGATAAGGAGCCATGTGCAATTGGAACTCGAAAATATTTTGTCGACCACATTCAATGTGTCTGTCTGTGAACCGATTGTGTTGAACGTCAAGTCGAAAGATGTGTCTACCCTGAAACAGGAAATAGAGGAAAACAGTATCGGTAAAGCACGAGCATTCGTGAATCACATAAAAGGCTATTTCGACATAGATTTTCGTATTATCCAAACGATTATCGGACTGAAAAATAACAGTGATTTTTAATAACTATTGCGATTTGTACGCAAATCTTCTAAAAATTGTATGTTTAAAAGCACTTTTATTTCAACGTAAGCACTAAAGTCGTCAAATTTGCCAATTATAAAAAATAACCCGAATAAATTCATTTATTTTGTTTTAATAATATTGTCTTTTTTAAATATTTTTTATTTTTGTGTTTATATCAACGATATCTCTCAAATAGTCAAGCTGATTTTTCATGTAGCAAATCTATATCTCTTGAAATATTACATGAAGTGCCTTCCCTTGGAACTGTTTTAATTAGTGAAATACCTTTTATAGGTATTGTATGCAATGTATTCTGTTAATCATAAATATGTCTTTAAAACAATGCAAAGATATTCGATTACTTCGCAGAAATCGAGTAATATTATTTATATTTAAATTTAATGTCATAAAACTGTTCTTATTTTCACGAGCGGCTTACAGCAATTTTACTAAATTTAATCCGTTCATATATTTTTTTTGTTTTATGCCGTTAGACGTTTTAAATATCTGGTTTGTTGGACTACAATTTGTAAGTCTTTAGACTGTGCATGTAAATACGATTTATATTTGATTTTTAAGTAACAAAACGCCATATAGTTAATCTATTATCTCTAATCCACTATATCTATTTATTCAACTCTACAATCTTCATTCTTCTACATAATTCCTTAATACTCCTTCATAATCTCTCCAGCACTGTGACACAAAACGTGACGGATAAATTTTCAGAATGACCCCCAGCCATAAGACATATCCATGTCAAAATGATAATTCAATAGCTGTGCTTTATTGTTTGACGTTTTTGATGTTTCAGTTAAGCACTTTATACGAATTTGGAGCTTTGAAGTCGAAAGCGTTGATATCATTTTATTTGTACATCAATTTGATATTTCCCTATCCCGGATACGTTAGTCCAGACATGGCAGTCAAATTGCACGAACAAATTTATCAACGTATGAAAACGGAGTTCTTATTTTGCCGCGATAACCAACATGTCAACTTAACGTCGTGGCTCAGCGACATTGAATCAATTACAGAATATACTCATATGTATCTATCGAGAGTGTCTGCGTTATTTGAAATGAGAGAACCTGTCGTAGTATAGTTACAACGATATGTCACTTGGCTTTGTCTTTATCAACAATTTTGGATCTCGCCAAAACTTGAACTTCATTACATCCAACTATGACGTACAGGTCAACTGGAAAGACACGTCCCAAGAAATCTTTACAAGCAAGAACGACGCTGAACGTTTGGACTTGGACAACGACAGCTTAGAAATGCTGATCGTTTATCTGACCCTGTCGGTTGATTTTCTGAAAGTCTTTATGTTCCGGTTCACTTGGTTTCACCTCGAATGTTTGAACAAGTTTGATTTACATACTGACGAATATGTTCAACAATGATTCGAAATATTGACTGGATTCGTGGAGCTACTGGATTTAAAAAGAGACAAATTTTTTATTTATTTGCTGTCGAGTTTCCGGAGAAACGCAGTGGACGTGTACGATAGCTTGGCTAACGAAACCCTCAGAAACCATTTACAATTGAAACTGCAATGTTTGTCAGCGCCGTTAAACGTGTCTGCTACTGAACCGATAGAGTTGGACGTCATGTCGGCGGAGATATCTACTCTGCGACAGTAAAGAGAGGAGAACATTGTCGGTAGAGCAAAATCGTTCTTGTGGCATATTGGACGCTTTTTCGAAGGAGTCATCTTCCAAATCATCCAGACTATTATCGAATTGAAAAATTAAGAAATGATTTGTATTTATAACTATTGCCAGTGTATAACCGTCACTGTTATGTTATATTTTTTTACTTTAAAAGTACTTTTCATTATCACTTCGGTGTACGCACTTAAATTGAACAATCTACAATAAACTTCATAAGCCAATTGATATATTTTGTTGTTTCTTAAACTCGTTTTAGGTAAGTCCAACTACAGGCTCACCCGGTACTAGTGCAGGTGGTTTGTATTTTTTTTTTAATTGGTAAAGAAAAATTTTAATTCTTGAATTAAACAATATCATATGGTATAATTGATTGAAAAGGTAGTTAAAAACGGCGCGTCGGTGACATATTATTTTTGTAATTATTTCAATTGAATAAATATGTAATTTTCCGTGTTTTACTATTCCGGCGTTGGTTTGATGATCGGTGATAATAATAATATTGGAGTTATTATTAATGCTTGCGCGGTTAATTGTTTAACGTTTTGCCGGCATTATGATAAAATATGCATTAAACTTGCTCATTTGAACACAGGGTAAAGAGGTTAAACGGGAAATTCATAATAACAATAATGATTTGCAATAACCGTATTGGAAAACTGTATTTTTTTTTAAACCGACACAACATGTGTTTTTAGTGCGTACACGTTTGTCGTTGGTTGCAATGCAATGTGAAAAAAAAAATTTAACTATAATTAAATAACTAGCAGTTGATAACCGAAACGAAAAAGACCTTCTAGCGTTCACCGTAGTATGCTAAAAAAAAAAATTGTACTCTCGAAGTGAGCCAAGTTAAAGTTAATGGGAACCGAAAAGTTTTGGGTCAGCTAAAACAACTCCACAGTGTTTTTCTCGACTTTTACCAGCCACTAGTTTTCTGAAACAATCTTAAAATATGACTTTTCCATCGACAAACGTGAAAGGCCGCGCAACCGCCAAAATCAATCACAAAACTTTATACAAACACAATATATCTCGTTATGTGAACTGAATAATATGTTTTTCTTGTTTTCATACTTTTGATCGACAAACTAAAATCAGACTTTCCAATTGTCATATTGTTTTATTTTGTATATAGTTTTAACGTCGAAAACTTTTTCAATGCCGTCTACGATTTAAATCACCATAATTTTATCAGTTTTATTTTAGGTCAGGTTGTGTTAGGTTTAGATATTAGTCGTAAGATATTTTACATCAAGTGTGAATTAGGCTTAAATTAAATGGTCATTGGATAAGTCCTGTTAAGATGCTTGGGGGTTTTGATAGGATAGAATATCTTAGATCAAGCTCCAGTACAAGCGATGATTTACGAACAGCTATGAAACAATCAAAATCTTAAGTGTATTAGACTTTTTAAATGAGCCGATGAGAGTATACTATAAAATGATTTACCGTTTAGAAGGCGATTACTCGGTTTCGGCCAAATACTGGCACAATGCGTGGTGTTCGAAAATTCTTTGCATTAATACAATTAGGCAAAACCATTATCTGTCTCGGCGGAAAACCGTGTGAATTATACAGCAAACGCCCATGTGAACGTGCGTTACACCCAGTCGGTTCACCTGCATATGTTACAGGCCAACTGTTCATCGATAACCAGAGCACATTTGAACGTTAAGCTTGCAAATCGCTAATTCCATCGTGTGGTTAACGCGAAAACAGTTATTCGAAACTGATAATTTTCCAAAAGCTGCAGCAAAGGCCTTGACTTGAATAGTTGTTCACATTCATTAATATTGTACTAAAGCAATATGAAAAAAAATATGTATATTATTTCCTATTAAACTGTACGAGACCAAAATTAGTTCATGTGGATCTAATAATCACGATATATAATCGAATATTACATTTTATAACCGGTGCTTTTGATTAGGTTTTGATATTAAGAACTAAATGCTGTATAATAATTGTTGTACAATATTTTTAAGTCAAATGAACAAGTCTATTACCAGACGAATACTTCTTAAGTTTAAGATGACTAGAATTTTTTCGTCAATAAGGAATATATTGGAATTATATTGCAAGTAAAAACATTATACCTATTGTTTCGTATAAAAACAACCGTTGGAAAAAAACTACGTAAGGTAAAATATTTGATTATTATGGTTGTTTGTTAGGTCATATTGCGGATTGAATACCACACGTTATAAGATAAAAACGGTTGTTTTTCGAAAACGTGCAAGTGTTTTTAGTGTTTAATTTTTAATAACACAATGTCCTAAAACAACATGTTGTTGCTAACGTTGTTTTTCTGTCGACTTTATCATACATTCTAGTTTGAACGGACACCGAATTGGTTTTTTTTAGTTAATGCAATAAATATACGTTTTAAAAGTTTTATATTAATTTGCTGTGCTTGGAGCTAACAACGATATTATTAATCAATTTGGTAATGACAAGTATAGAATACTTCCATCGTGTGGTTAACGCGAAAACAGTTATTCGAAACTGACAATTTTCCAAAAGCTGCAGCAAAGGCCTTGACTTGAATAGTTGTTCACATTCATTAATATTGTACTAAAGCGATACGAAAAAAATATGTATATTATTTCCTATTAAACTGTACGAGACCAAAAATAGTTCATGTGGATCTAATAATCACGATAAATAATCGAATATTACATTTTATAACCGGTGCTTTTGATTAGGTTTTGATATTAAGAACTAAATGCTGGAAAATAATTTTTTCACCTAAACATACAATATAATTAGGTCAAATAAACACGTATATTACCCAGACGAATACTTCTCGAGGTTAAGATTACTAGAATTTGTTCGTCAATAAGGAATATAGTGGAATTATATTGCAAATAAAAACATCACTATGTAAAGTAAAATATTTGATTATTATAGTTGTTTTTTTAGGTCATATTTCGGATTGAATACCACACGTTATAAAATAAACATGGATGTTTTTCATAAAAGTGCAAACATTTTTAGTGATGATTTTCAAAAACACCAATGTCGTAAAAGAATATATAATTGCTAAAGTTGATTCCTGTTAACTTTGCCATACATTCTAGTTTCAACAGCTGCCCTGTTCGTTTTTCAAGTTCCTACAGTAAAAATTCGTTTTAATAGTTTAATATTGAATTTTCTGTGCTTGGAGCTAACAACGCTATTATTAACCAAAATAAAATCATGCGATTCGCGATTATCTTACAGGTTAAATCATTAGCAGCCATAGCCGTCTTGTTGTGTGGGACATTCATCACGTCTGAGGCTGTTTATGATCCTTTTCCAGAGAAATCAACTGACGGTAATCTTTCGTCGGAGGACAACGATACCGTAGCATTTCTTGCTCTAATAAATATCCAAACCGGATATCCGGATCTTTCGCAAGAGACTCGCAAGAAATTAGAAGATTTGGTCCGGTTGACTCGTAAGAACAAGCAAAGTGATTTGATTTGCACGTACTTGCATAGTTGCTTGATACACATGAAATATACAAAGTTTCTTTTCGACGCGTATATACTCACTGAACATGCTGCTAGAGATATTGCAGAATACAGTAACATCGCTCAAAAAATGGTAATTATATAAATCGTATTAAATAAATAATATAATATAAATTACATAAAAAATTGTAAGCAATTTAATGATTACCAATAGTCCTAAATTGTATATTTCAATAACTTGTTAAAAATTATTCAAAACTAGCTAAAATAATAAATTGACATGATTACATGACAAAAGAAGCCACACAAAATCTTTAAAGTTATTATAATTTTTTTTCCTAAATTTAAATTATAGATCTCTACACCAATTGCGCATTAAGCGTCTGGGAGGATTAACAGGAATAGCATTTGTTAAAAGGCCTTCTATTATTTATAATTTAAAAATGTAATTGAACACAAAATATGTTACCATTTGAGATAAAGTTCTAGAGAAAGGGTTTTCAAACAGAACAACAACAAAATGGCAACAAATTTTTTGTGGTAAACCAGTGTAAGGCGTTAAAAAAATCACCCAATATAAGCAATAATAATTTATCGATAAAGCTGCTGCGCTTAACTGTTTGCATCATATAACCGCAAGTGTTGTTTTTATGTTTCAGTTGAGCACTTTATACGAAATCGGAGCTTTGAAGTCGAAAGCTATTATGTCATTTTATTTGTACATCAATTTGATAAACGATTATCCGAAATCTGTTAACTGGGAAAAGAATAATCGGCAGGTATCCAATGACATGGCAGTGGAAATACACGAAAACGTTTACCAACAATTGAGAGACGAGTTTTTCAGTTGTCGTGAATACGGTCAGTTAGGCTTTGAAAGTTTTGTGTCGACATTTCAAGAGAAAACGGAATTTAGCGACATGGAGAGTCGCGAAGATTACATTAAAGCAATGTGGAAGTCTATCCGTGAAAATGGGTTGAACGTTGTTAAATTAATGGAAAAGAACAACGGCAACAAAGAGTACGCATATTACGAACAAATGTCTATAACAAGACTCTTTTTGTATGAATTTGGGAGGTCAAATGAGATTTACAGCTTAAAATTGGAGTATGACGTGCAGTTCAGATGGAAAGTCGTAAGCGACAAAATTCGTTCAAGCTTGACAGACGCTAAACATTTGCACTTGAAGAAAGACAGTTTGGAATTGCTAATAAACTATCAGATCGCTTGCATAGAATACTTGAAAATCTTTATACTCCGGTTCACTTTGATACACCTAGAGTACCTGAAAATATTCGGATTGCTGCTGGCACAAGCTGACAGGCCCACCAGTATAGAAACGGACGAAAACGGATACGTTCAACAATGGCTTGTTATATTAAAAAATTTCGGAAAATTGCTGTACTTGAAACACGACGAATTTTTCAACAACTTGCTGTCGAGTCTTGAGGAACACTCATTGGACGTGTACTATACCGAAGGAAACGACACGATAAGAACCCTTGTGCAATTGAAACTAGAAAATATTTTGTCGACCACATTCAATCAATCTGTCTGTCCACCAATTGTGTTGAACGTCAAGTCGAAAGATGTGTCTACCCTGAAACAGGAAATAGAGGAAAACAGTATCGGTAAAGTTCGAAAGTTTGTTGAACACCTGATAAGCCTTTTCGACGTAGATTTTCGTATTATCCAAACGATTATCGGACTGAAAAATAACAGTGATTATTAATAAATTTTGCGATTGTTACGCATAACTTCTAATAATATTATGATAAAAAGCACATTTATTTCAACGTAAGCACTAAAGTCATAAACTCTGCATGAGAAAATAAAGAAAAACAGTATCGGTAAAGCACGATATTTCGTGAATCACATGAAAGCGTGTTTCAATATGGATTTTCGTATCATCCAAACGATTATCGGGCTGAAAAATAACAGTGATTAATAAGAACTATTGCGATTGTGACGCGAAATTTTCAATAATATTATGTTTAAAAGCACTTTTATTTCAACGTAAACACTAAATTCGTAAAGATTGCCAATTAAAAAAAATTCAATAAGTTAAATCCTGTAGTAGTACACAGCACATAGTTGCTGTAGAGTTATACTAAGTGCACAATACTGTTAACATTGTAACCTGAATAAATTCTTTTATTTTGTTTTCACAATATTGTTTTTTGTATTTATTTTTTATACTTGTGTTTATATTCACAGTATCTACGAATACTCAACTCTTTAAACTGTTTTTTCATGTAGGAAATCTATATTTCTCGAAATCTTACATGGAACTGTTGATGTAGCAACGACGAATAAAATACCTACTTGCAGACTAAAAAAACAAAACGGTATTGATAATATAAATTACATCTATTGTGTGATACGTTTAATTATTTTCACACAGAAATGACTAGAAAACAATTTGTCAAAATAATGTAAGCTTACATCGTGTTTTCTAAAAGACTTCATGCAGGCCAGAAACTAAATAAGTAGTCTTTATGATCAACTGCATTGGTGAAAATCGATAACGTACAACGAATTATTCTTGACAAACGAAATTAGTTGTCAACCTCTATGTTACCTGAGTAAGAAAATAATAAAAACAAAAACTAAGAAAATAATAATATAGGATTTCGTTTGCCATAACCGCACTCAAGTAAAAAAACTTAGCTTCATGTAATGTTTTATCAAAAGATTGCCAATATTTTATAAATACACATTTTGAAATACATATGTTTTGAATTTAAAAACAAAGCTTTAACTCTTTAAAAAAATAAAAATTTACTACTGAATTAAAACTAACATTAGGTTCTTGTACGGGCTACTGAATTAAAGAGAACAGATAAGTTTTGTATAAATGCTATGAAAATACTTCACTATTAATAGTAATAACACAACAGTCTTACTATCTGGACAGAGTTCTAATTTGTCTACATAAACGTATATAACCTAAATAACTAATAATTCACACAAATTATGTTTATATAATTAACAAAAAAAAACCTGAGTGAACAACAATGATGTCGAGTTGGGTGGCTTTCCTCGTACGACCGCAGGCAATGCCCAAAGCGGTGCTGGCGAGAAACAAGTGGTCTCCAACAAAATCAATTTCTAAAGTTTAATATGTATTCCCTAATTTATTATCATTTATTTCAATGATAATACAAATGTTTCAGTTGTATATTTTAGTGAGTTGACTTATTTGTAATACTTATAATCAATGTCTTTGAACATTAGACTACGTTACTAATGTCAAATGAACAAGTCTATTACTCAGACGAATACTTCGAAAGGTTTAGATTACTAGAATTTGTTTGCAAAAAAAGGAGAAAAATAGTGGAAATATATTTCATATAAAAACATTATACTTATTAATTTGTACAAAAAGAACCGTTGGAAAAAAATCACTATGTAAGGTAAAATATTTGATTATTATGGTGGTTTTTAGGTCATATTTCGGATTGAATACCACACATATTATAAAATAAAAACGGTTGTTTTTCGAGAACGTGCAGGTGTTTTTAGTGTTTGATTTTTATTAACACCAATATCCTAAAACCACATGTTATTGCTAACGTTGTTCTCCTGTCGACCATACATTCTTGTTTGAACGGACGCCGAATCGGTTTTTTTAGTTTCTGCAATAAATATTCGTTTTAAAAGTTTAATATTAGGTTTGCTGTGCTTGGAGTCCACGACGATATTATTAACCAATACGAAATCATGCGATTCGCGATTATCTTACAGGTTAAACAGTTAGCTGTCGTAGCTGTCTTGTTGTGTGGGGCATTTTTCATGCCTGAGAGTGCTTATGGTGCTAGTTCAGAGGAATCATCTGACGATAATGTTTCGTCCGAGGTCAGCGATATCGAAGCATATCGTGCTCTAATAAATATCCAAACCGGATATCCGGATCATTCGCAAGAAACTCCCGCAGAAATCACCGAAGCCATTGTCCGATCGACCCGTAGGAACAAGCAAAGGGATTTGATTTGCACGTTCTTGCACAGTAGTTTGATACACATGAAACTTACAAAGTTTCTTTTCGACGCGTATAAGCTCACTAAACATGCTGCTAGAGATATTGCAGAATACAGGGACATCGCTCAAAAGATGGTAATTATATTAGTCGTATTAAATAAATAATTTAATATAAATTACATTAATAATTGTAAGTAATTTAGCAATTAACAATACCCCTAAATTGTATATTTAAATAACTTATTGATGATTATTCAAAACTAGTCACCGACCCGTTCAAATTTTCAGTAAATTATTCTTAATTTATTTTTTTTCTCTAAATTTAATTGAATACATACAAATATGTTATCGTTGGAGTTCCAATTAATGTTTATAATGCTCTAGAGAAGTCTTAATTCATTTGAATATTCCTTAACTTGAAAGGGTTTTGCAAACAGAATAGCTGACAAATTTCAACAATTGTTTATGGTAAATGTAAGGCGTTCAAAAAATCACCCAATATAAGCAATATCAAATTATACCGATACAGCTGCATTGCTTATCTGTTTACATCATGTAACCGCAGGTGTTTATTTTGTGTTTCAGTTGAGCACTTTGTACGAATTCAAGGCTTTGAAGTCAAAAGCTATTATGTCATTTTATTTGTACATCAATTTGATCAACAATTATCCGGAATCTGTTAACTGGGAAAAGAATGATCGGCAGGTAGCCAGTGACAAGGCAGTGGAAATACACGAACACGTTAGCCAACAATTGAGAGACGAGTTTTTCAGTTGCCGTGAATACGACCAGTTTGACTTCGATAGTTTTATGACGGAATTCCAAGAGAAAAAACAATTTAGCGTTGAGCAAAGTCGATTGAAGTACATTCAATCAATACGGGATCCTATCAATGAAAATATGTCAGACGTCTTGATGTTGATGAACAAGAACAACGGCAACAAAGCCTACACATATTACGAACAAATGTCTATGCGAAGTCTCTTTATGAATTACTTCGGGAATTCAAATGATATACGTAACTTAAAAGAAGGTTACGACGTGCAGTTCAACTGGAAAGTCGTAGGCGATAACATTTTTTCAAACTTGACAGAAGCTAAACATTTGCACTCGAGGAAAGACCGTTTGGAATTGCTAATAAATTATCAGATCACTTGCATAGAGTACTTGAAAATCTTTATACTCCGCTTCACTTTAATACACTTGGGATACCTGAAAAAATTCGCTATGCTGCTGGATGAGGCTGACGAGCCCGCCGGTATCGAAGCGGACGAAATCGGATACGTTCAACAATGGCTTGCTGTATTAAAAGATTTCGGAAAATTTCTGTACTTGAAAAACGACGATTTTTTCAATAATTTGTTGTCGAATCTTATGGATATTTCATCAGACGTGTACTATAGCGAAGGGAATGATACGATAAGAAACCTCGTGGAATTGGAACTAGAAAATATTTTGTCAACCACATTCAAAGAGACTGTCTGTCAACCGATTGTGTACGATGTTCAAACGAAGACCATACCTACAATGCGACGGAAAATAAAGAAAGACAGTATCCGTAAAGCACGAGCGTTCGTGGATCACATGAAAGGATATTTTAACATGGATTTTCGTATTATCCAAACGATTATCGGGCTGAAAAATAACAGTGATTATTAATAACTATTGCAATTGTTACGCAAAACTTTCAATAATATTATGTTTAGAAGCACTTTTATTTCAATGTAAACACTTAATTTGTAAAGATTGTCAATAAAAAAAAATTCAACAAGTTATATCCTGTTCAGCATATACACTGCACATAGTTGCTGTAGTGTCATACTTAGTGAATCATCCGAATAACATATTTATATTTAAGGTACCTCTCAAGTAGTTGAACTGTTTTTTCATGTAGAAAATGTATGTCTCTTGAAATATTACATAAAATGGCCTTTATTAGGACTGTTAAACACAAATATGTCTTAAAATATTGCAAACATTTTTTATTACTCAGCAGAAAGCGTATATAAAAATGTATGGGTCAAATGTCTGACTTGTGATCCCAACACTTGTGTGTATTGAGGTAAACAGAAGAGAAAACCTAGAAGGAAAAACAGGGAGGAGAATAAAAGTGGGGAAGGAAAGAGTGGGTATGGGTGGGAAATGTTTGTGACCACATAATATTTCAGAGGTCTGTATACGGTTTTTGTTTTGTATTAAAATTCTTTCTTACATACCTAGTTATAAATACATAAAGGCGTATTCTTCATGATCCAATGTTTAATGGAAAAAACTAATTTTGAAATACAACTCAAAAACTTATTCGCCTTACTATGATTTGCCACCGAAAAGTTATTTTCTTGAAAGTTGTGACTTATACCCCATTTCTGGAATAAGCTATGTATTAATGTTAAACAATTTTGATGAAAACTCTCGGTTCGCTCGAGGCGATTTTTTTTCGGTTTCGAACCCATTTAACCGAATGCTCTTGTTGCACCGCCCGGCCCTTGTTATGGTGTCTAAAAGTCTTCAGTCTCGTCAGAGTTGTTTTTCTCCGCGACGGCAACGACCGCCGGACAAAATGCGATTACGGCTTGGGCAAGGCAGAACTTTGGCCCCGAGGTTAAATGTCTTTTCAGCGTACAGTGTACTCGTGTAATTCATTACCCGACTGCGGTGAAAGATTTCGACGAAAAATAAAGATTACAGTTTGGTCTAATGCACCCGGGGGCGTTGTGCGCCAGAGATTAAGCAACCCAATAATAGACAATATGGAAAGCTTACCCGGGGCACAAAATCGTTGTGTATTAACGTCAAACATCTGCCTTCAGCACTTTAACATGTCCACAATACTGGAAGGGTTCTGTAAATGCTTTTCTGACAAGTCTCGCTCAGAAAATGGTACCCTACACAAATGTTATTACAAAATCGGCTCGATTTTATAATGTACATACCGTGTTACAAAAAAAAAAAAAATAATAAGTGTCTGTCAGTATTCTTCGGCCGGAAATTATAAAAAACCTTTATCGAATATTTTTTTTTTTTATTATCCCGGACTGATACTCTATTGTGAGTTAAATGCATCCATTTGGCTGAAAAAATAAAATAAAATTAATATTCATTCCTCCCACTTGACAATTAACACTCTTCGCTTAATTTTTGATAATCATTAGTACAATTTTTTTGCATAACAATAATACTATACATAGAATTTCTATGTATCAACATCCTTATCAAGGTGGAAGCCTATTGTTGGAGAAACAAAGATTTATTCTCGAAAGAATGATTTAGTACATAAAATATGACTTTTACGAGATAATGAGAATAAATTATCACAAAAGCATGTGGGGTAGCAACGACGGGTAGAATACTTAATTGCAGACTAAAAAACAAACGGTAACGATAGTATAAATTACATCTATTGGCTATTGCTTAGATTTTGATTAAACCTAAACTCCTATACACATTTTAGTTACAACAGCTCTACTCAGTTTGCTGGGCACTGCTTTATGTCAGTTAGCAATCGAATTAACTCTTTATTATTTAAATATGATAGTATATATAATAATGCCATTTGGCATTTAATAAACGAATTAATGATTATAGTTTAATATTTAATTATAATTTTATTATGATATATTTTAACGATAAAACAAATATTTCATTTGTATATTTTAGCGAATTGGCTTCTTTGCTTTATATTTATATTGTATGTAGTCGAACCTAAGAATAAGCTATAAAGTTCATTGAACAAATCAATTACATAGACTGATACCTTTTGATTGATGGCTTAGATTGATAGAACTTGTTAGCAACAAAAAAAGAGAAACAGTAAAACTATTTTGCCAAAAAATATATATTACCTATTGTCAGGTATAAAAGAAATTAAAAACAAAAATACTTTACAATACAAAACAATTTTAATCGTAGAAATGATAGACTTATTTTCTGTTGAATACCACACTTGCAAGTGTTTTTAGTGTTCGTATTTCAAAAACACCAATGTCGAAAAAAAACATGTTATTTCTAACGTTGTTTTCTTGTTGACTTTACCATAAATTCTATTTAAATGAGGCCGTATTGGTTATTTTTTGTTTCTGCAGATAGTTTAATATTAGGTTTGCAGTGCTTGGTGTTAACAACGATATTTTTAACAAAACAAAATCATGCGGATCGCGATCACCTTACAGGTGACATCTTTAGCTGCCATAGCTGTCTTGTTGTGTGGAAAATTCATCACGTCTGAGGCTGCCTATGGTGTTATTTTAGGGACTGAAGCCGATGATAAACTTTCGTCGGAGGTCAAGATTGACAGAAGCTAAACGTTTGCACTTGGAGATCGACAGTTTGGATTTGCTAATAAACTACCAGGTCGCTTGCATCGATTACTTGAAAATCTTTATTTTACGGTTTACTTTAATACACTTAGAGTACCTGAAAATGTTCGGTTGGCTGCTGGCACAAACTGACAGGTCCGCCGTTATAGGAAAGGACGGAAACGACTACGTTGAAGAGTGGTATTTTATATTGACCGATTTCGTAAAGTTGCTGTACTTGAAACACGACGTATTTTTCAATAATTTGTTGTGGATCATTGAGGAGAACTCATTGGACGTGTACTACAGCGAAGGGAACGAAACGATAAGAAGCCATGTGCAATTGGAACTCGAAAATATTTTGTCGACCACATTCAATGTGTCTGTCTGTGAACCGATTGTGTTGAACGTCAAGTCGAAAGATGTGTCTACCCTGAAACAGGAAATAGAGGAAAACAGTATCGGTAAAGTTCGAAAGTTTGTTGAACACCTGATAAGCCTTTTCGACGTAGATTTTCGTATTATCCAAACGATTATCGGACTGAAAAATAACAGTGATTATTAATAAATATTGCGATTGTTACGCATAACTTCTAATAATATTATGATAAAAAGCACATTTATTTCAACGTAAGCACTAAAGTCATAAAGATTGCCAATTAAAAAAATTCTATTGTTAAATCGTGTAGTAATACATAGCATATAGTTGATGTAGGGTTATACTTAGTGTGTTAATGATAATCCCATTATCATTGTAACCCGAATAAATTCAATTATTTTGTTTTAATAATATTGTCTTTTTTAAATATTTTTTATTTTTGTGTTTAAATCAACGGTATCTCTCAGTTAAACTGATTTTTCATGTAGAAAAACTATATCTCTTGTGGTATTACATGAATTGACCTTAAGTGAAACTGTTAATGTAGCAACAACGAAACAATACACATTTGTAGACTAAAAAAACAAACGGTATTGATAATTTAAATTATATCTATGGCGTGGTTGGTTTAATACTTTTCTATTCTTTACTTATTGTGTAATCCAATTATCATTGTAACCCGAAAAAATTCATTTATTTGGTTTTAATAATATTATAATTTTATTATGATATATTTTAACGATAAAACAAATATTTCATTTATACATTTTAGCGAATTGGCTTCTTTGCTTTATATTTAAATTGTATGTAGTCGAACCTAAAAATAAGCTATAAAGTCCATTGAACAAATCAATTACATAGACTGATACCTTTTGAGGCTAAGATTATTAGAATTTGTAAATAAAACAAGGAAAACAGTAAAATTATTTTGCCAAAAAATATATTTTATCTATTGTGAGGTAATAAAGATATTAAAAACAAAAATACTTTACAATACAAAACAATTTTAATCGTAGAAGTGATAGACTTATTTTCTGTTGAATACCACACTTTAAAAAATGAAAACGCATGTTTTCCGAAAACTTGCAAGTGTTTTTAGTGTTCGTATTTCAAAAACACCAATGTCGAAAAAAAACATGTTATTTCTAACGTTGTTTTCTTGTTGACTTTACCATAAATTCTATTTGAATGAGGCCGTATTGGTTATTTTTCGTTTCTGCAGATAGTTTAATATTAAGTTTGTAGTGCTTGGCGCTAACAACGATATTTTTAACAAAACAAAATCATGCGGATCGCGATCACCTTACAGGTGACACCTTTAGCTGCCATAGCTGTCTTATTGTGTGGAAAATTCATCACGTCTGAGGCTGCCTATGGTGTTATTTTAAAGACTGAAGCTGATGATAATCTTTCGTCGGAGGTCAACGATGCCGAAGCGTATCATGCTCTCATAAATATCCAAACCGGATACCTGGGTGTACAAGAAACTCCCGCAGAAATCACAGAGGACTTTGTCCGATTGACCCGTAAGAGGAAGCATAAGGAATTGATTTGCACGTACCTGCGTAGTAGCTTGAGACACATGGATCTTAACAAGTGTTTTTTCGAATCATATATTAACACTGATGACGCTGTTAAAGAAGTTGCAACATTTTGGGAGTTTGTTCAAATTATGGTAATACAATAAATCGTATTAATATTAATATCCACTCCTCGTCGTAAATTTTATATTTAAATAACTTATTAATAATTATTTGAAACTAATCAACGACTCGATCTAATTTTTAGTACACTATTCTTAATTTTAAAATTCAATTGAATACATTGGAAAATGGCATCGTTTGAGTTTCAAATAATATTGATAATACTCCAGAAAATACTTAATTGATTTTAATACCATTTAATTTTTAAATTGGGTTTTCAAAAAGTATAGCTTTCGAAAATGTTTTATCCTAAACCAGTATATAGCTTTAAAAAAAAATTATCCGATATAATAGGCAATAACAATCGATACAGCAGTTGGCCTTATATGTTTACGTCATGTAACCGCAGGTGTTGTTTTGGTGTTTCAGTTGCGCTCTTTATACCAAATCGGAGCTTTAAAGTCAAAAGCCATATTGTCATTATTTTTGTATATTAAATTAATGCGTGCGTACCCAGAATCAGTTATCTGGGTCAACAGAAGTCGGAAGCTAGCCCAAGACAGAGCAATGCAATTACACGAAAAGGTTCGCCAACAATTGAAAGACGAGTTTGTCCGTTGCCGTAATCACGATCAGTTGAATTTCTATGGTGATGTGTCAAAAGTCTACAAAAAAAAAAAATTTAACGACGAGAAAAGTCAATCGAAGTATATTCATGAAATACAGATTTCTGCGAGTAAAAATATGTCAGACATTCTTATGTTAATGAGTAATAACAGCGGCGGCAGAAGCAACAGAAACTACGAATATTACCATAAAATGTCATTTGAGTGTCTGTTTTTAAATGAATTTGGGCGGAGATCTGATATTTACAATTTAGGATTGGCGTTCGACGTCCAGTTCAACTGGAAAGTCATAGGCCATACAATTTTTTCAAGATTGACAGAAGCTAAACGTTTGCACTTGGAGATCGACAGTTTGGATTTGCTAATAAACTACCAGGTCGCTTGCATCGATTACTTGAAAATCTTTATTTTACGGTTTACTTTAATACACTTAGAGTACCTGAAAATGTTCGGTTGGCTGCTGGCACAAACTGACAGGTCCGCCGTTATAGGAAAGGACGGAAACGACTACGTTGAAGAGTGGTATTTTATATTGACCGATTTCGTAAAGTTGCTGTACTTGAAACACGACGTATTTTTCAATAATTTGTTGTGGATCATTGAGGAGAACTCATTGGACGTGTACTACAGCGAAGGGAACGAAACGATAAGAAGCCATGTGCAATTGGAACTCGAAAATATTTTGTCGACCACATTCAATGTGTCTGTCTGTGAACCGATTGTGTTGAACGTCAAGTCGAAAGATGTGTCTACCCTGAAACAGGAAATAGAGGAAAACAGTATCGGTAAAGTTCGAAAGTTTGTTGAACACCTGATAAGCCTTTTCGACGTAGATTTTCGTATTATCCAAACGATTATCGGACTGAAAAATAACAGTGATTATTAATAAATATTGCGATTGTTACGCATAACTTCTAATAATATTATGATAAAAAGCACATTTATTTCAACGTAAGCACTAAAGTCATAAAGATTGCCAATTAAAAAAATTCTATTGTTAAATCGTGTAGTAATACATAGCATATAGTTGATGTAGGGTTATACTTAGTGTGTTAATGATAATCCCATTATCATTGTAACCCGAATAAATTCAATTATTTTGTTTTAATAATATTGTCTTTTTTAAATATTTTTTATTTTTGTGTTTAAATCAACGGTATCTCTCAGTTAAACTGATTTTTCATGTAGAAAAACTATATCTCTTGTGGTATTACATGAATTGACCTTAAGTGAAACTGTTAATGTAGCAACAACGAAACAATACACATTTGTAGACTAAAAAAACAAACGGTATTGATAATTTAAATTATATCTATGGCGTGGTTGGTTTAATACTTTTCTATTCTTTACTTATTGTGTAATCCAATTATCATTGTAACCCGAAAAAATTCATTTATTTGGTTTTAATAATATTATAATTTTATTATGATATATTTTAACGATAAAACAAATATTTCATTTATACATTTTAGCGAATTGGCTTCTTTGCTTTATATTTAAATTGTATGTAGTCGAACCTAAAAATAAGCTATAAAGTCCATTGAACAAATCAATTACATAGACTGATACCTTTTGAGGCTAAGATTATTAGAATTTGTAAATAAAACAAGGAAAACAGTAAAATTATTTTGCCAAAAAATATATTTTATCTATTGTGAGGTAATAAAGATATTAAAAACAAAAATACTTTACAATACAAAACAATTTTAATCGTAGAAGTGATAGACTTATTTTCTGTTGAATACCACACTTTAAAAAATGAAAACGCATGTTTTCCGAAAACTTGCAAGTGTTTTTAGTGTTCGTATTTCAAAAACACCAATGTCGAAAAAAAACATGTTATTTCTAACGTTGTTTTCTTGTTGACTTTACCATAAATTCTATTTGAATGAGGCCGTATTGGTTATTTTTCGTTTCTGCAGATAGTTTAATATTAAGTTTGTAGTGCTTGGCGCTAACAACGATATTTTTAACAAAACAAAATCATGCGGATCGCGATCACCTTACAGGTGACACCTTTAGCTGCCATAGCTGTCTTATTGTGTGGAAAATTCATCACGTCTGAGGCTGCCTATGGTGTTATTTTAAAGACTGAAGCTGATGATAATCTTTCGTCGGAGGTCAACGATGCCGAAGCGTATCATGCTCTCATAAATATCCAAACCGGATACCTGGGTATACAAGAAACTCCCGCAGAAATCACAGAGGACTTTGTCCGATTGACCCGTAAGAGGAAGCATAAGGAATTGATTTGCACGTACCTGCATAGTGGCTTGAGATACATGGATTTTAACAAGTGTTTTTTCGAATCATATACTGACACTTATGACGCTATTAAAGAAGTTGCAAGATCTTGGAAGTTTGTTCAAATTATGGTAATACAATAAATCGTATTAATATTAATATCCACTCCTCGTCGTAAATTTTATATTTAAATAACTTATTAATAATTATTTGAAACTAGTCAACGACTCGATCTAGTTTTTAGTACACTATTCTTAATTTTAAAATTCAATTGGATACATTGAAAAATGGCATCGTTTGAGTTTCAAATAATATTGATAATACTCCAGAAAATACTTAATTGATTTCAATACCATTTAATTTTTAAAATGTATTATATTTTATCCTAAACCAGTATATCGCGTTAAAAAAAAATTATCCGATATAATAGGCAATAAAAATCGATACATCAGTTGGGCTTATATCTTTACGTCATGTAACCGCAGGTGTTTTTTTGGTGTTTCAGTTGGGCTCTTTATACCAAATCGGAGCTTTGAAGTCAAAAGCCATATTGTCATTATTTTTGCATATCAAATTAATGGGTGCTTACCCAGAATCAGTTATCTGGGTCAACAGAAGTCGGAAGCTAGCCCAAGACAGAGCAATGGAATTACACGAAAAGGTTCGCCAACAATTGAAAGACGAGTTTGTCCGTTGCCGTAATCACGATCAGTTTAATTTCTATGGTGATGTGTCAAAAGTCTTCAAAAAACATAAATTTAACGACGAGCAAAGTCAATTTAAGTATATTCATGAAATTCAGATTTCTGCGAGTAAAAATAGGTATGACATCATTACGATAATGAATAATAACAGCGGCGACAGAAGCAACAGAAGCTACGAATATTACCATAGAATGTCATTTGAGTGTCTGTTTTTAAATGAATTTGGGCGGAGATCTGATATTTACAATTTAGGATTGGCGTTCGACGTCCAGTTCAACTGGAAATTCATCGGCCATACAATTTTTTCAAGATTGACAGAAGCTAAACGTTTGCACTTGGAGATCGACGGTTTGGATTTGCTAATAAACTACCAGGTCGCTTGCATCGATTACTTGAAAATCTTTATTTTACGGTTTACTTTAATACACTTAGAGTACCTGAAAATGTTCGGTTGGCTGCTGGCACAAACTGACAGGTCCGCCGTTATAGGAAAGGACGGAAACGACTACGTTGAAGAGTGGTATTTTATATTGACCGATTTCGTAAAGTTGCTGTACTTGAAACACGACGTATTTTTCAATAATTTGTTGTGGATCATTGAGGAGAACTCATTGGACGTGTACTACAGCGAAGGGAACGAAACGATAAGAAGCCATGTGCAATTGGAACTCGAAAATATTTTGTCGACCACATTCAATGTGTCTGTCTGTGAACCGATTGTGTTGAACGTCAAGTCGAAAGATGTGTCTACCCTGAAACAGGAAATAGAGGAAAACAGTATCGGTAAAGTTCGAAAGTTTGTTGAACACCTGATAAGCCTTTTCGACGTAGATTTTCGTATTATCCAAACGATTATCGGACTGAAAAATAACAGTGATTATTAATAAATATTGCGATTGTTACGCATAACTTCTAATAATATTATGATAAAAAGCACATTTATTTCAACGTAAGCACTAAAGTCATAAAGATTGCCAATTAAAAAAATTCTATTGTTAAATCGTGTAGTAATACATAGCATATAGTTGATGTAGGGTTATACTTAGTGTGTTAATGATAATCCCATTATCATTGTAACCCGAATAAATTCAATTATTTTGTTTTAATAATATTGTCTTTTTTAAATATTTTTTATTTTTGTGTTTAAATCAACGGTATCTCTCAGTTAAACTGATTTTTCATGTAGAAAAACTATATCTCTTGTGGTATTACATGAATTGACCTTAAGTGAAACTGTTAATGTAGCAACAACGAAACAATACACATTTGTAGACTAAAAAAACAAACGGTATTGATAATTTATATTATATCTATGGCTTGGTTGGTTTAATACTTTTCTATTCTTTACTTATTGTGTAATCCAATTATCATTGTAACCCGAAAAAATTCATTTATTTTGTTTTAATAATATTATAATTTTATTATGATATATTTTAACGATAAAACAAATATTTCATTTATACATTTTAGCGAATTGGCTTCTTTGCTTTATATTTAAATTGTATGTAGTCGAACCTAAAAATAAGCTATAAAGTCCATTGAACAAATCAATTACATAGACTGATACCTTTTGAGGCTAAGATTATTAGAATTTGTAAATAAAACAAGGAAAACAGTAAAATTATTTTGACAAAAAATATATTTTATCTATTGTGAGGTAATAAAGATATTAAAAACAAAAATACTTTACAATACAAAACAATTTTAATCGTAGAATTGATAGACTTATTTTCTGTTGAATACCACACTTTAAAAAATGAAAACGCATGTTTTCCGAAAACTTGCAAGTGTTTTTAGTGTTCGTATTTCAAAAACACCAATGTCGAAAAAAAACATGTTATTTCTAACGTTGTTTTCTTGTTGACTTTACCATAAATTCTATTTGAATGAGGCCGTATTGGTTATTTTTCGTTTCTGCAGAGAGTTTAATATTAAGTTTGCAGTGCTTGGCGCTAACAACGATATTTTTAACAAAACAAAATCATGCGGATCGCGACCACCTTACAGGTGACACCTTTAGCTGCCATAGCTGTCTTGTTGTGTGGAAAATTCATCACGTCTGAGGCTGCCTATGGTGTTATTTTAAAGACTGAAGCTGATGATAATCTTTCGTCGGAGGTCAACGATGCCGAAGCGTATCATGCTCTCATAAATATCCAAACCGGATACCTGGGTATACAAGAAACTCCCGCAGAAATCACAGAGGACTTTGTCCGATTGACCCGTAAGAGGAAGCATAAGGAATTGATTTGCACGTACCTGCATAGTGGCTTGAGATACATGGATTTTAACAAGTGTTTTTTCGAATCATATACTGACACTTATGACGCTATTAAAGAAGTTGCAAGATCTTGGAAGTTTGTTTAAATTATGGTAATACAATAAATCGTATTAATGTTAATATCCACTCCTCGTCGTAAATTTTATATTTAAATAACTTATTAACAATTATTTGAAACTAGTCAACGACTCGATCTAGTTTTTAGTACACTATTCTTAATTTTAAAATTCAATTGGATACATTGAAAAATGGCATCGTTTGAGTTTCAAATAATATTGATAATACTCCAGAAAATACTTAATTGATTTCAATACCATTTAATTTTTAAAATGTATTATATTTTATCCTAAACCAGTATATCGCGTTAAAAAAAAATTATCCGATATATTAGGCAATAAAAATCGATACAGCAGTTGGGCTTATATCTTTACGTCATGTAACTGCAGGTGTTTTTTTGGTGTTTCAGTTGGGCTCTTTATACCAAATCGGAGCTTTGAAGTCAAAAGCCATATTGTCATTATTTTTGCATATCAAATTAATGGGTGCTTACCCAGAATCAGTTATCTGGGTCAACAGAAGTCGGAAGCTAGCCCAAGACAGAGCAATGCAATTACACGAAAAGGTTCGCCAACAATTGAAAGACGAGTTTGTCCGTTGCCGTAATCACGATCAGTTTAATTTCTATGGTGATGTGTCAAAAGTCTTCAAAAAACATAAATTTAACGACGAGCAAAGTCAATTTAAGTATATTCATGAAATTCAGATTTCTGCGAGTAAAAATAGGTATGACATCATTACGATATTGAATAATAACAGCGGCGACAGAAGCAACAGAAGCTACGAATATTACCATAGAATGTCATTTGAGTGTCTGTTTTTAAATGAATTTGGGCGGAGATCTGATATTTACAATTTAGGATTGGCGTTCGACGTCCAGTTCAACTGGAAATTCATCGGCCATACAATTTTTTCAAGATTGACAGAAGCTAAACGTTTGCACTTGGAGATCGACAGTTTGGATTTGCTAATAAACTACCAGGTCGCTTGCATCGATTACTTGAAAATCTTTATTTTACGGTTTACTTTAATACACTTAGAGAACCTGAAAATGTTCGGTTGGCTGCTGGCACAAACTGACAGGTCCGCCGTTATAGGAAAGGACGGAAACGACTACGTTGAAGAGTGGTATTTTATATTGACCGATTTCGTAAAGTTGCTGTACTTGAAACACGACGTTTTTTTCAATAATTTGTTGTGGATCATTGAGGAGAACTCATTGGACGTGTACTACAGCGAAGGGAACGAAACGATAAGAAGCCATGTGCAATTGGAACTCGAAAATATTTTGTCGACCACATTCAATGTGTCTGTCTGTGAACCGATTGTGTTGAACGTCAAGTCGAAAGATGTGTCTACCCTGAAACAGGAAATAGAGGAAAACAGTATCGGTAAAGTTCGAAAGTTTGTTGAACACCTGATAAGCCTTTTTGACATAGATTTTCGTATTATCCAAACGATTATCGGACTGAAAAATAACAGTGATTATTAATAAATATTGCGATTGTTACGCATAACTTCTAATAATATTATGATAAAAAGCACATTTATTTCAACGTAAACACTAAAGTCATAAAGATTGCCAATTAAAAAAATTCTATTGTTAAATCGTGTAGTAATACATAGCATATAGTTGATGTAGGGTTATACTTAGTGTGTAATCCCATTATCATTGTAACCCGAATAAATTCAATTATTTTGTTTTAATAATATTGTCTTTAATAAATATTTTTTATTTTTGTTTTTATATCAACGATATCTCTCAAATAGTCAAGCTGATTTTTCATGTGGCAAATCTATATCTCTGGAAATATAAGTTTCCTTTAATGGAACGATTTTAATTTGTGAAATACCATTTATAGGTATTATATGCAATGTATTATGTTAATCATAAATATGTCTTTAAAACAAGGCAAAGATATTCGATTACTTCGCAAAAAACAAGTAATATTATTTATATTTTAATAATGCCATTTAAATGTTGTGATTTTCACGAACGGCTTACAGCAGTGTTGTTAAATTAATCCGCACCTATAATTTATTTGTTTTATGCCGTTAGACGTTTCGAATATCTGGTTTGTTGGGCTACAATTGTTTGTATTTATACTGTGCATGTAAATAAGATTTATATTTGATTTTAAGAAACAAAACGCCATAAAGATAACACAATAAATTATTTTGCAACCAATTGACGAGTTGTCGAGTTTAGATAGACTTATTTTTTTTATCGGCGGCTGAGTTTGTTTTCGGGTCAATTATTGAAGTTACTACACTACATAATCAATCATTTATCCGTAGCAATTTACAAAAAAGTCATGTGGTCCGCGAAAAAGTTGAAAGTTAATCTAGTAGTGGCATTAGTTTTCTTGGTATGTGGGACATATTTTTCGGTTTTGATAACTTATGTGACTTCAGCAGATCAATCAACTGATCCCTCTGATGTCAACTTTTTTGAAGCATACGATGCTCTAATGAAAATCCATACAGGATACCCGACCACCTCACAGAAAACTCCTGCCACAATTACCGAAGATTTCGTTCAGCTGATAAGTAAGAATAAGCAAAGGGATTTGATTTGAACTTACTTGTTTCATGTCGTAATACACTTGCATTTAACCAAGTTTTTTTTCCGGTTATACCAGTATGCAGAGAACACCGTCGACGTTAATTATTCGATTAGCGAACCCGTCCAAAAAATGGTATTTTCATTTATTTATTTATTTATTTATCATAACTAATTAACTAACCGTTATTTTAGGTGCAATTTATAGTTTTGATATTCTTTGTATTAAAAGCTAGCGTTTTGGAAAGAATTTAAGAGGTTTTTATTTTATTTTTAGCAATAAAATGCATAATGATAATAAAATATACAGAGGTTAATTTACTGTGTACGGCAAAGTCCGTTATTTACCAAGAAAACAATATCATAAGGTATACTTGATTGAAAGGGTAGTTAAAAACGGCGCGTCGGTGACATATTATTATTGTAATTATTTCAATTGAATAAATATGTATTTTGCCGTGTTTTACCATTCCGGCGTTGGTTTGATGAACGGTAATAATAATAATATTTGAATTTTATTAACGTTTTGCTGGAAATATTGTAAAATATGCATTTAACTTGCTCATTTGAACACAGAGTAAAGAGCTTTACCGGAAAACGCATAACAATAATAATAATATGCAATAACCATATTGGAAAACGGTATTTTTTTTTTAAAACCGACACGACATGTGTTTTTTAGTGCCTACTCGTTTGTCGTTAGTTGGAATGCAAGCTGAAAAAAAAACTTTAATTATAAAATTAAACAGCTAGCAGTTGATAACCGAAACGAAAAAGCCCTTCTAGCGTTCACCATAGTATGCTAAAAAAAAAAATTGTACTTTCGAAAAGAGTTAAAGTTAGCGGGAACCGAAAAGTTTTGGGTCAGCTAAAACAAATCCACAGTATTTTTCTCGACTTTTATCAGCCACTAGTTTTCTAAAACAACCTGAAATATGACTTTTCCATCGACAAAGGTGAAAGGCCGCACGACCACGCAGTTTGCTGGGCCATGTATTATGTCAATTAGCAATCAGAAACCCCTTTATTGTTTAAATCTGTTAATATATATTTAATAGTACATTTTTTAAATGCGCTTTAGATTAGGCTTTGGTATTAAGAACTAAATATTCCAAATCGTCTTCAATTAAACATACAATATTTTGATCTTGTCCTGAACTCGAAAAAGTCATTTCAAATTTAATTAAATAATCAATTTCTAAAGTTTAATACGTATTTCTTAATTTATTATCATTTATTTCAATGATAATACAAATGTTTCAGTTGTATATTTTAGTGAGTTGACTTATTTGTAATACTTACAATCAATGTCTTTGAACATAAGACTACGTTGTAATGTCAAATGAACAAGTCTATTACTCAGACGAATACTACTCGCGGTATGGATTACTAGAATTTAATTGCAAAAAAGAGGAATATAGTGGAATTTTATTTAATATAAAAACATTATACTTATTCATTTGTACAAAAACTACAGTTGGAAAACACGAATATCTTATGTGAAAATATTTTATTTCTAAAGTTGTTTTTTCAAGTCTTATTCGGTGTTGAACGCCACACATATTATAAAATAAAAACTGTTGTTTTTTGAAAATTTGCAGGTGTTTTCCGTGTTTGAATTTCAAAAACACCAATATCCTAAAACAACATGTTATTGCTAACGTTGTTTTCCTGTAAACTTTACCTTACATTCTAGTTTGAACGGAAGCCGAATTGTTTTTTTTAGTTTCTGCAATAAATATTCGTTTTAAAAGTTTTATATTGAGTATGCTGTGTTTGGAGCTCACGACGATATTATTAACCAAAACAAAATCATGCGATTCGCGATTAACTTAAAGGTTAAACAGTTAGCTGTCATTGCTGTCTTGTTGTGTGGGACATTTTTCATGCTTGAGACTGCTTATGGTGCTAGTTCAGAGGAATCATCTGAAGATAATGTTTCGTCCGAGGTCAGCGATATCGAAGCATACCGTGCTTTAATAAATATCCAAACCGGATATCCGGATAATTCTCAAGAAACTCCCGCAGAAATCACCGAAGCCTTTGTCCGATCGACCCGTAGGAACAAGCAAAGGGATTTGATTTGCACGTGCTTGTATAGGGGTTTGATACACATGGAACTTTACAAGTTTCTTTTCGAGTCGTATTTTTGGCCTGAAGATGCTGTTAAAGACGTTGCACAATATTGGGAGTTCGCCCAAAGGATGGTAATAAAATAAATCCTATCGTATTAATATTAATTATAAACAATAAAATATCCAACGCTCGTTCTAAATTGTGTACTTAAATAAATTGTAAATAACTATTTATCAACTGGTTAGGTAACGAAAATTCAATTGTATACATAATACTATGGTACCGTTTGATTTTCAAATATTGTTAAAAATGCTTCAGAAAATACTCTACATTACTACAAGTTTGCAACAATTTTAATCGTACACCAATGTAAGGCTTTAAAAAAATCACCTAACATAAGCAATACCAAATTATCGATACAACTGCATTGCGTAACTGTTTACATCATGTAACCGCAGGGGTGGTTTTTGTGTTTCAGTTGAGCACTTTATACGAAATCGGAGCTTTGAAGTCAAAAGCAATTATGTCATTATATTTGTACATCAATTTGATGGGTGTGTATCCAGAATTTGTTAGCTGGGACCAGAGATCTCGGCAGGCAGCCCAAGACAAAGCAATGAAATTACACGAAAAGGTTCACCAAAAACTGAGAGACGAGTTTGTCCGTTGCCGTGAATACGATCAGTTGGACTTTGATAGTTTTGTGTCGGAATTCCAAGAGAAAAAACAATTTAGCGACGAGCAAAGTCGATTAAAGTATATTCAAGCAATACGGGATTCTATCAATACAAATATGTCAGATGTCTTGATTTTGATGAACAAAAATAGCAGCGAGAGAAGCTACGCATATTACAATAGAATGTCGTTCCAACATATCTTTTTGAATGACATCGGGTGGGGATGTGATATTTACAATTTAAAATTGGTGTATGTCGTGCATTTACACTGGGAAGTCGTAGACGATAAACTTTTTTCAAGCTTGACAGAGGCTAAACGTTTACACTTGGAGAATGACAGTTTGGAGTGAGAATGACAATAAATCGTATTAATATTAATATCCACTCCTCGTCGTAAATTTTATATTTAAATAACTTATTAATAATTATTTGAAACTAATCAACGACTCGATCTAATTTTTAGTACACTATTCTTAATTTTAAAATTCAATTGAATACATTGGAAAATGGCATCGTTTGAGTTTCAAATAATATTGATAATACTCCAGAAAATACTTAATTGATTTTAATACCATTTAATTTTTAAATTGGGTTTTCAAAAAGTATAGCTTTCGAAAATGTTTTATCCTAAACCAGTATATAGCTTTAAAAAAAAATTATCCGATATAATAGGCAATAACAATCGATACAGCAGTTGGCCTTATATGTTTACGTCATGTAACCGCAGGTGTTGTTTTGGTGTTTCAGTTGCGCTCTTTATACCAAATCGGAGCTTTAAAGTCAAAAGCCATATTGTCATTATTTTTGTATATTAAATTAATGCGTGCGTACCCAGAATCAGTTATCTGGGTCAACAGAAGTCGGAAGCTAGCCCAAGACAGAGCAATGCAATTACACGAAAAGGTTCGCCAACAATTGAAAGACGAGTTTGTCCGTTGCCGTAATCACGATCAGTTGAATTTCTATGGTGATGTGTCAAAAGTCTACAAAAAAAAAAAATTTAACGACGAGAAAAGTCAATCGAAGTATATTCATGAAATACAGATTTCTGCGAGTAAAAATATGTCAGACATTCTTATGTTAATGAGTAATAACAGCGGCGGCAGAAGCAACAGAAACTACGAATATTACCATAAAATGTCATTTGAGTGTCTGTTTTAAATGAATTTGGGCGGAGATCTGATATTTACAATTTAGGATTGGCGTTCGACGTCCAGTTCAACTGGGAAGTCATAGGCCATACAATTTTTTCAAGATTGACAGAAGCTAAACGTTTGCACTTGGAGATCGACAGTTTGGATTTGCTAATAAACTACCAGGTCGCTTGCATCGATTACTTGAAAATCTTTATTTTACGGTTTACTTTAATACACTTAGAGTACCTGAAAATGTTCGGTTGGCTGCTGGCACAAACTGACAGGTCCGCCGTTATAGGAAAGGACGGAAACGACTACGTTGAAGAGTGGTATTTTATATTGACCGATTTCGTAAAGTTGCTGTACTTGAAACACGACGTATTTTTCAATAATTTGTTGTGGATCATTGAGGAGAACTCATTGGACGTGTACTACAGCGAAGGGAACGAAACGATAAGAAGCCATGTGCAATTGGAACTCGAAAATATTTTGTCGACCACATTCAATGTGTCTGTCTGTGAACCGATTGTGTTGAACGTCAAGTCGAAAGATGTGTCTACCCTGAAACAGGAAATAGAGGAAAACAGTATCGGTAAAGCACGAGCGTTCATAAATCACATGAAAGGCTATTTCGACATAGATTTTCGTATCATCCAAACGATTATCGCACTGAAAAATAACAGTGGTTATTAATAACTATTGCGTTTGTTACGTAAAACTTCCAATAATATTATGTTTAAAAGCAATTTTATTTCAATGTAAACCCTAAATTTGTAAAGATTGCCATTTAGAAAATTTTCAATAAGTAAAATTATTCAGTAATAAACCGCACATAATTGCTGTAAGGTTATACTTAGTGTATTATTATATTAATATTTTAACCATAATAAATTTAATTATTTTGTTTTAACAAAGTTGTTTTATTTTTATTTTTTGTGTTTATATTTAAGGTATCTATCAAATATTCGAAATGATTTATCATGTAGCTAAACTATATATCTTGAAATATTACATGAAATTACTTTTATTAGAACAGTTTAATCAGTGAAATATATTTTAGGTATTATGCATATTGTTTTGTTAAACACAAATAGGTCTTAAAAATAATGCAATGATATTTGTTTACTTCGCAGAAGGCGAGTAAATGAAATGAATGTTTTAGTAATATCATAATGCTATACTTTTTTTCCACGAGCGGTTTTACATCATTTTTACTAAATATAATGCGTACATATTTTTTTTTTTTATGTTATTAGACGTTTCGGAAATTTTAATGTAACGTTTTATCAAAATACTAGAGCTTCGCTAAGTGTAGTGTAAGTCTAGTTATGTATCTATATTTTTTAAAATTTTAAATTGATAAGAATAGTCTAAAAGTTAGATGGTTAATAAATATCAAGTGTCTGGTGTTGCTTACTTGAGTTGCTACCACGTTTATGAAATTGCATGAATTACTAATGTCCAGTTTCTTATCAGCGGCTGGAATTCGTATTGATAAGGATGGCAGGTCTCTGAGTGTTTTGGCACTCGCTCCGCGCTGATAAACTGTATTGTAAGCCTAGCTGACTTTCAGATCAGAAACGTTCTACTACTAATAAAGCGAGTGTGCAAATTGCTTAAAAAACATTTTTTTTTTTTTAATTTAAATGATATTAAATTTGATATGTTGAAAATCGAGTATCTGGTGTTGCTTACTTCACGGGCCTAGTAGGCAATGGTTTAAAACAGAAAGAAATGTTTACAAGTAAGTCGGCTTAACTGTCTGGCATTGAGTCATTAATTGATGTCGTTATAATTCGAAGTACCTATATCTAGCTATCAGAATTCATACCTAGGTAAAAGAAAATATTTTCCAAGCTAACTGCTCAACTATCTGTCAGATCAGAAACTATCTATGTACCTATACAAATTTGAGTGGCTGGTGCTCCTTGCTCCATTAGGTTAATTAGATGAAAAGAAATTTGTCAAATAATTATAAATAATGTGAATCACATGAAATGGTATTTCGACATAGATTTTCATATTACCCAAACGATTATCAGTTTAATTAGTGCAATATCTTACATGTATTATATAAGTATTCTATGTTTCGGAGATTTTATCGAACAAATTAGCAATACATAATATATTTAAAAAAATATATCTTAAATTTAAAAACAAACCTTTATTTATTTTAAGGTACAACAATTTTAGATAATTTTATGAAAATGTATTATGGGGAATAAAAACAATTAAACTTTGATCAAACCTAAAATCATACACACATTTTATACCAATGTAAAAAACCATAAAGATAATATATTTGAATATTAAAGTTGTTTTTTAGTTTAGTTTCTGTTGAATACCACATGTTGTAAAATAAAACTATGGTTTTTCTAAAACGTGCAAGTGTTTTAAATGTTTAATTTACTGTCGACTTTACCATACATTCTAGTTTGAACGGCTGTCGAATTGGTTTTTTTTCGTTTTTGCAGATAGTTTAATATTGAGTTTGCTGTGCTTGAAGCTACCAACGATATTTTCAACAAAACATAATCATGCGATCCGACATCATCTTACAGGTTACACTTTTAACTGCCATAGCTGTCTTGCTGTGTGGAACATTCATCACGTCTGAGGATGCTTACGGTATTTTTTTACAGACTGAAAATTATGATAATCTTTCGTCGGAGGTCAACGATGCCGAAGCGTATCATGCTCTAATAAACATCCAAACCGGATACCCGAATATACAAGAACCTCCCGCAGAAATCACCGAGGACTTTGTCCGATTGACCCGTAAGAAGAAGCATAGGGAGTTGATTTGCACGTACTTGCATAGTGGCTTGAGACATATGGAACTTAACATGTTATATTTCGAATCGTTCGTTGACACTGTAGACGCTGTTCATGAACTTGCAAAATTTTGGGTGTTCGTCCAAAGGATGGTAATAATATAAATCGTATTAATACTAATATCCACTCCTCGTCGTAAATTCAATTGAATACATAATATTGTTATGGTAGCGTTTGAATTTCAAATAATGTTAATAAAGCTCCAGAAAATGCTTAATTAATCTCAATACCACATACATTGTTCGTTTTACAATTTTTTATACTAAACCAGTAAAAGTCGTAAAAGACACACCCGATACAATAAACAATAACAATTTATCGATACAGCTGCTACACCTAACTGCTTACATCTTATAACCGCAGTTGTTTTTTTTTATTTCAGTTGTGCTCTTTATACCAATTCGGAGCTTTGAAGTCTAAAGCCATTTTGTCATTTTATTTGTACATCAAATTAATGAGTTCGTATCCTTATTCTGTTGACCGGAACCAGATTTCTCTGCAGGCAACCCAAAACAAGGCAATGGAATTACACAAAAAGGTTCACCAACAATTAAGAGAAGAGTTTGTCCGCTGCCCTAATTACGATCAGTTTAACTTAGATAGGGTCGCGTCGGAATTCTACAACAAACCAGAATTTGAGAACGAACTAAGTCAATCGATGTATATTCTAGAAATACGGCATTCTATCGCTAAAAATATGTCGGATGTTATTAAATTGGTGTACAAAAACGATAGTGGCAAAAAAAGCAACAGAAGCTTCGAATGTTTTGATAGAATGTCGTTCCAATGTCTCTTTTTAAATGAATTTGGGCGGAGATTTGATATTTACTATTTAGGATGGGCGTATGACGTTAAGCTCAACTGGGAAGCCATAGGCGATACAATTTTTTCAAGGTTGACAGAAGCTAAACGTTTGCACTTGAAGAAAGACAGTTTTGAATTACTAATAAATTATCAGATTACTTGCATCGATTACTTGAAAATCTTTATTTTACGGTTTACTTTAATACACCTAGAGTACCTGAAAATGTTCGGTTGGTTGCTGGCACAAACTGACAGGTCCGTTATTACAGGAACGGACGGAAATGACTACGTCGAAGAATGGTATTTTATATTGACCGATTTCATAAAATTGCTGTACTTGAAACACGACGATTTTTTCAATAATTTGTTGTGGAGTCTTGAGGAGAACTCATTGTACGTGTACTACAGCGAAGGGAACGAAACGATAAGGAGCCATGTGCAATTGGAACTTGAAAATATTTTGTCGACCACATTTAATGTATATGTCAATCAACCGATTGTGTTGGACGTGAAGTCGAAAGATGTGTCTACTCTGAAACAGGAAATAGAGGAAAAAAGTATCGGTAAAGCACGAGCGTTCATAAATCACATGAAAGGCTATTTTGACATAGATTTTCGTATCATCCAAACGATTATCGCACTGAAAAATAACAGTGATTATTAATAACTATTGGGATTTGTACACTAAACTTCTAATAATATTATATTAAAAAGCACATTTATTTCAACGTAAGCACTTAGGTCATAAAGATTTCCAATTAAAAAAATTCAATTGTTAAATCCTGTAGTAATACATAGCACATAGTTGATGTAGGGTTATACTTAGTGTGTAATACCATTATTATTGTAACCCGAATAAATTCATTTTTTTTGTTTTAATAATACTGTCTTTTTTAAATATTTTTTTATTTTTGTTTTTATATCAACGGTATCTCTCAAATAGTCGGACTGATCTGTCATGTAGAAAAACTATATCTCTTGAAATCTTACATGAAATGACCTTTAATAAACTGTTAATTAAGCAACAACGAAACAATACCCATTTGCAGACTAAAAAAACAAATGGTTCTGATAATTTAATTTACATCTATGGCGTGGTACGTTTAATTCTTTTCACACAGGAATGACTGGACCACAATTCGTCAAAATAATCATAAATAATGTGAATTACATGAAATGGTATTTCGATATAGATTTTCGTATTACCCAAACGATTATCAGTTTAATCAGTGCAATATCTTATATGTATTATGTATAGTGTTCTGTTAAACACAAATAGATCTTAAAAACAATGCAATGATTTTTGTTTACTTCGCAGAAGGCGAGTAAATGAAATGAATGTTTTTGTAATATCATAAAGCTATACTTTTTTTCCACGAGCGGTTTTACGTCATTTTTACTAGTTATCTGAAGCTGGTTATCCATCAGTCAAAATTTGTAATACATTATTTTGTATTTAAAAAGGTAATAAAATATATACGTTACCATTTAAGTTTCAAAAGTTGCTATCAAAAAATCTAAGTTGGGTGGGGGTTAACCCGAAAAAATTGTGAAAAATTGAATAAAAAAAAAATGTTTAAAAAAATGATTAATTAAACCCAGTGAAATATTGACTGGTTCACGATAAAAGAATAATATTTTAAAAAAAATATATTTTAATTTAAAAACTTATCTTTATAAAAAACAACAATTTTATAAAAATTTGCTATCGAGAACTAAAACAATTACATTTTAATCAAACCTAAAATAATTTACACATTTTGCACCGTTGTAAATAAACCATAAAGCTAAAATATTTGATTTTTAAAAATGTTTTTTTGGCTTATTTTCTGTTGAATTCCACATGTTGTAAAATAAAAACTAGAGTTTTTCAAAAACAGGCAACTGTTTTTTTTGTTTGGTTTTCAAAAACATGTTATTGCTAACGTTGTTTGCCTACCCACTTTACCATACATTCCATTTCAGACGGCCACTAAATTCGTTTTTTAGTTTCAGCGTTAAAAAATCGTTTTAGAAGTTTAATATTCTGTTTGCTTTGCTTAGAGCTGGTAACGATATTTATAACAAAACAAAATCATGCGTATCGCGATTATCTTACAGGTTACACATTTAGCTGCCATAACTGTCTTGTTGTGTGGAACATTCATCACGTCTGAGGCTGCTTATGTTGTTTTGTTAGGGACTGAATATGATGTTAATCTTTCGTTGGAGGTCAACGATGCCGAGGCATATCATGCTCTAATAAATATTCAAACCGGATACCCGGATCATTCACAAGAAACTCCCGCAGAAATCACTGAGGACTTTGTCCGATTGACCCGTAAGAAGAAGCATAGGGAGTTAATTTGCACGTACTTGTATAGAAGCTTGAGACACATGGAACTTAACAAGTGTTATTTCGAATCGTTCATCCAAATTGAAAAAGCTGTTTATGAAGTTGCAAAATTTTGGGATTTCGTCCAAAGCATGGTAATAAAATAAATTGTATTAATATAATAATAACATTAAGAATCACCCGATACAATAAACAATAATAATTTATCGATACAACTGCTACACCTAACTGTTTACATCATGTAATCACAGGTGTTGTTTTTGTGTTTCAGTTGGGCTCTTTATACCAATTCGGAGCTCTGAAGTCAAAAGCCATGATGTCGTTTTATTTGTACATCAAATTAATGAATTCGTATCCTTATTGTATTGACTGGGACCAGAGTTCTCTGCAAGCAACCCAAAACAAGGCAATGGAAATACACAAAAAGATTTACCAACAGTTAAGAAAAGAGTTTGTCCGTTGCCCTGATTACGATCAGTTTAACTTAGATAGCGTTGCGTCGGAATTCTACAACAAACAAGAATTCGGGAACGAGCTAAGTCGATCGAAGTATATTCAATCAATACGGCTTTCTATCGGTGAAAATATGTCGGATGTTATTAACGTATTGTACAAAAACGAGAGTGGCAAGTGCAGCAACAGAAGCTTCGAATATTTTCATAGAATGTCGTTCCAGCGTCTTTGTTTGAATAACTTTACGGAGACTTCTGATATTTACAATTTAAAATGGTTGTATGATGTGCAGTTCAACTGGACAGTCTTTGACGATAAAATTGTTTCAAGCTTGACAGAAGCTAAACGTTTGCACTTGGAGATGGACAGTTTGGAGTTGCTAATAAATTATCAGGTCGCTTGCATCGATTACTTAAAAATCTTTATACTCCGGTTCACTCTAATACACCTAGAGTACCTGAAAATGTTTGGTTGGCTACTGGCACAAACTGACAGGTCTGCCATTATAGGAACGGACGGAAACGAATACATTCAAGAGTGGTATTTTATATTGACCGATTTCGTAAAATTGCTGCACTTGAAACACGACGATTTTTTCAATAATTTGTTGTGGAGTCTTAAGGAGGTTTCATTGGAAGTGTACTATAGTGAAGGCAACGATACGATAAGAAACCTTGTGCAATTGAAACTCGAAAATATTTTGTCGACCACATTTAATCAATCTGTCTGTCAACCGATTGTGTACGACGTCCAAACGGAGACTATATCTACTATACGACGGAAAATTAAGAACAACAGTATAGGTAAAGCACGAGCGTTTGTGAATCACTTGATAAGCCTTTTGAACATAGATTTTCGTATCATCCAAACGATTATCGGACTGAAAAATAACATTGATTATTAATAAATATTGCGATTGTTACGCATAACTTCTAATAATATTATGTTCAAGAGCACTTTTATTTAAATGTAAGCACTAAAGTCGTTAAAATTGCCAATTATAAAAACTTCAATAAGCTAAATCCTGTTCATAGTTGCTATTGGGTTATACTTGTTGTATAATCCCATTATCATTGTAACCCGAATAAATTCATTTATTTTGTTTTAAGAGGACGCCACACCGCCCATTTTAAAGGAGTAAAGTATAGACAATTTGTTACAAAATCTTTACTTAAAGGTTAAACTGTGATGTGTAGCTATGAGTTCAGTAGTTAGGACTATTTTTTAGTAGTTAAATTATTTTTCGGACTATCACAGCATCCTTGACAGCGATTTAAAAAAAAAATTTCTGTTTAATTGAGTTTTGGGTGGATTAATTTTTCTCAGGCTACATATAGGGTGAAGGAAGGTATTTTCGTGGCATAAGCAATTTTGTGATATAGTTTATTAATCGTATCGCGTAATTCCCTATTAAAAAATTGTCTATATCACGAAATTGCTTATGCCACGAAAATACCTTCCTTCACCCTTTAGTTTAGGAAAGAAATTCATACATATTATTTATGAGAAAATTATCTGTGTTCTATCATCCGTATTTTTTCGATATACTTAATGCAACCAACGCTATATCACTTAAAAAAAAGTCCTTTCCTAATTAATTAATTATTCATTAATTGGTTGAAATATTAAAAAAAAGGCAATGGTAGAACACCGAAAATGTTGTTGTCAATATTATGTTAAAATTTTGTTCCTTAATTTTGATTACAGCTTTTGTAATATTAATCCGCGTAAGGCTGGTTTTTTGAAGAAAATAACGGGTGTGTGGCACCTTCTTAATAATATTGTCTTTAATAAATATTTTTTATTTTTTTGTTTATATCAACGGTACCTCTCAAATCTATATCTCTTGAAATTATATATAAAGTGCCGTTCAATGGAACTGTTTTAATTAGTGAAATACCTTTTATAGGTATTTCATACAATGTATTTTGTTAATCATAAAAATATCTTTAAAACAAGGGAAAGATATTTGATGACTTCGTAGAAATCGAGTAATATTATTTATATTTTAATAATGTCATAAGACTGTTCTTATTTTCATGAGTGGCTTACAACAATAATTTTACTAAATTTAATCCTTACATATATTTTATTTGTTTTATCTGGTTTGTTGGACTACAATTGTTTGTCTTTATACTGCGCATGTTAATAAAATTTATATTTGATTTTAAGAAACAAAACACCATAAAGATAATACAATAAATTATTTTGCTACCAATTGACGAGTTGTCGAGTTTAGATAGACTTAATTTTATCGGTTTCCGAGTTTGTTTTCGGGTCAATCATTGAAGTTACTACACTACATAATCAATCATGTAACCGTAGCATTTTACAAAAAAATCATGTGGTCCGCGAAAAAGTTGAAAGTTAATCTAGTAGTGGCATTAGTTTTCTTGTTATTTGGGACACATTTTTCGGTTTTGATAACTTATGTGGCTTCAGCAGATCGGTCAATTGATCCCTCTGATATCAACCTTGTTGAGGCATACGATGCTCTAATGAAAATCTATACAGGATACCCGACCATCTCACAGAAAACTCCTGCCATAATTACCAAAGATTTCGTTCAGCTGATACGTAAGAATAAGCAAAGGGATTTGATTTGCACTTACTTATTTCATGTCGTATTACACTTGCATATAACCAAGTTTCTTTTCGGATTAAACAAGTATGCAGAGAACACTGTTGACGTTATTTATTGGTTTAGCGATGCCGTCCAAAAAATGGTATTTTCATTTATTTATTTATTTATTTATTATAATTAAGTAACTAACCGTATTTTTAGATGCAATTTATAGTTTTATAATTTTTGATTTTTGTTTGACTGATATTCTTTGTATTCCTAGATGTTTTCCGATCTACTCATACCGAGTATAAACATTTAGACTAGATTAATATAAAATTTTAAGAGTATCCACACATCATGCAGATACATGGACATGTCCTTGCAATCTAGTGTCTCTAGTATTCTATCACTAATCTATTATCTCTAATTCACTATTCAACTCTACAATCTTCCTTTATTCTTCTCCGTAATTCCTTAATACTCCTGCATAATCCCTCCAGCACTGTGACACAAAACGTGACGGACAAATTTTCAGAATGACCCCCAGCTATAGTACATATCCATGTCAAAATGATAATTCAATAGCTGTGCTTTATTGTTTGACGTTTTTGATGTTTCAGTTAAGCACTTTATACGAATTTGGGGCTTTGAAGCCGAAAGCGATGATATCATTTTATTTGTACATCAATTTGATATTTCCCTATCTCGGATACGTTAGTCCGGACATGGCAGTCAAATTGCACGAACAAATTTATCAACGTATGAAAACGGAGTTCTTATTTTGCCGCGATAACCAACATGTCAACTTAACGTCGTGGCTCAGTGACATTGAATCAATTACAGAATATACTCATATGTATCTATCGAGAGTGTCTGCGTTATTTGAAATGAGAGAACCTGTCGTAGTATAGTTACAACGATATGTCACTTGGCTTTGTCTTTATCAACAATTTTGGATCTCGCCAAAACTTGAACTTCATTACATCCAACTATGACGTACAGGTCAACTGGAAAGACACGTCCCAAGAAATCTTTACAAGCAAGAACGACGCTGAACGTTTGGACTTGGACAACGACAGCTTAGAAATGCTGATCGTTTATCTGACCCTGTCGGTTGATTTTCTGAAAGTCTTTATGTTCCGGTTCACTTGGTTTCACCTCGAATGTTTGAACAAGTTTGATTTACATACTGACGAATATGTTCAACTATGATTCGAAATATTGACTGGATTCGTGGAGCTACTGGATTTAAAAAGAGACAAATTTTTTATTTATTTGCTGTCGAGTTTCCGGAGAAACGCAGTGGACGTGTACGATAGCTTGGCTAACGAAACCCTCAGAAACCATTTAAAATTGAAACTGCAATGTTTGTCAGCGCCGTTAAACGTGTCTGCTACCGAACCGATCGAGTTGGACGTCATGTCGGCGGAGATATCTACTATGCGACAGCAAATAGAGGAGAACAGTGTCGGTAGAACAAAATCGTTCTTGGGGCATATTGGACGCTTATTCAAAGGAGTCAACTTCCAAATCATCCAGACTATTACCGAATTGAAAAATTAAGAAATGATTTGTATTTATAACTATTGCAAGTGTGTAACCGTCACTGTTATTTTATAATACTTATTTTACTTTAAAAGTACTTTTCATTATCACTTCGGTGTACGCACTTAAATTGAACAATCTACAATAAACTTTATAAGCCAATTGATATATTTTGTTGTTTCTTAAACTCGTTTTAGGTAAGTCCAACTACAGGCTCACCCGGTACTAGTGCAGGTGGTTTGTATTTTTTTTTTAATTGGTAAAGAAAAATTTTAATTCTTGAATTAAACAATATCATATGGTATAATTGATTGAAAGGGTAGTTAAAAACGGCGCGTCGGTGACATATTATTTTTGTAATTATTTCAATTGAATAAATATGTAATTTTCCGTGTTTTACTATTCCGGCGTTGGTTTGATGATCGGTGATAATAATAATATTGGAGTTATTATTAATGCTTGCGCGGTTAATTGTTTAACGTTTTGCCGGCATTATGATAAAATATGCATTAAACTTGCTCATTTGAACACAGGGTAAAGAGGTTAAACGGGAAATTCATAATAACAATAATGATTTGCAATAACCGTATTGGAAAACTGTATTTTTTTTTAAACCGACACGACATGTGTTTTTAGTGCGTACACGTTTGTCGTTGGTTGCAATGCAATGTGAAAAAAAAAATTTAACTATAATTAAATAACTAGCAGTTGATAACCGAAACGAAAAAGACCTTCTAGCGTTCACCGTAGTATGCTAAAAAAAAAAATTGTACTCTCGAAGTGAGCCAAGTTAAAGCTAATGGGAACCGAAAAGTTTTGGGTCAGCTAAAACAACTCCACAGTGTTTTTCTCGACTTTTACCAGCCACTAGTTTTCTGAAACAATCTTAAAATATGACTTTTCCATCGACAAACGTGAAAGGCCGCGCAACCGCCAAAATCAATCACAAAACTTTATACAAACACAATATATCTCGTTATGTGAACTGAATAATATGTTTTTCTTGTTTTCATACTTTTGATCGACAAACTAAATTCAGACTTTCCAATTGTCATATTGTTTTATTTTGTATATAGTTTTAACGTCGAAAACTTTTTCAATGCCGTCTACGATTTAAATCACCATAATTTTATCAGTTTTATTTTAGGTCAGGTTGTGTTAGGTTTAGATATTAGTCGTAAGATATTTTACATCAAGTGTGAATTAGGCTTAAATTAAATGGTCATTGGATAAGTCCTGTTAAGATGCTTGGGGGTTTTGATAGGATAGAATATCTTAGATCAAGCTCCAGTACAAGCGATGATTTACGAACAGCTATGAAACAATCAAAATCTTAAGTGTATTAGACTTTTTAAATGAGCCGATGAGAGTATACTATAAAATGATTTACCGTTTAGAAGGCGATTACTCGGTTTCGGCCAAATACTGGCACAATGCGTGGTGTTCGAAAATTCTTTGCATTAATACAATTAGGCAAAACCATTATCTGTCTCGGCGGAAAACCGTGTGAATTATACAGCAAACGCCCATGTGAACGTGCGTTACACCCAGTCGGTTCACCTGCATATGTTACAGGCCAACTGTTCATCGATAACCAGAGCACATTTGAACGTTAAGCTTGCAAATCGCTAATTCCATCGTGTGGTTAACGCGAAAACAGTTATTCGAAACTGATAATTTTCCAAAAGCGCAGCAAAGGCCTTGACTTGAATAGTTGTTTACATTCATTAATATTGTACTAATGCAATATAAAAAAAATATGTATATTATTTCCTATGAAACTGTACGAGACCAAAATTAGTTCATGTGGATCTAATAATCACGATATATAATCGAATATTACATTTTATAACCGGTGCTTTTGATTAGGTTTTGATATTAAGAACTAAATGCTGTATAATAATTGTTGTACAATATTTTTAAGTCAAATGAACAAGTCTATTACCAGACGAATACTTCTTAAGTTTAAGATGACTAGAATTTTTTCGTCAATAAGGAATATATTGGAATTATATTGCAAGTAAAAACATTATACCTATTGTTTCGTATAAAAACAACCGTTGGAAAAAAACTACGTAAGGTAAAATATTTGATTATTATGGTTGTTTGTTAGGTCATATTGCGGATTGAATACCACACGTTATAAGATAAAAACGGTTGTTTTTCGAAAACGTGCAAGTGTTTTTAGTGTTTAATTTTTAATAACACAATGTCCTAAAACAACATGTTGTTGCTAACGTTGTTTTTCTGTCGACTTTATCATACATTCTAGTTTGAACGGACACCGAATTGGTTTTTTTTAGTTAATGCAATAAATATACGTTTTAAAAGTTTTATATTAATTTGCTGTGCTTGGAGCTAACAACGATATTATTAATCAATTTGGTAATGACAAGTATAGAATACTTCCATCGTGTGGTTAACGCGAAAACAGTTATTCGAAACTGACAATTTTCCAAAAGCTGCAGCAAAGGCCTTGACTTGAATAGTTGTTCACATTCATTAATATTGTACTAAAGCGATACGAAAAAAATATGTATATTATTTCCTATTAAACTGTACGAGACCAAAAATAGTTCATGTGGATCTAATAATCACGATAAATAATCGAATATTACATTTTATAACCGGTGCTTTTGATTAGGTTTTGATATTAAGAACTAAATGCTGGAAAATAATTTTTTCACCTAAACATACAATATAATTAGGTCAAATAAACACGTATATTACCCAGACGAATACTTCTCGAGGTTAAGATTACTAGAATTTGTTCGTCAATAAGGAATATAGTGGAATTATATTGCAAATAAAAACATCACTATGTAAAGTAAAATATTTGATTATTATAGTTGTTTTTTTAGGTCATATTTCGGATTGAATACCACACGTTATAAAATAAACATGGATGTTTTTCATAAAAGTGCAAACATTTTTAGTGATGATTTTCAAAAACACCAATGTCGTAAAAGAATATATAATTGCTAAAGTTGATTCCTGTTAACTTTGCCATACATTCTAGTTTCAACAGCTGCCCTGTTCGTTTTTCAAGTTCCTACAGTAAAAATTCGTTTTAATAGTTTAATATTGAATTTTCTGTGCTTGGAGCTAACAACGCTATTATTAACCAAAATAAAATCATGCGATTCGCGATTATCTTACAGGTTAAATCATTAGCAGCCATAGCCGTCTTGTTGTGTGGGACATTCATCACGTCTGAGGCTGTTTATGATCCTTTTCCAGAGAAATCAACTGACGGTAATCTTTCGTCGGAGGACAACGATACCGTAGCATTTCTTGCTCTAATAAATATCCAAACCGGATATCCGGATCTTTCGCAAGAGACTCGCAAGAAATTAGAAGATTTGGTCCGGTTGACTCGTAAGAACAAGCAAAGTGATTTGATTTGCACGTACTTGCATAGTTGCTTGATACACATGAAATATACAAAGTTTCTTTTCGACGCGTATATACTCACTGAACATGCTGCTAGAGATATTGCAGAATACAGTAACATCGCTCAAAAAATGGTAATTATATAAATCGTATTAAATAAATAATATAATATAAATTACATAAAAAATTGTAAGCAATTTAATGATTACCAATAGTCCTAAATTGTATATTTCAATAACTTGTTAAAAATTATTCAAAACTAGCTAAAATAATAAATTGACATGATTACATGACAAAAGAAGCCACACAAAATCTTTAGAGTTATTATAATTTTTTTTCCTAAATTTAAATTATAGATCTCTACACCAATTGCGCATTAAGCGTCTGGGAGGATTAACAGGAATAGCATTTGTTAAAAGGCCTTCTATTATTTATAATTTAAAAATGTAATTGAACACAAAATATGTTACCATTTGAGATAAAGTTCTAGAGAAAGGGTTTTCAAACAGAACAACAACAAAATGGCAACAAATTTTTTGTGGTAAACCAGTGTAAGGCGTTAAAAAAATCACCCAATATAAGCAATAATAATTTATCGATAAAGCTGCTGCGCTTAACTGTTTGCATCATATAACCGCAAGTGTTGTTTTTATGTTTCAGTTGAGCACTTTATACGAAATCGGAGCTTTGAAGTCGAAAGCTATTATGTCATTTTATTTGTACATCAATTTGATAAACGATTATCCGAAATCTGTTAACTGGGAAAAGAATAATCGGCAGGTATCCAATGACATGGCAGTGGAAATACACGAAAACGTTTACCAACAATTGAGAGACGAGTTTTTCAGTTGTCGTGAATACGGTCAGTTAGGCTTTGAAAGTTTTGTGTCGACATTTCAAGAGAAAACGGAATTTAGCGACATGGAGAGTCGCGAAGATTACATTAAAGCAATGTGGAAGTCTATCCGTGAAAATGGGTTGAACGTTGTTAAATTAATGGAAAAGAACAACGGCAACAAAGAGTACGCATATTACGAACAAATGTCTATAACAAGACTCTTTTTGTATGAATTTGGGAGGTCAAATGAGATTTACAGCTTAAAATTGGAGTATGACGTGCAGTTCAGATGGAAAGTCGTAAGCGACAAAATTCGTTCAAGCTTGACAGACGCTAAACATTTGCACTTGAAGAAAGACAGTTTGGAATTGCTAATAAACTATCAGATCGCTTGCATAGAATACTTGAAAATCTTTATACTCCGGTTCACTTTGATACACCTAGAGTACCTGAAAATATTCGGATTGCTGCTGGCACAAGCTGACAGGCCCACCAGTATAGAAACGGACGAAAACGGATACGTTCAACAATGGCTTGTTATATTAAAAAATTTCGGAAAATTGCTGTACTTGAAACACGACGAATTTTTCAACAACTTGCTGTCGAGTCTTGAGGAACACTCATTGGACGTGTACTATACCGAAGGAAACGACACGATAAGAACCCTTGTGCAATTGAAACTAGAAAATATTTTGTCGACCACATTCAATCAATCTGTCTGTCCACCAATTGTGTTGAACGTCAAGTCGAAAGATGTGTCTACCCTGAAACAGGAAATAGAGGAAAACAGTATCGGTAAAGTTCGAAAGTTTGTTGAACACCTGATAAGCCTTTTCGACGTAGATTTTCGTATTATCCAAACGATTATCGGACTGAAAAATAACAGTGATTATTAATAAATTTTGCGATTGTTACGCATAACTTCTAATAATATTATGATAAAAAGCACATTTATTTCAACGTAAGCACTAAAGTCATAAACTCTGCATGAGAAAATAAAGAAAAACAGTATCGGTAAAGCACGATATTTCGTGAATCACATGAAAGCGTGTTTCAATATGGATTTTCGTATCATCCAAACGATTATCGGGCTGAAAAATAACAGTGATTAATAAGAACTATTGCGATTGTGACGCGAAATTTTCAATAATATTATGTTTAAAAGCACTTTTATTTCAACGTAAACACTAAATTCGTAAAGATTGCCAATTAAAAAAAATTCAATAAGTTAAATCCTGTAGTAGTACACAGCACATAGTTGCTGTAGAGTTATACTAAGTGCACAATACTGTTAACATTGTAACCTGAATAAATTCTTTTATTTTGTTTTCACAATATTGTTTTTTGTATTTATTTTTTATACTTGTGTTTATATTCACAGTATCTACGAATACTCAGCTCTTTAAACTGTTTTTTCATGTAGGAAATCTATATTTCTCGAAATCTTACATGGAACTGTTGATGTACCAACGACGAATAAAATACCTACTTGCAGACTAAAAAAACAAAACGGTATTGATAATATAAATTACATCTATTGTGTGATACGTTTAATTATTTTCACACAGAAATGACTAGAAAACAATTTGTCAAAATAATGTAAGCTTACATCGTGTTTTCTAAAAGACTTCATGCAGGCCAGAAACTAAATAAGTAGTCTTTATGATCAACTGCATTGGTGAAAATCGATAACGTACAACGAATTATTCTTGACAAACGAAATTAGTTGTCAACCTCTATGTTACCTGAGTAAGAAAATAATAAAAACAAAAACTAAGAAAATAATAATATAGGATTTCGTTTGCCATAACCGCACTCAAGTAAAAAAACTTAGCTTCATGTAATGTTTTATCAAAAGATTGCCAATATTTTATAAATACACATTTTGAAATACATATGTTTTGAATTTAAAAACAAAGCTTTAACTCTTTAAAAAAATAAAAATTTACTACTGAATTAAAACTAACATTAGGTTCTTGTACGGGCTACTGAATTAAAGAGAACAGATAAGTTTTGTATAAATGCTATGAAAATACTTCACTATTAATAGTAATAACACAACAGTCTTACTATCTGGACAGAGTTCTAATTTGTCTACATAAACGTATATAACCTAAATAACTAATAATTCACACAAATTATGTTTATATAATTAACAAAAAAAAACCTGAGTGAACAACAATGATGTCGAGTTGGGTGGCTTTCCTCGTACGACCGCAGGCAATGCCCAAAGCGGTGCTGGCGAGAAACAAGTGGTCTCCAACAAAATCAATTTCTAAAGTTTAATATGTATTCCCTAATTTATTATCATTTATTTCAATGATAATACAAATGTTTCAGTTGTATATTTTAGTGAGTTGACTTATTTGTAATACTTATAATCAATGTCTTTGAACATTAGACTACGTTACTAATGTCAAATGAACAAGTCTATTACTCAGACGAATACTTCGAAAGGTTTAGATTACTAGAATTTGTTTGCAAAAAAAGGAGAAAAATAGTGGAAATATATTTCATATAAAAACATTATACTTATTAATTTGTACAAAAAGAACCGTTGGAAAAAAATCACTATGTAAGGTAAAATATTTGATTATTATGGTGGTTTTTAGGTCATATTTCGGATTGAATACCACACATATTATAAAATAAAAACGGTTGTTTTTCGAGAACGTGCAGGTGTTTTTAGTGTTTGATTTTTATTAACACCAATATCCTAAAACCACATGTTATTGCTAACGTTGTTCTCCTGTCGACCATACATTCTTGTTTGAACGGACGCCGAATCGGTTTTTTTAGTTTCTGCAATAAATATTCGTTTTAAAAGTTTAATATTAGGTTTGCTGTGCTTGGAGTCCACGACGATATTATTAACCAATACGAAATCATGCGATTCGCGATTATCTTACAGGTTAAACAGTTAGCTGTCGTAGCTGTCTTGTTGTGTGGGGCATTTTTCATGCCTGAGAGTGCTTATGGTGCTAGTTCAGAGGAATCATCTGACGATAATGTTTCGTCCGAGGTCAGCGATATCGAAGCATATCGTGCTCTAATAAATATCCAAACCGGATATCCGGATCATTCGCAAGAAACTTCCGCAGAAATCACCGAAGCCATTGTCCGATCGACCCGTAGGAACAAGCAAAGGGATTTGATTTGCACGTTCTTGCACAGTAGTTTGATACACATGAAACTTACAAAGTTTCTTTTCGACGCGTATAAGCTCACTAAACATGCTGCTAGAGATATTGCAGAATACAGGGACATCGCTCAAAAGATGGTAATTATATTAGTCGTATTAAATAAATAATTTAATATAAATTACATTAATAATTGTAAGTAATTTAGCAATTAACAATACCCCTAAATTGTATATTTAAATAACTTATTGATGATTATTCAAAACTAGTCACCGACCCGTTCAAATTTTCAGTAAATTATTCTTAATTTATTTTTTTTTTCTAAATTTAATTGAATACATACAAATATGTTATCGTTGGAGTTCCAATTAATGTTTATAATGCTCTAGAGAAGTCTTAATTCATTTGAATATTCCTTAATTTGAAAGGGTTTTGCAAACAGAATAGCTGACAAATTTCAACAATTGTTTATGGTAAATGTAAGGCGTTCAAAAAATCACCCAATATAAGCAATATCAAATTATACCGATACAGCTGCATTGCTTATCTGTTTACATCATGTAACCGCAGGTGTTTATTTTGTGTTTCAGTTGAGCACTTTGTACGAATTCAAGGCTTTGAAGTCAAAAGCTATTATGTCATTTTATTTGTACATCAATTTGATCAACAATTATCCGGAATCTGTTAACTGGGAAAAGAATGATCGGCAGGTAGCCAGTGACAAGGCAGTGGAAATACACGAACACGTTAGCCAACAATTGAGAGACGAGTTTTTCAGTTGCCGTGAATACGACCAGTTTGACTTCGATAGTTTTATGTCGGAATTCCAAGAGAAAAAACAATTTAGCGTTGAGCAAAGTCGATTGAAGTACATTCAATCAATACGGGATCCTATCAATGAAAATATGTCAGACGTCTTGATGTTGATGAACAAGAACAACGGCAACAAAGCCTACACATATTACGAACAAATGTCTATGCGAAGTCTCTTTATGAATTACTTCGGGAGTTCAAATGATATACGTAACTTAAAAGAAGGTTACGACGTGCAGTTCAACTGGAAAGTCGTAGGCGATAACATTTTTTCAAACTTGACAGAAGCTAAACATTTGCACTTGAGGAAAGACCGTTTGGAATTGCTAATAAATTATCAGATCACTTGCATAGAGTACTTGAAAATCTTTATACTCCGCTTCACTTTAATACACTTGGGATACCTGAAAAAATTCGCTATGCTGCTGGATGAGGCTGACGAGCCCGCCGGTATCGAAGCGGACGAAATCGGATACGTTCAACAATGGCTTGCTGTATTAAAAGATTTCGGAAAATTTCTGTACTTGAAAAACGACGATTTTTTCAATAATTTGTTGTCGAATCTTATGGATATTTCATCAGACGTGTACTATAGCGAAGGGAATGATACGATAAGAAACCTCGTGGAATTGGAACTAGAAAATATTTTGTCAACCACATTCAAAGTGACTGTCTGTCAACCGATTGTGTACGATGTTCAAACGAAGACCATACCTACAATGCGACGGAAAATAAAGAAAGACAGTATCCGTAAAGCACGAGCGTTCGTGGATCACATGAAAGGATATTTTAACATGGATTTTCGTATTATCCAAACGATTATCGGGCTGAAAAATAACAGTGATTATTAACAACTATTGCGATTGTTACGCAAAACTTTCAATAATATTATGTTTAGAAGCACTTTTATTTCAATGTAAACACTAATTTGTAAAGATTGTCAATAAAAAAAAATTCAACAAGTTATATCCTGTTCAGCATATACACTGCACATAGTTGCTGTAGTGTCATACTTAGTGTATCATCCGAATAACGTATTTATATTTAAGGTACCTCTCAAATAGTTGAACTGTTTTTTCATGTAGAAAATGTATGTCTCTTGAAATATTACATAAAATGGCCTTTATTAGGACTGTTAAACACAAATATGTCTTAAAATATTGCAAAAATTTTTTATTACTCAGCAGAAAGCGTATATAGATATGTATGGGTCAAATGTCTGACTTGTGATCCCAACACTTGTGTGTATTGAGGTAAACAGAAGAGAAAACCTAGAAGGAAAAACAGGGAGGAGAATAAAAGTGGGGAAGGAAAGAGTGGGTATGGATGGGAAATGTTTGTGACCACATAATATTCCAAAGGTCTGTATACGGTTTTTGTTTTATATTAAAATTCTTTCTTACATACCTAGTTATGAATACATAAAGGCGTATTCTTCATGATCAATGTTTAATGGAAAAAACTAATTTTGAAATACAACTCAAAAACTTATTCGCCTTACTATGATTTGCCACCGAAAAGTTATTTTCTTGAAAGTTGTGACTTATACCCCATTTCTGGAATAAGCTATGTATTAATGTTAAACAATTTTGATGAAAACTCTCGGTTCACTCGAGGCGATTTTTTTTCGGTTTCGAACCCATTTAACCGAATGCTCTTGTTGCACCGCCCGGCCCTTGTTATGGTGTCTAAAAGTCTTCAGTCTCGTCAGAGTTGTTTTTCTCCGCGACGGCAACGACCGCCGGACAAAATGCGATTACGGCTTGGGCAAGGCAGAACTTTGGCCCCGAGGTTAAATGTCTTTTCAGCGTACAGTGTACTCGTGTAATTCATTACCCGACTGCGGTGAAAGATTTCGACGAAAAATAAAGATTACAGTTTGGTCTAATGCACCCGGGGGCGTTGTGCGCCAGAGATTAAGCAACCCAATAATAGACAATATGGAAAGCTTACCCGGGGCACAAAATCGTTGTGTATTAACGTCAAACATCTGCCTTCAGCACTTTAACATGTCCACAATACTGGAAGGGTTCTGTAAATGCTTTTCTGACAAGTCTCGCTCAGAAAATGGTACCCTACACAAATGTTATTACAAAATCGGCTCGATTTTATAATGTACATACCGTGTTACAAAAAAAAAAAAAATAATAAGTGTCTGTCAGTATTCTTCGGCCGGAAATTATAAAAAACCTTTATCGAATATTTTTTTTTTTTATTATCCCGGACTGATACTCTATTGTGAGTTAAATGCATCCATTTGGCTGAAAAAATAAAATAAAATTAATATTCATTCCTCCCACTTGACAATTAACACTCTTCGCTTAATTTTTGATAATCATTAGTACAATTTTTTTGCATAACAATAATACTATACATAGAATTTCTATGTATCAACATCCTTATCAAGGTGGAAGCCTATTGTTGGAGAAACAAAGATTTATTCTCGAAAGAATGATTTAGTACATAAAATATGACTTTTACGAGATAATGAGAATAAATTATCACAAAAGCATGTGGGGTAGCAACGACGGGTAGAATACTTAATTGCAGACTAAAAAACAAACGGTAACGATAGTATAAATTACATCTATTGGCTATTGCTTAGATTTTGATTAAACCTAAACTCCTATACACATTTTAGTTACAACAGCTCTACTCAGTTTGCTGGGCACTGCTTTATGTCAGTTAGCAATCGAATTAACTCTTTATTATTTAAATCTGATAGTATATATAATAATGCCA